>NC_138353.1:45577225-51097225 GCF_046562875.1 Panthera onca | reverse complement strand
TTTGTTCACAGTTTAGGATCAACTGGAATAAAACATAGACAAGTCGGACAATAAATAATCAGAATACGAGCTCAATGACTGACAAAGCTGGATTGGAGATCGTGGCGAATGGGGCTTTCTGTTCTTTCTCTTCCGTGTCCCAACCTCCTACGTGGCAGCAGGTGGAGAGCACACTCTAGAAAGCTGAGTGTGTTCAGAAATGGGAGGCGAGCTGGAGAGTAGGTCGGGTCCACGTCGGAAGAGTCTTGATACCCATGTGGGGTGCGTGTGTCCGTGAGTGTGGCACACGGACACATATGCACATTCATAAGAACGTGTTAGGTGCATTTACGAGTGTCCCTAACGCCGGCGATATGATCAGTGTCGAGAAGATGCCTTCATCAACTCTTTAAGGAAATTGCCAGAATGTAAAACTTGGATCAGAGATGGCAAATAAGTTTTATCTAATCTGGAGCTCGTTGCTGAGCAGTGGGTGCCTACCCAAGGCCTATACTTAGGAAAGAAAGAAAAGAAAGGGAAATCCTTGATTGATGGGTCATGCCCACCATGGATACAAGAAGGGACACGGTGTGTTGTATACGTTATTTCCGTTCTTTTGATGGACTGTATGCACTGCATAGCTTGTGACAGTGTTCGTCTTGCTTGTCCCTCCTTTATTATTGCTTGTGACTCATACTGAGCTCTAGTACTAAAGTTCTTTAATTTTATTTTTAGGCCTCAGTATGGTGGCAAGTTCTGTCCAGGTTCTAGCCGTATATATCAGCTGTGCAATATTAACCCTTGCAGTGAAAATAGCTTGGATTTCCGAGCCCAGCAATGTGCAGAATATAACAGCAAACCTTTCCGTGGATGGTTCTACCAGTGGAAACCCTACACAAAAGTGGAAGGTAATTCGGTCTCTACAGACCTCCAACCACGATGTCTCTCTGTGGACAGTAATGTGAATGAACACACAGGAGAAATTGCTGCCTGTACAAAAGAGTGTCAGTGTTGACATCATCCCCCAGACCCGTCCTGGCCCAGCTTTCCATTCACGTCCATGAGTTTTGTTTATTTTTCCCTACTTTTTTCTTCACAAGACACCCCTTGTCCCCCACATCTGCAGCCAAAGGGTTCGTGTATTTGGAATGTACTTATATTTCTAAACTTACCTTTGGCATGTCAGCAATGAAGTCTCCCGGGGATGTTAATTGAAATTGGTCTGAATTGTCCAGACCAAAAACTCGTGAAATCATATATGCCCTATAGAGACACCATATTCAGCAACTGACATGTCAGACGATTGCACGCTTGGGAAGGCCTATTTGCAGGGTATAAACACACATGCACACACACACACACACACACAGCCATGAATTTAAAATTGTCTCTCTTCTGGGTTCTCAGTACTTATTACTTAAAGTTATGGCTTGTATTTTACTTTTTTATATTAAATTGTTTTTATTTTACCTAAGTATCAAAACATTTATTTTAGTCCCACAAATTTAATGCCTTACATACAAATTTAACGTCTTGCCTCCGCAGACTAAGCTGTCACCCTTCTGGTTATTTGCTTTCTCTTACTTCCATTCACTTGCTTTATCAAAACCCAGCCGTCCTCCCTTGAGAAAGGATAACTGTGAACCCCTCAGTGCACACGTGCAGAATGGGGACACACTGAATTTTGTGACAGTTCGTGGGAACTAAACTCGAGGGATGTAGCTGAGCAAAAGCTCGAGATGAACCTGTGTTATCGGTTACAATAGAGAAGGGAGCAGAGTCAGAGACAACACACAACACGTAGCAAATCAAAGGAGAGGGTAGTGGCACTTTGCTCAGCATCAGTTCAACCATTGCAGGAGCGCTGACATGGTCCTGGGTCATGACTGTTTGTCCAAAAGCCCAGGTGGAGATGGACGTGAAAATTCTGAAATCTGTGCCTTGGGAGGAAGCAACGAGCAATCTGTACACGTTTTTTTTAAAAAATAGAAACTCAGCATTTATGGCAGTGTCCAGGGTTTTAAACTGCACTAAGAGATATGTACAACCTTTATTAATGAGTTTTAAACCGTTTTTGAAAGTTACACTCAATGGTACACCTCTTTCGTGTTTTCTGGAATAAATGTGTGCCTGCAAAGTTAGCTTGTCTAAGGGCCGTTTCATTTTCTCTTGGCCTTCAGTGATAAGGCTGGGAATACATTCGTTTGACAAAGAATTCTCCAGTGGAATAATCTGGAAGCTTGCCAAGGGCAAGGAAAAAGTAACTAGTTCCCTACAAAAATTCAGAGATAATAACTAGAAGGGGATTTAGATTTATTTGAAATCGCTTCAGAGGACAGACTTAATTCAAGGGCTAAGAACTTACTAGACGTAGTACCTCCCCCGGGAGGCCTCTGTGGCTAGCCTACCCAGAATATCCTTCCTTCTTGTCATCCTCTGAATCCTTAACCTGCTGGATTCTTCATAGCTCTTACTTGTGCATGAGCTTATATTATATAATCACTTTTTCATTATCTTTCTCCCCACGAGAATTTACATTCCGTGGGATGAAGCCTTGGTCCATTTTGAGCATGCTTGTATCTCCAGCATCTGAGAATAGCCCTTGCCACATGCTTGTCACTTCCAGAATGAATGAGTGAAGACATAAATCCCAACTGTCCGTAATGGATGTATCTCCCCTTCATGAGTCGTAGGCTCTCCTTCACTGGAGGCCTCCTACCAGGGACTGAGTTATTATCTAGGAGGGGCTCTGCACACAGGTTCCCGGGGACAGTTGGGTAGAATACAGTAAGGTGTTCTCCAATCCAGCCTTTGAAGATTGATTTTCTCTTGGTTGTATACTCCCGTGGTTCCCTGTTTCTCACGTGTGGCTCTTTCCTCCAGACTCTCTTGTCCTTCCTTTCACTTGCCCTTCTGTTCTTTGCTTTGTCTTCTTGGGTATTCCTTGGTCATTCCCACAATGCGCCTTTCGTTCAAATTCAGTGTTTATGGAACGTGTTTTGTTATCACCCTTTAAATAGGTTCTGTGTCGAGTACATGAGGAGAAAGTTAACCGGCTAATTATTTTTTTATATTTATTTATTTTGAGAGAGAGAGAATCCCAAGCAGGCTCCACACTGAAAGCATGGAGCCTGATGTGGGGTTTGAACTCACGAACTGTGAGATCATGACCTGAGTTGAAATCAAGAGTCGGGACCTTAACTGACTGAGCCACCCAGGTGCCCCAAGCAAGTAAATCTAACCTGTAAAATAATTTTTAAATTTCTTTTATGTTTTTATTTTATTTTTGAGAGAGAGACAGAGTGCGAACAGGGGAGGGGCAGAGAGAGAGGGAAACACAGAATCCGAACACATGGGTGTACATGCATGAATGCACGTGTACGTGGCTTTTAAAAACCTGCATCCTGTTTACAGTTCATGTAAAACTGCTTTAACACACAATGTAACTTTTATTGACTCTAAAGTGCCTGGGAAGTTTCTGGTATCACAGGCAAGAAGAAAAAAATTTACTGTGTTTCTACAGAGCTTGCTATCAGAAAGGAATTACGCCAGTTTCCCAAATACAGGCTCTGAGCTGTCAGCACAGAGCCTGATGTGGGGCTCTAACTCACAGACCGTGAGATCATGCCCTGAGCCGAAGTTGGACACTTAACCAACTGAGCCACCCAGACACCCCACCTGTAAAATATTTTTTGGTTTCAAAGCTTTTCACTCATTTAATCACAGCCTTATTAAGTAAGGAGCCTGCCATTTTATTCACTCACTCACAGATGTTTACTGAGCATTTATGGCACAGGAGCCATTCTGCTAGATGCGGGGGCACAACGTTGACTTAAGCAGGGACCCAGCCTGGGGTCTCTGCTTCTTCTCCTTCTAATGTGTACTAAGAATCAGGAAAGACCGACCCTGATTTAAAGGTCTTGTGACAATTCAGCAGTTTGGGAAGAACAAGGGAAGATTCTAAATAAATGCAGGCAGTCTTTGTCTTCCAGTAGTGAGACTTTTTTCCTGCTTTGTTTCCAGTAGACTAGTTCACAGACTTGCCCAGGAGCTTGTGCAGGGAAAAACAGAACTTTCTAGAGCTTGTCAATTCCTGGGCATGATGGAGAAAAGAAAGGGTATAGATATGTCTTCCACAATCTCATGTACAAAAATTAGGAGGTATTTAATAAGGCTATTAAAAGAAATTTCTAGGGGCATCTGGGTGGCTCACTTAAGCATCCAACTCTTGGTTTTGCCTCTCGTCATGATCTCACGCTCCCTGAGATTGAGCCCCTCATTGGGCTCTGCACTGACAGAATGGAACCTGCTTGGGATTCTCTCTCCCCCTCTCGCTCTGCCCCTCCCCCGCTTGCGTGTGCTCGCATGCTCTCCCTCTGTCTGTCTGTCTGTCTCTCTCTCTCTCAAAATACATTTAAAAAAAACCTTAAAATTAAAAAAGAAACTTCTAGGTAAAGGAGAGACTTTTAGCCCACCCACACATCTGCATACTTGGATCACATTAATCTAACTGCTTTCGCATCGAAGTTTGGACTTTGTTCCTGAGAGGTTCTGTGATGCACAGCTATTTGAAAACTGTTTACACGTTTGTTGTGCAGCTGTCGTCAGGGCTTTCGTGTGCTGTCGCCCACGCAGTCTCCTGTGAGAAATGTCATCTGGCCGTGCTGGCCAAGAAGAACGATTTGTATTTGGGAAATTGGCATAATTCCTTTCCGATAGCAAGAGCTCTGTAGAAACACAGTAAATTTTTTTTTCTTCTTGCCTGTGATACCAGAAACTTCCCAGGCACTTTGGAGTCAATAAAAGTTACATTTTTTGGCCTTTAGGTTCAGTTTGTTTCCTCCTCATTTTTATGACATGGTTATTCTCTGTATGTTTTATAAACATGAACCATATGTCTTTTTTGTTGTTGTTGTTCCCCAAAGTGCCCAAGCTTTTTTCTCAATAAATATCTAAAGTAATCCATGTCTTAAGTCAAGGTCAGCAAACAATGGCTTGAGGGACAAATCTGACCTGTTTTCTTTTTTTTAAATAAAGTTTTATTGGAACACAGAAACACTCCTCCATTTTTATATCGTCCATAGTGGACCCTAAGTCCTGGAAAGCCTGAGATATTTGCTAACTGATGAGGGTAGCTGTACAACCCACCCGTCACGTGTATTGTGGCTCTTACCAAGGATTAGAAAAATAAAATGGTTGTGTGTGAAAGCAGTTTTACATGAATTGTAAATGGGATTCAGGTTTTTAAAAGCCACGTAGACGTGCATTCGTGCGTGCACACCCATACCCACATGCAAAATCGTAACATTGACCATTTCAGTCACGGTCGCTTTCTAAATATATGTAATGTACCCTTTTTGGTCATCATGTCATTTTCCGGTGATTTCCTCCTGATCACGTCCTGTCCTGCTGTCTTTGCTTCTAGAGGCAGATCGATGTAAACTGTACTGCAAGGCTGAGAACTTTGAATTTTTTTTCGCAATGTCTGGCAAGGTGAAAGACGGAACTCCTTGCTCCCCAAACAAACGCGACGTTTGTATTGATGGGATCTGTGAAGTAAGCGAACATTTCTACTTTGGGACGTGTGGTCACGCTTGTGTTTCCTCATACCAAACGTGTACCGTGAGAAGTGATACAAGAGATTCTGTGCCTGGAGAAAAGGCGGCGTGGGGACAAGGGCTCTGTTGGCAAATCAGAACTGAGGACTGTCTCCAATGTCCCCACTTACTCTCTGCGAGACCCCGTCAGACATTTTTAGTTCCTTCCTCTTCACTCCGTCCCCACGTGTATGCAATGGAGATGATGACATACCTTGCTACACCCAGTAGTCGCAACAATTAAATAAGAATATAGATAATAGTAAACTTGCCCAGCATGTTTGCTAAGTATGTTTTTTGTTATGTGGTTAGAGCCCCACAGATGTGTTATGAAACAGTACTCGTATTTACGGCCAGTTAGTCTGCCTTTTAATTCCATCGTGAGCCTCTGTGTGTGTGTGTGTGTGTGTGTTCTTTGGGGGGATTGAGTGGGGAGGGGTGGGGGTCATGCAGGTGGCCCAGCATTGTTATGTTTCAGCAGCAGAGCTCACTTGCCAGTGACTTTTTATTCCAGTTTTCCAAATGAAGAGACTAAGCAAGCTTTAGATGAGTTCTAGAACTTCCCTAGTCCTACCTCTGGTCAAGGCAGAGGAAGGATTGGAACCCCCGGTCAAACTTGAGACTCTGCTTTTAACCCTAAAACTGTACTCGCTTTCTGATTTTCTTAAGAGAAAAAAACAGGGACCCATGTACATACGTCTTGGTTATTCTTACCCACGGGCTTTTCTGATCCTTGATTTTCGCACTTTATCTATTTATTTATTTTTGTCACAGCCAGTGGGATGCGACCATGAACTGGGCTCTAACGCAGTTTTGGACGCGTGTGGTGTTTGCAAAGGGGATAATTCAACTTGCAAGTTTTATAAAGGCCTGTACCTCAACCAGCACAAGGCAAATGGTAAGAGACGCCTGCTGTTTCGTGGCCGTGGCTTTGCCGCTGAGCACGTTTGAGTCAAGCTGGGTATGGTCGAGCCATGCACCAGCTCGCCTGACATACAGAGGACGATGTCTCAGACACGTTGCAAGGACAGCAGAGGTGGTTTCTCGGGGCGAGGGGTTCGGCCAACACGTCCGACTCAGAGGCGTGTCACACAGATGCCTTTCTACCTGGCAGTCCGTCCCACGTTCTCCCCGCCTTTGTTACACAAAGGACTCCTTTTGAAGCTTCCGATTCAGGATGTGACCCCTGAGCCGCACTCACAACGTTACATGAATACCCAAAGCACTTCTCCAAATGAATCTTGAGTAAAATGAAACGCAGAGTGCTCTGTCCTGAACATCACTACCTTCTCCCAGGTAGATGGAAAATAGAAAGCGTTCTTGGATTTTGTGGCCTTGGTTGTTCTGGAAAGGAGAAGAGCGTCCCTGCTGTCCACACACAGGTCCTTGGGGAAGGAACATACACTTGCTCTCTGGTGTTCCTTCCCCTGAGAAAGTGACATCACTGATGGTTTGCACTTCGTAGAGCGGGAACGAATGTGCACTCGTGGTGCCCCCGCCCCGCTCTAGAAGAGTGGACATCACCACATCTCTGAGCATCTTGGCCCCGTTGCTGCAGTGTGCAACGTGGAAAACAGCAATGTTCTGTTCTTCCCGTTTAGAATATTATCCTGTAGTCACCGTGCCAGCGGGGGCCCGAAGCATCGAGGTCCAGGAGCTACAGCCCTCCGCTGGTTACCTGGCAGTCAGAAGCCTCGGTCAGAAGTATTACCTCACGGGGGGCTGGAGCATCGACTGGCCTGGGGAGTTCACCTTCGCTGGGACCGTGTTTGAGTACCAGCGGGCCTTCAACCACCCGGAACGTCTGTATGCGCCAGGACCTACCAACGAGACGCTGGTCTTTGAAGTAAGCACCTTCTGTTTGTTCACTTCTCGGTGCCTCTCGCTGTGTTGGTAGTGATGGCCCGCTCTGAGCTAGCTCGAGGAATGCCCCTTCTCGTGCAGATCTGTTTCCTCGTGAGCCAACTCGCCAAGTGCCAAGAGGAACAGACGGCAGCTCGTATTTTGGCAAAGAGGGTGGGAATCTGATGGGTCTCCAAGACAGGGTGCCGGTTTTCACATTGAGGTGCCAGCTTCTCAGCCCTGCACTTGACCGCCATGAACGTTAGGGAGTAGAGGAGGAATGCCCTTGAGATAATCCCATGTTGTCTGTATCTGCCGTTTGGATAAGCCTCTTGCCCCTATTCACCGCATAGGTCCACTGGCCTAGGAGGTGGAATGATCTAGTGGAAAGAACACTTGCCTGAATGCCAAGAAAGTTTTTTATAGCTAGTTTTGCGGTGTGTTTATTTTTGAGAGAGAGAGAGAGTTCAGGGGAGGGGCAGAGAGAGAGAGGGAGACGCTGAATCCAAAGCAGACTTCAAGCTCCGAGCTGTCAGCACAGAGCCTGACGCGGAGCTGGAACTCACAAACCGTAAGATCATGACCTAAGCGGAAGTCAGACACTTCACCGACTGAGCCAACCCGGCGCCCCTGCCAAGAAGGTTTTAATACCAGCAAACCACCTTACTTTGGCAGGCTGTTATTTCCTTAGAGGTAAGAGAAAAACAGTGGACGGATAAAAATCAGCCAGTGTATCTGCTTGTGATTTCTTATAAAGATGATAAGAAATCTCTTCGAGAGATTTGGGGGCGCCTGGGTGGCTCAGTCACTTAAGCTTCTGACTCTTGATTTCAGCTCACATCATGATCTCATGGTTCTGTGGGTTCAAGGCCTGTGTCCCACTCTGCACTAACAGCACAGAACCTGCTTGGGATTCTCTGTCTCTCTCTCTCTCTCTGCCTCTTTCCATCTCTCTCTCTCTCTCTCTCTCTCTCTCTCTCTCTTTCTCTCTCTCTCAAAAAGAAAGAAATAAACATTAAAAATAGAGATTTGGACATCTCTCAAGAGCAGGGAACTTATGGCCTCAGTAGATGCTTGAGTTTGCACCGTGGTTCTAGATGGTGACCATGATTGTTAATTCACTAAAATTCCTATTATCTTGTCACTTGAAATACTAAGTCCTGTCACCTCTGTCTGTATGGTGGGAGGTCCCTCAGAGATCTTGCATCACCTGCTCGGAGAAAAGCCGTAGTTAGGAAAGCGTCTTCCAACCCTCTCAGCTCTTGGATTTCAGACATGAGAGCACGAAGTCTACATCACATTGGACTAAAGTTGGGGTGGTTGGGAGCTCAGCAGCGGATCCAGTCCCCGAAATGACCCTTTCATTAACCCTACTGCATAAGAATGGAATTCTGATTCAAGATTTTTGGGTATTGTTGCAAACCTTTTGTTTGTTCATTTGGATTCGATGTTCTGTTTCTTTTCCATCAAGCATCTGAGCGGGAAACCTCTTTTCCGTCTCTTCAGGAAAGTTCTCTTTTCTTTAGACACGTATGTTTAGCTTGCAAGGTAGGAGTTTTAGAGCAACGACGCTTCATTAGTGTTGCCAAGAGGCCTTTGATCCATCTCTGAGCAAACGTACGCAAACCAAGTTCTGTGGCCACAAAACAACCCGAGTCCGGAAGCGGGCGGGATGCTTCTCACGGCTCCTGCCGAGGGCGATCGGAATAAAGTGCACACATCATTCCGGGTGAGAACTAGGTTTTTTACTGCCTCGTGACAGGTACCCGTTTGTTGTCGTCGTTTCTCTCTCCGGTTTTGTTCGTGAACGCAAAGCTTTTCTAGTAGGTTGGCACGATCCCGCCTGCGACTCAAGGTTTGCCATTACACAGAGATTATTTGCAGAAAGACCACAACAAAGAATAAGGCCAGAAATGATGGGAAGAGCAAAGCAGAATGACAGAGATCCTTCTTTCTTTCATCTCTGGAACCCGAAATACCCCCCTGGCGCTGTCTGCGTTGATCGAATTAACCAGATAATTGACGCATTGTCACTGAACATGAGACCAGCCTGGAGTTGCTATTTGCGTTTACGCTTTGTCTTCAGTTAAACCTGATTCCTTCTCTCCTCCATCCATATTTTGTAGCCCTGCCTAAAACTAAATCTTCGGGGGGTATCCAGCAGGTCCTAAATGTCCCCTGATGGGTAGGAGTTAGCTTTGAGAAATGGAAGAAGGGCCTTAATTGGTGATGGCGTTCTGCAAATTTGGTCCCTCGTCGTTCTCTTTGCACACACAGACACCTCCTTGAAAATAGGTCAAAATGTAAGGAGAACTATTGGCGAGATCTAAACAAAATTAGAAAAACATAAAGTCTTCCCCAGGTTCAACTGGACATGTAGAGTACTTTTTAAATAATTTCCTACTACAATATAAATAGAACAAGAGCTGTGATAATATCTCTGTTAAGACAAGGTTGCGATTTTGCCACAATGCGTTAAGATCACATTTGCTTAGCTGTTGTTGTAGAGTCTTGCTTTATGGACTCATTCTACTTAGAGGTTGAATGAAAGCTTAAATTAACATCTTAGGAATGCGACCTGTCTGGAGACCATGGAGCGGGAAATTCGTATGATTAATTGGATGTGCTTTGCTTGTATTTTAAAGGAGTTAGGGTTTCATTCAAGAGTTGCAACTATGTTAGAAGCTAAAAAAAAAAAAAAAGTCTAGTCACCTAGTATTATGTCTGTTTTATCTTTTCAAAGAATTGGGGTTAATGATTTTAATATTTAAAGTTTACTTTAAATTATAAGTTTAATTATATTTAAATATATAATTTTAATATGTCTTCGGGAGAACATCAAATTTCTGCGCAGTTTTTATCCCATGCTCCTACCTTTCCAAGATCAGGAGAACACAGTGATTTTTGAAATTTAAATCACAATAAGCAATAACATACATTTTCCAAAATGACACCATGTATCAGTATCCAAGTAATCCACGGCTATAGTCTTTAAAGGAAGTTAAGTAAAGTTCACGTGCCTTTCCATACAACTATGGATTGAACCAAAATGAATACTATGGGAGCCAAAAATGTGTTCATTCCAATATAAAAATGTTGAATGTGTTTTAGCAATCCTGTGGGATGCTGGAATCAAAGGGTGGGAACTTCCAAAATGAGAAATGCTGTTCCATCCATCTTAGCAAGTCTAAGTCTGTGAAAGAAAGCACTTTCTCTCCCGGCCTTTTAAAATTCCTAAACGTTCACTAAGTTCTTGTTGATGGCGATGGCACTGGGGGGATAATGTTTCTCTCCTTCGTGTGTATTCATCCGCTCCTCCCAATATCTTAGCTCGTTCCTGTCTTCGACCACCGTGTTGGTATTGTTCTGGATAACTACTTTCAAAGCACTTTTCCTCTGTTCATTTCCATGTCTGTTCTTTTCCATGTCTGATAAGGAGAAAATTAAGCAAACATTCATTGGTTGCCCATTCTGTGCTTAGTCCTGTATGAGGCACTGGAGATACATAAATGGCAAAGACATAAATTATGTGGCTAAAACATATAGTCTGTACAGCGTGTGTGTAAAACGCACAGTCTGTCAAGAGTGAGTTTCGTATGTGGTCGCCATTCTTGTTCGAAGCAGCATGGTTTAGAACAGGGAACATCTAAATAGTTGGCTCCCCCTTGCCTGTGTCACTTGGCGTGAGTCACTTCAACTGTTGCGGGTCCTAATGATTTCCCCAGGCTATCTTTTCCCCTGTGTCCTGCGGCACTTTCCCGAAGGGCTCTTATAGCAGCTCAGACCTCAGGGTAGCAGAAAAATGACTTGCCTACTTTTTGTAGCCTCCCACACCGGCACAATACCTGGGACATGGTCGCTGCTCAAAAAACTGTCTCTTGAATAAATGACATCCGGTGATAAAATGTATTCATTCGTGTACAAAGAACCTGCTTTCGAAGCTGAGAAGTCCTGCACGGAGGTGACGAATGAAACAAACGAGAAATGCGTTGGGTCACTATGTTGTACTCCTGAAATTAATGACCCACAGCCTGGGTCAGCTATATATGCAAATCGTCGTCATCATAGTAATAACAGCAATACAAGTGAAAGGAGAGCTCTCTGAGCAAAGTCCGGAGTGGCAGGCTGTGAGGCCAGACTTCTCCTCCCCCATTTCAGCCCTTCTGCCCCAAACCACGGTCTGTAATCCAGAGTTCTCTGAAGAGGCCTAAACTTCTGCAGTAGACATTTTAAAAACCACTAGGTCTCATCATCTCTTAGGACCAGCCTTAAAACCGTATGGCTGAAAGTTAAGTACAGTGAATAGCATTTAAAGTATTGAAATTGGATCTCCTAAATTGCATTTGAGGGATCAATATGCTTTTTTAAATGCTTGCCTCTCCCGGAGGAATGATTCGCACCTAAGACGTTGCTGCCCAGTTCGCAGCAGATTGAGCTTCACTTGGGAGGGGAGCGACTTGCCTGCCCTTCCAGGGGGGTGGATTTGCCAGATCTTTCCACCCATTTCTGGGCCTTGCCTAGAGCAAGGCAAGGGTAAGGCAGTCCTGGAAATAATTGACTGCTGTCAGTTAACCTCAAGAACTAAGCGCACGGCCTGACACCAAATAAAAGTGTCTTCTGCGTCTGGTTATTTTTACATGTCAAAACCTTCTAGAATGTCTTCATAGGGAAGCTCACTTTAAACTAAATGGAAAACAGACCTTCCCTTCTATCACTGAGTCACCCGATTTTAAAACGCGGTCTCTGTTACTAGCCTTCACTCTCCTTGGAACCTGGAGTCTACATGTTTCAACATTGGCAACAGGTGGATGTCAATTTAACCAGTGCCGGCCCCATTGATTTCCTCGGTGGCCAGGGGAAATTCCTAAGGGTAATCAAGGATTTATAGGATTGTCTTCGGTCTTAAATTTTTAAGGCATTATTTAAGCCCATCAATCAAGTTTTTATTTTGAAGCGCATGCATACATATCCATGTAAATGACTTGAAGAAAAGGAGCTAACTTTCATGAGCCTGTATTATGTTTCTGCACAGCCCAGGGAAAAACGACTCATACACACACGCACACACCCCAGCACAGAAAGAAATCAATATTGATTTGGCAATCAGACGCTTTCTGAGATCACTACAGAGATGGTTATTATAAACTAGATAATTTCCACATATTTCTGTTAGTCAGCTTTTTCCCCACAACGTAAGTCTGGCATAAAGTCCAAAGAATTTCTCATTGAACTAGTGTGCTCGTTAGTCATTTGAAGGACTGAAAAGTCAGTTTATTTTTTAAGTCTTGAGGATACTATGTATGGACCTCACTGCATTATGTTGATTTGATTGGCTTTGAGAACACGAGGAAAGCTAAATATGTGTTACTTCTGTACCCCACACAGCTAGATTTTGTGTGTGTGTGTGTGTGTGTGTGTGTGTGTGTGTGTGGTGTAAGGAATTACATTTTGAACTGGCAGAAATGTGAAAGCTGAACATCAGAGTTGAAATTTACACAGCCTTTGTTGAAAAATAGTCATTTAATCTGAAGTACACAGACCCATGTCAAGCTTCTTGAGTAAAGCTGAAAACTTCATGTTTTTCCATGTTGAGATTGAGATATAGGTAATTTAAGGTCACTGACTTTGTTCTTTTTTTTTTTTTTTAATGTTTATTTACTTTTGAGAGAGAGCGCGCGCGCGCGCGCGCACGAGTGGGGGAGGGGCAGAGAGAGAGGGAGACACAGAATCCGAAGCAGGCTCCAGGCTCCGAGCTGTCAGCACACATGGGGCTCGAACTCACAGACCGTGGGATCATGACCTGTGCCCAAGTCGGACGCTTAGCCGACTGAGCCACCCAGGTGCCCCACACTGACTTCGTTCTTTGTTTAAGCAACTGTGCAAAAGGCCGGTTCAGCATCCAGTTTTAAGAGGCCTTGGCAAATGAGAATTAAAAACAAGGGTGCCTGGGTGCCTCAGTCGGTTAAGCCTCCGACTCTTGATCTCAGCGCAAGTCATGATCTCAGGGTCGTGAGTTCAAGTCCCACGGTGGGCTTTGCACTGGGTGTGAAGTCTACTTAAAAAAAAGTTAAACACAGAAAGTTATTTTTTCATGAGATGTCCCCTTACAGACGACACATTCTTTAGAAATGACTGAAGGTGAGATTTTTTTTTGCTCCCTCCTCCTGTCCTTCCCCTCTCCCCCTTACTCCTCTACTTCCTTCTTGCTTTTCTACTTCCTGTCTCTCTCCTTGTCTCTTTCTCCAGCTCCCTGTGTCTCTGTCTCTCTCCCCTCCCCCCTCCCCCCAACAACCACCAAGTCCTATTCTCTATCAAGCTGCCATGCGGTCAGAGGGAAGGTGCGGAAATTCATCAGGAGTGTTTCATTATAAAGTAACTTCCTCTCGGTCTGATAAACAGCGACTCGGGATGACGTGGTCACACGGGTTGCTACTTGAAGACTGAAAGATGATCACCTTTGTTTTTACAGCATTCATTCCTTTTGTAAAAGGCCTTAAAAGCTCTCTTTTATGTTGAGGACTTCTTCCATGTGAAGTGGTACGAGGGGGCGTTTAACTCTTGGGAAGCCCGTTGCATTTAATAGCGTAACCGGGGGAGAGTCTGGCCGCTGACCACAGCAGCAGCCTTTGGAATGACAGGAAGTGAGAAACAGGTTAACCCCAGGCCAGTTTCAAGGCAGAAAAAGACATCCAAAGAAAATTACTATAATCAACAACTTCCTCCACACTTTGGCAAGAGGAGATGACAGGGTGGCGGGGACCAGGTGGGCAAGCACATTGATCAGTGACACGATGGCCTGTGAGCCCCACCGGCAGACTCTTCCCTTCGCATCCAGCTCCTTTCTTGTGACCCCGCCATCTGAATTCTCCCCACGGGAACGGGGCCAGCCTGAGTAAAGATGTGCCTCGAGATAAAACCAGGGTTGGGGAGAGGAGATTAGCCAAGTAGCACGGACTGAGTGAAGACACAAAACACAAAAGAGGCAAAGGCGGAATGGAGAATTAATTCGGAACAGATGATACGGACCTCAGACTCCAGAGGACGATTCAGAGGTCCTTTTGTGATGCCACATCATTTGTCTAGATGTTTGCCGTTTGCCATTTGAAGTGTGGACCTCCCGTTAATTCATGGCAAATACTTGTGTGACAGGTTGGAGAACACTATTTCTTTCTCTTCATTAAACTCCGAGGAATGCTGGCAGGTTGAATTAGAAGTGTGGTCGAGGCTCCGAGGGTCCGCCCACACCTTTGAAGCTGCCTCATAGATGTTTTTCTCAGTCCCCATCAGGGTCTGTGCCTTACTGCCTCTTGTCGGAGGCAAGTCACATCACAGCAGTGACCATACCTGGTTGTGTTCTTCCAGCTTTGAAGCAAACGGGAAGACAAAGACAGCGAACGGGCTGAGTTGGGACGTCCCAAGTTCTTCCAGCAATCACAGGACCTTGCGAACACATCAGTCCACACCACACAAGCTGTCCCTTCTCTGAGCCGTCACTCCACGTATAACGTGTGGTGCCAGTCGTGGCTTCTCAGCAAGGGCCAGTCTACACAGCATGTTGTATTTCAGTTGCTAAAACAGCAGGTTCAGTGAGACATCTAAATAAACACAGGGGAAAGTGGATTGAAGAGATTAAGAATCGCATATGCTTAAACCAGACATTGGCGCACTCAAGAAATCCAAGTTCCGGGTTCGAACCCCAAGCGCAACGTAAATGCTGTGGCATCCTGTCGAATCCCGGTGATGAGTATTACCCACGGCTCCTACAGTTTTTAGAATTTTATTATTATTTTTTAATGTCTGTTTATTTTTGAGAGAGAGAGAGACAGTGCGTGAGCCAGGGAGGGACAGAGAGGAAGACGCAGAATCTGAAGCAGGCTTCAGGCTCCGAGCTGTCAGCCTAGAGCCCGATGTGGGGCTCGAACTCAAGAACTGTGAGTTGATGACCTGAGCTGCAGTCGAACACTTACCTCACTGAGCCACCCAGACGCCCCAGATTTTAGAATTCATAGTAAGGTCCTAGACATTGTGTTCCAGAGTTTGAGAGACAGTGTTGTAAGAGATAAGATGTCAAGTTTTGGAGTCAGACAGTATCAGAGACTTGAGTCCACGGTTGCTGCTTAACTAGCTAGAGACCCTGTAATGGGTTTATTTATTCATAGTGCCAGGGTAAGACTAGCCCTCAGCTTCCTGGTGATATTGTGATCGACTGTAGATGATACACGTGCAATCCTTTGGCAACAATAACTATCATAAGCATCCCTGTTCTTGTTTTTAAAGCAATCAGACACGTTTGGAGGATAAGAAACTAGCTTTCTAGCTTGCATTAATTAAAAAGCCAGTCTTTAAAGCCTATCCATAACTCTGATTTACATGGGAGAAATCAGACAACTTTTTTGTTAGCTTTAATGTAAAAAAAAAAAAACCTTCCATTACAAAAAATGCAAAACGGGTTAAAGGCATTTATCATTTTAACATTAAAAATAGTGGGAGCAAAAACAGGAAAAAAAAAAAAAGAAAACTGCTTACCCAAGATTACTCAATGTGTCCTTTGTTTTAACTTTGTGTGCCTGAGGCAGAAACCGAACCCCCCTCCTGCAGAGGGCAGTTGGTAGAGTCCAGCCTGTCTGTGGTTTTCCAACTTAAGAAGCTGTAAATTTTATAACTCCGCACCCTGCGGTCAAAGCTGCTGAATGTTGTGTCTGAAGTCAGGTGGTTCGTGTGTTAAAGGTAGACATTAAACAGTTCTGAGGACCTGGAAGCAGTTAGGGAGGTTGCTTGCCAGCTGTAAATTAGAGACCCAGTGCCAGTTGGCTGGAAAATTCTCTGGACGAAGTCCAGTTAAGTAGACTGAATCACTGGCGGTCTTTCTAAATTTGTGCATTTAACAGCTTGCCGTACAGCCTGACAGGCGGTGCGGGGCAGCTCGGAAACAGCAGTATCGTGATCTCGTGCCGCGGGCAGGGGGCAGGGGCATCCCCGTGACCGGGAGGGCTTTTGCGTTCTTCACCGGTGCTGCGAACAGTCGGCGACCGCTTTTGACGAGGTCACTGAGGATGGCTTAACATAGACGTGCGTGGCGGGTATGACCATTTTCAAATCACGCCTCGTCCCAGATGCGTTCCTGAGCCTTCACAGGGGCAGTTAGAGTCTCAGCTGTGTGGTTATCACATCACATGCTCTCCAGGTTCTGGGCAGGGAGGTCAGGGGGGACAGGCGGGCAGCCTGTGGTCAAGGGGATGGCCAGGGTCACACTGAGTGCTTCCGTGCTGGCGCACCTGAACAGAGGCCATAGTCTCTACGTAGGAGGGGCGGGTGACGTCACTGTTAGACCACAGGGTCGTTTAGAATTTGGAAGAGCTAAAATTGTGTCTTAAAACTGATGCAGGTGACAGCCTTAAGGTCACAGGCAAAGCTGTCCTCGTGGATGTCGGACCTGCCAAGTCCCCGCTGTCTCGTGCTCGGAAGGGCTCTGTGCTCGGTTCAGTGCTCTCCTATCACCACCTTGAAATTCTTAATAATTTTTCTAAGCAAGGGGCCTTGCATTTTCATTTTGCACTGGGCCCCACAATTTATGTAGCCCTTCTTTAGGGGAGGATGGATTTATTTTTTAAACCAAGTCCTGTCTTTTTGAGAACGGGGTACGAGCAGGGCCAAAGAGATTCTGTTAGGTAGGCAGACAGCCTCTTTCCACGGGACTCTTTGCTGACATCAAACAGTGAGAAGAAGATTCCTGCACATCCTGCTCTTGGTTACTTTTCTCCTCAATACAGGGTAAAGAAAAGGGCAGAGAACACTTTATTGAGAAGCAAATAATATGTTCCAATTGGCAAATACTCGTCTTTCATATACTTGGCCTTGGTGTCTCTCTGTTTAAATAGTCACTGTCTTTCAGAGGCCTTTATGAGCTGATGTTGAACTCTTAGGTCAGCTTTCGGCTGGTTTCTACAAATATTGTCTTTTAGCCTCCGTCGTTGCACATGTGACTCTGTGTGTGAATTTCCAGCTACATCGACATTACAGTCAAGCCTTAAGTCATTTTGTTTTTTTCAAGTTGAGAATCTTTTATTTATTTATGCATTCACTGAATGCATTAGTACGTTGAACAAACAAAATGTAAGTGATACCTCCTACATGCCATATATTATACGGATATAGTCCTATAATCTTGTGAATACTTAAAGTAAGTTGTGTAAGTTATTTTTCTTCTTGTTTTGGCTGGATAAGGAAACTTCGTATTACTTCGTATCCAACCAGGAAATGGATTAGTTGCCTTCTTGGGGTCAAATCTGTTTGCTGCTGTTGTTTTTACATTTAGCTCAAGAATTTTACTCTTCAAGTTAATACTTACTCTTCTCAATCTATTCCAAAAAAGTAGAAAGGGAAGGAACATTTCCAAATTGGTTCTGTGAAGTCAGCATTACCTTGGTACCAAAACCAGATAAAGACTCCACACACAAAAAGGACAACTACAGGCCAAATCTCTGATAGGTATATGCAAAAATCCTCAGTGAAATACTGGCTGACCGAATCCGTTAGTATGTTTAGAATATCATTCACCACGATCAAGTGGGATTTATTCCCGGGATGCCAGGGTGGTTCAATATTTGCAAATCAATCAATGTGACACATAGCAGTAAGAAAAAAGGAAGAACCATATGATCATGTCAATAGACACAGAAAAAGCATGTGACAAAGTACCACATCCATTCATATAACAACCCTCAACAAAGTAGGTTTAGAGGAAACATACCTCAAAATACTAAAGGCCAGATGGGGAAAACCCCTAGCTAACATCATCCTCAAGAGGGAAAAGAACTGTGAACTTTCCTGCTATTGTCAGGAGCAAGACAGGAATGTCCACTTTGATCACTTTTTCTCAACAGAGTCCTGGGAGTCCTAGCTGGAGCAGTCACACAACAAAAAGAAATAAAAGGCATCCAGATCGGGGCTCCTGGGGGGGCTCAGTCAGTTAAGTCCAACTCTTGATTTTGGCTCAGGTCATGATCTCATGGTTCATGGGATCAAGCCCCACATTGATGTAAGCATGGAGCCTGCTTGGATTCTCTCTCTCTCTCACTCGCTCTGTCCCTCCCCAATGTGTGTTCACATGGACACGCTCTCTCTCCTGCGCCCAAAAATGAACATTAAAAAAAAGGCATCCGGATCAGCAAGAAAGAAGTGACATTTTCACTATCTGCAGATGACATGATACCATAGCCAGCAAACCCTAAAGATTCCAGCCAAAAACTGCTAGAACTGACACAGAATCAATGTACAAAAATCTGTTGCTTTTCTATACACCAATAAGGAAGCGGCAGAAAAGAGAAATTAAAGAATCGGTTCCATTTATAATTGGACCAAAAATAATAAGGAATAAACCAAAGAGGTAAAAGGCCTGTACTCTGAGAAGTATAAAACACCGAGGAAAGAAATTCAAGATGACACAAAGGAATGGAAAAACATTCCGTGTTCGTGGATAAGAAGAACAAATATTGTTAAAACGTCAATACTACCCAAAGCAACCTACACACTGAATGTAATCCCTATCAAAATACCAACAGCATTTTTTCACAGAGCCAGAACAGACAATCCTAAAATTTGTATGGAACCACAAAAGACCCTGAATAACCACAGCAATCCTGAAAAAGAAACCAAAAGCTGGAAGCATCACAATTCTGGACTTCAAGCTATATTACAAAGCTGTAGCAATCAAACAGTATGGTACTGGCACAAAAATAGACATATAGACGGACACCTGGGTGGCTCAGTCAGTTAAGCATCCAACTTCGGCTCGGGTCATGATACCACAGTTTGTGAGTTCAAACCCCACGTTGGATTCTGCGCTGACAGCTTGGACCCTGCTTCAGATTCTCTGTCTCTCTGTTGTCTCTCTCTCTCTCTCTCTCTCTCTCTCTCTGCCCCTCTCCTGCTCATTTGCTCTTTCTCAAAAATAAATAAATAAACATTAAAAAAAATAGACACATAGCTCAATGGAACAGAATAGAAAGCCCAGAAATGAACTCACAGTTACATAGTCAATTAATTTTGGACAAAGCAGGAAGAATATCTCATGGGGAAAATCTCTTCAATAAATGGTGCTGGGAAAACCAGACAGCGACATGCAGAAGAATGAAACTGGACCACTTCTTATACCATACACAAAAATAAATTCAAAATTGATGAAAGACCAAAATGTGAGACCTGAAAACATACAAATCCTAGAGGAGAACACAGGCAGTAACTTCTTTGACATCAGCCGTAGCAATTTCTTTCTAGATATGTCTCCTGAAGCAAGGAAAGCAAAAGCAAAAATAGACTAGTGGGACTACCTCAAGATGAAAAGCATCTGCACAGCAAAGGAAATAATCAGCAAAACTAAAGGTATACATATCCTATAAAGAGTTAGTATCTAAAATATACAAGGACCTTATAAAACTCAACCCTTCAAAACCAAATAATCCAATTTTAAAAATGGACAGAAGACGTGAATAGACATTTTCCAAAGAAAATGACCATCCAGATGGTCAACCGACGTGTGGAAAGATGCTCAACGCTCTCATCATCAGGAAAATACAAATCAAAACTACAATGAGATATCACCTCACACCTGTCCAAAGGGCTAAAATCAACCACCCAAGAAACAACGGGGGTTGGTGAGGATGCAGAGAAAAGCTAACCCTCTTGCACAGTTGGTGCGAATGCAAATCGATGCAGCCACTGTGGAAAACAGTATGGAGGTACCTCAAAGAGTTGATAATAGAACTACCTGATGATCCAGCAGTTGTGCTACTATTTACCCAGAGAATACAAAAACACTAATTCAGAGTGTTCCATGCACCCTGACGTTTACAGCAGCATTATCTACAATAGCCAAATTATGGAACAGCCCGAGTGTCCATCGGCTGATGAATGGATCAAGAAGAGGTGGTAAATACATACAATGGAATATTACTCAGCCATCAAAAGAGTGAAATCTTGCCATTCTCAATGACATGGATGGAGCTAGAAAGCATTAAGCTTAGTGAAAGAACTCAGAGAAACAAATACATTATGATTGCACTCATGTGGAATTGAAGAAACAAAACAAATGAGCAAAGGGGGAAAAAAGAGACAAACCAAGAAACAAACTCTTAACTACAGAGAACAAACGGATGGTTACCAGAGTGGAGGTGGGTAGGGGAATGGGTTGAACAAGGTGATGGGGATTGAGGAGTGCACTTGCTGTGATGAGCACTGGGTGATGTATGGAAGCGTTGAGTCACTATATTGTACACTTGAGACAAATATTATACTGTATGTTAGCTAACTGGAACTTAAATGAAAACTTCAAAAAGTTTTTAAGAAGAATCTTACTCTTCATAGGATCCTTACATAATTTTGAGTTGAGGGAAGGCATGTGGGAAACTCAATATAAAAGTGGGCCTCTTTGGGGGGAATAGAAATCTTCAAAGAAAACATAACTTCTCTTTGTTGTTTTGTGGCTTCTTTGGTGAAATCATCCCCAAGATACTCTGTTAATTAAATGACAGCTGCAAAGCTTCTTTAGGTAGTCATGTGATCTGCTCCCCATCCCGATCTTCACAGCAGCATTTAATTTTCCTTTGCAGGGCCTGAGACACTTTGTTTTTAATCCCTTAAGTCACTGTCAGAAAATTATTTTTATCATAATAAAACAGTACAGCCTTATCTCCTCTACTGGAGAATATGGCTTCTCTGTATCCCTAGAGTGCCACGGCCATGGAAATCAGAAGAGACGACGATGGTAGCTTGGACCTGGGAAGCAACAGTAGTGATAGACAAAGTGAGACATGGTCAGATAGGAGGTCCACTGAACATAAGAATAACGCCACTTCCTGGTTGATTCGATGCAGGTGTGGGAAAAAGAGAGGAGGTTGGGGTGCTTTTAACTTCTTATTTTGGCCTGAACAATTGGAAGGACTGGTCCCCATTTCGTAGGGTTGAGAAGAGTGGAGTACAGGGAGGCAAACCATGAGTTCAATGTTGTACGTTGATATGCCTTGTAAACGTTCGAGTAGAGATGCTCCGGAGGCAGCTGAATGTGTGAATATGGACATCAGAGGATGGCTTTCATATCCAGCTCTGCTGTCCAGTAGGGCAGCCACTATCCACACATGGTTATCTAGGTTTGGATTTAAGCTACATGTAAAGGTTTATTTAGTCACAGGAGTATGCTAGTACTCAATAGCCACAGGTGGCTTGTGACCACCATATGACAGGATCATACTACACTAGCATCCTTGCAGAATGTTGCCTTGGAAAGTGTGGTGAGGAGTTACGAATCTGGGAGTGGTCAGCATGTCGATTGTCCTTAAAATCAGAGCACAGGATGAAATCACCCATGGAGTGAGCCTTGATAAACAAGAGGTCAAGAGGTCGGAGGTTACTTTGATAATGAAGAGTTAGGAGATGAGGAGGATACAGCCAAGGAGACTAGGAGTGAAGGTCTGTGAGGCAGGAAAAGAACTGAGAGAATGGGTTTCTGGTGGTGATGCAAGGAGGAAGTGATCCACTGTGTCTAGTGCTGGTGATTGAGTAAGAGGAGGCCCATCGACTATTGGATATGGCAGGGTGCCCTTGAAAGAGCGGTTTCAGTGATGTGCTGAGGAGGGCCACCTGGTCCAGAAAGATCATGGGGGAATGAGAAAGGACCCGCTGAGGGATTTTTGCTATAAAGGGAATCAGTGAAATGGGACCTGAGCTGGAGAGAGATGTGGAGATGAGATCATTTTTAGGAGAGAGAAAATAGCATGCTTGGATGCTGATGGGAATGATCTAGTAGGGAAATTTCAGTAAGGCTCAAGAGAAGGAGGCACTTTTAGTAGATGAGGGCAGATGGAACCCAGAGCATAGTGGAGAATTGGGACCAAGATAGGAGGTAGGGTAGGGTAGGGTAGAGTAAGAGGAGGAGAGATGGAAGGTGTGAGTACAGATGCAGAAACAGGTTTGACAGGGAGATTGTGTAAATTCTCTTCTTGGTAGCATTGATTTTCTTCTTGTTGGCAATGTTGATAAGTCTCTATGGGTAGCGTTACTGGAGGCTGAGGGAAACTTGACATCTTGGTTGGTTTTCCTTGTTTAATAGTAATGACACTTGGATGTGCTTAATTTTTTTTCATTTTCTTAAACACATCCTGCCGTTCACAGCAACATTTAAAAATGTTTTACGTGAAACCACAAGCCATGTATGGCTTAGGATCTAGAGTCTGTCTAAAAAGGGAAAGGAGAATATATTTTCAATGCCCATTGAAAGTGTGTTAAACCATTCTTAAATCACCAGAAGTCTTTGAAACTCAAAAGGCAAAACTAATACATATGTATTTTGAATTTTCTTTGCATTTCCACTGCGGTCGTCTTCGCCCTATGGTAGCAGAAGTCAGGATCTAGTTTGAATGGGGAGAATGGGATGGTGTTAGGAAGTGGAAATGAGTGGATTTCCTTCTCTGTCATGCATAAGACCTGAGTATGTCCCCCTTACACCTGTGTGTGATACAGCCCCACGTATTGTAAAATCATCCTGCCTCGTGAGCGCCATAGTTCACTACAGTTCTCACATAGCTTGCCTATATTTTACTGCCACACATGTACAGGTGCACTGTATTACTTTCTCCCTATGAAATCTCTGGACAAAGAGATTTCACATAAAGAGATATGGCACCAAGAAAATAGAAACCCAAAGTATTACATGTAAGATACCACTTTAATTGAAGGAGAAATTGAGTTAAGTATCAATGAGCATCAATCAACCTTATTTTCTAAATGTAACACTTCTCCCAAAATTCTAGTTTGATCGGGAACCAAACTCTAAATTGTCTGTTTATGTAATATCACGTGAACAGAACAGAAACACAGCGAAAATCTCAAATGAGGAAAGCATACTGTGTACTATTCATACAAAATGTCTTAAGTGTTATAATTAAACACATGATTCCAAGAACGGCTGTATGACACAGCTCTGAAAAGAAGAAAAAGACTAGAGGGTTCTTCAGAAGTAAGGCTTCTAGGACCTTGATTTTGAGGTTTTCCTTGGTGACTCATGAAAAACTAATGAGAATATCTGTCCATTTTAATGGTATTACCTGTTGTGTTTTGTTTTGTTTTGTTTTGTTTTGTTTTGTTTTGTTTTGTTTTGTTTTGTTTGGGATGGAGCTAGGGGAACAAAGACCCGTTTGTTAGCGTTTTGGTTGTTTCTGGGAGGCACCACGATTCATTTTGCTGTACAACAAATGATATTCGCACCGTGGAATCTTCAGAGTAAGCCGTAATACTCCTGGAGACATTTAAACTAATAGCAAAGTGGAAACCATGGCATAGCATCCCGAGCCGTGGTCTGGTGTCATGGAGGTCCCTGAACAGCTGCCATCCACCCAACTCTAATTCAAGTGGGATCCCACCAGACAGAGAGAGAGCCAGGGCTTCCTATTTTTAACTGAAAATCTGCTTTGCCTTTTGGGCATGAATGCCCGGTCCTAGCGGTAAAGAATTTTCCACAAGACTCATGGGGGTGGGGGGGGGGGGGAAGAAGCAGCTATTTATACTCATGTTTGAGATTAAAAGAAGGGGAAAAAAGCAGTATTAAGAAGAGAGAACATCAGGAAGGGGGGCAAATATTGTTTGCCTACACTAACAACAAGGTGATAGATTGCAATATTTAGGCACGTTGGTGGTCCTACATCTATTTTAAGCTCATTCCCTAGTCACCTGTGTGATCTAGCACACATTCTTTCTTGTTTTTTCCTATGAAAAAATAAGCAGCTACGTTAGAGAGTTATTATAGGCATGTTTTGAGATGATGCATAGAAAATGCCCAGCCGAAGGCCTGACGTGTGGAAAGTGCCAGTAAATGATTGCTCTCAAAGTAGTCAGACCTTTTAGGGTCAGATTTATCCTAAGTCCTTGTCCTTTTTTTTTTTTTAAGTTTTTATTCAAATTGCAGTTAGATAAGTTTTTATTCAAATTGCAGTTAGATAACATACAGTGTACTATTCGTTTCAGGCGTACAATATAGTGACTCAACACTTGGTACGTTACCTGGTGCCCATCACAACAAATGCCCTCCTTAATCCCCACCACCTGTTTTCCCCATTCCCCCACCCCTTCCCTTCTGGTAACCATCAATTTGTTCTCTGTAGTTAAGAGTCTGATTCTTGGTTTTCCCCTCTCTTTTTTTCCCCCTTTGCTCATCTGTTTTGTTTCTTAAATTCCACATATGAGTGAAATCATAATGTATTTGTCTTTCTTTGACTTCTGTCACTTAGCATAAGACTCTCTGTCTCCATCCATGTCATTGCAAATGGCAAAATTTCATTCTTTTCTATGGCTGAGTAATAGTCCATTCTATGTGTAAATACCACTTCTTCTGTGTTCATTCGTCAATCAGTAGACACTTGGACTATTTCCATAATTAGGCTACTGTAAGCACTATAAATGTTAGGGTGCACGTATGCCTTTGGAGTAGTATTTTTGTATTCTTTGACTAAATATCTAATAGTGCGATTGCTGGATCATCAGGTAGTTCCATTGTTAATTTTTTGAGGAACTGCCATACTGTTTTCCACAGTAGCCACACCAGTTTGCATTCCCACCAGTAGTACAAGAAGGTTCCCCTCTCTCCATATCCTCGCCAACACCCGTTGTTTCTTGGGTTGTTGACTTTAGCCATCCACAGGTATGAGGTGATAACTGATTGTCATTTAGGTTTGCATTTCCCTAATGATCGGTGATGTTGAACATCTTTTCATGTATCCTAGGTCCTTGTCCTTTTGAGATTAAATCCATTCCAGTATACGTATTAGCAACCCCTACTTCTCCTGGTTTTGTTTTGTTTTGTTTTTGTATTATCTATTTATTCTGGTACACAGTCAGTGTAGCCAAGAGCCACATTCTCTTTGAATAAATTTTCTTTGGAAATCCTATTGTAATCTTCCTTGGATTCTAAGTTGATGATCGGCAACTGTAAGCGGGGTATTCTATGGTTTTTAGAGTGTCTCCCTTGTGTCCAGCTTCTCCTGGCACAAAGGAGAAGTTTTGGCCCAGGAGGAATCATAAAAACAGATATACATAGATTCAGTTTTAACCATTACCTGTGAGGCACCAACATGTGTTTCTACCTAGGTTTCAAGTTTAATGGGAAAGTTGAGACCTCATAATAGAACCTTACTTCCTTCGATATATTAGAATATTTTTCTTTTGCTTTGTTAATGGATATACCTAGAGTTGAGGGTCGTGGGCTTAGAGCAAAGGTCAAGTCACGTTTCTCCATTTAGCAACTCTCTAAATCCCAGCTTTGATGATATGGAAACAGTCATTTTAAAATATCAAGGGAAAACTTTAAAATCGACATAAAACATACTTGGGAGCAATGATGTGAGCCAACTTTAAGGTCAAAATGTCATCCAAATACCTTTAAAGTGTTCGGTGAGATTTCTGGAATTTCAGGGTCTGACCTGTCTCTTGATCTCTGGTTTGTATCTTACACTGTCCAGGTCCTGATGCAAGGCAAAAATCCGGGGATAGCTTGGAAGTATGCACTTCCCAAGGTCATGAATGGAACTCATCCGGCCTCAAAAAGGCACAGTCATGCCTGGAGTACGGTGCAGTCTCAGTGCTCCGCGACCTGCGGTGGAGGTAGCTGATTTCCTGATTCTACCTTCCAAGTCTTTTCTCAAAGCAGGTTCTTTGATCTCACACATCTTACATGTACGATGTAAATAAGCAACAGAAGAATCACCTTCTATGGGAACCATCCCTGTAAAAAAGCAAACGTTATTGTACTGTTGGAGGATTTTCCTAGGTAGAAGGGAACCAAGGCTCACACAACTCAAGTTCTTCATAACCAGGACTCAACAGTTATATATCTGAAATCTATGGGTGGGGGGAGATTTACAAAGTATATATTTATTTGTATTTGTATTTTATATCTATTTATTTGTATTTAATTTAGCTTCTCCCTACCCTGACTTCTCTGTTGGTAAGAACCTCCCACTGAGGCTAGCGGAAGGCAGGCTCAAAACCAGCAAGAACATACACAAGGCAACTGCAAGGCATCCGTCTGAAACACAGGCATTGTGTCATTCCATTCCCTCCAGGGGGAGGCCAGCAAAGTCTCTCTCTGGAGGGAAGTTTGTTAAATCCGAGAAATTGGCCTCCTAAGGGAGGGAAAACCACAGCCATCCTCTCAGGGAGCCGAAGGCAAGCATTTTATCTAGATCCAAAGATACCACATATTTGTGCATCAGTCAGTCTTTGTCACACGTGCCCCTTCGAGAAGAAGAATGGAAGTCCATAAAGAGATCCGTGAAGCCAAAGCATCAGTGTTGGTCATTCATTTTTCTCGTTATCAGAGCATCTGATACAGTGGGTCTCCCTACTGTGTCCTATTGCCCTAAGCACAGTGGGGCATCTTGGAACCAGACACAGAGCCGAAATACAGAAAATGAAGAAATTCTTATGTCTGTAAGGCCTCTTCAGGTGCTCCTGCTAATTAACAAAACATGAGGAAATACTTATTTTTAATAGATTAAATAAGTAAAAGGGAATACATTTTTAGAGAAATAAAGGGGATTAAGCGTACACATATCCTGATGAGCACTAGGTAATGTATAGGATTGTCGAATCCTCATGTTGTGCACCTGAAGCTAATACGCTGCTGTACGTTAGTTATACTTGAGGAAAAAAGAAAAAAAATGGAAAAATACCCAAAGAAGTAATAAATTTTTAGTAATAAACACTTTGAAGGCTCTATGCTGTGCAGAAGAAAAATAACTTTCCCTAATCCTTTAATCTGCAAATGCCAACGTTAATATGTTGCTCTGTGTCATTCTCTTATTCTCTTATGCAAACATAAAAACACGTGCACTTAATGTTCTCAGACACATGCCACAAAGATCATTTTGTCTACTTTTTTTACTGCACAGAACCCATGCCGTAGATACCTGTTGACCCTATGCTTTTTTTCACTTAAATTATGAGCAGTTTTTCACATCCCGAATGCTCTTTGAGATCTTTTGCAATAACTTCCTGCTGTTCCCGGGAGAGCACAGTTCCTTGGGAGGGAGAGACAGTCAATCCATTTTCCATTCATGGAGAACAAGTCCATCCAAAGGGAGGATGCTGGAGAAGTGCACTGTGGGATTCTCCCCTTGGCTGGATTTAGCAGTCCCCTCACGAAACTTACAGACTGCGATGTGTCTGAGCCATATGAGAAGGAGAGTCCAAATGAATGCATGCTCTGGAAGTAAACAATTAAGTTTAGGGAATCCCAATATGGTTTTGGTGACCGACCTTAACCTAATCATGATCCCAAGAGTGACTTTTCATCGTTTCTCGGATGCCATCGTAAGGAAACGTACCATGTAAATAGAAACAAACCGAATTCACAGAGGAGGCAGCCTTCGTATTTGGAGAGCTGACAGATAAAATTATTCACACAAAAAATATGTGCCTCTGATGAGAAGTCCTGAGATGGATACTGCAAGCCAGACAACGGGTCCCACTAAAGCAAAACAAAACAAAACAAAACAAACAAACAAAAACCCCAAAAGGTGGTATTTATCACTTCATGGTTCGGGAATCCACACCAGTCTTAAAACCCAAGAAGCTACACATTAAAATCATTAAAACATGAAAGCTATTATCTGGCGGGGGGGGGGGGGGGGGGGCGGAGAATGAGATTCAAATGAGTTGCAGATTTTATCAAAAGGAGGTGTTGTCATGCAGTAGTTGGATTCCATACCTTGAGTTCAACATCAGAATCCTGGTAAGTCAGAAGCTAAACATGGAAATGAAATCGAACTGGTTATCTGTGATTTTCACGTTGTAACTTCTGATGTCTTATTAGGTTACATAAGCGTAAAGGCCATTTGCTTACGAGATCAAAACACTCAAGTCAGTTCCTCCTTCTGCAATGCAAGAACCACGCCAGCAACTGAACCCAAAATATGCAATGCTTTCTCCTGTCCTGCTTAGTAAGTCATCTGGAAATGTCTTTCTGGCTATGTTTGTACTTGTATTTTCTTATTATTGATATGAGAAATTGAAACCCACTGCCGGTCCTTCTGAGCAAAAGTGACTCAGGGAGAGACAGAATGCCCAAAAAAGTAACAGAGGAAAACAAGACATTTGAGGTGAAAATATGTAACTCGAAAGACCCAAGTTTGCCTTAGACATGCATTTTAACTCTGGCTGTACGAACCTAACCCTGGGATTTAAAGGTGTCTTTCATTTTTCTTTTTAAATCTTTACATAGAGACCCCTCTGAACTAAAACAGATACTTAAATAACACTAAATCCTATATTGGTTGAATTTACATGTGGTTGTGTGTTTAACTTTCATATAGTCATCCAAGAATTTAACAATCATAATACTATGCAGACCATGAAACCCCAAATGCAAATTACACAGTAGCAAGTCACAAAATAAAAAGAAAGGGTAGAGGCCAAGTGGTAATCCACTTCTGATGATGGAACTCTATGGGGATCTCATTGGGTTTGTTTTTTGGATGGATTTTAGCCACACTATTGTTTGGACGCTAATTTTAAGTAATCTTCCCAGCCGAATGGAGTCTTTTGTGTGACTTATCTTCTGCCAAATGTATTTATAGAGAATTGACAGAGTTTCTTCTAAAGCAGCGTTGTGTTCACTAATGTTTCAGATCATCTTAATAAGTAGTGTTTGCTCTGAGGTAATGCAATTATATTGCACAATCTTTTCATACACGTACATGTATTTTTTCCTTGTAAGAGCACGTTTGTCATAATTGTTTCGGGCTTCAGCTGTTCACCAATCCCGTATGCCCATGTGTCAACCTAGTTTTTCTCACAGAATCTGGAACCAGCTGTATCCTGAACACCAAGAGTAGAAAGAAATTTGGTGGGCTTCCATGGATTTTTTTTTTCCCATTTTGCTAATAAGACATGGTTACCAGACAGTGTCATTGACCCTTGTGGAGTAAGGTGTCCTCTTTAGATGGTGTGCGTGTATTTGTGTGCATAGGACGTGTGAGTTTGCTTGAATGGCGTGCTGATGTTTTCTGATTTTAAGCCTACTTCCCATTGTTGGTTATTTCTGCCAAGCAAAAAAAGGACCCCATTCATATGTACATCTGTGAAAAGGGAGAGAGCCTTGCTCATGCCTGACTTCTAGAACTTCCGTGATGGCCACGTGTAGAAATTCCACTCTGCAGTGACCAGTTTACTAGCTATTTAAAAGCAGAACAGCCCTCCCAGTGGCTCTGCAGGATTAGAGTGATGTAATGGGCAGGATCTTCTGCTCTGTTCCTTTTTTCTCCACCTTATCATTTATAGCTTTATGTTTTCTGTTGGAATAATGGGACCCTCGGTGACTGTTTTTCCCCAGAGATACACTGGCAATGAGGTCTTAGACTGTTCGAGTGACAAGGACAGAGGAGTTCATCCAGTCTAACTCTGTTGTTTTCCCACATAACAACCATGTCATAGGCACTGACTGGAGGCCAGGCTGGATCTGGAGAAATTGTAGCTCCTCCCGTCAGGGAACCCATAATGTAACGCCAGAACTGGGAGTGTAAGGCAATAATTGAGATGCAGTGAGATACGGGCTGTGAGGTCTTATGAATAGAAAACGCAGCCAGGGGAAAACGGACAGCATTAGAAGCTGGGCTTTGAGGTAGGGTTCAGAGGGACTAAGGACAGATGGAGAGGGAGCCTAGGGCCCAAGTGTGCACAACCATGAAGGTCATGAGGCAAGTCCACCTGTGTTGTGCTCTTTGCATACTTTTACAGACTCACCATATTTGCTGCATGAGGGAAAAACTTGAATCGGGTGGACGAAAATACCATTTTTATAGGAGAATGCTGAAACTAATAATTTCCTAATAGGCGTGTTTTCTTTACGTCCTACAAGATGCGGATAATTCTACAAATAAGGAATCATCTTATTTCGGATTCTCTTTCTTTAAATAAGCTAATAGGGATTATGCAGTGTTTTAGAACACGTGTCATCTAGAACTCATGTGCTAAATTCTCTGGACTGAAGGGAAGGTTTTTAATTTCACGCATCAGGCTGGTGGGAGAAACCAGAGGAGAACATTACAGGACTAGTAAACGTGGCAGAAAGGCAAAGGTAAAACAGAAACGTTATTTGACCTCAGTGATGGTTTGTTTCTGGAAATGCAATTTAGAACACTGGTAAGCCCACATCACTTTTAGACAGCTCTCCTGTGCCTGAAATGTGTAAGATCTTATCTCGTGGATCTTTTTTATGCCAGGCCTTCAAATCCTAGAATATCAGTTAGTCGAATGCAGTGATCGGAAAGGTTAGTAGTTTCAGTGCATCACCCTTCAAATTCACACCAAGTCTCAGCTGTGATAAAAGTGATCTGGCAATCTTTCTTTTTTTTTTTAAGTCTATTTTTATTTATTTTGAGAGAGAGAGAGAGAGCACACGGGAGAGGGGCATAGAGAGCGAAAAAGAGAGAGAATCGCAAGCGAGCTCCCAGCTGTCACCACAGAGCCCGATGCGGGGCTCGAACTGACCAACTGTGAGATCATGACCTGAGCCGAGATCAAGAGTCAGATGCTTAACCAACTGACCCACCCAGGTGCCCCCACGGCAATCTTTCAATAAAGAACACAAGGTTATGTCTCTCAAGCATTCGTAAAGTTTAAGAGTAGCTAGAAAAGTTAGTTGGGGGAAGTGCGTACTTAGAAATGGCCACCTCTGAATGTGCCCCTGTCTCCTGCACGCATGTGTGATGCTTGTGCACACCTCCCCTTCCCCTCCCGCAACCCTCCTTCCCCCTCCCGTCCCACCCCTTCCCCCTCTCGTTAATCGCTCTTCCCTTAGTTTAACTGCTGTACTTTGTATTAATTTCTCTTGTGGCGAGTGTCACATGTCCACCTCATCACTGTGTTGTAGGCTCCTTAGTGGAAACAACATTGCCTCGTTCATTTTTCCAAGCCTGATGCTTAGGAGAGTCCTTGGCACAAAGGGAAGACCCCAGTAGACTTGGCTGAATGAATGAATTGCTCGGGTCTCCAAAGGGTACACGTCTCTTCCCTTGCCAACGGCAAGAATGTGTTTTTGCCCAAAAGCGTGTTGTGATCTCATGTGAGTCCCTATCCCTGGGCCACACTAGCATAGGCTTCAAAACCTGTGGAAGAAGAATTATTGTGAATTGCCCTTATGGGTTCTAAAATTGATGGAAGACTTTTATCAGGCGGTTAAATCTTAGGCGGTAACTGCTTTGGAAGGGATGGTCCAAAATCTTAGCTTCATTGGAAGTCATGTCGTTTTTCACTGCAAGCTGGAAGCCAGGCGAATGGAGCGTGTGCAGCAGGTCATGTGCGGGGGGCCAGCAGAGCAGGAAGATCCAGTGTGTCCAGAAGAAGCCGTTCCAGAAGGAGGAAGCAGTGTTACATTCTCTCTGCCCAGTGAGCACGCCCACTCAGGTGCGAGTCTGCAACAGTCATGCCTGCCCTCCAGAATGGAGCCTTGGACCCTGGTCTCAGGTAAGTGGGCACGAGTTGGAGTCATGAGTCTTGTTTCCTGTGGACAAAGAAAGTGGCAAAAACAGGGGTGTTGGCTCCCCCACGAGGCACTCAGCTTTTATGCTTTCCTGGGCATCACACTGAGTTAGCGTGATGAGGCATTCTCATTTGTGTTTTTTGTGATTTCTCTGCATCCTGTAGATTAGGAACCCATGCACAACATCTTAGGGTCTTACTTAGAAGTCTAGAGAGTAGAGTACGGGGGGCGCTCAGGCTAGGCTGTAGAGCACAGCTCGAAAGGATTGGAGTGTCCATGGATTGGCAGACGAAATGGCTACTGATTTCTCCAAAGCACATGGAAAATGCAGATACAAAGAAGGTGGCGTAGGAAGGATATTCAACTCTTGCTTGGTGGGGAAGAGCCGCGGGGTTAGAGGGATACAGAGGGGAGTCGGGCATAAAATTTCCTATCGTCACAAACTCTCAGTGAAAGGTAGAAAATCATGAAATCAGCCGAGGCTTAGAGCCACCTGCCATTCACAAGTCAGAAGTGCTCAGTGGGGTCTCAGTTTGCCAAAGGTCCCCTCAGGCACAGCGTCTGGAAGCATCTTTGACTGTCCCAACTTGTAAGAATGATGCTACCGGCATCTACTTGATAGAGATAAACATCCCACACTGTAGGGGACAGCAGCCCAGTCTCTGCTAAACCACGGATGTCAAGCCAATTTTATGGAATCATCAAGAAGATGCAGCGCTTTCGTTGCCTGAACAATGAAGCCAGGTAGAAGTCTAGGACCACATTTCTACCATGCTTTCCTTCAGGGTGCATTATCCTGGAGTATTGATTTCTGATAAAGTATAGCAGTGTACTCGCAAATCCCCCACAGAGTTCAGACTGAGAATTTTTGAAATTATAGAACATGGGATTTTTAAAAATGTTACAACTCTATCTGTTAAGGGAGTAAGGAGCTAGCGGTGGGAAAGAATATCTTTGAGCATGTGTAGATATGCTTTAAAATGAAGGAATGTATTGACTGATAGTAGAAGGCAAGTCTAAATAGGATACGGTATTATGTCTGGTCTCATTCTTTGCAAATAAGGAGGTACAGTTTACAAGAGGAAAATTCAAGGGCTGTTTTAGCCTAATGTGTGTGGTGGGCACGGGGACAAGAAATGGGGAACCAACAGTTCCAAATGGGACATCCCCAAAAGGAGCTTTAGTTCAGAATTTGCCCCACATTTGACATAGAAATATTTTGAGAGAGTATTTTATTTCCTTAGGTTTGTTTGCTTGGTTGGTTGTTTGCTAAGAGCACATGTGTTGAGAACATCTTCATGACTAATTTGGAAGGAGTCCTTCTGAATTTATTACTGCACCCTGTCCTCCTCTTTGAGACCAGGTCTCTGGAAACCCATTCTAAAAAAACAAAAACAAAAACAAAAAAACAACTGAAAACGTAAGAATTCTGTTGGATAAGGACCAACCATTAAGAAATGTTGAACATGAATGAAGGAGGACTTGCTTAGTGGTGCACAGCCCTGTCTGACACCAGACACATTCGTCTGTCTGCCCCCTCTCTGCTCCCTGGCAGCTGTTTGATTATCTTAGTCAGGTTCTCGAAGGCTTTATGAGTCTCAGACCGCCCTGCTGGAGAACGGGACCACAGCGGTGATCGCAGAGGGTTGGTAGAAGGTCGTGCAATAAAGAGGAAGATGCACCATCACGTGGGAGGCATGGAATGGATGTGTCCTGCTGCTGTAGTTTGCAGATGATGAGAGTACCATCACCATCCGTCTCCCTGAAGAATGTGAAGAGCCAGAAGTCATGTTGATCCTCTGAGCAGGCTTGGAATTGTGCCCAGATGTTTACATATTGACAAAGAGCCAAGGCAAGAGAGGCGCAACTCATATGGCTCTTCTGAGCAGAAAAGAAGGCTGGGGAGGGGACCTGTCCCTTGAGAGCAGACCCGACCTGGAGCCAACACCTTCTAAGTGACCTTGGAAGTTTTTTAAGTACTCATCTGAAAGCGAGGAGACTATTCCCCACCTTGTCCATGTCACAGGGTTCTTAGGAAGGTCAAGAAAGGCAGATTCATTCGCAGACATTTGCCAAGTGCCTATTTGTTTATTCCCCAATAGTTAGCACTGAGCCCTGCCTAGAGGCAGTCGATGAGTAGGAACACGAAGAACTGGACATCCCCAACCCATTTTTGTCAATGTCACAGTCGGTTGCTATTAGATGTGTACGTATGTATCTATGATGCTTCTCAGCAGAAGCACAATAATCCTCCGTAGCCAGGTGCCCAGACCAATTCTGCCTTGTGCCAGACAGGACCATGGTTCTACCAAGGAACAGGCCACATATCATTCTCCAAGTGGCCACGTGTGCTGTGAAGAGAACACCTCGTCTCCGGACCCGGGCGACCAGCAGCCACTGGGCATTGAGAATGTTGACAACGATTGCCAACCTACATGTAAGGCCTCTGCACGGAGCAAAGATCCCTCCTGCTGGCTGCAAGGGCCTTCACTGGGCATTTGGTTCTAACGCTTTAAAATAGGTTTGCAAATACTTCACTAGTAGGTTCTCCGCATTCACCTGGAAGAAAATCATTTGCAACCAGCATGCAAATAAGCTTTGTTTTTTCACCTCTAGTGTTCCAAGACCTGCGGGCGAGGGGTGAGGAAACGCGAAATCCTGTGCAAAAGCCCCCCAACGGCAGAGGATCTCCCAGAGAACCTGTGCTCCAGCACCCCGAGGCCAGAGTCACAGGAGGGCTGTGTCTTAGGACGATGCCCCAAAAACAACCGGCTGCAGTGGGTTGTCTCTTCCTGGAGTGAGGTAGGAGTTGAGATAGTACTCAGTTTGGAGCCCGATGTGGGGCTCAGTCCCATGTCCCTGAGGTCATGACCTGAGCCAAAGTCAAGAATCACACGCTCAACCAACTGAGCCACCCAGGTGTCTCTTTATTTTCTGGGTTTGTTTTTTTTATATATATTCAGCTCACCCACCAGCACCCAGACGATCAAACCTTCTTCCTGTGCCACACACATAGCACAGGTGCCTACTCATTATCCATTCTTCCCTCCGACTCTTCGGCAAATCCTGACAAAGCACCCACCGCATGGAACAGGCCTGTGCCCGGGTGTTTATGGCACCGCAGATAGGGTATGCAGAGTGCTGTAGTGGGGAGGTCTGTAATTCCACTGGGAGAGCTTGGGGGTCCCCCAGCCCTTCCGCCAGGAGGAGTCCTTGTCAGAAGAGACTTTCCAGGGAGCATGAGTCTGAAGGATAAGCAAGAATTGGGCAAGGGTGGGGTTGGGGGAAGGTTGTTCCCAATGGAGGGCACGCCCCAAAGGAGGGAGAGGGGAGAGAAGATAACACAGCCGGTATGACAGGATGAAGGTGGGGTGGAAGCTGAAAGCTTCATCAGGACCCCAGTGTCGGGGCCACTTAGAACTTTGAATGAAGTAGAATAACATGATGCAAGGCAGGCGGCCCAAGGGGCAGGCAAGGCGCTCATGGGGAGGTTGCTGTAATCGGGACGCAGGATGAGAGCATTCCAGGGGTGGAGAGAAGCAGAATCTTCGAGAGTTCCTACGGAGGCCATTGCCACCTTTAGGCATCTGTGGATGGAGGGGAGGTAGACGGGTGAAGATAGAAGTCTCCTGGGTTTCTGGCTGGGGAAACTCTGGCGCAGACGTAGGCAACATGAGGTATGATGCCAAGCCTGAAGTCTCCATCCGTACCTGACAGGCCAAGGTCTCTGCTGTGGGGGAGATGGCAGTATGGTGAGGAAGACAGAGGCTGAGGATGAGATAAGGTCAATAGTGGGGATGGTAGGGTACAGTAGAGGCAGGGGGTCCAGCCCATTGGTGCCCTTTTATTCCATGTATATAGTCACACGCCTAGCAGTGCCTCCACTCGTCTTCCCATCCATTTTCGTTACGAGACAGTATCGCCTAATGGCTAAATGCAGGGGTAAATCAGATGTCCCCCATTTGCACGCAGCCCTCAGTATTTGCTCCGGGGGTGACCCCGGGCCAGCCACTCAACATGGCAGAGGCTGGCTTCAGTGTCCACACAGTGGGGCCAAATAGTCGCCCCTCCCTCACGGAGCTGTTGTGTGAAGTTCAGTGTCCTTCGTTCCTTAGGATAGTTACACAAAGTTGTAAGGACACCGATCCTTACCACTTCCTTTCATCAAGGCTCCCTGTGTTATCCCACAATGCCATTTCACATACTTGAAACAAGGCTTCTCATCCTTCATCAGCCCTCATCCTTCTCTTTTTCCTGGAACACCGCTTCAGGCTGGAGCGCAGTCAAGTGAGAGGCAGGGTCAAGTACAGGACGAGTGATTTGGTACCTGGTGGTTCTTCCCACTCAGCCTTCTCGAACCCTCATCTCTGTGCCCCGCCTCCTTGTCACCGACTCCACGTCTTCAGAGAGGCCTGAGGTAGACCTGGACCCATATATGACACACCCCACATGTGGACATCCACATGAACACTACACAGAGCCCCTGTGCCCATCCTCTGCCCATGTGGTCTTTCTCTAGGAGTCAATCTGACATCCATATGGGTCCCGTGGTGCTGATGAGCTCTGAGACTTTGGGACAGTTAGCCCGCATTCTCTAGTATGAGGGATGGGGTGGCTTTATCTTTAGGATCCTTGAGTGCGTGTGGTTGACCTGCCATAATCCCATCCCACAGTGTCACATGGGTGGCTTGTCTGCTCGGCAGACTTGACCGTGGAGCTCCACATACTTAATGCCTTTTTTTCCTGGCTTCTAGTGTTCGATGACCTGTGGTTTGGGCGTGAGGAAGAGGGAGATGAAATGCAGTGAGAAGGCCTTCCAGGGAAAGCTGATCACTTTCCCGGAGCGAAGGTGCCGCCATATTAAGAAACCAATTCTCGACCTGGAAGAAGCCTGCCAGCGGGGGGCTTGTCCAGCCCGTCCTGAGTTCAGTGTGGCAGCTGGATGGTATTCATCACCGTGGCAGCAGGTAAACGCACCCAGGTTAAGGAGATGTATATTTAAGTGAGATTCCCAGAAAGGAGAGAGCCCACCGATAGTTGCTGTTAGGGATCTGTCCAAAGGGAAAGAACAGAAACTCAAGTTCTGGAGGCAAAATGGTTTGTGATCTTTGGCCAGTTCCACCACCTGTGTGGTCCTGGGCTGCTTCCATAATCTGTGAGCTCTGGCTTTCACATCTAGAAAATCAAGATGACAATATCTTGCAGAGCTAATGTTTTTCGTGAGTACCTAATATAAAATATTTATACTGGGCTTGTCCCATGGTGCTAAATGTTCACTATTGCTGCTGCCCCACTAAAGTCTTCTGTATTTTATTTTGAAAGAGAGAGAGGGAGGGAATCCCAAGAAGGCTCTGTGCTGTCAGCGCAGAGCCTGATGCAGGGATCAAACTCATGAACCATGAGATCGTGACCTGGGCCAAAATCAAGAGTTGGACGCATAACCTAATGAGCCACCCAGGTGTCCCAAATCTTCTGTATTTTAGAAACAGTGCTCAACATCTTGACGTCTTTGGTTTTTAGGTCATGTTTCTAATAATGTGATAATGGCTACCATTTGTCAAACAGCCTTGTTCATGAGGATTTCTGTCCCTATGTTGTAGAAGAGGCAGGGAAAGCTCAGAGTTAGGCAATTCAGGCAAGGACACCCAGCTCTTAAACCCATTAGATGTTAGAGGCGCCTTTATCTCAGAAGACTTAGATGAAACTTTGGTTACAGTGGTTTGGTTCCCATTGGCTGGGATTGGTGTGGGAATCCCACACCATGCTTGTCCCACACAGTCATGCTTGTTTTTGTTTACATATTGCCCATGGCTGCTTTCATGCTACAAAGGCAGAATAGTTGCACCAAAGACCACATGGCCCACAAAGGTGAACATATTGACTATCTTGACCTCTACAGAAAAAGTTTACCAACTTCTGGTTTAGATGATGTGATAATCATGTAGCTATATTTGAATTTGGTGCTAAAATCCAAAACTCAGTCTTTCCACTCCCATGTTTTTTTCCTTCCAAATACCAGTTCATATAATGATGCTTGTCCAGAATGAAGACTTCACCTATCTACAAAATAAGAAAAAGAATGTAGTGAATTTTTAAAAGCAAAACAAAAAATAATCAGGGTAAAAGGGCTGTCTTGTTTTTCCCTGATATTATGTTCTAAAATATCTTTCCATATGTGTCTGGAAAAACTAAAAAAAGTTGATAGTCCTTGTTAGCCATCTATTTTTTTTTTTAATTGAACAGCGAAATCACTGACTTCTGGGAAGCACCCACCCACTGTGCCAACTCAGAATTTGGCTGGCCACCGAGGGCATGGTTCCAAAGCTTCCTTGGATGAAGTAGTATTTCCTTGCTGTCCTAATTCTGAACTATCTCTCCCCCAATACTGCATCTGCAGAGATTATCTGGAATTATTTAAATACCGTGATGAGTTGCCTAGGTTTCTGCATTCTTATGGCAGCTTCCGTATTTCTGGAAGCTCTCTTCTTTATGAGTCACTTAACTGAAGACACATTCTCTGGGGCGAGATAGGCAGCATTCCAATCAGATCACCTAGCTCCTGTGTGTTACAACAACGGTGAACTTGAGCACACATACCGGTCTCTGGCCAACTCCCATTTTGCCAGCAGGCCCCCTGGACATGGCATGAAGCATGGAGATCCCTTCTATTTGACATCACTGACCTCAGAAAGGACACCCTCCAGTCAAGTGTTGCTGACTCCTTCCTCTTTCCTTCTTGTGCAGTGCACGGTGACCTGTGGAGGGGGCGTCCAGACCCGCTCGGTCCACTGTGTCCAGCAGGGCCGGCCTTCCTCCAGTTGTCTGCTCCGTCACAAACCTCCCGTGCTACGAGCCTGTAACACAAACTTCTGTCCAGCTCCTGCAAAGAGAGGTAACGAGCCCTGTACTCCAGTCACTTTTACCAAATCGTCAGAGAGTTTTCCAAAACTCCATCGTATGTGCTTGTGCCGCTTATTCCTAGAACAACTCTGGGGGGGGCGCCATTCACATCACAATCTGTGAACAGTGCTGCTCAGAGGCATACGAGGCACAAATCTGGGGCAGTTCCTGCCCCAAATGCTTATTTGCATACATTCGCAGGGAAAATCTAATTCTGTGCTAAGGCTTTTTAGCTATTCTTACTTTGAAAGGGGGAAACAGTCATCTTGCAAGTCCATTTTCTTTTGAAGTTATTTTCGAGAGAGTGTGCGCACAAGTCAGGGAGGGGAGAAAGAATCCAAGGCAGGCTCCGAGCTGTCAGTGCAGAGCCAGATGCGCGGCTCAAACTCACAAACCGTGTGGTCATGACCTGAGCTGAAGTAGGACGCTTAACCCACGGAGCCACCCAGGTGCCCACAAGTCCGTTTTTAAAAACTGTTTTAGGGGCGCCTGGGTGGCTCAGTCGGTTGAGCGGCCGACTTCGGCTCAGGTCATGATCTCGCAGTCCGTGCGTTCGAGCCCCACGTCGGGCTCTGTGCTGACAGCTCGGAGCCTGGAGCCTGTTTCCGATTCTGTGTCTCCCTCTCTCTGACCCTCCCCTGTTCATGCTCTGTCTCTCCCTGTCTCAAAAATAAAACGTTAAAAAAAAAAAATTTAAAAACTGTTTTAGTTGAACAAGCAAACGAAAAAGTAACCACCACGCACCAGAGACTGTACCAACCAGTGGGAATGCAAGGGTGAACAGGAACTGGGGACACGGGTGACGTTCTGTGAACATTCTTCCTCCCGGGACCCACCTTAGATGTTTCCTTTGTTGCCGTCCGTTTAAATGAAGTGCAGGTGTGCTGGTGGAAAAACGGGAAATTGAACGATCTGGGTGAACTGTGCTTCTTTTTCAGTAGCCCAACTCATTTTGAAGAACTCTAACACCAGGGAATAGTTCCTCCCCCCTAATCAGATTTCTTTGTGCTAAAGAATTATTTTCCACCACGGGCCTGCTGAGTCTGCTTTTCATCCGATCGCAGCTTTCCCAAGACTGCTTCACTTCTTACTCCATGCTTCCCAATTTGTGGTGAATCAGATTCAGAACTGTCACTCAGATTCTCCCCTGTCCCTGTCCCTTCGCATTTTATCTCTAAGACCCTTCGCTCCAGGCTCTGGGCATCAATTTTCCCTCCTCTGCACGCTCTCCTTATCTGAGGCTTGCAACCAGAGAGAAAACTAGCAAGATAGTAGCTGCTCAGAGCCCTGTCACCTCCAGGGCAGTGCTGGAATTCTACAAACCCGCAGGCTTTCCAAGCAGACAGGTTAACGGGGGAAAGAAACACACCTTTGGAGCAAGTAGTCCTGTTCTTGCAGACTGTCTCCTCCTTTCTTCCCCATCGGTGATTGCTCCTTTCTCCCCCGTTAGTCAGATGGCCCCAGACAAACCCACACGTGGAAAGAATCAGAAGTGCAGACCCCTTACGTACTCAGAGACAGAATAAAGGACAATGGTCGATCATGCACATTGCTCAGCAGTTCTCTCCTGGGCAGGAGTTCAAGGGGAGGAGAGCCAAGACATATGTTAGGTCCAAGATTAGTGGGGAGGCCCCTGGTGTCATTATCTTACTCATCCGGCACCGTGCCCGGCCCACCATTGGTGTTCAACGTGTGTTAAAAGAAAGATTGTGCATCAAGTACGGTGAGGTTCTCTACTTCACTCAAAGCTGGGTCACTAAGCACCTGCTCTATATCCCTAGCATTCTTCTAGGGACAAAAGAACAAGGCAACATCCTGTTCTTAAGCTACAAGGAGTCAGTGTCTCAGAGGAGGAGGAAGCTGCAACAAGAAATCTAAGTGGAGTGTTAACCAGTGTTAGGATGGAGGTCGGTTCTTCATGGGTCGCAGGGATGGGGGCCGTGATAGATGACGGTATGAGAAAGGTTTATTAGAAGGACCTCTCTCCTTGCCTCTTGACTAAATCAGGTCTCTCTAGGCAAGAGGAGTCAAGTAAGAAGGCAGGTATGAAAGACACAAGTCTAGGTGTTTCTTCTTGGCCACGGTTGTGGCCTATGGTTTTACAAAGTTGGAGGCCACCTCCCGCCTCCCCCAGGGAGAGTGCCATGCCCAAACTACTGCCTGGTTCATCTTCCTTCTTAAATCACTGGCGGGGTGACCATGGGTGGAATTTAAGAAACAAAACAGATGAACATATGCGAAGAGGGTGGGAAGAGAAGAGAGGGAAACAAACCACGAGAGATGTTTCACGATAGGGAACAGACTATGGGTTGATGGAGGGAGGTGGGAGGGGATGGGCTTTAAGGAGGGCACTGGGCCTTGTAGCTAAGTGATGAATCACTGACTTCTACTCCTAAAACCAATATTGTACTGTATGTTAACTGACTAAAATTAAAATTTTTAAAAAGGAAAAAAAAAATTAGTGGGCAGTAAGTAAATCCATGGTGACCAAGGAAAGAAATGGTAATACTTTGAACCTCCTCTGAGACTCCCATGATGGGCCATGCACCCCCATGGGCAAGGTTTTAAACTTTCTGAGCTATTTATAAAATGGAGAAATGCTGCTACCTTAAGATATTATGGAGAGTTTTTCACATTTACTGTGAACCAGGAACTGTTTTGGTGTCTGATTGTAGATAGAATGACGAACAAAATGGGCAAAGCTTCCACTCTCCTATCTGGAAACAGACAACAAACCAGTAAGTATACAATGTCAGATGGTAAAATAGAAAATAAAACTTAAGCAGAGTGTGGAGCACAAGAATGACTGGGGGGGAGGAGGAGGAGGGAAAACCCGTTTAGATGGGCTTGTCACGCAAGGCCACCTGGATGATGCGATATTTGAACAGGGACCTAAAGGCGGGTGAGCTAGGTGTGTATCTAGAAGGATCGTGTTCCTGTCAGAGGGGAGAGCGCATGCAAAGGCCCTGAGGCAGCAGTGTGTGAATCTGATCAGGGACAGCAAGACACCTGGAGTAGGATGTAGAAAGCAGACAGGAGTTAGGTGATTAGCTGAAGCTTGTCCTGGAAGCCTTGTCAGTCATTGGAAGGACTTGAGATTTAACTCCAACTGAGGTGGAAGCCAATACTGAACTTCAAGCCCAAGAGCAGTGGGATCTGACTTGTGGGAGGATCGCCCACAGTTACCCAGAGAAGAAAGAGCACAGGGCCCAGGGCCGAAGGAGGACTTGTCTACTCTTGTTCGGGAGAAGTTCCCACTGGAGCAGTGGCACTCGTGGGAGTGGTGGGGTGCCAGGAGATTCTGAAGATTGAGCTTATATTTGTCAGTTGTTGGCATGAAGGATGTGAGGCAAAGAAAGAGGGCGCCAAGGTCATCCTCAGCATAAATAAAATACCTGATTAACAGCTCCGATAACCAGCGATTAGTGATCAATATCCCAACCGTAATGAAACACAGGGCTCATATCGACGGCACAGTGATACACCCCACTTCTGCTTCCGGACATACCTTGAGCTTATAGCACGAGCTGCAGAAGCCTGCTGAAATCCCATTCTTCTCCCAAGAGGGGTCCATAAACCGTGCAGTTAGGACCGTGGTTTTAGTGGCCTGTTTTGGTCCTGATGCGGTGTCTCTGCAACTGAAACAGAAGCTGACTCAGATGTGCATTCTGATTGAATGGGCTCCATGCTAATTGATTGGGGTATAAGGTACTGTACAAGTATATGTTTAAAATAATGGATGTAGCTACATCTATATGTGTATATATAGGCAAACAGAGTTTGGATGGGTCTTCATCTCATGTCTGACTTGGATCCCTCAGGTAATAGATGCCACACCCTTCTCCTACCAGCAGCACCCCTCCCCTGGTGGCCCCATGTCAGTACATATGACCATTCTTCTAGACGCTCAGGGCAAAAAGCTTATCACCATTCTTGATTCTTCTTTCTTCTCTCGTACCTTTACCAGCCTGCCAGAAAATTCTCTAGACTCTACCTTCAAGATATATCCAGGAGTTATTGAAAAGGAAAAAAAAAATCACTGCTACTTCTCCTTTATACCCAAGTTGAGACTTTGAACTGGTTGTTTCAGCTGTAAAAACGAATTTGTTCAATACTTCTTGACCAGCTACTCTGTGACAGGCACTAAGCCTTGGGAATAAAGTAATGAAAACAGTAGGCAAAATCTCTGCTCTCAAGGATTTTACATTCTAGAGAGGAGCCAGACAATAAAGAGGCACAGGATATGATGAGTGCTCATAGATCATTGTAGAAAAATAAAGCAAGGTAAGGAGTAGGGAGGGCTCTCTGGGAGGCCACAGAGCTTGCTGCTTGTAAGAGGGACTCTGGGAAGGCCCTAGTGTCAGTGACCTTTGAGCAGAGACTTGGGATCCTGGGAGAAACCACATTTTTCCTGGCATGATGGGCCATGAGCCAGGTGGTCCGTGTCAGGGAGGGAAGAGAGGAGGAAGATGAGGTCAACTGTTAGTGGAGAGACCAGTTGTCGGCCATCGTAAGGACTAAACCTTTCATTCCGGGTGGACAGAGGGGCCAAAGGAAGAGTTTAGGGCTGAGACACGGCATGAACCGACATACATTTTCAAAGGATCAGCGGGGCGACTAAGGGATGGGGGTCCAGTGGGTGCATTTTAGGCAGAGGAATGAAGGCATGGGGAAGGAGGTGTAGGCAGTGCTGAATCACAGGAAGACAGGATACAAATCGGGAGCAATGGGAAAAAGAAACAGGAGGACGGAGAGCATTGTGAGCCATGTCCCAGGGCCCAGAGCAGAGCCGTTGAAGGAGGAATGTGGAAGGGACGTGGGTGGGTACCTATGGGCAGTGTGGGGCTTGGGGCCAGCTGTCTCTCAAGCCTGGCATGGAGGAAGGGGAAAACACTTGGAACCATGAAGGAAAAGGCTTCTTTGTGTATAGGGTAGACCATAAATACTTTTTTCAAGTCAAAACTCCTTCAGAATCCAGTACAACAGCGAGGCCCTGACCCTAAAATGGACACGGCCCTTCTGGTTGGGAATCCCCGATGCCCAATGTGCTCCGTCCAGCCCATAATCACACGGGTTAACAAAAGACGTCAGAAAAGACTGGTGTTGACTTCAGTTCACTTAACTGCAACTTGACTGTGGGATTTGTTTAAATCAACAGAGTGTTGCAGCTGGGCCTCAAATCCAGGTGTGCTGACTCCGGGTGTATTAGACCAAATCGCAGCCCAACCCCTAACACACTGTTCTAGGGATGCAACGTGTAGCTCCCAGGCTACTGGGAAGGATCACCCATGAATCTCTGGCTGGAAAGGGCATGGCGTTTTTTTAAACACCCATCCCCCCCCCCCCCCCCCCCTAACATTTAGCTAATGGTCACAGCCCCTTTTGATGTCTTAATCCTGCTTCTCCCACCCTCCCAGCCAAATCCTAGTATATAACGGAGCAGAACCATTCAGAGACAAGGCATTCGGGCCCTCACCTTAGAAAAAAGGCTAAGCTCTCTTCAATGGTGTTAAATTTTTTTTTTTTTCTTGATTGCAGAAGATCCATCCTGTGTAGATTTCTTCAGCTGGTGTCACCTCGTTCCTCAACATGGCATCTGCAACCACAAATTTCACGGTCATCAGTGCTGCAAATCCTGCACGAGGAAGAGCTGACCTTGACGCCCTCCCTAACTCCGCAGGGCCAGGGTCTCACCTCTCACCTCCGGAGCTCGAAAGCTGAACCCTGCAGACCACTCCTGCATGGCTACAGCAGCCCCCGGGGAGCTGGCTCTCAAGAACAGACAGGCCCCTTCTCCAAGTCCCCAAAGCACACGGTACTCCGAAGCACTTGAAGATGGGAAGCGAGGACCCATCTGACTTCCAAGAGAAATGACAAAAGAACATTTTTGATTTGCACTGTTACAGGAAAGAGGTGATGAGTCACATTGAGATACATCACCTTTTAATTTTGACGAAGAATCTGGTCACCTCTGGGAGAGACACCCCCCGCCCCCGCCCTTGAACTTTAGAGTGTTCCATGGCAAGGACATCTGTTTCGAAACGGTTCTTGAAGACTTAGATCCAAGACTGAGCCTTGGAGCAATCAAATACGGATGGAACACCTTGCTTAACCGTTATTCGGGGCTCACAGTTGGATAGACGCTGTGGCCAGCCCGAACTCGGTTACACAGGAAGCCAAATGGTGCTCATAACTGTGCTTGCTGCTGGACCAACAAGCTTCACGTTATGTTTATTCAGTGTGCGTGTGTTGTTTTTATTATTTTGTTCAAAGTATATCCTGCTTATAGAGAGTCTCCAAGACTAAAATTTACAACTTGAAAAGTGTTCTGAGGAATATTCTGAAAACAGGGCAACTTGGACTATTAAAGATCTCCATTGAATTGACATTACAATCTGGAAAAAAAAACCTCACAAAACTTACATCAAAGGCCAACGTTGACGTCCTACACATTATATGAACCTCGTAACTCTTGGTGCTAGCTGAACAAGGACACGGAACCTCAAGTCTGCTCTTTGGGAATCAGAATTGGTGAGGTGTTCATTTCTGGTAAAAAGCGAGGAGGAGCTAAGTAGCAAAATCACAGTGTTAGACCATCATTTATAATGTTCCCTACATATCATCAGGGCTGCTTGGAAAATTAAAGACCACTTGTGGTTTTTCTCCTACCAACTGTCATGTTTAAAATTTCCCTAAGATTTAGTTAACAACAAGAAAAGAGTGGCAATAGAAAACCCATCTGTCTTCTTGCTATGTTAATATTAATAAATCATAAGCCAAGACCCTTCAATAAATAAGAATATTTTATAATCTTACAGATGATATTTTCAGTCATCGGAAGCCAGCTGTTGATAGGCATTAATGAGCTTAAAATTGTTCTCAGTTGGAAAATACCACACTATTTTGCCAAAACCAAAGTGACTTACAAGATGGAGTCCTTCTGTCATTTTTTGAGATGTGGTTAAAAAGGGCATATTTACATAATTCCACGCTATTCCTCAGTTTCTTTGATGAATGGAACCCAATTTTACTGCTTTCTCAAGTCTCAATTCAAACAGGGTTTGCCAGCTCAGCACCACCAACTAGACAGTGGTTTGTTAAATTTAGAACATCCTTCGTTCCCATTCTAATTAAAATCATGCCTTCTTGAATCTCAGAGAAATAACGATTGAATAGTCTCTCAAACCACTTGGCTTGGCCTAGAGTAGCAGCCATTTTATCATCAAAAAAATATAGTTCCACATCCCCACCCCCTTGCCCTCTGAAAAATTGCAAATTATTCATTTCTTTATATAATGATCATTTTATTATTTTATGGAAAAATTAATTTATTAATAGCCTATTCTTATGTGTTCTCACTTGCTTCTCTAAGTGATATTAATTCTGAGGAAAAATGATGAATAAAACCATGGGTTATAGAGAAAAGTCAAAATATATGTGTAATATTTAATTATTTTATAAGTTTTATAATAAAGTGTTCTGTTTCTTTATCTTTGAGATTTGTTAAGTTCTTGAATAAATTTGAAGTCAAGTTACTTCCAAGATGATTTAACTGTGTAAGTGTTGATTAGGAATTTCAGAGAGTGGCTTTGCAATGAAAGGTAAGACACTCATTAATTGGTTCTTCTTGCTTGTGTATGAGAAAATTAGAAGCCACCAAATGCCAGAGGGAAAGAGAGGAAGATTTACCATATTTTTAAAAAAATTTTTTTTTAACGTTTATTTATTTTTGAGAGAGAGAGCATGAACGGGGGAGGGCCAGAGAGAGAGGGAGACACAGGATCTGAAGCAAGCTCCAGGCTCTGAGCTGTCAGCACAGAGCCCGACGCGGGACTGGAACTCACAGAGCAGGAGATCATGACCTGAGCCGAAGTCGGTCGCTTAACCGACTGAGCCACCCAGGCGCCCCAAGATTTACCATTTTATGGAGATACTCAGTTATTTTTTTCCTGCTCTAATGCTGTTTCAATGTTTGTGGAAACCATCCAAGTTAGCTAGGTAAACCTACCATAAGTATAGTTGGTTTTCTCTCTCCTTTGTTTTTTGCATTTGAATAGCATTCTGGTGAAGCCTTTCTTTTTGAAAAAAAAAAAAAGGGGAAGGAAGGAAAAAAAAAATTAAAACGCAATTATTTCAGATTTCCCATGTTTGAAATCATCAGACCAGCGGAGAACAAAAACAATCTGTGCACAGTCCATCCAGTTGACCTGAATATATAATATTTTCCCTACATATGTGATTTTCTGTATCTACACATATACACATATATATTTGTATGTGAATCACTTAGGCATGCAGATCTTTAAGAGGATTTTAACATGGATTATTGCTATCTGCCAATGGTTAAGAATGAAAAAGAATAGATGGCGTGTGAAAACAGCAAAAAAGAGGGGCACGTGGGCGGCTCGGTTGATGAAGCATTCCACCTCGGCTCAGATCATGATCTCATAGTTTGTGAGTTCAAGCCCCCCTTCGGGCTCTGTGCTGGCAGCTCAGAGCCGGGAGCCTGCTTCCGATTCTGTGTCTCCCTCTCTCTCTCTGCCCTTCCCCTGATCGATCTCTGGCTCTCTGGCTCTCTCTCAAAAATAAGGTATTCTTGTACCTTTTGGTAATAAAAGATTAATGAAAGCAACCGTATATTTAGTTTTTAGAGGGCTCCAGGGAGTTTATATAGGTATGTTATCTCTTTTCATCCTCACAACACTCTAGGAAGATAACTATTTTTTTCCCTTTGCAGACAAGGACTCTGGGATTCAGAGATCACATATTTCATCCAAGGTAGCCAGAAGAGTAAGCTCCATAAACATTTAAATTGCTCATTTCAGTTAAAGATAGTCACTGTAATTGGTTTATATCTGGAAAAAAATTTCCTATCTGGAAAAAAAAAATCCTCAGCGAGAATAGGGGAACTGTTCAGAGTTCCTCAGCAACATTCAGGTTAGCATCACCAAGCTAAAGATAAAGCTGGAATTTTCTGTCACTAAGAGGATTTTTATCTTTAATCCTCATTGACATTTGTGCATAGCAAAGGAAAACTGTACCTATTTAATCGTCCCTTTTCCTGATAGACATGGAGAATCATGATGTAAGTGACTTTTGTTCAGATTTGTGTGTGTAGAGAAGCCGTTGCCAGATGCAATATCCAGAATGCATCTTTCTGAGTGTGTTCAGTTATTTAGGCCAAGGAATGGCAAACTGCCTCCCCTCTGCACATAACCACCATCCCGTGCGAACGTTACGAAGCCGTACCTGCAAGCTAAATTGTTTTCCTAAACTGTCTTTGGTGCGGGACATAGTTGAGTTCATAATCAGGTCATTTAATAACAAGAAGTGTTTACATAACTGCTGGTTGTTTTAACGGACTTGGAGGTTCAAAGATGGTTCCTCGCATCCTAACTGGGCTGAAAAAGAGGCACTAGTGTCTAGGAAAAGGAAACCCTCTAGGCCACGTCTCCCCAGTCCTCCTGTTGCTTTCCACCCCTCTTTCCTCCTTCCCTGCATTGCCTTGGCCTCCCCGTTGCGGCTGCCTCTATCCCATTCAGGTTAGGACATCACCCGACATGACCTAGGGTGGCGCCATGATGCCGATAGCACGTGCCGGACCACTCAGGATGAACACTTGGCACTCCGTGGCCCTCCATCCTGTGGCGAACAGACTTTCTAAACTGAGTGTGCAGCACAGAGTGCTACTTTCACGGTGATAAATAAAAGTTAACCGAGCCCTTGAGAAACGGTCTTTGAAGGTGAACCAGGGCCAGAGGCTGTTCCTGCCGGAGACGAGGCCCAGACATGTCTCTCCCTCTGACTGACTCCCTCCTCTCTCTTCTTTTATGTGGCTGGAGCACAGGAAGGACCGAGCAGCCCCGTCTTGTCAGAAGGCCAAGCCGGCCCCACTGTATTTTAGCACAGTCCTCTGTTCCATATACCACGAGGCTGAGTGTCTCCCCTTTCTTGGAAAGCGCATTTTCTCTCCCCAGCCCCATCCCTTTTAAAAGCCAGGTTGGATATAGATGAAGTCTGAGGACAATAGTTTCTAAATAATTAACCACATTACAATCACTTAAGGATATTTGATACATTCCCAGACCCCATTCCAGAAATGTAATTAATTGGAGGAGCAGGGCCTGGGAATTTTTATTTTACAAGGCAGTCGGGTTTCTCCAAGGAAAAGCTAGTTTTGGAACCAGTGGTCGAGGGCAAATAAAGAAAGTTCCTTGGGTCTGTCTTCCTTGGGCACAAGAGTTCCCTCACCACAATGCCCTCTGGCGCAGCTCTGCGATGGCCTGAACTGATCTCGGCCAATAAGAAAGGGGGTTTTGCCTGCTCTCACCTTCTGTGTATTTCACCTGGGAAACTCTTGGGCCTGGAAATTGTGGGTCAAGAAGGGGACTCACAGGCAAGGACCAGTTCCCTGGTCATCTTTGTCTCAATTTCTTTTTAGTATTATTATTTTTTAATGTTTATTTGAGAGAGAGAGAGAGCTACAGAATCCAAAGCAGGCTCTAGGCCCTGGGCTGTCAGCACAGAGCCCGACGCGGGGCTCAACTCAGGAGCCCTGAGATGGTGACCTGAGCCGAAGTCGGACGCTCAGCTGACTGAGCCACTCAGGACCCCCTGTCTAGGTTTCTTATTCCCAACCAATGAGGGTAGCCCAGAGCAGGGTTTGGTAGCCCAGAGCGGCCGGAACCGCGGTGTTGAGGGGAATCGTCCATTTCTCTCGGGCAAGCACTCACATCCGAGAACTAGTTACTGTGTTTTTTAACCAAGAAAGGGCAGACGACAGAGAAGCCAACGAAATCCCCATTCGAGAGTGCCTTGTGGCAAATGACTCCCAGGGCCTCGTGTGCACGTGCACGGAGAAACCCTCAGTGCGTGAAAAACAGTGCTCGTGAGATCCAGAGTCAAGGCAGAATGAAGACTTCCGTCCCATTTCCTGCCGGGTCACTGAGTGCCAAGAGGTGGATTCATCACTTTGATGAATCAAGGCCGGCCGTCACTTGCTTACAACTTGCCAGAGATGCTGTGGCTGACTCGAGCGAATGGAAAGGGTGACTTCGGCTTGGGTCCAACAGGAGAAAAAGACAAAGCCCTTGGAAATGTCAGGAAGGGATGCTACAGCAATGCCTTCAGCCACACTGAAGCATAAACAAGGTAATTCCACGGTCCCTCAAACTGTGCTGTTGCACATGGGCCTCTGATTTTTCTTAGTGACTCGTTAAGGTGCAGGCTTATTGCTTTCTTTTTTTCATACTGGCTCCAGGTTCTTAAAATGAAATGTCTCTTTATATGTCTGCAGAGTCCTAAACCAATAAAGGCATAATTGTCACTGTACCCAGCAAGCTTCTTCCTTTGTTAGGATGCCCACATTGTCTAGGGTTTTTATTACTCGCAGATAGGTCTGCAGAGGGGGCAAACGCTTCACGTTTTCTTAGAGGGGAGTATCTCTTTTCCTGCCAAAGGCCTCTCTGACACCGTGACCCTCACCCTGGTGGAGTCTGGTTTGCCTACACTAACATTTTCTTTTGCACATTTTTGCTATCCAAAATATATTCCCTCTTTCAGGAAGCATTTATTGAGCACCAACTCTGCCATGAGATCCGAACACACGAAATAGATTCGTTCCTGACCCCTGGGGACGGACTGGTGTTTGAAAACATGGGATGCTCATCCATACAATTAGGCAACGGCCCAAGGTCATACAGTCCTAAGATTGTTTTTTTTTTTCTTAACTCCTCGCTTTTACCCTCAACCCCAGTCACTATTTGATAATGTGTGTTTTTAGGCTGTGTTCGTGCCACAAAGGACATGATCCTATCACACGCGTAAATCAGGATCATGCAGACTGCAGACTTTTTTTCCCCCTTCAAAAATAATAAAGTCCCCTAATTAGAGCATTAAGTAGAGAGTGGCCCACTTGCAAATTATTGTATAGGAATTAAGGAGGGCCCCTGGGAGGCTCAGTCACTTGAGTGTCTGACTCTTGGTTTTGGCTCAGGTCATGATCTCACAGTTCATGAGATCGAGCGTCGCATCGGGCTCTGCATGGACAGTGTGGAGCCTGCTGGGGATTCTATCTCCCCCTTTCTCTCTGCCCCCTCCCCTGCTTGCTCACTCTCATTCTTGCTCCCTCAAAATAAACATTGAAAAACAAGAAATTAAGAACTGGAAAAAGATTTCAGTATTTCTCTCTCTCTCTCTCTCTCACAGATGTAGACATGAAGAACTAAATATTTGAGGGCCTTTCCTAAAATTACACAGTGAGTTAATGGTAAGTCTAGGTGTAAAGTCAGTTATAGTAATTTTCATGCAAGTACACTTTTCACTGTGTTGTAAAATACTGATTTTTTTTTTTTTGACAGGAAAATGCTTTTATTGAATTTAAGGACAATTTCAATGAGTAGTAAGTTTCAAATAGAAACCTAATAAGAAACATTGCTGACTTCATGTGCTATAAACTTACATTCCCCTCCCCCAAAAGAAATACGTACTTCAGAACCAAAAGAAGCGTAACAAATATTGTCATTATTTCCTCTATGTAGGACAAAGGTGACCTCCTAAAAGTAAGAGTTGTTACAAATATCTGACCCCTTCCCTCTCCAATAGTCTGAGCCATTACTTTGCCTTGAACTATGAATTAAGAATGATGTTGGGGGCGCCTGGGTGGCTCAGTTGGTTAAGCGTCCCACTTCAGCTCAGGTCATGATCTCACTGTCTGTGAGTTTAAGCCCAACGTCAGGCTCTGTGCTGACAGCTCAGGGCCTGGAGCCTGCTTTGGATTCTGTGTCTCCCTCTCTCTCTGCCCCTCCCCTGTTGATGCTCTGTCTCTGTCTCAAAGAAAAAAAAATTTTAAAAAGAATGATGTGGAAGGTCACAAACTCTGTAAATATACTAAAAACCACCGGATTGGACACTTTATTTTTTTAAATTTTTTATGTTTATTTATTTCTTAAAGGGGGCGGGGTGTGGAGAGGGGCAGAGAGAGAGGAGATAGAGAATCCCAAGCAGGCTCCACACTCTCAGCACAGAGCCCAACATGGGGCTTGATCCCAAGAGTCATGAGATCACGACCTGAGCTGAAATCAAGAGTAAGATGCTTGGCCAACCGATCCACCCAGGTGCCCCCGGACTGGACACTTCAAATGGGTATATTTTATGGCATGTGAATTCTATCTCCATAAAGCACTTTAAATTAAAAAATAAGCAAGGTGGTGTGAAGATCGCGGAGTAGGATCATAGAAAGATAGGCAGGGAGGGCAGAGACCTGGTCTAATCAGGACACACACCCCTTGGCACAGCAACCCACAAATAGGAGGGCTATCACAACCGCAGAGGCCTTCCGTGAGGAACTGAGGGGTCTGAGCCCCACGTCGGTCTCCCAAGCCCCGCGAACCCGCACAGGGAAGATGAGCCCCCATCACATCTACTTTGAGAACCAGCAGGGCTAATGTCAGGGAGAGCCGGAAGGGACACCACCCTTAAAGGGCATCTCTACAATCTCACCCAGTCCTAGGGCAGAGGGCAGCAGTTTGAAAAGCACCTGGGTTATGCATGAAGAAACATCACTAATTTTAGGGCACGTACCAGAAGGATCCGTTGGAATGTTCACCAGGGACAGAAGTGCTGGTGGGTACCATTTTTTGTTCATTCCCCTTCTACCCAGCTGGGCCCATTTCTGTCTCTTTCCATCTATTGTGCTAGCACCCTGTGCCCTACCCAACTGGCCTACCTTGGGTGGCTCCCACCAAGTGGGTAGCCTCAGCCAGCACTGATGTTCCCCCACCCCAGTTGACCAGGCTTGCTTACCAGCATGCTCAGAGCAGTCAAGTCCAAGCCTCACAGACATCCACCCTGGGGGACAATCCCACATAGCAGTGAGTCTGCACCAATCATGAGCCAACCATAACAGGGAGGTACATGAACACACACAGGGGGCACAGCTGGCTCAAGTGACAAGGGGGGAATTGTGCTACTGGGAACCATGGGATACCTTCTTCAAGATCGGGAGACGTATCTCATCTACTAAGTACATAGAAAAAAACACAGAGAGGCAGGCAAAGTGAGGAGACAGAGGACTATGTTCCAAATGAAAGAACAAGAGAGAACCTCAGAAAAAGAACTGCATGAAAGGGAGATAGGCAATCTACCAAATAAAGAGTTGCAAGTAAAGGCCATCAAGATGCTCACTGAACTTGGGAGGAGAATGGGTGAAAACAGTGAGAACTTCAAAAGAGATACAAAATGTAAAAAGAAAAAAGCCATTAAGAGCTGAAGAATATTATAACTGACATGAAAAATACATAGAGGGAATAACAGCAAATTGGATGATGCTGAAGAATGGATCAGCGATCTTGAGAGTAAGATAGTAGATAACACCCAATCAGGAGAGAAAAAACAATTAAGGAGTATAGTTTAAGGAGCTCTGGGACAACATCAGGCAAGCTAATGTTCATATTAGAGGGGTTCCAGAAGGAGCAGAAAGTAAGGGACAGAAAACTTATTTGAAAAAGTAATGTCTGAAAACATCCTTAACCTGGCAAAGGAAACAGACACCCAAGTCCAGGAACCACAGAGTGTCCCAAGTAAAATGACACAAAGAGACTCACAAGACATATTATGACCCAAGTGTCAACAGTTGAAGATAGAGAATCTTAAAAGCAGCACAAGACAAACACTAGATACATGCAAGGAAACCCCCATAAGGCTATCAGCTGACTGTTCAGCAGGAAATTTACAAGCCAGGAGGGAGGACCACAATATATTCAAAAGTAAAGAAACTTACAACCAAGAATACTCTACCAGCAAGATTATCACTCAGAATCAAAGAAGAGATAAGGAATTTCCCAGGCAAGCAAATCCTCAAGGAGTTCATCATCACCAAACTGGCCTGACAAGAAATGTTAAAGGCCCTTCTTGAAACTGAAAAGAAACAGCCATCACTAGCAACAATTATGAAAAAAACCAAAAATCTCATGGGTAAAAGCAAGCATATAGTAGTGGATCAATCACCTTTATAGCTGGTATGAAGGTTAAAAGGACAAGAGTAGTAAAATCATCTAGACCTACAGTAATTAGTCAAAAGATACCCAAAATAATAAGATGTCAAATATGACAACAAAAACAAAACCTAGGGGAGTACCCAAAAATGTAGTACTTTTAGAATGCATTTGAACTTCAGCGACCATCAACTTAATAGAGACTGTTATATACATAGGAAGTTCTGCACCAACCTTATGGTAACCACAAACCAAATACCTGTAATAAGCATACAGAAAATAAAGAGAAAGGAATAAGAACACTTAGTGACCAAATCGCAGAGAGCAAGCGAAGAAGAACGCAGAGAAGCACTACCAAAACAAACAGAAACCAGTGAAATGGCAGTAGGTACCCATCTGTTAATAATTACTTTCAGTGTAAATGGACTGTATGCTCCAACCAAAAGACATGGTTGAATGGGTAATATTATAGGCCACCTACAAGAAACTGACTTCAGATGCAAAGACACCAACAGACTGAAAGTGAAGAAATGCAAACAGACATTCCATGCAAATGGAAATGGAAAGGCAACTAGGGTAGCAATACTTGTATTCGACAAAACAGACTTTAAAACCAAAACTATAGTAAGAAACAAGGAACACAATTACATGCTGATAAAGGAATTGATCCAAGAAGAGGATAGAAGTCATGTAGATATCTATACATCCAACATGGAGCACCTAAACACATAAAGCAAATGTTAACATAAATAAAGGGAGAAATTGACAGCATTACAATAATAGTAGGGGACTTTACCAGCCCACTTATCAATAGATATGAAAATCAATAAAGCCTTGGCCTAAAATGGCACATTAGACCAGATGGAGTTAATAGATATATGCAGAACATTCCATCAAAAACAGCAGAATACATACTCTTTTCAAGCATACATGAAACATTCTCTAGGATAGGTCACCTCTTAGGCTACAAAACAAGTCTCAAAAAATTTAGGAAGATTGAAATCATAAGGATCATCTTTTCCAACCACTAGAAATTATACAAAACTAGAAATCAATTAAAAGAAAAAAGCTAGAAAAAACACAAACACATGGAGGCTAGACAACATACTACTAAACAACCAATGGGTTGATAAAAAGTCAAATAAGAAATCAAAATATACCTTAAGACAAATAAAAATGGAAATACGACACTCCATAATCTAAAAGGCACAGCAAAAACAGTTCTAAGAGCGAAGTTTATAGTGATACACGTCCACCTCAGGAAACAAGAAAAATCTCACATAACCTAGCCTTATACCTAAAGGAACTAGAAAAAGAAGAATAAACAAAGCCCAATGTTAGTAGAAGGGAGGAAATAAATGAAATAAAGGCAAAAAAAAAAATCCATGAAACTAAGCACTGTTTCTTTGGAAAGATAAACAAAACTGATACACCTTTAACCAGACTCATTGGGAAAAAGGAGGGCCCAAATAAATAAAATCAGAAATGAAAGAGAAGTTGCAACACATCCGTAGAAGTATGAGGATCCTAAGACCCTACAAAGAACAATTACATGCCAACACATAGGACAACCTAGAAGAAATGGATAAATTCCTAAAAACACAATTTTCCACATCTGAATCAAGAAGTAACAAAATATGAATGACCAATTATTAGTAACGAAACAAAATCAATAATTTAAAAGCTCCCAACACACACGAGTCCAAGATCAGATAGCTTCACAGGTGAATTCTATCAAACACTTAAAGATAAACTGGCGCCTATCCTTTTCAAACAATTCCAAGGAATTGGAGAGGACGGAATGTTTCCAAACATTCTGTAAGGCCAAAAACCAGACAAAGACACCACTAAAGAGAAAATTGAAAACCACTATTCTTGGTGAACATAGATGCAAAATCCTCAGCAAAACATAAGCAAACCAAATTCGGTAAGAAAGAGAATCCTATACCATGATCAAGTGGGATTTATTCCAGGGATACAAGGATCGCTCAACATCCGCAGATCAGTCAACATGATATACCACATTTACAACAACAACAAAAGGAGCAAAAATCATTTGATCATCTCAATAAATACAGAAAAAAATTTAATAAAATTCAACATCTACTTATGATTAAATCTCTCAGTAAAATGGGTACAGAGGTACATAGCTCAACACAACAAAAGCCACAGCTAACATCACACTCAATGGTAAAAAGCTGAAAGCTTTCCTCTAAGATCAGGAAAAAGACAAGGATGCCCACTCTCACCCTAGCCCCAGCAATTAAACAAGAGAAGGAAATAAAAGTCATCCAAATTGGAAAAGAAGTAAAACCGTCACTATTTGCGACTGACATGATGCTATCTATAGAAAACCTGAAAGACTCCACAAAAAAACTATTAGAATAAATGAATTCAGAAAATTGCAGAATACAAAATTAATATGCATAAATCTGTTGCATTTCTATATACTCTATATATATGCATTCCTGAGCTACCAGGAAGAAAAATTAAGAAAACAATCCCATTCACATTTGCATCAAAAGCTAAGAAAATACCCCAAAATAAACCCATGCTTATGTACTCAATTATTCCTCAACAAAGCAGGCAGGAACACACAATGGGGAAAAGATAGTCTCATCAATAAATGATGTTGAGAAAATTCAACAGCTACATGCAAAAGAATGAAAATGGACCACTTTCTTACATCATGCACAAAAATAAACTCAAAATGGGTTAAAGACTTAAATGTCAGACCAGAAACTATAAAACTTCTAGAAGAGAGCACAGGCAGTAAGCTCTTTGACTTTGGTCTTAGCAGTATTTTTTTGGATCTGTCTCCTCAGGCAAGGGCAGCAGAAGCAAAAGTAAACACATAGAACTCTGTCAAATTACAACGTTTTTGCACCGTGTGTTAGGATTTTAATGTTTGTTTCAAGTTTCTCAGTTTCAATAAAAATCACTAAATCTCAAGCTTCCTAAAAATGAAAGTTTTTGCACAGTGAAGGAAACCATCAACAAAACAAAAACGCAATCCACTGAATGGGAGAAGATATTTGTAAATGATATAACTGATAAGGAGTTAATTTCCCAAGTACAGAAATAACTCATACAAGTCAATATCAAAAATACAAATAATCTGATTACAAAACGGGCAGAAGAGTTGAATAGACATTTCTCCAAAGAAGACACGCAGATGGCCAACGGACACATGAAAAGATGCTCAATATCACTAAACATCAGGAAAACACAAATTAAAACCATCGTGAGAAATCATCTCACACCTGGCAGAATGGCTAATATCAAAAAGGTAAGACATAGCAAGTGTTGGCAAGACATGGAAAAGGGAACCCTCATTCACCATTGGTAGCACTGTAAATTGGTGCAGCCTCTATGGAAAACAGTATGGAGGTTCCTCAAAAGATTTAATACAGAACTATAATATGATCCAGCAATTCCCCTTCCAGGTATTTATCCGAACTAAGTGAACACATGAATGCAAAAAGACATATGCACTGCGGGGTGCCTGGGTGGCCCAGTTGGTTAAACGTCCAACTTCAGCTCAGGTCACCATCTCATGGTTCTTGGGTTCGAGCCCCGCGTCGGGCTCTGTGCTGACAGCTCAGAGCCTGGAGCCTGCTTCAGATTCTGTGTCTCCCCTGTCTCTGTGCCCCTCCCCACTCATGCTCTGTCTCTCTCTCAAAAGTGAATCAAGATTAAAAAAAAAAAAAGATACATGCACCCCATGTTCATTGCAGCATTATTTACAATAGCCAAGATATGGCAGCTATCTAAGTGTCAGCTGAAAGATGCATGGACAAAGAAGTGTGGTACGTGTGTGTGTGTGTGTGTGTACGTATATACATAATATGTATATTACATATTGTGTATATTATATAATATGTATATTATAAATTATGTATATATTACATAGTGTGTGTGTATATATATATATATACATACATACACACACACAATGGAATATTACTCAGCTATAAAAAAGAATGATGGACAACATTTGGAACAACATGGGTGGCCCTAAAGGGTATTATGCTAAGCCAAATAGATCAGAGGAAAACAAATATCATATGATTTCACTTAAATATGGAATCTAAAAACCAAAACAACTCAACAAAATAAAACAGAAACAGACTCATAGATACACAGAACCCTCTGGGGGCTGCCAGAGGGGAAGGAGGTTGTGGGATGAGTAAAATAGGGGAAAGTTACAAATTTTCATTATAAAATAACTAAGCCACAGAGATGTGATGTACAGGAAATGTAGGTAATAATATTGTAACAATTTTGTATGGTGAAAGACGGAAACTAGATTTATAGTGGTGATCACTTCCTAATGTATATACATGTTGAATCACGATATTGTACACCTGAAACTAATATGTCAACTACACTTCAATAACAACAAAAAAAGAATATGCTTAAAATGATGATTGTCTACACTCACACTAATGGTCACACAGGAGCTTTTCCGCAGGGCATCAATCCTTCTTGTACTGTTCACACCTCATTGGGGATATTTACTTGGTGCAACACAGAGCCCCAAAGAGCTTTTTATTACAGTAGGGGCAACTTTATTCATCCGTTTACTATTTCACTCAACAAATAACCAGAGAATGGTCATTTTCAACCATTGTCCTTGGTACTGAAGATGCAGTCAGCATGTAAAGTCCCTAAAGGCAGGGGAGTTTGTTTTTTTGGTCTTGTTTCGTATGGTATCACTATTACTTAGAATTTCTTGAATGGGTGATGCACAGAGAAACATGACAGACACACTCTGCCTCTTCAAACTATAGTCTAGTAAGAAATTGAGAAAATTAAGTAGCATTTTCAGAACAAATGAAAGCCTCTACGAAAGAGAATTCTGTGGAGCCTGAAAAAGAACACTACAGGAGATTGTTTCTCCAGTTCTTTTTTGTATTTGATGACTGAGATGAAAAAGACCGCCTTAATGCTAGCATTTGTTTTACAAGTTTGCTAAATTGGCTCCCTCTACTCTTTTGAAATGGAGAAACATTCACAGTATCGGTGTTTAGAGTGTATGTTTTTTGACCCAAATGATATCATCAGTCAGTATGTTTTAAAGGGCCATATATGCCCAGTTAAAAGAGTAATTTGATTTACTCTGTTCAGTTAGGAAGGGCACCTGGGTGGCTCAGTTGGTTGAGCGTCTGACTTCAGCTCAGGTCATGATCTCTCAGTTTGTGGGTTTGAGCCCCACATGCCCCTCACAGCAAGTGTGAGCCCACACCAGACCCTCTGTCCCCCTTCTCTCTGCCTCTCCCCTGCTCGTGCTCTTTCTCTCAAAAATAAATAAAACATTAAAAAAAAGAAACATACTGTCTTGATGATTACAGCTTTGTAGCAGAGGCCAGCAATAGCACTGCTAGGAATTTACCCAAGGGATATAGGAGTACTGATGCATAGGGGCACATGTACCCCAATGTCTATAGCAGCACCTTCAACAATAATCAAATTATTCAAAGAGCCTAAATGTCCATCAACTGACAAATGGATAAAGATGATGTGGTTTATACCTACAATGGAATACTACTTGGCAATGAGGAAGAATGAAATCTGGCTATTTGCAGCAACGTGGAGGGAACTGGAGGGTATTATGCTAAGTGAAATAAGTCAGGCAGAGAAAGACAGATACCATATGTTTTCACTCATATGTGGAACTTGAGAAACTTAACAGAAGACCATGGGGGAGGGGAAGGGGGAAAAAGAGAGAGAGAGAGAGGGAGGCAAATCATAAGAGACTCTTAAATAGTGAGAACAAAATGAGGGTTGATGGGGGGTAGAGGAGAGGGGAAAGTAGGTGATGGGCATGAAGGAGGGCACCTGTTGGGATGATCGCTGGGTGTTGTATGGAAACAAATTTGACAATAAATTAGAAAGAAAGAAAGAAAGAAAGAAAGAAAGAAAGAAAGAAAGAAAGAAAGAAAGAAAGAGAGAGAGAGAGAGAGAGAGAGAAAGAAAGAAAGAAAGAAAGAAAGAAAGAAAGAAAGAAAGAAAGAAAAAGAAAGAAAGGAGGGAGGGAAGGAAGGAAGGAAGGAAGGAAGGAAGGAAGGAAGGAAGGAAGGAATGGACAGACGAACAGAACAGTTGAAACAATGTTAATTAAATCCTCCTGCCTCTGACTGGATCCTATGAGGAAATAAACCAGATTGGAAGTAAACCCTTCGTTTTCATTGTGACGTCATTGAAGGATAAGGACCTTGTCAGGAGCACAACTGTTTCTGCTGGAAACCCTTCTGAAGTCCTGGATTCTAGCTGCAGAAAACGGGAGAATCAGGTCCCACTAACTGGCACTGTCCCTTACTCATTCCAACTACTCATTAGGAGTATGGCGGGGGCAGCTTCATCTGCATTCGTAGCAACTCCATCCCAGGGGGAAAATGTATCCACCGTAAGGTTGGGCCTGGAGAGGGTGGAGGAAAGGAAAAACTAATTTGATACTACTTCCTTCTTTGTACCCCACACGTTAAAAAAAGAGGCAGACCTAGAGGAAGGTATTTTGGACACAGTTTTCTTTCATATCTCGTGGATTCTACGAAAGAGATTTTTTAAAAATCTGTTTTAAGAATCATCTGATGAAGTTTAAATGTTTTGTTCATTTCCATAAAATTTTCCTAGGGCTTACTTGGAAAACCAGTAACAACGACGTAGTAAGATACTACAGTTCCCAGAAACTAGCAATAGGAACCGGAAGAATGGAGAAGAGACCATCAGGATGTCATGATGGCTGACATTAATGCATATCTGCGACGTGCAAGGTATTTCCCCTATATTCATCTGAATTTCTGTAGTTGCCCGAATCTTAGAAAGACGTGCGAAATGAATTATTATTAACCCTCCTAATTTGGCAGGTGAACCAAGGCTCACAGACATTCCACACGATGGCATTAGATTCAAGGAGACACTATTAGGTAAACAGCCAGGAATTTACGACCACAAGAACCTCAAGTCCATATCCTGGGTTACCCCCAAAGAAGCCCTCTGGTCCCTGGCAATGGCACTTCATCTCTTTGAGTCTTCATTTCTTCATCTAGGGACAGGTATTTAATTACTTGTTCAATGAAAGCACCACGGTGCTGGACACTACACAGTTGAGGAGAAACGGAGTTCTGCCAACACTGGGTTTATGATTCACGGAGGTGGAATGTCATTAATTGAGTCACCTCACAGACAAAGAAAGTTACAACCATGATAAGGGTTAAGCAGAAACGGTTTATGATCGTAGCAGAAGCCGTATCGTGTCTGATCCATTTGCACAGGGAACCCTTAGTCATCTTCTTGCACACCTATCTGTGGGGTGATTCTACTCCCAAAGCCAGCACCTGCGTATCTTCTGCCAAGGTCACGCGCTCACTGCCAGCACCCACTTTTCCTGCAACCACAGAAAACCACAAGCGCCTGGAAATTTATTCCTTCACTCAACCCCATGCAGACGCTAAACCAGTATGTCACTCGTTCACTAGTGATCAACCGCGTCAGGAGGAATTACAGGAACTAGAATCGTCTGGATGGTCAGTAAGGTGTTGTGCCCTACATAGGAGTATCTGGCACACAGTGATACCCAACAAATAGGAACTGTAAAAATGACCATCAAGAAAAGAACACGGAATGGTGAAGAAACCAGATGTCCTTGTGAGGGCAAAGGAGACTTAAAGGGCATAAGATGAGTTCTAGGATTGTGAAGTTTTCAGGAAGTGACTTGGGAAGCAAATTCCTTGGGGACTGAGATTTCTTGAGGCCCTACACCACCTGACCCTCAGCTGCCAGCCCTCTGGCACAGGTGCACAGCTGGTGTCCTCCAAGGACTGAGAGCTGGCAGCCTGGGAATGGCCAGCAGCCAAACGCCTTTTCCCCAAGTGGGAGGAAGTTGGTTCCTGTGTGACGATTAATTACATCCTGACTGGGTGGGCACTTTTAACGTCTTTTCCAGGGGGCACTCTTGCTAGCAGAGTTCATAACTGAACTGCAGCCAGCCTCAGTCAGGGAGCAGGAAACAACCTTTGGCTGGGGCCGAATCACTTGTTCCGCATCCAAATTTCGTCACCCAGGTAGGGGTCTGAATTGGAGGTCAGCCTGCGATTCTCAATGGATTGATTGTTTCCACCGATCTCCCTCCTGCAAGGTCCGGAAGACGCGAGATAGGATTTGGGGGAAGATTAACATGCTGCTTTACCATATTGTCTATCTGGAAGGCACACTCTGGGTATTGTGTGCAAGGACAAAGAGTCTTTCAGAGTTGCCCTATAAAGGACTGCGTTTTGGAAGATTATGTTTGGGAGTTAGGTGTCTCAGTATCCCCAGTACGAAGTGGCAAGGAGATTTAGCAGTGATCTAGATAATCTTATCACCCCAGATCATTCAGATGTTGGTTTTACTGCCTTCAAATGCACTAGCCAAATAATCAGCAGCTAGTTCAATTACTTTCCAAAGCATCTACTGCTATACAGACAAAAATGGGCTATTTACTGAGGCTCCATGGCATGCTAAGTTGCTTTGTATGCACTCTCTCCTAAGTTCTTGCACCAAACCCCTTGTTATCATTTCCTCCCTTGAAGCATAAGGGAAGTGAGTTCCATAAAGGGAAATAATTCACTTAAGGTCACACGGTAAAACCTGACAGTACAGGGTTTAGAACGCAGGTCTGTTTCAGGTAACGAAATACTTGGGAGTGGAGTCAGAGTTTTAGTCTCTTTTAAGCTCACAGAGATGATTCTGGCACACAGCCAAGATAGAGAACCACAGCCGTAGACTGAATTCGCCCAACCTAAGTCACATTGCTAGTCTATGGCAAAGCTCATACTAGAATCCGGTTTTACCTGACTTGCTTTCTACGAGCTCCACTACCCCTCAAAAGTAGTAAATTCAGCCCCATTCTCAACAATGACTAATGGAACCCAAGATTCTGGTTCCCTCTTGGATGCCTGAGGTTCAATCCTTAATGAAAGAGATCTTAAGATTTACTGTCTCTACGCCCAGAATTGATGAAGTAGACATTACTAAGTGCATTACTTACTAAGTACATTGGAAAGAAGACCACATTGCAAACCAGAAAACCTGGGCTTTAGACTTTGCTCTACATTAAAGCTCTGCATTAATCCTCTGCACGAACTTGATGTATTCTGATTCCCTCCTTGAGCCCAGGCCATCATTAGATCTTGTGATTCTCAACCCTAAATGTACATTATAATGACCCAGAGAGAATGTAAAAAATTTTATGCCAATGCCTCATCTCCAGAGTTTCTGATTCCATTGATTTGGGATAGAGCTGTAAGTTCCCCCCCATGTTATTCTTATATTCAGCAGGGCTGGGAACTGATGATTTAATTCCAACAGCATTGTAGATGAGTCATTTCAGGGTTCTTCCAAGCCCTTGAATCTTCCACAATTTTACGACGGTTTCCATTCTCACTGAAAATCTAAGAATGACTTCAGCCTATTGTGTAAGCTGCCTGAAACTACAGTTTCTAAAGCAATTTATCTATCTGCACTGGGTGGGTTCAACAAGCAAAGATGAAAAACATCTGGGCCGAGTGTTAGTTGCTGCAGTGACATGGGGCACAATGAAGACAGGGGAGATGGTCCTCGGGGAACTTGTTGATGGAAAACGCAAATCAAAACCTTTTTATGTATAGGTCACTGCTGCTACGATGCTATATCGGTGGGCTTGGTGCTAGGGGACACTTGACTTCTCTGGTTCCACAAAGACCTTCTTTCCCTCCTCCTCACCCAAGAACATCTGAAAACTCACACGGATATTGGCTTAACTCTTGAATGAGAACTACTTGTACCTTTTGGTTGCTGAATGTCACAAAGGAAATGGAACAAGAGCATAAATGAGCCCTGATCTACCAAGCGGGGGTGAGGGTGGGGGGATAAAGCTTAAATTGAAAACCAAATTTGAAAAAAATCAGTGTTCCCTCTTCTCAATTCCCTTGATTTCCTACTCCTAAAAGGAAGTCAGTTTTATTGTTGAATATGAACTTACTTTCAATATTTACTTAGCAAGGCCTGCACCACTCCATCTATCTTCCCTTCTCCCAGAAAAACCACCCCACTCTAAAAGTTAGGGTTCTTGGGGCACCTGGGCGGCTCAGTCAGTTGAGTATCCGACTTCAGCTCAGGTCATGATCTCACAGTTGGTGGATTTGAGCCCCGCATCAGACTCTGTGCTGACAGCTCGGATCCTGGAGCCTGGAGCTTTGGATTCTGTGTCTCCCTCCCTCTCTGCCCCTCCCCTGCTCAAGCTGTCTCTCAAAAATAAATAAATGTAAAAAAAAAAATTAAAAAAAAAAGTTAGCGTTCTGTATTAAGAGTAGAGAATACTGGAGCCCAGAGCAGAGGTAAGTAGGGTCTCCTCCAAATTTTTTCCTTTCTTTTATTAAAGAGCTCTCCTCTACCTATATCTGGCACCAGATGCCTGAGCCTTCTCTTAATGTTGTGGAATTATATCTGCTTTCCCTGTCCCTTTTGACTCATTCAATTAATTAAACCTATATGGCTTTTCTTCCAGAGAAATTTATGGGGAATGACATTAGACATTTTGGATTATTAAAGATATAGAAGGATAAAAACCAAATCTACTCAAATGATCTAATTCTCTTCTAGTTTCTTCCATTAAAAATTATGTGTTAAAATTGAACCTCAATCTTTCCCATTTCCAAAAGGAGAAATTTGGGCAACATAACTTTTAAGGCTTTTTCCTGCTCAGATAGCTGTAATTTCCATTTTATCTCAGTCTTCTTCTACAGAAAGTTGTTTCCTATGAAAAGTTCACTTAGCTTTGGTGTTTAAATAAAATATAACATGCGGCCTTTTACTTTATCTTGTATTCTATTTTGTACTTTACTCCATTAGCATTGATTGTGGCCCCTAAAATTACATTTGGGTTGATGAGGGAAATGATATTAACTCATTGACCGATCCCTTAAGTACCTGTTATTTGCCAAAATTTAACTCAATATTAGAAACGCCAGATAAGATATGGCCCTTTCTCTTGTATGTCTCTTTGTAGAGAGATAAAATTGTACTTTACAGTAAAATGCATCTTCTTTATAAGAGATAACATAGAAGTATGTTCAGATTGCTGTGGAAAAGCAGAAAATTATTAGTTCTGTTTAATGGATTCAGAGAATGCTCCACAAAGGCAATGTCATTTGAGGAGGTCCTAGATGGATGGACAGGAGAGGACCAGTTAGAAAAGAGGTGAGGGCAGCTGAGGCAAAAGGGACAGCATGTTCAGAGTTATGAGTGTAACAGCAAGCCTCCAAGAAAGTCCCCAATCACCTCTGCCTCCTGAGATGCATGCCCTTGTATAGTTCCCTCTCATCATGAAAAAAAACCAACTTGTGTAACCCATAAAATATGGCCAGAACAACTGTGTGATTTCCAAGGCAAGGCCGTAAAAGACACTGTGGGTTCTCCATAGTGCCATCTTGGATTTTACACTGTGGAGTCGTCAGTCTCTATGTTGTAACGATGCTCAAACAGCTCATAAAGAAGCCCCTGGAAGAGAAACTGAGGGTTCCTGATGGCAATCAGAGCCATGTGAGAGCCATCCTACAAGCAGATCCTCTAGCCAAGTGTTCAGATGACAGAGACCTGCCTGACATCTTGCCTGCAACCTCATGAGACACCCCAAGCCACAACCAGACAGCTAACCACTTCTGAATTTCTGTGAGACAATAAATTTTTATTGCTGTAAGCCACCATGTTTGGGGATAGTTTGTTACACTGCAATAGATTGCTGATAGAGGTGGCATCCAAGTTTATGTCATGCTCAGAGATAAGAACGAGAATGATAAGGGATGGGGTCCAAACGGAAAGGGGAAGATCCAGTTGGAAAAGTTTCATAGTCAGAGTGGACCACAGCGAACTATTAGAGTAGATTGTTGTTGATTTTAGCAATGTAGTGCTTCGATTGAATGTGTGAGTTAGAAAATACACACCTAGACATGAGAGCACGAGCTGAAGGAAGGTGTTGGCACATATGATATGAAGTGTGAATGATAGGGAATTTTTTTGCATTGGATTATCTGTGTCTACCTTAATTACAGAATGATTTTCAGAGTCAAGAGAATTTATGGATTCCCACCTACTTCCCTCTTCAAGACTCTCACCCACAGCCTACTTGACAGATGACCTTGCTGCCTCCGCCCAAATATCTCCAGGAATAGGGAGCTCACCACCAGTTGAGCCAGTCACCAATACGTTTATTTGAAAAGCTGTATGACTCCCTATAATTCTAACAGACTCCTGGACTGGGTTTTAGGCTTGTATCTCCCACTGAAGAACTAGTGACCTTGGGACTAGAACTTTTAAGATCAGTGCAGACTGGATAGGATTCAAGATTCTACTGTCTGCCACTAGTTTGCTCATTCTCTTGAGACACAGAGCAGTAAAATGCTCTCTCATAGAGCGGTAATAAATTAATAACCTCAGAAATACTTAGTAACTCTAGGTTGGGGTCTGAGAAGTAGAGCAACAGAGGCTTTACCCTTACCGCCATTTCTAGACCTGACCTTACCAAATTAAGCAATAGAATCATTTGAAGGAAAATGGAAAACATCGCAATCTCTCTACCTGACATCTCACTTTGCAGCTATTTCAAAGCAATGGACTGAAAGAAGAGCCTTTGTATTGATGTGTAGTTTTCTGAATACTCCAGAGAGTTGGTGCTACAATAGATCCCATGCCATCCCACTCTGATGGCTCTCAAGCCATGGATGGAGGTGGTCTGAAGTCTGCAGTCCCAGGATGTCTATGATGAAGATGAGGTAATAGTTAATCAAGATTTGGCTCAGATTAAGCTCTGGTAGAGGAAGCATGAGAAGCAGCCCGGCTTGTATAAATCCCTTGCCTCCCTGGCCCAGGGTTACAACACTTGGCGACCATCAGAGCCCTGTTAAGTGATTTGGATGTACACACAGTTGCTTAATCAGTAGGTTCAATCATCTGGGGTTTTAAGAACTTCATCATTTAGTGTATTATGTGATCTCTGTAGGTCCTGCCAAAACACAATTTCAAGACAGAGAAAACAGAGTAATGGAAGCAGCAATGTGAACAAGAAGGCCACCTTGTATCCTGTTTTACACCGGAGCTTAAACTCGCATGTCATACCCATGTTAGTATTGTGCTGATGTAGGTCATCCATTGATCTCTGAAACTCTATTTCAGGATAACAGGAGGCCCCATAAGTTTCACAAGTATAGTGTAGAAAACCTGGACTCGAAAGTCCGGCTGACCCACTTTCAAATCATGACGGTGTCGGGACATCTAGATTCGATGCAGCAAGATGTCCAGTTATCTGAGACTGTCCAGCTTCAGCACCTTCATCACTCACCTCAACTCTGCATGAGGTGGGGATACTGGAGGATGACCATTTCTGCTCAGCAGGGGACATCTCTAATGGGCAATCTCTGCTGTGGAGCACCCGGTTGAATTGACCGATACTTGATCAAATCCGCCTCATGGTCTGCAGCTCTCCGTACCACATCCTGTGTCCCCACCCCCCAGCCCACCTCCATTTCTTTGACAGACGTCAGATCCACCCTGTAGTCTAAAGGATTTCCCTGCTGAATTCTGCCTTCTCCCTCTTTGAGCTTTCAACCTCCCAGCCCATTCTCTCCCACAGAATGACCCGCTTGGACTACTAAATCCATCTAAGTGTCTGATCCCCAAAGGCTATAACTGACAGAGTAAGTTATTGAACTCTGAGAGTTAATTTCTGCCTCTTTCGAATTCTATTGCTACTGTATACATCATGAGAATTTGAAGAAGTTAAATAAGGTGGAATACATACAGAATCATGGCTTGTAAGTAAACCATCGGCAAGATTTTTTTTCCCTTCACTCAGCTGACATCAATAGGACCACTGGTGTGTAAAAATAAGACACACTCCTCACTTTCAGTCACCAACCATGGTACGTATAGAATAGCATTAGCCACCATGAGTGGGGATGGGATGCTAGAAACATACAATTGTGGAAGAGTGTGACACATCTGTCACAAGTCTGTGAGCCTCTTTGATGGTGGGGACTTTGGGTTTCCTAAGTACCATGACACGTGCCAGAGAGGAGCACAGAGCGGGGATGTCTAGCCTGGAATGTCAAGCACTTGGGAAGGAAACACGTGATTTGAGTCTGGAAGAAACGAACACACGTTCACCAAGCAAAAGATGCAGGTTGTTGCCAGAAGAGGCAGAAGCCCTTATAGAGTCTGAGAGACACCAGAGAACATGGTAGAGGGAGATAAAGTCAAGATGGTCCACAGATATTATACAGCAAACTGGGGAAGGGGGCAGAGGAGCTCCAACAGAGCCACTCCATGAAGGGCTCAGGGCAGAGATTCTCTGCCCTCCTGGACAGAAAAGGAAGCCAAGTGTGGCCCATAGGGCTTAAATGCCTGGCCTGAGGTCACAGAGTTGTAAAGTCACCTAGCCCCCCCAATGGACAGAGCTCAGGTGTCTGGTGCTCCTCTACCTAAAAGTATAGGAAGGCTCCCCTCCCACGGAGTTACTGAGGTGATCTGCACAAGCCCCGAGGAGGTCTTACTCAGCAGATTGCCTACAGAGCAAGGAGAGGGGTGCAGTTAACAACCTCAGAACCAACACTTGTGGCTTTTTCCGTGGACAGGATCTCTGCCCTCAATAGTTCGGGGAATCTGAGCTCCTTTAAAGCATGACTTTGGGGAAATAGAAGCCAATGTACACATTCACAGCATTCAATTCCCCCGAATCAATTATGCTTAAGTGATGTTAAAGGCCTGACAGAGCCACAAAAGAAAGAACAGTCTTTAACCTCAATACTGAAGCTGATCCCCTTGCCTCCATCTAAGCCATTGTGTCTGGCCCTCCTTGCAAGCCCGGGTCTGGTTCTCATTGCTTTTGCGGATTTAAGTAAAATCCTTCACATAACTGAAATTAGGGTTTGTGTTGATGATACTTCTTTTGTTAGAATATAAAAAAAAGAAAGAAAGAAAATCACCCAAATCCCTACAATCCAGGCCACTGGCCCAGTGGATACACACTGTCCCAAGAGACAGAAAGAACATCTTCCCAAAGACTAAGAGGGACGATGGTGTGGGTATCAGCACATGGGGTGTGAAATGCAGCCTCTTTTGAAAGAGCCAGATGTTCTTGAGCTGTTCCCATCCCCACCATTGCTTTTCGGTGCAGAGAGACTAATGGAAACCATGCAGAATCAGGCAGCTACTACAGAAGCTACAGACACAACCTAGGGAGCGGCTGGATCGAGAGCAGCCTTTGGATGCCATCTATCTAAAAGAAACCACATCATATACTGGGAGAGAACACAGAGACCAGCCTAGCTCAATTCCCCCCACGTTCTAGCTGGGGAAATGCAGGATTCGATTAGACAAGTGACTTGCTCCAAACCAAGGGTCAAGTTCATGGCACAGGCAGAATTAGAATCCAAACTTTCTGGTTTCCAGATCATTGCTCTGATTTGGCTCAGCTACTCAGAAGGCCATGAAAGGCTTCTGGTCTCAAGATTTCCTTTCCATTTGGGTGAGAAAAATGGGACCCAATTCCGAAAGAACAGGCTACCCAGGAAACAGTGGAAAAAAACTAAAAGCCAGTTTGGGCAGCAGTAAGAATGTTGTGAAATGCATTTTTAGATGGTGTATATTGTGGTTTTCTTTGTGCATGCACTGACGGGTGTGTATTTTACCCACATGGCTCTGTGTAAACATAGACCTGTCAGCTGCCTGTACCAAGTGGTTTGGGATTGACAGAGGTGGTCCCCATCAACAGGAAAGCATTTCCACTTGTACCTGATGTTGCAACTATAGAAACACAGAACGTAGATGATGTTGGTAGGGAGAAAAGATTGCCAAAATTGAGAAGGCTCTTAGGAGATCACCTAGTTCAGCATGACCAAAAGAATAATCCACGGGAAGGGGATTTGTTGTGATAGAGGGAGAAAGTACTGTGGTCAAACGGCTTCGGCAACTTGAGCCCGCAACCAACAGGGTTCTTTACCACAGGATTCCTTTACTGCAGGGTCCTTACTATGGTCACGTGCACGGAGGTGTTCCAGGAGAGGAATGCAAGATAGAAACTTCCCCAGACTTCTATGTCCACTGAACATTCCTTTTCATTCTAAGGACAATTTCACCAAACTAATGTTTCTTGAAAAAAAAAACCTTTAAGTGTTGACCATTTCCAACATCCTTGTTTTACATGAGTACAAAAGAGTCTCAGAGAAAAAGTGACTGTCCTTAGGTCACACTAGTCACGGTGGCAGAACCAGGACTCAAAACTAGACCTTCAGACAATAACCAAAAAAAACCCCACAAATTCCTTTCTTGTTGCTCTACCCCAGTGTGTTTCCAATAGAGTTGTAAGTATTAAGGTGATGACTAACCAAAATAGCCAAGTATCTTGCCTGCATTATGTTGTATGATCTTGATCAAAATCCTAAGGGATAGGTACTCTCCTACTCTCCTTTTTTAAATGTTTATTTTTGAGACAGAGTGCTTGAGCAGGGAGGGGCAGAGAGAGAGGGAGAGAGAGAGAATCCCAAGCAGGCTTGGTGTGCATCACAGAGCCCAATGAGGGGCTCAGTGCCACGACCGGGAGATCATGACCTGAGCTGAAACCAAGAGTCAGACACTTCACCAACTAAGACACCCAGACCTGGGATAGATAGTCTTATTACCAGTTGTACAGATAAGGAAATAGAAACTCAATATACCAGCTATTTGGCCTTGGAATTAGTAGCACACAGAAAACAAATGAATGATTGCATGAACGATACAGGATAAGCCACTCTGGATATAAATAACTACTCCCAGATACTTTCCCAAAAAGCAGCAGCCATAGAATAATAAAGGAATATGGTGGTGCCCCATGACCATGGCAGAGATTCTGCTCTTAAACTCGAGCTGAAGCTAACACCCAGATACAACAGGTGGGGAACTCAGTCTCCTGACCAACAGTTTATGCACAGACTAGGGACATTCTGGAGGTCCAGCAATGCAGCAGGGCTCTGAGCCTCTCTGATCACAGCCTGAGAGATCCCATCCCGGCCACAAGGAAAGCATTACCCAAGCCCTCCCACACTACCACTGTCTGTTCAAAGTTGCTCAAGTCTTTCGTACCATCTTAAAAATCCCATCTCTTGGGATTTCAGACGGTTTCCCATCCCTGCCCTCACTTCCGTGTTCCTGGCTCACAATGAAAACCTTAAAACTTTAGGCTGGACCTGGGATTGGACTCTAGCTCTGGACCCTGCATGCCGTTTGACGCTGGGCAAATCACCTAGGAGAATCACGACTTCTGTCAGTGTCATTGGCTTTACCTACCACTAGCAACTTTAAGCTTCACAACAAACCACCGGGGCAACTATCGTTACTGTCCACATTTTATAAATAAGGAAATGTGGCACAGAAAAGTTAAACTAGTTCTTCAGTTTATGACCTTTGGCAGGTAATAGAGCTAGAGTTTGAACTCAAGTGGTCTGACTCCAGGGTCCAATGCTGAGTAACCACTTGATAAGCAACTTCGAGGTGTGTATATTGTGTAAGAGCGAGTGAATTCTCCTCTATTGTCACAAGCCTATGAGAGAGGTATTATCCACCCCCCCCCCCCCCCTCCATTTATAAAGATGAGCTACGAGTCTCAAAGAGATTGAAAATCTGCTAAATGTCACACAGGTCATAAGAGGAGCTAAGAGCTGCATTTCTCTAGAACCCAACCTTTTCTGATTCCATGATGCTTATGTTATCTGGACCACAATTTTCTCGTTTGCAAATTAAGTATAGATGATGCCTCCTTCTCAAGGACTCCAGCAAAGATCACAGTATGTGAGAGACTTCATCAACTAGATGCTCAGTGATGGTCACTTATCCTCGTCTTGGTCTATGCAAACCAACAAGAAGTCGTCTCTCTGGCAGGCTGCCACATGCCGACTCTGTGTTCATGTGTTGGCTGGACGTTAGATTCACTCACCTAATTTTTTAGGGCCCTGTAAACCATATGAGGTAATATGTCTTTGTTAGTGAAAAAGACTTAGTGATGAATTCACCCAACAGCATCATTAGCCCCAGGCCTGTCTGTCCCCGAGGGAGTCCTTCCTATCTTAGCAAAACACAGACAACCTGAGGTTTGGGGGGGGTGTCATTTTACAGAATCTAGCTCATCAAACACAAAATGCGCTGAATCAACAGGTCTTTATTCCTGCCACCTCTAAGAGACTCTGCTTCTCCCCAAAGCAAAACAAAGGAGTACTTTTTGCCAGCATTAAGGTTGGCCAAACAATGTAAATTTGAATTGAGAACTATTAAGAATTACTGGAGGCTTCCTCTGCGTTTCTACAGATGCTCCTTTGGGCTTCCAGCAACAAAGAGGTGTGCTTACAGAAGAGGAAGACGCTCGTGATACTTGCGATTGCTTTGAGAATGTGCCTCCACTTGATTTTCAAAACACTTTCCAAGAACATAAAGGCTAGGAGGTTGCCAGACTGCCTCAAAATGACAGAAGGATTTGCTCAAAAGAGAGTTGGCATTCTAATTTTACATCACGCTTTGGTCCTGCCCACAGAATAGCCCAAAGTGCCAGGAAACGACACGGTTTGCTATCCTTCTCCAGTGGCTTAGGTCACTCGGCCGTCATACGACCTTTGGTGATCTAAATCACCTCTTTCTTGCCTTTGCCAAAAGCTGATTGCTGTTCATTTCTTCCTCCCACCGGCCATTGAGCGATAAAATGTCTTTTCCTTACCAACTGAAGATAAATCCACAGGAAAGAAAAACATCCTGTGGCAATCCAACCGGCAGTAGACGTGCGTTGGCTCAGATGGCTTCTGCCCTCAGGTGCTCAAGTTCACATGCCTTCATAATGGTCCTCAGAGTCACTGGCATCGGTGTCCACACTGTAGCCAGGTGGGGTTTTTTTTTGCAGCCAGCTAAGAAAACAGCGTATCTCCTCTTGTCCTGGTGAGGTAACAGGACCAAAACCAGGAAGCAGGACTCACCAAGGTGACCAAACAAGGGGATACACCAAGTACAAGAGGGGCTCTGACCAAATCCATGGGAACAAAATAATTCCGAGGCTACTTCATGCAGCGTCTGTGAAATGACGTTTAAGCTGTATACAAACAGAACTCGTCTAAATCTCTTGATGGAAATGTTCTCTTGCTGGACTCCTGCATTGGTCATACAAGGCCCTTCATAATCTTATGCAGGCAAACCAGTGCATTGTGGGGCACTGCACCTGACGTGAGAACGTTCTTCTCTTGCTGGGTCTTTCCCCGCAATTGCTTCCCTGCTCCTTTGATACAAAACCCTGTAAACTCCTCTGAACAGTCCATCTGTGCTCACCAACCTCTCTCCCTGCTGTGCTTTGTCCTCCTCTGCTCTCCTTATCAAATTTTATTCATCCTTAAGCTCAAGCTTCAACTCTCTGGAGTCCCCTTTCATTGACTGTACTTTGGGATTTCTCAGCATGATTGCCATAGACTGAAGTTCACAGCCACAATCTTTTGCGGTTCCTCCTGTCAAAACTAGGTATCTTTTCCTCATTTTTTAATAATTTTTTAAAGTTTATTTATTTTGAGAGAGAGAGAGAGAGAGAGAGAGAGCACGAGCATGAGCAGGGGAGGAGTAGAGAAAGGAAGAGAGAGAATCCCACGTAGGCTCCACACATCCGTGCAAAATCCAACGTGGGGCTCAAACTCATGAACCGCATCATGACCTCAGTCGAAACCAAGAGTCAAACACTTAACAAACTGAGACAGCCAGACACCCCATTTCCTCATTCTTTAGTTTCAAATTTGCTCTGACTACTAGGATGCGGGAAAAGTGATGCTAGGTGAGTTCTACAATCTAGTCCTCCAGGGTGCCTTGAAAAGTCTTCCTTTAATCTCCTGAAATGTTGGCCTGCGATCACCATGTAAAGAAGGCTGTCCTTCCCACTGCAGCCTGCCAGAAACCAGGCCATCTGGACTATCTCCCCAGTTGAGTGACAGCAGGCCTATGACTGATTCTAGACAAACCAGGACAACACCACCTGACTGAGCCCAGCCCAAACTGCAGAATCGGGAGCAAATAAATGGTCATGGTTTTAAGACACAATATTTTGAGATGGTTTGTTAGGCAGCAATAGATAATGGATACAACGAGATCCTTTTCTTAGTGTTTGGGAAGCAGAAACGTTTCCATGTATGTATAGGAAGCCATGGGCATCTTTGTGTTGGAAAAGTGGATTATTTCCAGGGGAAAATTTTCTTTCTCCTGCATTCCCAATCCAAGGGACTCCCATATTCAAGTCTCGAATTAGACTGCCTTTCTCTAAGAATTGTTCTCTGACTCCCCTGAGAAGGGATTAGGGGCTTCTCTGATGGGCTCCTTAGCACCTCGTTCTTTCCCTATTATAATACAGGTCACCCCCATGGCGGTAATGCTGTTTTCCACATCAGATTGAAGGCTCAACAAGGCAAGGACAGAGAATGCCTCAGTCACCACAGCCCTCCCAGCTGTGGGTTTATACTTCCAGACGCAGAAAGGATCTTCTTCCTTCCACTTGTGTATCTCATCACTACACCAAGTGTTTACTGGCCCTTGCCAGGTCACCCAGGCCACTGTGGAACGGTGATACATGCCGCCATGTTTTTCCTTAAAGGAGACACCCTCTGTGTCTACTTTCTGTTCTCGGGCCTGTAGCTGATCTCCAAGGGCTCCCCAAACATCCCCTGCATATTTCAATACAGGCTCTCTGCTCTCCTTAAATCACTTCTTCTCCAGCCTACAGTGTTAGAAAGAGCTGAGGGCCCAGGGGACGTCTGGCCTAGAGCAGTTAGTGCCTGACCATCCAATCTCTCTTCTCCTGGCCATTTTTCTCTGGCCAAAATGTTGGCGTCAGCAGGAGCAGTCTGGCCAAGGTGGAATAGAGGGAAATGATCACATTCACTACTTAGAACGTGACTCCAAGGCTGATGCCACTTTACTCTAATGTGGCTTTACCAGATGGATGCACAGCCCCTGTATACAACGGGCATCTGTGTCACATTCATTCCGTCTCACCTGGACCTGAGAGTATACACTTGATCTTATTTATTAACATTATAGAAAACAAGCACAGCAATTTTCATTTAGCCATGTTTTCAAAGTCAAATGGTTATTGGGCTCTTCCAGTGCTATTGTGATTACAGAAAATTGTGTTTTATGCAATGCCCCTGTAGAGTCACATCAAGCCAGAATTCCACGTTCCATTCCATTGAACTTGGAACTTGCCTTTGGTAGAAAAGTTTCTATGTAGCACTTGGCAAGAGTTTTTGTTTAATTCACCTGTATTCTATTTGGAAAAGGAAAAATAATGGCAATTGGCAGTAAATTCCTTTCAGAGGAATGAGTATTTCTTGTTGTCCCCATGTTGTAGGAGACAAAGTTAGAGGACAAAGGAGAGAGTGTTTGGAATCAGGTAAATTCAGGATTAAATCTCTTATCTACCACTAGGTGGTTTAGGACAATGAAGAAGTGACAGAAGTGACTGGGAGAACCAAGTAATGGGGGATGAAGTTACTTCTCTCGCACCATGAAGCTAGAAATGTATTATGCTATATATATAATTTATATATTCATTATTAAAGAAGTATATACATTTTTTAGAATTTCTTATGCTAGATAACATCCATGATCATTGCACCGGGCACATAGAAGTACATAGTCTTGATTCTTTATTTGCTGTTGTTACCTACTGGATACAACCTCTGTCCATCTGGTACCCTGGGTGACCTTGGAGTCTAAAAAATCCCACCACTGAAACATGCATTTAATGTAGAACACTTCTTGTGATTACCTACTCTGTTAGATTTTGGCAAAGAAGAAATGGCACCTTGGGATTTAGTAGCTCATTGGCCCTGTCTCAGCTTGGGAATCGTGTGTGTGTGTGTGTGTGTGTGTGTGTGTGTGTGTGTGTGTGACAGTCACGTAGGCAGCCACAGGATCCTGTTTATGAATAGGTATAGGGGTGTGTGTGGTTGGGTGGAAGGAGTTGTAGGGTGGAAGGAGTTGTAGGGGGAAACATGGAGACACGGAGACCCTCCGAACCAGCCGGCTCCGCCACCAGTGGTGAGAGCTGGAGCCCTCTTGTGTCCCTTAAATACATCCCACCTTGCCAGCTGGTAGCAGTGGAGGGTTGGCGCATCTCTGGGTAGATGCTGCCATCTTCTGGTTAGACACACACATAGCAATTCAGACTTGACTGTTCCAGGCCAGAAGCCGGGCCTTTCCCACCTGAACCCCAAGACTCGGCTTTTGGAAGACAAGAAAACACAACGGAAAAGCCAGCTGGCCGTCAGCATAGCCCAGGATTACCTCCAAACATACTCTGGGCCCATCGTCCCCTCCACAGAGCTGCCTTTGCACTGTGCAAACTCACCAGTTACCCCTAGTTTTCTTTCTGGTCTTTGGAGGTTCTCTTTAAGACTCATGCTTCTGCTGCACTGACGTCATGTCATGTGACGATTCTGTCGTTGGAAGTGACAATTAGAATTAAGCAACTATACCAGAAAGTTTTAAAAGTTGTTCATACTCCGAAACAGAGGATCCTCAGTACTGGTAAACAGGCTGTAGCTGAGCAGGTTATTTTTCACATTTTAACTCCTTTCTAACTTCCACCCCACAAGCCACACCCCAACCAGGCCTCTTACCTTAATGCCCCGACCATTGCACACAGCTGTGACCGCACACTTGTCCTCGGCTGCCTGACCTGTTTGATTACCTCTGCTGACAGAGCTCTCACTACCCCAAGTGGCTGACTTTACCTTTGGACTACAGTATTTACCAGCAAATCTTGCTGGTTTCTTTATCCCACGAAAGACGTTCACACACACAAAAGGGATGTCAGTAGCCAGCTCTGTGTCATCAGAAAAATTATTCTTAGCTTCTTCAGCCTCAGCTCTCACTACACAGATCTCAAAATCTTGATCATACTTTCCTCACTGGATGGGCTTCATTTTGTTAATTCCACCTCAAATGGAGTTTACTCGACTTTTAAGAAACGGCATGAGCCAGGCGAAAACAACAGAACCATGATCTCCCTGCCCTGAACACTAGAGTCGTATCAGTGTGTTTAAAGATGCAAAAGCAGGGTGTCAATGGATAATAAAGATTCTCGCACAATGTCATCCTGATTTCTTTCACAGGAACCTCTGCTGAATTTTCTATTTTGACCCTGGTCCTTCAGCAACACAGAAATCATTCACAATTACGCCAAGGCAGGGTTTGCAAGGTTGCCATGTACCCCTCCCCTTCTCTCCACCCCCTATCCCCCCCCACCGCCCGGCTGGGACAGTTTAAGGCTGTGGCTTCCGCTTACCATTCTGGAAGCATGAGAAGGATTTACTGCTTTCGATGCACGTGCCCTGATTGGTCAGAACTGTGTGGAACCCACTCATTTCATTTTACAGGTTTCTTTAAATAAACCCATTCATTTTTTACTTTAAAAAAAAAACTTTCTGGGGCGCCTGGGTGGCTTGGCCGGTTGAGCGTCCGACTTCAGCTCAGGTCATGATCTCACGGTCTGTGAGTTTGAGCCCCTCGCCGGGCTCTGTGCTGACAGCTCAGAGCCGGGAGCCTGTTTCAGATTCTGCGTGTCCCTCTCTCTCTGCTCCTCCCTTGTTCATGCTCTGTCTCTGTCTCAAAAATAAAATAAAAAAACGTTTAAAAAAAATTAAAAAAACCCTTTCTTATTATCGTATGAAAATCTAGCCCTGGCTTCTTTAGGAGGCAAACACAAAAATAAATAGAGGGAAAGTTAAACAAGTATGTGAAGTTCTAGAAAAATAGAGTTGCCGGGGGCGCCTGAGTGGCTCAATCAGTCGAGTACCCAACTCTTGATTTAGGCTCAGGTCATGATTTCACAGTTCATGGGAGTGAGCCCCATGTCAGGCTCTGTGCTGACAGTGTGGAGCCTGCTTAGGATTCTCTCTCCCTCTGTCTCTCCCTCTCTCAAAATAAGTAAACATGAAAAAAATTCTTTCAATAAAAAGGAAAAATGTAGTTGCTGACCTAAGGTGTTACTGAAAGGGGGGGAGGGTGGCATTAGAAGTTTTAGGGATGTATTTGAGGCATTTTAAATCAAACTAAAAGTGTTTCTTTTTAAACATATTTAACCATTTTTGAAAGGAGAATAACATCACCACTGTGTGTTTCAATGTGATTCAATGGGCCATCAGGATCACAGACATCATGAGTAATAGGAGTCCCACACTTTGGTGAAACACTGCCCTAAGCCATTGATAAAGAGTATTGCATTTTGGGGCACCTGGGTGCCTCAGTCAGTTGAATATCCGACTTCAGCTCAGGTCATGCTATCACAGTTGGTTGGTTCGAGCCCCATATCAGGTTGTGGGCTGTCAATATGGAGCCTGCTTCAGATATCTGCCCCCTTTCTCTGCCCCTCCCTTGCTCGCTCGCTCTCTTTCTCAAAAATAAACAAACATTTGGTGGGCACCTGGGTGGCTCAGTCAGTTAAGGAACTGACTTTGGCTCAGGTCACAATTTCACAATTCTTGAATTCCAGCCCCCCATCGGGCTCTCCGCTGACAGCCCGGAGCCTGGAGCCTCCTTCAGATTCTGTGTCTGCCTCTCTCTCTGCCCTTCCCCTGCTCCTTCTCTGTCTCTCAAAGATAAATAAACATGAAAAGATTTTAAAAAATAAACATGTGAAACAAAAACTAGTTGACAGATTTATTTAGCTTTCAAAGCTGGGATTCAGGGTGAATAGGTAGATATGCTTATCATTCCCACGAATGCACAGACTACATATTATATAATAGTGACCCCCTTAATAAGGGAGGGAAATCGACCCCTTATTTTGTCTTTAAAATAACTCCATTGACACCATCATATCTACTTGCATTTACAGGCGAGGTAGTTGGAGATCAAAGAGGAAAATAATAAGCCCTAGGTCACGTTTAGTTTGTGAAGATTTCAAGCTTGAACCTGAAATGTTCTGCCTTCTAAGACTAGGTGTGTGTGTGTGTGTGTGTGTGTATGTGTGTGTGTGTGTGTGTGTGTGTTTATTGTACCATGAGAATGGACGTGAAAATGTGGAAGAATTTGGAAGCTTCTCCTTGTGGCAGTTCAGTGGTTCTCAAATCTGGTAGGCAAGTCATTTGTAAACACAGATATGGATCCCCACCCCCCTCTTTCTACATGGAGGAAAATGAGGCCGAGAAAGCTGAATGGACATCCAAGGCTGTTTGGGGAAAATAGGAATTAAAATAAGAGGCTTAATGCTCCCTGTTGAAAATAAGGGAAGAGATTTCACCTGCCTGCCTTTTCTTAGAACATTTACTTTAGAAAACTGGTCAGCTCTTTCTGTCTTTGAAATTTATATAAATCTTTCAAAAAAAGCTACATAAGCCTCTTACCACCTCTGTGACCCATGAGACTCTTTCTGAAGAACCTGGGAACCAGCTCTGTTTTCTTAAGTTATCTCTACACCCAACCTGGGGCTTGAACTCACAAGCCCGAGACCAAGAGGCTTGCTCTACCAACTGAGCTAGCCATGTCTTTGGAGTGTACCCATCCTGGAAGACAGCACCGCCATCTCCCAGGGCCTGTGGGAAGGGAGGAGTCTAACTTGCATAGGTGCCTACCTCTGAAACTCCCTCCTGCCATCTCATTGTCCGTTGGATAAAGCCCATGAGCTACCACAGCTAGTCACTCCAATTGCCAAATGAGTTTAGGATGGCTTATGCGAGACAAAGGGCGCTACGAATTCTGCCATTCGGGAGACAGTTACTGCTTATCAATGGGCTGTATGTGTTTGGCCTTACACAAGGGTGGCTTTCTTTGTTCTTCCATGGACTGCCTGGCATATGCATCACTCTACTTTAACGCTTACTCAATAACAACTAAAGGGGCGGCTGGGTGGCTCAGTCAGTTAAGCGTCCGACCTCAGCTGAGGTCATGATGTCACAGTCCGTGAGTTCGAGCCCTGCGTCGGGCTCTGCACTGACAGCTCGGGGCCTGGAGCCTGCTTCAGATTCTGTGTCTCCCTCCATCTCTTCCCCTCCTTTGCTCATACTCTGTCTCTGTCTCAAAAATAAATAAAAACATTAAAAAAATTTTTTTTAATGACTAAAAAGTGATATAACATGTCCAGGTAAAGGGAGTGCCTTGAAAATCTCAATCTCATGATGCTAGGGTGTCCCAAAGACTTGTATTTACCTCCGATAGGTGTGGGTTTTTTATTTTTATTTTTTTTTAATGTTTATTTATTTTTGATAGAGAGAAAGACCGTGAGTGGGGGAGGGGCAGAGAGAGAGGAGGACACAGAATCTGAAGCAGGCTCCAGGCTCTGAGCTGTCACCCAGAGCCCAACGCGCGGCTCGAACTCACCAGCTGTGAGATCATTCCCTGAAAGGAAATCAGATGCTCAACTGACTGAGCCACTCAGGCGTCCCCCCTACCCCCCGATGATGGGTTTGGTTTTCATGACACTCTTTGGGGTGGGTTTTGGTGACAACAGGCCAAATATGAGGCATACGTATTGCATCTCAAGGCTAGTAGAGTTCTAAATATACACGGAAGTATTTTTAAATGTTTGGTGAAATTTGTAATCCAGAAGCATTTAAGATTGAGTAGATAATACAGTCACTTAATGATGGATATTTTCCAAGAGCAAATAGCTGCTAGACATGAAGAAAATAGACTCTCTCTCTCCATGCATATACATAGAACAGGTGGCCCAAAAAAAAAAAAAAAAATTCTCTCATCATTATGCAGTTAGGAAGCAGTGACTCCTTATTTACATTTCACTGTAGGACCCTAGGTTTTATTAGTAAGAAATATTATAACTAGATAAGGGATGTGTGGATCACAGGAAACCAAAGGTTGTATGTTTCTCATGATACTTACAGTTCTATTTAAAAGGAATTCAGAGATAATTTTCATCTGTTTATTCTCTGCAGAGCATTTAAAAATATTTTAAAATTCATGGGAATAATCAACACTCAGAAGAATTACGTCTTGGGCAATGAAGAAACACACTGAGAGGTTTTAGAGCCTTTGCCAACTGCCACTCAGGCTTATTATTTATGAACTCTTTGCTCTTTAAAATTGAGAACAAAGCAATTAACTACAATTTCACACCTTCAGAAAGACTAAGAATACAGTCTGCTATCTATTGTAAATACCTAAGGGTATTCTTTCACTTAAATTTATAGTCCCATTGTGTGGAAATTTTCCTCTTCTTCCAAATAAAGTTAGAAAGTGAATCTTTTAGTTTGTTCACTGAAAAAAGTAGGCAATGCATACCAATTTGTTCCTAAGAAAACAAGTTTAATAGACCCCATTGTAAAGATAATTACAAGGCCAATATTTAAGAACACAATACATATAGACAGAACATATTAAGTGAGGCAATGTGCTCCTTGCTTTGTTCACTGAATGTGATCAGAATTTTGTAAATACATGCCGTGATAACAGGATGGGTTCTAGTTAGTGAGCATGAGCTCTTACTGGGGGTCAGGTCCTTCATCCCCACAGTGGCCCTGCTGTACTCACACGGCTACTAACCTCACATGCACTTGAATCAGTGAGACTGGGGAGGGGCGCACAGGTGGGGAGGCATGGATTGGAACCCAGGTAGTCAGGTGAGAACTTGAGCACCCCTGTATGCACGTATGTGTATCCAGCAGGTGCTATGAAACGCTACACAGGATCAGTGGCGTTATGCCAAAATACTACGACTCAACCCCTGTCCCACCAAACAGGATGTTCCTTTTTGAGAATAAAAATAATGAAATCACTCTCCTGATTTTCAGACTTTAGATCCGCTCAAAGAAAGCATTAGAATTGAACTGGCACTCCCGTGGTCTTTAGACCCATCATCTCTGTCTTCTCTTCCTACTGCCTGGGTCAGGCCCCTGCTGCCTCCTTCTGAACTGTTCTAGGAGATTCAACATCATCTTTCCAACCTCAGCCTCCTGCTCCATTACATTGTTCAGAGTGGCTCTGCTCCTGACCAGTCTACTGCTCAAGGAACCTTTCAATGGGTGCTCCTGAGTATGTGATAAAATGCATACAACCGAGACTTCTTGTGTCTGGGTCCCAACTGGGCTCTCAACACTCCTCTTCCTTCTCCCCTCAGGAAGTAACCTTTGATCCAACGGTTTCCATGTAATTCCCCTCCCCCACCCCAGCCCCAGGACTATTCTACACATACTTACCAAGGTCCTGCTGCCTTTAGTGGTCTGTGCCCAGCGGGCACCCTGAGAAATGCAAACAAACTGTACATGGATCCTGCCCTCAAGGCACAGACATTTAGGGCTCATGTGGCCCATGCACACGCCCAGCTAAAATAAAGTAATTCACAAGAATGCGTACAACTTCGGAGATTTTATCTAATTCAGCTGGGAACTGTGTTTTTAGCTCAGCTATTTTAGTTGTCTTAACAACTGAAGCAAATGAACATACCTCGTGTGGAAAAGGGGGCTGGATTTCAGACTGGGGGAGATGAGGGTCATGGTGTTGACCTTCAAGCAGAGAAACGCACAGTGATTTTTTTTGTCCTCTCTTCTGATTTCACTTCTGTGCTTATTTTCAAATTTGCCCCAAATATACTTTCTTACTTTCCCACTACTGGTCCCACAGTTTTCCTGCTTTACAAGAACTGTTTCCTTCCCTCTGCCCATTCAAAACACATAATACCATCACTGTTCTCATCTACAAAGCTGCGCATGAAACCCAGCTCAGGGTAAAATGGCCGCTCCCTTCTGTGAGGTCCCCCAGCTCTGAGCCCTGGAGCCACACTTCCTTCACGATGGGGCGCCCGGAAAGTAGTGTGTTTCCTCCATAATCAGGTCAAGATGAATATACCCTCAGTCTTGTCAGAGCCTAGATCAGGGCCCTCAAAATGTGTTGTTCAACAAATATTTTCCCCTCAAAATTCTCCTGGGTCATATTCTTTTTCCTCAATATATTTCCTTTTAAAATTAATTTACCTTTCATTTGCTTTTTCTTTACATTTACAAAATATTTTTCCACCTGCCTTTTCCATGTCAAGTGCTTCAAACACTGAATCTGTTAAGCCTCCGTTCCCTCATGTATAGATTGGAGATAACAGTGTTATCTAAAATACAAGGTTATTAGGGGAACCGATTGAAACAATGATGGACAAGGTTAGCACCTGTCAGCAGCAACTGAATAACTGGCAGGAAGCAGAACGACAAGCCAGACTCTAGGCCGGGAAAACAAAAGGAAATGTACTACTGCCCTCAGGGATACTGCTGTGTCACAGGGCAGGGAACTATATAGACAGAACGTAATAACATGGAAAATATTACTAGAGAGATCAGTACAGATGAGAAGAGTCTTTCCATTCAAGATGAGATTATGTTGGATGTTTCACAAAAGCACAGTATGTGGATTCTAGCATCTGAGGTTGTTTCTGGTTTACTTTTGCCATGACAAGTCCTTGGATGACATATGGGGACTGAAAAAAATGTGAGGTTCCCGTAACAGTGGAAACCACACTGAATGGATTTTGGGAAGGGCAGCCATTCTGCACACACCCGTATGTGGAGCCTGGAACTGAGGTAGGAGGAAGACTGAGAAACTGGTAGCAGGCAGTCCTTTCTGCACAACGGAAGCCAGCGACTCTACCCTGGAAAGGGATCCCAGTCATTCACCCCAGGGGTGACTGATCGCCATGCACTGACCACATCTGTTTGCAATAAAATGCATGAGTGACCAACAGTAAATGGTCCTGTCTTCCCATTTCCCTTTCATTTTCCTACATATATAAATAATCCAACAGGTGCCTATGTGTTCTAGAGTGATCCCCATTTAGTGTCAGGAAAGGAAAATTTCATCAATGCATCTCCTTCCTCACAGAGCAGTACTGGAAACATCCAGGGATAGAACAGAATAGAGAACCCAGAAATGGACCCAGAAATGTATGTCCAACTGATCTTTGACAAAGCAGGAGAGAATAGCCAATGGAATAAAGACAGTCTCTTCAGCAAGTGGTGCTGGGAAAACTGGACAGTGACATGCAGAAGAATGAACCTGGACCACTTTCTTACACCATACACAAAAATAAACTCAAAATGGATAAAAGACCTAAATGTAAGACAGGAGCCATCAAAATCCTAGAAGATAAAACAGGCAACAAACTTTCTGACCTCAGTCGCAGCAACTTCCTACTTGACGTGTCTCCAGAGGCAAGGGAAACAAAAGTAAAAATGAACTATTGGGTCCTCATCAAGATAAAAAGCTTCAACTGGGCTAAGGAAACAACCAACAAAACTAAAAGGCAATGGACGGAATGGGAGAAGATATTTGCAAATGACCTATCAGATAAAGGGTTAGTATCCAAAAATCTATAAAAAAGCTTAAACTCAACACCCAAAACACAAATACCCCAGTGAAGAAATGGGCAAAAGACGTGAATAGACACTTTTTTAAAGAAGTCATCCAGATGGCCAACACACACATGAAAAGATGCTCAACAACACTCACCATCAGGGAAATACACATCAAAACGACAATGAGATACCACCTCACACCTGTCAGAATGGCTAAAATGAACAACTCAAGCAATGACAGGTGTCAACAAGGATGCAGAGAAAGAGGGACCCTGTCAGAATGGCTAAAATGAACAACTCAAGCAACGACAGATGTCAACAAGGATGCAGAGAAAGAGGAACCCTTTTGCACTGCTGGTGGGAATGCCAACTGGTGCAGCTGCTCTGGGAAATAGTATGGAGGTTCCTCAAAAAATTAAAAATAGAACGACCCTCTGACCCAGCAATTGCACTACTAGGTATTTATCCAAAGGATACAGGAGTGGTGTTTTGAAGGTCCGCATGCACCCCAGTGTTTACAGCAGCGCTATCAACAACAGCTAAACTATGGGAAGAGCCCAAATGTTCATTGACTGATGAATAAAGAAGATGTGGGGTGTGTGTGTGTGTATAAAATCCATTGTGTGTGTGTATATGTATATATACACACACATATATGTGTATGTATATATACACATATATATGTATATATATACACACACAAATACATATTTATGTGTATACACACACACACACATACATATATATATACACACACATACACACAATGGATTTTACTTGGTGATCAAAAAGAATGAAATCTTGCCATTTTCAACCACATGGATGGAACTAGAATGTATTATGCTAAGCTAAATAAATCAGAGAAAGACAAATATCATATGATTTCACTCCTATTTGGAATTTAAGAAACAAAACAAATGACACTAAGGGAAGGGAAGCAAAAATAATATAAGAACAGAGAGGGAGACAAACCATAAAAGACTCTTAAATACAAAGAACAAATTGAGGGTTGCTGGCAGGGAGTTGGGTGGGGGGATGGGCTAAAGGGGTGATGGGCATTAAGGAGGGCACTTGTTGGGATGAGCACTGGGTGTTGTATGTAAGTGTTGAATCACTAACTTCTACTCCTGAAATCATTATTACACTATATGTTAACTAACTTGGATTAAAAAAAAAAGAATCATCCTCAGAAGCCCTTACTACCACTTTATAGCATCTCCCCGATTTCTATCACATTACCACATATTATGTAAATTATCATTATATCATTACCTGAAAAAAAACAAAAAAACCAAAAAAAAAACAAAGAAACATCCAGGGGGAAATAGGCTCTTAAAAAGAAAAAGATTTGTTTTGATTTGCCAGTGTAATTATTTTTAAGTAACTTTAATCTATTTTGAAATAGTTAATGTGTATTTGTTATTATCAAAGACACAAGTGGGTTTAATAAGGTTAGGAACAGGACTGCAAAACTTAGAGCACAGACGGTGAGTTTGCCCTCGCTGTGTGCTCCATGAACACAACCTTAGCTGCTTAAACCAGGACATATTTATTTCCGCCCCCCCCCTCCCCGCCCCGCCGTGGCCACGGGTCAGGAGTCCGGCCACAGCTGAGCTGGTCCTCCGCCCGTGGTCTCACGAAGCTGCAAACGAGGCACCTGCTGGCCTGCGTTCTCACCCGGAGGCCTCCCTGGGAAGAAGCTGCTTGCACACGCTCAGTGGCTCATTCGGGTTGTGCTCAGAGGCAACCCCTCGCAGCCGTGGGAGTGCCTGGCTCTTCGCGGGCGGTAGGCCTGCAGGTCCCGGGGGCTGCCCACAGCTCCTAGAAGCCTCCTACAGGTCCTCACCTCAGGGCCTTCTCAGACATGGCCACTTTTTTCCATCCGGTTCACCAGGGGAGGCCCTAGCTCCAGTCTGCATGGACAGAGTCTTCTACAACCTAAGATAATCACAGCAATGACATCCCGTTGTGTTCGCTCTGTTGGTCAGAAGCACAGCAAGGGTCCTGCCGACGCTCCAGAGGGTGCCGCACAAAGGCACCAACGTCAGGGATTGGGACTCCTTGGGGATCACAGTAGGGTTCGTCGGCTACACTAAGTTACAGGGATAACCTGTAAAAACACGTATGTGTCCATTATCTCAATACCTAAAATTGAAGGATCGAGAGAAATGACTGAGAAGCTAGGCTTCACTAAAATGAGAAACTTCTGCTCTGGGACAGACAATGTCCACATAATGAGAAGACCAGCCAGAGACCAGAAGAACATATTTGCCAAAGACACATCGGATAAAGGACTCTTAGCCAGTATATGCAAAGAACTCTTAAAGCTCAATGTGATGAAAAAATGGGCCAAAGACCTTAACAGACCCCTCACCAAAGAAGGTATACAGATGGGAAATAAGCATACGGAAAAAAGTTCCCTATCATCTCTCTCTCTCTCTCAGGTCATCAAGGAAAGGCCAAACAACAAGATACAACTTCACACCTGTTAGAATGGCAAAAATCCAGAACACTGAATGTTGTCAGCGTGTGGAGAAACAGGAACTCTCATCCATCACTGGCTCCGGGTGAGGGCTGTGGCAACAGCTTACAACACTCAACAGGTTCTTCCTAGATGATCCAGCCATTATGCCCCTTGGTAGTTCCCCCAAAGGAGATGAAAACCAGGTCCACACAAAACATTGCACATGGATCTTACAGGAGCTTTATCCATAATTGTATCTTGTATTTAAGAATCAAAACTTTCATGCAACATTTTTTTTCTAATTGGCTTCTGGAGAGTAAAATAAAAACCATAGGTGATAGACAAAAGAGAATCCTAGTCTTTCGTGTGGGATGGAGCCACCTGACCACATTCAATCTTAGCCTGCAGCCAACAGTGATATTTGAAAGTCAGGGACTAATTTGGGGAGTAGACAAGTAAACAGTGCATTCAATGACGGCAAATCATTATTTTTAAAAATCTTCAGGCATAATCTCATTTCTAGGTAGAGGCTTATAGATTTAGATCTAAAAATTTTTTAAAATAGTCCTTAGTATAAAAAGTTAGTGAACACTCCATTAAGTCTTTTAAACCTTTACTGAAAATCATTTATATATACCAGACATCATTCTAGGCATCGGGAATTGTATTGGTTATCCATTGATGCTTAACAAAGTAACGCCAAAACTCAGCAACTGAAAACAGAAAATACCAACACTTCCTCAAGATCCAGAATCCAAGAGGAGTGTAGCTGGGTCATTCTGACTCTGCATCTTCCGTGGGGTTGCCATCAAGATGGCAGCCTAGACTTTGGTCATCCGAAGGCCTCCCTGGGGTTTTGCAATCTTCTTCTAAGGCCACTCATGTGACTACCGGCTGGAGGCCTCAGTTCCTCACTGAGTATGTCCCCTCCATAGAGCTATTCATGACATGGCGGCTGACCTTTTCCTCCCTGAGCGCGCAATCCAAGAGAGAGCAAGTACACCACCAAGACAGAAGCAGCAGCTGTTTATGACTTAATCTCAGAAGTGACATCCCATCCTCTCGTCTGCATTATATTGGTCCCGGAGACCAACCTTGGTGCAAGGTGGGAGTGAACTGCACAAAGGTGTGAATCACTAGGATCCTGAATCCGACAGTAACACAGACATAAACGTATCAGAATAGGTATCTTTATCTTACTAGGTAGGCTTTATTTCTGATGACCACCAAAGTCATTTGGTGCCAACAGGACGAATAAAGGGCATGAACAAGCCAGGTAATACTGACTTCCGTCCAAACCATCAGTTGGAGGCAATCATTCCACCCTCCCCAAGATTAGCGCGTGCACGCCTCATGGCCGCTCACCACGTTCTGCACCTGGACCTCCTTTCCCGGCCTGTAAAATAATGTCCGTTCTTCAGGTATCCGTTCAAATGCTGCTGCCTCCATAAAGGTGTTCCACCTCCCCTTCCAACCCGATGTTGCTCTCTCTTCACAATTCCACCCTCGGGTGTTTTAAATGTCTCCTACACGAACCCTAACTTTTTTCCTACATTGTAGTCATTAATCTAAGTATTTCTTCCTACTAATCCAGTTTCAGTATTTTGCGAGAAAGGACAGCTTCTCCTTTCCTGTATGTCCAGCACGGTAGGCATTTCAGCAATTATAGAAAATAGTGCATTACCGCATGAGAGAGGGTATATTACACAGCACTTCCTTTGTCTGAAGGACTCAAAAACGGGGAAGGGCCCAGGAAGACATGAAAGGATAATTGGTAAAGGGACAAATACATTGAGGCTGAAAGCAGAAAAACTAAGTATAGAATTAGGCGTTCAAGGATAATTCTACCCACCATATTGACTGTATTGCCTGCACGCCCTTTCCCCAAACTCTCCAGTGAAGCCAATGCTCTATAAATTGGGGACATTACTGGTACAGCACTGAATTTTAACATTCTTGATGCATACATGGTTACAGTATAGGCACGTCACAAGATTTTAAGCTTCTACCCATTTCCGTCTTCTTTTGAAAGTACAAGATCGAAACTGGAAAACCATGCCATCTCCATGGCATTGTCAATTCCTGAATCCCGTTCAACACGACACCTTATCCCACGGCTTATTGGGCTGCGTTGCATCAGCATACATCAGCAATTCCAGGATTTATTTTCTAATCCACTGAAGTTCAACAGAAACATGTTAAAGATTAAACATGAATTAAGATCTAAATCGGCTCCCACCACTTAACCTCAGTCTGTGTCTTTTCAATGTCTCTGTCCTTCCCTTCAGCACAGTGGACCCATCACAAAGTCTGTTCTTCTCCATCGGGTGGTCTGAGATGGCCTGTCTTCATCACTGAAGTGGGTGTCTATGAGTGTATCTAGAATAGATGTATTGTATTCAGTAACTTCTACTGAATAACAGAAATAATACTAATTAGTAAAGAAAGAATGGCATTACCATAGTGACCCATCTTTGGTGTCTATTTCAAACACCTTCCTGTGATTTAAAACACCTAAATAATACAAACTACACCTTCCCTGATTTCAATTCTGCCTCCCTCTCAGTACCCTATCTCCCTTTTCATTTCTCAAATATGTGAAAGCTTTGACCATCTCCAGTCTTTTCCTCATGGCACTTCTTTTCCCTAGAATGACACTGTTCATTTTTCACATGGCAGACCAGTTGTCACTGAGTTTTGGTTTATTTTTTTTTTTAATTTTTTTTTTAACGTTTATTTATTTTTGAGACAGAGAGAGACAGAGCATGAACAGGGGAGGGGCAGAGAGAGAGGGAGACACAGAATTGGAAGCAGGCTCCAGGCTCTGAGCCATCAGCCCAGAGCCCAACGCGGGGCTCGAACTCACGGACCGCGAGATCGTGACCTGAGCTAAAGTCGGACGCCCAACCGACTGAGCCATCCAGGCGCCCCTGAGTTTTGGTTTAAACACAAACCCCTTGAGGGACTTTCCATAAGTACACTTTTTGACTAGGAGCCTAAGTAAATTATACTCTATAATAGCATTCAAATACTGTAATTTAGTATAAAATTTGAATTTTTACTTGTTCGTGTGTTTATTGATTGAATCCTACATTGAATTCAGCTCCTAGGACAGTGGCTTTTCTTTGTTTTTTAATCAAGTTATAACCAAGCATTATACAGTGTTGGTACATAGAGGACATTCAGAAACACTACTGAATAGGGGTACCTGGGTGGCTTAGTCCTCTGAGCATTCAACTCTTGAGTTTGGCTCAGGTCATGATCCCAGGGTTGTGAGATCACGCCCCATGTCGGGCTCCACACTTAAGATTCTCTCTCCCTGTGCCCCTCTACCCTGCTTGCTCTCTCTCACTTGCTCTAAAAGAAAAAATACTCCTGAATCAATGAGCGAATGAACATCTCATCAATTGAACCCAAACTTCTGCTACTAATCTCTTATAAAATTTTGCTTTTCCCGAGCTAACATTTTAATTCATTTTTAAAGAGTTTTTTTGTTATCATTCACCCAAACAATCAGCCTATCTAAAGGACATTTTAGGAAATGAAGTCAAAGCCGTCCTCAGGATGGGACCCATCACATTTACCTTCAGCGGACACGCAGGGCAATAACATGCCATCATCGAGTCTAGGATAGAAGAGAGCCACCACACTGAAATAGAGCCATTTCCAGAAATTGAAATGGAACGAGCATTAAAATGTCTCTTTTAACCAAGTAAGAGCTTGAAGCTGCCAGCTGAACATCTATCCCAACAGACAACTGCACTACAGAAGGTGCAGATGTTTCTGGGTTTCATTAAACCCCATGGAAAAGGCTGTAAATAACTGCAAATAGCGTCAAAGTCACAGAGCTACAGAGCAAGAGTGATTGGACCGGGCTAAGTGGTGCATTTTTCTGTCCTCTCATTGTTCTTTTGCCTTCCCACTCTCCTTTATTATGTGCCCAGCAGGAAAATCCGCTTGCCCTGGTTTTCTGAGACCTGTTTGTGATGAACCTTCGCCTGCATGTGCACATACAGCCATTATCGTGTATTCACATCCTTTATCGGGTGCCAATACATCAGTACATATAAACTTTACCATCTCAGAAAAAGGGGAAGCTGCCATCTTGGGAATGAACATTCTTTCTGTTTGCCTTACTTTACAGAAGCCTTTTTCCCAGGTTTGTTTCTGTCATGGCCAATCCGATGTTTTGCCAGTATTTTTATGGGATATAATCAACTGTGGATAATCTTAAAGCAGCATAAATTATGACCTAAAACTTAAACTTAGGAGCACCTGGGGGGCTCATTCAGTTAAGCATCCAACGCTCGATTTGGGCTCAGGTCATGACCTCACAGTTGTGGGATCGATCCACACATCAGGCTCTGCGCTGACAGTGCAGAGGCTGCTTGGGCTTCTCTCTCCCCTTCTCTCCACCCTGCCCCAGATCACTCGCTCTCTCCCAAAATAAGCAAAGAGACTTTTAAAAAATTGTTGAGGGCACCTGGGTGGCTCCGTCAGTTAAGTGTCCGACTCTTTGTTGCAATTCAGCCAAAGATCTCACTGTTTGTGAGTTCAAGCTTCCCATCAGACTCTGAGGTGGCCGCACAGAGCTTGCTTGGGATTCTCTCTCTCCCACTCTCTCTGCCCCTCCCCCACTCATGCTGCCTGTCTCTCTCAAAATAAATAAATTTAAAACTTTTTTTGAACTTGGAACTCTAGAATGTACATGTTTTTGTATCTCCGAGGAGAATGGATGAGAATACTTCAATGTCCCTAAACAAGCTTTTGAATATGGACTTAAAATCACCAAGGTTTTTACAGAATTGGGAAACGGGCTGATTCCTATTTCTTTACACTATTTCTAATAAAAATAAATGATCATCTGCCTCAATGATCCCCAACAATGCTTACACAAGCCCTATAGATCTGAACATAGGCTTAAATTTTTCAAAATCTCGTGCTCTAAAACTACAAACTAATTTGAAAGTGGAAGATATCGAGCCAGTGAGAATAAACAGCAAAACCAAGCAACCAACTTTTATGGTGAGTATTTCACTCAAAGCTCGTGATCGCATTTTTGATAAATAAGTTTTATTCGTATTTTACAGATGAATAAATCTGGACATAACAGTTTGCAAGTTTGATTTATTAAGGTCCTATTTCCAGTGAGGCCAGGGGCCAGATTTCAAACTATAAAACTTGCTGTGCTAGTTCGGCTCTTTTTCTAAGATAATTCAGAGCATCCATCTGTAGTGAGTTCCATACTCTGTGCCACAAATTCATGTCTACTCAGAGTATCTGAACGTAACTTTTTTTAGACAGAGGGTCTTTGGAGAATTCATTAGTTAGGAATCAAAATAAGAACATACTGGATTAGGATGTGTTCTAGGCAGTAAGAATATCTTCACAAGAGGCAGAAAAGGATACACAGAAGCACAGTAAAGAAGGCAATGTGAAGGTGGTGACAGAGACTGGAGTGAGATGTCCACAAACCAAGATATACCAAAGATTTGCTATAACCACCAAAGGAAAGAAGAAAAGTATGAGAAAGTTTCTCCCTCAGAGCCCCCAGAACACCTAACCTTGTCAACACCTTGATTTTGAACTTCTAGCCCCCAGAACTGTGAATGAATACATTACTGTTGCTTTACGTGACCCAGTTTGTGCTATTTTGGTACAGTGCCCTAGGAAGCCGGTACACCACCTCTTATAGAGAAGAATTTTTATTTACTAATGAAAATCATTTTCCCCATGAGGCCAAAAAGCCCTTGATTCTAATGTCTCTTGATAAATGTCAATTGTTCTAGAACGTATCTGGAATCTGTGAGATATCAGCATCATTTTAGCGTTTAGAATAACCACTTCCATGTGCAACTGCAAACAAACCAGCTGATGTCATGGCTGGTTTTATTAGCGGTAGAGGGTCTCTTTCTAAATTCTCCTGACCTCAATTTATCTTCTTAATATTCTTATTCAAATACTCTTCCTTTTTCACAATAACTGAACTGCAAACTCATGGAGGTCAAAATCCTGTTTGTCCACACTGAGCAGATGACCTGAACTGGAACACCATTCACTGCCTTTTTATCAAACCAAAGCCCCGAAGGGACTTACATGGTTCCAACTATCTCTAACCTTCCGACCCTTATCGAGCAACACCACTCACAGAAACGTTCCCAAGGCTAGGAAAGAGAAGGATAGCAGTACCTTATTTGACGTTTTAAGTATCTTGAAGGCAGAGCAACTATGGGTCAGGTCTTCAATGTTCCCTTTCTCAGATTGAGCTTGACCTTTGTCTCGTCAATCATGTAGCCATTCTACTACGAAGGGTGGATTATCCTGGCGACCTTCTCATCTTTTTACCTCCCCTCTCCAACCACACCCAACCCTCCCTTTTTATTTAAAATCGTATCGGGGCGCCTGGGTGGCGCAGTCGGTTAAGCGTCCGACTTCGGCCAGGTCACGATCTCGCGGTCCGTGAGTTCGAGCCCCGCGTCAGGCTCTGGGCTGATGGCTCGGAGCCTGGAGCCTGCTTCCGATTCTGTGTCTCCCTCTCTCTCTGCCCCTCCCCCGTTCATGCTCTGTCTCTCTCTGTCCCAAAAATAATAAATAAAAAAAAAAAATAAATAAAAAAAAAAAAATAAAATCGTATCAAGATGACCTGTCCCTGGAACTCATGTTTAGCAAAAATCTAGGACATAATTCTCCAAAGAAATAATAGTGAAGACTAGATTATAACCCTGATTTAGTATTGAGAATCGGTTCATTTGTACAGCACTTACACACAATAGCATTTGTTTCTTGACTGTGTACTTCACGGTGCTCGGGGCTGAGAGACTGAAGGTACAAGCGGACAAGAGCCAGAACACACAGGGGGGACGGGACCCCCCACAGGCGCTACCGCCTGCAGGAAGCCATCCGACAGTCCTCACGATCCTCCTGACCCAGGCCAGGAAGCCAGACAGCAACTCCTTTAGCGACTGTCCCCAGAGAGTCAGGACTGGAATAACTGACCCTCTTCCTCATTTCGGCCCTCACTTCCAACTTAGGCCCAGGGACAAAGCCTTCCCCGTGGCCCCAGGAGAACGCAGCCCCACCCAACCACACAGATGAGCCCCCTGGGGTCAGCCCCGGTTACAGCCTCCAGCCAGGGCCACCCGCAGCCTCGGGTTTTGTGCACCAGAAAGCTCTTCTCCTCCCATCTGCCTTGGAGTCCCTGCCAAAGGCGAATGACGGTGACTGACTCCCTTGCTATCGGTCCACTGGGAACAGTGGCTTCGGCCTGTTCCGGTCCGGGTGGCCCGCACTTACTTCCACCGGGAAGCCAGGAGTGATGGGCCCCGGACGACCAGGGGGTTCCCGCGTGGCTGTTCCGCGCCCAGAACCACAGATTCGGCCAGTCCTGTTCTCAGGGGCCGGTTCTTTTCAGTAACTTGGGCCTATGCAATCATCAGTCCTGTTTCTCAACATCTACTCTGTACTCCGAATCCAGCTGTGTAAGTACCTGGATGGGGCAGCTGGAGTCCTCTGAGGCGTTAGGTAACACACGTGATTCATTTTATTAGATGATCTCTTGTAACACTTGCTTGTGTTTTTGTTTCTACTATTCTATGTGGATTCCAGCCTATCGTAGATGCCAATATGCTAGCAGTTGCAATGTCATTACACAAGGGTTGAATTCTTACTTTCAGCTGGTGCCATGTTGACCTGGAAAACTCAGGAATCTTTCCCGACACAAGTAATGCGTTACCCGGGAGCCTGCTGCTTCCCAAAGACAAAGAGCTGGTCACTCGGTACACAGGACATTGGTGGGCTGCACGCAGCAAATCCCGACTTCAGACCAGGGCGTCAGAGGACAAAGACAGAGCATGTGTTTCCAGCCTCCTATCGTCTCCCTCTTTCATTGGTCAAGATTGGCCCCACCAGTAGTTAACGCCTTCTCCTCTCCAGCTCGTCATCTGAGCATTTCAGCGTTTACTGGTGAAGCCATACGGCACACTCAGTTAAACCATATGGCAGCCCTTCATTCTTGCCCAGAGATGGGGGGAGGAAACACAGCCTCCGGGGATCTATCAAGTCAGAGCTGCCTGCCGGAGCTCCCGGGTCTCCCATCCAGTGGTGACACAGGAGTCCGTCCGGATGCCACCTTGGGGGAGAGAGGAGCTAGTCCATGCCGCAATTAGATGAGGTCACGGTGGCCATAAGGTTTGCCCATGGTATGGACTCTCTCCATTAACAAGCGGTCAAAGCCCAAGACACAATGAGGCCAAGAGACGTGTGACCCTCACACGTTTAACACGGGAAGACTCTGACAAATGAAGGGTCAGCACCATAAAACATCCTGAAAAAAATAAGTAACTCTGAGAAACTGGAAATAGCAAGCTGCAGTTCCCCAGAATTTGTGTTCCTGGAATATATGGCTCCCTGACCTCCCAACACGGGGAGCAAAATTACGTCATAATATTTAATAATTGGCCTCCAGCTGGTGTTGGTACAGAGAAGCAGCAGTGAAAATTAAGTCCCTCTGCCTGGCTGGCAGTTAGGCTGACCAGGACTAAGACAAAACAGAGAGCCTAAGACATTTCTAATGCCCGAAAGTAGTTATTTTGAGAGCAAAGATCACTAGTGCCTTTGACCTATAAACATATTTCTACACCCAACAAGGAAAGAGTGCTCGTTCAAGGAAAAGCCATGTTAAATGAGCTACCACGATGTTTAACTGTTTTACTGCATAACATAGATCTCGATATTTTAATTATATCTCTGTGTGTTACAAGAACTTAGAAAATCTCAACTGGAAAATGATCACAAAGTGCGTCTACGTGTCATTTTCTGAGTCAGGAATGAATCAGGTCCTGGGCACATGTGGTCTTGTAAGACTGGAATCATCCAAAGCGGTCCTGACGCATATGGATAGGGGGACATTGAAGCTGGGGGAAATGCACATATTTGGATATCAGGTGACTTTTCTCCTGTATTTCTGTGACCCCTGTGGCATGCAGCACAGCAATGAGCTCCCTGCTTGTGTTCAACAAAGTGTCAGGTACGACAAGGCCCTGTGGCCACCTCTGTCCCCCCCACTCCACGACTGCCCAGGGAGGCCCAGCTCTCCCGCTTCACAGGTCACCTTCTCCAACTACATCCTGTGCGGCCCAGGGAAACACTGCCGGAGCCCAGAGCACTAGCCAGGCAACAGCAGTCAGGGGCCTCTTTACACGCCTGAGCTGGCTGCCGCTACCGATGACTGGCGGAGGGATTTGATTTGCAACGGGACGTAACGGGAATCACGGTGGCGTTCAAGGTGTGGTTTAAAATGCTAAGCATGGGACTTTTAGTCCTGTGACGCCGGCAAGGTGATTTCCTCTCTGAGGACTGGGTTCCTCACTCAAACAAGGCAATTCCCAAACCGCATTAGAATATAGAGCCAATAGTTGTAACAAAACCCCAAGAGAGGAGCAGCCTGAGCAAGTGAGCAGCTCACTTCCCCTCTGCCTCATAGGAGGTCACAAGAGGTGACCCCTCTTGGGTCCTGGGCTCGAAGGACCCCTCTGTTCTTACTGTTCCCCTCGCCTGTGACACAGTCACGTCCGTAGGGTGGAGGGGCCCACAGTCAGCTCCCAGGAGGGAATCACGAGGCGTGGAACCCCCCCCCCCCCCCCCCCCCCGCCAAAACCGCGTTGGAAGGGCACAAGCAGTGTTGTGCTGGGGGTGGCGGGTCCCAGCCCAAAGCCAGCTCTTAACCCCTCAGCGTGTCCAGGAGTGGTCACACACAGCCTTTGTGAAAGTTCAATTACAGAAACCACAACAATTTATATGAAAAACAAGGGCAACAGATACTCAAAACTCAACCCTTCCCGATTACGTTAACTGTATTTTACTACTAGCTATGCTCTTATAGGTGGTTATTTACCAGTGTTGATGCATGCAAATATTACATGACCATAGGCTACCGCCGATCTTTTCCTGACTTCAAGAAACTTGACGTTGGTAGCTTGAAATCCATCACGGCCGGTCTATTTACACTACAGAAATTGGCAAAGCCTGCAATTCAGGCCTTAATTTATTGTTTTGTTGATTATCCAGACCAGCAGCTGGCAAACCAGCCCACACCGTTTTGGTTCAGTCCTTAAACTAAGCATTTTTTTACGTTTTAAAATCTAAAAGGAAGGCAGAGAGAAAATGCGTGACAGCAACACGTACTGTGTGTGGCTGCAAAACCTGAAATATATACCAGCAGTCCCTTTACAAAAAATGTTCCCGAACCTGATGGAAAAATATTAATAATGCAAATGAATTGAAAAGTGTCCTTGCTGGCTGTCAGCTGGATGGCCTCCTGGGCTTACAGAAGCGGCCTCATTCCTTGTCACGCGGCCCCCTCTAGCTTCAAAGCCAGCAAGGGCGAAGATCCCGTGTCCAATCCCTCCCATGGTTTGAATCTCTTTCACCAGGAAGCAGCCAGTCTCTCTCTGGGTTTCTTTTTTGATTGTTTGGTTTTGGTTTTTTAGTGTATTTATTTGGAGAGAGAGAGAGAGGAAAAGAGAAAACAAGTAGGAGAGGGGGACAGAGGATCTGATACAAACTCTGTGCTGACAGCAGAGAGCCCAATGAAGGTCAGGCTCACGAATGTGATCATGACCTGAGCCACCATCTGAAGTCAGACGCTTCACCGACTGAGCCACCCAGCTGCCCCGCACCCAGTCCCTTTTAAGGGCTCCCCTGAACAGGTCAGCCCCACTGAGGACTGTCGCCCTTTCTTGAAGTCAGCGGTGTCATAAGGCATACTCATGACAAAGTGACAGCCTGTCACCTATGTAGGATTCCCCCCAATCAAGAGGGTGAATTACACATGGTCGTGGATCATGGAGGGCGATCCCAGAGTTCTTCCTTCCACAAGGGGAACCTCACAGCTTCAGCCACATCTACTTCTTTTATTTACATCATTATTTTGAGACTATAATAAGATCCTACACATACAAAGCACCTTATTACTATATAAAGTCTATCGTGGTCAAAAATGCTCTCAAGTCCAGTGTTACCGACCTCTACTGAGTCCGATTCACATACCTGAATCTTTGCTAACAGAGTTCCTTTCCAATTCCTACTTCAGAACCCGGGATGGAGGTCCATCTCTGACCCTGCTTTGGTTTTGCACTTCCTCCGAGGCGTCCTGAAGAGGGCATCCGGCCCAGCCATAGGATGGGGCTCCGGAACAGGGGTAACCCACGAACCCCTTCGTCGTCTAGCAAGTTCCACTTCACTTTCCAAATGCAAGATTTTCCATTCTTCCTTCTCTCCTCTCCTTCCATTTCCCTCCCTGGCCTGCCCCCCCCCCCCTTTTCCTCTCCCTCCTCTTCGCTGTCTCCCTCCTTCTTCCTTTCCTTCCATCCCTTTCTTTCCCAGACACACTCAGAAGCCTGTACACAAAAGCAACCTTTTGTCAGTTCCTCCACACTCTTTTTTGGCCAGAGGCTAAAAGATAACAATGACAAGTTTGTCATGTCTTTACCACGTGCGTCCGGTGCCCACAGTATCCACTCAAAAGGTACTCAGATTTCCTAAGGAACTGAGGCAAAGAGAAGGAACACGAGCTCCTAGCGGACCCAAGTGGGTTTATGCTCCCAGGGACGCTCCAGTTTCTGAGGCTTCTTTCAAGAGGGAAGAGCTCCATTTGATGTGAGCTCCTTCCTCCATGAAAGCAGTATTTTAAGCACTGATGGTTAACAAGAACTTATTTCTGGTGCAGAAGGAAAGCGGTAGCCAGCAAGTGGGATTTCTCACAAGGTCCGCAGAAGCACTTCGAACCCACACGCGTGTGATAATTTATAAAGAAAACTGCATCTGGCGCTTCAAATGCCAGGATGTCGCCTGCACCCCGTCTTTTTAACAAGGATAATGCCCCCACCCTTTGTTACAAACAAGACAATAGGCCCCAAATGGAATCACTATGCCAAGCCCCGGGTCACAAAACTGACACTTCACTTAGTTCCACTTTGGGATCTCTCAGAAGTAGACTTAAACCGGTCCATCAGTCACCGGATCAGCACTCCTCATCGGGTGACCTACCTGCTGGACGCCCCGCCCACCCGCTATTCCCTAAAGGAAAAGAACTCTGCAGTAACCAGCCCACTTTTCTGCCTAGAAAGCTTCCTTGCTCGCACTCCAGGCTGCCTGTAGGCTCCTTCACTGTTCCCACTCCTTGGAGCGCCTTTCTATCCACTGAACTGAATGCTGCCGGATTCGAATCCATTTTTGTGCAGATAAACTCTTAAAATCTTTAATGGGCCTCAGTTTACCTTTCAACCGTTCTGGTGTCAGAGAAGGAGCCAAAGGAGACCCTGCCATCCCCCAGGGGCCAGAGCGACGGGCGAGATCCTACCTGCGGTCTCCCTTGGAGCTCCCTGCTCGGGGCCTCTGGAGGTGGGGGCTCGTTCCTCTCACATCCCGGGTCCTGGCTCCACGGACTTGGTGTTGGGAGCTTTCAGACTATCGGAGCACCTCTTTTTCCAGACCGCGGCCGGAACCGGAAAGGGCCAGGGACTGAGCCAGGTCCGACTTAAAAAGCTAACAGCTTCCGACTCTGAGCCAGTGTGAGTCTGCAGGTGAATAAAATTTTGTTTTAAGGCTGAAAACAAGCCGGTTAAGTGGATCAGAGATCACCTTGGGCTAGAGTGGCCACAGTGGAGTACTTTTAGCCTAGATGAGCGTATCCATTTACGAGGCACTGTAGAAAAAGAAGGGTCTCGGCCACTCACCAAAAGGGAAGAGGGAGAATTATTTTTCCTCCTTTACAGTTTTTGATGACAAGGATGAGAGCCCGGGGACACCCCCACTCATTCCAGCGCCTGCAGATGGGATCCTGGGAAAACTGGCAGAAGCTGGTGGCAAAAGTCCATTAAAAAGAGAGAGAGAAGTAAAATCAAGAAATCGAGGGGTGCCTGGGTGGCTTAGTGGGTTCAGCATCAGAGTTCAGCTCAGGTCATGATCTCACAGCTCGTGGGTTCAAGCCCCGCTTCAGGCTCTGTGCCGATAGCTCAGGGCCTGGAGCCTGCTTCGGATTCTGTTTCTCCCTCTCTCTCTGCCCCTAACCCAGTCACATTCTGTTGCTGTCTCTCTCAAAAATAAATAAATATTAAAAAAAAATGTTTTAAATAAAGAAAAAAGAAATATCTGACGGAGTAATCGGTACAAGCTTATTGTGCACTCACCAGAAAGACAGCCACAAGTCAGCACTAATGAGATCACCCTCCGGATAGACCCCTGCCATCTCCTGAAGGAAGGTGCGTCTGCAATAACCCACCAGCATTTTTGCCCTAGAACTTCCTCGTTCCTGCTCCCTTCTGCCTAGAAGCCTTTGACTTTGTACAGCATCTCAGGGCAACTTGCTATCTGCTAGATTGGATGCCGCCCCATTCAGGAATCATTGAATAAAGCCAATAAGATCTTCAAATTTTATTCAGTTGAATTTTTTTTTTTTTAAAGATGAAGCAGAAAGAAAGAAAGAAAGAAAGAAAGAAAGAAAGAAAGAAAGAAAGAAGACAAACCTGGATGGAAGGGGGAAGAATGGAGTGTGCTGTGTGGCATGTGGAACAGGGAGAATTCTCGACGCGAGGTAGGAAGACCTGGGCTTCAATCCCAGCTCTATCCTGGTTGTAGTTAAGCGACCAACCAGTGGTGTTGATGGGGACCCGCTGTGGTCGCTGACGTGGTGACCAAATGCGAATACGAAAATTCTTTGTGGTAATGATGGCAGCTATCTATGTCCAACCCAGTGCTGTCCTGGGCCGGGTCTTGTCTTGGGGGCGTTCTGGATATTTCTTTAACCCTCACAAGCCTGTGCTTTCCAGATGAGGACACTGAGGTGAAGTGAAGCTAAGTGACTTGGTGAAGTCACACAGCAAGAGTGAGGCGGGGCTGGGCTGCTAAGGGTCCCCGGAGGTGGTCCGTCACCTGGACAGATGGCTGAATGTCCCCCCAAGATGCTACTGAGGTCGCCTGCCCCTCCCCTTCCCCGTGAACCCCTCAAGTCCCTCTGGCTCCTCCCCCTGCTTTTCAAGGTTGGCTCCTTTCTAGCTCAGTTCCCCGGGGGGCTTGCTCTTCAGCCTTTGGCAAAGCTGAGCTCCCCCACCCTGGGATTCGTTCACATGTGAGCATGAAAGACCGAGAAGCAAAGTTCTGGGAATAAATTCAGGGAACTGAATATCAGCCCTGCAGACAGAGGAGCTGGGCGGGGAGAGGGAGGTCAGTTTAGCCTGGAGAACAACTAGCAGATCAAAAGCCAAAGGACACAGATTTGTTGTAGACCAGGAAAGGCCACCAGGGTAGAGCCTCATTTCCTTCTGGAGGCTGCTGTAGGCCGGGCCAGGCTTCATTCTCCCTTGTAATTCCAGAAATCCCCGGCCGAGGAGAGAGTCAGAACATGTCCCGACGAGCAATGGCAATTGGGAGAGCCTGAGAGCCTGAGATGCCCTTCTCGTTTCTGAGGAACTGAATACCAATAAAGAAATTTCATGAAGAAGGCAGAGTCGAGCTGGGACCTAACGAGAGCATCACGAGCCAGCACGGTCACCTCTGGAGAAAGTCAAGAGTTTGAATGAAGAGGTGTGCGGGTCGAGGACAGGTTCTCGAGTCTGGTGTTACCCGTGCTCATCCCAAATGTAAAGTCTGCCATCTCGGGGGCTTCCCACTGGGACATTTAGGAGACAGGAAGGGGCTATGGAGACGGAGCCCCAAGCTTCCGCTTATTAGGTTTATGATAAGGGGTTTCAAGTCTTGAAAAAGAATCATACAACCCCCCCCCCCCCCCACAGACCGATTACTAGTCTCTTTCTGCACCCACTCTATCCTCCCCGTCTCTGAATCCACACACAAGGACCTACTTCCGCTCTGCCAAACCATTGGAGCACTGGTGGCAGACATTAGGAAACGTAAAACCTACTTCCGACCGCCTCCCGCCAAGATAAGGACACTCTCCAGCCAACCCCCTGCCACTGCCACTGCTAGAAATCCACACTAATTCCACCCTGCCATCCAACTTTCACTCTGTTCTTAAATTCCCCCCCAAGGACCCCACCATGTCTTTTGCAGCTGTTTTCTCCCAGCCTTGATGCAGGGCCCAGTCAAGTTTCATGAATTGCCTTTGGTCTCTTTGGTCTCTCCCACTCGAGAACAGTCCTCCAGGGTGGTAGCACAGAATAATGGCCCCCAAAGATGTCCATATCCTAATCCACACAACCTGGGAGTATGTGACCTAATGTGGCTGGAGGGACTTTGCAGGTGTGGTTTAGTTAGGCGCCTCGGGTTGGGGGATTTTCCCCGATTACCTAAGTCATCAGAAGGGGTCCTTGAGAGGGAGGCAGGAGGGTCAAAGTCAGAGAAGGAGATGTGCAAATTGAAGCAGGGATTGGAAGGAAGGAGGCAAATATTTAAGGCAGCTGGAGAAGCTGGAAAAGGTAAGGAATAGATTCTAAGAGCATCCAGAAGGAGCAGAACGCTGACGACACCCAGTTCCTCCAGAACTGGGACTTCTGGCCTCCAGAACTCTGAGGTAACACATTTGTAATACACTTGGTTTAGCCACCAGGTTTGTGGCAATTTATTACCGCAGTGACAGGAAACTGATACATAAGAGCTTCTCCAATTCTTCACGACACGGACCTGTTCCTGATGTGCACGGGAGCTGTGCTACAGAACCCTCACCGTAGTTTCCAACTGATTCAATTTAAGTTAAGCATTTTCATCAAGATCCTCACATGCGTGCTGATGGGTACCTGCCACGCGTCGCACCAGGAAGATAGGGTCAAGTGTACCCCCAGCTGGTCCTGTGACACTCAGCCCCTGGTTCAGGTGGTCTCGCCCTCTGATCTCCCCACTGTAAAGGTACACCCCCCCCCTTCAGAGTTAATAAATAAGGCGTAGGGTAAAAGCTTAAGAACATGTGATTGTCCTGCTCCTCAACAACCATTCAACAGTTCTGATGGCATGACAATTGTGTAAAGTGCGTTCCTGAAGCCTGGGCATTTTGTAATCTACACGGTGGGCAGTGGGGCAGGTGATCAGGGGCAGGCCAGTAGTCAGCTGGGCCTGGTAGAAGCCATGGAACAGGGATTAAAGCTTTCTGTGGCCTCATCTGTGCTATAATAATGGCGAGACTGAATATTTATTATGGGCTTACTGTTTACATTCACTGACTCAATTTTCTTCATCTCTAGATTGGGAATGATAAGAATAGTGATGAGAATAATAAACAGTAGGTATAATTTATTGAGTATTGATTGCATAAAAATCCCTGTTCTAAGAGATATACACACCTTGGTGTTCCTCATCTCTAGCCTGGGAATAACAGTAAGTTGATGTGAACCGTTTAGTAAGCACTTAATAGATTACAAGCCCCTGTTCTGATTTAAAACCAGGGCCTCCAACAGTGCCTGGCACACAGCAACCAGCACCTGCATTTTATGAATACATGTTTGGTAAATGACAGGACCCTGGCACAAGACACCTTTTGAATTTTAATTTTTTTTAATTCATTTTATTTTTTTTGAAAGGGGGAAGGGGCTGAGGGCAGAGGAAGAGAGAGAATCTTAAGCAGGATCCATACTCAGAACAGAGTCGCACCAGGGCCTCGATCCCACCACCCTGGGATCATGACCCAACCAAAATCCAAGAGTCAGATGCCCAACCCACTGAGCCACCCAGGCGCCCCAACAAGACACCTTTTGGAACAGGGTCCCCCACGCCAGCCTCCAAGGGAGCTGACATACTTAACCGACTTGCTGTTGTAGAGACCTGGGGTAAGGCCCCCCCCCCACGTGAGGACACAGCAGGGCAAAGGTCCTGAGATGAAAAAGTACTTGGAGGGGCGCCTGGGTGGCGCAGTCGGTTAAGCCTCCGACTTCAGCCAGGTCACGATCTTGCGGTCCGTGAGTTCCAGCCCCGCGTCAGGCTCTGGGCTCGGAGCCTGGAGCCTGTTTCCGATTCTGTGTCTCCCTCTCTCTCTGCCCCTCCCCCGTTCATTCTCTGTCTCTCTCTGTCCCCAAAAAAAAAAAAAAAAAAAAAAAAAAAAAAAAAAAAAAAAGTTGAAAAAAAAAAAAAGAAAAAAGAAAAAGTACTTGGAGAGGGTGCAGCAGCAGCTGGCTGGAACTGCCCGGGTGAGGGGGGCAGGGAAGGGGCCCGAGGTCAGTGGCGTCTGTGGGGGATGCAGGGGCTGTTGGGAGGCTGGGATTTACTAGGAGACATACAGGACCTTATATCGGTGTTTAACACGTTCCCTTTAGCCCCTGTTGGTAAAACAGTTAGGAATTGGAGAACAGACTGAAGCTGGAGGTGGAGGACGGTCCGAAATCCTCGCCTTTATTTCCGGTCGCCTTCGAAGGAGGGGCGTGGGGGGAGGGGGCGGGGCGGGTCCTATGGGTCTGGGGGCGGCTCCAGGTCCTCGCTGCGGGCGCTGGGGCGCTCGGGGCCGGCCTGCGGGAGCCACGAGTCAGGCTGCGGGCCCCGGCTCCCGAGGGCGCTGGCCTCCGGGCACGCGGGCGGGCGGCTGCCTTTACCCTGTCCCTCACGTCCTCCGCCGGGACGCCCTGCTCCCCACGGACGCTGACTCCCAGGGACTCCGAGGGCAGCCCCGCCGTCTCTGCCCCCTCGCCGCCATCGCCGGGCTCCCTACCTCTCCTTTGCAGGCCGCGTCCTTTGGGGGGCAACGGTTTGGGGCAGTCTCCTGCCCCTCGAGTATCTCCACCTCCGCCGGCTGCCTGGAGAGCAGGGGGGGCGGAGAGAGGAAGAAGAGAACGAGAGTGGGGCGGCAAGGGGAGGAAGCCACCGAGATCCCGACAGAGACCGCAGACGCAGAGCAGCCAAGGCGCGAGCGGCGGGGGTGCAAGGAGCGCGGCACCCCAGAAGTCCCGCCAGCCCGCCCCGGGGTCGGCTGGAGGCTGTGCCGGAGCGAGGGGGGAGCGTTAGCCCATTCCCCTCCTCCTGGTTCCTTCCCCTTCACCCCAGGGCCCCTGCCCTCTCACCCGTCGTTCACCATCCGGGCGCCCCCGACCTCGGGTGGCGAGCGCAGCCTCCGCTCCACCTCCCGCAGCTTGTCCCGGGCCAGTTTCTCTGCGGGTGGGCGGGGGGTCACGGGCGGGGCCGGGAGCTCCGGCGGACTCGGCCCCGCCCCTCGCCCCGCCCCCTGCTCGGCGTACAACCTTCAGTGAGCAGCTGCTCCTTGCTGCTCTGCAGGGCACGTATCTCCCAGGTCAATCGCTGCTTCAACATCTGCGAGAGAGGGGACCTGTCCGTCTGTCTGTCCTCTCAGCAAGTCCTTACCCGAATTAGGTCATTCATTCATTCATTCATTCAACGATTTAACTCCATGGGCAGTTCCTGCTGTGGTTGGTGGTGGTGAGACACATTTCTTCTCCAGAAGCTCCCTATATCCCCGTGCACCTCTCAAATCTCTTCTCTCCCCACCCCACCCCCACCCCACCCTTTGCTCTTCTTCAAATACCCAAGACGCGCGTCAGCCTCAGGGCCTTTGCATTGCCTTTCCTGCTTCCAGGAGCATTTGCACCACGATACCTGAATGTTTTCCTCCCTTACTTTATGTCTGCATTCAGATGTCACCTGCTTAGAGACGCCTTCCCCACTGACATTACATGATCTATCTACTTATTTTTTTGTTTGGAGTCTGAGTATGCCCCCCTCCACCCCCCAACCATCCTGGGGACAACAAATCCTTGACCCCTTTGGCTCCTCACTGTCTCCTCCTGCTTGGAATGTTGCTGGATGCATCCAGCAACATTAATTGAATGAAGGGATGATCAAACCATGGCTTTTTCAGGGTTCCCATTTGCCACTGCAAGGGGAGCGAACTCTAGGTGAGCAGGAAGTAAGCAGAATGCTCGGCAAAGGCTACTGCAACAGGCTGGGCCATAGATGCTAGACGTGGCAATGCGGGATGGTAAGAGGTGACTAGATTTAAGGTAAAAGCGGAAGGGCTGACTAGGTGGGTAAGAGGAAGGAGACAAGGACTATCCCATGGAGTTGGGGCTGAGCAGTGGGTGGGCACCGAGCCAGCCTGTGGGGACACAGAAGCCAGGAGAGGAAGGGCTTTGGTTGGAGGCAATGAGGATGGCTCACGTGCAATTCCCAGAGGTCCTTGTGCTGGCTCATCAAATTCTCCAGCTGTTCTTCAACCTGAACCCTAGGGGCCAAGACCCAGGAATGAGAGAGCACATGCTAGACTGACACTGAGACGGACACCCAGCCTGGCCCAGTCTGGGGATTCCTTTGGGGGACACTTGGATCTCTGCCTGGTGCTCCCTCTACTAGGAGCCCCTTTATGGGCTTTCTTCTCCAAGCCTTGTTTCCAACAGCTCCTCTTCCAACAAACTCTCCCTGATGCAAGCCCCACTCCCATGCCCAGCCATTGCCACATCAGGCTGTAGATGTGGGGTTACCCCAGCTTCCTCTGCCTGCAACTCTCTGTAACCTGACAGTTACGGACAGAAATTTGCTCTGTGCACTCCTGCAACATGTTCTTCCTGGAAGGAGAAAGACAGCTCTTAGTCATAGTCTCTAAATAAGCCTCCATTTCCTTCAGCAAGGTTGGGGGGTGGGGTGGTCTGTTCATAACCTTCATCATTCTCCTTTCTTCTGTGACACAATGGGCAGCATTAAGGGCTTCTGAGATGATCACCCTGTTCATCCTGTCATGGTTTCATGGTTCATCAAACCATGCCTTCCCAAGAAACTTCCGTGAGGGGTACAGTAGTTTGGCTTAATAGATTGTAAAGTCCTGACCTGAATTCTGGATCTGCTATTCTACTGGGACCCTGGACAAGCTACTCGACCAGTCTGGGTCTCAGTTTCCTCATATGTAAAATGGTGGTAGTGGTGGGAAGGTGACAGTAGCCCTTAACTCCTGTCCTTGTCATTGTGAGGATTAGGTAGAAAAACGAACATAAACTGATACGTGTGATGTGGTTAAGCATACATCCACTTTATCACCGGGTTTTCCTACACTGTTAAAGTCATGGTCCGCCAGGGTGTGAGACATCTGGTCACAAGAAAGGAAAGGTTCAAAGGATGGAGGTGGATAGAGAGATGGTTGGATGGGCAATAACTGGATGGGCGGGTGACTGGCGGAAGAGAGGATAGCTGGCTGGGCAAATGAAGTGTGGAGGGATGGTGGCTGGACAGAGAAATAAAGGAAGAATTGCTAGAAGGATGGATAGATGTCTGGATGGATGGTTGGGGGAAGAAATAAACAGCTAGATGAATGGGTGATTGGAAAGACGGAGTGAGGGTGAATGGGTGGTTGGATGGAAGACATAATGGTTGGCTGGCTGGCTGGCTGGAAAAGGACTGCATAGATGTGTAGATGAATGGATGGGTGGGTGGGTGAATGGATGACTGGGGGGCCTAAATGGGCAGATAGATAGACAATTGAATGGATGGTGGGAGAGCTGGATAACCAAGAGAAGATTCAGAATAACACCAGTGGGTGAAATTTATTTAATAAAGAAACTAGCAATGAACGTTTAAATGAGTGAGTTAATCTCAACACTATTATCTGATATCAAAGATGAGAGAGAGTCTCAAGTCTAGCTACTCTGCAGAAAGGAAAAATGAGAAGTGTGTGTCCAAGGTATATATTCCCTAGCTCTTGCCCCATCCTCCTTCAGGTTGGGAACAAAGTAGGGAAGAGTTGGGCAGGACCTCTTACCTCTGAGCTCCACTTTCCTTCCTCTCGCAGTGCAGCTGGAGGATCCCCAGTGCCTCTGTGGGGAGAGGAACCAAGGGAGCCCTGTGTGAGCTCTTGGGGAATCAGGGATGGGAGGATGTCATGGGCCCCACATCATATCACACATCGGAGGGCACTCAGAGGCCCTTAGTGTTTACTTCGAGTCAGGTGGCCGCCAAGGGACAGATGTGAGCAGAGAGGGAAGCCCCCTGACTCGGGTGTCAGTGGGATTCCTCTAGCTATTCTGGGAACGGTGGGCTTTTGTGGGTAGAATGGGGTAGAACAGTGAAGACAGAGAGCTGATAAATACCTTGCTTTTTGCTCAAGACCTCCTCTAGGTGAACTTTCTCTCCATTCACTGGAAAACACAGTGACACTTTGAGCCTCCAGGGGCCACACCCCGTGCCCCCACTGCCACTTCGCGCACAAGGCATACCAAGGTTGCCGAAGGTAAGGTACAGTGCCAGGGCAGGGGGGGCGGTATCTTCTTGCCACCCGCACCCATCTCCTACTGGGGGGGGGGCATCCTGATCCAGTTTCTCCCCCTCAGTGTCCACATTCTCTGCAAATGCCAAAGGAGTGAAGACTGCAGAATGCACAGGGTTTAGGCCAATGGGATAGATGACTAGAAATAAATCTGTTATGTCAAGTGGAAATAAAGGCTGTGAAGAAACAAGTCAAGCAGGAAAGTGACAGTGACAGACAGAAGCTGCCATTCTATATTCCGATGGGGCATTGAGGTCGACCTGTTAGAATGAGGCTTGGGCTGACAGCAGAAAGGTGATGAGACAACAAAAGGCAATCTGGATTATAGGGATAAGAGCACTGCAGGTGGAGGGAACAGTCCATGCAAAGACCTTGAGGCATGCAGAGAACATCAGCAGTGCTCCTAAGATCTCTGGGTCCCTCTCTTAGTGCCACTTACAGGAGTCCAGTTCCCTGTGCAGGCTCTCCCAGAGAGCTTGGGCCTCTACCATTTCCTCACTGGATTTCTTCTTTGCTAGGCCAAAAAAGAGAAGACACTGTGTGAGTGCAGCCTCTACCTCTGCTATTCTCTTGCACACTGAGACTCTGCACACTCATCTTTAAGGAAGCCAGAGGTGCCTGGATTTTAGAGCTGAGGAAGTGGAGGCACTCCAAGTCGAGGTTCTTCCTGGCCAGCTAGGAAGCCTAGGTCCTGGCGTTTACCTTGCTGAAGCTCATTAATCCGGTTAATCAGGTCTTCAATCTGTGGCTCCAGACTTCCCTCTGCAGAACGAAAGGAAGACTGAGCCAGAGAAGATAGACGCCTGGTTGTCTAAGGCAGATGGAGGTGGGTGGGTTGTTGGCACAGTGTCTCTGCTACTAGCAGTCAAAACGATTTTATTGAGCGCCTGCTACACGTTGGGTTCTGTGAGAGGCCCTTGCAGGGTGTGCATCCTGCATGGGAAAAATGGACATTGAACGGAGATACAGGCTATTAATGTGGGCGACAGTAACTGCGGTGGATGGAACAAAGTGAAGCAAGGGGTTGAAGAGGGAAAGGGTAGAGGGTGCTTCTTGATATAGAGGTGAGGGAAGGGAGCCCTGCCCACTCCATGGCGTGGGAGTATGGAAAAGGGAACCATGCCAGGCAGAGGGACAAGGGCAAAGCCCCAGCGGTGGGAGCGAGTGAGGCAGATGCCCAAGTAATGGCTAAGGGCCTGGTGTGGCTGGTGTGAGTCTAGCGAGCAAGTCAAAAGCACCAGGAGGCAAGTTGGGGCAAGTGTGATGGCAGATCACTCAGGGCCTCCTGGGGCATGCTGGAGGCTTCTGGATGTAATTTTGAGTGTGGTGGGAGTGTGGAGATCTCCCACCTGCTCCACCCTGTTGAAAGCCTGGCAGTCACTTCTGTCCATCTGACTGTGGTCTTGGCCACATTTGAGAAATGAGAAAAATGCTTTCCTCTGTGGATAGCAACTTTAAGGTTCTCCCGTGACAGGGAGATCATTCTCTCTTTAGGGAACCATCTCTAACTTCAGTCCCAATTTCAGGGCTCTGTATGGAAAAGACTTCCTCCTCAGCCCTCTCTGATTTCAGTCAGCTGCACAGAATTGGGGCAAAAGCTTCCCACCCCTTGCTGGGTCTCACTACCAACCCCTGAGAATCTGGAGTTCTGGAGTTAATAAACTCAAGCCCTTGATTTTCCCAGGCCACCAACTCCATCCCCTGAGACTTCCAGGAGCCTGGATGCTCTCCAAGGTGCTGATTAAATAACAAATTCCTGAGGGTCTTCGCTTTACTGGAGAGGGTCACCAACACCCTGCATTTCCAGTCCCGTAAGTTCTCTACCTAATTTTAGCCTAGGCAGCAACCCCGATGCACTTCTGCAGGTGGCCATGGGGGTTGGGGGGACAGTGTGAGGGCAGGAGGAAGAAGTGATTCTCTTTTATTTGGAACAGACCAAACAGACCGATGGATCACAGTATTTAAGTTGCAGATGGGCTGGGGTGGGGGTCAAACCTCAAACGTGGCCAGTACCCTGCCCCAGCCCAGATGTAGGCTGGCTCCTGGGCCCCCTCAACAATGGAAGCAAGGTACAGTCATTTGCATTGCCATTTGCCATCGTGTATTAAAAGGGAGGACAAAGAATACACACCCATGAATGCATTTTGTTTAATCTCTGGAAAGATACCTAAGAATTTAAAAATAGTTGCTGCGAGCCCTTGGGTCAGGGACACGGGTGGCTGGTGTTTGTGTGTGCGTTGATGTGTGTAAGAGAGGAGGCTTTTCCATCCTCTTATACTTCTTGAATTTTGAAGCTATATTTTTAGTTCAAAGAATTAAGTTGTGCAAGAGGGAGAATGTGCAGTGGGATAATTTCTCAAGGTTGTGAGTTGAGGGGTCTGGGTTTGAACCGCATCTGCCTGCCTCAAAACCCCAGGCTGAGCCTCAGACACAAAGACATGCATGACCTTTGTGCAGCTTTTTCACCATTGCCAGCAAGTCTTCAGGCACCTTCAAAGGCTTGGTCTGCCCTGTGGAGATGAAAACCACAATTTCAGGAGGGAGGGAAGGTCCAGGCCTTCTGGGAAGGGACGAAGGAAGGCGTAGACACCCTTGACCTGGAACCGAGGACAGGCTGAGGGGCTTCCAGACAGAGCAGGCTCCTGCAAGAGCCCGTCCCTTGTCCCTGAGGTTTACGATGTGTGTTGGATGAATCAGGACTCCTCATGTTCAGCTACTCCCAAGAGGTCAAAGGACACCACAGGCATCTCCTTAATGAAATGAAACGCGGGGGTGAGAGAAGGAGGGGATGCATTTTTGTTGCTGCTGCTGTTTAGAATCAGTATGAAGTTCAAACTGATGCAGTAGGACAGAAAGATTTCAGATAATTTTTTTTTAAAAAAAATCATTATAGGCCACAAGCTGCAAATTCTTAAAGAATCAATGGGTCTGGGGTGCCTCAGTCAGTTAAGTGCCCGACTTCAGCTCAGGTCATGATCTCATGGTTCATGAGTTCAAGCCCTGAGTCGGGCTCTGTACTGACAGCTCAGAGCCTGCTTCAGATCCTCTGTCTCTGTCTCTCTCTTTCTCTGCCCCACCCCTGACCTCTCTCTCTCTCAACAATAAATAAATATACTCCTCTAACATCTGACTACCTATATTATAATATGAAAAAATTTTAAAGTAATGAAAAAAATTTTTTAAAGAATCAGTAGGTCCAGGATATGGTCATCAATGACTAGCATCAAAAGAAGACAACCAGGTATTATGAGCCTCCTCATGGAAGATCACAACACCACTTATGAAGGATACTCGCCAAAACAAAACAAAACAAAACAACAGGAATGTTACCAGGTTTCTATACCTAAATACTAATTCGGAAGAAATAAGAGGGGCAGGGAAACATGTTAAATGATACCATGGGGATGCAATCAGTGTCATCCAGATGCTGGAAAACTCCAGAGGACAATTTGGTTTCTTCAACAAATACACGGCAAAGAAGAAAAAAAAAAAAAAAAAAAAAAAAAAGAGGGAGAGGAAACTCTATTGATCTTAAGAGACTTGACCCAAGTATCATTCATTGGAATTTTAATTGTATCCAATTGTATCCAATGTATTTGGATCTTGACTCAAAAACAATTTTCACCACTTATACTTCTATATGTATTTAACACCAGCCTGTGTCACTTTTAAAATTATAACAGGGGCACCTGGGTGGCTTAGTCAATTAAACGTCCAACTCTGGATTTCGGCTCAGGTCACGACCTCATGGTTTGTGAGACTGAGCCCTGCATTGGCTGTGCGCTGACAGCGTGGTGCCTGATAAAGAGTCTCTCTCTCCTTCTCTCTCTCTGCTCATTCCCTGTTCGTGCTCTCTTTCTTTCAAAATAAATAAGTAAACTTAAAAAAAATAAAATAAAGTTATAACAACAACAACAACAACAACAAAAAAGCCACAGGAAAAATTTCAACATCTTCAACTCTTGAAATCAATGATAAAAGGTCAAATCCCAGTGACCCACTCCTCTCTGAGGAACACTGGGCAGAGAAAATGAAAGGCCGCTAGAAAAACACATATGATAGCCACAGGATAAAGGAAGAGATACTTACTCACAGTAACATACAGGGAAAAGTCCCTCCTCCTAAGACCCTAAGCTTCTCACTTCCCCTTCAGAGAGACCACTAGTGTTACAAGCTCTTTGTTGTGTAGTTGGAGATAATTCAATTCATATATGAGCACAAGCCCACTCTTTCTATACAAGTAGTGTTGCCTCATGAATGGTCCACGTCTTGTATTTTTCATTTGACAAGGTATACTGGTGATCTTTTTTATTCTTTTTAGTGGCTTCATAGTGATTCACTGAATGGATATACCATAATTTAAGAGAAGCCCCCTTACTGATGGGTATTCAGGATGTTTCCCTTTTTGTTGTTATAAACAATACCACAGTGACCCTCTGTATTGGTTTTCTTGGGCTGCCGTAACAAAGCACCACAAAATGGGTCTTCCCTTGGGGTCTTCCTTTTTTGTGTGTGTCTTTACCTGGCATTCGTGTATTTCTGTATGTGCAAATTTCCCTCTTCTACTATCTAGTATGACTTTATCTTAACTAGTTATATCTACAAAGACCCTATTTCCAAATAAGGTCACATTTTTAGGTTCTGGTAGACATAAATTTGGGGGAGGGGCACAATTCAACCAGAAAACCATCCCCATACATTCTTTTTTGTGCAGGTATGGGAATATATTTACTGGATAAATTCCTACTAGGCTACCTGCTGGATTAAAGGGCATGTGTGTTACTAAATTTGATGTGTATTATGAAATTGCTCTCCACTTGTTTCAAGCAGGTCCACAAAAGACTCCTTCCCCGTAATCTTAGCAGCCAAATACATTTTCAAACTTTTTAATGTTTGCCAAAATGATAGGCAAAACCAGTCTTACATTTCAAGCTTTTTAGTAGTAAATATTAAAAAATTAGTCAAATCCTCCAGATCAGAAATTCCATTATCTAGGAATCTATCTTAAGAAAATAAACGATGGTGGGCAAATTGTTCATTGTTTCTAATCTTAAAAAACTGAAGCAACCTAAAGATATCTTAGTTAACTACAGCACATTCGTAGGATGAAATCTTTTGTAGCCATTAGAAATCATGTTTTAAATCAGGGCTTCTTTCTTAACCTAGGCTTATTAAATTTTGTTAAAATATTTGGTGGTTGGGGTACCTGGGTGACTCAGTCAGTTGAGCATCCGACTTCAGCTCAGGACATGATCTCGTGGTCTGTGAGTTTGAGCCCCGCGTCGGGCTCTGTGCTGCAGCTCAGAGCCTGGAGCCTGCCTCGCATTCTGTGTCTCCCTCTCTCTCTGTCCCTCCCCTGCTCATGCTCTGTCTCTCTCTGCCAAAAATAAATAAACATTTAAAAAAAGTAAATAAAAATTTAAAAAATGTTTGGGGTGATATGTTCACCTTCTGTACATCTTTCTGTCTTGTCTGAAATCCTTTACAAATTAGCATGCATTAATTTAATTTTGCTTTTGAATTTTTCAGCACTTAATAAGCTAATGTAGAAAAACCTGGACAGGGGCGCCTGGGTGGCTCAGTCGGTTGGGCAGCCGACCTCAGCTCAGGTCATGATCTCGCGGTCCGTGAGTTCGAGCCCCGCGTCGGGCTCTGGGCTGACAGCTCAGAGGCTGGAGCCTGTTTCGGATTCTGTGTCTCCCTCTCTCTGACCCTCCCCCATTCATGCTCTGTCTCTCTCTGTCTCAAAAATAAATAAACGTTAAAAAAAAAGAAAAAGAAAAAGAAAAAGAAAAACCTGGACCAAAAGTAAAAGCTTCCTCTCATGAACAGCCCCTTCATCAAGTTACTCCCCTTCCCAGAGGTAACTACTGCCTTTGAACACACTCAGACCTTTTAGTAAAATGTATTTCATGTATTGCTTTAATTTTTACTTTCTTACCCCCCAAAACATTCGGACACTACAGAAATTGGTGAAGTTAAAAAGACACTTTTCCTTCTCACCTTAGCCCTAAATCTTACTGCCTTTCTCTGATATAATCAGTAATACCAGGTTGGTATGTCTCTGCTTGAGATTCTTAAATTTTTATAATATTCAATATTTGGAAGTGAAACAAAAATTAAAGCTACTTTATTAACAAGGGGAAGTAGTTCTAATTATTTGCTTTCTTTTTAGTGTTCCACACGAAGATTTCCAAATGCACACAAAAGTAGAGAGGACACCATGATGATACTTTTTGATTTTTGCGTTGCTGAGATCTGACAGCTATTAATATTCATTCGTATTTGCTTCAGCTATGTTTTTCCTGTGCTGAGGTATGTTCAAGAAAGCCCTATGCTTCCTGACATTTCATCCCTGGATATTTCATGAAGAGTCTCAGCTACTTAAGGGATTTTCACTAGATGACTCCAAACCTTTAACCACACCAACAAGAGTAACAGTCATCATGTAATACCATCCAGTGCCCAGATAACGTGATTTCTCGATTGTCTCCGTGCATTTTACAGCCGGCTTTTGTAACCATTTCTGCCAAAGCTCTGTCTGTATTTTTCCTCCCCACTTCATTTCTAGTCCTAGTCATCGTGAGTTATCAGCAAAATTTTTAAATAATCAGACTAACGTCCTGATAAAAATTTTTAGGAGTGTATATTATAAAACAGCCTGTACAGCAAGAGTCCCTTTTAACATTTTATTTTGAAATAATTTCAGATGTACATAAAAGTGGTAGAAAAAGGCCCCAATGCTCTTATCTGCCTTGGTATCAGATTTCCCAGTTGTGAGCATTTCTGTAACACAAATTGCAGGCACCATGGCCCATTATTCCTTACTATTCCAGTGTATATTTCCTATACCCAAGGGGACTCTACTAGGTAACCACAGTATAACCATCAAAACTGGGATGTTAACAGTGCTCAAGGTCAGTATATGATCCTCCGATGCCATTCAAAAATTTCCCTATTTCTCTTATATTTTAAAATTATAGAATACATTTTCCTGAAAGAAAAATAAAAGAGAAAAAAAACATCACAAAATACCTCCACCTTTGTGCACTCCTAAAAACCTATGTCCCTTGTTGAGGGTCATTAGTTAGGCCTTTAGCTTCAGACGCTGTTCTGTGCGACATACATAGGGCTCTAGTTGACGTGGCCCTCTGGTTTTTTTAAATCCCAATTTGCTTTCCTCTCATAAAACTATGATCACCTTTGGAGCTCCTTCTGTGTCAACAAACCATGATCTTACGCTTTTAAAACCCATTGTTAAGTATCTTAAATGAGATTGGATTTTTCCCCCTACTGCTTAAAATAATATCCGCCACACAAGCATTCCACAATATGCATGGACAGATCTAAATCCAGCCATTTCCCTGATTGCTCCTTGTGTTGTACTTCCATCCGCAACACTCCAGTGATCCTTTGTGGTCCACACATCTGCATACTCTCTGATTACTGAGCACGGTGACTAAAGATACGGAATAGCATTTTAGATGCTAAACATATACTTCCAAACTGCTTCTAGCAAAGTCTTTAGTGGTCAGTTCTCTGAGTGAGGCAAGAGACAGGCTGTTTCCCCACAGAGTAATCAATACTAGATTTAAAGCCTCTCTTTTTAAAGCCATTTTCAATGGGCTAGAAAATGATAACTTGGATATGCTTTTCAATTTTCTCTGTTGCTGGTGAAGTTAATCCTAACTTCAATTGTGACTAATTTGAAAGCTTGAAACTAAAATAGTTTTCAGCACAGTTGTTACTATCACAAGTGCTATAGTAACTGCTCAATACATGAGGTCTATTTGCAGCTTTCTCATTTCTGTCTGTCCTTTGCTTAAAGCTGGCCCTCCACATGTAGCCCTTATTTAAGAAAGCTCCTCCCGGTAAAGTTATTAGTTATCCATACAATACAAAAAAGAAAACTACTGAGTACCTACTATATACCAAGCAGGCCTTGTCTTAGGTGCTGGAGAAATAACAATTGTAACTATTGACGATGCCTGCATAGATAGATCTGGAAAGATGCAATCCAACATGTTATTAATATAACGGTTTAAAGAGTGCGCAGGAAGGGGGACAGGGATAGATCAGAGGAGGGCAGAGAGTCGACATTTGAAACCAGAGTGATGGGTACATGGGCCTTCACCATGTTATTTGCTGTAGTCGTGCACATTCCGAAAATGTCTGTAACGAAAAAATGTTAGGGGGAGAGCGGCGGCTCACCATCTTGGGGGAGATTTTCTTCTTCTGGCTACACTGTGATTTCTAGTGATCTCTAGGGCAATTTTTCCCCTCTCACTAGGGTGTGGGGTGTCATTACTGACAAAATGCTGTGGAGAAAAGCTGTCCAGGGGAGAGGCCATTCTCCATTAAGACCCAAGAGTCCACGCGAAGTGTGACGTGGGCTGGGTGTGAAAGGACACTGGGGAATTACTGGGGATTTTCTTCGGTGTGGCGGCAGCAGGGTGATTCTTGTGACAACATCCACCTCCGTGTTTTGTGTGAAGGGATGCATACCGAAATATACAGGCTGTTGTTTCTTCCAAACATTTAAGTCAACATACCCAACGAAGTTGACAGGAGTTAATCTAGATTGAGAATAGTCAGTTGTCTCCCCTTTGATGAAGGGTTTTTTTTTATAAAAAGCTTAAATTTTCACGTTTTTAGTACCGCTACTAATATTTCGTTATTGTTACGAAACAAGCCTCCCTCCCTTCTGACCCGACTGCGGAGACGCCTGCTCGCCCTCCCTACCTTCAGCCTCCTCGGTCTCCTCCACAACTTCCGGCGGCTCCATTGCCAAAGGCTCTAACTTCCCCGCCATTTTCCTACGCGCGGGAGGTTGCGCTTGCGTGCGCCTCGGATGACGATTGGTTAAAACACAAAAACAAAAAAACCCCCACCTATGCGAGGGCTACAGGCTCTGCGGCGCGCATGCGTGTAGTGCGTGTCCGCTCGCCAGTTGACCAGGGCGGAGGAGCAATGAGGCTTCAGCTGTAGCCAAGCGCGGACCGGGGCCCCTCATTGACAGCGCGCATGCGTCTACCCTGAGGCCCGCCAACTCCGGGGGAGGCAAAACAGGAGCACAACTGGGTCTTGGTTCGGTTGAGGAATGAGTGCTGTGCACACACATACAAACTCTAGGGAGGGCTTTCCCTCTCTAGGTTGCTGTGCAGGTTGTGAGTCTGGGACACGTGTGCTGTGCGGTGGTACACAAGAGGTCGAGACCCCTGTCGTTTACAGATCCTCACGTGACAGCCTACGCGCCGTTTCCTCCTTTTCATAGAGGAGTACAACGAGCCTTGGAAGCCGAGGGCACCTCCTGCATAAAAAGTCTGGATCTCGGCCATGTGCGAAGTCAGGTGCTCTGCCTGGGTTACAGAGCCAGGTAGGCCCTGGAGGCCACCTTCTCACTACTAGCAGCAGCAGCTACATTGATGGGGGCCACTTTTGACAGGGTAAAGACGAAGTAGGTGAAGGGCAAAGGAATGTCCTCGTGGGAACCGGTTTTAGGCCTTTTATGTACAGTTTTTTTTTTTTCTTTAAAATATCCCCAGGCTGGCTCCAGCCATAGGCTGGCACCGCATTCCCAATTCCAGAGCCCCTGCGGGCCCCCCATGGGGACCCTGGCCAGCCCTGGACACTCAGGGCTGAGAGCCCATCAAGGAGGCTGACTCTTGATGCAGGACAGGGGGTGTGGGGGAGGAGACAGCCCCTAACAGAGGCTGGCACGTCATCCAGGTGGAGGAGGTGAGGCAGAGGGAGAGGGAGGCAGAGGGACGCCTAAGGATTTGCCCCAGAGGTGGAGGTGCAGGGGGAAGCAGCCTCTCCCCTGCCCCTCCTGCGCCCCATTTCCAGGGTGGAGACAGAAGGTAAAAGCTAAAGGTGGTGGTTCCCAGCGCTGCTCAATCTAGCAGCCTCTCAAGGTCCAGTGAACAAGCCATTATGGGAAGGCTGGTCTGTAGAGGCAGCTGGGGCTGCTGGGGGTGTGGAGTACTTGGGTGGGTAACGAATGAAGAGCCGGTCCTCCTCTTTCTTCACCCAGCGCAGGAGTTTGGTCACTACCAAGATGGCACCAGCCTTTGTCACCAGGGGGCTGAGGCAGGTATAGAGTTCAAATTTGGAAGTCACCTGCAGGTTTGAGAGGGGACAAGAGTCTGTTGAGCCAGAGCTGGTCATGCCCTGTCCCGTCTGCCCCACCCTAGCCCCATGCCTGTCTCCTGTTTGGAAAACACACTTGGCGAGGGCTCCCACCTGGTGCTACCTGGTCACTGGGCTAAAATAGGTAAGCTAATATCATGGCGGGCCAGGGGTTTTCAGTTGGGCCAAGGAATCAGCTGGATCTAGTGGCTTCAATTGGGTAATGCTGGCTGTGTGTGTGTGTGTGTGTGTGTGTGTGTGTGTGTGTGTACTTCCTGGATATCAGTTTGCTCATCTGTGCACCGAGTATAACAACAACAATGCTTAACACTTAACAAGCTTAACACTTACGGAGCAGCTGTTGTAGACAAGCCCCACATTCTCCCTCTAGAAACCCACATGGCCTGCCACCTCCCCCTTAGATGCCGTTTCTTAAGTGAGTCATCTCCTGACAAGCCAATTTAAAATCCTGGGCCTACCATATCTTGATTTTGAAATGCCATTCTCTACGAAAAGGCACAAGGGCTCGTTAGACAAATGGCTCATTCCAGGACGGGCACAGAGAAAGTACATGATGAGCCTGGAACATCTTGTGCCAGAAAATGAGAATGCTTCAACAGTGATGGAGACGTATCAGACACAGGGGCCAGCCTGGCTAAATCAGAGACCGTTTGGGCACCAAAATAAGTGACAGAAAAGTCTTTGAGCCCACAAAGAATTAAAGAAAAATCCCTGAGACCATATTGATAGAAAATTAAAAATTCAACAAATAAATAGGGGGAGGAAAAGTTCTTCCATATAGTAGTAGAATCTCAACCAATAAATGTAGAAGGGATGATGGAGTTCAAAAATCACCACCTGGTAAACACCAAAGTAGTAACTCTTGCAGGCAAGAATCATTAATGGATATTAAAATTGGTGGACGAAAGTATGATAAAAAAACAAGTCTGGGGGCGCCTGGGTGGCGCAGTCGGTTAAGCGTCCGACTTCAGCCAGGTCACGATCTCACGGTCCGTGAGTTTGAGCCCTGCGTCAGGCTCTGGGCTGATGGCTCGGAGCCTGGAGCCTGTTTCCGATTCTGTGTCTCCCTCTCTCTCTGCCCCTCCCCCGTTCATGCTCTGTCTCTCTCTGTCCCAAAAATAAATAAAAAAAAAAAAAACAAAAACAAAAACCAAAACAAGTCTGACATAATCACCACAAGATATTTGCCGGTTATGAAGGAGGCAAAACACTACAGTGGAGAAATCTGGGAGATGTCACCTTAACCAAGTGATCTAAGTTAGCATCAACAGCGGGACAAGCTGATATTGTGGACCTCCTGACAGGATGCAGAGAAGGACACATCACTCACTCGGGGGATATTTTTGCCCAAAACGCAGGATAAAGTATCAGAAAAACCCAAGTTGAGGGACATTCTACAAACTAACTAGCTGGTACCCTTGAGAAGTGCCAACGACATGCAAAACAAAAAAGACCACGGAGGGTTTAAACGAGACAATAAGTAAGCCCAGCCTATGATCCTACGCTGGATTCTGGATCTGTAAAAGGGCGTTAGTGGGACAACTGGTGACATCTAAATGAGGTCTGTGGATGAGATGATGTTGTAGTGATGCTAATTTCCTGATTTTAATAAGCGCCTGTGGTTAACATCTGGGGAAGCTAGGTGAAAGACCTATTTATGGTAATTATTTGTACTGTTTTGCAGCTTCTAAGTCTGAAATTGCTTAAAAATCAAAGTGAAAAAAATGTAAAAGTAAAATAAAATTCTCAGGTGAGAACAATGCCTGATACACAACAGACATACAAGAAGTTATTTAATATATGCGTACTAAATGGCAGAGCCTGGGGGAAGGTGCTATTTCCGACGGGGTCACCTTGACCAAACTCCCTGAATAGCTGACCCTTAATAAACCCACGGGAGGGGAGGCGAGGAGCCCCGGAGACCCCAGGGGAGAACACCCCGGGGGCAGAAGGCACAGCCTGGGACCAACTCTGTCATGTTCAAGAGCGCTGGGGACTCAGAGTGACAGGTGCACTGTGCACACACAGGCAGGGCTAACCGGGAAGCAGGAGGCACACTGATGGCTGTTAATGTGACCTCTTCAGAGTGGAAGACACTGTACAGGTTGTTTACGGGGGAACAGAGAACAGATGGGGCTACTGGAGGGCTGGAGACCCCGCGATCCTCCTGGGTTTCAAAGACACACATGTAGCGTCAGGAACAGTGATGCAGGCCAGGGCACAGCGTGCTCGATGGAGGCTGTTATGGTCGGAGGGGATCCGGTGGGGGAAAAGGAGGCGTGAGGTCGGGAACGAACCCTTTTTGACCCCTAGCCGACTCACCCAGGCCAGCAGCGTCTCCCTCTCGGCCACGTGGTAAATGAGGCGCAGGGGTCTGGAGGAGCTGTGAAGGCGCGCGTGCAGGCGGTGGTACAGGTCCGACAGGCGCTGCCGTTCCTCTTCCCTGCCGTACGGGGCCTCCAGCTCAGGGCTGCGGGGACCGCGGGAGGTAAGGCCAAGGTCAGTCAGAGGCCTCCTTGGCTGGCCCGTCTCCCCTCAGTCTAGGGGTTCAATGAAATGAGGCAGCCGAGCCTTCCCCATCGGACTTGGGGTTTCTCAGGGGCTGGATACCCAGCTTCCCCAGCAAACGAGGGATTGATTCCTTGAGCACTGGATTAGAGTAAGGGATTCCTTGAGCCTCCCTCATTACACGGACACCCATTCGATCCCACCTTTCCAGAGGATGCCCGGCTGTCTCCCGCCTCATGTCCAGCAGAAGAATCTTTTAGTCAAATAAGCCTGCCTGCCCAGCCAACCGCCCATAGGGTCAGGGCCTACCTGGTAAACTGAGGCAGCTGGCGGTGATGGTCGGGGATATCCAGCGGCTTATAGAGGAAGTGGCGGAGGCCGGGTGCCCCCACAGCCTGCACGCTGTAGGCAGGGGCACTGCTTGCTGGGGCACTAGAGAAGCTGGCAGCCTCCCGGAGGGCACGCGTGGCCCCGAGGGTGTGCATGCCCTCTTCCACCAGGCGCCGGCAGGTGGCCATGTCATGGAAGGCCTCAGGGTCGGTGCCCAGCAACAGCAGGCAGACAGGCATGGCATCCAGGCGAGCCACGTAGGCGTAGAAGAAGCCATCGGGGTTGAAGCGGGGTAGGCACACAGGCGCCCATGCCTCTCCTGCCGCAAAGGCCGGCGCCCCCACCCAGTCGAGCAGCAATTGGAGGTCGGCCGGGTCCAGGCGGCACTCGGCCAGCACGGTCCGCTCCTGAGCTGCCGTCACCAGTCGCCCTCCGATCGCCAGCACGGACAGCGCCAGGCCGGGTGCAGTGCAGCGGCGCAGCAGCGCGCCCAGTGCTTCCCGCAGTGGGCGCGCCAGGGGCACGCAGCGCACGGCGCCCAGGAGCAGGGCACCGGGGTCGCGTTCCACACTGTCCAGAAGCCGGTCCAGCGTGCGCTCTGAACCGGCCAGCAGGCGGCGGAGGTCGTAGTTCTGCTTGCGCGCGAAGATGCGGGCCACGCTTGCGCGTGTCAGCGTGCTCACTATCTGTGCGTGCACAGCCAGCAGCTCCCCCCGCAGCTGGGCTGCCGACTGCGGAGTCCTTGACACGGCCACCAGCAGCAGTGGGCCCTGCTGTAGGAACACCAGCTTGTGGTCCTCTAGGGGAGGGAAGGGTGGGGGCGGGGGGGAGAGATGGGTCAGCGGCGACCGGAGGGGATCGGGCGGGGCTCTTCTGCTCTTTGCCTGAACACACACACTGCTGGCCCAAGCTCACGCGGTCACTCCATGGTACACTTGGGCTGGGATAAGGACAACTGGGGGGAGTGTGGGTATTCGCAGAGACACGATGGGTCAAGGAATCAGGTGAGACACACAGCATGGATGACACAGAGCAAGGACTGACACAGAGCCCAGCAAGACACCCAACTCAGCCACAGAGCCCCCGAGGTCACGCTTTCAGATAAATAAGGAAGTTTATCCAGCCAGTGACTCCGACCCGGGCGAGTTAATCACTCAGGACCCAACTGGCCAAACGGACGGACAACAGACAGACGCCTGGCCAGCCATCCACACACACGGACTCACCCCTGGCTGGTGGGCTAGTCCCCCAGGCAGCCGGTGGGCCAGCCAGATTCCCAGTCACCATCCCCCGGTCCACCTCCTCCTTTGCTCACCCGCATAGATGGCACGGATGGCATCTCCTGCACTCTGCACGAAGGACACGAGGGCTGTCATCACGCCCATGGTGGTGGACAGTGCCTCCACACTGCCGTACCTCGAGTAGATGGGCTTGCCTGCCTCGCTCAGCACAAACACGTGCTTCCGCTTGCTGCGCCAGTCCTCGTCGCTGGGGTCCCCACCCTGGCCCCCAGAGCCACTCTCAGGGCCACCTGTGGGACTATTCTCAGAGACTGCGGGATCCCAGAGCCCACAGGTGCATGATGGGGCCCCTGACTGGGGCAGTGGTGACAGCAGGCTGGGTGGCTGGTCCTTTGTCTCGGATTCTGAAAGAGAACTCCTGGTGGGTCATCTGGCTGTGGACTCCCACTAACTCCAGGTACCCAAGGATTTACCAAATCTCCACCGGCTCCCCAGTGACCCTTGCTGCTGACACAGACCTCCAGGTGTCTCCTCTGCCTCTCAATGACACCCAAGAGATCCCTCTAAAACCCCAACAATCCAATCTCTCATTGTCATTATTGAACTATGTCCCTAGAGACTGTTTATTCTTTCAATAACTGCCATTTCCAAGGCTTCAAAGCACCCCAGGGCCTCTGAATGACCATTATTAATATTTCCATCTTCAGTGATTCCCCACTAAAACCTCTGACCCCTCATTTATTCTCCTAGTACCTACTCACCCCTCATTGGCCACCATGACATCTACTAATATCTCTATATTCTCTCATTTAAATCCTTCCCCCTGCCCCACTCCTCCCTAACCTCTTATTTATTCTCATCAATGTTCACTGATCCCTAATGACCTCACTGACTATTCTGGTCACCCACGTGTATCTTTGATGATAACCACTAAATCTCCCAATGACGGCCATGAATATCCACTAACACCCAGATCTTTAAGCCTTCCTTAATCCACTATTTACTCCCACTGCTGTTCACTAACATCCCAGTGACCCCACAATATCACTAATTCCTCCAATGACTGCCCTGTCACACAATCTAAAATATTTTACTCCATGGGCGCTTCATCCCCACCATGACCACCATCGACCTCTACTAACATCTGAGACTTCATATGACCTCCACTGACTCTTCTGACCCTGTTATTCCATTCTCCCTTCACTCCAGTGACTACTATTAATCTCCACCAACACCCGGGACTTCAGTGACCTCCTCTGATTTCCCTGACCTCCCTTTATTTTCACGGATAGCTACTCCCTTCCTCACAATACCCACTATAATATACACTAACACACAGGACAATAATAATGACTTTCTTCATGACCGTCACTAATAATCACCAATAAAACCCAGGACTTCACTGCCCCCTACTGACTCCCTTGACACTCCTCTCTTTTATTCCAGTCAATACCCATTCATCCCTCAATGACATCCATTATTATCCATTCGTAAGTATGTCTCAACAATTTTCCCATAAAATCCCAGTGACCACATATTCCCTCATTCTCTGGTTGACATTCACTGATCCCCCATGTACCCAGTTACCAATTACCTCCTCCCAGTACCTGCCAGTAATTGACAGTAATTCTCAAGTTCTCAAAGACACTACCCCCTACCACCACCATTTATTCTCGGTGATGTCCACTCATCCTTCCTGATGATGCCACTAACATCCACTCATTCCAAAGCGGTCAGTGAACATTGATTCCCCAAAGACTCCCATTGTGTCTCCATCAAATACCTTTACACATCCAGCTGGGTCTTCAAAGACTCTCCTATAGGTCATCTCACTCTCCAAATAAACTCATTGATGTCCACGCCTCCCTACCGATGATCACCATTAACATCCACTAATTTCTGGTTCCTTAAAGACTGCCCCCAACAACTCACCATTGATTCCTCAATGATGAAAACACTGAGTGCCCACTGGTCACCACTGATCCCCTTTCCCACCGCAAGGACTTACATAACACCTTAGCCACCAAAGACACTGACTTCTAAATAGTTCCCCTTCGACTGTATTAACTTTCTTTTGGTCATTCTTTGACCTAAACATCCTAAATCCCCATGCCCCTCTGTGACCCCAATCTCTTCTTGATTCATCAAAGACCTGAACTCACACCAAGGCCCCAGGGAACATCCCCTGATACCCACGGATTTCCTTGTCATTCCTCCATGATTTAAATTACACCGTGTGTCCACAATGACCTCCTACTGATCCTGCTATGGTTTAAGCTACTTTCCTGTGTCCCAAAAGACTCTTCGCTGGTCCTCCATTGACCTCCCTCAACAAAGACACTCCGTAGGGATTCCTTCCAAGACCCGAATGAGGGGAAGGCATACCTGTTTCCTCCTGGTCCCCGTCTCCAGGATCCGGTGGGTCTTCGCGAAGCCCTCCACCGTCTCCTGCCACCTCACTGGGAAACCGAGTGTCCTCCAAGTCCTCCACGTCCCCAGGGGGTGGGGCAGTAGTGTCACCTCCAGCCTCCATCTGCACATCCCTGTGGGGTAGAAGAATTGAAGGTGACAGGCGGCAAAAGAAAGTTCTTAAAAGCCTCTACTGAGCCTGGCCCCCTCGGACACATTCCTAGTGCTCATTTCCCGTCGGGTTTCAACAGGATGAAACAGTCAAAAACATGCCAAATACGCGCACCCTCCAACATTTTCCGAAAAGGGAGGTCCCACTGGGCCCTAGAAAATAAAGATACATACACACCTGTTTTAACCCCGTATCTCAATTGGCCGGGTACCATCACTTCTCAAGCCGCGGTAGCATCACACTTCCGGGTGCGGCGTCCGTCTTGCCACACTTCCGGGTGCGACGTCGCTCCCAAGACGCTTCCGGTTGAGGCGCCTTATTCGCTCTCCGCCGCGCCGCAGCCCTCTCTCCCGCCGCCTACTGGTGTCCCCTCACCGTTGAGATGACGCGCGCCCCTCCCAGATTTACGTCGCTCCGGTTAGGGACCCGGTGAGCCGCCTATAACCGCACTGGCTGGCCCGGCTGACACAGGCGAGCCGGGCCCGCTTCTCCTACAGAAGGCTGCCGGCGTGAGGGGGGCTCGGCTCACGTCCAGCCAATCCGGAGTCGGAGGGCGGCACTGCCTCCCTCATGGCCCAATCAAGAGAAACCGGCTCTCCTTCAGCGCTTCCGCCGGTACGCTGGCCGCCTATCTCTACCAGTACTGTGCACTGGCTTGAGATTGCACCCGCCCATCTTGACTGACATATCCCCGGGCCCAATCGTAGGCTCAAGCCGATGTCCCTCTTCATTCGAGGACTTTGGCAGCCCCAGTCATGATGGATACTGGTGCCCGACCAATAGTGGTGCTTCGCCAGAACAGAGGCAACTTCACGCTCCCTTATCCACCCGAGAAGGCCAGGGGATGAAGGTGGAGTGGAGTAGTCTGTGCATTGAGGAAATGATTGACGGACAGCCCACCCCCCTTCCAATCGGAGCGCTGTGCGCAGCCTGGCCAACCTATGGGACTTGGCTGCTAAGGCGAGAGGCGGGCTTCTCAGAAGTAGGAAGTATTCGTGGGTCTGTCTGCAGTCAGCCGGGCAAAGGGCTCGGCGGACTCTGGAAATAGGGAAGCGCGAACCCTGGACGTGCTCATGACGAGGGGGGAGTGAGCTTACGAAGGCCACGTGCAGGCTGCCCAGAGCTTGCCCAGACTCACGAAAGGCCAGGCAGACCTCATTTCCGAAAACATCGGTGGGCTGAGCCGCAGGTTTAGGAGTATCCGCCTAAGGGAGGGGCATGGGGGCGTGGCTTTGAAAGGCCGCGGAGCACTGATTGGTTGAGGAAAATGCCCCTCCGACCTCTGCGTGCCACCATTAGCTGGGCTAGGGGAGGCGAAACGCCTTCGCCTCTGGGGACCCGCCCCCTAGAGGGTGTACACCTGGTTTAGAAAGATTGCCTGGACTGGATTTGTTCTTAACCTGGGCTGGAGCGGTGGGGCAAAGCCCTTGAGGAAACGCGGAGTGAGTTCCTGATCTCCACCTACACTGGGGAATCATAGGAGAAATAGACTTGATCTCTGATCACTTTGTCTTCAGGAGATTGAAGAGTAAACTCTTCCCTGCCTTCCCGACAGGGGTTCCCTGAATTGCGACTTCCTTTCTCTCTGCGTGGTGTGCTTAATTCCAAGCTCCTTGTCATGTTGGCTGAATCACCATCCCCAGGTAAACAAATCAACTCTTCCCACACCCAGATTCCCTCCAAAATACAAGGCATTAAAAAACAGCTCCGGCAAGAGTAGATGGGGTAAGTTCTGGAGTCCAGTGAATCTTGGAGACCATAGTAAGTATCCTGGGCTCACACAAAAACTTTTCAATTCATTGCAGAGGATTAAGGCAACCGAAGGGTATTTGAGTTTATTTATATGGCTGCTAAGGAGAATGAATAATTGTGCTTACATCCAAAGTGTGCATCCCCAGTGAGAAATTCTGCATTTCGGGTGAGTTGATCAATCTTAAACTCAATCTCAAGGTGCCCTCTCATCTTCTGCACAAACATTTCCGTACTGGGCTCTACCCACAAGTCCTGGAAAGAGTGCCTTTCTAAGGATTTTTTTTTTCCCCCATGAGGTCACTAGCACATTGTTCCCAGGGCTGTACAACCATTCCTACTTCTAAACTTGTCCCAGGTTGTCTTGAGCCTCTGGAACCGACAATGCATAAACCACACTAGGAACCTACCTGTACCTCTCTGGATACATTGTGATAACTCTCCCACGATTCTAGACTTCCTGAGTGCTGGGAAATTGAATTTGAATATATACAGTGGAAATTGGAGTGGAAGAAGAACACAACTATGTGCAAAAACAGGCAACTTGTAGTGTATCTGTGCTGTGATTGGCTCCCTCAGCTGTACCTGCAGTGCAGGAACATTTGTGGTTTTCATTTCCCTATTTCCTATCCCTCTTCTCTTCCCAGCTTCTTCTCTCTTGTCTATGCTCCCTCACCTTGTTCCATGCTCTCTTCTCTGATTTGTACCACTGCTCCCTGCTCCTACTTTTTGTTCCCTGCCATGTCTTGCTGTTCTCTGCTCTGTCTATTCAGCCCTTTCTCCCTGCCCCCAGTTCTTTGCCTCTTCTTTCTCTATCTTGCCACTCTTCTTGTCTTTGATTCCCCTGATCTTATTATCTTCTCCAAACTGGGTTGGGAATAGAAATAAGGAACAGAGGTATGATGATCTTAGCTACATTTACCACACTCTTCCATGGGGAAAGGGTTGGATGCTTTCCTAGATACATAGTTTTGAATTGAACACCCCCTGTCCTGCATCCATCAAGTGCAAAACTTGAACAAGATTAGCCTACCCTTTGGAACTAATCAATGTAAATGGAATCACAAATTCATAGCCTTCTGCACTCCACTCTCTTTCACCCAACAGAGGTCTAACCCCATTCCCAAGCCTACCATCCTGCACAAGGCAACCAATTTCTTCACATTTTGAAATACTCAAATCTCATTTAACCAAGCCCTTAAGCACACCTTAAGTCATCAACCTCCATAAAATATTCAATGTTGCCAATTTCAAAAACCTCCCCAAACACTATTCCTCCCCAAATCCGATAACCTCTCCCAGACCCCATCTTCACCACACCCACCAGTGTTCCCAGAACTCTCACCCTTCTAAGCCAAGAAAATGTCCAAAGCACCTAATCATGCCACACAACCCAGCATCCATGAATCTACCCACATCCCTAAAGCTGCCACCTTCCACAAATCAGCAATCTTCCAAAAACTCTAGCCTCTAAAACCAAACACACCAAAACCTCAGATTCCCCAAATTCACCGATGTTTCATGCTCATCAACCTCCTCAAGCTCAACAGTGCCCCATGCCCATCAACTGCCCCAAACCCACCAATATCCTTATGCCACTCAGCCTCCCCAACCCTGCAAACTTCCTAAACACACCATACTGCCGGAATATACCCACGTGCTCAAACCCATCAAACTCTCCAAACCTTTGTCCTCCCTCAAGGCCTCAATATTTCCAAATTTTTCAAACTCCTCAAGTCCCAAATTTTCCATGAAGCTCAAATCCCCATGTCTACTTACCTCCCCCAAACCACCAATCTCATAACTTCAAGTTTATCAAGCCCTGAACCAATCCACCAAATTTTGCAAATTTCGCCCCAAATGGTGAATTTATTCAAAAGTCTCCAGATACTTGTCCCATCCCCCTAATTCCACATGTCCCCAATGCCAAATCTCCAAGTCCATCAAAATCCTCAAACCCACAGTCACTTTCAATTTCCTGCCTTCCTTAAATCAACATATCCAAACTTTCCCAAAATACGAACTGACAAATTACTCAGAGCCACCAATCTCTCCAAACAAGCAACCCTCCCCAGCAAACATGCTAGTTCCCACAATTCTATGAGACTACGGATGTCAACATCCTTTCCAAACCATGCCACCTTCCTAGCACCATCAAGTACTGTTGTTCTTGAGGTGTTCTCCATGGACTTTCTCTTGCTCTGGTAGCAAGATGCTACCCGTTGATGGTACCATGTCCTATAGGAGTGAATATAAACTTAACAAAAAAACTCACACAGATGTCCCCCTGTCGCACAAACACGTTTCTTAATATAGTTTGTATATCATTAAACTTTACCAAGTTCCTGGATTTAAAAAAAAAAAAAAGCCCTCACCTGTCCGGAAACACCCTCTGTAACTTCACTCAATTCCTTTTTGTAACCTCCTTCAGTCTCTCCTTCATCTAAGAACCATATCCCTGTGTCTGTTCCTTTTTGCTTGAAATCACACCATCTCTCCCCACTAGGGGCAATAAGACTGTGGAGCTAAAGAGAGTGTGAGATACAGACAACTCCGAGCTAAGACCACAACAGGAAAGGCATGTTTTCTCTCTCTCTCTTTTTTTTCTTGACTGAGGTATAGTTAGCCTACAATGTTATAGTAGTTTTGGTTACAAATGTCAAAATCCCTGTGGCTCCAAGAAGAGGACTCTGGACTTGTGGTGGGCCCAGTCCAAGGTCGAGGACTCTGTCTCCACAGAGGATACACATGCCCGAAGGGCATGGGCAGGCCAAGTGTTGGTACCAGAATTGTGGTGATTTTTTCCCAACATGCCTGTGACATTCCCCTATCTGTCTGGCCCTGGTCGCGGGTTGGGGAGGTTGATCTCCTGTTTTGAAACGAAGAATACAAGACTGCTAGTGTAGGGCAGATGGCTCAGAAGGAAGCAGAAGAGGTCCCCCTTTAAAGACTAAATCCAGACTCCTTTTCCATAACAGAGCATGGCCTGACTCAGGGTGAGCCTGCTGTGTGGCCATACCGGGGCTGGGGTGAGGTGGGGTGAACAGACACAATTACTGACTTGTGTGCGATCTCATGACTATTTGTGGAGGTGCATTGAGAGCCTGGGGAAGACCATCCACTGAGTGTCTGCCCAGCCTTGAGGGGAAGGCCTGGTTGGGTTCATAGGCTCTTCTCCTCCAGAAAGCACCCCAGTTCTTCCTGCCTTTCTTCTTCCCTCCTTCCTTCTTTCCTTTCCTTCTTCCTTCCTTTCTTCCTTTCTTCTTTTTCTTTTTCCTTCCTTTCTTCCTTTTTTCTCTTTCTTTCTTTCTTTCTTTCTTTCTTTCTTTCTTTGCTTCTTTCAGCTTAAATGGGGGTAGAACCTCATTTGTAAAGGCTTATTATTTATCACTGCAATTTTATTCCTAATAAATATTAGTATTAGTAACATTGAGCATTCAAAATAATGGCTCTCTAAAAGTGCCCACATCTCAATCCCTTGAACCTGTGAATATATGGCCTAACATGGTAAATGGGGCTTTGCAGTCATGATTAGGTGAAGGTATTTGAATTGAGATTTACCCTGGGTTATCCAGTGGCTCAGTGTAATGATATGAGTCCTTAAAAGTGGAGAACATTTCCCAAATTGAATCCTAAATAGTTATGGAAATGGAATGAGTCAAAGAGATTCTACACGGTTGGCTTTGAAAATGAACACAGGAGGTCAAGAGCCAAGGAATGCTGTCAGCCTCTGAAATGTCACAAAGCACAGATACTCCAGGAGAGCCTCCAGAAGAGAAGGCAGCATTGCTCATATGTTGATTTGCGCCTGGTTGAGGCTCTGACATACAGAAATGTAAGATATTAAATCTGTGTTATTTGTGTGGCTAAGGTTGTGGTATTACGTTGTATACGTAGCAAGAGTAAACTAGCACATAATAATATGAAGCAATTCGTAACAACAATCATAATAGCAACAGGCACTGAGGGATTAACATGTACCCAGGACAGCCCTGTGTGTTCTGTGTGCTTTAAGTTACTTAACACTGTATTCCCGGTGATGTTGGATGACAAAGTTATTCTCCTATCGCATTAAAGAATCTGAGGGACAGAGGGGATGAATGTCCTGTCCTGAGCAAAGACACCTAGGAAGGAACATAGCCTAGGTTTGGTCGTAGGGTAGTTTCACGCCTGGCTCCATTCATGTCTACATTGTTCTACCCTGGGTGATTAAACAGAAAGTTGTTGCAAGTCTCTAGATTCCATGTTTGGCCATGTTACAGTGATACTCTGCTGGTGTCAGTATACAGATAAATACTGATGTCAGAGAATGGGTGAAAAACGCAGCTGCAGGTGTTTGACAAGAGGAATAGAACCCCAAGGACACTTTCCCATCCTTAAGTCCCCCGCTGTGGCTGAGGGACACAGGAGGGGCTCCGGCACCCAACCAGTCCTGGTGAAATATCAGGGCTCTTTTGCCTGCTCCACTAAAGTTCATTAGTTTCTTTTCTGTTCCCCCACACGCTTTCTCCTCATAGATGATCAAAAGGGCCGAGGGACAAACGATCTCTTCAAATTAGCTAAGTCAGTGATTCTGTATTATAAGATCAATGAGTTTGGCTTTCCTACAGAGATTTCCTCTCTGGGGCTGTGCTGACCCCTGCCAGGTTTCTTGTCATATTATCTCACAGGACAGACCCCTGCATCCTGGGTCCCATGCAGGCATCAAGTCACCACAGTGCCCGTCGCTGCAGGCATTTCACCCACTGAATCACCCCCTGGTAGCTGTATTCACAGCTCTGGCAGCCCTGGACTCCTTTGGTACCTGCATCAGGACGTCTGAGCCTCTGGGACTGACCACCTACGACCTCCAAGCAGTGTGTGCCTGTCAGTGGACATCTGGACACATTGCACTGACCCCTTTTGCTGTATGCTGTAGCATCTGTTCCTGCATGGTGATTTGGGTGGTAATAAATTACACCTGACCTGGTATGATATGATTTCTCGCAGAGAGGTCAACAAAGACCAGACAGAAGGTTGTGCAAGAAGGTGGCGAAGGATGTAACCCTAGTTTGAGTAACCTCTCCACAGTTTCTGTCGCCAGGCCCTAGTGCTGGTTTTTACTTTCTTATTGTCTGTTTCCTCTCCATGTTTCTTACTCCCTTAACCTGAACAATGCTCCTTCTCTGTTGGCTGTTGGCCCAGCCACTGTGCGCTTGACTCACCCCATTTCTCTATTCCGAAAGGAGTCGGACTCAGGGAAAGAGGGTTGGGGGTTAACTTTGCTGAGGTTCCTTCACTCCCCATATTGTTATGGCTCTTATATGACTTCGGTTCACATTGTAATATAATGGCGCTGTGCACCCCATCCTTCCTGATGGCTTGCTGTGCCCCCTACACCTGGAAGAGACCAGCACTTGCACCTCCTGGTGTCAAGGCTGAACACATCTTCCAGTTCTCCCACATCATGCCATCTCATGCACATCCGAAGGTCTAAGACCATGACATTCCCAAGGAGTGCTTAGTCCTTCCTGCAGCCCATGAGTCACTGAAGCATTTCAAGTACCTTCATGACTTTCTCTTGGTCTGGGTGTTGCAGTGAATGAGAGGTGGTTTGTTGCAATAAGTAGATGTGTACACAATTCTTTCTCTGGATGATGCATCAATAAACTCAAGGAAGTTCAAATATCAATAAATTACAAGGAATGTCAAAATCTCATCATGTTGACAGATTCTATCTATACCTTCATTCAATTGCTCTTCCCACCTCATTATTTTTTATTTATATAATTTAAATTCATAGTGCTTTAAAATAAAGATTTTCTAGCAAAGCAGGGTTAGACAATTCATACTTTGGAGGGTTTTCTTTTTTAATGAGTCAGAATTTCATTTGTAAAGCAATGTTAATTACTGCTGCAATTTTATTCCTAATACAGCGTGATGAAAGTAAGAAGAACGATAACCCCTAACAACTTCTACTTTTTCTCGTGAATCCAGTCAGTGTCATCTTATGTGGCAGAAGGGACTTTGCACATGTGATTAAGTTTGAGGATCTATGGAAGGAAGAGGTTTTCTGGACTACACAGATTGGTCCAATCTTAAAATACGAGTCCTAAAAATAGAACCTATCCTGGCTGTACTCAAAATGAGATTTAACAATGAAAGAAGGACATCAGAGAGATGCTATGTTCCTTGCTTTGACGATGAAGAAGTCCAAAAGCCAAGAAATGACAGTGTCCTATAGAATCCTCAAAAAACAAGGAAACAGATTCTTCTCTAGGATCTCCAGAGGGAAAGCAACCCCGTTAATACCTTGGTGTTAGCCTGCTTAGACCTGTTTTGGACTTCTGACCTACAAAACTATAAGATAATACATTCGTGTTGTTTTATTTTATTTTTTATTTTAGGTAAAGAGAGCAGGGGAGAGGGGCAGAGGGAGAGAGAGAGAATCGTAAGTAGGTTCCGTGCTCAGTGCAGACCTTGACGCAGGGCTCAATCCCACAACCCTGGGATCATGACCTGAGCCAAAATCAAGAGTCGGACACTCAACCTACTAAGCCACCCAGGCGCCCCCATTTGTGTTGTGCTAAACTGCAAAGGCTGTGGTGCCTTGTCACAGCGGTAAGAGGAGCTAATACATAATTATTTTGAAGATTTACAAAAACAAAACCAGCAACATATATTGAGTCATTAATGTGTGCCACATACTTCTTCTCCATGTGCTTTCCATGTTTTAATTTTAACTCTATATTTTCAGGATCAGAGATAAGGGTCCTGTTCCAAGACGTCATAACCTGGAAGAAACATGTCTTGGATTTGATTAAGGTAGTTTGAGGCTAGTTTTATTCATTTCAACATTGTTTTCCACAGAGTGATTAAAGGAAAATTTTTGAGGGATCTTGAATATACTTCCATGTTCTGTCAATATTATATTGATACTTGGGTAGTGGTGATGTCAGCAGGGGCACGTAAAGCAGATGAGGACACAAGAACTGAAAATGGCCATCATGCACATCAAATGCTCATAGAGGATTCAGTTATCTTCATTTTGCATCTAATTTTCCTATAAATCAGGCTAAGAATATAAATAAAATTAAGCAGGAAAAATTTTAGGAAACACATGATCTCTGCTCTTTTTTTTAAGTTTATTTATTTATTTTGGGAGAGACAGAGACATCGTGAGTGGGAGAAGGGCAGAAAGAGAGAGAGAGAGGGAGAGAGAATCCCAAGCAGGCTCCATGCTGCCAGTGCAGAGGTCAACATGGGGTTCAAATTCACGAAATCGTGAGATCATGACCTGAGCTGATAATAAGAGTCTGTCACTTAACAGACACTAAGTGTGCCTAAGTGGACACAGACTGAGGGGTGGGGCCAGGCCAAATGTGTGTCAGGTATATGGTAGTTTTTCCCTGACATGCCTGTGACTTTCTTTCGCAGGAGAGAAGTGAGGAGACTGATCTCCTGTGTAGTGATGAGACGTGGAGGCTGCTGGTGCAGGTAGATGGCTCAGAAGAAGGCAGAGTCCCCCTCGAATAGACCATTTTAAGGCTAAATTTAGATTTCTCACCCACAAGAGGGCATGGTCTGATCAAGGGTGAGGCTACCATGTGCCATCCTGGGGTTGGGGAGAGGTGGGGTGAAGAGACACAATCACTGACCCAAGTGCGATCTCATGACTATTCCTGGATGTGCACTGGGTAGGGCACAGGCTGGAGCAGACCATCCACTGAGCATCTGCCCAGCCCTGACAGGAGGGCTGGGTTGGGACATTGGCTTTGCCCTGTGTGTGACCTCCACAGATCACCTGCCAGGGCATGGGCCTGTGTGACACCTGTGTGACAGAGATGTCATTGTTAGGACAGCACCTTGTTTCCTCACCAAAGTGGTGATGCCATCCTTCACTGTTTATTTGCGTCATGCTATCTTTACAGCAATAGTTGGTACCACGATAATCTTGTGCTCTACCATCACCAGTTGAAATAAGCATAAATGTGATGCTTTCATTGACATTGTAATTACCTTACCTATATAATTGCTATTAGTTCTTTTTTTTATTGCTATTAGTTCTGCAAACATGAAGATGCTCCTATAAACAGGTTTAGATAAGCCATACTCTACATGTTTTTGAGAGATGTGAATGAAATGTAACCTTTTTTATAATGTAATGCCAACAACTTCTGCCATTTTGTTCCTCACATATAAGAATCATAGTAATTAGCATAAGTACATGAACAAAAATAACACTAGAGCCACATGCATTATGTGCTGGGCACTGCTCCATGCCCTCTATATGTTTTAATAATTTAATAATTATGTAATTGCTCATAACCATCTTGGAAGTCAAAATTATTCCTATTTTAAATAGAAAGCTGCGAGGGACGGAAGTGATAAATGTTCTGCCCTGTGGATTCACAATCAGGACGAACATTTCCTGGATTCGATCCTAGGGTAGTCTGAGGTCTAGCTCCTTTCTCTTTGAAAGTGTTCCTCATAGAAACTTATTACAAGCCTCTAGTGTCTGAGTTTCATCCTTACTGTACTGATGTCATGGCGGTGGTGGTGTTGGCAAGGTCAGCTGACGATACGCACTTCCACGAACACACACAGGTCAGTGAGTCTGTGTGGGGGCACCAATGAGGCTGGATTCCCCAGCAGAGCCATCCTCGTGTGGGATAGTTGACTCATGCCAATTGCTCTGTCCTTCACGAATCCCTATGGTTGATTCCCATCCATGTGTCTGGTAACACAGAATCCCTCACGTCAGGCGTCCTGCCTTCTGAGCTGCCCCCAGAACACTGGGCTTGTGGATTCATTACCCTTGGGTGTTCTGAGCCTCTGGGATGGATCCCTGTGAACCATGGCATGTCCTTTCATGGAGGTATCTGGACACACTGTGTAGGCTCTAATGTTGTATCATGCTTTCCCTCAAAGTTGCCTGCGTAACAGAGAACTGAACTTTAATATTTGTCATATGGGGTTCTGGGGGGGGGGGAGGTCCTTCTTTGAGCAAAACCAAAGCTTCCTAAAGGTAGGATTAAACTATCTCATGAGCAGTCCCCAGGGCTGCACCTGCAGCGAATGTCACTGTTGCGAGCTCCTTCACCTTGTTTCCTGGCCTCTCACTCTGCTTACTGATCCTATCACTATTCTCTGTACCTCTGTCCTCCACTCCTTCTCTCCTTGTTCCGTTCTACCTCACTACCCCATCTCTCTCCTCTGTGGCTTCACCACAGCCCCATTTCTTTTTCTCACATGCCCCCATTCACTTCTCTTGTCTAATCGGGGTGGACTCCAGTAACGGAGAGCAGAGGGGACCTGACACTGCTGGACATTGAACTCTGTAGACAGATTGTAAAACTAATGTGAGTTGCTGCTTTCCTGAATTCCTGTCCTGTCCCATGGGGCATATTTGCCTGAAAACATTGAGTTCATTCACTTGACCTTGACCAGCTCCGGCCTGCCCTTCCTACTTGGTCACTGTGACTAGAATCACATAAACAAGAGCCTCCTGCATTTCACTCACCTCACCCAACTGATGAGCCGTCTTACTCCGTAGGCTCAACAAACCGCCCAGAACATCCAGGCTCCCCGATGCCATAAGATTCCCAGGCACACCAGTCACGCCAAACATTCCATTCTTTCTTCCCGTCAGTTCCCTCCAAACCCTCAAAACTCACCAAGTGCATGATTTTGGATCAGTGCTTGGGCACTTGTTTTTTTCTGCTTCTTGACTTGCGTCTTAGTGAAACAGGTGTGTAGATTTTGTTACAACTCACAAAGCTGTACGCACACAGTGTTCACGCATTTTGTCGTTAAGTTTATGCATTAACATAATATAATAAGTAAAAAGTTGACAAACCTCCTCTGTGTTTCTTCCTTCCATTTGATTTCACCACTTTGTGTTCTCTTTCATCTGCAAGTTGCACTCTTGACCCTGGTTTTTCTCCATGTCAAGTACAGCCTGTGTCTTTACGCCACCGAAAGTATAAAACATGGAGGTAGACAAGTGCCAGGTCCAGAGTGCTCTAGGTTAAGAAAAGTTCTTATATCTCGTGAATCTCCCTTAAAGTCTGTGGAAGGCATGAGTCATCTGGGGTAGAGAGACAAGGAGAACACAGCCTGTCTGGAGGGTTGAGTGATAGGTCTGGCCCCTGACAAGGTCTTGGTCAAACACAGGAGATGGACTGGAGATGTGAGTTTAGTTTAAGGAGTAGGTCCATGCTTCATGGATGCCACTGGCAGCTTGACCCTTTTTCTCTGATGAGCTTGTAAGCCTGGCTCCCGGTCCAAGGCAGGAACAGGGCTATGGTTCACGGGGTAGTGGACAGGCCTGTGGAAAGGGCATGATGCACAGGGAAAGCTTCCTATGTTGTCGGTGACATCCCCCCGTCTAGAATTTGATTTTCCCCCGAAGATTAATGGCCCAGTATCCCTCTTCCTGGTCTCCTGTTTTCAGGGGGCTTTTGGGGAACTACACTTCTTGAGGCAGGAAGCACCTATTGTGGGTGCTCAGGAGTTATGGCAGACTAGATGAACTGGTCCAGGCCCAGACAATCAAACTTACCTCCTCCGAAATCCCCTGGGGACTTTGAGAGGACAAAGGGTGCACCTAATCAAATAGATTTGTTTCTGATATGCATGATCTCCTGCTGTGTGCAGAGGAGGTCATGGGGAATGGTTACAGCCTGGGGTCACAATCCAAGTGAAGGACCCTGGAGGGCAACAGGGGCATTGGTGCCTGGCCTTCCTATGTCCTCTGGCCAAATGCCTGTTCATCTCTGGGTCTTCCCAGGCCTGAGGAAAAGCTGAAGATTTGGCTACAGATTAATGTGTATCCAGCATTTATGAAGGTATGATGATTGCTTTCTGACCTGTAATTGCCCACTCATTAAGTCTTTGACTCGATAGGGACATTTCCTTGCTTGACGTGTGCTCTCCTGTGACTCTTGCACACAGGATCTCCAATGCTCAAGGACACATAAGACTTTTTAGGGGGTCGACAAACTGTAGTGCAGGCCAGATGAACTGGTTGAGGTCTTGAAGCCATGGGTAAGAGGAAGCCAGATTCTCTGTCCATTCCCTGAGGAGGCATGGACTGGCCTTGGTAATGTCTTGGGCATGGCCAATCTTGTAGTTTGGGATGAGAGCCATAAACATCGACCACTGACTTGTGTGTGACCTTCCAGTGAGGGCCTGACAAGTCTTGAACATTCTTAGGATGGGGGTGAGGCCATTAATGTTGCATACGATTGGCTCAGTCTAGGACCTGGGAGTTATGGTGTGTCTCTATAATGATTCTTCTAGGGTTGTATTTACTTTTCTGAGAACCAGGAAAGGTTCTTTACTTTTTAAGATTCATACAACTAAGTTGGGCACACCCAGATAATCCAGAACACTCTCCCCAACTCAGTGTCCTTACATTTAACCAAATCAGCAAAATTCCTTTTGCTATGTAAGGTACCACACTCACAAGTTCTTCACAAGTACATCTTTGGGGGAGCCATTATTCTGCCTACCTTCTATGAATTGAATCATGCCCTCCATAATTCATATGTTGAAGCCCTAACCCCTAATGTGATGCTATTTGGATATAGGGCCATTGGGCCATTAGAAGGTTGTGAGAGGGGGTCCTCATGATGGGATTAATGGCCTTATGAGAAGAGACCTGAGAAGTTACTTTCTTTTTCTTTCTACCACCTGAGGATATGGCAAGAAGGCAGTGATCTGCACACCAGGAAGTGGATTCTCACCAGATACCAAGGCTGTGGCCACTTTGATTTTGGACTTCCCAGCCTGCAGAACTGTGAGAAATAAACTGGGTCTGTTGTTTAAGTGCCCCAGTCTATGATATTTTATTATAGCAGCTTGAATTGACCCAAACACTCCCATACTCCTCAATCCCATGCCACACTCCTATCTTTTTACAGGTGATCAAGGCTACTGAAGGGGTATTTGAGTTCATTTATCTGACTTCTAAGGACAACAGTGTTTACATTCAGAAGTGGACACCTCAGAAGAAATTCTTCATCTAGGGTGAGTTGATCACTCTCCAGACTCCTACCCCTAACCCTTGGCATGTGTTCCTCCAAAGCGGACCATTCATCTTCCCAGGCTAAGAGGTCACCCTCTCTGCACATTATTCTTCATGAGGCACCAGGACACTGCACTCCCAGGACTGGTCAACCATGCCCCATTCTATACCTGCCCCAGGGTCCCCTGAGCCTCTGGAATAGACTATTTGTGGACCACAGTGTGTTCTTTTCTGTGGATACCTGTATGCACTTAGGTCACCCTCAGGCTCTGACTTCTTTTCCCATGAGTGCTTCTGAATCATAAGAAATTAAAACTGAAGACAGGCCACAGGAATTACTAGGGAGAAGATTTTTAGTTGGAAGCGGTAACAAGGCAAACCACAGATCTACAAAAGAGGAGGCAGCTATGTTATTTATTTATTTATTTATTTATTTATTTATTTATTTATACGTTTATTTTTACTTATTTTGAGAGAGAGAGATGGAGAGCAAGCGGGGGAGGGGCAGAGAGAGAAGGAGACAGAATCCCAAGCAAGCTCCGTGCTATCAGCACAGAGGGCTCGAACTCACAAACCATCAGATCATGACCTGAGCTGAAATCAGGAGTCGGATGCTTAACTGACTGAGCCACTGGATGCCCCGCAACTATGCTATTTTAGACTATATTGGGAACATTTTGACTATTATTTGACATGGTTCCTTTTCAAATCTTCCCTTTTAGTAAGTGGCCCACCCATTTGGTTTGGGAACACACACTCTGGCCTACTGCCATGGGCTGTAGTTCAGCTATGAACTTAGCTTTCAAAGCCTTTGCAATGTGATTCTGACTTCTCTCACTTGTGTGCTGCCCAGAGGCCAATTGTGAAACCTGTTTGGTATTCTATACAGTAGTCGATTTCTCAGACATTTTGCTGTGTTGGCTCTGGTCATTTTCATACATGCATCTCTTAGGAGTTTGCCAGGACATCATATACAAATTTAGTGAATCCCTTTCTCTGGCTCCATCGTTTCCATAAACAATGCTTATACGCTCTAGCTGGAATAGGGTAAAGTGCCATCTTGTTATTGAGGGGAAGTAACAAGGGTGTAGGGATGGAACGCCAAGCTCTAGGAAACAAGATGACAACAGTCACACACACACTGAGGGGGAAACAGACTTTTTGTCCAGGCAAGTCACTAAGCAAACAAATAAAAATCCAGCCACCACAACCACTCACAAGGTGGGAACAGAATGCAAAGTTGGTACAATGTACTATCTAAATTGCCGATTTTTCAGTAATACATGCAATGAAATAGGAAAGTATGCCTTTTACACAGAAAAAAAATCTGTCAGCAGGCATACTGAGTGGGCTCAGATGTTGGACTGAGCAGAAAAGGACTTCAAAACAGGTATTAAGCACATATTTATGTGCTTAAAATGAAAAGAAAGCATATGTAAAGATAATTACATGACTCATAAAATAGATAATATGAATACATGAGTTGAGGTTATGAATACAAACCAATGAGAGTATCAGGAGTTTTAAAAGTATAATAACTCATATGGATAAGAGAGTTTCCATGACAGGTTTCAGCTAGAAGTAGGAGGAATCTATAAAACTGAAGACAGCGGCGCCTGGGTGGCTCGGTCGGTTCAGCATCTGACTTCGGCTCAGGTCATGATCTCGCGGTCCGTGAGTTCGAGCCCCGCGTCAGGCTCTGTGCTGACAGCTCAGAGCCTGGAGCCTGTTTCAGATTCTGTGTCTCCCTCTCTCTCTGACCCTCCCCTGTTCATGCTCTGTCTCTCTCTGTCTCAAAAATAAATAAACGTTAAAAAAAAAATTTAAAACTGAAGACAGATCAATTAAGAGTATCCAGTTGATGGACAGAAAGATAAAAGAATGAAGTACAATGAACAAATCTTAAGATACCCTTGGGGAGCCATTAAATATATTGCATTAAACACACAACCTTAGTTCTAGAAAGAGAACAAAGAAAGAGGCAGAAAAATTTAATGGCTGAAAGCTCTTCAAATTTGAGGAAACGTATTCATGTGTGCACTTAAGAAGGTCAACAAATCCATAAGAGCTTAAACACAAACATATCTGCCCCTGGAATCTGTGTTCTACAGCGTCTCCCCTTTGGCAGTCTCAGTTGAGACGCACCACAAAGTTTCGGCAGGGCCTTCAAGCTCCTGGGAGGATGTACAGTCAACTGTAGTTCATTTTCATCTTTTGGGGCATAACCATGAGTAAAATACAGGCTAATGATGGGTCACGGGGCAACTGGAATAATTCTTCTTAGTTTCCTTTACACTGGTCGCTAACTCCACCTGCCCGTGGGCTCCTTTGTTTTATTTTGTTTATTCTTTTAGAGACTTTTGATTCTATTTGTTTATTAATTTTTTTTTTTTATTTTAGAGAGATAGAGAGGAGAGGGAGAGAATCTGAAGCAGGCTTCACGCTTAGCATGGAGCCCGATGTGGGGCTGGATCCCAAGACCCTGGGATCATGACCTGAGCGGAAATGAAGAGTCAGATGCTCAACCGAGTGAGCCACCCAGGCGCCCCTACAATTTTGTTTTTTAAAGTATGACTTTTTAAATAAACTTTTAGGGGTACCTGGATGGTTCAGTTGGTGGAGAATATGCCTCTTGATCTTGGGGTTGTAAGTTTGAGCTCTGCGTTGGGTGTGGAGATTACTTAAAAATAAAATCTTTTGAAAAAAAAATAAATGAACTTTTAACTTGGAATAATTTTAGACTTACAGAAAAGCTGGAAGTTAAGTATGGAGGGTTCCTGTATACCTTTCATTCAGTTTCTTCAGGGTTAACATCTTACATAACCTTGGTGCACCTGTCAAAACAATGAAATTAACATTGGTACAATACTATGAGCTAACCTAACTTTATTCCCATGTACACAGTCTTGCCACCCATAGCCTTTTTCACTTCCCTGATCAGATCCAGGAGTCTCTATTTGCCTTCTTTAGCTTTTCACAATATGTGACAGTTTTCACTCTTTCCTAGTTTTTCATGGTCTTGATAATTTTGAAGAATACAAGTCAGGTATTTTGTAAAATGTCTCTCACTGTTGGTTTGTATGATGTTTTCTCTTGGTTAGATTTGGATTATAGGTTTTTTAGATGAATATATCACAGAAATGGATTGCCCTCTCATTGTATCATATCAAGTGATATCACTACGAGTTATCCCTGGTTATATTCACCTTGATCCCCTGGTTAAGAAGGTGTCTTCCAGGTTTCTCCACTCTAAAGTCACCACTTTAACCTTTTCGTATGTTATTTGGAAGTGAGTGAGTCACTAAACCCAGCCTGCACCCAAAGAGGAGGGAAGTGAAGTTTTGCAGGGGTTTCCACAATTTGCCCCTTCTCTTCACTGATTTCTTTCTGGTAAAAGATACTTATTTTATTCTTTTGGGGTGTAAGCCTATATGACCAACATATATTTTGGGCAAATTGCCCCCGCTTTAGCCATTGTGATGTCCTTCAGATCCAGTGTACAACATGGTGAACTATAGTTAATAATGCTGTATTGCATACTTGAAATTTGCAGGAAGAGTAGATATTAGGTGTTCTCACCACACACACTCACACACACATGCACACAAAGTCACTAAGTGACAGATTTGTTAATTTAGCTTGACTCTGGTCATCATTTCACAATGTATACCGTATATCAAATTATTACATTATATAACTTAAATATACATAGTGTTAAAATCAATTGTACCTTAATGAAGCTAGAAAAAAAAAATCTTTGATTTATGGCATGAGATGATGCCCCAGAGCCACTGTGCATCTTCATTTCTTCAGCTCTGGAATCAACTGTTTCTCTAAGGTCCTGCACTCTTATCACATCCTACCAAATTCTTTCCTAACACAAAGCCTTGCGAGTGCTTCCCATGAAGTCAATAACTAAGAGAAAGTCATAATATATCCTCGCCAGGGACATATTGAGCCTGCTAGCAAAACAGGGGCAATATTTCAATAGAATAGTGGAATCTAGCTGTCATGTACTCACAAGAGCCTGAAGGTGGACATGGGACAAGAATCTGTGATTGGTGGCCAAATGGTATTGAAGATTAAATTTGGAGACAGGACTTAACATCACCATGTTGTACACTGGATCCTGTGAACTTATTCATCTCATTTAAAGTTTGTACCCTTCAACCAACCTCCTTTCTTTTCCACCCCTCACCCCCACCGGTAACCATGCCCTAGAAGGATGTACAGTTTTTAAATAAGTAAATAAAAGTTACAGATATACCAAAAGGACACAGGAGTCAATCTGAAGGACATCACAATGGCTAAAGCTGGGGCAATTTGCCCAAATGGCAGGAACTGCATTAGATGGTGGGAACATGTTTCTAGGATGGTTTCTAGAAGCGGGGAATGATGAAAGCCCTTGGTGGAGAACAGCCAGAATTGCTATGGCAGACAGCAGAAGTAGGCACATTCGAGGGGGTAAACTGTGTAAGACCAGGTAGTTTTCTGGCACCTGAGGGGTGGTAGTCCCAAGCCTGGTAGTGTTTTGAGCCACTCTTATTACTTTTCGGACCTACTCCCTTGTGCTGACTTCCAAGTTAGATGAAACAGAGATGAACAATCTCCATCAGTCCTTCAGATAAACCACCAGACAGGTTTGAGCGCACGCGCGCGCGCACACACACACACACACACACACACACACTAATTTGCCGCTAAGGTCTATTCTGTTCCTTCCTGATTCAGGGAGCAGGGTGCCTCTCTGGAAATGCAGGTTGCTATTGCTTTAAAACCACCTTATAGCTGGGAATGGGGGGAATAAAGGCAAATAAAATCACCACAGAACTTTTCTGTGTTGAAGTCATATTGTTTTCTTGATTCAGCATTTGCTTGGCTGCTGTCAGTTGTTGATTGTTTCGCAGAGTTCTGATAAAGTTGGTTCTGACATTTTCTGCTTGTTTTTTGATGTGTCTCGGGGGGAGATGAGAGCTTGCAGCTGCCTACTCTGCCATTCTGATGACATTACTCCTCTGGATATTGGTTTTTAAATACCATACTCTGATTTTAAAAATATGGGCTTTGCAAACGGGTACAGAAGTCAACCTGAAATTGCTCCCCATAGGCAAAGCTAGAACAATTTGAGCAAATACATAAATAATATGAGGACTAGATTATAACCCCCAAAACAAAATAAATCTCCATGAGTCCATAATAATGTCAAATAAGTAACTAAATAAATAGATGGGGGTGGGGAAGGGGAGCAGATCTCCCTTACAGAGCAATTTGAATTAATTCCAATTACTCTCCCTGCCGTGGAATGTGGGCTGGACTTAGTGACTCACTTCCAAATGAAAAGGTATGGAAGGGGAACATAAAAAGTGGCTTTATAGTGGAGAGACCTGGTAAGTCGCCGCTTTAACCAAGTGATAAAGGTTAACATCACCAGTATCATGTGTATATAATGTACCCCGATACGATTAGATGAGAAGGGCAATTCTTCTTTGTGGTAATTTTCTCCACAAAAACCATAATTTCAGTCTAATAATAAGAATACAGGAGACCAACAAAAATTGGGGGACATTGTACAAAATAGGTGAGCAACACTCTTTTAAGTTTTCTAAGTTAACGGAAAACAAAGAAGGATCAAGAAACCGTCACAGATCAGAGACTGAGGAGATACAGTGACTGAGGGCTGTGATATTCTGGATTAGATTCTTGTATGGAAAAACCACATTTGTGGAGAAACTGATGGAATCCGAATAGAGTCTGCCATTGAGTTAATAGTATTGTGTCCATGTTGATTTTTTAGTTCTGACCGGCGTCCCCTGGTGATGTGAGATGTTCTCATTAGGGCAAGAACTAGGTGAAGGGTATGAAAAAAAATTCTACGTACCATTTTAGAACCTTTTACGCAAATCTAAATTTATTCTATGATAAAAAATCGAATAGAACAAAAAATAGAGGATACACTTTTGTGGAAGTATTCTGAACAAGTTTGGAGATGACAAATTATGCTAAAAGGAGAAATTCAATCAATTCTCCAAAACACTAATTTTTCAGACCTCACTTATTCTGTAAACTCTCTACAATTCTACCCTGGGTCTGCATCTTGCAGTGTTTTCATCTTACAGTGTTTATGGTATTTGGTTTTATTTTGGGAAACATGTCTTATTTTAAAGTAGTCAGATTGATTAATAATGGCCTTCACATTTTGTGCCTTCTGTATCTTGGAGTCCTAAAGATAGTCTCCTTTGTGTCATCATAAAAGTTTAAAACTTTTGTGTTACGGGAACTAGAATATTCTCCCTTTCCTCACCTAACGATTCTTGGTTGAGCAAAGTACGTAGGGAAGTTTCAGGATATGTCAGCTGGACTTTGACCCCAGGCTTCTCTGGATCTATTTCTTTTTTGTACACTTTGTTTTACTTTGGATGGAGTGAGGTGTCTGATGTTAGAGAACCCCAGACACAATGGATCTTTCCTTTCATTCAAGTTAATTTTGTGTCTTTTGAGAATGTTTACAGTTCATACATACTTTAGAACTTCTAATTTGTTGATAGTTTTTAACCGTTTTGAAAATTACATGCACATTTTATTGCTAAACCACACTGAAGGTAAATCACAGAAATCAGTATGTTTCACCCCTGAATACATGCATCTCCTAAGAACTAGGATATTTTACACAGCCAAGAAACTCACATGGGTTAGATAAACTTACCTAATATATATTAAATTTTGAAATATTTTTTAATCATTCAACTAACATAAGGTTCCACATTCTTGGGCCTCTAGAGCCCACAACATAGACACCTCTGTCTAAACATCATTTATCCTACAGACTGTGTACCATAGACAAAATAGATTCCACATCTCAGATATTTCAATATCCTATTCTAGACATTATTTCTAGAGACTCCATTGCTAAGTCCAGAAAAAAAAATCCGTTTCTGGTACCATTTCAATCACTCAGCTCTCAGCCACATTCACTTACCCCACGGACATTTGCTACTGAACCCACAGACACTAATCACTGACCCCATACATGTCCATCAGTGTCTCCATATACCACCATAATGAATCTCCAAAGTCCCATCACCTATTTCACAAACTAAATTCTACAACCCACTGTTCCAGTGAGATTTGTGGGCAAGTCCCCAGGTGGGGCAAGAAAGAAGAGAGGCACCGAAGACCCCATCTTTGCTCACATAAAGATTGTTGTTCTTCTCAAAAATGACCAGCAGATGGCAGAAAAATCCATGTTTTGGATATGTAGACTCCTGCTCCAAACATTATGGAGCTTTGAGATAGGGGTTTTTTGTGTTTTCTGTTTTTGTTTGTTTTTGTTTTTGTGTTTGTGTTTGAGACCAGCTAATCTGCCTGGTGAATAATGAGAATTAAAGATCACTGTGATATCAGAAAATTCTCCATCAAAACATTTTCTTCTCAGCCCATTGCAGCCCACCAGTGTCACTAATAACACTCCAGTGTCACTGATCCCAATCTGTACCTGTCGGAAGATTCTTGTGGTTCATGTCACCCTTCTCTTCATTAAAACCCATTAGGAGGAAATAACTACTTTGGGAACTATTTATGAAAGTCTTGAATGTAGTATTTCATGTTTCCTACTAGAGTTTTCGGCATTGCCATAGAGATTATTTGTTAATCCAAAGTGATGAATCTGTAATGGCCAGAGTGGTGTATATAACATATTTGGATGAAACTAAGAGTTCATCTGCCTCTTAAATTAGGTTGGTGGAGGCTGCCCTATACTTTTTGTAATAATAATAAGAGCCGATGTTTGTTCAGCACTTACTATGTGCTAGGCACTGTACCAACCACTTTACATAGTAGGCAGATTGAATCTTCACATTAACCCCACAAAGCGATGACTATTAAACATTTTTTACAAAGTATACAGATGCCCAGAGAATTCAAGTAATGTGTTTCAAGGCCCTACAGTTAGAAAAATGCTCAGGACCGCATCTTTGCATCTATTCACACCATATGCAATGAATACTATGGTGGTAGCATTGTTGGGGCTTTATGGATTCAAAAGAAGTTCTTGTTCTCTTGCCCCTGCAACACATGTGTTGGAATCTTCTCATTGCAGGATCTGGGAAACAGTTTTAGTTGTGTTACCCTGGGTAAGTATGACCATTAATTAGCTCTTCAGGGGGCACTGTGACAATCTCTAGGCTGATGTGAGCAGAATATTTCAAACCAGGACTGTCCCACTGGCTCCAGGTTACACGACTCCCTTTAGGGCAGTGGAATGTTTAAATTACACATCCCAGCTGTTGGCAGGGATCAGTTCAAGTCTGTCTTCTTTTCCTTCAGGCAAAACATCACTCCATTCTTCAACTTGCTGTGTTTCTCTGGTGGTATATAGCTTGACGCTCAAGAGCTTTGAGCAGCAGCTCTGCATCAGCACCCCAGGGCTGTTGTGAGACATGTGGTGTGCAGTGTCACAGTCCTGTGCCTAGAAAGCAGTTTCTCTACTCATTGTCCCATCTCCTACAACTCGCTACAGTAGTTGGGATTCTGGGTTGAAAGTAAGAGAAACCAACTCTAAGGCACTCATTTAAAAGGGAGTTAAGAGGGGCGCCTGGGTGGCTCAGTCGGTTAAGCGTCCGACTTGAGCTCAGGTCACGATCTCACAGTCTGTGAGTTCGAGCCCCGCGTCGGGCTCTGTGCTGACAGCTCAGAGCCTGGAGCCTGTTTCAGATTCTGTGTCTCCCTCTCTCTGACCCTCCCCCGTTCATGCTCTGTCTCTGTCTCAAAAATAAATAAACATTAAAAAAATAAATAAAAGGGAGTTAAGAAAGGGTTGCTCATCTTTCTCTATCAGGAACTTCTCCCTCACCCACATGGCTCTTTTGGTCATGACCATCTTTCTCTGGACACAGAGTAGAAGGCTTGGGTCAACCCAGTCCAACCAGAGTACCCCAGCTCAGACCACACTTATTGGGGAATGAAGGGTACATGGCCCAGTGAGAGTTCTCCTTGGATTTTTATGCCCGAGAAGAGAAAAAGCTGGTTATTTTCTGTGGGGTTTCTGAGTTGGCAGATGAGAACCTGTCTGAGGAAGGATGCCAGAAGAGTCTAGCAGATTCATAAGGGGGAGAGACGGATTAAAAGTCCTACAGGTATTGAGTCCTAGCATCAAGCTAGGCCTGAAGCCAGGAGCAGTTCTTTATTTCCTAATTAGGAGAGCTCATAGATCCCCCTCTTATGCTGAAGTGACTTTGAGCTAGTTTTCTGTCACTTATAACCTAATGTACTGGTTTGTATGCCTCAACCCACAACAGGCTCTGTGGGTTCCTTCAGGCCCTATTTAATCATTTCCTTAATGGATGATTATTTTATTTGTAAGATCTTTATTTTTTTAAGTTTATTTGTTTATTTGAGAGAGAGAGAGAGTGCAAGTAGGGGAGGGGAAGAGAGAGAGAGAGAGAGAGAGAGAGAGAGAGAGAGAGTCCTAAGCAGGCTCTGTGCTGTCAGTGAACTGTGAGATCGTGACCTGAGCCAAACCCAAGAGTTGGAGGCTTAAGCAACTGAGCCACCTATAAAGATTTTTAAAGGAGAGCACCTCACTAATCAGCAACAGAGCCCTAGAATGCACCATTCATCATCCTTCAAAATAGCCTCAATATCTGGTGCTGGCTTTGCCATCATCTGGTGTCACATTATAAATGAATTCATAGGTTTAGGGATATTATCTTGTTATTGTCTGTTTTCTTTTGGGTGAAAAATTTAAGGTCAAAATCATTAAGTAATTTTTGTAAAGGCAAATTGCTGAACCTGAGGAGAAAATCCACTAAAACTTTTCAACTTTAATATTAGGCATTCCTAAAACCTAAATATGGAACCAGGGGATAATTACGTTTGCACAAAAATTTGGCATCAAGAGCACGAGTTAAATCACACACAGATCACTTAAATGAGCACAAATGGTCTATCCTCATCATTTGTTTGCCAGCTCACTTCCCTGACAAGCAATGATGGTCTCAACCAAACACTGTAGAGACTCCTAAACTCCCCTCAGCTTGCAAAACCAAAAACTGAATTCAGAGTATGTGAAAGAGAGATGTTGTAAACATGCTTATAAACAAGATCTGGAAATTACTAAGTATGCTATTTTTCAACATATATGTGCTAAGCATCATGAAGGCCAGGATACCTCCATCTTCTGTCATTAACAATATGAATTGGTTATCTCCAAGGGAAGTATTCAATTTGAATCACATTTTCAGGAAACATCTCGAAAGACTGGAAGGTAAGAGCTTATATGCCAGTAGTCACATTTTGAGATTGTCTGCATTGTGTTAGTGGGTCCTAGATAGATGAGAAAGTCCAACAGAAAAAGAGGACAAAACTGAATGGTCAGCATTTCATTTTGTTGCATTATTTTAAAGTTAGTGGTTATACAAAACCAAGAGCACACTGTATACACAGTATGTTAGCCAACTTGACAACAAATTATATTAAAAATAAATAAATAAATAAAGTTAGTGGTTATAGATTCAGTCATTCAAATTTAGTATAACAGAGGTTTACAAAGGAATTGTAATTTAAATACAATGCATTATGTGACATATGTAAGTAAATTGCACTTTGAAAAGAGAAAAGGTGTTTTTTAAAATGTACTCAGAGGTGGAGTATGTTTTTCATTGTATATGATATTGCTATAAATCATATCTGCTGATATTAGCCTTGATCACTTGGTTAAGATGGTTTCTTCAGTGTTTTTCTACTAGAAAATCACTATTTTCTCCTTTCCGTATTCTATTCTCTGGGACATGGTAAGTCCTCTCCATACTTAAGAGAAAGGAAATGAATTTCCCACCTCCTAGAAGGCACATATGTACACATGCTATTTGAATTTTTTTTAACTTTTATTTTTTGGGGGGAGACACAGAGAGACAGAGCATGAGCAGGGGAGGGGGCAGAGAGAGAGGGAGACACAGAATCTGAAGCAGGCTCCAGGCTCTGAGCTGTCAGCACAGAGACCGACATGGGGCTCGAACCCATGAACTGTGAGATCATGACCTGAGCTGAAGTTGGACGCTTAACTGACTGAGCCACCAGGCTCCCTTGCAATTCTTCTGTAAGGAAGATTTGTCCCTTCTCCTCATTTACTTAATATTTTGTTTTTATTGGCACAGAATGATGGATATTTATTTTATTCTTTGAGTTATAATTTAATATTATGTATTTGTTAGGAAAATTGTCCCGTATTTCAATTGTTTCAGTTGCTACACATTTTGCTTGGAAAATTGTTCCAGCCATGGCTATTGGGAGTTTTTTCATATTGATCCATGTGTCTTTTTAATATACATGGGATCATCTTGTGTTTTAACTGCCCTTGCCCTGTATATAGCCCTTTTCCAAAAGAATTCTGATTTCTTTTATTAGATAATGGTGTTTAGAAATCAAGATCTGGGCACTAGGTGTGCTCATTGTTATCAGGGTGTCAATGCCTCTAGGTCTGCTTAGGAGACAGAGCCAGTAAACAAACAAACAAACTAATTTAATAAATAATACAAACACATATTTATATATGCATATTTATTTATACATACATACATATGCTAATCTTTGTATATAAGCATATCTATTTGTGCATCTGGGCATCTGAATATATATTAAAATAAAATGAATTCATACTGCACTCATATATCTCTGACCACAGATATAATGTGCTCTTTCTCCCCTTTGCTTATGCAGGGGTATTGGATGAGTTCATGGGTGGTAGTGAGAGGCCCTGATAGGACATAGGAACAAGCAATTGATCCTTGACCCATTTGGCACCTTCTCCTGATGCAAAATCCTGGGCATGTGGCTAAAATCAGGGTGGGGTGCCCAAGTGGCTCAGTCGGTTAAGTGTCTGACTTCAGCCTAGGTCATGATCTCACTGTTCCTGAGTTCAAGCCCTGTGTTGGGCTCTGTGCTGACAGCTTAGAGCCTGGAGCCTGTTTCACATTTTGTGTCTCCTCCTCTCTCTCCCCCTCCCCCACTCACGCTGTGTCTCTCTCTCTCTCTCAAAAGTAAACATTAAAATAAATAAATAAATAAATAAATAAATAAATAAATAAATAAATAAATATCAGGGCTCATGGCCTGAAAAAGATTGAATGTTATATATTAGAGGCATGGCAATAGGCCCCTGATTGGCAAGTAAGGTCCAGCCAACTGTCTGCCTGAACTCGGGAATTTGCAGAGAATGGAGAGAGAGTGGTCATTGTAACTTGAGGATGTAGGGACATGGCTATGTACAAGAAAATTCATGGCCGACTTTGAAGGACATTGGGGGAAAGTGACTATAGGGACTAATCTCTGAGCAATTTTGTGACATCTTACAGAGTTCTTTCATATTGCAGGACCTTTCCAGGGCCAAAGAAGTAGTCACAAGAAAATATTGGTTTCCTTTTAGGAAATGAGGATGATTTCAGTACATTGTTAATTTGCATTATCATAACATTAAAACCATGATTAATACTACCCTGGTGAATCTTGTTGTTCCTTTTTAATCTATATGAAACTAGGATAGTTGTGATGTGCCATTGATAGCATTTTTTGCTTTTACATTAACAATATGACTGAAATTAATACTGCAATTAGGAATGAAGAAATAGTTCAAAACTAGGATAATAAATTCATATTTTTATGAGTATGGTGAGGCTTGAAAGAGGTAGATCCTTGGGGTGCCTGGGTGGCTCAGTTAGTTGAGCGTCCAATTTTGGCTCAGGTCATGATCTCCTGGTTGGTGGGTTTGAGTCCCACACTGGGCTTTGCGCTGACAGTGTGGAGCCTGCTTCAGATTCCCTGTCTCCCTCTCTCTCTCTGCTCTTCCCCCAATCACACTCTCTCTTGAAAATAAATAAACATCAAAAAGAGGGGTAGATAATTATTTATTAAAGTAGTGTTCATTATTGCTAGTGTGAGTAATAATAACTACTAACCATGAAGTATACAATACAAGTCCAATTGATTGAGTGCTTACTTGGTATCAGGTAATACTTCAAGTACATTTCATGTTTTTAACATTTAATCTTAGCAGTGGTCCTGTATGAAAAGTTCTGTAATTATTTACATTTAACAGTTGAGGATTCTAAGGAGTGAGTTGTTGAATGAGCTGTCCTGAGGTCCTACAGCCAGAAATTAATGCAATTTGGATTTTAACCCAAGTACCTTGAGTCCAGGTACTATTAAGTTAAAATTTGTCTCTCATGATGATTAAAGGAATACTTACCACAAACCACTAATATTATTTATCCACATTCTGTAATATTATCATGTTATATCAGTAAAGACAGAAGAACTGTATGAAAGTCTTTTCCTAAATCCTTCATTGGTATCCAGGCTCCTACCTGGCTCCCAACTTCCTGGTGGTCTCTGTATCCTCCTGGCTATCATGGCCATGCCTGGGCAAGTCTACTCTTGTACACTATTATACCACTGGATTGTTTACTTAGAAGTTGGTGAGTCTGTAAAGAATGCAGAGTCCTTGCCTATGGTATTTCACCATTTGGTTGTAAGGGGTAAGAATTCTCTCTGCTGTGGTGGTTGAGTGGGGGATAGGGCATGTGGGTGGCATGGGGCTACACATTTTGTCTTTCTGAGACTTGGCTGGAGACACATGAATACATAACCATGAGAGGGCCCATGTATACTCTTTTCCAACCTCTCAATCAAGATGGTTTTATTCTAGGGCCTCACCATTTCAGTAGGAAAATGCAACTCTATGAAATCACATTACCAGGTTCACCCTACCAGCTCCTCTCCATATACATCTCCCTACGAGAACAGAGGATTCTCCATCCTGCTGTGAGAGAATGTGCAGTATGTGGGGGTCAGACAGGTCCTGGTCAAATAGCAACACTGCAGCCTCCCATCCCACACATATTCCTGAGTCTGCATCATTTTTCCTCTTTCCTCCACAGATGCTCAAGTCTCCTGAGGAGAAATTTCAATATACCTACACATCTGATGAGAAAAAGTACCATGGTGAAAAAATACATTCATGAGTGAGTATTTTCTAGCAAAAAATTACTCCATTTAGAATGAGCTCATATACCCCAGCACTTTGTTTTCTCTGACCGCCAACATGAACCCTCAATTTTGGCCAACAGACCAGAAACACAGTCATTGTCTCTCCTTAATAATTTAGGACATTGTGCTCCCAGGACTGCCCATCCAGGGCTGATCTGCTTCCTTGCCCAGGGTATCCTGAAGCCCCAGGGCTGGATTCACTCAAACTACAGAGGGAACACAGTGTGCTGACACTCCAAGTTTGACTTCTTTCTTCATGAGCAGCTTTGAGTAACAATAAATTAAAACTGAATAGATGTAGCATGCAATATGGGAGTGTACAACTAGGAGCAGAAAGAAAGCACCTTGGTGTCTACAAGGCAGAAGCTAATTCTACCATGAGTGATCCACCAAATGTTCTTTCAGCCCAGGAACTATTGCTTTCTCTCTCCTGCTGTACCTGCTCCGTCTCCCTCTTCTTCTTCTTCTTTTTTTTTTTTTTTTTTTTTGTTCTCCTTCTATCTTCATTGCCTTTACTTATTCCTTGTTTTCTTTCTGTTTTTGCCCATTCTTTATATTTGGTGTACCTCTTTGTCTTCTCTTTTCCCTATCATCACTACCTGCACCAAGCCTTTTTCTTTACTCGCAAAATTTGACCCCCTGATGGACAAAGACGGACCCAGAGTTGTTAATAGATGGGCTGGCTTGGTGTGTTGAAACAAGGTGAAAATGGATGGCTACCATATGATATGCTAACACAAGGGTGACTTTCAAACAAAGAGATGAGGGAAAAGTTCTCCCAATTCAGAGAGGACAAGGAAGTGCTCCTGGTCATATTGTTTCTGTGGAAAGAGAAGTGACCTGAAGTTAAAAAATACCTGCATTAGTTTTCTAGGACTACCATAGTGAAGTACCACAGACTGGGTGGTTTAAACAACATAAATTTATTTTCTCACAACTATGGAGGCTAGAAGATCAAGACCAAGCTGTGAGTAGTGTTGGTTTCTTTTGGGGCTTGTCTCCCTGGCTTGTGCATGGCTGTCTTTTCCTGTGTCTTCACATGGTCCTTCCTCTGTGTGTGTCTTTGTCCTAATCTCTTTTTATAAGGATGCCAGTCATATTGGATTAGTGACCCAATGACCCCTAGTGACTTCCTTTTATTTAATTATGCCTTTAATGACCCTCTCTCTAACTACAGTAACATTCTGAGGTACTGGGGGTTAGGACATCAACATATAAATTTTGGGAGCACAATTCAGTCTATAATAATAAATGGACACATGGGCAGTGGCAAATGAATGTTCCAGTCCATTTCCATCAGCAGCTAATTGCAGATGGTGTCACATGGAGGGGAGGCTCCACCTAGCCAACTCATGGAATCACAAGAAGTAATAAAATGATGGCTACCGATGTAATCAAATTTATAATGGAAATGGACACACAATGCAACTTGCACATTTCAATCACACAGTCTAAAGAATTTTTGTGAATAAATACACTAGGTAACAATATCTTAATCAAGAGACAGAAAAACAGCATAAATACTCCAAGTCTCTCATACATGTTTGGAGCTAATCATTCCCTTAGGCCAAACATTGACCTATTTTCTATAAATGTAATTTTGGATGTTCTAGAATTTAACATAAATAGACTAGTTCAGTGCAATCTCTTTTATAAATGGTTTCTTCCTCTCAGGACAATGCTTATAAAATGCATCCACGTTATCATCTATACTGGTAGTTCGTTCCTTTTCTTGGTGGTTACTATTACATTGTATGAATAAACCAAAATTTGTTTATTCATTCAATTACTGATGACAAATGTTTATTTCCCAGGATTTTTGCCATTAGAATAAAGCTATTATATACATTCATTACAAGTCTCCTTATTTTTAAAGAAGTTCTCTGTTTTCATTATTTGTATAAATAATATGTTTGTAATCTGTTGATCCTATGATAATTGTATCATTAACTTCATAAGAAAATGTTGAATGTTTTCCAAGTTGGTTGTAATATTTTATAATCCCAAGAACAAACTGGAAGAATTCCAGTTACTTCAAATCCCTGTCAACACTTGGTATTGTCATTCTTTTAAATTTTAGCCATTGTAGTGAATATGAAGTTGTATCTTATAGAGGCTTTATTTGTGTTTTTCCAATAATATTTTTAGGGACTATTGGCCATTCATGTATCATGTTGTTTTTAATATTTTTTTAATGTTTATTAGTTTTTGAGAGAGAAAGAGAGAGAGAGCATGCTTACGGGCAGGAGAGAGTCAAAAAGAGGGAGACAGAGAATCCAAAGCAGGCTCTGTGCAGTGAGCACAGAGCCTGATGCAGGGCTCAAACCCACCAACTGTGAGATCATGACCTGAGCCAAAATCAAGAGTTGGCCACTTAACTGACTGAGCATCCCATGTATCATGCTTTATGAAGTGTCTATTCAGACATTTTGCTCATTTTTATTGTTATTTTTCCTTTTGAGTAGCAAGAGGTTTTTTTTCTTTTAATATATTCTGGATATAGCATGTTTGTCAGATATATGTGTTTTGCATTTAACTCCCCTCTCTGGGGCTCATTCTCTTATTTTTGGAATTGCAGCTTTTGAAGAATGAAAGTTTTAAATTTTAATGAGGCACAATATATCAGTTTGTCTTTTATACTTTCTGGTTTTTGTGCCCTATGTAAGAAACTATTCCCTATGCAACTGATAAATTTCATTTCATTTAGTGTCTCAGCAGATAAAGCTTCCTAGGAAATATATGTCACCTACATATACACAAATATTTATAAACATTTTTGTGACTGTGTGTGTGTGTGTGTGTGTGTGTGTGTGCGCGCGCGTGTGTGTGTGGCCTGATAGGCACAGAAAACCTTCCTGTTCCCATTTGGTTCCCTATGTCTGTGCCATTTTTTCCACAGTCTTCTTTTTCTAGAATTCTCTTCTGATTCCAAGGTCACTGGTTGAACTCCAGGGTGAGCGAGATCGCAGACAACTGGTGTGTGGATTTGGCAGCCTCTTCTGTGCCTATTAACCATAACCATGGCTACTTACATTCTTGACCTTCTGCCAGGAGATCTATGTTTCTCTGAGAGTTTTAAATGGGAAGACCTGCTCACTGGAAGGTTGAAATTGGGGGTCGGGATCAATTAGGTTGGGATTGTAGATGTAGAAATATCAGGCGGTGTCTTTATTCCTGGCAATGCATGTAAGTTCACCGAGATTTCTGAGTCTGCACCATGTCCCCTAGGGCCTCCTTTCCCAGAATGGACCCAGGTGTGTTTGGGACCCTTTGGGGCCTTAGGGTAGAAACTGTGTGCATGTGAGTTTGAATGAGTGGATTTATGTTAAAAACTACACAAACCTGGTACTATATTGGTAAATTTACTTCACAGGGGTACATGCTGAAACTACTTTACATATACACTAGGTTCGAACAAATAATAAAATAAAAGTCAAGTTTCCTATTGTCAGAAAAAAAAAAGGTACAAATAATCAATAGGTGAGAGCTATAATGAGCCCTGTATTATTCTGTAGTTGGCATTAGTATGAAACTCAGGTTTATTTTTATATTGAGAGAAAGGGTCATAGTTATAACCATGTGGATATACTTAAATTCATATGCATACATATGTTTCCTAGTTCTGTCTACTGAGAAGGCCTGGAAGCAGTGACACCCCAGTAGCAATGAAGAACCCGTGTCCAGATACGATTTTCTAAATTCCATTGTTCAACTAAAAACCAATGGGACATGGCGAAGAGTATAAAAAGGAAAAACGGTGCCTTTCCAGTGGAGAAACTTGGCGGACCCCACCCTAACCAAGTGATCATTGTTAACACTATCAGTGGTGTAATATCAAGGCTAGGTACTTGTGATACAGTGCAATGAGAGTAAGTATTCTTCTTTGTGCTATTCTTGAAAATCGACAGCCCCAGTCTGATCATGAAAATACATCAGACACATCCAAATTGAGGGAGTCTCCAGAACACCAGTACACTGTAAAACTGCCAGGTCACTGAAAATGAAGTTCCATTAAGAAGTTGTCACAGACCAGGAGTGCCTGGGTGGCTCAGTCATTTAAAGCGTCCGACTCTTATTTCGGGTCGGGATGTGATCTCATGGTTCGTGAGTTTGAGCCCCCATCTGTCAGCGCAGAGCCTGCTTGGGATTCTGTCTCTCTCTCTCTCAAAAACAAATAAATAAACTTCAAGAAATTAAAAAAAAAAAAGTTGTCACAGACCAATTTCTGCAGTTTCATGGATTAGATTCTGGCACAAAAAAGAGGGAAAAGTGGTAGAAATCTGAATAAAGTGTCATTTAGTTAATAGTATTGTACTCATGTTAATGTCTTAGCTTTAACAAACATACCAGTGTTGCATAAGATGTTACCATTAGAGCAAACTAGGTAAAGAATATGTATGAATTCTTTGTACTATCTTGGTACCTTCCTCTGTAAATCCAAAATGATCCCAAAATTTAAAATAATTAACAAAATAAAATTAGATTAATAAAATACATAATTAAATTAAATAATAACACAGAGAAGACACTCTTTTTGGAAGGACTCTGGGAAATTTTTAAGTTCATAAATTATGTTCAAAGGGAAACTTCAACCAATTCCCCAAAACACTCTTCAGACCTAATTTTTATCATAAAGCTGTAAATCCTTTCCAATTCCAATCTATGTCTGTATCTTATATTTTTATAGTGTTTAGTTTATGGTACTTTGGTTTATTTGGGGGAAGATATTTTATTTTAGAGTAGTGGAATTTATCAACATTTTCCTTCATATATTTTGGAACTTTTGTGATTTGAAGTCCTAAAAGTATTGCCCTTTGTGTTCTTATAAAAGTTTAAAAGTCTTTTATTTTCAGAATTTTAATATGACAAGGAACAATGTTTATATTTGCAAGTGAGTCTTAATTCTGTGGGAACAAGGAATATCCTTTCTCCTGTGATTTATGGTTCTGCAAATCATCTGGGGAAGGTTAAGGGTGTGTCAGGTGGAGTGTGACCCTGGTCAGATTGGATCTGGATCTGTCCCTTTGTTTGGACCCAGGGCTCTTGCTTTGAGAGGATGAGGAAATGTCAGGAATTGTGGAATAAGAAGGATTAGAGTCTGGCATGAGGTTGCTGGATGAAGAAGAAATAAAAGATAATTGATGAACAGAGAAGATAAAGGGAATTTGTCATCAGGGTGGTTTATCAACTTGGGATTTGTTTTTGTAAGTTTTATTGATGCGTACACTACTTACAGAAAGTAAACAAAACTTGAGTGTACAATTTAGTGGAGGTGTACAAAACTAACTCAGTTCTGCTAACAGCAGCCAGACCAGGAGACAGAATATTAAACTCTATTATATGATTTCGGGCCTAGTGAACAGAGGTCACTGGAGCCGAGGTTTGGTACGGATAGTTCATCTGGATGCGGGTCCATTCACAGTACCCATTCATGGAGGGCACACACATGGAGAACAAGGAATGGTTTCCTTCCCATACCTTGTAGTTACAGTCTTTTTGTTTCCACACACACTCTCCAAAGTCAGGTTGAGGGCAGGAATGCCAGCAGTGGAGGCAGGGCTGAACCTAGGGGTGGAGGGAGATACAGAACTGCCCACTTCCTGTTCATACACTCCATCCTGGACCGACAAGGGCAACAAGGGTCTGTCAACAAGGAGAGGCTAAAGGGAGCAGTGAGGAGGGAAAGGACAGAAAGGAAACAGTGGGAAGAGGTCAGGGAATGGAAGGAAGGTGAAAGAGCAAGGGTCATCCGGAGGGAGACAGCAGGGAGGAAGATCTGGGAACAAGGACATGGGACAAGAGTAGTGCCTGGGCTGCAGAGAAAAATCACCATACTCACTTGACATTTGCATCCTGTTCTGTATGCTGCCTCAAAACCTAGCCTCTGCTCTCTGGTGAGCCGGTACCAGAAATAGACCAGATGGCATCTTGTGAAGCGCAATGTGCCCCCCCTCAGATAGCCTGCAGTGATGGGGGAGCATGGCCTGAGTCAGTATACCATGTATGCATATCCCCTGGGAAGTCAGACCAGAGGGTCTAGAACCCCTGAGGCTGGTACAGAGTCAGCCATGAATGAGAGTCCAGCATTGCCCCAGGAAGAGTCTGTCAGATCATGATAATGGGGCCCTTGGTCCTTGGTGGGGTTAGTTGCAGAAGTCAGGTGGTCCTTTTAGGAGGAGGTAGCAAGGTTGAGGGGCTGTATGTGGACAGGGATGCTCACCTGCGATAAGTAATAGTGATTGTTGAGTGGTCCTCAGCCTATAACTACAGTCTTTCCAACTGATGGGTGAGTAGATCTCGTGGATTGTTGGGATGCCTCTGGGAGCCTTGAGTACCTGCAATGGGAGGGAAAGAGTGACTAGGACCTTAGGTTTACATAGAAGTTGCTAGGCTCCAGAAACCATCCAAATCTCTCAGCAAGAGCAGATAGTCTTGCTTATTTTGAGGAAAGGATGTAAGAACAAAGGAGGTACTGAGTTTACCTTAATGACATTGACTCTGAAACCTTGTTTTGTCACGGTGTTGTTTCCTGGTCCTTGTATATCAGCTAATATGACTGGGGGGAGGAAGAAATGGGTCAGGGGCCCATAGCTTCATTGCTCTAGGATTCCCACATCCAAAGTCTCATGAAGGCATTGATCAGATCACCCACCTCTGAGCTCCCCCACCTCTGCATTTCTACACCCTATGGTGAGAGCTCCTTGGTGGAGACTTCTCTAAGGTGTCCCCTTAGACTCACCGACATCTGATGTACAGTAATATGTCTGAGGGTGCTGAATTTTACAATCACAAGCATTGCAAGGTGTTGACAGGGCCAGGAGCAAAGGAAAGATTACCAGGAATGAAGGAGCCATGATTGGGCCCTAGGGAACACAGGGCATAAATTACAGCATAAACTTCTAGCCCAGCTCCTCCATCCACCTCTAGACAGAAACTGGGATAACTTCGGATGACTGTTTATCTCCCTTAATGTTTAAGGGCCTGAGAAAGATTGGATCTAGCTCCTGGATGCATGAAGTCTATGTTCTATGTCTAAAATGCCTTACCTCTGTCAGTCTGAGCCAAGGTGTCCCGTGGCTTCTGCAGAACACCTAGCACCAGGAAGGATAAATAGCCCTCTGCATTTCCTTTTCGCCCTAGAGCATATCCACTGGGGAGGTACAATTTGATAAGTGGGTGTATTAGCTGGAATCATTTTTCTCTCATCTGCATTTCCTTTCATCCTTCAGGCATATCAACCAGGCAGGTACTGTGCGATTATTGCACGCACTGGCACTTGGAATCTCTCTGTATGGTTATTCAAAGAGCCACCAAATTGATCCATTCCTGGTCAGTATTTTGGGCTGAGCTGTGTCCCTCTAAAATTCCCATGTTGAAGTCATAACCCCCAGTCCCTCAGAATGTGACTGTATTTACAGATAGGGTCTTTAAAGAGGGAGTTAAGGTAAAATGAGGTCATTAGGGTGGACCCTAATCTGATATGACTGGTACTTTTATGACAGGACGTTAGGACACAGACACACATAGAAGGAATGCCATGTGAACATAAAAAAAGAAGGTGGCAATCTATAAATTAAGGACATACTCTCAGAATAAGACAACCTTGCTGAAACCTTGATCTTGGACTTCTAGGCTCCAGAACTGTGAGGAAATAAGTTTCTGTTGTTTAAGCCACTCAGTCTATGGTGCTTTCTTACGGCAGCCCTAGAAAACCAACAGACACCTTTGTTTTATTTTTAAATATATTTAGGACCATGGGGTGCTTGGGTGGCTCGGTTGGTTAAGCATTCGACTTTGGCTCAGGTCATGATCTCATGGTTTGTGGGTTCAAGCCCTCTGTTGGGCTCTGTGCTGACAGCTCAGAGCCTGGAGCCTGCTTCGGATTCTGTGTCTCCCTCTCTCTCTGCCCCTCCCCTGCTCACACTCTGTCTCTCTCTCTCTCTCTCTCTCTCAAAAATGAATAAACGTGTAAAAAAAAAAAAAAAAGAAATGTATTTAGGACCTTTATACAATTTAAATTTGCATTAGGATTTTAAGAAAACAAAGTCACCTGCAATACCAAATCTACCAAACAAAACTTATTCACTCATTCAATTTCAACTCCTTTCCCGCAGCTCTCTTCTCTGCTACTTGCCCTACACCCCCCACCATGATTCAATTTACTATGTTGTGGTTTATCCTCCTGTTGCTCCTTTAATGGAAATACCTATAGGCACAGACACAAGGGGTGCCTGGTGGGCTCAGTCAGTGAGGGTTCAGAGCACGTGAGGCTTGGTCTCTGGATTGTGAGTTCAAGCCCCACATTGGGTGTGGAGCCTACTTAAAATAAAAATTTAAAAGAAAAAGCACAGACATAAGCACATCCATTGTGGTGCACTAAATATAGCTTTGGTCATCTTGCCATTTTTATTTTAGGGCATACTTCATGATACTCCTCATTCTTTATACAGTTGTATAGTACTATGTGTTGATAGGCCCTAGATTATCCAACCATTTCCTAATAATTGGTTCTTTCAACAGTTTTCTGTGGGAATACATCTTGTTGGAGCACCTGGGTGGCTCAGTGGGTTGAGTGTTTGACTCATGATTTCAGCTTGGGTCATGAACCCAGGGTCGTGGGATCAAGCCCCGTGTTGGGCTCCACGCTGAGTGTGGAGCCTGCTTGGGATTCTCCCCCTCTGTCTCTCTCCCTGAGTTGCACTCTCTCTCTAAAATAAAGATCGGAAAAAAAATTAAAAAAAATACATGCATCTTTTCTTGTATTTAACAAGGGGTCTTTATTTTTTAAGCATATTTTTATATTTTTTATTTTAACCACTCAGTGCTCACCATGACAAGGGCTCTACTTATTCCCCATCTCCTATTTCACCTGGAATCCCTCCACCCCCCCCCTCTGGTAACCATCAGTTTGTTCCCTACCGTTCAGAGTCTGGTTCTTGGTTGTTTCTGTCTTTTTCCCTTTGCTCATTTGTTTAGTTTCTTAAATTCCACATATGAGTGAAATCATATGGTATTTGACTTTCTCTGACTTATTTCACTTAGTATTATAGTCTCTAGCTCCATCCATGTTGTTGCAAATGACAAGATTTCATTCTTTTTTACGGCTGAATAATATACATGCTACATCTTCTTTATCCATTAATCTATCAGTGAACACTTGGGCTGCTTCCATATCTTGGCTATTATGAATAATGCTGCTATAAACGTAGGGGTGCAGGTATCCCTTTGAATCAGTGGTTTTGTATTCTTTGGGTACCCAGTAGTGTGATGGCTCATTTGTAGGGTAGTTCTATTTTAAAATTTTTGATGAACTTTCATATTATCTTCCACGGTGGTTGCACCAGTTTGCACTCCCACCAATAGTGCAAGAAGGTTCCCCCTTCTCCACATCCTCAACAACACCTGTTTCTTGTGTTGTTGATTTTAGCATCCTGACAGGTGTGAGGTGATACCTCATTGGAGTTTTAATTTATGTTTCCCTGATGATAAGTGATGATGAGCACTTTTTCATGTGTCTGTTGGCCATATGTAGGTCTTCTTTGGAGAAATGTTTGTTCATGTCTTCTGCCTATATTTAATTGGGTTATTTGATTTTTGGGTGTTGAGTTTTAGAAGTTCTTTATATATTTTGGATACTAACCCTTTATCAGATATGCCATTTACAAATATCTTATTCCATTCCATAGGTTGCCTTTTGCTTTGCTGATTTGATGTAGTCCCAATAGTTTATTTTTTCTTTTGTTTCCCTTGCTTCAAAAGGCATATCTAGAAAGAAGGTCCTGTGGCCAATGCCAGAGAAATTAACTGCTGTGCTGTCTCTAAGATTTTTATGGTATCTGGTCTCACATTTAGGTTTTTCATCCATTTTGAATTGATTTTTGTGTATGGTGTAATAAAGTAGTCTAGTTTCATTCTTTTTTTGCGTTTTGCTGTCCAGTTTTCCCAACACTATTTGTTGAAGAGACTATCTTTTCCCCATTTGATATTCTTTCTTGCTTTGTCGAAGATTAATTGACCATATAATTGTGGGTTTATTTCTGGATTTTTCTATCCTGTTCTGTTGACTTATGTTCTATTTTTGTGCCAGTATCATCTGTTTTGATTACTACAGCTCTGTAGTATAACCTGAAGTCTGGAATTGTGATGCCTCCAGCTTTGCTCTTCCTTTTCAAGACAGCTTTGTCTATTCGGGGTCTTTTGCTGTTCCATACAAATTTCGGGATTGTTTGTTCCAGTTTTGTGAAAAATGCTGTTGGTTATTTGATAGGGATTGCATTAAATGTGTAGATTGCTTTGGGTAGTATAGACATAGATATATGTCTTTACAAGTGACTTCTAGAAATAGGGTTGGAGTAAGAGCCATTGGCATTGTTTTTCTGTGACTTGTCCATATCTTGTCCTATTTTTTCTACAGGGTTATTGACTGTTTCTCTATTTTTAGAAACTATATATTAAAAACATTAACTCTCCATGGTATAATTGTAATTATTTTTCTCATATAACATTTTACTAATCTTGAGTTAAAAAATATATAATCAGTTTAACAATATTTTGATTAACTGCACCTGGAATTTGAATCATAGTTAGCAAATGCTTCCACTCCTAACAAGTATTAGAAGATTTTACCATGATTCTTTCCATAACTTCACTTTTTATATTTAGATCTCTAACCAATTTGGGATTTCTTTTAGTATCAGTATGATTCATGAGCACAATTTTATTTTTGCCATATGGATATCCAATTAACCCAATACGTCTATTACAAAGCTCTCTTTTTCCATACTTAACTGAGATATCACCTTTAGCATAGACTAAATTTGCAGATGTATTTGAGACTATATAATGATTTTCTATTTAATTTGTCTATTTGTGCATTCCTTCATCAGTATCACATTAGATTTTAAAACATAATTGAATATGTCCTAGATATTTTAATATTTTTCTAGAGAGGAATTTCTCTTTTTCATTTTTGGCTTTTTCCAACTGCTGGTTGCCCCCAGTTTTGGTCTCATGGCGCCTTTCCATCTTCCAAGCCAGCGATGGCTAGTCAAGTGTTTCTCACATCACAGTGTATGACATTGACTCTTCTGCCGTCTTTTCTCACATTTAAAGGATCTTTGTGATTGCATTGGCTCCACTCTGATAAGCCATGATAATCTATTTTTTAAAACTTTTTAAATGTTTATTTATTCTTTAAGAGAAAGAGAGAATGAGAAAGAGAGAAAATGAGCAGGGGAGGGGCAGAGAGGGAGACAAAGAATCTGAAGCAGGCTCCAGGCTCTGAGCTGTCAGCACAGACTCCGACGCGGAGCTCGAACCCACAAACAGTGAGATCGTGGCCTGAGCCGAAGTCAGCCGCTTTAACCAAGTGAGCCACCCAGGTGCCCCCATGATAATCTATTTTTAAGTGACCTGATTACAAACTTGATTCCATTTGTAACATTAATATACATAATGTTATTTAATATGACAGTTATAGGTTCCAAGGATCAGTATCTGGTTATCTTTGGAGGGGCATTATTTTGACTACCATAGGGGTCTCTCAGTCTCTGTCTCTCTCTCTCTCTTACACACACACACGTATTTTTCCTATCCAGGGATATGGAGCTCCACCAGACACACCATCCTTTTTACATTTTGTGAGGCTCTTCATTGGAATTATCTCGAGGCAAACAGAGCTACATTGATGTATTTCAAGTTAATTGTTTTATTTTTCAATAAATTTTAAATAAATGGTTTTATTTTATTGCATAAAATATTCGCTGTTTTCTTTCAGTCTGGCTTTTTTTCCTTACAGTGTCTTCTGAATAATACACATATTTTCCTTTAATTAAGCAAAAGTTGTTTTCTAAACCTTTCATGTTTTTGTCATTGTTGTTATAATATAGGAATTCTTTGCCCATGCCAAGGTTGTAAAAATGTTTTGTTTTCCTCTAGAAGTTGTAGGCATAAACTTTTGCCCTTACATTTAAGATCCATTTCAAGTCAATGTTTGTGGGTGGTCTGGGGACAGAATAAAAGTTAATTATTTTCCATATAACATCAATTGTTCTGGCATAATTTCTTGAGAAGACTAATTTTCTCCATTATATTACCCTAGCCTCTTTGTTGAAAATCAACTCACCCTACATGTGTGAGTTTGTTTCTGGATATTTTCCTCTACTACCTATATAAGTATTCTCATGCTAATACCACATTTTGTTACTGTAGCTTTATGATATACTTGAAATTTTGTAATGTTATTCTTTTAGATGTATTCTTTTTTTTTTTTAAAACCCATCTTGGCTATTTCCATTGGATACAGAGCCTGCTGCATATACAATTTAGATACTGCTTGTCAAAAATGCCTGCTAGGCTTTTGACTAGAATTGATTTGAATCTAGAGATTATTTTAAGGAAAACTGATACCAATATTGAGCCTTTCAAACCATGAGCATTTTATCTCTATTTATTATACCATTTAAAATTTCTCTCTGCAGTTTTGTATTTAGTGTTATGAGTCTGGCACATATTTTGTTAAATTTGTTCTTAACTATTTCTTATTTTTATGCTGTTGAGTAGGTATTGATTTTTATTAAAAAAACTTTTTTTATGTTTATTTTTGAAGGAGAGACAGAGTGTGAGTGGGGGAGGGGCAGAGAGAGAGACACACACACACACAGAATCTGAAGCAGGCTCCAGGCTCCCAGCTGTCAGCACAGAGCCCGACGCGGGGCTCCGTCTCGTCAACTGCGAGATCATGACTGGAGCTGAAGTCAGACGCTCAAGCTCAACCGACTGAGCCACCCAGGCGCCCCAATTTTTAATTTCAATTTGTAATTGTTCCTGTCGTATACAAATGAGTACGAGTGAATTTTCTACATTGTTCTTGTCCCTGTGACTTAGTCAAGTTGACATATTGGTTACAGTAGCTTTTCTTTAGATTTCTTAAGAAATTTTACATACAAGATTTTGCCATCCATGAATAACAACTGTTTTTCCTATTATTTTCCAATCACTATGACTTTTATTCCTTTGAATTGCCTTATATACTGACTAGAACTTTTGTTACTTTTGTTACAATAAAGAATAGTAGGGTTGAATAATGGCGGGCATAAGAGCAGAAATCTTTACCGTGCTGCTTATCTTAAGGAGAAATCATTCAGTCTTTCACTATTAAGTATGATGTTGGTTGTAAAGTGTTATTATACGTTTTTTAATATGTTAACAAATATTCTCTCCTATTGCTATGTTTCTGAGAGATATTATCAAAAATAACTGTTGGGGTGCCTGGGTGGCTCAGTTGGTTAAGCATCTGACTCTTGGTTTTCGGCTCAGGTCATGATCTCATGGTTCATGAGTTTGAGCCCTGCATCAGGCACTGTGCTGGTGGGTTGGGGCCTGCTTGGGATTCTCTGTCTCCCTCCCTATCTGCCCCTCCTCTGCTTCCACTCTGTCTCTCTCTCAAAAAATTGAATTTTGCTAGATTTTTTTTTCTGCATCTACATACATAATTAAATGGATTCTCTTTAACCATTTATTTGCTTAATGTAGTAAACTGCATTATTTGGTTTTTGGAAAGAGAAATCAACTTTCAGTCACATTGCTGGATTTAATTTGCTAATATTTTCTTGTGGAATTTATGTGTATGTTCCTGAAGAATATCGATGTTAGAGGGTGTGTGTGTGTGTGTGTGTGTGTGTGTGTGTGTGTATGTATGTATTTTCTTGTGTTCAGTGTCATAATAATTTTTCACTGATAAAATAACCTAAGAAAAGACATTTCTCTTCTTTTTTCTTAGAGTTTGTGAATGAATGTATTATTTCTGCCTTAAAAGTTTGTTAGATTAAGTGGTGAAGCAAAGTTTATTTGGATGGTAAGAAAATTTCAGTGAACAAAGTCAATTTCCTTGACTGATGCAGTGGTAATTAAATTTCTAATTATTCTTGTGTGTATTTTGGAAATTTTTATCTTTCATGGAATTTGTCCAATTCACCTACACTTTCAAATTTATTAGCATAAAGTTCTTTATAATATTCCCTAATTTTATTTTTATGTGTGATATATCCGTAGTGATGTTCTTTTATCATTCCAGATAATGGTAATCTGCACATTTTCCCATTTTTCCTTGATTAATACACCCCTTGAGTTGTCAATTTGCCCTTTTCTTTTTTTTTTTTTAATTTTTTTTTTCAACTTTTTTTTTTTTTTTAATTTATTTTTGGGACAGAGAGAGACAGAGCATGAACGGGGGAGGGGCAGAGAGAGAGGGAGACACAGAATCGGAAACAGGCTCCAGGCTCCAAGCCATCAGCCCAGAGCCTGACGCGGGGCTCGAACTCACGGACCGCGAGATCGTGACCTGGCTGAAGTCGGACGCTTAACCGACTGCGCCACCCAGGCGCCCCTTGATTGCCCTTTTCAAAAGACAACCCTTTTTGGTTTAATCACTATTCTCTATTTTCCTATTGATTCCCATTCGTTTTCTGAAAGAAGGTAAGAAGAGACCCTATTTCTGATTTTCCATATCCTAGAAGCAGTACTCCTTCCTGCCTGGTCAGTGTATGTATAAGACCTGGCAGGGGCGCCTGGGTGGCTCAGTCGGTTGAGTGGCCGACTTCGGCTCAGGTCACGATCTCACGGTCTGTGGGTTCAAGCCCCGCATCGGGCTCTGTGCTGACCGCTCGGAGCCTGGAGCCTGTTTCAGATTCTGTGTCTCCCTCTCTCTCTGACCTTCCCCCATTCATGCTCTCTCTCTGTCTCAAAAATAAATAAACGTTAAAAAAAATTAAAAAAAAAAAAAAAAAAAAAAAGACCTGGCAGATGGGGATGGGGAGAAGGGCTTTCATAGTAACAGAGAGAGCAGTAGCATTAACAGGCATTTACTGAGCATTCACTATGTTACCTGCCAATGATTAATATTAATAAGGGAAGGCTATCTTTCTGCTTCTTCAGCTTTGTAGCATCATTCAGTTCTCATTATGGCAACGTGAGATTGTCCAGTATTTCAAGCATTACTGTTGACTCACCTAATAAGCCTTGGTCTTTGATTACCTCACAAGCAGAGCAAGTATTGCCCAACCAAAAAATATCATTGCTTGTTTCCATTTACCATGTATCTGGGATCAAAAACGAACAGGGACGTTGGCTAGGCAATACACACCAACTTGTCGCTGTGGAGTCTAATGTTTCACCCACTAGTTTGAGTACCAAAAAAACAGTCTTAGTCTCACCATGAAATTGCTATACGATAAGGAACTCTTTTGATTCAATTCTTTTCTAAAAAATTAAGAATGATGTGCTAAATGTTTTTTGGCTCTTACAGGGGAGAAGTCTGTTTTATAGCTATTATAGAGCGAAATTAAATTATAGTCAGTAAAACTGGTTTTGAACAGCTAAGTTCAACTTTGAGTTGGGACACTCAGAATTTAACCATTTTTCAATATTTCACCTAAAGAAGAACTACTGGTCTTGAGTCAAGGCAAAAATACTAATTAATACATTAAAAGGTGGAGAGTTTTATGATGTTTAAAATGAGTGACAAAGAAAGTTCGGTAGAATGATTAAAAGAAAACTATGCGGGAGAGATGAAGAAGGATGTTTTGAAATAATTTTTTTTGTTTTTAGTTTTACATTTGCTTCATTGACTATAAGAATAGTGTCCATACATCATTCTTTGATTCAGGTATTACTTATGGAGCACCTAATATAAGTCAATCCCTAAGGAAACAGGAGACAAGAACAGTCTGATTTTCCAAGTTAATAAAAAGGTGTGTTGGTGGAGGTAGGTGGCTGGGAAACGTATCATAATAGGGTGACAAGTGCATTAGGACATATAAGAGACACCTCATATGGTCTTGGGGGTAGGATAGAGCATGGGAGGAATTTATTATAAGCCTGAAATAGGGAAACATGCAAAAATAGTAAGAGAACAGGAGTTTTAATAGTTAATCACTACAAACACGTGAAATCAGCTCTACAACGGAAGATAAAATTACCTTGCTGGTGACAAGGGACTAGTCTCCCCATTGCTGCTTTATGTATTGAGAAGATAAAAAGAGTAAATGAAAAAAATTTAAGGTCTTGTTTTTTAATAAAAGCTTTTTCTTAAATTATGGAAGACATGAAAAGGACATCAAAGACATAGAAAGTGAAGATTTTGTGGGTCAAGATAACAGGGACACAGTGACCATAACAACCAAGAACAAGTTTAAATAATTCTTAAGAATAATTAACGTCCAAGGGCACCTGGGTGGCTCATTCAGCTGAGCAACTGACTCTTGATTTCTGCTCAGGTCATGATCTCAAAGTCATGGGATTGAGCCCCACATGAGGCTCTGGGCTGAGTGTGGAATCTGCCTGAGATTTTCTCTCTCTCTCTCTCTCTCTCTCTCTCTCTCTCTCTCTCTCTCTCCCTTGTTCCCTCTGCCCCTCTCCCCTGCTAATACTGTCTCCATGCTCTCTCACTGTCAAAAAAAAAAATAATAATGTCCAAAACTTAAATGAAAAGATGACAATGTGTCCTTTTTAAAGTCATAGGTCATCATTAAAAGGTCTCATTCAAGGATTATTCAGTTATTTAAGAGGACCCATCTGTGTCTGATTTTGTTCTTTACTACTTGATGGGAGCATTGATAATATCATTTAATATGTTCACTTTTAGATTTCTATCTCACCAGAAATCTACACTCCAAAGGTTTCAGTTTATGGTCCTAAAGAGCATTAGCCAGTTTTATATCTATTAACAAATTCATTTCACCATTCATCTGAATGACTCTTTACATTTCTGTTCCTTGAATTCTGCTTTGAAACAGGTATATCATCTGATTGATTGCTTCATTTCTTAACAAACTTAATTAACCTGTTGGCATATCCTTATCATATATTTATGTAAGTTGTGTTTTTAACTTTTTGAAATTATCCCTCAACAAAAGGCAGTACTCTATAAGTAAAGTCCAACAGGAAATACTGAGATTATTAGACGTGATTTAATAATAGACAACTCACAACCCCTCTGTTAGAGCAATCTGAAAGCCTAATTTGCTCTTGGCTTAAAAACTGGATCAAAAATCTAAAGTTCCCAGTGGGCTCCACCCCAAAGATGAGGACCTAGAAATTAAATGGCCTACCACTGGGGTGCCTGTGTGGCTCAATCAGTTAAGCGTCCTACTTCAGCTCAGGTCATGATCTCGCAGTTTGTGAGTTTGAGCCCTGCATTGGGCTCTGCGCTGACAGCTCAGAGCCTGGAGCCTGCTTTGGATTCTGTGTCTCCCTCTCTCTCTGCACCTCCCCTACTCGCACTGTCTCTCTCTCTCTCAAAAATAAATAAACATTAAAAAAAATTTTTTTAAATAAATAAATGGCCCACCATCACATCAAAATCAAATCTTATTGCTGATGAAAAGTTCATGATTTTGTCCTAGCACTCTTTGTATACGTATACACAAACAGATTTGAAATGATAATTACCATATCTCAGAGCAGAAAGGTATGAAATGATAAGGTGTTTTCATTTCCCACTTGGTACAACTGTATCATTTAAATATTTGAAAATGAGCATCTATTAGCTTTAATAACATATAAATTAAAACAACAAAAATATCCCATACTGAAAAATGGCAATTTCGTAGTATTTGTATTAATCATTCCTACTGTAATGCTTTGAAATCAACATGGGTAATTTGGAAAGGAGTATTCCACTTAAATTTTTTCTTCCATTGGTTGAATACTGAAAATCCTATAACAATACCACTGCCAGGAGTACCCTCCCCACCCCCTCCCGCACCCCCCCGGCACTGGCAACAATCATAATTCACTGAACCAATACTGTGTATCATGTATAGGAGACATCTGATATATACTATCTCATTTAATCCTCAGCACTCCTTTGGAATGGCTATCACTATGCTATTTTATTTTATTTTTTTAATTTTTTTTTTAAGTTTATTTATCTTTGAGACAGAGAGAGACAGAGCATGAACGGGGGAGGGTCAGAGAGAGAGGGAGACACAGAATCAGAAGCAGGCTCCAGGCTCTGAGCCATTAGCCCAGAGCCCGACACGGGGCTCGAACTCAAGGACCGCGAGATCGTGACCTGAGCCCAAGTCGGATGCTTAACCGACTGAGCCACCCAGGTGCCCCTATCACTATGCTATTTTAGAGATAAGTTAAAAAGAAGCTTAGAAAGGGTGAAGCATTTAGTCAAGTCGAACTGGAATGTGCACCTCCAGACTTCCTGAAGCCTCATCCACTATTCCACGCCACCTCTGCTCTATTCTGAGCCCATATTAAAATGCAAGAGCAGGAGCAACCTTCAGAACTGCCTGCCCAGAATACAAGGCCACAATCTGGTCACCTAAGACTTAGAAGGTGTCCACTGCATAATGGTGATGGGTGGGTGCCTCTGTTTGCACAGGTCCCTGGATCCCAGATCTGATTCCCTGTGGAAGTAATGAAGCCGGTGAGCATCATCATTCTTCAAAGAATTAGAAAACAAGAAGGAGCACAAAATCATTTCCAAGTCACCTGCTGCCAGTTAAATAAGATTTGAATGGATTTTCTAATGTTTCAAAGTACTTCCTTGCAGATGACTAAGACATTCATAAAACCAACTGTGAGAGTTCTATTCCCTGTAAGAGTAAACAGTTATGATAGAGGAGTAACTGCCTACACCCACAGAGCCTTTTAAGAGGAGACTGATAAGAGTTTATATATCTCAGACAGAGAGAAAGGGCCCCTTTGATCATTCTCCTGCAAATCCCCAAAAGCTGACAGAAAGCTGCTTTAGGTTGTGCCATATTTTCTTTTTAAAATGCATATGGAACAACTAGCTTAGAAGTAACACTTTCCTTTTGAAGATATTTTTTTCTTAAATTGGAAACAATTATGGGAGTTAGACTCTTCCTCTTTTTTAAATAGAAATTTTCATTGTAACTTTTTCTCTGAAAAACTCCTTTGGAGGTAAAGGCAACAAAACCATGCAGTTAGCTTCTGGATTTGTTTATCAGAATGGCTCAAAATTCCCCCCCTTTTTTTCCTCCGTCTTGTATGTAATCAGAAAATGAGGCACAAAACATCACCACCAGCTGCCTTATTTCCTATTCCTTGGATTTCAATAGAGACAGACCAAATGGTCTCCTGACTTAGCTGAAGGAGATAGAAAGATGCAGTTAGGGACCCTTTATTTATTTATTTTTATTTTTGAGGGAGAGGGAGAGAGAAGGAGGAAGGGAGAGATAGAACATGACTGGAGAGGGGCAGAGAGAAAAGGAAAGAGACAATCTCAAGCAGGTCTGCGCTGTCAGCACGGAGACCCATGTGGGGCTTGAACTCAAACTGTGAGCTCATGACCTGAGCTGGAATCACAAGTCGGACGTTTAACTGACTGAGCCACCCAGGTGACCCAGGGACACCCCCCCCCCTTTTTTTTTTTTTGTTTAACTTCCTGTGACCTTTTTCTCCAAGAAAAATGCCTTTCTGGTACCCTCTACTTCTCTGGTCACTGTGATGGGTCTCCAGTTTTCAGGTGAGATGGGGTCCCTTATGACTTGCTTCACTCCAGTGCTCTAATTACTTGAAACAGTGATAGGATTCTGCACAACACAGTGGCATTATCAAATTAGGCAGGGAGGCATGAGCACCTTCTTCCAGCTCCTCTCCCAGTCTAGAATGTCCTACTCCCTTTCTTCCACTACATCTTCCAAGTACAGCTTTAGCATTACCTCTTCCACGGACGCACCATCATTCCCACTGGCAGGCATCACAGGACTTTTTCGAATTCCTAATAAACGTAATGATCATCAGGCTCACAGAAGACATTGGGACCTAATTGTTCTGTAATTATTTTTGGATAATTTAGCTTTAATTTATTTCTTCATTAATTGAGCACATATTCCTTGGGGCCTTCTAGGGGTTAGATGGCACAGTCCATGCCCTCAAGGACCTGCCAGTTTCCTGGTGATGGTAGACAAGTCAACACCTTTGAGGCTCAGTTGGATAGTTATCCTCAAATTCAAATTGTTCTAAACTGAACTTCGTCCCCTTCCTCCAAACTCATTTCTTCTCCTAGTTACGGCAATAGCAGTCAGGCCCAAAGTGACTTAGGTCGTGCCCTTGAGGTCACACTTGCCTCTGCCTTCTCCCCCATGCTCAGGTCCAATTTTTAACAGCCAAGTAAGCACCCCCCGGAACCTCATGGGCACTTGTGGTCCTTCGCTGTCCCTTCTGCCTGAATATTTTCCTTTAGTCTGGTAAAGCTGGAAGGAAAGAGTCTATGAGGACTAATGCAAAATGTATGGACACTTTGCATGGGGTTGATAGGAGTTATAAATTATTATTGTTGGTGTCATTATTACTTCAAAAGGAAAAAAAACCCAATTCAACCTGGCTTAAATAATAAATGAGCTTTGTTGGCTAACTGAAGAGAAAGGAGAGACTAGCTTCAGGTCAGACTTGGTCCAGGGCTCCAATGATCTGGTCAGGATTCCAGTTCCTTCTCCATTTCTTTCTCTTCTTTGTTGGGGCTCACAAGTTTCTAGCAGTCTCTTTCCTCTGATTCCAAGAAGGCTTCAGCAGTTTCTTTGGGTATATATGTCCTGCTTATGTCCAGAAGGGATCAGAGAGAGTCCATTTCTCATAAGTTCCTCCAGAAATCTCATTGACTTGGGTTGGTTCCTATGTCCACCTCTGAACCAACCACTATGGCCAGGAGAAGGATCATTGAGAGTGGCCTAAGCCAAAAAAGATCCACTCTGGCCTTGGAAGTGAAGTCAAGGCTACTCACGTCATAGCAGGGAGTACTTTTCCAAAGAAAATTCAGCGTGCTGCAGCTGGCAGGAGATGGGAGTACTGAGGAAGTGATACACAAACGTCCTTTCTAGGGCCCAAAGAATGCTTTGATGGCAAAATGCAGGTTTGGATGCGATAATGGCAGCAATGGGAAGCCAGTGGGACCTTCATGTAGTTGGTTATTTTCAGATTCCTCTTTCTTGTTTTTTTTTCTTAATGTTTATATTTGAGAAAGAGAGAGGGAGGAAGGGAGGGAGAGAGAGAAAGAGAGAGAGAGAGAGAGAGAGAGAGAAAGGGGCAGAGAAATGGAGACAGAGAATCCCAAGCAGGCTCCATGCTGACAGCAGCGAGCCCTAAGTCTCTTGAACTTAACAAACTGTGAGATCACAACCTGAGCTGAAGTCTGATGCTAAACTGACTGAGCCACCCAAGGACCCCATCCGGTCTCTTAATTATTGAATAGAATAGCGATGAAGGGAAAAGGAGAGACTTTGGAAGTTGGTAGAATGTTACAAAACGTATGGTAGTCATTTTTGGAAGGGATTAAGCCAGTGCTATGTCTTGGCAAATGGAAAAGTCTAGGTTAAATAAATCCAACAAATGAATAAACATGTATTATTGGTGTGATCAGCCTTTCTAGCATTCATCAAAAAATATCTGAATATTAAAAACAAGCCACCTACTCACTGCTCTTTGCATTCTACAGACTTTAGAGTAAATGAATCAATAGTTAAGAGGCTTTACACAGAAATTAAGAAGAAGGAGCTTCTCCAAGAGGAAGATGATGCCAGAAACATTATACCTACCCACCTTATTACTGAGTTGTCCTAAGGAATGCTAAATTAGTTAACTGTCTAAATGTTATACTTTCTCCTCAGTTTAGTCTTATTAATGAAGTATAGATAAGCTTCTTTAAAAAAATATTTGCAATCTGAGAGACACTGGAACACCAAAATATCAGAGCTAGCAGGAATCCATAGCGTGACCCATCTGATAGATGAGAAGGTGGGTTGGGAGAGGGAAGTGGCAAGCCTGAGGCCACCCAAAGAACAAGTGGCTAAGGTATTGCTCTGGAGCCAGCCAGTGTGGAGCTCTAACCTCCCGGAAGATCTAGGCCTTTGTATTTCTTTCCATCTCATACGGGATCTCAGTCCCTGGAAAGTGTAAGCTGAAGACGATGCCCAGGAGTTGTTGTTACTTACGTGGCTTTATTAAAGTATATAACTGATACACAAAACCTGCACATATTTAATGTGTAAGATTAAATGAGTTTGGGCATATATGTACACCTGTGAAATCATGATTCCGCTTATATAAGGTACGTAAAACAGTCAAACTCCTAGAAGCCAGTCAGGTTCTTGGGCACTGTCCAGGGTGAGACAATGCCTTCTTAGCTCACTTAAAGGCAGTTGTCCTCAAAAGTTGACCGCTAGATGGCAGAAAAAATCCATGTACCTGATAAGGAGGCACCTGTTCCTCAGATTTTGGAGCTCTGAGTATCTCTGAGGAGACAAGCTCATCTGCCTGGTGAGTCTGGAGAATTAGGCATCAGCCTACCACCATGTCAGTTCTGCAAGTCCGCATCTCTCTCAAGAGTCCATTGGTTAATTGCATCCTTCTTTGCAATAAAATATATTAGAAGGAAATGATCTAGTTGGAAAACTATTTTCGAAAAGGTTTAAATGACCATTAGGTAGTATTTCATATTTCTGAACTAGAATTTTCTACATTACAGAAGAGATTATTTGACAACCCGGAGAGATGAATCTCTAACTGCTAAAGTGGCATCTGAAATATTTTTATTTTATTTTTTTTCTTTTTCTTTTTCAACTTTTTTTTAAATTTATTTTTGGGACAGAGAGAGAGACAGAGCATGAACGGGGGAGGGGCAGAGAGAGAGGGAGACACAGAATCGGAAACAGGCTCCAGGCTCCGAGCCATCAGCCCAGAGCCTGACGTAGGGCTCGAACTCACGGACCGCGAGATCGTGACCTGGCTGAAGTCAGACGCTTAACCGACTGCGCCACCCAGGCGCCCCTTTTTTAAAAATTTTTTTTTTCAACTTTTTTTAAATTTATTTTTGGGACAGAGAGAGAGACAGAGCATGAACGGGGGAGGGGCAGAGAGAGAGTGAAATATTTTTAGACAAAGGGGAGGGAGGTCATCAGCCTCTGGAGTAAAGTCAACGGAGGCAGCCAGATACTTCTAGCAATAATAATAAAAGGCTCATCTTTGTTCAACACCTACCATGTGCCAGGAACTGTGCAAAGCACTTTATATTGGTAAATTTATTTAATATTCACAACAATCGTGAAGTAATACATATTAAATCTGTTTTACAGAAAAGTATACAGAGGTCCAGAGTTTAATTAATTTGCTCAAGGTCATATAATCAGGAAAATGTGACTTAAAAAATGTATATAGACTGCACAGAACTAACAATATGGTGCTTGATGTTAGCATCGTTAGGGCCTTATGAATCCAGATGAAAAGTAACTGTCCCTTTGGGCCTGGGACTCATGTACGAAGAACATCTCATTACTGGAACACTGGAAAAAGTGGATCTGGAAAACAGTTTTAGCTGTGTTACTCTGAGTAAGGATGAGAAGTTCTTAAGGGAGCATTGTAATATACCTAGGCTGCCGTTAGCAGAGTGTTTTAGACTAGGACCAGTCTGCTGGCTCCAGGTCGCATGGCCTTCTGCACAGCGGAGTAGTCAAGTCACACATCTTGGCTTCTTGGAGCAGCCAGCTCAATCTATCTTCCATTTCCTCCACAGGCAAAGCACATCCAGCCTGACGTATTTCTCTGGTGTGTAAGTTGATGTTCGGAAATTTTGTGGAACACGTCAGCACCCGTGGGGCAGAGTAAGCTTTGTCGGGGGTGTGGCGTCCTGTGCCTAGAAAACCACCTCTCGGCTCACTTGGCCATGTCCTGACACTCACTGCGGTTGTTAGGATTCTTGGTACAAAGTAAGAGAACCCAGCTCCAGACAGCTCATTAAAAAGGTGGCTATGAAATAAATTTAAATATACCTCATAGTACATAGAATTGGAAAGCGGCTAGACTTCAGGTTGTTTGAGATTAGAAATTGGAAAGATCCTGAGATCTTCTCTCTTCACCTCCTGTCCCCACCTATACTTCTCTGTACATCTTCATTATTCTTGGTTCTTAGCCCTGAACTTTTCCTGCTGCTTAGTAAAAATCCTGGCCATCCACGGCTCTGAAATCCCCATGGTATGTGTTCTGCCACACAAGAAAATCTGACTTCCAAGTTTCTCACAAAAATATATGATTCTGAGACATTCTGGGACAATATTGTGCAAAGACCTTAATTCTTCTGGCTCAGGCCGTAACAGGCTTTAGAAGCTTTTTGCTTTGCTTTTCCATCATGATGGGGGCTGTTCTTGCTCACTTTCAGATAAGGCTGTATCAGCTCTGCTAATATAACCTGTTAATTTCAAAGGACTTTGTAAGTTGGCTGTGATTCAGATTCTCAGAATTGGGAAAATCTGTGTCTTTTGAGATAGGAGAGTTCTTTTCTTTCTCCTTTTAACTTTTGTTTTTTCCCCTAAAATATCAGAATGCAATTTTTCCAGGTGCCACGTGGCTCCTCCACAACATACAGACTGCGGTAGTTGTTTTTAACGAACGTTATCACCAGCCGTTCAGCCGTGGCAACTTTTGTTTCAGTGTTGTTGTTGTTGTTGCTTCTAATTTTGGGAGGTGACAGAGAACTCCTTGTAAGATGCACACGCCGAATGTCACCGTCTGCATCACTGATATTCTCCCGGGTACCAGGAACTCGGCACTGCAGAGGGCGCCAGCACTCATCCTGTCTCTAAGTGTGCACACACAGGGAAAGCCTTAGGTAAAACTGGCAAGTGTTAACAGGCGTCACTATGTTTGGACCCCAGTTCTTTCCTGTGTTGCCCCCTTTCCCCGGCAAGACCACCCTGGTGTGATGAGATGTGGGTATGTGGAACTTGTCTGGTTGCCTAAGAATTGCTAAATGGGATCCAAAGCTGAAGGAAGAGGCAATCAGAGCTCAAACAACTAGGGGCAGATCCCAGATCCCAAGAGAAGTCTCCAAGCTGTCTCTGCTGCCTCAGTCTCATCCCTCACCCTTTCCTGCCAAGCTTATACAAACAAAAGATTTGGAAGAGGAGGGTGGGCTGTACTGTGGCTCTTCCCACCATGATTTTCCACCTATATTCTAGCCTTTTAGAGATTCTCCAAGACCATCCTTTATGAAGGACACAGGCCTTGGGAAGACAGATAAACATTCTTTTTCTCCAGCTCGGTATGTCTGCACATACAGGAAGACAGCCTGTGTCAACAGGGAGCAGGAAGGAAAGAAGACAGAGAGCAGTGGAAGCCAGTTATCTTGGAGGGTCAAGGTCATGAGAGTGACCCAGGGGTCAAGAAGAGTCTACTAAGGGTCTTGACCTTAAAACCAATAGTTATTATGAATTCTCTCTCATGCCACAGGCAAAAGTCAGTTTCAGGTAGACTACAGATCTAAATATGAGAGAGAAAACAATGATGATTCCCATCTATGGTTTACAACATCCCCACGACCCCGTGGCCGGCAACAATTTCTTCAACCGGACACACTCACATGTACTGTAGCAATTCTATTTAGTGCCAGGTGTTTTATAAAGTTTATGTTCTACTCACACAATTCTATGAGGTAGGAGTAACTTTCCACTTCTGTCTGGGAAAACACAATTCCATATCTGACTGGTTGCAAACTTGACAGGCATGTGTTGAGAAGTCTGCTTGGAGTTCTCATCTGAGCGCTCATCTCAGCCCACAAGTTGGCTGCAATGACATTTCTAGTTAAATCAGGACTCCTTTTCATACAGAAGTGTTAGATATTGCAAATTGAGAGAAAACAAATCTAATATTCATTAAACACCTATCATGTCAAGGACTAAACTAGCTCATTTATATGCTTATTTTGCTCAATCTTTACAACAGCCCTATGAGGCAAATATAATTATGCCCATTTTTATAGTTAATAGAACTGATAGAGAAGTCAAACATCCTCCCCCCAGGTCACAAAGCTAGAAACCTGGGTAGGAGCCAGGACTGGATCAAGATAGTCATCTACATTTACTACCCATGAAATGAAAAGGGTAGGGGTTATCTGGCTTAGAAACTTTTCAGAGCATATGCTATTCACCTTTGGCCTCCACTATGGGATACTCTTCGTTTTCTTTCCACGGAACCAAAGGGATTCCATATTCTTCCTTTTCAACAGCCAGTCAAGGGGTTATTTTCCAATTATACTGAAAGATCTTTAGGGCTAGATTCACTTGGATCTTGGAAATTTGTCCTTAATGATTTTAAATGGCAAGTTCAGTTATATAGGACCATGGATGTTCTATGCTTGATTTCAGGGCAGTGATCCATGCTTCCTTTAAAAACTTAAAGAGATTTAAATTTTCAATTTTATCAGATTCATAGAATGGGAAAAAATGTATGGAAAGGTACTATGGGGCACAGAATTTTTCTTGTTGTTGTTTCAGGAAAGTTTTCTTTATTGCCCAAAAGTTTGTTTTTAAATAAAAGTTCAGAAGCAGAGACACTATCACTGATGAAGATCATTTATCTCACTCTTTGATTCAAACCTTTGTATTTCTGGCCTTCCCCTATTTTTCTCCAAGATTATAAGCTTTTTCTGTGAAATCTGTTTTCCACTCAGCTTTCCTCCAACCTCCCCACACTCCCTACCCAGTAAGCACTGGAGACTCAAGAAACAGATGTAGACTTGGCTTGAAGATGGAGGGGGCCATGTGAAAGTTGTGAGAAGGAAATGAGTTTGTCCCTTCTTGCCCTCCTGTCATCAGGAATCGGGCAGTGACTGCCATGTCTGTGGAAAAGTCTCACATATGGTATCACAAACTAACCTCAGCATGATGCTGGAACAGTAGGTGGAACCAGAAATGCCCATCCTTCGAGGTGATAAAACCATCCGTGACTTTCCTAGGAAATAATCATATGTGATGGTTGGATAAACCCATCCATGACATTTTTAGGAAATAACCATATAACCTTATCTTGTATTTCAAATTACTTTAGGTATTTGGTAAAAAAAATCATGAGCTTGTGCCACTCCTCTGAGAAGTGGGTTTATCCTGGTTGGAGAGTCAGAGAATAATAAGGTTACGTAGTTGCCAAATAATTTACTTAGAAGGATAGCATCTGGTCATGAGAAGTTTAGAAACTTGGATTGAGGGTTTGGGGATGGCGGTAACCTATAGAAGGAGTAAGGTTCTTTCAACTTTAGCTTAGCTTAGGGAGAAACACGGCAGGACAGACCTAGCAGCAAAGTTATGTTCAGATCGTACTTGGAAGGCAGGCAGCTGATGACTGACAGAATGCCTGAAGGGGACAGTGTCCCTGGATGGAGAAACTCCACAGAGCAGGACCAGGCAGAATATGCCAAGTCTGTGGTGTCTGTGCCATAGAGGACAATGGCTTCCTAACACCAGATACTTTATTCTGATGAGTTGAGAACTGGAGTTAAATTTTAAAAAGTAGTACATAACATACCACTTGTTGATTTAATGTACGTCTCCTTGAGGAAGGGTCTGTCTCTTTAACTCTTGTTTCATGTTATTTAAGGGTTAACCTAAAAACAAAGTTATGTTTGGTTAAACAGCTTTATTTTTTAACTAAACTGCATTTTATTAAATGGCAAAAACAACAGCAAAGAAACGGGAAGATGTGGGGAGCCTGGGTGGCTCAGGTGGTTAAACATCTGACTCTTGGTTTTGGCTCAGGTCATGATCTCACAGTTCGTGAGTTTGAGCCCATGTCGGGCTCTGCGCCGACAGCGGGGAGCCTGCTTGAGACTCTCTCTTTCTCTGCCCCTCCCCCACTCACATGTGCACACTGTCCCTCTCAGAATAAACATAAAACAAAAGCAAAAAAAGAAACAGGAAGATCTGATGGAATTAACTATGGTTTGAAGTCAGACATTGCTGGTCTTCGAAATCTTGATCTGTCACTTCTTAGCTGGGTGACTGTAGTTAGAGCACCTACTTAGTTTTCAGCATTCTTGTTTTTAAAACTGGGATAATGGTATCTAACTTTTAGGGTTGCTGCGAAAAACAAGTCAAATAATAAATGCAAAACCCTAGTTTAGTGCTTGAAACTTAGTATGCAACTGATAAACAATTCTGGTAAAAGAACATTATGTCAGTCTCTTCGTTATACACATCAAAGGAGTTATATTTACCCCTAAACCTTCTTCCCTAGCTGGCACCAACCTTTCTAACAAAAATGGAAAATACAGGTATAGGGTTCATGAAGAAACAATTTCTTGATAACTTATTTTGCAAATGCAAGGTATTTTAGTAATGGCAAATCCACGGCTCACAGCTGCAAAACTTACATGACGGTTCTCCTCTTCCCATCATAAAATGCTCCAGAGATTTGCACTGGGTGACTATTAGGATTAAGGAAAGACCATGATCAAGTCTTTAAAACCCCCAAATAAGAGGACAATTGGGTACACTTTGGGAAGAAAGGAAGCATTCCTTTACCTTGGTTAAGTAGATGAAGCCACCAGTACTCTACCTGAATGACAAACATAGTTGAAGTCGCACATGCAGGTCATGAGGAAATAGTGGCTCCTCAGTGGTTAAAATCTAGCAGGTATTTAAAGAACATTTGGAGATGTGTAGCCTTCGGCCCAACTTCAAAATGGTTTCACAGGGGACAGCTTGAGTGAGAACCGACGATAGCAGTGTTTAAAAAGTGAAAGGACCGGGGAGATCCAGGCCTTCTCATTCCTTTCAACTCCCATTTCCCAGAGCTCAGCAGCCCCCAGCATGAAGGTGAGGTCTGCAAGAGCTGGTGGGAATCAGCTTCATGATCAACGGAGCCAGCCAAGGAACAGCACAATGGCGGTTTTGTACGAAGACAAAGCGGATGGCTGTGTTTCAACCAATTTACCTCTTTATTCCATCCTATTAATATTTGCAGCCAGGGATAAAGGTTCTTAAATACTTCTTGCAGCATTTCACTGTTTTGCTGAATTAGAATAACAACATAGAGGGCTGTGGCTGCAAGGAATGGAAAGTGATTCTGCGCAGCTTAAATGCAAAAGGAAGTTATTTCAAGTCTTATTGGGTAGCTCATCAGATTGAAAGAAGAATTGAAAATCAATCAGCACAGTATCAAGGTAGGTCTAAGAACCCCGTAGCAGGAGTGATCAGTCAGTCTCTGTGGAGACTGATATACAAATGGCTTAGATCTACCTCCACTCCCATGATAGGTCATTCTTCTTGAGACTCAAGTCCTGGGAAAGGGAGTTGAATTATCCTGAATGTCCAGTGGGGAGGGGAAGAGTACAGGGCACTGTGATTGATACAACCAAAGATGTTGATCAGTTTTGCAAAGAAAAACCAAAATAATATTACTTAAAGAACTCTGGAAGTATTCTGGGCAGGCAAAGCCTGTCTCTACAAGACACATCATTCTGGCAGGTAATGATTTTACCTGGAGTAAAGCTTTCCCAGTAAATCAGGTGCTAATGATGAGTGAAGTATAACAGGAGCTAATTATCTGACCGACACCTCACTCCTATTAGAGCTCAGGAATAGCAGGCACTTTGGCATAGATGATTTTACAATAAGTAAGAGGGAAGAGAAAGAAAGAAGAGGAAGGGGGGAAAGGGAAGAAGGAGAAAGACCCAGTGGCTCACATCAAAGCCATGATAACCCAATGAGGGCTTGGGGGTGGTGGTGGAATAAACATCTTCAGCCCTTCCATCTTCCCTGCGTGCAACATGCTTCACATAGTTCTGTCATCATGTCACAAGGCACCTGAAGAAAGGGCAGGTAGAGCCTATTCCCAGAAAGAAAATCTTTCTCCTAGATCAACACTGCCTACAAGAAATATAATGCCAACCACGTAAGTAATTTTAAATTTTTTAGTAAGGCACACTAAAGGTAAAAATTAACAGGTGAAATTACTTTTAATAATATATTTTGATTCATTATATCCACAATATTATCAGGCCAACATAATCAATGAAAAAAATGAATGAGATATGTGACCTTCTTTTCACACTAAATCTTTGAAATCCAGGGTGTAGTTTACACTGATAGCACATCTCAGCTGGGACTGGCCACCCTCCAATAACCACATGTGGTCAGTGACTACCATATTGGACAATGGATGCTTAGAAAATTCTGGCATTCTGGCTTTGCTTTGCAACATCGAAGTAACTGAACAATTATTGTATGATTATACAATTGTATCTGGGGTATGTGTGAGGGTAGGGTGTTTTGGTTTTCTTTCATTTTAAGCGAAAGTAAAAGGAAACACACTTTATTTCCATTCCATGTTTCCCAAGCTAGGACATTGTTTCTGTTCAGATTCACAGTTGCCATTTTTTTTTCCTAATCCTGTTCTGGGAGGAAGCCAATGTTCTGTGAAACTTCAACAATGGTTTCTTGGGAGACAAAAGAGAAGACTCCCATACAAATGAGGAACATGAGGCCAAGGGAGACCAAATATTTGCCCAAAGATTGCAGGCTGCATGGTTGCAGAGCTGGGATTGGAGCCCCCATGCACGGTGCTCCCATCCGTGGGTGCAGAGCTGCCTCCTCTGTGGTGTGTCCCTGACCTTTGTCCTGCATCAGACCCACTGGTGTCTGGCCCAGCAACTTCTCCAAGTCCTTATTCCCGTGCTATCGCCTTTGGTGTGTGGCTTACTGCTCCCTGATTTTCCAGGTGAGGATGGAGGTGGTCAGAAGGATAAGTGCCCTGCTCTGTGAGGGTGAGGAATGGACTACGGGGAAGAGAAAGCCGCCTCTGAGTCCTTCCTGTTCAGAACACTTATTCTACGCTCTACGAAGGCAGACTCAGTGGTCTAATGACTCTGTTTGATGATGCACACTTTTAAAGCTTCATTCTTTTGGTTACAGGGAGGCCATTTGAGGGGCATAGGAGGGCTTGGAGAATGACTTTGTTCTCACTGGACTCACTTGGCTCCATTAGTAGCACTCTTCCAAGTCATAGGCTGGTGTGGGTCACTTGTAGTTTTTTTTTAATTGTAGCTTTTTTCTGATTACAACAATAGTATATGATTAATGGAGAAAATGTGGGGAAAAATAGGTCTGCATCAAAACACAAGTAAATAAAAATCACCTGTATTCCTAGAAGGCGGGGGGGGGGGGGGGGGGGGGGGGGGGGGGGGGGGGAAGAAAGGCTCAAAACGTTGAATTCTGATGTTTCCTTCTGATATTTTTCAAAAATATGAATATGACATATATACAGTTTGCAGTTTTAGCGAGATTGCACCGTACGATTTGTTTTTTAACCTAGTTTTGCCCTTTGCTTCATTGAGGCCTGTGGGTAGGTTGCGGTTTCTAGTCATTTTCCTGGGCCACCAGAATTGCTTTATACAAGTCCTTTCTCACTGGCCTTATGACCTAGCTGAGGCTGGACCCAGTTCCCCAGGTCTCTATGGATGGAAAGCTTCGATCAGCTACTCTGACTCCTGCTGGATTCCCAGGACTGAGGATTCCAATAGGTTAATTTCTCAAAATACACAAAAAACTTGCTTTGGCCTGCTGGACAGCTCCAAATATAGCCGGAAGTGTGTCGAAGACTTCGTGGGTTTGGAAGAAGGGTGTTTACCAGCTTGGGGCTTGGAAGGGTGTGTGGAAAAGGGATACAATACAATAAGTAGAACACAGGTGAATAAATGTGAATTCTCAGCCCGGTCTGTGATGGGCAGGCATGGTTACATGAAACCTAGGACCCTGCCACGTGGCCAGCTCATGCTTGGTTCCCTCCACCCCAACACACACCCGAGCAGTCCCAAGGGAAGGCTTAGCTTTCCCCTCTTTGGGGATGTAGGACCTAGATGGGCCCTGAGAAGAGGAGATGGTTGTCTAGGTGGTACGTGTGAAGGCAGGGGATCAGCGATGCTGATGCGTGTCTGCCCCATGACTTCATGTTCCCGTTCATCAGGTACATTTGGCTAGAACGATGGGTTCCTCTTCCGTTGAGGGAGTGAACTTTTGTTTCCTTTTCCTAAGAATCAGGAAGCAATCGATTATCTTTTTCACAGTAACAAGCAGCAAGAAGCAGTCAAAATTTCTCTTCCTAGTTTTTTCATGGATACATTTGTTGACCAACTCCCTGAATTCATCCTAACATGTGCTGATAACTGCATGAGAAAAGCAAGGAGAGAGAGATTTTTCCACCTGTGAACATATGAATAATGGCATTTGTTTTTCCTTTACTTAAAAAAATAAAACGTACTGTCTACAAATACTGAAGATGACAGGAGTATATGCACAGATAATTATATGAATTTAGCGATCCATTTGTCTAGGGAAATCAGCTTTGTTTCAAAGAAGATTAAAGAACAGTGCTCTCTCAGAGTGCTTTTCTCTGCTGATCACCTTCTGATTGTTGACAGGGAGGTTTGCCAATTTCTTTTTCCCAGAAACTTTGTGCTCATGTCAGGATTCTCTCCAGCAGTGTTCCTGCAGAGGTATTGATTGTTCTTTCCCTGAGTAAAAGAACAGCCAAGCCCACCTTCAGCGAGGCCACTCTGGCTCTAGAATGATCAAACATTCTGCCATTTACACACTATGTAGCTCTGGGCAAGTCACACCAGCTTCAGGAGCCAGACTCCTCACCTGCGAGACGGGGATGAGGCTGTCTCCCTCACTGGGGTGTGGTGAGGACACAAGGAGGCGTGACTGAATGCTGAGAAAATGCACGGCTGATAAAAGCAACAGTGTTATTGTCCTCCTCTCCCTCAGAACCGAAGGACAATGCCAATCCCTGCCATTTACTGAGAGCATATGAATGTACCGGGTATCTAACCCGTATGTTCTTGTTTAATCCTTGGGACATCGAAACAATGTGATGAAGTGAGTATTACAAACTCACTTTGCAGATGAGAAAAACGATTGATTTAGGGATTCTTTTCATTATAAAGGAAAGAGCCAGAATGTGAGGCCAGAGGAGTGAAACTTCAGAAGGGATCATCGCCAGCACTTACCAGGGTTCTTCCTTACAGGGGATCTTGCTGCCTGATACATCCCCAACAAGCTGGCGTGTGTGTGTTTGTGTGTTTGCGTATCTTACCATGTGGGAATAAATTAGGAGTAAATGTTAGGCACTCAAAAATACGCTTTCCCCAGAAGGAGACATTGCCCGTTTCTCTCATCTCTGCACTCCTGAGTGGGTGGAAACCAAGCACTGTCCCAGGTCCCCTTTGGCATGGGGGAAGGCTCCCGTTCAGAGCACCCTTGGCCACGCAGAGGCAACCGACCACTCAGTCCCTCGATACAGACTCGGAAGCTTACTGGAGAGGCTGCGTCACCCCTGCAAGCAGCATCTACCCCTGTGCGCACCTAGAGGGGTGGTGAGCTAGGCCTGGGAGACAGTCCTTCTCCACCTTCCCAACATATGCTACCAGTCAGCTGCCCCTGCTTCTGAAAAGAGCCTATTTATTTTCATTACTAATATATGGTTCTCCCCCCTGCCACAACATTGCTCTGTGAACCTTTCCTCCGAATCCCCGAATTCCTTCTTGGGCTATGTTCTGTGCTAGAAGCTTGGCAATTCAGTGGTGACCGGGACAGGCTATGTGAGGAGTGTCATACTCTCTGATCAGGACAACAGACATCAGGCAAAATATCCTGAATTAGTATTTGCAGGAGATCCATGTGCAGGTACAGGAAGTACAGAATGCTTTGCAAACATAAAACTGGGGGCCTCTGAAATCCTCAGTCTCAGGTCCTCATCATTAAAATTGGTAGTAAAATTTCTTCTCATGCTGATAATAGCAGATTTTCTGAGAGTCCAATTATAAAGTACTTTGTAACTTTTAAATGTCTTATGTTATTTTTCTGCTTTTTAATAGGAATAATTATGAGGATACCTAAATTATGAGGAAGCATATTACCATTACTGATTATAAAATAATCCTAATCACATTTAATATTTTTCCTACCTTCTCTACAGACGAAGTAATTCCACTTCCCAAACCTTCTTTGAGATAACATATTCCTTTTTTTTTAATTTTTTTTTTTATTTTTAATGTTTTTTATTTATTTTTGAGACAGAGAGAGACAGAGCATGAACGGGGGAGGGGCAGAGAGAGAGGGAGACACAGAATCGGAAGCAGGCTCCAGGCTCTGAGCCATCAGCCCAGAGCCTGACGCGGGGCTCGAACTCACGGACCGCGAGATCGTGACCTGAGCCGAAGCTGGACGCCCAACCGACTGAGCCACCCAGGCGCCCCGAGATAACATATTCTAATCATTTGTACAGATGTGTATAGAGCCCTTCCTGGACAAAATTGCTAGCTGTGGGGGTCATAGGCAATGAGGGCCAAAGGGGATAGGAGATTGCTCAAGAGAACATGCCTTGAACGTCTATCATCTATGAGCATCTCACAACTGCTTTACAAGATGGGTGTTCTTTTTCCAGTTTTCTGAGAAGGAAGCAGTTTTTAGGGTTTTCATTGAACTTGTCAAGGCCACTCAGCAGGTGGGTGGTGCAGTCATCAGCATCTGAAGCCTGTGCTCTCCCATCAAGCCAACAAGCATCCCAGGAACATTAACTCTGTAGCCTTTTTGCCCCCTTGGAGGTGCTTACTGAGCCGGCACTTTTCTGGTTTAAAAAGAGGAAGTGGATGGACATTCACTGAAAGTGTTTTTGACTTGGCTGTGAGCTCCCCATCCCAGTGCTGAGCTCCTGGAAAATGGAAACTCCCTTTTGTGTTTGGTTGTTGATACTATGAAGCTTCTAGAAGGTATGCAATACAAAAATTTAAACTGAACCAAATGACCCCTTTCAATGTCATTTCTATTATAAAAAATGACTCAGAAATGGCACTGGCTCCCTTTGGTGGTATTTCAGATGGAGCGAAAAGTCTAGAGAAGCAATTAATGGTGTGCATTCTCGACTCTGTGGGGGCACCCTCAGATCTGGCTCCCCACTCCACTGACTCATAATTCTTGCTGAGGCTTGAGTTCTTTTCTGGAAGGCACTTCTCCAAGTTCTACATCTGGCCCTGCTCTAATTCTTGGTGAGCACAATGAGGCCCGTGCTCTGTAGCCTGCCAGGGTACAGGGTAATATTTCCCATTTGCTTTCTCTCCTCAGAAAAACTATTCAATGCAGAGAATTAAAAAATGTGGCAGACACAAGCATTTTTTTTTTCTTAGCAGCAAAGTCTGGGATATATGCCCTTCAACAGCAATTAGGTTTCTTGTTCACTTCAATCTCCTGTATTATCTTACACCTTGGCATGATTTCTGATGTGACATTTTCCTGTAGAGACGCAACGTAAGACACTGACACTCACTTTGCATTTGACAGGAAGTTGTTAAGGCAGCACTCACAGTTTGGAAGATATAGGAAAATAAGTCATCTTTGCATGACTTATTCCCAAAGCCCATTATAACAAAAAGCCCCTGATAATTCCAGTTCATATTAAATTTTTGCCATTCAGAGAAAGAACAATTTGGGCAAATAAGTGCTCATTAAAATTTATTTTGAGGGAATATTTTCCATTAGGGTATTTCATTATTTAAGAAGAAAATAGAAGCCTATGTAGTAATGCATAACTCTTACACCAACATGGCATTTCAGATAAATTACATTTGGATAAAGATGAACGTGTTTGGGTTTGGAAGGCTGATTGATTCTAGCAGGTACTGTAGTTGCATAATTATAAGCCATGTTGAAAGAAGTTACTAAAAAACAAGGATGAACCCAAAGAAATCCACCAACAAGCCAATAAAAAATAATTCCATGCTGGCCTAATTTTTGTTCCTTTGGGAACTGAGGTTTGGGGCCCCCATATAGAAGGAGCAGGCCCGTGTGCATTCCTGAGACTGGGTGGTTAAAGGGATAGAGAGGCAGTTTAAGGAGTCAACAGGGAATAGTAGGCAGTCTCAAGAATACAGACCCTACCTCATGGCATCACATTTCATTTTTTTTTAAGGCAAAGGAAAGATGACTTGGCCAGATCTGGGGTTGGGCCCACCAGGGAGCAGCCGTGAAATTTAGGTAATCACACATCTGTCTTAAAGAGCTGCATTTTCCATTCATAACTGGCTTAGTAACTTTTTTAACACAGACTCACAGCAAGTTCTCAGGATGCCACTTTTTGCCTCAAGGCCCTCTGCCCAGACACCTCGGATGATGAAGCTTTCTCTCTAAATAGGTTCTAGTACCAATTCCAATGTGTGTACGTGGTGGGGGCGGGGGGGCACTTCCCACACCAACAAGCAATTCTCAGGATACCAGCAGATTGTCCTACAATTCAACACAATTCCGACACCATCTACCTGGAGACGGCATCAGATTCCACAGGTTAGAGGCTCAGTCCTACAAGACTGTCCCCAGCCCCCACCCCAGCCCCATTTAGATGCCAGTTGCAAGCCCAGGCTATTATTTGCACTTCTCACTGATAGGCTATACACTGGAAGTTCCCAAGAGCCTCTACAGTTGATTAATTTGTTAGAGTGGCTCAAAGAACTCAGGAGAAACATTTTACTTCCTGGATTACTGGTTTATTATAAAAATATAGAGCTAATAAGGAATAGCCAGACAGAAGAGGTGCAGAGGGTGAGGGGTGGGAACCGGGTAGGGAGCTGCAATGCCCTTTCCAGGGGCGCCACCCTCCCAGCACCTCCACGTATTCACCCCCCTGGAAGCAATGTGAACCCTGTTGTGCTGGGTTTTTATGGAGGCTTCATTCCATAGACATGACAGATTAAAATCGCTGGCCAATGGCAATTGATTCAAACCCTGGCCCCTCTCTTCACCTTGGAGGTCGGGGGCGCCAGGTCCTGAAAGTTTCAACCCTCAAATCATGTGGTTGGTTCTCCTGGCAACCAGCTCCCCATCCTCAGGTTACCTAAGGACGTTCCAAAAGTCACCTTGGTAACAAAATGAAAGACACCTCTGTCACCCTCTGCACAAGAAATTCCAAGGGTTTTAACAGCTGTGAGCCAGGAATAGGCTGATAACCAAACATATTTCTTACTGTCCATCACAATATCACACTCTCCATCTCCTACCCAGGTTTTCTTCAGTGAGCCCCCTTTCTGCCTCCACATCTTCCTCAAGTGGTATCCTCTGCACATAGTTGCCATGGTTACTTGTCTTTCTGTTGTTCCCACTACTGGAATCCAACACGTTTCACAAACCCTCACCTCACCTCTCAGAGGGTACATTTACTTTATTTACCAGTTCCAACTGTACCCCTTCCTCACTCCTCAGCCTGAATGACTACATCCTGCTGAGCCAGAAGAGTGAGCGAGCACAGCACAGGTAGGGAGAGCTCCTCATGATCACCCACAGCTTTGGTACCTGGGCCAAGGAAGTCCATTACCTACTTTAAGCCTCCATTTCAACATTTAAGAAATGGGCATAAAACATCCATTTCAGGGAAATTCTGGAGATAAAATGATATAATGTATAGGAAAAGGCAAGCAGGTTGTTACTGATTCAACAAACATTCATTAATCAAGCAACATTTTATGTGCTGTGAGCTACACAGTGTTTCCTGGTCCTTGTTTTCATGATCCTCATCGTCTGCTGTCTGGAATGTGGTTGGCAGTCAATTAATAACTGAGAGTAACACTACCAAAAAAACAAACATTTTCTTTATTCTATGTTATTAAATTAAATGCTTAACTTCTGCTTTACTCAGCCCTGTATATGATCAACATTTATTTAATATTCTAAGCAGGTTGCCTGCCACAGCTTAGAACTTTTGAATGCCAAGGGCCAAATCAGATTCTTATCTCATACAAAGGAGCACTTGGTAAATCTTCTGATGGATTTCAACCTTCTGTCATTTAGCATATATTAGGAGTAAGTCTCATACATCCCATTCATCAAGTGATGTCCAACATGATTAAGATGTGAAATATGTGCTTACCCAACTGAAAGAGACAGTTGCTAGTAAGTTAAAAATCGGTATCATTCTTCTCCATGTTTCCCAAACTCAGTAATTGCTGGCTAACTTGAACTTCAAGGATAATTGCCAGGAATTAGAAGACCTGTAAGGTAAAATGAATTTTAGTTCTCGACAGACCACCAGTATTTTCCTTTTTCTTGTCGTACATTTTAAAAAATACCATTTATCATTTACTTGAGCAGCTCTGATTCCTCAGGGAAACAAAACTGATAGTAAGCTATAGAGATACAGTTTCCAGAAGTATCAAAATAAAGCAGGAAAGAGGAAATCAAGATATTTATTTTTTCCCAAGATATTTCTGGAAAACCTGGAGCTCTAAATCCCATGCTCTTAGTTGATTATTCTTCGTATACATACATTGCCATCCTAGCGAGGCCCACTTTGCATTCTCATGTTCTTTCACTGGTGTCAGACTTGAGTGGGGATAATGGGGATAATGCAGGACCTGTCTGGCAGTGAAGGTCAGGGACATGTTTTCAGTCATGGAACTAAGAAATGCTCGGACTTGTGGACATCTATATCTTCACGTACCTAAACTCTCCTAACCAATATATGTTTAGTTTTAATTTTAAAGCCTTAACTTCAGAACTCAGAGTTTTTAAAAATTTTTAAATTTACGTATTTGAGAGAGAGAGTGCCTGCACGAGTCGGGGAGGGGCATAAAGACAGGGAGAGAGAGAATCTCAAGCAGACTCTGTGCTGTCAGTGCACGACCTGACATGGAGATCAATCCCACAAACCGTGAGATGAGAACCTGAGCTGAAATCAAGAGACAAGACACTTAACTGACAGACCCACCCAGGTGTCCCTCAGACTGAGTTTTAGTCTCACATGAGATGCTCATTAAAGTCAAGAGTTATTTATTTATTTTATCCTTATGCAATGGTTATTATCAATTAAACGGCAGTGGTCAAGTTAAACAGCATTGTTCCCCTACCAACAATCGTGTATGCTTCAAGTTCATTTACATAATGAGTACAAAATTTAACTGTTAATAGTTTATAGGGGCCAGATAAAGAAAGAATATTATGATTACTATTTTTAAAGTACATGATCAACCAGGACATTCAGTTGAGATCCCATAAAGTCAATGCCATGTGGGCAAAGACATTATGCGTTAGGACAAAACTGTTGTACATCCAACCTAACGAAACCTAAAAGTGGGCCTCATCAGAAACAAAGTGATCTGTTGGTATTTTAACTGCGCTTAGGACAAAAGCCAACACTCTTTAGGAGAAGATAACATAATATGCAGTCTCATTCACAGTGTCCAGCATGCAGTAAAAAAGTAACCACACATGGTAAGAAGTGTCCAATTATAAATAGAATAGTCAATAGAAACAGACCTACAGGTGATCCCAAGTTTGCAGGCAAGGGCTTTAAAAAAGTGGGTAATGTATAAAAAATAACATGAATGTAACATTGAATATTTAAATCGAAAATTGTGATCTATAAAAAATAATCAATGTCCTAGAAATGATACAGTATTTGAAGTAAGGAACTCTTTGAATGGATTTAACAGTAAAATGAACACAACAGAAGACAAGATTAATAAATCTGAAGAAATATCAAAGCAGAGGTCAATGTACATGAAGCATGAAGAATGAAGAAAAACAACAAAAAAACCCAGAAATAAACAAAAAGGAAATGTAGGACACTGTCAACAAGTCTAAAATATGTGTCATTGGAAAACCAGAAAGAGAGATGTACAGAAATTATATTTCAATAAATAAGAGAGCCAAGACTTCCAAACCTGATGACAGACACTACTCCATTGACCAAGAACTTCAATTAACACTAAGCCAAAGAGCTACAGAGAACACCACACGCAGGTACATTACATTTAAACTGCCAAACACCAAAGATAAAGAGAAAACCTTAACGGTAGCTGAGCTATGTGTGCATTTTGTTGTTGCCATGGTAACCTTCAATAGCAGAGCTAGGTGTACATTTTTTTGTTGCTATGGTTACGTTTGTCCCACAGGGGAAAAGGAAATGGGTAGGGATTTATGCCTTTTGTACCACCCCATCCTCCATCTTTCTTGTAAGCACCCAGTGATGTCCACGAAGAATAACCTGTGAGTTGGTACAAAATCTCTTTGTGTCTGAGAACCTCAGGAGTTCTATACTCTCACACTTGCCCATGCTTGGTCTTTAGCAACTCATTAACATTTTTTTGCTGAAATATGACCCAGTTGTGCGGCTTGGTGAAGAAATTAGGATGGTCTCCTTATTCGAGGCATAGTTGTGTTTGTGTCAAGTTTTCTCTGACTGTGGGAAGCCCAACCTACGACGGGGGAAGGAATATTTGGTCAACCTTGTCCATGGAATTAGTTCTATTGGTCTAAATTCACTTTCTGCATCCAGCCCAATGCATGGTAACTACTGCATTTGGATGGTTCCTTTTCTGGGAGCAAAGGGCTGTGGGTCCAAGCTGTTGATACATTTCTAAAACTATGTATTTTGTGATTTATCAAATCTTATAGTCTTTGAGATGAAGTGTGATAATCTATTAATTCCCTTTGGAACTTCATAATCTGTGGATACATGCAGAGCAGAAGGAATCTTCCTAGACCCTTGACAGACACATGTGCTTTCAGCATGAACTGCTCACAACTACAACTCACACTGGCTGACGCATGACAACTGGACTTTCTGATGGAAGTGCACTTGTAAGATTTGAGGTCCAAACTTTAGAATCATTAATTTAAAAAGATCGAAAAGGGGAAGGCCCTTATTATGGGGGAGGAGGGATCCCTTTTACCATGATACCAGACTTGCTGGTGTCTTATTTAATAGCCATTACCCCCCATAGCTTTTTTTCCTTTTATGGTGAGGTTCTTCCTTAAGCCTGTCATGATATTAATTCCCTTGGTCAAGGGCTGGTTTAGGAAGGGACATGGAAAAAATTATGACCAGGTGATGTGTGTTTATGGGTATGGATGAGAAGAGTGCTGGGTGGTTTGCTAATTTTGTTGTTGTTGTTTGTTTGTTTTTGTGGAGACACTGTGAAAGTAGACCTTCTTCTTTCATTGGATTTTTTTTTTTAATGACACCTGGGGTGGCAGCATCCAACTTATGTCCTAGTAGAGTAGAAACAAAGAACATAACTCCTTGACAATGACGGTGAGACACTGAAATACAAATTAAGCAGTCATATAAAAATCTAAGCAATATACATAAATCGTGGAATGACAGTATTGATAACCTGAGAAGTATATACCAGCACTCTAATTTAATTTTAATAAGTACCTTATTTTCTCTAATAATAAAATGAAAATACCTCCTTAGTGAAAAAAATAAATGTAATACAAAAGGGTATCAACTTAAACATGGACCTTTCTCTGTACCACATTCTCCCTCTCGGGGGCCGTCCAGCTCCTCAGAAGTAACCATGGCCTTTGTTCAATATCCTTCTCATTCCTTTACCTTGCATTTGAGCCCTAACAAAAGGCTTAGACATACACATATACAGTTTCATTTCACAAAATGGAATCATAGCACATGCATGTATCTTCATAGTGATTGTTTGCTTATTAGGTTATATTTCTGATTCATCACATACATTGTATATTTATGTACATAAAAAAGCAATTCAGTAAGACTCTGGGAAGAGGATTTGCTGCACCAGTGGCTGTGCCTATTTAAATTTTGGCTGATGCTACCACACTGCTATCTAAACCAGTGTTAGCAGGTTACGCTCTCACCAGAAGCGTGGGAGAGAAAGCAATTTTATATTTTATGGAAAACTTTGGAGAACAGATGACAATCAAACGGAGAAGTTGTTTTCTGATAGGTATCAGATTTTTATTTTCTACACCCAATTCCCCTTCTAGAAATTAATCTTACAGAAATAATTACACAACAAGATCTATCATAAGGATGGCAAATGCAGTGATGCTTACATCTTGAATTGGAGGCCACTAAATGTCTGGCAATAGGCAATTTGTTAAATAAATTATGATATGAAAGACTGTGTGCTTGAGAGATTTAATATGTCCCATAACCACCCAGCTCAGGGAATATTTGTTCTAAGAACATAAGCCCTAAAATCTAATGCTCTTAGTTCCAGCTGTCTGTGGACGCTTCCATGAACATTTAACCCACAGGTAAGGGTTAAGATCTAGAAAATGAAGCAGCAGAAAACAGGATTTCAAATTTATATTCCCAAATGTTTCCTCATATATTGTTTTAAAAAGACAAAAACCCTAAAAACGATTTGACCTCAGGATTTAAAAGGTGAGTATCAAAATCAACCAATAAAAACGAGGAAGATAAATGAACTCAGATCAAAGATATGAAAAATTTTAGTAGAAGTGAAAGCAGAAATGTTTGGTAGTATATGTGACACTGTAACAGACACTTCCAGTTCTACTCAATATTCATTCCTGTCCTCTCATGCAGGGATAGAACTTTGTTTTTTTTTGTTTTTATGAAAATCTACAAAGGCTGCATTCCCAGCACTCCTTGCATCATGCTGTGGCTCTATGAAGAAGTTCTGGCAGATATATACACAAAAGTATGGTCAGCAACTTCCGGGAAGGCGAAGAAAGGGGGCTGAATCAATGGCAAAGTGACCATTTACCAAGTCTTCTACTTGCTGCTGTCCAGAAATGTGACTCTGATCAATAGAGCTCCAACAGTTATCGTGAATAATAAGGATCATAAGGATGGAAGCCAGGTGTTGGGAATGCGAGCATGAAGACAAGTCTGGGTCCTTGATGATACCAAGGTGCTGACACAATGGATCTCTTTTCCATGAAAGGAGAGTGAACTTTTGTTTAAGATACTGTTCCTTAACTTGTTGTAATATGCTACACGTTCTATGTTGCATGATACAAAACACACATTTTGTTCTTTAAGAATATGATAAAAAGGGAAATCCCTGGCAAACCTAACAGACAGACATAGAAAATGAATATACAAGGTTAATGATGAGATACAATCTTCAAATACAGTAAAGCTTAAAGACGTATATTAAAGCATTGGTACAAACTTACCATAATAAATACGGACAACCAAAGAGAAACAGGTAACTTGTTACCAAAACATAAAATACCTCATTTGACCCAAAATGAGACAGAAAATTTGAACAGTCCAGGGGTGCCTGGGTTGCTCAGTCAGTTGAGCACTGGACTCCTGACTTCAGGTTTGGTTAAAGTCATGATCCAAAGATTGTGGGATTGCACGCCATGTCAATCCACTCCCAGTGTGGAGCCTGCTTGAGATATTCTCTCTCTCTCTCTCTCTCACCTCCTCTCACCTCTCACTCCCTCTCTTTTTCAAAAATAAAAAAAAGATAATTTGAACAGTCCAATAATCCTAGCCAAATCTGGTGGCAAATTTAGGTGGTTTTACTGCCGAGTTTAATCTAAATTCACACATGATGTAATTCCTATGTTATTCTAAACAATTGTAGTCCACAGAGAAAGATTAAAGATCCCTAATTCATAGTTATCAAGTATTGTAAAGATAGCACACAAGAGAAAATAAGATGAATTCCAATTACAAACATAGAAGCAACTATTTCAAATAAATTATTAGAAGTCTGAATCCAGCTATTCATTTATAAAATTATGATATAAACAAATGGGATTAATTTCAGTAATGTAAGAACTTCAGAAATAGGAACTTTATCAACGTATTTCATTACAACAAACTAAAGGGTAACAATAGATGTTGAAAGCTATTCAATAAATTATAGAGCTACTGTGAATAACTACAGGGAGAGTAGAAGGAAACCACTTAAACAAATGCTATTTACTGAAAAGAGCAAACAATATTTTGAAGGGTATAATATTAAGACCATTTACCATTAAAAACTGGAATTAGTACTGATCACTTCTCGTATTCACTCATTGAATCTTCCCATTGGCCCTCTGAGGAGGACCATTAATGCCCCCAGTTTAAAGACAGACAAAGCGAGGCGTAAAGTGGTTAAGGTAACTCACTCAAGCCAGCTAGCAGTGAGGCAGGATCTGTACTCACGCAAACTGGTTCCACAGTACCCCCCCCCCCCCCCCCCCCCGCATTCAAGATGGTTTATTCCTTTTCCTGCCCACTAAGGCCCGCCTCCCCAGCCGCCGGCCACGGCTTCTGCGCCAGCACCTTCACTCCGGAGCCCGAGGAGTCACTGTGCCACCCATTGCACCACTACGTGGCGGCGGGCCTGCAGGCTTCCCTTCATTCCCGGCGTCCACGTGTCCTTCCGAATCAGCTTCCGCCCGCTCCAGGGTGACCCGAGCTAAGGCTCTCAGGCGCTGACGGGCCACCGGCGCATGCGCAGCTCTCACAGCTCAGTGAGCCCGGCGTGGTGCATGGAGCCTTCGAGCGGCGTGCGGAGCATGCGCGTCAGGTCTGACATGCGCAGTGGTTTTCCTCCTTTACTTCTCCAGTTTGCGGAGGCGTCTCAGGCTCGAGGGCTGAGGTCTTTGGAGGAGCAGTGACGGGACTCTGAAGCTGGAAACGCATTGTTCTTGTCCTTGCTTGGGGGTTGAGCATCATCTGGGCGGCTCCTGCAGGCGGGCTTCTGCAGGAAGGGTTTGGACGAAGGCTACCTCCCATCAGGAAAGCCGGCACCTGCTCCTGTGACGCAGGCCGCGCGGCAGCCCTTTCTGTTGCTCACAACGGGCTCCCCGCTGCTCTCGTGGGCCTGCAGCTGCCAGCGATCTCCTCCGGGTTGGTGCAGAATGTGCTCCAGGATAGCCTCGCGCTCGTGCAGGCAGCATTTGGCTCGACAACAGGGTCGTGGCAAGGCCGCAGAGTTGCAGCCGCAGTCGAAATTGTAGACTTCAGTCCGGCTCTGTTAGAAGGTCTGGGTCCCGAGGCCTGAGGCTGCTGTGTCCCTCTCAAGGTAAGTATAGACGGGGTCTGCAAGGCCGTTTTTGCTGTGCGGGGCCATCCTCACGATTCCTTGTTTTTTTTTTCCCCGGCTTCTTCACCTGTTCCCCTACAATGGAAAGGCACCAGAGAATTTTGTCTCCTATTAATTTAGCTAGCTTTCTTTGGATTGGCGTTTTCATACTGCATCTTGTTCCATCTTTTTACTTTTAACTTATCTGTTCTTTATACCGAAAGGTGGTGGTATTTTGTGGATGACAAATAGTTCTTGCTTTTTCTCCTGTTTGACCATCTTTTTTTTTTTTTTTTGCTTGGAGTGCTTAGACAATTAACAGTTAATGTTACTATTAGTATGGGGGGATTTAAATTTCCCATCTTGCTACAAGTTTTCTGTTAGTTCCATCTGTTCTTGGATCCTTTCTCTCCCCCTTTTCTGCCTGTCTTTGGGCTAGTACAGTTGTTTTTGTTTTTTTTTTTTAATCCCTGTGTTCTGATAAGCTCACCATGTATCCAGATGAGCAAAGCCTTGTCCTTATAAAATAATTGTTTTTCTAGATATGTAAACTGTTTGCCTGGATAGAATGAATTGCAAGAATTTCCTAAAGATAATAGTGAAATATTGTTATTATTAATATAATTAATATGTTACTGTTAGGCTGCAGTCCTTTTGCGTGTGCCTCTCATGGAGCAAATAGTTACATTTTGTTGACTCAGGTCACCTTCGCTCTCAGCCCAAATAGCTAAGTTTAACATACCCACAGGGTAGGCAAATGGATAAAGTATGACATTGTTACACACTTGAGTATTATGCAGGAGTGAAAATTAATGTAGCATTATGAATTAACATGAAAATGATGAATCTCAAAAGCTGAAAAAAGCAAGTTGTTAATGAATCCATACAGTAAGAAATCACTGATGTGAATTCAAGAACACATAAGTGACAGAACTACAAATATAAACAGAGGAATGGTGAAAACGAAATTCAGAATAGTCCCTCACCCTTTCTTTCACAAGATAAGAGGAAGATGGCATCAGGAAGTGTCACAGTGAAAGCTTAAATAGTATTGCCGTTTGTTGACATGAGTGGACTATTCATGGTTCTTCAATTAAAACTTGTTTAAACAAGTATAAAGTATATTTTTTTAATTTAAAAAATATTAACATAGGGGTTCCTTGTTGGCTAAGTCGGCTAAGCGTCCAGCTTCAGCTCGGGTGGTGATCTCACGGCTTGAGAGTTCGAGTCCTGCGTCGGGCTCTGTGCTGACAGCTCAGAGCCTGGAGCCTGCTTCAGATTCTGTGTCTCCATCTCTCTCTTCCCCTCTCCTGCTGGCAATCTGTCTCTCTCTCTCTCAAAAATAAACATTAAAAAATTAAAAAATAAAAATATCCATTAATATAAAAAGGCAAAATGTTAAATGTGTATAGTGCTCAAAACATACTTCATTACCCTCTTCCCTTTTCCAATCAAGTATCACCTGGCATTCAGTCACCAGTAAATCAGGGCATTTCCAAATTGCCTTCACACCCAGTTTTGTCTCTGCAAAATAAGGAGAAACATTTTATGATCACTAAAGTTCCTTACAGATTTTATAACTACATTTGTACCTGCCAAGAAAGTCCCCAAAACCAAAAAGCAAAAGTAGAGTCTACCAGTTACTTATTTTGATCTTTTTTTTTTTTTTTTGAGCAGCAGCTAATGCAATACGAACAAAAAATATTTATGATAAACATTGGAGAAAAGAGACATGATTATAAAATTTAAAAAAAACCCATGAAACTTAAGAAAAGAATTTGATAAAGTAGTGAACAAAATATAGGAAGTATTAAGTGCTAAGAAGAAAAATGAGTAAGAGGTGTGTTAGAGATTGTCTGTGAAGAGGTTGCATAGTTTCAAGGTAATCAAAGAAGGTGTGTCTGAAGATATATTTTTGCAAGACCTTGAATGATTAATTCTGTCTTGAACCAGCGTTGGAGGATGAGTGTCGGATCCAAACAAACTTCTGGCCAGCTGTGCGTGGGTGCAGAGAAGGAGATGTTCAGTTTAAAGGACCTCAGAGACACATAACTATTGTCAGGGGAAGGTTAGAAAAACTGGCTTTCCCAGCTTCCAGCCATTCTCCTGATCACGGTGCACTGACTGATGGTGAGCCAGGACAGGAGACGGGAATGGTCTTTGCAAATCTCAGATTTATCTTTAGTTTGGGAGAACAAAGCCCCCTACATAAGCCTGCTGGTTTTGGATATGTCGGAAAGGTCCTTTTCCTGCAAGCAAGATGAAACATTCCAACAGCCAGTGACCACAGGGGGCAAACCTTTTGTCCAGTAAAGTAGGTTTATTGACTTCATGCAATGAGGGAGGGTGTGCTAGGTGAGTCCTGAAGTGTGTGTTAGTAAGAAGGAGCAGGGAGAGAGTTTTATTTATTTATTTTTTATGAGGCTTGTGCTTGTGTGAAATGATTTTCAGGAAGGGTTAGACCAAGCAGGAATCATCTCTGAATTGTTTGCTATCATAGAATCTGCAAAGCTGGGCTGAGGACATCTTTTGTAAAAGAAAAAAAAAAAAACCCCAAAACTTACTAGCCCTCAAAGAAGAGGGTCATTATGATATTCTACAGCTGCAGCATGACCTTTGGAGAAATATTCTTTAATGTTAACTTTGCAGTTGGCTTTATTGTGTCTGTTATCACAATCTGTTTAATGGCAGGCCTGATATTTAATGCCTTAGAGAAAAAGTGTAAAATGTCCCTGACATTTTTAGGAAATCAGGGCCGTGATCAATAGTGTTTTTTAGCCCCATTGTGCTTGAAGTCAGCAGAAGGAACCTACAGAATAGCCATAGGCTGGCTTAAGTTAGATTGACTATCTTCCATCCAAGTCAGACTGACTCTAGAGTCTGACTTGGAATGGCCTGTTTTGCTGAACTGCAAATGGAATCTAAATACTTTTTTTTTTTTGATTGAACTAATTTTTTTTTTTCAAAAACATTACCCAACGAAAAACAACAAATTAGTTCAAATGAAAATTTAAGCAATCTAACTTCAAAAAATTTTTAATTTTTCGTTATTGTAAAAACATAACATTAAATTTACCACCTGAATCATTTTTAAGTGTGTAGTTCAGTAGTGTTAAGTGTATGTATATTCACATCATAGTCACAAAAAATCTTTAGAACTTTTTCGTTTTTCCACATTGAAACTTAATGTCCACTGAACGCTACCTCCCATTCCCTCTCTCCTCAGCCCTTGGTAACCACCTTTCAATTTTCTTTTTCTGTGGTTTTGACTATTTCAGGTGTTCACATGCATAGAATTATATAGTATTTGTCCTTGTGCCCTTGACTTACTTCATTTAGCCTAAATGTTCTCAAGGTTAATCCATGTTCAAGTCTGACCAGATTTCCTTCCTTTTTAAGGCTGCATAGTACTCACTTCTATGTAAAAACCACATGTTCTTTGTCTCTTTACCTGTCTGTGGATATTTGGGTTGCTGCCACCTCTTGGCTATTGTGCATAATACTGTGATGAATACGGCTGTATAGATATCTCTTCAAGATTCTAGGATTGCTGGGTCAGATGGTAATTCCAGTTTTAATTTTCTGAGGCACCTTCATATTTTCCATAATGGCACACCATTCTGCATTCCCACCGACAGTGTACAAGGGTTCTAACTTCTCTGCATCCTTGCAAATACTTGTTTTCTGCTTTTTAGAGACTGGCACTCTTGATGGATGTCATTGTGGTTTTGATTCACATTCCCTAATATTAGTTACATTGAGCATCTTGTCATGTGCTTATTATAAGATCATTTGCTTGTCTTTGGAGAAATATCTGTTCAAGTTCTTTGCCCATTTTTAATTAGGTTATTAACTTTTGTTGTTGAGTTGTAGAAGCTCCTTACATATTCAGTATATTAACCTCTATCAAATATATGACTAGCAATTATTTTCTCTCATAACACTCTGTTAATTGCTTGTTTTGATATGAAGAAGTTTCTGAATTTGGTGTAGTCCAATTTGTCTAGTTTTTCTTTTGTTGCTTGTGCTTTTGGTATCATATCCAAGAAGTCATTACCCAATTCAATGTCCCAAAGCTCTTTTCCTGTGTTTTTCTTTTAGGAATTTAATAGTTTCAGGCCTTACATTTAGGTTTTTAATCCATTTTGAATAAATTTTTGTGTGTTACGTTATTGGTGACACAAATTACTTCTTTCTATATTGCATATATATTAACATAGATTTATAATGACTTCTTATGCTTTTAGAAAATACTCTGTACATATTGATGAAGGATTTACTCATCTACCCTACAACACCACAGGCTTCTCTATTTGTCTGTATGTTTATCCCTACAGGACCCTGATGAGAGAGTGGAAGGAGAGTGTTGTGAATTACCTACCTGCTGGGTTTTGATGTGGTCAGCTTCATGCTCACCTATGGTGCAGGAGCCTTTTAATTAGTTTCTGCATTTCACACTGAGGTATTTTGTTGGTTTGTTGCTGTTAAATCCGTGTTTCTGGATAAAGGAGAGTGTAGGGCTTCCTATTCCACTATCTTGCTGATGTTACTCCCCCCAAATCTGCTTTTTAAAACCAAAACCTACAAACACTCCACTCGGTTTAGTTGAAGATCTTTAGCACAGAGTTTGTAGAAAATCTCTGGTTGGAAACGTCTGGAAGAGAGTTAAAGAATGTATACCAAAATACATCCAGGTTTTTTAAGCAGACACAGAATGCTTGGTTCCTCCCTTCCTCCTTGTCTTCATAAATATAATGGAAGATATTTTCCACTTTCATGCCAAGTGCTGGGTAGAGGAAGAGGAATGGCATGATCCATATCCATACTTTACAGAATTATAAACTGAAATTCAAAAAATTTAAAGAAATTAACCGAGAAATACATCTGGTAATTGAGCAAGCTAGAATTTTGATTCTTGCCTCTCCTTCAAGAAAACCTTTTTTGGAGGGAAACCAACACTTTTACCCAACTATTTAGGTATTTCCTGGGTTTTTTCCCCTCAAGCAATCCTCTTTCCTCTTTGAAGTTTGTTTTTTTTTTCCCCTTTCTCTCCTCTGCACCTCTGTCTGATGGCCCATTCTCCGTTGTCACTCTCCTTCAGTTAGAAGCCCAACATGGATATTTATGAAGGAATGATGGATACAAGAAAGCTGTCCTTGGCTTGCTCTGGATTCTAAGGGAAAATTAGGCTTCAGGGAAGAACAGAGCATTGACTGAGCTGATGTATGATTTCCAGGAAAGTAGCTTACATATTTTCTTGGTTCTGGACTTATATTCCTGTTTATAAAGTGAAGGCTAGTGAGACTGCCCTCCCAGTGAGAACATCTACCCTTGAGATTGATAAAAACCCAGTCGAGGCAGCACAATTTCAAAGAGCAGCATCATTGAGCATCCCTGCAGTTTTCAATTAGGAGGTTACTGGGAATGTAGCTATCACTGTAGAAAACAATCTTTGAACGTCCACTTGAGTACAGATGGCTAGCCTGGGAGACTAGTAGGGTATCGGGTAGTTATTATTGGAAGAAACACCACCTATTATTTTCCTCTCCTAATAAGGTGTTTGAGCAGATAGATGAAATGAGAACTAGGTTCAGAGTGCTGCTTTTGAAGACCATCAACCAAGAAAAGGATAATCCTGTGTTTGCATACAAACTGGAGAAAACAGTAATGTGGCAGGAAGCTTTTTTCTTTGCTCGCTTATTTTGTTTTTGTTTTGGTTCTGAGGTAAAATCTAATGAGGGAATAAAATGCAGGGGAGTGAAAAAATACTTGATTGAATATTTCCTTTTCCTCTTCCTTCCTGTAAGTGGCTGCTCACAGAGAGAGCACTTAATGAACTATGGCAACAGATGCCTGCTCTGTTATGCATTTCTCCAGTTTATAAAGATGAGCAGACATGAGGAATGGATAATGTTTTTCTCTAGCCAATCCAGAATCGAGAGGACTTCAGCTGCCTTGAAGGAAGGGTGATCCTCTCTGGACGGGGATGATACTCTGTGGGCAGATGAAGAAGATTTGCTATCAGAGAGGGTTGGCTTAAATTGGAGTGCACCTTGGAGAAAGGGAATGTCCTCGGGCATTGTTGGAAACAGAAATGGACAGGGAAGGCCAATGCAACAGGTAGTCCGATGTTGTAATCCTGGATGGGGAAGGCAGTGGGAAGTGGATGAACCAGAAATTTAAGAGGGAAATGTAGAAGTGAAGGGGCCATGTGGACAACGATAAGCTCCACGTGTTCCTCGAAGTTTATACAGTTGTGTACATGCATAAGGCTGTGTATGCTTAGGGTTCACCAGGGAGGGTCCTAGCATTTTACTTGTTTCTGGCTGAAGCCAATGCCTTGCGCGTGTGCAAAGGTGATATAATAAGGCTCAGTACTTATAAATTACTTGAATTATTACTATATTTCTCAACCCAGGTACAGATGCATTGGCAAAGAGTAGCCAAAGCTTTTACTGGCTCCATGTGTTTGAGCACAACCTGTAATGAATCATTGGCTGACTCCTAAGCACTGCTGACCCAGACACCTCTGGAAAGCCATTAAGAATAAAAACTAAAACCAATATTAAAAAAAAAAAAGTGAGCAGAGAACATTGTCCACACACTGCAGGTCAGACAGACTCTATGGGGTTAATCCTAAACAAAGACAAACAACAAACAAGAACAAAAAAATCCATATCAGGACATCATAATCCAGATTTGTTATACAATATTATCTAAAAGTTACAGTTCTCAACAAAATTTGTGACACGTACAAATAGGAAAGTGTGACCTATACACAGGGAAGACAATTAGTCAGTAGAGTCTGTTTTTGAGGGATCCTGACATTGGACTTAGAAGTCAGACTTCAAAGTAGCTATTATAAATAAGCTCATAGAACTAATGGAAAGCATGTTTTAGTACATAAAGTAAAGTATGAGGACACTGATTCATCTGATAAATGATCCTAATGAAAAGACAGAGAAGTTATTTTAAAAGGAACCAAATGGATATTCTGAAATTGAAAAATACAGTAACTAAATGAAAAATTCACAGAAGGTGCTCGACAGCAGACCTAAGACAGCAGAAGAAAGAATAAGAAAACGTGAAGATACAGCAATAGAATTCATCCAAAGGGTGCCTGGTGGCTCAGTCAGTTGAGTGTCTGACTCTAGATTTCAGCTCAGGTCATGATGTCATGGTTCGTGGGCTCAAGCCCCACATTGGGCTTTGCGCTGACAGCACAGAGTCTGCTTGGGATCCTCTCTCTCTCTCTCTCTGCCCCTCTCCTGCTTGCGTGCTCTCTCAAGATAAATAAATAAACTTTAAAAAAGAGCTCCTTATGGGAAAAGATATTTTCAAATGACATATTAGACAAAGGGCTAGTATCCAAAATCTATAAAGAGCTCACCAAACTCCACACCTGAAAAACAAATAATCCAGTGAAGAAATGGGAAGAAAACATGAATAGACACTTCTCTAAAGAAGACATCCGGATGGCCAACAGGCACATGAAAAGATGCTCAACGTCGCTCCTCATCAGGGAAATACAAATCAATACCACACTCAGTTACCACCTCATGCCAGTCAGAGTGGCTAAAACGAACAAATCAGGAGACTATAGATGCTGGCAAGGATGTGGAGAAATGGGAACCCTCTTGCACTGTTGGTGGGAATGCAAACTGGTGCAGCCACTCTGGAAAACAGTGTGGAGGTTCCTCAGAAAATTAAAAATAGATCTACCCTATGACCCAGCAATAGCACTGCTAGGAATTTACCCAAGGGATACAGGAGTACTGATGCATAGGGGCACTTGGACCCCAATGTTTATAGCAGCACTTTCAACAACAGCCAAATTATGGAAAGAGCCTAAATGTCCATCAACTGATGAATGGATAAAGAAGTTGTGGTTTATATACACAATGGAATACTACGTGGCAATGAGAAAGAATGAAATATGGCCTTTTGTAGCAATGTGGATGGAACTGGAGAGTGTGATGCTAAGTGAAATAAGTCATACGGAGAAAGACAGATACCATATGTTTTCACTCATATGTGGATTCTGAGAAACTTAACAGAAGTCCATGGGGGAGGAGAAGAAAAGAAAAAGAGGTTAGAGTGGGAGAGAGCCAAAGCATAAGAGACTTTTAAAAACTGAGAACAAACTGAGGGCTGATGTGGGGCGGGAGGGAGGGGAGGGTGGATGATGGGTATTGAGGAGGGCACCTTTTGGTATGAGCACTGGGTGTTGTATGGAAACCAATTTGACAATAAATTTCATATTAAAAAAAAGATACAGGAAAAAAATCCGCTGATCCCATAGTATAATAAATAAATGTGATTTCTTCAGAAAAAAAATAAAAAATAAAAAAGAGCTCCTTAAAAAAATAGAATTCATCCAATCTGAATAAATTCATCCAATCTGAAATTCATCCAATTTCAGAATTCATCCATTCTGAAAAAAATGCACGAGACCTGTGAGGCATGGCATCATCACGCAACCAGTGTATGCATAAAGGGAATTCCAGAAAGAGAAAAAGGAGAGAGAGAAATGAGTCAAACACGTATTTGAATAAATAATGGCTGATATCTTCCCACCTTTGCTGAAAAAAAATTGCACCTACTTAGTAAACACTTGACAGACTCTTAGAATCTTCACATGGAAATTACAAGATGGTCCAGTCATTTCATCTGTAGGAATCTACCCTAGAGAAGATGTATGTCCACACAAGGACTTTTATACCTTATTCATAAAAGCCTATGATGACTGTGGTGGAGAAACCCTGAGTAGTGCATGGCACAGTTTTCACATGAGGCTTTACTTCTGACAAGCAGTGGCTGTGGCAGAACCACAGAGGGGTTCCCTCCCAGCTCCTGCCTCAGACCCAACCGTGGTGGGGGTTGGTGGGGGGAGACCTCAGGATCACCAGAGCAGATTTCAAATTAACAGTTTTTATAGTGCTAACTTCCTCATCTTACATGATAGAACAGATATTTGTACACCAGTGTTCACAGCAGCATTTTCGCTATAGCCAAAAGGTGAAAACATTACTGAAATGTTTGTTGACAGGTGAATTGATAAAACAAAATGTGTGTGTGTGTGCATGTGTATACATCCTTTAAAGGGCGTGAAGTTTTGACACATGCTATAGTGCAGATGAACCTTGAGAACATTATGCTAAGTGAAATAAGCGAGACACAAAAGGACAAATATTGTATGCTTCCACTTACTGAGACTCCTAGAAACAAAATAAGAGTGGTGGTGGTTGGTAGAGGCTGGAGGAAGGAAGGAAGGAATGGGGAGTTACTGTTTTATGGTTACACAGTTTCAGTTTGGGAAGATGAAAAAGTTCTGGAGATGGAAGGTGATGATGTTTATCGCTTCTCGGCCTTTTGGCTAAGATCAAGTGGAAGGTGATGATGTTTGCACAACATGTAAAGGTACCTCATGCCACTGTAGTCTACACTTAAAAATAAAATGATAAATTTTATGTATATTTTACCACAATAAAAAAAAACCCTAAAAAGTAAAAAGAAAGAAGGCAGTCCTTTCTCCCACCATAATAAATTGCACGCAAAATCAACCCGCCCCACAAAAACAACAAAGTAATCACAAGGAGAAACTTGGTTTTGTTTGTATTGTGGACAAGTGTGGCCGAATAGTGTACTAGTGTTTTTAGGGATAAAAAGTTGCCAGGTGAAAAAAAAGTAACCAAATAATTTTGAGGAATCTGGAAATGTTTTGGGGGCAATAAGCATTGTAGGGATGAGGCAAAAATACATGTATGCTGTAAACACTAAAATATGCAACTATATATTTCCAGTGCTTTCTTTCCCTTCCTCACCCACGTGAGTTTTCAAGTGTCCATTAGCCACTGTGGGTCTGCATAAGGTTAGCCATCATCAAGGAGTGTTTAGAGCGACAAGTAGGGAGTGCTTTTGTGGATCCATTCCATTTACAACCCAAGAAAGGATAGGGAACTAACAAGAGTATTTGTTACGTAAAATATGTTACCTTGGAGTTGAATTTTACAGTTTTATCCCAGACACTCTACATGTTTCTCTTCTGTTTTAAAGTTTATTTATTTTTGAGAGAGAGAGAGAGAGAGAGAGAGGGAGGCAGGCATGAAGAGAGAGAGAGAGTAGGAGAGGGGCATAAAGAGAGTCCCAAACAGGGATTCTGTCAGCACGGAGCCCAATGCTGGCTTGAACTCATGAACTGTGAGATCGTGACCTGAGCTGAAATCAAGAGTCAGAGTCGGACGCTTAACAGACCAAGCCACCCAGGCACCCCTTCCCTTCCCTTTTAAAGGAATCAGATTTGTATGGTGGAAAGAACATGGATTTAAGAGCCATATAGTTGCCTCTCTATTAATGTGGTAACCTTGAACTTCTCAGTATCAGTTTCTTCATTTGTAAGTTGGTGGAAATGACACTGACCTTTCAGGGTTTCTTTGAGGAGTAAATGAGATAAGGAAATTGCCAAACCTACGAGCCTGACACACAGCAAATATTGAGTAAATGCTAGTTTGTCTCCCGTCCTCTCCCTTCCCCTCTTCACGGTTGATCAAGATGTCAGGGGTGTGGGTGTTAGTTTGGAAGGCGTAATGTGGAGTGCTGGGTAAAAATGTGAGTAATAATGAATGCCAGCTGTCAGAAATGGAGCCCCAGCTCAGCAATCTGCCAGCTGTGTAACCTCAGGCATGTTTCTCTAATCTCTCATTTTTCTCAGGAATATAATGCGGCGTATAAAATTATAAATGTACTCTACATTTTTTATGGAAACAGTGTGAACCAGAATTTATCAGAATTTCTGTGTTTGTAAGGCACTCTTCTGTAGTAGTGCTGCAAACAGAAGGTACATCTATAAGTGAAGTCGCATGTCTTATGAATACAAACTATCAAAAGTAAAAAAAAAAAAAAATTCAGTCAGCCGTGCTAGAGGAAAGACTAAATTAACATTCTATTCTCTCTAGAGAAAGCGAAATTACAAAATTGTTGCCATGTAAGAAAGCAATCAGAGTATACAGGTTACAAAAAGAGAAACAAGCCAAAAAATATTTTCTGGATGTGTTTTAGGCACCCAATTAATACAAGTGTCATGTTTCTGCATTTTGTAATAACAGTGGAGTTTTTCAGATTTTTATAGATAATTTCTCTGTAATTTCTCATTCTAAATAAGCACACGCATTTGTCCACAGTTCCGTATTTGTCATCTTATATTCTTTTTCTTAAATTGGACACCGTAATTTGCTCCTGGGATTGCCTCTTACCAGATTCTCATTCAAGCAAGTTGATGGAGTCAGAGCCCAGACTAAAGCAGGTGGTTTGGGGCCATCCAAGGCGAGGAGAATTCTACCCACAGAATTCTGTTTTTCTAGAACTATCCCCAAAACCTCAGGTGATGAAAATAAACAAAAGAAAAAATAATTCCATGACTGTTCTTTGAAGTTTTATTATTATTTTCACATTTTCAGACTTTTTTTTTTTTTTTTTTTTTTTTATGCCTGGCACTGTGACCACTCCACATGCATTATCTCACCTAATAACCACAGCTCTATGGGGTACATGCTGTTATTATCTCAACATAATAAGTGAAGAAAATGAGGTTTGGAAAGATAAGCCCCTGTGCACCGTCTCCAGGCTAGAGACCCCATTATCAGGTGTTTGGGAAGCAGGACAAGAGCAGAGATTATGACAAGTCAAGAGGGCGGTAGGCATTCCTGCCTGTTGAAGACACGTGTGGCCACATTACTTGGCGAGTGGCTGCGTGCTATTTTCCGCTTGTACTTGTGCTGTTGGTTGATGATTGAGGAGATGTGGAGGCTGCTACTGAGACTTGGGAAGCCTAAATTTTCCTAATTGCTAAATAGGGATGTGGCACTTTCACAGGCTTCCATTTTTCGCAACTAAAGAGGGCTTGTTGGGGGAAGGGTTCAGGGTTTTTTAATGGTTTGTGATTTTAATATGAAAAAGTGCTTTCCGAAACTAGCATGTTTTTGTCATGATTAAAATGATCTTTCTACCTTATTTAGTTTTTAAAAAACTTTAAATGCAAAGGCTCAACTTCCTTGACATTTCTATTTGATTAAAATGATTTACAAACTAAATAAACAAGTAAGTGAATTAATCATACTAACTGCAATAATATTACCATTTTGTGACCCAGATTGAGGTCATTATATGTAAATGATGCAAAATTAAGAGAAGGGGGGTCCTGGTCCTCACATTTCTTTGGACAGTGAAAAATGATGTCACAAACCAGGCACTTTATTTTCTAAATTAATTTTTAGATTGTTTAATCTTTGCATAATTTATATACATGGACACACTTTTATGATGGAGAGTCAATAGGAACTTTTGTATAAGTTAAATGGTATATTAAAAATGAAAGCATATATGTATAAAAGAGGTGTATTTGGTTGTATAAATAGTTTGGCGGAGTTCAAGACATGATTTACAGAGTGATAATTTTAAATTTCAGAAATAGCATTTAGTAGTCGTAAACTCTTCACAGTTCCTTTTTCGGAACTCACACCAACTAGGGAAATAGTATTTTCAAAAATCCCCATACAATCAACATCCATATTCAGCAAGGATCAACCTTGCATCCTTTTTTTTTTTTGAAATCCCCTCATGTATTTTTACTGAAGTATTTTAAAGTGGGTTCCATATATCCTGTCATTGGATCCATTAGAAGTGGAGTTGATAACATGAAAGGCAAAGGTAATGCATTGATTCCTTAGATGACGGAGGTTAAAATCTGATTTAGGAGATTCTACTTTGTACCGCAGACCTTGAAGCCAGTATATGGTGCATCTTGGTTTATAGTCAATTTCCTAAAGCCCTGGCCTATGCTTTTTATGGAAAGTAATAGAATAAAAACAATCACCATGGCTTGGAACATTGGAAGAAATGAATGGAGAAGTGTGTATGTGGGCAAGGAGGGTGCAGCAGCCCTGGATAGATTGGAGGGAGTTAAGAAGAGGACAGTGGATACACCTGAGACTTAGGAAAAGCTAATGGCATGGTGAGATGGTACCTAAGGAAGAGTAATGTGTGTGTTAATGTATACGTGTATATATTTGTGTGTGTATATATATGTATATATATGTAAGTGTATGTATATATACGTATATACATGTATGTGTATATATGTGTGTATATGTATACGTGCGTATGTGTATATATATATGTATATATATACGTATACATATATGATGAACCTGAGCGTAAATGGGATGATGGGGAACTTGGGTACTCTTGCCGGTAGTGCAGGTGTGAGTTTATGCAAAATCAGAGTAGCAGTTGTGGGAATCAAGAGAAGGAGGAAAATCTTCAGCTATAATCAGTAAATACACATTTTTTTTCTGACCTGAAAATAAAATCATTCAATAAAATTCTAATAGTGGTTAATTGGACAATATAGAAGAGTATGGAAAAGAAAACCATGTTTTCATAGCCCAAAGTTGATAATTCTTAACATTTTTCCTTGACTTTGTTTTTTTAATTAATAAGCCTTATTTTTAAGAGCAATTTTAGGTTCAAGGAAAAATTTAGCAGAAAGTAGAGAGTTGCCATACATGTATCCCTGTCCCCCCCCACCCTACAATGACCCCAACTATCAACATCATATACCCGAGTGGTCCATGAGTCCATGCATTGTCCATGAGGCTGCATTGATATATCATTATCATCTAAAGTCCATAGTTTACATTAGGCTTCCAGTCTTGATGTTACACATTGTGGGTATATGTATAATGTATAACGTTTAATGACGTGTATCTACTACTATAGTATCGTATAGAATAGTTTCACTGCCAGGAAGATCTTCTGTGCTCCACTTACTCATCTCTCCCTTCCCCTTAATTCCCGATTTAGTCATATATTTGGAATCATACTGTATGTATCCTTTTCACATTTTCTTCTTTCCTATAGTAATATGCATTTGTTTCTTCCATGTCTTTTTATGGCTTGATAGATCATTTTTTTTTTTAGCATTGAATAATATTCCATTGTCTGGATGTATCACAATTTATTTGCTCATTGACCTACTGAAAGACATCTTGGTTGCTTCCAGGTTTTGGCATTTGTGAATGAAACCGCTGCAAATGTATGTGTGTAGACTTTTGTGTGGGCAAAAGCTTTTAACTGCTTTGGGTAAATACTAAGGAGTATGATTTCTGGATTGTATGGTAGAGGTATGTTTAGTTTTCTAGGAAGCTATCAATTGTCTTCTAAAGTGTCTGTACTGTTGTACATTCCTGCTAGCAGTGGACGAGAGTTCCGGTTGCTCCACACCCTCGCAAACAGTTGGTTTTGTGTTCTGGATTTTAGCCATCCTGATAGATCTGCAGTGGTGTCTTGTTTTCCTTCCCATTTTGCTGATGACAAATGATGTGTGGAGCATCTTTTCACATGCTTATTTGCCATGTGGATTTCTTCTCTGGTGAGGTGTCCATTAAGACTTCTGCCCATTCCCACCCCCCCCCCCCCCCCGAGCTTTATTGAGGTATGATTGACAGGTAAAAATTGTATATATTTAAGATATGTGGTATGAGTTTTATATATGTATACATTGTGAAATGATCATCACAATCAAGCTAATAAACCCATCACTTCATATAGTTTTGTGTGTGTGTGTGTGTGTGTGTGTGTATGTGTTGAGAACACTTTAGATCTATACTCTTAGCAAATTACAGGTATCCCATATGTCTTTATTAACAGTAGTCACCATGCCTTACATTATATCTTTCAGAACTTATAATTGAAAGTTTGTATCCTTTAACCACCATTCTTCCACTTTCCCTACTTCCCCAGTCCCTGGCAACCACCATTCTGCTCTTTGTTTCTATGAGTTCATTTTATGGAGAGCAGGGATCATAGTTGGATAGGCAGCTAACATAGCCGATAGCGGACAAAAGGTCGTCCTTTTGGACATTTTTTTTAATATATGAAATTTATTGTCAAATTGGTTTCCATACAACACCCCGTGCTCATCCCAACAGGTGCCCTCCTCAATGCCCATCACCCACCCTACCCTCCCTCCCACCCCCCATCAACCCTCAGTTTGTTCTCAGTTTTTAAGAGTCTCTTATGCTTTGGCTCTCTCCTACTCTAACCTCTCTCTATTTTTTTTTCTTCCCCTCCCCCATGGGTTCCTGTTAAGTTTCTCAGGATCCACATAAGAGTGAACACATATGGTATCTGTCTTTCTCTGTATGGCTTCTTTTTTTTTTTTTTTTTTTTTTTCATTTTTTAAATTTTTTTTATTTTTTTAACATTTTATTTATTTTTGAGCCAGGGAGAGACAGAGCATGAACAGGGGAGGGTCAGAGAGAGGCCCGACGCGGGGCTCGAACTCACGGACCACGAGATCATGACGTGAGCCGAAGTCGGCCGCTTAACCGACTGAGCCACCCAGGCACCCCTGTATGGCTTATTTCACTTAGCATAACACTCTCCATTTCCATCCACGTTGCTACAAAGGGCCATATTTCATTCTTTCTCATTGCCACGTAGTACTCCATTGTGTATATAAACCACAATTTCTTTATCCATTCATCAGTTGATGGACATTTAGGCTCTTTCCATAATTTGGCTATTGTTGAGAGTGCTGCTATAAATATTGGGGTCCAAGTGCCCCTATGCATCAGTACTCCTGTATCCCTTGGGTAAATTCCTAGCAGTGCTACTGCTGGGTCATAAGGTAGGTCTATTTTTAATTTTTTGAGGAACCTCCACACTTTTTTCCAGAGCGGCTGCACCAGTTTGCATTCCCACCAACAGTGCAAGAGGGTTCCCGTTTCTCCACATCCTCTCCAGCATCTATAGTCTCCTGTTTTGTTCATTTTGGCCACTCTGACTGGCGTGAGGTGGTATCTGAGTGTGGTATTGATTTGTATTTCCCTGATGAGGAGCGGCGTTGAGCATCTTTTCATGTGCCTATTGGCCATCATCCTTTTGGACATTTGATAACAGAACTACCTGTTATGTATCTTCCACTTAAACCTGCTCTTCAGCCATAGATTGAATATATAAATGAATGAATAAAATGCTTGGTCTTTGATAACTCATAATATGGACTGACAATTAACTCAGTCCACTGATAGAAATAGAAAAACTGGAACCGTAGTGTGAGTACCTTGAAATTTTGTGTCCAGAGAAAATTTTCAGTTATAACTGAAGAGAATCTGAGGTATAGTATTAACCAGAGTTTCTAGCTGTTACACAAGTGTGAAAGCTTTGGAAATATCAGAGATTTAGTATCCCTTAGTCATGCTTGGGCCTCAGAGGCACACATAGATGGGCTCTTTACCATCTTTCCACTTAACCATGAACACTAAGAAAGGGCATGTTTCAGGCTCCTTTCCTGAAAATGCTGCCATAGCAAGATAAAAGCTTCAAGAATAAAAAGGTTTAATCAAGGGAGTGATTTGCTATATTCTTATTGGTGCTGTGTCCTAGAGCAAAGCTTCCCCATAATGGTTCTTGGTGCATGTGGACATGGGTTGTTCTCATATGTGAATCTGAGCTTGGTATGTGTTACAGTTGATTTTGCATGACATATCCAGATAATGTACAGCGATTTTTTTCTGTTACATAAAATTTGGGATCTTCATGGATAAAAATTTGAAATTCTTTGAGAAGTACAGGGGAATATATGTTCATTATCAGTAATGAGTTAGATATTAAATGTCAATGTGAAACCCTTATAATCCCATAATCACAATACTGCTAACATTTTGGTAGATTTCCTTACTAGATATAATTTAATGTCGTTTAAAAGTATAAAATTAATACATGTTCATTTGTAGGAAGTGAAAGTGGTACAGAAAGTAGATATCAGTTGCTTCCTCAAACCCCAAGACTTGCTCTCCAAGATTAGCTAGTGCTACTGGTTTATAGCCTATGTTTCCAGATATTTCAGCATGCTTATTTTTAAAGCTTAGAAAACATTCGACACCACCTGTCATATTGTTCCATGAGAAGAAGAGATGGATTTTACTTAACACAGAGAGACTGTTCTGAGGGTCATAGTAGATAATGCGTTTGACTTAAATATGAAAATCTTCCAGTTCCGCCTGAGAACTGCTTGTGCAGTTCACTTAAGTTCTTGGTACCATTTATCCCATTACAAAGAGATGATAATACCTTGGGAATGTGTAATTCAATTATTTCATGAATAGTTACAGCACAGCTACAATATGCTTGGTATAGTGGTGGGTACTCAGAAGACTGTGGAAAAGATACTGAGCAAAGTTTGTGTGTTTAATGCAAAGGAAAGAGTGACAATTTGGTGACTGGTTGTTTCACTTTTATATAACAGGTACCCGCAGTGCTTAATGGCAGTGCCCCTAGTAGTTAGATCACAGATATGCAATTTCAGCAGGGCTCTTATCTCTGCTTCATGCAGCATCACTGGGCAGGCTTGGCTGAGGGATCGAGGATATACTTAGATGATGGCTCCCATACCTGATTGGCAGTTTGGTCCTGGCTATTGGCTGCAAGCTCTGCTGGGGATAGGGGCCTTTGACCTCGCTTCTTTTCCGCATGGCCTTCCCCACAAACTTAGCTGTAGCCTTGTGGCCGGTTTCCAAGGGTGAGCATTTCAAGAGATACAGTAGCTGTCGGTTTCTTACTTCTTTGGCCTGGAAGCTGGACAGTATCACTTCCACCATACTCGATTAGTCAAGCTGGCATGAACCACGTTCAAGTTCAGGGGGTTTAGACCTACTTCTCAACGGTAGGTGCGTTAAAGGAATTTGAAGTTGTGTTGTGCTGTGTGTGTGTACTTAATGTGGCACTGACCTTCTTCCTCTGGTAAGATCACTTGTCTTTCTGTGGGGAACTTCTTCACCTCTACCACCCATTCCATAGAATTCTGGTGGGGGCTTCCGCTCGGTTTTCTGTCCATTGACTGCAAAGTGAGTAGATGGTTTTAGTGTGGCCAACAGTAATAGTATATGCATAGGGCCAAAATGCATGGGCCTGCAGTGAGCACATGCTTCCAGGGGGTCTACCATATTCTTTCTCTGGGACTATCATGACAGAACCAAGATGGAGCGTCCTCCCCAATTCTTCTGCTATTGCTTGTGGCAGTGGTGAAAGCCTGTGGTCATGTCTTCAGTCTTCGCCCCATAAAAACAGCTCATCTACAATAGGTTTGAATCTCATGTGCCATATAAATACTTGACATATCAGATCCCTGGGTGTCCGTTTCCTCCCTTGGTAATAATATCTACCTTGCAAGATTGTTATAAGGACTAAATGGGACATGGTAGGCACTCAGTAGATGGATTATGAGTATCATAACATTATTGATTAACATAGGCATAAGTGGATGAGAAGTTTTATAAAACAAGTTACCAAATGTTTGAAGTTACATAGATCTTACCTTTTGGAGGGCATGAAAAGTTGATCAAAGGAAGAGATGTTAATTAGCTAGTTAGCAAAAGTGAACACACATAAAATATATATATTGGTTTGCAATCAGAGATCCACATAATGAGAAGTCTCAACTTAGTTTTTAGAATAATTAGACATTACAGATGTGTGATATTGAATTGTATTTGATATGTTTTTCTTATCCAAAATATGAATTAAATGCATTTTTATGTGCACATGTGAAAACACTGGCAGTATTTACTTCCTTTAGGCAGCATCTCAGCAGATGTATATGGAAGGCATGAACTGTTACAAGGATGAAAGAGGGAGTGTAATGTCAATATAAGGCAACAATACTCATTTCAGACATGATATCCTCACAAAAGTTTAAGTATAAACATTTAACAAAAATGGAAATGTACCTACAACTGTAGATACATCTGGAATTACATTATGACATATTTTTCTTATTTCTGCCTTTTATAAATGAAACCTTACAGTTTCGTCAATGACTGAATATGTATCTCATCTGTGATAAACTCTGTTTTTAGTTTTGATACCACATGCGGCTGAGTTTTGTATTCATATCTTCCCCCAAATGGTCTGAGGATACTTTCTTTCAAAGGAAGTATTTATCATGTGAAGTTGTCCCTAGACTAAATATTGCTGCTTTCCAGTGGTTATAGTATATACAACTCAGCATAAAGCATGGGATGATGGTTCATGCAGTTGTTTTCAATGGGTTATTCACTTACTGAAAAGCACAGACACATATGCCAACAACAGTAAATGAGATATGCCTTCAGGAGGAACCAAAAGTAGAAGCTTAGAGAAAGGGAAAGCATATGGTGCATACTCCCCAGATAATTTGTGGAGCAGCGAAAAGTGCTGTGGCCCATCGAATGTGTTCATTATGCTTTGTATCCAAGAGTCCTCACACAGGAAAGCTAGATCTCTAGATGTAGGAGAGGTTGAAGTGGTCTAGATGGGTAGATGGACGGAAATCCCTGCAGAGATGCATCTGATCACTGTGCTGTTCGAACTCACAGGAATGGCCTTTTCTGTCCCACACAGATATGTCATGCCATGATGGGTCTTTGAACTTGAAGCATTTTGGAAGTCCACTGGAGAGAAATCAGAATCTGTGGTCCATGATCATCTGGCTGCCCTGGCTTGTTGTTTTCAGCCTTTATCACTATTTTTATTTTGTTGCTATTCTCAGTGTTCCCATTAAGTAGAGACTTGCTGCCCATAGCATTTTGTGTACAAGAAAGCATAAGTTAATAAGGTGTTTTTTTTTTCCTCTGTCTAAGCCTGAAGGGATAGAGGGAAAATCAACAAAAATAACAACTCCAGATAACTGATGAAATGGCTCTGCATATGTTCAAATTTCAGGTGCTTCTGACTTACACCTCAGTGCTGAGATGAAAAAATGTGGGCAGGATAGCAATTCTCTTAAGTGGGTTCATAGGCCCTTGAGAATTAATTTGTGCCAGGGAGGGGTGAATCAGCAGTGGAGTACTATCGGGTGTCTCTCTCTCCTTGGTCTGTTCTTCAACATGTGGATGAGGCTATAAGTGGCATTTTTATGATTTTTTTAAAGTGAAAATGGTCTTGACAAGCTCGAATAATCCGTAGGTTGCGTGTGAGAGTATAATAGAGGCACCTATGATGGTATCCTTCTCTTAGATCTTTGTACTAACTGTACTATGTGGACAGAGAAAAAACATGTTATGTACTATGTGGACAGAGAAAAAACATGTGGACAGAAAAAAAAAAAGCTACATGTTTGTATAAACACACCTGTGTGCATGTGTATCTGGGACTGTTTCCAGAAGGAGATTCAAATACGGTGGCAGTGGTTGCTATAAAGCAGGCCTGAGGGACTTGGGATCTGGACAGCAAGTGATACTTACCTTGTACTACATACATTTTTCTGTTGCTTGACTTTTTCTTTTTAACTATTTAATTTTTGAGAGAGAGAGAGAGAGAGAGAGAGAGAGAGCGCGCACATGCATGAGCAGGAGAGGGACAGAGGGTCAGGGAGAGAGAGAAGCTTAAACAGATTCCACTCCCAGCATGGAGCCCAGCACGGGACTCAAGATCATGACCTGCGCTGAAATCAAGACTTGGACGCTTACCCGAATGAGCCACCCAGGTACCCCACCTATGTAATTTTTTTTAAATGTCCCTGTGTTAGTTTTTTTAAATGTACTTATTCATCAGAAGGAGCAAGGGGGATGCAAGTAAGGAAGACGTGGATTAACAGGAGCCAAATTGGAAAACCCCTAGGGATATGGTAATCGGAAGTTCAAATTTGAATCTGCTGTCTGTTGCAGTTAGTTGACAACAAAGTGAATCCATTGGATTTCAGTTGTTTGCCTTCCTTATTGGGTCATGATGGTCTCTTGGAATGCAGAATATATGTTCTAGGAGATACCTAGGGTTCCATGAAGAACCGAGGTTAAGGTGCCCATTGCTCAAAGGATTTGTGTGTGGAGAGTTGTGTCTGATCAGAAAGACTTGGCACCCTATTCTAATTACTTGGTTAAGGGAGTAGGTGTAATGGTCCAGGTGTTATGCTTATAGTAGTTTTTTTTTTTTTAAAGGTTTTAAATGGCTCTTCCATTTCATAGGTGGACTCTACATTGTTACTCTATTAGGCTTCTAATTTTCCTCTAAAACCAGAAGTTACCATGCTAGATGCTTAGACTTGAGCCAAAAACAAAAATAAAATGATCCAAAATGATGAATCCAAAATGATGAATTAATTTTTTATTTGTAGGGAAGTTTATTGTCAATAAAGATTTCTCAGTATTAGCCTGAATTATGAAAGGTGGTGGTAAAGTCAACTTTCTTGACATCTTAGGATGTTTACAATAGTGTAATAGATGAGAGTATATAGTTCCAAAGATGTTTTCCATCTTGAGACTATATGTAGTGCTTATTTATTTTTAGGTGGAAAATATGTTGTTACTCATTTTGCTATACTGCAACTGTGCTTAGCAGATCTCCCCCTTCATACTTGCTGTTCTTATTAGCATATACACTTGTTTTTGCCTGGTGTTCAGTAATATCAGTTTCACTTTGAAAAAAGGTAGCAATACAACAGTGTTTGCTGGTGTAAAAACCGTTAAAGCTACTTAATGTATTTATATATAAGGATATAATGTGGTTAGGACATTTGATGGCATGTTCTAGGCTAAACATGTAACTTGATTTCCTATGTTAATCCATACTCTGAGTCATTAATTGCATCAGAGTATATTGGAATAGTATTTGCTATCTTTTAAAGCAGCGATAAATACCTACTTCCATTAGAAACTATTTTTTTTTCTAACTTTTTTTCTTTTCTTTTTCTTTTTTTGAAAGAGACACAGAGTGCGAGCAGGGGAGGGGCAGAGAGAGAGGGAGATACAGAATCCGAAGCAGGCTCCGGGCTCTGAGCTGTCAGTACAGAGCCTGTCGTAGGGCTCAAACCCATGAACGTGAGATCATGACCTGAGCTGAAGTTGGACGCTCAACTGACTGAAGGTGCCCCAGGAACTGTATTTTAAAAGTAGCTTTAAGGGGCGCCTGGGTGGCTCAGTTGGTTGAGCATCCGACTTCAACTCAGGTCATGATCTCGCAGTTTGTGAGTTGAGCCCGCATCGGGCTCTGTGCTGACAGCTCGGAGCCTGTCTCTGTCAACAATAAACATTAAAAAAATTTAAAAAAATAAAAGAAGCTTTAAGTTATAGAATATAGAGTATGTAGATATTTATTCTGTGTAAATATGTAGAATAAAATATTGTGCCTGGAAGATTTCTGACCATATCAGCCTCCGTGTGCTCTTCCCCTCTCCCTATAGCCTTTTTTGTTTTTGTTTTTGTTTTCCTAACTATGGGAGAACAATATGGATGCTAGGGAAGTTGGAGCCAGCCTGGCATTAAACAAATAGGCACAGATAATCTTCCCTAGTTACCTTCGAGCTTTCTCCCAGCGCTAAAGCTGAACCAACAATAGTCCCAAGCAGATCTCTTTTAACCATTATTTAAAGAGATCCCTAAAAGAAACGGCAGACCTTTCTCACAGGTGCAGATCATTTTGGCTTCATCTCTGCCTTCCGCGGAGCGGGTTGTTAGAATAGTTTCTGTTGCTCAGGGCAGCGCTGGAGGAGATAGCGGGTACCAGGAAGGGCTGCGTAGACACCTGCTGCAGTGGAACTCGCTCATTCCCACACCTGCCGCACAGCTGGCGCCCTGCTTGGGGACAGAGACACAAAGAGCCCATTTAAGTGAGTTACCTCTTTGGATTTGAGTTGGAAGGAAATTTAGTATATTAGGGGGAAAACTCCAAAAAGATTGTAAGCACAACTGAAATGTGTACAGATGGAATGTAGCTAGACAGATCATACCAATTGTTATCTTTGGATGGGGACATGATGATTCTTTTAATGTTCTGTTTTCCTGGAGTTTTCACATTTTCTATCATGTATCGATACCTCTTATAATCAGAAAAAAAGTTATTTAAAGGTTTTTTTTTGTTTTGTTTTTGTTTTTTTTGTTTTTGTTTTTGTTTTTTTTTTTTTGCTTTATCCAGGCATCTCCTATCTAAAAGGATCATAGGATAACAACTTAATAAGACATTTCAGGATCGAAGTATTTTGTGGCCATGATTTACTCCCTTGACTCTTGTTTCTGAAATAGAAGAAACTAAAAGCGTCTCCCAAAGCATTTCCTCTCCTCCAACTCTTCTTAACCCCAATTTAAGGCGGGGACGTTCTGCTTAAGCATCCCTCTTGCCAGATTATTCCCAGTTACGTAGTGCTGTTGATGGTTGGTTCCAAGGAGAGACCATTTCCAGAGCTCCGTGGGGAGACTGGTGGTCAGTTGGAGCCACAGTCCTGGTGAAAGACACTGAAACCTTGCAGGAGAAAAAAGCAGATAATAAATCGTTCAACCTATCCAAACTGACTCAACTGGGTCTAAGAGTCATTGGTTACTTTGATCTATTATTCCTCAGCTGCTTAATTTACTTATGGGGCAGTTCTGGCTCTGTGGGTCTTGAAACTGGAAAATAGACTTCTTGATAGTAAATCCTTTTGAAAGATTAGGTAGAAAGTCGGTTGCTATGTTCACAGTGAAATGGTTCAGATACCTGGGAAAATGCGTAAGAAGCTGGCAATCGTTGCCTCTTGAGAGGAGACTTGGGCTTCTGGATTGGGGGGTGACCTGTCTTTCCTCATGTGCCCTTTGATACTGTTCACACTTACAATTTTGCATCTGTGCTGCTTTTTCAACTTAGCAACAAGTAATAATTGTGCCTGGCTCAGACTTTTATTTTCTGACTTTTCCTGACGTGATTTTCTATATGCTACCAGTGATGATCTCACTAAAAGTATGTGAAAAATTTTTTTCAGGAAAGTCAGGAAGATAAGCTGGTTCCTGAAATAAACTTTTATGAACTATAATTGGATGTGCTTGGCTCCCACCTTTTTTCCCCTCATGCAAAGGCTCTTCTTGAGTATAGCACTGTCCTGAGGAACGACATTTCTACCTTGTGAGGTGTCATGAGATGTTAGGTATACCTTTTTGTACTTTTAGAAGGGGAAGGGGCCTCATCTTTTCTTCTCCCAGATTTTGTGTCACCATTTCCACTGTCATTACCTTTTGTGCTGTTTGGATATCACCTGGAAGTCACACAGACAGCTCATACTCAACTTCTTAAAAACATTTTTTTCTGCCAACACGTCCAAGTCATAAGGCTGAGAGTCGCTCCTGATTGTCTCTGCACTTCGCTCTGTAGCAACCCCCCCGCCCCACAACCCTTCATAGCCCTCCATGCAGTCACCCACCAAGCCCTGAGGCAGCTGAGTCTTTGAAATCTCTCATGCCCCTCTCTCACTTCCCCACCATGGACTACTCTCGCTCATTTTCTCAGCTTATTTTTGCATGAGTGCAAAATCTTCACATAAATATCCTTGTTTCCGGTCTGGTCTCCGTCTCACTCATCCCTCAGTAGGTTGCCAGGTGGTTTCTCTAAAATGCATTTGTGATCTCGTTGCTTTTTAAATATAAAACCCTTTAATGACACACTTTTCTTTCTAGATTCTTATTCTCAAGGTTATTCCTGACCTACTCTGATGGAAACTTCCAGCCTCTTTTCATAGTACTCTTTTACACGATAGCCATGCCTGATCTCTTAAAAGTCGTCTTCGTGGGTCACGGTCTGTTTCTTCATGCCCTCGCACCTCCTATTTCCTTCGTCAGAAATGCCGTATCTTTCTTAGCACCTTCCACTTCTCCCTTACAAAATGCTTCCAGCCTTGCCTTCTTCAGTCCTACTCCTGCTTTCCTCTCATCGGCTCTCATTCCACAACTATGCATATATTGACTCTTGCTCTTTCTCTCTCTAATTTTAATTTTTGGCTTGCTTATTGTTTTCATAGTAGATTATAAATTCAAATTTATAATTAGAGTGTAAGTCTTTGGAGGGAACAGTTTGGGGGGGCAAGAGTTTTTAATAGGAATGGTAAGGGAATATATACTTATTTTGAATTCCTACTTCTTTATCTTCCTATAATAAACAGTCTGACTTCATTTTTGATATTTGACTACTGTCAGCTTTTAATCCCCATCTTCTTCTTCCTTTGCCCCACATCTGGGAAGGTGGTAGGAAGGCCCCGGTTCTTCCTCCTCAGCATGAAGTTCAAACAATGTAAGCCCTGTCCCACAGGTAGGAGGAACCCTCACACCGTCCCATAACCAACCCCAAGCCATTTCTTTATTCTCTGTGCTCTCAAGGCACTCTTAGCCATGTTTGGGAACTGACCCAGCTCTCTACAGAGAGCTTCATTTTGTGGGCAGTAACTCTGTCCATCCCATGTTGGTGAGTATGTGGCATCATCAGTCTTGGTATCTGAACCAAAGTTTGGTGGAGAACATCCATATGCTTCTAAGGACTGAATACAGGCTTCCTCCCCAATCATGGGTCTCCAGACCCAATTAATATGATATTTTATGCACATAATATTCATATAGTATTTGTTGCAATTGTAGAAGTAAAGATGGCATATTCAAAAGCATCCCAGTATGTAAGCTCCTCCCTTAAGGCAAAGTTTGTTTCAGCTTTTTTTTTTAATGCCTATTTGTTTCTTTTGAGAGCGAGCGAGCACGCACACATGCACGGTTGTGTGAGTACATGCGCAAGCAGGGCAGGGAGAGGGGCAGAGAGAGAGGGAGAGTGAGAATCTCAAGCAGGTCCACACTCAGCATGGAGCCTGAGTTGGGGCTTGATCCCAAGATCCGTGAAATCACGACCTGAGCCCAAATCAAGAGTTGGATGCTTAACCGACTGAGATATCCAGGCGCCCCTGGTTTAGTTTTTCATCTGGAACATGAGAGCAGGTGAGAGAATGAACATTTGCATTTATAAACCACTAGGGGAATTTATAAATATGAACTGTTATTTATTACATCATAGCTACTTGCTTCTCCCAGAGTGTGTTATGGATGCTTGAAATGGGTGTTTATACATTTCACAGAATATAAATCTGTTTTGGGGTATTCTTTTTGTCACAAAAAATCTTTTGACTAGTGGTGTGTTTTCCATAAGCTGATTTTAATAAGGACACAACAGTGCCTCAGAGCTTGTTTCCTGCACCTGCCAACTTCCATGAGTAAATCCAGTGAGCCAGACTCCAGCCTAGTGTATCACTCCTAAAAGCCAGCGTGGCTCATCACGCCAGTCTGTTTTGGGTCTTGTGCCCTCTCAGAGGGCTGATGATCCAAAGCCTCTTGTTTGAATGGTGATATCATTACAGTTCGTCTTCCTCCTGTGGACTTTTCAAGGTCACGGTGTCCCAGCCCTTAAAGGACTCAACAAAAGTGAGGAATTCTGCATTTCAGGCCATACAAAAATTGTGTTAGCGACTAAAAGAACAAGAAGCCTCTTACTAAGTAACTAATCCCAATTCAAGCACTTTGAAAAGAGCTATAATGAAAATCACACCAGGAGAAGGACATCAGATGTCTGTTAGCAAAACAAAGCATAATGAAACCCTTTACTTTACTCTATTACAAGGATCCAAATCACAGGCTACTGAAGAGATTTTATAAAACACCATTTCTTTCTTCCTTTCTTTTTTAAAAATGTCTAACACATTGATGTAACAACACAAAGGAAGTGTCAAAAATAGAAAATGTGTCCTATAATTCAATTCTTTTCAATATGCATCATTACTGTTCAAGCCTTGTTCCAATGATTATATATTTTTCAGCAGGTATAAATCTTTTATGTTCTATTTCATTTTAATGGATCATATATTTTTTCTTTTGGAAGCATAGTTTTCAAAATGATCATTTAAAAATAAGTGCATGACAATACATGTTATTAATGAATCACCTTTTTCCAAAACTATATCCCTTTGGTTGGGAATTTAAAAGATTTTCAATGTTTTCTATTGTAATTACACATAACAATGTTTTTTTCAAGTAAAGAATCCATGTGTAAGTTGAATCTTTTATAGAAACAGTGAGCATCTTTTAATTGGGTCTCTGTGTTGGTTTTTTTTATGAATAAGAATAGGAAACAGTATTATTACTACGGTTGGAATTCTTCTAGACCAAATAGTAAAGCTGGATTTACTTGTGTGATATTTCTTTCAACAAGCATATCAGAACTGTTATATGCTCTTTAGTGTTTGAGCGCATTGATATTAAACAATACAGCAAACTAGGTCATTACTTGCTACTATTGAAGACCTCATTTTTCAAGATAAAGACATACTTGGGAAAGAAATATTGTTAGCTTCCACAGTTCACAAATATTCTATCTGAGAGGAAAAACACATTATGATGGCTTTACTTGACCAAAATATTATCATAAAACAAAGAAAATATTAATTTATTGGAGTCAGAATTAACATTGAAAACAAAGACTGGTTTGGTCTTTTTCCTTGGGAAGTTGACATTTTAATGGAGGTGATGGACAAGTAAAGAGGCAATTAAAATGTAGGGAGCTGCTAGGCCAATCCTAATGAGACCTGCTTTTTCTGTGATCAAGAATAATCTTTTAAATTATTATGATCATGGGAGGGAGGTTGTTAGGAAATGTGACAGGCTTTGAAATGAGCAAAAATGACAAATGGATGTCCTTTCTGGTACACTATTCCAGGTTATCTGTGTCTTTCACTGGCTTTGAGCTATTTTACAACTCTGTAAATTGTAGAAAGCTGATAGTAATGCAAACGATTATTGTCTATAAAAATGTAAATAAATTGTGTCTGGTGCCATACAGTTGACTGTTGCCTTGTGGCTATTCACTGGTGTTATATCTACTTGTAAATTCACTTCAGTATTCCTGATTGCCTGTACGGGTATATCTTCGCAGAATTCTTTGAGCAAATTTTAACTTTTTACTGGTTCCCTCATTAATTAATGAGTTAAAATCTCAAGTGTTCACTTAATATTTGTACGACAGTCATGATTTTAACTTTTTTTTCCCCCAAAGAAATATCTTTTAACACTAGGGTACAATAGCTGCTTAGTAATCCTCTTCTACAACCTTCAGTAAAGGCCACCCTTGGTAATTCACAGGCTTTCTAACAAGACTGACTTTCAGTGACATAATTTTGCAATTATCCAGCCTAATTCAAGTCTCCGAAGATTTATTGATCGCTTGCTCCATGCATGCAGATCAGAGATCAGTAAGATCCACTTGGGTCCCATAAAGTCCACCTGGGTACAATTATAACTCCAAGCCTGACTATGTTATGTGTTATGCTATGTGTAATAATAGAATCCTATGCAAAATGCCTTGGGAGACTAAAGAGGAAGCAGTGAATTCCAAGGAGATAGAATGTGCTGTGCTTTACCTGGAAGGCAGAATTTTATCTGAGTCTTAGAGGATAAGTAAGGTTTTTACCAAAGGAAGGAATAGGAAAGGACAAATATTCTAGAAAGTCAGTGGGATATGGAAGGGTATCCTGTCTGGAGAATAATCTCTCAGGTAGGTGGGTATGGCTGGTGTGGGGATACCCTGGGGGTAAATGTGAGATAGGAAATTTGGAGCAGAACCAATTACAAAAGCCTTGAGTGTCAAGTTTTGGAATCAGGACTTGATTCTAGAGCAGTTAATACCTTTCACAGTTTTTAGGGAGAGGGTAATGCCATCAGATCTTAATAGAGGGGAGATGGTTGGATTTGTGGTATCTTGAAATATCCCAGCCGCTAAACTACTAGAAGGGATTTGTGATGCAACCAGTATATATGGTTTATTTTCACACTCAGCTTGGAAGGGTATACTGGGCAAAATGTCCTCTTACCATATTTCTTCATTTCAGTCTTTCACATATATTCCTGACAGTCTCCCCCGTCGTGATAATCTTCTCAGAATTATTCTTGATCACAGACGCCCAAAGGCTGATCTCACTCAATGTCACACTTCTTTTCTTGCCAGAGAGTGTTGGAAAGGTCACAGGGATTTGGGGAATCCAACTAAAGAGAAATTGATTCAGAGATATATTTGATTAAGGGTTAATATTTTGTGCATTTGCAGTCACTTCCATGTAGAGATAAATTATTGCTAGTCAAACCGGTATAGGACTGTCTTCCAGGAATATTCTTATCACCCACTGTGCTGACCTGAAAGCAAGGGACCAGAAAGTCTCTGGTCATGTAACCACATCCTGTGGCTCTGGGCACTCTAAATGGTGGGAGAAAGGCATGAAATATCGAGAGCCAGATGCTATTATCTGGAAAATTACTATTGAAGGTGTGTCAGACAAATAATAAAATATTATAGTTTTGTGAATATTTTATCATTTTTTGATATTTGTGATTTTCTATTCTGACATAATTTTATATCAGTAATTTTCTGTTCTTAAAGAGAGAGCCCCGCGTTATATAAGCTTCACGTTTCTTAAAACCTGGATCCACCTTTGGTCGTGTGGCAGTAGATTTATTACAGTAATAGGGGTGCCTGGGTGGCTCAGTCGGTTGAGCGACCGACTTCGGCACAGGTCATGATCTCGTGGTTTGTGAGTTTGAGTCCTGCGTCAGACTCTGTGCTGACAGCTCAGAGCCTGGACCCTGCTTCGGATTCTGTGTCTCCCTCTCTCTCTGCCCCTCCCCCACTCATGCTCTGTCTCTCTCTGTCTCAGAAATAAATAAACATTAAAAAAATTAAAAAAAAGATTATAGTAACATTATATATTATAATAAAAATAATTAAAATGCAGCAACAAGGTTCGGAGGTGATCTCCTCATCACCTATTGTCTTCTGACCCCCCCCCCCCCCCACCATTGAAGATCTCACCAAGTTTACCAGTGACCTAATTACTATAATCTGGTGGGTAGTTTTCAAATTTAATTTTAAAACATTTCCCCAGTCTGTAAATATATGTGGAGAATGCGGGAATTAGAGAAATGATTAAAAGTGTACATTTTCATTCATTCCACCCCACTCTCAATTCTCAAGTCCTCCCTACATCTAATCACTTTTAGTAGCTTAGAGGGTTCTTCCATATCTCTTTTTCTGTGCACCTGCATGTATCCGTGTTATATGTGTGTGTGTTTTAATATGTATGTGTTTTATTTCTATATAGACAACTAACTAAAAAAATGCTGTATTTGAAGGATAGTTGACATACACTGTGATACTAGTTTCTAGACTAATTTTTAAAAATATTTTTTATATCCTGAAACTTGCTGTCTCTTTATTTAAAAATATCAGAGATTTATTCTGCGTATTATTCTGCAACTTGCTATCTTTTTAGTTAAAAATATCAGAGATTTTCCATATAGGTGCAAACAGATACAACTATATCTGTTAAAATTTTTTTTAAAAAGATTTATTATAGTAACATTATATATTATAATAAAAATAATTAAAATGCAGCAAAAATGTTCGGAGGTGATCTCCTCATCACCCATTGTCTTCTGACCCCCACCCCCACCATCGAAGATCTCACCAAGTTAAAAAAATTTTAACTTGGAAGGATACACCTCCTTCCTTTTAGTATCATTAATATTGCATAGGATGGGAGTTCTTGCCCACTACTTTATCGAAAGACACTTAGGTATTTGCTAATTATCTGCTAGTGCCAGTAACGTTGTATGTGGGCATCGTTGAATATATGACATTATGCAAAAGCATGTGCATTTCTGTAGGATAAACTTATAAAGGCAGAATTGCTCTTGAGATTAGAAAATAAGGGGTATGTGTGCCCATAAAATAGGTGGGAAGCATAAAAAGAAACGAGAAGTTGAGAAGATGGGAGTTAACTGGGGATTCGTCAACACAGAGAGGAAATTTATAGTGAAATACAGGCTCTCCTTTCAGATAGGTTTGCAGGATAATGAGGAGGGATTTGGGAATGTCATGGGATTTGTTCTGAATATTTGAATACCAGTTTGTCTCATGGACTCACAAGACTGTTTTCAGACAAGATCTGTGTGGGATATTATGTACCAGGACTTGGAGACTACGCTGACAATTCATGCGAGGTTTTGCACCGCAGTGGGGGCCTTGGGGACAGTGGCACTTGGCAGAATATGACTTTCCTGGGAGGGAACCCATGCAGCAGGAGCCCTCTCCAGGACTGTAGGACACTGGCGTAGGGGGACATCCCTGGAACCAGAGAAGGCAAAAGGTCAGACGCTGCTTGGTAGCTGCGAGGAGGTGTAAGCCACTTATAACAGCGTTTTAGAAATAATTGCAAAGGAATCCCTGAGTGAGGAGGAGCACGACAGCATGCGTTACCTGAATCAGTGAGATTTAGGGGAAAGGGTGAGCAGTAGCGTCTTCAGTGCTCACAGAGAGATGGTTCTCGAGCCTTGGTTGTACGTTAGGATGGCCGGGACAGCTTTGACAAATCCTGATTCTCAGGCCCCTGTCCCGCCCAGGTAAATCACAGTCTTGGAGAGGGGGTGCTGACATCGGTATTGCTAAAGTTCTCCAGGTGATTCCAAAGTGTCTTGAAGACCATCGGAATTAAAAATACCTAACAGTGAGTATTCATCAGTCACAAGGACTTCAAGAAAGCGGACTTGACCAAGTAAGGCTTAGATCTGGAATATGCCCTCAGGTTACATAGCGTTTAGGAAAGGCGCATTCTCTGTTTTATCCCTCCTACAACTTACTCTCTGATCTTAGAGATTTTTACTTAATATTCACAAATAAGTGGATCTATGGGTATTAAATTGCAACTCGTTGCAGTTGGAGTAACTAGCTCCTGTGAGTGGGTATTTGTCAGATGTGCTTTTCCTTGGGTTTAATTTTTTGGACTTGACATTTCCTTGCAGTGTCCTGGAGATGAAAGCATTAGTGGTTCGCACAGGGTGTCCTTGTCTCTCAGTATAATTTATCACCTGAAGTGGGGAACTGCCTTGTATCCACCTGCAATTATTTCTTGTAATTAGAGCTGCCCTCACGTGTAATAATGCTCTCCCCGTGAGATCCCAGAGGATACATTTAAGGGTAAGGATCACTTAATTCTTCCCTAGTGAACTGATCCCTCACCCGAGTGTTTCAGTTTGTATTGAAAAAATGCTGTGTGCGGTCAGCCCCTAGATGAGTTTATGTTGTTCTGTCATTTTGCCATGAAATATTTCTATAAAAATGTTCCCTCAGTTTAGGAAACATAGACCAGTGGCAGTTAAAGGATGAGAAAATACAGGAGTCGTCTCAGGTTGAGTTCTTTGGGAAGCAGACTCTGACCGAGATTAGTAAGCAGAATGCTTAATAAGGAGAAACCTTGGGGCCGAGGCTTGTTGAAAGATGGGAAACGAGGAGTTGGAGAATTTGAGCTGCAGGCCCAACATCACTCTTGCCTGAGCCCGTGTGGGGCTCAAATGACCATTCAGAATTGCCCCAAGTTGGGCCTAGAGGGCCAGAGCTTTAAACTCCTGCCTCTTTATAGGTCACCCAGCAAGGGGCAGGACCTTGGGTAAGGCAGCTCTGCAGCTGAGGCCCCCAGCACCCCCAGCGGCTGGGGCGGTGAGCCAGCCTTCCCTTGCAGTGATCTGGCCAGCACATCTCAGGGGCCATCGCAATGATGTAAGAAGGCTGTTCTTGCATTTACAAGGCCCATGGGCTGGTGAGCTAGAAAAGGAAATATTTATGTCTTCAAATCTATTCCATGGGGCAGTGCTAGGACTGAGGAGTAGACAGGCTGCTAAGGATGCATGGTGTATGAGCGTGCACACACCGGAAGGAAGCCGGAGGGAGGCAGAGTGTCAAGCCACGGTCTCCTCTTCTGCAGCCAAAGCTGCTGACTCTGACGGATCAAGAGCAGTTATAATGAGGAAGAGACCAGAAACTCAGTACTGGGTCTGATATCCATTTGGTGTTCATCAAAAATACAGTCACCGGTCAACTTGAAACGGAACAAGATAAGTACTTCTTTTAAGCGAATGTGCATTCTTGCTAGATGGGCAGAGGCAAATTTGGCATGATTTTTCTTTTCTTCCACGTTCCCTAACAAACAACAGCATCTTCTGCAATACACAAACTGTGATTAGGCAAAAAGTAATAAATACCCAAGTCCCACAAACTCCCCTTCCTTACCTTCAACATCATTGATCTGAGCACAGCTGCCATGGAGAATTTGCAGCCCAATGGCTATGTCTGTCGATATAAAAGCCCGAGTCATTTTCCCGCTGACACATGTTCCACTTTTCCCCTTCCTTTGGCAAGGAGGAGGGGTAGATGAGAAAACTGACCATGGAGCAGCTGCTGATTTATACTTCTTTTCTGGACCAGGGAATTCATATTGATTAGTTGGATGAATGAGTCTGTCCCTTTGTTTCAAATGATTAGAGTGAGTGTCTGCCCTTGGAATATATCACAGCTCCACTGTGACACAAGGAATAAGATCCACTGTGTTTTTGTAAATCTCAGTGCCTTTCCCATACTTATGAAATATACCTGTCGATGATACTTAACCTGGTTATGGAGAAACAGGTCTTTAGGGAGTTGCGAAGAATGTATGTGCCAGCAAGGACATCCAGATGTGTCAACTTCTTCCTTTGGGCTCTTTGATGCTGCTTAATGTATTTACATTGAATTTGTCATCAAAGTGGTTGATGACATATTTGTTACTCGTCTGAATTCAGTTTTCCTGTCACTGCTCTGCTGTGGGATTTCATAATTGCTCAGTACTTCTCCAGATAACTTTTGGCTGAGTTTCTCTTCTACAAGACTCACTTGCTTATTGGCGGGGGGTGGGGGGGGGTGGGGGTGGGGGGACCACTACCACAGACTATCCTTCTGTATTTTAGTGGGATATTTGTTTGTTACCATTTATAATGAACATGTTTACAAAAACAGATTTAGCGTTTTGTTTTCCAGGAATTTTCTAGGCAAGGTGGCTGTTGAAGGTAAAATAGGCTTTTTATATTGGTCTCTCTGCTCCATGTTGATGTTTGAAGGAGAAGATGGACTTTTTAACCAAATGTCCTTCATTCCTAAATTGTTAGAAATGCATTTATTTTGTGGAGCTCAAGTGTGTTTCCTTGAATTCTTCCCTTGGTACCTCCTGGTTTTTCTCTCTGGAAGACCTCAATATAATATTTATCCTTCTCAACCTGGCAATCATTCAGATATTGAAAGCAGTTCTTAGGTTTTCCATTAATTTTATCTTCTCCTGATAGACTGTATCTCGTTCTCCAACCATCCAAAAATGAATTCAGTAATTAGTATTTTTAAAGTTTACTTATTTTGAGAGAGACAGAGGGCATGGGAGGGGCAGAGAGAGGAGAGAAAGAGAATCCCAAGCAGGCTCTGCCCTGTCAGCACAAAGCCCAACACGAGTCTCAAACCCACAAACTGTGAGCTCATGACCTGAGCCAAAATCAAGAGTTGGACTCTTAACTGCGCATCAGGCACCACTGTCCTTAATAATTTTTGATTCTTAGCTCTACCTGTTGATATCCTTCTGGGTGGTCAAGGTTCAGAGGAAGTGCCCAGAGCCCTCCCTGCTCCACCAGCAGGAAGTTACCTCTTCCTTCTGTGTTCCGGTAGATTATGCACTTGAGTTGTAGAACTGATCCTGTGCTACCCAGATGATTTATGAGTTTCTTAGCTCCCCTTCCAGCAGTGCTCTGAGCCCCTTTGTTTCCAAGTGACCTGGAGACATTTCTAATCAATTGGGCATCCCTATCTCAGTAAATTCATACATGGGCAGAGTGAGAGAATGAGGGATGTGGTGAAGGATGACCAAAGAATGGTTGATGAAGAAAGTCTGGAAAGGGACCATCATCTTTTTTTTGGTAAACACTCTCTGGGAGTCAGTGTCTCTGTTACAGAATTGGTCCTGAGTGAAAAAATACATGTTCTAGATGCAGTAGCTTCTAGTTGGAATTCAGTTTCACGTAATACTCTTCACAGTACTCAAGACTTGAGCTTTCAGTTATATTCTTGGCAACTCTTCTGTATATATATGGAATATCCCTAAATCTTCACAAATGCTCCCAGCTCAGACCTAATCAACCATGTTGATGCTTCTAATTGTTCCTATGTAATGCATTTTTATAAACTCTATTCAGAGAACACCCTGTGCCATAACCCGCCATTCCCACACCCAGTGAGTAGATACTGGATCATTCTACCACCCCTCTAAATACCAAGGACCATTTACAAAGATTTTCATCCTCTTACTGTTAATTTTTGGCATGCAACTCTATCCTAGCCTTGATTTTGTACGTTTATAGTGTCTTAACTTTTGATTCAGGGCAAGGTTCATGCAATGAAGCATGCATTTTGAGTTTTAAATATGTGGTATATCCTTTAAAGATAACCATGAAGCTGTAAATCTGTAGATCTCTTCATCTTATCTGATGAATTTCTCAAGAGGTGCGATTGCCAGGCTCCTTGTCCTCTGCTGCTCTTGGCAGCTGCACGCTATAATGTCCCTGCTGGAGCATCCTCCTTTCCCTTATCTGCAGTATCATACTCAGTCAATAGCTGGAAATGGCGATTAGTGGGAAGCAAAAACTAGTGGTGAGTATCCAGTGGATAAAATAAAACAAAAACAGGATTGAGAGCAGGGAAGCGGTGAGCGAAGCACAGATGACCGCGACTTGCTGAGCACTAAAAATCAAAGATACGAGGACAGATGAAGCGAGGATTGGTGGAGCTGTCTCTCCTCTCTCCTGGTGTTCCAGTAGAACTTCTGAAAAAAGGAGCTCTGCCCAGAGGACGTCTCACCCACAGTGCCTGCAAGTTCCTACGTGTCCAGGTTCTCCAGGGCCCTTCCTGTCCCAGTTGTAACAATTGACTCTCAGGCTCCGTTTGCATCCTTAGTACTTTCTGCCGCCAGCTTCTGGGTTCTTGAAACAGGGAGACATCTCAGAGCCTGCCCTAAAAGATGGCAGTAATTCTTATCTACCTCTTTCTTTAGATACCTCCTAGGTTGTCGTACCAGGTAATTGAAATTTTCAGACCTACCATCACCTACTGCTGTGATTTATTTGGCTTTAAAGTCTTTCCGGCTCATGAAAGGGCTCTGATAGAGTCGCAGCAGTGTTGTTCCAGTGTGGTCCCAGGTATCCTGGTTTATGGCCGGGACAAGTTCTGGAGTTGGGGCATCCCAGGTTTCCTTGCCTTTCTGAGGCTACGGTGCAAGCTGGCACACTCAGAAGTGAGCTGTCTTACATGTGTGGTGTACATGCCTGAGCATTTTGAGGAGAAACCATGAGGAGTTCTAGTTTTGCACCACTGTAGGATATGAATTGGTGAAATAAATCCAAACAGAAATTCAGCTCTGAGTGTAGGGATAGCCTGTGAAGTGCCAGGCCCATCCTAAAAGCATCTGGAGGAGTATGAGTCATGATGCTTGGCTATCACTGTACTTATAACCTATACAAGGAGATAAGCCATGAGTGAGAAAAGCAATAGCCATATATTAGAACAGTGGCAACAAGAAGGTACTAAGCAGGGAGAGAGACAAAGAGTTATGAGCCATCTTTACCAGTATGATTTAGCCCTGATTTATGAAAAACTGGTTATGTGTGGGAGTAAACTTTTGCAATCTGGCTGATGAATGACTGAGCTTTGTGATGTTATAAATGTGAGCTTTCAAAGAATCGGATCATTAATTGATTGCTTTAATGTGAAACACATTTTCCTAAAACAGATGCTAAAAATGGTGGTTGGGCCTCCAAAAGCCAATTTAACTCAAAATGTAACTGAAATATAGAGATGTCATATTGTAGGTTTTCCATTCTATATTCAAGGACAAAGCATTCCGTATTCCAGGTCACCTAGCTGCGATCTTTTCTAGGTGCTCATCTCTGCGTCATTAGTATCCAGCCTGATGTTTACCCTTCTTACTTCCCAACCCTGAAACAGTATACTTTCCTCCCTCCTACACCTAGGCCGTGAGAGGGTGTCTGCCTTCCCCTGTGTCTCTCCAGCATCTGGGCGGTGCAAATGGAATCCCCCTCCACCCCCTGCCCCAGCCTATCAAACACACATTCTTTGTTTCTAGAGGTAGCGATTCAGTGATCACTGGTGGAAACACTGGAAGAAGTTATTTTGATTCTAAAAGCGTTGGGAAGTGTGTCTCAGAGAGAAGGTTGGGGGTGATAGGGAAGGTTGAGGTTAGCTTAATGGTAAGACAGGATTGGTTAGACTGAGTGCAAACTTTTAAAAAGTAGGGCTGCACGTAATGGTCACATGTCTCAATGACAAATAGTTATAAACTGTGGCTGCCTGTATTTAACTATCTGAATGTCTCTAAAAAAGTTGGGAAATTGTTGTTGATCTGTACATTTCTCCCATTTTTCTAAGTGGCTTAAAACAGTAACTGTGTTATTATCTCTCCCAGTTGTATGGGTTGATTGGGTTCAGCCTTGAGATTTCCCATGTTGTTGTGGTCACATGGCAGCTGAGACTGGATTCACTGGAGGGTTGACTAAGATGCTAGGATTACTAGGCTTCTTACCACCTTCATATAGTGTGTCGGCTTTTCCTCTCCATGGAGCATCTGTATGTGGTTTCTTCATTTGATGTCCCAGCAGAACATCTTGGCTTCTTATATGATGGCTTGGGTTCCCGAGAGCACCAGGGAAAGCTGCAAGAACTTTTTAAGGCTTTGGATAGCTTCTCTTGCTATAGCTTCAAGTTCACTGATCTTTTTTCCCTCAGGTGTCTAATCTGCTATAAAATACATTGGGTGGAGCATTATTCATCTCTAAAAATTCCTCCTTAGTTGCGTGTTTAATTCACATATTTCTTTTTTCATTATTTTTATGTTTCTCTTTAAATCCTCAATCCTATTTAAGATACTTATATAAGGTGTTTTAACGTTCTCTGTCATTTTGGTCATTTCTGATCTGTTACTCTGGATCACATTTTGGTATGGATCACATTTCCCTTCTCTTTTCCTGTCTAGTATTTTTTTATTGGCTGTAGGACATTGTGAGGTTTTACCTTTTTTATTGCTTTTTTTTTTTCTTTAAAAACTTGGGTTTTGTTGGGGATGGGCAGGAAAGCTAAAGGATAAATGTGATCTTTTTTGAGAATTGCTTTTAATCTCTTTCATCATCAATCTGGAGTAGGATTACCAACTGCCCTGAGTTGTCTGGGAATGAGGGATTTTCAGAGATGCATCACTGTAAGTGCTAACCTTGGGAAAATTGTGGACAAACCAGGGCAAGTAGGTTATCCTAAGACTTTAGAGTAGCCTTTAACAGGCTTGTGAAAAAGATATGGAAAGTAAAAGTTTTGAGACCATGTAGACTGAAAAATGCCTGTATTCTACTTAAAAAATTTTTTATTTATGTTTTGGGAGAGTGCAAGCAAGAGAGGGGCATAGAGAGGGGGTCAGAGGATCTGAAGCTGGTCCTGCGCTGACAGGCTGACAGCAGCGAGCTGATGTGGGGCTTGAACTCCTGAACTGGGAGATCATGACCTGAACCAAAGTCAGACACTCAACCAACTGGGCTACGCAGGTGCCCCTTCTGTATTCTGCTTTTAAAATTAACTCATAGCAAGTTGGGCATAAAAATAAGAGGGAATTTATCTGATAATTTTGAAGGCATTGTTTTAGTGCTTTTATCTTCCAGTGTTATAACATGTTGGAATTTGTTTGCATTCTTGAAACTTTATACGTGCCTAGTGTTATTTTGGAAAACCAGTATGTCTTTGTTTTTGTTTGTTTTTCCTTTCTGAAAACATGTAGATTCTTCCCTTTTTTTCTGTCTCAATGTTCTGAAATTTTGCAGTAACATGCCTTGGTCTGGGTCTGTATTCTCATGTTATGGAACTTATATAGTTGGTTTTTTTTTTTAAGTTTATTTTTGAGAGAGAGAGAGAGAGAGAGAGAGAGAGAGAGTGGAGGAGGGACAGAGGGAGAATGAGAATCCCAAGCGGGCTCTGCGCTGTAGCACAGAGCCCTGTATGAGGTTTGAAACCACCAACTGTGAAATAATGACCTGAGCTGAAATCAAGAGTTGGACGCTTAACCAGCTGAGCCACCCGGTGCCCCATGTTACGCACTTTTAATTTGGCAACACATGCCTCTCAGTTCTAGGAGTTTTTCTTGTGTTTAGACGTGAACAAGTTACCTTATCTCTGGTCTCCCTCTTTTTCTGGCACTCCTGTTTGCATGTTAAGCCTCCTGGACTCTTCCTCTGCTTTTCTAATTATTTTTCTCAATATTTCCCTATTGCTCTCATTTCTGGAAGATAACCTCAACTAAATTTCCAAGTTTTCTATTGAGTTTTTCATTTCTCAGTAGAAAACTCAATTTTTCCATCACATTTTTAAATCACATAAGCTTTTTTTTTTTTTTTTTTTTTTTGGCAGGGAGGCTTCCATATACGAATGTTTCCTTTCTCATACCATCCTGGCTCTGTTGTTTTCTCTGAGCTCTCTCAGGAGAATGATAGTTTTAATTTTAAGTCTTCCTCTTCCTGTGTAGCCTCTCGTTCTTCTCAGAGAGTGTGAAGTGTCGGCCTCTCTGTAAATGTGTGGTGAGGATCTGGGCATCTGTCTCCTTCTTTAACAGAGTTTCAGACCGTATTCCTACCCTCAGCCCCATACTTTCATGTTCATGGCCTGGCAGTTGGGGGATTCTGGGTATAAATCCTCTTCATATTCTGGGTATAAATCCTCTTCCCATCCATTTCCCGATTTACGATTCGGCTTTTTCAAGTCTGCCAAGTCAGTGAACACTTGTTCTGTTTCTCAGCTTCCAAAATATGGTTGTTCTTTTTCCTTTGTTCTTATGTTTCAACATCTAAAAATGTCTTTACTCTCATTTTTATGGAATTTGGGAAGGCATCCAAGCTTTTCTGTGTGCTCAACCCATTATTTTTATGCAGTTTAACGTTATAATCTACATTTTTTCCCCTGGGAACCAAAATATTTACAACACAGTGTTTAGTGAATGCATCTTAGATATTTTATTTAAACAGTATTTAGGCTCACTCTGGATGAAAAAAAGTTAATTCCAAGGTTTTTTTTTAATTTTCCAAAATTTCCATAGAAACCTGAAAATAGCAATCATTATTTTTGACTTTTCAGAATTTAAATTTATAACCGTCTAAAATTATGAATCAGTATTTAATTGGAAATGTTATTACTGAGAAACAATATGATTGTAGTTATCATAAAATGAAATTAATGCCAGATTAAATACCAGATGAAATTTATAATGCTAACAGTTGGATTGCAAGTATTGGTACATTTTGTAAATTTTATTTCTTCTTAAAAGCTTACACTCATTGCATGCTTTTTTGTGTTAAGTTCTTGGATAAGGGTAGGTGGTTTTAATTGTGCTAATTAAACTGATTAGCCATCGGGAAGTATACAGACAGGCTGATATGTATTTTCCGATTTGTTCTTTCCCACTGTGGACACTGCTAGTAACATATTCATTTGGAGAGAATCCTCGCAATGTTATTTCCTAGTGATGAAAATCCAAGAGGCAGGAGACAGAGTTGAAAGCTAGAGCAGGATGCATTTTTAGATGGCCAGACTGCTGCGTAAAATAGCTTATTGCTTTTTAAATTGCCTTATATTTTTTCCAAATTCTTAAACAGGCTCTAGAGAACAATTCGTCCTATGTCTTTCAAAACTAGCTACTCTAAGAAATGCTGATTTAGTTTTTTAGTAGAAGTTGCGACAGTTGGGGAAGATGATGTAAGATTTTGGTCTTACTATAGGTATGCACTCGGACAGTGGGCCTCTGGTTCATTAAATGTAATGCCAAGAAGCTCTGAACAGGTGTAGAAAAGACAATTCACAGTTGATCATTCTGTTGGGTGCAATTCACTTGGTTCTTTTCTGGGTGCTTCCCCACATTTTTAGTGTTGTCATTTATTCTTTTGATGTTATTTGAGTCCCTTTCTCAATCCAGTCCAGTCCAATCCCATTAAGTTAAATAAACATTCACGGTGTCAACCTCACCTCCACTTTCCTTCCCAAAGAAAATCAAGTGGGATGGGAGCTCACATACCCATGGACCCCAAATGTTCAAACTTACTTTCAATTGTGCTTCTTTTGTCCTCTCTCTTGTTAGGCTGAGGGACTTGACCACCCGTTTACACATCTGACACCAATCCCTCACCTTGTGCTATGAGGTGACCCACTATTCCTGTTCTTGTTCATATATCCAACTCCTGCCACTCAGTTGGACCCTTCCCACTGGTGTCTAAACATGCCCAGATTTTAAAACAAAAATGGAGCCTTCCTCTTCAATTCTGCTCTTTTCTAGAGTTTTGCCATGTTTTGATCCACTCATCTCGAAAGAGTAGTTTGAATTCAGGGCTTCCACTTCCTCTGGAAGCACTGAGTGCTCGACCTAGTCCAACATAGCTTCTATGCTTATCATGGCATCAAAGCGCTGCTACCTGAGATTCCCATTGATACCAGTGTAGCAGAGTGCAGTGGCCGTTCTGAGTTCCATCTCACTTGACTTCTCAACAGTTCTGACACACTCTCTCCCTAAAGCACTGCCTTACCTTGGGTATGGGTCTTCAAATAGTCCTCATGACTCCTACTTGGGCCTCTTCTCTTCTCACTCTGCACACTTCCTCTTTGGTCTCCATTGTGCCTGTGACTTTGATAAACTGCACACGGAGTATTTAAGTCTTTACCTGGAACCAAGGCCTTCTGTGCAATTCCGAGCTACATATCCAATTGCCCACTCCTCTTCCAGGGAATGTAAATCCCCCTGCCCGCACTGGAACTCTCAGTCTTCACCGATTAAGTGAAGTGCACTCTTTCCAGTGCTCTCTCTCTCTCGGTAAAAGGCCTTTCCTTCCAGCCAGTTGCACAGATTAGGCTCCTGGGCGTCATCATCAACACCTCCTTCTCCTGTACCCTCATATCCGGTCACTCAGTGCTCCAAACTGTACTTTCGGATTATCTCCCAAATGTATGTGTGTCATCTCTCCTGTCACCCCACCCGTGCAGAAGCAGACATCTTCTCTGGCCTGATGGCAGCAGCAGTCTTAGGCCTCTTTCCCCAGATCATCCCTACCCACCTCTCATTTGGTCTCCCTCCTGGAGTCAGAGTAATCTTTTGAAACAGTCTTTTTGTCAGCCCGTACTTAAAATGGTTCAAAAGTTTCCCATTGTTCTTTGAATAAAGGTGACATCCTTATCTTTGCCCGAAGGCTCTGCATAATCTGGTCCCATTCTATCACACACCACTTTGCTTTCTGTGTCATTCACACTGGCTTTTTAAATTCCTCAATTTAAAGCCTCTTGATCAGTTCACAAGTTATTTGCACATGATGTTTCCTCTCCTTAGTAAGCCTCATCACTCTTCTTGCCTAGTTAAATCTCTCTCTTCCTTTAGATATAAGATCTATGAGTACTTCTGGAGGAACTCCTTCCTTCGTCTCTTTGATTTGATTAATTTTCCACTTGATGACCCCAGGTAGGGGTGATGTTGTGGTGTACCCCTAAAATTACTCTTTCACCACCCGAGGACTTACTACTCCCACCTGCCGGGAGTGTTGGCTGCTGATGGCTCTTGGCTGTGTCTCTTGTTAAGCACTGCTTCAGCCGAAAGGTGCTGCCCCACTTGGGAGCGTACCCCATCGCTGGAGACAGCCCACACCCCATGATGGGTCAGTGGAGGATGGAAGGTAGTAATCCTGGAGTCATTCCCTCAGTTCAGGACATCCTCAAAGGGTCATCCTGACTCTGGTGCTACCCACTGCATAGGCTAAGGCTCTGGTCTGACTGCCTAGCTGTTCAGTGTCTCCCTGTTCTCAGTCCTTCTTTCCATGCTCCCTTACACATGTTGTTCCAAGAGCATTCTCCAAAGAGCCTTCTACATGCACCTCTCCACATCAGTGTCCACAAAACACAACCCAAGGGCCCACATGCTCCCCTTCCCACTGTTTATCATGGTGGTAAACATATGCCTGCCTCTGAATCTGGGCTCTTCTACTTAATAGCTCTTTGACTTTGCACAACTGAGTTATGTTGTCTGTGGCTTGGTTTCCTTACCTATTTCTTTGGAGAATTAAGCTGGTTAGGATAGTGTCTTAGTTTGGGTTTTGCTGTAACAAATTACTGTAGACTGGGGGGATTAAAGAAGGGGCAGAGGGAAGGGAGGGAGAGGGAAGGGCATTAATCCCATCATGAGGGTTTACCCTCATGACCTAATCTAACCATAATTAACCTCCAATGGCCCCACCTCCAAATATCACATTGTGGGTTAGGGTAACAGTATGTGAATTTGGAAGGGACATGAACATTCAGTTCCTAGCAGACAATGATATGTATAACTGATTCTCAATGATAGCTGTAATTATTATTGTGTTATTATTATTATCCCAAAGGAGTGTTGCTGCTTTTATCTAGAGACAGTCTAAAATGTAAATACCTTTAGGAGGTGACACCTTAACCTAAATTTCACTAGAGTTTTATTGCACGTGAGTTAATACACAGATGAAGAATTCTTTACTTCACTGTGAGAAGAGCTCACAAGTTTCACTTTTGGAGCCTCAGGGCGTAAAGCCTAAGCACTTAAAGAAAAATAATCTGCTTCACCTTTAGGAATCCAGTAGTCCTGACCTCCCCTCTATGAGACATTTCCTCAATTAATACCTATCAAGCCTGTGTGGATCTATTAGGGTCCGTCAGCAGGGGTGATTTTGTGAAGAGTAAGAGAGGTTTGATGTGACTGCAGGATAGGGACGGGAGAAGGGGCCATTTACCCAAATGTGGTGACTGCTCGACCAACCTCTTGCCTGTATGCAAGAGGAGACTGCAGCCCAAAGCAAGGAAAATTACTAAGGAATATTTGGTCTTCTAAAGCCATAAATTGCCTGGAATCTCCTTTTTTCAGTGTAAGTGAAAGTATCCAACAGTGGGGCTTATTATCCCCTGCTGCCATGGGCAGTGCGTGGCATGTTCCTGGCTTGTCATCACCGTTTTCTGGTAACAGGTGACTGATAAGGTTCTCAAGGGAATCCCACACCCAACTGTCAAAGCTTTCTCATTGAACAATTCCTTTTAATAACCTCTGCTGATGTGAATGCACACATACACACAGAGAACTTTCATTTGCAAAGGAAAAGGAAAAGCGTATTTCCTTTTTACTAAGATGAAATACACAAATAGTCATTTTTGCATTTGTGTGGATAATCGAGATTAAGGAAAATGGAGGAATAGTAGAGAGGCCAAGGAGTATGGCTGGCCCTTGAACAGCAGTGAGTTTGAACTTGCCCAATTATACGTGGATATTTTACAATGCAGTATTGTAAATATTTTTGTTCCTATGACTTTCTTAATAACATCTTTTTTCAGCTTACTTTGTTATAAGAATATAGTATATAATACATATACAAAATACATGTTAATCAGCTATCTATGTTATGGGTAGGGCTGTTGGTCAGCAGTAAGTAAAGGTTTTGGGGAGTCAAAATTTATATTTGGATTTTCAGCTGTACAGGGGAGTCCGGAACCTAACCTCCGTGTCTTCAGGGATCATCTGTAATGAAATATGATGAGTGGATGCCTGAATTGCTAAATAGCCTCAGTTTTCCCAAAATGTTTGAGAGCAGAGTAAAAGGCCTTATGTATGTATGTTATTATGTTACATTATATATAGTAATGGTCTCTATTTTGTCCCCTCAGAATTCATGTGTTGAAACCCTAATTCCAATATGTATTAGGTGATAGGACCTTTGGGAGGTCATTAGGTCATGAAGGTGGTGACCCTGTATTAGTGCCATATAATAAGAGGCCAGAGAGATGGCCAGTTCTCTTTCTCCCATGTGAGGATACAGTGGGAAGATGGCCATCTACAAAGCAGGATTGGGACCCTCACCAGACACCGGATACACTGGCACCTTGATCTTGGACTTCCCTCTCTTCAGAAGTATGAGAAATGTTTGTTGTTTAAGACACCCTGTCTATGAACATTTGTTGTAGTAATCTGAACTAAGACAGAATATATAATACACATATTTACAGGAACAGCAGTCAAACCTGTTTCATCCATCCATGTGTCCCTGTGTTTATTCATCCATCCATCCGTCTACCATTCCATTCATTCCTTCAAGTAGATATGGATTGAAGTCAAAGCAAATAAAAACAAATTTTGTTTATATACCATTTTCAGGTATGAAACACTGAATTTCCAGATATCCTCTGTTAAGTACTAGGTAACTGAGAATCAATAGCTGGTGAAACATGCTAACTACAGATAATTCTCAGAGAAGGGAAGATCTGGGAATATATATTTTTTTATTATTATTTAAATCCAAGTTAGTTAACGTATAGTATAATAATGATTTCAGGAATAGAATGTAGTGATTCATCTCTTCCATATAATACCTGGTGCTCATTCCAACATGTGCCCCCATTAATGCCCATCACCCATTTAGCCCACCCCCCAACCTACCTCCCCTCCAGCAACCCTCAGTTTGTTCTCTATATTTAAGAGTCTCTTATGGTTGGTCTCCCTCTCTGTTTTTGTATTATTTTTGCTTCCCTTCCCTTATGTTCATCTGTTTTGTATCTTAAATTCCACATATGAAGGAAATCATATAATATTTGTCTTTCTCTGAATGACTTATTTCACGTAGCATAATACGCTGTAATTCTATCCACATTGTTGCAAATGGCAAAGTCTCATTTTTTTGATCAGTGAGCAGTATTCCATTGTATGTATATTCCATTGTATGTATGCACGCACACACACACACACACACACACACACCAAAACTTCTTTATCCATTCATCAGTCAGTGGACATTTGGGCTCTTTCCATACTTTGGCTATTGTTGATAGTGCTGCTATAAACATTGGAGTGCATGTGCCCCTTCAAAATAGTACTCTGGTATTCTTTGCATAACTAGCTGGTAGTGTAATTGCCGGGTCAGAGGGTAGTTCTATTTTTAATTTTTTGAGGAACTTCCACACTGGTTTCCAGAGTGGCTGTACCAGTTTGCATTCTCACCAGCAGTGCAAAAGGGTTCCTCTTTCTGTGCATCCTTGTCAACGTCTCTTGTTGCCTGAGTTGTTCACGTTAGCCATCCTGACATGTGTGAGGTGATATCTCAGTGTGGTTTTGATTTGTATTTCCTTGATGATGAGTGATGTTGAACCTCTTCTCATGTGTCTGTTAGCCGTCTGGATGGCTTCTTTGGAAAAGTGTCTATTCATTTCTTTTGCCCATTTCTTCACTGGATTATTTGTTTTTTGGGTGTTGAGTTTGATAAGTTCTTTATAGATTTTGGGAACTAACCCTTTACCTGATATGTCATCTGCAGATATCTTCTCCCATTGTGTTGGTTGCCTTTTAGTTTTGCTGCTTGTTTCCTTCGCTGGGGAGAAGCTTTTTATCTTGAGGTCCCCATAGTTCATTTTTGCTTTTGTTTCCCCTGCCTCTGGAGACATGTCACATAAGAAGTTGCTGCAGCCAAGGTCAGAGAGGTTGTTGCCTATTTTCTCCTCTAGGATTTTGATGGCTTCCTGTCTTATGTTTTGGTCTTTCATCTACTTTGAGTTTATTTTTGTGTATGGTGTGAGAAATTGGTCTAGGTTCATTCTCCTGCGTGTTGCTGTCCAATTTTCCCAACACTATTTGCTGAAGAGATTGTCTTTATTCCATTGGATATTCTTCCCTGCTTTGTCAAAGATTGCTTGGCCATATGTTTGTGGGTCTATTTCTGGATTCTCTATTCTGTTCCATTGATCTAAGTTTCTGTTTTTGTGCCAGTACCATACTGTCTTAATGATTACAGCTTTGTCATTCAGCTTGAAGTCCAGAGTTGTGATGCCTCCATCTTTGCTTTTCTTTTTCAGGATTGCTTTGGCTATTCATGGTCTTTTCTGGTTCCATACAAGTTTAAAGATTGTTTGTTCTAGCTCTGTGAAAAGTGCTGGTGTTATTTTGATAAGGATTGCATTGACTATGTAGATTGCTTTGGGTAGTATCACCATTTTAACAGTATTTGTTCTTCCGATCCGTGAGCATGGAATGTTTTTCCATTGTTTTGGTCTTCCTCAGTTTCTTTCATAAGCTTTCTATAACTTCCACTGTATAGACTTTTCACCTCTTTGGTTAGGTTTACTCCTAGATATCTTATGGATTTTGGTGCAATTGTAAATGGGATCAATTCCTTGATTTCTCTTTCTGTTGCTTCATTCTTGGTGTATAGAAATGCAACTGATTTCTATACATTGATTTTATATTCTGTGACTTTTCTCAATTCATGGGTCAGTTCTAGCAGTTTTTTGGTGGGGTCTTTTGGGTTTCCCACATAGAATATCATGTCTTCTATGAAGAGTGAAAGTTTGACTTCTTCCTTGCCAATTTGGATTTTTTTTTTTGTGTGTGTGTTGTCTGAGTGCTGAGGCCAGGACCTCTAACACTCTGTTGACTAACAGTGGTGAGAGTGGATATCCTTGTCATGTTCCTGACCTTAGGGGGAAAGCTGCCAGTTTTCTCCATTGAGGATGCTATTAGCGGTGGGTCTTTGATATATGGATTTTGTGATCTTGAGGTATGATCCTCCTATCCCTGCTTTCTTGAGGGTTTTCATCAAGAAAGGATGCTGTACTTTGTTAAATGCTTTCTCTGCGTTACTGAGAGGATCATGTGGTTCTTATCCTTTCTTTTATTAATGTGATGTGTCACATTGTTTGATTTGCAGATGATGAACCAGCCCTGCATCTCAGGAATAAATTCTACTTGATCGTGGTAAACAATTCTTTTCATGTATTGTTGTATCCAGTTTGCTACTATGTTGTTGAGAATTTTTGCATCCTTTTTTATCAGGGAAATTAGTCTATAGTTTCCTTTTTAGTGGGGCTCTGTCTGGTTTTGGAATCAAGGTAATGGTGGCCTTATAGAATGAATTTGGAAGTTTTCCTTCCATTTCTGTTTTTTGGAACAGCTTCAAAAGAATAGGCATTAACTGTTCTTTAAATGTTTGTTAGAGGGGCGCCTGGGTGGCTCAGTCGGTTGAGCGTCTGACTTCAGCTCAGGTCACGATCTCGCAGTCCGTGAGTTCGAGCCCCACATCGGGCTCTGGGCTAATGGCTCAGAGCCTGGAGCCTGCTTCCGATTCTGTGTCTCCCTCTCTCTCTGCCCCTCCCCCGTTCATGCTCTGTCTCTCTCTGTCTCAAAAATAAATAAACGTTAAAAAAAAATTAAATGTTTGTTAGAATTCCCTTGGAAAGCCATCCATCCCTAGACTCTTGTTTGTTGGGAGATTTTTGATTACTGATTCAATTTCTTTACTGGTTATTCAATTTCTATACTGTTCAAATTTTCTATTTCTTCCTGTTTCAGTTTTGGTAGTTTATATGTTTCTAGGAACTTTTCCATTTCTTCCAGAGTGCCTAATTTGTTGGCATATATTTGCTCATAATATAATCTTATTATTGTTTGTATTTCTGCATTGTTGGTTGTGATCTCTCCTCATTCATGATTTTATTTATTTGGGTCCTTTCTTCCCCCCCCCCTTTTTTTTTCTTGGATCACTCTGGCTAGGGGTTTATCACTCTTGTTAATTCTTTCAAAGAACTAGCTCCTGGTTTCATTGATCTGTTTTACTGTTTTTTTGATTTTGGTATCATTGATCTCTGCTCTAATCTTTATTATTTCCTTTCTTCGGCTGTTTTTGGGCTTTATTTGCTGTTCTTTTTTCCAGCTCTTTTACAGTTAGGTGTAAGAAAGGTATCTGAGACCTTTCTTTCTGATTTAGGAAGGCTATATACTTCCCTCTTATGACCACCTTTGCTGCATCCCAGAGGTTTTGGGTTCTGTTTTCATTTTCATTGGCTTCCATGTACTTTTTAATTTCTTCTTTAATTTCTTGGTTAACCCGTTCTTTCTTTAGTAGGATGTTCTTTAATCTCCAAGTATTCATGGTCTCTCCAAATATTTTCTTGTAATTGATTTCGAGTTTCATAGTGTTGTGGTCTGAAAATATGCAAGGTATGATCTCGATCTTTTTGTACTTGTTGAGGGTTGATTTGTGTCCCAGGATGTGATCTATTCTGGGGAATGTTCCTTATGCACTTGAGAAGAATGTGAAATGTCTTGAATATATCTGTTAAGTCCATCTGGTCCAGTGTGTCATTCAAAGGTCTTTGTTTCTTTGTTGATTTTCTGCTCAGATGATCTGTCCATTGCTGTAAGTGAGGTATTGAAGTCCCCTACTGTTATGGTATTATTATCAATGAGTTTCTTTATGTTTGTCATTAATTGATTTATACATTTTGGTGTTTCACATTGGGGGCATAAATATTTACAATTGTTAGATTTTGGTGGATAAACCCCTAAATTAAGATATAATGCCCTTAATCTCTTGTTATAGTCTTTATTTTAAAATCTAGTTTTTCTGATATAAATATGGCTACTCCAACTTTCTTTTGATGATCATTAGCATGATAGATGGTTCTCCATCCCTTACTCTATCCCCTTACTTTGAAGTCTAAAATGGGTCTCTTGTAAGCAACATACAGATGGGTCTTGTTTTCTTATCCATTCCAATACCCTGTGTCTTTTGAGTGGAGCATTTAGTCCATTGACATTAGAGTGAGTACTGGAGTGCCTGGGTGGTTCAGTCAGTTAAGTGTCCAACTTTGGCTCAGGTCATGATCTTGTAGTTTGTGGGTTCAAGCCCCACGTCAGGCTCCATGCTGACAGCTCACAGCCTGGATCCTGCCTCAGATTCTGTTTCTCCTCTCTCTGCCCCTTCTCCACTTATACTATGTTCTCTCTCTCTCTCTCAAAAATAAATAAACATTAAAAATCTTAGAGTGCATACTGAAAGATATGAATTTAATGCCATTGTGTTGCCTGTAGAGTTGGTGTTTCTTGTGATATTCTCTAGTGTTTGTTGCTTTTTGTCTTTTTTGTTTTGTTTCATCTTTGTCCACCTCAAAGAGTCCCCCTTAAAATTTCTTGCAGGGCTGGTTTAGTGGTCATGAACTCCTTTAGTTTTTGTTCTTCTGGGAAACTCTTTATCTCTCCTCTCTTTTGAATGACAGCCTTGCTGTATAAAGAATTCTTGGCTGCATATTTTTTCAATTCAGCATGTTGACTGTATCCTGCCACCCTTTCTGGCCTGCCAGGTTTCTGTGGATAGGTCTGCCGCAAACCTGATCTGTGTTCCCTTGTAGGTTAAGGACTTTTTTTCCCTTGCTGCTTTCATGATTCTCTCCTTGGCTGAGTATTTTGTGAATTTGACTATGATATGCGTTGGTGATGGTTAGTTTTTGTTGAATCTAATGGGAGTTGTATGTGCTTATAGATTTTGATATCTCCATCCTTCCCCAGATTAGGAAAGCTTTCTGTTACAATTTGCTCACATAAACCTGTCCCTTTTTCTCTCTCTTCATCTTGTGGAACTCCTAGGATTCACATATTATTCCTTTTTAATAGGTCACGGAGTTATCTAATTCTTGTATCATGCTCATTTGTCTTTGTTTCCCTCGTTTTTTCTGCTTCATTATTCTCCGTAATTTTGTCTTCTGTATTTGCTGCTCTGCTTTGTCCATCCTTGCCATTGTGACTTCTTGGTTATAACATTTTAATTTCATCCTGACTAGATTTTACTTATTTTATCTCTGCAGAAAGGGATTCTGTGCTTTTTTCAACCCCAGCTAGTATTGTCATTGTCTTGGTTCTAAATTCTAGTTCATACATCTTGCTTATATCTGTGTTGATGGCTCCCGGCTGTCATTTCTTCCTGTTCTTTCTTTTGGGGTGAGTTCCTTTGTTTGGTCATTCTGGAGGAAGAAGAAAATAAAAGTAAAAAATTAAAATTTAAAAAAAAAGCAAAAAATAAAATGAAGCTAGATCCTAGGTGTGTTTTGGTCTGTTTGTTGGAAGAAGCTTGATAGAATAGAGAAAAAGGGGAAAGAAAAGAAAAACGAAAGGTAAGGAAAATTTTTTAGAAAGTTATGTAATAGAATAAAATGAAATAGAAGAAAAGAATTAAAAAAACAAAGTAAAAATAACAAAATCTTAAAAATAATAAAAAGAAAAATAAAATTTTCACTGTATCCAAGAAAAAGAAAAGAAAGGAAAAGAAAAACAACAAAAACAATTTAAACAAAAACAGAAGCAAAAAAAATGAACTTATAAATGAACCAGAAAACAGAATGAAACCTGAATGAATTTATATCCAGTTTCCCCTAGAAGTCAAACTTTGAAGCACTCTATAGTTCTTTTCCTAAGCAGGTGGAGGAACTCGTGCTGGTTTTCTAGGGAATGTGCTTGGAGGCAACAGTTGGGCTGGTCTTGGTGTAATGGCTCCATTCTCCCCCAGGCGGCGCTGCTTAGCTTACTGGGGTTCATCAGTGTGGCGTGCATGTGTGTGCACAGGAGAGGGGGAAATGGCTTCACCCAGCTCCCTAGTCTCTGGCACGGGCACTTCGTGCTCTCACTGAGTCATGATCAAGCACCCCTCCTTTGTCTCAGGCCTCTGTCCACTCCCTGCCTCTACCCTGTATATGTCCAAGCTGTCTGTCTGCCAGGTGGCACCTCCCTCCAGAGTTTTAGCTCAGATGGGGTTTTGTTTCAAAACTGCACACTTCAGAGACCTCTGCAGCTTTGGACCTAGGCCGACACTCTGGGTGTGGGTCTCTCTGAGCAATAGTCGGGTGCTGGCTTGCCCCGGAAAAAGTTTGTGTGATCATGCTGTGGTAGAGGTTCAGTGATTGTGGCCAGCCGCCGGCTTGCCCCAGAAAGTGTTGTGTGATCGCACGGCATCAGAGGTTCCGAGATCGTGGCAAAACACAACACGTAAACGGCACCAGGTTATACCGCACTCTGGCGTCTTTGTCCCAACATCAGCACATGTGGCTGTTCTTTGCGGTCCGCTGCGACCTTGGCCTGTGGGGACGCCATATGGCCTCTTCCAAATGCACTTTTAGCAAGGGAACTGCTTTTCCTGTGGGCACATGGACCCCTCAGACCCCACTGCCTGCTCCTGGGCATTGATTGCTTCCTCTCCAGAGCACCACCAGGCGCTGAGCTCTGGAACTTCAGACTCTGTTCTCCAGTGTTTATAGAATCCTGGTAATATTGAAACCCTTTGCTTTCTTCCCATCAGGGTTTTGGGGAACAGATTTCTTGTTCAATCTCCTGCGAGTGTTTTCACTCTTTCTCTCTTGTTCTCTCCAGCTACTTTTGGAGTGTTTTTCCTGCACTCCTGATGCACCACACTCTCCGCCTTTCTCTGTCTTCTCTTCACAAAAACAGCTCCCTACCCTCCGCGGGTTTTCTCTCCCCCAGTTCACCTCTCTGCACCATGTACCTGCCAAGTTCTGTGGCTCAAGTTATTCAGACTGTTGTGTTGGTCCTTGGATCAGTTTCCTAAGTGTGCAAAATGGTTTGGTGCTGACCTAACTGCGTTTCAGGGACAAGACAAGCTGAGGGGCTCCATGCTGCTCCGCCATCTTCTTTCCCAAAGTACCTGGGCATATTCTTTAGAAAATACTTGTCTCGGAATAATTTATTACATACCTGCCTCCTGACTCCATACGGTAGCTTAGTGCTTTTTGTGACAGAATGGCCGTGGAAATAATGTTTTGGGAAATGCCAGGCACAGCTAAATGGTGATCCAAGCATGGAATTATTGCACAACTTGATGTGTTAGATAGGCAGGGATTTAAGATGAAAAAAAGAAAAAAAGGGTAAAAGACATGCCATCCTGGAAAATCCTTCAAGTTCTCCTGATCATCACCAGCATGTTTCTAATGACGCCAGAAACGACTGATCCTTCCAAGACTCATTGCCACTTCCAGGTGCTAGTATAATCCAGCCAAGGAACCTGTAAGTTTCTTTCCATATTGGAGTTAGTCAGCAGTATCTTGATGTTTATTTATTTTTGAGAGAGAGAGAGAGAGAGAGAGCGAGCGAGCGCACAAGCGGGGGAGGAGCAGAGAGACAGGGAGACACAGAATCTGAAACAGGCTCCAGGCTCCTAGCTGTCAGCACAGAGCCTGATGCGGGGCTCAAACTCACAAACCGCGAGATCATGACCTGAGCCGAAGCTGGACGCTCAACCGATTGAGCCACCCAGGTGCCCCATCCAGCCGTATCTTGAGAACTCAGCTACTCTTCTCTAGCTTGTATTGATTTCTCTATTTCATCAGCTCTTAAAATGTGGACTGTCTTGTTAAGGAGGTATTTATAATATTTATATGTATGTATATATACTTATTTTCTATGTTTATAAATAAATATATACCTCTATGATATATATATGTATATATATATAATATATATAGATGTATATATTTATAAAATTCCAGATAATTGTCTTAACGTTGGATTAAAGGCCCGCTGAAATAGGGTCTTTAGAAAACTTTCCATTTTGAGAATATATTCAGATCTTTTATATCTTGTTAATTATGAACAAAAGCATAATAGAATAAACATAGTGAAACAAATGGGAATAAACCATAAAAGATTAAAAGGAGAAGAAACCGAGGCAAGTACAGGACAGTTTCAAAAGCCACGTTATTTTTTTTATTATTTGGTGCAGAAAACTGTGAAGCACATAAAACAATCTAGAGGAAGTTGGAAAGATTTCTTCTCATTACTGGCCTTGAGGCAATTTTTTAAGCTGCCATAAACTGACAAACAGACATGATGGATATCATTATAAAATACACTGAGTTGGAAAAAGGAGCACAGAATGAAACGGTCCACATCAGAAGGGAAAAAAAAAAAAGTCCCATGGAGTTCTTTACAGAATGAGTAGCTCCAACACTGTTAAAGATGGATATCACAAAATTAGCCCCAACATTGCATCACCTTTTTTTTCTGGAAGACCATATGATGTTTTCTTTATTACTTACATCTTGTGATTCCAAAATTCACGTCAAGACCTATCAAGGAAAATTAGAGCTGGTAGCCCTAATGTTATACTTTAATAAAACAATTTTTATAATGAATCTACTTCAGATTTAAATAATGAATTTCAGAGGCAAAAGACAATTAATGCGTGTTTGCCCTTTTTTCAAACTCATGGAGGGTGGGGTGTGTGTGCATTAACTCTCTCAGGCCCCCCCGGGACCATTGTGTGTGCACCAATGCCAAATTGTCCCAGAAGAGTAAGCAGCGATTCCTCTAACACATCTGTGTGGCTCTTCTGGTCTGAGGCCACGAAGCGGTCGCTCAGGAGCCTGTCGTGTAGGAAACCCTCCTCCGTTCCTGCTCCAGCGCCCTGTGGATCACTGCCAGATGACCGAAAGCTGTGTGGTTATAGCAATACTGTGATGTGATGCAGACAAGAATCTGTGGGTCCTGGGATCCCCAACCCAGTCCTAGGCCACACTGTGTGACACACATCACTTAAGTGACAAGTATTCGAGTTTTCTTGTCTTTTAAATGGCTGTAAGAAAGGCTACCTCACCTGCTTATTGCAAGAGTGAAATAAAATAAGTTATGTATCAGGGATGTAATTCATTATTACCCTGTCTGTACCGGTCATATTTGTCTTTGTCCTGACATGTATATATGGCTTTTATTTGATAACTGTTTTTGAGGATTCTTGCACCTGAGCTCATGAGCAGTATTGGTCTGTAGTTTTCTTTTTTTTTGTACTGGTTCTGTATGAAGCTAATACTTGTAATGTCCACATGATGAAATGGCTTTGGAAGTACCTTGTCTCTTATTTTCGTAGAAAAAGTTGTGTAGAATTCATCCTGTTTCTTCTTTGATATTTGGTAAAATTTGCCAGTGAAACCACCTGGGCCTGGAGTTTTCATGATTGATTGATTGATTGATTGATTAAGTATTCTTTAAAAAAATTTTTTTTTAACTAGGCACCACGCTCATGTGGGGCTTGAACTCATGACCCTGAGATAGAGAGTTGCATGCTCTGCTGACTGAGCCAGCCAGGTGCCCCAGTTTTATTGATTTAAATGTGAATTCAAGTAAAAGAAACTTTAATTGGTTTGTTGGTTAAGCGTCCGACTTTTGATCTCAGCTCAGGTCATGATCTCACGGTTTGTGGGATTGAGCCCCCAGTTGGGCTCTGTGCTGACAGTATGAAGCCTGCTTGTGTTTTTCTTTCTCTCTCTCTCTCTCTCTGTCCCTCTCCTGCTTGCTCTTTGTCTCTCTCTCTTTCAAAATAGACATAAAAAAAACTAAAGCAAAAAAGACTTTGTCCTTCCCGACATTGATAATTTTCAGTTTTTAATTGATTATTTTAATATCTCAAAAATTGTTAATTTTTTTCCTGATATTGATAATTCATCTTCACCCTCTCTCTCTCTGTCAGTCTTATTGCAGAAGCTCTCTCAATTTACTGATCTATTTAAAGAACGAGCTTTTCATTTTATTTATCTGTTCTTAATTTTGTTTCTGCTCTCATCTTTAAAATTTCCATTCAGTTGTGTTTTGTTCTCCTTTTTTTAATTTCTTGGATTATTGATTTGGTACCTTTTTTTAATGAGAACATTTAATGCATAAAATTTCCCTCCAAGGACTGCTTTAGCTGCATCCCACAAATTTAGGTATCCTATATTTTCATTTTCATTCAGTTTGAAATGTTTTCTAAGATTCTGGAGATTTGCCCTTTCACATATGGATTAACTGTATATATGTTCTTTAATTTCCAAATGTTGTATACTCTTCTATTTATATTTCTCTCAATTCCTAGATTAATTCATTTATGGTCAGAGAAAATACTTTGTATGATTTCAGTTCTTTTGGGTTTGTCACAGTGTCTTTTATGACCCAGGATACGTTCTGTCTTAGTGAATGATTTGTGCATGAAACAAAGCCCCCAGACCACTATAATAATAGCAGATGTTCATTGAACACTTACTGTGTTCTAAGAACACAGCTAAATCCTTTTTGCAGGTTATTCCATTTAATTCTCACAAGAATTTTGGGAGGTAGACACTACTCTTGTATTAACCTAGTTTTCAAAAGAAACTGAGAGTCAGAGAAAAATAGTAAACAGTAAATCCAGGTAGATTCAAATCTAGGTCTCTAACTTCAGAGCCCATCTGCTTATCCACTATGTTATTTTTATTTATTCTTGCATCTGCCCCCCACCAAGACCACCTGTGAATGCAAGTGTCTACCCAGTGCCTACTGCTTTGGGGAAGTGTGCCTCAATGGGCCTTACCGTTTATGCCCTCCAGGTGTCGCCCTGTGATCAAACCTGGCAGCTGTAACCTTCCCCCTGGTAAACAGGACTGCAGATTTGGCTGTCAGACCCAGGACCCACCCCTTCTTCTGATAATTGCGTCTAGATTTATTTGGGGCAGTGCCCAGGTCCCTCAGTAAAAGCGGCTTGGACAGAGATGACTCTGTCTCCTGTCTCCAGGGGGAGTGAGTCATGTGATTCAGGCCTGGCCCTCAAGCACCAAAATGTTCTGGCTGCAGTGATAGGTCCAGGAAGGACATATGACCCAAACCCAGCCAATAGAGCTGATCCCAGGATTTTATTCAAGTCACTGGGTTTCAGTTCTGCGGTTACTAACTGGGTATGTGTCTACAGGATCCGCCAGGAGTGCTGCCTGAGGAGATCATGCTGGAGAAGGAAGCTGACACGGGAAAGCATAGACCGGTCCTGATGGCACTGTGTGCACTGTGCCAAAGACGGGTCCACCTCTGGACTTTTCAGGGACCTGGAGCCATTACGTTACTTTTTTGTTGTTTTGTTCATAAGCAAGTATGAGTTGGGTTCCTTCCTTTGAAACAGAGATCTAGAAAAGCCTCCCCGCCATTGATTATTTTTATGACTTTAGGCTATTTTTATTATTTTTTTTTAGCTTTGAAATTCTTTTTGAATTCTTAACTTTTAAAAATGATTTTATTTTATTTTTTCATCGTAAGTGCACTCTTTTATCCCTGTCCCCCATTTCCTCCACCCCTCCCTTCCCCCTGGTCACCATCAGTTTGTTCTCTGTAATTAAGGGTCTGTTTCTGGTTTGCCTTCGTCTTCTCTCTTTTTTCCTTTGCTCATTTGTTTTCTTTCTTAAATTCCACATGTGAGTGAAATAATATATTTGTCTTTTCTCTGACTTATTTTGTTTAGCATTATAGTCTCTAGCTTCATCAGCATTACTGCAAATGGCAAAATTTTATGCTTTTTTTTTCTCTTTGTAAGGGAATGGTTTATTTTTTATTTAAAAAGTTTTTTTAATATGAAATTTATTGTCAAATTGGTTTCCATACACCACCCAGTGCTCATCCCAACAGGTGCCATCACCCACTTTCCCCTCCCTCCCATCCCCCCTCAACCCTCAGTTTATTCTCTGTTTTTAAGAGTCTCTTATGGTTTGCCTCCCTTTCTCTCTGTAACTTTTGTTTTTCTCCCTTCACCTCCCCCCTGGTCTTCTGTTAAGTTTCTCAGGATCCACATATGAATGAAAACGTATGGTATCTGTCTTTCTCTGCCTGACTTATTTCACTTAGCATAACACTCTCCGGTTCCATCCACGTTGCTACAAAAGGCCAGATTTCATTCTTTCTCATTGCCAAGTCCATTGTATATATAAACCATATCTTCTTTATCAGTTCATCAGTTGATGGACATTTAGGCTCTTTCCATAATTTGGCTATTGTTGAAAGTGCTGCTATGAACATTGGGGTACAAGTGCCCCTCTGCATCAGCACTCCTGTATCCCTTGGGTAAATTCCTAGCAGTGCTATTTCTGGGTCATAGGGTAGATCTATTTTTAATTTTCTGAGGAACCTCCACACTGTTTTCCAGAGTGGCTGTACCAGTTTGCATTCCCACCAACAGTGCAAGAGGGTTCCCGTTTCTTCATGTCCTCTCCAGCATCTCTAGTCTCCTGATTTGTTCATTTTAGCCACTCTGACCGGTGTGAGGTGGTATCTGAGTGTGGTTTTGATTTGTATTTCCCTGATGAGGAGTGACGTTGAGCATCTTTTCATGTGCCTGTTGGCCATCCGGATGTCTTCTTTAGAGAAGTGTCTATTCATGTCTTCTGCCCATTTCTTCACTGGATTATTTGTTTTTCGGGTGTGGAGTTTGGTGAGTTCTTTATAGATTTTGGATCTAGCCCTTTATCTGATAGGTCATTTGCAAATATCTTTTCCCATTCCATTGGTTGCCTTTTAGTTTTGTTGATTGTTTCCTTTGTAGTGCAGAAGCTTTTTATCTTGATGAGGTCCCAGTAGTTCATTTTTACTTTTAATTCCCTTGCCTTTGGAGATGTGTCAAGTAGGAAATTGCTGTGGCTGAGGTCAGAGAGGTTTTTTTCCTGCTTTCTCCTCTAGAGTTTTGATGGTTTCCTGTCTCACATTCATCCATTTGGAGTTTATTTTTGTGAATGGTGTAAGAAAGTGGTCTAGTTTCATTCTCCTGCCTGTTGCTGTCCAGTTCTCCCAGCACCATTTGTTAAAAAGACTGTCTTTTTTCCAGTCTTTATCAAAGATTAGTTGGCCATACTTTTGTGGGTCCAATTCTGCAGTCTCTATTCTATTCCATTGGTCTATGTGTCTGTTTTTCTGCCAATACCATGCTGTCTTGATGATTACAGCTTTGTAGTAGAGGCTAAAGTCTGGGATTGTGATGCCTCCCGCTTTGGTCTTCTTCTTCAAAAGTACTTTGGCTATTCGGGGCCTTTTGTGGTTCCATACAAATTTTAGGATTGCTTGTTCTGGCTTTGAGAAGAATGCTGGTACAATTTTGATTTGGATTGCATTGAATGTGTAGATTGTTTTGAGTAGTATCGACATTTTAACAATATTTATTCTTTCATTCCATGAGCATGGAATGTTTTTCCATTTCTTTGTATCTTCTTCAATTTCCTACATAAGCTTTCTATAGTTTTCAGCATATAGATCTTTTACATCTTTGATTAGGTTTATTCCTAGGTATTTTATGATTCTTGGTGCAATTGTGAATGGGATCAGTTTCTTTATTTGTCTTTCTGTTGCTTCATTGTTAGTATATAAGAATGCAACTGATTTCTGTACACTAATTTTGTATCCTGCGACTTTGCTGAATTCATGTATCAGTTCTAGCAGACTTTTGGTGGAGTCTATCGGGTTTTCCACGTATAATATCATGTCATCTGCAAAAAGCGAAAGCTTGACTTCATCTTTGCCGATTTTGATGCCTTTGATTTCCTTTTTTTGTCTGCTGATGCTAGAACTTCCAACACTGTGTTAAACAACATCAGTGAGAGTGGATATCCCTGTTGTGTTCCTGATCTCTGGGGGAAAGCTCTCAGTTTTTCCCCATTGAGGATGATATTAGCTGTGGGCTTTTCATAAATGGCTTTTATGATGTTTAGGTACGTTGGTTCTATCCCGACTTTCTCGAGGGTTTTTATTAAGAGAGGATGCTGAATTTTGTCAAATGCTCTTTCTGCATCGATTGACAGGATGGTTCTTATCTTTTCTTTTAATAATGTGATGTATCACATTGATTGATTTGTGAATATTGAACCAGCCCTGTAGCCCAGGAATGAATCCCAACTGATCATGGTGAATACTTCTTTTTATATAATGTTGAGTTTGATTTGCTAGTATCTTGTTGAGAATTTTTGCATCCATATTCATCAGGGATATTTGCCTGTAGTTCTCTTTTTTTTGCTGGGTCTCTGTCTGGTTTAGGAGTCAATGTAATGCTGGCTTCTTGGAATGAGTCTGGAAGTTTTCCTTCCCTTTCTATTTTTTGGAACAGCTTGAGAAGGATAGGTATTATCTCCGCTTTAAATGTCTGGTAGAATTCCCCAGGGAAGCCATCTGGTCCTGGACTCTTCTTTGTTGGGAGATTTTTGATAACTGATTCAGTTTCTTCACTGGTTATGGGTCTGTTCAAGTTTTTGATTTCTTCCTGTTTGAGTTTTGGAAGTGTGTGGGTGCTTAGGAATTTGTCCATTTCTTCCAGGTTGTCTAATTTGTTGACATATCATTTTTCATAGTATTCCCTGATAATTACTTGTATTTCTGAGGGATTGGTTGCAATAATTCCATTTTCATTCATGATTTTATTTATTTGGGTCATCTTCCTTTTATTTTTGAGAAGCCTGGCTAGAGGTTTATCAATTTTGTTATTTATTTATTTATTATTTAAAATTAAAAAAAAATTTATGTATTTTTGAGAGACAGAGAGAGACAGAGCATGAGCAGGGGAGGGGCAGAGAGAGAGAGAGGGAGATGCATAACCCGAAGCAGGCTCCAAGCTGTCAGCACAGAGCCTGACACGGGGCTTGAACCCACAAACCGTGAGTTCATGACCTGAGCCGAAGTCTGACACTTAACCGACTGAGCCACCCAGGCACCCCTTATTTTGTTATTTTTTCAAAAAACCAACTCTTGGTTTCATTGATATGCTCTACGGTTTTTTTAGATTCTATATTGTTTATTTCTGCTCTGATCTTTATTATTTTTCTTCTGCTGCTGGGTTTGGAGTGTCTTTGCTGTTGTGCTTCTGTTTCCTTTAGGTGTGCTGTTAGATTTTGTATTTGGGATTTTTCTTGTTTCTTGAGATAGGCCTGGATTGCAATGTATTTTCCTCTCAGACTGCCTTCGCTGTATCCCAAAGCGTTTGGATTGTTGTATTTTCATTTTCATTTTCATTTGTTTCCATATATTTTTAAATTTCTTCTCTAATTGCCTGGTTGACCCATTCATTCTTAAGTAGGGTGTTCTTTAACCTCCATGTCTTTGGAGGTTTTCCAGACTTTTTCCTGTGGTTGATTTCAAGCTTCATAGCATTGTGGTCTGAAAGTGCATGGTATGATCTCAGTTCTTTTATACTTAAGAAGGGCTGTTTTGTGACCCAGTATGTGATCTATCTTGGAGAATGTTCCATGTGCACTCGAGAAGAAAGTATATTCTGTTGCTTTGGGATACAGAGTTCTAAATATATCTGTCAAGTCCATCTGATCCAATGTATCATTCAGAGCCCTTGTTTTTTTATTGATCCTGTGTCTAGATGATCTATCCATTGTTGTAAGTGGAGTATTAAAGTCCCCTTCAATTACCACATTCTTGTCAATAAGGTTGTTTATGTTTGTGATTAATTGTTTTATGTATTTGGGGGCTCCCGTGTTCGGCGCATAGACATTTATAATTGTTAGCTCTTCCTGATGGATAGACCCTGTGATTATTACATAATGCCCTTCTTCATCTCTTGTTACAGCCTTTAATTTAAAGTCTAGTTTGTCTGATATAAGTATGGCTACTCCAGCTTTATTTTGACTTCCAATAGCATGATAGATAGTTCTCCATCCCCTCACTTTCAATATGAAGGTCTCCTCAGGTCTAAAAGGAGTCTCTTGTAGACAGCAAATAGATGGGTCTTGTTTTTTTATCCATTCTGATACCCTGTGTCTTTTGGTGAGAGCATGTAGTCCATTTACATTCAGTGTTACTATTGAAAGATACGGGTTTAGAGTCATTGTGATGTCTGTAGGTTTCATGCTTGTAGTGATGTCTCTGGCACTTTGTGGTCCTTGCAACATTTCACTCACAGAATCCCCCTTAGGATCTCTTGTAGGGCTGGTTTAGTGGTGATGATTTCCTTCAGTTTTTGTTTTTTGGGGAAGATCTTTATCTCTCTTTCTATTCTGAATGACAGATTTGCTGGATAAAGGATTCTCGGCTGCATATTTTTTCTGTGCATCACATTGAATATTTCCTGCCATTGCTTTCTGGCCTGCCATATGGGTCTCCCTTTATAAGTTAGAGCGTGTTTATCCCTAGCTGCTTTCAGAATTTTCTCTTTATCCTTGTATTTTGCCAGTTTCACTATGATACGTCGTGCAGAAGATCGATTCAAGTTATGTCTGAAGGGAGTTCTCTGTGCCTCTTGGATTTCAATGCCTGTTTCCTTCCCCAGATCAAGGAAGTTCTCAGCTATGATTTGTTCAAGTACACCTTCAGCCCCTTTCTCTCTCTCTTCCTCTTCTGGAAAACCTATTATACAGATATTGTTCCGTTTGATTGCATCACTTAGTTCTCTATTTCTCCCCTCATACTCCAGGATTTTTTTTATCTCTCTTTTTCTCAGCTTCCTGTTTTTCCATAATTTTATCTTCTAGTTCACCTATTCTCTCCTCTGTGTCTTCAGTCCACACTGTGGCCGCCTCCATTTTATTTTGCACCTCATTTATAGCATTTTTTAATTCATCATGACTAGTTTTTAGTCCCTTGATCTCTGTAGAAATAGGTTCTCTGCTTCCTCTATGCTTTTATCAAGCCCAGTGATTAATTTTATGACTATTATTTTAAATTCTTGTTCTGTTATATTGCTTAAATGGATTTTGATCAGTTCATTAGCTGTCACTACTGCCTGGAATGTCTTTTGAAGAGAATTCTTCCGTTTCGTCATTTTGGCTAGTTTTCTGTCCCTTATGCGTTTTAAAAGCTTGTGTGCTTTGCACCTGCGAGCTCTGCTATATTAAAGCAGGGTCATACACTGTGCAGGGCCTGGCCCTTCTGGAAGTGTTTTTTTTGGGGATTGTTACTTGCTGTCTGTTGTTGTGACTTTGCTAATTTTATTACCCTACCCTTTGCTTTGATTTGTTCCTTGGAGTAGCTCTGAAGGGAAAACAGGCCAACAGGAGATGAAAACATGCAAACACAAAAACAAGTAACAAACAAAGAAAAACAAAAAACTGAAAACAAAAAATGCAAAAACACCGAGTACAAATAAAGAAGAGGGTGGAGACGGTGCTTATGGAAGAGCACATACAAAGAGAGAAATGACAGGAGTGGGGGGCAGGGGCAGGGAGAAAAACTAAACATTGATTAGGCAGAGAGACTAAAAGGCTTAATCCAGAGAGAGAGAAAGGAAAATAAGGAACGAGGCGGGGAAAACGAAACGAAGATAAAATTACCCAGAGAAACTATATGGCTTGATTATTCCAGAGAGAGAGAACGGAGTGTAAAGAAGGAGGTATAGAACATGTATCAAGACGATGGATTAAGTACTTCTGTTTAGACAGACCAGTAACCGAGTAACCAGCCTACGGGAGGGAAGAGAGATAAGGAGGGGAAATGGGGGGCGGGGAGAATATATCTATATATCCAGAATTGACCTAGAGTTAATCCAGGTAATGCTGCAGAGCTTGTCGGGAGGAGCTGCCCGCAGGGTCTGTGTGAATCAGGTGGATTCGCGGTTACCCAGTGTGAGGGGGCGTGGTTTGGCGTGTTCTGAACCCACCTCCACTAAGGGCCTGGGGAGTGATCCCTGAGGCCCCGCCTTGGTGGTGGGGGTGGGGGCGACGGTGATCTCCCAGTCTCTTCTCCATAGAGCTGGACCCGGTGGACTCGGTTTGAGTCGTCCTCACTGTGCCGCAGGCGGTCTTTCTTGCTCCACCAACTCCCCTTACCCTGCACTTGGCTAGGATCAAAGTCCCGCTTCTTGCGCCCTGGTGCTGGGGAAGCGCCTCTCAGTGCGGTGATAGGTGGTCCCGGCTGGCTTTGGCTTTGTCTGTGCCGCCGCACTTCAGGGACGACCGACTTCTCCTTTGTGGACTGAGAGCCGCTGCCCTTGCCGAGAGCCCCCCAGGGTGGCGGATGCAGGCAGGCTTTGTCTTTTCCCACAGCACTCCAGGGAAACGGCCGCCTTGCCTCCTGGGGACTGCGCCCTGGGCCCAGCCACCGTGCCCCGGTGGCGGACGCAGGCAGGTTCTGTGCTATCGCACAGCCCTCCAGGGAGGGATCCACTTTCTCCGGCTGCGGACTGAGCCCCTGACCTACCTCCGCACCCAGGGCTGGCTCCCCTTCTCCCAGGTGCAGGAACACGGAGCCGGCCGCTGTCCGAAGAAAGCCCCGCAGTTAGAGATCGGATCCCTCTCAGTCTCAGTCCGAGGTGTTTCTCCTGTCCAGCTACGGTCCTGCCCTTTCCTAGCTGCTCTTTCTCTTCCCTTTGTCTCTCCGCAGAAGGGGGTCCCTCCCCTCTGCCCACGCAGTCTTTTTTTTTTATCTCCCCTAGTTTGTCATTACCCACCTATGTCTTTTTCAGCTTTCCCATTTTCTTCCTAGTAGATGCAGTCTCTTTTCCTGCCAGGCTCTGGTGTTCAAAGTCACTTGGCTTCCACACTTCTTTGTTTGAGAGACGCCGGATGCATGGATTCCCCCTGCTTCTCCGCCATGTTGGCCAAGATTTTATTCTCCTTGATGGCTGAATATTCCATTGTATATACATACCACATCCTCTTTATCCGTTCATCTATCGGTGGTCGCTCGGCTGCTTGGCTGCTTCTATATCTTGGTTATTGTAAACAATGTTGCAGTAAACATAGTGTTTTTGCATTTTGGGGGGGGGGGTGAATACCCAGTAGTGCAATTCCTGGGTCAGAGGGTCATTCTATTTTTAATTTTTTGAGGAACCTCCATACATAGGGTTCCACAGTGGCTCTACCAATTTGCGTTCCACCAGCAGTGCACCAGGGTTCCTTTTTCTCTACATCCTCACCAATACTTGTTGTTTCTTAAGACTTATTTTTGGAAAAAAAAACTCAGGGTGGATTCTAGGTTATCCAGATAACACCGTGCTTTTGAAGTAGGTACAGTGCATTATGGGGGTCTTCCCTTGGGGTGTGTCTTTTGTGGGATATTGTGCAGGAGGTGTGGGGTGCAGCTGGGGAGGGGAACAGATGGAGAATAGCTGATAGAAACTGGTGACAGCACAAGACCGAGTGAGGAACAAACACCCTGCTGCGAGACCGTGGGGGAAAGGAATGATTAATTCTGGCATGAACTGTATACACAAAAGGAAAACAAGAGAAATAAAGCATAAATGGAATCAACAACTAACCTTAAAGCATAAATAATGCATATTGATGAATTATCTTTGTGTTCGTCTCTGCCACATCCCTTCAGTGTCCACATGATGTCACTATGGAGAGTCAGCATCTGGAGCTTGGGGAAATGGTGCTTGTGTGTGTGTGTGTGTGTGTGTGTGTGTGTGAGAGAGAGAGAGAGAGAGAGAGAGAGAGAGAGAGAGAACTCATTTCTCTGGGTTCCCAGTGACCTAATTTCTTTATTTCTTGGCATTTAGCCAATTTTCTATTCTCAGAAGTTTGAGTTAAAGTATTTATTTTTTTTGTAGTCAGGCATGAGTGTATGTGGCAACAATAGCTCACTACTCCTGTTTATAAAACTGCAGTGAGAAAGCAGTACCCCCACAGCCAGCTGGAGAGATTGATGAGGACGCTGGGAGCTGGCAGTAACATGGGGAGCCGAGAGTCCTTAATCTTCCAGCAGAGCCACAAACTCCTTGGGTCTGCATCTAGTGCACCGAATGTTCTGGCAGCAGCAGCCCTGTTAACCTCTCAGGAGAGGCATTTGAATAAATGCTTTTGAGCTCAGGTAGTATATTTTATCTGTAAGGATGGAAGTACATGGTTCACCCTGACATCCCGCGTATTTCAAATTACTATTGATAAGTGCTAACCTGACTTTTTTTTTTGGAGGGTAATTATCTTGTAGCTTAAAATAACATTTTAGGTGCCGTATATACAAATATATAACTTTTTAGATGCTACTTATACAAATATATAACATTTGTAATAGCTGTGTGAAACTGGTCCAGGTATTATCCTTCTTTTTGTAACATACGGAAACAATGGCCCCAAAGGAAAAGGCCTTTCAGGAGCTGTGCTCATAGTCACTTAACACAATTTATAACACTGTTTTATATCAGGATGGTATGTTTGCGTTTCTAAGCCCACTTATTAACTGCTAATGTATTTTATTGGGGGAGGGGGGATGAGCAGGGTGGCCATTATTGTGCTCCTTTTACAGAGACAGAAATTGAGGACACAGAGGGTGCCTGTGATCAGAGAGCCAGACAGATCATCTATCTTGTAATTCTCTTTCAGCCAGGAAACAGAAGGTAGTAGAATGGGTAATTGAGCCAAATACACACATTCCCTCTTTAGCACAGATGAGATAAGCTTGTGTAAAGGCAAATCCTGCTGGAAAACATTTCCAGGAAGCCTTGTGGCCAGAGGAAATCTGTCCACAAAACTCCGGAGGCTATTTATTATAAAAGGAGGTGCAATCCTGAGACCTCGCTGAAATAATAGCAGGACTCACCTAAGAGATGTCGAAGAGAGAGAAGTTTGAGGCGTAACTGATGAGAGCAGAGAAAATCGTGCCAGTTGTTTTAAGAGCAGGCTCAGGGTGGCTTTGTCTCATCCTGGGTAGAGCTGGGTGCCTTTGTAGTTACATTTTGGTGTTTCTTTTCCGTGCACTACCATACTCTTCTGTAATAACTAGGAAGTTGTTTTAGTCTTAAAAATAATTTTATGTATATTTGAAAAGTAACTCAAACTCACAGGCAAAAACTTGGAAAATAAATGAAACAAGAAAAGCTGTTACATTTACTGCTGTCTCCCCTGCACTTGGCATTTTGTGCCTGGACCGTAAAGGCACTTTGATAAATACTTCTGGACCGAATGAAAGGAAGTCACAAACCCAACCAGAGATTGACATTTGCTATTCAGTGTAAAGTGAAAATACTTCTATGTGTTTTAGTTAAATAATACATATACACCTTGCTCTCTGTGTGTATATATGTATTATATATGTATATATTGCTATATTATATATAGTGTGTATTTTTCATATATATGTATGAACACACACATCAAATGTACATTTACAAAAGATAACTAGATTTATTCCATATTGTTGCTGACTGTTTAGCACTTTCCACCTTTTTACTCACAATACTAACCTGGAGAGGTGGGATTAGAGGATTAGGAAGTTTAAATAAATGGACCAAAGTTGTACTGGTGACATGTGATTGACCCAGGATTTAAACAATTAGAGGGAGGGAATCAGCTCTTTGCGGAATAAAGGGTGTTCAGAATACTTTTAAATTGGGGATTCTGAGGGGAGTGATTTTTTTTTTTTTTAATTTTTTTTTTAACGTTCATTTATTTTTGAGACAGAGAGAGACAGAGCATGAACGGGGGAGGGTCAGAGAGAGGGAGACACAGAGTCTGAAACAGGCTCCAGGCTCTGAGCTGTCAGCACAGAGCCTGACGCGGGGCTCGAACTCACGGACCGCGAAATCATGACCTGAGCCGAAGTCGGCCGCTTAACCGACTGAGCCACCCGGGCGCCCTTGACACAGGATTTAAATCCAGCTCTATTTACACAGAAGTTGGAGCACTGAATTATTGTCCCAAGTATCTGAATTGGACTTAATAGTAAATATTTCAGACTTTATATAATATATATATATAGTCTTTGTATCATATATATATTTCTTTTATATATTTATATATATATATATATATATATACAGCCTTTATATAATATGTTTATATAATATTTTATATAATTGTTTAATTTTCCTGTCAAACATTTTCTGACATCTTGATAAGTTTCCTTTGTATGAATGGACCAAATCTTATTGAAATATTCTACCATTTGGAACTGTTTTTTCTTCTTCAGGAAAGCCTCATGTTTTACTCTTAAGGCCCTTCACCTGATTAAATGTGGCCCACTCAGATTATCTAGAATTATCTCCTTTACTTATTTTTTTATATATTACTATTTATTTATTTATTTATTTATTTATTTTTTAATATATGAAATTTATTGTCAAATTGGTTTCCATACAACACCCAGTGCTTATGCCAAAAGGTGCCCTCCTCAATACCCATCACCCACTCTCCCCTCCCTCCCACCCCCCATCAACCCTCAGTTTGTTCTCAGTTTTTAACAGTCTCTTATGCTTTGGCTCTCTCCCACTCTAACCTCTTTTTTTTTTTTTTTTTCCTTCCCCTCCCCCATGGGTTTCTGTTAAGTTTCTCAGGATCCACATAAGAGTGAAACCATATGGTATCTGTCTTTCTCTGTATGGCTTATTTCACTGAGCATCACACTCTCCAGTTCCATCCACGTTGCTACAAAAGGCCAGATTTCATTCTTTCTCATTGCCACGTAGTATTCCATTGTGTATATAAACCACAATTTCTTTATCCATTCATCAGTTGATGGACATTTAGGCTCTTTCCATAATTTGGCTATTGTTGAGAGTGCCGCTATAAACATTGGGGTACAAGTGCCCCTATGCATCAGTACTCCTGTATCCCTTGGATAAATTCCTAGCAGTGCTATTGCTGGGTCATAGGGTAGGTCTATTTTTAATTTTCTGAGGAACCTCCACACTGCTTTCCAGAGCGGCTGCACCAATTTGCATTCCCACCAACAGTGCAAGAGGGTTCCCGTTTCTCCACATCCTCGCCAGCATCTATAGTCTCCTGATTTGCTCATTTTGGCCACTCTGACTGGCGTGAGGTGATATCTGAGTGTGGTTTTGATTTGTATTTCCCTGATAAGGAGCGACATTGAACATCTTTTCATGTGCCTGTTGGCCATCTGGATGTCTTCTTTAGAGAAGTGTCTATTCATGTTTTCTGCCCATTTCTTCACTGGATTATTTGTTTTTCGGGTGTGGAGTTTGGTGAGCTCTTTATAGATTTTGGATACTAGCCCTTTGTCCGATATGTCATTTGCAAATATCTTTTCCCATTCCGTGGGTTGCCTTTTAGTTTTGTTGGTTGTTTCCTTTGCTGTGCAGAAGCTTTTTATCTTCATAAGGTCCCAGTAATTCACTTTTGCTTTTAATTCCCTTGCCTTTGGGGATGTGTCGAGTAAGAGATTGCTACGGCTGAGGTCAGAGAGGTCTTTTCCTGCTTTCTCCTCTAGGGTTTTGATGGTTTCCTGTCTCACATTCAGGTCCTTTATCCATTTTGAGTTTATTTTTGTGAATGGTGTGAGAAAGTGGTCTAGTTTCAACCTTCTGCATGTTGCTGTCCAGTTCTCCCAGCACCATTTGTTAAAGAGACTGTCTTTTTTCCATTGGATGTTCTTTCCTGCTTTGTCAAAGATGAGCTGGCCATACATTTGTGGGTCTAGTTCTGGGGTTTCTATTCTATTCCATTGGTCTATGTGTCTGTTTTTGTGCCAATACCATGCTGTCTTGATGATGACAGCTTTGTAGTAGAGGCTAAAGTCTGGGATTGTGATGCCTCCTGCTTTGGTCTTCTTCAAAATTACTTTGGCTATTCGGGGCCTTTTGTGGTTCCATATGAATTTTAGGATTGCTTGTTCTAGTTTCGAGAAGAATGTTGGTGCAATTTTGATTGGGATTGCATTGAATGTGTAGATAGCTTTGGGTAGTATTGACATTTTGACAATATTTATTCTTCCAATCCATGAGCAGGGAATGTCTTTCCATTTCTTTATATCTTCTTCAATTACCTTCATAAGCTTTCTATAGTTTTCAGCATACAGATCTTTTACATCTTTGGTTAGATTTATTCCTAGGTATTTTATGCTTTTTGGTGCAATTGTGAATGGGATCAGTTTCTTTATTTGTCTTTCTGTTGCTTCATTGTTAGTGTATAAGAATGCAACTGATTTCTGTACATTGATTTTGTATCCTGCAACTTTGCTGAATTCATGTATCAGTTCTAGCAGACTTTTGGTGGAATCTATCGGATTTTCCATGTATAATATCATGTCATCTGCAAAAAGCGAAAGCTTGACTTCATCTTTGCCAATTTTGATGCCTTTGATTTCCTTTTGTTGTCTGATTGCTGATGCTAGAACTTCCAGCACTATGTTAAACAACAGCGGTGAGAGTGGGCATCCCTGTCGTGTTCCTCATCTCAGGGAAAAAGCTCTCAGTTTTTCCCCATTGAGGATGATGTTAGCTGTGGGCTTTTCATAAATGGCTTTTATGATCTTTAAGTATGTTCCTTCTATCCCGACTTTCTCAGGGGTTTTTATTAAGAAAGGTACTGGATTTTGTCAAAGGCCTTTTCTGCATCGATTGACAGGATCATATGGTTCTTCTCTTTTTTTTGTTAATGTGATGTATCACGTTGATTGATTTGCGAATGTTGAACCAGTCCTGCATCCCAGGAATGAATCCCACTTGATCATGGTGAATAATTCTTTTTATATGCCATTGAATTCGATTTGCTAGTATCTTATTGAGAATTTTTGCATCCATATTCATCAGGGATATTGGCCTGTAGTTCTCTTTTTTTACTGGGTCTCTGTCTGGTTTAGGAATCAAAGTAATACTGGCTTCATAGAATGAGTCTGGAAGTTTTCCTTCCCTTTCTATTTCTTGGAATAGCTTGAGAAGGATAGGTATTATCTCTGCTTTAAACGTCTGGTAGAACTCCCCTGGGAAGCCATCTGGTCCTGGACTCTTATTTGTTGGGAGATTTTTGATAACCAATTCAATTTCTTTGCTGGTTATGGGTCTGTTCAAGCTTTCTATTTCCTCCTGATTGAGTTTTGGAAGAGTGTGGGTGTTTAGGAATTTGTCCATTTCTTCCAGGTTGTCCAATTTGTTGGCATATAATTTTTCATAGTATTCCCTGATAATTGTTTGTATCTCTGAGGGATTGGTTGTAATAATTCCATTTTCATTCATGATTTTATCTATTTGGGTCATCTCCCTTTTCTTTTTGAGAAGCCTGGCTAGAGGTTTGTCAATTTTGTTTATTTTTTCAAAAAACCAACTCTTGGTTTCGTTGATCTGCTCTACATTTTTTTTAGATTCTATATTGTTTATTTGTGCTCTGAACTTTATTATTTCTCGTCTTCTGCTGGGTTTAGGCTGCCTTTGCTGTTCTGCTTCTATTTCCTTTAGGTGTGCTGTTAGATTTTGTATTTGGGATTTTTCTTGTTTCTTGAGATAGGCCTGGATTGCAATGTATTTTCCTCTCAGGACTGCCTTCGCTGCGTCCCAAAGCGTTTGGATTGTTGTATTTTCATTTTCGTTTGTTTCCATATATGTTTTAATTTCTTCTCTAATTGCCTGGTTGACCCACTCATTCGTTAGTAGGGTGTTCTTTAACCTCCATGCTTTTGGAGGTTTTCCAGACTTTTTCCTGTGGTTGATTTCAAGCTTCATAGCATTGTGTTCTGAAAGTATGCATGGTATAATTTCAATTCTTGTAAACTTATGAAGGGCTGTTTTGTGACCCAGTATATGATCTATCTTGGAGAATGTTCCATGTGCACTCGAGAAGAAAGTATATTCTGTTGCTTTGGGATGCAGAGTTCTAAATATATCTGTCAAGTCCATCTGATCCAATGTATCATTCAGGGCCCTTGTTTCTTTATTGACCGTGTGTCTAGATGATCTATCCATTTCTGTAAGTGGGGTGTTAAAGTCCCCTGCAATTACCACATTCTTATCAATAAGGTTGCTTATGTTTATGAGTAATTGTTTTATATATTTGGGGGCTCCGGTATTCAGTGCATAGACATTTATAATTGTTAGCTCTTCCTGATGGATAGACCCTGTAATTATTATATAATGCCCTTCTTCGTCTCTTGTTACAGCCTTTAATTTAAAGTCTAGTTTGTCTGATATAAGTATGGCTACTCCAGCTTTCTTTTGGCTTCCAGTAGCATGATAAATAGTTCTCCATCCCCTCACTCTCAATCTAAAGGTGTCCTCAGATCTAAAATGAGTCTCTTGTAGACAGCAAAGAGATGGGTCTTGTTTTTTTATCCATTCTGATACCCTGTGTCTTTTGGTTGGCGCATTTAATCCATTTACATTCAGTGTTATTATAGAAAGATACGGGTTTAGAGTCATCATGATGTCTGTATGTTTTATGCTTGTGGTGATGTCTCTGGTACTTTGTCTCACAGGATCCCCCTTAGGATCTCTTGTAGGGCTGGTTTCGTGGTGACAAATTCCTTCAGTTTTTGTTTGTTTGGGAAGACCTTTATCTCTCCTTCTATTCTAAATGACAGACTTGCTGGATAAAGGATTCTCGGCTGCATATTTTTTCTGTTTAGCACACTGAAGATATCGTGCCAAGCCTTTCTGGCCTGCCAAGTTTCAAAAGAGAGATCAGTCACGAGTCTTATAGGTCTCCCTTTATATGTGAGGGCACGTTTATCCCTTGCTGCTTTCAGAATTTTCTCTTTATCCTTGTACTTTGCCAGTTTCACTATGATATGTCGTGCAGAAGATCGATTCAAGTTACGTCTGAAGGGAGTTCTCTGTGCCTCTTGGATTTCAATGCCTTTTTCCTTCCCCAGTTCAGGGAAGTTCTCAGCTATAATTTCTTCAAGTACCCCTTCAGCACCTTTCCCTCTCTCTTCCTCCTCTGGGATACCAATTATGCGTATATTATTTCTTTTTAGTGTATCACTTAGTTCTCTAATTTTCCCCTCATACTCCTGGATTTTTTTAATCTCTCTTTCTCTCAGCTTCCTCTTTTTCCATAACTTTATCTTCTAGTTCACCTATTCTCTCCTCTGCCTCTTCAAGCCGAGCTGTCGTCGTTTCCATTTTGTTTTGCATTTCGTTTAAAGCGCTTTTCAGCTCCTCGTGACTGTTCCTCAGTCCCTTGATCTCTGTAGCAAGGGATTCTCTGCTGTCCTCTATACTGTTTTCAAGCCCAGCGATTAATTTTATGACTATTATTCTAAATTCACTTTCTGTTATGTTATTTAAATCCTTTTTGATCAGTTCATTAGCTGTTGTTATTTCCTGGAGATTCTTCTGAGGGGAATTCTTCCGTTTGGTCATTTTGGATAGTCCCTGGAGTGGTGAGGACCCGCAGGGCACTTCCCCCGTGCTGTGGTGTATAACTGGAGTTGGTGGGCGGGGCCACAGTCCGACCTGATGTCTGCCCCCAGCCCACCGCTGGGGCCACAGTCAGACTGGTGTGTGCCTTCTCTTCCCCTCTCCTAGGGGCGGGATTCACCGTGGGGTGGCGTGGCCCGTCTGGGCTGCTTGCACACTGCCAGGCTTGTGGTGCCGGGGATCTGGCGTATTAGCTGGGGTGGGCAGGCAAGGTGCACGGGGGGCAGGAGGGGCAGGCTTAGCTCGCTTCTCCTTAGGTGATCCACTTCAGGAGGGGCCCCGTGGCAGCGGGAGGGAGTCAGATCCGCTGCCGGAGGGGTGGCTCCGCAGAAGCACAGAGTTGGGTGTTTGCGCGGAGTGAGCACGTTCCCTGGCAGCAACTGGTTCCCTTTGGGATTTTGGCTGGGGGATGGGCGGGGGAGATGGCGCCGGCGAGCGCCTTTGTTCCCCACCAAACTGAGCTCTGTCGTCCGGGGGCTCAGCAGCTCTCCCTCCCTTTGTCCTCCAGCCTTCCCGCTTTCCGAGCGGACCTGTTAACTTATGACCTCCCAGATGCCAAGTCGCGCTTGCTGTGGGAACACACTCCGTCGGCCCCTCCGCTTTCGCCAGCCAGACTCGGGGGCTCTGCTTGGCCGGCAGGCTGCCCCTCTGCCCGGGCTCCCTCCCGCCAGTCCGTGGAGCGCGCACCGCCTCGCCGCCCTTCCTATCCTCTTCCGTGGGCCTCTCGTCTGTGCTTGGCTCCAGAGACTCAGTTCTGCTAATCCTCTGGCGGTTTTCTGAGTTATTTAGGCAGGTGTAGGTGGAATCTACGTGATCAGCAGGACGCGCGGTGAGCCCAGCGTCCTCCTACGCCGCCATCTTCCCTCTCCTCCTGTCTCCTTTACTTAAAAGCAACAGATTACGGGCTTTAATGACATCTACAAAAATACCTTCACCTAGATTTGTATTTGATTGAATAACTGGAGACTACAACCTAGCCAGGGGACCCAACACGAAGACCATCACAGCCATCAACACCTCAGTCAGAGCCTGTTTCGTTTATTGTTCTCTCCTCACTGTATAGAGCTGTTTCTGGTATATTGTTCACATTCAGTGAATGTTTGTGGAATGTGTGAACGAATAAGTGACTGTCAAGTTGATGCTCTTAACTATAGGCTAGCTTCATTCTTCATTACGTCCTTTTTTTCTTTTTTTTTTCTGTTCAAGAAGCTCTACTACTTGCATTTTATCTAGCTTTTCTAATACAGCCTTTAAAATCTAGCATTCTGCTTGGTGATCGTAACTTCTGGTCTTCTGGTCGTCAGGAATGTCCACATTTCTACAGATACTGTGCCGGGCTTGCTTTTTGCCTCACGCTCAGTTACTCACCAAACTGCGGCCCCGCAGCCCAGATGTCTGGAATGGAGTTCTGCCTCTTCCTTTGCAAGAAGGAATGGTTCAGAGTTCTCCCAGACAGTTACCTTTCTCAAGGCTTTTCTAATCAGCAGTATGTTATTTCGTGTGTCCTTGTTTTGGATTCTTTGATTTAAAATGTGATATTTTGGACCTCTTAAAGACTTCTGTGTTATTTAATTGTTTTTTTTTTTTTTTCCTTTCTGTGTTCTGAATTGATGAAGCATACTGAGAATATTATCACTCTTTCTGGCATATGGTATGCTGTTCTTTAGATCGTAACTTCTCACTAGATGTTTCCCTGTAGCCTTGGCTCAAGTCCCTGACCTTCTTGTATCTAGCTCTATGCCTTTGAGCTGTGAGGCTTGGGATGCTCTGAAACAGTTACAGAAGAAAAAATTCCATCTTGTGTGCCATTTTAGCTCTCACCTGTCAGTAAGTTTGGGTCTTCTGTTTATTTGGTAAGAGTAAATTAGTCACACAAACGTAGTCTGTATTATTTGTATCCTGTAGAGTTACTATTCTTCTTATAATTGATCCTCCAGACATTTTGGATAGCACTTTCGAGAGTGAAATAAAAATTTAAAATAGTTAAATTTATCTAATTTTTTTCTTAATTTCTCTTGCTGATAGTTTTAACTATCTAAATTTTGTACTGTTTGGGTCTGATTTGTATCTAAATTTAATAATTTAATAGTTAAGTATATATATTTGGGTCCTTATATATTGGCGGGTTGATAGTATAGCGTTATTCCAAAACTAGTTCTTTAAATAAAACAATTTCTATAAAGCTAATAATAATATATTTATGTACCTTAAACAAAAAACCTTGCTATTTATTAAGGGAATATAAGAGAGTGTTTCTTGTTCATAATTATGTATTTTAGTCTGCCTTTTAGCTCTGTCTTTAATAATGTGTATCCGATATTTTCTGTTTTCTTATTTCTAAAAATTATCTTAATTTTGAAAAATAAAAGTGCTTTGTTCTTCAGAATTGCATTTGATGGTTAATAAATATGAAAGTATTTGCATGTTCAAGGGACTCTTTTCCATAAATCATAATATTGTTGAATCTGAGAAAAAACCGTTGTCAGGTAAAGTACATAGTTGTCAGGTAAAGTCAGGGCGAAGTCTGAATGGAGAAGACCCTCAGGTCTTTTTGTTTCACACTGAGACATATAAATGTTCTAGCCCCAATATTTTCGTAAGGACTGGCTTTTTGCCCGCATATAGAGTATTTTCTTTGTTAAATATGTATATAAGCAAAAGTTCAACAGATTGTTTCCATTAATGATTATTTTGAACGTTTCATCAAATTTTGATGTTTCACCAAATTGTAGGTTTTCTCAGTGTGGTTCCAAGATATATTTTTCCAAGTATAAATGGGAACTTTGGGATACTCTAAAATATTGGTATAGAAGTACAAAACTAAATTTTGTATGCCAGGTTAGCTCTCATCTGTAAGTTTGCGTATTTCTCATTATTTTACAAGAGTAAATATCATTATCCTTCTCTTTGCAAACTTTACGTCAATAATTGCAAGTTCCTAAACGTCTCCCAAGCTTCCAAAGCTGCAGTTCATTAGGTTGCTCATTTGATAGGCTCTACCTGTCTAATTTAAGTGCAGTGATGAAATGGTTGATAGGATGTGTGATAAATGCCACATTTAAATACATTTCTAATCTATAGATTTCTTAATTTATTAAGAACATGGCTTTTACCAAGATGCTGTGTTCCACCAAAATTTCTATTAGAGTTATCGCTACAAAATCAAATAATACTTTCCTAAAAATAGGACTTTACTGAATTTATAACAGCATCTGCAATAACAACAGATGTTTTACCTTTTACCAGCTAAGCTTCTCAGAACATAAATTTAACTCCAGTAACTGGATGGAAAAACAGAATGCTTATTGAAATATATTAACAGATAATTTTGTGTTTAAAGTATGTATAGTCTTGATACAAAATGCTATCATTTCATTTTTGAGGAGTTGTTTTCGTTGTTATTTTGCAAATGGAGCTAACGTATTAACGGCCACCGTTTTACTTTTTATGTGTACATAAAATATTTGGGATCAAACATAAGCAAGATTAATTTAGGAGGACAGTCGTTTGATCTAAATGAAGATCAGTTGAGCACTTTCTGGAGGTGGACGAGGATCTAGACTTTGGGTTTATCTTCTTAGCGCAGCAACCCACTTTGAAATGGGTGCTGATGCTTCTTTAGCAAATAGATGCTGATGTCTTCTGGTGTTCCTGGGGCTGGTGAGATGTAAATACTGTATACATTCGACCTCAAAGTTAATGAGTTCTAAAAAATTTAATATGCCTTTTTGAGCTCTTTCAAGTCTTAAGGTTTCAAAAGAAAGCAAAACACTAAAATGCATAAATGACACGAAAAAGATTGACACACACAATACGTGACAAAACCTCTATAGCAAGCGTTTCAGACTGTTGTGTCTTTGCACACTTATTTTCACGGACCTAACTTGTAATGGTCTAGCCATAATTTCCCACACTTCCCGCTGCCCCCGTCTGCCGAGCAGCGTTGAGCTCCCCACAAGCCGTACAGCAAACCGCCACACAGCACTGTGGTGCGCTAGGTGACCGGCAGGAGCCTCGTATCCTCCTTTACGCCTATCACTGCCCGAGACCTGACGGGGTCACTGTCCCTAGCTGCTCCTGTCATAGAGCACTTAATTTTATCAGCAAGCGCCCTGCATGCTGTCCTTGAGAGGGAGGTGTTAATTACCTTGTGTCCGTAAAGTGCTTGGAAAAGAGAGAGGTTATAGCCAGTTAACGTGCAGATTTAACCACATGTTTCCATAAGCTCTCTGTTTCCCTGCACCTATGACTCAGACATTTCATTCGTAGGCTCTGGCAGAAGCTGAAAGGACACCGTGCAGCTCTGTCAAATCCAGCTTAGCTTATGTGAGTGTAAGTACTACAATAATACCTTATTAAAATATGAAAAATCCAGGACGAATGCCAAACATGCCAGGAGGAAAGAATATGCTGGGACAGCGGGGATAAACCGGGACACATGGCCACTCTGTTTATGAGGATGAAACAGTGTGTAAGAAGATTCTTCGTTGAACTGTAAATTCATCGTCTGTGAATGACAGTGGCTCTTACTTTGGCTTAACTTGAAGCTCAGATTTCTCGAATCCAGATATAATGTTTTTTTTTCTTCAGTAAAGGGCCAAGTAATTAAAATATTTTATACCTTTCATTTGTTTATCAATTATTTCACATAGGCATCAAGTCTTTTCTTTGTGAAAGCAGTAGGTTGCTCTGTAGAGATAAGTAAAGCTAAAAATGGCTATCCTCAGGACTACTGTTTGTTTGTTTGTTTTTTAAACATTTTGAGGGGTCGGATGACTGGATCTGGATGGAATGAAAATTCTCATCAGTAAAAACATGCCTATCCACATATGCTTCCACAATAATTGCAAGATGTCTCTGATTCCAGAGTCAGGCTGTGGATCTGTTTCTTGAGGATCTAAATTTATATGGTCGTATGAAAATGAAGACCATGTGTATGGAAGGTGGAATGTGCAAATAAATGTATTCGGGTTCTCCAGGGGAAGCAGAACCAATTCTCTAGAGACATATGTAGGAGACTTACTACAGGAGTTGGAGAAGTCCCACAGTCTGCCCCCTGCAAACTGGAGAACCAGGAGAGCTGGTTCAGTCTGAGTCTGAAGGCCTGAGAGCCAGGGGAGGTGCTGCCGTAAGTCCTGAAGTTCAAAGGCCTGAGAACAAGAGCTCTGATGTCCGAGGGTGGGAGCACATGGCCGTCCCAGCTTAAGAAGGGAGAGAATTTGCCCTCCCCTCGCCTATTTGTTCCATTGCTGCTGTGCGTGGATTTCCTGATGGCCACCCATGTTGATGAGCGCGGATCTCTTCACTCAGTCTAGGGAATCAGATGCTAATCTCTTCCAGAAACACACTCACAAATGAGAAAAACAGCGTTTTACCGGCTCTCTGGGCGTCTCAGCCTAGGCAAGTTGGCACATTAAGCATCACAGTCAGTAGGTCCAAAAGTAGAATAGCCAGAATGTTGTTTGTTATTTTGTTTTCATTAAAGGATAGGCCACTGTAAAAATTGAAGCTAGAGTCTTTTGAGATCCGTGTAAGAGAAACAAATAAAATTACTTTGGTCACCTGGCTAAAGTGGTGCTGTCAGTGTTCTCCCCTCTAAAGTTAGGATTTTTTTCCCTTCCCATCATCGGTGTGTTAGGAGCAGTTCACGAAGTCCAGCCCACAGTCACAGGGAACATGACTGAGGTAGACCTCCTCGGGGAGGAGTATCAAAAATGTTGTAGATTCAGGTTAAAACGACTCCAGTAATTAGCAAATTTTTGTTGGAGGTGCTTGGAGGCCGTGCTTGCAGTCTTGCCTATCCCACAAGTTCTGCCCACTAACTTTAGCATTCTTCCCTGGATTTTTGCCTGCGGCAGTTACTGTTGTGGTGTCCTGAAGGTGACTTTCCATTTCCTTCATTCTGTAACTGAACCCAGGCCATCTGCCCATTGTGCAGCAGAGCCAAAAACTGAGACATAGGTTTGCAGCAACGAAAGTTTATTCGAAAGGCGGCCAAACAAGGTAGACAGGAAGACATGCCCCCAATCCACCTCCCCGAAGGGGGAGAGAACAAGTTGGGTGGAATCCTAGGGGTTGAGATGACATGCCTATTGATGGAAAGGGCAGGAGAACTTAGGACGGTCCATGAGGAAAGATGGAACATGTGCATTGAGCAAACGTGTGTCATACAGCCCGTGTTCACTCTGGGTGGAGACTTAATATCGGAACGAGGCAGAATTCAGCCCCTGACATCAGGTTATCTTAGGACAAGGAGAAGGGGCCATGGGCATGCTCCGAAGCTGGTATAAACTGGATGGGGTCTTGGTCTCCTTGTGTTGGGAATGCAGGGCTTTGCTCCTTCAAAAGCTGGACTCCTGTAGGTTGGCCTTGAGGTCTCTTCTCCAGAGACAGCTGGTGAGTTTGAGGTCTGGAAAGACACAGTAGCTGATTAGGGGGAAACAGTTCTCTGAAAAATAAGCTTTAAACTTTTTGCTGGTTTCAGCCTCATTAACCTTATGAACACAGTTTGAATTCCTTCTTCATTTATGATCCTAAATTCTTCTGTGAGGAAAAATGTTCTCTCCCCCCGCAACTTATTTATTCAGTCATTTATTACTCTCAGCACAGACCCATGGATATTTATTTCATTTTTTGGGTTATAGTCCAATAACATCGATAATTTATTTTACTGCCAAAGTTCTTCTAGCTCTGGCCATTGTGGGCTCTTTCCATTGACTCCTGTTCCTTGTGAACATCTTTTCTGTATTTTTTTGGTTCTCCTATTGTTTAAGGACAGTGAGATGTTCCAGGCTCACTGTGGATATTTCCTGCCCCAGTTCAAAATCAGCCATTTCTCCAAGGATCCCTGGTTTCTGGTTTCTTTTATTGGAATGGTATTTAGAAATTAAGATTTGGGTACTAGGTGTGTTCAATGCTGCTACTGGGGCATCACCGATCGTAGGCCCCCAGAGCTAGGAAATGTTTGTATACTAACTGATGTATACATCTGCCTATAAACGTGAGTTTTTTATTTCTGTATCTGCCTATAAACGTGAGTTTATATTTATATATACACCCTAATCCACATTCTAGCCTTCTCCCCTTGCTTTTCCTTGCTTTTTTGTAACTTCTTTCTGGGATAATGAGAAACCTGGCTCCCACGATGTACAAATTATTTACTTGTTTTTTTTTTTTTAATTTTTTTTTTTCAACGTTTTTTTATTTATTTTTGGGACAGAGAGAGACAGAGCATGAACGGGGGAGGGGCAGAGAGAGAGGGAGACACAGAATCGGAAACAGGCTCCAGGCTCCGAGCCATCAGCCCAGAGCCTGATGCGGGGCTCGAACTCACGGACCGCGAGATCGTGACCTGGCTGAAGTCGGACGCTTAACCGACTGCGCCACCCAGGCGCCCCTTTACTTGTTTAATCCTAGTATGCATATAAAGTAGCTTCAGAATTGCTAGCCTCTACTCCTGTGAGAAACAAAACTACCCATTAGAGTACAGTGTTTATGTGCAGATCTTTTGTCTTTAATCTTCAATATCCAGTCAGAACACTGTTTTCCAAAGTTATGTAGGTCAGCTCATTTTCTCCCCACCACCTCCAGTGAGGATATGCCATACATTTGTAATGCAGTGCATTAGTTTTCCAGTGCTGTGTTAATTTACCACAACCTAGCAGCTGAAAAGAATATCTGTTTATTAGCTCACAGTTGGATAGGCCAGAAGCCTGGGTGGCTCTTCCAGGCTCTTTCCTTAAGGTCACACAAGGCAGACATCAAGACGTCAGTTGTGCTGGGCTTTTGTGTGGAAGCCCTGTGGGAGGACCTGCTCGCAGGCTCATTTAGGTGGTTGGCAGATGCAGGTTGCTTGAGGCGGTAAGAGCGAGGTCTTCATTTCCTTGCTGGCTGTCAGTCGTCCTCAGCTTCCAGAAGTTACTCTCCAGTCCTTGCATGTAGCCCCCTCAAACTTCAAAGCCAGCAGTGACCCCGTTGCTTCAAAGTCGGCAGTGAATCCTGCCTACGATCCCACTTCTGTTACCAGCTGGAGAAAACTCTCAGCTTTTAAACTGCTCATGCTATTAGATCCATCTGGAAAATTTCTTTTGATTAACTGAAAGCCAATTGATTGGTAATTTTAATTGTATCTGAAAAGTTCCGTTTGAAATGTAACATCACATAGTCATGGGTGCACTATCTTCTCGTCTTCACAGTCCCAGGGGTGGTGGAGGAAGCACAGGGACCCCTTTAGAAATCTGCTTACCGCATGTAGTTAGATTCATTTGTCATCATCTGCCTCCCCTTGTGGGATCTCCTGATATGCAGGTTGGGTTTTTAAAGTTGGATAGGTGTTTGATATGTCTGTTTCCTTGATTGTGGTAATGGTGCCATGGATGTTTGCATGTATCCAGATTTACCACACTGTACACATTCAGTACATGCATTTCTTTTGTATATCAATTATATGTCAACAAAGCTGTTTAAAAATAAATGTTTGTATGTGGTTAAGTTCATTCCTGGTGATGTGGAAATGCATAGGGTTGTGTATCTTACCATCCAAGTAGCATACAGAACAGTTTTGTTACCCTGAAGTCCCCTTGTGTCAGTACGTTGTAGACAACCCCCTCCTCTTAACAACCAGCCCTTGGCGGGCACAGATCTGAATCTGTTTATCTGCCCTAGAGTTCGGGTGTTCTAGAATGTCAGATGAATGGTGGCATACGGTATGTAGCCCTTTGTGTTTGATTTCTTTAACTTAGCAAAATACATTTAAAATTCAACTGTTTTGTTGCATGAACCAAGAGTCACTTTTGGCAGCTCTCGTTGTATCCAATGTATAGATGTACCAAGCCTACACTTTCATTAAAGTGTTAAAGTACAGTGTTTGTCAAGATGACGGAATTTACTTTATAATATTGTCTGTGGCAACACAGGAGTTCAACTTGTCTTGTAATGGGAGTAACCTTTCATAAATAGCTTTTTGTAAGTAATAAAGGACACACATTTACAGGTGTGTGTGTGTGTGTGTGTGTGTGTGTGAGCACGTGTGTGACTTCAATGTCAGTTTGGCTTCTGTATCAAATTGACTTCTATAAAGTAAACATGAGCGATACCTCCACCTCCACCTGGACTTGAAGAGAGTTTCTCTAGCCTGGAAAATGAGAAAGTCATTTTTTAATCCTATCTGCATAAAGCCTTCTATAACCAGCCTCATTTATTTCTTAAGTGTCAGTAGTGATTCCCAACTTTTCCTATGGTAGAGGCTCAAAGATCCAAATATTTACTTAATGGCTATATAACAAAGAAAGGACATTCTGTAATTTTTGGGTGATGCCCCCCCCCCAAGAATATCACTGAATTAAAAATTAATTGTGAAGTCCTCTAAGAGAAGAAAATAATTAGAGAAGAAATTAAGCCCTCACATGATCGTCTTTTTCTGCAACTTTAAAATTGCAATTCATATCCTTTAATTCTACTAACTTAAGGAATATACTGTAAATGGTACAATATTTTCCATGAAAAACATTGAAAATTTGGCCTTATTGGAAATGCATAACTTATGTATAATTTATTTAAATAAAATTACTCTTTGTTCCAAACCCTATCTTCGCATACAAGCGAATGACTAAAATAATGCATCTTATGTAAGCGTTTCGCTCAAATATACTGCTGGGCCAAACATGTCATGTTAAGTATGATTCTTTGATAGTTTTAAAATGCATGTAAGTACGAAAAAGGAAAAACATAAAGCAGGATAACCGACACTACCCATAGCGGAACTATCTTATGGATTTGGATGTAGTGTGTCGCATTGTGACGATTTTAAAACATTTGCATTATGTGTGGGTTGAAAAACAATATTAAAAAAATAACTTTATAGAACAGAATGTAAGTATGAATTTTGAAGTGATATTCATAACTGGGGGCAAAATAATTTTCAGAAAAAGAAAATATTTCCTTAAGCTTATTTTTATAATCACCCTACAGATGTTAGAAAATAAGCCATAAAACACAGTTAGATGAGGTCATTTTGTGACGCTTGAAGTTAATCGCAAGGTTTGCATCAGCTTTTTCTGCTCCTAGTCAAATTCAGTTTTTACTGGAGTTCCCCAAAGCATTACTAAAACTCCTTACTCTCAGTTGAAATGTGGAAAGATTCACTTTTTTTTTATGTATATAAAAACAAAAATATTCCAGTAATTGCTACAGACTAGGTATACTTGGAACTGTATCTCCTTCTCTATTTACTTTATTGAAGGACAGCACTTACTTTAAATCTTGCTCGTTTTTGAGATAAGGAAAAACAACAACAACAACAACAACAACAACAACAAAACAGCAAAAATGTAACCGATCCAAATCCCTGCAATTTATAATGGAAACCATAGATTCCCTTTCCTCTCTCCAGAGGACTTTTCTAGTTCTTCTTGGTAGGCTCATCTAAATAGGAATACCAATGGTATTCAGTTGTTTCATCTTTAAAACAAAAGAATTTATTTCTGGGATGCATGGGTGGCTCAGTGGGTTAAGTGTCTGGCTTGATTTCGGCTCAGGTCATGATCTCATGGTGATGAGATCGAGTCCTGTATCAGGATCCATGCTAGGCTCTCCCTCTCTCTTCCCCTACCCGGCTTGTGCTTTCTCTCTCTCTCTCTCTCTCTCTCTCAAAAATATTAAATAGAATTTATTTCTTAGATTTCCTCCACCCTACTTGTATGCAGGCAGTTTCTTTTATGAAGTGATCTCAGGGAAGAAGGATGACGGACAGGAGACTGTAAAACAAGGAGAGGGTGGTCTAGTAAAAGGTCTCCTTGAGCTGCCTACTTTATGGAGAGCCAGTTATAAGGCCCCTCAGGGTAGACGTGGAAACATTCATTTGTCAGTTCCCATCCCCACTGGTCAGCAGCTTCCCAGTGAGGTGTTAACCATCTCTACAACCACATACTAGGTTGTAGGAATCTGAGATGGCTGGAGTCCGGGGGGAAGGTGAAAAATGAATCAGGCTACTGTGTGAAGGTGTTGCCGCATGACACGTGTAAAAAGCAGCTGTCCAGCAGGTGGTGGCGGGTGTAAAAGATGAGCAGAGAGGGCATTAGGGAGTGGCAAGGAGGTTATCTGGGGATGCCTCACACTTGACAAAATGAGCATCCCCTGAAGGACAGACTCCAACAGATGGTTGGGTCTTTCCTTGAGAATTTCTGATTCAGTAGGTCTCGGATGGGGACAGGTGGCGCTAATAACGCTTTCTGGTCAGAAGATTGCACTTTGAGAACCACTGGATTGGGGTCTCCAAGGCCTTCCTGTTCTTGTAGGTTAGGATTGTAATAACTAAAAGAGAAAATTACGTGGACAGAAGCAGGACATGGAAAAGAACAGAGACTACAACAAAATTCAGTGAAGCAATAAAGGAGATAAAAGTTAAACAAAATGGTAGTTAGATGTGCTGGGTAAATGAAATGGGGCAACTTAACCATAATTAAAACTAACATCTCTAACATCTAGGGGCTTTTTATCCCTTTTTCTTTTTGCAGTCACATCTCTTCTATTTTTGAGTCTCACCTAGTGCTTCAAATAGAAAACAAATGGGTGATGCACATATTTCAGATATTTTACATTTTGGGGTCACTGTCAGTTTTATGTGTTTCCGTTTGTATTAAAGAGTTATAATTAAAACATGTGGAAATATAAATTTTGAAGCAAAATTAACAGTACTAAACCGCAATATGATCAGGTGGCTTCAAAATCTCCCATTTGAGTATCAAGCTGTATCACTTGAATGAAAAATTTAGAAGCTTAAGTCATTTATGGTGGTGTAATGTAAATTACAAGAAGAGAAATTATAGTCCACAGCCTTTGCTGGGTGTTGGACCTTAACAGCATGCATAATTCATAGAAAAGTACTGTAAAAGAATATGGAGTAACCTTCAAAGATAAATCAAGGAAACCCGGTTACTAATCTACACAGTAGTTTACCTGGAGGAAGGTAATATGAAGGAAAACAGTCCATCATCCCACCTAGCTTCATGCCATCCCTGATGAAAGTTACCCTGGGCTACATATTACATGTGGAATAGAAAATATTTACACCCGAATATCTGCCACTTGGAAAGAAATCAGCCAGACAACGATAAATGAATTTAGCAAAGCAGGTTTTAAATTAAGCAGATAAATTTCACTTTGATTGGGAAGTTCAGCCAGAGGCGAAAGAATTGGGGGAAGAAGCCATAGCTAGGAGCATCCAAGTCTGTTGTCCAGAGATGAGCACATAATCAGGCATTAGGACTGAAATTACCCACTCTGTGCATTTCATCAATGAGCAGCTAAAAGGCACTCTAATTTTCTTGATAAACAGTGAATCTCCTGGTGGTGACGGAAAGCAATGCTTGAAAAACTCATGTGTCTAAGGAAGACTTTGGTTTGGATGTGTTTCTAACTTCATGTTACATTCTGGTGAAGTTTATAGACTTGAACGTGTTTACTTTGATACTTATAAAGTGTAGTCTAATAAAATACCCTTTACACTTACCTAATACCCAAGAAAATTTTTCATAAGTTCTCTTGATTTTTGCAAATATGAAATGGCAACTAATGTTAAGTTTTCAAATTTCAAGTTCTCTTATTTACAGATGAGTTTCTATCAGCCTTGGTAAATAAGGAGATTTCAGAAGATATGAAGATTTGAGGGTCAGACATGAAGTTTACACTGTGTCCCAAAGAAATGATCTCTTATAAGATACTCTTGAGCACAACACTTGGCTTGGCTTTGATTTGTATGAGAACACACCCATGGCCTGCTTTTGGTTACCTATGACACCTGGACAAAAGGAAGGACTGGATAGAGGAAATTCATAGCTATGCCCATCAGAATTCTCTTTGGCGATAAGGGGGAAAGTTAATTGGCAAGCGGATGTAGTCACCTGCTATTACATTCTGTAATGCTTCTTACCTATTTAGGATTCCATGACCTGGGGAGTGACACGGGTAAGCCGCGCTCTGCATTTCCTTATCTGTTCCTCACTCAACCCGCCATGGACTTCTGTCATAATAACCTATTTTAGTTCACAACAGAGCAGACTTCAAGTGCGAGTGTTTACTTGGGAGGTGATTCCAGGAACCTTTGATAGGGGTGTGAGAAGTGAGACAGGGAAAGAAAAGAATCCAATAGAGGTTGTGTTTATTATGGAGCAGTTTGCCACCAGGCTGTGGAGGCTGAATGATGTTGGTAAACACCGAGAATCCATGTCAGGCCTCAGAGTTGTCTCCCCAAGGGACAGTGAAGATGGAATATTTATCCACCAACTTCGTTCCTCCCTTGCTTTTCTAGGACTTTTGTTGAGTCCTCCACGTGGGGCCGAAGAGCCCTGGGACGCCTTCAGCATGTACTGCAGTTATCAGGTGCCATGGGGAGACGAGCTGGGCACAGACTGAATTTACTGTCTGTGCCTGTTTCTGTGTTGGAGGGTTCCTTGAGAACTATTTCCACATCCTTTACAAGTTGAGTTAAACAATGAAATTGTGGGGCACTGCAAGGCAGGCAACTCTGTCCAGTAATAGAGTACTCTGAAGTAGGCGTAGTTTGTCCCAAGGGTAGGATTTGGGGACGAAAGTTGGATTTAAAGAATAATTTCACCCATTGATCCTCAAGGCTGGGTTTCTCTCCGGCCCATCTAAACTTCCACGAAATTGCAACGATTTGAATTCCATGGAGAAAAGTAGACAGCAGCAAAAGCCTTCGTGGATTTCCAGAGGACGCTCATTGTAGAAATTAGAGGTAGTGATTTGCGAAGTGATTTGTTCATTTTAATTGCATTGATTCCACTCTTGTCAATGGGGCAGACTTCCGGAAAATAAACCTCTTGAAAGAATTTAAGGGAGTGTGGATGAACATGGTTTCATGCACTTTATGAGTCAGGCTCTCTCTGGATACCCATCAATTAGAGGTGAAGACAATAAAAGGAAAAATTTGCCCCATCTGGTTCTACATAAAACTCCCCAAGAGCTTTGACAAAAAGTCTTCTCCGCAAAGAGAGGCCAGATCTCTGGGGAGGCATTTGTTTTTCAGGCTCGTTGAAATGCTTTTCTTTTTCAGGGATGTTATTTCAGTAGAGCCAGATGAGATGCGCTTGCTATTTTTACAAGTTTTAAAGGCTTAAGCAGGGCAAATATGTCTCTTCAAGCTGCCTTGTGCAATAAGCCTGATGCTAAGGCAGCTTTATGCCCCATAAAGAGTAACATTAGCCTCATGGAGCTACCGGCGATTTTTGATAATCTTGAGGATGATTCCTTAGTATCAGATTAGTGTAGGAAAGGCTTGTATTATTTTCCAATTTTAAAAGCTGCCTGTGTAAAATGAATTCTATTTTGACCAAAATACATTTTCTCTGTTTGACCAAGTTAAGCTTTGACAATCTGTATTTTTACTGGGTATAGGAATTTAGGCTTTGGAAGAGAAAATTTTTTATTCGGTATATGGCTGTCTCTTACATTTCTGTATCCGACTATGACCGTTAATGTTATTGTGTCTCCTTCTTCAATGTTTGTTTATTTTTGAGAGAGAGTGTGAGCAGGGGAAGGGCAGAGAGAGAGGGAGACACAGAATCCGAGGGAGGCTCCAGGCTCTGAGCTGTCAGCACAGAGCCTGACGTGGGGCTCAAACCCACAAACCACGAGATCGTGACCTGACTGAAGTCAGCCACTTAACCAACTGAGCCACCTAGGCCCCCCTTGTGTCTCCTTCTTTACATGATACTCCCCACCTGAGAGATCGATTGCCATCTAAAATAAAGTACATTAAAGATAGGTTTATTTCTTCATCCAAAATTCAAATTTCCACTACCAATGTTTTATTCTATTCACAAACTTACATTCTTAGAATTTAAAAATATTTCAGGGCACCTGGGTGACTCAGACGGTTAAGCATCCTACTTCGGCTCAGGTCATGATCTCACGGTTTGTGAGTTCGAGCCTTGCTTCAGGCTCTGTGCTGAGAGTTCAGAGCCTGGAGTCTGCTGCTCTCTCCCTCTCTCTCTGCCCCTCCCCCACTCACGCTGTGTCTCTCCCTCTCTCAGAGATAAATAAAAGTGTAAAAAAATAAAAACTAAATAAAAATATTTCTTTGTCCTAGAGTAGAGTAAAATCTCTACGTCTTACTGATTTTTTCTAGCATCCTGTATGATTCCTGTTTTCCTTCTGTTTTCCAGTCATACATCTAGTTGCTTCCCAATTAACAGTACCAGCCCTATTTCTGGCTTTCTTGTTGCCCTAGCTTCTCCCATCTTTAATCTGTCCTACTTGTAGAAACAAGATTTTTTTAAAATCTTTTTTCAGTTTATTTATTTCGAGAGAAAGAAAGAAAGCACATGGGGGCGGGGCAGAGAGAGGGAGAGAGAGTCCCAAGCAGTGCAGGGCTTGAACCCACGAACCATAAGGTCATGACCTTAGTGAAAGTCAGATGCTTAACCAGCTGAGCCACCCAGGTTCCCCTAGAAGCAAGATTGGTCAACAAATTAAGTTTTGATTGTATAAAGCACTTTTGTGGGGGCAATAATTGTGAAATGACTTCTAATTGTTTCTTGAATTTCAGGTCCTTGAACGTGGTTCTCTTCCCTCCTTGTCATGATTATCTAAGTTTTCTCCCATCCTCTCTGCCATTCTCCCCTAGTCACATAAATCAAGACACGTACTTGTGCCTCTGTCTTTGGGCATCTTAGGGATAGTATTTGCAAATCGATATCCCTGTATTTGCCACCTCTGTCACACACAAGCATGTGTGTGCGTGCGCGCGCGCACACACACACACACACACACACACACACACACACACACACTTTCCATTTTCTTCTTCTGAAAGCTACTCAAGATTTGACCCTTGGCAGCACTGAGTCTCAGAGCCCCTGGATTATAATGTCACTAATTTATTGTGCAGCTTGGGAAAGTCCTGACCTCGTGAGCCTCACTCTTATTGCCATGAATGAAGATCAAAGAGGTATTTTCTAAGGTGGATTCCATATCGAACCTTTTACAATTTGCGATACAGTAGGAAATCTTTTTTGATTAACTTTTTTCGATTAGGTATTAATCACAAGTCACACCATTTCAGAGATTCTTTAGCGCCCAGCTGCTTACGTGCAGTTAATGTATATCTTTATCAGTTACCGCCACTAATAAATTAGAAGCTAGTAGGGTCATATGGTGGGCATTCAGGAACTGTGTAAGTCGTTAGCACATGTAAGAACTTTCCCACATAATTTGGTTGTGTCTCTAATACAGTTCTTTGTGCTGAGAAATACAAGTATCCATGATTTTTTTTCATTAATGCCTGACTGGGAAAGTATGAACTTACATTTTTTAAATGTGCTTTTTTCCCCCTTTTTTAACCTGTGTAACACCAAATGCCAAGTTGAAATTTCAACATTACCTCTGAATTGGAGCCCTTTGCCGACTTCTCTTAAGTTTATGTCCCCCGATGAGCTGAATGGTAACAGGTTGGGAGATAAGAGCTTCATTTCTCTGCCATATTTTACTTTTAAAAAACTCCACATTATATAGCAGTGCCCAATGTGATCATTAAATAAAACTGTAATTAAGGTGACATCGGCAGTTTTGGTAATTAGAGTCTTGCTGTAACTGTAAGAGTAAAAATAACATTCCCCAGCGCCGAGATGGGGCAGCTGTGGGCTCCTGCTGATAATGTACCTTGGCAATTTAACATGACTAATCATAAGAGCATTTCTTTGCAGGGGATTGTGTTAATCTTCAAAAGTTCTTCTATTTCTGTAGTTTATAGGGGCCATATATTTTTGTTTGTCCAAGTGCTGCTGTTTCTCTCTTTGTATTTCTCAGTCCCCATACCAGTTGCCTAATAGTCAGTGGAGTTTGATGGGGCTCATTCTTGTAGCTGCCTTGATAAGGTGCCAGTTCTGACTTTCTAAGTGAGTAAGGACTTAGGAAGAGGGAGGCAGCAGCCTACAGGGTGAATGGGGGTGGGGGTGGGGAGGAAGGCTGGGAGCATCTTGTCAACTCTTGTATTCTCAGTGGAGTATTCTGGGTGTTAGGGATTTTAAATGTGTTGTCCAGAGTAGATGAAGTACAAGGTTTGTGATGTTCCCAAATGTGACCACATATCAGAGTCCTCAGCAAAGAGCTATTCTTCCATTATTTTGAACCTGTCTAGGGACTGTTATCTTCAACTCTATGCCATCCTCCTCATTTCCACATGCAAAGCCCATGCTCATTTTTTAACAGATGGATACTCATTCTTCATGACCGTACTCATTCCCAAAAACCTTGAAAAAGATGCATCTTGGTGGATGGCATTTCCATTATCCCATGAAACCAACAAGAAACATGGTGGCCCTCTTGATCACCACCCTTAATTCCTTCCTCATCCCCTTTATCTCTCACCTTTGAGCTCTTGGGTAATCCTCTCTTGTATTCTTACTGCTGCTGCCATGGATGAAACAACCTAAACATTAGTCTGTCTTGGCCTGACCTGTTGCCATGCACTTTCTAGCCCATTCTCCAGGCTGATACGAGGTCATTCTAACATGCCCATCTGCAATCATGTTCCTCCCTTGGCCTACACTGCATTTTGGCCCCATTTTACTTTGAGGATAGAATCCGATTCCATTCCAGGACATGCAGAGCTTTTCCATAATGGAGCCTGCCTACTTCTCCAATCTTGCTTCTCACCATTCCACATCTTTATCCCTAAGTTTTCAGTAGTATTAAACTATTTGCCGTGCAGAGTTAGCTCTTGAACGGTTCCTGAGTATAAGTGCCTTGATGTGCACATCCTTCCTTTCTTTACCTTGGTCTTGGTCTCGCATGATTGTAGTCAAACCTCTGTTTGCAGTGAATTGGCTGCTGGTCCAGGCAAACAGTGAAGCATAACTATAGGGTATTGGTTGGACTTGATAAAAGTAGGGAAGAAAAAAGTCTTAAAAGTAAGGATCTGAAGAAATACACATGCCATTAATATCATTGCATGAAAGAGAATAGATTACATATTTATGGCAGAACAATATGATACCATGTCCAGAGAAAGCAACTCTTTGGGAGTTAGGGAAGAGGGGAACAACAGTGGTTGGAATCAACCATGCAAGACACTCTTATGAAATGGTGGATCAGAATAAAGATGAGAAAATGGCCTTTCACATAAGGGAAACAGCACCAACTAATGCAGAAGAAGGGGAGCATAACGTGGGAGGGACAGAGAGGTTATGTATGGTACATATGTGTACACAGGAAGTCAGCAGCATCTATGGGAAGAAGATACTACACAATTTTTGAGTCTTACATAACTCAAATTTAGTTCTTTCTGCTAAATTACCTGTATGTTAATGATATAATCATCTTCTTAGATTTGCCACTTGGAGTCAATTTATTTTTCTTGTTCTTCTTCCCCTTCTGTGTACAATCAGCTGTTGGTGTTACATAGAATCATTCTCAAAGCTTACCCATCTTCAATCTCTAGTGAATTTTCAGCTATTTATTCTAAGCATCGTTTCTCATTTTAGTGGGAAATGATATTTAGATTAAAAGTCTGCATTCTGAGGGCTCCCCACTTCTTACCTGGGCAATTATTTCTAGGGCTTTTCAATGGACGTAACTAGGAATGTATTTTTTTCTTTTTCCAGAGAAAATCTACTATTATGTGCTCATACTTATATTTCTGATTTAAATGTACAATTCTAGAGTTTTAATTCTTGGATTTAATAGTTTTCTATCTTTTACAATGAAATCTTTATTAAAATAATTCCTCATTTCCTTTATTCTACTGTGTGTGTGTGCGCGCACACACACACACACACTTGTTTGTGTGTGTATATTATAGTTTCAGACTGGCATTATCTATATCATTGCAAGCAATATTACCTGACACAGTTTAAGAGTTCTCAACTTTGCTTCTGTTTTGAGGATATTACCTACTAGTCAAATTGCTATGTTTTAAATTCACTTGAAGTAAATACTTCCTGAGTTGTTAAGCAATCACAGTAGTAGTTAGGTTTATCTATTTCACATTGCTTTGGACTCTTATGGATTAATTTACTTGCAAACAGTTTGATCCTGTTCAGTTTTGCTCTTAAGTTTTATTTTGTGGAACCATGGCATCATTTAGTATAGAGCTAATTTTGTCCCACTATTGAAGTCAGACCCCAAAATTAAACATTTTGCAAATGAATTCTATATTGCTAGATTCTCCTGTATAAGGGTATTGTGCCATTTATCCTTCCTAGAAACAATGTATGGAAAGTGTCATTTATTCAAGTCTTGTAAACCGAGTAAATGGTCAACCTCTTTACAATAAAATAGGTGATAAATATATTGTTTGCAAACTGGCTGTGGTACATGGAGAGCAAGGAGAGCCTGAAGAAAGAGACCACTCCAGATTGACAGCTGACAGGTTTTAATAAGCAAGGAAATCATTCTACTTATAAGGCTTTTCTTGGGCAGCTACAAGAAGAGCAGATCTCCACATCTGCCTGTTGGAATCTTAAAAACTTATATAGAGACCTTAACTGGGTTCCATAATGTATACTGTCCATATGTTGTCAACAACACCTTATTTTCTAAAGCCTGTCTCCTTGAAACAAGTTTCCACTGTAGGTTTATTGGATGGAATGTACATTCCAAGGACAGTGGAGGGGGTCAATGAAGCTCTGATTGCCTAGGTCCAGCTCTTGGGTCAACTGGCAGCCATGTCCTCTAGATTATTTCCTCAAACAAAATGATACCTCTGAGTATTTTTGTGTTGATTTTTTTTTTGAGAGAGTGTGTACACATGCACATGTGAAAAGGGGAGGGGCAAAGAGAGGGGGGAGAGAGAGAATCCCAGGCAGGCTCTGTGCTGTCACGGCAGAGCCTGACACGGGTGTGAGATCATGACCTGAGCTGAAATCAAGAGTTTGATACTTAACCGGCTGAGCCACCCAGATGCCCCTCTGAGTATTTTTAAAAATTTTTAAAATTATGTTTCTTTGTTTTTGAGAGACAGAGAGAGACAGAGCATGAGTCAGGGAGGGGCAGAGAGAGAGGGAGACACAGAATCCAAAGCAGGCTCCAGACTCTGATCTGTCAACACAGAGCCCGATGCGGGGTCCGAACCCATGAACCGTGAGATCATGACCTGAGTCGAAGTAGGATGCTCAACTGACTGAGCCACCCAGGTGCCCCCTGCCCCTGAGTATTTTTAATCTTTGTTTATCTTGTTGTGAGGAAGGTTGAGTATCTTTATTTTTTAAGTGAAGAGCAGTTTGCATTTATTTTTCTGTTAACTCCCTGTACATGGCTCTTGCCCATTTTTGTCTTTTCATGTTCTCCATTTTTAGGTGATCTTTTTATAGTAAAGATATAAATTGTAAATATTGTCCTAGTTTATCATTTGTATTTTTATTTGCTCTGGAATTTTCACTGCATATTTTTTACATGGTCAAATTTATTGATCATATATTATTTCTAGATTTTGAGTCATATTTAAGAAAAGCTTTCCCTAATACTAGTTTATAGAAATTTATCCATTCTTCTAAAATTTCATTTTACCTTTTCCCGTACCACTAAGCAATGATCTAAATACCATTTTAAAAAAGAAATTTGTATTTCCTCCACTGCTTTGACATGAAGGCTTTACCATATACTGAATTTCCCTATTGGTTATCAACTTTTGCAATATCCTTTTTTATAATTTTGCAACATCAAAGTAGAACTAAAAACTTTTAAAAAGCAGCATTAAAACCATTCTAGTAAACAATAAATGTTATTCTGGTGATAATTGAGTTAAACCAAGAAATGGTTATATTGATAAAGTCTAACTTCTTAGTTCATGTAATATGACTAACGAACTTCAGGAAGATTAAAGTGATAATAAGGTGAATAAATAATTTTCAAATCCTCTGTTGTGAAATGATGTTTATCACTCCCATGACTATGAAAAAATGTGGTCTTATTAAATATGGCTTTATGGAAATCTAATTCTTCAAGTGGTACAGATAAATTAGAATTTTATATATAAGCAAGCAAAGAAACAAATATATCTTCAGCCTGAAATAAAATTTTTAAAGTTTCTAAAATATAAAATGTGCTTTTTTGAATTAAGCTTGCCACTAAAAATCTTTTATTTTTTAGGGATAGCTCATTATTGGATCCATTTTGCTGATCTTTGCTAGATAACTTTAAGCCATAGACTTGTGTAAGATATCGGATGTAGAAAGAACATTCTCAAATCTATTGCTCCTTGGCTGCCAGCCTCCACAGGGTTATAATCTGCTTACCTTGTGATTATGGCTTTAGTTGTCTTCAGACCTTTCTCAGGTAATGTAATCACTAAAGTTAGGAGTTCTGTATTTGCTTATTAAAACCCAAAACAAGATAACATTTTCACATGTCAACTTGTGGTTTTTTTTTTTTTTAATTTTTTTTTTAACGTTTATTTATTTTTGAGACAGAGAGAGAGACAGAGCATGAACAGGGGAGGAGCAGAGAGAGAGGGAGACACAGAATTGGAAGCAGGCTCCAGGCTCTGAGCCATCAGCCCAGAGCCCGATGTGGGGCTCGAACTCATGGACCGCGAGATCGTGACCTGAGCTGAAGTCAGACGCTCAACCGACTGAGCCACCCAGGCGCCCCTCAACTTGTGTTTTTAAAAAGTACCCAGTTTTGGTGCGTGTGTGCATGTTTGTGTGCGTGCATGAGTGCGTGTGTGTGTGTTGGAGTCTAAGGAAATACACATTCTGACTTGATTTTGGGAGCAAAAATGTCTAGAACATTTCTAGAGGAACATTTGCTTATTTGTGCATGATTCTATTTACCATTGCTATTTGTCTAACCTCACCCCTCCCCCCTTACAATTTTGGATCAAATGCCATTTCCTCCAGGAAACTTACTGAAAACTACTTAACTCCACATCCAAACCATTCTTATTCATTCCCATCAGATCAATCACTTTGCTCTCTTGAAGTGCTCTCTTTTTGAGCATTTGGCCTGGATTTGGCTCTTCGTTCCTTGAACACACAGATTGTATGCCTTTGTTTCTCATGCTCCATTCACAGTACCTGGAACAGAGGAGACACACAACTTGATTTTTCCCTTGCTTTATTGATGTTTTGTTTTGTTTTGTTTTGGCCTGTGGTAAAGTATCAAAACAGTGTGTCACTGATATGTAGTCGTTTCATTATTATGGTAAGTCATTTGGCACCTACTCCACTGAGACTTTTAAATAAATAATTATTTGATTTCTGTGTTATTGTTTGCCTTGTTTCACTGAAGGCGGACACTTGATGGCATCTTATACCCATGTCACCATGGTCAGATCTAGTTGGTGCTCAAGATCTAGTTGGTGTATTATAAAATTGAGTGACACCCTAATCAGAATATGCTATTGCTGAGATCTGTTATCCAGGTAAAACAATTAATGTATCATGAATATTTCAGAATAGTCACAGACCACACAAATTGCACAGTGAATAAGTATGCTGTGAAGTCATAATGAATCTTTGTGTGATTGAAAGCCTGATGGAACACCAAAGGGCAAGCGATGCTGAGGAAGAAAGGCATAAATTGGAAAAACAAGTAAACTCATTTAAAACATTCCTAACCTAAAACAAGAAGGTAAGATGCAAATAAATAATAATAATACATCACTGAAGACTATGGAAGGACTATAGTTGGCAGCAGTGACTGCCTGCTCAAAATACACTGAGGTTGTAAAACTTGCTTAGTCACCGTTAATCCAACTCTACAAATGATTATTAAGATTTATCTCTTTTCATCAGTGGCGCTTCCCCAGAGAAGATTTTTGAAACACCTGTTGACTTCATTTTGCTTCCTGGTACACTTTCAGCACTCACTGAGCATTTTCTCAATGAAATGTTTCCAGCAAGGCTGGCAGTTTTGTTTTAGAGGCAGGATTTAGAAGAAACAACTGTGCATTTGGCTTTGCTTGAAGGTCTGGGTCCAATTCCTAGCTATTACGTCCCTGTATGAAATCATTCAAGACTACTTTGTCTGATCCCCATTGTACTAATTGGTAAAATGAAAATGAGAGTATCTGTCCTACCAGCACTAGAGAGCTGTCATAGGGCGCTCAAGTGATGACACATGAGAAAACAGTTGGTGTGATACACGGGATGTGAGGCCCAAGCACAGGGGCATGATTGTTACCTGCAGGCATTTCATTGCATGGCTACCACTAGCAAAATCAGTTGTCTTCCTTTTGTTTAGTGTTTTGTTTGTTTTAAACGTGGTACGTATTCCAAAGGAGCAAAATTGTGAATTCTGTCCCTCTCAACTTCCAGTTCCAGCCCTAGAAGAAACTACTATTAGCAATCTGTCTACTTCCTGACGTTTTCTATAGATCATACAATCTGTGTGTGTGTGTGTGTGTGTGTGTGTGTGTGTGTGTGTGTGTGTAACAAAAGTAAAATCATTGGATGCTGGTTCATATGGACACCTATTTAAGATGCTACTTGCCATGCTTGGAACAAGTCATGAAATCCTAGGGTTCATCGACTTATTTTGCCTCATAATTTAGCCCTTTATGTTCTGTGTTTGGACTTGGTGATTCAAGAAGGAATGTAAAGGGAATGGGTTAGAATCTTGTTATCAGAGATTCGGGGTAAGTTCAAAGCAGAAAATTTTTTATAAATTCTCCAAAACATAGTTTTTAGAGGTGCATACTAACTATTGCAGATTTAATTCATTCACCCTATGTATACTTTTAGATTTGAGGGTTGGATTAAAAAACAAACAGCTGAAGTCAACCATACCATTCATATTGGATTTAATAAAAACAGTAAAGCTGACTATGTATTCTTGTTAAAGAGTCAGGCTTACATAAAAGGCTTCCTACATATATGAAATCTGTACCTTATGGTTTATTATTTTTTTTTCTTTTTTTTTCTTTTTTTTATTTAATTTTTTTAAATGTTTATTTTTGAGACAGAGAGAGACAGAACATGAACGGGGGAGGGTCAGAGAGAGAGGGAGACACAGAATCCGAAACAGGCTCCAGGCTCTGAGCTGTCAGCACAGAGCCTGACGCGGGGCTCAAACTCACGGACCGCGAGATCATGACCTGAGCCGAAGTCGGCCGCTTAACCAACTGAGCCACCCAGGCGCCCCTATTATTTTTTTAACGGGGTAGCAAAATTATTTACTTGTAGCCATTTTCGTGTCTCCCTTTCTTTTTTGGCAAATGCACAACACATTTCCCTGTGGAAACCATTTGTTTCCAGGTGTTTTCCTATCAAACGTTTAAGTAACAAGAACAGCTGGTCACAACTCCAGAGAGACATTAGGCAGAAAGCAGCAATCTCTGGAAACGAACAGAGTTTATAAGCAGTTTTTAAGCAGTTTTAATTTGGTAGTAAAAGAACAGTATTTGGTAGGTACTTTTATTTTTATATTTCTCTACCATATCACAATTTTAAATACAGGTTCGAGGGCGACCGTCGGTCTTATTTTGCAAAATATATGAACATCCTTCTTCAGCATGTGAGGAAGGACCATGGCGTCTAAATCAAAATTCTTCGCTTCTCCCAAATGCAAAAGCAGTTCAGAGCAAGTCAAAAAAATTCCAGTTCTGCTCCATGAGGGCTGCTGTCATGTTTTCTGTGTAAGCAACTGGAAGTGTGGCTCTTTGCCTTTAGGTGACTAAAATATAAAAAGGTTCCTGGACCAATGTGAAATTTATATATTTTTTGCTCCCTCAAATTTCATGTAGGAGAGGATTAAACATTAAGATACCGCTGTTCCTCTACATAAAACATTTTAATGTGTTCAAAAGATAGAGAAGTCTAGAATCGCAAGACTGGGGTTTAACGTGAGGAACTGCAGCTTTATGTTTTCACTCAATTGGGTTAATTTGGGGTGGTATTAGCTCTCGTTCTTTGTAAAGCTTTATATCCTGATTTATTTTGCTTCAGGTAGTAGGATCACAGCAAATTGTCAGGGTCTCGGGCTGTCTGGGGATTTGAAAGCATAGAAGACGTCAAGACCTATTAGTTGTAATAAAATAGCACAGCTCTTTTAGAACCGCAGTCATTTCTAGGATAACACGTCAGTTCGAGATGACAGAGGGGTTGCGCAGGCTGCCCTCTCATCACGATGCTCATCAGAGGGAGCTGGTCCAGGGGAGGGTGCCAGGGTGTGAGGTGCTCCCCTCCTGAAAGTTCTGGTGTGCTCCTCTTGGAAGAGGGAGGGGCTGGGCACTGGGAAGGAGTGGGATGTCTTCACAGGTTAGGAAAGCAGTCATCTTGAAGACAGCATCGTTTTAACCCATACGGACATAAAGGGCCAAACAAAGAACAATGGGCCAAAATTCCACAGATGCAAATTTGCACCCATGCAGGGAAGCATCATGGAAGAAATTACTCTCATTGTCCAGAAACAAAAGGGCTTCCTTGGGAGGAGTGGGGTGGGAGGGTGATTCAGTGAGTCCTGACTTTAGCCCTTTGACCACTGCCAAGTTACTCAGAGCAAGAGAGATGGTTTCCTGTGGACAGAAGAGGGGCAAAACGTCTGATTTTCTTCTTTCTCAAAATGCTTTGTAGGATCAGACTGTTCCTACGTGTCAGGAGATACAGGAATTCAAATTAGCTTAGGGGAAAAAAAGGGAAAGAAAGAAAAGGCATGCTGAAGTCCCACAGTGCATAACAGATGGCATCAAACTGAAATTGATGTTGATAATCAATGTCAAAATATCTTAGGGTACTATTGACAGGAGGGATAGGGATGAAAGTTAATCCAAGAAGCTTAATGAAAAATGCACAACTGAGAGGATTGACAGAGGAAGTACAGAAAGTGGACCTGGAGGATATTTTAAAACATAAGTTGAGCAATGTTTGACTTATTTCTAGACTCTGAAATATGTTTGTTAGTAAGTGTGAAGCAGAGAAATCAATAACAGATAGACTCTGTTTATCCATGTTTGTTTTACTGTGTGTAGAAGGACCCCTGAAAGCCACTGATGGATGGAACAGGTATTGACATGATCACGCCCCTACTAATTTTTAAGACTGCCTTGTAAACACAACAAGCTGGTTTCAGAAGGGTTCCTTTGTGAAAAATCTCTTTGTCACATGAGTGTGTTTTGAGAAACTGCCAAGGGAATGATCATGCATGTTGTGATATGCCGATACTCAGCTTTGGGACAGTACCGTGTCCTCAGATTTATGGCCCCATCACATCCGTAAACCTCCTGTAAATAGATTCTGGCGGAGATCATTTTTTTAAAGGTGATAATGCCAGAATTAAAAAGAGAAACCTCTTTTGACCTCATACTGTCTTAAATAGACCTGAGATTGTTTTATCACCGGCACTGGATGCTTTTGTCTCCTCACTGAGGACCACCAGTGCCAGACAACCCAAGGCTCCTGTAAACTTACACAAGGGTTTATGGATTTGCATTATCTACTGGCAGTTACGCAGGTGTCAGAGGCTTTTATTTCACCCTGTGCTTTAATTATGTGTAACTTGTTCTGGCTGTATTTTCAAATTTGCTGAGAAGTTGCGCACCACGTACAAAACTCTTACACCCTTTACCTCGGTTCCCGGATTGCTGGCGGTTGATTTTGCTCCATTTGCAGTGTCTGTCTGTCTCTTGGTTGCTGTTTCTTTACTCTCTCTGTCTCTGTGGAAGTGAAACAGTCGTTGTCTACTGCTGTGTAACAAATCACCAAAACTACAGTGACTTAAAGCCACATGAAGTTCTTGTGTCCACGGCCGTGCAGGTCCGAAGACTGTTATGGCGTGGCTGGTCTTCTTCTTGAGTCCCGCAGAGCGAAATACCTGGGTCAGCCGGGCCTCCTTCCTTCCTGGGGTCTCTGAGGAAGAATCCACTTCCAAGGTCATTCAGGCTTTGGTACAACTTCATTTCTTGTACTTGTAGGACCGTCAACCACACACTTCTAAACACACCCAGTGGCTAGAGGCTGCGGGCCTCTCTCCTAGCTCCTTAAGACCATCACATTCCTTCTTGCGTGGTCTCTCAGTCCTCAAACCAGCGACAGTATGTCCAGCCCTTTTCACCTTGTAGATCCCTCCAACATGCCCTTCTCCTACCTGCTGTGACAGCTGTTTGCTTTCAGAGACCCGTGTGATGGCCACCCAGGTCATCTCCCTGATTTAAGGTCAACTGTGTCATCTGGCACAACACAGTCACTGTGCCATGTGAGATGAGAATGAAGTTGGGAAGGGTATCTCATCAGATCCACAGGATCCGGGGTTCAGGGTGTGGAATTGTAGGGACCATTCTTAGAGTTCCGCTGGCCTCAGGAAGGGTCGAAGAAAACGAGGCTTTGTACCTGGGGTCTTGAGAACACAGCTCTCTGTTGGCAGGTTGATGGGGATCTGTTGTGAGGGTGTGTTTAGAAGTGTGTGGTTGACGGTTCAGTGATGGCCAGAACAGTTGACTGAGAATTTAGAAGAGCCAGGAGCTTTATCACAATCATCCCTTGAAGTAGGTATTATTCTGACTTAAAAGACAAAACTGAGAAAACCAAAGCATAGAGAGACCTGTGGAAAGACTTGGTGAATGTCACGCAGTGGGCAGGTGGCAAACCCAGGTATCAAACCAGGTCTGCCTGACTCGGGTCCAGGATCCTTCTGTTTAGAATCCCAGCCTCTATTTGCAGCCTGAGCCATTTTCTTGTTTTGGTAATTATACGCTCCAGGCTTTTCCTGACCCTCTCCCTGGAAATTTTCTCAAAACTTGTCTATTTGGTATCAGATTTCTTTGAAGATTCACTTCTGTCTGAGGGATATGTTTGCTAAACAGAAAATCTCCTCCAGAAGTGCATGAATACCTATGGGAAGGGCTTTTGGGCCGCTTAGTGTAAGGCAGGCCTGGCTCTTAGGATGTCATCGTTCTCCTGGAACGGGCAAGTTCCCAGATTTGAACAGGTCCAAATCCCCTTGGGCGGAACACTTGCTTATGTAGTATCGAGTGGATTTAGTGCGTTTAAATGCTATTGCTTCTTTAAACAAGAGAAATATCCATATACAACATACTGTCTTAGCTTCCTCTGTTTTAAGAGCCCGGTTTCCAAGAGCATCTACCTTTTGCTCTTTTTGAAAGATTCACTGTAGACCTTGTCATTTCTGTTTAGGGAAAATGGGCATGCACTGGAGTCAAAATGTCCACAATAGGTCAAAAGAAAAATATTAAATTCTGCCAAGAATAGCTACTAATTGGTTTCTCAGGCAGGGACCTTTTCCAGGGGGGGAGATACACATTTGTTAATTGGACACATACCAAAGACCTGGTTTTCTCCAGTGTATTTGCCGGTTCCCAGCATCAAGAAGAATTAGCGTGGGGTAATTCAGTTCTGTAGCGGATGATGAAGCGAATCGCTGTTACAGCATGTTCTGAATCCTTAGGGTCCCTGTGGAATTTAACTGTTGCGGGGAGAGGGCTTTTTTGGAGTGTGAAGAAATCTAGCCCATCTCGTACTCACTTTTATAAGAGACTCTGTGTACCATGGATGGCAGCACATGCTTCTGTAGGGGGACAGTGTAAAACCTGAGTGAGCAACTATTATATTTACTTGATTGTTTGTGAGAAGGAACGCTACAAGAACAGTGTAACTTATATACACCTATTGGATAAGGATAAAGTTGTAGATAGATGGATACAAATTCATACATATATGAGTTATACATATATATACTTACATATGTGGTCTTAAGCATGTACATATAGAATTTTGCATATGTATATGTATAAATAATACATAAGGCACTTTTGTTTAAAATCTTTTATGTTACGTAGGAATGACTTTCAAATACATATGCTGAAATCTATTTAGAAAGCCATCAGTGCAAGCCAGGGAATCACAGTCTTAAGAGAACCCTAAATTTTATGATGTTCACAGTGTTGAATTACAGCCAACACTTTTCCCCAGTTTGAAAAACAAAATAGGATGCCCTTGTGAGATCCATTTTTTTTTTTTTTTTTTAACGTTTATTTATTTTTGAGATAGAGAGAGACAGAGCATGAATGGGGAAGAGGCAGAGAGAGAGAGAGAGAGACACAGAATCTGAAGGAGGCTCCAGGCTCTGAGCTGTCAGCACAGAGCCTGACGCGGGGCTCGAACTCACAGACCGTGAGATCATGACCTGAGCCGAAGTCGGATGCTTAACCGACTGAGCCACCCAGGCGCCCCGAGATCCATTTTTATTTAGCTTTCTTTAAAAGTATTTCTTAAGATTTGACATTTTAATCCTTGTGATCAAGATGGTCCATGGATACCTAACGTCCCTGAATGATTTGTTTTGACAAAAAAAAAAATGCTAAATTTGATTGTATTTTTAGTTTAACTTGGTTTGGTTGTATATATTTTAACATTATCTAAACTCTCCTCATGTTTTCTGTTTTGGGTTTTATAAAGTCACTTATTCAATTTTTTTTTCCCGAGTAAGCCTGAAACTAATATAATACCGTATGTTGATTATACTGGAATGAAAAATAAAATAATAATAAATGAAAAACAAAACAAATGAATAAAAAAACCAAAAAGCAGAATCATACCTATGAAAAGAAGAATATATTTATCTTGATGAGCACTGAGTAATGGATAGAAGTGTTGAATCATTATATTGTACACCTGGGGCTAATATAACACAGGGTGTTAACTGTACTGGAATTAAAAACATAAATAAATAAAAATTAAAAATAAAATATAAAAAAATCATCCTATAGTTGAAGGCCTACAGAACTACCATTGGAGACATGTTTTGGAGCAGAAAGGTGGGTGTGGGAATGTGTGGTGCCATGGCTGAGAGCATGGGCTTGTAAGACGGATCAGATCCAAAGTTTCTTCACTCTTTACAAACTACAGTAATTTGGGAAATTTGCCTTTCTCATTTTCCTCAAATGTAAAATGGAGGCAATAATAAAACCTCTCCTGGATTTGGGCAGAATTAAGGGAACTAGCCCATGTATGTATGTGGCAGTGTCTCTAGGATTTGGCTTTGGTTGCTAACAACGACAAAATAAGCTTTAACTGGTTTAAAGAGTCTAGGTATTTATTGACTCACATATCTGAAGTATTCAGAAGCAAATGGGATTCAGGTATGGTTTGATGAGGGATGACTTCATTCTTCTGTGGTCTACTTGTTTTTGACATCTTCTGTGTCAAAGAGGTCAGGCTTTGTCTCCATGCCGAGTTCTTTCATGGACCCAGGATAGTTATAATAAGGAATTGAGATCTCTTACTTGCTCATTCACCTCTAAGAGAAAGGAGGCACAGCTTCACTTCCACAATGCTTGAATAAAATTTTGGATGAACAATCCCTGTGCAAGTTCTGTAGCCAAGGGGGTATCATATGCTGATTAGCTTCTGCTGGGCTGGTGGCCATCTCTGAACCACTGTTGTCAGATTTATGGAATTGCCCTGAGTGGTTTAAACATCATGACTCTTCTGCAGATAGGGCTTCGGTCATAGCCATTCAAATCATAAAGCTGTGAAGGAGTGAAAGAGGGGTGGAGTGGCTTTTGGAAGGCAACCGTAATGTTTTGTACCATATTTCATAAAGTCAGCTGTGATTGTTAATATTTGATAATTATGGACAGTAATAGTAACGACAGTCTTATTTGCTCACAGCACAGATTATTAGTATGTTTATATGCTAATACATGCCTGCACCTTTACCATATGCCCTGCACATTCCTGTAGGCCAGGGGGCAGTAAGGCACAGTCTTTGCCGAGTTGTCTATTTGACTTCTGGATTATTTTGTGTATTTTAGGTTTCTGTATTTATATCATAGCACGATCATTGGGGATAGTTATGTGGATTTTCGCTGGAATAGTGTTCTTTGCTGGAGGCAGTTACCTCTTTCACTCCACATACTATAATGTGTTTTTTTTTTTTCATGTTTATTTCATTTTGAGAGAGAGAGGGAGAAAGAAGGAGTGCAGAGGAGGGGCAGAGGAGAGAGGGAGACAGAGAATCCTAAGCAGCCTCTGTGCCGTCAGTGCAGAGCCTGATACTGGGCTGGATACCATTAACCGTGAGCTCATGACCTGAGCCAAAGCCAAGAATCAGATGCTTAACCAACTGAGCCACCCAGACACCCCTACAGTGTGTGTGTGTGTGTGTGTGTGTGTGTGTGTGTGTGTGTGTGTGTGTGTTAAGGTGTAGAAATCTGCACAGTTGTTGTGACGGTTACTTACCTGTCTGTACTGGGAATCTTTTCCGGCTCTGATCTGCTCTGTTTGCAGGGATTCCACTCCTGTGATTTACCTTGCCTGGGCTCCCTTCCCCACTGGCCACCAGTTAAAGCCTGGGCTCCCTTCCCCACTGGCCACCAGTTAAGGCCAGTCACTGGACACAGTACTTTGTCTGTACTTCTGTAGAGTCTTCAGCTGTAGTTTGCATGTCCTTTACAATTCCACCTCCTGCCTGGAGATTCTGGCTGTGGTTTTCCTACCTAGATTTGTCACGTGTAGTACCCCAGCTGCTACTTCTCAAATCCCCGGCTGGCCTCTGTTCCCCATTTGCTTCTTCAAATCTAACAATACTGTTGTTCTGGTGCCTCATAATAAATTCCCTCTATTGAATTACCCGGGGTGGGCTCCATGTTCCCTTGCCCCTGATTGATACAAATCATTGAACCTCAAAATCCTCAAATTCTAATCTTGCTAATGACTTTTTTCCAAGAATAAGTCCTGTTGTCTATAATGCTAATGTGATTTATTTTTCTAAAAATAAAGATTTCTTAGTAAAAAAAAAAAATGACAGGGGCTTTCTTTGAAACCTATAATTTCTACGTTGATTTAATTTCTTAACTTTAGAAAGGCGTGTGTTGAGATGTATTAAAACCGATTATAAGGGCATTATTTGAAAAACACTATATTTCAACTCATTTTGGTTAAATTCCATTATTGGGTCATATCTGAAAGAAAATTGCAGACATCTGTTTTATTAAAAGCTAACTATTGAGGTGGGAAACCGTATTCTTCTCATCAAAGCTTGGATAGTTTATTGAAACACACACACTCCTATTGAACAAAAAGCACTTTGGTAAACCACACAAAATACAAAACTTGACAGCCATCTGGAGCATTTGGGGAATCGATCCTTTTGACAGCTGGATTGTTTTTCAGATGACTGAGATTTTGCCCATTTGTCTTAGTGATGAATTGTTGGTCACACGAAGAGAAATTCATTGGGATCGGGTTAGGCCAAAATAAGTAATTAAGTGAACCAACTGGAAAGACAGTGGGGGACTCCCAGGCAGAAAATGCTCCTGGGTCTCTGGAGTGGGTGGCGGTTGGAACCCGGAAATGGGCTCCTCGCGCGCTTCTCCCAAGGGCTTGCCTCCTTCTCTCTGCGCCCGAAGGCCTGCCCCGCGGGCAGAGATGCCGACTTGCCCAGCCAGGGCCACACACCCACGGTGCAAATACACACATCCGGGGAGCGTGCTCTCACGGTCCATTTCCTCCTCAGCAGGCGTGCAGGGGGCCGCCCGACTCCAAGCACGTCCACCGCACTGCGCGTCTACCCAGTCTTGTTGTGAGACCATCTTAGCCTTTTCTTAGGATGGAAACTATTTCCGTAAGATAAACTCGTAAAAGTAATACGTTGAATATAACTTAGTCAATTCTCAACGACCTGGTGATCTTCACTGAGTGGCAATGTCTGTCCTGATAACACATGACTTTAGATAGACGGCCGTGTGTGTATGGGCGTGTGTGTGAGAGAGATTGTATTTACTTGTTACAATTTTTGATGAGTTCTTCTTTCTTGCCAGATGTCACTTGTTGTTGATTGGAATTTACCCCTTCTAATTTGTTACTGCTGGATTTGTTTGGACTTAGAAAGCAAGTGACCTTTATTATAATTGCATATAAAAATAGAGTTAATTAAATTAAGTGAGAAAGCCTTTCTCCCCACTGAGAAAACCTAAGGGCATACACTTTGTAATCTTACACCACTGACCATGTGTGAGAAGGGAAATCACTTGGCTAAGTAAGTTTGCTTACTGTATGTGGAGTCACTTCACGGAGGCCCCAGAATTATTGCATTTTCACATGGATTTTCTTTCATTATGCTGCCATGGTCTCTATTTAATCAAACACATCAATGTCTACAGTGGGCAGGATTAAGGCTTCCAGAGATACCCAAGTCCTAGTTCCCCAAATATGTTACCTTACATGGCAAAGAGCTCTACACATGGGACTCAGATGAAACCTCTTGAGGTCAGGAGATTACCCAGCATATTCAAGTGAGCTCAGTTGAATCACGTGAGCCCTGGAAAGCAGAGTTTCTCCATTGAGGGTTGGTCAGAGAGATATGATGGAAGATCGGGAGGAAGAGTGAGATGAGAGAGTGGGCGTGAGAAGCTTTTTCTGGCTTTGAGGATGGAGGATGGGCCATGAGGCAAAAAGAGCAGGTGGCCTTGAGACCTGAGAATAGACCTCTGCTGGCAGCCAGCCCGGAAATGGGGCCCTCAGTCCTACAATTGTAAAGGATCGAATTCTGACAACAATCTGCGTGAACAAGAAGACTGATCCTCTCCTAGAGCTTCCAGAAGGGAACACAGCTCTGATGACACCTTGATTTCAGCCCTGAGACTCATACCAGATTTCTGAATGACAGAACCGCAGTGTAACAAACCTGTGTTGTTTTAAGTCACTATACTTGTGGCAGTTCTGTGTGGCCCACAGCAAAAGAAAACTAATCCAGTGGCCCAAAGTCTCTATTTTCTCTCAATACATTGCAAATTATTTCTTAAAATCACTGAAGTCCTCTTATTCCAACCAGCTTTTGGTAGATTGTGTTTTCCCAAAATGGCTGCAAAACGGTATTTTCCCAAACCACATGATCTTCCAGAACTTTGCTGTACTTCTGCAAGAAGGGAAAATCCCTATGGCCTTGAACGTTGATGGGACTTTGTGACTGCCTCCATGAATATAATTTGGCAGGAGTGATTATGCATGACCTTCAAGACTGGGTTAGGGATGGCCATGATGCTTCTGTTAGTTTTTTTTGTTGTGACACTCCTCCCAGGAAGCTTTTGGCCATCATCTTAGAAGTCTGGCAACCCTGAGGCTGCCATGTGGAAAGACCACGGGAAACGACTACATAAAGACAGATAGAGATGCCCACCAAGCTGCAGACAGTCCTGCCTTCAGCTCTTTAAATTTTCCTAGCCCAGGCACCAGGCAGAAGAAGCCTACTGTAGGACCCTAGTCATTTGCATATGGCCCTGAAAGGAACCCGAGCAGCAACTTTCTAGATGATTCCAGTCAATACCAGATTCATGAGCAACATCAATTGTTATTTTAATCAATTCTTTGGGGTGACTTGTTAGGTAATAATAACTGGAAAATCTATATTGGTCTATGAATTTAAATTTTAATGTCTACAAAAGTATGTGATTTTAGTACTAGATGTAAGAAAATCCACATGCCCATCATTTAGTCTGTATTTAAGACAACACTTGCCTTGCCAGTACTAACTGATTTTGTTCTTAGTTGTCTTATATCATTTTACTCCTCATTTTCTTGAAACAGTAGAAGACATTTCCTGAATTTTCTCCTGCACTCTCTTGTGCCTTGACCACATGTGGTCTCTGAAGTCTACATGTCCTTAGAACTGGGCATGAGTTCAGTTTTCATAGGGAGCCACAGTTTTATTTTATGCCTCATCTCATTGATGAAGACCATTCATGCTTTATTTTTTGCTCAATGCCTGAGAGACTTGGAATTGGCTTTCCAAATCCATTACGAGGTGCTTGAAGTGAATTAGATGAATCTGTTTTCAATTTATATTGATTAAGGAGAAACAATGGAACAATATTTAAAACTTAACCCAAACTTTACTTATTCCTTTTCTTATTCCTTTATGTAATTCATAAGATACAGCTCGGAATACATTTTTGCAGTTTTGGAAAATCTCTTGCAGGTGTGTGGGACTCAGTCATTAATAACTTAACACTTCTGCTGTGTAATGTGAGAATATAGTGTGTGATATGGTGAGAACATTAATAATCCTTTATTTTAATTGTGGTTTATTTTGATTTTTTGGGAATATTCCTGTATCCTTCTTTTTCAATCCGCAGTCTTATAAATCATACATGAGAAGACTGGGGATTGAGAATATTTTAATATCAGTGTGAAACTGAATAATAAAAATTATACAACTGAAAGAGATGCGAAGGAACACATAATCTGATCCTAACATTTTTAGATGTGGCATTGTTAATCCAGAGAAACCACATTAGCTGGTGGCAGAGCCAGAATTAGACCGTTCATGTATCTGAGTGTGACCAGGGTGTTCTCTTGAGAGGCGTGTGAGAACTCTGGATGCACTGGTGTATTAGGCTGCAGAACCCGGCCAGCAAAATTCTCTTCAAGATCATGTGTTTATTGGGTTCTCAAGAGAAGCTGTGACATCATCAGCTGTCTCCAAAAAGAGTGATCTTTTTAAATGGATCTCTGTTTTTGCTGTTGCTAGTGTGGCTGGCTGCTATTTGTGGAATACTGTTTATTTTTCTACCTTTGGGTTTCCTAGTGCTTTTGGTCTTTTTGATCTTAATTTCTCACCCCCACCCTTGCCCTATGGTCAGGAGTGAGGCAGCTACTGGCTCGCTGTCGGAGGGAAGGGATGAATTGCAGAAGGTAGGGGGAATAGGAGACTTTCCCTGTCTTTTTACTTTGCAAATTCCCCACTCTCCTTTGCCATATGTCACAGTTAGGGAATCTCTAATTCTGGATCCATCATGATTGCAACCTCCCAAATCTCATGTCTCCTTTGAGCAAACAATATATTCTTGTATCAGGATACATGTATGTATATATATACAGACGCATTCATTCTAGGGATTGCTTTACATTACAAGGTTGCATCTCTCTGTGCTCCCTTCTCTGTTTTGTAATGGATTCCATTTTGAGAGCTGGTTTTCAACTGACCACAGTTGAGTTTATCTTCTATATTGCATGTTTCATGTTAATGACTGTTATTTTATTCTTGGTTGCTTGTGCTCCTAGTATGGTTGTAGTCATTTTGGGGCTGCTGTAACAAATTACCATAGATTAGGTGGGTAAGCAACAAACATGTATTTCTCACGGTTCTTGAGGCTTGGAAGTCCAATATCAAGGTGCTGGCAGGTCTGGTGTCTTGTGAAGGCCCACTTCCTGGTTGACCTTCTTGTATCCTAACATGAAGGTGTGCAGAGAGAGAGGAAGCAAGCTTTCTCCTGTCTCTTCTTAACTAGTTGCATTATGAGAGCTGGAATGACCTTAATTACCTCCCAAAGGCCTCATCTTCAAATGCTATCACATTGGAGATTAGAGTTGCAATATATGAGTTTTGGATGGGGGTAGGAGAGGACAAGCATTCAGTCCATAGCAAGTATCTTTAAAAAAAAAAAAGTACTTGGAGCTATTTTTAATACTTTGAACTATTTCAATACTTATTTTATTTTTTACTATTATTTAAAAAATACAATTTATTGTCAAATTAGCTAACATACATTGTATACGGTGTACTCTTGGCTTTCAGAGTGGATTCCCATGATTCATTGCTTACATAAAACACCCAGTGGTCATCCCAACAAGTACCCTTCTTTATGCCCATAACCTATTTTCTCCTCTCTCCCCCACCCTATCAACCCTCAGTTTGTTCTCTGTATTTAAGTCTCTTACGGGTTTGCCTCCCTCTCTGTTTGAAACTGTTTTTTTCCCCTCCCTTCCCCCATGGTCTTTTGTTAAATTTTCAAGTTCCACATGTGAGTGAAAACATATGGTATCTGTCATTCTCGGACTGACTTATCTCACTTAGCGTAATCTCCTCCAGGTCCATCCACGTTATTGCAAATGGCAGGATTTCATTCTTTCTCACTGCCAAATAGTATTCCATTGTATATATAAACCACATCTTCTTTATCCATTCATCTGTTGATGGACATTTGGGCTCTTTCCATGATTTGGCTATTGTTGAAAGCACTACTGTAAACATCAATACTCAACTTTATTTATTTATTTTTTTCCTCAATACTCACTTAAAAGTTATCGTCTGACATTCTATAAAATGAGTATCATCAATAGTAAATTCCTCTTAAGAGCTCTGGTTGTGTTGGCTGTCTGTCTTCGAGTTACATTTCTTCATGTGGTTTTAGAATCTGGGTTTGGAAGCATATTTTGTATAGAGATTCCTCCATTTGGTTTGGCTCTTTTCTCTCCCTTTTAAGCCCTGTCTTTTTGCCACTCGCCTGTCTATCTGTGGGTTTTGCATTCCACCCCACCAGCCAACTTTCAGGCCCCATTTCCAAATCCAGTTATTTTGATGGCTGTGTGGAGTTACTGCTTCAGAAACCATTGGAGTCATGACCGTTCATCCTCAGAGCTGGGCAGTGACTTTGCCCCCATTTCACCAGCGACCCTCGTCCTTGGCCTAGCCCCTCACCAGGAGCTCTGGTCCCCCTTCACAAGTGCTGGGTTTGTCGTATCGTATCACTGCTGTAAGAAATTCACACAGACGTAGTGGCCTAGACAACACAAATTTATTGTTTTCTAGTTCTGGAAGTTAGAAGGCCCACATGGGTCTCACTGGGCTAAAATCAAGGTGTCCACAAGGCTGCATTTCTTTCTGGAAGACCTAGGGGAGAACCCCTTTTCTTGCTTTTCCAGCGTCTGTGGGCTTTCCCCATTCCTTGTTTGTGACCCCTCCCACAATCAAAGTCAACCATGGCCAAGCAGGTCCATGTCACGTCTCGAACCTCTGACACTGACTCTTGTGCCTCTCCAGTCCATATTTAAGGACTCCTCTGATTACATTGGGCCCACTGAAATTGTTTAGACCAGTCTCCACATTTTAATGTCGTTTGATTAGCAGCCTTAATTCTGTCTGCATCTTTATTTCCCCTTAGCCACCTAATGTAACATATCCCTAAGTTCTAGGAATTAGGATGTGGACATCTTTGGGAGGCCATTATTCTGCCAACCGCACTGGGGTAAAAGGATGACCTTTACCAGCTCTGGTCTCTGGCTGTGTGGCTGGATCCTGTGACCCATCTCATAAGGAACAGGGCTGGCCCCACTGACCCCTCCAGCCGCTTTCACTCCAGGAGACCAGCAAGCTAAGATCTTCAAAAACCCTAGCAGTTTTGGATATTTGGTTTATTTCTCATTCAGAGAGCTATTCATTGTATATTTTGGATCATGCATGTCTTGTGTGATTTTCTATTTTTATATCTGATCTTTCTTAAGAGTCTGGAGCGAGGCTCATGAAGTATGAATCTGCTTTGTCATCTTGACATGGGAGTCCTCTAAATTCCGGTAGTAGCTGAGCCTGGAGCACTCAGATGGATCCTTAGAAAAACTTAAAATCCTTGGCAAATTGTCAGATAGGAGCAATGAATGTTGTATTAGTTTCCTAGGGCTACCATAACAAAGTAACACAAAGTAGGCGTCTTAAAACAAGAGAAATTTATTATCTCACAGTTCTGGAGGCCTGAAGTCTGAAATCAAGGTGTCAGCATTAGCCACGCTCCCTCCGAGGCCCTGGGGGAGAATCCTTGCTCCCCTCTTCCAACTTCTGGGGCTCCAGGCATTCCTGGGTTTGAGATGTTGTCCCTCCCATCTCTCTTTCTTCCCTCTGTGTGTCTCCTCTGTATCCCTCAGTCCAAATCTCCCTTTCCTTTCTCTGACACACACATCAGCCGTTGGATCTAGGACCCATCCTAATCCAGTATGGTTTTATCTTAATTTGATTATATCTGCTAAGACCCTATTTCCAAATAAGGTCACATCTACAGATAGCAGGGGTTAGGAATTGAAAATAACTTTTAAGGGAACACAATTCAACCCACAATAAATATATTTTCAAAGAACTTCATGAGCATTTGCTTTGTTTACCCATTGAAAGTTGACATTCACACTATAGAGATTGGGTCAGCTGTCCTTTCCCTGTCCCCCTCTCCCCTGCCTGGTGTTTTCTGGTGGGTAGCTGCTCAGTAGACACCTGTTGGCTGGCTGGCTATTTGCCATAACATGCTAACCTTTCCAAGGTCTGCTAAAACTGGAGGGGAAGTGGAGTTAGAAGTGTTTTCCAAAGCAGCCGGTTTTACAGATTCACACGGCAATGAAACACTGTCTCAAAGGGAGCCTTTTGTGGAAGGCAGTGTGAAATGAAGGGAAAAACACTGAAGGAGAAGATCTCATTCTGAAATGAGATCCTGTTGGCTGGATTTGGTGGGGCGGGAAAGACATTTCTGAGCCTGTTACTAAAGGTGAAAGCCAAAAAGAAACATCTCAATAGATTTGTCTGCCTTTTGATACTTCATTGTGTCAAAGAAGATGATTATCGAAGTTAAAAGGAAAGGACAAGGAAGGGAAAGAAAAGCATTCGGGAAAGAACTGACGTCTGCTCCACTCTGAGCGATGCGGTGATAAAATAAACGGGAACCTTCCCAGTAGAGAAGTATCAGTATTGCTGTCGTGTGAAGGATGCTCGTTTTTAGTTTAATAAGACATGATCCTTCCATCTGATTTGGAAAAGCTAAACTAATAATGCTTTTTTTTGTGATTGCAGTTTTATCTTATCTTTGAAAACCACGACTGTTTGAAAATCAAGACTGTATTTCCAAAAATAATATACGTATGTGCGTGTATGTATAAAACGACCTTGCATTGAATTTTTATTAAGGTAAGATAAAACCATAAATATTCTTATAGGAGTGGAGAGATTAGATCATGTTTAAAAAGTCATTTAAGCTGACTTGATATAAACACATTTCACCATGTTTATAGAACTTCTTTTCTTTGAAACAAAACTGCGAAATAATAATTATTGTTTTGTTTTGTTTTTTAACTCCTTTTACGAGGTGTTTAATTTTGGCTTTAACATGCAAAGGAACTCACAATCCCTGTGGAAATTTCTCAGCTCCTCTGCCTCCCTTCTCTACCCATCCCTCATACTTTTTTCTTCTTTGCCCCAAAGCCTTGGCCATCTGCTTCTCAAGGTGCTGCTGCTGCATTTGTAAAGGAGAGGCGCTCGGTGCTCGCTCTGCGGTCTCCTCTGGCGAGGGCAGGGTCAAGATTTTCTTCTTACTGTCCCATTCCATCCTTTTTCATAATTAGGGCTCAGCTTTAGTATCCGTGAAGGGGAGAAAGCCAGGGCATCTCTCCTGCTGCCTGAGATGCTCATCTCTCCACCCCTCACCCCTGCGCCCATTCCAGAAGCATTGCCTTTCATCCTCAAGTGGCCTTAGTTCCTTGATATTAGTCAGACAGGCTGGGACCTACATGTGAGCACAGGACCACCGTCACCGGGCCAGGCCTCTCCACTCCACGGGGCTTTGAGCACATCCTGAGGAGGACCAGCCTCTGCCTTGCTCATGAGCAGTTTCCCAGATCCCAGAGCTGGTGGGGAGAGGGGTAATTACAGAGGTCATGAAGCACATGGTTGTATACAAGTTGTATACATCCTAAAACTCCACGGCATACAGAAATAGCATCAAAATGTTACTATGTCCTTAATACCCACTAGTTAGTGGCTACTTTGTTTTTACCCCAAGGGAAGGAATCCAGACTCTTGGGTTTCAAACAGAAAGCAGGACAGAGCAAGAGGTATCCAGTGGTCTAAGAAATGGGAGTGATCATTTGCGTTTTGAAGCAGGGGCCAGGGAAAACTTCCAGAGATATTCTGTTTCCAGCTATACCCTGTGACTTCTAAAAATCACTGCACAGGGTTTGCAGTGTATTTCAGATGTGTCTGTGTGTAAGAATTGACTGATGGGTGTTGTGAACATGTAGGTACCCTTCTTTTAACACCCAGTGATTTTGGTTCAGGTAGTCTGGAGTATGCTCAGGAACTTGCATTTCTTTTTATGTGGGGGAGAGAGAGAGAGAGAGAGAGCGAGAGAGCGAGAGCGAGCGCACGAGCCAGGGAGGGAGAGAGGGAAAGAGAAAGAATCCCAAGCAGGCCCCATGCCCAGTGCAGAGGCCACTACCCTGGGATCATGACGTGAGCTGAACTCAAGAGTCGGACGCTCAATTGAGCCACCCAGGTGCCCCATGCACTTTTTTAAATGAATGCGTCCTGGGAATCATCTCATGAGCAAGGTGTGACTTTCACTTTCCAGATAAGGAAACTGAGGTTTAGGAAGATTCATTTACTTGCCTAAAGTCACCTAAGAGTCAAGAGGTAGAACCAAGAATTCCCTCCAGTTCTGGTGCAAGAGCTTGTGTCGTTAACCCTACTGTGAAACTACCGCAGGGCACACGTAGTGTCCCTGTTGTTAATTTGGAAAGCAAATACGGTATAATAAAGGACTGTTGTTGCTAGGCCTTGAGCCTGTGCACACACACTTGACCCTGGGGTGACACTGAGCATGGAAGGTTCAAAAGACTCTGAGTGGTCAGGCACCGGCAGGAGGAAGGAGAGCTGCAGCTGCTTTCGAAAGTTCTGACCCGAATTAGCAGAAAAAAAAAAAAAAAAAAAAAAGAGGTCATCTGGACTCAGTTATACCATCTGGATGCAATCTAACAAATTTGACAGGTCAATATAGTCCCTAAAAATCAGGAACAGCATTGAGGTTCAGAGATTGGTCTATGCCTACTCCACGGTAACCCACCCACCCTGAACTTGCCAAGCCCTGGATTTGTTTATTTCCATTCTTCCCTGTGAAATGTGTGGGGTTGGACCTTGGCAATCCCACACTTGCCTGGCCTGTGGCCAAGGAGATAGTCTATATGTACAGCACCTGGTCAGCTTTGAATATCTAGACAAGAAGAGAATCCTCGTGTTTTAAAGTCATTGTTAGAGCACGCTTTAAGTTGTGGCTGTGTTCATTTCCCCGATGAGTCACCAATTCGATGAGAGGTAGGACAGAGCCTGAAAGTTTCAGGCTAGAACTGCCCTGTGCTCCTGATTTCCCCTCAGTTGCATGAATCACGCCCTGGTTGACAACATGAGGCCATCTGGCCCAGCGGGAATGAGGATGTTTGGAGCTTCACAAAAATTTTAGTGAATCTCGTTGAGTGTCTGAAGCCTTATTAACATGTTGCACTTTTTCGAGAAATTATTTCCAATAGGTATTAAATACTGCTCTGGCTGAGGGACTCAAAGATACGTGGATTTTTATTTTATTTTATTTTATTTTATTTTATTTTATTTTATTTTATTTTATTTATTTTATTATTATTATTATTTTACCTCTTCTTGGTAGAAAAGTTGGGAAGAACAGGGAACCTCCCACGGTGTAGAAAAGTGGCAAAAGCCAAAGGTGATTTGTGCTGGGGAAAGGCACAGGGTTGAAAACTGGGACATACTTTCGAAGGTAGTGAGAGACGTGTTGAAATAGGGCTCGTGATGGTGACTGGCCCAGATGGTGGACTGACCCCAGGGCCTGCCAGGAATGAGGGCCCAGGTCAAGAAGCATGTTCCCCATATTGACCAATGGCCCTCATCTTACGAATGAGAATGTTATGTTGCCTTCGTTCTATGAAACCCACAGACACAGTCGTCCTAGATGGGCAACAACGATAAAAAACACAATAATTCTTCTCTAGTCTCTCTCCGTGAGAGCCTGTGGGGACAGACAAACAGGCCGGCTCCATCTGGCACCGTGTGAGCTGTCCCAGGGTAGCAAGAGGCTGAGATCTCCCATCTCAGGCTGCCTTCTGGGCCTCGGTGGTTTTATGAGCCTCCCTACTTTCTTTTCAAAGGCAGTATCTGCTCCCTTGTGATCAGTCTGGCGGCAGAGGAAAGAATTAGAGTGTTTCTTTAGAGTTTTAAATCGTTGCCTTTTAACTATATTTGGGATTGAAGCTAAAGAGAAAAGCCAATTCGATAAAACAAACAAAACCCCCTAAATATCAGTAATTGTGCTCAGCAGCTTCTCCTACACATGAGATAGTATTAGAAAACACCTTAACTGGAACAGGAAGTTCAATAAGCATATACTTGGTCCTTGGTATTTGGGAAAAAAATGAGTTGATGGATTTATATGAATGTCAAGGTTTAATGTGCACTTCTAATTAATGGATAACGATGATCCATAGGCATGATTAATGAGTGGGACGGGAGATAAGAGAGGCATGGGGTTTTGAAATGAAATGGGAAAGCAGTAAAACATGAGAGTGAGCTTTCATTTGGAATCAAAATGACTATGTTCCTGTCCATGTTTTGCCGTGGCTGGCTACTAAAGTTAACGAATTTGAGCCTCAGTGGTTTTTAACCCGTCAAATGGGAATAATAACCCTCATCTTGCTAATATCGTACTAGATCTGGGGACATAATGCTGAGGAAAATTACATACAATCTTTGCCACTGGAGAGTTTACAGTGTATGGGGATAGGGAGAACCATAATAACCAAATAATTTAATGAATGCCTATAGAATTATAGCTACCCATTTTATAATCACAATCCACGTTTGGAATTCTGAAGATCAGGAAAGTAAATGCTGTTTTAAACCTGTCTTTGGAAACCAGCATTATTTCTTTAGAGGCATGCTTCATTTGGAGGACCTGTAAAGAATATGGTTAAAATTGGTATGAGGGATGGTTTAAAACCATAGAGACAGTCTTACCTTTGCTTCTGGATTTTCTCCTCCTTGTTTCATGTCAGTATTACAAATGAGCGGGTAGGTAAACATTTTTATTAAAGATACTCAGAACCCAGTGTTTATTTGACAGCGTGTCTTGTGCTCAGGCAGCAACCATCACAGCAGGTGCCACCATTTCCTATTGTGTGAGTTTTAAAGTAAAAAGGCACAGGGCGCCTGGGTGGCTTCATCAGTTGAGCATCCGACCTCAGCTCAGGTCATGATCTCATGGTTCGCGAGTTCAAGCCCTGCAGGGGCCTCTCTGCTGTCAGCTCAGAGGCTGCTTTGGATCCTCTGTGCCACCTCCCCTCTCTGCCCCTTCCCAGCTCCCCCCCCCCCCAAATAAATAAATAATAAAAAATGATAATAAAGTAAAAAGGCACAGTGGTGGACCAAAAGAGCAGGTGGGATTGTCCCATGATCCTGGCATCTGAGGACTGCCCACAGAGCTGGCCAGTCTGCCTTTGTGGTTGGTGCTGAATGTTCTTGAGAGAACACTTCTGGACAGGAGTCAAGACCATGCCAAGTGTTACTACTGAATTCTTTTTTCAACTGAGCAAAATGCTTAACAGAGGAGTTGAAAACATGCAGAACAAAGGGCCATAAATTACAGGTCGGTTTATGTTTTGATGACTGACTCAGCCTGGTTTTCCCTCCTGTTAATGCTGCTTTAGTGCTTCAGAGATAGAACATCAGGGGGATTATCAGGCATGGTTTCACCTTTATTGTAGAACTCATCACTTTTCCTCATTTTCAGGGGACTTTTCCCCTTTCATCATCATCACCAAGATACCAAAATATGTTTGGTTTAGTGATTTTAGTATGACTGCCTGTCAACAGTTACTTCCCCCAAAACCCTGTGATTAGCGGGCACTATGTCACTGGGCGTGTCACAATACATGGGAGGGTCCAGCCACGTGCATTTCCCTGTGACTCTCCCTGGCTAGGCAGAGCACTGCCACTGATCAAAAATGACTAAGTGTATTCATGTTCTTGCTGACAAATAATTACCCTTCCACACTTTTATATAAGAATCTCACACCATTTCTTACAAACACAAATAGATGACTAGTTTAGCCACATTACCAACTTTCAGAGCATAGAAATAAACATTTTTTGAAATGCGTTTGCAAAAAAGAAAATTCTAAGGAGCACCCTTATCTGAAAGGAACCAATTGCAAAATCATGGCAAGTCACACTTGTAGGGAAAAAATTCAGTATACTATGAACAAAGTTTGTAAGAATCCTAAGATGTGCCAAGGACTACCTTCTCACTGTTTTTCCTGCTTGCATTTAAAAATCTTCTCCATAGTTTATTTCAGGGACTGTTTTTTCAGCAGTCCAAGTAACCTACAAGGGCACACACACATTTTACCTGTATTTGTTTAAAGTGTCTGTGTTGCAAAAAATAGGCAGAGACAGCAGGGTGTTCTGGTTATAATGTAACTGGTTCACCTTTAAGAGACTTTATACCCTTTCTTTAAAGAGGTAAAGAGAATGTCTCAGCAGTTTGTAGGAAATCGCATCACTCAGTTCGCCAGAGAGTGCTCTGTATTTTTTTTCAGCAAGGACCTGGATGCCCCAGTCATTCTTGGTCTTATCTTTTCTCACCTTTGGCACCTCATAGATCAGAAGCTTCCTGGGAAAGCCAAGCCTCTGAGCCTCTGGGAACCAGGGCATGGAGATATGCAGAAAGTTTCTGTGGGAAAGAAACATCAGTAAGGACTTTGGAATCACACCATTTGAATATGTTCAAGTGAAGCTTCTCTTTCTTTTACCCAGGATAAAGAAAAGCAAGAGAAAGAATATATATCTGCTTTTGTCTCTGCTTTATGACTTTTCATACAATGACTCAAGTTTTAGCATTTATTAGGGCTTATTATTATGAAAATGTCTGCTTCACAAGTAAACCTACACATAAAATGTGGCCCTTTTGAAAGACACAACAATGAAACTTATAAAAAAAAAAGCCCAGGAAAATATTTTTGTGACCTTGGGATAGGCAAAAATCTAATATGATAGGACATGAAAAGCACTAACTTTAAGGGAAAAAGTTGACCAGTTGGACTACATTAAGAGCTTCCATTCATCAGAAGATTTCCCTGAGAACGTGAAAAGGCAAGCTACGAAGTAGGAGGAGACATCTGCGATATTATTTTCAAACTCTGTGAAGAATTCCTATAAAGCAGTATTAAAAAGGAGAATCCTTTAAATATGTGCAAGAAACCTTAACTGAGCACTTTATAAGTAGGCTATTCAAATGGCCAATAAAGGTGTGAAAATGTGTTCAGTGTTTTCTGAGAAGACAATAAATGGATGGATAGATAACATGATAGCCTAGTATCACAAACACAGGAAACAATACGTGTTGGTGAGGATGTGGGGAAAAGGGAACCCTCGTGCACTCCTGGTGGGAATGCAAACTCGTGCAGCCACTGTGGAAAACAGTATTCCGGGGGTGGGGGAGGTATTCAAAAAGTTAAAAATAGAGTTACCATATGATCCAGTAATTCTACCACTGGGTATTTGCCCAAAGAATATGAAAACGTTCATTTGAAAAGATACATGCACCCTCTGTTTATTGTAGCATTATTTTTAATAGCCAAATTATGGAAGCAACCCAAGCGACCATCGATAGATGAATGGATAAAGATGTGGTATATATGGTGTGTGTGTGTGTGTGTGTGTGTGTGTGTGTGTGTGTATATTTACGGTGTATAGATATATGATATATATATAATGAAATGTTACCCACAAAAGAATGAAATGTTGTCATTTGCACCAACATGGAACTAGAGGGTGTAATGTTAAGTGAAAAAAGTCAATCAGAAAAAGCCAAATAGGATTTCATCCATATGTGGAATTTGAGAAACAGAACAAAAGAACAAAGAAAATAACAGACAAACCGAAAAGCAGACTCTTAACTATAGAGAACACACTGGTGGTTACCAGATGGGAGGGGGTGAGGGGATGGATGAACTAGGTAAAAGGGATTAAGAGTACACTTATCATGACGAGCACTGAGTAATGTATAGAATTGTTGAATCACTATATTGTACACTGGAAACTAATAGAACACTGTATGATAATTATACTGGAATTAAAAAAAATTACCAGGAGAAAAAAAAAATAACATGATAGCATTGTATGCTCACTTGAATGGCTAGAATGAAAAAGATTGAGAATCTTCAGATGCTGGGGAGGAAATGGCTGGACTGGGATTCTCATACATCTGTCAGGCGGAGAGTGGTACAATCTCTCTGGAAAACTGGCATTATGTATTAATGAGAAATACTTGCATAATGGCCTAGCACCTGCACTCCAGAAGTATGTACACATCTTCACCAAAAGACATGGAGAAGAATGTGTGTAGAAATATTATTTGTGATAGGGGCACCTGGGTGGCTCAGTCGGTGGAGTATCCAACTTTGGCCGAAGTCATGGTTTCGCGGTTCGTGGGTTCAAGACCCACGTCAGGCTCTGTGCTGACAGCTCAGAGCCTGGAGCTTGCTTCAGATTCTGTGTTTCCCTCTTTCCCTGCCCCTCCCCTGCTCGCTTGCTCTCTCTCAAAAATAAATAGATATTTAAAAAAAAGAAATATTATTTGTGATACCCCCAAACTGAAAACAACCTGAATGTCTATCCTAGTATAATGGATCAGTTGTGGTATATTTATTCAACGGGATACTACACAAAAGTAAGAAAGAACTGACTACTTCACGGTACAGCATGGCTGGATTTCATATACGTTGCGGTGAGTGAGAGAAGTTGGACAAAAAAGGAACACATAACCTTGCAATTCTATTTATAGAAGTCTAAAATCAGGCACATCCGATCTGTTAGTTGAGATTTCAAGATCGTGAGTTCCTTTGGTAAAGTAGTGACTAGAAGGGTATACGGGTGGGGGTTGAGGGGATGATAACCTTTCTGTTGTTGGGCCTAAGAAGTTACAAGGGGAAGTTATAAGAAATCCCAAAGATAAAAATCATGACAGTTTTTGAAACTTGTGGTGACGTCGTAGGGGAAACCATGTCAACTGACATATTTACATTTTTACAAAGCTAATTTAAGTGAAGGCATTTTGTTTCATGTGAACAGAGGGTGAACTTGGATAGAAAAGAAACACTTCCTGACAGATTTGCCTTCATTTTCCCTGGAATTTATTTAAGTGGTGACCCAAGATGAACATCTAGGTGCAAAGCAAGGTATCCTGAATCTCTCAGATTCTGTATTTTAGTTTCTTTACTTTCTCCTGACTGCTCGCCCATTAGGTTTGTCGATTCCCCAAATTTAGATTTGTCAAAATGTTTTCTAGCGCTTCAGGCTGTGGTTTATGTTCTGCACGGCGAGCCGTTTTGCCAGGACTCCACTGGACAGATCTCAAGATCTGTTTGTAGACAGAGTGGTGAGGAAGCAGTGATGGATTGTCCGTGGTGGGACAGAGACAGATAACAGGACTCCTGGGCTTTGGGCTTGGTCCTTCCAGTGGGTGGGGGTGTAAACACCAAGGGAGAATACAGGAAGGGTAGAGAAGACTTGTAAGCTCCAGAGTGGTATCAGATGTACTGGGTGCCTGTATCCGAGGGAGTTGAAAATAGTGTTTGGAGCCTGTAAAGAGTGATTTGGGTTTGTGTTACAGAGTATGGAATCATCAGAAGGTAACAAGTTTTAGCACTGCTAATGTGACAAGATAACTTACAGTTTACGTCACCAAATTTTATTTCTCAGAATATTTTCTGTGGCCCTGGATCGATCAACTGTGAGTTAGCAGATTCCATGCCCTAACTTGGCCTCTAAGCTTCATAAACTTCAGATGAGGAACTTTGAATTTTCATTTACTGTGGATGCAGGTGATTTGTCTTAGAAATGTCTTAAAGAATATCTCTTTGTTGTACAAAATATAAAGGAACCAAAAATTTGCTGGATTTACAGTTGGCTTCATGAGATGGAGTGAAACAACTAGCCTTAATTATTTATGCTCTTTTTTTTATTAATTTTTTTTAATGTTTATTTATTTTTGAGACAGAGAGAGACAGAGCATGAACAGGGGAAGGTCAGAGAGAGGGAGACACAGAATCTGAAACAGGCTCCAGGCTCTGAGCTGTCAGCACAGAGCCCGACGCAGGGCTCAAACTCATGGACCATGAGATCATGACCTGAGCCGAAGTCGGCCACTCAACCAACTGAGCCACCCAGGGGCCCCTATTTATGCTCTTTTGGTGGGTTAAAACTGTTGTCTTTCAATGATAATCAAGAATATGTGAGAATTGGAAAGATTATGTATTAATGACAACGTACAAAAGTGAGTGGGCACTATATTGTAGTGTAGGTATTTGAGTACATTTCAAGGATATTTTGAGTTTACTAGGAAGAAAATAAAGGTAAAAATTAAGATTAGAATTTGTAAACTCAAAGAAAAGGCCAATATGCATGAAATCCCTTAACACGAACATGAACACTTAAATTAACAGTAATTCAGTGATTCCAGCACATTCACCCACAGATTGACTTTCTGTTCAGTCTCGGGTGAGAAGCAGTGTTAGCTGACCATGCTTCTCTTTTGCCAACCTTGCCTTGTACTCATGGATTCTCTACTCTGATTTAGTAGGTAACAGATCATTCTTCATGCTGGAATGGCTCAAATACCTACTGATCCCCCCCCCCTTTTTTTTAAGTTGAAATCAAGCCACAGAAGTGCAACTGTAAACACTGCAAAGCCCAGAATTTCAAGTTATAGATGCTACATTTTCACAGGTGCCCCTACCAAGGACCATCAGTAATATTTTTATTGATTTATATTGCTTTTAAATGTTAAGCCTTCATTTCTATTGCACGGAGATGCAGAATTGTTTTGATCACCGTATTACACAAGCATAATGTATTTCTGGTCACAACCATATTTTATGGTAGGGTCTCATTCAGATTTTGTTTTTTGAAGAGCCGTTTTCTCAGATGTTGCTTCTGTATCCTGTGTATCAGCAATTCCTACAAAAATCATTGCCAAACTGTTTTTGTTTTATAATTCTAGAGCCCTAGCAGACTTTTGTATTCAGGATAAAACAATAGCAATTATAATGGAAAAAAAGAAGATCTTGTCTGCAATCAGAAAGATTGTTAATTTTCTTCCCAAGTGACCCTTTGGTTTGAAACAGCAATTCAAAACTTAAGTCTGGGAAAAAATACACAAAATGGCTTTGGGTCTTTAAAAAGAAAACTATTTTGGAAAGAACAGGCTATGATTGATTGCACATTGATATAAACATGCACATGGGGCTATTTCTGCAGTCCAGAGATGGAAAAGTTCCTGTAGGAATCACAGCAAAATAGATGCTTTTAAAGGGAGCCTAAGGCACTGGAAGCAAGAGGACTGAGGGCTGGGGAAACAGCCTGAATTGCGTTATTTGAATGTTATTAGAGTGTGTGTCTGGGCTGCCCTTTTGAGTAGTTTATTTTAAAGAAGTCTAGTTGGTGGGATACACAATAAAATCAGCAGGGGCCACCAGTGGGGCTCTGGCCTGGACCTCACGGAGCACAGTGTGGGCTCAGGAAGTGTGTGCATAGTCCCGGAGTCCGGAACCGGAGTTAGATGTCAGCTGAATAGACCTGAGCGGCGAGACAGCTTGGAGCATCACTCTGTCACTGAAGAGCTGGCAGGACTTGGGCAGGTTAAAAATAAGAGGGGTCGACACCACGTGGTCTCCATGGCGGCTCCCGTTTCTGACATTCTGGGACCAGATACGGGCTGTTATTTACCCGTGAGGAAAGGCTTCACCGAACAGGGTGTTTAAACAGAATGCTGGGAAGATAGGACGTTGAGTAAAACAAAACAAGACAGGAATCTCCTGAGTGCTCTTAAACCACACAGTCAAGGTCGTCTGCAAATACTGTGCATTCGTCTGTGCACCGACAGGTAGTTACTGGGCAGTCAGCAGGCCCGGACCAGTGGCAGGTGCTGGAGCTGGGGGAGTGGAGGCTGCGCGGAGCTTCTGCACAGGTGAGTGTCAGACAGGTGATCGGGTGGCTACAAGGCAGGCATGTTACGAACTGGTTAAGTCTGGGGTGTAGTTGGAGTCAGGGAGGGACGTCTGAGCTGCGAGTAAGGGTGGGTGTCACCCAAGTTAGGGTCGCAGTGGCAGTGATGGCGTGTAGAAAGGGGATGTCTGTGTGAGGGCCTAGGGAGGAAGGACACCATGCTGAGTCTGAGGTTGGGAAGAAGTGAGAGATGAGAGCAGAAAGGGCAACGCAGGCAGATCTCATAAGACCTGGGTGTTTGTCCCTCGGCAAGGGGGTGGGAGGTGTGTGGGGCAGGGGCCTTAGCCCCATGTCTGCGTCTGGCTCCTGGACCCTGGGCCTCTCTGCACGTCTCTGGCCTCATTCTTGCTCTTTCCTGTGGGGAGAGGGGGAGCCCCTTGCTGCCCTGGAGGGGTTCAGGTGAAGGTGGGAAGCTGGGACTAGTAAGGTGGCAGCGGCCGAGTCCAGCCACCTTGTAATGCCCTCTGTGGCCTTGAACAGAAGTCTCCAGGTTTGCAGCACTGTGGGGATCCCGATCTCAGTTCCGCTCAAAGTTAGGACCCTTTGTGGGGCCCAGGATGGGGAGCAGGTAGATAAGCAGTGTTTTAGGAGCTTGGAACCATCTTTCCTGTTTTCAAAAGGGGCATGTGGAAAGATGTCTAAAATATGTGTAAATGAGGATGTACTCAGGGGGAACTGGAAAGATAATTGGGGCTGTTTTGGACTGAATTGTGTCTCCCCCTAAATCTAAATGTTGAAATCCTAGCCTCCAGTACTTTACAATAGCATCATTGTTTGCAAATAGGATCATTGTAGATATAACGACTTCAGATGTGATACTGGAGTAAGGGGGGCACCCACTCCAACATGATTGGTGCCTTCATAAAAAGGGGAAGTTTGGACACAGGCACAACACGCAAGGAGACAATGCCATGTGACATAGGGGTGATGCTTCCACAAGCCAAGACATGCCAAAGATTGCTGGCAAATCCCCCAAATCTAGGGAACAGCTTCTTCCTCACAGCCCTCAAAAGGAACCAATCTGACAACACCTTGATCTTGGACTTCCAGCCTCTAGAATGGAGACCATACATTTCTATTGTTTAAGCTGCCCATGTAGTGGTACTTTGTTATGGGAGCCCTAGCAAACTGATATAGGGATAATTACCATAATTCAGAGGTTTACTGTTTTATGGGGTTATTTCTTGTCACATTGCTTAAATTTAACAATAAAAATAAAAATATGTGCCTCTAATGAGGGCACTGAAACTTCAAGGCTGTCTAGCTCTTTTTTTTTTTTTTTAATGTTTATTTGTTTTTGAGACAGAGACAGAGCATGAAGGGGGGAGGGTCAGAGAGAGGGAGACACAGAATCCGAAACAGGCTCCAGGCTCTGAGCTGTCAGCACAGAGCCCGACGCGGGGCTCGAACTCACGGACCGCGAGATCGTGACCTGAGCTGAAGTCGGCCGCTTAACCGACTGAGCCACCCAGGCGCCCCTGTCTAGCTCTTAATAAGAATATAAGATGGCGTATCAATTTAAATCCTGGTTTGGGACTAATGCCTGTATTGATTGATAGGAACGACCTTCCCACACATGTGGAATGTGAAATAAATGTCAGCATGTTTTTTGAGCTTGAAAATAGTGATATCAGGGCCATTTCTTTTGTGCAGTTAAGAGTCGTTGTTATTAAATAGATATAGGCATACCTGTTTATCCCTAGAGGAAACAGCATAGAAGTATTGAGGAAATGTTAATACCTACAAGTGACTTTGTTGATATCTTATTAAGTCTTTGCGAAATAGACATAATTGTTTGAAAATCAGCAGAATGGAAATTAAGTTTCTGACTGTATTTCTGACTCATTAGTGACCTACGGGCACCCACTAGATTAATATGTTATATTCAATTTCTCCAGATGCAAGCTAGAGATTAAAAATTACCTGCTATTTTTTTTCTGCTTTGAGTTTTGTCAAGAAGATTAAGGATGACATTTTTTTCTCAATACAAAATCGTGTTATTTTCTGTAGACAGCACAGTTCCAAAACAACATATAGATGTGTCTGGTAGATGCCCAAAGGAGCAAAGCGTACCTGTGTATCTATGTGGTAAATATTATGATTGCTCACATACGTAGGGAAGTGAACATAATTAATGCACCAGATTTCATTATATTACAAAATAAGCCCCAGTGTATTTGCTGTGTGTTTAAGAAGATACGTGAGATAATGACGTGTGTTAAATAAGTTAGAGTTGTCTCCCTTGAAATCATGCTTGTGAGGTAAATTCCCTTATAAATTTTTTCTAATCAAATTCCTTAGGGCGTAATTTACTTACAAAATACCAGAAGTGTACAATTTGGTGAGTTTTGACAAATGATACACCTCTACAACCACCACCATAATCAAGGTATAGAGTGTTCATCACCTCCCCAAACTTCTTTTTGTCTCCTTACTTCCAGGCCTAGGCAATCACTGATCCGTTTTGTGTTACTGTAGGTGAATTTTGCTTGTTCTAGAACTTCATTTAAGTGGACTCTTATGGTAGGTAGTGTTTTGCACCTGATTTCTTCCACTCAGCATGATGTTTTGGGGATTGGTCCATTTTGTGGCACGTATCCTGAGTTCTGTTTTACTGCTGAGCGTCATCTATGGATGCACCACGTTTGCGTATCAATTCACCTGGTGATAGATATTTGTGTTGTTTCCCTTTTATATATAAAGATGATGTGAACATTATTATATGTGCATTTTAATGGACATTTGTGTTCCTTTCTCTTGAATGAATACCTAGGAGTGGAATTTCTTTGGCAAACTTTAAAAACCTATTTTCCTACCTAGTTAAATTCAAATACATCTGAAAATTATTGATGACAGGCACCTGGCAGTATATTAAAATATATATTTATATATTTAGTTGGAACTTAATTCCAAAAACATTCTTTTTGAAACAATTTTTATGTATTTATTTTTTATTTTAGAGAGGAGAACACAAGCGGGAGAGAGAGCAGAGGGAGAGTGAGAATCTCCAGTAGGCTCCATGCCCAGGGCTGATGTGGGGCTCGATCTCAGGACTGTGAGATCATGACCTAAGTGGAAATCAAGAGTAGGACGCTCAACCGACTAAGCCACCCAGGTGCCCCTAAAAAAACATTCTTCAAGGGGTGCTAGAGTGGCTCAGTTGGTTAAGCATCTGACTTTGGCTCAGGTCTTCAGCTCAGGTCATGATCTTGCCGTTCGTGAGTTTGAGCCCTGCATAGGTCTCTGTGCTGACCGCACAGAGCCTGCAGCCTGCTTCAGATTCTGTTTCCCTCTGTCTCTACCCCTCCCCACTCATGATCTGTCTCTCTTTCTCTCTCAAAAATAAGTAAACATTAAAGTTAAAAAAAAATCCTTCTTAGACTACCAACATTTTGTAAAAATTCAGAATTTAAATAAGTAATACAATTTGAACCAAAGGAAAGAAGGGTAGAAGGATATTTTGTGCATTTGTGTACTTTTTAGAGAAAAGAGTATGTAACTTTTATTGGATTCTAAACAATGGGAGTGAGGGATTAGGACCCAAAATAGGATAAGAATGCTGTTTTAAATTCTCTAATTTTTATTCCTGGATTTTTTTTTTCAGTTTATTTATTTTGAGAGAGAGAGAGAGAGAGAACGAGCGAGCAAGCAAACATGAGTGGGGGAGGGACAGAGAGAGAGAGAGAATCCCAAGCAGGCTCTGCACAGTCAGTGAGAAGCCCGACTCAGGGCTCAAACTCATGAACCATGAGATTATGACCCCAGCTGATGTCAGAGCGTTAACCGACTGAGCCATCCAGGAGCCCTGTTTATTTCTGGATTTTTAATATTAGAATATATTTTCTGAAACGTGGCTTTTCCCCATATGTTACATTTTAAAAATCTCTTCTTATGGAATGAATCACTGGTCTAACCACACTCTTGGCTTCATTGTACTTTTTTCCCACATTCTTACCAACGTGCAGATTGTCAGCTTTTCAATTTCAGCCATTTTTAATTTTTTTTTTTTTTCAACGTTTTTTATTCATTTTTGGGACAGAGAGAGACAGAGCATGAACGGGGGAGGGGCAGAGAGAGAGGGAGACACAGAATCAGAAACAGGCTCCAGGCTCCGAGCCATCAGCCCAGAGCCTAACGCGGGGCTCGAACCCACGGACCGCGAGATCGTGACCTGGCTGAAGTCGGACGCTTAACCGACTGCGCCACCCAGGCGCCCCAATTTCAGCCATTTTTTAAAAGCCGTTACTAATATCTCATTGTGGTTTTATATATTTACATATTTTATGTATTTATATATTTCCCTCATTAATGACTAATGAACTTGTCCATCTTTTTATGGACTAAATACTTTGCTAAGGTATTCTGTTTTGTGACGACAATTTTATATTTTTGTCTTTTTATTCACTTGTGAGTTCTTTATATGATCTGGATGTGGTAACTTTGCTAGATAGGTGTATTGTAAATATTTCTGCTCATTCTATGTCTTGTCTTTTTATTTTCTGTACAGTGGCTTAGGAAGAGTAAAGGTCTTTAATTTTGTTAAAATCCAATTGGTCATTTCTTTTTCTTTTTTGGTTCTTTTATGTATTTACTTTTGCTCTGCCTTAAGAAATCTTTGCCTACTTTAAGGTCACAAAGATTTTCTCCTCTGTTTTCTTCTTTAAATGTTACAGTATTTGCTTTTGTAAGGTTAACGTTAAAAACAAAACTGCTGTTTTACCAGCAAAAGATGGGTTTATTTAGGGATGAAAGAAAATTGCAATCCAGGCCAACCAAACTGGCAAATCCATACTCTAATGTGCAGCACAAAAGGAGGGCACCACTCCTTGAAAGGGGGCAGTTGGGAGGACTGTTGTAAACAAAAAGGCCATTGGAGTAAACTGGGAGTTTGATGTATGGTGGCTTTTCATTGGCTGAGTTGTGACTGTCTGTCATTGGCTGGGCTGTTGCCAGGGGAGCAGGAAAGCCTTTCTTCTTCCAGCTGGGGTAGTAAAAGAGTATCTGTGGGCAAGTTCTGTCTCTTCCTGTTGAATTTGCAATTTCTGATGGGTAGTAGGGCACGAGAGCTCCCCCTGCCACACTCCCCAACTGCATTTTAGTGAGATTTTCCTTTATTAGTTTTCCCAACATTTAGGTCTGTGATTCATTCTGAGTTAATTTTTGTCAGCGTGATTTGGTACTCTCTTAAAATAGACTTTTCTTTCACACTTGAATTAAACCTAAGTTGTATAGCATTTGTTGTTGTTAAAACTATCTTGTAGACAGTAGTTTTCGTTAAAACAGGATGGTATAGAAGTGTCTTATGTGGAACTCCCTAAGAACATCCAGAAAAGTGGTCTTTCAGCTTCATTTTGAATATCTCCAGTGACACAAAACTCACTCGCTGAGAAAGCCCGTTCTATTCTGTAAGAGTCTCACAGTCAGAAGAACATAAGTGCCCAGAACATTCTTAGAGAGACTTTGAAGCCTTTGGAGTCTCAGACTTGACACACAGAAGGAAAAGAAAGCACAATAGCAATAACTTCTGTTTGTCCTTCCACATTAGGTGATGCAAATTGCATAGTTTTGATGGTCAGGACTTTTGGCTCTGATCGATTATACTCAGCCAGGACCCTGACATCCACCCCAGAGGCTCCTCCTCCACCCTCACACCACAAGGGAGGGAAGGTACACAGTGTAAGTCTTACTGTTGACCTCAGATGATGCTGTGGAGAGAGCAGTGTGCAGGGAGAGACTAACCTTGCACGAGGTTGGTACCAAACTTGTCTTTTCTCTTACAGATCGTTCCCGGTTTCACCTTCACTATAACTGGTATTATTTTCCTGTTGCTCAAATATTGCTGGGCTGTACTCAGTTGAGGGAAACTGGAAGTCTTCAGGCCAGGAAATGATTATATGAAAATGGGTGACTCTCTCATTGCACAGCACTTCAAGTCATGGCCCAGCCCAGGACAGACCTGCGCTAGCCGTTAGTGTTTTGGAATATGATTTGCCATAATCAACCACCTTGGTTACAAACATACAACAAGTGTTGAATGTATCTTCAGCTGCAGTGAAAAACACTTACATTCCTATAGAGTCAAATTTTACTCACAAAAACAGAAAAGATTCCAGTGAGCTGCAAACAAATGAATGTGTGTTTCAGGGGGGAGATGCTGGGGTGAGGGTGGTATATGTGTGTGTTGGATGCGTGTGTTTACTTTTTAATCATTTTGTAGCATTTTACTTTTTTGGAAAGCATGGCCTAAGAGTAAAGGATGTCTCCATGTTAACAGGAGTCTAATTCTTTCAGTGGTTACTAAGCTCCAGAAGTGCAGTGGGAGGGGCCAATAGGAATGTGATGTCATGTAATAGTTTTCCATATATAGGCAACTAGTGATTTTAATCATCAGATGATTTGGCTTTGCCCTAATGTACGGTTGGTTTTCAGAGTCACAGTGGTTTTTTTATGATCAAAGTCTTAGATTTAGTGCAATACAGTGAGTGGTCATTTACTACAGACCACTATTTGCCGTTCAGCAGGACTGTTGTGATATATGTATATGTTAATGCACAGATAGGATTTATAAAGAAACAGCTCATTTGCTTTATTTGACTGTGTGTAGGCAAAATAATGCCCTCCCTGCTAAGGAAGACCACATACTTACCCCTGGAACCTGTGAATATGTTATCTTTCAAGGCAAAAGAGATTCGGAAGATGCGAATGCGAATTAAGGATCTTGAGATGAGGAGATTATCCTGGATTCCCCAAAGTAATCACAAGGGTCCTTTGAAACTTTCCCAGCTGTGATCAAAGGGATATGTGGCCACAAGAAAAAGACACCAAGATATGTAACATTGCTGGCTTTGAAAATGAAGAAGGAGGTTTCTAGAAACTGGAAAAAGCAAGGAAATAGTTCTTCTCTACAACCTCTAGAAAGGAAATGCAGCCCTGCCAATATGTTGATTTTAATCAATGAGACCTGTGTTGGCCTTGTGACCTACAGAACTTGAAGGCAGTACATTTATGGGGCTTTAATTTGTTATCGTATCAATAGGAAACTAATGCAGTCTGTGTCCCTCAGGTGTGGGGAACGGAACTGCAAAATCACAATTAATTATTGTTAGAGTCCAAGGTGATACCTGTATCCAGGTTTATGTCTATGTATATAGACATGTACACATACACAGATGCATATATATTTGTATATTATGTATAATTTCTAATTGTTAAAATTAAAAAAAACCTCTTCTGACTTGCTGTCTCAGTAGAAGGAACCCATATAATAAACAATATAATAAGGAGTAAAACTGGGGTAGTTCCCTCATCTTTGAATAGCAGCTACTGAAAAAAAAAAAAGGATTTCTGGATATATGTCAATATCTTGTTAGTTATACACTACACCCTCCTGTTTACTATAAGCGCCTTTGAAAGATTAAAACTTTCTGAATGCTATTGATTATGATTCAGAAAATATAGATTTTTCTTCTTTCCTTTTCAAAAATGACAATAAAATAAGCAACTGCTATAATGTGTATTTCATTAAGATAAATGAGATTATTGATATTATGCTAAAGCAGCAAATCTCAAACTTTTGTTCTCAGGACAGCATTATGGTTTTAAAAATTATCAAGGACCCCCAAAGAGTCTTTGTTAATGTGGGTTACATACAGTGCTGATTATTGTACTAGAAATTTAAGCTAATAATTTTTTAAAATATATATTCAGTAGTTGATTAAAAATAACAAAATGAACCCATTAACTTGGTAACATAAATTGTATATTTTATAAACAATTACTTTTCAAAAATTAAAAAATAATGAGAAGGCAGGCATTGTTTTACATTTTTGCAGGTTTTTTTTTTTTTTTTTTAATAACAACAGTAGAAAATAGCATGATTTCCATGTCTGCTTCTGAATTCAATCTGGCTGAAGTATGTGAAGAAAATCCAACTTTGGACAGATACATAATTGAAAAGGGTAGAGTATTTTAATAGCTTTTTCAGATAATTGTGGACATTCTTCTTTAATCCTGTACCAAAGCTTGACAAACGGTAGTTTCTTGAGGGTCGAAGATTCCATGGCAACGTGGAATCTGCCAACACAATTAACTTTTTGTAGCTTGTTTCATTAAAACCCTTGCACAGTATCAGTGCGATCACAGGTGTGATTCTTGAGACAATTGCCATACCAGGCATGCAGCAAAATTTTATGTATAATTTCTATCTTGTCACAGAATCATTAAAGAGCTGAGTACTCAAGTATTAAAATTTAATGCAATCTAATTTTACTAAATACAATTTATTGCTTCATGGGTGACATTGTTAAGTGAAGCTGGATTTCCTTTATTTTGCTTCAAGTGGGTGGCAGTGAAAAATATAATGACTGCTTTTGTTGTTTGGTGCCACTGCCTTGATTGGTGCTGAAACTCCCACAGTTTTACCATCACTGATTTGTCACTATCAGTGTAAATACCAACATAGTGAGAAGCCAGTTAACACCTTTGATTTGTATGTCTTGTTCACAGTGCATTATAGCTGCGGTGTCGGCTGCTTAGCTATGTCTTTGCTCTGTATGTCTTTATCCTTTCAGGATCCAGGTTAAAGGAGCTGCCACTATTTGGGACATGGCATAGGAAAAAGTATCAATGGACAAAGGAGCAATGACTCTTAGGTCTTCTAATTGGATGTCCATTACCTCCCATTGGCTAATCCAGGTCACATGACCAAGTCTGCCATTTAGGAGGCAAAGAAATCTATTCCTCCTTTTAGGAAGGCATTCCTAAAAGGCATTATTGTAAGTCACATGGTGATGGTCTACGATGTAGGCTAGTAACTAATTGAGAACAGTAATTCTTTTGCAATTCTCATATTTTGCTTCCCTGTAGCTTGAGTTCTAGGGTATATATAATAAAGAGTGGATGGAGTTGCAACAGCTTAGGAGCAAAATCTGAACATTTTGCACAATTCAATGATAAAACCAAGAAGTTTGTTGTCATGGTACTGGGCCCAATTCCAGAGGCAATTGTCTTGAAGATTTATACAATCGCCTGGTTATACAGACTGTAATTCATTCATGAATTCAGAAAAGTGAAAAGCCTATGAAAGCTCCAGTTTGAGGATGTTCCTGTCACTTGGTAAAATTCTCCTAATAGAGATGTGAGTGTCTTTAATGCATTTTTATAGACCCAACCGAGAAAAATTTCTTATGCTTGTCTGAGAGCTCAAAATATGCACCTTTTCTGAGCAAGAAGTCCACAAGGCCATTCTCTATTCTAAGCCTGAATAGAAATTGCTTTGCAGCATTTAAAAATCCACTTCTGAAATTTATTTAGCAGGACTAAGCACTCTATTCTCTTTGCAGGAGTTCGCAGGTTTTTGTAGTCCAGGCACCGAAGACAAATTCTCAGTCTGATTTTGCTCTTCAGGGATGCGGGAGGGTCTGGATAGAGCTCCCGTTGTCACCCAGGACTTTTCTCTTTGATTAGATGAAGCACTGACTGATATATAGGCGACATTTCAAAGGCTTGTGATTAACCGCTTACACCACCACATGCCTTTTTTGATATTGAATTTTGAAGTTGATCATCAGTGTAAAGCAATGAGTACCCATCTGGCCTTAAATTAGGCGTTGCCCTTTCTGCATTGCTATTCCTGAAAATATCATTTACAACGTTTGAACAGAAGAAAGTTTGGGGGAAACCCAGTCGCTCAAGAAGCAGATCTCTGTATTTATTTTTAAAGCTTTTCTATAGAAATGAAAACTGTTCACATCTGCTCGGTGGCACTATAGCATCCTTTTGTAATGCTTAGCTCCCATAAACTCCGGGAGAAACTGTTAACGGTCCCTCTGGCAATGTTTGATTCTTTTGACAAAGTATAATACAAATAATTAAATAGCAGTGTTTGATGCCCCCTCCAACTTCCATCAAGAAGGGTTTTGCAAGTTGATGTAATATTTCTATATTGTACAGTATATTTTAATTAAAGTGAGAATGCTGTGTAAGATTGAGCAAATTGTGTTCCATTTGAAGAATTAAAGAATTAGGCTTGCCAGCATGATCTAAAATTCTAATTCTAAAATCTGCTATGAATGCCAGATGCACCGGGTTCTTATTGTCCATCAAATACCACCTGGAAGTATTTATCACAGCAGAAGGAGGAAGCTTCTCATATCTTTTTGGAGGGAGGCTTTTATTAAAATTGGCTTCTTTTGATATTGTCCCCATTTACAATAAATGGAGTCCATGAAAGGCCCTTAACTCTAATCAGAAATTCAGAACTGATTACAGTGTTTTCATGACCATATAAAAGATAAAAACCCTCAAAAGATTTTGCTTGAGTTGATAAATCAACTTTTTACACACCAGAGAGGAACTCAAAAGCAAGTAGAGATTTGGCAAAACAGTCTCATTTGTCACCCAACGGGCTCAAAAGAAAATAGTTCAGAAATATTTCTTCTTCTGGAAGAATACCAGTTGATTTGGGCCATGAGGTACTTTACAAGTTCAGGAAGAGAAGAGCACATCAGAGCTTTTCAGCTGTAACTCCTGCTCCTCATGGTTTTATCTTCCGTTTTTAAATAGTGGTTTAAAATTAGTGTCAGTGTTTGTATGGATTAAAAAATATGAACCAAATGATGTCTTGAACCTGGAAAAAAGTTTGGTAATTTGCTTCCTGCCCTGAGAGTGAAGCCCACCTAATTCATATTCTAAAATTGATAATCCAGCCCAGGAGAAGGGGGCTTTTTTTCAGCTTTCCTTAAAATCCATTCCTTTACCGAATACAGACCTAAAGTTTGGGGAATTAAGCAAATGCTCCAAACTTCTTCCCAACTTCTTTTCCGTCGATGGTGCATAAAAATGGCTGAAGTCAGAATTGTCTCTGCTTCGAGAAGTTGTCTTTCCTTCCCTCCCCACCCTCTCCATCCCTCTCACACTTTCCTTCCCTTCTTGGGGTATTTGTTTGAATATCTGCTAAGTCCCAGATACTCTGTTAGGCCTTTGGAAAATGCCAGTGAACAGAAGAGACAAAAAGCATGAACCTCCTAGGCATTACATTCTGGGGGATGGAGACAAAGGGAGGGTTAAGCCTAACAATTACACTGTACAGGTATTTAAGCAGACCAGTTCATGGTCAGAGCATCATGAGAAAGTCAGTGAGTGATTGTTTAGAAGTGAATTTAGTGGCTCTCTTCTTGCTAGATGAGTATTTTTATGTTTAGAGGAACTTCTCTCCATGTGCACCTTACCTGTTTCTTTGTGTCTCATGGAAATAGAGGACAGTCCTCATTGTGACTTTCTGTTAAATTGTTCAACAAAGACCATGTGTAGGCTGACATGGTTGAGTCCTTACTCAATTCACTGGAATGTGCTTTTGTGTAAAATGACAGAAAGCGTTGGAAGAGGTCATAGAATGTTCAAGCTTAGTGCCAAAGAGGATGAGTTTTGTGGACAAACCTTCTGAATTTGAATCTCAGTTCCTCCAAGCAGGATTATCTTGGGCAGAGTAGGTAACCTCTTAGCCTTCACTGCTTCCTCTCTAAAATGTTGATTCTAGTAATATCTGTCAGTTGAAGCTGAAGTGACAAGGAAATACTGTATATAAAGCACTTAGTGCAATAATCCCTCAAAATTGTGGGGGTTGTGGCTATTGTTGATTGATATTGACTTATTGTCTTCCTCCCTCCCCTTCTCCTTCCTTCCTTCCTTCTGTCCATCCGTCTGTCCGTCCCTCTTAAGATCCTTTCTTGCAATAGTTGGTCATATCCATATGTCATAAGTCAGATGTCCTTTTTAAAAATTTTAAAAATACTAAAATTTTTTTTAGATTTCCTTTTTAAAAAATGTTTATTTATTTTTGAGAGAGACAGAGTGTGAGCAGGGGCGGAACAGAGAGAGAGGGAGACACAGAATCTGAAGCAGGCTCCAGGCTCTGAGCTGTCAGCATAGAGGCCAATGCGGGACTTGAACCCACAAACTGTGAGATCATGACCTGAGCTGAAGTTGGATGCCTAATCGACGGAGCCACCCAGGCGCCCCTTACATTTCCTTTTTAAAAATAAATATTTTATTTGGGAATAACTGTAGATTGACAGAAAAGTTGAAAATAGAGTAGAGAAAGTTTCCATATACCCCTCACCCAATTTCCCTTAGTATTGGCCTCTTATATCACCCAAATATACTCATCAAAACTAAGGAGCTGACACTGGCACGGTATTGTTAACTAAATTCTAGACTTTATTTGAATTTCATCTGTTTTTCTACTAATGCCCCCTTTCCATCCCACAGTCCCAATCAGGATGTCACATTGCATTGAGTTGTGCTGTCTCCTTAGTTTCTCACTGCTCCCTTGCTTTTCAAGACCTTGACAGTTTTGAAGAGTACTGGTTCAGCCTTTTGTAGAATATCGCTCAATTTGGATTTTATGTTTTTCTCATGATTAGTCTGGGGTTAGGGGTTTTTTGGAAAATATCACCCAGGTGAAGTTATCAGGAAGTACATGATGTCGGCAGGAATTCTCACTGGGATGTTAACTTTGATCACTTAGTCAAGGTAGTGTGTCCCAGGCTGCCATATTTCTTTTTTAATGTGTACCACCATGTCACTTCATCAGGCTTGTTTCTGGTCATTGCTCCAACCTAATAGCATTAAAAAAAATTTTTTTTTAATCTGTTCCTGCACAGTTTGTTAAATGCCAGGAAAACGCATGTTCTAGGAAAGGAGAGAAGGTGGCACTCCAGAGCATGATACGTTTAAGTAGTAAGCTATGTGGATAGAATTTAACGGGAAGAATTTAATAAACTGTAGACAAGATTTAAAAGTCTGCAAATATTAAATAGTACATTAAAAGGAAAACCACTAACCAAACATCTTTAACTGCATTCACTTTAGGGGATAAATTTATTAGCTGACATTGTGCCCCATTCGTAGTATGCTGGTCTAGGCAACCAAGGCTCAAAGCTGATTCTCTGCCAAATGCTAGGTCTCTATTTCCCAGCTGTTTTTGTTGTTTAATAACTGCCCCCTGGGCCTAGTGGACAATGATTTCAAAGGTAACACAGACTATATAAAACGGATAGGGAGGCCAGGCTAGCCTTGTTTCATCGCTTACTCCTTCATTATCCTTAACACTTAGGCTAGTGGATACCTCAGTGAGAAATGGTGAGCCTCTTACTCCAATAGGAAGATGCAACATCAACTTTGAAGATGGAAGGAAGGGGAGTCATGGGCCAACGCACGTGGGCAGCCTCTAAAAGCTAGAAAAGGCAAAGAAATGGATCCTCCCCTAGAACCTTCAAAAAGGAACATAGCCCTGCCCGCACCTTGATTTCAGCCCAGTGAAACCCATTTTGAGTTTCTGATCGACAGAGCTGTAATACAGTAAATTTGTGTTGTCTTAATTCACTAAATTTTAGGTGATTTGTGACAGCAACCATGGAAAATTAACCGAGGTAGGTGATGCCTGAGCTCAGTTATACACCTGTCTCCTTCCCACCCAGCTGTCTGGTAGAGTCATATCACTATTTTTAGTTTCTTCTGAATTTAGGGACTTGACTTCATTATGCCTTCATGTCTTCCTCTCTGTACAATAGAGTTCTCTTCCCCATTCTCTCATACTTAACATTTTTCTACTCAAACTTTACTTTTGGTTTGTTTTTAAAATTATTTTATCTGTGGAGGATGTCAGTACACACAGTTCAGCGTGCTCTTCAGTTAGATGAAGAAGATCATTGTTGGTGTCAGTCATCATCATCTTTGTCTTCTTCGTTGTCATCATCTTCTTCTCTTTCTCCTTGTTTTTCTTCCCCTCCTCCTCCTCCTCCTCCTCCTCTTCTTGTTGACATTTACTCACATTTCCAGTTCCATTCTTCTCTCCCTGCCATATTCCCCTAATTCATGGTCTAATATCTCTCTGATGTCTACATATTAGGCTGTGTTGTGTTCCTTAAAAAATAATACGTAAATTTTATTTTAGTTTAGATCTCGTTCTGAGTGTTGCTTGCTTTACTCAAGGTTATGTGTTGGAAATCTGTCCATTATTAACAAATGTAGATTTATTTTATTGCTTTTCCTGGTAGATGGTGTATTGTTTCATGAATTTGGCAAATTTCATTTCCACTTTCACTCTGATGGACATTTAGTTTGTCTCTGGCTTCTAGCTGTTAGAACTAAGGGTGGAACGCACATAGTGTGTACATACACACATTTTTAATTTTGTAAAATCCTGCTACAGTGCTTCACAGAGTATCTTATCAATATAGCTTCCAGAAAACAGCATTTCCTAAATGATTTCTACTGAGGTTTTAAACATTTCTTTCTATGCCTGTCTGCCACGTGTACTTTTTTTTTTTCTTCCTGTGAAGTGTGTGGTCATTTTCCTATATTGTGGTTTTTGTTATGGATTTTTTAGGACATTTTTATGTAGTCTATTCCTTATTGGTTATACATCTTACAAATGGCTTCTCAAGGCCTGCTATTTTAAATTGATTGTGTCTGCGTCATTGTTCGTTGTTAAATGTTGCTAATTTTAACACAGCCAAATCTATGAGCTTTTCCTTTTACACTTCATGGGTTTTTTTTCCCCTTTAGACTTATTTAAGAAATCTGTTCTAACCCTAACATCATACATCCATCATACATTTTTTTCTCCTGTGTTTCCCTTTTCACTAATAGATTTAATCTACCTAACATGTATTCTTATGTATTGTGTGAGGAGGGATTTAATTATTCCCCAAATGATGAACTCACTTCTCTGCACCATTTGTCATGTAGTAAGGTGTCATGCACTAAGCGATTCAGTGCCATTGATCTATTGTTTTTTCTTCTGGTGCCAAATGTATGCTGTTTTAATTACTGTGACATTGTGAGTTCCCTTTATTTGATTTCCATACTTTTAAGCTATTTTCAGACCTTTACTGATACAGTCATTCTTCAGAGTAAAGTGTGCTCCCAATATGTCAGGTTCCCAGAGACATGATTGGATTTTGTTTGGAATTGCATTCAGTTTTAGATTAACTGGATTTTCGAAATTAACCCACATATTATCTTTATAGTGTAGAATCTTTCCCACATAAACATGGAATATTTTTGCATTTATTAAGGTATCTTTTATGTCCTTTAATAAAGTTTCAGAATGTACTTCATAAATATTTTACACAATGCTGCTTGTTTTCTCAATATTTTAAAATTAATTTTGCTCCTGTTTTTTTTTTTAAATTACATCTTCTTGTTTATTTTTGCTGGTGGTGTCCAGTGGAATTCTTCTGTTGGTTCTAATGTCTTGGTTTTCTAGTAGGAAAAGACACCAAACGTCCATAGTATGATGTTGTCTTCAGCGACCTATAATCTTGACTTTTGACAAGACTTGCCTGTTGGTTGGCCATCTTGGATAACTGTATTCAAATTGGTGGGCATCTCTCCTAAAGGCAAATGAACTGGCTGTTTTCTTTCTGAAGAAGCGTAGTCTCAAAATTTGCATCTTTTCTAACTCTAGGCCCCAAAGTATATTGGTAAATTGCTGACTCTTGGAGGAGACGTTCCTATTAAAAAATGATCAGGAGAGATTTTTATGGTATTATATGGATTCTGGAAGCTTGTTAACATTCATCTGTGAGATTCCTTAAGCGAGGTGACTTTTGGGAAAGAACGTTTGCCACTGTTTTGATTTTTTGTGATCTGGTCCAGTTTTCTATTTCTCAGGTAAATTGTGAGTATTCATTCTTTAATCATGAATATTATCCATTTGATCTAAATTTTCAAATTTACTGACAGATGAAAAAGTTTTATTGCCCAGAATACATGGGACTTTTAAGCTATGTTTTATCATTGATTTCAAATTTTATTATACTATCATCGATAATGTAGTCTTCATAATGGCACTTCTTTAAAATCGTTGGGAATTCTTTTGTGATCTGTACCTGGTCATTTTAAAAAAATATGTGTTTGATAAATGTGCATTTTCTGTTACTGAGATATGAAATTCCAGGGTTGTTGTTTTTTTTGGTGTGTTGGGGGGCTTCTCCTGGCAGGGGATGAACATTTCTGGTAACACAATTTTAGGTGCCTCACTTTAGGTCAGAGCAGTGAAATGGAGCTTGGAGGCCTATTCTGGGATAGTTTGTCAATGAGTGTATGTAGCATTCTAGTTGATGGTCTCTGAACTTTTCCCCTTAGTGCTACTAACAATGGTTAGAATCTATTGAGCCATGTACTGCGATCAGCTCTTTACATAGTTATCTCATGTAATCCTCATAATAACTCTGTGTTGTAGGCACCACAGTTATAACCACGCTAAGATGGAAAGGAGACTCAGAGGGTAAGTGCCTTGCCCCAAATCACCCAACTAATGAGGGGCTGAACTGGGCCATCTGACTTGTGTTCCTATCCCCTGTTACACCAGTTGTGCTGTCTTAGATTTTAGGAATACCAGATAGCTCACAGGTGAGGACTAAGTGATGAAAAATTTCTCTTCCAAGCTGAAGCATGAATTTTGCTCCTTGTCTCCATCTCACATGCGCTACAGAGACTTTGGGCCACTCTTACCCCCTGATTTCTTACCCTCTTCACAAATTCACTTTTTTTTTTTAAATATGAAATTTATTGTCAAATTGGTTTCCATACAACACCCTGTGCTCATCCCAAGAGGTGCCCTCCTCACTGCCCATCATGTACTTTCTCCTCCCTTCCACCCCCCATCAACCCTCAGTTTATTCTCAGTTTTTAAGAGTCTCCTATGGTTTGCCTCCTTCCCTCTCTGTAACTTTTTCCCCCCTACATCTCCCCCCTTGGTCCTCTGTTAAGTTTCTCAGGATCCACATAAGAGTGAAGACATATGGTATCTGTCTTTCTCTGTAGGACTTATTTCACTTAGCATAGCACTCTCCAGTTCCATCCACGTTGCTACAAAAGGCCAGATTTCATTCTCTCTCATTGCCAAGGAGTATTCCATTGTATATATAAACCACAACTTCTTTATCCATTCATCAGTTGATGGACATTTAGGCTCTTTCCATATTTGGCTATTGTTGAAAGTGTTGCTGTAAACACTGGGGTACATGTGCCTCTATGCATCAGCACTACTGTATCCCTTGGATAAATTCCTAGCAGTGCTATTGCTGGGTCATAGGGTAGATCTATTTTTTATTCTTTGAGGAACCTCCACACTTTCCAGAGCGGCTGCACCAGTTTGCATTCCCACCAACAGTGCAAGAGGGTTCCCGTTTCTTCATGTCCTCTCCAGCATCTCTAGTCTCCTGATTTGTTCATTTTAGCCACTCTGACCGTCGTGAGTTGGTATCTGAGTGTGGTTTTGATTTGTATTTCCCTGATGAGGAGTGACGTTGAGCGTCTTTTCATGTGCCTGTTGGCCATCTGGATGTCTTCTTTAGAGAAGTGTCTATTCATGTCTTCTGCCCATTTCTTCACTGGATTAAGAAATTCCAGTTTTTTATCATGTTATCCAAATTTCATTGTTGCTTATATTTTGTGTGCATATTTCAAAAGTTTCTGAAAGGACTATATTCTGTCTCATAAAATTGTAGATTTGCTTTTTCCTGTATGCTTTCAATTTTTGCTTTATTTCAAGGATATAAAATTGCTGTGACGTACATAGCACTTAAAATGAGATCTCTTGTCTAATACAAGATAGGAAGAGAGCTTAAACTTATGGTCATAAAATGGCAGGAGAAAATGGCAGCACAATGAGTGATATATCTATTAGAATGTATATCACGTGTCTTTGAGTTTATAAAAGATGCAACAGACTAGCCTAGAGTAACATTCTGGGCTTAGAGCACAACATTAATGCTGAAAACAATTTCAAAATAATATAAAGTCATATAACTAAAATGTATAATCATTTGGAGGGGGAGTTAATTTGGGGGTATCAGGAAAGAGGAAACATGATTGACTTTCGCATTTAGTCATCTAGAACTTGAAGAATAAGTTCTTGAAAAAAGTAAAGAGTTTGAAGTCACGGAGAAACGGGATGTGATGGTCACAGTCAGAAAGAAAGAATAAAGGAAGATAGAAGACAGAATAAAGTGTTTTTGTTTAACACAGTCCCCATGTGGGTCACTGTCCAAGCAGAATCCCAATCCAAGGAACATGGTCCAGAAATTCAAATAGTTAATTTAAATTAATTCAATTTCTCTATTTTATATAAATCTCAACCATTTAGCTAGTTTTTTAAAAAGTATGCTGAATAGAAGGGAGAGCAAAAGAAATCCTAACATTTCAGACTAAGGTTAGGAAAAGCATCTGGGGGAGGTTTTAGAATGTTGAACGTGGTTCTGAATCATCACAGACACGGAAGAGGAAACTAGGCTTCTTCTGAAGTACTATTTTAAAATGACCATGGATGAAAATTAATTCCCAGTCATATCAGAATACACTTTCCACCTCTAGGCTCCAAATCAACTCTTTTAAAAAAAAAAGAAAAAACAAAAAACTCTCTTGCATCGTTTATGTATTGAAGAAAAAGAAATAGTTAAAAAGCCATTGCGATAGCAAGCGTTATCAGTGAAGTGATTCTGATAGATACAGGATAAGCGCCACGAATGCTAATTATTTTCCTTGTTTGATGACTCGATCTTGACTTTGTTCACACTTGGGTACTGTTGAGATGTTTAGTACTAGTGGAGACAAGATAAGAAAAGCCCTTTCTATGTACTTACAGTCCAAATAGGCGAAGATGCATTTGCAAAATTAATTTCATGATGAAAAAGTCCCAAATAATACAGGCAGTCCGTTGTCAGCTGTATCACCACCATGCTGAAGTCAGTTTGTTTGCTCAGTCCTGGGAGGGCAGGAATCTTTCCCCACTGAAGAAAGTGAAGATGTACGAGGCACTGTTTGTGAAAGCCAGATGGTGTGGGGTTCGTTTTAAAAGGCTGGGAATATCGCCATCTTCTGCAGGATGAAAGTGAATAAAGGCCACACATATTTCTTCAAAAGCTAAATGCTCTCCCTTTTTCCAATTTGATTTTCTCAACCAGAAGCTTTTTGTCTTCTGCCAAGTTCCAGAAGTCTTGGAAGGAGAAAAAAGCTACGAAGTCGCAGTAGTCACTGCAAACAGGCTGGTCAGCTGGACGGTGGCATCTGTGGCTGATGTGGCTGTAAATTCCTGGCTGGAAAAATAAATAATTGGGTCGCTCCACCACTGACGTATTGCTTCCAAGATTGTTTGCTTCATTATAATTCACTTCTGTAAGGTTTTTTTTTAATTGCGATTTTCCTTATAGAAATCTCTTATGTTTTACTGCCTCGATGATGAGCGGAGATTAGCTTTGCATTTGCAGAATTAAATGACTTTCCCAAAGTATTTCTTAATTTTCATGCAGATGCCACTGAAAATTCCAAGAGAGTGAAAAGTTGTTAGCTGCACTTTAAATACCAGAAAATCTCTGTGTGGGAAGGAGAAGGGAAGAGGGTGAAATTACTTTTATTTTAAAGTTGAACATAGGGGTATTCACTCTGCAGAATACACATCTGGGGAATAAGTACCCGAGGGGAAAACACTTTCATAGTTCAAGTCTTGAACATTTTTAGTGTCAAATGTTTGGATCAATATCATCTACCGAGGAAAAACAAAAAGAATTAAAAATGAAGTGTGATCGGCCACAGTACAGTGAGAATAGGGTCCAGGGCCCATCCCAAGCTTGTTTCGGAGAATGAGACCCCCCAATAATATTATGAATGAGTTGAGATCTATTACAGTAGCACCCTCTCTGATGTCCTTCTAATTCTGTAGTCTGTTCCCCTCTCTAAAACAGCATAGTCCAGGAATTACACAGTGTTTTACCTTAATAGGATTCTTTTGTTGAACAGGAAAATCGGCTCTTAGGTTCTATACCTGCAACCTGTGAATTAAACTGATGAACGAGGGGTGCCTGGGTGGTTCAGTCGGCTCAGGTCATGATCTCATAGTTTATGAGTTCGAGCCCCGCTTTGGGCTCTCTGCTGTCAGTGCGGAGCCTGCTTCAATAAAAGGTTTAATTGTGTGCACACAAGAGCCAACAGAAGATACAGCCGGTGGCTAAATGGTTAAAGTTAAAGGTTTATATACCAAACTTAAGGTGCATAACCTTATATACCAAGGTTTATATACCAAACTTGGGTAGGAATGGCTTCTAAGGGAAGAACAAAGCGGTGTCTTTAGGAAAAATGGGTTTTTTGGAGAACAAATGGGAGAAAAGAAAGCTCTGGGTAATGTCTGACTGTAGAGATATGAGTAGTCTTTCCGTTTTCTTCTGGGTCATAAAACTCCCCCCAGAGAGGGGACTCATGGCCGTTTGACTCTAGGTTTCTCTCTTTGGAGTAGAATTCCCAAAGAGGGAAATTAAGACCGTCCTCATTTCTTGGAAGTGTCTGTTTTTAGTCAGATAAGGGATGCTCCGGAAAGACTTCTTTCTCCATATGTTGAATTTCCTCCAGTGTCTTGAGCTCAAAATAGTCCTTATGTCAACTCTGGAGTTCCAAGTGAGTGGCCACACTTTGAGGAATTCAGGTTTCCAAAACTGGCACTTCAGATGTGCTAAATAAAGCCAGTCTAGGATCAGTTAGTCCATAAAATATAAAGAGGAAGAAAAATGGAGAAGTTTTTCTTAATCCCCTTAAGCCTGAAAAAACTCCCCTCTAGTATGTCCCTATACGAATTGGCTACCTACCTTAAATGGCAAGAAGAAACTAAATTTTTCCAAGTAAATTATCCCCATAAATGGTTAACTAATTCAGTAGCGAGTTCTGAATAACTGAAATGTTTTTAAATATTTGGTCAGTCAGCTAATACTTACGAAAGATAGATGATTGGCACATTATCACTTCCAAGTTTGATTGAGCCTCTTGTCATTTGACATTGTCTGGAAACCATCTAGATCAATAACAAACATGAGCAACGTGAGCCTTAATTCAATGATTTGCTTCATAGTGAGCATGTAATTATTGTGTGCATTTGACTTTTAGCTACATTTTTGCCTCTTATGTGGGAAAATGAATAGATTCACTGTTCATACTATAATAAAGGAACGTCAGAGTTTTGAAGTGTGAATTGTATTCATAATTCAGGTTGGACTTATGTATTACAGATCATACTTCTAAATCATAATGAAAATCAGTGGCAGAATGAATCAATATATAAAATTATCTTTACCCGTACTGGAGAAACAAATCCAAAAGGTAAAGTAAAATCAAATTCTACTGGTATCTCTTACATTTACAGAGCAGAATTAGTGGCTTTAGATTTTGTGGGCTTTTTAAAATACTTATTTATCAAAATAAGGTTGGCAATAATGTCAGAATAAGTGAACTTTATTTTCTTTTCCTTCATTAAGGCTTCATGTTATTCTACACTGGAAGAATCCACAGTGTGAGGATCTTTAAATGTCTTGCACTGTTGTGTTCTCAAGTCTTAATGCTTTCATGTTCTCAAGTGATTTCCTGGATGGAAAATTAAACACCTGCTTATCCATCTTCATATTTAGTTAAAAAAGAACGGTGTGTGTAATTATTCTGGACTTTTTCCCTAAAGATGTCCCGTGTCAGGTATATCCGGTGTTCTGGAGTCAAATGGGCAAAGCGTCTAATGTATAATATTTTAAGTTTGATCCAGATGCTGGAATCCAGCAAAACCAAACCACCTGCTGTCTACATGATGTAGGTTCCATGAGGGGGAGGAGGTCCAGGTGGAACCATATTGCCCATACCCAGCGTATCATCCTGCCGAAGCACATTTTATCCCCTCCCCTCTTTCGTTTGAAATTAATTATGAGAATTATAGGAGAAAAAACAAAAAAACATGACCTGGGACTAGATGAAAGGAAGTCATGGTGCTGAAATAGCGTCATCTCCTCATATTCTCTTCTCGGGAAGGAAAGTATAGAAGGAGCATAATATTGAAGAAGCCAGTATTTATAAGGGTGATATTGATAAATTTCAAACAACAGTATTTGTTTTCCCTTGAGGTTTTGAATTGTTATTGACAATATCTATGTATTGCGTTTCCTTTCCCTGGGATGTATTTTTATGTAAAATGGATAAGGCAAGAGTGATTGAAGAACGGAATGTGTTAGCAACATGTTTCTGATTCTTTCACATCTGGGGCCTTGCTGACCCTAGAGAGATTGCCCCTCACAGGACTAGTCAATTCCTAGAGAGAGTAGGACCCCTCTAGGAGTGTTCCCTTCAGACAACCAGTCCAGAGCCAACTGCCAGAGCTCTCACACCCTGGACCAATGTGCACCTGCCTTAGTTAGCTCAGGGCCAGGTACCAGTCCTCTGTGCCTCAGAAGCCGCTGAAATTATTCTGAGTAGCCGATCCTAAACCTGCTTTCCTGTTCCTCCCTGCAGAAAGCACATTAAAGCCTCTCGTCGCATTTTTCCTTCATTGCCTCTACTCCCTGGGGGACTCTGGTATTCTCCATGTGCCCCCCTCCACTCCCCCCTAGCCCCCCCACCCTGGTATGGCGTGCTCTCTTCTCTTGGCACCTGTGAGCAACACACAGTCTTTTTTCTGTGGTGGTCACTCCTGCTCTGTTGGCTTCACCATGTATGAAAAATAATATTTTCAAATAGTAATATTTGAAACAATTTTAAGAGATAGACAGTGTCACTGTTAATTTTGAGGCGAGGAAACTAAGCACCCAAGACTTTAAGGTGTCCAATGTGAATCAGCAAATTAAGTAATGAAGCTACGATTGATTGAGCAGGGTTTGCTCATTTTAAAACAGGCACCTAGCGCACACCTGGGCGGCTCAGTCGGTTAAGCGTCTGACTCCTGATTTCAGCTCCGGTCACGATCTCGGGGTTCCTGGGATTGCGCCCCACGTCGACTCCGCGCTGGCAGTATGGAGCCTGCTAGGGATTTTCTCTTCTTTGCCCCTCCTCTGTGCTTTCTCTCTCTCTCAAAATAAATAAACTTAAGATAAAATAAAACAGGCACCTGGAGCAGATTTCATCACTTTTTTTCTCCTCTTTGAGCTTTATTGCCTCCTATCCAGCTGAGAAGACACCCCTGCTGTTGTTAGCTAGTACCTTCTCAGATCTCCTCCCAGAATTATATAGCCTCTGATACTATTTTCTTGGTTGATAATCCTTGTGGGATGGAGGGGATAGTAAGTACCTGGTAGGCTACGTATTTCTGAGGGCAGAGGGCTTTGACTTCGGAGAGGATAGGCAGATAGATGTTCCAGAATCTCATCTATAAACTGAAGAAATCTCCCAGCTAACTGCTTCCCGAAGCATGCTGGCGTTCTGAAGGGGTAAATGGCACCTCATTTCTTCCCCTCCCGAGTCTGGAGCTGGTCGAAAGATAGAAACGGAAGTCAGATAGCCAGAGACCAAAATAGGTGCTTTTACTACTGATACAAACTTCCTAGATCCAACTGTCCCAGCTCTGACCCAAGGGGCTTCTTCGCAGTTCCTTCATAATTGGGTGAAGTGATCCAACTTGCCACGGGCGGCGGGACAGCATTAGGCGTGGCCCTGATGAACCGAGGACGGTCCTCTCCGCCGACTGGACGGGTTCCACACGCCTGGTTCTGCCTCAGAACTTTACCTGATTTGACAGGAGAGCGAGAGGAAAAGGGAGGAGAGGCCCCTGCTGTCACTGGTTTCAGCCGAACGCTTTTCGGGGTGCCGTCGTAGAGCCAGTGGAATGCTGGCTTCTCTGATAAATAGTCATACGACTTTGGGAAACCATTCAACTCCTCTGTTTCTCAGGTTCCCCACCTGGAAAGGGCTCATTTATAGTAAGCACTCGTAGGACTTGGGATTACTCACTGGTAGAATATTTACTCAGTGACCAGTACGTACATATTAGCTACTCTCATAATTATTTTTCAGGCTGTTTTGAGAATTAAGTTCCATTCTGTGACCCAGTGATTGTAAACTGAGAAAAAGACTAAGGCTTCTCTTGTGAAATTGTTTTTTGTTTTTTGTTTTTAATATTTGTTTATGTTCGTAGAGGGGGAGCGTAAATTTACTAAGACTGTGAATAATAGACAAGAGTAAAGGCCGGTCCATCCCGTCATGTGAGGCACTCCCGAGAAGGAAACAGACTCATTTATGCTCATAAGCTTAATTGTGTGTATCCATTTATACAAATAGGCCGGGCAGTCTTTACTGGGAGTTTTACAGTATGTTCACCATCATATATTTTGGCAGTCCACATTTACGAAAGGCTTTGTACGCATGAGGTAATAGTTCTCAAGCCTTTTTTGTTTACTTCTACTCACACAGAGAGTAATTTTGGAGCCCATGCTGTGGGCCCAGCCCTGTGCTGAGGGGTCTCATTCAGCCATTTCTGTGATCTCAGGGAGTAGGCGGCCATGTGTACTTAACACGGAGCTTCTTGTAAGCCGAGGGACTTGCCTGAGGTCATATGGCCTAGCAGTGGCCTTGAGAACGGAAACCCGGCCTTGACCTGCTCCAAAGCCAAGACCCAGCCCCCCCGCTCGGTTTCAGAGTCGGGTGCCACTCCTCCTCTTAGCCTTCCTTAGGGGCTTCTGTCAGGCAATATTTATTCATGTGAGTGAGGTCTGTCTCGTGACCTGTAGTTAGATTTCCATTGCATTTATTTTCAACAGATGTGAGACCACGTGAAGCCTCGTTTCTAGGGACTGGATCTTAGCGATCTTACAAATCAGAGTTTCAAAAAAGTGCCACTTCATCAGTTCTGCCTTTAGGAAGTTTGCCTTTCACACTGAAAGATACTTCTTAAGTCGGAAGAAAAGGAATTTGTGGTTTCTCTTTGGTGCAAAGCTCCCGTGATGGCATAAATCAACTGTAAGGTGACTTCTTTGGGGGAATTCTCTAAAGAAGCTAAGCAGATGGCAACTTTAATTGGTCAGAGAAGCATCACTATTTATTGATACGATTTAATTTATTCCTCTATAAATCATCTTTTTGGAAATCTAAGGGGAAAGAGATGCCCAGATATTCTAATTCAAAGAACTCCAGAATAGTCTCCTTCTCAGGCTCCACTTGATTTAACCTACCCTGCGCAGGAAGCCTCTCACTAAAAACACTTGTTAGAGCACCTTGGCTGTGGTGTTACGGACCAGATTTCCAATCCTATTTGAAATTCTCGTTGACTCTAGCTTGGTTGTGGTTTCCACGCTGAGTGAAACACTGGAATATGCGCTCCTCATAGGTTTAAGAGCAAACGTGTAGCCAGCCGCACGTGTCTCACATTTTACCTTATGAAGAAGAAAAAAAAGTAAGATGTGCCATCACCGTCATCCCTCCTGCCGCCTGCCATCATTGTAGACTCAGGTAGCAGATTGATCATATTCTCATTGGACATAGGGTATTCGTCACCTGGACCTCCCTAGCAGTTCTCACCATCCTCCCCGTGGCTGCCCTGGGTTAAGGTGGATATTTATGCATAGGCCTGCCTGTGCAGGCAGATGCGTGTATCATTAATGCATCTAGGCATACAAAGTAATTTTCAGGGTTTAAGGCTGGCTCTGACTTTTAAAACATTTCTTTGAAGAGAAAGACATCAGAAAACACCAAAAGACGCACATACTTAAATATTGAAGGTGCCATTCTGCCACGTTCTGAGCTCCCAAACATCTTGGCTATAGAAATATAAAATGCCACGGCAGAGAGCAAGCTGGATCCCTGTGGCATCTTGGAGAAGTTAGAGCCATGTAAAGGGGTTAAAGAAGCTTGAGTTTGAATCCTGTGCCATTGATTATTTATTGATAGGTACTGTCATTTTTATTATTAGTAGCTCTCCATCACTTCCTATCTCTGCCGCGTGGTAGCTAATACTTGAAATAGGAGTAGGAAAAATAATGAAAACGGATAATATTTCTTCGTCACTAATTAGGTGTCATGTCCTTCTTTGGCACCTTATGTACATTATCTCCCTTCGTCCCCAAAACCACCTTATAAAAAGGGACTTGCTTTCCAGATTAAGAAGCTAAAGTTTAAAGGGATGCCATGCTCACTGTCACTTAGATAAGAAGTGGCAAATTCCAGGGGTTGAGTGTTGGTGTGTTCGATACCCAAGTCCATACTCTTCACTACTCGCTTGGTCGCTGCATTTCCTAAGTCTCAATTTATCCAACCAAAAGACGGAGATATGATGTATTAACAGAAGGATTAAAGACAATGAACAGAACTGAAGCGCTGAGGACAGTGTTTGGGGCACAAGACAACTCAGGTCCTATTAGGTCACATTTTTGTTCATTTAGAGATGGATATCGCTGCAAGTGACAGAAGACCTGAATACGATCGACTAAGCAAATCGAGGTTTAATTTTCTCCTGCAACGGAAAGCTCCAGGGGGAAGTGGCTATTGGAGTTAGTTCAACTGTTGAATCGCGTAAAAGCTGACACTCGTCGGATTTGTTTGGTGTTGTGTTGTTTGTGGAGTAGATGCTCCCGCGCTGCAGATCCTCTGTCTGCCTTCATCGATGAAAGGAAAAGGGACAGGGACACCAGCCTCAGCTCTCCCTCTTAACAGGAAGATGGGTCATTGGTGTCTACCCTGTGGGGAAGAACTGGGCTCGTGGCCGCTTCTCACGCAGAGGAGGCTGGGGAAATGCATTTAGATTGCTTTTGCTAATCGTGCTTTAGTTTTTCCTGGTGTCTGTTGTTTGTGGCAAAAAGATGAACAGGTTTGGTGATGCCTTTTTATTTTTTTCAGTGAAGCATTAACTTCTTTCATCGTCTCACCTTTGCTGCTTTTAAAGTTTCCCCCAACATGAGGTTACTTTCAGCTGGGAACATACTTGGAACTGTGTGTCTGGGTAAGACCAGATCCAGACAGGAAACCAAGCTCTTTGGTTTTTGTTTGTTGTTGTTGTTGTTTTGTTTTTGTTTTTTTTTTTTTTAGCCATACTGATGCTTGGGATGGAAGGGAGACAAACCGGCAGTGAAACTTTGCTGTCTGAATGTCCATATTTCAAGTTGGGAACTCGATAAACCAGGAGATGGTAAAGAGTGCAGTAATAATTTCTAGGGTATCTATTAGATATGTGGGGCCTGAGAATATGATAGATGCAGGACACAGAGAGGGGTCATCACGTCCCTTTCAACTTTATTAAAACGTGGCGTGAGTCATTGTAATTGTGTTCAGCGGGCATTTGCTGAACACGCACGGTGAAGGACCAAATGAGTTCTCCCACTTGGAGCGGGAGCGGGTATTCGTCTTCTGCTCTGTGGTGGCGCTCCCTGGGGTCCGATTGGGTGAAGGGGGCCACTTTGAAGTGGCATCAGAGAATCGGCAGGACCATCCACGTAGCTCTATCCTGGAAACACAGATTAATAAAATGTAATTTCTTCCTACAAGATGCTTATAAAGGTGGGAGGAGAATTGTGCTGAACTACAAGACAGAAGATGAATATGATAAAGGAGCCTAATAAGGGCTCAAAAGTGCTTATTCAGTCCCTAGTATGATTAATTCCAAGGCTTTACAGGGGAAATGTTATTTTTAACTGCAGAAGATTAGCATACTTGGTGAGTAGGAAATAATGAGGGAGGGTGTGGAGTGGGGAGGATACAGGATATATTGAATGAGGTAGGACGGGGTGGCTTGAATTCAGGTGTGTGAGGCATAAAAGAGAGAGAAGTTCATTTGGAATCTGAATTGGGGAGGCAATACATGACTTACTAACTTTAAAAATCAGGTGTCTCTTTTTGTTCTGGCTATGATCGTTAACAAAGGTTTTTTTATTTGAGGTGAGGTTGGGAATCATCATGGTTGCGTTTTTTAGACATGTAAATTAGCCATTATGAAAGATACGTTGGCGAGCTAAGAGTTGAGAGGAAGGATGGCAGGTGAATGTTAGTAAAAGAATACAGGCAAGAGAAATGGGACATATCAGAGTATAAAGAGCAACACAAGGGTTTAAGGTATAGAAATCTCCTATTTTTTTAATCAGAAAATTGGAAAAAAAAAAAAACAAGACTGTTCTAGGAAGACCTAAATCCACTCAACAAAATATCCTCTGAATTACTTCTGTGTGTAAGGCATAATGTTATTAGCCATAAAAATGGGGTCTATGTTGGGGCACCTGAGTGGCCCAGTCGGTTGAGCATCTGATTTTGGCTCAGGTCACGATCTCACGGTTCGTGAGCTTGAGCCCCGCATCAGGCTTGCTGCGGTCAGTGCAGAGCCCGCTTCAGATCCTCTGTCCCTCTCTCTCTCTACCCCTCCCCCATTCATGTGTATGCATGCGCTCTCTCTGTCTGTCTCTCTCAAAAACATTTTTTTAAAAAAAGGTATATGAATGACTCCTAGTAATGACTAAGTAGCTTGTCTTAGACTAACTACATACTTCAGCAGATAGCAATTATAACTCTAAACCAACATGAGAAAGTAATATTTGAGTGGAGTAGAGAATGACCACATGTGGTCAGAAACAGGTAAGTAAATGGTCTTTGAAAAAAGAAATGCTCTGAATATGATGGGTTCTGCTAATTGTGTTTTATATCGGACCAAGACCTTGCGAAGAAAGCCACAGTCTTGCTGGTTTACAGTCAGTGAAATGGGAGTTAGAGGATTCTTATTTGCGAGGACGGGAGGTGAGAAATCCCAGAAAGAAGGAACCTATGGAAGGGAAGCCCCCAAATCCTTGTCCTTACCCTTGAACTTTGCATGTATAGGGGAGATGCCACCAAAGTTGCCAGCAATAGCAGAAAGCCTGAAAGAACTAAGCAGAGATTTTAACTCAGGGAGACAGTGGTGGAAGTTTAAGTTAGGCCAAGTTAACTGTTTGCTAAGACAGAAATCAGCACTTCAAGGAAGAGAACCAGATTCCAGAGTCTCTCGCATATCGTGAACAGTATCTTCAATATAATAAAAAAAAAAATTAGACGTGTAGAAATAGGAAAATATGACACAAAGTCCAGAAAAGATAGAGTATGTAATGACTCATGACAAGATAACTCAAATACTGTAATTGAGAGGTAAAAACTTTAAAATACATGCTATAAATATATTTTCAAGAACTTAAAGGGAATTACGGCCATAATGAGAGATGAGAACATCTTAAGCAGAGAATTACAAACTCTGAAGTAGAATCAAATGATTCTAGAGCTTAAACGTCAAGCATGTGAGATGGAACATTGACTGGATGGCTGTAAGAATATCCTGAAAGTAGGAGAAGAGTGGGTCAGTGAATTTGTAGATCTAACAAAGAAAATATTCTGAAGAACAGAGACAAACAAGATGAAAGATTTGAACAGCACCTCAGTGATTCATGGGACATATCAAGTGATATAACATATGTGCAATTTTAGCCCCAGGAGAGGAGGAAAGAGTGGGACAAAAAGTATTTGAGGGAAATGCAATGGCTAAGTTTCCAAAGTTTGGTGAAAACCACAGATGTATAGGTCCATCATGCTTAGCAAAGACCAAACAGGATGAATGCAAAGAAAAGCTCAGCCGAACACATGACAGTCGAAATGTTAACAACCGAAGATGTCGAGGAACTGTTAAAAGCAGCAAAAGAAAAATGACATGTTACGCAAGGGGAACAAAAATATAAAATGACGACCGATTTCCTCACCAAAAGAAGTCAGAAGGCAATGTGACATTTAAAAAATGCGTAAAGAAAATAACATTCAATTGGAATTTTACGTAGACCAACGACCTCCTTCAAAAACCAAGGTGAAATGAAGACATTTTTCAGATAAATGAAAACACTTAGATCAGGACCCCAAGAAATGGTAGATTCTTCTGGATAAAAAGGAAGTGACAGAAGACGGGAAGCTAACAACTCTAGGTAGGAATGAAAAGAAATTGTAAATATGTGGGAAAATATAAAATATTTTTATTCTGTTAATTTTTTCAAAGAAGTAGAAGTGTTTAAACAAGACAATATGATCTTATCAAGATCATAGTGGAATAAAAATGTGACAGTGCACAAATGATGGTGCCAAATGGGACTCCACTGTTTCGGTGTCTTTGTATTTTACGTGGAGAACAGACTGTGATAAGTTAAGGGAAATGTATCCCAGAGGAGACTTTATCAAGCAAATTTCCATGAGAGAATTAAACAGTAGGGACAATGTAGGGACTGTTTTCTTAATTGTCCCAAAGATGGTCCATAGTTGCTGTCATTCTAGTATATAGATCAGTTAATACATTACATTCATTGGGTATTTCAGGCCTTGACGTTCCCATGGAAACTCATTTGAGAAGGGTTTCACACAAAAGAAAGACCATAAACTTTCAATGTCATGGATAAGAGAAGAGCTATTGCTGTTGATCCTACAGATATTAAAAAGATAAGTGAACATTACAAACATTTTAATGCCAATAAATCTGAAAACCCAAAATATATAAAAACATAAAAGCCAGAACTTACCCAACTGACACAAAATGAAATCAGACACACACATGCACACACACACACACGCGCGTACACACACATTAAGTAATTTGAGTTTGTTCTAAAAAAACCTTCGGATACACACACATGGACAGATGTGCACACTTAGAAGGAGTCTCACTTGTTGGATTCTATCAAACATTGAAGCAGGAAAGAACACCCAATTACACAAATTCTACAGGAATTATTTTTTTTATTTTTTAAAGATGTGCGTGAGCAGGGGAGGGGCAGAGAAAGGAGGGGACAGAGGATCCAAAGCAGGCTCCGTGCCGACAACAGAGAGCCTGATGCGGAGCTTGAAGTCACAAACCTAGCCATCATGACCTGAGCCAAAGTCAGACACTTAACCGATTGAGTCACCCAGGCGCCCTTCTCCTTCAGGAGTTAGAGGAGGAGGGAACACTTCCCAATTTGATTCATGAGGCCAGCAATCCTCTGACATCAAAGACATTACAAGAAAAGAAAATTACAGACTCATATCTCTTATAAACATAGCTGCACACATCCTTGATGAAATATTAGCAATTTGAGTTCAGGACTCTATCAAAACGATAATGTATGATGAAAAAGTAGAGTTTATCTCTGGAATGCAGTTTTGATTTAACATTAACAAAATCAATCAAGGTTTTGTACCATTTTAACAGGCTCATGGAGAATTTTTCCTCAAGTCACCATACCTGTCCTGGGAGAGAGGAAAGATTTTTTTCAAAACCGTTATTAACCTGTTTATGCTTTAGGTTAGGAATCCTGTTGTGAAAAATGCTGTACCTAATTAGTATTTGTATTGTTAACTTTTAAGCAGTGACACCTTTTGTCAGTGCCAAGACCTGGGCTCCAAAACGGTGTTGGGCTTAAATTGAGATTAACTTAAGTCATAGCTTATGATAAGAGGGGACAGTTGTTTTAATTAGTAGGTTTTTTAAAAACCCATTGTGATTTTATATTAGTTCTGTTGAAAATACTCTTGTATTCTTCCATGGTTTGGGGAGTCATAGGGAATCTAAGATAACTCTGACAGGTTCTACTGACCTTTCCACAAGTTTGCTGCAAATGACAATTAATTTTTCCACCCATTAGAGCAACTCATAGAGGGTTCTCATTTTAATTTCTAATGTTTCATTTGGAAAATGTGTGTGTGTGTGTGTGTGTGTGTGCGCACACGCACACATGCGGGCGTGCGGGTCTGTCTAGTTGGAAAGGATTTGCTTGTTAGCGAAAAGAAAACAGGAAAATTAATAATTTGAAGCCATAAAAATAGGATTGAATTTGCCAATTACCACATATTCACAGAAACTATCTTTGCTTTTGGAAACACTCTGATGCATTGTTATAGCATGTAATCTGCTTTTTGGTTCGAGAATTAGTAAAGTCAAGGTGAGATAGCTGAGGGATGGCAGGGTCTAAAGAGCTCTCACATGTCCTAACTTCTATGTCATTGCTATTTTGTCCATACCCTTCATTTGATCTGTTTTGAATTACATTTAAGGTGGACTTAGAACAAAATATAAGCATAATGTGCCAAAATTAATATTGTAAAATATATTTCTAAATGGTGGCACAAGAGAGACTTTTTGTAAATACAAACTTCTAGTAAACATTTTCACTTGGACTGAAACAGAGAAAACTTACTAAACAAATGTCCTATTCGTGAACAACATAAAAACAACATATGGATTTAAGATGCAAAGATTAATTAAATAAAAAGTGTAGCTTCAGGGCATTTTTCTTAAAAAAAAGGTATAATAGCACCACAAGTTACAGAAGCCAACATTGTGCTTTTATTTATTTGTTTTTTATTGTTTCTGCCTACAACAGATTAGTGTATTTCTGGAAGTTAAATTATAATTCTAAAACTTGGATCTGGCCCGTACAAAGATGTTGCCTTTTGAATATGTTTTATCACATTTTTTCCTTGGAAGAAAATCCTCCTGCAGAATTACTCAGTTTTTTAAAATAGAAGTCTAATGATGTTACTTCTCTTTTAAAGAGTTTTCAATATCTCTTCATCTTCTATCCTATAAAATTCAAACTCCTTAGCACTACAGCGTATGCGTGTCATGAACTGCCCCCTCTGATCCATTTACTCGTCTGTAATGCGTCATTATTCGCATACACCCGTACTTCAGTCTTACTAAAATACCTACTGTTTCTAAAATGACCTGCCTCTAATATTTTGCTTGCCATGTCCTCTTTGCCTGGAGTATTCTCACCTTCTTGCCAAATTAATTTGCTAATGCTTAAATATGTCGCTGAAATGCTTCTTTCCCTAAATAACCTCAGGCGGGATGAATCACTTCTTCTGCGACTCTGCAGTGGTTTATGTATCACACTCATGGGATATATGTCACATTGTAATGTATTCACGTAGTTGATTATTCCACTTGATCAGAGACAGACAAACAAAATTGGCCCTCTGCCTGTTTTTGTAAATAAAGTTTTATTGGTGTACAGCAAGAGCCATTCATTTACATATTGTCTCTGGCTGAATTCATGCCCCAGTGGCAATGCTGAATAGTTGTGACGGAGATTAAACAGTCTGCTAAGCCTAAAATATTTATTATCTAGGCTTTGACAGGAAATGTTTGCCAACCTCTGTACTAGACTGTGACCTTCAGGAGAGCAAAGACAGAGATTTATTCACATTTGAGTCTTTGACATTTTGCTTTGTGCTTTCCACATTTCTTAATTATTTGTTGAACCAGCTGCAGACAAGTATGTAACAGCGGTTAAGAGTATATTCTCAGAGGTCCAGACATCTGAGTTCTCATCTTTCCACATCCTAAGTGTGTGACCCGAAATGAATTACACCATTCATCTTTCCCTCAATGTTCTTTTGTGTAAAATAAGAAAATAATAATAATGTCTTCCTCATATGCCTGATGTGAGGATTAAATCTCATCAGACACAGGTAGCCCTTGATTTAGTGACTGACGTGTATCAAGCGCTCAATACACATTACACATCATTCATACCGTGCTGTAGGACTTTAGTCATTAATTTCAGGATTCTGAGCCTCATTTTCTTCCCTGAAGTGGAAGAGATAGTTTACCAACTTCCTATATACTTCTATAGAAGTTTAGGATTTTGTGAGTCCGTGGATGGTGCTCAGGGCCGTATGGGGCTTCATCGGGGCTCCTAGGGACCTCTGTGAGAGCAGTGACGTTGGCTCCGGGCCAGAAGAGCGGTTGACTCAACCCCAGTATTCAAGTTACCCTCAGAGCCAGAGTCACCCCTTAGAAAACAGCCTTTCATACCTTAGGAGGTGAAGGCTTCACCATCCATGCTCAACTGAAGCAAGGCCAGACGGCCATCCATGACCCTGGAACGCCTCTGACCAGACAAAAATAAGTTACTCCAGAAATTGCCGAGAGGCTCTGAGATGTGTCGTTCTGATGACATAAATGTAGAGTCACCTTTGGTTAATTTTTGCTCTACCTAACAATGCTGTTTTAAAGATGTTTTTTCTCAACAAATTGATAAGTTGTGCAGAGATACTTTTATTTGTAAATATAAGTAGAAAGCTTAAAACATCAAAAGGCGACTTCGCATTTGTGTTTTACTGTGGTTTTGGGAAAAGGTTTCTTTTACAGTTTTCAGGAATCAAGGAAGATATGCAACCTTAGATCCAGGACCTTTCGAAGAATGGAGACAATACGACAGAGGTGTAAAGAACAAAAAAACAATCAAACATGCTCCAAAACTTCGGAGAAATTGTGTTGTCAATCAAATACAGTGACCTGATATTTAACTCCAACCGGTAGTGGACTGCTTTCTCGTGGTAACAAAGAGGTCCTTGTATGCTGAACATGTCCGGGAGCCCTAAAGACGTATTTCTAAAAGGTTATTTCACGTAAGGACGATCAGTGCCTATGGTGAGGACCAACAAGGATTATCAGCTTAAATAAAGACCCTTAAATGTGATGGAAGGGTTGACTCAGGAGGGACATAGGAAAATATTTGGGAGTAGATTTATTTGTAAGGTTGAGAATATCTGAGTGAAATACCTTCTGTGGTCCCTTCTAATGTTGATCCTTCCTGGCCCATTTACCACAAAACAACAATCTATTGGCTTTTGCCACTTGAACATGAGCCGATCTGTGTCCACTCTCCTCACGCGGTCAAGTTTAGTTTTTAAAATCAGAAATGATACTTCACACATAAAATACATTGTTTCCCCTGGAGGCTTGTTTGTTGAATGATAAAGAAACCACCAAAGCAGATCTGCATTAGAGATCTCTACTTTTAATTTTTTTGTAACCGCATTATTTTTTTGTGTCACTTGCCAGCGCCTGTAAGGCAGAGACCATCACACCCAAGATTTATAAGAATTTTCGGAGTCCTTTAATTAAAGAGAAATGAATGGGGTGGATAACTTGAAGAACACGCAGAACTTTGTAAATTAGAAACAGAGAAACACTACTGCATCATTTCAGGCTACACTGTTGGCAGATAATAATTACATGTTTTGTCTGTTGTTTTTTTGAGGGCTCTGAATTTCAAATGATAACGCTGCTCTCACCTCGATGTGGGAAATTGAGTCTGTATCATCAGCTCAAGTTATTCCTGCTTTCCTTGTATCCCATTATTTAAAGCGTAGTCTTTCACAGTAGTTAATTATTATATATTATCTTCCCTATAATTATTTTTTTTCTTTTTCTGCCTCACTTATTTTTAGATGTCACAATTGCACTTAGTTGAATACTAGATAAAAATACATGGAGTTATTGCAATCTTGCCTCATTACTCTGCCCCTCTCCTGCTCTGAGTCATTTTTTGTGAACTTCTTGGAACTCCTTCCAATCTGCCTCCTTCTCTGTGTCATTTCATTGAGCCAAACGAAAAGCCAGGGGCAACCTCGGCGAATAAAGACAAGACCTTCACTGCTGCCTGGAAGGGAGCAGCACTTCTTGGTGGCATTTACTTGTTAGAAAACTCCCTCGCTTGTATCTCTCTGTCTTCAAAGCCTCGGAGGCTGGGTTTTTTCATTTCCCGGCCACCCCGCCCTGTGTCATATGCCTTATTTTCAGTAGGCTTGGCCGTTAAGTGTTCCAACTGGAGTCAGAACCAGAAGGTTCTCTAAATTTCTAGGCTCTATCTGGTGTCCAGCACTGTTAAATGATTTTATTCTACAGCGTCATTTTGTATGTCTTGATCAGCATTCTGCACCCCCTGTCTAGCATGGTACCTACCACATCCCTGCTGTAAAGATACTAACTCAATGATGAAAAATAAAAGAATGCAATCTTTACCACAGGAACGAGATATCAAGATTATTGTTACGTCTCTTGAGGTCCAGTAAGGAGACTGAAGTCACATCAGTTATTTTAATAGAGAAAAAAATCCGATTTAAAGAATTATGAACTTGATATAACAGATTGTTTACGAGGCAACTGAAAAAACCAGCAGAGAAAACTGAGCTGTTACAGGTCGCAGTTTCAGAAAGCAGCTGTCACCACTCCGGCCGAGTTTGGAATGATTAAAACCAGCTCTTGGACGACACCCTCATGGGACTGACACGCGGGCCTCTGAGGAAGAGTCATTTTCAGCTGGTGCTGATGTCTCTGATAGCCTAGGGGGAGCCCCAAGAGGCTGGGATTCTGGGCTTCGAAGCCAGCTGTTCCTTCTCGGTGTAGGTTCTCTGAGAAGGGGGCTCTGGGGAAGCTGGTCCTACAGGCGTTGGGAGAATTCCAGGCTAAATTCAGATGCTGCCATAGGAATGTACCATTGCTTCCAGGGTGAAGAAGCAAGGCCTGGGTCACGCTGATGGGTACAAGAGGGAGACAGTGGTGCCAGAGAAAGTGACAGGAGGCGACCAGGAAGGAGTGGGTCCATCCCTCCTCCTCTGGCCCCACAGTCTCCCTCTGGTGCCTGCTATTGGCAAAGCCACTAGAGAAGAGCTGGCCGAGGGGACAGGTGCTTTGCAGAGTCCCAGCCCAACTGGACTCAAGGTTATTGTTTTCTTTTTACAGATAAGATACTAAGGCAGGGGAAAGTTAAACAACTTGTCTGTGTCCACAGTATTTCACACGGTTTAAAAAAAATTTTTTTTTTAAATCTTTATTTACTTTTGAGAGAGAGACAGAGTGTGAGCAGGGGAGGAACAAAGAGAGAGGGAGACACAGAATCCGAAGCAGGCTCCAGGCCCTGAACTGTCAGCACAGAGCCCGACATGGGGCTAAAACTTACGAACCGTGAAATCATGACCTGAGCCAGAGCTGGACGCTCAACTGACTGAGCCACCCAGGCGCCCCTCACACGGTTTTGTTAGAAGAGGGATAAGAGCCCAAATTAGCATCACTTTCCAGTAAGCCATATGACATGGTGTGGCAGTTAATGGAAAAAGATATTGTAACTACTACATTTCTTATATCATAAATATTATACATATTATAGATGTACATAAAAACTTTAGGAAAGTTTTCAGGCATCTTTGCAAAGCTCAAAAGCAAATGTTTTTTTTTTTTCCCTCATGAAAATTTTCATAAGATCTTCCCTCTTGCTCAGATGGAGTTGCAAAAATATTTTTTTTTCATGTTTATATTTGAGAGAGAGAGTGTGCGCATGAGCGGGGAAGGGACAGAGAGAGAAGGAGACAGAGGATCCGAAGCGGGCTCTGCAATGACATCAGAGAGCCCGACGCAGGGCTCAGACTCACAAAACCACGAGATCATGACCTGAGCCGAAGCCAAACGCTTAACTGACTAAGCCACCCAGGCTCCCCACAAAGATAATTTTCCCAGAAGAAATAACAAATCAAAAATTCTGTTCATGAAATAATTCTAAATACTTTTTATTTTACATTTTATTTTGAATTCTTTTTAGACAGTTTGCTTTCCTCATATGGGTCTGTTAGGACCATGGGTTTAAACAATCATAATTACTTTATTTAAGAAAAATTAGTAAACTCAAAAAACAGGACACTAATTTAGAAGCTTCTGCTGTCACTAACAGCTATGAATCTGTCACCAGATGCTTATAATTGTAAATTATCCCCTTTATGTTAAAACATAGTACACGAGAAACTGCACAGAAGCAATTTTCTGTTACTGAATAAATTTTGTTTATATTGATTTGGCCATTTTTAGGACTCTCTTTAGTCTATGCTGTTGATTAACATCTTCTGGTGAAAAATATTTGCTAGGTAGGAAATAAGAGGGAGTTGGAAGAGAATAGTGTTCAGTGGCAGTTTGTTCTAGAACTAAGAAGAGAGTCCTTTCAGGTATGTTGGCAATGCAAGTTTGGGGGTTATTTTATTTTAATATTAGCTTATTTTATTATTTTATTGTTAGTCACGATGATTCTAATGAACACAGCAACTATTTAACAACAGCCATTTGCAAAGTCTAGGTCTCTAAAAATCTCCATTATGAAAAAGAATGTTTACAGTAGATTTGGTGACAATCTAGAGTCGTGTGCCTTTAGATTATATCAATAATTCACATGCTCTTAAAGAAAAGATAACAACGACACATGGGCCTTAAACAGCAGCATTCGAGGTACGCCCATTTCAAGAGATTTCCTTGTCTCAGGATGACAGATTACAGTAGTCAACATGTACGAAATATTAGTGAACGTTATTTTTAAAATATGTGAATCAACCATGCCTATACCAAGAGTTTCTTAATTCCGTTCCCTGTTTCCAGCATTGGTAAACACCAGGGAGGGCAGAAGTTGAGGAAGACAGTGACTGTCCTCAGAGAGATAGCAATCCATCGTGGAGACAGTGTTTTTACCTAGAAAACAAGTTGAGAAGGATTTAGGGCACTAATTAACGGCAGTTGACTTTTCATAGTAACCAGGAAAATAGCCAAGAGATGGGATTAGGCTGGAAGGGAAAATCTATTTCTAATTACTTTTGTTTGGGTGGCTCTCCCGTGAGGGGGGGGGGGGGGGTCCTTCCAGTCTCCACCTAAATCTGTCTTCCTCCGGAGCGACTTCCCTGACTCCGCATTCCTTTCCCTTCCATCTGCCTGCCTTCATGAGATGGGGTGAGAGGCCCTTGTGTTGACCCCCGTCGCAGTCTTTTTAACACCCTTGTGTGGGCTTTGTACTGTGTTGAAGTTTCTGTTTTGTTTTCTGTCTTTGAGAGCAGGGGCAGAATCCGTCTTGCTTCCACGGTCTCTCTCAGCCTCCCACGGTCGCCGCTCACAGACGCACGGGATGACTCGTCAGGAATAATCCTGCCTCCTCGGGCCGGTCCGTGTCCACGCTGTCTCTGTCCTGGCTGTTCACGAAGTTTGCAGCCAGCATCTAGGCTTTGGCCAGAGAGTCGGCTGCTCAGGCAGTTCTGTGAGCTCAGGCAGAATGCAACCTGCCTCTTAAAGGTGGGCCTTTCTCGAGAATGGACGGTGGACCGGCCACACGTTATCGGCAGGTCTTCTTTTTTCAGTCCCCTGCAGAGGCGCTGGCCACTGTGTGGAAGAAATTAAAATCACGCATGGGCGGGTGTGGGTGAGGGCAGGGAGGTTCTGTGTGAAAGCCCCGACGTTTGGTGTGAAGACCGTCTTGCTCGGCCCCGTCTTGGGCCAAACTTGGTGTAGGAAGTGAGACCCTGGTCAGATATGGGAAGATAGTTGGCCTTTCCCATGCATACCCTGAGGATCTGTGGGGTCACCTGGGTTTTCCTGAATGACCCGAACACTTTCCCCTGGCCTGAACACCGTCTGGTGCCGTCCTTAAGTGTCCACGGGGCCCCCCACACTGACGGCAGTGCTTGCACTGCTCTTCTTCGCTCCGCTGGCCAGAAGAGATACTCTAGAAGATGCTTGAGTCATCCGAAAGCATGAATCCAGCCTCTCCTCCCTGGGTGTGGCTCCTAGTGAGTTCCTACCCGCTCCTCTAAAATTTTACAATATTTAGATATTACACAGGATTTGAATACATAATAAATGATAATAATGCTAAGAGTAATGACTGATTAAAATCAATGAGAGAGAAGCAATGCCGTGATCAACAATCCAAAGGATACAGTTGTTACAGGACATCAGTTATTGGAATCCTATGCTGTCTGAAGTGGCTATGCACACTGAACCACAGAGAAAAAGAGACGAGCTAACGTAAGCTCTCAAGCATGGGGCCTTACATAGCCGATGCCTTTCCATTCACTATTTTTACCACTTTGTAGGTGAAGGAATAATGTTACGGATTGCATAGACAAAGTAAAAATCTAAGCATGGGTGTGGTCTTACCCAGCAGGCTTTTTAAGAGCTTTGCCATTTGGCATCAATTGAACATGGGCGATCAGAGATTTTTGTTATTTGACCAGGGAAAAGTAGAAAAACTCATCTGTTGTGTGTGTTACCCATTATCTATTTTCTGAAATGGATATGTGACAAATATCCCAAACTTTTGGGGCAATATGTGAAAAATGATGTCTATTTTTAATCAAACCAATTCATAACTAGTGATTCAGACTAAGAACTACTACCATAGGAATAAGGCATTTTTTATTATCATTTAAAATCTTGTTTGGGGCACTTGGGTGGCTCATTCAGTTCAGCATCCAACTCTTGATTTCGGCTCAGGTGATCTCAGGATCGTGACTTTGAGCCCCATGTTTAGTCTCACACTAGGTGTGGAGCCTACTTAGGATTTGCCCCTTTCCCCTGCTCACATGTGCTCTCTAAAATAAAAGTAAAAAAATTAAAAATCTTGTCAATTTACATTAGCAAAACATGTATTTATATTTTTTACAAATAAAGGGACAAAATCAAACAATATAATCTATAGGTTTTTGGTTTATATTAACTGAACAACAACAACAACAACAACAACAAATCCCAAACCTTTAAAGAAACCAAAATACCTTGTTCTTTCACTGAGGACTTATATCCTTAATCTTGGTTCAGATGGAATTTTTATACGGGTGCTAAACGGCACCGAAAATAGGATTTTTAATGGTGAGACTCAGAGGCTCTTAACTGCATAATATGGTGAGCACTGCTATAACTTAGCACTTACAAGGCTTTTGCACATTTTGGAATAGTTTGTTTAAAACTGTCCTAATATGTTTATAGCCCCTTTTCTATTAAGCCTGATTTAAACAGTACCTTATCAAGGTTTTACTGTATATACAAGGTGGAAATACTTATTTTGTGTACTTCTTTAGCTGAAACCCATAAATCAGATACCCACAATGCAACGGCAGAATTGTATTGGATTTATAATAAACTTGAGAAGGCTTGAGTCACAGCAGACTAATGGCAAAACACCATTCCTGGCATTATTCAAGTACAAAATAAAGAGGAAAGGAGGGGGGAACAGAGAGAACTGCAGAATAAATGAAGTTACGGTCGTAAGACCATGGCTCTTGCTTTAGAATCCACTATGGTGAAACTTGCTGTCGCACATGCCTTTTGTTGTTGTTTTTCCTGATATTTTTGCAGGGTTTAAAATTTATTATTATTATTATTATTATTATTATTATTATTATTATTAATTTTAGAGAGAGAGCACACAAGCCAGGGAGAGGGGCAGAGGGAGAGGGACGGAGGGAGGGAGAGAGACAGAGAGACAGAGAGAGAGAGAGAGAATGAATCAATCTTAAACAGGCTCCATACTCAGCACAGGGCACAATCCCATGACCCTAGGATCATGACCTGAGCCGAAATCAAGAGTTGGACGCTCAACCAACTGAGCCACCCAGGTACCCCTCCGATATTTTTGGTTATAGTAGTCATGGACCACATCAGGGAACTGTTTCATTCTTGCAAGGTTAGAATTCAGAGAACTTTCTGCCTGTTGCTTGTTTGACTGTTAAAGACCCTACATGTTTAATGTCATAAACCACAATTAATAAGTCATCAGTTTTGAAGCTTAGTAGTTCTTAGAGAGATTATGTTGGCAGTTAATAAAGGGATTATATTAAAGCACATTTACTGAGTGCCTGAAAGGCTTTCTCTGCAGATTCAGCCAACCCCAAAGGCAATGTAAAAATAAATAATAGGGAAAATTATATAATAGCACACTCAAGATGGTCAAAACAGGAAGCATAGCTGATGTCTCTCGATTTGTTTCTCTTTTACACTGGTATAAACTAAATTATCAGAATAAACTATGACTTGTATCTGTTAGACTATCTTCGAGCAAGTTAGACTGAATTCAGATATTGGGATTGACATCTAAGAAGAATAATGACTTTAGTGATTATATTTTCTTTTTTTTTTTTTTTTAATTTTTTTTAACATTTATTTATTTTTGAGACAGAGAGAGGCAGAGCATGAATGGGGGAGGGTCAGAGAGAGGGAGACACAGAATCTGAAATAGGCTCCAGGCTCCGAGCTGTCAGCACAGAGCCCGATGCGGGGCTTGAACTCACGGACCGCGAGATCATGACCTGAGCCGAAGTCGGTGGCTTAACCGACTGAGCCACCCAGGCGCCCCTAGTGATTATATTTTCTTAACAAAAATCGGGAATCCAGTTCTGTAAAATATAGTGGAAAGAACAAGACAAAGTATTTTAACTTGTACAGTCATGGAGTGTTGGGGGATTTCTTTCTGTCCTTTTTCAGATTCTCCAAATACAATTTAAGACAGCTTATGAAAATACACATGCATAAAGATGAGAGAGTATATCTTAGTGGCTTGGCCCGTCCCAATTCATCATGGTTTTATCCTTGTTTTCTCCTCCCCCTGGTATGTTGTCCCCTACTTTTTCAACTGCTGGCTTCTTATCCTTGTGGGCTCAGCTTAAGTGTGATGGCTTTGTTGCGTTCTTACTTTTCTGCTAAAAGTGGCTAAGGAATGAGAGGACAAGGGAGTCTGGGGTTTATCCACTCAGCAGTGTCATCCAGGACCCAAATCTGTTCATCTTTCTGCTCTCCTATCCTCAGCACATGGCTAGACACAGTCCTGTCACCTTATGACTGGAAGCTGTCCGCTGTAGTTTCATGCATCACAGGTGTTTATGGTGACGTTCCCACAAAGAAGAAGGAGCATTTGTGGCTTCATGTCACTTCTTTGGTTAGGGATTAAAAACACATCCAGGAAGGTGCCCTTCAGGTGTCCCTGTATGTCTCATTGGATCCGGCCTGAATGATTCCATGTCAGGGGGTAGAATTACATGGTTGGCTTACAGTCATCAGCATTTATCTCCTGGGGCTGGGGATGAGCCATTTTCCTGGAGTGCAGTAAACACCTGAAGTAAAGCAGGCAATGAAAATGGAGAAGGCCACCAACATCCCTCCCATGCTTGTCCTGGGCCTCAGGTCTAGGGTAGGTAGCTTCCTCCCTCGCATCTCCTGACTTAATCCTCTCCTAGCACCAAGCATAATCTGGACTTTGTTTTTTTAAGTTTATTATTTATTTTGAGAGAGAGAGGATCCCAATCAGGATCCACACAGGCAGCACAGAGACCTGCGTCGGACCGGATCTTACAAACTATGAGATCATGCCCCGAGCCAAAACCGAGTCAAACACTTAACCAACTGAGCCACCCAGGTGCCCCTGTACTTACTTTATCAATAGGATGCGTTTTTTTTTTTTTTTAACGTCCCCGAACTCTCTAAGAGTAGGGACTTTGTTCACTGTTGTATCCTTAGTACGAAGCACAATGGAGATGAGTAGGAAGTATTTTTACTAATAGTACAAAAAAGGAATTATATAATTCACAGTATCATCAAACATTAATCTCTTTACTTAGAAGAAATGAAACCTTCCCTTATACAAAGACCTATTTTTTTTTCTTTTTGGCTCATAAAAGAAACATGATGAAATAATACCCCAGTGAGGGTATATTGTTCCCAAAGTCTTGAGTCACCGTATACAGCTGATCTGAAATTCACAGATATAACAACTGTGTATGAGTCAGGCTCCTGGTAGGAAGCAAACAACACACCCTGAGTGAATTAAAGGGATTTTAATGGAGAGCCCAGGTGTAGGGACAAGTGAAAAAGCAAGTGATGGTAACAGTGAGTCACAGCTAAAAGCTGTTACCATGCCAGACCAGAGGGGCACAAAGAAGCAGCTGGTCTCGGTTTCGATTAGAGCTTTAGCAGCAGCAAGAGGGCTCCTTGACAGGGGTAAACTCCAGACACAGAGCCACAGCCAAACTACAGCCTGGCAGGAGGCAGCCAGGAGAAGACCCCAGCCTCCCTCTCTTCTTACCTTTAAATTATCAGAACCAAGCTGGAAGTCAGAGGGGAAGGTCTATTCTCTATCTATCTATCTATCTATCTATCTATAGTGTATATATACTATATACCATATACTATATAGATAGGTTTAGATTAGAGATATAATGTAGATTATAGATATAGATAGTATAAACCTTGGGTTCCCTTTGGCTTCTATGTAGACAGATAATACATACATATATATGTAAATTTAAATATGCATCTGGGAAAGCAGAGTTGCTAGCTCAGTTCTGCCATTTTTTTCCACTCAGAATCCATTATTGCCCTTTGCTTGTTGTGCTTTCCTTAAAAAACAAAAACAAAAACCTCACACTTACATCTCCAGTGTAAGGGCAACGCAAAATCCCCCTTAACTACCGTATTATTTCAAGGGAAGTTAAAGTGCTGGTATTCTAACCTGGAAGGTAAGTCGTAAACTTTAATCACTACCGGTGTTCTTTATAGCAGGTGGCAGGAAACCGTGGAAGAAGGAAATAACTCACTGACAGCAAACACATCTGTTCTTGCTCCTGCTTCCGTCATGCTATTTACATGAACACTCGTGGTGCCTTTCTTTCACTACCAACTTCACAGTCTCCTTACGACTTAATTCATAAGGAATTCAAGTCTTTGTTGCTTTCTTACAGCTTTCCATTGATGTCCGTGGAGTTCCAAGATTTCAGGCCACCGGCAAATCCTTTCTCTTCCAGGGGTATACGTAGGGGTGATTGAGCGGTTCACATCTATTAGACCCACTTCTTAAGCCACTGGCCTCGTTCAGTCACAAGAATTTCCTTGGGAATTTCTTACTTTAACTTTGTGGACGATGGATGCCCATTGATGAAAGAATCAATCAGTCTTTCAGGCTGTTAATGCCATTTCAGGTGTTCAAGTCAATTTATTAAAACCCAAGCCCCGAGAGAGCGCATGCATGTAAATAAATGTAGCCCAGATTTAATATGGGACTTCGTCATCCACTGGCTTCTGATGGAAACTGGGATGTGTAGGTTCTGAGTTCTCAGGCTCAAGTATGCTTCCCGAATGCCGCATCCCACGTGTCAGAATCCCATTTCTTCCCGACCAGGGAAGAATCTTCGCATCGGAGATCTGCAAGTGTAGGGCAGACATGGTTGAATATCAGGCTGTGAGGCTTGTATCTCCAGCATTTTGAATTAAGCCAATGCTTTAAAACTGTCTTTCCCCTTAGGTACGTTCCCAGGCAGCCAGGAAGAGTTGTTCCTCCTCACAGTCTTGGTTAAACACCATTGTGACTTTGGTACCTATGTGCCAATCTTCCCTCTGCCTGACCTGCATCCCATACTATCAGCAGCTGTAGGTTTGAGCAATAGTGACGCCACTGTGGGCCACAGGGTTTCCAGGCCCATCTTCGTCTTCAGGGAGGAGTTGTATGTGTTGATGAAATATACGAGCAATCCTGTGCTGTTCTCCTGTATTGAGGGTGTGCTTTGGGAATATCTCCAGTAGTCTTCAACAGTCGGCGGTGGGGTGGGGGGTCCCTGCAGGAGACAGTAGTCACGACCAAAGAATCACCTGAAGAGAGTTTAATGATGGGCTATTGAATCCCCAAGGGACTGGTAAGTGCCGAAAGCTCTTAGCTCCGTGGGGCCTGAAGGACTGTGGAGAGGAAGCTGTTCTGGGGAGGAGAGAGAAGCCGAAACAGAAGGAGAACAGCCACGTGACAGGAGCAATGGCCACAGATCAAATGAGGCAGGCCCTGCCAACACGGTAATCTGGCAGGGAGAGGGCAGGAATAAAAATATCTTCCCTTGGTCCTCCTCCCACAGTAGATGTTTCTGTGTCTCTCGCTGCCTACATCTAATTGGTAGCCAGAGTGTAAGAAAGCCTGGGAATTGTAGCCTGTAGATTTCAGCCTAGAAGAACATAGATCAGAGCAGGAGAGGAAGGAAAGGAAAAATGGAATTTAACCAGAACATCTCGTCTCTTCTTTCTTGCTAGTAGAAGATGACTAGGGGTGAATGAATAATAGAACTCTGCTACATGGTTCTGAGAGTACTGCATTTGTGAAATGAGTTAAATACCACATAGTTATGACTTTATATTTATTTCGATCATTTTTTTCCCCAAAAGCCCTACAGGGAAATGAAATCGGCAAAACAAAAATAATTCCGTTTTGATTTTCCTAAGATTTTTATGAAGTTTTCTTTTTGATCACTGTAGATATGTTCGAGGTTCTGAATGAATTCAGAAATCATTGTTCCAAATGTGCTGTGTCAAATGCATATTCGGTACCAGTAATTCTCAAAGGCAACCTCTGGAAAAAGGAATTTCAGTCTTTCACGGATTTAACTGGTAGACACAGAGAAGAGGCAGACAACGTAGGAACGAGACCTGGTGACGGTAGTGTGACCAAGACTAGCACGTGGGGACCCATGGTCCACTTTGTGAATCCTGGCTTTGCCAATTGCTAGCTATGTAAATTGGAGAAATTATTTAAATTCCAAGTCACGACCGACTCATCTATAAAATGGCAATACAATAATAATAATCCTCTTTATTAGAGAATATGAACTAAAGTAAACACATTAGAAGCTGACTAGCTTAGCACCTGCCATATGGTGGGACGTGAATTGTAGTGAATCTTTTCCTCCGCTTCTTTTCGTATTTTCTGAGCTGCCTCAAAAACTGTTGGGAGCCAGGAAGGGAGTCTGTTTCTGAAAACTAGATTTGGCATAATATAAGCAATACATACTTTCTCTCAGTGCACTGTCCTCCAGAGTGGATTGGAAGGAAAAAAGGAGAAAGAAGGAATATATCTGCGTCTTATACAAGAAGACATTCAGGGCAAGAGCACACACTAGCTTATTAGTTCTCAGTCCCACTGTGTCATTGGCAACCCAAGACTCAGAATTAATAATAAGGAAACAACGCTTGGGTGGGAGAGCTTTGGAATGCATTATAAAGGAGACATAGCCATTTTTCATGCAGACATGTGGTAATATTCCCTTGCTAGCAGTTACATTTAAACTTGGTACGGAGTGAATGGGGAACATAAGATTTTGATGTTAGATTACAAAGGACTATAGTGACACACATTAATTGCGTGGTTCTTTTTGTTTTTTTGTTTTCTTTTTGAGACAACATTCTAGATGCTGAGGTGAGACGGCAGGGGGTAGGGGGGGTGGGAAGAAAGACACACAGAGGAGAGAAAGAGACAGAGAGAGAGTTTGCTGTATATGTTGTCATTTAGTTATTTAGTTCATAGAGTTGGCAAATATTGGTAGATGGGTAAATTGTGTTTCGTGTCTAAGCTATTCTCTAAATCTTTTAGGACCTTATGAATTATAAGCATCATATAGGTATTTCTGTGATACCAAACCTTGATGGTAATAGAATTCCACCAGAGTGGAAATATTCTCCAACCAAAGTCTACTAAGTAGAAAGCTAAATAAAATTCATCCTATTTAAACTTCTTGCCCAGTTTCCAAATATATTATATTGAAATTTTCCTTTATTTTATTCTGATATTCATTATGTATTTGTTGAAAACTTGCTCCTCACTCTAAACTACATTAGGTACTTTAAGTAATACAGACAAAAATAAAGTGTTGCCTTAAGAATGTTTAAATGTAGTAGCTTATTTAAATCTGTATAGACTACGCAAATCACATGTCTTCCACTGAAAAACTGAAAAGATAATATATATTCTAACCTAATGAATTTGATAAAAGAAAAGCTACAGTGTCATATTGTGTGATAAACATTTACCACATTTTTGTAATTCCTTACTGAGGAGAAAAGGACTGAGCTTTGAGTTGGTATGTGTAGATTGCTAAATATTGTTCAGTGAATTCCTGCCATGTCTCGGGTGTAAAGGAAGGACGTTCATTTGAACACTTCCTCTGATTGGTATGAATTCAGATCTGTTTAATAGCCTCAATGCATATTTTAGAAAACACAATAAGAATTTTATTATACCATATAGACTATAGACTATCTAGATCTTCTGTGGTAGATCATTGCTCTTTTTGATGCAGATCTGTGTTACTATTATATTATGGAAGCTTGAGTTACAAATATAGTTAAATATGTTAATTAGGACATGATTGCACATCTCAGGGGACATACACGAACATGCTTTTTTGTTTGTTCGTTTCTCGGACATGGCACAGGGTTTATGTAGCTGTTTACTGGCAACACAGAGTAGGTAGTAGTTGTTTCTGATGCTCTCAAGTGATAGTCCAGCAAAAGATAAAATCAGTATTTTTGCTTGCATGTATTAAAAACAGTATTATAGGGGCGCCTGGGTGGCTCAGTCAGTTGAGCGGCCGACTTCGGCTTAGGTCATGATCTCGTGGTCCATGAGTTCAAGCCCTGCGTCGGGCTCTGTGCTGACAGCTCAGAGCCTGGAGCCTGTTTCAGATTCTGTGTCTCCCTCTCTCTGACCCTCCCCTGTTCATGCTCTGTCTCTCTCTGTCTCAAAAATAAATAAACGTTAAAAAAAAAAACAGTATCATATTCAGTATGGAATCGCATACTGGAAATAATCTTCTCCTAGAACTCCAAGCCATTTTTTCCATCATAATTTTTGGTGCTTCTTTTGAAAGTCTGATGACGTATTGATTTTTAATCTATTTGAAGATTGAAGCCCTGGCCCTATGGCCACTGTTGAAATTTTCTTTTATTATTTTTTTTGAAAAATTTTGAAAACATTTGAAAACTTGCCTTTTGTGGTTTATTGTGCTGGGTTTAGGTGAGTCATGTCAATATGGAAGTTCATGTCAGTTCTGGGGAAATTTGTTGAATTAAAAAAATTTATTTCACTTAATTATTTTCATTTTACCCTTCTGGAAATCCTATTGTTTGGATTTGGACTTCTTGGATATATTAGTTTTCTTATCTTTTTTCTACAATTTCCCTTAACTTTGGTGTTGTTATTGCTTTTGTTTTCCTTCTTCATGAAAAGTCCCTTAAGTTTGTCTTTCAGACTTTTCTGTTGAATTTTTGTTACTGTTAGTATATTGCAACTTCCAGGGACTCTTTAGAATCCTCTGTATGTTCTTTTCTTATAGTCTCCTGTTCTTGTTTCATCAATAAAATATTTTTTCAAGGTATTAAGGACACCAATGATAGCATTAAAAAAATTTGCTCAGAGCACTAATTTCCCTTCAATCCCTTGTTTTGGTTTTATGTCTGTTATGGTAGAAGCTTTATGTCAATGCCTGCTGGTCTTGCTTGTCTACTCATATTTAGGAGACAGTCACTGAACAACTTTCAGAAGCTCAAGAGTAGGGATACTGTGGACATTGCCCCCCAGTGGCTCTCATTATATGGTGATCTGATAGGACTATTTCACAAAGAACCTCCATGTGTGTGCACCTTGGCTTGGTGTATCTCTCAGTGTAGCTGGAAATTCTAAGGGTGATTACCTAAATTTGATTAATCCATGGAATCTTACTCTTCCACAGAAACTTGCATCTAATCCCTGTATTTTCAGTACAATACTTATACCCTGGAGCCCTAGTGCCTCTCCAGAGTTCAAAGGAAGCAAGGAGTCTGCCAGATTCACAGGGTTATGGAGGAAATCTGGTGTCTATATCTGATCTTGTGTTTCGAATGCTTCTCTACATTTCAGCTTCCAGGTGTTATTAATGTTTCTTTTGCCTCAGCTTTATGGGATCTGAAGCACAAGCTAGACTTTCAGGCTGGGATGCTTAAAATAATAACAGTGTATCATTTCTCACAATTCTCTGGGCAAGTGGTGTGTTCTTCTGCCTATTTTGCATGTATGCCTGGAAGGTTGATAGGGAGGGGCTTAGCTATACTAACTGAGTGGGAGTCTGTCTCTCTGTCTCCATGTTGTCCCCCTTCCTTCAAGATACTAAACTGGTCTTCCTCACAAGATAGACAACCTCATTCCCAAGGTGCCCAACATCCCAGCATTTATTAAGCCTCTGTTTATTTTACATTTGCTGATGTTCCATTGACCAAGCAAGTCACATGACCATGCTGAGAGCGAATGGGAGCCGTTAGGGCAACAATGTACCACAGTGGTCACACCAACTTGTATTCCCACCAGCAATACAGGTGTTCCTGTTACTCCATAGCCTCCCCAATACTTTATAGTTTCTGGTTTTAGTGGTTATGCCATTTTCAAGTGAGTCCAGCGTGTGTATACTGTTTTCTTGTTGTGATTTGATTTTTATTTTAATGTCAATGAATGATGTTGAATAACTTTTTAGATACAGCGAAACCTGGGACTGTGAGTAACCTGTTATGTGAGTGTTCCGCAAGATGAGCAAACATTTCTAATAAATATTAACTTGGCCAAAGGGCAATGTCTTGAAATATGAGTAGTATGTGATGCCAAACATCATACGATCACAACTGAGCCAATGATTCTTCTCTCTCTCTCTCTTTCTCTCTCTCTCTCTCTCTCACTGCGAGACTGTGGGTGATCGTCTCCCATGCTTGGATGCTCAGTCTCGGGCCTTGGTATTTGGCAGAATTCAGTGATTTTTCAGAATGTTGGAAAGTGCCCACAACTGGTGCTAACTTATTTTTTGTCACTTCAAAGCACCTAGGGACAGTCCTTTGCTTTTCATAGAAGACTGAGCTTAGGAATGCTTTGCTTCATTCTAGGTCAAGCTGTCTGCAGATACAGACCTTTTCCTCTGTTGCCTTATTGCCAGTTATATTAAATAGAGTATATGACAAGAGTTTATTAATACTGTACTGTAGTCAACTTCTGTTAGTGACAGTGAAAGTCGTCCTACACAATAACCCTCCTCTCTGTCGTCTCCCTCACACCAACCACGAAGGTTTTCAAAGGTAAGTGCAGGTTAATTTGTTTATTTTATTTATATTTTGTACTTGCTTTATTTTGTATTATATTACAGTACTGTAATCACTTTTATATGGAATATTTTGGGGTTGCAGAACGAATCATCTCAGTTTCCATTATTTCTTATGGGGAAATTTGTTTTGATATACAAGTACTTTGGATTACAAGCTTGTTTCTGGAACAAATTATGCTTGCGATCCAAGGTTTTACTGGACTTGAATTAGTTATTTTTTATTAGTTTTTTTGTACTGTCTGAAACCACACACATTTTCTCTCTTACCATTCTGGAGGTCAGATGTCCTAAAATCCAAAGTGTTGACAGGGCTGCATTCCCTTTGGAGGCTCTAGGGGACAATTTGTCTCCTTGCCTTTTTGACTTATGGAAGCTGCCTGTGTTCATGGCTCCTGTTCCCTTCCATATGCAAAGCCAGCCGCCTGGTGTCTTTTGGTCTCTCTCTCTCTCTCTCTCTGTCTCTCTGACCTCTGATTCTATCATCTCATTACTTTCTTTGATTCTGACCCTTCTTCTTCCATCTTTTAAGGTGCCCTGTAATCACACTAAACCCAATCAGATAATATCTAGAATATCTTGGATAATCTCCCTGCATTAAGGGCCTTAATTTAATCACATCTGCAAAATCCCTTTATCATGTAAGGTAACATACTCACAGTTTCTAGGGATTGGGGCATAGGCATTTTAAGGATAGGCCATTATTCAGCCTACCACACTACTTTTGCCGTATCATCCTCTGTTATATTACTTTGTTATAGTATTTGCTATAGTATTTGCTTCTGTTCATTTAAGTCAAAATATATATTTTTTAATATTGAGTTTCACAGACCCTATTTTTAACGATGTATTTTTGAGTCCGCTGTGGCAATTAAGAAATTTAATGTAAATTTAGGGTATATAATAACTTGGTAAAAGAAAAAAATTAATGACAAAATGAATAATCACCCTAACTTTTAAAGTGTTTGTTGGGTGTAGCTTTAAACCAACTTGCCAACATTTTATCTATGGCTTCCTCCTTAAAATCGCCTGAAAGTGTAGCCGGTGGAATTGTATGTTCTCTTCATTCATCAGTGCATGAGTTTATTTCTCCCAGCAGAAATAACGGAAGTGGTTACAGAGTAGGGATGGAGTGACCTGGATCTGTCTTTGGTCCTTTTTTTCCAGGAGAAGGGATCGGTGATTGATTACTGACTAAATTAAAGAATGACTAAAACCACTGGTGTTATTTTCCGCTCCAGCACCTTGGTTTCTTTTGTGTGGCTTGCTTTTAAATATTCAGCTCTCTTCTCCTCACTGCAAAGCAAACATGCCTCGTTAATCTCTTAACTGTGTCTTCTCAGTTTATGTCTCCGCTGATCCTTATCTCTCAACTTCTGCATATTTTAGCATTGTATATAAACTTATTTTTTGTGGGGCTCAAATATTTATTCTCGAAACAAATTTTAATTTCCTCAAAAGAACTGCTTCTCTTTCTGGAACTTGAATTGTAACTAGAGCCATTGACGCTTCATGGCCCTCTGTTAGGAGCTCAACATTTATTACATCTGTTTATCCAAATCTATCTATCTCTCTGTCTCTTTCTATGTCATCTATTCATCACCTATCCTTATCTCTCTGTCTCTTTCTCTTTCTCTCTCTCTTCCTTCTTAGGGAGTGATAACATTTTTTTCTATACGTAATAAAGTTTTAAATTAATTTTATATTTGGCAAGGCATCAAAATTAATTACAGGACCATGCTTTTTGAGAGTTTTATTAGAAACGTTTTGTGATCATTTTAGTGGTGGGATGCTTCAAAGGAAGATGTCTGGGTTTTGCACTCTTGACATATACACTCTTCTTTGGGAGGACATCAGCTCATCTGAGCAGAATGTCCTAAGTGTTGCCAGTGCATAATAATTTGCATTGATGTATGAAAATCCTCTAATGATCACATTTGTATCAAGCTGCTTGGGATTTGTGCAAAACCATGAGTCAGGGAGAGAAGGAAGCAATGACAGATGGGTGGAGAGTCTCAGTTATTGGAAAGGAGCATCTTTTCTCATGAATGTCATTTTCCATTTAATTTCGTGTTGTCATTGAAAGACCCTAATGCATCCGTTGAAAGAAGAGTCTTGTAGGGAATGACATTTGGGAGAGCGCCAACATGGGACACAACCTGAGGCTGCAAATGCTGGTCTGTTTGGCAGCTGCAAGGCGAACAACTGTTTGGCATCGAATTCCTTGGTAGGAAGCCTCTAGAATCAGCAAAGGATTAAAAATAGAAAGATGGGACGGGTTTCTATGGCTTCAGAGGGAGAGAATTCAATTCCCCTGGCTGCAGGGATAAATCTGCAATGCCAGAACCTTCCTTAGAATGTATATGCCAGAGTGTTAGATGACACCCAGGGATGGCCACAGTAAAAGGAGTAGTTAATTCTGTTCTAAATCACTCTGCCAGTCATGCTCCATGACCTTGCATATTATTTAATTAAACTGTATCTGAATTGGCTCAGAGCATAATAATGCTGTTCCTCCCTCACAGGAGACATTTCAAGGCTATTTAACCATAAGATGGGGGACTGATCATCTTGACATGACTTTTCTACCGATCAGGATCCTCAGTCCAGGGTTGATTTTATTCAAAAATTTTGGATTGCTTCCTACACCTTTGGCATATATTTGTATTTTTCAGAGTATTCTCTTTTGTGACTAGAAATACATTGCTCCGTTACAAAGCCAAGAGTAGGATTCTCTTTGCCTTGTTCTTCTGAGAGTACAACTAGTGATTGCCAATGAATCATAGATCCATGCTACTCAAAATTTAATTTGCAGAGGAATCACCTGGGATCTTGTAAAAAGACAGATTCTGATTCAGTAAGTCTGTTGTGAGAGGCCCTTTCATTATTTAAAAAAATTTTTTTAAACATTAGCTAGTGGCACCAGCTCCCTAGCTTCCCACCCTACTTCTCATGGTGGTAATCCCCGCTGTCTCCTTGGCCTAACTTAGGATGGCAATGGTGGTGATTCCTCTTGCACTATGATTTGGCTGCTTCTTGGTGCCCACACTGATTAGACTATTTGGTTGAGAGGGAGAACGTGGTAGAGAGCTTCATCAAATTCAGAGTATCTTGTCCACAAACAGAATGTGATTCATAGCCGTCCTGGCATATGATCTGGCCTCAGTCACTTTACAGTGTTGTTCTTTTCCTGTTCTCAGAACCAGAGCCTGATTCAATTTCTGTTCCCCAGCCCTGCTGTGCCAGAAACCAGGATTTGTGCATTTGTGTATTTCTAAATGGATCATTAGAAATTGGGACCCATTTCCTGCTTGACTGAATGGTTTTAGCTGGTTGAATGAGACTAAATTTGATAATATCCCCAAATAAGTTATTTTTACAGTCCACAATTAATGATCAGCACAAGGTGATTAATGTCGCTTTCTTGTGATCGTGTTTGTATCATAAAATTATATGTCAGAACTCATAGTCTTTCCTGATTCTCCAAGGTCTGATGATCACCTGCAGAATTTAAACAAATTCACCGCACAGAAATAATTAACACCATTTTACGAGACATGATTGAATTTTACATGTTAAAGTCTTGTAAATAATATTCATGATAGTATTTGCTATTAGTCAATATGCTATAGTAGTCAGTATGTTCCAGTGTAATATGCAAATTCTGATCTTCAATAAAATAGGCTTCTGTAGTTGTCTTCCCTTTTAGATTGTATCAAAATCTGGCAAGATCTTGACTCAAATAACTTATTTGGAGAGTTTAACTTTTGCAAATAGAAATGCAGTTTGGGGGCTAAAACATGGAGGTCCTTTTGCCTATTAACTGAGTCATGAGTTCAAGAGTATATCATTCAGTAACGTATACACTGCTTTAGATATTTGCAGCACAAAGTGACTTATATAGGGAATTTTGTGTTAAGAAATGTTGGAAAGGCTGCAGAAGGCATCAGAGCCTAAAGCTTGTTTTCAGACTTATCACTACAGTTCTGGTCCAGAGAATTAGGAAGATACCGGTGTTCCCCTGATAAGGAAACTATTGGAAACCACTGCTAATGGTCACTGGAGTGAATGTATCAGTATAAGATCGTGAGGGGTGCAAAACCTCGTATCTGCCACAGCAAGCCTTTGCTTATGAGATCTAAAGGAAGAACAGTATGGTGTCTGTCATCCTTGCATTTTCAAAGTCTCATGGGAGAGAATCTCACTGCCAGAACATAGACTGAATTCACAACTTTGGAATCAAAGGAATGTGAGAAACACGGCTCTCAGGTGACCCTGGAAAGAGCAAAAAATACAGTCAAATAAACACTGGTTTCCAGAACAATACTTGTTACACAGAGGAGATGGCATTTACTGAATGGCTTAAGGTTTTAGGATATTTACCCAGTTGGTTAACATCTCTGTTTTACAAGGTGAGAGACAAATCCTTTGAAACTGTCTGGGGACCTTCTGAGAAATTTCAAAGTTAGAGGTTAAAGTGACTCCATTTAGGATTTGTTTTGGGAAAAGACCAAAAAGTTTGAACATTTGATTAAATTATGTGACCCAAGTGACAGGAAGATTTTAAAGGCAGATACACAAGGGGCACCTGGGTGGCTCAGTCGGTTAAGTGTCTGCCTTCAGGTCACGTCATGATCTCACAGTCTGTGGGCTTGAGCCCCGCGTCAGGCTCTGTGCTGACAGCTTGGAGCCTGGAGCCTGCTTTGGATTCTGTGTCTCCCTCTCTCTCTCTGCCCCTCCCCTGCTCATGCTCTTTTTCTCTGTGTCTCAAAAATAAATAAAAAACATTAAAAAAAGTAAAGAAAAAAGGCAAGTACAGAAGGTTACATGATTGTGAACAAAAATTAGCTCTCTTAATTTTGAGAAGACTGGGTTTTCTTAAGTAATTAAAGACCCAATAAAGACAACAGGAAGCACAGTAAATTATTTGGTAAGCCACAGAATCTTTGCTTTCTGGGTTCACTACCCAAAAGATAAAACAACAACCACAAAACAAACAAACAAAAAGAAACTTTCACAATGTCTACTCAAGAGCAGACTGACAGTCCAAGAAAATAGAGAGTAAACCAAATTCTAAAATGCAACAGTATACTTTTGTATTAAATCTCATTCTTCTAAAACCTTAAATAAATATATTCCAAACTTAGCTAGCTTGATTAGCTTGATCATACATAAAATGCCTTTTCCAAGATTTTTTCCACAAATCTTCCATGACTTTTTAAATCATTCGTATTTTGTCTAAGTTTTTTTTTTCTTTCTCATTCTTGAACAGTTGATCATTTTACTTTCCTTACCTACTTTCCACAAGCTATTTCCTTTCATTTTTATTTCAACGTAGCTTTAATCACGTATATTAATTGGAATTCTTAACCCTTAGAATACTTAATTCCTAGTGAAAATTAAGAAGGAAGCACTTGTGAGCTATCACATCTGTGGATTGGCAAATTTTCAAGTACATTTCATAATTTCCAGAAGTATATTCTTTCTCAGTGTAAATTTTTCTTTTTTTTTTTTAATTTTTTTTTTTAATGTTTATTGATTTTTGAGACAGAGAGAGACAGAGCATGAACGGGGGAGGGGCAGACAGAGAGGAAGACACAGAATCTGAAGCAGGCTCCAGGCTCTGAGCTGTCAGCACAGAGCCCGACGCGGGGCTCAAATTCACAGACCGTGAGATCATGACCTGAGCGAAGTCGGACGCTTAACCAACTGAGCCACCCAGGCGCCCCTCAGTGTAAATTTTTCATTGTGGCACGAACATGTGGACCAAACTAATAGACCCAAATGTCTTTAGTTTCTTTGTAAAGCCAAAATAGGATAAACCTATGTTCAGTGATGCATGCTTTAGTATTTTATCTTACTTGGAAATGATCTGTGTATTCAGAGAATATCCATCATTTCACCTATCTCAGTATAGCTTAGGTTTCAAGTTATCAAAAAGTTTTGGAAAGTATTTTTAAGTAGACATGCTATAAAGCATAATTATTATTGAAATGTTCCTCTATAAACTTTTACCTTACTTCCATCTATTTAATTAACTTGTTCCTAATAATTATGTTTATGTCAGTTATGAAGCTTTCATGAGACATTAAACAGAATTTTTTTTTCAGCTAACTATTAAGTTATTCTCACTGACAGATTCTGTAACAGAAATAACATGAGCTTATTTGACTTCTAGTAAACCTATGTTTAATGCTGATAACTCTAAAGACATGCTTGCTTTAATTAAACCAACAAACTTAAACTAGCTTTTATTTGCCTAAGATTAGCCTAGATCATGTGAACTTGTAAAACATTTGAGTAGTTTCTGTATTTCTGAGAGTATCCTTGAGTTATGCAAACACTGATTGTCTTTAAGCTAATTAAATAGAGCTCTTTACAAATTAATTTTGTCAATGCCATCTGGAGGTAGAAAAAAATCACACATTTATAATCGACATACACATGCATACAGACAGATGCAAACAGAGATCTTCTAGCTTTCACTTGAAAATTTTAGCCACAGGACGGGTACAATAATGCAAAACTCACTCCATGTTGTATTTAGGGCAGATAGTAAGTTAAGGTTAGCGGTTCAGATGGCTAAAACTTTTTACTAATATTTCTGGAAGAGACTTTTAATATTTTTCATAAGTCTAGTTTTTAAAATAGTCTTTCTTTCCTTCTAAATATATATATATTTTTAATGTTTGTTTATTTTTGAGAGAGAGAGAGAGAGGCAGAATGTGAGCGGGGGAGGTGCAGAGAGAGAGGGAGACACAGAATCCGAAGCAGGCTCCAGGCTCCGAGCTGTCAGCATAGAGCCCAACGCGGGGCTCGAACTCACAGACCGCGAGATCATGACCTGAGTTGAAGTCGGACGCTTAACCGACTGAGCCGCCCAGGTGCCCCAACTTTCTTTCCTTCTAATAAGAATCCCTTTGGTTCCTGAAGAAGACTGCGTAGAATACTTAAATCTTTTCTCTGTAGAAAGAATGCAAGTTCCACCATAAAGGGTTTCTGTTTCCTAAATCGAGATCTTTTGCAATATCTGTAGGCCTTTTGAGATGAATAAAGGATGTTTGGGGATTGGTAAAAAGGATAGGCTGGCTTTGAATTCTTTCTAGAGCCACACTTCTGATCTTACAAAGACTAGCTTTTAAAGACAAGTACGGTTTTGGGGCACCTGGGTGGCTCAGTTGGTTAAGCGGCCGACTTCAGCTCAGGTCATGAGCTCACGGTCCGTGAGTTCGAGCCCCGCGTCGGGCTCTGTGCTGACAGCTGAGAGCCTGGAGCCTGTTTCAGATTCTGTGTCTCCCTCTCTCTCTGCCCCTCCCCCGTTCATGCTCTGTCTCTCTCTGTCTCAAAAATGAATAAATGTTAAAAAAGAAATTAAAAAAAAAAAAAAGACAAGTACGGTTTTTAATTTCTTGAAGAATTGGGTTGTAACCTGAGTGATACGGACACTGAGTCATCCAACTATTATCTTCAGCTTGCTCCTTTCTATCAGGGAGGAGATCTTCAACGAAGATGGAAATTTCCAAAGATTCCTGTGTTCTAGATTTAGACCTATGTATCTTTGGAAAGTTTTAGTAAACCCTTCCATAGAGGCTTCAGAATGTTTTTCTTACCCTCTGGGAACATAGTTTCATTTTAGCTGAGGAGTGAAGGCCTCAAGAAAAACAAGTTCCTATCAGGCTCTGAATATCAGCTTCCAACTGGGCCAGCTTCTGACCTAAGAGCTATTTTTTTTTTTTAATTTTTTTTTCATGTTTTATTTATTTTTGAGACAGAGAGAGATAGAGCATGAACGGGGGAGGGGCAGAGAGAGGGAGACACAGAATCGGAAGCAGGCCCCAGGCTCTGAGCCATCAGCCCAGAGCCCGACATGGGGCTCGAACTCGCGGACTGAGAGATCGTGACCTGAGCCAAAGTCGGATGCTTAACCGACTGAGCCATCCAGGCGCCCCCCCTAAGAGCTTTTTTAAAAAAGAATCATTTCAAGTATCTTGTCAGATTTCAGCTGGGACAAACAGTAAATACTCCTGGCAGTATTGAATAATTCCTTGAATGCAAGAGACATGCCCAAAGAGGGTGCAAAAGATACTTACTACCCTCCCAAGATCCAGAACCAAGGAAAACCAAGACAGACAGACTTAGTTTCCCCTGAGAGCTGCCAACCCTTAGAAGAACAGCAGAACCCCAGCTCAAAGGGAAAATAATCCACATTCCTGTCTGGCCGCTCGCTGGGGCCCCCAACCTGATTGCTACCAAGCTATGTTCCCAGGACACAAAACAAGACCAGAAAGCAATAGCTGTCCCAGAAAAAGCCTGAACAACCAAGGCGTCTACCAAAATCAAATCCACCAGAGTCTGAATTTGCAAAGAAAAGGACAATGTGAAATTTTACCTTTTTCTTGCAACCAGGCACCACAGGCAGAGATCTGGGAAAGCTAACTTTGGGAAGAATCCTCACCCTTTGCAGTTGTTAAAGTCAAACACAAATGGAAGCCAGACTTGAAAATTCCCTGAGCAGACAAAACCAGTTTATGAATAGCTGGTTCATAACCAGCATATGAACCAGCATATGAACAAAGATTAATTTAGCTTAGTTTGAAGACAAGGGAGGCTAACTTGACCTGGGTCACTTCTTGTTTCATGCATCTAAAAATCATAACCAGAATTTAAATAGTTCTCCACAACTGTTATGAGCTAACCAGTGACTAGTTCCTTTTCTTTTAAGAAAATTACAATATTTTAACCAATTACCGGTCGTATAAGCTTCTTTATAACAAGCTACCTGTGAGCCTCATCCCATGTTTTGGTTTGAGTGTTTTTGGTTTACAAACTATCTTTTTGGAGGGGGCACAATAAGCATTTACCGATTACTACTTCAGTGATTTGTTGGTTTCCTGTTTGTTGCTTGTTAAGTTTATTTAGTTTTGAGAGGGGGTGGGGGCAGAGAGAGAGGAAGAGAGCATCCCAAGTAGGCTCTGCACTATCCGTGCAGAGCCCAACGTGGGGCTCGAACCCACGAACTGTGAGATCATGACCTGAGCTGAAGTCAAGAGTCAGACCCTTAACTCTTTTACCCAGGCGCCCCCATTGGTTTTCTGTTTTTTATGAACTTTGACCCCGGCTTCTGTCAGTTTTCCCAGGATCCCCTCTGCAGGCTCTGGAATGAATGGGGTGACCCAAGGGTCTTATTCTGGTTCCCAGAAATTGTAGAGGAGGAAAAATAATTTTCCCTCTTTTCTTTATGGTTAATGCTCGCAGGAGACCCCTTTTGCTCTAGGGCATCCTGTAAATAGATAAAATTCCTACGTTAAAAGTTCTGCACTGAGGCCACCATAATTCAGGTTTATCTTTGATATGTTTAACCTGCTTGATCAGCCTTAAAGCAAAATTTTATTTACCTGAGACCTTACACTGGCTCCATCCCTGCTTATGTCAGACCCTGTTCGCTTTTCTTTCTTTCTTTTTTTTTTTTTCACTATTTATTTTTTGAGAGAAAGACAGAGTGCCGTTGGGGGAGGAGCAGAGAGGGGGACACAGAATCCAAAGCGGGCTCCAGGCTTTGATCTGTCAGTACAGAGCCCGTTGTGGGGCTGGAACCCACCAACCATGAGATCAGACCTGAACCCAAGTCAGACGCTTAACCTATTGAGCCACCCAGGTGCCCCAGACCCTGTGAGCTTTTTAAGTCCGACCCAGATGGCCCCCTGGACCGTTCCCGTTCCAGCCGCGGTCTGGAAAAAGAGGTGCTCCGATAGTCTGAAAGCTCCCAACACCAAGTCTGTGGAGCCAGGACCCGGGATGTGAGAGGAACGAGCCCCCACCTCCACAGGCCCCTGAGCAGGGAATCCAGGGAGCCCCCAGGTAGGATCTCGCCTGGTCGCTCTGGCCCCTGGGGGATGGCAGGGTCTCCTTTGGCTCCTTCTCTGACACCAGAACGGTTGAAAGGTAAACTGAGGCCCATTAAAGATTTTAAGAGCTTATCTGCACAAAAATGGATTCGAATCCGGCAGCATTCAGTTCAGTGGATAGAAAGGCGCTCCAAGGAGTGGGAACAGTGAAGGAGCCTACAGGCAGCCTGGAGTGCGAGCAAGGAAGTTTTCTAGGCAGAAAAGTGGGCTGGTTACTGCAGAGTTCTTTTCCTTTAGGGAATAGCGGGTGGGCGGGGCGTCCAGCAGGTAGGTCACCCGATGAGGAGTGCTGATCCGGTGACTGATGGACCGGTTTAAGTCTACTTCTGAGAGATCCCAAAGTGGAACTAAGTGAAGTGTCAGTTTTGTGACCCGGGGCTTGGCATAGTGATTCCATTTGGGGCCTATTGTCTTGTTTGTAACAAAGGGTGGGGGCATTATCCTTGTTAAAAAGACGGGGTGCAGGCGACATCCTGGCATTTGAAGCACCAGATGCAGTTTTCTTTATAAATTATCACACGCGTGTGGGTTCCAAGTGCTTCTGCGGACCTTGTGAGAAATCCCACTTGCTGGTTACCGCTTTCCTTCTGCACCAGAAATAAGTTCTTGTTAACCATCAGTGCTTAAAATACTGCTTTCATGGAGGAAGGAGCTCACATCAAATGGAGCTCTTCCCTCTTGAAAGAAGCCTCAGAAACTGGAGCGTCCCTGGGCGCATAAACCCGCTTGGGTCCGCTAGGAGCTCGTGTTCCTTCTCTTTGCCTCAGTTCCTTAGGAAATCTGAGTACCTTTTGAGTGGATACTGTGGGCACCGGACGCACGTGGTAAAGACATGACAAACTTGTCATTGTTATCTTTTAGCCTCTGGCCAAAAAAGAGTGTGGAGGAACTGACAAAAGGTTGCTTTTGTGTACAGGCTTCTGAGTGTGTCTGGGAAAGAAAGGGATGGAAGGAAAGGAAGAAGGAGGGAGACAGCGAAGAGGAGGGAGAGGAAAAGGGGGGGGGGGCAGGCCAGGGAGGGAAATGGAAGGAGAGGAGAGAAGGAAGAATGGAAAATCTTGCATTTGGGAAAGTGAAGTGGAACTTGCTGGACGACGAAGGGGTTCGTGGGTTACCCCTGTTCCGGAGCCCCATCCTATGGCTGGGCCGGATGCCCTCTTCAGGACGCCTCGGAGGAAGTGCAAAACCAAAGCAGGGTCAGAGATGGACCTCCATCCCGGGTTCTGAAGTAGGAATTGGAAAGGAACTCTGTTAGCAAAGATTCAGGTATGTGAATTGGACTCAGTAGAGGTCGGTAACACTGGACTTGAGAGCATTTTTGACCACGATAGACTTTATATAGTAATAAGGTGCTTTGTATGTGTAGGATCTTATTATAGTCTCAAAATAATGATGTAAATAAAAGAAGTAGATGTGGCTGAAGCTGTGAGGTTCCCCTTGTGGAAGGAAGAACTCTGGGATCGCCCTCCATGATCCACGACCATGTGTAATTCACCCTCTTGATTGGGGGGAATCCTACATAGGTGACAGGCTGTCACTTTGTCATGAGTATGCCTTATGACACCGCTGACTTCAAGAAAGGGCGACAGTCCTCAGTGGGGCTGACCTGTTCAGGGGAGCCCTTAAAAGGGACTGGGTGCGGGGCAGCTGGGTGGCTCAGTCGGTGAAGCGTCTGACTTCAGATGGTGGCTCAGGTCATGATCACATTCGTGAGCCTGACCTTCATTGGGCTCTCTGCTGTCAGCACAGAGCCTGTATCAGATCCTCTGTCCCCCTTTCTCTCTCCCCCCTCCCCCACTTGTTTTCTCTTTTCCTCTCTCTCTCTCCAAATAAATACACTAAAAAACCAAAACCAAACAATCAAAAAAGAAACCCAGAGAGAGACTGGCTGCTTCCTGGTGAAAGAGATTCAAACCATGGGAGGGATTGGACACAGGGGATCTTCGCCCTTGCTGGCTTTGAAGCTAGAGGGGGCCGCGTGACAAGGAATGAGGCCGCTTCTGTAAGCCCAGGAGGCCATCCAGCTGACAGCCAGCAAGGACACTTTTCAATTCATTTGCATTATTAATATTTTTCCATCAGGTTCGGGAACATTTTTTGTAAAGGGCCTGCTGGTATATATTTCGGGTTTTGCAGCCACATTCACTATGTGTTGCTGTCACGCATTTTCTCTCTGCCTTCCTTTTAGATTTTAAAACGTAAAAAAATGCTTAGTTTAAGGACTGAACCAAAACGGTGTGGGCTGGTTTGCCAGCTGCTGGTCTGGATAATCAACAAAACAATAAATTAAGGCCTGAATTGCAGGCTTTGCCAATTTCTGTAGTGTAAATAGACCGGCCGTGATGGATTTCAAGCTACCAACGTCAAGTTTCTTGGAGTCAGGAAAAGATCGGCGGTAGCCCATGGTCATGTAATATTTGCATGCATCAACACTGGTAAATAACCACCTGTAAGAGCATAGATAGTAAAATATGCTTAACGTAATCGGGAAGGGTTGAATTTTGAATATCTGTTGCCCTTGTTTTTCATATAAATTGTTGTGCGTTTCTGTAATTGAACTTTCATAAAGGCTGTGTGTGGCCACTCCTGGACATGCTGAGGGGTTAAGAGCTGGCTTTGGGCTGGGACCTGTCATCCCAGCACAACACTGCTTGTGCCCTTCTGATGGGGTCGGGGGTGGGGGGGGTGTTCCTCATGATTCCCTCCTGGGAGCTGACTGTGGGCCCCTCCACCCTGCGGACGTGACCGTGTCACAGGTGAGGGGAACAGTAAGAACAGAGGGGTCCTTCGAGCCCAGGACCCAAGAGGGGTCGCCTCTTGTGACCTCCTATGAGGCAGAGGGGAGGTGAGCTGCTCACTTGCTCAGGCTGCTCCTCTCTTGGGGTTTTGTTACAACTATTGGCTCTATATTCTAATGCGGTTTGGGAATTGCCTTGTTTGAGTGAGGAACCCAGTCCTCAGAGAGGAAATCACCTTGCCGGCGTCACAGGACTAAAAGTCCCATGCTTAGCATTTTAAACCACACCTTGAACGCCACCGTGATTCCCGTTACGTCCCGTTGCAAATCAAATCCCTCCGCCAGTCATCGGTAGCGGCAGCCAGCTCAGGCGTGTAAAGAGGCCCCTGACTGCTGTTGCCTGGCTAGTGCTCTGGGCTCCGGCAGTGTGTCCCTGGGCCGCACGAGATGTAGTTGGAGAAGGTGACCTGTGAAGCGGGAGAGCTGGGCCTCCCTGGGCAGTCGTGGAGTGGGGGGGACAGAGGTGGCCACAGGGCCTTGTCGTACCTGACACTGTTGAACACAAGCAGGGAGCTCATTGCTGTGCTGCATGCCACAGGGGTCACAGAAATACAGGAGAAAAGTCACCTGATATCCAAATATGTGCATTTCCCCCAGCTTCAATGTCCCCCTATCCATATGCGTCAGGACCGCTTTGGATGATTCCAGTCTTACAAGACCACATGTGCCCAGGACCTGATTCATTCCTGACTCAGAAAATGACACGTAGACACACTTTGTGATCATTTTCCAGTTGAGATTTTCTAAGTTCTTGTAACACACAGAGATATAATTAAAATAACGAGATCCATATTATGCAGTAAAACAGTTAAACATCGTGGTAGCTCATTTAACATGGCTTTTCCTTGAACGAGCGCTCTTTCCTTGTTGGGTGTAGAAATATGTTTATAGGTCAAAGGCACTAGTGATCTTTGCTCTCAAAATAACTACTTTCGGGCATTAGAAATGTCTTAGGCTGTCTGTTTTGTCTTAGTCCTGGTCAGCCTAACTGCCAGCCAGGCAGAGGGACTTAATTTTCACTGCTGCTTCTCTGTACCAACACCAGCTGGAGGCCAATTATTAAATATTATGATGTAATTTTGCTCCCCGTGTTGGGAGGTAAGGGAGCCATATATTCCAGGAACACAAATTCTGGGGAACTGCAGCTTGCTATTTCCAGTTTCTCAGAGTTACTTATTTTTTTCAGGATGTTTTATGGTGCTGACCCTTCATTTGTCAGTCTTCCCGTGTTAAACGTGTGAGGGTCACACGTCTCTTGGCCTCATTGTGTCTTGGGCTTTGACCGCTTGTTAATGGAGAGAGTCCATACCATGGGCAAACCTTATGGCCACCGTGACCTCATCTAATTGCGGCATGGACTAGCTCCTCTCTCCCCCAAGGTGGCATCCGGACGGACTCCTGTGTCACCACTGGATGGGAGACCCGGGAGCTCCGGCAGGCAGCTCTGACTTGATAGATCCCCGGAGGCTGTGTTTCCTCCCCCCATCTCTGGGCAAGAATGAAGGGCTGCCATATGGTTTAACTGAGTGTGCCGTATGGCTTCACCAGTAAACGCTGAAATGCTCAGATGACGAGCTGGAGAGGAGAAGGCGTTAACTACTGGTGGGGCCAATCTTGACCAATGAAAGAGGGAGACGATAGGAGGCTGGAAACACACGCTCTGTCTTTGTCCTCTGACGCCCTGGTCTGAAGTCGGGATTTGCTGCGTGCAGCCCACCAATGTCCTGTGTACCGAGTGACCAGCTCTTTGTCTTTGGGAAGCAGCAGGCTCCCGGGTAACGCATTACTTGTGTCGGGAAAGATTCCTGAGTTTTCCAGGTCAACATGGCACCAGCTGAAAGTAAGAATTCAACCCTTGTGTAATGACATTGCAACTGCTAGCATATTGGCATCTACGATAGGCTGGAATCCACATAGAATAGTAGAAACAAAAACACAAGCAAGTATTACAAGAGATCATCTAATAAAATGAATCACGTGTGTTACCTAACGCCTCAGAGGACTCCAGCTGCCCCATCCAGGTACTTACACAGCTGGATTCGGAGTACAGAGTAGATGTTGAGAAACAGGACTAATGATTGCATAGGCCCAAGTTACTGAAAAGAACCGGCCCCTGAGAACAGGACTGGCCGAATCTGTGGTTCTGGGCGCGGAACAGCCACTCGGGAACCCCCTGGTCGTCCGGGGCCCATCACTCCTGGCTTCCCGGTGGAAGTAAGTGCGGGCCACCCGGACCGGAACAGGCCGAAGCCACTGTTCCCAGTGGACCGATAGCAAGGGAGTCAGTCACCGTCATTCGCCTTTGGCAGGGACTCCAAGGCAGATGGGAGGAGAAGAGCTTTCTGGTGCACAAAACCCGAGGCTGCGGGTGGCCCTGGCTGGAGGCTGTAACCGGGGCTGACCCCAGGGGGCTCATCTGTGTGGTTGGGTGGGGCTGCGTTCTCCTGGGGCCACGGGGAAGGCTTTGTCCCTGGGCCTAAGTTGGAAGTGAGGGCCGAAATGAGGAAGAGGGTCAGTTATTCCAGTCCTGACTCTCTGGGGACAGTCGCTAAAGGAGTTGCTGTCTGGCTTCCTGGCCTGGGTCAGGAGGATCGTGAGGACTGTCGGATGGCTTCCTGCAGGCGGTAGCGCCTGTGGGGGGTCCTGTCCCCCCTGTGTGTTCTGGCTCTTGTCCGCTTGTACCTTCAGTCTCTCAGCCCCGAGCACCGTGAAGTACACAGTCAAGAAACAAATGCTATTGTGTGTTAAGTGCTGTACAAATGAACCGATTCTCAATACTAAATCAGGGTTATAATCTAGTCTTCACTATGATTTCTTTGGAGAATTATGTCCTAGATTTTTGCTAAACATGAGTTCCAGGGACAGGTCATCTTGATACAATTTTAAATAAAAAGGGAGGGTTGGGTGTGGTTGGAGAGGGGAGGTAAAAAGATGAGAAGGTCGCCAGGATAATCCACCTGTCATAGTAGAATGGCTACATGATTCACAAGACAAAGGACAAGCTCAATCTGAGAAAGGGAACATTGAAGACCTGACCCATAGTGGCTCTGCCTTGAAGGCATTTAAAAACGTCAAATAAGGTACTGTTATCCTTCTCTAGCCTAGCCTTGGGAACGTTTCTGTGCGTGGTGTTGCTCGATAAGGGTCGGAAGGTTAGAGATAGTTGGAACCATGTAAGTCCCTTCGGGGCTTTGGTTTGATAAAAAGGCAGTGAATGGTGTTCCAGTTCAGGTCATCTGCTCAGTGTGGACAAACAGGATTTTGGCCTCCATGAGTTTGCAGTTCAGTTATTGTGAAAAAGGAAGAGTATTTGAATAAGAATATTAAGAAGATAAATTGAGGTCAGGAGAATTTAGAAAGAGACCCTCTACCGCTAATAAAACCAGCCATGACATCAGCTGGTTTGTTTGCAGTTGCACATGGAAGTGGTTATTCTAAACGCTAAAATGATGCTGATATCTCACAGATTCCAGATACGTTCTAGAACAATTGACATTTATCAAGAGACATTAGAATCAAGGGCTTTTTGGCCTCATGGGGAAAATGATTTTCATTAGTAAATAAAAATTCTTCTCTATAAGAGGTGGTGTACCGGCTTCCTAGGGCACTGTACCAAAATAGCCCAAACTGGGTCACGTAAAGCAACAGTAATATTCACAGTTCTGGGGGCTACGAGTCCAAAATCAAGGTGTTGGCAAGGTTAGGTGTTCTGGGGGCTCTGAGGGAGAAACTTTCCCATGATTCTCTCCTCACTTCTGGTGGTTGTAGCAAATCCTTGCTGAATTTTGGTTTGTGGGCACCTCACTCCAGTCTCAATTCCCTCCACCTTCACATTGCCTTCTTCCCTGCGCTTCTGTTCATTCATTTATTCCTCTTCTGAGAACAATCGCATTAGATATAGAACCTATCCTAAACCAGTATGATTTTATTCCAGTTCTCTTTTTCTTTTTAAGCAAGGTCAATGCCCAATATGGGACTTGAACTCACAACCCCAAGATCAAGAGTAGGATGCTGTCATCGACTGAGCCAGCCAGACACTCCAATTCCTAACTAACTAATTCTGCAAAGACCCTATGTCAAAATAAAGTCACATTCAGGTGTCCTGAGTAGACATGAACTTGGGGAGCATAGTGTTGAACCGACTACAGATGGATTCTCTGAATGATATATCTTAGACAAAGATCCAAAGAAGGCACAGCAAGATTTTTAGTTAGAATTCTGCTTCATTGACTAATAGAAAATACGACCTTAATAAACCAATCCTGGAAAATTCTGTGTAGATTTCTTCATTATTTATAAGAATTTTCTTATAATAGTGATTTATCTATCAAACAGCATGGTTATGGGCTTTGAAGAAAGTAGTAATTACAAAAGTTTGTTGACAAGTCTAGAATACTATCCATATCCAAATGCACCATGAGTTTAATTTTATTATCATTGTTTCCTTTTTTCTCCTCTGTGCTCTATTGGCCAATTTCAAAAGCCATTGGACATCCTGCATATTAGAGAAAGATTTTAGGAAGACAGTTTTTCATATATATGTAAAACTTGTCATTAGTAGCCGTTTCTAGTTTGCTCTTTGCTGATTTTCAGACATCGTTGACAATGTCAGAAAAAGAATACGTATGCAACCCAGGTCAGTCAATTGGAGTCCTTTCCAGAAACCGAGGAACGGAGGGCTTCGTGCAAAAAGAATTACAAGATGAAGTGATAGCTGTGTTCTTTTGCCAGTGCACTAATTCCCGCCTCCTCCACCCCACAGCCATGGATAATTAATGGAAGTGTGCTTCTCTGACTCTCCCCCTAGTCCCCTCGTCTATCAGTGTACCTCTGCTACCATATATGAGTGTTGACTGAGGACTCTTCCGTCCTGCCCAGGCGACTTCTGTGAGTTCCAGACATACCTAGCCATGCATTTATTCAGGCTCTTTGATCTCTCCAAGACCTTTCAGATTTACCACTTGTCTGGGGTGCAAACCATGCTTGGGGCCCCACCCTTTCCCCAACCCCACCCTAAAACCCGCCTCTTTTGTGTGTCTCCTGTCGCAGTGGATGACCTTCCTGGCCACTCAAGCGTGTGGCCTGGAAGCCTATGAGTCACCCTGTTGCCTACGTCTCCCATCGCCCCCCACCAGTCCCTGCATCCCCCACCTCTGCCCCTGTCAACCTAGTATAGATGGTAATCCCCCTCGCCTCCAGTGACCTCTGCAAACCAGTCTGGCTTTATAATTCTTAACCACATGTTGTTACTTCTTCCTCTGTACCGCACACACTGCCTCCGGGATTATTCTGAAAACCTTCTAGTCATCACATCATTTAATCTCTAACTATTTGTATCCACCTATACGAGATCAGGAGTTTTTAAAAAAGCCTACCTACAGGTTCGTTGTCACAACTGAAGCATTAACCACGATTCAAGGATTGACTTACTATTTAAACTTCCCCAATTTTGTCTCTTTTTTACCCCCTCATACAGTTTTTTTTGAGTCAGGATTTCTTGTAGTCTCTGGTCGCATCAGCTACCTGATGGATCTCTCTGTGGCCCTCAGGGATTTCAGGAGGAAGAGGGTGTTGCCATGGCCATGATGGGTGCCGGCATCCTCCTCTTGGATCCCCCTTCTCTCTGCTCTCTATTCCTCAGACTGGAGTTCTTTGCATGTATTATTTTTATTATTCAGTTAGTGTTTATTTCTATCAAGACTTTTGCAGAAACTTCCTTCCGCCAAAACACTTTCCCCTCCTCACTGTGAGATCCCAGGTAGGCGGCAGGTACTCAGGGTTGCTTGCCTGAGTGCTCTAACGGGGTCTAGTCCCGTGACACACACAGTCCTGTACCTTGTGTTCCCTCTTGGCCCTCCTTAGTCACAACTTATGTGTGTAAATCATTTACGTGCCATCACACGCCATTTGCTACTCGCGGTTGTTGACCCTCACTGGCTCCATTCCTTCCCCTTTTCAGTTGGTTTGTAATTTTAGAGCCCTGGGTTTTTTTAGATTGAGGCATCTCTTCAAATCTGCAGGGCTGGTGCAGGCATTGTGGGAGACCGCTGAAGCCAAGGATAATTTTTTTTTTTTTTTTTTTTTTTTTTAGAAATACTGTGCAGAGGAGCACCTGAGTGGCTCAGTTGGTTGAGCTTCCGACTCTTGATTTTGGCTCAGGTCATGATCCCGGGGTCCTGGGATGGAGCCCCATGTTGGGCTCTACGCTCAAGCGTGGAGCCTGCTTGGGATTCTCAATCTCTTTCTCTCTCTCTATCTCTGTCTTTCTCTCTGCCTCTGCCTCTCTCACCTGCTCGTTCTCTCTCTCTTAAAAAAGAAAAAACTATATTGTGTAAAAATGTCAGCAAGTTTCTCAACTCTTTAAAACCCTTGGTGATTGTAAGTCAATAATCAAAACTTTTTTAGGGACAGTGAAGTATTATCGTACCTCCCTCTGAGAGATCCTAAGACGTGTATATACTAGATTTCCAAGTTCAATTATTCCAAGTTATAATAGTATGCTATTTTAAGATTATCCAGAGTTTTTTATATCCCAAATCTCAGAAATGAGAAATTAAGTCAAATAATGCATTTTTTTTTTACTTCAGAATCAATGGGAGATCTTAGTATGCACTAAAAACAGTTAAGAAAGAATAGCAAAAAACATGGACAGATACTTTGAGGGGAAAAAAAATCAATAACCTCTCTGGTGATAACAACTGTACAAAAACACCAGCAAGACATCAGAATGGTCATGATAGAAATAAAACCGGGGAAAAGTTTTATCTAAAGTAAGGAAAACAGAAGAAATGTTATTTCCAAGGATTGTAGCTTATTCCTTTTTTTTTTTTTTTTAGTTTGTTAAGTTTATATATAAACATCAAAAGGAAATTTCAGGGAAGCTGTGATATGTCTTGAATCATGTGTCAGTCACCATCTTCTGTATGTTATTACATTTGGGAAGACAAATTTCTAAAATATTGGTAACATAACCTGAAATTTAGTATTTAGTAGATTCCCAGTTCATTGTTTCATAGAGCCTTATTTTTCACTTTTTAATTTTTTGCTTCGTAAAGCCTTTAAATTCAATATTTTACAGTTAAAGACTATAGGACTGATCAAATTATCTTGTAATAATAAGAAAATTATAGCTTAGGAAACTTCTTTATCCAAGAAACAGTATGGTCTGTGGTAACCAGTCATCACGTATGTCATGATGATATGTATTTGACCCCCAAAGAATCCATTAAAATGAAATATCTTCTCTATAATTATTATTTTTTTGAAATAAGTCTCTGGAATGAGTCTTTGGGGGAGGGAATGGGTCTTTGGGAGGGGAGAAGAATAGATAAGGAGGGAGGAAAAGAGATGACAGATTCTGGAGAAGACCAGACTTCCAGAATCTTCGAATCTCTAACACAGTGCCTGTCACACAGTAAGCACACACAATATGTGTTGAGTAAATGCATGATCAAGAGATGAGTAAAATTCAAGAGACTGTCATTGATGGAGGGTGATGATAAACCATAACGGGATATTTCTAATCAGCCAGTTGGGTGGCCAGTCCCCATTCCTTCAGTTGCTATAATAATGATGCTTGAACAGAAACCTTTTTGGGATTCTTAAAATCAAGAGTCACATGCTCTTCCAACAGAGCCAGTCAGGTGTCCCACCCTTTTGTAATTCTTCAATTTTATTTTTGAGTTTGAGGTCCATGGTTTTGAATAGTTCCCATTGTGGCCTTATCTTTTTCTTTTTTTCTTGTTTTCCTTCCTAAAATGGAAAGGTTAGTGTTTTGTAAGAAGCTAAAAGTCATCTGTTGACTACAAAGAAAAATGTAGACTATTTATTTATTAACTCCAAAGTGGAACTATACAGCAATGAATCATTTCTACTTCTAGATGAAATTGGGAGAAAGAGTCCAAAATGCATTGATCAACACTACTAAAGTAAGGATCCGGCCTCAAGAGGTTACTACTTAGGAAGTCCTCACAGTCTTTGAGTAGAGTTATTTCTTAAAAGTCTTTTCATTGTTTCAAATAGTGGTTTGAAATGTTTTGTGCAGAACTCTGGAGTGGCTCTGTCATAGAGCTCAGTGCCTAAATTTTGATTTTGATTCTACGTGTTTTAGATTTTCTCTTTATTGTATCTGGAAATAAAATTGACTTTGCTTTCCGACCTTATACCCAATGACTTTGCTGAACTATCATGTTAATTGTAATAGCTGGTCTCTGTATTCATTTGGATGTTCAATGAGGCCAAGTCAACTCTGAATAATGGTGGTTTTATTCATTTTCTAAGCTTGCCTTGTTGCATTACCTAGGACTTTGAGCAAAATGTCAGAGAGAATTGGTAATAGCAGGCATCCTTATCTTACTCCTGATCTCCAGGGAAAGGTTTCAATAATTCACAATGAAATGCAAGTTTTGCTGGAAGATTCTTGTAGATGTTCTCTATCAGATTAATGAAGTTCCCTTTGATTCCAAGTTTGCTAAGAAAGTTTTCATTAATGAAGGCTGAATTTTATAGATTTCTCTGCATTAATGGGAATCTTCTTTATTTCCTCCATGAGTTTGCTAATGTGATGAGTTGAATTATTTTTCTCCTTTTTGGGGGAAAATGTTATTAAAGTATAGCATGCATACAGGAAAAGGGCACAAATAATGTGTAGCTCAGTGAATACAGTCAAGACCAGTGATCAACTTTCACATGAAGAAGTGAGTTGTTATCAGGATACCCAAAACCATCTGGGACTCCTAGTTTAGAGACTGAATGACCAGTATCTAGACTTTTAATACTATAGGTCGGTTTGCCTTATTCGGAGAGGGGAAGGGTTAATCTGGCTTCCTTCCTTCAACATTTTTTTTTGATGTGTGATTAATTCTTGTTATTGTGAGTAGTTGTAGTTTTTTAATTCTCATTGCTGAATAGTATTTCATTGTATGACTGTGTGACAATCTATTTACCTGTGCTGTTTATGACCATATGGTTTGCATCTTAATTTTTTTTTTTTTGGCTGTTATGATTAGTGTATATAACAACATTCTTGGACAGGTCTCTTGTGACTATATCCTGTATGCATTTCTCTTGAAGACACCCACCCACCTACCCACCCACATACACACACACACACACCCTATAAAGAGTGGAGTTTCTGGATCAGAGCTTAGGCATATGTTCAGCTTTAGTAGATACTGTCCAGCAGTTTCCCAAAGTGATTGAAATTTGCATTTCCACCAACAGTGTGAGATTTCCTAGTAGAGTCTTATTAAATAATAGTTCTGGGGCGCCTGGGTGGCTTGGTCGGTTAAGCGTCCGACTTCAGCTTAGGTCATGATCTCACGGTCCATGAGTTTGAGCCCCTCGTCGGGCTCTATGCTGACAGCTCAGAGCCTGGAGCCTGTTTCCGATTCTGTGTCTCCCTCTCTCTCTGCCCCTCCCCAGTTCATGCTCTGTCTCTCTCTGTCTCAAAAATAAATAAACGTTAAAAAAAAATTAAAAAAAAATAATAGTTCTTATCATTATTAGAGAATGTCCTTCTTTCCTTTGGAAGTGATAGAGGGCAGTAAAAAGTGGTGAAACTAGCTCTGGTCAAATGGATTAGATTATATGGCGACTGGTTCTTCTGTTTTTCTTCTACGATGTTGAAAGTATTACCTTGCAGTAAGTAGCAATCCATCAAGCTTTCATTGAATCGAAAGGTATCGCTTCACAGGATCTGGCCTGTGGAGCGAGCACTTATATTAAGTGATATGCTAGTGGATAGAAATGGGTACCATTGTGGACAGGGAGAATGAGAGACAAGGATATGGAAATGGACAATGGGAGGATCTTGAAGATACATTTCCTACTTTTCATTTTCTCTCAAGGTTGTTTGTGGGTGAATTATCGATATTGATTATTCCACTTATTTACCTTATTATAAAATACTGTTTTAAAACTGGAATTGTTTGGGGGGGCAACCTTAGAGAGATAAGTGGGAGATCCAGTGTCCGGAATTCCAGCTCCTTCACCCTCCCCCTGCCTACAATCAGGGCCTTTCTACCCATTTCAGCTGACTGCCATAGAAGATTTTGTTTGAAAATCGTGTTTTGCTAAAGAGAGAGAGAGAGAGAGAGAGAGAGAGAGAGAGAGAGAGAGAGAAACCACTGATACAGCATTTAATGAAGAAAAATATTACTAAATTTTCTGTTTCCCATCTTAACTACATGTTAACCATTTTGTAATGATTCTTTTCAACTGTCACATGATGACACCGTAGACATATGTTTTTCTTTGTGCAAGGGTCATTCTAACACATTGGAGTTTTTTGTTTTTCTGTTTTGGGGTGTTTTCTGTTGTTGGTGTTGCTGTTAAGCTTTGCTTTTAATCACATCACCCCTTTACTTACATTTTTGTCAAAGAATGCTTATTAGTCTTTCAGCGACACCTGTGACATTTTTACTGTTCTTAACATGGGTCATTTTTAGCAAACGAAAGAACTGGAAGCCAATCTTTAAATCTGTGGGATTTTAGCGAAGCAATTACCTCTTGATATATATGACCTGACATAAATGAGCCAATTAAAAAAATTTCTCATTCTCTAGAAAGGAAGTGGACTCCGATAAATAATTCTCGATGATGCTGTTAATATTGGTAGCTCATAAAAGCATGATTTATTTAATCATTTAATTAGAAGAAAAGGCAAATTTCTCAGGGAAGCATCCATGTTATGTAATAAATATTGTATAAAAAGTATTTTATCATTTCGTGGTGTTAAAGTTAGAGACATTTTCCGTAGTAATCCAGTCACTTTTGAAAATTTTGTTTTCCTTCAGCTTTTTTTGTGGGTGTTTATTCTGTTCCAAGAACAACAGTTAGTTGCTCTAAATGTGTTACAACGCGTGCACGTAGAATATGAGATCTCAGCTTCCTTTTAGCATATTAGCATCCGGTGTATGTGCATGATTTGTGGAGCAGGAGGCCTTTCTCTGACTATTCCATTACACTGTCAGGCCACTTCTAAGAATCCAAGTTGATGCTTTTTTCCACATGTCTTTGAGTACATCCCTAGTATACTGACTTCCAAATACCAAGCACATACTGAGGAAATATATGTATATGTGCTGCCGAAGCGAGCACGAGGAAATATATGTAACATACACAAATCATTCATCTTACATATGTGTGGGTACAAACTCCTTATTAGGATCCCCTGGCCGTGAGCCAGGAGATGCTTTGCAACCTGATGCTGATGTTGGGAGTTGACACTGACACTCTGTAAAGTCTCAGCCACTCCCTCCATTATCAGAGTTGGGGAGTTAAGTGACATTTAAGACATCAGGGCACGCTCTGCTGATTATTGGCACCTGCCGGTAAGAATTGGCTCTATTTTTTTTTTTTTTTTTGGATGCTTGGATTCAGCTTGTCTGCTCTCTTCTCAAGTCTGTTTTTTCTTTTCTTTTATTGCCAGGGACCAACAGTCGACAACGCTGTCGTTAGTTTCAGAGTGATATTCTCGGGCAGCGGTTCACCATATTTTTGTCATATCAGAGTTCTAGAGTCTCTGCCGATCTTGAGCCCTAAAACAGACTCAGTTCAGTTTTAGGGCTGGGGTTTTCCAGCTTTCCAAGCTTTGTTACCTAAGGGTGTCCTTCACCAAAATGGGAGGAAAGACTTAAGGCCAAATATTGCTGTGCAGAGTCATAATCAATGTATAATACGAGACCCACCCCAGCACACATAAACTGGGATAAAATCTCAAGAAGCCAGGTCTGAGAGCGGTGGACGTGGGTTCAGGAACATTTTGTCAGGCCATTCCTATTAACTGGCTGTGAGAACAACTCAACAATAAAATTGTCTACGTACTTACACCTTAAAGAAAGAATCAACTATAGGCATGGGCCATGGCCCTCAAATCACATTTTTCTTTCCCAATCTATAGTCTCTTAAGTCACATTAAGTGCTAATGATTCCGTTACTGAATGTAATGTATCATAATTCCCAGCCTGTATGTCTGCTGTGCTCTAAATGTTTATGTCCCTCTGAAGGCCAGATGTTGAAACCTAATCACTGAGGTGATGGTGTTAGGAGATGGAGACTCCCGGGAGTGGTTAGGTCCTGAGGGTGGAGACTGATGAGTGGGATTAGTGCCTTTCTAAAGGAGAGCCCAGAACGTTCCCTGGCCCCTTCCGCCGGGTGTGGACACTGCAGAGAAGCAGGTAGCCTGCAGCCTCGGAAGAGGGCTCTAACCAGAACCCAGCCATACTGGCACCCCAGGCTTGGACTTCCAGCCCCTAGAGCTGTGAGCGATACATGCGTGTTGTTCCAAAGCATCCAGTCGGTGGTATTTTCTTATAGCAGCCAGAAGAGCCCGAGATAATGTGCACAACTATACAAGGTCTCCTTTCCCTCCTTTCTAGTTAGAGCAGTTTTCCTGATGGAATCCCAAGACCTACTATCTCACCTTCATGGAGATTCTGCTTCTCTCTGCTGGAGAGGGGCAGGGGAGGGCAGGGGGAGAGGGGCTCCTGGGGATTTAAGCAGTAATGCCAAGGATCATGGCATCCCTTGGGCAGCCACTGGATTTATTTATTTATTTATTTATTTATTTATTTATTTATTTTTTTTTTTTAATATATGAAATTTACTGTCAAATTGGTTTCCATACAACACCCAGTGCTCATCCCAAAAAGTGCCCTCCTCAATACCCATCACCCACCCTGCCCTCCCTCCCACCCCCCATCAACCCTCAGTTTGTTCTCAGTTTTTAACAGTCTCTAATGCTTTGGCTCTCTCCCACTCTAACCTCTTTTTTTTTTTTTTTTTCCTTCCCCTCCCCCATGGGTTTCTGTTATGTTTCTCAGGATCCACATAAGAGTGAAACCATACGGTATCTGTCTTTCTCTGTATGGCTTATTTCACTTAGCATCACACTCTCCAGTTCCATCCATGTTGCTACAAAAGGCCATATTTCATTCTTTCTCATTGCCACATAGTAGTCCACTGTGTATATAAACCACAATTTCTTTATCCATTCATCAGTTGATGGACATTTAGGCTCTTTCCATAATTTGGCTATTGTTGAGAGTGCCGCTATAAACATTGGGGTACAGGTGCCCCTATGCATCAGTACTCCTGTATCCCTTGGATAAATTCCTAGCAGTGCTATTGCTGGGTCATAGGGTAGGTCTATTTTTAATTTTCTGAGGAACCTCCACACTGCTTTCCAGAGCGGCTGCACCAATTTGCATTCCCACCAACAGTGCAAGAGGGTTCCCGTTTCTCCACATCCTCTCCAGCATCTATAGTCTCCTGATTTCTTCATTTTGGCCACTCTGACTGGCGTGAGGTGGTATCTGAGTGTGGTTTTGATTTGTATTTCCCTGATAAGGAGCGACGTTGAACATCTTTTCATGTGCCTGTTGGCCATCCGGATGTCTTCTTTAGAGAAGTGTCTATTCATGTTTTCTGCCCATTTCTTCACTGGGTTATTTGTTTTTCGGGTGTGGAGTTTGATGAGCTCTTTATAGATTTTGGATACTAGCCCTTTGTCCGATGTGTCATTTGCAAATATCTTTTCCCATTCCGTTGGTTGCCTTTTCATTTTGTTGGTTGTTTCCTTTGCTGTGCAGAAGCTTTTTATCTTCATAAGGTCCCAGTAATTCACTTTTGCTTTTAATTCCCTTGCCTTTGGGGATGTGCCGAGTAAGAGATTGCTACGGCTGAGGTCAGAGAGGTCTTTTCCTGCTTTCTCCTCTAAGGTTTTGATGGTTTCCTGTCTCACATTCAGGTCCTTTATCCATTTTGAGTTTATTTTTGTGAATGGTGTGAGAAAGTGGTCTAGTTTCAACCTTCTGCATGTTGCTGTCCAGTTCTCCCAGCACCATTTGTTAAAGAGACTGTCTTTTTTCCATTGGATGTTCTTTCCTGCTTTGTCAAAGATGAGTTGGCCATACGTTTGTGGGTCTAGTTCTGGGGTTTCTATTCTATTCCATTGGTCTATGTGTCTGTTTTTATGCCAATACCATGCTGTCTTGATGATGACAGCTTTGTAGTAGAGGCTAAAGTCTGGGATTGTGATGCCTCCTGCTTTGGTCTTCTTCTTCAAAATTACTTTGGCTATTCGGGGCCTTTTGTGGTTCCATATGAATTTTAGGATTGCTTGTTCTAGTTTCGAGAAGAATGCTGGTGCAATTTTGATTGGGATTGCATTGAATGTGTAGATAGCTTTGGGTAGTATTGACATTTTGACAATATTTATTCTTCCAATCCATGAGCAGGGAATGTCTTTCCATCTCTTTATATCTTCTTCAATTACCTGCATAAGCTTTCTATGGTTTTCAGCATACAGATCTTTTACATCTTTGGTTAGATTTATTCCTAGGTATTTTATGCTTCTTGGTGCAATTGTGAATGGGATCAGTTTCTTCATTTGTCTTTCTGTTGCTTCATTGTTAGTGTATAAGAATGCAACTGATTTCTGCACATTGATTTTGTATCCTGCAACTTTGCTGAATTCATGTATCAGTTCTAGCAGACTTTTGGTGGAGTCTATCGGATTTTCCATGTATAATATCATGTCATCTGCAAAAAGCGAAAGCTTGACTTCATCTTTGCCAATTTTGATGCCTTTGATTTCCTTTTGTTGTCTGATTGCTGATGCTAGAACTTCCAGCACTATATTAAACAGCAGCGGTGACAGTGGGCATCCCTGTCGTGTTCCTGATCTCAGGGAAAAAGCTCTCAGTTTTTCCCCGTTGAGGATGATGTTAGCTGTGGGCTTTTCATAAATGGCCTTTATGATCTTTAAGTATGTTCCTTCTATCCCGACTTTCTCAAGGGTTTTTATTAAGAAAGGGTGCTGGATTTTGTCAAAGGCCTTTTCTGCATCGATTGACAGGATCATATGGTTCTTCTCTTTTTTTTTGTTAATGTGATGTATCACGTTGATCGATTTGCGAATGTTGAACCAGCCCTGCATCCCAGGAATGAATCCCACTTGATCATGGTGAATAATTCTTTTTATATGCTGTTGAATTCGATTTGCTAGTATCTTATTAAGAATTTTTGCATCCATATTCATCAGGGATATTGGCCTGTAGTTCTCTTTTTTTACTGGGTCTCTGTCTGGTTTAGGAATCAAAGTAATACTGGCTTCATAGAATGAGTCTGGAAGTTTTCCTTCCCTTTCTATTTCTTGGAATAGCTTGAGAAGGATAGGTATTATCTCTGCTTTAAATGTCTGGTAGAACTCCCCTGGGAAGCCATCTGGTCCTGGACTCTTATTTGTTGGGAGATTTTTGATAACCGATTCAATTTCTTCACTGGTTATGGGTCTGTTCAAGCTTTCTATTTCCTCCTGATTGAGTTTTGGAAGAGTGTGGGTGTTTAGAAATTTGTCCATTTCTTCCAGGTTGTCCAATTTGCTGGCATATAATTTTTCATAGTATTCCCTGATAATTGTTTGTATCTCTGAGGGATTGGTTGTAATCATTCCATTTTCATTCATGATTTTATCTATTTGGGTCATCTCCTTTTTCTTTTTGAGAAGCCTGGCTAGAGGTTTGTCAATTTTGTTTATTTTTTCAAAAAACCAACTCTTGGTTTCGTTGATCTGCTCTACAGTTTTTTTAGATTCTATATTGTTTATTTCTGCTCTGATCTTTATTATTTCTCTTCTTCTGCTGGGTTTAGGCTGCCTTTGCTGTTCTGCTTCTATTTCCTTTAGGTGTGCTGTTAGATTTTGTATTTGGGATTTTTCTTGTTTCTTGAGATAGGCCTGGATTGCAATGTATTTTCCTCTCAGGACTGCCTTCGCTGCATCCCAGAGCGTTTGGATTGTTGTATTTTCATTTTCGTTTGTTTCCATATATGTTTTAATTTCTTCTCTAATTGCCTGGTTGACCCACTCATTCGTTAGTAGGGTGTTCTTTAACCTCCATGCTTTTGGAGGTTTTCCAGACTTTTTCCTGTGGTTGATTTCAAGCTTCATAGCATTGTGGTCTGAAAGTATGCATGGTATAATTTCAATTCTTGTAAACTTATGAAGGGCTGTTTTGTGACCCAGTATATGATCTATCTTGGAGAATGTTCCATGTGCACTCGAGAAGAAAGTATATTCTGTTGCTTTGGGATGCAGAGTTCTAAATATATCTGTCAAGTCCATCTGATCCAATGTATCATTCAGGGCCCTTGTTTCTTTATTGACTGTGTGTCTAGATGATCTATCCATTTCTGTAAGTGGGGTGTTAAAGTCCCCTGCAATGACCACATTCTTATCAATAAGGTTGCTTATGTTTATGAGTAATTGTTTTATATATCTGGGGGCTCGGGTATTTGGCGCATAGACATTTATAATAGTTAGCTCTTCCTGGTGGATAGACCCTGTGATTATTATATAATGCCCTTCTTCATCTCTTGTTACAGCCTTTAATTTAAAGTCTAGTTTGTCTGATATAAGTATGGCTACTCCAGCTTTCTTTTGGCTTCCAGGAGCATGATAAATAGTTCTCCATCCCCTCACTCTCAATCTAAAGGTGTCCTCAGATCTAAAATGAGTCTCTTGTAGACAGCAAATAGATGGGTCTTGTTTTTTTATCCATTCTGATACCCTATGTCTTTTAGTTGGCGCATTTAATCCATTTACATTCAGTGTTATTATAGAAAGATATGGGTTTAGAGTCATTGTGATGTCTGTATGTTTTATGCTTGTAGTGATGTCTCTGGTACTTTGTCTCACAGGATCCCCCTTAGGATCTCTTGTAGGGCTGGTTTCGTGGTGACAAATTCCTTCAGTTTTTGTTTGTTTGGGAAGACCTTTATCTCTCCTTCTATTCTAAATGACAGACTTGCTGGATAAAGGATTCTCGGCTGCATATTTTTTCTGTTTAGCACACTGTAGATATCGTGCCAAGCCTTTCTGGCCTGCCAAGTTTCAAAGGAGAGATCAGTCACGAGTCTTATAGGTCTCCCTTTATATGTGAGGGCACGTTTATCCCTTGCTGCTTTCAGAATTTTCTCTTTATCCTTGTATTTTGCCAGTTTCACTATGATATGTCGTGCAGAAGATCGATTCAAGTTACGTCTGAAGGGAGTTCTCTGTGCCTCTTGGATTTCAGTGCCTTTTTCCTTCCCCAGTTCAGGGAAGTTCTCAGCTATAATTTGTCCAAGTACCCCTTCAGCACCCTTCCCTCTCTCTTCCTCCTCTGGGATACCAATTATGCGTATATTATTTTTTTTTAGTGTATCACTTAGTTCTCTAATTTTCCCCTCATACTCCTGGATTTTTTTATCTCTCTTTCTTTCAGCTTCCTCTTTCTCCATAACTTTATCTTCTAGTTCACCTATTCTCTCCTCTGCCTCTTCAAGCCGAGCCATCGTGGATTCCATTTTGTTTTGCAATTCGTTTAAAGCGTTTTTCAACTCCTCGTGACTGTTCCTTAGTCCCTCGATCTTTGTGGCAAGAGATTCTCTGCTGTCCTGTATACTGTTTTCAAGCCCAGCGATTAATTTTATGACTATTATTCTAAATTCACTTTCTGTTATATTATTTAAATCCTTTTTGATCAGTTCATTAGCTGTTGTTATTTCCTGGAGATTCTTCTGAGGGGAATTCTTCCGTTTGGTCATTTTAGAGAGTCGCTGGCGTGGTGAGGACCTGCAGTGCACTTCCCCTGTGCTGTGGTGTATAACTGGAGTTAGTGGGCGGGGCCGCAGTCCAACCGGATGTCTGCCCCCAGCCCACTGCTGGGGCCACAGTCAGACTGGTGTGTGCCTTCTCTTCCCCTCTCCTAGGGGCGGGATTCACTGTGGGGTGGCGTGTCCCGTCTGGGCTACTTGCACACTGCCAGGCTTGTGTTGCTGGGGATCTGGCGTATTAGCTGGGGTGGGTAGGCAAGGTGCACGGGGGCTGGAGGGGCAGGCTTAGCTCGCTTCTCCTTAGGTGATCCACTTCAGGAGGAGCCCTGTGGCAGCGGGAGGGAGTCAGATCCGCTGCCGGAGGTTTGGCTCCGCAGAAGCACAGAGTTGGGTGTTTGCGCGGAGCTAGCAAGTTCTCTGGCAGGAACTGGTTCCCTTTGGGATTTTGGCTGGGGGATGGGCGGGGGAGATGGCGCTGGCGCCTTTGTTCCCCGCCAAGCTGAGCTCTGCCGTCCGGGGGCTCAGCAGCTCTCCCTCCCTTTGTCCTCCAGCCTTCCCGCTTTCCGCGCAGAGCTGTTAACTTATGACCTCCCAGACGCTAAGTCGCGCTTGCTGTCGGAACACAGTCTGTCCGGCCCCTCCGCTTTTGCCAGCCAGACTCGGGGGCTCTGCTTGGCCGGCGAGCCGCCCCTCTGCCCCGGCTCCCTCCCGCCAGTCCGTGGAGCGCGCACCGCCTCGCCGCCCTTCCTACCCTCTTCCGTGGGCCTCTCGTCTGCGCTTGACTCCGGAGACTCCCTTCTGCTAATCCTCTGGTGGTTTTCTGGGTTCTTTAGGCAGGTGTAGGTGGAATCTAAGTGATCGGCAAGACGCGCTGTGAGCCCCGCGTCCTCCTACGCCGCCATCTTCCCCCAGTATCTCCAGCCACTGGATTTAAAAGTTAAAGCATCTTCTCCAGTTGTCCGGTTCTGTTTTCTCATGAGACCGTACAGTATTTGCACAATGTTTCCAGGATGAAAACTGATAGAATAGAAACGTCTGGGGGCGCCTGGGTGGCGCAGTCGGTTAAGCGTCCGACTTCAGCCAGGTCACGATCTCGCGGTCCGTGAGTTCGAGCCCCGCGTCAGGCTCTGGGCTGATGGCTCGGAGCCTGGAGCTTGCTTCCGATTCTGTGTCTCCCTCTCTCTCTGCCCCTCCCCCGTTCATGCTCTGTCTCTCTCTGTCCCAAAAATAAATAAAAAACGTTGAAAAAAAAAAATTTAAAAAAAAAAAAAAAAAAAAAAGAATAGAAACGTCTGGCATTTGCTAATAACTAAGATTGTTTTGCTACTGACATGTTGTCGGGTTGAACCCACGTGGAACGCGGGTCTTTGTTCCTCACGTCTGGGGCGACCTGCTGTCTGGACGGGAGCTTGTGTCTGCCGTGGTAGCAGAGTGAGTGTGAGGTCGGCAGAGCGAGCGAGTAGGCGTAGCTGTGACTCTTCAGGGGTGCGGAGCCCAGCGAGATGAGCCTGACCGCAAGGGTAGCCAGCATGTTACTTGCGCCTAGAGCCTGTGTTGCAGAAAACGTTCTGCCCGTGATTTCTTCTGAACCTCTCAAGGCAGCGTATTCAGCAAACCAATACTTGGGATCATTTTTAAAAGTTCAGTTTCCAATTTTGTTTTCTATTTTGGTTGAGAAAAGTTAATGAGATTTTTTTTTCATATCAGAAAGGATTTTCTCCACTTCTTTTTTTTTTTTTAACTTTTTTTAATGTTTATTTATTATTGAGAGACAGAGAGACACAGAATATGAGCAGGGGAGGCGTAGACAGGGGGGGGGGGAGACATAGAATCTGAAGTAGGCTCCGGGCTCTGAGCTGTCACCCAGAGCCCGATGCGGGGCTCGGACTCACAAACTGCGAGATCATGACCTGAGCCAAAGTCGGTAGCTTAAGCAACTGAGCCGCCCAGGTGCCCCTCTCCAATTCTTTTATTCGTTTACATTTGCAAGGTGCACATGTCCCATGGGTCTTCAGATATCTGGAAGAGGAGTTTCCTTTGGCGTTGGTGGAAACGTATTTTTTTCTCTACTGGAACTATACCAGTCTCTACCCTGCCAGCTCCTTTAAAATACTCACCCCCTGGGGCGCCTGGGTGGTTCAGTCGGTTAGGCGGCCGACTTCGGCTCAGGTCACGATCTTGCGGTCTGTGAGTTCAAGCCCCGCCTCGGGCTCTGTGCTGACAGCCTGGAGCCTGTTTCGGATTCTGTGTCTCCCTCTCTCTCTGCCCCTCCTCTGTTCATGCTCTGTCTCTCTCTGTCTCAAAAATAAATAAAAAACGTTAAAAAAATTTTTTTAAAATACTCTCCCCCTGACATAAAACACCCTGTATTCATTTATAATTTTTTGTCTCCCTTAATCTCTTGAGCACTCGGCCTCATGAACTAAACATGATGCACTTCATTTTACCATTTTGTAGATGTTCCACCCGATACTTTGTCTTCCCATCTTACAAATGCCTTGTTACCATCTTAGTTCAACCACCCTATCCGGAGTGAAGACCCTAGATCTTGTGCTGTCTCTCAAATCTCTCTCATATTCTTTGCTGTAGATTTCCAGCTTCCTTCTAATGGTACCTCCTCTCCATCCAAATTCCCCCCACTCAGGGACCTCCTGTTCAGGGAGCTCACTGTCGATTTACCAAGGACACTGGCCTCTGGTCCTCATTTCTGGCCTTATGTGGTTTATTTTTCACAGTATGTTGTCCTAAGTATGCTGTCATCGCCTCTCCACTTGTTTTCCCTTTTTCCAGCTCCGTGATGGTCACTGGGCACTACCCCTCCTTGGTCGCATAAAGTGTTCCTCCTGCTCTGTGTCTGTGACTGGGAAGCTCTTTCTGGCTGAAGAGGAGAGCTGGCCCGTCCTGACTGGCCTCACTTTAATTAATGACCGCTGACCTCAAGTACAAGTTCAGACTCGGGTGATACATGTCCCTTTTATTTGATTTTTTTTTTTTTTTTCAAACTCCCCTGGTCTATAATTCCACAGAAAACAGAAATAGAAGTATAACTTCACTCATGTTCAGGAAGACTAATTTAACAGACCAATTTAACCAGGGGCCAATTTAACAGTATTCTGTATCAAAAAATTATGAAGATTCTACAAATAATTTACAGCCAAAATGAGTTCATATAACTTTATTGCTACGGCCTCTACTTTCAACTTCCATTATTGATTATTTCAACAGAGCTTCAAAATGAAAACAAATAGACATTAATTAAAAATGACTCAATGATTTAAAAATATATGACTTGCCTTTCCAACTATCTAAAATTAACATCTAGGCCATTACACTCGGGGAGCAATTATGAAGGTTTGAGTGTGAAACGGCACATAGAAGCAGCACGGACTTATTTTTAAATCAACTTAATTGTTAGCAATAAAACAAAGTGAGGAGAGAAGACGTTTATCTTCCACAGATAGAGTAACTCTCATGTTTTGTGCCATTTCTTGATGGAGCAAACAATTTTGGGGTCTTCTCAGTGGGAGAGAAAGCCCCCCACCTCCCTTAGAGGGCCAGCATAGCCACACGAAATAAAGAAGACTGATCACACGTTCCAGATGAGGACATCTTCCGATCGGCCTGGGCAAACCCTGACCCTGGATATTGACAGAGAGAGAGAGATGGTGTAGTTATTTAGGGGAAGCATAAGAAAATGGACACGATAGAAAGTACTCGAACTGTTTCCAGGCTTGTCTTTGTTTTCAGATCCTGGGTTTCTTCCTCCGTGTTTCACTGGGTGTTACTGTGCAAAACCAGGCAACACAGAAACCAGTAATTTAGTTAGTTCTGTGAAGTGTAATTCTCTAAAGAATTTTATGAAAGAACTTTAAATTCAGTACTTTTTTTATGGAACATAGACAGTGAAGATAGAAACTTACAGGGGAAGCACAGAAATAACAAAACACAGGTGAAGGAAAATAACAAGATTAAAAAAGAGGAAAGTGAAAAGATACATCAAGGAATCTGTAAAAATAGAAAAGTAAACTTAACTATGGAAAATCAAATGCACTCAAATTGGTAACAGTAGTGACAGTCTCATTAACATATATACAGTGCATATCTAATGCCCACAGCTGTTCTGGGACTTGATATGGATTGATTGAATCTTGACCTTGGCCCCAAAGGTAGTTGCAGCTACTATTCTTATTACTGACGTTTATAAAACAAGGTAACATTCCTGGCTGGAGACGGCACAGTCTATTCATTCATGATTGATAATGAAGAGAAGAACAAACATTTTGGACAGCATTTTGGTAATGGACATTGAGAGGCTTAAGAAGAATTTGCCCACTAGTTTTCAGTTAAATCAACTCCCCTAAGGAAGCAAGATTGGATAGAATAAAGTGTCCGTGATTTGAAAATGTTCAAGTTAATATACAAAAACAGCAAGTCAGGGGCACCTGGGTGGCTCAGTCGGGTAAGCATCCGACTTCGGCTCAGGTCACAATCTCACGGTTCGTGGGTTCAAGCCCTACATCAGGCTCACTGCTGTCAGCCTGTCAGTGCAGAGCCTGGAGCCTGCTGCAGATTCGGTGTCTCCCTTTCTCTCTCTGCCCCTCTCCTACACAGACTCTATCTCCCTGTCTATCTCTGTCTCTCAAAAATAAGTAAACGTTAAAAAAAAATAAAAAGAAATTAAAAGAAAAACAGCAAGTCAGAGTATTATGCAGGCTTGAAAAAATCATGAGGCTTCAGAACAATAGAAACTGGTGAAAACCTATGCAAAATAACCAAAAAAGATACAAATAAAAAAAAAAGATACAAGTCACATGTACTTAATGATTCTTGTTTTGTAAGTGGGAATGTAAATAATCCCAAAAAAAGGGGAAGAAATAGGACTTTTTTTTTCTATAGATAGTGAAATACGGTGAATTTTATACCTTTCATCATTCCCAAAGTTTCTATGGTTAAACACATCAGGTGTGGTAGATTGAGTGCATCAGTGCTCCCTGTCCAGACCTTTCCAGAATGCCTTCCCACAGTGAATCTGGCCTCAAACAACTTGCTTTAGCCAGAGGGACAGTAGCAAATTAGATGCTTGAAAAACATTAGTGCATTTCCAAGCTCTCCTGGCCTTACCTCTTATCACCGTGAGAACATTTCCCAGATGGAGATAGGAAGGAAACACAGAGGAGAGTACATTCATCCCAGTCTTGGCCATCCTAGATCTGGTAACTTCCAGCCAACGGGCCAGCTACCAACAGTTGCACGAGCCAGCTCTGCTCAGATCAGTAGAACTGGCCTCTGAGACTTAGGTGTGAGAGGAATTAACAAATGCGTGCTAGTTACCTGCCTAAGATTCAGGTAGTTTGTTTTGCAGTGAGTTAACTTACAGAGGGGGCCATTTGAAATTTGGAACTTCCCTGAGGACCAAACCCAGGTTTCAGAGCATCCGTCAATAATGATACATGCGAGGTATTCCTTTACTCGTTTTTCTACTAGCCCTCCGTTTATGATATGTTCCAGGGCAACCTGGCTTTATATCCTCTGTATATTTAACTGGACACCTCCACTAATCTTTTCCAATTCCTGTAGTTGTGATTAGATTCTTTCTTAAGACACCCCTCAGCTTCCTCTGATCACTTGGGCTTACGGCTATCTAGAGAAGCTTCAGGAAATTTTCCTTGCTCATTGAACCCTTAAAATTCACAAGGAGACATCATTTTCCTTAGCCTTTTGCCCTACTTGCTACCACATCTGAAGCTCAGAGTGGGAATGTGTCTAAAGAGGTACACAGCTGTGGCTGTAGTGTCTCTGGCACTTTCTTCCCTATTTGAGCCAGGGCCACGTGTTTCCCCATCGCATCCAGTGAGCTGACACCCGCATTTCGGTGAATCTCATCCCATCACTGATTTTTTTCCTTGACCCCCATTCCTTACTGTCCCTTCTGTTTGCTGTTTGTCTTTGCAAGCCTCCCTGGTCCTTAGGCTCCACTCATCACCTTTTGAATGCTGCTTCCCGAAGAGCCCGTGGTCCAGCCTTCATCTCACCTTCTTGGTTCATATATATACGTATATATATATATATGTAAAGTTTATTCTGAGAGAGGCAGAGGCAGCACGAGTGGGGGAGGGGCAGAGAGAGGGGATCCCAGGCAGGCTCCATGCTGCCAGCGAAGAGCCCGTCGTGGGGCTCGAACCCACGAAACCGGGAGATCATGACCTGAGCGGAAACCAAGAGTCGGATGCTTAACTGACTGAGCCACCCAGGCACCCCTCACCTTCCTGGTTTCTGTTTGACTTCTGCAGCCCTGCTCAACTATGACATGCCAAGCCATTCGTCTACTCACCACCTACCTGTGAGGTATTCATGTCCCAGCCAGTGTCTTACGTGCTTTGGGTATGAAGTTTAATGATGTTTCTTGTTTACAAAAACACTCTGAGATGACCACAAATAGATAGGTACATGGGCAAATGGTTTTGAAGCAATGTATTAACGGTCAAATCAAAGACATTTATAAAATGCTATCTTCGTCTTAAGTCTATTTCTGACTGTTCCTGACTCACTGATGGTGCACGGGGGGGGGGGGGGGGGGTGTGGGTGGGGGGGGAAGGCTACTTTGATGCCAGAACAGAGGAGCAACCACCGTGCCATCCTTTGCCCTGTGCGGAGCTCCTGGGGCTGAGATGTGTGTGCCGCTCTGAACAGGGTCATCTGCGGGGGTAGTGGCAGTGTCAGGCATGCGTCACGAAGCCTGGTTGGCTCCAGCAAGAATAAATCGTTGTCCAGTTATAAGGACAGAGGGTGGAGGTCGGCTAACACATCCAGGTATGTTGGAGGAAGCGCACAAATGTTCACAGAGAGCGACAGGGCCCCGTCTCCCCTGACTCCCTTCTGAGTCCTTCGAAGTGTATTGCTGAGACTCTTAACCTTTTTTTTTAGAGGCTGATTTGCATCTACTTGGAGGGAAAAATCACCCAAGTCAAAGAAATTCTCCCCAAGGCACTATTCAGAGCAAGCCCATTAGGTGCCCTTGGCCTAAGCGTGAATACAACTCATTATGACCTTTCCCAAATTCACTTTCGCAACTAAATAACTATGGTTCTTATCACTACATCAGGATGCAGTGAAATCCCAAAAGGTCCATGTTGTTTCCTTCAGATCAATTATCTCAATAGATGGTATATATGTGTGCCCACGGAAGCATCCTGAGCCCATCTGATTGGCTGAGAGTGTGGTTTGGCCTTCACTCGAGAGAATTGTACTCATGTATAGATAAATGACTGCTTTCATGTGGAATTTTGTGCTTGGTGTATTCCCAGGGCTTTGGAGAAACGTTGGAAAGTATCTTGCTACCCAGAGCTGTGGCTCTTAGTGTTAACATAGTATCAAGTTTCACACAGGGTTGGTTCTCAAAAATTAGTTCTAAATAGGAAACGGAAGTATCTTCTGTGACCAGGTTAGGTGATCAGATACAGAAATTAAGATAGCTAAAAATACGTATAAAGGTTGTAAAAGCATGATGCAGTACAGTATTCTACCAGTGTGGTCCCCAAATGGCAGCATCAGAATTACCTGGAAACTTAGAAATGCACATTCCAGTTCCCCCTTTATCCAAGGAACCGGCAGCACCAGCGAATGGGGCCCAACAAACTGTTGTATCTCCACTGTGATACACGTGCAAATTTAAGACCTACCAGTTGGAGTCCCTAGTTTCTAACAAAGGATCACAAAGTTACGCATTGTAAAGTTAACTTTCATTTACTTTTCTAAACAGTTGGGAGATCATGTGATTGATGAAGACTGTGTCAGAAAGGAAATCAGCACAGTTCCCAAATCCTGTATCCACAACTTAATCTTTCCAGTATTCGAAGGATTCTTTCATAGTTTAAAACAATTCACAATCTGTTTTAAAAGTCACATTGGGTCAATTGGAAAATTTCCATACGGACAGGTGTTAGACGATAGGAAATTGTTCATCTCATTTGTGAAATGGTATTGCAAATGCAGGAAGGTGCTGGAACACATATATATGAAAGGATTATCATATAAATGCACCCAATTGAGATAAAATGGAAAATTTGTGAAGTTTAAACATATACACACGTTTTTAATGGCTTTAACTAAGACAGGACCTAACAAATGAAAAGATGACTATTGAGTACAAATCAAAGAGAATTGTTTCTTCTTAGGATTCTAGAGGAAAGTTACATAACATCAAATTAAAATGTGAACACTGTATGAGCAGGGGTGCCTGGTTGGCTCAGTCCGACTCTTGAGTTCGGCTCAGGTCATGATCTCTTACTTTGTGAAATCAAGTTGTGCTTAGGGCTCTGTGCTGACAGCATGGAGCCTGCTTGGGATCCTCCCTCCCCCTCTCTCCTCCCCAGCTTGGTGCACCTGCCTTCTCTCTCTCTCTCTCTCTCTCTCTGTCTCTCAAAATAAATAAACATAAACAAATAAAATCTTAAAAAAATTTTTTTGAACTGTGTAAGCAAACATATTACCAGTTTTCTTGTTCTGAGTACACTCCTAATGGCAAGAATGTTTAATGCTTGCCGGTATGTGTTATTCTGAACCTCATGTCAAAATCCGTGCCTAAGCCTCCTTTCATCTCTGGGACAACAATGGAAGGCAGCTGTTGCATTCCCTGGGTAAGCACAGGGAGAAAGTGAGATGTAAAGAAATTAAGTAACTTGTTCAAAGTCTTTTTAACTAATAACAGTGTAGTTAGGATTAATGACAAATTCTGAAATCAAATTTTGATTTTGTAGGGAACAGACTCTTCCCACATAGCATGCATCTGATGGAAGGAGCTTATGAATCGCCACACTTGTGGTCTGAATGCAGGCTGTTCCAAGAGCCATTTTCGACAAAAGCATACACACACATGGAGCTTACTGGATTGGGATTAGGAGTAGACGTGGAGATGGGGTGAAAGAAGCAAAATAAAGTCCTTAATGAAGATGAAGTCTGGGAGATCCCTAGAGACCAGGTGGATGTTAATGCCTAGAATCTGGAAAAAAATCAGCAGCAAAATGCTACAATTTTTGCAGAGGGACACTAGGTCACTTGGAAAAAACAATTCCTAAGAAAAAAATATAGACTCTTTACTGTGATCTCAAGGACCCTACACCCTTGGGTCCCTTCCTGCCTTCTTGATTTCTTTTCCAACCTCCCTTTTTCTGTCCACTAGCCCTGGTTCCCTCCCTGAGGCTGACAATGATCCTGCCTCAGAGCCTTTGGACTGGCTCTGTGATCTTCTTCCCTAATGACTAATGACCTGTGTGTTGGTTTTATTCCTAAGTATAACATTTTTATGTTATAAGTAATACTGGTTTTATTTTCATGCCAAACCCTTAGTTTCTAGGACATAGCAATGTAATTTAGTTTTGTATATTGATCTTTTACAAGTTTTGCTTAACTTAGAGTTTTAAGAGTTTGGGGTGGTTTTTTTGTTTGTTTTGTTTTGCTTGGTGTGTGGATTTCACAGAATTCTCTGTATGTGTATTTGGCATAATGTATATTATGCTGTTTTGCTGCAGCGTTCTCTAAATGGCAATTAGGTTATGTTGGTTAATAATGCTGTTGAAGTATTTATTTCCTTCCTGACTTTCTGTGCACTTTTTCTATCATTCATTGAGAAAGGAATGTTTAAATATTTGACTATAACTGTGAGTCTGTCTATGCCCTTTGCAGTTCTATTCGCTTTATCTCCATATATTTTGAAGCCATGTTATTAGTTGGATAAAGGTTTAGGGTTATGTACTCTTGGTGCATTTTTCATTATGGCTTTATCATTATGAAACGACCCTCTCTGGCCCTGAACTATTCTCTTCTCTGAAATCTACTTTGATATCTTTTTCCATACTTCTAATTATGAAATATTCGTATCTGTATATTTAATGCGAGGTTCTTATAGGCACCCGAAATGTGGGTCTTGCTTGTTTGTTTCAGTCTGACTGTGTTTGTCTTCAATAGTGTGCTTTTTGGACTACTTACATTTAATGTGATTATTTTTATGTGTGGGTTTAAATTCAGCATCTTGCTCTTTGCTTTTTATTAGTCTCATCTGGTATTTGCGGTCTTCCTCCTTTTTTGTAATTTGGATCGTGCCTTTCTTTATTCCATGCCATCTTGTTTCTAAAACAATTATTTGTTTCATTATCTTAGGGTGTAGAGTGCAAAACCTTATGTCATCTCAGTCCACTCAAGTGATACACTTTTTTTGCATGGAGCAGAGGCATATTTTAGCTCTCCCATTTCAGAGGTGAAATAGGAATTCTAGTCTCCTGATGGCTGACTGCTTGCTTTTCCCACAGTGTGATGGTCAGATGAGTGCGAGCCTGCTTTCTCTGGAGAATAATACCGAGTCGCCACAATTGGAAGCACCAATGGGAAAAAAGTTGGGATTGTTTTTTTCTTGTTTAGGAAAAGAAAGGCTTTAAACATCCTATAGAAGAGCTCTAAAAGTTCCTTGCAGACCACTTGGGTAAGCATCAGGCATGAGCATCAGGTAAACCACTGGAGATAAATCTGGGAGCTCCCTTCTCAGTTGGGACCCTGGGGCGGAATTGGGATTCCTTTGGCTTTACACGTTAGTCGCTCTGGGAGAGCAATTCACATCCCATAAATCACATTCAGTCCGTGGCTTGTAGGGTTGTCTGGAATTGTGTTTACCCATCTTATTCTGTATGCCCGAATTAAAGAATATCTGATCCTGTCAGCATGATACGTGCCTCTCTCTAGGCCTGGTTGTGTAAACTTGAATGCAAGACGCGTACTTACTTCTTGCATTTGTATCCTGAGGATTGTGCAATTAATCTGTTAATGTGCTCCATTTGGGCAGATCAGATTTCATGTTGCCTGCATCATCAAAGGAAGATTCGATGCTGTTAACGATGTAAATCAACATGTCAACAGCGCTTTTAAATACTACTAAGGCATGCACAGGAACCGATATTTATTCAAATTCGAAATAAATGTTTGAATTCCCGCAGTTGTTAGATATGTGTTCCTGACTATAACTGCATTTGTGTCCAACTTTAAGCATTATATTTTTTTTACATTTATTTTTTGAGAGACATAGGTAGAGCACAAGTGAGAGAGGGGCAGAAAGAGGGAGAGGGAGACACAGAATCCAAAGCCGGCTCCAGGCTCTGAGCTGTCAGCACAGAGCCCAGTGCGGGGCTTGAACCCACGAACCGAGAGATCATGACCTGAGCTGAAGTCGGATGCCCAACCGACTGAGCCACCCAGGAGCCCCTCTAAGCATTATAATTTGATACAGGATTAAAATGAAATGCCCTTGGGGCACCTGGGTAGCTCAGTGGTTTGAGCATCTGACTTTAGCGCAGGTCATGATCTCACGGTTCTTGAGTTCGAGCCCCACATTGGGCTCTCTGCTGTCAACACGGAGTCCACTTTGGATCCTCTGTCTCCCTCTCTCTCTGCCCCTCTCCTGCTTGTGCTTTCTCAAAAATAAATAAAACATTTAAAAATTTAAAAAAAAATGCCTTTGGAACACCTGGGTGGCTCAGGTCATAATCTTGGGGTTTGTGAGTTCGAGCCCCGCATCAGGCTCTGTGCTGACAGCTCGGAGCCTGGAAACTGCTTTGGATTCTGTGACTCCCTCTCTCTCTGCCTTTCCCCTGCTCTCACCATCTCTCTCTCTCAAAAATAAATTAAAAAAAAAACATTAAAAAATTATATATAAAATTGTAATGCCCTTGGATATTTATGTTGTCCTTATTCATGGGCTCTAAATAGCAGATACTTAAGTCTCTGAGCCTAGGAGACAGGTCATAAATGTAATCAGTTGTTATAACTAGTGCAATTTCTTCTGTTCTCTGGTTGAAGAAAATAACAAGTACAATTCTTGGGTTCAAACAGTTTGTCAGACCAGGAATTTATGCATGGGTGTATGTATGCATTTTTCCAGAACTTGTTCTTAAAGAACCTCAATGATGCCAAAATGCCCAAGTTTCTTTCCTCTATTTAAAAGAATATTATATTGAAATAGACTGAAAATGTAACTTTGTTTTAGACTCTGTTTTTCGGTCATTTGACAGTATCTAATCAGCGTCCCCTAGAAGTGTGCAATGTATTGGGGAGAAGAGAAGGGAGGAGCCACAGTTCAGTGGTTTCCACACTGCACAATAATGGTGGTGAATAAATGCTTGATAATGGCTGTGTGTGCGCATTAAGGCAAAGGCTCATCACCAACAGGCCACAGAAGACAAGGGCAGGAAGAGTTTCATGCTGGGCACATGATAGAAGAGAGTGGGAAGGCAAAAGGACAATAGAGGACAGGGAAACGAGGCCACTTAGCCTGGTCCAATCATTCTTGCTCTATAGCTCTGCGACTTTGATGCTATTTGTGGTTTACAGCCTTTTCCATATGGTTTAATAAAAATTAGAAACATCTCCACATTCTGCAGTGCAGTTGGGATAGATGTTTAGCTGGCAGTTTCACGCTCTCATTTCGTTATAAGAGACTCATTCTTAGTGGTCTTGGCACTTCAGTTTCTGGAAATTGCTTTGTTTCAGTTTGGTGGCTCTCTTCTATCCTAGGCTCGATGATGGCACATTATCGCCCTACATGTCCACCGAAGGTAAATGTGATGAATGCCATACTGGGGGTGGCTTTGACTTCACTTCCTAAACTGTACTTTATTATTTTTAATTTGTTTTAATATTTATTTATTTTTGAGAGAGAGACAGACAGAGTGGAGCAGTGGATGGAGAGAGAGAGAAAGACACAGAATCCAAAGCAGGCTCCAGGCTCTGAGCTGTCAGCATAGAGCCCGACGCAGGGTGCAAACCCATGAACCCTAAGATCATGACCTGAGCTGAAGTCAGACACTTAACTGACTGAGCCACCCAGGCACCCCTCCTAAAATTTACTTTAGATAGGCTGATCATTTGGGTGAATGATAACACAAAACCTCTGTAAAAATGAATGAAAATGTTTGCTCAGGAAAAGCAAGAATGCAGGGTGAAATTTTATAGAGGATTAGTGGCACAAAAGATGGTATTTTATTGATGAGATGTTCATTCATTTATCCAAAAGTATTTCTGATGCCCTCCATGTTCTAGGCACTGCATTAGGCTTGGTTATGAGTGCACACACACAAAAAATATCACTGCTCTGGGAACTCAAAACAATCTGGGAGAGTGTCAATCAATAAAGGACTGAGCAATTAAAAATTTAAATTTTATATTATAATTATATTTGAGTGCTATGATAGAGAACAATTTAGTTCAGCTCCTATTCAGAACATGTACTTCTGGAAAGTGCGTCAAGGAATTTGTATTTAAACCAAGACTCAGTGATGACCAGTCCACCGTGTAAAATATGAACAGTGTCATTCTAGGGAAAAGATGAGGAGAAGACTGGAGATGGTCAAAGCTTTCAGATATTTAAGAAATGGAAAGGGAGCCAGAACACTGAGAGGGAAGCAGAATTGAAGTCAGGGAAGATTAAGTTGGATTATTTGGGGCTTTGTAAACCATAGTAAGGTGTTTGCAATAGACACCAAAGATGGGCCACTATGGTAGTAATTCCTTCTGTACTGATTGGTATTACTTCTGTTATTCAGTTGAAGTTACTGAATAAAATACATTTATTCTGGGTACACTCATAGACACCCACTTCAGTGATGAAGACAGGCCATCTCAGACCACCCGATGGAGAAGAACAGACTTTGTGATGGGGCCACTGTGCTGAAGGGAAGGACAGAGACATTGAAAAGACACAGACTGAGGTTAAGTGGTGGAAGCCAATTTAGATCTTAATTCATGTTTAATCTTTAACATGTTTCTGTTGAACTTCAGTGGATTAGAAAATAAATATTGGAATTGCTGATGTATGCTGATGCAACGCAGCCCAATAAGCCGTGGGATAAGGTGTCGTGTCGAGCAGGATTCAGGAATTGACAATGCCATGGAGATGGCATGGTTTTCCAGTTTCGATCTTGTACTTTCAAAAGAAGACGGAAATGGGTAGAAGCTTAAAATCTTGTGACGTGCCTATACTGTAACCATGTATGCATCAAGAATGTTAAAATTCAGTGCTGTACCAATAATGTCCCCAATTTATAGAGCATTGGCTTCACTGGAGAGTTTGGGGGAAGAGCGTGCAGGCAATATGGTCAATATGGTGGATAGAATTATCCTTGAACGCCTAGTTCTATACTTAGTTTTTCTGCTTTCAGCCTCAATGTATTTGTCCCTTTACCAATTATCCTTTCATGTCTTCCTGGGCCCTTCCCCGTTTTTGAGTCCTTCAGACAAAGGAAGTGCTGTGTAATATACCCTCTCTCACGCGGTAATGCACTATTTTCTATAATTGCTGAAATGCCTACCGTGCTGGACATACAGGAAAGGAGAAGCTGTCCTTCCTCGCAAAATACTGAAACTGGATTAGTAGGAAGAAATACTTAGATTAATGACTACAATGTAGGAAAAAAGTTAGGGTTGGTGCAGGAGACATTTAAAACACCCGAGGGTGGAATTGCGAAGAGAGAGTAACATCGAACACCTTTATGGAGGCAGCAGCATTTGAACGGATACCTGAAGAACGGACATTATTTTACAGGCCAGGAAAGGAGGTCCAGGTGCGGAACGTGGTGAGCGGCCGTGAGGCGTGCACGCGCTAATCTTGGGGAGGGTGGAATGATTGCCTCCAACTGATGGTTTGGACGGAAGCCAGTATTACCCGGCTTGTTCATGCCCTTTATTCGTCCTGTTGGCACCAAATGACTTTGGTGGTCATCAGAAATAAAGCCTACCTAGTAAGATAAAGATACCTATTCTGATACGTTTATGTCTGTGTTACTGTCGGATTCAGGATCCTAGTGATTCACACCTTTGTGCAGTTCACTCCCACCTTGCACCAAGGTTGGTCTCCGGGACCAATATAATGCAGACGAGAGGATGGGATGTCACTTCTGAGATTAAGTCATAAACAACTGCTGCTTCTGTCTTGGTGGTGTACTTGCTCTCTCTTGGATTGCACGCTCAGGGAGGAAAAGGTCAGCCGCCATGTCATGAATAGCTCTATGGAGGGGACATACTCAGTGAGGAACTGAGGCCTCCAGCCGGTAGTCACATGAGTGGCCTTAGAAGAAGATTGTAAAACCCCAGGGAGGCCTTCGGATGACCAAAATCCTGGACTCCATTTTGATGGCAACCCCATGGGAGACCCTGAGTCAGAACGACCCAGCTACACTGCTCTCAGATTCCTGATCTTCAACGTTTTCTGTTTTCAGCTGCAGAGTTCTGGAATTTATTTTGTTACGCATCAATAGATAACTAATACAATTCCCAATGCCTACAATAAGGTCTGATATATATAAATGATTTTAGTAAAGGCTTAAAAGAATAAGTGAATGGAGTGTTTGCTTTTTATACTAGGGACTTTTTAAAAACTTTTTGATCTGAATATATAAGCTTCTATATAGAAATCAAATTATGTTTCAAGAATTTTTTTAAAATACTATTTGCAGTCATTGAATATACTATTTACTTGTTTACTCCCCAGGTTAGTCCCTGACATTCAAATATCGCTGCTGGCTGCAAGTTAAGATTGAATTTTGAGCACCTGTCTTCATCCCACATAAAAGGCTATGATTCTATTTTTGTTTATCACCTATGATTTTATTTTAGTCTCCAGAAGCAATTTAGAAAAAAAAATAAGGTTCACTAAAGTGTTAATTCTTGAATGAAAAATTCCATGATGAAGATGTAAACATAATCAGGAAACTTAATGTTTTTAAAGTTCTTTATTTTTCATTACATTTAAAAGTTTCTTATTATGAGGATATCGGATTTGAGAACTTAAATAACATTTATATGGATCACAGTGAAATGGGGACACCGGGTATTACTCCAAATGACTTGATCAATCCTTTATAATTAAAAAAAATTTTTAGTGTTTATTTTTGAGAGACACAGAAAGAGCACAAGTGGGGAAGGAGCAGAGAGAGAGGGAGACACAAAATCTGAAGCAGGCCCCAGCCTCTGAGCTGTCAGCACAGAGCTCGAGGTGGGGCTCGAACTCACGAACCGCGAGATCATGACCTGAGCCGAAGTTGGCGCTTAATCACCTGAGCCACCTAGGCACCCCTATAATTTTTTTTTTCAAAAAAAAAATGTTTTTAATCTTTATTTATTGTTGAGAGAGAGACAGAGTGTGAGCAGGGGAAGAGCAGAGAGAGAGGGAGACACAGAATCTGAAGCAGGCTCCAGGCCCCGTACTCTCAGCACAGAGCTCGACACGGGGCTCGAACCCATGAACCGTGAGATCATGACCTGAGCCGAAGTCAGACACTTAACCGACTGAGCCACCCAGGCGCCCCTATAATTTTTTAAAAATAAATTATTTTCTTAGAGAATGTTAAAGTTCGTAGCAAAATTGAGTAGATGGAGTAGAGATTTCCCATGTATTCCCTACCGCTGCCCCATTGTTGACACCCCCCCTAGAATGGTACATTGTTATAATTGATGAAGCTTTGTTGACACATCATAATTACTCAAAGGACATAGGTGACATTAGGGTTCACTCTTGGTGTTGGCCATTCTGTGGGTTTGGACAAGTGTATAATGACATATATCCATCATTATGATACCCTACAGAATATTTCCACTACCCTGAACATCCTCTGTGCTCCACTTTTCATCCCTACCCTGCATGAACCCCTGGAAAACACTGATCTTTTAGTTTTGCCTTTTCCAGAATGCCATAGAGTCCTAAAGTATGTAGCCTTTTCAGATTGGCTTCTTTCACTTAGAAACATAAGGTTCCTCTGTGTCTTTTCATGTCTTTTAGCCCTGAGTGATATGCCCTTGTCTGGATGTACCACAGTTCATTTATCCATACCTCCTGAAGGACATCGTGGCTACTTACATGTTTAGGCAATTATGAATAAAGCTCCTGTAACATCCATGGGCAGGGTTTTGTGTGGACACCGTTTTCAACTCCTCTGGAAGAAATACCAAGGAGCGTGACGGCTGGATCATATTATAAGAGTATATTTAGTTTTGTCAGCTGCTGCTAATGTGTCTTCCCAAGTGGCTGCACTGTTTTACATCCCGTGCCGCTGACCCCGCGGTGGGTGAGAGTTTCTGTTGCTTCACACCCTTGCCAGCATTCGCTGTTGTCAGTGTTCCATGTTTTCGCCATTCTAACAGGTGTGTGGTTGTATCTCACTGTTCTGAGTTTTCCTGATGACCTATAATAGGAAGCATTTTTCATATGCTTATTTCCCATCTGTATACCTTCTTTGGTGAGGTGTCTGTTAAGGTCTTTGGCCCATTTTTTCATCACATTGAGCTTTAAGAGTTCTTTGCATATACTGGCTAACAGTCCTTTATCCGATGTGTCTTTGGCAAATATGTTCTTCTGGTCTCTGGCTGGTCTTCTCGTTATGTGGACATTGTCTGTCCCAGAGCAGAAGTTTCTCATTTTAGTGAAGCCTAGCTTCTCAGTCATTTCTCTCGATCCTTCAATTTTAGGTATTGAGATAATGGACACATACGTGTTTTTACAGGTTATCCCTGTAACTTAGTGTAGCCGACGAACCCTACCGTGATCCCCAAGGAGTCCCAATCCCTGACGTTGGTGCCTTTGTGCGGCACCCTCTGGAGCGTCGGCAGGACCCGTGCTGTGCTTCTGACCAACAGAGCGAACACAACGGGATGTCATTGCTGTGATTACCTTAGGTTGTAGAAGACTCTGTCCAGGCAGACTGGAGCTAGGGCCTCCCCTGGTGAACCGGATGGAAAAAAGTGGCCATGTCTGAGAAGGCGCTGAGGTGAGGACCTGTAGGAGGCTTCTAGGAGCTGTGGGCAGCCCCCGGGACCCTCAGGCCTACCGCCCGCGAAGAGCCAGGCACTCCCACGGCTGCGAGGGGTTGCCTCTGAGCACAACCCGAATGAGCCACTGAGCGTGTGCAAGCAGCTTCTTCCCAGGGAGGCCTCCGGGTGAGAACGCAGGCCAGCAGATGCCTCGTTTGCAGCTTCGGGAGACCATGGGTGGAGGACCAGCTCAGCTGTGGCCGGACTCCTGACCCGTGGCCACGGTGGGTGGGGGGGGGGGGGGGCAGAAATAAATATGTCCTGGTTTAAGCAGCTAAGGTTGTGTTCATGGAGCACACAGCGAGGGCAAACTCACCGTCTGTGCTCTAAGTTTTGCAGTCCTGTTCCTAACCTTATTAAACCCACTTGTGTCTTTGATACTAACAAATATACATTAACTATTTCAAAATAGATTAAAGTTGCTTAAAAATAATTACACTGGCAAATCAAAACAAATCTTTTTCTTTTAAGAGCCTATTTCCCCCTGGATGTTTCTTTGTTGTTGTTGTTGTTTTTTTTGTTTTTTTCAGGTAATGATATAATGATAATTTACATAATATGTGGTAATGTGATAGAAATTGGGGAGATGCTATAAAGTGGTAGTAAGGGCTTCTGAGGATGATTCTTTTTTTTTTAATCCAAGTTAGTTAACATATAGTGTAATAATGATTTCAGGAGTAGAAGTTAGTGATTCAACACTTACATATAACACCCAGTGCTCATCCCAACAAGTGCCCTCCTTAATGCCCATCACCCCTTTAGCCCATCCCCCCACCCAACACCCTGCCAGCAACCCTCAGTTTGTTCTTTGTATTTAAGAGTCTTTTATGGTTTGTCTCCCTCTCTGTTCTTATATTATTTTTGCTTCCCTTCCCTTAGTGTCATTTGTTTTGTTTCTTAAATTCCAAATAGGAGTGAAATCATATGATATTTGTCTTTCTCTGATTTATTTAGCTTAGCATAATACACTCTAGTTCCATCCATGTGGTTGAAAATGGCAAGATTTCATTCTTTTTGATCACCAAGTAAAATCCATTGTGTGTATGTGTGTGTGTGAATATATATATGTGTGTGTGTATGTGTATATATATATATATATACACACATAAATATGTATTCGTATCTATGTATATATATATATATATACACACATATATGTGTGTGTGTGTGTATATATATACATATACACACACACAGTGGATTTTATACACACACACACACACACACACACACACACACACATCTTCTTTATTCATCAGTCAATGAACATTTGGGCTCTTCCCATAGTTTGGCTGTTGTTGATAGCGCTGCTGTAAACATTGGGGTGCATGTGGCCCTTCAAAACACCATTCCTGTATCCTTTGGATAAATACCTAGTAGTGTAATTGCTGGGTCAGAGGGTCGTTCTATTTTTAATTTTTTGAGGAACCTCCATACTGCTTTCCAGAGCGGCTGCACCAGTTGGCATTCCCACCAACAGTGCAAAAGGGTTCCTTTCTTCTGCATCCTTGTTGACATCTGTCGTTGCTTGAGTTGTTCATTTTAGCCATTCTGACAGGTGTGAGGTGGTATCTCATTGTCGTTTTGATTTGTATTTCCCTGATGGTGAATGTTGTTGAGCATCTTTTCATGTGTGTGTTGGCCATCTGGATGACTTCTTTAAAAAAGTGTCTATTCATGTCTTTTGCCCATTTCTTCACTGGGGTATTTGTGTTTTGGGTGTTGAGTTTAAGCTTTTTTATAGATTTTTGGATACTAACCCTTTATCTGATAGGTCATTTGCAAATATCTTCTCCCATTCCGTCCGTTGCCTTTTAGTTTTGTTGGTTGTTTCCTTAGCCCAGTTGAAGCTTTTTATCTTGATGAGGACCCAATAGTTCATTTTTGCTTTTGTTTCCCTTGCCTCTGGAGACACGTCAAGTAGGAGGTTGTTGTGACTGAGGTCAGAAAGTTTGTTGCCTGTTTTATCCTCTAGGATTTTGATGGCTTCCTGTCTTACTTTTAGGTCTTTCATCCATTTTGAGTTTATTTTTGTGTATGGTGTAAGAAAGTGGTCCAGGTTCATTCTTCTGCATGTCACTGTCCAGTTTTCCCAGCACCACTTGCTGAAGAGACTGTCTTTATTCCATTGGCTATTCTTTCCTGCTTTGTCAAAGATCAGTTGGACATACATTTCTGGGCCCATTTCTGGGTTCTCTATTCTGTTCTATCCCTGGATGTTTCCAGTACTGCTCTGTGAGGAAGGAGATGCATTGATGAAATTTTCCTTTCCTGACACTAAATGGGGATCACTCTAGAACACATAGGCACCTGTTGGATTATTTATATATGTAGGAAAATGAAAGGGAAATGGGAAGACAGGACCATTTACTGTTGGTCACTCATGCATTTTATTGCAAACAGATGTGGTCAGTGCATGGCGATAACTCGCCTCTGGGGTGAATGACTAGGATCTCTTTCCAGGGTAGAGTCGCTGGCTTCCGTTGTGCAGAAAGGACTGCCTGCTACCAGTTTCTCAGTCTTCCTCCTACCTCAGCTCCAGGCTCCACGTACGGGTGTGTGCAGAATGGCTGCCCTTCCCAAAATCCATTCAGTGTGGTTTCCACTGTTACGGGAACCTCACATTTTTTTCAGTCCCCATATGTCATCCAAGGACTTGTCATGGCAAAAGTAAACCAGAAACAACCTCAGATGCTAGAATCCACATACTGTGCTTTTGTGAAACATCCAACATAATCTCATCTTGAATGGAAAGACTCTTCTCATCTGTACTGATCTCTCTAGTAATATTTTCCATGTTATTACGTTCTGTCTATATAGTTCCCTGCCCTGTGACACAGCAGTATCCCTGAGGGCAGTAGTACATTTCCTTTTGTTTTCCTGGCCTAGAGTCTGGCTTGTCGTTCTGCTTCCTGCCAGTTATTCAGTTGCTGCTGACAGGTGCTAACCTTGTCCATCATTGTTTCAATCAGGTCCCCTAATAACCTTGTATTTTAGATAACACTGTTATCTCCAATCTACACGTGAGGGAACAGAGGCTTAACAGATTCAGTGTTTGAAGCACTTGACATGGAAAAGGCAGGTGGAAAAATATTTTGTAAATGTAAAGAAAAAGCAAATGAAAGGTAAATTAATTTTAAAAGGAAATATATTGAGGAAAAAGAATATGACCCAGGAGAATTTTGAGGGGAAAATATTTGTTGAACAACACATTTTGAGGGCCCTGATCTAGGCTCTGACAAGACTGAGGGCATATTCATCTTGACCTGATTATGGAGGAAACACACTGCTTTCCGGGCACCCCATCGTGAAGGAAGTGTGGCCCCAGGGCTCAGAGCTGGGGGACCTCACAGAAGGGAGCGGCCATTTTACCCTGAGCTGGGTTTCATGCGCAGCTTTGTAGATGAGAATAGTAATGGTATTATGTGTTTTGAATGGACAGAGGGTAGGAAACAGTTCTTGTAAAGCAGGAAAACTGTGGGACCAGTAGTGGGAAAGTAAGAAAGTATATTTGGGGCAAATTTGAAAATAAGCACAGAAGTGAAATCAGAAGAGAGGACAAAAAAATCACTGTGCGTTTCTCTGCTTGAAGGTCAACACCATGACCCTCATCTCCCCCAGTCTGAAATCCAGCCCCCTTTTCCACACGAGGTATGTTCATTTGCTTCAGTTGTTAAGACAACTAAAATAGCTGAGCTAAAAACACAGTTCCCAGCTGAATTAGATAAAATCTCCGAAGTTGTACGCATTCTTGTGAATTACTTTATTTTAGCTGGGCGTGTGCATGGGCCACATGAGCCCTAAATGTCTGTGCCTTGAGGGCAGGATCCATGTACAGTTTGTTTGCATTTCTCAGGGTGCCCGCTGGGCACAGACCACTAAAGGCAGCAGGACCTTGGTAAGTATGTGTAGAATAGTCCTGGGGCTGGGGTGGGGGAGGGGAATTACATGGAAACCGTTGGATCAAAGGTTACTTCCTGAGGGGAGAAGGAAGAGGAGTGTTGAGAGCCCAGTTGGGACCCAGACACAAGAAGTCTCGGTTGTATGCATTTTATCACATACTCAGGAGCACCCATTGAAAGGTTCCTTGAGCAGTAGACTGGTCAGGAGCAGAGCCACTCTGAACAATGTAATGGAGCAGGAGGCTGAGGTTGGAAAGATGATGTTGAATCTCCTAGAACAGTTCAGAAGGAGGCAGCAGGGGCCTGACCCAGGCAGTAGGAAGAGAAGACAGAGATGATGGGTCTAAAGACCACGGGAGTGCCAGTTCAATTCTAATGCTTTCTTTGAGCGGATCTAAAGTCTGAAAATCAGGAGAGTGATTTCATTATTTTTATTCTCAAAAAGGAACATCCTGTTTGGTGGGACAGGGGTTGAGTCGTAGTATTTTGGCATAACGCCACTGATCCTGTGTAGCGTTTCATAGCACCTGCTGGATACACATACGTGCATATGGGGGTGCTCAAGTTCTCACCTGACTACCTGGGTTCCAATCTATGCCTCCCCACCTGTGCGCCCCTCCCCAGTCTCACTGATTCAAGTGCATGTGAGGTTAGTAGCCGTGTGAGTACAGCAGGGCCACTGTGGGGATGAAGGACCTGACCCCCAGTAAGAGCTCATGCCCAGTAACTAGAACCCACCCTGTTATCACGGCATGCATTTACCAAATTTTGATCACCACATTCAGTGAACAAACCAAGGAGCACATTATCCCACTTGATATGGTCTGCTGTGTGTATTGTGTTCTTAAATATTGGCTTCTCAATTATTTTTACAATGGAGTCTATTAAGCTTATTTTCTTAAGAACAAAATTGGTATGCATTGCCCATTTTCAGTGAAAAAAAAAAAAAGATTCACTTTCGAACTTTCTTTTGAATAAGAGGAAATTTTCCACGCAATGGAACTATAAATTTAAGTGAAAGAATACACTTTGGAATTTACAATAGATAGCAGACTGTGTTCTTAGTCTTTCTGAAGGTGTGAAATTGTAGTTAATTGCTTTGTTCTCAATTTTAAAGAGCAAAGAGTTCATAAATAATAAGCTTGAGTGGCAGTTTCCAAAGGCTCTAAAACCTTTCAATGTGTTTTTCATTGCCAAAGATGTAATTCTTCTGAGTGTTGATTATTCCCATGAATTTTAAAATATTTTAAAATACCTTACACAGTCTGAACAGATGAAATTATCTGTGAATTTCCTTTGAATAGAGCTGTGCCAATGAGAAGCATACAACCTTTGGTTTCCTGTGACCCACGCATCCCTCATCTAGTTATAATATTTCTTACAAATATAATGTAGGGTCCCACAGTGAAAAGTAAATAAGGAGTCACTGCTTCCTAGCTATAAAATCATCATCATTTATTATGTTTTTAATGTTTATTTATTTTTGAGAGAGAGAGAGAGAGAGAGAGAGAGAGAGAGAGAGAGCATGAGCTGGAGAAAAACAGAGACAGAGGGGGAGACAGAATCTGAAGCAGGCTCCAGACTCTGAGCTGTCAGCACAGAACCTGATGTGGGTCTTGAACTCGGGAATGGTGAGATCATGACCTGAGCCAAAGTTGGATACTTAACCAGCTGAGCCGCCCAGGCATCATCATCATCATTTACTCTTTTTTTTTAAGAAAAATATTTTAATGTTTATTTATTTTTGAGAGACAGAGAGAGACGTGGCATGAGTGGGGGAGAGGCAGAGAGAGAGAGAGAGAAAGAGAGAGAGAGACAGAATCTGAAGCAGGCTCCAGGTTCTGAGCTGTCAGCACAGACCCCGACATGGGGCTCGAACTCACAAGCTCATGACCTGAGCCGCAGTCGGACGCTCAGCCGACTGAGCCACCCGGGCACCCCCATCATCATTTATTCTTAAAAATGGTTTTGTCTATAAAGAACTTCCGCGTTAACAGTGTTAACAGAATCCTATTTTTATTGGCTGCATATTGAACAGATGATGGTAGCTGCAATAACTATACAAGCAAAGCAACCAATCCAAGGCATGAATATAGCAGTTGTTTTCCTAACTCAACCCTCTGCCTCAGGAGCCCATGGCGGTGTTGGGTATGAACATTTGTTATCCTAACGCTCCCAAGAATCCCATTTTCCTCTGGGTCCTTTGATTCCCACAGTCTGCCACACAGGTGTTTGGAAGTCAGGCTTGAAAGGGAAGCACGACTCAGAACAATCAGTAACTGGCGAAATTTGTTTCTGAACTTTGATATAGTGTAATCTGATGTTTTGTCTCTGGGAAGTTACACAAGGTCAGAGTCTGTTTGAGGTGACCTGAAGCAATGCGGTGTCTGTGCCTGGAGCACCAGGATTTTGCAGTGAGTGGAAAGTGGCCGGTATTCAGGCCGTGAACATGGCATTCACCTTCCAATGTGGCCGTGGAGAAACTGACCTCCCCTTACCACGCTGTGCTGTTGTCGTTGGGTTTCTTGGCTGGGTGAGATGCTGGAGAAGACGGTTTGTAAGTTCAAATCCTACACCAAGATGAGTCGCTAGGTTTTCCTTTTCCCTGATTTCAGACTCTTTGGGAGCTACCTTGTAAGCTCGACCTGAGCGTGATCCATTGTCATTTGTGATTTAAATATCACGTCCATACTATAAGGAATAGTAATACCATTGGTGTGGATGTGGGAAACAGCACAGAGCAGGTGTGTCTGAGAACAAGTACGTGTCCCCGCTGTCTGGGGAGGTTCTTTTTTAGGAGCCAGGCTTAGAAACTGCTGGTTTTCTTCACCCCCGACCCCCGCCCCAGATCCCTTGTGTTGGGTTTAGGCTGAATGACCACTTAGAGGATACAGTGTAGAGTATAGTGAGACTCACAAGATGATTGTACTATGTGATCGCTCAGCTGTCTATGGAAGAAAGCTCTCGGTTACAAACTGTCTCCCGCGTGGGGGGCGGGTGCTCCAGGTTGCTAGCCGTGGTGACTGTGTGTTGATGAATTTTATACATCAGAACCACGTTGTATCCGTTCTCTTCCTCAGCTTGTATCATCTGACATTTTTGCCTCCAGAATAATGGGGCACTTCTCTGCATGTGCTTTCAGGGAAGGCGCGGCTGGACGAGAGCTGAGCTCTTTTCAGATTTTCATCAGATTCTCAGTAAAACACCCGTACCTCCCCCTACTCTCTATTTGTATTGCTCCCGTCATCCAACAAAGAAATACTACTTAAAGGAAAACTCGGTCTTTTAAAGCTTATTTTAAAGAACAATGTTTAGAGGCGCCTGGGTGGCTCAGTCGGTTGAGCGACCAACTTTGGCTCAGGTCATGATCTCACAGTTTGTGAGTTCAAGCCCCACATCAGGCTCTGTGCTGACAGCTCAGAGCCTGGAGCCTGCTTCGGATTCTGTGTCTCCCTCTCTCTCTGCCCCTCCCCCACTCATGCTCTGTCTCTCTCTGTCTCAGAAATAAATAAACATTAAAAAAAATTAAAGAAAAGAAAAATGTTTACTGAGAGTGCGTGAGCCAGAGAAGCAGAGAGGATCTGATGGGGGCCCTACCCTGTAAGCAGAGAGCTGGATGCAGGACTCAAACTCAGAAACCGTGAGATCATGACCTGAGTCACCCAGCCACCCCTGTCTTTTAAAGTTTATTAATCCTTCCTAACATGTGGGGCACCTGGGTGGCTCAGTCACTTCAGTATCCTTCGGCTCAGGTCATGATTTCACAGTTTGTGAGTTTGAGCCCTGCATCGGGCTCTGTGCTGACAGCTCAGAGCCTGGATCCTACTTCAAATTCTGTGTCTCCCTCTCTCTCTGCCCCTCCCCCGTTTGCACTCTGTCTCTCTCTCTCTCTCAAAAATAAACATCAAAAATAAAATCTTTCCCTACGTAATATCTAAAAATATTCCATTTCCCTAAGTTAATATGTGTACGTTTCTTTTTTCTTAATGTTAACTCTATTTATTTTTGAGAGAGAGAGAGAGAGAGAGAGAGAGAGAGACAGAGAGCAAGGGAGAGGATCCCAAGCAGGCCATACTGCTGTCAGCATGGAGCCCAAAGTGGGGTTGCTCTCACAAACCGTGAGATCATGACCTGGGCAGAAATGAAGAGTCAAACGCTTAACCTACTGAGCCACCCAGGCGCCCCGTACAATGTGTGCATTTCTGTGTATATATGAACACTCAGGATCTAGAAGGAGGAAAGAACTGTGGAATAAACAGGACCCCTGGCCGAGTTCTCTGAACCTGGAGAAACTTTCACTTACTAGTTCACACAGATCGGCTTGGTCCAGCTTCCCCTTCCTCTCTATGCCCTTCGGACAAGGGGTGCATTTGCAGCAGGATAGATGATTATGGGAGGGGGCAGACTCTTCCCTGTCCTGGAACTCGGGAGAGCTGCTGTGTGATCTCGTCCACTCCTAGCGTGTAAATCCTCGTGTTGCATCACTGAGGACCCAAGAAAGTTCTAGCCTTTAAACTTAAGTGGAACATGTTTCATACATACGTAGTTATAATTGTTTTATAAAGTTAGAGAAGGAAGAATTCTGTTTTATTAGCCGGGGTTCACCTGTGGTGATCATACACTTATTCTCACTCAAAACATGGCAGCTTTCTCTCCTCTCTTGCTCGCTCTGTCTCAAGCTTGCAGTAATTGAAAGCATGTGGGACACATTTTGATCCAATGATATCTAAGCTGCCTGGACCAGATAGCGGCCAGTGGTAAAGGTTATGGTTGGAAATAGTTGCAGAAGAGTGGGTATTGTGATAGGTTTTTTTCGGGGTAGGGTCCCTTTTGATAGGTGCGATCGGCTGCCTGTAGGTGTTAGTGGAATGAGCCGTGCTGTTAATGCCAGGAGGGGTGCTGAGAGTGAGTCTGAGAAAAATACTAGTGAGAAGTTAAGGCTGTTACTGTTGAATTGGTTGAGGTAGGTGAGGCTAATGAGGCTAATTTAGTAAGCTGTAGGCTGTTGAGTTAATTCAAATTATGTTGAGTTTTGACAGCATGTTAGCAGTACTATTATTATGGTTGGAATGATTTAAAAAAATGTTTTTTAATGTTTATTTGTTTTTGAGAGAAAGAGGGAGAGAACGCGTGCACGCATGGGGGCAGGGAAGAGAGAGGAGACACAGAATCCGAAGCAGGCTCCAGGCTCTCAGCTGTCAGCACAGAGCCCGACGCGGGTCTTGAACTCAAGAACTGCGAGACCATGACCTGAGCCAAAGTCAGCCGCCCAATCGCCTGAGCCACCCAGGCGCCCTACATTTGGAATGATTTTTATCATTGTCGGAGATGTAGGTTTTGTACGTGATAAGGGCCGTATGTATTAAATACTAAGAGGGACAGGCCCAGTGTTGTTTCACAGGCAGCGAATATTAGTAGGATAATAGGTATTCTGGCTAGTGTGATGTGGTTACGATTACTATGGTTATTATGATAAATATAGATAATATCATCCCTACTAAGTATAGAAGGGATGACATTAGGTGGGATCGATATATTAGCAATCCTATTAGAGATATGATGAAGGCCAGGAAGATACTAATATACACTATAGACGTTTGATAATTATAGCATTAACCATAATCTAATGAGTCGAAATCATTGGTTTTGACTTAAACTAATTATCATCTTCAGTCCATTTTAGTACTTTTTGGATTGACTCATAGGCTACGCTTACGGCCAACAATGGAATTAATAGTAGTACTATGGTGAGTGTAGTTGGTAGGTTATATGTGAAGCTCAGGGTAGAGGCAGGACTATTTCTAGATCACATAGTAAGAATGCAGTGGCGACTAGGAAAACTTTTATGGAGAAAGGTAGACGGGCCAGTCCCAGTTGGTCAAATCCGCATTCGTAGGGACTTGCTTTTTCTGCATAAATATTTAATTGGGGTAATCAGAATGCAATTAACATGAGTAGAGTAGATAATAGCATGTTAGTAAGTAGGGCTCAATGATATTTATTATTCCTTTTTGGATTATACCAAAACTGGTTGATTGGAAGTCAACTGTACTGATTAATACTAAAGGAGTAAGATCCTCATCAGTAAATAGAGACATAGAAGAGCCATACGACATCTACGAAGTGTCAACACCAGGCAGCGGCTTCAAACCCGAAACGGTGATTAGATGTGAAGTGGAATTTTAGTTGTCGCAGGAAGCGAACAATGAGGAAAGTAGAGCCAATAATTACGTGAAGTCCATGGAATCTTGTGGGCTATAAAGCAAATAGAGCCGTAGGCTCCATCTGAAATTGTAAAGGATGTTTCGTAACATTCTGAGGCTGGAAGTAGTGTGAAATGCACCTCGAGGGAGATTGCGATAAATCAGGCTTGCAGCGTGTGTTTTCTATTACCTTCTATTAAGTTCTGATGGGCTCAAGTGACACCTGTTCCCCGGGCTGCTTCTCTGAAACTCCATTCACTGAGGCTGTGCTGGGCTTCCTTTGTCAGGATGATTTAGGCCTCAGGTAGACACTATCCTTACTGTAATGCCCAGTGCGGTGGTGAGCAGGTGATTCTCCAACATGACAGTTGCTCCGGGGGTGGTTTTCCTGCAGCTTGACTGGTCAGCCCGTCACTGACCTCTTCAGAGACCTTGATGCTTTCTCTGTCTCTGCTCCGTCCTCTGCTTTTCAGCCCAGCCCCCCTTCGCATGCTGCGTGTTGGCTGCAGAGACGCCCCGCATCTCGTCGTAAAGGCAGAGGTGAGCCAGGAGGAAAGAAACAGCCTCCCTTGAATCTTCTAGAGTTTGGTCAAATGACTTTTGCCTCCACCTGTGGCTGCCGCACTGCCCTCTGGGACACCCTGGAGATGGCGTTTTCACCTGCCTTGTCTCAGCGTCCGCCGTCCCTGCTCTGAGCAAAGCGTTTCCAGCATTTCCAGCTTGTCCGACGGTTGTTACTGTCCACCGCGACTGCCCTCTGCCTGCCCATCTGTCTGGTAAGTTAAAACTTACCTCCACAGAAGGAAATCGATTTTTGTTAGTAATGTGGCAACGAAGTCCTAAAGATACGGGAACCTTGGTTTTCCCATAAGCAGTATATATATATGTGTGTGTATATATATATATATATATATTTTTTTTTTTTTTTTTTACTTCGGAGAGAAGTTGCAAATGCCGTTGTCACAATAGTCAACAATCTGTGTTGTAGGCAAGACTGACCGATGGATGCTGAAGTTAGGAATACTCTGTGATCCTAAGATGGAATTCTTGAATGCAGCTTGCAGGTCTTACATGGTTTACAAAGAACTCTTGGATAAGTTTGCAGCCTCCTCTCTCTGTCCCCTCCTCCCCTGAGCATTCCAAACCTTGCAACACGGATCTTACATTAACTGCTGAATACTCTCTCTCCTCTGTGTGCATTTTTGGCACCGCATGGCCCGTGTTTTCCCCGTGTTTTATCTCATTCACTTCTGTAGCTCTTCAGATGTCAACAGAGAGGCCACCACCTCCTGGAAGCTTTCCCCAATTCTAAGTCATCCCCCTGGCCTTTACCTAAACCCGAGACTGATCATTCTGTGGCAACACTTCTTGCTTAATAATCCCTGTTCCCCGCTAGCCCTTGAGATGCATGTGGACCAGGGTCTACTGTGTGTCTGGCATATGGTAGGCAAACCAGGAGTAAAGGAAGCAAAGGGTCCTGTTCTGTGTCTTCCCTCATCCAGGATTCCTCTTGGCCCACAGCATGCCTGCTCTTAGCCCCACGTTTAGTGCTTTCTAATGAGTACCTTCTATTCTGTCTTACCAAGATATTTGCACTTTCCCAAGTTACTCTTGAGGACCAAAGCCTGTAACATCTACATGGATATGTTGGGAACATATCCATGGGCTTGAGAGCTTGCATATTAAGGTAGGAAACATTGGACCAGTCCACTTGGAATATGTCCTCCCCGCCCAGGTGGCTGCTTCTTGTGAGGGTCACACCTGATACACTCTTTATTTTCTAAAGTAGAAGTGAGGAACTAGAAGGAGATAAATTTTAATGACTTAATACTATCAATTTATTCGTTTCTTCAGTTCACTTGATTCCATATTTAGAATCACTTTGGTGCTAAGCTAGATCTATAGAACGTGGAGTATGGAGATGGGGAAAAAAGAAAAAGATTTCAGACTTGGGCCTTGGCCTCAAGAAGTGAAGAAGCTACTGGGATGACAAATATATAAAACAAAATTTCAATACAATCAAATAATTGCTACAGCGGATCACTGCAGAATGCATGGGGGGAACATATGGTGGGAACGTCTGTTAGAAGTCCAGGAGGAGGAGAGTTTGAATTCTATGCATATTAAATTATGAAACGCTCAGTTGTTTAAACTGGGAAAGTATTTGAGGTTGTCTGGTTTCTGCTTCCTACATCAAATTCACACTTTTTTAATTAATTAAAAAAATGTGTCTGGAGAGATTATTTGGCTTTCCTAAGATTGCCAAACAGTGTCAGAATCCTCATCACAGCCAAGGTTACTTCCAAAAAAAATCAAACTATGGGGGGGGGGTGGGGAGTATTCATGATCTTTAATTTGTCTTGGGAGTCATGTTTGCAAACTGCCAAACTTTAAAAATCTTCCATTTGTATTCATGGAAAAAAAAAAAAAAAAACCAGGGTGTGCAGTCAAGGACAATTTACTCTTCCTTTCTACAAGTCAGTTAATAGACCAGAGAAGCTGGCCTTAAGCACTGGGCAAAAAGATGATGTTAGGATTTCAGCCCAGTGTGACCGAGAAATCTAGTAATCTTAGAAAAGTGGTTTAGATAGTTTTCTTATACTTTAAAGGGTGAGAGCCATTTCATCAAGAGACTGGTTAGAAATAACTTAATTACTAAAGGTATATGTGTGTGTATACACATTTGTGTGTGTGTGTGTGTATATATATATATATATATATGCACACACTTGTATTATGTATAATAGATAACATTAACTTATAATGTGTTTTCTTATTTTTTCTAGTTAAACTGCAGTTTTTAATCCAAATCCTTTTTTAAAAAATTTGTTTATTTATTTTGAGAGAGAGGGAAAGCACGAACAGGAAAGGGGCACAGAGCAAGGGAGAGAGAGGATCCCAAGCAGGCCCTGTGCTTTCAGAGCAGAGCCGGATGTGGGGCTCAAACTCAGGAAACATAACCATGAGATCGTGACCCAAGCCGAAATCAAGAATCAGATGCTTAACCAACTGAGTCACCCAGCTGCCCCTAATCCAAATCCTCTTCTGTTTACTGGAAGTATCATGTCTCAAGCAAACCTAGGTTGAGCTCACACACACACACAACTGCTAGCAGGGAAAAAAAAGGGGGAATTAGATTGTAAGGTGAAGCAGACAGTGGTGCTCTTGTACAGAGTTGGTGTTGTGGACAGTGAGCACAGAGCCTAGAAAAGAAACTTTCCCTCCGTCTCCTCCTTTGGTTAAGTATCTAGTAGAGTTGCAGTTCTTTTGTGTGCAGTTTTCACTTTCTCTAATACGATGTTTTGGGATAGAGAACTTGCCATTGGACTCTGCTTTGGTACATCTGAGAGCTCTCCTTACTGCACTCACCCAGAGGGGCTTCAGCAGTGTCGGTCCTATCGAAGGCTGTTTTGATTGGCTGCTTCTTTCCTGCTCTGTTGTTTATTGGCTTAGGGACCGCTTGAACTAATTTTGAGAAGTTTCCTCCCCCACCCCCCACCCCCCACCCCCGCCCCGGCCTCCACACACACCCTCAAAGGTCTCTTGTTCCGCTGAAAGTGTTTCATTCCCTTCTTATAATCCCGGAGCCTGGGTACCTAGGGCAGTCCAATATTATGATTAAATAGTCTTTGCCAATTTGATGTTTACCCTTTATCATTGGACGTGTCTGTGGCTTGGAGAATATTATCGCAGTTCAGGGGTTTACATTGTTTGCCTTCTCTTGAGCCAGGGTCTATGAACTTGGAAGGTCCCTCTCAGAGGACACAGGCTGGAGCGTGCACAGAGTCTTCCAGACTTCCGAGGACGAGTATGATTTTATTCTGAAACCTGATTCCTATCTGTTCCCTCTGGGTCAGAGTTGCTTGCCGTTCAGGTCAATATGGGGTCAGAATTTGTGTGTCAGCCTATTGTGCCAGTAGGGCTTTGCCCTGTGTTGAAAGAACATTTCTCCCTTGACTGTGTGCTCTTAGGACAATTTCCAGAGAATTAAAATGATATTTAAAATTCTCGTCAGACAAATTGCTGTTTTGCTAGGGAGAGAGTTTTTTTCCAGCTCCTTACTCTGCCATTTTATTCGTAAGAATTTTTGAGCCTTGAATGAAATCACATATGGGAATATGTTTTGCACATAGTCAGTGCTCAGAAGAGTATTGTTTTCTGTCAACTAGCGAATTGGGTACAGTGGTTTTTAAGTTACGATCATTATGCGTACAATGAATGAAATGTATCGCAGAATTGATATGAACATTGTGTATATATATATGTATATTTCACATAGCTACATGCATAATTTACCTACACAGGTCTATATTACATGTATCTCCATCTGTATCTGTAGCTAATCATAGCATTATAGTTTTTGTTTTTGGAACACTCATTATTTTCTTCTCTTACGCCATGAAAGAGCGAAATCAGTGAAGCTATAGATAGATTTTTAACTCCAGGTACAAACATTTGCAAGGGGGACAATGCCTGTTTAATTACTACTGTTCTGAATATATTAATACCTTTGATTAATAATTAGTAAGATTGGATCTGATTGAGTTAACTTGGATTTATCTGTCACTTTACAGTCATCTAGTATAAAGGCTCTGTCCTTGTTCTCGACAGAGCTGACAAAACCCAAATTACAAAGGTTATTTCTGAGAATGAGCCCCCCGAGATTTCTTCACTTGACTCCTTTATCTTCTGCCTCCTGAATGGGTTTATCAGTCTTGAACTCCCAGCAAGACAGCCTTACTGAATTTTGCCTTGTATTCTCCACATACAAGAAGGAAAGTTATTTTGTTTGAATAAACCCGCAGTAACAACGATTGCTTGTCAAGTCTTCGAAAGTCTATCACAAATACATCCCACACGTATGGATTGGGGCTTTTACGTAACTCCTGTATCACCTGAACATCAACAATAAATGTGGATGTAAAATACCAACTTGGCATAGGTTTCTGGTAAAAAGAGTGAACTTCCTAGGTACGCTTCGTCCAACAAAGTCCGAGAAACTGTCATCTAGGACAAGGTCTGTCTCTTTGTATCCATCGTTCATCACATGCATATGCATTCCTATCTCACTGCAGCAGAAAGCGTGGCCGAAATAGAGAAGAAGCAACCCAGAGAAATCAGTAGGAAGGTCTCCATTGATGGGGTTTGTGCAGAGGAGGCAAAATGGGAGTGTGCAGGAGGAAATCATCCTTGCGGGCACACACATTTTCACGTCCTTCTGTCAGAATGAGAAGAGCGCATACTTCAACTAACGCTTTTGAGAATCCAAAGAGAAATATTGATGAAGCGACAAACAACAACGCACGGCATATTCCAGAGTTGACGCAGGTCACGTCTCAACACCAGTGCGTAAAAACATCATGCCATTCACATGACACTGTTTACGCTGTACTTTTTTGTGAGCCTTGTCATGTCCTCAAATAAGGTAGCTCCTTTCAGGAGGATCAAAGATCTCTTGCCTAGCAACAAGAGCTAATGTTGCTAAAGTGACTTGAAAGAGTTCTGATGTGCAAGTCAGGAACAGATGTGTTTTCTCCTTCACTCCGAAGGAAAAAAAAAAAAAAAAGAAAAAAGAAGAGGAAGAAATACCCCCAGCTTGTCAGTAGTCAAAATTGACTGGGAGAATTGTTTTATTCTTTTTGATATCTGTCTATACAATATATACAGCTATATGTGATGTTTTATATATTTATCTTGTATATATCCTATATACAATGAGGGGCTGGTTACTTTAAACACTCAGAAAATTATGCTGAGATGCATTTTTTTAAAAAAAATTTATTTTTAGAGTGTGAGTGAGGAAGGGGCAGAGGGAGAGAGAGAATCTCAAGCAGGTTCCATGCTGAGCACGTGGAGCCCGACACGTGGTTCAATCCCATGACCCTGGGATCTTGACCTGAGCTGAAATCAAGAGTAGGATGCTTGACTGACTAAGCCACCCAGGCACCCTGTGCCACGATGTTTTCCCAACTATTATGCTTAAGAATGACAAGAAAAACTAGGATAGCAGGACAGCAGAACTAAAAACTTGGGGAAGATATGACCCAGAAAAGAAAAATAAATACAAATCAACAAGAATAATGTTTTGAAACCCTAGATGCAGCCCTTTAAAAAAAAATTGACTTGTTTTGTATATCGGACAAGTTCTAATGTTAAATTTACAAGTAAGTGACTCAATAAAACAAATATAGCATAAGTTGAGTATTTATATTCGCAAATACTTGTGTGCGTGTTGTACGTAGTATTTATGTGAATGTGTTTGTGTCTGTGGTGTGCGTTGTGCTACTTTTGAGTGGTGTGTGTGTGTAAGTGTGCGCTGAAACTTTGATTGTGTATGTGTGAGTATAGTGGGTGTAAGGGTTCACCCACCAGTTCCGAGTCAAACGGGCTTCAATCGGAAGGTGGTGCCACAGCTCTGATCCCCTTACAGTGGAGGGGAAACTGGGGATTCTCTGTTCTCATAAGATTTTCAGGACAACTACAGAGCTTGGAGTTTGGAACAATGTGAATAGACTCACATTCTTGGAAATGATTTGAGAAATGTGTCCCCCCCTTGCTTTTTCCCTTAGCTTTGCCCTGCTGTTGGGGAAGAAGGTGTTTCTTTGGAAGAAGAAGGTGGCTGTTTATTATAAAACCGCAAGACCGGACCTCTCTGGGCATGGAGGAAAATAGTCTCAATGGGAATATCTCCTAGTTTTAGTTATTTTTTTTTCCCCATGAGTGGCTCAGCCACAGAAAGTGAAAACAAATGGAAGTAACATGTGCTCTTGTTGAACAGAGCATCAGGAGTTTCTGTTGATCCACAATGAGATTAACTGTTTCTTTAGGAAGTGAGAAACTAGTTACTCGTAATTCAGTCATGTCCGTGTTTCTACCTGTTCCGGCCCAGGTTCCACCCATGTTAAACTTTATATCTCATACTCCTACCAGCAGATTTTCTTCCCCAATGCCCTCGCATTGGTCTTGGTAATAACACTTCAGTTGGCCTCATGCCTCTGGATGCAGTAGCATTTTTTAATGTTCCACGCTGTTTACAAAGCGCAGGCATTGTGATTTATTTCCTTCACAATTTATGAATATTAATGAGTACTATGCCTGCTTATTGGAGCAAGTGCTTGAGTTGAAAGAGATCAAAAGCGATACTGTTATGTGTCATCGAGGTGGGTTTCGACCGTTGATCTTGAAAATAAGACATCCAGTTGTTTTACCGCCAAAATGGGTTTATTCAGAAATGGCAAAGGAATTGCAGTTCTGGGCCACACAGGCTGTGCCAAAACCACAGGCAAATCTAGAAAACAGAGGAGAGCAGTGTTACCACATTTGTAGAGAGAAAGGAGGAAGTTGGGAGGGGTTGCTTTGCCTGAAAATCCATTGGAGGAAAGTGAGAGTTGAGGATGGTGACAGTTGCTCATTGGCTGGGTTGTTGCCAGGCAAGGAAAAATTCTTCCTTCCTCCTGCCATGGTGGTAAATTTCGCTTCCTCCTGTTGGGATTGGCGGTTGACTCCAGTTGGTGGGGTTGGTGACGGTTGGTGGGTCATGGCAGCTTTCCCCTCTGGCCTCCCAACTGTGTTTTAGTTTTTTTTTTTAATGTTTATTTATTTTTGAGAGAGAGAGTAGGGGAGGGGCAGAAAGAGAGGGAGACACAGAATCTGAAACAGGCTCCAGGCTCTGAGCAGTCAGCACAGAGCCTGAGGACTTTGGGGGAAGCTCAAACCATGAGGTCATGACTGATGGGAAGTCCCACGTTCAACCTCTCAACCGACTGAGCCACCCAGGTGCCCTCCCAACTCTGTTTTAAATGAAGTTTTTCTTTGTTCTGTTTCACAAGACCTTGAAGAGAAGGTGATCTGCTTTGATTAACTTAATGACATAATGAGAAAGTGATCTGCTTTTCAGATATATTCTTAGCAATATAAAGAAATAGGGTAGTTAGGAAATTTAGCTATTTTACCTGGACATAGCCATTTGTAGTATATGATTTTATTACTATTTTTTGTAAAAGTGCTCACTGTAATAACTTAAGTAGTATGAAACTGCATTGTTCAGTTTGGTAGATACTAACCATATGATGCTGTTGCATGCTGAAAATGTTGCTAGTTCACACTGAGATCTGCTGTAAGTGTAAAATACACAATGGGTTTCAGAAATTTTGCATGAAGAGGATGTACAACATCTCAGTACTTCTGTATTGACTGTATACTGACATGATAATACTTTTGATATATTAGGTTAAATGATAGATATTAGGATACATTTTTCTTTTTTTTTGACGTGACTATTATAATTTAGGGGCATCTGTGTGGCTCAGGTGGTTGAGAGCCCACCTCTTGGTTTCAGCTCAGGTCATGATCTTATGGTTTCATGAGTTCAAGCCCCGTGTCTGGCTCTGTGCTGGCAGCATGGAGCCTGTTTGGGATTCTCTCTCTCTCTCCCTCTCTCTCTGCTCCTCCCCCATTCAGTCTCTGTCTCTCTCAAAATAAATAAACTTAAAAAAATTTTGTTTTAATTCCTATATGTGGCTTCCATTATATTTCTCTTAGACAAAAATGGTTTTGAAGGATAAAGTAAAATAATGTAAGTAAAAATAAAGTAAAATAATTCAGTAATAACCAAAAAGCTTCCATTGCCTTATCTTCCCGCAACTCCAGCTCCTCTCCTGAGAGTCAAGATATTTCTTTGGGATTTAAAAACACATATGCGTACACATAATTGAACTGTTTTCTTTCTTTTATCTCTCTCTCTCTCTCTCTCTTTTTTCTGAGAGAGCATGCGAGAGAGTAGGAGAGAGAGAGAATGAATGAATGAATGAATGAATGAATGAATCTCAAGCAGGCTGCATGCCTAGTGCAGAGCCCATCGTGGGGCTCGATCCCACAACCCTGGGATCATGACCTGAGTCAAAATCACACGTCAGATGTTCAACCAACTGAGCCATCCAGGCGCCCCTAATCAAACTATTTTCTAACACAAAATGAAATCAAAATACATGATCAAGTTTTGCAATTTGCCTTTTCAATTACAGAGTATGTAATGGAAATCTTTTCACAAATACACACTTTTCTATATTTGCTCCCCCCCACACACACACACTTAAATATATAATGGAACGAGGAGACTTGCCAAAGACCGCCATTTGGTACCTACAGAGCATCCCTTAGCCTGACCGTAAGTGGTGGAGCCTACTCCATGTTTCTACTGCTTGACTTCAAGGGCATGTCAGAGGCTGGCCTGGTCCCACTCTTGTCTTCCTCTCTGTGACCTCCAGAGGATCCAGCTTCTCTTTCTTGCCTGTGAGGGCTACTCTAAGCCCAGGCTGTGCGTAGAGTAAGGTTCTCCATGAATCCTTCTGTTCTGGTTCTGAGGAAAGCCCACAGACTTTTTTATATTTGAAGGCTCCTCTGTTCATCAACTGTGGAGTAACAAAGCTTTCAAGAGACCTTAAAACAGAAGCTTTGGGGGGAGTGGTTCCAGATGTCAAAAATAGAGTCCATCCTTAAATCAGCCAATCATATAAGTGCTTCCTGGTCACGGGGATATTTAATAACGACATTCAAGAGAAGCTTTTGGTCATAAAACATCAGGTGGAAATGAGGGTCAGTGAGGTGAAGGAATTTTACTGAAAATCACTGGATCGTGTGAATGTCTGCTAAGTACACGTGGGGATCCCATCTCTCTCCTCGGGCTTGGCTCCCAGTATTCTGGAGCCAGATTTGTAACCCCAAAGCGGAGAGATTGGAGGATGCCTCTTTGAGAAATTAAGTATTATTTTTTCTCTATGGGGGTGGGAGGCTTACTCAGAGTCGGAATGCATGGTTTCCACTGTGAGTCCTGAGAAGGAACAAGCCTACCACACCATTGGTGAACCTGATTCGTGACTGAACGCACTGAATTGTAACGTGGCGCCTGGGTGGCTCAGGGTGATGCTTAATTTCTGTGGTTAAAAAAGCCCAGTTTCCTTAAAGAGGTCAGTTGTATTATTTTATGAAAGCATTACTCTTATCGTTGGCTTATCTTCCCATAGAGAAGTTTCCTGCGAAGGAATGCCTCTTTCTTACTCTTCCTTACAGCAGAGGGGGATTTCATTCAGTGCTTGCTTGACTCCTACTGTCTAATTGAACGCAGGTTTTCTTTGGGATTAAGCATGTTGGAGTGCTTGCTTTGGTCCCCAAGGCAAATATTCAAGGACATTAAGTAATAAAACTTGCTATAGGAGCAATTAAAATATGGAATATAATTTATGAAATATTAGAAACCGAGTTGAATGTTTATTATTGCAAACGTTAATAAAAAGTTAATTGTGCCCTTTAGCAATTAATTTATGCACAATTATCTCAAAGTGTTACTGGGCCTCCTGAACTAATTATAATTATATAGAGGCATTAAAAAGAAAACTCCAAAGTATGTACAAAATAGCTCCATAAAAACCTGTATGCTTAGCTGACACGGAAGCCGTCAGCTCTGTAAGTAATATTAAATGAGTTAAGACTATACTCCAATTACTCTATAAGAGTTGATCATTTAAAATTAGTGTCCTGTGGCTGGGTACATCTAAAGAGCTTTAAAAGCATCACAAGACATTCAAAACAGTTACTGTCTATTGTGCCTTTTATTTAATCACAGACTCCGTCTCGTGTGTTGGCACTGCTGCATTTAATTTAGTAGATGTTAAGTTAATGCCCTGGAATAATGTAAATCTGCATAATATTATCTTCATAGCTGCAGGGTTTTTTTTTTTTTTCAGGCTTCCGCAACTTAAATAAAAATTAGGCACTTTTTCTCAGTTGAATTTATTACAAGTGATACCATTTATTGATAAGCTACCATATCTTTTACATATAACAATAGATAACTCCATTGAGGTTCTTAGATCATGCCAGCTCTTGCGAAACACCACTGTATTTCTAATGCCAAACGAATATATATAGTAATATATATGTGTAGGTATAATCATGTTTGGAGCAGAGCCTAGCAGGATCTAAGAGCCTATTTTACACACACATACACACACAATGTATTTATCATGGTTAACAGACTTTCATGTAATTCTGCTGTCTTTAGTAAAATCCATGAACCTTATCGTCATTTCCATCTGATATTTCTCAGTATAAAGCCTCTCTTTAATATATGAATTAATGCATCATCAGTGAATAATATTTTTTACTCTTCATCAGCACGTTGCTGCTACTATGATTGCAATTTTGAAGAAAGAAAGGCACAGGGAACTGAAATGACTTGGCCAATGTGGTGGCATTGCCAGGTGCTAGAGCGAGCCTCCAGACCCAGGGAGCACAGCTCTGTACGTGGTGCATCCTAACCACCAGTCTTTGTTGACTATTTGGAGCCGTCTAAGTTGGGGTTTGACACTCCGCTTTGCTTCTTACCAGAGTTGTGACCTTGGACAGGTTACTCAACTCACTTGTAAAATGGAACATCATAACTGAACCAGTCTGATAGGGATGTTAACGACGTTAAATGAGATAATCTGTGTGTATTGGTAAGCAGAATGCTGGCACGTGGTCCAGGAGCTGTAGGCTTTTCTCCTCTATTGTAATTCTCCAAGTTAAATATTACTACCCAAATGTAACAGAAGAGCAATCTGACGTCCACAAATTTAGATCCATCGCCATAGGCGACGTTCCCTAAATCCCAAATTCTACATGTTGTTCACACTGTCAGAGGTACTATCGTAGGATGGCAGCTATTTTCAAGGCTACATGTAGTTACACGTGTTGGGGGTGGGTAGGTGTGGTCTTTATTTTTTGAAGACTAATTTCCTTGCTACGTCTACCTATAGCTAGCTCATGTTCAGTCACGTGCTTTTTCGTTTAAGAGTCCGGTGATTGCAGTCACGTCCAGTTGATTGAATACTTACTTTTACACCCAGAACTGAGTTGTGCTGCATTTGGGACAGTGTGGCAGAAGATGGGCGTGAGGGGTGTGAGAAGGGGAGTGAGAAGAAGGGGGGGTGAGAAGAGATCCCCCCCGGGATTTTAATCTTTGCCTTGATTCACTATGGAGACTTACTTTTATTTTCTGATAAAGTAGCCTAAATGTTTGTTTATGCCTAAAATGTTTCTCCCCACTTAAATTGCCTTTCTGAGACAGCCTCGAGCTGATTTTGTACTCAATATTGTAGCATCTTTTTCTAAATTGTGAATATTATTGAGAAAGGTTGAGCCCTTTCCTTTAGTTTAGCGGGTTTGTTTTTGGTGGAGAAGGCATTTAGCTCCTTAAAGTGCATCGCAGTGACCAAAATTGCTTTGCTACTTTTCTCTAGAAAAGAGCTTTAATGGTTGTTCTAGTAAATGTTTAAGTGCAGAAAGGTGTAAAAGGTATGAAAATTAAAGACGTAAGAATGATGCAAGGAACTACTGTAGCCGAATTCACTAATTGTTAATATTTTGTTTCCTTTGCCTCATCATTCCCCACCCCCACTCTGTGTGTGTGTGTGTGTGTGTGTGTGTGTGTGTGTGTGTGTGTTTCTCTGTCTTGACACAGCACACACATTTCATTTGGCCACTTAGTAGAGAGCAAGTTGTAAATATGCCCTTTTATCTGTGTATTTTATAAATACAAGTATATTGTGTCAAATAACCACTGTGAGTGTGTATGTCAAGAAATTGACTCTTGGGGCACCTGGGTGGCTCAGTCAGTTAAGTGTCCGACTTCAACTCAGGTCATGATCTCACGGTTCGTGAATTCAAGCCCTGTGTGGGGCTCTGTGCTGACAGCTCAGAGCCTGGACCCTGCTTCGGATTCTGTGTCTCCCTCTCTCTCTGCCCCTCCACTGCTCACACTCTGCTCTCTCTAAAAATAAATAAACATATAAAAATTTTCAAAAAAAGAAATTAACCACTGACGCAGTGTTATTTAATCCTTAGTCTATCATCTGATTTCACCATGTGCCTCCAGGATGTCCTTAAGGTGTTCTTTTTTTATTCTCACTCCATGATCTAATTCAGGGTCACGCATTCCATTTAGTTGTGTCTATTTATTATCTGTCAGTCTACAACAGTGCCTCGGCTTTTCATTGTTTTTTATGACTTTGAAATTTGGGATGTGTACGGGCGGGTCATTTGAATGTGCCTGATGTTTCCCCATGATTAGATTCACATTATGCATTCTGGGCAGGAACACCACAGAAGTGATGTGTTTTTCTCTGTGTGAGAAGGAAATAAAGTCAATTTGTTTCATTATTGGAGATGTTAACTTTGACCATCTGGTTAGGGTAGTGCCCATCGGGTACTTATGCTGGAAAGCTACTATAGTTCTTCTTTCTGTGATTAACAAGAAACACATTTTGAGAGTGTTGAAATATCTTATTCTTCTTTGAAGTTCCATCCTCTGCAGTGGCAGGATTTTTTCAAGTTTATTTATAAATATTTAGTGACTGGCCCAGATTTCCTCTACTCTGCGTTAATTTATCTGAAGTAGATCATAGATGATAATTAATGAAAAAAGCAATCTGCCCAAAGCTAACGCATCCTTCAACATCACTACATAAAAATGAACAAACACAATACTTTTATGCCAGTATACAGTGGTGCTACGTCAAAATGAAAGCCATCTTTCAGTTCAGTTTAAGAATTTTGACAAGTCAGGATTTTAGGCTATGATTACTTTTTTGTTCCTCAGATGGGCTAAAAAATAGTAAGACAGGGAAGTATGGAGGCAGGTCTGAGAAACGCCCCCTTCCCCAGCCAAAGACTAAAGCTCACAGATCTGAGAACAACTCAGTTCTTTTGGTTTTAAATCTTTACATCTTGTTAGATTATTTCGATTTGCTTGTCTGTCTACATTCTAGAACAAAATCTCTCTCTAGTAAATGTTTTTACAGTTATGTTATAGAATCAGGCCACTCTTAGAACATAAAGGAGAGTAAAAATCATCTCCTCAGCATTCTTATTTTACAGAGAAAAAAGTTGAGCCCTAGCAGTAATGTGAGTAAGTTAGTTGCAGAGTATCAGGAACTGGGATTCAGATTGTTGGCTCCTGAACTGGTATTGCACCCATGAGATGACCTTGGTTTTTGAATATGTTCTGCTTGATTACAGCTGAGGATTTGGGGGAAGAAAAGTATGGGGCTGAATTTATGGTGGTATTCTTTCAAGTACCTGTTTAAAATATTGTGTGCCCTTGCCTCTCTGCTGTAATAGCCTCTCTATGGGATAAAGGGGCACAGGTGACACCATTGTGACGCATTCTTAATATCATTATTAATTACATTGTTCTCACTTTCAATGGTGTATTGTCTGATGCCTAGGGGAAATAGACCCTTGACCGCCCGTTCTTTTTAATGAAAAACTGTGTCCCCCGCACCCATCACATAAAATCCTAATGAACTTCTCCGAAGAGACATCGGTCATCCCAACTTTGAATGTTATCTTCACTTTAGGAAAAGCTCTAATGTAATCTTGATTATTCTTTGACATATCATTTGCCTTAAGGCCAGAGAGCTCAAGAATCCTTTCGGAGCCCGAGGCGCTTGGAGTCTCCCTAAGTCTTGGCGGTGTGCACTTCGTCTTTGGAATCGTACCAGAAAATCCATTTAAAATCAATCTCTTATGAGAAGCAACATTACTCCCATCATTTGCCTCACACCCGATTTGTTTGGAAAATAGAGAGCACATAAAAGAAGATCTGGTTGTAGTTTATATCCCTTCTAGTTTTCCAGTTGGATGAGACTTTTATAAATGTCTGAGCACCACTGCCAATAAGGATTTGTCATCTGTTGTCAAAATAGTCATACATAATTTTTATTTTGAAGTTCAGCTTTAGATTTACTTAAATGTTTTTTTTTTTTTTGACCCCATTGGCTTAATGTTTTAAGCTCTATAGTTATGATAATATATCTTCAGGTCCCATTTCCAAACCTATCAATAACATTGCAATTCAATTCTGCAAAAGAAATTATTAGTCAATGCCTGTATATTAATCATTCAAAAACAATAAAAATAAAATTGAGGGCAGAACACTAGTTGCCTTGAGGTATTGAATAAGAAAACTCTTCTGGGAGATTTATTATCAGGATTTACAATTATTTTTTTTTTTATGAAATTGAGCCTTGTCTCTTAGAATGAAATTGAAGATCACCTTTCCTGAGTCCTATGACTATGAAACTATCTTCTTGACGAGAGTATTTAGATCAGGGACCACATGCATTTAGCATGTTTCTGTTGTTTAATCTTTTCCTGTGGTCAGTAAAATAAACTGTATATTCCTTGTAAATATAATGATCACACAGATATTACTAATTTATCAGGGTTGATTTCAGCCTGGGAATTTCCAATGAATGAAGAAGTATCTCAAACAGTCAGTCACTAAGTTGAATAGAATAAAACCACTTGGAAACACATGCCAAGGACTGAAGACCTATTGTATCACTATAAATCATACCAGATAGAATTTCACTGAGATGATAAACATTTTAATCTTCCAAAATATGTTTTTTTAATTTTTTTTTAACATTTATTCATTTTTGAGGGACAGAGAAAGGCAGAGTATGAGTGGGGAAGAGGCAGAGGGAGAGGGAGACACAGAATCTGAAGCAGGCTCCAGGCTCTGAGCTGTCAGCACAGAGCCTGACGCGGGGCTTGAACTCACGAACTGCGAGATCACGACCTGAGCCAAAGTCGGACGCTCAGCTGACTGAGCCACCCAGGCGCTCCGGACTCTTCCAAAATATGGTATTCTTTTCATGTACAGTGTCCTCCTATTTACAAAGTTAAATACATGGTCAAAATTCTTTGACTGCAAACAACGGATTCCAAAACACAGATTAGGAGGGAACAAAATACATTTTTATTTACACGATTGGGAAGTCCAAGGTGGACAGATTTGAATTTGGGTACCTCGGGACCAGGAGTTCAGACCCCGATGCCTTCATCTCTGTATTACTGAATTCTGCTCTTAGGCTCTTGTCTTCATTGTTGGGGTTTTTAACAGGATGGATCAAGGAGGCTCTGGGCTCGTGAATTCACAGATTTCAGGAAGGATGCAGAGAATCACCCTCCCCTGAGATGTGTCGAAATCTCATGAGATCTCTATGAGTACGCTCCAAAAATGGGAATGCTCGTATGAGTCGAGTGATAAGAAAGCCAGTCTGGTTGACCGCCAGAGCCCTGGAACAGGAGTCAAGGAATCTGGGTTTCCATTCTGTATTTGTTAGGAGCAAGACTTCGATTTTTGTACATTCCATGAGGCTGTGATGTCTCATGTGTCAAATCGAGAGCATCGCTGACTTCATCAGTACTTCTCAAGGACCACGTATATCCTGTGCATGTCGGGGAGGTGGAATACAGCCACGGAAGAAGCCAGAGGAGGCCCTCCTGCCACGGAGGCTTCATTCTAGCGTGAGAGAGACCAGCAACGAAAAGATAAGTGGCAACAATAAGGTAATTGAAGTAGGGCCACGTGCTAGAACGAAAACAGGACTGAGGAATGAGAGGGATTTAACCAGGATAAGGAGAGAAAGTTCGTTTAAAGGGACACAGATGTGAACGGAGACCTGTGTGATGAAAGGAAGCATATCTCCTGAGTATTTGGGAAGAGTGTATTCTGGGCAGTGGTAAGGGCGCAGAAGTGGTAGGCTGCGAAGAAGCTAGGCTTAAAGACTCATTAGAAAGCCCATGTGTGTGATCCATCCTGAGAAAAGGAAAGAGAACTGAGTTCAGGGAAAACCCACAGGGGCCACCAGGAGATGAGAATCCATTGCATGGTTTCAGACAGGAGGATGATACCCAGTTTTTGCTGTTAAAACCTCTTTTGAGATGGCTTGTCTAGGGGGGAAACACTGGAAGGGATGACTCCCGTTACACAGGCTGTGGTAATAATTGGCAACTTCACATAGGCTGCTTGGAAGGAAGGTAGTGAGAAATGTTTGTATGTGGATTTTTTTAGGAGGCATTATACAGGCAAGACCTATGGATAGGCTGAATACAAGGAGGGAGGAAAGAGATTAAGGTGGATTTCCAAGGGAGGGGTCCCTGGGTGACGCAGGCGGTTAAGCGCCTGACTCTCGATTTCGGCTCAGGTCGTGATCTCGCGGTTTGTAGGATCAAGCCCCATGTCGGGCTCTGCGCTGACAACACAGCCTGCTAAGGATTCTCTCTGTCCCCCTTTATCTGACCCTCCCCCCCACCTGTCTCAAAATAAATACACATTTTTTTTTAAAAAAGATTTCCTAGGGCGCCTGGGTGGCTCAGTTGGTTGAGCCTCTGACTTCAGCTCAGGTCGTGATCTCACGGTTCCTGAGTTCAAGCCCCACATCAGGCTCTGTTGACAGTTCAGAGCCCGGAGTCTGTTTCCGATTTTGTGTCTCCATCTCTCTCTCTGCACCCCCCCTCTCCCTCCCTCCCTCCCTCTCTCTCTCTCCCTCCCCTAAAAAAAGATTTCCAAGGGGGTTGTACCTGAGTACCCAAATATAGGGTGGTTTAATGAAATGGTATGGGGAGGACAGAGGGATGGGAACATCAGAGTTTGGCCTTTTTGATATAAAGCACCAGGATTCTTTGACTGATGTTGAACTTCTGGTGAGTTCTGGGCCAGTGAGGACAGGATGGCCTGCGCTCTGTCTTCTCCCGGTGGCTCAGTAAAATGAAGCTCCACAGATAGGAGTCTGGGGCTTTCTAACACTCTTGAGTCCAGCAGTGTTGTAGAAGCTTTTTGGCGCATGACGATAAATATGCACATGGAAGATAGCCTTTTCCGGCTTGCTGCCTGGTTTTTAAAATCCCCTTCTATGATTTCTTCTGTTTCCAAATTGGTAGAGAGGCATGAATTTGGCAGTTGCTATAGAAATGTGAAAATTAGAAGGCATGCTGAACTACTCAGTGACTAGATTTATCTTTGAGATGTATTTTTCCTACTTTTGCTCCTAATTAATTACAACTTTGAACATTTGGGTAGCAGATAAATTGACAGAAGGCTTTACCCCCTCCGGCTGCAACGATCATAATATAGTGAGTAGTTGTTCAGATTGTGTGACCCCAGACTGTGATAAGTACAACTGTTTTTCGCGATGAGTTGACAGTGCCTGAGACTGGAACGCCAACGAAGGTGATGCGTAACGTGGATTTCTGCTCTGCAGAAAACGTACGCCAACAGCTTTGAAAAGTTGTTAAAAGTTCGACATAGTTTCTCTTCGGTAACCTTAAAGAATGTTGACTTGCATGGTGGTGTTTACATTTAAGTCCTGTGACCTGGAAATTCAGGCCTGGGTGAGAAAGAGGAGAGGCACCTTCTGAGCTTGGAAGATATTTTGGTATGTGCGCCGTTACGTGCTTCCATTTTCTGAGTCTCTACCCACATACGGTTGCAGAAAGGAACACCCAGAGGTGAGCGTTGTAAGTTGATCAGCAGAGAGAAAGATGGGGCCCACCGCTCAGTGTCTGCTCCCTCCAGAACTTACCTGTAGGGACAAAACAGTGCCTCGGTTTTCAGGAGCTAAAAAAAAAAAAAAAAAAAATACCCTGTCAGTGAGGTGGACCCTCCAGTGTGGATCCGAAAGAAAAAAATGGCAACACGATGCCCAAATGAAGGCCCTGGTCTAGAACAGGGGTCTCAGACCCCATCCATGCTGGTAGAGTCACTGACTTCATTGCCCCGTCCTTGCTTGCTGTGGAAGTAAGACGCAGTCTCATGAGTTTGCTGGCATTTTATTTTGTTATTTATTTTTTTTACTGGCATTTTAAATTTGCTTTTTGAAATAGCTCTTTCTGTCCTTTGCCCCGTTTTCTATCATTTTTTAAATCATTTTTCTAACGTAAGTTAGAAATATCTTTCCTGGTTTTGCACATGTCATGTAATTTTTATGTTTTTTTTTTTTCCCCACATAGATATTTTTAGCTCGTACCAAGTCAAAAAACTCAATCCTTCTCTTTCATGGTTTCAAGCTTTGGGGGCCTTATTTAGGAAGTCTACTCCTGATTGCTGTTTAGGTGGGGGTTGTTTTGCTTTTGTTAGGAAAAAAATATTGTTGTTTTATCATTCCATGGTTGATTGTCTGCAAGGTGAGAGCCACAAGTTCAAATTTTTGTATTTTTCTTAATGATTAGCCTAATGAAGCCAGGGACCCTATCCATCTCCCAAGGCCTGGCATCACGTTTAGCACATAGTAGGTTCCCAATAATTATTGAACGAAAAGAATAATAAATGAGCTACGTCTAAAACCTGATGGCGCCCTACGGTATAAATGATTCATAAAGGTGAAGGTTTATAACAATCTGCTAAGAGGCTATTAAGTTAGAGAACTGGATTCCAAGGGCTCTGTAGTACTTAGTAAGAAAAGAGGAATCCTTTTCTGTCTAGGCTCTAGGCTCTGGATTTTAAAGGCATTAAAAAAAAAAAAAAGACACACTATACTCAAACGAGAGACAGCATAGAAATAAGAAGGTTTTGAGTGAAATAAATTCAGGCTTGGATTCTTGCGGGGTTTTTTGTTTGTTTGTTTTAATGCTTATTTCTTTTGAAAGAGAGAGAAGGAGAGAGTGTGCGGGGAGGGGCAGAAAGAGAGGGAGAGAGAAATCCCAAGCAAGCGCCATGCTGTCAGCACAGAGCTCAATCCCACAAACCGTTGAGATCGTGACCTGAGCTGAAATCAAGAGCCAGATACTTAACTGACTGAGCCACCCGGGCGCCCCAATTATGGCTTGAATTCTAATCTAATTCCTTGGTTTTCAGTGCATATGTCATTCCTGATCTTCTGACTCAGTTTGCTGCTGTTGTTGTTGTTGTTGTCGTTGTTGTTGTTGTTGTTGTCGTCTTCATCTCTAACGTAGGACTAAAAGTACTTTTCCGGAACGTTGTTAGGATTGTAGTGTTAGCACACACAGAGCATCCAGGCCAGTTCCTGTTAGAATAGGTGGTGTATTTCAACTCTTCCCTGAGCATCCTTCCAAAGTCCTCAGCATTTGAGATATCTGTCAGAACGTTTAGCATAGAAGACTTACAACTTGTGTTCCTTATGTATGCTTTGACATGTGGGTGATTTACTGGTATCGGCGTTGACTAGTCTCTAATCGATCATTGTGGACAGAGTTGAAAGAGTTCAGTTGAATGGAACGCACAGACTGCAAACTTCCAGGTGATTTGCGGTTAAATACGTTGTTTTCCAAAAGACCACACAGTTGATGTAGTTGTGATGAATCCTGTCCCGCCCCACGGTGCTGCAGACACACGTCTGGTGTTCACTTCAATAAATAAACATTCAGCAGTGTTTAAATTTGACTTTTGAATCGCCCTTTTTAATGAGTCGTTGGTATGTTCACAAACCCAACTCAGATGCTCACATGATATTCTGTTGCCCAGGGAGAATGCTGACTGAATTGCTTAATGATCCGAAGGATAACAAAACTCTAAGGAAACTACTCATGTGTCTGCTGGATAGCAGTGACACAGTCACTGTTGAGAGCGTGTGCCAAAGAAATAAATTATGCAGTAAAGCTATTTCTCTTGTTCCACTCCATGGACAGAAGGACGAGTTTATATCCTCCTATAAAAAGCATACCGTGACTGGCAACAAACAATATTCTTACATACTTTCCCTAAAAGGCTCAGCATGCTGCTTTTTTACATAAAATAGAATTCTCTCCAGCAAACGAATGAAATACAGTGAAAAGAAAAGAACATCATTAGGAGTTAAACAAAAATGCTGACTGAATTTCTGTCACTCTTACTGCTGTAGATGTCAAATGTTCAACTTTCAGGGGCACCTGGGTGGCGCAGTCGGTCAAGCGTCCGACTTCAGCCAGGTCACGATCTCGCGGTCCGTGAGTTCGAGCCCCGCGTCAGGCTCTGGGCTGATGGCTCGGAGCCTGGAGCCTGTTTCCGATTCTGTGTCTCCCTCTCTCTCTGCCCCTCCCCCGTTCATGCTCTGTCTCTCTCTGTCCCAAAAATAAATAAACGTTGAAAAAAAAAAATTTTTAAAAAAATAAAAAAATAAAAAAAAATTAAAAAAAAAAAAAAAAACAACAACAAATGTTCAACTTTCAAAAGGAAACTTGACAAGATTAAATGCTACCGGAAATAACTTAGGCAAACCAGGCTGGGCCTGTGCACATCTTACAAGAGCATCCACTCCCAAGCAAAATGTTGAGTCAGTCTAGTTTTGTTTTTTTTTTTATTTTAATGTTTATTTATTTTTGAAAGAGAGAGAGAGAGTGGGTGTGTGCATGCACACAAGTCTGGGAGGGGCAGAGAGAGACACAGAGAGAATGCAAAGCAGGCTCCAGGCTCCAAGCCATCTGCACAGAGCCCAACACGGGGCACGAACTGTGAGATCATGACCTGAGCCGAAGTCAGACGCTTAATTGAGTGAGCCACCCAGGTGCCCTGAGCCAATCTAGGTTTTATCTTCTGTCGCCTTTTTCTCCCTTTGCACCAGTGGGTCCTTTTCCTACAAACGCTTAGAACCTTCTCCAGGCTGCTTTGCTTAAGAGTGCTAATTTGTTCTGTGTTAGAATTAACTTTTCCACTAAGAGCTGCATGGCTTTGCCTTACTGTTTTTGAAGTTAACAAATTAACATCTTACCCTAATAAAGACTGCAATCCCAAATGACTAGAGTACGGATATTGGAAAACACATTCGCGAGCCTTATTTGGTTATTATTTACTCTCTTTGGGGATAAATAGGATAGGAAACAGTTGAGGAGAATCCGAAAAATGTAGTTAATTTTATTTGAATATTACTTATTCATTAGTGATGAGCATATTCTCATACCCTTGAGAGAATTAATAGCATGTGTTAAATAATAAGTACAAGAAAACAAAACCAGATTGTCAAACATCATGTACTCATTGTTATAATGTGTGCTATTAACTGTTTAAGGGTTGCTAGAAGAAGCAAAATGAAGATTGATTTTTATGTGCAAATTATGTCATTGGGCCTAATTTTTAGTTCTGGGGTTAAAGTAATAAGTTTTTCCAACTGAGTTATCTGCAAGTAATAATTGCACAAAGCTGAAAGAACTCTCAAATAATCCTGTGGGTTAATAGTATTCATAGCGTGAAATCATATTATATTCTGTAGTATCTTTGCAGTGGCTTAGGACTGAAGTTCATGAATAGACTTTCTAAAAAGTAAATTTAATCTTTTGTTTTTTTCTCTGTCTCCTACTACGTGTCACACAGTGTCTTGCATATAATAGGACAACCATTTGTTGAATGAATGAATGAATAAGACAATGAGGAGAACACAGTAGGACTCGGCCACTTTAACAATCATTGGTCCCAGCTAACCATCAGGGCCCAGTCTGTTATTCTGCCCACTATCCTTTGATAACAATACACTTGCCAGTGGAGGCGATCATGGTCAAATGCCAGTACGTAATTTCATTCAGAAAAGTGATACATACCATATGTTTTCACTCATATGTGGATCCTGAGAAACTTAACAGAAGACCATGGGGGCAGGGAAGTGGGGGAAGAAGTTACAGAGAGGGAGGGAGGCAAACCATAAGACACTGTTAAATACTGAGAACAAACTGAGAGTTGATGGGAGGGTTGGGGAGAGGGGAAAGTGGGTGATGGGCATTGAGGAGGGCACCTGTTGGGACGAGCCCTGGGTGTTGTATGGAAAGCAATTTGACAGTAAATCACATATATATATACATATATATAAAATTTATATTATAATAATATTATATAATTAAACGTCCGACCCTTGATTTCCACTCAGGTCACGATCTCACGGAGCCTGCTTGGGATTCTCTGTCTCCCTCTCTCTCTCGCCCCACCCCCCAACCCCCACCCCCCACGTGTGTGCGGGTGAACACTTTCTCTCTCTCTCAATAAATATTTAAAAGAAGAATGATACAGAAACTGCTTCTTCAGAAACTAATATAACTGTACCTAAAATGACTATATGTAATACATTTTTAGTCATTTACTCTGTTCTTTCTTGATCCTAGCCCTTCCAATCTAAAACCAAACTTTTAAAATCTGTCACATTCTTTGCTTGAATAACAATGCATTGGGACTTAAGCTGTAATTAGATGAATTTTCTTTCCCATTTGGAGAGCGTCAGTCAAATGAACAGAGAATTGTTAATAATTGAGATAAAAATGTGCGTGTCTAGGTGAGTATGTGGATTGGACAGACGTCGCCATAAAAATTACTTTTGCAGCAAGGGGTTGCAGCAAGTCCATTAAGCTACACTGAAACGGAACTATTGCTTCCTTTGTGGTTTTCTTTCCTGTGAACTGTGCGAGGATCGCGAGCAGTCTTGGGCTCCCTTTGGCTGCTGCTGCTGCTCTTGGCCCCGGCAAAAGGTTGGCAAGATTTCCCAGTTTCCAGATAAAGACTGTGCCTTGTGGTCTCTATTATGTGAGTAACGTGGGAGTCCTCCCGCCTTTAGGACAGTCTTTGTTGGTATCTCTGGCCTCAGCTGCCTTCTCTTTGTCCTTTGATGAGCCCGCTAAGTCTTGTCTCTGTCGTGTGTCTTGAAGCAGCAGCTTCCGGGCTCAGCAGAGCTCCCCTGCAGGTCCCTGGGTTCTTGACAACCCCTGGATCAGCACGCATCTTTGTTGCGACTCTGGCTGCTCAAGACCTGATGTGTAACCATTCACTCTCCTCCTCACGTGGGCATCCTTCTCATCCTTGACTTACCCACTGGGATGCCAACCGAATATGTTGAAAAACAGGTTGTAGGTTTGAAATGGTAATCTTCCTTTCAAACAAATAAATGATTTACCAACAAATAAAATGTCATCAGGTATTTAGCCATCAGCCTGTGCCTCATCAGCGGGGCTGGTCCGACCAAGCTGTGATGACCCATGCGTATAGGAAAGGTTTGTAATCTGAGCTCTGCCTCGTGCCCGGACCCCCAGATCCACTTCTGTGGAGGTTTCTTTTATTCCTGCCATGGGGAACCAGACCTAAAACAGGTGGGAAATGCCTGGACTTCCCAATGTTTGGAGTTGGGTGGGGGGTTAATATAGGAGCTGAATATAATGTCCAAGTATAATATTTTATAATAAGAAATACAGATGATCCCCAACCTACGAGGGCTCTAGTTAAACAGTTTTGACATTACAGTGGGTACAAAAGTGATAGGCATTCAGTAGAAACTCTACTTTGAATTTGGATCTTTTCGGCTAGTGGCATGCGATCTTATATTCTCTTATGCTAGGTGGTTGCAGTCCCAGTCTGCAGGCAGCCAAACAATCACAAGAGTAAACACCCAAGACACTTAGGATCATTCTCCACCCGTGCAACCGATTCTGTTTCCCTCTTTCAGCACAGTACTCAATAAATTACATGAGATGTTCAACACTTTATCATAAAGTAAGCTTAAAGTTAGATGATTTTGCCCAACTGGAGGCTAATGGAAGTATGTGTTCTAAGCAGTTTCAAGGTAGGCTAGACCAAGCTACGATGTTCACTGGGTTAGATGTTTTAGTAAATGCATTTTGACCTAAGATATTTTCAACTCAGGATGGGTTTATCAGGACATAACCTCTGTAAGTTGAGGAAGATCTGTATATATTTGGTCTTTGCCTCCAGTTCCTGGCACCAGAATTGTAACTTCCTGAGTTATAGGGGTGATAGGGGCATCTTTTTGTTTTCCCTAATAAGCCCCTTTCAACCAGACATGTGTGGATGTTACTGAGATGACTGGCTAGATGCTCCCGACAACTTCAGGATGGGGGCTGGTTTCCAGAGGAACCAACTATGTAATTGGAGGGTTGGAATTTTCAGCTCCACCCTCCAATCTCCAGGGAGAGGAGGGAGGCTGAGGATTGAGTTAATCACTAGTGGCCAATGATTTAATCAGTCATGCCAACATGATGGAACCTTCATGAAAACCCTACATAAGGGAGCCTGGAGAGCTTTCTGGGTTGTTGGGTGCATCCATGTGCCAGGAGGGTGGCATAACCAACACAGGAGCTCCTGTGTTCGGGTTGCTTCTGGACTTTGCTATGTGTGCCTCTTCAAATGCTTATTCATTTGTATCCTTTATGACATCCTTTATATTAAACTGGGAACAGTAAGTAAAATGTTTCCCTGAGTTCTGTGCTATCATAGGAAATTATTGAGCTTGAGGGAAGGGGTGATGGTGATCCCCAGTTTGTAGCCAAGTCAGACAAAAGGGTGGGTAACTTGGTAACCCACTATTTGTGATTCGCATCTGAAGAGGAAGGCAGTCTTGAGGAACTGAGCCCTTAACCTTTGGACTCCATGTTAACTTGTGGTAGTTAGAGTCAAAATTGAATTAAATTGTAGGATGCCCAGCTGGTGCCCTTGGAGAACTGGAGAACAGATTGGTGTGGAAAAGTCACATTTGGTGTCATAAGTGAGACAGAAATGTTGAGCAGAGATATGTTTGCCTTGGACAGGCAATCTGCATTAGTGTATATTTTTAAGGTACAATTGTCAGGAACACAGATCGTCTGGCCACATACTGTAGTTCATGTCAGTTATTAGCCATGTGAATTTGTTTCAAGTAAGAATCCCTTTGAGCCTCCATTTTCACATTTGCAAAATAGAAATATTCATAGCACCGGGCCATTGACTTATGAGGAAGATTGCATGATTTGATATTTGCAGATAACTTAGCAACTTCCTGGCTTACAGCAAGAATAATGCTTCATTAAATGAATGAATAAAATAGAGTAAAAGGAATCTGAGTTTTCCTGCCCTACTCAGTATCATTTTCCATATCTTTTTGTCCCAGGGAGGATTCCTTATCTATTTATTTGTCTAGTTGTACAGGTCTGCCTCTCGTCTCCTTAAATGTGTCATCTTCAGTTGTAGATTCTTAGATGCTTCGTGCCAGGCAAACAGGGGTTCAAGCTAATTGGAGTCCTCTGGACACACACTGGGAGGGCTGGCGGCCCTTGCTTATATGTGCTATCTGAAATGTCAAGAAGAGAAATATTTTGGACAAACATCAAAACCCTTTTATCACCTCTTTGATAAAGATAATTGTTGATTGTGACAGAGGAGTTGTTAAAATGATACAAGGTGGCTGACTAGAAAGGACCCTGGAAATGCACTCAATGTGGTTGGAGTTCGCCTATAAAATCTTTGTGAATGTTTCCATCTGGAATGTGCTTTGAGACAGGGCAGCTCCTTCCATGGCTCCCAGAGCATTCTTGGTTTCATAAAATTTTCCTAAGGCTCAATAAATCTTTTGGTCTTTGTCTTCTCCATTGTACGCCAAGTGTCTAAGATGTCCTGGTGCTAGGAATGCGGGCAGAGGAATTTCATGATGGTGGGAGAGTTTGTCAGATAGATAATCCTTAAAGTTGATCAAGTGAGATCTTAACATTTCAAAGGTGAGGGAAATGCAATTAATCTATTCTTTATTTCAGTCAAAGTTGAATGGGACATTCCTTGCTTTATCTTGAAATACTATTCTGAATTCTAAGGGCAGCCAGTCAAGTAAGGATAAAGCAAGGGATGGAGAGGGGTGGGGGATAGATTTCATTTTCCAAGGTGACATGACAACAATATGAAGAAAAAAATGGAGGGAAACAGGATTGGAGGCAGGAAGATCTATTATAAACTCATCAGAGCAATCCAGACAAGGGGTGTTGGAGGTCCAATCTCAAGCAGGGGCAGTTTAAATGGAAAAGAAGAAATGGGTTGGAAAATTAATGTAGGATTAGATTTATGGGGCTTGGCCATAAGTCAAATGTAAATGGTGGAGAATAGGGATGGGAGTGGAATATGAGGAGATGTCTAAGATCTCCCAAGAGGCTGAGAGACGCAGAAGAGGTAAGTAATAATGCCACTCGTTAAAAAATAGCAATCGAAGTCAGCCTACACACTTGGGGGAGAATGACAGGTTGAATGGAGATGTTGATTTAGAGGTGACTGTTGAACTTCCCATCAGAGACAACAAAGTAGTTCAATAAACAACTGTGTGTGTGTGTGTGTGTGTGTGTGTGTGTGTGTGTGTGTGTGTACACTTTGAAGTCTTCAAGATAGAGTAGTAAATCGTCAAAGATACTAATTGATGGGGTGCCTGGGTGGCTCAGTTGGTTAAGTGTCCAACTCTTGATATCGGCTCATTATCTCACCAGTTCATGAGATCAAGCCCTGCATTGGGCTCTGTGCTGAGAATGTAGAGCCTGCTTGGGATGTTCTCTCTCTCTCTCTCTCTCTCTCTCTCTCTCTCTCTCGCCGCCACCCCACCCCCCATGTGCCCATATGCTCTCTCTATCAAAATAAATCAACAGATGTTAAAAAAAGATATTAATTGACTTGTCAGGGTCTCAAAGCATCATAAGACTGAGAGTGGGGTCTCATGACTTGCCTGCAACTGTGTATACGACAGGCCGTGTTACCCTTACTTATGAGATATAGATAAGTGCTTTGACCTGCTTCTCTCTTCCCTTTCTGCGTATATTTGAAACTGGCATATCTCTCCTAGTTTTAAATGCTTTAAGTACCTCTGCTTTATATTCAATAAATGTCTCACATTTAGTCTTGTCTCAAATGGTTATTATATGTTCCTACGGTTGGAAGTTTATCATTAATGTAATTCATCTTATTATAGCAATGCTCACATTTTACAGAAGAAAACAGATCACTTGACGGGTTAGATGTTACCTTGTAGTTTGTTCAGGAATATTCTGAGAAAGTCTTGGAAATGTGGGTGGGAAGCAGGATTGGGCAGAATGTAGAGAGTTGGTCTGCAGTCTGACTCTCGTCTACTTGGAAAGAACATCAACCAGGGTAAAACTTAAGACATCTGCATGAATGGAAATCAGTTGAATTGATTTCTGAGGGACTTGGTCCTTTGCCACCATTTCAAAACTCAATACCATGTAATGTTCTAGAATAAGGCCATTAGAAAGATCACCAGAAAAAAAAATACAAGCTTTACTTACTGCATGAAGATGATACATTTGCAAAAAAGATTTAATTGTACAAGTTTTCAGTGAAACTTGAAAATTTAATTTAATCGCAATCTATAATATGCAAGTAGACAGTGTGCTTTCCAGTACTAAGAAATCTGTTCTTCCACTGATGTGTGAACGATTTAAATGGCCATCAACCCTCAACACTAATAGCTTTTCTCTTTTTCCTCACGTAGCCGCAGCATATATTGTTATTGCCCAGAGGACTCTGAACAGTGTTTTTGAGCACATTTAAGAATTAAACATTAAAATTCTGCTAAATCATAATGCCAACATGATAAAATGTCTGCTGTAATTATACCCACCGGATTATGACAATAGAACTTTCTTTATTCCATTAAATATAAGAAGAATCAATAAAATCTGTAAGCAGAGGTTTTCATTCTTTAAAAAGTATTTGCTTACGAGTGGTGGTGTTTTTTTGGAAAATTCAACTGAAGTGTTTACATTGTGCTTGTAGCAATTTCTGGCTTCCTAAGTCACTGTTAGATACCACTGTCTTCGGGTTTTTAAATTGGGCTTGTAAACATCATATAAACACTTGAGTACATAATGTACATGTATTTGTGCATGAACTTGATTAAAAAATTGAAAAGGAAGGAAAGGAACATCACTTGACAATTTCTATATAAAGGAGCCACATCAACTGAACATCAGGATAAATTCAAGCAGCTGGAAGACAGACTGTCACATAGGAAATGCCTCATTTATATCTAGATAGAAATATATTCTCTTCGGTTCTCCTTGGGATGACGGCTTCAGTCATCCCTGGAAAATGGAGAGTTCCTGGCCCCAAAACTTCTGCCAGGATAAGAAGATGTGGAAGCAGCCAGAAGGGCATCCCCACTCCGTGTGTTCACCGGCTCATCTCCCTAGGCTCCCGTAATGGATCGTTTGTCTTTCGTGGTAGCCAGGAGGACTGCTTAAGGGTCCCCTCTCTTGCTGGGTGGGTCATAGTTCTCCTCTTCGCAGAGTAAACCTGAGGTCTGCTGTCCAGAATTGTGCTAACGGAACATCCCTGGCCCCTCCAACACTGCTGGGCCTCATTGCCTTTTTTAATTTTTGGAGTTGAATCTAGCGTTTGTTACCTTTAACCAAAGGACGACTGAGAATGATCGTAAGGAGGAAGGGAAGATATACACCATAATATATTGGACCCTGGAGGAGAAGCGAGCACTGTGTGAGGCGTGCAGCACATTTTAAATCTGTAATCATGTTTAATCTTCATGAAACCCCTATGAGGTGGGCATCAACTCCATTTTACGCAGAATGAATACCAAAGCTAGGAAACATAAGTCGTATATCCTTGTTTATATGAACTGATTGCAGGGGCTGGCTGAAATTCAATGCCAGGATCGTCTGGCACCAAAGCCATTCCTGTACAACATGTCTCACGTGATTTTTTTTAGGCGCGTTAAAAATTGGGAAAAGCAGCCCTCACCATTTTGTCCCACAGTGTGTTGCGTGACTCTAACCAAACCTTGAATGGTTAAATGTAATCATTTCTCTGCTCATGGAGCCGGACACACAGCTAACATGTGAATGACGTTAGCAGGTTAGTCCCTTCTGCCCACGGTGAGCTCCTGAAACTGAAGCACCCGCATCTGAGGGCATCCTCATCTGTGAGTGATACGTAGCGCTCTCTCTCAGCCGGGGTTTCTGACTTTTGACCTGCAAGTCATTTGCATCGATTTTGCCTTTTCTGCCAGTTTACACAGAACTTTGGCCCAGACGTTTCTCTTGAGTAGCTCAGTAATGACACCACCTCTGTGACCTGGTGTTGTCCATTCTTTTTGTTTATGTGGGAACACTTTTCTCTCACTGTTGCTAAGATCTGTCGTGAGGACTGTGCTAACCCAGGCTATTCGCAAGGATTCCATGATATCCACCCGATCATAGAACTTCCTTTTTACAATTACTGCCTGCAAGCCATGCAAAAAATGCTTACTGCCCTTTGCTAAAATTTTAGGTGAAATGCTTTGGTGGTTTTGTTTGTTTGTTTTGTTTTTTGGTTTTGTTGTTGTTGTTTGCCAAGTTAGATTTATTTATTAAGGCTCAATATACAATTTGAACTTGGTGCAATCCTCATTTTTCAGATTTTTATTAACTACTACATGTCTTAGATAACTTTATAGCTAATTTTTCATTGTCTCCTTTAGACACCAAAATTGCCTAGAAACATTTTACTAAAAGCAGGAACTTGTGATTAATGCTGCTGGCACTTTAGATAGATAAACGTAGGCATGCAGAATCATAGGAGGAAGACAGTAGAATACGATGCTAGCAAGGATTCCACTTTAGAGATCTCAACTATATACTAAAATATATTTTCCTAAAAAGTAAATATCAATAACTCACTGTAGGGGGGAAAAAACTCAATTGAGGTGTTTTATCAAAATATTCTAAGCCAGTGTTCTAAGCCTGATTAGGAGGTTAGCACCCTTATCCTCTGACAGTTTCTGAGTGCACTGGTGGAAAGCTATATGTAGAAATCTTATGAGCCACGAAGTATATATGTATGTAGGTGTGTGTGTATCTGTGTATGTGTATGTATGTATGTGTGTGTGTATATGTATAAATCTTATGAGACACCAAGTATGTATGTATTTATGTGTGTATACACACACACACATATACACACCCACACATACATACTTGATATATGTATATGATATGTCTATAATGTTGCCAGAAATATAAAATCTGTGAGGATCTTATTTTAGAGTGATTGCAAAATTCTGTATCTTGGTTTAGTGTGCTGGTTAGTCATGTGCATACATTTACCAAAACTCATCAGATTTTACATTTTGTAAGATCCATGCACTTCGCTAATGGAGATTTTACCTTAGAAAAAACTAGGGGTGGGACGCCTGGGTGACTCAGTTGGTTAGGCATCTGACTCTGGATCTCAGGTCCTAATCTCAGGGCTACGAGTTGAAGCCTGTGTTGGGCTCTACACTGGGTGTGAAGCCTACTTGGAAGGAAGGACAGAAGAAAGAAAGGAAGAAGCAAACAAACAGGCTCCTGGGCGGCTCAGTCAGTGGAGCATAAGACTCTCGATCTCAGAGTTGTGAGTTCAAGCCCCATGTTGCGTAAAGAGATTACTTAGAAAAAAATCTTTAATAAAATAAGGAAAGAGAGAGAGAGAGAGAGAGAGAAAAGAAAGAAAAAAAGGAAGAAAGAAAAGAAATAAAAGAAAGAAAGAAAGAAAGAAAGAAAGAAGCTGTTGGTAATATATGTCTAGAAATGTACGCTTAAGTCCAAAAGAAATATTCATGATTGAAAACGGGGAACCGAGATAGCTTTTCACTCAACTTGCTTTTTCCTTAGGCAGATGAATTATTTGAGAATCTCCATCTTTATTTCCGCTTCCTCTCCACACCTTCCCCTTCCCATCTTGAAATTTCACTATCTGTATCTCTATGCGCTAATAACTGTGGTTGGCAGCATAATGGCCCTTCAGATATCTCATCAGTCTAATTCCCACGGCCTATATGAATATGTTACCCTACATGGCTAAAGGGACTTTGCAAATATGATTAAATTAGGTATCCTGAGATAGGAGAATTATCCTGGATTATCTGGGTAGGCCCAGTGTAATCATAAGTGTTCTCAAAAGGGAAAGAGGGAGATAGGCGAGTCAAAGAGAAGATAGGACTACAGAACCAGAGGTCAGAGGGATGCATTTGCAAGCTTGGAGATGAAGGGGACCATGAGTCGAGTGATACAGGCAGCCTCTAGAAGGGGGGAAAAGGCAAAACAAAATAAAACACAGCGCTCAGATTTTCCCCTAGGAGATGCTTCTCTGCCTCCAAAAGGAACACAACACTGCAGACACCTTGATTTTAATCCAGTGAGACTAAAATTACAGATTTCTGCTGTCTTGAATTGCAAGATGGTTAATTTGAGCTAAGTGACTACATTTGTGAGAATTTATTATAGCAGCAGTAAGAAACCAATACACTGCCCTGAACTTGAGAAATCCCTCTGCCCTTGCAATTAATTATGACACTCACCTTTCCTAGATTTACCTTCACCTCTTCTTACCCTCTGTATCCTTGTGATATTTTCCTCTAAAAGGAGGATATTAAAAAAAATGGCTAGGAATCAAATTTTAGGCTATTTAGCATGACTTTAAACACATCGTTCCAAATCTTTATTTGTTATATTATTTCTTAAAGCAGGACTTCTCCAAATCTCCCTCTTACTCTACAAAAGGTACCACTATTCCCTAGATATCCTGGTGAGAACAGACAGCAAAACACAATCCTTGTTCCCTCCTGATAATGGTTTCTTTTGAGAATCATCGTGTGAGGACACTGGTGGGGAGAGGAGGAATGTGTAGAAAAGAGTATTTGTCAGGAGTAAATGAGATCAACATAGAGGCCTAGTAATCACTCAATAACTCTTAGAACTATTATTTTCTTTGTGCACACATCCTAGTCCTTCTGCAAAATAGATTTCTAGAAGTAGCCTGTTCTAAATATGCAAATAATATGGAGATCTGGAAATTGCCTACTGATTTGCATTACTCAGTTCCCCGGCATTATTTTATAAAATGTTTGTATGATTATGCCATAATTTTATTGCCCAGATTATGTGAGCAAAATAAATTTGTGTCTCCCCAAAGGATTTCAGAGATAGATTCTCTATACTGAAGAATTTTCTTTCTTTTCTTCAGGAACACTTTTAAATAAATCATTCAAATGAGTTCTGCTGCATAATGTGTTTTCTTTTTTTAGCTTTTTATCTCTTTTCCACAAGCCATGCTTGGATAGATACTCTTAAAAGATTTTAGCAGTTGAAAAGTATTCAGAGCAAAACTGGAAAGAAGGATTTGCCATCCTCCTCTGTGATTATGCCAACTTAATGCTGGGGTATCAAAGGAGTATTATTAAAGAAAATGAAAGCTTCCAGACATATTAATTAGACAACCAATTCTTTCCTTTCTTCACTGCTTTTATTTTTTTTTTTATTCAAGGTCATGTTCAAAGTCCTAGCCAACTAGCTGCTAATTTTAGTCTCGTATTTTATTTTATTGTGGCAAGAGCACTTAAACATGAGATCTACCTTCTTAACAAATTTCTAAGTGTAAAATGCAGTGTTGTTAACTAGGGAGACAGTGTTGTGCAGCGGATCTTTCGAACTTACTCTCATCTTGCAGACTTGAGACTTTATGCCCATTGATTAGCACCTTCTCAATTTTCCCTTTCCCTAGTCCCTGATAATCACCATTCTACATCTGTGATTCTGTGAGTTTGACTATTTTAGGTACCTCATATGAGTGGAGTCCTGTAGTAGTTGTCTTTCTGTGACTGGCTTGTTTCACTTAGGATCATGCCCTCCAAGTTCGTCCATGATGTCACAAACCACCAGGGCTCTTTTGTACGGCTAAGTAATATTCCATTGTATGTGTGTCCCACACTGTCTCTACCCATCCGTTTGTTAATGCCTGTTTAGCTTGTTTCTACATCTTGGCTGCAGTGCCTTCTTGAACATTGGAGTGCTAATATCTCCTTGACTTGCTAACTTCAACCTGTTTCTGATAAATACTCAGAAGTGTGATTTCTGGATCATAAAGTAGCCCTGTTAATAACTTTTAAATAAATAACCGTACTGTTCTCCATGGTGACATTGGTATTGACAATGATTTCATGGATAGGACACCAAAAACACAGGCAGCACCAGCAAAAATATCCAAAGGGGACTTCGTCAAACTAAAAAGCTTATGTATGACAAAGGAAATGAGTGAAAAGAGAACCTACGGAATGGGAGAAAATCATTGCCAACCATATAGCAGATAAGGGGTTATCTCCCAGAATATGTAAGGAACACCTACAACTCAGTAGCAAAACAAAAACAAAACTGCTATAACTTGATTTTGAAAATGAGCTCAAGACATGAGTAGACGCTCTTCAAAGATGACATACAGGTGGCCCCCAGATACGAGAAAAGATGCTCTGTGTCACTAAGCATCAGGGAAGTGCACATCAACATCACCGTGAGCTCTCACCTCACACCTGTGAAGATGGCTAATGGCCAGGATGTGGAGAAGCTGGAATCCTTGTAATTTTAGTCTTGAGTGTGCACAACCAAGATTGTGGTTTCTTGACCTATGACTACTAGTCATGACAGTGCTTCGGTCCATCAGGAAGCCAGTTTTACATGTTAGCCTAGTAATTGCAGGGTTTATGAGAGACCCTTGTTGAATTTTCATGTGCCACATGAAACCGTCTGTTTCCTTTCTTTCTTCTGTTCTTAGCTAATTGACGATTTGTTAAATAATTTTATTTTCTGAATTAAGCAAAACTAGCACGATTCTTGTAGGTTGCTAGAGTGATTTGCTTAAACTGTCCTACTTTCAAGAGTGCTCACACTATCATTTTTAGCTATTTTATAAAATCACTGAACCATTCTGATAAGCTCTGGATAGTTTCTAATGAAAATGATCAGAAGATTGGTGAGATATACTAGAATATATCTTTTATAATTTGTGATAAATAACAGCATAATCAGATCAGTTTCTAAGTATTTTTTTCAGAGCTTTAATTAGGCTTTATATTTTTCTTCTTAACTAAAATTACGCATACTGTGTAAAACCTCAATCATTTTAAGAAGTCACTGTCAGTTATAACATGAAACAAGGATGGGAAGAGGGTGTTAGAACTCTAGGGACTTTAGGAAACCTCTCATCTGACCTCATTATACGGATGGACAAGCTGAGGTCCAGAGAAGGGAAATGAATGGCCTAGTTGACTCAGTGTTACTGATCCCGTGGGATGAATGACTGGATCCAGTGATGCAATATCCCAGGATATTAAAGACCCAGGGCAGGAAGCCTGACATTTATTCACCTCCCGTCGTGTGTGAGCTGCTGGACAGTCCACACTCATGTACCTACCACTTTACACAGTTTCCCAACATTCCAGGGAAGAGACTTCATTTCCCCATTCTAAAGTCCCCACTTTGCCTGGGAAAACTGAAACTGGAAAAGCAGTTGCTATAGACTAAATGTACGTAACCCCCCCCCCCCCCCCCGCCAAAAAAGTTCCCATGTTGAAGCCCTAACCCCCAATATGATGGTAGTTAGAGATGGGGCCTGTGGGGGGTAGTTAGGGTTAAAACGCTAATGAGATTAGTGACCTTATAAGAAGAGAGCAAGCTCATTCCTTTCTTGTGCGTGCATCGAGGACATAGCAAGAAGGGGCCAAGAACAGGGCTTTCACCACAGCGTGACCATCTTGGCACCTTCCTCTTGGACGTGGAGCCTCCAGAACTGTGAGAAGGTAGATTTCTGTTGAGTAAGCTCACAGTCTATAGTCTTCTGTTACGGCGGTCCAAGCCAACTCCTACATCTGTCCAATAACTTGTCCGGAGTTGCAGAGATACTAACTGCTGAGCTGAGCTCTGAAAATAGATGGATCTCTGTGCACAGTGCCAGTCGATCCCCTGGGGCCTAGAAATCAAGCTCTGTGAGGCTGTTGAACATCTACATTGGCTGTTGTCCACCACTACGTAAACTCTCAACATGCTGATGTTAAAAAAAAACACATGCAAATAATTGAGGCTCACATGTATGGAGCATTTGCCGTTGCTGGGTACTGTGCCTAGTGTTTCATAAAGGTTGTCTCCCTTAAGCTCACGTCCTGTTCTTCTTACTGGTGGTCTCTCTTATTTTTGTTGTCCTGAAAGATAATACCATATCCCTCCCTTCTTCAATAACGTCTCCTGTCTGACTCAGGGGAGGAATTACAGTAGAGGTCCGTGGGGAAGGAGATCATTAACTTGTGTGTGTAAGAAGCAAAGGGTCTGGGGGGCAAGAGGAGTTTGTGATCAAAGTATATTGGTGTCAGATGGGAAGTAACTTCCTGTAAATTACTCGTGATCCCATTACAATATCTCGCTAGCTAACCTCGGGCACTTTGACCCCAAGGTGGCAGCTTTCTGCCCTAAGCTTTTTTTAAACCCATTTATGTAAGGAGAACCTATTTCCCCCACGCAAACTTAGGGAGACAAGGCCCTAGGATTCATGGAGACGTATACTTTATTCATGGTTTGCAGCTGGTAAGTAGCCATTGTAATGTTAAAACTTACATGGAAGTGGAGAGAATTGATTCCATGTTTTAATTATGGAATCTGGGATAGATACCTCAAGAACCGCCCTTATGCCTTTTTTTTCTGACACATCTATCCAGAATGGATTTGTACCACCCGCTCTTTCACACAGAGAATCCTAGCCTGTACCCACCAGTTTCCATTGTATGTGGGAGTGTTGGTCCTCTACTTGGGATGCTTGAAGACCTCTGATACAAAGCCATCAGTGACTGAGATGGGCACAAGAAAGCTCCATGCCCTTCCGGAAGGGGAGAGCTGGGTAGAACTTTTCTGTTTGATCCGTGAAAAATTTTTTGATGCTTAACACTCAAAGGTAAAGAGTGGGTTAAGGCTTTCTTAAGTCTTCCCAATGGTAACAATTCTATACTCAAAACACCACTGAGACCTCATAAAAAAAAAAAGTCTCCATGATGTCAATTCCAGCAAAAAGAGGTGCAGTGTAATAAATAGTGTGTCACTACAGATTGATCACCCAAATGGGACAGGAAAAGTCTGAATAAGGAAGTAGCACTACCTGCTGTGTTCTTGATGTGGCGGGCTTTCTTTGTTCCCCATTTCATCTGACTGTACCCAAATGTAGCCCCTGCAAAAAGCTTTCAGGATGCTTTCAAAACCGCATTTTGTGCTCCATAAATGCTGGTTAATATTTTCATACTCAAGTGTAAACTATTAGAAAAAAAATCTACGCGTTTTATTTTATATCTGAAGATTCAGCACGTACCATTGATTCTGTTGACCTTATAGTTGCTTGCAGGGATCTACTAAGAAAGACATCAATGGTTTTTATCTGAGGCTGCCTATGGCTTAACACTTTGCTAGAAACATTCTCTCATAATAAAGTGTTCACTTGGTGTGCTCACTTATCCCCACTTGAATCTCTGATGTATCCTTATTTACCAGCTTGTTTTGTTGGCTCGTTTCTTATTCCTCCTCACGGAAAAAAAAAAAAAACAACCAAAAATCTAGAATGCATCCACCACTGCAGCAGTAAGTACAAAAAATTAAACAAGGAGAAGACCTCAAGCCACAGAAACATTGCCAAGTTCCTAGCTAATTTTATCTCAGGAGGGAAAACAGAACAAGAACTTCTCTTAAAGTAAAATTAAGTCTAATGCTAGAATATCAAACTGGAGTTTGTTAAAGATTTGCTTATCTGGCTATAAGCTTTGTCTTCACATATGTGGAAGCATGTTGGTAAGAAGCAGGGACTGCTGAAATGCACTCGCTCTCTAATATGATCTGTCTCAGATGGCTTTGTTGCTCTCAACTTTTTTCCCCTAACAATGCAGGCCCCCATTTAAGATGCATTTTAAACAACTGCCTGCTAGGTTTCCTTGCTTTCACTGTTGGCAACATAATCATTAGATGTGCCTAAGAGGCAGAGGGACTATGTTATCTACAATCATGTTTCGTTTATATTAAAAGAAACTTTTTGCGAAGTTAAGCATAATAAGCGTTGTAATTAACTAGGTTCTCTTTACAAATTGGACTTAATTGGAAAACATGCAAACTGATTAGCAGGTGGCAAAACTAAATGCATCTGGACTAACACGTCCTCGATATGTCCTGTTGGGATGTGCTTTCCATTAGACAACTTTTATTAGGAGTTAGCAAGCAGCCTAAAAGAACCTGTTCTTATGCATATGTTGAATGCACCGTGTGACCCACTCAAAGAAATGCCCCACAACATGAAGCTGATGAAAGTGAAGTAAAACGCTTGTTGTATTTGACGCCACTTATACTAAAGTAATGATTAGCCAACATATCTCCTTTCTGTGTTTGTAATTAATTTTTTTTTGTATTACCAAGGTTTTAATCATTCACGATCCCATAAAGGGAAAAAAAAAGGACATTCTTGTTAGGAAGAGAAAATACAATCACAAACCCTCCGGCTACATTAGTTCGTTTATATATTTTTTTAATGTTTATTTTATTTTTGAGAGAGAGAGAGAACGTGAGCAGGAGAGGGGCAGAGAGATAGAGGGAGACACAGAATCTGAAACTGGCTCCAGGCTCTGAGCTGTCAGCATGGATCCCAAGGCAGGGCTCAAACTCACAAACCGCGAGATCACGACCCGAGCTGAAATTGGACACTTAACCGACTGAGCCACCCAGGCGCCCATATCTACTTTTTTTTAGTTACGCAGAACTGAATTTTCTTGTTGATATGCTCTTGTACATTCTGTACTGTACCTACGTGGTGAAAATGGGGTGTGAATGGTGATGAAGAAATACTGTTGTGTAACCAGTCCCCACCAACCCCAAGTGTGGGAACTAAAGGGTCTGTCCTTCCCAGGCACAGTTTATCAAGGGTGCTACCACGTTCCCTGATGGCACGCACCATAAATGTGGTAATTGTAGGACTTTCATCAGTGAATTTGTCCTAAAATTCAGGAGCAGAAAATATCCTTCTCTTTCAAAAAAACAGGCATGTTTTCCTTAATCAGATAGTAAGTATTGGAGTCTACCTGAAAACTTGTAATTATCAATCAGAATAATTATATTGAACTAGCATTTTCTGTATTTGAGATCATGTAAACCTATGGCATTTTGATCTATTTTTATGCTTTTTCAGTGCGAGTAGGGATGTGTTTTAAAATACGTGTCTTTCTACAAAAAAATAGACAGGTGTTTAGTCATCAACATCCAAGGTAAACTTGAAATTCTTTGAAATACGTGATCTTGATTATGATTCTCCACAATCTAAGGTTTCCATGGGCAAATAACTGAAGACCAAACATAAGAGCCACTTAAGGAAATCCGTCTTGCCCAACAATCTGCTGCTTTGGAAAGTAAACTCTGAGGAAGAGTAACTATGATATTTGGGGCCCCAACTTGAGCCAATTCGGCATTAACCTACTTTCCCTTTTCTCTGGAAATAAGGTGAGAGATAAGCTAGAGATGGATGTTACTGTGTCCTTTGAGAAATGTAACCAGCCGGAAGAAGGAAGGAGATAAAAGAACTCTTAACTCCCACGTTCCACCGAATTATCTGGGGGGCTGATCTGAAGTCACCGCCTATAAAATATCTGGAGCTTTTCTTCCCTTTATGCTTTTATCTTTAAGGGTTCAATTTGACCTATATTTACGAACGCGTACGGTATCGCTTGGATAGAGGAAGGTGGGTTGCGCTCTTGATGGGTTCATTTCTCTGAAGGTGAAATGGATCAGTAGTGTCACAGTCGTGGGACATGGAGCCCCTGAGATTGCACCAGAGCCTGTAGAAGAATCCTTTCATTTGTGTGTTTCCCAGTGACCGTCACGTAGGATCACCACATTTGCCAGAGTTTTCCTCCAAACCTGCCATGTCTGTGGGCATAGGGTTTCCCCACACACATCTCCGTATGACGTTTCCTCTTCATCTTGCTGCACAGAGATTTTCTGCCCGCCTCATTGCCCTTTGCAAGGAGCTGGAAAGCTTTGAAAGTTGAGCCTCCATGAGCTTGTGAACCCACAGGGCAAATCTGGTGAGAAATTGTACATTCTTAGTGGACCAGTGTGTAATTTACATCAAAAATGGTAGAACTCTGTGACGTGGTTTCAGATAGTGTCAGGTTTTATTCAGTTACTACACTCTTCCTGTCCTCCTTTTGTTCCCTCAATATTTATTTATTTTTTAAATTTTTGTTAAATTTATTTAGCTGTTTTTGAGAGAGAGAGAGAGAGAGAGTGTGTGCACGTGAGCGAGGGAGGGCCGCAGAGAGAGAACCCCAAGCAGGCTCTGAACTATCCGTGCAGAGCCCCACATGGGGCTTGAACTCACAAACCGTGAGATCATGGCCTGAGCCAAAATCAAGAGTCAGATACTTAACTGACTGAGTCACCCAGATGCTCTGTTCCCTCAGTATTTAGCTCTCAGAGTGATACTGTCTCTGTTTGCAGCCCTTTCTTTCCCTCTGTATATATACGAAGTCATGAAGTAATAAAGCTATATCTCAAATCTTTCCTTTTATTCCAGATCTCGTCAGGTTGGTTCAGGACATTATCATTAGATGGTTGGAGGACCGTACTGGCCTCCACATGGGGCAGGTCGCTCAGTATTTTCGCTGATTTGAATACTCAGAAATTACTTAATTCATTTGTTCAATGTAATATTTACTGAGTAGTGATTGTCACATACCGTACTACATACTGAGGATAACATTGAATAGATGAATGAAAGTCTCACCTTTAAAAAAAAATTGAGAGAGGAGAGAGAGCGAGAAAGAGAATGAGTGGGGGCGGGGCAGAGAGGGAGAGAGAGAATCTCAATCTGATGCGGGGCTCAATCCCATGGCCCTGGGATCGTGACCTGAGCTGAAATCACGAGTCAGACGCTCAACCGCCTGAGCCACTCAGGTGCCCCAAGAACCTACCTTTAAGAAATATTAGCAAGGTGGCAGCTGTGAATACACTTAAGGGAAAAAATACAAAATGGGGATTTTTCAAATTGTAACATACGATTTAGGATGTGGGAATCGAACATCCATTTGAGGGGTCATGCTGGAGTTTTGATCAAGGAGAATGGGCCACATTGGGCGCTCAGGTCCCTGTGTGGAGATGAAGAGATCTGGGAGCCCAGGACATTGGGAGGACGAGCTCAGGGAAATAGGTGCCCAAGGTGAGTCCTCCAGTGGTGCTGTGGGCTTTATGCAAGGGATGAAAAGCGCCTTGCGCTCAGGTCATGATCTCATGGTTCGTGGGTTTGAGCCCCATGTTGGGCTCTGTGCTGACAGCTCAGAGTCTGGAGCCTGCTTCAGATTCTGTCTCCCTTTCTCTCTCCCCCTCCTTCTCTCTCTCTCTCTCTCTCAAATAAATAAGCATTAAAAAAATCATTTTAAATAGAAAGGAATGCTGAACTGTGACTCAGGCTGCCCCTTCCTCAGAGTAGCAACCTTCAGGAGGTTCTCTAGCCATCCGTCCCCTCTGTCTTTCGTGGCGAGCCTACTGGGACTGCCAGTGGTAGCTGACAAGGATTCTGGAACCCAAGTGTTAGGAGTGAGATCTCCCCTTAGGCTCTGACTATGGTAGTATATCTAAAATTAAACGTGAGTTTTTAGGTAAAGTAGTTAATTTATGGACATCCCATCATAATTACAAGGAGCTATCAGAATCAGAGTCTAAGAGATTCGCCCCCGCACGTGCTTGTGTATGTGTGCGTGTGCGTGTGTGGTTTTCTCTAGGTTGTTCTGGAATAAAATTAGATTGAGTCAAACTGGCATAGCTCTACCAGAGAAAATTCTACTTTCATTGCTTTTCAAACATCTGAAAAGTTTGCAGGGGCTCAAGAGAGTATATCTGTGCATATGGCTTCTCTTTATCACTCCCAGAAGTGCCACTCGGATTTCCATTTTAAATTATCTGGGGTGTGGAGATCCTGTTATTTCTGTACTACCACGTCTTAAAGATGTGAAATAGCTCTCCTCACAGCTCCAGAAATAGAACACCAGAAACAGAACTAATGAAACCATGGGCATTTTGAAATTAGGGAAAAAAAGATGAAACGGCTTATTTTGTTCTTAAAATAAGAAAGACCATTTAAAATGTTACCTATGAGATTGGGGTCTGTTAGTTAAGAAGAGGCTTTACCATTTAGCTTCTTTTTTTTCCTGAGTAGCTTATAAACAAAGGCAAAGTTTTTATTCTTCCTCTATTTTCTGATACTCATTCTCTTGTACTTATTCAGGTTTGGGTTGAGGAAATCGTATTTTTTAATAGTATATGTTTGTCATACGCTTTTCACAAAAACAGTCACCTCAATTTTTATGGTTCATGATGTGATGGATAGAGGGGACAATAAATAGATACTACTTTTAAAGTAATAGTAATGGCTTGTATCTATATTCTAAACATAGCTCTGAAAGGAGCAGATTGTTGAAATGTATGAACACACATACAAAGACACACACTGTGTGTGCGTGTGTGTGCGTGTGCGCACGCGCGCATGTCCGCACATGCGCGTGGGTACGTGTTTGGCAATTTTGAAAAGAAAGCTGCTAGATGGGAGCCAGATCTTGGTTACTAATGTTGGGAGAATAGCTCTCCTCCCTCCACCTTTTGCCATCTGCTCCCACAGACCCAATGGGAAGAGGAGGAAAAGAGTAACAAGGAAGAGCAGGGATGCATGTCTGTGCTTGTGTGTTGTGGGGGTGGGGTGGGGATTAAGTAAATAAAAACTATTGACCAAAATAAAAGGAATCGTTTTCCCTTGTCCCATCTCATTTCACATCCTGAATTTAAAAGTCCATCCTCTGTGAATGGCTATTTGCATATATATGTTTATTTATTTACTTAGGGGAAGAGAAGGCTGGTGCACAAGCAGTGGAGGGGCAGAGGGAGGGAAAGAGAGTCCCAAGCACGCTGCAGCCTGTCAGCACAGAGCCCAAAGCGGGGCTCGATCCAATGAACAGTGAGATCATGAGCTGAACGGAAATCAAGGGTCAGATGCTTAACCGACTGAGCCACCCAGGTGCCCCGTGAATGGCTGTACTATTTGATTTGTGAACCTAGACACTATAAATTATTTAGGAAGAGAATAACGTTGAAATAATTGAATAAATATGTTCAGACCTCTCAGAAGCTTGATACCTGATTTTCATTTAATACCAACAAGACTCAATTTATATAATAAGGCATAAGAATTGGGGCAGGGGAAAGGCTTGGACTCTTACATAAAAATTTTCTTTTGGGGCTCCTGGGTGGCTCCTTCGGTTAAGCATCCAACTTTTGATTTCCACTTAGGTCATAATCTCACAGTTCACGAGACCTGCGCTGAGTGGATTCTGCTTCAGATTCTCTCTCTCTGTCTCTCTCTCTCTCTGTCTGCCCCTCTCCCCTCACATGCGTGCTCACGCTTCTCTCTCTCAAATAAATAAACTTAAAAAAATGTTTAAATTATATAATGGGAAAAGGGTTAGGAAAGGAGACATTAGTGTTAATTTAATGCATTTTAAGAGGACACAGTTTGCCAGGAAGTAAGTCAAGGGCCAGAATCTGGTATCTCCTGTTGGATGTCACCTTTCTGTGTTGATTTTCCTGGGTCACCACGCCCCCACCTTCAATCGCCTATTTGACCTAAGGCAACCTCCAGAAAATTATCCAGTGTTATTGGAGAAAGCCAACTTGCTCTCTAGACGCCTACTTCCTGATAAACAGACTGCTAGTACCACTGTTTGTCTTACTGGTTTTAAATACTTATGTGACTTCTTAGCAAGCATCCCTCTTTCTCCATTTGATTGTAAAATAAAGTGTGTGTGTGTGTGTATGTGTGTGTGTGTGTGTGCGCGTGCGCCTGCATGTGTAAGAGAGCACGTTTTTTCTAGGAGAAAGAACGTTTGCTGCTTGAAGTTCTGATAATGCTCAGAGGGGCGAGAGACAAGGGATATTTCTGAGAGAGGGATGATTGTATTCTTGAAACTGTTATATTTATTTTCACATGAGTGATCATACGCTTTTTTTAAATGTTTTATTTATTTTTAAGACAGAGACAGAGCATGAGTGGGGAAGGGGCAGAGAGAGAGGGAGACACAGAATATGAAGCAGGCTCCAGGCTCTGAGCTGTCAGCACAGACCCCGACGTGGGGCTCAAACCCATGTACCGTGCGATCATGACCTGAGCCGAAGTCGGACACTTAACTGACTGAGCCACCCAGGCTCCCCAGTCATACGCTTTTTAATGTCATCATTTTTGGCATTTGCTCAGTTGTCAGAATAAAAGGGTTATAGTTCTCTTTTTTTTTTTTTTTTTCAACGTTTTTAATTTATTTTTGGGACAGAGAGAGACAGAGCATGAATGGGGGAGGGGCAGAGAGAGAGGGAGACACAGAATCGGAAACAGGCTCCAGGCTCCGAGCCATCGGCCCAGAGCCTGACGCGGGGCTCGAACTCACGGACAGCCCAGAGCCTGACGCGGGGCTCGAACTCATGGACCGCGAGATCGTGACCTGGCTGAAGTCGGATGCTTAACCGACTGCGCCACCCAGGCGCCCCTATAGTTCTCTTTGAATGGGGAACTCATATACCAAAAAGAGGAAGTCTGCCAACCACACGTTGGAGTAGGGACACCATGTACGCTATCTGCCGATAAAACATAGGATGTTTTCAAAAGCTGCCCTTTGACCATCATCTTTCAACTGTCCAGACCTAAAGAGGCTGCATGGAAGCTTTTCTGTCTCTTGGTATCACCGTGTGAAGGGTTTACATTTAATACATATCCTACATAGACCCCCCTCCTGTCACACAGCAAACCTAAAGTCAGAAATGAGTCATGACTTCCATTCCTTACTGTGTTCCACAACTGACAGAAATTATTTCCATGTTTCTATTTACTTACATGCTTACATCCCAATATACCTTTATCCGTCTATCCATCCATCCTCTCTTCAAGGAATATGTCCCTGAAAAACATATTAGAGTTCCGTGAATAATATTCAGATGCAAATTAGAGACTTGAATTGTGTTATGCTCTGTAAGCAGCTCAAGTATTTTTTGGCCTAATTGATTTTGTGCGTATAATAACAGTGACTAAAGAACTTTGAATATCTCCTTCCATTGCTGAGTCTCATTGCTTTTCTTTGAAAGCTGCACATTGTAATGCTTTTCTTGCCACTTAACACATTGTCCTTATTAGAAAAGCTTTGCCAAGGTAATTGACAGATATTTGTTCCACAATATTGTGGAGCAAATGATGTAATACTTCCCCAATCATTTGAAAACTGGATCTGTGATCCTATCTCGGGATGTCTAGAAGTGGAATTTCAGAACTATTTCAAGGTTCCCTCCCTTACCCCAAGGTCTTAAAGATTTTCTGGGAGCTTTCCTGGGAGAAAATGTGTGACGGGCCGGTCTTTAGTTCAAAGTTGTGACTGTGATACTATGGACCATTGTGCTGTTGTCCGTATCCATCTGGCCTTTCCACCTCCCACAGAAACCCCACAAAATCAAGCAAATTAGCCCCATAGGGGAAGGCCACATAGAATTATCTCAGCCGGTAGATGCAGGAATATATATTTTAATGTAGAATTCATGATATTCACAGAGCCTGGTTTTACCACCACTGTATATGATGATCATAACTTTGGGAAAGATGCTGGTGAGCTGGAAAGATACATGGGGAAATGAGCCCGTTCACGTGTACCCTCGTGTTACACCTCACATGCGTGTTTTCATGGGTGAAGGTTAGAACAGCCGTCCTCAGCCCACACCTATAGCGTGATTCCTAGAAAATTTAGCATGCTATAGCAACTTTGACAGGCATATCTGTTGTCTTCTGGAAGTGAATCTGGGAACTGGCTTACCAGCCACCGTGTGTTCATTTTGTATTATGTGCAGTGGACAACATTCAAAGTGTTGCCGCGTGACTCGTTCTCAGACAAGGTGTGGGCTTTCTGAAAGTGGGTTAGATGAAATGTTTATATATGAATTCTCATCCCCCGAGTAGTGTAGGTTCAATCAGGGGATTGGAGTAAATGGATTCCTTATGTATCTCTCTTGGTATAATCTCCCAGAGGATCCCACAGTAGTTTTGCTGTCTTTAGTATTTCATAGTATCTGGCACTTTTTTTTTCCAGTAGAAAAGTGGCAAACGTTAGTAGAATCTGAGACATGCAAGATCTTGGCTTCGGGTGGTAGCATGGAGGTAGCTACTCTGTCTTAGCTCCCCCCCCCCCCCCCGATTGATAGGCGTGGGGCTTCCTGGATTCATAAGAGCGAGGACACTTGAGCTAAATGTACACAAAAAGGCACACGTACCTCACAGAGCGTGTACTGGCCAAATCTCCAGTGGTGCTTGTTGACTTGTGACTGTGTGTCCCCAGCCTCTATTCTCTTTTCTCCCTTAAATCCTCTTCCTCCCACTTCTGGGTGCTGTCCCAAGCAGGGATCCCAACAGTGCATCCTCTGGAGGGATACCGGTCCATGTGACCATGGTGTGCCTGAGGACCCTGAATACTGAAGTGACTCCAGGGTCTGTCTGCGCAGTCTTCTTCAACAGTGAGTGAGGAAGGAGATACGAGAGCACAGTAGTTATGCCACCAAGCTAAGTAATCAGGTATGCCAAGATTTAATTCCAATATCCTGCATTTTGAGGCCAAGTGATCTTGGGCAAATGGCGAAACTTAATAAGTCTGTGTTGTCTTACCTGTAAAACAGCGAGTGCATGTATTTATTCATAGAATGGTAGGAAGGATTAAATTAGGCAATGTAAAGGATTCAGTATAGTGCTTGGGAGCATAGTAAATGCTCATTAAAGAATATCAGTAGCTATTTAAGGGGCTGTTTGGGCTGCTGGAAATGTCACGTTGGTATTTAGTTGAATTAAGACCTTTCTGCATATTATAAGACTATGAATAATTATAATTGTAATAATTTCTGTAGGGCTTCCATGATAAATGAGTTTTGTCAGTTGATTTTAATTTAAAAAATCTATGAATATAATAGCCACATAAATATTTGCTATTGAGAATATGCTAAACTTGAAAAAGAAAGTGTTGTATTTATATCCTAAATATATATTTATTGTCTATAAGACAGGTAATGAGTGTGATAGGAAGAGAAATACACCAATAAGATATAAAGAAGATGTGGAACTCATTTTTTTCAATATCAAGGCAAAAGATTAATATTATTAATCTCTTTAATTACCCTCTGCCCAAAATGGTTTATTACCCTGTATTCACGTATCATACTCTTGAACTTTGTATAATATTCCAAAATATAAAATAAATGACCTCTCACCTTCTCTTATGCTGTTCACGTGCAGTGGGAAATTTAGCATCTCTGTTAACATAAAGTTTGTGCACATATGGCTGTTGGAAGGTCCTGAAAGATATCTTCATTTTTCCTTGTTATTCTAAGAAAATGATGACCCCCAACTCTCCTAGCAGAGTTTGGCATCCTGTGGGTTTATTCTTCAGCCAGATATTTTAGACTCTAGATATTTTAGATGGCAGATATTATAGGAGAAATTAATTAGGACCCTAATAAGTCTTATAGATATAAACTGACCTCAATTAAAATTCAAGCTGATAATTCACTTCAAATATAACATCCATCAGTTTTGCATCCTTACCTTGAACCACAGTTGATGGTTTACCAGATAATCATTTCCTTTCACTTGTTTTTTTTGTTTTGTTTTGAACAAGGGTTCAACTCCCCAGAAGCAAATGAAAGCTCTTTAGGTTCTGCCGTTATTTTTTTAAATGGTCATTGGTGTCAATTTTTAGTATTATTTGAATTACTGGCTTCTTGTCTCTGACTTTACATTCTCTCTGTGCGATGGTTCACCTCACCCCTGCCTACGATGTACACACAGTAAGGGGGTATTTGAGTCCTAGACAGCCTGGCAGTCCATGTGATTACAACAGGGAAGCAGGTTCATTTTAACTTCATTTAATGAGCGAACCTCTCCAGATGAGAGATTTAGCTGGCCTGCTCTACTGGGAAATGGCCGTCCTTGCTAACAGCCTAACCACTCACAATTTCCTTTTACTCATTCATTATTTTCTTTTCAACTCAGTAGAAACACAGTGTCACAGGACATTCACATGTAGTTGGTATGTGAATTAAGGGTTTCTATTAGCATTCACTGACTAGACATGTTTAAATCAAAACTGATTGGGATAGGCGGAAATAATAAGGGTTGGCCGTGATCTAGGGAAATGGGAAACCTCACACGTTGCTAACGGGAATGTGAAATAGTCCAGCCACTTTGGAGAACAGTTTGGTAGTTTCTTAGAAAGGTAAGTAAATGGTTATTATACAACTCAGGAATTGTATTCATAGGAATCTACCCAAGTAAAGGAAAGCAAAGTGTTTCCATGCCAAGACTTTTTTGCAAATGTTTATAGTGGCATTATTCTTAATATTCAAAAATTGGAAATAGTCCACATGTCCAACTGAGTGGATCAGCAAATGTGATCTATTTATACAATGGAAAACGATTCACCAAAAAAGGAACAAACAGATATAGACTGCCATATGAATGAACCTCAAAAACATGCCAACTTAAAGGAATCAGATGCAATCAGACCACATATTTAGATATGAGGATAAATCCAGAAATATTTTGGAGCTAGACCACTTGATTCGATGTAGGTGATACTAGCAAAGATTATGGAAAGCTTCTCACATTTGGTTGAAGGAAGAAGGTAGGTGTTGAGCCCATTCAGCAACATGGGGGAGGTGGAAGGCTAGAGGTACACCTAGAGACTCTTTGGGGAGATGTCAAACACAATGCAGCTGAGAAGTCACCTTCAAAGTTGGATTTCAGAGTCTCAAGCTTTGAGAAGTGGTCAGGGCTAGAAATGTAAAAATATTTAAAGCTATGATCTGATTCATTCATATAGAAAGTCTATAGATGGAGAGGAAAGATGAAACCAGAGCCTTGGGACAAACAGAGGTCATATGCGGAGAATAAGCCCACAAAGGCGAGTAAGAAGGAGTGGATAGTGAAGAAACCAGAGAAAGCATCTAAATGGTATAGAACAGAAGGAATATAACTATAGAAGGAGCCTAGTACTGCTACATTTATTTTAACTGATTAATGTGTATTTAATTAGTTCTTACTGGTAAATATATTCTACTAATTAAGCTTTGCATTTTGACTTCTTTTAATTTAACAGAAGCATTTTTTTTCTCTGCATCTATAATGATGCCGTAAAGTTTCATCTTCAAGAAATTAATTAAATAGTGAGACATGCTGGAGAGGAGTCCATTTTCAGACAAATAGCCCCTGTTTTAGAAATAAATTATCATAGGCAGCAATTATTAATACAAGCATGTAAAAACTCCAAGTGGCTATATTAAAAAAATTCTCACCAGTCTAAAGCTTTTCAACAAATTATCTGTTCCTTATTTACATAATGTATTCAAGAAAATGTGTGGGTCTGACAATGCAGCGGTTCCTGTAGAGAGGGCAAAGAGGAGGTGAGAGTCATAAATGGATTGTGAAATCTTTTATTGAAACAAATTCTAGTCTGAATGTTCATTAAGTTTTTTAGCATAAACTTTGTCTGAAAGTGAAAACGACTGGAATCTTTATCTTTCCAATGCATGTGTTCATTTAGCTACTGTCTAAACAGGCAATCAAACTGTTGTCGTGGGCCAAAAAGCCAGTAAACAGGTGTACTCAGAAAGGAGAGGTGTGGTCTTTCTCTTTGTTCTAGTCCCTGTCCTCTGTGCCTGGTGTACAATGTCTGGGTCTGTCTCCTGTGCCCTTGAAATCAAGGAAGGTCACCATGGACCAAGATGGAGCTGCCTGACGTCCTGTCCATCCCTTACTCCTCTGGTCCCTGAAGAGCAAGTTACCCTGTTTCCCATGGAATCAACAAAGATTACATTATGAAGATGTTCCATTCTTCTCAATGTTAACCATTTCAGCTGCCAGCAATAAATGACCAAGGAATAATCATTAACTCACTCTGATGAAGTAAGAATGACACACATCTACAAAGTCTGCTTACTGTTCTCAGTTGCCACTGAGCCATAAAAAGCACTTATGAAAATGTATGTGTTGAAGTCAGAAAATAAAGAAAAACAAGAGACCAGAAGAAGCAAATTATATGCCAGAATGTGATCTCTTCCTGCATCATAAGTATTTTCCCAGAGACCCGCTCCACAAAAGCTTATTACTCTACGAAATACAAACTTGTTTGGCACATTCCATTTTCTACAACGCATTTGAAATTGGCATTATAGCTCTTTGGGGAAATGTCTGATTCTTGGTCTGGGGCAGGAAATACAAGACAAGCCTGGGGAAGCTAGCAGTGCCAGAAAGCAAGGAATTGCTAAAGCAAAAAACAAAAAATCAAAACCTGAGGCATGCCAAAAGGACACAGGGGTCAGCCTGGAAAAGCCCCCGGTCGCTAAAGCTGGAAAATTGGGAGCAACAAAATGAATTATGACAGAATCTCGCTATAACTCAAAAAATAAATATCTGAGTATTTCCCTCCTGCTGCTTGTGGGCTGGATTTCCTCACTAGCTTTCACAGAATAAAATATGGAAAGAGAAGGGGAGAAAATTCACAGTGAGGAAGTCTGGCATTGATGAAGATTAGCATCATCATTGAAAAGTCATGTTGATGTCAGTAGTGTCCTCCTGTGATTAGGGTCAGTTACGTCTGCAAGTATGGTAACTCATTTCTGTGCCTTTCTGGATATACTACAGTGTTGTCTTTTTTTTTAAATTATAGATACTTCATTACCATGAGGTCTATTGAATCATATGGCTAAAGAGGCAGGGCTATGTGTGCCTCAGGCTGCATCACTGCAGCAAATATTTTTGTCCACAGGACCACACTCAAAACTAAAAGTCTTGTGCATAACCCAATAAGTGGGTCAGAGCATTATCCTCAAGCATAGAGTATATAGAACATGAAGAAGTCTCTTGTGTGCAGTCCTTTCTTTGTTGTAAAAGATGCAATGTGCAATAATTGTCCTTTATCTTTCGGGGGATGTGCCGGCAATTTCCTGAATCTTTGTATACTTTCTCTCCTGCCATCAGGGTATCTAGAGTATTCACTGCTGCTTAATAGATTAATATGATGTCATAAATATAATGGACCGAAGTATTTTCTGCAGAATATTCAATGTGGCAAGAGATCTTAAGACTGCATTGTGATGGAAAGCAGAAGAATTCAGTCCCTAAGAGAATCAGCTTCCATAGGCTGAAGGCAATTCCCAGAGAGGGGGTAATATACAGGAGACACGAGTGGCCAAAATCTTGAGTGCTGGGGATGGTACACTGGGGAGCTGGGCGGGCACCAATTATACTTGTAATGAATACCATGAGCAAAAAGAAGCAAACCAAAAAACAAACAAAAAATGAATCACTCATGAATTAAAATAGAAAAGCTATTTTAGGCAAATGACTGACAACTAATTTCTTGTAATACCAAAAATAGAGAAGCCATTTACTTGTGATTCAAATGAGCCATGCTAAATTTCATGAGGTTTCATTTATATTTACACTGGTAGAACGTGGATTGCATATGACATCACTTTAAAGCAAGTAGCTAGAATAAAACTCAGAGACAGCATATAAATCAAAAAAGCACAAAAAAACAGCTCAGTGTTCTGATTGCAAATATATATTTTTTTATTTTTCAAATCCTGCAAGGATAAGCTTATATTGTCACATTTTAAAGTGGCTAATACCCAGCTCAAAAACTTTTCTCAAGTTTTTATCAAATATGACTCCAAGAGAATTGTCCTTATAACTTACATAGGTGTCTTGATGAATGCATTACTACAAGGATCACTGACATCCAAGTAATTGAGCAGAAAGGCTCAGTTCTCTCGACATTGTAAGCATCCAGAACATTGATGAAGAGAATAAAATAAGGTGACAGTTGAGATGTGCAAGTTTTGGTCATGGGATGAGAATTTGGGTCTGAATAATTTTAGGACTAAAGACAATTTTTACATTGGTTTGCTGGCCATTTTAGTGAGTCTCACTGGACAGTATGTAGGAGCTCCTTCGGAGCAGCTGAGACTTTGTGATTGCAAAGGACATGGCAGAGCGTTAGGTATCAGCTGGACCACGGTAGGCTCTTGGGCCTATAACGTGTTATCAGTAAAAATTATGCAAATCGAAGCGTAGTCCTGAAGAGGCCTTGTGTATTCTGCCCATCCTTTTGTGTGTTGGCCTTTGCCACGAGAGGAGCAAGACCTAGTTCTCATCACCCAAGCAGGGGGCAAGACATGTGGAGTAGAGTCACTCCGCCTGTTACAGCAGGAAGCAGAGCTGCTCAACCCAGTTCAATCAAACCCAGCTGACTTGAAGATCCACGAAAACAAATGCTTATTTCTGTCCGCCTCTGAGAGCGGACGGACATTTTTCATGACCAAGCCAGCTGATTTTTGCACATGCCCGTGCTCCATCCTGGCCTCTTGCTATGGATGAGTGTCTTCTGTCCCTTTATGTGGCTTTCAAGGCTGCACTGCTTAGATTGTGCCACCATGGGAAGTGTGGCCATCTCAGGCCGTAGGACCTCCACCGTCTTTCCTGACTGCACAGGACTTGGGCCTGAATCTGGTGTCACCTACACCTGTAAGCTTCCACAGGCATCAGTCACAGAGTGAGGGAATGAACTATTTATCCAATTAACAGGATGCTGGAGATGAGTTTTCCTGCCTGTGACTCACGGGGGACTGGAAAATGGATGACGTTTAATGAGTAACTACTGCACGCATCTCATTTAAACCTTAGGATGTCTCCGTGGGTATTGTCATTCTTACAGGAGACTGAAAACTCAGAGTTTATGTTACTTGCTCAAGGTCACCCATCTGGGACCTGGCTGTAAACCCAGGATTGTCTGGTGCCAGGATTCTCTAGTGCTCCAGTGTGTCTAATCCCCACCATGATGTTGTAATTATTCTGATTTACTAAAATCTCTAATATTTACGTAAGCCTCATAACAGTGAGATAGATGGGACAGGAAACACTAATCTCCATCTTTTTCTGTAAAATGATGTAATTTATCCCAATATCTGGTTCCTATCCAGTAGCTACCGTTAAGGGTAAGCTACCTCTCTTCACTGTTATCACAAATATTGCTAATACAATTGTACACGAACTATATGAAAAGAAAGTGGTATTCCCAAACCATTTACTTTGGCTCGAACTGTGCAAGACGTAGATCCTTAATAACATGACAAACGTATTCTCTGATGGTGTAACCTCAGAATTTCTCTTCGGAAGAAGCCATTTTTTTGTTTATAAAATATTTGACATGCCCTCTGGGATGGAAGAAGAGAAGCCAGCGGAGTGGATGTCAACAGAACTCTTAAAAGTGCAACTGGGACTAAATTGTTCTCCATAGAAACACAACGGAAGGTGGTGGCTGACACTGGTGTGGCCCTGAGCATGTCTAGGAAAACGGCCATCCCCTCTGTGGGTTAACTCCCCTAATCCTCAGCTACCCTATGCATTAGTTACACTTGTACTAACCCACTTCTCCAAATTGGACAACTAGCCACACAGCAGTTAAATAACTTGGCGAGTCATACGCGCTAGAGTCGGGGGTGGAAATGGAGTCTCTATAGGGAAAAAATATCAAAGGCCTGAGTCAGCACCAAGAAACACCTGAGGGTCGACTGGATTAAAGTGGAAAATGAAGTAGAACCCAATGACTTATTTAAAATTGGGTTTTTTGGTCTCTCTGGGACATGACGTAGACTCAAAACCTTGGTAAAATCTACCATATGCACAGTTACTTCTTTTAAAGAGTGTTAGGTTTATTGGTGATGACAGTAGCTGTGAAGACGCTGAATTTCCTTATAGCTTACATAGCGTATGCAAATAGCTAGTCCCAGAATGCCATAAAACACCTGTAAAATAATCTGAAATTAATGTGCGGCAAGATTTGAAGGAATTATACAGCGGGGGTGACACAGGACTTCCCCCAGAGGGAGAGCCTTGCTCTTACATGCCACCGCCATGTTCATGGTGCTTTATAACCACGGGGCCATCAATTAATGGTTGTGGATGAAAGGGAGAACACCGCCACGTGCCGCCTACTTTATTCTTTTCTTCTTTCAAAAAAATGTTAACATTCATTTTTGAGAGAGAGACAGAGAGAAGGGGGATGCACAGAATCCAAAACAGGCTCCAGGCTCTGAGCTGTCAACACAGAGCCTGATGCGGGACTTGAACCCAGGAACCATGAGATCATGACCTGAGGTGAAGTTGGATGCTTAACTGACTGAGTCACCCAGGTGCCCGTACTTTATTCTTTTCTGTTTAACAAATCACCAAAGTAGGAGAAGTGTCCACCAAGCTTCATATACTCATTTTTTAATTCTAAGGATAATGTAGGTAAACTATGCCCAAAGTAACATTTCTAATTTTCGAATTCTTAAAATTTCAGTACCCCGAATTCTGCTGGTATTGACACGAATTAACGACAAGTTGTGTTCTGTCATTAGGTCAGCAAATGAAACGAAATCAGGACAAACAATCCATGCGGTGACTTTTCCAATCTGACTTTCTGTATTATAAGAATTAGGCAACAGCCCATGGTCCATTACCATGGGGTCCCATATAGGAAATGAGCACCGAATGCAAAAACCTTTATGTAATTCTGTAAATATAGAACTGCTTTCACGTTTATTTATTCCCTCTAGAGTCAGAAGAGTTTTATTTGAATTCAAGTTTTCTCTTTTATCAGCTATGTTATAAAAATCCACTTAAAAATAAGACTGGACAGTACCAAATACTGGCAGATATTGAACAACCGAAACTCTCATATATTGTTGGTTGGAAGCAAAATGAGACAGCCCCTTTGTAAAAGAATTTGGCATGTGACCCAGCAGTGCTATGCTTAGACATTTGCCCAAGAAGAAACAGCCACCTGTGTCCCCATAAAACACGTGAATGCTTCTTGCAGCTTTATTCGTAATTATCAAAAAGCTGGGAATTACCCAGAAGTCATTCAAGGGATGAATGGAAAAATCATAGTACATCTACACCATAGAATACTACTCAGCAATATAAAGGAATGAACTTTTTTTTTTTAATTTTTTTTTTTAACGTTTATTTATTTTTGAGACAGAGAGAGACAGAGCATGAACGGGGGAGGGTCAGAGAGAGAGGGAGACACAGAATCCGAAGCAGCTCCAGGCTCTGAGCCGTCAGCCCAGAGCCCGACGCGGGGCTCGAACTCAAAGACCGTGAGATCGTGACCTGAGTTGAAGTCGGACGCTTAACCGACTGAGCCACCCAGGCGCCCCAGGAATGAACTCTTGATACACACAATAACTGCCGTAGGTGCATCTCAGAGGCACCGAATGAAAGAAGCCAGACTTAACAGGTTACATACTGTGTGCTTACACTTATATGGCCTTCGGGAAAAGGGAGACTTACAGGGACGGAAAGCAGATTGTTGTTAGCCAGGGGTTGGGGAGTGGGGAACTGATCATGAATAACCCGTTAAGGCTGATGGCATATATAGTATTTCTTGATTGTGGTGGTGTTACATGATTCTATGAATTTGTCAGAATTCATAGAACTTTATGCTTTCAGTGTGTGAATTTTAGTTTATGTAAATAGACCACATACCACAATAAATGAGACCAAAAAATGTAATGCTTATGTATTTACTACCCATTTTTTTTTTCTTTTCATATTGAAAAATATAAGGACTTTAGGCTTCAGTTTCTCCTGCACACTGCCTAGTGGTAACCCCACAGGATTGTCACGAGGACCAAGCCGTCTAATGGCACAGTGCTTCCTAATCAGTAAATCATCTGCAGTTTCTGTTACTTGGGGAGACATGAGGTCACAGGTTGTTACTCCTTTCTCAGAGGAAGTCAGTCGGTTGCCCTTGGCACTTGCTGGTAAAGTGCAGGCTCAGGACTGAATTCCAAGTTGCGTTTCTGTGAGTCGAGAGAGACTTCTTCCCGTATCTTTCCCTTTATCTCCATCTTCCCATATCTTTCCCTTTATCTCCATCTTATGCAGTAAAAAATAATAATAAATTCAAAAATAACCTAGAGACCTTTCATCATAATTCTTTTGCCAAAGGAAACTATCTCCATACAATTGAACATATACACATAACGTTTTAAAGTCAACGGTGATTCATACCCGCCTACCGGTAGAGCGTTTGCTTGGGTACTTGTTGTACCTTGTTCTCAGGAAGCCTCCCCTGTGATGGGAACAGCCTCCCTCCTGCACTTTAGGGAAGGGCTTTTCGTCTTCACCTAATGGCTTTCTTAGAGACTGGCCAGAGAAGGGAGCAGGTGATCCAGCCCCAGGGTTTTTCTAATTAGAACTGAGGTGAGGAGTCTCTCTCTAAAGAGTGGGAGGTGTGTTCTGAGAGCTGCTGGAGAGCGAGCCTCCCATCTCCTGGGACAAGCCAGGAAGAGAGCAGGAGGCAGCCTGCAGAGAGAGGACATGGGGGTCCCAGAGTCCTGAGCATTGAGTCCTGCCCTTGCTTGCTCTCCCGCCCTTGACAGAGATGAAGCTCCCAGTGGGTGTGAGTCCCACGTCTTCTCTTCAGTGCCGTTGTATTTCATCATGAACTAGTTTCGAAATGAGTTTTTGTTTTGTTCTGTAACCAAATGAGCCCTGACTAATAGCCCATAGACCCGTGTTAATGAATGCTGATATAAGCCATAGAGTCATGAACTTTTGTGTTGAAAGTTAAGGTAATTCATGAAATTCCCTAATTTTAATGAAGAAACTGAAACCTGTAGAGTTAAGTAATGAACCCATTATCACATAATGTAAATAGCATAACCAGGAATTAAATTTACGGGTTCCATTTTGCTGTGCTTCCTCCAGTGCGTGCAAGTAAGAAGCAACACGTGCGTCTTTCTGAACCTCTTGTGATTCAGCAGCAGGCAATGACACCAGTCTGTGCCCAATCTCATATCCCTTGTTGGCAATAAAGCGGTTTCTTTTTTAATTAAGAGAATTGGAAAACAAAGTGCTACGTAACCTGGCTCCTTGTTACCTCTGGGATTTCTGTTTTTTTTTTTTAAGGTTTTATTTATTTTTGAGACAGAGACAGAGCATGAACGGGGGAGGGGCAGAGAGAGAGGGAGATACAGAATCGGAAGCAGGCTCCAGGCTCTGAGCCGTCAGCCCAGAGCCCGACGCGGGGCTCGAACTCACGGACCGCGAGATCGTGACCTGAGCTGAAGTCGGACGCTCAACCGACTGAGCCACCCAGGCGCCCCTGGGATTTCTATTTTACCAGCCTCCTCAGACTCCCATAATTCTAGCCACCCTATCACCTCCCCATTTGAGTACAGCTTGTTTTTCTCCACCTATTTGCTTGAAGCCTGTATGTGCCTTTATACTTGACGTGGGCCTCTGGTAGACACATGTAGTTGGGGCCTGTTTTTTGATCCACTCAGAAAATACTGGTGTCTTTAGACGATCGACATTCGACTGGTTACTGATAAAGATATAGATGGATGAATATCTACCATATTCATTACTGTTTTCTACTTGTTGCCCTTGTTCTTTGTTCCCGTTTTTGTCTTCAAGTCTTTGAAAGATTCTTTCCTCACCCCTGTGCAGTCTACTATTAAGCCCAAATGAAAGGACATTCTTCATCTCTGTGGCAGTATTTTTTATATCCAGGATTTCTTCGTGGTTCATTCTTAGAATTTCCATCTCTCTACTTACGTTGCCCATCTGTTCTTACATGTTGTTATGTGTTAGAGCTCTTAACATGTCCATCGTAGTTGTTTTAAATTCCTTGTCTGATGATTCTCACATCCTGACTGCATCCATTTCTGATGCCTTGTCTGTCTCTTCACATTGTGTTTTTTTTTGCCTTTTAGTGTGTCTTATATTTTTTCTTGATCGCCTGTCATGCTGTACAGGGTAAAAGGAACTGCTGTAAATAGGCCTTTAGTAACGTGCTCGTGAGGTGTGGGTGGAGGGGCGTGTTCTACATGCTGTGATGGGTCTCAGTCTCTGAGCGCACCTCTGCCTCCAGCCCGTGAACTTCACCAGTGTTCCTCTGTTATTTCTTCCCCCTTAGGTGGGACAGGATGGCTAGAGTGGACTGGAGTTGGCTATCTCCCTATCCCTGGTCAGTGACGCTTTGATGATATACCTCAGCAGGTTAGGCTCTAGTTAAGTAGTTTCTTCTGAAGGCAGGCCTTGATAAGAACAGAGTGCTCTGGTGTATTTTATAATATTACCTTTTCCCCTCCTCCTGCCTCAAATAGGAGGCGATCTTTTTCCTGATATCCTGATTGAACTCCTGGAGATAAATCTCACAATACTGTGGGGGTGCCCTTATGACTGCCCCCCCCCCCTGGAGTTTTTAACTCTCACTTGTCCCCATTGAGCCCCCAGCAATTAAGGAATCATATTTCAGGTTCCCTGCTCTATCATTGGTCCACACGTCGGTTTATGATTATGTCTGTGCTCGGGAAGGCAGCTGCAACTGCCTCTTACTTGGCCGTCTGTTTCTTCAGCTTTGGAGACAGATGTGTGCCCTGTGTCCTCACCTTTCTTATGGATCTGAGGGATGCCAGAACGGTTGTGAGTTTTCAGTCTGCTCAGCTTTTACTTTTTGGGAAGGAGTGGTGACTTTCAAGGTCCTTATCCACAGAACCAGAAACTCCAAGCTCCCCCTTACTATTTTGCAGTCATGTGCCCTCCTGAAATCCTTTTTACTTTTTCCTTCTGCTTGGGATTGTCTGCCATCAACTGTCCTCTGTGCTCACCCCCCTTCTTCAGATGTCAATTTGTCAAAGTCTTCTCTGGTCGCTTCATGGAGTATTAGAACTCCCGCCCCTCCAAGTTTTCCTGTCCTCTCTTCTATATTTTCCCCTTTAGGAGACATCATTAACATCTCTCACTTCTCTTTTTACCTGTCTTCCCCACTGAAGTGCAAGCTTCATGAGGACAAAGACGTCTGTCCATTTTGTTGATCGCTATTTCCACAGACCCTTGGAAAATGCCTAGAATATTTGGCACTCCGATTTTTATCAAAATGCATCAGATGAATGGATTAGTAAGTGATTAAGGGATTTCATTTATTTATCAAAAAATCAAAACATTGATATTTGTTTGCTGAATTCAGAATGCACCCATGAAATGTTTTTGAAAGTTTCATTTTTGTTCTAGTAAAAGGAGGACCCCAATTCCACCCAAATTCTATACAATGAATAAAATCTTTATGGGAAAGAGCACTGTTTGGAATCTAAGGACAGCGTAAAAAGCATTTCCTGGCCTTGAGTCGTCTGTTCCTGGAAACAGGGTCTCTGTCGAGCCATGGGCAGCTCTTACTTCCTGCTCCATCCATCCAGAGCCTTGTGGTCTCTTTCCTCCATTTTCTCTGCATGTGTGACACTCTCTGTTTCTCTGTCCATGGGTTTGCTTTGGTTACCCCCCAAAAAGTTCATAGAATAAAGAAAGGGAACAGAGTTGGCTATCTTGGATCAGGTGTCCATCTTGCGTGATCATATATAACCAGGATAGGGGAGAAGAAGTTGGAGTAACAGGAAGAACAGAAATGCCTCCTCTAGGGACTGTGGGCAAGTGATAATCTCTACCAAAGGCTAAGGGCAGGTCTGACAATGGAAGTATCCAAAAGTAATTTGACATTCTATAAAGTCACTGCTGTAATATAGATACAAGTCTGTGATTGTCAGCTGTGTGATGCATCTGGAATAGACCTCAGTAGATGACATAAATATTTTCCTTCATTTTAAAGAGGAGGAAATTCAAATACAGAGAACTTTTGATTGCCATTAATCCTGTCACCTTACTGAGCTTTGATATCTTGCAAATTTCCCCTAGATATCCTAGGATCTCCATTTCCTTATTAGTGAAATAAAATGAATTCAAAATTAAAAAAAATAAGATTGGCCTTGAAATCAAATTTCACCAGTAATTTTCCCTACCATTCTCCCACTGTTTCTGTCTTTGTTCGCCCATGTTTTTTTTTTTTTTTAATTTTTCCTGCATAATTTAAATGAAAGAGTCCTACTTTCTTAACTGATGAAAAATCTTATGAAAAGAAGCAAAATAGTCCAGAGGAAGTTCTTGATTAAGAAAAGACAAGTGTATCAGCTCTGTACAAAGGAAACAAGAACTTGCGAAGAACGCTTACACATACAAACACATTATTCATATACAGGTAAATTCTCAAATATATTTACACCCCAAATGTTATTCTTTTGTGAAGAAAATAAATCAGACATCGTATCTATAAAACTTCATTTTGATTTGTGCAACAGAGGAGCAAAAAAATAAATGTTTTGTGCCTTTGCTTGAGAAGTATCTATTTACTTTACATTTACATTTGTATGGTTTGCTATACATATTTTTCTTTTTTTTCTTTTTTGCATGTATTTATTCCTATATACACCTTGGGAAAATCACCAGGGACACTTGTTAAAAAATGAAAGGAAAGCTACTAAAATAATACGCACTGCATAGTCCTTAACACAAATCAAATTTAAAGAATAATGTACTAAAAAAACAGTAAGACAAAAAAACTCTTGTAGTGAACATGGTATAATGTGGAGCAGGATTTGTTGAAAAAACCATGGAGGTTGGGGCACTTGAGCAGGCTCGGTAGGTTCAGCATCTGACTTCAGCTCAGGTCATGATCTCGTGGTTTGTGAGTTCAAGCCGCGCCTCAGGCTCTGTGCTGACTGCTCAGAGCCTGAAGCCTGACTTTGTTTCTGTGTGTGTGTCTCTCTCTCTGCCCCTCCCCTGCTCTCTCTCTCTGCCCCTCCCCTGCTCTCTCTCTCTCTCTTTCTCTCTCTCTCTCTCTCTCTCTCTCTCTGTCTCTCAAAAATAAATAAACATTAAAACAAACAAACCACAGAGGTTAAATGTGCGAGCCACAGCTACTTTTACAGGTTAGTAGAACTTTGTACAAACGCGAGGATGTGTCTTTGCCGATGGGGGTGATGTTTTGTCAGCTACTGAACTCTGAAGTTGTAAACAAATGTTTGTTTCTGTTTCCCAGACAGTATGTAACTAAAAAGTAACTAGATGTTGACATTTTTTAACGCTTATTTATTTATTTTGAGAGAGAAAGAGAGAGAGCACAAGCAGGGGAGAGGCAGAGAGTAAGGGAGAGAGAATCCCAGGCAGGCTCCACGGGGTTGGAACCCATGAACCACCAACCGTGAGATCATGATCTGAGCTGAAATCAAGAGTCAGAGTCTTAATCACCTGAGCCACCCAGGCTTCTCCTAGATGTTGACATTTTAAATATATGGGTTAAATTTAAGAAAAAAGAAGAAACTAATGTTAATTAAGTTGACATATTTTATCAGTTACGTCAAGGTTACATAAATGAAAACGGACTTTTCTTGAATGACATTGGGTATATTAACTAGCCTCCTTGAACCTCAAATTCGTTTCCTCCAAAACAGATACCAACTCAAAGAGTTAGTAGGAGAAACTCCTCTATTTCTGTCTGCAGAAAGCTCAACACGGAGCCTTCTCTGTAGAAGAATGGTCAATAATAGTTTCTTTTGTTTTACTAGAATCCTGTAGCATCAGGGAATTACCATGCAATCAAATGCCCTCTAGCAATCAATATTTTGGAACATTCTGTGGAAACTCCCACAACTAATTGGCTTTATTTTTATTTGGCAATGAGCATTTGTAAATTACAGAATTTTTTTTTGGTTTCTTGAGGTTCCGTAGAGGATGTCGCTGCCGGTGGGTGATCACCACCTGCATCTCGACCAAGACTGCATGTACACACAGTCAAGTGTATAACTGAGTCTCTGCCTAGTGACTGTGGAGTCGTGACCAATGGTCTGTCCACTTTCTCAGTCATTGCTATAATGATCTGGCCTTGATGAAATGGTGGTTCATATCACTTAAGAAATTTAACCATGCCAGATAATCATCCCGTATTTCTTTCCATTCTCATAAATGACAAAACACACTGATTGCACGTCTCTACAATTTGACCTTTTCCTCTCCTTTCCATTGTCCTGTGTTACTAAGGAATTTAATACGTGTGAGTAGCTTTGAAAAGAAAAATATTGTCAAAACAAGCTGCAACATAATTTTGTTCTTTTGATTTTCTCCTGGCCGTCTTTGACGTGGATAATGATTCACTTCAAACATTTCATCAACGCAGAGTGGCCAATCAAGGCCTAGCAGGGTGTCTGTGTTCATAACACAAGCCATCAACATCTCCATAGCGCTCTCTAAACAGGATTTGGTTCATTTCTTGTTCTTCCATTCAGTTTGCTCCCATGCTGAATCGCTTTTAACTAGATGCATTTAATATGTCCCTATTGAAGTTTCAAGGCTAAATAACGATGAGTCATGTAGCATATTTCTAGACCACTTAGCTATCATCCTTAGGAAAAAAGAAAATCCCAACAGAACCCCAAAACAAACCAAACAAATAACCGTCTCCAAATATTTCCTGCTGATCTCATAAAATGTCTCATCTACCTTTGTTGATAAAACCAAACAGAACTCAGTCGGCATGTGTTTACTAAAAAATTAAAATAATAAACTTTTGTATTTATAGGTTATGTTACTCTTTAGCTAGATACACCATTCCCAGTACTGCTCCTACTTCATGATCTATGAAAAATATTTTCTATAAGCAAAATTGAAGACATCATTCAAAAAGTTGAGATTTGATGGCAGGAGCTCTAGATACATCTACGGTTTGAGGGCAGATAAATGCATGTAATATATACAGTGGGTAAGCTTTTTGTTATATCTTATGTAGCAATTGTCACCATCGAAAGACTTTTATAAAGCTAGAAAGTTTTGGGGGTGGCTCAGCTGGTTGAGCATCCGACTTGATTTCAGCTCCTGTCGTGATCTGATGGTCCATGGGTTCAGCCATGCATGGGACTCTGTGCTGATAGCATGAAGCCTGCTTGGGATTCTCTCTCTCTCTCTCTCTCTCTCTCTCTCTCTCTCCCTCCCCCCTCCCCCCTCCCTCCCTCCTTCCCTCCCTCTCCCCATGTTCCTCCCCCACTTGTGCTCTCTCTCTCTCTCTCCCCCTCAAAATCAATAAAGAAACTTAAAAAAAATGTAAAGCTAGAGAGTTTTACAAAGCACTGTAAGTCACATCCTCTATAAAATATGTAAGGAGCTTTTGAATGCATTTAATTAACATATATATTTATATTTGCAAAGGCATATTTAACATCTCGAAGAATACATCACAATTGGAAAGAAAGACCTGTTGGTTCAGTGGCTGTGGGACTAGGAATCCTCTGCCATTCCTTGTTTCTGGCATGTTCTGTCCAGGCCACACAAATGTTTTACTGAAAACGCCTTCCATGTGCCACCCAAACTCGTACCAAGAAATGGAAGGGCTTTGTGTCAATAATACTCAGTCACACTGTGCTTAGCACAGATTCTTGCCCCAAATTTCCCAAGGAACTGGCGTCAAATCTGACGCACATTTGTGACTCATCGTTTGTCAGAATAATATTCGCCCCTTTCTACAAAACAGTTTTTTGTGTTTGTGGGTGTTGTTTAATATACAGAAATGGTTTTTTTTCATATATTAAACAACATCCACAAACAGACACCCATGGGAGACAGAAAAATCTTCTATCTGTAGAAGGTCATTTCTGTAAATAGAGGAAGATTTAGAAAACCTTAATTCTGAAACTCATAAGGAACTGAATGATGCAACATTGGTCATGAAAACCATTAGGTGAAAGTTTCAACAGGACATTTATGCAGTTTCAAAACTTCCTCACTGTAGATATTAATAAGAAAAGAACAAAATACCTTTTTAGAGGAGAAATCTGGCAGACAGCACCTTAACCAAGGGGTCAAAACTAGTATCACTGTTAATAGGCTAATGTAATAGGTGCCTACTGATAGGATCCACTAAGGAGGACAAATATTGCTGAGGCGGTATTCTGCCCAAAAAGAAAAAAAAGCATTTAAATTGAAACATGAGGAAAGATTTGGTTAAATCCTGAAGGAGAGACTATAGCATAACTAGCCTGTGGACCTGTTGGTTATTCTTTAGATTATTTCTAATTTCTTTCCATGAATCATTTCTCAATCACCTTTAAAACTTGTTGCCAGAGTCAAGAAAATGAAATCTTAGTGTATGTATGAAGTGAAAATATAATTTTAAGACCCATCAAAAATGTTGCACTGTAACAGTGAAACAAGAAACCATCCCTTCAAGGCAAAAAGAAAAATTTGAATGCAGTTTTCTCTTTTTATGCCAGAGACTTTATTTCTTGGATATGGAATTTTACATGTTTTTAAGTCCTTATATACCCCGGTCTTCTTATCTGTTCAAAGGTGCTCAACTCCTGTTTTGTATAGAATTTGTGTTGGCTACCAGATGCTGGAATGGGGGAAGGAACATTAAATGCTTTAGGAGTTAACACACTGGGAGAGCTGAAGTGAAAAAATTAAGTAGAATGCAACCTGATGAAGATACCCCCCAAATATTTTCTGGTCATTAATGTACTACACGGATGCTGATTTGATTTAAATCTCTACTCAGTCTGTGTACTCTCTAGGGAGTGGTCCCATGAGTCTGTCTTTAGCATGGAAGCAAAAGAGAACTCTCAATCGCCTTCACATAAGAAGATTTTCTAACTTTGTCCATGTTCAGTGGGAATGACGGAGAAGAATAATGAAATAAACCTGAGCACATCCGTACTGACCTTGAGCCCAATGATTGTCAGGCTAATGGCAGGCTAAAGCTTAGCTCCTAATATCCACATCTGCGCCTCCCCACATGTTATCTTGTTTTTAATTCTTACATTGATTAGGTATGATCACAGTGTGATTTCCCCTCCTGCAGACAACTCATTTGTATTGCAAATTGTTAATAACATCCTAAAGTCCAACAATAATATCATCACTGGGGGCCCCCACAGCCTTCGGATTCACTTCCGCGTTATTGAACTAACAAGCCTGGATACAGGGACAGCTGCAGCTCCTGGTGAAGCTCATGTAATCAGAAATGTCTCTCCCAGTGGGGACCTCAAAGTATTAAAGGATTGTAGCAAATTAGGTGACTCTGATGAGTAGAGGTGAAAGCCTTTGTTTCCTTTGTCCTTTTTGTGGGCACACACAAGCATGAGGGATGCTAGAATTTCTTTGAGCAGGTAGCTTCATGGGAATGTTCCAGATTTACATTTGTATTCATACTCCATATTTTGCCCTCCAAATACGACCCCGGGTACGTTTATTGAACAGTATACACAACGGATATACCTCTGGGCTTTGGAATCAAATACACTTAAGTTGGAATCTTGGCTTCTCTGGTTACTACAGAGTAGTTTTGGACACATTTTTTTTCTCCTTCTGCCTGTTTCTTCATTTCAGAGATATAAATAGCAGTAATCCTTTTGTGTATTTAATGAAAATATAGATTAGAGGGCTGTCTGTGTACAATAAATAGCAGCTACTGCCAGAGCTCATCATGGACGTGTTTTCTGCAGCAAGAATATGTGCTTTCGTAGGTTTTCTTTTAAGGGAAATAAATTTATTATATATTTAATAGGATTAAATATATACTAATATTTTCCAAATTGCATCTTATGCTGGAATCTTGTGGGGGCCAAAGAATGTAGCTCCAGGAGTCATTTGAATGGTCAAATCAGTAAATAATCTCATTTGAAATATGGTCAATACATTTACTTAAATGTCTCAGATTGTTGGTAATTTTGTTCTATCAGTCATTTTCTTTCACTTTTAGGGCTTTATTTTTGGACTTGAGTGCGGTAATTGAAGATTTCTGCTTCTGGCTATGATGGATTAGTTTGCAGCTGACCAAACTGAAAGCCAAGAACACAAGAAATGGTAAATACAATGAGAACACATTTTTGAAGTTACCAGAGAGTTATCAAGGCAGTTAGAACGTGTACAGCCAAGAACCTGGAGAGAAGGAAAACACATTGGAGGTAAGCCCAACACTCTACGTGACTTTTTTTTTTTTTTTTTTTGGTCAAGGCATTTGTAGATTGTTAAACAGCATGGAGCAGGATGTAGAAAAGCTGAGCAGAAAGTAGCAGGTAAGCAGTGTGAGTGATAGTCTTACAGGTGTGAAAGCCAAAGACTGGGGATCAGATCATTTACAGCAGCCCAGACTGGAGGGGCCAATCCCTGCAGTGAAGGGAAGAGAAGCAGAGGAGATCTAGCTCTGCTCCCATTTTCATCTCAAAGTTGTTTGTCACTGAAAAGGGGTCACAGTGCAAGAGGTGAAGTAGAGATTGGCCACTTCTAATGTGTAAGAAGATACTCGGAACTTTCTGCAGATTCACAGCATGAGAAATTGAAAAAGTAGAATCTAGATTCTAGATCTAGAATCTAGAAACTAGAATCTAAGATCCCCTAAGAAGGAAGGGATCCTGATAACCAACCTGTAAGAAAAGTAACCAGAACATAGACCAGACCTTGCAAACCCTAACCCCACCCTTGAACCTTTGTGTTCCTTGAACCTTGAACCTGCTTGTGTAAGGGGATACCTGGATTAGCTACATGCAAGAGTTTAAAACCTAGGTCCCTGGAGGAATATAGCATCAGCTAGAGCCTGTAAATTTTTTCATGCAAAATGGACGGCATTTAATGAAAAAAATAAGAGGTAAACAAGAACTAGGTCCAAGAAAATAACAGTGTTAGAAACCAAGCCAGTGATCATCCATATTTTGAAGTATGTAGACAAGAAGTGATTTTTATCAAGAGGAGAGATAAGTTAGAGGTTTCCACAGAGAACTGGAGTCCATACAAAATCCCTTCATGATTTCAGAGTAGACAAAGTTTTCTTAAGCTAGATGTTAAAAGCAATAATTGCAATGTCTCCTAAGTCCATCCATGTTGTTGCAAATGGCAGGATCTCCTTTTTTTTAAAGGCTGAATAATATTCCTGTGTGTGTGTGTGTGTGTGTGTGTGTGTGTGTGTGTGTGTAGATTTCTTTATCCATTCATCTGTTGACAGACACTTTGATGGTTTTCAAATCTTGGCTATTGTAAATACCCAACAGATAAAAGCAGAGAGTAGAAGGTTATTACCAGGGGTGGAGGGGTGGGGTAAATGGACAGAAGGGAAGATGTTGGTCAAAGGGTACAAACCGGTTGTTATGTAGGATGAGAAAGTATAGAGCTCTAATGCACAGCATGAAGACTATAGTTAAGATAACTGAATATTGGAGGCACCTGGGTGGCTCCGTCTGTTAAGTGTCCGACTTCAGCTCAGGTCATGATCTCACAGCTTGTGAGTTCACGTTCTGTGTCAGGCTCTATGCTGACAGCTCAGAGCCTGGAGCCTGCTTGGATTCTGTGTCTCCCTCTCTCTCTTCCCCTCCCCTGCTTGTGCTCTGTTTCTTTAAAATGATTAAATGTTAAAAAAAAAATTTTTTTTAATTAAAAAAAAAGAAAACTGAATACTGGAGGTGCCTAAGGGCTCAGTTAAGTGTCAGACTTCGGCTCAGGTCATGATCTCGCGGTTCTGAGTTTCAGCCCCGCAGTGGGTTCTGCACTGGGTTGCGGAGTCTGCTTGGGATTCTCTCCGTCGCCCTCTCTGTCTCTGCCCCTTCCCCACTTGTGCTCTCTCTCTCGCACGCGCGCTCTCTCTCTCAAAAATAAGTAAACCTTAAACAACAATAAAAAAGAATACTGAATACTAGAAATTTTCTAAAAGATTGTTTTCAGGTGCTCTTATCACACACACACAAAAATGGTCACTGCGTGAGATGATAGGTTAATTAGCTTGAATGTAGTAATCATTTCACTGTATATGTCAAAACATCATGTTCTATATCTTAAATATATACAGTGAAAAAATGAATACAGTATCATTTTGGGAATAAAAACAGTAACCATACAGGAAGAGTTTGACAAATAGAACTTTGTACGCATTAAGAACTTGGGTCATTACAAGGCACAGAGAAGAGATGAGAACGGCAGGCCGGAGAGTGGGGGAGGTTATTTTGCATTATATAACAAAGAACTCCTATACAGAATAGACCCACATCTTTAACATATTACACTTCACAAATGAAAGCAACCAGTAAGGCATTAGCAATATAAGATACTCAACACCACTGATCGTTCAAAAATGCAAATTACGTGACTGCCAGAGTGGATACAGTTGAAAGGGTGGTGATATGTTGGAGAGGATGTGAAAGAATATGAACTCCCATCCTGCTGGTGGGTAGAATGTTTACTAGCACCTTGGACAGGTCTTCGATCCCGTATCCTAAATCCGAATGTGTGGATTTTCCATGACCCGGCAATTCAGCTACCAGGTCCGGTCAACAGAAAAGCTTAGAATATGTACGTTAAAGATGTACGCTTATATCCGTGCCAGTGTTATTTACAATAGCTCAAACCCAAATACTCACCAACTGTAGAGTAGATAAATAATTTATGGCATATCTGTACCATGGAATAATGTATAAAAATAGAAATAAATTAACTTACGCTACAAGGAACAATTGTGGATAAATCCCACAAGGGTGATGTTGAGCAACAGAATTTAGACACACACGTGAATATGCTTTGTTACTAGGTTGATGTAGATCTCATAAACGGGCAAAACTAATCATTGGAATTAGAAGTATGGCTCATGGTTATCTTTGGCTGGAGGTGTGTGACCTGGAATAACAACCCAGGAATGTCTGCGGCACAACTAACGTTCTCTTTCTTAACAAAGATAATAGCTGCATGCGTATGTTCATTTTAAGTGCATCACCTTGTGATATGTGCATTTTCTTAATATCTAACAAAGGGAAGTCAGTACCTGAGATTCCCTCCGACTTCCCTTAATAAAGTTATTATTGCCTTCTCAATCAAACGAAACCACCAGCTTTTGGAGCTTGTCTTTATATATAAATAACATTTGCCATTTATCCGATATCTCTATCCAGGATTTATCACTTTCCCCCCTTCCCCAAAGTGAAAACTGCTTATAATCCTAACTTTCTGAACAGAGCACATTGGGCATTGCTGTTTCTCATATATGAGAATAATCTTTGTAATTATTAATATTATATGAAATAATTGGCACATGGCTTGGGCTTCTGGATGCAATATGAGACGGATTAGGCCATTAGTTCTTCCAGTTGTTTGAATGATGCCCTCCTGCTTTCCCAGCCTTTCCTCGTCTGTCTGTCAAAGTCTGGAAGAGATACGTCCAGATGGAGGAGCGTGTGAGTGCAGGCACACCATACCCTCCCCACTAGCATGATTTTAACAACACACTGATATTAACATGTATTGCCGAAGTCAACCTAAACCAGAACTTAACATTTGTATTACACCAGCGTGGTTTTGCTTTTGCTTTTGCTTGGCCTTTATGGTTATCTGTTTATTTGTTAGGGTCACCATGCCCTTGGCTGTATACAACACTATTTCTACCCAAAAGGATATTAACATACTTTATGAAAATATTACCGTTCCCGTATTGGCTCCTTGTTAATACCTTCCAAGAATCTCGTAATGCTTCGTCTCTCCTTTTGCTTTGCAGCTTTGCTGATTCTTATTGTAAGTTCCTCCCGTCCTCAGGGTCCACATTTTCTGTAGCATTTGGAAGAAAAATTATTTTACTGTGAGAAAATAATGCCTTAATTGTCAGCAAACAATACTTGTGAAAATGGAAGCTATTATCACCTCATTGGTCTGCAAATCGATATCCAACAGGCATTGTAGCCACAACACTGAGATCAAATGAGTTCTGGGGGCTGGTGTTCCCTCTGGGGAAAGGGAGTGAGCTTTAGGGACCCTGGCAACTGTGGGGTTTTGGAGTGGTGATGGGGGGGTTGGGGGCGGGGGGAGAGGGCGGATCCAGAGCCTATAGCCAAGAAAGAATTCTTGAGACATTTTTGGTGCAAAAGGTGCTTTTGTTTAAAGCATGGGGACAGGAGTGGGGGCGGTAGGAAGAGCTGCCCCGGGGTTGTGAGGAGTGACTGATTATATACTACAGAGTTGGGGCAGGTAGAGGCCAAAGAGAAGCCTCCAGAGGCACGTTCATACGCTAAAGAGGACTCCTATGACACTTGAGGCCTTGCTGTTGTCAGGCTAAGGTGTTTTCCCCCCAGGAAGGCATTAACATTAAGACAGTAGGGGATTCCTGGAGAAATGTTATACTCTATTTGCCTCCAGTATTTGTCAATGGGCTGCAGGTTGTAAGGAAATTCAATTTCATTTACCATTTCCTTCTTTCCTTTGTTCCCCATGTCACTATGGAGGGGAGGGTGATGTTAGGGTTCCAGGAAACTGAGTCTGTAGGTTTCTGGAGGTTAGGCTGTTGACAAGATTGCCTTTTTCTTATAATTTACTAAGACATATGTAAACTGCTGAAGACTCAGGTCCTTCAGGACTGGGATCTCTATCAGGTAAGCTTTTGTTTTCTCCTTCTCTTAGCTTTTGGGCAGCCTGGAATGCTTGAGGAACGTCACAGGTATCCCATCTGGTGGGGGGAGGCGGTGTTATTAGCTTTTGCTTTGCCCTCACCTTGTCTTATGCTCCCTCAGCAAGACGAGCCAGTGGGATTTTCTCTTAATAAAATAGTCTGTGTATAAATGCTCTATCACATCTCATTTTAGCGTTTATAGTCATAGCTTATGATAATAGCGGCATTGTTGGTGACAGACCGACTTTTGCCGGAATAAACTGGACAAAAACAAACAAAGAAAACGCTTTGAAGACACCAGAGAGCTATAGTGAGGGCTGTAGGTATTTGGGGGACTAAGGCCTGAGGAAAAGAAAAAAGCCAAAGAACTAGGAGTCTGGCAGTTGGCCCCATTCTGCACTCAAGGCAATGAGAATTCTTTTTTTTTAAAAATGTTTATTTGTTTTGACCAAGTGAAAGAGAGAGAGAATGCATGCGTGCATGGGGGAGGGGCAGAGAGAGAATCCCAAGCAGCTCTGGGCTGTCAATGCAAAAGTGCAGGGTTCCATCCCTGGAACTGCCAGATCCAGACCTGACCCGATACCAAAGGACTGCTGCTTAAAGGACTGAGCTACCCAGGTGCCCCCAGGCAATGAGGGCCTGAAAAGCAGTTGCTAAGAGACTGGGAAGAGTAAATATTCCAACAGTCCCAGGGGATGGGGAGAAGGAACAAAAGAGAGTTTATATTCAACCCAAGAGGAGGGACCCTTTTAAATCAATAGGGGTGGCACTTTAAACTTCAGGCTTTGGCTCAGGTCATGGTCTCATGGTTCATGATGAGTTCGAGCCCCAATCGGGCTCTCTGCTCTCAGGACTGGAGCCTACTTCAGATCCTCCGTCTCCCTCTCTCTCTGCCCCTCTCCTGCTCCCTCTGTCTCTGTTTCTCTCTCAAAAATAAATATTTAAAAATAAATAGATACATAGATCTCCACACAAGGCTATAGTTGGACCAGAAGCCAGCACTCACTCATACTGAAATAACTAATTTAAAAAATTTTTTTAAATGTTTATTTATTTTTGAGAAAGAGAGAGACAGACAGATAGAGCAGGAGCAGGGGAGGAGGCAGAGAATCTGAAGCAGGCTCCATGCGCTGCAGCTGTCAGCCCAGAGCCCCACACAGGGCTTGAACTCACAAACCTTAGCCGAAGTGCTTAACTGACTGAGCCACCGGGCGCCCCAAAATACCTAATTTAAAGTCTGTTCCAATTCTCAGTTACATTTAGGTGATATTCTCCAATCCAGCAGTCTCCCTGAAGCAGAAAAAAAAAATCTTTATTCCGGGGCGCCTGGGTGGCTCAGTCGGTTGAGCGGCTGACTTCGGCTCAGGTCACGATCTCGCGGTCCATGAGTTTGAGCCCCGCATCAGGCTCTGTGCTGACTGCTCAGAGCCTGGAGCCTGTTTCAGATTCTGTGTCTCCCTCTCTCTCTGACCCTCCCCCGTTCATGCTCTGTCTCTCTTTGTCTCAAAAATAAATAAACGTTAAAAAATTTTTTAAAAAAATCTTTATTCCATATTTTTATATAAATATACAAGTCAATAAAATATAATTTGACATAAAAGAAGACATGACTAAGAACCAATGAAAAGTCATAAAAATAGATGCCAAAGAAAAGCAATGAAAATATCAGATATGTGCCTTGAAATCATGGTAATTAAGCTGTTCCAAGTATTAAACGACAGGATAGAATCGCCAGAGAATTAGAAACTGTAATGAAGGACAAAGTAAAAGTTCTAGCAACAGAACGCCACAAAATGGAAACAGTTGGGAAGTGGATGAACACTGGGGCTACCTTAGACATGTTCTGAGAGATGGTTTGTGGGTAGGTGAGAATAAAATACCAAGTATGAAGCAGAGCGTGAAAAGAGTATGACAAATACTAAAAAGAATTTAGAAGAGATCCGTGACATGGATAAAAATTCTGACATACATGGAACTGTAGTTGCAGGAGAGAGGACAGGTAATGGGGCAGAAGCAGTATTTGAAAATATAATTGCAGATGTGACGTGGGACACCTGGGTGGCTCAGTCGGTTGAGCAGCTGACTCTTGATTTCCGCTCAGGTCATGATCTAACGGTCTGTGGGTTTGAGCCCTGTGTCCTGCTCCACCCTGGGCATGGAGCCTGCTTGGGATTCTGTCTCTCTGTTCTCCCTCTGCCCCTCCCCCACGCATGCCCCCCCTCTCAAAAATAAACACACTTAAAAATATAATGACAGATGATTTTCCAAAAATAATGGAAGACAATAAGCCACAAACGTAAGAAGTGTTACAAATTTCAAGCAGGATGCTTATTAGAAAGCCACAGCTAAACACTGCTGAAAACCGAAGGCAAATGGAAAAATCCTAAAAGTCAGCCAGGAGAAAAACTGTGTATTACACTCCCAGCAAGAAAAATAAGGTAGGTTAATACTTGGCTTCTCAACCTGAAGCAATGGCAGCCAAAATACAATTCTTTCTCATTATTTCTAGAAAGTGCTCTAAGAAAATAAGAGTCAGTGTGGAGTTCTATACCCAGTAAAAATATCCTTTGGAAAATGGAGGGCAAAACATTTTTCAGCAAACAAAATGTGAGAGCGTCTGTCACCACAGATCTTCATTAAAAGTAATACTGACAAGTGTTCTCAACAGAAAGCAGTTGATGATTAAAGGCAGATCAAGGGTGAAACTAAGCAGATAAATGTGTGAATGAAACTATGTCATTCTTGGATAGACCGTTTCAGTTTTACAAAATGAAAGGAGCTGTGGAGATTGAGGACACAATGCCTTGCTGGATATAAACACTGTATTTAATACCACTGACATGTACATCTAAAAGTGGTCAACTTTATGTCTATTTTGCCACAATAAAAAAATGGGCAAAGAAATACACAAATAGGTCACCAAGGTATAAGGAATGACATAACAAACATTCTCCACCAGCAGCTTAAAAAATAGTATTTTGGCAAGGGACACATCAGTGATGAGTTCCCTGAACTCATGGTTTACAGGCTTGTTTTCTGCCATGGCAGTAACTCTTGAGGGAGCAGTCCTTCCCCCCTAATAAAGGTCTCTTTCCTAAATAAGGACTCTTCCCTGCAAAGAAAAAAAGTTAAAAACTATTGTACAGAACGATACATCATGATGTCTTGTGGAATATTAAATTCATAATAAAATAGTCAACCCCAAGAGTCCGTGAATCAGGCCCATGTATTGACCAGAAGGTGGCACAAGGACTAATTTAAATTCGACTTTATCAAGAATGCCTGTTGTAATCTCTAGAGTAACTTTTTAAAAACATAACACAGGAATAAAAGGAATATCCTAACTTACAAGCTAATAAAGAGAGGAATGGAATAAGATTCGTAGTAAATCAAACTTTTTTTTTTTTATCATGGGTTTCCTGCAAAGAAAACCTTGAAGGCACAGACTTGTGATCTGGTAGTTTTGGTGGGGAATGTGATGTCAGGGAGCAGGAGTTCGTGGGCAGGAGTTGAAACGGGGAAGGAAAGAAAGCTAATACAGATGAGCTACCATGGTGAGCCACAAGGCTACATCCTACTAGGACTGTCTGAGGGAACTTAATGAAATAAAGGTCATAACTGTGTACCTGGGTGACGAAAAGGACCAACATTAACCCATCCTCTGCCCCAGTGTGATTCCATATGCATTGGCTCCCCTCCCTATTGGGCTCTTGGGGTGACTCCCACCTACGGCTTAGAGAATTTCCTTCTCAGGCAACCTGTGGAGGCAGGCTCAAGATAAGGCACTGATATCACATGCAGAAAGTGGCAAAGTCTTCATAGAACTGACTCGTGAAGATTAGAGAAGGAAGTAGGGTCAATCAGATTTTAACAGGTATGCAGGAGGCTCTGTTGTAAGGTTTGGGGTGGTATTCCTGAAAAGCACCCCCCCGCAAATCTCTTAGGATCCTAGAGAGCCTGTGAGCTACTCAGTTTTCTTTCTGTGAGGCTCTTTTTCCTTTAAATTATCCAGTGTGTGTGTGTGTGTGTGTGTGTGTGTGTGTGTGTGTGTGTGTACGCCTTGTATGCAAGTAAGAATCCTGACTGTTGGAAAGGAGAACATTGAATGTTCAGGCACCATCTTTAAACCCATTATTTAAAGAAATACCAACAAGAAATAATTAAGATTCCTCAGCAGAGACATTACAACAGGATGCAGTTTTATAAGTAATATTTGGATCTCACATTAAATGTCTGGAGAAGCATAAGTACTTTAAGAACTGAAAGAGTTATTTAGTGGAACCAATGTTTCTGATCAGAGAGCAATTTGGGCTCAGACATGAAAAGAATGTTCTAGGTATGGAAAGGAAAATATAGTCAAATGTTGATAAAAGGAAGGAACTTCAAGCTGTAGGAACAATTTCAAGGAGACACCCATCCAGAATTTTTTCATGCTTAAACATTATATCTAAATACGAGAAAAGTATTTTAAAAGTTTCTTGGTACAAGAAAATTAACTTGAAAAATAAAGGCTGGACTTGGGGTGCAGATGATACATTCAAAAAAGAGAATGCATGACATTCTATATCTTTAATTTGCTGTTCTCCCTTTGTATGAATTATCACCAATGAAATGGAAAAAGAAAAATATTTCAGTGCACGTGCAACCACAGGAGATGTGATAAGTCCTTTGCTATTTCGTGAAAATTTAAATTTCCAGATTCATTAAATAGCAATCCTAGGTGTTGTAGCAAAAAAGCTAGGAGAGCCATGTTTATGGTAATTTGGAGGGGGCAAGGACTATTTTCTGGAAGATGGAGGGGAGAGGCTGGGTAGAATCCCCCACAAATGGCAGCTCATTTAGAACTCCACAAATAAGATGGAAAAGTATATAATTTAAGGAGCAGCTGGGAGCGCTGGCAATGTTTTGGTCACAGCATCCAAGACTAGAGATGGGGACCTGTTTGCAGGATTTTGTCACCTGCAGGGCAAAGTGCCCACCTTTCTCAGCTGTTTATGTAACAAGTCCTTCTCCCCTAGATTCCTAGAATTACGGTATCATACTGCCTGGAGAACTAGACCAAGGGGTGGAGAAGTGCCTTTGGTCCTCTCTCCTGTCTCTTTTAGCTGAAGGTTGACCTGTATCTATAAAAGCAATAGTGCTCTAATAATCTTTCAATATTCTCAAAGCAGTGAGGCCGGCAAGGAAGACAACACATGTGTATGACCTGAGACCGGGCTTGAAGAATGGAAATGCTTATTTGCAGCCTTAAAACCCCCCACATCCTGATTGCACATCCAGGAGAAGAAATGTGCGCCTTTAAAATATTTAAAATATCCGTAATTAATGACACCCTCTAGTCTTCGGGCCATTTTCATCCACCACTTTCATCATCTCTCATACCTGATGTGCATTGTCACACTTACTAGCCTTCTTGAGTCTTAGATGTGGGAGTAAGCAGCCCACGGAGGAGGAAGGTGCATTCCAGAAACAGAATCAAATGTTTGAAACTGCGCACCCCCTGTGAGTTTCTCAGCCACGTTGTTTTCTGCTCTCCTGTGTCCTATATCCTATGCTGGATTTCCCCTGTAACATTTAGATTGTGGCTTCTAATTCATGCGGCATATTAATCTAACCTAACTGCATGTAAAGCCCACTGCAGGAATATCTCTGTGGATGGCTTGGCTTAATTCTCCAGAGAACTGAATACGACAAGGGCCCAATCCTGCTGTTCTGATTATTGGAAGGACAGTCCCCCTCCACTGTCACATCGTCATGTTTGACGGCTCAGAGAGGAAATGTTTATGCGATTGAAAATAGTTTGGCCCCTAAGTGGCAGATTTTAGAGATAGTTTAGCCTACTTTATTCCAGAAATAATTTAAAGAAGAGATGCGTGAATTAACAAATTGGAAAGAATGATTTGCTTTATCCTTTACCTGAATCCTTACATACATTAGATTATTGAATCTCATGCTAGCTGTCATTTTGGAAACGTAATTACTTCCACTCTTTATTCTAAAAAAGTAATGTCTGTATCAATGTGGGGAGTTTTCCAGGGACAGTGAAATGCTTTCTTCGGGCAGAGAAGACAGTTAAGTGTCCTGGGTACCTGAATGGAGGAGTCGGCCTACCTGTGCCTACGAGCTGTGTGGCCTGAGTCAGATGAGGTGAATTTTGGGTGTCTTTTTCCTCAACCGTAAGATGGAAATAATAACCTGCCTTTTTCTAAATTTGAAGTGTAATTGTACATGTAAAATGCTTAGAATCAGCACTTCTACTTCTTGGCATACGCCCAGAAGAACTGAAAGCAGGTATTTGAACAGATATTTGTACACCCATGTTCCCAGCATTCTTCACCACAGCCAAGAGGTGGAAACAAACCAGTGTCCATCATCAGATGGACGGATGGATCAACAACTTGTGGTATGCGTATACAGTGGAATATTATTCAGCCTTAGGAAGGAAGTTCTGATACGCACTCAACGTGGATAAACTTTGATCACATCAGGCTACGTGAAAGAAGCTTGTCACGAGAAGACAAATGCTGTATGATTTCACTTTACGGGGTACCTGAAATAGTCAAATTCGTAGAGACTATAGAATGGCAGTTGCCAGAGCCTGGGTGGAGGGAGGAATGGAAGATATTTATTAGCGGGAAGAGTTTCACTTTGGGATGACAAGGGCATTTCGGAGGCAGACGGCGATGATGGTCGCACCACAACGTGAATATAATATATGCCCTGTGCCTCAAAATGGTTAAAATTGCCCATCTTATGTAATGGATATTTGACCACAGTTTTTTTAATGTTTACTTATTTTTGAGAGACAGAGACAGACAGCACAAGCAGGGGGTGGGGCAGAGAGAGACACACACACAGAATCCGAAGCAGGCTCCAGGCTCTGAGCTGTCAGCCCAGAGCCCGACACGGGGCTCGAACTCACGAACCGTGAGATCATGACCTGAGCGGAAGTTGGACGCTTAACCGACGGAGCCACCCAGGCGCCCCACTTTTACAATTGTTTTTAAAAAGCTCTGGACGATGGTCGGCAGGGTGGTTCTCTCTGCGGTGCCTGGGTCACCAGTGTCCAGCTTCACCTGGGACTTGTTCCGAAAGCGCATTGTGGGCCCTGCCCCGGGTCTTTTGCATCGGGGACTGTGATGGTGGAGCCCAGCAGCGGGCTTCAAGCAAGCCCCCTGTGTGATTGTCCTGCACGCACACACCGAAGTTTGAATTTCACAGGAGGAAACTATTGCTAAGTAGTTAACAAATATTAGCTGCGATGACATCCCTTCTTTTGCTGACTTTGCTAAAGCTCCCTCGATTCAGGTTCCAGAAAACATTTGTGCTTTTATTAAACTCCATACTTGTCTTCTTTATAATACCTGCTCTGATGTTTCACAGCGAGCATGTATAACAGCAGAAGGAAGTATGAAGGGGTAAACAGCAAAGAAAAGATATTTACTAGTGGGGGTACATCCCAAAAGCTTATCTTTCGTGTAGTTGAGTAACAAAGAGACCAGAGGTCGTTTCCATAGTAACACACATTCTGCAACTTATAAATTGCAGAATGTAGAAGAAAATTCTTGAAAATGCCTATGGAAACTGTAAAGGTCTTCTGAAGAATGTCTGTAATACCTTAAATTGGCATGTTCCCTCTCATGATAAACATAGAGGTTATGGGTTATTCAAATGGGTCGTAAGCATCTGGGGGGCCCTTGTAATCCTCATTAAACTTTCACTCACCGTAAAGACCTCTTTATTCTTAAAATGAACACGCTGTGAAAGAAGTCATTGCAGAAATACCCAGACTGTGATAGACATTAACCTCCTCCATCAACAGGTTCCACTTTGACTGAACTCCAATAAAACCTAGGAATTCTCAACTGGAAAGCACACCTTCTGCAGCCAAGTTTGCTTTGTGTGTGTGTGTGTGTGAACCTATAAGTCAAATGACTCTCCCTTGGCTGAACAAAACCAAAATCTGATTCCTTTTCGCTCATTTCTGTCAGGCCCCCGAATGGGTAAACTCTTCACTCAGTTCTTGATAACCAGGGGTTGTTTCCTCCAGAAATCAAGTACTCAGCACATGTGGCTAACCCCACTCAAAATTCCTTCTTTTCTTTTCTCTTCTTTTCTTTCTTTTCTATTTTTTTTTTTTCTTTTTGCGGGAGCTGACAATGTGTGCTCGATATTTTCGGGAAATTGCTCTATAATGCATGTCTGTAAGGGGAATGCTGGTTTCAGTGGATCCAAAGACTTGCCCTCATGTATTTTCAGGCCACATCTGGTGTGTGCCCCACCGTGTGCGTCTTAGGGCTCTGGGTGGGCACCAGAAGGAGTTGGAAGTTCAAGGGTGCCATATTAGGTGGCCCCCTGCCAGTCACCTAGATCACCTGTGACTCAGCTTATGTATAAAATAAGACTTGGGGCACCTGGGAGGCTCAGTTGGTTAAGCGACTGACTCTTGATTTCAGCTCGGGTCATGATCTCACCGTTCGTGAGTTCTAGCTCCCCATTGGGCTCTGTGCTGACAGCGTGGAGCCTGCTTGGGATTCTCTCTCTCTCTTTAACTCTTTCTGTCCCTCCCCCACTCTCTCTCTCTCTCTCAAAATAAATAAATAAAGGTAAAAAGTTTAAATTAGACTAGATTCTCAGGTTCTTTCTCTCTCTAAAGGTTCTGTGACACTCTCCCCAACCCACCCAAGGACAAGTTATGGAAAGCAAGCTGGATGGTCGTAATAAATGACTAGTAACTCCAAACAGGAAAATAAGAAATTGTTCCTATTCATCATCAGGTCTAACTGAGTAGTAGTGACCCTGAAGGAATCAAAATGAGACAAAACTCGGCATTCCCATTCGAGGATAATTGGGCTTTGGGAAGGACATTGGGTGTTAGCCCCATATATTCAAAACCACCTTCAGAAATGTCACATACGTCAGGACTGCTCTGAGCCCTCTGCCCTAGGCTCTGAAAGGACCTTCTAGAGCAGGGAGACAGGGTGATCCCATCAGTAACAGCTAAATAATGCACACCTGAGGGTCATTTATGTTTTGTACAGGGGTCCTGTTCAAACTGAAATGTTCAAAAAAAGTCGTTTTTCTTAATGTTCTGGAACTTGCTCTGGAGCCCAGTTCCTAACAGTAGCTAACCACAGCAGGAAGATGGGGAATGCACAAAATGATTTTAAATGAACAAATTCAAGGCAACAGTTTCTTCCTGTTTAATTTTGATTCATTAGGAGAAAGTGCCAGCAAAATTTAAATCCCTTTGTGTGGCTGTTTGTCTATAGCCCATTTTTCCTTTTTCCCTCCTTATCCCTTAGAGAGGGCTGCTGGGTGAAGGAGGATGTGTGCAAATCCTAAATGTCTGGGCAGTCGCCCTCCATTCCCTCTGCCCTCGGAAGCGAGTGTTCCTGTAAGCTCCTGGGGACCCTGCCTTCCAGTGGCTTATCTGTCCTGCTCTTGTCTGATGAGCTATTGATGATGTCTGGTACCCACTGCTGTTTGTAGCCTTCTGCCTCCAGTTTGAAGGGCCCCACTATCTGCAGTCTCCTTGTCTCACTCCAAGGTGTCCGCAGGTCACCGGCTAATGTGAACTTGGCCTTCTCAGGATCTAATCACATGGGAACCCTTGGTGATTGTGCGTGGCGGTGCCATCTGTGGGAACTTGGACGTGGGACACTGTCTGAAGGCTTTGATCTCAGGGACCACCTTCCGCTTTGCACTTTGTGTACCTCTGATGCCCTGTGAGGGGTAATAGGGAGAAGGCACCCTGGTACATTTTCTGCCACTCACATCCCCCTTTGACCAACTCCCAGCGCCAGGGCAGGACACCACACTGCTCCCCCACTTTCCCTTACTGACCACCTTCCTTTCCACATTGTCCCTACCTCGTCATGCACAGTGAACCTCACACTCTCAGCCACCCCATCTTAGCTTTCAAAAGGCAGAATAAAGGTTTTGACTTGACCATGACCTTTTCTCCCAAACAAAGCCTCTTCACTTGTCAAGAGCTATTCTGTCACTAGGGACTCAAAAATCTTAGCGAAAAGTCAAAAGCAGAATACCGATGCTGCTTTTTTCCTCCACCTTTTAACAGTCCCAGTCTTCCTTGATGCAGCAGGTGCCTTTGGCCACAGAAAGAAAATCTGTGACCCCACTTGGGAGCGTGCTCTGTGCCAGGCTGTCTTCTCTGCACTGTCTGTATTGACTCTCCGTTCTCTCAGCCACGCTAGGAGATGGGTACCATTATTACCCCCACTTGGTAGAGGAAACTGAGGCTTAGATGAATTAGGTAACTCCACCAGAGACACACATCTAGTAATCTAGTAAGTGGTAGGGCTAGTATCCCAGGAAAGAGCCACTCAAGAGCCAAAAATCTCATGTCTTTATATATATATATATTCATATGTATATGTTTATATATAATATGTTCATATTCATATATATGTGTATATATATAATCCTATTTGTTTGATATAATTACTTATAATTTATATATTTATTTCCTATTTTATTTATATGTTTACAATTTACTAAATACTAAAGGATTTAATACTTAATTAGCTAATTGTTCTCAATTTCTTTTCATATTTTTAAAGCAGAAAAGCCACTTCTAATCCCTTGGATAATAAGCCAGAGGGGGCGCTGCTCCGGTTGAAGCAGGGACAGACTGGGGATGCCTGGGGGTCTGGCAGTGATGGCCAGTGCCCTTTGCTTCCTCCAAGGCAATGATGAACCCTCTTCTTAGAATCTTCTTAGAATCCAGTTTGAGACCCTGCTCCCTGTAGGTGGCTCTCTCATCACAGGACTATCCCCTAATACGTGACTCTGAATCAGATTGCCAGGACTGGACCCATCACCAACCATCCAGTTTAGTTTTTGACTCGGTGGGGACCAGAGGCAAGTACTTACGTGAGCAGTGGGCGGTAGTCTCACGACACTTGACTTCCCACTTCCTTCCACGTTTAGAGCGCCCTACCCTCACCCCTCCAAAGCAGAGGGCGCCAACTAGAAGCTGGTGCTCCCACTTGGTTTCAGGGCATTTGTGTTTGGCCATCGTCAGACTCCTTCTTCCCACCTTGCTGGCCTATTTGCCTGAACAGTCTGGCCCCAGACAGCATCTCTGTGCCCACCCTTGACCCACGGTCGCTTCCCGATAAGCCTGAAATTAGAATCCCGTGACAGACCACATGCTCTGTGAGGGCCATGATAACACCTTTTCTTCGCTGTGTCCCCAGCACTTGGTACACGACTTGGGACGCAGTGGCACTCCACACGTGTTTTCTTAAGTTATTAATTAACTAATGGCACTAGCTTGTGCTCCTATCAGTTGACTCAAATGTCAATGAATTAATTATCCTGAAGAAGCAGATGTGGTTTTACATGCTTAATTTACAAGAAGGAAGTCTTTTGATTATCATGGGTTTTGTTTTTAAAAATCCTTAAAAAAAAAAAAAAAAGATGGGGAGATTTCGTGATTTGATGAACCATGGAGTTAATTGCTTGCTCTGAATTTCAATTACTCTTTCCCCTGTCCAGTCTGTTAAAGACACATTTGGCAGCTTTGACACTTCATTTTACATTTTAAATAGGAGGTCAGCTCACCAAGGAGCTATAATCATTCAGCTGGGGAGAGGAAATTTATCAAACTTTGTATCCCAAGTATACAAACCAGTTTGAAGCAGATTTATAACTTAGAAAATACTGTGATTTTTCATATTTATTTTCCATATTTCAGTATAATTCCCTGGAAACAAAGCCATAACCTGTCATTGTTTTTCTATCATTATAATTGCAAGTAATAATGTAACAAGCTTTCTCGACCCTCCAGGAAATTTGGAAATACTCACTAACCTCCTATCTCAGAGTACAGCTCTCTTAAAACGAAAAATGCTGATATGTCATTAATTATTTTTATCATGCTCGGTTATCATTAATGATAGGAGTTTGTGAGTGAAATGCCGTCTTCAAACGACAAGAATCATGTGAGCCTCATCAGTGATACTTTAAAGAATATGTATGTCAGCTCAGTGTCTGAATGATTTCAAATGATCAAAATGTTAGAGGCAAGAAATAATCTCTCAGTTTGAAGTCATGTCCACTTTCTCTATATCCTAATCCCGCCTTTTCATTTGCATTGGATTTGGGCAAATCTTCTCAAATAAAATTAAAGATATTAAAACAGGTGGCATATCTGAACCTTACCCTTGATTTAGTATCAGAGTTCCCCCCCCCCCCATAGGAACATCGCTGAAACACTCTCCAATAGTTGAGTCTGTCTGACAAGTTGTCACATAGTGCCTTGCTTTCTATTTCTTAGGCATCATTTTTTCCAACAGTATTCAGTTTCTGAGTAACAGATCCTTGACGCTGTAGTAAAATCCAACTTTCCCGTGAACCTACCTGGCCGCTGGGTGGACAGGTCAGAGGCTACAGCCAAGATTCACAATCAGCTTGGTTAGATTCTGATACCTTGTGCCCATTCCTCTTTGCCATCTTGCTTTTATATACAAATTGTTAATTCATGTTAATTCACTGTTGAGTTTAATTCTGTCACAGGTAAACTGTGTTTTAAATATTTTAAACACTACAGAGATTCACCATTCTGCCACACAGAGGCCGTACTAAACCTCACACATATCTTTTAAAGGAAAAGAAATGGCTCTTTATGCACCACTAATTCCCTATCATCTTAATTTTTTCAGTTATTTAATTACTACCCTTGGGAAAGGCACAATTTTTCGTATAAATACCATGAAATCAGAGGGATGCCGTTCTCTCCAAAACTAATTTTCGTTAAGAAGGAAATACAAGATTGACCCCCCCAAAATTAAAGAAAACAAAACACCTCTTCTCCTTTTTTTAGGTTGTACTCTCTTAAAAAAAAAAAAGCTTCCTTTGCACTTTAAAATGTCTTTAGTAAAGGCCACATTTCACTGAAATACCACATTAAGAGGTGCTTTATTTCTTTCATTCTGAAGACTTTAAATAAGTAAATTCATAGCTACTACAGTGGTTTCTTTAGAAATGTATTGAGGCTTAAGTAAAGAATATGTGTGTGTGTGTGTGTGTGTGTGTGTGTGTGTGTGTGTGTGTGTGTGACTGCGCTGAAATCCAATCCCAAAGTTTGTAGAACCATTCTAAATAATGCCCTTCCCGAGTACCTGAAAGGAGGTACGTGAATCACAAACTCTTAAACTCTAATCATACCCCTGTACCATTCAGAAAGCACAGCTGCATCTGGTGTTGCTGTTTTCATTTTTATATCATCACGGGTTTCCCGGGAAATCAGGGGATATTGTTCTATTGTGAGTCAGCCCTTCAGGGCACTTTCCTTCCGTTGCTGGATTGAAAACAATGATTGGCCTGTGCGCTCTTGCCCCGGTGACCCTCATCATCCTCCTTTTTCCCACACATCTTTTTCTGTGATCTGGTTGCCATCCGTTCCCTTCCTTTTAATTCTCAGTTTTTTGCAGATGGTGTTCCAGCAGCGTGGAGGATTTTCCTCCTTTTCTTCATCTTAAGATGGCCTTAAATGTTACTTCCTCAGTGGAGTATGATGTAAACCAAGAAGTGTTGGGTAGTCCCATTATTTTTGTACCACCATATATATGGTAGGCTGCACAGATCAATTATAATTTAATTGTGAAAAGGTTGATGCACTCCCAACACGGCATTTCCACTAACCTGATCCTCTTTATTATTATTATTTTTTCTGATATTTTTTATTTAGTTGCGGGGGTGGGGGGGACACAGGATCTGAAGCAGACTCCGCACTGAAAGCAGCGAGCCCGATGGTGGGGCTCGAACTCATGAACCATGAGATCGTGACGTGCGCCAAAGTTAGATGCTCACCCAACTGAGCCACCCAGGCGCCCCTCCACCACCGTGATCCTCTTAATGTTATATTTAAGTAGCTCAGTACTCACTGATATCCCCCACTATGCTGTAAGCCATGTGAGGACAGGGGTTCCCTGTGCATATCTTTATTGTTTTGTCTGGAGTACGTCACAGTCCCTGGCACAAAAGTAGATCCACAGTGAGTATTTAATGAATGAATGAAACTTGACTCCCCCGAGCTGTGCTAGTTCAGATTTTGATGTCCTCTTGGACCACCAAAGAATTACCCAACCTCGGCATCGTTAACCATCCAGGCCAGATTTGTTATGTGTGTGTGTTAGCGGCAGGGGACTGTTACATGTATCATAGGATACTTAGTGGCATCCCTGGCTTCTATCCACCAGGTTCCAGTAGCACCTCCCTTTAGTTCTGACAATCAAAAAATGTCTATAGATGTTACCAGATGTGGTCTTGGGTGTCCAATTTACTCCCTGGAGAACCATCCAACTTACATAATAATTCAATACTTGTCTTCCTTTGCCCAAAATCTGTCCCGTTGCCAATAATGAAACACTTTTAGAATAAAAATTCCAGTTGTGTCTCTACCTTGCCTGAGTACTTTTCACTGGGTTACCATTGTCTACAGAATTTATAATTTGCACTGTAAATAATGACATCGTCGAAAGCAGGTCCTGAGCTATTAGCCCTGTACTACCTGCGCAATGAATTGCTACTCTGCCCTTCAGCAAGTGCACTGACCTCCCTGGGTTCCAAGTTCCTCATTCTAAAAGCTCTAAATGATTTATAATGTTCTTCTCTCTCTCAAATTCTCAGATTCTTTTTATAATCGAGTTACCTGTGCAAATTAGCAAACAGGCTTTACGTGTTTAGCAAAACCTGTTTTTCAAGGTATTTTAAAAACTAGCTCTCTCTGCTCCAGGATACTTTCTAAGAACCCAGAGTTGAACTTCAGTGTCCTTCTTTTGAGGTACCATGAAATCCTCTGCAAACCCTGTGCAAAACTGCATGTTATCTTATTTTGAAAATCTTGTTTGTTCTCAAATAGACTGTGAGTAGTAGAGTACTACGTTGTTAAAGATGGGATTCTGAAGCTCAGTACCTGATCATGTGACCTTGGGGAAGTGATGTATCTTCCCTGAACCTAATTCCCCACCCCACACCCTCCATGGGTCAGGAATTATAATGATGCCTCCTATGGTTATTGTGATGTTTAGAGTTTGGCACGATGCCTGGTGCATAGTAAATGTTCGATAAATTTTACTGTATTTTCCTTATTCTAAGACAGCAGTGGAAAGTGTGTTTTAATCACCGACTTTTTCTCTCGGTGGCACATCCAAATGTTCACCTTGCAATCAACGAAGTCATAGGCTAGAGAAACTGTAGTATGATGAACTCACAGGGCCCACCAATGTAGGGGGGCAATATAAACTTGCTGAATTAACTATCATTGGTGTGCATGCAAGTTTCAGTGCTGTGTGGACACGTGTTCCACTTTATGGAAAAATGTAGTTTTCTTGACTTGTATGGAAATCAACAAAAGTCACTTCTTTTTTATGACCTAGATGGTCAGATTCCAAATCACTTTATAAAGTTATCCTCATTTGCATTGAATGTCCTTTAGTTGTAACATTTAATTAATATTGTAACTCATCAAAGGTGCTGAATAATAATATATGCCACTATCCGATTTGGCCACTCTCAAAGGAGCATACATTTACTCAGATTTCCCATACCAGAGAGATTAAGGCCTGAAGATGTTGCATCAGAACCTACAGCTATCTTTGTTTATTTTTCCCCAGGCTGCTAATTATGTCCTCAAAATATGATTAGCTGAAGCAATTTGTATGCAAAGCATATTCTGTCTTTCTGTCTTTGTCATGTGGTTACTCGACTCATGTAACCTAACAAGAACCCATTATCAGAAAAGGTAGTCTGTGCACACGTGAGAACAATGAATAAAATGCTGATTCAAAAGGTGTCAGTAAATTCAGAAACAGTATTCATGTTTCTAGAAAATTAAATACAACATAGTCAAAGGAATATTCGTTGAGCAGCTAGCAACAGTCCTTGAGTTGGGCTATACAGTGGAATCACCCAGGGATCATTTTAAAATATAAAAATGGCCTCAGGGCACCTGGGTGGCTCAGTCGGTTAAGCGTCCGACTTCAGCCCAGGTCATGATCTTGCGGTTTGTGAGTTCAAGCCCCGCGTTGGGCTCTGTGCTGACAGCTCAGAGCCTAGAGCCTGCTTCAGATTCTGGGTCTCCCTCTCTCTCTGCCCTTCCCCTGCTCATGATCTGTCTCTTTCTCTGTCTCTCTATCTCTCAAAAAAGAAACATTAAAAATTTCTTAAAGTGTTTAAAATACAATAAGCCTTTGGCTCATAATTATCTGACAGTATGGCTCTTCATGGGAAATCTTCCGTTGTTGTCGTGAAAAAAAAGCAAAACTCACACCTATCATCGGTGTGATTTCTGTTGAGAAGGCAGAAGGTGAGAGCTTGGAGAAGGAACCTGGGGAAGCAGGAATGAAAATTATCTAACAGGGAACCCAGACGTATAGGGGGGAACCACGTGGCACCTACATAGGGGGAAGAAAAGTGGGTGCTGGTGTGCTTACTGTGCTTTTTTTTTTTTTTTTTTTTTCAACGTTTTTTTTATTTATTTTTGGGACAGAGAGAGACAGAGCATGAACGGGGGAGGGGCAGAGAGAGAGGGAGACACAGAATCGGAAACAGGCTCCAGGCTCCGAGCCATCAGCCCAGAGCCTGACGCGGGGCTCGAACTCACGGACCGCGAGATCGTGACCTGGCTGAAGTCGGACGCCCAACCGACTGCGCCACCCAGGCGCCCCATTGTGCTTTTAAACCATCAGGAAGTTTGCTGGTTCGTGTCACTCACTGTACTATACTAAACTACAGACACAGAGATTGCCATGGAAAATTCATTTTATTTTATGATTTCAGGACAAGCGAGGACCTAAATAAGACACGTACCTGGTGCGTTTTATGAAATGCCACAAACGTGACTCAGAACCAAAGCGGATCGATCGCCTTACGTGTGTGCAGATGGCAGTGGAATTCTAGTCATGGTATTTCTCTCACTCATGCTGTTTGGTGGAACGGAGAACGACAGGGAAAAAAGGAATCGTTACATACGTTTTTTACAGCCACACTATATAAAGTACACGTATTCAGTGTGATTTCCCCTTAGTAAACGGATGATATCAAATAGAAATGTGTACTGCTTTTCATCATTCAGAGAGAGGGACCTTCTTCCTCTTTAATGACAGAGGGTCAGTACTGGCTCTTTATGGCATACGTGTTCCTCCGTTTAATTAGTTAATTAAGGCATCGACTCAGAACATAGGAAATCTGGGGGAAAATGTTGTTTTAACCTGACCTCATTGTCCCCTTTGTTGACCACCTTTGTGGTCCAGCCTCTTCCCCTTAAGAGATAGGAGTTGTTTTCCCATTTGTTGAATCTGGGCTGGTGTCGAGATGTGTGTTGGCCAACGAAGGAGGTGTGGTTGTGCCGGTTCCAAGCCTAGGACTCGAGAAGGCTTACCTTGCTTGTACTCTCTTTCAGAACCTTCTGGCCTCCTTGGGAAAGAGCCTGAGCTGGCCCGCTGGGGTATGAGAGGGAGAAGCGTAGCCAGACCACCCGTGGGAGGAGAGATGCCTCGCTGACCCATAGGTGCTCTACACAGAAGAGAGAGGCCATCTGAGACCAGAGAGCTGCCCAGCTGGCCTGTAGACTAGGTAAGCAGTAACAAAGTATTCTTGTTTTATGTTTTTTAATATTTATTTATTTTTGAGAGAGAGAGGCAGACAGAGTATGAGGAGGAGAGGGGCAGAGAGAGAGAGGGAGACACAGAATCTAAAGCAGGCTCCAGGCTCTGAGCTGCAGAGCAGAGCCCGAGGCAGGACTCGAACTCACAAATCAGGGATCATGACCTGAACTGAGATGGGACGCTTAACTGACTATGCCTCCCAGGCACCCAAAAGTATTCTTATTTTAAATCAGGAAGTTCCGGGGAGGCTTGCTGTGCAGGAGCAGAAACATGACCTAGAAAGTAGCACCTGGGCATGAGATGCTACCCTAGCAAAATTCTAAGATACGTGGCATTGGCAAGAAGGAAGACATGAGCCGGGTTTAAAAAGGAAAAGGGCAAGGAGCTTTGTTACAAACGCTCAGTAACCAGCGAGAGAAAGGTTATTGGTTGCTAGAAAAATGGTGACCGTAGTCCACGGACAGAACTGCCCCTCGTGGTGAGTAGAAAACAGGAGCAGAACCTAACGAAGTTGGGGCCTTGGCGAGGTGGTTTTTAAGTGGAAATGAAAATGTCACTTGATTTCTCTTTTGCCGAATGGGATGAGGTAGGGCAGTAGTGAGAGGAGCTGGTAGATACATGGAACACATCTTTAGGGAGGCAAGTTCACAGCCACAGATTCTCGCATTGGTCAGCACAGCCGGCCTGCTTTGCGAGGGAGATCTGAGCCATCAAATTGACTGCAGTGGTTTAATTTCAGCGTCTCATCAAGGGCGGCTGCCAACTCTGAGATTTAAGAAATCATTTCATTTCGGACTCTGATCTTTTGATGATTATCCATAAAAGCCGCCAAGTTTTATCTGACGTGATGTTTAAAAATATCATACACATTTGTCATTCCCTGTGCTTCGGTCTTGAAACTTACTTTAACAATTTTTCTCCATTTATGTAATAGGGAGGTTTGGCTTGCCGGTTGGTTTTACAAAGTTTATCATGCAATGTTTGGGTTGTTGTTGGCTTGCTTATTTGGATTTTGCCTATTTATTAAGCGATCTAAATTGTTTGGGCATCTAAATACATCTTCTCAAGGATTCTGCATCTGCTTGTATGTAAGATTATCCTGAGTACCACCAGAATTACCCATAGTAATTCTATTCTATTCTGTCTAGTGCTAGGGGAATTTTAAGGATAATATAGACCTAATTTGTATTTCATGTCCGGTCAGCATTTTTATGTAAGTAAAAATTTAAAAAATATTTTTTAAATGTTTATTTTTGAGAGAGAGAGAGAGAGAGAGAAGGAGGCAGAGTGTGAGCGGGGGGAAGGTGCAGACAGAGAGGGAGACAGAATCTGAAGCGGGCTCCAGGCTCTGAGCTGTCAGCACAGAGCCCAACCTGGGGCTTGAACTCATAGACTGCAAGATCATGACCTGAGCCAAAGTTGGATGCTTAACCAACTAAGTCACCCAGGCACCCCCATAAGTAAAAATTTTTACAGAAATTTTTTTATAGAGGTCATGTTAACATCTTCTAAAGATGAGTAAACATAACATTGTAGGCTACGGATGGGGAAAACTAATGTAAACCTTAAAAACATTCTTTTTAGTATTTTTATCATTTTTATTCATCTCTGTTACCCATAGGTGTTCTGTATTAGAGAATTGATTTCTTTGGGGCATCATTATCTCTATAATTAATCTCTGTAATTACATCTCTATAATTAATAGCCTTTCAAAATTTTAAAAATTAAGTACATGTAATTATAATAAATATCCAAATACTTAAATAGATAAGGTAAGTAAATTTGAAATTGTACAAAAAACTACAATTGTTTCTTCCCCGTCAGCACTTCTGAGAATGATGGATTCATGTTTAAGTGGATGAATTTCATTCTGTGCACATTTACTGTATCTATTTAAGATCCATAGCTTTTTTGAGTATTTTTGGGAAACAGAAAACACTTGCCTTGGTAATTTTTGTTTCAAACTTGTATCTTTTCAAAGAAATATGTTTAAATCATGGTGGCACGTTGTCCATGTTCAGTTTTTGTCTGCTCATATACAGCAGATAATCTGAGCTGATATTTCTTTTTGACTATAGAAGTGCTTAGAGAGGCCTGAAATGTCATCCAGAGAGAAATGTTTTTTCATGTTAATTTTGGAGACAGAGACAGACAGAGTGTGCATAGGGAGGGGCAGACAGAGAGGAACACACAGAATCTGAAGCAGTCTCCAGGCTCCGTGCTGTCAGCACAGAGCCCGACGCGGGGCTCGAACCCATGAACCATGAGATCATGACCTGAGTTGAAGTTGGATGCTTAACCAACTGAGCCACCCAGGCGCCCCGAGAGAAATATTTTCACACAACATTTGTTGCGCGTGCTTCTAATGACAGAAAAATGCCCCATCATCTACGGCAGTGTATCCCTTGCTTAGAGAGTGGTACCTGACACGTATATATAAATACTTGCTGAATGAATGATTATGGAGGAAAATCTAATCTCTCTGAGCAGCTGAAAGGAAGAGGAAGAACATGTAATATGACGAATGTGGCGGTAATGACAGAATGACGCTAGGGCAGCTGGTGCCCTGGAGACAGCTTCCTGGCAGTTGGGGGATCCTCGATTCCAGTCTCACGTTCTGTACACTCCCTGACTTCAAACCAGGCCCTGCACTCATCCGAGGCCAATTTCCTCATCTATATTATGAAGGCCAGACTTTAACATGCAAACAGTCTATTTTTTTATGGTCTAATACCCCTCCTTACAAATGGGATTCTTGTCAGGTTTTTTTGTGTAAGTCTAGCCAGCTTCTTAGTGTTTGATTTCCTTTTTCTATTTATTTTCTTTACCAGCGTGGAGTCTTTCTTTTATCTGAAGGTTCTGCTCTGGCAGTAGTGTTCTCGCTAACGTAAATATCAGTTATTTATGCCTGGAAGAAATCTTACAGATGATCCTTTCCTATTTACTCATTTTGTTTCCGTAAGAACTGAAACCCTGACACATAACATGAATTGTTTGTTTCCACATCGAATTGGTGGTAAAGGCAAGATTCTTGGTTTTCTGATTTGCTGCAAAAAGAGAGTTCTTTCGACTCGTCAGTTATACCAGCTCAAGAGAACTTGGGTTGTTATTCAGGATTTAATTCCCATCTGCTTTCTTCCTATTGTTTACTTTTGTTTTTTTCTACGTGAACAGATAGAAGTTCTCTTCAATTCGCAATTACCAACCTAGCAAGAAGAGTAGAAAACACACTGTAATATGGTAATGAAAACTTCTTTAGAAGGAATAATGCAAGAGCAGAGTCCCATTGATAAAGTTTTAGCATCTGAACTTTAACTACCATCCAAGTGATTTTGTGAAAGGTTCTCAATGTAGCCAAAACATCTTCCCAAATCTTTAATTTGGGGCATTTTGCTTTTGGGAATCAGAAGCACAAAATAAAATTTTGTTTCACCTTCTTCCCATAAACACATGAATTTCCCTGTGCCACAGGATCTGAATCCAGGAAGCACATCTATTCCTTTTATTAATTTCATTATACCATATCTTTTTCCCTGGGACTGGAAGCGGATGGCTGTTTCAACACTTAAAATGTTTACCGATGGCAGCTATTTTCATGAATTCACATCTCAGCACCGTGGGGAATGTTACTTTAGCCTCTAATCGTGAGCTGAATCTGTCAGAGAAAATGATGAGCAGCAGTTGGTAGCAAACATTATTTGCCACACTTGGTAGATCCTTCTCTATGCTGCTCTCTGATTGCAAGTGGGGATTCACACAATTCTTGGGGCCAGAAACAATAACTCAAGTAGAATCTCTAACCAGAATTCTCTAACGTCTGGGAATCATTTAAAAAGCCATCTTATTTTCCAGCCAGCAGTGATTGCTGTTAGCACTAGGAGCAGTTCATTAGTGAGGGACAACTAAAAGAACAGGAATTATACTCTTACAAATAAGTTCGGCTTAAAATAACCTTTGTGTTTTATTCTTCAGTGAACCACCTGTCCTACATTTCTGTTAGACCTCAGCCCAGTAATAAGCAGTAAGCTGTTTAATAAAACAACCGATCAATTTGATTGAAAGTGGCTCAGGTTAGCGATGCTGTTGTCACATGAAATAAAACATAAGGGTGATTACCAGGTCATAAACGTTTGACTTTGGTTATAAATCCAAGCACTAAATATTTTGCAGTCGCCTAAAATCCCCTGTCACACATATTTCATCATTTCCTCCCCCGTGGTTTCAGTGAACATCATCGTTTCTATTCTCTGAACTCTTGTAGTAATTATACTCAGTAGTTCAACTCTTAATTCTGTGTTGCATTGTGTTAGCGGAACATGTTAGCACTTGAGAGAATCTTGCTAAATCCTCTAATCTAACCTCCTCACCTAACAGAAAGTGACCCAAGGCTCCTAAGTGATTTTTACAATATCTGTATTATGTACCTAATGTAGAGCACAATTGAAACTAGACTGTAAATGTAATGGTGTCTCCAGGAGTTTGCCATCATTACAATATAGTACCCTTGTCTCCCCAACCGAGTGTGTCGGGTGCCTTTGCACCTTACACAGGAAGGTTCACTGGAAGACAACTACAGGTAGAGCAGGCATATAATAAATACTTTAGCCCGCTTCTCTTATCCCCAAGAGTGTGTTAGGTTGGCAAGAATAGCTGGAAAAGGCCACTTCAGTAAATTTTACACCTGTCATGAAATTCTATTTTGACAGACTGGTTTTTAAAATAATTAAAACATCTAGAAAGCGTGATCGGCTTTTGTAAGGTTTAGTAGGAGCCATTACATAGATTCCAAAGCCTAGATTCAAATACAAAGTACTAATTGATAAATAAAGATTATTTGAATTATCCTGCTTTTCCAAATTATTATTTAAGAACTTTTTCTCTGGGGGCACCTGAGTGGCTCGGTTGGTCAGGCGTTCGACTTCGGCTCAGGTCACGATCTCACTGTTGCTGAGTTCTAGCCCGTGTCGGGTTCTCTGCTGACAGCTCAGAGCCTGGAGCCTGCTTCAGATTCTGTGTCTCCCTCTCTCTCTGCCCCTGCCCCGCTCATGCTCTGTCTCTCTTTCTAAAAAACAAAAATAAACATTAAAAAAATATATTAAAAAAAAACTCTGGTCATGTGAAACTTTATAAGGAAAACTATCTCTGCTAGACATCCACATTTCCACTCAAAGGATTGGGGGATCTTTGGGAAAATGCTAGTTATGAAACTGGGACAGAAGACACAAGGTGAGCCTGTTGTGTCTTGCAGTGCTGAAAAGTAGGGAAATGGTACAAACAAGCAAACAAAAAACTACAGTGAATGTCAAAGCAACACAAGATCCAACTGAACGAGTTCCCAATGGCTAAAGAGGGTTGATTGGAGCAATAAAAGAGATAAAGTGGTATTAGATTATAACACAAAGTATAAAATAAGTATAAAATCTGTGAGTCCATACAGATATTAATAAATGAATGGAGGAGGAGAGACAAATCTGCCCTGCAGAAGAATTGCAAATATTTTACGTAGTCTGCCCCCTGCGAATTGAAGTATAAATCCCTCTCCTCAGTGTGGGCTGCACCAGTGACCTCCTTCTCAAGAACGCCGTATGGAAAAGGGAAAAAAAATAGAGTAACTTGATTGTGGAGAAACCCAACAAACACTACCTCAGCCTGGAGATCAAGGTTAACATCAAGAGAAATAAGTCACATTGATTTATGTACCCTTGATATTATGTGATAAAAAATTACACTGTACCCCTGTGTTCTTGCTTCCCCAAACCCATAACCCTAAGCTAATCATAAGAAACATATCAGAAAAATCCCAGTAGAGGTACATTTTTCAAAATCCTTGACCACTACTCTGCATTGTCAAGGTCATCAAAAATAGGAGAAGTCTGAGAAATTTTCACGAGTAGCCTAAGGAAACATGATTACTATATATAACACGTTATCACAAATGGGATCCAGGAACAGAAAAAATGCATAAGGTAAAAAGTAAGAAAGCTGAATAAAGTATGGGTTTTCGTAGTGTTTTAATCTCAGCTCATTTAAATTAACAAACGCAGCATGCTAATATGAAATATTAATAATAGGGGAGTCTGGGTCAAGGGTGTAAGGGAACACTGTACTGTGTCCACAAATTTTCTATAAATCTAAAACTTTCTAAAATAAAAAAAATTATTTAAAATAAGTGGCAAAATAGTTGAACACGTGAGTTGCAAAATATACAATTTGCTGTGAAGCCGGTGAAAAGATGCTCAACCTCATTGGTCATCAGGGATATTCAAATTAATACCACAGTGAAATACCACTGCACCTGAAAATACCAAAGGATGGTGAGTATTTCTTGCATCTGGAACCATCCTACATTACTGGGCAGGATACAAAATTATAAAATCATTTAAGAGAACAGTTTGAGGATTTCTTAAAAAGTGAAACATAGATTTTCCTTCTGACCCAGCAATTCAACTCCTAGATATTTATTCTGGGGAATGAAAACCTATGTCCCACACAGACATGCAGACAAGTGTTTATAGCAGCTTTCTTTGTAAGAGCCCAACCTTGTCAGTTAGTAAGAAGTTTCTTCTATACAAATTCTGTTCAATAATGAAATGATTATTACATGATTTTCTAGTAATTTTGCCAAATATATTATCTCTGGAATATCAAGATACATGTTATATAAACTCAAATATGGTAATCCTATCTTTTATGTAAGGCTTAGTTATTCATGTAAGGATAACCAGTCTATTTAATTTAATTAATTTATTTATTTGGGGGGGGAGAGTAGCAGAGGGAGAGAGAGAGAATATTAAGGAGGCTCCACGTTCAGCGCAGACCCCAATGCAGGGTTCAATCCCACGACCCTGGGATCATGACCTGGGCAGGAATCAAGAGTTGGATGCCCAACCGACTGAATCACACCCCAAGGATAACCAATCTGTGTTAAAGTAATTTTTCCCTATAGATTCCCACTCCAATTCTGATTACCCAGTCATGCTCAGCAACAGTGAGATGACTTCCTTCAAATCATGAAAAGATTCTTTTTCAATGTGCTTTTGAGCTCTAGGTGGTTCAAGTCAGATCTACTTCAAAGAGCTGCTTGTGATTTTTCTTTTCTGTGGGACATTTGGCTCACTTTCTAAGTCAGAATATACTTTGCAGAATGGAAAATGGCTAGATTCATGGGCGTGTGTGTGTGTGTGTGTGTGTGTGTGTGTGTGTGTGTGTGTTATTCCCTCATGGGTTAGATCCAGTGTTGTTTTTGGTTTTCTTCAATATTATACTCTGAACCAAGATGCAAAGTTAATATATTGCATTTAAATTTAATAATATATATATATATATATATATATATATATATATATATATATGATTGTGGTTGTTTCCATAGAGTAGCAGCCACTTATATAAAGAGTGAAAATAGATAGTTATTCAGATATTTTGATATTGTTAAACCATCTAAGTAATGATTAAGTATTTCATAATTCAAACCTAAATAGTTGACTTCAAGATCTATATTTTCATAATGTTTCAGTAAAATAGAATTATTTCAAACCCACTTATGACCAGTTTTTAAATTAATAAAATGTTCTGTTGAGTTTACTTCTGTCATTTATTTGAAAACACTCAGGTTGAGGGGCCTGGGAGGCTCAGTTGGTTAAGTGTCCCACTCTTGATTTCAGTTCAGGTCATGATCTCACAGAGCCTGCTTGGGATTCTCTTTCCTCCTCTCTTTCTTCCCTTTCCCCACTCACACTGTGTGTGTGTGTGTGTGTGTGTGTGTGTGTGTGTGTGTATGTGTGTGTCTCAAAAAAATTTTTTAATTAAAAAAAAAGAAAGAAAGAAAACCCTGAGCTAGCCTCTACTGAAATTAAATGATGAAGCATCTCTGTATTTTTCTACTGACACTAATATTTCAGGAGCTAATATTTTGCCTCTGATTTAAGATTCTGATTATTGGCAATGAAGATAATCCATGAGACCTGCTTCTTATAGAGAGAACTGTTCCTAGAAGATGTATTACTTTATTATTTGGACATTATTTATTGCATATTTCAAACTTTAAATTGTTTGGAGACAAGAATTACTTTTTAAAATATTCTTTAGGTTCAAATTCCCCCACCTTGTCCTGCAAACAAGCATGAGTAAATCACTCCACAGCAGCATAGCAAAGAGAAAATAAAGGTCATAAGGGACCTTATAATGTATTACAGTTATTTGCTGGGACACTTCTAAAATCTGCCGCATTTAAGATGCAGTCATACATGTGAGGATAGTTTTAAAATGAGCAGCTCTCTTACCAACATAATTTGCAGAAATTGGAGGGCCGAGTTTGTTCAGGAACAATAATGCAGTCTCTAAATATCACTGCTGAAGGAGAGAAAAGCGTGTGCATCCAAATTCATATTCGCACCTTCCTTTCCCTCCCAAAGCAGCAAACAGCGCCATTGTCCTTACATCTGAGCAAACCATTCATCTAGGAGGTGTTTGTGATACTTAACAATTTCCTCAGAGTCTAATTAGTCATCGGGCAATGCCAATTCAACCTCCGGATGTCTCTAGGAAACTATCCACAGATAGGCTGCAATCCATTTCCTAGTTCATGTTGCAGATTATGGCAAAAGTCTCTGCATTTCATTCCCTGGAGGCACAATTGTCTTCTTACATGGGAACCTGATCGCCTGATCTAAATATTTCAAACTGCACTAACTGCTCAGTTGCCCAAGGATCAAGAATACTTTTATCAAGATCTGTGCAGACTTTTGAGCTTTGCCCACTATTTGTCTTACTCGCAGTCTCCCCCTTTCCTGTGTTCAACAGGCACATTGGGCTTCTCTCAGTTACATGACTAGGCCTTGCTCCTTCCTGCTACAGGGCCTTTGCACACGCTGATCCTCAACCTGAAATGCCCTTGTCACTCAAAATGCCTTTCACACACCCATATCTGTACAGATGTCAGTTCTTCAGAGAAGTGACTCAGTTCCCTAAAGCAGATGAGATGATCTGTTTATACACCCTTTATAAAACCAATATACATTTTTTTATTCTATGTTTAATAATGTATTGAACACATGGACATTTAGCTCAACACTTTATTCTGAACACTAAATATAGTGAAACAAATGTTTCTCGATAAATGAACAGATGTTGATAAAGCACCCACTTTGTTCCCAGCCAGTGATCTGGCTCCTGTAGAAATAACAGCAAACTCCACAGAGACAGATTATTATCAATAGATAATGAGTAAACGTCGAGAAATGTGTAGGAATACTAGGTGATTCTATGGATAGAAAGAAAACATAATACAACAGAGGAAGGCATAGAGTGACAGGGGAATGTGATATAGTTTTTTTTTTTTAAGGTTTATTTATTTTTGAAGGAAAGAGAGACAGATCGTGAGCAGGGGAGGGGCAGAGAGAGAGGGAGACACAGAATCTGAAACGGGCTCCAGCCTCTGAGCTGTCAGTGCAGAGCCTGATGCGGGGCTCGAACTCACAAACCGCGAGATCATGACCTGAGCTGAAGTCGGTAGCTTAACTGACTGAGCTACCCAAGTGCCCCAAGGGATGTGCTATAGTTTTATGTCCCCTAGTCAGGGACAGTCTCTTTGAGGAATAGACATTGAGAAGGGAGTTACATTAACTGAGTTGCAAAGACATTCTGCTTTCTGGCTGCATCACATAGGGTCTTTGAGGCATGTTGCTTTAGAACTTTGAATTTTATTCTGAGTGAGATGAGAAGTCATTGGAGAGTTATGAGCAGGGTGTGATGTGGTCTGACTCAGTAAATAAAGTGCCGTATCCTGAATAAATAATAAAGGCTCACTCTGGTCGTTCTGTGGAGTACAGAAAAGATAGAAGCACATAGATTAGTTACCAGCTTACAACAAACATGCTGGAGAGAGAGGTTTGGATTCTGGATACGTTTTAAAGGTAAGGTTTTCAGGATTTGCTGGAGGAGTAGATAGGATTGGTAAAAGAGAGGGGAATCAAGATGACCCCAGGATTTTAGTCTGAACACCTCGAGGAGAGCTGCCATTTCCTGAGAGAGGAGAGCTGGCCAGGGGGAGGGGTATAGGTTTGGGGTAGATGGGTTTGGAGGGGGAATCAAAAATAAGTCTTTGTTTTAAGAGAACCCAGTTTTCTTTATGGGCGAGAGGAGCTCAATATAGCAAATATCTAACAGCATTAGCAACTCATGAACCAGAAGTCAGGCTCAAGGGATTTTGCATTGAAATATTGACATTATGCTCTGAAGAAATTATAAAATATTTATATAGTGGTAATTAATTTTTAAGTCTTTTTTTTTTCTTTTGGAATTAGCTTATAAGGCCAATACAGGGCCTGATAGGAATTCTTCTAGGTGGTTTAAAACCTCTAGTTTTAAGTGACTATGCCAAATACAATGTTTAATTTACTAACTCTTGACTATGTTGATGTATTGTAACTCAATGATGTTTTGTTGAGGGATTCACCACCACACTATACCTTACTAAATCATTACAATAATTCTATCGTAGTACTGATAATCTATGAGGGAAGAGATAAAGAGTTTACATCCAAATAGGTTGAATTTGAAATACTTGAAGACCTCTTAATTGATACTTCCAAGTGTTACCCTCTTAATGTAGGAGCAAGCAAAGGGCTTTGCCTGTTTCAGTCTAGTATGTAAATTTTTAAAAATCGCTTAAGTATTTATAAGCATAGGCATGCCCTCATATATCTTGGGGGTTCAAATTCATAATACTGTTGTAATTGGGAAAAACTCAGGCTGAGAAATAAATTTAAATTTATCCACAGTTGATATTGCAACTGCTACCTTGCAGAAGTTAAAAACATACTTACAAAAAGAAAAAAAAAAGACCCTTCATCAACTCAAGAGGTTGATTTTTCCCAAACAGATACACCAAGGATGAGCTCACACTTCAGAATAACAAGACATAAAAAGGAAAAAATCATATTAGCAAGAGTTGTCAGGAAAAAATATATGTAATCAGAACCCAAGAACTAAAGATTGTGGAATTAATGCAAACCAAGTATTGACAAATATCTAAGAGTGGATCAAAACACAAGAAATGAAGTGCACAAAACCTAAGACGAAGATAAAATCTTAACAGAAGCTGAGGGCACAAAGGTATTTCCTTATCTCTAGAGGAACAAGGATAATAATTTACAGTGGACTTTGTGTCAGTAACCATACAAGCAGGAAGAGAACAGAGTGAAATTTTTAAGTGTTGAAAGAAAAACAAAACACACCAACTTAGAATTCTATATCCAGCAAAATCACCCTTCAAGAGTGAAAGAGAAATAGACTTCCTTTAGACAAACTAAAACAGGGAATACATTGCCAGCAATCATGCCCTGTGAGAAATGCTAAAAGAAATTTTTCAGAAAGAAGAAACTCAGATCTACAAAAAGAAAGAGAAAGCACTGGAAAAATAATGAAGTAAAACAAAAGCTCATCATCTTAATTGATCTAATAGATCAGTATGGACGATGACATGAATGCCAGCAGTGTTACAGGGGATGGGAGGGGGACTGGCTCATAATCTTTTTTAAGGTGTCTGAAACAGTATAGTATTATTTGAAAATATAGTTAAGTTAGTTATAAAAGCATATTATGATCTCTAGGGCAACCGCTAAAAAGATTTTTAAAAGATAAAGCACATTTGGAAAAAAATGAACTTCTTAGAAATGAAATTTCCAAATTTTTAAATTTCTAAAAAACAATTGTGTTTTGAGAGAGAGAGAGGGCTCAAGTGAGTGAGGGAGAGAGAGAAAGAGAGAGAGAGAAGCGGGGCTCACCTAAAGCGGGGCTCAAGTTTACCCAATGCAGGACTTGAATTAACGAACCGTGTGATTATGACCTGAGCCAAAGTCAGATGCTTAACTGACTGAGCCACCAGTCACTCAAAAGAAAATTCTTAAATTTGAGTATAGTAGGGGTGCCTGGGTGGCTCAGTCGGTTGATCGTCCGACTTCAGCTCAGGTCACGATCTCGTGGTCCGTGAGTTCGGGCCCCACGTCGGGCTCTGGGCTAATGGCTCAGAGTCTGGAGCCTGCTTTCGATTCTGTGTCTCCCTCTCTCTCTGCCCCTCCCCCGTTCATGCTATGTCTCTCTCTGTCTCAAAAATAAATAAAACGTTAAAAAAAAATTTTTTTTTTTAAATAAAAAAAATTTGAGTATAGTTGACAATGGTACATTAGTTTCAGGTGTACAATAGTGATTCAGCCACTCTCTATATTATGCTCTGTTCACCACAAATGTAACTACCTTCTGTCACCATACATCGCTGTTACAGTGTCATTGACTATATTCCCTATGCTGTACCTTTTATTCCCGTGATTCATTCATTCCATAATGGGAAGCCCCGTATCTTTCACTCCTTTTCACCCAGTGTGCCCTTTCCTTCTCCCCCCCTAGTTTGTTTTCTGTATTTATATGTCAGATACTGGGTTTTTTGTTTGTTTATTCATTTGTCTTGTGTTTTAGATTCCATGTGTAAGTGAAACCATATGGTATTTGTCTTTTTCTGTCTGACTTATTTCACTTAGTGTAATAGACTTTAGGTCCATCCACCTTGTCACAAATGGCAAGGTCTCATTCTTGTTTATGGCTGAATAATAGTCCATTGTGTGTGTGTTTATCACATCTTTTTTTTTAGTGTGTATTTATTTTTGAGAGCACGAGAGAGCAAGCAAGCAGGGGAGGGGAGGGGCACAGAGGATCTGAAGCAGGCTCTGTGCTGACAGCAGAGAGCCGGACATCGGGCTCAAACTCATGAACCGTGAGATCATGACCTGAGTCAAAGTTGGCTGCTTAACCGACTCACATGTTCTTTATCCATTTGTCTATGGATGGATACTTGGATTGCCTCCATACCTTGGCTTTCATAAACAGTGCTGCATTGAACATAGGAAGCATATATCTTTTTGAATTATTGTTTTTGTTTTCTTTGAGTAAATAGCCGGTAGTGGATTTTGAAAACACAGATTGAAAACTATATCACTGGCTTTAAAAATTAAATGGATGAGTTGGAAAAAAAAGATTAGACCAATGAAAACAGAGGTAGTGTTAGGGCTAAAAAGTCTGGAGAAATTATGCAGGTGTAGTCTAGAGATTCAGAGGGTTGGAAAACATGGAAGAAATGTCACACAGGATACAGGCTATAGCAGACTCTAGCCTTTAACCCTTTGAGGAATACCACACAACAGTCGTTTAGGGTGCGATGATATTTAAGGCCACGAGAATGGTACAGGTGGTTCTTGGGGATCTTTCTGTGTGCAAAACAAGACAAAAAGACAAGGCCAGCTTGGCTAAGCAGATCAGGGGAGGCTCGTAATCAGAGCCTGGCACACTTTGTTGATGCCCCAGTTTGGATAGACCGAGGATATAGTCACTGATTTGAAAACTATGGGGTGAAACGTCTGGTAGTAACTGCTCAATCATTTATTAAAAGTGGTGAAGTGCAAAATAGTTGGAAAATACATATATGCCCTTGTTATGGTGAAATTTGGGGAAATAATTAACATCTGTATCCTGAATCCATTATGGTGGACTCAGCTATGTTACATCTGAAGTATCTCAATCCTCCTGTTCTATGATTCCATGAGCAGGAACGTAGGAATATTGAAATGGACTGTTCCTAATATAGATGAGTGCATAACATAGGATCTTATGACGGAATTTTACTGTGTAAGTGTTCACAAAGAGCAGACCAGATTAACAGGGACACATCAATAGGAATATTGATTTTTTTTTTGGTAGATTAATACTCTGTGACCAATATTAAATATTTTAAAGTACTTTTCAAGGACTTGAATTTGTATAGGGCTGTTAGTGCATCAAATACTAGGAAAGAGGGAAATGAAGTAGGTGAAAGTTTAACATTCCAGGCTGTTTGCTCCATTGTGCTGTGGGAGACAAGAGGTAAGATCACCCTTTGTTCACTGTATTTTTGAGACCCTTTTGCCATGAATTATGTTTGCTGATTTGTTATTGTTCACTTCCAGTTATATCTGAATAAAATTGTTCACTGTTAACCATATCTGAATAATTTCAAGAAAATTTTTGTATTCCCCCAAATGATATCAGGAACTTGAAATACATACCCTAGAGCAAACTTTTAATTTAACTCTTTCGTCCTTTCTGTCGTTAGTATTTTATGGCTGACAGCAGAAGAGTTAGCATTACCTGTCTGCTTGATGATTAAGGTGTGCATTCACCTAACTGACACATTAGTTAAGAATTGCTCATTTCAAGCCAATGTTTTTCTCCAGGACATATTTGCAAAGATTTTCCTTTTTAAAAAATTTTAAATTTCTGGGGCGCCTGGGTGGCTCAGTCGGTTGGGTGTCTGACTTCGGTTCAGATCATGATCTTGCATTTCGTGGGTTCGAGCCCCACATCCAGCAACCCAGAGCCTGGAACAGATCCTCTGTCTCCCTCTCTGTCTACCCCTCCCTCCCTCATGCTCTCTCTCTCTCTCTCTCTCTCTCCCTCTCTCTCTCAAAATTGAATAAATGCTTAAAAAAATTCTTTTTAATTGTAAAATTTCTGATTGATTTAGTGTAACCTCCATCATCTCACAGAGTCCCAGGAGACATTAATGAAAAAAGATTAAGAAAAATGTTGTGTTTACATTTGTTAATGTATTCAAGTGCGTAGCTATCCGATTTCTAAGACTGTGCTTCAGAAGCTTATAACAGATGACGAATCTAATATATGGGTAAGGAATGTACCCTCATATATAGGTGAGTAATGCACGCGGTGCCTCTGGAATGCATAATCTATGAAAATACCCTTCCTAAAATCAAGTTGAAAAGACCCTGAAATCTACAAATAGCGTGTAACACAGCATGAAGGAAGATGGTGGAAGGTGGGGCATGGTGGATAATTTGGGGGAAGAGATACATTTTCACAACAATGTTTGGTTCTGAAATTGCTTTTGACATTAAAAAATGAAAATATATCACTGTACTTCTAGAGAAAATAGTCTGAATTTGAGACAGACTCATATGTTGTATCTTCTTTCCAATTTGTTTAAATCCATGAACCCATTTAGGCCTTCTCAAATTAATCCCATCATTTTGAATGACCAATTAAATTCACGTTCAAAAGATCCATTCAGGCCTGTGCTTGATTGTAAAGTAGGTAGACTGTTTTTTTTAAAAGTCTAGCTTTGACCACCTGGTACAAGTTTTTGTCAATGGGCTGGTCAACGCCAATGCAAAAGATGAGTCAATAAATAAAATCAAGTACTAGAGTATTGTTAACAGATTTGGGTAAATATTTTAGAGGAATTAATGCTATATGTATTTATGAACATAGATATCATTATTGACCCCAAATTTATGTTAAATAAGTAAATAGGAGACATATTGAAACCTAAGGTTTTCATGTGTGCAGTTAAATTAGTCAAACCAACTCATTGCGGCTCCTGAAAACCAGGCCTAAATAAAAGAAGTCCTGCTTCATGATATAAAAATGGTAAGAAACAGGGAGTGGCCTAGCCACATATCTCCAGTTTCACCATGTCCTCTGCCTTCTTACCCACAGATTTATATTTAAATAGGTGGAGGTATTTGTGGCAAAGAGTTGCTGAAATGCAGGAGTCTGCAAAACCCCGAGTGGGTCACAAACTTTGTTGTTTTTTTAACCTGTTCCCTAAGCTTGTCAACCCTAAAGAACAATTTGTAAAGCTTTCAATGGCGTGGTAAGATAAAACTAACAGCCCTGTCATGAATTGGAAATCAATAAAGCATTAAAAATGCAAATACATTCTTGTTAATATGATATAATTGTGAAGAACTTTTAGGCATTCAATTACCATTTAACACAAAAGCCTGTAACGATTTAATTAGGAATCCTTCACCTAATTGAGGTCAAGATTGTTAGCAGTGGATGTCTAATTAGCTTGCTTCTAGCAGCTATCTTTTTTCAAAACTCCCTGGATAGAATCCTTCCTTACAAGATATCTACTCCCCCCACTCCACAACATGTGCACACACACACACACACACACACACACACACACACACAGTGTGTAAAAGCTATTCAAATCCAAATAAAGTCTGGACCTGAGTAGTAATACTGTAGCACCATCACATTTCTGGTTTTGACAGTATGTTATGTGTATATGTCATCATGGCCAGAAGCTGGGTAACAGGTACTCAGGAACTCTCTGTAACTACATTGGCAACATGTGCGTGTTACCCGATTTCAAAATAGTTAAAGTTTCATCCCTATCTTTCAGAATTACAAGAGCATTTGAATGGTCTACTTTCTCTTCAGAGGTTTTAGTGATTTATTTTGAGACAATAATTGGTTCCGTGAAATAAGGCCAAACTAATATGGCGTTTGATATGATTCAAGTAAATACAAGTTTGGTCAATCCAAAATTAGGACCTCAGGTCACACAGTAGCCCTTCTAAAAGTTGTTGGAGAAGATTTCCCTGACTTTACACATCCCTTGTTTGCTTTTGGCCAGATTATGGGCTTTTGTCATCCAGGTATAAACCTCACCTGGAAATAAAATCCAAAATAAAGTCATCAAATTAATCTCCTATGCCTAAAGGACTAAATAGCCCATTTTATGTTCTTAAAGATTAAGTCTTCATAATTATTTTAATGGAAAATATATAAAAAGAAACAGTATTTTAACATGAGCAAACAAGTACCAGGAGGGATTTACCGTTATTGAGTCTCCGGTAGCAGCAGTGACCAAATTCTGTCCCCTGAAGCTGTAATGTTGTTAGGGAGCTCAGGAAAAAAAAAGAAGGTAGTAGCCGAATAAGTTATATAATTATTTGTGTATAAGATAATGTCTCTATGTGTATAGATGAGAATTTTTTTTTAACTTTATTTTTGAGAGAGAGACACAGAATATGAGCAGGTGTGTGTGTGTGGGGGGGGGGGGGTACAGAGAGAGAGGGAAACAGAATCCAAAGCAGGCTCCAGGCTCTGAGCTGTCAGCACAGAGCTAGACGTGGGGCTCGAACTCACAAACCATGAGGTCATGACCTGAGCCAAAGTCAGATGCTCAACCGACCGAGCCACCCTGGCACCTTGAGAATTTGTTTCTTTACACTCAGCACATACTGAGCAAACTTTGGCTTTGGAATTATTTTTAAAATTTCCAGTTAACTTTTAAAAATCAGCATTCTACTGAACACCTGTTGGGAATGACTAGAAGAGAGGGTCCAAGTATGCTTGCTAGTTAAGTCTAGCATCAACAGCCCAGATTAGAAATGTAGACCCCATGTGACTTGGGTTGGTCATTTTAAAAACCAGGAATCAGTGACTCCCTTTCATGACTTCAGGGTTTTTACATTTTTTTTCTCTTTTTTTTTTTTTTAACGTTTATTCACTTTTTGAGAGACAGAGACAGAGCGTGAGCAGGGCAGGGGTAGAGAGAGAGGGAGACACAGAATCGGAAGCAGGCTCCAGGCTCCGAGCTGTCAGCACAGAGCCCAATTCGGGGCCCAAACTCACGAACCGTGAGATCATGGCCTGAGCCAAAGTCGGAGGCTTAACCGACTGAGCCCCCCAGGTGCCCCAGGGTTTTTACATTTTTATTAGGGTTACCTCATTCACCTTATTTTTTAAAAATCCACCTTTAAAATTGCATTATAAAAAACCAGTGAAACATTTATTTTTATCTTGGTTATAAGTCACAAAGTTCCAGACTGGCATGACTGGAAGAACGATTCCGTGTCCAACATAGATTTTCACCTGTGTGGTCAGCACTCCCGATCCGCGCCAGGACCTTTCAGTTCTTTGAACATGCCAAGTGTTCCATGCCTCAGGGCTTGATCGCAGGCTGCTCCCTCCACCTAGACTTCTTGCCTCTAATCTATACAGTACTGCCTTTTTTTTTTTTTATCATCCATTCATTCATAATTTAAATGTCACTTCAAATGACATTTGGAGATCTAAGTCACTCTGATACTATTGACTTTAAATAGGGAGGTTCTCTGGATAGTCTGTGGGGATTTTCACACTGGAGAAGAGAATCTGTGTGAAATCTTGCAAGCCTGGGGGTGCAGCCTGTGTCCAGTGAACATCCCACGCACATCCCTGCAGCCGTGGGAATAGATCACTGAGCCATCCCAGAGAAATGAGTCATGGCGGAGGGTGCGTTTTGTCAGAGGGTTCTTATGTCCTCCGTGGTCCTGTATGTGGAGGTGTAAGGCTCAGCCTGGGGAAATGATCGGCAGAATAGTGTTAAAAGTTGTAGTGTTGGGGTATTCACATCTAGATCATTACCTGTACAGTCTGTTATGTTAGAAGTGTGTGTCCTTCATTTTAATATTTTACCCATTTTACATTCCCAACTACCAGCTCCTGCTTGAATGTATCGCAAGCTTTACTGATAGGTGTTTGACTTACCCCATGCCTATAATGGTAACCACCTTCTTCTCATATATGCCCCTTTTCTCTTGAAGACTCCAGTTAATGGCACTGCTTTCATACTTGTAAGGCCACATAGTTGGAACAGATGGTGTGAGAGAGAGAGAATGTTAAGATTTTGCTAAAGAAACAGGGTGCCTGGGTGGCTCAGTCGGTTAAGCGTCCGCCTCTTGATTTCCGCCCAGGTCACGGTCACACGGTTCATGAGTTCAAGCCCCACATCAGGCACTGTGCTGACAGTGCAGAGGCTGCTTGAGATTCTCTCTTTCCCTGTGTCTCTGCCCCTTCCCTGCTCTTGCTCTCTCAAAATAAATAAACTTTAAAGAACAAGATTTTGCTAAAGAAATAAAAAGAAAATATCCTTGTGAATGAATTATGTCATTCATTCACCACTTTTTACTAGCCATCACTGTTGAATGAAGCTATGCTAGGGACTTAGAGCTGCAAATGTGAGTGTTTGCTCTGTTGTCCTTCGGTAGAAAACTCTAGGCCCTTGGTAAATCAGGTGATTTATCAACCAGTCCCACCTCTTGGCCTTTCCCCCTGTTTTTCAAAACTCTCAATCAGCAGCAACTACATGGACCATATATTTTTAGACACAAAGATAAAAAAGTTCAGTACTCTGCATTACATATTTTAAAATAACGTTTACCTATTGACCTTGCCGTTTTTACGAATATATTTAAAATTGCATCCTCCTTCCCTTCGGCTTCATTTTCAACTTGATTCTAAATGGGTAATTGATAGAAGACGAAGCGGTGAGTAACAATAAAGAAACGAGGCATTAGTCAAAATACAGAGGTATAGAAATATACTTATTAAAATGAGAAAAAAATGGAGCTCCATACAAACAACCCTTAAAATTACCTGATTGAGTTATTGAAAGGCTTGTTCACAGTCATAAAAATAGCATTGTCGTACAATGCCGATGTTACGGTAAGAAAAGAAGCAAATATCTTCCCAGCACTTTAGAGAGTGCCCCTTCTAAGTCAGCTGCTTTTACTCAGCAGTTATGTGGTAAGCACTTTCCTTAGGGATTTTTCTGTTTCTTCCCATAGAGAGGGTAGGTCTCTTAGGTAACATGTGAACTAGAATCAGAAAAAGGGAAGTAAGCGAACTTTTTTGTGCCATAAAAGAAATCATTTAGCTTGAAATTAGAGTCGTTCCGATGAATTTTGGCCTACAACTGTCAACGTACCTGATGTTACCATTCTAGGTGTTTCTGACCACAAAAATCAGGAGCAGCTCTTTGGTTTTGTGAAAATGCAGCGTGCGTTTGAAAACCCTTAGCACAGAATGCCAGGATTAGTTTTAAAAAATCATCCATCCTGAGTAAATTGATATTTTAGCGGATATTTATTTCTTTGCTTTAGAAAATTATACCAAATACGTGTTTATTTTTTTTAAAGTTTATTTATTTTGAGAGAGAGAGGACATGAGTGGGGGAGGGACAGAGAGAGAGGAGAGAGGAATTCCTCTCAGGGCTGGATCTCAGGAACTGTGAGATCATGACCTGAGCCGAAATCAGGAGTCAGACATTTCACCAACTGAGCCACCCAGGTGCCCCCAAATATGTTTTTAAAGAGACGAATTGGTGATTTTTTTCCCCCACTGAATTCATATGCCTTGTTGAAATACCTTCTGATATAGCTACCTGGTCTCCTTCATTTAAAAATCTAAGTAGAAACATATTACAGTTATTTCATGTTTTGAACCTACCTTAAAAGTCACAAAATAACCACAAGTAAGATAATTGTCAGAGGCAGTAAATTTCCCCTTTATATTTTAATTTACATGCAACGGTTGCTGATTTGATTTTTACCTTGCTCCAGCAACCACTTTGGAGTGACGATGTGGTTTGTTCTTTAATCTACCCATTTTTCCTAATTCTTTTAAAAGAAGGGTGAAAAATGATAGTATGATTTAGCTGTGCAACAGTTGTAACAAACAACGGGATCGTCCTTTTTTTAGAAACTCTCAGCGCCATATACCCCTATCCTGGTTACGTTTTAGGAAGATGGAGGGTGTTTGGCATTCTCTTTGTATCTCTTAATCAAAGACCCGTTCAAGTGGGTAGTGAGGCTAAAAAGGACATAGTTCTCACGGGAGAGGCAGGAAGGAAAACAGCCTCTCCCTAGACACCTGGGGAAGGCGGTTATTACCTTCCCCAGGTAGACAGGCCAGACCTTGGACATGTTTCTTTGTATCTTAGTCTCTAAGAGATGTTTCTCCTGAAGGCTGTATGGCAAACATAAAGGGTGCAGAGACTTCCTGTTTACGGCCACCCTTCTTTTCAAAGGCACAGGGCCCCTTCTCCTTCAGAGCTCTCTAGGCGTGTCTCCCCCATGTCTGCCGATCTGTAGCACCGTTTGGCGACAGTGTTTGAGGCAGGCAACATGGCAGCCTTGAAGCAACTGCAAATATTTAAAATTAGGTGGGGGGGTGGGGGGCGCCTGGGTGGCTCAGTCGGTTGAGCGTCTGACTTCCGCCCCAGTCATGATCTCGCAGTTGACGAGATGGAGCCCCGCGTCGGGCTCTGTGCTGACAGCTCGGAGCCTGGAGCCTGCTTCTGATTCTGTGTCTCCCTCTCTCTCTCTGCCTCTTCCCTGCTCATGCTCTGTCTGTGTCTCAAAAGTAAAGGGAAACATTAAAAAAAAAATTTTTTTTAATTAGTAGGGAGGTGAGGAGAAGTAAAGGGAGAGAAATGAGTTGAGAGACGCCACCCAAATGGCTAAAGTCTAGGTACTGGATGGAGGTGGGACACTCGAGGACAATCCCTAGTAATAGTCACTAAAGGATATTTTAAGAATGTGGGTGCCCGGTATTGAATTTGAAGTCGTGTTTGTGGTTCCTAAATAGGCCCCAATTCTGTTCCCCTCCCCCAAACCCTAATTCTTCGAGTAAGACCACTAAATACACAATTGTCGTATGTGAGGCTTCGTTGTAATTTAGTGACTGCATAGCAAGAGAGAAATTTTTCCAAGTTGATGCCGTGTGGAATGGAAATTAATGTACCCAGGACGGTGAGATAGTCTAAATATATCAGGCACGATTGGTGAGCCAGGGGTGACCAACGCGGTCGTTGCCACTGCGGAAGTAGGACACATTTGGGGAAGCATTTTGGATACACAGAAAGATTGGGTTTTAGGTTGTAAGCCAGTTTCTCTGGCAGGAGCGCGCCAGCTGGCATCTCCCTTACAGAGGAAGTGGTTAACAGAAGAGTGGTTTGCATGATAAAACGGGGCCAGCAGAATCGAGATGAGCCTCTCTGTGGCTCCTGGCAGCCCAGATCACAGCACAGAAGGGAGTTGAATAGAAGCCTGTTCTAGGGAATGGCAGCCAAAAAGCAGTGACTCACTCAGTCATCTGGTGAAACCACTGGTGACTCAGCTGAGTCTACCGTGGAAGAGGGGCAGAGACGAGGGGTGCAGGAGAAGACGGGGTCGGGAGGGAGGGCTGCTTGTTGCCACCCCCCCATCCCCCGCTCCCGTCATTCACAGTGCTTTGCGGGTCACCCCATTCACCTGCACACACTTCCTGTCCTCAGGCTCCCCGCCAGGCCCTTCTAGCATCCTTCCCAGCCCTGCCTCTGCCATCCTTGACGGGACTGGGTTGTGCGGCAGCTCATGCTCCTCTGGGGGGTACAGTGGGCTGCTGCTTTGCCTCCCTTCCATGGGAGATGTCAGGGAGACAGGAATTAGCGAGCCCCTAGGCTCCTGGGCCTGGGGGCTGGTGAAGCTTGCCTGTCCTGCCATCCTCCTGGGATTGCGCTCTGTTGGACCTGCTCACGCTGAGATGTCGTTCTCCTTTGCTCCAGGCGTTGAAAGTCTAGTTTATCACCCGTCACCTGGCCTAAGGAATTGGGTCTTCAGTGCTTTGGAGCATGTCTCAGAGGTTCTTCAAATCCCCGGCAGCATCGATAAGGTGCACAGAAGGAGCTGGCTGGGGAAGGCGAGTTTCTGTATCCATCCCTGTCTCCACCAGTGCCCTCATCCTGGGCAGCGGTCCTGCTCTCTCAGTTCCAGATTACAGCCACAGAATGGCAGCGAGCCCCTGTTCAAATCTTTGGACAGGTAAAATGTGGAAGACTTCGAAAGACGCTGTGTTTCTTGCCATTTTCAGAGTACTTAAACATATTGACGTAAATGTAATCCTGCGTCTTCAGAATACCTGGGCTTTAGCCAACCTGGTTTCATGGTAATAAGCATCTTCTTCCTACTTAATGTCCAGCATGAAGTCTCCAAGCCCCCGTAACTGGAACATTTAATAAGAATCATGGCATTGTAATTATTCTCCCTGGGAATTGGGGTTTTCACCTAGAAATGCAGTTTTACTTTCTGGCATTTTCTTAATTGCAAGATCTCATTTTTGCTCCCAGGCTCCCCGTGGGCTACAGGACTTTCTCTTGTATCCGCTACTCACCTGATACCTGGAGACTTTGGTCCCCTCCTCTTTATGAAGCATTTCTTGGAGACAAGACCAAGTAGTGCCTATGCCTATATTGTGTATTCAAATACCATTCTTTCTAAAATTGGAAAAATAAACAAATGAATGGAATTGATTTCTACTCTTAATAAGAGAATTCTCAGTTTTGCGAGGACAAACTTTTAGATAGACTCAGACTTGGAGAGAAACTTTAGTGGTGTATTCATGTGCAAATTATCCTCTGATACTCAGCTTCATTTACGTTCTGATTAATGAATGCAGACTCGATCACTTGGATCAATTCGGGGGATAAAATGTCAGCAGGGTCTTCAGTTCTTGCTCTCAAGTCAATCATATTTACTGCATGCCTATTTTTTGATTAAATTTATTTTTAGGACAATTTTAGCAATAGAGAAAAATTGTGAAAGTAGTACAGAGAATCTCCATATAGCCCATACTCCGTTTCCTCTCTTAGGAACATCGTATGTTAGTATGGTACATTGGTTACATTAACGGACCAAGATCGATGCATTTTTTATTAACCTAAGTTCATATTTTATTCATACTCCCTTAGTTTTTACCTAATGTCCCTTCCTATTCCAGCATCCCATCCAGGTGACCATGTTACGTTTGGTAGTCCTATGTCCTTAGCCTACTCGTGGCTGTGACAGCTTCTCAGACTTCCCTTGCTTTTGGTAATATTGACAGTTGCTAGGGATACCAGTTAAGTATTTTGTAGAATGTCTCTAAATTGGGATGATCTGATGCTTTTCTTATGATTAGACAGGGTTGTGCAGGTTATGTGGGGAGGAAGTCCACAGAGGTAGGATGCCATTTTCATCACAATATTTCAAGGGTACATACTATAAATATGACTTGTTGATATTGATGTTGATTACCGGCAAAGAAAGTGTTTGGCAGATTTCATCGCTGACAGTTCCTCTACTCTCCACTCCCTTCCCATACTCTCTTCTTTGGGAGGAAGTTACCATGCACTAGGCATTCTAGTGGTGGTGCAGAGAAAATACCAGATGAGCCAGGAGGATCATTTAGTACCAGAAACTGAGGACATGTTCAAAAAACAACAGGATGGAATTATGTCAACTGGATATAGGAGTCAACCTGAAAGATTTCCCAAAGGCCAAAACTGAAATAATTTTAGCAAAAAAAAAGATATTATATTGGATAATAGCCCAAAGTATAAAAGAAATACCCATGTGTCGTATTAATGTACATAAATAATTGAATAAGTACATATGCAAGAAGAAACTTCTTTACTGAAATAACAAGGAATACATGTAGATAATCCCCCTTCCAGAGGATGGAACATGTCCTCATCACTTCAGGTCCACTAAATGTGGGTTGGTCTCAGTAACTTGCTTTCAAAGAATAGGGAAGAGGGTAAGAATAATAACTTTAGACTAGAGAAACCTGCCAAACCCTGCCTTAGCCACGTGGTGAAGGCCAGTATCATTCATGATGTCATATCGACATCATGTACCCCCCCCCCCGATATGAAGTGATAAGGGAAGATAGGACACTTCACCTCTGTGATAATCTTCCCTAAAGCCTGTGACCCCAGGCTAATCTTGAGAAGACATCAGACTGCCCCAGACTGGAGGATACTCTACAGGATGCCCAGAAACCCTCCTCAAGACCATGAAGGCAGAAAGAAAGAAAGAAAGAAAGAAAGAAAGAAAGAAAGAAAGAAAGAAAGAAAGAAAGAAAGAAAGAAGAGAAAGAGAGAGAGAGAGAGAGAGAGAGAGAAAGAGAGAAAGAAGGGAGGGAGGGAGGAAGGAAGGAAGGAAGGAAGGGAAGGAGGGAGGAAGGAAGGGGACCAAGAAGCTGTTGTACATCACAGAAAACTGGGAAGACATGACAAGTCTAATGTGATGAATCCTGTGTTGAATCTTGCAGTGGAACATGGGCATTAATGGAAAAACTGATGGAATCTGAATAAAGTCATAACTTCAGTTAATAGTAATGTCCCTACATCAGTTTCTTGGTTTTGACAAACGCACTATGGTTATGTAAGATGTTAATGGGGGAAGCGAAGTATCTATATAGTATTGCAATATAAGGAGTTTATATTTTGAAAAAATAGTAGCATTTCTAAATTTAAAATAAATCATCTCTTGAGGAGACGTATTCAGCATATGATAAACAAATGTATGGACTAACTGGAATGACTCCTTGTATCTCTTGTAACGAACAGGGTAAGTCACAGGTAGCTGAAATATTTCTGACCTTCAAATCTAAGGAAACCATAAAAAGATTCAAGATTCTATCATCTTTACATGAACCAGGTAATCAAGCACAATTTCTTTTTATTTAGAGCAGATGGATATTCCATATTTCTTCCCTGAAATTCTTAACTTTGCAAGCAAGGCTGTTCTTGCATTTAATTAAAATTTAAAAAAAAAAGTCTTCGAATGTACGATACCCACTGAATATTGGTGGCTCCCCCAGTCACATTGCTTGGAATATGAAAAGAGATATTTTTACCATGGTAGGTGGCTTACTCTGAAGACATCGCAACTGGAAATATGGTCCCAAAATCTGCAGAATATGGTGCCTTTTGGGGATAACTCATAAAGTGTATGCAAGGATTGTAATGGTCACATAATTCCTAGCCTCCCACTTGATGCTTGCAGACATAATACCACATATTAACACCAATTAAATTATATTTAGAAATATGTATTATGTCTTGTAGATGCACAGAAGCCACAAGAGAGTATAGTGAACTATAGGAAGGTGTGATATGTATCAAAAGGAGAATGGCAGTTAATTTCTTTGTGTTTTTAGGATCTAAGTAATAGTTCTGATAAGTGGCAAGCAGAGTATGTAATTTTGATCTTACTGGTCCTATGTAGTGGACTTGGTGATTATGTAAGCCCATGAATTTCTTACATTTTATAAAAACAGTATTTTATTTAGAAAATGAGAACATATTTTTATTTTTTCTTTCTCATGTCCTTATTCCAGGATTTGGAATACCTTTGATCTAGTAGAACATGTGGAGTGTTGAATCAAGAACGCTCTGTAGCAGAGACCAGAGATCGAAACCTTGTACTTGGTTAGTGAACCCAATCCACTAATTATTACAGAAACTACTTGATTTTGAACAGTATGAGTTTTACTTTCTCTGTTGCCACTTAAATATACAGAAGGATGTCGTGATGTACATTCATTTTTTTTCCTTCTTAAATGAACTCCTTTCAGATAAAAGAACAGTGGAGAAGAAAACACTGTTCAGGATAAGTTGAGGATTAAGAAAACAACATTGCTGCGCCCTCTTGCATATAATCAATTTTTCTACTAAAGGGTAAATTTGACATTCTTCCAACTACCACTGAAACTGTCAGAAAACCCTTAAAAATAGCATTTAAAAAAATCAATAGTGCCCCTTCACATCTTTTAAATTGGTCACTTGATTGCCTAGTTCCCTGAAACACTTTGGAATCCACTTGAGTATAGATGGCTTAAGCCAGTCATTATGAAAGCCATTAAAGAGAGACACCAAATTTAGACCACAAGGTAGCGTCAAAACATATTAACATGTGTCCTCAGATGTTGCTTGTAAACACTGCCGTGATTTCTTGAATATACCCCTCTCCTGAGTCAGTATCAATCGTTATAATTGATACATGCATTTTTGGTTTGATTAAAAAATGTAATCCAAATTTGGAAGCCTGGGTTTCTTTTATAGGGTGGTATACGACAATCCAAGGAAACACCAAGTGTGATTTCCAATCAATGGTGGTGTGTAAGTAAATGTAGGACTCTCCTGAGGTTGGGAGCTCTGAGAAGGTCCTGATAGGCACTGCCATCCTTGTCTTTCCCTCTGCACTCCATTCTCCACACGCCCCACATCCTCAAGGCAACAGAAAGGTTGGATGCACAGAGTGGCCATTTGACTGTGTCTGTGTCCGCCCTGCTGTAATGGCAGCCAGATTTATGAATGAGAACTATTGTGTCTGCTTGTGTCCGCAGTACAAGGGCTAATGAGTCCAGATGAAAGCAATGATGGAATGAGTTGGCCAAGAAGTGACGGCCAGATGACATGGATTCTTAAAAATAGGATTTGGGGTGGCAGGGTGGCTCAGTTGGTTAAGCGTCTGGCTCTTGATTTCGGCCCAGGTCAGGATCTCACGGTGGGTGAGATTGAGTCATCACAGAGCCTGCTTGGGATTCTTTCTTTCTCCCTCTCTCTCTCTGCCCCTCCCCTGCTCGCTCTCTCTCTCTCTCTCTCTCTCTCTCTCTCAAAATAAATAAACTTAAGAAAATAGAATTTTAATTTTAGAATTGTTTGATATGCATATCAGTTGATTGTTTACAAAATGCTGAATTACTTTTCAAATCACCTGTGTGCCTGTTCTAAATGTAAGGTGTAACACAAGCAACAGAAGGCAGGTGAAGATGCCCATGAATGCCGCTGGATGCATGACCCTGACCGTGCCTAATGCTAGGGCTGACCTGGCATGTGCAGTTAATGGAGCTAATGTATGTTATAGGCTTGATCTGTGTCTTTGTAAAATTTATACATTAAAGTCCTGACCCGCAGTACTTTAGAACCGGACAGTATTTGGGGATAGGGTTTTTCAAGAGGTAATTATGTTAAAATGAGGTCATTAGGGTGGACCCTGACCCAATGTGGCTGGTGTCCATGTAAGAAGAGGAGATTAGGACACAGGGACATAGGGAAAAGACAGTCATGTAGCTCTTCAAGCCTCAGAAGAAACTCTGCTGGCACCTTGGTCTTAGACTTCCTATTTGTTTGTATGTTTGTTTGTTGAATAAGCCAATTTGAGACTGGTTGTCAGTCGGAACTCACTGATTGCTAAAATATTAATGCTGTGTACTTCATTTTTTCTTATTGGCCCATGCTGTTGTTTTTCTTCAAGAATATGGTGGTTCCTTGTTGGCCTTTTGTGTCTAACATCATAGAAAATCCAATGGGAAGTTCTGTGTGCTTGTATTTTCCAGAGCTTCATTTTAGGCTGAACCAGTAGAGGGCAGTCTCGGTGCTGAGGCACCCTCTTCCAGAGCGGGAGGGCTCACTGCGGAGGGGCATACCCACCCTAGTGTCCCAGTTCTCTCTTCAGACAGCGTGTGTTAGCACTTAGAGCAAAACTTTGTAGAGCTTGGCCTGGCTGGCTGCCTTTGCGGTGCGTGAAGTTGGAGGAGGTGTATGGGACCCGGAGGATTGCATTTTTAACAGCGCTTTGATTATTCTCTGTTGTTTGAGCTCTGTCTCTTGTTCCTATCTCCCACATATCTGCCAGCTCCCCTTCTGGATATTTCTGGGACGCTGCTTGCAGGGCAGGCTGATTCTCTCTTCTCCTCTGGTCCTCCCTGTGGTTGTGACATCCTCTACTCTTGCACCAAAATTTCTGTCCGTTTTCAGTTTTCTGGGAAAATATTTAAAATCTGTTATCTAGGGATGACTCATTCCATTCTCCCATCTGTTACTAGTATGTCCTAGGACACAAATGTTAAGAGGCATCATTTATTTTATTTTATTTTGTTTTGTTTTGTTTTACTTTATTTTATTTTATTTTACTTTATTTTATTTTATTTATTTTAAGAGAGAGAACAAGCAAGCAGGCAATGGGCAGAGAGAGAGGCAAAGAGAGAATCCCAAGCAGGGTCCCTGCTGTCAGTGCAGAGCCCAGTGTGGGACTCAGTCTCACTAACCATGAGATTGTGATCTGAATCGAAATCAGGAGTCAAGCACTTAATGGACTGAACCACCCAGATGCCCAAGAGGCATCTTTTATAGCCACTGCCAAGGAGGAAGGATTAATACTAGAGGGTCCTATCCGAGAGACCCTCTGCCCCCAAAGAGGGGGCTGGCACCAATCAGACACAGATGAAATCTTTGACCGTGTCAGTCAACTGAGACCTCTTCTGTCTCTGTATCCTGTCCCTACTCTACTTTAAAACCAGAAGAGCCATTGGTAGCCCGGCAAGATAATGGAGAGGGGAGAGAGGAGGACAAGAATATGGTGGGGAAACAAACAATGGTCTCCATTTTCCATCATAGATGTTCAGCCTGTGGGAGGCTGGACCTGAGTGGGGGAGGAGCTCCAACCTTGGACAGAGTTTCAAGGTTTGCTCTCACTAGGACCAGACGTTTTAATTGCTAACATTAGACTGCTTATAATTTGACTTATGAGGGGTTTTTGTTATCTTAGGAGTGACTGGAAAAAATGAGACCCTCTCTGCTGTTCACATAGCACAAATGGGGAGTTAAAACCACAGCGGATTGAAAAGGACGATGACCGATTCTTCACTGACTTTTAAAAGATACGTCAAGAACGTTTTCCTTTTTGGAAATGTGTTAGGATGACAGCTTATGGGCGGATTGGCTCTTAATTTTGCTCCTTAAAAGAAACTTGAAGCTCAGCTCAGGTCTCGGTGTCGTGGGATCAAGCCCTCTTTGGGGCTCCATGCTCAGCATGGGGCCTGCTTGGGATTCTCTCTCTCCCTCTCTCTCTGCTCTTCCCCCTCACTCATGCACGCCTTCTCTCTCTCTAAAATAAAAAAGAAGAAAAAGAAACTTTCACATACTTTCACATGGTCTGCAATGTAACGGTTCTCCAAGATAAGTGCATCATTTTTTTCCTTGTAATGTTTTCTCCATGTGATAATCTGATGGTGCTCATGTGCATGTTCAAACTATCAGGGGACAAAAATACCAATTCATAGTCTAAAAACCAAAAATGAACATAATTTCAATATTACTATCAAGTTGAACATTCTAGGATGATTTTTTGTTGTTTGCACATAGAGGCTGTGTGTGCCCTTGTCTGACAAGTTAAGTTGATTCTGATTAATTTTCTCTTAGAATGTGGATGAGGGCAGCTGTCCCAGGGTCCTGCTCATGCGCTTCCTGTCTTTTTTTTTCTTCAAGATTTTATTATTAACGTGCAGTCAAATTATATGGATGAGAAGCAATGCTGCACTTTGCGCCCACCTCAAAGGTGTGATTTTTTAAAATCAATTTTACGGAGGCATAACTTACATCCCAATAAAATGTACTCATTTTAAATGTATAGTTCAATGAGTTTTGACAAATGCAGACACACATGCAACAATCACCACTTCTGAGGCAGAGTCTTTTTATCATCCCCCAAAGTTCACTCGGCCCATCTGCAGTCCGTCCCCTCTAACCCCCAGGAGTAGGCAAAACTTGATTTGCTTTCTGCCACTATAGGTTAGTGCTGCCTCTTCTAGAATATCAAAGAAACTGAATTATACTTTCTGTGTGTCAGGCTTTTTTTTTTTTTTTTTTTTTTTTTTTTTTTGCCCAGCATGTTTTCAAGATTCATCCGTATTCTGATGTTCATCAGCGATTCATTTCTTTTTGTTGATGAGCGGTGATTACATTCCCCTCCCTAACTTTCTGTGGTTAGCAGTGACCTGCGCTTACAGCACCTGCAAGAATGAGTCCGGGGGTGGGGGTGGATTTTATCCCCAAACATGTCATTTGTATATTGTGCAACCTTGAGCCAGTCCCGCCTAAGCCAGCCTTTTCATGCTCGATGTGGGTGATGATGGCACGTTGCTTTGTAAGCCCAAGAAAGGTCTACGTAAGAGACGCAGGAAGTCAAGGGTTGGTAGTGCCTTTGCCAGCATGAAGATGTGGAAAGCCGTGTGTGGCATAATAACTCTCCTCATGATCCCAAACAGCGGTGTTTGGAGCCTGATCCAGGAAGCTGCCACTGCCGTATTCTGTCATTCCCCTCTGTGTCCTTATGTGTGGGAAGATACTATTTCCCACCTCCATTGGTGTGAAAAATGATGATCCTCTCACATACAAAGGGTTGTATTTGCAAACAGGAACTGAGAAGCAGGAGTAGAAGGCTTCTTTGGGAAATGTATTTTTATTCCTAAGCAAGTATAAACTCATATTTATGTAAGGTAAAAATTAATAAATGGAGAAACAAATAATATAGGACAGGGATGTCTGTAGTCTGGAAGCACACCTTTTTCAAATGGTTCTAATTGCTCTTAAAATATTATTCTTCCAGGTGCAGAGCACTATTTGCTTTTCTGTGCTCCATACCCGTCACCGTCAAGGTAAGAGGGATGAAATGCTGCGTGTTTGCGCACTGTGCCTGGTTCATGAGTGATGCTTTAGGCTGCAAGGTAGTATTTTATGTCAGTCTCAGACTGCTGATAACCAGAGGTGTCGCCCGACTGGCCCTTGCGGTTCATATGAGTTCAAGATGCCCTCAGCAATAACCACCAGGGAACTTTGAAAAAAATGTTTAAAAGGTTCATTACTTACACGTCCTGGAAATTACATGACATGCCTAGAGCCACACAGCAAGGTCACAGCAGGAGGTGGGGAGAAGCACATGGGTCCAGTGTCCTGCTTCTCTTGGGGTCACGGTAGGGGCTTCACATCCTTAATTCCAACAAAGGTTCATTTGAACCCACGGAAAGCAGAATCTGAGAGTCAGGGACAACTTTTCTACTCATGTGCTTTGGGAAGGTCCTGCTCTCACCCTCCGCTGCTTGTGCAGGCCCTCGTCACACAACACATGAGGTGTCGTCCTGGCCCTCCCCCTTCTGCAGTTCCCTGACCACTGTAGATTCCCAGAAGTCTGTCTGCACGGTGATGTCATGAAACACCATCCCAGTGGTACCTGGGGACTTAGGTGGAGGCAGCCGGGGTCCTGCTTAATGGGCTTCCTCCTGTCTTGTCTCCTCGGGACCAATCCATCCTCCTCTCAGGAAGGAAATCTTTCATTCATGATCTTCACAGGAACAATATGACAACAAGGCTAATTTTACGTGTCAGTTTGGGCTAAGTGATACCCAGGTAGCTGGTAAAACATTATTTCTGGGTGTGTCTGTGAGTGTGTTTCTGGAAGAGATCAGCATTTGGACCTGTAGACAGAATAAAAAAGATTGCCATCACCAATATGGATGGGCATCACCCAGTCCATTGAGGACCCAATAGACCAAAAAGGTAGAAGAAGGACAGATTCGCTCTCAGTACTTGAGCTGGGATATCCCTCTTCTCCTGCCCTTGGACATTAGTGCCCCTGGTTCCCATATCTGCAGACTTGGGCTGGGACCATTGGATCTACTGGTCCTCATGCCTTTGGGTTGGACCAAACACCGTTGGCTTTCCTGAGTTTCTAGCTTGCACATGGCAGATCATGGGACTTCTCAAACTTTGTAATCACATGAGCAAATAGCTCATAATAAATATTCTGTATATCTGTAAGTTCTTGGTTAGGTTTGTCTAGAGAACCTGAATAATACCTAAAAGTGGTTTTAGAGAAAGGGAAATTTTTTTTTAGGTTTATTTATTTATTTTGAAAGAGAGTGCAGTTGGGGGAAGAGGCAGAGAGAGGGAGAGAGAGAATCCCAAGGAGGCTCTGCATTGACAGATGAGGGGCTTGAACTCATGAACCATGAGATCATGACCTGAGCTGAAATCAAGAGTCCGTGACTAAACCGACTGAGCCCCCCCAGGCACTCCAAAGAAGTAAAATTTAGGACTGAGTTTTCTGAATTGGTTCTGGGGTTTCTGGAGTTGGCTCTCTAGTCTAATTAGATTTAGAGATGATAATGATTCTGTTTGCAGCAGTAAAGAGAGCTCTGGTCGTCCATGGTGTGAGCCCTTGATAGCAATATGCAAAAGACGTGCATTGGATCCTCCTCATCAAGGAGTTAAGAGACTCTGTATGTAATACTTGGAAACCTTTTTGGCAGACGGGGAAATATAAATGACATTGGTTCCTTTTTCCTAATGTGGCTGGACGAAGTGGTGAAAGAAATGGATGAGCTCAGAGATTTGATCTGATTTCTCAGCTGAAACACCACATAAATGACCCAAGAGCTTCTATATGTGCCTTGAAGGCGATGCCATACACACAGGGCTGAAATTGCTGCAAATCAAGCACAGGACCCCATCCTGCAACTGGCTGAGTTACAACACAGATTGAACTCCTAGCCTCTCAGGGCGTCTGTTATTAAAGTGAGAGCAATGACTGGGAAAGAATGAGAGCCTGTTATTTGGAATGGGCACATGTGGGAAGATCCTGATGAAGCTGGGGACGCTGAGCCTCTCAATTCTAATGAGTCTTTCATGCCGGTGGAAGGGGCCTCTCCACTCTCAGTGGTATCAGCCTTTCCACCCCCGTCTCTGGGATGGAGACAGGGAAAGTTAAAGTAGGACAAAGCAGACTGTTCTTCCTGAGATTCAACTACTTTTCTAGAATAAAGGTCCCGGTATTAGTCCCTTTGGTGGATTTCCAGAATTTTGAAAATCCTGATTTTGTTCCTCATGCTAGTGATCTCATTCTTTTATGGAGAAGAGGAATTTTGAATGTTCTTACCCCACTCTTCTTGCCGATGTCACCTAGGGTCATGTCATGAAGCTATTAAAAGCATGACCGCAGCCCTTTTCTTTGTTTTTCTAACAGTTAGGTGTTGTCCAACCATAGGTTACAGCTGTCCATAGTATTCACTTTGCTGAAAAGTGGCAGATGGTTTTGCTTGTGAAAAAGGCAAAAAAAAAAAAAAAAATTCATAATGTTTCCTTTTTAACAGCAGCATACAATAATCCCCAGCTGTTCAATGTTTGTCACATTTTGCAAAGAACCTATAACCATCAAGTAGGATTTATCTTCTGTATTTTTAGGTGGACATACCTCAATTTGTAGAGGTTTTCTATTTTCCTTTTGGTAATGTTTACATAATGCTTTTTAAATTTTTTTAATGTTTATTTTTAAGAGAAAAAGAGACACACACAGAGTTTGAGTGGGGGAGGGGCAGAGAGAGAGAGAGAGAGAGAGAGAGAGACAGAATATGAAGCAGGCTCCAGACTCTGAGCTGTCAGTACATAGCCTGATGGGGGGCTCAAACCCATGAGCTGTGAGGTCATGACCTGAGCTGAAGTTGGTCGCTTAACCAACTGATCCACCCAGGTGCCCCTATAATGGTTTTTGTTTTTGTTTTTGTTTTTGTTTTATAAATAACTCTAACTGATCTTTTCCTCACTTTAATTTTTTCCTCAAGGGTTAGTGTAGAAATGAATCAAATTCTCACTTAATTCCATGATTTTCGTGACATTTCTGTTATCTCAAGAATGCCTCTTGTCACCATGACCCCTAAAGGGGAAATCTCTCTGTGAATCATATGACTGGAATTAATCTTTTAGCATCTCAAAATAACTCTGAATGTTCCCGTTCATCTTTACTTCAAAATATTGGCTCAGTGTGTGCATGTATATTTATTTATGTGCAAGCCGAGTAAACCTAGCCTTTTTGTGATCTGGAATTTTCATGACTTTTGAATGTTCTTATCATGTGGTCTTGGAACCCAACTGATGGAAGTGAGTTTATTTATAAAGAAAATATTATTTGAAACTGCTTGAAAATAGGCGATACAGAATTGCATAACATTGTGACTTTTCAAGAACCTTTTTCACAAAATATCTGAGAAATATCTCTTTTTTCCGCTGTGTATTCGCTTTCATGGTCTATAAATATTACTAGGAACATGATTTTGGGGAAAAAACTGTTTTTCATGTATCAGCGTTGAGTGAAACTGATCTTTCTCTACAGTTTAGCCTTGTGGTCCTTTTTGAATTTTCAGTGATTAATAATGTTGAAAAATATCAACATTCGTCTGAAAGTTAAGAACACGTCAGAAGGCCGATAGCCCCTTCAAAGTCCCCTGAGAGGAGGAGAAGAGAGGAGTGATTGAACTGGATGGAGAAACCAGTCTTCAGTAATGGTGATTAGAATATCTTTTATAGATTTTATGGAAACACATGATTATCTTAGATCGTTTCCAGGGTTTTAAGAGCTGCTTATACAGCTGAAGCATCCAGAAGCTCGGGTGTAGTTGGATGTGGACCCCAGTGTTGTCTTCTTACTGTTAGATAATACATGATGGAACTGAGGGAGGAAAGAAATGGGGGGATGGGAGAGCTCCTGCTTATCTGGACAGCAGGACATGAGCTTCCCTCTCTCTAGACCTGGAAGATACTTAAAGCAGATTCTCTCACTTGCATGGGTGTTTCCATAACTTCTTCAGAGCTCCCCCACCTGTACGTCTGCTGATTGCACTCAGTGGCAGTTTGGGTGATGTTTTCTGTGATATGATTGCCCCTCCTCTCTCCACCTCTAGTTTTCAGGACCTTCAAACCACACAGACTCTCTGCTGGAGTTTTGTCTTCTTTCCAGGTTTAGTTGTTCAGGTGTCAAAATAGGTCCAGGAGGTCCAGGCTGAGTTTTAGTATCTCAAGGGTCGTAAAACATCACCTGCTCTATGTCCCTGCTCAGTAAAAGTCCAGGGCAATTCCTGTGTGGCTCCTTTTATTGTTGTTCTGCTTTATTTAAAACTTTATTTTTTATTACTAAAAAAATGTTAGGGGCTCCTGGTTAAGCGTCCAACTTTGGCTCAGGTCATGATCTCGCAGTTTTTGAATTTGAACCCAGGGTCGAGCTCTGTGCTGACATCTCAGAGCCTGAAGCCTGCTTCAGATTCTGTGTCTCCCTCCCTCTCTGTCCCTCTCCTACTCACACTCTGTCTCTGTCTCTGTCTCTCTCAAAAATAAACATACGTTAAAAAAAAAAATGTTCTGTAGACCTCTACGTTTCAATGGCAAGAGTCAGATTCCATTTTACCATTTTCACCCCTTCCAGGAAGCATGAAGCAAGCTTTCCTTTGGGCTCCATTGGAAGCTCACCTTCTACCCTCAAGATTCCTCCCCTTACACGCACACAGAAGCTTATACCAACTCACACACCCTGTCCTCCTGTGTGTTGCGGGGGGTGGGTGTGTGTGGGACAAATGGCACCAGTTTCTCTGAAGAAATCATCTTCATAAAATTCTCTCTACAACTAAAATTCCTGAGGCATCTGGGTGGCTCAGTCAGTTCAGTGTCTAGCTCAAGTCATGATCTCGCCGTTCATGAGTTTGAGCCCTGCGTCAGGCTCTCTGCTGTCAGCGTGGAGCCCGCTTCAGATCCTCTGTCCTCCTCTCTGCATCTCCTCCACACACCTTCCCTCTCTCTCAAAAATAAACATTTAAAAAAATTGAATAAAAAGATAAAACTCCTAACCATTTTCTACCCTCCAGCCAAGTGAATATCAGTTGGTAGCATTTCCTTTTGATATCTACATCGTGATCTGACTCCTAACACTTCATTACGCTGTATCTTTTATATCTGTGTGTCTCAGCCAAAAATTTCAATGCTCCTTTGCAGGAGCTTAAAGTCAGAATATCTACTTAATTGTATTTATTTGGGCTGGGAAAGATTTCCAAACATGCATGCCCTAGCAGAGCAAAACTGGTCTTGGGTCCATCATTGAATTTGAAAATGTATTTATGAGTTGGGGCCATTAAACCAATCAATCAACTCATCAAAGACTATCTTCCTACACTAACTCCTTCTAAACACAAGTAGCAAATTAAAACTGGTTCTTTTCTGTATCTTTTTCACAGTTTAAATCAATAATTTCAAGAGCAGGCTCGCTTTGGCTGCACGTGTACTAAAATTGGAACAATTCAGAAAGATTAGCGTGGCCCCTCAGCAAGGATGATGTGCAGATCCATGGAGAATAATTTCAGGAGCTAAATCAGGTATCAATTTTTACCTATGTTCAAATAAGGAACGTTGTCTTCTTGGCATCTTTTTCATTCCAATCTTATTTTCCGCACTCACCAACAGACCCTCTTCTGGTGCTCTGCCCCAGCTTGGAGGTTGCTAATCACTGGGGTGAGATTCAGAGCAAGACTGAAACCAAATGATCTGCAGTCTCTGTGTACCCTTGAGAATCATTTTCTCCACAGCACCTTCGTGCTTGGTGGAAAAGGCAGACTTCATTAGCGTAAGTCACGAATAACACAACGAAATAGTACTTTCCAGACTTCAGTGACACTACAGGATTCAACTAAGAAGCTCGTTTTGTCTGCGATAATTTAAGCCAGGAAAGACTTTCTTATCTATTTGGCCTTTTCCTATTTTCCCCTCAATCTAAGCTAATTTATCTTAAGGCACTGTCACCAGTGGTCCTCACTCATGTAAGGTAAGTACAGTTGTTCAAATGGGTAAGCTGTGTTGGATACAGTAAAATATCTTCGTAACTCACAAAAAGTCTAGACAAATGAGAAGAGATCTCCCAGATAAGACTTCCAGGAATCACACTGGCTCACTTCTCCCTTAATAAGAGAACCCAATATGTAGCCGTGTCGATTGTCAGTAATGGTTTTCCCTGCCTTATTGCCATCTAGGTACAAGCTCTAATAATATGTTCTTTTTGAGATGTAAGGAGAAATTCTGTGTGGTAACTGTGAAAAGAACAAATACCTTAAATGGGAAAGTTTATATCCTCATTTGGGAAGCGATAACAAATACCAACATAGAAGATTCAAGACGATCATGGGTACCTTAGTATTCCCTATAGCGCTAGTTATGATGGCAAAGAAATTGATAGCCTAAAAGTCTAGCAGAAGGTTATTGTACAACCACAGCACCAAAATCCTCCGCCACCATGCATTCCCGTCACGATTTTCAAGGGAATGTGTCTCGCTGTTTACATGCTGTGCAAGAATGAAGTATATTTTTCCATGTGATGGAAAATTATACAGCCTTAAATATTGTTTCTGAAGATTACTAATAACATGGGGAAATGTTTATGGCCTTATGTTCACCAAAAAGCATGATGTCCGCTTGTACAAAATGCCACTAAGTGCATAGAAGAAATCTTATTTTTTTTTTAGTACTACTTTTTTTTTAAATTTTGTTTAACATTTATTCATTTTTGAAAGGCAGAGAGAGACAGAGCGCGCATGGGGGAGGGGCAGCGAGAGGGAGACACAGAAACAGAAGCAGGCTCCAGGCTCCGAGCCATCAGCACAGAGCCCGACTCGGGGCTCGAACTCACGGACCGCGAGATCATGACCTGAGCCGAAGTCGGCCACTTAACCGACTGAGCCACCCAGGCGCCCCCATAGAAGAAATCTTAAAAAGAAATACATGAGAATGCGAAACCCTGCTTTCACACGAGTGGTCAGGATACGTGCATACCTCGCCCCTCTTCTTTAGTATAGCTGAAGGTTTGTACAGGGGAAAAAGTACCACCTTTGTAGTGGAAATACACTTCTAACTTGTATTTCTAAGAATAAATACAAGCACAGTAGAGACTTTAAGTAAAAGGAGGGCTGGGGAGGCTTCCTTGGCTTTGGCATTTAGAAGGTAATTGAAGAACTTAGCCAGAACATTTTCAATGAAGGTGATGGGGGGAGAAGTCACTTGGCCGGAGATTAAAATTTTAAATGGGAAGCTAAATGTGTTAGCGAATTTAAACCCTATTTCCAAACCACTTGGCTATGAAAGGGATGGAAAAAGATAAAGGAGTAGCTCAAGAGGGACATTAGGTTAGGAACGGGCTATATCTATACGTTTAATGGGAGATACCAGAGGATATTTAGGGCTGCATGGGAGTCCGTAGAAAAGCAAACGTTTTGAATATAGGTTAAAAGCCTCAATTTTCTCTGGGAAGGAAGAGAAGTTATCAGCAGAGAAAAGTGGCTGGTGGCAGGTTTTGAGAAGAGGTTAACAAAGAATTAAAGTCGTTGCTGTGGTGTTTTTTTTCCCTGCACCAGTAGTTGACCAGTGGGCATGACAGTATTGCTCAGCCGCGTTAGAGCCCAGATGCCACTGTGTTCCTGGAACGCGTGACGACACCAATCTGCTCAAATGTGTGATTTCATCTAACAGTCTGCAGGGGGCTGGGATGGAGCAGAAGAGGTGAATAACGGGACCGATGCGGAATGGAGAGATTAGAAGTTTGGGTGGGAAAGGAGGACCCAAATTATAACTCCTTTGCAACCTCAGGGACGTGGGGGCTGAGGAGCCCGCACTGGGAATTAGGGCTTGTAAAGGAGTGGAGGTGTAGCCCCCAGATCAGGAAGCGGACAGGGTCCTCGAGGGCGGCCTGAGGCACTCAAGCCATTGTGTCATCTTGTGTCTCTTCCTTGCGGATGGGTCTGGCTCATCGTGCTTTCATCGGCAGGGTTTTTATTGTAAACGTGACCTAACCAGGGAATATTTTCCAGGCTCACTTTCTTGTATTTATTTTTCTTTAATTGCACAGAGTGTTGTGAATAGTCATAGAAGCAACAGCGAATAGCGTCTGTCACGGAGAAATGAGCGGTCCTTGGCCACAGCACATAAAGCTGCTCCGTGGAGCTGGGGAGCGTGCCCTGTGGTCTGTGCAGGTAAAGGGGGCTTCCAGAAAGAAAGAGCACCCCGAGGCTCTTCCTAGGCAGCTAAACTCTCCTTGCGGGAGTATCATCCCTGATAATCAGATTTTGTGTCACCTGTGAGCTAAATTATGTGTGAAGGCTGAAAGTTGAAAATTCCCTCTCTCATTGGAGGAAATAAGATAGAAGGTTAGTGTCTTTTTAAAAAAAAATTGTAAATATGTATAAATATATATATATGTATATATTTTTCTCATTAGTGTGATAACAAAAATTCACATACACTGTCATTTTGTACGTTTCGATTGCATTAGAGATCAGACATGATTTTTCTTCTGTGCCATCAAGAACATTATTTTTAATCATTGCTGCCACAGCATGTCTGAGGCTGTCTGGTTCTTTTTAATCACATAATCAAGGGAATGTAGTGGGTTCATCATGAGCATCTATAAGGCAGTGTCCACATAGACTATGGGATAGTTTATGGCCTCAAAGTAGGAGAGGGACTAATATAGCCTATATAATGATTAATATTATAGATCAGTTCTTCCATATCTACTTCAGGGCTCCTTTGCATTTATTCCGTGTAATAATTAATAATAGGCCCCGTGGGCTTTAAACATTAGCCATGTCCTGTGAATAAATAATAAATGTATCATAAACAAGCAGGGAGAAAAGGAAATACCGTGCACACTTTAACATACTCAATTCAGTATCTGTACTGAATTTCCCATAAATGGGTAGAATGCGTCTTAGAAAATACCCCTAAAATCAAGTACTTATTAAGACAGGTTCACACTGATGATGGTACAGATATTGAGTGTGTAATCTGTGCCTCGTACTATTGCAGGTGCTCTCTCTGTATTATCTCACTTAATCTTTGGCTCAGTCCCATCAGATAAATATTACTCTTGTCACAATTGTAAAGGAAAATAACCTGAGAGGTAAACTCCCATGCTAGAGATTATATACCCACCACCACCTGACCATCCCTGCCCTCTACAAGACTCTAGATGCCATTATTTGTTATACTTAGGATAAGGTAGAGTTCTTAACTTTGTTGGTTTCCAAGAACGATCAGATTTTTTGCCCCATTTATCTAGTGGGATTCGTTATTGTTGCTTTCCAACACTGTGTCATTACACTGATCTTCTTTTATATCTAGGGGTAGACTGTTTTAAAAGCTGAATTGATGCAGGCAGTAAAATCTAATGACCGTGTGTCAGCGTCATTAGTGGAATGACGAAGTTAACCTGATGCGTCTCTTAATATAGAACAAGAGTCTGTACCAAAATTTGTTAATGCAAAATATTAAAAATCCTAACCATTAATACATTCTAACATTGACCGTAAAATGGTATGGCATCGTGTTTGGTTCTGGTTTTTCCTATTTGAAACATCTTGTCTTTGAAGGTTCCTTGAATTTTAAGGTACACCAATATAATGAAATGCAAACATCATTTTCCATGCACCATTGAACCTAGCAGTTGGAATTTTTAAAATGCATTTGTAAGGAGAAACTTAAAGAAGGATGTGTTTTCGTTTATTTTTATTAAAATTCTGCATGCTTACCTAAGTGAGTCTCCTGAGCAGCGCATGGCAACTACATAGCAACGTAGGCTTTAAAGAAGTTTTGCAAGTTCAAATTAAATACCATTTCACACAGGCTAATGGAGTTTTTAGCAAAATTCTCCAGTGGTTGGGGGGAGAAAGGCAATAAAGTTTGTCTAAACTGGAGAATAGCTGATTGGACCTTGAAAGTCAGAACTGGCCCATTATTGGAAAACATTGAATGACTTTTCCTGTCAAATTTTCTGAATTACCCCGGACCCTTTCCTGACCTAACCCAGCACGTATGTGTTTCTGTTAGCAGCTCCCCCCACCAGGATTCCCCAGTACAGCTAACTAGTCTGCATTTATCCTAAGAGGGGAAAAGCTGTCTAAAAAGGAGACTTTTCTCCAGAGTCATTTCAATAGGGCCATGACTTTCTGTGTGGTCTCATCTGCTCATCTCGTCTCATCCAAAAATACAGCCATCCCTTAACTCTCTGTGACCCAATGGTTACTCTCACAGTGGTACTTTTCCTTGATATGGTAGAGTTCAAGCGATCTTTCAGGAGACATCTAGATGTTCGATATCTCCTGTGTCCTTGCCCATGCTTCCTGAGCGAATTGGTTACTGCAAAGGCTTCTCAGTTCTGCTTCCTGACTACACCACTAGCCGGGTATTCAAGTGACCGAGGTTTAGATTCTAGATCTGTCGCTGTCACTTGTAGGATTTGGAGTAAATCACTTAATTTCCGTGAACTTCGTTGCTCAGATCAAAGTAGTGTATAATTAAGAATGATTGTGAGGATTACAACAGATATTGTGAGTGAAGTTTATTTGTTGAGACATTGTAATATAATTACATATAATTAGGGAGGCTATAAAATAAACCCAAATGTGAAAGGGTGGAAATGTGAAGTGGCGGTAATGGGAGAAACATACTGAGAGGAAAAGAAATTGACAAGGTAAAAGTGAAAAACAATGAGGTCTGTCATAAGGCTGTTGTAACCAATCCTATCTTTTAAAATAATGTGTTGTGCCATAGTTTGCTTTCATTGCAGAATGAAAATTCAGAATTAGAATATTATGCTGTATAAGCTTTGGCACCCTGGAATCGATACGTCTTTCACCTTCAAGTCAGTGAGAATTTATTCTTGAGAGCGGTCCATACTTAGCAGAAATAAAATTACAGACCTACCCCCAGTGAAAACATTAAAAAATGTAACAGCTGTAATTCTCATGATAATGATGAAGCCTCACATGTATGGGCAAGAAATACTATTCAAGAAATTACTCTGTCGGACGTTCTAACCATTGTACATGCATCGCCTCGTTTAATCATGATACCAACTTTACGGTGTTGGTCATGTCAATAGCACCACGACACAACTGGAGCTCATTGACTGTACATGACTCGTCCACAGTCACAAGACAAATACGTAGCAAAACCAGGATGGGAACCTCCCTCCTTAGCTGCACAGTACATGTCAGCAGTCACTAGAAGGGCTCCCTCCCTCTTTGCCCTTCTGGCCACTGGTGTGCAAGGACGGAGCTGGCTCTAGCGTCTTGCAAGCCTCCATTGTTAAGTCGTGAGCAATTTTGTGAGATCATTGTTAAACACAGTTCCTCTTAAACTGACCACAGTGGAAACATTTATAGCACAGAAATTGGCAAATATTACAGGTCAGAGACACCCCCCTCCCAGCCACCAGAGCCAGGTGTTAAACATTTACCATCATACCACTGAATTAGAGTTGGAGATGTTCTTCTACCTTCCATTTATGGCTAATTTTAAATGCCTTTTAAATTCCCTCAAAAGCAAAAGGGAAAACGAATCAAAATGAACCATAAAATAACAGTCAGATTTCCATCATGCAGTTTGTGTTACACCATCTTGATGTTTGATATCCTTTGTAAAAATAGGGCAATTTTTAATGTTGAAAGTTAAAGAGTTTCATCTTCGGGAATTTTCTCTCAGTAGAACTGATTACTTCCAATGAATGGGACTATTCCTACTTTGTGTGTAGAAAGAGATGTAGTACTTTACTTTTACAGTATTGTAAAGAAAGAAAAAGGTTTTATCACAAAAGTTACTGAATGGTATATGAATAGGAAATGCATTGATTAAATTTTCTCTCGTGCACAATGAATGTCTCATCCCTAGATGTTTTCATCCACCCCAGGTAAATGCCAGCATATCCAAAACCAATTCAAAATGATGTCTGTTTTTCCTTCTAAGTTAAACAAATATTTACAATTGAAAGTAGCACAATGATTTTACTTTCGGCTAAAATTACTCTCTTTATGGATTAGATTTGTCACAAACATAAGGTGATTTGTAACTGATTTAAGTAAATCTAAAATACAAGTTCTCTGCGTTTATTAATCTACCTTCATGATTTTAACTTTACTGATTTAATAAATGTGCAAATAGAATGATTCTGGAGGAATTTTAACTAGAGTATCAAAATATCCAGTCTGAGAAATTACCTGTACAATTATGATATTTTAACTCATTAATATCAATTTGGTTCAGAAACACTTGCCAAGAAAATTATAATTATACTTACAAATTGGTGTTTTTTTCATTTACCTCACTTAAGAACTATGTCTTAACGTTACAAAAACGTTCATGGTTTTTGAACACCTCGGGGAAAATGTTCTGGTCATCACTGACAAAGTGTTTAATAAACGGACCCATTTCTTCTCTGAACACGTGCATTTTTCACTCACCAATATATGAAGAGGCTTATCATGTTTGTACCTTTCCGTAATGTTTAACACTTTCCTGAAAGAATCATAATATTATTTTACAAATGATGTCCATCCTGGAAATGTTACATGAACAAATTTCACCACTCATCCAAAAGTCCATCCAAAGCTATAAGAATCCTCTTGGGACTATGTCCATGTCTTTGTGAGAACCTCATAATATTATTCATATTTCACTTTGGTGAGCCTTTCTGTCTCTTCTGTTAGAGGATAAGCCCCTGCAGTATATAAAAAAGGGTTGGTCATTTCCTATAAATGTTACGATAAAGCCATTTGTTATTTTTTTCTTTTAAGATTTTATTTAAATTCAAGTTAGTTAACATATAGCGTATTGGTTTCAGGAGTTGAATTCAGTGATTCGTCCCAAAGCTCATCCGAGCAAGTGTCCTTCTAAATGGACACTGTCCTTATTAATCACCCGTTTAGCTCATCCCCTGCCCACCACCCCTCCAGCAATCATCAGTTTGTTCTCTGTATTTAAGAATCTCCTATGGTTTGTCTCCTTCTCTGTTTTTATCTTATCCTATTTTTTCTTCCCTTCTCCTATATCCATCTATTTTGTCTCCTAATTGCCACATATGAGTGAAATCATATATTTGTCTTTCTTTGACTGACTTATTTCACTTAGCATAATACACTCTAGTTCCATCCATGCCATTGCAGATGGCAAGACTTCATTCTTTTTGATGGCTGAGTAATATTTCATCGTGTGTGTGTGTGTGTGTGTGTGTGTGTATGGCACATCTTCTTTATCCATTCATCATTAAATGGACATTTGGACTCTTTCCATAATTTGGCCATTTTTGATGGTAAGTTATAAACATTGGGGTGCATGTGCCCCTTTGAATCAGTATTTTTGTATCCTTTGGATAAATACCTAGTAGTACAATTGCCAGGTTGGAAGGTAGTTCCTTTTTTTAACTTTTTGAGGAACCTCCACTCTGTTTTCCAGAGTGGCTGTACCAGTCCACACTCCCACCAACAGTGTAAGAGGGTTCCCCTTTCTCCACGCCCTCACCCCTCAACAACATCTGTTGTTTCCTGAGTTGTTAATTTTATCCATTCTGACAGGTGTGTTGTGCTATTTCATTGTAGTTTTGATTTGTATTTCCCTGATGATAAGTGATGTTGAGCATCTTTTCATGTGTCTGTTAGCCATCTGGTTATCTTCTTTCAAAAAGTGTCTGTTCATGTCTTTTGCCCATTTCTTCACTGGATTACTTGCTTTTTGGGTGTTGAATTTGGTAAAATCTTTATAGATTTTGGATACTAACCCTTTATCTCCTATGCCATTTGCAAATTGAGGTCAAAGAGGTTGCTGTCTGCATTCTTCTCTGGGATTTTGATGGTTTCCTGTCTCACATTTAGAGCTTTCATCCATTTTGAATTTATTTTTGTGTATGGTGTAAGAAAGTGGTCCACTTTCATTCTTCTGCAAATTGCTATCTAGGTTTTCCAACACCATATGCTCAAGAAACTGTCTTTTTTCCATTGGATATCTTTCCTGCTTCATTGAAGATTAGTTGACCATATATTTGTGGGTCTGTTTCTGGCTTCTCTAATCTGTTCCATTGATCTGTATGGCTCTTTTTGTGTAAGTACCATACTGTCTTGATGATTATAGCTTTAATACAGCATGAAGTCCAGAATTGTGATGCCTCCTGCTTTTCTTTTTCAACCTTACTTTGGCTATTTGGGGTCTTTTCTGGTTCCATACATATTTTGGGATTGTTTGTTCTAGCTCTGTGAAAAATGCTTGTGTTATTTTGATAGGGATTGTGTTGAATGTGTAGACTGCTTTGGGTACTACAGACATTTTAGCGATATTAGCTCTTTCAGCCCATGAGCATGGAATGTTTTTCCATTTCTTTGTGTCTGGTTCAGTTTATTTCATAAATGCTCTATAGTTTTCAGAGTACAGATCTTTCACCCCTTTGGTTAGGTTTATTCATAGGTATCTTATGGGTTTTGGTGCAATTGTAAATGGGATTGATTCCTTGATTTCTTTCTCTGCTGCTCCATTATTGATGTATAGAAATGCAACAGATTTCTGTATGTTGATTTCTTATCCTGTGGATTTGCTGAATTTATGTATCAGTTCTACAATTTTTTGGTGGAGTCTTTTAGGTTTTCTGCATATAATATCATGTTGTCTGTGAAGAGTGAAAGTTTGACTTCTTACTTGCTGGTTTGGATGCCTTTTATTTCTTTTTGTTGTCTGATTGCTGAGGCTAGGACTTCCAGCGCTATGTGGAATAAAAAGTAGTGAGAGTGGACATCCCTGTTGAATTCCTGACCTTAGGGAAAACGCTCTCAGTTTTTCCCAATTAAGTATGATATTAGCTATGGGTCTTTCATATATGGCCTTTATGATGTTGAGGTTTCCTTCTGTCCCTACTTCGTTGAGGGTTTTTCTTAAGAAAGGATGCTGTATTTTGTCAAATGCCTTTTCTGCATCTATTGAGAAGATGACGTGGTTCTTACCCTTTCTTTTATTCATGTGGTGTATCACATTGATTTGTGGATATTAAACAACCCCTGCAGCCCAGAAATAAATCTCACTTGATTATGTTGAATAATTCTTTTAACGTACTTTTGGATTCGATTTGCTAGTATCTTGTTGAGAATTTTTGCATCCATGTTCATCAGGGATATTGGTCTGTAATAATAGTAGGGGACTTTAACACCCCACTTGAGCAATGGACAGATCATCTAAGCAGAAGGTCAACTGGGAAACAATGGCTTTGAATGACATACTGGACCAAATGGATATAACAGATCTATTCACAGAATTTCATCCTAAAGCAGCAGAATACACATTCTTTTCGAGTGCACACAGAACATTTGCCAGAATTGGATCATATGGGTCACAGATTGGGCCTTAAGCAGTACAAAAAGATTGAGATCATACCATGCATATTTTCAGACTATAATGCTATGAAACTTGAAATCAACCACAAGAAAAAATTTGGAAAGACCACAAATACATGGAGGTTAAAGAACATCCTACTAAAAAATGAATGAGTTAACTAGGAAATTAAAGAAGAAATAAAAAAATATACGGAAGCAAATGAAAGTGAAAATGGAACAGTCCAAAACCTTTGGGATACAGCAAAGGTGACCCTAAGAGGGAAGTATATAGCAATACAAGCCTTTATCAGGAAGCAAGAAAAGTCTCAAATACACAACCTAACCTTACACCTAAAGGATCTGGAAAAAGAACAGCAAATAAAGTCCAAAACCGGGAGAAAAAGGGAAATAATAAAGATTAGAGCAGAAATAAATGATAGAGAAACAAACAAAAAAACAGTAGAACAGATCAATGAAACTAAGAGAATTCTTTAAAAGAATTGACAGAATTGATAAACCCCTAGCCAGACTTACCACAAAGAAAGAGAAAGGACCCAAATAAATAATATCACAAATGAAAGAGGAGAGATCACAACCAACACTACAATAATACAATTATAAGAGAATATTATGAACAAATATATGCCAACAAATTGGGCAATCCGGAAGAAATGGACAAATTCCTATAAACACATAAACTACCAAAACTGAAACAGGAAGAAATAGAAAATTTGAGCACATCTATAACCAGCAAAGAAATAGAATGAGTAATAAAAAAATCTCCCAACAAAATACAAATCAAAAACGCAATGAGATACCACCTCATAGCTGTTAGAATGGCTAAAATGAACACCTCAGGCAACAACAGATATTGGCAAGGGTGCAGAGAAAGAGGATCTCTTTTGCACTGCTGATGGGAATGCAAACTGGCGCAGCCACTCTGGAAAACAGTATGGACGTTCCTCAAAAAATTAAAAATAGAACTACCCTACTACCCAGCAATTGCACTACTAGGTATCTTATCCATAGTATACAAAAATACTGATTGAAAAATACTGACACGTGCACCCCAATGTTTATAGAAGCACTATTGACAATAGCCAAAGTGTGGAAAGAGCCCAAATATCCATCAACTGATGAATGGATAAAGATGATGTGGTGTGTGTATGTATGCGTGTATATATATATATATATATATATATACACGCATACATATGTACATATATACATACATACAATGGAATATTCCTCTGTGATTAAAAAGAATGAAATCTTGCCATTTGCAACAACATGGATGGAGCTAGAGTGTATTATGCTAAGTGAAATAAGTCAGAGAAAGATAAGTATCATATGATTTCACTCCTTTGTGGAATTTAAGATACAAAACAGATGAATAAAGGAAGGGAAGCAAAAGTAATATAAAAACAGAGAGGGAGACAAATCATAAGAGACTCTTAAATACAGAGAACAAGCTAAGGGTTGCTGGTGGGGTGTTGGGTGGCAGGATGGGCTAAAGGGGTGAAGGGCTTTAAGGAGGGCACTTATTGGGATGAGCACGGGGTGTTATACGTAAGTGCTGAATCACTAAATTCTATTCCTGAAATCATTATTACACTATATGTTAACTAACTTGGATTTAAATTAAAAAAAAAAAAATCACCCAACAAACAAGAATCCAGGGCCAGATGGCTTCCCAGGGGGAATTCTACCAAACATTTGAAGAATTAATAGGGGCGCCTGGTTGGCTCAGTAGGTTAAGCATCTGACTTTAGCCCAGGTCATGATCATGCAGTCCATGAGTTCAAGCCCTATGTTGGGCTCTGTGCTGACAGCTCAAAGCCTGGAGCCTGCTTCAGATTCTGTGTCTCCCTCTCTCTCTGCCCCTCACCCCCGCCTCAAAAATAAACATTAAAAAGTGTTAAAAAAATAAAAATAATTGGTAAAAAAAAAAAAGGCCTATTCTTCTGAAACTGTTTCAAAAAATAGAAATGGAAGGAAAACATCCAAACTTATTCTATAAGGCCAGCATTACCTTGATTCCAAAATCCAACAAAGACCCCACTAAAAAGGAGAAGATAAAAGCATTTACGTTCATTTATTTATCTATTGAGTACATAACATATATCTTTGTGTAAGTGCTTAGGATGAATTGATGATAACTTTACATCATGATAGCATATATTTTTAAAAGGCAAGACTGATAATCTATGTTTATTTGCTATTTTAAGATATTAGACTTTAATAAATATTATGTGTATAATGAGAACAGGACATCAGAATCAGCAGTTTAGGGAATACGGGTTGGCCGACTTGGAGCTGTATGAACCTAAATCTTTTGGACACAGCAGGGCTTGTAACCCTCTGGGACAGGGCCTCCTACACCCTACCCGGTAAAACCACCCTACTTGGAGAATAACTAAAATTATTGCTCCAACTACATGTGATCTTTACACAGCTCAATTCGTTTTCTTTTTTAAATACCCTACACATTTTAAAGCAGTTTCTAGGAAAGGCCAGTGCACATCTTTACATCTCTAGGTAAAGCCATTTTTATGTGAAGTCTTTTTGTAGGTCATAAATCCAGTATTTCCAAACCTGTAGTTGTCTTTCTGCTGGCTCATTCCCAACCCTGATTTACTAGTAGGTTGACATATATTCTTACATTCTTCTGTATAGGAGAGATTATCAACACTTAGATAGCACATGGTATTCAGATTGCTTCATTGATAACGTAGACCCCCTCAGATTAGAGATTCAGTGTTATCACATCTGTTCATGATCATATTGCCATTAGAATTTATTTTTCTATGCCTAATATATAAAAATAAGTTATATATAAACATTTGTAACTGTAATATATAAGTAATATATGTAATATTTTTTACATCTATATGTGTAACGTGTGTGTAAATAACATTTACACATAAATATGTAATATGTAATATATAAGTAATAGATTTCATAAAAATATATGATATATAGAAATGTTAATAAATTTAAATTTACGTATAAATTTTATTTTCCTGATTGCTTTGTTTAAGCTCTTTGCAAGCCAAGGAAGTCTTTCCTCATACGGGTTGCAAATTATTTATCCCTTAAATTTGTGTGGTTTGTCCTTTGACGTTTAATATGTATGTGTGTAGAAAACAAAACTATATGTGAGTTTGGATATTTTAAACATTTTACATTTGTTTATTGATTTTCTTCTGAGTATGACTTCTGATACATTCCCTAGGATTTGACAACTTTGAAGAAGCCTAAACGTGTACACTGATTATGAACGGTAATTTTTTTATAGTTTGAAAGGTCCTGCTCTGAAAATGATTCCAGATCGATATTCCAGAGGAGGTGAAACAAAACGCCAAGCTCCACGAAGAGATTCATTCTTAAAATTATAATTTGTTCATGTTTTGTTTTCCATCCCAGAGTCTCTTGCATAAAAATTAAATCCAAATCTAAACCACAAAGATTAACATCCTAAAAATAAAGGGAAGTACAAGTAGTGAAAGGCTAACAGGAATAGAAGTTAAGACGTGTTTTCTTCAGTGGCAAAGGACACATGACATCAGAAGCACATCTACTAACCGTCAGGTAGTGAGAGAACCACGTACGTGCCCTGGTGTTTCGTTTACCCCCTGATAAGACAGTAGGGCTGTTTTGCTGGTTTCCAGGCAATGTGTGAAAGACTCTCTGGAGTATGGAAAAAACACTGAATATACTTTGGGGCACCTGGGTGGCTCAGTCGTTTAAGGGTCCGACTCTTGATTTAAGCACAGGTCATGATCTCAGGGTCGTGAGTTCGATCCCCATGTCGGGCTCTGTGCTGACAGCACAGAGCCTGCTTGGGAGTCTCTCTCTCCCTCTCTCTCTGCCCCTCCCTCCCTCTCTCTCTCTCTCCCAAAAAAAAACCCTAATAAATATATATGTGTGCATATATGTATATAGTTTGTTTTCAACCATGTCTTTTGCCAGAACCTCAGGTTAACTCTTTGACAGCTGAAAAATAAAAATAAACTTCAAAGTATCAGATCTCCTCTTTCTACCTGGTATAAGCCAACTACAGATAAATACGCTATGAAATGTATTTATGTGTACGCATGTGTAAATTGATACAGGTTTTCCATAAACACCTAATGACTGTTAAAAATGTCTTAAATGGCACACGTGTGTGATAGTCGGGAAAGGCCTTTGATACTCTGCTCTGTAATTACTTATATAAAGTAATTGTAATTACTTATATAAAACAACAAACGGATTGGTTTTGCTGAATTCACTGACTTCTAAACTCTGTCTCTAAGGTTCTATCACTTCAAAGCTGTCTTGATTAAGATGTGGGAGGGAATTAAATTGATTCAAGGTGGATTAATGAAATACTGATTTGACTAGAGTGTTCTCCTGCAATATTTAATATTCCCTTGCTTTTCCTTCGCTTTGTTGAAATTCATTTTCCTTATTCCTTGAGTTTAATATATGATTATTTTACAGAAAGTACTCATATAGAGTGCTTGAGCACCACACATGTGGCCATTTTATATCGGTTGCAGTATTCTGAAATTATAGTTTCATTATCTCCTGGCCTGTTTTTCAGAGAGAAAAATATGTGTATCCCCACCATTACAAGCTTTGGAAGCTTTGGAACACTATTGAGATTGAAGTGCTATGCTTGCAAAAAGAAAAAAAAAATTGATTCTAACAAATGGCGTGCTTTGAATTTTCCTTTCTACTGCGTTTTTATTCATTTTTTAATTCTCACATCGTGTTCTGAAGCAGTTACAATGAATCATGGGGCTGAATTCAGCTTTGCAAATATGTTAAAAGAAATTATCAAGCACTTCACTTCATCTAGAAATATCACCCAAGGAAAAAATAATAAACCTTTGCTAGCTAGTGTTGCACAATAAGCAAAATGAATTGAATCAGTATTATTGCCTTCCATTTGACAAGCACAACATTGGACTATCTCTGAGAGAGGAACTATTTGTAAACTTCTTTGAACATAGTTACCTTCCTATACATTACTTACTAAGATCCATAATGTGCCTCAGTTACATTGCATGAATACCCGTGTGCTTGAACATGTATTATGTGCCTTGTTTAAACTCTTCCATTTGAGACATGGATGGTGTTTAAGCATTCGCTCTGAGAAGTGGAGTGGCCTGGGAGTACCTTCACCCAGACCCAAAAATGGTAGAAACTGCGACATACATTTAGGACCCGCTGTCACTGGTGGCTGAAATGAAATGTGTTGGCTTTGTGAATTTCTCCAGCGAGCACCTTCATGGATCACGTGAACGGCTTCCCAAATGGTGATTCCTAGTGTCTTCATCTATGGGCAGCAGTTAACAAATGACTGCTTCCATGTTGCTTCAAATTCTAAATGTCATTAATCAACTTGTAACTAACAAGGGCTTTCTTTTTTTTTCTTTTTTTTTTAATGTTTTTTATTTATTTTTGAGACAGAGACAGAGCATGAGCAGGGGAGGAGCAGAGAGAGAGAGAAGGAGACACAGAATCCAAAGCAGGCTCCAGGCACTGAGCTGTCAGCACAGAGCCTGACGCGGGTCTCGAACTCACGGACTGTGAGATCATGACCTGAGCTGCAGTCAGACACTTAACTGACTGAGCCACCCAGGTGCCCCAGGAAGAGCTTTCAGTTGGTGGTCTCGTCCTGATGACATGTTCTACAATAAATGTGAAAAGTGTCAAGCTGGCTTTTTGTTATCCAGAGACTGACTTTTCTATATTTTTTTCTATGCACAATATTTGCTTACCCACAATTTTCCTATAAACCATCAGACTGAACTCTGTCTTTCAAATTAAAGAACAATAAGGGGAAAATAAGGTAGAAGTTAGCTAAGATCATTGGGTGTCATAGGTTCATGTATGTACAAGTTTATGAGACGGTAGGTCAGTCAGCGGCTTTGTGAGTTTCGGGAATTGTCCATTAGCCTAGCTAAATTTTCATTACCAAGGAGAGTAAGAAACCATATTTTATGCTATTCTGAAATAGCAGAAAACCTTTGAAATCTGAGTTAACATAGAATCTGTCTGCATCCTACGTATTTACTCAGGTCCCTGCTGTTGAGACTTTTCAGTGTTTTCATTTTACATAAATTATTAAGTTCTGCATATTCGGAGACAATATCAATGTAAGTAAATTTAAAGGAGTTTTCTACACTTCTTAATATTTTAACTATTTCAATACCCACTTTTCTGTATTCTATTTCCATTAAGAGGCAGGAATTAGTTTCCTTTTGTATCACAAAAACTAATTTCTTAGATAGATATGGACAGACACAGACATAGTCATAGCTACAGATATGGATAGGCATTCGTGTATACCTTCAGAATTAAGTATACTTAATTTGAGTCATTTTTTTAAAAGTCGAAACTGTTGAGGTTTTTATTGCTGTTAGGGTAGCTTTGAAAGCCACCCTCTTTGTGATAGTTGTTCCTCTGATTCCTCTGCAGGGGCTGAAAATGTCAAGACTTGAGAAGGACTCGTCTCCTCTGTTCGCTTCAGGATGTCTTAATGATTACCATGTGATTACAGATACACTGTTTTCTTTTACTTCTTGAAAGACGTGGGGAGATTAAAGCAAATAGACAACTGACATCAAATTGCTAAATTAAAGGTAAAAGTTGGCACTTCTTACATAAATAGTATTTTTTGTAACATCACATTTGAATTCTTTAAGAAAAAGCTGCGTTTTCAAAATGTGTCCTTGTGGTGCCTGGCTGGCTCAGTCAGCAGAACATGTGACTCTTGATCTCAGGGTCATGAGTTTGAGCCCCACTTGAGCATGGGGCCTACTTAAACGTGTCCTTAAATTGTATACTTTCATGCCATTGGACATTTTTTTCCAATACATCAAGAATGTCATTCATACAAAGCCTTATATTATCTTTAATCATAAAATACAACTAGGTTTATTGAATATGAATACATTCTGTAACTTGATGCGTTATAAAATGCTATGCCCTGCTTGTTTGGAAAAAAAATCTCCTTTTCAGTGTGAGTTTGGCTTATGAATATTGTAACAGTTCTGTTCATATTCAGTGAACTGAGACAAACTTCCTTCTAGTATTTGGAGTCTCTTTCCATGAATTTGTCTTATGAGAATGCATATTCAATGGTTGACTATCTCTGAAGAAAAACTATGGAAATCTCATAACTTTTGTGGGTACTCTGGGCTTTGTTTTTATTTTTCAGTATATACCAGGCAAAAATTTCCGTGGGTTTACTTTTCAAAGAGAGGTTAAAGAGATGTCACAAGCAGAGTAGATGGTGCTGTCGTTTTTCTCACCAGGACGGTTTTGTTTTGGTAGATAACATACATAATAATTATCTTCCTCAATTAACAGCCCATTCAGAATATCATCACCACTTAGGTTATATACCAATTTGCGTTCTGAATGTTTTAAAGATTTTTTCTAGAACATACTAGAAGTCTTTTACAGTCACTGAATAAATAGTGTTATTTTGTTAAACATCTGCATTTAGGAACTGTAAATCCGGGAATATTCAAATGGTCGAAAAGTATTCTTAAGTCTAGGGCCAGTGACAGTAAGAACTTTTGTTGTGCGTGGAGAAATCTTTTCCTACCTCTTTTTTGTGCTTGATAGTAATGACATACGTCTGCTAAGTATAAAATCAGCAAAAAAGGAGTTAGTAGCCAATTAACAGGGTTTTACTGGAGCAAAATATTTCTGGTTTAGGTAAAGATGTAAAAAGTAAAATGGGATCTGGGCTGAAGCCTGGGGAGATAGACTCTAACAAGTGTGTGTTCTGAGCTGTGGGCAACTGATATTCCCATCACGTGGGCCCGGAAGTGTGCCTGCTGGAGTACCCCCATACCCACTGCACCTCCCTCAGAGCCTCCATTTCTGTGACTGCAGCCTTCGTAGCAGGAACAAATCAACAGGCTTCAGGGACATTCAGATGCCCTCCTAAGACCATACTCTGTGAACTCCGGATTCCTGCTAAATGAAAACAGGAGTACACAGTAGGATTGTCTTCAATTCTGTGCATCTCTCGCAGGAGGAAGCTCCCGTGAACTCTGGGCTGGACATCGTCCAGAAGGGGATCTACCTTGCTGTGACAGGCCTTGAGTCATCCGCTCCTCTGGCCGGGCCCGTCATTCTGGGTATGATAACTTTAACATTTTAGCTAAAGCCTCTTCTTCACAGGTGATTTAGGGGGCTAGACTTTTTTTTATACAGACATATTGAAGAACTCTCCGATTGTGTTGATTAAGTACTTAGACTCCAGAGGCAAATTGCCAAGGTTAAAAATAAGGTGGTAAAGCGTACCACCATGGTGCTTTGGTTTAGTTTCCTGGTAAATAGATCAGGAACGATGAGGACAGTGATAGTGGTAATAACAGTATAACCTACTTCTTGGGTTGTTTCAAACATTCCCTGACATTATGTAAGGTATTCAGGAACATGGCAAACAGAACATTAGCTTCTACAATACTCCATGTAAAAATAACTTTATTTGGACAAAGCAACCAACAGTCCTACTACTGTATTTTTATAGCCCCTCTGAACTAGAGGTCCAGTCATCGGAGATCCCAGAGGTTAAAGGTTGGGGCCTCAGACAAGTAAGGGTTTGTCCTCAAGCTCCTTTCTAACCACTACACCAAGAGGCACCAACACAGGGTGGGGTGGGGGTCCGAGAGCTCAGAGGAGGCACCCGGTCCAGCCTGTTGACCCAGGGGTTGCGGGGAAGCACCCGGTAGCCTCTGCTTTCTGGGTTGGCGTATTCAGTTGTGCTCTCAAATTACCACAGACTTAAAATGATATAAATGTATTGTCTTCGGACTGTGGAGGTCAGAAATCTGAAATGGGTCTCATTGAACACAAAATCATCATGCAACCGGGACTGTGTTCCCTTTGGAGGCTCTAGGGAGGAATCTGTTTCCTTTTCCCGGTTACAGACCACCCCGTTTCTTGGGCTCATGACCCTTTGCTTCATCTTCAAAGCCAGCAAGAGTAGGTAGGGCCCCTTCTCACATCACACCACATTACCCTTACCTACTCTCAGCCTCCACCTTCCACTTTAAGGACCCTGTTACTACATTGTGTCCACCTGTGTAATCCAGAATAACCTCATTATAAAGTCGGCTTGTTAGCAAACCTAATGCTGTCTGCAACTTAAACTCCCCTTTGACATGAAAGGTAATAGATCCACAGGACCGTAGGACACGGTCGTCGTTGGGGATTCTTCATTCTGCTTGCCACTGAAGGCTAACTATCACACTGAGGAATGAAATGGAAGAGGAAGAAAGAAATACATCAGTGGAGATTGAAAATGTTCTTTAATATTCAAGGGTACAGAAAGGAAACGTAGCACACACTCTCAAACACACACAGAGGAACTCTACAAAGCAAGGTCTTCCAAGATCAGTGGCTTAAATTTTCTCTCAAAAGTTAGTATTCTCAAAACGCTGCCTTGTTTCTTTTTGTGAGAGAAATGCACACAGGGTACAATAAAAGCAGCTGATCACCAGATTGTTTGCAGAATGAATGGAAATCGAGGGATGATTTCATCTTGGCACAGATTTTATTCACATTTTATTAGCATTAACCCGCACGCCTTTGTCCTTGTACTGTCCATCATTTTTATCAGAAAAAAAAGCCCTCAGCTTCCCGGTCATCAATGAAGTCAATCTAAGCAGAATAAAAAAAGAGAAATAATAAGGGGGAGAAAGGCATTTTTGGTTATATTTGAGCTGACCGTACTTCTGGTTTTCCTTGAATATAAAATGATAAGGTAAAAACAGTGTGTAATTCTGGTTTTAAAACAAATCAGGCAGGACATGAAGCAGGTGAGATCCTACTTCATAGATCTGCCACAATTCCTGATTCTAGTCCCGGTTCTTAAATTGTCATTTATATTTGGTGTGCATCTTTTCCAGACACTTCTCATGCATGCTCATGGACACATTTAACACGATGAAAATACATGATTTTCTACAGCAGGGTGTATGTATATACCCTATTGGGTCTGAGGTGACAAGTGTTTGATTGGAAGACATCTACGTCTTATGATATTTAATGTATCTTTCCAGGAAGAGATGTCTTTGGGCTATTTGAGAATCTCTTTTGTGTACCTCTGTTATCTGAGTAGAGCTTTAAAGCTTTCTATACGAGAACCAGACCTTGCCCTGAGACCGATTCTTAGGGCATTGTATTTTTCTTCTTCTCCCTCCTTTTGTTTTTATCGACGGTCTCTTCTTAAAGTGAATTATTGAACTACAGGCATGGAGTAGGCATGAACTAACCATACTCCTTCCTTTTGGAAACACAACATCCTTGCGTACATTGTTTCCTTGATGGGCTCTCCACTCCAATCGTCTTAACCGGTCTCATATTCTCCATGTTTTTTGCAGTCCTGCCGGTGACATTCTTAGGCTGTTATTCCTATGACAGAACAGGTTTTCAGGAAAGTCTGTTGATGCTTTATCTTTAGTAATCTGTGGAATTTCTGCATCTGTACCCATGTACCACAGAGCTATCCCCAGTGGGGAGGACCCCGTATGAATTCTGGGCCTGACACAGCGGCCACAGCCTAGTTTTCCAACCTCCTGTAGATAATTAACCTCTTTGGGCCACTATTTCCGTATCCATAAAAGGGGCCCATAGAAGGGAGAGGAGGTTTTCAAACTCTGTTTTGAGCCCTGCATGAAATAAAAGTAGGGGCAGCCCTAGAATGAAGGTTGGGGTGGGGAAAGGATAAGAGGAAGTTTGCCTACTTTAGTTTGTTCAGATTTAATAGACAAAATTAATATGTTGTCTTGAGCATAATAAAGGATTTGATCCTTAAAGAAAATACTGAATATGGGGCACCTGGGTGGTTCAGTTGGTTGAGCATCTGACTTTCGCTCAGGTCCTGATCTCATGGCTCGTGAATTTGAGCCCCGTGTCGGGCTCTGTGCTGACAGCTCAGAGCCTGGAGCCTGGTTCGGATTCTGTGTCTCTGTCTTGCTCTCTCTGCCCCTCCCCCACTCACTCTGTCTCTCTCTCTCTGTCTCTGTCTCTCTCTCTCCCTCAATAAATACATAAACAAAAATAGTGAGTACTAAAACACACTAGACTAATCTCTACATCAACATCTCTGGGAAGATACTGTAGAATCCTGTTTTGTGGACTAAATATGAAATATCTGTGCAATTTGCCTAAAATTAAATTAAGCCAAATCCTAATTTATTATTTACTTCCATTACAAAAACATGGAAGAATGTATGTGAGGCTCTGCATTTCAGTAGGCCCCACTGCTTTTCATCTGCTATTTGCATTATCAAAAAGCCAATACATTTGAAAGCATTTTATAACTGAGCACATTTTCATCACCGTAAAATTTTTATCTCTTGAAGGAACTCAGTGTTCTTTTTTTCTATCAACTCTTTGCCAACCCACTCTACTTTCCCAAACATGATTAATTTCTCCCAGTCATGGAAATCTACTGGCTCAAAACTCCCACAGCTAAATTTATATATTTATTTTGCAATTACCTTTAGTTGTACTAGACTAGAGATGGTAGAGGAAAAATCATAGGTTAATTACCAAGCATACAAGTAGCTGTATCTTTTGGCTATGCGTGTGTGCGTGTGTGTGCGTGTGTGTGTGTGTGCGTGCGCGCGCGCGCGTGTGTGTGCGTTCGTTGCCTTGCTGAGGCTCTGGTTTGGGAAGTTAATTAATCCCCATGCATCTCTTTTTTTTTCCAGAATCTCTAAAATGCTTCTATGAGAGGTAAATGTTACAGCTTACGTGTTAATCCCTCATCACAGTGCCTAGCACATAGTAAACTGAAATTGGGTGATATCTCTGAATTACATACCTTCTCTGTCTGCCCAAGCAAGTGCCATCCGGGACCAAATTAAAAATACACGTACAAGGTGTATTATCGCTATTGAAAGAGAATAAGTTAGAACTATTTAGGTATTTCTACTTCCTATATTTTCAGTGAATTTTTTAAAAAAATTTGTGAACGTGTCCAATCTCATTGTTAAATCATAGAATATGTAATCCAAACAAAATAACATCCATCTGAAGAAGACCATGAAAGCAGATGATACAGTATGTTTGGAATACTGAAGCAGAGAGAACAAATACAGAGTAATAGGAGCCAAAACACTTGTCTGGCACCCAGAGCAGACCTTGCTACATTGATAGAATCCATCTTTTTAGATACACTGAATTATCTTATGATGGTGGCTGTCCAGAGTGTGTGCTGAGAATAATATCACCCAGAAATGCATAAGGGATGAGTCCTATTTATAACCCCGTTGTCATGTAATGTTATGAAAAGGGGCTCGAATATACATAAGGAGGATCAGTGAGTTTATTTCCTCTAAATAAAAGTAATAAAGCATAAAAGTAACAAATAGTAAACTAAAAGATGTTCATACAATGGAAACATCTTTAGGAGAATATTCCTAAAATAAATAGTATGATGAAGGAAGAAAACCAAAAAATAAATGAGATATTGAGCTTGTTTTTTCAATCTGTGACTTCAAAGAATAATTTTCACCAAAACAGAGAATAATTATGAAGCAGTGAAGACTCAGTAAAATACATATTAATCAAATACAGAATTTGAATGTGCATATAAATTTATAAGCAGTGTGGAATGAACTTATTTAATATTCAGAGATACAAAGTAAATTCCTAAATATTGCAGTTTTATTTAATTTTCCTCAAGTCCTGAAAACAATTCTTGTAAAATATACTCTGATTTAAATAAATTCAGAGTATAATTTCCTTTAAAGATGCATTTTTACAGCACATTTATCTAGTCACTAGATGCTATACTAGGAAAGCGTGAAAACAGCCAGTAAAACTCAAGTGAAATAAATCATATACTCATTTTCAAATATAGCATCCCAGAATATTAGAATGAAAAGCATTTTTAGGGACGAACTGATTGTCTTCCTCAGCCTTGCTTCGATTTTTTATCTTCGTGCTAATATTTTCCCTTTAACCATTTGTATGTTTATCTTCTACGTGAGATGTATATTCTCATAAGATCTTTAAAAAAAAATTTTTAATGTTTATTTTTGACAGAAAGACAGAACATGAGTGAGGGAGGGGCAGAGAGAGGGAGGCACAGAAACTCAGGCAGGCTCCAGGCTCTGAGCTGTCAGCCCAGATCCCGACGTGGGGCTTGAACTCACGGACCACAAGATCATGGCCTAAGCTGAAGTCGGACACTTAACTGAGCCACCTAAGCACCCCTAAATCTTTTTATATGTAAGAAAAGGTATGTCTAGAAATCCCTTGAGATTCATTTTATAACAGGATAATATATAGATAAATTACTTTAATGTCTTCTATCCTTCTTTTGCATATAAAAATTAGAAAGATGAACTCACTCAGCCAGGCACATAGTTAGACAATAAGAAATTAGGAGAAACCCCAAAGGCCGGGGCATCTTTTTTGCAGTTTGTCTCCTTTTTATTTGTACATTTCAGTCAGCAGGAAACTGCAGTTCATTCACTATACAGAGAATCTTTTCATCTATAAGGTCACAAATAACATATAAAAGTATGCTTTCATACAGAGTGTATTACAATATATGCATAAGCTCACGTGCATGAAAAGATGTAATTTTCAATGAAAAATGCATGCAAAGATTATTATATTGGAATCCATTTTGGCTAAATACAGGAAGACACATGTTAGGTAAGGCTGCCACAAACTTAGGAAAATAGAATAAACATTGTAAGTTATGGCCATTGCATTTGAATCAGTACTGAAATGAGTATTCTAACCTACAGTGAAAAATGAATGGAGCTTCCCGTGATGATTTTCCCCAAAGTGTGTTCTTTGGACCATGAGTCTTAGAGCTGGTTCACAGTAAGTGTTTTAGTGGAAAGGGGTACTTTGGCCAAATACGTTTATAAACTCTTTGGTTGGACAACATTATCCACTTTCCACTGTTGTGTAAGAGTTCAGGTGCTTCAGGGTACACAAGTGCCCAGTGCATGTCCCAGAGGGAAGGTAGACAGCAATTCTCTGTTCCATTTGACCATGGGACTGTTATGTCACTGAGGATCTCACAAGAGCTGTGTTGCTTGGAAGATGTGTGTAAACTGTTTGACATTATGTTGTCCACACATGTCATTTATTACATGTTATGTGCGATCTGTGCATTTAATTCCATAAGGCTTTAGTGGACGTATTTCATACACGTGTAGAAGTATAAATATATATAATGGAATGTATATGTGTATATAGTTAAGTACAGTTTCTAGACGGAACCTTTATTTTCCTCTCTGGGAACAAATCCTTTGAGTCCAGACTCACCTGAACAATAAAAGTTTAACTTCAACTTGCCCTGTGTATAGGGTAGACATTTCGTAAGGATGAATCAGATCGTAAATGACAGTAAAACATTGCAGGTTATGTCAGGGACTCCTTTTTTATCACTCTGTTTCCTACAAGGTGAAGATTTGTAGGCGTATTAAAGGCAAGTCAGTTGATTACGTGTACTTTGAGGTCTTGATTCACACATCTCAAAAAAACCAGAATATTATTTTTCAGCATTGTTTCTTATAGGAAGGTCTGTTTGAAAACGAGCGTTCACCTTTAAGGCTGCCGTGCACGTCTTAAAACACTGTAGAAGAGGAGCAGATCTGTGGAGAAAGTATTTTAATGAGCCAACTTCTAGGGAGGAGCAAAGTCGGGCAAACTGTCAAAAACGTGCCGCTAAGCTCACTGGGTGGTGTTCTCCAAATGCAAGTCATTCTATATTTCGCTCCTCCGCAAATAATTTAACACCACTGTTCTTGTTTACCTACAGTGATCACCATTTAAAATGTAGCTGAGTAGTTTTTCTTCTTTCCCAGGCTACACTTGGTGAAATTGATCCAACCAGCAGGCTGTGTGTGTGATGACACATACAGGAGTCAGAGATCGCACACCTACCAATTAAACAGCTTATTTATGGTCAATATATTTGCCACCCATCCCTGTAGTGGCATATTGTATCTTCTGTAATTCACACTGTATCACAGACTATTTGTGCGAGCTAATTATAATAAAACTTTGAGGATACTTAAGAGGTGATTTTTTAAATTACTGTTATAGCTGTAGACGCACTAGATTCAGATAAAAAAAGACTATTTCGGGGTGTCAATTATAGTAGCCCCCAGTCACGTATGGCTATTTCAGTTTAAATTAAATAAAATCAAATGCTGCTAAATAGCTTCCTAGCTTGGTAGTAATGTTTCTTTATTCTTTGTAATTTTGTTTTAATTAATCAGGAAAGAAGTGCAAGTGGGGAAGAGGTAAAGAGAGAGGGAGAGAGAGAATCCCAAGCGGGCTCCACGCAGTCAGTGCAGAGCCCGACGCGGGGCTTGATCCCACGTCCCGTGAGATCATGACCCGAGCCAAAATCAAGAGTTGGTCACTCAATCAGCTGAGCCACGCAGAACCCCAGGTAGTTATCTTTCAATATGCAATAACCACATGTAGCTTTGGACTATTCTACTGGACAGAGTAGATACAGAACATTTATATCATCACAGAAAGTTCTTTCAACAGCCCCATAGATCCTCTTGTTCCTAGATGAGATCCCAAAGTATATGAAGGTAAAATTCTATGTCCAAAGACATCAGGGACTTGTTCAAGTTCGTATTACTTAAATTACTAAATTTAAATGGAATCTGGCTGTGTTTGTAACGGTGTGAGCATACATACTCCTGAATGTTGTTATAAAGTGATTGGATAAAGTGATTATCAGTAGTCTTAAAATTGGATTTAGATACGTGATTTTTAAAATGTTTCTGAGGGGCTCCTGGCTGGCTCAGTCAGTAGAGCATGTGACTCTGGATCTTGGAGTTATGAGTTTAAGTCCCACATCGGGTGTAGATATTACTAAAAAAATCTTTTTTAAATAAAAACAAAACTTTCTAAAATGCATTGGAATATAATTTCCATAATACCTCCATGTTAAGTGCAGATTTCCATGAATTAAAAAAATGTGCATACTAATTAATATAAGCACCAACACCTCCAGATAGGGAATTTCACCTCAAGAGGTTCTTTTGGGACCCTGCCCAGTCAAACCTACACCAAGGGCCAGCCTCAGGCAACCAGTAACCTACTCTCTGTCAGGATAGATTACACTTCTCTTTTCTGGAGTTCAAGTCATACACATATATTTAGTGTACTTTTTCCTGTTTGTTTTAAATTCTGTATGCTTGCTAAACTCACTTTTTTTTAGTAGTTACTTTTTTCATGTAGATTCTTTAGGAGTTTCTACATAGATGACCAGGCTGGTTTTGTCGTTGTTGTTGTTTTTAACATTTATTTATTTTTGAGACAGAGAGCCAGCATGAACGGGGGAGGGTCAGAGAGAGGGAGACACAGAATCCGAAGCAGGCTCTAGGCCCTGACCTGTCAGCACAGAGCCTGATGCAGGGCTTGAACTCGGGGACTGCGAGATCATGACCTGAAGTTGGACGCCCCACCGACTGAGCCACCCAGGCGCCCCAATGACCAGGCTATTTGTAAAGACAGTTCCAGATCTTCATTTCCAGCAGTGTGCCTTTTATTTCTTTAACCATATTTCTTTGGCTAGGAGCTCCAGCACAACAGTGAAAGGAACTGTAAGAGTGAACATTTTGGGGCACCTGGGTAGCTCAGTCGGTTGAGTGTCTGCCTCTAGATTTCAGCTCGGTTCATGATCCCAGGGGTGTGGGATCGAGCCCTTCATTGGGGTAGGCACTGGGCAGGGAGCCTGCTTAAGTGTCTCTCTCTTTCCTCCTCGGCCCCTCCCCCCCACTTGCTTGCTTGCGCACACTCTCTTAAAAAAAAAAAATAGAGTAAACATTTTGTTTTTAAAAAATTTTTTTTTAACATTTATTTATTTTTGAGACAGAGAGAGACAGAGCATGAACAGGGGAGGGGCAGAGAGAGAGGGAGACACAGAATCGGAAGCAGGCTCCAGGCTCTGAGCCATCAGCCCAGAGCCCGACACGGGGCTCGAACTCATGGACCGCGAGACACAGAATCGGAAGCAGGCTCCAGGCTCTGAGCCATCAGCCCAGAGCCCGACGCGGGCTCGAACTCACGGACCGCGAGATCGTGACCTGAGCTGAAGTCGGACACTTAACCAACTGAGCCACCCAGGCGCCCCTTTTTTGTATTGTACCTGAAGGTAGAGGGAAATATCCAGTCTTTCATCACTACGCACGAAGTTGTCTGTAGGCTGCCTGCCCATCACAGGGGGATTTTACTTTCTGCAATTGTGGGAGCTGGTGAAGCAGTCTCTAAGGCTGTTTGTGTTGGACGCTTGAGGTTGAAGTCAACATGTCAGGCAGTTAAAGAAGGAAGAAGAGTGAAGAGTGGGCTCATCGTGGACAAGGTGGGACCCACGAACATGAGCTGGAACCTGAGGGTGGACAGGAACCTGTGTATGCTTGCAGCGTCCTCAGCTCCGACCACGTAAGTGTCGTGCAGAGGAAGCCGGAGCCCTTGCATGATGGAGCTCAGCGGGCAGCTGGCCTGAAAGCCCAAGACACGGCGAGGACCCAAGGGGAGGAGGAGTGACAGCGGGTCTCTCTGCTGTTCCACGAAGAGGACGATTCGGATGGGCGAAAGCACTGCTTTGACTGCATCCCACAGATTTGGGCAAGTTGTGTTTTCATGTTCATTTAGTTCAAAATATGTTTAACTTTCTCTTGGGATCTCTTCTTTTACCTGCGTGGTACAAGTGTCTTTTTCAGTCTCCCAATTAAGGGGATTTTTCAGCTCTCCTTCTGGTACTGATTTCTAGTTAAATTCCATCGTGGTCAGAGAGCCGACATTGTATGGTTTCTCTTCCTTCAAATTTGTTAGGATGTGTAATGGCCCAGAATGTGGTCTCCCTGGGTGAATGTTCCCTGGGAGCTTCCGTAACTGCTGTTGTTGGACGAAGCGGTCTGCAGACAATAGTACATCCAGTGTCTGATGTGTTGAATTCAGTATGTCCTTACTACCTTTTTTGCCTGCTGAATCTTGCCACTTCTCATAGACGAATGTTAAACTCATAGAGGAAGTGTCCAACTTTGACAACGGATCTCTTTTCTCCTTGCTTTTCTATCAGTTTTAGCTTCCTGTAGTTTGATGCTGTGTTAGGGATGCCCTCCTAATGACAAATAATCCTATTTTTTCTCCCTATCCTTTGCATTATTGCTGCCATTCATTTCATTTGTACATAAGTAACTACAAACACATAAACATACATAATCACATAGGTTGTTGCTGTGATTTTAAACAGTTACCTGTTAGATTAATTCAGAATAAGAGAAGGAAACGTTTTTATTTTGGCTTCACGTATTCCTTCTCTGATGCTCTTTCTTTATGTACATCTGAAGTTTTTTTTTTAATGTTTATTTTTGAGAGAGAAAGAGACAGAGAGAGAGAGACAGAGTGAAAGCAGGGGAGGGGCAGAGAGAGAGGGAGACACAGAATCTGAAGAGGGCTCCGGGCTCTGAGCTGTCAGCACAGAGCCCGACACAGGACTCGACCTCATGAACCGTGAGATCATGACCTGACCTGAAGTCGAACACTTGACTGAGCCACCCAGACACCCCTGCATCTGAGTTTCTGACCTATATCATTTTACTTATCTCTTAAGAACTTTTACCATGCTGTACATTACATCCCCATGACTTTTTCTTTTATAACTAGAAGTTTGTACCTCTTAATCCCCTTCACCTTCATCTGCCACCAGCATCTCTCCTCTGGTAGCTATAGTTTGTTTCCTATATCTGTGAGTCTGTTTCGGTTTTGTTCATTCATCTGTTCTGTTTTTCAGTTTCCACATGTAATTGAAATCAGACATTATTTGTCTTCCTGTGTCTGACTTATTTCACCCAGTATAATACCCTCTCGTTCCATCCATGTTGTCACACATGGTAAGATTTCATTCCATCGTGTGTGTGTGTGTGTTTGTATACCACATCTTTAACCATTCATCTATGGATGGACACTTACATTGCTTCTGTATCTTGACTGTTGTAAATAAATGCTGCAGTGAACATAGGGGTGCATGTATCTCTTTGAACTGGTGTTTTCATTTTCTGCAGATAAATACCCAAGAAGTGGAATTTCTGGTTCACATAGTAGTTCTCTTTTTAACTTTTTAAAGGAACCTCCATACCATTTTCCATAGTGACTACACTAATGCACATTCCCACCAACAGTGTACAAGGATTCCCTTTTCTCCACATCCTGGCTGCACTTGTTATTTTGTTGTTGTTTTTTTTTTTTATAATAGCTAATCTGAAAGATAGGAGATGATAGCTCACTGTAGTTTTGATTTGCATTTCCCTGATGATGAGTGATGTTGAGCATCATGTCATCTGTCTGTTGGCCATCTGATGTCTTCTTTGGAAAAAATGTCTTCAAGTCTTTTGTCCATTTATTAATTGGGTTGATATATACATATGTGCGTGTGTGTGTGTGTGTATATATATATATATATATATATATATATATATATAAATATAAAATATATTAAGCTCTACAAGTTCTTTATGTATTTAGGATATATGATTTGAAAATATCTTCTTCCATTCATAGGTTGCCTTTTCGTTTTCTTCATGGTTTCCTTCCCTGTGCAAAAAGTTTTTGGTTTCATCTAATCTCATTTATTTTAGCCTTTGTTGCCCTTGCCTGAGAAGGGTGATCCAAAAACAAAAATAAGAAATTGCTAAGATTAATGTCAAAGAGTCCACTGCCTATGGTTTCTTCTAGGAATTTTATAGTTTTAGGTCTTACATACAAGTCTTTAATCCATTTTGAATTCATTTTTGTATACAGTATAATATAGTGGTTCAGTTTTCCCAGCACCATTTATTGAAGAGATGGTCTTTTCCCCACTGTATATTCTTGCCTCCTTTGTCATAGATTAATTGACCATATAATCATAGATTTATCTCTGGGCTCTCTGTCCTCCGATCTGTGTGTCTGTTTCTGTGCCATTACCATACTTTTTTGATTAGTACAACTTTGTAGCATAGTTCGAAATCAGAGCGCATGATACCTCCAGCTTTGTTCTGCTTTCTCAAGTTTGCTTTGGCTCTTCAGGGTGTTTTGTGGCTCCATGCAAACTTCAGCATTCTCTGTTCTAGTTCTGTAAAAAATGTCACTGATATTTTGACAAGGATTGCATTGAATATGTGTATTGCTTTGGGTAGTATGGACATTTCAACAGTATTCTTCCAATTCACGAACATGGTATATCTTTCTAGTTGGGCCAGGTTCAGTTTCTTTTATCAGTGTCTCAGACTTTTGAGAGTACAGGTCTTTCACCTCCTTGATTAAATTTATTTCTAGGTATTTTATTCTGTTTGATGTAAATGGGATTGTTAATTTCTCATTCTGATAACTTATTTTTAGTGTAGAGAAGTGCAACCAATTTCTGTATGTTATTTTTGTATCCTGTGACTCTACTGAATTCATTTATTCTAATAGTTTTTTGGTGGAGTCTTAAGAATTATTTAATATATATAGTACCATGTCATCTGCAAATAGTGACAGTTTTACTTCTTTTCCAATTTTAATGCCTTTCATTTTTCTTTCTTAATTGCCGTGGCTAGGATTTCCAATATTATATTGAATAAAAGTGGTGAGAGTGGGCATCCTTGTCTTGTTCCTGATCTTAGATGAAAATCTTTCAACTTTACACCATTGAGTATGATGTTAACTGTGGATATGTCCTGTATGTTCTTTACTATATTGAGATACCTTCCCTCAATACTCACTTTGTGAGAATTTAATACTTCTTGCTAAGCAAATCTACTGGCAAAACATTTGCTCAATTTTTGCTTGTGTGAGAAAGTATTTCTCTTTAAATGCTGAAGGATAATTTCACAGGGTAAAGAATTTTAGATTGGTGACATTTTCCCTCTCTCCACACGTTAAATATTTCACTTCCTTCTCCTCTTGCTTGCATCGTTTCTGAGAATCAGATCTAATCCTCTGATCCTCTCTAGATAAGGTATTTTTATCCTCTGGGCTTTTTTTAAGGTTTTTCTTTATCTTTGATTTTCTGAAGTTTGGATAGGGTATGCCTAAATGTAACTTTTTGTTTTATATTTATTTGTTTTATATTTATACTGTTTTACATTTATTTCACCAAGCTGCCTAGATTGGTAGTTTGAAGTCCAACATTAATATTTGGAAATTCTCGTGCATTATTGGTTCAAATATTTCTTCTGTTACTTTTTTCTGGTATTCCCCATATGCAAGTATCACATCTTTGGTAGTTGCCCTAGGGTTCTTGCATATTCTGTGGCATGGGTTTTTTGGGGGTTTCTTTTGTTTGTTTGTTTGTTTTCTTTTTTAGTTTTGGAAGAATCTGTTGAAATGTCCTCAAGTTCAGAGAGTCTTTCCTCAATTGTGTCCTTTCTGTGACAGTGTTATTGATCTCTCATATTTTTAATTGATTCTGAGAATTTCCATCACTATTTCCATCACTACTTACATTACACATCTGTTCTTGTATAATCTCTTTTCATTAACAGAGTTGTTTTGAATTCCTGCTCTGCTAATTTTAACATCCCTGACACATGAGTCTGGTTCTCATGCTTGTTCTATTTCTTCAAACTGAGATTTTGACCTTTTAGTACTCTCAGATTTTTTCTTGGCATTGGCACATGATGTACGAGGTAAAAGGAACCTAGCTCTGGTTCCAGCAAAAGTTTCTGCTTGTGGGTTTCACTCTGATAAGTTGTGATTCTCTGTTTCCATCTATGTCTCCAAATTTGGTGCATCAGTTTGCCCAGCGACCTTATCTCTGGCAGATCTGAGATGATTTGTTGATTTGTTCAGTTATTTTCCTTATTGTTAATATAAAGTAATGACATTCACGCTCCTTACATGTAAGACTAGAATATGGAACTCATTGCAAGACATGAAAGGAAAACAAAAACAAACTTCTTTAACTCTGGATAACACTTTCTACATTTTCTTCAAATATTCCATCCAAACCAACATGTAGGGTTTTTGGTTTTGTTTTATTTTGTTTTGTCGTAAACAAAACTTCAGTTAAGATGTTAACCCCACCACAAAGGCACACAGTTCTGTTAAGGTGAATATTGCTATTGGTGTGAAGAAATGGATGCAGGTAGCTTCTTAAAAAACTGTTATTTGCCACTAGGACCATAAATAAGAAAGACAAAAGTCCACAGTGGCCCCAACCATAAATATCCTAAAAACGTAACTATGAATCCAAGTTGTTGGGATAAATATTGAACTCGTCTTCCTATAAGAACATTTCTTGACTAAACTTTTCAGTTGAGGAACTGTTACATGCAGTCATAAAAATAGTGAAATTTAAACAGTATTTAAAATTTAAATAATATTTAATGGTATGTAATGAAATATATGACCTCCATTTTTACGAGTTTATTAGGATGCCTTTTTTTAACTTAGCCTTTAATGATAATAGGATATAAAGCCCAATTCTCAAAATTTTATTCAACTCATCAATGAGGGAACCATCAAGACTTTGAGAGCTCACTTAACAACTGAGAAAGAAGGAGATTGGTTAGTCAAGAAAAAAATGTCTAAATATGTCTAAGATTGCTAAATTATGTATAAGATTGGCTGTCTAAAGGCCAATAAATTATATTATCAATATTTTCTGGTTAACCTCTAACTTTATTGAGCTCTAAACTACTTGCACATTTATCAGTTGTGGATTGTGAGTCAAATACACTGTGACCACAAAGTTACACCTCCAGGAGTATCAGATCAGAATCCAGCAGGATTTTAATAAAATGTTCTAATGTCAGAAGTAAGCACTACTTTGCCTCTTTCTAGATGCAGCTCCATAGGTCAACTTGTCTTCTACACCAAGATGCCTTTTGGGTTCAGAGGGATGAAGTGAAAACTCCCAGCCCCTGCACATCCCTGCTGGAGCTTTATGTACAATATACAACCCAGACAGACCAGGTGTAGCATGCTAAAAAATAAGGTAAGAAATCAGTATACAGCAGCCCCAGAAGACCACTATTTATCTTCAAGGTAGTAAATTCCATCAGTGTGTTTAAAGGAGGATGAAAGAGAGTTGCAGACTCCATGTTAACCCTTTCTCACCCACATATATGTAATATTTCTATAAATTGTCCACCATTTGGTTTTGGTGGTGGCAATTGATACAATTTTTTTAAAGGGTGAAATCATAACTTTCATGCAAATGTGAAAAAAAACCCACATGCCATAGATTTTATATAACTCAATTAGGAGGCCAGCAAGATGTTCCATTGGTTCAAAGGAGAATTCAAACAATTTACCCGTATATAGGCAATCGGGAATGTGGAAATGAATTTATGTGTAAATGCTAAACTTGTCATCACTTACAGGACAATAATCTATTGCATTACACAAAATTAAATTCATTAAATTATTCTGGAAAAATGATAACTTGCAGAACTTTAGTTTCTTAGCACCTGTAGATTAGAAAATAGCTCAAAAACAATGAATTAGAAGATGGAGAGGGTGAGCTGGACAGAAACCCAGTAATCTTTGGTGTGGGTGTGTGTGCATTTCAAATGTGTCATTTTTTCCTGACAGTGGACACTTTTATCAGGTGTTTACCCAGAAGTGGATTTGCTAAATCAGGGGTATTCGTATGCTTAGGGTTGGTGGCTAGTGCCACATACTTGTTGTCAAGTGATTATGTCAACTTATACACTCATCAATGAGGTAGAATTCTTTACATGCCCTTGAAAAAGAGGAAGTTCTGAACCTCCGTTCATATCCACAAAGGGTGAATCTTGAAATAGTCACCTTTGTAGATCTCACGTATCCTAAATTTTTAGAGCCGTCATCTGTGGTCTAATACAGAATTGTTCTGTTTTTTGCCTCTGGTTCCAGGCAAAGACTTTGTAAAACCCTTGGAATTAGAGTGACAGGTGTGTATCTATTATGCTAATGAGGGCACTCATGGCCAAGCCCTAGTTAGCTTCAGGATGGAGGCTGGTCCCCAAAGAGACCAACCCCTGCTTACAGCATGGTAACTTTGGGCTACCTTGACTCCTGGGAGGAGGGGTGGGGGGGGCATTGGAGATTGAGTTCAATCTCATGTCCAGTGATTCAATAAATCATGACTACCTAATGAAGCCCCACTAAAAATTCCACACACAGAACTCAGTGAAGCTTTCCGCTTTGTGAATGCCTGGCTGGTATCTAGAGTTGTCACGTATACTAAGTGTATGCCGCTTCTTTGTTGAATGAGTAAATACACTGATTGTACCTGCGTCTTACATCCAGCTCTTGCGTAAATCGTTCCGGAAGTATAAATTCTCTGAGCACCGGCCAGTCTAGGTATGGCTTGATGTTCTGTCTGTGCAGACAGACTCTAGAAGGTTATGACTAAGCAGCGGGAACACTGTGTAGGAAGGCTATAAATCATCCCAGCAAATGACACCCGTTAGCACAATAATTTTCAATTCAAAGCAGGTCAAGACAAATTGACCATCCAACTTATGTCCAGACAGTGGGCCCTGGCCTCTCTAATATGATTAAGAGGAGGCCATTGTGTCTCATTATCTCACAATATGAATAGGGTTCTAGTCTATAATTCATAAATGCTTAATTTGTGAGGCTAAATTCCCCAGACAAAATATTTAAATATTCATCTCTAGGGAATTAGATTAGCACAAGAGGCAAAAAAAAAAAAAAAAAATCTAAAGCTGACATTAGGCATTCGCCAATAAACATTCACAAACAGCACAATGTCCTCCAATATCAGAATGACACCTTAGCCTTCATTTCCTAGGAGTGTTTAATTTTGGATAAAAAGTGTTATGTTGGACTTTGGATATCCAGCTTCGACATTTTGATTTAATCTTTGTTCACAGTGCAGAGTTAAGTTTTGATCAATGGAGCGAGAAGAAATGAATGCCACAGGAGAAAGGATCTAACGCTCTCCCGGTGAATTGAGAAAGGTAGAGCAAAGAGAGAACCTTGACCTTCACTGTGTGTGGCTACCAGACTTTCTCTAGGTTCAAAGTTTTACTGGAAACTTTTTTTTTTAACTCCTAGGCTTACATTTACTATTTATGTCTCCCATGCAGAGTATGCTTTAAAAAAATTTTTTTAATCAGAAATTTCATTTTCAGGCAGGTACACAATTTGTGAATGACTAAAGAGATCTGACTGTATCATGGAAACCTCATTGTTGACTTCTGGCCAATTACGAGTAACTTCAGTATCGAATTCAGAAAAGAATGGTCTCTTGCTCTTGCCAAAGCAAAAGCTGCAGCAACATTAATGGGAGACAGACTCTTTTCTAGGCTATTTACAACAGGGGACAGGACAACACTCAACTCAGTGTCACTGAGCTCAACTTCACTGAAGTTGAATGAGGGCAGAAAAGAGTTCGTAAGTGGTGGCCTGAGAGGCAGAACCCAACTCCTCTGTGTTTGCTAATTGGATTTACCCAAAGGAAAAATAAATTCTGTAGTACCGTTGGGACAGGAAGTAGTTTTACAACCAGGAGCAAGGCACACATCAACATTAGGCTCCTATCTTTTCACAGAGACTGGGGCGTGCTGGGGGGCTTGGGGGGGGGGTCTATCTCCCTCGATGTTTACATTCAAAAAGATGGGATACAAAACTGGCAAGATGCTTTTTAAAAGATTTATCATCTCAAAGAGGCAGGAAAAAATATTGACAAGCTTCCTTACATAAATGTTCTAGAAAGGAACATCAGGTGCCTTTGTAAAAAGTTTGATGGAGCCGAGGGTAATGTGAAGGCCATCTTGGTCGATGTATTTAAATGTGTTTAAAAGTACTGAAGCAGTTGGGGCCCCTGGTGCCTCAGTCAGTTAAGCATCTGACTCCTGATCTCAGCTCAGGTTCTTGATCTCAGGGTTGTGAGTTCGAGCCTTGCATTGGGCTCTTAGCTCAGTGTGAAGCCTGCTTAACAACACCAACAAAATTGCTGAAGCAGTCTACCTGCCAGAGTTGTATAGGAAAATAGAACCAATAAGATGGATGTACCTTCCACTAGATATAAAGAGTTGGGTTTAAAGGGATGGGCTCATGTTATCTTGGGGGCTGGCAAGTCTGAAATTTGCAGGCAGGCTGGTGACCCAAGGACGAGTTGATGCTGCAGTTTGAGTATGAAAAGCTATCTACTTTTTACAGAATCCCCTCTTCCTTGGGAGACCTCAGTCTTTTTCTCTTAAGGCCTTCAACTGATTGGATGAGGCCCACCGACATCATGGAGAATAATCTGCTTTACTCAAATTATTCTGAATTAAATGTTAATCTCATGTAAAACATACCTTCCAAGCTGCATCTAAACTGATGTCTAACCATCTATCTGGGTACCATGACATCACCAAGTTGACACATAACATTAATCCTCACAGGCTGTAAGCCCAGTATATAGAAAAACCCTCCAAAGGGCTAGATGGAATTGTGAGAATGTGTTTATCTGTAGAGTAGGTGTCTGAGGAATATTCCTGTGCCACTATTATTGAATAAATCAGCTATTTAATGGGGGGAAATTCAGGTGACTTGACAGAGACTCCCTTCTTGTGAGTTTTTATAGTTTCAGAGAAGCAGAGACCATCATAATTTTTCTTTTCTGGATAACGAAGCTTGCTTTGAAATACATGAATATCAGAAAAGTGCCCTCAGGCAAAGAAGATGCAGCTTTTTAAGAAAAGGATCCAATTTGGGAATGAGGAACAGTGCTTCCATGGCCACACAGGTAAGGAGATTCTGACCTTCTGATGATAAGAGAATAGTATTTCTGTAACTGCAGGGGACCCAGCACACAATCTGAGAAGTAAAGAGATTTGCAATTTACATTTTCACTGTGATATGGAAAAAAAAAAAAAAAGATGTGGGAATACAGCTTTTCGTAGAGTTAGTCTGCACACCTACAACCCGTGCTAAGAATTAGATGTAGGTAGCCTTAAAAATGAGGGCTTTGGATATTGTGTAGGGCTCGGTACTTTGGGAGAGTAGCAGATAGAACAAAATAGAAGGGTGCATTCAAGCACTAAATAGAGATGTTAAGAAAAGCTTGCAGCAGGTGAAATTATTATTCACCCGATGTGGTGCTATCTCTCAGATCACTGGATACACCTTAAAATGCAAATTGCTCTTTTCTAGATATTGGCGATTTTTTCTCTCATACATGGGCCTGAAGATCATTTTCTACCCGTGGCCTTGTTTTTCAACTTCCAAAAATCTGTAGAAAGATGAAGGTACCCTAATCTGTTCCCATGGGGTTTCTCCTTCTCTTGTAGTTTTCATCATCCTATCCTGTTCAGCTCTCAAGAATCTGCTAATGAAAATTTCTAGCACGAAGGAAATTAAACCACTCTAAGACACAGATTTATGGAGACGTATTTGTTAGCTATTTAATCACATCTCAAAGATCAGCAGTCTGCATAATGACATTGAATTGTGCTCGTTTCCAGAGCCCATATTCTAGGTTCCTTTTTCCTATTCCACCTTCTTTTTTTTTTTTTTTAAACACTGAAGAGTAGCAGACTCTGCCACTTTGGTTAAGGATTATTTTGAGCTGAAGGCAACTGAGAAGCACAGACAAGAAACATATGTAAAGGTGTCTCCTCTCCCTTCTCTACCAGGAAGGACAGATGTGAATCAAGGAAGACAACTCTAGACCGCAGTCAGCTCAGAGACGGCACCAGGGGGACCTCATAAACATTACTAGCTAGCCCTTAGCTTCCTCCCTTTCCCTGCCCTAGAAACCCAAAGCCCTTTTCCTTTGTCTTGTCGCTTTACTAAAAAGTTACGGTTCTTTCATTCTGATGCTATATCAACCCAAGCTCTAGCTACCCCTTTGAGTCCCTGATTACCGAGTATGGGCAGGTGTAGGGGAGACACGTGTTGACAACCTTCTGTTGTTCCCTTGTCTTTTGCAGAGCCCCAGCCAGACAACCTAGGACCACAGAGGAAAAATTGGTAAGTTTCAGTATTTCAGGGGAGGAGAAATACCTTCCTTGTGTATTACAATCTTCTTCTTCCCGTACTTACTTAGAATGCAAATTATTTCCTTCTTGGAGTTCATAAAAATGCCCAGTTGACCTTATTTCCTAGATTCTACAAACCTTATCAGTGGCATGATACTTCATAAATTTAATAACAGTGTGGGATCAAGCCTGATTTTAGGGTCTTAACACTGAAAGGAAGGATGATAAAATTGAAGTAAAGCAAGTTAATGATCTGCAGAGAAAATGGACTTCAAGGGAACCAGTAGTGTGTGATTTCTTGAACTGAGTAGGATGTGTGTAGGTTTCTCTTGTATTCTTACTCTTAAACTTTACAAATATGTTAGCTATATTTATATATACATAAAGTATACATTGGATTGTAAATTTAGGTATATATGCATACATACCTACAAATGTATTTCATATGTATACTTGGTAAAGACATCCATTTGTATTGGCTGATTTCTGGTTTGGATGGAGCATAGGCCAGTCCTCTCCCTTGAGATTACTTTTCTTTAGTCATTTTTCATCATTGTTTATGTAACTCATGGATTGGATTGCCTTTGAAATAGACTTTCTCCGACTTAATTTCATAATATTACTTTTCCAAGATCACATTTACTAGGAATCCTTCTTTATAATTGTGTAAAAGGAAAAATCTCCCTGGATAGGAGCACTTGCCTAGGAAATATCAAGATGAAAACTGTTTCTTGAAAATTATTCTAACCCTCCAGCCTTGTTAAAGAGTCGTAAACTTTGAGTGACCCCACATATGCGAGGCTGGCATTGGACCTGACTGAAGACTCTTTCCTGACCAAGGAGCATGAGGATTTGCGTTAACTAATCCTGAACAGACCAATGGAGACCTCCTGCCTGTCCAGAGGGATAGTTCTCGAGCCTTAATGGGCTCATCTACCATGAAATCCCCTTCCTGACTTCCCCCCATCTAACACCTCAGTGGGATTCTTCACAGGTATGTTCTTAAAAATGGCAAATAAATACAACCAGCTTTAAAAATTTCGTCCTGGCTCGGGTTGATTTTGTAGTACTGTTGAAACCTAGAATCAGGCTATTAATTGAATTTAGGGTTTAAATAGGTCTGAAAATATACTTACAAGAACGAAGCTGAAGTTCTCTGTAGTCAAGGTTTGATCTAGCATTAACTCTGTCAATGAAAAAAATGTCATCAATGGCTTTTTGTCATTATTTCTTAGAACAATTGTCCTAGCTCAGATCATTTTAGCAGAACAAAGTCAGAAACTGAATTTTTTACCCTTCTTTTCCCTCCTTTGATTTTCCGTGCTCATGGCTAGCACACCAGTGGCTTGCAGATGAGGTTTGTGTTTGTTTGTTGTTATAGTTGGAGCTTTTAAAAAAATTCCTTGCCAAAACCTTTGTTTTATCCTCTGCTGCAGAGAGTACATATCATGAATGTATCCAACTGAGCTCAATTATATCAAACAAAACAAACAGAACTTGGGAAGTACTGCTCTCTGCGCCTGCTTCCCCAAGAAAGGCAATAAATTGGAGTGGTCTTTTCATGGACACCACGTGGCTGTCGTGGGGGCCATGATACAACATGGGAAGGCAAGGACTGAAGTTACATCGTCCTAACAAATGGGTAATCCGTCCCCAACCTGAATTGGGTGAACACTACACCCATCAGTGTTTCCATCTCATTTAATGCCCGTAAGAATGAATTCACTTGAATTCAGTGGCCGTAGGCTCAGAACATTTGCAGTGTTTGTGCTGGGCTCTAAGACTGATCACTTCAGCTTTTTAATGCACTTGCTATTAAAGGACATTAACCCAAGGATACAGAAAGTAGAGGAAGATGCTCAGAATTGCATCACAAATTAAATTATTTTCAAATTTCTTCCCACTCCGAGCTCACATGCTAATTTTATACAGCCATCATCAATGCTTTTATATGGTTATGTTAACCATGTATTTTGTAATGATATTTAGTGGGTACATAATGTTACATCAGGTCGATTAAGCAGTTTCCTTAAACATTCTGTTATTCCTGGTCGTGCAAAGTGAAGCTGTTTTTACTGAAACAAATGACTAAAATTAACCTGTTGTTTAATAGCAATGCAAATGGATTTTTCTCCGTTGCCATTTATTTTAGAACAAATTTCATATAGTGGTCAAACGCTAGGTACTTTTCTGATGACTCCTTATGAATTTTCAAATACAGATATTTTTCTCAATGATGTGAGGATCATTTATAAACATCACATCTCTTTTTCCATAAATAACGTCAGTGGCTATTTCCTAAATATGGCTGTTTTCTTACGCAGTCACAATATATGTATGAAAATCAGGATGCCTAACACTGATACACTACTCTCATATATACCACAGGTCATGTTAAGATGTTACCAACTGTCCTAATAATGTCCTTCATAATAATATTTTCCTGGACCAAGTCAAGTCCAGAATCACATTCAGTTGTTGAGTACCTTGATTCGCCTTTCGTATGAAACCGTTTTCAGCCTTTCTTTGGCCTTTCGTGACCTTAAGATTCTTGAAGGACACGGGCCAGTTATTTTGCAGAATGGCCTTCAACGTGCATTTGCCTGATGTTTCCTTGTGACTAGATCCAGATCACGCATTCTTAGTAGGAACACCACAGACTCGGTGTTGTGTCTTCCCAGAGCATTATTTTAGAAGACACAGGCTGTCAGCTTGTCCATTTGCTGGTGATACTAAGTTGATCATATCATTAGATGGTGTCAGCCAGTTTTCTTCCCTATAAAATTACCATTGTTGCTTTTGTGATTAGTAAGTAGCTGGAGAGAGATACTTTGAGATTATGTAAATATTCTGTTCATTAAAATTTTATCCATTTTATCCATCTCTTAATAATACTTGCCTGCATCAGCCATGACTGATGGTGGCAAAAAAAGTGATTTTATAATAAAATTATAAAAATTGTTTCTATATTTATTAGTTTTCTGCTCTACATGACCATTTTCTCTTTCCCAACATTCATTTATTTACATCAGTCTAGATTCATATTTGCTTCTTTAATTCAGTTTTTATGCTCAGATTGTTCCAGATTGTGCCTGCAGGGAACCCCTCCAGACCGTCTCCTGACATGTCCCCATATTAAACACTGATTTACTTTTTGGCACAAGATGTTCTAGGCTTATCTTGAAGTTTCTCTACTTCTCCAAGAATCCTTGATTCCTGTAGTGGGTACTGACATATAGAAATGAAGGTCTGAGGCGCCTGGGTGGCTCAGTCAATTAAGTGTCTGACTCTTGATTTCGGCTCAGGTCATGATCTCACGGTTGAGGAGTTCAAGTCCTACATTGGGCTCTGCACTGACAGTGTGGAGCTTACCTGGGATTCTCTCTCTCTCTGTCTATCCTACCCCTAAATCCTGCTCACATACTCTCTCAAAAAAAAAAAAAAAAATTCAAGGTCTGCATGCTTGGACAGAATAGTGAAAATTTGTGGCATCTGACCCACTCCCTCCCACATGCCCCTAGCTCATTGTGGCAAAAGCACTACTCTGTGTGGGGCAACTAAAAATATAGGCTTCCCTCTTCCTGTAGCTCACAGGCTAGGACTCTAGTTCTTTGCCAAAGGAGTAAATCACTAGCATTTCTAATTTCCTTTAGCTCCTGATGGCAGAAGCAATTTCCCCAGAAGGCATAGCCGAAAGCACCAGGTTCCCTTTTCCCCACATAGGATGGGAGCTCCACTCCGGGTTGTAGCAAGCCAAGAATGGCCCGAATTATCTTTGCCTCAGATTTGTTCTTAAGGTGTAAGTTTCATGCTGGAGGGAGAAGCCAAGCCAACTAGGTGACACTAGTCACCCAGCACGTGCTTTTAGAGCAAGATGTCACCACCACAGAAGAAGGGGGCCACTGTCCTTATCCCCAGCTCCTGTACAATGTCCTAGAAGTTCTTACAGAAGCTCCCGTAGGATGCCCCAGAAGGGCAGGCTCTGTAGAAGAGGGACTCTTCCGTTCTACGAGGGGACCTTGGGAAAGAATATGGAGGTGTCCATACTCAAAGACATTGACAAAACAACAGAGATCTTAGTGGAGTGTTTAAGAGGGAGCCCATAGCTCCATGATAATGGTAGCCAACAGCACAATGGTAGGCCAGTTAGAAGTTGAGCACAATCAAGGAAAGACATAGCCATTAAGAGCCATTCTGGTTTCACATCCAACTTTGAGGGTTGAGAAGTCTCTGCACAGGTGCTAGGCTGAACCCATTCAGGAGAAACTAGAACTCTGTGTGACACAGATGTAAAAATGGTCCCCAAGTCACACATCCCGTCAACAAAGGGCAGAAGCCTCACTGTCACTAGAGGATCAAGCACAAGCTCTAACCAAACATTGGGTGATCCATAAGCAACTCAGAAACTGGGCTCCTTAGAAAACTGGGCTCAAAAATACAATCACAACCATCCCTGGTGCTCTGGAATAGTGCATGCATGCCCAGGACTGTGCCCTTCCAGGAGTGATTGGGAAGGGATTTCCAAACTCCTAATCCCTGACTGAACATGGGGCAAAGACCTAAACTTGAACTGTAGTAGGGGCCTCTAAGCCAGATGCACAGAAAATGGTAAAGGCTAAAATCTGGTTGGCCAAGAGGGCTTAAGCACAGATGTTGAACAAAATGTGGCTTCTGCTGACCCAGGGGTAATGTGCAGGCAGAATTTGACAAAATCCAGTACTTTTCAGGCTAAAATATAATTTAAAAGTCTGAGCACAGCTATTAGACCTTATAGATACATTAGACATCAAAGATGTTAAAAGGACAAAAGTCATGTTTAAAGAATTAAAGGAAGATATGACAATGTCTCAAGAAGACAGAACTTATTAAAGAGAAATAAATGGAAAATCTGGAGTTGAAAAGTATAACACAACAACTCACTAAAGGAGGGGCACTGGGGTGACTCAGTGGGTTAAATGTCTGACTCTTGATTTCATCTCAGGTCATGATCTTGTGGTTCATGGGATTGAGCCCTGCATTAAGCTGGGACAGCTGACAGCACAGAGCCTGCTTGGGATAATCTCTCTCCCTCTCTGCCCCTACCCCACTCACTCTCTTTCAGAATAAACAAACTTACAAAGTCTCACTAGAGGAGGGGCACTTAGTTAAGTTTCCAACTTTGGCTCAGGTCATGAACTCACAGTTTGTGAGTTTGAGCCCTGCATGGGGCTCTGTGCTGACAGTTCAGAGCCTGAAGCCTGCTTCGGATTCTGGGTCTCCCTCTCTCTCTCTCTGCCCCTCCTCTGCCCATTCTCTATCTCTATCAAAAACAAACATTTTTTAAAAAAATTTAAACTCACTAGAGGAAAGATAATTTCAAGAAAATGAGAAGACAAGCCCCATGCAGGGAGAAAATGTTTGCAAAAGACACATCTGATAAAGGACTGTTATCTGAAATATACAAAGAACTTTTACAACTCAACAATAAGAAAACAACCTGATTAAAAAAATAGGACAAGGACAGCAGCAGACATTTCACCAAAGATATACAGATGTCAAGTCAACATATGAAAAGATGTTCCTCATCACATGTTCCCACATCCCAGGGAAAGGCCAAAAAAACTATCAGAATGTGCCAAATACACAACACTGACAACACCAAATGCTGATGAGGATGTGGAGCAACAGGAACTCTCGTTCACTGCTGACGAGCGTGAAAAAGGGTGTAGACAGTTTGGGAGAGAGTTGGGCAACTTCTTACAAGACTAAACATATTCTTACAGTATGTTCCAGCAATCCTACTCCTCGCTGTTTCCTCAAAGGAGTTGAAGACTCTGTCCACACACGAAGCTGCACACGGATGTTGACAGCAACACTCTCCATAACCACCAAGATGTCCTTCCGTGGGTGTGGATAAACTGGAGTCCAGCCAGACAATGGAATATTGTTCAGTGCTAAAAAGAAATGAGCTATCAAGTCATTGAAAGAGGGAAGAACCTAAGGGCATCCTACTAAGTGAAAGAGGTCAATCTACAAAGGCTGTGTACTGGACGATTTCAACTATATGACATTCTAGACAAGACACACCTCTGGAGGCATTAAACAGATCAGTGGTTTCCAGGATTTGGGGGAAGCAGGGATGAACATGCCGAGCATAGAGGAGTTTTGGGTCAGTGAAAATATTCTAAATGACATTATAACAATGGATACATGTCACTGTACATTTTTCCAGATCCAGAGAGTGTACACCAAGAGTGAACTCTAACTTCGACTATGGATTCCGGGTGGTTGTAGTGTGTCACTGTAGGTTCATCAGTTGTCATAAACATACGGCTCTGGTGGGAGACACTGATAATGGGGAGGCTGTGTGTGTATAGGAGCAGGTATATGGGAAATGGCTGTACCTTACTCTCATTTTGTTGTGAACCTAAAACTGCTCTAGAAGACATCTCAATTTTGAGCTAGAGGACCTATTCAGGAAAATTAGACAACAGAAAGTTACAAAATTCATACAGATTGAAAGAAAGAAAGATAGCTCTATTCAAAGATGGCATGATCTTTTATGTATAAAGTTCTAAGGAGTAACTAAAAACACTTTTAAATAAACTAATTCAACAAGGTAATGGGACACTAGAATATTTTAAAAATCAATTTTAACGTCTATACACCAGCAATGAACAAGCCAAAATGAAATTATTAAAAAACAAAACTACATGCACCCAGGGTACTTGAGAAGATTGCAATATCCAATATGAGAAACCCCTAGGCTTACGATATAGCAAAATATTTGCTTAAGTATGGATTTTGTTATTAAGATGATGCAAATATCTCTGAAAAGGCAGCATCTCCTATTATAAGAAAGTCTGGGTAATTACTAGATGAAATCAATTTGTTGCCAGAAGGAATCACACCAGTTTGGAAGGGAAAAATTAACAAATATTTACACAAAGAACAAGTTGTTTAGGAGTAAGAAGACCCAATAAATTAAGCATGCAAAAAATCATTGGAGGTTTCTTTAGAATCTACTCAATCAGAGAAACTTTGTTAAAAGAATATGCTGTAGATATGACCACACTACTTTGCGATCTACAGGAAATAACTAAAAAGCATGACCTTATCAAAGGAACTTGTCAAAAGATACATTGGATCGTACACACATTCTGTCTCTCAATCTAAAAAAAAATTTACCAGGTGTCTTTTTAATGCACTTAGAAGTTCTAACAATGGAGAGAAACTATACCCTTGATTTGATCCTTGCCATATAAGCTCTGTCATCCTTTCTTGAACAAAAACCTTGTGAATTTTATCTTTTACCTCTTGATGATAAAAAGCACTTTCCTCTTTCAGCTCTACATGTCCGTACGGGGCTCTACGCTCTTTTACTTCCCAAATTATTTCAGACCACACTCAATTTCATCAAAAATTTCATCAAAGAATTGACGAATGGCCATTAGTATAGTCTTCGATATCAGTTTGCCTCTGAACTATCATTGCTGTTGATGTCACATGTTAGTTTCCATGAAGGTAGCCCCTCCTACTCAGAATAGGCCAGTTGTGCAAAGAAAGAACCCCAAATCACAGCGGCTTAGTTATATTTTTCCCCAATCCAAGCAGCAGGTGACTCTGCACATTGATCATCAGGGACACAAGGCCACTTGGGGCCGCCATATTTTTAACTATTAGCAAAGGGAAAAAAGCCTGTGGTGGGTTTCAAACTAACATGAAATTCTCTGTACCAGAAGCACAGGTCACTTCTGCTTCCCTGGTCTCACAAGTCACATGATGCCAGTCAAGCTCATGGGTTTTTGGAAATGCGATCCTTACATGTGAGAACCAGTGTGAATGGGGGATTTATACCTTTGTGGGGGGTTTATTTATCCCCGTAAGAAGTCCTCAGGATTTCAGAAGTAATGGCTAAATTGGGAAACCATTCTTTTTGTACAAAAACAGAGCATCAGGCAAAAGTATGTGCAGAGGTACACGGCACAAGAAAATGTTATATTAACATGCTGGAAGTGGAGGGAAACTTAAGTGACACAGTACAGTGGAAAAATATATTTCAATTTCAGTCTAAATATACTATTTTTCCTGATCCCTCTGCAGGAGCAATCACAATATAATAATACCTATGCCATTTAGCAAAATTCCCTCTCACCTATCAGGATTAATCATAGCACTTTCCTTTAATGGAAATACTTGCTCGCTCAAGTTTGCAATGCCTGCCACAAAGAAAATCAGCAAATAACATACTTAAAAGGGATTTTACTTTTTTTTAAGTTTATGTATATTTATTTGGAAAGAGAGAGTGGGTAAGAGGCAGGCAGAGAGGAAGAGAGAGAATCCCAAGCAGGCTCTGTGAGATCGTGACCTGAGCTGAATCCAAGAGTCGGGTGCTTAACCGACTGAACCACCCAGGCGCCCCCCTATTAGGGATTTCCAAGTCATTTAGTAGTATAGCCGTAAATATTAGTGCTTTTATTAACTTAGCCCCAGACTGCATAAAGCAAAAATTAGCAGAATTGTAAGTGACTCAACTACCAAGTGGTAATGCCGGGGTTCAAAATCAGCCCAGCATTGGCATCACCACTTTTGGCGAGATGCACTATTTCCTTTGATAGATGAATGTGAAAATTAATAATTATTCATTAATCAAAATCAAAATATAAAACACCAAAGACTTCCATTCGTAATAGCAAAACATGCTGTGAGGTAACTATAAACAGTCTTAAAATATAACCTTTTAAAGGACCATGGCATTAATAGATAAGAGACAAAAATAAGAGAACACTGACCTCAGAGTCATACCCAGGTGTGTGTGGAGACCTGGTTTCTAAAAGAGACATTATTACCAGTCACTAGAAATGATGGTTCTCTTATTAAATGCTAATGGGAAAAGTTAACATCCATAGGGAAGAATATATATTCCTTGTTCATACTACATGCCAGAGTCCAGCCCAAATATTCTAACCACCTCAACGAGTAAAGCTCATCTAAAATGTCTAGAAAATATATAGATAATTATCCTTAGGATATTAAAGTAAAGAAGATTTTCTTAAAGCAGCACAATCATAAAGGAAACCCTGCGACAATAAAATAAGTATAAACAGATTCAAAATGTAAGACACAGACAAGGAGTGTCTTTATAGCTTATGCAAGCAGCCAGTATAAAGAAATCCTAAAAATCAGTAATGCACAAAATATGTATGAGCAATTCACCTGAAAAGCAATAAACACGTAGCCAGAAAATGTTCAACCTCACTGGTAATCGGGAAAAATGCAAATTGAAGCCAATATTTCAGTCTTTTACAGGAGAAACTGTAGTATATTTTGAGGAAATTGATCTTAGGAGAGAATCAACAGATTGTGTTATTAATGGCTAATATGACGAGGAGAGAGAGAAATTCATATTTTGCTTTGATATTATTTGTAGGCTCTTTTTTTGGGGGGGGCTTCCTTCAGTACATCTATTTTTACTATAAATAGTTCAGGGACAGACAGCAGAGGGGATATAATCAAAGCATGCCAGGAAATAATGTGTGGCGCAGTCTTGAAGGAATTTAGAGGCTTTTGCAGCATCATTGAGTTGACAGCCGTGCCGAAAACATACACCTACACAAGAAATGTAGCCTGAAGTAAAGACGCTCTTGGCATATCATTTAACAGGGTGCTAATTAGATGAACAACAACAAGAAACATGCCAAGAAGATACTTTGGGAGATTTTTTTAAATGCTGAGCGGATGGAATAAAATGCTAAATATTCGCATTTGAAGTCAAGATGTTTGGTTCTACACTGCTACGTAACCTACCACCCCCACATAGGGGGGTTTAACCCAGTACTTTATCACTTGTCATAGTCATGTGCATTGATGGGGCTCAACGAGACAGTTCACCCTTGGGGCCTCACAGACAGTTGCCATCAAATGGTCGTTGGAACCGGAAGCTCACGTGTCCGGTATCTCAGCTGAGGACGAGGGGAATATCTGGGGAGTGGCCAAGAATCCTTACACGGCCTGGTTTTCCCCAGAGCCAGCCAGAATAAGAAGGAATCTTCCAGCTTCTTGTCACCAGCTTCCCAAATCCCAGAACATCAATTCCTTTGCATTCGAGTGGTCAAGCCAGTCACTTAGGACAGCCCAAATGCGAGAGGGCTGGACATGGGGCGAACTGTATGCCATCTATTGTACAAAGCAAGCGGTATGTGGAAACAGGAGGAAAGTAATGGCAGGTAGCTATCTTTGGAGACTAACCACCACCCGAGATAACTTCCCTAACTCTTCACTCCTCAGAGTTGATTACTCAAATCATTCCATGTGCTAGCACTATATGTGAATGGTGGAGTTCTTCAAGCTCTTATCCCCAGGAATGCACGGGCACAAGCCAGCACCAACAGAAGTCTAAGTCATGAGTGCCACCATGAGAAAGGGATGTTATACCCTCCCTTCCTAAAATAACTCTTCCTCTGGCAGGTTAGTCACCTGGCTTATTCAGGGGATTGTCTGTATCACTGAATGCCAATTAAATCAAGTCTCAGGGGGCGCCTGGGTGGCTCAGTTGGTGAAGCTTCCAACACTTGATCTGGGCTCGGGTCATGATCTCATGGTTTGTGAGTTTGAGCTCCACATTGGGCTCTGTGCTGACAGCATGGAGCCTCCTTAGGATCCTCTTTCTCCCTCTCTCTCTGTCCCCTCCCCCACTCACACACACACACACACACACACACACACACTCTCTCTCTGTCTCAAAATAACCATTAAAATTTTTTTAAAAATTAAGTCTAAGAAATCACATTGATTAAATGATCTTCTAAAAATAGTACATGTCTGAAGAAATTTCTTCCTTGATGTGATTTCACCCATGTATCCTTAGCTTTAATTTTTTAAACATTTATTCATTTTTGAGAGTGAGACAGAGCGTGAGTGGGGGAGGGGCTGAGAGTAGGAGACACAGAATCCAAAGCAGGATCCAGGCTCTGAGCTGTCAGCACAGAGCCCAACACAGGGCTCAAACTCACAGACCGCGAGATCATGACCTGGGCCAAAGTCAGACGCTTAACCAACTGAGACACCCAGGCACCCCCAGCCCCACCCCGCCGCTGCCCTGTCCTTTACTTTCATTAAAACTGAGATAAAACATCAGTTTATTTCACTGAAAAGCAATTAATAGGTCAGAGTGATATTTCCTTCTGATATTCCTTTTCTTTTTCACATTGTTTTCCAAGTCAGTAGCTATCATATGTCTGGCTAATAGCATGTGGTATGAACTCTCATTATCAATAATTCATTTTTAACTCACTTTTGGAGATATGGCATAATTTCTCATTTATTCCAAACACGAGTTCTTCCTCAAAACCTATGTCAGAATTTTCATTTGTATAGAAACTATTTTATAATTCGTCACTAGAAATGTTTTCTTTATTAAGTGCACAGTTCAGTATTGTTAACTATAGGCATGAGGTTGTACAGCGGATCTCTAGGACTTACTCCCAGGACTGAAATTTTATGCCTTTTGAAGAGCAGCTCCCCATTTCTTCCCCCCACCCCCACCCCCGGCTCCTGACAACCACCATTCTAGGGTTTTTATGCACTTGACTAATTTTAGATGCCTCCTATAATATTATAGTATTTGTCCTTCTGTGTCTGGCCTATTTCACTCAGCATCATGTTTTCCCGGTTCATTCATGTTGTTGCTTATGGCAGGACTTCCTCCTTTTTAAGGGTGAATAATATTCCATTGTATGTATTCACCACATTTTCTTTATCCATTCATCAGCTGATGGGTACTTAGGTTGTATATCTTGGATACTGTGAATAATGCTATAGTTAACATGGGTGTGGAAGTATTTCTTCAAGACCGAATTTTTTTAATGTTGATTTATTTTGAGAGAGAGAGAGAGAATGTGGGAAGGGGGAGAGAGAGAGAGAAAATCCCAGTCAGGATCCACACCATCAGCATGGAGTCCAGTGAGGGGCTAGAACTCAAGAACCATGAGATCATGACCTGAACCGAAACCAAGAGTCGGACACTCAACTGACTGAGTTACCAAGGTGCCCCAAGATCTAATTTTAATTGTTTTGGATAAACAATCAGAAGTGGTGTTGCTGGATCATATGGTAGTTCTATTTTTAATTTTTGAGGAAGTTCCATACTGTCTGCATTCCACAATGGCAGGACCATTTCTCATTCCTGTCAGTAATGCACAAGGGTTCCCTTTTCTCCACATCCTCACCAACATTTATTTTCTTTTTTGTTAATAGCCATCCAACTGGAGTGAGGCGATATCACATTGTGGTTTTGATTTGGATTTTCCTGACGACGAGTGAGGTTGAGCATCTTTTCCAGGTGTCTGTTGGCCATCTGTATCTGTGCTTTGGAGAAACATCTATTCAAATCTTTGGTCCATTTTTTAATTGGGTTATTTAGGATTATTTATTTTGCTATTGACTAGTACAAGTGCTTTGTATGTTTTAGAGCTTAACCCCTGTCGGATATAGTATTGGCCAGTATTTTCTCCCATTCCGTGGATTGTTTTTTCATGGATGATTGCTGTGCAGAAGCTTTCTAGTTTGATGTAGTCCCACTAGTTTATTGGTCCTTTAGTTGCTTGTGTTTTTGGTGTCCTGTCCAAGAAACCATTGCCAACACCAAGGTCATGTAGCTTTTCCCCTGTTTTCTTGTAGGAGTCTCATAGTTTCAGGTCTTTGTTTGAATCTTTAATCTGTTTTAAGCTGATTTTCCTATATAGTATAAAAGAAGGCCCAAATATTTCATTCTTTTCCATATGGATATCCAGTTTTCCTAGCACCATTTGTCAAAGAAACGTCGGGAAAGAAGTCTTTCTTGTTTTATTTTAAATCATAATTTCAATTTCACGTCTTTTTGCTCTCAAAAGATTTCTTTTTCTCATGAAATTCAGGGATTACATTAAAAGGTTAGCCACACAATTTAGCTTTTAAGCATCTCAGTCTTGCAGCTTCGACTTCTGATATTGGGAAATTCTGAGCTCAAAATATGTTTCTTTTTTGCTTAATTTCTTTTTGCTGTCAGTCAAGGATCTCTTTTCTACATTATAAAAGACTGTTCTTTACGGAGAATGGTTGATATTTAGCTCTATTCTCTAATCCTTCCCTCTTTTATCTAAAGCTTTGTATCCCAAAGACGAGCATACTATCCCAAATGTTGAAGCTATAGGACACTTTGCCGTGAATCCTGGCATGAAGGACAACCCAGATGATCTCATCAGTCTCTTTATGTGTGTGTACAATTAAAGCTATTTTGCAAAAACTAATTAATGAACTGAAAAATCTTATTTCTTGATCTTTCAGCTATATTCCGCCAAATATAATCTGAACGATTGTCTCTCATCTCAGTGTCAAACTCTTTTACAAAATGGTTGTGTGAATAAAACACTCCCATAAGCAGTGGACAAGAGCTTCTGTTATCTCCCACCCATACAAACACGATATTTTGCCCAGTTTTTGAAAATACAATTCTAGTATTACCTGTGATGAAGAGAAATTCTTGACTCAAATGTAATTGAACTTACTAATGATTTGCACTCTTTAATTACTGGAAGAAATCTGTATTTTAGGGTAGGAAGAAACAAATATCTAAAGTATCAAGAATTTTGCAGTGTTGATTTTCCAAGTGTTTTTACAATTTCATGCACTCTGGGGCGCCTGGGTGGCTTAGTCGGTTAAGCATTGGACTCAGGCTCAGGTCATGATCTCACAGGTTCGTGAATGCATGCTGACAGCTCAGAGCCTGGAGCCTGCCTCAGATTCTGTGTCTCCATCTATCTTTCCCCCTCCCATGCTCACACTCTGTCAATCTCTCTAAAACATAAACATAGAAAAATAAAAAGTACAAAAAAATAAAAATAAAAAAATAAAAAGTACAATTTCGTACACTCTGAAGAAATGCATATATACGTATGTATGTATACGTAGAGCATATTACTATATTCGTTATCCCTAACACTATACAAAGTCTCAAACCTACAGATCATGCCAATAACTCCAGCCACTTGACTGCCGATGTCCCCCACTTGAGAAAAGGCAAACCATAGGTCAATCCATGTATATATATGACCTCTCTTCAAAAGTGCAAAGGTAATTCCGCAGCATCATGGGGAAAAAAATAATTTACCTTTGCATTATCGTACTTCCAAGGGTTTGGTTTGTGTCGGGTTTTTTTTCCAAAAGAAAATGTGGCAGCTCTACTTAAAACATTTTGCATTTCAGGACTGTCTCCCTCTGAAGCGTAATGGGAATTGTCACAGAAACAACCCTAAGTACAAGAAAATATTTATTTTAAAAATCTGCTCTAGTTTTTCCTGGTTGTTGAGGAGATGAGTCCTCTTTTTAGGAGCAAGTTCTCTATTTTGTGAGTATGTAGAGGATTATTGACCTTCTAAGTTTTTCACTCCCAGGAGTCATTGTTTCAGGCATCATGAGGCTTAATTTAAGTCAGTGTCCCACATCCTAAACATTGCTGAAGACTGTGCTGTCTCCTCACAGGATTGATTTTAGAAATTGTGTGATGGAATAGAACAGGCTATTGTTTGTGTTTGAGGGGGAAAAACACCCATGATATTTCCCAAGGCAAGTAATTATCTTCAATAATATTTATCCTTGGTGTATTCAGAGTTAACAGAAAAGCACAGGAGAAGGGAGACGTGTAAATACTGTATTTGTTTTTCTCTGTCTCAAAGTTTACCTGTTCTTCTAATGAAATGCTTTGTTTGACTTTATTTAAAATAGCAACCTCTTCATATTCCTAACTCTTTATAATTTTGTCTCTATGACCACCTCATAACTATTTTAACAGTTGTGCCCAATGCTGGAAAATACAGATCTTAAATATAGGGATATATCTTAAATGTGCATATTTATGTATATTTAATATATAATATGTTTCTAAAACTAAATCCATAGTTCTATTCTAAATGTACGTATTTTAAAAAGCAGTGGACACAATTTATTTTCTCATATACTTTTTTCTGATGTTTTAAAACTTAGTTATCCTAGTTTCTTCAAAAAATAGGTTTATGGCAGGGTGCCTGGGTGGTTCAGTCAGTTAAGTGTTGGACTTGGGCTCAGGTCATGATCTCATGGTTCGTGGATTCAAGCCCTCTGTCGGAGTCTGTGCTGACAGCTCAGAGCCTAGAGCCTGCTTCGGATTCTGTCTCCCTCTCTCTCTGCCCCTCCCCTGCTCGCTCTCTCGCTCTCTGTCTCTCTCTCTGCCTTCACACTCTCAAAAATAAATAAAACTATAAAAATTTTTAAAAATAGGTTTATGGCAACTTTCAAAATATAGAGACTATAATGAAATCAAAATAATAAAACACTTAAATGGGGAAAATCACGTAAAGGTAAAACAAAGATACAGAATACAAGATGAAATCTGGTTCGCATAAAGTTGCTAGAAGGGACAGTTGAATTGACTTCCTTTTCTCCATCAATCAGTCTAGTGAGGGGAGCACATTTACCCAACTGCTTGGCTACGTCCTAAAAATGCTATTAAAGTCAGTGCTCGAAGAAAACACAATTATCCTCACTTCTGCTGAGAAAACCTTTCCCCATTAGCATCAGAGACCCTGTGTAAAGCGCAGATTGTTTTCAACATTTTATACTAAATCACATAGGTTTCACCTTATATGTTAAAACATCCCTCAAAATTATAATGACAGTGATGGAAAACTATAGTTGAGGAAAAGTGCCCCATGATGGTGTCAGTAGGCTGGGTTCTTGGTTCAATCCTCCTCTGGATCAATATAAGGATAGAGTTTAGAGCACCCAGAGAAATGGACAGATTAAAACAGTTCAGGTCTCAACTACAATCTTTGTAAATTTCAAGGAACCAAGTTGTATTTATGGATAATGACTGGGGTGCAGGTGTTCTATTTTACCCTTTCTAAGTATACCAGCTAGCCACAGTGGAATTTCATTCTTTGTCAGGAGAAGATGTTGATAAAGCCACGGGCCATGTATAAATTAGCCTCCTACCTACCCATGGAGGACTGGTGGGCAGAGCCTCGTGGTGTTCAACACACATGTGTGCGTGCGCCCCACCCGCACCCCCCGCCGTAGACTCAAACCTCAGAACTCTGTCATAAATATAGCCTGGGAAAAGTTTAGAGCAGATATACAAAGACCATGAATCTCTGAATAAGGACCCAAACAATAACAAAGTCTGAAAATAAATATCCTAGTATAACCAAGATTAATGTATCAAAAGTATATCCTATCCTAGGCCTGTAGCTCTTGGACTTCTGGATTTTAAAAATTCCTTACAAAGTACACACACACACACACACACACACACACACACACACACATTACATGCATGCTCATGTGTATATAAGCATAATATCCACATACTTCCACTACCTTTTATTGCACATCAAAGCCAGAGAAGCTAAGCATGCCAACATGGGTGTGTGCACACACACACCCCTCTTACTCTGCCTCCCACTGTCATTTAAAAATATGAAGGTTATTCTAACGAGTCCAAAAGGTCAACTTACTACCAGAGGATGTCGGCCTTAAGAAAGAATTTTGATTTGTTAAATTTTCTTTTTTTTTTCTTTTCTAAGATTAAGTTCACTTAGTCCTAGACTAACGCAAGCATTAAGCAAGTTCTGTCTAGGAAACTGAATGAGTGCCTTTGCTGGCTGGGGTTCAGTTAGTTAGTTTCAAGCTCTAGCCATGAAACAGATCCCATGTTAAACACAAAGCACAGCCTGATAAACAATACACAGGTAATCCCACAAACGATGGTGAAATTTCACTTCCATCAAGTTCAGTGAATGAGAAGTTCCTAGTGCAATGACAGTTCTTAACAATGATTTGTCTACTTGGCCACCTCCCGCAGCCTCACCAGTGAACAGCACAATGGCAGGGAGGCGTCCTGCTGTTTCTGCCATGGCTATTTGATCCCAATTAGACAGATGTGCCTTCAGTGATCCGACATATTTCTTGAGGATCTACTATTTTCCTGGGACTTTTTCAGGGGTTCCAAAGAATTTGATATTCAATGATCGATTAGCAAATGGCGTATTTATTATTTGGCTCAGTCTTCCCTAACCCCTAGGCTATGAATTTTTTTTGCTTGTTAAAACATCTTAGAGAACACTCTAGTTACATCCAACAGAAATGACATGACATGGCTTCGTCAGAAAGGAGAGAGTTGCTAGGTTACCCCTATATTCTTTAAAATGACCCTAGCTCTATTACATCTAGCAGAAAACCCTCAAAATTGTTATTGTACTTCCTACTTAGCTTTGATGTCAGTTTACCTATATTCTTACCATATTCTGAACTTATTTTGCTAATACTCATCAGGATGCAGGAAGAAATAAGAGGGGAGATAGGATTCCCATGCTAACTTGACACTCTCCCCAAAATTTTACAAAGGAATATAAAGAAACATATTCATATTTAAAGTTATAGTCAGGGCCAATTTTAATATCTTTAAATTTTAAAAGTTCAAGGAACTTCATGAAAGTTTGGATATAGGCACATCCAGTGTTGAGAGGTGAATTTAATGGTCTCTTTCTCTATATACTTAATAATGAGGATGGTAAGTTGAAAAATTGATGTTTTTGCTTCTGTTGATTTATGCATTTTCTAAGAGACTACCATTGTGTTAGCCCTTATAAAACTGATAAAAAATTAAATGCAGAAGTATACAGTATGCCAAAATATAGTTATGTTTTTCCCAGATATCTTTGTCTCTTGGACATACATTTTTTAAATTCACTTTAGGGATATTGTTTTGCTCACTTCCGGAAACAAATGGGCATTTTTCTGGCCTAAATTGATCACCTACTGCTCACAATGCAACATCTGGTATTTTTCAGTTGCCAAGCCAATGGAATCTGTGCTTTTAATTATAAACCTTACGTTATTTCACTGGGCACAAGTTCCCATTAGGATTTGGTTTAAACTGTACTTATACCCAACACTGTTCCTTCCTTCCCTCTTGGTTTTTTCACATACCTTACACCACTGTGAAGTGCCATTCCCTGTTTTTGTTATAGTAGGTCCTCTCTCCAGACTCCCAGCCTAAAGCCATTCCTGGGAAGATCCTGCTACACTTTGGTCCCTACCAAAGGTTTGGAAGGATTAATGGCAAAGCCAGGTCATATTTGATGGCTTAATTATTTGGGACCAACTTCAGTAATAGTCTCTACCCTTTGTGTTCTTTTTTTTTTTAAGTTTGTTTATTTTGGGGATGGGAGTGATGGGGAAAGAGAAAGAATCCCAAGCAGGCTCCACACTGCCAGTGTGGAGCCCAATGCAGGGCTCAGTCTCACGAACTGAGAGATCATGACCTGAGCTGAAACCAAGAGTCGGATGCTTAACTGACTGAGCCACCCAGGTGCCCTTTCACTCTTTGTGTTCTTGCACAATCTCTCTTAACTATTTCCTTCTTGACCTGTGAGGCAGTTCCCTTTTCTTCTTGACCTATGAAGCAGTTTTATTTTTCATACTATGTACCTCAAGTCATGATCTGCTCAGTGAATGAGCTCATCTTCAAAGCTAAATGGAAAGTAACCATACAATGAGCAGAAGGAAAAAGTCAGAAAGCATGCACTTTACCTTTATACTTTTAAGACCTTGCCTCTATTCATTATTTATTGCTCCATAACCACCTGCTGTGGTTTTAATGGCCAAACACACATTTATTCTCTTATAACTCAGGAATTTGAGCACAGCTCAACTGGGTCCTCTGCTTTAGGCTTTCCCCCAAACTTGGCAACCCCATTGTCAGCCAGGGCCGTGGTCTCATCTGAAGTCTTGACTGCGAAAGAATTGGCCTCTGAGCTCATTTTTTTGGTCATTGGCGGGATTGTTTCCCTTGGGCTGTTGGGTTGAAGGTCTCAGTTCCTAGATGGCTGCGAGCTAGAAGTTGCCCTTGGCCTGTGGGCCTCCCCAACACGGCAGCTTACTTCCAGAGTAAGCAAGCATTACTAATAAGATGAAAGTTAACGTTATTATGTAACTTAATCACAGAAGGGATAACCCCCTCACCTTTGCTATATTCTTTTGGCTAGAAACAAATTTCTAGGCCAGCCCACACACAGAAGGAGGGGACTACAAAGACTTGTACTCAGAAGCAGGGACCATCAGGGGTCACCTTCGAAGCTACCTATTGCAGCATCAACATAGAAAGATAAATGTTGACGATTTCCCTGTCTACCATTAGGTTATGTCCCTGGGCAAATTGTGGTTCTCACACAGAATAACATCTGTTTCTATAGAGGCAGCAAGCACAGTCTGGACCTTACTCAAAACCACAAGCTTTTTTCTGTTTGGGCAGCATTTGAGAGCTAGCTGCTGGCAGGCCAGTCTTCCTAAATTGACCTGGCTGAGGCAAGAATTAGATTTCAGGGAGAATCTTTCCACATAATGGCCTTTTAGCTATTATGTGAAAGGGTAACCATGGGCCTGTAATTTATTCCTCCCTCCTCGGGGATCCCTGAAGAAGTTTGACCCTGACCAGAATTCTTTGCAAATATCGACGGATCGAATATGCTAGCTAAAAGATAAATGAGGGTCCTGAAAGGGTTTGCTATGCGCTGATTACTAATTTAGAAATGATTTTAGCATTACATCCTGGTCCATCTAAATTGTTTGTGTTGAATTATCTTGCAAATCACAGGCTGAAGCCCTGCTGAAGCATGGAGGCTACACACAGAGCCAGAACAAGGCCAGGTGCCTAGTGAGACTCTGGAACTCATCGGCTTCCCTGGCTAGCTTGTCATATATTCTTGACAAGTTCCAAAGCCAAGATATGCCTGGCGTGGGAAGAGACACTCGGGAAACTGTATCCGCAGGTTTGGACCCTCCCAGAGACTATACGTGTTATTGCTCTGGTCTCATACCCATCGAAAACTATGCATCAGGCTGGTGCTGGGCAAAATGAAACCATCTTTCAGAAGCAGTAGGAACGATAAAGGTAAATGCAACTTTAGAGGAGTTAAATGACCATTGGAGCAACTCATCTCCGTAACAGCTTTGAGATATAATTGGCACACAGCAAACCACGCACATTCAGACTTTTGGCCCACATATACACTTGGGAAACCATCACCACAAGCAAGAAAATGGATACATCTTGTTTCATACTGCTGACCCAAACCATGATACATACTGTGATGTGAGGTGCTCCCCACATTTGGGCCCCTCATGTAATATTGCAATCTACAGGTCAAGAAAAGACTCAAAGACAGCAAAGCTCAGGTACTATACAGGGGACCCAATGGTGGTCAAGATGCCCACGTGCCTCAAAAGAAAGTTTAGATTAAGGGGAAAATTATAAAGAAAGAAGAAAAAAGTAATAATGGGTGTAGTATGCTGGATGGAGTTGCTTATTTCTGTTGAAAAGGCAGGATGATACGGGGCGCCTGGGTGGCTCAGTCGGTTGGACGTCCGACTTCACCTCAGGTCATGATCTCATGGTTCGTGAGTTCAAGCCCCACGACGGGCTCTCTGCTGACAGCTTGGAGCTTGGAGCCTATTTCGGATTCTGTGTCTCCCTCTCCATTCCTCCCCTGCTCACACTCTCTCTCTCTGTCTCTCAAAAATAAATAAAGGTTTTTTAAAAAATGTTTTAAAAAGGCAGGATGATAAAGGAAGCAATGGCAAAGATCCTCAGTAGGGTGTTGGTGGCAAAATCTTGTGGCCTGAAAGATGCAGAAACAACTTTAGCTCTGCCTATGACACCCACAAACCTTCACCGCACCTTCACATTCACTGCATATCACCTAATATGGATAAGCATAAATCCAATTATACAAATCCATGATTTGGAATGGAAAATACATAAAGAAGGACAGAATTTATTCCCTAGTTAAAACGATAACATTTTTAAAGCAAACTGAGGGTTTGGGATCTGCTCACCCAACTCTCAGGAGGGCAATTGAAGGAACTAGAAATTATGTGGGTGGAGTGGCCTCTGGGAAATAACTAAAATATTTAGAATGATTGCCCTTGGGACCCAGTGTATCATAATCCCCATGGGGGGTGGATGGGACACCCAAGAGGACTTTAAGGTGAAACTATCAACATGCCATGATAGATAATACCAGATAAAGGTTAAACTCTAATTTGGAAAACTTGATGAGAGAAGGTTTTCACTGGTTGCATCACCTTTATTAAAATGCATAATTGGGATGGGTGCCATGTGTACGTGGAGGACCATGTCTCCCCCATTATTAAATTGTCTTCCATGTCTGCCTTCAGCCTGGTCTCAACTGAAATACTAAATGAGAATCTTTGCAATTCCCAAGCCCTCCTCTGTAGAAAATATTAAACAATATAGAATTCCAGGAGTGCAAGAGGAGATTAATGCTTTAGTTAGCATTAATGGTTGGAGCAGGCATATTGATCTCCATTAATTCTCTTTTTAACAGCCCTTTCAAGCCAAAAGGCAAAGCAGATGATTTGCAGATACTGATAGTGGACGATTGGGAATTCATCTAGGTAGGTCTACCAGTTGCTTCAGATGCACTGTAGATATGATTTCAAAAAAAACAAAAACAAAAAACTTTGCACCAAAAGGCAATGGGCCAAAGGAGACTAGTATGTAATATCGATTTAGTTCATGTTTGCTCTTCTATTTTTATTTCAGAAGCTCGTCAAGTACAATTTGTGTTCATGTGTTCACCAGTCACCATCTAGTGTAGCTTCACATGGTCTTAATAACCATTAAGACTAAGGTGGCGGGCATCTGGGTGTCTCAGTTGGTTAAGCGTCTGATTTCAGCTCAGGTCACAGTCTCACAATTTTTGAGTTCGAGCCCTGCATCAGGCTCTGTGCTGACAGCTCAGAACCTGATGCCTGCTTCGGGTTCTGTGTCTCCCACTCATGGCCCTTTCCCCACTCATGCTCCATCTCTCTCTCTCTCAAAAATAAATAATAAACATTAAAAAATTTTTAAAAAGAGTAAGTTGGTAACATTAGTGAAATATAATTGCCTCCTCAGAGGAAGGAGCACAGGGGAATTTAGAGATTGAGAGCATAGCAGACAGACTCCATTAAAATTCAAGACTCACCCTAGTCTCTGAACATTTGAAAAATAACTAGAGCTAGAACCACAAAGAACTTTCTTCATCATGTGAGAAATAATTTATGATCTGATCTTGACCCTGCCACTACACAGTCCCCAGACCGGAGAAACTATTTGAGTTATGGCAAAATCATAGCTCCCATTTGGGGATATTGTTAGTCCTATTCACAAAGTCACCAGAAAGAAACCGGAGATTGAATTGTGCCCTGACAGAAACAAACAAATAAAAGATTTATAAAGGACTGCCAATCAGGCATTGCCTCTTGAGCCTTACGACCCCATTGCACAAATGACTGCAGAAGTGTAAGCAACTAGAACACACACAGACCAGAGCCTTTGGCAGAAATCGATATAGCTACTCAGTGGAGAAGGCAAGGATTTTAGACTTGAAAATGGTCCGATGCAGCTGCTCAGTGCAGCCATTTAGAAACGTAATTGTAAGCTTGCTGTTGGGCATTGGTAGGAATTGCTTCTACCACAGGAAAGCTTCAGACAATCTCAAAACCAGAAACACCCATCATGACTTGGGTGACTGATGGCAGATAAACATTCAAATTGAGGAAGCATCTCGATGGCGCTCACTGACAGAGGGAAATGGTATCCTCAGAAATACACGTTAGCCAGGGTTCAAGAGCTGTTCACTGCATTTATGAACAGATTTCTTCACTGCATTTGAAGCCTTTGGTGAAAACCCTTCAAAGTCCTCTCTGCGGTGGCTGCTGGATTGCTTGAACCCCCAAATCCTCCCCTAAGTCTACTGATTGGATTTCCCAAACCGAAAGTCATGAGGCTGTTTGGAAATCCATTCTTACGTGTTCTATGTATGGTATATCCTTCGTGGAAGAAGGAAAAATGCTGACGTGGCATCATGAGAAGCTTTATGTTACGCTGAAAACAATTCGCTAATCCAAGTAGAGACACTAGAGGGAGCTATCCTTCAGGAGACTGGACAGGGCTGGCCATCCATCTAGAGACTTGGTAAAGCAATCTGAGAATACAGTCTGTATTATTAGACTCATCAAACATCAGTCTTGCCAGCAACTCTGGAGAAGAGCATCTACCCTTACTCAGGGGACATCTTAATAGTAATGAAATCATATGTATTTAACAGACAGTGGTGCTAGTGGAAAAATGTCACAAAGACTGTGCAGTTCGATAAGATAAGCTGCAAGTTACGTATGGCTATCAAGCACTCGAAATGTGGCTAATCCAAGTAAGATGTGTCATACGTGTAAAATACATATGGGATTTCAAAGAACACAGGTAAAGAATGTAAAATAGCTCACTAATTCATTTGAATTACATGCTGAATTATTTTGGATATATTTGGATAAATACATTAGTTTGTTTCATTTTTCTTGTAACTTTCTAAAGTGTGTCTCCAAAAAATTTAAAGTTACATGTGTGGCATGTATTTTATTTTTCTGAACAATACTTGTCTAGACTGATTCTAAGGAACCCTATAAGCTAGGGGCCTCAGCTGGGCTGGAGATTGAAGGTACACACGTAGCGAGAATAAGGCTACAAGAAGATCAAGTCTGGGCAGACCCCCAGACTTGGCTACTCCCTGTGCTAACTTGTTCCACACATGGCCAGCTCTCACCACTATAAAACCACAATATTTCCTAACTTGGAAAAAGGGAGTGAGGTATCTCTCAAGCCTCGGGTTTCCTACATGGTGATGTGGAATATGCATCATGTCTGCCTCATGTCTTTTGTTAATTATGGTAAACCTTTACACTATATAGGACAGGTTGCCAGTGAATCCAGTTGACAACATGAGTTTGGTTTTTGCACAAGGGTTGAAACTTTTGTGGGTCTTCCCATGTTTTTTTGTTGTTGTTGTTGTTTTCTCCAGCTAGGTCAGTTAGACATTGCTAATACTTGGTCTTAGAAGACAGCTTCATTAGGCCACCTGAAATCCATTCCTGATGTGCAGTATTTGAACTGTGATCAGAACCATGAAATAGGTCTGTGAAAAAACCAACCTTGAATTCATGTGGTTTATCTGCAGTCACCTCCTGGGACATAACCCAAGGTTGCCTCCCATATGCTCTGACTGCAGCTCTTGGATTTAGAAACCTAATTCTCCCCAGAAGGGAACTGTTTCCGATATAAAAGATGGATAATTTTTTATTAAACAAATAAAAGACATGAGATCATTCATTAAAATGTAGTAAAGTAATAGGAAATTTTCTTAGGTGGAATAGAAAGTTGATGAAATTATTTAAAAACTAAAGGATTTCTAGGTAGGTTTTCTCAGGAAGGCAAGGAGGGAAGGATTGACCTGCTTAGAAAACCACAGGCTTCAATCTCACTTTCATGAGAGGTGTCCCACAGTTTCTAAAACAAAAAAACGTTCTCATGTATACAACTGAAATCTAACAGAAGGAAAGGCTGTTATAAATAGCAGATCAACACCTTCTGCATTAAGGGCCAGAACCCCAGGAAGCTACTGGAAGGAGGTCTTTTTTATTTTGATGTTTATTTATTTATTTATTTTATTTTGAGGAAGAGAGAGAGAGAGTATGAGCAAGTGAGGGAGGGGCAGAGAGAGAGGGAGAGAGAATCCCAAACAGGCTCTGCACTGTCAGCATGGAACCCAATGAGGGGCTTGATCTAACAAACTGTGAGACCATGACCTGAGCTGCAATCAAGAGTCAGATGCTTAACTGAGTGAGCCACCCAGGCGCCCCCGGAAAGAGGTCTCTTAACTCTAATGAGAGAATTTCAAAATATGGGAAGGCTTTAACAAGTGTTTATAGAAACTTCAGACAGATGTGAGAGAGAGATCCATGCTCTAATATTATCAGGGAACTGTAGAGCAATGTATTATTTGTAATTGGAGTTAGGGGTAACACTTTTTCCTTGATACGCACAAGAATTGGCAAATTGAGATTTTGAGAGGAAACACAGCAAGATGAGACCCGTAAAAGGTATCAGCCAGGGCAATAGTAGATCCAGACAAGATTTTGGTGATACTAGTTTAATGGAACATCTCCAATTGGGATTATTTTTCTCAGTAGGATAAATGTGCTCAAGATTATCGGACTTCACAGGGACTGTAAAAGTTGTTTTGTAGCACTGGAATTTCTTGATTTCATACCTCGATCAAGTCTACATCTAAAGGAAAATGTCAGGGGAAACTGGTCCAGAAAGCAAAGAAAACAAAGGAAAGAAGGGGTCTCTGTTCCAGCAAACATTACCAGATCTTTATGTGATATTTACTATAAACAGCAAAACTGGACCACAGGTTGAACTGTTTAGACTACAACTAAGCATTCTAGAAAATATTCTCAAAAAGGAGAAGGGAGGAGAGGAAAGAGAGACAAAGAGAGAGAGGGGGGGGGGAAAAAGAGGGAGAGAGAGAGAAAAAAAAAAACATTCCAGCCAGGGTGATATTCCAACTATTTAGCAACTAGTTAGAAGGAAACTAGCTTTGATTTTATATCCAGAGTAAGCAATGACCAAGACAACAGGTGACATGCTTTGACCATGAACAATAATCAAGGCTATGCCTGTGCAATCAGCTAAGAATAGGCATTCCTTAAGGTAGAAAAATAGACATAATGAAGCTAGAATTTAATAATATTTATTGAATTACACACACACACACACACACACACTTACACTGAGATTGACAATTCAGAAAGTTTGCAAAATGAGTTTTAAAAAGTAGAGGGATTCGGGGCACCTGGGTGGCTTAGTCGGTTAAGCGTCCGACTTTGGCTCAGGTCATGATTTCATGGTTCATGAGTTCGAGCCTGGCAACAGGCTCTGTGCTGACAACTCAGAGCCTGGAGCCCCCTGTGGATTCTGTGTTTCCCTCTCTGTCTTCCCCTCCACCACTCATATTCTAGCTCTCTCAAAAATAAACACTAAAAAATTTTTCAATAAAAAAAAATAAGGTGATGAAATGCCAAGATTTGAAAATTATTCAAGGCACAAGGGGGAAAAAAAAGGAAATTTTACAAGTGTCCAATCATGAAAACCAGGTTAAGTTCACTGAATGTAAATCAGAAGAGCTTCATTTTCTTCATTAAAACAGAAGACTATGGAATAATATTGACAGAAACATCAGAGGGGAAGACATGGTAAAGTTATAAATGAATGTAATGTTAAGGTTAAATCATAATGGAGAGCTAAACTAAATTATGAATTGATGTATGACTGATTTTAACTCACGTGTTTGTTACCTCTGACCAGTGGGATTATGGCGAATGTAAAAGAAGATTTTCAGTGTTTACATTTTTTTCATAATGAGCACATCAGTTATAGAAGAATGTAATAAATACAAAGTTATTTTAAGAGACTTAAAGAAGCAGAAAGGTACACATCCACCTGTCTTAAAAGGGCACCTGCTGTAATTACAGGTGGGAATTTAGGGCTTCTGAATCAAATCAAGGAACCCATTTGTAGTGAGAAAATTAATAGAGATTCCCAGTTAAAGGAAGAAATTCAATAAGTAAAAGGAAAAACCCAAGACACAATGTTATCGAGTAAGATGTTATTTTAAGGAAAAATCTGTTAAATATCAACTTTTATTTTTTTAATGTTTTTTAATTTATTTTTGAGAGTGAATGAAGGGTGGAGACAGAGAGAGAGAAAGAGAGAGGATCCAAAGCAGAGATCTGCTTATAGCAGAGAACTTGATGTGGGGCTGGGACTCACAAACCACAAGACACAAGATCATAGTCTGAGCTGAAATTGAACGCTTAAGTGAGCCACCCAGGTGCCCCCAACTTTTAAAATATCATTAGGAAAGTCTACAGATGAGACCACAGTTCCTGTCTGATACACACGTGTGCGCACACACACACACTTACATACACACATGTGCATACACACACATACAGAGGAACTCTTGAAGGACTGACTACTGGAAAATTATCTATGTGAAGTGAAATTTGAAAATAATGGGTGTAGAGGTAAAACTTGGTCATATTTTGAATTAATATAATTATGATAATGTCCTTCATTTGAGCATAAGATACTTCTGAAATATCCAGAAACATTTTCCCAGATAATTTAGTAACAACAAAACTCAAAGTATTATTGAACAGATGGGAAACTGGATTTTTCAGGGAGTCTGGTCTTAACTTTTAGTTTATGAAATCTGCATGGCAAGAGTCTGGGGTCTTATCACTAGAAAGTAAGACATGATAAATCTGACTGGAAAAAAACCTGAACACTTTCATCTTTCCAATGGAGGTAAGTCATTTTCATCTTTCCAGTGGAGAGAATGGAGTTGGGATTATAATTAAGAGGACTATAGCAAAGCTTATGTATTCCAGAGCTCATCCTCAAAATCCTCTTGTTTAGAAGCCTTTCAGATGAACTCATTCCACAACAATTACAATTGATATTTGCAGCATTATTTGCAATTCTTGGTTCAATTAAATATACATCTCCCTAAATATCTATAATCAATATTTATCTGTGCGTTTTATTTCTACCATTATTTAGTGTTTCTCCGAGCAAAGAAACCTGTTTTTGTGTACTATTAAAATAAGTTTTGTGCTTTATCTTTCTTACACCCAGCGACTTTCCATATTAAATGTATCCTACACACTAAACACTAATTGGTCTACTCACAACCATTCTTGTTTAGTATTTTCCTCTACTTATAAACACATTATATGATGCCATATCATAGCAAAACAGCCACGAAAAACTTACAACACTATCAGGCTGAAGACCAACATCCCTCGTGTACGTAGAAATGAAATTCCTCAACAGATATTTAGAAAAAAGAATCTAGAAGTATATAAAATTGTAATACGTCTTAACAACAGAGTTCCCCCCCTCCTTAGGAACATATATTCTGTTAATACCAATGATAAAAATCTCAGCCAACTAGTAATAAAAGACAATTTCCTCTAGCTGCTAAAGGGCTGCAATAAAATCTGCATATAACATCATACTCAGCAGTGAAAGACTAAATGCATTTTCCTTAGGGTCAGGAATAAAGCAAACATTTCTCTTTTACAACTTCTCTTTACTATTGTACCAGTGGTCTTAGCCAATGCAATAAGGCAAGAAAAAAGAGAACACAGAGCAAAAAAAAGAAGGAACTCAGATTATTGTCTACATTCAAATTGCTGCTTCTCAAGAAACTTTTAAATTCTAATACAAATTTCATGGCAAAAGAGGCCATGGTTTTTATAACTGGAAATTAAGATAGAAATAAAGACATGATTGTGTGTAGAGAAAATCCTAAGGAAGCCATTTAAAATTCACTAGAACTATTAGGTGAATTTAATGAGATAGCAGGCAAGGTAGACTCATGTGTTTCTATATATAAGCAACTAAGAATTTGATATTTAAATGAGAAGAATACAGTTTATTATAGCATCCGAAAACACAAAATTATTATAAAAAATTTAAAATTGATAAAAGATCTGTACTTTGAAAACTAAAAAAGGAATTCTGCATAGAGAAATTACAGTAAATGGAGAAAGGCAATGTTCTTGTGAGTCAGAGGCTCAGTACTGTTAAGAACTCAGTTCTCTGTAAACTGATCGTCACATTTAATGCAATCCCATGCAAACACCCAATAGGCTTTTTAGTAGAAATTGAGCAAATGCTAAAATTTATATGGATATTCAAAAAAAACTCAAAAGGCAAAATCTCTTCTAAAAAAATAAGAACAAAGAGGGAGAACTCTAATTTCAAGACTTACCATAAGACTACACTAATTAAGATCGTACGGTGCTGATACAAAGATAGAAAAGTAGATGAATGGGAGAAAATAGAGTGTCTAGAAACAGACTTATGTGTATAGTAAGAATTGATTTTCCACAAAGTTGCCAAGAGAAGTCAAGGGGGGAGAGAATTTTTTCAACAAGCATTAGAACAATTGGATATCCACATAAAAAAAGAACTTTGTTCCTTGACACGAAGTTAAAATGGATATGATATAGTTCAATATTTACAAAGTAAAATTATGAAACTTCTAGAAGAAAATAGAATATATCTTCACAGCATTCATAGCTCAATGAATTTTTATATAGAACAACAGCAAGTACACATCATTAAAAATATATTTGAAAGAGGAACAGACAAATGAATCCTAATACTTAGATTTCATCAAAATTTTAAGTCTTCAATAAGACAACAAAAATATTGTATAATTAGGCTTGCATCAAAAATATATAAATAACCCTAATAACTCTATAACAAAGCAAACAATTTAAAATGTACAAAATATTTGAACAAATCATTCACAAAAGAGTTAGAAATGAGTGATAAACACTTGAAAAAGTATATCATTAGTCATCAAGAAAATTCACATTAATATAAGCTCTCTAAGAAACCTGACATTTAGAAAGATGTCAATAGTGCTTGCAAGTGTGTGGGGAAACTAGAAATCTTGTATATTTTTTCTGGGGGTATAAAATCAGATAACTTATCTGGAAAACAATTTGACAGTTCCTTCTACATACACTTAACTATGTACCTAAGCAGTTTTACATCTAGGGAGTTACCCAATAAAAATGAAGACATATGTCCATACAAAGTCTCCTACATAATTGTTCATATTAGACCAAAACTGGAAATACTCCCAAAGTCCTTCCTCTGGTATGTGGATAAACAAATTATGGTATATCTATGCAGCAGAATAGTATTTAGTAATAAAAAGGAATGGGCTATTGATCCACAGAATAACATAGATCAATCTCAAAAGTATTATGTTGGGTAAAAGGTACACACACAGTTCACATTTTACGATTCTGTTGATAAAATGCAGAATAATATAAGTTAACTTATAGTAACAACAGGAAGGTCAGTGCTTTATGGGGCTAGGAGTTGAGGGGGATGACTTTTAAAGAATATCAAAGAACATTTTGGGGTGATAAAAATGTTCTGTATTTTTATAAAAATGCCCTGTATTTTTACCCTGATTATTATATGGGTGTATATATTTGTCAAAACTCATTGACTGTAAAAAAAAAAAAAAAAAATACGTGGTTGGAAAGAAAAGACGAAATATCAGAGAGATTGGATACAAAAAATAACACCTCTTTCCATCCTGGGAAGACCAACAAGATGCCCTGTCTTAAATGCATGAACTAGTTCATAACTATCAGTTGTTGGTAATATTTGAGAAAAATCTGAGAGAAAGCTTCAACTTTCTAATAGGCTAGCAAGTGTATCTTTGTGCTTAGAGAATTGGAAATTTGCTATTAATCTAACATCAGATGAAGCGGTTTCACCAAAATGTATTATATTGAGAATTTGTTGGGGCACCTGGGTGGCTCAGTCGGTAAAGCATCTGACTTTAGCTCAGTTCATGATCTCAAGATTCCCCACATGAGCTCTGGGCTACCAGTGCTTGGGATTCTCTCTCTCTGCCCCTCCCTGACTCATGCCCACTCACTGGTGCAAGCTTTTGCTTTCTCTAAATACATAAACTTAAAAAAAAAAGAATTTGTTAATGTCATATTTTCTTTTATTATCCATCATATGTTTGTACACAGAAAAACATGCTTTGTAAACTGGAAGCAAAGAAATGTTACTATTGCATTTCAACTTGTACCTGGTGTTTCCCAGGTTAAATTAATTGGCATTCTGAGGTAAAGCCTCCTGTCTTTTCCCCAGTTATGCCAAGTTATTTCATGCTTCCGTTCTTCCCACTTATGTTGCTTTCTGGGCCTGGATTTTGTTCCCTCATCTCGGCTCGCCTGGCTTCTACTCATTCTTCCAGCCCCAATTTAAAAATTGCTTCTTCCAAATCACAATTCTGTTTCGATGAGGTATTCTTTATGAAGTTTAAGCATTATGCCACATTCTACTCTTTCTTCTTTTTTTTTAATTTTTTTTTAACGTTTATTTATTTTTGAGACAGAGAGAGACAGAGCATGAACGGGGGAGGGTCAGAGAGAGAGGGAGACACAGAATCTGAAACAGGCTCCAGGCTCTGAGCTGTCAGCACAGAGCCCGATGCGGGGCTCAAACTCACAGACCACGAAATCATGACCTGAGGCGAAGTCGGACGCTCAAACGACTGAGCCACCCAGGTGCCCCTACTCTTTCAAAACATTTAAAACATTTGCATCTTATGTCTTTACAGATAAGATTTTTTTTTTTGTGCTTACTCTCTGTTATTCCTCTAGTTCTAAACCCCATTCATTTCTAGTACATAGAAATGCTGTTGATTATTGGAATTGTTCAGTGCTTTCAGGTCCCGGAGAGGAGTAATACAGAAATTTTCATACAAAGAAAATACTGCATTGTTTGTATATGCTTTATCTAAGTAGCTTTTTAGTGTGGATTAATCTGGAAGTAAACGGGGAGGGTTTTTAAAGCAGATACTTTGTGTTCAACTTTACATCTCTAGTCCCTGAAAGAGTGCTGGAATAAAAAAATAACACCGACAAATCATCAAATAAACAAAAATAAAACACCAAACAAAAACTAACTGGTCATCTTTGGAGGATGGTAAGAAAACGAGTTATTTTCTTGAAAAGTGCTAAGTAAAGGGAAAGAAGCAAGCATTTATTCTACTTTATCTATATGAACTGTACTGCTGGTAATCAAAGAGTAAATCACGGGAAGTGTCTCTTTATTACAATATCCCAACAAATTAATTTTTAAAAGAAGCAACAATTAAAATGCCACCATTTGCAAAATTAGCTTATTATTTTTTTAAATGCTTTTATTTATTTTCGAGAGAGAGAGTGCATGCTAGTGAGGGAGCAGGGGAGGGAGAGACACAGAGAGGGAGGGAGAGAATCTGAAGCAGGCTCTGGGCCATCAGCACAGACCCAGACACAGGTCTTGAACCAGTGAGTCATGAGATCATGACCTTAGTTGAAATCAAGAGTCAGATGCTTAACCAACTGAGCCACCCAGATGCACTGCCTAATTAAAGAATTTAATCATTGAGCATCAACGACAGCTAAAATAACCAAGATTGAAATGCATAAATGTCATGTATCTCCTGGATAAAGAACACAACACCACCTCAAGAGTCTTTCTAGAGGAATGGAACTTGGGTCTGATGAAGCCTGATCCTGCACCAAGTATTCAAAGAACTACAAATGACAGAACATGTGGAGCCAGGAATAGATTAAAAAATAAGGTCCATTCTATAGAAATTCTTACAGTTGTCCTGAGTTCTTCAAGAGATGAATTTATTTTAAATAGGCAGGGATAACTATGTAAGTCATGAGCCGATCTTCTTAACCAGAAATACGAAAAGGGTTCCTTCAGGCTGAAGTGAAAACTAGGCTAGAGAGTAATTTGAATCCAAATGAAGAAATAAAGAGTAAGGAAATGGTTTAAGGTACAAACTCCAACCTTTTCATGATTAAGAAAAAAAAAATCACAAACTTGCAACAGAAAGGGACCTAATAAAGGACATCTATTAAAAAGCTCAAAACTAAAATCATTCTTAATAATGAATGCTGTAAGTTTTCCCCCTACAATTAGGAGAAACACAAGAATGTCTGCTCTCACTACTTGTATTCAACATTGTATTACAGGATTAGCTAGGATGATTAGACAAGAAAAAGAAAAAAAGACCATCACATTGGAAAGGAAGAATGAAACTATTTGCAGATGATAGGATGTTATGTATAGAAATTTCTAAGAAATCCATGTTAACAACAGAGATAACGAATGAGTTCAGTATGTTTGAAGGTTACAAGATCCATATATAAAAAATCACTTGTATTTCTATAGGCTGGCAATAAATAATCTGAACATGAATTTAAGAAATCAGTTCCATTTTCAAGAGCAAAGAATAACATACTTACAAATGCATTTAACTAAAAAGTGCAAGACGTATACACTGAAAAGTACAAAACACTGTTGAAAGAAATTGAAGAATATGTAAATAAATGTCAAGACATCCTATGGATTAAAGACTTAATAGTGTGATAATGGCAACATTTCCCATATAATCTACGTGGCACCATCGCTACCAAAAAACGCAATTGCCGTTTGTGTGAACTAAGGTAATCCTAAAATTTAAATGGAAATGCAAAGGACCCACCATTGCCAAAATAATCTTAAAACTAAGAACAAAGCTGGAGGGCTCACACTTGCCAATTTCAATACTTACCGTGAAGCTCCAGTAATGAAGACTCTGGCAATCTGGCATATGGAAAGACATATGGTCAATGGAGTAGAATTGAGAGTCCTGAGTAAACTCATACATTTCAACAAGAATGTCAAGGTACTTAAATTGGGAAAGAAGAGTCTCAACAGGCGGTTACTGGCACAAGTGGATATCATGTTCAAAAAATGAGTTTTGGTCTCTACCTCACACCATACACAGAACTCAAAAATCACACATACAAAAACCTGAATCTAAGTACAAAAACTGTAAACAATTAGAACACACAGTTGTAAACACTGGTAACCTCAGATTCAGCAGTGATTTCCTTAGATATGACAGCAAAGGCACAAGCAACCAATGAATTGGAATTCAACATTAATATTTTTTGTCACTTAAAGGACACTACCAAAAAAGGAAAGGCAACCTAAAAAATGGAATAAAAAAAAAAAACAGGTGAAGGATTTCAATAGAAATTTCACCAAAGAAGACATATATATGGCCAATCAACACGTGGAAAGATCCTTAAAATCCATTAGTCATTAGTGAAATGCAAATTAAAACCACAATAACGTACTAGTTTAAAATGGCTGTAATAATAAAAAGAAAAAACATAGGTTGGCAAAAATGTGGAAAAATTAGAATTTTGATACATTGCTGGTGAGAATATAAGATGGTATAGTTCTTCTTTGGAAAAGAGTTTGGTATTTCTTTAGAAAGTGAAATACAGTTGCCATAGGACTCAGCAATTCTATTTGTAGGTATACACCCAAGAGAATTGAAAATATATGCCACGCAAAAAATGGTACACAAAAGTTCATAGCAGCGTTGTTTGTAACAGCCAAAAAAGTGGAAAATCTCAAATGCCCACTTACTGATAACTAGACAAACAAAATTTGGCATATCCATAAAATGAATCACCATTCACTCATAAAAAGGATTCATATGACAACATGGATGAACCTTGAAAATACTATGCCAAGTGAAAGAAGCCAACCACAAAAGGCTACATATGTATGAGTCCATCTATATGAAAAGCCCAAAATACACAAATGATGGAAATGTTCTAGGATTAGTAGTAATGGTTGGTGGATTTATAAATATACTGGAAACCACTGCATTCAATACTTTAAAGGTGACTTTTAGAGGCACCTGGGTGGCTCAGTCAGTTAAGTGCCTCTTGATTTTAGCTCCCTTCATGATCTCACGGTTCGTGAGTTCGAGCCCTGCATCAAGCTCTCTGGTGACAGTGCGAGGCCTGCTTGGGATTCTCTCTCTCTGTCTCTCTGTCTCTCTCTCTGCCCCTCCCCCCCCCCAAATAAATAAATAAACTAAAAAAAAATAAAGGTGACTTTTATGATATGTGAATTATAGAGGTTAATAAAAAATAAAGGTAACTAAAAGCTGAATCATGACAATGATAACATTTTTAACTTAAACTCCTAAATAGGTGTGTATTTTTCCTAATGTATGGCCAGAAAAGGAGTCCTTTCCATGAATGTTGTCTGATGACTGTCCTGTGTAATTTTCTCATAATCTACATCCATAATGTAGCTTTTAAAAATCCTAGTGTAAGGGGCCCCTGGGTGACTCAGTCAGTTAAGCATCTGACTTTGACTGAGGTCATGATCTCACAGTCTGTGTGTTCGAGCCCCATGTAGGGCTCTCTGCTGTCAGCACAAAGCCCACTTCAGATCCTCTGTCTCCCTCTCTCTCTCTGCCCCTCCCCTCCTCTTGCTCACTCTTTCTCTCTGTCTCTCAAAAGCAAATAAACATTTTTTTTTAAATCCTAGTTTTAGGTTATTTCAAATTGAGTCAGAAAGACTTTTCTTGGACCATTCTGAGGGCAGAATCTGTCTAAATATTTTCCCCGTCTTTTACAGTTACCTCATCAACACCTAATTTGACAGCTATTTTCAAGCTCCTTTTCTTTACCGAAGGTCTCTAAAGCCTTTAATTTAGTTTCAGTTGAACCACTGACTTCTACCTTCAACTTTGATTTCAGCAAATTTTTTTGGTCTTTAATTACAACATGTAATGAGAGTAACAACTGAAGTGGCAAAAGCAGTTCTGAAAGGAACGTGACTGATTCTTGGCAAGCATGTGGCCCAGCCAAGCAGGCAAAAGCAAGAGTGCCGTGGGCACAAGTCAACTAGTGGCACAGAAACAACGGAGGATCCAGTTTGTTCCAGGACACCGGTGGATGGAAGTTAAGGCAATGTCTGCTGTATGTAAACCTGATACTCCCAGATCTATGGGAAGGTCACTGCATGCACATAGGATGGCAAGGGCAATAGAATAGACTTTGGGAAACATAAGTAAAAATACAGTGAGTAGTACTTATATACCCATGCATGGATCTGTGCCCTCGGTTGAAAGTATTCTGCAGTCTAGAGGTGTAAGGAAATGGTGATCACTAAAATTTGATGAATACAGGCATCTTCTCCCATTAGAGTTCCACCTTCTTGTCTTTGCTCGCCTCAGTATGGATTTTAAACTCTTTGGATTCTGAGCTGAATAATTATCAGAACACCTACCTCACTAAAGCCAAGCTGAGGAAAAAGAAGGCGTTACAACAGAAGTCAACTTACCTGTTGTGACCAAGTCTTAGATAGGTGAGGACGTGGCCCATAGTGGCTGAGAAATGGTGAACAGATGCCATACACAAGACTACATGTGCCCTGCCATTTGCTCGCTGGGTTTTGACATGGTTGTTACAGGTGAACTTCATAAATGACCAAATGTGTGGAACAAACATATCTACCTTCACTGCTGATACAAGTGTGGTATTAGAAATACTAGGCATTATTATTTCCCTCTCATCCTGCTCAGTAAGGCTTGGTAGAAAAGATGAACAGCCAACGGCAAGAACAGCTCTGTGATCTCCTCTATACATTTCCTGCCAGTCAGTACTCAAATTGTGCCAAATGGATGCCTGTTTGTGTTACTGCACATACAGAATACTCATCAGGGATTACACCAAAGGATATTAGAATAGAAAGAGGCTTCAAGAAGTTGAATTGAATTACTGGAAACCCTGTTACTAAGACACATTTTTTTTTCCATAAGCTTCTATTTTCTTTGCTCACAATGATATCCCCAGAGCTTCAGCGACATAATTTTCACCACTTTAGAAGATAATGTTGTATTTTCTTTGAGTCAACTAGTTTTGGATAATTACTTAGTTGAAGTTTATAAACAAAACTTTTGATATACTGAACAGAAACAGATAAGACAGGCAAAGACAAGAAAGATACGTTTATATGATACCACTGTTTCACATTAGGTATTACTTTATCACTAAATGCCTGAGAGTTAGATAGGAATAACAACCTAGGGGCTTACGGGAATTGTATTCATCTGTGTTACCCTCGTGACCCCCCCCACCTCCCCATACTCCTTTATAACCTCCTTCCCTTGAGTGTGGGCCAGACCTGTGACTTCCTTCTAACCTGTAGAACACAGCAATGATGACAGGTTACATGTGATCACATCATGTAAGATTGCAACAGTTGTCTTGCTAGGAGACATTTTCTCCTTTGCTGCCTTTGAAGAAGCCAGCTGCCATGTTGTGGACTGGCCTATGGAGGGAACCATGTGATAAACACCTGAGGGCACCCTCTGTCCACAACACAGCAGAAAAGGAGGGAGGGAGGGAGGGAGGGAAGAAGAAGAAGAAGAAGAAGAAGAAGAAGAAGAAGAAGAAGAAAGGAAGGAAAGAAAGAAAGAAAGAAAGAAAGAAAGAAAGAAAGAAAGAAAGAAAGAAAGAAAGAAAAAGAAAACAAAGAAAAGAAACATTTCTGTAAAGCCCAATAGCTTGCAAAGGGACTGAATTCTGCCAACAACCCCGGGAGCTTAAAATGGGATCCTTCCCCAGCTGAGCCTCAGATGAAACTGATACCTTGGCTGACTGATGGTACCTTCATTAGCCACTCACGGGGATCCAACTAGGTCATTCCTGGACTCCTGATGCACAAAACGTGAGATGATAAATGTAGGTTGTTTTAAGAAATAGCTAGCCAATATACCAGGTTTCAAAACCAACTCTTTACCTGTGCAAGCTGAGAAAAGTTTCTTTCTAGAACTCCTTGTCTCCTGTCACTTCATTAAATACTGAATCATAACACAATGACATCTGTTGACTCATTCTGATGCTACATATGTGGAATCCTGACTGACAGACGGAAGCTTGCCTCTCTAGGAGGTTTTGAGACTGTATCTGAGTAGTTATATATTCAATTTCAGTACACACGTTGTTAAATTCGCTGTGGAGAGATTTCGTCTCTTTCTTCTTTCTCACCTCAGCTATAGATCCAATCACCAAGTCAGGCCAGCTCACATGCCAAGTATTTCTGAAACCTTGCTGGTTCTTTTCATTCATATTCCCAGGCCCTGGTTCAGGCACCACCACGTCCCACCTTGTGAACATATCCACTTCCTTCTGGTCTTGTCACATGACTCACTCTGTTCTTTCTCATTTTCACCTGTAGCCTAATATTTCCTATACACACACGTAATTATGCCAACTAGGTTCTTTAAATCCTTCCCAAAGCCTTTAAACAAAGGCTAAACTCCTCAATGTGAGTCATATTATGCCTCAGATTTGATGTATTTCAGATGCCTAGCTAATAAAGCATATTTTGCGTTCTGAAAGGTAGGGATTGTGTATATCTTATTTTTAGCATACTGCATGTTTAATTCAAGCCTGAAAAAAATTTGGCAGTTAGTAATTGTGGAAGGAATGCATGCAGCAAAAGATAATATATTAGAAAGAGGTTAGATCGTATGTGAAGTGTTCTTACCACAAAAAATAAAAAAGGAAAGTGACATAAGAAATCTTTTGGAGGTGATGGATATGTTTACTACCTTGATTGTGCTGATGGTATCATGGGTACATGCATCTGTCCAGACTTGTCAAAATGTACATATCAAATATGTCCAGGTTTTTGTATATTAAGTATACCTCAATAAGACATTTTTTCAAGGATTAAAACTTCTTTTAAAAATAAAATGTGTTTATTTTTTTAAGTTTATTTATTTTGAGAGAGAAAGAGGGAGCAAGGAAGGGGCAGAGAGAGAGGGAGAGAGAGAGAATCCCAAAATTCTGCTTCTGCAAGCAGAAGTCGGGAAGAGGGGTGAGGAATGCTTAAAAACACACCAAGCAGCACTATCTATGATGGTCAAATTACGAAAACAGTCTAGGTGTCCGCTGAATAATGAATGGATAAGGACGATGTGGCATGTATGTACAATGGAATATTACTCAGCCATGAAGAACGAAGTCTTGCCATTTGCAATGACATGGGTAGAGCTAGAGGGTATAATGCCAAGTGAAACAAGTCCGTCAGAGAAAGAAAAATGCCATACGACTTCAGTCATGTGTAGAATTTAAGAAAAACCAATGAGCAAAGGGAAAAAGAGGCAAACCAAGAAACGGACTCGCAACTATAGTGAACAAACCGATAGTTACCGACGGGGAATGTGTGAAGTAGGAGGTGGGGGTGAAGAAGGGCACTTGTTGTGATGGACACGGGATGTGGCGCAGGATTGTTGAATCACTGTGTCGTACACCTGAAACTAACATTACGCTGTGTGCTAACTACCTATAATCGAAATAAGAACTTATAAAAAAACAAAATAAAAATAAATACACACCAGAGTGCTCTGTTCTTAAGGAGACCTGCCTTCAGGAGAAACTGCTGGACCAAGCCTAACAGATCCCGGGCAGGGAGATAGCCAACTTTGGCTTCCACATGGGAGAAGGGAAGTCCTCAAGTTCAGCCTGCTCTGGCCATCCTGTCCCGCCTCTGCGGGGAGACAAAACAGCGGAAGGCGTGTGACATTCACAGGCAGGAGGCACGGGCTATAGAACATTCTCCTCCACCCATACCTCCCGGCTACGTTACCTCTTTACAGTTCCTTTTACCTGGTACATCAGGTCTGGCTATTTAAAAATTACAAGACACACCAAAAGACAAAAAAAAAAAAACAAAACAAAACAAAAACCACAATTTGAAGACGGAAAGCCAGCATGAGACAGAGACATGGCAGGGACATTACTATGACGAGACTGGGAATCTAGCACAACTGCGGATGAAGAGAGGGAGAATAGTTCGTGCAAAACTCCATTAACAGATGGTGTTGGGCTGAGAAGCTAATCGTGGAAGGTGCTGAAAAGTGGTTGGGTTGTGAACATATTTGGATTGTACAGCTGAGCAGTTTTATTGATGGATTAGTTGTAACTAGTGACAATACACAGAAGAACTAGGATAATTCCACGTGTTTTGACCAAAGCCATCAAAAGGACGGCAATTGCCATTTATTAAAATGGGAACTAGTGCAAGAAATCAGATTTTGTGTCAAGAGGGCAGAATTTTTACCAGTACCTGAGCTTTTATCACCTGGGTAATTATAGTTTAAACTGAAGTCCTATTCACGTACGTGCTTTCCAAAGTATCGTTGCAAAGCCTATTTAATTAGAGCATTATCTCTATCAATATTTGTGCGTGTGTGTACAATAAAACACACGTGCACCCTCACACAGCAACAAAAAGAGAAATTCTAGCTTTCGCTTCAAATAATAGAGGACTAGTCCCCTGATTTGATTTTTGACATCCACACCACGGGGCTTGGTACGTCCTGCTGTTCAGATTATTCTAATTTATGACATTAAAGCCTGAGTAGATGAACAAGGGCCAAAAATAAATATTCTGCTTCCTTCACATTTTCTCTTGGCTTGAGTTTTCTAAGGGAAAAGAACGGAGCTGCAAACAGCAGCTGCATTCTGGCCGCTGAGCCGTCAAAAGACCGAAGAAAAACCAGACCAAGTTTGGGGAGAGAGTAGCTCTTGCCCCGGCCGTTCCAGAAGGACACTTGTAACAGCCCCTGGGCCACACAGCAGCTCAGGACGAAAGGTGTGGTTCCCTCCGTTCTCATAGAAAGACTCAAGGCATGCGCAGTCACCTTGACAATTGACCCCAAGTTGTCCCCTTGCAGGAAGAGACAGAGGGAGGCCAAGTCAGACCAGAAAACGGTCACTGGAAAAACCTCTGTTTCAGTCCCTTTAATTCTTCCGTTGTGATCTTTACTTTGTACCCACCAATTACAGTTGTTTGTGATGATCTGGAATCAACAGACTGTGAAATACAAAGTGGGAATGTTGTCATTTGGTGCCTTGGGTCTAGATAATAGACTTTTTTAAATTGCAGTATGAATGCTTTATTTAAACTTGTGTGTGTAACCTCTGCAATAATAAAAATTTTAAAAATGGTTAAAGTAGATGAGGGCAAGGACCGGTTTGGTTTCTCATGATAGGCCAGCCCTTGAGCGCTATTCTTCCTTTGGATGTGCATGGATGGCTTTGATGGTATATATTTTTAAGTAAAGAAAAGAGGGATTTTTAAAATTTGATAATTGCAATTAAATGAGTACCCTAAGCAATGTCTAGCTAATTATAGGTATAGCTCTCTATAAAGTCAGGAATATAACGAGTTTCTCTCCTACTGAGTGTCAACAGACCATTAACAACCGCAGAAAACCCTACATGGTCCCCTTTAATGGAAATGTCTATATGCAATTATCTGCTGTTCCTTGATCTTCCATTCTTAGAGGCTGAACTAAGACTAATAGGTCAATAAATGTCTGTAGATTGAAAAAATCGAAAGGTTCTGAAACTCAGATTCAGTCCTCATTAGAAACACATTGAGAAGGCTGGTTTCATTTTGGGAAGCACGGGAAATTTTTGTTCAGTCTAAATCACAGTTTATTTTCATAAGCTGATGCTTTTAAAACCATGCTGTGTTTAAGACACCAGCATCTTTTCCACTAAAAATATAAATTTCAAATTTCTGTGTCAGCCCTACTGCCAACCTTCCTGTCTGCTCTTCTGTACCACAGAGGCGCTATTTCTGGAGGGATCTGGAGGGATGCTTGTTAATAAAAATTAATACCCGGAGTCTGAATGCCTTTCTCACATTTGGGATAGGCTCCATCGTGTGAGTCCTGATGGTAGGTGGGGATCTGCCTCCCTGTGGGTCAGCTTAAGCCTCTTGTGGTGGTTAGGGCATGGGTATGGGTCACCATGCCAATCACAGGCTCCCATGTAGGATTTGAGGAGGAGAGACAGTTACCGGGTCAATGAAAACATGGACATTATTATTTAATGGAGGGGATGGTGTGTCCCCTCTTTCAGTTCCCGCCAACTCAGTAAGCCTGTTCTCCAACCTTCTGGGTGCTTTTGTAGGTGTTAGATGTCCTTCCAGTGCATTTATTTTCCTGCTTTGGTTATCAGAGTTGTTTTCCGTGGCATGCAACCAACAGGCCTCAGCGGTCAAATGACACAGTGACGAGACTCTAAAGCATGCTGGACTTAACGCGCGTGCAGGGCGATGATCAGGAAATAGGCCTTAACGACACTGCTCTAACTTGTATTTTGCAGGATAAGTAATAGGGGTCTGAGAGCAAAAGGGCTAACGTTTGGGTTTAAAAGGACACCACTACTTAATTTTAAAGGAACTAGGAAGCATTTGAAGGCTTCTCCATCCACTCCACGGCCTCAGGCATGGTGTACGAGGGTTTAGAGAGTGCAGACGAGATGGGTTCTCTGCTCGAGAAACTCATAAAGGTCAAGAATGACTTAGCTCATTTCTCCCTTTTTACTGTTGAAGAAGAGAACTCTACAGAGTGGCCCTGATCAGTAGTAATATAAAGCGAGCTACTTAGGTCATTTAAACATTTCCAGTGACCACATTTAAAGTAGAAAGAAACAAGTGAAATTGACTTCAATAACATCCCATTTAATCCAAGATATCCAAGAGGTGCCTGGATGGCTCAGTCGGTTGGGGGTCCGACTTTGGCTCAGGTCATGATTTCGTGGCTCATGAATTCAAGCCCCACGTCAGGCTCCGTGATGACAGCTCAGAGTCTGGAGCCGGCTTCCGATTCTGTCTCCCTCTCTCTCTGTTCCTCCCCCACTTGTGCTCTGTGTCTCTCAAAAATGAATAAACATTAAAAAAAATTTTTTTAAATAATCCAAGATATCCAAAATGGTATTTCAACCTACAATGTTTTTAAATGTTTAAAATTCAGTGTGTATTTTCCATTTATAGCACATCTTAATTTGGATCAGCCACATTTCCTATCCTTCAGAGCAACATGCAGCCACAGGCCACCATGTGAGACAGCAGACAGAGAGCCACTAAAGGGAAATAACAACCCTACTTTCTTTCAGATACTTGTAATTTTCATGCCTTAAGAAACAGGTATTTGGCTAAAGGAAAAAAATCACTCAGTAGATTTTCAAGGCTCCCGAAACCACCAGCGCAGAAAACGTTGTGTAGAGCCTGTTGCTTTAAATGAACACCTGCAGCTCTGGGGGAGATGAGTTCATGACTCCATCAACACTTGGCCTCTGTTCCAGCCACGGCCTACAAAGCAGCCCCTTTTTTACATTGCCCAGAAATCCTTATGTTCCTTGTATGAACCAATCACTTTTGTTCATTTCCTTTTATTCTTTGGGTATCGTTCAGAGTGGTGGAGAAATGGGGAGAGTCTGAACGGAAATGTTTGGGTAAAAAATTCTATGGTCGAATTTCATCATTCACTCTGTGGAAATGGCTAAAGGGACATCTGGGTTCAGGCCTGCGGGCAGTGTCTGTAAATGTATTATCTGTGGCCAAAGCTCCAGAGACCATGCAGTCCAGGGGGATTAACAGATTGATGACTGGAGAGAAACCTAATGGCATTTCACTAACCAGTCTATTCTCTTGCATTGGCAAAAGGCTTTCTGTTAAAGAGGATATTTGTGTAGATGGCTCTTGGAGCTTTGCATTTACTTGGTTATATGTGTGTAAAATATGGGCATTTTAAAATTTTTTAAATTCCTTTTAGAGAGAGAGGGAGGGAGGGAAAGGGGCAGAGAGAGAGAGAGAGAGAGAGAGAGAGAATCTTAAGCAGGCTCCACACTCAGTGGGGAGCCCAACACTGGGCTCGATGGGGGTTTCAATCCCATGACCCTGGGATCATGACCTGAGTTGAAATCAAGACTCTGATTCTCAACCGACTGAGCCACCAATATGCCCATAAAACACGTAAATTTTGAATTGTCTGTGAAAACTGAAGAGCTCAGTTTTAGTCTAAACTCTATAGTACGGAGCACTCCTGGGGCAGATCCCGTCAGTCCCTCCGTCTATGGCTGCATCCGTACTCTGCTTCCTCTCCCTCTTCTCCTCACTGGCACATGTATATAAGGAGATACAAGGCACACTCATACCTGAGTCAGAGCAGGTATAAACACACATGTCTCTTAGATGTCGCAACAAAGGTTTAAGTTTTAATAAATAGACATCAATTTTGGGAAACGAAATAAATGCACAAAATGGACAGGAGATACATGTTTTAAAGAAGCATCAGGGTACCTCGGTGGCTCAACCATTTAAGCCTCTGACTCTTGGTTTCAGCTCAGGCCATCATCTCACCGCTAGGGAGATCAGCCCCATGTCAGTCTCTGTGCTGTAGGGCAGAGACTTTCTTTTTCCTGGTATTTACTGTGGGCACCTGGTTCGGCTCCTGAAGGTAAAATCTCACAGTGTTGTGGGAAAGCCGTTATGAAAGGCACCCCCCCCCCAACCCCCAGAGTTTGTAACTCTGATTTGTCTGGCAATTGGTCAGTTACAACCCAGGGCCCCTACCGCAGCCCTGGTTCCTGCCTGGTTTCCACCCAGCTTCTGCTCTGGGAAGCTGTGCCTCCCTGTGTTTGCCTGGGTCCTCCCCTCTCTTAAGAATCCACAAAGAGCTGCTGATTTTCAGCTTGCTGTTAGGACCCAATGGAGACTTCCAAGCACCTTACGCACTCATCCAGAAAGCGGAAGTCCCCTTAGCCAGGGAAACATGTTTACGTTCCCTGCTAGCTCTTCCCCCTGAATGCCAGTGATAAAGCACACGTGGCAACAGGCTTTGGTGACAGTTTTGGGCCCTGAGTCATTACTTACTTCACCATTCAATCTATTGTTCATGGATCGATGCTGGAAGAACTTCACATAGGTCTTCATTGAGTTAATGAAAATATTGTGCGTTTCCTAAAAGCCGGATGCTACTCTAAACTCTGGGTAGAAAGCATGAATTGCACGTGGCTTCTGTTCTCAAACCGCCCACGATTTGAGGTGAAGTTAAGGGAAAAGGTTTCCCAGTGTAACCGACCCCACACCTGCTTGGACCTTTTTCTGAGATTGGACCTGGGGGGGAGGGGTGAAGGGCTCGTGTTTTAGTTTTCAGAAGACGATAGCAGTAAATACAGTACCGCTCCAAAATATTTGCATGTTGTTTACAAAGTAAATGTAAGACCCCAGGCCTCTACCTTTGGAGTTCTTAGCCACACGCCAGAGAAAACGGACACCTTAACGCTAGAGAATGAAAATGTGCTTTCTAAGGTGCTGAAGTATTTTGTGACCATGTTGAGTGGTGTCTAGATTCCCAACAGCAAATAAGTTCTCGAGAAATTCTAGTTGGACCTTTGGTTAGGGCAGATGACTGTTCCTCCATTCTGGCACACCGATGGAAACCGTAGTTGGTCCCTGAAATTTTCTTTTTAATGGATTTTAGAAAATTAAAAATCTCTTAGAATTATTCTTACATGCTGTTTATTTTGGCGTATTATGTGAGCTTGGGGAACATTAGCTTGTTTCATAAAACAATGCAATTAAGTGTTTGCAAGATTCTGAAATAAATATGGTGTTTTAAATATCCGTGTCATCCCTTTATAGATTCAAAGTTTTGTAAAGGGTGGAACTGTTTTAAGCAAATATATGATAAAACGTTGTTCACAGTAAGTCAATATCAAAGTTCAAGGTAATCACCTGGGTGGCTCAGGCAGTTAAGCCTCTGACTCTTGATTTCTGCTCAGGTCATGATTTCACAATTCATTGGGATAGAGCCCCACGTTAGGCTCTGAGCTGACAGCACTGAGTCTGCTTGAGATTCTCTCTCTCTCTCTGCCCCTCTCTCTCTCTCTCTCTCTCTCAAATAGAAACATTAAAAAAAAACAATGTACTCTAGACAAAGAATTACTACCAAACAACTCTGATTACTCCTTCTATTAGACTTCATTCATTTTTGTGTGCATGCATTCATTCATTCATTCAGCAAATTTACTGGTAGTGCCCTTGGTGGGTCAGCCATTACCAAGTGCCCTAAGAACTTAAAAATATGTCTAATAAACACTTGGTAAACTGGGGCGCCTGGGTAGTTCAGTCCGTTATGTGTTGGACTCTTGATTTCGGCTCAGGTCATGATCTCAAGGTTTGTGACATCGAGCCCTGCTTTGGGCTCCATACTGTCAGGGTGGAGCCTGCTTGGGATTCTCTCTCTCCCTTTCTCTCTTTACATCCCCTGCTCATGCTCATGTGCTCTCTCAAAATAAATCAACAGTTACAAAAAATTAAAAACCCGTTAAATCCATATTGGATAAATGGAAGAACAAAACATAGTACTTTGTCTCTGGTCCCTCTTCTAGTACAGAGGAGAATACAGATAAGAACCAGTCTGTTAACCACATGGAGGAGGAACCCAGTGCCCAGTTTAGGCAGTGAAAGGAAAATTGCTGAAGTAAACGGTCTCTAATAGGAAACCTGAAAAATCAGTACTGAAAAAAAGTTCATTACTGGCCTGGTTTATGCGGGTGATGGGACACTTTGGACATTTACTCCCCAGAGTTAATAGGAGAGGTGAAGCAAGAGGGGTAGAAGGTGGGGGGGGGGGGGTCATCAGTCCCTGTCCTGGTGCTGTGATTGCAGATGCTTTGGGTGTGGGCCAACTGCTGTCTTAGCACAGGTGATTAAGAGCTTCCTTGGGGAGCCTTTCAGTCATACCTTGGGGAAATTCAGCCTCGTGGTTCTACCCAGTCACTTGAAGTTGCTTCTGGAGTTCCATCCAGGCCACGATAGAGGCTAGAGGGGAATTTCTCTGGGGTGCTGGGTCACCTCTCTGTCTGTTCAGGATCTTGGATCTCTTTCAACTTAATCAGTCCTATCAGCATCCAGTTCACTTAATCATTTCTAACTTAAAAAGAAACCCTTGAGCCCCACACCCACCAGTTACCACTCTGTCCTCTCCTTGTCTTCGTTGGCAGTTTCTCAAAAGAGTAGTCTACACCCAATAATCTCCATTTCCTTAGTGTTCCTATCCCCCGCCAATCAAGCTGCCAGATTCAGACACCCACTCTGCAAAACGCGCAAGCATTATTTAGCCCTGATCCTACCAGACAGCTCACCGATATTGCATCTGGTTGCTCCCAGTCGCCGCCTCTCTTGGCTTTCTGTGTATCACCCTGGCCATGGTTCCTCCTCTAACTCTGAAATACGTCGGTCTCTTTTTCGAGCTTCCCTTTTCATATGATCCCTTAGATACTGAATTTCTTTCAAGACTCAGGTAACATCTCTCCTCCTTCTCTCTTCAATTCCTACATGATCGTGACCATTCCCATGGTTTTAAATACTATCCGTGTATCAGCAGTTCCCAGTTTACATTTTCAGCCCGATGAGCTTCAAGCTCATTTACCCAAATGCCTGACCAACACTTGGATACGGATATCGCACAGACAGCTCGGATGTGACATACCCCTGACGGACACCTTGACATTCCTGATGTTCTGAAACTGGTCTCAGAAAAAACAATTTCACCTAGATATTTTGTTAAAAAAAACAAAACAAAACAAAAAAAACCCCAAAAAACAAAAACAATAAACAACAAAAAAAACCCCAGGGGTACTGAGTAGCTCAGTCCATTGAATGGCCGACTCTTGATTTCAGCTCAGGTCATGATCCCAGGGTCATGGGATCAAGCCCTGTGTTGGGCTCTGTTCTGAGTGTGGAGCCTGCTTCAGATTCTCTCCCTCCCTCCCTCTCTCTCTCTCTCTCTCTCTCTCCCTCTGCTCCTCTCCTCTCTCTAAAACAATTTTAAAAATAAAAAATAAGCAGACTTTGATTTGCTTTTTTGCTTCAAGCAACTGTATACATTAAACACATACAGCTGTTTGTATGTCAGTCATTCCTCAGTAAGTCTTTTAAAAACCAAAGGAAAAAAGCCTTCACAGTTCTCTTACTCTCAACTCCTACACCCAGCTAATCAGAAACGCCTTGTAATTGATGTAAAAAAAAAAAAAAAAAAACCACTCAATTCTCTCCTCCCTCATGCCGCATTCTTAATTCAAGCTGTCCCCATCTCTTACAACTGCTCTGGCCAGCTGTGCTGTGCCTCATTTCAGTCCGTTGCCCACATATCCATAGATCCAAATTTACTATGTGGAACAGGTCGATCAGTCAGCTGCTTAAGCCCCAGCGATGCTGGAATATGGCTCTTTCTCTCATGTATGCATTTCCATGATGCAGTACTACAGAGCAGTGAGAAAAATCGGTTCACGTCTTACATAATGACGTGGATAGACGTCAAACATAATGTGGGGGAAAACCAGCCCACAACAAAAGGCTTTCCTTTACGATCTCATTCATGGGAGGCTAATGAAAGGGGCGCGATGGTGGTGGAAGTCAGTGTCGAGTTCGCACGTGGGTTAGTAACCACCGTAAGGAATTGCACGGGAAATCTTCTATGACTGTCACCTTCACGTCTTTCCTTTGTGAAAATTCACCGAACTGCATGGTCAGGACCGGTGCATTTTTCTTTATCTACATTATGCTTCAATATAAAGCTTACTTTAAAATCCACATAAAACGTGTTTGGGTCTTTCTTATTTTTTTGAGTTACCACTCCGGGTATGTTAAAACTAAGAAATAAAAATGGTAGAATTTTCTGCTGGGTAATTATTGGGTATTTAGAAAAACGCCTAATTGTACCTTCAACTGACACACCAGAGCGATTTCAGAAAGCCTTGGCTAATACGAAAAGTGTGTGTTCTGAATGAATAATATCCTGTTGTTAGAAAAGTAAACATCCAGGCCTATGATTAAATAATGTTAATACAACTGTGGTAAAGGAAAGAAATTAAAAAACATCAACAAAGTCTAGAAATACATTACAAGTTCTCTTCTGGTCGCTAGCTTGACAGAAACAGAAACACTCTACTGTTTGAATGGGGAAAATAACAGAGGAAAATAACAGAAGCCATGCTTTGCAAACCATATTTAAAACATGAATGCTCCCCCTTGTACTTGTCAGATTACTTTGCAAGCGCTGAGGGCTGATATTTATTATCTCAGGTATCTAGATATAAAAAGAGCTTGAACACCGATTTCAGTTTTAGAACTTTGGAGTTACTTGGACATATTTCTTTTTTATGTTTGTTTGTTTGTTTGTTTGTTCGAGAAGTATAATGGCAGGCATTCCCGGGTGAAAACTCTACCCCGGTAAATAGGACACAGCCTGTAATAACACACAGTAACAAATTGATTTTGAATTTACGAGACAAAATGCTAATAAACTTTCAGGACAAATAATGCTTGAAACTTCTCAATCACCAAGTATAGGGGAAAATATAAAGTAACAATTTAGCAAGTCATGTAAATTATAGCATTAATTAAGTTCTTTCAGTGTGAGAGTCATATTTACCTAGACAATACGAAAACATTGAAGACTAATCATTTGGATAGAGGATAAAAATTATTAAGTAGGCAATTAATTATAAGAATTATTAACCTGAGTAAGCAGTTCATTTAAAATTTATAAATCATTCACTACCCTTGAAAGCACCATTATCCTAAATCATTGAGAGTTCCATATATTAAGGTTAGCGATAACATTACAGCTATATTTACTATAGATGTTTCCTTACTTTTCTCATCTTTATTACTGGAATAAAAGCTGTTAAATTTCTCTATTAACGTAGCTTCCCTCCTGTCCTTTGATTATTTTTCATAAACTTTTATGATATTTTTAGCAGAAAATCAAAATTGTTACCGATTCTCGCTACAGACTTTTCTACAGGCATTCAAACATATTCCTAAGATCTATTTTTATATAGTTTTTAATAGGTAAGATTTTGCAGTATTTTAAGGTTCCCGGCGGGGGCGGGAATCTCTACAACAAATAGGAGTTTCATTATTGGTGTGAAAACAACTTTATTTTTCCATTCTCAAATGATTAACTCCATTTTACAGCATCTGACACACGTCAGCCTGAATGATCTCTTCCCTGTGAGGATGGGGGTGGGGGCGGGGAGTGGGGCAGATGGATGTTGCAGTCAGTCACGAGCGCGGAGCACGACCCCTTCAAATTCCATTTCACGACTCACTTCGTGTTCAGAGCTGAATTTGCATGAAAATCAAATTCATAAATTCAGCCACGGCTTTGATCGGGAATTTTGCGGTTGTTATTGTTCTTTTTGAATTGTTGTAAAAGTCATGGCAGATGGTAATGTTTCTTGAAATGTCTGTTGATATCCGTTTCCTTTCCTCTCCCACCAGAGCGCAGTGCTAGAAAATCTTTAGCACCTCCCTATGATCGGGCCATCTTGGAAATTCAGTGGCCCTTCCACCCAAGACCCTCATTTCGTATATGCAGAAAGTAAAGCTCCAACCTGAAACAGCCCTCTCTAACTCCCAGCCCAGTGACCTTTCCAAGAGGCCAGTAGGGCCTCCGGGAAAGTGAGCGCCAAAGTCTGGGCAACACTGTGAATTATCACAAACTCTGTTATAAGGACAATCAAGGGGAAATAAAGCAATTTACATTCACATACAGGGACAGGACGCACACACACAGGCACACCACACGCTATGGCTATATTATGCCTTTATATAGGATATCCACATTTTTGTCTGCTAGGCAGGAGGCTAGGCTTGGGTGACAGGAGGATGGACCTTAGACGTCCTGATGAGAGCCCCAGATGAGGACCTGAGGACAGCCCAGGGACCACCCCACTCCACCGGCCCAGCAATTGGTTTGCGGTTACGACATCCTGGCAGAGGAAGAGTTAAATTTGTTCTCCATATTACACTTTGCCCAGAAAGCAGCCACTTGTCCTGATGTGACCTTTGTCTCTAGAATAGAAACAATGTTGAGGTTTCCCTACTCCCCTGCAGGCATGTCAAATGCATCATGGGAAAGGACACCCCTCTTAGGCTAATTGTTATGTAACCCAGGCCGGTCACTCAAATGTTGTGACCCTAGACCCACCCACAAGAAAAAAATGACACAAGCCCACACCCGGGTCTATCCCCTGGCTATTGTCTCCCTTGACTCTCTTTCCTCCAATGAGTGCTTTAATAAAACTTTGCTCTGTTTTCCTTTCCTTTTGCTATCCTATATTCTTTACTGTGGCAGTGAAAAGAACCCAGGCTTCATTTCTTTCCTATCTAAATATATATCTTAAATGTATTTGAAATATATCCTAAAATATGTTCTCTTGGTAACGTATCTAGATATACTAAGAAAATTATAAGTGGAAATAAATGAATTTACACACATAAGCAATTACTTTATATTTCTTCTATACATGTATATTTATATATGTACATATGCCCCTATCGATGATATTCATAACAATTAGCTAAAGAACATTGATTGAGAGCGTTGGAGTTGGAATGAGAGGAACATTTGAATCTCAGATCCGCTGCCCGATGGCGGGAGGACCTTGGCCATGTTGTTTCACATCTTGAAGACTTTAAAAAATACCTATTTACGGGATGGGTACGTGGACTAAATGAACGGATGTTTGTAAGTGTTTACCACAATGCCCGGTGCGTGCCCCTGAAGAGGTCATTCTCAAGTTGCAAAGAAATGGTCTGTGCACGCGTGCGAGTGCAATGGCCCACACCACCAGGTGCCAGGAAGTAGACCACTGCTTCTTGTGCCTAAGCACCCAACTCCTATCTACCATGAGAGGTCGGTACAAAGGATCTCCTGGTTACAGGTGAGGGCACAAGCCTTAGAGGGGCAAAGAGGCTGGTTCCACAGCGGCTGACGGGGACTGCTCATTTGTACAGCACCACCGTGCATCCAGAAAAGTGGTTTCAATTTAAGTCACGCAAAAAATCTTCTTTCAAGCACTGTGCATGTGTTTGTTGCAGTGGCCCGGGCTCTAAAATTAACCTCATTCTTAAAACGCCCGTGTTCCTGAAACACTGGAAGACATTTTAACAAGGCGTTAAAATTTCTACTCTGATAATATACAACTTTGGGTAAAAAGTATCGTGAAATTAAAAACAAAAAACTAAAACACCGGGCACCTGGGTGGCTTAGTCGATTAAGCGTCTGACTTCAGCACCGGTCATGATCTCACGGTTCGGGGGTTCAAGCCCTGCGTTGGGCTCTGGGCTGGCAGCTCAGAGTCTGGAGCCTGCTTCGGATTCTGTGTCTCCCTCTTTCTCTGCCCCTCCCCTGCTTTCATTCTGTCCCTCTCAAAAATAAATAAACCTTAAAACAACAACAACTCCTCTGACTTTCAGATCTGCTTTTTGCTGCACTAAGACATCACTTTTAGGTAGATTTGAAAACAATGATCACCACCGTAAGAAAGAGAAAACAGACACCTGTTGTTTGGAACTTGAACCACACACCGTGTTGTGATCTGATATCTCAATAACCATTAATCAATTTCCAGGCTAGGACCCAACATTTCTGTTCAGTAACTTAATTTAAAAAGTATCTCTTCCACATGCAATATATAGGAAACAAGCCAAGAAACGAAACAAAAATTATCTTGATTTGATTGCCAGCTGGTGCTTTGGACTAAATGGCCAACCACCAAAGAACCGCCATTCCTGTCATACAGAAAAATAAAATGAATCTCTTGCTAAGCTTGCTAATACTTCTGACTGTTGAAAAATTATCCTAAGAAAAAACTAATTGCTACAGTGAAACACAATATCCTCTCAGCCACCATCCATCTGGAAGCTCAGAGAGACAAATATAAAACTGCTGGCAGTAGGGACTTTGGATTAATACAGCTATTGATACATGGGTGTTAATCACCTTTTCTTGCTGAATTTGCTACAGTCAAGTTAGGATCCCATTCTCAATGCAAATCAAGTGTTTTTGTTTGCTCACACTATTCTTTAAGTGGTGAAGTCTTCTTTGTGTAGTTGTGTTATATGTACGCGTATAACATACCAACACGTATCTACGTGCATACACACATGCATATACGAACGTTCTAGGCGTCTAAAATACATTGTAAAATAAATTGAAAGCCCACAATGAGTACTCTCCGGTTTGCAATTATAATGAATAATTGCTGGTCATTTTCATGACATTATTTATGAGTTATTAACGCTATTTAGAAAAATAGGAGACATGCTTTTGAAAATGGGATCGGGGGTTAGACTGAGGTAGGCGAATCCCTAAGTCATACTCCTGTCTGTGTGCCAAAAAATGTGAACTGTTTAGCAATTTCCCGGCTACCCCTAGTTACTCACACATTTTGAGTATTTAACATAGATTTTTCTCTAAGAGTTGAGCCAATGTGCAATTTCTTGTCCCTCCATTTAACCTGAAGTTTCCAAGAAGGGAACATAGCTCCCTTTCTAAAGATTTGCAAACATGGCAAATTCCACGCCAGCCGAGATTTTGAGAGGGGTAAATCTTGTGAGATAGCCTGACTGATTTTCAAACGCCCTAGAAACTACACTAGCATATGGAAGACCAACAGCCCTCACACAGCAACTTGTGTCTTAACACACCTGATGGACCTCTTTAGAACGACCACTTAGCTCTGAAGCTACTTGACCTGTAAAGGTATCCAGCTCCGAAAATTCCACTGCACGCTAACCTTGTTGGTCAACGGTATGAAAAATAAAAGAAGCTCAGTATGGCGAAGTCTTTACAGAAAAAAAAAAAAAAGCGATCACAATTTTGAAATTTCCAATGAAAAAAATACAAACTCTTGTGTGTCTAATGACATAATTTCACGTTTCGACTTCTTCACAGCTCATTACTTAATCATCTTTGTATTGTAGGGACACCGTTAAAGTCAGGTATCAGTCCGTTGTTCGTTAAACTTCTATCTTATTCATGTAAAACTGCATCATTTGGAAGAATGTAATGTAAGTGGATATGTTATTAGCACTGATGATAACGAACTCTGACAAGTCATGCCGACCTATGGAAATTAAAGCCCAGAACTTCTTTTTCAGAGGAAAGGAATGGAAACGCTCATTGAAGGCATGTTCTACCTACATCTACATGCGGCGTCATGATTGAGGACGGGGAGAGTTTTCATCTCACATAGAAAGTTGACTCTCTAACCATTATTATATGGTGGAAATGAAATTTCCTAATCTATTTAGCTGAACCAGGTGCACGTTATCTTTCACACTGATATCTCACGGCCTTCCTTCCCGTAACTACCGCTGTGTTCTCTGCCTACTGTGGGAGAAGGGAGATAAACGTGCTATTCCATGAGAATGACAAAGTATCTCCTATTTATTATATTCAGATAAGAATCTGCAGGAAGAGTAATTTCAAAATGCATATAATGAGTGTAGTCTTGAATTATTTGTATTTTGTCGTAATCTACAGAGGTGGAAATAACACTTGATGGGCTCTGTTCTTTTTTGTTACGGATATTTCCATACGCAGTAATTGGGGAACAAGAAAAAGAACTTCGAAAATTATTTAGCAAGGATCCAGTGCCATGAAGGTTTATGAAATGTCTCAATAACCACCTTACGTACCAAGGAGCTTAAGTTACTAAGTCGTCTACTAGCACGTAAGGCTATTCTCACGATGGCCTTCACTTCACACGCCCACGGGCCCCCAACTGTGCGGGCTTTTAATATATTTTTTTTCTGCCTGGTCATTTTTAGAGACTTCACCTACTTGTGATAATGTGATTACAATCAAAGACAACTAGTGTGTCAAATAAGAAAACTTTGGAGACGTCATCTTAAATTACTTTCTAATATAAATCGAAATAAGGTGATTAATTTTTTATTTTGATTTCCAAGCCCCTGTTGAGATTGGAAAATGAAAAATCACTCACACAGTAAAACTTTCTATCTCAGTGCAAAGTCTCCCTGTCATAAATCATACAGCAGCATGTAGATGCAAATGAAGCATTCCTTCAAATTAGGATTTCAATTCCTTTCACATTATAGCACCTGCCCATGCATGACCTTCAGAGAGTTTTTTTTTCCCCCAGAATTTCCGAATGTGACAGGCAGTGTAACATCAAGGAGATGCAGTGTGTTTCTATAGGAATGTGTCAGTCAGCAGAGTGCATATGATCAGCAAGTTTCAAGGTTAGAAGGGAAGGCAAAACTCACTTAGTTCAGCCATATGTTCCGATGCCTGAAGCATCTCCACAGGGTGGCCGACTCCAGAGCTGGGCTGCTTGGGTTTTGATGCTGGCTTCTCCCTTCACTAGCTTTTGGCATCAGGCCAGATACCTAACCCGTTCGTGCCTCATTTTCCTGGCGTGTGAGATGGCAGTGATAGTCACAGAACTGCTCCGTGGCATCATCACAAGGACTAGATGAGTTAGGACACTTAGGGCAGTGTCGCTACCCACCCACCCTTCCTCATCCGCCACAGGGAGTATCTGGTGTTAGTGGGGGGACCTCCAGGGAGCCGGTTATTTGGCGATCAGCAGAGATGTCAAGGAGATGTGCTTCTGTTGGGTCCCAAAACATCTCCTTAGAGCTTCTTTGCTTCTTCTTGTTCTCCTGATCCCGTCCCTTAGATTCACACGGCAAAAGCTGAATCCTGACTTTCCCTGAATTGTCTTCAAATAAGGGAATTCAGCATGGGCTCCAAATTCAGACAGAATGGGTAGGGAATCGGGAATCTACGTGGTCTAGTAACCTAAATCCTCCAATATTGCCTCATGACTTAAGAAACAAAACAAAATAAAACAGAACACAGAGAGGGGCTCCTGGGTTGCTCCGTTGGTTGAGCATCAGACTCTTGATTACAGCTTGAGTCATGACCCCAGGGTTGTGGGATCAAGCCCCGCATCAGGCTCTGTGCCGCGTGTGGAACCTGCTTAAGATTCTCTTTCTCTCTCTGCCCCTCCACCGCTCCCTCACTCTCTTTCTAAAATAAATAACATAGGGACACCTGGGTGGCTCAGTCGGTTAAACTTCTGACTTCAGCTCAGGTCATGATCTCATGGTTCCTGAGTTCAAGCCCTGCATCGGGCTCTGGACTGTCAGCTCAGTCCCTGGAGCCTGCTTCGGATTCTGTGCCTCCCCCGCTTTCTGCCATCCCTTCCCTGCTCATGCTTTCTCTCTCTCAGAAATAAATAAACATTAAAAAAAATAAAATAAATAACACAAATTAGAAAAAAAAAAAACAGACCAACAGAGAGGGACAACGTGATGTCACCCAATTCTTAAAGGTATTGTAGGGTCAAGTGAATTTAAGTGCCTAGGATTGACTTAATGAAGATGATGTCAATAACAATGATGATGGTAGAAAGATACAGATTCTCATACTAGGTTAAATATTAGGTTACACTAAACAAAGTTGTAGATCTTGGTATATCACTGAATACCAGAGTTTTTACCCCACTGAAGTTTCCCTTGTTCCCGTGGCCCTCAACTGATTTCTGTTGTGGATACATTCTGTTTCCACAGTTTGGACAATGAAGTCACCTTGGCAATATGCTTCATCTACTTCATTGGTGAAAACCCATCTTGGAAAGGTTGCACATCTCATCTGAAATTTTCCCTGATACAGAAACATGATATCCAATTATCTACTCTTTATGCTAAAAAAAAAAAAAAAAAAGAAAAAACTAAAAAACAAAACACACAGCAGCAACAACAACAACAAAAACCCATCCTTTCTGTACAAACTTCCTCCAACAGAACCACATTTCTCCCCACGTTAGTCAGGATTTTGTTTTCATGGTACAGTGAACTATTTTTCCCTGAATTGTTTTTACTGTGTGTTTTCTAAGCGGGACTAAGGATGCTGATAAGACAAAGTAACACATCATCTGTCACTAAGAGAATTATGACCACCTTGTAACTTAATTTGTGTCTCCACCATTCATCTTCCAATCTGCAAACGGCCAATCATCCCTCTACAACAGAAATGTTTCCTTCATTGATTAAAATCTTCATTGCCCAACGTCACCTACAGAATGAGACGTCTTCCCAAGGCACCCAAAGCCCTCTCTTATCATATTTCTCACCAAGTTTCTTTCTTTTTGTTAAGTTGCTTGTATCTTACACCGCACATCTACCACTAACTTGGAATTTACCCAATTATTTCATGGTACCTTGTGCCTTCCTATCATACCTGATGTTCTGGCGGCATGGAAACACTGCCACCTGCAACTCCACTTACACACACGTGTGTGGGCGTGCGTGCACACGCACATACACGTCGTTTATCTTGAAAACTCTTTTTGAAGTATTTCCTGTTTCCCTTCTTACCGCTTCTGCGCTGTACTTTCATGGATCACACTGGATCCAGTTTTCTGCTTTACCTCTCTGTCTCTGTGAGATCGTGAACCGTGGGGTCTATTTTCTGCTTTTGTGTATCTGCTGTGACGTAGACCAAAACTTAGAGCAAATATGCTGTAGCACTTGCGAATGTGGAATCAGTCGCCAAACTGAGTGAGTTGCCATCCATCCCCCACGCCCCCCCAAACAAGGGTAACTTGGAACCACTTTCTAAATCCAATTCATCAGTATCTGACTCAGTATCTGTTTTGAGGAACAAATTAAAATGCTTAGAATAGTAGTTGGCATTTGGTAAATATTCAACTCATGCCAGTTATTAAGTATTTTTAAATCACAGGGCAGTATACACAGATAGGAACAGAATATAAATTAAAACTAAAAATTAAGCCAGCTAAGCTCTTGACATTTAAATTTTTATGTTAAAAAAATCAAAATAGGGTGAAGTCCTCTTTTTCCAACCTTCTTCCTATTCTCAATGATATTGTAAATGATAAATTATTCATTACGTGAACCATTTAGTAAGCATTCAATTTGTACTAATCACTAAGTATTTTTAAATAATTGAGTAACCATTTTATGTATAAAATGATAGAGTGTTCCTGATATTCAAGAATAAAAATATTCAGCAAATTTCCAGAGAGGAATAGCAACACACATCCAAGTTGGGATACCTGAATTATATTCTTTCTATCATCACCCTCAAGGTTCTTTACATTGAGGTCTTTAGCTATAACGTCATATGGTTTCTAAGGGACTAAGGTTATTTTTTTCTTAACACTAGGCAGTTTATTTTTAAACTTTTATTTAAACATTGGTGTTTAAGTGAAATTTCCTTAGTTTCACCTGCTTATTTTTCACTTAAAGTAAAAATATATATCGAGATTTGTATTAAACATATGTATAAACATTTAATTTAAAATACACTGAGCATAAAAAGCAGGATTTGCTTCCTTGCTCCTGGGTATGAAAAAAAAAAAGTTCTGCATTGGAGACAAAAAAAACTTTTTTGACAACCAGATGATAGACCATTGTTGGCAGTTCCTATTTTCTATCATTTGTCTTGGTTTTCATTAAAAATACAGAATGTGATTTATTTTTAAAATACATGGTTTCCAGGGAGCCTGGGTGGCTCAGTTGATTAGGCATATGACTCTTGATTTTGGCTCAAGTCATGGTCTCACCGTTTGTGAGCTCAAGCCCCGCATGAAGTCTGCTTGGGATTCTCTCTCTCTCTCCCTCTCTCTTTGCCCCTGCTCTCACTCTCTCTCAAAATGAATAATCTTTAAAAATGTTAAAATATACTTTTTTCTATAAACCTATCATCTATTTGTGTATGTGCTCTTAAAAGCTCCCAGAATGAGTTTCACCAAAAGTAAGCAATTTTTTTTGGATTGTTAGACTTAGAGAAATGTTTTAGTTTTTATTTGTATACTTTTGTTGTCGTTGCTTGAATTGGAGGCATTTGTCATTAAAAATAATGGCAGGCAATAGTCTCTAAATGGAAATTTCTGGATTCTTTTTAGTCCCTCCCCCCAATCTCTGTGAAAATATCCAAAAACCAACAAAAGGTCAGATTGGATGGGTCTGCTCTACATATCAAATCCTTCTAAAGATCATAAGATTGAAGTTATGTAAGCAACTTTATATAATTTTTAGAATTCATATATCCACTTGGCATCTATTGTAGAAACCCAGATGGCATTAAAAAGAAGAGGAATTTTCCACATTTTTAATGCCATTATGGTCTCCCTACCATAAAATTGAATCAAGGAATAAAAATATTCATTATGTAGCGAGAGCATTTATGTAATATATAATTGTGAAAATATTATGGAAATTGCTGGGTAGTCAAATGTAAAAGGAACTTCTGTGTTTGCCTGTCTAAAAAAAAAAAAAAACACAACTGGACCACATAAGCTTGGGCACTCTTCATACTTTGCCACAGGCAAAATCCAGTACGGCAATCCTTTTTATAGGTGCTTACGGTAGAAAACACATTTCAAGAATCAAGACAATTAGCTAAACACTCCAGAGGCAGACAATGTTGGGGTGATGCTGAGTGGCTCTGCTCTGGCTGTCATTTCAAAAACAGGAAAGAGATAACATTATTTTAGTTTTTAATAGCTGGTTAACATTTGGCTCGTGTGCGTCTGCAGACAGCAAAGATCAGCTTCATTTCATCTAACTACATCTGACTCCAGGCAAGGACAAGTGGATCGATTCTCTGTATGATGGAATGCTAAATCAGGGCCTCAAAACTGGTTGGCCGCGATATTAAACCATAAATATCCACTTGCTTGTAGATGAGCTTCCATTTCGAGCCTATTCACTAATGCCTCTCTGCCTTTTCTCCATTTCTCTCCTCGAGGACTGGTAGACTTTGTAAGCACCTGCCCACCCCGCACACCACAGAGCAAACACAGTCGACCAAACAGAAAGGCGTCAGCCAAGGTGAAAATGAACGAAAAGGAAAAATTAAAAAAAAAAATGGTTTCAACCATTTAAAGGAAAACTGCACCAGGGGTCTGATTTACCCAGGCAATCATGCCTTCCTTTCTCTCTTCATCATCAACGTATGGATCCTAGCCTAGAATTGTCTGGTAGCCACAGAGAGACGAAAACAAAAGTAAAATAGAGACGATACAATTTTTCATTTTTTTTTAAAGTTTATTTGTTTGGAGAGCCTGGGCACGTGCGAGCAGGGGAGGGGCAGAGAGAGGGAGACAGAATCCCTCGCAGCCTCCATGCTGTCAGCACAGAGCCCAATGTGGGGCTTGATCTCATGAACAAGCGATTTTGACTCAGGTCATGATCTCAAGAGTCACACACACTTAACCAACTCAGCCACCGAGGTGCCCCAAGAAGATAAATTTTAAATGCTGTCAGTAATTTGTGTGGTAGTTTCCATCAATGTCCAACACAGACACAGAGATTTGGTGCCAGAAGTTGACAAGCCCTAGCCTCTTAGGTGTCTCAAATAAGTGAGTTCAAATCACTTCCTAACTAAATCCTTGGACACAGCACGTATTCCCGCTAAAATTGAGTTTTCCCCACATCCCACTTGGACACCATCATAATAAATGATAATAATAAAGGTGCCAGTTTTGTTGTGATTGTGGGGACTGAATAGAATGATGCGTATGGATTTCTCAGCAGAACCCCAGGAAATAAGCGTGCTGGGTGAGAAGGATTCATTCCAATTACGTTACATACAAGCATTCTTCCACAAAGGGCTCCTTAAGTCTCAACTCTACCCCCCAGAGAAGGCTGAAAGCTTATTAGAATGTTTAAGTGCTAATTCCCACATCCCAGGGTCCAAGCACCTTAGTCATCCCGTCTGATTGACAGATTCAATTGGAGCCTCTGCAGGAAGTTTTTAGCAACGAAACTCCCAGGATTCTGGGGTGCCTGAGTGGCTCAGTCAGTTAAGCATCTGACTTTGGCTCAGGTCATGATCTCACAGTTCGTGAGTTCAAACCCCACAGTGAGCTCTGTGCTAACCACTCAGAGCCTGGAGTCTGCTTCAGATTCTGTGTCCCCCTCTCTTTCTCTATGCTCTTCCCCTGCTTGTGCTCGTTCTCTCTCTCAAAAATGAACATTAAATGTGTGTATATATATCTATCTCCCAGGATTCCTAAGCTTAAGTAGTGTTTATCGAAGCTTAAGGAAGAGCATGATGAAAAGGAAAAAGTCACTATGTCCCCCATTCCCTTTGGATCCTGAAGACGATGGGAGCTGTTGCCCTCTACAGGGAAGACAGCAAAGCCAAGATCACCTTCCAGGATGTCCGGGCCACAGCAAAGCCCCTCCCGAGGATTGACCGTGCTGTCCAACACAGCTTGCGGTGGTCCTCATCCTCGGTTCCGGATTCCTGCAGTCACCTCAAACTGGCCCCTCCGGCAGTGCCTCTAGTGGCACAAATTTCCTGGAGGACCCCGTGTCCCCTGTTTACCCAAAAAGTACTTGGCTTTCAGAATCGGTAGCTGTCTATGCACCTGTCCATCCCCCCTCTCTGAGAGCAGTGAAGAGCAGTGAAGTAGGATCTCCAAGAGGGAGAGCACACCTCTACACTAGGATTTCTTCAAAAACGACTTCTTTTTAAAAAAAATTTTTTTTACATTTATTTTCGAGAGAGAAACCCAAGTGGGGGAAGGACAGAGGATCCCAGGTGGGTTCTGCACCGACAGCAGCAAGCCAGAAGTGGGGCTCAAATTCACCCATTGTGAGCTCATGACCCGGACAGAAGTCAGGCGCTCGACCAACTGAGCCACCCAGGTGCCCTTCAAAAAATGCTGCTTAGCGAATCTGGTCGATGCTGCATGAAACCTCTTTAGGTTGACACACAGCTCAAGTAAAACACCCGCTGTCCCCGGTTCCTGTTCTTCTGGGCCTCGTGGTAGCACCCAAGCGCACCGATCAGGCTTACATTTCCCCGCTGCCTTGATGACATATCGAAAGGAAATTTTTATTTGCCTGGACAGAGCTGTGTGCGTAGACACTCAGCATCTTCCTGCAGGAACTTAGATCTCTTCCCTTGGGCTGGGTACCCCCTTCCTACAGACGCTTGGGCCCTTCCCAAAGTCGCGTTTAGACCAGGCACTGAGGACTTTTATGACAAGGGACAGCCGTAAGTGGCTAACTCGGGCAAATACATATAAATGTCAAGACCTTGCTTCTTCTGACATCTGAAGCACCAAAGAAATCTCTTTAAAAGATATTAAGGGAAAAACTGTTTGATGGGGGAGACATAACGTTTGTAGGTTAATCAGATGGATGCTGTGTAGGAGCTGAATTGAGTCTCTGTGCTTGCATTCTTTTCAAATGTGCTTAATGTTAATATAAATAATAAGTGTTGATAGTTAGATGCTATGTTTTGCTTTTTCTAATAAAATTTTTATAGTGGAAAGGCCATTATTACCTGCCTAATGTGTTCATCTATTCTCTTGATTTCCCCACACACAGAAGTAGCCTTCACAAAATGATTAATAGTTTTTATGGTCACAATTAACTGTAATTGAAGCCATGCAACTCAGGGAGAAAAGAGCAGTCCCTAAAAGGCAGCCTTAAAGCCCATAAAGAGACAGGAACATAATATGTATAGAGTCCACTTAGACTTCTAGCATGAGGATTAAAGCTCATTTTGTGGTCACTGTTAAAAATACAATGCTGTAAGCATTCACTTTTAAACAAGGTTTAAAAGCAGAGGCATGCTGGAACCAGCTTGTACCAGCTCACAAGAAAGCCACGTCTGTGAATTTCTTTTCAACCCTAGAACCATCCGGGAGTATTTACACCCTGGAAAGTGGCAAAAGCTATCAATCGGGATGGGGTTTCCCTTTTCTTTTGTTTCCTTCTCTCTGAGAATCTACCAACACACTCCTACTTAAAAAAGCAAATTTGAAATGTAGTTAAAACAGAGCTACTGCCAGAAAGATATTTGGGGATAAAAATTGACCCGATAAACGCAACAATTACCTGAATAAACCACTGCTTCTCAACCCTTCCTCTTTCTGACTTTATTCATTATCTTACTACCTACCAACTATGGTTCCTACAAGTAATATTTTCTCCAACACCCCCCTAATAAATTTCCTGTTGCCTCCCTGTTTTATACTTTTATCATTCTTCTCCAAAACCTGCCATTTACTTTTGCTGATATTCACTTCTTAGCTTTGTCAATAACCACCCATGATCACTACATACCGCAGATGCCAGTTCCCCTAGATTTCAGAAAGCGAGCTTTTCATTGAGAGCCTCAGTCTTAAAATTTCAGCACATCGTGAATGAGAAAATTAGCGGTGCTGGTAGCAGAAAGAGCAGAGGACTGGGGATAACAGCAACCTTAGAAGTAAGTACTGCGTGGGGCACCTGGGTGGCTCAGTTGGCTAAGCATCAGGTTATGATCTCATGGTGAGTTCGAGCTCCTCATCAGCCTCTGTGCTGATAGCTCAGAGCCTGGAGCCTGCTTCGGATTCTGTGTCTCCCTCTTTCTCTGCCCCGCCCTTACTTGTGCTCCATCTCAATCTCTCTCTCTAAAATAAACAAACATTAAAAACATTAAAAAAAAAAAAAGTAAGTAGCACACGCTGCTTTCTCTACACTGTGCCAAGGGCTGATCTTAAAACTTTTCATTTACTTTTTAAAATCAATCCTGTTAAGCACCAGGTATGGTTGTAATTGTCTCCCATTTAAGAGGGGTTATGCTTTTTGATGAGGTCACACAATGACTATGCGGCAGAACAAAGATTTCAACTCAGTTTTTATTTCTTCTTCCCCCAGCATTCATGATCTCTCGTGATCTGATTGGGGAGATGTGTTAATGCCTGGATTGGGTATGGTTGAAGGGCACCTTCGAGCACTCTAATATGCAAGAAGGAAGGTGTGTAAAAAGAAAAAAGGAAGTGCAGTTCATATTGAAGAATGACAAAATAGATCCTCAATTAATCAGACGAGAGAAAAAACATTACGGAGGTGCAGGCATTTATGTAAAAAGATGGACTTTCTAATCAGAGTCCTGGATCAGAGTTCAGACTTCAGAATTCATCGTGGCTCTCTTGAACTTACTGACAAAAACGATTAAAATGTCTGATTAAAAATTGGGTTTAGGAATGCCTGAGTGGCTCAGGTGGTTAAGTGTCTGACTCCTGGTTTCTGTTCAGGTCATGATCTCATGGTTCGTGGGACTGAGCACCTTGTCAGGACTCTCATTCTCATTCCCTCTCTCTCTCTCTCTTTGTTCCTCCCCTGGTCATGCTCTCCCTCAAAATAAACTTAAAAACATGGGTTTCCACAGTATGGAGCTTCCCCCCAAAATTAAAAATAGAATTACCATATAACCAAGCATTTGTACTACTAGGAATTTATCCAAAGGATACAAGAGTGCTGATTCGAAGGGGGCACATGCACCCCAGTGGTTATAACACCATTATCAACAATAGCCAAATTATGACAAGAGCCCAAATGTCCATCAACTGATGAATGGATTAAGAAGAGGTCATATATATATATATATATATATATATATATATATATATATACACACACACACACACACACACACACAATGGAATACTACTTGGCGATAAAGAATGAAATCTTGCCATCTGCAACAACATGGATGGAACTGGAGGGTATTATGCTAAGTGAAATAAGTCAGTCGGAGAAAGATATCCTATGATTTCACTCATAGATGGAATTTGAGAAACTTAAATGATCATAGGGGAAGGGAAGGAAAAATAAGACAGAAACAGAGGGAGGCAAACCATAAGAGACACTTAAAGACAGAGAAGAAACTGAGGGTTGATGAAGGTGGGGAAGATGGGTGGTGGGCATTAAGGAGGACACTTGTTGGGATGAGCCCTGGGTGTTATATGTAAGTGATGAATCATTGGATTCTGTTCCTCAAGCCAAGACTACACTATTATCTAACTTGAGAATAAAAAGACAAAAACAAAAACAAAAACAAACAAAAAAACAAAAAACAGGTTGAGCCTTGAGCTCAGTGGCAAGAAAAAGCTGCCCCAAAGAATGAACAGCCAATGGTCTAATTAGAAATCTGGATCCCCATATTAGATCATTTATTTGGAATTTTATTTAACTGTGTGAAATAAACCACAGACATCTGTGGTTCAGTGATTACTGGTGATCCCCAGAGAAGAGATGTACCCAAAGAGCTGTTAGAATTGGCTGGGATGGGAAAGCTCTGAGCCAGTCTACATTCTCTGTCTGGAATTGGGATCACATTCTCCATGGGGCACCTCGTCGAACCGGAGTTAAATATTACATGAAATTCTGGAGTCGTAGTACTCAGCACACTGTCTCTCGTCTCCCTTAAATTTTAACACCCACAAAGTCAAGAGTGTTATCAGTCTTGCAGATCACTTTATCTGTGGTACTTAGTACAGTGCCCCAGTGAACCAGTTTTGAATGAATGGATGAATGAATGAGGATTGTGGTGGCCACAAAAGTCCTGTCTGCCATTCTGTGGCAAAACCCACTGTGAGTCATTACCTAGACCTCTTTATACTTCTAATTTCAATACCACTTACTAATCACAAATTTTTTTTTAATTTTTTTTTAACGTTTATTTATTTTTGAGACAGAGAGAGACACAGCATGAACGGGGGAGGGGCAGAGAGAGAGGGAAACACAGAATCGGAAGCAGGCTCCAGGCTCTGAGCCATCAGCCCAGAGCCCGACGCGGGGCTCAAACTCACGGACCGCGAGATGGTGACCTGAGCCGAAGTCGGACGCTTAACTGACTGAGCCACCCAGGCGCCCCCTAATCACAAATTTTTTAAGGAAAGTTTAAACAACACATACATTGTTTCCAAACTAAGTTCATATTCTCCTGGCCATTTATAACCATAATGTACTTTTTGACAAATCATGGTATAAATTATTGATAGATCCTCAGGACCAGATTTTAATTTCAACCAGATTAAAAACAGATCAAATGTTATAAATGAATTAGTGGCTTTAGAAAATGAACTTTCCCTAATTCCATTCAATTCTTTTTGACCCCCCAATTTGACCCCATCTTAGCTGTCTGGCCTCCAGTAAGAGACACTTCGGCAGTATTGTTGGCTCACATAAACGCTGCAGGGTTACTTCTGGAGGAAGGCAGCACAATTATTAAGGTATATAGGTAATCACTGGCAGTGATATCTTTTTGATTATACAGATCAAACACACACACAAAGAATCAGTAAAACCTTGAATGGCGAGCATAATTTGTTCCAGCAAAATGCTTGTAATCTAAAAGCACTTGTGAATTTCAAGAACCATTGTCTCACTTGTGATCATGTGACATTCAGCATCATATACTACTCGTGTTGCAAGACATCACTCGCTCATCAAGTTAAAATTTATTAAAAATGTTTGCTCGTCTTGTGGAACAAGTTACTCGCAATCTAGGGTTTTACTCTAATTAGCATGTTAAAATCCTGCTATGGATCCTTGACTCAATGGTGCATGCAAGTAAGGAGTAGAGTGGTTCACACAAAGCATGTTGCAAAATTTGGCCCTGCACAATTTGAGTTGGATTACATAGCCATCATAAAGAAATTCACAAGGCTGGTCATGGTAACCAGTAAAATTGATATATGTACAAATTCTTCATCATGAAACAAATTTGTTGTATAACCACACAGAAAAGGTCTTAGTGAAAAATACTTTAAGTTATAATCAAAAAGGAAAAAGTGAAATAATTTTACATCACTGTATGGAATATCAATCAATGAAATAAATTGCATTAATGAAAGAAGCTCTAGAAAAGATTTTTCTCGACAAATTCTGTCAACACTGGTATAATTATTATGATTTTATTTATAAATATAGATGCAAGTTTCGGGAATGAAGCGATCACTTCATGCAGAGATACATAATATCTGTATTCCTGTTCTTAGAAACAATCTTAACTATATTCTTCATTTTAGCCGAGGACAGCAATATTCTTAACTATTCCGACCTGTTGCTGCATAAAGTAGGCCTACGTACTTGGCCAATACTGCTGGGCTATCTCAAACTTTCAGAAAGTACCAGTGCTCCAGTGTATTGCATCATTTATGTGACAATTGTTTAAATTCAATGCCGATTATTTTATTGAAAGGTTACTTAATAACACATGTGGTCTTTTCTGTTTCAGTGGAATAACTCAGATTTGTTCAGAAAAAGCACTCAATCGCTCAATCCATCGATCTGATATTTCAAAACACATTTTAAAAGGTGGTTTTGTAAATTTACTTCGAGAACTTCACAATCTCAGCACTCTCCTCAGGGATCTCGGAAGCCATTGGGTTCTGTGACGTGCTCCTCAAAACCTGATTTACTGGCGACTGTCAGCAACGTTTCCAACCCACACAAATAACCTCCCCATGAATCACTTCATTAATGTGATGCTACATCACATCTATCCAAAAAGTTTTGAAAAAATTTAAACCTGGCTCATTTTACAAAGAAGTTGAATGAAGCAATTTGCTCCAAATCACCAATTTTTAAGATTCCATTGTTTTCAGTCATCTCTACACCCCGTGTGGGGCTCAAACTCACAACCCCGAGATCAAGAGCCACATGCCCTTACGACTGAGCCAGCCAGGTGCTCCTAAACTCACCTTGTCTCTTAATGACAAGAGTCCTGGAATTGAGACATAATGACTCTTAGTGATGAACTCACCTCAAGAAAACTAATTACACACTTTAAGTTTATAATCTTTTCAACTTTCAATATACCTGCCAATAACTGCTAATTGATTTATAAATCAATCTTGTTAATCTTAATCTTCTGTTTTCCACGGCACACCTTCAGATGATGTCACTGTGGAATTCAGAATTGAGCAGCAACTTTGAGCATGCAAGAAGGATCTTTAAAAAAGAGAAACAATCAAAGCATTTAATGTGCCCACTACTGTCTCCATTTTGGAAGAAATTAACTGACCTTCTATATCTTGTTTCCTTTTCTCACATCATTCAAAGAAAGAGAACTCAGGGTGAGCAGGTCAATTATATCAGATTGTGAAAACTCAACACTGCATCCTATGTCATTCTAACATGCCCACCACTTTGTTCTGGACTGTGGAGAGGTGTTGGCACTCCACTTATTTGGAAGCCTATCATTTGATCAAGGCTCCATGGTTCCACCGAAGAAAAATATTAAGATCAGCTCCCAACATTTTTACGAGAATGAATTATGGGAGAAAGTGTGCCCGTCAATGAATTCGGTCCTATTCAGTTTCACATTGCACGTGCATGCACCACACACACAGTCTCAAGCACTTACAAGTTCACGGCTGTCCACACATACTCCCAGTTGTGGTTGACATAATCGCAATGTCCTGAATCTGCTTTGCTGTGCTGTTTCCTTCCCCGCCCGGGGCACAGGGCTTGTACTTCATCATTGAGAACAGACTCTGGTTATTGACTTGGAGGCAGTGAGGGAGAAAGTTTTATCCCACAAGGTACCTGCTTTCAGTAAGGCCTTCACTTGGCCTCCAGACCAGGGAAAGCTAATGTCCTTTGGAAAGCAGGGAACTTTGAAGATAAAAAGGCCTTGCATTTATCCACCCATGTATCCCCCGGTGAGTCAGAGGAACTAATTTCTTCCCGTACCTTTAGTTTTGTTTGTGGATCTGCGCTCTTATAACCAGAGCCTAAGCCTTATTTCCAGTATGTGGTTCTTTGAGGCTGCGGGAAGCCTCAAAGAGCCTCAAAGGCCTCAAAGCCCCAGTTGAGGTCCTCTGGATTTCACAACAATTTCTGTCTTAAATTGGCCGTCAACTGCCCTGAGATTGTCACATCTTTCTATAATTCTGTCAAAAGCCATTCTACTTCATTATTCTGAGGTATACCAAGAATTTCTTAGGGTAGGTACGTGAGCTAGTATCTCCTTCTAAGTAAACTCAACCCTGCGTGCTAGGGACTGGTACCACCTCACTTAAGGACCAGTGATGTCATCACTGTTACTTTCATTCAGGAGGGCAATCCAAATACTCAAGTCCATTTTGAAGATTTGTATCTTAAAAATACTTCTAATACAAATTGTCACAACCCGGGAAAACAGAGCCTGAGGAAAGGACTCAGGTTGCTAAAACGTTCCTTGGGTGGTATAAGCTCAGAGAAGAGGAAGGGAAGGAAAAAGAAAGTGAGGCCAAAGAGCATGTTCTCCAATAGGATGGGGACGACACAGGCCATAGGATGCTCATTCAGCACTTGGGAATTCTCCACAAGAGTTACAAGGACGAATCTCATATTGGGGAAGAGAATAGAGGGGAAATTTATCTACTTGGTTCCTTCTGTCCCCCAGTTCCTGTTAAGTTTTCCCTTTTTAAGAGATAATGCCCATCAGACCCAAACAAAAACCCAAACCTCATACCCTAAGGAGGGATACTTCCCCCTGCCCCCAATTTCAGAAGTCTGGCAGGTGAAATGACAATCAAGAAAGAGGGAGAGCAGAAAGCATTTGTGGGAGTCTGAGAAAGTCAATGAAGGTTTTGTTTGCCAAGGGTCCACAGTTTCCACTCATTTCAGTCCACTCAGGCACCAACCCCCCTCGTTACAAGTCCCAGCAAGCAATGTGGGGCATCCACTTCATCCATGAAAAAAAATAGGTTCAACACAGAGACACCATTCATGCCGATAGGACCTTACAATTCAGTTGAAGAGGAAGGGGATACCAGAATTAAGAAGGCTTGTGGCTTTAGGTGGAATATAAGAGTGTAGGTGTAGAATAAAGGGGTAGAGAGAAGTCGGAGTTGCTTTGTTAAAGAAAATTCTCTGAAAGATTGGATATGTTTGGTCTACATTTCTTTTAAAGCCAAACTTAGAACCACAGCTTCTGTCTCTTGTAGGTCTGATCCCTCGATCCCTCATACTATGTATATGGCCCAATGCTCTGTCACATTGCATCGATGTGACCAATTACAGCCAGCTAGTTAACTCAGCAGAATCCAGAAGACATGTGATTGACGCATCTTCAAGTTACTTGAAGGGTGACATAGCTGGATAGATCTAACTCACTTGTTTTTGGTCATCTCAATAATTTAGCTACCATGAACTGTTTCCACAGTCTTTTTTTGTTCAAACATTTATTTTCAAGAGACACAGAGCGTGAGTGGGGAAGGGGCAGAGAGAGAGGGAGACACAGCATCTGAAGCAGACTCCAGGCTCTGAGCTGTCAGTACAGAGCCCGACGTGGGGCTTGAACCCACGAACTGTGAGATCATGACCTGAGCCAAAATTGGCCGCTTAACTGACTGAGCCACCCAGGTGCCCCAACTGTTTTAACAGTCTTAAGGACAGTCATAGGTATCAACGAGTGCAGTTATTTGTAGAGAATTTTTAAGAATAAAAACTTGAAGGAAAATAGATAGGCAATTGACAGAAATGCTCATGCCAGGAAAAGCATTATCTTCACCAGTTATGGAACTGGAATATTTAATTCCCACTTTTAATCCAGTAGCAATTAGCATGGAACGCCATTTATCGATTTGAATTTATATTAAAGTGTCATAATACTATTAATAGACAAATTGCTTTCCAAATGGATCAAGCACACAAAGACAATTGCTTTCGAAAAGCAGCTGCATAACGAATGAGGCAAAGTTTCTTTCTCATGCTACTTCTTTAAAATCTTCTCAACAAATTGGCTTTATTAACGTTTTGAATGTACAATATTTGAAAACGACAACCAACCAGACCAAGATGAAAAGCAAATGCTAATGAAAGACATGTATATATTATGAAAACAACTGTAACACTTTAAAATCTTTTTTTTTTTTTTTTTAGAATAGGCTCTGTGCTGCGGAGGTGGGGCTTGAACTCATTACCCCCCAGATCATGACCTGAGCTGAGATCAAGAGTTGGATGCTTAACTGACTGAGCCACCCAGGTGCCCCTAAAATCATTTTGAATACTAAATGTTGTAGGCTTCAGTTTTACAGGATGACTCTACACACACACACATACACACACACACACACACACACACACACACACACACACACGCCCTTTCCCCTATAAATGTGAATCAGGAATCTTGACTGTACTTAATAAGGGTAACTCATCAAGGGACATGCTTTCTCAGGGTTAGTTAAGAGGTAATTCCCTTTTTACAAAACCAACTAATGTCAATAGAGAAACATCACATACCTATCTAACACTATGGGAGTTAAATATGTCCCCAAAGATTACCTTTGTGTTTTCTACATGGCAACTACATGCCAATGAGGCTAAAACAAGTAATGTACATGACACGTGGTATTAAGGTGCCACTCTGTTATCTAAGCTCTTTTTTTCCTCAACTGATTTTCAACAGCTCTTGGTCTGATTTTTGCCACCGTTGTATGATAATGACTTAAGGACTAATTTGGGACAATTTAGTTAATGGAAATATGTGGGTCTTCTCTCAGAGGTATGCTTTTAAGCCTTACTTATATTTAATTAGTATAAATCTTCATTGGTGGCTTATACAGGCAGGATATTTTCAGCCCCTTCCATTTTCTGTTCTCTGCGATGAGATTTTCCAATCCTGATGACCCTCCCACAATGGTTTAAAAACTTTTATTTCTATATTTTAATCAAGCTTGTTGTCATTGAAAACAACTGAATGACAAAGCCTCCCAGCAAATTCATCCAGAGTGTGGGTTTTTAACCACATTTAGTTTAAATTTTGGCAGTCTGGGGAAGTCGGTGGGCTTCGTTTCAGAATACTGATAGAGAGGTATCCCAGTATTTGATGTACATGTATGTTTACTGCATTAAATAACAAGTTTTATGGCAGTCTAATAACTACTGTAATTTCTAGTCATGAATATAAACTAATTTGAGAGCTGTATGACACCATAATGTGACATGAAAATATCTGATTTCGATTGGCGCGAATCACAGGTACCATTAACACTGCTATAGTTAGTTGTCAACAACCCGAACTAATGGAAAGGCCATGTGATTTCCACGAAGTCAGTTCCGATCCAGTTTTCTTCATCATATCCATCCAAACACTGCGAGAGCTCCATCAACAGTCCCCTAAAATGAAGGGCCTTTCCACCGCATTTTCTAAAGAATAAAAGACCTTCCATCTCCCCTATGTTCACGCGTGAATGTTCATAAAGTCCCGATCTCAAGTGGCGAAGTCCTGAGGAAGAATGTGTATGATAAAATGCCTTCTGTTTACGCAGACTCTAGTCCACAAGGCACCGAGAGGACGGGATAAATACCATTCATGGAGCATTTTCAGAAATGCAATGCTTTGACCACAAAAATCAATATATCCTTCCATATTAATGTAGGTGTAACCACTCAATTATAGGTGTACCTATTATGTAAGTTTTAGTGCAAGTCGAATGGACAGTGCTAGTTGTCTTTTAAAATCAACATTATCTTTACAGTCCCAATTTTCTAGTTTTCCCTAAGTACTTATATCATAAAAATAATTTAATAAAAAAAAATAATAACCAGGCAGTGCAAGCGAGTTCATCAGTGTTACCCAGCTTTGAATCATTGAGCTGTATTTCGTTTGAACACACATTCATCAAATTGGCTCCGTATGTCAACTCAGGGAGCATTAACTTTAACTTCCGCGTGGACAGGGGATCCTATAAAACCATCGCTGACAAGGTAGTTTCACAGCTTTTTTTAATGGGAAACTGAAAATCTGATTTAAATGCATACCGGAGAAGCTTAGTTTTATTGAACGCATGGGACACACAGCACATCCCCTTCAGCCTAACATCAGACGCAAGTAAAAGCAAAGAGAGAGTTCTAGATGTTCTGGAAGCTCATGATTATTCATAATTCTTTTAATTCCATGAAATACACAGTTTTGAGTAAAACAAGCTTTCATAAGCAGCCTGTTAAATCTTAAAGATCATGTGCACGTGTGTGCGGTGCACGTATTCAGATGTGTGCTCATGTGTGTGTGCACGGGAGCGCCCACGCGGAGTCTAGATGTGCAGGCTGGGTTTAACTGAGTGCAGATGTTGGTCAACTAATGAATACACGTGTGAGTAGATGTGTTTCTGTGAGCACGGGGAGGCACTTGTAGGGGACACAGAGGCACGTGGGAAGGGTGTTCCAAGAGGGACCTGTGAGGAATGTGGGTGAAGATTTGGGGACTCAGGAGGGACACGTGTATGCGAACTGGGAACATAAGGTGGGGGCAGACTGTAAGGAGTACAAGGATTTGGGAACACGGACGGACACAGGGGGAAGGTGGGAGTCCTGAACAGGGACATGCTTTGTTTGGGTGCGGGTACAGGTGGGTGCTGGGATTCAGGGCTCGCCTAGCCTCAGCAGCGATTAGTCAATTCCCGTGGAGACAGATTCCAGGCATAAATGCAGAGGCGGCTGTCAGGGGAGAGACTGGGACGCAGGGGGAGTTCTTAAGAGCTTCAACAGCTTCAGAGGCTCATCTGGGGCTCACGTGGCCCCTCACCCTTAATTCACGTCCCTTATTTTAGTACCAGCACTAATAGCCCTTCCTCTGTTTAAAACCATGAAATCCTAGGGGCGCCTGGGTGGCTCAACTTGGTTAAGCATCCACGTAGGCTCAGGACATGATCTCCCAATTTGTGTGTTCTGCTGTCGTGTGCAGACAGCTCAGAGCCTGGAGCCTGCTCGAGTTCTGTGTCTCCTTCTCTCTGCTCCTCTCTCCCTCCCTCTCTCTCTCAAAATAAACATTAAAAAAAAATTAAAACCATGGAATCCTCAAGGTGCGGGTGACTGTGAAGGTAATTGACTTCTGCTCCTCAGATGGGCAGAATAGATGAAGTTCAGGGAGGTTTTACTTTGTTCCCCAGACACAGTCGATACTTATGTTCTAACTGCATGGTCTTGGTCAGGAACCACTGACAAGTGTGCCTTCGTGGGAATAAAAATAACTGTATCCCAGAGAAAAAACTGGAACATAACCTGCCCTGGGAACAAGTGGAAGAAACAGGAGCTGAATAAACCTAAGCTCTGATAGGGTCATGCTGCATGGGAGACATAGCCATGGGGTGTGGATAAATAGGGCTCCATGGGGTTTTCAAGGTTGAGAATTAAATCAAGCATATCAGCTCTTTTGACTCTAATTCCTTGCATTTCTCTGCCTTCCCTATTTTTTTTTGAACTCTTGAATTTTGACTTCTCACCCTAAATTGTTAGTCTGGATAATATTTGATCCTGTAGGTGGCAAGCCAAACTCCAAGCAATCACAGCACAATTGCCCTCAATGCAATGCAATTTTAGAGTCAAAAAAGATTTTTCCATTTTTAATTTTATGTTTTTAAACATTTATAAGAAACTCTTATTAGGCAGCTGTGTCCTTAAAACGAACAGAAGAAAACACCCCAGACTCAAACCTCAGACCTCTTCTCTTTCCTATTGACCCTAATTCCTGGGTCATCCAGGATCATGACTTCGAGCATCATCCCCTAATTCAGGACAACAAATCTTCTATGTAGCTCCAGATTCTCTCTCAACTCCAGATTCAGAGATCCTTAAACTCGCTCATTGTTATTTCCAAACTGGAGGTCCAGCTGGCATCTCCAACCCTGGCTTTGCATATCCAAAGGGAACAAAAAAGAAACTTGAATGAACAGACATACATTTCTCTCTCTTTTGTCACTCAAGCAACTATATTTTGGCCTTCTGGAAATACTAGATGCACACACTAAGACAGACAGACAGACACACACACACACATACACATAAACTCTGATAGGAGCTTCTAAAATGATCCGCCAAAATCCCATCTTCTGCTACTCAAAACCTCTGGAATCCCCCGACACGACCCCCTTGCTTCTAACAAATAGAATACCTCAACTTTGAGAGTGTGCCACTTCTGTGACTGGGTACAAAGACTTGGGTTTTGCTAGCAAACTCTGCCTCTTGCAAGCCTTGATGCTCAATGAAAGAAAAGCCACAGGGCAAGTAATGGCCAGTGATCTGCAGCCAACAGTGAGGAAGTGAAGCCCTCTGCCCAATAGTCTTTAAGGAGAGGAATTCTGTCAAGAGTTGGGAAAATGAGCTAGGAAGGAGATCCTTCCCCAGTTGAGCCGTCAAGTGAGACCCCACCTCTGGTCGGCATCTTGATGGCAGCCTTGTGAGCAACCTCGAAGCAGAGAAGCTGGGAGGGAAGGGACTTTCTGCTGTATGTGTTCACTACCACATCTCTGCTTCCTCAAACAGGACTGGCATGGGTTCAGAGATCAATACCTTTTTGTTCAGCCAATGAATGAAGTATTCCTCCCCCACTAACATAATCAGGAGCAAAGAGAGTCTGGAGGGCCTCCCTGGAGGACACTTTGTCTCTTTTGGATAAGGTCCCTTCCTAAGTGACTTCACATTATTTAACTGGAAACCAAGGATGGACTTTCTTCTTAAGTATGAATCTACCGAAGGATGAACCGAAATTTCTTTCTTTAGCCTAACCTCTCATTGATAGATGAAATAGAGACAAAGATATCAATTTAAAGCACCATTTTTTTAGAAGCTAATTAGATCTGGGGGGAAAACCAGGTATAATCAACTTCCAGCCCAAAGTCAAATAAAGCCATGGGATCCCACCACTGAGCATGGCCTTCTTGCAAACAAGAGCTTCAAGACTGTCACTATTCTACAGCTGCAAATTTGTTTCTACTTTCAAGATTAGCCACTGTGCTAATACATGGCTTCAAGACTCGAAACAGCTTGGAAGCACCCATCATTCTTTTTCCTCAGTATCTCTCATCGAGTCCCATACTTTCCACTTCAAGATCTTAATTTAGGCATCAATCTCACTGCTTCAGAGACCTTCCTTAATATCTTCATTGTTACAGGCATTTATCTACATCCTATCCATATCCATGTAATTCGAGCTGACGTTCTCCTAAGATGGTCTCGGTCCCAAGTAGCTAAGTCATTCTATAGGAAAAAGAAGTATGTGGCTTTTGGTAAAACACAGTAATTTCTCCAAAATAAAAGTTAGATTGGCAAAGGAGACATTTTGTCAAGAGAAACAGCAACTAAACCAGAGAGGTAGTGACCCGCCCAAGGACCCAGTTTAAGTGATGATCTTCCGTCTTCCGCCGCCTTCTACTTCCTTGGATCATGCGGCCATGACCACACCACACCACACCATCCTTTATCCTTGTGCACAGCATGGCCAGTGTCAGGAAATAGCGGTACAAATAATTACAGCCATCAAGGACACTTACAAGTTGTTGGACATTTTTCTTGGTACTAAAATGCAACTTGCGGACCAAAAGACTTGAAAAGCCACTGAATCAAAGGTCTTAGAAGCTCATTTATTTTCCATTTCCTTTGGGGGTCCTAAGTGTGTTGCTGGTGTGCATTTTGAGAAAAGCAACGATGATGCTCACTTTCTTCTATTTTTGCACTATAAGCCCAAAAGGCAGCTTTTTATGCGGCCCCTTCCTTCAAAACCCCCCACCCTCTCAGATGTGGATGCAATCTCTTGGTTTTTATATATGGCTTCATCTTCCCTGCTTCCAGCATGGTGCCTGCGGACACACTGAAATCCTAGTTACATACCACATGTGGTAACTAGGAGACGCCAGGCTACAGAGCTTTTAGCCCCGCCATTGTTGTCTGGGATTACACCATCAATGCCAGACCATCTGTCAGGGAAGGGCTGCCAGGAGTGGATATTTATCTGGCTTCTCTGTCAATTTAAGAGGACTTAGCAAGTTGGCCACCTGCCAGCAGCTACAGAACCAACCTTCAGAGAGATGCCTGCTGAGAAACTGACTGAGATTGTACAATTTTAATCTCCCTTTTCATTTATCCAATTTCTCCACATCTGCACGGAACGAAAGGGGAATTGACTCAACACCCCACCCCGGCTCACGGCCCCTCCACATTCGCCGGTGATGCTCTCTCTTCCTTTCCATCACATTCTTTCTGTCAAAATCCCATCCGCCCTTCAGGATCTAGTGGAAATTGCAGCCACAGGTGGCATCGCGGTATCGCTCCTACCTTTGGCGTCGTTATTGCTGGATGCCTAATAGACGGTGCCCGGCAACATAGCCAGGAATGCAGAAGTCTGACTCGCTAAGCCGCCAAGTGTCCAGCTCATGATATTCACTAAGTAATTATTGCAATAAATTGGGATGGAGAGGCAAATCTCTAACCAAATTTAGGATTAGCAGAAATCCTTGTGAGGAGCATTTATTGAGATTTTCCGATGAGGCTAACCACTGAAGATGGAAGACAAGTCAGACACAGGACATTACAACAGAGTCAGTCCCCTTTCAGTGCAGCAGGTGCATTTCCATCAAGCAATAAAAGAAAGGGTAGCAAAACTTCCAAAGAAGTGATTTGAACTACGATCTACATATGGAAAAAATGAATTGGCCATTTTTCCCTCTCTTACAAACACAAATAGAAAAAAAAAGTAAATTTAAATAAAAGCCTCACAAAATGGTCCTGTTTTAATTTACTCTGACGGGAAGAGAATGAGTTAGTTTATTTCTCTTTGGGATGTTCCTGCCACCTTTGGTTGTGAAATATAGCTAGAAACTTGGCAGATTGTTTTTGGCAAAAGAAAAAAAATTGGAAGGAAAAGGGGAAGACTAGAGAGACCAGATATATTTTCTTTTCTTTTATTGTCTTAGGAGAACAGCTTTCCGAATGTCCCTGAAGCACAATTATTTCAACTGAAAACCTGGAGCTTCTCTCTGGGGTTAGGTTAATGACTTTGAAGAAGAATATGACAGGAGGCAGATCAGTCAGGAGAGGTCAAGAGCTGTCAGGAATTGTGATGGCCGCTGTGGAGTCCAACTGGCTTGTAGTCTCAGTGCTCAGACTGACTCCATGCAATAAAGCCAGTGTGGTCAGCCTAGTCTGTCATCCAGAGGCCTCCACAGGGGACAGCGTATGTGGCTGGTGACAACACCGGTGCCATGTGCATATAATGGGGAAGAGCCCCTTAGAACACGGGATCTCACACTTGGCTGTATACAGGAATCTCATAGGGAGTTAAAAAAAAATGCGTAGGTCCAACCCTAAGGATTCTGATGTCTGGAATCCAGTCTCATCTTTGGAATTTTTTAAAACCCCTCAAAATTTGAGAATCACTGCCATAGATGATAAAAGAATTCAAGACCCAGTAGTAGGGGCAGTTGGCCAAAAAAGATCCTGAAAACAGACACAAAACACAGCACACTTCAGGCACCCCAGGACATCAAATTTACGTGGAAAACTGAGGCACAAGAATATACAGTTGGTAAAGAATCAGCTGTACAGGAGTCAGAGGACTTTCAAAACAAGGGAATAATGCCACACAGAGCGATGGTCAAGCTTGGAGAAAGTACAGAGGACCTGTGGCCAAGAGTTAAGGACCAGGACGGGACTCGCCCAGGAATGAGCAAAGATGTAAGAAAGGACCACAGTGAAAGGTGCTGGTAGAACAGAACTCCTTCCTCACTGGCAGGAACACAGGGTCACCTTTTCATCAGACTTGATGAGTATAAACGTGATTACCAAGGCTCATCAGCAAATATATCCACCTATCACCCATCATCAATTACTAACGTCAGTAGTCTTAGCTAATGACCTGTTCACTTATAAAGTCTTAAATAATTCTTTTAGATATGTTAAGCCAAATATACTAGAGTCTTCCATGCAGCCAACCTCTGGAAGGTCACAAAACAAAATCCATTCGAGGACTCTTACACCAGTCACACCCAGACAAGAAACATTATACAAATGGCAGGGATTTCTGCCACAGTGCAGACCACAGGGACAGAAGTCACTTCATGTTAAGACACAGTGCTGGTTGTTTCACTCTAGAAAAAGGCTTCTTTAAAATCTGTATTTTTACCTAGGAATTTTTAGGTTTCAAGCCTTTCACCTAAGAAAAGGAACATTTGTAAAGATGTCCAGGAACGATCCACATGACCTTGTGACCACAATCGGGGGGGGGGGGGGGTGCAGCTCTATAATCGAGACCCGGGTTTAGTTTTGGGAAAAGAAAAAAACTTTTAAACATTTTTTTTTTAATGAGTGTTCGAGTGTCTGAAAATGTCAAGACTTTGACACTGCTTATACCATAGCATGCTATTTGCTGAGGAAACTCACTGCATTCTGCCTCCAAAGCTGAGAAAATAGATGTCACGAGCAAATAAATAAGGCTCCAGCAGAAATATCCCATCAGGTGAAATGATATGTGCCCACCCCCAAACTCATTCCGCTCAGAAATCTCCAAAATCTAAAAATCCCAAGGATTTTTAGTCCTTCATAGATTTCAACACATCTCATCTTCTTCCCCCCACCCCCCCCCCCCCCAGATTCTACCCAATCGACTCTAAGTCACACACCTGCTTCTCCACTGGGCAGCACCAGCTGGATTTCACGACTGCGTGATTTCAAGAGCTGGATGTTAATTGGGGCTCTGCTCTCCTTACAGGACAAAGGATGTGGAGTCTTACAAAGGACTTGTTTCAATACAACTCTCTGTATCCAAGGAGGATTAATAGAATTCTGATATTTGCGTTCCCTCCCTGACTGGTCATGCAAAATGCAGCCACTCATGGGCGTGTACGCACTCAGTTTAACACCTCACTATTCAAAATGTGGTCCGTGGATCAGCAACGTGGGCATCCCTGGAAACTTGTTAGAGACGCAGACTCCCCGGGTCAACTCCAGACCATCTGAATCAGAAACAGCTTTAACGAGATCCCTGGTGATTTCTGTGCAGGTTAAAATAGACCATCACAGCTCTAGATAGCTTGCCCTTCAGATCTCTCTGGATTTTTAGTGTTTGCATCTCATGTATTTAAAGTTTTTGTGTTCGTTTCTCTATCCTACTTCAAAACCCGCGATTTGAGGAAAAAATTCACAATAGGCAAGGCAAACAAACGGTTTCCCAGCTGTTCTATTTCTGTTTTATTCTGGTTATCTCACACTCTCCTGTGTCCTTCACCGTAATGCTGGTGCAAATTATCTGCCTTCTTAGTCTCTGCTCACCACTCTCAATATCCAGTTTCACATTTAAGACATGCTTATTGGATAGTTTCTTCGTGATAGACCTATAGCAATTAAAACCCGATTGGTCTAAAATCTATCTTCTGCCTTTAAGAGGCTTCGCTTTTACCATTACAAGTGATAAAATTATAACAAGAGATTCGCACGTGATTCTAATGACCAGACCACTTCGATAAAGTCTAAGAGTATATTCACGATTGCTTCGCTCCTTTTCAAATAGGCACCCAACTGTGTCAAATTAGCTATCACTAGCCTCAATGTGTATTTACACATCTTAATATAGTTCTTTGCAATGATGTTTTAAATACTGAATTTGGGGGAGGTTTTTCTGGCGGGGGGGTGGGGGGGGTGGTGGTGATGAGGTTGGGAATCTTATATTAACAGCCTAACAAATATATAGGATTACCACTGAATTCCAAGTCAGAAACCTTATAAATTTTAATTTAGTTTCCAGAAGATACCAATTTTCCCCAAAACTTCGGAAAGCATAGCTGGAATTGCACCTTAACCTCTTAATTACGACAAGAAAATATTTTGCTACCATACCACTTCAAGAGCATGTTCATATCCCCTGGTGAAAATCTTTGTTTATATTCACATTATTGCTACTTGTATTTAATTCCCAGGGACGAGGGAATCCTGATACATTTTACAGCTCAGATGATACTCACCTGGATTGAACATCAGCCTAGTCCGCACACCAGGCGTTAGCTCATATACCAAAGGAGTTACACTATGCTTATAGGGAAAGCTGAATGCAATATTAACTCTTTTATGCAAGTTTGAAAATAAATAGGAACCAGAGAGTAAAAAAAAACCAAAAACGGTTTGCAAAAAAGTTATTTAGATCATACACAAATCATGTGAACCCATGATCTCTGGCCACATCACAAGCCAGGAATAAACAAGTCTCTTAGAACTAGAAAATTAAGTTGAAAATTGCCACTGATTAAAAAAAAAAAATTAGACGTTCATGTCTTCGCTTTTTCTTAGGTGAAGGGTGACTGTTGCAGGGTGGGGACTCATTTTGAAAAAGCACATTTACAGTTTATTCCTTTTCCTGAAATCAATGCTGAGATGACTTACCTGCCAATAAATGCAACCCTGAATCAGAGAAGGTCAAATGCAGAGGTTGAGTGTTTCTGTCTTACTGAGAACGCAGGAGCGTCCTGCTTGATTTTGCGGTTTCACCTCCTGGAAGCCGTCCCTCTCCGGGGCTGCTGCTAATAAGCCCAAATCCCCTTCCTGCAGCCCTCCCCACCACGCCCCTCCAGGCCAGGAGCAAACCCCAGGGATAGCGCCCAAGCCACAGCTCTGCCTCAGCCTTCTCCCGGCTTGGAGAGGTTGATTAAAAATGGAACTTCCTGGGGCGCCTGGTGGCTCATCTGCTAAGCATCTGACTCTTGATTTCAGCTCAGGGTATGATCTCGCGGTTCATGAGATGGACCCCCCCTGTGGGGCTCTGTGCTGACAGCATGGATGCTGCTTGGGATTCTCTCTCTCCCTCTCTCTGCCCCTGCCCCCCCCCCCATCAGAAAACATGGAAATTCCCATTGCTCACAGTGAACCAGAATCACTTGATTTGGGGTCTGGGCATGCACAGCTGAGATGACTTATTTTCACTAAGTTTTGAGAACCACTTCATCGAACACATAGATAATATGGATCAAAGTCACAGACATCTCTAGCATTTGCCCACGTCCCTGTCCTGTCTTGCCAAGAAATTGCTTTGGAAAAGATTCTTGGAATTCATGCTTTGATTATAGTCAAACAACCAATGTTCTCTTATTTATATTAAATAATGTGGGGAAATTATTATTACCTATACATTACCCATGAGTCAGTTGTTTGGATTGAGATGAAATGCACAATAGGTATTGTTCCCAGTAGGAGAGTCTGCGTTGTGTGAATGAAGGTCTCCGTTCCTGGATTCCTCGTGAAAGATTTACGTGAGGATCCGCGCTCAAGTCAAGACAGCCAGGAGGAAAGTAGCCGGCACAAAGCAGTTTATTCAGGATCGTACACTCTCAAGAAAGGACAGTCAAGAAGGGGTTGTGGGTCATGGACAGGGTGGTCTCTAAATTAGGCTGCTTCCAATCATGTGGGGGACCCCTCCCACAGGTCGGGGAGCAGAGTTTTTGACCCTACAGGGTTTCTACGGGAGCTGCCACGGCCGTCTTCCCCCATGGGGCTCGGGGGTCAAAACCTCAATGCAAATATATCTGATGAACCTACAGGTTACCCTGGGGCAATGGTTGAAGAGGAGAGCACCTACTCTCTACACCTGTGGCTCTTGGTCTGCCGGCCTCGGGGTGTTGGAAGCGGCAAGGCCAGGACGTTAAGAGCCACAAAGCCAGGATGTTGTACCCTCGGGCTTCTAATGTGTCATCTATTTATCACCGCCTTTGCCTCCAGCTCCTGTCTCGCTGACTACCTAGTCAATCAGTATGGAAGTTACACAGCACTTACTACATGCCAAGCTCACACAGGGACTCCCCTGATGTGGCTGGGCCACGCCTGAGTGCCTTCGTACAGGTAAGAGCGAAAGTTAGTTGCAGCATTAGGGTTTATAAGATGTATCTTCCAGGAGGCTGTAACGAGAAGGCTTTGGAATATGTGCTGTTAAAGAAAGCTACCTCGGGAGAGAAGGCCCCTTTCAAAACTTCACAGGCCAAATGAGTCTACACATGTACCCAGATTTTTCCAGGGTAGCCTCTAACTCATCTCTCTTGGAAAATAATCTAACTGCCTTTATGAACCTCTAGCAAAGTAGCTTTGAGAAACATCTTTTGTAATTCAGACAGCTGACTATAAAAGAAGTCATACAAGATGCTTAGTACATAACTACACAGGCATATATATACACATTTAAATAACTATATACAGAGACATAAATATATATGTATATATATAGATGGATCTATATATGTATATATAACACTGAATATATATATTATGCTATATGATGCATATATTTGGTGTCTCATACAAATATGTTTTAAAATATCCAGAGGACCATTTGGGTTCCTTCAAAATTCAGGTTCACAGGGGCGCCTGGGTGACAGTCGGTTAAGTGTCTAACTTCAGCTCGGGTCATGGTCTCACAGTCCGTGAGTTCGAGCCCCTCTCTGTGCTGACGGCTCGGAGCCTGGAGCCTGCTTCAGATTCTGTGTCTCCCTCTCTCTGCCCCTCCCTCACTCATGCTCTGTCTCTCTCACTCTCAAAAATGAATAAATGTTAAAAAATTTTTTTAAAAATCAGGTTCACAAAATATATCCTATCCTCTGAAATATGTAAATCATCTCTGGTTAACCGCAGCTGCTGTCGGGGAAAGTAGGCGGAGGGCATGACTGGAGTCGTCTCTTTGCGGTGGACACACGCTCACAGGTCAGAGCCCGACTGTGGGCAGATGAGATAAAAACCCTTGTGCCAAAAAAAAAAAAAAAAAAAAAAAAAAAAGATGTTCTTAAAACAGACTCAGAAACTTCAGAGATCTAGCATCTGCAGAATAAAATCATAATGGTCTTGTGTCAGAGCAAAACAATAAGCACCCATAAAAGGACACAAAGAAGGATAAGGTAACAAACATTGTCCTCTAGACCAAATTCTAGCCACGCTCCCTTTTCTTGATGAGGCCTCACCTTGTCCCATAAACAGCTGAACTGAGACTAACAGGGTTTCTAACATTCCTAAGATGGCCTAGCCCCTCCCCCCATAAAGTGCATGCCTGAAAAAACTTAGGGCTGCCCGTAGGACGTACTGCTTGTTATAGCCAACACCTGAGGATGGCAGGGGAGCAGGTTAACTTCGATCATTGCCAGGAAACGGACACACCTGCCCCAACTGCATTTGCACAGACTAGCCCTTTGTGATGTGTCCCGTCTCTGGCTACGGAGCCCCCACCCCCATACTCCCTCTCTCCCTTTCAACACCCTGGCACCTCGGTGCAAACCCAAATCAGGTTCGGTTCACACTGGACCCGTTCCCCCACGGCAGTAGTTATTTCTGATTAAAATCCATCCTTCCCACTTTAACTAGGGTGTGGCTTTGTCTTTGACAATAGCAGTATGGACAGCCAAGTTGAAGGAGAAGTCCCAGGTTTCCCCTTAAAATAGAAGAGGTGGGGGGAAGGGTACCTGGGGGGCTCAGTTGCTGAGTATCCAACTCTTGATTTCAGCTCAAGTCATGATCCCAGGGTCATGGGATCGAGCCCTGAGTTGGGCTCCAAGCAGAATGTGGAGCCTTCCTGGGATTCTCTCTCTCTCTCTCTCTCTCTCTCTCTCTCTCTCCCTCTCTCTCTCTCTCCTGCGGCCCCTCCTATGAATGCACTCTCTCTCTCTCAAATTAAAAAAAAAAATAGAAGGGCAGGAGAAACAGACTTAAACTGAGGTGTGCTTAGGACTGCAGAGGTATACAGAGAAAGATGTTGCACGTGGAAAAATCCCATATTAATTCTCTCTCCATTAGGTGTTTTTCTCCCAGAAATGCACAGAGATTAAGTATTTGTGATTAAATATCAGTATCAATAATTTCTTTAACAAAACCCCGGCGGATTTGATCATATGAAACTCAGTGCCCGACCACAAGCTTTGCCTGGGGGCCGTCGCCAAGGAGGCTGATTCTGGAACAATCTGAGTAACAACGTAAATAGGGTACTGGATTAGAACTCATCCAGTAAAATAAATATGCAGGTGTCCATACTCACATTCATTAAATAGTTAAAAGGTAGAGAAAGGTGGTTCTTCTTTAAATGTTAATTTTTGAGAGAAAGAGAGAGAGAGCACAAGTTGGGGATGGGCAGAGAGAGGAGGACAGAGGATTCCATGCGGGCTCTGGGCTGACAGCAGTGATCCCGATGTGGGGCTTGAACTCACGAACTGGGAGATCATGACCTGAGTCGATGTTCCGACCCTCAACTGACTGAGCCACCCAGGTGGCCCTGAAAGATAGTTCTTCTTTAAAGAAAAATTCCAATTAATAAATGTGGAAGCAATGAGGGAAATGTATGATCATCATAAGGAATATACCTCAGTAATAACGGTAGTGGGCAGGATCCCCTAAGGGATGCTAAAATCAGTGGGTGAAAATTTAAGGAGAAACAGGACATCAACCTAGGCTAAAAGTAACCTCATCAAGGAGAAACCCAGTGGTGACAGACACCACGTTAACCAAGAATTTGAGGCCCATATTGCAAGTAACAAGACATATTGACATCATGTACCCCAGGCTGTTATGAACTGAGGACATAACATCTCTTCTGTGGTATTCTGCCCAAAAAATGCATAAGCTCGATTTAATAATGAGAAAATATATGGCAAGCCAAGATTGAGTGACAGTCTACAGAATGATCAGTTATTTAAAAAAAAAATCAAACGAGTCAAGGTCCTGAAAGACAAGGGTAGACTAAGGAACTATCATAGATGGAAGGTCATTAAAGACCTCAGTTGCTATATGCAATCAGGGATCCTGGGCCGCGTCCTGGAACAAAAATAGGATATTAGGGGGCACACTGGAGAAATTTCTATAAAATCTGTGGGTTAGTATCCAACCATAATTTCCTGGTTCTCCCAATTGTTGTTAACATTAGGGAATCTGAGTGAAGGGTAAATGTGGATTCTGTACCAATTTTGCAACTTTTCTGTAAGCCTAAAATTATTTCAAATAAAAACTTTTTTTTACAATTTTTTAATGTTTATTCTTGAGAGAGAGAAAGAGAGAAAGCGAGAGAGTGCCAGTGGGGGAAGGGCAGAGAGAGGGGGAGACACAGAATCTGAAACAGGCTCCAGGCTCTGAGCTGTCCGCACAGCCCGACACGGAGCTCCAACTCACAAACTCATGAACCATGAGATCATGACCTGAGCTGAAGTCAGACGCTTAACCAACTGAGCCACCCATGCGCCCCTTTAAATAAAAACATTTTTAAAAAGAGACATGGTATTTTCATGTGGCGCTATCCTTTCTTGTGCCATTTGCAGATTAAATCTAGCACACAATGGGGACATTAATTTCCCTCCTGGAAAATGCATTTGAGTTTACGCTTCTGAAAGTTCTGCTGGTATATGAATGGACACATCCTCCCATGTAAACTGCCAGGTCTGTGGATGAGTGAAAAGTCTGGCTTGATTACTAATAAAATGTGTTTATTATAAATGTAGTTACACTCTTCAAACATTATAATAAGTAAAAGAAAATTACTGATGAATATAGCACGCAAAATGAAATGTTAATTGCCCATAAGTGTTATTGTGGGTAAATTGGTATTGAACGAGGGCTACATTTTTAGCACTAATGTATATAATGTGACCCATTTAAACCAATTTCAGTACCTCAAAAATAAAATTTAGCAAATTTAGGGCATTGAGTAATTGGCTTTCATTAAGCTTTTCTTAATTGGATACTTTCTAAATAGGTTTATTAGTGATCACAAAATGAATCTATAAAGCAACTTGTAAAAATGTAGAATTTGCCATGTAATGGACGCTGTATTCATGGTTATTACTATCAAGAGAAGTTGGGCGTGTGATAGATAAGCTACGTGTTGCTTAATGTTTGCGTTGAGGTATTTTATTGTTCTAAATGGGGAGTAAATGTCCATTTAAAAAGAAGAACAATAGTCAGCAAGCTGCGTAAGAAATGACAGGAGGACTGCCTGCCTCTCTCCCAATTTTAATCAAGTAAATGAAAGCAATCACCCTCCATCATCCTGCACACCAGAGTCACTCACAAATGGGGCCCTGTTGACTCCTGGGTGAGCCACAGCAGGGCTGCTGGATTCCAGCTTCTCCCCAGAGCCAAACATCCAAGCAACAGGAAGCATCCTGCCCAATAAGAGCTTTCTCTCTCCCTCCCTCCTTCTCTCTCTCTCTCTCTCTCTCTGCCTCCACCCTCCCCCAATCCATGTGGATTTCAAGTGAAATAATTTCCAAACCAAACAAAAATATTCCAATTTCAAAACACACCCAAATTTTATACTAGAAAACGTAAGTTGCATAATTGCACATTGTGGAAGGTCATGGCAATACAGGACCTCCAACTTTTTTTTCCACTTCAAACACATGGTCTGATCTATTAGGCTCAAACTGTACCCTTTTTCTTTTAAATGAATCCAAATGCTCATGACAGTGTTTGCAATGGTGACCACATATTGTATCCCTCTTACATCGACGCAAGGAGAGAGAGCGTTGCATCAGATAACTGTTGAGCGAGGAGCTTTCGATTCTACATAATGGCCTGGAGAATATAGAACGGACGGAAGTAAATGTCTTTGGCAGCCCTCTGCTTATGAAATACAGGAAAGTGGGGTGAAGGCTAATGTATTTTATTAAGAGCAAATGAGAGATACAGAGCTAGACGATGTAAGAACTGTGACTAGAGAACAAAGTTTTCCATGCACACACATTTGCCTTTTGTTTTGCTCTGTGTTAGCTTGCAAGATGGTAAAAGAAGATTGATTTTAGTAATGGCGGAGTATTACATGAGACGCTGATTAAAAAAGCTTTCTTGGTAAGTACAGTGGCGTGGGGATGGGTAAATCTATTTTGTAATAACAGAACTTGCGTTTCAATGTGACGAGGGATCCAGCTTGGGAGGTAAGCATAGTTATTCGTGTCTGGCATCTTCTTCCTTTGTCAGGGGGGTGGGTCACCAGAAACTGACCCTTGAATCACATGTATACAGAAAACAACCAGTTCTAAGTCATTATGTATTTAATGGATGTATATTCAGTTAACTCTATTGGGTGGCTGTTAAACAGCTGGCCTTGCACTTGGTAATGGGACTGAACTGGAAACACAGAGAGCCCATCTCTTGATCTCATGGGGCTCTGTCTCATGGAGAAGGCACACAAGTGCTGTGCTTTCAGTACGAGAATTTGACCTTGAAATGGAGACCAGGGAAAGTTTTGCTGGAAAATAAAATGATGCTCAAAATGACGGAAATGAATCAACTAATTAGTTCAAAGAGAAAGGGATTTACTACAAAGGAATAGCAAATTCAAATTTTATGTGATGGCGACAGGGGATGAATGGAAAATAAATAAAACTGAACTGAAAGAATATTAGTGAAGAAAAAACAGGAGCGATTTGGTTCAGGTTAGCCATGTGATTTATCATCAAAAATGGAATATACGCTCGATAGTGAACTCTGCTACATTTGTAATTAATCTGGGACAATCAGCATAACCCGTATGGGTTGGACAGTCATCATGTCCTCTATCCTCAGAGCAAAGAGTGAGCGTACGAGATGACAGAAGCAGAGAGGTCTGCAGAGCAGAGAATTGCCAGGAGGCTGGGAGGGCACAGTCCTGGTGCGATAGATGAGTTAGGAAGTCACTTCAGCGGACTATCCAAATGACGGGAGGGGTGGAAAAAGAAAGAAGAAGATGGGTTTCTGATACATTTAAGGGAGGAGCAGACATAGCTTGGTGATCAATCGGATGGGGATTATGATGAAAGGGGCCTTCTGGTTTGATTTCAGCTTCTGCCAACAAGGTGGATGATGATGCAATTCCACAAGGCAGGAAGCAACGGAGGAGGCCAGCAGCAGGGAGCTACAGGTGGACACTGTGTCGGGACAAGGTTTAGGCTTAGAGCATGGACAATGAGGTGAATTTTCATGGTAACTCAATGGTGAGTCCATAGAATATACCAGAGAGAGTATGCCAAAATCTTCCACCTGGTCTTCTACGAGGATGGATGTTCCCAACTTCGGGAAATCAACTGTCAAGCACTTTGTCCCGGAAACGACTTGGAAGCCTGGCCCTATGCTGTCTGGGTAAAAGTTTCCACTAAGTAATATACATTGTGTTCACCCTGGGGCAGGAAGAAATCAGGTGTTGGCAAGGAACTGCCCTTCACTTGGCTGTAGTCATTATGTTTGGTGAGTGGGAAGGAGATCATACCATCCTGGGTGAGAGAACAGCTGGGCAGAAGACTAAGAAGAACAAGTCACTGGAATGGCATGATCGGGGGACTCTAGGAACCATGATAATTGATATCCAATTGAATTCACTTGTTCTGCATTACAATCACTTTATATTATTTCCATTATGTCCATATTTTTTTTCCTGAAATGCTATAGTCTGGTCTTCCCTGTATTTGGTGAATTAAAGGAAACCCAAACTATAGCCATACAGAAGCTGGTCAGGAACAACAGAGATCATCTACTGAGTTTAAATTATTTTTTGGTCACTAGACTGATGATCCAATGTGGGCATCTGGCTGAAGGAACTTTTAATGACCAAGATGGGTTTGTAGAACATGACATCATTCTTTCAGGGCCTCCAGAAAATCTTGGGGAGGGGGGGGATGAGGTATCCACTTAGAAGATCCAACTTCCTACAGTCTCAAGATAGGGGCTCAAACTATTTTTATTTGGATATGAAGGGAAAGGATGGTATCTGAAGGCTGAGGGAATTAGGTTGAAGTCTGCCTTGGTTTCCCTGAGCTGTCTGGGAGCCAGTTGGAGATTCTATACCTTTCCCCAGACCTACTTCTTCAGTAGAAAAATATTCGCGTGGAAAAAAAAAAACAGTTGCATATGTATATGGGTAAGTATGATTTGTTTTGGCAATTTAGTAGCAATTTTGCTTGTTCAATATTAATATCTCAGAAAATATTTCCCTTCAAATTAAAGATTTCAAGGATAAGACTGACTCTATGTTTATATTATGTTTTACAGTTTAAATTCTGTAGCTAAGCTTCAATTTCATGAGAGAAGCCAATAGAAAAGTAGAAATTGCTTAAAGAAGTTTTCAGAGGCACTTTAGCACCATATCAATTTCATATATCATGAAATTTCAACTATGGTAAGGCCGAAGTGTACTAAATTTCCACTAAGAAAGTCATCAGGAAAGATAAGAGATTTTCTATCTCTTGTACAAATTACAGATAGGAAATAAATGTGTATTCAGAAAATGTGATACCATTCAGCACCTATTATTAACATTATCACTACTATAATTCATAATATAAAGATTCAACCTAAGTTGAAATGAGTTTGGTCAGTATTTGTTTTAATTTCTGAAAATTGTTTGTATGATAAAATGCTTTCATTATGTTTAGCTTATGTTCTTTTTTTTTAAATTTTTTTCTTAATGTTTATTGATTTTTGAGAGAGAGACAGAGTGTGAGTGGGGGAGGAGCAGAGAGAGAGGCAGACAATGAATCTGAAACAGGCTCCAGTCTCTGAGCTGTCAGCGCAGAGCCCGATGTGGGGCTCAAACTCATGAACTGTGAGATCATGACCTGAGCCGAAGTCAGACGCCCACTGACTGAGCCACCCAGATGCCCCTAGCTTATGTTCTTTCATATAACTACAATCCTACTCTAGAAGATGCCATTCTATGATAATTTATTTGGTGCTATAGATTTCTACTAAGAAAAGTTTGTCAAATGTTGCAAGCAAATGAAAAACTTATTGCAAAGAGTCTAAATCACCATGACCATTTGTAACCATCTTCTTTTAATATGTATTTTGGAAGAACAGGTCATTTCACTGCTCAATTAAAAAATTAATTTGTTCCTGTTGAAAATGCAGAGAAACATGAATCATTTATAACAGCCTGTTTTCAATGAAAATATGAATTCCTTCACAACAACATAATTTATCAGAAAGTTTCTTCCGTGAACAGCTTGGAAGCAGATGTGTTAGTTCAATGGGTCTAAAACCATACCTAGCATCAGCACATGGAATAAAGACATTATTTTATCAAGAGCAAACCCAATTTAGTGTGACATGACATAATGAATTATAATAAGGACTGGTCTTTCTAGTTTATGGCTTGATAAAACAGATATTATTGGTTTCTTGACTTTTCAAACAACAATTGTTAGAGCCCCTAACTGTCAAAGGCAATATGAAGCCAGGAGCAAATCAAGTGATGAGCATTGTTAAACTTTACTCAGGAGGAGGGAAGGGTAAGCAAGGAAGCTGGGGCCACGGGAGGAGTTCCACTCTGGCTAGATTCACTGGCTATTGGCATTTCTTCCACATAAGGAAGGTAAGAAAAAATTATGTAAAGAAATGGCTGAGACATTACGTACCTGACTCATGAACTATGGGGACAGGTAGTTACTTCATAGGAATTTCACACATAAAGCCATAAAGAGACACCTGACTATAGATATCTTTCTAGAAAAGTTCAAACAAAAATGATCTGGAATAAACGACATCAGGCCACTTGGATGGAGAAAACCACAGAAAATGGGGGTGTTGCAGGCACACTAATGGCCCCCTCAAAGCTGTCCACATTCTAGCCTCTGCAACCTGTGAATATGTTACCTTCCCTGGCAGAGGGGAAGTAGATTGCAGGAGCCCAAGTTTCAGCTGTTGTACCAGATGTTGGCATTTCTGCTAGAGTAACATCGTCTCAGGTATAGAGTATGTGGATGTTGATGTGAAAAATGTGTTTTTTTCCAACCTATCAGAATGGAGATTTAGAAGCACTCTGTAGTCATCTGGAATGGACAACAGTCTTGCCCCAAAAGCCATATGAACACTTCCTCTCCCTGCCATAGTATAGTCCAAAGAGACCTGTGTCATTTGGACATCCTGTGGAACATACTAGTCTATTATATTGGCCACTCAATCATACAATGATTAAGAATCAAGTGTTTTAAGGCATCAAATGGCCTATGCATCAAATCTAGCCTACTTCTTACGTTTTACATAGCTTTGTTGGGATGCAGCTATACTCTTTTTTTTTTTTTTTTCTTTTCACATTGTCTATGGATGCTCTCATATGACAATGACAGAGTTAGGGATCTGTGGCATAAGCTTAACCCATTTACTATCTGGCATTTTAGAGAAAAAGGGCATGCTGGGACCTCTCTCCACAGTCAGTAACAAAGTACTTCATCTCTCATTTCCCACTATGAAAAAGACAGCACAGTGCCTAGTAGGCTTCTTTGGGTTCTAGAAGAGAAACACTTGGGAATAGGGCTGTGACCAAATATTGGGTAGCATGTAAGGCTTCAGCCAGCTTTCAGTGGGGCCCAGAATAAGAACAGGTTCTACAGTGGGGTCTAAACAACAGACATGAGGTCCAGCCCCTTGGACCACACAATCCTGCAGACCCTACGTGGCATCATTGGTGGAAAAAGACGCTATGCAGGTTTCCTTGGCCATCACCAACGGGAACATCACATTGAAGAAATGTAAGGTTTGAGAGCCATGCCACGTCGTCTGCAGCAGAGAAATACACAACTCTCTAAAAAATCTCCTGATGTTCTACTGAGCTCTGCTAGAGAGGAAGTTCCTCACATTGGGATGGTAAATGTGGGCAAAATCGCTGGCTTCTCTCAGACTCACCAAGTCACAAGTTATGTGGGCTCAGCAGAAAGCCAACATAAACTGGAAACAGTGTATGTGGGATCAAGCATGAGTAGGCACTAAAAAGCTGCACAAGCCACCTGCCCGGATCCTTAAGTTATCCACTACTCTTCCCCAGCACTGTTCGCTCAGCTTATGCTTAGAGTTGCATGAATGGTTCCTTATTACCAACTGCTAGAGAAGTGAAAAGTGTGAACTGGGTGAATGGATGGGTAAGCTTAGAATATGAGTGCAGGCTGAAAATGCAAGGTAACACCACTATCATTCCGGTCAGAGGACCACAGAAAGATGGTGGTGAGGAGAAACCTCCACATGAGCAGAACTTTTGGATGGTGCCATAGTTATCCACTTTGTGTGAAAGAAATGGCTCGAGGATATAATATATATGGACTTGTGGGCAGTAATTTGGCCAATCTGTCAAGGACCTAGAAGGAGATTGGGAAGATCAGAGACAAGAAGGTCTGAAAGAGAAGCAGATGGACGGAACTATGGGATGGGCATGAAATGTAAAGATCTTTGCCCACCAGAAAGCATATGCTGCCTTGAAATAATCACTAAACAACCAAATCAGACAGAATGACTAAGTATCAACCAACCTCAATCACTGGCCACTGAAGGAACTGCTAGTACATTGGATGTATGAACAGAGTAGCCGTGGAGGCGCGAATGGAAGCTATGCATCATCAAGCAACATGAGCTCCCACTCGTCAGGGTTGATATAACTACTGCCACTCCCGAATGGTCGAGTGGTCAGCAACAGACACCGGTGTCCATTCCCCAGAACGGTTCCCCTCTACAAAAACACCAATTTTGTGGCAAGTTGACTACATCAGATCTTTTCTACCCTGAAAGGATCAGAGATTACTTTTGATTGGAATCATTTCTTATTTCACAGATGAGTTGTCTTTATTGCCTGTAAGGTATCAGCCAACACCACCTGTTGGGGATCTACAGAGACCTTCTGAAGGTATGATATGAAAGGACCAGCAGTCTCACGGAAATGTGCTCATTCCCGTGCATCTCTGCTGTAACGTGGATCTTTGGCTGAGGCAGTGTTATGTGGGAGGCTATGTCAGGAGTAATTGTCCCTGATAAGTGATAAGAGAGAGCTACTTTTACACTTTGGGGACAAGGAGGAATATGTTTGGCCTCTAGATACTCCTTTGACCAATTTTAATGGTAAGTGCAAAAGAACAGCAGCTACAGCTGGAGAGGTCATAGGAGGCAATGGTTCAAACTCTCTGCAGAGCTGTTAGCTAGTACAGGAGTCCTGCACAGGCAGCAGTAGAGGGAGAGAATGAGTACCAGTGGCAGCCAAGAGATCACTTGCAGGGGCAGGATATGTGGTTCGTTCTGTCCTCCTTCCTCATGTAAGTTTCCCAGGAAATGAGGCTCGCCAGAGTCCTGAAGGAGCTGATCCCAGAACACAGATGATGATGGATCTGAGCAGCACAGGGGCAAACCCTCAGGGATGATGAGCTGTGCCACCCAGATCCCTGGGGCAGCACTGAACGATTTCTTTTCCCCAGATGCTGAGCAGCATTTGTTCTCCTTCCTTAGGAACTGCTGAGGCTGAAGAGAGCTGTTTGTCCAAGTTCATTACCCACTTCCCCAGGCAGTCAACATCCAGTGCCTGGCTGAAAGGAGAGTGTAAATGCCCAGCCCCCTCACTCCCACTCAGGACATCAGAGTTGGCTGAGCCCTTGTGACAGCAGCACAGGTTGGGTGATGGGCCCCATCCTTCCTCCTCCCCTCCCCCACAGATATTGATCCCAACAATTCTCCCCAATAAATGTCCTTTGTGATAACCACTGCCTTGGAGTTTGCTTCCCAAGGAAGCTGGCCTGCTACATCATGTGATGAAGAGACGGGGGCAGCTCACAAGAGGCATCTAAAAGAGCTGAGAGGGATGGGGAGGCGATATGGTAACAGAGAGCTACGTTTCCTTGCAAGATTTCTTATGCTATTTCATTTTTTTCAATATATTCACGTATTTTTTAACAAAAAATTTAATGTTACAAAAAGGAAAAAGACTAAAAGGCTATTGCACTGGAGAAGCCATTATAATCTGGGTCAGACTGTTTTCCATCCCATTTATTTTCATTTGCAAATCTTCAAAACCAGTCCCCAGGGAAGCTCTTGCCACACCAAAAGTCCAGCTCTCTTAGCTAAATTATATGCAGACTGTTTCACAGTTCATATTTGCTTTGTCCTCATTTGGTATTCCTTCTTGTACACATGCATACGCTCACTCACACATGTCCCCAACACATAGACAGTCGGCTTCTGTTCCTTCTGTTCTTTTTCTTCCGTTACCACTCTCCAATCACTCAAACTTGGGAAAAATAAAGGACCACCAGGACATCCTGAACATATCTAGTAGATCCATCTCATAGTCAACACAAGGACCAGAAAGCCAATCAGTCGACTGAACGTTGTTGACGTAAACTGGATCTATTTCATCTTTTCTTCTGTTATAACGAAGATATTTGATGCCTTGATCCATCGGGTTGAGCTCGTATGGTGTATTTCATGACTATACAAAGTGCTCCAGTTATAATCGTCTCTCCTGGTGTCGAGGGCCATAAGCTTACTAAATATTTTTTAAAGAAAACCAAATCTATCAATGGCAATGACCTACCAGATAAAGATCTATGTTCTTTTTAAAGGATATGGGAGAGATCTAGAAGTATAGGTCATTCTGGACAAAGAGGACACCAAGATCCTTCAATTTTTCCATGCCACTAAATAATTGCCAAAACTCCAGGTCTTGGAAGTACTAAGATCAGAAACACGTGGGAACAAAAGGAAATTCCCATCACGGTTTCATCACTTCCACATTGCTGACGTGTCCTTTTGGGGACACCACCTCATATACCTGTGTCCTGGACATTTCATCTGTAAAACTCAGCTGTTCACACTAATATGTATCATACAGTAACACATCTGTGCTCTCCAGTTGCCTGATGGACCCCATTCCCAGATTCCGTTATACATGAAAGATAGTACCAATTAATTAAAGTGGATTTTGTGAAAATTTATAAAAGGGAACCTCATTTAGAATGGAGGCAGGAGGCCCGCAGGGCACGCTCATGCCCTACCCCTCCTCAATTACAGACCCAAGAGGAAAAGACCACCTTGCGTGGGAAACTACTTCACTATTCCCAGCAGGAGGAATAGGAGGAAGGAGGAAAAAAGGATTTCCTCTTCCCTGACCCCACCTCCCCCTACACACCTCCTGCAACACAGCCAATGACAGACAGTCACAGCTCAGCCAATGAGAAGCCCCTACACTTGGAACTCCCAGTTTATTCCAATGGACTTGTTGGTAACAACCTTTCCAACCTCCCTGCCCCCTTTCCTCTACAAACAGCATTCCTCTTCTTTGTCCAGGCAACTTGCCTATCATTTTGCCATAGCTTGCTTATCCCGAATTGCATCTCTGCTGTTCCCGAATAAACCCACTTTTGCTGGTAGAATAACTGGCAGTTTTATTTTTTAACATTAACAATTTTTTTTAATTAAAAAATTTTTTTTTCAATGTTTATTTTTGAGAGAGAGAGAGAGAGAAAGAGAGAGCAAGCATGAGCTGGGGAGGGGCAGAGAGACAGAGAGAGAATCCAAAGCAGGCTCCGGGCTCTGAGCTGTCAGCACAGAGCCCAACACAGGGATCGAACCCATGAATCGTGAGATCATGACTTGAGCCAAAGTTGGATGCTTAACTGACTGAGCCACCTAGGCGCCCCAACATAAACAATATTAAATAACTGGCTTCTGTTTGGTCGTCAGGTGTTTACCTTGCCGTCTAAAGAATTTATTAAATGTGTTTCAAAGAGTGACACTTGAGAAAGGATTTTTTTTTTAATATTTATTTTGAGAGAGAGAGAAATCAAGCACAAGGGGTGGGGGGCACAGAGAGAGAGAGAGAGAGAGAGAGACAGAGAGAGACAGAGAGGGAGAGAGAGAATCCCAAGCAGGTTCTGTGCTGTCAGCAGAGGAACCATGAGATCACGACCTGGGCCAAAATGAGGAGTGGGACGCTTAACCAACTGAGCCACCCAGGAGCCCCCTTGGGAACGGAATTTTTTAAAAACGAAGCTATTTGCTAGAGTGGTCAAGGGCCATTTAAGTGGCACGGCTTCCACAAAATTAAGATGTCATTTCCCACAGATGACCCCTATTTCATAGAGGCGAGTATTCAATGCCACATTAACTCCACTCTATTTGCATATTAGCACATTGGAATTTAATGAGATTTAGAAAGTTCGTCTTCTTAAAAAGAGAATGTTAATTATATATTGTGTTCCTGTGAAATCACAGATAAGGGACTTTTTAAAAACTTTTATATTATAGAAGGGTGCACAGTATCCTTCGACATAATCTGGTCTGTCAGTGTAGCCTCACTGGCCAAGCTCTCTGGAAGTAAAAGGATCGAGCCCCGTTCAAACAGAATGTTTCAACAAACAGTTGCTGACAAAGGCTCGCCTCCGGCAAAACTTTAAATGTCATTCAACTGCCCTCACCTGTCATAATCAGTAAACCTTTTTCTGTTTTCTCCTGCCATTTTTGTGTCCATTTCAAAGGAAAATACATGATAAATGCAGTTTTTGTTAATAATTCATAATAATCACGGGATGTACCGAAAGGCTTAAAAAACAAAGACCGCCAGTAAAGGAGGTGGACATCTACACGTCTTTTTACTGTTTTAAGAAAATGAAAATCCAGTATCATTCCCTCAGTTTAAACCTTTATACAACGTCTCTTAAAATATATCCTGCATTTTAACTTCAAAAATGCATTTTATTAAGAAAAAAGAAAGAATAGATTACAAACCCGGAACTGAAAATCATGACAAATGACGAATCAATGCGTTGTGAGGCCATCACGTTGCAGCTTCTAGTGGTGCGGACCACACAGTACCATGAGGCTTCACCATCTATAAACCTGTCTACACCCCCAACCAGGTTAATGCGGCTACTAAATCACATGAACACTTCTAACAGATTCAGGGCCGTTAGGATGCTTGTATTCAGCTTTGCATCAAATAAAAACTAGCACTTCTGTGTTCGATTCTTCAAGTCTTTCAATTAAAAAGAAGAAAGTATGCCACTCATCAACATCGGTCCTTCATAAACTACTATGTTAATTCATATCCTAAGATTTAGTCAGGCATTTACAGAAACAGCAAAATGGATACAGAGCTATGGAAAAGACAGGCAGCTTTTGTAAGGAGGTTGAGAAGGAAAATAAGATGATTAATTTATGTATTCCCAAATTGTTCTGGTGTGGACAAACTAAGGGATCCAACTGTTCCTTGCCAGGCACCCGGGCAGCGTGATCATAAACAGCAAAGTGCCTTTATTATATAACTGGCTTATGAAATTTAAAGAGAACTACATGCATGCACCTTGTTTGCTTTGCCTCAAAACCAATTATTGCAACAAGTTTCATAAGGTCACTGATAATTCTATGATCTCTTGGTATGTATATACACCCTAATCAGAATGCACTAGTTAGCAGGTTATATTGATTGTTGGTACTTTTCGAGAAATTACCCCGTCACCATAAATGAGAGACGACAGAATGGCAGACGAAGCATAAATCATGCAATACGCCATCACCCCATAGAGTGAGCACTCTGTAACCACTCAAATGCTTTTGGAGAAAGTAGGGGAGGGGGGCGTGGCTGCAGCTTATATTTTACAAAATCTGTCCCGGAGGTCAGGGCACAGAAAAATGTATGCCTGAAGGAGTATATGTTTTAGGATGGGGAATGGAGCTCTCCACTTCCAGCTGTCTTTTTTTTTTTTTCTAATACATAAGAAACATTCCCCACGGAATACAGTCAAGGGAGATCAAAGAAAATTTGGTGATAAACTTTAGAAAAACAGAAGAACAAACCTATAAAGAAAACTGGCATAAGGTTTGGGGAAAATATTCACAGAGGTGTGTTTCATATGAGATATTACAGTTGTAAATAAAATTTGTGCATTGTTAAGAGTTGTGGTTTTTATGTTGACAAGTTGAAGAGTTGCAAACATTTCACATTCTTTGGGAAATTGGCATTATCCAGGGTCTTACCTCCCGCCACTACTGAACAATGATAGCAGATTATGAAAATTTTAAAAGGCAAGACATCGCACGCTGACAACCAAAGCACTTTCCGAGTCTGGTTGCATATGAATTTTACATTCAGAGCTGAAGTCTGACACTCAAAACCTAAGGTATTCCAAATCATTAAGAGAAGTCAAATAGAAAAAGAACAATCAAAACAAACCAATGACAACACAACATCTTTCAAGACTATTGATAAGCTGTATTGAATGTAACACAGAGAAAGGCAAAGGGGTTTTATATACTTTTGGCCACTGAAGATGCAAACACCAGCCAAACAGGATCTCAGAAGCATTTCCAGGTCTATTAATAACACCATAGGGACACTAAAGCAAACACGAGCATGTTCTCCAGTAAAGCAAGGTCCGTATTGTCCAATTTTGATTTTTACCTCTAACAAAACTTACGTACCACACGGTTGAGAGACCAGGGATACGGTCTTCACGTTTAAAAACCGTAGTCATCAAGTGAGTTAAACTTCCGTTTTAGATCCTATCAGAACGGTTGGAAATTAAGAGCGGTATCTCATCCCTTGTTCTGTAGAACGACTGCTATGGGAAATACATCACTGGATGAGGCCTCCTGGAGCCATCTCGAGTCTGGATATGGCAAGACGGCAGTGCTGCAAATCAATTGCGTGTACATTCAGTGGAAGAACATGTTCTTGTCCGTTGAGAGCCCCCGGCTATTAAAACAGACTGTCGGGATTGTAAGTTAAAACACAGCTGCCAATCAGAAGAAGTACTCTTTCTGATTTTCATTGACTGCACTTTGTATATTAAGCTCACTTTTCAAAACAGCCTCGGCACTGTCTACATTCTCTGACCTTTTTGCCTCATTTCTTTTGTATAACCTTTTCTGCTGATAAATGCGAACAGCAATGGCAGCAATGCACAGCAAGATAAAGATCACAACCGCTATCAGACCTGGGGAGGGAAGAGAAAAACAACGCAAAGTCAGAACTTTTGTCCAAACGGAAGCCCTGCTGACTTCGTTGCTTAATAAGTCATGATAAAATCATTTTCTACATACATCAAGCATCTAGTAGATATGAATTAAAAATATCAAAACCTCAGGTATTTCTGGATCGGGCGGTGTCATAATATACCCGAGTCTGTCTGTCTCTGAGTTCCTCTCTCAGCCCTGGGGGTTCACCTCCATTTATTCTGCATGCATATGATATTGGATTTATTTAGTGCATTTCCACTTATTTTTCAAATTTTTAGTGCATTTACATATAACGCAAGATGTTACTGACATGTCTCTAAGACCATTGTGGTTGGTCACTGCATATTAATACACAAATTGTTATTATTTTAAATTTACAGATAGTAGTAATATTATAAAATAATTAAATGTGTTTTTGTACTTCAATATTTAAACACTGTAATTCAGTTGATTCTCAATAGTCTGTCATACTGTTGAATAGGAGGAACAGGATATATGTATATGAATAATCCTGACTAGTGAAATATATTGACACAGATAACATAGATTATTTCGATTATTTCTGTAGGAGAAATATTGATATTTTGAAACATCTGGTTGTTAATAAAATATTTAAATACCACAATTCTTAGCTATGCCAACATATGGTTATCGACCTTGGCGTTACATCGGGCTAGTAGTTCTTCAAAGCGTGTTCTGTGAATCCCTGTTGGTCCTCAGGACACTTTGAGGAGATCCACAGGGTCAAAGCTATTTTCATAATAATTCCAAGATGCCTCTCTCATTGTGTTGACATATCCACTATTAATGTAAAACAGGGTTAGGTAAAATTCCTGGTACCTTCGCATGAATTAAGGCAAGGCTACCGAACCGTAAAAGCGGTCGTGGAATTCATAAGGCAGAAGGCGTTAGATTGCCAGGCAATCCCACAAAAAAGAAAAAAAAAAAGCAAGCCAGATTCATTTTAAGAGTGTCCTTAATGAAGCCCTAAAAATTACTTATTTTATGAAATACTGACCTTTTGGCTATAAGCCTTTTTAACATTTTGGGCAATGAGGTAGAAAGTACTTTGGATGGATCTCCAAGTATGACAGCTGTCTCCAGGAAGAGCGCCTGTGTGAACAGCTGACTTGTGAGCTCAACTACTTACTTTTCGCTTCATGGAACACCATTTTTATTTGAAAGAATGACTGACAAACTATGGTTGTTTTGACTTGGATATTTGGCAGATATTTTCTCTAAAACGTGTGAAGTGAGTCTGTCACTTGAAGAAAAACAACTGACAATACATGTCGCCAGTGATAAAAGTCAAGCTTTCAGATGAGAAAGAGAATGTGGAAAACTATTGCCTGTCACCATGAGTTTGAGAGTTTCCTAACATTTCGACTTTTCTGATGAAAACGGTGGAGGTATTAACCGATGAAGTTGTTTTCAGACAAAAATAGGCACAATGAAAACAGCAATGTGGATCAAGTGTCATATTGTAAAGCTAGGAATTCTTCATTCCAGTTTAAGTCAGGGGCATAGAACTCTAATGGAAACCGACCAAGCCAACACATTGAAGGTTCTCACCAATCACAGTGGAATCCTGAGCACATGATTTAATGGGCAATTAAATTCACTACAGCAAATTATATAATATTGCCAATGGCTAAGCCAATGTTAGGTTGGGTCGGGCTTACCTGAGAAGGACAGTAATTCCTTGCTCATATAAGTCTAACATAAATGTGGCAACCAAATTCTGCACTTGAAATCTGAAGAATTTACTAAAGGATACAGTTATTTTTATTATTATTAGTCATATTAATAAATAATAATTTTAATCAGAATATCATTTGTTGTTATATATTTTGCCTCTCATCAGTTGAGTCGCTATAAATATTTCTATTGTCTGGCCTCTTAATTTAGGTCTCTTATTTCAAGAGAGATATTCTGAATTATTTCAATATGAAAAACTGATGAGGTATAGTAGAGACCAGGCTACAGCAATTATAAAATAAATATCAATATTACAGTGGCCCAGACAGGACATCCAGATGGTCATAATCATGGGGGGACTCTGGAACTAGTTTGTTTCATATATGTGATTTATCTCCTTTAATTTGGGGAAGGTGTCATGTCAGGATTTGTCACATCCAACAAAAACCTTGATTTAACCTGCTATACCAAAAAAAAAAAATACACTAAATAAAATACGGCAAACCACTGTGCTCTGTGACATTGCCATCTGAAGCTCTGTGTGAATGTTTTTATGAGGAAATTAGGTAGCTTTCTCTTTGTCTAATTCTCACCATCCATATCTGTGTAGCCTGGCCAGAAACCCTCTGTAATATCTGGGTCACGGTTAAAAAAGTCTTACTGAACAATTTTCCCATCTTACATTATTCAGTGTTTGTAAGTGAAGAAAAAGATGATCTAAAATGTAGAACAGAGGGCGATTAGCCAATTTGGAGAAATTTTAAATGGATTAATTATTGTTACACAGTGGGCGCAATTTACGAGTAACGAGACAACGGGCGAAGAATTATACCGCGATGCTACCAGATGGAGAAACACCCTGGAGGATGATATTCTGTGATTTAGCAGATAAATTGCATGTGGTCCCAAGACAAGGCCTTCTGAGCTTCAACGGCCATGATCAACTGCTCTGCTTCTGAAGCTTTGTCTGAGCAATGAGCAAAAGCAGACACCACGTGTTCCCAGGCCCTCAGTTCCCAAGCTGCACACACCTTCCACACTGTCTTTCTCTGCTGTACGTATTTGAGCCAAGACAGATTTCAGAGATGACCTATAACATGTTTCCATTCCACAGGAACAGAGAATGACTTATCAATATACCCCTCCTATATTCTGTAAATATTACCAATGATCTTTGCCCAAAGCAACAATATTCTAAAGATTCAATATTGTGCTCTAATACTGGCTTGACTGTCCAGTCATTCTCTATGTATATCTGTGAATCTGTGTCTCCCTATATCTATACCAGTTAAATGTATGGAAAAAGCACCATTGGGAGACTGAGACAATTTCTTTGACAAGGAATCGTCATTTAAAATGTTAAGCACAGGGGCGCCTGGGTGGCGCAGTCGGTTAAGCGTCCGACTTCAGCCAGGTCACGATCTCGCGGTCCGTGAGTTCGAGCCCCGCGTCAGGCTCCGGGCTGATGGCTCGGAGCCTGGAGCCTGTTTCCGATTCTGTGTCTCCCTCTCTCTCTGCCCCTCCCCCGTTCATGCTCTGTCTCTCTCTGTCCCAAAAATAAATAAAAAACGTTGAAAAAAAAATTAAAAAAAAAAAAAAAAAAATAAAAAAAAAATAAAATGTTAAGCACATTGGGGAGCCTGGGCGGCTCACTCGGTTGAGCGTCCGACTTCGGCTCAAGGCATGATCTCGCGGTTTGTGAGTCTGAACCCCGCGTCGGGCTCTGTGCTGACAGCTCGGAGCCTGGAGCCTGCTTTGGATTCTGTGTCTCCCTCTCTCTCTGCCCCTCCCTCACTAGTATTCTGTCTCTCTCTCAAAAATAAATAAAAACATTAAAAAAATAAAAATGTGAAAATGTTAAGCACGTTAATTGCTATAGCTTCAAATGAGTTTTTACCACATAATGTATTTTTAATAATATATTAATGTATTTTCTTTTAGACACTCAGTTATTAACTACTCCTTTTGGAGGGATTTACTGCTGTTTGTTTTTTGCTTATCATATGACTAAATGGGAATTCTATCTTATGTATCTTTATTTATACACCATTAATCTGATAAAAAGAAAAGCAACTGAAATGGCAATGAGGATGTTAACATCCTCACAAAGATATGACTAGTACTACTCTCTGTTTAAGTAAAATCCTAACGACTTCAAGGAAGTTGATGTCTGAATGAGTAAAGATGTAAAAAAATAGAAAAACGGACCAGACATAAAGCCCACATAAACTGCCCAAGTTAAAGTGAAATCACATTATCTGGCAATGTAATAACTGTTTATTTTTTATGTTCATCTCATATGCAAAGTGTGAAGAAAAGGTGAGTCGCTTAGCATTTCCATTATCTGATTAATTACTTTCTGAAGATCATTCATCAGGAAGAAAAAGGTATATTTTGGGGGTTGGCTCTGAATAAATTGTGCCTCAGAGAACATGCTGTTTCATTGCCAGGAAGGTATACTTTAAAATTTTTTGTGTTAATTCTGCAATTTAAAATAACTACAAACCACTTTCCTTCCATTGGCCTAATATTTGATTAAAAAAATGCAACTAAAAGTGTTATATTCACTGATGTGAGCATCTAAACCACGGAAATACCCATTTCATTGAGTATTAACACAACATAAAATGTATGTTCCCAGTGTTAATCTCAGGTTTTTCCTACTTTTTACATAAACTCTTGTGGAAACAATATGGCAAAATCCACGAAGCCAACAGAAATAGTACCTCCCCAAATATATTCAGAATTCCTTAGGGATTGTAGAAGGCCATTTTCAAGTTAAATGATGCTCAGTTTTACACAGAGTAGCAACTGTATGAGTGTGGCACCTCAGGGAAATGATCAATTATGTATACTGAAAATCTTCAAGGAATTCATGAATTCAAGAAGACTCTAAAAGACAACCCAGTATAAATAATAAACCACCCCCGCCATTGACCTCAGGATCCAGTGTCCCGCAGTGGGGATATGTATGGATTCCCCACCGTTTCTCTAGTGCTAACTATTCCCCACTCCTAGAGATGAGAAGTACCAAAGAAGAGTTCATTCACGCCTTCTGTTACCTCCAATTACTGCAGAGTCACTTCTGATTGCATTAGCTAGGGGTTCTCTGTCATCTCTTGTTCCAGAATGATCTGCAGTAAAAGGATAAAAAAAAAAAAAAGTGGGAGGGAGGGATAGAGCCAAGTAAAAAGAAGAAATTTTGGGGGAAAAAAATCTTAAAACATTTAATCAGTGTGGGATCTCTGTGATTTTTTTTTTTTTTTAACCTCAGCAGCATCAACTGCAGTGGCTCACATGGATAAGGCACTGAGGATCTAGAAGAGAAATGGGTTGGAAGTTAAACAAAACCAATCTGGGGAGGCCACCTTGAGAACACATTGCAACAGCGGCATCAGAAGATTCAACACCCAGGGGACAAGTGCGTTTGTTACTGCAAAGGAGGAGCCATTCCCCTACCTGCAAACGAGTGTGTCCTCTCCCTTGATGTGGCATCAGTGCCAGCCTGGGACACACAGCTGGACTCTGTCACATGTCCTGAGACGGTGACAGGGGCCGGGTGGCTAGGCTGCAGTGCGGCCTTCAGAGGGGCCACGTGGCTGAGCTGCACCGCGGACAGACAGCCCAGGAAGCCCTGTGCACCGGCCAGGGCTGTCTCCTGGTCTACGTCACTGTACTCTGGAAATCCAAAGAAACACCAAAATATTAATAATCATGCAAGAGCAAACAGGCAAGGCTAGAGATGGAATGTTCTGAGTCTGATAATACAGTAACAATAGACATGCAGTGGACTAAACTCCCCTTTCTTGGGTCTTTATTAAAAGAGTCAGGTCCGTTAAGTCTCTCCGTGACTACCGGTGAGCCTCCTGAGGTTAATGAAAGCAAGTTTTTAAGTATGGCTAATTTAATATGATATGTGATCTGGAAATGATTGAAGCCTCCGGACGGATGAGCCAGGTTTTGAACTGATGAGGGTTCGTGAGATGTTACATTTAAAAATAGATGATTAACGTGATTTGTGATAGGGCTTGCAGTCAATGTTCAAGAGATTAAAATGCTTCCCGATTTGGAAATGAATTCAGCTCAGCCTTTGAGACGTAAGTCACGACCATCACAGGAGCTAGAGGGAAAATGGAGCTTCTAGAGTTCTCCTGTTAACTGCCCAAGCAGACAGCTCGGTCTGGCTGAAAGCCATCTGGTATTCTCTGGCCCCATCCAAACACGCAGGGGGAAGACGTTATCAGGTGGGAAGGCTACACCCCAAAGTGTCTAGAGTCGCCCTAATTCCTCATGCACAGCAGTGAAAGCGTCCACACCTCACTCCCTGTTTCAGGGCTGCTGTCACTTGGGCAGAAACATGTGTGGCCCCTCTAGACAGAAAACCCCTCCCCGACATTAACCAGAGTTGAGTTTCTCTGGGACTATGATGGAACAGAGATTGGCTTGAATGGCGGAATACTAATTTATGATTTTAGAGTGAAGAATATATTTACATTTTGTGTGTGGCGAGCCTGAAATCTAAACCAGGGTAAGTAACTATAGTTTTAAAGTTCAAATGTGACCAGACCATGTAGCACCTCCCCACCCAATATGACCATAAAAAAGGAGGACTAATGTCTCCTGCACTGCATATACAAGGACACAGACACAATTTGACACTCTTCTCTTAAAAAAAAAAAGATATTTAGTATTTATTGGGTGCTTACAATGGCACCATTCTAAGGGATTTGCACGTCTGTGTTGACAGCTTCCAGTAGTCGCCAGTATCTTATCCCAGTCAGTCACACAGGTGAGACGCGTGGGTTCAGAACCGCAGTGATGGCCTGAGGCCACACAGCCATCGGCATTCTGCTCGGGAGTCAGGCCTGTTGGGCTCCAAATCACAAGACTCTATTTATGAACCACTTTCTGATTGGCACATTGTTTTCTTCACTCTGTTCATATCTTCTGCAGGGCTGCTGATTTATTTTGTTATTAGTTTGTTTGGCTGGAGAGCAACTATTCTTGAAGTGACTCTTGGCGCGTCAGCTCCGAAAGAGCCCGACCTGATTACACTGGATGTATGGCAATCAGGCTCAGGGGCTCTACCTCCGAAAGTCATGTTCTTACTACCAGGCCATCCTGCCTCACTGCACCCAGACTGGCTCCTTGAACCCACGGGAGACCCTCAACTCCCCGGCATTATGTTGTTCCACAGAAGCCGTGTCGTGCATGTGTGGAAACCAAGAACTAACTTAGTTCCAACACACAGCATTCACTCATTTGAATGGATATACATTCAAGCATATTTATGTTTAGAAAGGCAGCATTCTTGCTTTGGAGGTTTTTTACTTTAATAAGAAAGGAACAGGAAATATACATTAAAAACAACATAATCAGGACAGTGCTTTTCACATTTATTCTACAGTGTTAAAATCTTGATTACAATTCCGATAGGCTTTTGAAAAATCTTATCTTTTGAACACTCCCCCCTCCCCGAAAAATGTAAATAGATGAGATTCACTTCTCTGGTACAAATCTGATCTGAGATGAATCTTAAAAACTACACCTTTAAGTAAAAACATTTTTCAAATTACAAGTTACGGTATAAAAGACTTTAAACTCTTAAAACGTAAAGTGGGCAGTTAATCAATTAATTTTTGTTTTAAGAGCTACAGATACAGGAAATAAATTCCGCGCATATCAAGCATGTTACATTCTAGCAGCAGAGAGAGAAAATAAACATAGAAATAGGAACTAATGAAAATTTTGAAGAGTGGTAATGCTCTGAATAAATCAATTAGCAAATGTGATGGAGTGCGTCTGAACAGAAATTTATCTTGATGGATTAGGTGATTTTTACGCGTCTATTTTAAGGTTGATTCTTCAGAGCCCTGTTCCCTTAGTGGTCTGGAGATATTATTCCAGCATCTTCTGGCTCCATCACTTCTTTCTTAAATTTTGCAAGATTCCCTGTGTGTTAGGAATTTTGCATAGAATATGGTGGGCCCTTCTCATCTGGAGACACAAGGTTTTTCGTTAGCCTGCCAAGTGTCGTAACCTGCTTCTCCTTCCTCTTCTTTATCCTATTGGTCTGCTGATTATTCACACCACATCTTCTCTGCATTTTCTCTAAGCTGTTTTACTTTTCCAGCCTGATTTCTATCCTTTGGGACCTAATATTGTGTGAGTCGAAGCCTTCATCACTTGATCTTCTAGGTGATGAGTTCACGTTTCAACAAACATCACTCTTTCCTACGGACTTTGAGTCTGGAACAGTCACACCTTTTTAGTTCCTCAAGGTCTTTTTTTGCTTTTTTGGAAGCAAGGGCTCTTACTAAGTCTCATCAGATGGTGTCCGTCTCCCTGAATATGCCCATTGTGATAGGGAGTGATTCGGTGGCTTTGTTTCTTCTCCCGTTTCATTGCTGTGAGTCTTAAGAATAGAGCTGTTTTTCTCCTCCGCCAGGTGATTGTCAGTCACTGGTTTCCTTAGGCGGCTGACATCTAGAGAAGGTAGACAATGTAGCTGCCCCACGTCAGGGAGGGTACGGGCCAGGCACCCCTAACCTCCAGCCAGAGAGGACTCAAACCTCAGGTCATCGTCAGCAGGACTCAGGAACTCCTCAAGTTTCAGGTCACTCCCTCTTTGGCAAAGGGGGGGATTGGGCACAGTGACGTTTTCAATGCTGACCTTTCCCCACGGGGGTCCCAGAGATCTCTGTAAGCCAAGCATTTCCAAGTGGAGAGGAGGGATCTACACAATTCAGGGTGTTCCCCAGAGACTCTCGCAGGCTGGTCCAGACTCTTCCAACCAGGGCGCACGGGGTCACCCAAGGCTCTCTTCACTGACAACCTCTAATGCTCCCCCCTGCCTGCTGGGCTGGACCAGCAACTCCTATTTGCAGGAGAGTCAATGGGTGGGAATTAGGAGTGAAGGCAGAGCACAGGGGCTTTGCAGCCACCCCCTACCCCCCAGAACTGAGACCAGGCAAAATTAACAGTTATAATATGTTGTTCATAAGCAAAGCTGGCCTTAGAAATACATAGCATTAGATATCTTTGCTAGACATCGACAACTGCACTAAAAAAGCCAACGAGCAAAAATCTCTATCTTTCCTGTTACCTGACTCCTGAGATGCCGACACCACTGTCTCCTGCTTTACACAAACCCTGAGAAGACAATCATGTTTTGGATGTTTCTGGTCGTAAACATCCTTACTGACTCAGATGTTTGGGTGATCTTGCCTATTAAAAAATCAGCCTCAATTGTACTTTCCAACAAACGGAATGACTCCTGCTTTGTTAGAGAAGAAACCTTTTAACAAAAGGTCTACAAGAAAAAGAGGGTACCAAGGAATTAAAATGTGTACGAAGTGCCTTTCCATACGTAGTAAGAGGACTGTTTCTGGAAAAGGTGTGACGTAAATGGAAGAATAATTGCAAAGAGTGCTTCATGGAATTTCTTGTGGCTCTCCTTAACAAACAAACAGAAAACCTCAGAAAACAAAACCAAGTGGTTTGGCCATACCTATGAAGAGGGGCCTTATTTAAAAAGGATCTCAGTATCTTTAATCTATGATGATCAGATTAAAAGCCTTGCCGGAACATGGTGCAATAAATCAGAGGAGGAGCCTGGCATTTTTACCGTTATATACCATTACGGCCAGGATCCTAGACAAGAGTTCATGGGAAAGCAAAATGGCGGAGCAGACGGCAAATATACCACATGGATGCGGAAGCAGTTTTTCATAAAAGGTATTTATTTGCCAACCAAACCTACCGCACTGAGATATCACCTTGAAAATCTGATTAATACAGAAGCTATTTATAGTTAGAGATCTCTGGGTGACTGTACTTCTCTTTTGCTTTCGACATAACTTGTCTTAAGTGCCATAAGACATTTACAAAATCACAGGGTCCTTAAATAATCTGATTAAACTATCTTACATACCCCTTTGGCTTTGAAGCAGGTTTTCCGTAGAATAGCATCGAGACTGACGTGTGTTCCTCTAGCTCTTCTAAGAGCTGGACTAGACACCCTCTTCCCTCTGACCACACACTTTATTTACATCTGGCCTAAATCTCCACTGCAGAAATCTGAGCCACTTCCTGGCTCTGCAGCGTCAGAAGAGATCAATGATCCCGATGGGTCATTGCCTCTAAATATACCGAAGCCACCGCTCAGCACAGAATGAGTGAAAAACATCTTCGGGCTTTTAGAAAACTCTTCTAACATAAAAACAATCCATAAACAGAACTCAGAACTTGATTTGGCAATGAGCTTTGGATATAAAAACAAAGGTAACGCAGCCTATTAATTACGGAGGGCTGTGGACCAAGTCTGTCTCGAGGCAGACTGGTTCTTCCCATACCACGATGGATGACGAATTTCTGCTGTCACGGTTCCCTCGCCATAACATGTCTGACATAACAAAGTAATGGATAGTAGCTGTAAACTTCACTCAGCCTTTGAACAGTGACTCTGCAGTCATTTTACACTAGGTTAAATTATATCATTCAAGATGTGAGCACATTTTTCCGTGACAGGTTTTATGCGATTTCACGATCATGTAATGGTCTTAATTGGGATTTTTTTTTCATGTGTGGAATCGTGACCCAACGAAATCTCAATGAGTTAGCAAAACAACTTTACACCTGCATATCTCCTTTGATTAATGACATCTTGGAGAGATCTCTTTTTGGATAATGTTCAAGTTAATAGTTCTCTTAAAGGAGCTGATTGAGGAATCATTCACTTCGGCGTCCGTACTTACAACCTGTGAACAACATACTTGACAGAGAGATGACATCAGACTGTCTGCCTTTTTAGAAGGAAGACCAGAAAGAAAGAAAATGGCTTCCTCTCTGTCCTCCAGCGCTCATTTTTACAAAGGAAATGGACCGCAGGAACAAATTTTTAACTCCAATCATCATTAACAAGCATCACTAGCAGATATCAAGCAAGGAGTGTAATTTTTTAGGTAATGACATTAAATTGTACTATGATGACATGGAAACCATCTCGAACCCTCTATTATACTTAACAGACGACACTAACGGAATTCACATCTCACTGCTCTTACTCTGAGCACTCCCACAGCTCATCACTGGGCCAGAAACTGTTTGCTCTGTTTGCTTTGTGCCCCAAACTCGTGTAGCCACTCTCCTGCCAACCTCCTCCTCTCTTTCTCTTCCTTCAATTCTTGTTCTTTAATAAGGTCACTCAGACTATAGTGGAAGTCCCTGATAATGGCTTTATTGTTTACTTATTCCTGGTGCAGTCACATTTTAAAGCAGGCTAGTAATGAAAGGAATAAACAACTGCCTTCTCTTTTTTATTTTAGAAATTATTCTGGTTTTGTCTCTGTACAAAGGTTTCTAGATCTGGCAGCTGATAAATATATAATTTGGGATTTGTGGCTTTTGCTTTTATCATTTGGTTTTGTTTTGGTTTTTTTTGAAGTGTAAGCAGAGCTCTGCTTCATTATGTTTGACTACCAGATGAGAGCAACGAGGGTGATCTTGTTGTCAAAGGATCACATTCATCCTTCCCACCAGGAGGACATCCTCGTGACTACATGAGCTTCTGACAAAATCCCAATGTCTACCATTCCATTTGCTCCATAATTAAAATCAGAGAACACGTTTCAGCAACAGGAGTGTTCTCTGGGTTTGGGACATGACACTTTGATCAATGCTCACGTACTATGACGAGGAGAAAGGTGTTTTCCAGTTTCTAGGTATGGCCAATTCAAAATGGTACTGCTAACTCTCTGGAAACAAAGCCTCCAGAAGGTTAAAGCCACGGTATGCACTGAAGATAGTCTATGACATTCCAACTGTTAAAATACTCAAAAATCAACCTGATGAAGAAAAAAAATGTTAAGATTTCTTACTTACTTACTTACTTAGAACAAGATTTCTCCTGTTCTAAGCTGTACTTCTCTTTTAAAACTTGCTTGTGAAATAACGACTATCTCAAGTGTCATCTCACAATATAGTTACACAAACAGGACTCAGGTCATCTGATTTTTCCTCACCTCTTGGCCCTGAAGCACGTTTTACATAAAGGATTCCTGACACACAGGAAATTGTTGTTACAGCTCTTCGGTAGAGACTGAGTGGCTGTCCTTTCCTTGGTGATGACAGACATTATTTACATCTGGCCCCATCTCCACTGCAGTAATCTGAGGTACCTCCTGGCTCTGTATCCTCAGAAGAGAGGAACAATCACTACTGATCTAGACCTCTAATATGCAAAAGCTACTACTCAGAGTAAGTGAAAATGATCATCCAGCTTTTACTAAAATAAATCATAAAACTATTATAGCATATAAAAGTACTGAGATACAGAATTCAGAGCTTAATTTTATAGTGAATTATGAACATGAAAAGCAGATTTAATGTACTCTGTTGATAGCAGGAGGATCTGAACTAAACTGCTTGGCTAAAGCCTTGACTTCCCCACCACAGCCCCCAACTATTACTGAGCATTATTGTCAAAGTTATTGAGTCCTTAGTCTTTTAAGTGTAACAGGGAGTTGGAGATGGTTTCTGTGCTGTCATACTACCATTTGGTACTGTTTCTAAAATTTACCTTCTTTTTGAGTATCTACTGGTAACCTTGGTTCACAGGACAACCCAAAATTATCTCCATAGTTCTTCCAAAATTTAAGAAATGCATAACGGAGAAAGTTGAAAGAGAGAAGAGATGTCCTTCTTTCTGGGTTTCCATCTAATATGGCAGTGAATGGTCATCTCCTTAACTCTTGGCTTGAAAAGGTAGACAAATCACAACTCCAAAAAATATATATAATTGATCAATGTGTATATTCTGCCCCCTTAGAAGAAATATTCAGAAATCATAAGATGATAGAAATATTTTAACTCATTTTAATTTGGAGGGTAATTTGGAACTATTTTATCTAAGGCAACATAGGATACATTATACTCAATCAGATACACAGGAACCTTTTGTGCGACGGTTACGTGTATGTCCGCTAACCATTAGCTCTGTGAGGACAGGTGTAATGTCCACCTTGCCGAATGGCACTCTTCGTGAATATAACACGTGATCACAGAGCATGTGCTAAACGAATCAGTGAGCCAAAGGGGCTTCCAAAAAGGAAAAATATATCTGATAAGCGTAGGGCCTTGAGAATGTGTCTTGCAGACCTCTAATTAGAGGAGGGTAACTGACCAAGGCCCCTGCTGCTGGGCTCTGAAACCCATCTTTATACTTGGGCCAAGGCCATGCTTCCTATGGCTGGCTCCCAGCGGTGGCTGATCAGAGCAGGGATTCCTAAGGCAGGCTCATTCTTGGGAAACAGGAGACTCCTCTGATAGCTGGCTGACCCAAGGGCTCCCCAAAGACTGCTCAACCCTTCTTAGATTGCACAGACTTCCAGGATACTTCCGAGTTTCCTTCCCTCTCTCCTCCATTGGAGGCAGAGGTGCGTGCGTGGCCATCTGATGGCTCTGCCGCTCTTGGCCAGCTCCCTCCCCACCTCCTACTTTACAAGTGTCCCCTGAATAAAATCGTCACATGGTTAATTTTGTCTTGGCAACTGCTTGTTGGAGGACCCGGACTAACATAATAAGGAATTTCAAGATTGAGCAACTCTCTGGAAAATTAATAGTTCCATTTTAGTGTCTATTTTACTATAAATTAATATACTACATTAAAATATAATAATATACTACATATATTTTATTGTAAATTCATATACCACACCAAATTTGACCACAAATTATTACTTTCCTTTGAATTACATTAATTCCTTTGAATTAATGATCAAACAGACCATTAGTCCTTGGTCAAGATCCACACCTTAGGCACATGGCAAATAAATTCTTACCTATACTTTTAGGAGAATGAGTTGATTCAGACTATAAAGTTCACTGCTCAATTTGGACTTTAATCTTATTTTTCAGTATGAGTGAGATGCGTTTTAATGATATGCTATTCTGGAGTAAAAACATTAACATCTTTAATTCCCTACTAATCTCCCTACTCATTTACAAAAAGGGAAACAAATATTTATATAACGAATGTTATTATTCTACTGTGTCATTAATACAATCCTCCTAATAGAATGCAGATAAGTTTCCCAATTGTTTTATAATATATTTAACATATTTCTACTCACAAAAAGTATTTTCATCAGCAATGCTGGCATTAAATTTGAAGATTTTATTTCCTTAAAACTATGATTGTATTAACATTAGGCATAACTATTACAATTTTCTATCTTGTGTTTTACATTTTTATGTAATGCCTCGTCTCAGACCCTGCTAGATGAGGAACTCCTGAGATCAAGATTTGTTATATATCTTTGATTCTTTTTATTACTACAGTTGAATTTACATAATTTACATGATGAAACTCACTTGGAATTTTTCAGTTAAGCTTCCAAATATCTAAGTAGCACTTTGCACGTATTTTTTACGTCCACTCTAGCATACTGAGGGAGAACAATGCAATTCACATTTCCCCTGTTTGGAGGATGAGAGCACACGATTTTGGGAGCTAATCACGGTCCTAGAGGGCCTATAAATATTTATAAATTTAACTCTTAACCCGCTCAAGGGCCAAAATTTTGATCATTCACCCATGGGTTTAATCAAACATTCTCAAGGGACAAAATATTGCAGGTTACTGTCAAATATCCAACAAGAAATAAAAACCAAGCTACAAGAAGTCCCCTCATCCTCCCAAATAAGATGAAATACCACTCCTCTTTATAATTTACTTGCAACTAGAAAGAAAACGCTTTCAAAATTTACCGCCCCTCTTTCTGCGTAGTCCCTGTGGGCAAGTTTAAGAAAATGTATATATATTTTGACGTTAAAATGGCAAGAGTACGTTTCTACTTCAGTGCGAAGAGTCAGAAGTAACTGTTGGATATAACTAATAATCACAAGGCACAGACACTGGGTTTCGGCAAGAGCGGCTGGCCACCACCACATCTCAACAAGGCAAACAGGCCCCAAGCCAGAACCTAAAGTACATTTACTAATTAGAACAAAAGCCATTGCTCTCCCCTACCTTCTCTTTTAGGCCTAGTCCTGGTTTGATCATTGGAAGACAGCTTGTATATTTGGCAGCTGATTGATACAAAGGCTGTTATTTCTACCTTTCCTTCTATTTTTGAAGTGTGAGAACTGTATCGTGTTTCATTACGTGAGAGCACAGTGGCATTACTATCAGAGGGCAGGGCTTGCTCAGCAAGACGTCCCTGCACAGGGTCACACAAAGTAGACCTGAGAAGGCAGAGATTCCGCCTCTGTTATCACCGACTTTATAATTAAAACAAAACAAGATTTTTTTCGGGATGATAAATTGGTGTGTGGCCTATGTGTGTGCACGCATGTTTCCAATATGACTCTTCTGATCTTTATGCGTCGCAATTAGGGAAAGGCTGTTCCTTTCCTTACCTGAAATCCGGCCCAGTACAAGAGACTTGATGGCGCTGAGTTCTGTACCCGATGACAGATGGACTTGTCTCCTTGCGTTGTCATCAATCTACAGAATTGTTACGTGAGAATGCAAGCATCCGCACGGACGCCATTTTGTTGAGGAGAGGACAGAGGGCAAAGGAAGACCAAAAAAAAAAAAAAAAAAAGATAAAAAATAGGCAGTTTAGTGTGGCCCCAAAGACTGAGAACAACAAATTTTAAAGAGCCATTCACAAAGGTGAATGATATTTTCTAAATTTTCCTTTCTATCCTAACAGTGCACCCCACCTTCTGGCCCCTTATATCCCTTTAATTTTCTCCATTGTATGAGAAATCCAAAATTGGTAAAGCTAAAAAATATATAGACGAGTTATTTTCACCTTAATACTTTTACTTAGCTTGGCCCTTTAACCTGAGTCATTCAGCTAAGAAGTCTTCCTCTGTGTAGAGGGCCAAAACGTTCGTGCTTTGCTTCCACAGCTGGTACAGTGAGTAATTCCACTGGTTTCATTAGAGCTGCGATGGCCCCACTAGTGGTACATATGATAAGCTAGTTGGCTTTCCCTCCTGAGCAATGTAAAACAAATGAGGAAAGTGTAGCATTTTTCAGTATCCAAAGCAATAATATCTTGGACAGAACCTTGATCCTTTCAAAAACGAGACCACATTTGAGGGTCTGTCCATGGTCTGTGTGAGAGCAGCACTGAAAGAATGCCTTCAGTCTATTCATGATCACGATTCTGCCGGCGGTCCTTCATGCTGGGGAATCCTAACTATAACCACTGCTTCTGTTGAATTTCCTGTATTACCTCTACAAAGAGCACTCCTTCTTCTCTGTTGATTTCTACGTGGTGAAGCTGTCCATCCGCCATGTTTTTGAAATCAAAGTTAACGACATCAGGTTCTTGATATCTGTTTAGCTTGTACCTGATCTGCAAACTTCCTAAAGTAGGGGAGAGAAGTTACAGTTTCAGTTAAAATTGTAGTTAAAGAGCTACTTATAAAAACTCAGGAGTACTCTTTTTAGTTAGTAATTTCTGGTGGAAAATTCACGGCTTATTTGGATGCCTCCTGTCCTCATAATTCCCAGAAGTCAGCTCCTATGTCAGACTGCACTATTTTTGAGATCAGGACCATGCATGTTACTAATAGGCAGCCTTTCCTGCAAATCTTGAATTTTTCCCCTAGAAGTCAAATATGCAGTTAAACATAAGCAAATCTCTGAACTAGCTTCTACCTTAAAAAAAAAAAATACACCTTATTATATTATGAAATGCCAAACTACTGTGGAATATTACAATAATGTTGTTTCTATAATCTTTTTAAAAATATATCTACCACTCCAATGACACAATTGGTTAATGGAATTTTTATAAGCAAATGGAGTTTTACTAAAGATGAGAAATATTTCCAAGTGGTCACAGCCATGGATTTTGGAATGAAATTAGGATGAAATGAACAGTTTTGAGCCAAACTTACCGTGAGACTTAATGCTACTCACTTAGCTGCCTGCAAAGATGCCAATTACTTTATTTCACAGGGTATCTCCAATTTAACAAAGAAAATATCTTAATGTAGAGATATGCTTCAAGTTCAAAAGGTACACAGTGGTGGTAAATATACTCATTAAAGTATATTTAGTGTTCAGTGCCCTTGGGCCATATTTATTTTAGTTGCAATGATATATTCAGGTTTATAAATTTATTTTCCTCACTCAGACAATTTATCTACAGGATTCCTATCTTTAATCTGGATACAGGGAGGAGGAAAATATCCGTAAGTGGTTTTCTGCGACAAAGTTTCTGTAGCATACACACATCCTAACCCAGAAGCCACTGCCCTGCAGTAATGTACCAGCGTTTCCCATGACAATTTTGTTGCTGATGATTAGAACCGACAGATTACTTTGTGAACATTTTCTTATACATAATGCTAGGTTGTTAACATTCCCCCCAAATGTCTCTACTTTTAATTGATGGAAATATTTATTATATGCAAATAGGCATCTCATTTCAAAGTGAACCACAAAATTGATGCTGATATTATATGGGATAGTAAAGAGTTTCCAACAATAATAAAATACAGGAAGTATTTTATATAAATAACAAGTTAACATTGAAAATGCGAAATTATCAAAATTGTAACAAAACTATTTTAATAATTTTATAAATAATCCTTTTAGATTAAATTTATAGGACAGTATAGGCACGCTTTTCTTCCTGTTTGCAGTTTGAGAGGCAAGAACATCAGAACGATCCATATTATTACTAATCTAATGTTCTAATTTAATTTTCTCCCTCTCTCTCTCTCTCCTCTAAAAAGCACTCACCATTTTTGGCAATGATAACTGAAAGGTATTCTTTATAAAAGGAGCTCACATAAAGCAGTAAGCTTGGTGCTCGCGCTGTTCGGAAGCTAAATTTGATCATTTCTCTGCTCAGCTTCATGTCGCCATGAAACGAAGCAGCGTGGGAGCTGGAATTTTTACTTAAGGAATAATTTTCTTGAAAATTGTAAATCACAGATGAGCCAGATCCAAAATATGCAGAGATCTCTGAAATGACACACACATTTTATGTTAAAAAAATTAAATACAAGGATCTTATTTCAGCTATATTGATATATTTTTAATTAAAAATATCAAATTATATAGATATAACAAATCGCCCCAAACGAGAATTAAATAACACAGAAAATTAACAGAGCTCTTATGATGGTCCTTGAAATGGCTTTATGCTAGAATTATATGTAATTAATTTACTAGTTAACCTTCTAATTACAAGCATAGCGTTCTCCTCTCTGACATCAGACATAAACCAGGCTTCTTGACTTTCATCTCCCTTACCGTCCATTTTCTTATTTAAATTTTTGGTCCCATCTATTATTTTGTAACTAGAATACACTAGTCTTCCTATAATAGGAAGGAAGGAAGTTTGAGGGGTCCTCTTACCTTCCAGGATCAACAGGCAGAAATGTTCCTTTTTGCCTAAACACTTTCCCCTATTTATTGTGCCCTACGAGAAGAAGCCAAGTCCTGCGTTAATAGGAGAGGGCAGTGGGCATCTTTGTAGCAGTGATCAACATAAGGAACTCTCCAGCCTCTTTCAGTTTTACAAAATCATAGTACTTTACTTATATGAGATTAATATCCCAAATTCACACACACATGCACGTGCACATACACACACACACACACACATATACATGTCTATATACACACTTATATACACACACATTTATGTACATATGTATATATGTTTGCATGAAAATGAGGATCTGGAGGAATAACCAGCACTGGATCCTTGAATCCTGCTTCTCTCCATTACTATAAAAGACCAGTTGTGGGATGTGAGTAGCAGATGATGCTTACGGGGTAACATAGCAACGTCTCCGTTCCTTGGCACTGGAGGACTATTTTGTTTGCTTGTTTTATTATGTTATTATAATGAACCTTTTTATAGTCAATATGATATGCAGAGTAGGATTCCTGACTGCACTTAGCGAGCTTAACTAGAAATCATTTTGATTCAGAAAAGGAAGACAAGTTCTTGGGAAGAAGTGGTCTCCACTCTACCTCTAAATGTGAAAAACCTTCTAGAATGATAGCAGCAGGGTGTGAGTTGTTTATCACAGGCGCATTTTAAATAGTAACTTAGTTCTGGTCAAAAGTGGAGGAATTTTAACCCACTTTTCATGAAATAATCCCAAATGCTTTCTGTGCAAAGCAGGGGCTGCTTCAATTTGGAGGCGATTTTTGTTAGCCTTCAAGTAGCCCAGACACACGCAAATAAAGCAACTGAATTAAGCTGGATGGCAGTTTTCTGTGAGCAACTATGAAAGCATAACAAATGTTTGTGTATTCAGAGAAGTCCATCTACAACACTTAATACTATACTCAGTCCTTTCTTTCTTCCATGACATAGGTCTGTGAACCAGACTGAAAAATATTCCACTTCACAGACATTGGCCACATCATAGAGCAAAATGCCAGAGTAATCTTTATTTTGTTACACATCCATATTTAATGGAAAAGTAATTTTTATTCTTTTTCAATGTTTATTTATCTTTGAGATACAGAGAGAGAGAGGAGTGGGGGAGAGAGAGGGAGAGAGAGGATCCCAACCAGTCTCTGTGCCAGCACAGAGCCCAATGTGGGGCTCGAACTCACAAACCATGAGATCGTGACCTGGGTGGAAATCAAGAATCGGTCATTTAACCGACTGAGCCACCTAGGCACCCCAAAGTTATTTTTATTCTTGGAAAAAAATATGTTTAGCAAAAAACCGAAAAACAATACTTCCTAAATTTCCTTGCATTATTGACTATCTTCATCAAAAATAACAATAATGCCTTTAAAGATTTTAAAATAGAGAACTGCCCGGTGGAACAGGTTGTTAGCATATTTACTTAAGCACATCAACACGGGATAAATAAAAGCAGATTGAGCAGCTAACACTTGAAGACAATGAGAGGAGGGGCGCCTGGGTGCTCAGGCGGTTGGTTAAGTGCCCGACTTCGGCTCAGGTCATGATCTCACAGTCTGTGAGTTCGAGCCCTGCGTCCAGCTCTGTGCTGACAGCTCAGCCTGGAGCCTGCTTTGGATTGTGTGTCTCCCTCTCTCTCGGACCATCCCCTGCACTCTCTCTCTCTCTCTCTCAAAAATAAATAAACATTAAAAAAAAATTTTTAAAAGACATCAAGAGGCAACTTTAGAGGATTTATCATGGTTTTTCTTTTTTTAAGAATTGAGGCCAATATCTAAGAAATGAAATAGGATTAGCATGAAACAGTTAACTGGCAAAAAAAAAAAAAATCAGAAATGGAAATATTTGGGTTTCAAATAGCTACCCAGAAAATGACTACAGGATGTTTTCTTCATATCGGATGAGTTTTCCTGCGAAGACGCCCCACGCCATGCTTACCCTTGGAGCAGAAAGGCCCCGTATATGCAGAGAAGGTGCAGTCACAAGAGAACCCGCTGAGCTTTTCTCTGCATTTCCCTCCATTGAGACACAACTTCCCGTAGCTGCTGCAGTGGCCTCTACAGCCCGGCTCCACGCCAGGGGTCACCTTAGCCCTCTCTTCCAGGTCCAGGGACATCCCGTTCAACTGCAGAGACCGAATGCAGCCCAGAAAGCCCCTCTGTCTGGTGGCTGTTCCACCTAGAAGGGAAATACTGCAAATGGAAACATGTTCCTAGGCATTTACTTCAGGATTGAAAGACCCAGCAAAACTGAGGCTTCGCAGGGAAGGGCAAAAGCTGTGGCCTTACAGGGAAGGGCAAGCGTTGGATGAGCCAATATAATTTGGGAAGCAAATTTGTGACAGGATATCGAAAGGATTTAAGAAGATAAAACATTAATTCCATTTTTTCCCAAGGTTGAATTTGTTACACATTGGTTTTCTATAAATGATTTATTAAAATATAAGTCGGAGAGGTTCTCTTTTTTAGTTGCTTTCTTTCAGAGAACAAAATGAGGCTATATCTTTCATGCAAAGTAACAATGAGATGGATTGATACTCGTATGTGGAAGCTAACTGTTTTTGGCAATTTTAAATCAGCATATATTTGTGGGTGAGTGCGGCTCGTTCTTCATATTGAAACTTGATCCTGATGCTGGTCTGGTTTTAATTTACTGAGAATTATGAAAGACACCTTGAGTTCTTCTAACTTGACTGTGCACCGATGGGGCCTTTTGGTTATTCTTCCATCAAAAACATGGTAACTGAGATTATCTGCTTCTGTCTGGCATATGTCCCAGTGAATTTTTTTCTAAATACTGGTCCAGGGTGGGGCATTTTAAGCTTGGAAAGACTCTCAACAAACTGGGGAAAGGGGTCATTGGAGAGACGGTGGTGTAGCATTTATTGGATAATACATGACCATATATGCACTTATCAAGTCACCCTGAAGAGGTTGAAGATGTCTGAGCGGAATCAGACCCTGACATTCTACACCAGAGGCTCTCCAACTTTAAGGAATGTAAATGTCACATGGAAGTCTTCTTAAAAATACAGGCTCGCTCTAAGAAATGCTGATTCTGTGGGCTGGAAATAGGGCTGTGAATCGAACCAATCAACAAGCCTCCCAGGTGCATCATATTCCGGTGGCCACATGACCACCACATTTTCTGGGCACTATCCTAGTAAGAATGCAAGCTCTAGGAGGATCTTCACCCACCTGTGTGCCCAGGAACCCCCAAAATTAATGCTCCGAACTCGAAGTGGGAAAACAGTACTCTAATCTAAATAGTCTGGATGATTCTACCCAGAGGCATTATTAGATGGTCACGGGTCCTCTACAAAGGAGCTTTGTCAGTGAATGGAGGAGGCTGTCTCACCACCAGAATATTAGACCCACTCCGTACACACTGTCTCTTTCTAGAACATGTTTCCTCCCTCCTCTACCACCACACTTAGCTAGCTCCTGATCTAGCCTTCATTACTTAACATCTCCTTATCTTCAGTAATTAAAGTTGTTGTTGCTGTTTTAACTTTCAGAACCAAAAGTTGGAAAGACCCTAAATGAATCGGCCTTTTGTCACCGTGTACCAGGTGTTACATTTCACCACTTTACTTTTGTATATTATCAGAGTCCCACCATTGGATACACTTTGGGGAAGGCCGCTTCAATCACACTGCACCCCAGCACACAGGACGGTGCCTGACGCAAAATAGCTGTGCAATATTTATAATCATACCTAATTGATCAGCAATTGAAAATAATAATAACTGATTCTTAATAATTAGATATTAATAATCAGTTAATGCAATGGCTCGTTAAACTGGATTAGGCCATAGGAGTGGGGGTTGGGTGCTTCAAAGGCTGGAGAGAGGAACATCACTGGCCCCATGAGGTGGCTTGAGTCCCCGAAACTGAGAATGAGGATAAAACCCAAGGAATATTTCTGAATACATTAATTGTATATTTTTGGATAATGAAATACCATGAAGGGGAAACTGAAAGGAATCCTAAGAATTTGGGGCTCATGACATTGATGGTGTTTAGAATTCAGATTCATAGACATAAGGGTCTCCATGCAAACAACTGTACTTAAATTGGTGTATCGAAGTTTCGCTTAACATTGTTTGTGCCTCTTCTATGAAGCAAATACAAGTCTTCAGGGTGTGGGTCATACTTGCTATTTATAAATCAAAATGCAGTGTGGTATGCAGCCAGACATATTCCGATTCCAGTTTCCGTGGGCATGGCAGGGGAAAGGAGTTCACCTCGTCCCAGAGTCTCAGAACAACGGCCAGTCTTCTTGTTCCCTTCCTCCTACATCTACTGTCTCCTTCCATTCTTGAAGCCTCTCTCCTCCCCTTAATCTTAGGACTCCTCTTCTTTTCCTTCCACATTAAAGCTGCCGTTCACCTGCGCTTCAGACCTCCCTATTCTCACACTAACTCATCTCAACAGAACGTCGAGAGCTCCGAGTTAAGTCTTGGACCAAATGCTCTTAGCATCTTTGCTGAAGTTTTCTTTCCTGGGTAAGGAAGCCTTCAGCCTTGCTTTTATCTTTGGCCCAGGAACTCTTTGGAGGAGGGTCAGGTGCTGGGAAGTCTGGATTACAGGTGGATTCCTGGTATATTTAATTTACTTTACTTTAGAGTACTTTAAATCATGATATATGTGTGTGTGTGTGTGTGTGTGTGTGTGTGTGTGTGTGTGTGTATAGTTTATAGTATACAGTCACATTAAATCGTGGTCTGTTAAGCATTTGTCACTCTGTAACATCATTTCCCTGATTTAGGAGTTGATCTCCTTCTGCCAGTGACATCATAAAAACTAAATAACTTGGGGGGCCAACAACTGAATACAATTCCTTTTCATCTGTCCCAGCTTATTTATTCTTATCTATTTTGTTTTGTTCCAGATGATGAGGACCAAGGGGCATAGAGAATTCCAGGGACAAACCCAGGGGCATAGCTGAGGAAATATTAAAACACACACATTCACTTAGAGGCAGAAAAGGGGAAGAATCTACCGTTGGCCTTTTATTGTATGGGAGTCCCTTTCTTTTAACACCAAACTATGGTCAAAAAAGATCATTTTCATTGTCTTCTACTTCTTAGATCATTTTTGGTTTGGACGGCATTTCGGTTCTACAAGCTCTACTTAGTAGCTCTGTGCTGGGCATCAAGTCTGGCTTTGGAGGTTCAGAATTATATGTAACTGACCTTGCCCTCAAAGAGCACGTGATCTAGTAATAGATTCAGACAGGGAAGCACATGATTACCACATGAGGTTAATGATAGAAATAGGTACCTGGTGGACAAGAAGGTCAGAGGATGGTCCCGGGACATTAACAGGAAACAGCCCCCTTCAAATACATGTATGAGATACATATATTTATAATAGTGAGAAGAAAATCAACACCCAGCCCTGTAAACAGGACATCTGAATTGTGAACTTGCAAAGAATTCATGTTTACCTAACCAAATAGTTTGAAACTACATTTTTTAATTATCAAAAAAAAAAATGTCTAATTAAACATAAACATATATGTCTTACAAGTGTGGAGGATTTTTACTTTACCATTAGGTTTCAAGTTAATAACTTCTTATTTTAAGATTAACTATTCTGGAGAACATGGCCAATGTAAATAGTATTGGGCTTGAAAGCTTAATTAAAGATTCCAACAACTGTCCAGGGTTAGAGTAGGTCCAATTAAAATGAGCTGCAGTTTGATTAATTGATTCTGGATGTTTCCACTGAGCTATTATGTTTGGAACTGTCTTCCAATTAATTTCCTATCAATTTACCTGCCATGCTATATCAGATATAATGAATTCTGGAACTTCACAAACACTAGGCATCTTGTGAAACGAATGCCTAACCTTCCTATGTGAAGGAATAAAAACCTGAATCTGTTCACTTACATAACAATACTGGGATCTGCACCTAATAGGTGTGCTAGGTGATGAACAGAGATGGAGTCCAACCCTTTTATCATGTTCATTACTCTCAGGAAGTGAGTCTAAGTGACAGATGCTATTGTCACGAAATACGAGCCGGCTCTTTCCTATGCCAATTTTTTTTTTTTTTTTTTTGGAGCAGGAAGACCTTTAATTTTTTAATGGCAAATTATTTATGTGCTGTGCTTGAATACTATTGAGGATTAATTGGGAACAACGGCATATTTGCCCAGGGGCCTTAGAAAAAAAAAGAAATGAAGAACCTCTTCAAAATTTAAAGTTATAGAAACTTGTCTGGCAGAGTACAGGGGCTCTCCCTGACCATGGCACTGTGACAGAGGAAGGCTGCTAAGGCTCTAACCACTGATCAGCTTGAAACAGGAAGATTGTTGCACATGCATGCAGGGCCCAGGACCAAGTGAGGGGATTAAAGGAAAAACATGGTCTTCTACAGATTATGTATTGGATCTTTAGTCCTGGTCTATTCAGCCATCCTGGGGGAAGGCTTAGCATCGTAGAAATGATGCATTAATGTACAGACCCGGGAGACTGGACCCCAGCAATAACTTTGCCATGGAATGTTCCTCATTGAGGAAAACCCTAGAAGAACTGGGAGGAGGAGGAAGAACTAGCTCTTCCTTAGGTTCAAAGAACTATTATGGTTGAAACAGGAAGCGGTGAAGCGATAGTATCATAGTGCAGAAAATGCAGGTGCTATTCTCTGAACCAACGTCAATGGTGAGCACATGCTCTCGTGGTAGTGACAGCAGAAAAATGTGGGTCTATTTAGATTTCTTATATGCCAATGCCACAGCACCTCTCTGGTCTGACCCATTTTAAAGAAATGAACTGTTCGTGGTATTAGTCATATTCTCTGCTCTGAAGAGATTCCATCTGAATTCAGATTTCAGTCAACAGTCACCAAGATCTGTTTGCTAAACAGGCAAAAGTAAACTGAGTGCTTCTGAAGCTGATCATGAAAAAGACATCTCAAGGAAGAGAGAACACAATTGAAGTGATATGATTACATTAAAGAGAAATGTGACTTTCATTGCATTGCACTTTGGTAATGTGGGAACATACTTACTACAAAAGAAAACCGGACTGAAAGAAAAATTACTCAGACATAAAACTATTGCCATTCTCTTCCCATAACTATTTTAGCCTATCAAAAGTAAACCAGAAGTAAAAAGAAAAAATCTAGAATATATTATGATTAATGACTCTGTTCATCAAAAGACACCATTAAGTATATGAAAATACAAGGGCGCCTGGGTGGCTCAGTTGGTTAAGTGTTCAACTTCAGCTCAGGTCATGATCTCACAGTTCGTAGGTTCAAGCCCCACGGTGGGCTCTGTGCTGCCAGCTCAGAGCCTGGAGCCTGATTTTGGATTCTGTGTCTCCCTCTCTGCCCCTCCCCTGCTCATGCTCTCTTTCTCAAAAATAAATGAACATTAAAAGATTTTTTAAAAAAAGTAAAAAAAAGTATATGAAAATACAATCCACAGAAAGAGAGAAGAAATCTGTAATAACGTTACCTGAAATAAATCCAAAATTCTTATAAACCTTTAAAAAAAAAAAGAAGAAGACAACCCTGTAGAAAATGGGCAACAGATCTGAACAGCGACGTCACAAAGGAGGATATCCAAATGGTCAATAGCTATCTGGCAGTGTCTTTTAAGGCTTAACATATGCGCATCTTATGACCCAGTAATTCCACTGTTAGGTAGAGACCCAACAGAAATACAAGCATATGTTCACCAAAAGACCAGTACAAGGATATATTTGTGATATCCAACTTTGCAAGCGCACAAATGCCCATCCACAGTAAATAAATCTACCTTTGTACCGGTCATGTCAGTTTCCCAAAATATCCCTGAGCGATACTAATGTGCAACTGACAGTGATCACCAAACTTCAGACCTTCGACAGGCTCAGAGTTCAACATTAACCCTCACGTGTGGCATTTAGAAACTGTTTGCTCTAGAAGCCCAATAAATATTTGTGGATTTGATGCAATTCAAATGCAATGCAAATGACTTATGCATCCATGTCAGGAGTTCTTACTTCTCCTTCAGGTCCTAGTCACAAAGTATTGAGATGGAGTTTGCCCCATTTAAAAAAACCTGTCAGTAAAAGAATTTAGACTGCAAACAAAAATTGCAGAGCTAGTTGAATGAAAATCAATTCAAGGCTAATTTAAGAAGCTTCTAAGAAAAATGCTGAGTTTACAAACCAAAATAGAAAATGACCACTGTCACATTTCAGCTTAAAAAAATGATTGATTCTTTTCTCTCCATCATTTCCGTGGTTGGGGAATGTTTGCGGGTGAATGATAACAGCAATGACTCTCGACATTGAGACTTCACTGTAACAAGGTCAAGGACATATGTTTAATATACCAATTAACATCATGCCACTAAACTTATTTTTTAAGGTAATAAATAGAATGTCTGAGTAGGACTTTTTAACTCAGACACATCATAAATCACATACACACACAAAGGACAAAGTGAAAGAATGTGAAAAGGTCAGTAGAGACTCAGTGCCATAAATAAGAACAAGAATGGAGAAAGAACTAGAAGGCTCGAACTAAAGGGTGAATTGCCATTTTTATTATGAGAAGCCATCTGACAGTTGGGATATTTGGGGAAGGAGCGGAGACTGTCACTGCATTGGTGTTCACTGTTTCTAATCACATTACATTCACGTTAAATGTTTCCACTGCCTCATACAAGGCTTTGTGTTCATTATTTCATTACTCCTTCACTTTGCACGGAATCCTATAGTTTGGTTTAGATGAAGATACTTGTTCTAACGTTTGGAACTGCAGGTATTGTTAAAAACCTTCCGTTCTATCATTCTTTGGTGTAGACTAACAGTAGTTCCATCTCTGAAATGACCATTTCCTTTATTTCCATTTCAATGTCCTAGATCATTGTTGCCCAGCTGAATCACGTTTTTATCTTGCTTTCTACTTATTTTCACTGATTTTGTTCAGAAGGTGAAGCATTAGTCTGGCCTCAGAGTTACACTCTGAGATGTGGACACACTTCATGATTGGTCTTTAGAGGAGAGAGTGAAGCCAGCAATGGAGAGAGTGTCGAATCCTACCCACTAGACCATCAGGGAGGTTTGAAGCCAGTAATGGAGAAAACACCTTAGATGTTTTCCATGACATCCCATCCTACTAGTCACTTCTGAGACACCACCCAAAAAAGAAAAAAAAGTAATGTCCACATTGTGGACATATCAACATTGACCAGGCTGTGGTAGCACAGTGAGATGGAGAATATAACTGGAATCAAAATTAACATATATCCAGATATCCACATTTTACTTGTAGGTAAAAGTGTTAAAGATATATCTCAAACAAATATATTTCTACATTATCAAATTTTCTAATGTTTCGTATTTGTCGTATTATAAAATGGCTTTATTTGGTATTTGAAATATTCCACAATAGTGTTAATGTTTTCTGCCAAATTTGTTTACAAGCAAGAAGGTACATTTCTGGCAAAAGTGACTAAATGCTGGGATACTAACATAATCTATCTTCGAGTGACTAACATTAGCTTAGTCTTACAGTTGAGGAGGGCTCAGTCGGCTGAGCGTCTGACTTTGGCTCAGGTCATGGTCTTGCCGTCCATGAGTTCAACCCCACATCAGGCTCACTGATGTCAGTGCAGAGCCTGGTTTGGATCCTCTGTCTCCCTATCTCTCTGCCCCTCCCCCACTTGCACTCTCTCAAAAATAAATAAAACATTAAAAAAAGTTTTTTAAAAAGACGTGTTTCTATGTAACTGAAATCACCATCATCATCATCATCATCATCATCATCACTGTCTGGATTTAAACATTTTTTTAGGAGAAAAAAGTTATACTGAACTATAGACTTACTCTTTATAGTTACATTTATCTCATTAATATATACTGATACCCCAAAACAAATGATAGTCATTATGCACACTTAAGAATACTGATTAGCCATAATTAATTTTAAGAATGATGGGTGAACTACAAATTAAACTCTTGAACTTGTAAGTAGGGGAATAAAATTACCTTTTAAACTGTGAACCAGAAGATCAATTCTGTTGCATTAGAAGAGAGACTCCTACTCACCCACAGAGTCATGACTCTGGGAACACACTTAGCTCTAGAATATTGGAAGGTATTCATATGTGGGGAAACAGTGTCCAAGAGAAGGTGCCTTCTGCATCTGACATGTACTGTCACAGAACATATGAACAAAGAAGCCCGATTTCCTGGGAGAGTGTGATTATGGGGCGGGTGGGATCTCACCGAAGAAAAGGAAAGAGGGGAGATATTTTCTCCAGGGTGTGAAGAAGGACCACCAGTCTTTTGCTGCCTTGAAAGAGTATGGTTTATAGAGTTTGTAGTATATAATCTAGACTGAAGGGTCAGGGAACGGCTTGAATCATCCTCCAGGTTAGGATAAAGGAAGAAAACAAGAAAAGCTAACTTCCGTTGAAATTGAAAAGTGCGAAATGATGTGAGAATCCCAGAGACCTAAGAGAAGTGTCTTGTCCCCGAGAAGATTAGCAGGAGTAAGTAGTCACACACTAACAGCAACAACAAATCCACCACAAGTTGTGTGTATATACACTTAAAGTATGGCCCAACTCTGCTTTTCACCATGTCTGCTTCAGCCCACACCAACATCATCTCTCACAGGGACCACTGCCCTAGCCTGCTTCTACCCTGTTCCCTCCATCCACATTCTTCACAGTGGTCAGGAAGACGTGGAAAGGTACATTAGATCATGCGCTCCTCTGAGCCTCAGAATAAGACCCAAATTCCTCACCACAGTCTCAAGACCCAGTCAAGTTGACCATGATTTGCAGCAGGCTTTCCCTCAGACCAACTCTACCGTTCTGCTGCCATGGCTTCCTCCTTGCTCCCTGACTCCTTCACTTCGCTTTGAGCCATGGTTCTTCTGCTGGGAATTCTCTCCCTCCAGACGTTCACGTTCCCTCTTCTGCTTCCTCTGGCCTCTGTTCAAATGTAAGGTCCTCAGAGAGCACTCTCCTGACCACCCTGCTGAAAGTAGAAGCCCCTTAACCCAATTTATTGCTTGACTTTTTATAGTGTTGATCATTATCTGAAATTGTGTCTGTATATACATATATACACACACACAGATATATGTGTGCATACATGCATGTGTGTATAATATATGTGTATTAACAATGTATGTTATAAATAATAACTATATTATCTTACTATTTACTCTTTTATTGGCTGCCTCTTGTCTCTTCCACTGAAATATACTATAAGGAATGCAGAGAGCTACTTTTTTGGTCTCAGTAAATGCTACACTAAGTTAGCTCTAATTTTTATTGATTTTTTGCTAGTTTTCCACCCACTTTGCACGAATTCATTGTAACTTTAAAAAAATTTTTTAACATTTATTTATTTTTGAGAGACAGAGAGAGACTGAGCACAAGCAGGGGAGGGGCAGAGAGACAGGGAGACACAGAATCCAAAGCAGGCTCCAGGCTCTGAGCTGTCGGCACAGAGCCTGATGCGGGGCTCGAACCCGTGAACCATGAGACCATGACCTGATCTGAAGTCAGACGCTCAACCGACTGAGCCATCAGGCACCCCACATTGTAACTTTTTAAATTATGATTTAACTCCCATTGAAGTATGTTAATCTAGAAATTTAAAAAATATCTTGATGTGTTTATTAGTAGTATTATAAATTGATAAGTTAATATTCCGTCTTGTAAGTGTCATTTTTTAATGACTAGGTTGGGGCCTGTTCCTAAGAGCGTGGTCTACTCATGTGGTAGAAATAGAGATAAAAGAAAACCCTGATGTGCTCTTTGACAGCCAGTGACCTGCCTCTCCCTAAGCCTTTTTTAAAACATGGGTCCTTAAATGCTCCCCAATCAAGAGACACAGGGCATCAGAACGGATAAAAAACCAAGACCCATAAATATGCTGGTTGAAAGAGACCCATTTTAGACCCAAAGACACCTCCAGTTTTAAAGTGAGGAGGTGGAGAACCATTTGTCATGCTAAGGGACATCAAAAGTAAGCTGGCATAGCCATACTGGGGCCAAAATCAGACAAACTAGACTTTTAACCAAAGACTGTAAAAAGAGATGAAGAAGGGCACTATCGCCTAATAAAATAAAGAGGTCTATCCAACAAGGTCTAACAATAGTAACTATTTTTGCATTCAACTTGGGAGAAGCCAAATATCTACATCAATAAACAACACACTTACTGAAATTCATTGGTAACAATACTGTAATAGAAGACTTCAACAGTCTCCTTACAGCAACGGACAGATAATCTAAAGCACACAATCAACTGGGAAACAATGGCTTTGAATGACACACCGGACCAGATGGACTTAACAGATATATTCAGAGGATTTCATCCCAGAGCAGCAGAAGACACATTTAGAATGCACGTGGAACATTTTCCAGAAGAGATCACATACTGGGTCACAAATCAGGCTTCAACCAGTACAAAAAGACTGAGATCATTCTTTGCATATTTTCAGACCACACTGAAACTTGAAGTCAACCACAAGAAAAAATCTGGAAAGACTACAAATATATGGAGGATAAAGAACATCCTGTTAATGAATGAATGGGTTAACCAGGAAATTAGAGAAGAAATTGAAAAAATACATGGAAGCAAATGAAAATGAAAACACAATAGTCCAAAACCTTTGGGATACAGGAAAGGTGGTCTTACGAGGGAAGTACATAGTGAGAAGTCGGGAAGAAGAGGGAAGTAGATAGCTTCCTCAATCAGGAAGCAAGAAAAGTCTCAAATATACAAACTAACCTTACACCTAAAGGAGCTGGAAAAAGAACAGCAAATAAAACCCAAAGCCAGCAGAAGAAGAGAAATAATAAAGATTACACCAGAAATAAAGGATATACAAATTAAAAAAAAAAAAACAATAAAACTCCAAGATGGTTCTTTGAAAGAATTAACAAAATTGATAAACCCCCTAGCCAGACTTATCAAAAAGAAAAGAGAAAGGACCCAATAAATAAAATCATGAATGAAAGAGGAGAGATCACAACCAACACCACAGAAATACAATTATAAGAGAATATCATGAGCAATTATATGCCAACAAACTGGGCAATCTGGAAGAAATGGATAAATTCCTAGAAACCTATAAACTACCAAATCTGAAACAGGAAGAAATAGAAAATTTGAACAGGCTCATAACCAGCAAATAAATAGGATCAGTAATCAAAAATCTTCCAACTCTCAAAGGTCCAGGGCCAGATGGCTTCCCAGAGGAATTCTAGCAAACATTTAAAAAGAGTTAAAACCTATTCTTCTGAACTGTTCCAAAAAGAGAAATAGAAGGAAAACTTCCAAACTCATTCTATGAGGTCAGCATTGCCTTGATTCCAAAACCAGACAAAGATCCCACTAAAAAGGAGAACTACAAACCAACATCCCTGATGAACATGGATGCAAAAATTCTCAACAAGATACTAGCAAATCGAATCCGACAGTACATTAACAGAATTATTCACCACATTCAAGTGGGAGTCATTCTTGGCCTGCAGGAGTGGTTCCATATTCAAATCAATCAATGTGATACACCACATTAATAAAAGAACAGAAAAGAACCATATGATCTTTTCAATAGATGCAGAAAAGGCATTTGACAAAATACAGCATCCTTTCTTGATAAAAACCCTCAATGAAGTAGGGACAGAAGGAAATCTCAACATCATAAAGGCCATATACAAAAGACCCACAGCTAATATCATACTTAATCGGGAAAAACTGAGAGCATTTCCCCTAAAGTCAGGAATACAACACGGATGTCCACTCTCACCACTTTTATTCCACATAGCGCTGGAATTCCTAGCCTCAGCAATCAGACAACAAAAAGAAATAAAAGGCATCCAAATTGGTAAGGATAAAGTCAAACTTTCACTCTTCACAGATTTCACTCTACATGGAAAACCTGAAAGACTCCACCAAAAAACTGCTGGAGCTGACACACGAATTCAGCAAAGTTGCAGGGTATGAAATCAATGTATAGAAATTGGTTGCATTTTGATACACCAACAGTGAAGCGGCAGAAAGAGAAATCAAGGAATCTATCCCATTTACAATTGCACCAAAAACCATAAGATACCTGTGGATAAACCCAACCAAACAGGCAAAAGATTTGTGCTCTGAAAACCAAAGAACATTTATGAAAAAACTGAAGAAGAAACAAAGAAATGGAAAAACATTCCATGCCTTTGATTCGAAGAGTAGATATTGTTAAAATGTCTACACCACACAAAGCAATCTACACATTCAATGCAATCCCTATCAAAATAACACCAGCATTTTTCACAGACCTAGAACAAATATCCTAAAATTTGTATTTGAACCATAAAAGACCCCAAATAGCCAAAGTAATGTTCAAAAAGAAAAGCAAAGTAGGAGGTATCACAATGCCAGACTTCCAGCTGTATTACAAAGCTGTGATCATCAAAACAGTAAAGTACTGGCAAAAAAGAGACACATAGATCAATGGAACAGAATGGAGAACCCAGAATTGGACCCATAACTTTATGCTCAACTAATCTTTGACAAAGCAGGAAAGTATATCCGATGGAAAAAAAGACAACTGCTTCAACAAACGGTGTTGGGAAAATGGATGGCAGCATACATAAGAATGAACCTGGACCGCTTTCTTACACCATACACAAAAACAAATTCAAAATGGATGAAAGACCTACATGTAAGATAGGAAACCATCAAAATCCTGGAGGAGAACACAGGCAGTAACCTCTTTGACTCTGGCTGGAGCAACTGCTTACTAGACACATCTCCAGAGGCAAAGGAAACAAAATAAACTACCGGGACCTCATCAAGATAAAAAACTTCTGCAGAGTGAAGAAAACAATCAACAAAACTAAAATACAACCTAGGCAATGGGAGAAGGTATTTGCAAATGACATAATGGGTAAATGGCTAGTATCCAAAATCTATAAAGAACTTATGAAACTCAACACCCAAAAAATAAATAATCCAGTGGAATAATGGGAAGGAGGTATGAACAGACATTTCTCCAAAGAAGACATCCAGATGGCTAATAGACACGTGAAAAAATGCTCAATATCACTCATCACTGGGGAAATACAATCAAAACCACAATGAGATATTACCTCACACCTGTCAGAATGGCTAAAATGAACAACTCAGGAAACAACTGATGTTGATGAGGACGTGGAAAAAGGGAAATCCTCTTACGCTATTGGTGGGACTGGTGTAGCCACTCCGGAAAACAGTGTGGTTTCTCAAAAAGTTGAAAATAGAACTACCCTCAGACCCAGCATTGCACTACTAGGTATTTTACCCAAAGGATACAAAAATACCAATTCAAAGGGGCACACGCACCCCAACTTTCACAGCAGCACTATCAGCAATAGCCAAATTATGGGAAGAGCCCAAATGTCTATTGACTGGTGAAAGGATAAATAAGATGTGGTGTGTGTGTGTGTGTATATATATATATATATATATATATATATATATATATACACAATGGAATAATACTCAGCCACCAAAAAGAATGAAATCTTGCCATTTGCAAAAACGTGGATGGAGCTAAAGTGTATTATGCTAAGCGAAGTAAGTCAGGCAGAGAAAAGACAAATACCGTATGATTTCACTCATATGTGGAATTAAGAAACAAAACAAATGAACATAGGGGAAGGGAAGAAAAAATAAGACCAAACAGTGAGGGAGTTAAGAGACTTAACTATAGAGAGCAAACTGAGGGCTGATGGAAGGAAGTGGGTGGGAGATGGGCTATATGGGTGATGGGCATTAAAAAGGGCACTTGTAACTGCCCGGCTAGCTCAGTCGGTAGAGCATGAGACTCTTAAAAAGGGCACTTGTTGTGTTGAACACTGGGTGTTGTATGTAAGTGATGGATGACTGAATTCTACTCCTGAAACCAATATTACACTATATGTTAACAGTTAACATGAATTTAAGTACAATCTTGGAAGAAAGTAAAATAAAATAAAATAAAATAAAATAAAATAAAATAAAATAAAATAAAATAAAGTAAAATAAAACGAGTTCTTCTTTCAATATCATCACATTAACCATGTCAATTTTCTCAGTCACCTGTGAGTAAAAAGAAGGGAACTGTATAAACAGATTTTTATTAAGAGTAGATACATTTTTCAGAGATCTTTCTGCCTTTTTAATTTTCTATGACTTGACTTAAACACAGCGAGGATTTTAGTTTATAAAACTTTCACACAGGGCAGCCTTTGGATTTGAACACATATGGGGATGTCAAAAGCCTAACCAATTGCCTCCATAAAGATGAAATCTCTTAGGTATATTTATTAAAATTATAACACATGATTGATGGCAGAAGACTCAAGTCTGTTCCAACACAGTCTTCTGATATAATAATAGTGCTTCCAGCCACTACAGCTACCTGAAATCAAATTAAGGCCCGGATTCCTATCAGACACAATACATAGTGACTTCATTTCTATGAAGTTAAAATTCGCACAAAGGATAAAAGGTCATGTTCAGGCGAACTGCAGCAGACCTCACTGTAAAATTCGAGGACTGTTTCAGCCTTCTCAATTTCCAAGAATAGTAAGGCTATTTCCAAGATACTGACAGATTTTAAATTGCCATACCTTTGGTTGCAGCGATCTCTCAGGTTTTGTAATTCAGGAAATATCTGTGTCAATTTCCTGAGTTTCTAGCATGTTACTAAAAGTTAGGTCTTTCAAGTATTCCTCATTATTTCCATACCCTTAAATCAGTCGAGTGGCCATAAGATCATGATTAGATTGTCTATTACAGTGCCCTATTCATAGAATCTGCTCATTAAATATTTATTGAGTGAAAGAATAAATGATAGAAGTAAGGAGTATATAAATTCATTAGAAATCCCAAATATGTCTTAATCAAGTAAGCCACAAATAGGCTTATCTTTTGCAGTGAGAGTAATAAACAAGATTATTAAGCAATGAACGATGTAATAGGTATGTTGAATTTTATTCTAAAACACGACTGTTAAAAATGCTTGAAAAAAAGTTTCTCATCATGTATAACCTATCTTGCTTTTATAGCATTGCCCTGCCCCTTTTCGCATTAAAATATCTGAAAAGTGATCAAGTAAGAAATAATTCCTTGCACTCATGGCCGATGAGTTCTGTAAAGTAATTAGCAAGATTAAAAATAAACACTTCCAGAAGGATTCCACCATCAAGTGTATAGATACCAAGTGAATGTATTTAGGCAATAAAGGAACATTTGGATATAAGTATGAGGTAGGTGATCAGAAGGCATCCAAAAATAGGCAAAATGAGAGACACCAGCAGAACTGATGGTTTATACACTTTGTTACTGCTTTTCCTTTTTTCTTCTACTGGCCTGTTTTTTGACGAGGGTCCCTGGTTGGCATCAGCTGGAATTACAGGGAGAGTTCCTTAAATCCTCTGGGAAGAGAGATAAACACCTCCAACATAACACTAAAAGCACTAATGTAAAAACAAACAAACAAAGCAAACAGATTACATAATCTGTAATAGTAAGAATCCAGATTTAGGCATTAATCAAATACAAATTTAAATCTCACTTACTAGGTAGATTCCTGAAGGCAAGGCATTTAGATCCCTGGTAGCTCAGTCACCTCATCTGTAAAATGGGGTTAACTCATTTCACAGGTTTGGGTACCAGGAAGGCATAAAACACCTGGCACAGCCTGGAACGTAGGTTCTCAGTAAACAGTGGTTTGTTGTGGCTGTTACCACTATTTTTATAGTTGGTATTATTTCATTTTGGCCCACGACTGCGCTGACATCATAGAGTTAAATGACGACAGAACTTACCCACGAAGAGTTGACTGTTGAGCTGTAAAAGGACATGGCCGTCAGTGGGAGCAGGCTGCGTCTTCGGTAAGAGCTGATCCACTTGGATAGTTGCCTCTTTCATGTTCCTTTCAACTTTGACGTGGTGCCACTGGTTGTCATTGAAATGAGTGGGTGACTGCACTGAGATTTCAAAAGGTCCATTCCCCACATCAAATGAAAAGGTCACTACTGCCGGTGCTGGAAATATGAGATACGAAGATTGTTCAAGTTAGTCCACACGGGGGAAAGCGGAGTCCTCTTTAGGAACAGCGCCATAGCATAGCAGTCAGGAAATATAAAGATAAGGGCTCAAATCTTATGGAAGGAACCGATGACGTCAGTAAAAGACAGAGGGGGAATAAGACAGTCAAACACATTTGGGAAAAAACTCCGATCTTAAAAAAATTCATCCTCAGAGTTAATTTCTCATATTGAGAAAAGAGTAAAGCTATTTGGCCAGAATAAGAAAACTAAATAGGCTCTGGCCTTTTATGTAAAAATAATTTTTACAATGATTCAAAGTTTCTATAATTTTAAAAGCATGTAATATACATTTGATATTAAGATACTAATGGTGGTCTAAGCGTATACCAAAATTATAAGGCTGGGGATCTAATTAACTTTGTAACTGACTGAGAATTTAGTTTTTAAAAAATTTTAATTATCTGAATTTAAAACCCTTCTTAAATTGGTTCTAGAGAATACCAATTATATTCCCAAATTATCGTGTTAAATATTAAATTATTTTCTTGCAAAAAGGCTAACAATATCAGATTTTTTTCAAAAGGACACAATGAAGAGATTCAGCTGATAAAGTAGAAACACAGTACTTTAACAATTAGTTAAAGGATTTACTACTAAATAGAATTCCACAGGCCTCTAAGGAAAAGGAGACTCACAGCGTAGCTCTATCCTTATAAAATCGGTAATCCCCAGGTTCTCTAAAAATACCCCAGATGAAGCTGTTGTCTTAAAAAAGAAAGACACATCTGCACTAAGTTCTCCATGGAAAGTAGGAAAATGAAGGTATGAAGCCTCAGTATTGAAGGAAGCTGAATTCCAAAATGATCCTGTTTGAAAAAAAAAAAAGGAAAAAATCAAAAAGAAAAATTCATGAAATGAATGGCATAATTACATTTTCAATTTTTAGTATTTCTGCTACTAAAAATATTGCTAATTTATACAAACCCGCTTTTCTTTTTTCTATTAACTATATACTTAGTCTACAGGACATGGGCATAAGAATGGAGATTTTACAAGGATCGTGATCCTGGATTCCTTCCAACATATGAGAGGAATGATCACTACAGAAATGGTCCGAATGTTACATTTTATGTAACAAAAATAGCCTCACCCCAAATACCACCCTCTGCCAAAGTGATGTGGTAAAAATCTCCCAAATATTCACTAATAGACTTAATTTTTTTATAACTTGAAAACTGAAACACCTACATTCCTTTGAATAACAAAACTCTAAAGAAGCTCAAAGCGTTTTTTGTTCTGACACTTCTAACACACACACTTCACAGAGTTACGCCTTCAACTAACTGTTTTCATTAATGGGCCTTGTGATTTTCTAAACTGAGACTGGCATTCAAAATATTCTCACCTAATTAAAGATCAAGACACTACTTACTTTCCTGATCTTCTCACAAAAATGCTCTTTCCATTCAAAATTATCTTTTACTTTGCTTGTAATAGTGAAGTGATCAACAGTAGGAAAGGGCTCTCGAAAAATTTAAAAATGCTCAATATAAGGAGAAAATGTGCAAAAGGTTGGGGGTATAAATTAAGGGATTTGAAAACAATTATGTGGACTATTAATTGAATTATAATTTCTGACCACATGCCACTTCTCATCTTCACTTTCCCATTCTGTTTTTTTTGGGGGGGAGCAGTTATACCTACAACTTTCCTTTTGAGAAAATATTGTGGGACTTATACAGCAGACAGCATGGGAAATAAAGTATAAATGCAGTGACTGAAGCGGCAAGAGCGAAATCCAAGTGTCTCTGTGTGGCTGATGAGAAGCACCACCCGAGAAATGAACTATGTATTTGCTGCTGCCACCAGCAAGTTCTCGACACACGGAATATAAATATACACCTGCCTCCATACGCACTCACAACATTGGTTAAAATTCTATCTAAATTACCTTCCTGGAAGACGTATTGATCCACTGAAGTCAGAAAACAGTAATTTCAAAACAATGGTTCATTATGTTAGCAGGGAACAGATAGCTAGAGTTAAAAATCGCAGACTTGCCTCAGCTTCTCTCCGTTCCTTAGATTTTAATTTATTTTCTATAAATCCTGGACCAAACAAGCGGTGGCTGTATCCAGTTTACGTTTTCTGTTTTTCTTATGGACCTGATTCAAAAGTCAATTCTCAGCTCATCTGTGAACAATTTTAGAGCTGCATTTATTCCGCTGAGAATATACTTTGAGGGCTTTTTTTTTTCTACAGCCAAATGAAACTGTATATTATCTGAGTTGGCCAAGCCTAGTCTTATTTCCATTTTACAGCTATTTCTATGCTTAGACATTTTGATCTCTAGGAAAAACTGCAAGGAAATGCGAAACATCAAATCAGGGATAACAACACATTTGTGTTCTTAAAAGCTCTTACCTGACCTATTTTTAAAAGGAATTAAATGCCTTTCTGTTGAAATGTGATGTATATGAAAATTAAAGCTGTAACTTTAAGTTGTGGAACATTACCGAATCTTCTTCATTCGGTCAGATTAAAAAGAACACTCAGAATTCCTTAAAGGTCTACATGAGATAATATTACTATAAGACATAATATTTCAGTTGTTTCATTTCTATATCACACCTAACCCAATAAAGCATCCTGCAGAAGGTTTCAGGAACCTGGCTGAAACAAACAAACAAAAAAAAACAATTTCTGAATTGCTGCTATCTTTACAATGAATGTTTTTACAGTAATGAAAACAATGTATTATTACCTTAGGTAGCTGAAACATTCTCACATACATCATCATGCCTATTTAGCCCAGTTAGCAAACCTTACTGTACAGATTCACAATAGGTTAAAAAAATAAAAAAGAAAAGAAAAAAAAGACACCATTTTATTGGATTAGGAAATTGCTGCTAATTCAAAACAATGGTAAAGAAAGCAAAGGCCAATATTTCCATGATCAAATGTTTATGGCGTATGATATCTCAGCTCTTTCCAGACTGTGCTAAGAAGCACCCAGGAGAACGTGGACTGCCTCCGAAAAAGGAGGGGAAAGAGCAGGAGGCCCAGCAAAGCAGAGCCCAGCAGGCGGGCGCCAGCAGGAAGCTGCAGGTCTTTTGAAGAGAGAGTTCCTGGCTAAGGTGGTTCAAAAATCCTTAAGCTGCATCCAGTGGCAGACTGGAATGCAATCACCTGCAATCGGGAGAATAGGACCACTTTTATCACCCCAACAAAAACAATTCATGACGTGTTATTCTATGTAATTAACTAGTAATTTAAAAAATTTCAGTAATTAATAATTCGTATCTTTTCAATTAACTTCAGTAGAGGGTACTCAAAACTTGGAAATATTCCTTCAGGAATTCCACCTTTTATCCTTCTCAAATTAAAAAAAAATGCAATGGATACTGGGATCCAGACAGTTATTTACATAGAAGAGGAAGATGTACTAAGGATTGAATTCCATACACAAAGTAAAAAAGAGCTCATTTAGGAAACTTAGCTTAGTAGAATGTTAAGATTACAAGTAATTTAAAGGGCGCCTGGGTGACTCAGTTGGTTAAGCATCCAACTTTTGGTTTCGGCTCAGGTCATAATCTCACAGTTTCGTGGGTTCGAGCCCTTGTCGGGCTCTCCACTGGCAGAGGGTAGCCTGTTTGGGATGCTGTCTCTCTCCCTCTCTGTGTGCCCCTCACCAACTCACGCTCTCTCTCTCTCTCTCTCTCTCAAAATAAATAAACTTAAAAAAAAGAATTTAAAAAATATTCTTTTTGATAAACTTTTATTTATATCATTAATAGATTATCCATTAAAAAGAACAGATTTAGGGGCGCCTGGGTGGCTCAGTGGGTTAAGCATCCAACTCTTGATTTCGGCTGAGATCATGATTTCACAGCTCGTGGGAATGAGCCCTGCATCACGCTGACAGCATGCAGCCTGCTTGGGATGCTCTCTCTCCCTTTCTCTGCTCCTCCTCCATTTATACTCTCTCTCTCAAAATAAATAAATAAACTTAAAAAAATAACAGATTTATAGAGACAGAAAATTAGATTAGTGGTTCTCTGGAACTGGGGAGAGGAGGCAATTAGAGAATAACAGGGGCTAAGGGGTGGGGAGTTGTTTCTGCATAATAAAAATGTTCTAAAATTGGTTGCAGTAATGGTTACACAATGCTGTGACTATACTAAAAGTCACTGAATAGTTCACTTTATATGCATGAATTATACGGTATGTAAATTACACCTTAATAAAGCTGTTTTCAAAAAAGAACAACATTTGAAAAAGCCATTATTTTTTAAGGCACTGTTTTTACTTATAAAAGCAAAAGGCATATGACACACTAACCCTACCTTTCTTTCTTGCCCCACTTTATTGAGGTATAATTGTCATGTAAAGAGCTGTACGTATTTAATGTACACAACTCGATAAGTTTGGGAACACTACCTTTCTTAAAAGTAAATAAAATGAAGTGAAATACAGAAATGCCGAGGCAAGGGATAATTTACTAGTCAAATGGATCTTTCTGGAGGTAAGAGTCATTTCAAAAGCTGGAAGTATAATTTCTTGCATTTGAGTTTTAATTTGGAGATAATTGTAGCTTCTTGTGCGGTTGTAAGAGATAACACAGAAAGATTCTGTGCATCCATTAGCTAGATTTTCCCCAACGCTAACATCTTGCAAAACTGTAGTGTATCAAAACCGGGATATTCACAGATACCGGTCAAGATGCAGGACATCTGCATCACGGCAAGTAGCCTCCAATGCTTCTCTTTTATAGACACACTCATTTCCCTCCTGCCCTCACTCTTCTGTAGCCCTCTTACAACCCCTATTCTCTATTGTCATCCGAAGAATGTTCCATAAATGGAAGGTAGGTAGCCTTTGAGACTGACATATTTTTCACTCAGATTTCTCTCTGAAGATACACCAAGTTGGTGTGCGAATCAATGGTTCATTCCTTTTTGTTGCTGAACAGTATTCCATGTACGGATGTACCAAAATTTGTTTAACTATTCTCCTGTTGAAAGACATGTGGATTGTTTCTGGTTTTCAGCTATTACAATCAAAGCCGCTATGAATATCCATGTAAGAGTTTTTGTATGAACATAAATTCTCAGTTCTCTGGGATAAATGCTATCCCTGAGTCATAGGAGAGTTGCGTGTTTTACTTTTTATGAAACTGCCACAGTCCTTTCCAGAGGGGCTGTATTATTTACATCCCCGCCAGCAATGTGTGAGGGAGCTGGTTGTCCACATCCTAGTCAGAATTCTGTATCGTTATTTTTATAGCCATTTTGAAGGGTGTGTAGTGACATCTCATCGTGGTTTTGATATGCATTCGCCCAGGGGCTAATGATTTTGAGTATCTTTTCATGTGCTAATTGCCATCTGTAGCCCTTTGGTGAAATCTCTTTTACCCATTATATCCCTGGCTTGCTGAGGGCCACCTTCTCTCTTGGCCTTTCCTCTGTGCACAGGTGGGAAGAGAGAACCCTCTGATGTCTCTTCCTCTTTGTATAAAAACACAAGACCAGAGGCGTCTGGGTGGCTCAGTCGGTTAAGCGTCCAACTTTGGCTCAGGTCATGATCTCTCGGTCCGTGAGTTCGAGCCCCGCGTCGGGCTCTGTGCTGACAGCTCAGAGCCTGGAGCCTGTTTCAGATTCTCTGTCTCTCTCTGACCCTCCCCTGTTCATGCTCTGTCTCTCTCTGTCTCAAAAATAAATAAACGTTAAGAAAAAAACAACAAAAAACCACAAGACCAATCAAATTAGGGCCCCAGCCTTATGACCTCATTTAACTTAAATTACCTCTTTTTTAAAAATGTTTATTTATTTTGGAGACAGAGAGAGACAGAGCATGAATAGGGGAGGGTCAGAGAGAGAGGGAGACAAAGAACCTGAAGCAGGCTCCAGGCTCTGAGCTGTCAGCACAGAGCCCGACGCGGGGCTCAAACTCACGGACCCTGAGATCATGACCTGAGCTGAAGTCGGATGCTTAACCGATGGAGCCACCCAGGCGCCCCTTAAATTACCTCTTTAAAGACTGGTAACTCTGTTACCAGTTAACACAGTTACAATGGGGTTAGGGCTTCAACATATAAGCTTTGGGGGTGGGGAAACAATTCAGTCCATAACATCCCTATTTTAATTGCATTGTTTCTTTTTATTTCCACTGTTGATTTCCCAGGGTTCTTTATATATTCTAGATACTAGTCCTTTGTCAATTCTCAGCCCTCACCTTACTTAACCTTAATCTATCAACAACAATTAACGTAGTTGATTATTCTCCCCTCCTTGAAACATTTTCTTCACTTGGCTCCAGAACACCAACACTCTTGCCTTTCTCATTAGTGTTGTAATTCTGTTTCTTTCTTTCTTCCTCCTCCCCTCTTCAACCTACTAATGTTTGAATGCCTCCAATCCCTATTAATATTGGAATGCCCACTTATCCATCCACAATAACTCCTGCTGGCCCATCTCATGGCTTTAAATATGCTGATGGCTTACAAATACATATCTGAAGCCTGGAACTCTCAAACTAACAACCCCACATCCTATCTGAACATGTCAACTCAACTTTAATATGTTCAAAAACTGAGTTCTTTACATTCTTCTGCAACTCCTTGACCCCAGCAGCAATATTTTCTATCTTGGGAAATGCCAGTTCTGTGCCTCTAATTGACTATTAGACCAAGCACCTTGGTGTCATTCTTGACGCTTTTGCAACCTACATCAACCCATCAGCAAACTGTATTGCTTCTCCTTTTGAATTAGTCCCATACTACAACTATTGTCATTGTGCCCATGGCCCAAGCCACTAGGACTCCTCAGCTGGGTTGGTGATATGGTCTTATACATGGCCTCCTTGCTTTCACCTCCCCTGTTAAATCTCATTAAAATGTAAGTTAGATCACATCAAGCCTCTACTCAAAAGTGTCTAATGTTTTCCAATTACATTCAAGTTGAAAAAATAAAACCTTTCAAAACCCTCCATGATCTGACCACCAGATCTTCTAATGTCTTCTGCCATTCTCTTTGCTCACTCTGCTCCAGATGTTTTAATCATCTTGCTGTTCCATGAGCATCTCGGCTACATTCCCATCTCTACGTGGCTACTCTGGCTTTTTCCTCTGTCTCAGAGTACTCTTTCACAGATATACACATGCCGTCCATGCTCCCTTATTTCCTTCAGACTTTTATTCAAATGCCACCTTCTTAGTGGGCATTTTATGACCATTCTATTTAAAATTTCCAATCCCACACCACCCTGCCTCAACTACGTTGTCTTCACAACACATCTTATTAGCATCTATCATACCATATATTTTACTTTTTTATTGTCTATCACCCTCCAAGAGAACTCAAGCCCCCAAAATGCAGATATTTTTATCTATTCTGTTCACTGCATGCATGCTCTCTCTCTCTCTCTCTCTCTCTCTCTCTCTCTTTCAGGATGTGGAGAAGGCATAGTATAATGTATGGGCTCAGTAAATATTTGTTGAATGAAACAATAAGATTTCCTCTGTCAAAGTAGCAATAAGAAAGCTTACTGTACTTATCTCAGTAAATACACTCAAATTCTTTGGTAGACAAGTAGAAAGAGGGAGGGAAAGAGAGGAACAGAAGAGAGAGTGAAAGAAGAGGAGGAAAAGGAGGAAGGGGTAAAAAAAAGGGAGAAGAAACACGAGGAAAATTAAATAAAGAGAACCTAAGGAAAGAAAATAAAAATATAAAAATTAAAAAGAATTTCCTATTGGTAGAGGATTATCAGACATAGTAGAGCTTGCAAAATTTTATGATTATCTGTTAAAATAGAATTGATCCTCACTCTCCTTAATGGTTTATACGTAGTCTGCCAAATGGAACAAAACTCTGTCGAATGGAAGAGAAATTAACCAAATCACTAGTCAATATCTTTCTCAAGTCTATGAATGTAACTTCTGCAGAGTTATTTATTGCCTACATGCACCTTTGATTATTTAATGCATTTTGGGCAGCTGTGATTTCTCAGACAGCTGAACAAGTCAATGCAGACAAAATGAAAAAAACAATTTCAATGACAAGAATTTCTTAGAACAAGAAACTTAGAACAATCTTTTTTAACTATGCTTAAGTTTTGGTGGTTCCTTGATTGACATAAAATTTCAACACAATGGATTAACTGAGAAGAAGTACATTGAGTCAAATTGTTAGAAACACTCAAATGCCAGAGTTAAAAAACTACCTTGTTCAGATTAATGAACTGAGAGCAGAAATTTAGATCATGTTTGCAACACCAAACAGTTTAAAAAATACACACTTTCTATAGTTTACCATATGATATTCAACTTGAGGGAGAATTAATGCCAAAGCGTAACACTGAGATGCATCCTTGTTAAGTTACTGACCTTGAGGACAGAATATTAAAGTATTTGGTCAGAAAAAGCCAATCCTCTAGAAGGTGAAAAAATAAGTTTGGCTTCAGAATACAGCAAGATTCAATACCAGAAGACAAAGAAGCACTCTCCACAAATTTCTGAGAGAAAGAAAACGTATCCAGCCTAATTTTTTGTGTGTTAAAGCAATAGGCAGACATTCTCATATTTGAAAGAAATCTGAGAATAAAGCATGCACAAACCCTTTTGAGGAACAATAAAAATAAAAGCCTACTTTGTAATGAAATATCAGCCAAAAGCTATCCGGAAAAGGTGTGGAAGGACAGGATGACCGCATGTCTCAGCACAGACAAAAGTAGGATAATATGTACAAATGGTGAGTCACAATGTGCGACCCACTAAAATGTTACATCAGTTTCTAAAAAGTTGAAGGGGTGACTGAGTGGCTCAGGTGGTTAAGTGTCTGACTTGTTATCTCAGCTCAGGTCATGATCTCATGGTTTCATGAGTTCGAGTCCCACATTGGGCTCTGCACTGACAGTGTGGAGCCTCACTGGGATTCTCTCTCTCTCTCCTCTCTCTCTGCCCCTGCCCCACTCACATTGTGTGTGTGTGTGTGTGTGTCTCTCTCTCAAAATAAATAAATAAACATTAGAAAAATTAAGAAAGATAAATAAATAAAAAGTTCAAATGTAGTGTTACCTTACACCCCAGAAGTCCTATTCCTAGAAATATACTCAAGATAAATTAAAACATGTATCCAGAAAAAACCTCATACATGGATGTTCATGTATAGCATTATTTATAATAGCCAAAAAGTGGAAGCAACCCACACGTCTGTCAACCGATTAATGAGTAAACAAAATGTCATCTATCCATACAATGGAAAATTATCTGGTCATAAATATTAATGAAGTGTTGATACACAGTACAACATGGATAAGCCTTGACAATATCATGCTAAGTGAAAACAGCCAGTCACGAAGACCACATACTCTTGTGTTTGCATCTAAATGTTGTTGACTAGGGTTGGAGTCAGCGCAGGAGGGAAACAGGGACTGTCTGATCAGTGGGTACAGGTTTCTTTTTGGGGTGATGAAAATGTTCCAAAATTGGTTGGGTTGTGGTGATGGCTGCATAACTCTATAATGTACCGAAATGATCAAATATATTAAAATATGATCAGACTGTACACTTTAAATGGGTGAATTGTAGGGCATGTGAATTATTTCTCACTAAAGCTGTTACCAAAAAAATAATATAAAGTTAAACTTGCAAAGTTTATTTTAGAGTTCTGAGGCAACAAATATTCCCAAGCACGTGCATACTCAAGAAATGCAACACTCAAGAGTCTTTCTGGAGGAAAACAGAAAACATCAGCTACCTGACAATGCAGTCCAAGAAGAAACAAATCAAGATAAAAAACCATTCAAGAATAGAGAGGCTCTGATGATAGACTAGCAGTTAGCATTAAGAAATAAACAACTATACAAATAACAGCAAAATTAGCAAAAAAGGAGAGGTGGGGGAGAAAAAGAAGAGGAGAGGACAAATGAGTTACTTTTCCCATTTTTCACAATAGATCAATACTGTATAAAATTTAAAAATGAGTTTAACATAAAGCCTAGTGACTCTGTAATGTTTTAAATTTTCATAATCTTTTTTTAAGGTTTAGTGGGATCATTCAAGTTGAACATATATTTATGAGATATATAAATAATGTAAGGCAATTCCCTTGGCTTCAATTTGGTTTTCTTCTTTCTCTGTCGATTTCCATTAATAAAGTTTTGCAAACTTATTTCTCAATCTCTGTTTCTATTTTTCTGTCTAGAGTAGTGCTTCTCTCAACATGAGAAGGTTTTGCCCCCAGGGGACATCTGAAAATTTCTGGAGACATATTTGGTTGTCACAACTAGGGGAAAAATGCTACTAGTGGATTGAGACCAGGGATACTGCTACGTGTTCAGCAATACACAGGACAGCCCCCAATCATAACAGCCCCGATGTTGGGATTGCCAAAGTTGGGAAACCCTGCTCTGGGAATATCTAGCGATGTCTGGAATAATATTCACTGATGTGAATCATTATTTCTGAGCTGTGTGACTCTTGGTTATTAGTATACTCTTTGCTTTGACATTTATACATTTCTGTATACCTTAAAATTTTATAATGCCTATATCAACTAAGTCACTAATATTTAATATTAAAACTATAAATAAAGGTATCCATGTATATAAAATTATCACAAGAGAATATTATTACAGTCTTGAGAATTATCAGGAATCCTGGTCTCAGAAAAGGCGAAATCTTTTGAAAACATTAGAGAGAATGTTCCCTCATATTTGTGAAGCTGCTTGAGCGTTAACTACTAGCGAGTAATAGAAGTCATCTCAAAAGAACAGAAAACAAACAAAATGGACAAAATATTTTTTTTCTCCAACAAGTAGAAAGTATTTCAGTTTTATAAAGGTGCTGGATTATTAGGAGAGTAAAAATCAAAATTATTAATATTAAGTAAAATCATATATTCATTTGAAAGCACTTTCACTGCCCGAGTCCAAGTGTATTGATGAAAAATGGTTCAGATGGAACTAGATACTCCATGTACTATGTGATTTTTCAATTGGAATACATCTTTCAATAAAAGCTAAACTCTTTTCATTCAAAGTATATATTTGCACATCATTTAATTGCGGATACATCAAAACCTGATTCCTGTCTCTTTCAAATAATTCAAAGTTCTAGGTTTCTTGAGCCATATATGATGGATCTTTCTCATTCTTTCACAAACTGCTATTTATTGATTATCTTTCATGTAACAGGTAATGGACTAGGTGCCAGGAACACAATAATAAATGAGCAGTGGATCTGCTCTTGAGAGGCTCAAAAATAATTAAAAGCCAGTATGAAAATATATCTCTGTAATTTGTTCAATATTCTTTGAAAGTATAAGGCCAAGTCCTCTAGAGACCTACTGAAGTCTTCACTGAGTGTGGAAAGTTTCAGTAAATGTTTCGCTTGGGGAGATTTTGCAGATGAAGGAAAGGAAATGAAAAGGCAGTGAAGCCAGATGCCATCAGAGGTCCATGAGTTTTCCCTCTGCCACAGGACCTGCAGAAGTAGGGAAAGGTCTCTGTAGATGTCCTCCTGACCTGTGTGTCAATACTGGATATCCACTCTTTCTCTTTAGCATTGGGGGAGAGTTCTGAAGACAGTGTAAGCACAGTGGGCATGCTCTCCAGTTAATTTTTATGCATGCCAAAGTTGAGGGATTACCAGTCAAGAAGACTTTGGATGGAACCTCAAAATGAGTATGTTCCCACTGCTTCTGGGAGAAAGGAAAGTATACGAGTAAGCCCTCTGACTAATTACAACCTATTAACCAGTAGACCCAGATGTTTTCCCATAATTCTTTCCTTTGACTCTTTTGCTTCTACAGTTAATAAAAGTTAGAAACATGTTCAGCAGGATTCTATGAGTGTCCTAGAGGACAACTGTGTTACTAAAACCTTGGCTGTTTTATGAATTTATTTCTGGTATTTTTTTTAATTGAAGTACAGTTGACATACAGTGTTACATTAGTTTCAGGAGTATGACATAGAGATTCGGCAACCGTATATGTTACGCTGTGTTCACCACAAGTGTAGCTACCATCTGTCGCCATGCAACACTCCTACAATACCATTGACTATATTCCCTATTCCGTCCCTTTTGTTCCCCGGATTTATTCATTCCATAATTAGAAGTCTGGTCCTCCAAATCCCCTTAACCCATTTCACCCATCCCCCACCTCTGCGCCTCTGGCAACCCGATTTTGTTCCCTGTATTTATGGGTCTGCTTCTGTTTTGTTTTGGTTTGGTTTTTAGATTCCACATACGAGTGAAATCATATGGTATTTGTCTTATCTCGGTCTGACTTATTTCACTTAGCATAATACCCTCTAGGTCCATCCATGTTGTCGCAAGTGGCAAGATCTCATCTTTTTCATGGCTGATATATATACACTATATATATAATACTTAATATATACTGCTTCTTCCTTACCCCTTCATCTACTGATGGACATGTAAGCTGCTTCTATATCTTGCCTATTGTAAATAATGCTACAATAAACATAGGGATGCATATATCTTTTCAAATTACTGTTTTCATTTTCTTTAGGCAAATGCCCAGCAGCAGAATTGCTGGATCAAATGGTAACTCTATTTTTAATGTTTTGAGGAGCCTCAATACTGTTGTACACAGGTTGCACCAATGTACATTCCCACCAACGGTGTACAAGAGTTCAATGAACACTCGTTCAGTGAACAAGAGTTCCTGGCCAACACTTGTTATTTCTTATCTTTTTGATACTAACAATTCTGACAAGTATAAGGTGATATCTCATTGTGTTTTGATTTTCATTTCCCTGATTAGTGATATTGAGCATCTTTTCATATGTCTGTTGACCATCTTTACATCTTCTTTAGGAAAATGCCTATTCCAGTCCTCTGCCCATTTTAATTGGATTATGTGTTGAGTTGTGGAAGATTATTATATACTTTGGATATTACCCCTTATCAAATATGTCATCTGCAAAGATCTTCTCCCATTCAGTATCTTGCCTTTTTGTTTTGTTAATGGTTTTCTTTGCTGTACAAAAGCGTTTTATTTAGTTTATTTTTGCTTTCGTTTCCCTTACCTGGGGAGACATAGCTAGAAAAATGTTTCTAAAGCTGATGTCCAAGAGATTACTGCCTATGTTTTGTTTAAGGAGTTTTATAGTTTCAGATCTCACATTCAGGCCTTTAATCCACTTTGAGTTTATTTTGTATATGGTGTAAGAAAGTGGCCAGGTTTCATTCTTTTGCATGTAGCTGTCCAGTTTTCCCAGCACCATTTGTTGAAGGGGTTGTCTTTTCTCCATTGTATATTCTTGCCTCCTTTCTTGTAGATTAAGTGTGGATTTATTTCAGGCTCTCTATTCTGATCCACTGATCTATGTGTCTATTTTTGTACCAGTACCACACTGTTTTTATTACTATACCTTTGTAGTATACTTGAAATCTGGGAGTGTTACACCTCCCACTTTGTTCTTCTTTCTCAAGATTGGTTTGGCTATTCAGGGTCTTTTGTGGTTTCATACAACTTTTAGAATTATTCTAGTTCTGTGAAAAATACTATTGGTATTATAATAGGGATTGCACTGAATCTGTATATTGCTTTGGTAGTATGGAGATTATAATTATATTGATCCTTCCAATCCATGAGCATGGTATATATTTTCATTTGTTTGTGTTATCAATTTTTTTCATCAATGTCTTCTAGTTTTATGGTATTCTTTAGATAAACCAATTTTTAAATTAAGCAGTTATCATCCTTGGTTAAAAAAAATAATGTACCATTCTGGTGAGTGATGTTGATAATAAGAGAGGTTATCTATGTGTGTGGGCAGGGGATATAAAGCAATCTCCGTACTTGCCTTTCAATTTTGTTATAAACCTAAAAACTTCTCTTTAAAAAAGAGCATTTAGGGGCGCCTGGGTGGCTTGGTCGGTTAAGCGTCCGACTTCGGCTCAGGTCATGATCTCACGGTCTGTGAGTTCAAGCCCCACGTCGGGCTCTGTGCTGACCGCTCAGAGCCTGGAGCCTGTTTCAGATTCTGTGTCTCCCTCTCTCTCTGCCCCTCCCCTGTTCATGCTCTGTCTCTCTCTGTCTCAAAAATAAACAAACGTTTAAAAAAAAAAAAAAAAAGAGCATTTAGTTCATACTAACATTTAGTCTTTTTTTTTTTTTTTGAGGGTTTTTTTTTTTTTTTGGAGTCAGATGTATTAAAGGATAATTTACATGAATAAAAATGACCCTTTATTTGTGTAGCAATTTTGATAGATGCATAAAGCCATGAAACCACCACCACACTCAAGATATAGAACATGTCCTTAATCTGTTCCCCTTTGCAGAATTCCTCTCACCTTGAAGCTGTTGGCAACTGAAATCCTGTTTTCGTTCCCATGGTTTTGCCTTTTCCAAAATACCTTAGATACTGAATCATCCAGCATGTATTTTAAGACTTCTTTTACTTAGCATAAAGTGCTTGAGATTCATTCACATTATTGCATGTATCAATACTCCATTTCTTTTTAATGTTCAGTAGTATTCTGTTGTATAGAATGGTTACACCACAGTAAAATGGGAAACTTATTCATTCACTAGTTGATGGACATTTGGGTGGGTTCCAGTTTTAGGAGACTATGAATAGAGCCAGTATAAACCTTTACATACAGGTTTTTTTATGTCTCTTGTATATCTAAGAATGGAATTGCTGTATCATATGGTAAATGTGTGCTTAACCTATAAAAAAACAAAAACAAAAAAATCTGCCAAACTATCTTCCAAAGTGGCTGTAGCATTTTACATTTGCACCAGCAATGAGAGTTCCCGTTACTCTGAATCTTCACCAGAATTTGATATTGTCTGTTTTTTAAAAAATTTTATCAATTTTAAGTTATATATTGATATCTCCTTATGGTATTATTTTACATTTTCCTAATGACTAAGGATATTGAGAATCTTTTTTTATTATTATTTTAAATTTACTTATTTTTGATACAGAAAGACAGAGCACAAGTGGGGCAGGGGCAGAGATAGAAGGAGACAGAATCCAAAGCAGGCTCCAGGCTCTGAACTGTCGGCACAGAGCCTGACGCAGGGCTCGAACTCACAAACCGCAAGATCATCAGGACCTGAGTCGAAGGTGGACACGTAACCGAATGAGCCACCCAGGCGCCCCTTGAAAATCTTTTTATGTGCTTTTTGAAATCTGTATATTTTCTCTGATAAATGTGCAAATTTTTTGCCCATGTCTTAATCTGAATATTTTTTATTATTGACCCATGAGAGTAATGTTCTTTCTATATCCTGGACACTAGGCTTTATCAGGTATGTATTTTGTAAATATTTTCTCCCAGTTTGTGGCTTGTCTTTTCACTTTCTTAACAATGTCATTTTAAAAGTAGTTTTTAAATTCGATGAAATTTAATTTATCATTTTTAACAATTTTATGGATCATGCATTTGGTGTTGTATTTAAGAAATCTATGCCTAACTCAAAGTCACTAAGATTTTTTCCTATATTTTCTTTTCTTTCTTTTTTTTTTTTTTAATTTTTTTTAATGTTTATTTATTTTTGGGACAGAGAGAGACAGAGCATGAACGGGGGAGGGGCAGAGAGAGAGGGAGACACAGAATTGGAAGCAAGCTCCAGGCTCTGAGCCATCAGCCCAGAGCCCGACGCGGGGCTCCAACTCAGGGACCGCGAGATCATGACCTGAGCTGAAGTCGGACGCTTAACCGACTGAGCCACCCAGGCGCCCCTTCCTATATTTTCTTAAAGAAGGTTATAGTTTGTGGGTTCACATTTAAGTATATGATTAGTTTTGAGTTATTTTTTGTACACAGTTTGAAGAATGGGTTGAGATTTTTGTTTGTTCTTGTTTTTTTTCAAATGCATTGTAATTATTCCAGCACTGTCTTAAAATGGACTGTTCTTTTTCCATTGAGTTGCTCTGGCAGCTTTTTCAAAAATGAATTGAATGTATATATTCTGGGCTCTCTGTTCTGTTTTATCAATCTATTTCTCTATCTTGATGTCAATATCACATTGTCTTTAATTCTACAGTTTTGTAACGTGTCTTAAAAAGTGTTAAGTCTCAAACTTGGTTTTTATTTTTCACAATGTTTTAGTTATTCTAGTTTCTTTGTGTTTTGGCACACAGTTTAGAAGAAGCTTGCCAATTTCTAAGAAGAGGAAAAAGAAAAGCACCTAATGGGTTTTGATTGGGATTGTAATGAACCTGTATATCAATTTTAGAAAAACTGACATCTTAACAATATCAAATCTTTCAATCCACAACTATTATAGCTCTCATTCCACAACTATTATATTTTTACTTAGTTCTTCTTTAATGATTTCTCATCAGTGTTATGTAATTTTGTTACATTTATGCCAAAGAATTTAGTATTTTTGGTGCTACTATAAGAGGTATTTTAACATTTTAATTAACAGTTTTTATTAAGAAAATACAGAAATTTATTTTTGAATACTGACTTTGTATCCTGTGACCTTGCCAAACTCACTTTAAAAAAAAGTTCTTACAGATTTCCTACCTAGAAATCCGTATCATTTATAAATGGAACATTTTATATCTTCCTTTCTGATCTATATGCCTTGAATTCCTTTTCATATTGCATATGCTAGGACCAACAGTATGATATTGAATCGGACAGGTGATAGCAGACATCTTTGCCTTGATCCTGATCTCAGAGGGAAAGCATTTTAAGTCTTTGGCTATTCAATATGATATTAGCTGTCAGATCTTCATAGATGCCTTTAATTTTTTTTTCTTTTTTTGAGAGAGAGCGCAGACAGGGGAGGGGCAGAGGGAGAGAGAGAGAATCTTAAGCAGGCTCCATGCCCAGTGTGGAGCCTGGGCTCAATCTCACAACCATGAGATCATGACCATGAGCTCAGGACCTGAGCCTAAATCAAGAGTCAGATGCTTAATGGCCTGAACCACCCAGGTGCCCCCATATATGCCTTTTAAAACACTGAGGATGTTCTCTTCAGTTCCTACACTGCTTTTATCATAAATGGGATGTCAAATGCTGCCATTTACTTTTCACATAAATCAAGAAATTTATTTCCATATTCATAAATAAATAAATTCGTAAGGACAATAGTATTTACTAAGTTTTGTGTCTGTAGCACAACTTTAAAGGCAGCTTTATCGTTCATACCTGTTGTGCTTTAAGACAAACACCTAACAATGTTACCTGTGCTTCTGGTATCAAACGACAATGGCAGCAGTCACGTGGAATTTCAGAACCACGTACATTTAAAAAAATAATCAAAGAAGGACTTGGAAAAAGACAACCTCAATTAATTAGGGGCAAGCTCATATTTGGTACCAATAGGTCTCAGAGTCATTTTTGTTTCTTTGTCCTGCCTTCTCAAGGCTTCTGTCCTCTTTCCTAGAAAAACATAGCTAGATAGAAAACTTTCAACATCTCTCATGTGTGTGATAAAACCAAAATGTCTATTTTTTCATACTCATTTTTCCGTTTTTCTGTCAAAGAAAATCTAAAAGTCCCTTTGTCTCAGTGAAGGGTACTAGAATTCTTACTGTCACAGCAGCTTTACTTAGATCACAAAGTCAGAGATCTTTCAACCTCCACTTTCACGCTTTCAGCCTCCACTCCCATCCAGATCATGCCGAATTTACCTCTTTCTCTGAGCCCCTCCCGTAAGTCCCATGCCAACAACTGCCTGGTTCAAGTCCTCATTATTTTTCCTTGTCTTACATCAAAGGTCACTTCGCTGGCCTTTAGATTTATAACTGGTCTTCATGTTTTCAATTGGATTGTGAAGATTAAGCTATTTCTCAGCCTTAAATTATTCAATATTCAGGTCCTACTGCCTTCAGGATAGTGTCTGCATACCTTTCTTCTGCTTATCAGGCCCAGTGTGCATGATTCCATATCTAGAAGTCCCATATCTACCCAGTCTATCTCACTTGGAAAGAAAAATAAATGTGCCTAAGGCACTGCACCTTCGGGGGTGCAGATTTCCCATGTAGAGAAAGGGGGGGGGCATCCATTGTTCTGTAGCCATTGCTCTTCTGACTGAGAAAATAACGAGTCCCCCATGCAGAAAACAGTCCTGTGACGTTATGTGAGGATGAGCCTCAAGCCTAAAATAGATGTGCAAGAAGGTCAAGGAAACTCTCAATTACTATTTCATTTAAAAGTGAGAAATTATTTAGCAGGTCTCTAAATACTTAAATTGCTTGCAGATTCTTATTCCTAATGTTTTTCCTCCCTCTGCAGCCCCACGGTCAGAAAAGTTTAACGCTGTGGTTTCTCAACTTCAGTACTATTGACATTTTGGACCAGATCATTCCTAGTTGCAGATGGCTGTCTTGCACATTATAGGATATTTAGCAGTATTCCTGACCTCTCCCTCTAGATGCCAGTAGCACTCAACCCCCCGACAACTGTACCAGTCAAAAGTGTCTTCAGGTATTGCCAATGTCCACCGAGGGGCAAACACTGCCATGCATGGAAAACCTCTACTTTTCAGTGAAAAGTGCAGTGTGTTTTAAGTTCATGGCAGAAAGTCTGTGCGAAAGAAGACCTCAGCGCCAGTGGTACTGACGTGAGTCAAAGCAGACACCTTCCCGGGGACTGTAGCAAATGAAATAAGGGAGAGGGAGGAAGCCAGCCCAGGCCCCTGAAGGGTTAAGATGAGAGCCAGCAGGGAAAACTGTGTGTGAGGTGTAGAACAATTTCTCTGCAGTCACAAAATCACCGTACTTCCCTGGATGCATCCTGAGTTTACAACCTCGTCTCTTTGCACATAATTTTTCTCTCCATGAAATATCCTATGTCTTCTTCATGTGATTGTGTGAGCCTACTGGCAGAACAGGAAGTAGAGATGCTTAAGATTGGGGATAGTAGGTATAATGGCAGACATTTTTTATAAGTATATATAAATTTTTATAGGCCAGTATCATTTTTGCTTTTTAACTAAGCAACTTCTGCTGTGTATCTCCATAAATCCACTGCATTGTTAGATCGTCTCTTCCTCTGTCGAGCCCCTAGAATAAAACTTTATTTTAGGGTATACTTTTAATGTAAATAAATATTTTTCCCATTTCCGTTTTAAGTCCTGGAAATAACTAAAGGCACAAATAATTAATGCATCAGTCTCCATACGTATGGGTACATATACTCATTTCAATCCCTGCTGAAAAGAAATATTTTCTGTGAAACTATATTTTAATTTTAAAATTCTGCTTTAGAGTGCGAATACATTGAATACACAAAACAGCGTGTCCCATTGATTTAGAGTTGGACACACAAACTGGAAACAAAAATGAGATCAAAAGTTGAAATATGTTTGACGAAACTGGCATTTGATCCTATTGATGCTCTAATTTCACCACAGGCCCAACAGGAGAAAACTCACATACATTCTCCACACTTTTATGCAGCACTGAGGCTTTCCTATATAGATAATGGCAGGTAGAAATTTAGGAATGCTGGGATGTGTTTACCAACCAATCAAATTGAGATGCTTAGTGGTTTCTTTCTCTTGGGATCTGAACAAGCCTTGCTGTCACAGCCTTTGTTGCAGGGCTTTAAACTTTATGAGGGTACGTTCTTTGTTGACCGACTGAAAGAAAGACTTCAAACACTGCTCATGCGGCATCACAAGAGAAGTCTGATTAATTATTCTATGACAGAAACATGAGTCCTCAGTGACATCGGTTTCCCCAGATATGTTTACAGCACAATGCCACCACTTACTGTCTCCCCGGCAGAGTAGAGGCCCCAGTTTATAAGCTGCTTCTGAGTGCGGTCGGCCCGTGTCTGTAACCACGATCTTCCTTACTGGCAGGTGTTCTTTATAAGAAAGGAATCCAGTGTCATTGGTCCTAAAAAACAGTAACAACAACAAAAATCCTTAAAATTACAATTTGTAATTATAAAATAAGCAATAATCCTCACTAAATTTCAAAGCCAAGGTATTCTGAGCTAAATCTGCACACACAAAAAGGCAAGGAAACAATTGCTCACTTAAGCATATGAAAATATGGCCACGTTTTCACGTCTCCTGCAGACTGACTATAGCTGGTGATTCTGAAATTCAGTTGAGCATTTTCTACCTTTTCAGTGGAATGGTTATGGCGAGATAATCACTTCATAATGTACAAAAGTATCAAATCACTACGTTGCATAATATAATATAATATAATATAATATAATATAATAATAATATAATATATATTGCATATATTAATATAATATTGTATAACGATTATACAATATACTATTGTATAATTAATATACATATTAATATAATACTGTATACCAATTATAATCCAACAGCAAAAAAGAATAGAAAACAAGTAAATTAATAAATAATTACATTTAGTATAATGACTGATATTGTGTTCTTAGCTCTACCATTTTGTTATTTGTTGCTTATTTTTTCCCATAGGATTTCCTGTATTTCTGCACCCTCTTTCCTAAATCTCTTGGCTAACTACGTATTTCTTTGTATTCAATTTTATTTTTTACTCACTTTTGAGCTATATGTCTGTTTATAGTTTTTAATGTTTGCTTTACGGATCTTTACATGATGCATCTTTAATTCATCCACTTTACTTAGATTTTATGTTATATTACTTAATATAAAATGTCAGAAGCTTACTACAGGATAATATTCTTAACCTCCCCCTACCCCCCACCACACACACACCTGCTCCTTGTGTTATTGCTGTAATATAGTTTAAATCTAGGTGTTATAAATGTTATAATATAATTAAACAGTAAATTTTAATTTACTTTTTTAATTAAAAAAAAAAAGAACTTAAATGCTGGCTTTTATATTTCCTGACATAATCATGATTTCCAGTCTTCTTCGTTCCTTTCTGAAGATGAGTTTTCGTCTGGTATTATTTCTCTTTAGCCTGTAGCATTTCTGTTAGTGTACTGTTACAGTGCAGTTGTGTTGGGAACAAATTCAGCATTTCCTTAATCTGAAAAGGACTTTATTTCACCTTCAGTTTTGAAATATCTATTTATTTAGTATAGAATTCTAGGTTGACATTGCTTTCTTTCTCAGCACATTAAAGAGATCATTCCATTGTCTTCTGACCTGTGCTTCTGATGAGGAGTCAGCCTTCACTGGTATCTCTCTGTTTTCCTGCATGGAATGCATTCCACCAGATCTGTCCAACCTGGCTGTTGCTTTTACAATATTTATCTTTATCATTTTTTTTTAGCAGCAATTTGAACAATAAGCCAAGGTGTGTTCTTCTCTGTTTTTATTCTGCTTCAGATCCTCTGAGTTTCTGGAATCTGTACATTGATGTTGTATTAGTGATCTACCACGGCAGAACAAACTAGCCTAAAACTTCACGACTTAAAACAACATTTATGATCTATGTGTCCGTGTGTCAAGAATCTGGGCAGAGCTCAACAGGAGAGTCTGGCTCCGAGTCCCCCGCGCAGCTGCAACGAGAGTGTTGGCAAGGACTACGGCCATCTCAGCGCTTGACAGGGGAAGGATCTGCTTCCAAGCTCACTCATGTGGTTCGTCGTTGGCAGTAGTCTGCTCCTTGCCAGCGGATGGACTGAGGGCCCTGGCTCTTCACTGGTGTCGGTTGATGGTCACCTTCAATTCCTTGCCATATGAGCCTCTCCCCAGGACAGCTCACGACACGGCAGATTGCCTCATCAAAACAGGAGTCGCAGAGAGAGTTGCAAGGAAATCAGAAATCATAGTTTTTTGTGACTCCATCTCAGAAGTGACTCTCCTCCCTTTGATCATATTCTATTTATTTAAAGCAAGTCACAAGGTCCAAGTGAAATGCCACTGAAATGTCCCTAGAGCTCGTTCAGTTTTCCAGGGGTAGCTGTCTGCTTGATTCCCAGAAACCTCCCCTGTGCATGTGCGGTTCAGGGCAGTCGGGGCCCTGAGGGGAGTTGACAGAGTGAACTCTGCCCAGGTAGTTTTCTTCTTTCTGGGATTTCCACTCCCTCCTCAATTTTTAGTCATTTTGGCAGCCCTAAACTCTGTCCTCTGATACCTGGAGCCGAAAAAAATCTAGTATTCCCTTGGAGTCCTCACCACCTCATGGCACGTGGTTTGGTGAGTGCCCTCATGCGAAAAAGCATATAAAATATAAACATCTATCTCACCCACTTGAATTCCTTCTTTCAAGGGTCAAAGTCCCCCAACCTTGGCAGTTTCTGCCTACATTTGGCTGCTCTCCACCTTCTTCAACTAGGTGCTTTTCTAAATATATTTCCAGAGATTATAAATGTGTCTAAGGAAGGTTAGCTCCATGCAAGCTACTTTACCAGGAGCAGAATTTAATACGAGAAATTTTAAAATCTTATTTTTAAAAATGACTTTTTTTGAGCGAGAGAGAAAGAGAGCACACAGGGTGGGGAGGGGCAGATGGGAGAGGGAGAGAGAGAGAATCTTCAGTAGCCTCCACACCCAGCACGGAGCCCAACGTGGGGCTCGATCCCACAACCCTGAGATCATGACCTGAACCGAAATCGAGTTGGACATGTGACAGACTGAGCCACACCAGGTGCCCCTAAAAATTATTTTTGATGAATAATATGTTACAGAGGCATTGGAGAAATTTGGTGATTAGGTTAGGTATTTTTCCTGGTAAGCACTGCTATTAACATTTTATTTGCACTTTAAGACACACTATTATTGTGTAGGCATTTTGTGTGTGTGTGTGTGTGTGTGTGTGTGTGTGCGCGCGCGCGCGCACATGTGTGTGAAGGCAGTGAGGAAAAGAGTGCCCTCCACAGGAGGCAGATATTCTGAAAAACTGGAGTTTGAGCAAGAAAGACAATACTCTATGAAACATGTAACACTAAAAATATAATCGTGACTCCATGCAGAAACCTCCTTTTAGAGTATTCTAAAATAATCTTTTTTTAAATATAATGTAGCCTTGATGTTTGCCAAATAAATACACAGAGTATTCCATAATTCAAAACGTGAGCTCAATTAACAACGGACTGATTACTGAAATTAATGTAGATTCTGTAACCAAATCAATCACATTTACAGCCAAATTGACTATTAGTACTTTTAAAAATAATTCTTGGGGTACCTCGTTGGCTCAGTTAGTTGAGCCTCCGAGTTCAGCTCAGGTCATGGTATCACGGGTTCATGGGTTCGAGCCCCACATCAGGCTCTGTGCTGACAGCTCAGAGCCTGGAGCCTGCTTCGGATTCTGTGTCTCCCTCCCTCTCCGCCCCTCTCCCACTCGCACTCTCTCTGACAAAAATAAATAAGCGTTAAAAAAATTTTTTTTAGATAACTCTTATGTACAGATCCAGGTGCTTAGTGATGTAAGATATACATATGGAATGCTGAAATGCGAATAGGAAAATTTAAAAACCTTTCACTTCACAAATAAATAAAACCAATGTATATTTCAACTCTAGTCTCAAATATACTAAATATCTTTTCAAAATTTTCAAAGGCAAACATACACATAAGGCTTCTCTTCTACTTAAAACAATATTTCAGCCTTAGTTTTCAAATCCCTAAGTGTTTTAGATTTCCTTTTTTGAGGTATGATAAATAGACTATTAATTCTTTGTGGCATGGTTTGTCCTGAAAAAAAACTAAAGAGCTACATGTTCAAATAACTGTGAGACTTTCTAAGTTTACATGTTTAAAGGTTTTAGAGGTAGATTATTGAAGAACTGTGCTTCAGTAATTAATGGCTATAAATATATTTTGAAAATAATAGAATTCTTAACCACATTCAATTTTAAAAAGAATGATAACTGACTTACAATGAAGAGGAAACATGAAACAGATGTCTCTATTTCATCCTATTACAAAAATAAAATGTAATGATTTGTGGTCCATTTCTAAAAAACTCAAATAAAAAGATACTGGTCTTCACATTTAGGATTCAAACTGATTGTAACACATTTCATCAAAACATACCTTTATCTAATTTCTTCACTGTACTAATTTGTTCAGTATCTGCCTCGCTCTGCTGTATGTTCTGAGTGATTCATTTTTAACAATAAACTTTATATCGGGGTGTCTGGGTGGCTCAGTCAGTTATGCGTCCGACTTCGGCTCAGGTCATGATCTCACGGTTCGTGAGTTTGACCCCTGCCTTGGGCTCTGCGCTGACAGCTCAGAACCTGGAGCCTGCTTTGGATTTTGTCTCTCCCTCCCTCTCTCTCTTTCTCTGGCCCTCCTCCTCCCTCTCTCTCTTTCTCTCCCTCAAAAATAAATAAACATTAAATAAAAACAACTTTATTTTGCATAAGGAAATCACCATTCATTCCGGTCAGCGTCACAGTTGCAGTAATACTGAGAATCAATGCAGTTCCCTTCTAATCCACAAGTACACTTCTGAGGATCAGGCAAAGAACCTCCCCAGTACGTCTGTGTTTCATTGGTTCTTCCAACCCACCAACTCAGAGGGCGTCCATCTGAAAGATAAATGCGAGAAATGTGAGATCGGCTCTGGACCCCACAGCCTTCCAGGCCAGTCCATTCCCTTCCTTCCCAAATCAGTCAAAAGACTGAAGGCAGGAAAAGAAAGGCTGGTCTGATGTAATGATATTCCAAAGACTGCTATTGATGGCATTTCCTTAAGAAAGCTTTTAAAAAATATATTTTATTATTTAAGCTTAAATGGTCAATATATTTTTCTTTAAGTGGAAAAGAAACCAGTAGTTCCTTTTTAATTCAGGCATGACATTTAAAAATGTTTTGAGAGGAGTTCACATATGTAAGTTCTTTAAAAATAATTTCTGAAACAAAAAGGCATCAAAATAAAAGCCACAGTAATTATGATATCAGAAGCAAAATTGATTTGAAATCATGAAATGCCCATTAAAACACTACAGAATGTTATGGAAAGTCAGCGATTGATCTCAATACATTTATTCAACTAAAAACACATGAGCTGTTTATTTACATTAGGCATTGTTCGGCACCCCCTCCTTATGATTTAGGATCTATTTGGAAGTATGTGGTTTTTTTTCTTCCATTTAATGGCTTGGCTATTTATTTGGAGACTACAGAAATAACACTGAAAGATCTTTATGCCTGAAGCAAACACTACACTCAAAAACAAAGTTTCCCTTAGCCAAGTGCATTGCTTTCTATGATGAATGTTCAGCTTCCAGCTCCTTCTCAGAGTTACGACTAAACATGATGCCAAAGAACTAGCACAAAGAATAGACAGAACATTCAGGTGAGGAATGCAGGCAATCTGTCTTAGCAAAAAACAATAGGTAGTGAGGAAAAATCATAGTCATTTGAGAATCAGGGCATGAGAAGAATGTGACATCAAATCAGTCAGCTCCTCAAAGTTGTTAGATCATTTTTCTGTTGACTTTCAAAACTTTTAAGTTACTGCCATGAGCCCTATTGAAAATACGGGACTTATACTAATTTCTCCCTCATTTACAAATGTCAATGCTCGTAACAACTTACTATTTGATTAAACCTCTACTAATGCTGACAACCTCTCTCCCAGTGTTCCTTTCCATACCAGCACATACCATGCCAAAAAACCCAAGTGAACTGGAAGTTTGTGTTATGGATAAAGACATTAAAATCAAGGTTTTTCATTTTTTTTAACTGCATGATTAACTTAACCATCTTGAAACATTTAATAGGTATATTCCAATATACTGCTTAAACGTTATGTGTTCATAGATTAAAAAGAAAATAAATTATTCCTAAATATTGAATAATATTTTCACCAATCTTCCTTGAAACCACTGAATGTTTTAAAGTACCAAGGACATGCAGTTCCCTTTAAGACTTTTTTAAGTGTCCTGAAGAATTTAAATAAGTATAGGAAAGAATGAAGAAAGTCATGAGAAATTTTCTAAGTTAAAAATTAAAACTATAAAATATCAGTGATCATGGTAGGACATTCCCCTTCCCATAGTTAAAATCCCAAACGACCTGAGTATCCACATTGATCATCTTTTCAATGTGCTGAGTCATAGCTCCACAGCTTGCAGAAAATTTATTTTCATACACATCCCACTTTATTCGTCCACAGTTATGGCACCATTATTACTTAAAACTGCTCTACCTGATCTGAAACTGTAAACTTAACTTGTCTGACACCACCTTCCTGTTCTTCCCCGTGTATTTCTCATTGTGAACTTAAACTCCAAATTGTTCTATTTTCCTTTTTTTTATGTTTATATATTTATTTATTTGAGAGAAAGAGAGAATTTGTGGGGGAGGGGCAGAGAGAGAGAGGGAATGAGACAAATACTCCGAAGCAGGCTCTGTTTTGTTTAGCACAGAGCCCGAGGTGGGGCTCGAACCCACGAAGGGTGAGATCATGACCTGAGCTGACTGTCAGTTGCCCAACCAACTGAGCCACCCAGGCATCCCTGTTCTCTCTATTTTCAAACTCAAGTTCATTCCATATGAGTTCTTGGGTGATGGACCTGACGAAAATCTGTGCATGTAACAAGCATCATCACCCTTTGTTCTACAGCCTTTTCTTTACTAGTGGCTCTCAAGCCTGGCTGCAACACCCAGATGCATGGGCACCACTGGCCATGAAGGGAGGGGTTCCTTCACACTCTATACTGTCCTCTTTACTTTGGGTGGTGCTTGCTCGCCAACCCCGTGGGGATTTTGTTTTCTGTTTCTTCCAGAGTTTGGCTGATTTGTGACTTTGATGCTTATCTTCCTTTTTGTCTTTCTTTTCTAGTTAGGCAACTCAGTTCATTTTGTTGCATCTCATTCATTTATCCTTCCATAAATAAGGTTCTCATTCCTTAGATTACACTTCCATATTTGCTTATCTATGTTTTTAGATTCTAAGCATCAATGAACAATCAGTTGCATACTAAACTGCTACGTGAACTATAACCGTGATGCACCAGAGAGCTGAAAAGAGAGGAGCTCACTTCAGGCACTCTGTATGTGCTGTGCTATGTCATCCGATCATTGCCACACCCTGTGAGGTTGGTATCACTGGCCCCATGTCATAGAAGAGAAAGATTCACCTATCCAAGCTCTAAACCTAATCAAGAAGAGCCCTGGAATTTGAACCCACGTCTCTCCCTACCTTTAAGTCTTATGCTCTTTGCACTGTAACTATTTGATGGTCATTCACAAATGGGATTGAGGTTTCAGGGGGGGTAAGATGTGACAGGAGACCAGCAAGATGGGAAGGGCTGGTGGGGGTAAATGACCAAACGAGGACATTCTGAAATAGAGGAAGGAGCAAAAGGAGGAGAGGGTGCGAAGCCAGTCATAAGGGAAAGAATAATCTGGTTGTATTACGTGGGTGGACAGTGAGTAGAAGAGCTGCTTAACTAGAAGCAACAAGTTCAAATGTCATCCCGAGAGTTCAAAATCTTGGGGCACCTGGGTGGCTCAGTCAGTCAAGCATCCGATTCTTGATTTCCGCTCAGGTCACGATCTCACGGTTTTGCGAGTTTGAGCCCCAACTGGGGCTCTGTGCTGACTCTGCAGAGCCTGTTTGGGATTCTCTCTCTCTCTCTCTCTCTCTCTCTCTGTCCCTCTCCAGCTCCCAGCTTGCATTCTATCTCAAAATAAATAAATGAACTTAAAAAAAAAGCGTTCAAAATCTTTCTGCTTGACCCATATGACATATGACATTCACATATGAAATGCATGTCTTTTAAAATTGTTGTCATGGTATTCAGGCCTCTCTTAAGATAACAAACAGGGGTAAACATGCGCCAAGTAGCTTTATTGTGCAGATGTCTCAGAATCTTTCTAATTTCTAAAGAAGAATATACCTCAATATTACTCCTAGAAAACTGTGTTAGGGAATGGTATGAATCAGACAAGAGTCTGTTTTGGACGGACAGCAAAGAGGAAGGCCTGGAGCTTCGTTAAGTAGAAAAGCGTCATGACGGAAGTCGTGTTTCTTAAAGCTTAATTCCCTTCAAAAAGATTAAATTCTAGATTACACATTGGGTGATGAGAAGATATGAGGGATGCCTACGGGAGGCCAGATGGAAAGCGCCTGCAGTAAATTCCAGCACTGCGCCGGCACTGGGCGGTGGGGCCCAAGGTACCGTCACATAATGAGATGTTCTAACGGGAAAACAAAACCAAACACAGAATTGAAGAGCAGACTGGTTATTAAAAGTAGAATAAAGGAAAGAGTTAAAAGATGATTTTCTGATTTCCGATTTAAACTGCTGAATAAACTGTTTTCGGCAGCCTATTCTAATTTTCAATTTTACCCAGAGGCTAGCTGCCAACAATCCATGAAAAAAGAGTCGCACAGAATAGTCACTTTGAGAAAAGTGAGTCATATTTTCATTAACTCTCTTCCTGATAAAACAAACCGTACGTGTCACCTGCCCTTTCTAAAGGATAGACACTGAGCATTCATTGAGGATCAGAATGAAGCTCCTTTCTGTAGAGTTATCTGACTGAGGCCAGGAAGAGACTCCGAAGGCAATCGAGGTTTTGAACAAAGCTCAGAGTAAATTGACCTTGTTCTTTCTTCGGGCAAAAGCATTGCTGTGACTTCCAGACTGTGACATGTTTGCTAAGTATACAGGGGGCAGACACGCTCCGTGGCCGAATGCCACCACCACCACGGCATAATTCAAATCCTCGGGAGCTGGTTAAGTAAAGCGGCTGTGCCATGTGCACAGAGGGACAGGTGCCTCAGTTTCCTTACCTTGTTTATTGGCAAGCCGTGACTTCTTGCAGTAGTAGGTAAGCTCCTGCTCACAGTGGTCCGCAAGGTTAATTGTGGCCTGGAGCTGCTCCATGCTGGCCACATACTCGAAAAACCCAGCATATGGGTTCTCTGGGTTAGTGTTTCTGACTCTTGTTAGGTCAGAGCCATTGTGCTGTATGACGGTCCATGCAGTTTCTTGTATGCGGAAATGGGGAAGAAAGAGAGGAGACCATCACTAGTCTGCAAAAGTTAAAATAAATAAAGAAAATCAAAATCACCTTTTATCTGAGTCAAATTTTTCTAGTCATCAAACCTCTCTGAGAGGTTTCAACACAAATGGGTTCTTAAAATATTTAAATTATAGTAAAGTGACTCTTTTCCCTTTAGTTTATACGACTGCCATGCATTTGCCATGATTTTTATTTTACGTGGCCATATAATTTAACCAGAAAATGTTTATGGTGAAAAATATTAAGAAAACTAATTATTAAAATTTGCGACACGTTTCATTTCATTGAATCCAATATCCAATTTTTAAAGATGCATCATGATTTTACTTAAAAAAAACAAAAGAAAAAGCTGCCTATTATAACTATAAAACATTGTTGATTATTGACACACCCTGAATTCAGGGATGCTACGATGTGAAAAAGGTGTATCTGTGAATTTCTGAAATATTTTAAATTATATGATATAAGTGATGATTTTTCTACTCTTAAAAATTCCCTTTACCATTCCCTTTACCAGCAAAGAAAGGTCAGATTTTTATGGGCTATATATATCTCTCTCTTCAGACAACATTTAATTATGAGTGCCCATCCTTTTCTTTTTAAATCGAATTTTAAATATTCATTTTGGTATTGTGTGATGTGCATAGTTATGGAATACAAGAGGACGTTACTTCCTTGAGCTGAATGCACCTGATACAGCATCAGCAACTCAACTAAAATAAAAAATAAAATATCTTTGAGTCCTTGCTAGAGCAATCCCTATCGACACTTGAATGTCTGTAAACATTACCATCATAATGATTACCAAAATTATGAAATGAAATAAAAATCCTACAATGTTTGTAATGGAAGATAGGCATATTGTATCTAGCCTTCAACCTTCCCAGAAATTGACTTCACATTATATTTACGGTGATAGATGCAGGCACAAGAACAGATTAATCAAAAGTCCTCTGATTTAATAGGTAAGAAACAGATTGGAAGTTGTCAAAACTCTGCTATCTATGTGATGTTAAGTCACATAACTCTTCTGTATTACAGAGGACTATTCCAAATTGGAGGAAACAGTAGGTAGAATTTCCTCCCCTCTCTTTAGCTAATGCATTCACATGGATCGACAATCAAAACAAGATAAGAGATTTCACTCCCATGCCTCACCAGGTCACCAGAATTTTGAATAGAAAGGTCTGTCTGCTAAATAAGACGGGAGGCAGCTTTGACAGTCCTATTGCCTTCTATGTGTGAGTGCATCACTATTTTTCTTGGAAACAACAGCAGTTACTTTTATTTCTGCTTTGCATTTCTCCTCACCATTCAGCTTTATCAGTAAATTAATTTCCTTAAAGAGGACATGATATAAAAGCTAATGAAATTAATTATGGATGGCCAGACTGTGACATAGTATAGAGACCGTCAGGATATTTGAGTTGCAGATCTGGAATAGATGTGCCCTTAAGAAAGTCAGGTAAAATCTGAGCCTCCATTTCCAACTTTAGAAAATAAACTGGCAGAATATAGGACAATATCATAGGTCTGAAATTCTATGATTTTAGCCAACCCAACCTTCGCTATTAGAGGTTTGTGATTATTGGGGCGCTTGGGTGGCTCAGTCGGTTAAGCGTCTGACTCTTGGTCCGGCACAAGTCAGGACAAGTCAGGACCTCACGGTTTGTGGGATCGAGCCCCGCCTTGGCCTGCTTGGGATTATCTCTCTCCCTCTCTCCCTGCCCCTCCCTCGCTCGCGTGTGCTCACTCGCACTCTCAAAAGAAATACATAATCTTTAAGAAAAAAAAGAAGTTCATGACCATTAATCAAGCAAATCCACTAACCTAGCCTCCACTGGAGTCTGCTTTAATTGTTCAGCAAACAATAAAATTTCCTTGTAATGAATCAATGGACAGCATACGGAAGCTCGACTCTGGCTGGGTAGCTGCCAAAGGAACAGGACAATATGCCTGCTTTTGTCTCTTTGCCTTTTGGTTCACACCGAGAGGGGCTTCCCTAGAGTTTAGCATCCACTGGGTCACAGTAAACACATGATTCTAAAGGTCTTTTAAGGGGTAAGGAATCCAAGGCTGTGGTGCACGACAGCCCTTGAAGGACCGTGCCCAGAAATGTTTCCTTTTGAAATTCTAAAATTTCAGTGTTACGGTAGTTTCTTTAAATGATTTCGTTTTTTAAAAATATTTATTCATTTTGAGGGGGGCCGGGGCAGAGAGAAGGAGAAAGAGAATCCCCAGCAGGCTCTGTACCGTCAACACAGAGCCCGGCACAGGGCTTCAACTCACGAACCGCGAGATCACGACCAGAGCCGAAATCAAGAATCAGACGCTTAACTGACTGAGCCACTCAGGTGTTGCTGATTTCATTTTTCAATAAAAAGTGCTACAAAGCATGAAGTTAAACAGATGCTGCATTTATCAGGCAATCTCGATTTCCGGGGCGAAGCAGAGACATCACGAGGAGCAATGAGAAAATGAGTGCCCAGCAGCCATGCAAAGCCCCATGTGCTTTGCAAACAGGGGAGCCTCTCACAACTATTAACCCTGAGCCTCTCTCCTGCTCTTTCAGACATGATTGCATTAGCTGATGTTTAGAAATTACAACTGTAAAGGACACAGACTTTATCATAATTTGTAACTCAGCATTTTGTGATTTATTCCATGGGGCTTTTCCACTGGCCTGGAGGCTCCCTGAGAAGAGTGATGGTTTCTGATTTGCTAACCACCGTATCTGCAGCACACAGCACGGGGGCTGGCACAACACGCCCAAAAGACTTTAGTTACAGAACTGAGGGAATAAACACATGAACGAATTAAAGACAAGGTACTCTCCAGACGAGAGTACAACCTTCAGGTTCCATGGTGGCCGTGAGCCTTGCCTTGCCTCTCAGCTGCTTTAGAACTTTGTAAACTGTCAACTCACAGTTTTGCAAAAGAGTAAGTCTGACACTGTGGAGGGCGTGACATGTTATCCTACTTGTAAGTTAACTGGTTATCTTGCCTCCTATCTGCATTCTATCCGTTTGTCTGCATCTAGCTACCGAGATCTAGATTTACGCGGGTGGAGGAAGACGGCCGCTCAGAGACACAGGAGTCTTTGGATCAGGGGCCGTCTGCCCACGGAAAATCTTAGCAGCCTCTAGGCTCTACGGCCCAATGTCCCGTGGGCCAATACAGAGAGCGCCAGATGCGCCCGCCCATGCGGGGTCTGCACCCAAGAGAGGAAACCCCCAGAAGTATGAGACTTGGGAGATCACGTGCGATGGCTGGCACATCTTCTCCTCCCCTCCACAGAGGGAGAGGGGCCTTCTGGCTCTAGAATGCCACAGATCTCTGGGGAGAGGCGCCACTCCACAGGTTGTTTAAATCACTTTTGGAGTGCAGGCAAATGCATCTGGGGGGGATAAACCTTCTCAATCTCTCCAGAGAAATTCACTATCTCTAACTTCCAAGACATATGCATATGAAATTATCCTTTAACGCAGGCTTCTAGATTTAATTAATTAATGTGTTTAGTCTTATTGGCTCAGCAAGCAAGCATGGTTTTCCTTACAACAAGTAATGATTGCCCACACTTGAGCAAATTCCATCCGGCAGAAGTTCGAGGGACTCCCCTTTTCTACTATGGACGAAGCCGGGTCTTCCTCAGTCTGCACATTAATTTCAACATTACCGATGTGCCCCGAGGTCTGTTCTTTGGATTCTCCTTTGAACTGGTTGTAACATCTTACCAGTTTCCTCATGAACAATGCGTTAAAATCTTTACAATGTGTTTTTGAGCTTTTATTTTTCTATCTGCCTAAGAGTCATGATTGTATTATTATTTTTTTAATTATCCTCTACCAAAGGCAAAGAGAGGTAAGTTGTTGCAGTAAGGAGACACAGGGACATGAGTAAGGAAAGACAGCTGAAACGGGCAGCAAATCTATGAAATTTAATAAATACACTAAAAAAAAAAAATGGAAAGGCAGTTTGGGTCCACCGGTGTCTTTCCCCGAAGAGATTTCTAATATATAGATTGCATGTAAAGGACCTGAGTAATTAAGAACCTGATTTATCTTAGGCTGACTGCTATTTTTTAGTGTGATAACAGTGTAAAGAAAAAACATGCTGTTTAAGCAACACTCTTGCAGAGCTCGTGTTCCTTCAGGATTAACAGCGGAGGGTGACAGATGTGATGAAAAGCTGTGAGGTCAGGTAGGAAGTGCTGTGTTCAGGAAAGCCTCGGAGATGAAAGGGAAGAGCAGCTAGTGTTCTGGGGCAAAACTGGACGTAAACAAGGCTGCATCTGAATAACGATAGTTGGTTATTAACTCTCAGAGCTATCAGGAAGGCCTGATTGTTGAAATGCCTAGAGTAAAAATAATTTTGTTGTTATAAATCTTAACGACGCTCCAGCTTTCCCAGGGGATGGTCTCAGGAGCCCCAATCTCAGAGCTTGTTTAGAGAGCAGAGGCCCAGGCCTTGGGCTTGAAAATTGAGTCAGTGAAACTAAATGTAGGAGTCTTGGTGGTGGTGCAGAAAGAATAAGGTTAAGCGACGGAATTAGCATTATCATCAAAGTTTGAAAGCCCCAGCTCAAGCACTCATCAATCGCTCCCCACTGAAACAATTGTCCTTACAATGCAATGTTTGATCATGAGACACAACGCCTTGAACCTAGAGCTATTTCATTTTAGAAAAAGCAGTGGATTTAGGGGCTCCTGGGTGGCTCAGTGCATCTGACTTTAGCTGAGGTCATGATCTGACGGTTCACGGGTTCTAGCCCCATGTCGGGCTCTGTGCTGACAGCTGGGAGCCTGAAGCCTGCTCAGATTCTGTGGCTCTCTCTCTCTGCGCCACCCCCGCCCCCCAAAAATAAACTTAAAAAAAAAAAAAGGAAAAGAAAAAGTGGATTTAGTGTAGAAGAAAAAAGCCATGTACATTTCTAAAGAGACAGTCACTGGGATTCCTATTATCCCGTCTACTTATTTTTAAATTATATTTACAGTACTCTGTTTAGAAAGAATTTTCAGTCTTGAACATAGTTTGGGAAATTATCCATTCAAAAGAAGTTTCCTTTGTAGTTTTTAGCTTGTAATGCTTCAAGGTATTTAAATCCACGTGGAATCATTTGTTTGACAATGATTCTAGACTAATAACTGGATTTTTTTTAGGTTACCCATTTGCAAGTTACGGATTCAGCATTTTGCCTTGTTTTTATAATTGTTATACTTGATTTATACAACTAGAGGATATGTTACTGGCTATAAGCAACGTGACGCTGATAGAACACAGCCTTTTCTAGTGGAAAAATGTTCAGACTGGGAGAAAGGAGACAAGGTTTTAGTCCCTGATTGCTCCCTAATGATTCTTTCCCCAACCTCCCTGCTTTCCTCATTTGCAAAAACCAGATCAACAGGGAACGTTTCAAGCTGTAACATTATTTTTCACTGGGTTGTTACATTCTGGGATTGCCACTTTAGTGTGAATGTATTTCAATATTCCGGGGTTTCTGATGACACTTAGCTGATTCCTAACTGGATTATCTGTATCTGCTCTCAATGGCTTGCTTTTCAAACGGCTTTACATGTTGCGAATGTCCTCTCCAGCATCAATGCTTTCTGATCATTTTGCTGAGGCAAAATTAACCTCTGTATGTGTGCATATACATATTTCCTTCATGTCCGTCAGAGTTGTTATCGAATTAGCACGACGCTTCGTTGACTGCGATAGGGCTCGTGACTGGTAAAGCAATATGAGGAGGTAAATGTTGATTTAATAGAAAGGGAACAATTCATTCCATAAAATGAAACTCGGAATTTCCTTGTCATTTAGATAATTTAAGTGCACATGGCCTATCAATTTTGGAATTATTATCCATACAAAGATAATATATGCATGTATGTGAATATAATTCAATCCTCACTATTTGCAGTTCCTCATTATCTGGAAATCGCCTACTGCCTAAAATTTATTTGAACCCCCAAATCATGACTCGAGGCACTCTTGTACATCTACAGACATGTACACGCAGCAAAAAGCTTGAGTTGCCCAATCCACACGTACCCCCCAAACATTTTTTTTAACAATGGCCTCGAAGTGTGGTGCTAAAGAGCTGTCTAGTATTTCGAGTGCAAGAAGGCTGTGTGACGTGCCTCATGAGAAAACAGGTGCTAGAATAAACCTCGTTAAAGTGTGAGTCACAGTGCTGTTGGTTGTGAGTTCAATGTCAATGAATTAACAGTATGTATTAAATAAGGTGTCTCTAATCCGAAACACAAGTCAAACAAGGTCATGTGTTGATCGGTTGATGAGAATGTTGGCTAATTCGGTGTCTGTTGTTGCTTTGCGGAACAGAACGATGTTATAATCACGGATAATGAGACTTGTGTGTGTATGTGTGTGGTGTGTGTCTATGTTTCGTACAGTTTTAAAGATTACGGATACTTATCAACCTAGAGGTATCTGATTTATAGAATCAAAACCTTCTAAGCATGTGCCTGTGGATACTTCAGGATGCATTGTGGGAACACAGGATTCACAAGGACGCGGGGATAGATTGTTAAATGTCACTCACCACCCAAGCTGTACGAACAGGAAAAATCAAAAAGTTATTTGACACTTAAATTCCTGTATTTCACTGCAAAGTCTTCCCTTCCTCTCTGTGAAGTATTTTCAAATGTATTATGTTTCAGCCTCACATAATGGAACAGTCTGTTTTGTGAAGTTGGAGAAGCACAGGTCCCAAGCAGCGATTCTCAAAGCTAGGTACACAGAGGAGTCAACTGGGGAGACGTGTAAAATATCGATTCTGTTGTCACCGCAACCACGTTGTCAGAACCTGACTCGAGTGCTGCCTGGGGGTCCGTGCTGGGTACAAGAGGGAACGTCACTGAAGGGACACACATGCGGGAATCATGTGTCTTAGGGTGCTTTGGCGTGGGGGCAGTGCCCGAATGTTTGTGCCCCGCTCCATTCATATGTTGAACCATCGGGTAATTAGGTCATGAGGGTGGGGATCAGTCGTCTTGTAAAAGAGACCCCAGAGACCCTCTTCCATCACATGAGAATGCCAGAAGTCTGTGGCCCAGGAGAGACCCTCAGCTGACTATGCCGGTGCCACGAGCTTGGACTTCCCAGTCTCTAAAACTGTAAGAAACGAATTTCTGTTGTTTGTAAGCTACCCAGCCTGTGGTTATTTTGCTACAGCAGCTCAAACGGACTAAGACAGGCAATGCCTTCAATGACTGTGAGAACAAATGGAAGACGCCTAGCTGTGTTACATGAAAAACCTTTGAAGATACAGTCTAATTTTCTAATTTTCCCAAATATCTGTTGCCATGGTTTCAGCACCATCCTCCAGGTTTTAGAATTACACATTAATCCAAAGGAACTTTTGCTCCCACATTCAACAGCCTTTCTCAGTATCTCCTTTGAATGTGTCACAGACATCTCAAACTCAACATGTGTAAAATTCTGACCGAGCTGCTGGACTTTGCCCTCAAACCTTTTCTGACCACCTCTCAAATGTCGGCAACTCGACCACTCCAGCTGCCCAAGCCAAAACGTGGTGTTATTTTGGTTTCCTTTTGTTTTCTCACATCTCACACGTACTTGGTGAGAAAGTCAAAACTGCCTCCACCATCCACACTGCTATTGTCTATCATCATCCTCTTGCCTGGATTCTTGCACTACTTGAACTGGTTGTCCAAGCGGGTTTCCACTCCTACTACAGACATACAGAGACACATACATTATACACACGTACACATAGATCTGCATCTTATGTATAGCCATGCCTGTGGAGTGTATGTGTGTATACGCATGTGTGTGTATGTGTGGACCCCTGCTCCTAGATGGGCATTTCCCAACACTGGAGCCATCATGATCCCACGGAAGGCAGAGTGCATCCATCGGTGCTTAAAAGTCCCCAGTGTCTTCTCATCTCATTCAAAGTAAATATCAGGGACTTCACAACATTGTTGTAAGGACCTCGTGACTTCCCCGCCTGCCCCTGCCTTACTGACTCTCTTGCTCTCCCGCTACTCCCAGATAACTTGCCACACTCCTACCACACGAGATTTGTTGCTGTTTTCTGAAAGCACCTGGGAAGATCACTGCTCTCAGCACTTAGCACTTGCTATTTCCTTTGCCTGGAAGGTTCTTGCCCCAGATAGTCACTGCCTGATTTTTAAGTAGTGAATCTTCCTCTGAAACACCTCCTACTTCAATTTAATATTTCCTTTTTCTGTTTGTTTTGCTCCAGAAAACTGTGACTTCCTGACACAGAGCTATTCAATGTAAACTTTTGGCCACGATGGAATAGGCAGCTGCTGAGCAGTTAAAATATGGCCAGTGAGGTTGGAAAACGGGACGGTTAACTTAATCTTGTTTTTATTAATTTAAATTTAAAATGTATTTCAATTCATTTAGCTTTATTAATTAGTTTTTATTAAATTTGAATCGAGGGTCGCTTGGGTGGCTCAGTCGGTTGAGTGTCCGACCTCGGCTCAGGGCATGACCTCACTGTTCGTCAGTTTGAGTCCCGTATCGGGCTCTGTGCTGACAGCTCAGAGCCTGGAACCTGCTTCGGATTCTGTGTCTCCCTCTCTCTCCGTCCCTCCCCCACTCACACTCTAACTTCCTCTCTGTCAAAAATAAATAAACATTAAAAAAACTGAATCAAAATAGGCATTTGTTACAAGTGGCTACTACAGTAGACGGCACAGTTCATCCAGAATCCATTTTTTTGGGTTTGATGATGCAGAGATCAAGATTCCTTTTTATGACATTTATATACACCCCCGCCCCTCCCCCTGCCGGCTCCCCAGCACCACTGGTTGAAAGACCATATTCCCTTCACTGTGTATCAATGCCTTTGGAGTAAGTCAACTATCCATATGGTTCTTCGTGTCCCTTCAAATCTGCTGATAAATCTTAGAATCTGCGTTCCAGTTTTCACCAAAGCAATTATATCAACAAATAAATACTCCACTGGAATTTTAATTAAGATTTTCACTGAATCAATACCTACATGGGAAGAATTGAGATTTATACTATACTGAGTTTCCCAATCAATGAAATTTTTACATTTCCCCATCTAGTTAGAATTTCAATTTATCTCATGAGCATTTTATCCTTATCTATATAGAAACCATGCATATCTTTCGTTAGATTTATTACCTTCTATTTGAGATTTTTTTACGCTATTGAAAATAAAATCTAAAACTTCATTTTGCTTATTGCCGGTATACAGACATGAAATTAGTTTTTATATTAACTTGATACCCAGTGATCACCCTAAAGTTTATCTGTAAATTATGGAGAATATTCTCAATATATCACCTGGCCGAGGACAAATAATGAGAACCTTAGTTCTACCTTTCCAGTACTTTGATCCTTCCTTTCTTTCTCTTGCTTTATTGCACTGGCAAGGACCTCTATCCCATACAGTGGTGAACAGAGTGATAATAGCAGGCATCTTGTGTTAATGCTGGTAACACAGGTAAAGATTTCAATATTTCACCATGAAGTATGAATGTGCTGGAGAGTTTTTTGTGAGTGCTCTTTAACAAAGTAAGGAAATTTCCTTCCGTTGGTAATTTATTGAGTTTTCATTTTCTCCCTTTTCATAAGTGGATGTTGCATTTAATCAAACACATTTTCCATGACTATTAATACCTATTTAAATGTACGTAAGTAACAAATTCAAGAATACAAGTTATGTTTACCTACATTTAAAAAGTAAATTATTTTCCAAAGCTTTCACATGTATCAATCTTCTCAGAGAAATAAAGTCTGTCCTTTTTGTTTGGAGACTTAATAAGATACTTCATTATTAGATGTTCTACCCAGATACCGCATTCATTGAAAATAATAAAACATTTTAAATCATTACCATTAAACTATTTTTTAAAGATTTATGTTGAGCTCTTTTGCTGAACAATATACATTTTAATCAAGTTGCAAATTAGGCCAACTTTCTACTGGTTTCATTTTAATTTTGTGTGTTTAAAGCTTCATGCAAATTTAACTATTAAATGAAAATTGATTAACTCACCAGTCATATTGCAATATAGAAGAAAGGGTTCCAGGGGACCACTTCCATCTGTATCTATATAGTAAAACCCTGAAGTATTTCCTCTGTGCTTATAGGATTCACATGACTGCTCATAGATAGCTGTAAAAAAAAATGGACCATCATAAATGGAATAGTATAAAATGAATCTCTGAAGTTCTAATTTGGACACAAAACACTCCAAGTGCTGAAATGTAATATGTACATTACTGACCAGGAGAAAAGATAGGACACACTTTAAAACTCATTCTTTTTTTAAAAAAAAATAACTAATATGGATGAAAGTAGGTTATATAGAGAAAGGCAGAATGAGGTTGAATTGCATGGCATTTCTTTCTGTCATTAAAGGAATATGAGATTACTGAGTCAAAATAAAAAAATATTTTTTACATTAGGTAAAACAACAAAAGAGACAGTATGTGTTTTAAATGTTAACATATAAGTACGCTGTAACACCCATTTTGGACATCCATTCAAATGGATCTTGTGACATCCACTTTGGAATTTCTAATTCTAGCATCACCTAACATCTGAAACACAATAGTGTAATCTCCTTAAATAATCTGCTATTATCCAATAATTATGAAATAGAAAGGTTTTAAATAATGTTGTAACAATTCTCCTTTCTCACAAAAATTACTTAAAAAAAATAATGACCGGCAAAGCTCTTCATCAATAATTTTAAAAGTAATTTACAAAAGAAACTTTCTCTAATTCTCTGTAATGAGAATTTAAGATAATTAAAACTGGAGGCAGAAGAAATATCTATATTAAATATTCCTTCAAGTGGTCTCAATATGTTTTGATCCATAATTGGATGGGTTTTTTTTTTTAAAGTTCATTTATTTACTTTGAGAGAGAGAAAGCATGAGCAGGAGACAGGCAGAGACAGGGAGAGAGGATCCCAAGCAGCCTCCACACTGTCAGTGCAGAACCCAACAAGGGGCCTGATCCCAGAAACCATGAGATCATGACCTGAGAAGAAATCAAGAGTTGGATGTTTAACTGACTGAGCCCCCAGGTGTCCCCATAATTGGACGTTTTTGATTATACAATTATACATTTGCCATGTACAAGTTTTGATATTAATAGCTATATATGATACACACATCGCATTGAACACTCGGTCAAATGTACTGATAATTTTCATAAAGCTTTTGATTTTATGAAATGAGAAATAAGTCATACCCTGAATGTCCTTCCTTGATCTAGTCTAAATTTTGGAAAATTATGTTAATGACTTTTTAGGCAATATGAAATAATGTTAACTAATTTGCTCAATGTTACTGAAATTTCAGATAATCATACAAATTTACTTCCCTATACCTCCACCTTCTGATGGTTTTATTTTGTTCCTATTATATATTACATAGACAAGAATTTAAGCATGGGTTGTTTTCTAGTCACATTTATATTTTGTGCAGTGAAACAGGCATGTAAAAATGGTTATTTTATTCACTTCTGCACACATATACATACGTTCATAAATTCTTTGAAGGCGGTTGGCAGGAGATATACATAACTTGAGAGTCAGGGTTGGTATTAGAAAGGACACATGATTGAGGTGCCTGGATGGCTCAGTTGGTTAACTATCTGACTTGATTTTGGCTGAAGTAGTGATCTCACAGTTTACGGGTTCGAGCCCCATGTCAGGCTCTGCAGTGATAGTGCAGTGCCTGCTTGGGATTCTCTCTCTTCCCCTCTCTCTCTGCCCTTACCCTATTCGTACTCTCTCTCTCTCAAAATAAATAAATAAACTTTGAAAAAGAAAGGACACATGATTCCATGATGGTAATTGGGAGTACATTTGCTTCGTGTGTATTGCTTGACTCTTTATAATATGAATGTTTATAACATATTATTTTCTAATAAAACCTTTTAAAGACTCCATCCCTGCCCCGTTCTCTATTTATGCTAACGACAGTGAAGACTTCACTACAACCAAGTTTGTCCTCCTGGCCCCATTTCTCAGAATGTTTATTGGCCAAAACCCTTCAGCTCCATCTGGACTACCTGTTCAAGAACCTAGTAAGTTAACTCCATGCTTAGAGCAAAATGTGGCCATAAACAAAAATACTTTATCAACCAGTTTTTTTCCCTCAGAATGTAAATATTTAGATTCATTCATAACAATTACAAACAAAGGGTCAATTAAAACACATTGAATTAGCGTTTTGTTGGGAGTTACTACAATTAGGAAGATGGTGAATATGAAAAAGTCAACTAGACTGGCCTTCTGCTACTGGACCTGGCTCGAGTAACTTGGTCTCTAGTTACAGTGAGGCGTGGCCTTCGCAACAGTAGGCATCCTTCATGATGCGAACATAAGCTGATGCCTAAGAATGACCCTGGCTGCAGTGGTGCAGGCTTGAGGGTGACACCAGGAGCCCCTCCCGCTCACGCCGTCGTCAGCCCCGAATCAGGACCTCTGAGGGTCCGTTCCAGAACCTGCAGGGCTGGGAGCCCGGGATGCTAACTCTCCACTCCGACAGGAGTAAAAGTAGCACACGGTGAAGAGACTGCGAATGGAGAGACTGATGACTGCATAGAACACCCTCGCCTGAGGTCAAGCCTGTGGGACATTGTAGTAGGAGAGAGGTCGCTCAGCAGTGTCTGTAATAATGTGAAAAAGTGGGAGAGAAAAATGGGCGTTTAGATCTCCCCGTCCTATGTACTGAAAAAGTGGACATCAAAATGGCATATGAGTCTTACTTACAATGCATGCAAACACTTCATCGGAAAAACTGCGTGGTTTATAATATACATAGAGTATTTATTGGTTGTGCTCCCAGGCTCTGAAGCACAATTCCAAGAGTTCACATACTCAGTGTCCCTCAGTTATTGAAGGGGCCTTGGGCAAGGTGATTAGTCTCTCTCTGTTATTTCATGAGTAAACTAGGGATAATAATAGTAACCTACTAATTCAGTGAATTTGGAACATCAGAATTCAATGAATTGGGACATAAAAAATATTATATCAGTACCTGCATTTAGAAAACATTCAATAAAATGAACTATTATGATTAACATCGTTACCTGCCATGCTTATTTCATTATTCTCACTAATGGGGTTATGAGAATTTAAGGATTACTCATTCTGTATTATTTATTATTTATTCATTATCTATGTTTATTCACTATTTATATTTATCCTTAGCTGCCTTTTTTTTTTCGATATACATTTCTCCTTTGCCAGCTCTCCTACTCTTTTCTATCCTGTTTTATGTTACCTACTTCTATAAGCTACTTCGACAACTTTGTGCAAAGAGGTATGGATTTAAAATAAACTAGGAATCAACTGGACGCTAAAATTCAGGCCTGCACGTTCCAATCCACGGACATATATGCGCACAGCCACGAAAAGGGAAATGGAACAAGGAAATCGGAACAGAGGCAAGAAGAAGCAAGTGTGTTCGGCTTACAGTTGTGACAAGTAGCTCCCGTGTAGCCAGTGTTTGCACAGTTGCAGTGAAAGGTATTCCAGGACTGGGAACATTCACCGCCATGTTCACAGTAGTTGGGCAAACACCTACAAAAAGGTGCAGATACAATCACTACTTTTCATTTTGAGCTGTCATAAACTGTTGGTCATGGTCATGTGAGAGAAGAATGTCCACAGTACCAGAAAGGGTAAATTTAACATGACTAATGGTTATTCAGTCTGTCATTAAGGTGCTTTAATCACAGAACCAAACCTTAGATCAATAGCTGCATCAGATTTCAACCAATTCTCGTTGGTTGTGACTGCTTAATTTTCAACATGTCCTGCTACATCAGAGCACTTTCTTTTCCCTAAGTAAACATAACACTAATTCAATATGCTGCCAGAAATACCAATAGCTTACATAAAATAACAACACTCAATCTTATTGATTTCCTACACTGAATATTTAAAGAAACAAGAATAAAAAAGAGAGAAGAAAAGAAGGAAGTAAGACGGAGGGACATCTTTATTCACTTTTTGAGTAGAGTGAATACCTCTAGGAATGTTGACGTTTCATTGGACAGGCACACAAATTCATAGCAGTGTGTTGGGGTGCTCTAGGATGCTGAATGGAACTCACAGGGGCTCCCAGGATATTTGAACTTTTCCAGAGAAATACAGGCATACTCAATATCTGCCCAAACTTGCACAATTTCCTGCTTGAGGTAGTTCAATGTCAACATTAGATCATAATACATTCCTTTCAATGATGTCCCATATTTAAGAACCTGGGTTTTCAGTAGTTGCTAAAAAACTAAAACCATGTGAAACCATGTGAAATCAGTGTTGAACAAAAATGAGGGTGGCAGTGTCTGACCTGATCCCAAGTTTTGAAAAGTTGTGCAATACTCAACAGATAAACACGTGTAATTGTGAAGTAGCTGTGTTGAATTCAAAATAAAATTAAAATATTTTTCAAATTATATATATACATATATATAATCTACATATATAAGTTACAATATATATTATGTATGTATATTCCATTTTCAAAGGCTTACTAAATTTTAGGACATATCTATAAAGTTGTTTGGACCTAAGTTACATCTTAAATGAAGGTGTTAGTTATATCTTTTGGCTTGGAACACTATGAAAAAATTACTGAACTATATAAGGCACTGTGGCCAAAAAACTTGGGGAGCTTCTGGTACCGACCTGAAGAGCCCTGATCAGATTATGGATGCTTTTCAGTATTGATATGGAAAGGTCTATTGAGACCAAAGTTTGAAATGCTCGCCATTACTCCCAAACAAAAAATTAAACTGCAAAGCCTATCAAGAATATATTCATGCTTGGGGTTTCTGCCACCTCCTTTATTAAAACTAAGGATGGGAACTTTGTGTTCTGCTCATAGGATTTCTCCAATTTTAACTGAAAACAATGCCAGTGAATTTTCCTGATTATAAAAAACAGATACCCACTGTACAAAAAAATCAAACAACCCAGGACACAGCAGAGGAGAAATATGGTTTATAATCTCATATATAAAAATCACCATTACAAATATATACATGCATGCGCATGCATATATAAACGTATATATGCCTTTGTGTGTGTGATTATGTTCATAAATAAAATCGTATGTTATTTTCCAACCTCCTTCTTAAGGATTCACAAATAAATAGTGGGCATCTTTCTACGCCAATTAAGTTTATATATATTTTAGTATTTTTATAGATTCACAGGAATCCATTCAGGAATGTTTCATGCTGTACGTATTTTTTTAAGCATTTCAGATCAGTAACAATCTAGAAGAAAGAGGTAGATTAAAAAACTTAAGACACGACAAATCCTAGTTGGTGATCAGAAAAGAAAAGGACAGCAGGCTCACGGACCTCAGCCATGCTTTAAAAGATATAAGTGGCTATACCTAAGATCCTAAAGAATGAATAATCAGTGTGATACATGTGCCATTTCTATTTGATTTGCTGCTGCTGAAAGATATTGAATTCATTTTCCTTGATTCTTGTTAGACCTGACTTTTCGCCTCTTTTAAGTACAATGTGAAGACTGGATTGTGGGTGGTGGTGAAATTCACCGTGTAGCAGCCTCTCCTGACAACTAGTAAGTAACCTAGAGTAAATTACATTGTAGAGTGAAGGACTGCTTTTCATTCAGTGTTCTCAACAATTTACGCTCTTCTCTTTCCTTAGTCATTCTCTGTAGCCTCCAACACTTTTCTGTTGATATTTGTCATTATTTTCGCTGTTCATAATGGGCCGGGGATACGGACAGCAGCCCCCTTTGTGGTTCTGTCCTCACCTCGCCGAGGGACTGGCCTCCCTCGGCCCTCAGGCACCCAGATTTCTGACTTAGGGTCACTTCCCCTGTATGTCCATAGAGGACAGGGGCAGGGCTTCTAGGTGAGTGTGCGTGTGTGAATGTGGATAAGGGAGATGTGAGTGTGTAAGGGGTGTGGGAATGTTCTTGTAAGTGTGCGCATGTGTGTGTGCATGTGCGTGGATTAGTAAGTAAGGAGGCGCCAGAATGTGCAAATAAAGAGTGTATTGTAAAGACTGGATGTGGTAAAGCTTTGGAAGCGTGTGAGTGAGCACACAAATGTGTACACACGTATGAAAGGCTGTTCGTCTGTGTGTAAAGAGTATGTGCGAATGACCGTACAAAGGTGAGTGCGAGCATGTGTGTAAATATATGTACACCTTTACATGTAGATCTGATCCAACTTAAAGTTACAGTAAAAAAGGAGCTACATTTGTTTACGTTCCTGGCAGATTTTTAAGTATATTTTTCACGTTCCTGTTTATTTTTCACTGCAATGTATTAAACCATCAAATTAGGTGTTTATTATATGTAGCTTGAATAGGAACCACCATAGATGTGACTGTGCGCCCAGGGGGCTGTGCAGTTTGGCAGGCAGACATTTCAGTGGGACCTGGCCAGCCCCAGAGCGCTGAGATCGGATGCAGGCTCTGTCCTGAGCTGCGTCCTCTTAGCCAACCTCACCTCTCTGTGCACCTGCTCTCAGATTTACAAGAAACAAACACTACCAGGAAGAGACTCTAAGGGTGTTTTGTGAGGGTTACTTTAAATACACATTAATTAATTTAAAATTCATTTTAGGGAGCGCCCCTCTATCTGCTAAATGGGACACTGTCCAATTCATAAGTCATTTAATGTACCCAATGAGATCTTTAACATTAAAAAATAAATAGGCAAAATTCATTTTAGAATGGTTGTTACACACAGTCTCTCACACACGTACACGTTCACAAGCTTACTCACATATCCAAAAGCACCTCCCACACTCATGCAAATCCTTACATACACCGCCACACAGCTCCTCACATGCTAACTTGTACATATACACACACTCACACACATCAACGCTATTCCCACACACGTGCACACACTTGTAGGTCATTCACACATGCATTCCCAGACTCCTTACACACTTGCATCATCCTTACACATAGTCACTCAAACTCACAGACTTAAATACTAATTCATGTTAAGTGCTGAGAATACAGACTGGTAAACAATTTTTTTTTAAAAAGAGACTTTATTTAATAATGCTTGCAAGCTATGTCAATAGGTATAGCATAGACGACCAAAATAAATGGATATATGTTTTCTTCTGAATATAAGAAAATGAGTCGAGAAATACTTTTGGAAACTTAAAAGGTAAACATACACAAAAATTACTTTGATTTTTGCTATTATTTTTAATACTGCTAGGGTTACTATTAGTCATAAGTTTTTCTTAAAAAAAGAAAGCATGTATAGCCAAGATCTATCCACAATTTGCTCACTCTTTCTGAAAAGTCTTCTCAAAGTGTGGTACTAAAACCATACATTCTCCAACTGGGCTATAAACCACAGTCCTCTGTTTTACAAGTGTGTATCTCCAGAAAGGAGGCAATCCAGCCTCCTCGGGTAAAATGGCAGCTTCGGAGAAACCCAGTTTGGAGAAGTGTGGATCCACCAGCACCAAAGGAATTGTCTACAATCTAAGATGGTTAACACGACTATCACTGATTGTGGATGACTGAATCTCCCCGCAGATCCTAATGATTGTTAGCCACTTGAAAGTGAGCCCTACCTCTTCAGAGCTGGCATGCCCTTCCCCAAATGGGGATGAAGGTTCTAGAGCTGATGTGGACGTAACTATGGAGAAGGTCACTGTCATTTAGTACCAAAATCAAGCCAACTGAGGTTTACTGTCTAAAGTCTTCCTTTACGTATCATCTTTCATTATAGAAGGAATTATTTTAGCTACAAATTGGGTTAAATAGATAAATGCATATTCCTAAAGAGGAAAGTATGGCCTTTTAATCCATTGCTAAATGAGATTACAATTATTTTTTTTCTACACACAACACAACACCTATTAGTGTTCAAAACAGGATCCACAGGCACTGACAGACTAACAGTCTATTAGATATAACACACATCATATATAACAGTTATAATATATACGTTTATGTTGATAAAATGTCTCATGCAAATCAAAAGTTATTTTTAAAGCTCAGTATTTATATTTATTCAAAGTATATATTGAACACCTCTACAGGGTAGGAGCTAAGTCTGGCACAATGTTTAATTTTTTTATCCGCAATGACCATGACATTCCATTAAACTCAATAATTAAAATTAACAACCTTCATATTAAAACATGACTGGCAAGATTATTTGGCTATTGTTGCCCATGCCTAAAAATACTTTTTAATTATTAACTATCAATTGTTATTTTAAAATTTACCTGTCCTCTACACTTAACTCCCAAATCTTATGCTATCATGTCCTGTGCTAGAGCTCCTAATGAAACTACTGGATCATGTTTATACCTTGATCAATGCTATAGTTCCAAACTTTTCCAAAAGAGGGGTTCCTTTTTATTTTCCCTGCAGAGAAGACAGCAATGTGCTGTTAAAGGTACACATTAGGAGCAGAGCAGCCGTGGAACTGCTATGCCACTGAAAATATTAGTCAGCTGTCAGAGAAGCAAAAGACATTTTGATAACCAGCCGCATAGGTCTCTGACTTACTGGTACGTGCTGATCAATACTACTGTTAGAATGTACTAATTTATTGAGTTTAATATTTTTTTGATACATTTATACTTGTCTAAAATTATAGCAGCACTGCCATGGCAACTTCTTACTCAACACGTCTCTGGAGGCAAGGGAAACAAAAGCAAACATGAACTATTGGGACCTCATCAAAATAAAAACCATCTGCACAGCAAAGGAAACAATCAGCAAAACTAAAAGGCAACTGATAGAATGGAAGAAGATATTTGCAAGTGACATATCAGATAAAGGGTTAGTATCCAAAATCTATAAAGAATTTATCAAACTCAACACCCCAAAAAACAAATAATCCAATGAAGCAATGGGCAAAAGACATGAACAGACACTTCTCCAAAGAAGACATCCAGATGGCTAACACATGAAAAAATGCTCAACATCATTCACCATCAGGGAAATACAAATCAAAACCCCAATGAGATACGACCTGCCACCTGTCGGAATGGCTAACATTAACAACTCAGGCAACTACAGATGTTGGCGAGGATGCAGAGAAAGAGGAGATCTTTTGCACTGCTGGTGGAAATGCAAACTGGCACAGCCACTCTGGAAAACAGTAAGGAGGTTCCTCAAAAAATTAAAAATAGAACTATCTTATGACCCAGAAATTGCACTAGTAGGTATTTATCCAAGGGATACAGTTGTGCTGTTTCACAGGGGCATATGCACCCCAATGTTTATAACAGCACCATTGATAATAACCAAAGTATGGAAAGAGCCCAAATGTCCACTGACTGATGAATGGATAAAGAAATGTGGTGTACATATATATACAATAGAGTATTAGTCGGCAATAAAAAAGAATGAAATCCTGCCATTTGCAACTACGTGGATGGAACTAGAGGATATTATGCCAAGTGAAATTAGACAGAGAAAGACCAATATCATATGACTCCACTTGTATGAGGAATTTGAGATACAAAACAGATGAACATAAGGGAAGGGAAGCAAAAATAATGTAAAAACAAGGAGGAGGACGAAACATAAGAGAATTTTAGTTACAGAGAACAAACCAAAGCTTGCTGGAGGGGTTGTGGATGGGGGATGGGGTAAATGGGTAAGGGGCATTAGGGAGGACACTTGTTGGGATGAGCCCTGGGTGCTATATACATAGGGGATGAACCACTGGAATCTACTCCTTAAATCATTACAGCACTATGCTAAATAACTTGGATGCAAATTAAAAAATAAAAATAAAGTAAATAAAAGTTATAGCAGCATCAACATTACCTTTTGTAAATCGGTAGCATGTTAACATATAAATAACATGGTCACATGTCTCCCACCTAAATTTTATCCCTGGAAACACGAAGCATAAAACTAAAAGCATATTTTTCCTATTGCTAATGTGACTATCATCCATTTCCTGTGGAATAGGTGACGGTGGGAAAAGGAGTTTTAAAACATGTTCATTTTGTATATAAGTTTTAATATGCTGCCAAACATTTGAAAATGGACGGGTCCAAGTTAAAGAAAAAATGAGATCCGTACCTGTCTGTGATTCCACATGAGTCTATCTGAAGGTCACTGAAGTTCCCAAGGGATCCCTGCTGAACTGAAATCAGATCCACCACCTTGTCACTGACAGAAAGGAGTCTCATACATCCCTGAAATCCACCAAGTGGATTTTTACATTTGGATCCAAAGCTGTTGTCAGGACAACCTGATCAAAACAAAACAAAACAAAGTAAGTCAGGATACATCATCATCAATCAGGAGTTAGTACACAGACTGCTTCATTATGAAAAAAAAAAAAGAAAGAAAGAAAAGAAAAGAAAAGAAGTAGCCATTTGATTATTTTCTTAAAATTAAAAGAGGGAGGAAGAGCCCCTTGCAGTCATCATTAGTCTGATCTAAATGACAAACTGCAATTTATACAAAGTATTTCTCATTACTACCATAGGATTCTTATGAAATAATGTTACAGTAATTATCATACAATTATTATACTATATTATTATTACATAATATTAAATTATGTATTACAGTTAAACATAGGAACTTAGTCTTTTGGAATGCAAAAAAAGGCATAAAGATTGAAAATGTGCACTGCACATAAGAAAAGATAAATCAATAACTATGAAATACCTTGGTATTTGAAACTATTTGGGAAAGGAGTTATATTGACTTGGGATAAAATTACCAACCATCTATTTAATTAAATACTTTATTTTTATATGCATATAAAAGCCGTATACACATGCATTTTAATAAATCATAATGACTTAATGTCAAAAACATTTCACTGTGATTTTATTTATCCTTTGACTCACAAAAGAATGTTCCATTTATATTGATTTTTTCTAACACTTACCTAAGCCCTGTTTCTAATTATTTAAATAATAAAGAACTATAATATTAACCATTACTCTCTGAGTTTTAATGATGTTCTAAGTGTTTCTCTATCCAAGTGAAATAAATAATTTTATGGAGTATGAGCACATATATTATACTTATGTATTTTTCATTAATCTTTCTTTGCCGTTATGGTTGTCAAGCACTATTACAGTTTCGAAGAATAAGAAATGAATCAGCAACTTCCTAATTCCAATACAATCCACGCTATTTTTCTACCTGAGAATTTCCATTATAATTACATACTGTGACTGAAGATATTTCCCCTTTAATGCTTGTTTTCCTAACAAAACCCATTTATATGGCAAGTGAAGACCAGGATTCATATTTAAAACTATTATCAGGTACACTGAAATATTATATTTTGACCAAGGGAGACTCCGAAGTTTCAGATTTGATGTATCAAGAAAAGGTGATGAATGCTCTTTGAGTATCAATTTATTGCACAGGCCACTACACACGTTTTCGGTGCTTAAAATTCTTCTGTGGTATAGGATATGGTTATTATAATCTCGCTGTGTTTTCTAGATGACTTATTAACCAATTAAGAATGTTAAAGTAACAACTGAGACGATAATAGTTCAACAATATTTGGGGGTGACTACAATATGCCAGGAATATAAACAGCTCTGCTAATCTCCTTTTCTCCAGGTAGTGTTTCCTGACACGTTTCAAACTATCTCAGAATAAAATAAATTTTGCAATATGCCTGCAGGGAATAAAACTAAGCAAACTCAGTCACCAAGAAAGATGATGGAACTTTCAGAAAGCACATTGTCGTACCATGAGGAACTTTGTATTCCTAGCTACGATGTTTAATAAGCAAGAGATTCTAAGAATAAAGAAAGGTTCAAGCCAGGTTAGTCTCATTAGTCTATGATAACAGGCACCCACAAGTGAATATATTGCAACAGCAAGGAGAGGTTCAGCACTGAACCCGTTTGAGATGGAAGTTTTAAAATATGAAGATTTCTAGGGAATACTTAATGTTGAATTAATGGATGGATCCATTCCTGGAGGCAGTCGGCATGTTAAGCACCTCTGAAGATGACAGATAAATTATCACTCGATGTCACTGCACCAGAAGTAAGATGTCGGCTTTGACTTCACGGTGGTCTAGCCTGTTCACTGGATGGATAATGTTTGATTTACACAAGCGGGGGTGTGAGAATTCTGCACACGGTCTAGTGCCTCCAGTTGGCACCGCACAGTGTGTTATTCTTCAGCACAAAGATCACATGGGGCAACATACAGAAATTAGACATTTATCTGTCCTCAACCCAGACTTAAAATTTATAATTTATAAATGATAAAAGCTGGGCACAATGCACCACAAAGCAGTCCAAATTTGTGAAAAGCACTCAGCTGGGGCTGGGGGGAGAAAGAGGAGAGAACGACGGACAGATAATGGGATCTGGCATGGCATATGGAGAATGCTGTGGTTTCTGAGCAGCCCCCCTCCCAATATAACTGTCACTCTCAAGATGGGCCTAGAATGGATGTACAATGCGGGCTGGTGGAACAGTGGGGCACCGCAGCCATGTTAGGCTGATTGTAGGCTGATAAGATCACCGGAAATTTGTAGCTGAACTGAGACACAAATGGAAGAAAACTTGTAAGATCCCATCTCAGAACATGGGACATTTATTCACTTGAGGATAAACTGGCTAAAGAATTAACACCCTAGGAAGCGCCTTCCACCTAGATAAAGCAGATCCTAGTAATACAGGGGGCTCTCATGCACAAAGAGCTGAAGGTCCAGTAGGGTCAACAACTGTCACAGTTTGCCTTCGGACTCAGGGCATCCAGTGCGAAAACTGGGAAGAGATGATCACCCCACTCCCCTTCCAGTCCACTTCCGGAATCCAGGATTCCCAGCCCAAAGCCCCAAGTGAGCTTCCAGAAGGATGGACCTTCTCTATCAGTCTCTGGAGCACAAACCCAGGAAGAGGAGGGGGGGAGCTGGGCAGCAGAAGGCCTTCTGCTTTCTTTTGGACCCTTGTTCCCAATCCTGGAAGTGTCAGGGTGCTCTACAGTTTGCAGAGCATGAGATCAGTAGAATCTCATGCTCAAAATGTTCTGGTACCAAAGGACACCAACCGAGAACTTGATTGCGTTTTATTATGGAACATTCCACAGTATATTGGTTAGGAACTTAGAAACACCTCAATAGATGCCAGTTAAAAAGAACATGAGAGGGAGAAATACCCCAGATTCGAGACAGTGTTTATCTGGGGAGAAGAGACATGACCCTGGAGGGACAAATGGATATTGATACTATTATCTTTCTAAGCTGGGAAATGCACATGTAGATATGCACAGCATTCTAATTAATATGCTTTAAAATGCACACATGATGTAAGATGTGAGCAACCGAGGACACTGGGTCCAGGGGGTATGGGAACTCTGGGTATCTTTGCAGCTTTTTGATAAATCTAAAAGTATTCAAAGATTAAAAGTTTATTTAAATAAAATGGTGTGTATCATAATAAAAACAAGCAAAATTACAGAGTGCACATGTGATGTAGGTTTCACCATAAAAAAATATTACAGAATGAATAATAGCAATAAAAATTTCCACAAAAATAGGTAGGCATTATTAAATATGAACATAAAGGATGAAAAATACTGAAAGAATGATGATTCTATTTTCATGATTTACACTTTTATCCAATCCAGTCATTTTTATCTAGTCTTTTTTTTTCCACACTTAACAATATGCGTGTTTTTAAAATCTCTTTTAGTGCTTCTAAATCTTTTCTGTTGAAGTGAAAGCTCTTAGTTAATTTGTTCTCTAGATCTTACCATTTATTAAAGGAATGTGCTCCTATGGATTCCCAGAAAATCAATCATATATTCCATGAGGTTTAATAAACAAGTTGGTTCAGAAATGTACAAATCTCGCTAAAGAAGCCAATTACGTCTTTTGGGATTGTTGCCACTATGCTGCCATTCACAGTAATGGATTATGTAGGGGGTTTTGTTTGTTTGTTCTCTTTTTTTTTTTTTTTTTAAGAAATTTTTTACTTTCCATCCACCTTATTTCCATTTCGTTGGCCTTTGTGGAAGAGCAGCTTAAGACCACTCAGTGCTGGTTCCTGCCCATTCAGTCGCCTGAGCAGCGGGAGCTGTGGACCAGTCTTCAGCAGCAGGCTGAGCGCCCGAGTCAGTAGGGAAATGCCAAACAGGCACAGAGGGCACCTGCCCACCTTCAGGACCAGTCTGTGACTTCAGGGTGAGTGGCAGTGAACTCAGGCGCTGGAGCAGCCCGTTCACCCTGAAATTCCTCCTTGGTCACAGTCTTTTCAGCAGCAATCTGCTCCTCCTTTTCAATCTCTTCAGGATCTCTGTTGAAGTAGAGACCAGACACGACTTCCTACGGGTGTTGTGGGTAATGGCACCACACGTGCACAGAACTTCCCAGGCCGGCGTCCAATACATCAGGCCCACTGAGCGAGCTCCCTTGTCGTGACAACGGATGGCGATGTCCACAGGGCGGAGAGGGGAGTTTGTGCTACACAGAGCGATGGTAGGCAGGTTAATATAAGACACCTCTGTGAGAGACTGGTGGTCAGCCCTGCAATTAATAACCAGGAGAAGTCTCAGCTCCTGGAAGGCTGCCTGGATCTGGTTAGTGGAGGTTCCGGGGGTGAAGTGGCCAGCAACAGGAGCGGCTCCAGGGGCAGAACACTTCAGCCCAGCTTGCTGGCCAGGATTCCTGTATGATACGACGCTAACATCAGCCAGGTTTTCATCAGCAACAGTGGCGCACGAGCTGCCAGCAGAAGCTTCTCCCAAATTCTCTTCAGATTCATGATGTAGACGCCATCACCTTTCCTTTTGTAGATGTACTGTCGTTCCACTTGCAAGTCAAGGTTGGTGCCACCCACGCGGGTTCCTGCTGCGAAAATTTGACGGCATCCTCCTCCTTCAATTGTAGGACATCGAGGGCTCTGGACTTTGTGAAAGTTTCCCTTTAAGTTATGGTGGGAACACAGAGCAACGCCATATGGACCCCTCCTTGGGTAGCATGGAAAGTGTTTGTTTGAAAGTGTTAATATCAGCCGAATGAGGCATGGTCTGCGTGCTTACTGTCAACTCTTAGAAAGGAATTTGTATTTTACTGATGAATCATAAAGATTGGGCTACTTGCCACCAAATTCAAAAGTGATTCTAGACAGAAGGACTGTTAAAATTCAAAACTGCAGCAATAAAAAACATACCAAGTCAAGATTAGAAATAAGTCTTACTATTAACAGTTTTACACCTTTGCCTTTCTAATGGCAAATCACCTTTGATTTTAATTTTCCACGCTAAAGATTCATTTCCATTTCCAAGGTTTTCTTTTCCAAACTTTTAGTTCAGTCAAACATCCCCTGGGCAGGTAAACGCTTCATGTGTCTTTGTTCTCTTAGAGAGATGACCTGGTGTTGAAGGTTGATGCCCTAATTTCATCCACGGTATCAGTGCATTATTACTTAGCGATGAGCAGAGGTTTCTATGGCTAATTGAGTTAGATTATTTGCCATTGGCATAATATTGCCCTTCTGCATTGGACAGTAGGAAAGCAATAAGGATGCTCCAGAGGAGCTAAGAGCCACGTTCAGGAAAATACTGCAATAAAACCAGGCCATAAAAGTCTGAAAAAGTCATATAAGAACCATTTAACACTAGGAAAATATAACAAAGTTCGAAAGTAAGAACTGAAGAGGGTGGCTAATTTGCAGTCATTCTCATGCAGAAATTGTAAACATAAGTAAATCCATCTCTAAGAAAGGCCTTTTAGGCCATAGTCGGTCATCTTGATTCACTCGACATTTCCATGCTCAACGAGAGGGAGACATTATTCCATACTATTGACGTTCGTTAAAATGATGACATCTCCAGGACAAAAGGGGAAGTAACTGCAAATATGGGTCAGTGTCCCATATGGCCTGACCTCTTCTCTTACCTCCAAAATAATAGGTGCCACCTGAATAAGTCTGCTCAGACCCCAGGGAAGAAGCAACAGAGGCCACCTGGCCATCCACTACCACACTCAAGTGATTCCTTTTGGCAGATAAGGAGATGGAATGCCACTGCCCATCATTTAATCCAACACCTAGGGGAGATAAAAATCAGTTAAAAGAGTTATCTCTCAACAGGGAACAGCATAAGCCGTTGGTTAGGAACAGCAATATACACATCACCCAATCAAGCACAGCACTCCCTTATGTTAACAAAAGGAAACCAAAAGACAGGAAGAGGAGACAAGTGGGTACCCTCTTGGGGAAAATGGTATATGATTCCTTTCTGAGGGTCTCAATAAAGGGAACAAAATCCCCAACACTGGGCAAAGTCTAGCCCAATAAAACGATTTATCTGCTTTTTTTTTTTTTTTACATTTGTGTGTAATCATTTTATATATTTAGCAAAGTATATCAAGTCAATCATTACAAAAATATTGGGAGAGACTATAATGAATATTGAAAGTTTGCCCATATAATACAAAGTTAAAAAATAAAGCAGTGTGGGGGCACCTGGGCAGCTCAGTCGGTTAAGTGTCTGACTCTTGGTTTCGGCTCAGGTCATGATCTCACGGTTTTACGAGTTCAAGCCCCACGTCAGGCTCTGGGCTGGCAGCACGGAGCCTGCTTGGGATTCTCTCTCTTTCCCTCTCTCCCCACCCTTCCCCTGCTCACGTGCTGTCTGTGTCCCTCTCATAAATAAATAAACATAAAAATATATAAATAAATAAATAAATACAGCAGTGTGTAAAACCCCATTTACATAGTCGAGCCTCATAGTGCAGAGGATTTGCAAATCCACCTAAGTCACCATAATGTTTTTGTAACCCCCAAATCAATACTCAGGGCATCTCTGGAATCATTCACAGAAATGTATATAGAACAGTGGAAAAACGGAGTGGATGGACACACGTTTCCAGCTGAGGTTAAACAAGGAGATGATACTTGTTTCAGCTGTCGTATGTAAACACGTTTTCCAACTTTTTGTGCTTTTGGTTGGTGATTTTGCAATTTAAAAGACCTCAGGGGGCACCTGGGTGGCTCAGTCACTTGAGTGACATGGGTCATGATTTCAGCTCAAGTCATGATCCCAGGGGTTGGTGAGATCAAGCCCCTGACAGTGCAGAGCCTGCTGGGGATTCTCTCTCTCTCCCCTTCTCTCTCTACCCCAACCCCGCTCATGTACATGCACACTCTCTCTCTCAAAATAAACTAAAAAAAAAAAAAAAAAAAAGATATCAGTCCTAGTGACAAAGTACAGGTTTGGTGTTACTACATGCAAGAAGGCTGTGATGTGTCTCACAGAGAAAACACACATGCTCGATGAACTTCACTCAGCCATTGCTTATAGTGCAGTTGACCATGAGTTCAATGTTAATGGATCAACAATATATATGAAATAAGGTATCTTTAAACAGAATCACACATAAAACAAGGTTATGGATTGATTGGTTGACAAAAATGTTGTGACCAGAAAGTCACAGGAACCTAACCCCATTAATTCTAGGAGTGATGGTTCAGTGTTTGTTAATGCAGTGTCCACAGTGACTTTCTACAATAGAACTACTGCAAAGAATGAGAATCAACTCCATATATACAATTCTAAGGATACTCCTATTTTTTTGTATACATATGGGGAAGGGCTGAAACTACCCCAATATATCGACAGTAATTTTTTCATCATGGAAAATTGTGGGTTTTGTTCATTCTTATATTTTCCCTGGAGTTCCCAAGATGATATATATGACCAAAATTCACACGAATCAAAAATCAAAGTTTTCTCATCACTTCTAAAAAATAACCTCCCATCCCTCCCACTGAAGCTCCTGTGTCATGAATCCATGACATGAGTTAGCCCTTTCCTTCTTAAAGGGAATTAAGTCTGTCGGTGGTTGAACATGAGCAGACAGGTGGAGTCTAAGCACCTCTATTGTGGATTAACCATCAAGGTTTTTTATATCCATTGAATACTCAATGCTGTATGACTTTATGGATCAAATTAGTAAACTAAACTATGAGTACTCTATTAAACCCAAAGGTCATGGCCTCTTTTCTGTTACTATGTACAATGTACAACTTCTTTACTTCCTCAGCTATTTTTGACCAGCTATTTTTCAGACAGAAAATGTGTAGAAGCTCTGTTAGGCGATTAAGCTCTTTGCCCTGGATTTATTTAGTATAACGCAAATTCCATCCTGGGCACCAAAGCTCATTTTTATACTACATCCAGGAAGGAGAAAAAAGATTTTCAAAGACCCAACTGGTTTAGTTTGTGAAAGATAATGAGAAAGACCTAAAAACTGAGAAATGAAAAATGTAGGTTAGATACTTTTAGATACCTTTTCTAAGAGTGGGTTCCGAAATAGACAACTGAGGAGTTATGTAATCCCTGATGGTGTGAGATTGGACTAAAATAAATCAAATGCCCCAGATTTGTCATCTAGAGCTTCCTTTAAGAGGATACATTTAGAGTGAAAGCCTTTGTATTGAGCTTTGCGTCACACCTACAGACACCTCCCACCCTCCCTCCCCTACCACGTGCCTCCTATCAGCTCTCTCAAAGGCTGGGTGTGCCTATAGACACGACTTTGCAGCTCTTATTTAATTTTAGGCTTTCTAGTGGTCGAGGACAGTGCTTCCCAAGCCACCTGGGGTGATGAACATTTTCTTTTCTGATCTACTGCGGACTGATCCTTTCAAAACCTCAGCGAAAATCAATTACTAAAAATTAAATAAAGAAGACATAAAATATGAGTCCAGCAACCTTGGCCTCGGATGATGCAGCAAGAACTTATTGCTCCAGCAGTGTTTTAGAGCTTAATCCCAATTTTTATACTCCATCTGGAAACAAGTATTTCACCGAATGAGTGTTACTCAGGGACCACACTTTGAGTAGCAGCGCTCCAGGGATCTGCTGGGTGAGGCATGCGTAGGAGTAAAGTCAAAGGCTCGGGGATTTCTTCCCTTAGTACAGAAGCCAGTTTAGATTAGGAACAAAAGATGGCCAGGACAGCCGTTCTGTCATCTGACACAGTTCAGTCACCCACCTAGGCAGCTAGCACGTTGTGAAGTTGTGCTATCGTTGTGGGGGAAACTTCAGGAAGCTATTCTCAGGCCTCACTTATAACAGACACTGCTCACTTATGACGAGGAGGCTTGTTACCCATCAATAGGATTTATTATATAAGTGAAATAATGAACAATCCACTTGATTTCTTTCTCTTAACTCGAGACACTAAGAGGGTAATTTTAAAATTTGATTCTCTTTTTTACAGGGTGCCTGGGTGGCTCAGCCAATTGAGCATCTGACTTGGGCTCAGGTCATGAGCTCACAGTCTGTGGGTACGAGCCCCACATGGGGCTTACTACTGTCAGCTCAGAGCCTGCTTCGGATCTTCTGTTCCCCTGTCTCTCTGTCCCTCCCCCACTCCCACTCATGCCCTCTCTCAAAAATAAATTTAAAAATCATTAGAAATAAAGTTTAAAAATAGATTCTATTTTTAAAGTTTATTTATTTATTTTGAGTGAGAGAGAGAGAGAGAGAGAGAGAGAGTGCACGTGTGCACACACAGGAAAGGGGCAGAAGGAGGAGGGGAGAGAGTATCTTAAGCAGGCTCTGCCCTGTCAGCACAGAGCCTGACGCAGGGCTCGAACTCACAAATCATGAGATCATGACCTGAGCGGAAATCAAGAATCATATGCTTAGCTGACCGAGCCACCCAGGCACCCCAAGATTCTATTTTTTTTAAGTGTACAACTCCTTCCTGCTTTTGGATCTGATGAGAGGGAGCCCCTTAAAAGACCACGTCGCTGTAAAAGTATGGAAGGTGACAAATCATAGAATTTGCACTCATTCTTGTTCATGATATTAGGTAAGTAAATGCTAATTTTAGCACTGCTCCCACCACTCGTAAGTTTTGAGTTGGGGAGGGACATGTTGTTGGTATAACAATAAGATAATAAAAACAGTTTTTACTGAACTGGTATCTGTAACAGGTATTGGGTGCCTTACATGCATTGTGTCATTTCATCTTCAACACTGCTATTGCTATTCTCATTTTAAAGATGGAGAAAATGAGGCTCAAGTAGGAAGATCAAATCACCCAAGGTAGTGTCCCGCTGGTAAGTTGATTCCAAAACCCACACTCTTCTCTGCCTGCAGGACAGGCAGTTCCTTTACTTTTTTGCTCTTGTAAATAATTAAATTTGAGAAACAGAAAAGCCGCCCCCAACAGCCAGGACGTGGCCTCGCATTCTCAGCCGGGTGATGCTATGGGACGTTGGCGAGCACTCAGAGCGAGCTCTCCCATTGAACACAACCTCATAGAATACCAATATTAGACAAGGTAACTCTGTGACCACACTGAACTTGGACCAAAAAAAGCCAAGACTACTTTCTTATCTTGTCTAAACATAGACGATAACAAGGCTTCTGCGAAAGCCAAAGAATTACCAAACTTCCTCCTTGGGATAACATGAACGACAACGGATGTTTTTGGTTTTTGTTTTTGTTTTACATCAATTACCTTATTTCATTCCTCCATCCTTCTAGATAAGATTTACAAAGATACTTAGTCACACAATTACCCTCACTTCCTAGCAGCATTTAATCCAGAGCAATTTTCCACTTCCTTGAAGCCTCCCCCCAAATGAGCTAACAGCCCCAAGTCTTACAATAAATCACCCTTTAACACCTTAAAATTGAGACGCGCCCATGGCTCCCCAGGTGTGTGCTCCCCTTGCTGCAATAAGCATTCAGCCCGACTTGTTTGATTACAGGTAGTGTGGTGTGGGCTGCGTGGAAGGCGTGGGCAACGCTAAATGGAATGACGGAAGACCGGAATAAGAAGTAAGAGGGAATGGCAGGTCATAGGGAAGAACACGGCTGTTCACCAGAAATCTCTTCCTCTCCCTCCCTCTCTTCTCCCTCCCTCCTCTCCCCCATCTCCCCTCCCCCTCTCTCTCTCTGTCTCACAAAATACAGAAAGAGGAAAAAGATTTATATCTGCTCCTCATGTACAATCTTCTGGAATCAACCCTAAATTGCCACAGAAATTCTGTGACAGCTTAGCCACCATCACTGGCTCCTAAGATGAGAATAGGCATCTATGAAATAAGACGTATAAAGAAGGAAAACCCTGCTGGACAGGGTAGGTACTTTGCGAAGGTGCAAAAGGGAGTTATACGTAGGCTATTGCTCAAGGAACAAGTGAAGGGTTTTTTCCGTTTTTAAATATCTTTGAGTGCTCTGACAACAGAGCACCCATTAGCTATATTCATCCATTAGCTATATTCGCCAACCTGAACTAAAGTTCCAGGCCTCCAGAAAGCTCTTGTCAAGATGAAAATATGGAGATCCCTGGTGCCGGTCACTTTCGGAGAAAGAGGGAGTTTCAGAGAGTGACAGGTTTACCCTCTGAAAGGTAGGAAGAGTCCAACAGTGAAAGGGAGGAAGGTGAAATGACACAGGCCTTCTCCTGGGTTAGGCAAATCAAGAGGGCCAGTCCTCTGCTGGGGTCACAAGAATCGCGAAGGTCTAGTAAGTGAAAAAATGCCAGAAACATTTCTTACTCTGCAAGCCTGCCTCACCAGGCCCTGCCCCTGAGAGCAAGAAGCTGGTTTATAGGCCTGATTTTCACCCTCAGCCAAAAGCAGCAGCAGAAATGCTAAATCATAGCAGAATCTCAAATCCTACAATACAGAGTCTGCTTTAAACAGGAAAATATAACCACACTGTTCGTTGGGTTCTTGATGTCATCTGATGATTTTTGCTTTGACATCTGTAAAAGCGACAAAGACTGGAAATATTTTGTGTCATGAGGGATTCTGTAATCCAGCTAATATCTTTTATAGTTTAGACTAACATAATATCTTTAATATTTCAAAATGATATATAGGTTGACACAATATTTTCAAAGAATTCCAAGTGACATTGTGCCAAACTATAGAGCGCATTAAAAATGTATCCTGCTAATTCAAAGATTTGAACAATTCAGTTCTTCCACAGCATAATTTAATTTTTATGCCACTGCAAAAGATAAAAATGTTGATTCTTTAAAACATGTAAGACTGGGAAGTTATACCTTAGCAGCTAAGAAAAATTGAGCCATCCTTATAAAATGGCAAGCTTCAACATGATATGGTAACAATCCACCAATAAGTATTTGGTTCCCTTTAAGGAGTCATAATAATACATTCTGACAAATGACTTAGTTCTAGAGCCTTGGACAAATGAACCACCCACCCAACTACCATTTACAGAGTCCCCTTTCAAGTGCAAAAGGTGCTTGCCTGGCTGAAACCGGCAAAAATTAGTATCTTAAGAGAAACGGGGAAAAATGGGAGTTGGGGGTCGGTAAGTCAAGGCCCACCTGTGTAATGTGAAGTTCAACAATTTCTCCTAGCCTGGTGTTCGTCATTCATCCATAGTCTGCACTCCTTGTTATTCGCTACAGAACAATTACACTGAGTCCTATGACACCATAGTGGATTAGACTGTATAGGGATTTAAATATTAATTTAAAGATTTTCAAATCAGAGTATTCTATATAGACTCAACACCTAGTAATTTATTACATATTCATGCCTGTAAAGTGTTTAGAATGAACCAGCTTCATGGGGCTCACTAGAGTACACTGTACTGAAGCAGTTTCTTTAAGGTGTTGAAACAAGGCTATGCATACAACCACTTCTTAGAATGTCAAATAAATCACAATAAACGACACATTAATGACAAGCTTACATTTTGGGGCCCTCATTTTAGGGAGCCTATTAATTATTTAGATGACACTGATTAATTTGTTTCCTTTGTTTCCTTTTGTCGGGTCTGCAAATCCACCACATTTTGAGCATTACATGAAAAAGTCACAACACAGTAGCTGTTAAAAATTATATTTAATATCGAACTTTCAGCTCCCACATTTAAACTGCAGCGACAGACTGAACACCAATACGTAAAGGCTAGGTATTTGTGCGTCCGTTTACACACTTGTTCCTCCTATATTTAGCTTCCAGCTGTATTTCTGCCAATTTTCCTCTCATATGCGATTAATTTTGGCCATAGTTAACATAGAGGAGTAGTACAGTGGCATCTTTAAATTTTTTTGAAAGATCATTTATTAAACTGATGTAGCAATTCACCCCAATGTGACCTCTAGTTGCTTGGCTTGGGTGTTATTCCATGTGTATGAAAACGTGCTGGAGATCCCTTGTCAAGAACTACATAATTTTAATGAAGAGGCAAAAATATCCCTCACCCAAAGCGCTGACCTAAATTAGGTATTAATTTTCCAAATACTCATACAGTCTCCTTAATTATAGCACTTCTAATCATTAAGATGATAACCGTATTGCCTAGAAGTAGAGAGAATCCCCTCTGGTACCCAAATGGAGAAGTTTGCACAAACCTTTTCATCCTCCCCAATATATCCAACTCTGTACAGAATATATCAGCAAGTGAAGTTACTTTGACTAAGTGCTTGGGTTTTACATCACACACAGACAGAGAAATACAGATCCAAGAAACACTCCTTTTCGCTCACAGACCAGATTAGGCTAATAGCTGTGTTAGACAAAGCCTGGCCTTCCCATGAAGACACCCAGTAAACTTTTGGGCCCATTTCAAAGTCTTTTGCATTTCTCCCAAAACACATTTCCTCAGAATATGTGGATTTATCTGGAGTGGGAAGAGGGTCATGAAAGGAAATTTCTATTCCCCCATAACTATCATTCTGGTTACTAAGAATGGCTAGGGCTGAAGCCACACTTAAAAGGAAATTAGAATCGAGGTCCTCGAAGGAAGAGTCCTGATAATCTTATTAACTCAAGTATTCATTCATTGAACAAACACTAGTTTTTTTTTTGGTTATGCATAAAAGTTTATGGAAAAGGGACAGAGAGATAATGAAATCTTTCAAACCCATACGCTGTGCCTGCAGGAATACACTTATTACCTGCTGTGATGTCACTGGGTAATTTTCCTGGCTGGTAGAGATTCAGCTTAAGTTTTCCATCATTAAGAAAGAGGAGGAGACCCCCTGAAACCAGCTGAAGTTCACTGAATAGCAGAAGTCCTGCCTTATTCCAGGTTCGAAATTGAAAAGTAGCAGACAGCTCGTCCTCCCCGGAAAAGCCTGGCAGGGCTAAGTAACTCCTGGGGCTGAGAAAAGTCACAGGCACAGACTGTGACTGCGAACAAGAAAAGGACACATTTCCCTGAGAATGAAGCAAAAGAAAAAGCTTTCAGAATGACTCCCATCATGTTAGTAATAGAAACTGAAGTGTCACAAAGGCTGTTTATGGATCTCAAATTACCCTTGATTTAAAACAACAAAAGGCTATCAACATGAAAATTCAAATCCTTGCCATTTATCTTAAAGGTTCTTCAAAATCCAGTGACAGCACGGTCAGGCAAACTTTTCCCTAGGCTCTGGGTGAAATCCATTTTTCCTCAGCTCTCAACTTCTGTAAAGGCATCTAACTCAATGTGACTGAATTCAATACAAATTTATTTAAGCCAATTCTTTGTTCGTATCTTCTCTTGGATTTCTACTCCTTGGGCTCTGGCTGAAAATGCTTTTCTCCTTCGTCCTTTGCTGCCTTTGGTTCTAATCCACCCCATAACATAACCAATATTAATGAGCTACTCTTTTTCCTTCTGTATTTTTTCATATTTCATATATATATGGATATATATATATATATATATATATATCCATATATATATCCTCGTTTCCAGGTTTTGTCTTTCCCAGAAAGACTGTAATAAATAACTCGGTATGCTCCTCTGTATATTTTCAGTTCTACGGAAAAGGGTTCTAAATGCAGAACTATATATACTTACATGTTTTAATAAATATTTCCAGCTTCTTTTCCAAAAAGAAGTTAAAATACTCCACAGTTCTACCGGTAATATACAAGCATATCCTTGTCCCCACATCCTTGGCAGGAATAGGTATTATAGATCTTTTAAATTTGCACAAGTTCAATGACAAAATGCCAAAGTGATATATCATTCTCATTTATCTTGCATTTACCTGACCAATAGCGAATCTAAGCATTTTTCACGAGTTTGTGGCTCTTTGGGACTAGCTTTCCTCAGAATGGTCTCTTTATAGCATCAGCCCATCTTTCCTTTTTTCTTGGATACTACAATGTACAATGTACTACTTACATTCTTTTAGTTTTTTTAAAGATTTTATTTTTTATTTTTTTAAGTAACCTGTATACCCAACGTGGGGCTTGAACCCACAACTCGGAGATCAAGAGTCTCATGCTCTACTGAATGAGCCAGCCAGGCGTCCCAACATTCCTTTATTTTTTAAACATTTTTGGCTCTTTCTTGTTATGCCTGTGTCATCAGATTTACATGTATTATTTCTCATCTAACAGTTTTAAAACAGAGTTTCAAGACACCTTAGACTTGCATAAATTTTCATTAAAATACTATGTATAAAAATTATCTAACTAGTAAAGTATATATTTAAGGATTTAAAAAATCTTTGCCCCCTGAGTTATTTAGAAATAGTTAGGGGCGCCTGGGTGGCGCAGTCGGTTAAGCCTCCGACTTCAGCCAGGTCACGATCTCGCGGTCCGTGAGTTCGAGCCCCGCGTCAGGCTCTGGGCCGATGGCTCGGAGCCTGGAGCCTGTTTCCGATTCTGTGTCTCCCTCTCTCTCTGCCCCTCCCCCGTTCATGCTCTGTCTCTCTCTGTCCCAAAAATAAATAAAAAACGTTGAAAAAAAAAAAAATTAGAAATAGTTAAACATGTTCCTTAACAGGCTTCAGAAATGAAGATAAAGGTTTTTACTTTTCCTGAAAATATTCTTTAGCATGTTTTCCAAATACAGATTTGGAAAGTCAATGAAATCAACTGTACTTAGAAGGATACACATTGGAATTAAACCAGTTAGTCTTGGTTAAACAAAGATATTTGGCTATGTTGTGATCCTGTTAAAAGTGAATTAGCTTTCATTGTGGACAAATATCTTGTCCCAGTGAATGGAAAATAAAAGCTGAAGAGTAAGTGATGCTGACCCATAATGTAAAGGCAATTATAAACTAACAAACCTCGTAAAACTGGAAACATTTTACCAGCGGCAGTTTGGTCTGATGCTTCATTTGGACAGTGGCCTGCTACCCCGCAAGCAGCAAATCCTCTTGCCAGTGAAAAGTAGGTGTTAGCTGCATGGGCAGTTTCTGGAAGCTCATTTTGCCAATGAAACACACACATCTACCTACGGCTTTTTGATTTTCCTTTTAAGTCATCTTCCCTCTTATCCAAGTATAACTAAAAATCTTTCTGAATGGTATATTCCTATAGATAACATCGATTCACACAGAGAATTAGGAATAAAAAATAAGAAAATAAATATTCCCGTGATGTGCTTTGCAACTGGCTGATATAACACGAGCTTGAATTTATATATCCTGAATTTTGAACAATTAAAGAAATGTATTGAAAAGGATCTACGTTTTTCTTTTCTTTCATGAAGCTTCTTTCTTGAAGCTTCTTTCATGAAGCTAGTTAAGCTGGAAACCGTGTCTCCCAGAATCCTCTTTCCTGGCTGCTTCTGGTTAAAAGTTAGTCAAAAACGGAGCTTGTGTGGTAGTTGAGGCAAAAGTGAAATGCCAGCCATTTTTTTCCATGGGAGTTTGTTTGTTTGTTTGTTTATTTATTTATGTATTTATTTCCTGTGATACAAGCACAGTGAGGGATGATCACAGAGGAGCTGGCTTTCCTTCACCCTGTTCTAACTCTTCTTCCTGACAGCTGGCCTCCACTTTTCAGCTCCTCTGACAAATGTGAAGATCCAAGTCCTAAAAGAGATCCCTTGTTCCTAAAACTCGTAGTGGTGCTACTTCCCTGATGGACCCCAGACCAATACAGTTATATTTAAAATCTGCTGCATTTCCATAGCATTAGAATATAACGCAGCCTGACCAACATCACTATTGGGACAGATTGGCAGAGGCAGTGTCATAACGGCCTGTTCGTTTCTTTTACTTGTTATGAATGACCATGGCAAAATATAGTTTTTCAAATGCCTCTCTAATACACATGGATATTATCTGATTCCAGGAACTTGATTCCCTTGATTAAGGGAGGTTGTCAGGGCGTATCTTATTAAGGTAGTTACAGAGCAAAGGAAATTGGTCCCCTGGAGTAAGAGCGTCACGACAAAATGAAATTATCAACTGTAAAAAAAAATGTTTTACTTCATATAAAAATAAAATAATCACGCTCTGTGATATTTATAATTGCTTTAAGTAGAATTAATCCCTTACATGAATATTGCCAAGCAGAGAAAATTTTTAAAAAAGTAATCTCTTAAAAAAAGAGAGAGAGTAATCTCACATCATATCAAGTGGGAATCCAAAGGGAAGGAATTTTATTGTGTGAAAAAGCAACAAAATTTCATTCATTCATTTATATGAAGATTCACTTACCATAGTGATGATCTCTGGTTTTTGTTGCTTGGCCAAATCAATGATATCTACTCCATTATAAAAGAGATTTTCTAGACACCCATGAAAATTTTTATGGGGGAATGACACTGATTTTCCAGGTGCTGGAATCCCTCCGAAGCTGATCTTAGAAAGAAAAATGGCATCAATAATATTGTTTAGTGATTTTCTGACAGTTTGCTTAAATAATTATGATTAGTAACTATAGCTTTAATCATCACAGATAAATCAATTTTTCATCACCCTACACTGCCATGTTGCTAATTTCATATGGATATTTTTAAAAAATTAAAATGCAGATTCGAAAACAAATTTACATGCATTCAGTTTTCATTTACACTAGAGCTTGATTATTCTTACAAGTTACTAATCACATCTGGATGTTTATTGGCTGATGAATAAAAATGCCTCTTTATATCCATGGTAAATCTCTGTTTAATAACATTAACTGGTTATAATGGCGTTTTGTTCTATATGTATTTCCGGCACACATTGGTGTTTGTGCATTTGAATCGATTGATAATGAATTAATTAATCTATTAGTTACTACAACCTCTCCATAAATCTACACTGCTTGAGGGTACCCTAAAGCGCACAAAAAAATCATGCAACACATTCTGTATTTACCGGTGGTAATATGATCTCTTGGAGATTTCCTACATGTGATAATCTGTGACTATACATTTCAGGTAAAAAAGAAAACTCTCTCTCTCTCTGATAACAGATTAACATATCATCAGAAAGACAAAGCCTCAGTAGCATATGCTCAAATCTGCTACTGTGAGTTAGGTCACCTTGGGAAACATGTCACCAGGACTTTGATTTACTCTGAAAGAGGGAAGGGGTGCTGTCTCTACAGTATGTTTTCTTTTGCATGGCTGCGCCACATATACATTGTAAAAATCGGCATTAATTGGAACATAACTATCACACCTCATAATCAAGGTCCAGGTAACTGAATTCTCCCTGGGCGTGGAAACGGTGCCTGTGCTCATCCACTGTAAAGTTCACTTGTCTGCCCAACCGTTGGATCAGCACTGAATGCCAGTGCTGATCATCCAGCAGGCTGCCCAGGGTGAGATTGATCAGTGTGTGAGCAGAGGGCAGTTTGGTTTCACCTTAGAAGAGAAAAAAACAACAGTACCGTTATTTCCAGTCTAAAAAAAAAAAAAAGTTTCCCCTTGGGGACCAGGATCTCTCATAATTGCAATCTTCTTCCTTGCATTCCATCCGAAACACTGGCATGGATTTACCTGGAGTTTGAATATAATATCCTCTCAACCTTGCTGGAATTTCTTCCACCATTAATTCTTTTTATTAGTATTTCCCATCACATGCCATTTGCAAAGTAAAATGTATCTTTGCTACAATTTCATTATTTTTACTAGCTCAGTATTTTTCAGGGACTCATCCCTTTCTTCATGATGTTTGAAAACAGCTATGTAGTTCTCTTGGCACTAAGCAAAAGAAACATCAAATGAGGGTCTTGCAGGGGTGCCTGGGTAGCTCAGTTGGTTAAGCGTCCGACTTAGGCTCAGGTTATGATCTCATGGTTCCTGGTCTCAAGCCCTGCATAGGGCTCTGTGCTGACAGCTCAGAGCCTGGAGCCTGCTTCAGATTCTGTGTCTCCTTCTCTCTGTCCCTCCCCTGCTCACTCTCTGTCTCAAAAATAAATAAAACATTAAAAAAAATTTTAAATGAGGATTTGTACAATTTGCAAAATAGGAACCATTTTTATACCTAAGTATGATACTGGTGTACATATAAGCCCCTGAATCTGGAAATAAGGCACCTTAATTGTTATACGATAAGCTATAAAAGCATAAAGTTACTGAAGTGATATCTAAGTGGCCAGACTGTCAAACACTTCGCCAAATAGATTTACCTGAATTAATAAGTAAAAAGAGTTTTCCTCTTCGTAAGTCCAACGTGATATGATCTCCATTTTGCCCTTCCCGGTGGAGCAGAATTCCATCACTCTGCATAGTTTTAAATTTCAAAGAAATAACATCCTTTATTGGGCTCAGGGAGTTTTGATCAAATCTATAGACAAGGGAACTTTTTCCATCAAGATCAACCACTTCTGATCCTAAAGACAAAGACATTAAAAGTCATTCTAAAGGATAAATATACTTTTTATTAAAGCATTTTAAATGCGCATATATGTACATATGAATGTACATGTATGTACACACATATATATACATACACATATATACATATATAAAGCATTGTGCATACACACATGCACGTATAGTTCAGTTCCAAGCCAATCATGAGGGAAAATAAAAGCTCGTGTCTAATTCCCTTGTGATGCCTGGGATTGATTCCATTTTAGTCTTTGCTAACCTATTTACAAAATCATTATCTAGAAATACATCTCAAAATGTATTCCTAATTTTCTATTATTGAAAGCTATTTCTTTTCATTCAATGAAAAAATAAAATCAAGAAAAAGGTTATGATCAATATCCACACAACCACTTTGCATATTTCACCATCAGTATTTTTAATCATGTTCCTGAAGTGCTGAAGGCAAATGGTGCTTAGCTCCTGAAAAAATGGTTTTGATATCTCAAAAATTCTCTCACACATGCTATAGATAAAAGATCTGCATAAAAATTTAAACACATCCATCAGACTCATCAAATGCCATCTCAAGTATATATTAACCTGACCTTTGTGCTTTGTTTTATTATTTTTGTGGCTAAGTAATAGTATTTAAGAGCAATGCTATCTTCTGTCTTCTAAAGAGCATCACTGGAAAGATAGTCACTTAATGATATTATAAGGGCTTTTCTGCTGCATTTGTGTCAAAACTGTGACATTGACATGTTTTTTCAGCTTTCTGACAGTGTCTTATCTACTCATTGTCAAGATCACTTTTATTCAGTTCATCTGAAAAAAGATGTCATGTTATACCAGTAACATAACAGCATATCTGTCAAAATCAGTTGCACCCAAACAACAGACACAAAATAGAACTGATAATACTCAGAAAGCCGAGCAGGGTTTTCTACATTTCGCAAGTCAAAGATTTTTTTTAAGGCAATTACCTTTGCGAGTACATTTATGTAATAAATGAAGAAGTTAGGGAAACCCAATGAAGCTATTTTTCAACCGGTTAGCTGACTTTTCCCAGTCAATGAAATGACATTACTCGTCTTGTTTCATTTGACAAAATTATTACAGCTACTTGTATGCCCAAATATACATTTCATTCAGATTATCCATCATATTTAATGTGAACCATTTATATTCACCACCACCCCCAACTTTTTTCAACTATTTTATGCAGCTATCTTTTGAAAAATCAGAGGTTTGATTTTTCCACATCTTGTTAATGTGCTTATAAAGAATTCATTCACCAAATGCACATGAATAAACATTGCATTCTGTAGAAAGAATAATGTTAACTGAACAATTATTCCTTGTTATATAGCTGAATGAATGTGCATGGTAAAAACATAACTCTGTGTCAAATACAAATAATGTGTTCTATGATTATTAGATTACAATAAATTAAGAAAAATTCCAATAAGACAGACTTTAAATGCTGATACATTTGGAGCAATGCAGTTATCTCTGAGTTAATGTATTGCTTAAAGGCAACCATCATAATAATGATTTTACTTTAGATAAAGTCTATTTTTGGAATAAGCTACCAAGAGAAATTTTTTTCCAATAAAGGTTTAGCCTGTGTTACTTTACCCCACTATTTCTTTCTTTCTCTTCTTCGCTATTATTATTATCACATTATAATGGTCATAATCATCCTTCATGGCACCTAAAGCTTTTGTGCCTTGTATATTTCCATCAGCAACAAAGGAAAGTGAAAAATGTGTCAGACAATTGATGTCTAAAGCAATGGTATACTGCTTCATCTCTTAAAACGAAGCCACTTGCCATTTTCTCTCATTCTTACCTATTATCTTCTTACTCCATGGATATTAACTAAGAAATCTGAGACATTCAGAAACAATAAGTATCTATTCAGCAAATCGTTTGTGAGACCCTGTGATGGATGCTGAGATCGAGAGAGTAATCAACACCAGCAAAGCCCCCTGCCCTCATGGAGCTGACATTCCATGAAGGTGGACACTGCTCAGCAAGAGAACAACCAAGACAGACTGATCAAGGTCAACAGAAGACTGGCTCTTTAGTTAAGGTAGTTGGGGAAACTCACCTCTCTGATCTAGAAACCTCACTACTAACCTTTCTACTCCTCACAGTCTTCAAGTCCTACACGTGTCCCCATAAGCTCTTAGAATTACTCTTAGGACATTTAATTCCCAAAGACCTAGACGTTCTCCCAATACTTTCTCTCCTCTACCGTCATGAAAAGAAATACGGAGACAGTCAGTAACTCAGCTCTCAGAGGAGGAAGAGGAGTGGGGCTTGCTTTGAAAATGGGTCTATAAGTGAGAAAGTAGTTTAAGTAGGGAAATCAACAAACTTGCTGCCACACCATCATGGACTTCAGTGTGTGTATGAACAATATCTTCAGGGAAGAAAAGCTAAATGTAATTCAGAATGTGAGTACAATGTTAGTATACGATAACTTCAACTTAAATGTGTGCAATATGTGTACAAGAATGATCATAAAAGAAAAAACTCAGGATGACTCCTAACAGTATTACTTTAGATAGAAAACTTACTTATAATGGGTCTAATATAAGTCACTGTTATAAAAAGCAATTTACACAACATATCTGAAATACAAGCAGCATACACTTTTAAGCAATAATCACAAAACTCTGTGCTGTGGCACATACAGTTAATGATATAAAAATCTAGAACTATATGAAAAAGAATCTTGAGAAAGACAGAGAGAGAGAGAGAGAGAGAGAGAGAGAGAGAAAGAGGGAGAGAGAGACACAGAGAGAATTAATTTGAATTCATTATGAGAATCTATCTCTCCAAGGATGCTGGTCGGAGAGATAGGTTTGTAGTCTCTCCTGAAAATGGTCTTACCCACTGTTAAGAAAAACTGGAAAAACTGGATATAACCCAAAGCAATAATTTCACTTCCTTTCAATGTCATATTGGACCATTTTCTCACAGGTCCATCTAAAGATTATTTAATTCTAGGTGAATTAATAAAGGTTTCATTTTACTATTTATTATGGGTTAGAGCCAGACTGTGCTCAGTTACATGCTAATTTGTAAATTTTTTTCCCAGTGGAAATACAAATGACTTCTGTGTGATAGAAAATAAAAGCTTTTGGTTTTAGTGCCCTGTTCGACATTAACCATTTATGTACCCAACCTAGTGATAGTCATCCAACATACTTTCCAGGATTCCTATCTACACTCAGTCTCTTGCATCTTCTTTCAACTAGCTTTACGATATTTCTGATTCCTTCTTTAATTAATCTTTCATATGTATTTATTCTGTATTTGAATGAAAGTCATGTTTATTTGTTTTTGAAATTTTTACTTTCAACATTACTAACCTTTTTTTTTAAATTTTTTTTCAACGTTTTTTTATTTATTTTTGGGATAGAGAGAGACAGAGCATGAACGGGGGAGGGGCAGAGAGAGAGGGAGACACAGAATCGGAAACAGGCTCCAGGCTCCGAGCCATCGGCCCAGAGCCTGACGCGGGGCTCGAACTCACGGACCACGAGATCGTGACCTGGCTGAAGTCGGACGCTTAACCGACTGCGCCACCCAGGCGCCCCAACTAACCTTTAAAGTTCAACTTGGGCTTCACATCATTGGCTGGGGAAGCAACATTTCACGTCTGAGCCATCACCAGTAACATTCAAGGTGAATTTATTTTTGCTATTCCACAAAGGACACTACCAATGCAAATACATTCTCACAAAAGAAAAGTTCAGATGATTCATAACAATATTTACTTATATTGAAACTAACCTATGAAAGATATAATGAATGCATGCCATTCATGAAAGTAATCTAACTCTGTATTTATTTGTTTAGAAACACTAAATTAAGCATCCAAGTAATAATCATGTTTCAGTTAACAGAATCACACTTATGCCCATCTTTTGTCAAACACTTTCAGAAAACGAATCTTTTATACCCGGTTGAAATGTATAAATAGGAAAAACAGAGGTATTAGACAATTGGCTGTAATACAAATTAGAAATCAGAAGTTAACAAAATTTATAACAGCCAAATACCCACAGTCCAACGATGTAGGAGGAGACGTGTTACTTGACTGAAAGAATTATTTTTCTAATTGTAAATCTGTTCATTAGTAGGCTTGTCACTCAGGTTATATTTTAATGATTAGATTCCCATCAATATTAATATTGTGACCCTGTCATATCCTGTTCACCAGAGGGAGGGCATAAACTCTAATTTTCTAGTAATAAGTTGCAAATTGTTCTGACACATTTATCCTCCTCAGGCTAGCCCCCTTCTGAGACATTTTTGATAGTTTTTTTTATTACAGGGTAGCCCAGGAGTTAAGATAACTAGTCGGCGTGGATTTGCACCTTCACCCTCCCTTGGGCAACTGTATGAGTTTCCTGTTATTGATGTAACAAATGACCACAAACTCAGTCACATGAAACACAAACTTATCATCTTCTAGTCTGGGAATTCAAAAAGTCCTAAAATCAAGGGGTTGGCAGGAGCTGCTTTCCTTCGGAAGTCTCTGGAAGATGATCCCTTTTTCCCCCTTTTCCAGCTTGGAGAGACCATCTGCATTCCTCGGTTCACGACTTCTCTTCATGTGCAAGGCTAGCATCATAGCATCTTCAAATCCCCCACTTTGTTTCTCAGTTACATCTCCTTCTCTGACTGATCCTCTCACCTCCCTCTTGTAAAGAACCTTGTAATTCCATCGGGTCCAACTAGATAATCCAGGCTACTTTCCCTGCCTCAACGACCTTAGTTTAATCACAACTGTAAGTGCCTATGTCCCATAATGTAATATAGTAACAGGTCACAGGGCATTACTCCCTCTGTGGCACAAGTTTTTCCACCCCTTTGTCCCTTTCCTATCTGTCACATGGGAATAACAATAGTATATTCTTCACAGGATTGTTGCACGAATGTCTATCTGCATAATTTTTGGAAGAATTGCTGGTGCAGAATTAAAAGTCAATAAACATTAACTACTGCTATTACTTATTGTTAGAACACTGGGCAGGGAAAGAGGTACAGCAAAAATAGTTTAACACATACATTCGGTGTATTTAAAACTGAACTCTTTAAAAAATAATGAATTTCTGAAGAGCACGAGGAATGCTCCATTATCAATGTCACTGCCGGGTTATGCAGCAAGAATGATTTTGAGCCATCTGTGGGTTCTGTGGCTTTTTCTCTGTCTGTCAGCTAATGCTTGAGCTGACTCACTATGGCAATTGTCGGTGACCTGAATCCTCCTTAGTGAATACCTCCATCTCAAATCTTCTCATTTATAGCAGGCATCAAGGAAAGAAGAGACTCACAAAGACTGTAGGCCCTACTCTCATATCAGTTCTCCCCGTGACCCCAGGAAAGAGGTACAGTCTGCTTTATTTGCATGATTCAGAAATACAATCTCCCATGGAATGAAGAGATTTCCAATAAAAATATTCAAATTTCTTTCAGGGAGTTGTGTCAGAAGTGGTATTGCTGAAATGCCTACTTGCGCCCCTTTCTGCAAGCACGTATCTATGGAGAGCTCCCTGTGAACAGGGGAAGACACAACAATGCATAAATACAAAGCACATTTTTGTTCAAGGAGCTTCCATTGTAATGGGAAAGACACACATCCCTGAGATGTGATTTTTCAGGCCAGTGCTTAGAGCTTTGCTGCTGCGTCAGGGCTGGGTCTGAATGATTTCTAACATGTGCAGGAGGAGCTGATCCACTCAGCCTGTGAGAAGGATGTCAACTAAATTGCAGATTTACCTATGCGAGCAGCAAATTGTTCTTCTACCTGGGCATATGACACATGCAGATACACCCCTCAGTGTAATATCTTCCACTTGACCCGGTATCCTTCCCTCACACCTACATCCTACCCCTGCTCCAAAGTTTGAGGCTTCACAAAATGTGAGAGGTTGTGATTTGAAAAAGCAACACTGTCCCTACCACTCCAAGTGGATTGCTAAGAAAAAAAACATACAGGAGCATGTTTTCTTAAATTGAGCTCCATGGTCTAGCCATGTTAGAATCAACTGAGGAGTATCTTGTGAGGTTTCCAGAAGCATCCAACATCCTGGGTTCTGCTTTATATCCACCAGCTTGGGAGCTCCTAGAGCCACACCCAGGAAAACAGGTTCCTGAGCGACCCCTGAGCAGATGACAGCATCAGGATTATCTGACAAGAAGAACAAGAAGGTTAAAGAAACCTTCTGTCTGAAAATGAGTAACTTCGTTGCATATTGAATTGGACCATGGAAAATGAATATGTTTATCTACATGTAGGTGGTACTTGAAGAAAACTGGACATGGGAGCGGCTTGTCCTTGAAAGATGTTTTGGAGAGAAACTGGCTCTGTGAATTAACTATGAATCATTGCATCACTGATGAGGTCAGTTGGCTAAGAAATGTAAAAGAGAAAAACTGGAAGAGAAAATGCATGAACTGGAACACGAATCCTTGAATAAGAGAAAACTGCCTTTATTAAAGGTCATGAGAGAGTTCCTGAAAAAGACATGACAGCTTTCTATGAATTCTGTGGGAAGCACCCCAAAAATATAAACAGAGAAAAGGGCTCTAAGTGGAGAAAGAACGATCGACCAAACTCTTCTGGGCTAAACAAGAAAGTCAGTCTCCAATACTGATCATACTGCTTCTTTATTTGAAAGTTACTACCTATGAATTTCTAAACACAGGTCCAATTTTGACTTCTAAGAAACATAAATCAGGCTGAGTCACCATTAAACTATTATATAGTGAAATATTAAAGCAATAGCAGGATGTATGGGCACTTGAGATCTGCATTACTGAATTGGGTTTTGAAGAGATGGTGAGGAGAGCCCAAGCACTTGAGAAATCAACAGGAAATGGGCTGGACTATTTTTGCATGGTAGCATAAAAGAACACAGAATGATTTAAGGCACTCTTAAGTTTAAAACAACCAAAATTAATACAATAAAAAGGAAGAAGGTACAGAATCAAGGGCTGCATATAACCACAGGCAAAAGGTGACTTTACTATCACGGTTTTAAATAGACTGAATTAAGATCAGTGATAACACTCCAGGAGGTTATAGGAACAAACAAGCCCACTGCCACTCAAATATCAATCTAAATGAACATTTTAAATAGATTTGAAGTGGGTAACATCTACTACATCGAGGACACTTCAGTGTGTCATTGGAGGACATAAGCTGTATTTCTGTTTCTAATATTTGTTTGTAATTTTGTAATGCCACAGAAGTCACATAAACATGGATTCTCAGTTTCCTTATTTGGAATATGTGGAGAAAACTTCCAGTTTCTCATACCACACAAAAAGCTGTGCGTTTCAAATGGAAGTATCAAAATGCCTAATTTATTACATATTTTGTATGCTCTTATCATCACTTCAGTAATAACAAACATTCGACAGCCGACATGTTTATCCCACACTTATGTAATCAACTGCTACTGGAGGAATGTAATAAATCTGTGGTTTCTATACATTTATTCATTTTTCCATTTTCGTCATGGCTAACTGGATGTTTTTCTGAATTCTCTATGTAGCAAATAGTTACTGAGCATCTACTGTGTCCACTCCTACAGTAGGAGCTGATGTTACAACAGTGAACACATTCTGTCCTCATGGATCCCTCAGTCTGAAGGAAAAGAAAGACATCAAGCAACTCACCCCACGTGTACAGATATATTTACAAACTGTTAAGTGGAGCATGAAGGAAAAGGGCAGGTTGCACGGGAGTTTTGAACAGGGAGATTTGAATGAGGTTGTTGACTGGGGACAACATCTTTGAGGAAATGAAACTTAGTCTGAGTAGATGTCCACCTCTGTGAATGTCTAGGATCAGGAAAGGAGGAGGAGGCAGGGAAGGGGAGGGTACAAGTTTGGGGAGGGTACAAGTTTGGGGAGGGGCGAGGAAGGGGGGGAGGGTGAAACCTGGGGAGGGAGGGATGGTGGTGGCAGGAAGGAGATGGAAGAGGTCCATGGATCACCTTGACCCTGTGAAAGCTTGGTTCCTGGTTTTGTTGGGACGGATCTACTTTGGTTTTGTCCTTAGCCCTAGGACATATCAATTGGTCCACAGATTGGTCTTTACTCCTAAAGCAATGCCCTCTGGCTTTTCAGTTAAGAGCCCAACATGTCCCACAAGTCCCTGTAAATTGGCAGGCCTGATTTTTTCCAAAGGTGTTCCTTCCAGCATTAGGCAGATGCGGAAATCTTCAGCCCCTGGATCTCCCATCCCGCTCTCTCCTGAGCTTCTTGGTACCCCATCTTGGGCATTCGCAGGTCATGGATCAGCCGAGGGCCGAAGGGGAGTTTTTATGTGGGAGTTGAGGCCCTCCCTCTCTGACCCCCTCCTTTTCCGGATTCTACCCTAAATTTCTAGCTACTCTGGCAACCCTGAACTCTGGACCCTGCCTCCACAGCCCAGTAAACTCTGGCTACTTTTCTGCTTGAGCATTATGATGCCCTGCAACTGGGATGCATTTTTAGGAAAAAATCAGTGAAACGTGGATCTCTCAAAATTTGCTTTCCTTCTCTCAAGATCAACTCTTGTCAAATGTCATCCTGTTTTAAGCTGAACTTCAGAACCCTGAAGGAGGTTTTTTCATGTGTATTTTCTATCCAGTGATTCCAGCTGTAGCAAGACAGTCCAATAAAAGCGACTCTTCTGTGACCGGTACTGAAAAGCAAATCATCTGATTGTGAACTTTTATAGTCATTGACTTGGTCTATTAATTTATTTAGGGTTGCAAAGTGGGACTATGCTAATTCCGTTTACTTATTTCCCTCTTTACCTATTACCTGGAATATACCTTTAAAGAGAAATGCCCTGTTATCTTCTATTTGATCTGTACCTTGAAGTACAGACCACATAGGAAAAGTGAGATAAATTCTTGATGTTTCCCTTCATTTACTAGTTTTCAAAATAAGGAGTTGGTTCCTTCACCTCTCTCATAGGTAACCGATTGGATTTTTGTTTTTTAGTATTGTCATGAACCCATTCACTTAAACATACTTAACATGTTGTGGAACTGTAGTTACTATCCTTACTGATGCTACAACATTTCCATTTTTGGTCATTGAGGGCCTCCTCAGCAGGCTCTGAGTTCTTGTGACATAATCCCAGAGGGTTTTATAGCTGCTTCTTTTTTTTCTGGTATCCTAATAGCTCACCTAATTTTCATCTTAATATAACCCCATTTATCAGCAGATTAAAATCTTAAGACTATCAATTTTTCAAAGAATTAGAATTTATCCTCTTTGATTTTAGGCCCACCAGAATCTATCTTCTTTTTCAAACTCCGGCATAAGCTCGGATTCCTCAGCTACGGTATCAGCTGATAAACAATCTGAGTGCAGGGATTGTATGTAATTCACCTGGATCAAGTTTTTAGCTGTTAACATGGGGGAGCTGCTTCATAAATATGTATTGAGTTCAATTATAACTATTCTTTAGAGTAAATCTAACACATTTACCGCCTTTCATTTCTCCCCCTAACCAGACATGTGGTGTAAGAGATTGGTCCCGAATAGACAGAAAACTCAGAGTCGGTTCAGTGTTAGTAGCTGCACTTCTCAGGCTACGTTCTTGCATTTCCTATTAATGTGTTTTCCAAATTAAAATCTGATAGAAGCAGTTCCAACTTCCAATATTTTTTACACGATAAAAAGCATATTTTTATTAAGTTGGCCTGAGTCTTGTAATTGTTGACCTACTTCCATTTGTTAAACAGAATCCATCATTTTCTCTTAATTGGTCTGGATTTAAGCAAATAAACACAACACTTTCTATATTCTGTGTAGTTTCTATCCTTCTATGTGTTTGTTGTCTTCCAACCTTCTTAGTTCTCCCGTGTTCTACGTCGTATCTTTCACAGCCTGCACGTGCCTCCAGGTTGATGGGAAAAGCCTTCCTGAGGCTCACCAACCCTACCTCCCTATCGTGCACCTATCCAGAAGACTCAGGACAAAGAAAGAATAGCTGACTACAATACAGTACCATGTGTGCATGGTACGACGGGGAGCAGAATGGCTGTTCCAGCAGCAGGCGGAAATGTCCTCTGACCCAAAAGTGAGGTGTCAGAGAAGCTGCCGGAGACGGTGATTTCTATGCTGAGAAAAGGTGCTGAATGAAAGACTCATCTCGGTAGACAAGTGAAGGCTCCACATGTGGTGATTGCCCTGGGCGCTGTGCAAAGATCCCAAGTCTACAAAAATCATGACATCATGGCGTGTGGAAGAAAGGGAAAGTGCTCGGTGCGGCCGGGAAGCTGGATGCTCTTCTTCTGTTGAGGATGAGGAAAGGAAGATCCCGGACTGCAAAATGAGGATGTTTACACAAGACTAGAGGGAAGGAACTCCGTATTTATACCGAGGGCAACTGTCACAGCAATTCGTCCACCATTAAAGAACACTATCTCCTGTGGCTTAATGGCCACTTCCCCAAGGACATCTCAGACAGAGCTGCTTTCACTCAGTTTTGTCTCCTTTCTCTGCCTTTGTTTACCATTGTTTACTTTCCTTTGGGACATTCTGTAGACTGTGTTTCTTTGCCACGAAACGTTTTCTCTTCTTGTTCTTTCTTCCATGAGTTATTTCCTTACCTACCTCTCTCGTCCTGATCTATAAACATGTTCATGGCTGCTATGGCCAAGGCATCTGAAATTTATACTTTCTCTTTGAACCCATAAAATTTAGCTTCTACTTCTCTCATTACTCAGGAAACAACTTCCAAGTTTTCCGACATAAAAGTAGAACATGCTCTTTGATATGGATTTTCCATTCACTTGATGTACCTTCATAACAAGTTACTGCCCTAACTCACCCGGACAGAGGCTAATAAAATTATGTGTGGCTCTCACAATAGCCACTGTCTCTACAATATTCATCAGAGCAGCTACCTAGAACTTCAGCGGACACATGCATTAGGCACAAGGAGGGGGGTGGCATAAAAATGCACGCTACCTGAAAAACAGCGTTAAAGACCTGCTTTAATGATGATAGAAATGCATTTGTCCTTTTCAAAGACATGAGCAGTTGTTCAAACACAGCACTTCATACTGTTATTATTACCAGAAATTCTGCAAGTGGAAAGTTATGATTTAATAACAATGATATTTATGTAGCTTTCAATTATGTATCTTCAACTCAGAGGGTTTCGTGTTCCAACCTTCCGAATTCCCCAGGCTTGAATTCAGTTAAGTCAACAGTACAATTAATTCTTTCTCCTGTGCCCTTTCAGAGCTCATTCACTCTCCCTTGCCCCTCTCAGCACATGGCACCACTTTCCAGATGCTTGTTCAAATCTGATAACTCAGGGACCCTCATGTGCGATCACTGAGATCTCTGAATCCACATCCTCAGTATATTTGAGTCTGATGTGAATCAAGAGAAGCCTCTCTCCTGATTGTTGGTGCTCTGGTCCTTACTGTTACTTGCACACATGAGACCAGAAGCCTCCTGACATGTGTGTGCCCTTATTTTCAGCCTGAATGACTGTTCTCCAATAAAAACCCATCCTCCAAGCAATTCTTGTCTCTGTGTTTGACGAGGGTCCGCCCCTTCCCCTATCTGGACTGTCCTCCCAGCCTCTCAAGTGAAAATATCTGCACTTCAGTTTCAAACCTATTGCTATCAGCGTTCTTACACTTACACTCAATTTCTCAATCATTTTATTCCTCCCAACCTACACTCGTGCTACCATATGTTACACTGAGTTTGTGTAATTTTTATGACATTGCCTCTTCTGACCTCTAGGGGTCAAACACCTCATGTTTGTTGCCACAAATGGCTCTGTTTTTACAAGTACTCACGCACACCCCCATACCCCGCTTCTCCCTTTCTCTCTCTGAAATTAACAAGCAAGTTGAGAGCCAGCTCCGCAAGGGTCATCACAGATCCCCGCGCCGGAGCTGTTATTCGCGGTGGTGGTCTTGTAGATTACTTTGGCAATGTGTACATGCTTTTTTGGCTTTTATTGTACAGTCAGTACTATAAACTTTGCTTTGCATTTTGTAACTATGTAGTATTTTAGATAATGTCGTGTTTGCGCTTTGTTGTATAAAACAAAAGGACTGTACTGAATAAACCTAGGATTAGAATACAAAAAAACCCCCAATTATACATAATAATTCCCATTTACTAAGAAATCTACATTATTTTAGAATTTCTCCCTACACCCAATACCTAGTAGAGTTCTCTTTCAGCAAGTGTCAATAAATACTTAAAAGGCGAACACATGTATGATTCATAGAGTTGTCAAGAGCACTGGCTTTGGAAAGTAATGGATGTGAATTTAAATCTTAGATCTCACACAGGCAGTCTGCGTAATGCGGACAAAGTTCTTAATTTCTCTAAAGTTCACTTTCCCCCGGGTCAGGAGACTTGAAGCACCCTGGTATATAGCACTCTTAAGTGAGCAGCTCAGGCAAAGCCCAGAAAAAAGTCACATTAACTTGGTGCCAGCCATGTGGATACAAAGGCTGTGGGTTGCATGCAGGCCTCCGGGCTTTCCCAAGAGGCTCACTTAATTGCCAGCATGTTCAGGAGTCCTGTGACTGGGATCTAGGAGAGAGACCCTGAACCCTCCCCAACACTGCTTGTCCTTTTTTAAAGGGATTGCAGGAGAATGGCCTTGTGTATCTGAAGAAAATCCGGACTGATCTCGGATCTGGGCTACTCTGGGGAGTGGCACACAGAATCTTTCAAGCTGTGTTCTTGTGCAGATAGCACCTGCCGCTCTTCCTTCTGAGGGCAAGGGGGGCTGGTGGTCCCCACTTATTTCTGTACCAGAACTCAGAGCAAGCCATGCAGCAGACAATTCTGTTCCTCTCCTCTTACTCCTGCATAAAGTGGTAATATTCATGCCCCTATTTCACCGTGTTATTAGGAGTAACTCAGAAAATGCCTAAAAAGAAAATATCTGATACCTATTAACTATTTAATAAATGATAATTACATAGAATCATGCTTCAGTAAATTCATAGTCTGTGAGGCTGATACTATTAACAGGTGGATAATATAACTGTAACTGAAGAATTAAAATATATTTGATCAAATTCACTCAAGAAGGGACTCACACCCAACCCATTTTGAGGTTCTTTTAGGTTATCTATGATAATACGTTTCCATTGTTTATTACTTTTTCTCTTATCCAAAATTATACAACAGCCATTTTACACTCAGTCCTGTCATACCATTTTACCATACGTGTTTATGTTTGAATTTCAAATCTTGTTGGCTCTCAGTACCGTTACTTCAACTGCGGGTCAATGAAAACAGGAAGCTGATTAAATGCATGGACAATGTGCTCACTGCAAGAGACAGCAAATGAAGTCACAGGAAAAAGAATGTTCCACAGGGTTGCAGATCAATGAGAGTGGAGGGAGATTTGGGTCATCATGAAGCATATATGGCAGCAAAGAACTCAAAGGACCCTGTTCCTCAGCAGCCCCTTCCTTCCATGGGGACATGATGAGCGGTGCTTTAGTTTTGGAAAAACAGTGTCAGTAGTCCTTTTTCAACGAATGTTGAATTTACATCCCAGATTGAATGTGTACCAAGGGTGTACAACTGGGGAACCTGTTTAATATTTCTAAGACTCTGTTAAATGGGTGATTTTTAGGATGAAATGAGAACGTCTATAAAAACTGTATCTGACACAGAGTAAGGGCTCAAGAACTGTTAGCTATTTTTATACTGTGATAAATAAATACTTTGCAAGGTGGATGCTCTAAGTAGAGATGCAACTACAAATATAAAGCATCTCAAGTCTGTTTTGCTAAGTATCCAGGGTGCAGCGTGGGCTTTGCTATACTCTACGACCCAAACACAAATAAGATGGACTGTCTGAGTTCTGTGTTTCAGAATTGCAATTTGGGGTGGGATACTTTTTTTAAAGGGTGATTTTATTCCAACGGATCATTGCGAAGGAGGAGGTACCACGTAACAGGAACAGCTAAGCTGAGCTGTCGGAGACAAGAGAGTAAGTGGGTAGATGGTAAGAAGTACGCTTCCCTGGCTCATCTCTGCGAATCAACAGCTGGATGGAGCCTAAGCCTGCACGTGGGTTCTGGAGTCTGGCAGATCCAGCTGCAAATCCCGCGTTGTGACTTCCCATCAGCATGGCTTCAGCAAGTCCTAGTGCCTGAGCTTTTAGCCTTCCCTTTTGCGAAGGCGGGGGGCGGGGAAGTGGCGGGACGGGGGGGGGGGGGGGGTGGGAAGGGAATAGTAACCTAATAATATTTATATTTACCTGGACTTTTAAAAAAATTATAAACTGTTCATGTAATGCTGTAATAAGCACTCAAGAAAACGCTGCTACTTCTAGAATTTTTCAAAGACTTAGTACTATTAAAATTAGTGTTATTGCTATGATTATGATTGCTGTTGATATTCACACTGTGATCGCTATTCTGTAGGCTCCGATGGGAACAAAAGGCCAGTCAGTTACCTTTGATGGGAGAGAAGGATGCCGGGAACATCACTAACTACTTAAGGAGACGTGCAGTCTGGACAACATAGTTTGTCCGTCTGACACAGTTTCAACAACGTCAACACGTCGCCTGTCCTGCGCACGACCTATCTTGCCTGCATGCAAATGAAGTGAACCGGAACCTAACTGGACTTACATCAAAAAGTGATAAACTACGTGTGACAAAAGCTTTAGTGGCTAAAAAGCTTTAGCTTTTAGCTAAATAGTGATATAGAGGAACTGAACAATCTCAGGCTCTTTTCCGGATTCTTCCGTGTACTAGGCGTGGGACACTGGGCAAATTACTGAATCTCTCCAAACCTCAGAATGCTCATCTGATAATTGTAGATCATGTTAACTAACTCACTGTTCCATAATAAAAGAGCATCTAACAGGATGGTGTGGCTTGAGGTAGGCTATCAATAACTCTTAGGCCCCTGCCCCACAAAAAGATATAATAAAATGCTTCATTAAGAGGAGACTAAGTGAAATCTGTGGTTTCTACCATTTTTTATGTGAAAGTATTTCAAACACATTTTATATTTTAGCAGAGGTCTTTATACTTTTTCTATGAATTTATGTTGAGGGCACAGCATATTTATAAGTGAGTTACATGGCATATTATTTTTAGGCTAAAGAGACCAACATTCTTTGGTGCCTAACGTTTGACTGGTTATACTAAATGGAACACTGTATCTTTTATGAAATTCAGGGTGCCTAAGTGAAACATCATCAGATAAGTCCATGGAGGGGGGAAACTCTAATATTTGAAAGTTAGGATCTAGTTAATAATATTAGATTTGGATAAATGGATTCACATATGTCCATTAACAGGTAGCTGTGTGTACCTATCTCCGTAGGGATTGATCTATCTATAAAACGCTTCCATTTCTGATTTAAAATATAACACTAAATACTGAAGTCAATATTGCCATGCACGGGCACGTGCGCACAACACACACACACACACACACACACACAAGCTTTCCACAAAGATCATTCCTGTTTTTCTATCTCTTTACATAGCTATAAAGTCAATTTTGGTGTGCAGGTTGGCTCTTAAAACATCTCTTTTGATATCTACGTCAGTGTGTTGGGTAAACAAACACTTACTGTATGCACATCCGAACACCTCAATCCGCATTCCAATTCTGCCCCTGGGGTTCCACTCTAAAGGGATGAAGCGCAGAAATCGGGCTTTGATGGAAGGCTGGAGTCTATAGTACACAACACTGTCTGCATTTGCATTTCCTGAAAAGCCCTAAAAGAAAAGGGAAAGAAAGAAATCAATGCATTTGGAGAATATGATTTTACCCTGTGACCTATAGTGTCCACAAGCAATGTCTGATTTGTTTTTTTACTATAAAAATGGCTGCCTTCTCCAAGAAAATCATTATTACCAGTTATATTGTAATGTCCCTCTTTCACACAGAAGTCACGATTGCTCAAGCTTTTCTTTATAATGAGAGTAGATGAAATTCCACCTTCCCCATTAAGCCAGCTTTCAACATGATACCCTCAATAAACGTTTCTATAAAGTGCAAATTATACTTAAAAGGTATTAACATTGTGAATGGCACAAACAAATTTTGAGAAAATCTTCTCCCCGCGTTAAAAAAGCAGGGTCTGATTCAGCAAAGAAGTTGCTTAGTCACTGATGAATGATAAAAGTTAGGAACCTGTTTCCACTGTTTTATTTTATCCTTTTCGTAACATAAACAAAAGTATCACCCGTTCAGAACTAAGGAACTACAATCTGAAAACAGGCTGTTCAACCTCACGCACTGCACTGCCGGTACGTCAAAGTGATTTAATAAAAAAATAACAACACAAAAGTGCCTGTATTAAAAAAGAAAAACTGTTAAGGGAAATTAGAAGCAATAACAATTGGGAAGACCTATAATCAGACTTACAGACTCTAGAATCTGAAAGCTGGAAAGACCTTGAGAATGATGCTAAGCTGGCACAAAGTGCAGATGAGGAAATGAAAGGTCAGAAAGGTAGAAAATAACCCTCTGGTATTTGGAAAACTATTGTATGGTAAGACCAAGAGCTACCCTCCTTCCGCAAAACCAGGATGCATCTGCCTACCACGTAGTTCACCTGCAAAAGCCACACACCAGAGCACCTAACATCTAAGCACTTTACTTTTCTCCTCCATGACGAATGGTACGCTTTCATATATGAAAAAGTTAGGGGAAGTGAAAGTTGTTCTCAATAATTTATACTTATTTTTTTTATTTCTTCTTCTCCTCCTTCACTACCCATCCTCCCTTCCTCCTTCTTTTTTTTTCTCCTTTTCCCCTCTTTTGATTTTTTTTTTTTTCAACTGTAACAATCAGCAAATGTAGGAACAAAATAAGGGATCTATTCACACTCTTGGTAGGTCTGTTGACCATGACTGACTGGATCAACAAATACGGCCGGCCTCATGTAGACTGCATAAGAAAAAGGCAAACACATTAGGAATACCTATATACAGGGAGCCTGCTCATTTACCTACTTTTCTTTCCATTTCACTAATATCCCTTTAGCAGCATTTACCAAAATATTTTTTTAATATGAAATTTATTGTCAAATTGGTTTCCATACAACACCCAGTGCTCATCCCAACAGGTGCCCTCCTCAATGCCCATCACCCACTTTCCCCTCCCTCCCACCCCCCATCAACCCTCAGGTTATTCTCAGTTTTTAAGAGCCTCTTATGATTTGGCCAGAATTTTTTCTAATACATTTTTTTTAAGGCTCAGTGTTTCATAGTCAAATTGATTTGATTTGACTCCCCTTATCAATCGATTCCCTACTTCTTGCTCCCACTCCACCAATATTCCATACACCAGCTCTCAGGCTCATACACCACAGGCACTTCTGTGATGGCACCTCCAAATTCTATCCCAGATCTGGGCACCTCTCTTCCTCTCAGCTATGACCACCCAGTTCAACAAAGAATCATCTCACCAGAATTATCTCACTGACCTCGTCCTCACCTTTTTTGTCCTCCTGTTCCCTGTCACCAACCCCGTATGCAGCCCTAGTCTCTTCCTCTCTGAGAAGTCAAAAAAATTTTTAAAGATGGGTGCCTGGGCGGCTCAGTCGGCTAACCATCCGACTTCGGCTCAGGTCATGACATCACGGCTAGTGAGTTCAAGTCCGGTGTTGGGCTCTGTGCTGACAGCTTGGGGCCTGGAGCCTGTGTCAGATCCGTGTCTCCCTCTCTCTCTGCCCCTCCCCCACTTGCACGCGCTCGCGCTCTCTCTCTCTCTCTCAAAAATAAATAAACATTTAAAAAATTGTTTTAATTTTAAAGGTAAATCAAACCATGTAACCCCAACTGCTTTCTTTACCACTTAGAACAAAATCCAATCTCCTTATCAAACATACGCTCTTTGACAACACCCTCCATTAGGTTTATGCCACCCTGGAGCCCCTAGAACAACCAAGCTCAGTGCTGCTTAGGGCCTTTGCACCAGCTGTCTCTGCTGCTCTGTAAGTTCTCTCCGCAAGGTCTCTGGCACAACCAGCTCTTCTTGCCCTTTCAGGCTTTGGTCAAAATATTACCCCTTAAGTCAGGCCCTTGCTAATCACAGTTGCAAAGGCAGTGTACCTGGCACACCCCCACACCTTATTGCCTATTTTATTTCCTTCATATTACTCATCATTTGGGGTCTTCTTCTGTTCGATTATTGTTTGTTTATCTTATCCCACTAGAAAATGAGCTCCATGAAAGCAAAGACCTTCCGTGCCCTCCATCCATAGTACCTAGAACATGGCTTGGCTCAAAGTGGTTCACAGTAAGATACCTGTTGGATGCGTATGTTTGGGAAAGACTGGGCTTCAAAACGAAACAAAATTCAACAGGTGTCTTATTTACAGAACCTCTAAGAGCATGTCAACTGTGAATGTGCTAAAGTGCACTGTATCTCCCATGACAGGGATAGTTCTCTGGTATGTTTTAAACATATTAGGCCCTCATTCTTAGCTATTATTTCCCAGAACATAGACAGGAGAACACTGCTTAATTCCACAGGTATTTTAACTTTGTAATCAGACCCTTCCAGAAAGCTCCAACCTTCTCACTGGTCAAAATTTCATACTCTGGGCATTGGTGGTGTGTGTGTGTGTGTGTGTGTGTGTGTGTGCCCCTGTGTGTGTTTCCAGGCTCCCCAAATCAGGGCACTGTGGGAAAGGCAATGCGGGTCGAGGCCCTGGTCCACTGACATTCAATCCTAATCAGACCCCCTTACACTTCGATTCTATTTTCCTGGGTGCCTCTGGCAGGCTAATACAATTTTGATTTCTTTCGGTGAACAGCTGGATGATGAATTAGATAACCTTCCAAAAGATCTCATGTTTTTTCAACATTAATGCACATTCACAGATTTAGACAGATGCCAGTACGATGTTCTCAACATCTTAAAGGATTAAGGGGAAAGATACATAGTGGCCGTGGCAACAGACAGGTAAATGGAAGGGGGAGGTCCACGCGTGGCAATCGTTCACATTTTACCTGATCGATTTATGAGCTATGTAAATTTTCAGAACATAAAGAAGAAATATAAGGTGCTTAGCTTATATATGTAATAAAAATGTCTTGGCACATTCAAACTTTTAAGCAGCTTTTTCTTACAAAGGGTGAGGGAACTTGTGAGGTGGGGGATATGGGGTATTTAGCACATTCCGGTCACATCGGGGTTTTTTTCTAAATGAACATTTTTAATTTTATAATAATCAGTATAATGAAAGAAGATGCAGACATAGGAAGTGTGTTCAGTGACAGAACAGGCAGAACACTATCTTGGAATGCTCTGAGTACCTTAAATAACTTCCTAGGATCAATGTCAGCCAGAGAACAGGAATCATTGCTATTAATTAAGAATTCGTTAACTGAGCAATAATGTTTGTCTTGTCTTGCTCCTCATGGTGAAATTTTTTCAATACATAAGATAAAGACTTTGCTTTGGAATTCTGTATTAAATGGGCCCTTTTTTCAGAATGGTAGTCAATTAGGGATGTGGCTGATGTTACATTACCTTATGAATGAAAAGTTCTATGCATACTATCAGGTTTCAAACGTACTTCCCTCACCTAAGAGATATTCTTCAACTTGCTATGAATACTTTTTTCACACCATCGCAAGTTCATAAAGAACGCATGGACTTAAGTTGCTCATTAAAAAAAATAATTTTATTATGTGGATGTTTATGTCTTCACTTTTTTCCTAATTTTTTTTAATGTTTATTCATTTTTGAGAGAGAAAGAGTGCGAGTGGGGGAGGGGCAGAGAGCGAGGGAGACACAGAATCAGGCTCTGTAATGTTAGTGCAGCCTCTGATGCCCCCACGAGGCACTCAAACCCACAAAGCTGGGAGATCATGACCTGAGCCGGAAGTCAGACCTTAACCAACTGAGCCACTCAGGCGCTCCTGTCTTTCCTTTTATTATAGATTCTGAACTTTGGTGTCTGTTAGAATTACTTGAGGAGCTGTTTAAAAATGCAATTTCTACATATGAGTGAAAACACATGATATCATGTTTTCACTCATATGTGGATCTTAAGAAACTTAACAAAAGACCATGGGGGAAGGGAAGGAGGAAAAAGTTACAAACAGAGTGGGAGGGAGCCAAACCACAAGACACTTTTAAATACAGAGAACAAACTGAGGTTGGATGGGGCAGGGGAGAGGGGAAAGTGGGTGATGGGCATTGAGGAGGGCACTTGTTGGGAGCACTGGGTGTTGTATGAAAGCCAATTTGACAATAAATTATATTTTTAAAATGTAATTTCTAGATCCTGAACCCCATGTGCTGAACCCCAGGGCAAGTGGGGCCCTGGAATCTGCATTTCTAATGCATGCCAAGCCAATTTGTGCTTTGGTCTTTAGCTGATTTTGAAAAATTTTCTGGCTTGTGAATAAGCCATGCTCTTTTCCCCTCCCTATATCATTGCAAAACTTTAGAGAGGGAAGAGATTTTAGGAGAAGGGTTCACCAGGGCTAACTTCTAAGGGGAGAAATATGTAGCAAACGTGTTCTGTGTTACCAGTCTAAAGGTCTTCAGTGTGCAAATCTGTACTCAGGGTCAGGTGCAGGAGAAATGCATTACGCAGCTGTAATACTTCCATCAACTCTGTAAGATAGTCATTTTTGCACCCACTTTAAAATTGAGGATAATGAAAATTATAGAAGTTGTGTGTCTAAAGCCACACAGCTAAGAAGTGGCAGAGGAAGGATTTAATCCCAGGCTTTGCTGACTCCAGAGAACATAATTTAGCTAAACTATCAATAGGCTTCCTTCCAAAAGAACATGAAAGCTAACCAGCCGCCCTAGAGGAAGCTTGATATTTTATCTGAGGCTCCCCCCACTCTTTCTCGTAATTTACATTTAAAATCTTTGACATATTGAGAGTAATACGACTCAGATGATCGCTGAACACAGCTCTCCCAGTTAACTATTATAGACAAAAGCATGGTTCCATAAACTTTACATTTTCTCAGAATTACTGGAGTAGAATAAAAAGAAAAGACAAACGTTCAATCATCAATAGGACTCGTACATAAAATGATAACTTCCTCACAGATACGAAATGCAAAAGAATATGCCAGTATTTCATCAAATGTATGAAACACCTACAAGGGGAATTAAGGTCATGTGTCTTATGTGACAAAAATCAAAAAGCCTTAATTGTATTTTTCTTTTCTTGGAGACTTGATTTTCAAGCTCAATGAGGTATTCATAGATGGTTTAAAAATGCATTCTAACCGAGATAATTTATGGAGTTAATGAATTAAAGTTCTTCACAAGATTTTAACTATGTCCATAATGATTCTAAAGTTTATGAAGAGGTATAACAGCATTCATCTGTTTTATAAATATTAATTGAGCAACTCATCTATGAAAGTCAAGATGCATAAAGGGAAATGCCCATATGGCAGTTCATAAGGGGATCCAAAACACTTCTGTAATAAATCAGAAACGTGGGACCACTTACATGTAGTTACATAGCAGGCTGTGTAATTACATAAAAATTGGTTTAGCTCCCACCAAAATAAACAGCAATACGAGTATAAATTCAACATGACCAGCAGGCAAACATGAAAATCCTCTGACCCCTCTTGTTATGAGAATTCATGTGACTCACATATGACCTATTTCCAAGAACAACTCATTTTGACACAGTCAGCTGACAGGCGGACACTGAATGCATCATAACAACATGCTGTCTAATGGAAGTCAGACCTTTGTTTTATGGTGTTGGTTATAAATATTTACCAAGTGCAGCACTGAGCCTCCCAAGAGACTGTCTCGTCTAAAAAACAAAAAATTAAAAAAACTGAGAAGGCAAAGAAAAAAATAACAACTGGAAAGTGGGAAATTTGCTAGCATAAACCCAAGTAAGTAACTTGTAAACATATGTTGAATAAGCCCATTGTAACTCTATGTATAAATGCTGATTCTCTCTTAAGTGAGTGTGAATGTCATTCATTAATTGTAATAAAGAAATAGCAATGAGAGCAGAGGAATCAAATTAGAAAGTTAAGGGTTGTTCTGTGTTTATGATAAGTCTCAAATCTCAAAATAAGAATACAGAATTTTATTGATATAAAATCAGTTTCTACCACCCCCTCTGCTCTGAAAATACTGTCTTTAAAATATTTATTTGCAGGGATACCAAATTCTTGGTAGTATTTCAGTAAGGTCCCATGTCTTGCCCATTATATTAGAATCTGTGAAGAAACCAAGTTGTAAAATACACTGTTTTATCCCTTTTAGCATAGAATGTTTCACTTCTCAAGATGGAAGAATCGAACGGCAAGAGCAAAAAAGCACATGAACGATACGGCCTTGGCTATAGTTTGTAACTATTGTTCAGAGACAGCAATAAATTGTTTTATGGAAGACACATGGATAGGTCATTACTCTTAAATTTATATTAGGGTAAGATATGTCTAGTTTTTTGGAAGACTAAAATTTTATTGAAAGATAACTTTTAGCTTTAAAAAAATCATCATATTATGGTAGTGGTAGACTAGGAAATTCTGAACAATCCTCCTGCTAGAAAAGTTGCACAAAATAAAAAATAGGGAATGAAGCGCTCAAAGACAATAAAATAGAGCCCTACCTTTGAGACCCTTTTCTCTTTCTAGGATTCCTGAATAGAACCTGAGACAGAAAGAACCTGAACATCAGATCTTTTTACAACTGCACAAGGTTAAAGACAAAATTTTAGATCTAGGTCCCCCAAGGATGAGGATATCCTGTAAGCTTCCACAGATTTTGTATCGGAACTCAGAGGGTCTACAGCTTAGGACAAAGAGTAAGTCACACACAGACAACTCCTTAGAGGGACTAAACTTCAGCTTCCTACCTTCTCAATCTGTGAAATAACATTAAGATAGTCAGAAAAGTCTGGTGCTCATTTCTACCTGCAGAAGCAAATGTAGTTACATTCTGTAGAAAGATATCTTTCTAGGTCGCAAATTGTGTTTTCATTTTTCATACATAATGTCCTACACACCACAGAAAGTAAGAAAGCAGCAGTGAAAACTGTTCTTAAAGGGAAATTCAGAGTCGTGGATATACACACACACACACATACTAACTAGTAAACAGGAAAGGCATCAGCTCTATATTTAAAGAGCTTGGAAATCATGACTGTACTCTAAGCAACAACAAAGTCAGACAGACTGAAAATCAATGACCTTTCTTAATTAGACCTGTCAGAAAACTTAGGTTATTTGGTGCTATGGATTGGATTGTGTCCCTCCAAAATTCATATTAAGGCCCTAACCCCAATGCGATGTATTTGAAAGTGGGGCCTTTGGGGTGTCATTAGGTTTAGATGAAGTCATGAGGGCAGGCCCCCATGATGGGATTAGCGTCATAATCATGAGAAAACAGACCAGAGCCAGTGGAAGACACTGAGAAGGCTGATGTCTGCAAGCCAGGAAGTGGGTTCTGACCAGGAACGGTTTGAATTAGCCAGCAACTTGATCTTGGACTTTCCCAATTCCACAACTGTGAAAACTAAAGGTCTGTTTTGTTTAAGCCACCCACCAGTCTGCAGTGTTTTGTGACTGCAGCCTGAGCTGACTAAAACCATGGCAAACTATTGCCCTGGAATCTGGAGAGATAAGACGATCCAAAGAGTCAGAGCCAAGATCTGTTCACCGAGATCTGCCACTGGTGCCAGAAACTGATAGGGTTGCTTATGAGGTAACAGTGATAAACTGATGGAGGCTGAGGGTGAGCTGGCATGACAGAGAGAGAGAGAAACTCCTGGGGACCACAGTCTTAGAGGGCCCTATATTTCTGTGAACTTGACTTTTAGGAAACTTTCACGTTCTCCATGAAGATCAGAAAAAGATTCCCTCCTGGCTCTGGCAGGGTAAGGGAAAGGTAATTATTGTGAAATACGCCCCAAGTGTTCTGCACAACAAAGGCCTACTGTCTAGGAGGAAAGACTTTGCCAGAGCCTCATCCCCATTAGGGAAGAACATTCTTCCCACTCTGGGTTCCCTACTCTCCCTGTCCCACCCAAGGGAACAGTCAACAGGAGTCAAGAGCCAGGAAAAGAAGTAAGGGCAGGAAGGGAATGAGCTATACCCCTAGAGACACACTAGTGAAGGTCACAGTCCCAAGACAGAAGCCCGCTACAAACACTGACATTTAGCTGGAATAACACAGAATGCTCTCATACCCTCATATCATAACATCCAACCAGCAGAACTCCAGTATAATAATACTGGATAACAGCTGAAAGCACTGTAAACACGGACCACCTCTGAAGAGGACCCCAAAGTCAAGAGGAGAGACAAAAATTCATCTAAGAGTATTAGATGAATTTGAAGCTTCCGGCACCTACAACACCTACATCAAACATTAAACACAGCCCAATTCCTCAGCAGGTTAATATAAATCCTCACACAAAAATTCTATTCACTTCAGTTCCCATTACTGAATACAACATGCCCAGGGGTGTCTGGGTGGTTCAGTCGGTTAAGGGTCTGACTTCAGCTCAGGTCATGATCTTGCTGTTCAGAGTTCGAGCCCCACGTTGGGCTCTGTGCTGACAGTTCAGAGCCTGGAGCCACTTCTGATTCTGTGTCTCCCTCTCTCTCTCTGCCCCTCCCCTGCTCATGTGCTGTCTCTCTCTCTCTCTCTCTCTCAAAAATAAGTAAACATTAAACAAACAAAAATTTAATACAACATGCCCACATTTTGCAGAGAAATTGCAAGGCACGCCAAAAGGCCAGAAAAAAAACACACTGCAGAGGCAAAACAATCATCAATTACATACATCTCAGATGTTGGAATTATCAGACTACGAATTTAAAACAACTCTAATATGCTAAGGGCTCTAATGAGACAAGTGGACAGCATGCAAGAAAGATGGGTAAGATAAACAGAGAGATGAAAACTCTAAGAAAGAATCAAAGGGAAATATCATAAATCAAAAACACCATGACAGAAATGGAGAATGTCTTTGACGGGCACATCAATAAATTCAACACAACCCAGGAAAGAATCAGTGAGCTCAAAGATAAGAAAACATAAACTTCCTGCACTCTAATGCAAAAAGGAAAAAAGCAGAAGGGAATATCCAACACCTGTGGATAACTGCAAAAATTGTAACATGTGCATAAGTGGAATACCAGAAGGTAAAGAAAGAGAGAATGGAGTGGAAGAAATATTTGAATAATTGCCAACGACTTTCCAAAATTAATGACAGACCCCAAAGTAGGCCCAGGAATTTCAAAGAGTAACAAGCAGATTAGAAATCAAAACAAACTCTATACTGAGTCAAAATATAATCAAACTGCAGAAAGCCAAAGATATAGAGAACATTTTTAAAGAACCAGAGAAAAGCAAACACCATACCTACAGAGGAACAAGGGTAAGAATTATATTGGACTTCTCATCAGAAAACACGCAAGCAGGAAGAGAGTGAAGTGAAATATTTAAAGTGTTGAAAGAAGTAAAAATAAACTTGGAATTCTCTACCTGGAGAAATTCTCTCTCAAAAGTGAAAAAATAAAAACTTTCTCAGACAAAACTCAACAGAACTCATTGCTACCAGACTTGCTCTGCAAAAAATATTTCAAAGTAGTTCTTTATACAAAAGTTAAATGACATAGGTCAGAAACATGCAGACAAAGGAAGAGCACTTGAGAAGGAATAAAAGAACCTAAGATAAAATAATTTTTTATTGTTAGTTACAAGATAACTGTTTAAAGAAAGATTAGTCAAAATCTGTTGGGTGATGATAGCACTTGGATGAATTAAATGCATGGCAGCAACATTGCAGGTAATGAGAGGGAGGGATTGGGAGAATTCTAAGTTACCTGCACTATTTATTAAGTAGTATAATGTTATTTGAAGATGGACTTTGACAGGCAAGGGCAGTCACTAAAAATTTTTTTAAGTATATCAGTATGGAAAGAGATAAAATTGAATCCTACAAAATTCTCAAACTCAGATAACACATTAAAAAGGGGGAGTAAGAAACAAAAGGCAAATGCAACAAACAGAAAACAGTTACAAACATAGTAGATACTAATCCAAATATATCAAAAATCACTTTAAAAGCTACAGTCTAAATACTATATTTAGCTGCAGTATAAATACTACATTAAAAGACAGAGATTGTCAGGCTATATATAAAGAATGATGAAACCCAACTATAGTTCATCTGCAAGGAATTCACTTTCAATATAAGACTAAAATACGTTGAAAGTAAAAGGATAGAGATTTACCATGCTAATGTCAAAAATCTAAAAATAGCAAAATTTAAACCACCAGATCAATAAAATAGTAATTAGTAAGAGTTTATTGTGCATATCAGAACAGTTCAAGGTCAGGGAGTTTCAGGGGCGCCTGGGTGGCTCAATCAGTGGAGCGTCTGACTTCAGCTCAGGTCATGATCTCATGGCTCATGAGTTTGAGCCCCGCGTTGGGCTCAGTGCTGATGGCTTGGAGCCTGGAGCCTGTTTCGGATACTGTGTCTCTGTCTCTTTCTACCCCTCCCCACCTCTCAAAAATAAATAAACATTAAATAAATAAATGAATGAATGAATGAATGAATGAATAAATAAATAAAAGAACTGGGAGCCTTCAAACCAAAACTCTATGAGGCTTAGAAGCACGGCATTACAGGATGGCTCATAAAATGAAAATGAGGAAGTTGTTTAACCTTTACGTGATTGGTTATTACAATAGGGGTTTCCAGATGGTTAAAAGTAGTTATCTTGTACCATCTTAAGGAAAATGACTTAAGTTTCACTTACGTTCATGGAATAATCTAGATTCAGTTTTGCTTATGTGGCTTAAATGGTTTTGTCTGCTCAGGGAATTTTCAAGTTTGGTTTTCATTTTGTATTTTAGCCAAACACTAACACCAATCTAAAGAAAGCTGGAGTAGCCATGTTAATTTCAAACAAAGCAGACTGCAGAACAAGAAAGATTATCAGAGATAAACAGACACAGCAGCCAAGTTTCCAACATGGCATAACAATCCTCTATGTATAGCACGTAACAACAAAAGGGTCAAAATACGTGAGGCAAATGCTGATAGAACCACAGGGAGAAATAGACAAATCCATTATTATAGGTGGAGTAGTTGATACATCAAAAAGACAGAAAAACAGTAAGAATACAGAAGACGTGTATATTGGTATTAGTCAACTGGATTGAATTGACATTTTAGAATTTTCCACCTAACAGCAGCAGAAACAGTCTTCTTAAGATCACATGAAATATTCATCAAGATGGACCACGTTATAGGCCCTAAATCGCACCCTCACAAATTTAAAAGAATTGTGAACTGTACAAAGTATGCTCTCAAATCACAACAGGATTGAACTAGAAACCAGTAACAGAATGATAGTTAGAAAACCCCAAAATATCTGGAAATAACCCAAGGGTTTAGGCATATGTCCCAAGTAAAATTTTTAAAAATTGACCTAAATGAAAATAAAAATATAATTTATCAAAATTTGTGAGATATACCAGCATTTGTAGCACTAAATGCATACATTTTTAAAAAGGCAAAGATCTAAATAAATCAGTTTCCACCCTACAATACTAGAGAATGTACCCTACGATACTAGAGAACGTAGAGTAATATAAATCAAAAATAAGCAAAATAAAATAACAAAAAATCAGAGCACAAATAAATGAAATTAAAAACCGAAAAACAGAGAAAGTCAACAAAATCAAAAGCTGTTTCTTGGAAAAATTTGCTGAAATTGATAAGTCCCTACTCAGGTTGTCCAAACAAATAAGAAAGACCCAAATTACCAATATCACAAGTGCATGAGAAGTCACTGGTACTGAGTACATGGGCATCCAAAGAAAAAAGGCAGAAGATTAATGAGCTAATAAGAATGGATGGTTGAGCACTGGGTGTTGTATGGAAACCAATGTGACAATAAATTTCAAAAAAAAGGATGGATGGTAAGACCTTAGTGAAAAAAATACAGTAAACTAAAACCAAGAATGAAACACAAAGTAAATGATATAAGGCTTTGAAAGAACATTGAAATTAATGAAACCCTAGCTAGACTGATCAAGGAAAAGAAAAAAGAGACACAACTGATCAGTATCAGGAATTCGAAAGAGCAACCCCACTATAATCCCATACAAGTTAGAATGACAATAAGAGGTTATTTTGAAAGGTTTTTGAACATTAAGTGAACAAATTCCAAACAAATAGTAACCTGCCAAAACAGATGAAAAACAAGAAAATCTGAGTAGCCTATCTCTATTGGCAAAATTAAATCCGTAATTAAAAAATATTCACACATGGAAAATTCCAGGCCCTGATGTCTTCCCTTGTGAATTCTTCTAAACATTTAAGGACAAAATAACACTGATCTTATACAAACACCTTCAAAAAGTAGAAAAACAGAATGCTTCCCAACTTGTTTCATGAGGCTAGCCTAACCTTGATATCAAAATCTGACAAAGAACTTACAAGAAGGAAAATAAAAGCCAATCTTATTCATAAACACAGATCTTACTATCCTGTAAAATTAATTGCGAAGTTGCTAGAGTATATAGAAATAAAGAAAAAGTTTAATAGCTCATCACTTAATCAAGTGTCTTCCAGGAACATAAGGATTGCTTAATATTTAAGAATCCTTCAATGTAATTAATCAAACTGAAGAAAATATGATCTTCTAAACAGATATAGAAAGAGCATTTGATTAAATTCAACATCTAAACATGATTAAAACTTTTAGCCATAAAGGGAATTTCTAAATCTGCAAAAGATATCTATAAAAACCTTACAGCAAGCTGTCACATGCTAGAAGAAATGTGGAGATCTGCTTTGAGTGTGGGAATCAAAGTATGTTCTCTACAGACCCCTTCATTCACGATGAAGTGAATATTCTAACTAGGGTAAGAAAAATATTTAACAGATAATATGGATTCGAAAGAAAGAAAGAAGTCGGCTGTCATTCATACGTTGGATGATTATGTGTACAGAAATTTTTTTACTCTATAGAGCGTGTTTAGCAAACCTGCTGAATGAAAGTCTATATATAAATATGAATTGAATTTACACACCTTTTAGAATGGCCAAAATCCACAACACTGACAACACCAAATACTGGTGAGGATGTGAATTAATAAGAACTCTCATACATTGTTTGTGAAAACATAAAGGGACAGAAATCACCAAGATACTCTTGAAGAAAAACAAAGCTGGAGGATTTTCTTTACTGGATATCAAGTCTCATAATGGCACAAAAATAATAGAATGTCATATTGGCAGAAGGTTCCTCAAACAGACCAATGGAACAGAATAGAGAATCCAGAAACTGACTGAACATCTATGAAGAGAGGGATTTTGACAATGTTTGCAATGCAGAGCAGTTAAAAAACAACAAACAAACAATAAACCACCTCTTTTAAATGTACAGTGCTGGGTCAATCAAACATCCACGCTGAGGAAAAAGAAGAAAAAAGAAAAGAAAGGAGGGGGAGAAAGGAAGGTTGATCACTCCCTTAAATCATGCACAGAAAGGAATTCCAGTAAGACTACAAATCTAAATGTGAAAGGCAAAACTATAAAGTTAGCAAAGATGTGTTAGAAGGCAGCATAGCTGGATATCTTCGTAACGCGGAGGAGGGCAAAGGTGTCTTGAACGTGACACAAAAGGAAAGGCTGACACATAAGACGAAAGGCTGACAAATCAGAATATATGAAACTAAGAACTTGTGTTCATTGAAAGATGTTAAAATAGTGAAAAGAGAAGCCAAAGAATGGAAGAACCCAGTTTTCAGTATATTAGTGTACAGAATTTAGGAGAGAACTCTAAAGCAATAATGAAAAAGGGACAAGCAAATACTGAAATTACTAACAAACCCATGCCATGGTGTCCAACCTCATTAGGCACAGGGCTGTGCAAATTAAAACCATAGAGAAAGTTCTGCACACCAACCAGAATCGCTAAAAGTGGGGGAAACAACATAAAGCTAGAATTAAAAGAAAACTGACAATACCAAATGCTGTCAAGAATGTGGAAGAAATGGAATTTTTCTAACACTGCTGTTGGGAGTGTAAATTAACACACTCTCCATAAAAAGTCTTTCACGTGTTCCACTAAAAGTAAACACACACTTACGTTATGCGCCAGCCATTCCCTTCTCAAGAGCGTGCCCACCACAAAAGCAAGCATTATGCACCAAATGCACATGAATGTTCTTCAAGAATTATTCAGGACAGTCTCCAAATCCAACTCACACATCCCTTTGTAGAATGGATAAACACATTCAGATATGTTTATATAACGGGATTTTGTAAAGCAATGAAAACAAATCAATTATATACAACATAATGTTACCCCAGGTAGCCAGATGTAAAGAAGTGTATGTTACATGACTTGTTGGGTATATAATTCAAAACAAGCATTAACAGTCACGATGGTGATGACTTGGGGAGAAGAGAGAGGTGGTAGTGATCAGAAAAGGATGAAAGGAGATGCTTGAGATATTGTAATATTCTTGGCCGAGGTAATATTGACATAAGTATGTTCACTTTCTGATAATTCACTGATGTGTGTGTGTGTGTGTGTGTGTGCGCACCTTTTGTCTCTTTGGATGTGTGTTGCACTTCACTGTGAAAAGTTAAATGAAAATAATTATGCCAACTTTGTCAAAGCAGTAAGTCCTTAATGCTTTAAAAGATAGTTCAGTGAAGACAGTCAAGATTTAAATTTGCATGTATTTATCCAAAAGCAAAAAGATAAGATTCTGAAGAATACTTCATTAAAACTGTATTTTTCACTTTTGTGCTTTTCTATAGATCATTAAGAACACCATGAGAAGTACCTTTCAGCTTCAGATTTTAGATATCATATAATTTTTCATGCATTATACCATAAAGAGCTCCATTAACATCTTTCTTTTTACCATTAATATTACAAGGAATAATGGCATTCTTATGACCATATTAAAATAACTATTGTTCAATGATGAAAGAAAACTACTGTTCTCTATTAGAGATATTATAAAATTTAAAATAAATTATTTCTCACCTCTACCTTCTATTAATGTTTCTATACAGTCTTTCCAAAATATTGACTAGTCTTCAGGGTGCTTCAAAATGCCGTTTATTTATTAAATGACTGCTAATCATTTTTTCCAAGTACAAACTTCAATACGTGTTTTAGAAAGACACTTAAAAAGCAACCAATATTTCCAGCAGAATAAAACAAAATACCCACTTCATTATACTCAATTTTCAAAACTGAACTGTTTAAAAGCTTGGATAGAGTTCAATCAGCCCTTAGGGTTCCTTACAGCTTTAGGCTCTCATTTTGGTCTCTGAAGCCATTCATTATTTAACATACATTAAATACATTATAGTACTAATGTATATTGTATGCACACTAATGTATATTGCAATGCACATTGTGATGTACATTAAATACCATATATAATATATAACTGGTGAACAATGTATCTTCACTTAGATCAACATCTAAACTTTCCTACAAGCTTGTCACTCAGAGAAGCTATATTACCGGCCATGTCTAACTGTAACCCTCAGTCTTAGCAGATACAAAGATAAATGGCCTCTAAAGTATTCCTTTTCACATTGGTGCCAACTTTAAATTTCACCAAATATTTTTAGAACACATGGACTAAAATACAATGTGGTATTATTTTGGGTCGTTTGACCTTCAGAGTCTGTATAATTTGGTCACACAATTAAAGTTTCATTACACAAAGAAGAGCCTACTTTATTTAGTAATAATGCAATCAGGGAGTGAAATGTGCACTTTCTTAACCTATTCTTCACCAAAGAGACCCACTCGTATGCCCTGTGGGAGCAGAAGCTGAATAAATGCATGCAGCAGACAATGGGTTAGAGAGACTGGCACAAAACTGTTTTTATTTCAATCAATAATAACACCTGCCTACCTGCATTGCCTTTTGAAACACTGCCAGATGTAACAAAACAAGAAAACAAACCAGTAAGTGGCTCCCATACCCATGGGTACCTTGATATAGATAAATGGAACAAAGAACACAGAGAACTTAAATGCCTTAATGCATGTGCTCCATTTTTAATGCTAGGATGTCTGCAATTTGGGAAGTTCTTTTCCCTACTCAACCCAGACGACATAAACTCATTTATTTTGTGTTCAAATACTGCTTTTCCCTCTATAGACAACTTTTTTCAAGCCCCAATGATCGTTATTCAAACAACAACTGAAACATTAATAATGCCTTCACCCCCTCTCCGTAAAGAGAAATTAAGGATATCCATCCAAACTTTTTACCAAGACACCTTGGTTGGCCCTGGAAAAGGACAGACAGTGGCCGACAATTGTGGCTCATAATAGCCAGGGATCTTATTAGCTGGAGAAACTTGAAGGAGATATATTCCTAAGCCTCTGTTTCTTCATCTATAAGTTGGGGATAGAAATAATTACTTCCAAAGTTTGAACTACAAATTAAGTAAAATAAAGAGGTTAACATCTGCCTGGCTCATAATAACAATAAATTGCAGTTTGTGGTTGCTGTGGTGTGGCGATCACGTGCCGGCACACAGCACACTGTCATTCACAGCTAATGAGAGTGACCGAATGGCGTTATTTGGGTTTAATATCTGAGTCTCCCAGCTACACAGTCAAAAGAGAAACAGCAGCTCCTCTGAATGTCCTTCATCAAAGTGACAATCCCATTTAGGAAATAAAGCCTAATACTTACTTGGGGGTCGTGGACAGTATTTTTAACCCCAAGACAAAAAAATATCAAGAAAATACTTCCCAGAAAAGTCGCTTAAATAAAAATAGTTTTAACTTCATGAATGCAAAGTTATCCTTTTCTAACTAGTTAGCGTTTGAATAAAAACTTGGGGAATTATACTTCAGTCTGTGTAATTGTAGTACCAATGCAGCAATAAGAGGTTCCTAAATGCCCGTATTATTTGTTTCAGTGCCACTGAGATTACTTGACGAACATTTTAAAAACATTTCAAAAGTATGTAATAAATTTAAACATACATAACTTTTATTAGAGATGTTTGTATGCATCCTCAAAGTCAGTTTATTAAATACAAGGCATGTGGTTTCAATGATATTGTACAGGTTTTCAAATTCTCCTTATTTGAAACTACATTATTTATAGTATATAATATATATAATAGAATAACCATTAACTACTTCCTTAAGAAACTGATAAAATGTCTTCCTCTCCAGAGATTAAAAAAAACTAAAATGAATGACTCTGAGGGCAACCTCTACTAGAATTCCAATGACACATATTGAGGCTTATTATTTAACAGGTAAATAACATTTATCTTAATGCAATATGTACCGTAGAGTTTATTGTTCCAAAATACATTCAAATTTTCTTTTGACTTCTTCCAGAACAGTCAAAAATTCTTAGGTCACAAATGTAACATTTATGAATACAGGAATGACAGACACCATGACCTACTCTGGCTTTGTTCTCTAAGGGATGAAAATCACGCTCCATAAGAATAGGAAGAAGTGTCTGCTCTGAACATATGCACCTTTAGCAACTTCTCTGGGACTCACCTCTCAATTGAGTAACAGGTGTAAATGAGGCAACACTACACAGAGTATACGCACAGAGAACAGGCTGTGATATCAACAGTCCTTAAGACAAATCTTTATTTTTTATTAGATTGCTGTCTTTGAAAAGTTATAGTCTCTATGTGCACACTGGCAAAAGGAAATGCATTTTTCAGTTAACTCGGAAATTTGAAAACCAATGGGATATTCAAGGATGTAAATGAGTTACTGTTGAATTTTTCAAGGTTCTGTTTTAAGAAAGGCTCTTACCTTTTCAGAGATTCAAACTGAAATAGTTAAGGATGAAAGATTAGCATGCTTATTATTTGTTTCAAGATAATTTAATGGAGACAGTATATGGGGGAGATGGGTAGGGCAGGACCGGCCATTAGTTGACATCTGGGGAATGTGTCCAAGAGTGTTCATTTTGCCATTCTGTTTACTTGTGTATACAGAATAAATGTGGGCAGAGATTGCTGTAAAAATTAAATGAAGTGGTGTACATAAGAAGCCTAGTCTATTCACAAGCTAATATTTCCCTTTCTAACTTTCTACTTATCATAGGTATATATTGTAAGTTTCCTAATGGACAGACAAGAAATTTATTTTAATCTGTCTAGTCAACTTAAAAGCTCTCAATGCACCACAAAAACTGTTTTATTTAGTAATCAAGATTGATTATGCTTGATAAAATTCTCAGTTTCCATATATTATATTCTTTAGCTATGTAAAAAAGTATAATCTGGGGGACATTTACATGCTATACATTATGCTTCCAAAGTAATTTATTTAGAAACTGGTGATATTGAAAGTTGCAATTCTCTGCTTTATTTTGCTCAACGATTATACTGGTCAGACCTCGATGACCACAGGGAAGGAGTAATTGCAACTCTGGTGTGGTTTTATGATGGTCTCTAGAATATTGTAACCTAATGTCACCTCTGCTAGTGAAGATAAGTGCTCACAGAGAGTGACATACTGAGAAAACACAATTCTGTTGATGAGAAGCTCATTAACAACTGCATTTGATCGGGAGCCCCTGGGAGGCTCAGTCAGTTGAGCGTCAGAGCCTGGAGCCTGCTTTGGATTCTGTGCCTCCCTCTCTCTCTGCCCCTCCCCGACTCATGGATGCTCTCCCTCTTTCTCGGTCTCAAAAATAAACATTAAAAAATTTAAAAAAACACAACTGCACATGATCATTCTACTAATTCTGTGCCATTTTCTATTCAGAATTGGAGAAGTTAAATTATTTCCTTATTTGAACTACATGCTTTTGTCACACATTTATCACAAATTCTTTACCATAATGTCCTCGTCATAAGTTCTGAAGTAGTCGTAATGTGTTTATGTAACGCGCACTGCAAGTCTTGTATTAAATCTTAAATTTCGAATGTGTCTATTCACTGTGCCTCGCAATTTCACATATTCATTTGACGGTCACAAAAATCCTGACAGAGCCTTACAAAAAGACACCATGTATCGAGCGACTTAAGAATGATTACTCAAGCTTTCCAAACACCCACATGCACTAGAGATTCTGATTCGGTCTCTTGGTTAACTTTACTTCGAGCTGTTTCGATTAAGAAGTAGAATGATGTTGTATTAAGGAAATGCACCGGGGAATGGAATCCCTGTAGGGGGTCTTCCAAAGGTCAGATCTAAGGCACGTTCTTAAACACGGAGCCTTGGCTGGTTCTTTCATCTCTAACACAGTAATAATACCCAGATTGCCCCGATCACAGCTCCACTTGAAGATAATATTACCGAAAGTGTTTACTCTCTATGGGGCTGTACAAATATAAGGTATTTCTCAGCACATTGGCTTACACTAAGATATGTGAGCATGTCTAAATACATTTGATTAAAATAATTTGTAATTTATACTATACATTTTTGAGGACACTGAATTACTTTCAAGTCCCAAGCTTTGAAGTATAATTACCCTGGCACATGCACTTGACGGAATATTATGAAGCAATTAAAATGGTGATTTTTGCAGACTATTGAAAAATTAGTATGCTCTCTTCATTACTTAAATATGATACATGATTGTATGATCAGCATACTTATAAGTTAATTGAGAGTTAAGCATAATAAGAATACAGAAGATCCATCAAAGTTTTAATGGTGGTTTCATGAAGTGATCAACTCATGATTTCTTTTTTTTTTCACTTCCTCTACGTGGCAAGTTTTAATGATGTGATTATAATACCATAGAAATGTAAACAAAAAAAGGAAGAGCAAGATATATCATTCTTTTTTTCATCTACCGTTAGCCTCCTTCCACTACCAAAACTCCCTTGTCCTGGCGTTATCAATTACCTTGAGATTACCAATTATCTGGACGTTATCATCTATGCACTTTCTCCTGATCTCCCTTCACCGTGGGTTCCAGGGACCTCAGGAGAATATCCTCTAACTGAATTCTGATTATTGGCAATTTTCTAATAACCCAATTGCCTAAAGGCTTTCTAAATTTGCCTTTTGATAAAATGTATGTATTTTTAAAAAATCCAAGAATAACAACAAACGTAGCTAACTTTTCTGGAGAGCTTACTACTTTCCAGACCTAGAACAAATCACTCTGCATGCATTATTTTCACTTCATGACCTTCCTGTGAGAGAGAGAGAGAGATTTACTTTTCCCCCATTTTATAGAAGAGACAACTTAGAAAGGTGAAGTGACCCCCAAGATCATGCAGTCAGCAAGTTAAGGTAGAAAAACCAAATAGATGAACAGATGCTCAAGATTATTCCCGAAAAAGACAATGAGAAATGAGATACTACCCTGTGCTTCAAAGGCTAACGAAATTCAGGAAGCTGATAAGACCACGTGTTGCAGGAATATGGGGATGTAGGGACCCTCACGTATTGCTGGCGGGAGTGCAGACCAGTACAGCTGTTCGTGAGAGCACCCTTGCATTATGTAGTAGGATCATTGATGAAGCAGTAGTGTGCGAATACCCTATTACCCAGCGATTCTGTCTCTGGTTATAGATCCCGAAGTAATTATTGCATAGGTACTTAAGGGCCATGCTCTTTGCCTCATGGTGGCTGATGGCTGAAAGCAATCTGAGTGTCCGTGACCGGGGGAATGAGTATGAAGGCAGGGTAGGTGTCCAGCCTGCAGTATTAGGTGGCAGTTAGCCAGCTCTCTGGATGATTCTGATGTAAGCTAAGCAATGTCTGAGGACCTCTGTACACATGAATCTAAGGTGTCCTGTAGCATAAGATTCTTCTTTCCCTCTCTCTCTCTCATACATATGCATAGACACACATATATATGTACGTGTATATATACATATAGATATTCCTTTATGCCTTTACTTATTTATAGCGCTCTGATTGCAACCATGAAATTTTATTCATGAAATGTCAGAATTTATGAATTGACTCTAACACTAGTATTTTAGGGCTCAGGCCTTATTATTTTTGGCTATTTGCTGACACTCTTAGGAATGTAGCACTGCTATATATACTATTCCTAGAAAGGCGTTTTAATGAAAACAGACCTGCGCACTCCATATCCGCCGTGTGCATGTTCCAAAGCTTCCTCCCCTCCTATCACATACCCATGCCTACTCTCCTGAGGAAGGGGGCCAGCAGTCACTGCTCCTGCTTGTTCCATTTCCAAAAAATACGCAATCCCTTGTGCCTTAATCTCCTTCCCCAGAGTTCTCCTGACATTAATAGCTCAGCGATCACCAGCATCCTTCTGACCACTGTCTGTAACCACTTTCCTCAGTCCTCGTGGTTTATTTATTGATCCTTCTGCTGTCCTTCTCCGTCCAGCATCATCTATGGATTCCCTGCCTGAAAACTGCTCCTCATGCTTTGGGCTCTGGGCCCCAACATCACCTACTGCATAAATCCTTCTCTCACGCCCATAAAGGGTTTGGTGTTCCTTCTCCTGGAGGCCCTTGGATCTCTGTTCATGTGTTCACCAGAATAGAAGCTGGATTATAAAGTACTATTCGAATGTCCAGTGGTGATACCCCCTAAAAAAAGGAAAGCGTCATACCCGTGACTGATTCCCCTGAATGTACCTCATTGCCTAAGGCACAATACTCAATAAGTGCCTGCTGAATAGATAAATGAATACTTGACACTAAAAGCTCAATAGAAGGGCGCCTGGGTGGCTCAGTCGGTTGAGCGTCTGACTTCAGCTCAGGTCATGATCTCGTGGTTTGTGAGTTTGAACCCCACGTTGGGCTCTGCGCTGACAGCTCGGAGCCTGGAGCCTGCTTCGGATTCTGTGTCTCCCTCTCTCTCTGTCCCTCCCCCGCTCATGTTCTCTGTCTTCTCTCAAAAATAAACAAACATTAAAAAAAATTTTAAAGCTCAGTAGATATTCATTCTTACTGCAGACATCACGCCCAGCTGGGAATAACCCTCAGTCCTGGGTCAAAAACATGCAGTGATGAATTCAGCGCGCCCTTCTCCAGCCCGCTCCTCCAACCCCACCCCAGCCTGGCACCCTTATCCTCCGCTCTGGACTGTTGCCTATTCTGTCTACACCAGCTGTCACTCCTGCTGTGCCGCTCCTGTGCTCTCACTCTTCCTCTTGCCTTTGCTCACAGTGGACCTGGATGACTCCCAACACCACCCACCCAGGAAAACTCTTTGTGAATTTCCGTCACTCCTTCAATGACACCCCAAAAGACTTTCAGCTTCCCCTCGACCACTCGTGTCTCTGCTTCCTTTGAAACCTCTCACTGTTTCTAGTGTGTGGACTTAATTGACCTAATTATGTTTTTATAATAAATAGCTTTCGTTCTTCACTGTGGGTCCGTGGGCAAGCCACTGGACTTCCAGGGGATTCAGATGTTTTATGAGTAACTTGGGGAAAACGATGCCTCCTAGGCTCACAGGGTAGTTCTGAGGAGTCACGAGTGATTTGTGTGCGGGTCCGGTGGTGCTGACTGATACACGGGATGCATGAGGTGAAGGACAGTGAGAAAGATAAAAGCAGCCCTGACCGTGCTCAGCTGGGAGCCAGGCCGGTGCTTCACTATTCAACATAATTTCACAAGACACCAACATCCCGCAAGGTCACTCTGTGACTGTGATGGAGTGAGGTGAAAATAAGAGCTCTGTAATCCTGTCGGAACGCATCCCCAAACTCAAGCAATGTCTGAAGCACATAAGTGAGCCAACGTCCACCGCTTTGGCTAGCGTGAGCGATTCATTCCTCCTTCTTTACCGAATACACACAGCTTTAGCTCTGTCCCATTCCTCCCTCCGCCTCCTCCATATACATTCAGATACACAAATATGGTGCACCTTCTCTCGTGTCGTAACAGGAAGCAAGCCCAACCTTGTCCGACCACAAGTCTGTTTCCGGTGGGGTCTGGCTCGGGGCCAGCAACGGCAGCTATTATTGAGCTCAGTATGTTTGCTATTATTCGTTGAATTAAACGTATAGCTATCGTGTGGGTTGCAAGGGATGTGAAATCACACCTCTTGTTCTTGTAGATGTGTAAATGCTTAAGAATTTAGTAATCAAAGTTTAATGAAGCAGAATTGTAAGTGAATTCCACAACACAGTCATTTATAAATATATCTTATTTTTAGTTGATGTTGAGATCTTTCCTTATTTGTGGTCAAGATTATTTTATTTTCCCCACTGTTCAGGTTAATAAAAAACCAAAGATCTTTTCTGGAGGCCATAGTGTTGTTGCTGCCTGTTACCAGTTTGTATGGCCGAGAGAGAGCTGCCAGAAGATTCTCCTTATCCATTTAATTTTACTGAAGATACTTTCAAAATATAATTTCTCCTTAAATGAAATAATTTATCACACTCTATTTTAGTAACCTTCAGCCTGTAAAACGAATAGTGAGGTGAAAAAATATTAATAATGTCAAGTCCCCTGATGCCCTCTAAGAATCCGATTTAAAGCAATTTCAATAGGTCACAATCTCCCTAAAGCTGGACCTCAGTGATTCCCAATCAGCTTTCATTTATTGTTATTATGGCCATTCCTCTGGGAGAGTCTTGTGTTGTCATCAGAAGTAAACCACTTCAACATACAACTGTCTTTAAAAACAGAAGAACTCTTGGGGGCTCTAGTCACAGTGATTTGCCTCGTTGTTCTCTTAATTGGCAGAAATTTATCCATCGTGTTATCCAGCCATCGCTTTGGGAAAAGGTGAGTAAATGGGGCCAACAATCTGTTCGTAATGGTCGGGGGAGAAGACATGAACTGGGGATTTCGACCTTCGGCACTTTCCATGGCAGGAGGATATGAATGATATACACTCATGCCCATGTTTCACACATTTCTTTATTGGCATTGCCTAGGGCTCCTTTGATAGTAACATTTCGATTGAACTAAATAAATATTTAAGTAGATACTGAGAGTGTTTAAATTTAATTTTAATAAAACTGTTTTATTTCCAAGTATAATTTATGTTGAAAACATGAAAACTTTCATTATAAAAGTAATTTATATATGTTTGTTATAGATAGAATTTGGGGGGGGAGGGGCAGGAAGGAGAAAGGAAGAAAAGTCCCACTCCATCTCATCACTCTCAAAATTAGCAGAAAATTAGGTCCTCTCCTCTTGCTATTTGTTTATAGTTACCGTCTTACTATTAAATCATTTTATAATTGTAATTTAGCACGAGTAAATACAATATTGCTCATTTTTATTACAGTTAATTAGCAATTGGAAAACACAGTCGCTCTTTCCACACATTCCAAACATGATGACGTGTGCACATGTGTGGGCACTTGCAAATCCAACCTTCCTGATCTCAATGACAGCAAAGGACATAGCATCTGTGATTTACAGAATAAACTCCATTTAAATAGAGACTATTTAAATAACTTGCTCAAGGTCAACTTGCAAAACAAGTAAACATTCCTGACCAGCTCTATTCTACCACTAAGATCAGAGCTTCTCATGATGAATGTCAAACGATAAGATGAATTTTAAAAGGTACATATTTTCTCATGAATTTTCAGATGTCGTAGAAGCCAGAGCATGCCATAATAAATAGGCAGAACTTCTCTCCCTGCTCCATTTGAGTTTTTTCCTTTGGCATGCCTGTTCATCCCCATGAAGAAGTATATCCAGAGGAGAAACAATCAGGGGAAATATTAGACACACTAACGTGCTCACAGTCTAATACAGTTTGTTTCTGTTAGGAAAAAAATGAAATAAGTCATTTGTATTGACTGTATTTTTCTCTGACTTCATTTAAGCGCTAATGTTTAAGTTATTTTATAGCTACTTGATGGACCCAGCAGTTCTCTGCAGAGGCATCAACGAATGCGAGATTTTAGCTGGATCTCAGCAGAGAGGGCTGAAGTCTCTTCTCAGGGAGGTGGGCTGGGGACTCAGCTCAACATGAAAACGACCCATTTGCTCCATCCCTCCTGGCTCCCCCACCCCCCCGCCATGTGCCCTCCACTCCCCTGTGAGCTTTTTCTCTGCTGCCTAAATTCACAGGATCTCCTCTCATTCCCTACCCCCCTGCCTAAGCCTTGCCTGAAGTCCCGCAGTCAGGATACTCTCTCTGCGGCATCACACTACTCCCAGGTATTTTCGGGCTTCTGAGCACTGCCCCCAGGCTGGGATCACTTTGGAGCCTAGTGTTCAGTGCATGCTGAGCATGAACAGACATTTGAATCCCTGAGTGACAGCCCAAAGCTTACAAGCATTGTCACTGGGACAAATAAGGGTGTGAAATAAGGGATATGGTATCAAGTAGGGTTGATTTGGTGATTACCCCCCTCATTTTAGGATACGATCTATGTGACCAATTCAACACATATCGTATCTAGAACACATTCTGGAGCTTCTCGGTGGATATTCAAATTGTTCTCAGTTGTTAAGAGGACCACAGAGATAGAAATGTATCCATCCGTAAGCCATTTTTTTTTTACCCTAAATGGATTAAAGGTTGTAAGCTGGTTTGTGAAGAGAGTGCATTTGGCAGAGAGTCTTGGAGTGTGACACATCTGAACCAAAGACCGAAGAAGAGCCCCATATGGGAAGGAGAGACCATCACTGCTGTGATAGCCACTTCACAGGCTTACAGATATTAAAGTCTTGTGATAAAACTGATAAGCCTATTATGCTAAGACCCCATTTCTCAGGCGTGACAAGCAGCTGATGTGACCATGACATGGCAAGGTATGAAGCAGAGACACTGGTTCAAGGCTCTGGCGTCCTTCTGCCTGGTACCGACTGTCTCCACAGTCACCTGCCCTGCTGTGGCACCGACAGTATCACCACACACGGGGACTCAGGAACGTCTATGCCAAAGGAGTAACCCTGTGCCCAGGTATCCACGTGCATGTGCAAACTTCACAAACTCAAATTCCATGTCCACTTGTTATTTCTAATAAGCGTTCTTCCCTAAGGACTCAACACTCAAAAAAAAAATTATTTTTTCTTTGTGTTTGACAGAGATTCATTTCCCGAATGACAATATGTGCCAAGAGCTGCCAGGGCTGGCTGGAAAATAAATCTCTGCACTCTGCATTGAGAGAAGACATTTTTCCCCCTATCTCCTCAAGGATGTGTTCCAATCATTTCGAGTAGACTTACAGTGTCTTGTTTAAAAAAAAAAAAAAGTAATGAAGTAGAAAGTAGGTCTGCAGTATGACTTCCTCTACCCTTCTTTCTCTAGTAGCTTTCTTTTTATAGGACCCATATTACACATATTTAATACCCTAGTTCATAGCTTTCCAGTAAGAACTTTGCCGAGTTAATATTCGTTCTCCTTTTGGGCGAGTTTAGGAACATTTCCTTAACGTAACTCTCCTTTTAAAATACTTTCTTTTAAAACAGCATTTTTGAATGCCAATTTTATTGAATAGCTTGACACATCTTACCACTTACTGACACTGAAAATGCAAAGCTGAGTCCCGTGGAATAGTGCTGTTCAAACTTTAATTGCACATGCATTTCCTGGGGCTCTCGTTAACAGGCGGATGATGACACAGCAGACCTGGAAGGGGCGCCTGAGAGTCAGCATTCCCAGTGAGCGCTCCTTGAGGACGCTTCTGAGGCTGCTGGTCCCAGAACCACATTTTGAGGACTACACAGCTGTGCTACTCAAGCTTAGTGTGCACAACATCACAGGGAGGGGTTGTTAAAACCTTCCTGGACCCTCCCCAGGTATTCTGATTGGGTAGGTCTGGGATGCAGTCTCACACTGTGCATTTCTAACAAGCTCCTAAGTGATGCTGATACTGCTAATTAGGAAAGCAGACTTTGAATATCATATAAGGGAATGCAGTTGAGCCATAAAATGCCGGCCTGCCCCTTACTAGGCCAAACACAGTGTTGTCATAACAAGAAATTTTAGATAAATAAACATTAGTGTGCTTCAGAACATTCACCCATAAAAAAGCAATTTCTACAAGTCAGATACAAATTGGCAACACTGCCACTGGTGGGAAAGGAAATTGGAGGTGGGCTGACTTTTTCAGCTGAAAATAATAAGAGATGAGAAATAAAGTAACGTTTCAGGTCACTTATGTTGGAAATGTTTACCACGTCTAATTCGTACACACAGGAGGGCAGTAGTAATCTTTACATTTTGGCCAAAAGTCAGTGCGACTTCCTGTCCACATCAACAGTCAAAAGCACTCAATGGGAACTAAAAGAAATAGCATACTCTAAACTTTCCAAACTTCCTAGGGTTCAACTTGGAAGTGATCAAAAGAATTTAACTTAGCTAAGAAAACCGAGGCGGAAGGGTGGACAAGTTGGTAAGCAGTGGGTGGTGGTAAACTGCGTCAACTTGCCTAGGCCACCGGATGTCCCGATAGCTGAGTAAGCACTGTTTCTGGGTGCACCTGTGAGGATGTTTCCGGAAGAAATGAGCACTTGAATTGGTGGACTGAGTAGAGCAAATGGCCTTTCCCAACTTGGGTGACCATCACCCAATCTGTTGAAAGCTTAAATAGAACAAAAGTGGAAGAAGTTTAGATTCATGCTCTCTCTGCCTCACTATGAACCAGGACATGATCTTCTCCTGACTCAGTGATCCTGATTCTCAGGCCTTCAGACTTGGACTGGAATCCACTCCATCGGCCCTCCGGCTCCCAGGCCTTTGACTTAAACCGCCAGCTTTCTTGGGTCTTTAGCTTGCAAATGGTGGGACTTCTCAGTCTCCATAATCAAATAAGCCAATAGATGATAGTACATCTATATATAGAGAGAGATGCTTATATAAAACTGGCCCTTTTTCTCTGGAGAACCACTGATACAGGTTTTGGTACCAGGAGTAGGCCTACAGGGATAATCTTGGTTTCAAGTCACACCCTAGGCTTTTGATATGGGCTGCCCTTGGTAATGCATTGATGAGAAGCCCCGATGACTGCTTAGAACACATAGAGTCTTTTAGTCCTGATTATTTACGATAGAGAGTTGAGCTCCCGTCCATGAACACAGCCTCTGCTGTGAAGCCCTAATGAAGGAAGGAACGCTGGGCTTCTCTTAGAGAAGTAACCACACACTGAGTTTTTAAGGAGGAAGCAAGAGTCCTGACAGAAGGATACAGTCCAGACCCTGGCCTTCAGGGCATGGTCCAGCCCAACAGGTCTCAAGCGCAATGATGGAAAAGAACTTGACGGCTTTAAACGATTAGCTCTAACGGATAAGGTAGGACCAGTGTAGCAAGAAATGTGAATAACCCACCATATGCCTGGGGCCTTTGCTTCCACGTACGTCTTGCTAAACCCAGGTTCTAGCACCGCACGTTCGTCTGTGTGCTTTGTATGTCTCCCAGGGAGGAATGGTGAGTCCTCAACTAATGAGTGAACAGAGACAGTGGACAGTTTGCTCGTTGGATGGAGGACACCGAGCCATGATGGGCACTGGCTCCTAGAATTCCCGCTGGGATGAAGCCCCAGTTCAAACTGCTCTTTAGTAGTTGCCTTCCGTTCTCGGTCTCTACTTCCCATTCTCCTTTATTGCTTCTTGGGATCACCTTCCAAATAAATAAGCTGAGCTCCAATTCTGGAGGGGGAACCCAGGCTAAAAGACCTTAGTTCGGGCAGGCGTACTAGAAAGAAGAATTAGAATACTGAGCACAGGACAGGTGACCATGCTGAGGCAACGATGCTCCCACACACGGAGCTGGAAGGAAGAGGAGCTGTCAGCACTGCCATGGAAAGAACTTCCGTGATGCTGGTCTTAGTTTCAGAGGTAAACACAAACACAAAACAGGCTGAATGGCTGGACGGCACACATGTGTACGTGTGCACATGCATGTGTTAGGACACACGCTCACGTCCAGTGGCCTAAATGACACCATTTGGACTACCTGAGCACGCGCACGCACACAGAAAGCTTTATTCTGTTCAGTCATTTCCTAACGGTTGAGCCTCTCTCGTATCTAGCCAGATTCATTTTCTACCCACCAGTAAAAACATTTTTGTGCACGCTCATATTCTGTTATATACTAAACAGCGTTCTTTACATTACATCAGTATGTAATATTTTGGTTTAGATACACGTGTATAATAGTCATTACATACATGTAATTTACTATTTAAAAAGTCATTTTCCTTCTTTTTTCTAGAATATACACAGGCATACTTATCAAATAGTACAGTCTGAAGCACAAAACGAATGATCCTACTCTAGCAGCAGAGGATGCTGGGACAGACGTGTAGTTTGGTGTCAGATACTGACTACCCACTTTGTATGACTTGGCAAGGTTATTTAATCCCTCTGATTTCAGTTTCCGTGTGTGTCAAGTGCCAATAAATGGTATTTCTGTGAATGTAGGTTTCAAAGAGAAACACGGAGATACATATTAAATGTTTAAAATATCTGGCACAGGACAGGCAATAAATCAATAGATAAATATTTGCACATCACAGGAAGTGATATTATTATACCAGAGACACTATCACAACTCATAGTATTACACCTGAAAGAACTCTGAGTATCTCATTTGTCCTTATACTTGGTGTTTCTTTTACCTAGTGTGGACTAACAAATACATGAAGATTCCAGAACCAGATTGTCTCCTTCATTTGTTTCAAATCCGTTCAATCAATAGTCTACGACATGTACATTTCTCAGTGTTTCAGAGCCACTTCATCACTGCCCTCAAATAAGAACGAATAGTGGTTTGCTGTGTAGGGGAAAGTATGTCTTTCCGCTTCAATTATTATACCAATGTTTAAAAACTGCTGACTTCCTAGGAGAGCAAGTTCCTGGCAGTACACAATGCTGCTGCCTTTCTGAGGATGGATGAAATCAACAGCAATACTCCAACGAACTCTCCGGGTAAATGTCTCAGGAATGTTCCTGACACCATAAGGTGCTGACTTAGCTAAATCTACACGGTGGGAATGTGTAAAGTAATTGCTACCCACCTACATTTGAGGGTAATTTTTATGCAACCTCTCAAGTCACTAACTGATAATAAAATATAAACCCTTTCACTCTGGGACAAAATAGACTCCCAAGCACATCTTAATGACTTATATGACTAATGCATAGTTTTGAGTTTCAGTAAAATTAATACATTTTTAAATGAAATATTTTCACTAGCCTAGAACACAAGGCAAGAGGGGGATATATCCTACTATGTTTACATAATAATAAATGGCATCCTCAACAGTAACAATAGTTTTACATTTACTGAGTACAGCCTATGTATTAGGCCATAGAAGTAAGTACTCTGGGGGTGCCTGGTTGACTTGGTCAGTTAGGTACCCACCTTGATTTTGGCTCAGGTCATGATCTCACGGTCATGAGTTTGAGCCGCACAGCAGGCTCAAAGTGGAGTTCAGAGCCTCCTTGGGATTCTCTCTCTCTCTCTCCCTCTCTCGCTGTCCCTCCCCTGCCTGTGTTTGCATGCTCTCTCTCTCAAAATAAATAAACTTAAAAAAAAAAGAAAGAAAGACGTACTCTGTGTCATCCTATTTCATTCTCTTGACAACATAATCATCCTTACCTAAACCTCTATTAAATCATATTGGCTGACAATAGGTAATCAAAATTTTGTCCGTGTTCAGTGGTTTTTAAAACAACATTAATTTTCATTACTTCTTTGCTAGATTAATTCTGAACATTAATTCTCAAGTTTCAGAGGGCAATTTCTTTCTTTCTTTCCTTCTTTTTTTTTTCGAGTATTGTGAGGTTAATCTTCTCATATTTTACCCAAAGCCTGATTACAAAATTTTAGAAATAAAGAGGTATTATTTAGCACATGATTTATAAATACATAAAACTATAATTTATCTCACACTTGAAAATGACACAACAGTGAGATAACAAAATCAATTATTTTGGCCAGAAAGCAAGATAGAGTATTGGTTCCAAAGGATTTACAAAATCAATCAATCAATTTTATGAAGAGCTCCCAAACGATTCAGTGAGATTTGAGGACTGCGAATGAACTTCTCTGCAAATATCAGTTCCAGCCCTCATCATGAGGTTTGACATTGTTACCTAAATATTCACTGTGGGGTCTTAGAGGCTTTTCAAACGTGTGATGTCACTTGTTAGACTAGAAATGCCATTTGGTGAGTGTATTACTTTTCTGTGGCGTGGCTGGGTACCAAATTGTCAAATATTTCATGCCTTAAAACACAAATATATTACCTAACAGTTCTGGAGGGCAGAAATATGACACAGGTGTCACTGGGCAAGAAGCAAGGTGCAAGCAGGGCCACGTTCCTTTTTGGGGGCACCAGGAGACACTCCATTTCCCTGCCTTTTCCAGTTTCTAGAGCCCTTCTACATTCCTTGACTCATGGACCCCTTCCTCTATCTTCAAAGTCAGCAACAGCGGATTGAGTCATTTTCACACTGTATAATCCTGGCCTCCTTCCTTAGCCATACCTCATGTTATATCTCTTTTTCTGCCTCATTCTTTGATTTTTAAGGCCCCTTGTGATAACACTGGGCTAACCTATACAAAGCCAGGTAATCTTCCTTTCTACAACCAGCTGATTACCAGCTTTCATTCCATCTGCAACATTAAATCTCCTCCTCATGGAATATTCACAGGTCCTAAGATTTAGGATGTGAACATCTTTGGAGGGCCATTCTGCTTACCATGGTAGGATATATTTATTAGCTGATACACATTAATTTCTGTTTTCTAAATATTTCCTGAGCACCCATTATGTTTCCAACACCAAGTCAGGCTCTGCAAAATTAATGTAAACAAGACAGACATGATCTTTATCTTTGGACCTTGCATTTTGATTTTTAGTCTTATTAATTCCTAACTGACAGCAAACACAGATTGAAATATTTTTTTAAGTGTACCACAGAGAAGGCAAAAGGCAATTTGCAAGAGACAAAAATATGCTCACTTCATAATTTGGCCTGAAGCTGGTTGTGTAAACATAATAACAGTTATAGAAAGAGTGAACCAGAGCTAGTGACCTATTTTACAGTTTTTAGACAGACAATAAATTAAAGCCTATCCTCATTATTCAAAGATTCTGGGGGCGCCTGGGTGGCTCAGGCGGTTAAGCGTCCAACTTCGGCTCAGGTCATGATCTCACAGTCTGTGAGTCCGAGCCCCGCATCGGGCTCTGTTCTGACAGCTCAGAGCCTGGAGCCTGTTTCAGATTCTGTGTCTCCCTCTCTCTCTGCCCCTCCCTTATTCATGCTCTGTCTCTCTCTGTCTCAAAAATAAATAAACATTAAAAAAAAATTAAAATCAAAGATTCTGTATGTGTAAATTCATCGACTCACCAAAATTTACTCGTAATCCCATAATCAATATCCATGGTGCTTTTGTGGCCATCTGTGAACATGCACAGAGGCAAAAATTTGGGTTGGCCAAGGTGCAAGTTGCCAATGAAGTTCAAACAAGACAACATTCCGCTTTCCTGCTCCAACTCTCATACCGTAAACCAAGTGTCTTTTTCATGGTCTACTTAGTGTCACAATTTTGCATTTTTATACTTTTGTTGGTGATTTTGCTGTTTAAAATATCAACTAAGCATTAGTGTCAAAGTACCATCTTCTAAAGTGCTGGGGTGTGCCTCATGGAGAAAATACTGTGACAGATAAAGCTTTGACTAGGCCTGATTTACAGTACTGTTGACCATGTGTTCAGTGCTAATGAGTCAACAGTACATATTAAATAAAGTGTCTTTAAACAGAAACATACAAAAAATAAGTTATGTGTTGACTGATTGATGAAAATGTGGCCAGAAGCTGGCAGAAACCTAACCCTGTATTACTCCCAGGAGCGCAGCTCAGTATTTGCGAATTCCACATTCATGAAGACTTCACAAAACGCAACAGTCACGCATAATGATAATTAACTATATTTATTGTACGGCTCTTACTGTTTTAAGTAGACTAGAAGAATCTGGAGTAGGAATCAAGGCAAATCAATAAAAAGCATTATAATGTCATAAAAAATGATCTTTAATAAAAGATTCATAACTATGCTTCTAACACCTAAGTTTCAAATGCTACAAATTGTGCCTGTCAGGTGTCAGAATAATCCACATGTGCGTGTTCACTGTATTTATGCCTTAGACTATTTTTCTTTAAAAATATTGTAGCTAGTTGAATAGTGACTATAAATGAAATCACTGATTTTTAAGCATTTTAAATGCACACTTCAAATGTAACTCATGTATTAAACTATATGTTTTCCCTGTGGTTCCTATTTTCTAATTTTACCTTATATTAGTTATTTTAGGAGGAAAAAACAGCCTAACTATGACTTACATGCTGATTAATCATAATCAAAGAAAACTATTTGAAAATGTGTTACCATGTATGCTTTCATATTTTTGAAATTCTTTTTCAGGGCCTAGACAAATGTAGATGATTTTGAGGTTATAATGAAGCCTGGCTGGCATGACCACTTCCATCACTATCCATGAGTATCCCTGTAAGAGGTGAAGGAATCTACCTCATTGTGAAGACACCAGGAGTTCAATCTCACGGGGGGCTGGGAAAGCGAAAAGCAAGTCAGTCAAAGCCAGAGCTACGTGGCCCATGGGGTCGAGTGTCACTTAGCCCCCTGAGATGTGGGGCTGAAGAGAAGATCCACCCCCTTATTTCCCTTCTTTTCTCCATTTCACTCCTTTTTCTTCTCTGTCAGATCTGCCTTTCCTTCCTTTTCTCTATTTTGTGGTAGCAGCAAACTTTGGTCTCCTCCTTCCCCACTCCCGACACGAACGCTCCTTTATCAAGAACTGGCCTCACTTGGGCCTGGACCACCTCCTTTCAACTGAGGCAAACGAAATCGCATTAATCTTGATACTTGATTTAACTTGGTCCTAACGGTGTTCATCATTGCTGGCTTTACTGCAAGGAAAATTATATTGTGCAAGAATAGAAACTTGACTATGAAAAATCTAAAGAGGGGAAAACCTGTATCTGGCACTAAAAATTTTATGGTCATTTTCAAATATATACCCAAGTAGGGAGAAGAGAACAATAAAAACACATATATCTGATTTTAAAAATTGCTAACTCGGGGCACCTCGGTGGCTCAGTTGGTTAAATGTCCAACTTGGGCTCAGGTCATCATCTCACGGTCCATGAGTTAGAGCCCCACGTTGGGCTCTGTGCTGACAGCTCAGAGCCTAGAGGCTGCTTCAGATTCTGCGTCTCCCTCTCTCTCTCTGCCCCTCCCTTGTTTGCGCTCTGTCTCCCTCTCTCGCAAAATCAAACATAAAAATTTTAAAACAATAAAAAATTGCTAACTCATGGCCAATTTTATTTCACCTATACCCACGTCCCCTCCTTTCCTACAAGATTACTTTAAATTCAGTCTCAGACATCCTGTGATTTCATACATAAATATCTCAAAATAGATCTTTAAAGGATAAGGATTCCTTCTGAAACAAAACTGCAATTTAATGTTAACATCTAAAATACTGACAATAGTTCTGTAATATCACCAGCGTCCTGAGATGACCGCTCATCTTTGGAAAGCGGCTGTGTTCATGGACTATTGTTCCAACCAGAATACCAAAAATTTCCACAAGTTAAATTTGGTGATGTTTCTCTTAAGTGCCTTTTTACCTATAAGTCACCTCCCTTTCATTTTCTTCCAGTTTGTGTAGTGAAAAGTCCCTGACCATTTGTCTTATTGTTTCCCACAGTTTGCTGACTGCCTCTCTGTGGTGTGTCAGATACGTCCCTTTGTTGCCCTCTAGCTTATAGACCCGGAGGTAGATTTTGAGACTTGATTTGACTTGGGTTGGACTTTTTAGCAAGAGTTACTCAAAGAACACAGTGTATACATCTATCAGGAGTGGTGTTACACCCGGTTGCCTCTGTTTTTATAATGTTAGCGATCAGTACGTTATTTCATTAGCGGTTAAAAAATGGTGATATTCTGATTCTATCATCCCTTTCTCAAAACCTTTTCTAAAAAATCTAAATAAAATACTTCTGTGAAAAGAAACTTCCTCTCAACGAATATTTGGTTACCCTCTGATGCAATTTAATCAGAAAAAGTAGAAAATACTTCATTTTTCTTTTTATGAACTGATGTTCAGAATAACAAGTTAATTCCCTAGCATCTTCCACTGATGGTGAATAAGGAAATTTTCATATCATTAATTCATAAATGTTTAACTTACTTGGTGTTTTAACCCATTTCTAGTATTATTCTTATAAATGTTCTAATTGTTTCATTTTGGCCAGTGAAATCCTTTCTGAGTTGGTTTCTGGGTCTTTTTCACATGACTCCAATTGTCTGATTAAAACCTAGTGTTCTGGCATAAGATATCCATCCCACATATATTTTGTGTATTTCACACCCCAGATCTGGATTCAGCCGTTCTCCATAGGGAGTCCTTGATCCCCTCAGAGTAAGTGGTATTTGGGGTCTAGGTACCTGAGGTCTGGGGGTATTTGGATAAAGGGGTATTTGGAGTTCAGGACTGTAGGAGATTTACTTAACCTCTTCAAATTTTAGATTTCTCTTTTATATTGAAATTATGATTTCTAATGATACTAATAAAATCACTTAACTATTTTATCAGGATTAGTTTTAGAATCACAATACATTTTAAATAAAATATAACAAGTATCACTAACAAAATGTGATTATTAAAAGGACTTCTAAGACATTTTTGTCCACAGGATCTAAAACAGTAAGGACACATATACTGCTGTGTTTTGAAGCCACTGAAATAATTCCTGTGTATTTATGACTTTAACTCAACATCAAGGTTTATTTGTTTCATTTTCATTTTCATTTTTAGAAATAGCTCCAAATTTTTTACTTAATTTGGTGTATAATTATTAAATTGTGCATACCACTTAATAGTCAAATCCAAAAAACCAGGTATATTCAGAAAAGTGTGGCTTCTATTCCTACTACATCTCTCCCCTTAGAATTTATCATAGAAGTAGCTTTTTTTAAATGTCTTGCTTATCCATTTACTTAAAAAATATAAACTAATATGTAAATATATGTATACATTTCTGTTCCCTTTATTTAAATAGATGGCAGTAGACCATGCCCACTTTCTTCACCTTGTCTTTGTCAAGGTTATCAAACAAATGTGAGGGGCAGGAGTAAGCCACATGTTCATCTTTTTAAATGGTCATCAGCCTTGAAGAATTTTCCAGATGAAAGCAATCATCCTATGAAGGAAGGGGAACAGTCCAGGATACCCTACAGCAAAGTTTGGGGCCTTTCCCAGCCTAGCCCCTCACATATCATTGGCCACCTGCCTTCTCCTTCCACTAGAATGATGTCAGAATTACTATCATGACTTCTCATGGAGGCAGCTATACAGCTCTCAGAGTCTCTGCCAGAAAAGGACTTGGGTGGGGAGACAGGGAGATTACTGCGTCTTGTGTCATGTGTCAGCTCTGGGGAATCTCTCCAAAGGGATTCCAGTGGCCTCTGTGTTGATGTCCCTAGGGACTGCTGGCATCTGGAGAATGTCAACTTAAAAAAAAAGTTTCCTTCATTAAAACTGTTAGATTTTAAAAGTCAGCCCATCTGATGAAATGCATTTTGGGAAAGAAAGTGTTGAAAGTACTGATAACTTCGGCTTCAGGACAAAGGAATTGTGGGTAAATGATAACGGGTGATCGAGAAAAGAGGTTCTAAGGTATGGAGAAAAACTTGAGCAGTTGCAGAGCACATTTACAGAGGAGAGTAACAGAAGACAAGGTCCAGGGCAGTCAGTAGTTAATAACAGTATAGTAACAGTTATAATAGCAGACATCTAACTTAAAGTAACTGAGTTCATGACAGATCATAATTTTTCCTTAGCATTCTAAGGGGCACATATTGATGCTTGTGGTGTGGAAGAAGCATCCTATATATATATGACTTCCTGAGCACTCATTGGCTCTATCCTTGGTAACTGCTACATCATCAGAACCTTTAAATATTTATGCATGGCTCAAGTACATGTTGTTATTTTCCAAGTAATGCCTATTGGTAAGAAAACAGCTTTTCAACTATATAGTAGTATCTCCAGTTACAAATAAGCAATTGATGAATATTTAAAAAAAAAAAAAAAGACATCTCTTAATCACATTTAGTTTCAAGCTCATTTCTTGGGCTTGAGTCATTTCTTGCTTCTTGAGTCATCTTATTGTTATACTTTGCTTGAGTCTATTCACAAAATCATGAGCTTTTAAAAAACAGGCGGAGAGCAGAAAAAAAATAGAGAATAAAATATAAGCCCATCATGTCCCTTTAAAATATAATAGCACTGATTTCAAAGTAATCTTGCAATCTGAAGGAAACATGAACTTAGTTTAAAACGTTCTTTTTCATCAATGAGACCAAGACCAATTATGTGATACAGAGAGGTGCGGAGTTTGACAGCAAAAACAAATCCTGGTCCTGTAGGCTTATGCCAGAAACAGTATGATTCCCTTAGCAAGCATAAATATCACCACCCACAATCCCACCAGTTTTCCACACTACATGCCACAAGCCCTCTAGATATTATTTCTTATTCAAATTAAAATAAATTATAGTGTATATCTAGCCCGAAATGCATTGGGTCATTTTGAACACATTTTCCAGCAGAATATAATGGACCTAGAATGTCTTGAGATACTGCAGTAAACCTGAGTTTCAGCTGATACAATATTTTTCTCAAAAAATATGTAGAACATTCACCACGTAACTCTGACTCACCACATCAAGTATTTGACTGAGTATCATTAAACTACACACACAAATATACTCATAGTCAAGGACTTCATACCCTGAGGTCATCAAGATGTACACCATTATATAGATGTTAAGCGTATCTTTTTAAATCTGAACTTATGCACAGAGAAATCCTTCACATGTCATTAACCCAAGTACAGTATAGGAGGTCAGAATATTACACATCCATGAATCAATTTAGAGAAAAGATGAGGACCACCGTCCTGGTCAGAACCAGCTAAGATCAGTCAGTAGTGATTGAAACTGATATGTGTGCACATAACTACTAAATCAGCAGCAGAATAGCAGAAGTCACTCAAAAGATGATGCCACCGCTTGGTTAATCTCCAGTTCTATTGGGAGGAAAAGCATGATTAATAGATGTATCTCACCTGAATGATAAAACAGCATCTGAGTAATTAGAGTGTGACCTCTGGCTGCAATGTACAAGGTATAATGGCAATAATAAGACGAAATCAGTGAGAGGAAGAGTAGCATATTTTGGAGTTAACTCAGCTAAAAGCAGAAATGGAAAAAGACAGAAAGTAAAACCAATGCAACTCCAAACTCCAAAGACAGTTGAAAAGATAAAATGGATTTTACAAATTAAATTTTTAAAGGAAAAGAAAATTAGAATGACAACTAGTGGAAGAAAACCGTCTCACCTCTACACTGTAGTGAAGTGAAGTAAGGTGTCAGTGCTCCTGTTGATTTCATTTTCTTTCAGGATATGTCAAGTTCCCTGGAATACCTTCCACAGTCACTTGCAAACATCATGATCCTCTTACATTCTTTTCTCCTATTTCCCATGTCTTTCTGTAAATTGGAGTGATTTAAGGACCAGAAAGTAGGGCTTGGATTTAATTAGATCCTATAATAGCTGTGGTACATTGCAGAGCGAAAGGCATCTGTGATGGCTAATTTTATATGTCAACTTTTCTTGGCTAAGGGTTGGATGCCCAGATAGCTGGTAAAACATGATTTCTGGGTGTGTCTGTGAGGGTGTTTCCGAAAGAGATTCACATGCCCCATGACATCCAAATTAGCACTTTGGGATCTAATGTGAAGTTTACATACTTTTCCCAAAATCTCTACGTCCATGGGGTCAGTAAGTATTTTTATAGGTCTCCTAGCAATTTCATATAATTTTTCCTTCTTCCTCATGAAAATAAGCCAACAAAAGAAAAAGAAAAAAAGAGAGGAAACACTATCTTCTCTTTTTTATGAATATCAGCAGGGAATAGCAAATCCTGCCCCCCTCGGCTCGGGTGCTCCCCAAACAACAGGTCACCTCATGTCCACGGCAATCTCTCTGCTTCTGTATCCTTTGGACGCTCTATAAAACATCCTGGACGTGGACCGCCTTCGCCTGCTCCTCTTTAAACATTTCCCTGCCCATATCTTGGTCCTTAATCATTTCTTATGATTGCACCACTTTTAAAATGGTAAGTGCTTATATTCTACTCTTTGATCGTAGGCCGCCAGGTATTTCTTTTTCTCCCATTCTTTTTTTTTTTTTTTTGATGTTTATTTATTTTTGAGACAGAGAGAGACAGAGCATGAACAGTGGAGGGGCAGAGAGAGAGGGAGACACAGAATCTGAAACAGGCTCCAGGCTCTGAGCTGTCAGCACAGAGCCCGACACGGGGCTCGAACTCACGGACCGTGAGATCATGACGTGAGCCGAAGTCGGACACCCAACCGACCAAGCCACCCAGGTGCCCCATCTTTTTCTCCCATTCTTATTTGCTGTTTAGCCCCAATAACTCCACTGTTCCTTTGACATCTTCCATCTCTGTGATGATTTTCTGTGTCAACTTGACTAGGTCACAGTGCTTAGACATTGGGTCAAACGATATTCTAGATGTCTCCGTGAAGGTATTTTTTTTATTAGACTAACATTTAAATCGGTAGACTTCTGAATAAAGCAGATTACTCTCCAGATGTGGGTGGGCCTCATCCAATCAGTGGAAGGCCTGAGTAGAAAAATGCCTGACTTCCCCGGAAGACGGGATTGTGGCAGCAGACCCCTTGGAACGCAAACTGCAACTCTTTTGTGGGTCCTCTAGCTTTCCAGTCTACCTTGCAGATTTTGGACTCATCAAACCTCCACAATCATATAAGCCAATTCCTTAAAATAATTCTATGTACATCCTGTTGGTTCCATTTCTCTGGAGAACCCCGACTAATACAGTCTTCTGCCAGGGCCCCCTCGACTTCACCTCCTCCTTCTTATGGTGCTAACTCTCTACTGCCCTTCCTCTATGCTTGTGCCAGCCCACAGTGTCCTTGTCCTGCTGTCCTCCACCACAGTTATGCCTGCACATTGCAACCCTGCATCAAACTAAGAATCTACACTCTCTGCTCCTGCACATGCGTGGTACCACAGGTGCCTGTTTGCGGTCTCCAGCCTAAGCTGCGCTCTCAGAGCCATGGGGAGGTTCTTTTCTGGGTCGGCACCCTGAAAACTCAGTGTTTGTCTATACATGTATCCAAGGGGGGTTGATTTTATGGGGAAAAGGGGACCGGACAGAACAATTTCTAATTTAGAGAAGTTTCAGTATTTATCTGTCATCTTTGACATGCAGATTTTTTTTTAATTGAGATGTTTTATTTATTTTTGAGAGAGAGAAAGCACAGGGTGCAAGCAGGGGAGGGGGAGAGAGAGAGGAAGTCACAGAATCCGAAGCTTAACCGAAGCATCCGGATGCTTAACCGACTGAGCCACCCAGGCACCCCAACATGCAGATTTTCAAGGAGAGTATAAACATCACTGTGAACTTCATTAATCCATGCATTTATTCTAATTTAAGGGTAGAAAATCTATTTCCAAAGTGACATCGTGAAAAAAAAATTTTTTTTTACCTCTTTTTATTTCAGAGTGTAAAGATGGAACCTCTATTACCATAATAGCTTTGCAGCTCTTGGGACACTCTTCTGCAACTTTCCACCAACTTGCTAAAATAAACACAAGTTTTTCCTGAAACTGCTATTCCCCAGCCCACCCCCAACTCATGATGACTCTGACATATTGTAATAAAGCCATTGCTCCCTGAGGATCTCTTTGCACCGCTCCAGCAATTTTTGTCTTCTCTCTCTCTTATTGAAAAAGAACCCTATTATTAAGTACTTAAAATGTTCAAGATTCCAAAGAGAAGACAACCTTTCGGTATGAGAGATTAATAATAACAATAAGAAATACAGAATGGGAGATAGGCGTTCACAGCCAAATAAAAATTTCATTTGCAGAATACAAATCAAATATGATTTCTTTTGAGCTGCATCTCTCTGATTTATAGACACAGCTCTGTAGAATATTTCCTAGTATTTTTGCTTCCTCTGTTCTCCTTTTCATACTCACAGCTACTTCTGCACAAATGCCCTAACATTTGAATCTTTTCTAAAGCATGACTCTTCTAAATTGGCCAAAGGATTATTCTTTGTGAATGCTTCTGAAAGTAGTTAGATGCGGATAATTATATACAAAGACAATCTTAGGCAATGAGGTATAACTCCTAAAGGCAATTGGGAATATGGATGGATAAAGACATTTGGTTCAAGTTCTGATTCTTATGACTAAGAGTTTTTCTTCTACATATTCATACAGAATATTATATGGATGCCTCATCTCAGTACATACACATACCTCTGCCTTGTCAACCGGCAGACACATCACCAGACTTTTGTACTTTGGACCTTAAGTAATCACAAAAGTGTTTCCTTTTACTATCACGGTATTATTCATATTTATTCCAAACCACATTAGCAAAAAAAAAAAAAAAAAAAAAAAAAGCATGGTTTCTATCTCCTAGAAATTCACAGCCTTAATTAAGAAATGGTATGCATTTTAGCCAGTAGCATTTGGGTATTTATTTGTAGTGAGTGTATAATTTGGAATAAAGGGAAATGTGTAAGTACAGTGAAAGAGAATGAAAAATACATGCATGCGTTTGAAATCCAGTCGATTAAGGTTATACAAACCATGCAAAGTAATCCATAAGGACTCCGTGGAAATGACACTATCACAGATGTCATTGGAAACAAGACCCTGGTGATGAGTTAGTGAACACAGGAGAAGTGATAGGGCAGGAGGGACCAGAAAGTAAGTGGTCAGAAGGCCCCAAGTTGGAGGGGATGAACTGAAGCATATTTGGCAAGCCTGCCTGAGATAAATGAAGAGTATACCCACAAGAGAAGTGTGAGAGCACAAGGCACCCTGGTGAATGTCCTAAGAGCAATCACTGAGTGGGGGAGTCCGGAGGTGTGGTTCACCCTACCCAAGGGAGCGGTCAATGAAACGAACCGGTTTTGGGGTTGGACAAGCCCTCAGGCCTGTCAGCCAAGCAAAACATTTCAGTAAAATAGAGTGGCATGCTGATTTTTGTACACCAAATGCATGGAGTCACCCCATCCCGGAGGCAACAACAAATGTGTATTAATCCACATATATGCCCTTCTACCTAGTCCTTTGCAGCGAGCCTTGGCCTTTACCTGCACAATGTTTGCTGATGAACAGAGCGATGCTAACTCTCCCACACTGAAAGCACTGAAAGCAAACCTACACCTTGAACTACAATACATATGTTGAGAGACAAAAAAGGATTAAATCCACAGTCTACTAAAGTTAGCATCATTCTACCGCCTGAGAGTAGATTATGTGTAAAATATGACCCTAAACCAAGGATCTGAATATGCACCACGGATTCCCTTCTCTCGGTATGTCGCAATACTGCTCTTTGCTAGCTTTGCGTACTTACCGATATTAGGAAGGAAGAGAGCTCAATGTAAAACTTTATAAAAGTTCTAACTATTCACATGAACTTAGGTCGGAACTTAGGATCTTAAATCTCAGTTTCTTCGGTATCAAAATATTACTGATCTACTTTCTTTATGGGTCGATGGGGAAGCATGCAATTTTGCAGCTGGAAGGGAATGAGACAGCACTCAGTAAGTACCTGGATTCCACCTGCACCCTCGTTCTGTAAGGAAACAAAAAGCACCACAATGAGGTGAGTTGTCCTTAGGGCTGTGCTGGTCATCTGCTTGTTTCACTTAGAACCACGTATCACCCTTTCCCTGCTCTGTTCTGAGGCATGCGAGGGCTGAGCGATGCTGACTGAGAATTGTAGGCTCCTGGTTTAGCAAGCTTCCAGCCCGGAGCTGGTGAGAGGTGGGCAGGTGAAGGGCAGGGAGGGGTCAGGATACTTCTCCCCACTCTTGCTCTGCCTGGGCAGCTTCTTGGTAGTGGCTGAGTCTTTTTTTCACAAGGCTCCTGCTCCCAAAGGACACCCTTGCTTCTCCAATCCTCTACTAGGAAGCCGCTGCCAGGATTCTAGCACTAATAGACAACGTCAGCCTCTAAGCTCTGGAGGCATGACCTTCTCATTTTTTCCCTCCGGCCCTTGGCGTTATAGCATCTTCCTGCTGTCACTAAGCTCTGAGTCGTCTCACCGCCTCACGTTTGGCCGATCAGCTTTTCCATCACCTGTAACCAATTTCCTCTGATGACTGTGCAGTTTCAGAGGCCTGGAGTGATTCTGGTTTTTCTGACTGGGCACTGACTCAGAGATCAATTTAGCATCAGAACTCAAGTATTTTTTAATCTGTAATAACATGATCAAAGACTAATGACATGCACGTCAGACTGCCACCCACCCATTAGACAAATATATTTTTTAGACCACTACTAAAATAAGCATTAACAAATATCATATGATGCTACAGACTGATAACTCACGTAGGCTTTACAGTATCATTAAATATTATAGCATTATACAACAAGTAGGAAATAGTCACTGTTTTTCTTAAAAATTTGATAATTGAATTATTTCCTACCTGTTCTCCTCTATTTGTTCTCCTTTGTTTCTTCCACATCCAGATTGCTTTGCCCTATTTGAAACCTCATATAAATCTAATCTTTACTTGTGCTTCCATAAATAAACAAATATTCCATCCATCGCCCACCCCCCCCCATCTCTTCCTCTTCAGTCCCTAAGATTCACTCTTTAGCATCAAATGTCCGCTCACTTTCAAAATTTCACATCAGTTTTGGAACCCACTCCAGAAACGGTAGTATATTCTTGCATCATCTGTTTTTGATGGCCATAAGTTATTCCATCGGGTGGAGGTGCTATAATTTATTTAAGCGAGTGATATACGGCTGCTGGGTTCAATCAATATCATTTTGCTGCTGCAGACAACGTTGCAGTGAATATTCTTGCATACATTTCAAATGTACAATGTAAGTGAGCTTGCAGGATTAACCCCTGGAGTTTGGGTTACTTTTTGGTGCAGATTATATACCTGGATAGATTTAAAGCATTAGGCAACACTGTTTTGGACCCCCTATGGCAATGTTTTCTGTGTCTTAAATCATTTGGGTTCTCCTTCAAAATGCTGATTTCATACACACAATATTTTGACCTGTAACATAGGGGATATAGAAGCCAGGTTCCTGAGGAGCAAAATCTTGCCCCATTTAGCTGTGTGGCCTTGGGAAAATAACCTTCGCATCTGTGTTTTCGTATACACAAACTGGGCATTATCAGAGTTCCTAACTCACTGGATTGTGAAGATTAACTGAATAAATATATAATGCATGCAGAATAATGCCTGGAGTATTTCTTTTTATTTGAGCAAATAATCCCTCCACTCTTTTATTTATAGACCTTAACTTATATTATCTACAAACCTATCGACAGAAGATTCTGGGCCATAATAAGTGTTCATCCTTCTCGCTTTTTAGATGCTTTTCTTTAAAATCAATTTTTAGCTTCCTCTTGTGTTAAACAGTAGTACCCATAATACCATGGTTTTCATACCGTCGTTAAAATTTTGTAAGAAGAGTCATCATATTAAATGTGTAACTATTAAAACTAAAGAAGACATTACTTTGTTACACAAAACAACTTGGCAAATTATGTCCAAAGAACACTATAGTTCCAACATTCTCATTTATTCAAGTCTTTTAGGGAATGCTACCTGACACCTATTTTTTTTTCAATATATGACATTGATTGTCAAATTGGTTTCCATACAACACCCAGTGCTCATCCCAACAGGTGCCCTCCTCAATACCCATCACCCACCCTCCCCTCCCTCCCACCCCCCATCAACCCTCAGTTTGTTCTCAGTTTTTAACAGTCTCTTATGCTTTGGCTCTCTCCCACTCTAACCTCTTTTTTTTTTTCCTTCCCCTCCCCCATGGGTTTCTGTTAAGTTTCTTAGGATCCACATAAGAGTGAACACATATGATATCTGTCTTTCTCTGTATGGCTTATTTCACTTAGCATAACACTCTCCAATTCCATCCACATTGGTACAAAGGGCCATATTTCATTCTTTCTCCTTGCCACGTAGTACTCCATTGTGTATATAAACCACACTGACACCTGTTTTAATGCGTGTGTCTTCGATAATGAATGAGGTGGTAGATGCTTGCACATACTTACATATCATCCTTTCCTTTCTAGGCAGTGCCTGTTTATATTTTGCTTCCTTTTTAAAAAAAATAAAGCTTTATTTTTTATTATTAATTTTCAAGAGTATTTTGTACCTGCGCTAATAGAATCTTCGGAGATAATGGGCATGTTCTATAACTGCACTAATACAGTAACCAATGGCTTCATCTAGCTAGCTATTCAGCATTTAAAATGTGGCTAGCGTGACTGAGAGACTTTATTTTTATTTTCTTTCATTTTAGTTAATTGAGTTTTAAATTTAAATAGCACTAGATAGCTAGTGGCTACCATATTAGACCATCTTTCTCATTAGAAGGACTGAGTTAACATCTGGTTTATAGCTCTTTTTACCTAGCATTGATCTTTAGCCAAATCCTTCTTGCAACATATACTCGAGGAATGCACAGGAGTTTACTGGATCTAAGATACATCGGCATCCTGCTGATTATGCTTTGTACAGAACTAAGAATCTATACTTGGTTGTCAAGTGTGTTTATGGAGTAATCCAATGGTTCCCACACTTTGCAGCAAATTGGAATCGCCTGGTACTATTTCTTTAAAATCCCAGGGGCGCCTGGGTGGCGCAGTCGGTTAAGCGTCCGACTTCAGCCAGGTCACCATCTCGCGGTCCGTGAGTTCGAGCCCCGCGTCAGGCTCTGGGCTGATGGCTCGGAGCCTGGAGCCTGTTTCCGATTCTGTGTCTCCCTCTCTCTCTGCCCCTCCCCCATTCATGCTCTGTCTCTCTCTGTCCCAAAAATAAATAAAAAATGTTGAAAAAAAAAAATTTAAAAAAAAAAAAAAATAAAATCCCAATACCTGGTTTCCATCCCAAATACTATTTGATTGGCATGGATGCTACCTGGGTATCAGAATTCAAATAAGCGGCAACATTTGGGAACGACAGACATCACCTGTAATCAGTGAGTAACGTGGGAGTGATGAGATGCAGGCACGCCGAAACAAAAAGGGGGTTGGCAGGTATCTCTGAGGAGTTATGTCATTGGCAAGGTATGAAAGCTGAAGGTGCCCTGAAGCTGATGGCTTTCCTGATCTGTGGTGGTCACACCCACTCAGCCTTGCCCATCGTGACCACGTTTATCCCAATTCAAGTTGTGGGGATATTTAGAAGCTGTTCAGTGTAACTAAGCATCCATTATGCTGTTGCTGTGCACACTGTGATATTGCCTGCCCTGTATCTCTTTTTTTAAATATGAAATTGTCAAATTGGTTTCCATACAACACCCAGTGCTCATCCCAACAGGTGCCCTCTGCAATACCCCTCACCCACCCTCCCCTCCCTCCCACCCCCCCATCAACCCTCAGTTTGTTCTCAGTTTTTAAGAGTCTCTTATGTTTTGGCTTTTTAAATCTAAGTAAACTTGCAGGTGAATGAAATCCATTCAGTCAGTGTCAATCTGAATATCAATCTCAACCCAGGACCACTGCTGCTGGTGACTCAAAGTGGGCACTGCCATCATAGAGGCTACAAATATTTTTCAATTTATACTCTTCCTTTTAATATTGTTTATGTTGTTTTTTCATGCAGCTCTCTAAATATTATCTCATTTTTCATCATTTCCTCGATGGCACCTGGGTTTGGTTCTCTTGCTTAGAAAGGCATGTGCCTTCCAATATTATGTGTGTTATCTATTCATCATCTTGTGTTTTCTTCTATTACTTTTTTCTATGTCTGTATTATTATTATTATTATTATTATTATTTAGAGAGAGTGTGTGAGCAGGGGAACACAGGGAAAGAGAGAGATTCCCAAGCAGGCTCCATGCTCATTGGGAGGCCTAACGTGGGGCTCGATCTCAGGATCATGACCTGAGCCAAAATATAGAGTTAGATGCTCAAACAACTGAGCCACCCAAGAGCCCCTGTATTATTTTTAAATATTCAATTCATCTGGAATCCATTTTGATATAAAAATGTTACTTATTTTTCTAGAAACTATAGCTTACTAAGTTCCATTATTGACTATATACATTTCCTCACATATTTTCTTTTTTTTTCAATATATGAAATTTATTGTCAAATTGGTTTCCATACAACACCCAGTGCTCATCCCAAAAGGTGCCCTCCTCAATACCCATCACCCACCCTCCCCTCCCTCCCACCCCCCATCAGCCCTCAGTTTGTTCTCAGTTTTTAAGAGTCTCTTATGCTTTGGCTCTCTCCCACTCTAACCTCTTTTTTTTTTCCTTCCCCTCCCCCATGGGTTTCTGTTAAGTTTCTCAGGATCCACATAAGAGTGAAAACATATGATAACTGTCTTTCTCTGCATGACTTATTTCACTTAGCATAACACTGTCCAGTTCCATCCACGTTGCTACAAAGGGCCATATTTCATTCTTTCTCATTGCCACGTAGTACTCCATTGCATATATAAACCACAATTTCTTTATCCATTCATCAGTTGATGGACATTTAGGCTCTTTCCATAATTTGGCTCTTGTTGAGTGTGCTGCTATAAACATTGGGGTCCAAGTGCCCCTATGCATCAGTACTCCTGTATCCCTTGGGTAAACTCCTAGCAGTCCTCACATATTTTCAATGCTACGTGTATCTTAGGCAAATCCCTAAATGGTATTTGGACTTAGTAATGGATGTTCTCTTTTATTCTTTCACTATGTTTTCACGTGCCAGTATCAACATGTTTTAATTAACATAGATTTATAAAATTTTTCTAACATGTAGGTTCTCCTTACTACTGTTATTTTGCTAATTTATGTATTTGTTCATACTTTTTATACATGAAATTCAGAATGATTTCATTTTTATGAGTTATTTTAGGTAGAATGAGTAGCTTGTGATACTATTTTCCACTTCAAAACAGGTATGACTTGCCATTTAATCAAGTCTTCTTTTACATCCTTCAGTAATACTGTAAATATTATTTTTATATATCCTGTACATTTTTCTAAGTTTTACCTTGATATTTATTCATTTTTGGTCCTAGTTTAAGTGGAGTATGTATTCCTTTTGTATTGTCTATGTAGTTATTTATAAGGGGGAAGATAAATTACTGATTTTAAAAATTAATTTTGTTGTTAGGCACATTACTGAGTTACCATCTTAAAAAATAGTAAAATAATTCTCTTAGATTTTTAAGCATTATATTGTATCAATGCCAAATCTTGTCACCTCCTTTCTAGCTTTATATATTTTTCTATCTCTTTCTCTGATCAAAACATGCTTGTAAGTTCGGAACTTAAAACACCAAAAATTAGGAAAGAGAGCCTAATGCATTGGTTTACAGAGAGACCTAGATGCCTAGGTCTTAACAACAAAAGAGGCATTTCAAAAGGACAGACTTGTTCCAAGAGAGAACTCCAAATGTAGTCTCCCGAGGCTGGAACTAGAAAAGCCGGAAGTAGACATCTACGACATCAGATCACAGCGATGGCAAGAAAGAATGGAGAAAAGGGGGTCATGTTGTTATCACTGAACTGTGACATGGTAGAATGTGAGACGCAAGTTGGAACGTGTCTTTAACACGTTATTCCCTGGTTGATGATTCGAGAACGATCCTGAGTGTGAGTGTGCCCTCTGAGGAGGGCACCAAATCCAATCTCCTGTTAACTCTAATCACTCTGTTCAAATAATTTTTACTTCGCTTGCTTAGAGGCAGATCATTTTGAAGAATGTGAAACAACATTACCACTTGTCTTATATCACTGTTTATGTGTACCTGAAATGCATGGGAGTTCCCATATATGTATTTTGTGCATTACATATTGATACAAAGTTCCCATATATATGTGTGTCCAAAGAAGTGTATGAGAAGGGACTCACAGAGCACACTAGAGAATGAGCACGCGTGCGCGGAGGTGAAAGAAACCACACTACATGATAGAGAACGTGCCTAGCAAACTAACTGTTCAGACCCATGACTGAAGCCACATTAAAAACCCAGATGCAGCCACCTTTAAGCATGCACTACTAGGTTAATCATTTTCAAAAGGGTGAAGAAGTCATGATTAAATAGAAATACATCAAGAGATTTCCTGACGATACAAATAATAGCAACTTCCATTAAAAATGTCTTTTTGGCATCGGAGTAGAGGCCATCCAGAAAGACAGATGCAGCTTAAGGCATTCTCTAGGCCTCTGTCCAAGTACTGAGGCAAGTCTTGCGATGCATTCAACTTGATGGTTTGACACGTTGACATACACGGCATTAGTACTGTTGTGCTTTGAAACCCCACAAATGATTTTTGCAGGTTTAAGTTGCTAGAATAAGGGCTCGACAGAGGGGAAGGACGAGGAAAGATGTGTCTTGCATGGCATGGAGTCCAGCAAGCTTACAGCACCCCTCCCGCTTGTATTCCTGCCTCCTGGGGTTTTCTATTAAACTCCCCTGGCCACATGTTTATTTGATTTGAAACAAATGCATGTTAAAATCTTTGCAGGTAGTGTTTCTGCAGTGTGTGGCTTTGAGAGTTGACGACTCAATCATTCACAGTGATAATGGTGTGAATATTCTGGGACAGGTGATACTTCTACCTAATTGACTACATTACTATGTCACAGGGGCTCTGTGTTTTTCACAAAACAAACCCAGAATCATGACATTAAACACTTCTAAGTAAAAAACAAGGGGCGCCTGAGTGGCTCAGTCGGGTAAGCATCTGACCTCCGCTCAGAGCATGATCTCACTGTTCGTGAGTCTAAGCTCCACATCAGGCTCTCTGCTGTCAACACGGAGCCTGCTTTGGTCCCTGTCTCCCTCTCTCTGCCCCTCCCCAGCTCATGCTTTCTCTCTGTCTCAAAAATAAATAAAACATCAAAAAGAATTTTAATAATAAAAAAATAAGAAAAATAAGAAACAAAATAAAACTACTCTAACTTTAGAAATACGCTAAAGGTTTTTGTTTGTTTGTTTGGAAAACCAGGTACAAATGACATTCATAAAAAAAACAAAAAGCAAACTATTCTGTGTATAACAATCATATTTACCGAAACAATTCATAAAATTGGTACCATTCCCATTCCTTGCCTGTATAGTCTGGAGTGTCAAAGAATCTTGGGCATGTACCAGGGACCATTTGGATAATTTAGCTATAAAGGTCCTGCACATGTTTATCTATTTAAAATAGTTTCTAAGATGTGACTTTCATGATATCTTAGCAATTGTCCTTAAATGAGCAGAAATTACACCTTACATTCACTTTTTCAATCACTTACAATAAAACTGGCTGAAAAGCCCTTTAATCATAGATGTTGAGCGATTTTATTTTATCATTTTGAGAGAAACCATTTTAGTGGCTTGCATTTTCTAATTTTGTGAAATATTTACATGCCAAGTACTAGAGTAGTTTCTATAAATTACATTTATGGGCCTGGACTATAAATTTTTTTCTAAAGAAATGTTTTAATATGTGATTTTACAAAATATCATATATCTGTCAAGTTTACAGTTCTATCAAATATGTGCATGACCTGTAGAGACAATAAATACTTCATCTTTCTTTTTAAAGATTATTTGTAAGAAGCATCAGGGCCTTTTATTAAACCTTTCAGGTATATAGAAGCCATTGTTCTCTCCAGCGCTCGAGGTGGGATCAAATGAAGGGAGAATGAGGATCCTCAATGCAGCATTTCAATCCATGTTGATGGGTTTTATTTTATTTGTTTCTAAACTTACAATTGTCTCTTCTTCCTTTTTCCATCACATACTTGTATAATGGCTTATATGTTCCCTAACCCTCTTTCATAGATTTATTTCTATCATCTGGGGCAGAATGTGAAGCTCTTAAATAAAATGGGCATTTTTTGTACAGTCATAAGAATACCTTTTTTAAAAATGGGCCAAAAAATACCAAATAAAGAAAACGACTCTGGAAAATCTATATTTGTAAAATACAGCAGTGGGTTAAAGTCCTTACTATGTACATCAATTAAAAATTGTACTTTGGCTAAAAAACAATCCAGGTTGAAGTGATCTGTGTTATTCCAGGTGAAATGGCAAGAACTAGGCATAATTCACCATGTTTCATTCTTCCTGCTTTGGCAATTGTAGATTCACGGAGACGGAGCCTCCCTCGGAGAGGTACCTGCGTAACTGGGAGCAGGATAGAACTCAGCAGCCTACCTGGGATGAGCAGGCATCAGGAGGATGTGTGTGGTATGGGATGTGGGTTGTTTCACCTACATCGTAACTTCGGTGTAGTCATGGTACCTGTTGCACCAAGTCTTAATTTTGACCCTGACACTCAAAGTCATTCATCAATTTTCTTTACCATATCCAAAAGTATCATTCAGACCTTCCTGACCTTGACAGTCCATTCTGACCAGTAGATTTCCTGGTTCTTTTGTGGGAAACTGTACCTCTGGATATCGCCAAAGTCCATGCTGTTGTCTACTCTTTTCCAGCTACATGGGATAGCTTCCTTAATCCTTCCATAATCTAAGTTATGAAGCTTTTTCTTCAACACCCAGGTGAGCCCAGCTGTTTTGACAAAGTCAATCTACAATGATCTGCGTATTCCACTAATTTCCAAATCTCTAGAATTCTGTACCCCATGTTTGCATGCTTCTCTGAATCATTTTTTGCTTTGTTCTGATGTATTTTATCTCTTGATGACATTAACATGAGCTCTTTTAATACCTCTCAGATTTTTTTTTTCTTTACAAAGTTAGACCCAGAATAGGAGATCAATGTCTTCAAATCCATTCATTCATTGATTTTTTTTTTCTGTAATAACCTCAACAAAAGCGATATACCACAATGGGTACTAAATGCTGGAAATGCAGTTGAAAAAGATAAACCCTCTCCCATAAAAAGTTCAAAACTTATAGGGGGTAAAGAAATGTGCATCCTAACTCTAGGTATATTAAACTGGTAAAACATAAATGCACTAAAAGACATAACTGATTCTAGGAGGAAGCAGTCACTACAATAAAATGCATTTTTTATTCATTTATTCATTCCCTCATTCATTCATTCATTCATTCATTCAACAAACATTTAGCATTTGCCTGCAACAAGCCAGGAACTCTTAAGATCTAGAATGCCAAGGGGCACCTGGGTGGCTCAACTGGTTAAATGTCAGACCTTTGATACTGGCTCAGGTGATAATCTCACCGTGGTGAGATTGAGCCCATGTCAGGCTCCACACTGAGCATGGAGCCTGCTTGGGATTCTCTCTCTCCCTCTTTCTCTCTGCCCCTTCTCCCCCGCCTCAAAATAAATCAACATTTAAAAAAAAAGATTTGGGGCACCTGGGTGGCTCAGTCAGTTAAGCGTCCAACTTTGGCTCGGGTCATGATCTCACAGTCCGTGGGTTCAAGCCCCACATCGGGCTCTGTGCTGACAGCTCGGAGCCTGGAGCCTGCTTTGGATTCTGTGTCTTCCTCTCTCTCTGCCCCTCCCCTGCTCGTGCTCTCTCTCTCTGTCTCCTCAAAATAAATAAAGATTAAAAAATTTTAAAAATGAATAAACAAACAAATAAATAAATAATGAAAAAAAGATTTGGATGCTGAGATGACAGGTTGGAAGGTACAGCCTCTATTTTCAGGATGTTCACACTCAAAAGAGGAAGAGAATGAATAAACAAACAAATCAAAGCACAGCATAAAAAATAATATTACCTTGGCAAGTAATTATGATAGATGCCATCTGTCTTTACATTGATTAGTTTGGATTGGTTAAGGATATCATTATGCCTCTATGTCACCCTGAGAATCTCACTTTTTTTTTTTAATTTTTTTAATGCTTATTTTTGAGAGAGAGAGACAGACAGACGGACAGAGACAGAGTGTGAGCAGGAGAGGAGCAGAGAGAAAGAGACACAGAATCGGAAGCAGGCTCCAGGCTCTGAGCTCAGCTGTCAGCACAGAGCCAGATGCGGGGCTCGAACCCATGGAATGTGAGATCATGACCTGAGCTGAAGTTGGACGCCCAACCGACGGAGCCACCCAGGCAGCCCTGAGAACCTCACCTTAACAAGAGTAAGCAAAGGAAGGCAAGTGGTGTGGTCTAGGTTTGACTTGCCCCAAAATTGAATAATGGAGAAATAATTTTCATGGTTGATGTATCATGTTAAGAAATGTCAAAAACGTACATTTTACTTAACACATCTATATGTTAGCATGAATTAACCTCTACTTATCTAGTTTAAAACCCAATACTTAATTTAAAAAAAGAGTAAAGGATGATCCAAACACCTAGTTAAAATAAATACCTCATTAAGCTTTCATTGTTATTGGTTCATAATTACTGTTTATTTTATCCCTAGTTTGAATGGTTCTCATGAAATTAATTCAACCGTAATATCCAGTTTTTCTCGCTCTTCTACACTTCAGCTTGCTTAGGATTTTAAGGCAGCTTTTCTTAAAAATGCTTATAGGCAACTTCTTCCAGCCCAACTGTTGTTCTCTCTAGAGAAAGACCTGGGTTACTTCTTCTCAATTCAATTTACATCAATAAACACGCATTGAATGGCCACCAAATGCTTCAGAGACACAAAGGTGAGTAAATCGCAGTCCATTTCTTCAATGAGTTGATAATGTATGACTGAGTTCTAGGAACTTTCAAAAGAGAGGCAATTGACTGATCAAAGAAAATTATCATTATGTGCCCAAATAGGCTTCTAAATTATCTGTGTGCTAAGAATGATGCTTCATTAAGTTACTCATTTTCTCTAGTTCCAGCAGCTCAGCCAGAGGAAAAGAAAAAAAAAGAAAGTTCTTTGACTGCAGCACGTTGTCCCTGGTCCATATAAGATCCAAACCAATACCCTTCTCATAGCAAAGAAGTCCTTTCTTCACCACCAAGCAAACAGCCTACAGCTTCCTTCTTCCACCAGGTGTTTATATGTGATCAGCCAACTACAAATACCACCCGCCATATTGCAAACTGCCTCCTTGTCAGTCTCTCTTAAGGAGCCATGCCCCTGCCAATAACATGCAGCGTTTTACACACTTACACACTTTTAACAGACTAGAGAATGGTTTATATACAAATCATATATATATGTTTATATATACAAAACATATACAAAACATATATGTTTTATATACAAAAACATATATATATGTTTATATCATATATAATACTCCAAATATTATATATACCAACCTCCAAATACTAGAGAGAGAAGGAGATGTTCAGAAATCTCAGAGGCATCAGAGGAAATAAAAGGAAAAAATTCTGTCAACCAACCTTAAATGAAGACCATGCAAAAACCACTAGGTTATTGGATAAAACTTAAAAACAAATGACAGGTTTTATTTATTTCTTAGACTTCCACGCTAGGTAGTGGACAAGTAAGATTTTTTTTCAGTTTCTGGGGTCTCTGAGATAAGTTCACTCACCTTTAGTATTTTCAAAAGTTATACCATGAAACAGAATAGAAAATGAATATTAATTCATTTTTCCTTGAAAAATGCTTTCTAAGTAATTCCCAAGATTCTGTGTCTCAACTTAGTTTAAGAGATTCGTAAACAACACACAGGGATGACTCTGCTTCTTTTCCCTGAGAGACTATGCATTCTGTTAAAGAAACATACCCAGATGCTGTCTTCTTGTCGATATTGTTTCCAGTTCCTGCCACTATCACTGAACATCAGGAGGTAGCTGGTCACCCAGTTGGAGCTCCCATATCCCCCTTGGGTGGCCACAGCGGTGATCTCCATTCTCTCTCCAAGGTCAATCTGCAACCACTGGTATTTGTTTGACACAAGTGGAGACCAGCCACCAGCTCCTTTTATGAAAATAGAAACAGAAGACAACGGGAAGAAGATTAGTTAAAAATCTGTTATTGGATAGAAATGCCAGTAAGACTGTATTCCTGTATGGAATTTAATAAAGTCAAATTTCCAAAATACGAAACTTCTCATAATTGTAGAATAATACAGAAAAACAAGAATTTAGTATAAATGGATGAAGCCTGTGTTAATTATGTTCATTTCTAGGTGTTATAACTCCCAACACGGGGTAGAACTGAGATTCTACTGAATGTTCAAAGTGCTTAATTTGACAAGTGGACATTCGTGTCTACACTTGGAACTAGGAGGGTTACTGCCCACACACATGATTAGGTGATGGTTCGACCTTTAATCATAGTTCACGCTGTGGCATAACTAGAATACTACCTGTGGTATCTGATCATGTTTAGACTTCCTGGAGAAAGAAGTATAGCATAAAGCCTGCAAATACAGATGGCCAAAAAGGATAGTCCCTATCCTCACTGTGTTGACGGGTTTATAGGAGGGACAGACATTGGAAACCATGCTTGAAACACAAATGTTAACGGTGAGGCACGTGCAGGAAACAATAATACAACGGATGATGGAGGAGAGTTCTATCCAGTAGAAAGTTGGAACTGGCTGGCAACAAGCGTAGGAGAGGCCATTAAACTTTCAGGAATTTTGCAAGCTGACTGATGAATATAGCCACTTTTACAACGGACCATGGTTGGAGTATTTAAACCACAGAAACTGGCAAACTCTACAGATCAGCACCCATTCCCACCCCAACCAATTCACCAACACACCACTGGTTCTATCCTGGCCGGGTGGGGAGGTGGGGTAAGGGGGGGAGGTATGAGGTGGGGGAGGGGCAGTCAGGGAAAAGGTCCTAGAGTAAGGTGTGCTTGAGCATTCAAGAGTGAAAAATAGGAACCTATTGTATATTCAAGGAAGTGTGGGTAGAGCCGAACTTACTGTGTTTCCTTTTACTCACTGCACACCAGAATATTAGAGATGTGACTACTGGATGTCTTGTTAAGATGTTTCATTCTTCCAGTTAATACAAAAAAGCCTTATTTGGGGACTTTACTTATTTTAAGTAATATTCACATTGATAATTATGTAAGTAATACGTAATCATTGTAAAAGGCATGAAACAGGGTTTAACGCATTCTTAAATCCATAATCATCTAATATTCAGTATCTTTTCAAATGTAACATCTAATATATAACACCCCAAGTAAGAATATTAGCACATGTTTTCTTTCCCACATTCTTTTGCCACCACCTTGAGGCTGTAAGCCCAACAAGGGAAGTGGGCAGATTATGGATATAATCAGCTGCTCATGAAAGAGAGCAGACCATCCTCTATGTAAGGCTCAAAACTGAGTCAATACAGTATATTAAAAAGGAATTATGTGACAACAACATCCTATCCTGATGCTATAATGCTAACTCCTACTTGTATTAGGGTATGATTACCAAGTTATTCACTACATTGTCTTTAGAATGAGACTTTTTTTTTTTCAAATTTCCTTTTTTTCTTGGAAGAAGTCATTGTTCAAAAATGTCTTCCATTCCATACCTCTCTCTTTTTCATCCAAAATATTATACATACAGTAATTTTGGTTGGCTTGTTTTTACTTTTAATTTTCTCTGTATTTGCCCTTGAAGAACCTGTGGTTTGGGCCAGTAACCTGGATGGGTGGAGTTCTGTCGGCCACCAATACCATCTACTACGTTTAGGTTAGAGAAGAATACTCTCGTATTTTGAGCAAGAGGGTTTGTTGGTAGACACATGCTCTGGCTGCATTTTTGGTGTCTTGGTGTCACTTCTCCAGCACAGCTCTGCTGTCCACAAGGGGCACCTCTTACTCTCGCAGCCTGTTATCTATAAGGAAGACTGATCTGAAGACATCTTGAATTATAGCCTGCCACAAATAACTCAGGAAATTCCCAAACCCTCAGTGGGAGTTGTTCCCACGGCATTATTTTTAAAGCCAAGCCAACTCTTCCTCCATATTTCACTGCTCAGGATGTAATGAAACTCCAGCCTACCTTTTCTACTTATTCTACTGTGGTAGAATTCACTTAGTATTTATTGAGCAAGTGAGTACTTTGTGTCAGGCATTCTGTGAAGACATAGTTATTTAATTCTCAGAGCCACCTATTGAATAGAGGATAAGTCACATACAGAGAGTCTGAATACCTGGCTGTCACCTGCAGAGCAGGAAGAGGCATGGTGCTCTTAGCCAGGACCTGCCGTGCCTCTCATGTTGTTATGATCAATGGGAACTGGAAGCTCCCAATGGATGTAGAAAAGATGGAGCTGAGAGAGGTAGGGGAACCCTAGAATTTAGCTACCGGGCGGTTGAGCCAATTTTCCTCCCTCGAATTAACAAAGACCGTATCTCTGAAGTACGGGGACATGACGGGAGGGGTGAATGGGTAACTATTTCCCTCTACTGTCCTTTCTAAATCTTACTATTCTTCCTAAGGATCTCTCCAAGTTTGGAAGTTGAAAGTTTCCTGAGGTCTAATGCTAACCAAGCATCCTCAGTCCTCTTATACTATTACTACTGCCTATCTCTCTGTTTTTTTATCATTTAAAAAAAATTTTTTTTAAGTTTATTTATTTACTTTGGTTGAGAGAGAGAGAGAGTTGGGGGGGTGGGGGGAAGGGCAGAAAGAGAGGGGAGAGAAAATCCCAAGCAGGCTCCTCAATGTCAGCACAGAGCCTGACACAGGGCTTGGTCTCACCAGCAGTGAAGTCATGACCTAAGCCAAAATCAAGAGACAGAGCCACCCAGGCACCCCATATCATTGTTTTATACATAGAAAAGTTGGAAAAGAGTGAATGAAGGGCCCCCGGCTGGCTATCATTTTAACCTGACATTTCGACATTTGGAATTTTATCTATATGTAGCTTATACCTCTGGGAAAATACTGATTATTTTGTGTCTTGCTCTTTCTAGTTAATTTCAATGGTCTATACACTTTTTCAATATAGAATTTCATAATCTTTCTCTAGCATTTTGACACTCCTTGATAGACCAGTATTTAAAAAGTGAGCACATGAGAGGTGCACAGTAAGGAAAAAAGAATCAGCATGATTCTGGTGAGTTAAAATTGGATCATCAATTCTCATCAGGAGAAAGAGGCACCTCTCACTGACCGCTCCCTCTTCCCAGCACCGCTCACTGTTACGGCTGCACTACCCGACTTGAAACATTCGCAGTTAATTGACCTTGAACATTTCAATTTCTCACCTGTGGTGAAAAGGTACTACTGATATGCAAATTAAGCTATATCATTAAAGAGGTACACCAATAAAGTCATGGAAATTCAGATGCTCCTGGGCTTTACCAAGTGAAATCGGCCCCAGGGAATCCACAGATTCCCCACAGGGTTTGAAGCTGTTTTAGCTCTGCAGATGCACACGGTCTAAGTGTGTGATGCAGTGATATCCTTGTTCTGATTCTAAAACAAATGTCAAAGAGGAATATGGAAAATGCAAACTTCTAGGTATAGATATAGGTACAGATATAGGTAGAACGTGACTTACTTTGGTACTGGCAGCCTGTGGTGACAAGTAGGAACAACAGACATGAAATAAAAGCTGACGTTATATTAGAACAGCCGTCTGGCCACTACCAAACCACCCAGCATTCCGGAGCCATGCTATTGTCGTATTTACTTTTTTCACGGAAGAAATGAGGGCTAACTCCAGCCAACGGTAAAGTCTGAATTACTCTAAAATAAAAGAATTCCTCACTTTATTTATTAATCAAACCTTTTAGCTGCTGGTCAAGTATTATTCGTTCTTAATGATGCTTTTAATATGCCCATGTGTTCACCATTACAGTAGGCCAATACCTACAGACCAAAGACCATCTCTTTAGAACCCCCACCTCGTCCATGGTTACTGACATGTAACCCACCAGATAAAAACAAGAGTCTTGTCCCCTCAGCTCATTTTCTTCCTATTCCACCCTCCTTTTTCTCCTTCTTTGGCCTCATCACTGAGACTTGGCATAGTAAAGTGTCATAAATCTATCCAAACAAAAACACTTGTTGACTCTTCGCATCACAGTCTGAAAACTCACATTTAAAAACGAAAATCCTCCCGACTGGTGACTTTTAAATTAAATGTTGTAGCACTGCTCTGAGAATTAATTTCAAAAAGCATATTAAAGTGCCTATTGATTTCTCTCACATACAGCAAGCATGTGGGTACATGGCAGTTGTTACTTTTTGAATTATAGAACAATTATTATTACTATTGACTCCAAATACAGATTTATGATCACAGCACTAAATTCAGCTCTGAAAATATTTAGTTCCTGAATGACCACAAACACAGGATCTCTTGCCTACCAGTTCTATTTATTTTTTTTAATTTTAAAAAAATGTTTATTTATTTTTGAGAGAGACAGAGTGTGAGTGGGGGAGGGGCAGAGAGAGACTGAGACGCAGAATCTGAAGCAGGCTCCAGGCTCCAAGCTGCCAGCATAGAGCCTGATGTGGGACTTCAACCCACAAACTGAGAGATCATGACTTGAACCGAAGTTGGGTGCTTAACCCACTGAGGCACCCAGTGGGTGCCTACCAATTTAAACCATTTAAAAGTTCCTGGGGAACTTGCTTCTATAAAATATGTGGCTGTGAATTATAGGGAAAGAAAAGCAAACTATAAATGGTCTGTGCCTATTGTATGTCAAATACTCTACTCTAGAAATTTTAGTTACCATATTAAGCTTAATTACTAAAATTATCGAGTGAAATGAAATGTTTTAACACCTCTTCTTTTCAAATAAAACTTACAAAAATATTTACAGAGGCTGAGTAAATTTTCCTAATATTATGCAAATTAAATTTTTCCAAATGTTATACAAATCACTTTAATGTGGATAAGAAATTACTTATTTTTAAAATAATTTAAATCTCAGTGAGGATCTCATTTTAAAAGTCACTTCCCCCTGAAAAAATTATACAACTGTCATTGCCCATAGTGGTTAATTTTATTCCAAGAATATATCTAAATTATAAATTCAATATTATTTATTTTTCTTTAATTTTTTTAAACATTCATTTTAAGTAGGTTCCACGTCCAGTGGGGGGCTTGAACTCAGGACCTTGAGATCAAGAGTCACATGCTATACCAACTGAGCCAGGCAGATACCCTTATTCAATATTATTTAAATATAAGTAACTGCCTGGCTGAATTATAAATTTAATATCCATATATCCCATTTGCCAGATATCAATAATAATTACTTCTGCTCATAGAGACACATCTTACAATTTCGGGAAAGTGAAAAGAAAAATTGAAGAAAAAAATACTTTTGGCTGAAGCCTTAAAATAGAGAAAAGAATCACCTCTATCCCCTACTAATATTAAAAATGACATGACTGCCATTCCTGGTGGTCATCAGGGAGATGATGTGGCATAGAGTTTTGTCAACTTCGTAAAAGTACAAACTGCTCAGAAAGAAGGAGCCATATTTCTTTCCCAATATTTAAAGTGTAGAAAGACACAAATGTTCAAGGACACAAAGCACAGTGAACACAATTGAATGACAGTCCTAGCCACCACTAGGCCACATACATTTCTACAAAAATGATTGGCTTAATTAAAATTGTCATAGGAAAGCTTCCTTCTAAGATAATTACTTTTTTTTCACATGTCAACTAGATTTCCCCCAAGAGTCTAAATTTGCCCGGATCATTTTGATCTTGACATTACATTACAATAATGTAAGGAAACAAAAAGAACATTGTGCCAATATTTGCTTGGCTCCCTTAAATGGACTGCAGTGTCCCTGGGTCACCATGTAGAACTCTTAACAACTTTGTGTTGTTACCAGCTTAGTTTTTTGTCGGTTTTTTTTGTTTGTTTGCTTGTTTTGCCAAGAAGAAAACATGATGCTATTGATGCTGTAATTTGCTGATCTTTTTTCACAGAACACTCTAGAATCTTGGCATTGCCTCCCCTGGCCCCAGGGATGGTGACAGGGATGGACGCATCACCTGAGCCAGGCTAGTGGCGCAATTCCAGGATTCTGTCGGGACTACTGAAGGAGAGATCCTTTTCTCCGCTCAGAAAGCTGAAAGGATGGGACTCGGGAATCAAACTGCAGCAGCGATCTTTTTGGAAAGTCTGCCTGAGTGAAGCCAACACAGAGGGAGGCAGAGGTGGGAGGTGAAGTGAGACGGAGCTCTGCTGGCACAGTCAGCGCCCGAGCCCATTCCTGTGCCTTCTAGTTCCTTCCACAGGGCATGAGCTGGCCCCTTCACTTGTGATGGACCTGCTCAGGTCCACTGCTTCAGCGATTCTCCTCTCTCTCCTGCCTCGTTATCTTTTTTTCTCTTTGATGGATCATTCCCACGGATGTACAAGCATGCTGTTGTTTTTCCTTCTTTTTTTTTTTTTAAAGAAAAAAATCTTCTCTTGACTCTTCTGTACCTTTTTTTCTCCTTTTTATGTTACCATTCTTTGAATAAGATGTCCACACTCAAGCCCTGCAATTCTTCTCATTTCATTCTCGCTCCAGCCAACTCCAACCAGCCTTTCATTCTGTACCACTCAACTGAAGCTGCTCTTCTCAAGACTACCAGAGAACTCCACGTCACCAAACCGAATGCTCAGGTTTCAGCCTTCCTACCACCTGGCCCACCAGAGACATTTGAATATTCCGGCCCTTCCCAAGGCTTCGGTATACTTTGTTCACTTATTTTCACAAGAGCTCCTTCTCTTAATTTTCTCCTCAGCTTACTGGTCCTTCTTCCTCAGTCTCCATTGCTAGTTCTTTTTATCTCTTATCAGCTCTGAGGGTTGAGATGCTCCAGGGCTCAGTCCTTTGCCCTGGTTCTTTTCTGTCAACGTGCACTCCTTCATGATTTCTCTTGACCTCGTGGATTTAAGTATTACCTACATGCCAATAATTCCCTGAGTTACATCTCCACCCCACATCTCCTTCCCGAGCTTCATTCAACTTGATATCTGTAACATGTTCCAAACCAAACCTCATTCTCCCCCCCAGGCCTACTCTGTTCATACCCTTCCCCAGCCCAGTTTATGATAATTCCATCCTTCTGGTTTCTCAGAAGAGCAACAACAAAGAAGTCATTCTTGACTCCCCTCTTTTTCACCACATAACCATTCCAAGAGAAAATGTTACTGGTGCTGCTCACCTGTCCAGCATCAGACTATTTGCCCATCTTCATTGGTACTCCTTTGGCTCAAGGCACATGATTTTACCCTACATTCTTGCAGAAGCCACCGAAGAAGTCTCTCTGCTTCTTCCCTAGCTCATGGAGGCTCCATTCTCCATGTAACAGGCTTAAAATATTATCCCTGTGTTCAAAACACTGCAGTAAGTCTCCATCATACACACAGTGAAAGACAAAGTCATCGCTATATGGCCCACAGGGTCCTATGTGATCTGCCCCCTTATACCACTCCCACCCATGTCTGCCCAGCCTCTTCTTCCCAGTTCACGCCCCATCAGCAGCAAGGGCCTCCCTCCCTGAGGTTCTCTGCACAAACACCAGTCATTCTCCTACCTCCCAGTCCCTGCTGTGCGAAGTGATCCTTTCTGCCTGGAGTGCTCCCCTCTGAGATACACTGGGCTAACATCCCTGCCACCTTCGAGTCTTTGCTCGGATCTGATCCTTCCCATAGAGGCCTGTATCCCCTGACCTCCCTTGCCACAATTTTTCTTACCCAACAATACTGTTCCCATTTGTCTTACCCAAAACAACTTTCTCATTCTTTTTGACAGGAATTGACATAGTATACGATTTCCTTTTACACACAGTATATGATTTTCTTATTTATTACATGTATTCTTTATCTTTTATCTTGACTTACTAGAACATAAGCTTGATGAGACCAAGAGTCTTTGCCTGTTTTACCCACAGATAGATCCTAAGTGTCTAGCACATGGCCCGACGCACGGTGGATGCTTAGTAACTATGTACTGCATAAAGGAATGAAATAAATCTGTAGCCATCCAGGTATAATAAGACTGTGTAAATTCATATACCAAATTAGTGGCAAAGTGGAAACTGGAGCCAAATGAGGTTTCTTTGCAGCGAGGTATTTTCAGTGAGGTTCTCAAAGAGAAAGCTCAAGTATGTACACACACACACACACACACACACACACACACACACACAGACTACCAATTGCCCCAAAGTTATACAGTTTAATCACTTGTAAACTACATTTCCTAGATGTACTTATGGCTTTGTTTTTGGATTTTTGATACAGTGAAAAAGATGCTTTTCACTTCATTTCCCCAGAAAGGCTCTAAATTAATAATACCTCACTCAGTTCTCTGAGGTTTCAGTTCTTTGCTGTTGATCCGTTTTTCCCTCGCGGCAAATTGGCAGACTGACTTTCCGTCCTACTTCATGTATTGCCAGAGCAAACATTTCTGAAATCTTTAATAATTCAGTGGATTGAAAAGTAAATATTTACACCCTTCCTCTGTTAGGGCATTTTGATTTGTATATTTGATTTGCAAATTTTGTGACAGCCAAATTTGCTCTGGAAAGCTGGGAAAAAGTTATAAAAACACTAAATTCTGTGCCAGCAAGTTTTATTTCACTCAAATTAGTCATTTTAGGAAAATGACTTTTAGCACATGATGTCTAGAAATTCAAACGATAATCAGGACTTGCTCATGTTTTGCTTTCTAAGCCCATTATGATGCTTTTCTAAAAGTTTCGATTTAGATCTATTGCAGTGAGACAGGTCATTTCAGTAAATGACATCATGCATCAAAAAGAACATACTGACAATATCCCAGAGGTTTAAAAACCATTTTTTGCTTCCGTACCTTCCTTTTTTTTTTTTTTTATCTTCCTTAGCCAGACAGAGATGATAAGCTGTCATGAGCCAAATGTCCTCATATCACTCCTTCTGGGTCAAAAAACTGAAGTCACTCTCTTGTACCAACAGACATCATTTCCACATAATGACTGCAAAAGGCAGCATTACTGGAACACAGTATATCAAAAAGGTAAAAAGTGCAAAACCAATCCCAAGCATTTGATTGATTAAATCATTTAATGCTTTCTCAGTTTGTAAAAAATGCTAAGACATATTAAGATAACATCATATTCCCAATTATGGAGATATGTTTACCTCTAGGCTTAGGTACTTTTGAGTTCAGTCTTGAATATACGTGCTTTATTTAATTCCATGACTTACTCCTTTTTAAGTGATACTTCATTGTGGAAAGTTTTATTTTACAAGCAGCAGGAAAAACTATTAGCGATGCTTGTGACCATGACAGTCTTAGCTTTTACCTCAGAAGCTTGACTAAACTTTACACAGGGTCCTTCCCAACTAGAAGTGCCTGACTTCCCTTTTCTTAGAGCATTTAATTTAGGAAACTTGCAACTATAAACCATTTCTCTGCCCCCTGAGATATAAATCTTCCTCAAGCCTCTTTCCAAGTTTATAATCCAAGAATGTCTTTCTCAAGGACCTGAGTCATCCCTTGAAATGCAGTCATCAAGAAAGTGCCTCATTTCCCAGTCTCTATGGGAGGGCATGGGTCTAATTTCTGTAATTGCCAATTAGCAAACACAAACACCTGATCACAATGACCAACTTCCCCGCCTAATGTTCTCCAGTACTTTTCTACTGGCTCAACCCAGGGCTTACAAACTCTATTTTGTTTCAACAGAGTTGGGTTCAATGTCTCTTCTCTATTGCAACAGTCTTGACCTTCATTGCTATGGTATTGAAAGTCTGTCTGGTCTTTTTACCCAATCCGTGCAATTATTCTTTTGTTTTTTGTTTTTTTTTTTTAATCTATTATTGAAGTATAGTTGACATACACTATCATATTAGTTTCAGGTGTACAAGAGTGATTCAACAATTCTATACATTACACAGTGCTTACCACAGTAAACATAGTCATCATCTGTCACCATACAATGTTATTTCAATGTTATTGACTAGATTCCCTGTGTTGTACTTTTAATCTCCATGACTTTTTTCATTTTGTAACTGGAAGTCTGTACTAGTGTGATTTTTCTTTGGCAGGAGATAACTGGGAGTTTTTTAATTGGAACAATGTGTTTTTCATCTTTCTGTCTAATGAATTATATTCCCTAGAAACCATTCCACAATCAAAGTCCAGGAGGAGAAGATAAAGAGCAATGCTCAGAAGTGAATGAGGGTCTGACTAGAAGCTCACTTGAGGGATCCTTCATGGTAGTGACATCACCCAGAGATGACTGCACAGTTGTTCCATCTATTAACCAAAGAATGTCACAGCCAGCTTCATAGACTCTGAATAGCAACAAGAGGTGTCATGGGACTCCTTCAGCAAAAGGTGATGGCCTTGGCCAAGAAAACAATCAAGGGAGGGATCGGCCACTAAAACTGGCAATGCATTACAACAAACATGTAGGGTTAGGACCAACCCAACCACACTCAGCAGATATCACTGCCAGGTATAAAAGGATCCAACCAACGATCTTGTGGTAAATACCAACATGACAACCAACATATGCTGGGGGAGCTGCTACCCAGTCGTGCCCTGTATCATCTGAGTTCCTCATATGTCAACCATCATTTTGGAAAGAACTAAAGGAAAGATGAGGAAATCATAAAGTCTGATTTCAGGACAGGTCATGATCTCACAGTTCATGAGATCAGGCCCCACATCGGACTCTGTACTGTGAGTACATAACCTGCTTGGGATTCTCTCTCTCTCTCTCTCTCTCTCTCCCCCCCCCCCACCTCTGCATCTACCCTTCTGTCTGTCTCTCTCTTTCTCTCTCTTCCTCTCTCTCCCTCTCTCTCTCTCTCTCCCTCTGTCTCAAAATAAATAAAATGAGCTAAAAAAAAGTCTGAACATTTATCTGGAAGGGATTGACACAATCAAAGGAGGCTACTCTACCCAGCAGTCACCAGAGGGCTTGAGGTGAACTGATTTGTGGGCATATATGGGAGTCTCTAAACTGAAAAGCAAATAGGATCACCCCCCACTTAAAACAATACTCACCAATGCTAATGTGTTGACAATACTGAAAAAATATGTCGTGTTTCCATGTTATTCCTCAACTCACATAACCTGCAAACTCAGAGATCTGAAATTGGCTGAGAAAATCAGATCAACTAATATCTCAGATCTGAATGGTTAATGTACTGTGGTATCTTTATGAGTAAATGTTTAAGTGCCTAATATCCCCAAAGCTGCCGATTATACATTTTATGCAAAGTGTGATTTTATAAAACTGTATGTGGATTGTGAAAAACAGGGCTATTTGCATGTGTAGATGGGTGGTCAACCAGGATGAATGCTTCTATCTGATTCGAAAAACATCCTGCCATATGTGCAGTAGATTCTGGACTCCAGATCTGCACTGTAGAGCAAAATCGCTCAAAATTCAGTAGGCATCACAGTAGTAACTGGTAGAAATTAGACAGAAGCAAAAAAAATTATATATATGTAAAACATCATATATAATATATAATTATAATAATTACATTATAGTATATAAATATATATGTATATATATGTGTATATATATATATACATCTATCTATATATATATACACATATATATACACACACATATATATATATAGTACACACACACACATACACACTGCTTTTAATGGATGGAATGTTCCACAATAGCACGGGGCAGTGGGATGCAAATAGAATTTAGTGTCTGAAGCCAGCAAGTACAATATTCCCCCATGCACACATTCAATTCTAGAAATGCTTTGAGTTGCAGACCCTTTTGCTACACAAATGAACTGCTTCCTCTAACATCCAAGCACCCTAGCCAGCTCCATCTGGCTCCTGGCCTATGTACAAACAGAAGAGCACACAAGAGCTCTGTTTTTATGAAAAACACAGAGAAAAAAATATGCTCTTACGGGTTTTATGTCAAAAATGTGATTGGCCAAATGTGTAATTTGGCCAGCGATTGACATACGTTTGGATGTTTTAAATGATGCTCAATTATTACAGGTGTTTTAAATGAGTTCTTTACCTCTTTATATACAACAAATCAAGGTTCAACATATTTAATTTGGGGATTGTGCTCAAACAGTGAAGAAAACAAACAGACGCAAGTGTAACAAGCCATTGCTGGCGATTTTTCCCATCGAGCACTTCTATTCATTAATCTGATTTTAACCTATGGTTATAAACTTGTGATTTTTGTCACTGAGAAAGAAATAACTTCTAAAATGACATGCCACTAATTGTTCCACAGGAGAAAGAGCAGGCAATTCCCCTGGCTTGACCGAGATAAAAATCACCCCAGGCTGAGGGAGCAGGATCCAGTCTGTCAGGATGCGAAAGGTGGGGAAGTGCAGGCAGAAGAGGAAAAAAGCACATCATTTTGCTCTGTTTATCTCCATCTTATTTCTATTTGTAATGCATAATGGAAAGTTCTAAATTGTCCTTTTTGATAAAAAGAAAGTTGCCTCTCACAAAGCAACCTCATTTCCACTCAAACCAGTGAGGCCTTTCATACGATTGTCAGGCCACCTATCACAGTTCATGGCTCCCAATGTATATTGATCCAATGAGTCATAATAAAGCAATGCTTCCAGCTGGGAATGAGAGTTAATGCAAACATTTTCTAGATCAGAAAAGACGGACCAAAAAAAAAAAAAAAAAAAATAGGTCATGCTTCTGCCTAGCCAATTTCAAATTGCTTCTGGCGATACTGTGAATCTCATCTACACCCCTGCATTTTCCACACACTCTGTTACTACCAAGGAGAATGGTAGCAACCAGAAAATAGCATCCTAGCAGAATCAGTTCAGCACATGCTTGTGATGACGGCTACAATAATTATAAAATGCAAATCCTTTTGATAAGCACAATGGAAAGTCAATTACCACCATGCACTTATATTGCAATTATTACTATTTTGCTATATTCTTTTCTGACAGTAAAAAAATAATAATAAAGATCAATTTGCTGTTGTTTGGAATGTACCTTCAGAATTCAGAATTTTTCATCTTTATTTTAAAAATTACCACAAAAGGGGCACCTGGATGGCTCAGTTGGTTAAGCATCTGACTCTTCGTTTTGGCTCAGGTCATGATCTCACAGTTTGTGAGTTCAAGCCCTGCATCAGGCTCTGTACTCACAGCACAGAGTCTGCTTGGGATTCTCTGTCTCCCTCTATCTCTGCCCCTCCCCCCCCCAAATAAACATTAAAAAAATAATTTACCACAAAAGATTTTTTTTTAACTTTTAATAAAAAAGAATGAATGAATGAATGGGGCAGCTGGGTGGCCTAGTCGGTTAAGCATCCAACTGCAGCTCAGGGCATGATCTCGTGGTTTGTGGGTTCGAGCCCTACATCAGGCTCTGTGCTGACAGCTTAGAGCCTGGAGCCTGCTTCAGATTCTGGGTCGGCCTCTCTCTCTCTGCCCCTTCCCTGCTCCCACTTCCTCTCTTGCTCTCTCAAAAATAAATAAACATAATTTTTTTAAAAGTGAATGAATGAATGAATGAATGAATGAAAGGGGTAGAGGGAAATTTTTGTAGGTGATGAAAAAATTTATGGCCTTGATTATGGTGATGGTTTCATGGATGCATTTTTTACAATTTTTTTATTTGAGCACAGTAGACACAATGTTACATTAGTTTCAGGTGTACAACATAGTGATTCAGCATCTGTATATGTTATGCTGTGCTCAGCCCAAGTATAGCTACCTTCTGTCCTCATACAACACTATGACACAGGACCATGAATTATATTCCTTATGCTATACCTTTTATTCCTGTGACTTTTTCAGTCTACAACTATAAGCCCGTACCTCCCACTTCTCTTCACCCATTTTGCCCATCTGTCCACCCCCTTCCCTCTGGCAACCATCAGTGTGTCCTCTGTATTTATAGGTCTGATTCTTTTTTGTTTGTTTATTCATTTGTTTGGGGTTCTTTTTAGATTCTACATATGAGTAAATCACATGGTATTTGTCTTTCTCCATCTTATTTCACTTAGCATTATACCTGCTAGGTCCATTCATGTTGTCACAAATGGCAAGATCTCCTCCTTTTTTATGGCTGCATATATATATCACACATATACATATATATATATATATATATATATATATATATATATATATACACACACACACACATATATACATATATACACATATATATGTATGTATATATATATATATATATATACACATACATACATATATATATGACATCTTCTTTATCCATTCTTCTCCTAATGGACGCTTAATTTCCTTCTATATCTTAACTATTGTAAATAACGCTGCAATGAACATAGGGTGCATATATCTTTTTAAATTAGTATTTCATTTCCTTTGAGTAAATACCCAGTAGTGGAATTTCTAGATCATGCAGCATTTCTATTTTTAATTTTTTGAGAAATCTCCACACTGTTTTCCACAGTGGCTATACCAATTTACATTCCCACCAACAGTGTAAGAAAGTTCCTTTTTCTTCACATCCTCAACAACACTTGTTATTTCTTGTCTTTTTTTATTTTAGCCATTCTGGCAGGTATAAGATGATATCTCATTGTAGTTTCAATTTCCATTTCCCTGATTACTAGTGATATTGAACAACTTTTTTTTAATGTTTATTTATTTATTTTGAGAAAGAGAGAGCACGAGCATGCAGGGGAGGAGCACAGAGAGAGGTAGACAGAGAAGCCCAAGCAGGCTTCACGCTGTCACTGTAGAGCCCAAGGTGGGGGCCTGAAATAAACTGTGAGATCATGACCTGAGCCAGAATCAAGAGTCAGATGCTTAACCAACTGAGCCACCCAGGTGCCCTGAGCTTCTTTTAATGTGTCTGTTGGCCATCTGCATGTCTTCTTTGGAAAAATGTCTATTCAGGTCCTCTGCCCATTTTTTAAATGGATTGTTTGGTGGTGGGTCTTTTTGTTTGTTTGTTTGTTTTTTGTTTTTGTTTTGTTTTTTTTTCAGTGTTAAGCTGTATACATTCTTTATAGATTTTGGATATTAACCACTTATCAGATCTATCATTTTCAAATATCTTCTCCCATTCAGTATGTTGCCTTTTTGTCTTTTATTAATGGTTTCCTTTGCTATGCAAAAGCTTTTTATTTTAATGCAGTCCCAACACTTTATTTTAGCTTTTGTTTCCCCTGCCTCAGGAGACATATCTAGAAAAATGTTGTTATAGCCAATGTCAAAGAAATTACTGCTTATGCTGTCTTATAGGATGTTTATGGCTTCAGGTATCACATTTAGGTCTTTAATGTTGACTTTGCTTTTGTGCATGTTGTTGGAAAGTGCTCAAGCTTAATTCTTTTACATGTGGCAGTCCAGTTTTCCCAGCACTACTGATTGAAGAAACTGTCTTTTTCCCCATCGTATATTCTTGTCTCCTTTGTCGTATTTAATTGATCATATAATTGTGAGTTCATTTCTGGGCTCTCAATTCTGTTCTACTCATCTAAGTGTCTGTTTCTGTGCCAGTGCCATACTGTTTTGATTACTACAGCTTTGTAGCATACCTTGAAGTCTGGAATTATGCTACCTCTAGCTTTGTCCTTGTTTCTCAGGATTGCTTTAGGTGTTCAGGGTCTTTTGTGGTTCCATACACATTTTAGTACTATTTGTTCTACTTCTGTGAAAAATGCTGTTGGTATTTCAATAGGAATAGGTAATTTAATTGCATCAAATTGATTGTTTTGCGTAGTATGGATCATAAGTGTATTCTTATCTCCAAACTCATCAAGTTGTAAACATTGAATATGTACAGGTTTTTGTATATCATACCTCAAAATGGCTTATAAAAATTGGCAATTTGTAATTTCAGGAAATATGAATGCGATATTTCCAGAGTCAGCTTGGCTCAACAGTCAACCATAAATGTCAACAACTTTGTATTTTATTTAAATGCACTGATTTTCAGTAATCAAAAACCTCCCAACAAACAAAAGTGCAGGGCCAGACAGCTTCACAGGCAAATTCTACCAAACATTTAAATAAGAATTAATACCTGTTCTACTCAAACTATTCCAAAGAAGAGAAAAAGAAGGAAAACTTCCAAGTTCATTACATGAAGCCAGTATCACTCCGATATCAAAACCAGATAAAGACATCTCCCTCCCCCCGCCAAAAAAAGAGAAGTATAGGCCAAAATCTCTGATGAACATAGAAAATCCCCAACAAGATACCAGCAAACCACATACAGCAGTACAGTTAAAAAAAAAAAATCATTCACCATGATCAAGTGGGATTTATTCCCAGGATGCAAGGGTGGATCAATATTTGCAAATCAGTCAAAGTGATACATCACATCAACAAGAGAAAGGATAAAAACCAAAAAACCCTATGATCATTGCAACAGATGCAGAGAAACCGTATGACAAAGTACAACATCCATTCATGATAAAAAACCCTCAACAAAGTAGGGTTAGGGGGAAAACACTTCAACATAATAAAGTCCATATATGAAAAAACCATAGCAAACATCATCCTAAGGTCAAGAACAAGACAAGGATGCCCACTCTCTCCATTTTTATTCAACATAGTACTGGAAGCCCTAGCCCTAGCAATTAGACCAGAAGAAGAAATAAAAAGCATCCAGATTAGCAAGGAAGAAGTAAAACTTTCACTATTTGCAGATGACATGACACTATATAGACAAAACTCAAAAGACTCCACCAAAACACTACTAGAACTGATAAATGAATTCAGTAAAGTTGCAGGACACAAATCAATTGTGCATAAATCTGTTGCATTTCTATACACTAACAATGAAGAAGCAGAAAGAAATTAAGAAAACAACCCCATTTACAACTGCACCAAAAACAGTAAGATACCTAAGAATAAACCTAACCAAAGAGGTGAAAAATCTGTACTCTGAAAAACTATAAACCACTGATAAAAGAAATGGAAGATGACACAAAGAAATGGAAAGGCATTCTATGCTCATGGACTGAACGAACAAGTATTTTTAAAATGTCTATACTACCCAAAGCAATCTACACAGTTAATGCAATCCCTATCAAAATACCAACAGCATTTTTCACAGAACTAGAACAAAAAATTCTAAAATATATACGGAAGCACAAAAGACCTCAAATAGCCAAAGCAATCTTGAGAAAGCAAAGTTGGAGGTCTTGTAATTCCTGACTTCAAGTTATATTACAAAGCTGTAGTAATCAAAAGAGTAGGACATTGGCATAGGTCAATGGAACACGGAATAGAAAACTAAGAAATGAACCTACAACTATATGGCCTATTAATCTCTCACAATAGGAAAAAGTCTCTTCAACAAGTGGTGTTGGGAAAACTGGACAGCAACATGCAAAAGAACGAAACTGGACCACTTTCTTATATCATATACAAAAATAAACTCAAAATGGATTAAAGACCGAAATATGAGACCTGAAGCCATAAAAGTCTTAAAGAGAGCAAAGGCAGTAATTACTCTGACATCAGCCATAGCAACATTTTTCTAGATATGTCTCCTGAGGCAAGGGAAATAAAAGCAAAAATGATCTTTTGGGGCTACATCAAAAAATAAAGCCTCTACACAGCAAAGAAAATAATCAAAATAACTAAAAGGTAACCTAAGGAATGGGAGAAGATAATTGCAAATAACATATCCAATAAAGAGTTAGTATCCAAAATATATAAAGAACTTATAAAACTCAACACTCAAATTAAAAGCAAAAATGAATGGGACCTCATCAAGATAAAAAGCTTCTGCACTGCAAAGGAAACAATCAACAAAACTAAAAGGCAACCCACGGAATGGGAAAAGATATTTGCAAATGACATATCGGATAAAGGGCTAGTATCCAAAATCTTTCGGATAAAGGGCTAGTATCCAAAATCTATAAAGAACTCACCAAACTCCACACCTGAAAAACAAATAATCCAGTGAAGAAACGGGCCAAAGACATGAATAGGCACTTCTCTAAAGAAGACTTCCAGATGGCCAACAGGCACATGAAAAGATGCTCAATGTCACTCCTCATCAGGGAAATACAAATCAAAACCAAACTGAGATATCACCCCACACCGGTCAGAGTGGCTAAAATGAACAAATCAGGAGACTATAGATGCTGGGGTGGACGTGGAGAAACAGGAACCCTCTTGCACTGTTGGTGGGAATGCAAACTGGTGCAGACGCTCTGGAAAACAGTGTGGAGGTTCCTCAGAAAATTAAAAATAGACCTACCCTATGACCCAGCAATAGCACTGCTAGGAATTTACCCAAGGGATACAGGAGTGCTGATGCATAGGGGCACTTGTACCCCAATGTTTGTAGCAGCACTCTGAACAATACCCAAATTATGGAAAGAGCCTAAATGTCCATCAACTGATGAATGGATAAAGAAATTGTGGCTTATATACACAATGGAATACTACTTGGCAATGAGAAAGAATGAAACATAGCCTTTTGTAGTAACATGGATGGAAGTGGAGAGTGTTATGCTAAGTGAAGTAAGTCATACAGAGAAAGACAGATACCATATGTTTTCACTCTTATGTGGATCCTGAGAAATTTAACAGAAGACCATGGGAGAGGGGAAGGGGAAAAAAAAAGTTACGGAGAGGGAAGGAGGCAAACCATAAGAGACTCTTAAAAACTGAAAATAAACTGAGGGTTGATGGGGCTAGGTAGGAGGGAGGGGAAAGTGGGTGATGGGCATGGGGGGGCATCTGTTGGGATGAGCACTGGGTGTTGCATGGAAACAAATTTGACAACAAATTTCATATTAAAATAAATAAATAAATTTTTATATTCCAAAAAAATAACACTCAACACCCAAAAGATAAATAATCCAATTAAAAGTAGGCAGAAGAAATGAACAGACGTTTCTCCAAAAAAGATACCCAAAAGAGACTTAAAAAGATGCTCAATACTACTCATCATCAGGGAAAAGAAAATAAAAACTACAATGAGATATCACCCCACACCTGTCGGAATAGCTAAAATCAAAAACACAAGAAAAAACAAGTATTGGTGAGGATGAGGGAAAAAATGGACCCTCTTGCCCTGCTGGTGGGAATGCAAACTGGTGCAGCTGCTGTGAAAAACAGTATGGAGATTCCTCAAAAAGTTAAAAACAGAACTACCCTATAACCCAGAAATTGCTAATCTTTCCTAATCTAAGACTATTCTTAATCCTTAATATCCTTAAGCTCTGATTAAATGGTAATTTATTGGGACACTTGGGTGGCTCAGTCGGTTAAGCATACGACTTCGGCTCAGGTCATGATCTTACAGCTCGTGAGCTCGAGCCCTGCATCAAGCTCTGTGCTCACAGCCCAAAGCCTGGAGCCTGCTTTGGATTCTGCATCTCTGGCTCTCTCTGCCCCTTCCCCACCCGTGCTCTGTCTCTGTCTCTCTCTCAAAAATAAACATAAATTTAAAAAAAAAAACCACTAATTCAAAGGGATACATGCACCCCTATGTGTATAGTGGCATTATTTACAATACCCAATTTATGGAAGCAGCCCACACATCCATCAAATGATGAATGGATAAAGGGGTAGGATATATAAAGTGGAATATTACTCAGTCATAAAAAAGAATGAAATCTTGCCATTTGCAGCAACATGGATGGAGCTAAAGTATAATGGCAAGCAGAATAAATCAGAGAAAGACAAATACCATATGCTTTCACTCGTGTGGAATTTAGGAAATAAAACAAATCAGTAAATGAAGAGAGAGAGAGAGAGAGTGAGAGAGAGACAAACCAAGAAACAGATTCTTAACTATTGAGAACAGAAATACCAAAGGGGGAGGGAGAGGGAATGGGTGAAAGAGGTGACAGGGATTAAGAAGTACATTTGTTGTGATGAGCACTCAATGATGTAAGGAATTACTGAAACTAACATAACACTGTATGTTAACTATACTGGAGTTAGTAAAATAAATAAAATATAAAATAAAATAAAAATAAAATAAAATAAAATAAAATAAAATAAAATAAAATAAAATAAAATAAAATAAATCAGTTATGCATCTGTTACAGATCTTTCCTGTAACAGATGCATAACTGAGTAGAAGAATATTGGGTCATGTTATGCACCCTTTGTACAATTTTTAAGTCCACCATTTTTACAAAATTATATGAAAGCTTGATCTAAAGTTCTAGCACTTTACATTCCTTTCTATAAAAACAGGGACAATACAATGGTATGGACATTATATGGAACTCCCAGGTAATCCACAAATTGAGTTGTAATAAGAAATTCATGATTTCCATAATTGAGAGATGATTCTTTCAAAAAAAAGGAACAAAAGCTTTTTGTTTTTGCTAGACTGACATCCTGTATCTTTAGAACAGAAGATTTGTCTAGGTCAATAAATGAGCTGAGAAAAACCCATCAGGAAACATCTCTAGATCAGAAGTCATGACCAAATCACTTAGAACAAACCCTTCCTTCTTTAGCTCATTTCCTTTCCTCAGCCCCTTTGGCCAGCCTTTTTCAGTATCCTTCATAGAGCTCCCTTTCTCTACTTTTGTTTAAAAGCTAATACAACTCTTCTCTTTAGCTTTCATTCTCAATAAACTGCATTTCTCATTGCCTATGGCTGCAATGATTAGTTTTTTGTTTTTTGGATGATGATGCCTAAATCTTTATTTTTAAGCTCTGACTTTCCTTTGAAATCTGTATCCCAAATCCTGAATGTTTCCTATAGATCTATTCATGGATGCCCTATAGATAACTCCAGCTCAACCTTCCAAAAATGGATGCCTTACCTCCTGTCAGAACCAGATGGCCACATCATTCCAATCTTCACTCAGACTGAAATCTTAAAATCACTTCTAATTATTCCCTTTCAATAACAGAAATAGAAATTTCTATATGTGTAGAAATTGCCAAATCTGGTCAATGTTACCTCTGAGGCGATTTTCATTACAGCCTTTGCCTTTTCATGATCCCTGCCTTGGTTTGAGCCCTTGTTATTTCAACCACTCCATTAAAAATGTACTTTCTATATTTATTTGTTAGTTGCTTAGGGATATAATCTTGAATTGAGTAAATAAGATAATAAAAAGAAATGAAAGCATTTTAGAGATTTTAGTGGGGTGACATTGGCAGGGCTTGGTCACCTGCGGGTACCCCTTTAGATATCGGATGTTGGGAGGGCGAGGAGAAGCTTATAAAGTCCAGGATGATGGCTTGGAAAACTTTCTAGATGGTGATGCTGACAGTAAAGTCATCAGTGGAAGGGAAATTTGTTAGATGTAAAATGGAAGGAACAGGAATCCCGAGGAAGCACGAAAGATATAGGATACTGCGGAGTGATTCGTGTTAGAACAGAGGTGCAGCTCTTCCAGGGTCATGACAATGAAGGAAGCAAGACCAGTGGGATTTGGCTACATTTACAGGCTTTGGAGAGGAAGACAGGAAATTGTGTTCCTGCCTGATGTCCTACCCTTCTGGAAATCTTTAGTATGTGCCTCTTAAAGAACCAATCTATTTTTGTCATTGTTCCCAGAATTGGTTTAGTAAAAGCAAGCTGAATAATTTTTTCTGGTAACAAAAGGAATCTTTCTAGGCACGTCATTTAATGCAACTTCAATTCGGCATTGGAGGCACTGGGGCCTCATAAAACAGTGCAGTTTTCTATGAAGTCTATTCTCATTCGTCACAATTTTGCTTGAATGCTATGTACTCCTCTCACACAGCCAGGAGTCTCTTTCCTCCACCTGTCTGTGGCGGCTCAAACAGCACCTCTCCCGCAGTCTGGCTGGCTGTTTACAAGAACTTTGTAATATGAAAGAATAGAGCTTATATATTTGTTAAATTAATAACTAACAGTCAGACTCCATATTAGAATACCATTGTCACACTTAAGTCTGACCTTATAAAAACTTTTGTGAGCTGGTCAGACATAAAAGGGAGGCTTGCCATTAGCTGAGCTGTTACTGTTTGAATATGGGCAAACTCAGAGTGACATGAACTAAATTAGATGGTGAGGTGACTTTAGAAGGTCAAAGGTCTGTAACAGTTTTGCTTTCTAGTAACAAAGGAAAAATGATGGACTTTTTTAATGAGCAAAGTTGACATTTCAAAGGATCTTAAACTCTTTTTTGCCATTTCTTGTATAAGAAATAGTTCTGATTAATTCTCACCAATCTTTTTTTTTTTTTGAATATCTGAAATGTGTCTTGAATTCCAATGAACAAATGAATATTTGGTGAATACTGATTTAATAAAGTATCTTTTTTTATTTTTTTAATGTCTATTTTTGAGAGAGACAGAGTGCAAGTGGGGGAGGGGCAGAGAGAGAGAGAGAGAGAGAGAGAGAGAGAGAGAGAGAGAATGAATATGAAGCAGGTTCCAGACTCTGAGCTGGCAGCACAGAGCTCAACACGGGTCTCGACACCACGAACTGTGAGAACCTGAGCCGAAGTCGGACACTTAACCAACTGAGCCGCCCAGACACCCCCTTACCAGGAATCTTTTATGTTGCTCTTGGGTTCCTGCTCACCTAAAATTAAATTCTTGTAGTTTACGTGTAGTTACCAAGTGGTAGATTTTATGTTTTTGAACAATATCAACACTATTAAATTTTCCTCATACCTTTTACAAATAGGAAGAAGGCAGAAATGAAATGTCAAAAAACTGAATCTGGGAGGGACTATGAAATTTAGGACATTTCTAATTCTTAATTAGAACTATGAAAGCAAGGAAATAGAAGGGTACGAAATATTACCTTCTTTTAAAAATCTCTAAATGCCATCCCTCATAACAAAGAATATAGAATTTATCTCCCTAATCACAGAGACTGGTTAGGGTTTTCCGTATTGGATCACACACAAGTTTTTCAGAGAAAACTACCGTATACAAAGGAATGTCAATATCACTCTGATCACCACCATGAATACCCACAATCAGGGGACCAAGTGTGATCACTGTACCTATAGGTGCATACAGAGTCAAAATAAATGCCAGGAATGACTCAGGGTCACCAGCTATAAATAGAAGTTGCCCGCATGTTCTACGATGTGCTTCCTTATCCTCACTCATTTGATTCTCACAACAAGCCTATGAGATGAAAACTATTATATTTCCTACTTTAGACAAGAAGACACTGAGACAAAGGGAGGTAGTCTCCTGTGAAAGGTCACAGAACTACACTAAAATCAGGCAAAGCCTCAAACACAATCGACTCCAGAGCCTGTTCCTCATCACAGATGATAAGGCTTCCACCTTCAGGAAGTTTGCTTTTTGTGAAACAGTATGCAGACACGTGAGCAGGTGATGCATATTATACGAGGACTTGAAACAGGATATACACTAAAGATGTTTAGGATCTAGAGAGCATTGCTGGCTGAGTGACTAGGGAAAACAGAAACATTCCACTGAGGTTCTAGGGTCGGGTTCTGAAAGGTCAAAACTGAGGGTTGACCATTCCAAGCAGAGGAATGATCTGAGGGCAGACAGATGCAAGACCCATTTTTCAGAATGGCAGTAATTGGACTGAAGGGAGAGAGAGGGCATGGAGAGGGCGGTGGTCATTAAGGCAGGAAAAGAAAGTGGAGTCAGAGCGTTGAAAGTCTTTCATTCAACGCTAAGAAAACAGCGGTCCAACTTTCAGCATCTGAGGACTACTTAGTGGCTTTTGTGTTGGGCACACGTGTGGACCACCAACTTCAGATAAATTAATATCAAAAAGACCATCTGAAATTTTAAATGTATGGAATAAACAGTATTTAAGGTCACTAATAATATGCATGCTTACTCCCACTGGTCTACGTGAAGATATTATTTGCAATCTTTGACCAAGCTATACCAGCATAATTGGATAGTTTGACCTGTTTGGGCCACTTCTGTAGCCAGTTGCTTTCACTTCTCACTCTTGATATTTACTCTATAAAATATTTTAACTCATATTAGTAGGTCACTGAGAAAAAGAGAAGATTCTGTGGATCTGTTGGAGATTTCTGTATATTTTGATCAAAGATAGACATTGAATGGAGAACTGTTCTCTTTTTAGCATAAAATCAAACAGTAGGGCAACCAACATGTCCAACCCCAAAGCTGGAAGTTTGAATGTTACAGCTCAGGATATACATTCTTTTTTTTTTTTTAATGTTTATTTATTTTGAGAGAGAGAGAGATAGAGAGCAAGCGGGGAAGGGGCAGAAAAAGGGAAATAGAGAATCCCAAGCAGGCCACATGTTCTCAGTGCAAAGCCCTACAAGGGACCCGGGCTCACAAACTGTGAGATCATGACCTGAGCGGAAATCAAGAGTCGGATATTTAACCAACTGAGCCACCCAGGCGCTCTGGGATGTACATTCTTTTCTTTTTTTAATTTTTTTAATGTTTATTTTTGAGAGAGAGAGAGACAGAGTGTGAGTAGGGGAGGGGCAGAGAGAGAGGGAGACACAGAATCTGAAGCAGGCTCCAGGCTCTGAGCTGTCAGCACAGAGCCCGACTCGGGGCTCAAACTCACTCAACCGCGAGATCATGACCTGCGATAAAGCTGGATGCTTAACCGACTGAGCCACCCAGGTGCCCCCGGGATGTACATTCTTAACACACTTACTTGTTGTATGTGGTTCTAGAAACAAGTTTTTTAAACTATGGTAAAGAACTTAGCTGTATTGTGAATATACAAAACAAAAACAAAAACAAACACAAACAAAAAAAACCCATATTTATAGATTTTTTTTTTTTTTAAGCAACAAACAAGTACTGAGAGCACGTCAAACTCTTGGTTCAGGTATTTTGCATCCCAGTCCAATCTGTAAAATATATTCTAATGTTTTTTCCCAAGATCATTGTATGTTGGCTATAAGAGGTAAGCCAGGTAAGTGGCTATAATTCAGGTAAGTGGTATGCTGGTAAGTGTTTAATATGTTGGTCCCTGGGGAGGGTCCAGGGGAGGGAGTCCTGCTTTATAGCATTTGTCAATTCCTGTGGTGTAAATGCTCCCTTGATGGCAGATTTCAAGCTCCCGACTTGGTAATGCTGAGGTGGGAAAAGCTGCTGACAGCGGGCTCCCACAAGCCAGCAGGGTATCGACCACAGCTCAGATAAGCTACTTGGGCAATGCAGCTAGAATCATATTGCAGTCATGAATTTCTCAGTTACAGCCTCGGGTATGAAAAATGCATCTTTTCCCCTAACTCAATCTAATTTTCTCTCTTGAGTTTCTGTTCTCTCTAATGTAGAAAATCAATCTAATCATTTCAGAGGAACTCAGTCCAGTTCATGGATCACTCGGTCAAGTCAGGATTTTATTTCTGTCACCTTAGGCTTCAAAATGCTTGCAGGGGTCTATCTCCCCCTTCTGCCAGCCCTGTAAGCTGGGGACAGGAAGACCACCTTCTGGTCTTCTCCACACACAGTCAAGCAGCCTCCCCTCCCCTCTGCTCCGTGGTGACTGGCCAGGGGTGGGCCGTACTTTATCAGGGCATTCAGGTGGTCTTCCTTCCTCCCATCCCGGGGGTGACCCTTTGCCCGCACCCACTGCTCCAGTCCCTGCCTTCTGCATTCGTTCCAGGACCCACGGCACCTCTTGGTTCTCCTCACATGCCACCTCGAGCTGCCACACTCTATCTCTGCCACACTACCAGCCCTCCACAGCGCAAGAGGGTGCAGGGCGCTGGTGACTTATCTTGGGGCAGGCAGGCCCCTCTCCGTTGCCCACCCTCCTCACAGCCTTCACATGCAGTTGCCTGAACGTGAGTGCAGGGCTCTGACACATTTCCCAATGTGGACTTAACCTGAGGCAGGATGTCAGGGAAACCTGTCTTCATACTTGCTTGCTCATGTCCAACCCTCCTTTTCTCCTCCCCTCAGCAGGACACGGGGAAAAGGGATTCCTTCAGGCTGCTCAATTCCCCTTCAAATCCTTTATATTCTAGGCCTAAAAAGTACCCACTTAGCTTTGTTCCCAAGCTGTGCCATGACCCCCCCCCACCCCTTTCCTTAAGCCTTGGGTGACATGTGTGCCTTGGATCTAGAAGAGGAGAAGGAGACAGCTGGGGACGTCATACCCCTTTCTGCTCCCCAAATCATCTCCCAGACAGACATGTCTCTGAAGGAATTATTATTGTCATTAAAAATGTTTTTGTCTTCCTTCATTAGAGGATTTATGTGCTCACCTTTCCCACCATTAACCAGCGTGCTTTAAGGCAGAAAAGCAGAAACAATGCCCACGTGTTTGCACAATACAGCGAAAAGAACTCCCCACCCGACTTCCCAGTGACCACAGTTTGTAAGGCTGTAACACTGGCACCTGTTACCGTCTGCCGACCATCCTCTGTGAATGGAGCCTCTCCTGTCTACCCAGGGTCACCTAGGTCCTGCTCCACCGCACTGTCCGGTCTGCAATAGCACACCAAATGATCCAGAAAAGGCGTTTCTCCCGCAGTGGGTCACCAAGGCTAACCAGACTGATGAGTGCTTTTGCTCTTATGTAGGCTGAAACAGGATTAAAACTCTGGAATCAAGGTAGTTCTTACACTGAAGAAAGCAGGAGGCTACAAGCATATTCTCATAATAGTTACTCTTCCACATTCAGAGCCACTAAAAAAATACAGGTTTTGATACCGTCTTTTGCTACGAGAATTCTGCAAACAGCTTATTCTACTTTGCTTCCCAGAATGTCAGTAATGAGACGTAATTTTGCCACAAGGAGTGCAACTTCGATGCATACATAGTTCTGCTCTTTTCTATTACAGAAAAATTCTTAACACTCACACTAGAAAACACTAGTTTCTTTCCGTTTGTAACTCTATTGATATCCTCTATTTGTGGAGACATTATTTGCATTTCTTTTGGCTCTGTGAGCACATTCAAAAGAGTTGATTTAAGGTCTTTGTCTACTAGGTCCAATGTCTTTGCTTTGTCTATCCAGTGCTTTCCTTATTTAGATGCTCATATGAAGTCACCACATTCAAATACTCACATATCCCAGCTTGTGTGGATTTATTCTTCGTACTAAAATTATGGTCACTTCTTATATTTAGGACATTGTTCAAATTTCTATTTCTCACTTTTTTATTCCATTTATACTTTTAGGCACCAATGAGCTCTTTGTGTATTTGTGCTAACTATAGAATTAATGTCATATAGTATTTATTAGTTTTACTTAGATTAAATAATTAGATTTGTAGAATGAACCAAGCATTAGCACACAAATTAAGCAAAGATGGGTTAGTTAAGAGAAACTATATTCTGTTAGTAAATGGTAGACAATTCATAGGTTACATTACAGTTTAATTTGGAAATATTTATGAATATTTTTTATTATTTTTTCCTTAAAACTACCAAATAATCTGCTCAAACACTGCAGAGTATCAGCTGGACTTTTTTAATGTTTATTTATTTTTGAGAGAGAGAGACAGAGACAGAGACAGAAACAGAGAGTGAGCTGGGGAGGGGCAGAGAGAGAGAGGAGGATACAGAATCCGAAGTAGGCTCCAGGCTCCGAACTGTCAGCACAGAGCCCAACGTGGAGCTTGAACTCACGAACTGTGAGATCATGACCTGAGCCAAAGTCAGACGCTTAACTGACTGAGCCACCCAGGCACCCCATTAGCTGGACTTTAGAAAGCACATTCAGAAACATCCACATGTGCAAGGAAAGTGGCATTGAAAAATCTTAAACAGGCAAAAACAAGGTCATAATTGTATGTGCAAATTTATTTTTATTGAGGAAAGCCTCAGAATTACATGACCAGTTATGGCTCTATTAAAATAACCTTGGTTAGAAATCCCAAAATTGCATTAGTGTAGTAGCAATGGAATCTAAAAAAACAAAAAACAAAACAAAAAAAAAGGAATAAAAGAGAGAGATTGCAAACCATGCATCCACAGAATTTATCATCTTCAGGAGGAGGGATCAAGAGAGAAATAAAAGGTGATTCTAAGAATGTTAAGCCATGGCGATTAAGATAACCAGCACGAACCAGAAAAAGAAAAATAATTACGAGCAGAAGCTGGCTTGGAGGTGATATATTTAACTTTAAGATATGTTGAGCTTTTTCGTAAAGACAAGACATCTAGAAGGCAGCTGGAAAATTCCAGCAGGCAGTTGAAAATACAAGAAAGGAGATTGTTAGACATGTTTCTCCTCCAGCACAAATGTGGGAATTGTCTGCACAGGCCTCCTCCTGGAGGCCCTGGCAGTGGATCAGCTCATTCTAGGAGGGCAAGCACAATGCCAAGGTCAAGGATGAGGTTTTGGAAAAACCCACATAAACATTCTCATTCTGGCAGAGTCTCTGATCCTGTTTTTCATTTTTATACAGTCAGATATTTTTATATAGTCTATTAAATCAGTTACATTTTATATGGCCAATTATATAGTCCATCTTACACGTGTCCCTTTTATTTCCTACTGTTAATATTCATCACATGTCAACTTTTTTTTAAAGGTACAAAAGATAAGAGAAAAATAACAACCCTCAAATCACTTAAATAGGATTTTGGGCTAGCTTTCCACTTAAATTATTAGACCTTTAAGGACCTGACAATTCCCACTGAGGGAGGAAATCTTTGATATATAAAGTCCTGTTTGAGAAGAAAAAGAAATCCTTACAAAATCGTGTAATTTTTCCACATCTTTTCTCGTGGAATTAGATCTGCAGGGCAGTCTTCAAAAGGGTTACAGTTACAATTCCAATGAGATAATTTATGGGAACAGAAATTACAGATCATTAGACAGCAGATGATAATGACAGACAGACAGAGGATATATGAAGTGACGTCAGCAAGATGACAGAACGGGAGGGGTGCCTGGGTGGCTCAGTGCGTTAAGCATCTAACTTCAGGTCATGAACTTGTGCTTCATGACTCTGAGCCCCTCATCTGGCTCTGTGCTGACAGCTCGGAGCCTGGAGCCTGCTTCAGGTTCTGTGTCTGTCTGTCTGTCTCCCTCTCTCTCTGCCCCTCCCCCACTCATGCTCTGTCTCTCTCTGTGAAAAAGGAACATTAAAAAAAAAAAAAAAAAAAAGATGGCAGAATAGGAAATCTCCTGCTTGTATCCCCCCTGTAGCAACAATAACTTGGCAACCCTCCATTGACAAAGGTGCCTTTGTGGGCGCTCTGGGACCCAGCTGCAGTCCAGGAACAGGTCTGCCCTCCCAGGGACCCACCGGGAGGCACACCTGACCGCAGCCCTGGAGGCAAGCCCTCCCGTGTCCCCACGTCCGTGGGAAAGGACATTCGACAACAGCTCTGTACCTGGGCTCCCACCACTCCCGGCCGCTCTGGACAGCAGTTCTGCCCTGCAGAGACCGGCCAGGCCCTCCTCACTGCTCCATCAGGAAGCAGTCGCACCCGTCCTCCAGCAGGTCAGCCCTCAAACCTCGGTCTGACTGTGGATCTTGAAGGGGTCCTGGGCCCCATTCCAAACCCTCTCAGCTGCAGCCCGAAGCAGTCGTGCCCACTCAGGCACCCCGAGGGAGACTCACGCCTCACCCGCACACGCCTCCAGAGGCAGGCCTGCCTGCTTTCACCGTCCTGGACTCGGAAGCGGCCCTGTGGCTCGGCTCCGGCTGCTCTGAGCCACAGTCTTGGAGCAGCCCTGCCCACCCAGGGGTCTGGCAAGAGACATGCTCTTCCATGCCCTTGAAAGCAGGCCTGCACACCGGGCTGTGCACCCTGACGTGGCCATTTCGATCAGTTCCAGCCCCTCTCAGACACAGTCTGGGACCAATCCTGCAGCCCAGGGCCCTGTCCGGTGACACTCCTTCAGGCGCGGACAACAATGCAAGGCTGTACAGATCACGAAAAATCAGGCAGATAGGACACCACTGAAGGACGAGGACAGGAATAAACTTCCAACGACTGACCCCAAAGAAACGAAGATCTACAAATCGCCTAACAAAGAAGTCAAACGACCATCAGAAAGAAGCTCAGTGAGATACAAATACAAAACAAAATCAAGAACACAATGCACGAATAAAATGAGAAGTTAGCCTCATTGTGATGCATCTCAGAACTTTCCACCCTAAGGACCAAGCGGGGAAGATTTTCTCCATCAGTTTTTGTCCTCTGTTGGTCAAGATTAGCCTCACAGGCAGACAGTACTCCCCATACTCCGCTGCCAGGATTTTAACGCCCGGTGGATTCGCTGGGAGCATCCAGGGAGCCATGGGCAGGAAGCTACAGGTAAGGGGTACAATCTCGGACCAGGCCCTCTTGCACCTGTCGGGAGTTGGACTTGCTCCTTACCATGCTGGCCAGAGAAAGAGGTGTGGCTGAGGGGATGTGTCACCCAAGAGGCGGCCAATAGATTACAGCACATCTTTAATTACAATAGTCTCTAAAATGAGTGTATACAAAAAAAAGATGGTTTTCTATGGCTAGCTACCTTCACGCTTCCTCTCCTCGAGAAGATGCTCCGGATTCTTCTGCACGGTAGCAGACTAGAAAGCTCCAGTTTGGTTATACAACCCACCTGCTAGCAGAGCCCTCGTGCCTTCCAGCCAAGACGGTGTATTCTCATTCTGAGGCTGAGTCCCAGACCCCTCCACACATATATGCTAACATTCTGTTTGCAGTATTTTGCATTTATATTCATGAGAGAGAGTGGCTTTTAATTTTCCTTTCTTGTTTGTCCTTGACGGGGTTTGGTATCAAGGTTATGCTGGCCTCACAGAAGGAGTTGGGAAGTATTTTGACTTTTTTTTTTCTGTCCTCTGGAAGAGAATGTGTAAGATTAGAGTTTTATCTTCCTTAAAAGTATCTTGGAGAATTCACGTATGAAGGCATTTTAGCCTGGAGTTTTCTCCACTGGAGCATGTGAATTATGGATTCACTATCTTTAACAGACAGAGGGATATTTAAATTTTCCATTTTATTTCTTGGTACGACTTTTCAGGTTGTGTTTTTCAAATCATTTTTTTTCAATCCATTTAAATTTTCACCATCATTAGCAGAACATTTGTTAAAGTGTCCTCTTGCTATATTTTTGTCTTATTGGTTGTATTCTACGTCTTTATTTCATTAATGTACTTTTCTTTTTTTCCTTTCCTTTTCCTTATTTTGGTTTAATCTGCTGTTTCTTAAGCATTTCTTGAGAAGTTGAAGAACTAGGCAATAAATGGATCATTAATATTTAGTCTTCTGTCTTGTGTAATTTGTGCAAGTCAAGCTATCAGTTTGGACTGAGCTGCATCTCAATTTTGACCCGATAGCCTTTTGTTATCATTGAATTAAAATGTTTCCTAACTTCTGCTGAGATTTCTTTTTGGAAAGCATACTAATTAAAGTCCACACCTTTCTAGGTTTTTTAGTATTTCCTAATTATTGATTTCTAGTTTAATTCAACTGTATCCACAGTATTTATTCTGTCTGATTTAAATCCTCTGAGATTTATTCAAACAATTTTTTATGGCCCAGAATAAGTTTAAGTAAATATTCAAAGGTACACTGCCTAAGAATGTATATTCTATAGTTGTTGGGGGCAGAGTTTAATGCATCCTGCCCATTAAATAAATATAATTACTACTTATTTATATATTTTGTCAAATTTGTTCACTTTGCTGTTAAAATCTTCTGTATTTTCACTACTTTTTTTGCCCACTTCCTTGATAAAATACAGAGACAGAGAGAGATTAAAAACCCCTTACTATGTTTTATGTTTCAATTTATATTGTCTATTTCTCCTATCATTTCTGTCCATTTTTCTTTATATATTTTGAAGCCCTGTTATGTGTTGCAGAAAATATCAGGCTCACTATATGGTATTTCCTTTCTCTCCAGGATCTTTGCCCCTGAAGGCCTGGCTATCTTGGGTTTTTATCAGCTGTCTTCAAGCAGTTAATACTTTCTGGTTGGTTTACTAGTTTCAAAAATGCAGCTGTTACAGACTGAATGTGACTCCCCAAAATTCATAGTTGAAGCCCTAACCCCCAAGTGATGGTATTTGGTGCCTTTTTGAGGTACTCGGGTTTACATTAGGCCTTGAGAGTGGGACCCTCATGATGGGATTAGTGCCCTTTCAAGAAGAGGAAGACAGAGATGGCTCTCTCCACACAGACGCATCAAGGAAAGGCCCTGTGAGCACACAACAAGAAGGTGGCTGTCCACAGCTAAGGCAGGCTCTCTCCAGGAGCTGAATCTGCCAACGTCTTGATCTCAGACTTCCCAGCCTCTAGTACTGCAAGAAAGAAATGTCTATCATTTAAGACCTCCAGTCTATGGTATTTTGTTACAGTGGCCCAAGCTCAGACACGAACTTTTCTAAACTGATCACACACCCAGCCGTCTTGTTCGGCTCGGTTTCTTTACCATGAAGTAGGACAAAATCTTAGGTACGATTTTACCATCCAGAGTTTCGTGGGGGATCAGGCAGCGCGTGGAACTTCACTTGAAACTGATTGGCTTCTTCCCCTTCCTCACCCTGCTTCCTCCACTCCCTCACTGTTTTCTCCTGGGAGCTACCCCCTAACAAACCACTGGCACCTCAGTCATCACCCAGAGTGTGCTTCTGAGACAATACAACCTAACACACCACCTGATTACTTAGCTCACGTTTTTCTCCTACCTATATGTGAAATTTCCCTACTCAGCCCTGTGAAAAATGTTAGATATACACAAAGAAATATGTTAAATATTAATGATAATTGTAAATCTCATGAACGTATTTTAATTGACCAAATTTGAGCCATGGTATCAATTTCAGTAGGATCACATTTATGACTTGAATTCCTAGATCCTATGGCAGCTTAAGACATTTCCTAAGCCAGGAACATTCTGTGTCTCCTAGTTTGAGCGGAATTAGAAGAACAATCTGCCTTCAGGGACTCTACTTACCTTCTTCTTGAAGGGCCATCAATATCACTACTCACTCTCTCCATTACCAGAGTGAGTTAGAAAGAAAAGGTATTGCGTATAGAGTATTAGAAATGAAAAGAGTGTCATAGAATTGTCATAGAATTTAGAGATCTTCAAATTCCACCCCATACTTTTATAGGAAAGGAGAAAAGAAGAGGTAATTTCATTTCCTTAATGCAACTTGCTATTTAGGATGACGATCTAGTTTTCATGTTTCTAAAACCATATTTTCTATCACTATAAATTGCTTAGGGTTGGCTACTTGGCACATTCACTCAGGCTACATTATCAGGTTGATTTAGAGCTGAAAAAAAGTACGCTACAGGGCAGACAAAGACGATAAAGGTAAGTTAGAGGGATGACCAAGACATTGGCAAGAGACTTGAGAAGGAAGGGGGCCCAGAAAGGAGGGCAATATCCAAAGTAAAGAGAGGGCCAAGCGACCAAGCAGACAAGCACCTCTGGTGTTAAGTCAAGTGAATCAATAGAAGAGTAGAAGTGATTCTATATTAATCACAGAAATGATAGCAAATTCTCCCCTGCTTTAATGAACAGAGGATATAGGTATATGGAGAAATAAGATGTAAATCTTTACTCATTTTTTTTCTACCTTCTCAAGGCCAGCACACAAAATATAATCTATAAGCATGAATCACACACCACGGACCATAAAATTGATCTAGACCTTCATTTTCCAAACCTTTTCCAAAATGTTAATCTCCTTGGAAGTTCCTGTGTAACTTCATAAACCAATTTCCAATTGCTAAAAAAGTAAAATATTTTACATAAAGGCATCAGATCGCCCTAGTTCACAAACTTGGACTACGATATAGAAGAACGTACTTCAAGCTAATACTGAACATAAAAACATAGTTTTTGTTTTGCTTTATAATTAATCAGAAAAAAAAACCAACACTTACTACCAGAGTTATATGGAAGCCTGAATTCCCCAAGATTATCCTTGTAATTTATATATTTGGTCCCATGAGGTCTGCTAAAATGTGGTTAACTGGCAGGGCACACTGAACAGTTTAACGTTCTCTTGGGACTGTGCTTTTCTTATCACCATACCAGAGCCAAGATTATTTTCAATAGAGCCAATACCATTTCAATGCTATCAATAAAGCCAAAACCATTTCAATACTATCCCTATACTTCCAGTAGAAAATTAGGAAATTAAAGCACAGTGGTTAAATACTTTTCCCGTCCTTAAGTAAGAAGTAGTAGTCATTTAAACCCAAGAATGGTGAATTGGTCTCAGAGATGTCTAATACAGAAGTGTCTGCTTTTCACCTAAAATTTTATGATCCACTGGAGTGAGTAGGAGAGTAGGTTAGCTGAGGTTCAAGCGTGCTGGAGAAGCACGTGTTCTGTGACTACAGGGGTAATTCTCAGGGATCTGACTCTTCAGGGATCTAGTCGGGTTTCAGTGCTCTCATCTCAGTGTTAAGAACTGTACATCTCCTAGTCCTGGAGATGAATTACGGCATGAGACAGAAGAATTGGGCAGAGCTGGTAAGAAGGCATGTATTCACTGCCTGAATCAACGTGGACGTGCATGCCCCTTGCAATTCAGATAATTGTTCAGGGACCATGGGCTTACTCGGGCACCTCAGATTTTGGGGTAATGGGAAAGCAGGTGATATAGAAGCAAGCAAGCTGGTAATATCTTTTCTTCTCGAACAAACTACAATAAAAGGCCATCCCCATATGCACCAAATCCATATTCTTCTCAGTCAGGAAGCTTGCCCACACCATCTCTGGTCCTAGGGACCTCTATGCACATTCCTGACCCACACCCACTGTACCAATGAGGCTGCCCTTTCTTTAGGCTTGAGGTTTTTTTTGGTGCTGTGCAAAACCCATCTCTTATTCTTTTCCTCATGAAGAAAGTATTGGTTATTAAGTATATTAATGCTATCATTTTAAAATGTGATAATTATAAAAGATTTTCTGCAATATGTTTAACAGCAGGAAACATTCACCTCATCTGTCCTCTTAAGCACTGACATGTAGCATGCATACCTTGGGGATTTATCTTTTGGGTTTTAATTTAGGCATAATAGTTGTATGTGAAGAAGCACAATGATTTAGGGCAGTAAGAATCACCAAATAATTCTGCATAGAATGTCATAATTATTCTCATTAGGAGTACATCCGAAAATGGGAGTTCTCTCTGTCCATTAGCCAAATATGCTAATTTCTCTACAGATAGATGCTTGATGTTAACAGCAAATTCTATGGGCATGGGGAAAACATTGCTCGGCAGGCATTTAGAGTGGAAGGGTTTAACTGCAGTGAAGAAAAACAGACAATGGAGGGGTCCCTGGGTGGCTCAGTCGGTTAAGCGTCTGACTTCAGCTCAGGTCATGATCTCAGTTCCTGGGTTTGAGCCCCATGTCGTGCTCTGTGCCGGCAGCTCCGAGCCTGGAGCCTGCTTCAGATTCTGGGTCTCCCTCTCTCTCTGCCTCTCCCCCACTCATGCTGTCTCTTACACACACACACACACACACAAAATAAACATTTAAAAATTTTAAAGAAAGAAAGAAAGATAAATAGACAATGGGAAAACAAAGACAAACATTCAACTTTTAGGAAAATAGGATATATTCCGACCTTACAGAATAGATGACAGAAAACTTGCAGAATTTTTCAGTTATGGGAGCAATCTGCTATATAAATAAACACAGGTACATATGTATATCTACACTCATACCTATAAATACACGTAAGTATGATAGTTTTATTTACTGCTTTATGATTTTACATGTGTACACAAGTATATCAGTTGGCAGTAACCCATTTCCTAGGTTTCTCGAGTACATCAAAACTAAAACTTTCATTTGGATTACACTGCAGCCTGAGGGACAGTTCTGCATCTGTGGCCTCATTATATTCTGTCGTACGAACACACTTGGACTATCAAATGGCACACTAGAGCCTGTCTGAACTTGACATGGACACTAGTTAACTTTAGCTGCCAATCATCATTCAAACTACATGGAAGCTGCAGCAATATGGCAGAATATAAAGGCAGAGAGAGATTTCATTCTAATACGTAGCCAGTATTAGCAGGGATGGGTTTTTGTTCATCTGTGTTGTTTACCCTTACATCTGGATTATATTCCTCTGAGCTATGAGATCTTTCAGATTCAAACTTGGAGGCATCCTCCCAGTACGAACAAGTACGGAGAAGTCCTTTCCTCAGGGGCACTCTTCCCAGCTTCCCAGGACTGCTTTAACTAAATATCACTAACTGGGCAGCTTAAAACAACAGAACTTATTCTCTCACAGTTTGGGAGGCTGGACATCCAAAATCAAGGTGTTGGCGGGGCCATGCTCCTCCCCTTGTAAGCTTTAGAAAAGACTCCTTCCCTGCCTCCTCCTAGCTTCTAGAAGTTGCTGGCGATACAGACATTTCTGAGTTTGAAACCCCATCATTCCAACTTTTGCTTCCATTTCTACATGTTCCATTTCCACATGGCCTTCTTCTCTCTCTCCGTCTCTTCTGTCTCTGTGTGTCTCCAAATCTCATTCTCTTTACAAGGCCTGATCTGGAGCTCACCCTAATCCACAATAACCTAAACGAATAAGACCTCAACTTGATCACACTGCAGAGACTCTAGATCGAAATAAAGTCACATTCATAGGCATCAGGGTTAGAATTTGAATGTATCCTTTTGGAGGACACAACTCAAACCACAACAGCACTCAAGTGGCAAAATTAACTTAATATACCTCCAAAAATGTTCATTTTTCTTCATCCCTCCTGAGAGATTCATTATGTTCAACAGTATCTTTTTCTGGTCTTCTTCTCCCGCCCCGGGGCCTAGTTATTTTCACAGTTACCCATGGCATTTATCTCATGGATGGAGAACAGCCGCTGGATAAGCTTGATTCTTCGTTTCTTGCTTGTTTGTTCTTTGGCTCTCAATTTTCTAGATTCCACAGGAAAGAGGTCACTCTATCCGTGTTTCTGGGAGACCTAGGCCTTTATTTGTTGATTCAGTTTATTTACATGTGACCTGCTGACTTGGTTAAACACCCTTCCACAGCCTGATCTAAATATACTACAAGGAATGTTGATAGTAGAAATAACATATAGCCTTTAATAAATCACTCAAGAGCTGACATTCCTTTGTGAACACTTGATGTAATTAAGAGGGAAGAAAAAAGAAAAACTAAATAAAAAAGAAAAAAATGTAATCAAGTAGGTTGACAACCAGCAAAAGATAATTAAAATGATCCTGTTTTGTTTCTCCATTTCATTAACATGCAAATGAGATTCATGAAGTTTGATACTGTGGTTCACCAAGAGCCAGAGAAACGAATTAAGAATGAAAATGAGTCTCACTGGCGGAGACTTCTGACGAGTCTATAAATTAATGAAAAATACGATTTGATCCGATTCATAACTTATATACATTTTGTGTGATTTATTGAATCTCAGCAAATGAAATAAAGATAAATAGTTAAATTAAATTTTGTATCCTTCCATGGGCCAAATCCTAGGAAAGCTCCTATTTCTCAAATAGAGCAGTGGTAAATGTTATACCCTGCCTTACTTTGGAAAGGAGTATAAGAGAGAGACCTCACTGCAAGATCACTGCTGTGATGTCAGCATTCCTGCTTGGAGAAGCACAGGTTCAAGAGTTGGACTGGTCTGCAGAGGGGCTAGGAGAGCTCACTTGCCTGTGGTCAGGAAAGAATTCAGAATTGCAAATAGGGAGAGAGAGTCCAATAACCCTCACTCTAAGGCAAATAAAAGGAACGGACAAGCAGTATCTACACAAATATATCCAAGGCCCCACAAATTCCCTATTTGATCAAGGATCTCCGTTCTTACTCTCCAGTGATGCTTTCACACTCAGATACACCCATAGGTGACTGTCGCAAATAATATGAGATGACATTTTAAAATAAACTTAAATTTATTAAGTCATGCTAAGGTGTTAGATATTTATCATGTGTACCAGATGGCAAAACACAGACACAGACACACACACACACACACACACACACACACACACACACACACAATTTGATCTATGTGTTACATCCAATGTGCATCATGCTGAAACACTACAACAGCACCGAGGATAACATCAAGGAGAAAAATGAAAAGAAGTGGCTGACATATGGCATGCAAGAAGGGGATAATAAATGAGCAAATCACGGTTTCAATAATATATGATGTCGATGTCTATTTTTTCCATGGTTGCTAAAAACGTTTTCTGTGTGAGAACTGCCAAGCCTCTTTCTATAGAATGTGAGTGCAGATGGCTTTTGCCTTCACGTATTATGGAAAGGGGCCATGATGATGCTGTCTCTAAGTGCACAGAGTTTCGAAATTCTCTCTTAGTTCAACGGCAAGTTGCCTTTTAATTATCTGCGCTTTCCCTTAAACATATTCAAGCGATCAAACACAACCTACCTATGAGACTGTCAACAATATGAACTGCATATTCCTAGAGGAGCATGAAACTTATTAAGTTCCCATTCCTCCACAGGAGAGAGAATCATGCCATCTACACTGAGAATTGCGCAAACTGAGGGCTCCTTATTTTTAAATAACTAGCGTCTTTGAAAATTACTTCTTCTCACAAGCTTCCTGTTTAACTTGAAATAGGGGGTCAATTAGATTTTTCATGGCTACTATATACATAATGATTAGATCTTGTTTTAGAAACGTTTACGTCATAAGATAAATATAAAAGCTCACCATACTGAAGGATTTCAGTTCTTTGGGTGCTGAAATGATGACACGGGCTTTAAAATAGGATGTAACCCTTTGCCATCCCAGAACCAGTCCTATAAGTCATATACTTCTTGTGAGTTTCAGCCATTTGCTTATGGAGACATGTACTTCCTTTTACAATATGTCACTTATAATGATTTCATTAAAAGAGAATGGAAAATTAGGGAGATTCAACACGAACCAATCAAAAGGTAAAAAGCAGACTTACCATCTCTTCGATTTAGCCTTGCAAATCCAGGACCGTGACTGCTAGAAAGTTCAGATGAACTGCTGAACGATGCCGGAGACAAGGCAGACACCAGAGGCTCATCACAATCATCTGCCAAAAGGGAAAATCCACATTGAGGTTAGAACAGTGCTGACAGCTTTCTTGGATTCCATAGGCCAAACAAACAAAACAAAAAATACTAGGATCTCTAACAATATGCCCACTGCTTATATGCAATTTTCTCCTAGAGACCTAATAAGTTCAATAAGAAAAGAAAAAAAAACTTAAAGACAAGAGAATATGAAGAAAAATGTTGTAGAAATTATAAAATAATATAATATCTTGAGATAGAAAAGATTTACCTAAGCAAGAAACAAAAATACCTAATCAGTATACAAATTTACAAGTAAATGTATGTAAAGAAAGATTTATAAATAAAACTATATTAAAATCAAGAAATCACGGTTGCTAAAAGATGCGTAAAAAAAACATCACATGTGGAAAGTACATGCAAAACAGCATGTGATTAGTATTCAAAATTAAGGAAAACAAAATAAAATAAAGACAAAAACTACTTTTAAATTGGTTCGAAAAAACACTTGGAAAAATGGCACAAGGCAAGACCAGAGAGTTCACATAACAGAATGTATATAAACCGATGTTCAAACTCATCAGTAAAAAGAAGTGTAAATCAAGACTACAATGAGATGCTATTTTACAGATAGTATATTCACAAGATTTTAGAATTCTGACACTACCAGATCATCCAGAGAGTGTGGGCCAAGAGAAGTTCCAACAGGTGGGAGTGTAAATCTGAGCACCTATTTTAAAAACATAATTTGTCACTAGCTCGTGCATTTGAACTTTTCTGTACCCCGATGTTCCTCCAATTCCATTGACATGGATGTCCTCCTGGGGAGAACGTCCCCATGACGAAACACTGGTCTCAAGGAGTTTGCCTTCCTACCCAACGAAGTAATACAAATACCAGTATCTTCTCTGTCCATTGAAAAGAGAAAAGTTGCAAATCACTGACCTAGAGAAACTCTTGCATTTGTACACCAGGAGATGTGCAATTTCTGGCAACATTGTTCATAATAGGAAAAAATCGTTGACAACCCAAACATCCAATGACCACAGAACAGATCAATAAATCACAGTACTCTTCACAATGGAAAAACATATAGCAGTACAAAGGAACTACATCAACGCACACCGAAGATAATGGTTGGATCTTAGAAACAAAACAGGTCTGATAGTTTTGAGAATCTTAAAACTAAGTAAAGCTAAGTAATACGTTGTTTAGAATACACATAATTTTAAAAAAACAAAGAAATGAAAAACATAAAACTCAGGACAATGGTTACTTCCAGAGGAAGGAGATGTGTATGTGTGTGTACATACATGCATGTATATATCAAGACACAAGCACATACGGATATATACAAAGTATATACCTATCATCTATCTTGTTAATGTGTATCACATATAAAATTAAAACTAAGGCATGAAGAGAGAGGGAAAGTATAAGAATAATCTCATGGAAACTGAGGGCTCATGGGGGGTGGGGGAGAGGGGAAAGTGGGTGATGGGCATTGAGGAGGGCACCTGTTGGGATGAGCCCTGGGTGTTGTATGGAAACCAATCTGACAATAAATTATATATGAAAAAAAAAGAATAATCTCATGGAGACAATGTTGTAACATATGTTTTATTTTATTCAGGTAATTCTTCATTCCATGCAACCTTTACATATTTGTCTTTTATTTTATACAATTATTAAGTTGTTGTCAGTTTTTACTCTAATCAGAAAAAATATTTGTCTCATATTTAGGATTTAACACAACTGGTAATTAAAAATCAGGCAGGGTTATTGTCCCAATTATTTACCAATAATTTAATTTAAATTAAATTAAGCTAGGGATTATCTAAATTCATCTGAAATTTTATAAAGCTTATTCTGCCTGAACAGTTTAAAAAAAAAACAGTTGTTGGTAGTTTCATTGTTAAAGCATTCAAACTACAATATTTTTCTGCAGTCCTATTTGAAATGTGTTTTTCTTTAAAGCCAAATGTCTCAAGTATAAGAGATAAGTAAAAATTTGCCAACTTAACATTGGCATGCCTTTCAGAAGAATTTGCCTGAGATGGCATTTTACTTTTTAAGACTGTCTCATTTTCATTTAAAGCACACTTTTTCTTCCTGCACACCTGAAATTCTTTAGCTGACTCTTAAGACAGACTTGATAACTGGCCCACAGTTCCTGCAGGTCTATTGATTGGCTTAAGTACTAACACTGTCAATCTGGTGCTAATTCAAGTATTAAGGAGTGTAGACATAAAGAGACACACAATCCACAGAGTGATGAAGGAAGTTCTGATTGTGCCCAACCAGGAGTAACTACCAAATGGCTTTCGTACACTGTGCAAAAGACAATGTGTGCATCTGCGCGTACAAATGAGTGTGTTATCTCTACAGGGGGTGCACATGTGGGTGTGTGTTTACCAGAAGTACAGTCACTGTTGAATCATTATCAGTATTCAGGTGTACGTGTGACCCAAAAAAGCGTGTTTAACTGTAATTCTCAATCAATTATGCAGATGCAAATCGATGTTTCAGATGTAAAATGTCTCTCCAGTGCAATCACTCTTGAGGGCATATATTTACTGCTCATTTGTTTTTGCCATTATAAACTGAGATTCAATACTGTTCTATTTTTAGCCTAAAATGGGACTAAAATAAAGAGAAGGTGCGTTTATTTCATTTATGGGGAAAGAATATGGGGTATGGAAAATGGATCAGGGAGGCTTCTGGTGTTTGGTAAACTTCCAGTTGTTGGCCTGAGTGGTAATTACATGGTGTTATTATGTTTTGCAATGAGCGTACACATATCCCCATGATCTATGGTATGTTTATCTGGCAATAAAATATTCTATAGTTATTCTTATATAAAACTAATAATAAGGGGTGCCTGGGTGGCTCAGTCGGTGAAGCATCCGACTCTTGATTTCAGCTCAGGTCATGGATCTCTCGGTTTGTCAGATGGAGCCCTACATCAGGCTCTGCACTGACAGCACAAAGCCTGCTTGGGATTCTCTCTCTCTCTCTCTCTCTCTCTCTCTCTCTCTCTCTCTCTCTCCCTGTCCTCTCCTGATCATGTGCTTGCTTTCTCTCCCTCTCTCAAAATAAATAAATAAACATTTTTTAAAAAACTAATAATAACAGGGGCGCCTGGGTGGCTCAGTCGGTTGACTATCCGACTTTGGCTCAGGTCATGATCTAGAGGTTTGTGAGTTGGAGCCCCGCATCGGGCTCTGTGCTGATGGCTCAGAGCCTGAAGCCTACTTCAGATTCTATGTCTCCCCCTCTCTCTACCCCTCCCCTGCTCATGCTCTGTGTCTCTCTGTCTCTCAATAGTAAATAAATGTTAAAAATTTTTTAAAAAAACTAATAATAACCAACACACGTTCAGTGAGCACGCTGTACTAAGAACTTACCCATTTTACACAGAGTTATTAATCTTTACTACTCTTCTTTAAGATACCAGTATTACTGTTATTTTACAAGTGAGGTAATTGAAATACAGACTTTAGTTAATTTGCTTGCCTCACTGGAGTGGAACCATGGTATTTAAAAAAGTGAGATGGGGTCTAGAATCCAGTGTGTAAGAACACTATAACTACAACTATTATTTCTTTAGGTTGGGAGTATAGGAATTTCACCAGATACCATGATGACATAAATAACATCTCTCTCAAGAAGTTGTACACTTCAATTCCAGATGTGCCAAGCAACTTATTACCAAAAAAACATAAAGTAATAAACAAACAAACAACAAAACTATTGATCTTTAATAGTCCTGAACCACAGGAGCAAGGACTCAGACAGCAGTAAGGAGTCTGGAGTAAAAGGAATATTTCCCTCAAGACACTAATAAAATGGAATTCTAGATTAAGTGTCAGTCTCCTGTGAATTTAATTCCAGAAAACAAGTTTTCTCTGACTGTACCAGTAATTGCAGTAAAATGCAGGCCCTGGACATAGCTGAGAACCACAACAGGAGGTGAGTTAGACACCCCAGGGGAATTCAGCAACATCTGGAGACACTTTGAGCATCACAACTTGGGCATATTCTAGAATCTAGTGGGTGGAGACCAGGGATGCTGCTTAAACATCCTATGGTGTACAGGCAGCCCTCACGACAAAGAATTATCCAGTCCCAAATGTCAATAGTGCAGTGGTTGAGAAACCCTATCCTAGACTCCAGTAAAAGAAACTGGGTGAACTCGTCTTCTCTGGACTAATCTCTCATCTAGCACTCCCAGTTTCCTCAAATTCTCATGATTATTAGCTCTAATTTACAGCTTCCCAGAGTGCATATGAACATTGTTCAGAGTGCATAAATATGTCAGAAATAAAATAATATACTGAAATAATATACTATTTATTATATACTGAAATAATCTGAAATAGTATGCTATTTGAAATCTGAAATAATATACTATTTCAGTTCAAAACATAATAGTATTATTTTTAAATAAAATATTATATCACATCATTACCATCCTGGTTCCTTCACTAGGGACATACATATGTGTCTCAGACCATGAATCTGGAGTTCTCTCTTGTCCATCAAGAGAGCAGACACAGAATTGAAAACAAGAGGGGTTAATGTCTGGGAGGAGACAAGAGCCCCAAGCAGGGGTTTCCTCTCGGTATTTATTGAGCTCTCAAGATCTTATACCCATGGTGAAAGTGGAGAAAACAATCAGACAGTAATGATTAACTTGTGTGTGTAAGAAGCAAAGGGTCTGGGGGGGCATGTGGAGTTTGTGATCAAAGTATACTGGCACCAGATGGATATAACAAATGATATAACAAGTTACTTGTGATCCTATTATAATATCTCTCTCACTAACCCTGGGCCCTTTCTCCCTATGGTGGCGGCTTTCTGCCCTAAGCTTTCTTAACCCATTTATGTAAGTATAAGGACTTCTTGAACTTATTTCCCACATATATGTACATATATTATTATACACATAATAGTATACGTGTATTATAGTATACACATATATGTATGTATAAATTTGTATAGTTGGATATGTAAAAATGTGTATTTATATATGTATAATAAGCATAAATGTTAATACATGATTATAATACATATATGTACACCCATATGTATGTACATATACATTTATTAAAATGTATACATGTACATGTGTATAAAAGCTGTATCAATGCTAAGTTAGCCATCAAGTTCTAAGTGATGGCATATACTCACTGTATGGTATCCTTATATAAATATGTATCCATATATTTTTGTATGTATACATATTATATACACAAATGTGTTACTAATAAAAATATATAATCATATGTATTATGCATATATGTATTATATATACATATTAATAAATATGAATTCATACATACTTGAAATATACATCTACATTACATAGTTTATACATATGTATGTATAAGTATATACATATATGCATTTAGATGTGTAAATAATATTTTGTAGATTTACATGCTATATATGCATTAGGACACATGTAGTTGCATGTCTAAATATGCTACATAATATGTACATATTATGCATTATATAAAATCATAAACATATACATACATTTACATACAACACCTGTATTAAATATACCATGTACATATTTACATATGTAAATGTATAGTGTTCAAGTGTGGTGCCTTTGCACACCCACCCCTGCAAGTCTCCAGGGGACTGCCCTCCACAGAAGCTGCCAAGCAGGGAGAGGACGACGCGGCCCCCTTCCTCCTGCTGTGAGCAGATGAGCTACTGGGCCTGGGGCCCTGACCTCACCCCACTTCTCTTCCAGAGCTGCGGCCCACTCTCCTCTGCTTCCTGCACATTGCTGGCACGTGTGTGCCCCTCGCCCCCCTTCTGTCCAGCACTTGCTCTGCGTTGGCGTGGAAGCCCTAACTCCCAGCTCCCCTCGGGCTGTCTTTTGACACTGAGAAGGAAGGTTTCTAAATTGCAGGAGCAGGATGGAACTTCTTCCATGCCCTCCCCAACTTTTTGGACAGGAGGCCCTGGGAGACTGAGGCCTTCCAGGCCCAAGTGCTGCTTTTTGTACCCCCCACCTCTCGCACATGGGTTGGACTCAGCTGTCTAACTCCCATCCCAGCAAGAGAGCTCTGACCTGTATCCTGCCATCCCCCTGAGAGCTAGGGGGAGGGACAAGGGTCAACTCAGCTTCCACCCAGGCTTTGGGCTGCCGCAGGGCATGCAGGGACTCAGCTCCCACCCCAACACCTCACCCCTCATCGAGCTTGGCGATGGAGAGGAAGCCAAGGGGAGCTGCCCTGACCCCCGGAACCAGGTGAGGACCCACGGCACAGCCTGATCTCTTTATGATGGTTAGGGGAGGGGAGAACATCTAGGTCAAAGTGGCACAGGCGCTCATTAAGACTCCAGTCACTAATGACATTTAAAAATTCAATCATTATGGGGGAAGGCTTGTACTATTCAGCACGGTGAATAGGGCATGTTTGGTTAATTAGTGTCTTTTTCTATTAGAGGAAGAAATGGACATCTCTCTTACTTCTGTTTTTCCAAAATTATATTATTTTTTGTTCAACCTTTTTCATAGTCATATTAGAATTTCCACGTTAGCCTTGATACAGTTAGAAATGTGAAACCAGTTTTTAATGTTTTTGTAAAAAAAAAATTCTATACACTGATTACATGTAGAAGACAGTTTTAGTGAATCGTTAGAATGTCCATAGTAACCTAATTTATATTGAGACATTTTCTCACACACTCATATGCATGCGCGCACGCACACACACACACACAAATCTACAGCTTTCAGGTCAACATCTCAGAAAAAGTCACCATTTCTTCTTCACACGAGAGAAAAACTTACAATTGTCATTAAAAAGACAATGATAAATTAGATCTCTGGCAAACTGTGTATATAAAAAACTCAAGAGCCTGTTACAAATAAAGATGCAAGCTATAGTGAAAGTATTTTAATACAGCTCGATCGAAAGTAATTTAATTTTATTTTATAAAGGGCTTTAATGCATAATTCTCATAAGTAAGTAAAAGCTGTTCAGTTTTTAATAAAAGTAATTCAATTTTCTTAATCTCTGTGTAATACTACCTGTACTAAGATAATAGGTATATATTATTAGCTGCTTATGTTCTCAGTGCCTCACATGTATTAACTCATTTGATCCTGACAAATACCCTATATTATTTGATAGTATTAACTCCATTGGACACTTGAAGAGAAAGGTACACCATGGTTAAATAATTTACCCAACAACACAGAAATCCTATTCTGAGCAAGTACACTGTTGAAACAAACACTGGTAATCTAAAATATACTTGACAAAAAAAATAGAGCTAATTTTCAGTAGCATCCGGCTTAGCTGCCTTCTCTATTATTTGGAAAACCTGCCAAAATTACTTGCATGCCTGCTAATGGATCATGTTTCCCAGACGAATATTCATTGGAGAGGACAGGATAGGATAGATAGAAAACATACTTAAAATATTTAAAAATTCCCATACAACTAGAGACAGAGGTGGGACCTGTGACAGGGAGCTTTGGAAACATTAGAATCTGAGTCTTTTCACAAAGACCTATTCCAAATATGCCATTGACAGAATCAGGATTAAGGAATGACCTTCCCTTCAAGAAATATATTTCCTGGAACAAAATGTTTTACTCCAATCTATATTATTGGAATTGTCATTCAGTTGAAAGTAGAAATCAACTAATTTAAGAAAGTGTGGAATTATGCTAACATATATCAAAAATATTGTATACAAGCCAAGATCTTATCTGAAAAATTAGACAATATTGTCTGAGTCAACCATAAGCCCAGTCTGAGTTCTACAAATGGTCCAGGCCTAGTTTCAAGGTTCCAGGAGTAGTCCCATACCCCTGCCCTGGAATGACACAGGATCCAGTCCTTCAGGCACCTCTGACTCTTGTCCAGTGAGAAATTGGATATACAAATGGGCAATGGCCAGATTACATGCAAAAATAGAACTGTGACCCATAACCTACAGTAACCAGCCCAAGAAGCCAAACTACTATCTACAGTAATAAGCCCAAAAAAGCCAAACACTAACCCCTGTAGCAACTGGCCCTAAACAGTCAGGACTTGTCTAATAACTTACAACCTCCCTAATTTTTGCCTCTGCTTCCAAGTTAGCACTGGATAAATGTATTTAGTAGAGATTTCTAAATCTCTACCAAATACAGAAGAAACCAAATACACACATCTAATCAATCACATAGGATGCCCTCCTTCTACTTAGCCTGCTTTCAGCTTCCTCTTACCAGCAGCCTCCAATGCAGATATACCTGAAGCCTCCCCTTTTTTTTCCACTATAAAGCTTCCCCCCCCCACCCCGCCCCCCCTTGAGTCTCTGCCAAACATAAGTGATGGTGGCTGGCTCTCTTGCTATAGGGAACTCTGGCTAACTAGCCTTTGCTAGTTCTCAAAGTCTCCTTTATTTGCATGATAATGAGTTCTTCCCAACTCTGCAAGCTCACCCCCTTATTGTAACCATCCCAGGCATTCACTCACACATCAAAGAAAAGCCACAGAAGTCCATCCTAAGAATTTACAGAAGACCCGGGAATGTATGAAAAGCATCAACTTCCTGATAAAAAATATATGGATCAGCACCAGGCTGTCTCTTCTGTGGAACATGCACCTTCAGTAATTCTCCTAGCTGCATAGGAGAATCACAAGGGGGAGATTTAAAACTTGCCTGTGGCTGTGCCCCATTCCAGGTCATTCGGACTTACTTTGTCTGGGGTGTAGTTTAGCCGGGACACCGTGATAGTTTGGAGACCGGTAAAATAGACTTGCAAATTAATTCCTATCTAATGGAGAGTTTTGTTCCTTTCAAAGGCACTTTATGCTTTTCCTACTGCTTTATGAGGCTGTTTAAAGATTGAAAAATGGTTATGGTGTTACACCCCACCCCATTTTCCCTACATAGCTAAGTCAACTGACAGTGTGTGGAGGCAAATACTCCACAGTCACATTCTGGAGAGAAAAAAAAAAAAGAAAAAGAATAAGTTTTAAGGATAGTGATACAACTGGGCTAAAATAAAACATAATTTTTCAAAAGAGCAGGTAACAAAATACAGGCCAATCCTGATTTTTCTCTCTCATCATCATCCAAAATAACATTTCAACTCAATTAAATACCACTGAGTATATACTACTATTAAATTCTTTTAGCCTCTTTGAGTATTAAATTTGACCTCAGCATAAAAATTAGCATTCACTTGAGGATACTAGCTTTAGATATATTAAATAAGACAAACATGAGCTTCTAACTTTGTCAGTGGCTTAAATCTAAAAATAACATATTGCTGCAATTTAAAACAAGCAAGCACGTATTGGCATTTTTTCTAGAACGGAGTCAGACTCATGGGGGGTTTTCTAGTTGTCAAGAATTCATTATTACAGCAGCCTCTCAGTTTCTAGGCATTTTCTCCTATATAAGCCATGGGTGAATTATATACATAATTGTTAATACTCCGTGATGTTAATGGGTAAGCTTTCACTTGGAGGCAAACACTGGCTTAGTGCCCCAAGTTAGATCCTTGGTTTGAATCGCTTTCCCAATTAATCTCCACAATTAATGGATTAATGGGAAGGCAGTTAACTTTTAATGACAGCACAGCCAGAGGCTGATTGATTTTAGAGGCTTAATAGCAACTATTTAAAGTCCAGATTTTAGGACAAGGAAACCTACAAATCCAACAAACAAAACCAACCAAAGGTGAAAAGGTAGAACAAATAACAAAAAGCAAAGAGAGTATGAGGGTTCCAAGAATCTGCACACATCACAGACTCTTTCCGACAAAATGGGCACATGTGACACCCACATGAATAGACTGAAGGCTTGTTCACGTATCTCTAACCAGTTCCTTTTATGACCAAATCTAAATTTCAGAACTGACTTTTGATTTCAAAAGAACTTAAAGAGAGAAACTTTACATGAGTATAAACCCAAAATAATTCCAATAGATTAAAGAATGTAAGATGTTTAAAACAGTGATAGAGTCCTTTCACAAAATTAGGATTTGTGTGGAGTTGGCGCGGGGAGGGGTTCAGAACATTAATAGGGGTGTAACTTAGATAAGATATAAAGTACACTTCAAAATAATAAAGCTGATGCCCAGTCTAAAGCAAACTCACATGTAAGGTTAAAAACTGGTAGTTGAAAAAAATGATAATAAATGCAAATAAAAATGATGTTCAGCAAACATGGGGTCTATGCCTTTCACAATCTAAACACAAAACAGTCAAGCAAGAAAAAGGAGGAAAGACAGAGAAAATATCACGTATACATGAATCCAGTGAGGTTCTGTCCACAGTTGCTCAGACACAGATTCTGGAACATTTACAGTTTAAGCTCCTACACAGGAGTTTATGTGACCCCTCCATTAACTGCAAACGACATAGATTAAATTGACTTTAAATCTATGATAGAACAGCTAAAGTCAAATGGTAATCAAGACACGGCTTTAAAACAGAATAGGTTTAAATGTATATTATAAACAATTTTTCATCTCTTTTTTCTTCTTTTTTAATAGGCTCGTGTAAAAACTCTTGAGTGAACTATTACAGATAATTGTTTGTTTTTCACAGCCCAGGAAGAGAGGCAGAGGAAGTAAATGGCTGCTGTAGTAGTTTGTTATTTATTGCTGATGTAACAAATGACCACAAACTTGGGTGTCTTAATTATCTTACAGTTCTGACGTCAGAAGTCCAAAATTAGCTTCATGGGCTAAAATAAGGTTTCAGCAGGGCAACATTCCTTTTGGAGGCTCTGGGGGAGAATCTGTTCGCTTCCCTTTTCCAACCTCTGCAGGACCACTGCCTTACTCAGGGTCTCTGATCACATCTCTCCCCTCACTCCCCTCCTGCCCGTTTTCACTAATGAGAATTCTGACATTGAGCCCACCTAGATAATCCAGGATAATCTCCCCATCTCAAGAGCCTTAATCTAATAACACCTGCAAGGTCCTTTTTGCCTTATAAGGTCAAGTCAAAGATCCCAGGGATTAAGATGTGGACATCCTTGGATGGCCATTACTCTGCCTACCACAGTTACCAACTTGTAGGTGTAGAACCAAGAAAGGAATTTTTTTTGCATATTCTGTGGCTCAAATTATTGCCCACTGATTGTTTAAGAACACTTCTGAGTCTGATGTGGGGACACACATATATTGCTTTAACGAGGAGACCTCCTGTTTTTGGTAAGCCGTTAAGAGTTAATGGAATCCACACATAGGATTATAATTTGAGACAGACAAGACTGGTTCATTCCCAGAACCATTTAGGAGATTACCCCAAGCCTCTCCTCAATGCACAAAACTGGGACATTCTGAGCACCTGCTTCCTCTCCAAGTCACAGCCATACTCCCCCTTCTCCACTGATATTCCCCCTGAGAGCCACCACCTCTCACACCCTTCTGGAAGGTACCTCCTTAAGCTGAACAGGTACCTATTATGGCACCTGTTAGGTGGTCTGCATCCCCACTTCCTGGGACGAAAGTGTCTGGAGGGTCAGCATCACATGGTACCTGGCGCCTCACGCAGAAGCCAGTCTATGGTGGAGCGCACTGATTTCAAATACAGCTTCGGAGCCATCCTCCCTGGGCTCAAGTCCTGCCTCTGCCAATTACTAACTGATCTTCCACACTTTATTTAAAGTGCCTTCCCCATCTCTAAATGGGGATCATGATGATACTAAGGTAAACAAGGCTTTCTGAGGATTAAATGAGTCAGCAGATAGAGGAGTACTGGCACCTGTGTATAGTAAGTACTACGTAAGTGTCTGTGATTGCTGCCTTAAGTGTTTATTATTCTGAATTCAAAAACTTCAGGAGTTGGAAATGAATAAAATTTAGCTGGATATCTCTTACAAAATCTTATTATCAGAATTTTCCCTTGAGAAGGAGAAAGAAAGAGGGTAGCATTTAACATGCCTAACCACAATGCCATCTTCGCTCTAAAAAAAAATTGGTACAGAATTATTAACCCCAAAAAGGAAGTAGAATGTCCTTGTGATGCACTGTCTTCCTATTAAGAAACAATTTTTAATGTCCTAAAAGGCCTTATTTTTCTTTATGTCCCTCGAGCTTTAGATTTGTTTCATTTGCTCCGGAAAAATAGAATTTAAGGCAGCCTATGATGCAGAAATGGAGTGGCCACCATTCCCAAGGAAAATGGAAAAGAATTCAGAGAACACAGGCATCTCTTCATTAGGACACCTTTGATGATGTAGTTAGAATGTTCAGAGCATTCATGCTGTGCCCAGCTGTATCGCATGTGCATGAAGTCACAGCAATGATGACCTCCTAAGTATGTGCTATTTCCATTAACTGATATTTTCAACCTGAAATTGCCATGTTTTAGACTTGGATTCCTAGCGGGAAAATTGAGTAAGCCTCAATTCAGTTCCTATTCTAGTCATATTAGATGATATTTCGACATTTCTGAGCAAATACGCAATTTTATTACTAAATTATCTTGAGAGTTGTTATTTGTACCTCAAAATATCACACTTAAAGATGAAGGCTGAAATGCTTCACAGTGATGAGGAGTTTTTCTGCAGATAAATGCTTTTTAATAGGCAAGCCCGTAAAGCAATTCTGATAAACAGCTATTTCTGACTGAGGGTGGGAAAGAGGGTACCAAGCCAACTAGAAACAATAAGCTTCCCTGAGTAATAACGTGAAATTAGATGGAGGATATTTCTGTCTCATTGGTTGAGATTATTGTGTTTGATTTCATAATCAAGCAACGGATAAGCTCCGCTGGCCTTGGGGTACACTTCCCTGGTTTTGGCAGCTTAATTAAAAGCTGGCTGAGCAGATGTGAGCTAGCTCAACAAGAGAACAGGCTGATGATACCTGGTCCGAGCTCTGGAACCTCTCTGTTTCCAGCAAGGCCACACCCCCACCACAGAACCACCACTCTCTCAAGGACACCAAGATATTTCCAGTCCCTTATCTCCTTAAATACTAGTAGTGCCCTGGCACAGGCCCCTCCCCGCTGGAAAGATAGCCAAGTGTGTGAACCCCTCAGAAGGCAAAATTCTAAGGCAGCCCCTTATTATAGACATCTGGTATAACCTTCTCCCCTTGAGTGCAGGCAAAACCTGTGAATCCAATGCAATATCATTCCCGTGATCATGTTACATTAAATGGCAAAGGGTATTTTGCAGATGTCGTTAATTAATTAAGATCCCTAATTTAGCTGAGTTTTAGTGACTCAAAAGGGAGATTATCCTGAGTGGACACAACCTGATCAGGGGAGCCCTTCAAAAAGTACTGAAGGTCAAAGACACAAAGAAGTCAGAGAGACATGAGGCATGAGTGAAATTGCTCCCACCGCCCTTGAAGGAACAAACTGCCATATTGCGGAGAGAGCCATATGGTAAGCAATGGTGGGTGGCCCCTAAGAACTAAGAACGGACCCAGACTGACAGCAAGCAAGAAAATCAAGGGCCTCAACTGCAAGGAACTAAACTCTGCTAAGAAATATGTGAGCTTGAGAGGATGCCCAAGCTTTAGATGAGATTGTAGGATGCACCCTTAGCATTTCTAGGTTGTTCATCTTACTGTAACCCTTCCAACATCCCGATAACATTCCTTATACCAAATACTGGGAACTCATTTACTTCCGGGTCTTTCAATATATCTGAGTTCACATATTATTTACAAGTACCATTATGTTAGCTGTAATCGTTATCTTAGATGTACGTACATCTCAAATTAGACCAGAAATTATTTAAAAATAGAAAACACATGTTTCCATTCCTTTACATATCCCACCATCATCTGCTTTTGGCTTCAAAACATAATTCTTTAAAAAATCTTTGAATAGTTGCCATTTGACTTTAGAACTTAGAATAATTCGCTTAAAATAATCCTTAGAACTTTGAATATGCTGATGGGATCATGGGATTGCCATGATATGTCATTTGTTTTTTGAAGACTACCATGCCTTAAAACTGATAATTCTTGTAGCACAAGACAAAACTCACCAGTGTCGTTCAAAATTTTTCTTTTTAAATGCTAATTGCTTACATACTTCTACTCACACGTCTCTGGAATTAGAATAATGTATAGTTTTTACCTTGTTTTCAGGTATAGAAGTTATCGCTTTCATGTTAGTTCCTACAAAATGCTGCTGAGTTGACCCAGTATTTGTTTACTTGTTCACATCCTCACGTCTCCAATATAAAAGACCTCTTCTCCTTGACCCATCACTCAGGTACTTCCCTGGCATATGTCATAGCATCTCATCTGCTTCTAATCTACTAAGCAGCTAAGGCATTAGTAGGATGAACTGATCCACGCCGGTGTATCAATGACATTTTAACTGGAGCCTTCTAGAGAAATATGCTAAGAACAGTAATAGTTACGTGTATTGCATGCTATGTCTCAGCCACATTAAATCCTTACAAGAACCCTGTGAGGAAAATATTATCTCCATTTTCTAGATGTGATTTGAAGGCCAAAGAATCTAAATTTCCTGCTAAAGGCTTTGGGCTTATTATTTCTTTCCATTCAACACCTTTACTTTGAGACAGAGATTGAGAGAAAGAGAGAGAGAGAGAGAGAACATGCCAGCAGGGGATGGGCAGAGAGAGAGGGAAAGAGAGAATCCCAAGCAGGCTCTGCTTGTCAGTGCAAACCATGAGATCATGACCTGAGCCAAAATCAAGAGTCGGACGCTTAACCGACTGAGCCACTGAGGCACCCCTCAACGCCTTTACTTTGAATGACCACATCACGCTACCAACAGAGCTCTCCCACTACATTGCCTGAACTGTGAAAGAGTTCCTTGAGCAACTACACTGAATACGTTGTCCTAAGTGGACACGACCTGGGATAGGTGAGGTTCTTTATATAACAGACAATGGAACACAGCCTGTGCCGTGACATTTCTTTAAATGTACATCAGTGATACCCCAGATATCACCTGCAAAAAGTTGGCTCATTTGACTTTTTGAAGATAAAACACTGTAATAAATGAAATTAAAAATCTCTACCAGGTTTTTGTTCCACTCCTTTGCTTGGTTAAAGAGATCCCAAGGGTCTGCATATCAAAAAACCTACAAAAGTGTGGTTCTCCTGGAGATGGCTTGCATCCCAGTTGGCCAGTATCCCTGTGGGCAGTTGAGCCCTTGGAGAGCTTTATATGGCTGCAGCCACCATTGCTTCCAGGATGTGGTCACTCCACTCACTGGCTTTCTGCCTGAATTTCACAATCTAATGAATTTCTCCACTTGGAGATTCTGAGAAGTAAGGGAGATGATTCATTTTCAGAAATACCAAATAAAAGCTGTGCTGTCTAGTTAACAGTAGGTTTACAACCTAAAATGGAGTCCCGCCACCCCCCACAATGGAGTCCCAAACTCTTGGACACTTCACTTCCTGGTTCTTCTTCCCCTCTCCATTTCATGGACTTATTTTTGCGGGCTATGCAATGGGCAAGCGCCAAAATACAAACGAGGGACTGAAGGTCTCTGTGTCACCTCAGGAAATGTACATTTGTTCCAATCAGACTACTTTTTGCCTTACATGGGTATAGGCGATGTGTGGGTAAGGCTGTAACTCAGCCAATGAGGAATCGGGAGGGATGTGCATGCTAGGAGATAAACTGTCTGCTGTAACTGCCCCCGAGTGTGCCTGTCCATCAGACACCTGCTTTTGCAAGAACGTTGATTAAAGCCTTGCTTCGCTGTGCTCCAAATCTCCGTGTTCCTCCTTTGAATGGGTCAGTGAGAGATTGAAAGTTGAGGCTAGCATCGAGGCTCCTGCTGTTTCTAGCACTGCCCCTCCTCCCACCCTACCCCCCCCCCACACATGAATGGGGTAACCTAAATAACCTAATTGCCCTCTACAAAACCCAGAACGTTCATTCTAAACTTATCTTCAATTCTACTTCCCCCATCCCATCAACCCTTCCTATGAATGCTCCGAGACCATTATATTTTGATTAAATGAGCAGTTCCTTTCAGGGTCACTGCTCTGTGCTGCTCCAAGACCATCAGCTTGTAATCTCCTCCAGGAGCCATTGAGCCTCACGCTCAAATGTCCTCCTTGTCCTCATGGCACCCCATGTAAGCCTCCTGCACAGTAATTAATACATTGAAATTCTATGTTCACATGTTTCTTGTCCCGGTCTAACTGTTCAACACCAAGGTGCAGTTGGAAAGGCCCATGCTTCTGGCTGTGGGAGTAAAATGAAAAAGGTAGATGCAAGGACACTGAAAGATGAAGAACCACTAATTTGTAACTACTCAAATAGAGGGGGGAAGGTAGCAGAGGAAAGCGTCTCGTAGGTTTTCTGATTGTGGATTATCAGAAAAAGATGAGGCATCTGATACAAAGATGAGGGGACAGAACAGCAGACGTGATTTCTGGCTTCTAGGTTAGTATCTGATTTATCAGGCCTTGTAGTGTAAATAATGCTTCTAAAGAAATATTTAAGACAGACATTTTTATGTCTTCCAAATGCCAAACAAAATCATAAAGGGCAAGTTGTTTGGAGCGCTTGGGTAAAGTGGCCTGAAAACAGCATGCTGGAGGATTTACATATAACCATTAACTGAGTGAAAGCTTATCTAATGATCGATCAATCAATGGATTGATCCTAAATTTGGGGGCTTCCTTCTGTTTAGCAAATGCTGACAAATTTAAGAGATGGCAACCAACTATTTTATAGCCTAAAAATATACATTTCAATTAAGTTGAGGGAAGTTTAAGTGATGGACCGGAATCAGGATCTTCCTGTAAGCTTCCTAGCTCATTCTTTAGTACCAAGGATTTAATTTCCATTGTTAACTAACTCATAATATGCACATCTGGAAGAACAGGTCCTTTTTTATTTTTCAGAGCTACAACATAATAAATCATATATAGTATTGTGGTTGAATAAAAATAAATATAAATAATCATCTTTTATAATAGTCCATTCAATAACTCAAGTTGTTTGCAATGTAGATCATTTATATTGGTAGGGCACACTCCTACCTATTAGAATTTTGTAGATATATTTTCTGCTTTCAAGCAAAATTTAAATAATAGTGTATTACAAATGGTGAAATCTAAATGACCAAGAATTGTTAGATAAACAGGATCATCAGTTGAAACAGGTTTCCAAAGACCAGTTGCTGGTTTTGTTGGACTTGAAATTTGGATGTTCAAATATTAAAACACTTTTCAAAAGAGAAGTTTCCTTCTTATTCTTAGTAAATCCTGTGTGTTCACTTATCCATTAGTAAAGGTTATTTCTTTACAACTTATCTGAGTAAAAACCTTCTGGGTTTTTCTTCATAGCTGGACAGGTAGAGGGACATAGTTTAAAAATGTAATAGCTGACATCGGAGGGAAACTCAAAGCCTCTAATGCTTCCTGTCATATTTTTAAATCTCACAAGACTGCATAACACCACAGAACATACTGGAGAACTAGAGGGGCGGTTATTTCGGCTACTCTCAATGTTTGGGATATCGAATATAGTCAACAATTCAACAGAATTCACCTTTGGCCTCTGAATCCTTAGATCTAGCAAAAGAAGTGGGTTCAAAATGATGTGGCATATCCAAAATTGGTACCATTAACATTTAATGAACTGCATCATTTCTTTTTTTTCTTCTTCTTCTCTCTCTCCCCTCTCTTCTATTGTGAGAACAGAGTCTATCCATCTTTGTATGCCTGTTCTCTAGCATGCACTTCAACAGGGCAAGCACTGGGTAAATGTTTAATTAAACTGAACATAACTTGAAGAGAACATGGTAAAATTTTAATCAACTTTTGCTATTCTATTTTATCTGCATCCTCTTTTTACACACACATTAAGTGGTAGATACTTCAACCCAGAATGTATTTGTCCCAAAGTATTTAAGCAAACCAACTATAGGAATTCAGCCTTTTGTCATTAGAGACAAGTCTTGAACCTCTACTGTTTAAGCCAAGTGGCTGGGGTAGGGGTAGATATTTGAGAGGGAGACAAGAAAACATCATAGTCATCAGTCACAGGGAAGAAGAATACTCCATGAAACCTTCAATTCAGGATATATTCTTGTTCCTTCCAGAAGTAAAAGACTTCATTAAAATGCAACCATGTGTGACACCAGAAAGTATTTTGGATGAGCCTTATCTCAGAAAGATTTTACTCAATATGTCACCATGGCAAGAATCTTTGTAAAATATTGCATTATACATAATCACACACAATCTCAAGCAAATTTAAATATGATCCTTTGTAGGCAGGTTGGAGAAGAGAATGGAAGAAAAAAAAAAGAAACCAATATGAAGGCACTTAACATTCCTTAATCAGGAAGAAAACAGCTACACAGGAATAGCGTATTATCCTTCTTGGAATGTAAACACATTAATAATAAAACAAAAGTGAAAGCAGTGAGCTGGAATTGACCTCTCTGCGCTCTGATGTATCTCTGTTTTCAGTGAGTCATGACATTTTGTCAGTCTTACATGCTCTCATGGAAAAAGTCTGTTGCCTGCTCCTTATCGCCGTTGTCACTATCTGGGTTATTCTGTAGCTCTTATTGCTTCTTACATGAGTTAATTTATCAGCTAAATATCTGCTTTCTATATTTCCAGGTTAGATCCCATTGCCTTGCCTTTCCCTCAGCATTCCTATCCTTCACAGCCCAGGAGTTTTACCTTTACAAAACACAAATCTAATCAATGTCACATATGTGTGTGCACGTAACCACTTATAATATTAAGATGACCCATAGAGATCAAATACGTAGGGCCTCCCATGACCTGCCTGCTTCACGACTATGCCTTTAGCTTTATCTGCTACCATTCCTCGCCCTCAGTCCTCCTGGACTATGTGTGGCGCATTCAGAGGCTCCATGCTTTCGTGGGGCTCATTCTGACTGGAATGCGCCTCTCCCTTCTCTGCCTCCTGGTTCTCCTATTCATCCTTCGAGAAACAGCTTTCTCTGGAGCTCTGCCTAGAACAACCCAAATGCCTTGCCTCTCACACTGTGCTGTGCTTTTCGATAGGACCAGAAAGTGGCAAAGCTGAGCTTGAAGCCAAAAGAGCAATGGGCATGTGGTCTGTAATGACACCGGTCACCCTATCAGCACCCTGAACAATACTGTACATTTTGTTGTACAGGAAAGCAAAACCTTAGACATAAAATATGATTTCAAAGGCTGACATACCTGGAAGCCAAAACTTCCATTCTCAAATTGTTAGCAAGAAGTTACTGATTGTGACCATTTTAACATTTCAAAACCACTGATGCTGAAGACGTGTAATGATAGGTAACACGCTAATATTTGTTGAGTGAATAAATGAATAAAATGAGTAGAGTGTGTTGAAACCCCAAGAGGCCTCAGAAATTACAAGGATGAGGAAGGCTTTAACAGATGGAAGGAACAATCATGTAATCCAGTGAAGAGTAATTGTATGAAACCAAATATACCTAGGGATTGTAAACATTATTTCACCAAGAATTTTTATAATATATTTAACTAGTATTTCTTCCTTAAGCATAATCCTCTGAATCATCAGTGCCAAGTGAAAAATAACCAGGGTCCCAAAGCATACAATTTCAGAGTTCATTTAACATAGACCATATTCATCCAGTGTAATTCGTGGGGATAAATTTCTGAACTATCCACTCAAAGTTGGTGAAAAACACAAAAACTCATCTTATATCAATTCTAGTAGTATTACTGGTCATTTATTGATTTTTAAAGGACATGAGAGGAAGCACATGGTAAACAAGAGTTTACCAAATAAATCAGAATGTCATTACTCCAGGAAACTAGATTGAAATGGAGTGTGTGTCACAGCCTGCCTTTTATTAGTGACTGTAAGGCATGTCTTTCTGTCTTCCCCATTTGGTTTTGGTTCTCTGAATGCACGGATTTCTGATTTTATACCCCTACCCTGACTACAACAAGAAACTCACAGGTAGCTCTTTGAGAGTTTCAGTGGAGAGATGGATAATTTGCTTACCCAACCTCCAAAATCCAGAAACTCTAGGGTAACTCTGATATTTGTTTTTCTGTACATCTCATCAGAAGCTTGTTTAGAAATAAGCAGAACCATGGAGGAAGGGAAGGGGGCAAAATAGTTACAAACAGAGAGGGAGGGAGGCAAACCATAAGAGACTCTTAAATACAGAGAACAATCTTAGGCTTGATGGGAGCATGGGGGAGAGGGGAAAATGGGTGATGGGCATTGAGGAGGGCACTTGTTGAGATGAGCACTGGGTGCTGTATGTAAGCAAGGAACCATGGGTATCTACCTCAAAAACCAAGAGCACACTTCACACACTGTATGTTAGCCAATTTTTAAATAAATTATATTTAAAAAGATAATAAAATAAATAAAATAAAACAAAATAAAATAAAAGAAACTGCTGAATGCCCAGCAAGGAAAGAACGAACGAACAAACGAAAGAAAGAAAGAAAGAAAGAAAGAAAGAAAGAAAGAAACAGAACCTTTGAAATGGCAACTGGGCAGACAGGCAGGGACTTAGTCTCCTTGCACCTTTTGCATTTAAAAGAAGGTATAGCTTAAGAAACATCCATTGAGGCACCTGTTGGGATGAGCACTGGGTGTTGTATGGAAACCAATCTGACAATAAATTTCATATTAAAAAATAATAAAATACAAAATACAAAATAAAAGAAAAAAGGAAACATCCATTGAATGTAAAATACAAAACTTATCACAACTCTCAGTTTCAAACGCTCCATTGGTTCTGGGCATCAATTTTGTCTTTTAACTAAAAACAAAAATAGTTCATTCCAGGAGAAGAAATAAATTTCAACTCTAAGTTGAAACATTTGCTTGTACTATTTCATCTGGCATTTTGCCAAGCATATGAAATATGTGATTAAATACATTTATTTTCAACAATATCCTATTAGTTCCAAGCTATAAAACTACGAAGGTGTACTTTGTGAGAGACTGCCTTAACTGCAGAGTCACAGAAGTCCACCCAACAAATTTATTATACAAATTAATAAGAAATTCATTTTAGACCAATTAACTAAAGCCCGATGAAATCATTTTCCCTTAATATTTTTCACTTGTGTCATCAGGAAGATGAAGGAACTAGCAAGCATCTTGTCAATATTGTCATCAAAGAAAACAGTATTAAAATGGAAGTCTCACTGCTTTGCTTGATAGGGCAGATCTTTAAAGGCGTAGTGTATTGCTAATACAAGGGAAGAAGGAAATTTTAAGAGCCTCAGGCATAACTATACAAAGAACTGGGCTAGATGAATAGGGGTCAATAGTCAGAGAAAGAGGGAAGCACAAAGTGCCCTTAATGCTTCTGATACTGTTCTTTTTTATAAATGGGTTGGGATTAATGAGGAACCCCACTCAAAGACATATCTGATATTTCACAGAATCCTTTCCATTCTCTGGGAGACAATCTCAAGTAGCACAGGTGTTGATTTAGCAATGGAAACAGCTCTCATTCAAAATTGTAAATCTGAAATGTTTTCTTTTTCATTTTGATCTTCATTAAATTTGGGTTGCTTTCCTTGACTTTGGAGGGAATAAAAATATTGAGGAATACTAGTCTGTTTTCACGAGATGTTGAAATTTTTCTCAAAAAGATGAAAGAAATCATAAGGTTTTTAAAAAGGAAGACAAAACTCTTACGATAGCAGAAGGATTACCAAAATCAGTACCAAGGGAAGAGTGACATGGCATTTAAGGGGCTCTTGCCATAAATAATGACTCATACCTTTTGGAGAAAACGTGAGGCTCATGGGGACAACCAAAAGCCAGTGTCTGCAGCAGCCCATCAGAGGCCGGGGCATGGAGCTCCTGAGAGGGACACATGTAGGGGGGATCGGCAATGCTGCTGAGGGCTGCAGAGAAGAGACAGCGCTGTGTAGAGCTGACAGGACCAATTGATGAGTGAGCGGGTTTCCTGCAGGGTGACAGATGTGCTTCTGAGATGTGTCAGACATGGCAATCTCTACCCACCTCCTCTGATCCACGCTTGAACAAATGATACTGCTAGAAGAGACACTGAACCATCTTCAAGTGTTATAAATCCTTGAGCAGGAAAGGGAAGGGTGTAAGACAGCTACTGCTTTAAATTTCTCCTTCCAAAAGAAATTCAGATTTTCTTGCCAGACGAAGGGGACAAAGACGGGGACAAAGACGTTGGAACCCTTCATGACCTTGACGCTTGCAAATGGCTTAAGATACTATGAGGAATCTGAAGATCACCATATACCAGGACAAGCAGATACTGGGAGACTAGGAGAATTTACAAATAAATCAATGAACAATCAATTGGTTCAAATAGAGGAATGTTTAAATAAGAGCACATCCACTTGATAGATTATTATGAACCATTAGAAAAGATAAATACAAAGACTATTTAGCCACAAGAGAAATGCACTGGAGAGGATGGAAAAACACCCGTAAGAGCAAAGACTGGGTGCGAACAGATGCTGTGTTAAGATTGAGCGAAATAATGTATGGCAAACATCTGTTCCAGTTCCCAATACTAGAGGGCATTCTACAAATTTAAAATCAGACAAATTTTAAATTGAATTTAAGGAAGTTATTAGAATCATGGTTGTTTTTTCATTTTATTTATGTCTTGTTTGTTTGTGGCTCGACATACAAGGATCACAGGAAGAAAAGGGAGAATCTGTGTGCTCTGAGATTTGCAAATAAAAAGCAGAAAAGTGCCAAAGAAAACAACCTGCAAAATCAACTTTTGATAAGGGGACATGAGAAATGCATAGAGAGAATCACAACACAACTGGAGCTTGGTAACACAGAGGAGAAAGTAATTTGGAGAGGGATAAAATACTATTTGTGATAGGGCACCTAGGTGGTTCAGTTGGCTAAGCAACTAACTCTTGGTTTCGGTCAAGGCCATGATCTCACAGGTTCGTGGGTTCAAGTCCTATGTCGGGCTCTATGTTGACAGTGCAGAGCCTGCTTGGTGTTCTCTCTCTCCCTCTCTCTCTGCCCCTCTCCCACTAGTGCTCACTCACTCTCTCTCTCTCTCTCTCTCTCTCTCAAAATAAACAAACATTTTTAAAAAACAAAACTTAAAAAAATATTTGTGATGTAAGACATGGCAGGGTGGGTGACAGATAAAGATGTGATTTTGATAAAGGGAAGTAAATTATCATCCTGTATTATCTCTAAGACTTGGTGGAAGGAAAATTTATAACAGAATAGTGCACACAAAGAAAATGACTTGCTTCAAAGCTAAAAAACCACTGTGATATTATAGGAAGGCATTCTTGGTGTCATGAAGAGGAGTTCCTCTAGAGGATATGAGAAACTCTCAGGTAGACAGGTGGAGAGCACCAGGTGTCGATAAAAGGAAAGAAACGTTGAAGAGACAGGGCAGTGGGAGCTAGCACCCATGGCAACCAGGCAGGAGGAGTAATGGATGAGTACCTTGGGTGTCATCCTAGCAATGCCACTGAGGAGGGATTCAACTGGAAGATGACTTCACTCACCTAAGTTTCGATCAGTAAAAGCAACATATCTGCTGCTGAACTTTCAAAAATTCTCCAAAATATCAAGAGAAGATTCATTTTATTCAGGCAGTTGAGGCAGGGAGAACATTCATTATGGACTGAATTGTGCCCCCCTGCCTCAAAATTCATATATTGGAGCCTTAACCCTCAATATGACTCTATTTGGAGACAAAGCCTTTAAGGAGATAATTAAGGTTAACTGAAATCATAAAAGTAGGGCCTTTCAAGGGCCAGGCCCCCCTAGTGGGATGTGACTGGTGTCCTTACAAGAAGAGGGAGACACCAGACGTCTCTCTGACTGATCACACACCCAGCGGAAAGGCCATGTGAGGACATAGTATGAAGGTGGCCATCTGCAAGCCAGGAAGAAAGTCCTCACCAGAAACCCTGCTGGCACTTTGAGTCCCAACCTCTACGAGAAAATAACTTTCTGTTGTCTAAGCCTCCCAGTCTGTGCTATTTGTTATGGTGGGCTTTGCAGACTGATACAATACCCAAAGGGAATAGAGAAGGGAATGGGGAAGGAGAGGGGTTAAGTGAGAAAGAAACAATACTGGCAGAATGCCTGGGTCACACAGTGTCACCATCTTGCAGAAAGGAGTTGTTTTTTCTTGGCGATTGGAGCATTTTTAGTCCTTTATAACCTGTTCTTGGGATTGCTGACTCAAAGAAGGAACTTAACACAGTGGGTAGGTCTTTGGTACCAAGGAGCAAGGGGAGTCAATGGACATTCAGAGGATTTTACAGGTGTATACACCAAGTGATGCTTGACACGTCACTCTGAAGAGTAAAGAAGAACTTGTTGATAAAATACAAGCAACAGAATCCTTGCAAAGAAAGTAAGCATGATGCCTTATAACTTATCCTGTCAGAGAGGGAAGCTTGAAACCAAGCACATGTGGGGTCCTCTTATTCAGGGGAGGTGATTCCAAAGGCTCAAAGAGAATATGAGTGTATTCCATTTCGAAGAGCAATAGATTTGGCATCACTGAAATCAAGTCCAAGCCTTAGCTCTCCTCACCCTTACTCATGGCTTTGGAAGTACGTCCTAAATTTCCATTTCCTAGTTTGTAAATAATGATAATAATGTCTTCCTCCACCACCTTAGAGTCCACAGAGTGCCACACAAAAGGAATATTTGTCAATATTAATAATAACATAGGTCAACATATGCAAGAAGCTATGAACTCTAGAATTCCGGCAATGACAATCCTAAAGGTACACAGTGAGGAGTAAGAAACATGATGGGAATCTAAAAAGAGTGATGAACATTTACAGGAAATTAACAAAAAGAATATGCATACAATTCAAAGAGGAAAATAAAAGCTCAGAATTCATGAGCACTTGTAAAAATAGGTAAAGGCAATGAAGTTTTGCTTATGAAGGTAAGAGAAGACAAAGGAAGCAGCGGTTACACTCTTTATAAAGTTAATGATATAACGTTAAAAAAAAAATAGAGACCAAAAAAAAAAAAAAAAAAATAGAGACCTACAAAAGGCCATATTTCATTCTTTCTCATTGCCACGTAGTACTCCATTGTGTATATAAACCACAATTTTTTTTTTAAATATGAAATTTATTGTCAAATTGGTTTCCATACAACACCCAGTGCTCATCCCAACAGGTGCCTTCCTCAATACCCATCACCCACCCTCCCCTTCCTCCTACCCCCCCATCAACCTTCAGTTTATTCTCAGTTTTTAAGAGTCTCTTATGTTTTGGCTTCCTCCCTCTCTAACCCTATTTTTTTCCTTCCCCTCCCCCATGGTCTTCTGTTAAGTTTCTCAGGATCCACATAAGAGTGAAAACATATGGTATCTGTCTTTCTCTGCATGACTTATTTCACTTAGCGTAACACTCTTCAGTTCCATCCATGTTGCTACAAAAGGCCATATTTCATTCTTTCTCATTGCCACATAGTATTCCATTGTGTATATAAACCACAATTTATTTATCCATTCATCATGTGATGGACATTTAGGCTCTTTCCACAATTTGGTTGTTGTTAAAAGTGCTGCTATAAACATTGACAATAAATTTCATATTAAAAAAAGAGAACTAATTTTACTTTTCTTCTACCCTCCGTAAAGGAAAAAAGTCTTCGAATGGGAAAATGTAAAATACAAGCCAACATAAAGAAACTGAAGTCCAAGATAGATGAAGAAGCTGAAGATTTCTTTCTGGAATGCAAAAACAACTTTGTAGTACAACTTCCAAACTGGAGGAGATCACTGGCAGGTGCTGCAGAGATGGGGCGGCGCAAGGATGACCCGGACAGCGACAGATGCACTTCGAACTTTATTCTCATGATGTGTTTTGTGTTTGCCTGTCCACTGAGTCCTTAGTCCAAACATGATGTGAGACAGTGGCCTATCAAATTATAATATGAAAGGGGGTGGGGAGGGGAAGATAGAGATAGCGAGAGCCAGTAAGAACTGGTTGGCCGTGATGACATTCATCCTAGTGGGTTATGACACACAAGAATCAAGTACTCAGCCTATCTAAATGAAATATACCAGAGATAAATACAAAGGCAAAAAAAGGTTTTTTTTAAAAAAAGGAAAAATACATGGTCTCCTAAATAAAAATGTTAAGTAATCTTTTTAAAGAAATTTTTTTAATGTTTATTTATTTTTGAGTGAGAGAGACAGAGCACGAGCAGGGGAGGGGTAGAGAGAGAGAGAGACACAGAATCCGAAGCAGGCTCCAGGCTCTGCTCTGAGCCTGAAATGGGGCTCAAACCTACTAATCGTGAGATCATGACCTGAGCCGAAGTCAGATGCCTAACCGACTGAGCCACCAGAGGCCCCAAAATACATCTTATCTTTAAAAAACACACATTGCTCCAGCTTACCCTGATTCTGTTCATCTCCTCTCTTTTTGGCGTTTCAAGTGAAAAAATACAGAGAAGTCACCTTTTGGTGTATTCTTTTCACATTTACCGAATATCCTCTTTTCTCCAGGCACTGTGCCAGGTGTTGCAGACACAGAAATGATTAAAATAATACCTTCGCCTTTCAAAGATTTCACCATTTTGTAAAGGAGACACATTCTCTAAAAACACACTTTGAGAGTCTGTGATCGGGGCAGGAATAGTGAGCACGCAAGGTGCTACGGGGCATCTGCCAAGATGGTGACAGTTGAGAGGGTTTGATCAGGGAAGACTCCACTGAGGAAGGAAGTCGGGTTTGCTTTAGGTAGACGTTTTTCAGGAGGATTTAGAGAGAAGTGATTGATGGCCATCAGGCAAAGGGAACAGCAGATGTAAAGGCCAGGTCATAAAGGCCAGAGGACATGGGGAGGGGCAGCCCTGTGGTAGAGACACAGCAGCTGAGACAGAGGAACACGGAACAATCGATGAATACAGAGGACAAAGATATTTGCTGCGCTAATAAGGCTGAACTTACTGTTGGAAACACCTAGCAATGAGTGCTACAAGGCAGGAGTTACTTTCTTTTTCGATAAAACCTTAAAATTGATTAAAGATATCAATGCATTACGGCAGGCTTCCTTAAAAATACAATAATATGTGTAGTATTTAAAAATCATGCATGATGTGGAACGGAAGGAACTGAAGTCCCAGGAAGTCATGAGGGAAGAAGGAGACAGCTGCTGCGCTGGTCCTACCAGCCAAATCAACCCTGGCAATCTGTAAGATGACAGATGACACAGCCAGATCATCCTCAAATCCAGGAGAAGGAAAAAGGAAAATGATCAAGGCTCAATTTTGCTAATTCAGAAAATCAGAGAACTGCCAGCATCTTCTCCGGAGAATGTTTCACTGATTACTAATACTACATACATTCTTTTCATGCTAATCTATTTCATGTTGCAACTACACACACACACACACGCAGGCATGCAGGCACGCACGCACGTGCGCGTAGAGAAACCATTCCATAGGCAAGCACACAGCAAGGCTTTCAAGAAATGAATGTGGTCATTTACAAGGCCACACCACTAAATGGCTCTGTTTTATATGTCAAGCATAGCAAATTATGATGATCATCATTTTATTCTTAGTACCTAAAATTCTACCTCATATTTTATTAGCCCACTTTTTCCATTTCTCTAACAGATATTTGACTATGAGATACTTTCTTTCACCACGTTCTGTTTTGTGATTAGGTCCTATAGGATGCTATGAGTTTAAGAAACCAAATGTTACCTTCATTGTTTGCTCTTTGCTTTCTTAAATGTAGCCTACTTCCTTTCCCAAATCATCCTTTCTTTTGTTTGTTTAAGGAAAGGCTACACATCTTATGATCCTTAAAAGATTGTGTTATGACATTTCACAGGTGCCTGACGTTTTCTTAACAGGATTATAATACAGACTCCATGTTAAAGCACAACACTTCAAATAAGCACAGAAATCATATACACAGTGGAACAAAAGAGCCTATCTGAGCAGCTTTATAACCTCGCACAGAATTCCCTCACCACCGCTTAAGATAGAATTGTTTTTATTTCAGCAGTGTTCTTTTAATTAAGTCCTAAACATCCAAAATATGGCAAATGTAAATATGTATTATAAATCCTTAATTAAGAGGATCGCTAAGCTTTCACGGAGCTTCCCGCCTTAGAGATGGATTCTTTTTGTTTAAAATCAGCCAAAATCGAGAGATAAAAGTGAATGATGTGAACAATGTTAAACTTTGTTTATAATGCCCTTCTCTTGGCACCAGTGTCACTTTACTGCACTGTCTTCGAGAGTTACATTCTGCTTCAATTTATCTACTGGCATTTAAGCCAAAATCTCTCCAGCCATTTTCTGCCTTCGTTGTCATTTTCAAAAAGACTAGCAACGTGGGACCAGCTAGAAGTTAAGTGTTCGAGTCCGTGAGTTCTCCATGTCACATCCTAGAAAATAAAGCACTGTGGGATCACAAAAGAGCAACATTGCCTCTCTGTTTGGGATGAGGTGAAATTAAATCCAGAAAGACCTCTTGCTAATTTTTAATCCCACATACAGTTTTAAAACTATACCAGAGATTATTCTGGTATGGTAGCAACAAAGAAAGAATCCTATTCTGTACTCCAACATTACTTAATTAAAAATGTGCCACTCAGGGGCAATGTTTTCCATTTCTCCGCCAATATGAACCATTCCCCAATTCCCACCAAGAGTATCTTCCAAGATAAGCACGTGAGCACACATGCATGCACACTCACATGCATGTGCACGCGCGCACACACACACACACGCACACACACACACACACACACACACACACACACTGACAATTTCATCTCAGCAACTCATTTCCCTTATAGGCCATTTTCAATTTAGCTCCTTCTTTCTGTTTGGCTATCTGCCGATCAATATATTTTAAAAGACAAACACATAACAATATCTTTGAAAACTAAAGATGTCCTGAAGATCTAAATACACACACACACCTTAGGGCACAATTATTAGCCCAGAGAGAAATTTCACTTTCTCAAATTTTCCCAAAAATCTCTCTCTTGAGTCTGACAGAGCAAAGGTCATGTTGACAGGAAACTGTGGTGCTCTCAGGTGTGGGTCCTTCAGTTGAGACATCTATTCAATGTCATCCAGGTATCTACCAACTCTAAGGTTTGCAACCAATTCCAAAAAGAGTTTATCAGTGCCCTTATTTAAAGGGCATTTTAAAAAATCTCCATATATAGGTTATAACTGCACAGGAAATCAAGTAATAAAATTAAAAGTTATAGTTTGCTTTGAAACTATACGATAAATGCAATTTAGGAAGGCAGGTGAATTTATATATTTGCATGCTGTTTCTAAACTAATACCAACCTATGACCTCAGTTGTAAGTACCATAATTGCCGGTGGGGAAAAAAATGGTCACAGAAACAAATATGCCTTTTATGATTTAGAAGCACATAATATCTTATTCTAGAGCACTGCCAAGTAATGAGAAGTACTTAATAAAAAAAGTAATTAGAGCTATAGCCAACTGATACGTATCATACCATTTTTTTCCTTTGTGATTTAAAAACTTAGAGGTAAATTTCATCACTGCTCTATTAAATACTTATGGCATTAAAAACTTTTATAGTTACTAATTTTAAACTACTTAAAATGTCAAATGTTTTCAAGCTTCACTCACTTTCCCAATTATTACATTGGAATGACTCATTAACTGTAATATAAACAGACCCAATTTTACCTCCTGTTATGCTATGTCTCTGATTTTATTACCAGCGTACCACTTTTCCATGAACCATGACAAAAATCCATGGGGAGGGGAAAAAAACAAAACCAAAGCAAACACATACACTTCCTCTTCATTCCTCCTCACCAGTTTTCCTCAAGAGAACTGAAGGAATAATGAGAAGTTGAAATGCACTTTACATGTACATTCTTTACATTTCCATAACACTGTAGTTTCAGGTACCATGTACGTGAATACTTCAGCAAAAGGCATTTGGACAAAAACTTTACCCTCCAGAAATCAATTAGGAAACAAAAATATCTTTACTTGTGCAGGAGCATATCAGATTTGGTCTGTACCAAACGGACTCTGGAGCAGTCAGCATTGTGGAAGGATGAAATTCACAGTTTAAAAGAACAAGGAAAGCTGGTTGGAGAAGTCAAATAAAAAAATACATATATGCACACACACATACATGTGTACCTAATTGAGGCGCACAGGTGGATAGCTAGCCTCAGAACCCATGGAAAAAATGTAAATGTTGCAACCTCAGACATCAGTTTCCCCCTAAAAAAGCAGTCAATGAGATAATCCAATGGTCAATGATACTTCTGTTATTTAGAAATGCAATTTACTGTCATTTAGAGTTATGGTTAAACTATTATTTCTCAAGAAATTTTTAAGTCTGTTTTTAAGAAAAAACCCTCAAAGCCTTCAAATTACAACACACATCTCCAGACTAAATTATTTCATTTAAGTGTATCTAGTTAAGTGAGGCTTTTCAATGAGTTCATTCTTTTAGAAGGACTTTCAGTGATAATCATAGGGTCTCCTAAAGCTCCCTAATTTTTGTCCTCACTTAGTTCAGGGCATTTATTTCTCTTTCTTAGATCTTTTCTTTTAAGTGACCTCAGCATTTTATCCTACAATTCAAGACCTGTTTTTAAAGCTTGGTTTGTTAAAGAGTATTTCTAAAAGTCCATAATTGAAAGAGCCCTTCAAACAATTATCCACATATTCTCTGAGAATTCACTCCACCATCACCACCACCACCAACACAGCTCATTTCACCTCACGAATGCAGCAAATTCTTGAAACATCTCCTATTCTACGCAAATATTCTGCCAGAGGTCTCCTGTTCCCTATCATACTCGTTGCCTTGAAAAACAGCACTAATTCTAGATAAACACTAAATAAGTAATGGAGGCCAAAATTTCTGAATCAATAAAAATTTTTAAAAAAATAAGCTAAGCAAGAATTGAAATACCAGCCCACTGAAAAAAATTAGATCAAAGCCTGCATTATTTAATATTTCACCAGAGATATTCACTACCAACCTAATTATGCATATCTGGGATGTATATAACAATGTTGGATAAGCTTTCATAACTCCTCCTACTGTTTTCAGGGGCTGGGTCGGTCTGTGAACTTTTAATCACCAAGGAGGAAAGGTGGAGATTTTAAAAGGAGAATGGAGGACTTAGGTAGACTGACTAGCTGGCAACCCAAAGGTCTTGGAATTCATTAGTTGATAATATTAAGGCCCTAATATTGATTTATCTGAGGTAAAAGTGACTCAAATTCTAAATATGGGATCAAATGGAGAAAAATGGATAATTATGGAGCAAGACTGATACTTTACTATGAAAAAATTCACAGCCATGTAATGATAGCATCACTGTCCCTCATCATTTCACAGCAGTCATGCACTCCACCAAAGTTCTTGGTGACACCCAGAGTAAGTCACACTGGAGTGAGCTCTGTAAGACTGTCCTTGGTTGTCTTTGATTTGGAAACTGGCCTTTGGGTGGTAAGACAGAACTCTTCATTAAAGCCGAGCCATTAAAAACAAAATTACGAAAAATAAAGTATTTTAACATATGGCTACTTACTTTGGAAAAAAATGTCACAATGGAATTAGAGGGAAAAGAATTTGTAAAATGTTAGGCTCCATCAAATTTTTAACTGAAAAAAAAACATTAAACAGGGTAATGTAAATAAAATGAGGCCAATGAGCAGTTCTTGGAAACTAAAAGTAAATACAACTCCAAATGGACAAGACATTTACATAAAAATTAATTATGTTGGCATGAGTAGGTGAAAGGCACCTGCTTAATTATTATGAATTCTCAGTGGGGAGTGCTTAAATGAAAATCTATTTTTTCATTTATTCTAGCAAGTTTGCCAATTTCAAAATTTGTAGGAAGCTGCTACTGTAAAAGTCATAGGGACAAGAACACTCTTCCAGTAACATCATCCCCCTCATACAATCAGTGATTCCAAGTGCAAGTTTCTGATTAGTATGGAATGGGATAATTTACACTCATGAAAGTATAAAATAACAACAGAATGTTCATTTAAAATATCTAAGATGCTGAAGCTTTACAAAGAGTTGCAAGTAATTCATACCTGTATGTTATTCAGAAATAACAGATTTCTGAATGAGAAAGTCTTGAAGAAGAAACACACGAGGAAGATACTAATCTGCAGGTCTCCTCTTTAATAGTTCCCGGTAATACTAGCATTACTTTCAGTACCATGATCCCACAAGTACATATTTCTGTGCTAAATAATTAAGATTGAATTTTATCATAGAACTATAATGTATATACTACCCATGTCTCACCATTATTTTGTATGTTACTTAAATTAAGTGTCAATGAACTTTATCTATAAAAGGCCAGATAGTAAAGAATATCATGTAGGTCTTTATAGAAAGAGAGGGACATCAATTTTAAGAACATTTTATTGATAAAATACAAAATGTAACAATAATTGAGTACAAATTTTTGCCATACGGGTCTAGTAATGAGAGGAATGGATGACTGAAATTGAAATTTCATGTAACTTTTTTGGACCACAAAGAACTCTGCTTTTAATTTTGTCCAAACATTTAAAAATATAAAAACCACCCTTAGCTCACAGGCTCTACAAAACAAGGCAGCGGGCCGGGCCGTATTTGGCCACTGGGCCATATCTCGCCAACCTCTGAGCTAAATATTATTATGTTATCTGACAACTGATATTATGCAATTCTATTAATTTGTTTTCACTGAAGAGGCAAATTAATTCCATCTTGATACCGAGATTGGGTCCCCTAAAGGAACTGTTTGTATCTGATACAAATTCTGCAATTAAGTTCAGGAGACAATGATGTTTATCACTTAGAGTAAGCACTATGTTTCATGTGGAAGTCCTACTTTTGATCCCATGTTAGCTGTGAGCTACGTTATCCCCGGAGGTGGAGGCTGCCCTTATTAGAAATTACTGGGGATGCCTACAATCAGAAGTAGGGAGAATGTACCAAGCTGGTGAAAACAAACTAGTATCGTTGCTAGAAAAGGAAGCCAAAGCGTATGCTCACTTCTATGTCCAAAGCTCAGCAATTTATGCATTGTGTCATGTAATTATATTTTATCAGTACTTCACTGTTATGGTCTGGTTATTTTTTTGCCATGGAAAGAAATTCTTGGGAGAAGGAGGAAAAAGAAGGAAGCTTTGAGAAAGAATCACAAGGTGGAGTTTGAACAATCTGGGAATCTGTCCAGTTGCATTCACACAGCATCCCAAAGCCCACAAAAGTGATCATCTGCTCAAGCAATTACCTTCACCTATTGCTGATTTCAACATATCCTTCCCAGGCTTCCCTTAGGGTAGGTATCAGATAAGCCTTTTTTTTCAATTAGATAAAAGAAAGAACTTAACTTCTAATTAAGTCATTCATAAGCTACTTGGTGAGCATTAAATATTTTCAAAGTAAGGCTGGGGAGGAGGTCAGAAAGCCTTCATCACATGATCTGCAAGAGTAAAAATAACAACAGGACGCTTACTTGCCTTAGTATATACACCCATTCCTTCTTTTGTGGTGAGTCAGCCTCTCCCCCCAAAACATCTTAGGGTTCAGCAAGAAACTATGAGTCCATAAGAACAATTATAAAAATAGAGGTCTTCCTTCTCAGTGCATGTCTCTTAGTAGCAAGTGAAGAAACCAACAGCCTGTGCAACGTATGAAAGAGCAAGCCCTTCCACCAGGATCCATCTCTAAACTTTCAAGAAAGGAACACCTCAATACAGTCGCAAATCTGTCTTGACCAGAACATAGAGGAAAGACCTGGGGCTGATTCACTGCTTTTGAAGCGTCAAGTAGGGCGCTAGTAGGCAAAGAATGTGGTCCATTCAACCTATTTCATCTTTAGACAAGTGAGAGGAGTAAGCGGAGCCACCAAATATGTGTGAACACACGGGGCCGGTGGTTTTTTTACAGATTTGTACACATATATACACGTGCACATACACATAGACATACATACATGTATATTTGTGTGTGTCTGCACAGAACCCTTCTGATGTAAAGTCACCCTGTTGATAACTAGACCATCTAACATTCAAATTAAAGGGCATCTAATCCCTGAGCTGTGCCTGGTTTACAGAGTGCTGTCCCATGAAAACTTACACATTGGCAGCCCTGGAAAGTTTTGGGCTGACTCGGTGAATAACAGATTTGCTCCTGGTGAATCAGCTGTAAATAAAGGGAGAAGGTCTTTGTATTCACCTGGGGGACCGACCTTTAATTTTCTTTATTTATATTCAGTTCTCCCCGACTTTAATACTGGTATCCAAGATTGATTCATGTTTTAACACAAAGTCTTGTCCAGAAGAATTACTGGAGTTATTTTAACACTTTAAAAATGTTTATGCTGGTTGATGGTCACTTGTCCATACACTGAGCCCCAACCTTGCTGGGAAACATATACACTTGTTCTTCTAAACAAGACAAAAGATACTAAGCTCCTATGTAGTAAGTAGACCTTGCTTCCTTACCAAAACAAAAAAAAAAAAAAAAACAAAAAAAAACCCCAAAAACAAAAACAAAAACCAAAAAAACCCAAAAACAAACACACAAAAAAACCTAACTATTAAAGAATAAAATAAAAATTAGGCAATGAATTTTTCTCTTATATATATTGCTGCAAATCATACCACCTAGGTGACATTAACAAGAAATTAGTAGATGCAATGTTAATTATATGAGGGCACTTACTGCATTTTTGACACTTTAAGGACTGTCAACTCAATATACATGGTAAGCAAGAACTCCAACTTTAATATTTAAAGAATTCCTAATAATTTAAAATTCTATAGGTTCTTTAGGTTTTTCAAATACTTAGAAGAGCATTAAACCCCTTCGTGAACAAACAAAAGCTGAGAAAATACAGAACCGGAGTTGGAATTTTAAGCGTCAGCCGGAGGCTCAGCCAAAGCTAAGCACCCCTGAATTTCCTGCTCTCCTCAAGTCTCAGCAGCTCCTCTGAGATGTATTCAGTAAACACACTAAAGATGCGTTACAAAAAGAAAGCTATTTCATGTCGATGTGCCTTGTATTGGATTTCAAGAAAACAAACATAGACAACCATCAATAAAACAAGTATCAATCACACTCACACATTATAAACCCAAATGCAGGCAGTGTCTTGGAAAGACATGACTGTGTCTAGGCCAGACTTCCAGCTCTGCTTTTCTGAAGGGAAGGAGGCTTCAAGTGATGTGCTTCACATTGTAAGAGTGACCTCTAGTGCCTTCCTTTTTTGTTGAACTTCTGTAGTTGGACCATGAATTACTTCTGCCTTCTCTGCAAAACTTTGTGTGCAGGGGTCTGCGTGTCTGTCGTGTTACCGTTTGTCTACTACAACGCTTGTCAAATGCTACCATGACAGCATTCGAAGACTGTGACTAGGTGAAAACATGCAAATTTTCTGGTCTCATGGAATTCTTATACAACCAAATTAAAACTGAATCTGAAACACGGGACAGCCATCTGAGGGATGTTCTCCTCTTGCAGAGTGATAGATACACCATACCATTAAATGAGCTAATACTGCACGGAAACCTGACATCACAGTAGCCACACAGTGTAAAGGGACATTTGGCCTGTGCCAGGTGGGCCATTTATTATGTTTTCCCCACATCAAAGTGCTTCAGTGTCCTCAAGGGATGTGCCATAGCAAATGCCTGATTACTGGCTTGGTCGTATCCCCTGAACGTAACCCTGGTTATACAGCAGCAGCATAAATTCCTGAACAGGCCTCACAGCCCTTTCTGGAAAAGCAATTGAGCTTTTCTTTTTAAATCAGAGAAAGAGATAAAAAGTTGAACTTGCAGAGCTTACTTATCATTCATGGAGGATATAGAAATTCTCCCATTTAGAGATTTAGGCCAAATATAACTTTTAAAACTTTTTCTATCTCCAATAAAAAGTGGATGAAGGGACTTCGGCCAAATTATTTCAGATGATACTTAAACAAGAAATAAAGTCTTAATATATCTTCCCTGAATCAAATAACTTAGAATATTCAATCACAAATGTATAAAGTTAAAAATAATACTTTTAAGAATTAATACTTCTGACAAATCACCTGAATGTTTTTCCTTTAAGCAAACTGTAGGAATCAAGCCCCCTCTTTCAAGAGTACTCAAATCTCATTCTATACGGAGTGAGGGCACAATTCTTAATACTGAGGTTCACCTCCACCAATTTTGCTCCTGAATTCTGCAGTGCATTTCAGTTATCAGCCTGGCATCATTTTAAAGATGCAGTCTGCCAATGCAAACTTCAGAAACCTAAGCTAATGCAGCATAATGTGAAGTCTGCCAGTTGTTTTCCTGTTAGACATAATTCCAATAAAATTCAGTAATCCTTAAAAAGGAAGAAATGAAGACATTCACAGGCGATTCCCTGGTTAAGATGCTAATTTAATGTTTTACTAGAACTTGAGCTTTATTCAATGAATATTCAAAGATGAGAGGATAAGAGTCTGCTCCTGGACAAAAAAAAAAGAAATGACACTTTGCATATTTTGACCAGACCAGGAAGAAAGACATGTGTAAAGCAAGTCACATTCGCAGGATTTTTAAGTGAGGCTTCATTTATAGCAATATGCTTTGCAGCAATTCCAGTTGCAAAAAATAATCATAAAAACAACAGAATTAAAGTTTCGCAGACAGTCCCCCCCCACCACCACCACTGCAAGTTTTAAATCATTTGCTGTATACTTACAGGAATTCCCAGCTATAACCCTGTTCCAATTTTGAGTAGATAACAGAAGTAGCGTCTTGAGGACAGCTCCGGCGACAGACCCCATGTTCACATTTACTGGGCTCCCCCAAAAGATCGTGAGTGGCTCTCCGCGCCGTCTGGGTCTTCAGCACCTCTGGGTCTCTCAGTGGCTCTCCCTCCTTTCTCTCTCTCACTCTCTCTCTCTCTCTCTCTGTCTCATACACACACACACACACACAGACACACACGCTCCCCACACAGGCACATACACGCTCCCCCCACACAGCCCTGGCTCCTCACTGAAATGCACCCAGCATCTTTCCGAACAAGCGTCCACACCGACCAGGCCACGCCCACTCCTCGCCGGCGGTCCCCGACCGTGGCCGCGGTCCCTCCTCCAAATTCACAGCGGCGCTCAGAACCCACCGCGCGCCGAGCCGCTGATGGAAGCTGCACCTGCAGACGAGGCCTGCTGCTCCGAGGCCTCCTCGGGGCTCCCTCCCCGCCCCGCTATTCTCCAACAGTCCTTAACCCTTTCTCCCCTCCGGACGTGTGGGTGGGGGAAGGGGCGAGAAGGCGAAGCCTCCCGATTTTCTGGAGGTCTTGCCTTTAGCGGAGCCAGTCAACACACCGAGCACATTCGTAAATATCCGGGAGGGCATCCAGGTAAAACTGCATTATGTTTCAAAACAAAAGCATAAAAGAAGACAGAAATAACTAAGCAGTATTGGTAAATTGTAGCTAAAACTGTGCTCGGGGAAAATACTTGCTGCTGTTTTTCTCTGTTTATATAAAACTATCCTCCTCAGCTATGGTGCCAGGATTTTATTATGGAAATTCCTCACAAGGAAACAGACATTCCTGTTTGGCAGATATTTAGAATCATCTGGTAATAGTCTGCGAGAAATTAACATTTCTTATTTTAGTGCATCAGGAGGACAAATCCACAAACTGAGCGCTTTGGATGGATTTATTTTGATGAACGCATCGTGCTGTGAATAGACAGCTGCAGCCTACAAATTCTTTAATAACAATTCCCCAAAGGCCTGAAGTGAAAAATGCTGGGATACTAAAGAAGGGAACCCCCCCTACACACACCCACAGGCACACACACACACCCACATCCCCCCCCCCACACACACACACACACACACACACACACCCCAAGCCTAAACAATGTAAAGATGTAATTCAAATGCTCTAAAGGAGGGAGGAATAAACTTGAATTCAGAAGACCATCAGCCACAGAAAAATTACTCTTCTAATGGCTGATCCATGAATACTGCCATTTCTTGAGTAGAATATTAAAATATTTAAATAGTGGAGTTAATATCACACAATGATAAGTACATCACACGGTGTCAGAGAGGATAAATAATCTCTTTAAAAGAAATGTGAAGATATTTAACTGATAATGTGCTCGATTTTATAAGAATAGGAATCCAAGAGTTGCCAAGCATCTCTGGGTAATTACACATTAGAAAAAATAAGCCTATAGCAGCAGCACCCTTGCTATGGAATGAGTGAAAGAAGGAGAAAAATGACCGAAGCATCCTCCTGTCTAGCTGTAAGAGCTAAACAAACAAGTTTAGCTCTTGCCTACAAACAAAGCAGAACAGATATTTTTACTTTTCCTATTTTACAGATGAAAAAACAAGAACAGAGAATTTAAATAATTTGAACAGGTCGGAGAGTTAGTTAAGTAAAGCACTGAACACTGCACTTTGTTTTTCTGACTCCAATTTTAATGCTCTCAGCCTGGGACTTATTGCTTCTCACATCACAGCACACCTCCTCCTTGACCAGTCAGTGGTGGCTAAAACCCGAAGCCTTAGGAAAAAACAGCAGGGAAAAGAAAGGTCATTGCTTGAGTGTTTACTTGTATTCCTAGGCCTACATCCCTGATTTTGTTATTTTCCAATATAATATATTAAGCAAAAGCAGATATAAATGGACAATTTCTGTTAGGTAATTACTGAAGGGGATTAAATTTTATTGAACACATACTATATGCCATTTGTTACCTAATTAAATAATTATAGCAATCATTGAGGGAAATATCATTATGTCTAGATAACAAAGAGACTAAACCTCAGGGAAATTGCAAGTAGTATGTCCACAGTTGTCACAGTGCCTACGAGAGAAGGCTGGGGGTGGCATTCTGCTCAGCAAAGCTCTAAAATCATTACTTTCAGTGACCCCACACTGAGGAACAGGTTCTTGGGCTCTCCAGAAGACAGACGGTGTCTTCCTATTAAAACTTTATATTTAGTTGTTCCCATAAAACAAATTAGAGAATACATTTTAAAAGGATCAGTACACATAAATGAAAAATACTTGAGCCCTTTATGCCAATAATTTCTTTCAGACAAAGTATAAATTATCATAGCAGCCATTATGATGGATTTTTCCATATCAGTGGGCTATGGCTATAGAATGAGGTGGAGGCTGGCACTGGAGAGAAGCTCAGAGCATTTCAAGCCTCCGCAACACCTGTCCCCGTATGATGACCACACAGGGGAGACATGGCCTGGATAATGTGAAGCAAGGGAGAGAAGGTAGACTTTGCAAAGAGAGGGGCCTAGATATGAATTCAGCTTTCATTATGGTTCTAATTAAGTAACTCCATTACTTTGGTCTTTGATTTTTTTTCTTAACAATACAAGGGAATAATGACTAAACAGCCATTGTGATAGAATTTGTGACAACCTCCTACTAAGTACCTAGCACTGACTGAGTCATCATTTAAATACTGGCCTTTCATATCTGCATTCTGACCATACAGAGGAGTGGTTTGAGCAGGCAATGCTGGAGTCTGGCAGCCCAGGTTCAATGTCGGCCCCAGCTATACCACCGACCAGCACATGCTCTTGGGCAAGCTATGTATCACCTCTGCTTCTGTTTCCTCATCTGCGCACCAAGAATAAGTAAAGTATCAACCTCATGGCCAAGACAATGCCATAAAGTGAAAGCCCCTAGGAGTTACACAACCATCATTGTTCTTGTCCTCACTTGGCACAGATGAGAAATTCGATGAGCACAGGAATTCGACTTACCAAAGGGACATGACCCATTAGTAGCAGGCAAGGGTTGGTCACCAAGACCCACTCACCTGTGTTTCTTTTCTACATCCCCACCAGATGGTGCTTAGTGTCAGGGGAAAAAAAGAAAAAAGAGTCTGAATGGGGAAAATCAGGAAAGCACAGAGCCCTAATTTTGCACATTACTGTACTGCTGATTCAGATGCCACGAATCACTTCTCCCCGTGGATGCATTTGTGGTACAACTTGCCAGAGAACTGTATGTCCCACCACAGTGTACCAGGAGGCTCCTAGACTGTCCACTAGATTGGAAAAAGACCTTCAGGCCATAGTGGAACAAAGTCACATCAAAAGACTAGAAAGAGATCAAGATGCTCTCCTTTGTTTGCTTTATTCAAGTAACAACTGTTTTACCTGGGGCCTGAATCTCCTAACTGGTTTCTGGAATTTCAAGGTGGGCTTCTTATTCTTTAATTTTGCTGATGTCACTATTCAAAATAGATGTTTTTAAACTAAAATATACTTCAGGGACAATACTGTGGTCTATAACAAATATATATTTGGTCATCCAAATGACCAAAATAGATTTCTTATTATATTTGGTTTTCTTCTGCTGTTCCTGGCTCACAGCTCCCCAAACCCTTGGAATTTCCTCTGATAAAGGGTGATAAAGGTGCCTTTGTTAGGTTAATAAGGTGACCTTTGGAAAACCCTTAGGTAACTTAAGGGCTGGGACTGGTTGCCTCAGCCTTGGAACTTTCAGTCCCTCCTTGCCTCCCCATTTCTGAGGAGGACAGGGAGGCTTGAGACGGAGTTCTATTGCCAGCAGCCAATGATGCAATTAATCATACCCATGTAATTGGGTTCAGAGAGCTTCCAGGTTGGTGAACATGTTGAGATTCAAGGACAATGATATGACTGGAGAGGGCAAGGAAGCTTCTCACCCTTTCCCCCATACCTTACTCTATGACCTCTTAAACCTGGTGTTCTGGAGTAATATCTTTTTATAATAAACCCACAATCTAACAAGTAAAATATTTCTCTGAGTTACGGGGTGCCTGGGTGGCTCAGTCGGTTAAGTGTCCGACTTCAGCTCAGGTCATGATCTCACAGTTCATGAGTTGGACCCCTGTGTCGGGCTCTGTGCTGACAGCTCAGAGCCTGGAGCCTGCTTCAGATTCTGTGTGTGTCTCTCTCTCTACCCTTCCTTCACTCACGCTTTCTCTCTCCCTCTCTCTCAAAAATAAATAAACATTAAAAAAATTAAAAAAAAATTTGTCTGAGTTGTGTGAACCACTCTAGCAAAATAATCAAACCCAAGGAGGGGGGAGGGGGAACCTCTGATTTACATATAGCCGGTTGGTCAGAAGTACAGGAAAAGTAGGGGAGGGAGGGCAGTCTTGTAACCGAGCCCTTAACCTGATAATCTGATGTGATCTCCAGGTTGATGGTGTCAGAACTGAATTGCATTTTTGGACACCCTGCTGGTGTCCTGAGAATTGCCTGCTGGTGTGGGGAACTGAGGAATCACCACCCCCCACTCACTGAAATTCATCTCAGATCAGCTATTTATGAGACAATAAAATTTTTGCCAAAAGCCCCTTCCCAAAAATATTTATATTGAATATAAACAATGTTTTCTATGCTATAACCAGTAAATATACAAAAATATTCACCGTTGTCATTGTAGGGACTGAACCTTTAGTTAATATTTTATTAATGGTATTTACTTTTATTTTGTATTGCATTTTCAGTAAAGGGATTTAACATTCTGAAACATAAACACACTTTTCCTAAGCGACTTTTTATTGCCCTAAGTGCTACTGTTTTATTTTCTCTTTTAATCAGTATGTTAGAAATCGTGTAAGTGATGACTTTGATAATAAGACACATATTGAGTTTTGCAACTTTGCAAACAGGGAAAGCTCTAGCAGAGCACTCTTTCTATTAACATCTCACCTGACACAACCCTTCCATAATAAAGGTTTAATTGGCAAATACAGATAAAAATTATAGGCAACACTGGCTGTTCTCTTCAGAAAAAATAGTAATAAGGAAAAACATGCACATTTTTTATGTGGTACTGCAACTTCCCTATTTTTTTTTCCTTAATATTATTAAAGAAAATGTGTAACTCTTGCCTACCTGAATTATATGACATACATATTACATATCGTGTGTGTATAAATATGTATAATATGCATACATTTATTATCATAGCATCTATTACATGCACATATATATATAGTTTGCATGACTCAACAATATTTGATTACATATAATTTAGTTTTTAATAGAAAGTAAGATTTTTAGACAGTCTGATTAAAATATTATGTATTATACAGTGAGTGTTGGTTCTTTCATGACTTGAAATGTTCCCTTTTTAAAATAAATATTTTAAGATATTTTAAATAGTTAATAGTTATGAAATATTTTAATAAATTTTAATATAAAAATAGTTTTAGACTTACAGAAAAATTACAAAGACAGTACAGAAAGTACCCATTTACCCTCCATACCCAGTTTCCCCTATTTTTAGCATCTTACATTAGTTTGGTTCATTCATTATAATTAATGAACCAATATTGGCATATTATCGTTAACTAAAAATCCCTATCTTATTAAGATATTTTTCATTTTTACCTAATGTTCTTTCTTTGTTCTTGGGTCCCTTCCAGAATACCACACTATATTTAATATCTATGCCTCCTTAGGATCCTTTTGGCTGTAACAAGTACTCAGACTTAGCTTATTTTTTTAACAGTTTTGAAAATATTGGTTAGCTATTTTTTATAACGGCCCTCTAATGGGTTTGTCTGTTGTTTTTTTCATGATTAAACTAGAAATGAAGTTTCTGAGGGGAGGACTAGAGAGGTAAAGTGCCATTCTGATCAGATCATACCAGAGTATGTACCATTAACGTGATTTATCATTGAGGATGTTGACCTTGATCACTCGGAGCAGAAAGTGTCAGATTTCCCCACTGTCAGATGACTCTTTTTTTTCATCCTTTTCTTCTTTCCTCTTTGGAAGGAAGGCATTATGTGCAACACACACTTAGGGGTGGGGAATTATACTCCACCGACTTGAGAGCAGAATATCTCTATAAACCGTTTGGAATTGTTCTGCATGAAAGATTCATCTATTCTCCCAATTTATTTATTTAATCAATCATATGGCTTATGGATACTTATGTTATATATTGGTCTCTAATCTAATACTACTCTACTTTGTTGCTCAAATTGTTCCATCTTTGGATGAAAAAGCTTCTATAAGTAGCCTTTTTGATCGGATCATGTGGGATTTTTTTTAACATACGTCCATTGTTTGTGTGTGTGTGCACGTGTGCGTGAGTGTGCACATTTCAGCACTTCCTTAGTTTCTGGCATCATTTTCTCTAAGGACTCTCTAAGCTCATTTTCTGTATTTCTTGCCACTGTCCTAGAATCAGCTATTTCTTTAAAGAGCATTGGTTCCTTTTACTAAAGGTTATTAGAAACCAAGCTCTGGGTCCTGAGTGTGCTTGTTGCTACTGGTATCCTTACTTCTAAGAGGTCCTCTCTGCTGAAAGAGCAAGAAAATAAATGTATATCCTAACCTGCATATATCCAGATATCTATAAATATCTCTGTGTCATTATTTATTTGTATCTATATTAAGCTAAATATGATTTCACAGTGATGTCTCCAATTTCAGTCTATTATCATGTGGAATATTCTAGCATCCTTCTCTTTCCTATCTGTAAACTACCATTCCAACAATGAGAAATTTGACTCCCATCCATCCTCATTTACTTAACTGTTCAATTTCAATTGGCTTTGGAGTATTAGCACAATATTTAACCTCTACTCCCATGTAAAACACCTTTATCAACTAAACTATAGTGATTAGGTACTATTCCTTCAGTCTTGCAGACTCTACTCACTTCCAAACTTACTTAGTTCAGAATCGTTTTTACTCCTCCCCTTAAATGAGGTTTTTCATACATTTCTAATACAGATAATTGTTTTGTCACATTTTGCATTCCATCCAGGTAATCCTACACTCTTTACATATTTTTTTTTAATTTGCACACAGTAAGGTTCTCTTCTGACAAACGCATAGGGTCATGCGCCCATAATCATAAATAAGACAATACAAAATGGTTTCTTGCCCTTAACAAAGGTCTCCTATGCTTCATCTACTTAACCCTCTCCTACTCTTCCTCCAATTCCATAAGTACCAATAGTTTTGCCTTTCCAAGAATGCCATATAACTGCAATCATACATTACGTAGACTTTTCAGTCTGGCTTCTTTCACTTAGCAATACACATTTAAGATTCAACCCATGATTTTCATGGCTTATTAGCTCCTTTCTTTCTATTGCTGAGTAATGTTCCATTGTACGCATATGCCACTTTTGTTCATCCTTTTACTGTTGAAGCACTTCTTGGTCGCTTCCAGTTTGAGGCAATTATTAATAAAGCTACTATCAACATTCACATGCAGTATCTTGTGTGGACAAAAGTTTTCAGCTCATTCGGATACATTTCTAAGAGTGTGACTGCTGGATCCTATGGTAAGATGATGCTTAACCTTTGAGCAAATTGCCAGTCATTCAAAGTGACTGTGCCATTTTGCATTCCTACCAGTGAGAATGAGAATTCCTGTTGCTCCACCTCCTTGCCAGCAATTTTATTGTCTGTTTTCTGGATTTTAGGCATTCTAATAAGAGTGTAGTTGTATTGTATTGTTGTGCTTATTTGCAATTCTCTAATGACAAAAGATCTTGAACATCTTTACGCATGCTTACTTGCCATGTGTATATCTTCTTTGGGGAGACACCTGTTCAGGTCTTTTGCCATTTTCTAATTGGATTTTCTTCTTACTGTTGAGTGTAAGAGCTTTGTATATTTTAAATATAATTCATTAATCAAATACATGTTTTACAAATATCTTCTTCCCATCTGTGGATCTTTCATGGATCTTGTTTTTGATATGGTATCTATAGGCTTTTCACCAAACTCAAGATCTACATTTTTGCCAAAATTTTCCCCTAGTTTTATATTTTTGCTTCTGACATGTAGATTTATAATCCCTATTGAGCCCATTTCTGTGGAAGTTGAAATGTTTGAAGACTACCTTGTTTCCATTGAATTGCCTTTGCTCCTTTTCAAAGTTAGTTGAATATATTTGTGTGGGCCTATTTCTGTGCTCTTTTATTCCATCATTCCGTGTATTCTTCCACCAATAGCATGCTGTCTCGATTACCATGGCTTTAACGTAAAGTTAAAGTTGGACAGTGTCAGTTTCTGACTTTGTTCTTATTTAGTATTGTGTTGGCTTTTCTAGGTCTTTTGTCTTTCTGTATAAACTTTAGAATCAGTTTGCCAATATCGCCAAGAGAGCCTCTCTGGAATTTATTTGGGATGTGTTACATCTGTAAAGCAACTTGGATAAACATGACCCCTGAATATTGAGTCTTCCAGTCCATGAATATGAGCACCATGGATCTACATTTTACCGTCTTCATCAACTTGGACAACTTTGGTCATTATTTCTTCTAATTTGTTTGCCTCTCTTTCTTCAGGGACTCCAATTACATGTATATTGGGCATCTCACAGATGCTCTTTTCATTTTCAATTTTTCTCTGTGTATTTTATTTTGAATACCTTACATTTCTATGTCTCTAGGTTCACTAGTCTCTTGTTCAGCCATATTTAACATGCTGTTTTATTCTGAGTATTTTTTATGTTAGGCACTAAAACTTTTTGCTCAAGAACTTCAATTTTCATCCTTTGTATTTCTTCCATGACACTACTTGACCTTTTGAACATATGGAATACAATTATATTAAGTATTTTAATGTCCTTAGCTGCTCACTCTAACATTTGTTAGATTATAATAATATTAGATTATTATTGATCACTTTCCTCATTATGGGTTGTGTTCTATGCTTCTTCACATACCTGTTAATCATTGATTGGATGCCAGATATTGTGTGAAATTAATTTTACTTTTTTAGTTACTGGATATTTTTGTATTCCTATAAAATTTCTTATTTATTCTGGGATGCAGCTAAGTTACTTAGAAATAACTTGATCCATTCAGGTCTTGCTTTCATGATTTTTAGGTGAATCTGGAGTAGTCCTTAGCCTAGCACTGATTATTCTCCACTACTGAGGCAAGACTTTCCTGAGTGGTCTATCCAGTGCCCTGTGAATTGTAAGTTTTCTTTGTCTTGCGGGTAGGCATAGACATTTTCCCACACTCCATGAAAATGCCAAAATTTCTTCCCTCCAATATTTTTGAATGTTTATTCTTGGTCTCTGATAATTTCTTCATACATATGTGCTAATTGACATTCTGCTGAATACTCCAAAAGAATCCTCCACAGATGTCCGAGGTTCCCCCTGTGCAACATTTTTCGCCTTGGTACTCTCCCCTGTGCATTCTAACTGCTTTGGTCTCAAACCCCAGCTCTACCTGCTCGACTCAGAGAATCCACCAGACTCTGTCTGGGCCTCTCCTCTCTGTAACCATTGCCTGGAAATATTCCACAGGCAACAAGCTGAGGCCACTGTAGAGTTCACTTTGTTTGACTCTCAGCTTTCGGAGATCACTGTCCTGTGTCTCCTGGTATCTAGTGTCTTAAGACCAATTATTTTATGTATTTTGTCTCTTTACTTTGGTTGTTTCAATTAAGAGGATAAACCTGATGCCTATTCCTCCACAATGGGTGGCAGGATAAATGATGGTATTACATAATTCTGTTACCCCTAAGACAAGCAAGCTATTTTATGAAGATTTCTTTCTAAATGGTGGCCCTGACCAAAAGTCAGTTCACTATCCAGGAGGAATTGAGAGATCAGAGAAGGAGAAACAGTGTTTTTTAAAAAAGCTCTTTTGTAAACAGTTTGCTTGAATGTGTCTTTAAGTACTGTGTGGATGATCTCATGTCTAATTGAATAAGTCATTATGCCAATATTCACTAACACGCAGCTTTCCTATTTGATAAATCATGATTTAGATGTCTTCTTTGATATAGAAAGCTTAGGATGACCCTTAACCAGGGTTAACTGTACACATAATAACAATAGGTACACAAAACTAGGGTGAGACTTCAGGAGCTAGAAAATAAATCCTTGATTCCATCAAACTGTTTTAAATATAGTCAGCATACAACAAAATACTCAATTTCTTAAACACATAGAACATTTTGCTTAAAATTCAAGTACTCTAAAAAAAAATATTGGTTTTGATCACCCTCATCTGAACTTCAGCACTTTTCGTAGAAACTGACCATGATTTAGGAACGGTCAAAGATCACCAGACTCCAGTGGGTTGGACAAAAAAGTAAAACAGAATAAAGGATAGAGAGCGATGGGGAATGGGGAGGATGAAGAAAAGGATAAGCAGTTGTCCAAGATCTGCCTCCTGTACAGTTTCGTCTTGGTGAAACCTTGTGACTACAGCATTCGGTTTTACTTCTCTGAAGGAAAAAAAGCTTATCCCAGTAGGAATGCATAACGCTAGAAAACGTCATGCTTAGATTTGTGATCTCTTTATAGCGAACTGATTTAAGCCTAAGGGAACACAGTTGCTGCAGAAAACAAAGAATTTGGTAGATAAGGACTTTGAAACTTTTCTTCTATCTACTAGCATTTATGTTTCAGAACTCTAGACTGCCTCATGGAACGTTTCCATTTCTCAGAATAATGAAGTGGAAACAATTTTGGCCTCAGGCAGGTCCAGGAAAATCAAATCCACCCACTACCTAGATCTTCAGATCCACAACACACAGCAAGCTTCATGCCTGGCAGCTGATGTGCCTTAAAGTGCCTTAAGGGAGCAATTCTCCAACTTGCAGGTAGAAAACTACTGTAATGGAAGACGGAGGGCACCTGGGGTTAATCTCCTACAAGTAAAACGGGTCCTTACTTTTGCAAACATGGTAATGGTGCCATCTTTACAGTGATGAGAAAAAGGAAGAGCACTGTTGCGAGATTCGCACGCAATCTTAAAAAGACTAGCTCCCGTTCTTTGTGTTGCCTGAACAGGATGAGAAGGTCAGCCCTAGGAGGTGGAGGGATGTGTGAAGTCATTTCAGTTTGACCTGCTAACCAACACGGTAGCTACTAGCCATATTAACATTAGGATCAGTTGCTCAGTCATGGTAGCCACATGTTGGATGATGCAGATAGAGAACATTTCCGTCCGAACAGAAAGCCATACTGGACAGTGCTGCTCTCGATGTCTGCAAAGGCTGGGTAACATTTTTACAATATGTCAATATTTCAGTAGCTAATTTTCCCATTAAAAGCATTTAAAGGCAATTTTCCTTCCAATCCTATTGAAACTACGTGCATTAAAATTTCAGATTGTAAAGTCTCAAAAGAGGAAAAAAGTCGCTATGCTCTTTATGGGTAAAAAGTGAATTCAACTGCCTGAAATAACCACCTTGGATATTCATAGACAATATTTTGGTGGTGTGTGTTGAATACTCCTACGAAGGTGATAAACAAAAGTGACAGACTGCGTGCGGCATAACTAAAGTATACAATAGTCTTCTTATATGGATTAGTGTGCATACTCTGATTCACATTTTAAAATAGAGTAGCTTGGATGTGAGGAAATAAAAGAAGAAAACAGGAACACTAGAAAAGAGAATAAAATTGATGATAGCCAAAATATAGACAGCACTGTGACCCAGCCGAATGAAACAGGAAGAAACCCAAGATCAGGAGTTCTCAATTTCTACTTCTTTCATCTACATGAGCAAGTCCCCAAATCTCTCTCACCTTTGATATGTATACCTTCCTTCCAGGTGAGGTGTGAATATTATATAAGGATAATTAATACAGTGTGTCAATTACACTTCAATAAAAAAGAATGATTAATACAAAGTTCCTAGTCTCTTTAACACAATGAGAGGGTAATAAATGTGTCCTGTCATTTTTAATATAAAAATAAACCCATGAACTCTTAAGTTGTATATATTAAATATATACAGCTTTATGTGTGTCAATTATACCTCAATAAAGTTTTTAAAAACATAAATTCTGGGGTGCCTGGTGGCTCAGTCGGTTAAGTGTCTAACTCTTGATTTGGGCTCAGATCATGATCTCATGGAGAGAAGATCAAGACCCACATTAGGCTTTGTGTTGGGTGTGCAGCCTGCTTGGGGTTCTCTCTTTCTCTCTCTCAAAAAATAACAAAATAAAATAAAATAAATCCAGGAAATTGCTTTTAAAAACTTTCCCAAAAATCTATTGTAAATTTTATTTGATGTCACTGTTTAGCCCAAACCAAAGGTTTAATATACTCACCCTTAGATTTTAAAATACATATCATAGATACGATATCTGTCAAAAGGCAGTGAGGTAGAATATTAGTTTTGACCCCTCTGAGTTCCCATAGTTGTATGTTATACATTGAGATGATGTTACCCCATGTCCATTTTTGCATAAAAAATTTATAATATTTAAGTCCATTACATTCATGTTCTCTTTATGGAAAAAAAATATCCACAAAATGACGTGAGCCTTTTTAAGTTACCAAGTCCCTGTGAAGTTCTTTTACAGATAGTTCCTAACTTAAGATATTTTGACTTCTAATTTCTCAACTTCAAATAGTGGAAAAGCAATACTCATTCAGTAGAAACTGTACTGCAGATTTGGAATTTGGATCTGTTCCCAGGTTTGTGCTATGCAATCAGATTCTCATGATGCTGGACAGTGGCAGCAAGCCATGGCTTCCAGTCAATGAGCCATGTGATCATGGGGGTCAAAACTGGATAGACTGACCACTGTCTATACCCATACAGCCTTTCTTTCACTTTTACTACAGGAGTCAATAAATTACAAGGGATATTCAACACTTGATGATAAAACAGGCTTTGACTCGGGAGGTAATGTCCAACTACAAGCTAATGTATATGTTCTGAGCACATTTAAGGTCAGTTAAACAAAGCCATGCTGTTTGTCAGGTTAAGTTTATGAAATGCATTTGCAACATAACGATATTTTCAACTTACTATGTGTTTATCAGAACATACCCCATCCTATGTTGAAGAAGATCTGTACTTCACTGAATGCCCTGATCGAATTAATAAAGTCACAATTTTCTTGCTTTAGGACCTCCACTTACATGCCACTGAACACAGATCCAGTATCCAGTATTATTAATTTTCTTTTATGTGTTTGCACTTTTTCTTAACTTTGTGTTTCTCACAAGTCATGAAACACAAGTTGTGCTACGTGTGTTACATATAGTACATGTGTTATATATGTCATATGTAACATATATACGTGTAGACACATGTATATGAATGCATAGTTATATATCTAACAACCTTTCAATGACATCACATTTTGGATGTGTAGCTTTATAGGTATTATCTCTTCACCTGACTCATTTTCAAGAAAATTTCAGTGTCACAGGATCTTCCTCGAAAGGAGAGAGAGACATGTAATTTATAAAGTTGCACGTTCTTGAACAAACTGTACCTTTGACCAACGACTCTCCTAATTTTTGTTAACTGCATAAAGGGAAATTTTAAGAAACTCATACATACTATTGAAAATATCACATTGTATCGTATATTATCAAAATCACTGGCCTGCATACTAAATACGTCACGTTTTTCCCTGAAGACACGGACCTGTATTGAGATGAATATTTTGACCACTCATAAAAACCTGCCCATTCCTCTTGTCCATTCACTTTCTTTCAGAAATGGAGTTTACGACAATGACAAAAATGCGTTCACCCATGGAATACTGTCCAAAGATAATACAAAATTGGCTATAAAAATATTTTGGATTGGTAAAATAGCCAATTATTTGTTTTATATGAAAAAGGGCATTGTGTTTTAAAAAACGAACAATTTTGAACATATTCCAACTCTTTGCTAGTATTAAAATAATCTAAAACTGAAGCAAGTATTGTGGTTCAGTCAAATTTTGCTGTGTAAAAACCACCCCAAGATGCCATGGTTGAAGACAATAAAGACTTATTATTTCTCCTATGTCGGGTGTTTAGACGAACTACAAAATCCAAAATGGCCTCTTTCACATGTTTGGTGATTGGGTGCCAGATGGAGCATTTCAGTTCTCTTCCACATGGCTAAATTGGCTCCCTTGTGTGGATGATTCAGAGCAGTGATCAAAGAGGAAGAAGATATAAACTGCAAGGTCTCTTGAAGCTTAATCTCTGGAGGTCACGCTACGTCAATGCCAACACATTCTATTCGTCAAAGCAAGTCACAAGCCCACCTCAGATTTAAGGGGCTGGAGAAAGAGATTCCACCTCAGTGTTGGGGGAGTAGCAATGTCGCATTGCAAAGAGAGGATGGAAAGAATCTACATCCATTAAATAATCTAACTCATGCTGAGACTTCTTTATCTGTGTGTTATTTTTCTGACAAAACTGTGTGACAACATGACAAGACATCATTTGCATCTGTCTGACTTTAACAACATAAACATGAAAGGTAAATTTTACAAAAATATTTGTGGCCTTCGTCAATTTTTCCAAGGGCCTTTCTTAGTCTTTTGATAGTCAAAGCATTATCTTTTGAAGTCTAAAATAAATTTGCATTCAATTTGCTGGGTGTATACATAATGTTGACATCTTATACTCAACAATGAACTAACTAACCTACAAATGACCTAACAGAGTGAGTGAGGGCGTGTCTATGCTACTGTTACACAAAAATGATAATTGAGAGGTGCCTGATTTAATAAATAATCCTTTTTTTAAATGACTGCTTTTCTATTAAGAGTTTGGTATCCCTACAAAGTCTTGCAACTGCAGACCTAAAACCATATTTCATTAGTAAGGATTCTCTCTCAACCAAATTACTATGTTTTTTACTACTTATTTTCTATTAAACATTCCACTACTTCCAAATATGAATAAACAGAGCCATTCTATGAGTTTCAAACAGAGGCAGTTTTCCAGAATTTGCTTATGTGGGTACCAGAAGGGCTGGAGGAACAGAAGGAAATCAGCCTGACCTCCAGGCACTTCCATTGCTGCTGAGCCTCCCTGACTCCCGGAGCCACCCTTGCTGCTCTTAAGATCAAGTTCAAGAAAGGAGTATCTTATCCCTCTTTCTACCTCTCATGAGCTGAACCTAACAGGAACTACAAATTATAGGAGCCTGGAAAATGTCACCTACAGTTTTCCAGCCTCCTATAACACCAGGCAGAACATGCAGAGACAAGAATGGGGCTCAGAGAAAATGGCAAACGACCAGCACACTGAGTAAGACATAGTACCTACCTCCACCTGTCACAACGCAACAGTGGACAGGTATGTAACTCTAAAGCAAGTTCTGTTTTTGTTTTTGAAGTTTATTTATTGAGAGAGAGTGTGTGCACGCAAGTGGGGGAGGGGCAGAGAGAGAGACCCGAGGAGAGGGAGAGAATGCCAAGCAGGTTCCACACTGCCAGTGCAGAGCCTGACACAGGGCTGGAACCCACAAACCGTGAGATCATGATCTGAGCTGAAGTTGGACACTTAACCGAATGAGCCACCGAGGTGCCCCTAAAGCAAGTTCTGTTGTAACGAGGACTGAGGTAAGGTGAAAACGAGGTGGACCCAGACTAATTCTAGGAAAGACATCTAACAAACTGAGAGATCAGAGGAGGTAACATTTAAACTGGAATTCAAGTGATAAACAGAAGTCTAAATCACCATCTGGGCAGGAGAAGGGATTTCAAGATAGAGAAAATGACATTTTAAGGTGTTTGTTTGTTTTCTTTTTAGGAAAGACTAAAATATTTGAAAGACAGTTGTTTCTTGGACCAGACAACATGCAAAGGGCTTATTTTTTATTAACAGGAATAAGAAACTTTTTGACAAGATATTGAAGTTAAATTTAATTTGAGTTTTCTCAAAGAGGCATCCCTTTTCAAATACATCTAATAAAGCATTTTAAATCATTTCCAAGCCTGATTAAGGACATTATCCCCATTGTTACACCGATCTTATTCCTGTGTACTATAAGAGATCCCCAGTTTACTTTTCTATCCTCACTACTTTTAGGAAACTTCACCTGAGGCAGCAGAGGGGCTGGCTCAGTGGGAGCACCTGCTAAATTCTACTGAGACTGCACTTGGTGGAAGCATAACACATTGTGGTAGAGCTATCTCCCGTGTGAGGAATACGCTAGAATATTTGGCATTCACTTTATTTCTCAAATTGCTTCTAAAAGCTTTATTCTGTCTAGAATGACGGAAATCCCTCAGGTCACTGGATCAGGGCTAGAAACCGCCATGGGATTTAGATACCAGCAGTGACCTTGAGTCCAGATTCGGCTATGAACACTGTAACCTTGGGTAACTTTATCTGTAGAATAAGAGGATCTGAAGAGATGATCTCAAATGCTCCTTTCGGCTCTGATAAGGTAAAATGTTATGAAAATGCTTTAAAAGACGTCTGAGTTGGAGTGTGTGGGACAATGCATTACAAAATGTGCTTTTAGTTTATTGTAAATATTCAAAATGTCAGTGCTGGTCTCAGCATTTTTGTGTATCTATTTTCTTCTTTTTAAATGAGGCTAGAAAAATATCGGGGGGGGGGTAAGTTTTGAAAAATTAGACATAGGTGTCTTAGAGAACTATACTGAATAGTTGCCAGAAGGTACACTTCCTATAATTTTAGAACTTTGGTGCAAAGCTAGCCTAAAGAACTTCTCTTTTCTATTCCCCCATTCTTCATGGCAAGTTGGGATGGTGAAAAGATACTGGATTTAAATCCCACTGACGGTATTAAGTCTGCATACCATTGAACTTGTATGACATTAGACAAATAAAATAACTTCTCTGATCTCTAATTTCTTTTTTTATCAGCTACACAGAATGGGATTAATCATAATCTTTGGTTCATAATTCCATATCACCAGTTCACACATGTCTCTCCCTTTAATTTCATTTATATTTTTAGTCTCTTTCTTTTTAATTTTTATTATGTTTATATGTTTATTTTTTGAGAGAGAGAGAGAGAGAGAGAGAGAGAGAGAGAGAGAGAGAGAAAGAAAGCTGGGGAGGGGCAGAGAGGGAGAGAGAGAATCCCAAGCAGGCTCCACACTATCAGAGCAAAGCCCGATGTGGGGCTCAAACTCATGAACTGTGAGCTCATGACCTGCGCCAAAACCAAGTGTCGGACCCTTAACCAACTGAGTCACCCAGGTACCCTTGAGTCTATTTCTTAATTTTGGAAAAAATAATGAACAGAAGCTAATTAATATAAGGAATACACCTGAACTAGCCCTAGTTTTACTGAGTTTTGAAGATATAAAATAAGTCATACTGCATACCTTTCGGCTTTTTATTTTCCATGCAACAGGATGTTACTAAGAATAACCTACACTGTCCTGTTGCCTTCGGGTAGTACAGTTCACTCATTTTTATTGCTACCTGTTGTGTGAATATACACTAATTGGTTACAATGAATTAGGTCATCTCTGGATTTTTTAAAATTACGAACACTTCTGCTATGAATTATCTTCTTTATGTCTCCTGGTGCAAGATGTAAAATTTTTACATGATACATAAGTAGAGGCGGATAAATGTACATATGTTCAAATTCATAAGTTAATATAAAACTAGTTTTCTTTTTAACCAGTTTTCAACATGGCTGTGCTGATTTAAATAGCTGTCAGTAATGAGTAATAAATTCCATTGATCGACATCCTCTCAAACAATGGGAATTTTCCCCTCTCCTAATTTTCTGCCAGTTGAATAAGCACAACATAGTGGGTCATTGTGCATGTTTCTGCCTGTACTCAATTTAAACTTTTCTTCAAGTGTTTACTTACTGAATATATATCCTTCTTTTTGAGGAAGTGCAAGTTCATATTTTTCTCCATATTTTTATTGGCACCATCTGTGGGCTTTTTATGTTATTGGGTTGGTCAATTTTTATACCCCTGCACCAGTGGCACACTATATTAATTACCCTGTTTTTTAAAATCTCGCTCTCTAAATTATGCATTATCCATCTTTGTGTTCAAGCACGACTTATCTTTTAGAACCATTGTACTTCCACGTAAACTTTAGAATCAGCTTGTCAAGTTTCATGGAAAATTCCTGTAGGTTTTCACTGGATACGTCTCAAGTCCATAAATCAACTTAGAAAGAAATGACATCCTCAGGAGATAAGTGTTTCCATTATGAACGTGGGATACGTGTGCATTTGTTAACGTTTTCTTTAACGTACAACGGCAAAGTTTCAAAAACATCCATACACAAGGCTTGCACAATTTTGTTAGGTTTTAGACCCGCTATAATTTTAGTGGTAACTATATGTTTTAAATATACATATATACACATGTGTTTCCTAATTGTTTGTTGATGGTATATTTTAAAAATTATTGACTTTACGTATTGATCCTGTATCTGACTTCATCGCTAGGCTCCTTGTAAGAACCACTATTTCTCCATCTATAAAATACCTACTGTACGTGGCTGTTACAGAAATGAAATGAGGGGAGATTAGTGACAAGACACACTTCCACAAGCATGTCTAAATATCTCTTCACCTCCCTTCCTCAGAGGAAGATGATGGACAGAATGAACTCGAGGTTATTTTGGTTTACCAGTGCTTTGATTTTTTTTTTTTTTTGTTATATTTAGTTGCATAAAGATTGTGCTCTATTGGGTTAGTGAAATGCAAAGTGAATAACTGCATAACATTTATTTTAAAGCCAGGGAAAACAAAGGACACACTGAAGAACCAAAGTCTCGACATAATGGCTTTGTTATTATTATGTTACACATAGAAATAACACATAAGAAGATTGTTCGAGTTTAATGTTTTTACAGGAAAAAAATGTGGTACATCTTTGCCTATGTCTGCATTAGATATAGTGAAAACTCAATTTTTGGATACATCTTAGACCTGTAAGATTCCCTTCCTTCCTTCCATTTTTCTTCCTTTCTTTCTTCCTTTCTCCCTTCTTCCCTCCCTAACTTCTCTTCCTCCCATCTTTTCTTCCTCTTATCCATGAGGAGGGTAAGACTCTTTGAATCCTGAATTAAGCTTAAGAGATAATGTGTAGATGGCTTTAGACACTTACTTGGAACATTAACTAGTCTTTCACCTTGGCTCTGGGTGTTAAAACAGCAATTTATGGTGATGTCACCTTGGACGAGTGTGTTCATTTTCACACTCTCACATGTATAAATGTAATATATTCAAACTTTTAATACTAGTTTGCAACAGAGATATTTTATACCTTAATATTAAAGATATTCTGAAATTTTTAATTATTTTTATTACTAAAATCCCATGTCATGAAATGCTGCTTATGCCCCACTGTAAGTGTAAGTCACACATTTAGGAAGCTTTCCTCACAACGTGCATGAAGATCACGCTTAATGCTCCCTAAGCTATGGAAAAACACCTACATTAAAGTACATAAATGACCTCTCATTAGGATGACTTTGCTTCAATAGACTTAGAATGACTCCTATATCAGAAATTGTTCCTACATAGGCATGAAAAGTAAGTCTTCACATCAAACAAGCTTACTTCACCTTTTATAGAGTTATAAATAGTCAAAGGAGGTAACTTAAAGGTGAAGCAGTGAAAAATTCAACTCACTGAATCTATTTCTCACACAGTGACTCTTTTCTATCACCATCCATTTTCAATCCTTGTCCTCAAATAAGAGCTATTTCTTACTTATAACAGTGAAATGTCATAAAACCACATTTAAGAAGAGTGATTCTACTGTTTAAAAAATAAATGTAAAAACGGAAAACCACCTTTATGTTCAAATGTTGTCTTTCCGTCTACTCCTAAGTTTTCATTCCAATCATTAGAGTTAATGATTTTTTTAAATCCATGGCCATGTAAAATCAATTAAGGACAACTCTTTCCTATGCATAAACATCTATTTTTAAAAGTCTAAGATGTACCATAGCCAACTTTAAAATTCATCTTGTCACCCTTTCTTTGCCTTCTCTTAGATTAGTAAAATGTAAATAATCATATTGGATATAATCAGTGAAATCAAAGACCATATTCAAGAATGAAAGTCATGAAATGATTATTTCATTATTTGAAAGATGTTTTAGATTTTACAAAAATGCCATAAATTCTATAGCCCTCCATGCGGGAGATGTGAGTAAAAACTATTGCCGATTTAGACGATACTGTTAGATACTGAAGATGACTTAATGTTATCATAACTTTTTCAAATGGAAGAAAACAAAGTTCTTTGCCAGAGATAAAACAAATTATCAAGATTTAGATTCTCATAAAGGCAGAATTAAATTACTTACTTTAGTCCCTACATAAACAGCAACAACAAAACTATAGAGTGTGCAATGTCCTTTTCCCATGTCCCCTCCAAAGAAAAGTTTTCTGTGACTAACTGTACCTTGTAGCCACTTTGATTTGGATTAACTCTAATGGGAAAAGAAAGAACTCCAGAAAGCCCACACTGCCTTTCATATAATTATCTTTATATATTAGTCTAATACACATGTGTTACTTCAAGCTGTCTTAATCAAGATTATTAATTCTTAAAGGTAATTCCAATTTAGGTCAGAGTCTTTAACACATAATTGGATTGACTCTGGATGACCTCAAAAGGTTTGAGTTCCTTGTTACGGAATTCGTGTGACAGACACTGGTTACTCATTTTCTGGTTGTTTGCAAAAATATGTATAGACCTGATCTAAGTTGGACCAAGCAATCCTTAAAGCCTTTTTCAGATCCAAGGTTCTAGGCTCTCATGTTATGAATAGAAGTTTATCTTTACAAGGATCTACGTTCTTGATTACTTTTGAAGAAATTACTTTTGAAGAAATTATGAGAAATTATCTTAAAGAAATAGCATTGGTTTCTCTGGGGTAAAAGTTAAATGAAGTTAATTTATTTTACATTGTTCCTAGTTTTATCTGATCTGACTTTAATTTAAAATTAACTCAATCTATTTGGATATGTGGTGCTCAATGAAACAGAAACAATTACCTAAGTCACGTGTAAATGCAAGATTTGCCAAACTCATGATTCTCTTACAAGACGCTTGACATTTTAGAAGAGTGTTCAGCAGGAGGATTTCTGGCTGACAAAGCCCACTTCCAGAAGTGTTGCCTGACATCACAAACATCCACTTAAAGCCTTATGTAGGCTTTAAGATCCAGAATTCTATTATATTTTAAGACTATAATATTACAAGGTAATGATTCAGGGACATTAATTCACAGATACTTAATTTCTTCAAAAAAATGAGAAATGAATAAATATTTTCTTTTTATTACATTTTTTTAAATCTTCATTTATTTTTGACAGAGAGAGAGACAGAGTGTGAGCAAGGGAGGGGCAGACAGAGGGGGAGACACAGAATCTGAAGCAGGCTCCAGGCTCTGAGCTGTCAACACAGAGCCCGACGCGGGGCGCGAGCTCAGGGACCGCGAGAACGTGACCTGAGCCGAAGTCACACACTTAACTGACAGAGCCACCCAGGCGCCCCAATAAATCTTCAGTAGTTGGAATCTATTAAATGATTTTTTTGTATTCATTACATGAATAAAGGTACTTAGTGAAAAAATGAGATTTCACTAAAAAGTTTACAACGAACAACAGCCATCTACTTCAAACAACATTCATTAACTGTCCTAGGTCAAGTCATTTGATATATTTCTGCTCCACTTGCTTCATCGGATGAGTGGAGATATTACGAAGGCCCCACCTCGTAGAATTGTTGTGCACAAATGTGTAAATAAATATGCACAATGTCTGCAACACAGCACAAAATAAATGTTAGTCATTATTATGATGATCTCCCCCTTCCCTGTCCTAATTTTCACAGCAGGCACCCTAATCTTTCCCCTGGCACTTACCTCCATACTCTAAAAAGTGATGCACTTTTGTGCATTATTTGTTTTGGATTCTAACAGATGATACCATAGTGTATCCTCACCATACCCCAGTGCCTCTCAAACTACCCATACAAAGTTGCTATTTTATAGTTTTGGTTAATGCGAGATTCATCCATGTTGACTACCTCATTACATCAGTTAGGAATTTCAGGCACAAGTAACAGTAAAACCAACAACAGTGATTTAAACAAGCCGAGGTTCTAGTTCCATCTACAGTAATTCTGGAGCGACACTGTGACTGCTCTTCCCTGCTGCCCTCAGTATTTTGCTTTGTATTTTTATAGTTGTTAAATCACATTGCACGATGGCTGACTCTGCTCCAGGCAAGAGGACCACCTTCAAAAGCAGAAAGCAGAGGCTAGCCAGGGTGGCAAAATCCTTTCATCTCCTGTGGACTGCTCTTATTAGGAAAAGAAATAACTTTCTAAAAAGTTAGCCAGTACAATTTCTCCTGCATCTCATTGACCGATACTGAATCCTACGGTGGCCCCTACCTCTAAGGCAGGCTGGGGCAGTCAGGATCTTACACAAAAGAATGGCATTGTGTTCACTGGCCTAGTTCAAAGGGTCTCATACTTTCCCAGTTCACAGCTCCATTGGCATTTCTGTGATTATTTTCACGGCGCCCCTAGGCAAAAGAAACGCCAATAATTCCTCTGTTTTAAGTAGCTGGGATCAAACAACGTAATATATATTCAAAACCTTTACAACTTAGTAGCCATTTGAGTAAACACTATGCACCAGTTGTAAAATAACAGTAACAATTTTTAATAAGATGAAGTGTGAGCCTGTTGGGCACTGTACAACTTCTCAAATTTTAAAATCAGATTAGACACTAGCCTCCTCTTTTGTGTTCCAGGTTGATTTCCATGCAGTACTTTATATGTATCAAAAAATCACCAAAAATCCTGCTTCACAAAGATATGACATCCTGGAAAAGAAGGTAGTCAGATCTAAGGGTGAAACCAGGAATTGCCTTGATTTAGCTCAAGAACTGAACTCCTATCACCTGGAAGAGGAGTGCAGAGTAGAGGATGATTTCCTTTGGAACAAGTGCTCTGTCAATAGAATGTTGGCCAAATTTTTCTCTTTTCAGCTCAGTGCTTGACTCCCCCCCCCCCCCCGCCCCCCCCACCAAGAGTTCCTCAAAAGCCCTGAGTTTCTAAGGGTTCCTCTGGAGCTAATGGCTTGATTGCTCATCCACACAAGGTTCCAGGTTCAGAATTACTTTGCTTTCTTAGTCACTATTCCTCAGTTGCCTTCTGATTCTCCATAAAGCTGGTATCTTTCATTGATGGTGGACTCTCAGAACTCTTTATTTTCCATATGCTTTGATTATTTTTAAAATTACATTCCTATTATTGCAGTGGAGTTTGAGAAGGGGAAAAAAACAGTGTTGATGCAACATTTTCAACTAGAAGTCCAGGGTAGATTCTGAAAATGACTTAACTTTGGCAGGAATAATGATAAAAGTAGAGAATTCCAGGTGTTACCCCATATGAAGGATGTGCTTTTATTAGATAATACATGATTGTCCATCATTTATACCCCAGGTTGTGAGAGACCATGTATTTTGGACATCACAAAACTCCAATCACTGGTCAGATGTCTAATATTTCAGGATGTTCTAATATTCACCTGATCACCACCCCTCTCCACACCAACAATGCCCTAGTTAATGCAAGATTTTGTCTAAAACAAGTTACCTCCTATTTCAAATACCCATCCATTCTTTCACAGTGACTTCATCTGTACATGGATATTAGAATGAAAGTAAGTTTTAAACTACGTATTATTGGGGTGCCTGGGTGGTGCAGTCAGTTAAGCATCTGACTCTTGATCTCGGCTCAGGTCATGATCTCACAGTTTGTAAGTTCGAGCCCCACATCAGGGTCTGCGTTGATGGTGTGGAGGCTGCTTGGTATTCTGTCTCTCCTTCTCTGTGTCCCTCACCCACTTATGCATGTTCGCGCGCGCTCTCTCTCTCTCTCTCTCTCTCTCTCTCTCTCTCTCTCTCCCCCCCCAAATAAATAAAGTAAAAAAATTTTTTTACACTAGGTATTAATTCCAGGCAATTGGCCAAGGCCAACAGATTTGGATGTAAGTTTTATCAACCTCCAATTCATCAAATGTTTTGCATTATAAAAGACAGTCTTTCAAAAATACTTTCATACTTTTGTATCCTATTGTCTACTGTCTATTCCTGGATAACATTTTTGAAGACAAAGATATCTTATTATTTCTATTAAGGAAGAAGATATGTTGTGCTAGGGAAGAAAATAATATACAAACAGATTTAGTTACAGATTAAATATTATCAGATTCAAAAAGTCCCTACATCATTCCTCCTACTCAGTTCCCTGCCAGACTATAAAAGAGTTGTTTCTTCGAAAATTCTGATGCCAGGAGTCTTCACATTTGTAAACATGTATCCAGGTCTCACTGAAGAGCCTGAAATCAAAGTTGGTAGTTATAACTTTATCTATTTTAGATGAAAGTGTTCAGAAACAAACAGTAGTTTCCCTTTTATCTTTACACAGGACCTGTGTTAAGTTCAGAGTATATACAGGAAGAAATATGCCTTACATAGATCTGTTTCTTCATTTCCAATAAGAGGTCACACCAGCAGGTACATTATGTACACTCACATAGGCACTCAGTCATCAGCACGTTTGGCAAACAAACTTCCCAGTATTTTATCGGCTTCAAAAGACTTGCATTGTTAGTATTTAAAATGAGAAGTTCTCAGACATGAGAAGGCATGGGGAAAATTGGATGGATTTTATTTTTATTGGACAATTCAGTCATTGGATCTTAATCTTAAGGCTTCCTTTCAAATTATATTTGTTTTCTGGAGATAGCAGTTCATGTTAAAAAACTAAGTTTTTGGGTTGGGTAGCTTTGAGGAAGCCATGCATAGGTTTTTAAACAACCCAAAATATTCGCTTTCTCTCTCTCTCTCTCTCTTACACACACACACACACACACACACACACACACAGACACACACACACACACAGACACACACACACAGTTATTTTGCAAAATTACCCAATGAAAGTACAGCTACCATGTGTGAAAAAGTTCTTGGTATTTTATTGAGTTGCCTCAAACTCCTGTATAATATTTGGTTTCTTAATATGCATATTAACACTCAGATTATTTTATTACTCTGTACATAGCACTTTCCATACCGATTCACCTCCTGCATGAGGTTGTAAATTTTTGGAGGCATAGACCATGATTTTCCTTAGGAAATAAATCTGCAGCATCTGCACTTTACTAAAACTGTAGTAAACCCTTAAGAATTATATGCAAAAATATTTTTTCAAAACAAGAGATCCTGTTTGCAAGCAAAAGAAACTGATACTGGCCACCATGTGTATGCAAGAAGGAAATACACTGGAACAATAATGCCGATTCATGGGATTCTCAAGGACCTGGATCAGAAATTGCACAAAAGCCAAAAGCCTCCTCCTTGAGGAGCCAAGAGTTAGGACCCAGCTGTCCCCCTGTCTTTGACTCACCACCACCTGGCTGAGTGGGGAGCAAATAACCAGCCAAATCTCAGGTGCATGCCCACATGCTAGTTGCCAGGAAATCAAGAAGGGAGATGTGGTCCTCCTTCCTTCTGGGCAGGAAAGCCCCTCTCTTTCTCACTAGTCAGCCTACTGGGGACACCCCAAAACCAGGCTGGGGGTAAATCTTGAGCAGGCAAAAAATTATAATGTGACTGCCTAGTAACCTCATGCATGCTTTATCCTACATTACATTTCCAATTAAGAACGTTCCTCTGAATGTAATGGAATAGATTTTTTACAAACAAAATTATGCACATTTGTCCTCCAAAGAAAGCAAGATCTCATTAGCCCAGGATCACTAGATCATGTCCATTTCTCCTGTGAAACTTCTATGTCTGATCTCCATCCTTCTTTCATTAGAATGATCCTAAAGTACCCAAGTTAATTAACTTCTCCTTAAAGGATGATTCATACACCTTAGGCTTACTCTCTATTTGATAACTGTTTATAGAAACCTAGATCTCTTAGTTTATCTGTGTTTAAAACATCTCAAACATCTCAAACTTTAATTCCAAAAAATCCAGTATTTGATATGAGAAGTACCATCCTCTATCAAATTGTTTTTGTCTTCTAGTTTTATCTAAAAACCCCACTTTGTTACTTTTTTTCTTTGCAAATGAGAAAATGAGTACTTCCAATTGTCTTTGCATTGTCTTCTCAAGTGATGCTCCACAGCAAAAGTAAACATAGTTCTTTACCAGTTTAGTTCCGAAAGAGGAGCTTATAACGTGACACTTAATATATAGGCTCTAGGCTCTTACATCATTCTTAAATTCTGATTAGCTTTAGTGGGACCAGAGTGAATTTATTTAGGAAAGAATGAGCTCCATTTTCTTATTCTTTATTGCACTTTCAATACAGTACCATTCTTTAAGCCCATGAATGTCTAGACCCTCAACATTTAGAAAATGAGGAGTTGGACTGAAATACACTATATAAAAGAGAACTTTTATGAACTCTCCAGAAACTCCCCAGTGTGGAACATGCAGAAATTCACAACACCACAGTTATATAGCTCCTTAGGATGTAAATAATCTTTCCAAATAATTATTTACATAGAAAGAAAAAACAACATTTTAAAACCTTTTAAAAATTAAAAATTCTATTACAGAAACCCAACTTTAAATGGTACAATATATTTAAGAATTTTATAAATGTTAAACATGTACACTTTAAAATTTTTTTTCAAGTTTTTATTAGAGAGAGAAAGAGAGAGAGAGAAAAGATGAATGGGGCAGAGGCGGCAGGGCGGGGGGGCATGATCTGAAGCAGGCTGATAGCAGAGAGCCCAATTTGGGGCTCGAACTCATGAAATGTGAGATCAAGACCTGAACCAAAGTCAGACACTTAACCAACTGAGCTACCCAGGTGCCCCCAAATGAAAATTTTTAATATGATTTTATTTCACTAAAAGTCTTAGGCTAATTTGAAGTTTATTTAGAATCTGTTATGATGAGTAGAATTTACTTAAATAGTTCCAGTTGTACAAATTTTAAATTTTGAGTGTCTATCCAATTCTTTTTGATGATGTACAATTCAGCTGAATTCTCATTCATGAAAGATGAGAATATAAGGGCTATTGCAAGGATTGAAGGAAGTAATGCATGGAAATATAATAGCATTAGTAATAACAGTACTTACATTCCACCTACTGCCTACAGGAATAAATAGGAATAAATATGCTTTACTTTGAGATTTTTAATTTAAAAAATCTAGACACATACTGGGGCTTTTATAATGACCTCTAGTATGGAAGATTTTAGATTTTAATAGCTCATGTTCAAAACTCTGTGCTAATGTAAGACCACAAAAGTATTCTTAGAGTTATGCCAAATTGAGTGATATGCTTCTTGTTTGTACACAGCAATCAGAGCAAGCACTTTATGAGTTTGAACATATGGGGAAAATTTAGCAAATGAACTTTTTATCTTAAAAGTTAATAGATTCTCCACATGTAGCAATACATTAGTGAAGCTATTATCTGGGAAAGATTAAAGAAAAAAGACACAAATAGATGGAAAGTGTGTGAGACAGAGGAAAAGAGAGAGAAGAAAGAGAGAAAGAAGGGAGAGGGGAAGGTCTTATCAGAAAAACATGCATAGTGACGAGCTGCAGGGAGAAAAAGTCATTGAAGCAGCATTCACGAGACATTCCTCAATGTTGATCTAGTCCAGTTGGTCTCAAACTTCAGTTTAGTTCATCATAATCACCTGAAGGGTTTGTTGAAACACAAGTAGTGGGACCCGACCCCAGGATTGTGATTCGTAGGTTTGAGTGGGGCCCCAAACTTTGTGCTTCTAACAAGTTCCCAAGTGATACCAATGCTTCTGGTCTGGGAACCCTGCTTTGAGAACCACTGGTCTCAACAGATTTTTATAACAGATTGATGGCCTAGTGCTTTGTTCCCCTGCTTGATAAGAAATCTAAAACATGTTTTGATGAATAATATATATGACTGATACTATTCACATTTTCCCAGAGTTTACCAATTATTATGAAGAGTGGGCTATTAAAGTCTAATCATTACCCATATATTCAAGACCAAAATTATCCAATATCCTGAGAATTCCATGTAATATAGAGCTCTACCCAAAAAGCAGATTTTAAAGTGTTTAAATGTAAGTTAGATGCAATAAGCATTTTTGGCCATGGACAATAAGTAAGAATAGAGAACATCACATGTGTGGATACAAACGAAAACAACAATGAAACCCCATTCTTCCCATTTCAGAAAAGGCAAAAATTAAAATGTGTTATTATATCCTATGCCTTATTGGTGGAAGTTGAAGGTGAGGACACCTAGAAAGGGTGATTCCAGGGTTTATCTAGGTGGTGAGATTGGCACCCATCATTTATAGCTTATTGTAGTTTCTCGTATTGAAATAAGACTATAAAATGTGTTACCTGGGTAATGAAAATACATTGTAATGCTTTAAAAACTAGTCTTACTTCAGTACCAGTTATGGATGTAAGTAACAGATTTAAATTTCACTTGTTTCTTTTATGAAGTCAAAACATCCTTTATTTTATAGTTAAATTTGGTAACTCTGAACAACATATTTAATAAATTAATGGGGGCGGCTGGTAAAGTGGCAAAGGAGGAGAAAAGGTCCACGGAGACAGGCTGCAAAACAACTCAGAGAACGGGATTTAGTTCTGGAGTGGAGGAAGCATGATGCTGTCCACTTAGGCTGCGTGAGTCATATGTTATCACTAGACGCCTTCTCCCTACAGAAATGCCCATTAGCTGATTAACTGCTCCCTCGTGTCCCCAGCTGCCCTGACCACATAGGTTAATAGCACTGCTTCTGGGCTAGCTGATGTTGCTATATTCTCATATTTTTAAGGAGTTATATACCAAGGAAGCACAGGCCAAATAAAGCACATATATAACTTAACAGGGAACACTGAACAAAAGGTCATGCCAAATTTGCAGCCATTCCCTTTATTTCCTTGAGCAAATATTCTTTATTCACAGGAGAAACTCTTCTATAACAACATGAAACAATCTTTCCTGAAAGTCATTAGAAATTATATTATACACACACACACACACACACGGAGGTAAAAGAACCAAAAAAGAAAAACCTGACAAAAGTCAATATCAAAACCTCTATTGCTATATTTCCTAAAATATATGGAAGGAATTAAAATTTTCTGCGAGTTAATTTTCTTCTTATTTAAATCACATAAAATATTAGATGAACTAATCATGTTTCACACTAAAGAGGTTAAATGAGGCTGGAAAATAGTAAAGAAATTAATCCACATTTAGGACAAAGTTAACTTGTTGTGTAAGCCTCTGGGAACCACTTAGCAGAAATTACATAATCTTGCATAATAGCAGATTGGCTGAATACTCTAGAAGTTTGCTGATTTAGCATTTAATTCTTACGGAGCAATTATTGGGAAGAGAAGTTCTGTCAGATAATAAAATTAACATTGCTACAGTATTTAGATTTTTACAATCTTTGAAGATGGATTTCATGGAGATGAAATGCGTGTGTGTATTGTATACACATACAACATACACATACAACATACAGGCATGTGTGTGCACACCTGTACACAACACCCCTTCCTGTGCTAGAACAAAGCTTCATTCTTTAACCACACAAATACATCTCTTTTCATGATTCAGTTGATCAAACTATGCAGTTGAGTGCTGGCTGATGGATGAAATGCAAAGCTGTTTCTTTTTCGTCAATCCTAAACTTGTGCAGATTGTTTTTCTGTTTTTTTCTGTTTGCTAATATCACAAAACAGGTATCCTTTAGTAAAATCTTGATAACCTGTGAAATACCCCTTCCCAAACCAGGTAAAACTTCTAAGTTGATCATTTTCCCCAAAATAATATTTTATTTCAATAGTAAAAAAATCAATTTATAAAACTTAAAAAATTAGAATATAAGAAATCACAATCTCCATTTTCTAGAAACTACTCCCTTGCTATTACGTGACTTGATCATGACTTCAGCATTGGTCTTGTCCTCCCTTTACACTGATTCTTGAATTATCTTTCTGAAACCTACAACCCTGTTTGGTTGCAGAATAATATTCAAACTCCTTACCAAAGGTACAGCCTAATGCACCTTTTCAGTGCAGCCTCTTCTCTCTACATCTAATTCCACGCAGCCTTTTCTCATCCCTCGACACCCCTGTCATTCCTGTGCCATCCATTCTCCATGCTTCCTTTGCCCTCCCCAGGAACCTATGTCCACCACCATCAGACCTGAGATCACCTAGTTGACACATGCCGTCCTGGAGTGCCAGGATTCCAGAACATCCTAGATGATCACAGCATCATCACTTTATACCTTTGTCTTAATTCCTCAGTCTGCCACTGGAAGAAAGGCTGGAGTATCAGGAACAGACATTACTGATGGCTTAGGCATAGAGGAAATTACAATATAGCAAATGAAACATGACTATTCACAGGAAGAGGAAAAAAGACCAAGCCCTTCTCATGGGGTCCCCCCCACAAAAGAACTCCAACTGCTAATTCTAATCATCTCTCTCCATGTTATTTAATGGTCTCCTACTCTTTAGATTAAAATCATGTTTTCACGGCACCACATACACCTTTATGTCTTTAGGAAAATCCAACTCCTACTAACATCGCTTAATGTGTTTACCCATGCCCACTCCCGACCAGGACAGCCTGGTAGACACAATAGTCCATAGCATCATACATATAGTCAGTCTATGGGAAACACAGCATGTTTCCCAAATCTGGGACGTGATTTCAAAAATCATATCATAATTGGACTTCGGCAGGACAGCATACATTTGGGTTCAGAGCTGGCTCCGACACTCATTCTCTTTTAGTCCTTTCCACACAAGATGGAAAGACATGACTCTTTATCCTTCCTGTAGTAACCCCAGCCTCTTGCAGGTTACTCTGCACAGGACATATACACAAACACGTACGTGTGCCCAAATGCATTCATTCAATAGGTATCTTTAGAAACTTGTTATGCTTCACTCACTGTGATCAGGGATGTGTTTACAGTGGTGAGCAAAGCAGATGTGGAGCTGGTCATGTGAGGCAGACAAGTCACGTCAAACACAAATCTTAAACTGGACGGTGTAATAAGCAGAGCAAAAGAAAATTGTAAGGCACGGTCAAATTGTCCACTCAGGGGAACCTGACTTAGTCTTGGGGTCAGAGAATGTGTCCCTGAGGAAGTGACTCTGAATTTTTATCTGAACCATAAGTATTGATTAGGTGAAAGAGGAAACCTTGTGACCAACGGAAGCATCTCTTCAGGCTTAGAACTGCTTCAATTCTAAGGCTGAATAAGACTGACTCAAGACACATCCATCACTCCTGCAAAGCAGAATTCCAATAATATACTCCTGTGATGGTGCATCAATAAAGCCATATTCAAACATGAAAAACTGTATTTTTTTAAGTCCCAATCTGACTAGATTTAAAAGTAAATATATACATTTATCTTATATTTGAAAAGCTCTTTCTTTCAACATTTTAACATCAGCTAGGGCTAAAGTTATCTTTGGAACCATTTTCCTTTGATTACACAAATCTCAACGGCACTTTATCTTCTCTCAAATAATAGACTGATTATATACATTTGCTTTAACCTTCTGAAATTGCTGGGAAAGAGCCTATCTATAAATACACAGTGATAATTGATGGTCAAAATGCCAGTCAGTATCTGAGCACATTGAACAATTTTAGACTCAAGAAAGAGAACAAGTTAAAATTGCTCGAAGCTTGTATTGCTTCTAAAGATGCCTTCCTTTATGCACTATGATTTCTGAATGGGCTCTAGTGATATTGTTACATTCATAATATGTCTCTCTTCTGAGTAGTCAAAATGCAACCTTTATATTTTCTTAACCTATTAATTCAGCAATGCTTGGTTAAATGCATATGTAGAAAATGAAAAACTCAGAAAGAAATCCATTTAGTACAGGAGCCTATCAACTTAAAAATAAAAGTCTCTCTCTTGATCGCCAATCCCCAAACTTGCCAGCAGAGTATCCTCTATGTTTTATTTATTTTTTTAATTTTTTTTTTTTTGCCCTTTACATCTCATACTTCTTTCCAAATAAGCACTGGAGAACCCACCCTGTAGTATTAAACATTATGATTGCATTTAACCTGTCTATATTGATGATTATTTAGTTCCTTCTCTTTTATTTCTCTCATAAACACCATAATACTAGATAAAACACTGTTGCAAAGTGTACAGATACTTCTGTAAATATACATTTCAGTATATGTAGCAGACATACTAATACTCCCCACATATTACATTTTCTTCCCTACGTGGTTAGGCAATACCATGTGACTGTTGTGTCCAATGAAATGGCCAGGCCAAGTCCACAATTTGATCCTGCTGGTTTTCCCTGCCCTGCCATGGTAACCAGGAATCTGAGTGTTCCAGAAGTTTCAGCTACTAGATAGTGGAGCTTCCATCTTACTGGCTACATGAACCCGAACCTCACGCCCAACCCCTCAATCCTAACCTGCACTCAACTTCCAGCAAGAGTGAAAAATAATTTACTATCAAGAAACATTTTCACCTTTATCATGACATTTGGTCCATGGGGTTGGGGTGTTTACTAAGTAGACAGCCTGTAAATAGGATTGTAGCCCTTTTCTTTATAAGGTTTTTACCAAATAGAACTGTTATTTAAAATCTCATACATAGGTATGTATGTGTGTGGGTATACAAATATATGTGTTTATTACAAGTGTAGTTCTTATTATAACACGTTAGATTTTTTATTTCACTGTATAATATCATTCTTCTCACTTGTTCCACTCTCCAATCTCTCTTTCAGACTATGGGTTGATACTTCAACCTGACCCCTAGGTCTTTCTTCCTCTTACCTGAAGCCACGAGATTGTCTGCCCCCATGGAGAACCGAGATTATCTGTCCCTTAATTCTAAACAACTATTCCAGTATTCTGTTGGAATTCCATGAGCGTTACCATTAAATTAAATGATACAATGACCATTGTTGACTTGTGACATATGTATGGCTAGGCATAGCATAAGTATTTTAATTCACTTCTTTGGATAACTGTCCCTACCATGAACCTTATCTTGAGAGCACATGTCAAAATTGTTAACAAGATTTCATATTTGCTTGCATGATTATTTGATTTTTACACGACACCTCTAAACCGTAAGCTTCATGAGAGCAGGGAGCCATTTGTGTCACTGCTGTACTTCAGCCCAAACCTTGCAAAAGCATCAGGCTCGTTCGATTTGCTCAATACACACTTTTAGAATACTGCATTTTGTTTAATTATAATGATGGGTGCTTTCATAATTAACATAATGATATTCAAAGCAAATTTTCAACAAAAAAATTGGCACATGAATACATAATTTGAGAAGATTATTATTGTCCCTCTTGATTTTCCTTGATACTGATTGCACTGAAGTTTTATTTCGTGTATTTTGTCAAGTATTTAGATATCAGTTTTATGTGATCATATGTACCTGTACATCCTGATAAATATCCAGGATAGAGGAGTATTTGCATTACATACATATACACACGTGTAAGTGAACTCTGTAAAACATTCATTTAAATCAGTGGTGCTCGGGGGACAATTTTGCCCTTCTCTCCAAGGGACATCTGGCAGCATCTGGAGACATTTTTGGTTTTCACAACCGAGGGACAGAGGCTACTGGCTTCTAGCAGATAAAAGTCAGGCGCGCTGCTAAATAGCCTACAATGCACCACCACCACCAAAAGAAAGACTTATTCAGCCCAAAATGTTAACAGTGCCAAGACGAAGAAATCTTGACTGAAACCATGACCTTTAAATTTTAAATACAGAAAAAGTATAATGAGTTTTTTTCCCTGAGTTAATATGTTTGATATATATTATTCAGAGCAAGTAACGTAGTGGTTCCTTTCATTGGAACTGAAAATGTTTAGCTTCATCAAACCATTGCAATCCATACAGTCTCCACGTCAACCTTGAATCTAGAGGAAAGTGAAGTAACTTCTATGTCGAGCATGTCTTTCTAGGCAAGGCTCCTCACACTGGGGTCTTGCTGTCTGAGGCGGGTCTACGTGGTGTGGAGAACATCCAGGACTCTGAGCCGAGACGCAGGGTCAACTGCTGGAGGACAGTGGATGTGAACTAATGCGTAATCTTAAAGCCCTCTATAAAATCCGCCCCTATAAATCCTGGTTCTCGGTGGTTTTATGTGAGGGCTTATTCATCTTCCGCATTAGCAGTAAGTATAATTCCCTTGTGTGCCCAGAATGGACAATGTGAAAGATAAAGTGGTGCTTTCCATTGGGGGGGGAGGGGGGGAGGATGATCATCCTTATGATGCTCTAGGCTACTCGATTAGGCTTTTACAAGGCAACAAAGTAAGCTGTTCTATATGTGCCCCAAGCAGCAACTCTTTTAAAACACATTTACCTAAAACACTTTGAAAACTGAGTTTTACCATTCCTTCACAGCCTCAGAGAATTTAATAATTTATAGGTCTGCACACTGACCATAGAAATATTTTGTCATTGATGTTTCCATTAAATTGTACTTGCTTGAAGTCAGCATGGAGTCAAAATTCTTTGCAGTGAATACTCTGATTTCTTTCATTCATTTATCAGGGATGCTTACTGACGGCTTACATGAATAGAATCCTGCCTTTGGACATCATTTTTACAAGAAAGGAACAATCACGACATTGAGTAAGATTCCTTGTGAAGAAAAAAAAAACCTTCACATCAATAAAAAGTATATTTCTAATCATTTCCTTGGTTTCACACAGTAGAAAACTTTCTGTTCAACTTATCCTTGAATCCAGCACAAGCACCTTTAGAGAAGTAAGAATTCAGGCCCCATCTGGTAACTTGCTCCAACTCCTCGATTGAGGCCTAATGACTGGGTTAAGGTGGGGAGGGAGGCAAGTATGGGTTTTCTCAGATTCTCTGAACTCAGAGCAGCGGCATACTTAAAGGTCTTATTTCCAAAGGTCTTATTTCCGGCTTCCTTTTCCCCCAGGTGAAATGGTAAGAATGTGGTGATAAATGGACGACATTAGGTTTTCAGCTAGCTCTTTGATCAGAATTTAACACCTTAAATGGGTACTTATTGAGCTTTACATGTGTTTCATTACAAAGTCTAGGGGGGTTAGACACAAAAGGGAGCAAATTTTTAAATTTTTTTAAATGTTTATTTATTTTTGAGAGAGAGACAGAGTGTGGGGGGGGGGGGAGGGGCAGAGAGAGAGGGAGACAGAGAATCTGAAACAGGCTCCAGGCTCTGAGCTGTCAGCACACAGCCTGACACAGGGCCTGAACTCAGGAACAGCAAGATCATGACCTGAGCCAAAGTTGGATGCTTAACCGACTGAGCCACCCAGATGCCCTGAAAAAGGAGTAGATTTTAGCATGAGGAATAAGACAAAACATATATAACCATTATATATGATAAACTAGTGTTAAGTAATTCTGTGCTGTAGAGAGGAGGTACCATTTCAACTGGTATTTGAATTAGAGAAGCAGGCACAAATGGAAGGGGAGAGTCCCTGTAACAGAGACCAAAATGAAGGAGAGGAATACTCCAGGTACTGGAAAGGTAGAAGTCTGACTTTCTAGAGCTTCGCTGACAAATAGTAATATGATGCATGTCACATTTATAATTCTGAATTTCCTATAACCATATTATATGAAATAGCAAAACTCAATTTAATATTTAACCCAGTATAACCAAAATAGTATCATTTTAAAAGGCAATAAATAAAAATTATCGGAGATATTTTACATTCTTTTTATAATAAGTTTCTGAAATTTGAGGTATATTTTACAATCGCAGCACTTCTCAATTGGACTAGTCATATTTCAAGTGCTCACTAGTCAAATGTGTCTAGTGACTACCAGATTGGACAGTGCAGCTCTACAGTTTTGAACAGATTACCCAGGCTATGGGGAGTCAGGAGCAAGCTGAGCAATGCATTTCTCCACTGTGGACACTTTCTGCGCCGGCATATAGAAAATGGGCAAACGGAATCTAGAAAATGACTGCTTTGTATATTCTTCTGGACTCTGGTTCAGCTTGCGGTAACACTGCTGGATAATATGATGCTGCTCCACCCTTCTCCACTATGACCAGAGTTACCTTTCAATGATAAAGACTTAAGCATCTTTGCAGCCAGTGGACAAAGGTCCTGGAGAAGAGGGACTATGTCTAAGCTGTTCAGTGTTTGGCACTGGGGGGAACTCGAGTGAATTTTGGCTCAACAAATGATGATGGAGCCCTACAAGCAGGAAATGGAATTAAGAATACAGACAGAAGATTAAAGACTGAAGTTTGCTTGTGTGTTACGAAATTTAAACTCAAATATAAAATATGCAACTGATACACTATACATACAAATGTTAATATTTGAACAATAATAAATATTTGACCAAGACAGGATTAATATTCTCTTCAGTTTCATTAAACTTTAGACAGGTTTCTTCCTGACTACAGGCCCTGATTTCCTTATTGTTAGAAAGCTGACTTAGAAAACTTGCAATTATAAATTCTTTCTCTGCCCCTCTGAAATGTATGCAAATCCTCTTCCAGCTCTTATGAGCTTTACAACCCAGGAAATATTTCTCAAGTGTGTGGGGATCATCTCTTTGAAAGTAAACATCTAAGGAGACAGCAGCCCTATCTCCCAGTCTCTGTGGGAAAGTAAGAGTCTAACTTTGATGGTCACCAATTAGTAAGCAAATAGCCTAACCAGAGTGAAAAACATTTGTAAGGTCAGGAATAATTTGATGTGCTCAACACATCCCAATGATCAACCTCCCTCTTAATGTCTTCCAGTACTTTTCCACTAGCTCCTCCAATGCTCAAAAATCCCTCCCACCTTTTGTTTCAGGGGAGTTGAGTTCAGTCTCCCTCCCCTTTTGCAGCAGCCTAAATAAAGTCTTCCTTCCCTGTTTAACTTTGTCTGGTGCGATTTTTGTTTTGACACAATTTGTTAAAGTATAATTTTCCTAGTTCCAAAAATAATGGAGGAAATAAAGTAGAGGTAAACACCATCAGACACAGAATGAAAAGAAGAGAAAAATGAACATAGGTGGTAATAATGGAGCCAGCCAAACTGCCTTGGAAAGTCTAGAAAAAGGTGGCCATGAGAAAAAAGCTATCTAGTATTCCCTGGGGAAAGATAGGATAGGATATTACAACCCAACCTGGGGTAACAGCAGTTATGTGGGGGGAAATCAATTTACAAATATTGCCTTGAAAGGTACAAGTAATCTATAAATTGAGATGGGCCAGGCATATCATTCATTTTTATCTGTCTAGGTAGGATGTCTTTCAATTTCTCATGGATGTCTCTAATCATATGCAATACTCTGTCATCATGTAAGTGACTTCCTCATTACATCCCTTTCTACTCTGAATGTTCTGTGTGCCCTCGGCTTTCCTGGCTGTGTGTGAACTCTGACCTGGATTTTGAAGGTTAATCTCTAGTTATCCTGGGCCTTTCATTAAGTCTTGCCTGACTCATAGGTCAGAGTCCATCATCAGCTTTATCCTTTGAATTTTCCCAACTGTCCAGGGAACATGTTCTTGTTCTAGGATGTGCTAAAACAGCAGGATATTCTTATGTGAGTCAGAATACTTTCAGATGAATAGTTCATTAGCCTGTGGAGTGTGGCATTTAGAAATGTTTTATAGTCAAACATCTGATCAGAACATTTATGAGTAGTGCTCACATAAATCCTTTAGCAAATTATATCTATAAATGCAAATAAAAACATCTTGGAAGCATATTTTCCATCATTAATCATAAATATGTTGCTCCTCACAGTTATGAATTCAGCAAAGCAAGCAGAGTTTTATGTAACAACGGATCTTAAAACACTGTTAGGTGAAATATAAGATATGTAAATTAAGATATTTAGCCTAGCCAAACAATAAAGTCATTGGAATTAATAACAGTATAAACAGACATCATTAGAAACTCTTCTGCGTCTCCAGCATAGACATGTTTGATTATTTATATGAACCAACAATCACCAGATGTATGTTACCAAAATCAGCATCTATCAGGAAAGCTGTGTAAGTGGGTGTCTGTTTTCCTTTCTGAAAAACTGGCTTATTACCTCTTACAGGCTCTAATGTTAAAATAGACACTAAAGTTTGTAGAGTCAAGAATCTCCAAATCAGCAGGTAATAGATTCTAGAAATTATGGAAGGGATGGGATTTTTAAAAATCAGTTTATAGTGCTTTCAGCCTTCTTTCATCAAGCGAGCTTGGAACTTTTCAGTTTTGGGATAGATGTCCCAGAATTCTGTGAGTCACCAGAATAATGGACACAGGCTGGCATTCTGTGAAAGGAGAGGTGCTTTCTCTCACTTGGGGAAAAATAATGCATCTTCTCTGGAACTTATCATTACGTTTTTGTTTAGTAAACAAAAGAAACATGAAAAAAAACACTGGTTGGTTGTTGCTGTTGTTGTTTTGTAGTATGTATCAATTCTGAGAGTGCACGGGAATGTTAAATAAACACTATATATTGTTGAAATAAATTTCAGGTCTACATTTTACTACTCTCATTGAAATATTTTCCATGTGCTTCTGGTCGTTTTTCCTTTTCCAACTAGGTCCTTTTTCAATTAAACTATCAGATTTAAGAGCAAAGTTGTAGCACAGATGAAAGTATCCACTAAGTGAACTATTATGTTCTTAATAACGTATTTCCAAAATAACCACCAAAGGCGGTGGCAGCTGAGGGCCAGTGTAGTTGCGTGGTGGCCAAGTGGGGCCCTGGGAGCCCGGCGGTCTGGCCCAAGGGCAGGGGTCTCAGGGGTCTTTGGGAGCCTCGGAGGGCACGGAGCATAGAATTTCCGTCCACCACCACTCCCTGGCCTGAGTCTGCGTCCCTGGAAGCCCCCAAGCCCTCGGGGTCTCGAGCCTGGTACCACCACCGAAGATCTCAAGCCACTGCCCCCGAACAGCAAGTACGTGAAGCTGAACGTGGGCGGCTCGCTGCCTAAACCACGCTGTAAACCCTCACCGGCCTCTCAGAGGCGACCACTGACACGGGAGGCTGGGTGCTGATGGACCAGGGCGGCCGCCCCTCTGGTACAGCCCTCAGCTACCTGCGGGGCAGGTCTGTGTCACTGCCAGAGAGTTCTGGAGAACTGAGGTAGCTGCCAGGGCGAGCACGCTGGTACCTGGGCCTGGACGGAGAACCGCCCACTAGCATTGCTGTTCACAAGTCTTCAGATCAACAGGAAATGTACTGCAGGATCTGTGGTTAAGGAGCCACACCCAAGGAGCCTCATCGTACCCGGACTAACTGAGATGCCAAGATTCTGTATTCCAAGCTGATGCTGTGGTGGCATCAGACTTCGGGGGCTCTTGGGTAGGGGCCAGCTGTTTTTCAATGGAAAGGATTTGAATCAAGGGGGCCAGAAGGTGGCCTGTGGAGCCAGGCTCCAAGGCAGTCCCCAGTGATTCTCATTCCCTAGTATTCATTCTTTTGTGTAGTTTCTTTCCACACTGAACCAGGCTGACAAAACTAGGCGCAAAAAGACACTGAGGCCTTCATCTTGCTCTCTTTTGGATTATTTGCTCTGGAGAGCCAACTGCCATGTTGCAAGGACACTCAAGCAACCCTATGGAGAGGTGCAGATGACAGGGATCAGAGGTTTCATGCTGGTGGCCAGCATGAACTTGCCAGTCATATGAATGAGTTTTCTCTGACAGAAATCCTCCAGACCCAGACATGCCTTCAGATTCCTGCAGCACTGGCTGACTTGATTACAACCTCCAGAGACGCCATGCTGAAAACACCCAGCCAAACCACTCCTGAATTCGTGACCCACAGAAATGGAGAAAATAAATATTTATGGGTGATTTAACAAATAAATAAATAACCCATAAAATATGCAAACTAATAAAAAGAATGTATAGAAAGACAACTACTTGCCAGTATTTACAAATGGAAGACAATTTAAGGGAATAAGCTCCCTTGGGTTTCAAGTCACATCATTTTATTTTTTTTCTGACTTGTTTTTTATATTAATTTATTGTCAAATTGGTTTCCATAGCACACCCAGGGCTTATCCCAACAGGTGCCCTCTTCAGTGCCCATCACCCACTTTCCCCTCTCCCCCACCCCCCATCAACCCTCAGTTTATTCTCAGTATTTAAGAGTCTCTTATGGTTTGCCTCCTTCCCTCTCTGTAACTTTTTTTTCCCCTTCCCCCTCCCCCATGGTCTTCTGTTAAGTTTCTCAGGATCCACATATGAGTGAAAACATATGGTATCTGTCTTTCTCTGTATGACTTATTTCACTTAGCATAGCACTCTCCAGTTCCATCCACGTTGCTACAAATGACCAGATTTCATTCTTTCTCATTGCCAAGTAGTACTCCACTGTATATATAAACCACATCTTCTTTATCCATTCGTCAGTTGATGGACATTTAGGCTCTTTCCATAATTTGGCTATTGTTGAAAGTGCTGCTATAAACATTGGGGACAAGTGCCCCTATGCATTAGCACCCTATATTGCTTGGATAAATTCCTAGTAGTGTTATTGCTGGGTCATAGGGTAGATCTATTTTTAATGTTTTGAGGACCCTCCACACTGTTTTCCAGGGTGGCTGTACCAGTTTGCATTCCCACCAACACTGTAAGGGGGTTCCTGTTTCTCCACATCCTCGCCAGCATCTATAGTCTCCTAATTTGATCATTTTACCCACTCTGACCCGTGTGAGGTGGTATCTCAGTGTGGTTTTGAGTTGTATTTCCCTGATGAGGAGTGATGTTGAGCATCTTTTCATGTGCCTGTTGGCCATCTGGAAGTCTTCTTTAGAGAAGTGTCTATTGATGTTTTCTGCCCATTTCTTCACTGGATTATTTTTCAGGTGTGCAGTTTGGTGAGTTCTTTATAGATTTTGGATATTAGCGCTTTATCTGATATGTCATTTGCAAGTATCTTTTCCCATTCCGTGGGTTGCCTTTTAGTTTTGTTGATTGTTTCCTTGGCGGTGCAGAAGCTTTTTATCTTGATGAGGTCCCAATAGTTCATTTTTGCTTTTAATTCCCTTGCCTTTGGAGATCTGTCGAGTAAGAAATTGCTGTAGCTGCGGTCAGAGAGGTTTTTTTCCTGTTTTCTCCTCTAGGGTTTTGATGGTTTCCTGTCTCACATTCAGGTCACATCATTTTAAATGTAGAGTATGAATCTATGTAAAAAAAATTGATTATGAAGGGAAATGCAAATTAGAATGATTAAAAAAAATAACTTGAGGGGCGCCAAGGTGGTTCAGTCAGTTGAGTATCCAACTCTTAATTTTGGATCAGGGTTGTGGGATTGAGCCCACGTCAGCATGGAGCCCACTTAAGATTCTCTCTCTCCCTCTGTCCCTCTCCCCCACTCACAGGCTCTCTCTCTCTCTCTTAAAAAAAAGAAGATAACTTGAAGATGAGAGAAGACATTACTAGTGCTTTGAGACAAATACACAAATACACTTCCTGTATTGACCTCAAATCTTACATGATTTTCTCCTTCAATATGTCCTTTTATTTCTTCAAAAATTTAATATCTGATGGCTTAAGTTTCTTTCTAAAGTGAGAATTATCTGAAGAGAGGTGGAAACATGACAGAATGCATTGATTTTTCATTATCTGCACATTTGCTGATTTACTGTATTCATTTGTAGAAAAAAATAAATTATTGCAAAGCCAAGATCAGCTTATGAAAAGCTAGAAAAAGGGCCCAAATAAATGCTCACAGCCATTGCATTATTGACTTAATGGTCTGTCTTAATGAACTGTATAACCACCCTCTGTTAAGCATGTTGCTTGTTTACCTAATTTCACATTGTTTTCTCCCTTAAATGTTCCACACATTGAAGTCTTAGAGTAATTTGAATCCCTATTGATTGCCATCTCCTAGAGCTCTGACTTAAACTGGTCCTGCTTGAACTGGTCTGAAACGTTTGACTTAAGTATGCTGAAATAACAAAACAGAGGTGGCCACAAATGGTGAGATGTGTTTTATTTATTCTTCCTCAAGCTAAACACACAATCATAGAATTTGTTTCACAAAAATATCAGAGACGCTTTTCATTTCCAACTAAGAAACTTAAAATGCGGCTGATGTTTCATCTGTTGAAGATGTACCAGAGATTCAGACTGCATTAAGTCTGTCAATGACCAGAACTCTAACTGGACCCAGTGTTTGAAAAGTGTTCATCACTCCTCTCAATGTTAGTCATGCCTGTACACTTTTAAAGAATTCTAATCCTGTGTGCCTTGAAAGTTAAACTCCCAAATCTACCTCAAATAAAATGCTGGAGGGTACACTGGATTAAATCAATTCTAATGACAACTCAGTTGGATTCCAATCCAACTATCCAAAGTCAGTTTTAAGCAGTTCTTTTTTTTTTTTTCAATGTTTATTTATTTTTGAGAGACAGAGAGAGACAGAGTGTGAGTAGGAGAGGGGTAGAGAGAGAGGGAGACACAGAATTCAAAGCAGGCTCCAGGCTGTGAGCTATCAGCCAGCAGCTATCAGCCTGGTTTGGGGCTCAAACCCAAGAACCGTGAGATCATGACCTGGGCTGAAGTCTAATGCCCAACTAACTGAGACACCCAGGCACCCCTAAGCAATTCTTCTTAATCCTACAATATGTTGGTCCTCACTTCTCTTCTAGGCTCTGAATGGGCTAATGTGCCTGCCCTCTTGAGTGTCTATTATATAACACAACAATTTTAAATACATCTAAGCTTCCTAGACTTAAGTGTGGGCACAGTGAAGCTATTTTATTCAAGTGTTAAAACATGTAGATATTGCCACCATTTACCTAAATGTGACATTATTTCATCAAAGTAGGAGGTGAAAAGTTTGTTTTCACAGGATTAAGTGTGATAATGTCTTCACGATTAGCACATATTAAATATTGAATACACGGCAAATATTGTTACTTTTGCTGAATTTTTAAATTAAGAAAGTTTAAATGTTACATTTTTACGGAACTATATATGCAGAACAGTGCTCATGTAATCAATTTACAGTCCAATAAATTCTCGAAGGCTAAAATTTGAACACTAAAGCTCAACATTCCCAAATAAAAACCTTCTGCTTTACATCACAATTTTTTCTCATTCTTTTTATCTCAAGGTAATCTAAAACCTGAGAAATGTTTAGTCAATACCATAGATTCAAAGGTACAACAATATAAGCTTGAGGGTAGAGTTTTATTACCTATATATTGACCTGAACCTCTGTTCACAAAATATAAATATGATCATTTTTCTTAACCAGGCATTACCTATTAAAAATAGATTTTTTTTCTCTTTATGTTTGTGGGAGGTGAGAAGGGTATAAAGAATAGAATTTTTACTGAGTTCCTGCAAAGAGTCAGGCACTGTGATAGGCATTGTTGTATTGTTCCTCCACAGTATGAATAGTGTATCCTTACAGTATCCCTGTGAAGAAAATATTTATTTTTACAGATAGGGAAACTGAGATACAGGCAGATGAAGTATCTGGTCCAATACCCACACCTTGTAAAAAGAGCCCTGGAATTGCAATTCCAACGTGATTCCATGGTCTCTACCATCCCAGGTTGGCATGGACAGTGAAACTGTTTTCTCATGACCAAATAATCCGGTTCCAGTAGTTCCTTTTTCGAGACTGCTGCTAATGAGTTTTTATCATTACAAATACTAGTCCTCGTGTTAGTCAGACTTTTTAAAACTGTTTCTTAGGTTCCGCTTGAATAAATTCTTTCTTACCTACAGGCCAATAGAACACTTCACCAAAGCCACACACTTGTCTTTTTGTGCTCAATCTCATATGTCACCTTGCTCTCTGAGAAGTCAGGGTAAGAGAAAGTGAGCCAGAGAGGAATTTAAACCCATCAGCTAAAATAAGTCCGAATATAAAATTGACTGATGCCCCAGGGTGCGTTTCTACTGGGAAAATCAAACTTCTGGCTTCTTATTTTATTCTATTCCCACCTGACTAATTACTCACTGAATACTTCTGTTTAGAAGTTCATGTTCATTACTTTTTATCTGACCACATCTTACCTCCATACTTTTTCTTTCCCTTTCACGTTTTCCCTAATCACCTGCTATGAAAAACCTGGAGAAATGTTGGACTCTTCTTCATTCATTCCCCTTTGTCCAAAAGATCATTAAGTTCTGCAGGGTCTTCATTTGACTGTCAGCCTCTCCGCCCCCGCCTCCTGCCACCATGTTTCTTACTGTACAAAAGAGACCAAGTGCTCACTGACTGATTCCTTCATCAATTCCTCACATCTCCAGTCTATTTCTCATCTGCCTTAAACTGTTTCCATTAATGATCCTCTTGCCATGTCCTTCTTCCACTTGTTTAATTTTAAAGTCAATTCCTTTCTGTTGCCCGTTACTGAAGTCTCATCCTGGCCATGCAAGTGCTCCATAATCTGGCCCATCTGGTCTTTAAGGCATAGACATAAGTCTTGCATCTGCTGTTCTTGCCTCTCCCCACAATACCATATATGCTGGCTCCCTTAATATGATTCTACTGTATTAACAGAGGCCATGACATGATAGTCTAAGCGATTTTATTCAGCACTATGCTGAACTAAGAAGGCTACATGTATGTGAAAATTACACAGAAGAGCAAACTATATTTTTATTAAATAATGTTCAGGATTTTTTTCTTTTCTTAGAAGAATATGATATAATTAACTAATGTAAGTTATTTTATTCCCTCTTTTAAAACAACTATATATTTATATGAAAACCCATTTTACTTTCCACTGCCCAGAGGTTATGAATAACTTTTTAGTATGAATGACAAAGTAATTGCTTTCCTATTAGGCCTGATTTTCCACTTGGAAAAATTTATCCTCCCTCAACATCTTGTTAATGTATGAAGTCCATCATTTTATTATCAACAATCCCATTTTTTTTCCTTTTCTTTTTAGCGTTCCCTTATTCTCATTATTGATTTCTTACTTCGGTCAGCACACACTACTTTATTTCCACTTAAAATTTATATCAGGCACATATTAGCTTCCCATGGTCACTGTGACAAGTTACAAAATGATTTTCTCTTTTTCTTCTTCTTTACTATGTTGTATCCCAGGGTCTTGAAGAGTTGTCTGATGTATTACAGATGCTCAATTAATATCTGTCAAATGAATGACTTCATCTTGTCTTCATTTTTATGATGATGCACGCATCTTTCAAGGAATCACAGCTGACCAACCACCAAAGGTACTGCCTTAAAATTGGTGAGCTCACTGTCCCTGAAAGGGACTCATGTGAATGCTTGATGATCGACCAAGACACAAGTTATTACAGAGAGTTCCTGTATTGGGAATCAACGTGCACCAAATGATTTCCCAATTCTCCTTCAAACCTGATTCTAGAGTTCCATATATACTGGGGGAATTGGCCTCATTAACATTCATACATGGGCCCATGAGTGGAGTTTTCATTTTTTGTCCTTTTTTTCCATTTCTTAAGATATACTTTGATGCCATGTATCATGTATTTATTTCCTGTGGCTGCAGTCACAAATTGCCACAAATTTAAGGGTTTAAAGGAACAGAAATTAATTCTCTCTCAGTTCTGGAAGCCAAAGTCTAAAGGCAGTGTCACTGGATCAAAATCAAGCTGTCGGCAAGGCTGCACTCCCCCAAGAGATTCCAAGGGGAGAATCTGTTCTTCCAGCTTCGGGGGGGGGGGGGGGGGGGGGCGGTGAGCACTCCTTGGCTTGTGATCACATTACTCCAAACTCTGCCTGCATGATCCTCCTCCCCCTCCTCCTCCGCAAACTCTGCCTCCCCCTCGTCTGTGTGTGTCTTTTTCCTTCTCTGTCTGTATCAAACCGTCCCCTGTTTCCTTCCTACAAGAACACTTAGGTTTGCACTTAGGGCCCATACTGATAATACAGAACCATCCTCTCGCCTCAAGAGCCTTTCCTTCATCACATCTGAAAAGACCTTTCTTCCCTGTAAAGTAACATTTATAGGTTCTGGGGATTAAAACTTGATATCTGTGGGCGGCCATGGAGCCACCTGCAGGCGTGTAAAAGATTAGCGTAAGTCATTATGACTTACCTGTTACTCCAACCGCGTACAAATTTGGGGTCAGAAATGTCTATGTAACTGCAATTAAGTGATAAGCAATAGGTGGTACTAAGAGTCAGACACTCAAATTCTTTTGTACGGAAGAAGAAAGAGTTTTAGAGAATGTTTTGTTTATAAAATTTTAGTGCGGATGAAAGTGGTGATTTAAAATATAATAACAATTGTTTAGAAAGACCACAGGCAACATCTGCGGAGAGCATTTCCTTGGTGGGTAGTTTTAGTCAAAAGCTTTCAAAGGGGAGAACATTTAAAAGATGGATCTATGTGGAGACTATTCATATGTAAAAACTTCACAAATTATTTTTTGAGGTTAAAAAACAAGGGTAAGAAAGAATGTGGGAGAAAAGGATACATTATAAGAACCTGAAAGGCAAGGAGGGGGAAGCCTTCAATTCTGGAATGAGAAATCATGGAAATCCATTAATAAGTGAGTTTTCCTAATTATCTACGAGCATGAATGGGAAATTCTCATTACACTTGCAGTTAGCCTTTTTGGAAAATGTGATATTATTAAAAGTTGTAAGGAAGTTTGGGATCTCAGACTCTCTGTCATAGCTTTTTAACTCTCTCTTCCTACCTGTGTCCCATGAGATTTCCAGCCTTTTCAAGTTTGGGGGGATTTTTCTCTACAAAACCTGGAAGTATTTCAAGAACTGCTTCTGGTGGTAATTCAATGCTTTCCTGGCTTTATTGATGGAAATAACACACTTCAGAAAGGTATGAAAATTTAAAGAACTATTTTAAACTTCAAAACTGTTTCCATTTGATTTTAGTTTGACAGTTTAAAGTAGCTCTTATTTTATAAGAATTCTTTCACCTACCACACACTAATGGCATAAAAAGGAAGCATTTGCTTACACAGAATTTTATGCTTGGAATAAAGACAAAGACTGAGACAGTACATCTTAATCAATGTTGTACCAATATTTAGATAAATTACATTAACTCTAATTTTAATAAAAGGATAAATAACCATTTTTATTGAAACCCTACATATCCTTAATTTTGACTGGCTGCAGTAATAAACATTATTCAAACATTTCCATCCATATATATGAGGGTCTACACTACTGAAAATGTCACTGTATACATGGGTCTCTAATTAAGTTTTTCTTAGTTTTCCTTTTCTGTTAATAGGACTTTAATCCTCAGTTACTGTGATTTCTCTTCGCTATCCCTATTTCCTCTTCCAAATCCCACCTATTCAAAAGTTATATTCCCAAATTGGGAAGCACTGCACTTGGTCTAACTACAGTCAATATCTACTACTGAACAAACACTTTCTGATTATTCATATAGTCATGCATATTTCACTCCCTTCTTTCATTTATTCAGCAAATATCATGTAACATGCTTCAGGCTTTGGACTTGATGCTAAGGACATAAAGACAAATTAGAGCTACTGGCCACGGGAAGCTTCTATTGCAGGAGAGGAGGCAGAATTATCAACATGAGGTCTCCAAACCCCAGCACTACTGACATAGAGGACAAGGTAAATTCTTTGTTGTGGCAGCCTATTTCATGCATTGTAGAACATTCAGTAGTATGGATGCAAGGGATGCCAGCTGCATTACCCTAGTTGTGACAACCAAAATGTTTCCAGACATTGCCAAATGTCCCTTATGGAGTACAGCTGCCCCTGGTTGAGAACCACTGTTATACACCAATGTATCAGATTCAGAAATAACACAGAGCCTAGGGTTGGAAGTTGAGAAGAAAATCAGAGAAGGCTACATAAAAAAGGTAGACTTTGGGGTGCCTGGGTGGCTCAGTCAGTTAAGCATCCAACCCTTGATCTCAGCTCAGGTCTTAATCTCAGGGTCATGAGTTCAAAGCCCTACGTTGGGCTCTGCACCAGGTGTAAAAAAAGTAGAATTTGGGCCCAGTCTTAAAGGATAGTTATCAATTAGCCAGCTTTATAGTTTCCAGAAAATTCCAAGGAAAGGAAATATCAAACACAAAGGCACAGAGGTGAGATTCTACATGACTAATTTGCAGATAAGACAAGACAATTAAAAAAAAACAAAAAAAAAACAACATGGGTGCTTTGAAATCTATGATTTTAAAACAGCAAATGGCAATAAGTAAGGCTAAAGTTGTGGGAAATGTAAGATTATGGAAGGCTTTGGGTGACACGTCAGAGCAATGAACTCTGTCTTATAAAACCTGAGCAGCTGTTGCAGCGTGATGGGGAGAATTAGATTTTGAATACATGCCTTTTGTAGCCCCATTAGACTATAAAGACAGAAATCTTTAGAGAAAGAAATCGTGTGTGTGTGTGTGTGATACGTTTTCCCCTTTTTAAATATGATGCACAGCATAACAATTATACATATTCAACAAATATTTGTTGAATAGGTAATAACAACAATAACATTAAGCCGTAGCATTTATTACTCCCTGTGTATGTAGTACTACTTTAAATGTTTACACAACTGACAAAGGTGGGGAGCATACCTGTGATGGGAAGAATCACAGAGGCAAGGAAATGGTTAGGATGTATTAAATTATCACATATTTTAGAAATAATCAGTAGGTGAGAACAACACTAGCAAATACTAAGGCCAAAGGATACCAAGAGATGTCCATCCATCCACTTGGAGTGAAAACCAATGCCAGATCTTTTCCTGGTTTATTATCTGGTGCTCTTTTTAATATCTAGTGCCTCTCTTGTACCATAGTTTCCTGCTGTTAAATTCCAAATTTCTCATTTTTAAGCAAACATTAATACCTACCTTGTCTTCCTTAAAGCTCTACAATGAACAAACGAGATAACCCCTCAAGTTGCTTAAGCAACTTAACTGAATGTTGAGACTCATGAGTAAAATGTACAAGAAGATACATGTTCTGCCCGAAGATGGCACACATTTATATGCTATCAATAGCTTCTTAAGAATATTCCCAACGATCTTGCATAAATTAGTTTATTGACTGGGTTTCAGTGTAAATAGATGAACTTGCAATCTCATCAAAGTAAATACAGAGTACACATGAATACACAAAAAAGCAAGTGCTTGCCTTCAAATATTTCAGACACTCAAATTATCTTTTTCTTTCCCCCTTCAAAATAAAGGCACAGATCTAAAAGTAAGAAGTACCAATTATCTCAACAGGTTTTTAAAGTTGTTGAAAATACAATGATCTTTTCCTCAACAAAAATTAAATAGTTGAAATTTACTCTATGGAGTTTTAAAAGAATTTAGTGCACATGGCATTTAGAAGCGAATCAAGCATGCATATGGATTTTATATCAAAATTTTTCATGCTACGCGTAACTATGCCGTGACCGGGGAATCTGTCCTTTGTCTGTTTACAGATTTTATGTCTGTTTTTCAGATGAGAAACTTTAACGATGGAAGTGCACAGTCAATGAGCCAATGGTGTCCCTCTTCAATTTCATTCTATTTTGATGGTTCATTTCATTTCTCCAACTTATAAAGGAAATTTTGAATTGTATTCCTACATTACAAACTGTATGTCCTCACATCCAACACAGTGCCACTTGTGATTTTAATGAGAAACATTCCCAATGCTTTCCTTTGTCACTGATACCTATTTTTAAACACTTGCCCCCTGCAGAACAGTGCCAGGGATTTTTTTTTTTTACTCTGTTGACAATTATCTGAATGCCATTTTACTGAGTAGTTATCTCATACTTTTATGGTCTACCTAATGCTATAAACTGACTAGTCATTTGTGCAGAATAAATTAGTTTTGCTTCCCATTCCTTCTCTAACATGGCATCTGATCAGTTCCTAGATTCTTAATACCAAAGGCATTTATTTCAACAAAAGAAGACTGTGTTTCAGAGTAGGTTTAATTGTTTGTGTTACTGAGTCTGGATGAAAAGTTCTCCCACTGACTTAATAAATATTCCTTCCCTTTGTCTTTTCCCTTTTTGTTTGGAATCCTCAATTCCTTTTTATCTTTGTGGCAGGGAGCCAGATTTTTGCACATCCCAGGTTCCAATTACATGCAAACTCTTATGAGCCTGGAGTCTGTGGGCATATGCGAGAAATATATCCATCTATATATTTCTTTTGGTATTTTTTGTTATTAAAATTTATTAGTCTTACTTCTTTCTTCAGGTGTTAATTTACATAGAGTGAAATACAAATTTCAGAGTAGGCATTCCCAATGTTCTGCCTTGAAAATATAAAATGGAACATTCATAGAATATCCAATTTTAAGAAGAAAATACACTTTTTGAAAACTACAACATGAAATTGTCAAAAGTAGATTCCTCTGTTAGTCAATGATCTAATATATAATGATCTAATTATATATAACGTATAATATATAATGCATCTTCATTAGGCTTTAATTAAATATTACATTACGTGTATAATAAATAATTTTGGCATAGTACAACAAATCATTTCTTTGTATTCCAATTCATTATCTATTAAAGCCCTCCTATAAACTACATTAATCATTTTTTTTTATTTTCCGTATTTCTGGATACTTTGAGATCTGGGACCTTGGTGACACTGGTACAGACTGTTCCTCCAAAATTAACTAAATCCTTGGGTGCCTGGGTGGCTCAGTTGGTTAAGCATCCTACTCTTGGTTTCGGCTCAGGTCACGATCTCATAGGTTCACGGGAGAATCTTTAGCCTCCCTGATACTGAAAAGGAATGTTTCTGCACCTCACATCCTCACCTGTTTCCAAGCATATTTCATGATATTCAACCTATCTTCTTGCCAATTTGTAGTGTTGGGATATGTCTGTTTCCTTGCCTCCATAAAGATAGGGTTTTTCTACATTTTTTTCTTGTTTTGCTTTTTTTTTTCCAGTGGATTTTGAGACAGAAGAAAAGATGAAATTGCCTATTCTCTGCCTTCATTAACCAGAGGGTACCTACATTGCTTTTTTTTTTAAGGCAGGAGGAATACATAAAAGCAATTATAGCAAGATCCATGTTGAAAACCTACAGTTAATATTGTTTGGCAAATGACTTATCCTAAAGGTTGACACATACATAAGATAAAATAACAAAAGCAACTTCTATCTGCATGCAGCATGAATTTAGCGCATTTTAAAAATCTCATTTGATTTTCACAATAACCTTGTGAATCAGGAGTTACCTGCATACCATAAATGAATAAACCAAGCCTGAAATCATAGTATGAATGAAAATACTAATAATTCACGATCTAATGTCACGTCTTCTAAATATTTCTGCTTCTTAGAATTTACAATACACACTAAATGCAGGAGGATATATTATTAACAGTTGACTTCCAAGGGAAATAATAAAGTAGAATCATTATGCCTTAATGAGAATTCTCCTGGATGGAAGTGACAAAATTCAACTCAAAACAGCTGCAAATAGATGTGTTAGGCTGAATGATGCCTTCCAAGGAGTCCGTATCCAAATCCCTAAAACTTGTTAATATATTATCTTACTTGGCAAAAGGGATTCTGAAAATGTGAGTAGTTATGGATCTGGACATGGGGACATTATTCTGTATCAAATAGGTGGACCCAATCTATCAGAAGGGTCCTTACAAGAAGGATGCAGAGGGTTAGAGTCAAGGAAGGTGATGTGACACTGGAAGCAGAAAGATTAAGATGTGCAAGAAGGGACCATGAGCCAGGAATGCAGGCGGCCTCCAGAAGCTGGAAAAGGCAAGGAAACCGATTTTCCCTTAGACCCTCCAGCTCTTGACTTAAGCCATGTAAGACCAATTTTAGACTTCTGGCCTCCAGAACTGTAAGATAATAAATGTGTGTGTTGTTTTAAGCCACTAAATTTGTTATAAATGGTTATAGCAGAAATAAGTAACTAATACAATAGTTAATTTGCTGCTGCACCCTCCTGGCTAAGGCATGGGTATGGCTAGATTTCTTGGATATGCAAACTCGATTTCACTTCACTCTCATGGCCATCTCCAGGCAGCCAGGAGATGCTCCTGGCACCTTCTGGTTCCCATTTTCCCACATCGGTCTCCTTAAGACTCTTGATGACTCTTCTTGTGTTCACCCACGTAAGAATCAACACATCCAAGCGTGACATGTGCCCTGATTTGCCCACTTGAGGTCAGCCACCCACAGAGCCAGCCCGCCTGATGGATAGCACCACATAGCTCACCTAAGGGTTCCTAAAAGAAAAAAGAAAGCTCAGCAGACAAAAATGTGACTGCATTTTACTCCTTGCCTTCTTAGCATCCTCACTTTCTCTCTTCCTATATATAATGTAACAAGAAATTCTGAACAAAATCATGCAACTTTCCCACATGCACTTAAAGTACACACTAATCCTGCCACGGTCTGGCCCGCTGACCGCTCAGTTCTTGGTCCAGGACCTTGGGGTGATGTGCATTCCTTTCAAAGAGATCCAGAAATGGCTCTTCATCATTTAGTTACCTATGGCCAAATGATCGTCTTTCCCTGACACGACTAACGTAGGCTAATGATGAGACCACTAAGTAACCACAACGAACATTCCCACTTGTAGCAGGAAGAAAGGCAGGACAGTGCCATATACTCAGTTTTCACTGCTGACAATGCCTACTGGGGGCAGTGAGTACGTGCAGCGATCACTCCACACAGGTGTTGCTCCCAGGGACTATGGCTCTTGGTCCCTGTTCTGTTTGATCCAACAGGAGAGAAAGTGAGCTGCATCATGTTTGCCTCTGATGTCTTATAAAAATGGCCTAATAGCCAGGAAGGGTAGTAGGATGGGATTAATGCCAGACCACCATCTTTCCAAAATGGGTTTTCAAATAATAAGACTTCCTTTAGCTGTTTCATATCTTTGATCTAGAATCTGGATCTAGATTTTTCTGTCTCTCAGCTCTGCCCATTCCCTAGTACCTCAGAACCATGGGCAGGTTTGAGGACGGGTATTCTTGCCTCAAACCTGCACCTAGTGGTTGGCATTTGCAAAATGGGTGACTCCTCCTCTCAGTCAACAACAGGGGGATGTGAGAGAACCCTGGGGGAAACAGGCTTTGGTGAAAAGTTGCCTTATCTTCAGAGCTGTGTAAAATCTTATTTCTTTGGATGAGCTAAGTTTCTCTCTCTTAACTTTGTTCTCACTGATGAGTATATATATGACTTGGGAAAAAATTACTAAATTTACATGTGCTCTTTCAACTGAAGATTGAACCAATTCCAAAACTATGTTACCTTTATGTTATTAATTTATATAATAATAAGAGCAATAATCATAATAATAATGTCTTTAACTTGTTACTCAGTTCTTAGGCTGAGCATCAGATCATACTGGACATTGCTTTGCTGTAGTATGGTTTTTACCCCTATTGGGTTTGTGATAAAGCAATGCAATTAAGGATGGATGGGGATGTTTACAACCACACACACTAATGTCTTCTTAGCAGCCAACACCATACCAACCTACTTTGTGCCTGTTTTTCACCAAATGGCTTTGAAGAGGAGTCAGTTAAGAGAATTTGCAAGAATGACACAATGGAGCATAACAAAAGATACCTTATTTAGAGGAAGCAACTTAAATTCACACAGGGGACTCTTTCAAGCAATACTAGCCAATCAACCCATTAGCAAATGTTTAGAAATAACGAGAAACATGCTCTGGCAAATCACAGTAATTTTGTAAGAAGATAAGCTAGAACATACCTAAAACATTTGGGAATTTTTCTTGATATACCAACATATATAAATATCTACCTTAATTTGTGTATGTACATGATAAAGTTATCTGCAAGTGACTCTAATGAACTTTCATGATGACTGCAAATTTTGTAATATTAGAAAGATGTGCTGCTTATCCTGAATATGTTAGGCTTACTTTTTAAAACTCAAAACTCTATTAAAACTGGTGGGTGGCTTAGGGGCACTGGGTCGCTCAGTTGGTTAAGCGTTCGACTGCACTCAGCTCATGATCTCATGATTCATGAGTTTGAGCCCCACATCCGGCTCTTTGCTGACAGCTAAGGAACCTAGAGCCTGTTTCAGATTCTCTCTCTCTCTCTCTCTGCCCCTGTCCCACTTGTGCTCTCTCTCTCTCTCAAAAATAAATATTAAAAAAACTGGTGGCTTTATTTTAGAGTTAAAGTAACTGCACAGCTGGTTGTCCCATTTTAGCCTTCATCTCTCTTTTCTTGCATTGTATATGGAGATCAAGGTCAGATCCTTTGAAGGAATAAAGATCAAATTATTTTGCAGCATTAAGAATCAGTGCCAATGACATCCACACTTACTTTTCTAATTTATCATAATACTTCTTTAATCTTTGAACACATTTATCCATCACAGTTTTGAATAAAATAGTAAAATTAAAACAAAGGAGCAACTGCAATAAAATGCCAGAAAAAGTGAGCATGTGTGTGTTCTCCCGTTGTGTGTGTGCACACACCAGGCAATCAGGAAACATATGTTTCAGTTCTGCTGGCTGCTGTATGCGTTCTCGAACTGTTCACACATTTGACCAAAGTGTTTAAGAACAGAGAGTATATTGCAATGAGAGTATTACCAAAGTCTGGATTTGTCAGATGTTATTTTTATTTCACCAATGCATTCTGTCCACTGTATTTTGTGGAGAGAGGGCACTCAGGCCTGTTTTATGATCTGTGACAAAATGTAATAGAGGTTCTGACCACCAACCAGGTAAAAGGCTTCTGACGAGCATCAACAAGGACGGGTTTCTGAATTTCAAACCATTAATCATTTGTGTCCCACCTGAAGATAACAGTCTATTAATTAACTGTTCCTTCACTTTGGGGGGCTAACACAAATCACATCATGAAATCCAGAAACGTTATGAAAATGTGATCCTCATGTGTCTCGTGTTTAAAAGACAAACAAACAAAAACATTGGTTTGTTTTGTTTTGTTTTTTTTGAGGCTGCCGCGGACCCTCCTGGCCTCAACACTTACCCAGAAAACACATTTTGAACAAAAGAACTGCCTGTGTCAGCTCTGCAGGACACATCCCTCATCATCAGGACCTCTTCCTGTCACCACCGTTGACATGAGATTCAGAGAAAAAGGCAGATTGCTTAGTTCAAAACTATTGCTAGATGAGATTCTGCCCCATGAAGGACTCTCATGAGTCCCCCACTGCTTCCATCATGTGACACAGGCCTCCTCTAACTCAAGAACAAAGAGCACAACGCAAGAACGCAACCCCACTAGCCACAACGGTGTACAGTTGAGTTTCTTTCCCTGATGTAATAAAAGAGAGTAGTGAAAATGGGCTATATTTAGAGAAAAGACAGACTGAAGTATTTTGCATTCAAGCATATTATGTTTTGTTTTCACAGAACTCTCTAGAGCCTGCCCCCTACAAATGAAGAAGGCAATGCTTACTAGAAATAGTGCATTGTTTCTGAGATTCTTCTGTTGAATTATAGTAGAAAATGCTCTGGCCACTTCCCTAGGCCACACTTTTTTCTTCCTGAGTTCTCTGAGGTTATCTGCAAGAGCACAGAAGGCAGCCTGGTGCCTCTTCCCAAATGTGGCCTCCCTCCCTACTCAGAAAGCAGAACTATTTACATTCCTACCGGCCTTTACAAAAGGAAGATGAGCTCTGTGTACTATTAACATATCAAAGGAGGAGTTGATAGACACAGGCAGAAAACAAAAAAACAAAAACCCAACACATTCAAAGCCAAGGAGAGAGAGGGCTGATTTATGAAGAAGCCAGCCCAAGAATGCAAGTCGATGTCCTGGACTCCAAGCACGCTCACAGCTCACCCCTATGGAATACCGGCTCCTTGCACCACACTGTCCTGCGCACCTTGCATGTGTTAATTCATTCAAGCCTTTTAACAGTCTCCGCGCACTTCTTAGATCCCCATTCTACAGGTGAGGAAACCAAGGAACAGAGTGTCCCAGCTAGTGAACAGTGCAGGCCAGATCTGCCTGGAAGCAACCTGTCTCTTGGAGCCCCAATTTTAACCTCTGCACTTTCCTCTACTGCAATATGAGAGATGGCATCAGGCCTTCTTATTATGGCTTAGGAAATAGGGAGCTTCTTTTTATCTATAAACAATTTAGGTAGAGGTTAGGAAGAAAGGTTTTCCTATGTCTGTGTCCCATAAATGTGCCATGACTTATCAGCAAATCACACAAGGACCAGAAGTACTTCTGAGAAATTATTTGATGCCACTTCTGATTAGCAAGAAACACTGGTAAATATAAAATAGGGGGACACTGATTTCACTCCCTGGGATCTGGGCACAATTTGTTATAACATGTGTTTTTCACATTTGGAGCCCTAAAATATTTCTTTCAAAACACTGACTTCACTGTGATCAAATGTGGGTACCCCACAAATAATGTGATATTTAATGATTTATTTACTTGAGAAATGATTTCTGAGACTGTACAATGAATGGGACATTTGTTTGGGTATTGAAATAGGCTAACTTCAAGGGAAGACAGATATTTGTGAAGTAAATACAGAAAAAAGTAAATAAAAAGAGGAAAATCATTTTAATTTTTATTTGTGGCATTTCTGATAGTGGTTTAAAAAATACTTGTTGAACACTTCCAAAATTAACATTGAGAACTAAGGGGCACATTCTCTCATATTTTATTAAAGAAAACTCATTTCACTATATATGAAACTACTTTTACCATTATCTTCTGGAATATCTTCTGGAAAATACCACACGTTACCAGTATCTAAACATTCCTTTTTAAGCCAACTCCAAAATGACAGTGAGTCTTCATATTTCTCAAAATCTTTCATAGAATTTAACTTATATTTGACCTCTCCAATGATAATATATTCTTCTTAAAGGCAGGGGCTATTCCTTTCATATTTGTATTTTTACGCAGGCATTCTATAAAGATTTAATAAATTAGACTGGTTAATGGAAACCATCCCCATAAGTAATGCTATACCACAAATGTTCTACATCAACTCGCAACATTCTAAGGCTGGATAGGCTATTATGGATGATAGCGCTTCCAAACTCCCCAGTGGAATGGAATGGAATTAAATTTACTGTAGTGCTATCAAAAGATATCCTTCTATATGTACATTTGAGAGACTCCTCCAGTAAAGGATGGAGAGTAGTGTATCTCCAATGCTAGTGATGTCATAGCTATAGGTAAAATAATAGCTACATTTTTGGCAGAAATGTTTTCAACATAATGACATATTTTACACAGAGTTCATGATGACTCTGGGTAGCAGATGCATATTTGTTGTGTCAGTTTCCTGTCTATCTATCCCTTAACAGAGCAGTTTTAAAAAAATATTGTTATATGCCTTATATGTCTGTGGGTTGACTGGGGGTCATCTTATCTAGAGTGGCCTTGGCGGGGAGGCTGTGAAGATCTTGGCTGGCTTGCTCATGTGCTTGTGGATCAGGTGGAAGAATGTGCTGTAGGCTGAACAGTTCTGCTCATTGTGTCTCTCACCTTCTTCCTGGGGCCAGTGGCTTAGCCTGGGCATACACTTCTAATGTCAGTGTCAGAGGCACAAGAGAGCAAGCAGAAACATACGAGGGCTCTTGCATGTGTCCCAGATTTGGACAGGCACAGTCACCTCCAGACGATCCTCTTGGTTACATAGTGGAACCCAGAGTCATGAAGTATGAAAAAAAATCATATCTGTATCTATATCAATAGAGTATTCAGGAGAAACTGCCAAGTCTCTTGACTGAGGATGTGTAGATATTGGGATGAGTGAGAAAGTAGACCTATTAATACCTACATTTCTCATTCTGTGTGCTAATGCTCTCATCAAAATGTATACTCATTTCCACTATTTTATTTCTAAAACAGCAAATGAACAAAAAAGAAAGTAATCCTCCCCATCAACTGGTTGGTTGAAATCAGAACCAGTATCTCTTTAAATGAAGACTTGGGAACACAAATTTTTAGTTTGTTGGGGTTTTTTTTTTCCATTTCGGCTACTGGACAAATCAAAAGCCATCCATCTTAAACATTATTCAGAGAATATGATTTTAAAATTCTTCTATCTCTTTAAATGAATATGAGGTATATTATGAAAAAGAAAATTTTTAAGAATACAAAAGATCTAACTAAAGAGTCTATTATTACCAGATTTGAAAAAATCTGTTGCTTTAATTTTTATTGGGAGGAGACATAAATCATTTGGTTGTTACAAATTAATACTTCTATAGCAATAAGGATCAGATTTTTTTTAATCTAACAGCTAAATAGGTCCTAAGATTCAAACCACACATAATTCAGTTATCCTTAAAAAAAAAAAAGTTCAGCAGCACAAGCCAAAAATAAAAAATAAAAAGCCAAATAAACATGGCCCAATATAATACTGCTTTAATACACCTATTTAATTTATATACTTATTATTCTTTAACCTCTGTTTGCCCACAGTACCTTAGTGTTCTTAATGAATCATTTTAGCTACAATTTCCTAAGGCAACATCAATACAAATAAGCATGAGTAGCTATTATCTATCTGAGCTATCAGATGTGCCTTCGAGCTCACATACTGGATGACATCTCTCCATGTCTAGGACTTTAGAGTTTAAACCAACCAACTAGTCAGATGAAAATGGGCACATTATGGTCTCCAGAGATTCCTAAGTTGACATGACAATTATTAAAAGTAGACCTCTTAGATGGCGCTAGCATGTCAGAGACCAAACTTCTAATATTGACTGATCATGTCGTATCAAGTAGTGTCATGAAACTACACTAAAGTTATTCTTTTAATACCTAAAGTTGTAGTGTTCCTAAAATGCAAATTATGCCTGAACACTCATTATTTCTAAAAATTGTATTGAGCATCTGTTTTGTGGCAAACCTTTTGTTTCATTTTGGAAATGCAGAATGAATCATGCATGATCCCTGTTTGCTAGTTGCTCAGAGACGATAGAACTCGTGATCTCTTGAAACTTAAGAACAGAATTCCAAGACCATTTTTCTAAGACTGTTTTATTTTTTTTCAACGTTTTTTGTTTGTTTTTTTTTTTTTTTTTTTTTTTATTTATTTTTGGGACAGAGAGAGACCGAGCATGAACAGGGGAGGGGCAGAGAGAGAGGGAGACACAGAATCGGAAACAGGCTCCAGGCTCCGAGCCATCAGCCCAGAGCCTGACGCGGGGCTCGAACTCACGGACCGCGAGATCGTGACCTGGCTGAAGTCGGACGCTTAACCGACTGCGCCACCCAGGCGCCCCTCTAAGACTGTTTTAAATCCTCCTCAGTTGCAGGGGCCAGCGTCATCTATGCTTCTGCATGGACTAACAATATATAGCAAGCAACTGCCGTGTGCATTGGACGCGTGGCAGACGACACCTCACATGCTCTAGGCTTCAACTCTCTTCTGCTCCTGTCCCACTGCTCCTGTGATGACCAGCTCTGCATGAGCTCTGGCTGGCTTCTCAAAAACATCCCCCTCAAAACACCACTGCTTCGTTGTTAACTTCTTGTTAACTTCTCTAGAAGAACCACATACGTTCATACGTGCATCACCAGAAATGCAAGGCCACATTGGGTGAAATTCTGAACAACCAGAGATGGGATCCAGTCAATGAGTGTTTCTCCCTTCAACTCTCAAGTTGGTTGCAAGGCAGTTTATTCAGCTTCTCGGGGGCTTGTTACCATGGATCTGTCAACACTCAACACACTTAGTAGCATCAGCAGGAAAACATATCCTCCCTCACCTTCAATCTTCCTCCTTCTTTGCTTCCCTCCCCTCTTGCTCACTCATGCTTCCTTTGGTAATAGAATATATGCCCTCTGCCATGGGATCTGCTTTCTGGGAAACCCAGAAGAGGACACGGTGAAAAGAGGAATGTGTCATGGGTCATGTGGAAACATAAAATCAGTTAGAAGTGAAAGAGAAGAAAATAAACAAGAAATGAGATTTGTAAAGAAAGATGAAAGGAAATACTAGAAAAAAGAAACAAAGTCCAGCTGAAGAACTTGAGAGGAAATATTTTAATCACTCTGAGCAGTGACAATACTCTGAAGAGCCAGTCATCTTACTTTGAGGTTTCCTCTGTCATAAATCTTTTTTACTGAAAAGCTCTTGAAAAACAAAACTCATTAGAGAGTTGAGGTAATGGTTCTCCAAAACGTCTACTGTTTGCTTTTATTACTGTGTTACTGCCAGCAATACTGAGAGCGCTGTGTCACTCCAATAGCAAATGGGTGGATCAGTGTCTTTCCCCAGAGATAAATGAAGCAACAATGTGGTAAAAAGCTCTTGGTTTCAGGAGGTGAACAGTTGGATCTTTAATTACAAAGGACTGAAATCCATTACCACACAACGGGGGAGTGTGTTTAATTTGCAGAAAGAGAGAAATTTCGGGGGTTTTTTGTGACTTAAATGACCTTAACACAAAAACCCAACAGTCCCCACTTCTAAAGGACAATGTATAGCCTCTACCCTGAACACACAGATAGACTGGAGGTTCAGGAATTGCTTCCTCTTCAAAAGTGAATGAGGAAAAAATGACATGTAATCTTACTGTCATCTGCCTGATTTACCACCATGAGCTCAGCTTTACAGTTCAATGCAGTACTCCGGCCTTCAACTTGTTTACAGGAAGAGAGCTGTGTTAGAGAGCAAGTGGGTATTGTATAGAATTGGTGGGTTTTTACTTTCTTTTTAAAATATGTCACATCTCTGGTTTTTGTATTGTTTAGTTTTGTTTGAAGAAAGCAATATGCTTTTATCTTATTCAAGTACTTTGCAGAGTCCCCTACCTTATTAATGACACAAAGAATGCTCTAAAAACATCTAACTTGCTTTACTCCAAGTTCTGAAGATGTCACTCTTATTATTGGGAGTCTCTGGTAAACAGTATTAAAGCTTTTGCCTCAGCAAGGTCTTGCCCCTGAGCTGAATAAAGAGAAACCGGACTTCATGAGATCTCTACTATTGGACACCATCCTTAAGTAATTTTAAGGGAATCCAAAATAGCATTTATTCACATGATAATATTTGGTTTTATAAGCTCATTGAGAGGTAGAAACAATGGTTTCTAACGCCTGCTGTTTTCTTCCACAGGGAGAAAAGAGAGACATCGTCAATTAGTTTAACAATCAGCCCTATGCCAACTCCTCATTCACTTTCCTCCAGAGCAAAAGGAATAATTAAACTTAGTAAGGGTGCCAAAGGCCCAACCCTTGCTGTCCTTGTCCTCCCAGAGCAGGCCACTCAGGGACATTTTGCCCATCCTGTTCAAGAGGCGCTCACAGGCATTTTAGGCTGAGTCAAGAAGATCCCCAAACTCTAATTTTCTTCATCTAGAGGGTTCTCTCTAGATTCATCTGTCTTCTCTTTCAAGGAAATTTTGATCTCAAATATGTCCAATTTTGTTTTATGCACAAATCTAAAAAACTACTTTTAAAGGACTATTCCAAAACACGTTTTTGTTAAAAATCTTCAAGGAAATTATTGAATGTGACTATCTTGTTTAATTTACAATTTTTAAAAAACAAAATTTAAAATCCACATTGCAAAGTTCCATAGGATTTATACCTGTATGCCTAAAAAATAAGAAAGAACACACAAAAAACTACCAATATCCATAGCAGCTTTATTTGTAATAGCCAGAGACTAAAAACAAATGACATGTTTTTTGATAGATGAATGGTTAAATAAATGTGGTACATCCACACCATGGAATACTATTCAGCAATAAAAAGGAATAGATTACTGATTCACGGAACAATGTGAATGAATCCCAAGAGGAATGTCCTGAGTGAAAAAAACCAACCTCAAAAGTTGCATATTGCACATGTATACATACATGTATATAATCTTACATGTAAGATTTATATAATCTTAAAATCACAAAATCACGGAGACAGAAGATTAGGGATTGTCAGGGGTTAGGGATGGGAATGAGTGATAAGAGAAAGGTGGATGTGGTTATAATAGGGTTCCTGGTGGTGATGGCACTGTTCTCTATCTTGACTGTAGTAGTAGACACACCAACCCACACATGTGACAAAACTGCAAACAACTACACACATACACACACACACACACACACACACATACACACACACACACACACACACAGAATACATGTAAAACTGGGGAAATCTAAATAAAATTAGTGGATTGTATCAATGTGACTTTCCTGGTGGCGACACTGAACTATAGTTTTACAAGATGGTGCTATTGGCAAAACTAGGTGAAGAGTACACAAGATCACTTAATGTTATTTCTACAACTGCACATGAACCTATAATTACCTCAAAGTAAAGAGTCTGATTTTAAAAGGAGGAAAAAATAAAATATACTTTTTTCTCATCAGGCTGATTCATATCATGATCAGATATCAATTTTGTAAACATAGAAAAAGGTATGTAAAAGTAAAGGAAAAAGAGTATATCCAGTATTACAGATATTTCTGTTGGACAATATATTTTACACATACACAATTATGTTTATAAATCTTCAAAGACAGAGTGGCATACCTTTTTTTAAAAAAACCTTTCACTGAACAGTTTCTAACTCTGATTTTCAAACTATTTCTGTGTTTATTTGAAATCAGCTAAATAAAATCACTTTCATGATCGTACCATGAGAGTCATGATAGCTTTTATTTTCATCTATTATCCTTTTTGGACTTACAATGGCATATAGAAAGATCTTTCTAAATCCTTCATTCTCTAACTAAATCTTTCATTCAAATTTTTGAGGCAGAATCACTTTTACTCCCTCATGACGCTACATACAAACATGCTCCTTTCTTTTATTTCCAGAAAATGTTAAAATGGGAAAGGTAAGTCATGCTAAGCCCATGACTGATCTCATGTATCTACCTTGAACACTGTGAGACTAATACACCACCTTGTTTAACTTACAAGGTGAGTTTAAAAACACATTCTATAGAATAGAAACCCCAGAATTACACCCACAAAAGTATGGCCAATTAATCTTTGACAAAGCAGGAAAGAATATCCAATGGAAAAAAGGCAGTCTCTTTAACAAATGGTGTTGGCATAACTGGACAGCAACATGCAGAAGGATCAAACTAGACCACTTTCTCACACCATTCACAAAAATAAACTCAAAATGGATAAAGGACCTGAATGTGAGACAGGAAACCATCAAAACCCTAGAGGAGAAAGCAGGAAAACACCTCTCTGACCTCAGCCGCAGCAATTTCTTACTTGACACATCCCCAAAGGCAAGGGAATTAAAAGCAAAAATGAACTATTGGGACCTCATCAAGATAAAAAGTTTCTGCACTGCAAAGGAAACAATCAACAAAACTAAAAGGCAACCCACGGAGTGGGAAAAGATATTTGCAAATGATATATCGGACATAGGGCTAGTATCCAAAATCTATAAAAAGTTCACCAAACTCCACACCCGAAAAACACATAATCCAGTGAAGAAATGGGCAGAAAACATGAATACACACTTCTCTATAGAAGACATCCGGATGGCCAACAGGCACATGAAAGGATGCTCAACGTCACTCCTCATCAGGGAAATACAAATCAAAACCACACTCAGATATCACCTCACGCCAGTCAGAGTGGCTAAAAGGAACAAATCAGGAGACCATAGATGCTGGCGAGGATGTGGAGAAATGGGAACCCTCTTGCACTGTTGGTGGGAATGCAAACTGGTGCAGCCGCTCTGGAAAACAGTGTGGAGGTTCCTCAAAACATTAAAAATAGATCTACCCTATGACCTAGCAATAGCACTGCTAGGAATTTACTTAAGGGATACAGGAGTGCTGGTGCATAGGGGCACTTGGACCCCAATGTTTATAGCAGCACTTTCAACAACAGCCAAATTATGGAAAGAGCCTAAACGTCCATCAACTGATGAATGGATAAAGAAATTGTGGTTTATATACACAACGGAGTACTACGTGGCAATGAGAAAGAATGAAATAAGGCCTTTTGTAACAACATGGATGCCAATGGAGAGTGTTATGCTAAGTGAAATAAGTCATACAGAGAAAGACAGATACACCATATTTATTCACTCTTATGTGGATCCTGAGAAACTTAACAGAAGACAATGGGGGAGGGGAAGAAAAAAAAAGGTTAGAGAGGGAGGGAGCCAAAACATAAGAGACTCTTAAAAACTGAGAACAAACTGAGGCTTGATGGGGGTAGGAGGGAGGGGCGGGTGGGTGATGGGTACTGAGGAGGGCACCTGTTGGGATGAGCACTGGGTATTGTATGGAAACCAATTTGACAATGAATTTCATATTAAAAAATAATAATTAAAAAATTAAAAAAATAAAAACACTTATTCTAATTTTATGCATCCAAAATCCTGTTTCTGAAACTCAAGTAAAAGCAGACTTTTATCCTTCATGGCCAATCCATGATTATGCACTGAGTCTTTAACATTTGAAATAATCATTCAAGGGGCGCCTGGGTGGCTCAGTCGGTTAAGCGGCCGACTTCGGCTCAGGTCATGATCTCGCGGTCCGTGAGTTCGAGCCCTGCACCGGGCTCTGTGCTGACAGCTCAGAGCCTGGAGCCTGTTTCAGATTCTGTGTCTCCCTCTCTCTCTCTGACCCTCCCCTGTTCATGCTCTGTCTCTCCCTGTCTGAAAAATAAATAAAACGTTAAAAAAATTTTTAAAAAAGAAATAATCATTCAATTAGTTCTTTCTACCTCTTTATCTACTTGTGATGACTGTATCGTTAACTAGAAGGAAGAACAGAACTAAGCTGGTGTCACTTATCATGATTTGTGTACCTTGATTAGTGTGTATGTACAGAAACTCTGCCAACAGCACTATGGTCTAACTTCAAATTGTGAGAGACAAACAAGAGATAATCCAGAGAACTTTCTAAACAGGAAAATAGACCTATTAAATTTTTAGGAATAAGACTCAAAATTCTAATATCAACAGACAACCTAAGTGATCAACATTTTTAAAAGTCTACCTGGGGCTCCTGCGGGGGCACAGCCGATTAAGCATCTGACTCTTGGTCTCAGCTCAGGTCTTGATCTCAGAGTCATGAGTTTAAGTTCCACATTGGACTCTGTGCTGGGCATGGAGCCTACTTAGAAGAAAAAAAAAAAAAAAAAGGACTCGAGCTAATTCTATTTTCTGTTTAACTCTAATTAAAATTAATTTTTTTCCATACACATGTTACTTAGGATGTGAAAAGAGAAGACATGCATCATTTGCTCATCAGTACTGAATCATTCTAGATAATATTCTCAACATGGTGGGGAAACATTGCCTCCTTTTTCTGTCCATTTCTTTTCTGTTTTAATTGCTAAATTCCATTGTGTTTAATACTTATCTCCTCCTGGAATTATTACTCCAACCTACAGCATTACTGTCTCCACTGTTGCATTTGGGGTTTCTATCTTATTATTATTGTCAATTTCCTTAGTTGATTATTGTTTTACCCACTGATCAATCCAGATGGAACACCACCTGTAAGATCCACCTCTCTTTGTCATTTGACAGATTAATCTGCAAATCTCATTTCAAAAACAACAGTTTACAAAATCTGATGGATCTTTGAGGAAGATACAAAAACAAATACTTCACAATCGTAAGCTAATTGGTCTCATCAGGTGTTTAATTAGGGAAAAAATGCATTTCAACCTTGGTTACTTGAGACAGACAAGTGTAATTGAGAATGCAATAGATACATGTGAACATCCAATATGGTTGCCACATGTGGCTACTGAGGACTTGAAATGTGGCTAATCCAAATTAATGTGTGCTAGAAGTATAAAACTGCTGGATTTCAAACACTTAGTTTATAAAAAAATTAAAAACAGAGTTACCATTTGATCCAGCAATTCCACTTCTGGGTATTCATCTGAAGAAAACAAAAACACTGATTCAAAAAGATGTATGTATCCCTATGTCCACCTCAGCATTATTTACAATAGCCAAGAAGATACAGAAAGAACTTAAGTGTCTATCAATCGATGAATGAATAAAGATGTGGTACACACACACACACACACACACACACACACTGGAATACTACTCAGCCATAAAAAAGAATGAAATCTTGCCATTTGCAACAACATAGATGGCCCTTGAGGCTATTACACTAAGTGAAATAAAAGCAAGACAAATACTGTATGATTTTACTCATACGTAAAATCTAAAAAACAGGGGCATCTGGGTGGCTCAGTCAGTTAAGCGTTGGACTTCGGTTCAGGTCATGATCTCGTAGTCTATGAGTTCAAGCCCCACATCAGACCCTGTGTTGACAGCTCAGAGCCAGGAGCCTGTTTTGGATTCTGTCTCCCCTACTCTCTGTCCCTTCCCTGCTTGTTCTCTCTCTCTCTTAAAAATAAACATTAAAAAAAAAATGTTTAAATAAAAAACAAAACAAAAAAAGCCCAAAACCCATAGATGCAGAGAAAACAATGCTGGTTGCCAGAGGGCAGGGGGGTTGGGAGGTGAGCAAAATGACAGAATAGGGTCAGGAGGTACAAACTTCCCGCAATAAAATAATTGTCATTTATTGGGGATGAAATACACAGCATGGTGACTATATTTAATAATATCATATTGCAAAATTGAAAGTTGCTAAGAAAGTAAGTTTTAAGGGGTGCCTGGGTGTCTCAGTTGGTTAAGTATTCGACTCTTGGTTTCAGCTCAAGTCGTGATCTCGAGGTTTGGGAGATCAAGCCCCCCAATGAGCTGTGCACTGAAAGCAGGTTCTCTCCTCTCTTTCAAAATAAAAAAAAATTTTTAAGTAAATCTTTTTAAATTTTCTTTAGTGCTTATTTATTTTTGAGAGAGAGATTGACAGAATGCGAGCAGGGGAGGGGAAGAGAGAGAGAGGGAGACACAGAATCCGAAGCAGGCTCCAGGCTCTGAGCTGTCAGCACAGAGCCCGACGCAGGGCTTGTACTCACAAACCGCGAGATCATGACCTGAGCTGAAGTTGGACGCTCAACCAACGGAGCCACCCAGGCACCCCCCAAAAAAGAAAGTAAATCTTAAAAGTTCTCATCACAAGAAACAAAAATTTGTTTTATAATTTTGTATGGTGACAGATAGTAGCTAGACTTACCATGGTAATCATTTCACAGTGTATACAAATCAAGTCATTCTGCTGTATACCTGAAACTTGTATGTCAATTCTACCTCAGTCAAAAAAAGAGCTGTCATCTTGGAAAATTATATGTACACGCAATGTTTACAAATAACAGAATTTTTTTTTTGTTTAGGATGCTCCCTAAAGAAAACGATTCTGTATTTTCTATTAGAATATTTGCTTTCCTTATGGGAAAGGTAGTTCAACTGATATTTTTTGTTTTGTTTTTTACTTTCAAACACTGATGGCCTTATGCATAATCATACATTCTGAGTCAGAAAAATACAAACTAAAATCCTGCCTGGAACCATTTAGTAATTGTTTTGTATAGTTTCTCCCTTTCAGTGTTTATGCTGTGACCTCTATTTTAGTTGGAATCAAAATTCCATTAATAACCTACTATTTGTATTATTCTCTTACACATTGCTGCAATATATGGCACAGCTAAGTTTTCTTTATTACCCTCACCTTGAGTCTGTCTATAAAAGAGAGGAATAATAAAGAAAGGGAGAGTACTGACGTGTATTAAGCTCCTTTTCCCCTCCAGGTGCTATATATAGTACTTTTTATACAGTGATTCAAAAATCTCATTAAAAATTATTATTTTTACTGTTATACTAATGATGAGACTGAGAGTCAGGGTTGTAAGAGGACTTGCTTAAGGTTATATAGTTAATAAATAGCATGGCTAGAAATGTTCAATCAATGTTTAGTATTGTTTTACCAAAACAGAGAGCTAGTTTTTCCTATTTTTATAAAAACTTTTGCTTCCTAAAATACTTACTCTGTTTTGTGTATCTTTACCAAAAGACAAGTTAGTGATCTTTGTTTTTAGGTTGTATGACAGACTGTTGGTACATTAAATATGTCATTTTTTTCATGTAAATAATCCAAACCCTTTGTCCTAGACATTAATATTTATGCCATCTTCCTTGTAATTACTCATTCTTTACAATATAGAATTTATGTTACTGAGATCCCAAAACTTAAAATTTAGTTCATCTTTGTCAACTTCTCCCATTTCTTTTTAGGTCTGCCTACAAAAAGAATGCCTTTTCCCCCATTCAAGGATTCAGAGATCAGGGGTAATCAATCAGGAAGCCACGATAAGACCTGCCACGCACGACAAATGCTCTACATCCTTATCCTGCCCTTCCAACATTTGCCACAGGCAATGAGAGAGAGATGTGCTTCCCATCTGGCTAGAGAACTGATGGGATGTGGGCCTAGGGAAATGAGTCTAACTTTAATTAATTAATTTAAATTTTTAGATGGCAAAAGAGCAAATGAATACAACTAATCATGCAAGTAGAAAAATCACTAATGATACTGAGGAACAGTAACACTACCTAATATACATTGACCTCCTCCTGGGTTCTAACGACTTCATATATGTATTTAATTCTCATAACGAATAGAGAATAGGTACTAATGATAACTTTTTTACAAAAAATATAAAGAAAACTAAGAACAGAGACTTTTTCAGTCATTTCAAAAAGACTATCAATTTCATACAGACATTAAATGGTAAAGACAACCCAATTCAGATCAAGATGTTTATTCATATACCACCTGCCAACACATTGCTTAAGTTCTACCCAAATAAACTTGAAAACCTTAAAAAAATGAGGAATTATCTAGGAAAATATAATTACAAACGTAACATTTAATAATATAACACCACAATTGACCCTATCAAAAATATATAATCTAAACAAATTACCAAGTAACAAATGAAAAAAGCTATCAAATCACTCCCTAAAATAATAATGATAATAATAATAATAATAATAATAATAATAATAATAATAATAGGGAGCGCCTGGGTGGCTCAGTCGGTTAAGCGTCGTCTGACTTCAGCTCATATCATCATCTTGAGGTTTGTGAGTTTAACCCCACATCAGGCTCTGTGCTGACAGCTCGGAGCCTGGAGCCTGCTTCAGATTCGGTGCTTCCCCCTCTCTCTACCCATGCCCTGCTCAAGCTCTGTCTCTCTCTCTCAAAAATAAACAAACATTAAAAAAACTTTTTAATATATAATAAGTTAAAAGGCCAAAAATTCAATATATAATTCCATGAACTCTGTGACTTGATAGGTCACTTAACACATCTGCACCTTACAAATATTGAAAGCAAAACAAATTCTGATGATAATAGAGGTAGGAAAAATTTTAAATAAGTCTGAAATTTTACTAAACTTAAAAAAATGTGATCAATAATATTAGACTACATAATCATAACAAAAGTTAAAGATGACAGGTAAATTCTGCCTCTTATGTATTTCCTCATTAAAAAATACGACTATTTTTTCCATTAAGCAGATTAGTCAGGGTAACACCCTCTAGCTCACATCACAGTTTGATGTACTAAGGCTGGCTGTCCCCTCCCTTCCCATATGGCCTCTCAGAAAACCAGTGTTCTTTCATGTTGTGCTCACCTTACAGGCCATGGACGACAGAGACAGGAGAAAGGAGAAGCTTGCATGGAATACACCAATTCTCTCAGGGCCAAGACCTAGAGAAAGCTACCCCCTTACTATGTTCCACTGTTCAAAACTTGTCCCATGGCCCCAATTTACCTGCAAGGGAGATTGGGACATGTTGTTCTTCTCAAATGTCTACACATGCCAATGAGATCGGTGACCCTCTTGCCAGTTTCCGCCACATCCTGCATCTGTATGTGTCATACCTGAATACTCACTTGACTCTCCTCACAAACAATGAAAACACCCATGTTCTTCCAAGGGGGTCAACACAGAGGCCACCTAGTCCCTGGATTCAGTTCCTATCCAGGTGATACATGGTCTTTTCCTGCTTGTAGAACAGCCAATCCTTCTCTGAGTCCATAATGCATGCCAACATCCATTACTAAGGTTCTTTTTGCCAATCCCCTTCCCTAGAGCTCATTAGAAACATGGTCTGCCTTCCAAGTGTTCTCCAGAACCAATTATTTTACCTAACAATTTTTTGGTACTATGCCATCCCCTGAGAAATGTTAAAAGAAATAAAACGAAAAGAAAATCAGGATGCTCTCAGAATTCATGGATAAGGTTGTTGATGCTGATGAGTCACTACAGAACAGAATAGTCTCTTCGTGATGAAATTTCTTTTCAGTGGCAGTATTAAAAATTGTGTTTTCTTTATCATTTGGTTGCTTGTGTCATAAAGACAGTATGAATCATTTCTATCTTTGCCTCTGCTACTAGAAAACCAGGTGAGTTTGTGGTAAACTTTCTGAACTGTAATTTAAAACTTGGACTTGGAAAATATACCGAGCTTCAGAGAATGAATTTAGCAATTAACCTCCCAGGTTTCTTCCCTTTTTTCTACCTATATTGTTGCATTGCTCCTCATTTTTAAAATACGTATTTGTTTAGTTATAAAAAAATATATGATCAGTTATATGATCAGTTTTGTATCCTCTTAGGATCAAGGCTGGGCTGAGGAAGAAAGCATTAAGGTCATGCAGAATCTCCTCGTTTTGAGCCTCTTCTCCCTGAAATGTTTTAGTTATCGAATATGAGGAAACATGGAAGGTAAAGGCTCTGAAACACTGATTGGTTTTAAAAGTAATGTAGGTCTGGGGAGCCTGGATGGCTCAGTGGGTTGAGCATCCGACTCTTGAGTTCAGCCCAGGTCATGATCCCAGGGTCACAGGATGGAGCCCCAGAATCGGGCTCTGAGCTGAGTATGGAGCCTGCTTGGAAATCAATCTCTCTCTCTCTCTCTCTCTCTCTCTTCCCCCTGTGCCCCTCTCCCCCCACTCACATGCACTATCTCTAAAAATAAATAAATAAATAAATAAATAAATAAACAAACAAATAAACAAACAAACAAACAAACAAATTCAAAAATAAATAAGTAATGTAGGTCTATTATCTAGGCTCATATTCTCTTTTAAAAAATAACCTGTGATACAGAAGATGCTGGTTAGGTTGTTTTTAATTTGCTGATGATTGACAAGGTGTCTTGCTTTCTCTCTGGAAGGGACATTAGAACAACTGCTCACATACAGATTAATGGTCCATATATTCCAGCCACTTGTTGCTGACCAACTGATAAGGCACAGAATTGTCCTTAACAGTTGGGCGTAATTTATTCCTGCGTTAGGTGGCTGTTACCTTCAGCAATTATAGCATAGTGACTGATGGACCCTGTTATGTTATCCTAGCAATTTAGCTGAATCTGCAATTCCTACTCATGCTATACGGCATGTCTATACGTTTCCAGAAAATTGCAAACCAAAGAGTTTCAGGTCAGGAAATGTTCTTCTATTCTCACAGAATTCGAACAAACATCATAAAATACACATTCTACTCCATTTTTGATGAAGTACTCTTTTACTATAGAATTAAGGTATATTTATACATCACTTTTTGGGGGGAATATGTATTTTTGTAAAGGTTTATTTCTTTTGAGAAAGAAAGAGAGGGGGTGAGGGGCAGAGAAAGAGAGAGAGAATCCCAAGCAGACGATGCGGGACTTGATCTCACCAATATGAGATCAAGACCTGAGTCTGTCGTTTAACCAACTAAGCAACCCAGGCACCCTTATATTTTTGTTGTTAGGAGGGGTCACCAATGCACGTGCACTTGATATTCAAGTTCATTAGCACAAAAAAATGATGTCAGGGGAAATCCAACATGCAGAGACATGGATTGTAGCATGTAGAATACTCAACCCCAGAAGAATGCCAACAGACCATAAATTCTAGGGTATTATATCCTGGATTGTCATTTTGTTACACCAGAGAACAATGGGAATCTTCTCCCAAGAGGAATAATGACCAATTTCTGTTAGGAAGTGTAATTTTCACTTTTTGAAACATTATATAGGCAGAGGCCAAGGGATGGCTACAAAGGGAAGACATGGTTTGTGAGAGATGCTAAGCCATATGCCTCCTCTGTAGCCTTCCGACCTGCCGAGCACACACATCGCAACTTGGAATTTTTTCAATGACTCATGATGGGCTTTCTCACCATTGGATCCTTTCTCTCCACTGTATGAATGACTCCTAAAGGTTCCCAAATTGCTTACTTCTCTCTTTGGTCTCAGAAAATCACAAAGATTATATTTTTGTTATATAGGCCAACTCAGCTGTTTTTCTTAATATCTCACAGGAATTAATTCCATAAGTAAAATACAATTCAAGGAACAAGTATCTGAGTTTTGAATGTAGTATCTTTCAAATTTTCTTCCTCCTACTATTAGTAATAAAGAATAAAAGAAAAATGAACAATCCTTACCATGTCAATAAACAGACATCTTTTCTTAATCATCATAATTACTTAACTGGTAACCCTGAAGCAAACCCCAGGAGGTTGTTTTTTTGTTTTGTTTTGTTTTTTTTTTTTCAACGTTTTTTATTTATTTTTGGGACAGAGAGAGACAGAGCATGAACGGGGGAGGGGCAGAGAGAGAGGGAGACACAGAATCAGAAACAGGCTCCAGGCTCCGAGCCATCAGCCCAGAGCCCGACGCGGGGCTGGAACTCACGGACCGCGAGATCGTGACCTGGCTGAAGTCGGACGCTTAACCGACTGCGCCACCCAGGCGCCCCCCCAGGAGGTTGTTTAATTGATCATTCTACCAACAGTGATCCATTGGTTAGTCATATGGCAAAGATGATAAGTGGTCTATACTATATTACAGAATCTCCTGATTTCATTACCTTTAAAAGAACCTACTCTTGTTTATAACTATTCCTAAGAAGCTTTTCCATTATTTTACCAGCAGTACTCTTGTAGAAATGTAAGAGTAATAGCATATCAGCATCGGACTATTGGTCATACAAAACTAAAAATACGTATTTATACATATGATTAACAGTATGATGTGGATGTATGAAGAGAAAATCAACAAACTTCCTGGTATTTAAAAAAAAAAAAGGTTTACTTATTTATTTTGAGAGACAGAGAGAAAATGGGAGGGGCAGGGAGAGGGGGAGGGAGAGAGAATCCCAACATGGGGCTCAAACCCATGAGCTGTGAGATCATGACCCAAGCCAAAGTCAGACGTTTGACCGACTGAGCCACCAGGCGCCCTGGTACTTCTTAATACTCTAAATAACTTTCAGTTTATTTTTACTTTACTTTTCTATCACCCCAAAAAGATTTCTAATGCCCATTTGCATTCAATCTCAGTTTCTACCCCAGCCCCAGGCATCCACTAATCTTCTTTCTGTCCATATAGATTTATTTTTTCTAAACATTTCATATAAATGGAATCATACAACAAATAGTCTTGTGAGTATTTTTCTCAATCAGTTATCATAATAATTTGAGGTTTGCTCATGTTTTAGTATGCATCAGTGGTTAGTTCATTTTATGACTGAGTAGTATCCCACTATATGGGTACAACATATTCTGCTTATTCATTCACCAGGCCATAGAAATTTTGAGCGTTCCCACTTTTTGTCTATTATGAATAATGCTGCTATAAACATTCACATACAAGTCTTTAGTGAACATATGTTTTCATTTTCTTGGGTAGATACCTAGGATGCAATTGCTGGATTGTATGATACATTCACATTTAACTTTTTAAAAAAAAACTGTCATACTCTTTTCTAAAGTAGCTATATCATTTTACATTTCCACCAGTAATGTTTGAGGATTACGTTTTCTCCCCATGCTTGCCAACGTTGTATTATCATTTTTATTACAGCCATTCTAGTGAGTGTGAAGTATTGTTCCATTGTGGGTTTATAATTTGTAATTTCCTAATGACTAATGACGTTGAACATCTTTTCATGTGTTTATTAGCCATTCATATGTCTCCTTTAGTGAAATGTCTTTTCATATATTTTGCCCATTTTAGCAACTTATTGAAATGTTATTTACATAAGATGTAGTTCACCCATTAAAAGAGTACAACTCAATGGTTCTTATTATATTTATAGAGTTGTGCAACCATCAACTTAATCAAATTTTAGAATATTTCATCATCCCAAAAAGAAAGTTCGTACCCACTAACAATCACTCTCCATTCCATTTCTCCCCCCAAATTTAAATTGAGTTGTTTGGTTTTTTTAATTGTTAAGTTGTATGAGTTCTTCAGATATTCTTGATACAAATAATTTGTCAGATATATCATTTCCAAATATTTTATTCTGGACTGTTGCTTGCTTTCTTATTCCTTATAGATGTCCTTTGGAGCACAAAACTTTCATTTTAAAGTCAGGTTTAGCCATTTATTCCCCTATGGATTGTGCTTTTGGTGTCAAATCTGAGAACCTTTTGCCTAATACAAGGTAATAAAAATTATTAAAATCCCCAGCATTATGAAAAAACATTATTCTGCTATTCTTATGGAGAAAACTGAATTCAGAAAGTTAACTAACTTCCTTAGGCTTTACAAATTAGTAACTGAGCTGGTACATTTTGCACTTCCATTTTTAGCAAAGCATTAATAGAGACTCTCCTACTTTAAATTTGCTTTAATAAATATTTATTGAATATTGAATATTTAAAATGAAGCTTAGAATTTGAACTGGTTATCTATATAGCTGCAACAGAGAGACGGTAAGTAGTGCATACAATTAGTGCATCATACGCAAGAGGAAGGGGTATTATTCTATGTGGCTCTGTGACTGATTAATTAACAAATACCTAATAATGAGAAAAAATCATTTGACTTTGTTTAAAGAAATAGAGATCAACTAGGAAATTTATAGTTTGGGTAATATCAGTGCATTAGTTTCTTTTGAATTAAGGTTTTTTGCGTTGTGTGATAATTTTGAAACAGTTTATCAGAACTTTTAACAATTAAATAAACAATAGAAGTCATCTAAAATTGGTTTGTTGCATGTGGAAAAAAAAAATCCGTCACTCATTTTCCTTTCTAGCCTCTTAAGTAGGTGGTAATAGTAGCTTCTTCTCTTTGTAATTATAGAGAAAATAAAGTAAAAATAGAAAACACAGCAACAGAAAAGCATAGGCAAAAGCTTCTAATGGCCTCCTTGCACCCTTAAAGACATTTGCTATTATATTAGTGACTTTTCATTGTGGCATAGTGGGTTTGCACTAGTAATGTTTTTATATGTATTCTATAATACCATAGTCTATTGAGATTTTATGGTGATAAATTAGACACTAAGAACATTTGATAATAATACGATAGTAAAAAAGTAACATCAAGGATGTCATACATTCATCTATTTATCCTAAGTTTCTGTCATTTTGAGAACAGGCAAAATATGTAGACTCAGGGTATGATTCTCCATACCCCCTGGCACCTTGTTTTCATCATTTTCAGCAACCATCTGTGCCCTTATCTATACTCACACATTGTTTCCATCACTCTTCACAGTTCAGCATCTTTACCCGTCAAACCCAAGAATTATGATCTAAATGAGAGAGATTCACAAAACAATTTACATTGTGCTACCCAAGTGTCTTGGGAGAATTCTACATCCAGGTGATACTTTCCTATTGGAGGCTATGAAGCAAGAATCTAAGCTCCATCAACATGAGTTCTTCTGGGTTAGACCTTGGAAAAATCACTCTCAGGTTCAGTTTTATCAACTGAGAAATGAAAACAGTGGGCCACTCTTCCCAGAAATGTTATGTACCTGAATAAAATCATATGCAGGAGGCCTCTTAGCCGGACACTGAACTGAAATCATTGCTGAGGTGAGGCGTGTCCGTGCAAGGGGAGTATAGATTTCAGAGCCTACGATGGATACAGAGGAAGGGACAACGGAATACAACTCAAGAATACATGGCCTTTGAGGGGACAGAGAAGGAAGCAGGGAGCGTCAGAGAAGTGGACCAGAGGGAGGCAGACAGGAAGCTAGAGAACCACTCTGTAGAGACAGCCTCAGGGCTCACAGGGCATTGAGTGCATGACACCACCTATATGCCTTTGAGTTTTTGCCTGGCCCCTTTCAAACAATCTTCTTTATGAGTTTCAGTAGGTATTTTTGTGGTAGGTATCACTTTATTATTTTATGTATCTGTCAATTACCATGAAAAATGCACTTTTTAAAATGATCTCTACCAGTTGCTTATAAAGCAGCCCTTCAAATAATACTTAGTTACAGAGTTTTGATAATGTGTGAACAAACCTTTCTTGAATTCCATTGGTCCTCTACGTTTGTGGTCCCATCTAGCTGCACTTCAGTCTGAGACACACGGTGATTACAAAACTGGTTACAGGATTTGTGATGAAAATTAAGGTTTGTGATGAAAATTAAGTGAGATCATGCTTGTAAAGTCTTTAGCAGAGTGCCGTGTACACGGGATCATTTAAAAACTGCTAGCTATCATTTTAAGTTTTCTAAGTTAACACTGCATAAGGTCTAGCTCAACTAATTTCTGTAATCAAATTCCTCAAAATATAATGCACTTCACTAAAAATAAATGAATATACGTGCATATGTTTCACTTTACACAACCAATGTGTATGTGAACTAAGCAGGAACACGTACATGTTAAATCACTGGATACCCTATGTTGTTGTGTTTTGTTGATTTGCCTTAAACACACCTTAATCTAGGCAGACACCTCGGGTGCTCCCAACGGAGTGTATGTTGCTTTGGTGACTTTCACTTCTCCCAATGTTGCCCTTTCCAAATTTTCAGCAAACTTTGCTTCATCAATCTTGCCATCTGTTAGGCATATCCAAATGTTTTCTTTTTATGGACTGCATTCCTTCAACATTTAAATATCCTTAAGCCTTCCCCCAATGAAAAAAAAAATACCCTGCCTCCCGACAAAACCCTCAGCCCTGATTTCTCAACTCACTTTCAATCCAACTAACTCCACTCCTTCAAAATCCAGTTCCCTGAAATGAGCCCGTCAGGGCTAAACAACCACACACGTGGTGAGCGGCAAGCATGGCATGAACAAAGTAAAAGCACAAAAATACCAAGGAGTCCATTGCAACGTATTCATGCAGAACTGTGCAATTAGATAATGTACAAGAAGGCTGTTCCAAATCCAGACTTCATGTGAACTTGGTGCCATTTTGAAAAATACGAGTGTATGGAGAATACCCTCTAAGAGAGTAAGCTCTGTTGTTTTTATGCTTACAGGCACTAAGTCTTAATCTGATTTTGGCTCAGTTCACCACTTACTTCAACTCTTTTCATTTACCTGCCACATCTCCATAATTCAGCTGCCAGCCCAAAATAAATCCAATGGAACTGCTTTTGTCAATATCACGAATGCCTGCTTTTTATCACTAACACGGAGCCCATGCTCCCTTAATTTAACTAATATCTCTTCAGACTGTGGCAGTGTTGACCCCTCTCTTCTTAAAATTTTCTATTGCGTTGACCTAAACACTCTATGTTTCAGCTATACTAAAAATCTCTCCCATCCCTGAAAAATTCAGATATTCAGTCTTACCGTCTGTGCTTGGGCTTTCACCATTGTGTTTCCAACGCACATCACACTACCTGTCACGTAGTGGATGGCAGGTACCCAGGGAAGATGGATGAACTCATTGTTGAAGGCGTGAATCTGATTATCCATGACACTGCAGCTTATATTACCCTGTTAAATGCCCAGATCTCCACTGATTTTCTGCCATCACTCATCTCCCCCAACTCTCCCCACCTGGTCTTTGCAACTTTCTTATTTTCTTCTCTGGATTCTATGCTAAAAACATTTTTTAAGTTAAAAAGTATAAAGATATACAAAAACCAGTTGGGTTTCTTTTTTTTCTTTTTTTAAGTATGTTCCACACCCAAGGTGGGGTCTGAACTCATGACCCTGAGATTAAGAGTTGTATGCTTTACCCACTGAGCAAGCCAGGCACCCCCAACTGTGTTTTTATAACTAACAATGACCAATCTGAAAAGAAAATTAATAAAACTATCCCAGCATCATAAAAAATAAAATATTTAGAAATAAAATTAAGGAGGAGAAAGGCTTGCACTAAAAACTACAAAACACTGCTGAAAGAAATTTTTAAAAACACACATAAATGGAGAGACATCCCGTGTTCATGGACTTGGAGACTTCATGTTCCTAAAATGTCCATTCTACCAAAGCGATCTATAGATCTGATGCAATCCCTCTTAAAATTCCAATGGCATCTTTTTCAGAAATACCAAAACAATCCTAAAATTCGTAAGGAACCACAAAAGGCCTCAAATAGTCACAACAATCCCGAGAAAGAACAAAACTGAAGACCTCAACTTCTTGATTTCAAAACATATTACAAAGCTACAGTAATCAAAACAGTATGGTACCAGCAGAAAGGCAAACATATACACCAAATGGAACAGAATAGAGAGCCCAAGAATAAACCCACATGTATATAGTCTTGATCTTTGACAAAGGTGCCAGGAACACACAAGAGGATAAGACCCTTCTCTTATGCCACGTACAAAAATCAACTCAAAATGCATTAAACTTTTAAATGTAAGATCTGAAACCAGATAAGCTGGAGTACATCAAACTAAAAAACTGCACAGCAAAAGAAACGATCAATGAAATGAAAAGGTAACCTACAGAATGGAAAAAATATTTATAAACCATCTATCTCATAAGGATTCATTTCTAAAATATATAATGAACTGGAGTGCCTGGGTGGCTCAGTTACTTAAACATCTGACTTCATCTCAGGTCATCAACTCACGGCTCATGATTTTGAAACCCATGTTGGGCTCTATGCTGAAAGCTCAGAGCCTGGAACCTGCTTCAGATTCTGTGTCTTCGTCTCTCTCTGTCCCTCCACACTCATGTGCTCGCTCTCTCGCGTGCTTTCTCTCAAAAATATACATAAAATTTTTTTTAATATATACGGAACTCCTACCGCTCAATAACACAACACAAACAAAACAAATAATCTTAAAAAATGCAAATCAAAAGCACAATGAGGTGTCACCTCATACCTGTTAGAATGAGTATTATCAGAAAAACAAACAAGTGTTAGTGAAGATGTGAAGAAATTGGAATCCTTGTGCACAGTTTGGTGAGAATGTAAATGGTGCAAGTACTATAAAAAACAGCATGGAGCTTCCTCAAAAAATTAAAAATAGAACTACAATATGATCTAGAAATCCCAATTCTGGGTATCCATCTGTCAGCAAAGTTAGTCTCATGCATGCAGTCTTTTCACTTCCACTCCACCACATAAGAATGGCTTAGGCCTGGGGGGTCTGGGTGGCTCAGTCAGTTAAGCATCAGACTCTTGATTTTGGCTCAGGTCATGATCTCATTGGTCATGAGTTCGAACCCTGCATCAGGTTCTGCAGTGATAGTGTGGAGCCTGCTTGGGATTCTCTCTATTCCTCTCTCTCTCTTAAAAAAAAAAAAAAAAAAAAAAAATGGGTTTAGGCCTAGAACATTTCCTTGCCAAGGCAAAGAGTCCTGACAATCTATGCTGGACTTATACCTTATGTGAGAAAACCTTTCCCTGTTTTAGACTCTGTGTGTGCTCCTTTGTTCTGTTTAAGCATCATCTGGCACCTGGTCAACCCCATGCCTAGATCTGTACCCTGGAAGGGGACACAGAGTCATTCTGCTGTAGCACAGGCTAATCAACCTGCATCAGAAGCCAGGAGGGACCTAACAGCCACTGCAAACTGACATCCACTATTGAAACTGATCTTGTTTTGCCTCTTCTCTAAACGAATAGTGCCATTTCACCCAGTGCTCAACTGCCATTGCATTCTTGTTGGTGACTCCAATGCCAAGATGCAGAGGTCAAAAGTGCTCAGACTTCTCCTCCTAATAAAGGCAACAGATGCCACTTGCTTAACATTATCCCAAAGAGTTGAAATCAGGATCTCTAAGATGTATTTGCACTCCCATGTTCATTACAGTATTATTTACCACAGCTAAGCAGATGAAACAATGAAAACATCAACAGATCAATGGGTAAAGAAAATGTGGTATATACACACAATAGAATATTATATAGGCACAGAAAATAAGAAAATCCTGTTATATGGTACATTATGCATTAACCTAAAGGACATTATGCCAAGTGAAATCAGCCAGTCACAGGGGGTCAGATACTTCATGATTCTACTTATATGACATAGGTCATCTAAGTCAAATTCATGGAAAGCAGAATGGTGGTTGCCAGGGGCTGGAGGAAAGGGGATACGAGAAGTTGCTGTTCAATGGGTACAGAGTTTCAGTCATTCAAGATAAACAATGCCAAGAGGGCTGCATATTTACTTTAAAAGGCAGAGCCATACACTAAGACCTTATCTCCCTCTCAATCAACCTCCACCATCTCATAACATAACTCCTTTCCACTTACACCATTGACCCATATCACCTTCCATCATTCCATGGACTTTCCCCATAATTATATTTCTCTCTACATGCTTAGAATATCCTTTATCAGTCCTTTCCCTCATTTTTGTAGATGTACAGATCCCTCTTTTTTGAAAAGTCAACTAACTGTTCACTGGATCCTACTTCGTATTCCATGTTTCCCCCTATTTCATGCTCTATATAATGGCCAATCGTTAGAATGAGTGGGCTTCATTTGTCATTTTCACTCCCTTAATGGGTGATTCTTCCTTATTTTCTTAAGTTTGGTTTATATCTCTATATTTATACATAAACTAATTATTCTCTTGAAGGACATTAGTAACATCCTACTTAATTAATCTCTCACCATTGGCTTTGCATTTATTCCTCTGGGTGATTTATAAGTAATCTTGATGTGCAAGTACTTGCTAGCAGAAATATGAAGCAACGGTATGTCTCTGTAGTGGGGATAGATGAACTGTAATTTGGGTCATAATCCACAGTCTAGAAATACATCTCAAAATTCCTAAAGAGATTCAAAAGTAGTAACAAAGGCACTGTCGTATGTAAATGAAGCTCATTTAATGAACAGACTAATAATCTGAATGACAAAAGTGGATAATTCAAGACAGAGAAACATGTTGCTGACACCTAAATTATAGCAGTGAGTAAATATATCAGAGAAACATGGAAAGCACCAGATGGATTTAAATACATCAGAGAATTGGGTCACCCATTAGCAGATGAGACCTGACTTAGAAGACTGTAAGCAAAATGCATGTGTTTATATAGCTCTAATATCTGCCTGATGATACAATCATTTAGGACAGCCAGCAGGAGGGGAAAAAAAAGCCGGAAGAAATCCAGGGCCCATCAATATCAATTTTGCTGCATTTAAAAAAACATTTTTTTAATGTTTATTTTTGAGAGAGAGAGACAGAGACAGAGTGCAAGCGGGGAAGGGACAGAGAGAGAGGGAGACACAGAATCTGAATCAGGTTCCAGGCTTCATGCTGTCAGCACAAAGTGTGACACGGGGCTCAAACCCACGAACCGAGAGATCATGACCTGAGCTGAAGTCGGACGCTTAACTGACTGAGCCACCCAGGTGCCCCAACTTTGCTGCGTTTTTTAAAGCAAGCATTAGGTTTAGCTTTTTTAAGATAGGAAAAAGGAAAAGAGAGCGTGCCAGCATAATGTCTGAATTTCATTTCTGAATATGAGAAATATAAAATGACTCATTTTTATAATTAAAAATTAAGTTTTAAAAAGCATTGTCTTAAAATGAGAATAATATAAAAGAGAGGGGAGAACAATTAGGTGTAGTATAACCCATTCCTGCTTTATCGTATCTGTGATTGAGGCAACAATTAGTAGTGTTTAAAAAATGATCAAAGCATTGATAGCAAAGTATGTCTGAGCACGATACTAGGCTCCCCACTCCCAATTAGTTTCAGGGTGGAATAACCTATGGAATAGGTTTCAGGGTGGAATAACCTATGGAATAACTTTCTCAAAACTTATCACGTGATCATTAATGTGCTGCAAAATTACCAAGGGTTTTGTTCGTCTTATTACAAGAGGAAATTGAAGTGTCCTGCGCCACCATCCTTCAGGACTTCCACAGAGGAAATCAAAGCCTTAAAAACTCAGTTCCAACCATCTTTTCCATTTCGATAACTTCTCTTTCTTTCCACACAAACCCTCTTCTTTGCTCCTACTTCTCTGTTGCCCACCCTATTCCTAATTCTGCCTTGACTTTTGCTGATCTCATTTCCTATATTTCCTTCTGTGACTTGTGAGTTATCCAAATTCTTCTCATTCTTCAATTCTTACAACAGTTTCTTGTTTTTTACGAACATTTTCCAATAGTCTTTAGAAAAGTCTTTTTCAATAGCTCATCATGTCCTTTTTAAGAAAAAAACTATTAGCCTCTTTGTTGTTGCTGTTCTTATTATTTGATGTGTCACCACATCCTAGATTGTACATTCCTCAGGCATTCTTGAAAAGTTGGTATGAGCCACATACCTTATTTTAATTCTTCCCTGCACCCAGCAAAATACAAAACCAAGAAGCACTCAGTATTTATTGAAAAACAGAAACAATGAACATGTGAATGAAGAGATATAAGTTGAGGCTGTTATGCTGACTTTTCTTTGGAGACGATAAATTAATATTTACTTCTACTTCTATTTAGTTACCCATAAAAAGAAGAATTATTAAACACTATAAGTAAAACAATTATAGCAGAAATGAGGAAGAATACAGACAACAATTCTGCGTAAATTTTAGGAAATGATTAGAAGGAAAATGCCACCCAGAGACTAAATAGAAATACCTTAATATGTAAATAAAAGTAAATCGGGGGTCCAAGAAAACCACATTTCCAATTATGCATCTTTCTTTCCTATAATCTGAAATTCAAGTAGTCCCTCAAGTGCATATATTTAAACATTTTTCACATCAGCCAGGGCAGAGAATTTAGCATCCAAAGCATTGTCAGTGGTCAGTACATAACTCCAAATGCCATTCACCTTTGGTAGCTTCATAATTCCACTGTTGCCAAGGAGTAAAACAAAAAGGACTCTTGGCCTCCATTCAAAATATACCTTAATATTACCACTAACTTAAATATAATTAGAATTACAATGAAATGTTATATCATTTTAGAAAGGAAATTATTTCTCTATCAAGTTTTACAACGGCCTGTGGCACAGCACAGTAAAATTGAACCTAAAAATAAAACCTCACTAAAATGAAAAGCTCAAATTAACTAAAATTTTCAAACTTCAGAATTTCCCTGTGTATTTTTTCTCCAGTGACCTTTCTGATGACAAAGCCTGAAATGACAGTCAATTAAATTTATATCCCAAGGCATACTATAAATTTGTCAGGACCAAAACAAGCACACTGGGAAGCTCATGAAATCAGCTCCTGGTACCAGAGAGCAGAGATAGAGAAGAGGTGACAGATCAGTCCTTGGTGCTTATGCTGACACTGACATAATGATGCTCAGGTCTGCAAGAAGATGAAGGACCAAGAGAGGCCCTCGGAGCTCCCTCATATGCATGTAATTACCCCCAATTTATTTCAGTATCAGTACCCGCAGCAACTGTGGCCCCGTTTCTAGTGAGGAAGCTCACATGATTATATCCTCACATTGGTAATCTAAGTAAAGCACAGACACCGGAGAAATGCTTATTACCTTTCTGATGCAGGCACAAGTAACACACGATGCAGGATCTCAGGGCTCATTTTCTCTTGGGTTGTGACACTAAGTCTGACTTCTGTCCAGTTCAAACTTTCATTTCAAATGGACTGATGTTTTTGTATTTTTTTCTTCCCAAATGAGTAAAACTGTATAAAGTAAGCAAAAAATTTCCAGTTTGTTTTGATCCTTGCCTCCTGAGTGATGTCTGATGATGCTCTCTATTGCACAAACCAGTTAAAGACCGGGCTTCCTTACCATTTTTCAGTTACGCAAGAACCTTGAGATCACATTCTTCAAAGACTAGACGTGTGCCCATTCTTTTGGGAAAATATTGCCCAAGGAAGGTCTATGTTAACAACACCTAAGTCCTTACATTTCAGTATATTAGGCAACCCTCAAACGCCATGACCCCTATGTTCACCAACACTCTGTACACTAGGGCGCCCCACATGTGAATTAAGGTAGAAGAACAACTCCAGACACAGAAGGAACTGAAACTGTCTTCTAGACCTGAAAAGTTACTTCTCAAAAGCAGCTGCTTCCTCTATTCTTTCTTCCTGTACTACACACACATTCATTAGTAATTTTGTATCATAATGGTTTTTAAAAGCAGATTCATTGGCAGGAGGAAAGCATTTTGAGAAATAAAATACCTTCAGAAACTTAAATTTCTCCTTTCTCTATTTTTTAAAGATTTCTCCCACACTTATGTTCAAAATATACGCCTCTTTTCCATTAACATTAAATATTTATCATGATATGAAAACATGGCAGTGTATTAGAATGTCTAAGTTAAGTTTTAAAACCATTAGAAAAAGCAAAGAGGTTGTGGTTGCTCTTTTTATGTAAGCGGAGACAGAAGAAAGCTCTTTAAACATTACTAAACTCCTTCAAACAATATTTTCAAATACAGCAATACAGAGTTTAGATTCAGTCTAAACTGAGGCCCTGTTTCAATTCTATTTCTTGAAGAGAATAACTGAGAATTATGTGAACTTTTCCTCCGATAATATCTTGACCCATTTATAGAAACCCATCCGCTAGCAATTGTATGAATCTGTCTGCAAGCCACCGTGTGAATCGAGCAAAAATCCGACAACCGATCAGGATCATGAAATAAACCCAAAAGGTGATTTCTGGGATTCAGTCAGAAGTGAATATTAAAATACTTGTTCAAGTAGTAACTAATTCAAGTCTGACTCTTTTGGTCTTAAAAGAAGGTATTTATTTGACATCCTATTATTGAGTATCTACTGTTTGCAAGTTCTGCTAAGAAAACAAAGATGTAGCCACAGTCTGTCTTCTTACAGTTTCTCTTGGCGAAATAAAGACTGTGACAGTGGCACCAAAGTGTCCACGGCCATGCTGTTGTAACAATGGTAGTGCTTAATACAGAAATAGGGAAGGGGCGTCTGGGTGGCTCAGTCGGTTAAGCATCCAACTTCGGCTCAGGACATGAACTCATGGTTCATGGGTTTGAGCCCCATGTCGGGCTGTGTGCTGACAGCTCAGAGCCTGGAGCCTGCTGCAGATTCTGTGTCTCCCTCTCTCTCTCTGCCCCTCCCCCACAAGTGCTCTGTCTCTGTCTCTCAAAAATAAACGTTAAAAAAATGGAAAAAAAAAAGAAATAGGGAAAAGATCATTATAACAGAGAATGGGAAAGGACCATCAAGAAATATGTGTTAACATGGTAGTGTTTAATCAATGTAGAGAGATGGCTATGGAGAAAGATGGGCAAGAAAAAGGCCTTTCCAAACAGAATCATACTGTAACAAATAAAGAAACATCAGGTTCAAGAGACTTTGAGTCTTGAGGAATGTTTCAAGATGTTGAGCAGGAGGACTAAACCATCAGATACTCCTTTAGGAAAGATAACTTGGCAGCACTTTCGAGTTATGATGTCCTAACGGAAATGTGCACATCTGGACAGAGACGAATAGGAAGAAAGAAAATCAACTGGGGTTGATTTATTCTTACTTCGTACCTGTCATTTCAAATGTGTTATTATTTTATAATGTGCACCATATTTCAGGACAGTAGAACATGTGCGTCAGTTATAAATTTGTATGTATACCTCAAACCTGATACTAAAAATACTAATATCATCCGTACCAACAACAGCCCTATCTCTGTCTTGGTAGAGATTAGAGATAACTGATGTAGAGCATGGCCTGGAAAGGAATAAATGGAATCAGGCTGAGTTAGAGAAATGCTGCTATTAATCTCACGCTTTCATTACTTTGAAGAAGGAGAACTGTACGATATGGTCAATACATATATATAATCAAATAGGTGGAGAAGATGGGGACCCTGAGATGATTTCAAAGCTTAGACATGAATCAAAATAATATGATATGAATCAATAAATAAAGTTCAAAAAAAGGAAGGCAATCAAGGGAGAATGCATGGATCACTAAATTAAGACTCTCAAAAAACAAATAATCCATAGATTCTCTTTAATCTCTTCATCATGGTGATTTGCAGGACCTGGCAAATTCAATTAGCGCAGTGAACATCATATCTACCTTCTGCTCAATACAGCTGGATGAAGACTGACAATTCTCGGTGCAATATGGGCTTCCATGGCTTAGTTTTTTCTCACTCCAATTAACACATAGAGCTGGCAACCAGTAGTATTCTCTTAGTCCATGGGGATACAACCAGAACCTACTTAATGTTAATGGCGGGAATTAAAGGAGTTAATATGTGTAAGACATTTCACTGGGTCTGCAGTATGTTGTTAAGACTCTACATAAACGGGAGCGTGGGTGGGCTCAGTCAGTTGGGCATCTGGCTTTGGGTTAGGTCATCAACTCACAGCTGGTGAGTTTGAGCCCCACATCTCTGCTGTCAGAACAGTCTTCTTTGGATCCTCTGTCCCCTTCTCTCTCTGCCACTCCCCAGCTCGTATTCTCTCTGTCTCTCTGTCTGTCTCTCTCAAACAAAAAATAAAAAAGACTCACTACATAGTAGTCACTGTTATTAATAATTATTTAGATCCAAACTACTACGTTGAAATCCTGGTTCCTCCATTTCATTTATAATTTTTTACCTAAGATAAGTTACATCTTTTCTAAAGCTCAATTTTCTCACTGCATAATGAACTTAACAGTATTATTATTTAAAACTTGGAAATGAGGCAAAAGGATGGCTCTGTGTCATTAACAATAAAATGACAATAAATACCGGAACACTGTCAAATGGGTCTCCACAAAATAATGACTATTCATTCTAAAGGGGAATGTGCCTTTATTTTACTTTGCATTTATTACTTATTAGAATCCAGACTCTAGGAAGTTTTAGGTTAATTCATAGATCTTGTCTGTTAAACCTGCTAATGTTTTCTGTCTAGTAGAAAAGACAGCTCCAAAACTTAAGGTTATATAGTCTTGCAGGGCATTAACCAGTTTTGCACTATTATTTACTTATCTTATGCCAACATTCTTTGTTTCTGTGTTTCTATATACACTATCATTTGAATTTGTTTCAACCAGCTAAACATTTTTCTTTTTTCCTCATTAATGGAATAAAAAAACATTTCCATGTGCTTACTATATATTGTATGACAGTTATTTTTAAACATTTTTGAAGGGTATTCTTTTACAATGGCTAATGTCTGAGTACTAACTAAATGTAACACACAGTTACTAATTCATTGGTTTCTAAAAACAAAGAGACGGGAAATAGTATAATCCACATCTTATAGTAAAGAAACTCTGTTTTATAATCACCAGCCATGGATTAATTAAATGCCAAAATAATGGGAAGTGCACCTTGACCTAGAATAACCATTCTTTAACCATCTCCACCTTTTGATTAAAGCAACTTAGGACATAATAACACAGCTGAATTATCCATTTATCCACCAAAACTCAATGGTTAGGAGATTAAGGAGAATGTATGGCACATTTATTCTTTGAGATCCTTTATTTATGATTATTTTCTCCCTTGATTTCTTTGTATTCTATATTCTATGCCTTAATTCAGGTTATATCCCCAGTCACTAAGGTCTAAAATTTTGAAATTATCTCAGGATCCATATTCCCCAGACTTATAATACAAAGTAATCACATACAGTGACTCACAAAGTAGTAGTAGATATAATACAATATTTAACTTCCCACTCTTCTGCTACTGAAGTTTCTGGCTGAACCTGATTCCCATTTCTCCCCAATCTGAGGTATGCCTTGAACCAGTAATCTCTAATGCCATAAGGGCAGAGTATCACTATTGCTATTGTTGATATTGTTGGGTTCGAGCCATTAGAAGTGAGCTGAAGTAAAAAAAAAAAAAAATACATGCACTGTAAACCTATGTATATTAAATATTTATAATGTTATTCATGTTCTGCTACACTTAACTTTTTGTATCTTAGAAATCAAACAATTTGAAATTAAAATGAATATATGAATAAGAATTAAAATTCAAAAATGTATTCCCTTAACCAGTTAATTGTCTGGCATTTCCAATATCCCCCCAAGATGAGCACACATCACATAATTCTATGTTACTGCTAATATTATATTTCTAAAGGACTCTCTCTTGCTCAACATCTGCATGAACATATACATCAGAGACATAATCTGAATCTTTTGCCTTCTTGTTTTGTGTAGTATAATTTGCTCTGTTAGTAATGCTTCCTGTTATACCCACCTCTTCTTATGTCCCTTTCAATACTAGCTTCTCTCACCCATTCCAATTCATCTCCCACCTTTAAATACTCCATATTGTTTTCTGTCACTGTTCTAGCATTTTAGACAACTTACCTTGTGTCCTAGGCAGAATATGCCTCCCACCCGCCCTCAAAACACCCACTGTGAATATATCACCTTACATGGCAAAAGGGACTTTCCAGATGTGATGAAGTTAAGGATATTGAGATGGGGAGACTGTCCTGCATTATCTGAGTGGGCCCAATGTAACCACAAGGGCCATTACAGGAGGGAGACAAAATAGTCATAATCAGAGAATAATAGGTGAAGACAAAAGCAGAGACAGAAAGATTTGAAGTTGCTATCTATGCAGCTGACTTTGAAGATGGAAGGCTATGAGCCAGGAAATGTGAGGGAACTTGAGAGCCAAAAACAGCAAGGAAACAGATTTTCCTCTAGAGCCTCTGGAAGGAACAGAGCCTGTCAACCCATTTTATATTTGTGAATTCCAGAACTTTTAGATAAGAAATTTGTGTTAGTGGTGATTTGTTACAGCAGGAATAAGAAACTAATACATCTTGTATTGACCTGATTAAAGCCTTCCCTTCCATACAGGAAACTCCAGGATGACACACTATGGTTTTGTCTACTTGTTTCCCACAGACATCTTTGGAAATAATTAGATGCTCAGTTAATATTTATAGAAGGGATGACTCTTTGAGAGCCAAGCAAACAGTTTAATTTGTCCCCACTTAAGTCTAAAGGGTCTTTTGGTTAGTCTACAGGGACACCGTTTATGATCCTAAATGATCCTAAATAGCTTCTTATACTTTTGCTTGACTGGGATAATAATTGCCAAATTTATCCCTGTTCTGGGTAATACGTAGTTTTATTTATGGGTCATGACATTCAGATAACAAATAGAAAAACAAAGCTCCACATGTCTCTCTGTATTTTTTTTTTTTTTGCAGGAAATAAAATTGAGACACATTTTAATAGTAAATCTAAATGTCTTCTATATTACCAGGCTTAAAAAGGTTATGTACGTTAGATATTACATCATTGTTTGAAGTACATTAGTGCTTTTGAAACAGCTGCCTTCAATCCCCATTCTCATAAAAAGAGCAACCACAGTCTGTGCTTTTTCTAATGGCTTTAAAATGTATGTTAACTTAGAAATTCTGATCCACACTAATGTTTGTATACCATAATACAGAATATTAATGGAAAACATAAAGGGGGAAAAGTCTTTACAAAATAGGGCAGAAGGAGGAACATGCTTCTCAAAGTGTTTCTGGTTTCAAAATGCTTTCCCTTTGGCAATGAATAGTTTTTATAAAATCTTTATGAGGCAAAATTACTAATAAATGTGTATATTTAGCACATAATATGAGAACAGAACAGAGCCATTGATTTGGAGAAACTTTTCTAAATGAGAAAAGTTTGACTTCTGTTTGTACATAAAGTTGTTATCTGTGATTCCTCATTATGGGTTAGCCTATCATACACACATGATGTCATGCAGGCTAAATGTAGTGTGCTACCTAAACAGACCAAATATAAGGATTTCGGTGGCTTCAAAACTAGCTTTACTCCAGGAACAGTTTTCTGAAATAAACAGTGATCTCCATCGTCCTGGTTCTAACTGGGAATCCTTGTCTGGATTACAGAGCAGTGAAAATGGAAAACCTATGCCTACAGCAAAGACATCTTTAATATCTCTCAGGATACAAGAATGGAAATGTACAGAGAGAGGACAATAATGATGCTGGTGACTGTGATTGGTTACTCATCCTTTACTCACTTTGGCAAGATAAATACAAATGAAAATTTGATTCTTTGAAATGATAGGATGCACTTCCCAGCAGCAGGAACCAGAGAGCAAATTTAGCACAAGTGTCACTGACACTGTGCCGCATTCTGCCTACATAAAGAGGCAATGAACATTTCTTAAATGGTTGTTCCTTACCTGAACCAGCAGGGAGAGGGCATATACAGGCACACTTGGGCACTTAATGTCTAGAAATGGGGTTAAGTGCTGCATTTGACTTTCTCAAGGCTGAAAAAACAAAGATTTTGTAAAAATAAAGCATGACTGGGAGGTTGGTGGCTGCCTTCATCCTTTGCCCTCCTGCTGAGCTGAGCAGTGCACCTCAGTGTCTGTGTTAGCAACAAGCTCCCCTCTCAGCCCGCCTGCTGGTCACAAGGAGCATGGTGCATTTGTTTTGTGTTTGACAAGTTCACAATTTACCTTGGGGTGTAAACTGAATGGACAACATTCAAGGGCTTTATACTTAAGAAGAGTGCCTGGGGAAAATACTAGAAAGAAATTCTGAGCCTTGAAAACTGCTTGTTGATCTGACCTAAATGGCCACTCATTACATGGTTTCAAAGAACCAACCATAGCCTGGAAGGATTTGCTTTCTGTAGAGTATATCAATTTTTTGTTTGTTAATGTTTAGTTAATTACATCATTCGTTTAAAAATATAAAAATATTTTATTTTAAAAAGATCAAAATAAAATACTTCTAGAAATCTGAAAATGACCAAGACTGTACAGCAGTTGGGGTGGGGGGAGGGGCAGGGGTTGAATGGAGGATGAAAAGGGGAATAAAAAAATCTAGAATCTAATGGGAAAAAGGGGAAGGCAGCCGAGTAAGTGGGACTTAATACAGGTGGGTTTTTATGAACGTAGGATACCTGCAAACCAGGCTTCTATTGGTATAGATAGGGAGTGTTTTAAAATGGTAAGATGGGCGCTTTAGTGGCCTAAACTCAGTATTGAATAAGGAAGTATAATACAGTATCTAAATGTGTATCAGACGGATGAATACAAAGGAACTTGGTTGTGGGGTTTTTTAACAAATAAACTGATGACTGAGTGAATGTGCAGTTTATATTTCAACTCATTGGACAATGTATTATGATATTGGTAGACATTATTTTGTAAGTTACTAGTCTCCAAAGAATTTGAACTTGTAAGAATAGCTGCTGTCTTATGGGGATACTAAGATTATTTAAGAAGAGTACTGCTTCAGATGAGCCTGACATCTCATAAATAGACCCTTTGTTTCCCAAAGGAGAACTTGAAATTATTTATACAGAGGCATCATTGCCAATATACCAGGTAAGTCTTCTGTAAATTTTAACTTCTCTTTCCCTTCCTGATTTTTCAAGAATAGTTGGGATTAAACTATCATATACTTTTGTATAGAATCATGCTGAAAAAATGTTTAAAAATTAAGGTCATATTCTGGATGAGTTTTCTCATTATTTCAGCAGGAAATTGTGAATTATAAATATATACCTTGTTAACACAAAACCATTATATTTTTTAACAATTATCAATCTATCTGCAGTTTAAAGGTACTAAGCTTTCTTTTTTTTTTTTTTTTTTAATTTTTTTTTCAACGTTTTTTATTTATTTTTGGGACAGAGAGAGAGAGACAGAGCATGAACGGGGGAGGGGCAGAGAGAGAGGGAGACACAGAATCGGAAACAGGCTCCAGGCTCCGAGCCATCAGCCCAGAGCCTGACGCGGGGCTCGAACTCACGGACCGCGAGATCGTGACCTGGCTGAAGTCGGACGCTCAACCGACTGCGCCACCCAGGCGCCCCACTAAGCTTTCTTTTGAGTTCTTCCATAAAACCATAACAGAGATTGTCTAATACTCTATCAACCATTTGAAAATTAGTAATTTTCCCAAAATTCTAATTAAGATGTTAAAACTGTACTGACAGCTCAGAGACTGGAATCTGCTTCCAATTCCAATTCTCCCTCTCTCTCCTCCCCTCACCCACTCACACACTCTCTCTCTCGCTCAAAAATAAATTTAAAAACATTTAAAAATTTTAAAAAGATTAAAACTTGTTTGGAATTATTTGAAAGTGGGCTCTTTTTAGTTTATTTTACCTAATATTTTAGCCAAAATATAATTAACAAAAATCTCTTTAATTGTACTGAATATTTTAAAATTCCAGAAGTTTTTAGATTGATGGTTTATAGCTAAGATGTGCTTTATTTTCTTTTTAGCCATCTTGACATTCTCTAATTTTAAACTCTTTGGGGGAACATTATAGAAAATGAGAGTTATCTGCATTAGCTGTCTATTACTAGGTAAAAATTACCACCAAATTAGCAGTTAAACACACACACACACACACACACACACACACACACACACACACACACCCCACCCCTGAGTTTCTGTGGGTCAGCTTAGCTGGGTAACCTGCCACTTAGGAGTTCCACAAAGCTGAAACCAAGGTGTAGCTCAGGCTGCCTCCTCATCTGGAAGCTAAAATGGGGAAGTAAGTACTTCCATAATCTTACTCAAATTATAGGCAGAATTAATTTCCTTACGTCTGTAGAACTAAAGACACAGAATCATCGGCTGTCAGTTGGAAGTTCCCTCATCTTCTAAGAGTTGCCTACAATTCCTCAAGGCCATCCCCAGTTTATAGAGGCTGCTCCCAGTTTATTGCCTTGTGGACTTTGTCAGTTTGGTGGCTTATCTTCATTGGCCAGCAAGGAGTCTCCAGAGCAAGTATACTGGCAAGATGAACTCTTACAGAATGTAATCACATGAGGAGCATCCCATGTGAGCCATCATATCCATCACCTTTGTCATATTCTTGTTTAGAAGCAAGTCACAGGACTACTCACACTCAATGGAAGGGAACACACAAAGACATGAACACTGGGAAGAACAGATTACAGGCAGCCACCTCAGAGGATGTCTGCCAAGGTCTCTCTAAAACCAAATTTCTTTTTAGCGGAGTCTCATTTCCCTCAGTTAAAAATCAGTTGATTCTTAATTTTAAACTTGAAATATAATTGCATTTTTAAAAGGATATTAAATAAATCTGTTTTCAAACCTTTGAAGATATTTCGAAAGGTAGTTATCACATTTCCCTATGGAAAAAGAATACACACACACACACACACACACACACCCCTATGTAAAAAGATGAGACACTGAGAAATGTTACTGTCTTAAAAATTTACACAGACATTTTGATACAGGGGCAAATTTAAATAAAATTGAAAAAAGCATTCATGTGTTTGCTGAGTTTTTTAGATTCAAAATGCATTGTTTATCACATCTGCTAATATTTCATATACACAAAGGCAAAGTCACCATCCAAATTAATAGTAGTAATTAGCAGACTGGGTTTCTCACCACAGGCAAATGTCTGACTTTAGAGTTACAAATGAACATTTAAGAGTTGAAGCAGTAGGTAGAATACTCTCAGAGAACAAAATGATTATTTAACATAATGTTATAAAGGATGATATAGCCATATTAATTCCTACTGAAACACAGGTTGTGTAAATAAATTCATATTCCATTTTTTTAAATTTCAGTTAATATTACTAGCCTTTGAAAAGTATTTCTTAAAAGTTTTTGATAATTTTGTTTAATTTCTATTCTTTTTTTCCCCAAAATTTTTATTTAAATTCTAGTTAGTTAACATACAGTGTAATATTGGTTTCAGCAGTAGAATTCAGTGATTCACCATGCTTAATTTCTATTCTGTTGATATGAGAGTTTTTAAATTATACTTCAATGAATTTAGGTGGAAAGGTCTGTTAAATAATTATTATAGTTACAGATTCAGAAAACTAAGTTTACCTGAGAGACAGCTTTAATATTTAATATATTAATTGACATAGTTCCGAATATAAAAATATTTTTAATAACTGTCTATGGATTATATTGGCTGATGGAAGAATGAGTGAAAAAAATCAACTCATGGAAATATATTTGATATTTCATTTACTGTTTTAAAGGTTATCTTTGACAATATGCTATGGGGATCTTGCTAAATTGTAATACCTTAGAAAAATTAATTAGCTTTATTTATTCTCAGTATAATAGATATAGTAGTAATTCCCTAATATGGTTATTTGCTTTCATAGCTCAGAACCTGGAGCCTGCTTCGGATTCTGTGTCTCCCTCTTTCTCTGACTCACTCTCTCACTCTCTCTCTCTCCCTACCCCCTCTCCCTCTCTCAAAAATAAATAAAAACATTTTTTTAATATGCAAATATATCTTTTTATGAGAATGCCTAAAAAATGTGCCTACTTCAGAAGCCTACTGAATGGGAGAAGGTATTTACAAATGACATATCTGATAAGGGGTTAATATCCAAAATATATAGAGAACCCAACACCAAAACACCTATAAATAATCTAATTTAAAAATGAGTAGAGGACCTGAACAGACATTTTTCCAAAGAAGACATACAGATGAACAAACACATGAAAAGATGCTCAATATCACTCATCACCAGGGAAATGCAAATGAAAACTACAACGAGTTATCACATCACACCATTCAGAATGGCTAAAATCAACAACACAAGAAACAAGTGTTACTGAGGATGTGGAGAAAAAACAATCCTCATGCTCTGTTGGTGGGAATGCAAACTGATAGAGCCACTATGGAAAACAATATGGAAGTTCCTCAAAAAATTAAAAATATGCATGATGCAGTAATTCCACTTTTGGAGATTTATCCAAAGAAAATGAAAACACTAATTTGAAAAGACAGTAAGTACCCCTATGCTTACTACAGCATTATTTACAATAGCCAAGATATGAAAGCAAACTGTGTCCATCAACAGATGAAGTGATAAAGAAGATGTGTCTGTGTATGTGTGTATACACACACACACGTACACAAACACACATACACACACACACACACACACACACACACACACAATGGACTATTTACTCAGCCATAAAAAAGAATGGGATCTTGCCATTTGCAACAACATGGATGAACCTAGAGAGTATTATGCTAAAAGAAATAAGTCAAAGAAAATACCATATAATGCCACTTATATATGAAATCTAAAAAAAAAAAAAAACCAAGAAACAAAAAAGCAAGCAAACAAAAGAAATAAACTCATAAACACAGAGAACAAATCAGTGGTTGCCAGAGGGGAGGGGAATGGGGGATGGGCAAAACAGGTTAAGGGGATAAAGAGGTACAAACTTCCAGTTATAAAATAAGTAAGTCACAGAGATGAAAAGTACAATATAGAGAATACAGTCAATAATACTGTAGTAATTTCGTTTGGTGACAGAGACTACGCTTACTGTGGTGAGCATGAGAAACACAGAATTGTTAAATCAACTATGTACACTTGAAACTAATGTAATATTATGCATCACCTATTCAATTAAAACATTTAAAAATATAGGGGTGGCTGGGAGGCTCAGTCAGTTAAGCATCTGACTCTTGATTTCACCTCGGGTCATGATCTCATGGTTTCTGAGTTCGAGCCTTGCACTGGGCTCTGCGCTGACAGTGTGGAGCCTGCTTGGGATTCTCTCTCTCCCTCTCTTTCTGCCTCTTCCCTCCACACTCACACATGCACTCTCTCTCTCTCAAAATAGATAAATAAGCTTTAAATATATATACATAAATTTTAAAAACACAAACTTCAAAAAAATTTTGCCAAGTTCATTTCTGCCCCTCGCCTTCTAAAACATATGTAAATTAGTTAACAGAAATTAGAATTTCAAGAAGCCATATTACTCTAACTTTTTACTTTGAAATAATTTAAAACATCAGAGAATCTATAGGGATATTATACAGATTATTTATCCTATCAGCTAATATTTCATATTTACAAATTAATGGCAGTAGAAGGAGCTGTCAGAGTTGGCAAGTGAGAGAGAGAGGGAGAGTTGGTATGAAAGAGAGGGCATTCAATTAAACATGAGTTTCCAATAAACAACAAATAATTTATTTAGTATAAGGAGGTCACAGCAATATTTGATATTTACCCTAAAATTTTTTTTTATATTTGAAATCCCAATTTAACAGGGTTTCCTGAATTTTATCTAGCCACCTTACATTCCCTTCACCGGATTCACTGTTAATATTTGCCACATTTCTTTATTCTCTCCATCTCTCTCTTCCTCTTTTCTATCTTTATATATGTGCAAATGTGCACAGCATGCACACACACATATTCATGATTTTTTTTTCTGAACCATCTGAGAGTTTGCACACATTGTTCCTTTACCTATAAACACTTCAATGTTTGTTCTCTAACAAGAATATTTTCTTAAATACTCACAAACATTGGGCACCTGGGTGGCTCAGTCAGTTAAGTGTCTGACTTCGGCTCAGGTCATGATCTCACGGTTTGTGAGCTCAAGCCCCACATCAAGCTCTGTGCTGACAGCTCAGAGCCAGGAGCCTGCTATGGATTCTGTGTCTCCCTCTCTCTCTGTTGCTCCCCCCTCACGCTCTCACTCTCTCGCTCTCTCTCAAAAATAAACATTTTTAAAAAATATCCACAAACATTGTAAAAATCATGAAATTAACACTGAATAAATACTGGTGATCAATATGCAGTCCATGTTCTGATTTCACAATTTGTCACAATTAACTGCTCTTTAGATAATCTCTCTAGCCTAAGGGCCAATTTAGGATCACACATTTATTGCATATATTTGTCATATTTCTTTATTCACCTGTAATCTTAAACATTCCTTAACGTTTTTTTTTTTTTTACTTTTCATGACATTGTCATTTGGGGGGGAATTTAGGCCAGTTATTTTGTATAATACGTTCCTCCACTTGGGTTTATTTGATGTTTCCTTATGATTAGGTCAAGCTTACACATTTGTAGCAGGAATACCACAGAGGTGCAACATATCATGAATCAAATGATGGTTTTTCTCTACATTGGTGATGTTAACCTTGACCACTTGAGTAGAATGACGTCTACCTGTTGTAATTTAATGAGCACTTTTTGTGAAGATATTTGAAACCACAAAAATATCCTGTTTTTCATCTAAATTTTACCCACTATTTTTCAGCCTTAATCCATCATTATTTATGGCCTGAATAAATTATCACTATGATGGTTGAACCTGGTGATTTTTTTAACACTATCAATCCTTCTACAATTATTATTTGGCATCCTACAGTACGAATCCTTTCTTCTCTCTCATTTATATATGCTTGAATTTAGGAATACATTTGTGTGCACATGTTATACTGTCTACAATGTTACATACCAATATTTACTTCTTGATGTCCTATAACACTGATCAGTAAGCAACATCATTGTCTCTCCTTTCTGACATTTTATTCTAAATTATGTTTTATGTGACACTATAATTTATTCCTTATGCTCTTTTGGTTCATATTTTGGGAGAATAATGCATTCTATTTTATCATGAATTAATTTTCTCTTTCTGTAAACATGTACTCAGTTTTCAAGCACTGCTTATTACAAAGTTCATCTGCTGTATTTATCACATACTAAATTTCCGTACATATTTGGGTCTATTTCTTGACTTTCTGTTCTAGTGCACAATTCTATTTGTCTGTCCATGCACCAGTACCAAACTATTTGAGTTGCAGAGAATTCATAGTAATACGTGGTAGGGCTTGTTCCCCTCATAGTTTTTCATTATTTTCATTGCTGTTCCTACAGTTTCTTATTTCTATACAAAGTTCAGTGCCCATTAGTCTGACTCCAAGAAAAATGACTGCTGTTAGTTTTCTTTTTGGCAGGTTTGGAGTTAAAATTTAGAAAATAAGCTGGCCAGTGCTAACATCATTGTAACATTAACTTATTCTAAGAAAAAGAGATGTTTTCCCGTTTGTTCAAGTCTACTTTTGTATCCTTCAGAAATATTTCAAACCTTTCCTCAATTGGTACTCTGCTTCTATTATTTTTGCATGTTAATGACATATCCTGTAACTTCTTGAATATTTTTAGTTTCATCAGTGATTCCTTAATTTCCTTACTTTTCCAAATATACATTCATGTCAGCTGCAAAAAGGAAAAAAAAAAGTTTTACTCCCTCCTTACCTGTTTTACCTATTCTCATTACCTGAGTCATTTCTCTTGATCAAATATTGATTAATATTTGCCTTAAAGTGCTGATTAGCAGCAGAGATTGTGGGTACTTGCTTTGTTCTTAGTGGAAATATCAGTCTCTTATGAAATATGAGAACTTTAGAAGATGTGTGTGCATGCACATATGTGTATATGTGTATATATGCATGATACACAATGTGTATATATACATACATAGAACACTGGAGTGCATGGGTTCATGTGAATAAAGGTGTGGAAAGTCCCTTAAAGTTTTAAATATTTCTGTTGCATCATTTTGTTTTCTTCTGCAGGAACTAAAATAATATGAATGTTATTCCTTCTTTTCCTGTCTTCCATTCCCACTACTTTCCTTTTCATCCTTTTTATTCCTTTTTTAAAATTTCATTTTTATTCTTTTGCTTGCTGTCCTGCCTTTCTGCAATGCTAATAATGAAAGTTTAACTTCAGTCATTTCTTCCTTGGACATTTTGTAATTTATTATCTGTGACATCATTCTGTCTTTTTCTTCCACCTCTTTCCTCTGTTCAGTAAACTCTCTTTCTTCCTGAGTTTCATCTGTTGCTGTCCCTTCCTATTCTAAGCTTCTGAATTTATGAATCAAGTGTTTTTTGTATTGTTAAATGGTCTTGTGACTATATTTAATTCCATTTTGTTAGTATAGTTTATTTCTATTTTATCACTTTTTTCAAAAGGAATTTTCCTCAATTGATATACGCTGACTTCATATTTTTCTTGCTCATTTTTGCTGTATTGAAGTGCTTTTACAAAATTCCTAGTTGAATGATGCTCTTCTCTGTCATTGTTGCGTTGTCTAGTTACTTAGTGAATGTTTATCTTTGCTTTGTGGTGTTAGTGAAAATAAAGACGTTTATTTCCCAAATACATATTAATAATGGTTAGTTTTGCTTCATTTAAATTTACTCTAGGAGAGAGGGAAGATGGCAGCGTAGGAGGACGCTGGGCTCACCGCGCGTTCTGCTGATCACGTAGATTCCACCTACACCTGCCTAAATAACCCAGAAAACCGCCAGAGGATTAGCAGAACTGAGTCTCCGGAGCCAAGCGCAGATGAGAGGCCCACAGAAGAGGGTAGGAAGGGCAGCGAGGCGGTGCGCGCTCCACAGACTGGAGGGAGGGAGCCAGGGCGGAGGGGCAGCCTGCCGGCCAAGCAGAGCCCCCGAGTCTGGCTGGCAAAAGCGGAGGGGCCCGACGGACTGTGTTCCGACAGCAAGCGCCACTTAGCATCTGGGAGGTGATAAGTTAACAGCTCTGCTCGGAAAGCGGGAAGGCTGGAGGACAAAGGGAGGGAGAGCTGCTGAGCCCCCGGACGACAGAGCTCAGTTTGGTGGGGAACAAAGGCGCTTGCCAGCGCCATCTCCCCCGCCCATCCCCCAGCCAAAATCCCAAAGAGAACCAGTTCCTGCCAGGGAACTTGCTCGCTCCGCGCAAATACCCAACGCTGTGCTTCTGCAGAGCCACCCCTCCGGCAGAGGATCTGACTCCCTCCTGCTGCCACAGGGCCCCTCCTGAAGTGGATCACCTAAGGAGAAGCGAGCTAAGCCTGCCCCTCCTGCCCCCGTGCACCTTGCCTACCCACCCCAGCTAATACGACGGACCCCAGCATCACAAGCCTGGCAGTGTGCAAGCAGCCCAGACGGGCCACGCCAACCCACAGTGAATCCCGCCCCTAGGAGAGGAGAAGAGAAGGCACACACCAGTCTGACTGTGGCCCCAGCGGTGGGCTGGGGGCAGACATCAGGTCGGACTGCGGCCCCGCCCACCAACTCCAGTTATACACCACAGCACGTGGGAAGTGCCCTGCAGGTCCTCACCACTCCAGGGACTCTCCAAAATGACCAAACGGAAGAATTCCCCTCAGAAGAATCTCCAGGAAATAACAACAACTAATGAACTGATCAAAAAGGATTTAAATAATATAACAGAAAGTGAATTTAGAATAATAGTCATAAAATTAATCGCTGGGCTTGAAAACAGTATACAGGACAGCAGAGAATCCCTTGCTACAGAGATCAAGGGACTAAAGAACAGTCACGAGGAGCTGAAAAGCACTTTAAACGAAATGCAAAACAAAATGGAAACGACGACAGCTCGGCTTGAAGAGTCAGAGGAGAGAATAGGTGAACTAGAAGATAAAGTTATGGAAAAAGAGGAAGCTGAGAGAGAGATAAAAAAATCCAGGAGTATGAGGGGAAAATTAGAGAACTAAGTGATACACTAAAAAGAAATAATATACGCATAATTGGTATCCCAGAGGAGGAAGAGAGAGGGAAAGGTGCTGAAGGGGTCCTTGAAGAAATTATAGCTGAGAACTTCCCTGAACTGGGGAAGGAAAAAGGCATTGAAATCCAAGAGGCACAGAGAACTCCCTTCAGACGTAACTTGAATCGATCTTCTGCACGACACATCATAGTGAAACTGGCAAAATACAAGGATAAAGAGAAAATTCTGAAAGCAGCAAGGGATAAACGTGCCCTCACATATAAAGGGAGACCTATAAGACTCGTGACTGATCTCTCTTTTGAAACTTGACAGGCCAGAAAGGCTTGGCACGATATCTTCAGTGTGCTAAACAGAAAAATATGCAGCCGAGAATCCTTCATCCAGCAAGTCTGTCATTTAGAATAGAAGGAGAGATAAAGGTCTTCACAAACAAACAAAAACTGAAGGAATTTGTCACCACGAAACCAGCCCTACAAGAGATCCTAAGGGGGATCCTGTGAGACAAAGTATCAGAGACATCACTACAAGCATAAAACATACAGACATCACAATGACTCTAAACCCGTATCTTTCTATAATAACACTGAATGTAAATGGATTAAATGCGCCAACCAAAAGACACAGGGTATCAGAATGGATAAAAAAACAAGACCCATCTCTTTGCTGTCTACAAGAGACTCATTTTAGATCTGAGGACACCTTTAGATTGAGAGTGAGGGGATGGAGAACTATTTATCATGCTACTGGAAGCCAAAAGAAAGCTGGAGTAGCCATACTTATATCAGACAAACTAGACTTTAAATTAAAGGCTGTAACAAGAGACGAAGAAGGGCATTATATAATAATTACAGGGTCTATACATCAGGAAGAGCTAACAATTATAAATGTTTATGCGCCGAATACCAGAGCCCCCAAATATATAAAACAATTACTCATAAACATAAGCAACCTTATTGATAAGAATGTGGTAATTGCAGGGGACTTTAACACCCCACTTACAGAAATGGATAGATCATCTAGACACACAGTCAATAAAGAAACAAGGGCCCTGAATGATACATTGGATCAGATGGACTTGACAGATGTATTTAGAACTCTGCATCCCAAAGCAACAGAATATACTTTCTTCTCGAGTACACATGGAACATTCTCCAAGATAGATCATATACTGGGTCACAAAACAGCCCTTCATAAGTTTACAAGAATTGAAATTATACCATGCATACTTTCAGAACACAATGCTATGAAGCTTGAAATCAACCACAGGAAAAAGTCTGGAAAACCTCCAAAAGCATGGAGGTTAAAGAACACCCTACTAACGAATGAGTGGGTCAACCAGGCAATTAGAGAAGAAATTAAAAAATATATGGAAACAAACGAAAATGAAAATACAACAATCCAAACGCTTTGGGACGCAGCGAAGGCAGTCCTGAGAGGAAAATACATTGCAATCCAGGCCTATCTCAAGAAACAAGAAAAATCCCAAATACAAAATCTAACAGCACACCTAAAGGAAATAGAAGCAGAACAGCAAAGGCAGCCTAAACCCAGCAGAAGAAGAGAAATAATAAAGATCAGAGCAGAAATAAACAATATAGAATCTAAAAAAACGATAGAGCAGATCAATGAAACCAAGAGTTGGTTTTTTGAAAAAATAAACAAAATTGACAAACCTCTAGCCAGGCTTCTCAAAAAGAAAAGGGAGAGGACCCAAATAGATAAAATCATGAATGAAAATGGAACGATTGCAACCAATCCTTCAGAGATACAAACAATTATCAGGGAATACTGTGAAAAATTATATGCCAACAAATTGGACAACCTGGAAGAAATGGACAAATTCCTAAACACCCACACTCTTCCAAAACTCAATCAGGAGGAAATAGAAAGCTTGAACAGACCCATAACCAGCGAAGAAATTGAATCGGTTATCAAAAATCTCCCAACAAATAAGAGTCCAGGACCAGATGGCTTCCCAGGGGAGTTCTACCAGACGTTTAAAGCAGAGATAATACCTATCCTTCTCAAGCTATTCCAAGAAATAGAAAGGGAAGGAAAACTTCCAGACTCATTCTATGAAGCCAGTATTACTTTGATTCCTAAACCAGACAGAGACCCAGTAAAAAAAGAGAACTACAGGCCAATATCCCTGATGAATATGGATGCAAAAATTCTCAATAAGATACTAGCAAATCGAATTCAACGGCATATAAAAAGAATTATTCACCATGATCAAGTGGGATTCATTCCTGGGATGCAGGGCTGGTTCAACATTCGCAAATCAATCAACGTGATACATCACATTAACAAAAAAAAAAGAGAAGAACCATATGATCCTGTCAATCGATGCAGAAAAGGCCTTTGACAAAATCCAGCACCCTTTCTTAATAAAAACCCTTGAGAAAGTCGGGATAGAAGGAACATACTTAAAGATCATAAAGGCCATTTATGAAAAGCCCACAGCTAACATCATCCTCAACGGGGAAAAACTGAGAGCTTTTTTCCCTGAGATCAGGAACACGACAGGGATGCCCACTCTCACCGCTGTTGTTTAACATAGTGTTGGAAGTTCTAGCATCAGCAATCAGACAACAAAAGGAAATCAAAGGCATCAAAATTGGCAAAGATGAAGTCAAGCTTTCGCTTTTTGCAGATGACATGATATTATACATGGAAAATCTGACAGACTCCACCAAAAGTCTGCTAGAACTGATACATGAATTCAGCAAAGTTGCAGGATACAAAATCAACGTACAGAAATCAGTTGCATTCTTATACACTAACAATGAAGCAACAGAAAGACAAATAAAGAAACTGATCCCATTCACAATTGCACCAAGAAGCATAAAATACCTAGGAATAAATCTAACCAAAGATGTAAAAGATCTGTATGCTGAAAACTATAGAAAGCTTATGAAGGTAATTGAAGAAGATTTAAAGAAATGGAAAGACATTCCCTGCTCATGGATTGGAAGAATAAATACTGTCAAAATGTCAATACTACCTAAAGCTATCTACACATTCAATGCAATCCCCATCAAAATTGCACCAGCATTCTTCTCGAAACTAGAACAAGCAATCCTAAAATTCATATGGAACCACAAAAGGCCCCGAATAGCCAAAGTAATTTTGAAGAAGAAGACCAAAGCAGGAGGCATCACGATCCCAGACTTTAGCCTCTACTACCAAGCTGTCGTCATCAAGACAGCATGGTATTGGCACAAAAACAGACACATAGACCAATGGAATAGAATAGAAACCCCAGAACTAGACCCACAAATGTATGGCCAACTCATCTTTGACAAAGCAGGAAAGAACATCCAATGGAAAAAAGACAGTCTCTTTAACAAATGGTGCTGGGAGAACTGGACACCAACATGCAGAAGGTTGAAACTAGACCACTTTCTCACACCATTCACAAAAATAAACTCAAAATGGAGAAAGGACCTGAATGTGAGACAGGAAACCATCAAAACCCTAGAGGAGAAAGCAGGAAAAGACCTCTCTGACCTCAGCCGTAGCAATCTCTTACTCAACACATCCCCAAAGGCAAGGGAATTAAAAGCAAAAGTGAATTACTGGGACCTTATGAAGATAAAAAGCTTCTGCACAGCAAAGGAAACAACCAACAAAACTAAGAGGCAACCCACGGAATGGGAAAAGATATTTGCAAATGACATATTGGACAAAGGGCTAGTATCCAAAATCTATAAAGAGCTCACCAAACTCCACACCCGAAAAACAAATAACCCAGTGAAGAAATGGGCAGAAAACATGAATAGACACTTCTCTAAAGAAGACATCCGGATGGCCAACAGGCACATGAAAAGATGTTCAACGTCGCTCCTTATCAGGGAAATACAAATCAAAACCACACGCAGATATCACCTCACGCCAGTCAGAGTGGCCAAAATGAGCAAATCAGGAGACTATAGATGCTGGCGAGGATGTGGAGAAACGGGAACCCTCTTGCACTGTTGGTGGGAATGCAAATTGGTGCAGCCGCTCTGGAAAGCAGTGTGGAGGTTCCTCAGAAAATTAAAAATAGACCTACCCTATGACCCAGCAATAGCACTGCTAGGAATTTATCCAAGGGATACAGGAGTACTGATGCATAGGGGCACTTGTATCCCAATGTTTATAGCAGCACTCTCAACAATAGCCAAATTATGGAAAGAGCCTAAAAGTCCATCAACTGATGAATGGATAAAGAAATCGTGGTTTATATACACAATGGAATACTACGTGGCAATGAGAAAGAATGAAATATGGCCTTTTGTAGCAACGTGGATGGAACTGGAGAGTGTGATGCTAAGTGAAATAAACCATACAGAGAAAGACAGATACCATATGGTTTCACTCTTATGTGGATCCTGAGAAACTTAACAGAAACCCATGGGGGAGGGGAAGGAAAAAAAAAAAAAAGAGGTTAGAGTGGAAGAGAGCCAAAGCATAAGAGACTCTTAAAAACTGAGAACAAACTGAGGGTTGACGGGAGGTGGGAGGGAGGGGAGGGTGGGTGATGGGTATTGAGGAGGGCACCTTTTGGGATGAGCACTGGGTGTTGTATGGAAACCAATTTGACAGTAAATTTCATATATTAAAAAAAATAAAATAAAAAAAAATAAATAATAAATTTACTCTGAAGAGAAAATGTTTTTCTGAATTAGCAATGCCAGTAGCTTGAAATGTTAATAATCATAAATTAATACAAACTGTTAGTAATGAGTAGTAAAAGCTCCTTTTCTATTGTTTGTATTAAAAAGAAATTGATGTGGTGGAAAATATATCTCTTTGTTCATTTAACATTTAAATTAAAATCCATTTAAAATTTTCTAGTTAAGGGCATAGAGCCTGTGAAGGAACTCAAACTGGAATATTTATCCTGGTATATCCTAACAGGAAACTGATGCCAAACTTAATGGGGTAACTGAGGCGCCCTTTACAAAGATGTGGGAAAATGTTACAGACAACCAACAAAGCATGGTACTCTAAGGCTAACCACGTAAGAAACTGATGCCACCTCTTCTATCAGGGCAAAAGGCCAAGCGGTTGTCTGACACCAAAGAAATCACTGCGGAGTGAGAGTCGGCAGGTGCTGTGACCATCCACTAAAGAGCACACTCAAGCCAAGTGAGTTGGCAAGGGTGGAGCCAGGCTAATAAGTATGCTTCTCCTCTCACTGCCTCATGATTCACTACATCTTCAGAAAGATTCTGAGTGTGCAGTATAGCCTGGTATTTAACTGATACATTTTTTATTACTGGCTAATTTACCTTTTCTAACTTTTATTGAGTATCTCATTTTCCCTTAAAATATCCCTCCATGCCATTTTCTTATTTTTACTTGGTTTTTACACTTTTTTTTCCCTCAAGATTTGTATGACATATGTATACAGCAAAACCTTGGTTTGCAAGCAGAATTTGTCCTAGAAACATGTTTATAATCCAAAGCACTCATATATCACAGCGAATTTCAAGAACCATTGGCTCAGTTGTGATCACGTGACATTCGGCATCATGTACTACCCGTATTGCAAGATATCGCTTGTTTTTTAAGTTAAAATTTATTAGAAACATTTGCTTCATCTTGCAGAACACTCGCAAAACAAGTTACCTGAAATCCAAGGTTTTCCTGTATTTTAAATCTCTCTCCATTATCTACTATTGTCATAATAGTTGCAAATGTTTTTTCTTAGTTTGGCATTTGATCTTTAACTTTTTACAGTGCCTGTGATGTACGGAAGATACACTTTATAAGGCTAAGTATACTAGGGCTTGTTCTTTTTTTTTTTTTGAGAGAGAGAGACAGAGAGAGAGCAAAAGCATGAGCGTGAGCAGGACAGGAGCAGAGAGAGAGGGAGACACAAAATCTGAAGCAGATTCCAGGCTCTGAGATGTCAGCACAGAGCCCGATGCGGGGCCCAAACCTGTGAATCACGAGTTCATGACCTGAGCCGGAGTCGGACCCTTAACCGACTGAGCCACCCAGGCGCCCCTAGGGCTTGTTTTATTATTTCTTCCAGGGATTTTTTTAAATTAGAAATACCTTCCTGATTTATTGGCCTAATTTATTTGTAGGTTTTTTATGATACCAAAGATTTAAGTATAAATGTTAAGTATCGACCTTAAAACTCAAAATATTTTTTTGTCATGTGAGGTTCGATGAAAATTCTAAAATGGGGGGTGCCTGGGTGGCTCAATTGGTTAAGTATCTGACTCTTGATGTCAGGGTCATGAGTTCAAGTACAGCACCGGGCTCTGTGACAGGCATGAATCCTACTTAAATAAAAACAAACAAGTAATTCTAAGATGTGTGTGTGTGTGCACGTGCATGCTTTTTATAGAGCTAATTATCCCAATGATTTTTTTTAAATAATCTATTCCTTTTCATTTTATTGTATGCATCACATCAAACTCTATTTAACAACTATGTAGGTTGCTTCACTGACCTATTTATGCCAGCACCACACTATTTTAACTATCACGGATTTATAATTTTTGGCTTCTGACAAGGCAAGTCACCATGAAGCCAGTTTCTGCTCACTGATGCTGATCTTTCACACTGATTTCTTCATTCAGGGCCATCAATCGTTTCCCACTTAGAGAAAGTAAATCCAATAAAGATCCTGTGTTGAGAATCCTGTGGTACAGAGTTACAAAACAGAACAATTTGCAGAGCACTTTATGCAAACTCAAAGATGAACCTTGTCCAATTTGGTGATAGAAACCCCTCCTCATATTGCATTCATGTAAACTGGCTTAGGTGATCAAATCACCTGTAAACCTCTCTGAATTGTCATTCATAAAAGTAAAGTATAAACTGGCTTTATATCTGTCAAAAAATGTATGTGAACAATTGTTTGATTTCTTTATGTTTCTACTCAATGTAATACAGTTTTGAATTGAGAATTCAAGGCAACCCAAACCAGAGAAGGAAATTATTACCCAGCTTCAGCTCTGATTCATATTTAAAGCAAGAGTTATTTCCACAATTTTAACGTTTTTTATTTATTTTTGGGACAGAGAGAGACAGAGCATGAACGGGGGAGGGGCAGAGAGAGGGAGACACAGAATCGGAAACAGGCTCCAGGCTCCGAGCCATCAGCCCAGAGCCTGACGCGGGGCTCGAACTCACGGACCGCGAGATCGTGACCTGGCTGAAGTCGGACGCTTAACCGACTGCGCCACCCAGGCGCCCCTATTTCCACAATTTTAAAAGTAAGTGCTGAAATGTCTGGAAGCTATGCCTGCTTTCAGAGATGAACATGTTTTCTTGTTGCACCTTGGGGAACTGGGTTCACGAATGCACAATATTCATCAGCTCTCATTCTCTAGGCTACCTGCTAATTTTCTGTAAGCAACAGAACTGATGATGATAGTTTTGTTTCTTCACCCACTAAATACCTTCATGCCCCAAATGTTCTAACTGGTATTCTATTCCTCAAAGCATCAATAGTTGGTTTACATAAGGAAATGAAAAATGGCAGGTGGGGTTCTCTGCTTGAGCTCCTCCCAAGTAGCCTAGTCTTAGGATGTGCTCACCGTCCACCACCTCTGCTGGAAAGCCATGCCTTGCTCAGCATCACCTGATGGGGGGTTCTACATTAAAACTTACAAAACTCTATTTAATTTGATTAACTATCCTTCTGACAAGTCATTAGCAGTCTTCTCCTTCACCCTCAGACTTCAGAGACCTTGCAAAAATCTGGTGTAAACAAATAAATTTGACAGTCTTCAGGATATGACTTGTCGCTCTGATAATATTGACAAAAAACAACTGGGTTGAAAGATGAAAGCATTTGGCATGAGGAGTGGAAGGAAGGCAGGAAGGGAAAGGATGTTTAAGAATGCAGAAAACCATGTGTGGCCACAGAGCACAGACCAGCTCACAGTGACCACCAGAGGGGCTCTGGTTCACAGACTGAAGAAGGGAGTAAGGAAAATCTCCCTTAAACCAAGTGGGAAATTGCAGTTACCAAATTGACAATTACTTCTTTCATATATATAAATATAACTTCTAATGCTACATTTCTATCATTGCATGCATCACTTCTGACCTGAGGGCTCTTTACAATTCTTGATTTCATTAGTGTAAAATACATGTCCTCTGAGTGCTAACTGCAGTAAACTTCCAGGCAGATCAACTGTGTTAACCAAGCAAAGTATATTCAGCAACTCTTGAGCTGCTGTGCTATGAATTGGCTGTGCAGATTGCTAATGCTTTGTTGGGAGTTCTTTCAACATGAAGACCATTTGATGCATCAACTTTGAAGCGAAGTGTCATATGCACACTCTAAAAGAGTGAAATGCTATGGTCTTTCCCTCTGAAGAGCCCAATGGTCATACCAGGCTCGCTTTACATAAGGACACAGCTTCTTCACAAGCTCTGACAGTTTGCCCAGACTGTGCTGGTCCTCCGTGCTGAAAGCCAGGACAGGCTATGTTATTTTTAACAAGCTGAGGACTCTGCCCCACTTGCACTCCTTGCTTCTTCTATAATACTTGTTAAAGTATTTTGTGATCCATGATTGAGTCTGATTTGTTCCATGATTGATTTACCCAAATGTTTAAGAGCGTCTATTACAGAGAGATCTTGGTGACAGGTGGCAGAATTTAAAGGAGAAATAACATAGTCATTGTCTGGCCTTCTCTGAGATAAATAACCTGCAAGGGAGACTGGTAAATTAAATAAGAAATTAGAATGGTAGTTGATAAGTACTATATAATAGAATGGGAAGAGGATATAAGAACAAGTAGCAAGATCACCTAACCTAGTCAAGTGGGAACAGAGAATGTATTTAATAATATCTGTTGGGTATCATTAAATGAGTAAGACCACATTTAAGCTTGTGTCTGAAAGATGACGTGGACTTGGTTCGGCAGGAAGGTGACAATGTGGGAGCAGAAATGGAGATCAAGACAGGCAGAGGGATGAGCAAGGGAAAAGATCAGAAGTGAGAGAGAGCAAGGTGTTTTGAGAAACTGAAATACGGTCAGGACAGCTGTCACAGGGGATGGGCTCAAGGGAGAGATCAGTCTGGGACTGGACGGGGAGGCCATGAAAGGTCTTCTAAGCCAAGTTAAAGAATCTGAAATGTATCTTTACATGGCCTGTTACAATACTCACAAAGCACCTCCTAAATAAGAGTAGACTTTCTTTTGGATTCTTGAAAACATCAAATTTCTACATTTCCAAGCATGGTACACAGAAGGTACTCAATAAATATTTAACAATTCTCAAACTGGATGACTTTGCCGAATAGAAATTATAACTTCATCCAGATGTGATGATTTTGTAATGTGCCTATGTGAAAATTTCCTCGTTTATCATTTTAGCAAATAGTAGTTTATCTTTAAAACCAGGTCTTTAACCTTTGGCAAAAGCTTGATTTCAAAAAATGTAAAGACACTGAAATAGATGATTGCATATTGCCATTGCATTGAAACATAATTATGAGCACCCTGAATGGGAGCACTATAAATAAAAATAACTCATCAGGTCCTTTTACAACCTAAGCAATGCAGAGTAATTAAACTAAGAAATTAAATTCTGTAAAATTAAAAATGCAATTCTATACATCCGATTTAGCAATGATTTTCAAGGAACTGATTGATCTCACAGCTTTGAAACAGCCTGGCTTGGTCAAAATGCGGACGACTCATGTATTTGTTTATTTCAAAGAGTGCATTTCATTAGCAAATTCACAATTTAAATTTTCAAGTCAACTTGAATAATACATGCAGTTTAACAATGTGAATGTGTGTGTGTGTGTGTGTGTGTGTGTGTGTGTGTGTGTGTGTGTTTCTGGCCAAGAGCTTTACAGGAGTGATTCTCATTCAAACCATCTCATATTATGATTTGCATTGTGGAAGAGTCGTCATAGTTACAAAAATACAAGCTATTACTGATGGCAGATTATTCGTGCTACTCTACTTAGAAATATTCTGGTGAGCAATTATAAACCATAAAATACATGTATAGTATTATTCCTATGTGTCCATGTAGAACACAATCCAAACACAGGTCTCTATATAAATATAAAGGGAATTATGCATGCATTATAATTATCCATTTAAAAATTATACCATTCTTCAGAGTATTACTGGTATTCTATGAAATATTTTCTCACATATTTCTTAGCATATAGCAATAATCAACCCATATTATTTCCTATATATCAATGAAAGCTTCAGTGACTTTAGTCTCTTCTCTACATCTCAATGTATCTTGAAAAATACATGTTATTTTTATTTCAGTATAGTTACAGATATCTAAAAACTGCTGAAAATGTTAGCGTACATATGAGTACGTACACACACACACACACACACACACACACACACACACACACCAGTTTATTTCTATGGGTAAGGGCAAAAGGAGAAGGATGGTCTTCTCACTCCCCTTCCAATTAAAAAAGACAGACCTGTCACATGGAAGACTGGAAGCTAAGAAAGGAAGTAGCTCTTTCCCTGAAGCTACCCTCTGTTGCAGCCTGCTCCCTTCACCTTTTTTACTGCACAAGAGTAAATAAAAGCTGGAGACGCTCAAAGAGCAAAATCTTCCTATTGTCAATTGTCCTTATAGCATACGCCGTCCTTACTGGGTATCATTAAATCCTGTCCACACTTCTATACACAATCCCTTTAACAAATTCTCTTCAATTATCCTATTGTATGTCCTGTGTTTCATGCGAGAATCTTGGCAGATATAGTAAGTGGTACGAGAAATGCCCCAGAAATGAATTTTCAAATTGGACTCTGAGAATGGGTTGTTGGTATTTTTGAGAGCCTCATGGAAAGCCACGGGATGAAGTGGCGTCATGAAGATTCAGATTTTCCCTGGTGATGACCTGGTATGAGACACACGTGGAAAGTAGGATGTAAGAGGTCATGCGGCCATAACACTTACTAGCTGCTATGGTAGAATTAGTAATATTAATGAGAACAGAGTCAGCTGGATGCTCCTGAGAGGTGTAGAGGATATATTTGGATAAAAAGAGAAAATGGAAAACCAAGATTGTCCAATTTACAAAACAAGGGGAAAATCAGAAAGTCTTGATGGCAACTTTGAAGGAACACCTCATCCCCTAGAGTCTCAGGTGGTATCCAGCTCCTATCATCCCTGACTTATAGAACAACTTATGCATTACCATTTCATTCTATATAACATTGCCTCAAACCAGGGTAACACCTTTTACAGCAAAGGGAGTTAACAACAGGCTCACTCCCATATAAATCACTGGACTTATCACATGCTCCAGTCTCTGAAGCCAGATAAGAGACATTGCTTTGCAAGGTCAAGGACAGTACAAACAAAATACGGCTATGCTTTAGGCGAGCAGTTAATGTAATGTACAGGAATCTGTGGGTCCAAAAACCACGAGGTAGAGGTAGGAGTGTCCTCATCATTGTTATCACTTGATAAATTTTTTATTTCTTTGTCCGGCAACACTATGACTGAAGGAGTCTGAAAGTCCTAGTGTCAAAAGGAGCCAAGTTTCCACCGAAAAATACAGTTAAGGATTGACAGAGTTGAGTAATGAGGCAAGTCTCTCATTGTGAGGTCCTCATGGGCTATATACACAAAATAAGAAGGGGGCCAAGAAGCTGATTTTCTTACTGAGAGGGAACGGAGTTGCTGCTACACAATGGTGCAGAGGGGTATGTGCAAACAAAATTTTATGTGAAATTTAGGGGACCAAAGAGGACATCCCTTAGTACACCATTATCCAATAGTCCTGGACAATGAAAACCTAAGGCAACTCCATGAAGAATAGGAACACTAAATATTCAAGGATTTTTTTAGAAATGAAGGGTTGACTCACGCCTCCAGAAAAAGAATGCCATTAATTTCAAGGTTGTAATGCACAATAAGCGAAACACAGAAATGGTTGTAGTAGAAGAATAATGTTCTGATTACTGACTCTGGCTTTGTGATGAACTATACAAATGGGGGCTGTTCCAGTAATGTTTGCTGTCACTGTCGTCAACTGCACCCCCCACTTCTCCCTGCTACCTTATATGAACAGCAGTGGCACAGCTAGCATTTTACAGTTGGGAATATGTTCTATTTGGTATTTCCTCAAGATGTTACATTATGTAATGAGATTTGTGAGTTCACTGTTGAGTGCACAAATTTTCCAACCATATAAAAATCAAAAGCAGATGTAAAAGACAAAAGTGATGGATTATGCTATGTGTCTTTTATTAATCTCTCCAATAGTGGGCACCAGCTGGATATCAGAGGCAGAAAAAGAGGTCAGTGGCTTTTTCTATGGCTTCCTTCTTCCTGGATCAACCTTAATTGCCCCTCTACAGAAGGCCAAGCTACTGTCCCCGGGTCTCCTCAAGTACAGGGGAAATAAAGTGTCCCTCACTGTTGCTAGGTCTGTAGCACTGAATTACTGCATTATTCTTCACTAATTTCCCTAAACCCTGCCCACCCCATTAATTTTCCTCAATTTCCCTGTTTAAATGAAAACGTTAGCTAAAGGAAAAAGCATAAAATAGTAATATGTTTTAAACATTTTAACTTAAAACACACAAAAGATTTTCTGGTTTAGGATAGGTTTACTACTTTTTGTTTTCCATTACCCTGAAAGCAAAACTTTACTCACAAAGCATTATGTAATTGTTTCTGGTTTCAAGTTTTTTTGTTTTTTTGTTTTTTTTAAATTTTTTTTTAACGTTTAGTTATTTTTGAGACAGAGAGAGACAGAGCATGAACGGGGGAGGGTCAGAGAGAGGGAGACACAGAATCGGAAACAGGCCCCAGGCTCTGAGCTATCAGCACAGAGCCCGACGCGGGGCTCGAACTCACGGACCGCGAGATCATGACCTGAGCCGAAGTCGGCCGCTTAACCGACTGAGCCACCCAGGCGCCCCTGGTTTCAAGTTTCTAAAGTGGAATGAGAACATCAAAACATTGTGAAAAATATCACAGCACAGAAATCTAGATTTTTATTATTCTCTTACTCTTTTCTGCCTTTAAATCAACAGGGAAAAAAATTTCATGACTTCCTATAACAAGTCTTTCCAATGCACTCAACATGATTTTTATAGAAACAACTTTGTTTTTGTCTGAATCTATTTTCAATTGGCATAATCTGTACCTAAAATACAGAATACAGGGGGCACCTGGGTGGCTCAGTCGGTTAAGCATCTGACTCTTGATCTAGGCTCAGGTCATGATCTCATGGTTCCCCACATCACACTCTACTGATAATGCAGAGCCTTCTTGGGATTCTCTCTCTCTGCCCACTCCCACCCCCCTAAAAATAAACGTAAAAAAATAAAATACAGAAAACAATATAACATGTCCAACTTGCCTGAACAGGTTTGGGAACAAAACCCACTGACCAAGATAAGCATACAACTCTACCAGCAGGAGAAAAAGTGGAAAATACAATATCCCAGGAACAATGGTTCAACATCCCGTGGGAATCGATGAATATATTTCACTGAAGAATGTAATGGTGGGTATCACTGAAGCCAGCACATTGGTTAGGGAGAGAATTACACCCATGGAAGAGGATGAGGGTGCCTGTGAAAAGCGTGCAGAGTATGCTCAAAAGGGTCTAGCACAGAATACCAAGGAACACCAGCAAACGAGAGATGTATCAGGAGGGTCTGAGAAAGGAGACAAGGTCTGAAATATTAGACACTTACCAGGAATTACTTGTTAAATAAAAGAACATCTTCTATCAAAACACAATGAAATTCACAAATTATATGGTTTGGGGATGAGCACAGGATCATAAATTAAGGGGCCCTGGCTGTGGAGTCTGCCTCTGACTCTGATGTGTCACAATGACTCCGTGTCTCTGAGCCTCACTGACTTTAAGTGTAAATGGGAATAATTATCTCACAAGAGCATCCATGAGAATCCCATACGGAGTCTTGCACAAAATGTACTCTTCGTAAGTGCTCAATAAATGCGGATTTCCTTCTTTCCTCTTCAGCACACTATTTCCAGAATCTACTGTAAAGTGGTTGAATACTGAGAAGGAATTCCTGGACCATCCTTTCCCAAAAGATGTGTGAAATGCTGGTTCATGTTCACTTTATTCTTAATCAAGGCCATTTACTGACAATTTCTCTACCACTGAGGGAAAATGTTCTGCTTCACAGCCCAGAATATATGCTTTGTGATTTCCTGATTGACTTTATGGATTTTAGTTCATGCCACTTTGGTCATATTTCTCAGGTCAGGTGTTCTCCCACGCCACACCATTTCAACAGTGTAGTTGAGTCCCTACAGAGCTGTACAATTTTTTTTTAATTTTTTTTAATGTTTATTCATTTCTGAGAGAGATGGAGAGAGACAGAGCATGAGTGGGGGAGGGGCAGAGAGGGAGACGGAGACACAGAATCCGAAGAAGGCTCCAGGCTCTGAGCTGTCAGCGCAGAGCTGGACACGGGGCTTGAACCCACAAATCATGAGATCATGACCTGAGTTGAAGTTGGATGTTTAACCGACTGAACCACCCAGCAGCTCCTGGAGCTGTATAATCTAACCGTCCTGGTTGGGACCCACTTCTCTTCAGGAGAACATCTTCCTATGGGGGTTCGTAGAGCCAACCTAGATTGCATAAAAGTATCTGCTATCAAAACAGGATGTCCTCTGAAGGTGTGATGAAACAACCATACTCTGGTTAATATCATAGGTCATGAGACTAGTTTGAAGTATGGAGGTAGTATATTAATAAATGGGTAAAACCAATCCTTTGTGTGATCTAACAGTTCATTGTAAGCACAAAATACACAAAAATTGTGGAAGGGAAATAGAAAATAGCAATTTTCTCTGGCTTACATATCATTATAAATGTAGGAATTAAAAACATAAATTTCAAGATGACTTTGAACCTAAAATTCCCAAAGATAAAACCCAACCAAGTCCAGAAATCCATCCGCTCATGATTTGCTCAGTGTTTCACTGGTCTACCTACCTGATCTGCAAGATTCAAACTGTCAAATCAGCCCAACTCTGGAGACAGTAGTGTGGCAAAATGCAGCTGTGGTCAGTACGGGAAATGCAGATTGTCCACGTGAAAAATTCAGGGGTTTTGCTACTGATGTATACTAGTACAGAGTTTCCAAATCCAATTATTATTGTTCTTAAAGAAAAATTGGTAGATAGGGGCACCTGGGTGGCTCAGGCGGTTGGGTGTCCGGCTTCGGCTCAAGTCATGATCTCACAGTCCGTGATTCAAGCCCCACGTCAGGCTCTGGGCTGACAGACCAGAGCCTGAAGCCTGCTTCAGATTCTGTGTCTCTCTCTCTCTCTGTCCTTTCCCCGTTCACACTCTCTCTTTCAAAATAAAATACAAACAAAACAAAATATTTAAAGAAAAATTGGTAGATAGGACACGACAATTATTATGACAGATTCTGGGATTTATGAGACTTCAATCTGTTTTGATATTTGTAATTATTAAAATATCTCCAAAGGACAACCCAAATTCAAATGCTTACTTCTGAAGTAATGAATCAGATTATTAAGCTCCATGGCCCCCCAGCCACCCACCACACAGTAGAGCTTTATGCTCACAGTGAAAAGAAACTAAGCATGTCATTTGAAGATTCATATTTTAAATGGCATTTAAGATTTTTTTCATATCGTAACATTTTCAATCAGTGAAATATTTCCAATCTTGTCTCTTGAATTAGATTTAACTTTAAAATCTAAAAATAAATTGTGTGTGTGTGTGTGTGTGTGTGTAAAATCTTGTACTACTGGTGTTTTTAACTTGAGACAACCAAGATGATTAAAGAATAGGAAAAATATGTGTATGAGATTTTCTCATTTAAATTTAAATAATCTCATATATCTCACTAGCGATTGGTTATTTCATCCCACGTAAGTACAAGACCAGACAGATTCAGTTCTTGACATCATCTGGAGTTGGACTTCAGTCTGGGCATAAGGAACATGGCACTTAAAGCTTTCCACATTATTTTTGCTTTCACCAAATAATTTAACCAAAACACTAGCAAGGATCATTTAAAAAAAAAAAAAAGAATTACTTAGTGACCCTCTAGGTAAACTTCTAAACAAATGCACTGAGTGATTAAACGAAAAGCACAACAACATATAGGCATATGATGCTGACAGGAATTTCACATAGGAGCCGGAAGAATCCTTTACCCAGGCTAGCTGGGTCAGCATTCTTCACGCTGCGGGCATCTTGGCTGGCACCATATGCCATGTGCACGAGCGCATGTTCTTGTACTTCACCTTTCATTGACTTCAACTGTCTCTCTTCTGTTCCTCCCCTTTCCTACATCTTCTGCATCCTCCCCTGTGGACTTTGTTTCTCTTGCTTCTTTGCTCAGCTCCAGAAACCTACTGTGGATAATCTATTTACTGCATGTACAACTGGTTTTCTTTGCTGAGGTTTCCTCAATACAAAATTCACTACTTTTTTTGGTTAGCATCCAAATGGAAGAGAATATTGCTTGAAAGCCCAATCGTCTGCACTTTGTCCCTGACCAACAGCCTTTCCACGTAGTGAGAAGACACCATTTCTTTCAAGATCTTAGTATACAGCAGAAAGTCATGAGTAGGGTCATCCCTCCTCCCCCACTTGAATAACCTTCAAGACACCTTGCTTCTATGGCACATTCATTCCTGTACACTTATAAACATCCTCTAATGGCTAAGTGTAATGTCAGAGATTACAGTAGCCTGGCAGAAACACTGCCTTGGCCCTTTTAAAAGTTCACCCCTAAAACATGTGAGTATTTGAATTTTGCCAAGGCATTTGGTGAAACTTTCCATCTGAACTGACAAAACGGTGAAATGGGGGCGCCTGGTTGGCTCCGTCGGTTAAGCGTCCGACTTCGACTCAGGTCATGATCTCACAGTTCGTGAGTTTGAGCCCCGCGTCGGGCTCTGTGCTGACAGTTCAGAGCCCGGAGCCTGCTTCACATTCTGTGTCTCCCTCTCTCTCTGCCCCTTCCCTGCTCATGCTGTGTCTCTCTCTGTCTCAAAAATAAACATTAAAAAATTAAAAAAAAAACAAAACGGTGAAATGTGGACTCAGTACTCTTCAGTGATTTTGCATTTTAATTTATCTATCATTTGCCAAAGCTGCTGGATTGATTTCCACCGTGAGTGACATTTACGTTTTGTGACAGGGAACGCTGGCCGGGGCTGTCCTGTTCAGCATTTCTATTGATCATTTGAACTAGGATACAGAAAGAATAAAAACAATACTCAAGAAAACACACGAAAAAAAGTTTTATGTTTCCGTTATGAGATGAATCTACTAAATTTCTGAGACAGATTTATGTAAAATATTACAGCTAGTAAGCAGTCAGCTATTTCTCAATTTTTGTTGGTTTCCAAAATTTAATACTACATTTAAAGACCAGTTCTTGTTGCTAACAGTTGTTGAGCAATGAAATGTTACACAAAGGGTATAATTTGAGGATCAGCTACTGCTTGTGTATGGATTCTGGACTCTGTTCTCACCAGCTGTGTGACTTTATTTAAGTTACTTAACCTCTCTGTGCCTTGGGTGATAATACTAGTATCTATCCTGTATGGTTCCTGGGAGAAATAAGTAACATAATGAATGCAAATCATTTGAGCAATGCCTGGCAGATGCTATGTGATCAGGAAGTCCCAGGGATTATTATTATCTTTTCTAAATAGCTTTGCAAATGGGATACATTTTCTTCTATATTCAGCACTAAATTGTATCTTCAATAAAAGTGATGCGGTAAGAGACATCTTCAGATACCTGAAACTCCGTTTTAATTTTTATTCGAATGTTGGTGTATTCACACAATACTGAATAATCGGGAGGTTTTCTTAAATGATAACCCACACTTCAACCGTGTGAAAAAAAATGAGCAATTCAAGAGAAAATTAGATTAAATCCTTAAATTAAATTCCAGATTAAAAAAAGATCCTAGTAGAAAATGTACCAGTATGGCTTGCTATTAAGATCTAGTATTTTCCCAATTGTGTAGTAATGAGGGTGGGGGGACATCCCTTAGGCATTCTCATGAAAAGATCTGGATAAACAGCTTAAATAGACAGTGTGATTAAGGCCTCCTCAATAACATCAAAATCACCTCCAACTTAATTCTATTCATTCAAAGAAAGAAATTACTTTATTTCAAAGTTAATAGAAGTTTCTTTTTTAATGTAATAATTGGCAGACAATTATTTTGCTTGAAATGCAATAATCCTAAATGTACTTGAGGGTTATTAAATCAGTGAAATCTTCAAGGCCATGGAGAGTAAGAAGATACAATTGTTTTATTTCTCTCGTGGGTTCCTCTGTGACTTGAACATTCAGATCTTATTTACAAAGTGATTCTGGTATTGGAAAGTTGATAAAAAAAAAAACCAAACATGATTTTACCAGAAAAGACTGGGAATTGAAGTTAATATAGTAAAAGGAAAAAGTGAACCAGAGTAAGATGTTTTATTTCCATTCCAACCACTTCTCATCCTTCATATAGGAGAGGAGAAAAACGTATATTTACGATGAATATTATCAGAGAGTTTGACATGTTCTTACCTAAATACATCTTTAGTAGAACATTTTCAGAATTCTTTTATAAATGTCTTCCTATGAACATTTTCCTGAGGTTTATTTTTAACTTAAGCTGTAAGCTTCTTGAGAAAGAGACGCTTTGCCTCTCTAGGAAGCGGCCTCCCTGAGCACTCAGCTGACATGAAATAGCTCATCTTTAAAACACTGAACAACTTTAGCAAAGGTATGTGAAGGACTTTAAGTATCTGAAGAACAATGAATGTGTTACACAGGCACAAAGTAGTAACAGTATTTTAGAAGCTTGAATTCATTTCTGATCCTAAACAGAACAAAATGAAACCCAAAAAGAGTCCTTTAAACTAAAATGGGATCACACGTGCTGCCTTACAGAACATGTGTGTGTGTGTGTGTATGTATATGTGTGTGTATACATATATGTGTATGTATATATATATACAGTTGACCCTTGAGCAACATGGGGGTGTGAGGCACCAACACCCAGAACAGGTGAAAATCTGGACGTCCCAAAACATCACCATTAATAGCCTAGTGTTGACTGGAAGCTTTATTGATAACATAGTCAACTGATGCACATTTTGTATATTGTATGTATTATATACTATATTCTTAAAATAAGCTAAAGAAAATATTATTAAGAAAATCATTAAGGAAGAGAAAATACATTCACAGTACTGTACTTACCAGGAAAAAAAAAGCCACACATAAGTGGACCCGCAGAGTTCAAACCCATGTTGTTCAAGGGACAACTACATATGCACCCACCGACCTCCCTCAAAAGCTGTCTCCGTGTTTCCTTTCACCATCAAATGCCTTAAACTTGAGGCACAGTCTCTAAGCACTACACTACCCTTCATTCCTTACACCACTGCAAACTGAATTTTTATCTGTGTAGGATTCTCATCATTCTACCATAACTTCTTACAGGGAAACAATCCCCTCCCATCAATGTCTTTTTCCTTTTCTCCCTCCTTATTCTGTCTTTTCAGCAGGAAACATTGCAGATAACTGTTCCTCACTTGGGCATCCCCTGCTTCTGGTCTTCCCAACCCTCTTCTGTCTCAGCGCCCTTCTTCCAACTGCCCTTACACAAAGAGAGAATTCTTCATAATTATTTGTAAGTCATTTGCTAAGTCACTGTTAGTCCTGCCTTGGTACCAAATAATCCAGAGGGAGTGCAGTAGATCAGCACTCGAGAATCTATAGTTTGGACAACTGAGCTTGTATCTTGAACAGGCTGAACATTTTCCAGAAAAAAAAGATAGGTTTCAAATGGAAGTAATGTGAGCATTAGTATCAAGAATACTGTTTTTTCTAGCAGAATCAGACCTACAAATACAGAGAACAAGCTGATAGTTGCCAGGGGAGCGGGGCGGGGGGGGGGGGGGGGGGGGCATAAGTAAATGAGTGAAGGCAAGTGGGAGATTTAGGCTTCCAGTGAGAGAGTGAATTTTGAAGTCAGGAGAATAAAAGGTACAACATGGGGAATATAGTCAATGGTGTTGTAATGGTGATGTATGGTAACAGACGGGAGCTACACTTATGGTGAACATAGCATAACATATAGAGAATCACTATGTTGTACACCTGAAACTAACATTATGTCACTATACTATATAGTACAGTATAAAAATTACACTATAATTTTTAAAAATTAAAAAAATATATGGGCACAAAATTTCATTCCAATATATTTTACTAAATATTTAAAGATAAAATAAGTGCGTTGCATATAAATTATTCTTGGTTGTGAACAAAAAATACTGGGTTTTTTCCCTAGCCGAGGGGAATTCTCAAGAGTAAGACATTCTATTAGGACAACGCTTTTTTTTACACTAAACACTAAAAACAATGACTATGCTCAAGACACTGCCGTCTTCTTTCCTGTCTCCCACCTCCATACTGGAGACTCGACTGCCTACCTGGTCCCGTTGGTGCTCACCCTAGCCCTAGGCTATTCCCCCACCCCACCCCCACGACCACCACCCACTCATCGCCCCCCCCCCCCCCCCCCCGGGCTCGCCGTGGCTAAGAATACTCCCTAACCCTCTGCTGACACTGTTGCTGGGCCTTCAAATCTCAGATTATCTGTGGCTTCTTCTCGGAAACTTCCCAGGCCAGCCCCAGGTTGGTTCATGAGTCCTCCCTATGCTACACTAATAACCCATATGTATTTCTATGGTTGTACCCCCCAAACTTCATTAAAGCCCTCAGACTCCATATTGGTTTCCCCCTGTGCTGTGAGTTCCTGAGGGCAGTCGTGGTCTCCTATTTATCTCTGTGTCCAATGAGCAGAGCAGAATGTCTGACATATAATGTTTAGTAAAATATCTGAATTCATAAATAAACGAACAAAGATTGAGTTGAAGGATCCTGTATGATACTATCCTAAAACTTAATGAGATTAAGTTTGATAAACACAAAATAGACACCTTTGGATCTTAAAATTTTCCTCCATAATCTTATTAATGTATATTCTATTTTTACTATTATTACTAATCAAATTTACACATTGATATTTTTATGGTGGGGTTTACTGCACACATCACATCATTTTGTTTACAGAGTCTCAAAGAAAGATACAACGAGCAAGGTCACACATCCCTTCTCTGAGAGGGTTTGATATATCTTAGTGCTCTCAGAGCAGAGATAATAATATAAAAGACCATTGGAGGCGGAATAATGGATCCAAATTAAGGGCAACATCAATTTCTACTCAGCTAGATAGCAAATTTCAACATGTACTGTTATGTCAACATAGGCACCATTAGGAAAAGAAGACTGATTTTCAAAGTTTAGTTTTATTACTGAAAAAAATGCTATGTTTTATTTTTTTAATCCAGTATGACAATTAAGGCATAGTAATCCCATTTATCTCAATAATTTTTCTAAATGGTCTCACATCTTAGCCTAGTTTATAAAGATATGTAGCAATATGGATTATGCTCAAGAGTTAAACAAAAAAGATGAGAAATGCACAATCTTCCTCATTATTGAGGCTCAATTGCTAAGAGAGTGTTGGTAACTTACTAAAAATTCTATTGGGGCTCATTTCCAAGGAGCCTCAAATATTTTGCCACTTGAAAATATAATTAACATGAAAGAGATTGGAGAAAACAAAGTTTGATTGTAAGATTAAATTCCACTTTCAAATCTCTTCTTTGTTTCCTTAACTGTGTCTACATAAGTGTTTTCTCAGACAGCAAAGAAAAAGACCAATTTGGTCAATACAGGCATCAGAGTGTTGATGTTTTTAAAGGAAAAATGTGTTAGTGCCTTAGTTATCTACACAATCGCTTCAAATATCATATCTATTTTCTATTCATGGAGACATCTACATCTGCACAAAGCTTGTGTGTCTGAAACTGAGGGTGCAGGTCATTTGTATCCAGTCCACTACAGAACCTGGACAGGGATCAAGGGCCAGACAGAACTGAGGACATTTCATTGTCAAGAAGGAAGGAGATAGGATATAGTGCATGACTCAGAGATGAGTTTGTGTCATGCTTAGCATGGCATGCTTGTAATTGCTGGATTGAGCTATTTTTCTCAACTCAGTCATTTAAAGGGTGCTGTCTTATCATATTTTCCTAATCACTTAAAGAGTGTCGTCTTACCATAAATCATGTTTACTTAGGGCCAGTGACATATGGCCTTTTTAGGATTTCCCTTTTGAGCCAGATAAATATGTTATTTTGTATATGTATGAGATAATCAAATTAGACTGTGATTATATCCTACAAAAGGAGACAAACCTTAGAAAAAGAAAAAAGAGACAGGAACGACTAAAATTCACAGTGGCTGCATACATCATGATTTGAACATGTTCATTCAATACAATCATGGTATTATTTATTTCTTAATGAAGTAATGGAGGAATGCACTGATAAAAGAATAATGGGTAAGATGAGAGAGGGGGTGTTATCTAGATCTTACCCGTATAGTCAAACCAACAGAACTTCTGTATATGAGAGAATCACAGCTCTGTAACAGAATCAAGTACAAAATTACCAAAATAATATTCTGACATGTTTGGGGGGACCACTTGGAAAAAATTACTGACTTGTTTAATTGCAACAAAGTAATGACTCTTATTAAAGTCTGTATTTCTCTTTTGTAAGGAGGTACAGCAATGGAACATAACTCACCAAACCAATTGGAATGAATCACAAACTGCACAGATATTGTTAAAAATGAAAAAGTATTGCATCTAAGTGAATAATAGAAAAGCTGAATCATCTAGTACAGTTACACTGGCAAGCTTTAGCACAGTTATAAGGGTAATGAATTTCCTTTTACTTGGTTAAAAACAAAACAAAAACCTAGAGTTGTTTATAAAAATGAGATGTTTTATTTTTAATTATATAAACATTCCTATAAAACATAACTCGGTCTCCTTTTTAAAAAACTTCATGATAGAAAAGTTTTTATTGATTAAAACAATCAAACGATACAGAAAATTTCAAAAAACAGAAATCATTCCAAAATCTCAGTATCCAGGTATTATTACTATTGTCAGTGATCTGCATACACAACGCTAAGTACATTTGTAAAAAAGACACCATAGTAATATTCCACTGTCTATATAGCATCCATCTTTATCCATTCATCTAATGATAGACATTTGGGCTGCTTCCATATCTTGGCTAATGTAAATAATGTTGCAATAAAACAGGGGTACATATATCTTTTGAAATTAGTGTTTTTATTTTGTTTGGGTAAATACCAAAAGGGCATAAAAAAGAATGAGATCTTGCCATGTGCAACAAATAGGTGCATCTAGAGGATATAATGCTAAAAGAAATAAATCAGTCAGAGAAAGACAAATACCATATGATTTTACTCATCTGTAGAACTCAAGAAACAAATGAACAACAAGAAAAAAAGAGAAAAATAAGATTCTTAAATACAGAGAACAAACTGGTGGTTGCCAGAGGGGAGGAGGTTAGGGGCATGGATGAAATTGATTGACGAGTTGATTAATGATCGATTAAATAAGTAAATGTATCCTAGGATAATGCACTACAAGTAACTTGCCACTTTTTTTTTTCACTTAATACTATGCAACTGCCTTCTTTTAAATTCAATACAAATAGGTCGACCTGTTTTTCAAATTCCTAGAATGATATCCAGAGTAATTCATTTAACTACTGTCCTCTTAATGGAACATTCAGATGAGTCCAATATATTGCTACCACTAACAATGTTATAATCGACATCTTTCTATATGCTTACACTGTATGTGCATTTTAAATTTTGAGAAATTGTCAAATCAGCAAAACGCAGATTATTTTTCCCCACATTTTGTCATCACTGAGAACCTTTTCAGTATTTTAATCTTTGCAAATTTAATAGGCAAAATCACTGCCATAATTTTCATCTATATTTATCATTAGGACATCAAATGATCTTTTCAGAAAACATTACAGATTCCTCTGCCAAATTTTCTATTGTTCTGGTCATCATTTTGCTCATTTTGTAATAGCTTCTTTATGTCCTATAGATTTATGTATTATACATCACTTACGGAGTACATGAAATCCAATGAGGAAAAGTACTATTATGGGCTGAATGTATGTCTCAAAATTCATACACTGAAGCCCTATCCGCCAGCACGGCTGCAACTAGAGTAAGGAAGTAGTTAAGGTTAGATGAGGGCAAAAGTGTGAAGCCTGGAATCAACAGAATTTTTGCTCTTTTAAGAAGAGACAGAAGAAAATTTAATCAATCACTGTATATATGCATATGGGAACATAATGAGAAGGCAGCTGTCTGCAAACTAGGAAGAGAGCCTTCACTGAAGACCAAGAATCTTGATGTTCTACTTCTAGGCTCCAGAACTGTGAGAAAATAAATTCCTGTTGTTTAAGCCACCTATTCTTTTACATTTTGACCAGTATATGATATTTTGATCATTTCAGACCACTGTGATCTTTTTGGATAATTCAATACAGTTAAAATTGGTGACTGTATTAGCTTTGTGGTGTGTAACACACTACCACAAACTTGGCAGTTTAAAACCAAACTCTTCATTATCTCGTGGTTTCCATACGTCAAAAGTTCAGTCACAACCTACCTGGGTTGTCTGCTTCAGGAACACACAAAGAAAAATGCAGGTGTCCTTTAGGGCTACAGTCTCATTAGAAACTTGAATGAAACCAATTTGACAACAAATTTCCTATTAAAAAAATAAAAAATAAAAAAGTAAACTCCTAGAAAAAAGAAAAAAAAAAGAACCTTGAATGAAAAAGATCTGCTTCCAAATACTCTCAGAATGTTGCATTAATTCATCTCCTTGTAGCTGTGGGACTGAGGTTTTTGTTTTATTTCTGTCAATCAAGAGTCATTCTCCGCTTCTAAAGGCCATCCATTGTTCCTTGCTCCTTGGTCCTCTCCAGAGACCCTCTCACAATGTGGCAGCTTACTTCTTCAAGACAGTGATGGAGAGTGTGTTTCTCATCTCAGGGAGAGCTCAGCTGCAGCTGTAGGGGCCTTGATCTGATTAAGCCAGGACCACCCAGGCACCTCTTCCTTCTGATTAACTCAAAATCAACTGATGTGACACCTTAATTACAATAATTGTAATAATTGCAATAATCCTCCACCTCCTTCATATTCTACTGGTCAGGAGCAAGTCACAAGTCCCATCCACACTTAAGGGTTTAAAGATGAGGTGGGGCAGAAATTACAGGGGATGCTCTAGAGTCCGTCCACCAAAATGAGTGTTTTGTGTTTTTAACTCTAAAATCCATGGGATTTTTGGCACCAACTTTTGACAGTCTGCATTGTGGAATCTGAGGGACAGAGGAGATGGTGATCAATCAGCAGGAGCTATGGGGAAAGAATAGGAAAGATAAAACAAGAGGAGGGAGAGCTGACTGGAGAAGGGGAAACACATCCACGCCATGGTGAGCAGAAGAGTCATGGTGGAGAACGATTTCATGTGAAGGAAAAGAAGATGAGCTTTAGCTCTCTCTTGTTCCATATCCATCCTGTCTTTCTACATGAGACAATTACACAAGTTTCTCTCAAGTTTCTTTTTCCTTCAAGTCAATAAGGCGCCCAGTTCTTCTTGCCAATTATACCATGGTGGCACTTACTCATCCTTCATGCCTTAACTGTAATGAGAAACTACACTCGGACACCATTGTGTTCCACCACCCCCCGTAAGGTGAAGAATGGGCCTCATAAGTATAAATCAGACTTCAGCTGGGTCTCTCCCCTGTTCCTCAAGAGTAGTGCAAGTCCCTGAAACTCCTTCTTGGAGTAGTAGAGAATCTTCTCCAATATCTACACAGACATTAAGCATTTCAGATCTGGGTCCTCTCTGCCTAAAGTCCACATCAAGCTTTCCTGATTCTATCTCCTTTCACAGCACCTTCTGGAACTCTCTCTCCGCATATCATTCTGAGGTTACTAAACTCCGTGGTAATTTTAAAGGAAAAGTCAGTGTTTTAAAGATGGAAATGAAAGGTATGGTCACACGACAAGAATGTAACCGATTTGATTTTAAACATGAAGTATCTGTTAAAACACCTGCTAGCTTCCCTTCACCTCACCCCTCCCCCACCAGTCCCCAGGTAGCACAATCTCACTCATCCCTTCTCTCCACATCTCTTCTCTCATTCATATGTTCCCCCGTTCCCAATCAGAAAGACAAAGATGAAAGAACCAAAGATTCATTTTATTTCCTTGTACTGAGTAGCTCTTGGTGGCGACTGGGTGCACTCATGGCCTGGTGACCACACCCTCTAGTGCAAGGTATCTATCAGGATATTACCCTTAAAATATTTCCCTCCCTAAGGGCGCCTGGGTGGCTCAATTGGCTAAGATCCCCACTTTTAATTTTGGCTGAGGCCATAATCCCACAACGGTGAGATCAAGCCCCAAATCAGGCTCCACACTGAGCATGGAGCCTGCCTGGGATTTTCTCTCTCCCTCTCTCTGCCCCTCCCCTGCTCACTCTCTTTCAAAATAAACAAATAAACATTTAAATATACATATACATATATGTATATGTATATCCTTCCCTATATGGAAACCTCATGCTTGCTGTCAAGATCAAAAAAGTTACATATTGGTGGCAAATTTATACTCCTCCTAGACTGAAGCTCATGGAGGATACCTACTCACTTTGTCATATTCATCTTTGGAACACCCAGCCCCACTTATGTCCAATAAGCCTTCTCTGTGTGTGTGCTATTGCATTCAGACCGGGAAACACATACTGAAACTTAGCAAGTTCACACAGTGCATACTAAATGACTGCAACCTGGGTTCCTTGTTAATTTGTGGGAACACATTTCCTTCAATGTTTATAGGACTTCAGGAACATGATACTTCAAAAATGTAGTATAAAGTACAGAATCGTACACCAAACCCCAGACTCCCAGACCTACATCTCCCATACACCTGCCATCTACACATCTACCACCCTACAGTACACAAGCCACCCTTAACACCACATCCCACAGTGTGCATGCACGCAGGCGCGCACACACACACACACACCCACACACAATCACCCATGTCACCCTAACACACCTCACTGCACCACAGAGCACAACACATAGTATACTATACTCCACTACACACCCACGCCCACATCTACCATCCCCAACAGACCACATTACATCAACCACACACCACAACACAGCACACACCATCCCACACTTACCATCACAATAAACCACACACACACACACCGAGTCCCCTCACATCAAACATACAAATGTGAATCACTTGATTGCTACACACTTGTACCGCTTCAATCTTGAGTGGGAACAGAGAATGCGGAGATTCAAGGAAGCCTCATTCTTCTACTCTTTCATGGCCACAGAATACTGACCCAAATAAAAATTATCATGGACTTGAGGGAGAGATATTTTTGTGCATACTTCAAAAATACATGAATACATTCAAGGAAATTCATGGTTATACAAGTAAGTCCGAAAACTAGAATGGGAGAGGGAAAAATAAAGTTAAATCCTGATAATCTGTGGGTGATCAGAGTGACTTTTAAGATCACGTGTTGATTTGTGTCCCACTCTTCCCAGACCCGAGAGCATTTATCACAACATATTATAAATACAAGTTTTGTTTGTCTTGTTTTTCCACCCCACTTCAGCGAGGTGGAAAATCTTTTCAGTTTGCTCAGAATGTTTTCCTGGCACCTGGTACACAGTAGGTATCCAAATCATTTTTACTGAATCAAGGCTTTACAGAGGGAGATTACGGAAGTTATAAATACACAATTTCATGATATATCTAAGTAAGTCTACAAAATTAAATAATATTGCCAGAAGAGTTTTCAAGCCCTCACCATCTTGTTCATTCTCATCTCCTTTCAGATATCATGGGAAATTTTAGGGCATTCAATTTCAAACAGAGTTGTGTAACAGATTTCAAATTAAATCAAAGTAGATTTCCCTGTGATTTAAAAGTGGATAAGTTTCTAATCAATTATGCATATAGTTCACTTGGTTTGTCCTTCACAGTGTAGAATTTCTAATGGTGTTTAAAGTTGGGAAAACCATGAACAGTCTCTCTACCATATGCTATCGTTTTCTTTAATTACAGTCCTATTTGGTTTCTTAATGAAGTAAAAATAAAATCCAATATATAAATGTTATGACATTTAGGGATATCTAATTCATGTTCTCATCCTATGATTGATTTTCCTTAATGAAGAATTAGAGTAGGTGAAGGCCTTTAAAACCAAATATATTCTAAGCTCTTCAACCTATCAGTTTTCAAATAATTGTATTTTTATTTTCAAAGCCATTCAAGTACAACATTTTATAGTTCCTGTGAGGCCATCATTTTTAAGCACAGGTATCTTTATGAAAATGCAATCAGTGTAAATTATCATGCACTTGAATTTGAAAAAGACCGGTTCAAACTACACATTAACTCTGAAGGCAACCATACCGATTCTTATTTATCATGAAAATATACTTATCTGACACCACATTGTGTTTGTCTTTATCTTAGGAGTGAACTAATGGAAAATGAGACAGTATTCCAATATATATATATATATGTAATATATATCTAAGATATATATATTAGATATCTAATATATATATTAGATATATATATTAGATATATAATATTAGATATATAGATATATAGAATATTAGATATATAATATATATATATATATATATCTTTATCCAATCATAAGATCTGAAACTTTACATTGCCTACTATTAGATAATAATTGTAACAATTTCAGCTTAAGCCACTGCATATTAGAATCTTGCCCTCATATTTTATACACTTAAGAAAGTTTTAACATAAAATCATAGTTTGAGAATGTTTTAATACATAAAGTTGTGAAGTAAATGGTTTTGGTTTTGTTTTGTTACTCTTAACTTTTTAAAAGCTCCATGAGAGTGGTAAGTGAAACTGTATTTAGTATACGTTTTCCCCTCAATGTATTTTGCTTCAACAGACACATCAGTAGTAGCATCAGGAAGAATTCTAGTATCTCCAGTAGTTCTATTTTACTCCCTATGATCCACATCCTCTATAGTCCCCTTCTGTTGAGTGTGGAAGGTACTAAAGAATATGCCAGAATATGATTAGGTTGTTTTATACAACACAGTTGACTTTAAAAAAGAGATATGATTCACCCTGGGTCTGACCTAATCAGATGATTCTGAAAAATAAACAAGGCTCTTCCCGGAGAAAGAGATTCAAAACAAGAAGGAGATTGGAATTCAGAACTCCGGAGTCTCTGTTGCTGGTTTTAAAAATGGAGAAAGCCATGTGACTAAAAATGTGTCTAAATGGAAGAGCTAAAACTATAAAATTTTAAAAATGACACATAGGAGAAAATATCTATATAATCTGGGCTATGCAAAACCTTCTTAGATACAACAAAAATACATTCTATAAATGAAAAAAAAATGAAAAAATAAACAGACCTTATCAAAGTTCAAAACATTTGTGTTTTAAAAGACACCATTAGTGAAACTAAAAAAATAAGCATCAGACTGTTAGAAATTATTTGCAAATCAAATATCTCATAAAAGATGTGTATCTAAAAACTATAAGGAACTCTTAAAACTAAGAAATAAGAAAAGCTCATTTTAAATGGACAAAAGTGTAGAATGGACTTTTACCCAAAAACATATAAATGAGTAATTAACAAGCACATAAGAGATATCATTAATCAGGGAAAGGTAAATAAATACCACATGTGATACTTAACACCTACTAGAATAAAGTAATAAAAAGTTAAGAACAGATAATAATAACTCTTAGGAAGAACATGGAGAAAATGGCAAATTCGCATATTTATAATAAGAATTAAAATAGTGTTGCCACTTTGGAAAACAGTTTATTTCTTAAAATTTTAAATATAAAATTCTCATATAACCCATCAATTCTACTTCTAGATAACTACACAAGATAACTGAAAACATAGGTCTACACAAAGACTTGTAAATGCATATTTCCAGTAGCATTATTAATACTAATTAAAAAGTGAAAACAATCAAGTGTTCATCTACTGATGAATGGAAAAATAAAATGTAGTATATCCACAAAGTGCAATACTACTAACAGTAAAAAAAAAAAAAAAAAAAAAAAAAAAATGAACTACTGCTCCATGCAAAATATAGATGAACCTCAAAACCATCATGCTAAGTGAAAAAAGCCAGACGTGAAAGACCACGCATTATATGTTTCCATTTAAAGGAAGTTTCCATAAATAGGAAATGTCTAAAAAATGAAATTTTATAAACAGAAAGCAGATTCTTGTTTGCCTGTGGCTCAAAGTGGAAAGTGAGATTGGGTACAAGGAATCTTTTTAGGGAGATGGAAATATGGGATTGTGCTGTTACATGCAAAAATATAAATTTATTAAAAACTACCATACATTTTTTAATATAATGTATTGTCAAATTGGCTTACATACAACATCCAGTGCTCATACCAACAAGTGGCCTCCTCAATGCCCATCACCCATTTTCCCCTCTCCCCCACCCCTCCATCTACCCTCAGTTTATTCTCTGAATTTAGGAGTCTCTTATGGTTTGCCTCCCTCCCTCTCTGTAACTTTTTCCCCCCCACCTCTCCCCGCTAGCCTTCTGTTAAGTTTCTCAAGATCCACATATGAGTGAAAAAATATATCTGTCCTTCTCTGACTGATTTATTTTACTCAGCATAATACCTTCCAGTTCCATCCACGTTGCTGCAAATGGCAGGGTTTCATTCTTTCTCATTGCCAAGTAGTATTCCATTGTATATATAAACCACATCTTCTTTATCCATTCATCAGATGATGGACATTTAGGTGATTTCCATAATTTGGCTATTGTTGAAAGGGCTGCTATAAACATTGGGATACATGTGCCCCTGTGCATCAGCACTCCTGTATCCCTAGGGTAAATTCGTAGTAGTGCTATTGCTGGGTCATAGGGTAGATCTATTTTTAAATTTTTGAGGAACCTCCACACTGTTTTCCAGAGTGGCTGCACCAGTTGAACCCATAAGTAGTGAAGAAGTTGAATCACTTATCAAAAGTCTCCCAAAAAATAAGAGTCCTGGTCCAGATGGCTTCCCTGAGGAATTCTATCAGACATTTAAAACACAGTTAATACTTATCCTTCTCAAGCTGTTCCAATAAATAGAAGTGGAAGGAAAACTTCTAGACTCATTCTATGATGCTGGCATTACCTTGATTCCCAACCCAGACAGAGACCCTACAAAAAAGGAGAACTACAGGCAAATATCCCTGATGAACATGGATGCAAAAATTCTCAACAAGATACTAGCAAATTGAATTCAACAGCGTATAAAAAGAATCATTCAAGTGGGATTCATTCCTGGGCTGCAGGGCTGGTTCAATATTCGCAAATCAATCAACGTGATACATCACATTAATAAAAGAAAGGATAAAAGCCACATGATCTGTCAATTCTTGCAAAAAAAGCATTTGACAAAACACAACATTCTTGCTTAATAAAAACCCTCAAGAAAGTCGGAATAGAAGGAACATACTTAAACATCATAAAAGCCATATAGGAAATGACCACAGCTAACATCAGCCTCAATGTGGAAACACTGAGAGCTTTCCCCCTGAGATCAGGAACACAACAGGGATGTCCATTCTCCCCACTGTTGTTTAACATAGCGTTTAAAGTCCTAGGATCAGCAATCAGACAACGAAATGAATTAAAAGGCATCAAAACTGGCAAAGAAGTCAAACTTCCGTTTTTCACAGACAACATGATACTCTACATGGAAAACACCAAAGACTCCACCAAAAGACACCTAGAACTGATACATGAAATTCAGCCAAGTCACAGGGTACAAAATCAATGTACAGAAATTGGTTGCATTTTTACACACCAATAATGAAGCAACAGAAAGAGAAATAAAGAAACGGATACCATTCACAATTGTACCACAAACCACAAAATACCTAGGAATAAACCTAACCGAAAGTGTGAAAGATCTGAAAACTACAGAAAGCTTATGAAGGAAACTGAAGAAGACACAAAGAAATGGAAAAACATTCCATGCTCATGGACTGGAAGAATATTGTTAAAATGTCAATACTACCCAAAGCTATCTACACATTCAATGCAATCCCAATCAAAATTGCACCAGCATTCTTCTCAAAGCTAGAACAAGCAATTCTAAAATTTGTATGGAACCACAAAAGGCCCCGAATAGCCAAAGTAATTTTGAAGAAGACCAAAGCGGGAGGCATCACAATCCCAGACTTTAGCCTCCACTACCAAAGCTGTAATCATCAAGACAGTATGGTATTGGCACAAAAACGAACCCATAGACCAATGGAATAGAGTAGGGAATCCAGAATTGGACCCACAAATGTATAGCTAACTAATCTTTGACAAAGCAGGAAAGAGTATCCAATGGAAAGAAGACAGTCTCTTTAGCAAACAGTGCTGGGATAACTGGACAGCAACATGCAGAAGAACGAAACTAGACTACTTTCTTACACCATACACAAAAATAAACTCAAAATGGATAAAGGACCTGAATGTGAGACAGGAAACCATCAAAACCCTAGAGGAGAAAGCAGGCAACAACCTATTTGACCTCAGCCGCAGCAATTTCTTACTCGACACATTTCCAAAGGGAAGGAAATTAAAGGGAATTAAAGAGAATTTAAAGGGAATTAAAGAACTACTGTACATTTAAAATGAATAAAATTTATGGTATGTAAATTATACCTCAATAATGCTATTTAAAAATCACACAGGTGATTGCAGTTTTGCAGACTATACAGAAAACTATAACCACTAGAGGACTAGATTGTACTCTAGTACAGTAAATTATCACTTGTAAATGTGGGCATTTCTGTCTTCACCGAGAAGGCTACACTGTATCATTTCCCTAAATATACCAAGGTCCATGAGATGTATTTTTGACCTTGGAGTTCTCTAAAGGCTTTCCTTTAGCTGAAGCATTTTGTATTTCAGTTGCATGTCCCAGTTGACAACAGAGCTGGGGCATGTTGATGAGAGTGTACTGCATTTGTTGGTCATGCTGTTAATGGCAGTACTTAGGGATATGGTACATATGCTTAAAAGCTGATTACTGGCTAACAGCCAAAGATAGGAAAACAATTAGATATTGAATCACACTCACAGTGAAATTTTTAGTATTAACATAGGCAGAAGCCTATATTTAGAAACCAGACCAATGAAAGAAGTTGGCTGAGATAAAGGCACTGATCCAAACTACAACACAATTTTTGCAAATGCACTTATAGCTATCAGAAGCATTTCTTTTTCCTAAGGGCTACTAATAAACATTGTCAGACTTTTATCAATAGAAGTATCAATTAGACAGACATCAGAGAATTTGCTAAAAGTTCCTCTTTGCCTTAGATATTAACCAGGCAAACTCTGACTATTCTGTTTTTAGCTTATGCTGGAAGTATAAATTAGGTCTGATTGAATAACACTAGATTGGAAAGCATAGTTTATAGCTTTTAAAATCATATTTAGCCTTCTTAATGTGTCCCTAGAGCATATTCCCTTCAGGGCATATTAAATTTATATGGCATTATATAATGGCTTGTGAATTGCAAGCAACACATATTAGTAATAGAGAAGCTAGACATAATATTGAAATCACCTTACATGAGATACGTTTCTCTTATGTTCAGAAACTAGTGCCATTTTTTGTCAATTCAAAGGGTAATGAAATTAGTTTAATGCTTATAAGCCAACTGCTTATGTTTATCTGAAAACCTGTTCTTTAAAAGTAGAAATTCTTATAGGGGACGTGTTTCTTGGTTTTTTTAATGTTTTCCTTCAAATCAATACATGTTTAATAATCAAGATACAATAAATTAAAAATATAGAATACTTAATACAAAACATTACATTGCATTAGAATTATATCTCACTCAGGATAGAATTAAAATGTAAATTAGTGTGGTTAAAGATAAAGACAACTTTGTTTCCTATCTCAAAATAAGGTTATTATGAAATAAAATTGGTAAAAACATTTTTAGCAATATACACTTAGGCCAAAAACTGATAAACTTGATATAAGATACAGTACACAACTTTTAGAAAACTGGCAGATAGCATATAATAGTACAATGGAAAAAAGAGGAAAATATATTACATTCCTATTACTTTGGAAAATGACAATAAAATGTCTGCATCCTAGAATTAGGACTTTGTTTCAAAAATACCTTCTCTTGATAGGGTCTCTAAATGTCATATTATCTGTAATAAAAATGTCACCTATCTTTATCTTCTATTCCAATGACTGAATTGTCATGATTTTTTAGAGATTCTTATTTTAAAGTTCTTTACGTAGATCTGAATTAGATGTGTTAAGGTATTAAATATAAAAGATTAGACTACTGAATAATATCTTCCCACTTCCCCAATTTGATGTGGTCCTTGTGACAGGCAAATAGTAAAATTATTGTGACCTCATGTCTCAGTGTTAGTCTCCCAATTACACGCCACAGTTAAGTCAACAGGTTTTGTTTTAACAGGAAGAACATCCTTCTGCATGGCAAGGATCTGTCATTTATGTGCAGATAAATCAGGGAAGAATATACTGGGAACATTTGTCAGACACTGGTGATAATCCTCAGATGGTCCTATTGACCTCAGAACAGAAGTGTCCTTGAGACGTACCTACAGCTAGACAGTATCGGTATACTGTATAAGTATGGTTGTTGCCCTGTATGTCCCCTCTGTAGAACTAAGCAGGTATAATCCTGTGTTGTGCACTCAGCATAACTGTTGCTCCTGTGGCTACCACTGCTCTGAATTGCAGTTACCACAAGAACAACCTTCTAATTGAAATTACCTAGAAAAACTAAAATTACAAATTTCTGTTTAAAGACATCAAAGAATTAATGAGGCAATAAAAAAATTAGAAGGTGAAAGTCCAGCATAAGAAACTTGGTGAGATGATGCAAGAATTAAAATATATATTTATCATAAAAGTTGACGTTGATTTTAGAAGTGTCTGAGAGGCTAAAAAGACGCTTTTGACAGATTTCTAAATTTAGGAGTATAAACACAAAATTAAGGAACCTCCAAGTAGAGAGAGACTTGGTAAATCAGAAAGGCTGTGATTTGGAAAACAAAAGGACCATATCATAAGATAAGGATAAGCTTGAGATAGATCACAAGACCAATGATTGCTAATGACCCTACCTTCTATCCAAAGCAAATGCACAACCTCTCTGGGAAAAGAGTACATTCTTTTAGGGTGCAAATTATTTTGTCAGTTTCTTATTCACACTATACAGCACTGAATTTAATTTTTTTTTACATTTATTTATTTTTGAGAGACAAGGAGAGACAGGGCAGAAAAAGAGGGAGACACAGAACCCAAAGCAGGCCCCAGGCTCTGAGCTGTCAGCACAGAGCCCGATGCGGGCCTCAAACCCACAAACTGTGAGATCATGACCTGAGCCGAAGTTAGATGCTTAACCGACTGAGCCACCCAGGTGCCCCAAGCACTGATTTCTTAAAAGGTCATTACTGCAAGATGCTACTAAGTAACAAAATCAAGGAGACAACAGAAAATACAAATAAACCCATACAGGATTCAGGTAAAAGAATTACCATGAATTTTAAAATAACTCTGCATAATATGTTTAAGGAAATAAAAATCAGATCAAGAACTTTTGCATAGAACAGTAAACCACCACCTTTTGGGATGAGCACTGGATGTGGTAGGGAAACCAATCTGACAATAAACTTCATATATTGAAAAAATAACTAAATAAATAAATAAAACACAGGAAAAAAAAGAACAGTAAACCACAAAAAGATACAAAAAGAATGGGAAATTATTGATTACTGAAATAGAAAACAATGAATGTGTTCAACAACGAATTATACATAGCTAAACAGAAACTCAGTTACCTGTAATACAGCGGAGAACAAAACGGCCAAGCTAAATAACAGGAAAAAAAAGAAAAAAGCAGGGTATAAGTTACTTATATGAAGAAAAGAGTTTACGTTATTGAAGAACTGAAGGTGAGAAAAGAGAAAAAGGGGCAGAGAAAGGACTGAGAATTTTCCAAAACTGGCAAAAAACATCAACCTGCAAATTTAAGAAGCTAAAGGGGAAAAAAGAAAAAACTGAACAAATAATTACAGGCAGATCATATTTTTGAAAACTTCTTGATGTTTTTGAAAACCAAATAACCTTCAGAAAACCAAATAAAAAGGAAAAAAATTTAAGTATCCAGAGGGAATAACACACAGTAGCTTCAAAGAACCAAGAATAAGTCTGACAACAGACTTCTCAACAAAAATTATGGAAACAAGGAGACATGGTATGAGATCTCTCAAATGATATATTAAAAAATGAATGCCAATCAAGTATTTTATTCTGAGTGAAAATGTAAAAATACTTGGTGAATCTAAATGAATGATGACTGTATAAAACAATAATAAGACACAGTGACATTTAAAATACATAATACAGAAGATTACAATGCCTGAGAACAATAACAGATCAAGTTAATGCATTCTAAGAATGCTGTTTTCTCTCGGAAGTAAGGAAATTTTTAATATATGTTAACTTTGATACACTAACTATGCCTGTGACATGAATCTATGCAGCTCTGGGGAAATTACTGAAATAATTCTCAAGGGATGTGTAACTTATAAAACAACAGAAGAGAAAAGATGTAAGAAAATATACATGTTAACTCATGGCATGAAAGGAGAGGAAAAGAAATGAAAAGGTAGAAGAAAGAAAAACAGTCATTTATCTCAAAAGTTCAAATGATAGTAACACATTATGTATGTAGATTATCAGACTGCATGAAATAACAACTTTGGAATATATCTAAATAGTCCCCATTTCTAAAAAGAACCATTAAAAACCAATCATACTGAGGGGTGCCCAAGTGGTTAAGCGTCCAACTTCAGCTCAGGTCATGGTCTCACAGTTCGTGAGTTTTTACATTTATTTTATTTTACATTTTTTACATTTATTTATTTATTTTTTGAGAGAGAGACAGACAGAGCACAAGCAGGGGATGGGCAGAGAGAAAAGGAGACAACGGTATCCGAAGCAGGAGCTTGCTTCAGGTTGTGTGTCTCCCTCGCTCTCTGCCCCCTCCACCACTTGTGTGCACTCACTCTCTCTCTCTGTCAAAAATAAATAAACATTAAAAAAATTTTTTAATCATACTGCGAAATACAAAACGATTCCTAAACATTCTGACAACTGATGAAATGTAGTAAGTAATCTCGTGATATAAATTACACTTGAATTCAGTGACAAAAATATAACTAGAAAACTTCCTTGTATTTTAGAATAAGAAATTCCTATTTAACTAAGCTATACATCAAGAAGGAATAATTTAAATTCAAAAATATTTTTAAATAAATGACATGGTAGTTTTAAAACATAGCTTTCTTTGATAACTCCTTAAAAGTTCTGGGGCGCCTGGGTGGCTCAGCTGGTTGAGCGTCCAACTTCAGCTCAGGTCATGATCTTGCAGTTCATGTGTTCGAGCCCCGTGTCAGGCTCTGTGCTGACAGCTCAGAGTCTGGAGCCTGCTTTGGACTCTGTGTCTCCTCCTCTCTCTGCCCATCCCCCACTTGTGCTCTGTCTCCCTATCTCTCAAAAATAAATAAATAAATGTAAAAAATTTTTTTAAAAAAAGGAAGATAGCTCTCTTGTCAAGAGATGAGCTCCATGTGCCTTCTTCCCCTTGCATCTGGGATTTGTGTGTTACCAATAGAATAAGGTGGGAAAGGTGCTGTGCCAATTTCTGGCACCTGTCTTAGGAGAATGGGAAGTTTCACTTTTGCTTCTTTTGACATTCACTTTTGGACCCCAGACATCATGCTGTAAGGAAGCAGGGCGGCCTTTGCAAAGACCCAGCAGGAGACACCCATTTGAAGGGGAGCAAAGATGCCAACTTGTCAGTCATGTCAGCCACCTAAGCCATCCTGAATGATGCCACATGGAGGAGACAAGCATTCTTCACAAGCACTGACAAAGTACAGACTCATTAGCTAAGTAAAGGATTGATGTAGAAACCAGAAACTACCTGCTATAAGCACAATATACCTGTTTGAGAAGCAAGCCTGGAAGAACTGTTAAAAGTATGAATTTCGGAGCGCCTGGGTGACTCAGTCGGTTAAGCATCCAACTTCAGCTCAGGTCATGATCTCAGGTTTCATGGGTTCAAGCCCCATGTGGGGTTCTGTGCTGACAGCTCAGAGCCTGGAATCTGCTTCAGATTCTGTGTATCCCTCTCTCTCTGCCCCTCCCCAACTAGCACTATGTCTCTCAAAAAATAAAAAACAAAAAAAAATTTTTTTAAGTATTAATTTCACTCGTTTAACAGTTTATTGAACCAGAATCCCAGAAAGATGATCATATTCTGGAAGGTAGCTTGCAGAACATATTCTCTCATCAACTGAGATGCCAAAACTGTGTATTACACAGCTTCCCTTTTAGCTGACACACCAAACACAGTTTAAAACACGTTTACAGATGGCAGAGTAATTGGTTAAGTACTTGTTTGTTTCCTTCCAAGAATTCACAGACATTGTTTCTGTATTATACCCTTGTTGAGCCAATCCATGCAACTCATCTCAAGAACATAATCTATGGATAGAATTCTCAATTTTGTCACATATGCAAGAGAATATGCAATTGAACTCTTCAAAAAACAAAAAGGATTTCTGGAGAAAAAAAAAAAAACCTAGAACCAAGTATGAGAGAGCTTCTTTCATAGAATGTGAGTTAAAGCCATTGATTTCACCACAGTATTTCTGTCAGCATTAAAAAATAAAAACAGATATGTTTAAAAATTGATAGAAAACAAGCCTAAATTTGTAGTGTCTATCCTGGACTTCCATATTTTAAAGACGGAGTTTGACAGATTATGATAGACAGCATTCTAAGGATTAAAGGGAAAGGCTAGAAAGAGAAACAAGAAAATGGCACTAAATCAAAGATTTGGATCAGCTCCCAGCCCATTGAAACAGCAGGTGATGAAGATTTCAACTGAGTTATACCTAATTACAAACCAATGTGAGCGAAGAACACAGGCATGAAAGAATGAGACAAGAAGCTCTCATTACCATTCCAAGGCGGAAAAGATGAGCTGCCCTACCTTAGCAGCAATCCACTGATAAATTCTTTATCAACTTAACAACTATGACAGAGCTCTGAAACATTTTATAACTGCCAATGTGGTCTTCAGATTGTAGAAACCCCAAGGTTATTGTTTAAAAGTCTATATACCCCCCAAATGTGTAATCCTTGGTTAGATTCTCTTCTAAATTGAAAACTACTTTGCCTTCCTCACTCCATCCATTTCAGATTTCAAAATACTCATCCTCCCCATACTATTGGCTGAGAGTAAAGGCAATTTGTTTTATATTTAAGAAAAAAAATAGACACTCCTTATATCTTAGTTAAGGAAAGGAAGTTATATTGCTTACTGTCACACACTATTTATGGACTTATTTACTTGCCTTTTCTAGTGGATGTCTTCGGCATAATAGCAAAGTATTTGATCTACATAATATTGCTAACTACATATAACCATTTTCAAAGTGTACAATCAACAGCAGTGATCATTTACATAGCTACCAACTTTGTATTTCCAAATTGATATGGATATAGATATTCCTATAGATTATATAGCACACAAATAGATGGAAAGCAACACACTTTCTGTCAGTGATCTACATTTGATGAACACCATATTAATCGATAAATTCCTTTCTGTCAGTCATACCAGCCAATGTTCATAACATGCTACAGCTCATGGCTTATGATCATTTGCTAGGATGCTTGTCATTGCTTCTCCAATCAGGTATGTGCTTACTAAAAGTGTGTGGGGATGTTTCCTCTATCCTAATTGTGTTTGAAATAACTATGAAATTTAAATTACAATACAATTATAATACGTGAAATATGAGGGAGACATAATATCTGTTTGAGAAAAGTAATTTGAATGCTTAGGAAAGACACAATAAAGGAACATATTATAAAAATGTTTTTGAATGACAATCCAAGACAAATTTAGGAACATAAATGGAAAGATTTTGCTCTTAGATGGGTACATGAATCTCTTCAATATCTTACTTTACTTAAAAAAAGCCATCAGGGGACAGAGGGAAGAGAGAGGGAAGTTGTTGTTTTTTTGTTTCGTTCGTTTGTTTTAAATATTTATTTATTTTGGGGACAGCGCAAGTGGGGGAGGGGCAGAGAAAGGGAGACAGAGGATTCGAAGGGGGCTCTGGGCTGACAGGCTGACAGGAGAGAGCCTGATGTGGGTCTTGAACTCATGAACCACAAAATCATGACCTGAACTGAAGCTGAACGCTCAACCACCTGAGCCACCCAGGAGCCCTGGGAGTTAATAGGAATAGAGTTTCAGATTTGCAAGATGAAAATTCTGGAGCTCTATTTCAAAATAATGTGAATATACTTAACACTACTGAACTCTGCACTTAAAAATAAGTCAAACTAGGGGCACCTGGGTGGCTCAGTTGGTTAAGCATCTGACCACAACTCAGGTCATGATCTTGCGGTTTGTGGGTCTGAGCCCAGCATCACCCTCTGTGCTGACAGCACGAAGCCTGGAGCCTGCTTCAAGTTCTGTGTCTCCCTCTCTCTGTGTGCTTCCCCTGCTCATGCTCTGTCTCTCCCTCTCAAAAATAAACAAACATTACAAAAAATTCAAACTAAATATCACAGATAATATAATCACAGGTATAGTTTTCCTAAGAACTACATTAATTGAACACTGCTCCTTAAAAAAAAAAAAATTGGTTCTACATGAAAAGACTTACAAATAATGTACATGTATGTGGTTTTTAGTGAACTCCAAGCATTAGGTTAACATCATTCATGTAAACGATTAAACATTCATGTTTAAGATTTTTCCTCTTTAACCAACATGATTGTGTCCAATAAGTTCATGGTAAATATTATTTGTACATAAGATACTGTGGCTATTAAATCTGAGAATGCTGTCTTTCCAAACAGTGGTGTTGCAGTTTTCAAACTGTGTTTCTCGGATGGAGTCCTAGAGGATGGAGTCCTAGAGCTTCCAGAGCCCTCTTAGTATGGGCGGCAGGGGTGGGGGTGGGGGTAGGAGAGTCTGAAAGTTGGAGAGAGAGATCAAAGTGGGGAGGGAAAGGAGAAAAGCAGACAGAAGGAGACTCCGGGACTCCAAACCCAGGACTTCAATTCCTCCGCAACCAAAAAAGCTCTGATTTCATCTGTTATATGTTAGGTTCCAGGTGAGAGTTTACTAGAAAATAAAAGGTCCTATGAGTTTTAAAAGTTTAGGGAATGTGGTTTTAAATAGCAAAATCCAGGGAGAAGGAACACTTGTTATGTGTCTAGAACTATACTAGACCTCTTTAAAATGTAGATACTATTTTGTTTCACTCCCACGGCAAATTTAAGAGAAAGTTATTTCTGTCTAATTTTACTGAAAGTTATGCCTCAAATGCATGAATTAATTCAGGCAAAATCACATTGCTTATAAGAAAAGTCAGGTATTTGATGAACAAGTGAGTTTCCATGCTGATTTACATAGTTCCGTAATTCTGTGCTATCCCTTTCTGAATGTAATTTAATATACTTTACCAATTTTCTTCACTAATCAACTCTGATTTCTCACCATCAGCTCCAAGGAAGATCTGACTTATTTTTTAAGTTCTTTTTGTTTTGACTTTATCCAGAAGGTCTCTTGTCTTATGGATGTCAGGAATGTGTTTGTGCCACAAATCATCACAGAGTAATATATACACACGAATATGTTTTCTTGGAACACCATATGTCATTAACTTTTTATTTCTGAAAAGCATTTAGTACTATCTCTGGAAGAAGTAGCAACCTAAATACAACTTTAAATAAATGCAAAAATATGAAAGCAATTTTCTGAGGCAGGTGATGCAATATGCCAACAGAAATATTTTAATGAACAGATTCAGAAAAGGAATCACAGAGTGATAATACTCTCATTTGGATTTAGAACTAAGTTTCGTTGCATTAAATTTTCAATTCTCAGATTCACAGAGGAAAAACATTGAGTAATTTAGGTTGTAGCATCTTGACATCACCATGAAAGGTACAGACCAAGAAGGGCCTGGTCCGTGTCTGGTCCTGCACACTCACTGCAGTTGGGTAAGCTTTTGTTCTGAACTAAGTTATCTTGAATGAACAAGCCCAGAGCAAACCCAGGAAAAAACACCTATATTTCTAGCTAGGAAAGCAATGATTTCAGCTGAAGGAAAGTCAAGTATTCATTTCACTGAGATAAATTTACATGAAAACAAAAACACAAAAAGACTCCTTTACCATTTAACTACCTTCTAAGAAAGTTGATTACTGCCCTTTGCATGGAAAGGAAAGGTCAAAAACAAAAGAACATTGCTGAAGTCCCTGATACAAGTTCCATGATATTTAGCTTGTTGATTTCCTTCAGGTTCCATAGCCACGCATGCAGTTTTGTCATACAAATTCTTATACAAATTACCCTTTTAAAAATGAATTATTCAGAGACATAACCCTTAGAATTTGATAAGCTTATGGCTTTTGTTTCTCTTAGACAAATTAGAGAACCACAGTTCTGCTTCAGCCTAGCTCTACATCTCTATTATCTGATAACTCAACTCTTGGAAAAAATTAAAGTAACAAACATAAAGGACACAATGCAACAAAAAAATAGTCACACGAATCTCATTTTTTTCTATATGGCTGTGCAATCAAGGACAGGGTTTCTCTTTGTTCTAATTCTTGTTAAATAACGATACAGATATGTGATCTTCACGTTAGGACAATTAGACAAAGCAAAGGGCAAAGGGCAATCTCAAATCAATTTTACAGTAAAGCAAAGAATTTTGAAACTATTGCTTTCCCTTGCAATCTCATACAGGCACCAACAAAAGCACCATTTGTGGTGGTGGGGTACTGGGGGCTGTTTTAACAAAAGAGAATAGCTTTTTCAAAGGCTGTTTATTACTTTAAATGTTTAAAAGCTTTTTAAAAAGCAACTTTTTTCTTCTCCTTAGGCATCAACAGGGGATAATTGCCTTAGCATGCTTTTAAATAATCCTGTTTAAGACACAGAGTGGCATGGGAGCCTGTGCTTGGAAAACTTTTTACTTAACTGAATTGTGTGGGTGTGGATCTGGGGTCAGCAACAGAACCTCTCTACAAATAACGACACTTTGAATTTTCTTTTAGGACGATTTTTTTTTTAAATTGCCATACAGTAAAATTGACTTTTTTGGGTGTACACATTACAAATGTTAACACATACACAGATCCATGCAATTACCTTCATAATCTGGATACAGAACGATTCTATCACCTCAGAAACACCCTCCCCCGCCCCAAGCTAGCCCTTTGTAGTCACACCTTCCTCTTTCCCCTTAAGCCCTGAGAACCATGGATCCATTCATCACTATACTTTCATCTTTTTGAGGATGTCATACAGTGTACAACGTGTTTTGTCTGCAACTACGAAGACGACCAACTGGAGAACTGAAGGGTAGCTTCGTACTTTCTGCACGGAAGACGAGCTGAGGCAATGAAATCAGCTGTGCAATACAAAACTCTTGAGCCATCTGTGGCAACCATTCATGCAGTGGGGCTTTAAGGTCTCTAAGCCAACTGGTTTGTACCTCCCAGGAGGATGTATTGGGACGGAGGCAAATCGGGATGGGTCAAGTCTTTCTACAGAGGGTGATTGTCCAAATTCGTCAAGGGCTATGAATGGTAACATCAGGACTAGAAGGACCAACTCACCTTCTTCTGAGTATTTATTACATGAATAACTAGAATAAATTCTTGGGCATTTTCATCACCCCAAAATGAAGTGATCCCTCTCATATCTGCAGCAAACCAGAACATGTCAGAGTGCCACATGGGTATGAAAGAAGAAAATGAAGCGGCCTCATCTTAAAGCTGCAATCTACATTTTCAAAATTTTACATTTACATTTTACATTAGCAAAAAATATTCAACTATTTTTAACGAAATGAAATAACTGTTTGGTACAGTTTAATAGTGTTTCACCACTTGAAAGTGAAAACATTTGGGTTTGAGACATGCTTTCCCCCCAAAACTTAATAGTGTAATGATTCTAACTAGATTGTATGAATTTTACCATTGTAAAATGTTATGTGTTCCTTGTTTTAGATTGTGCTAGGGTGAGCAGATGTTCAACAATTTGAAGTCTGTTTAGAATCTTCCTACCTGCTGGGTTTAATTTCAAAAGCAAGAAACATTCTTGAAGATAGACAAAATGTTATTTGTTCTTTTATCCATGTACCACGTTGCACTAATTTTCATCATTTCTATCTCTGTTTATGGCAGGTCATTTCTGGTATACATAAAATTTAATTATAATCTTTGGAAGGAATTTTGTTCCTGTGTCTGGTAAATAAAATATTATAAAATCATTTGAGATTATAGACAATACATACTGCTGCCTGGTTTTGAGTTGAAAATAAATAGAAATATATTTTCTACTGTATTAAATAAATGCAAAGACAGACCTGAGGAAAGGTGTTTACTCACCGTCTTTACAGGTTTATAAAATATGAAATATAATTTAACATTAATTTTATATGTTGTTAGATATTAGCATTTTCTAATTTTCTGTGCTTGAGTCTTTGAAATAATCATGTACACATTCATGTATACCATGACTGATGACCAGTTTCCTTTTCCTTATTCTGTTCACTTCAGCATCTGCATTACTGAACTGGTGGAGCTCTCTGCTACTTTGTTGATTAAAGTGATAATAGCAGACCTATTTTATTCTCTTTCTCAGAATTAAGTCATTAAATCACTATGTATGTTATCATATTAAGGAAGTTCCCTTCCATTGATAACATGCTAAATGCTCTAAACATAATGAGTATGGAATTATCAAGTGGTTGTTATTTAGCTATTGAGGTGGGAATCTGACATTTATTCTTACTTATTCTGTTAATGCTTGAACTGTATTTATGGGTATAAGAATGTCAAATCAACTTTGCATTCCTAGAATAAACCTCACTTGTTCATGATTTATTGTCCTATTTATAAGCACTGCATTTGATATGCAAATAATTTATTTAGACTTTTGCATTCATATTCATGTAATGTATTTCTCTATTTTTTTCTTTTCTTATACTTTTCTTGTCAGGCTTTGGTATCAAGGATATACTAGACCCATAAAATGATCTGGGAAACATTTCCTCCTTTTCTCTATAATGGAATAATTGGCATAGAAATTGTAATATTTCTTTACTGAATATTTTTTTAGAAACTCACTGGTGGAAACCATGTAAGACTAAAGACTTTGCATCAAAGATTCCTTTGTAGGGTTTTAATATCTGTAACCATTATTACACATTTTTATTTCCTTTTTTTCTGGTTTTAGTTTTGTACACTGTATTTTTCTAGGAAATTTTCTAAAAACTCATTCCAGGGGCACTTGGGTAGCTCACTTGGTTACACATTCTACTTTGGCTCAGGTCATGATCTCACAGTTCATGAGTTCAAGCCCTCCACTGGGCTCTGTGCTGACAGCTCAGAGCCTGGAGTCTGCTTCAGATTCTGCCTCCTCTCTCTACCTCTCCCCCACTCACAATCTGTCTCTCTCTCTATCTGAAAAATAAATGAGAAAAATTTAAATCTTATTTCAGTTGAGGAGCACTTGACTGGCTCAGTTGGTAGAGCATGAGACGCTTGATCTTGGGGTTGTAAGTTTGAGTCCCATGCTGGGTGTAGAGATTGCTTAAAAATAAAATCTTTGAATGAATAAATGAATGAATGAAATGAAATAAATAAAATTTCACTTGAATTCTAAAATTTATTACCATAAAGTTATTCATAACATCCTTTAATGAAGTTAAAGACATTTTCATAATTAGTGATGAATTGTCTCAATAAACTTTGAAGAATGATAAGGAACCCACTCTTGATTATGATAAATAAGCCATACTCGAGTAACCAAATAGTTGACAAAGGAGATTTTTTTTAAAAAAGTATTCCAACTAATATTTGAAAAGGAAATAGAATATCACTATTTTACAAATGGCTGCTAACATCAGAGGGGGGGGGATAGAGATGAGATGAGATGAGATGAAGTACATGCTAACGGAAGTATAGAAGGCCATCTATGAAGCAATTTTGCCAAAAATTCTAGAATGAATTCGATCACACCTGTAGATCAACTTCCAGTTTATAAGAAACAGAGACAACAGAGGAACATGCTAAATATTACCAGAAAGATACACTATTCAAAATCAGAACTGTGGAAAATTCTACAGAATAATTAATAAGTTGCTTCTATCATTAAGATGCATGGAAAGAGAGATGGGAAACAGAATTGGTAGATTAAAAGACTCTTAAACATATGTAAATAATTTTCAATACTTGAATCTTATTTGGATCTTGATACATACAGTTAAAAAATGATATAACTGATACAATCAAAATCCACAAGGTATTTTATGGATAACGACAAACTGATTCTAAAGTTTATATAGAAAAGCAAAGGACCCAGAACAGCAAACACAATACTGAAAGAGAGAACAAAGTTGGAGGAATGACATTACCATACTTCCAGACTTATTACTAAGCTAGAGAAATCAAAGTAGTGAGGTACTAGAGAAAGAGTAAACCAACAGATCAGTGGAACAGAACAGAGAACCCAGAAACAGACCCACGCAAATAAAGTCAGATGATGTTTAATGAAGGAGCAAAGGCAGTGAAATAGAGAAAAGACAAGTCTTTCCAACAAATGGTTCTGGAACAACTCGATATCCACATAGAAAACAATAACAGTAATAACAATAACCAAAACAAAAAACAAAAAAAAACCCTCTAAAATCTAGATACAGACTTTACATACTTCAAAAAAAATGAACTCAAAATGAATCAAACATAAATATAAAATGGAAAACTAGAAAACTCTTAGAAGACTGCATAAAATAAAATCTAGATGACTTAGAGTATGGTGATGACTTTTAGATATAATACCAAAGGCATGATCCATAGAAAAAATAATTGGTAAGCTGGACTTCAGTGAAACCAAAAATGTCAAGAGAATAAGAAGTCAAGCCATAGACAGTGAGAAAATATTTGCAAAATACATCTAAGGAAGGACTGTTATTCAAAATATACATAGAACTCTTAAAACACAACACTAAAACAATGAGTAACTCACAGTTCAAATATGGGCAGAAAACTTAACAGACACCTCACCAAAGAAGACATATAGACAAGACATAAGCATATAAAAAATGGTCAACATAATATGCCATCAGGGAATTGCAAATTAAAACCACAATAAGAGGGGGCGCCTGTGTGGCTCAGTCGGTTGAGCATCCGACTTCGGCTCAGGTCATGATCTCACTCTTCGTGAGTTCGAGCCCCGCGTCAGGCTCTGTGCTGACAACTCAGAGCCTGAAGCCTGCTTTGGATTCTGTGTCTCCCTCTCTCTCTGTCCCTCCCCACTCACGTTCTGTCTCTGTCTCTCAAAAATAAATAAACATTTTTTAAAAATTTTTTAAAAAGAAAAATGATACATTTGGGGATTTTGGAATACTTACCATATATTACATGACAATACAGAATTACTGTTAATTAACTTAGATTTGGTAATGCTGTTGTGGTTGCTTTTAAAACCTTTCTTTAAGTAAGAAACATAATACTTCTTTGGCTGTTAGTGACACTGTAAAATGCTCTGAAATATTTCATGCCCTATTTATCTGAATGTGATTTACTTGTTTAGTTCACAGAGCATATTCATCCACAGGTGGTTAAGGACATGCATATCTATATATGTTAATACTCGAGGGAAGTGGGCACTTCGCTTTTTAATGAGATGAAAAAGGTGCCACTAACAGTGTACAACACAAACAGAGGTAAAAATGGGGGGAAATGCAGATGTAAGTAACACACTTATGTCTATTAATAATTGTCTTCTTTTTATTATTTTTCTGAAGATTCTTTTTATACTTCACCCTTCCAGTTTCACCATTTTCATGAAAGATAAATACTTGTTTTACTTCAGTTCTCTGCTGAAAGGGGTATTAATGCAGGATACATTCACCTTTTGAAGAATATGTATCCATATTCTAGGAGAAATGAGTTCATCTGCTTCTATTTCTTCACAAATATCTAAAAACTGTCATACCTAACCATGAAGTGGCATATAACGTCAAAATTATCACTGCTCTTGAGAAGTCACATGTATCAAGAAATTTCTTTATGTTTGGAGGAGCTCAGTTTCTCCTTCTCTTCTCCAGCTAGGCAGTGTCGACACCACACAAGGTGCTGAGATGTTCCCCTAGTGGATGCCATTGTTCACATCTGCTTCTGTTAATGCCCAGCCCCAAACAGTAACTCATTATCTGCATACTTGCTTAGATATTTTTGTTTTCGTATCTGAAAGTAAAATGCTCTTCCTGCTTGCCTTTTTTGAAAATGCTTCTTAAAAAGTAAGGTCAGGATGGGACTCTATAATTCACTGCCATAACCATACAACATGTAAATCCCCTGGTTGATGTTTAGCTGTGATAAAACCTCAATTTGAAAAGTAAGGACACTGGACTCTAACTTTTAACCAGGCTTCAGGGTCAAGGGCCCTAATACACTTGTAATAAGAAAACTTCTATCATATTAAGGCTTTGTAGCCTCCGTCAGTAGGTGAGAGAAAACCAAAACCTGGGGTTTGTGTCAATCCATTTCTTTGTTCATGAAAGATGCAGATAGTATAAGAAACTGAAATATCAGCCAATCCACACTGAAATGTTAAAATTATGTCTGAGTTCTTTTCTCCAAGTCCCATAATTCACATATCTAGTTTGAAACTGAGATAACAAAAGCCTTCAATTGGTAGGTTGTAAAGAGAGAGCATCCATTTGAAAGTTGGGGACTTTCTCCATTGACTGAAAATAAAATTGTATTCTTGAAACTCCAAAGAGGACAATGTCATTTCAGCACACTGCCGAGATCTATGTCAAATGTTACTTACATACTCCAATTCATATAAATACATAGTTTTCCAATACTTGTAGCAATTCCTGACCTTGTTTTTAAGTTTATTTATTTTGAGAAAGAGAAATGGGGGGGGGGGGGAGAGAGAGAGAACACAAACGAATGAGTGGGGAAAGGGTAGAGGGACAGACAGAGGATCCTGCTCAATGTGAGGCTCAAACTCACAAGCGTGAGATCATGACCTGAGCCAAAGTGGGATGCTTAACCAAGTGAGCCACCAAGGTGCCCCTGACCTTATTTGTTTTTACCTTTACTCCTGTTTATGACTCTTTATCACCTAAGCTCCAGGTCTATCAGTTTACACACTATTACCCAGCATTTTAAAAATATTTGTCCTTGGGGTTATCTGTGTGAAACACACATCCCCCAGACTATCACATAGAACTCTTCATCATTCACATTGCAACATAACTATCACCTTCGAAAAGCATGTCATTCTATTTGAAGCAGTTCCTATCTACCACCAGTTATCATCGTTTTAGTACATAGTTTTGTTTACCTAAAAGCACTAATAATGTTCACATACAATTTTATCTACTTATTATATATGTACTTTTTAATCTATAAACACAAATGTGAATTTCAGGAGAGCAAGGGCCCACTCAAGTTGCAGCACCTCTCCTAACTCAGAGCCCTTCACACTGATGACAAATACAAAGTAAATACATGTTAAGTGAATAAAATAATCTGTAAACACAGTACAGAAGATGTCATCAAGGTCACATAACAGTAACTAAGTTTTTTAAGTGTGCCAAAGAAAAATTACAGTTACAGCTGACAGCTCTTGGAAGATGCAAATTAGTGAGGAGAATGAGGGAGTTATAGGGCCTATAAAAAACCTCTTAAAAGAGGGCCTCAAGGAGGCAGGGATTCTGGAACCATAGTATGAAGAGCCCATCAAAATCCCTCCACAGGAAGTAATGTCGCAACTGGACAAAAGTGACCAAAACAATCATTTTGGCACGCTGGAGATCAAGCAGAGGCATATAAAACAAATCCAGAAGAGTTAATTTAAGAAAACTACCCAATCTGAGGCAAATGAACAGTGGGACTTGGAGCTCTGCCCTGGGGCTGCTTTCATCTGCCTTATTCCTCCCACACCAGCCTGGCTAAGCAGGAAGCATCAGCTTCCCTGCCAGAGGGCATTGACTTAATTTGGAACAGAGACTAGAAAACTACCAAACTCCTGGCCATTGTCCACAACAGCAGCAATCCTGGTAGCAAAAACTGGGGATACTTAAAACACAGCTAGCATGAGGTTGCAATTTTGGGTGAGACACGCAGCACCTAAGTTAGCCAGAACTTAACCAGGGATCACAGAATGAGCCCGTGATACGCTCCCACAGATCTCAAGCAACCAGGATGCCCATGTGCGCACGCAAAACTGCAGACACTAAGGACGTATGAAGAAGGGGTCCTAATGATCCAGACATCCCTCTTTGGATCATGAGAATTTCTGTCTTCTCAGAGAAACTACACAGGACCCAGCAGAAAATTTAAAACCAAAGTAGACAGATTTCTACATTGCCAGAAGTACACAATAGGTAAACAAATGTGCCTGTGTTCCACTAAAATGCTGCTTACAGAAACAGGTAATTGAACCAGATTTGGCTCATAGGACATTGTCTGCTGATCACTGCTCTAAAGAAGTGTACGCTAACCTACTGTGACATAAAATGGATCACTGGTTGGGGCACGTGGGTTGCTCAGTCTATTGCTTAACCGACTCTTGATCTCAGCTGAGGTCTTGATCTCAGGGTCATGAGTTCAAGCCCTGCACTGGGCTCCATGCTGGGCCTGGAGCGTATTTTAAAAAAATAAATAAAGGGGCACCTGGGTGGCTCAGTTGGTTGAGCATCTGACTTCGGCACAGGTCGCGATCTCATAGTGAGTTAGAGCCCACGTTGGGCTTGCTGCTGTAAGCATACATCCCACTTAGGATCCTCTGTACAACTCTCTCTCTGCCCCTCTCCGCCCCCCATCTCAAAAAGTAAGTGAATATTAAAAAAATGTTTTAATAAATAAATAAACAAATAAATAAAAACAGATCACTGGTTTGAGGTTTTGAAGGTGGCAGGAGTAAGGGATTATAAAAAACGAAGAGGGAACTTTTAGGGGCTGATAGAAATAGTAATCATCCTGATTGTGGTGATCGTTACACAGGTGCATACATATATTAAAATCTAAGAAAGTGTGAATTTAAATATGTGCAGTTAATTATATGTCAATTATATCCAAATAAAGTTATTAAAAATCAATTTTACCACATTAACAGAATAAATTAGAACAACCGTATGACTGTATCCATAGATGCATAAAAAGTATTTTTTTCAACTCTGACATTCCCTTCTGCTATACAAAATACCTGACATATACTCAGTAAAAGCAGTTATTTTATGGGAGACAGTGACATAATAGAAAGGTATAGTGGAAACAACACTGGCTTTTGAAACAGGTAGGCTATTCTTCAAGTCCAAACTAAGTTATTCACTAACTGTATAAATTAATGCCAATAACAGTTACTTTCCTGGCCTATATTGTAATCATTAGAACAGTTTACATAATGTGTATTGTAGAACTCCTGATTTTCAGTGGGTAGCCATTACTATTCTTGTGGTATTCTAAATTTAACATTTTAAAATCCGTACAGATCCTGGCAGACTGTGCCTAGTAGTCCCATCAGTAATTAATAATAATGAGTTAGTTACATTTTGAAGCTATTTATTATGTCAATTTTCAATCATATACTAAGGTAAAGAGAACACATAATGAATTTTCATGGACTCAAAAAATTTCCATAGTAATCATCTTGGCATTCTTTATCATCTATCCTCCTTTTTTTTCCCCCCGCCAGAGTATGCCAAAATAAATTCTAGATATCATAGTATTTTTCCATGTAAAATTTAAATTTAAAAATTTCCTTTAATGTTTAATTAAAGACTTTTAAATGTTAAGACCTTGTATTAGTTTGCTAAAGCTGCCATAACAAAGTATGACAGGCTGTATGGCTAAAACAACAGAAATTTTCCCTCAATTCTGAGGCTATATGTCTAAGTTCAAGATGCTGGCAGAGCTGGTTTCTTCTGAGGCCTCTCTGGCCAACTTGATGGCCACATCTTTCCACTTGAAGACATGGTCTTCCCTCTGCATGTGTCTGTGTCCTAATTTCCTCTTCTAATAAGGACATGAGTCATATTAGAATCGGGCCCATTCTTAAGACCTCATTTTACCTTAATTAGTTCTTTAGAGTTACTGAGGGTTAGAACATCAACATCAGAATTCTGGGTAGACACAATCCAGCACAAAACAGAGCTAGACAATAATACAGACCTGTAATGGCCATGGCAATGTGTGGCTCGGATATCCTGCAATAAATTGTGTCATTTGTTGGTAGTCCCCAGCTGCTATACTCTAAGTTCTGTGGCAATGTTTACCCCAAAGCCACACCATCTCTGAGTTGCTCCTAGTCAATGACTGGGCACAGTGGGAACACTAGAGCCAGCCATTTCTGCCCTACATGAATCTCCTCTGGTGGGAAATAACTGCTCTGGGACCCCTCAGTGTCCTGGTCAAGACTTTCTCAGAGGTGCTCCACAGTGTGAGGCCTCTCCAACCCCATTTGCCTTTCTCTCCTTACTGCCTTCCTTCCTTCCTTCTCTTTCTCTTTTCACAAGTCCGAGATGTGTCTCATGATCTAAAACCTTCCCCTATTGATCCTATTCCCCACCCAGGTTTATCTCCTAACAAATCTTGTACATGTCTAATTCTACCTTCTATCTTCTATTTACACAAGAAGCATACTAATGGTAAATGCTGAAATCTGTAAAGCAGGTAAGTAAATGAATGGCAAAGCTGGGAGTCAGGTTTCTCATTGCTAGAATGGGCTGTTTAAGATAAGCAGGAGCAGGTGGTCCATGTGGTGATAGACTGCTGTTGAAGACATCAATACGAACTCATGTTTATCTTACTATGCATGCCGATGGTTACCTGTAAAATATTTATAGACATGTGTATATACAAACGTTAGTATGTACACATACTTTGCTTTGTCAGCTAAGGCGGCCCAGAAGAATGAATGATGCTTCAGTAGCAATGAGTGCATTTATCACTCAGATACTGGTTTCTAATGCCATTCTTCAATAAAAGGAACCAGGGCTCCTTGAAGAAATGGCTGATCCTAGTACGGGGGCAGGATATCTGCAAGATGAGCCTGGAGCATCTTCAGGTGCCAGAAAGTAAGTAAATGCTAAACAAAACAATAAAACAAAAACACACTCACAATGATGGGGATATACCAAAGGGACCTAAGAGCCAACATAAATGGCCCCCAATGACCAAAGCTAAAATAATTTGAACAAAATAAAGTTGTACTGGATTACAATGCAAAGTAAAAAATAAATACTTATAATTCCATACAGATATAAGCATATGATTGAATGAATAAATGGGAGAAAAGACAAATCTCCTAAGCAGAAGAATTTTAAGTAACTTATGTAGATACTCCACCCTAAAGGAGGTAAAGTACAACTCTCTACTCCTTGATTGTGGGCTGCACATAGTGACTTTCTTCCAAAGAGTACAGTATTAAAAAAAAAAGAGGAAAAGAGTAACTTTACAGTGGAGAAACTGACACAGCTTCAGCCAGATGATCAAAGGAAGCGTTAAGACTGGTAAGTCATGTTGATACGATGTACCCTTGATATGTGGTGATGAAAATTATACTTTATCTCTGTGCTCGTGCTCTCAAAAATTCATAAACCCAGTCTAATCATAAGGAAAACACCAGACCAATCTCCAATGAGGGACATTCTACAAAACACCTGACTAGGACTCCTTAAAACTGTCAAGGTCATCAAAAGCAAGGAAAGTCTGAGTCACTGCCACAGCCAGGAACATCCTAAGGAAACATAAGAATTAAATGTAAAGTTGTATCCTAGATGGTACCACATAATAACAACAATAAAAAAAAAAAGACATTAGGTAAAAAACTAAGGAAATCTGACTAAAATATAGACTTTAAATTGTGTATTATATTGGTTCATTGATTATAATAATTGTACCATATCACTTAAAAATGTTAATAAGAGGGGAAGCTAGATATGGGGTATTTGGAAGCTTTTTGTACTTTTTTATAATTTTTCTGTAACCCCAAAATTGTTTTAAAATAAAAAATCTGTAAGACAAAATGCCATGTGGATTATGATTGCAATAACTAGTATTTATTTAGCACTTTCCAGACTACAAAGCACTCTCTACTGCATTAACTCATTGAATGATAAATCCATTACCTTCCAGGATTTTATGATGAGATATTATGAAGCCTGTCTAAAAAGCACATTAATAAAACATGTAACTGTCATTATTTCAATAAAATCATGTTCTCCTCAGGAAAAAAAAAAAGTGAATCATAAAGGACCTGAATTTACCAGCACAGCTTTTAATTTCTGGCAAATTTCACATCTTTGCTCTGTGTGTCAAACCTGTTCTGGGCATGTTGGGTTTCTATTTTGCAGATCTCCAGTGATTTTAACAGCAGTTGTGAATACTTAATGAAATTCATCATGCATTTACAACAAATTGCTCACCTTTCCCAACCCCAGAGAGAGGTGTGGAAGTAGAAGAAAAGAAGCTAGTGATGAATTCTATCCCTCCTCACCAGAGCAGGAGGGAATAACTGACAGAACAGGTGCCTGCCAGAGATCCAGCAAGCACTCTGGTATTTCAGCTTGGCTCCTCTCCATCTCCATCTTTTTGGGCATCCTCCTCTCCAATATCACTCTGTCATGCCACTTCACTCCTTCCCTTTATTTTGCCCATGGGTCACTTTCCCCTCCTCTCCATTGCTTTAGGCCAATCAGAGAAACTCAGACAAATACCCAAATCCTAGAGATGACTGCATGTGTTACTCAGGAAAAATAGGTGGCTAAGTATAGATGAGACGGTTAAAATTAACTTCTAGGATGCCATATATGTCCAAAAGTACTTAATCACTCTTTGTAAACTTATCATTTGGAGTGGGATGACCTCCCACTCCAAACACAAGTAAGCATTTTGCTGGGCCTGTGAGGCCAACAATGGTATGTTTCTTGGCTATAACTTATCATAAACCTGTAATGTGTTAAGGTGAAAAATTCTTCAGACAGGAAGATGGCAGTAGAGTACGAGGACCCTTAGGATCTCCTCATCCCACAAATACAACTAGATACCTATCAAATCACCCTAATTACCCCAGAAATTGACCTGAAGACTGACAGAACAAGCTCCACAATTAAAAGGAGGGAAGAGGCCACATCAAATAAGGTAGGAAGTGCAGAGACACGGTTTAGGGGAAAAATGGATCCTGGATGCTGCAGAGAAGAGGAAGCCATGGTCACAGAGAAGAGTGACACAGAAACACACAAGGAAAAAGTTTCCCCATAGCCACTGGCTTGGAAAATGAGAAGGGCTGAATTTTGTGAGTTCTTACAACCAGCAGGCCTTAAAGCTTGGAATTTTAAAGGTCAGCGGGCTTTGCTGGAATGGAGCTCAGAATGCTGGAATGGTGCTGCTCCTGGAGAGAATTCAGGAAAACAACTCAGGGGCATACAGCATGGAAACAGTGATCTGAAGAGGACCTAGGGCACACAGTGGGGAGATTGTTTGCTGTTCTAAGAGCATGTCTGTTCTAAGAGCATGTCCCTGAGAGGCAGTATCCACAGAGACACCTCTCCAGTAACAAAGGAGCTGGCCTGTGCCATTTCCTTCCACCACCCCTCAGCTTCAACAGACAGCCACCAATGGGAAGCAGTGCAGCACCAAGGCTGGCTGCCTAGCTTGTTTATACTATATCCCACCCCCATGCACTCTGGTAAATTGCCCTTTTCACTCATGCACAGCTGACCCCTCCCCAAGGAGGCCAGCACAAACCCCTGCCCATACCACATCTCCTGACCAGAGAGTTTTGCAGGGCCTCAGTTCCAATGGAGGTAACGGGTGTCACTGCACAAGCAGACCAGAGCACACGTGGTTAACATTCGCCACGTTCCGGACAGGAACCAAACACTACCCAAAGCAGGCAAGGAGAGCTTCTGCAGATGACTGGCCTGAAGGATAGAGTAGCCAAAACACAAGACGAGGGTACAGGCAGCACACACTGGAGACACTACCTGAAGCACCAGGGCCTGGGCACTACGTGATCTCTTCTTCATAAGGCCATTACTTTCAAGAACAAGAGACACGATTGGCTTTTCTAATACAGAAAAGCAGTTGGAGACTTAAACAAAATGAGAAGACAGAGGAATGTATCCCAAATGAATGAACGTGATAAGGCCATAGCCAGAGATCTAAGCAAAACAGATAAAAGTAATATTTCTGTAAAATAATCTCCATCTGCCTGATGGGGAATTTAAAGCAACCATCCTAAGGATACTCACTGGGCATGAGACAAGAATGGAAGATATCAGTGAGACCCTTACCACAGAGATAACAGAGTTAAAAAAGATTCAATCAGAGATGAAGAGTGCAACAAACAAGATTAGAAACACAAATGATGTAAAGAACAGCAGGCTGGGGGCGCCTGGGCGGCGCAGTCGGTTAAGCGTCCGACTTCAGCCAGGTCACGATCTCGCGGTCCGTGAGTTCGAGCCCCGCGTCAGGCTCTGGGCTGATGGCTAGGAGCCTGGAGCCTGTTTCCGATTCTGTGTCTCCCTCTCTCTCTGCCCCTCCCCCGTTCATGCTCTGTCTCTCTCTGTCCCAAAAATAAATAAAAAACGTTGAAAAAAAAATTTAAAAATAAAAAAAAAAAAAAAAAGAAAGAACAGCAGGCTGGAAGAAGCAGAGGAATGAATTAATGATCCAGAAGACAACATAGCAGAAAAGCAATAAAGCTGAACAAAAGAAAGAAACATGCAAAATGAGAAAAGACTTGGGTAACTTAGTGACTCCATCAAGCATAGTAACATACATATTTCAGGAGTCCCAGGAGAAGAAGAGAGACAAAAGGGGGTAGAAAATTAACTTGAAGAAATGACAGATGAAAACTACCCTAATCTGGGGAAGGAAATAGACATCCAGATCCAGGAGGCACAGAGAACTCCAACCAAAATCAACAACAAACAGCAGGCCCATACCAAGATATACTGTAATTAAATTGGCAAAATATAAAGAAAAGCTCATAAAAGCAACAAGAGAAAAGCAGCCATTAACTTACAAGGGAAAACCTGTAAGACTGTCAGCTGACTTGTCAACAGAAACTTTGCAAGCCAAATGGCTGAATGGGAAAAATGTGCAGCCAAGAATACTCTATCCAGCAAGGCTATCATACAGAATAGAATGAGAGATAGAGTATCTGAGACAAACAAAAACTAAAGGAGTCTGCGACCACTACATCAGCCCTGCAAGATATTTAAGGGGATTCTTTGAGTAGAAAGGAAAACTGAAAGGGACAGTATAAAGGTAGGAAAAACAAAAGCAATAAAAATGAGTATTTCTGTAAAAAAAATCAAGATTTTATTTCTCCAGAAACAACAACAAGTAACAAAATGGCAATAAATACATACCTACTGGGGAACCTGGGAGGCTCAGGTAGTTAAGCATCCAACTCTTGATTTTGGCTCAGATCATGACTTCACAGTTTGGGATAGCAAGCCCTGCATTGAGCTCCACACTGTTACCATGGAAAGGAACGTGGGATTCTCTTTCTCCCTCTCTCTCTGTCCCTCTCCTACTCTCTCTCTCTCTCTCTCTTAAATAAACTTAAAAAATACTTATCTATCAATAATTACTTCAAATGTAATTTGACTATCTGATCAAAAGACAGGATAAAAAAAACAAGACCCATCCATATCCTGCCTACAAGAGATTCATTTCAGACCTCAAGACACCTGCAGATTGAAAGGGAGAGGATGAAGAAACATCTATCATGCAAATGTTTGTCAAAAGAAAACCAGAGTAGCAACACATATGTCTAACAAACTTCTCTTTAAAACAAAGACTGTAACAAGAGAAAAAGAAGGACACTATAGAATAATAAAGGGGACAATCCAACAAGAAGATATAACAATTATAAATAGTTATGTACCCAACATCAAAGCACCCAAATACATAAAACAGTTAATAACAAACATAAAGGAAATAATCAATAACAATACAATAATAGTAGGGGACTTTAACACCCCCCTTACATCAATGAACATCATCTAAACAAAAAATCAACAAGAAAAATATGTCTATGAATGACACACTAGACTAAAAGGACTTAACAAATATATTCAGAACATTCCATCCTAAAACAAGAGAATACACATTCTTTTTAAGTGCACATGGAACATTCTCCAGATCACATATTAGGACACAAAACAAGCCTCAACAAACTCAAAAACACTGGTGTCATACCAGGCACATTTTCTGACCACAGCACTGTGAAACTAGAAGTCAAGCACAATAAAAAAATATCAAAGACTACAAATACATACTACTAAACAATGAATGGTTCAACCAGAAATTAAAAGAAGAAATTTTTAAAATACATGAAAACACAATGGTCCAAAACCTCTGGGATGCAGCAAAGGCAGTTCTAAAAGGGAAGTTTATAGCAAAACAGGTCTAACTCAAGAAGCAAGAAAAATCTGAAATAAACAACCTAACCTTGCACCTAAAGAAGCTAGAAGAACAACAACAAACAAAGCCTAAAGGAAGCAGAAAGAAGAAAATAGGAAAGATTACATCAGAAATAAATGATATAGAAACTAAAAAAGCAATAGAACAGATCAATGAAAGCACAAGCTGGTTCTTTGGAAAAAATTTTAAATTGATAAACTGCTAGTCAAACTTATCAAAAGGAAAAGAGGAAGGACCCAAATAAATAAAATCACAAATGAGAGAGAAAAATAACAACCAACACCACAGACATACAAACAATTTAAAGAGAATATTATAAAAAACTGTATGTCAACAAACTGGACAACCTAGAAGAAATGGATAAACTCCAAAAACATATAAACTACCAAAACTGAAACAGAAAGAAATAGAAAATTTGAACAGGCTGACAACTAGCAAAGAAATTGAATCAGTAATCAAAACACTCCCAACAAACCAAAGTCCAGGACCAGACAGCTTCATAGGAGAATTCTACCAAATATGTAAAGAATTGATAGCTATTCTTTTCAAACTATTCCAAAATATAGAAAAGGAAGGAAAACTTCCAAATTCATTTTATGAGGACAGTATTGCCCTGATACCAAAACCAGATAAAAACACCACAAAATAAGAAAACTACAGCCCAATATCCCCAACAAACATAGTTGCAAAAACCCTCAACAAAATATTAGCATACTGAACCCAACAATACATTAAAAAATCATTCATTACAATCAAATGGGATTTAATCCTGGGTTACAAGGATGGTTTGCTGTTTGCAAATCAACCAACATGATATACAACACATGAACAAAAGAAAGGAAAAGAACCATATGATCATTTCAGTAGATGCAGAAAAAGCATTTGACAAAGTACAATATTCATGACAAAAGCACTCAACAAAGTAGATTTAGAAGAAATATACTTCAACATCATAAAGGCTATATATGACAAACCCACAGCTAATATTATCGTAAATAGGGGAAAACTAAGAGCTTTTTCTCTGAGGTTAGGAACAAGACAAAGATGTCCACTCTCACCACTTTTATTCAACATAGTCCTGGAAGTCCTAGCCATAGCAATCAGAAAACAAAAAGAAATAAAAGGCAAATTTAAAAAAGGCATCCAAACTGATAAGGAAGTTGTAAAACTTTCACTATTTGCAGATGACATGATACTATATATAGGTACTATATAAAGATTCCACCAAGAAAATTTCTAGAACTGACAAACAAATTCAGAAAAGTTGCAGGAGACAAAATCAACCAAGAGAGATCTACTGCATTTCTATACATCAATAATGAAATTAAGGAATCAATCCCATTTAAAATTGCACCAAAAATAGTAAGATACCTAGGGATAAACCTAACCAAAGAAGTAAAAGACTTATACTCTGGAAACTATAAAACATCGATGAAAGAAACTTGGAAAGACATTCCATGTTCATGGATTGGAAGAACAGTGTTAATATGTCAATACTACCCAAAGCAATCTGCACATTTCATGCAATCCCTATTAAAATACCAGAAGCATTTTTCACAGAGCTAAAACAAAAAATCCTAAAATTTGTATGGAACCACAAAAGATTCTGAATAGCCACAGCTATCTTGAAAAAGAAAAGCAAAGCTGGAGGCATCACAATTCTGAACTTCACGTTATATTAACAAGCTGTAGTAATCAAAACAGTATGGTACTGGCACAAAAATAAGTAAACAGAACAGAATAGAAAACCCAGAAATGGACCCACAATTATATTGTCAATTAATCTCTGACAAAACAGGAAAGAATATGCAATGGGAAAAAAATCTCTCCAACAAATAGTGTTAGGAAAACTGGACAACATGCAAAAGAATGAAACAAGACCACTTTATTACATCATACACAAAATTAACTTCAAATTTGATTCAAGTAAAGACCTAAATATGAGACCTAAAACCATAAAAATCCTAGAAGAGAATACAGGCAGTAATATCTTTGACATCAATAATAGTAACTTTTTATTAGACATGTTGCCAGAGGCAAGGGAAAAAAAAGCAAAAATAATCTAATGGAACTACATCAAAATAAAAAGCTTCTGTACAGCAAAGGAAATAATCAACAAAACTAAAAGATAACCTACAGAATGGGAGAAGATATTTGCAAATGACAGATCTGATAAAAGCTAGTATCCAAAATATATAAGGAACTTATAAAACTCAATACTCAAAAAATAAAATCCAATTAAAAATGGGCAGAAGACATGAATAGACATTTTTCTAAAGAAGACATACAATGGCCAACAAACATGAAAAGATGCTCGACACCACTTTTCATCAGGGAAATTCAAATCAAAACCACAATGAGATATCACCTCACACCTGTCAGAGTGGCTGAAATCAACAACAGAAGAATCAACAGGTGTTGGCAAGAATGTGGAGAAGGTGAACCTTTCTACACTGTTGGTGTAAATGCAAACATAGTGGTGCAACCACTATGGAAACAGAATGGAGTTTCCTCAAAAAATTAAAAACAAAACTAAACTACCCTATGATCCAGCAATCACACTACTAGGTATTTACCCAAAGAATACAAAAATACCAATTCAAAAGGATACATGAACCCCAATGTTTATAGCAGTAGTATCTACAATAACCAAATTATGGAAACAGCCCAAGTGCCCATCAAATGATGAATGGATCAAGAATGTGGTAGATATATATTACGAAATATTACTCAGCCATAAAAAAGAATGAAATCTTGCTATTTGCACTGACACGAAAGGAGCCAGAGGGTACAATGCTCAGGGAAATAAGTCAGACAGAGAAAGGCAAACACCATAGGATTTTACTCATATGTGGAATTTAAAAAAACAAAACCAACAAGCAAAGGGAAAAAAACAGAGATATAGAGAGGCAAATCAAGAAACAGACTCTTAACTATAGAGAACAAACTGATGGTTACCAGGGGGAAGGTGGGTGGGAGGAATGGGTGAAACAGGTGATGGGTGTTAAGGAGTGCATTTCTTGTGATTAGCATGGGTGTTGTATGGAAGTACTGAATCACTATATTGTACACCTGAAACTAGTATTACACTGTATGTTAGCTAACTAGAGTTTAAATAAAAACTTTAAAAAGAGAAGAAAATCCCCACAAAAATTCTAAATACAGTAAAACCTTGATATGTAAGCATAATTTATTCCAGAAACATGCTTGTAATCTAAAGCACTTGTATATCAAAGTGAATTTCCCCGTAAGAAATAATGGAAACTCAGATTATTCATCCCAAAACACAAAAATATTCATTTAAAAATGATTACAATATTGCATATAATACAAAATAATAAAGGAAAATACAAAATATAAAGAAAAATAAGCAAATTAACTTGCACTTATCTCTGAAAACTTTTGTGGCTGGTGTGACACGAGGGAGATTGGAGGGAGATGAGAGGAGGGTTACTGTGTAGGATGACTTCACTATCACTGAGAAAAACCACTACTGTCTATTGGCTCAATGGAATGTTTTTCTTTTTGTGCAACTTTAACAAGGAACCTATGCAATGACACTTGCTTCTGTTTGCTTTTGAGGATTTCACATAAATGTGACATCGCATTAATGATCACCCACAATCCAGCAGCGTGTGAGAGAGAAGAGCCATTGGCTCAGTTGTGCTCATGTGATGTTCAGCATCACGTACTACTCATATTGCAAGACATGGCTCATTTATCAAGTTAAAATTTATTAGAAATGTTTGTTCGTCTTGCAGAATACTTAGAGAACAATTTACTCACAAACCAAGGTTTCACTGTACTTTTTTTTTTTTTTTTTGGAAAAGTATACTTTTTTTTTTAATCTTTTTTTATTTTTTATTTTTTTAAATTACATCCAAGTTAGTTAGCATCCAGTGCAACAATGATTTCAGGAGTAGATTCCTTAATGCCCCTTACCCATTTAGCCCATCCCCCACCACAACCCCTCCAGCAACCCTCAGTTTGTTCTCCATATTTATGAGTCTCTTCTGTTTTGTCCCCCTCCCTGTTTTTCTATTATTTTTGTTTGCCTTCCCTTAGGTTCATCCGTTTTGTCTCTTCAAGTCCTCATATGAGTGAAGTCATATGATTTTTGTCTTTCTCTGACTAATGTACTCTTCATCATAAAACAAGAGGATCCAGATTCAGAGGTTCCATGATGAATCTGACACATGCTAGCCATGTGATTTAAGACCTCACAAGTTCACTTCCTTATTTGTAAAATTAGAATAATGTGTTCTGAGTACATGTTAAGCATTTGGTGAATATTAAGGGAGAAAAAAACCTACTTAAGAGTAGCATATGCTACACTGACTCTTGCTTACAGGTCCACAATGTATAAAAAAAATAACAAAAATCTATCTTGATCTCAGGATAGTGCATGTTAAATTTTCTTTCCTGATAGGCTTTTGAAATAAATATTGAATGTTCTAAATAAATCATGTAACATGGCATTAATAAAAACAGTCATAAACATATAACATATCACAAATACCTACCCTAAATGTGACACATACTTGGAAAGACAAATGCTAGTGAAATGTGTGTGTGACTTTGAAGTGAAATGATCAGTGTTTAGCCAGTTCTTTGAAAGCAAATCATTTTTTAATCTTTTTAAATCAACCACTTAGCAATATTCAAGCTTAAGTTTTCTATATATTTTGAACGAATAACAAATACATTAAAATTTTACATATTTAGTGAAAATACCTAGTGAATGCATACAATATATAAGTTAAATAATCTAACATTTATTTTCCCTCTATGAGGAAATTTTTTAAATCCATCTAGCCCAGGTCGGAATATTTCCTTGTATACCTCTGCTAGCTGCACTTGGCAGGTCACCCACCACCATCACAACAATCAAGAAAAAATGTGAACAAGACCATTTCTCTGTCTCAAAGCATTGATTTAGTCTCTGCCTCAGAGTTTAAACCACCCCAAGTTGTGTGGGCCAAATAAGCACAAAGAATTCAATGGTGAGCAATAACTATACTCAAAATTGCTGTACCTCTGTTCTTTTCTCAAGAATTATAAATTTTGGACCAGGAGTGCAAATTCTAGGATTTGATATGATGTTTACAACCGAAGTAAGAAAGGGGAACAAAGAATTCAAGACAATAGGATAGCTTCCTTTACTCTGCTTTTACACATTGAATATTACCCTAATATCCTTTTTGAATCTTCAACTCAGAGGTGTAAAGAAGTTTCATACCCCTTGCTTTAGAGTGGCATCTCATTGGAAGGAAGCTAGTATTATATCAGCAGCTATATTCTTTCTCCAACAGAATAGAGAAAAACATTTTTCTACATTTAACAGGCCTGATGGTAACATTTGGGTGTATTTTTCTCTTTCATCTTTTTATTATGGGATAAATATTCAGGTTGTCACTAATCTTTACAATAAATACAGTATCAGCTGCCCCCCCCCCATTTCTTTTCTCCAGTGTGTGAGGGGTTAAAAGACACTCTTTACATCAGCAAACAAGATAATACTGACAATGTGTCCAACTTCTTAATATAATTATATGGCAAAACCTCTCACCCTCCAGGAAACACTCAAACTTCACGGCATTCACTAATTGAGAAGTCACAAGGAGCATGTATTTACAACTCAACTTATGGACACAGCTTCCTGAATATATGGAACTAAAAACTACAAAAGAAAAAACAACTGGTTCAGAGAGAAGCCTTCAGCCAGTCAATAAACTCGAAGCTGGAAAACAGGTCATAGTAAAAGTCAATGTAAAGCAGAGCTCCAAATTCAGTGGGGACATGGCTTTTTGACCTACTACCAACAAAGACTGAAATGTTATTCATTTTCCCCATATTTTCATGTAAATTTAATTTTTATGAAATTGCTGACTTGTTAACCCTAGAGGCTAGTGATCTATTAATCTACAAAATGAGTATTAATGGTAAACTCTTCAAATGAGCACTTTTTCATTCCTGTCACCTCTATTTTATTCCAAAGAGTACACTGTGCTCCTCCTGAATGTATTTGCTGGATAGAAAATGAAGAGAGATATGAGTGTTTTATATTCACTCCCTTACCCCAAAGGAATGAGTGGATGATCCTTAAAAGCCTGTTAATTACTCCCTGAACATACCATGAAAATAATAGCAAATCTGGAAGTCTAATTCTTTGTCATAAAATAAGGGTAAAGAAACTTGCCCAAAGATGTAGATATTAGCAGCAAACAGAATCAAACCTGACTCAAAGAGTTATAATGTAAGAATGCCTTGAGCTTGGCTTGGTTATTTTTCGCTTCCATAAAATTGAATGGTATGTTTTAAAAATGTTCCTTGAGTTTTCAAAATATCATGGAAGAAGGCAGTAACTGTTTTTAGTTCTCATTAATGTTTCTTTAATTCGCACATGGATTATGAAAGAAATAGATTTTGGTTATCAGTTACATTGGACCAACTCTCCCGTTGGGAACAAATGTAATAGCCAGATACATTTTTTAAAGTCTGTTTGAAGGCATCAGAGAGATACCAAGTCAGAAAGGACTTGAAGGGTCAAGAACCCAGGGAGAAAAGAAGAGCATAGAATTGAGCTGGATATTTAGAAGTACTTTCACCTGTAAGGCATTTTCTAATTCCCAAGCAGTGGCCAAGGGGCAGAAAAACCCAGCACAAAGTGATGGTCACAAATCTTATTTGGGGTTTTTCCAGAAGCAGAACAGAGATAAATATTTTAGTGCAAGTAGTTCATTTGGGAGATGCAAGGAACATGAAGACTAAAGTGGGAATTGATGTAAGGAAGAGAGACAACCAATAAGAAGCACCCAAATAAGCAGGATACAAACAACTGGAATAACTCTGGGACATGTAAGCACATACCTCAGTTACATCCTATGTGGCGGCGGGGGTTGGGGGGGTAAGGTTTGTATGACCTTTCTTATCAGGCTGAGGGATAAGACTGAGGGATATTTCTGAGGGTGTTAAATAATTCCAAAGTACTTCTAGCCTTCCATGAGTACAGCAGAACATACAGTTACTGGCAGCCACCAATTATCTAGAGCACACAGATACAGTAAGCCTGCAGTCTGACCTTCGTGATACTCAAAACAATTCATGCCCCCAAGTTAAGTGTATTCTTTCCTGTCACCTTTCCTTCAGGGTCAAGTTTTATTTGGTTTTGTTTTTTAATTAACATGCACAGGAGTTTTAGTGGAACAAGTTACATGCCTCATTGCAGTTTATCTGAAAGTTGTAACTAATATTTACTATCTCTTCTACCACTCAATCAAGGTAATTGGCCAGTGCTTCTGATGATCTGGGATAAACCAGGTCTTCATCTTTGAGGACTCTGAGACCCCAGTTACCATGCTCTTGGTAGGTCATGCTTTCTGCCATTACCCCTTTCTGGTAAATTACTAGATACAGAAACACAAGGAACTTCCCTGCCTTCATTATTATGTTGCAGCAACTCTGTATACACACGATAGTAATGATCTATTTCCACTAACAGTGTAATAACTTCTCAAATGCCTTCTATACCTCATGGTGAAAGACCAGCATGATTAAAGTACAGCTGTGATTTTAGCTTTTGTGGAACTCTTGTATATACCCTGGCGGAAGCATTTCTCTCAGGGAAAGTGAAGCACAAATTCATCAAGTGGGTCCCTGGGAATAATGGTGAAAGAGACCACTAATACTCCCACTCTTGGTTCTTAGACCCTGGAGATCCTGTGATACCTTGAGGGGTCTTTGCAGTCAAGAATATTTTCCTAATATTGAGATGTTATTTGCCTTTATCACTGCAATAGATGCCAACAGTTATCAGTGCTATCACTTGGTTAAATTTACGGTACTTCCCCATAATTTTCCCTATGGTACTTCCCCATAATTTTCCCTATCTGATATGTTCAGGATTCAGATGAGTTAAGTGAATGGAAATACAATGGAGATCACCAACCCTGCATTCTTTAAGTGCATGGGGTGATACTAAATCTGCCTTTTCTCTTAGGATATATTAGGCTTCTCATTTAGTCTCTTGACCAGTGAGGAATTTTAGGTATTTCCACTTGTTTTTTTAACAAACATTCTGGTTCTTTCTCCGTAAGACAGAAAACCAATGTAAGAATTCTGCCTAATTATAATTATACATATATATCTTCGTTATGCAAGGAAGGACTGGGGAATTCACCAGAAAAGTAATGACACCAATGGATTCACAGTGAGAGAGACTTAGGCCAGGACTCTATGTATCACCTGATCACCCTAGTACCTTAAGTAGCAAGAGGACTACAGGATTGCAAAGACTGAAACAATTCCATGTGTATCTCTAACCAAGTGGAATTAGATGAGAAACCAGTAACAAAAATCTAACTAGAAAATTTCCCAATCTTTGAGTCAAAGCTAAAGTTGCTGTGCTATTTTTTTAATTTGCTAAATGGAAATACAATAAACATAAATTATATTGAGTCTTCTGAGACACATTTAAAAATTCTAGGATGGAAATTTATAGACTTGAGGGTTTATTTAGAAAAAGAATAAATGCTAATACTCAATGATCTAAGTAACCATCTCAGTAAGCTATCCAATGAAAGCAAAAGGAAGGCAATAGTAAAAATAAGATTAAAAATTAATGAAATAAAGAAAAGAACCCATTAGAGAAAAAAATTTAAATGACAAGTTTGGAAAATAATAGTTTAAAAAAATAAATAATAACTTAATAAAACTGTGGACTCCATGTAAAGACCTTTAAGAGAGGGACAAAGACAAAGAGAGAGACAAAGAAAAGCCAAATAATATTAGGAATGAAAAATATTCAAATACTATATGATTTCACTTACGTGGGATTTAAGAAACAAAAGAAAGGAACACGGCAGGGAAAAGGGAAGCAAACCAAGAAAGAGACTCTTAACTATAGAGCACAAACTGAGGTTCTTGGAGGGGAGGGGGGAAGGGGGAGGGGGTAAGTAAGAGATGGAGGATAGTAAGGAGGGCACTTGTTGGGATGAGCACCTATTATATATAAGTGATGAATCACTAAATTCTACACCTGAAACTAACATTACAATATATGTTAACTAACTGGAATTTAAATGAAAAATTGGAGAAAGAAGAAGAAAAGATGTAAAAAGGTATGAAGACTTCATATAATTTTAGATAAAATGAAAAGATTGCTAGTAAAATGCAATTTAATAAATCTAACACAAGAAGAAATAGATAATATGAATATTCCCATACCTATAAATTATTTTTAGTCTTTATTTTTGAGAGAGACACAGGGTGTGAGCAGGGGAGGAGCAAAGAAAGAGGGAGACACAGCATCTGAAGCAGGCTCCAGACCCCGAGCTGTCAGCACAGAGCCCAACGCGGGGCTCAAACTCATGAACCTTGAGATCATGACCTGAGCCAAAGTCAGACGCTCAACCAACTGAGCCACCCAGGCACCCCTGAATATTCCTATACCTATAAAAATGACAGCTAAAATGAAAACCTTCAGAGGAAACTTCAGGCCAAGATGATTTCATTATTGAATTCTTCCAAATATTTCAGAAATAATTAACCTCAAACTTACTTAAAAACTTTTCTAGAGAATAAAGGGGAAAATTTTCAGCCTATTTGAGACCAAGATAACTATCAGTCCCAAATTTGACAAAAACATAAACCTATGTGCAAAATCATATATAAAATGTTGGCAAAAATAATCCAGAAATATATACAAGTTGGACTGATTCCGGGAATGCACAATTGGTTTTAACATCTGAAAATAAATCATGTAATTCATCACATTAACAAAATAATTAATGTTTTCAAGAGTATATATGAAGAAATATTAAATACTCTTTCATGCATTCACAATAAAACCCACTATAATACTAACAGAAGATTCCCTTAAGCTATCTAAAAAATACCTTACAACAAAAAATTACACCCAATAATGAATACTGAAGTTTCTCCATGAAACTGTAAGGAGAAACTAAGATGTCCATTATCACCAGCTTTGTTCAACATAATCTTGAAGGTCCAAGCAAGAGAAATAAATAAAAATATCAAAATTATAATGATTTCAAAGAAAAAATAAAACTTTAAGTTCATATATTATGTATATAAAACATATAGATAAATCTAAAGATAATTCTTCACCTTAATAAGTGATTTTAAGAATCTTATGGGTTAAAAGGTTAATATAAAATCACTTTTGTTTCCATTTAGAGGCAATAATTAGAATATTTTTCATAATACAATTTACAATAGCATCAAAAGCATCAAATATCAGGCATAAATGTAATTAAGAATTATACAAAATTATCAGGGCACCTGGGTGGCTCAGTAGGTTAAGCATCCGACTGCAGCTCAAGTCATGATCTTGTGTTTCATGAATCCACGCCCCGCATCGGGCTCTGTGCTGACAGCTCGGAGGCTGGAGCCTCCTTTGGATTCTGACTCCATCTCCCTCTGCTCCTCCCCTGCTCATGCTCTCTCTCTCAAGTATAAATAAACATTAAAAAATTTAAACTTAAAAGAAAAGGAATTATACAAAATTATCAAAAGAAAATAAAGATGTAAGGTAATGAGGGTTATGACTTATTCATGAGCAAAAGGATTAATATTGTAAAGATTTATTTTTTTCTTTAACATTTTTGAGACACACACACACACACACACACACACACACACACACAGACAGCATGAGTGGGGGAAGGCAGAGAGAGAGGGAGGCACAAAATCCAAAGCAGTCTGCAGGCTCTGAGCTGTCAGCACAGAGCCCAACACAGGGCTCAAACCCATGAACCGTGAGATCTTGAGCCAAGATGAAGTTGGTCGTTCAACCGACTAAGCCACCCACGCACCCCAAAATTTGTGTTTTCTTAAATCGATACATAGATTTTGTGCACTCTCAATCAAAATACCCGCATTTGTTTTTTAAACTTGCAGACTTTTTCTAAAATTTGTATGGAAAATGTAAGTGGACAAGAAGAGCCAAATCTATCTTTTCTTTAAAAAGCCCCCCCCAAAAAAAAAAAAAAACCTGGAGGACTTACATAACAAGATATCAAAATTTGTTGTAAAAAAAGAATATGTAAGAAAATGCTGTATTGAGTCAAGCAAAGGCAGACAGATGTATGAAATGGAACAAGATTCAGATTACATTTAAGTAGAGACTTGATGAGTGACAAATATTTGCTTGCAACAGAATAGACTTTTTGATGAATTAGTTTGGTCATTGTATTAGGATATGCACTTGGTCAATCTATATATGGATGACCATTAAACTGGACAACCTACCTCACATCATACAAATAAAAGTGTAGAAGAATAAAGGGAATAAAAATTTTTAAGATATATAATAAAAAAAATCTTTGGAACTTAAGATAGGAGAAATAGGCAAGTTTCCTTATGGGGTAATTATAAATAAAAATATTGATAAATCAAATTAAAATAAAGAAGGGATCCTCATCAGAAAAGACTATTAAGAGAGTAAAGATGTGTGCCAGAGTAGAAGGATATATTCACAACGTATTTCATAAACAAGAGGCCCATATTCAGAATATAGGAAAAATTTGTAACAATCAAGATGTAGAAGACAACCAAGAGAAATGGCCAAGAGTCTTTTGCAACTTCTCAAAAGAGGATATGTCATGATCAATAAACACGAAAGAGCATTCAGTCTCCTTAATCACCAGAAAAATGTAAACTAACTCCACAACAATCTACATGTGCATATATATTAATATGACTGTAATGTAAAAGTCTGAAAACACTGAGCACTGCTAAGATGAGGAGAACCTGGAACTCTCATCATTTCCACTGTGGAAAACTGGGGCTTTCTATAAAAGACAGACATGTTCATACCCTATCAATCCCCCACTAACAATCACAAATCTAAATACAAACCTAATACATATACTGACTGAACGATTTGCATAACTACATTATAATAACATTATGTGAATAGCAGCAAACCAGAAACAAGGCAAATGTCAATAAAGATTAGTGGAATTCATAAAAATAAATACCGTATTTCTAAAGCAACAGAATGGAACAACAGTGCACATGCAACTTTGACTAAAAGAAACCACACACAAAATAGTACATACTGTATGATTCCATTCAGGCAAAACTAACCTACAGTGAAAGAAGTGGCTTCTTTGCAGAAGGTGGCTAATAAAATGAAGGGGTCACACAGAAGGACATTCGTGAAAATTCTTCAAGGTCCATTTTTACTGTGTTATTCTGTATATGCATTATAATTTGATAAAAAATAAATTCAAATACAGATTAAAATGGAATTATAACACAGAAAGTAAACATAATGTCAAAATTAATCACAAAAAAAAACAGAGGATAATTAGTCTTAAGAATTTGTACTACAGTAAGTAAATCTAATTTCTTGATTCATTCTTTAAATGATTCAAAGTTTTGAGAACTCTTTGAAAAATCAAATTCCTATTAGAAATCAAATATTACATATTAAATGCAAAGTGAATAAGTTGGAATATTAATTCAGTATATCCACAGGGTATTGTGGATAAAAGTGAGAAAAATCTCAATTATAGAATTTTACTATTACAAATAGATAGTCTGCATGCCTGATGAACTGTGCATTTGCATTAATGAACTTGAACTAGTTTGATGTATCACCAATTGGAAGTACTACCAACCCCTCAAATAATTTTAACCCCAATTAAATGTTTTATCTTTTCCCCAAAGCTGCTTATGCTTCTCTGTTCCCAGTTGCTATAAATGACAGCCTGGTCTCCTAATCATTTGCATTTAAAACCTCAGTGCTACCCTTGACACTGCCCTCTCCTCTATTGATTCCTTTGCCTTATTAGCTTTCACATCTATCACAACCTTTACATTCCAGTGACCAACCTCTCCTTCAAGCCCACAATTACTCTCTCCTAGAATACTGCAAATAGTCTTTTCACTTCTAGTCTCTTGATGTCAGTCAGGGCTATTCAAGCTAGTAGATTAGTCTCTTTTTTGTGGGCAGCACTAATCATGTTATTCTTCATTTCAAAAAACCTTAATTGAGTTGCTATTATCTAGAGAATGAACCCTAGTATCCTTAGCTTGACTTCCAAGGCCATCCAAAATCTGGCCCCAAACTAATCTGCAGTTCGCATGCTCTATTCCAGCAATGCAGCAGTAATTACATTCACCTCACTTTTCTGGCTGTTTCTTTGATTGTACTACTGCCGCTGTCAAGAATAATTTTTTCCACTCTTCCACAATTCTAAGTCCTCTACAACCTTTAAAACTCAATTTGTCACGAAAACTGTAGAATAAGAACTTGTTTAAGTGGTTTTTAAAATTGATCAGGTTTTAGGATCACCCGAGGAGCTTCTAAAATTAACCAGTAATGAGGGTCATATCTGCAGACTGCTAGAGTCACCAAAGTTGACAACGTCCCAGTGGTATTGCAGCGGCCACCAGCTCAACAGTTTTGCAGGACCTGATGAACTAACATCTGGGGGCACAGAAGATGGCCAGGCTAAGCAGAAAAGTAAGGTTACATCACATCAGACTTGCCATGTATATGGACAACCACGGTCACAGAATGAAGGTTGAAGTAAAAGCAAATTGTTTGCAATCCACTTCTGATATGGTTTTAACAGTCCTTCCTAACTAATTATCCTACAGGTAACATTGATCAATTCTGGAGAAACTACTGAAAAATAAATTTAAAACAAAAAACAGTATCATGAAGAAGATTCTAGAGAAGAAGAACACAGTTGGAAAAAGGGAAGAGCACAGTTCTCAAAACATCATAGGAAAACACTCAAAAATTGCAGAGAAAATATTGAAAGCAGTGGGGGGGGGGGGGGTGAGGGAACAAGCAAAAACAAAAGGTATCTTACATGCAGGAAACACCGATTTAAACACCAGTGACTTCTCATCAGGAGCAACTGAAGGCAAAGAAAAGCTAGAACATCCTTAAAGTTCTGACACACAACAAAACAACAAATACCTACAAACAACAAATCCTGTAACTTATAAAATGCTTTTCATAAATGGAAGCAGACTTCAGGTTTCTGCCTAAGAAGCTGGTTACAGTGTCATTCCCACCCTAATGACAAGAAAAAGCAGGATAATTTACAAAATTATAATGGTTCTTGGACACATTAAAAGGTGAGGAAATAGAACCAACTAATATCAAAGGAAAGACAGGGCATGAGCACAGTCCTAATAGCTGCACCAGGAGGACAATGACATCTTCATACAAGATGATACGAGGAATTCAGCTGTTTTCAGTGAACAGGGCTCACCAGTGTGAGCTAGTGGGAGAGACTAGAAGCCCTAAAAGTCGCAGACTCTTACACCCACTAGAGACTCTTCTCCATGGACTCAGAGGGTGCATAAGAAATCTATACGACAAAGAACGGGAGTGGGGGGAAGCCTGGGGAAAGCCTCTTGTGATGCTGCAGGCCAGAACACACGGAGTGGCAGCCCCTGGAGAAAAACACAAAGCACCAGCTGGTGTCTTCTCCACTAAATAACAGAGGGTTTAAGCCACCAATGAAAAGGCAGCAAACCCTATGCCTAAGAGGATAGAGTAAAAGATCCACCATGACTGGGACAAGTGGAGAAAGAGAAAAGGAAAAAGGCTTCATCTCCTCAGGGAAGGGGCAGGAAACCTGGACTCAATCCATTAGATGTTTCCTAATACACAGAGCAGTGGCAGGATCACTGAGAGAATCCAACCCAAGAACCAGAGACTCAGGACTCCAGGCTGGGCCAGGAACACAGAGACCCCTGCCCCTTGCATCTCAAAATAAGCAGACCATGCACAAGTAACAACCAAAGAGCAATTTACCACTCAAGAAAGTGGCAAAAACAAGGAAAAAGAGCCTTCTCTGAGGTTATCTGATGTATCTATACCATCTACAAAGTAATGTGACCTCCATTTTTTAGGCAACTAATTAGTTTAAAAAAATGCATGTCACACTATTTTTGAAAAGAAGAGAAGAGAAGAGAAGAGAAGAGAAGAGAAGAGAAGAGAAAAGAAAAGAAAAGAAAAGAAAAGAAAAGAAAAGAAAAGAAAATGAAACGAAACTTGGACCACAGAAAATATCTTAGAAGCAAGTATAAGAAGCTGGAACATTTAATACTCCATGAAGTGGATACTTGGGAGAGGGGATAAGGAGCTTTAACTCATTATTTTAATCATCATTAAACTCTCTGGATTATTATTTCAGTCAAATTCTCTTTCAAAGATCTCATGAAAGCTAAAATTAAAGATGCTGGAATTACTGGTAAATCTTGAAATCAATATAAACTTTTTTGGAAAACTATCTGGTAATTATACAATCAGGAGTACTGAAAATGACAGGGCACCTGGGTGGCTCAGTTGGTTAAGCGTCCAACCTCAACTCAGGTCATGATCTCATGGTTCGTGGGTTCATGTCGGGTTCTGTACTGAGAGCTCAGAGCCCCAAGCCTGCTTCAGATTCTGTCTCCCTCTCTTTCTGCCCCTCTCCTACTCGCACTCTGTCTCTCTGTCAAAAATAAGTAAACATTAAAAAAAAAATTTAAATACGAGTACTGGAAACATCAACTTTTCTGTTTTTGGTATAAATTTTTATCACGGACCTATATTCTAAGAAAATAATGCATAATATGAAAAAGATTACTGCAACATACATTTAACAAAATGCTGAATTTTTTAAATGTACCTACAACTTTCAACTCTAGAATAATTCCATTTTTACAGTACCTCCACTTAATGGACACGGTTTCGTCATTAGGAATTACTGTTATACAGACTACAAAGCACCATGGGCAATGAATACAGTATGATTATGTTAACTGCAAAGCGAAGACAATGCCACACAGTTGTGCACAGGCAAAGAGCCAAACTTACTAAATTTGTACCCTGGAAAATTTGCTACTCTAAGCTTTAGTCTTCACACCTATTAAATGAAAGCAATAATACATATACACTTGATTTTTCACTAGAACTAGAATGAGAAAATAACAGGAATGTGCACATTACCTGAGTGCTTGATAAATATTAGTTATGAGTTAGTTATAATATGCAAATAGAATCTTAAATAGACAAACATATAGATACAAATGACATTAGAAGGAAATAATCTAACACACATAGGTATGTTCTTTGCTAATTTTATTGGAATTTTTTCCTTTTTTATATTTTCTAATTTTTTCAGTGTAGATTATGGTTCCCTTCCGAATTTAAAAAGTGATTATATTGGATAATGTGATTTCCCCTCATATTCTCTGCTTAGGACAGATCTATTCAATCTAGAACAACTGCCCATATTTGGAACATTCCTTTAGTGTTTTCAAATGCCAAATTCAGGGAGGAATATAAATTCTTTAGTCTACTTGTACTTGAACTTTAGTTGCCTCTAAAAGTGGCTCTGTTGAATAAAACTCTCTTCAGCTGGAGTATTTTAAAACTTTTAGAAAAAAAGCTTTACATTCAATGAACACATTCACACGTACAAACTTCATCTGGGAAAAAAACCATGCTCCAGTCATCTAGAAATTGATAGAAAGACTCCATCAAGTGCAGCAGTGGACCCTGCTCATAAGTGAGGGGCTTAGCTCATTCTGGAGCCAAAGATTTGTGAGGTCACAAAAAGAGTCCCTGACACACATGTGATTGATGACATCGCCCTAGATCTAGGGAGTATGGCTTTATTCAAATATATCCCTACACTGCTGACAACACCCAAATCCAAACCATTCCAAATGAAGGCTTGAAGAAGCAATTTTCAGGTGAACTGAAGAAGAAAATCATATGTTTGCACCAAGGGAGGTAGCAAATTTATGAAAACAATACGGGTGAAATGACAGGTTTGTAGGATGATTTTTGGTACATCTGCATGTGAACTTTCACTCGGCAGGAACTGTGAGGACAATATGAAGAGAGAAAAATAAAAATTCAGTTCTTACCCATAAAGCTGAACCTGCTCTAAGTAGTTAGAAATCTGGAATAGTGGAGTGTGTGCGTGTGCATTTCTCCCAACTCCAGAAACAAATTAAGAAGAAAATTACTTTGTTTTTGAGTTCAAAAATGACACTAAAGCAAGTGTTGCTAATCATATGTGATTGCAGCTTTGAAAAAAGCATCTACAAAACTTGATAAAAATAAGCTTACCGGTTGAGTATGAAAATATCCAAGGAATTTTAGCAGACAGGTTACTCACCAGCAGTTTTTACAGAGGTGAGTTCAAACAATACTACACTCCAATGTATGTATATATATAGGAATCTCTGGTTCCTTCTTCTAATACTTAGCCATCCAAAAAAATTTCAGTTTAGAATAAAGATAAAGCTACTCTGGTCTATAATTTCTGCCAATGTTGTTTTTCTAGTCCACTACCACCTTCTCCTCCCTCTCTTAAAAACCATTCTACAAACATGCCACATATGTTAAAAGTTTTAATGGCATTGCAGCATTTCTTACAATTGAGTTTTTGCACCTGTGGTTCCATTCTATAGCAAGAAGTAACTCCAGTCTTTCCACAAAACATCCCAACCAGCAAAGTTCAATTACATGCAGGTATTTGGTCCTATAATCTTCTTATAGAAGTTGTAGGTCAAGGTGAGAATACGTGGTGTGGATTAAGGAAAATAAGACATAATCTGCAGTACCACTTTAAGGGCCATTTAGCAGTAACTGAAAAACCAGTACTAAAAAGTTAGCCTATTTGGCCTTGTGATCCATTTCTATTTATTTATACAAAAATTCACACACTGTACAAAGTGGGTAAGGAGATTCATAGCAGATATTCTGAACACAGTGATATTATTCTATGAATTATCCTGTGATATATTATGAAGTCACTAAAAAAAGCAGGCTCATGTGTCTGACAGAAAAATTTTAAAGTAGAAATTTAACTTAAGAAAAGCAAATTGTGTGGTAAAATGTTAACATTATGAAACAGTTGTGTAAAATAACTATTGTTATTTGTTTATCTGTGTACAACTCTAAATGCACAGAAAACAGTATCAGGAAGTGTGCACGCCAAGGTTGACAGCAGTAGAGACTACCCTTGGAACTGAGCACATACTTGCATTTGTATGCAAACTGTGCATACAAGGTACACAAAATTGTGCATACAATTGTGCATGCAAGCTATGTGTATGTGCACCTGTGAGAAATCTTTATGTTTTTCCATTGTGTTTGCTTCAGTGAGATTCTTTTAATTTTTATGTAGTTGAAAATAAAATATGTTTCAAATGAGAGACACTTTACATACAGAGGAAAATATGAGAAAATAGTATATAATGAAGAACAACATATCAGACAAATAAAATGTGAATCATTACTGTATATTAACATTCAATAACAGGTTTTCAGAGAATAAAGAAATCATTTACAGCAGAATAAAAACCTCCTAAGGTCAAAACTATGAAGACACGAGGAATAATTTAAAACTAAACAGAAACAATAAAGATTCCTAATATTTAGCATAGTGCCTGGCACATAGTAGCTATTCAATAACCATTTGTTAAATGCCAATAGTTGCCATGAGACCCTGGATACGTTATATCTTCACAGCTGAATTCTCATGCTGGTCAAACACACTCATTTTCCTGGATTATTTTCAGGATCCCATTAAGATATAAAAGTCTTCATTTAATGGATCATATCATTTCTATGCCAATATATTACATCCTAATGTGGAAAAGATTTTCTGGGACTTTCAATTTTCAGAACAATCCATCCCATCACATCTATAGAAGTAGAAATAAAGTTGTTTGGCTTCTTGTGATATTTAATTTAGGGACTATGGCCAGAAGATGTATGCCTCCTGCTGGCAAGGTACATAACGTCACTGGTAAGGTACACATTTCAGACCCACAAACTTGGCAAACAATTCTCACAGCTGCCACTCAAAATAGGGCTAGGAATTACCATTCCAAACTGATTCTGGTTTTAACAAGGCAAACATCAGGGTAAGTAAGTAGAAAACTTCAAAACCTGTTTGTCTACGTTAAATGTTAAGAGAAAGAAATGTTTCTCCAGAATAAAAAATATTTCTTTGAAAACAGGATAGGTTTTATCAAGAATGTGGCAATAAATACAGCGGGTTTAGGATTATATATGAAAACCTATGAAAGGAAAGCAAACTGCTACACAAGGTAATTGCTAAATTTGTGAATTGTAACTGATTTTTTCCTAAATGGAAACAAGTTGTAACTACAAGAAAATATATACATGTACTACGCTTTTTAAAAAATAATAAATCAGAGAAAAGTATATAAATGAAAGTAAAAATTACACATAAAATGCACAATCCTGCAATCCATGGATAACCACTGCTAACATTTTGTTCTATATCCTTCTAATCATTGTTTTTTCCAAAGTACACACACTTTACATGTTTGAACTCACAGTATTTTAAAATCTGCTCTTTCATTTTAAAGTATAGTATTTTGAAAATATAATCTATGTCATAATAGCAAATGCTTAAATTCTAACAGCTTTTCACTACTGAAATATGTTATTATGAGATATCTAGAAAATACACATTTTCTCAATTACGCTAAATTCCCAGTTAAAATTCTGAAAACTAAAATAGAAATTACTTCTCTAAGACTGAGATTCTTGAAATTTCCTGTCGAAAAACTACAGAGGGGCTCCTGGGTGGCTCAATCTGTTAAGCGTCCAACTTTGGCTCAAGTCATGATCCCACGGATTTGGAGTACAAGCCCCGGCATTGGGTTCTGTGCTGACAGCTCAGAGCTTGGAGCCTGTTTAAAATTCTGTATCTCCCTCTCTCTCTGCCCCTCCCTCACTCACACTCTGTCTCTCTCTCTCAAAAATAAACAATAAAAAACCTTAAAAACACATATTTATGGCAACTTTGAAAAAACAGAATATAATGAAATTAAAATAAAAAATTTAAGTGGAGAAAATCAGGTAAAATTAAAGCCCGACAGGCAGAAAAAGAGGGGAGATTAAAGCAAAGGAATGAAAGGCAACAAAACAGTTAAAAATGTGGTACTTTTTAAACCAACTATATCAACCATCACTTTAAATGTGAATGGTCTAGGGGAGGAGCCAAGATGGCAGAACAGCATGGAAGTTTTTTGTGTGTCTCATGTCCATGAAATACAGCCAGACCAACATTAAACCATCCTGCACACCTAGAAAACTGATCTGAGGATTAACACAACAATCTGGACAACCTGAACCACAGAATTCAGCAGCTACATGGGGTGGAGAGGTGAACTTGGGAAGAGAATGGCTGCAGAGGGCAGGGAACTTCTTTTGCATGAGCAGACAGGATGGAGACGGGGGGGGGGGGGGGGGCCTGGAACACAGGAAAAGCACCCCTCCCCAAAAGCAGCTGGAGAGAAAGTGGAAAATTGGAAACAGCTGCAGGGATTGAACTAAAAAGGAAGAAAGGAGAGGGTTTAAACTCCATTAAGACTGTAAACAGAGGGAGTGCAGAGTCTGAAACTCTGCAGCTCAATACCTGGCGGCACTCTGGTGGGAAGGGCAAATCCCCAGGAGCAGAATGGGGTCCAGGAGGTTCTCAGGCCACACAGGGAGAAACGGTTCCACTACTGGAAGGCCATTTGATAGAGGCTGTGAGATCACCTGGGCCCAGAAGACCCCAGAGAATGGCCACATTTGCTGGTGCTGGAACAAGGTCACTGGGGGTGAAGCCTGGTGCCAGATGTGTGTTGTGATTTTCCATAATCCCTGAGGCACTGCTGCTACACTGTCTAGTGAACTTTTTCTGGGGCAGGCTGGCACCTGACCACAATCTTTGGGCATCAGTAACAGCCCAGTCCTGCAAGCGTTCCTGGGTGTGGCTGGCACCCAGCCATTGCTTGGTGAGACCCTCTGCAGAGGGGTGAAGAGGGTCAAAACCGCAGTCCCTCAGAAGTAGGGGGCCAGGGAAGGCAGCTGCATCTGAGACAAAACTCAGGAGGGAGGTGCTGCCTGCTGCTTGGTTCACAGTGTGGAAGCGGGGAGTGGACGGAAGCTGAAGACAAAGGATGGGTGTGCGATTGCTGATCAGGGAGAACAGAGTTCTGATACTAGAGACTGGGTAGCTGGGTGACGCCATTTTCACCACTCCCATGCATGCGCACACATACCTACAAGCACCACAACAATCCACCCCAGTGGAATAGCGGCGCCATCTAGTGGAGAACGGAGCCATTACACTAAGCCCCACCCAACTGGGCCACAAATCACTCTACCTGCTTAGTTTATGGACTATAAAGCGCTTCAGAGTTTGACTTGCAGGGGAAAACGAAGTAATTTCAGTCGTATTTCAGTCTGTTAACCGGTCCAACTATTCAATTTTCTTCATTTCATTTTCTCTTTTTCATTTCTTTTCTTGAATACAGAAAAGGAAAAAAATTCATTTTCATTTTCAAATTTATTAAAAATATTTTTCTTTCATTTTTTTCTACTATGTTGTTTACTTTGCAGTAATTTCTTTCAATTTCTATTTTACTTCCATCATTTCATTTTAGTATACTTCAGAGTATTCATTTTCTCAAATTTTCAAACAATTTCCTTTTTTCTTTTTTTCCCCTTTTTTCTCTAATCTATCAAGCCACATTCAACACCCAAACCAAAACATACCTAGGATCTAGCATCATTTATTCGACTGTGTGTATGTGTGTGTGTGTTTAATTTTTTAATTTTAGTATTTTTTAATTTTAATTTTTTTATTTTAAATACTTCTACCTCATTCCTTTTCTCCCTTCAAAACAACAAAATGAAGGAATTCACCCCAAAAGAAAGAGCAGGAAGAAATGACAGCCAGGGACTTAACCAACAGAGATACAAGCAAGATGTATGAACCAGAATTTAGAATCAAAATAATAAAAATACTAGTTGGAGTTGAAAATAGATTAGATCCCTTTCTGAAGAGATAAAAGAAGTAAAAGCTAGTCAGGATGAAATTAAAAAATGCTAACTGAGCTGCAATCTCAAATGGATGCCGTGGTGGAAAGGATGGATGAGGCAGAACAGAGAATCAGCGATAAAGAGACCAAACTTATGGAGAATAATGAAGCAGAAAAAAAAGAGGAAGATTAAGGCAAAAGAGCACAATTTAAGAATTAGAGAAATCAGTGACTCATTAAAAAGGAACAACATCAGAATCATGGGGGTCCCAGAACAGGAAGAGAGAGAAATAGAGATAGAAGGGTTATGTGAGCAAATCATAGCAGAAAACTTTCCTAACCTGGGGAAAGACACAGACATCAAAATCCGGGAAGCACAGAGGACTCCCATTAGATTCAACAAAAACCGACCATCAATAAGACATATCATAATCAAATTCACAAAATACTCAAGCAAGGACAGAATCATGAAAGCTGCAAGGAAAAAAAGTCCTTAACCTACAAGGGAAGACCGATCAGGTTTGCAGCAAACCAATCCACAGAAAGTTGGCAGGCCAGAAAGGAGTGGCAGGATATATTCAATGCGCTGAATCAAAAAAATATGCAGCCAAGAATGCTTTATCCAGTAAGGCTGTTATTCAAAATAGAAGGAGAGATAAAAAGCTTCCCGGACAGGGGGGCCTAACTTCAGCTCGGGTCATGATCTCACAGCCCATGGGTTCGAGCCCCACATCTGGCTCTGTGCTGACAGCTCGGAGCTTGGAGCCTGCTTCGGATTCTGTGTCTCCCTCTCTCTGCCCCTCCCCTGTTCATGCTCTCTTTCTCTCTCTCAAAAATAAACATCAAAAATTTTTTTAAAAAACATTTCCCAAACAAAAATTAAAGGAATTTGTGACCACTAAACCAGCCCTGCAAGAAATTTTAAGGTAGGGACTCTCTTAGGAGAGAAAAGAATAAATGAATGAAGGAAGGAAGGAAGGAATAAATATGTAAGTAAGTACCAAAAGCAACAAAGATAAGAAAGGACCAGAGAACACCACCAGAAACTCCAACTCTACAAGCAACATAATGGCAATAAATTCATATCTTTCAGTACTTATTCTAAACATTAATGGAGTAAATGCTCCAATAAAAAGACACAGGGTAACAGAATGGATAAGAAAACAAGATCCATCTATATGCTGTTTACAAGAGACCCACTTGAGACCTAAAGATGCCTTCAGATTGAAAGTAATGGGATGGAGAACCATCTATCATGCAAATGGTCAACAAAAAAAAGCCGGAGTAGCCATACTTATATCAGACAACCTAACTTTAAAATAAAGACTGCATCAAGAGATGCAGAAGGGCATTATATCATAATCAAGGGGTCTATAGACCAAGAAGACCTAACAATTGTAAACATTTATGCGCCAAATGTGGGAGGACCAAACATATACATCAATTAATCACACCCATAAACTAACTCATCGATAGTTAATACCATAATAGTAGACTTCAACACCCCACACACAGCAATGGACAGATCATCTAATCAAAAAATCAACAAGGAAACAATGGCTTTAAATGACACCCTGGACCAGATGGACTTAACAGATATATTCAGAACATTTCATCCTAAAGCAATGGAATATACATTCTTCTCCAGTGCACATGGAACATTTTCCAGAATAGACCACAAACTGGGACACAAATCAGCCCTCAGCAAGTACAAAAAGATCGAGATCATACCAAGCATATTTTCAGACCACAAAGCTATGAAACTTGAAATCAACCACAAGAAAAAATTCAGAAAGGTAACAAATAGTTGGAGACGGAAGAATATCTTATTAAAGAATAAATGGGCCAACCAAGAAGTTAAAGAGGAAATTAAAAATATATGGAAGTCAATGAAAATGATAACACCACAACCTAAAACCTCTAGGATGCAGCAAAGGTGGTCATAAGAGGAAAGTATATAGCAATCCAGGCCTTCCTAAAGAAGGAAGAAAGACCTCAGACACACAACCTAACCTTACACCTTAAAGAGCTGGAAAAAGATAGCAAATAAAATCCAAAACCAGCAGAAGACAGGAAATAATAAAGATCAGAGCAGAAATTAATGCTATTGAAACCAAAAAAAAAAAAAAAAAAAAACCCAGAGATCACAACACAGCAGGAATAAAAACAACAATAAGAGAATATTATGAGCAATATATGCCAATTAAATGGGCAATCTAAAAGAAATAGACAAATTCCTAGAAACATACACACTCCCAACCCGAAACAGGAAGAAATAGAAAATCTGAACAGACCCATAACCAGTAAGGAAATCAAATTAGTAATCAAACATCTCCCAAAAAACAAGAGTCCAGGGCCAGATGGCTTTCCAGGGGAATTCTACCAAACATTTAAGGAAGAGTTAACAGCTATTCTCTTGAAGCTATTCCAAAAAATAGAAATGCAATGAAAACTTCCAAACTCTATCTATGAAGCCAGCATTACCTTGATTCCAAAACCAGAGACCCCACTAAAAAGGAGAACTATACCAATTTCCCTGATGAACATGGATCCAAAAATCCTCAACAAGATATTAGCCAACTGGATCCAACAATACATTAAAAAAATTTCACCATGACCAAGTGGGATTTATACCTGAGATACAGGGCTGGTTCAATATCCGGAAAACAATTAACATGATTCATCACATCAATAAAAATACAAGAACCATATGATCCCCTCAATAGATGCAGAGAAAGCATTTGACAAAATACAGCATGGTTTCTTGATAAAAACCCTCAAGAAAGTAGGGATAGAAGGAGCATACCAGAGATCATAAAAGCCATATACGAAAGACCCAACGCTAATATCATCCTCAATGGGGAAAAACTTAGAGCTTTCCCCCTAAGGTCAGGAATAAGACAGGGATGTCCACTCTCACCACTCTTATTCAACATAGTATTGGAAGTCTTAGCCTCTGCAATCAGACAACACAAAGAAATAAAAGGCATCCAAATCGGCCAGGAGGAGGTCAAACTTTCACTCTTCACAGATGACATGATACTCTATGTGGAAAACCCTAAAGATTCCACAAAAACTGCTAGAACAGATTCATGAATGCCACAAAGTTGCAGGATATAAAATCAATGTACAGAAAATGGTTGCATTCCTATTCACCAACAATGAAGCAACAGAAAGAGAAATCATTTACAATTTGCCCCAAATTGTATTTACAACTGCACCAAAAACCTTAAAATACCTCAGAATAAATCTAACCAAAGAGGTGAAAAATCTATACACTGAAAACTGTAGAAATCTTATGAAAGGAACTAAAGAAGACACAAAAAAATGGGAAAAAATTCCATGCTCCTGGATAGGAAGAACAAATATTGTCAGAATGTTGATACTACCCAAAGCAATCTACATATTCAAAGCAATCCCTATCAAAATAACACCAGCATTCTTCACAGAGCTAGAACAAATAATCCTAAAATTTGTATGGAACCAGAGAAGACCCCAAATAGCCAAAGCAATCTTGAAAAAGAAAACCAAAGCAGGAGGCATCACAATCCCAGACTTCAAGCTATATATACTACAAAGCTGTAATCATGAAGACAGTATGGTACTGGCACAAGAACAGACACTCAGATCAATGGAACACAATAGAGAACCCAGAAATGGACCCACAAATGTATGGCCAACTAATCTTTGACAAAGCAAGAAAGAACACCCAATGGAATAAAGACAGTCTCTTCAATAAGTGGTGCTGGGAAAACTGGACAGAGACATGCAGAAGAATGAACCTGGACCACTTTCTTACACCATACACAAAAATAAACTAAAAATTGATGAAAGACCTCAATGTAAGACAGGAAGCCATTAAAATTCCCAAGGAGAAAGCAGGCAAAACCTCTTTGATCTTGGCCGCAGCAACTTCAACACGTCTCTGGGGGCAAGGGAAATGAAAGCAAAAATGAACTACCGGGACCTCATCAAAATAAAAAGCTTCTGCACAGTGAAGGAAACAATCAGCAAAACTAAAAGGCAACTGACAGAATGGGAGAAGATATTTGCAAACGCCATATCAGATAAAAGGCTAGTATCCAAAATCTATAAAGAACTTACCAAACTCAACACCCAAAAAACAAATCATCCAGTAAAGAAATGGCCAAAAGACATGAATAGACACTTCTCCAAAGAAGACACCCAGATGGCCAACTGACACATGAAAAATGCTCAACATCACTCATCATCAGGGAAATACAAATCAAAACTACAATGAGATACCCCCTCCCACCTGTCAGAATGGCTTACATTAGCAACTCAGGCAACAACAGATGTTGAGGAGAATGCAGAGAAAGAGGATCTCTTTTGCACTTTTGTTGGGAATCCAAGCTGGTGCAGCCACTCTGGGAAACAGTATGAAGGTTCCTCAAAAAATTAAAAATAGAACTACCCTACGACCCAGCAACTGTACTACAAGGTATTATTTCAAGGGACACAGGTGTGCTGTTTTGAAGGGACACATGCACCCCTGTTTATAGCAGCACTATCAACAACAGCCAAAGTATGGAAAGAGCCCAAATGTCCATCGATGGATGAATAAAGAAGATATGGTATATACATACAGTGGAGTATTACTCAGCAATCAAAAGGAATGAAATCTTGCCACTTGCAACCATGTGGATGGAACTAGAGGGTATTATGTTAAGTGAAATTAGAGAAAGACATATCATAGGACTTCACTCATATGGGAAGGGAAGCAAAAATAATATAAAAACAGAGAGGGGGACAAAACATAAGAGACTCTTAAATATGGAGAACAGAGGGTTAATGGAGGGGTTGTGGAAGGGGGAATGGGCTAAATGGGTAAGGGGCATTAAGGAATCTACTCCTGAAATCACTGTCACCCTATATGCTGACTAATCTGGATGTAAGTCAAAAAAAATTAAATTATAAATAACAAAATTTTACAATTAGACAGATAGATAGATAGATAGACAAATGTGAACGGTCTAGGGACACCTGTGTGGCTCAATGGTCCAACTTCAACTCAGGTCATGATCTCATGGTTCATGGGTTGGAGCCGCGCATTGGGCTCTGGGCTGACAGATCACAGCCTGGAGCCTGCTTCGGATTCTATGTGTGTGTCTCTCTCTCTCTCTCTCTCTCTCTCTCTCTCTCTCTCTCTCTGCCCTTCTCTTGCTCGTGCTCTCTTTCTCTCTCCCAAAAAAAAGAAACAAAATTTTTTATAAAGGAAAAGAAAAACTGTAGAAAACAGAAACAGAGCAAAGCAGAAAACTTGGGTGGAACATTCCATTTGAACATTCCCAACGGGGACTGTATCCTCCAGAAGAGGGATGTAGACAGAAGCAATCATAGACACATGTAAGGAACACATTTCAGTAAATCAACACAGCTCTATAGAGGATATATCTGAAGGCAGTAAGGATTTCAAAGTAGAAGGCAGAAAAAAGAGATGCCTGGGTGGCTCAGTAAGTTGAGTGTCCAACTCTTGATTTTGGCTCAAGTCACGATCCCAGGGTTGTGGGATCAAGCTCTGCTTTGGGCTCTGTGCTGAGTGCTCTGCCCCTCCCCTGCTTGCACCTAATCTCTCTAAAATGAAGAAAAAAAAAAAGGAAGGTAGAAAAGATAGGCAAGTCTCTAAAGAAAAAGTTGATTGATTTAATTTTAGTTTTTATATTTTTGAGGTATAATCATTAAACAAAAAATTGCACATATTTAATGTATACATTTTTAAGTTTATTGAGAGAGAGACAGAGACAGAGACAGAGAGAGAGAAAATGAGCAGGGGAGGGACAGAGAAAGAGATAGAGAAAGAGAAAGAGAAAGAGAAAGAGAAAGAGAAAGAGAAAGAGAAAAAGAGAGAATTCCAGGCAGGTTCCAGGTTGTCACAGTGAGCCTGACACAGGGCTCAACCTCAAACCGTGAGATCATGACCTGAAGCAAAATCAAGAGTTGGATGCTTAACCAACTGAGTCACCCAGGCACCTCTTTAATGTATACATCTTGATGAGTTTAAGGCTTATGCATATACCTGTGACACCACTGTCACAACCAAGGTACTTAAACATATCTATCCACTTCCCAAAATTTCCTTGTGTTCTTTGATGGGGTTTTGCTTTGTTTTTTGTGGTAAGAAAACTTAACATGAAATTTACTCTTAATATATATTAAAGTACACAATATGTATTGTTAATTATAGGCACTATGTTGCACAGCAGATGTCTGGAACATATTCATCTTGTATAACTGAAACTTTATGCTCCGTGAACAACTCCTTCTCCCTAACCCCTGGAAACCACCATTCCATTCTCTGCCTCTGTGTGTGACTATTGTGGATACCTCATGTAAGTGGAATAATGCAGTGTATGTCTGTTTGCAGCTGCCTTATTTCATGTAGTATAATTTCCCCTAGTTTTATCCATGTTCTCATATATTTCAGTACTTCTTTATTTTTTAAGGCTAAATAATAGTCCATGCATGTTTATGCCATAGTTTCTTTGTCCATTCGTCAACAAGACAACTGAATTGTTTCCACATCTTACTATTATGAATAATGCTGCAAAGAACAAGGGGGTACAGAAAACTATTTGGGATACTTATTTCAACTCTTTTGGATATATACTCAAAAGTGGGATTGCCAGATCATATGGTAGTTCTATTTTTAATTTTAGAAAACATAAAATAAAGAAAAATAAAAAAATACTTTCAAGGGTAACTAAAATGAGAATGCTCATAAATGTGTAACTAAGACATATTTCCAGGGGATAAACCATGTCAGAAGAGAGGGAAATAATACAGCTGAAAAGGGAAAATAAATATTTCAAAGCAATGCATTCACAAAAAAATGATTTGCTTTATTTGGTAAAGAAAGAAAATTAAAACCAGACCTATGCAATCATATTCTGTAATTACAAATCATTTCATTTCAAATGCACTTGGGTGAAGGCATCTTATGAAGAGCTGATAGTAAATACATCACATTTTCCTTGTTTCTGTGGGAAGTCTCAAAGACACATAGGGCTTCTTTCCTGAAGAAGGGTTAGGACTAAGGACACCTGAATTGAAAATTTTATGAATGAAACTTAAAAATATAGAGCAAAGAATATATGAAATCTAGAAAGCCATGAAAGCTTTCTCACAAACATAGCCACCTCCAGCTACTTCCAAACTGATCCAAGCAAAATATCATGTCCTGTGTCTGTGAACCTGCTCATCAAAGAAAATGCCCCCACCTAAAATCATTGATACCATCACACAGAGCAAACTTACAGTGGAATTAAGTACTGGGAGAAGAGTGAAGATGGTGGAAAAGTAAGGGGACCTCAAGCTTGCCCTGTCCCGGGAACACAACTGGGTAAGTATCAAATCATTCTGAAAACCCAAGGTATCAATCCAAGGACTGAGAGAACAAAACTGCAAATCTACAAGTAAAAAAAAAATGATGTGGATAGTAGGAGTTGGGGAGAGTTGATTTGGGGGAGATAAGAACTGCAGGTGCTGCAGAAGGGAGGGAGCCTTGCTTATGGAGACTACCACAAGTTATTATAAGCAGCAGAGTGCAAAATCTGAAGTTTTAGAATTTCGCCACCCCCTCAGTCATAACTAGCTTTGGAGTGCTTCTGTGGGAAGGGAGGGTGAAGACCCCGGAGCAGACGGTGTGGTCTGAGGAGCTGCTGAGTCACATGAGGAGAATCGTTCCCATGCTTGGGAGTGCAACTGGGAGAGGCAGCAAGGCCTCTCCAGGGACACAAGAATGGGTGGCTCCAATGACATGCACTGTTCCCAGGTATAGGAGCAGAGACACCTGCTGACTGGCTCAGAGAGCAGTGAGGCTTCGTATTTTGTGCTCCACTTTGCCATAAACTCCAAAAAGCCGCACAGTCATGTGACCACTTTCCTGGGACTGGCTGGAAAACAGCAAAAGTTCAGGGAGATCCTCCCCCAAAGGATCAGTCCCTAAAATTTAGAGTTTGAAAACCCAGCCCCACACCAGAGATAGAACACACAAGTACTGTGCCACCCGGCAGGCAGACCGCTCCAACACAGGGTGAAGGCAGGGATCTGACCAATGCCAGGGACACAAGGGGGGGTGATTGTTTGCTCTTCTGTTAGGGCTTGTTTAAGAGGGGCAGGTACACACTGTCTGCTCCAGGAAGGAGAGAGAAGAGAAAAGCCATCCCCCACTTCCACTCCCTGCCCATCAGCACTAACCAACCTCAGTGAGCTAAACAGCACTACCAAGTGGTGACTGGAGCCACTTACACCAAGTTCTGCTGCCCTGCACCCGGCAGATACATAACTACTAGGGCAGGTCAGCCTGAGGATCAGTGCAACAGGCCCTTCCCCCAGAAGACAAGCACACACCTCTCACATGCAATAAGCCTACTGATCAGAGTGCTACAAAGCTTCAGTTCTAGGGGAAACAGGATCTAGCTTCGCTTTTATTTTCATTTTTTTATTTTTTAAATTTTCATTTCCATTTTTTTTTTTTTTTACTTTTATTTTTTGGATCTAGCTTCCTTTAACAAGCAGACCAAAACAAACCTAGGATCTAGCTTTTTTTTTTCTGGACAAAATGACAAGACAGAGGAATTCACCCCAAAACAAAAAAAAGAAAGAAGTAACAGCAGGGATTCAATCAATATAGATACAAGCATGATGGCTGAGCTAGGATTTTCAAGAATAATTAAAAAGATACTATCTTGACTTTAAAAAAAGCATAGAAGACACGAGAAAATCACCTACTATAGAGACACAAGAACTAAAATCTAGTCAGGACGAAATTAAAAAAGCTATAACCGAGATGCAAAACCAAATGAATGCAATAACAAGGATGGACAAAGCAGAGGAATGAATCAGTGATACAGAAGATAAAATTATGAAAAACAATAAAGCTGAGGGGCAAAGATTTATTTCAGCAAATTATACCTGAAAACTTCACTAATCTTGAGAAGGACACAGACACAGAAATCCCAGAACAACAGAATTCCCAATAAATTAAACAAAAGCCAGCCATCACCATGATATATCATAGTCAAATTCACAGAATACACAAAATACAGACAAGGAAAGAATTATGAAAGCAACAAGAGAAAAAAAGTCCTTAACCTACAATGGAAGACAGATCAGGTTTGCAGCAGATCTGTCCACAGAAACTTGGCAGGCCAGATGTAAATGGCAGGATATATTCAACATGCTGAATGGGAAAAATATGCAACCAAGAATACTTTATCCAGCAAGGCCGTCATTCAGAATAGAAGGAGAGACCAAGAGTTTCCCAAAGAAACAATAACTAAAGGAGTTCATGACCACTAAACCACCCCCGTAAGAAATATTAAAGGGGACTCTGAGGGGGTTGGGGGGAGGGAACCAAAAGCAACCAAAAAAAGGAACAGAGATCACCAGAAACACCAGCTCTATAGGTAACACAATGACACAAAATTCTTATCTTTCAATAATCACTCTAAATGTAATGTAAATGGACTAAATGCTCCAATCAAAACACAGAGGTATCAGAATGGATTTAAAAAAAATAAAAAAACAAGACCCATCTATATGCTGCCTACAAGAGACTCACTGCAGATCTAAAGACACCTGCAGATTCAAAGTGAAGGAATGGAGAACTATCTATCATGCTAATAGATATCAAAAACAGCTGGAGTAGCCATACTTATATCAGACAAACTAGATTTTTAAACAAAGGCTGTAACAAGAGATGAAGAAGGGCATTATATCATAATTAAGAGGTCTATCCATCAAAAAGATCTAACAATTGTAAATATTTATGCCTCCAAATTGGCAGTACCCAAATGTATAAGTAAATTAATAACAAACATGAAGAAATTCATTGATAATAATACAATAATAGTAAGGGGACTTTAACACCCCACTTACGGCAATGGAAAGATCATCTAAGCAGAAAATCAACAAGGAAACAATGGCTTTGAATGACACACTGGACCTGATGGACTTGATACATATATTCAGAACACTTCATCCTAAGTAGCAGAATACACATTCTTTTTGAGGGCACATGGAACATTCTCCAGAAGTGATCATATACTGGATCACAAATCAGCCCTCACCAAGTACAAAAAGATCGAAATCATACCATGCTATTTTCAGACCACAACCCTATGAAACTTGAAGTCCATCACAAGAAAAAATTTTAAAAGACTACAAATACACAGGAGCTAAAGAATACCCTACTAAAGAATGAATGAGTTAGCCAGGAAATTAAGAAATTAACAAGGACATGGAGGGGCACCTGGGTGGGTCAGTTAAGCATCTGACTCTTGGTTTCAGCAGGTCATGATCTCATAGTTCATGAGTTCAAGACCTGCACTGGGCTCTATGCTGGCAGCGCAGAGCCTACTTGGGATATTCTCTCTCTCTCTCTCTCTCTCTCTCTCTCTCTCTCGCCTACTTGGGATTCTCTCTCTCTCTCTCTCTCTCTCTGCCCCCTCCCCTACTCACACAGTCTCTGTCTCTCTCAAAATAAATAAACTTTTTTTAAAAAAAAGTACATGGAAGCAAATGAAAATGAAAACAGGACATTCCAAAACTTTGAGGATGCAGCAAAGGCAGTTCTAAGAGGGAAGTATATTACAATACAGGTCTACCTCAAGAGGCAATAAAGGTCCCAAACACACAACCTAACCTTACACCTAAAGGAACTAGGAAAGGAACAGCAAATAAAGCCTAAAGTCAACAGAAGGGAAGTAAAAAAGATTAGAGCAGAAGTAAAGGATACAGAAACAAAAAAAGTAGAACAGATCAACAAAACTAAAAGCCGGTTCTTTAGAAGAATTAGTAAAATTGACAAACCCCTAGCCAGACTTAATAAAAAGAAAAAAGACCCCCAAAAATAAAATCATGAATGAGATAGGACAGATCACATCATAATTAACACTACAGAAATACAAATAACCATAAGAGAATATTATGAGCAATTATATGCCAACAAACTGAGCAATCTGGAAGAAATAGACAAATTCCTATCAAGTGCCAAAACTGAAACAGAAACTGAAATTTTTAACAGACCCATAACCAGCAAGGAAATTGAATCAGTAATCAAAAATCTCCTAAGAAACAAAAGTCCAGGGCCAGATGCATCCCCAAGGGAATTCTACTAGACATTTAAAGAAGAGTTCATACCTATTCTCAAACTGTTCCAAAAAACAGAAATGGAAGGAAAACTTCCAAACTTACTCTCAAGACTAGCATCACCTTGATTCCAAAACCAGACCAAGACCACATTAAAAAGGAGAATTACAGGCCACTTTCCCTGATGAACATGGATGCAAAAATTCCCAGCAAGACACTAGCAAATCGAATCCAGCAGTACAGTAAAAGAGTTATTCACCACGATCAAATGGAATTTATTCCTGGGCTGCAGGTCTAGTTCAATATTCAAAAATCAATCAACATGATATACCACATTAAAAGAAGACAGGTTAAGAACCACACAATCCTCTCAACAGATGCAGAAAAAGCATTTGACAAAATACAAGATCCATTCTTGATAAAAACCCTCAACAAAGTAGGGATAGAATATACCTTAATATCAGAAAGGCCATGTAAGAAAGACCTACAGCTAATATAATCCTAAATGGGAAAAAACTGAGAGCTTTCCCCCTTAGTCAGGAACACAACAGGGATATCCACTCTCACTCTCACCACTGTTGTTCAACATAGTGTTGGAAGTCCTAGACAACAAAAATAAATAAAAGGCATCTAAATTGTCAAGGAAGAAGTCAAATATTCATTATTTGCAAGTAACATGATACTCTATGTAGAAAATCCAAAAGACTCCACAAAAGAACTTCTAGAATACATGAATTCAGCAAAAATCACAGTATATAAAATCAACCACAGTACACCAATAATGAAGCAGCAGAAAGAGAAATCAAGGAATTGATCCCATTTACAACTGTACCAAAAAACTAAGATACCTATGAATAAACCTAACCCAAGAGGTCAAAGATCTGTACCCTATCAACTGCAGAACACTTATGAAGGAAATTGAAGAGGACACAAGAAGTGGAAAAACATTCCACGCTCATAGATTGGAAGAAGAAATATTGCTAAAATGAATATACTACCCTAAGCAATCTACACATTTAATGAAATCCTTATCAAAATACCACCAGCATTTTCACAGAGCTAGAATGAAAAACAAAAAAATCCTAAAATCCGTATGGAACTACAAAAGACCCCGGATAGCCAAAGCAATCCTGAAAAAGGAAAGCAAAGCCGTGAAGTGTCTGGGTGGCTTAGTCAGTTAAGTGTCCAACTCTTGACTTTGGCCCAGGTCATGACCTCACGGTTTGTGAGTTTGAGCACCGCATCAGGCTCCATACTAATGGTGCACAGCCTGCCTGGAATTATATTCTCTCTCTCTCTCTCTCTCTCTCTCTCTCTCTTTCCCTCTTCAGTGCTCTTTCTCTCTCTCAAAGGAAAGGAAAGGAAAGGAAAGGAAAGGAAAGGAAAGGAAAGGAAAGGAGAAAGGAAAGGAAAGGAGAAAGGAAAGGAAAGGAGAAAAGAAAGGAAAAGAAAAGAAAAGAAAAGAAAAGAAAAAAACGAAACGAAAAGAAAAGCTGGAGGCATCATGATTCTGGACATCAAGCTCTATTATAAAGCTGTAGTCATCCAGACAGTATGGTACTGACACAAAAACGCATAGATCAATGAAACAGAATAGTAAACCTCGAAATGGATGCAAAACTATATGGTTAACTCATCTTTGACAAAGGAGGAAGGAATATTCAATGGAAAAAAGACAGTCTCTTCAACAAATGGTGATGGGAAAACTGAACAGCAACATGCTAAAGAATGAGACTGGACCACTTTCTCACACCACACACAAAAATAACTTCAAAATGGATGAAAGACCTAAATGTGAGAAAGGAAACCATCAAAATCCTAGAAGAGAACAGACAGTCTTTGATCTTGTCCAGAGCAACTTCTTACTAGACACAACGCCAGAGGCAAGGGAAACCAATGCAATAATCAACTACTGTGACCTCATCAAGATAAAAAAACAAACTTCTGTACCGTGAAGGAAACAATCAACAAAACTAAAAGGCAGCCTATAAAATGGGAGAAGATATTTGCAAATGACATATCAGATAAGGGGCTAGTATCCAAAATCTATAAAGAACTTATCAAACTCAATATCCAAAAACAGATAATCCAGTTAAGAAATGGACAAAAGCCATGAATAGACATTTTTCCAAAGAAGACATCCAGATATGATGCTCAACATCACTCATCATCAGAGAAATACAAATCAAAACATAATGAGATACCACCTCACACCTGTCAGAATGGCTAAAATTAACACAAGAGACAACAGGTGTTGGCAAGGATGTGGAGAAAGGGAAACCTTCTTGCACTGTTGGAATGAAAACTGGTGCAACCACTCTGGAAAACAGTATGGAAGTTCCCTAAAAAGTTAAAAATAGAACTACCCTAAGATCCAGCAACTGCACTATTAGGTATTTACCCAAAGGATACGAAAATACTGATTCAAAGGGGGTACAGGCACCGTGATGTTTATTGCACCATTATCAACAATAACCTAACTATGGAGAGAGCCCAAAAGTCCATCGACTGATGAATGGATAAAGAAGATGCGGGGTGTGTGTGTATGTATGTGCATGTGTGTATGTGTGTGTATATAAATACAAATACATATATATACACATATAAAGATAAATACATGTTTATACACATATACATATACACACAAATATATATAACAGAATATTACTCAGCCATAAAGAAGAATGAAATCTTGCCCTTTACAATGATGTGGATGGAGCTAAAGTGTATTATGCTAAGTGAAAGAAGTAAGGCAGAGAAAGACAAATGCCGTAAGATTTCACTCATATGTGGAATTTAAGAAACAAAACAGATGAACGTATAGGAAGAGGAAAAAAGAAAAAGGAGAGGGAAACAGACCATAAGAGACTCTTAAAGATAGAGAACAAAATGAGGGTTGAGGAAGGGAAGTGGGTGGGGGATGGGCTAGATGGCTGATGGGAATTGAGGGCACTTGTGCTGAGCACTGGGTTTTGTAACTAAATGATGAATCACTGAGTTATACTCCTGAAATCAATATTGCACTGTATCTTAACTAGAATTTAAATAAAAATTTGAAAAGTAAAAAGGGAATTAGTATAGAAAAAACCTTTAAACGTCTGACCTAACATCTTTCACTACATCTTTCTTCTACCATCTTTAATAAAAACTTACCTACACTCTTCTGATGATGTGTTTTTCCTTAGGGGATTCGTGGTCTGAATCATAAACCCCATGAATCAGAAGCACCCCATCACCACCACCACCAGGGCACAGGTTCAGGCTCACTCAACAGATGCTGTCTCCTCCAGACACCAAGTTCTCTAAGTAGCCCTGGTGCTAAGTGACATAAGCCAGTCACAGAAAGAAAGATATGGCACGACTCCCCTTAGGCAAAGTATCTAAAATGGTCAAACTCATGGCAGCAGAGGGAGGTAGGTACCAGTAGCTGGGGGAGGGAGAATGGAGAATTACTGTTCAGTGTGAATAAAGTTTCACAGTTGTGTAAGATGAAAATGTTCTAGAGATCAGCTCTACAGCACTGTGCTCATAACAATGCTAAGACTAGGCACTCAAATATTTGTTAAGAGGGTAGATCTCGTGCATGTGTTTTATCATACTAAGATAAAGAAATAATTTTTTAAAAAAAAATAAAGAACTTCCAAAATAATGAGAGTTCAGAACACATCTCTGAATTATCTGTGTAGTGCCAACTCTACTCATCATTTAGAGACAAAAGAGAGGTGGACACAAAAGCTCGGACAAGCACTGACGGGACATAAATAAAAGAGTATTCTCCAAGCAGGGCTTCTGAAGTATATTGCAGTGATTTTGAAGAAACAACGCTTCAATTGTTCTCACGCCCAGAAATAATCTTATTGAAGGTGAAGCTTCTGGGTGTCCGACAGCTCTTCAAAAAAATGAAACATTTTCTGAGTACTTACAAAGGAAGAGAGTGCGATTTAGGCTGGGCTGCAAGAGTGACTGACTATAATAGACCTCAAAGAGAAAGCATCTACTACACAGCTTTCTTTCATCCCAAGTCTTTTTTATCCCAAATATGTTTTAAAGAATTTTTCTTAGACTCTTGCAAACAATTTCAACAATGACTAAACTTCCATTTTGCCAAATAAGCGGAGACGGTTTTATGAAAACAATGTAGAAAATAACCAGGCCGCTAGCAATTGGCTGACCCCTGGAAGCATTTCAGAAGTGTTTCAAGTGTCAGCTTCATCCTCTTGTGGTTTCATTTGTTATTATTATATTAGTGGGGGGGGGGGGGGGGGGGAGGGAATGTCTTGTTATTTTCTCTTTTTTATTATCAAAGTGTTTTTCCTTTGGGGAAATAAAAAAACAAGACTTCCATGAAACACAGACATCCATGAAAATGAATTAAAACCATACACACCTAGATTGACTTCATGCTTACTTAGCCCTGTATTAGATTAATAAATGTTTAAAAAGAAACCTGGGGCTGGGGGAGGGGCAAAGAGGCACTCTTGACTCCACAAATGGAGTAAACTGGGTTTGAGTCTATTATGCTCAGAAAACTAGAAATGGCTCCTTTTCAAGTCCCTTAAATAAACTTACTTCGAAGAATATTGATTATGAACTAATTTTCCATTAGGCAATTAAGTATCAGAGAAAAGGCCTGTAAGGAGGGAAAATTAATTCTTCTGTTAAACCTCTTTCTCAACAATGGTTTCATTTCACTAAGTCATTTAAAATCTGTACAAAGACATTCTGTTTAAAAGATTAATATTTAGCTAATTTATAGTCATTTCCATCATAGGATCTTTAAGTCTTTGCATGTTTGTTTTTATCATTATTAATTTCTTCATCTCTTTTAACAATATATTCATTTACCATTGCTGCTATAATCAATTTCCACAAAATTAGTGGTTGAAAACAACACAAGTTTATTATCTTATGGTTCTGGAGGTTTTAAGTTTAAAAAGAACCACAATGTCCACAGAGCTGCACTCCCTTCTGGAGGATCTAGTGGATAATCCATTTCCTTACCTTTTTTAGCTTCTGAAGGAGGCCTGCATTCCGTGGCTGGTGGTCCCCTTCCCCCATCTTCAAAGCCAGCAACCCGGGGGTGGAGTCCCCCTCCCGCTGCCAACTCTTTGGCTCTCTCCTCAAGTTCCCTTTTCCAATTTAAAAGACCCTTGTGATTATAATCCAAGATGACCCACCTATTTTAAGATTACTTGATTAGCAACCTAATTCTATCTATAATCTTTACTCCTCTTTGTCATGTAACCTAACATGGAATTTACCAAAAGATACAGACATCTGCAGATCAAAATTCCCATTCTATCAGTTATTAATCCTAAAAGTCAAAAGAGAGTGAAGTTTCTCCAAAATGGTTAAAATGGCAAATTCAACAATAATCAGAAGACTTCCTAATTTGTATGTAACTTCAGAAGTCCACCCACCCACCCAACTCCCTCCAATGAAAGTAGACGCTAGCAATAAATACAAAGGTGTTCTGCTCACCAAAGATTGACATTTGGGATATGCAACTTTGCAAGTACAGGAGTTGCCAGGCCAGAGTGCATTCTCCTACCAAATAATGTTGTAAGAACTTGGAATGCCCTTGCCAACTGGGGATATCAATATGGAAATGAACAGGACCCAAGCAGGCTTGTGCCAAATAGTGTGAAGAGATGATGATCATCACCAACAGTTGAAAGAAACAAAAGAAACCTGAGAGAAAAGGCACAGTTTATGTGGACTAGTTAAACCCACAACATCCATAAGACTCTATTATCTTTCCATGGGGCACCTGGGTGGCTCAGTCGGTTGAGCATCCAACTTTGGCTCAGGTCATGATCTCACAGCTCGAGTTTGAGCCCCACGTCGGGCTCTGTGCTGACAGCTCAGAGCCTGGAGCCTGCTTCTGCTTCTGTGTCTCCCTCTCTCTGCCCCTAACCCACTCTCATTCTGTCTCTGTCTCTTTCAAAAATAAACAAACATTTAAAAAAAATTTTTTTTAACTCTATTATCTTTCCAATCATATCACTTTTTGTTCCACTCTGAATAGAATTCTGGAAATGCCATTTTCTGTCTTATCCCCCTCCTCCCTCCAGTACAACTCCTCTTTCCTAAACACCTGCCACCCCACCAGTATAGATCTTCAAGCCCTGCTCCCAGTGCCATCTAGGGCTAAGAGTGACTTGGGAAACCATAAAACATACCAGTGTCCTGACCCCCCTCAAGACCAAGTGAAGTCAGGAATTCTGGTCATGGGGCTAGGCTCTTTATTCTTTGAAGCTGCTCAGATGTTTCTAGTACATAGTCAGGGTTGACATTAGATCCCAGTGGGGCAGCTGCTCCTCAGGGGAAGGGTGGCAGGTTTTTCGGATTCTTCAAAGCAGGACATCAACAAGAAGACCAGATGCTACTGGCAACCACATCTCGTAGTACAAACTGAATTTTTTTGCTTTTTTTTTTTTTTTTTTATTTCCACAAAGAGTAGAACTGAAAGGCGGGGGTAGGGGGTAGTTAGGAAGAAGAGGAGTTAGAAAGACACTTGTTTCTCTGACACTTCCCCTAGTTGAACATAAATTGTCACCAAGAGAGAAAGATAGCTCTCTCTACTTACATAGTATGCTGGGGGAAATCGGAGGCTGCCCAGCATCCCATACCAAAGGACACATTTACTCTCTCAGATGACACTAAGACCCCAGGGAAGCCGACGGTTCTTAAGCCTTCCCAGCCTAAACACCCCACTTAGTGCTACATTTGCTTCATGTGGTGAAGGCAACTCTTTCCACGAACCCCATCCCGTACCCCCAACTCACAGCAAGGCACAAGGTCTTCTCTATGATGATCCCATACCCCTCAAGAGATGGTCTCAATCCCCCCTCTGTTGGCCAGCAAGAAGTCAAAAATGGCAAAAAACAACACCGTTGATCTCACTTTTATTTCAATCTCTGATTTCTGGATCTGGAATCTGATCAAGATATGGGGATGGAGAGGGACTTCTCCTATCATAGCATGTGACCTCCCCAGAGCAAACAATTACATCAAGTATTTATTCACAGCCCTGGCTTTCAACTCACAAATGTTCTCGTCTATCAAAATATAGGAGCCCAAACTGTGCATTTCAAGGACAGCTGAGAGGAAAGCAAGGTGAACAAACCATGAAACAAACAATAGCCCTGACTCCAAGGTGACACAGCATTGGCTACTCGGTCTGTCTCATGGAGAAAACACAGAATGAAAAGACAGCGTGAGTATGAGGAAACACATACCAACTCTGAGAAGTTCCTGAGCAGGTCAGAGATTGTTGTGTATGTGCTGTATCTCTTTATGCGGTATGTGTGGCATAGGTGGATCTGGGGGCTTCCACCCCTCCCACACACACAGTGCTTTGGAACAACCTTTGCCCAACATGGCTGTCAGGCATCCCACTGTTGTCAGAACACAAACCCTACAGGGTTAAAGCTGTTCTGCAGTCATGTTCCATTGACTCCTCCATTCTCAAGTCCAAAACCTTGAACGACAAACCTAAGGAGATTCCTACTCCCTAACTTGAGAGTTTACCAGAAAGTGAGAAAGAGCCCTTCAGAGTTCAAGACAACAGTTTTACAGTGCCTACAGCTCTCCATCATGGAGCCCACCCCCTCCCTTATGTCCAAACACACCAGGAGAGTCACAGGCCAGTACCTGCCCCTGACCCTTCTTGCCAGAGAGGGTGGCTACTAACTGGGGGGATATGAGCAACTCACAGGCCATGAAACAGAAAAAATTAAAAAGAGCAATATAAACACAAGAAACACAAAAACTAAAGAATACTTATCATCTGAATTACTGAAACATATGGGATCAATATTTTTAATTTTTTAAATTTATTTTTGAGAGAGAGAGAGAGAGACAAAGTACAAGCAGGAGAAGGGCAGAGAGAGAGAGAGAGAGAGAGAGAGAGAGAGAATCTGAAGCAGGCTCCACACTCTGAGCTGTCTGCACAGAGCCCAACACAGGGCTCAAACCCACCAACTGTGAGATCCTGACCCAAAGTCAGACACTTCACCAACAAGCCACCCAGGTGCCCCTATGGGGTCAAAAAATTTAAATAAATACAATAAATATCTCCTGAGACAAAACAAAGAATGGTAGGAACATCAAAGATAAACAAGAAAAGAAAGTCCCAAGTAGGGTTTAAATAGAATTAAACTCTTGTTAAATAATTGCATTACTTTGGAAATATAAAAAGTACTAGTTTAAACTTTTAACAAGCCAAGGATAAATACTGCAATCAACTGAAAAAGTTGACTAAAAACGAAAAATAATAAAAATATTGATTAATCCAAAGATAAAAAGGGAGAAAAACAAAGAGAAGGGAAAATAGAGAAAAAGCAAAATGGCAGACTTAGTAATAAGTAAATAACCAACAACTATAATTAAATGTTAATAAAATCAACATTGTACATAAAGCAAAGATTTTCATATTGGAGAGAAATAATAAAGCCCTACTGTATGCTGTTTACAAGGTATATGTTTTAAAACACAAAAGCTGTCTAAAATAAAGGGATGGGGAATGATATACCAAAAGTTTGTAACTAAAATAAAGCTGGTGTAACTATATTAATATCAGACTTTTGAGCAAGAAATATCACTTTATAATAAAAAGACATCTCTTAAGAATACAAAGATCATAAGGATGGTTTTATTGAATTTAGTCATAGTAAATTTATTTTTAATACACTGCTAATTTCTAATATTTTCTTTAGAACTTCATTGATACACATAGTCTTAAGAAAAAATGAGCTGTTGAAGAGGGTTTTTTTGTTTTTGTTTTTGTTTTTGTCAGTTGGTCAGTCTTCACAATGACATAAACAGGGACGCATCAGCAGTCTTCTCTGGAACAGTATTAAAGAGCACCAGGATAATAAAAGCTAACATTAAGCTCCTTTGGTATGCTTGGCAAGGCAATGAATGTTACATGTACTATCTCTTATCCTGGGGGGAATATGCTGCTCAGACCTGGAATTTGAAACTGAGTTGAGCTTCACTCTATTCCTGACTCAATTACTGCTTTATTATTAATCTATGGATCCTAAAGGAGCTACAGGCATACCTTTCTTGTTTTCCTTAGAAACATGGAGGTATTAAGGCTATGCATCAGGCCACTGACACTATTGATATAATGTGACACTTGCAATAATAAGTAAACACGAATATTTTCTGAGTTATCAATAAGCTGAATTATCAAACTAGTATGAACTTCATTACTCTTACTAATACTCCTGAGCGGGGAGAGGGGAAGGACTAGTGCACTGACTTGAAGGATTATTTCAAAGGATTTTATAGTATTAAGATGGAAAAAGTGGATGAAAATTTTCAAAATCTCTCTTTTGAAAAATACACATGAAACCAGTTGTTCTTAAATTTGTGCATCCACCAGAATCCCCTAGTAGGCTTGTGAAAACAGATTTCCGGAACTCACTCAGGAGTTTTTCAGTCAAAAGGTCTGGAATGGGACTTGTTAATCTGCATTTCTAACAAGTTTCCAGGTGATGCTGGATGTTTTTGGTCCCAAGACCAGACTTTGAAAAAGCCACCACTTTAAACAAATGAAGAGCCCCACCTGGAAATTATCTCATCTCCAGTATCTGAGCGATTTTTTTCCTAATCTAAAACACTGAATTAGTTTAATGTGAATGAGATTTCTTCCACATTAAAAGCTAACAAACAATTGGATATTTTCCATAAAACAACTGTTGGTACAGGTCCAGTATCCGGAAACCCTCTATGTCTCTATCTCACACCTGGGCAGGGACCTGCAGTGTTGAAATATAATAGTGCTCCACAATTCTCCTTCAAAATTCTAGAGAGTCCCCGAAGGTGAATATTACTATGGCATTTGGCCTTTCATATTAGTTTGCATCATTGCATTTTATGCTACTCCCTACTCTCATGAACACGGAGTCTCATTAAAGTAGGAAAACACTGTAATTGAAAGCGCCCAGAGAAGCCAAGGGTATCCACAAGACACAAATACTTGTCTTCTCCCTTATTATCTGATGTTTAGTGTATCCAACTTACAAAAGGAAATGGATGTAAACAAAAACCCTAAGAGCAACAACAAGTTAGGAAGAATGTCAAGTGGGACATAAAGACACGGTATCTTGAGACAGGCTGGCATTCAGTGCAGCAGAACAGAGAGTAGTCCCTCTAGATAGGTACCTGATAGGACACATGCAGTACAAAAAAGTGCAGAGGCTAAGAAAAGGAATAGGACAGGACAATTAATGACATTGCACCCAGATCAGTAGGGGGACATAATTATAACAGTATTGACCAGGACACGTTAAATAAGTTCTACAGACCTGCTGTACAACATTGCACCTAGACTCAGTGATACTGTACTCTAAAAACTTTAAGAGGTAGATCTCATGTCAATTGTTCTTCCAAAAATAGAAGTAAAATTAAATATATATATATATATATATATATATATACATATATATATATATATGTATGTATAAAGATGAGATATTAGCATGAAACATCAGTAATTCCAATTTGTAGATAGGATCTTGGCAGTGCTAGATGTGGCTGTTTCACTCACACATGGTTCATCTTCCAAGGGTTTGAAAAAACGGAGAAATCACCAAGAGTCATCAAAAGTGGGGAAATCACAGGGTGCCATGTGAATGAGAAAGCTTTGGAGAGAATCTATGGGGAGGATGTACAGCGGCTAAGCCTTTGTACTATAGGGTAGACCCGCTACCCATGCACACACTTGTGACTGCCTTATTTAAATTCAAGTTGTCTTTCTCTCCAGGACCCTTGAAATGATGAAGATCCTTAAATATTATTGCCTTGGTTTCCCTCAATTCACACTGGTGTTTTTACAGGTACCCGGCCAGATACAGATCATATATGATAAAATTGTTTAAAATGCACTTTGCATGGTTTGCTTGAAATAAACTACAGTGCAGTCAAACTTGAGTGAGAAATCTACAACATGTGAGAAACAAGAAAATATTTCCAAAACAGTAAGAAATAAGAAATATTACAACCATTCTGCTTGTCATTTTAAGTTATTTACATAAAGAAGTTGAAAAGTACCACCACTTGCAAAAGAACAGCAGATCATTTTTCCCCCTCAGTGTGGCTAAAAAAAATTTTTTTTTAGAAAATTTGGTATTTTTTTACACTTTTTTTTAAATACTTTTGAGAGCAGGGCAGAGAGAGAATGAGCCGGAAAGGGGCAGAGCAAGAGGGAGACAGAGAATCCAAAATGGGCTCTGTGCTGACAGCATGGAGCCCAATGCAGGGCGCAAACTCACAAACCCACGAGATTATGACCTGAGCTGAAGTCAGACACTTAACCGACTGAGCCACCCAGGCACCCCCTGGTATTTTGACAATATTAAAACCATCAGAACCAAGAAAATTCTTACTTTGGTTGAATTCATAGAACTGTCAGTAATATGCTTTAGAAATTAAATATGTGCATCTCATAGGTAAAATCACAAGGAGCAATGTTTGAAATCAATTTACAAAAATGGTGATTTAACACAAAATTAAACAGTCCTTTTTTTGTGACTGTATCTGAACAATGTCTAAAAATTTTATATCAGCTCCAAACAATATCCACACTTGATCTGATTATGTTACCGTATCTTCAAGTCTTCAGTCACAGAAAAAAATTCTTTCACTTACCATCTTTGTGTCTTTGTAGGGTACTTACCATCTTTGTAGGGTACTCCTGTTCCCCTTTTAATTATGCAAATTTTCAAACATAACCACAAGTACACAGAACACTCTCATCACCCAGCTTTAATATATATTAACATGTGACCAGCTTCAATTTATCTACTGACCCACATATTTTAACCAAAATATTTTTTTATTTTTTTATTTTTTTTATCTTTATTCATTTTTGAAAGACAGAGAGAAACAGAGCACAAGCAGGGGTGGGGCGGAGAGAGAGGGGGACACAGAATCTGAAGCAGGCTCCAGGCTCTGAGCTGTCAGCACAGAGTCCGACACGGGGCTCGAACTCATGAACCGTGAGATCATGACCTGAGCAGAAGGCAGACGCTCAACCAACTGAGCCCCCGGGTACCCCATTTAGCCACAATATTTTAAAGCAAATCCCACAGCATGGTATTTCAACTGTAAATACTAGTATGCTTCTTCTCTAAGGCTATTTTGAAATAATCGCCATACTTTAAGTCAGTTATGCTAAGTGAAATAAGTCACACAGAGAAAGAAAGATACTGTATGTTTTCACTCTTAGGTGGATCCTGAGAAACTTAACAGAAGGGGAAGGGGAAAAAAAAGTTACAGAGAGGGAAGGAGGCAAACCGTACGAGACTCTTAAAAACTGAGAATAAACTGAGGGTTGATGGGGGGTGGGAGGGAGGGGAAAGTGGGTGATGGGCATAGAGGAGGGCACCTGTTGGGATGAGCACTGGGTGTTGTATGGAAACCAATTTGACAATAAATTTCATATTTTAAAAGTCAGTAATTTTTTAATATCATGAAATTTTTGTTTCTTTCTTTTAATCAGGATCTCTCAATGTCCACATACTATATTGTTATATCTTTTAAGTATTATTTATTCCACTGATTTGTACTATCTAATGTTTCACATTCTGCATTTGACTGATTACTTCCTCGTGGTGTATACATTAACTCTCCTATCTGCTGTATTTCCTACAAACTGACAGGTAGATCTTAGAGGACCTGAGGTAGTCAGGCTCAAGTGTTTTGACAACATACTTCATATGTGGTGCTTTTACTTCCTATTACTTCTTATCACTGACCCTATGATAGCTGGTTGCCTCATATTTAATGATGTTAAGATGTATCAGTAGGTTCAGATGATGTTAGTCCACCCTCATTTTAAAATTTCCAATCAAGTGTTCCCCTAATGATTTTAGGATTCACTGTGATTACTGCCCAGACCCACTATTTCATCCCAAGTTTCAAAATGTGATTTTACAATTCTATCATTCTTGGGGTGTCTAAGTGTCTTAGTTAAGAGGCGACTCGATCTCAGCACAGGTGTTCATCTCAGGGTCGTGAGTTCAAACCCCACTTTGGCTCTGCTGAGTGTGAAGCCTACTTAAAAAAAAAAAAAAATATATATATATATATATGTATATATACACACACACACACATACACACCACACACACACGTACATATATTCATATATTCTATCACTCTTATTTATGTATTCATTTGTTGAATTCCAATAAGGATGAACCATCCTCCCAACTTGTTACATTCCATTTTAAGATTTTTTTCAATTCTTCTAATATAAAGAATATTTTCCTATCTATAGAAGTAAAAAATATTTCTTGTCCTATTTTTGGATGTGTAGCCATGATGTAGTTGAGTGCCTGGGGAATGTTAAATAATGCCAATAATGAGCCAGATCATCCCAATGCATAAATTATCCTCGGGCTTACATCCCTTACTTTAGAAGCTTCATTAATTGCTTTAGCAGCATTAACTTTTAAAGGCCATTGGGGTCCCATTAAGTTACAGTTATATTATGTCTCCATCCCAGATGTCTCTCCCCAGAGAGTAGTTTGTGTGTTAAGAGAACTGGGGGTGACAAAAGAGAGAAAGCACCACTTTTAGTTGTAAGTTAACTCAAAAGAGTAAGTTTTGCAAGAATAACCAGAAAATCCATTTATTTAAAGCTTCATAAAATTTGACTGAAGTACTCTTAATAGTCTAGCTATACTCTTAAAAACCATGGCTAATTTTTGCAGCTTGATGAAGCACAGTGCTCATGAGGCCCAAGTTTGCTCCCACTGGATGGGCTAGTTAACATCTTGAGGAAAACAGGAAACAACTCTGGAATTTCTGCACCCTGACTCTGGTGGCTGCCTTGAAAAATGCATGTCATTAAACTTGGAACAGTAGAGAAAGACAACGCATACATTTAAACAACACTAGCAAAGACTCAAAGGAACAACATCAACTAGAATACATTCAGAATAAAAGAATATGCCTTTAGCTCCCATGAAGCCTTCCCTCTGGTGGATTCATGATAATTCTTCCAAATATTTCTATATACACCTTCCCTTTTAAAAATACACTCCTTCCAAACTCACAGAATTATCTTAACAGCACATCACCTCAAAATACAATTCTTTCTCTTTTTTTTTTTTTTTTCATTCATTAATCAGGCTTCTCAAAAGACTAATTAGGCTTCTGCTTAAAAGACAGACACAGAGACCCAGAGGAGGAAGAGAGAACTGCAGGCAGAAGGAGCAAGCATATTAGAGCAACAGGATCAGAGCAAAACAGAGCCAGGGAAACCAGAGGAATTGCTTTAAGAAATCAATGATTTTTTTTTCCTTTCATCAGAAGCCAAGGAGGAAAGATGACCAAGCAGAATGGGCGAGTTGAAGTGTCTGGGCCTGCAGAACATCGCAGAAAGAGAAACAGTTGACTTTGCAGACCCCTGACAGGTTGTACACACAGAAGCTCCAGATACGCCAGAGTGGACTCCTCCAGAAATTAGGAACTTGTCTGAAAATTTACTCACAGAGCAAGTGGGACCTAAGATTTTCTCCCCAAACCAGAGAAGCCTGTTGCTCACTTCCCCTTACCACACAAAAGAACCCCAAAAGGTTCCATAGAATGTTGTGGAGTTCATTCTGGGGTGAAAATACACTGGTTCTCTGCTATCTTTCTGAGCACCACAGTGTACACATTCCTGGTCCTAAGCAAAAACTAATGATACTCCTTGGAAATGAGATAAATGGAAAGGGGGGTACTTTATTTAATGATCAACTGGCTAGTCGGCTGTCTCCCTATTTTTCCTTCTAGGATTTGTTTCGGTCCTTTGGAAGTAAAACTTGGAACTCTTTCTGCTTACCACACTATGATTAGATAAAGAATCCAAAACCACATTTCCCCTGTATTAACCTATTTTATTTTCTCCATTATCACTGTGGTCCCCCTATTTAAGGGAGCTTTTCATTTTTCTTATTATTTTTATTTAAATTCCAGTTAGTTAACATACAGTGTAATATTAGTTTCAGGTATACCATATAGAGATTCAACACTTAAAATACCCAGTACTCATCACAAGTGCACCCCTTAATACTCATCAGCTATTTACCCATCCCCCTACACACCTCCCCTCTGGGAACCCTCTCTATAGTTTATCTACAGTTAAGAGTCTGTTCCTTGGTTTTCCTTTTTTTCCCCATGTTTGTTCGTTTGGTTTCTTAAATTCCACGTATGAGTGAAGTCATGTGGTATTCGTCTTTCTTTGACTGACTTATCTCGGTTAGCCTAATACTCTCTAGCTCCATCCACATCATTGCAAATGGCAAGATTTCATTCTTTTTGATGACTGAGTAATATTCCATTATATATACATATATACAACATCTTCTTTATCCACTTTATCCATTCATCAGTTGGTGGACATGTGGGCTTTCTCCATAGTTTGGCTATTGCTGATAAATGCAGCCATAAAGGTTGGAGTACATGTATTCCTTTGAGTTAGTATTTTTGTATCCTGTGGATAAATATCTACTAATGCAATTGCCGGATCACGGGGTAGTTTGATTTTTAACTTTTTGAGGAATCCTCATGCTGTTTTAAGGGAGCTTTTTCTTTTCCAGGGTGGCATAAAGCTTTTCAACAATTTTATTATGTGGTAATAAAAATAAATTTTCAAATCTAAACAGTAATAAAATAATTATTAAACAGCTATCCATGTGTCAAGATTCCAGGGACAAAGAGAATGCTCCTTAGCCCACAGATTAGAAATTTCAAAGAGGGCACCCGGCAGGCAGGGTTTGTCCTCGTGTGTTCATCAGCTTTACGTTTCAGGAATTACAGAAGCCAAAGTATTCTCCATTAGTATGCATTTAGGACATCTGTCTTCAGTTTACATTATGCAAGTGCATGTTAAAGAGAGCGAAAGCAGGTTTTACAGAGACATACAGAACTCTGAAGAAAGAGGTAAATCAAGTTATTAAATCAATATTTGCAAAATGTCACTGCAAGTAGATAATCCTGGGAATTTTAGCTCAAATATGAATTCAGAGAAGACGACATTTGCTAGGGGTTTATCTGCAAAGATCAAGAGTCTGGTTCACATTATGGATTTGAGTAAGTCACAAGGGAAAAGTTGGCTATGGAAGCAGGACACAGCCATTGCTATGGTCTGAATGTTTATGTTCCACCAAAATGCGTATTTTGAAATCCTAATGCCCGATATGATAGTATTAGGAGGTGGGCCACTGAGAAATGCTGAGGTTATGAGTGCCTCAGAGCCCTTGTGAATGGAATTAGTGCCATTATAAAAGAAGCCCCAAAAGCTCCCTAGCCCTTTTCACCATGTGAGAATACAATAAATCTATCGTTCAGATGAGAGCCTTCACTTGACCATGCTAGCACTCTGATCTCACATTTGCAGCCTCCAGAACTGTGAGAAATAAATTTATGTAAATTCTAAGCCACCCAGACAGTGGTATTTTGTTACAGCAGCCTGAACGTACTAAGACAGCTATTACAAACTTTAGTACCTCCATCTCTCAAAACCCATGGCTGATCTTCAGGAAAATAAAACAATATTAACAATAGATTTTCTCTGAAAAACTAGTATTTTCAAATGCTTCCATTGACTTAGATCCTTCTGAAGGGTTAGATTTTTGCTATTTTGACTCAGAGTTGCCACTGCACAACACATTATTAACATTAAAATAATTATTATCAGAACATATGCAAGCAATCTTACATACAGACTCTCTTTGAGCAGGAGTTGTTTTGTTTGTGTTTATTTGGTTATGCTTTCTTTTTAGGAAGGGGGGAAATATTATCAAAATTGAAGCTTTGAAGAGAAATGGATAACTATTATTTTAGAGATCAGTTCTACTTGAATAGAGACAACATCCAGAAACCACCCCCTTGCATATTTCCCTTTCCAGTCCTCCCTCTCCCTCTCACACACCCAACTTGATCCATGTAACGGGACATGGCCCCAACTTTCAATACAAAGAGTCTCATTTTAGTTGCAATGGCTAATCCCAGACTTGGCTGTTCTGTGATGATTCTGAAACCACCTCTGACCCTGCAGAGTGTGCATTTGTGTGGAAGAATCTTCCACTGTATTATCTTTACCCATTGAAAAACCTAAACATCTTTGAATAATTCTAGGTTATTGTCACCTTGTCTTATCTTCTTAGACTGAACAATTCCCTCTCCATCTATATGGTTACCTTAAATGTATTCATAGAGTGACAGTGTGTTTCCCCTGAGCTTCTTTCTTTGTACCTGATGATTGCCTTGCTGGAGGGAGGCAGATGGAAAGGAATCATGCATTCTTCACCCTTTAAAAAGTAAAGCAACTCAGATTTAAGATGTCACACTGTTTTATTGGAAAGTATAAAAAGAACTGTTTTACGGTGTCATTACAATGACACGGTGCAAGGGCTGGCTCTAAAAAATACCACTACCTTGGGAGACCAAATAGTTTAAGGCAGAAACTATCAAACGATCTCATACTAAACTGTTTATCCATCAATTGAGAATGGAATTGTTTTTTTCTAATGGAGTGCTATGCCTTGTTATGGATTTATTGAATACTGCAATCACCACTGTGAAAATTAATACTGAAGGGAAAATTCATGTGTCATTTGATGACCTAGTTAGGGACACATGTTCAAGATTGAATAAAATATAATCCTAACAGTCAGAAATAAAAACATTACTGGGATATTTTATCTCCACCCTAAGTGGTGGAGTTGGGGTTTAGGTGCCCCAAAATGTATAAAGTAACTAAAATATGCTTTACATGCCTGTGTTTATTTAATGATTACTCCCTTGAACTGCCCAATCAAAAATTCAGACAGAAAAATAACTCTTAATTCCCAACAGTGTTTACCTTAAAAAAAGACATCTTTTGGTTTTTTGGTTTCTTAGGGGTTTTTTTAACAGTCTTAATTCACATATACAACTAGATTCTTAGAAACACCTTTTATTTATGTGCCTTTACATAGTATATTTCATGCATCACAGGGTGGTGAACATATTCTTTCAATGAACTATCACTGTCCTTATTCATATATATAACTAGCACTTTTAGAAACATCTTTTATACATATGTCTTTACATCATTTATTCCTTGTACCACGGTGTGATGAACACATTCTTTCACCAAATACAATCCTTATTCACACGTTAACTATCATTTCAAAAGTAAAAACAGACAAGAGGGGCTAAACTAATAAAGTTCTGCACAACAAAGTAAACAATCAATAGAGTGGAAAGGCAACTTACAGAATGGGAGAAATATATGCACTGTATGTGATAAGCAGTTAATTTCCAAAATACATAAGGCAGTCCTACAACAAAACAGCAAAAACAGCAAAAAACAAAAAAAGCCAAATTTTAAAAATGGGCAAAGGACTTGAACAGACATTTATCTAAAGAAGACATACAAATGACCAACAAGAATATGAAAAGATGCTAAACAGCACTAATCATCAGGGAAATGCAAACCAAAACCACATTATCACCTCACCACCTGTTAGTATGGCTATTGTCAAAATAATAATTACTATTATTGTTGTCATTGTCGGAAAGAATGTGGGGAAATTGGAATGTTTGTATTGTACACTGTTGATAGAATACAGAACTGTGCAGCCCTATAGAAAACAGTACAAAGGGTTCTCAAAAAGTTAAAAATAGAACTATTATATGATCTGGCAATCTTCTGAATTAAAATCAGGATCTTCACTCCTATGTTCACAGCAGCATTATTCACAACAGGCAAGATTTATAAACAACCTAAATATTCATCAATGATGAATGGATAAAGAAAATAAGGTAAATAAATACGATGGTATATTATTCAGTTGTAAACAAAAGTAAGTCCTGCCATATGCATCAATATGGATGAACCTGGAAGACATTATGATAAGTGAAATAAGGTAGTCACAGAAGGACAAACACTGCATGGTTCTGCTTATAGGAAGTATTTTAAGTAGTTAAACTCATGAAAGTACAGAAGAGAGCAATGGTTGCCAGACACTAGACACTCCCTTCAGCAGCAAGAAAATCTTAAAATTTGTGAAGGGAAACAAACATGTCTTGAGCATGTGATAGGTTCATTTGCATATATACTTCATTCCACATGAGGTTTTTTTTCCTATAGCTTATTCCCTAATAGTAGGTTTGTCTAATGCCAAATACTGGATCATGATCCTTACAATGGACTAGATAAGGGTGTGAATGAGGTGGATGTGCAAATCAATTCTTAATATAATAGCAGCACAAAGGAGGGGCATTTCCTTATTGATTTAATAGAGAGCCAAGAATTATCCTAACGTATGTTAGGTCTGTAATTAGAAATTTTATCTTTAAAAATCTTCAGTTCGGTCTTCTAAACTTCAAATGGCATTCTACTTTGGCAAACTGCTTCTCTGGAACAAAACCATGTTTTTACATTTACCTGAAAACATATACCCTAGCTGATAAGCCCTATTCAAGGCTGTATCTTTCTGATTCTAAACCAGACACTTCAGTAGAATTCCATTAACAATAAATGCTTAGTGGTGATCATTTCACAACATATACAAATATCAGATCATTATGTAGTACCCCTGAAACTAATACAACGTATGTCAACTATACCTCAATAAAAAAATAAAAAATGCTTAATTATAACAGATAATATCTTAATAAATTTCTATGACAATATTTAAAATAAGTAAACTAAGGGTCACCTGGGTGGCTCAGTCATTAAAGCATCTGACTTCTGATTTTGGCTCAGGCTGTGAAATCAAGGTTATGAGATTGTGCCCCACCTAGCGCTCTGCACTGAGCATGGAGCCTGCTTGGGATTGTCTCCCTCCCTATTTTTCTGTCCCTTCTCTGCTTGCACACATGCTCACTCTCTCAAAGAAAACAAAAAAGAAAAGAAAGGAAAGGAAAGGAAAGGAAAGGAAAGGAAAGGAAAGGAAAGGAAAGGAAAGGAAAGGAAAGGAAAGGAAAAAAAAAGAAAAAGAAAAAGAGAAAGAAAAAAAAAGAAAAGGGGTAAGTAAACTGATTCTGTCACCATCTCCTCTGCCTCCATAATTACCATAATTCCTGTGATACGTTCTACAAGACGCCCTGTACCATTGATGAATCCACACATCCTATTCTGATAAAGAATTTATTTTTGTATTTTAATAGAATATGTTGTATGTATTTTCAACTTGCTTTTTTCATATATCTTGCAAACCAGTCTGTGACTGAATGTCATGTTTTATAACCCTTCCTAGTCATAATAATGTAGTTGGACCTGAGGTGCTTTCTCATCCCCTACTGCTCTCATGCCCTACTGTGAAATTTACTTAATTTAATTTATATCATAAAGAAGAATGGCAATGCCATAAAGCATGCACATTTAAAATTTAGTAAGTGATACCAAATTTCTCCCCATAGTGTCTATACCAATTAATAACTCCACCAAAATGCTAAATATTTGATATACACCTTTAATCACACTTGACATTAGCATTATTTTTTTAATTCTCATGGTGGGAAATTTATCTATTTAGTGGTTAAATTTTTTCAATTCGTTTTTATGATAATATAACTGCTGAAATCTATGTATAAACTTCAGTGTTTCAACTTCTATGAATTTCCTCTTCCTATCTTTGTCCATTTTTATTGGGTTAATATTCTTCTTAAATATTGGAAATGTTTCCTTTTAGGAATCATAGATGTTACTCCTTTATCTGTTAACATAATAAAAGGTATTTCTTCCCTGTTGTCACTGATACTTAACTCTACTGCACTGTTTTTTCAGTTTCTGTTGGACTATATATCTTAATAGAAACAAATTTACCAATGGCTGTGCTCATAAAGAAACAGCCTGCCAAATTCTATTTTAAAATCTATTAGATGTTTTATTGGGACCACACTGATATTACACATTAACTTATTAGAGACATAATACATTTTTTAAATATTGAGTCTTCCATCCAGGAAAAATGGCATTTCTTTACATTATTTGGCATGTTTTTATGTTCTATAGCAATTTTTTTTAATTACAGGAATGTTTATGTGACTTCATACAATCCAAAAAAATGCAATATATGAATACGGCTAAGCGCATAATGGTTATATTTTTTTTCAAGAAGCTATGATTCTCATTTCTAGTACAAATAGATATAAACTGCACACATAGAAAAACAGGCTGGTCATTAGTTTCAAAATTTTGCCCCAAAATGACCTATAGGTGCATTCTTTTCTGATCTTTCATAAAGTCCAAGAATACAACTAAAGAAAAACTTTATTCTCTGATTCCTACCATTTGAAAGATGTTATTATCTATTGCAATAGACCAAGATATGGAAAGATGTCTGTATTAAACATTTCAAAATGAAGCAGTAATGAGGACCTTCTTGTTAAAAAGGTCACTACCTAAGGATCTTTCTTATAAATTCAAAATGATAAAAATACGGTTATAAAAACCTTGTAAGTACATTTTCTGCATATAGATTTCCCTTTATTATGTGAATTTTTAAAAAATAAGTCTCAAAAAAATAACAGCAATAAATTACATTATTGTATATATTGCATTGAATGGAATATTTGAATTATAATTATCCTACAAAATATCAAGTTGTATCATAATTGAGAAGTGTACCTTGAATTAAAATATTTCAGTATACTTTGGTTTTGGAGTATGATAAAAGCAACCAAATCACCAAAACAGAGTTTTAAGTTGTAGGTTTAAAATGTGGTTTTGCATTAAACTGAAGACATTCATTTAATTTAAAACATAAAAAGAAAGGAAAAGTAGGAAAGTTACTAAAAGTATTACTTTCAAAGTTCACAACATTTATTCAAGGGATCTTATTCTCTTATGAACAACATCAAAAACAATAATAGATTCAGTCTTTAGAAAAGAAAAAAAGAAGGACATCCTGCCATATGTAACAAATACAGATGAACCTGGAGGCTATCATGCTAAGTGATAGCATACCAATTATGTAATATGAGTAAGTTCTGGAAACCTGCTGCTATAAAACACTGCATCTATACTTAATACTGTATTGTGCACTTAAAATTTTTGTTAAGCAGGTAGGTCTCAGGTTAAGTGCTCTTACTACAATTTTAAAGAAATAATGATTGTATGGGGTGCCTGGGTGGCTCATTCAGTTGAGCGTATGACTTTGGCTCAGGTCATCTCGCAGTCTGTGAGTTCCAGCCCCACGTTGGGCTCTGTGATGACAGCTCCAAACCTGGAGGCTGCTTTGGAATCTGCTTTGGTCTCCTTCTCTCTCTGCCCCTCACCCCCCACTGTCTGTCTTTGTCTCTGTCTCTCTCTCTCTCAAAAATAAATAAACATTTAAGAAAAGAAATGATTATAAATTAAAAGAAAAATCATAACTATTTTTCACCTATTAGATTAGCACAAAACTTAAAAGGAAATAACACTCATAGCTAATGAGGATAAGCCATCTTCAGACTTTGTTCATAGAGTATGAGTTGCTTCCTGGGGAAATTAATCTGGAAATTGTGTATTAAAATTTAAAATGTTACCTACTCCAGAAAATGTTCCATGTACACTTGAGAAGAATGTATATTCTACTGCTTTAGGATAAAATGTTCTAAATATATGTGTTGATTCCATCTGGTCCATGTGCCATTCAAAGCTATTGTTTCCTTACTGATTTCCTGCTTAGATGATTTGTCCATTGCTATAAGTGGGGAGTTAAAGTCCTCTATTATTATGGTATTATTATCAATGAGTTTCTTTTTATTTGTTATTAATTGATGTATATATTTTGGTGCTTTCAAGTTGGGGGCATCAATATTTATAATTGTTAGATGTTCCAGGAGGAAAGATCCTTTAATTATGATATAATGTACTTCTTCATCTCTTCTTACAGTCTTGTTTTAATATCTAGTTTGTCTGATATAAGTATGATGTCCATTAGCATGATAGACAGTTCTCCAGTCCCTAACTTTCAATCTGCAGGTGTCTTTAGGACTAAAATGAGTCTCTTGCAGGCAGCATATAGATAGGTCTTGATCTTTTATCCATTCTGATACCCAGTGTGTTGTGACTAGAGCATTTAGTCTAATTACATTTAGAATTGAAAGATATGAATTTAGTGCCATTGTATAGTTTGTACAGTTGGTGTTTCTGGTGATGTTCTCTGGTCCTTTCTAGTCTTTGTTGGCTTTTGGTCTTGTTTTATTTTTTTCTCCACTCAAAGAATGCCCCTTAAAATTTCTTATAGGGCTGGTTTAGTGGTCACAAACTCCTTTAGTTTTTGTTTTTCTGGAAACTCTTTATCTTTCCTTCTATTTTGAATTAGAACCTTGCTGGATAGAGAATTATTCACAGCATATTTTTCTGATTCATCACATTGAATATATCCTGCCACTACATACTGGGTTACAAATAAGCCCTCAACAAGTACAAAAGGAATGAGATCATATCATGCATACTTTCAGAGCACAACACTATGAAACTTGATCTAACCACAAGAAAAAAAATTGGAAAGACACAAATACTTGGAGATAAAGAGCATCCTACTAAAGAATGAATGGGTTAACCAAAAAATTAAAGAGGAAATTAAAAAGTACGTGGAAACCAATGAAAATAAAAACCTGACAGTACAAAACCTCAGGGACGCAGCACAAGTGGTCATAAGAGGGAAATATAAAGCAATACAAGCTCTCCTAAAGAAGGAAGAAATGTCTCAAATACACAACCTAATGTTACATCTAAAGGAGCTGTAAAAAGAACAGTAAATAAATCACAAGACAGCAAAAGAAAAGAAATAATAAAGATTAGAGCAGTAATCAGGGCGCCTGGGTGGCTCAGTCAGTTAAGTGTCTGACTCTTGATTTTAGCTCAGGCCATGACCTCACAGTTTGTGACCTTGAGCCCTGCCTCAGACTCTGCACTGATGGTGTGGACCCTACTGGGATTCTCTTGCCCTCCTCTCTGCCACTCCCTTGCTCACTCACGCTCTCTCTCTCAAAAATAAATTTTTAAAAAATTCTCAAAGATTAGAGCAGAAATCAATAACAAAATTAAAAAAAAATGAAATGGATCAACAAAACCAGGAGCTGGTTCTTTGAAAGAATTAACAAAATTGATAACCCCCTAGCCCTACTGATCAAAAAGAAAAAGCCAAATAAATAAAATCACAAATGAAAGGTGAGAGATCACAACCAACACTGCAGAAATACAAACAATAAGAGAATATTATCAGCAATTTATATGCCAACAAATTGGACAATCTAGAAGAAATGGACAAATTCCTAGAAACATATAAACTACCAAAACTGAAACAGGAAGAAACAGAATATTTGGACAGACCCACAACCAGCAAAGAAATTCATTCAGTAATCAAACATCTCACCACCCCCCTCTCCCTGAAAACAAACAAAAAAAAAAAACAACAGGAGTCCAGGGCCAGATGGCTTTCCAGAGGAATTCTACCAAACATTTAAAGAAGAGTTAATACCTATTCTTTTAAAGCTGTTCCAAAAAATAGAAATGAACAGAAAACTTCTGAACTAATTCTATGAACTCAACATTACCTTGATTCCAAACCCACAGACCACTAAGAAGGAGAACTACAGACCAATTTCTCTGATGAACATGGTTGCAAAAATTCTCAGCAAGATACTAGCTAACTAAATCCAGCAGTACATTAAGAGAATTATTCACCATGATCAAGTGGGATTTATTCCTGGGCTACAGGGGTGGCTCAATATTCACAAATCAATGTGACACATCAGATTAATAAAAGAAAGGACAAGAGCCACACAATCTTTTCAACAGATGCAGAAAAAGCATTTGAAAGAATACAGCATCTTTTCTTGATAAAAAACCCTCAAGAAAATAGGGATAGATGGAAAATATCTCAACGTCATAAAGGCCATATACAAAAGACCCGCTGCTAATATCATCCTCAATGGAGAGAAACAGTGAGCTTTCTCCCTAAGGTCAGGAACACAACAGTGCTGTCCACTCTCACTGCTCTTCTTGAACATAGTGATGGAAGTCCTAGCCTCAGCAATCAGATGACAACAAGAAATAAAAAGCATCCAAATCAGCAAGGAAGAAATCAAACTTACACTCTTCACAGACGACATGATACTCTACATGGAAAACCCAAAAGACTGCACCAAAAAACTGCTAGAGTTGATCCGTGAATTCAGCAAAGTCACAGGATATAAAATCAATGTACAGAACTTGGTTGCATTTCTTTTTTTTTTTTTTTAATGTTTATTTATTTTTGAGAGTGACAGAGACAGAGTATGAGCTGGAGAAGGGGCAGAGAGAGGGAGACACAGAATCTGAAGTAGGTTCCAGGCTCTGAGCTGTCTGCACAGAGCCCGACATGGGGCTCAAACCCATGAACCATGAGATCATGACCTGAGCCGAAGTCAGACATTTAACCAACTGAGGCACCCAGGCACCCGGGAAATTGGTTGCATTTCTATATACCAATAATGAATCAGCAGAAAGAGGAATCAAGGAATTGATCTCATTTACAATTGCACCAAAAACTGTAAAGTGCCTATGAATAAACCTAACCAAAGAGGTAAAAGATCTGTACACTCAAAACTATAGAAAGCTTATGAAAGAAATTGAAGAACATGAAGAAATGGAATAAGATTCCACGCTAATGGATCAGAACAACAAATATTGTTAAAATATTTATACCACCCAAAGCAATCCTTATAAAAATAATACCAGCATTCTTCACAGAGCTAGAACAAACAATGCTAAAATTTGTATGGTACCAGAAAAGACCCCAAATACCAAAGTACTGTTGAAAAGGAAAACCAGTGTTGGAGGCATCACAATTCCAAACATCAAGCTATATTACGAAGCTATAATCAAGACAGATGGTACTGGCACAAAAACAGACACAGAGATCAACGGAACAGAACAGAGAACCCAGAAATGGACCCACAAATGTACGGCCAACTAATCTTTGACAAAGCAGGAAAGAATATCCAATGGAAAAAAGACAGTCTCTTCAGTAAATGGTGCTGGGAAAACAGGACAGCAACATGCAGAAGAATGAACCTGGACTACCCTCTTATACCATATACAAAAGTAAGTTCAAAATGGATAAAAGACCTAAATGTAAGACATGAAACCATCAAAATCCTAGAGGAGAAAACAGGCAACATCTTTGACCTCATTTGCAGCAACTTCTTACTAGACATATCTCAGGAAGCATGGGAAACAAAAGCAAAAATGAGCTACTGGGACCTCATCAATATAAAAAGCTTCTACACAGCAAAGGAAACAATCACTAAAACCAAAAGGCAACTAACGGAATGGGAGAAAATATTTGCAAATGACATATCAGATAAAGGATTAGTATCCAAAATCTATAAATAAGTTATCAAATTCAACACCAAAAACAAGTGATCCAGTGAAGAAATGGGCAAAAGACATGACACTTTTCCAAAGAAGACATCCAGATAGCTAAGAGACACATGAAAAGATGCTCAATATCACTCAGCATCAGGGAAACACGTACCAAAACTACAATGAGATACCATCTCACACGTGTCAGAATGGCTAAAATTAACAACTCAGGAAACAACAGATGTTGGCAAGGATGTGAAGAAAGGGCAACACTTTTGCACTGCTCGTGGGAATGCAAACTGGTACAGCCATTCTGGAGAACACTATGGAGGTTCCTCAAAAAAATAAAAATAGAACTACCCTATGACCCGCAATTGCACTACTAGGTATTTATCCAAAGAACCAAAAATGCTGATTTGAAGGGGCACATGCACTTATAGCAGCATTATCAGCAATAGCTAAATTATGGCAAGAGCCCAAATGCCTATCGACTGATGAATGGATAAAGAAGATGTGACTACTTTGGGACTCTGTCCTACTGTAATAACACTTGTATCTAAAAATAAATGTGTAACTGTGCTTATTGCAACATTGCCTGTTACGGTAAAAAAAAAAAAAAAAAAAAAAAAAAAAAAAAAAAAAAAAAAAAAAAACCTACAAATATAAATAGTTTAAAAAAAATGAGATTCATTGTGATTAGAGTGCCTTGGGCTATACTTTCATTCCTTTATCAAGCTCTGTGCGTAAGGAATGGAACAGAGGATGAGATCAGCTTCTAAAGAAACAGATAATAAACAGGGGGCCAGTGTAGACACCCAGAGAAAAAGGTCGAGTTCTATTAGAAAATAGAGACATGGTCGTATAGACAAGCAACAAATACATATTATGGCACCAGTTGGCCCTTTCAAGTCAGTAAGTAGGAGCAGAAGGAAAAATACTATTTTACACTACATTTGAGCCCTGGGAGTCTGAAAGGACATTTTTGGAGAGTTAACAAATGCTTCCTCACAGAGCCCACTAGGTATCTCTGGAATGGTGGACAAGTGGGAAGGAAATAGACCTTTATTAGTATCTCCAAAGTATTTAATATACATTTTACCATATTCTTACAGTAAGGTAAGCTAGAGGAAAAAATGTTATTAAGAAAATCATAAGGGAGAGAAAATACATTTATAGTACTGGACTATATTAATCAAAAAAATCTGCAGTTAGGTGGACCACACAGTTCAAACCGCCTTGTTCAAGGATCAACTGTACTAGCACTGCTCTGGACACCAGGTGTTGACTATGTCCTCTTCCTCTTACAGCTTCCCTGAAAGAACAAACTCACATAAAACACCACTGAGCAATGCGAAAATTGTTATGTATCTTGACAGGGAGATGAACAAGAATCTTCACTGAAAATAACTCAAAAACTCTCTACTTACTTCTCCAAATCCCCCTCTTGGCCAAGCATCCACAAGCTTCCTGTCTCCTTTTTCTCCATGTGAGCTCGGTTTCCTCAGCTCCACCTGGCTTCCTCTAGGCTTTCCTCATTGAAAACCATTTTTCTTTATCATCATTCATGTAAAATGGCATCCCTCCACCTGGGCGACCTGGTTAAGGTGGACCTCAGCCCTGGAAGCTCATCCTCTACTTTCAGGGACCTTAGTGAGCCACTTTGAACACAGGAACACTATGCTACAAGGAACTTTCATTCTAGACTTCCAGAAAATAAAACTAACTCCCTCCATAAGGCTGCTTTCATTCTGTACTCTCAAAAGACAAGCTTTACGGGAAACACTGTGATCATAAGAGAAAGGAGAAAAAATATTTAAATATGAAGAAGAGATACAGCAATTATTGAAAACTAGTCCATTCTCTTAGACCATAATAAAGACAAAAAAAATAATAAAATATCTCCAAACCCTGTATGAGACAGAAAAGTTACAATGGCCACAAAGGAGTCATTAAAATTGGTTCCTTATTTCATCTAGAATAAGCTTCACTGTTAAACTATTTCAGTCAGTATTTCAGCTTTTCCCCACTAGACTACTTCAAGCATCATTTATAGAAAAATTAGTAAACGCAAGACAATCCAGTATGTGAGTAGAGCTAATCCCACAAAAGATATTCCACAGTTCAATAGTAACTCAACCTCACTAGAGATAATTCCACAGTAGATGTTGAGGATAAAAAGCACTCAATAAATACTAGCTATTATTATTATGTTATTATTATTGGTCTTAGCCTTCATGTTCCAGATTTAACACTTTAGTACTTGACATGAAAAGTTACAGACTAATGAATGAATGGGCTATAAGGTAAAATACATGTCTTACTACATGTCACAGTAAAAAACAATTTTTCTAAACACTGAGGTAGATACAAGTTTTATTTTTCCTTACTGGTAAGACTTCTTGCACAAGTAGGCCCCTGGTTCTCATAACCAACAATGAATGATATGTGCCTTCTACTGAGTTCTGACTCTATACGTACCATGATATATGTTTTAATTTATAACACAGATAATTAGCACATAATCCCAAACTGGCCACACCACTCACGAATTCCTTTTCCTCTCCAAGAAGGAGGAATAATGCAATAGATTCATCAGGTGTGAGGATGCTTTGACTATAGTCCTATAATACGGAACTTTCACTATTCTGGTAAAATGGGAGGGTCCAAATAGAGATGGCTTCTTGTGGTATTCTTCCTTCAATGTATTAGGAAGAAAGACAATTAAAATTTTCTCCAAAGTGTTTGAGAAACGGAGAGAAGGTCAGTGTGCCTGGAGAATACAACAATGGGAAGAGTGAAGAGAAGAGGTGCAGGTAGGAGCTAGATCATATAAAGTTTGATTTTATTCTGGCTGCAATGGGAAACCCTTCAACTGTTTTAAGAAGGAGAGTAATGTAACGTAACAATGTCTTTGTAAAACTCTCTCTGGGGGCTCCTGGCTGGCTCACTCTCACGAGAGTTCATGAGAGTTCAAGCCTCACAGTGGGCATGACACCTACTTAAAAACAAAACAAGACAAAAAAAAAAAAAAAAAGAACTGTCTCTGGCTGCTAATTAGAAACTAAGTTGCAGGACAGCAAGATTGGAGAGCATTTAGAAGATGGGTACAGTGGTTCAGGTGACTAACAATTATTGCTTAGACTAGCATTATTATACAGAAGATGGTAAAAGGTTACCCTATCTTAAATACGTTTTGAATACTGAGATGTCTAAGGTTACTATTGAATAATCAAGGATCATTCATAAGTGTCTGTAGCAAGCAACATGTAAATGCCACTGCTATTTGCTGAGAAAGGGAAGACATGGCAACGGAGACTGTCAGTTTGGAGGAGGGTTATGTAACAGCTTAGTGTGACCCATATGAAATATGGAGTCTCTACACCTTTTCTTTCTTTTTCTCATACGATTACTGTGGCTAGAACCTCCCGTACCATGAATAAAAGTGGCAAGAGGAGACATCTTGTCTTGTTCCCAGTGTTAGAGGAAAAGCTTTCAGCTATTCACTGCTATGATGTTGGCTGTGGGTTTGTCATATATAGCCTTTATTACATTAAGGTATGTTCCCTCTAAACGCACTCTGAGAGTTTTTCTCATGAATGGGTGTTGAGTTTTGCCAAATGCTTTTTTTTTTCATCTACTGAGATAATATGGTTTTCATCTTTCATTTTGTTGATGTGATATATATCACAGTGATTTGCAGACATTAAACTATCCTTGCATTCCCAGAATAAGTGCCCGAATTGTGGTGAATGATCCTTTTACTGTATTGTGGATGAAATATGGTGTATCTAACCTACAGATGGGATTAGATGAGATCACCTGCTAAAAGAGAATAGATGGAGAGAAACACTAAGGACAGAGACTGCAGATTCTCCAGTGTTCAGATGGGATGAGTAAGAATAAGAGATTAAAAAGGAACAGCAGGTGAGAGTGATGTTACAAAAATCATTCAGAATAGCATTTCAAGAGGGAAGATGAAGTCAGCAATGTAGAAACCTGAACAACTACATTACAATGAGAATGCAAAATGGACTATACATTTGGTCAAGATTCAAGTTACTAATGACTTGGAAAAGATTATTTCCTTGTATCTGTGAGGAGTAGAGAGCTTGATAAAAATAGGCTTATCAATATATAATTAGAGTCCATTGTATCCAATTTTCACTTTTTGAGTTTCTTCTTTGAAGAGTTCTGTTGGTGAGGATTAATATTTCATTATGTTAGTCTTAGAGAATTTCAAAAAATAAAAGTTTATTATTTTAAACAGACTAACACCCATTCTATCTGAAGTACCATATGAATCTACTGGACTCTTATAAATCTAAGGTATATGATAAGGCAGGAATTTAGTGATCTTATGTTTCCACTATCTTGAAACATTTTGCTATTTCATAATCCTAAAATTCATTTTATCACTATTCATCAATAATTCCCATGTAAGCTAAAAGAGAGACTAAAATATAAAAATGGAAAAATATTAAACTAACCTAAAAGGATATTCCAAGAGTGAAATAAGTCATAATTCTTCAATTTTCTAATTGTTAACCAAAGTATTACATCATCTTTTGCAAAGGATTTTTAAAAGACGGGAAAAACTATCTCTATAGCCTATTTTTATTTTTCATTGAACACAGTTGAGAATTCAGTTTTTTTTCCTGCCCATATGGCAAAGCAAATACACAAGACATTTCACAATCACTAGACAAATGAGATGAATACAAAGAGACAGGCTTACTCTGAAATCTACTGGTACTGAAATTGATTATGTAAGTGAAATATCAGACTATGAACCTTCAGATGATGACATCTATAGATGAATTTTCTCAAACTTAAGAATCAATGTTTGAACAATATACTTCTAAGGACAAAAAAGGAAATATAGCATTGTCATCTATTTAATCATTTAATAGGAAGGACATTATCATACAATTTTTTTTGTGACAAAAACCTGGACCATCTCTTTTTGCTAAAAAAAAACAGTATGTGGCAATAGTCCTTTATCTTTAATGAGGTGAATGTAGCAAAAATTATTTTATACACAGAGATTTGCTATGTTTAATGCTTATTATAATTTTTAACAGTAATTCTCTCTCCCTGTATTATCTTTAATAAATTATTTGTAGAAATAATAAATATTTTATTTCTTAATTTTTGTAACGTTTATTTATTTTTGAGACAATGCAAGAGACAGAGTGCAAGCAGCAGAGGGGCAGACACAGGGAGACACAGAATCTGAAGCAGGCTCCAGGCTCTGAGCTGTCAGCCCAGAGCCCGACGCAGGGCTCAAACTCACGAACTGTGAGATCATGACCTGAGCGGAAGTCGGACACTTAACCAACCAAGCCACTCAGGTGCCCCACTAATAATGTTTTAAATAGATGATAGTCCATTAAGCCCTAATGATAAATAATGACTATCTTTCCTTGTACACTAAGAGTTTAAAAATGTGAGATGAGGAAATGAAGTTCTTTAATTATATAGTTTAAGCAATATTTTTAGGAATATTGCTGTGAGGAGAAACAGAAATGGCAATAGCTGTAGAGAGATAGAGGTTTAAGAGATATTAAAATGGGTGCTATAACTCAATAATTCTGGATAATGCTAGAATCCAGCATTGGGAAAAGACCTGTACCCTGACCCAACAGGCTCCCTTGACTATTTTAATACAAATGGAGTCTGAAATAGCCATTAAGCAGTGGTCCTCAATCTTAGCTGCTGAGGCTCTAGAGGCACACCTATGGGAATCTTATGACCCTCCAAATGTATGGAAGTTCTGTGGTGGCACTTGTAATTTACATCAATGTACTATGATTACTCTTGTACAAAGAATACATTAAAATAAAACATGTCTTCTAATACAGTTAGTAGGGATAGAAACTAATCAAAGTACTGCTCATGTCCTCCCCCATAGAAGCAGAGTGGATCCTGCTATGTAGCAACACACAAAGGAAATCAGTCTTCGTATAAGCCTGTGAGGTGAGGTAGGGTAACTGGCTTGGTCTCTAACTTAGAACCCACACACAAGTGAGTGAGAGCCAACTAAAATGATGCCTGTCCTCAATAAGATGTTGTATATGAGCAAAGGTAGATTTTGTTGGGTAGGCAAAGCAAATACCTCAGGAATTCTTACTGATTTTTTCTGTAATGAAACTGAATGGTGCCATGATCACACCGTGATATGGTATAATACTAAATTTGATAGGATTCAACTACCTCATGTAAATAAGTCTTATGATAACACTCATGTTGATGATCCAGTGCACTGGGAGAATAAGCTAACACCTCCTCAGGATGTAATATCCTTAGAAAATAACCGGCCTAAAGAAGAACTGAATCTAGCTAACCATCAGCTTGTTTCTGTGCTAAACAATTCTACATAAGTTTATCTTGATGTACAAAGAGCAGTAGATCAAGAGGGGGGGGAGGGGGGGAATTATCAATTGTACAAGAATATGAAAATATATGTAATACCTTTTTGAGACAAATTAGTTGTTTCTTTAAACCCATCTCTATCTCACACTGCCTTCTCCAAATGTTAGGCATATTTGTGTTGGTGCTATTGGTATATCTATTCTATAAATACTTTATCAAATGTAAATGATCTGAAAAATATGATGACTTTGCTCTAAGGGGTCCGTGGCCTGAGACCAGGGTATGGACTGTGACATAAGAAGAAATATATATTTGGTCTGTCTCTGGTTCCAGACACAGAGTTCCTAAATCCCTTGGAATTTCTGGGTAATAGGAATATATTTAATTCAAATGAGACAATTCTTGTTGGGCTCCTGGATGGTGAGTGGTCACCAAAAAGACCAAGCATGATTACAGGCTTGGAACTTTCAGCGCCCTCCCCTATTCTCCAAGGAGGAAAGAAGAACTAGAGATTAAGTTAATAGTCAAACATGACGATGTGATGAAGCCTCCATAAAAGTTCCTCAAGTAGGAGGTTCAGAGAACTTCTGAGTTTGTGAATACATCCACATGCCAGGATGGGGACACATCCCAATACCAAGGAGACAGAAGCCACTGTACTTGGGACCCTTCCAGACCTTGCCCTATGTACCGCTTTATCTTGCTTTTCATCTGTATCTTTTTTAAAATCCTTTATAATAAAACAGAAAATAAGTGTTTCCTGGAGTTCTGGGAGCCATTATGAGCAAATTATGGTACCTGAGGAGGGGGTTACAGGAACTCCTAATTTGTAACTGGTTGGTCAGAAGTACAGGCAACAACCTAAAACTTGTGACTGGCATCTGACATCACAGCAATACTGTGGGACTGAGCCCTTAACTCTGTACTCATTCTATCTTGTTAGTTTCCTAACTGAATTGCAACACAACCAATTGGTGTCCACAGAGTTTAAAAATTGGTTTCGGGGGAAAACCCACATGTGGTATCCGAGTGTTAGGAGTACAGGAAAATGGTTTTTTCCTTTATGTAGACAGACATTCCCGTGGATTTGTAAGTAGGAAGAAGGAGTAATGCTTGTCTGATTCCTTCTCCCTTCCGTAAGAACTATAAAGCAATCCACATTCAGGAAGTTATCAAAGGTCACGCAGCTAATCAGTGGCTGAGAGAAGACTTGAAAGTAAATCTCATCACAGAGTTTAAATGCTTAACACTGTACCACAGGGCACCTGGGTGGCCCAGTCACTCAGTCTCTGACTTTAGCTCAGGTCATGATCTCACAGTTGGTGAGTACAAGCCCCAGAATGGGCTCGCTGCTGTCAGCACGCTTCAGATCTTCTGTCTCCCTCTTTCTCTGTACCTCCCCTGCTCATGTGCTCTCTCTCTCTCTCTCTCTCAAATATAAAAGAAACAAAAATAAATAAATAAGTGCTTAACTACTGTTCCATGACTCAGGAAAGGCGACTGCTTGTCTTACAGTAACCCAGTCAACTGCATGTTTGTCTCATTCATATTTTTGTTGTAGCATTCGCCAAGCTGTTTTGTGATTTGTTTATTGTGTGTTTTTAAACTAGATCTCTGTGCCCTTTATGACAAGCAATGTGCATCTCAAATAGAATCCAGTACTTGGCAAATGAAGTCAGGGAAGGGAGGGAGGCAAGAAAGGAGGGCAGGTGGAAGGGAAGAAAGAAATAGAGATAAGGAAAAGAAAAGGAGGTGAATGTGGAAGATGCACACAAATAAAGAGCTGTTCATGATTCTGCCACAAACTGGCTTGTAACTGGGGAGCTACAGACAGTGAGACATAAAACCTCCACATGTCCCAGTTCCACGGTATATAAATTGAATGTTTTGGATTAAGTGAACAATTTTCAAACTAGTTTTCGGTGTGAAATTTCTTTAACACCTGATCCAAGTTGTAAACAAATTATTTAAGTGCTGTTGAAATTGATAAGTTATAAGGAAAATCTAGTCATTTCTCTGCCCTCAGCTCATCAGAGTGACTATGCAAAGCCACATATCTACTAGAGCTCCAAAGCACTGGAAAAACAATGAATAAGGTGGTTTCCTTCTTTAAAGACTGGTCAACCTCCCAGAGAGAAGTTTGGCAAACCTTAGCACTGTGGGGATGGGGATGATTCTTCTCTTTTAAACTGCTGACTTCTCCATGTCCAACACCACCAACCCTTACCTGAATAATCAATTATCTTATGGGGCGCCTGGGTGGCTCAGTCGGATGAGCGACTGACTTTGGCTCAGGTCATGATCTCACGGTCTGTGAGTTCAAGTCCCACATCAGGCTCTGTGCTGACAGCTCAGAGCCTGGAGCCTGCTTCTGATTCTGTGTCTCCCTCTCTCTATGCCCCTCTCCTGCTCAAGCTCTCTCTCTGTCTCAGAAATAAACATTAAAAAAAATTTTTTTAAATGACAACAAAAAGGAATGTTGTTTTATATGACATGAAAATTCTGTTACTGTAAAAAAAATCAGCTTCATCAACCTAAGTGTCCATAGATAGATGAATGGTTAAAGAAGGTATAGTATAGGGGCACCTGGGTGGCTCAGTTGGTTAAGCATCCGACTTCGGCTCAGGTCATGATCTCACAGTTCGTGGGGTCAAGCATTGTGTCAGACTGTGCTGACAGCTCAGAGCCTGGAGCCTGTTTCAGATTCTGTGTCCCCCTCTCTCTGTGCCCCTGCCCAACTTGTGCTCTTTCTCTCCCTCTCTTTCAAACATAAGTAAACATTGAAAAAGTTTTTTTAACTGAGAACAAACTGAGGGCTGATGGGGGGTGGGAGAGAGGGGAGGGTGGGTGATGGGTATTGAGGAGGGCACCTGTTGGGATGAGCACTGGGTGTTGTATGGAAACCAATTTGACAATAAATTTCATATATTTTAAAAAAAATTTTTTTAAAGAAGATGTAGTGTAAGGGGCACCTGTGTGGTTCAGTCAGTTAAACACCTGACTTCAGCTCAGGTCATGATCTTACAGTCATGAGTTTGAGCCCTGCACTGGGCTCTCTACTGACAGTGTGGGGCCTGCTTTGGGTCCTTGGTCTCCCTCTCTCTCTCTGACCCTCCCCCTCCCTCCCTTCCTCTTCCCTACCTCTCTCTCAAAAATAAATATTTTTTAAAAATATGTAATATGTACACACACACACACACACACACACACACAGTGGAATATTAGCCATAAAAAGAATGAGATCTTGACATGTGCAACAACATGGATGGACCAGAGTCACAGAAGGAAAATTATCACTTGATTTCAATCATGTGTGGCATCTAAAAAACAAAACAAATGAAAAAAAAAAAAAAAAAAAAAAAAAAAACAGAAACAGACCCCTAAGAACAGAGAACAAATTGATGGCTGCCATAGGGGAGGAAAGTGGGGGATTGGCAAAGTGAGTGGAGGGGAAGAGGTACATACTTCTGGTTATGGAATGGATGAGTCAAGGGGATGAAAGGTACAGCACAGGGCACACAGTCAATGGTATTATAACAGGGTTGTACAGTGACAGATGGTAGCTACACTTGTGGTCACACAGCATCACGCACAGCATTGTCAAATCACTATCTTGTATGCCTAAAACTAAGGTAACATTGTGTGTTAACTACACTTCATTAAAAAAGAAAAGAAAAACATTAGCTTCATTATAGTAATTCATAAATTAATATCCCTACTACTTATCAGACATACATCTGAGGTTCAGTGTGCATAACTGATATGGCAAGAATAAACACAAAGAAAAATGCTTTAAAAAGTTCATAAGCCACAGGACCACATTTAAGCATATAAAATCATGCTAATGCTTGTATTGTTATTGGGGCTTTTTAAGTCTTTTGGTTTATGTCCACATTCCTATATGTATTCCACATAAAGATAATTTTGTAAGTAAAAGCTATTATTTTGTACTCTAAAAAATGAGAAAATTAAGAGCAATTTTTCATTATCTTTCCTTTTTTTCTGTTATCAGATTTTCACTCTATTAAGAGTTTTGAGGATTACTTTCTGTTAAAGCATCAAATCAAACTAATTACTCAGAGACAGTTTAAAGTTAAAGATAACTGAATAGTTCCAAAGATAAAAAGCACGCCCACATTCTCTTGAGAAACCTCTGTTGATCAGATTTGGACTAGCGCTTAGCAATAACAAAATAGCATCTCGAAATAGCAACAGACAAGTACAAAAGAGAGCAGGCCATTCATGGAAGGGTCTTCCTTGGAGACCGCTCTAAATTTATTTCCAAAGCTTTAGGCAACAATAAACCTCTCTTTCTCCCCACATTTGCAGTAGCATTAACTCCGAGTCCCCACCACAACAGAATGATGAAAACAGATTCAGGGTCCTTTGCAGCTTTACAAAATGCCTGTCCGCTAGTTCTAAGCAAATGTGATCTTTCTTCCTTAAATCTACTGGGAAAAGGGACCCTTTCTAATGGAGTAAATAAGTTTCAAGTAATATGAAGGTATCATCTCCTTCAAATACTTCTCCCCACTTCACATACAAATCTGATCACTTTCCTTGCTTGACATAGTATCAGTACTAATTTCCTCCCCTAAATTACTTTAGAAAGAAGTGTGAAAATTTTATCATAATAAATACAATTTTAGCTTTAACTTACTATCACCATCTCACTGATCAAATACATAGCACAAAACAGAATACAGAATGATATGTAACTATAGCTATTGACCCAAAAAATGTTGAAAAAATCTGTGTTTAATTTTAAAATAGCAAAACTAAGTCTCGACTTTGTTCATTTTTTTAATTCTATTTATTTGTTTCACCAAAAAAATATATAATTACAAAGAGTTGATTCGAACATTAATGTTGATCTAACCATTAGAAAATATTATATTTGGGGGGCGCCTGGGTGGCTCAGTCGGTTGAGTGTCGGACTTCGGCTGAGGTCATGATCGCACGGTTCGTGAGTTCAAGCCCCACGTCGGGCTCTGTGCTGACAGCTCGGGGCCTAGAGCCTGCTCCAGATTCTGTGTCTCCCTCTCTCTCTGCTCCTCCCCTGCTCACACTCTGTCTCTCTCTCAAAAATAAATAAAGATTTTTAAAAAATTATTTTTAAAGAGAAAAGAAAATAATGCATTTTGGGGGTACATGGGTGGCTCAGTGGGTTAAGCGTCCAACTTCAGCCCAGGTCATGATCTCACAGCTCATGGGTTTGAGCCTCGCATCGGGCTCTCTGCTGTCAGCACAGAGCCTGCTTCAGATTCTCTGTCCCCTTCTCTCTCTGCCCCTCCCCTGCTTGCACTCTCTCTCTCTCTCTCAAAAATAAACATTTTTTTAAAAAAAGAAAATAATGCATTTTTTATGGTAAGCATAGTGATCTAATTCATCTTTAGTCACTCTGATCTTCCTATTATTTTCTTAAGTGTATGTTACAAGTGGCTCAATGAAATTCTTGTGATATTATCTGCCCCATAGATGAGGACCAGTATTTCAGGATTGAATCCATTTCCAGTTAGGAAATTGAGGTAATGGTCAAGGTAGAGGATGGTCTTGTATGATGAGTATGCAGAATCCCTTAATGGATGCCAGTTGTCCCAGTGTGCGATGGCAATTGTTCTGAGTTCATTTTCCAAAGAGTGTGAGGATGTTTGTTTTCTAGCAGATATTTTAGCAATACACATTTATCACCCAAAACTTTCTATAAAGCAGCCAGACTCCAGCTTAGAAATAGCACAATCCTTTGCTAACCACACACCTTATTAAAGGGGCATGGTACACTGTCCTCTCCATAACCTAATTCTTAAGTGATCTTTTCCTTCCAAACTTTCTACTCAAGCACTGCTCTCCACCTTCCTCTGTGTGATCAGTCATCTTTCTTCACAACCTGAGATATTTGTAGAACATTTTCTTTATGTGTTTTCCTCCTACAGAAACCCAGCTCCTTGCTGGGACTCCTCTGCAAACTTCTCTTCCAGAAACTGTTTTTCTGTCTCACACACTGCATACCTGGCTTCCCAGCCTTTTTCCAGTCCCTCCTCCCCTTTCCTCTGATCCCCAGAACTCAACTTTGTGGCTACAGCAGCCTCTCTATTCCCACCACCCTCTCTTTCGTTGCACCTCCCTGCTAATCTCCTAAACATTCTTCATGAATTAAACCCTTCACTAATTAAATCCTGACTCAGGGTCTTCCTCATCCTCCTACCTTCCGGCCAGTACTCTCAACATTGATAATGTCCACACCAATGGGCTAACATCTTACACTTTTAGTTCTCTGATATCCTCCTCGAACCTCTACCTCCCATCCGACTTCCCTGCATCTTGTCCTTACCAGGCATTACACCACTTCCTAAAACTGAATTTTAATCATTCACTTTCTGATCATACCAGTTCACCTGCTCAAGTATGCCCCCATTACTGGCACATTCCACAACCACGTGATACCTCCAATCCAGTGACCCCATGGTAATCCCCGCTGAGTGACCCTGCTTGAGTAAGTCCCACCTTGAGTGACCCTGCTCCTTGTCCACCCTCTTTTCTTGGTGCATCATTAAAATCACTCTTTTAAAATGCTTCTGACTTTGTGCTCTTCATGCTCTCTTTCACTCTCCTGGGAAAAACCACAGCTCATTTGTGGAATGTCAACCTACACAGCACCTTAACCAACAACCCAGCTCATGTGTCCCCTTTCTAGTCATGACTGTGAGTCTCAAAGTGGCACTTACTTAGTACTACTCACTAATCCTGCCATTTTCTAGTAAGCTTCCTTTCCCCCTCCTTAGAGAAAGATTTCATACAGTCTCTTCTCTGTTAAAACCGTTTCACTTACCTCCTCACAACTGATTTTTCTTGCTTCGTATTTCAATGAGATAACAAAAGTAAGCATACATGAATACACTCAGTTTTCCACTACAAATCTACATACTCATCTATCAGTGAATCCATTTCCTTCTTCCTTCCAATCACAAGGCAGTAAGTGCCTCATATCCCCAAGGAATACTTAATACTTTCCTCTACTTAATACCTCAACCGCAACCTCCATGGACCCATCCAATCCCTCCATTCATGTGGTTATCCCCTTCTCTTTAAAGTGGCTTACTTCAGCCAACAAGCTCACTTAAGTTTCTATTATCTAAAATGAATTCAATTAAAATAACAATATAAAAGGGGTGTCTGGGTGGCTCAGTTGGTTAAGCGTTCAACTTCAGATCAGGTCATGATCTCACAGTTCAAGGCTTTAAAGCCCCCTGTCGGGCTCTGTGCTGATGGCTCAGAGCCCGGAGTCTGCTTCTGATTCTGTTTCTCCCTCTCTCTCTGCCCCTCCTCCACTTGTGCTCTTTCTCAAAATTAAATAAACATAAAAAATTTTTAATAAAATATAAAATTATAGAGAGAGATATCCCCCCACACACACATAGCTTATGCTTCATTTCTGTGTTTGCTTTACAGCAAGAAGCCTCAATGGAGTTATCCTAACAAGTTACCCAATTCCTAACCTCCAACCCAGCCCAGTCAAGCCTGCATCACCACTTCTTGACAGACACGACTCTTGTTAGGCTCACCAATAAACCTCCATATTGCTAAATGCAGCCTAACAAGCAAGAAGTGTTACCAAAAACTTTCTCATTTCTTCTTTGCCAAACTGACAATTCCTAGGGATCCTCCAAAGAATCAGAACTGCAGAATGGTACAGATTCACAAGTTACTTTGCAGCAAAGATGAGGCACAGATTGACTCAGAGCCAGGCAAGGAGTTAGGAGGGAGTAAATAAAAACTAAAGGTCATCAACACAAGGCCCCAGTCAAAGCCAGGAACATGGCCAGGAAGATATAAATATAAAGACTGGGCCAAAGACCAGCAGGCTTTGCAACGATAAAACTAAATCCACTGACTGGTTCTTCAGAGCCCAGGGGCACCTCAGACACAGAAGTCAATTTTTCATTAAAGTTGTTAAGAACAAATATGTACAAATAAAAATACATATATACACATATATAAGACCTTTTGAAAGGATACAATGTTCTATAATCAACTCTTTTGTAGGAATAACTTGATACGTATACATATAATTCTATTTTTATAATGGTTTATTTTCAAACACACATACAAATTAGGCTATCTTAAGTACAGTATTGAAAAAAATGAACTTTGGTACACTTGTGTCTGTACACATATAAATGGAATATTTTGGATAAATAAATACAGTTCTGTGTACTGTTTGTGAAAATGCAGCAGTCTCTGCATTGGCACTGTTCTGTTTTGTGTCAAGCCCATCTGTTGCAATTATCCAAATGTCTATTTTTATTATTCAATTTCCCAATAACATGTGTCTGCCTTCCTTGTCCCATTAACTCTCTATTCTTTTATGTGCTTCCTATAGAATAATCAGCTCTATTCACTATATTCCACCACCAAAGCATATTTTAGGAAAGAAAAGGGTATTTTGGATAAAGTGCAGCTTTATACAGTTGCTGATGATTGTTGTGGTCTTTGATACACAACACCTATTTACCCTTTAAGCAAGATTGACCGAGGCAGAATAATCTTTTCGTAGATTTGCACTAAGTATAGTAATAGAAATATCAAAAGTAATTGTATTTACCACTGCATCTAATTTGGTTGAATTACATTGTACAATATAATGCCCCCCAAATTAAAACACAGATGAATAGAAAGACTGAAACGTGGGGTTGTTGGTGGCTGTCACAGACTTTTCTGGATAGAACACACGTCTCTTCGAACTTGGGAAAGATCTCTTGGCATATGTAATGGAGTCCCTGCCCTGGGTAACAAGCAAGCACATGCACACTTTCCCAGTGTCTTCCTTATTTTCAGAGTAGGAAACACAGCCTTGTATTCATTATCAGCCAGTCTGCCCACCTACTGATCTGTCTCATCTCTAGTTTTAGGAAAAAGTACTGAGAAATCTCCTAACTGGATCTAGCCCAAAGTCAAAACTGACTTCTAACCTAGTGCTATATATGGCGATTCTGTTTGCTGTTAGAGCCCTATAACCAGAGTGTAATCTTTGATCTGACCTATAAAGTATGTCAGAAAAACACTAAGGATCCAATGACATCTTTAAAACAACTTCATCAAAGAACAAGTGTTCCTGAAAATATATTGAGAAAATAGGTTTCTTTGTCCTTTTACCTTAGTCAAACAGCTTTATACATAACAGTATTACGTAACAGAACACTAGATTTGACATCTACTTCTGGTTCATATACTAACTAGAACTTTCCCTTAGGGAAGAGATTTAACATCCTTTCATTCAAAATGTATTCACTGACCATCTGCTATGTGAATATATGACAGGTGGACTCTTAGACCTTTCTGATTGGTAATACCTTCAACTGAATAAAAGTTTTGGATTTTACTATTGTAAAATTCTATGTAGTTTTATGACATGTTATAAGATCTTGAACGAAAGGTATAATCTGCCTTATGCATTGATGACAGATACAGCAAGGTGAGAACATATTTTGTGTATCCTTTTTAGCCTCGTATCCACTAAAAAACAATATTCTTTAGAGCACAAAGGCAACATCTCTTAAGCTACTGGTTACTTTGCTAACAGACAAAAATAGTTTTCTTTTCTGGAGTAAAGAATACTCCTTTCACACTTATTTTTAAAACTTTGTAAGTTTTGTTCAAAGCTTATTGAAAAGATGCTATAACGTCCCTCTTTGGAACAAGCTACCCTCAAGCACAGGTCAGGACCTTTTTTCCATCAATACAGAGATACTTCCACAGGAGAAAACTTCTCTCAAAATAAACTGAAGAGTTTACTAGTGGGTCATATCAGTACTAAGGAAAGCCTAACAAGGATATCTAACTAATATCATGTGGCTTTTCTAGGTGACAAACATATTCCCTCCCAAGACCTGTTTATAAGCTATCCCTTCAGCCAATTATCCTGGCTCAGTCACCAAATATGATCCGATGAGCATAAGAAATCTTTATCCTCATTCCATGAAACACAATTTTTAAACTACTTTATTAAGGTATAACTGACATAGAAAAAGCTGTGCACATTTAATATATACAACTTACTGAGTTTGAAGATAATTATACTCCATAAAACCATCACAAAACATAATTTTGAAAGCAATTGTTTCCTGGATCTTGAGCCATCTCATCTTTTATCGTAGAATGGAGCAGCTAAGAAAAATTTCTCAAGTACTAGCTTAAAAAATATAAATATTTGCTTCAAAAGTACTAATACCTCCCCTACAAATGTATTTTAATGTTGCTTCTTGAATTATTTGCATAATAAAATGAAAAGTATGGAAACGATGCTCTTCAAGTTAGCAGTGAGTAAATACATTTCCCAAGCAAAATATAGGATGATGTAAAATAACATGATGTAAAAATGGCGCCAAAGGATAGTGTCTTCTGGGCAGGAAATGCTCATAGCATTTGGAACAAAGACTTTCTAAGCCACATGCCAAGAGGAATGACAAGAAGGCAAACTAATAACAAGGTAATAATAAGGTAAACTTATACAGTGTATTATTTATGAGACATATGCATCTTATTGCATGTAACTATAATTCAAAAAGATATCATCATGTAATCTATTCTAGAGCCACTCTTGTTTTCATTTTCATTTTAAGATCCATGAGCCATCTGAAATTGATTTTGGATCATCATGTGACACAAGAATCTTTTTTATCCATCTGGACACCCAACTGACCCACCATCATCTTTTGAAAAGACTTTGCTTTGTCACTGCAAAGAGTAAACTTTGCAGTTTATCTATATAAACTTATATAAATATATAGCCCATACAAGTATAGGTTCATTTTTTTTATTTTATTTTATCTTGATGTTCTAATTGTCTATAGTAGCACCAATACCACACTGTATCATTTAGGTAGCTTTATCATGACTATTGTATTTGATAGAATAATTCTTCCAACTTTGTTCTTCAAGACTCTTTTGCCTATTCATGGTCCTTTTCAATTTTAGCTATATTTTAAAATCATCATGTCAAATTCTATCAATAATTTTGAAGGCAGTTGATTAAATCTATATATTTTTTTGTTTTGAATATTTTTTAATATGAAATTTATTGTCAAATTGCTTTCCATACAACACCCAGTGCTCACCCATCACCCACCCTCCCCTCGCTCCCACCCCCCATCAACCCTCAGTTTGTTCTCAGTTTTTAAGAATCTCTTATGTTTTGGCTCCCTCCCTTTCTAACCTCTTTTTTTTCCCTTCCCGTCCCCCATGGTCTTCTGTTAATTTTCTCAGGATCTAAACCTATATTTTTTAATGCCACTTTACAGTATTAAATCTTCCAACCCCTTGCCATGGCATATCCCACCATTTGTTTCGGCCCTCTATAATTACTCTCATGAATGTTTTATAATTTTTGTTTAGATGTTCTATGTAAGCTTTAGTCCATTTATTCTGGCATTCAGTGTGTTATTTATATTACCAATGCTATTTTTAACTTTTTGACCATGACTCTTAAAACGTAAAATATAATTTATGTTCCAATTAACCTAATTTGTGTTGATTCATAGTGTTCCAGTTTGTCTAAGATGTGTACTAAATGAAAAAGATCATAGCTATGAGCACAAAGACATTTGTCATAAGACCGTTTTGTTATTTGGGTTTATTAGTCTATGTCTGATTATGATGTAGAATGTTCCTCACAAGACACTCAGGGAGCTTTGATCACCATTACTTGGACCCAAAAAATAAAAGAATGGGCACAGTAACTCAAAGTGAAATTTTAGTTACTGTAAAGATAGTGGGTTCCATCACCAATGTCACAAAAGGAAATAGTCCAAAACCCTTATCAAGGAAAATGCCCACTCAGTGTAACTGGGCATTTACCCAGAGGGCATTCTATAGCTTAGTGCGGGCAGACAAGTAGCTTTCTTGTCTCAAATTTAAGGTCCAGAACTCAAGCTCTGCAGATAGTTGGATCTCACTTTGTTGGTTAACAGATTCTCAGCAGACTCCCAGATCCCATTCCTTGCTTTGTCCCACATTCACCTTCCAGTAATGGTGACCAGAGGTGAACCTTGAGGGGAGTTCAGGACACAGAACTCAGTAGCTGAATCTCTAAGCACACACTCACAGCTTCTGGCTGATATTCCCACATTGGATGTTTCTCAGGTCATCAGAAATGATGAGGAATTAACTGGCTGTATCAATATCCACAGTCATATCCACAGGATCTTCAGCATTCTTGGATTCATCTGTAGAATAGCTCTCAGCTAGAGCTCTAATACCTTAATCTTGGAAATCAGCTCTCCCATCTGGCAAGGCGATCAGATACTGTTCTTCTGAGAGACCAAAGAGCAGAAGGGCACAATAAACCTTCTTCACGGAGATCCTCATGTAGTGAATTGAAGCACTGCAAGACATTTATTTCTATCTTTTTTTTTGCCTTTTTTAAATTTACTTTTGTTTTTTTAATGTTTATTTATTTTGAGAGAGAGACAGAGACAGAATGCGTGCATGAGCAGGCGAGGGACAGAGAGGGAGAGAGACAGTCTCAAGCAGGCGATGCTCTGTCAGTGCAGAGCCTGACCTGGGACGCTCGATCTCATGAACCGTGAGATCATGACCTGAGTCAACAGCTGGACGCTTAACTGACTGAGCCACCAGATGCCCCTTATTTATTTTCTGTGTTAATTCCAATGTAGTTACCATACAGTGTCATATTAGTTTCAGGTGTACAATATAGTGATTCAACAGTTCATATATTATTCAGTACTCATCAAGGTAAGTGTACACTTAATCTCCTCCACCTGTGTCACTCACCACCCCCCCCCCCCCACTCACTTGACCTCTGGCAACCATGTGTTCTCTACGGTTAAGAATGTATTTTTTGGTTTGCTTTTTATTTCTTTGCTTTGTTTTGATTTTTAAATTCCACATATGAATGAAATCATATGGTATTTGTCTCTCCCTAACTTGCTTATTTTGCTTAGCATTATACTCTTTAGATCCATCCATGTTGTTGCAAATGGCAAGATTTCATTCTTTTTTATGACTGAGTAATATTCCATTGTGTATATATACTGTATCTTCTTTATCCATTCATCTATTGATGGACACTTGTGCTGCTTCATAAATTGTAAATAATGCTACTATAAACACAGGGGTGACATGTGACCGTCTGAATTTGTATTTTTGTATTCTGAGGGTAAATATCCAGTAATGCAATTACTGGATTGTAGAGTAGTTCTATTTTTAACTTTTTGAGGAACATCCATCCAGTCTTCCACAGTGGCTGCACCAGTCTGCGTTCCCACCAGCAGGGCAAGAGAGTTCCTTTTTTCTCCACATCCTTACCAACACCCTGTCAGGTGTTGCCATTCTGATAGCTGTGAGCTGTTATCTCACTGTGGTTTTGATTTCCATTTCCCTGAAGGTAAGTGATGATAAATATCTTTTCATGTGTCTACTGACCATCTGGATGTCTTCACTGGAGAAATGCCTGTTCATGTCTTTTGTTAATTGGATTTGTTAATTGGATTATTTGTTTTGGGGGGTGTTGAACTGTACAAGTTCTTTATATATTTTGGATACCTACCCTTTATTGGATAGGTCATTTGCAAATATCTTCTCCCATTCCATAGGCTGTCTTTTAGTTTTGTTGGTTTTCTTTTGCTGTGCATAAACTTTTTATTTTGATGTAGTCCCAATAGTTTACTTTTGCTTCTGATTCCCTTGCCCCAGGAGACATCTAGAAAGATGTTGTTATGGCAATGTTCAAATACACACACACACACTCTCTCTGAAATTAAAAACGGGGAAAATTCCAGGCTTTAAGTCCCACTCATTGAAAGAACTGACAAAATTCATCCCCTCTTGCTTTCAAAGCCAAATGTTAGGCTCCCCAGTGTGATAGCCTGTTTCTCCCTCTTCTCTGTGCCCAAGGGTCTGTTTAGGTCCCCACTGGGTCTCTGCCCTCCCTACCCTTTTCAATGTGGCCTCTTTTCTACCTTTAGTTGTGGAGTTTGTTCTGTCAGTCTTTGAATCATTTTCTGGGTTATTCACACTGATATGAGAGTTATCTACTAGTGTCCATAGGACAAGGTGAGCTTAGGGTCCTCACTCTTCCATGCTCCCTCAGGATGCTTTTTCACTACTTGCATCTTTTAAGTGCTCAGCCATGGCAACTGTTTGTACTCCACTAGATGTACAGATGTATAGATATCTTACTTCTTTCCTGATTCTGTTCCACTGTTCCAAGTATCCACCTTTATACCAGTACCACAATGTCAATTATCATAGCTTTGTTGTAAATTTTGAAATCAGGAAGTCTAAGTCCTCTAACTTTTTGTTTAGGCTATCAGGGTCTCTTGAATCTCCTTATGAATTATAGAATCTGCTTGTCAGTTTCTGCAAAAAAAACACAGCAAGAACTCTGATAGACATTGTGTTGAATCTGTTGATCAGTTTAGATAGCATTACCATTTAACAATATTACATCTCTGAGCCAGGGGGCCTAGGTGGCTCAGTTGGTTAAGCGTCTGATTCTTGATTTTGGCTCAGGTCATGATCTCACAGTTTGGTTCAGGAGATCCAACACAGAGCCTGCTTGGAATGCTTCTCTCCCTCTCTCTCTGCCCCTCCCCTACTGTCGTTCAAAATAAGTAAGTCAACTCTAAATCTCTGAGCCATAAATATGGAATATATTTCCATTTATTTAGGTCTTCTTTAACTCCTTTCACCCACATTTTGTACTTTTTTAGTGTCCAAATCTTATACTTCATTTTTTTTTAATTTTTTTTAATGTTCATTTATTTTTGAGAGAGCGAGCGAGAGAGCACAAGCGAGAGAGGAGCAGAGAGGGAGGGAGACATGGAATCTGAAGCAGGCTCCAGGCTCTGAGCTGTTTGCACAGAGCCGGATGAGGGGCTTGAACTCATGAACCGTGAGATTGTGACCTGAGCTGAAGTGGGAGGCTCAACCCACTGAGTCACCCAGGTGCCCCTCTTATACTTCATTTTTAAAATTTATTCCTGAGTATTAATACTTTTTAATGCTGTTGCAATGGGAATTTTTCTTAATTTCCAGTTTGAAACACTCATTGCTAGTATATACAAATACAGTTCATTTTTTACTGGTCTCATATACTATAAACTTTATGTATTTATTACTAGGTTATATGTAACTTTATCTCTAATCCTCACAACAGTGGTGCACAAATTATGCCATTTTTTACAGATGTAAGAAAGAAGAATTCTGAGACTCAGAAATTAAGAAACAATCTTGACTAACAAAAGTAGTAAGCTGTAGAGACTGTAAACAAACCCTATAGGTTCAAATGATCTCTAACATCATCTACTTTCCAATATGCCATGCGCCCTCCAATGAGCCTGGCTTTCCTTAACCTTAGTCATTTATTCTTAACATTACCTTAGGAGCAAATAATAGTATTGCCTGTGTACCTCAAGTATGCCACATGCCCTTTTTTACTGTGTAAATCTGCAAAATAATAATCAATTGTATTTTTCTTTACTGACTTCAGTCTTAGAAAAATGTCCTATGTGATTCATTATTCAACGGTAGAAACTATCAGTTATATCATAAAAAAACACATTTTTTCTTTTTACCATTATTCTCTTTGAAAAGCTAAATTTACACTATCCATGAAAATGAAGAATAAAGAAGGAAGCAATTATTAAAAATGTTCACAGTACTATCTTTTTTTTCTTGAGAGAGAGAGCATACATGCACAGGGGAGGGAGGGGCAGAGAGAGAGAATCTTAAGCAGGTTCCAAACCTGGCACGGAGCCCCACACAGGACTCGATCCTGCAACCATGAGATCGTGACCTGAACCCTAATCAAGAGTTGGACGCTTAACTGACTGAGTCACCTAAGTGCCCCTCAGACTACTTTTAATATTATTGATTTTATTTGTTACCGATTAAATAGAATTCTGAATACCAGGAAGTTTGTAGAACTGTGGGAGTGTGATATGCCAGAAACACCGAAAGTAATGAAATGCCAAATGATAATTTTGATAGGAATTAAATAAAACCTGTGTTTTCTCAGCTATTTCAGGCACCTGGCTGTCTCAGACTTCAAAGTCCAGATAGTAATGTAGACTCAATATAGTGAAATCAGATTTCAAATAGTATTTTATTTCAGTGGGTTTCAACAGCTCTTTAAAACAACCCCTTTTATCTGAAGTCCATGTGGGAAAGATGGCATGCCACTACTCAGAATAACAAACAAATCCCTTGACTATATCCACCTCTACATTGTCTACTGACTCAAGTCCCTTGGAAAAGGAAATGTGCTGCATTACAATTTCAAAAATAGCCAGAGACTGAAAATTAATGCACCACAGAGCACGTCGTTTTGGCCTTTTGTCTAAAGGGCAAATGCAGACAAATCAGAGTCTAGAGCTGTGTGCCATATACAGGGATTTGTTTCCTGCACAAAACTCCAAAGAAAACAGTGCATTCAAATGGTAATGAAGAGAGGGCTTGGGTGCAGATAATGGTATATTAAACTTGGATGAGCTAATTGTGCATTTTCATGTGAATCAGCCTCCTGCTAGGACTCATTAGGAATGCACATTAAAGATATAGACAAGTGTGCCGCCTTTTAATCAAGTGTCTTATTTCTAACAACACTATTAGTATTGTGAGCATTCTGGTAAGTGGAATTTTTGACTGAAATTTAATTGTGCAGCCTGCAAATCTGGTTCCACTTCAAAGCTGTAAAAATATCTTCATGTGAGGGTAGAATGGGGAGAGGTGGGAGAGGGGTAGAGAGTGGACCAGAATAGGAATTGATCGATTACTTTCTTTTCTCTTAAAAACTAAATATGCTGGCCTGTTGAGCTGAATTCTTACTTGGAATCCATACAAATTCCCACAAAATATCAGTCTACAGATGGTGCTGAGGAAATGACAGCCGAGACCATACCAGCAATACTTAGGAACAGTTGAGAAGCATTTCTCCAAGAGGGTGATAGAACACATGTGGAGCCTTAGATGGAGAGATGTTATGTATGGGGCAATCTGCATGTAGAAGAACAGAAAAATACTCATATGATTACGATTAGACATGTAGAAGGAGAGCAAAATATGATTAAGCTTATTAAGAAATTGAAATTCAAGTGGGTCAGCCATAAAATTCTGAAAAATTCCTTGAAGAACATCCGCTTTTTTTCAATTCTTATTATATCACACTTGCAAGAGGCAAACACTTAAAATCTGGTTGCCTTTAATTCCAAAGTATGTTAAAGGTAGAAAAATAAGGAAAAAAAGACCACTACAAAAGATTTCTTTCTCTTACAAAGATATGTCTAAACACTGAAGTCATTTCTGTGAAATTCTGGGATAATCGCATACTGGTCGCGTATCATTACTTTCATTGCCAATATCCTTTCTCTAGAGAAGGTGATAAACCCAGGCAAGCATGCTCCTGGTAGACTATGAGGGTCCAAGGACACAAGTTCAGCTGGGATTTCCAGGAAAGGAAATCAAGGCATAGCTTCCTTCTCCAACGGATCTGAAGTGAAAGGTTTGTCTCTCCTCAATCTTTGAGAGCTGCTCATGAGTGGTCTCAAGTGGCTGAAGCTCTAGGATCTCTGGATGATAAGCAACATAGGTCCATTTACTTCCTGTGGTCCTTAGAACGGCTACTCACTTGTGTAAACCTTAGTGAGCTCTGGTGGAAATAGCAGTTAGGGCCAGGGCTTGCATCTGGGACATGGCAGCCAGCCCCTTAGAAAAAGAAAGCAGAGTGAGGTCCTTCCCAAACCATAACAGAAGGGTTAGAGTCTAAAACTTCATTTACTCTGAGCCACAAGAGAACTGCCATGCCTTCCATCCCCTGCTCATTTGCCACAGTAGAAGAGAATGTGACATGTCAAGGTACACCGTTAAAAGGATATACAACCATGACTGGGTTTAGGAATGCATAGATAATCTTGTGTTATGTGACTTTAAAAGAGAGAAATTAAAGATATATAAAGTTAGGTTCATGAAAAACATAATATCTCAGAATGAATTTAAGATATAAGAGCAACTGTGAGACACCAATTGAAATCTTGAAAACTATAAAATTTGATCCAAGAGATACATACTCTCAACACATAATCACATCTACCTTTAAGATGACCTCACTCCAGACTGTTTTGTAGCTGATTACACCTAATTTTAAATATCTTATCACTTCTTTCCCAGTCATAAGAACACATGGAAAGAATTTCAATTTATCATGTAAAGCCAACATTTTTTACTAATGATGTTAAAGAAAAGTTAACCATGATCTTACCCAAAATATAAAAATAAATTTCACAATAAAAAAATTTATGAGACCTGTTCTGGAGAAAAATTTTATAGTATGTTTTATTAGGGTTCTCCAGAAAAATAGAACCAGTAGGACATATAGTGATATAGAGAGAGAGATTTATTATAGGAATCTGTTCAGGCAGCTACAGAGGCCAAGAAGTCCCAAATCTGCCATCTGCAAGCTAGAGAACAGTAAAGTCAGTGGTGTAATTCAGACTGAGTCTGAAGGCCTGAGAATCGGGGCTCATGGTTTAAGTCCTGGTCTGAGTCTGAATACCCAAGAGAGTCCAAGGGCAGGAGAAGACAGATGTTTCAGTTCAAGTACAGAAAGAAGGTGCCCTTCCCCTACACTTCCTCTGCTTCTCTTCAGGCCCTCAACAAACTGGATGATGATGGCCACCAGCATTAGTGAAGGTAACCTTCTTCACACTACCTACCAGTTCAAATGCTTATGTCTTCTGGAGACACCCTCACAGACACACCCGGAAATAATGTTGTACCAGCTGTCTGGACATCCTTCAGCCCAAATTGACACATAAAATTAACCATCACACATATTGAGAGGATTTTCTTAAGTTGACCCTATTTTATGACACAAAATAATCATTTGCCAAAACCTCTACAAACGGAAGCCAAAGGTAATCAATAAACTGGGAAAAGCATTTAGAATGAAATGATCAACAAAAAGATAATATTTTTAATATATACAAAGTTATTTTAATTAATAAGTAAAATTTTGAAAAAAGAAAATGTAGCAAAGGATATAAGCAGGCAAGCCACAAAGAACATAGAAATGGTCACTAAACACAAAAAGATTTTCAGTATCACTAAACATCTAAATTATGCTTCATGAATGAGATATATTTTTTTCACTCACCATATTAGCCAAAGTTTAAAAACTTTATGGTATCCTGTGATGAAGAGAATTTGAGGAGAAAGGGCACATACACCAGGATTTTCAAAGTATGTACTGCAAAAATTTTTGCAAAACCATCAAGCAATTTCTATCAAGTTGAAAAGCACTTATTATTTGAACAATTTGTCATATGCTTTGGAAGTCAACTCTAGGAATTTCACACTTTAAACTTCTTTCGTTGAAAAATAAAAGAATGAAAGAAAAAGGAAATATGTATGAACACAGAGAAAGGTTTGGATGCATATTCCCCAAATTATTAAAAGGCTGAGGGGCAAGGGGATACTAAAAAGGTGATATTAAATTTATTTTTAAACATTTCTATTTTTTTCTCTAAACAGTTCTATATTTTGGTATTTCTAATTATAAATTTGACTTTTTTCTTTATGGTAAAAAATATATAGTAGTCCCTGGGTAGCTGAGTTGGTTAGACATCTGACTCTTGATTTCAGCTCAGGTCATGGGATCAAGCCCTGCCTGGGGTTCTGTGTTGACAGCACGGAGTCTGCTTGGGTTTCTCTCTCCCCCTCTCTCTGCCCCTCCCCCACTCTCACCCAAGCATTCTCTCTCTCTCAAAATAAATAAGCGCTTAAATGTATACATATACACATACTATATATAAACCTAAATGGACCTGGTATGGCATATATATCATATCACACATATTTTATATATCATGCATATAAATTATGTCCTCAATCTGTACCATTAGTTCATTATACTTCTTGAATCACAAAAATATATAGTCATAAGAATCTTTATAATTAAATGACTTTAGTTGAGTCCAACTGAACTGAAGATTTGGGAAGTATGAATATGCTTTGGTGTATCCTTTCTTGAGTGCTGATATGGCAAGTTCCCACTCTGTCCCATGCTAGATCAAGCTTACAGGAACCTGTCTCTTCTAGCAAGCAACCTCCTGATCTTGATTTAAAACAGTTTCCCCAAGGGGTGCCTGGGTGGCTCAGTCAGTTAAGCGTCCAACTTTGGCTCAGGTCATGATCTCACAGTCTGTGAGTTTGAGCACCGCGTCGGGCTCTGTGCTGACAGCTCAGAGCCTGGAGCCTGCTTCAGGTTCAGTGTCTCCCTCGCTCTCTGCCCCACCCCCACTCACACTCTCTCAAAAATAAATAGTAAGAAAAAAATTTTGTAAAGTTTCCCCAAAATTACACTATCCAAGAGAGGATCAGATTGGTCATTACCATAACCCAAAGATAAGTGTTTTAAAAGGACAAACACCGAGTTTAAATAGTCCAATTTACCCAGAATGATATAGCTGATAATAAGGCATGTGCTTGCAATTTATACAAGGGAGTGTAGAATAGTAAAGAACCCAGGATTTATGGTCAGACGTGATTTGGGGTCAGGTTGGACCCCTTAACTAAGATGACAGCTCCTCTGTCAACTGCTGAACTTGGAGAATAACAGTAAATGCCTTGTTCATTGTTCATATGCATTCATTTTTCTGGTTACATGTATGCATTAGAAAAAAAATCTAAGTAAAATCCATAGTCCAGGATTTTGTGATTGTTGGCTGATTCAACATATGGTGGTTACTATTATGAGGGCAGTGACTGTACACGTATGGGGTGATATCTAATGATGCCACTTCACATAGGTAAAAACTATTACTTAGGCTTAATGGTATTTTTATTAAATATTTAAAGAAATGGTGGGCAGAACAAAGATTAAACATGTTTCATGATGACTCTGGAGGACAGAATTGGGTATACTGCTTACAGCTACCAATCTGATTCTTAGTAAAAGGAAAACTTGGATTTGCCTAAGGATGGAATGAGTGATTCCAGAACTCAAGGGTTTTCTTTAATGGAGGGTATAGGACCAGATAATGTAATGCTTAGTGTCTTTCTGTTCCTGAGATTCTGATTCTATGCCTTGCACTGTGCCAGAGGCTAGACAGGGAGGCAGCTAAGGAAGAAGGTATAGTGTATGTACAAGATAGGTATAATACAATGTTTCTAATCAAAAGATTGTAGTCTCAAAGAAAATCTGAACAAAAATTAAATACGGTTGGCTATTAGCTACCATATCAGATAACACAGTTTTCATGTGTTTAGATCTCATTAAATCCAACAGTCCCATTTGAAACTTAATCTCTTACAGATTTTTGTTTATAGTTTCTTCAGCACTTTTATCACTTTCAAAGGGATTAACTAAAAGCAGCTCAGCCATTTGTTTGTCCAAATCCCTCCATGCTAGTCTAGACATTATGGACATTCATTTCATAACACAACCATAAAAACTAAAATTATGGTTTATTTCCCATCTCAAGATATAGATTTACCTACACATTTTTTCAGCCTGTCTTTCACATTTTTAAAACCTCCCAAGTCTGCTGTGTTGATTCTTCCCAGAAGACACTTTTGTTCTAATAAAAATATAAACACCAACAATGAGATTGGAATGCTCATTGTTCTTCATAACAAGTTTCATTACCATACAGCTAGTTCATGCTATGTCCTCTTGGTAAAGACAAGATAGCTTGGTTAAGCCATCATCTTTGCTTAACTCACAGTGTTAGAATGGAGTATCCTATGAGACTTGACTAACTAGATACTAAGAAATGGGCAATCTGTTAAAGCATAATGACCCTTCAACTTAGAAATTCTCTCTGTGAAGTAACAAACTGAATGGGATATGGATATGGTATAATCAATAAACTAGAAGAAAATTAGGACCTCAAATTCAATGAAGTGTACTAATTATGCTTTACCATCAAAATTGTTCCTTAACTTCTTTGAAGTCAGAGTGAAAGTCTCCGTTTTAAAACTGAAAAACCAAAAAACTCCTTAATGAGACTTTTATATTGGTACTAAATTTTACTGGAAACGTTCACATAGGACCTGAAGGTATGAGAGAACAAGTAACACTCCTGACAGTATCTTCAATAACAGATTTATAATCATTTACAATTTTAAAAGTTATGTTTCTTCAATTTAGCTTCAATTCATTTATTTGTATTTAATTTGAGTTACAGCAGTAGTTTTGTTTCTCTCTCAACTCAGGAAAATTCACTCAGGTAGTGTAGAATAGTAAAGAAACCAGGATTTATAGTCAGACCTGAATTTGGGTCAGGTTGGGCCCCTTAACTAAGATGACAGCTCCTCTGTCAACTGCTGAACTTGGAGAGTATCAGTAAATGCCTTGTTGGTTGTACACACAGCCCATTTTTCAGTAATAATAGAATGTGGACAGAGTAGATAAAATCCATCAATTAGGCAGGTACAACCTACAAGGAAGGAAAATCCTGTTTGTGTTTATAACCTTATGCAAGAATCATCACAATTCTCGCAAAAGTATTCTTTAGTAAGCTTTAGAATCAAAGAAGAAAGCAGTGGCTTTTAATGATCATTGGCCGCAAGGCTATAATTACAGTCAATCTCATGTAACCTTACCATCACTAAAATAAGGATCCTATGATCAGAAAGAGGAGATAGGGATTTCTATCATAATTTTACTTTTGATTTAAAATATCCACTAGTATCTCACTAATGAAAAAACAAATTCTAAACTCACCATATGCAAAACAGCCTCATTCTATCATACTGCTATCCGCTCCTCCAAATATATAAACCTTTATGTCACAGTTACATGTACAGAGAAACTTCCCTTCATAGCATTTATCTCTTTTAAGAATTTACATGGATTTGTGTTTATTTACTCAATTTCTAACTTCCCAGGAGGTAGTAATGCAAGTCTACTTTTTGCCCATCACCTTCCTTTACCATTTTCATTTTCCTCATAATTTGTCATGTTACAAAAGTTCCAATAATCTTTAGTTCTGCATTCTTCAAATTGTCCTGAATTCTACTATCAGTTAAATTTTCCCAAAACACAGCCATATGATGTCACCATTCAACTCACACATCTCCTCGTTATCCAGAATCTAGGCCAGCCTTTCTCAGTTGAGAATTAAACCCAAAACCCCCAGACACCCATTATATGTAATGAAATAACTTCTCTCCTATGCATATAGATCAGTGATAGCTATGTAGTAACTTTGAGAGAGTTGAGAAAATAATTGTTCAATTTATTTTACGTAAGGCTTCTCTTGAGGAACCTCACTTGAGAAAGACTAGCTCCAGGAAAACAATGTGGATCTGCCTTAATTTTTTGGTCTACTCTCCCGTAACTACTCTTCACATTCCCCTGACGTTATTCAAATTGGACACTCCACAATCATCAGGCATTTGTCTCCACCAGGTAGTGTTCCCCCAATCCTCACATATCCACTGTGCATCTCTTTGGCTGCAATCTTACCCAATCTTTAAGATTAATCACAAACACCCCAAGAAGATTTCTTCTTTGGGCTTCCTGTGTATTGTTGCACTCATTACATTTAACTTACCATTACAAATATTTTTGCATTTTTTTTTTTTTACCTCTCCTACGAGTTCCTTGAAAGCTGAACTTCTGTCCAGAGAAAAAGAACATTATGTCTTTTGCAGAGCAGATGCTAGGTTCAGAGGGCAAACCACATGCCACTGAGGGAAAAGATCTAAGCAAAGCTGTAGAATCACAGAAAGATGTGGGAGAAAGCGTTAAGTGTCTGCTAATACAGAGTGTCAGCTTTCCACCACTGCCTGACATAAAGAATCAGTGCTCATAATGAGCAGCAGCATGGCAAGGAGTTAAACTTCAGAAACTGCCCAGGAATTATTATTATTCACTTTTTCTTTGCATATTTGTGTTCTTAATTAAAATAAAAGGAACACACACACACACACACACACACACACACACACACACACACACATTCTATGCTACAGAGAAAAATAAACTCTACATTTAATCACTATTCCCAGAAAAGTGACTGGTTAACAGTGCATAACTGAAAAGATGGTGAGAAGCTTCAATATTTGATACTAACACTGTCCTTCAAAATCAGGATGTTCTAACTCTGGTTGAGACTCATTTTCTTCAATAGGTTGTCTGTCCCTTTATTATACAAATAATACAGTCTTTTGAGAAACTGTTTACTATTATTATAAGATCATATTGTTCTAAAAATGTCTATGTATACTCAGGCTCAAAAATATATATAATATACATGTTTTTGCATGTATACATACATATGTACACACACGGATATGTGTACATATGTGTGTTTGTGTACATATAATGCATATGTATATGTGATATATGTATATGTACCTTTGAATCTAGAGTCAATATCCATTTCCTATAACCTATTGCTAGCTTTCATGAAGTCTGCTATAATACACATCCCGTACCTACAAAGCTGATTGTGATACTATTATATTAACGTCTTCCTGGCACATTCTTGTGATATTTAACATACTATTGTTGCAATGTGCTAAATGACCCCATGATGGTTATTTTTCAAAAGGTAAATACGAATTTTTAAATATGTAATAATCGTAGTGTAAATTAATCACTAAAAGTACATTAACAGTGTTTTATTGTGAAATTCTGCCATTGGCTTAGAGGTTGTTTACTAACCATATTTAGAAAAGTATCTATTATTTGAAATCAATACAATTATAAGGTGTCCACTTGTGAGCCAGAGCCTAATAGAAATTAAAATATTCAGGAAAATGTGAAAAGTATGTTTTAAGAGGTCAATATGAAAATTAATTCTGTTAATACAGATTATTCCAGTCAAGAGTTGGCTGTCAGACTTCAGTTTGCCTAGAATAGCACGTATCCCTGCAAAATTAATAAGCTAGAGGCCACTAGGGACTTGCTGCCACACTTCATCTCATTTAAAGTTACAACAAAAAGGGGTGCCTGGATGGCTCAGTTGGTTAAGTGCTGGACTTGGGGTCAGGTCATGATCTCATGGTTCATGAGTTTGGGCCCCACATTGGGCTACATGCTAATGGTGGAACCTGCCTGAGATTCTCTTTCTCTCCCTCTCTGCCCATTTCATGCTCTCTCTCTCAAAATACATAAACTTTTAAAAATAAATAGATATATAAATAAAGCTACAATACCAATTTAAAAAAAGGCATAGAGTTATAGGCACATAGGTATGTGTGATCCTATTTTGACATTACAAGTAACACTGAAATAATTAAAAATGTATGCCCTAAATCTTAAAAATTATTATAAACAAAGATAACAATCAAGTACATATTAAACAAAGGAAATATTAAAATAGAATTATGCAGAGTTTTGGAAATTAGGCAGGATAAGTGATCTATCACAATAAATAAAAATGAGATAAATTCCCTATGAAACCTTGAGAAATAGGTAACATAGCATTACTCCCCCTATCCAGACAGCATCATATTTAGGTGTTTGTTGATGGAAACATCTTAAAGTTGTATCAAGAGTGACCCAAGTTAACCCCAATAGAATAATAAACCCTGTGTGCATAGGGAAATTGTACTTTACCAGAAAATGGGTAGATTTTCAAGATATTTTCTATATGAAGGTCCCAAGACTACAAGTACAGACCATCTAATTTTAAAATAGAGCTCAGAGAAGATATTTGCAAATGACACATTAGATAAAGGGTTAGCATCCAAAATCTATACAGAACTTATCAAATTCAACCCCAAAAAAGCAAATAATCCAGTGAGGAAATGGGACAAAGACATGAATAGACACTTTTCCAAAAAAGACATGCAGATGGCTAACAGTCACATGAAAAAATACTCAGTATCACTCATCATCATGGAAAAACAAATCAAAACCACAATGAGATACCACCTCACACCTGTCAGAATGGCTAACATTAACAACTCAGGCAACAACAGATGTTGGCGAGGATGCACAGAAAGAGGATCTCTTTTGCACTGCTGGTGGGAATGCAAACTGGTGCAGCCACTCTGGAAAACAGTATGGAGGTTCCTCAAAAAGTTGAAAACAGTAACCGCTTCTCGGCCTTTTGGCTAAGATCAAGTGTAAAAAGTTAAACCTAGAACTACCCCATGACCCAGCGATTGCACTACAAGGTATTTATCCAAGGTATACAGGTGAGCTGTTTCAAAGGGACAGATGCACTCCAATGTTTAAAGCAGCACTATCGACAATAGCCAAACTATGGAAAGAGCCGTGTCCATTGATGGATGAACGGATAAAGATGTGGTGTATATAACATATAAACAACAGAGTATTACTCAGCAATCAAAAAGAATGAAATCTTCCCATTTGCAACAACGTGGATGGAACTAGAGGGTATTATGCTAAGTGAAGTAAGTCAGAGAAAGACAAATATCTGATGACTTCACTCATGTGGAATTTAAGATACAAAACAGATGAACATGAGTGAAGAGAAGTAAAAATAATAGAAAAACAGGGAGGGGACAAACCATAAGAGACTCTTAAATGCAGTGAACAAACAGATGGTTGCTGGAGGGGTTACAGGTGGGGGGATGGGCTAAATGGGTAAGGGGCATTAAGGAAGACACTTGTTAGGATGAGCACCGGGTGTTACACATAGGGGATAAATCACTGGAATCTACTCCTGAAATCATTATAGCACTATATGCTAACTAACTCGGATGTAAATTAAAAATAACATAACATAACATAACATAACATAACAACATACAGCACAGAGAGGTGCCTGGGTGGCTCAATCAATTAAGCATCTGACTCTTAATTTCAGCTCAGGTCATGATCTCACAGTTCATAAATTCCAGCTCGCATCAGGCTCTGTGGTGACATCATGGAATCTGCTTGGGATCCTCTCTCCCCTACTCCCCAGCTCACACACGTGCTCTCTCTAAATAAATAAATATTAAAAAAGTAAAGTACAGTACAATACGATACAGCTCAGAATTCCAGCAGCTACATGAACAAAGCACACAGTATAACAATACCTGTGGTTTGCAATATTACCAAAGTTCCAGCTCCTGAGGAAGCTGAAAAACTAGAAAATAGATTATAGAAACAAGTCAGAAACAAAGAATACTTAGTTGAACCAGCTAAATGACTTAGAAATTGTGTTAACTCTCTAATCTTCAACCATTTCAATGTAAATACAATATAAACCATTTTTAATATATAAAACATTTTTATTACCTTGTAAACTTTCATCTCTTTAAAAAGCTATTATCTGTAAGCCAGTTGGCATGTAAGACATACACCAACATACATGTATGCACACAGGAGTAAAAGTAGGCAGGTAATGTTGCTTGCTTAGTGTTTTGTTTTGATTAAAATATTCTTTAAATACACACACACACACGTACATACATACAGGAAATGGGACTAAGAGTGCAGAACTCATAAAGTTGTAGTGTGGACCCAAAGAGACTACAATGTAAGACACTTAGCATTATTCCTCACATACTTAGTCTATACTCAATAAATGGTGGTCATTATTATCACTGTTGGCTTGAAATGCCACAAACAGCCATAGGAAACGTTTAGAATAGGGCTTGAGCTGTACAAAAGAACACTGGGATGTTGTCATTTGTCACGTTTGGCTTATGCAGATTCAAGTGAGCTGTTTAGAGAAAAGAAGAGAACAAGGAGCAAGTGTTGACAATCCAGTCTTCACTGCTTTAAATGAGCATATGCCACAATGTGAGTGTGACCCCAGCCACAGAAATCTGCTGCTTCTTTAGTGTGTCCCCAATGTTGTGAATATCTCAGCTCACTGGATTCTAGGGTTACATATACATATTCTTCACATAGCATGATGCCAAAACACAAGTCAAAACTTCACTTGACACTCAACAGAAGAAATGATGATTAAATCAATGTTGAGGAAAAGCTGTCATGACTCCGTAAGGGTTCCCGGGCTTAGGCCAGCCTGGTCAATTCTAGCCAAAAAGAGCAGGGTTTTGGTAAGCTTCATCAGGGGCCCTGGGAGGTGGAAGAGGGCACTGGGGGGAGTCATATCAGGAATTTCAATTTATTTGTGACGCTGCAGGCTGTTATCTAGGACACGTGCTGGGGGAGGGACTAGTCAGTTCAAGGCCCCTGCAAGTCACATAGCCACACAAAATGGACGCTGAGGCAGCAGTATCATGGAGTAATTTAGCTCATCTCTCAATCATGAAAGACTAGTGTTATGCCCAGAATTCGTGATCCCCAAAGACCATTAGGGAGCTGAGTCCGATGCAAAAGCAAAAGAACCTTTATTCGAGCTAGCTCGAGCTCAATCCCCTACCTGCACCGACGCAGCGGTGAGATACCAGGGAGAGAGAGCGAGTTTCAAAAGCACAAAGGTTTTAAGGGGTCTAGGGGCAGTTGGTGAGGTAATGGCTGTGGCCTCAGCCGACTGGCTGGGGAAGGGTCGTGGCCTCGGCCGATTGGCTGGGGAAGGGTCGGAGTCCTGTTACGCAGGTCGCTGGGCGTGTTTTGATCGGGAAGTTTGAACGGGTGAGCGGGAGGTTACTCAAGGGGAGGAGGCGCGGTCTGAGGTTTCTGTGATTTTCCCGGAAAAGGGGTCATGTCGGGGACATAGTCACTCAAGGTGGAGAACACAGAACAAGATGGAGTCGGCCGGCGTAGGCCCGCCCTTTCACTAGTCTGTCAAAAATGAAAAAGTAGGGAACCAAACTAAAACAATCCTTCTTCCCCAGTCACCTAGTTTAAAAGTTTGCCTTCTCTCAGGGACAAGCATGACGTCCAGGGAAATTTTCCAGCCCGACACTCCTGAGAAATAATGATCGTGCTCCCAGGTGCCTAGGATGCTCTTCACTGGCTGTGATGACTGTCAGTCCTGGGCTACATTGTTAAATACAGTCCCAATCTCTTTGTAGAATATTCCTCTCCCTGATAGTTGCTGTTGCGCTTTTGACGGTGGGGCAGGAGAAGGTGGATGTGAGGCCCTGTGACTGACGCTCTATTTACAGGCACTCGCTGTGTGGGTAAAGAACTTGGCACAGAGGCAGAGATTTCTGATAAGCATCCATTGATCCTCCCTAAACAAAGGCTTCAGGTTTAAAGCATGAGAGAGAGAGAGAGTTACAAATTCAATTTGGTGAAATCGGCTGCATCTTCATGAAAAGGGTAACTCTGTGTATTGTGGATATGACTTTTTGTCATCTTCAGTTTTTGTAAACACACAGGTAGTCAAACACTGCCAGTAGCCCTAATATTCCATTAAAGGGGCAGCAATTATGTCAAAACAAAAATATATTGTCTGTGCTCAACTAACATTGTCTACTTGCTATCCGTTGCTAGCACAGAGATCCAGCAGAAAATACTCAACAGGACAAAGAATTGCTAAGCAGCTGGCTAATCATGGACTATGCAATTATTATATTTTCATTCTGGCTCTGAAAAAGGAAACACTTAAAATGAATGAAATATGCATCGGCGCCTCCAGCAATGAAATTAAGCCACCTTATTAACTGCGCAATTTTTACAAAGGTTTCAAGAAACACTCATTAGGCCTTTTGTTCGAATTCAATTTCATCTCTTGTCTCATCTTAATTCCCAGAATATAAAGCAACTCTTATTTAAACACCTTGGTTTTTACTGAGAGATGGAAAATAAAAATACTTAGATATTTTGGAAATAGAATAATTTCTTAAAGGTCAACATTAGCTGCTTCTTATTGTATGTAGCCTGTTTCTTATAGTGATTACCTTATTGTTACTATTATTTTTCACTATTATCACTATACTCAAACCATTATGCTAGGCACTTATACCATTTATTATTAATACCTTAAAATATCAGGCAAGTCAGAAATTACCATGGTCGTTTACTAAGTAAGGAAGAGCTTCAGAGTACAATTAACTTTCTGAAGCTCTCACTGCTAACACGTCCCAAAACCTCTATTAAATCTCATATTGGAACAATTCCAAAGCCTACAAATATCCATCCCATCAGTCATGTTTCCATATAAAAACTTGTCAAGGATCAATGAGAAAAATGCATAATTTATATCTTACAATTATATCAATCTAATAATACTAATTTAATGAGATAGTTTCATTAAATGTTACTGTTACCCATAAAAGTTTTATAAATATTAATCTCAAATTATTAAAGTCTCTAAATACTTAATATTAAATGCCCACACATTATTATTGCTTCTTCATCTTTAGGAAATCATCCAAGGAAATAGTCATAAAGTGAAAGCATTATTGGAAAATTTTTTATCACCAGGTTTTTAATCACTTTGAAATGGTATTTGGCATTTTTCAGCTAGGAGAATGGTGTTGGGTATTCAATTGAAGAGATTATGGCAAAGGATTAACAGTAAATTCACAGGAAAGGAAGCAGCTCCCTAGAAATTGTGTTTGAACTCAGGAATTTTTCTACTTCCCTCCCACATCCTACAACGTACCTGGCAAAAATAGAAGGAAAAATAAAACAGGTATAAAAACAGCTACCTGTACAATTAAAAAACAGAACTCCTACTCTGAATAATGAGTATTAATTGCCTACTTCACATTATACAAATCTTCATAAAAACCTTCCAAATCACCAAACATCATCTGTACCTGTAAGCAAAGAATCTGCAAGCATAACAACAGATCAAATCAAGGCTACTTCATTGCTCTACCACTAAATAGGATGAACTCCAGTCAGTTAACAAGGTTGACAACATCCTTACTGTGAATGTTATCATCTGCTCAAATAACCCTTTTGCCTAAAAGTCTCTAACCAGCATAATCCAATACAGCTACTTACCAAGTTCATGCCAATTATAAAAAACATTGAACATACAATCCCTTCTAAAAAGTCTGGAGGGAGTTAAACATACAACGTGAACCAGGTTCTTAGCTCACATGTATTTGGGGTCAATGTTAGCATTTGCATACTTTGAAACTGGAAGAGTCCTTTCCATGATGTTTACTTTTCACAATTTAAACTAGGGCAACTGAAGAGCTTCTGGACAGAATTTCAAATGCTATTTGAATCATCAGTAATTAAAAATAGAAATCTGGGGGCACCTGGCTGCCTCAGTCAGCAAAGCATATGACTCTTGATCTCAGAGTTTTGAGCCCTACAGTGGGTTTGATTACTTAAAAATAAAATCTTTAAATAATAATAGTAATAATAGAAATCTGATACATATTCCTTCCGACCTGGGTATTGAAAACTCACAGTCAGACACAAGCTAATAAACATGGACCCAGAGTTTGGAGGAACGGAAATTACAGTTTCTATAGAATGTGCATGCTAGAATTCACCCTATTTAGGCAGTCACCACTTGGTGAAAGAGAAGCAATAGCAGGAGAATCACCCAGGTAATGGGTGATGAGGAATCCTTAAGGAGTGAAGGAAGACACTGTGGACTAGGATCTAGAAGATTTTTTATTATAGTCTTGGCCTGAACATAAACTATTTTTGTGATCTTAGGCAAGTTGTCTTCCTTCTGGGGACTTCGATATTCTCATCTGTAAAAGGATATTCAGGGAAAGGCAGACTGACAAATTTGATTTAGGGTTACTTGAAGTTCAAGTTCCAAAATTCCCAAATGAAGATTTGCAGAATAGGTTGTTTTCATGAAGAAAACATGTTTTAGGTTTCTTTCCTTCAGCCCAAGTTTCAGCTGCCTGGATGCAAAACATAGTAAAACATCGCAGCACTACTCATTAATGGTTTGCTGGCCCTACTCAGACCCTTCCTTCTTAACAAAGAAACCGAGGTAGAGTGGATATTATTTCTACACATTTGTGGCCTGGTCTACTGGAAATGAAGATGAAGGCATTATACAAGGTTACACAGGTGTCTAATTGATAACCTGCACAGCTGTGGTCAGTTGACCTGGGCTGGATGTGATTGGAACATGCAATATACTTGTTTAGACTGGATGTGGGGTGAAAGTTGATGACATAAAAACCTACCACACAAGAAGAATCAGCAACAACAAAGGCATCAGATAGAATCACTGTGCATTTAGCTATAATCCTAATGGGAGATATATTTAATTGATGACTATTAACTCTTTTTTGGAAATTTGTAAATGACCACGTCTTTAAGAGAAAGATTAAAATATTAACTTTATATGTTCATTTTTGTCCTAAATTCTTTTAAGACTAATCAAACACCTAAAGGGAAAAATTAAGGGTTGGTATCTAATAGAAGCATTTAGTATATTTCAAAATTAAATGCATAAATCGTTCTGTTTATTTACATGCAAGATGAAAGGCAGCTAAATCTCAGAGGGTTACCTCTTAATATTAGTGAAAACAATACACTGTAAAAACAAGAGTTCTCCATGTTCCAAATCAAACAGAAAATTTTCACAACGCATTTTAAATAACTATCTATATCTACATATGCATACGAGAGCATGTGAATACCTTATGTGACTGTGTGCATTTGAGCATGGGTGTGGGTGAGTTTATGGACTATGAGTGTGAGTGTGTGTGTGTGTGTGTGTGTGTGTGTGTGTGTGTGAAAGAGAGAGAGAGAACCAATAGATGATCTTGTATGTAAGCATCCAAGTGTGAACATTTGCACACTAATGTGAAAATCACCAAAGATCACATTTCCTTCTATAACCAGAAGCACCCAACTCTTCACCTTCATAGGAATCTTCTCCCATTGAGTAATGAATTATAACAATGCACAAAGGAACCATTTGTTCTTGGAGATATATGGAACCAATTTAAACCAAGCATGGAAAGATGTATTTTACCATAGACATATAGGTGTTTTTTAAAGCTTTGATATGGATATAAATATACCAAGAGCAAATAAATATTGATCACATAACAGAAAAAAAACTAAAAATTGGTAAATATAACTATAATTTACTTTTTTATAAAAGACTGTTAAGTGTGTAATTTTTATTTTATACAGGTACATAAAACACAAGTAAATCATGTCAATATAGGCCAAAAGTCAAAATAATACAGAAGGCAAATGATGTGCATCATTTTACAAAGATTAAATGCCTTCAGAAATGAAATTATTATGGTGAATAATAGGTGGCAATGATGCAGCTCTAATTTTTCAATGGTTATTGGGAAATTAGGCAGTTAGATGTTAATGGTCATACTAAATCCATAATGAGGAGGCAAATGATCACATTAACACACACCATATGTTTACAATCATTTTGTTATGGTTACTCTACTATCTCTAAAGGGAAAGACAAAGTTCAATTTAAATTGGGCCAAGACAAAATGAACAAATCAGGAGACTATAGATGCTGGCGAGGATGTGGAGAAACGGGAACCCTCTTGCACTGTTGGTGGGAATGCAAACTGGTGCAGCCGCTCTGGAAAACAGTGTGGAGGTTCCTCAAAAAATTAAAAATAGACCTACCCTATGACCCAGCAATAGCACTGCTAGGAATTCACCCAAGGGATACAGGAGTACTGATGCATAGGGGCACTTGTACCTCAATGTTTATAGCAGCACTCTCAACAATAGCCAAATTATGGAAAGAGCCTAAATGCCCATCAACTGATGAATGGATAAAGAAATTGTGGTTTATATACACAATGGAGTACTACGTGGCAATGAGAAAGAATGAAATATGGCCATTTGTAGCAATGTGGATGGAACTGGAGAGTGTTATGCTAAGTGAAATAAGCCATACAGAGAAAGACAGATACCATATGTTTTCACTCTTATGTGGATCCTGAGAAACTTAACAGGAACCCATGGGGGAGGGAAAGAAAAAAAAAAAAAAAGGAGAGAGGTTATAGTGGGAGAGAGCCAAAGCATAAGACACTCTTAAAAAATGAGAACAAATTGAGGGCTGATGGGGGGTGGGAGGGAGGGGAGGGTGGGTGATGGGTATTGAAGAGGGCATCTTTTGTGATGAGCACTGGGTGTTGTATGGAAACCAATTGGACAATAAATGTCATATATTAAAAAAAAAAAAAAAAAAAAAGATTCTCTCTCTCCTTCTCCCTCCACACCTCCCCCAACCTCTCTCTCTCAAAAAAAAAAAAAAAGCCATAGACTGGGTGGCTTAAACAACCAACATTTATTTCAAAGAGTTCTAGAGGACAGGAAGTCCAAAACCAAAGCACCAGTAGATTCAGTGTCTGCTGAGAGCCCTCCTCCTGGTTAACAGATGGCAGTCTTCTACACAGCGGAAGGAGTGAGGGAGCTCTCTGGAGTCTCTTTTATAAGGTCACTAATCCTACTCATGAGGGATCCTCCCTCATGTCCTTATCATCTCCCAAAGACCCCATCTCCAAATACCATCACATTGGAGATTAGGTTGCAACATATGAATTTGAGGGAGGTGGAGGACACAGACATTCAGTCTATAAGCACTGACTCAAAATTCACTCAGTACAAATAAACTTTTTGAAATCAAGTACTGGAAGTGGAAAGATTTGTCAAGAACAGTTAGAGGCAATTGTGTAACAACATACACGCCTGAGGTAGCGGGTAACAGTTCAAACAAACAACAGGCTAATCATTAAGTTTAAAAGGAAAAGTGAGGAATTAGACGTCCACAGAAGGGGTTGAAAAACTGTAACGTATTCCTAGCAATCTAAAAGGCACATACATAGAGCTATGTGCACGTTTCGGACTGTGCACATGCTCAGAAAAGACCTGAGACTATCCTATGTACTCACTTCTGATTAACCTGGAGGCTATGCACCAACAAGCAGCAAAGGTTAGGCAGTGTTATAAAATAAAACGTATTCCCCGATAAACAAAACTGAAAGAGTTCACTGCTAACATATCTGTCCCGTAAGAAATACCAAAGGATGGGGTGCCTGAGTGGCTCAGTCGGTTGAGCATCCGACTTCAGCTCAGGCCATGATCTCATGGTTCGTGGGTTCAAGCCCTGCATCTGGCTCTGTGCTGACAGCTCAGACCCTGGAGCCTGATTCGGATTCTATGTCTCCCTCTCTCTCTGCCCCTCCCCTGCTCATGCTCTGTCTCTCCTTCAAAACTAAATAAACATTAAAAAAAAAATTTTTTTTAAGAAATACTAAAGGAGTTCTTCCAACTGAAATCCAAGGACAGTAGACAGTAACTCAAATCCATATGAAAAAATAAAGAGCAATGGTAAAGGTAATTACCAGTGATGCTGTGAATCTACACAAGAGTTTTAGTCACCTGACCTTTGATACCTCACAGTTGTGATAAACCCTTTTACACTATTTTTAAAATAAATGCAGATGAATAGTCTCATTTTCTACCAACACACTACCTGTACAACATTCAGCATGTACATTTATGGCAGGTATTTCCAAAAAAATTCAAAACATGTTTATAAAAATATTACTATTATAGTAAAATTTATTACAGGAGTTTAGCAAAACCATACATATATACATATGTATTTACATTTAAATAGATGACTGTGGGGGGGGTATACACACACACATATCTATGCTTAAAAACATCAGGTAAAATAAATTGATGAGATGATTTTAAATACTTGATTTTCTAATTTCCATCTGAAGGCAATCAATGAATTTCCATTTTATAAAAATATACCCAAGTAATGAAACATCTGGCACTTTAGAATATTTCCCTAGGCAATAATGTTCAGGGCCATAGTCTGTGGAACTATTTCATTTGTCAATTTAGTTGGTGATAGAAACTTTACATAGTATTTTTATTTCTATCTTGTACTTTTTGAAAGCATGTACTTTTCAAATTATTACCTCCAGTTTAGATTAAAGATGTGTCATAAATTTAAAATAAGATATATTCCTATGTTCCTGTCATGCTGATATCAAATGTTGAAAAACAAGAAGTTATGAGGGGATATTACAGTCAGGGAAGAAAGAAAGGTCATCCATGATATATCCGTGATACAAATCTTCACCCTTGCAAAGGATAGAGATTATTAAATGATAGATATTAATATCTGACTAGCAGAACTGGGCAACCTTAGTTGTAGGTTTAGGTAAGAAGGACAATTAGATTGAAGCATCGCTGGGATTTTGCCAGGCAAACATGGTAAAAGGACAATTAGATCAAAAAAGTGAACAATATTTCTAAGAACTGCAGTTGAACTGAAGAACATGTTGGAGCCAGGTATGAAAGGAAGTGAAGCTACAGGGGCCTGATAGAAACAACAAACATTCTCATATGCACATAGCACTCTTGTGATAGCTTATCTATTTTACTCATGAAAATATGAAATGATACATGTTTGCATCCTAAATCCCAAAGCAGTTCCTCAAAGTTTCCAGCTCTGTTACTGGATAGATGTATGTTCTTATCAAGTCATTAAATCAGAACAATAATCCTCAGGATTATGTGTACATGAAAGCATGCTATAAACTATCATTGCTATTGCTTTGAAAGAAAAATACAGAAATGTATGACAATTTTATAAAGATACTCAACAACTTAATTCCCTTTCCTAGGGAAGGATCAAGATGAGACAAGGACCGCTTAAAGAGTTACAAACCTTTCCACAGAATTTAAGATCAAGCTATGCAGACTTTGGTGATGTAAAGTAGGAGTCGAATCTGTGATATTATCAGATGCTCATTATAAATTGCTTCTTGGACCATCAAACATTTCATCTCAGTATTTATTTTTCACTTAAACACCTGAAAATATATGTGTTGGTTTATATGTTTTTCTTGCTTGATACATCATCTCGTAAATAATAAATACCATTTTGCATCCTCTTGATCCTACTACATAAGGAAATGGAGCTTTGTGATAAGTGCATTATAGCAATTCAGATCATTTTATCTGCCATAATTCAAGGTTTAAGTCACAAATTCAAGGATTTCAATAGAAAAAAAATATCTTGCCTCTCTGTACACATGTAAGAATAAATGTACAGACCGTAATACAAAATTCAAACATAATTTAACTTAGAATACTACAACAGCATATAAACTAAAATCATACACCCTATCACTTACTCATTTTACCTTAGCTATTTTAATGTCATTCTTTGGAGGAATAGAAAAATAAAAAACACAACATAAGACCCACTGGACATATGTCTTGCACAGTACAAGTAGTATTAAAATCCATGACCTTATTTCTCTTTTTGTTTTTTTTTTTGTTTTTTTTTTTAAATTTTTTTTAGCGTTTATTTATTTTTGAGACAGAGACAGAGCATGAACAGGGGAGGGTCAGAGAGAGAGGGAGACAGAGTCTGAAACAGGCTCCAGGCTCTGAGGTGTCAGCACAGAGCCCGACGCGGGGCTCGAACTCACGGACCGCGAGATCATGACCTGAGCTGAAGTCAGATGCTTAGCCGACTAAGCCACCCAGGCGCCCCGTTATTTCTCTTTTTGAAAGAAAATTTGGGTTCTACCTTGAATAGCACAAACAGTGAATTAAAATATTCTTTTAAAAAAACTCATTATTACAATCTTAATATAATACTAAGATGTTCTATCTGTTAGTCAAAATGTAGGGAGTAGAAGAAAACCACACTTTGGTTAGGTGTTGAATCCACCAGACATTTTCTTTTTCTTGTTCATCAACAAGCCAAAGCATCTATTAAAGCTTGCTTTGGGAGTGCATATAAAGCTGTATGTGGACAAGCAAATGGAAAGGACATTTGTACCTATTTAAACCAAAGGGCCTTGTTCCAGTGTTGGGGGCCTAGGTAGTTGTAGTAAGTAGAGAAAAAATGGGGGGAAATTCCCTATATACCAAAATGGCCATTTTTAAATGAAAATACCTAATATTGGGCATTTTTATCAGTAGTTGTTTCACTCAGTTTAATTCAAAGTCTCTGACTCTAGAGACCTTCTATGTTAAAGTCATGCCCCACCAGGAGTTACCACCACCATTTCCCATCACTTCCCAAGAGCCTCAATGTTGAAACACTGATTTTTATACTGAAGAGGGAGTACATTTATATGCAGCTGTTGTTAAAGTTTCAATGACTAAATTGAAGATCCTTTAATGCATTTTTGTGGATAATACAATAGCATAATGACATTTATTCCTATTATAAAAAAAAGAAAAACACGTTTCAACCAGCTCGATGCAAGGAGTTCAATGATGGCAATCATCTAAAAACTTGATATTGAACCACCCCACAATGCTGAGTTTGGGGAATAAAGTTGTCATTAAAGAACAGAGTGCCCTTTTCTTTTCCAAATTTAGTTCATCTGGATTTTTAGTAACTACAATATTATATTCATTTTCAAAACAAGACAGCATAATGGGGCACTAGGGTGGCTCAGATGGTCAAGTGTCCAATCTTGGTTTTGGCTCAGGTCATGATCTCACAGTTTGTGGGTTCAAAGCCCACATCAGACTCTGCACTGGCAGTGGGGAGCCTGATTGGGATTCTCTCTCTCTCCCCGAGAGCACCATTCTTGTGTCTATCTGCTGTAAAAGAAGTCACAGAAAGTCTCTTGGCTCAGGAAAACAAACAAGTAAGTTGAAAGTAAGGGTAAATTCCTCCTTGAAATATCAACCTCGAATTGATTCTAGTTCGTGATAAACAACCCTATTCTATAGCTAAAAATCAGTACTATATCAAAAGATGAAAGTGGTGTAACATACTGTGAGTACCTTACCACTATGAAGAAAGTTGTCAAACCTAAATGAAGTACCAAAAGTCATGGGGGCCAAGGGTTTGCAAAACAGGAAAGTCAAGTGCTAAAACAAATATGCCCAGAATATTAAAACAAGCAAGAAACTAGTTATCAATAGAGTATGATCCTCAGAAAAAATACGAGTAATACTCTTATAAATTATTTTTTCAGTGTCTATGGTATTGTCAACTGTCCTTTTTAAATTATTATATGTATTTATCTTTTCTTATTTTCCACTTACTTTTTCTAAAGGCCCATATTTTGGGGTATATTTAATTTTTTTATAATATACTTTTCTATTTCTTTATCTTTTACATCACTAATTATTGCTAGCTTCATGCCTTATATTGTTATCATGCTTTTTTTAGTTTCTCAAATTCAATAGTTTGTTTATATTTATTATGAGGCTTTCATTTAATAATAATTATTATTTTCTCCAAATAAAGCAAGGACTATGTCATATAAGCCATAATGTAAGCTGATCTACTGGTGTTTTGTTTATCTATTTTGTGGTATTTTTTTAATTGAGGGTTTGTTTTTTTTTAAATTACAAGACTTTGTAATAATTGTATGGTTGGTTTCTACTTTTACTGGCCATAATAAGAAACGTGACTTGCAAAATCTCTAAATTTTTAATATGTTATGGTCTTATTCATTTGTTGATAATTGTACATGCCTGTGAACCAAAAAGTAATACTTGTTCTTCGCACATGACCTAAAATATTTCTTTAGTACATATTGCTTTGAGCTTTTAATTACATAAGTAAAATGCACTGTAGTCTGGCTTTTTTATTGAATTTATCACTAACATTTTTGTAACAAGTTATATAAAAACCCACTACTATAATTTTACTTGGTTCAAGTCATTCTTATTTCTTACAGGTTTGTCCTAGGTTTGGCACATGTACTTAATACTATCTTAGTTGTCACCAAGAGCTATTCTCTTTTTGTGCACTTTGCATTTTAACCACCTATGAGAGTCTCAGACTTTCCTCAACTTTCCTCAGACTATCCTCAACCCTTTTGTATTATACTTGGAAAAGTTCTTACATAGGATAGATGGGTAGCATACCAATTCCATCTTATATTCTCAAAAATATTCTTTTTCCTAAGAGAAGAATGATCCCTTGGCCTATATATGTGATGCTTAGAGTTCTGACCTTCAACTAAATAATCAATTACATGTTGTTAATTTGCTCCCTGATATTTGGGCCTTAATTTCAATGCTATTGGAAGCCACTGAGCCTTTAAGTCATTCTTTACCCATGAAAAGGTTCTATTATTTCTTTCATTATTATCTATCCTCCATTTATTCTTTTTCCCACTTAGTCATCAACTATCTTTCACTTCCGATTTTCATGTCTTTTCATTTGTCTATCTTGTAAGTTACTTCTGCCATTTGGTTTTCTGAGACAGTAACTGGGCCAGTAACTGGTTGAATTCTCTTATTGAACTGTGAAATCCAAGTTCAGAAAGTAGTTCTGTTTTTGTCGCCCCATTTCATCTACTTGAAAGTTTGATTTTTTTTTTCTGTGCCAATGTTCCATGCTATTTAGCCACTGGTTTTCCCTCAAAATTAATCACCTCTTTTAACTACATGTGTTCATCCTCAGTCATATTAAATTAGTCATTTGCAACTTTGGCCATACATTTAGAAACCATGACAAAATTATAAGATATACTGATACCTGGGCCACAGCCCCAACTACCTGATTTCATGCTCTGCACACAATGCAAGCACAGGTACTTTTAGAAGTTCTAGTGTGATCCAAGGACTGAGATCCACTGTCTTTCAAGAATGACAGTCACTCCTGAATGGCCATGGTTGTAATTCCTACACTCTCTACCTAGGCTGCAAGGGTCTCTAAGCCACTGGCCAACCAGTGGGCAGTGAACAACTAAACAGCCCCTGCCAGAGTCAGAGCATCAAGCTGCTGCCCTGTGGGGATGACAGAGAGAAAAACTACCTGAAGCTGTTAGGACACAGATGGCTTCCAGACAAGGGAAGATTTAATTCAGCCCCTCAGGCCAGTTGCTCTCCAGCTCTGTACAGATTTAAACAACAAGAAAGCCCATCCAAGGACCACAGGCCAGAAGAAGTGAACAGCTCTTTTATGAGGTCTGCCCCCAACTGCTGGCTGAGGAGACGCTTGGGCCATCATTCCAGATAATTAAGTCCCCTGAACCTGCCCTCTTTCAGAGACATCTCGGGAAATATCACCACCAGAAACACAACCTCCAGGGTCTGTCTGTTTTACTGTGTGGATCCTGACTGGAAAAGGGAGACAGTAAGTGCATCCAGGCCATCATCTTTCAGATCCCTCTACTTGGGCATGGCTGTGCACTCCACATACTGTACCACAATGCCTGGCCCGGATGTGCAGAGAAAACAGTCACTGAATCTGAGAGTGAATGAGGTCTGAGTCATCCCTGTCCTACAATCTAAAACTTGGGGAATCTTCCAATGCCAAAGTGATACAGTGACTATTTTAAGAATGCCTACCTTTGGGGTGCCTGGATGGCTCAGTCGGTTAAGCAGCCGACTTTGGCTCAGGTCATGATCTCGCGGTCCGTGAGTTTGAGCCCCGCGTTGGGCTCTGTGCTGACAGCTCAGAGCCTGGAGCCTGTTTCGGATTCTGTGTCTCCCTCTCTCTGCCCCTCCCCCGTTCATGCTCTGTCTCTCTCTGTCTCAAAAATAAATAAACGTTAAAAAAAAAATTTAAAAAAAAAGAATGCCTACCCACAAACGAATTATGCTTAGAAATCAATACTCATACTTCTTTGTTTCTTCTTATCCTCCCTACTTATGACAAACTTTTTTTTCATTTATATATGGATGATCCTCACCTTTTGGGAGAGTTCAGAAAACATAACAAGACATGTCTTAACCACTGATGAATTCCCAGTGTCCTACATAACAACTGAAACATAGTAAGTGGTCAGTAAGAATTTGCTGTTGAAAACATACTGTATTTTCCACTGAGCACCTCCTCACAAGGGCATTGAGAGTTTAAATCAGGTAATATATGTAAAATGTGTAGTTTCCTGCACAAATTAAGTAATAAATAAAATATAGCCCTTGTTTCACATGAATCAAATCCCTGCTTCTTTCAAACAAACGTAAGCATTTCATTCAATCTTCTCTTTCACTGATGATAACAGAATTTATGATATATAATCATTTTATTTTTTTACCACTAGTGGCCTATACTCTTTCCAGACCCTTGTCTGTATATGTTGTATAAGTGAAATATTGTTATTTAAGATAAAAAACACTTAGAGTTTCCATACCAATTATTTTTACAATGGTCCATAAATTCCCCAGACATTGAGAAAGACTGACTCTGCCAAATTAAACTATAGTGTACACATGCCACACATGCATTGTTCTATAGTGATTATGCAAAATATCAACAGCACCAAGGTTGAGTGTAATTAGGTAATTCACAAAGCTAACTCTTATTCTAAAAGCTAATAAACTACTCTGAAACTTGCTTATAGTCACAGCCTCCTGAGCTAAACAATGTGGGATTTTAAAAAATTAAAGCAAAAATAAATTTCATAAAGTATTTTTAATGTTTTTCTGTCTGTTAACATCTCAGTAAAAATCTTAAAGAGAACAAAAGAGCCGACTCCATTTATTTATTTTCCAAATATCCCTCTGGCACTTTGTGATAATTATGTGAAGTACTAATGGCATTTAAATTTTATTTAGTCATTAGACTTCTTTAGAGCTTTAGCTCCAGAATCCAAAGTGCTTTATGAAGAATTTATAAGCCCCATTATCCAGAAAGTAAGGAGCAAAAGAACTCATTTAATTGTGCATAACTGTGTGCTGATGTTTTTGCCTATATTTACGCAAGGAGGAGGTCAGAACTCCACTAAGTTTAATGGCATCACCAGTAGCAGCATTATCATCATATAATAATAAAACCATTGTTTATTGAGCCTTTGCAATATGCCTGACACCATTCTAGATATTTAACCTCACAATAACCCTATGAGGCAATGATTATTAATTACATTATACGGATAAGGAAACGGAAGCTCAGAGAGTTTTAGTAACTTGCCTAACATTGCACAGTGGCTGAGAACCAAACCACTGTTTAGATTCAGATCTGACTCTAACACTTGTTATCCTAACCCATGCTATACTAACACACATCTATGTGTATGATTTCCCTGAAGCTACTATAGATAGAATAGGCAGTTAGACATGAGATGGAGAGAAAGGTGATGAATAAATAGGTGACCCATTAGAAGCCTGAGGACTAAATCCCAACTTTGTGGCTCTTAACATCTTGGCCTTGCTGCTTCCAACACCCCAGGGCTGACAGACCAAGAGCCATAGGTACAGAACGTGCAGTCTCCTCTTCAACCTTTGTGCCAGGGTAACCTATAGCTTCATTATAATATATTTACATTGTGATTTTGACACCCCCCACCCAAAGATGGCTGTGACAGTTCTGGCAAGAACCTTGTAAGGTAAAAAACTCCCCCTCCCAACTGGTAGAGGGAGTCCCTTAAATGACTGGAAACAACCTCAGTCAGAGACTGCTCTAGCTATGACCCATAACCGATGGAAACACAAAAAGAAAAGACCTAACGCCAGTGCAGTTGCCACCTCTGGGCCTGCCCGCTCTCCCACCCTGAGAGTGTACGGTCCTTAATAAACTGCTTTGTGCTTGCCACTCTCCTTTTGGCTGTCTTTATTAGAGGACAGATCCTCATGTAAATCTTTCGTAGGGAATCCCAAAACCAAGACCTCCCGTCACACAACAGCCTCTCCCATTGGTAACACTATGGTACCCTGGGAAAATCCCAATGTATAATGTGTTTCTATCAAAAGCTTTATGCAAGGCTGCCCAAGCTTGTTTGGGCTTGTGTGAAGAGATGCCCCCTACTACATATATCTGCAGTAAGAGAAAGAGAAGTCAAGAAGGGGCAGCTAATGAGAAGAAACGTAGGAAAAGTAGGAAAAGCATTTTAAAAAAAAATTCATTTTCGTAAGTTCACAGTAACTTCAACCGGCCAAAAAGTTTTGCCCATCAAGGCCATACTTCAAAAATTCATCAGTGTATCAGTTTGGGAAGGACTGTGCTTCGAAATGGTTCTTTACAATTTATATTTTTAAGTCATTCAAAAGGCTGCATTTTAGTGGCAGCTGGCTGGCTCAGTTGGTGAAGCATAAGACTCTTGACCTCAAGGTTGTGAGTTCAAGCCTCACACTGGGTGTAGAGATGACTTAGAAATTTTTTTTAATCTTTAAAAATAAATGCTACTATCATTTATTTTTTTTTAAAAGGTCTCATTGTAAGATTGATTCAGTCAATAATTTGCTCAAGAAAATATCTATGATTGGCACAAAGATCACTTGTTTTCAAGCTTCTATCCAAAGGAGCACACGGTTCAAGTCGTGGTATTTAGAAATAATGCACAGGTGAGGGGAAGGGGGCAGAGGAATGTGCACAGGTGAGGGGAAGGGGGCAGAGGAATGATCTACCAGTACTACCGGAGGACCACCTGGGAGCCCCTAAGAATTCTGACTGGAAAACCAAGGTCTTCATGAATCATATTTTTTTATAAAGATTATTTTGCTGGGTGGAGGCTGAGTCTCTTGAACCAGTCACTTGTCTTGACTTGGACTTCACTTCTACCTATGGAAGACATAAATTGTCGGCATATACAAGGCTCCCTTGGGCCCTTCCCAGGCAATGTCTCCCACCCCAAGAATAGCTATTCCAACTCTTCTGCTTTCTATAACTGTTGATTCATTTTGCCTGTTCTTGAATTTCATATGAATGGAATCATACAGTATGACTATATTTAGAACTGGATTCTTGAGCTTTTCATTATATATGCAAGTTCATCCATATTGTCCTGTGTAGCAAAAGTCTGTTTTTCTTTCCGTGTTATACTGTCTTAAATAAGTACGTCTCCATTCTCCTGTTGATGGGCATTTACCTGCTTTCTAGAACTGGGGTATTAGGAATAAAGTTGCTGTACACACTCTTGTGCTTGTTTTTTGGTAGATTCAATTCTCAATGGTAAATATCTATAAATAGGTTTGCTGATCCACATTGTAGGCCTAAGTTTAGCTTTAATAGATAGTTCCAATTAGTTGCAACAATTTGAATTTCTTGAGATTTGTTTTATAGCTCAGCATGCATCTTCAGAGCTCCACCACACTTGAAAGGGATATGTTTTAGAAACAATTCGATCAAGGAGGTTGATGATACTGTTCCTATCTTCTATTCCTTATTGATTTTCATGTCTACTTGTATTAATTGAGAGGACATGTTAATATCTTCAACCATGATTGTGCAACTGTCTATTTTCCCTTTAATTCTGGCTATTTTTGTATCATGTAACTGGAAGCTCTATTATTAGGCACATGTGTATTAACTGTTACGTCTTTGTGATAAGACAGCATTGTTTCCATTATAAAATGTCCCTCTTGGCAAACCATAAGAGACTCTTAAATATTGAGAACTGAGGGTTGATGGCGCTTAGGGAAGAGGGGAAAGTGGGTGATGGGCACTGAGGAGGGCACCTGTTGGGATGAGCACTGGATGTTGTATGGAAACCAATCTGACAATAAATTATATTTAATATTAAAAAATAAACATCTAATTAAAAAAATAAAAATAAAAAAATAACATGTACCTTTTTATCAATTCTCATCTTGAGGTGGATATTGTCTAATACTAACATATTATTGCCTCCTTCTCATGTTTATTGCTTGTATGGCCTATCCCTATCCTTTTGCTGTCACCTTTTATTTGTTTTTATAATTAAAGTATGTTTCTGTAGATAGAACTTAATTGGATCTTGCTTTTTTTTCCTCCTGTCAGACAACCTCTATCACTTAACTGGCACATTCATTCCATTTACATTGAATATTATTTTAGATCTAGCTTGATTTTGGTTTAACATTTTGCTATTTGATTCCTCATTGTCCCATCTGTTTCTGTTTGCTCTATCCCTTCTTTTCTGCCTCATTTTGAGTTAATGAAACATCCTCAGTATTTCATTTAAGTTCCCATATTGGCTTTTTAGCAATCTCTTCACCTGTTTCATGTCAACTTAGAGGTTACATTATGAATAATACAATTATCACTATCAACTTTATGTTAATAGTGTAATATCTTACATAAAATGTATTAATTTTCAACAGTATCAGTCTATTAACCCCAATCCCCACTTTCTGTGCTATTGTTGATACATATTCTTACCGTCCTATGTTATAAACTGCACAATTAGAATATGTTACAAACTGCCCAATTTGGAATTATCATTTATGCTCTACATAATCAAATGGCGAAAAATGTTACTGTCTCTCCTGTGGAGCACCACAGTATCCTCTCCACTGACTTTCCACTTCCATTTTTGCCCTCCTTTTATGTCACTATTTACACAACAGCCAGAAATACTTGCTTTCAAATGCAAAATGGATGATGCTATATGTCCCAAGCTTGATTTGCTTCAAGGACTTCCAAGGATGAAATGCAGACTCCCAGAAGTCATCTTGTATTAATCTTCTAGGACTTCTATAACAAAATACCACAGACAGCGTGGCTTAAACAACAAAATTATTTTCTCCCAATTCTGGAAGCTAGAAGTCAATGATCTAAATATCAGTAAATTCAGCTTCTGGTAAGATCTCTCCTCCTGACTTGTAGACAATTCCTTCTTGTGGTGTGCTCACATGGTCTTTTCTCTGTGAGCACAGAGAGAAAGATCTTTGATGTCCCTTCTCCTTATAAGAACAGTAGTTCCCAGGTGGGACCCCACTCTTATGAGCTTATTTAACCTTAATTTACCTCCTTAGAAGCCCTATATCCAAATTTAGTCAACTGGGGCAGGGGTTAGGGCTTCAACAAGTGAATTTGGGTAGGGGGACATAATTCAGCCCATAAGTAATAGGCCTGAAATGCTCTGCCTGGGGCTAAGGAGGAAAAGATCTTTCTAGCTTATATATAACCTAACACAACACACAGGCACAAATGTTAACAGTCTTTATCAATTCAGGATGGACTTCACTAGGCCCATCTGTGTAAGCATAACTTTCATGGACTCTTAGACCCCACCTCTCAGAGCAGTTTAAATCCTCAAAATAGGGAATCTTATTTTGAACAAGTGAAATTACACCACAATTTAAACCTAGCAATGATCCAGGAACAGCCAGTCAAAATGCCTTCTGTGCCTACACATTACATCCCTATGCAAGTCCTGAGGACACTTGCATAGAGTTCTGCATGCTCAGGATGACCCCAACACAGGATCCTAATGAACAACTAAGTGGTACTCAGGAGCCCCAAGAAGAGGGCCAGGGAGAGGGAGAGATGGTGAATTAAAAGTAGGTGAGCTAAGGATGCCTGGCTGGCTCAGTTGGTAGGGCATTTGACTCTTGATCCCAGGGTTTTGAGTTCAAGCCCCCACTGGGTGTCAAAATACTTTAAAAAAAAAAAAAGTGAGCTAAAAAAGATTACACTCAAGCACTCATTTTGGAGAAGTTTCAATTAACTACAGAGGAAAAAGCAAACAAGGTGGCACAAAATTTGACCCAAAACAAAATAAAAACACTTGACCCAATTGCTAAGTGCACAATTCTTCCTTCACAATGATTGTTAGCATCTGAGTAATTGCAATCAATTTATCTACATGACATTTACCCAGAAACAACAAATAGTTCACTAAAATCATTTGATAATTATTTTTTATAAATACCTCAATAAAAAGGCTAGGTCTCCTATCTCCTAGGCCTGTTGGAAAATAAAAAACTATATTCTACAGTAACGTAACAAAAGTCCAACTCTAGTGTGCATCTGGCCTTTGTTATTTTAAGTGATCTGGATGTTTGCCTGAGTTGTCGGTAATGTTTTACCTTATTCAATATAGCAGTCCCTTCCAAGTGCTGAAAACAACCCGCCAAATGAGGCTGCTCTCTCAATCTTTTTCATTTATTCCATAACATTTTATTTGCTTCCTATCACTGTTGTAACAAAACAACACAAAATTAACAGCTTACAGTTTTGTAGGTCAAACATCTGGTGAGGGTCTTATCAGGCTTCAATAAAGGTATTAGAAGGACTGGGTCCCTTTCTGGACGGGTTAGGGGAGGACTTTTTTCCTTGCTCATACAGATTACTAGCAAAATTCAGTTCCTGTAGTTGTGGAACTGAGATCTGTCTGCTTCCTAGAAAGCAGCTGAGGGTCATTCCCTGACTCTATAGGATGCCCGCATTCCCTGGCTCATTGCCCCTCTTCCTCCTTTCAAGGCAAACTCTCACACTTTGAATCCTCCACCTTTTTCCACAGCATCCCTCAGTGACCAAGCCAGATTAGACTGGGTCCACCTGGATATCCAGGATAATTCCTGGTGCAAAGTCTCAATTACATCTTCAAAACTCCTTTTTCCATGGAAGGTGACATATTCACAGGTTCCTGGGATTAGAATGTGGACATCTTTGAGAAGGCCATTATTCTGCCTACCAAACTAGTGCAAGAAGGTCTTCGGTCCACATTCTGGGCATCTTGCAGCAACATTTTCAGGCTCTCTCCTCTCCTCCCTATCATGCAGAGAAGGTCACTCACTGCTAGATGCACAAGGGCTATCATTTTCACTTGCACTGGATTTTCAGCCTCTCAGATTTGGTGGACACCTAAATGGTGTGGACTCTGCTCCTCAATTAAGACCAGACTTTGCCACCACTCCAGCTACAGGTTCTCCAGAGGGGATCCAAGGCGATATTTCTACTAATATTTATCATCATTACCAGCAGAACACAGTCTTTTTATGTACCATTAACTTTAACATAAAACGAAAAAGGTGCAGGAACCTAGCAATAACTTGGTAGAGATTACTTCCAGGAAAGGCGCTTCAAAAATGCCTTCAATTAAAACGAAAAAAAAATTTTAATGTCTGAATGAACATTAAAAAATAAAAACAGGGGAAGCAAAGATTCCTCTTTAAAGTTAAATAAATTTTTTTTTTTCAACGTTTATTTATTTTTGGGACAGAGAGAGACAGAGCATGAACGGGGGAGGGGCAGAGAGAGAGGGAGACACAGAATCGGAAACAGGCTCCAGGCTCCGAGCCATCAGCCCAGAGCCTGACGCGGGGCTCGAACTCACGGACCGTGAGATCGTGACCTGGATGAAGTCGGACGCCTACCCGACTGCGCCACCCAGGCGCCCCAAGTTAAATAAATTTTTAACTAAACAATTTGTTAATTGATCTATCACTTGAATCGCTATCAAAATCATATACAAAGATGGGGCTTTTATATTGGAAAAATAAAACTAATAGATATTCTTTCATAGGTCTGAAATCTTTCTAGATACAAGTAAAAATAAACGTCATAATTCAGTAAAATTAAAGAAAATGGGATCAGGTATGTATTCATTTACCTTTGAGCAATCTGCACAAGATTAAAGGGCAGGTCAAAAAGTCAAATGCCCTAAAGAATGAATAGATAAGCCAAAAAGTTAAAGAGAAATTAAAAAGTACATGGAAGCCAATGAAAATGTTAACATCACAGCCCAAAACCTCTGGGATGCAGCAAAAGCACTCATAAGTGAGAAGTATACAGCAATCCAGGCCATCCTAAAGAAGGAAGAAAGGTCAGGGTGCCTCGGTGGCTCAGTCGGTTAGGCGTCCAACTTCAGCTCAGGTCATGATCTCACAGCTCATGGGTTTGGGCCCCATGTCAGGCTCTATGCTGACAGCTCAGAGCCTGGAGTGTGCTTCGGATTCTGTGTCTGTCTCTCTCTCTGCCTCTCTGCCTGCTAATGCTCTCTCTGTCTCTCAAAAATAAATGTTAAAGAAAATTTTTTTAAAGAAGAAATGTCTCAGATACACAACCTAACCTTACATGTTAAAGAGCTAGAAAAAGAACAGCAAATAAAACCCAAAAACAGCAGAAGATGGGAAATAAAGATTAGAGTAGAAATTGATACTGAAATAAAAAAAGAAAAAAGAAAAAAACGAAATTGACAAACCACTAGTCAGTTTGTTTAAAAGAAAAAGGCAAAGACCCAAATAAATAAAATCAAGAATGAAAGAGTACAGGTCACAAGCAACACCACAAAAATACAAAAAATATATTAAGAGCAATTATATGCCAACAAATTGGGCAATCTGGAAGAAATGGACAAATTTCTAGAAACACAAACTACCAAAACTGAAACAGGAAGAAAGAGAATATTTGAACAGACCCATAACCAGTTAAGAAATTGAATCAGTAATCAAAAATCTCCCAAAAATCAAGAGTCCAGGACCTGCTGGAATTCCAGGGGAATTCTATCAAACACTTAAAGAAGAGTTAACACCTATTCTTTTGAAGCTGTTCCAGAAAAAATAGAAATGGAAGGAAAATTACCAAATTCATTCTACAAGGCCAGCATTACCTTGATTCCAAAACCAGACAGAGACCCCACTAAAAAGGGTAACTACTGACCAATTTCCCTGATGAACATGGACGCTAAAATTCTCAACAAGATACTAGCCAACCAGATCCAACAATACATTAAAAGAATTATTCACCACGATCAAGTGGGATTTATACCTGGGATGTAGGGCTGGTTCAATATCCATAAATCAATGCTATCCATCACATTAATAAAAGAAAGGACAAGAACCACATGATCCTCTCAACAGATGCAGAGAAAGCATTTGACAAAATACAGCACCCTTTCTTGATAAAAACGCTCAGGAAAGTAAGGATAGAAGGATCATACCTCAAGATCCTAAAAACCATATACAAAAGACCCACCACTTCAAATGGTAAAAACATAGCTTCCCCCTTAAGGTTATGAACATGACAAGGATGTCCACTTTCGCCACTGTTATTCAACATAGTATTGGAAGTCCTCGTCTCAGCAATCAAAAAACCACCAAGAAAAAAAAGGCACCCAAATCGGCAAGAAGGAAGTCAAACTTTCACTCTTCACAGGTGACATGATATTCTATATAGAAAACACACAAGATTCCACCAAAACACTGTTAGAACTGATCCATGAATTCAGCAAAGTTCAGGATATAAAAATCAATGCACAGACTCAGTTGCATTTCTATACACCAATAATGAAGGAGCAAAAAGAGAAAATCAAGGAATCAATCCCATTAACAATTGCACCAAAAACCATAAGATACCTCGGAATAAACCTAACCAAAGAGGTAAAAAATGTATACTGAAAACTATAGAAAAAATTCAAAGTAATTGAAGAGACACAAAAAAATGGAAAAATATTCCACACTCATGAATTGGAAGAACCAATTTTTTTTAAATGTCAATACTACCCCAAGCAATCTACATATTCAGTGCAATCCCTATGAATGCAATCCCTATCTAGCATTCTTCACAGAGCTAGAACAAACAATCCTCAAATTTGTATGGAACCAGCAAAGACCCCAAATAGCCAAAACAATCCTGAAAAAGAAAACCAAAGCTAGATACATCAAAATTCCAGACTTCAAGATTTATTACAAAGCTATAATCCTTAAGACAGATGGTACCAGCTCAAAAACAGACATACATCAACGAACAGAACAGAGAACCCAGAAATGGACCCACAAACATATGGCCAACTAATCTTTGACAAAGCAGGAAAGAATATCCAAAGGAAAAAAGACAGTCTCCAGCAAACGGTGCTGGGAAAACTGCACAGTGACATGAAGAAGAAGGAACCTGGACCACTTTCTTACGCCATACACAAAAATAAACTCAAAATGGGTGAAAGATCTCAATGTAAGACAGGAAGCCATCAAAATCCTCGAGAAGAAAGCAGGCAAAAACCCCTTTGACCTTGGCCGCAGCAATTTCTTACTCAACAGGTCTCCTGAGGCAAGGGAAACAAAAAGCAAAAATGAACTATTGGGTCATCATCAAGATAAAAAGCTTCCACAAGGCAAAGGAAACAATCAGCAGAACTAAAAGGCAACTGACAGGATGCGAGAAGATATTTGAAGATGACATATCAGATAAAGGGTTAGTATCTAAATCTATAAAGAACTTACCAAACTCAACATCCAAAAAACAAGTAATCTAGTGAAGAAAAAGGCAAAAAACATGAATATACTTTTCCAAAGAAGACATCCAGAGGCCCAAGAGACACATGAAAAAATGCTCAATTATCACTCATCATCAGGGAATTACAAATCAAAACTACAATGAGAGGCACCTGGGTGGCTCAGTCAGTTAAGCATCCAACGTGCGCTGAGGCCATGGTCTCACAGCTAATGAGTTGGACCCCACATCAGGCTCAGAGTGGGCTCGGTGCTGACAGCTCAGAGCCTGGAGCCTGCTTCGGATGCTGTGTGTCTCTCTTTCTGCCCCTCCCCCACTCACACTCTGTCTCTCTCTCTCTCTCCTTCAAAAATAAATAGTAAAAACAATTTTTTTTTAAACCACAATGAGATACCACCGCACACCAGTCAGAATGCCTAAAAGTAACAACTCAGGCAATGAATGAAAGATGTTGGTGAGGATGAGGAGAAAAAGAACCCTTTTGCACTGCTGGTGGAAATGCCAACTGTGCAGCCACTCTGGAAGTTCCTCAAAAAATTAAAAATAGAACTACCCTCCGACCCAGCAATTGCACTACTAGGTATTTATCCAAAGGATACAGATGTACTATTCCCAAGGGGCACATGCACCCCAATGTTTATAGCAGCACTACTCACCATAGCCAAGGTATGTAAAGAGACCAAATGTCCATTGACAGATGAATGGATAAAGATGATGTGGTGTGTGTGTGTGTGTGTATATATATATATACACACACACATATATATACACACATATATATATATAATGGAATATTGTTCAGCAATCAAAAACAATGAAAACTTGCCATTTGCAACAACATGGATGACTGGAGGGTTGATGCAAAGTGAAATTAGAGAGAAAGACAAATATAATATGACTTCACTCATATGTGGAATTTAAGATACAAAACAGATGAACTTAAGGGAAGGGAAACAAAAATAATATAGTAACAGGGATGGGGACAAAACATAAGAGACTGTTAAATATAGAGAACTGAGGGTTGCTGGAGACATTGTGGGTGGGGGAAAGGGCTAAATGGGAAAGGGGCATTAAGGGGGACACTTGGGATGAGCACTGGGTGTTATATGTAGGTGATGAATTGCTGGATTTACTCCCGAAATCATTATTGCACTGTATACAGCTAACTAACTTGGATGTAAATACATAAACAAAAAGAAAAACCAATTTTTAAGAAGCCAGATGCCTCATCTTCATGGTTGTGATCCCATTTTCTTAGTGCCAGTGGCTTTGTCCACATCTGCTCCATACGGTGCTATCTAGGATATAACTTGCAAACCCAGGAAGTTTATTCAAAATAAGATGTTCCTGTGGTTGTCCATCAAGATTACCTCTCCTCCTTCACTTCATTTTTCTCCCTAGCACTTATTCCACATGCCATATAAAAAGCTCATTAACTTGTGCATTAATGACTATACTGACATCTAACAATGGCCATGAGGCTCCCCACCCCTTGATCCACTATCCACAGTACAGGTTGCACAGTCAGGAATGCTACATAAACAATAATGATGACATCACAGATCCAAGGCAAGGGATATGACATTTATTGTGAATGAATCATTATTCTTACAAGGTTTTATTTGAATTCTTCTCTTTCCTTTTCACCTTGGGGTGTGTGGGGGGGGGGGGTGTTTATCTATTTTATCGTCCACATCTCTTCTGTTGATCAATTCACTTTTCTTCCCCTCAGGTAAATTGAGCACAACAAAAGCAAAGACCCAGGTGAGGTCAAGACAATTCCGAGTATCAACAGCCATAACAAAATGACTCAGGGTATGTTTTGCAGAAACCAAACTCACAGCCTAATGTCCCTCGTCCCTCCTTGACAGCCTTCAGCAGGCACATCAAGTCATCTCTGAAAAGGAATGCAGGTTTAAAATGAACAAACAAACAGCAAAATCAGACCCATAAATACAGAAAACAAACTGATGGTTGCTAGAGGGGAGGGGGACAGGGATGGGCAAAATGGGCAAAGAAGAGAGGGAGATATGGGCTTCCAATTATCAAATAAGTAAGTCAAGGGAACAAAAGGCACAGCATAGAGAGTAAAGCCAATACTGTAATAGTACTGTATGGTGACAGACCACAGCTGCACTCGCGGTGAGCACAGCATACCATACAGAGTTGAATCACTAAGGTGTACGCTTGACATTATTGTAACACTGTGTGTCAATTACACTCAAAAAAATTTTTTTAACGTTTTCAATCTTTATTTTTGAGTGACAGAGTGTGAGTGGGGGCGGGGCGGAGAGAGAGGGAGACACAGAATGTGAAGCAGGTTCCAGGCTCCGAGCTGTCAGCACGGAACCCATCACGGGGCTCCAACTCATGAACTGCAAAATCATGACCTAGGCTGATGTTGGACACTTAGCCAACTGAGTCACCGCAAAAAATTTTTTAATACAATTTATTGGCATGTTAGCTAACATACATTGTAAATGGTGTGCTCTTGGTTTTGGGGGTAGTTCCCATGATTCACCACTTACAACACCCAGTGCTCATGCCAACAAGTGCCCTCCTTAATGCCCATCACCCGTTTTCCCCTCTCCCCTGCCCACCCATCAACCCTCAGTTTGTTCTCTGCATTTAAGAGTCTCTTATGGGTTTGCCTCTCTCTCTGTTTCAAACTATTTTTTCCCCTTCCCTTCCCCCATAGTCTTCTGTTGTTTCTCAAGTTCCACATAAGACACTCACAATTAAAAAAAATTTTTTTTTGTAGGAACACAGGTTTGTTTAGAATGTTCTGCCTTAGGTAAGTTAATTAACTACCTCCAAACCAAGCTCTAATATCATGGTGGAGCACAGAAGCCATGAATTTCCTTCCTACATGAGCTGATGGCCCAGTAGCCTGGAGTAAGTCCCTAAATTCTCAGTTCCCACTACTTATAATGGACATTCTCTAGTGGATTTACAAGCTTCCTTCAAACTAGAATGTCCTATAATTTTAGTCATTAGAATGGAATGACCATTCTCTAATGATATAAAACATGCCTGGAATTCAAAAGGTACAAAAGATTATAACCTAATCCAGAAATAGGTTATTTTTTCCAGGTGGTATCTTGAGGTCCATTCCACACCTACTTTCAAGAACAAAGAGAATGGCTGATAAGGAAAGTCCTATTTCAAACTGTAATTCATTCTATAGATAAAAGTAAGACTTGAGAGCAAACCGTCAGTGCCCCTTCCCATACAGCCTCAGGAATGAATAATTAACTCACTTGAACCATCATTTGTGGAACTCCAACAATGTGCCATAATGTGCTGGTTGGTACAACCACCATGAGAAATAAGAAAACAGCTCTAATAATATTAATCTGATCAGGATAATTGAAAAATATTTTTAAGTACTATTTGTAATACAATATGAGAAGGGTGGTCATTAATAAGGGCTGGCATAAATAAAGATCAACTCTAATTTATTTCAACACAATGCCTGCATGACCAAGGAAAGAGTATCTATGTACTAAAATCATGCAGGGAGAGAAGATAAAATCAACTGCCTCTGACAAGCTGACATTGAAACAGGACCCCTGCTTTTGTGCTAAATAAAGACATCCATTTGTCTACTCTTCACACTTATGGTAAAATCAGGATGGAATGTAAAGGGAAATAAAAGGTAATGATTTTGGAACGAAGCTGCATGATGCAAGTGCTCTATCGGGAATAAACAGACGAGGAGCAAGTTAGAGGGTTCTGTGCAATGAAGGTCAGTTTCCAGTCCATTCGGCAGAATCGATACAGTGCCTTGGACGTGCAATAGGTCTCATAAGTCATAGATTGACTGGGCCATGTATCAACCTCCACTCTGCATAGCTTTCAATGCCTCTCATCGACAAGCATTGCTGAGGGAAAAAAATCTGTGATCAGAATCTGCAAGGAGTGGAACACTGCCCACACATAGACTGGCAGAGAAACCGAGTGGATAACCAACAACAAAAAGTACCATCACTTTCAGGAGACTGTGTGTCAATTCTGGAATTGATTTCCAAAGTCAAAATTGAAACTGCCATCAGAGGCTTGCTCTGAAATTCCCTTTCATAAAGGAGGTTTGTCTCAATGAAAACTGAAGTTCTGCACAAGTCAGAAAGGTCCAGAGAATCATATTAATGTCCAACCTTCTCTTTGATATGGTTTTCTCACAGGAAAATATTTGACAAAATAGAATAAAGAAACAGAAAGGGAATAATAAGCACCAGTAAATATCATTCATTCCTCCAGGCACTCCTCCTAGAGCTTATATTCCACCAAGAGGAGACAGAAATTAACAAAAAAATAAGCAGGTCATATATAGTACATGACAAAGGGATATGCACAATAGAGAAAAACAAAGTAGCCAAGGCAGGGAGATTATCTGGGAAGAGTGGGCTGCATCAGACAATACGATGTTGCAATCACCTATAAAGTAGGTTATTAAAGCACAATCTTCTGATGCCACCACTCCAAGTAACACCATCACCACTCACCATCCAAAGGGAGGTTCACATGGCTTCACCAGACTCTGGCTTATCGTTTGCACTCTGAGCTAGCAACCAAAACCCATACAGAGCAATCATCCCCTAGTCTCTTGTCTCAATCTAGCCATCTGATGGGCCAGAAAGATAAAACTCTGACTATAATAGTAGCTAAGATTTACGTGAAATATTCTGTGATCATTCGGGTACATCCTAAGAGCTTACATATGTTGACTTATTTAATGGCTCATGCCACTCCAGTAAGGCTTATTACCAACCCGTTTTTCAGACAAGTAGACTAAGACAGTGAGGGTACCCTGAAGAACGGATTTGGGATTTGAAACCAGATGTTCCAGTTCCAGAGGCTGTGCGCTTAGATACCACCGTATAGAGAGACATGTGCCTGCAGCCAACAGTCTTCCTGATTTCTCCATTTGGACAGCAAATGGTCTACGTGAAATTAATGTGCCTAAAACAAAACTCTGGATCCTTCATACATCTTCCCTCCACTCTTTCCCACCTCTGCACACCTGTTCCTGCCCAGGCTTCCAGAACTGCCTTTATAAATAGAGCACCATTCACACAGCTGCTCAGGCCCAAAACTTAAGCTTTCATTTGTCTGCTTGTCTCTACAACCTTCATCTGATCTGTCTGAAAATCCTGCAACATATTTCTCAAATCCAGCAACCGCCAATCATTTCCAGGCCACTGTCAGGTCTCACCTACAAGAGAGAACAACTTTCTGGCTAGTCTGCTTCCCTCTTGCTGCCAATAGGCAATTCTCCCTCCTTGAAGTATTAGTGATCTTTGGAAATGCAAATCAAATCATATTATGCCCTTGCTCAAATCAATCTTATGACTTCCATATTAGTCTGGGTTCTCCAAAGAAACAAAACCAATAGGGTAGACACACCGACAGAGTTAGAGAAAGATTTGTTTATTTGACAAAATTGGCTGATGCAGTTTTGGGAGCTGGCAAGTCCAAAATCTGCAGAGTGGGCTAACAGGCTAGAAATTCCCGCTAGATTTAATGTTATAGTCTTGAGTCCAAAGGCTGAAAACTCAGGCAGAATTTCAAAGTTTCAGTCTGGAGGAAGAATTCTTTCCTCTTTAGAGGACTTCAATCGTTCCTCGTAAGGCCTTCAATTGATTGAGGCCCACCTACATTGTGTAGAGTAATCTGCTTTACTCAAAGTCTACTGATATAAATGTTAATCACATCTTTAAAAAAGAAAACAAAAAACAAAAAAACACCTTCACAGCAACATCTATACTGGTGTTTGACCAAACAATTGGGCACTGTAGACTAGCAAAGTTCACACAATTTACAATCACAGCTTCAAAAATTCAGAAAAAAACCTATAGCCTACTCTTCCTACCTTTTTTTCCCCCTTTTCAAGTTTTTATTTAAATTCCAGTTAGTTAACATACAACACAATATTGGTTTCAGGAACAGAATTCAGTGATTCACCACTTACATACAACAACCAGTGCTCATCATAACAAGTGTCCTCCTTAATGACCATCACTCATCTAGCCCACCCCACATCCACCTCCCTCCATCAACTCTCAGTTTGTTCTCTATCTTTAAGAGCCTCTTAGGGTTTGTTTTCCTCTCTTTCCTCCCCCTCCTTCCCATATGTTCATCTGTTTTGTATCTTAAAATCCACATGAGTGAAATCATTTAGTATTTGTCTTTCTCTGACTAAATTATTTAGCTTAGCGTAACACACTCTAGTTCCAACCATGTTGTCGCAAATGTAAAAATTTCATTCCTTTTGATGTGTGAGTAATATTCTGTGTGTGTGTGTGTGTGTGTGTGTGTGTGTGTGTGTGTACACACCACTTCTTTAGTCATTCATCAATTGATAGATATTTGGGCTCTTCCCATAGTTTGGCTATTATTGATAATGCTGTTATAAACACTGGGGTGCAGGTACCCCTTCAAATCAGTATTCTTTAGGTAAATGCCTAGTAATGCAATTGCTGCATCATAGGGTAGTTCTATTTTTAACTCCCCCCCCCCCCGAGATTTATTTTTTTATTTGTTTTTTAAATAGAATTTATTGTCAAGTTAGCTAACATACAGTGTATACAGTTACTCTTGGTTTCAGGGGCAGATTCCCATGATTTATTGCTTACATACAACAATCAGTGCTCATGCCAACAAGTGCCGTCCTCAATGTCCATCACTCATTTTCCCCTCTCCTCCACCTCCCTCCAATCAACACTCAGTTTGTCTCTGTCTACCTTTCTGCTCTCACCTTCTCCATTCTTTGAATCGCCCAGCCTTCTGGCTCTGGGTATGTGTGATATGTTCCTTCCTATCTACAAAAAATGTGGTGCTTTTTCCTTTTTTCTGTTCTTTGTACCTGTAATTCTCTTCCCCCAGAACTCCATGTCTCCAGCCTTCACTTAATCTAGGTCTCTGCTCTAATGCCACCTTCTCGGGAGGCCTTTCCTGGTCACCATATGTCAAACAGACCACGACCCCTTATTACTCTCTCAGCCCTCTCTATCTGCCTTCATAATACTTATCAGTGTCTGGAAACATATTGTATGCTTGTTCATTGTCCCCCTTTGCCCCACCAGACTGCTTTATTCCAACATTTAAACCTCTAGTTTTACTCACTGGATAGCTGAATAGTTTCTGCACCAAGGTGAATTGTTGGTGCCCACTTAATGAAACTGAATAAATGAAGGACAGTATAAAAGTACATTTTTTAATCCTTTGGCAAAAAGGAACTGGGGAAATATTAAGAAACATTAACACTACTTTTCAAATATTTATGATATAAATGAAACTATAAATGGTATTTCTTTTCAGCTGTAATTTATATTCCAAGCAACATTCTTTTTTGTTCTGGTAGTTGGTTTTTGTTTTCATATAAGGTTTTGCCAGTGTGTGTGTGTGTGTGTGTGTGTGTGTGTGTGTGTGTGTGTGTGTTTTAATTTGATGCCATGACTCTAAATTTCCTTTCCCTCCTAGAAGATTACACTTGGATCAACCTACCTAATCAAAGCACACTGCAGTGAATAACCACCATTTTTTAAAAAAATCATGTAACGGCAGATTTCCAGAACTTAGTTATCTTGTAGAACTGTAACTTTAGAGCCTATAGTTAACCATACAGTGTTGTACTCTTAAAAAGGTGTCAACAGGGGAGCTGTCATGTTTCAGTGTTAACATAAATAGTAATAATAAAGCATGTGAACACAAGAATGCTTTTGGAGGTGACGGATATTCTTATTACCTTGTTTGTGGTGATGATTATCACAGGTTGTATGCAGATGTCCAAATTCATCAACATTATACACAAAATACTTGCAACTCAATAAAAATGAAAAAGAAATTAGTGAGCTCCATTCTCCCACAGAACCTTGATCTCTATGCCAGCTGTACTACAGCTCTACCCATGCACTACCCACCCCTCTGAGTATTGTGAATTGTTGTAGCCCTTTATGTATCTTAAAAACATCATTCAATGGCACAAAAACAGACACACAGACCAATGGAATAGAATAGAAACCCCAGAACTAGACCCACAAACGTATGGCCAACTCATCTTTGACAAAGCAGGAAAGAACATCCAGTGGAAAAAAGACAGTCTCTAACAAATGGTGCTGGCATAACTGGACAGCAACATGCAGAAGGTTGAAACTAGACCACTTTCTCACACCATTCACAAAAATAAACTCAAAATGGATAAAGGACCTGAATGTGAGACAGGAAACCATCAAAACCTTAGAGGAGAAAGCAGGAAAAGACCTCTCTGACCTCAGCCATAGCAATCTCTTACTCGACACATCCCCAAAGGCAAGGGAATTAAAAGCAAAAATGAATTACTGGGACCTTATGAAGATAAAAAGCTTCTGCACAGCAAAGGAAACAACCAACAAAACTAAAAGGCAACCCACGGAATGGGAAAAGATATTTGCAAATGACATATCGGACAAAGGGCTAGTATCCAAAATCTATAAAGAGCTCACCAAACTCCACACCCGAAAAACAAATAACCCAGTGAAGAAATGGGCAGAAAACATGAATAGACACTTCTCTAAAGAAGACATCCGGATGGCCAACAGGCACATGAAAAGATGCTCAACGTCGCTCCTTATCAGGGAAATACAAATCAAAACCACACTCAGATATCACCTCACGCCAGTCAGACTGGCCAAAATGAACAAATCAGGAGACCACAGATGCTGGAGAGGATGTGGAGAAACGGGAACCCTCTTGCACTGTTGGTGGGAATGCAAACTGGTGCAGCCTCTCTGGAAAACAGTGTGGAGGTTCTCAGAAAATTAAAAATAGACCTACCCTATGACCCAGCAGTAGCACTGCTAGGAATTTACCCAAGGGATACAGGAATACTGATGCATAGGGGCACTTGGACCCCAATGTTTATAGCAGCACTCTCAACAATAGCCAAATTACGGAAAGAGCCTAAATGTCCATCAACTGATGAATGGATAAAGAAATTGTGGTTTATATACACAATGGAGTACTACAGGGCAATGAGAAAGAACGAAATATGGCCCTTTGTAGCAATGTGGATGGAACTGGAGAGTGTGATGCTAAGTGAAATAAGCCATACAGAGAAAGACAGATACCATATGGTTTCACTCTTATGTGGATCCTGAGAAACGTAACAGAAACCCATGGGGGAGGGGAAGGAAAAAAAAAAAAAAAAGAGGTTAGAGTGGGAGAGAGCCAAAGCATAAGAGACTCTTAAAAACTGAGAACAAACTGAGGGCTGATGGGGGGTGGGAGGGAGGGGAGGGTGGGTGACGGGTATTGAAGAGGGCACCTTTTGGGATGAGCACTGGGTGTTGTATGGAAACCAATTTGACAATAAATGTCATATATTGAAAAAAACAAAAAACAAAAAAACAAACAAAAAAAAAATCATTCAAGCCAGAATTGGTGTTTAGATAAAAGGATGTGAAAATCAGTGGAGTCAACACTGAAAACTTATTTACATAGTGACTAATATGTTCTTTGCTTTTAAGGAAATTGCTCATCGTCTCAATATATGGTGATCCAAGATGATTTTAAATGTTCTTAGCTCCAAGTTTGCAAATTAGGTAACAACAACAAGAAATTAATGCTATCAGATTCTGCACACCGTCAAAGAAATCTTCAGGAATTTGAAGGAAACGCATACAAATTTACTGTTGGACTCTTCTGTGTTTGGCAGAGAAGGCCATTACTAGGTATTCTGTATGCCATCTGTCTTTTTTCCCCTCACAATAAACAGAGATTCAGAGAGTTTGGTATTTATACATGGTCACAAGGAATATCCCTTTATGGAGTTAAAATTCAATCCCAGGATGTTCTGATTCCAAGTCTATGTTCTTTTCAGTGACCTGGTCACACAGGAGAATACTCCAGGCACTCCAGTTCCATAGGTGGATACGGGACACCTAGTCAAAATCTGCTCTCCCTGACTCTTAACGTTTTTAGAAGAATTTCCCCTACCAGTCTATATTACAAGAATCTCTAGGGTCCCAGCACGGCCCTTAGATTCTATGTCTGTAAGGTGAGTAAGGAATCAGATAGTGAAGTCTGAGAAGCCCAGTAATTCCCCTCATCCTCTGCTACCGGGGTTTGGCCACAGGACAGAGGCCTCTCCCCAAAGGGCTAAGGCTTGGAGGCTCAGCACCCAAAAAGAGCCCTCTTGTTGCTGAAAGGAGAGCTCTGATCTCCAGCCAGTCACTCTTCCAAAAACACTCAAACATCTGTGAATGCAATTCTTTCATTATTCCAAGAATGAAAAATTACAAAAATAAATTAATAAAGAAATGATACTTTAGACAGAATCCTAAAATCATGTGGATCATGTGTATTTCATGTACCAACCTCTCTGAGCCTCTCTTTAATTGTAAAATGACTAGATTGGGATTCCTAAAATCCATTCCAGCTCTAAGAGTCTGTGATCTAAAATTAAAATCTTGTAAAAAAAAAAATAATAAAATTAAATTAAATTAAAATCTTGTTTTTCCTCTCAAATTTCACTTCACCTTATTCATTTTTTTCTCAATTAAACAGAATAATATTCTACTGAATATTAGCTCTTCCCCTACCAGTAAGAAACATACCTTGTCTTTCCATTTTGTGTCTCCTCTTTGTACCTCACAGCAGTGGCCACTTCAAGTGCCCACTCTATTTTGTGCTGAGTTTTATTTCCTTCACTTTCCTCTCCTTGAACAGCAGGTGCCAGAATAACAAGGCAGTGTGAAATTTACAGAAACAATGTGTTTATACAGTTGGCTGCCTTATCTAAAATGTAATGCTATCGGACTCTAAATCAGTTATCTTGCCATATGCTGCAAGTTACAAACAATACTGTACAAGGCTAGTACATATCATATTTTGCACAAAGGTATGGGGTCCCAAAATTACTTTTGTTAAATGCAACATTTTCTAGGAATCCTTCTGTTACACATTTATGGAAATTAAAACACTTCTAAGCTGAAATTATTCCCTGTTTATATTACAGGGAATTATATTACCTTACATTTAATAAGGTCCCAATTAAAAACTAGTCACAGCATTAAAAATCCTTTCACTTAATCATATTGAAACACTTGAATCCTATCAGAATTCATGGTAGTTCTGGGCTATAAAATGTAACTTTTTTGAAAAGATAAATACAAGTTATTTCAAGATGACCATGTTTCCTCATGAAATTTACTTTGTGATTACTTGAGAATCTTCTCTTGGATGAATTAATTTTATTTTAATTAAAGCTGAACAGAAATGCCTAGGTGGCTCAATCAGTCAAACATCCACTCTTGGTTTCTGTTCAGGTCATGATCTCACCGTTCATGGGATGGGGCTCTGCATGGACAGCATGCCGCCTGCTTGGGATTCTCTCTCTCCCGCTCTCTCTGCCCCTCCCCTGCTTGTGAGCACATGTGCGCGCACACACACTCTATTTTTTTAATGTTTATTCATTTTGAGAAAGTTGAAAAGAAAAAGGTTTTGTTTTAAACTACAGTATCTGACCATATAGAAATCTCCCACTTGATTCAAATGAAAGTTATGTTTAAACTTCTCCTGTATTTTGGGTTATTAACCAGTGCTTGCTACCCATCCAGAATCAATACCAGAAATGCTATTAAAGTAATTGCATTTTCCTGTTTTCCTATACCTGACATTTCTACTTTTCATCCCTTGTGAAACCACTACCCCACCCAAAACAGGGCTGGGTTTTATATGTTCCAGTGAGGGCATAAAAGAAATAGTGATTCCCTGGGTTCAAATTCAACCAATGCTCTTATAGTGTAGATAGATTTATTCTAAATCTAATTCCTGCATCATGGGCTTCTTGTTCTTATCAGCAATGATAACTTCTAACAAATCAGCGTCTCTGCTAGAATTCAGTCTTGGGCAGCACCCACAAAATCTGCATAATGCATCAAATTCAGTACATTTACTATCATTCTACATTAGGCACCAGAGGTAGAGTTAGAAAAGACCCATTTCTTGCCCTAAATTTGTTATAATTTAAGAAGCCCAGGAAGCCCTCTCTGTTCCAAAATACTCCCCCAAATGGCCTGACCATAGGGTCAGAGATTTCCACATACTTCATTCTCGTGGAGTGAGGCAGTGAAAGTAATGGTGAGGATACTAGTAAGCAATCTCATTAACACTTCATAAAACCTTACAGAGTAGAACCCAGGAGGGTCAGAACACTGACAATCTCAGTATTCTCTAACCCAGTTATCCCCAGCTCTGCTGATCATCAGAATCACCAAAGAGATTTTTATTAATTCAGCAGGTTAGATGTCAAGGCCAGGAATTTTCTGCAGCCAGATGTGGAAACTAAAACCTTAAGTTTATTCTATTTGCTTTTTCTCATTTCCTTTCCTCTCCTCTCTTTCACCTTCCCCTTCTCATTCTCCTCTACCTCCTCTTACTTCTCCTCCCCTTCTTCCTCCTCCTCTTCCTTCTTCAAATAATTAAATAACATAAATAAAATATGGTAAAAGTAGTGTTCTCCTAAACTATGTTACAGGTGCAGATTCTGAACACGAGGGCCAGGACTATCCTGCACCTGTACACTTTAACGTCCATTCATACCCACCTTAGTTAGTAGGAATATTCCGATTCGATGTGTCAAATGTCCAAGAATAATTTGGTCATTTCATTTTTTGCAGATACTAAGCAAAAGCCTCGATTTTTTTTATGTAAACGCCTTATTACAGGTAGACAGAGGGGACCTTGGGGTACTTTAGGTAATCCTACACCCAGGAAATTTGCATTATTTTTGATACTCACCACATTTACATTCTAACAGTTATGGCCCTTTAAATATCTTCTCTGGGGGCGCCTGGGTGGCTCAGTCGGTTAAGCGTCCGACTTCAGCCAGGTCACGATCTCGCGGTCCGTGAGTTCGAGCCCCGCGTCAGGCTCTGGGCTGATGGCTCGGAGCCTGGAGCCTGTTTCCGATTCTGTGTCTCCCTCTCTCTCTGCCCCTCCCCCGTTCATGCTCTGTCTCTCTCTGTCCCAAAAATAAATAAAAAACGTTGAAAAAAAAAAAATTTAAAAAAAAATAAATAAATAAATAAATAAATATCTTCTCTGTTATTGCAGAGATACTTCACTTACCAATGTGTATTTCTGAAAAGTCTAAAGAGAATTCTCAAGGTGTCTGGTTTTTTGTTTTTTTAATTTCCACATAATTGTTTCACCAAATGCTTGGTCTTTGGTAACATTCCTTAAGCCACCTTTTATAAGTGTTTAGGACCTTTCACCCCAATTTTCAAGGTTTAAGACCTGAATATATATTCAAGTGAAGGTGTTTGATTTTGTTTTGTTCTGTCTCCCCAGAAAGCAATACATGCAGGTAATTATTTTACGAAAATGTTCTACTGTTGTTTATTTTATTGCTTCCTTATTTTGGCTTTGTCATATTGTTCCCACATCTTCAAGTCTAACTGCTAATTATCTTTTCCTCAAATTTCTTAGGATTACTTTAAAACAAAATAGATACCTCATTCACTTCCATATGATGTGCTTTATTTTGCATAGCAAATATTTATTCCACCGATAAGTATTATACAGACTATAAATCAACTTGCCATTACAAACTAGGTATGCATATCTACTATCTTAAAATTACCAGTTGTTTTTAATGAAAATGTGTTCTCATCTCTCTCAAATCTGTCAAACCATGTTGTTTTAACTTATTCTTAAACACTTGGGGGTTTTTTTCAGTCATTAACACTTTACAGGCTTTTAGCACAAGAAGATCTCTTTCCTAATCTAAGACTGTTCTTAATTCTTAATATTCTTAAGCTCCGATTAAATGGTAATTTACTGGGGCACCTGGGTGGCTCAGTCAGTTGGGCCTCTTACTTAGGCTCAGGTCATGATCTCACTGTTCTTGAGTTTGAGCCCCACATCAGGCTCTGTGCTGACAGCTCAGAGCCTGGAGCTTGCTTCGGATTCTGTGTTTCCCTCTCTCTGCTCCTTCCCTACTCTCAGTCTCTCAGTCTCTCTCAAAAATAAATAAACATTAAATAATTAAATGGCAATTTAATTAAAAAAAATTTTGCCCTCTAATTTCTTTCAAATATTTTTTTATCCAATTACCAGAACTATTTTGTTGAATTATTTTGAGAGCAATAACCCCAAAATAGGCATAGCATTAGGTTCATATTCATTTTTATAAATGTCCTATCAAGTGTAATATAGACATAAATGTCAATAAAAGTATATTGGTGGACTGACAAAAAAATAAAAATGAAACAAGAAAAAAATACAAAAATTTAAAAAACCAAAGGGTGAGTTGTTGATGGATTTTCACAAGGGAACTCCATGGAACCATCACTCAGACCAAGAACACGACCCAGCATTTCAGAAAGCCCCCTCTCCTAGGCCCTGTGTGCCCCTCTGAGTTGCCCCCCGAAGTTAAACACTTTGCTGAATTCTTCAATCATGTATTAATCTGCCCTTTTTTTTTTTTATTTAAGGTATATTATCACCTGGCTTCTTTCACGATTTTGTTAGATTTATTCCTATTGTCACCTATAGCAATACTTCATTCATTCTTGTTATTGTAGGATACCTTACAGACACTTGTTTATTCAACTCTTGATTGATATTTGAGTGGTTTCCTGCTTGAGAATATTACAAATAGTCCTGCTACAAGCACTCTAGTAGGTGTCTTTTGGTGAATATGCACAGGCCTTTCAGGTGTTTCTATACCTAACAATGAAATTACTAGGTTAAGGGGTGCACATATACCTAGCTTGGCTGATAGTACGAAACAGTCTTTCCAAGTGGCTGTACCAATTTACACTACCATCCACAGTGCATAAGAACCCCAGATGTGAGGCACTTGGCTAGCTCAGTTGAAAAAGCATGTGACTCTTGGCCTCAGGGTTGTCAGTTTGAGCCCCACGTTGGGTGTAGAAATTAATAAATCAACTTTAAAAAAAAAAAAGGATCCCAGTTGTTCTCTATCCTCAACCATGCTACATACTGTTAGTATTTTTCATTTGGGATATTCTGGTGGATATATCAAGATTTACTTTTCTTTCTTTCTTTAAAAACCTTTTAAGAAGGTTTACTGATGATATTAGGGGATAAAATATTTGATTTTCCAACACAAAGTGAAAATACATTTTAGTAGATAATTTTACTACATACTTCATGTAAATAGCAAACACTGAGAGACATACATGTTGCACTATGTATGCCTATACTTCAGGAGAGTTTAATATATTATGACATCACTTCCTCAACTCCCAAGTCTTAACTCTCTTAACTGGCTTTCCCTTTGAATGAAACCATTTTATGAAATTCAAAATATTAGTTTCTAACTGTATTAATATTTTACTTTGTTGAACCATGTTGTATGTATCATCCAGCAAGGTATATAAAGAAAATCCACTTATCCTTTAAAAGGCAAACACACTAAACTAAATGTCTTCTAAGACAAGTTCCAGGATAAGACAATGGTGATGGGTAGCAAAGTATATGGTCATTTCATCATATTGAGAATTGATCCTGGAATGCCTCCCATGAGAAGAGGGTAGAGGAATATTATTAGGAAATAATTTTTCAGAAGACACAAATTATCTTATGTTCCAACAAATCACTCTGTATGGAAATGGGTTAAGCCCAGATCGAAAACCACCATTTATATGCCTGACAGTTCCCAAACTAAGAAGGTAAAGAGGCTCACATATCAACACTCAGAATGGACAGTGGCAGAGTTGAAATGTAGAACCGGGGACATCAAATTTTTATCAGTTTTCAACTATTCTCCATTTTTTCACAAGGACTGAATACATTCAGGTATTTAGGAACCTGTTTTAGGCAATGCATCTATGTTACTAATCGGTATGAAGAGGCAGCCATGGTAGGAGGGGAAAGTTACCACCCAAGCAGTGCAGCTGTTATCTGCAAACTGCTCAGATACACAAAAGCCAGGAAGTACAACTTTACGCACAGATCTGTCTCCTGTCTCTCATCCACTGCCTTAAAGGCAAGAACGATGTTTTGTGCATCCATCACAACAAATGCCTTCTCCAGTCACCCAGCAGCTCACACAGCAAAGACAGCACACAGGCTGTAGGTTATGCTCTTCTGTCCTCTCCAACCCCACTCCTACACATCTCTTCGTGTCTCCCATTCATTTGTCTCAGAGAGCAGAGTAGTTGGCACGTTTCCCACCAACCCCTCCTGTAAACCTTCGGTCCCAGCTCCTTTCTTCCCTCACCCTAGCACATTACATACTTAGAACAAAGTAGTTTTGCCACACATTTCCTCTGAACCTGAGGTTGATTCAATGAAGACATGCTTTCCACTTAGGAGGGCCATATGCAGAGACTGAAAAGGGAAAAGAGTGTTTTCCTTAGTTAGGCACCACGGTCATGCTTTGACCAAGCACAAAAAGTATCTTAAAACTCTTTTGTACAGCTCATGGCTATACAACAGTTTTATGGCCAGGCCCAATGCTAGGTGCTTGAATACAATTCCCTTGGGGTCCTTTCGAAGTCAGGAAGAATCCAAACCACATAGAGTGATACTCCACAGCAGTGATGGAGTTATGCATGGGATACACGTGGAAAGAAGGAGGGCACTTACCCTTGCCTAGAGGCATCAGGGAATATTTGCTGAACGAGGAAACTTAGATGTGGTAGTGGACCCACAATGTCACCCACCTCACTGGTGATAACACTTAAAGAGGCTTATAGCCCTACTACCTTGCTCACCAAACCTCAGTGCACCCCAAGATTAATAAACCCAAATTCCTCTGATGGCAGCTGAACACTCTAGTTCAGTTAGCATTCAATATAGTTCTCCTGATCTCCCCTTCAAGCAAACCCTAGTTTCCATCCCTTTCGTTCATTCCTTCTTCTGTGCTGCCACCTAAAATGTATTCCTTTCCACTTGCCACTTATTCAAACCTCTTTTTTATCACAGTCCAGCTAAGGACTTACTTCCTCCAACAAGTATCTGTCTACATAAAAATACTCCCTTCCCTATGATTTCCTTCCCTACTGCACTGTCATCAGTGTGTTCAGCTGCTATCTTCAAACAGTCTCTGTTGTCTAGAAGTACCTTGTCTCCCTACAGGGATTAAATTCCAAACAACAATAAATGTGGGATTCTAGCAGAGGATTCAAAAAGCAAGAAGTTGTCATAGCAGCACCTACCCTCCGCAACCCTCAACTCTGGGGCTCAGCTCTTCTCTGGACAGTGCAGCAGCTATAGCCTCAATTTCGGTGAGGACAGGTTTCCCCTGTCCCCAGAATCTCTGCTGAGGAGAAGCCCTCCAGCATGGGGTTGTAAAGCATTTAAGAAAGGAACATCAGGAAGCCCACAGACCCACTTAGCCTCTCAGGTGTTCGTAATACAGGGGGGGTAGTCGCTGTGGGGGGGACTTGTCCACAACTAAGGTGTGTTAGCTTCCTAGGGCAGTGGCAAAACATTACTCCAAACTTGGTCATTTAACACAAAGCTGTTCTCTTACAGTCTTGGAGCCCAACAGTCCAAAATCAAGATGCCAGCAGGACCTCAATGCCTCAGAGGCTCTAGACTGATAATCTATTCTGTCTCTCTCTCCTAGCTTCTTATGGCTGCCCACAATGTTGTTCCTTGGCTGGAGATATCCCTGTCTCCATGGTCATGCTGCATCCCTCTCTTTTCTCTTTGAATCTCCCTAGGTTTCTCTTAAAAGAAACTTACTGCATTTAGGGCACACCTGGGTAATCCAGGCTGATGTCTTTATCTTATGATACTTACCTTACTTAGAGCTCCAAAGACTTTTTCCCAATAAGGTCACATCCACAACCATTCTGGTTATTAGCATTTGGACTTAGCTTTTTGCAGGCCACCATTCAACCCACTGAGAGTATCATGATAACCTAATTACCTGAATTTTTCCACTAACCATGGTGGTTTACAAAGCATACACATCATTTAGCTTAAGTACTGTGAATAATTAAGTCTACCTCCTGCTCCTGAGTTATTGAAAGGTGTTCAAGGAGCACCACTAGGTGCTTTGAGGTGGGGGGATGGGGGAATGAACTAAGTCTCTTTTAAAGGTTATTATAATCTAGCAGGATAACAAGCATGTGCACAAGTGCAGGGCAACTGGATGGAGATGAGAATACAATGCTTTGCAAGGAAGAGTAGGGACAGAGTAAAGCTGCTTGTTTCTTTTCCCTTTATTTCTTCCTCAACACCACTCTGACCAGCAAGTACTCAAACACATTATGGGTATCACAGTTGCTCCACTACCTGATGTTTTAGTTCATTTCTTTCATAGACATTGAAGGCAAGTGGACACCCTTACTAAATGTCATCTTAGGGAGCTCTCATGAGCCCAAAATCTCAATCTGTCACATTAGAAATACAGATTACATTAAAAAATATGGTAACTGCCCAATAAACTCTCAAAGGACAGTATGTAAGAACTATAGTATTGTCTCAAATGTTTCTTTAACAATGTGAAAGTCTATGGGCAATATATATAAAACTATATACAAACACAAACACACAAAGAAAAAAAGAAATCTACCCTTTCCAGAGCTCCAGCTGCCTCTACTCATTATAGGATACATATAAAACATTATCCAGCACTAATAATTTTAATAATTTTAATTTCTACTTTGTGAGAGCCATCAGATTTCGATCTGTCTTTATCCATGATTTTGGGTCTTTATCCATACAGAAGTAACAACAAATCACTTTCATAGAAGGACTTAACTTCTACTGCCAGCTCAGGGTCAGCAGTCAGGGCTAGGACAGAAAAGAAGGACTGATTAATAGAGCTTTAAAGATGGGTAAGAGGTCTTAAAACAAAGTAATACCCAAAAGGGTTCTACATCTTTCTAGTTCAAAATTCATTTAAAATCACTACTTCTAGCCCAATTATATGGGACTGTAGCTTCTCTAGGACAAAGGCCTGTTTCCTTTAGTGTTTTGGCAATCAAGGATATAACTGGTATGTTATGGACAAGCAGTCACAGAAAGGTAATTAGGAAATGGAGACAGAAACAGGATCCTCAGAAGATCAGGTAGGCACAATGGGGTCTCTATCCGGTCGTTATATTTAAGGAAGAAGGCCCAAAAGAAGTACACAACTGGAATACACCAATAAATATGCTAGGCTGCTTAAAAAGGAAGGAGCTTTGGGGCACCTGAATAGCTCAGACGGTTAAGCAGCCAACTCTTGATTTCAGCTCAGGTCATGATCTCATGGTTCCTAAGAATGAGCCCCACATCGGGCTCCGTGCTGATAGCTCAGAGCCTGTTTGAGATTCTCTTTCCTTCTCCCTCTCCTATCCCTCCATGCTCATGCACACATGCTCACTCGCCCTCTCTCAAAAATAAAATAAACTTTAAAAAAAAGGGGAGGGAGCTTTGTCTAAACATGCATACAGAATTTTTCATAAAGGGCACCAATCCTCAAAGCATTCATCTTTGTAACCCCCAAAAGCTTAGCATAAGTTACATCAGAAAGCCTTTTTCATCAAAGCTGTAAAGCCTTTCATCAAAGGCTGTAAAGCCTTTCCATTCCATGCCTTGCCTTCCTGACTCCATATTTACAGAGAGAACTCCCTGAAAGGAAAAATGACCTGAAATGGTAGAATTTTTTTTATGGATTGTTCTCACTCTATTATAGATACCATATTGTCAATTACTCAAACTATCAACATAGATTGCAAAGCAGTTCACATGCCTACTGGATTTGAGTTATTGGCTCAAAGCTGATTACCTAGCAATTTTTCTGTTCAAGTAGAGCCCAGGAGCTATAGATCCAGAGAATCCACCCTTCAGAAGAGACCAGCAGCTTGGCCTTGTGCACACGTTGTGTTTCCTCATCAACTCCATCCAGAGCAAAGCTTTGGATGGCAGATCATCGTCGACCACAAAGCAGTAATTTGGAAGGTATGTAATTCAAAATAAAAAAAATAAAGGTAGATACAAATTCAATCAGTTTACTATTTCCCGGTTAAATTCTTCTAAAGACTAAGTCTCAGAACAAAGGCTGTCTTTTAGGGAAAAACCCATAACACAGCATGTTAAAGTTTACAAAGTTAGTTTCAAATATCAATCCTCATATACAATATGAATACAATATCAAAGAATATTTATCAACCTTACTGTCCTTTGAACCAACATGAGGGACACTCCACAAAGACTTGAAAGGTGAAAAATAAACAGCCAACAATTCCCATGAAGCCAATGGTGGGCAAAGTGAGGGTTTCAGCAAATGGCAGATGTGACAATTTGCCGACCCTTTCAAAATGTCCTCCTACGTATCACCAAGTTCAGGGATGTGGGCAAATGGATTCATTAGCAGTTATCTTGAAATTCCTGACCTTACTACAGACAGGCTCTCCCTTAGCCTTTCCACTGATTTTAAAAGCCTCTAACCCCCTGTATTCATTCCCTTCTAGTTTGAAATACCTAATTTCCTTTCTCCTGACCAACTCCTGACTAATCCAATAAGGAATACAAATTATTCTCAGATTATTTTGATGTTTAAAAAGCGAAATTTTATTTAGTCCAAACAAAGGGTTTAATTCAAAATTAATGTTCCTACTGAGTCAGAAGAAAATATTTCTACTGAGTCATTTCAACTACCCTTCACCCTCTGCCACAATCTGGCATCATTTATCATATGATCAGTTGATTCACCAGCACTCATTTGACCACTGGGCACTGCACTTTATTGAATGTTAACAATGACCCCATAAATCATTAATACATCTCCAATTCATAGTTAAAAACACCAAAGCTTCGAGATGCTGCAGGACTTGCCCTTGGTTCCACATTGAGGAATTAGAAGAATTTGAAGAAATCAAACTAGATACCATCTTATATCTGAACTCCTTCTGCCACAGTAACTGATTTTTTCACCATAGTCAATAAGTAATGTTAGAGAGTGGTCAATAGGAACAGTTTTGATAATCAATGTAAGGTAACTATACACTGTTTTGAGACAGCATCTGCTTTCTCAAATCTCTCCCCTCCGGCCAGATATTGTGGAATTTTTCCCAGCTAGCTCATGGTGGTAGATGTGTGGTTCTAAGATGTCATGAGAATCTACTGCCACATGGGTCCAGTGAAAGGGGTTCTCAAGAGTCAGAAAAGCTCTAACAAAAGGATTGACTGAAGGAGATGAAATTAATACAACGACAATAATCGCAAAAACATTTTTCCCCAAATGTCACTAGAATATACCTAGCTCTATTGTCCTATTCTTCTATGAAACACACATATTGACGTATTTCTTCCAAGAACCAGCACTTCCTTCAACGGTCTTAACTCAACTCTAGAAATTCTGAGGCTCTAACAGAAAAGATTTGCTTTTTGCTGGGAACAATGCAACAGCAGAGGCTTCTCTTTGGCAGGCAGCCTCCTCAAAATATGCCCACTGGACTTCACAGTGAGAGGTTTGGCTTCACCTGGGGGCAGGAACTGCACCACCGGCAACTTTCCCTGCCAATCCTTCTACATGACAAAGCACATATGGATGCAAATAAGCTAATCCTTCTTTGGAAGAGTAAACTGCACCTGGCAGTCAGTTTATAGGAGCACCAGACAGAGGAGATGTGATTGTGAGGTACCTGGGGGATTGCTACAAAACAGGCTGGGAAAATCCCCACCTGGGATGCCTGAGATAAAACCTAATCACCTGCTGGGATAATTGGCCTCTGAAAAAGATATACGCTAATAATAGCACCAAGTCATAGGTTATTAAACTGTCGAAAGGTTAGGAATATTTGCGTATTGATTACACAATTCCTGAGAATAGCTATGGCAACAAAGTTCAAGTAAGTGAATCAAATGAAACTCTACAAAAACCAACTGTACGTCCCGTTAAGTGACAAAGAAGATATCCACGGATAGGTCATCCCCTCAAATAACAGCACACAGAGAATTTTCTTGGAGAACAAGATGCATGTCTATAAAACCTAGGAAACCCCACCACCATTTTCACCAAACAATCAAAAAAAAAAAAAAAAAATGTTGATACAGAATTAGGAACAGGAAAATATTAACATTTTTGTAAATATATGGTCTCATTTTCTACAACATGCCCATTTAATTTCTCTCTCTCTTCTCTGAGTTTTCTAATGGCAAGAGGTTGTTTTAAAATATGTCTGTGATATCACTGGTACTCCTCCCATTGACAGATGGGAGTTTATCCTCCCTCCTTAAATATCAGGACCAATGGGATGCACAAGTGATACCGCAGGGCCTCCACAGCTAGGCAGCTTCCATCTCGTTCTCTTGGGACACTCAGTCTAGAGAATTCATTTAATAAATGGCTACCCTACGATCACCACGCTGGAGTAGAGGAGTAAAGAAAGAAACTCGTACTCATAGCCCCAGCTATGGTCCCCGGCTTACCACCAGCTTCAGCTCCCAGTCATGTGAGTGAACTCTCTTGGACATCCTGCCAGTCAAGTCTAGACAACTATAGTGATAGTCAACATGTGATCACAATTGCACTACAGACCCAATCAAGAGCTGCCTAGTCAAATCATTTCCCAATTGCTGAGCCATGCAAATATGAGCAAATAAAATGATTGCTTTTTCACACCACTAAGTCTTGGAATAATTTATTATGCAAAACATTGTTGATCATTCCTCAAACCTCCAAATCATAGTTAACATTTTATAATGCCTTTCAGTTTACAAAGTACAATCGTATAATCTCATTTAATTTTTCTAAGCATCATGAGAAATATGTATAATTATCATGAATTGCAGAGATTTAAACAAATGCTTGAAATCACAATCAGGACTCAGAACCACATCATTTTATTCCCAGGGCACTTAACATTGTGCTGACTCAAATGTGGTGAAATATTTTAAGTGGCTAAAAAAGTGCTAGATGACAATGAAAACACTAACAGCACTGCTCCTACGCTTGCTATTTCTTTACATTTGTAATACGGTGATTTCTCGTGATTTTTGCCTTCAACATTGTAGGGAACAGACCAGGTTTCAAGAAATGAAATCAAGCTGAATTTTAAACAGGCATGAAGAAACTTATATTTCATACTAACTCTCTGGTTTTCACATTTCCAACATACATTGGAAATTGACTGACTGGGGTCCTAAAAATTTAGAATTTGCTTAATCCTAAAAGAGTCTGCCAAATCTTGCATGTCGTCTACGTATTTTGAGTTCCCCGGTATTAAATTTTTACAATAGCTAAATCAACAAAAACACATTTACTTTTTCCTATTAAGGGCACTGATGTGATGCAAAGAGGTATAAAATGTGCTTCCAGCCTTACAAAAGCTTACAGTCTGGTTGGGGTTATTCAGAGATAAATCTGTATGATGTATTAAAAAGTATACTGAACTAGAAATGTATTTCCTGCATACCTAAAAAGGGCCCTATAAAGATTAAGAATGGAAATGCCTTGGAAGTCACATAACACTAAGCAAACCTAATATAAAATACTTGTGTCGGTGCACCTGGGTGGCTCAGTCGGGTAAGATTTCTGACTCGCTTTCAGCTCAGGTCATGATCTCACAGTTCCTGAGTTCAAGACCCGCACCAGGCTCCACACTCACAGCATGGAGCCTGCTTGGGATATCTCTATCTCTCTCTCTCTCTCTCTCTCTCTCTCTCTCTCTCTCTCTCCACCCCCCCTTCCCCTTCCCTGCTCATTCTCATTCTCTCTCTCCCCCTAAATAAATGAATAAAACTTTTAAAAAATTTTAATATAGGTGTAAATTAAAACAGAAAGGTTTCATCCAAAATGGTGGTTGGATCACTGCTCTGTTTTTAGAAAGTGGTAAAGTTGTAGCTTACCGGCTGATTCCACAGTAAAGGTGCTAAGCTATACCTTACCAGCTTAATTCAAAAAAGACAGCCCACTGCAGACTATGAACTCCTTCTGATTACACACATACGTGAAGAAACAAAAATGTTTTCTAAAAGTTGTAATCAAGATGGACATCAGCAAGATTCTAGGAATTCCCCCTCAAGTATGGATCACCAAAAGTCAAAGTCAAGCTGAGGCTTACTAGCATAATAAATAAATAATGATACCTCTTAAAGTGACAAAAAACAAAAACATAATATTTATAAGCCATTTCTACAAGTTTCTTGGAGCAACTTATCTGGAGTGTATGAGAACAAATATTTACATACTCCACAATTGTTATGAAGTCTTCGTTTTCCTGAAATTTTGGTTTTTGTTTCTGCTTTTTTCTGTCGCCACTAAGAGGACATGACGTGTTCCAGAAAAATAAACTAGAGAACGGGGTACAGTTCTTTTGTACCAAGCATCTAAGTTTCTGCTATCAGGAAAACATTGCTAAAAAATTTGAGAGGCTCTTGAAACATTAGGAATACATAAGAGAAGATGACGGTTTTTTCTTGACTTCTAGATTTAACAACAAACCAGTGGACGCAACTGCCTTGCATTCGGACAACAGCAGGATGGGCCGCGCACTTCTAAATCAAGACACCAGTATCTTGATATGAACTACCACCACGTGGGTCTATAACCTTTTGGCCTCAGTCTCCCCTCTGGTGAAAAGCAACGGTGGCTGTGGAACACAGAACGTTCGAGAACATCTTACCGAGGCGTTCCAGTTCAAGACGGTGACGGAAGAGGATCCTAAGCTCGGCTCCTTCTGGGAACCGACCAAATCTACAGCTACCTATGGAACAACTTCCTCTGGAAACAAAAAGACCTAAGAGCTGGAGGCCTCCTGTGCCTCAGGCGAAGGAGAGAAGGGCCGCACAGACGCACAGACGCGCAGCGCGCCAGGAGCGGCCGGGACACAGTCGGCCCGCAGACCCTCCCCCCCGGCCCTTAAGCCCCGACGACCCCAAAACCCGAGCCCCTCCCTGAAGACTGAAGAGTCTGAACCCCGCATCAGACAATCCCAGCTTTGAAGACCTGCCCCTGACGGACTAGCCCCCCCCCCCCCCCATTTGCTTTTGGAAACCAACGGGGCGGGAGTCCAGGAGGCCGACACACAGACCACACACCTGAGAGGTAGTTCTCACAGGCCGCGCTTAGACTCACCCGGGTCCCACGCGGGGACGACGAGGGGGAAGCCCAAACCCTGTGTGCGACAGGGTTGGCTTCTCGGAGCGAGGACCCGAGAGGGCAGACATCGGGTTTGACTGGAGTGTGGAAGCCAGCTGAAGTTGTCCTGGAGGGGAGAGGCCGACCGGCGCCACCTTCGTGCTTTCCCCCCACGGCGCCCAAGTCTCCTGGACCGGAGATTTCATAGGTCGCAGGCGCGGGTCTTCCGTCAAGTGGTTGATTTTACGTCAAGTGCCTGGGTTTACGTCAGGTGGCTGATTTTACGTCAAGTGCCCGGGTTTATGTCAGGTGGCTGATTTTACGTCAAGTGCCCGGGTTTACATCAGGTGGCTGAGTTTACGTCAAGTGCCCGGGTTTACGTCAGGTGGCTGATTTTACGTCAAGTGCCTGGGTTTACGTCAGGTGGCTGAGTTTACGTCAAGTGCCTGGGTTTACGTCACATGACTGAGTTTACGTCAGGTGCCGGGGTTTAAAGCAGGTCCCCGGTTTACAGGTGCCTGGGTTTTATGTCGGATGCCCTCTTTTTAGGTCAGATGCCCAGTCTTACACCGGAGCCTCGGTTTTACTTCAGAGGCCCTGGTTTTATGTCTGAGGCCCCCGTTTTTGTGGCGGCCTGGCTTTGGTAGACAGCAGGGCTTAAGCTGGCGGTCTCACAGTCCTATACATTTGCACACTTTTAAACTATTGTATGAGGGTCTGGCTTTCAATCAACTTGCATCCAGGAGCCCACTGAGATTCTCCTCCCACCCACCCCCTTGGGGACACTGAGGGGTCTTCCCTCAACTTCTGGCAGCCTCTAAAAATAAAATAGGCTGCTTGGACAATCACAAAGCTTTGAAAGACAGCCAAGGGCTAGGGCAGGGTTGAATGATAAGGTTCATCTCCCGCAGGAAGCACTCTTTTATCTAATGTACACAGAGTCCACGACACAGAGAGTCAAGCAGAATGAAGAAACAGGAATATTCTACAAAGAACAGAACCGGATAAAACCTCAGGGGGAAAAAAAACCCGAATGAAACGGAAATAAATAATTTCCCTGGTAAAGAAAATCTTACTGAGCATTGATCAGTGGAATGAAGAAATGGAGGTGGCCGACACGGTCAAGATAGAGAAACACACCAAGAAAAATAAATCAACAAGAAAAATAGCAGATACTGAAAAGTACTACAAGTAGTACTAAGGTACTACTTGTAATAGTGTAATAAAATAGTGTTAAAATACAGGATGTCTCATCCTTAACACTTGACATTTTGGACTGGACAATTCTCTGTTGTAGGGGCTTCCTAGTGCTTGGGGAAATGTCTCCGAGCATCCCTGGCCTCCACCCACTAGATGCCAGTATGCCTCCTCCAGTGTGATAACCAAATATGTCTCAGGACATTGCCAAATGTCCCAGGGTGGAAAGAGAAAAATCACGCCCTTCTACCCGTTGAGAACCACTGCAAAAGTCACTAGATGATACCTTTCAGCTCCCAACTTTTATCATCATACTGACACCAGAATACAACACTCTATACGCTGAACCTGCCTCATCCTCCCTTTTCAACTAACCTTTGTAATTATAGACGCCATCCTCTTCTGTACCCAGTTGTAAAACTTGCTGAACTGTTTGCCTCAATAACGTTCCAAACCTGTATCGTAGGAATTGAAAACACCGTCGGACCCTGTAAAATAGATGACAGGGTGTCCTGAACTATTGACATAGTTAAGAAACTCGATGAATAGCGCTTCTAAGCTATTATCCGGAGCCCGACAGGAATGCTGTAGACTTTCTCCAAATGAAAGCACTCATCTTCACAGTTATAAAAGATAACCCATTACCATGGCAGGAAATCAAAACTGCAATAAATTTCAAAAAAGAAGAATGATGAGGAGGAGGCCTGAAGGACTGGTAGAAAAATCCCAAGTGAGAACACGCTCAATGCGTAAAAAAGGGAGGAGGGCTGTTCAGACTTTGGCAGTGCTGTAAAGGGAGTGGTCGGATGCTGCTGGTGAACAAAAAGGCACTTGAAAACTGGTTAAAATTTGTCAAGAGAGTCTAGACAGTAGTGTTGAGACAAGCCCTTCTCTCCATCATCCAAATCATTTTCAAATTAAGTTGAAACCGTGGCAAAGAAAATCTTTACATTTGATTCTGGCTACAGAGAAACTCCATTTGGAAGCTGTTAAATAGCTCATGAAATTAAAACTCACACCTGAATAAAAGTCCCCATCTTCCTTGATTTGTGCTAAAATTTTAGAGCATATCCCATAGGAGATTTTTGACCAAGAAACTCCAGGAGATAAGTTTAATGAGCATAAGGAGAAATAATTGAGTGATTAGATATTTATAGCAAATAAAAATTGGTTTTCATGAGTTAATTTTTCTGCATAATGTTCTTATAGATTCATAAGCTCACTTTTAATAGGGAATTGACATGACTCTTGTTATCATCCAAAGTTGATAGTAGTTATCTGTTAGGTTTATCTACTAATCTACTAACTATATTAATACAATTTAAAGAAACAAAACAGAGATCTCAAATCAAAAGAACAATGTTAGAGCAATTGTTTTTTGTTGTTTTCCTGAAGAATTTATCACATTTAAGAGTTCCCTTAAATAAGGAGGACAAGTTGGAGAGGGCACAGGAATCAGATGCCTTAAAACACCTCCTCTACTAGGGCACCTGGGTGGCTCAGTCGATTAATCATCCAACTCATCGTCGGACTCTGGGCTGGCAGCATGGAGCCTGCTTAGAATTCTCTCTCTCTCTCCCTCTCTCTCTCTCTCCCTCCCTCTCTCTCTCTCTCTCTCTCTGCCCATCTCCCCCTCTCTCTCTGTCCCCCCCCCACCAAAATAAACACTTTCAAAAAATACCACCTTCTCTACCATTCACCAGCTATACGATTCTGTTAATTCACTCACCATTTCTGAGACTCAAGTTTCTCATATATAGATTGGGGAGACAATTATATGCTATTCACAGGTGACTGTGAAGATAAAAAGAAATGACATGCAGGAAAATGTTTTGCAAACTATTAAGTTTTATCAAGTGCTGGTTTGTTATCTTATTATTGAATTAACATAAAATGTGACAATATGGTTTACAGAAAGCTTTCAAGCATGCAGATGACCCAAGAGGGACTTAAGGTTCACCTCAGCTTGATTAAACTTTAGACAGGTTCTTCCTAACGCTGAGCATTGACCTCCCTTTCCTCAGAGGGTTTTCTTTAGAAAACCTGTAATTTCTTCTATAAAGATGTAAATCTTTTTAAAGGCATCTTGCCCATTTTTCAATCCAGGAATGACTTCATCTAAGAGCTGAGAGCCATCTTTTTGAAATGCTAACACCAGGGGATAGATCCCATTTTCCAGGAGAAGGTAGGAGCCAAACTTCCATGGGCACTTTGCTCCAAGTAAAACTATCTTCTCTCATGCACATAAGGAAAAGTTTACTTTTCCTTGGGATAAGGCCAAATTAGCAAACACAAATGGCCTATGATCCCTCCATACCCCCAAAATTAAAAGCTCTCCCAGCCTTTGTCTAAGCAGAGTTGAGTTCACACTTTAAGTTCTGGCCTCTCTCCCCTACTGCAACAGCCTTGAATGAAGTTGTCCTTGCCTGCTAAACTTGGTCCTGTACAATCCTTGCTTTGACACATATTTGCAAAAGAATGAAAATATTCTGGGATGCATTTGCCACAAAATTTAACAACCCCCGGCCTCACTTGTGACTCACTTGGTCACATTTCACAGTGGTCTCTAATGGATTATAACCTCCTGGGGCTCCTGGGTGGCTCAGTTGGTTAAGCATCCAACTTCAGCTCAGGTCATGATCTTGTCGTCTGTGAGTGGTAGCCCTGCTTTGGGCTCTGTGCTGACAGCTCAGAACCTGGAGCCACCTTTGGATTCTGTGTCTTCCTCTCTCTCTCTGTCCCTCCTCCTCTCTCACTCTCTCTCTCTCTCTCCCTCTCCCTCTCTCTCTCTCTCTCTCTCTCATAAAAATAAACTAACATTACCAAAAAAAAGATTATAACCTCCTGAAGCAGAAGGACTAATCTAAGAACTGACCACATCTAACAATGGCCTCTCTACCTAAGCGTGTATTTATATATGTGAATCAACATGCAGTATTACTGTTTCGGTACCTGAATCTATTTCAGGGTTTAACTTACTGGAATATGGAGCACTTGAAATGTTTCCACGGATGTCATTATGGTGATGCTGCAAAGCACCTTGCAAAATAAATGCATTTCTTTTTTTTTTTTTTTAACCACTTTATTGAGGTCTGATTGACATACCAAAAGCTGTACGTATGTAAGGCATACAACTTGAGTTTGGAGATAAGTATACACCCACGAAACGCTCACCACTGTCTATGCCATCAACATGCCTATCACTTCCAAATCTTTCTTTGCACCCTCTTTATTTATTATTTTGTATGTGTGATAAGAACACTTAACATAAGATTTAGCCTCATAGCAAATTTTGAAGTATACAATACAGTACTGTTCACTCTAAGCACAGTAGATCTTTAGGTATCATTCGTCTTCTATAACTGAAACCTATTGTCTTAGACTAATATTTCCCTGTGGCCCTTCCCCCCCAGTCCCTGGCAACCACCTTTCCACTTGCTGCCTCTATGATCTACATTCCTCACGTAAGTGGTATCACGTAGTATTTACCCTTCTGTGCCTGGCTTATTTCACTTCACACAATGTCCTCTGGGTTCATCCATGTTGTTGCAAATGACAGGATTTCCTTCTTAAGACCAAATATTTCATTTTATATGTATGCCACGTTTTCATTCATCTGTTGATGCACATAGAGGTTGCTTCCTTCTCTTAGCTATTGTGAATAATGTTGCAATAAACACAAGAGTGCAGATATTTATTCAACATAGTGATTTAATTTCTTTGGATATACATCCAGAGCGGAATTGCTGGATCATATGGTCATTCTATTTTAATGTTTTCAGAAACCACATCCTGTTTTCCACAGTGGCTGCCCCGGTTTATATTACCACCAACAGCACACAAAGGTTCCCTTTTCTCCACATCCTCCCCAATTTTTACCTTTTGCTTTTTCATGTTTTTTAATAACAGGTGTGAGGTGATAGCTCATGGTGGTTTTGATTTGCATTTCCCTGTTTAGTGATTTTGAGTCCCTTTTCATATACCTATGGCTGTTTGTATGTCTTCTTTCAAAATAAAAATACATTTCAATACAACCCTACAATGATGACTTTGGGAGATGTATTATAGAGAGGTAAATGTACAAATTTCCAGAAATAGCCATTTCAAACATTTGTCAATATTAAATATAATTTAAACATCGTTAATTTAGCTCTAAAATGTTTTGTACCGAAAGATGTAGAAAGAATAGATGTAGCACAGAAACAAGACAAATGAGAACAGTTCTGTATCTTAGGGAAAAAAGCTAAGGAATCTAAAATTCCTCTCTTAAAATCCTTCAATAATTTCCAATTACTTAAAGCATAAAGTAAATCACCTCACCATACCAACCCTTTTGGCAAAAACTGGACCAGATCAAATTTCTCCCCTTACTGACTTTGCATTTGTTCCTACATCCCTGACACTCAGTGTCTTGTGGTGAACACAGAGGAACTGCTCCCTATATCTAAGAACCGGAAAGAGCCAAATCTCTTAATACCATTCCCTAAAATCTTTGTTTACAAATAGGGTTTGCAAATGGGTAATACAATCACTGTGTCACCTCCAAACCCAAAAGCCCTATGAAATCTCCTTCCATCCCAATCTGATCAGTACTCTACATTTTTCAAAGCAAGGACACGTCTATTATCCTTATCCTCACTAGCAGTGAGTTACATATTATTATTACTAAGTTCTTTGTGAGAACTTGTGAGAAACTTGATGCTAATGGAGTTTAGTTTTACAGCTTTATAAGATATAATTAATATATGAAACCTACACAGATTTAAGATATGCAGCTAGGGGCACCTGGGTGGCTCAGTGGGTTAGACGTCCAAGTTCAGCTCAGGTCATGATCTCGTGGTTTGTGAGTTCGAGCCCTGTGTCGGGCTCTGTGCTGACAGCTCAGAGCCTAGAGCCTGCTTCGGATTCTGTGTCTACCCCTCTTGCTGCCCCTCCCATGCTCATGCTCTGTCTCTCTCTAATAAATAAATGTTAAAAAAAATTTTTTTAAAGATATGCAATTAGATGCTGAGAGTTTTTTTTAACTGTTTATTAAAATTTTATTTTTTTTAATATATGAAATTTATTGTCAAATTGGTTTCCATACAACACCCAGTGCTCATCCCAACAGGTGCCCTCCTCAATACCCATCACCCACCCTCCCCTCCCTCCCACCCCCCATCAACCCTCAGTTTGTTCTCAGTTTTTAACAGTCTCTAATGCTTTGGCTCTCTCCCACTCTAACCTCTTTTTTTTTTTTCCTTCCCCTCCCCCATGGGTTTCTGTTACGTTTCTCAGGATCCACATAAGAGTGAAACCATATGGTATCTGTCTTTCTCTGTATGGCTTATTTCACTTAGCATCACACTCTCCAGTTCCATCCACATTGCTACAAAAGGCCATATTTCATTTTTTCTCATTGCCACGTAGGATTCCATTGTGTATATAAACCACAATTTCTTTATCCATTCATCAGTTGATGGACATTTAGGCTCTTTCCATAATTTGGCTATTGTTGAGAGTACTGCTATAAACATTGGGGTCCAAGTGCCCCTATACATCAGTACTCCTGTATCCCTTGGATAAATTCCTAGCAGTGCTATTGCTGGGTCGTAGGGTAGGTCTATTCTTAATTTTCTGAGGAACCTCCACACTGCTTTCCAGAGTGGCTGCACCAATTTGCATTCCCACCAACAGTGCAAGAGGGTTCCCATTTCTCCACATCCTCTCCAGCTAGATGCTGAGAGTTTAAAGGTTTTACTTGTGTATCAGGATAGGACATAAGAAAGACCTTAAGCCCATTTCTCTGTGGGATGGTCAGATTCCCAGGGATGACAGAGCAATCTTTGATTCTGTACACCTGCATGTTTCCAGAAGGACTTTAGGACCAGAGTGCACCCACAGTGATAAAAGAGGCACATGACATCCCCAGGACAACAGAGAGAGTTAATTTAAGGTTTTAACTGGATTTCCCAGACCAGGAGGTGAGCACATAGCACAGAGTGAGAATGACTGGGGCTTCTCCATATAGTCACAGGAACATACAAGCCAGAGGGGCACAATGGCCTCTTCTTGGACCCAGGTTGAGCCTCTTGAAAAACCTGCCTGGGGAGAGCCTGTCCACAGACAGGCTGTGTTATTGGCTGACAAGCACTGTTCCAGGAATTTTAAGGCCATGAAAATTGATCTCCAAGAGGTGGAACGCTGCTGAGTCTCTAGCTTGGTATAGCCATCGCCATGCAGTTAAATCTTTGATCCTTCACTGACATTAACGGGATCTGCAGCCTTTGCCTGTGTCTGTTGATATCTCACTGCCAATCACTTTCTCCCCTGTGAGAAACACACAGAGAATCACAAAAACTCCTAAGTGCTAGATGTGGTGGTTCAGAAATTCCAATTGCATATCCAATACTCTTCTGTCTGCTTAATATTTAAAGGAATCCTATAATGCAAACCTTATAAATCACAGAACTGATCCCAAAGTTTATAATCAGAAAAGAATAAATACTCTAAAGTTGTTGGGGGAGTTCTGTCTCTGATTAGGATGTGGATTGGTGCACAAGACCGTCATTCCCATGGTAATAACAAGGGGGAACAAAAACACTTCTACAAAGCTATCAAAGATCAGTGGATGGATGCAAAAAAAAAAAAAAAAAAAAAAAAAAAAAAAAAAAAAGAGCCTTAATGAGCTAAATTCCAGAGAGAGACCAGCAAAGAGCTGCAGATGCTGCCACACCTAGCGGCAAATTCCAATCTGACTGCGGATATGGAAAAGAGCACACTCGTCATAGATGGAAGAGGGAAGTGTGAGGAGAAACCAGCCACACTTTAGCAACAGTGAGGCCAGCAGAAGAAGGTGGAATCTGTAAGAGCTCAACTAGTAAAATCATTGTTCAGGCCAACATATTCCCCCCTCTTCCATCCCCTGGAAGTCGTTCTCTGAGAAAGCGGCAGAAATTGTTATGAGGACAGGGCTAAAAGACAGACAAAATTTGGACCATTTTCATGGTGTTCAGATCCCAGGGCCCTGCAAAATTTGAATCCATACGGGAATCATAACCAGCTAAGCTAAAAATCAAACCCCTTCAAGTTCAAATCCTCAGAGGATCAAAGAGATTTATTTGTCCCTCAGTTGTAGCAACAGCAGTAAAGAAAGTTGGGGATTGAGCTGAAGGACAAACTTAAATCCCTAAATCATATTTGAAATCAGACATAAACTAACTGCAGCTGCAGTCCAGCCCTGGCCCAATTCGAAGTAAGAGGAATCTAAAGAAACAGACCCTGGCTAGGCTGCCTGATGGAAGAAAGTTCTTGTTTTCTCTGGAGAAAAAAGAAAAGAAGAAAGAAAAAACATCATATTTCACTGTTCTTCAAGGACTGGCATAGAATAAAAACTTACAAAATATGTAAAGAAGTAGATAAATGGACCCATAATCGATAGAAGGAAATTCAATAAAGGCAGACCTACTAATGACCCCGCTCTGGAAATCTGCAAAGACTTAAAAACAACTGTTTTAAATGTGTTTTTTAAAAAAGGTAAATTGAACCCGTTAAATCATCAAATGATGGTGGATTTTATGACAGATCTGTAAGCTAAAAAATAAATAAAATTCAAAGTATCAAACTGAAAAGAAATGACGTTTTTAAAAAGGTAATTGAATCCTGCTAGAGGCTACAACTGTCTCTGCCTGGACCTCTTCGTGGAGGCCTGTCCACATTGTCGCAGGGGTTTCCTCGCAGAAGGGTGGCTGTGTGCCAGTAACAACCATCCCAAGAGACAGGAAGTAAAAGCTGCCAGTTTCTGATGTCAAGCAGCCACAGAACCCAAATTCAAGAGTGGAGACATGGACCTCGCTTGTCAGTGGGAGGAGTGTCACAGTTTGGGGACCACTATTAAACCCACCACAGCAAAAGGATGAATAATCAAACTGTGGTATATCGATAGATACAACGTACAATGTATTTTCTACTTAGCAATAAAAGGGAGGGGGGCATTACTACACACAGCATGGATGTATTTCAAAAACATAATGTTTAGTGAAAGCCAGACTCAAAGGAGGAGTAAATACTGAATCGCTCTATTTAGATGAAGTTCAAGAACAATAAAAAATAAATCAATAATGACAGAAATCAGGAGAGCGTTTGCCTCTGGAGGAGCGACGGACTGAAATGAGGGACAGAGAAACTTTGGAGGTGGTGAAATATTCTGTATCTTCATTTTCATGTTGCTTTCATAAATTTTTACATGTGTCAAAACTCACTGAACTGTACCCTTAGGATTTTTGTACTTTACTGTATATAAACTAGAGCAGAGCAATATGGAACTGGTCAAGATACAAATAAAATATTATTGAAACACAAGCACTTGTGTAGTTCTGGATTGGAGGCTGATCTGGGCAAATTAGCTAAAAAAAGAAAAAACAAAATTAGGACATTTGGAAATATTTTTATTGCGTTTATGGTATTAGGTGAGATAAGATTTTTTGGTCTGTAAAGAACAAGATAGCTAGCTGAAAAAGCATATTATAAAACAATGCACGTGGTATGATATTGCACTGTTGAAAGTATCTTATAGAGGATTTTTAGAGCAATGAAAATACTCTGTACGATGCAACCATGGTGGACCCATGTCATTATACATTTATCCAACCCACAGGAGACTCACCAAGGGTGAACCCTCATGTAAACTGCAGACTGTGGGTGATAATGATGTGTCGATGTACGATCATCAGTCATAACAAATGTTCACACTCCCGTAGGGGATGTTGATGTTTATAGTGAAGGAGCGCATGCATGTGTTGGGAGAGAGGATATATGTGAAATCTCTGTATGTTCCTCTCAAACCTTCTGTGAACCGAAAACTACTCTAAAAAAATAAACTTTCAAATATATGTATAATGTTACTCACATATATTTGTAGGAAAAGTGCAGGGGGATATGCTCTAGGGTGTTAGCTGCGGTAATCTCTGTGCCATGGCAACGTCAGTTTCTGTTTTGTGTTTTTGCTTGCGTGGCATTTTCTAATCTTGTACAATGCCCAAGAACTGTTTCTATGATAAAAGTGTGCATGAATAATTTGCATTTTGTGACAACAGTGCTGAAAAATCATTTCTGCCCCCCAAGTATGCCATTTTTACCCAGCGCTAATTCAGTTAAAATGGTTTGTGTGCAGCATCTAACAGAAGATTAAATCAAGCATAACAACAGGTAATCTATGTTAATCACTGTGGTCCACGCCTGTGTTTAATCCTTGCAGCCTTATAGGAAAGGAGCCATTACTAACCCCATTGCAGATAGGGAGACTGAGGCCCCACACAGTCACCAAATTAGCAAAAGTCAGAGTCTCCCCTTGTCATTAGTCCTGACTACGTAAGCACTTATGTAGTTGATGCTACACTTACGTCATCTCCTTCATTCTCAAAGCACTTTTTTGAGATTGCAGAGGTTCAGATGGAAACCAGGGATCCAAAGAAGTAGCTTGCCCAAGGTCACCAGGCAGCCAGGGGTATAGCCGTAGTATGAAAGCTGGTATGAAAGCTCAGGGACACACTGAGTCCCTGCCGAATGCTACCAGCAGGATGCAGTATGGTCATGAGAAGCCCTAACAGACACTGTCACCCCACGCTTCTACTGCACGATTTATAAAATACCTAGACAAAAGAAGTGATATTTATGTAGGGTGGGTTTTTTTAAGGAAATGAGTCCACCCATTTCTTTTAAATCTAGAATCAAAAGCCTGATCATCAGAACGTTGCAGGTTTGGAACGTACTGTGTTGGCCTCGGTGCTTGCTGAAGGATGAGTCGAGAAAACATTACGTGAATCCCATATATGTGTTTGCAATAGAGAAGTCTCTTGCCTCTCACTGTCCTACTGAGAGTGAAGCTCCCAATGAGAATTAGCCTTTAAAATTAGGTATTGGCCAGAGCACCTGGGTGGCTCAGCCGGTTGACCTTCCGACTTCGGCTCAGGTCACGGTCTCGAGGTCTGTGAGTTCGAGCCCTGGGTTGGGCTCTGTGCTGACAGCTCAGAGCCTGGAGTCTGCTTCAGATTTCGGGTCTCCTTCCCTCTCTGACCTTCCCCCTCATGCTCTGTCTCTCTCTGTCTCCGAAATCAATAAACACTAAAAAAATATTTTTTTAATTAGGTACTGGAGGGGCACCTGGGTGGCTCAGTCAGTTAAGCATCGGACTTCAGCTCAGGTCATGATCCTGAATTTGTGAGTTCAAGCGCCACATTGAGCTCTGTGCTGACAGGTCAGAGCCTGGAGCCTGCTTCGGATTCTATGTCTGCCTCTCTCTCTCTGCCCCTCCCCTGCTTGTGCTGGGTCTCTCTCGTACAAAAATAAACAAAACATTTAAAAAAATTGTTTTAACAAAAAAAAAAAAAGACACTGGATAAAATTTTACATTCCTAGAGAAATTTCCTTAGCATGTACTTTATTTTTTTTATTTTTAAAACACTTAGATAGTGCTTACTTAGTGCCAGCCACTGTTCTAAATGCTTTACTAGTACTGGCATATTTGATTCAATCCTCATCACGTGCCTATATAAAGAAGCTACTTCTATCATCCGCGTTTGACTTATGAGGAAACTGAGCCACAGAGTAATTACTTAATTTGCCTAAGGTCATACAATTAATAAGTATCTCTTTTTCTTTTCTTTTTTTTTTTTTTTTTACTTACAATATTCTCTTTGCAAACGTGTTCTCTTTCTTCCTGGGCTTGCTAGGAAGCCTCTAGCAGCTCTGGAAGATACTTTCACCTTTCAATATGCATTTTGTTTTCCTTTGTAGTTCTGATATCATGTTATGTTTTGCATTCTCTTTGTTCCTGGATGGATATAGGAATAAAACTTAGGGTGGAGCTAATGACTGAGATCTAGAGAAAACTACAATTACATCTATAATTCCTATATGCCAGAATAAGTACTTTGTAACACTAAATCAAGAGAAAAGAATTTGATTAAAGGTTTAATGGCAGTTTAAACTCAACCAGACTTTGAAACAAATATATGACTGAAGTTAATTTAAGAGACTGAATATGTTTAGACAAATGGGAGAATGGTGGTGTCTTTTTTTAATCTGCTGAGCAAATTCAAAGGGGTTAGAAAAAAAGGCAAGAGTATATCCAGGAACCTGTCACTGCGCTGCTCAGAGCTTCTTCAAGTGATTTTTCTCCCATGGAGTCCAGAAAAGCAATCAATTTAACAAGGCCCAGGAAAGCATTCAGGAGCCCAGGTATATAAACCACCTGCTAGAAGACAGTAATATGAAAAAATACCTGTTCTTACCTCGTGTTGCAGATGAGACCCTTCAGCGGTGACAGATTTTCATTTGTAATCATTCACAGCCAATTCCAATTTAGTTCTGAGGTGAGAGTTTAGCTCTGCAGCTGAACCAAAGCTGCCTCACACGACAAAGTATTTTTCAACTTTGTTTCTATAATATTCCTTCGTCGGGAAAGTGATGAGAACTGCTTGTGGGCCAGAGATGGCTTTCTGTGAAAATAAACACCCGTGTATTTGGATGCTATTTCTTGATGAAGATGCTTATCCATGGATCATTCTTCTGGAAATCATGAGAAAGATACTGCCAACATGATCACGTCAACGTAGGAGTTGAGAAGCTAGGTGAACTCTTCCTTGGCCAAAAGAATCACAATTACAGGGTGATGGCGCATCTGCGCGCAGGAAGGTGGTGGGATCCTGCATCCACGGACTCCTGTGTGTTGTCATTTGCATGGGCTACCATAATGAATACCAGTGACTGGGTGGCTTAAACAGCAGACATTTACTTTCTCACAATCCTGGGGGCCGGAAGTCCAAGATCCAGGTATTGGTGGCTTCTTCTGAGGCCTTTCTCCTTGGCTTGAAGCTGGCCACCTCGCCCTGTGTCTTCACATGGCCTTCGCTCCACGCACACCTGTTTCCTAATTTCCTCTTCTTATAAGGACACCAGACATATTGGATTAGGACCTACCCTAATGACCTCATTTTAACTTAACCGCCTCTTTAAAGACCCTATCTCCAAATACAGTCCCTTCTGAGGTTCTGGGGGTTAGGACTTAAGCACATGAATCTGGGGGGACGTAATTCAGCTCATAGCATTGTATCCAGGCACTCACGCCTTCTCTCGTGTGTCTACCACGTTCTGAGAAGATTGGGTATTTTAGGACCAAGACATCAATCGCAGCAGCTCCGTTTCCTGGAAGCCACATCAATGACTTCAAAAGCAGATGAGTTTCTGCCTAAAGCCATTTGAACAGACTTAAGGAGAGAAGGATTTCAACTATAAAATAAATTAGGATCTCGGTTTTTTAAACTCTTGGGTGACATAAATGTGAATTGAGAATATATTCCAGACTAGAATCAGAATAATAGGAATAAAAGGGACATATTAATTTTGGAGGCCCCGCCTAGGCATTTAGCAGAGCCAAAGGAGAGAAGGAATTGAGAAGCGAAAATAGAAGCCACGACTCCCCAAGAAAACTTAAAATGCTGTGAGAATACACCATAACACAAACCTTCCATGACAACACCCTCATCAAATGAGAGAATCAAGAGGAAACTGGAAGGGCAGAGTATGCGTATATCGGTGCAGCCTTCCTAACAAAGAAGATGCTGTGGGGGTGTTGACCCTGTCATGAATGAGTCAGAAGGCAGCTCATTAGCCTCCGTGCACTCACTGTGCACTCTGAACATTGCAGGTTTTCCCACTGTTTGCAAAGTTTGATCCAAATTAGCTCAACTTCCTGAAATATGAGCCATTGTTGCATTTCACTAAAGCCGGGCCTTTCTGGGGATATCCAGTCGTCCAGGTGGCCCATGCAGTGTAGACAGATTGCTCAGAACAGGGTTTATAGTTCAAAAATTTGGGGGACACACACGTTGCATTGCCAGTTATTGCTGTCATGTGTTGAGCTTCACGGTTGCTAAAATGTAGTTATAGTGTGAATACCCCAATAGAGTATGCAGCTTTTTATGACTTTCTGGACTCCAGAAGAAGAGTGAGGAAGACAGTTCTTAGGACATTCACACCTTGAGAAACGCACGTGTAATCCAGTTGCCTCATTTTCCAGATTAAGAAATAGACACAAGACTGATGCCACTTTTCCAGGCGCAATGCCAAGACGAGGACATACCTATCCTAATACCCAGAGTCCTTTCCTCTATGCCATTGAACTTCTTCCTAATGAATAGGAAGTCCAAGTCTCTGGACTTGGAGGGAGGGACCGTACAGATATTCAGAAAACCTGAATCTTCAAGTTGGGATGTAATTGGTGACATAACATAAATTTAATCCTCATAAAATATGCACCAAATACTACATAAAATTTTGGATCGTTTGCATCAGCATCATAACAAAGAAAAATAGCTCAGGAACTACGCTAGGCATAACCCACTTGTGGGTTAGTTTCTTTTTGTCTAATCAAAACTGTTTCATATATGTCTATTCCAGACTCCAGACCATGGTATCTACATTGAACCTGGCATGTGTTAGCAATCCGTAAACATTGTTGAGCCAGTGAATGACCAAAGCCAGTTCCCATTCATGTTTACATTGGCACCTCTGGCTGAGATCAGAAAAAGAAAACTAAAATGTTGTCACATCCCGGACAGGTAATGTAAGTGGCCATCTGGAAGACACTAATTAAGGGTTGGGTGCGTGGCAAACTGTACAAGGCTTGCCTCTCATCTGTCTGCAAACGCTGGTCAAGATGAACCATACGGAGAGGAGAAAAAATATGGAGCCGAACGACACAATTCATAAACATTTACCAAGCGTACTAAATATCCAAAACTGAAAAAGATCTTGCCATCGAAGAAAGTAAGTTACTGCGGAAATTGTGTACATCTCAGAACCTAAAATGGAAGGTTTGGCTTGATTACTCAGCCAGTTTTCAAAGAAAGCCCCAGTGAAAGGGCTTGTACCCATGATGAAGCCACCACCCTGACCCAAGCAAGTTTGATGCACTAAGCTGATAACAAGCACAATATCACACCTCTCTTCGGATACTGACATTTCGGTTCGCAATGTCCCTTTATCTCCCTCTCAAATTCTGTAACCTCAAAATTTAATTCTCTGTCCACTGGGACAAATTCCTCCCAACGTGGGAACATATTGTTAGTATACACATTTTTTCCTAATTGGTACTGATTTCTATTAACAACAGTTAATATGCAACACGTTTCCAAATATGCAGACTACGGATTAAAAATCTTGCTTCCATGTATTTAACTTAACCTTATCATTTTTCCCATTTTAACAAAAGATGCTTTTCTTCCAACACATTACTTCTTCACATGTTTCTTGAATATTCTTCTCACGATTAATATTTGTCACCAACCCCCTTATAAAAGTAATACTCCTTACTTTTCTTCTTAAAAATGTATTTTAAAATATCATCCCTGTCAACATCCAATATCGTAGCAGTTCATATAATGCTAACCAAATGTAATTATAGGACATACAAGTTTATTTGCTCAATATACGGCACTAGACAGCACTAGAAATTTGCGTGCATATTTTTTTAATGTTTATTTATTTTTTTTAAAGAGAGAGAGAGCATGAGCAAGGGAGGGGGAGAGAGAGAGGGAGACCCAGAATCTGAAGCAGGCTCCGTGTGCTGAGCCGTCAGCACAGAGCCCGATGTGGGGCTCGAACTCACTAACCATGAGATCAGGACCTGAACCAAAGTTGGACACAACCAACTGCACCATCCAGGTGCCCCAAAATTTGCATGCATATTATTACACCTTGTCCTGTTTCTGTGTGGCCATATACTCATGGATTTTTTTATGGACATATCATGTTCTAATTGACTGTGATCAGTACTTTTCACGTGCAACTTATCACTACTGGGTTATTAGGATAATTCCAAACTCTGCTCCTATTTTCTTTTCAATACCACAATATTTTTAAAATTCTACTAACATTATGAAAACAAAAATACCATCTGGGTTATGCTGTTTCTTTCCATCCCAAGGTTTAGAACAAATTCCCTTTGAAGGAGCCCTGATTTCTATCACTGAAGAATAATATAGGGGTCCTTGGTGTTAGCCATGCCCATGAGACTCTCACTTGGACAATGTCTGGACTGATGGTGACGACACAGGTATCTTGACCTTTCTTGGTAACTGAGACTTTTTATACATGGGATCAGGTTTGTGCTCCCGCTTTAATTCCAACCATCCTAACTCTCACTTGTTTTAAAAATCACCTTCTGTGCGTGCCTGGGTGGTTCAGTAGGTTTGGCATCCAACTCTTGATTTCAGCTCAGGTCATGATCCCAGGATTGTGGGATTGAGCCCCACGTCCGGCTCTGCGCTGACTGTGGAACCTGTTTAAGATTTTCTCTCTTTCTTCCTCTGTCCCTTTCCCCTGCTCTTGCTCTCTCTTCTTCTCTCTAAAGTAAAAATTAAGTTAAATTTTAAAAAAAAGATTACCTTCTGGGGCACCTGGCTGGCTCAGTTAGGGGAGCATGAGACTCTTGACCTCCAGGTGGTGAGTTCCAGCCCCATGTTGGTTGTGGAGATTACTTAAATAAATAAAACTTTTAAAAAATCACCTTCCAGGGGCAACTGTGTGGCTCGGTCAGTTAAACACACAACTTCAGCTCATGTCATGATTCTGTGGTTTGTGAGTTCGAGCCCCACATCAGGGTATGTGTTGACAGCTCAGAGCCTGGAGCCTACTTCAGATTCTGTGTCTCTGTATCTCTCTGCTCCTCCTCTGCTCATGCTCGCTCACTCTCTCTCTCTCATTCAAAAATAAACATTTATAAATAAATAAATAAACCACCATATTGACCAAAGTGTTGGAAACTATAATTTCTTACTGCTGTTTATATAAATGTCATGTGTTTTCTTTTTTGTCCTTCAATTCAAAATGTGTGGCTTTTGCACCAGGTTTGGGCTGTTCTTGTCTGTATTTACTTGCATGAACACCAAAACGTTAAAAGGAAATATGTTTTATTCTTATCCCAAAGGAAGTATTGAGAATTTGAGGGTGTATGAGACTACTTTCATTTTAACAAAATAAATTTCCCTATTGATCTTTACAGGGTATTCAAATTTAGCTTTGTTTTTCCTCTGATCATGAACACTAAGTATATGCAGATTAATATCAATCACAGATTCTGTATATACTTTGTGCTCATAATAAGAGGAAAAACAAAGCTAAATTTGAATATCCTGATAAGATCAGTACTGAAATTTATTTTATTAAACTAAAAACTATATTAAGAAATATACTCATAGAAAATGTACATTAACAAAATCTCTGTACTTATTCATACACAGTTAGACATGTTTGGTATGATTAGTTGCTTTGTGGAAAGAAAACATATTGAATGGTAGAAACAGACATGGCTCAGTCTACATTGTGGAGATGCGGACATGAAAAAGAGGAAGAGAACATGTGGTCTGGCGATCTTGAGACTCAAAAAAGAAGGAAGAGAAGGGCTGAGGTTTAGAGTGTATTTGCGTAGAGCAAAGTCAATGGAATCATATGGGGAATATTTTGGCTCCAGGAGGAAGAGAATGTGTTTGGCCAAAGAACCTGAGTATGTCTCAGACTTGGTAACCACTCTAAATAAGTCAGGGTATATTAAAGTAGGTTGTCTCATGCCGTTCCTATTGGCCACCACTGTTATATGTAACAGTTGGCAGGGAGGGAGCGTGGAATATGAACTTTGAGTAGGAGTGGAGCTCACTCTCCAGGAAGCTTTCCCACATCGGCTTGGCTTGTTAGGCAGGCAGCAGCACAAACCACTCTGCCTGTCCCTTACCCACCACCAGTGAGGGTTGGCCCACCTTGAAAGGGGGGAAATAATTTGGATAGGGATGAGCAAGAGTCTAAAGTATATTACTGGGGTTCCTGGGTAGCTCGATCGGTTAAGTGTCCAACTCTTGATTTCAGCGCATGTCATGATCTCGTGGTTCCTGAGATCGAGCCCCACATATGGCTCTGTGCTGACAGAGCCCTCTCTCTCTCTGCCCCTCCCCCGCTCACGCACACATGCTCTCTCTCTCAAAATAAACAAAGAACATTTTGAGAAAAGTACATTCCTACAACAAACTGAAAACTAGTAGCAACCCTCATTCTAGAAATAGATACCTGAAATATTTATCCGAACTATTTTATTATATACCTTCTCTACTGAGGAATTAAATATGAAACTTGTAGGTACCATATCATTCAAGATGGACCTTTGTGCCCCAAGAAAAAATACTACCCGATCAGAAAGCAACAAATTCCAAATACTAGCAGCACCACAATAATAATTAACTGTATGCATAAATCCAAAGCCAAGTTTCAGTGCACCTTGGCTAGCCAGGTACATCAAGGTACATCAAGAATCAGACCTTCTTTGAGAACGTGGCATGATAATTCACACTGCTTATTTAACTTCCTTACTACCTTCTTCTTTTGTTTTTGGTTTTGGTTTTGGTTTATTACATCAGGGACTGTATAGTCATATTCCATGGAATTTAGAACCACCTAAATCAGGTAATGGCATAAGATTTATATTTAATCTGGATTGTCTTTTTTTTTATTTGATGTGTAACGTTGTGTAAGTTTAAGTTGTACAGCCTGTTGCTTTGATACTTTTATTGAAATGGAAAAACCAAAGACCCAGTGCAAGCCAAGGGAGTGTAGGGACATCCTCAACCAACCTTTTCAGTGTATGCCTTTGTCAACTAGTCTTCCCAGAAGGAGAAGCCAAGGTGAGGGACAAACCTGTGATGGATAAAGAGGGACGGAGCAGAAAAAGGTAGGGAGTGCTTTCAGACGGTGGTGCAGAATGACACCTGCGAAAGAAAAGAGAGGAGGAAGGGATGGGAAGAGACCACCTACAGCACAGTTTTTTTAAAAATATATTTTTAAGTTTATTTGTTTTTGTGAGAGAGAGAATGAGCATGAACAGGGGAGGGGCAGAGAGAGGGGAGACCACGGATCCAAAGCTGGCTCTGCACTGACAGCAGAGAGCCGGATGCAGGACTCAGGCTCATGAACCGCGAGATCACAACTTGAGCCCAAGAGCCACCCAGGTGCCCCTGTACCAGAGTTTTGAGAACATTTCAACCAGGCGAATGGAGCATGACCTGATTAAAAGTTACTCGTTAACGGACTCTTGTGTAGGGGCTCCTGGGTGGCTCAGTCAGTTGAGTGTCCTACTTCGGCTCAGGTCATGACCTCATGGTTCGTGAGTTCAAGCCCCGCAGGCGTAGCGTCAGGGCTCTGTGCCGACAGCTCTGAGTCCTAGAGCCTGCTTCGGATTCTGTTTCCCTTTCTGTCTGCCCCTCCCCGCCGCTTCCACTCTGTCTCTCTCTGTCTCTCAAAAATAAATAAACACTAAAAACAAATTTAAAGGACTCTTGTGTTAAGCCTATACACATAGCCCATACCACGCTCAGTCTTGACTGAAAGCAGCCCAGGAGAAGCACGATCTCAGCATGAATGCAGGGGAGAAACCAAACTGGTGGCAGCTGGTGATGCCAATCAACTACACTCTCAGCAGCAGGTTCTCTTTTTTTTATTGTTTTATTGAAGTATAATTGACACACAATATTATATGAGTTTCAGGTGTACAGCATAGTGATTGACACTTGTATATATTGCAACATGATCACCACACTAAGTCTAGTCGCCATCTGTCACCATCGGAAGTTACAAAACGTTTATCTGGTGATGTGAACTTTCCAGATTTTCTTTCTCAACAACTTTCAAATTTGCAATTCAATATTATTGACTAGAGTTATCGCGCCGCACATTACATCCCCATGACTTACTTATTTTATGACTTGATCCCCTTCAACCATTTCACCCATCCTCCCCTCTGGCAACCACTGGTCTAGTCTCTGGTTCTCTGAGTTCACATCTTTAGATTCCACATCTAAGTGAGACCATGCAAGATTTGTCTTTCTGTGCCCGTCTTATTTCACTTAGCATAATGTCCTCTAGGTTCATCCCTGTCATTGCAAATGATCAGGACTTCATTCTTTTTGTGGCTGAATAACATTCCGGTGTGTGTGTGTGTGTGTGTGTGTGTGTGTGTGTGTGTGACATTTTCTTTATCCATTTATCCACTGATGGACCTTTAGCAAGTTTCCATATCTTGGCTATTATGAACAACATGCAAAGAACATGAGCATGCAGATATCTCTTTGAGATACTGATTTTATTTCATTGCCTTTGGATATATATCCAGACGTGGGATTGCTGGATCATGTGATAGTTCTATATTTAGTTTTTTGAAGACCTTTTATACAGCTTTCCATAATGGCTGTACCAATTTACATTCCCACCAATGGTGCACCAAGATCTCCTTTTCTCCCAACCTTAACCAATGTTTGTTATCTCTTGTCTTTTGGTAACAGCCATCCTAACAGCTGTGAGGTGATATCTCATTGTGGTTTTTCTTGGCACTCCCCTGACCGTTAGTGATGTTGAGCACCTTTTCACATACCTGTCATTCATATACCTGTTTGTCATGTCTTCTTTGGAAAAATGTCTAGTCGGTCTTCCGCCCATTTTCTAATCAGGTTATTTTGATTTTTGAGTTGTATGAGTTCCTCCTATATTTTGGATATTAACCCTTTATCAGATAGATGGCTTGCAAATACTTTCCCACATTCCATAAGTTGCCTTTTAATTTTATTGATCGTTTCCTTTGCTGTGCCTTTTAGTTTGCCTTGTAGTTTGATGCAGTCCCACTTGTTGATTTTTGCTTTTGTTGCTTGTACTTTTTATGTCATATCCAAAAAAAACATTGCCAAGACCCTTGTCAAGGGGCTTTTTCCCTATGTTTTCATCCAGGGGTTTTATGCTTTCATGTCTGCCATTTGAGTCCTTAATCCGTTTTGAGTTCATTTTTGTGAGTGACGTAAGATGGAGGAGGGGGGTCCAGTTTCATTCTTTTGCATACGCATGTCCAATTTCCCCAACACCATTTATTAAAGACACTGTCCTTTCACCATTGAGTATTCTCAGCTCCCTCGTCAAATATGAGCAGGCTATGTATATGTGGGCTTATTTCGGGGCCCTCAATTCTGTATCATTGTCTACACCTGAGGCATGGGCCAGCATGACTCCTGCAGGGGCCCTAGGCAGGTGTCACCAGTGGCAGGATCAAGAGCAAAGAGAAATATAGCCATATGCCCAGAGGGAAGGGGCAGTTTCTGGGGCCGTAGCTAGGACCCCAGTTGGTGATTCAAAATCCTGAGCATGGGCCTGCCTTCTCGAAACAACCATCTTTGGTCTTGGGCACTGCTGGCATTTTGCAGTCTCCGACCGAGAGCCGAAAGCTCCCGCAGAGGCACTTTTGTCCAATATGGCTGCCAAATTATTGTTGTTGGGCAGGTACATGGACAGGGGCCTCCTATCCTGTCATCTTGCTCACGTTGCTCCCTGCAAAATATTATTTGTTAAAAATGTTATTTCCCCTTTTAAAATTATTTGATGTGTGTGTATATGTGTGTGCCTTGTTGCCTGATTTAACATCTTTCCAGACTCCACTCAAAGAAATCCCTCCAGGACATGTTTATAAGCGATTCTACCAAAATTAAAACAAGCATTCTTTATTAGTGAAACCAAGAACATGTTCCTTAACTATTCTACAACTTCTAAAACAACTAAAGCTTGCATGTGCCAGAAAACAGAAACCTCTACAGACTAGCGTCATCTAAAGCAAATCTTAAAAGATGAGGGTAGGGCAACATATGGGTAATGAACCATGTAGCACTTGCTTGGAGAGGCACCCAGTTTGAAAAGAGCATTGTCAGGCTGACGGAAGCATTTGTCTCAGTACATATTCTTCTTCATCCCTAAAGCACTCAACCATGAGAAGGTAAGCACAGACAGCAGTCGAACAGTCTCTAATGAATACTTGTAACACACGAGCCAAAAAATCCTTGATCTATATGCCCTCTGTGAAAAATACCAAGAGAAGAGATGGGGTTAAAAATGAGGAAGGGGCTTTCACTTCCAACTGTGATGGACCAGCTTGTAGCAAAATGAACCCCTCAGCAAGAAAATCTTTAAAAGATGAATGAAATACAGAAAACATCAGGTCAGGGGCACCTGGGTGGCTCAGATAATTGGGCATCCGACTTTGGCTCAGGTCAGGATCTTGCTGTTCGTGGCTTTGAGCCCAGCATCAGGCTCTGTGCTGACAGCTCGGAGCCTGGAGCCTGCTTCAGACTCTGTGTCTCACTCTCTCTCTGCCCCTCCCCCACTCTCACTCTGTCTCTCTCTCTCTCTCTCTCTCTTTCTCCCTCTCAAAAATAAATAAACATTAAAAAAAGAAAAGAAAAGAAAACATCACGTCAATGGTATTAGAGAGTTATTAAGGCAGCCATGACTCAAAGAGCCAAGTTGCTGGAAAGACAAAAAGCCCAGAAAAGTGAACTCGGCATTCTGGGCCCCTTCCCCTTTTGGTACTTGATAATTCCTACGATACACAGGGCAAAAGGATTTTCAAAAATCCAAAGTAAAGAGGGAACATGCCCTAATTTATTTAATGAGGCCAACCCAAGTTTCATATTAAAACCTGAAAAGGACATTGCAAGAAAAGTAAATTACAGATTAATATCTATTTGTGAACATAGTTGTAAAGTTGATTTCAATATAATTCATAAATACATAAAAAAGATAATACATCATAATCCATTTGAATTTATTCCAGAAATGCACCGTTGCTCCCACATTAGAAAAACCAAACAGCAAAAAGAAGAAAGAAAAACCAAACTACTCACCATTCTAGAAAAAGAAAAGGAATGAAAAAAATAAGAATAAAAGATCTTCTAACAAGGTACCAGAAAAGCACTTGAGAAAATTCATTATAAAAATACTAGCAAAGTAGACATAGAAGAATGTGACTTTAGTTTAATACTGAGGGTCTACCAAAATACCTACAGCAAACATCACACTTAATGGTAAAATATGGAAGCTTTACCTCCCAAGGCCAGGAACATAACAAAGTACACTCTATCACCACTTCTATCCAACATTACATGTTAGGTCTTTGGCTATGCACCCATGTAAGTAAAAGAACTCCCAAAGCATACAGATTGCAAAAGTAAATATACCTGTGATTAGTAACAGACAACACAGTTATTCATGTGACACATCCAAAAATATTCCACAGAAAACTACTAAAATGGATCTAGCAGGGGCACCTGGGTGGCTCAGGTTTAAGCATCCGACTTCAGCTCAGGTCATGATCTCGCAGTTCATAAATTCGAGACCTACATCCGCTCTATGCTGACGGCTCAGAGACTGGGGCCTGCTTCGGATTCTGTGTCTCCCTCTTTCTGTCCCTCCCCTGCTTGCACTCTGTCTCTGTCTCTGTCTCTCTCTCTCTCTCTCTAAAATAATAAACATTAATAAATAAATAAATAAATAATAAAATGAATCTAGCAAAATTGCTCGATAAAGTCAGGATGAAAAAGTTTCATCATTATCTACCAGAAAGTAGAAAATGAGTTTTTTTTATTTAAAAAAATAAGAAAATAATAAAAATAAAAATAATAAATAAAATAAATGATCCTTATAAAAGCATAAAGACTATTCAGGGTTGACTCTAACAGAATATGTACAATACTTCGTCACAGAAAACTAAAGACAATATTGAGGGAAAATGTAAAAGATCTAAACAAACAGAGGACATATGTCTATGAATTGCAAGACACAATACTGTAGAGATAACTCCTTCTAAAGAGATATATGCAGTCAATACAATCCAAATGAAAAGCCCAGCTGTGTTTTTATATTGTGGAAATTGAAAAACTGATACTAAAATGTATATGTAAATTTAAAAGTCCACAAATACCTAAGACAATTTTGAAAATAAATGAATTTAAAGAATTCACATCGCTAGGTATTAAGACTTACTATAAAGTCTTAATGTGACATAACACAGGGACAGAAATGTAGCAAAACATAGGACAGAAAAATATTCTGGTTAAACAGAATGGAGTTCAAAAGCATAGCTACATAAATATGTGCATGTGCATTTTTAAAAAGGGGACACTCCAGTGAGGTATAAAAAAGAATCGTCCTTCCAGTAAAACTTCACTGTGGAATCAAGACTCTCATTCAAGAGTCTTGACCCTTCCTCATACAATACACAAAAGCATTCTAGAAATTTTGAAGGTGTAAATAGTGAAGGCAAAATAATAAAACTTTTATAATAAAACAAAGGAGAAAATACTAATGAGCTTGGGACAACAAAGAGAATCAGAGAAAACAGTCCCAAAAATAAATGCCACAAATTACTCTCATCTATATATGTGAGCATGTGTATACAGACTACACAAAAAAGACAATACTATAGAAAAAATGAACATACATTTTAAACCCCCCCCAAAAAAGATATCAAAATGGCAAATAAACCAACAAAGAGGTTAAAACCTCATCAGTTCATCAAGAACATACAAATGAAAATTACAACCACAACAATACACCAATGTACATAGACTAGAATGGCTAAAAATAAACAATATAAAAAATACTGACATTCCTAAAGTGTTAGCAAGAATGTAAACAATCGGAAATATCACGCTCTGCTGGTGGGAGTGTTAATTGGCATAACCACACTGAAAAGCCCTTTGACACTATTAATAAATGAAAACTAATCTGTGTGTACTCTCAAACTAAACAAATGAGTAAATATATACATTTGTGAGTCATGTTTCTCCCTATAGAATAAGTGAGAAACAAACAACGAATGAGGGAAGTCAAAGAATAATCTTCAATGATTAGACTGGAATTAGAAGTAAGAGAAAAATATGATTTCACTAGTTTCTCCTAAGGGGCTCATACCAACAACACCCCAGGAGAACTAGATCCCAGGCCTGGGTTTCTAAATGCCATTCCCCTCTCAAAGGAAATAGGATTCCCTGGGGAGATTGTGGGGTAGCAATCAGACAAGACTGGAACATTTCCAAGCAAGTATCATGAACAGATGCTAAATTTAAATCGGGGAAAAGGTTTGAAGAAAAGAAGGATATTTACACAACCCTTGAGTATTTTCCCATATCTTTTAGCAAATTACAAAATAAAATTAAACTCATAATGCTGAATATAGACAACAACTAAGCTAAGTAATCAAAATTCACCAAAAAAAAAAAAAAAAAAAGGCAAAACATCAACAGAAAGAGTCACATGTGCTCCCAGACATAATGGCTTGAGAAGGACACATCACTGCATGTAGCCAAAATGCATAACCGTGATTCATTAATGAGGAAACATCAGAAAAATCCAAATCAAGGAACATTTTATAAAATATTGGCCTGTATCAATCAAAAAGAATGAAATCTTGCCATTTGCAACCACGTGGATGGAACTGGAGGGTATTATGCTAAGCGAAATTAGTCAGAGAAAGACAAATATCATATGACTTCACTCATTTGAGGACTTTAAGACACAGAACAGATGAGCACAAGGGAAGGGAAGCAAAAATAATATAAAAACAGGGAGGAGGACCAAACATAAGAGACTCTTAAATATGGAGAACAAAGAGAGGGTTACTGCAGGGGTTGTGGAAGGGGGGATGGGCTAAATGGGTAAGGGGCACTAAGGAATCTACTCCTGAAATCATTGTTGCACTATATGCTAACTAACATGGATGTAAATTTAAAAAAATAATAAATTAGGGGTGCCTGGGTGACTAAGTCAGTTGAGCATCCAACTTCAGCTCAGGTCATGACCTCTCAGTTCTTGAGTTCAAGACCCGCGTCGGGCTCTGTGCTGACAGCTCGGAGCCTGGAGCCTGGAGCCTGGAGCCTGCTTCGGATTCTGTGTCTCCCTCTCTCTCTGCCCCTCCCCCACTCATTCATTTTTCTCTCTCTCGCTCTCTCTGTAAAAAATAAACATTAAAAAAAATTTTAATAAATTAAATTTAAAAATAAAAAATAAAAAAATTAAAAAAAAAAAAAAAAAAAAAAAAAAAATATATATATATATATATATATATATATATATATATATATATCTGGCCTGCGTCTTTTCATAGAAGACCAAGGAAGGCTAAGGAATTCCTTGCTTCAAGGAGTCTAGAGGAGCGCCTGGGTGGCTCAGTTGGTTAAGGATCTGACTACAGCTCAGGTCATAATCTTGCAGTTCATGGGTTCAAGCCCTGTGTCAGGCTATGTGCTGACAGCTCAGAGCCTATAGCCTGCATCAGATTCTGGGTCTCCCTCTCTCTGTGCCTCTCCTCTGATGGCGCTCTGTCTCTTTCTCTCTCTCAAAAATAAATAAAATCATTAAAAATGTTTAAAAATTAAAAAAAAAAAAAAAAAAAAAGGAGTCTAGAGACATGAGAACAAGATGCAGTGCGGGTCCTGAACTAGATCCTTTACTATAAAATCACAGTTAAGGAGGGTGTTATTGGAGCAATTGATATACTTGGAATATGACATATAGAATAAGCAATAGTATTCTTTGATGTTAAATTCCCTGAATTTAATATCTCTACTGTTGTTATGTAAATAAATATCCTTGTCATATTATAATGTGATATAATAATATATAATTATGTAACAGTGTTAATAATAATGATATTAATACAGAAGTATTAAGAGGCAAAGGTCCTGGTGCAAGCAGCCTACTCCCAAACAGTTCAAAAAATAGCATGTATATAATGTGTTGATAATACAGATAAATTGGTAGGAAGATATCTATCATAGATAGATAACAGAAAAAATAGTTAAGAAATATCTTTCAGGGCACCTGGGTGGCTCAGTCAGTTAAGTGTCCAACTTTGGCTCAGGTCATGATCTCACAGTTCATAAGTTCAAGCCCCACATGGGGCTAACTGCTGTCAGCACAGATCCCACTTTGGATCCTCTGTCCCCCTCTCTCTCTGCCCCTCCACCAATTGTTCTCTCCCTCCCTCCCTCCCTCTCTCTCTCTCTTTCTGTCTCAAAAAGAAACAGTAAAAAAAAAAAAGGAAATATCTTTCATTTCAACTAGTCTTTTCTCTGACAGTTTACTTCTTCCGTTATCTAATTTTAATTATCTTGTTTGTTTTTCTGACTTTCTTTAAGGCCTTTTATTAAATTTTCATTCAAATCTATTCCCTCTTGGCACCATAGTCCAATCTCTTACTTCCATTTCTTTCCTGAATTCAGCCAATTTTGGTGACATTTCTTCCTGGGTTTTGTCCATTTTTGTTCTTAGTTTTTTTCTTTTTAATGTTTATTTATTTTTGAGAGAGCGAGAGACAGAGCACAAGCAGGGGAGGGACAGAGAGAGAGACACACAGAATCCAAAGCAGGCTTCAGGCTCTAAGCTGACAGCAAAGAACCCGACCCAGGCTCGAACCCACCAACTGCAAGATCATGACCTGAACCGAAGTCAGATGCTTAACTGACTGAGCCACCCAGGAGCCCCTGTTCCTAGTTCTTCAATATCTGATTTTAGGGATTTTCCTTTTAAATTCTCTGTATGTTATTTCGGAGTGTTACATACCACTTTATTCTGCTTTACTGGGAAGTTTTATCCACTGAAGTGTGTTGATCCTTAATTTCTATTTTGTCCTCTCATTTGTTTTGAATCAAGTTGGTCTCACTTTCCCTTTGGAGACACATTTTATGTGAAAAGTTCCTAGAGGAGTCCCTCCACCGTCAGTGGAATGAGTTACACTTTCTCTAATGATTGATATGTCTTCAGTGGTCGCGACTGGGGAATGGTTGACGTATCTTTTGAGCTTGGGTAAATTTCCCCATTTACCCATATGTCTCACTTATCTGTAGTACACGGTGAGGAAGTCAAGATACTATTCTTAACCACAGTAATTTTTAAAATATGTATTAAAGAATTGACATGAAAGAATGCAAAATAAAATACAGACCTTAAACCACTAGAAAATACAAGGCCGCCTGGGTGGCTCAGTCAGTTAACCACCGGACTTCAGCTCAGGTCATGATCTCATGGTCCATGAATTCAAGCCCCACGTCAGGCTCTGGGCTGACAGCCCAGAGTCTGGAGCCTGCTTTGGGTTCTGTGTCTCCCTCTCTCTCTCCCTCTCCCTGTCATGTGCTCTGTTTCTCTCTGTCTCTCAAAAATAAATAAATGCTTAAAAAAAAATTTTTTAATACTAGAAAATACAATATAGAAGGCAAGCTGTTTCATCTAACATTTGCACCACATGTTATCCCTTTATTTTTGTTGGATCACAGTCTTGAGTGAATTCCTGAGACTAAGCACACGATACATTCATTTTTCTAAGTAATTACATGTCTTAATATTGTCTATATATTTTTTGAAGTTTTTATTTATTTTTGAGACAGGTGGGGGAGGAGCAGAGAGAGAGAATCCCAACGAGGCTCCACACTGTCAGCACAGAGTCCTATGGGGGCTCGAACTCACAAACTGTGAGATCATGACCTGAGCTGAAATCAAGAGTCAGACACGTAACAGACGGGGCCACCCAGGCGCCCCAGTATTGTCTATATTCTATGAGGCATTTTGCCTATTTGATTCTGGAATTGAAGGTTGAAAATGATTTTTTCAGAAACATAACAGAACGACTCGGCTGTTTTGTACCATCTTGTTTTTGTGGGTGAGATTTTTATACCACTGTAATTCCCTTCCCTCTTTGAGGTGACCTTTTTTTTCTCCTCCCTAGAAACTTTTGTGTGGGCTTCTATTTAATCAACCAAATGCTTGAAAGTAAGGGGTTTTTTTCCTATTCCTTTTTTTGGGGGAACTTGCTGCCCATATACAGCCTGAAGACCTAAGTCCTTCAGCTCTTAGTGAGGACTTTGCATGCTTGCTTTGGTAACTTCTCTTCCTCTCTTCCCCATTTCCTAGAGCAACCATTATTTGTGCACGGGAATTCCTAGAATATATGGCTATAGTAATACTTGAAGAGAAAAGAAGTAGATGTTATTCTCACAAAATATTTAGAAATGGTTTCCATTTAGAGTAGACTTAATCGAATAAAAATCATTATAAAAGTGGTAGAGATTAAAGTTTATATAAGAGGAGTTCAGAGAGTGACAGGTCTTGTGCCAAACTTCAGAAATATAGTAAAACTGAGAATCCAGCTGAAGGGAATATGGTTTTGAGAATCACCTCTGATCACGTGAAATTTGTTTCCTTAGCTTTTCCAGTTTTTAGACTGCCAAATGTTGCTTTAAAAACCTCAACTCTCTGAGGTACCCAAATGCAAAGATACCAGATATAATAGAGGTCCTTTTTAATCTCCAGTCCCTCCCGTTTTCAACAAATGCTTAACAATAACTGGAGGTTTGTAACATTAATCAGTTAACATGATTCACGACCTATGATAATTCACATTTTCGCTGTATAGTCACTTAGACAAATCAAAATGTCCTTTATTAGTTGGGCTCCCATTTACATAATTTTTCCTTCCCATGGGATGTTGGCAGTGTGAACAATTATCACAAGAATAAAAGACTATTTATTCTCTTACTAGAAATCAAAGGCTGCTTAAATTTCAAAAGGCTTTAATTTACATGAAGAACTCAATATTATACACGATTTCATGTGGAAATATCTCAATTTAGTAGAAAGTCAAGCACAAAGCCTGGAACCTGGCACAGTACCTGGAAAGGGTGCCCAGTAATTGTAAAGAAGTAATGCATTAAGAAAGAAAGCACTTCCCTGCTCAAAAGTCTCTAATGGTCTCTGATCTCTAATGGCCTCTTTGAAACCAAAGTCCTTACAATGGTGTACAAGGTTCCACATGATCCGGTCCTCTCCCTCTGTCTCATTTCTCAGTATGACCACTTCATTTGTGTAATCTGAGGTACTCAACTGACCTCCCTGATGTTTCCAGAACATTCCAGGTGCGCTTGGGGTGTTGCCTTTGTTCTTCCCAAACCCTGGGTTTTCTTCACCCAGACACCTGCACAGCTGTTTTTGTTTTCCCCTCTTCTATTATGTCTTTGCTCAGCTTCTCAGTGAAAACTCCCTTCACTGCCTTCTCTGTATTTTCAACCTTGCATGCATACATACTTCCCTGCTTATTTTGCTTTTACCCTTATCATCACTTAATGCATTCTAATTTTCTTTTTTCATCCTGTATATTATTTGTATCCCACCACCAGATCACTCGTGGGGACTGCTGGAACATAAACTCCAAGAAAGCAATAATTTCATCCTGTGTTATTCGCTCAGATCCCAAGACTGTGCTCAACACATAATTGCTAAGTGAGCGAGAGAATTAATAAGTAAAAGAATAAATGAATGAATGACAACTCGTGAGCGAGGCTGGAGAGTTAGAGAGAGGCCAGATGATCCAGGGGTCATAAGTCAGCGTATGGGATTTCGATCTCGTCCTACATGCAATGGCAAGGTTTTAAGTGGGGAATGTCAATGGTCTAATTTACATTATAAATTTATAATATATAACAAGAGTGATAACTGGAGGAAACAGAGAGGAAGCAGTAACCCAAAGTTGTCGGTGGCTCCAGTCAGAATGACGGCCATGAAGCTAGAACAAGATGGGATATGGTTGAACTGGTGTGGTGTCATGGATGCTAGCTGGAGAGATCGCATGAAGGATGAGGAAATCATTACAGAGGTTCCCTGGAGTTAGAGGGAGTATAGACTAAAGAAGTCTCATTGCACTGAATGACATGGGAGTCCCTGCTAACCTCAGCGGAGGGGGAGAAACAGTAAGCCTGCTCACAGAAGACAGGGTCTCAGGAAGCCAACCTGACAACACATGGGAAATCAATAATGTGGATAACTTGGCTTTGACAAGAGATGGCAATGGTTTTTAAATCAAAGATATATTGATCTCACGTGGAAGGTGGGGAGAAACGGCTGGCATACCAAACCCTGTTCCCTTCCTATGCCATCTTACAAACAACCCTCAGTCCAATTCCACTCTTAATTCTCAGCGAAATGCCCTTGAGAAACAGGAAGTAGGTTAACCTTCCCTAAGTAACTCATTCTACTGTTTAACCCTAGCTTTACAAACTAATGCCCTTAAATCCTAGGTAAATCCTCCATACTGCAGGCTATTTTAGGACCATAATCTCTTCAACCTGCGTGATCAAACCAACTATCTCTTCAAATACAGTCAAGTTTTGTTCTGCCTTTTCAGTACATCGAATATAAAAGTTGAAATAAGAGTCTGAAAGGGTAATTGTATACAGTTATATTTCTTTATCATTAACTTTGAAAGTCACATAAACCATAATTCGCTATGTCTTTGCAAATGTTATCTTGTATTGCTTATAATCTCCTAATTGTTGTGTTGTTCAGATATTCTTCCTGTAAATTCTCTGAATCTGACAACTTAACTATTTGAAAGTTAGTCTCAGGTATACTTTCTTATAAGCTCCAACCATCTCCTTGAGCTTTGTTTGATGTTACTTATGGTTTTTCAGAAAATGAAATAAGAAAATCTGCAATAAGCAATGACAAAAGTGGTCTGAGATCACTGACCAGTCTACTCGCATATTTTACTTTCCTCACCCATATTTTTTTAAATGTTTTATGTTTATTCATTTCTGAAAGACAGAGAGAGAGCACAAGCAGGGGTGGGGTGAAGAGAGAGGGGGGTTAAACAGAATCTGAAGCAGGCTCCAGGCTCTGAGCAAGCGGTCAGCCCAGAGCCCGACGCGGGGCTCGAACTCATGAACCGTGAGATCATGACCTGAGCTGAAGTCGGACGCTCAACCGACTGAGCCACTCAGGCACCCCTGCTCACCCATATCTTATACCACGTTTGTTACTTTCAGATTTTGCCATGTTAGGAAACTCAACACAAATTAATTTCCCTCCCAATTAGAAGGCTCGATGTTGTAAAAGGAAGATATTTTTCAATACCCATAACACTTAAATTGTTAGAATCAAATAAGAATAATACATGTCCTCTATCCTATTCATTCCTGTGCCTGGCACAGATTAGGTACCTAATAAATATGTGCTGAGTGAATAAATGAGTAAATGAGTGCATTTCACATTTTGGCAGAATGTGTGATGATCTAAGCATTCTGATATCGAAGGGGAATGGAAACTACTCTGTGCATTTAGAGGTGCGTCATATGTTGACGTCAGTGTTATCCAATGGAAATTTCTAAGATGACGGAAAAGTCCTTCACTGTGTTGTTCAGTACGGTTTTCATTAGCCACATACAGCTACCGAGCATTTGAAACGTGGCTTCTGCATCTGAGGAACTGAACTTCCACTATTTTTTTTTTAATTTTAACTAACTTACATTTAAGTAGCCACCTATGGCTACAATAGAAGACGGTGCAGCTTTACATAAATGTGTACACATTCGGTCCAGATAAAGGACTCTTGTCCCTTTAAAAACGAAAAGCGTTTCCTGACATGCCCCATACAATGTTAAAAATGAAAATAAACTAATTCAAACACCAGTGTTGGAGGCTTATACCAGTTTTAAACGTCAGGGTCAAAGAGTCAAGTTAGCTGGAGAAACACAGCCTGTGACACGTCTCCACCTCAGTGGTTCGTAATGGACTTCAGGGTTTACCATGCTGGCAAGGGAATGTCTCTATAAGGCCTAGAGCTGAATTTTATTAGCCTCCGTGTACCCAACTCCTAGTTAGCGTGCCTGGCACAGAGTAGGCATTTTAGTATCCAGCGAATGCATATACAAAAATGTGTGGATGCCGCTTTTTCCATTTAGGTACAAGTAGGTGTGTGTAGCATGACAGTCAAATATCACACATACATAGACTAATCCGTAATTAGGGTGACCACATATGCGGGTTTAACCCGGGCACTACAAGCTTAAACTTACAGTCCCAATGTCCCTGTCTGGGTTGTTAGCCCCTTTGATTCTCAAAACTATCACTGTTTGGACCCTATCAGATCCGCCACTGTTCATCAACAATCCCGAGCTGTGTTTGTTTGGATTGCAACATTTTGGAATAACCCATGTATTATGATGATTATTAGGATGATGATTAAACTCTCTGATCGTCGTAAATGTACGTTACAGGTGTTTGATTAACCACAGTATGTTCTTATTAAGTAAGAAATAACAATAATATTGAAATACAAAAGCCACTTGGTTTCTGTAAAAATCAAATATCTTGGCTTAGTCATAATTAAAAAGGAATTATGTACAAAATTAAGACGGGATGATGAAATGAAACCCTCACTGCTGCTCCCCCCCTACGTCACTCGAGCGAGTTGAGAACCCACTTAAAAACCAGGAACTGTGTGCACACTCTCGAGGATGCCCCTACACCTGGCCACACCCAAGTTTCGGTGGATCAGACCCAAATTAGAATTCCTGTGTTGAACATTGTTCAAGCTAATTTGAAATGTAATTGCACAATCACATCAATATAGTCAAAGAAATGTGGTTTTTACAGACAAGGTATAATCATTTTCTAATTACCAATTAAGAACTCTCCACAGTTTATTAGAAAATAAAAGCTTAGAATAGCTTGGTGAATTACAGTATGTGAATTAGCCCAGCTGCCCTCTGGAGCTCCTGAGGTGACAGAAATACAAATGATTCACTGAGAAACCCTGGCTCTAATGTGTATCCTGAAGCCCAGATTCATGCCCCCACGCTTTATATCTTCTCATCCTCACTACGAGCTGATGTAACCCAAGTGCCAGGGGAGAAGGATATCGACTCCAGGGACTCTGAGCAGTAGCTTTCAACTGCCAGTGAAAGACCAAGCTTTGTAAATACCACTGACTCAAACATGGCCCATTCGTACAATGAGGTTTACAGTATAGCTGAAGAGTTCTTGAGTAGCCCATTTAAGTCGTCGCCTATATTAATGTAGTACGTGGACACTGGATGAGCCATCAGAACACCTGGGTTCTAGCACAACTCTCAGTGAACCCCAGGTTTCTTATGTACAAAATCAAAATTACCCCACAATTATAAGATTGGAAGGGCAAACAAATGAAATAAAGTATGTGCCAGTGCTCTATCTACGTACATGTAACTAAATATTTTAAGGAATCCTTTGAGTAGGATTACCTTATAATGAAAGAAGTCCTTTGTCTACAAATCAGAATGCTCAGTAGATTGGTGAGTATCTACTGAGAACAAGGTGGGTCTCTGTTTCCTTAGGCCTGAAAAGCTCTGTAAGAGAACTATCTCTGCCTTCAGAGTTTTCTACCTAGCCCTCTAACCTGCCACCTCTAAGACTTTCAAAACCTGCCCTAAAAAATATTGCTGGGGGCTGCCTGGGTGGCTCAGTCAGTTAAGCAGCCAACTCTTGATTTTGGCTTAGGTCAGGATCTCGCGATTCATGAGTTCAAGTCCCACACATTAGTGCGGAGCCTGCTTGGGATTCTCTCCCCCCGCCTCTCTGCCCCTCCCCTGCTCGTGCTCAGTCTCTCTCTCTCAAAATAAATAAACTTTTTAAAAATTAAAAAAAAGAATATGGTTGGAAAGACCAGCTTTGTTTTCTCTCAAATTGGATTTTTATTCCCTACGCACCTCAAGAGTGCAGGACATTTCACTCTACCTCTGCAAATATTTTGACCAAGGGCCCTAGCTTCCATTACACATCAAAACCAGCTCAAAATCGCCACGAAAAAAAAAAAATCCCTGCTATTGGTATTGTTACAGTGGCCCTACATGACCAAGAAAAGCTTTGCTGGTTGCTCTTTTCCCCCAAAATACTATTTCTGCCTGTACAAGCTCCCAGCTCACACCCAGAATCAGGAAATGCCTCTCTAACAAATTAAAGAGGAAAAAAGGCAGAGATCACTACCTCACCTCTGATATGTTCTCTCCTCCCATAAATTGTGGTTCATATAATCCCTGCGCCTCCACAGCTCTCTGCTATCTTCACAATACTTTTTATGAGGATTTTTTTTTTTTTTTTGCAATAGACATACTTGCCTGCTGTGCCCTATTATATCACTCCTGGAAGTGAAAGTCATGTCAACCTCTTTTAATTCTGCTCTAATATATTTTGTACATATTATTTAAGTTTAAAATTAAGCCTTGGTTTTATTTAAACTTGGGAATCCAATTTTCTAATAAGTGGCATATTTAGCCTTGAATCCTGATTGATGGTTTTTCAGAAAAGTTTATTATTTCAGCATATTCCCTATTCCAGAGAATTTATACCAGCAGTGTTTGATTTTGTTCTTATACCATAGAGAATGGCCACTCATGGGATCACCTAAAAGGTTCTTTTTGATATCGTCTTAGAGAAGATATTAATCATAGAATTATCTTAAGATTATGATACCTATTCCACAGAAATGAAAATAAAGTTGAACATATTATTTATGCATTATTAAATATTGTGTAGTAATTCCCTCCACATATCTAATAAAGAAGAATAAGCACAGAGTGGTAAAGCAAATTGTTAAAGAGCATGGCATTACCAGGTAGAAATGTTAAAAAATAAAATTAACCCAGATTTCAAGGATTGTCCCTCTTAGACATCTGGCTCCAACCTTTATTATGACTCAATAAATGCTCCCCCTCCCCCAGTATTAATGGTTCAATCCTTCTAGCGTGGATAAGTGAAGTGTTTTGGTCCAGCACCTTCCAACTGTTCATTCCAAAGCTCCATGTATGATCAGCAAAAAGAAAGGGCAAGAGAGAAGCGTGGGCCTGAACTCTGTAACAAGCCGATCTGCTACCTGGTAAGATCCCGAAACAGCAAGAACTCTATTAAAGGTGCTAACTAACGTATTTGCCACCAATTGAGAACAATTAAAAATTTACCAATTCAGGGGTGCCTGGGTGGCTCTGTCGGTTGAGCGTCCGACTTCAGCTCAGGTCATGATCTCACGGTCCGTGAGTTCGAGCCCCGCGTCGGGCTCTGTGCTGACCGCTCAGAGCCTGGAGCCTGTTTCAGATTCTGTGTCTCCCTCTCTCTGACCCTCCCCCGTTCATGCTCTGTCTCTCTCTGTCTCAAAAATAAATAAAAATTAAAAAAAATTAAAAAAAAATTTACCAATTCATAAAGAGTTACTTACGAAAAGAATCCCTCCTCTTTAATGTTGGGAGTATATTTGAAGAATCTATAAATGAATCACTGTCAGATGCCCCACGGGCAGGTACACAAAAGGAACCTCAAACAGCTCCAGACACAGAGGTAACCAAGGGCACCACTTGAACAGCCTCAAGTGCTGTGCTCAGTACAACTATTTATTTAATGAGATAAAATAAATTTCAGGTCATGATAAAAAAATAATACTCTTCACTTTGAATTATGTAGGAAATTGCTTGTGGAAATAGCACAAAAGGAAAAGCAGATAACACAGGTTTTAATTCTAGCTTTGTCAATAGCTACCTGTGTGAAGGTTAGCGAGTCTGGATTTTTTAAGTCTATATTTACTTGTCGGAAGAGTAGGAATAACGTACACACTCCCTATTTACTGTTTGACACCCCGATGAGCGCAAACCTGAAACAATTTGTGACCTACATATCGCTATCCACAAGTAACATGAGAACATACGAGAAATTTGTTAGTTTTGTAGAACGGTAGACCTGTCCAAGACAAAGTCACTTTCACTTCATATTCCGCATCCACTACACATATTCAAGTAGGAATAAAATCAAATGGAATACAGAGGTTTTTAACGGGGTTGGTCACACTTTTCCTGGCAGATTAGGGCGAGTTCACTTGACCAACACCTGGATTTAACTCTCTCACTAATGGCAAAATAACTCATTCTCAGGCAATGCTAGATCAACTATGTTTAAATATGTTCACATCAAGAGTGATGTGGGGGCGCCTGGGTGGCTCAGGCAGTTTAGTGTCAGACTTCAGCTCAGGTCATGATCTCACGGTTCTGAGTTCAAGCCCCACGTCCAGCTCTCTGCTGTCAGCATGGAGTCTGCTTCAGACCCTCTGTCCCCCCCTCTCTCTCTACCCCTCCTCCACCTTTCACTCTGTCTCTCTCTCCCTTTATCTCTCTCAAAATAAATAAACTTTTAAAAAAGAGTAATATGGCTGCTTTAAGGTGTCTGCCTCAAGTCCTTATAAAAACCAAAGTTAGTCTTCGTTGGAGTAACGACAACAAGGAAGAAAGCAATATTGAGCAGATAAAAGAGGTGAGGTATTTGTCAGCTAAAACAAGGGGCTGTTTCAGTGCAAGGTTGTGAATAGCAAAGTAGAACAATAAAGGTGAGACTTGGAAAAAAAACAACGCATCAGTAACAGACGAGGGGTTTAGGTGAGACCGATGTGGTTTTACTATTAGCTCCTGCTAACAACTAGCATGAATTACTTTAGGACAGAGTTCAAAACATAAAAACCTGGTCCATTCTTCCCTCTAAGAGGATTATTGACATTTTCCTGGAAATCTTGCTCGTTCCTGTCACACTAGCTAGTCTGTCTTTGGAGTCTCAGGCCCAGAAACGAAGTAAAACAGTCTCTACAGAAAAATCATTTTGATATTATGCAAGAAGATAAAAAATAAATCCTATGGCTTTACACTGATTTACGTACTGAGATAAACTTTACAACTATACCTTAGTCCTCCTTTTTAAGCCTTAAAAACCAGAACCGGCCATCTGGTTTTGCTTTGGGGGCGCTGTGTGTAACTTTCTAAGTGGGAGAACTTACCTGCTGGTTTTCATCTTTCCAATACAGCCCTCACTGCCCTGGGGGTCTGTGAAGATGCCAAGCTGAGCCGTGACATGGACAACAGTCACCCCAGAGTGAATTCCCAAACATGCAGCAGGCTTTATACGAGTGAAAAATAAATTCTTGCTCTTTTAGGCCATTGGAATTTGAGGACTGCCTAGCATTTGACTGGTTCTCGAGGGGTCCCTGCTAAAAACCCTAAAATATAAAATCTTACTGTAGCACTAGCTTAGAGAAGGAGCAGTAAGGAAAATTATATTACAAGCTGGAAAAATGGCAAGCTGTGTTATGAAATAGTACAGTATTTGGTAAACAATCATAGGTAGTTCTATACCATGTGCCTTATCAGATGGCAGTTCTATGGGAAGAAATCGGAAAACAGAATGTTAATAGCATGAGTTGGTTACTATTGGATGCATTTACCACAGTGTTTCAAGAGAGATTAGCTGAGAAAAGAATTTCCATTTGTAAGCAGGAATGAAATGGAATAGAGAGAGTCTGAAAATTCTGGGATTTGCAAAGTCAGAAGAGACAACAGCACCTCATCCCCAGCAGGTGAAAGATTACAGGGTTTCTCCTCAGTCCTGTCTAACTAAATGCATTTTGTCCCACATTGATGGAGCAGCCACATTTCCCATGGTGGATCATTCCCTCAAAATACTTCCTTCATTTGGCTCCCGTGTCATCCCACTTTCTGTGTTTCCTTCTTGCTCATTGATCACCCGTTTAAATTTCCTTTATGGTGCTTCCCCATCCCCCTGACCTCTGAACACCGTAGGGCCACTAGGCTTTGTCCAAGGACGTCTTCTATATTTATATGTACACTCACTCCTTGGAACTCTCATGACTTTCCAGGACCACGCGTATACTGACAACTCCTAACCTCTGCCCCAAATTCCAGCTGTCTACTTGACATGTCTGCTAGGATTGCAGATACCCATCTGAGACTTTCTGTGTCCAAACTGGAATGCATATCCCTCCCAAACAAACCTCGAATCTTCCAAACCTGATTTTCCAACAAGCTTCTCATTTTAATAAATGGGAATCCCATCCCTCCAGTTGCAATGCTGTCGACTTGCCCTGCGTGACCCTGCAACAACAGGCAGCAATCCCTTTGGTCTTTGCTTTTTTTATAAACTCAATATGGAGGCTGGAATCAATAATATCTAAAAATACCTAATTTTCCTTCCTAGACTAAAGAATAAGATATCTATTTTTATATTCCAGCACCGGCTTCAGAATTCGATACAAAGATAGACATTTGCACCCTTAAGCAAATATCACTCTTTGCATCACCTTAAATATGTCACAGGGCCTGCATTTGGCTGAACAAATCAGTTACTAATGACCCTGCTCTTTCTACCGTGTGTTCTCCTGACACCAGGAAAATTATTCTTCCTACTATTTTAAGATTCCCTGCGCTCATGTTTTAAGATGTTTTTGCAAATTCCCCTGTACTAGTTTTAAGATTAGATTCCTATTTCAGAATTCATATTGCAGTTTAAGGAAAACTAAATCCTCTTACAAATCATGTGTCAACAGCCTGAATACCATCAGGGCTGAATGTAACCAACTCAGAAAGATAAGTGAGTACACGCTCCCAGAACCTAGTACAACAGCTACCAGCATCCCGGATGATACGCTCTGATAGACAGGTACTTAACATTACTTGGAAGGTCTCAATCTGAAATCTCATCTCCTTTGCCAATGGACTCCCTCACAATAAAACAGGAAACAGAATTCGGGACTAACGGAGACATTTTAGTCACCCCTTCTCTTGCTACTCATAATAGATTCTCTTCCATGTTTTCAGCTCAGTATATGTTTTAGTTTCATGTACTTGGATATCAGTAAGCCCAAACTCAAGTGCATTTTGCATCAGCTAGGACACTACCTGCAGATGCCCGGGCTTCATTTAGAGTTAGCCACCCAAGTACACCAAGCCAGAGTCCATCCAGTTATGTCAGCCATGCTGCATATAAATCCCTCTTTATACACTGTTTGCCATGAACACTGCTGTGCTGGAATCAGTGACCTAGAAATGCACATCCATTGCAAGCAAGTTGAAGTAAACAAACCTCACTTGCACCCTGTAGTTGTGGTGGTATGTGCCCAATATACTCAGTGCCTAAGAAGAAAATGCAGCGTGAATATCCATTTGTCCCAATTCTGGGCTCCATTAGGGTAATTATAAATCAGTGCCCCTGGTGTGAATGGAATACATGATGTTCAAAATGATGCTCATTTGGGGGAACCATTATATTCATTTGTAACCATCCCATCCACATAAAGAAAACATCCTTCCTTTCATTAGTCTGGGAAAACGACCCATCAAACTCTCTCTCCATCGAACTAGTGGAAGCATTTTACTCAAATACACGGTCTTGGCGTTTCCACCTTTAAAGCTCAAACATTTTCCTGTTATGTGCACTCATGCACTGTTGACATCCACATCCTCGTGTATCCTTTTGTCATATCAGGGTCATGGCAGCTAACCTTTTAAACAATCCACATAGAGCTGCCGCAAGTTCGCAGAAGCAAACCAATGCAGCTGGTAAACAGGGATGGAGAAGTTCATTTCCCGTGAGCCAGCGCAGTCCATTTAGTGCTGTATTTCCCTTTCACTATCCTCAATCATTTATTTTACATATGAAACACAAACTAGTTTGTTGCATTTCTCAGGCCACTAGGAGGAAGTTAACCTGCAAGTTACTAGTTATGCCTTGCCTGACACCAGGTCTCTAGTGATTGATCCCGGGAGAATCAATTCTGGGTATTTTACTAGATGTCCTGGGAGGAACCATCACCCATTGTCTTTCTCCACGTGTTTGCCTTATTTGTATTATAGGCAAGCTAATTCCCAAAGCAAAACTGTTTCAGCAATAAGTGGGCCTTTTCCAGGGACCCAGTAGTGTTAATTCCAAACATGCTACAGCATGTGAAAGACATTAAACCATTGGCTTTTTAATTACGATTTAATCGTATACATTTGGAAATGTTGCCCAAATTAATTCTAGTTTCGTAAAGATATTCCATCATTTTATTCCCATATTGTCTTCTTTAGTGCAGACCATTGAGTAGGGGTTCCATAAATATTGAAAGAAAAGAAGGCATGAGTGAGTCAACGAGCGAACAATTTGTGTGTTTCTGTTGACCTCCAGAATGTTCTATTTCTATTCCTTGTTTTCTTCAGGAATACTTTGCTTTGCTCACTGGTTGTATGTGAATGTGACTGTGTGCACATACACATATATATGTGAATTATTTCAAATTTTTATCTCCCACTCTAATATGGTTCCAATCGGTAAGACTGCCAGCATCTTATCTTGAATGACAGCTTGCCACCCTCCTTATCCTCACCCTCGGTTCTAGCTGACCCTTTCTACAGTCTCTGCCCAGCTGCTTCACAGTTTCCAAAAGCAAAGGACACCCCACTCTGGACAACTGGAGATTCAAGCAAAGTCTGACATGAGCTTAGTAGATAAGAGGGATAAGAACATTGACAAGAAGGAAAGATGACTATGAAAACATTTATAATATGTGGTCATCACTATACTAATACTTTTGCATTGTATGGCCTTTTTGTCCCCAAATTATTTTTGTAGCTATCAATTAATTAAACCCCACAGAGTTCTGAGTCTTATCACGTGATTTAGTTTATCCTGACCATCTTGACGATTGTCACATTAACCAAATACTGGAGGCACACTAGCCATATTTCTGAAGTAATCTGAGCCATGACTCCATTTCCCATTTCCAGAGTTTTTTCCCTATTAATAAAGACACCGCATCACAAGAATAGAGTGGGTGGGGAGAGAGGACACACTTCCATCCTGCATGTGTCAAAGAGGATTCAGCGTTGTTTGAGGCAATCAGAAAGGACAAAGGGCTCAGTCAGCCTGGTCTGAAAATCTTAAAACATTTTCACTCTCAAACAAACAGGAAAGCCTCTTTTTCTTAAGATGTAAGGAAAGGAACATAAAGTGAATTTTTGATTCTACTTTATAGATAACTGTCCCATAAGAACAATTATACATAAACTTCCAAATGTCTTGCCCCTCCCACCATGCAATAACCTTGTTTAATTAAAGTTGCTGTCTTTGATTTTTAAACTCATTTTTTCTTAGAAATAGAAACATGAACCCAACAAATAAATAGCCACATTTGGATGATTTGAATGTGTCTGGAATGTTGAGAATCTATTTACATTTTAATAAGATATTTCCTCAGTGCAGGTCTTAGATAAATCTCCATAGAGATGAGGCTAGGACACAGAATTAAGAAGAAAGAAGCGCCCTTGACAATTTGGAGAAAAGGAAAGATAAGCAGAGTGGTGTTTAATAGAAACAGATGTGGATGTAATCCCTTTAGGAAGAAAAAATCTGTACAAATATAACATAAGAGAAGGAGAAATGGCTTTAGACACATATAAGGGAAAAACCTGGGGAGCTTTGAGAACTCAAGCTAAGAATGAGTTCATCACTCAGACTCTCCTCTAATTCACAGCCCAACAACTGGTGTGTTATGTGGATAACTTGAAGAAAGCCTCAGTGTTAAGTGCAATATGTTATTTATAAGGAAAATTAACAGGAATCTCTGAAAGTAGGAATGGAGGGCTGAAAAAAGGACCTGTCAGCCTAAATACAAATAAATCATATTTATATAATCACAGATGTATTTGCTGGCCGGCACACCTCTAATGTAAGACCAGCAAGACGTGTTTTCTATCCCAGCAGGAAGGATTTGAGCTAACATTAAGGAAAACCCATTGGCTAAAGGTTGAGCATGAAATCTACTAATGGAAGTCAGAGAATTCTATTAACTCCATTAAAAAAAAAAAAAATGACCATCTATTTAGTTCTGCAATGCTTCGCCTAGCTTGCAGGAGTATAGAACTCACCTAGAGTTACAGTCCCACCACCAGCTGATAAATGGTTAGTGGTTAAGTGATGAGGAGAATATGGGGGGAAAGCAGAGGAGATGATCGAACATGCGTCCCAGTGCACAACGAGCCGGAACAGCACCCTCGACCTCCAAGGGGATTCTTTCTACCTCTGAGAGAATATTCCCCTTCCTTGTGCTTTCTGTTTTCCTCAGTTTTAAGGAACTGAGACTATGTGACTCGTCCATCTTGCTCTTTAAAGAAAAAAAAGATGAGCAGAGATGCTGTCTAGGAAAACCTTTGCCGGGGAGGACTGAGAGGCACAGGTATGCAAATCTTCTTTCCTAAAGATAAAGATACATGCCACGAAACGACTCCTCTAACGCTCGACCCTTTTAGCCCTACGTCTCAGGAGAGACCTTGGACTCTAAATTTTTTTTTTTTTTCAACGTTTTTTATTTATTTTTGGGACAGAGAGAGACAGAGCATGAGCAGGGGAGGGGCAGAGAGAGAGGGAGACACAGAATCGGAAACAGGCTCCAGGCTCCGAGCCATCAGCCCAGAGCCTGACGCGGGGCTCGAACTCACGGAGCGCGAGATCGTGACCTGGCTGAAGTCGGACGCTTAACCGACTGCGCCACCCAGGCGCCCCGAGACCTTGGACTCTAAATATTGCTCTCAAAGCCAAACCACGTCACGGATGGTTATGACAAAAAATTGTGAACAGCGTCACAGGGAATCAACTAATCTCAGTGATCCCACTTAGCCAAGGCTGCGATCACTTTAAATAACTCTCCTGAAGGTTAAGTAAATATTCTCCACCAATAAATTTATTCTACATGGCTGTGGCTAGAATGTAATACGAAAGCAAAATCCCTCAGCCAAGTGCGGTTGCAAGGGCGAGGGGCAGAGCTACACGACGTGGGATACATCTTCCACCTGAATCCACGAGCAAGCCACGCTTTCTGCCTCTGAACACAGGCATGATGAGAAAAGATTATTTGGAGGGGAAAGACAACCGCGGGGCCAAGCAAACTAAAATGTGCCCTGAACTAACAAGGAAAGGGTCAGCATTTTGTGACGCGTATTAGAGATGAGCAAAGACTCTAGTAAACAATTTTTTTAAACCATCAAGTTAACTTCAAGTGTACGCAGATTGGGTAAAACTCTCTACGTGTGATCGTTATTACCATGGTTACTATTATAGAAGCGAGAAACCCTGAAGAAAGTATTTCGACAACATCTGAAAATTTTGCCTGTAAAACTTCACTCGTGCTTTTAAAAATAAATGGTGGATGTCACGTGTTACAAAGGGAGGTATGGGTATCTGAGGTGGCCCAAACTAGGCGAAGAGCGCCTTCTCTGGAATCTGTATTAACAGAGATGATCTCTCTCATGTGATTTTTTTTTTTCTTAAGTATTCTGACTTGCTTTGAACAGGTCCTCATATTCTGATGGCAGTTTGTTTAATTAATGGTATTGTATATCGGTTGTGCCTCACACTTTGCCAATTATCATGAGCAGCTATAGGGGAAGCAAGTGGCATTTTAGAGTGTGCCCACAAGAGCCTACAGGAGAGCAACACACACACACACACACACACACACACACACACACACACACACACACACCAGCTATCGGCATGTCCGTATGGTAGCTCCATGTATTGTCATTAGTTTTGCCTAGAGGGGCGGGCACATGGGAAGGCTTCCTTAATGAAGGTACATTGTAAAACAAAAGGCAGGGTGTGCGGTGAACGGAAGCAAAGAGATCAGAGGTGACATCTGTGACTTCTGTGACCGGAGGCAGGAGCCCGGCCCTCGGGAAGGAGAAACGACCCAACCTCACTTGGCTCTACCCAGAGGTCTGACGCTGCCTCTCTCTGATCCACAGAAAGCTCGGCGCTGGGAGCTGAGGTTGCTGCGAGCGGAGGACGGCCTGAAACCAGGAGCCTGTCGGCCCAAGGGGGCCCTTACCTCACAAAATGAGACATCACAGCATCACCGCTACGACGTCAAGAGATTCTCTTTCACGTTCACACTGTCCAGGGAAATCTAAAAATTTAACACTTGACTGCACACGTGCGAAGTACGCACCTTCGATTAGCCTACTTGAGACACTACCGTTTCCATTTGCACCTCTTTTCCATTCCTTCCTCTCCGCCTCCAATAACAATCTCATTCTGAAGCTCACCCCAGACCAAGAGCGGTGCCCGGCAGACGTGCCTGATTTATATTCTCCATACAGTTTGTGGGAAAGTGGCCAGAATGATTGGCGCTTATTAAATATCTGTGTGGTCTGTACAAATCACCAGGGAAGGGAGCCTGCGGGGCTTTGAAGGTTAAGCCTCCGACTCGATTTCGGCTCAGGTCATGATCTCATGGTTCATGGGATCGAGTCCCACCTCGGGCTCTGTGCTGACAGCGTGGAGCCTGCTTGGGATTCTCTCTCTCCCTCTCTCCCTGCGCCTCCCCCAATCACACAGTCTGTTTCTCTCAAAAAAAGTAAAACTTAAAAACAAATTTTTCAACTTAGTAGTTACAAGAACAGGCTTCCTATCAACATGGATTTTCTCTTCCTAGAAAGATACTTAAGTCAGGATTCCTAAGTCATATTCGTCTTTCCTCAAAAACTAGTTGATCTTCACAAGCTGATCAGGTGGGAAAGGACCTTTAACACGGGCTACCTCCTTCCTGTCCTTGTCACCTCCCTTCCCCAGCTCAGGGGACAGCTGAGAGAGCAACATGTTGCCGAGCAACTCTGAAAAGGCTTTTGAATGTTATTAATTAAAACAATTAATTAAATTACTCTGAAGGACACTTGATGACCTGGACAGACCCTGTCCAACCAAGGCAGGGGAGACGGTCACAAACAACAGCAGGACACAATGTGAAGGCCCATCACAGACGGGGCTGGGAGGACACTGTTGACAGGGGCAAGATTTCCTGACATTTGCGACAACAGAGGTAGAAACTGAGGGGATTATGCTAAGTGAGATAAGTCAGAGAGAGAAAAACGAATGCTGTATGATCTCACCTATGGAATCTAAAAAAAGCAGAACTCGTAAAATCAGAGACTAGAATGACAGCTAGCAGAGTATGTGGGGTGAGGAAACTGGGGAAGATGTTTAGGGTACAGACATGCAAATAATAGATCAGTAAGTCCTGGAGACCTAACGCACAGCCTAGAGATTATGGTCAACAATACTCCATTATAAACTTCAAACTGGCTAAGAGACCAGGTCTTTAATTATTCTCACCACAAAAAAAGAAATGATAATTATGTGAGGTGATATATTGCAACTTATAAATGTATCAAACCAACACATTGTATGACATGTTACGTGTCAATTATATCTCAGTTTTTTACATTTTTAAATAAATGAATGAATAAAGAGACATAGAACCAAAGGAGTAAGAAAAAAAGTCAAAGCACACATAAGTATACCACAGACTGAACTCTGCTAACAGTGTCACATTTGAGGGGAGTATTATCTTGTAAGAACTTGTAGGAACTTGTAAGAACTCAGATATCCAATTTATTTCTGGAGCTTCCTCAGCTTTGCCATTTTTCAGCCAATGCTCTCCGTAGACCTTAAGCAGACTGAACGGGCAGAAAGAGTGCCCCTTCTCCATGGTGACCCTCTCCCCATCGCCTCTGTCCTTCTGTTTGAATTCAGCAAGCGTGTGCTTACTCTTTCTCTAGAATTTTATCTTGTTTTCACGAGCACTTTGTGCTTTATTCAATTAAACTAAATGTATGTTAAAATGCTGCCTTAATAAAAGCAGAATCAGAATTGTTTTAACTTCTGTTTACATCACCGTCAGTAAGCAATCATCACGATTTTGTGCATCAATGTTGCTCATTTTTTGGCACCTTTAGTTTCTTTGTGTGGATCCAATTTTCATGCGCTGTCGCTATTACACTTGAAGAACTTCCTTTAACATTTCTTGTAGCGCAGGTCTGCTGGTGACAAATCCTATACATATTTATTTGTCTGAAAAAGCCTTTATTTTGCCTTCACTTTTGAATGATCTTTTTGGTGGATTTAACATTCTAAGTTATAGGGCTTTTTCCTTTTCTTTTAGGACTTCGAAGATGGGATTTCACTGTCCTCCGATTGGCACAGTTATTGAGGAGATGCCTAAAATTATTCTTATCTTTATTGCCCAATAGGTAATGTATCTTTTATCTCCAGTTGCTTTTAAGTTGCTTTCTTTTTAAAGTTTATTTATTTTTGAGAGACAGAGAGACAGAATGAGAGCAGGGAAGGGACAGATTGAGAGGGAGACACAGAATCCAAAGCAGGCTCCAGGCTCTGAGCTGTCAGCACAGAGCCCAATGCGGGGCTCGAACCCATGAACCATGAGATCATGGCCTGAACCAAAGTCGGATGCTTAACTAACTGAGCTACCCAGGCACCCCACAATGGCTGTTCTTAGCCCTATCCCATAAAATCTTCATTTTGTATATTGTACTTTTATGTTCACCATAGTTTACTTTTATATCTTCCATTCCTGTCTTAATTATGTTTAAAGTGAAGATTTTAAACATAATGATTATTTTAAACATAATGATTTAAAATAACCATTGTAAAGTCCTTAAGCTAATTCTCTCACCTTTGCTATTTCTAAGTACATGTCTATTGCCTGATTTTTTTCTTGGTTAACTATAATTGTATATATATTATGTATGTACATATGTAGAGATACATACATAAATAAAATTATAGATATATATTTTATAATGAATAAATTATATATTTTATCTCATTTATATATATTTGCTTCTGCATGTCTTAAAATTTTATGGTAGATTTTAAGTATTATGTTGTTACCAGGTTTTGCCTTCCTATAGACAATACTGAAATTTGTTTTGGTAGGGAGTTAAGTAACCTCTAGGCTGGCTTATTTTTAAGCTTTATTAGGCCTAGGTTTAAAATATTATTATTAGAATTATTAGAATAAGTATTAGAATTAGTATCAGTATGGCCTTATTTTTTTTATTTTTTAAGGTTACTTATTTATTTTGAGAGAGAGAGAGAAAGAGAGCGGGGAAGGGCAGAGAGAGAGAGAGACTCCCAAGCAGGCTCGAGCTGTCAGCACAGAGCCCGATGCAGAGCTCAAACTCACGAACTGTGAGATCATGACCTGAGCTGAAACCAAGAGTCAGACGCTTCACTGAATGAGCCACCCAGGTGGCCCATCAGTTGGGCCTTATTACTAAAGCCTGTCTCTGTTGACCAAGCAGTCAGGTTTAGTGGAAACTGTACCCCAGCCATAGGTGAGTTCTAGAAGTTGCTGGGCTTCCAGCTCCCGGGCTGTTCTTTGTGCTGCCCTGTAGCGCTTTCACATCCCACATATGTGAAGCCCAGTGTTCAGCGACAGATGCAAGAGGACCCCTATTCTGACCTTTGGAACCGTTTTCTGCATGACTCCCTCTTCTTGAGTACCCTGCCCTGCAAATTCCACCCACTTCATCTTCCCCAGACTCTAATCTCTGTCTTCTCAACTCAATGGGAATGTTATACTCTGCCTGGGCTATCCTTTCTGGTGCCAAAGAACACAAAAGATCTCCATGTAATTGTAGCCAGAGCAATTGTAGGGCTCACGTCATTTCTTTCCCTTTCCCTGGATCACAGTCCTTCACCGCCTATTGCCCAATTTCTGAAAAACCATTGTTTCATATGTTTTTCCAGTTTTTAAAAATTTTTACATTTTTTATAGCAAGACAAGCCCAGCACCAGTTACTTCAACATGGCAAGAAGTGGAAAATCTACCATTTCAGTGGGTAAGGAATTCAGGACAAATTGAAAGGGTACTTCTAACTCAGTGTCTCTTATGACATTGCATTTGGCATATTGGCCAGGACTACCATAATATGAAAGCTTAAATGCGGCTGGAGAATGAACTCCAAGGTGACTCACTAATGCAATGTCAAGTTGGTACCAGTTGTTTGCAGGAAGTCATATGTCCTCACTTCATGGATGTCTCTGGCAGGCTGCTTGAAAGTCCTCATGGCAGAACAGCTGGCTTCTCCCAGACCCAATGACCCAAGAGGTACCTGTGCTTTCTACAACCACCAGAACACCTAAAACACAAGGAGAGAGTGTCTTAGATTCCTAGTAAATGTCCAACCATTGACATTCTCTTTAATTACAAACCACTCTGGATTGCATTCAGCACACATAAGAACCATATCCCCCAAATTCTTCAATTAATTACTTAGTATGAAAGAAAAGTGACCAAAGGTCAATTTGGTAGAAATCAGTGCAACCCCCAAGAAAGCATGAGCAGCATCTCGACAGCTACTGCCCTCCCTTCCTTCCACAAGAAGCTTGTCATGTTATTTCAGAGATTCTAACCGAGAATGTTCCCCCAAGATTCTCAAGAGGACCAAAGGGGCTTTTGCTTGTCACACAATGTCATTCCCCCAGATAACTAGAGTCCTGATACAACGCTCCCTTTGCACACTACAGTGCATTTTGCTGCCCTTGCTTCCTATCTCCATAAAGCTAAAGCCAGCAACCTCTTTCCTAAACTTCTGCCATTCCGTGACACCACCTCAAAGATACAGTAAGAAAAGAAAGGTTAGGAAAGGAAAAGAAAAATTCTTTTCTCCTAAAGGGTATTCCAAGTACTACAAAAAAGATGATTGAACCAGATGTTGTCTTTTCTGTTGCTGCAGACATGATCGATTTAATGAAGGACAAGGTTGCTTTTCCTTCTTTTTTTTTCTTTTTTTCTTTTTTTGTTTTCTTTTTTTTTTTTTTTTGCTTTTGCTTCTAAATAAAGGCAACTTGCAAGTCACATAACATTTTAAAATACATGAATTTCTTTATACTTTATGTATTCCTTCCAGAAAATCTACTTCTCTTCCAAGTGTATGAGATTCATAGCCCTTAGTAATATATTTAGCATTTAACATGCAGAAGTCCAAAACAGGAAGTCAACAGAGGGGAGAGCTACACACTGAACTCTTCTGGGCCACATAAAAAATGAAAGCATTTGTGTGTGTGTGTGTGTGTGTGTGTGTGTGTGTGTGTGTGTGTGGTTATGTTTATACATTCATATTATACATATAATTTCCATTTAGCTTTTCTTGATAAGAATTAGAGAATAAAACAGATGCAAAGTCTACCACTCAGTTTATAAGCATTTACTGCTGCTTGCTCTGTACCACTTACTGTGCGGGATGCTAGGGATAGATATTGAACTGCTTGCCTTCAAGAACCACAGACTAGGCAATGTGCATGCAACTAACATACTTTTAGCTGTTCAGTATGTATCAAATTACACCCACCAGGTGGTAGACTTTTGGTCAGACTCTGAGAACTCCAAGTACCAGATAAAGATCCTGACATTAACATAAGCCAGAATTGGAAATGGACACTAAGAGAGGTGTTGATGACATTTCTGTGATTGTCTAGGGTTTAAATGTTTGTGTAGTGTTGATTTATTGTTTCAAATCTCCGGCAATGTTGCTTGGTTGAAAGTCTGAGATTTAATAATTATGAAATATCATACAGATTCTATGCTAAGAAGGTGTCTAAAAAAAAAAAGAATGTCATCACTTAGCCTTATTTGCGCTCTAACGCACTCTGGCATTTATAGTGATAATTTGTAAATACTCCTCTGAACATGATCACAACCCTCAAGTGTCTGAATTTCCAGTGTTCTCTACTATGGCAGCCATATGTATCTACCTAAATCTAAATCTATATTAATTAAAGGTAAAAAAATAATAATAAATTCACTTCCTCAGTCCTCCTATTCTCACTTCTAGTGTTCAGTAGCCACTGTATTATAGAATATTGCCATCATTATAGAAAGTTCTATTGGACAGAACTAGTTTATCAATTTCTAACATAAGAAAAACCTTCCAACTGAAAACATATTATGTTTGACAAGCACGTTTCCATAGCAATTCATTTATTTTTTTAATATTAACTTTTTGACTCCTGTAGATAAACCTAACGCTATTCATTTTATGATATTTCAAAATAGTAATTGATTAACAAACATGCTCCCTATGCTAAGTCTATGTTCTGCCCAATAGCACTGACATTTGAGGATACCATATTAAAAGTAACAATTTTTTTTAATATTAAATTAGAAAACACCATTTAAAAGTAAAAGTTGAATACCACAGGGGCACCTAGAAGACCCAGTCAGTTAAGCATCTGACTTCAGCTCAGGTCATGAACTCACAGTTCATGACTTCAAGCCTCCCATGAGGCTATGCACTCTCAGCACAGAGCCTGCTTTAGATCCTGTCTCCCTCTCTCTCTCTCAAAAATAAATATTTTTTAAGAAATGAATACCACAAAATTAAATCAACTACTTATTTTCGTCATGAAACTCCATGAGGACATGAAAATATAGCCCTTCTTTCTTGGATACCTGCAAACTACTTGGTAATGAGAATTTCAGAAATTCTGGATTTTGTACAATATGCTTCTAGATTTTGTTTTCCATAGTGAGAAAGAATGAAAGAAATAGATTTGCATATACTTCTTCAATTAAAATAAACTCCAGGTCACTTTTTAAAACTCCAACTGATAGAACATCAAGTGCAGTGATAATTGGTTTGTTGTTGCACAAAAGATTTTAGATCTTATTGACGATGATTGGACTCAGTGCTCCTCCACAGATATTTTATTATAATGCTTCATAATGGATAAGAGAAAATTCAACATGATACATTCAAATATTTCACTAAAACATAAACCATCCTCAACTTAATATTGAATACTATATGCAGAAGTTATATACAAACCTAATAGTAACCATATATCAAAAACCACTAATAAATATGCAAAGAATAAAGAGAAAGAAATCCAAATATATCACTAAAGAAAATCAGCAAACCATGAAAGAGATAAAGACAAGAAAGGATCAGAAGAAATCTCCAGAAGCAATCACAAAACAAATTATAAAATGATAATAAATATATATCTATCAGTAATTACCTTGAATGTGCCAATCAAAAGACATAGCGTCACAAAGTAGATTTAAAAAACAAGACCCACCTATATGCTGCCTACAAGAGACTCGTTTCAGACCTAAAGACACTTGCAGATTGAAAGGGAGGGGATGGAGAAACATCTATCATGCAAATGGATGTCAAAAGAAACCCAGACTAGCAATACTTATGCTGGAAGAAATCATCTTCAAAACAAAGTCTGTAATAAGAGACAAAGAAGGACACTATAGAATAATAAAGGGGACAATCCAACAAGAAGATATAACAATTGTAAATATTTATGCACCCAACATGGTATCACCTAAATACAAAAAAACAGTTAATAACAAACATAAAGGAACTAATTGATAGCAATATGATAATAGTAGAGGACTTTAACACACCATTACATCAACACACAGATTACCTAAACAGAAAATCAACAAGAAAACAATGGTTTTGAATGAAACACTAGAACAGATGGATTTAACAGATACACAGAACCCCATTCTAAAACAGCAAAATACATATTCTTTTCAAGTGCATGTGTAACATTCTCTAAAACAGTTCACATATTAGCCCACAAAACAAGCCTCAACAAATTCAAGAAGGTCAAAGTCATATCATACATCTTTTCTGACCACAACACTGCAAAACTGGAAGTCAAGCATGAGAAAAAAATCTTGAGAGACCACAAATACATGGAGGTTACACAACATCCTGCTAAACAATGAATGGGTCAACCAGGAAATAAAATAAGAAATAAAAATTACATGGAAACAAGTGAAAATAAAAACACAACAATCCAAAATCTTTGGGATGCAGAAAAAGCAGTTTTAAGAGGGATATTTATAGCAATACAGGCTTACCTCAAGAAGCAAGAAAAATCTCAAATAAACAATCTAAGCTTATACCCAAGGAAGCTAGAAAAAGAGCACAAACAAAACTCAAAACCAGCAGAAGAAAGAAAATAATAAAGATTAGAGCAGAAATAAATGATATAGATACTAAAAAACAATAGGAGAGATCAATGAAACCAGGAGCTGATTCTTTGAAAGAATCAATAAAATTGATAAACTTCTAGCCAGACTTCTGAAAGAAAGAAAGAAAGAAAGAAAGAAAGAAAGAAAGAAAGAAAGAAAGAAAGAAAACTCAAATAAAATCACAAATGAGAGAAAAGAAATAACAATCAACACAACTGAAAAATAAACAATTATAAAAGATATTATGAAAAACCATATGCCAACAATTGGACAACCCAGAAGAAATGGTAAATTCCTAGAAATATATAAACTACCAAAACTGAAATGGGAAGAAATAGAAAATTTGAACAGACCAATAACCATCATAGAAATTAAATTAATAATCAAAAAATAATAATCAAAAAATATTTATTTATTTATGTTTATTTATTTATTTTCAGGAGAGAGAGCACACATGTGAGCATGAGCAGGGAAGGGCAGAGAGAGTGAGAGAGAGAGAGAGAAAGAGAACCCTAAGCAGGCTCCATGCTGTTAGCACAGAGCTCAACATGGGGCTTGATTCCGTGAACCGTGAGATCATGGCCTAAGCTGAAACCAAGAGTTGGATGTTTAACCAATTGGGCCACCCAGGCACCCCTCTACCAAACATTTAAAGAAGAGTTAATAACTATTCTTCTCAAACTATTCCAAAAAAATAGAAAAGGAAGGAAAACTTCCAAATTCATACTATGAGGTGAGCATTACCTTAATACCAAAACCAGATAAAGACACCACAAAAAAAAAAGAGCTATATGCCAATATCCCTGATGAACATTATTGCAAAATCTTCAACAAAATACTAGTAAACCAAATTCAACAATACATTAAAAGAATCATTCAACACGATCAAGGGGGATTTATTCCTGGTTTTCAAGAATGGTTCAATACTCACAAATCAATCAACGTGATACATAACATCAATAAAGAAAGGATAAGAATCAATCATATAATCATTTCAAAAAAGGCAGAAGAAGCATTTGACAAAGTACCATATCTACTCATGATAAAAACCCTTAACAAAGTAGCTTTAGAGGGAACACATTTCAACCTAATAAAGACCATATATGAAAAGCCCACAGTGAACACCATCTTCAGTGAGAAAAAAAAAAAATGAGAGTTTTCCCCCTACAATCAGGAACAAGACAAAGATGTCCACCCTAATCACTTTTACTCAATATAGTATTGAAAGTCTCAGCCATAGCAATGAAACACCAAAAAGAAATAAAAGGCATTCAAGCCTGTAAGAAGAAGTAAAACTTGCACTATTTGCAGATGACATGATACTATGTATAGAAATTCCTAAAGACTCCAACAAAAAACTGCTAGAACTGATAAATTCAGTAATGTCACAGGATACAAAATCAATGTACAGAATCTGTTGCATTTCTATACATCAATAATGAAGCAGCAGAAAGACAAATTAAGAAAACCATCCCATTTATGGGGTGTCTGAGTGGCTCAGTCAGTTAAGTGTCCAACTTCAGCTCGGGTCATAATCTTGCAGTTCGTGGGTTCGAGCCCCACACCAGGCTCTGTGCTGACAACTCAAAGCCTGGAGCCTGCTTCAGATTCTGTGTCTCCCTCCCTCTCTCTGCCCCTCCCTCCCTTGTACTCTATCTTTCCCTCTCTCTCTCAAAGATAAATAACCATTAAAAATTTTTTAATTTAAAAAATCCCATTTATAATTGGACCAAAAAATAATAAGATGTCTAGGAATAAACCTAACCAAAGAGGTAAAAAACCTAACCAAAGACAGCAACATGAAAACTATAAAACACCGATGAAAGAAATTGAAGGTGACACAAATAAATAGAAAGACATTCCATGCTCTTGGCTTGAAAGAACAAATATTGTTAAAATGTCTTGGATGCTACCCAAAGTAATCTATGCATTTAATGCAATACCTATCAAAATACCAACAGCATTTTTCACAGAGTTAGAACAAACAATCCTAAAATTTGTGTGCAACCATAAAAGATTCCAAATAGCCAAAGCAAAGCAAAGCTGGAGGCATCACAATTCTAGGTTTCAAGTTATACTACAAAGCTGTAGTAATCAAAACAGTATGGTACTGGCACAAAAATAGACGCATGGATCAATGGAACAGTACAGAAAGTCCAGAAATAAACCCACAACTATGTGGTCAATTAATCTTCAACAAAGCAGGAAAGAATATCCAGTGGGAAAAAGATGGTCTCTTCAACAAATGATGCTGGGAAAACTGAACAGCAACATGCAAAAACATGAAACTGGACCACTTTCTTACACCATACACAAAAATAAAAATTCAAAATGAATGAAAGACTGAAATGTGAGACCTGAAACCATGAAAATTAGAAGAGAACACAGGCAGTAACTTCTTCAACATTGGCCATAGCAACTTTTTTCTAGATATGTCTTCTGAGGCAAGGGAAACAAAAGCAAAAATAAACTATTGGGACTATATCAAAATTAAGATCTTCTGCACATCAAGGGAAACAATCAACAAAACTAAAAGGCAAATTAGAAAATGGGAGAAGATGTTTGCAAATGACATATCCAATAAAGTGTTAGTATCCAAAATATATAAAGACCTTATACAATTCAATCCCCAAAAAATGAATAATCCAATTCAAAGATGGGGAGGAGTCAAGGATAGACATTTCTCCAAAGACATCCAAATGGCCAACAGACACATGAAAAGATGCTCAACATGACTCATCATCATGGAAATGCAAATCAAAATTACAATGAGATATCACCCCACACCTGTCAGAATGGCTAAAATCAACAACACAAGAAACAAGCATTGGCGAGGATGTAGAGAAAGCAGAATCCTCTTGCACTGTTGATGGGAATTCAAACTGATATAGCCACTGTGGATACAGAATAGAGGTTTCTCAAAAAATTAAACACAGAACTAGTGTGCAATCCAGCAGTCTCTGTACTAGGTATTTACCCAAAGAATACAAAAGTACTAATTGAAAGGGATATATATATATATATATATATATATATATATATATATATATCCCTCTCTGTAATGAGAACTTTTGTTCCTCATTACAGAAATAATAAACGTTCATTTAACAAAAATAAAAAGTCATTTTAAGTAAGTTTTTTAAAGTAAATTACAATAAATTATTTAGAATAAAACCAAAGATCACCCAGAGAAGACCATGTGCGCAATTTGATATATAATCTCCCAATTTGGCTTTCAAAATGTACCCATTAAGTTCCTATTTTCTGAAAGATTTGTTTATCTACTTTGATTAAAATTCAGATAAGTAATCATTTGCATGTTTAAAATATTCTCTTTCAGTATTTCGTATGGTGTTAGGGGTTTTTTGTAGTAGTTCATATTGTCTTGTCTCCTATTCAGCTTTTTGCAAACTACTAACATCCCAAAGAAGGAAGAGGAACGGAAGGAAGGTTCAAAAGTGCTATGGAGTGTCAGCTTTCAAATCTCTGCCCTGGATATGCTCATGGTTCATCAGGGAAGTCATTAAAGAGTTTCTGTAATCTATATATGTTTATATATATATAAGCATATAATGCTATGTTTATAGCAGCATTATCTACAATAGCCAAATTATGGGAAAAGCCCAAGTGTCCATCGACTGATGGATGGTTAAAGAAAATGTGGTGTACATACACACACACACACACACACACACACACACACACACACACTGGAATATTACTCAGCCATAAAAAAGAATGAAATCTCATCATTTGCAATGACATGGTTGGACCTAGAGAGTATAATGCTAAGCAAATAAGTCAGAGAAAAACAAATACCATATTTCACTCATATGTGAAACTTAAGAAACCAAAAAAATGAGCAAATGGGGTGCGGGGGGGTGCGGAGACAGAGATAGGCAAGCCAAGAAACAGACTCTTAACTGTAGAGAACAAACTGATGGTTATGGTGGCGGGGTGGGGGGGGGGACGGATTAAATAGGTGATGGGGATTAAGGAATGCACTTGCTGTGATGAGCACTGGATGATGTATGGAAGTGCTGAATTACTATATTTTACACTTGAAACTAATAACCTATGTTAAAAATAAATAAATAACAAAATAAAATATTCCACTAGACAAGGAGAGCTAAATAGTACTGAGTGGCTATGGCCTTTTTGTGAATAGGTTTTTTTCTCTGGCTTCACCCACAAGAACATCTCCTTGACAAAGATTTAAGACGACCTCACCGAATTTCCTTGGCAGACAACGGCAGTTCTTCTATCCTATCCCTGACCTCAGGTTTACCTAGATAGTCTTCTTCTACACTTCCAAGTTCCTCAATTAAGTTTGGTGGTGTATTTATACCCTGGAGGTATTGCAAAACCTTCTCCCTGATCTGGAAGACTATCCGTGTTCCCCAAATCCTGTAACCCATAATCACATTAAAAATTTAAATACACTATCAATATTACTACCTCTAAGAGAAAAAGAATTCACTCCTGAATCTTAGATACCACAGAGTTAACTGTGACTCAGCTGGACACAGAGATGGTCTTGAAAAGAGACGTGTTTCTTCTCTGGGGATTTACTTTTTTATGCTTACATCATTCTGATTGTCAGTAAAAAAAAAAAAAATAGCTTACTAATAACTGAAAAAGTTTATCTACAATTCTGGACCTTTGCTCTCCCATCTTCTAATAATCATATGCTTTTTGCTCTTCTGATCCAAGCAGATACATGGCTGAAGTTGAACACCCAGCTCTTGATCAAAATGGCTATAATTCTCTCTCCTGAAGAGAGAGACTTATCTCTTCACTCTACCAAAAGGCTGATCTGATTGCCCTGTCAAATAAGTCAAGTAAATCTTTAAAGGTGTCTGTCATGACAGTTACCAACACAAAGTCTGCCAGACAACAGTACTACCTTCAGGAAGGAAGCAGAAACCTCCAGAGTTAAATTTTAAAAAGGCAGTGAGACTCTAAATATCTAGAGAAGTAACACTCCTATGTGAATCTCAAGCCTAGATGTTTATAAGATGTGGAAAAATAGGAAAGCAGTTCCTACAGAAGACTTGAAAATGGGGAGGGATATTCCTTTATTTCCAAAACAAGAAAACAAGACTAATGGCTCATTAAACCCAATGTTCTATATGGGGTAGGAAAAGTTCCCTATAAATTTAAACGTTATTCCTTACAGACTTTCAGGGAGCTGAAGACTTTCTACTAAAATTTTTGGGACAACCTATTGGAAGTCAAAGCTGTAGCACTCTCTTTCATTCTTGTCTCAACTACATAGAAGGCAAGCCTATATTTAGGATGAGTTATTGAATAGGGGAATGGAGATTCTAAAGTGGTCTAAAGACTTCTCAACAGCTAGATGTCCCATCTTATCATTCCTTAACAGGAAAGGCTAATAAAGAGCTGCCTCAAATAGTTGATCCATATAAGTCTCATTTCAGCTCAGCTGCTGATTCATCAGATACATTTCTTGCTGTGTGCAGGGGCTTTCTGTCTGACAAAATGAAATTTGGCTTAGTAACTAGAGTTCTGATGGCAGTATCTTCTACCTTTCATAATATGCTCTCCTGAAGGTCTGGTAATAAATAGACAAACCTCCACCCGCTGCCATCAGCCTCTTGTGCTTTCAAACAGAAACCAGAGAGGCACCTATCTGAGGTCTGAATCAATTTTGTTAAAAAGTTGAGAAAAAGAATGTGATGAACGTAATTTTAAAAAACAGATAAGTTCTAAATGGTCTAGGGTATGATTAACAAAAATTGAAAGTAATAAAATATGTGGGGGAAATAAGACTGGTTTCTTCTGAGATGACAAGAGGTCAATAGATTACTTGTTCAGAAATTTTTCAAGGATTTTTGATTAAGAATAAATTAAAGTGGAAGGCTTGCTTCATGAAAGGAAAACTTCAGATAATTATCTGAAAAGTATTACATATTTGAATAAGTGAAAAGAAACTTTGTATATTCAAGAACTATAACAAAAATCTCTTCATTCTGTCTGTACAATATTTATGCTTAATAAAATGTATTTAAATCAAACTGAATGCCTAAGAGTGATTCAATAAACACATATGCATGTGATGTTATAGACATACATACATGTCTATCTATATACACATATGTATTCCAATTAAATATACCTTTTCTATTTTTACACATATATTCCATGTATATGTATGACTTATTTAGAATTAAACTACACTTCCAAAATAATATGTTGGTAGGGGGCGTCTGGGTGACTCAGTCGGTTAAGCATCCGACTCTTGATTTCGGCACAGGTCATAACCTCACAGTCGTGGGATCAAGCTCCATGTGGGGCTCCATGCTGTGTGTGGGGCCTGCCTAGGATTCTCTCTCTCGCTCTTCCTCTGGCCCTTCCCCAGTTGCACGTGCATGCACATGCGCACACACACTCTCTCTCTCAAAAAATAAAAATAAATACCCGCGCCTGGGTGGCTCAGTCGTTGAGCCTCCGATTTCAGCTCAGGTCATGATCTCGCGGTCTGTGAGTTCCAGCCCCGAATGGGGCTCCGTGCTGACAACTCAGAGCCTGGAGCCTGCTTGGGATTCTGTGTCTCCCTCGCTCTCTGTCTGCCCCTCCCCCGCTCATGCTCTGTCTCTCTCTCTCTCTCTCTCTGTCAAAAACAAATAAACATTTAAAAAATAATAAAAATAAATAAAAAATAAAAATAAAAATAAAATATGTTGGGTTTTTTTTTTCATCACGTTGCAAAACATAAATATACTAAAGGAGGGGTGCCTGGGTGGCTCGGTCAATTAAGCTTCTGACTTCGGCTCAGGTCATGATCTGGAGGTTTATGAGTTCAAGACCCGCATCCGACTCTGTGCTAACGCTCAGAGCCTGGAGCCTGCTTCAGATTTTGTGTCTACCCCTCTTTCTGCCTCTCTCTCTCTCTCTCTCTCTCTCTCTCAAAAATAGACACTAAAAAAAATTAAAGATAGGGGCACCTGAGTGGCTGAGTCGGTTAAGCATCCGACTTTGGCTCTGGTCATGATCTCACAGTCTGTGAGTTCGAGCCCTGCGACTGGCTCTGTGCTGACAGCTGGGAGCCTGTAGCCTGCTTCAGATTCTGTGTCTCCCTCTCTCTGACCCTTCCCCATTCATGCTCTGTCTCTCTCTGTCTCAAAAATAAACATTAAACAAATTTCTTAATAAAAAAATTAAAAATAAAGAAATATACTAAATGAAAAAAGGGTACAAATATATTTTTAAATCATTCAGGAGAGCAAAAATTATAAAAAGTCATATATGTCATATGCAAAATATATGGAATATATACAAGACATAACTATATCGTAAAAACAAGATGGCAAGTGATAGAACAGCACAGATTTCAAAGGCTTTTTGTAAGTTTTGTTCCTCATTACAGAAATAATAAACGTTCATTTAACAAAAATAAAAGGTCATTTTAAGTAAGTTTTTTAAAGTAAATTACAATAAATTATTTAGAATAAAACCAAAGGTCACCCAGAGAAGACCATGTGCGTAATGTGATATATAATCTCCCAATCTGGCTTTCAAAATGTACCCATCAAGTTCCTATTTTCTGAAAGATTTGTTTATCTACTTTGATTAAAATTCAGATAAGTAATCATTTGCATGTTTAAAATATTCTCTTTCAGTATTTCGTATGGTGTTAGGGGTTTTTTGTAGTAGTTCATATTGTCTTGTCTCCTATTCAGCTTTTTGCAAACTACTAACATCCCAAAGAAGGAAGAGGAACGGAAGAAAGGTTCGAAAGTGCTACGGAGTGTCAGCTTTCAAATCTCTGCCCTGGATATGCTCATGGCTCATCAGGGAAGTCATTAAAGAGTTTCTGTAATCTAAGGGGTCAGTATGTTTTATTTCCAGGTTGTGCAGTTCGGTAGGCCTATTACTTAGCAAACAAGACACGTTATACATGTAATTACAAACACATTTGGAGACTATGAGCTTCTAGGTAACCCTACACTTCTAATGGGCAAAAAGGTTTCTCCGGGGTTCGGTTTTTTTCACGTAACGTGCATGTTTATTTACATTTCTCCTGCCAATGTGCTCCTGGATTCTGTGTTTGGTTCCCTGGTGATAAGGAGAGGATGTAAATATCATTAGCATATTAGGAACACTAAGGAGAATGAGGGCATAGTTAGTATGTTTGTCAGCAACACGATGCCGCACCACCACCCTGTTCGAAGTCAACGACTTCTTTTCTAATAAATGAGCACCAAATGTTTTCCTTTTCATAGAAAAATGGAAACTCTTCTCAGATGCTCTTCCAGTCAATACCACGCACACTTACTGAATAGCATCTGTATATGTGCCAGCCCCTGTTGCTGGTGCAGACACTTACGGCAAATTATTCCATCTCGGCAACATGTTATTTGGAGGCAGACTGGCACTTTTTACAAGGAATATGGGGTTTCATTTGCATCTAAAGTTTTTAAATACCCGCAATTGTGTATGGGCAGGAACATTACCCATGGTTAATTTGCACATTGTTCCCATCGTCCCTAAACTCTGAGGACATTTAGCAAAACTTCATGCCATGTGACATGGCAAACCAAACTGAAGGCAACAATCACTTGATGGACGCGTGGTATTGACGACTTGTGGGGTCATGATAGACCACCAGACCACTGAATGTCCCTTCTGAACACAGCTCCTGCCCAAGTTCTTGTGGATTCGTCGCAGGGCTGTCTGGCTCAGTTATCTTGGTCCTAGGTGGCTGTAGGCAGAAACATACCTCAAAAGGTTCAAAGGGCTCAGGGGTTATCCATCAGGCCAATTCCATTTCAAATATAAAAAATCTTATGAGCTCTGGTCAAATTGACATTTTCTCCATCCTTACGTGTCAGTAGCACGAAAACTCCTTCCATACTGAGATTCTGAACTTTATTCTCCTTTAATGTAACAGTCCTTTCACTAAATCCTTTCTCAGGCTCACTGATTGCTTCTCTTGAAAATACTCTAACCTTTCTTATTATGAATAAAACAGTTATCCAAACCTCAAGAAATTTCCCTAGTTCTCTAGCACTTTAAGCCTGCAACTCTGTGTCAATAGTAAAAATTGAATCAAGGCTCTTTAGGGAAAAATTAGTGCTTCAAAGGGAAACAATGCATTGTCTATCTAGCACATGTCTCCCTGTTACCTATTTATGATCCTACGGCAGCTATTCCCCATCTCTGTAAATTCTAGATAGCTGATAGCAATGAAAAATAATTCTTATCTATAGAAATGCAAGCCTTCCCTGTCCATAGAGAGTCAACTGACCTCCCTTCTCAGGTGTGGACAAGCAAGGATTTTCTTTTGAATCTATTAAATGTCTACTTGATTCCCTCTCTGATTCACCAGTTAAATAGTATCCTTAATAATTATTAACTTTATATCAGCACGGGAGATATAGTTTTATCTTTTTTTTGAAAATTATCATTTAACAGCCTCAAGCGAGGAAAATAAGCAAAACTGGGGTATGATTATCAATATGCTGATCAATAGATCAGGAGCTTTATGAAAATGAGACGAGGAAAGAGGACATATCCAGCAAGAAGAGATTGAGAGTCATATTCTCATGCTTTTCTAAGCATAAGGAGGTCATAATTTAGGGTCAATGAAAACAAAGAGTTATTTAATTATTTTTTCTAAAAGTAATATCACTTTAAAAAAATTTTTTTTATTTTAGAGAGAGAGAGCATGAGTTGGGGGAGAGAGGCAGGGGGAGACAGAGAGAATCTTAAGCAGGATCCAAGCTCAGCTCAGAGCCCAACATGGGACTCAATCCCACGATCCTGGGATCATGACCTGAGCCAAAACCAAGAGACAGATTCTCAACCAGCTGAACCACGCAGGCCCCACTAAAAGTAATATCACGTTTACATTCATACTGTACTCATGATAGAGATGGTTAAAGGGTGATGGTTAGTGTATGAAACCACTGTCAAAATCACTGCACCGGACAAAGTTAAACAGGCAGGGAAGACTTAATTCAAGGCTGTTGCAATAGGGAAGAAAGACCAATCTGAACTCAATTCCACTGAAAAAAATGGGCAGGAAAGTTTTTTAGAACTGGGTTGGGGGATGTCATAGATTACCTGTGTTCATAAATTGGGAAAGGGAAGCAAACAGAGATTTTACACACAGAGAAGAGAAGGCAATATAGAGATAGAGCAGAGAGAGTTTTGAGGATTAGGGTGATCCCACAAGCCAAGGAATACTGGTGTCCACCAAAAGCCGGAAGAGACAAGGAAATTATTCTCCCCTAGGGCCACAAAGTGGACACAGCCCTGCTGACACCTTGATTTTGACCCAATGATACTGACTTCTGACTTCTGACCTCTGAACTACAAGCGGAAAAAGTGCTGCAGTTCTAAGCCACCAAGTTTTTGGTGATTTGTTTTATCAGCCACAGAAAACTAATACAGATTCTGGCACCAAGAAGTTGGGTGCTGCTATAACAAATACCTAAAACCGTGGAAGAGGCTTTGGAATTGGTAATAGACAATGGCTGAAAGAAGTTTGAGGCACATGATAAATAAAGCCTAGATTGCTCTAAATGGACTGTTGGTTGAAACACAAACATTAAAGACAATGCTGGTGACCACTCAGAAAGAAATGAGAAGCACGATAGAGGAAGACTGGATCATCTTAGAGAATACATATATTGCCATAAACAAAACGTTGTAAGAAATATGACCACTCAAGGTGCTGCTCAGAGGCTCAGAAGAAAATGAGAAACGTGCTGCTGGAAAATGGAAAGGCAGTCCTTGTAATAGAGTGGCAGGGAGCTTGCCTCACTGAACTGTAACCTAACGTTGCACGGGAAAAAGAACTTGTGAGTCAAGCCAAGCACCGAAAATGCAGCTCGGTTTCTTTTTGCTGCTTATGCTAAAATGCTAGAGGAAAGAGGTAAATCGAGGAAAGAATCATTAAGCAAAAAGGAACCAGGATTTGACAATTTGGGAAATTCCCAGACTGTCTGGATTGCAAAAGTTGCTAAAATCAGGAGATTCATTGGTATGAAAGCGTGCTCGAGAGGGAAGGCCAAGGTGTGGCTGGAGACCATTTTGCCAGTGCTCAAGAGAATGAGCATGAGCAGAGAGGTGCAACAGTTGGGGACTGGAGAAACATAGGTGACAAGAACAGCACATTGGTCTAGAAATTATGTGCAGTGGTCCAGCACTACAGGTCCTGAAAAGTGGTTGGATTCTGGGTATACGTTGGAGACAGAACTGACCATATTTTCTGACTGGTTGTACATATTTTGTGAGAGAGAAGAGTCGGGGATTATTTCCAAACTTTGGGTTTGGATAACTGGAAGGATGGAGTTGACATTTCCTGAGATAAGTTTATAGGAAAGTACCAGGAGCTCAGTTCTTGGTGTAATAGATTGATATTTCCATTTGTTTAAAACATGAGCAGAGATTTGGAAAGATAATTGAATTGAATATGGGAGTCCAGAGATGAGCATCTACAGCCAATGACAGCTATAAATTTGGGGTTATCAGTATAGAAATACCATCTAGTGGATATGACTGGAGGAAATCATCAGAACCGGACAGTAAATACAAAATAGAAAAGGTTCAAACACAGAGTCACAAGAGCCCTCAAAATTAAAAGGTCTACAAGAAGAGGAGAAGGAGTTGGTAGGAGAAAAACCAGAGGATTGTGCTAAGCCAAGTAAAGAAACTGTTTCAATGAAGGAGTGATCAAAAGTGTCTAATCCTGGCCGAGCAGATGAGTAAGAAAAGGGCTAAGAAGCGTCCATGGGATTTAGCAACACGCAAGTCCTTGGAGACACTGTCTAGAGAATTTTTGTTATATAACCAGGGGTTTAAAAGTTTGACATGATGACTGTGGAGGGTGGGTTAGGAGAGAATTTAATTTTTTTTTTAACGTTTATTTTATTTTTGAGACAGAGAGAGACAGAGCATGAACGGGGGAGGGGCAGAGAGAGAGGGAGACACAGAATCGGAAGCAGGCTCCAGGCTCTGAGCCATCAGCCCAGAGCCCGACGCGGGGCTCGAACTCACGGACTGTGAGATCTTGACCTGAGCTGAAGTCGACACTTAACCGACTGAGCTACCCAGGCGCCCCTGAGAATTTAAAGACAAGTATATACAGAAAGTGAAAAGAAATTGACTGGAAAGTGAATTAATTTTGTTTTAAAAAATCCACAAATTTGGCCAGATTAAGCTCATTACTAAGTTAAAACAGAAAACTTGTGCTGAGAGGCGCCAGACGGCTAGAGGTATGGAGGAAATGAGTAACCAACATGACTCATTCAATTAGAGTTTGCTAATTAAAGAAAGAGGTAGTAAGTGCGTGGTAATTTGCAAGATCTAAGGGGGAGCAAGTGTGATTGTTTTAATAGGTTAAATCTGTGCAGTAAAACGGATAGAGAGGAGGCTGAATGGGGTTCTTGAAAGGTTAGAGGCGATGAGAACAAAAAGCAAAGGTGAAGGAACTGACTTTAGGAAAGAAATACTTCTTCCTCCAAAACCATAGGGATAGGTGAGAAGGTAACTGTTCACCAGGGTTTCTCAATCTCAGCACTACTGACATTTTGAGCTGAGTAATTCTTTGTTGTGGGAGACCTGTTCAGTGCATTATAGGACACTTAGCACCCCTGACCCATACCCACTAGATGCCAGTAGCACTCCCTCCCATTGTGACAGCCCCACATGCCCCCTGGGAGGAAAATCACCTTGGCTGAGAACACTGATACAGAGGTAAACTTATTGAAAAGAAGAAAATTTCACTGTTGAGCTCCGAGTCCCAAGAGCAACTGAAACGGTAACTGCATACAAAGCATCAGAATAGGCTGGACAATTAACAGAACTTCTGGAAATAATTTTTAATTTTTTTTAAGTTTATTTGAGAGAGAGAGCACACATGAGCAAGTGGGGGGGGGGCGGTGGGGGGGGAGAGAATGAATCCCAAGCAGGCTCCACGTACAGCACTGAGCCCTACACAGGGCTCGATCTCAGGACCGTGAGATCACAACCTGAGAGGAAATCAAGAGTCAGATGCTTAACCAACTGAGCCACCCAGAGACCCCCGGAAAGAATTTTTAATAACAGTAGATCCCGGGCTGGCTTTGTTCTATGTCAGTTTAGCTCACGGAAAGTGTGAATGCTAGAATCCCTTTTCCTACATGCTTCCAGATTCACACAGACCACAAGAGACATTTTACATGAGAATTGGAAAGTGGGAGGGAGACAACCACCACGTGGCTTTCACCCCTGAAGACTGGTGCAGGGCGCACACACCCTTGCAAGGACTGCTGCAGCCCACGCAGGGCCACTAATCTGCTGACTGGTCCTGGAGTGAGGCCACGACCAGGCCACAATCCCTCCAGATGCCTCCAGATGCCCTCTCTCCTTTTCTCCCACTGGGGGCTGGGGACCTCTTTTGCTCTGGGAGGATGGCTGCCACCGGCCCCCCGGGGTCACCCACCTCATTGAAGTTGGAGACTTAGAAGCCATGAGAGACCCTTATGGGCTCCATTTCCTGTTTGCAGGCTCCAGCCTGGCCTTGCCATCCCAGTTTGTGCTTACTCTCCCCTGCTCCCAGTCCGTCCCTCTTCCTAATTGCCAATCCTGCCGGCTGCAAGCTGCAGCGCCCAACACAGGGACAAAAACTGTACATAAACTTTTTTTTTTAATGTTTATTTATTTTTGACAGAGAGAGAGAGACAGAGCATGAGTGGGGAGGGGCAGAGAGAGAGGGAGACACAGAATCCAAAGCAGGCTCCAGGCTCTGAACTGTCAGCACAGAGCCCCACGTGGGGCTCGAAATCACAGACCGCGAGATCAGGACCTGAGCGGAAGTTGGACGCTCAACCGACTGAGCCACCCAGGCGACCCTGTACATAAACCCTTTAATGAGATCTCTCAGTTGTCTGAAGCGAAATCCCTCCAACAAATCCCACATTCTACACCACTTACTTCCTAATGCCTGTATGCCAGGTATAACAACGTTATAAACTATGTTCTAGTGTCTTTCTTTTATAGGTGAGGACACTGACACATGGAAAGACTAACTCCAGCAAGGTCCCACATTTAGCAAGTGACAGACAGAGTCTGAACGACATCCATCTTCCTTCAAAATCCTCTCTCGCTCTACCATATTGGTCTACAATGCTGTCAGTGGCTTTAGGAGGTAAAAAGGATAGAACTTTCTAAACTTACTGACCTTGACCTATTGACAAATGACTCTCTATTGTTTTCTAATAAGGGCTTCGAAGGGGCGCTTGGGTGGCTCGGCCAAATGAGCATCCAACTTCAGCTCAGGTCACAATCTCATGGTTCATGAGTTTGAGCCCTACATCGGGCTCGCTGCTGTGAGTGCAGAGCCCACGTGAGATCCTCTGTCCCCCCACCCCCACCCCCGTCTCTTCCCCACTCTTACTCTCTCTCTCTCTCTCTCTCTCTCTCTCGCTCAAAATAAATAAATAAATAAACCTTTAAGACAGCATTTAATGATGTATTAGAGGTAGGAGACACAAAACTTAAAGATAAAATTTACTTGCTCTTCACAGATATTCAACAAGAAGAGTTTAAGCTTCCCATCTTTTATTACTACATAATGCTTATGAGGCACTAACATTTGGTGGCAGCAGATGTCCTAAAAGTTGAGAAGGGACCTTAATCACCCCATCAACATTCAGTTTAATCAGGACTAGGAAAGAGTGATCAGGAGTTTTATGACTATTCTTGTGCCACCGTCAATGCCCTGGCTCTAACATCTTGCCTCTCCCTACCACAGGCAGAGCTTCTAAGCCGTTCCCTCCCTAAGTTACACTTATAGTAACAAAGCAGCCATGCTCACAGTACACAGAGACTGTGGCAATAGACCAAGATAGAACGTGTCTTGAGTTTTATTTGCTGGTGTTGTACAAATCAGCAGCATAACCACCCAGGCGTTGATGAAAACATATTAGGTTCTCCGGGTGAACAATCTCACCCGGAGATGGAATGGGTACCTAACCCATTCCATTCCAAATGGATGAATCCATTCTAAAACAAACCCAGCAGTCATCCATGCTCGTTTTACACTCCCAAACACCAGAGTTACCCAACTCAAAAAGAGAGCCCACATTGTTCTCTGATAACTAAAAGCTAGGATGCACCGCCTTCGTTGAGCTAGACTACACCTGCCTAAGATTACAACCCAAGGGTATTAGAAGAGTCATTTTGCCTCATTTGGAGTATTTTCCTCCACCCAGTATGTGCCATATTTAGTATTTCATGCATCCTCTCGTGTTATAATAATAATAATAAGAAGAAGAAGATTGATATTAAATCACCTAGTTTCTTTTTTTAATTTTTTTTAAATTTTTAAAAAAAATTTTAGAGGGGCGCCTGGGTGGCGCAGTCGGTTGAGCGTCCGACTTCAGCCAGGTCACGATCTCGCGGTCCGCGAGTTCGAGCCCCGCATCGGGCTCTGGGCTGACGGCTCGGAGCCCGGAGCCTGCTTCCGATTCTGTGTCTCCCTCTCTCTCTGACCCTCCCTCGTTCATGCTGTCTCTCTCTGTCTCAAAAATAAATAAATAAATAAATAAATAAATAAATAAATTAAAAAAAAAAAATTTTAGACAGAAAGAGCGTGCACAAGCAGGGGAAAGAGACAGAAGGAGAGGGGGGCAGAGAGAGAGAGAGAGAGAGAGAGAGAGAGAGAGAAAATCTTAAGCAGGCTCCATGCTCAGAAAGGAACCTGATACAGGGCTTGATCCAAGGACCCTCAGATCATGACCTGAACCAATATCAAGCATCTGACACTTAAACAACTGAGCCACCCAGATGCCCTTAAACCAGCTACTTTCTAAACCAATCTGTTCCATCAGTGAAATTTTTGTTAGCTTGATTACTGCAAACATAAATGATTATTGCTTTTGTCATAATTTTTTTCACTTTATACTCTAGTAGCATTATGGTTATACAAGCTCAAAACAGGTAATAATTATTTGAGTAGTCATTTTAAAAAGCTCTTTTCCATGATTTCTACAGAAAATTATTCAGTTGAACAAAGTTCTTTTTTAAGTCATAGTAAATATAGGTATGTGGTTTTTTAGTCTTTTTAAAAATTTTTTTTTCAATGTTCATTTATTTGAGAGAGGGGGGAAGGGCAGAGAGAGAGGGAGACACAGAATCTAAAGTAGGCTCCAGGCTCTGAGCTGTGCTCCAGCACAGAGCCCAACACGGGGTTCAAACTCAAGGTGAGATCATGACCTGAGCCGAAGTCAGACGCTCACCTGACTGAGCCACCCAGGCGCCCCTGGTTTTTTATGTTCTAAAAATAAGCTTAGTATTCCAGCTGACTCTAAGATTGCAGTTATATTACCGGAGAACAAGATAAAGTTTTGTAATAGAATATCTTCATCAAAGAGGGGGTTCAAGATGGCAGAGTAGGAGGACCCTAAGCTCACCTCATCCCACGTCTGCAATCAGGTTTCACTCACATCTGAGTAAATGAGAGTCACCCAAAGACTGGCAGAACGAATGCCACTACTAAATGTAGAGAAGAAGCCACATGGTAGAGGTTAGGAAAAAGAGAAAGAGTGGCTGGGAGCTGCCTGCAAGAGGGAAGGAGCTGGGTCGCAGAGAGGGGGAAAGCACCAGGGAGCCCACACAGGGAAAATGAATCCCTATAACATTTGGCCTTGAAAACCAGAGGGGCTGAATTCTGTGAGTTTGTATAACCAGGGAGACTCAGAGCCTGGACCTTTAAAAGTCAGCTGACTCAGCACCGGGCAAGCCCGGAGGGTGAACGACAGCTAATGATAGCAGAGTCCTGCCTTTAAAGAGAAAACAGCCTGAGAGCGGGCAACATAGAAGCCACAGCTTGCACAACGGGAGAGAGATCAGCTTATACTGATTTCAGAGTGTGTGTGGGGACTTCTCTGGGAACAAAGAAGCTGGCAGTTGCCATCTTCTTCCCCCAACCCCCAGCATAATGCTATGGGAGGCCCCGCGGCACAGACGTTTGCTACCTAACCTGCTAGCAGGGCATGCAGCCCACGAGTTGTCCTGAGAACTCACCCACTCGAAGCCTGCTGGCCTCAGCCCTGGGCTCAATGCAAAATTTTGTTAACCCCATGCGTGTGCCCTGCCCAACTGCCGTGTGCACAGATGCCACATGACGCCGGCTGCCACCACTACCACCGCGTGCAGAGGCCCAGGCAGCTAGCGGGCTGCAGGGGATCCCGTCTGGGACCAGTGGCTCAGTGCAAATTTTGCCAACGCCGCTGCCCCGCCCCCGAGCCCTTCTGCTATCATGACCCCTCAGAGCATGGGTCTCACTACCACTACAGTAAGCAAGCACAGCCCACAACAAAGAATTAGTACAGATGTCTGGACTGCAAGGAAAAGTGGCTCTGACTAAACAGCAGGACACAAGCAACACACATAGGAGACTCCCCTGTAGTGCCAGGTTCTGGTGAATAGGGGACACTGCACTGCAGAGCGCTACAGGATTCCACATGAGGCCACGACCTTTAAGAGCAGAAGACATAGCTGAGTTTCCTGACACACAGAAACAGACACAGACAGGTGCACAAAATGAGGAGACGGGGAAATATGTCCCAGATGAAAGAACAGGACAAAATCACAGGAGGAGATCTAAGTGAAAGGAAAATAAGTAATACCCCTGATACAGAATTTAAAGTAATGGTCATCAAGACACTCACCAGACTTCAGAAAAGGGTAGAGGACATCAGTGAGACCCTTAACAGAGAGGTAAAAAATAATACAGCACAAATGAAGAACTCAGTAAATGAAATCACAAACACACAAGGTGGAATAAGTAGGTTACAGGAAGCGGAGGAACATATCAGTGACCTGGAGGATAGAGTCATGGAAAACAATCAAGCTGAACAGGTGAGAGACAAATACTGCAGAATGAGAACAGACTTAGAGAACTCAGTGACTCCATCAAGTGTAATAACATTCACATTATAGGAAAAGAGAAGAGTTGGAGAGGGCAAAAAATGTGTTTGAAGAAGTAATAGCTAAAAAGTTTCCAAATCTGGGGACAGAAACAAATAATTAGAGTGAGGAGGTACAGAGATCTCCCAACAAATTCAACCCAAGGAGGTCTACACTGAGACACATAGTAATTAAAATAGTAAATAGTGATGAAGAATTTTAAAGGTTGTTAGAGAAGATAGTTACATGCAAGGGGAAACCACATTCGGCTATCAGCTGATTTTTCAGCAGAAATTTTGCAAGCCAAAAGAGTGTCATCATGTATCCAAAGTGCTGAAAGGGAAACATCTGCAGCGAAGAATACTCTATCCACCAAGGTTATCATTCAGAATAGAAGGAGAGATAAAGCATGTCCCAGACAAAACAAAAGTTAAAAGCATTCACGACCACTAAACCTGTCCCACAAGAAATGTAAAGAGGGACTCTGTGAGTGGAAAACAAAAACCATAAGTAGAGTAAGAAAAATATGAAACACAAAAGTAAAAAGAAATAAATAATAAGTATATCTGTAAAAATGAGTCAAGAGAGGCACAAAATTAAAGGATATAAAAGATGATACCAAATATCTGAAACGTGGAAGGCAGAGGAGCAAAGAATGACTTCAAAATTCAGCAACCATGAGTTTAATATAGACTGCTATATACAGAAGATGCTATATATAAGCCAAATGGTAGCCACAAATAGAAAAACATAATAGATATAATAGGTATGCAAATAGAAATAGAAATAGGCAAATATGCAAATAGAAAAAAATAATAGATATGCAAAAAATAAAAAGTAAGGAACCCAAGTATATCACTAAAAAAAACCCCAGAAAACCATGAAAGAGAAGAAAGGATCAGAGAAAAACTACAAAAACAACCACAAAACAAGTAACAAAATGGCAATAAATACATATCTATCAATAATTACTGTGAATGTAAATGGACTAAATGCTCCAATGAAAAGATACAGGGTACAGAATAGATTTAAAAAAAATAATAAAAACAAGATCCATCTATATGTTGCCCATAAGAGATTCATTTTAGACCTAAAGATACCTGCAGATTGAAAGTGAAGGAATGGAGAAAATTTATCATGCTAATGGATGTCAAAAGAAAGCCAGCTTAGTAATACTTATACTGGACAAAACAGACTTTAAAACAAAGACTGTAAAAAGAAAATAAATAAATAAATAAATAAATAAATAAAGCAAAGACTATAACTAGAGACAAAAAGGATAATATGTGATAATAATGGGGACAATCCAAGATGATATAACAATTATAAATATATGTACACCCAACATGAAAGCACCCAAATACATAAAACAGTTAATAACAAATATAAAGCAACTAATCAATGATAATAAATAATAATAGGGATCTTTAACAACCACTTAAGTCAAAGGACAGATCATCCAAACACAAAATCAACAAGACAACAATGGCTTTGAATGACACACTGAACCAGAAATTTTAACAGATATATTCAGAACATTTCATCCTAAAACAGCAGAATTCTTTTCAAGTGCACATGGAACATTCTCCAGAATAGATCACATCTTAGCCCACAAAACAAGCCTCAACAAATTCAAGAAGATCTAAGTCATACCATTCATCTTTCCTTACCACAATGCTAAAAACTAGCAGTCAACCACAAGAAAAACTCTGGAAAGACCAGAAATACATGGAGGTCACACAATATGCTACTAAACAATGAATGGGTCAACCAGGAAATAAAAGAATAAAAATTACATGGAAACAAATGAAAATGAAAATGCAATGTTCCAAAACCTTTGAGATGCAGCAAAAGCAGTTCTAAGAGGGAAGTTTATAGCAACACAGGCATACCTCAAGAAGCAAGAAAATCTCAAATAAACAACCTAACTTAACACGAAAAGGAGCTAGAAAAAGAACAACAAACAAAACTCAAAACCATCAGAAATAAGAAAATAATAAAGATTAGAGCAGAAATAAATGATATAGAGACTAAAAACCAACAGAACAGATCAATGAAACCAGGAGCTGGTTGTTTGAAAAAATAAGCAAAAGTGATAAACCTCTAGCCAGACTCATAGAAAGAAAGAAAGAAAGAAAGAAAGAAAGAAAGAAAGAAAGAAAGAAAGAAAAAACAAGAAATCAAGAAAGCAAGCAAGAAAGAAAGAAAGAGGAGAGAGAGAATTCAAATAAAGCAAATCACAAATTAGAGAGGATAAATAACAATGAACACACAGGAATACAAAGAACTGTAAGAGAATATTATGACAAACTATATGCCAACAAATTAGACAACCCAGAATAAATGGTAAATTCCTAGAAACATATAACCTACCAAAACTGAAGCAGGAGGAAACAGAAAATTTGAACAGACCAATTACCAGCAAGGAGATTGAATCAGTAATCAAAAAATTCCCAACAGACAAAACTCCAGGACCAGATGGCTTCACAGGTGAATTCTACCAAACATTTAAAGAAAAGTTAATACCTATTCTACTCAAACTCTTCCAAAAAATAGAAGGAAAATATTGAAATTCATTCTATGAAACAAATATCACCCTGATACCAAGATCAGATAAAGACACCCCCAAAAAAAAGAGAATTATAGGCCTGTATCTCTGATGAACACAGATGCAAAAATCCTCAACAAAATACAAGCAAACAGAATCCAACAATATATTTTTAAAAACACTCACCATGATCAAGTGGGATTTATTCCCAGGATGCAGGTGTGCTTTGCTATTCGCAAATCAATCAACATGATACATCACATCAATAAGAGAAGGGATAAAAGTCATACTATCATCTCAAAAGATGCAGGAAAGCATTTGACAAAGTACAACATCCATTCATGATAAAAGCCCTCAACAAAGTAGATTTAAAGAGAACATACCTCACAATAATAAAGCCCATCGATGAAAAACCCACAGTGAACATCATACTCAAAGGGGAAAATTTGAGAGCTTTCCCCCTAAAGTCAAGAACAAGACAAGAATGCCCACTCTCACCACTTGTATTCAACATTGTACTGCAAATCTGAACCACAGCAATCAGACAACAAAAAGACATAAGAGGCATCCAAGTCTGTAAGGAAGAAGTAAAACCTCCACTGTTTGCAGATGTCATGACACTATACACAGAAAACCCTAAAGACTCCACCAAAAAAACTGCCAGAAACTGATAAACAAATTCAGTAAAGTCGCAGGATACAAATCAATGTGCAAAAATGTGTTGCATTTCTATACACCAATAATGAAGCAACAGAAAGAGAAATTAACAAAACAATCTCATGTGCAATTACCCCCAAAATAAGATACCTAAGGATAAACCTAACCAAAGAAGTGAAACATCTGTATTCTTAAAACTATAAAAAACTGATAAAAGAAATTGAAGAAGACACAAATAAATGGAAAGATATTCCATGCTCATGGACTGGAAGAACAAATATTGTTAAAATGTCTACTCTATCCACAGCAATCTACACATTTAATGCAATCCCTGTCAAAATACCAACAGCATTTTTCACCAAGCTAGAACAAACAATCCTAAAATATGTATGGAACAGCAAAAGACCCCTGATAGCCAAAGGAATCTTGAAAAAGAAATGCAAAGTGGGAGGCATCACAATTCCACACCTCAAGTTATATTGCAAAACTGTAGTAATCAAAACAGTACAGTACTGGCACAAAAATGGACACCTAGATGTATGGAACAGAAAGTCCAGAAATAAACCCACAACTATGTGGTCAATTAATCTTCAACAAAGCAGGAAAGAATATCCAATGGGAAAAAGATACAGTCTCTTCAACAAATGGTGTTAGGAAAACTGGACAGCAATATGCAAACTGGTGCAAATGCATACACCATACACTTTCTTTTTCTTTCTTTCTCTCTTTCTTTCTTTCTTTCTTTCTTTCTTTCTTTCTTTCTTCTCTTTCTTTCTTTCTTTCTTTCCTTCTTTCCTTCTTTCTTACACCATACACAAAAACAAATTCAAAATGGATGAAAAACCAAAATGTGAGACCTGAAACCATAAAAATCCTAAAAGAGAACACAAGCAGTAACTTCTTTGACATCAGCTGTAGCAACTTTTTTCTAGATGTGTCTCCTGAGGCAAGGGAAACAAAAGCAAAAATAAGATATTGGGATTACATCAAAATAAAAATCTTCATCACAGCAAAGCAATCAACAAAACTAAAAGGCAACCTATGAAATGGAAGAAGATATCAGCAAAAGGCTTATCCGATAAAGGATTGGTATCCAAAATATACAAAGAACTTATAAAACTCAACAACCAAAAAACAAATAATCCAATTAAAAAATGGGCAGAAGACATGAACAGACGTTTCTCCAGAGATATACAGATGGCTAACAGACACATGAAAAAATGCTCAATATCACTCATCATCAAGGAAAATGCAAATCAAAATAACAATCAGCTATCACCTAACACCTGTCAGAATGACTGACATCAACAACACAATACACAACAGGTGTTGGTGAGGATGTCGAGGAAAAGGAACCCTCTAGCACTGTTAGTGGGAATGCAAACTGGTGCAGCCACTGTGGAAAACAGTATGGAGGTTCCTCATAAAGCTAAAAATAGAACTATCTAATGATCCAGCAGTTGCACTACTGAGTATTTACCCAAAAAAAAAAACAAAAAAAAAAACAAGAACACTAATTAGAAAGGATACATGCACCCTTATGTTTATAGCTGCATTGTTTACAATAGCCAAGATATGGAAGCATTTCAAGTGTCCATCAACTGATGAATGGATAAAGAAGATGTGGCATGCATATATATATATATATATATATATATATATATATATATATATATATATATATCAGAATATTATTCAGACATAAAAAAAGAATGAAATCTTGCCATTTGCAACAACATGGATGGAGCTAGAGAGTATAATGCTAAGCTAAGTCAGAGAAAGACAAATACTTTATGATTTCACTCATGTGGAATTTAAGAAACAAAACACCTGAGCAAAGAAAAAAGAGAGAGAGAGACAAACCAAGAAACAGACTCTTAATTATAGAGAACAAACTGAAGGTTGCTGGATGGGAGGTGGGCAGGGGATGGGCTATATGGGTGATGGGGATTAAGGAGTGCACTTGTGATGAGCACGGGGTGACATATGGTAGTGTTGAATCACTGTATCGTACCTGAAACTAATATAACACTATATGTTAACTAAACTGTAATTAAAATTTAAAAAAAAGAATATCTTCATCAAAACTAGGAACAGTTTCTACAGAAATTATCAATTAACTCTTGCATATCATCTTCAAATTTCTACTAGTGCAAAATGAATTCTGAAATATATTGTACCGCCTATAAGACTGGAGAAATCAAGTCACAAAGAGCTCTTACTATCTTTTTTAATGTTTGTTTGTTTGTTTTGATGTTTGTTTGTTTGTTTTTGAGAGAGAGAAAGAGCGCAGGTGAGCAGGGAGGGGCAGAAGGAGAGAGAGAGAGAATTACAAACAGGCCCTAGGCAATTAGCGCAGAGCCCAACGCACGGATCGATCCCAAGAACCATGAGATCACGTCCTGAGCTGAAATGAAGAGTCAGTGGCTTAACCAACTTGAGTTCTTACTATTTTTGAGATCTCACAGCCATCTTCCAGAAATAGAAAGAAGGGCTTACAATGGGCAATCTTCTCTTTGTACCCAGAGCACAGTCCTTCCAGGAATGCCTTATATTTCACCTCATTAGAGTCTATCTCTGGTAAGAAAAAACAGGTAGTGCAGGTATTGACAATATAAATGACCTCAAGAAGAAAATTATACACATGGCCAACATGTGTTAAAGCACAGAGTTTATCAGGATTAGGAACGGATTCATCAGTTTAATTTCTCAGTAACTGGATTAGTATCTGTCCTCTAAATAAATCTGCTTCTTGGATACCTGTGTTCTGCTCAGTTACAGGTAAAACATGTATAATAAGGAAATGAATGAAGGATTGTTTCTTTCAGATAGAAGAGTGAAAAAGTCCTAAGGGGGAAAAAGCCAGGAATAATAAGAAGCAAAGTTTAATAATTCAACTTTATATAGCTGTACTCAGTGGAAAAAATGCAATTTAGTAAAATTCAATAAATAATTCTTTTAAATTAAATTATTTGTTAAAATTAAGCTGTGCTCTGGGTTTTTAAATCAAAATGAATATACTATGGTAATTGGGGATATGAGAAAAAATAAATTAACACTGCTCGGAACATAGTTAATGTGTCTGAATTGATGCCAATACCTGTTTGTGAGGGAATAATATTCTAGCAGATGAAAGTTGCAAATTATGTTTTAATAGGTTCATATACAATGATAGGCAAATTGTAATACTCATTTTCTTCTGAATACTTCAATTTGCACTGTTTTCCTCCAATAATTTCTGCTTCAATGATTGTATATTGATCTTCACTATGTATTACGTTGCCTTAAATTAAATACTCTATTTGTAAGTTGCAGGGGATGTGGGGGACCCACATGAAGACTGCTCCAAATTCTCATGAAACCACCTGATCTTTCATCAGTATGGCATTTCATTTTCAGAAATAATTCCTGTGATTTTCTTGCCTTGAATATTCAGGAATTGGCTATCCAATTCATTTGTATTTATTCATCTTGCTTTTCCTTCATATTTGATATTTGTTTCTGCCTTGAGTCATTTCACAGCTAATTAATTTCTCTACCTCCCAAATGAGAAAAAGACAAAATAATGTAAGCTATTCTAGTAGCGTTGAAGGAGAAAAATTAGAAAGGGACTACACAGTTGTTCCAAATGTCTGCGCCAGCTGACCCCAGGTCCACCCCCTCCCTTCCTTCCGTACTGCCCCTGTATGAAAAACTTTTGACATGTGGATCTACCTCTGCCCTACTCAGAGATAGAGCCAATTCTGCCAAGCCTGACTGTATGTATGGAAATAAACAAGCCAGCACCATGCCTGTGAGGTTACCAATAGTCTTGCTACCCTAATACAAGACAGCCTTGGATATGGCATGCTTACTAAGAACTTCTTCCATTCCCTCCAAATCAATTTCTTCTAAAGGATACAGCTCTGGGGTACCTGGGTGGCTCAGTGGGTTAAGTGTCCAACTCTCAATTTCAGCTCAGATCATGACCTAACAGTTTGTGGGATCGAGCCCTGCCTCAGGCTCTGTGCTGAAAGTGGATCCTACTTGGGATTCAATCTCTCTCTCCTCTCTGTGCCCTTCCCCGCCTCAAAATAAATAAATAAACTTTATGAAAGAGAGAGAAAATACAGTTCTGCCTTCTTTTCCAGATTGATAATCTGTCTTCCCTGAAAGGTCTAGAGTCCTCCTCACTCTTGCCCTCATGTGGTTAGATTTCAACAACACACCAGACAGCTCCCCTTTGCCTGCCCCTTTCTCCCAGGGGTGAGAAGCAGAGCCTGTAAAATCACTATTTCAAAGACATACCCTTGGGAAATCTGCTAGAACCGCCCACTTATTACAAGTATGTCCACCACCTAGAGATCCCAATAAAACAGCCCTGAAGGAATGCCATAGCTAGCTAGAATACTGTTCTCTTGGGCGCTGCCCTCGTGAATAATGTTTTGGAGACTTAGCCTCCTTGTTGAAGGCAACTCAGCCTTCAGTTTGTCCAACTAAATATCCCCTGCCCTTTATTGGTTCTCTCTGTCCACTTCACCAGCCAACATTCAAAATCCTATAACAGTTTGTATAACTTAGGTTAATTTAATTTCATCCTTTTGTCACTGTTTATTACTCTGAATAATCAATATTTGTCAGCAATCATAGTAATAGCTCAGAAATGATGTTAGGTTTGTCTATAGTAAGTTTCTTTTTAGCAAGGTTGACAAAATATGCAACAAAACTGGTACAACATATTGATCCACTTCTCTATGGGTCTATATATGCTTTGACTAATATGAAGAGGCCTGGAGGGCTATCAGCTGAAAGAATTAGTCATACATTGATATTTTAGTTGGCCTTGTGTTAAGGAACTTGGAGATTCCCCCCAAATGCATTAGGTTACTGTTTTAATCATTGCTGCACCCACAGGACCTATCACAGTACATTACCAAAAGCAGGTTTCTAAAACATTAGGTAAATAAGTGAATGGATGAAGATGGTGTCTTGTGCCTAAATTCAAGATTTCAAAAGTAACTTCAATAAATATCAATCGTGGGAAAATAGCACCAAACAATAGTAAGGTGCTAACTACACAAGTATTAATAAAGATTAAAAGAAAAGAGAGAAAAGAATGTAGTGAAGAAGATGGTAAAGCGTTCATAGAGAATTTGGAACTAATTCAGCCTTAAATCTGAGGTAAGGTTTATTAGCATAATGTAAGGGGGAAAGTATTCCTAGCACAGGAAACAGAACACATGAATACCTATGGGTACATAAGAGCATGGACCAAGGGGAAGAATGGCTCTTTGGAGTGAAGAATGTGCAGGAAATACAGTTAGTTGGATGAACCAAAGCTAGAACATGGGGGTCATTAAAACTCGGGCAGGGAAGACTTAGAAAAGCACCAGTCAAGTTTGAGTCTAGTCAAGCAAGATGTTTTTTATGCATCAAGATATCAACTTCCTCCCCATTTCTTTTGCCAAAAGATGCTTCTTTCTTTCCCATGCTCTTTGTTAAACATACGACTCCAGGATAGGCAGGGGAGTACAGAGTACTGAAAAGAGAGAACCACAATCAAGTACCAGACATAGTAACTTGGGCAAGGATGGTCTCAAGTGCAGGTTCCCCAAATTATCACCAAAGCATCTACTGATAAAACAAAGCATAGTTAATTACTTACCATGGTGACAGAGAACACTGGGTCAGCAGAGTCTTAGTAATGTCCTGGAGAGGGAAGGACAAAGTCAGGATATTTCTTGAGATTTTGAAGTCTGATTTAAGGCAGGTCTTTCAGTGTGGAGGCTTGATTACTACTGAGTAGGAATCACGATGTAATGGCTTAGAATTAGTGGGCACAGCAATGCAAGAGTGCTGAGGTGAGGGATTTCAGAGTCTGATGTAAACTGTCCACAGATGGTTTCTATTAATGAGCTGACAGAACTATCTGGAAGACCTTGGAATGAAAAAGTTTTTTAAAAGTTGTATCTTCCTGGGAAGGAGTCTCATGAAAGATTGAAGTTATGTCAAAGGCAATGGAATAATAAAGTCATGTTAATGTAGACAGTAAATTGCAGATACTGTTTCAATACTCAATGCACGTGCATGCTAAGAGCAGAGGGTGCAGAACCGAAGGAAGAGGGGCCAAGCTGTGCTAGGTGGATTCAAAAAAGTCTTCAAAGAAGAAGTGACCTCTGTGCCACAACCTGAAAAATGAGCAGGAGTTTGACCTGTGTACAAAAAAGGAGAAAGAAATTAAGGGCATATGCTTCTGATTCTGTGTCTCCCTCTCTCTCTGGCCCTCCCCTGCTCATGCTCTGTCTCACTCTGTCTCTCAAAGATAAATAAACATTTTTTTAAAAATTTTTTAATTAAAAATTTTTTTAAAAAAGAAGGGCATAACATCGTGTACAAAAAGGTCTAGAAGAATGTGTTTGGTCTACAGGACTATAAGTAAAAGGCTTTCATTCTGGTTCTAAAATAGAAACTGATGCATTTCTATGAACATTTTACATGGTTAAGAATGATGTTTATTTGGGCCACCTAGGTGGCTCAGCCAGTTAAGCATCCAGCTTCGACCCAGGTCATGATCTCACAGCTAGTGAGTTCAAGCCCCACATCAGGCTCTCTGCTGTCAGCACAGAGCCCACTTCAGATTCTCTCTCCCACTTCTCTCTCTGCCCTTTCCCCTTCCCCTTCTCTGTCTCAAAATAATAAATAAAAAAAAATTTAAGAATATTTATTTATTTATTTATTTGAGAGAGAACACACATGAGCAGGGGAGAGAAGCAGAGGGAGAGAGAGAGAGAGAGAGAGAGAGAGAGAGAGAGAGAGAGAGAGAGTCTTAAGCAGACTCCACACTCAGTGCAGAGTCTGGCTCAGGACTCAATCCCATGACCCTGAGATCATGACCTGAGCCGAAATCAAGAGTTGGATGCTCAACTGAGCCACCCAGGCGCCCCAAGTATGATTTTATTTAATTATTCCTGAGATGCCCCTTTTATGTTTTAAGATTAGCTTGAAAACAAATACAACTTAGAGAGTCAAACTCATGTGGACTTTTTAATATTTGTTTTTTAAGAACAAATTGTTAAAACATAGAGACCCTCACTCCCACCTGGGGAGAATGAAAGAGAAAGGAAGCATGGGGCTTCCAGCAGGGTTCATGGTTTCTCTGATGTAGTGTGATAGCATTCAAGTCCTACAGGAGAAGAAACGAAATATTCTATACTACTGAAAGCCCGAGTTGAGACCATTTAGATCTCTTTCCTGCATGTCAGGGAATTTTTGGTAAACTAACTTAGATATAAAACCAAATGGGATATGATTGCCATGTTGTATAATAAAAAGAGATGGCTTTGAAAGAAATTTACTCAGAAAATAAGTTTCAGAGTCAAAAGCATGGTCTGGTGCAAGAACTATGGGAAACCAAACAGCATTTGATAATCTCCATAGCCTCACCTAGAAACGGCATCCATGTCCCTTTGGTGTCCTTGTCTGATAAAGGTCAAGGCACCTCCACCGGGCCTTTCTAGGAGTTGGTCAGACCCAGGTCCTCCAGTCAGTGATGAGCACAGCTCCGCTTCAACAAGCTGCAAGCCTGCTGCTCACCCCACACCTGAGAGCCCAGACAGATTCAAAACAACCAGCTAATTAAACCTGGAGCACCAAGCTATCATCATCCGAGATTCATGGGCATCCAACAAGCAGAAGAACCAGCAATGCGGCATTCAGCAACAGCTGTCACCTGCTGTAATGTTCTTTAATTATCTTAAAATCTCTAAGAACTGACAAATGGGTGACAAAATGCAATTTTCTGTGTCAGGAAGCGAGAGACAAGCCTGTGTTACTTTGATGAGAGGAAATACTGTAAAATCATCTCTCTCAGTGCTTCTTCTTGGGGAGGGGAGACTGTTGTCACTCAAATCTCGTCTGTAAACACACTCATTACAGGCCTCCTGGAGGGCCATGTTTCCTTCTTTATAGAGATTAAATGGGAAAGGCCAGAATGGGCATCAGGCTATGCCAAGCTGTCGCCTGGCCCAGCTCCTGTCCCAGCCCCACAATGATACTTACTTCCTCCCGTGGAGACGCATTCCTGGGGTGGACAATTAGCGACGACTGACCCGAGTTTCCTGGAATCACAGCACGCCTCTTGCCACAAATTTCTCCAGGTGCCTGTCCAAATTGTGACCTAATCCCTTTAGCTTGCAGTGATGTTTATTATGACCTCCATGAAGATTGCCAGTGGTCCCTAATTTCTGTTTTGGTTGTCACATTCTACTGAATTTGCATGAAGACATCCTTTGTTCCTTTGAGGCAAGTTTCCTCCTACAATGTCCACAGCTCCTCCAGCCTTTGTAGGTAAAAAATGTTCATGAGAACACAAAATAAATTGTAGAAAGAAGGTCACTGCGTAGTAAACAGCTCTTAACATCAGTTGAAAACCACATCATCTATATAGAGTAGTAGGGCACTCATAAGCCAAGAGCATTGCACTACTCATGGTCACAGAAATAAAACAGAAAAATATGGGCTGGCTCACGTTGGGTGAGAGTATAAGACAGCTCTTAGAGCTTGAGAAAAACATGTATTAACAGTGTGTTACAACAGCTTGTTATGTACAGTGAAAACTGATTTGTGTGTGTGCAGTTTTTTTAAGTATTTGAGAGACAAATAGCATAACCAGTCAACATGCTAGTGTCTGTTACCAGACATGAGCAATCTAAAAGGATCACTAAAAATTCTCAAAACATACAGTATTTGTGATTGGTTCATAAAATGTGCATAAACATGGGATGTCTGGGTGGCTCAGTCGGTTGAGCGTCCGACTTCGGCTCAGGTCATGATCTCACAGCTCATGAGTTTGAGCCCCGCATCGAGCTCTGTGCTGACAGCTCAGAGCCTGGAGCCTGCTTTGGATTCTGTGTCTCCCTCTCTCTCTGCCCCTACTCTGCTCACGCTCTGTCTCTCTCTCAAAAATAAACATTAATTTTAAAAGATGTGCGTAGACATATTGATGCACGTAACAATGATTGTAAGCTCTGGTTATATTTTTGAACCAACCAAACAAGGTTTTTTTTAAGTTTAGTTATTTATTTTGAGAGGGGGAGAGAGGCAGAGAGAGAGAGAGAGAGAGAGAGAGAGAGAGAGAGAGAGAGAGAGAGAGAGGGAATCCCAAGCAGGCTGCGTACTGTTAGCGTGGAGCCCAAAGCAGGGCTCAAACTCATGAACCGTGAGATCATGACCTGCAAAACCAACAATTGGATGCTCAACCAACTGAGCCACCCAGGCACCCATATATTAAGGTTTTTAATTAGAGTGTCAATAGCTGATCAGTGAACATTCCTGCCCACTAATTATAATACAACCATTTATATTTTGTATTTAGATTTATTTTATGCAATTAGCGCATTATTTTTAATATCTATTAATAGTTAAATTAGACTGTTTTTGTGATCTCTGAGATATAAGCTCTCTGGAGACAAGGCCAAGATCTGTCAAGAGGTTTGTTAATGGTATTCTGATGTTAATATTAGCAACATTTGGTATTTGATAATTTTGATAATAGAGAAAAGTCGACTGTTTTCTCCAAGGCCATGTAGTCAACTTCATTCAGTTTTTTCTTTCCTATTTTCAATCTCATTACTCATTCCATCACAGCATCTCACCTTATCACTTCAGAGCACAGGGGTCCAGGTATCTCAGTGTTTAGTATTCTATTGAAATAGAACCTGAAATGGTCATGCCATTAATCTAATGAAATGAGAGAAGATATTTATGTTCTCCAGTTGACCTCCAGTGAAAACTGAGGCAGAGCATGAAGTTGATCCCGAAGAAGGTATAGCACCAATGAGTAAATTAATTTAAAAAAAAAGAAAAAAGAAAAGGGTGGAATCTATGGATTCAGAGAGACTTAAAAACTGTATTAACCAAGTGTAATAAGGAGCAGTTTAGGTCCTTATTATTTTCCCCCAGTGAAAGGAAGGAAGGAAGGAAGGAAGGAAGGAAGGAAGGAAGGAAGGAAGGAAAGGAGGGAGTGAGGGAGAGAGGGAAGGGGGGGCAGAAGGAGGGAGGAAGGAAGGAAGGAAGGAGGAAGGAAGGAAGGAAGGAAGGAAGGAAGGAAGGAAGAAAGAAAGAAAAGGGAAAGAAAGAAAGAAAGAAAAAAAGAAAGAAAGGGAAGGAGGGAGGATGAAAGGAGGGAAGGAGGGAGAGGAGGAAGGAAGGGAGGGAGGGAGAAAGGAAGGAAAGAAGAAAGAGAAGAAGAAAGAAAGAAAGAAAGAAAGAAAAGGAAGGAAAGAAAGAAGGGAAGGAAAAGAAAGAAAGGGAAGGAGGGAGGGAGAGGGGGGAGGGAGGGAAAAAGGAAGGAGAGAAGAAAGAAAGAAAGAAAGAAAGAAAGAAAGAAAAGGAGGGAGGAATAAAGGAAGGAGGGAGGGAGAGGGGGAAGAGAGGGAGGGAGGGAGAAAGGAAGGAAAGAAGAAAGAGAAGAAAGAAACAAAGAAAAGGAAGGAAGGAAAGGAAGAGAAAGAAAGAAAGAAAGAAAGAAAGAAAGAAAGAAAGAAAAGGAGGGAAGAAGGGAGGAAGAGAGGAAGAAAGAAAGAAAGAAAGAAAGAAAGAAAGAAAGAAAGAAAAGGGGGAGGAAGAAAGGGAGGGAGAGAAGGAGGAAAGAAAGGGTGGAGGAAGTAAGGGAGGGAGAGAAAAGAAAAGAAAAGAAAAGAAGACAGGAAAATTCATACAAGGACTAAGCCCTTGATTGTATTAACTATTGTTAATAATTTCAGCATAATAATGAAATTACTTTTATATTTTGTATATACTGAAATGCTTATAAACAAAATATAATTTATTTAAAATTCATCCATAGGGAGTGCTGTGAGATATGGGTGAATTTATTTTTGACACACAATTTTTGAACCAGGGTGATGCACTTGTGGCTGATCACTGTACTATTCCATCTTTATACATGCTTGAAACTTTCATAACCAAAAAATTGAAAAGAAATAAAAAATAAAACACATGATTTGGCTTGTGGTCCAGAACCACATATTTTTTTTATTCCAATGGGCTAATTAGATCCTATTTAGAATTGAATGTGGTTTGTATAAAACGCAGAATTTGGCACAACCTAATTAATCCACCGTCCCACCCATGAGAAAAGGGAAGAAGACGCTCACAGCTTTTCCCAGCAGCTCCTAAGAAATGTCGAAGGCCAGGTTTGCAGGAGTCCATGGCTTCCCACCGCCTGTATCTTCAGGGTGGTACCTGAGGTACGTGTCTGCACATCTGCACGGCGGGCTGGAAGTGCTGAGGAAGGAGCAGCCCAAGCAAGAGTCCTCAACAAACGACTATCAAGAGTTGTTCTACACATACCACAGCTTCATAGCCTATTTCCTAGTCAATTCTGAAGTATGTGCTTTGCGGTTTCCCAGAGATTCCTTGTGGATAATGCTCCAGTAGGCCATATGGCATCTGGTCTCAGGGCTCACCTTTCAGTTGGTTCCCTTCCATTCTTCCCTTCCTACCAGTGTCCTACCAGTGTCCCCTTGGCTGCCCTACTTCACATCTCAGGGTCTGCTTTGGGGAGAACCTGAACTAAGAAAATAAATACAAGAAGTGGACTTTCCTTAAAAATAAATTTATTTAAAAATATCAGGGGCACCTGGGTGGTTCAGTCAGTTAAGTGGCCGACTTCCTGATCTCATGAAGTTCGAGCCCCACGTCGGGCTCTGTGCTGACAGCTCAGAGCCTGGAACCTGCTTCAGATTCTGTGTCTCCCTCTCTCTCTGCCCCTCCCCCGCTCATGCTCCATCTGTCTCTCTCTCCCTCTCTCTCTCTCTCTTGCTCGCTCTCTCTCAAAAATAAAAAACATCGGGGCGCCTGGGTGGCGCAGTCGGTTGAGCGTCCGACTTCAGCCAGGTCACGATCTCGCGGTCCGTGAGTTCGAGCCCCGCGTCGGGCTCTGGGCTGATGGCTCGGAGCCTGGAGCCTGTTTCCGATTCTGTGTCTCCCTCTCTCTCTGCCCCTCCCCCGTTCATGCTCTGTCTCTCTCTGTCCCAAAAATAAAAAATAAAAAAAATAAAAATAAAAAATAAATAAATAAATAAAAAACATCAAGACAGCATGGTATTGGCACAACAACAGACACATGGACCAATGGAATAGAATAGAAAGTCCAGAATTAGACCCACAAAAGTATGGCCAACTAATCTTTGACAAAGCAGGAAAGAATGTCCAATGGAAAAAAGACAGTCTCTTTAGCAAATGGTGCTGGGAGAGCTGGACAGCAACATGCAGAAGGATGAAACTAGACCACTTTCTTACACCATTCACAAAAATAAACTCAAAATGGATAAAGGACCTGAATGTGAGACAGGAAACCATCAAAACCCTAGAGGAGAAAGCAGGAAAAAAATCTCTCTGACCTCAGCCGCAGCAATTTCTTACTTGACACATCTCCAAAGGCAAGGGAATTAAAAGCAAAAATGAACTATTGGGACCTCATGAAGATAAAAAGCTTCTGCACTGCAAAGGAAACAATCAACAAAACTAAAAGGCAACCCATGGAATGGGAAAAGATATTTGCAAATGACATATCGGACAAAGGGCTAGTATCCAAAATCTATAAAGAGCTCACCAAACTCCACACCCGAAAAACAAATAATCCAGTGAAGAAACGGGCAGAAAACATGAATAGACACTTCTCTAAAGAAGACATCCGGATGGCCAACAGGCACATGAAAAGATGCTCAACGTCGCTCCTCATCAGGGATACAAATCAAAACCACACTCAGATACCACCTCACGCCGGACAGAGTAGCTAAAATGAACAAATCAGGAGACTATAGATGCTGGCGAGGATGTGGAGAAATGGGAACCCTCTTGCACTCTTGGTGGGAATGCAAACTGGTGCAGCCACTCTGGAAAACAGTGTGAAGGGTCCTCACTATGACCCAGCAATAGCACTGCTCGGAATTTACCCAAGGGATACAGGAGTACTGATGCATAGGGGCACTTGTACCCCAATGTTTGTAGTAGCACTTTCAACAATAGCCAAATTATGGAAAGAGCCTAAATGTCCATCAACTGATGAATGGATAAAGAAATTGTGGTTTATATATACAATGGAATACTACTTGGCACTGAGAAAGAATGAAAGATGGCCTTTTGTAGCAATGTGCATGGAACTGCAGAGTGTTATGCTAAGTGAAATAAGTCATACAGAGAAAGACAGATACCATATGTTTTCACTCTTATGTGGATCCTGAGAAACTTAAAAGAAGACCATGGGAGAGGGGAAGGGGAAAAAAAAGGTACAGAGAGGGAAGGAGGCAAACCATAAGAGACTCTTAAAAACTGAGAATAAACTGAGGGTTGATGGGGGGTGGGAGGGAGGGGAAAGTGGGTGATGGGCATTGAGGAGGGCACATGTTGGGATGAGCACTGGGTGTTGTATGGAAACCAATTTGACAATAAATTTCATATTTAAAAAAATAAAATTAAATAAAAAAATAAAAAAAATGTTTGAATTACTATGGAATAATAATAACAAAAATTTAAATATGCTAACACATACTGAGTATTTACCATAGGCCATGGCATATATATATATATATATATATATATATATATATATATATATACATACACACACACACATATATATATGCATATATATATGCACACACACACATATATATCTAATAAACACATATATATAATTTCTATAGATATATAATGTATAATTTATATACTAAATATGTTTATTATATATATGTATCTCCTTTGACATTCAGTTTCTTTATTTTACAGACAAAAGAGATATTAAGCTGACCAAGCTCATACAGCTAGTAAATGATGGAGTTGATAATAATATTCTTACTATTTTTTTGTTAAAATGATGTTGATACTGATAGTTGTTTTGGGGAGAGTTTGAGGAGGGGGAGTGTGTATGCTATAATATTCTCACTTGGCAAAATATGTACTAGTCCTTCCCACTAAAATAAATATGAAAACGGGGCACCTGAGTGGCTCAGTTAGTTAAGATACCTGATGCTTGATTTTGGCCCAGGTCATGATCTCACAGTTTGTGAGTTCAAGCCCTACATCAGGCTCTGCACTGACAGTGTGGAGTCTGCTTGGGATTCTCTCTCTCACTCTCTCTCTCTCTCTCTCTGCCCCTTTAAAAAGATAAACTTAAAAATAAATAAACGTTTAAATAAATAAAATCATTTAAATAAACTTTAAAAAATAAAATAAATATGAAAATAACTAGGAAACTATTACAGCCACATCTTCTGAGAAGGAATATAAGCAAATGAATAGTCCTTTTATCCAAACTTCCCTCCCCATCATAATGATGCTATTTTTTTCTTCTGGAATGAAACATTTTTAAAAAAGAATGCAGAGGAAATGTATTCCAATAGGGATAATTCCATCACTCCAGTTTTCCTTCCTACAGAGAAGAAAGCCTTCCTGAAATTAAAGATGTGACCACTAACAGAGCACCAAAGACAGCTTAAGATAACTCAAATCACCACATCACCAGAACGGAGCTGAACCTCAACCTGTAGCTGGCTCTGAGATCTGCCCAGCTGTCAGTCAAAGGACATCTCCATTTAAAACAGAAATACATCTGGGACGCCTGGGTGGTTCAGTTGGTTAGGCAACCGACTTCGACTCAGGTCATGATCTCACAGTTTGTGAGTTCGAGCCCCGCGTCAGGTTCTGTGCTTACAGCTCAGAGCCTGGAGCCTGCTTTGGATTCTGTGTCTCTCCCTCTCTCTGTCCCCTCCCCTGCTCACACTCTGTGCCTCTCTGTCTCTCAATAATAAATAAACATTAAAAAAAATTTTTTTAACAGAAATACATCAAATGCAAATGATCAGTGATACTGGGGGAAATGTTTTATACCATATACCAAAAGAAGTAAAAGCAATTCCAAATGATGTCTGGCTCTAGGATGTTGTCATCCTGGACAGCACGAACTAAAATGATTCATTCTAAGATCTTGCCATTGTGACAAAATGGATGGACCTAGAGGGTATTAGGCTAAGCAAAATAAATGAGAGAGAAAAACAAATACCATATGATTTCACTTACATGTGGAACCTAAGAAACAAAACAAATGAACCAATAAAAAAAAAAAAAAAAAAAAAACAGACTTATAAATACAGAGACCAAACTGATGGTTGCCAGGGGTGGAGGGAGGATGGGAGAAACAGGTGGGGGGATTAAGAAGTATGGACTTGTACTTACAAAATAAAAAAGCCACGGAGATAAAATATAGGGACTATAGTCAATAATACTGTAATAACACTGTTTGGTGACAGATGGTAACTACATTTATCGTGGTGAGCACTGTATAATATAACGAATTGTTGAATCACTATGGTGTACACCTGAAACTAATATAACATTGTATGTCAACTATACTTCAATAATAAAAACTTAGGCAAATAAATAAATAAAATTATTCATTCTTAGATGTGAGTGTTCTCTGCTCTAAGAAAACCCCACAGGAATACTCATGTGAGTGAGAGCATTTTTATATTTGTAAAACTTGTCAGGCAGTGGATGGTAATATGTATCAAAATGTAAATATGTTTACATTTGGACTTGGAATTAAATGAACAGAGATAACAAATATATAAATACGTATTTATTTATTTTTTTTTTTAATGGAATTGCAGCTTTCTTTTTTTTTTTTTCAACTTTTTTTTTTTTTTTTTTTTTTTTTTTTATTTATTTTTGGGACAGAGAGAGACAGAGCATGAACGGGGGAGGGGCAGAGAGAGAGGGAGACACAGAATCGGAAGCAGGCTCCAGGCTCTGAGCCGTCAGCCCAGAGCCCGACGCGGGGCTCGAACTCGCGGACCGCGAGATCGTGACCTGGCTGAAGTCGGACGCTTAACCGACTGCGCCACCCAGGCGCCCCTAAATACGTATTTATAAGATTTCTTATTAAATTAATACTCTTCATAGCACAAAACCAAAAGAAAGAACTAAATTGCACAGAGTCTTGACCAAATAAGGTATAATATATATATATATATATATATATATATATATATATATATATATATATATACACACATATATATATATATAATACATATGTATATATATACATATTATATATATGTATATATATAATATATATCATATATTATATATATATACATATATATATAAAATGGAATCACAGGCATCCATTGCGAAGAAGGAATGATGTTATATAGGAAAAGTATTCATCATTAGGCATGGAAAGTGTATTACCAGAGAACATAGTTAGTGGAGGTTCTTTACATTCTAAAGAACTTTGCATAACAAATTGTGGGTAGTTTTATCTCTTCAAGTAAGATTAAGTAAGTTTTCCCTTTAAACTTTGTTAATTTTATTATATTACAAGTGTATATTTTACATCAGTTTTTTTACACTTTTACAACCAACAGAAAGTAAAGATGTTTTGAAAATATAAAAAGGCAATATAACAAAAAAGAAACTGAGTTTACCTGTGATATTATTACCCTAACAAGGAGATTCCATCCTCGACAAAATTACTTGTCAAAAGGTATCTTGAAGAATGAATTGTGTTGGTGCCTTTATACTTAGTCGCAGATTATAGCCTCTATGACTTAGGGTGCTAGGAACAGAGAAATTCAAGATTGAATTCTTAAAGGCTTTGTCAAAAAGTGAAAAGAAGAATTTATATCACTGCAAATATTATAAGTTGGAAAAAACATAAATCTGCAAAACTCCCATTTAAAGACAATTTATACAAGCCTATGTCCATAGTTGTTCAAAACAGAGTCAAATGTAATTGTCACGACCAGCTTACCGCAGGCCCCTTTGGAGTCCACATCATAGCTGAGTATCATCAGGGTACATTACACCTTCATACACAGCAAAGCAGTAGCACCAAAGAACAAAGATAATGGATCGGAATCTTAAGGAAGGAGGATAGAAGTCTTAGGCAAGATGTAGATAAGTATCATGCCTGTTGACTTATGCTCCAGCCTTCTGCTTTTTGTTCTATTAAGTCTATTTTATTATTTAACTTCCTTTTGCATAACCAAAGAAGAGATCTTTATAAGTCTTTGGCACCCTCTTTTGGACAATCTGATTATTCCAAAACTGAAATTTGTTTCAATGACATGGATTTCTGAGTATGTTACAGGCAAACTGAAATTAAACATATATTATTACTTTGAATATTTTTGTCCTTTATAACTAATAGACTTTACTTTTAAAGCAGTTTTAGATTTGCAGAAGAACCAAGCAGATAATACAAAGCTCCCACATACTCCCCTCTCTCAGAGTTTCCTCTTTTATTAACAACTTGGATTAGTATGGTACATTTGCTAAAATTAATTAAACAGTATGAGTATATTATTATTATATAAAAACCCATAATTTATAGTAAAGTTGTACATTTCTATAGACTTTAACAGATTTCATACACCCACCAATATAGCGTCACAGAGAACAGCTTCATTGTCTTGTGCCTCAATTTCATCCTTCCTCTCTCCCCTCCAACCCCTGTAACCACTGATCTTTTTTATCTCTATGTTTTTCTATGTCTCTACAGTTTTCCAGAAAGACATACAGTGGAATAATAAAATGTGTATTCTTTTCAGACTCATTTATTTCACTTAGCAATATGCATTGAAGAGTCTTCCATATCTTTTTGTGGTTTGATAGTTCATTTTCTTTTGTCCCCGAATAATATTTCACTGTATGGATATACCAAAGTTTGTTCATCCATTCCCTATTGATGAACATTTTGACTGCTTCCAGGGTGGTCAATTAGGAATAAGACTGCTATAAACATTTATGTTCAGGGGTTTTTTTGAGTGTGTTAATGGATACAAGTTGTCAACTCAGTTGGGTAAATACCAAGAAGTTTGCTGGTAAGACCATGCTTAGAAACTACCCAACTATCTTCCAAAGAGGCTGTGCCATTTTGTATTACCACCATCAATGAATGAGCGTTCCTGGGAGTCTGTATTTTCACCAGCTTCTGATATTGTTGGATTTTAACCATGCACGTTAGGGATAGATCCTACTTAGCCACAATGCATAATCCTATTGGCTGTTAGATCCAATTTGCTAATATTTTACTGAGGACTTTTTGCATGTATGTCCAGAAGAGATGTGGGTCTGTTGTTTCCCATTTGTTTTATGATGTCTTTATCTGGTTTGGGGGATTAGTGTAATTCTAGCCTCATAGGATGTGTTGGAAAGTGTTCTCTTTGCTTCTCTTTTCTGGAAGAGGTTGTAGACAATTGGTGTCATATCTTCCTTAAATGTTTAGTAAAATTCACCACTGAATTCATATAGAACTGGCACTTTCAGCTTTGGAATTTTATTAAATACTGATTCAAAACTGATAATAGATATCACCATAGTCAGATTATCTAGCTCTTCTTGTTTGAGTGTTGGTAGTTTTGCCCAATTGCTCCATTTTATCTAAATTACCAAACTTGTGGCATAGTGATGTATACAAATTCCTTTATTATCCTGTATTGTCTATGAGATGAATAAAGATCAGTTCTTTTTTTATTTGTTTTTAATTTATTTTTTTAATTTTACATGCAAGTTAGTTAGCATATAGTGCAACAACGATTTCAGGAATAGATTCCTTAATGCCCCTTATCCATTTAGCCTATCCCCCCTCCCACAACCCCTCCAGCAACCCTCTGTTTGTTCTCCCTATTTAAGAGTCTCTTATGTTTTGTCCCCCTCCCTGTTTTTATATTATTTTTGCTTCCCTTTTCTTATGTTCATCTGTTTTGTATCTTAAAGTCCTCAAATGAGTGAAATCATAGATATTTGTCTTTTGCGGACTAATTTCGCTTAGCATAATACCCTCTAGTTCCATCCACGTCATTGCAAATGGCAAGACTTCATTCTTTTTGATTGCCATTGTATATATATACCACATCTTCTTTATCCATTCATCCAGAGATGGACATTTGGGCTCTTTGCGTACTTTGGCTGTTGTCGACAGTGCTGCTGTAAACATTGGTGTGCATGTGTCCCTTCCGAACAGCATACCTGTATCCCTTGGATAAATGCCTAGTAGTGCAATTGCTGGGTCGTAGGGTAGTTCTATTTTTAATTTTTTGAGGAACCTCCATACTGTTTTCCAGAGTGGCTGCACCAGCTTGCATTTGCACCAGCAGTGCAAAAGAGACCCTCTTTCTCCACATCCTCACCAACATTTGTTGTTGCCTGAGTGGTTAGAGTTAGCCATTCTTACAGGGGTGAGGGGGGTATCTCATGGTGGTTTTGATTTGCATTTCCCTGATGATGAGTGATGTTGAGCATTTTTTTCATGTGTTCGGTTGGCCATCTGGGTGACTTCTTTGGAGAAGTGTCTATTCATGTCTTTTGCCCATTTCTTCACTGGATTGTTTGTTTTGGGGATGTTGAGTTTGATAAGTTCTGTACAGATTTTGGATACTAACCCTTTACCTGATATGTTGTTTGCAAATATCTTCTCCCATTCCATTGGTTGCCTTTTCATTTTGCTGATTTTTTCTTTCACTGTGCAGAAGGTCTTTACTTTGATGAGGTCCCAAAAGTTCATTTTTGCTTTTGTTTCCCTTGTCTCTGGAGATGTGCTGAGTAAGAAGTTGCTGCAGCCAAGGTCAAAGAGGTTTTCGCCTGCTTTCTTCTTGAAGATTTTGATGGTTTCCTGTCTCACATTCAGGTCCTTCGTCAATTTTGAGTTTATTTTTGTGTGTGGTGTAAGAAAGTGGTCCAGGTTCATTCTTCTGCATGCCGCTGTCCAGTTTTCCCAGCACCACTTGCTGAAGAGACTGTCTTGATTCCACTGGATATTCTTTCCTGCTTTGTCAAAGATTAGTTGGCCCTAAGTTTGTGGGTCCATTTTTGGGTTCCCTATTCTGTTCCATTGATCTGAGTGTCTGTTTTTGTGCCAAGTAATGATCAGTTCTATCAGTATTTTACTTCACGTATTTTGATGCTGTGTTGTTAGAAACAGGCATATTTTTTAAAATTTTTTAACGTTTATTTATTTTTGAGAGAGAGAGAACAAGCAGGGAAGGGGCAGAGAGAAGGGAGACACAGAATCTGAAACAGGCTCCAGGCTCTGAGCTGTCAGCACAGAGACAGACACAGGGCTCAAACTCACGAACCGTGAGATCATGACCTGAGCCAAATGGATGTTTAACTGACCAAGCCACACAGGCACCCCAGAAACATGTATATGAAGGATTATTCTGACTTCTTAGAGAATTGACCTTTTTTTCACTATGTAATACCTGTCTATAACCCTGACAAGTTTTGTTGCTCTGAAGTCTGCTTTGCCTAAAACATAGTTACTCCAGTTCTGTTTTGATTGATTTTAGCATGGTAGAACTTTCTACACCCCATCCCTCTTTATCTATCTGTGAGAGAGTGACAGAGCATGACCAGAGAGAGAGAGAGACACACAGAATCCCAAGCAGGCTCCAGGCTCTGAGCTGTCAGCACAGGGCCCGATGTGGGGCTCGAACTCCCAAAACACGAGATCATGACCTGAGCCGAAGTTGGACGTTCAACCGACTGAGCCACCCAGGCGTCCCCTATCTGTGACCTTATATTTAAAATAGCTTATTTACGGGGCGCCTGGGTGGCTCAGTCGGTTAAGCATCCAACTTCGGCTCAGATCATGATCTCGCAGTCCGTGGGTTTGAGCCCCGCGTCGGGCTCTGTGCTGACAGCTCAGAGCCTGGAGCCTGTTTCAGATTCTGTGTCTCCCTTTCTCTGACCCTCCCCTGTTCATGCTCTCTCTCTGTCTCAAAAATAAATAAATAAATGTTAAACAAAAATTAAAATAAAAAAATAAAATAGCTTATTTAGGGCCACCTGGGTGGCTCTGTTGGTTGAGCATCTGAATTCGGCTCAGGACATGATCTCACAGTTCCTGAGTTTGAGCCCCACATTGGGCTTCCTACTCTCAGTGCATAAGCCTGCTTCAGATCTTCTGTTCTCCTCTCTCTCTGTCCCTCCCCCACTTGCACTCTCTCTCTCAAAAGTAAATAAAACATTTTTTTTTTTAATTTTTAACAGGAGCACCTGGGTGGCTCATCGGTTGGGCATCTGACTTCGGCTCAGGTCATGATCTCACAGTCTGTGGGTTTGAGCCCCGTATCAGGCTCTGTGCTGACAGCTCAGAGTCTGGAGCCTGCTTCGGATTCTGTGTCTCCCTCTCTCTCTGGCTCTCCCCTGCTCAAGCTCTGTCTCAGTCTCTCTCAAAAATAAATAAACATTAAAAAATATTTAATAAAAAAATTAAAATGGCTTATTTATAGACAATATATAGCTGGGCCTTGTTTTCTTATCCACTTTGACAGTCCTTGTCTTTTAATTGGTGTATTTAGACCATTCACATTTATTTTTAGTTTTTGTAATATTTATTTTTGAGAGAGAGAAATAGAGCACAAGTGGAAGAGGAACAGAGAGAGAGGGAGACATAGAATCCAAAGCAGGCTCCAGGCTCCAAGCTGTTAGCACAGAGCCCTACATGGGGCTCAAACCCACAAACTGTAAGAGTATGACCTGAGCCAAAGTTGACGCTTAACATACTGAGCCACCCAGACACCCCTAGACCATTCACATTTAAAGTGATGATTGACAGAGTTGGATTAAAATCTACCATATTTGTAACTATTTTCTATTTGTTACCCTTCTTTCATTCCTTTGCTTTAATCTCCCCTCTCTTTCTCCCTGTCTGGTTTTAACTGAGTATTTTATATTATTCCATTTTCTCTGCCCTCCAGCATATCAATTACACTTCTTTTTAAAATTATTTTCCTGGACTCATAGGGGAATATGGTGGCATAGGAGGATGCTGGGCTCACCTCGTCCTGCTGATCACTTAGATTCCACCCACAACTGCCTAAAAAACCCAGAAAACCACCAGAAGACTAGCAGAATTGACTCTCCAGAGCCAAGTGTAGACAAAAGGACCACAGAATAGGGTAGGAAGGGCAGAGAGGCAGTGCGTGCTACAGGGACTGGTGGGAGGGAGCCAGAGCGGTGGAGGGACAGCCCGACCGGCAAGGCAGAGTCCGAAGTCTGGCTTGCAAAAGCAGAAGGGCCGGACTCCTTGAGTTCTGACAGCCAGCGGGACTTACCATCTGGAATGTTAAAAGTCAACACCTCTGCTCTTGGAGAGCGGGGAGGGTGAGAGGACACCAGGAGGGAGACTTGTTGAGCCTGGGAAGACAGAGCTCAGCTTGGGCAGGGGAACAAAGGCCACCTTTGTGCCACTTCCCTCTCCCATCCCCCAGCCGAAATTCCAAAGGGAACCAGTTCCTGTCACTGAACTTGCTTGCACTGCCCAAACGCCCAATGCTGTGCTTCTCTGGATCCATCCCTCCAACGGGTCTGCCTGCCTCCCTCCCGGTGCTGCAGGGCCTCTCCCACAGGGGACCACCAACGGCAAAGCCAGCTAAGTCTGCCCCTCCCTCCCCTGTGCACCTTGCAGACCCACCCTGGCTAATACACCGGATCCCATCAAAGCAGCACCACAAGCCTGGGAGTGTGCAAGTAGCCCAGACAGGGGCCACACCACTCTACAGTGAGTCCTGCACCTGGGAGAGGGGAAGATAAGGTCCACACCAGTCTGACTGTGGCCCCAGCGGTGGGCTAGGGGCAGACATTGGGTCCGACTGCACCCCGCCCACCAACACAAGTTACTCTGGACAGTTTGGAGCCACTGCAGGGACTACCAAAATGATGAAACGGAAGAATTCTCCTCAAAAGAAACTCCAGGAAGTAGCAACAGCTAACGAATTGATCAAAAACGATTTAAGGAATATAACAGAACAAGAATTTAGAATAATAGTCACAAAATTAATCACTGGGCTTGAAAAAAGCATGGAGGACAGCAGAGAATCTATTGCTACAGAGATCAAGGGACTAAGAAATAGTCATGAGGAGCTAAAAATGCTATAAATGAGGTGCAAAATAAAATGGAGGCAGCCATAGCATGGATTGAAGAGGCAGAGGAGAGAATAGGTAAATTAGAAAATAAAATTATGGAAAAAGAGGAAGCTGAGAAAAAGAGAGATAAAAAAATCCAGGAGTATGAGGGGAGAATTAGAGAACTAAGTGATGCAATCAAATGGAACAATATCCATATCATTGGAATTCCAGAAGAAGAGAGAGAGAAAGGGGCTGAAGGTGTACTTGAACAAATCATAGCTGAGAACTTCCCTGATCTGGGGAAGGAAAAAGGCATTGAAAGCCAAGAGGCACAGAGAACTCCCTTCAGACATAACTTGAATCGATCTTCTGCACGACATATCATAGTAAAACTGGCAAAACACAAGGATAAAGAGAAAATTCTGAAAGCAGCTAGGGATAAACAGGCTCTAACTTACAAAGGTAGACACATAAGAATAGTGGCAGACCTATCTACTGAAACTTGGCAGGCCAGAAAGGAATGGCAGGAAATCTTCAATGTGATGAACGGAAAAAATATGCAGCTGAGAATCCTTTATCCAGCAAGTCTGTCATTCAGAATAGAAGGAGAGATAAAGGTTTTCCCAAACAAACAAAAACTGAAGGAATTCATCACCACTAAACCAGCCCTACGAGAGATCCTAAGGGGGATTCTGTGAGTGAAATGTTGCAAGGACCCAAAGTGCCAGAGACTCACTACAAGCATGAAACCTACAGATATCACAATGACTCTAAATCCATATCTTTCAATAATGACACTGAATGTAAATGGACTACATGCTCCAACCAAAAGACATAAGGTATCAGTAAAAAAGCAAGACCCACTATTTGATGTCTACAAGAGACTCCTTTCAGACCCGAGGACACCTTCAGATTGAAAGTGAGGGGATGGAGAACTATCTATCATGCTACTGGAAGCCAAAAGAAAGCTGGAGTAGCCATACTTATATCAGACAAACTAGACTTTAAATTAAAGGCTGTAACAAGAGACGAAGAAGGGCATTATATAATAATTACAGGGTCTATCCATCAGGAAGAGCTAACAATTATAAATGTCTATGCGCCGAATACCGGAGCCCCCAAATATATAAAACAATTACTCATAAACATAAGCAACCTTATTGATAAGAATGTGGTCATTGCAGGGGACTTTAACACCCCACTTACAGAAATGGATAGATCATCTAGACACACGGTCAATAAAGAAACAAGGGCCCTGAATGATACATTGGATCAGATGGACTTGACAGATATATTTAGAACTCTGCATCCCAAAGCAACAGAATATACTTTCTTCTCGAGTGCACATGGAACGTTCTCCAAGATAGATCACATACTGGGTCACAAAACAGCCCTTCATAAGTATAAAAGAATTGAGATCATACCATGCACACTTTCAGATGACAATGCTATGAAACTTGAAATCAACCACAGGAAAAAGTCTGGAAAACCTCCAAAAGCATGGAGGTTAGAGAACACCCTACTATAGATGCTGGAGAGGACATGGAGAAACGGGAGCCCTCTTGCACTGTTGGTAGGAATGCAAATGGGTCCAGCTGCTCTGGAAAACAGTGTGGAGGTTCCTCAAAACATTAAAAATAGATCTACCCTATGACCCAGCAATAGCACTGCTAGGAATTTACCCAAGGGATACAGGAGTGCTGATGCATAGGGGCACTTGTACCCCAATGTTTGTAGTAGCACTTTCAACAATAGCCAAATTATGGAAAGAGCCTAAATGTCCATCAACTGATGAATGGATAAAGAAATTGTGGTTTATATATACAATGGAATACTACTTGGCACTGAGAAAGAATGAAAGATGGCCTTTTGTAGCAATGTGCATGGAACTGCAGAGTGTTATGCTAAGTGAAATAAGTCATACAGAGAAAGACAGATACCATATGTTTTCACTCTTATGTGGATCCTGAGAAACTTAAAAGAAGACCATGGGAGAGGGGAAGGGGAAAAAAAAGGTACAGAGAGGGAAGGAGGCAAACCATAAGAGACTCTTAAAAACTGAGAATAAACTGAGGGTTGATGGGGGGTGGGAGGGAGGGGAAAGTGGGTGATGGGCATTGAGGAGGGCACATGTTGGGATGAGCACTGGGTGTTGTATGGAAACCAATTTGACAATAAATTTCATATTAAAAAAATAAATAAAATTATTTTCCTGGCTGCTGTAAAATTTGCAATACTTATTTACAAATAATTAAAATTCACTTTTAAATAACACTACCCCATCATGGGTACTACAGGTATCTTATAAAGAATAGTCCCAATTCCTTCCTCCTATCTTTGATAACACTGATGTCATTTATTTCACTTATAATCTCTAATATCACCCAATTTATTGTTTCTACTACTTGAACAGATAGATACCTATTACATCAATTAATAATAAAAATATCATGGGGCACCTGGGTGGCTCAGTCAGTTAAGTGTTGGACTCTTGATTTCGCCTCAGGTCGTGAACTCACAGTTTGTGAGACCGAGCCCCCCTACGCTACCAGTGTAGATCTTGCTTGGGATTCTTGCTCTCTCTCTCTCTCTCTCTCTCTGTCCTCCCCCACTCGTGCTCAATCCCTCCCTCTCTCTCTCTCTCTCACTCAAAATAAGTAACTTTTTTGAAAATAATAAAAATATATTTTTCACCTTCATATAGTCCTTCTTTGATCGTCTTCCCTTCTTTATATATATCTGAGCTTCTGACCTACATCATTTTCCTTCTCTGAAGAACTTTTTGATATTTCTTGTAAGGCATGTCCACTATTAACAATTTTCTTCATTTTTCTTTCCCTGAGAAAGTAGTTTTTAATTTCTCTTTTATTTTTGAAAAATGATTTCTCTGGATACAGAGTTCGGGGTTGTTGGGTCTTTAAAAAAAAAAAAAACACTTTAAACATTTCACTGCACTCTCTTGTTTGCATGGTTTCTGACAAGGAGTCCAATATAATTCTTATAGGGGTCCCTCTATAGAGAAGTACCCCCCACCCTCCGACTTCTTTCTCTGTCTTTGGTTTTCTGTAGTTTGAATAAATATGCATAGGTGTAGTTTTTTGGTGTTTATCTTGCTTGGGGTTATCTAAGCTTCTTGGTTCTGTTACTTGGTGACTGTCATTTATTTGGAAAATTTTCAGCATTGTTACTTAAAGTATTTCTTCTGCTCCTTTTTCAGTTTTCCAGCTGTTACTCCATTATGTCTGTGTTACACCTTTTGTAATTGTCCTACAGCCCTTAGATATTTTGCTCCATTTTTTCATTCTTTTTTCAGTCTGGGAAGAGAGTATGGTGTTTGCTTTGACAGCATTTTTTATGAAGAAAATTTGATTCATAGATTTCACACTCATAGTCCTAACCCCCAGTATCTCAGAATGTGACTCTATTTGGAGACAGGGTCTTTAGAGAGGTAATTAAGTTAAAATGAGGTCACTGTGGTAGGTCCTAATCCAATAAAACTGGTTCCTTACAAGAAGAAATTAGTAGTTACAGAGGGAAAGCAACGTGAAGTCACAGGGAGAGGACATTCATGTACAAGCCAAAAAGAGAAGGCTTGGAAGAAACCAACCACACAGATACATTGATCTCAGATTTTTTTGCCCCAGAATTGTGAGAAAATAAATTTCTGTTGCTTAAGCCACACTGTCTGTGGTACTTTCATGGCAGCCCTAGCAAACTAATACAAACACCAATCAGAGGATGTGCCTCCCTAAAAATAAGTTTTTTCAATGTACATTCATAGAACTACATTGCAGAAACAAACTTTCATTTTGAAACCATTTGTATTCTCTTTGGCTATGTAGAAATAAACAGGGAAAGTAATAAGAAGCAGGGGGGGGAAAGTTAGACAGAAATGTGCCTGCCATCATACAGATTTCACATACCTCAAACAGCTGGCTGCTTCTGAGAGACTGGAAATTTTCACAATCCCCAAATAATACCATGATCAAAGCCAAGTCCATGAGGAGAGCTGAGGGGCTATGCGTAGGCTTTATGGTATCTCATCATTTTCAAAGTCTCACAGGGACTGGCCCACTTGCCCAAGCAAAAAGAGAAATCAGGTATAGGAGACTGGGTGATGAGGGGCACATGGGTGGCTCAGTCGGTTAGGTGTCCAAGTTCGGCCTAGGTAATGATCTCATGGTTCATGAGTTCAAACCCTGCGTTGGACTCTGTGCTTACAGCTCAGAGACTGGAGCCTGCTTCAGATTCTATGTCTCCCTCTCTCTCTGTCCCTCCCCTGCTCTCTCTCTCACACACAAAAATAAATAATAAAAACACGAAAAAAAGTGTAAGAAGACTGGGTGATGACACTCTGAAAAATTGCAAAGAAAGATTTGCACTACTTCTGCTCAAGCTCTAACCTGCAGTGAGACTTCAATTCCAAACTCAACTACCAACTAGAGTAAGAGGCCAGGCAATTCACTTCACTTAACAAATGGTGTCAGTTTTCTCATGTGTGAAACAAAAGGATCACTCCATTAGCCAACCTCTAAGGCTGTTAACAGCTCTCAAGCTTTACAAATAATAAAAGTAGAAGAGGATAACATCCAGTGAGAAAAATCTGGGATGATAGACTTAACAGAAGCTTGAGTCAACATGACTTGGACAAGTATGTATGAAAATAACCAAAGACAAAGCAGTGCTCTCACTGCACTGTAAGCCATGCAATTGAAGTGATAGCAGTGAAAATGTCAGAATAAGAACTTAAAATTTACTCCCTCATAAAAGCAATGAAAAAATAATGGCAAAAATGGTCAGAATCAACTTTTTTAAGCTCTTGATATTAAACAAAGACTTGTAGTAACCCAAGGAGTGTTTATTCAAGACCAAAAAAAAAAAAAAATGCTAGACAGTCATACAAACAGCAAGCTTTGTGGTGTTTTAACTTACTCTAGAACTATCCTCCGCTGCCCATCTCACCAGTAGCCTTAGAAACCAACAGTCTGCATCCCCGGTGCCAGAGAGAGCAAAGGACACCATCAGCAGACAAAACCCACAGAATGGGGATTGGCTATAATTTTTTTTAACTGGAAAATAACAAGTATTGACAAGGATTTGGAGAAGTTGGAATCCTCATATATTGCTGATGGGGATGAAAACGTGCACAGCTCTGATGAGAAATAGTTTGGCTATTCCTCAAAAAGTGAAACATACAGTTACCATATGATTCAGCAATTCCACTCTTAGATATATACTCAAGAGAAATGCAAATATATGTTCACACAAAAACTTGTACACAAATGTTCATAGCATTATTCATTATAGCCAAAAAATGAAAGCAAAGCAAAGCAAATGTTAATCAACTTATAGATGGATAAATAAAATGTGGTATAGCTAGTGATAGTATGGAATACAATCCAGCCATAAAAAGAAATGAAATATTGACACTTGCTGCAACATAGATAAACCTTGATGTTTTTGCTAAGCCAGAGTAGCCGGGCACGTTTTATGACTCAGTTTATGCAAAATGTCCAGCACAGGTAAATCCATTGCAACAGAAAGTGTATTTGATGGTCAACTAATCTTCAACAAAGCAGAGAAGAATATCCAATGGAAAAAAGACAGTCTTTTCAACAAATGCTGTTGGGAAAACTGGACAGCCACATGCAGAAGAATGAACCTGGACCACTTTCTTACTTCACACACAAAAATAAGCTCAAAATAGATGCAGGACCTAAATGTGAGACAGGGAGCCATCTGAATCCTAGAGGAGACCACAGGCAGCACTATCGTTGACCTCTGGCATGGTGGCATTGTCTTACTAGACACACTGCTGGAGCAAGGGAAACAAAAGCAAAACTGAAGTATTTGTTCTTCATCAAGATAAAAACTTCTGCACTGTGAAGGAAACCATCAACAATACTAAAAGGCAACCTATGCAATGGGAGAAGATAATTGCAAATGACATATCTGATAAAGGGTTAGTATCCAAAATCTGTAAAGAACTTATCAAACTCAACACCCAAAAGCCAAATAATCCAGTGGAGAAATAGGAAGAAGATATGAATAGACATTTTTCCAAAGAAGACATCCAAATGGCTAGTAGACACATGAAAAGATGTTCAATGTCACTCATCAGGGAGAGAGAAGTCAAAACTGCAATGAGATACCAACTCCACCTGTCAGAATGGCAAAAATTAACAACACAGGAAACAAGAGATGTTGACAAAGATGAGGAGAAAGGGAGAACCCTCTTACACTGTCGGTGGGAGTGCAAACTGGTGCAGCCACTCCAGAAAACAGTATGGAGCCTCCTCAAAAAGCTAAAAATAGAACTACCCTGTGACCCAGCAGTGGCACTACTAGGTATTTACCCAAAGGATACAAAAATACTGATTCAAAGGGGCACATGCACCCCAATGTTTATAGCAGCATTATCAACAATAGCCAAACTGTGGAAAGAGCCCAAATGTCCACTGACTGATGAATGGATAAAGAAGATGTGGTATATACATACATACATACATATATATACACATATATATACGTATATATGTATGTATATACACTCACATGCATACACACACAATAGAATATTACTCAGCCATCAAAAAGAATGAAATCTTACCATTTGCAATGATGTGGATAGAGCTAGATAGTATTACGCTAAGCAAAATTAGTCAGTCAGAGAAAGACAAATATCATATGATTTCACTCATGTAGAATTTAAGAAACAAGTAAAATAAATAAAACATTTATATAGAATATAGAGGAAGGAAGAAAAAAGGGGGGAGTAAAACCACAAGAGTCTCTTAACTATAGAGAATAAACTGAAGGCTGGTGGAGGAGAGGTGGGGGGGAGGAAAGGTGAAATGGGTAATGGGTATTAAGGAGGGCACTTGTTATGATGAGTACTGGGTGTTGTACCTAAGTGATGAATCACTAAATTCTACTCCTGAAACTAATATTACACTGTATGCTAACTAACTAGAATTTAAATAAAAAACTTCAAACAAAAAGCGTATATTAGTGGTTTCATCTTTTTGAAATAACGAAATATTCTTCAATTAGTTACGACAGTTGCACAACCTTGTGAATGTACTCGAAATCACTGAAATATACACTTTAAAATGATGACTCTTATGGTATGTTAATTACATCGCAGCAACAACAGCACGCAATTAAACCAAATACCACTATGGATTCCAAAAGACTGACCTTAAGCCTGGGGCAAACCAGCCATATCAGTAAGAATAAATAGAACACCAACACTGTGGCTTCTCTGATTTTGACACATATTCTCAATCTTTCAAAAGTCCAATAGTGTTGCCAGAAAAGCATTTTCCTTTTAAGCCTTATAATAAGCTGGTCCATTGTTGTCATCATTCCTTGCCTGACATGTGATTTTATTTTATTTCCACAACACAGTAAATTTTGATAGATCACAGTAATTTCAACCCATGAGGAACTTCCAACTGTAGGAGTGAATTAGAAAGATATTTTTATATTGCCTATTTAAGATAACAGGTCCTAGCACCAAGCTTCGGGCAAAATACATCAAAAGAATGAACTGAAGGTTAAGGTTCCTTTTAGATCTCAATTTTTATAACATCACAAAAATTCTTGCCTAAAAGCAATCCAAATTATTCAACTGCAAGATATTCTATATTCACCTCATTCAGCCTGAGGGAAAGAACAAAGTCAGTAGCAGGAAACACTTCTAAGGTTGAAGCACATTCGTCTTCTCATTATGTTCTTCTGAGTCACCAGTCCCTGAATACGACACCAGGGCCCCTCAGAGAGAAAACCCAAGGAAAAGCTCTTTGAAAAGTTTTCTATGATGTCGTATTTGCAAAGGTAATTCTCACGTGAAAAGAAGCCATAAGAAATTCAAGTAATGAAACTGAACTACCATGTCCAACAATTATTGCCATTTTACCCTGCCCAGATCAGTCAATTAAAGTTAACTCTCTCTCCAAATTAGTGTTAGATAGCACTGAATCCCAATTTGATTTAAAAAAATACTTTGTACACTTGTTTCTATTTTTAAAAGTTTCTTGCTGTGATTACGAAAAAAATGTGGGAATGAAGGGTGGTTTGTTTGCCTCTAATGCTGTTTATCACAGAACAGGGTTGATACTCAGTCTCAGGAGGCTCCGTGGGGATCTATACTCGAGAGTTTGTATACTGAACTAACCAGACATCCTCATTATAAGTTGATTCCAAATATAAAGGAATCCAGTGGCACGTTATCCAGAAGCAACTTTGATGACAAGTTTCTAGTCGGGTCTTCCTGGTGTCTGTTTTGTGCAAGACCTTGTCTTTCATTCTCACACACACACACAGCCCAGTGGGGTTGTGCAACACCATAGCCCTGCTTAAATCCTTCTTTAAAAAGAAAAAAACTGTATTTGGGTCTAACTGACATATAAAAAATTGCACACATTTAATGTATACATCTTGATGGGTTTGACATTTGCACACACCTGTCATACGATCACCACAACCAACGTATTAAACATAACCATCACCTCCAAAAATTTCCTTGTGCTCTTTTGTGGGCTTTTTTTAATTTGTTGCTGGTTTGGGGGTTAGAGGACTTAATATGAGATATATATTCTTAACATATCTTAAGCTTCACAATGCCGTACTGTTAACTATGGGCACACGTGAATAAATGCTTCACGATATTGACGACAATGACAATGAACATGACATCAGGTACTATTACATATGTTCATTTATTTACATAATCAATGATTTCGTATTGACCACCGCATTTGTGCCAGGCCCCTGTCTGGGCATTGGTGACAGGACAACGAACAAGGAAAACAAGGCGCCTGACCTCCTGAAGTTCTACATTTCAGTGAAGGGAGGGAGAAAGTAAACAAAGCATATGTGAATAAAATCATTTGAAATACTGATAAGCGCTATGGAGAAAATACAGTTGAACAAAATGGGAAGCGACCAGGCAAGACAATTTACAAAGGTTCACTAAAGCACACAGAGAGAGCGATCAGCTCATCGGGCCATCTTGCACCCACAAAAACCAGTGGAGTTCCTATGCAGAGAATATTGTGGAAACATAACATATTCCAATATCAGATGTTTGAAGGCCAGGCAAGGAATCAATGTACCAATAAAAACATTCAACTCACATCAGATTTAAACTGGGGTCGGCTTTAAAAAGTCTCCCATTAGATTCAGGGGGCATACCTTGATAACACAGGTAGTTCCCTCCTGTTTCAGCTTTCAAAAGCTGTGCGCCTAAAGACTAGCCACAATTCTGATATTTAGCAACGAAGGGGAAAAAAGCACATTTTCAACTTTGTCTGGAAGACAGAACACAAAAACTATAAATCCTGAAAGGTCTCACTGAACTGATATCACCACCACACTCGGAAGTCAGGAAAGGGATGCGATTTTCCAATCAACAAATTAACAAAGTCAAAATGCGACATGGGAGGGCAAAGGTAGCTGCAAATGGTCTAGGTATGGATTGTTTATAACCATTTCTTTCAAGAGAGCTCTTTTTTTAAATTTTTTTAACATTTATTTATTTTTGAGAGACAGAGAGAGGTAGAGCATGAGCAGGGGAGGGGGAGAGAGAGAGAGAGATACAGAATCCAAAGCAGGCTCCAGGCTCTGAGATGTCAGCACAGAGCCTGACGCGGGGCTTGAACTCACGACCTGCGAGACCATGACCTGAGCTGAAGTCAGACGCTCAACCAACTGAGCCACGCAGGCGCCCCAAGACAGCTCTTTTAATACTTGACATGATATTAACTAAGAAACAAACCTTCTCTGAATTTATATAATGTCTTTCAAGTACTCAATGCAATTTGTAAACGGTAATTTATAAATGTGTTTGGCAAAGATATCTGCAAAAGTGAGGGAAGGACGTGACGCTCTTGCTACATGCAGGACACTCAGCCATCCTCAATGAAGCAGCCGTGTTCATTTGAAGGATCAATGGATGGCAGCGAGCTGGAGACAGGGACGCCAGCTCAAGGTTCCTCGGCATCCTCTGTACCCCTGCGGCAGATAACACAGGTCAAATATTCCAGCTTATCTTTGCTCTCGGTCCTAGTCCATTTGAGCTCCTGTAACAAAATACCACTGTGACCAACAGATAATTTCTGCCTCACAGTTTTGGAGGCTGGAGGTCCGAGATCAGGTGCCGGCATGGCCAGGTTCTGGTGAAGGCCCCTTCTCGGTTGCAGACCTCAAATTTCTCATTGTGTTCTCACCAGTTAAGAAGTCTTGGCCTTTCTGATCGGCCACAAAGTCTACTTTCTGAGATAATTCTAATCCATGTTCACTTGTAATAGCAGAACTTTTTATTATTATTTGTGATATTTCACTTTGTTAATTGATAAGAGGCTGAAGTGAAACATATACTGTCATTCTTTACCTCGGTTTTAATTGAGCTCTGCTCTAATTATCAACAGACGAGACATTCGTGTTTGGCATCCATGTTGGTCTCCCACCTGCATTCTGCATTCTCTCTGTGCTGCAGCCTTAGCCACCTGACCTGGGGGTGTGTGAGGGCACCTGTGTCCCAGGGCTCACAGAACGGTCCACAGGGGACACATTAAACAGTAAGTCTCCTATATGCACTAGTCTTTTTTCATAAATAAGAAAGAAGTTGGACTTCTATTAATCATTGGGAGAACAAACTTAGTGTTTACGTGTGAAATGGTCATACAGCATGTGCAGGATGCCAGGCTTGAAGAAAGAGTCGGAGTTCACTGCCATATTTGAGCTTCTTGACATGATCAAGAAAACATCAAGACTCAAATGTCTTCGGTTCTACTTAAATTAGCTCCATTATGACAGAAAGCAGTGATCTCATCAGACCTGACTTATAACCTGCAAGAAATTCAAAACTGCCAAAGGCTATTTCATTATTACCACGACCTCCATAGTTGTGTGCCTATTTTGTAATCTACATAATTTATCTGCATAGTACCACATACGTATAATTTATATATATATACATGTATGTATATATAGAGGATGTTTCTAACACAACATTTTATTAGAAAGGCTGTTCAGTCAAAATAGTTTAGAGACTCTAGTCTAAAACACCATCTAAATCATACCAATCCCTTAATTGAAAACTATCATTTAATCTCCACTGGCTACAAGGTAGAGTCCCAACCCCCTTTCTTATCCTTAATTCCTACCACTCTTTTATTCCTGCCAACTGCATGGACTCATTCAGTCTTCCCTGATCTGGTTATAGTACTTTGAGTATCTACTTCTACATGATATTTCCACAGCTGGGGACGACTGTTATTTCCCCCTTCTCAAGTGGCAAATTTCCACACATCTTTTGCACCCTGATGGATGGTCACCTGCTCTGTGAAGCATGCCATCTTAGCCACTGGGGATCCACATCCGTGTCTCCCCCATAAGGACAGGAGCCCTGTGAGGCAGGAAACACATCCTATTCTCTGCAGGTCTTCTACACCAAACAGGAATGAATGTTAATCAACGCCTTCGTAAATATATCTAAATCCATTTAGATGTGGCAAAGTATCCTTAACAACTGTAATATTTCCACTACTTGGTTCTGGTGAGGAGAATGTCATAAATCACTGCCATCTATGACGAGTGCTTGTAGGCAAAATATCTTTATAAATTTTACACTGAAGTAAAAATGCCATGAGAAGAGATACAGGAATAAATCAGAGCTCAACAAAACGGACTTGTGTACCCAAACTAATGCCAAATATATAATTTCATAGATCTCTTAAAAGAATCTAGAAATTCTGGCACTGGGCATTTTCTGAAAAGCGTCTCAGTTGTACAACATTGCCACCTAGTGGTAGACTTCGTAACACAGTAAGTCAATCCGATTTTCACGGTTTCAAAGATAATATATTAAGTTAGCTTCTGGCCATAGTGGAATAACATAGGATGAATTTGCCCTTCCACCAGGGGGGGGAAAAAAACGGATAAAATATACCACACAATTGTTCGCAAGATACTGGATAACAGGCAATAAAGGACACTAGTTCTGTGAAACAGATAACAAACAAGGTCAGCCCCTCAGTTGTCCCCAGATTGATTGCCGCCCTGAAAGAGATCCCAGACCACAGTGCAAGGAGGGCGGCGGCGGGGGGAGAGGAGAGTCATTATTGATAATGTGTCAATATTTGCTTATCAACTGTAACTTTGTCGCACTAATGCAAGATGTTAATTATAAGAGAAATTGTGTTTATAAGAACGCTTTGTACTTCACGCTCAATTTTTTCTGTAAAGCTAAAATTGCACTGCACAGTGTATGTGGGCAAGGTTTTCAGAGCTCTGGGGGTACCCCTGGGCCAGCTGCGGGGATCCACAGGTGAGACATTCCCAGCAGCCAAGGGGCAGACTTCTCGATGGAATCTGCGATGCAGTTAGTAGGATCACGTGCCTTTAATGCCCTCTAAGAGTCTTATCTGCCGCTCCCAGCCTCTTCCCGACCCCCAGCCCCACTCCCCTAGTCCTAAAGCTCATGATTTAGTCCTCTGGATGGAGCAAGAGAGAAATGACTCCCTTTGGCAGCGTCCCACACAACCAGGAAAGCGGGTACTCACTCGTAGGTTCTCCCTTTCCCCATAGGAGAAATTAGAGGGAGGATGAGAGCTCTCTTGGCCCTAAGCTGTGCAGCCCTGGGGAAGGTGTGAGGAAGGTCAAACTATTCCTTCTATCCACTCCAATGTGTCCAAACTTTTATTTGTGCCCCAACAGTGTGATGGAAATTCTCCTCTGGAAACTCAAACTTCTACAAAGTTCTCTCATCAGTATTTTCCAGGGTCTCCTAGACTGGCAGCCAAGAGGGACTGGAGTGGGTTCACGGACCAATGCAGGGTCCACAGCCAAGACCTAGATCTATGTGCCTATTCGCCAATGGACAGGTGGGTGAGACTCCACCTGGGACCCTTGGCATGTGGTGCTGGATCCAACAGCTCCCACAAAGCTCATCCACTTTTGTCTGTGGATGAATGCCAAACCGGGGGGGGGGGGGGGGGGGCAGGTGCAAAAACAAGGTACACTCCTGTGATGCTGGCACCCTGGATACATTTTTGATTGTCATGTTGGGGAAGGATGCTACTGGCATTGAGTGGAACAGAAAACAGGGATACAGACAAACATCTCCTAACTGTATAGGACAGCTCCCATGAAGAATGATCCTTTACAAAATGTCAACAGAACCAAGGCTGAGAGATGATGAAAATTTTCCAAACAGTTCTGAAAAAGAAGAACAAGAGTAGATGACTTAAACTACCTGATTTCAAGAGTTAATATAAAGCCATGGTGACTGAAACAGTGCAAATGCTGTAAAGATAGACAAATCAATGGAACAGAGTGAGGAATACAGAAACAGACTTATACATATACAGTGATTTTTCCACCAAAGCACCAAGGCCATTTGATGGGGAAAGGATCTTTCAACAAATTGTACTGAAACAATAAAATATATGTATGAACCTTTACCCTTACCTCACACCATATACAAAAACTAACTCAGGCTGTATCATAGGCCAATTTCAGGAGCTAAATCTGTAAACATTCTAGGAGAAAACTAAGAGAAAATCTTAGTGATCCTAGGGATGAAAAAGTTAATTAAATACAACACGAAGAGAACAAAATTGTTTTAATTTAATAAATTTCACTTCAGGGGCGCCTGGGTGGCTCAGTTGGTTGACTGTCTGACTTTGGCTCAGGTCATGATCTCATGGTTCATGAATTCAAGCCCTGCAGCAGGCTCTGTGCTGACCTCTCGGAGCCTGGAGCCTGCTTCAGATTCTGTGTCTCCCTTTCTTTCTGCCCCTCCCCCACTCGCACTCTGTGTCTCTCTCAAAAATAAACATTAAAAAAATTTTTTTAAGCTTCTTAATAAATTTCACTTCTTTCATAGGTATTTTGCACTCCTAGAAAAAGGTCTCCAGTAAAACACTGTATGCATTGTCTGAAGTCCGATGCCTAGTGAGGGATGAAGGCAGCGGCTGACAGGGATGTGTGCCCACCAGCCCAAGAACCTGATATCCCCACCCCTGCCCCTTCATTCACAGACTGCACTCGGGCAACCTCACCCCTGTCACTAGCATCCTCCAGGGGAGCAGACGGTAGAATCCACACTTCCATCACCTGCCTCCATGCCCGCTCGGCCAGGGCTTCTGTTTGCTTCCTTTGCAGGTGTGGGTCAAGAAAATGTCCATAGCACTCACACTCACTGTGTGTCATCGGTGCCATCTAAGCATCACATCCTTGGCACAGGATCACCCACCCTTGGCAGGCCCCTGGGTGCAAGAGATTTAATATCACATGGATTTCCATATGCCCTGCCTGGAACCAGCTCTGTTCTGGCAAGCAACCAGATCAGGTACCTAATTTGAGTGTTGTGACCAGCCTGGCCACACACAAAACCAAGTCCCAGGTAAAGACAAAGTTCACTCCAATGTGGAGACGATGAGTGTGGAGGCAGTGGCACCAGACGATGCCAAGAGAGCTTGACTTTGTCATCTGCCTCAGTCCGGGCCCTTGGCTGTGCTCCCACTTCCCTTATTCCTGACTCAGCCTGAAGTCTTCTTCCCCAGGAAGGACAGGGTCTGACAAAGTCCGAAGCAGAGGACATGAAGGACAAAGTGTTACTGCACGTGAGGGTTCTCATAATGGTGATAAAAATGATATTCTGGATGTGATGTGACTTCACAGTGGCCTCTGGGCCACGGTGGGTGTGCCAGTATTCATGATGATCTGTGTGCTGCTGGTCCTGCAGAACTTCTAGGGGGCCTTAGGCCAGACCCAGATCCCCACTCATTGCTACGTGCAGTGGCAGTCGTGATAGTCATGGTCAGATTCACCGTTATCGAGATCTGACTTAAAATATATACCTGACTTCCTAGAGGGACAAAGTGGACACTGGAGACTCTGCCCCTCTGGAGGAAAGACAATACATTTTTGAGAAGCTATGACTAAGTGAAAATGTGTTTCAAGGGCCTGAGTCAGAAGGGTTCACCGGAACCCTTTGGGGAGACACAGTACCAGCAATAAGAAAGTTGGAGACCATGAATAAAGACCTGTAGAGGAGACATTCCAAAACTACCCAATGAGGAGAAATCTCAAGATCTGAAACAAGTCAAACAAATGGCTGACATTACCAGAAAAACCCAGTCTTTACAAGCAACATCAGAGAACCAAAATCAAGTCACTGTCGCTGTTAACCTCTGCAAAATCCATCAGGAAAATGAAGAAAAAAAAAATCAGGGAGCTCTTAGAGATGCTCTGGACAAAAATCCTCAACTTCAAGGAAGCCTGATCAAAGAAGTCAGATCAAGCTTCCAGGTAAACATTGCAGAAGATGGGGGCAGGGCTGCTGCTGTCAGACTTCAGATGTTTTAGAAAAGCTTAAGCGGATAGCTCAGGTTCTTCCCCCATGCCAGTCTTCCCCCATGCCAGAAATTCAGAAAAAAAATAGCCTAGGAATCTTCTCCAACAAGGGGCTTCACTGGCCCCACAATTTCTCCTCATCCTCCATCAGCCACAGGAAATGTCTCTGCACCAAAGACTGTCCACACCACCTGAAAACAGAAGTGAATCACCACCCAGTTGACCCCATTTTCCATTGATCCTACAATTACAGAACCAGAACCACAGCAAAATGTTCTTATTCTCTCCACTAAAATCATTTTCTAATACAATTTAAGTTTTATTGCTATTAAGTGATTATGTAATGTCTAAAATGAAAACCACATGGGGTTCATACTTCGTAGATAATGTTCTATAGTTGTAGATTATTTCAATGTGACACTAAGTTAATTGCTTCATTTTATTCTATTTGCAAACAGCATAATTACAGTTTATGTTGTTTTTAGGAAGTCTTCTAAAATAATCCAGGAAACCAGTATTTCATTTTGCCTTTCTCTTAAAATAATTTTGATGCTTCTCTTCTGGTTTTATTGCCATTGTATAAAGTGATTACACAACATCTCAATAGGAGACCTGACAGAATTACAACATTGAGAATTGTGGATTATTTTGTTCCTGATGTGAATGTGAATCAGATTTAACCCTGAGGCCACCTGCTTCCACCCCACTCAACCTGCACTCCTGAGGGTACTGAGAGGCAACGTTAACCTTGACTCTGAAAGGTGCCCCAGGGGAGCCCTGACTGGGTTCAAAGGTCAAGCCCAGCAACTCTTCACCTAGGACCTGACCCAGGCAAAATTATGAAGGCGACAATGCCTTTCCAGGACCCCGACTCTCTTCCCAGTCCTGTGTCCTGAATCACCCTGCCCCATCACAAGCATGGATTTAGGGATGGAAAGGACCTCAGAGGCCAGCAGTCAACCCCTACTCCCTCCTTCCCTGAATCGTCTCCACTTTACAACTGTACAGCAAATGGAAACAACTTAAGACCCTAAATGAGACCATGAGGCCATGATGCTAAAAGCCCACCAATGCCTCTAAATCACACTGAGATTCAAATCCATGCTCCAGTGACCCGTGAGGTGATGCATGTCCTGGTCCAGACATGTGCAGGCCCACGCCCCTCCTACACAGCCACTGACCATCCTTCTGTCCAACCAGCATCTCAAGCTCACTCGTGTCATTTCTTCCACCAGGAACACCTTTCCCCAGATGGGTGGGTGTTGCCTCCTTCATTTCGACACCCACTCTGGTCCTGTCTTCTTGAAGGGCGCCCTTTCCTGACCACCACAGACTAGTGGTTGTATTCATCCATTCCTCTCTATCACTTCACCCCACGTATGGCCTCATAGTGCCCATCCTTTCTGAAATCATCTTATTTCCATGTTTATTCGCATGTATTTTCTGCATCACCCTCCGCCCTACAAGGACAAGTAGAACAGAGATTATCTTATTCCTGCTGAGGCCTCTCTCCTGTCTAGAGCATGAAAGGCACTCAAGGGTTGCAGAAATTGAGCAAGAAATGAACAAGTGACTCCAGTGGGAAGACAGCCATGCAGCCTCAGACCTGCCCAGATGGTAATGGTGGGTCTCCCACATACGTGTGGTGCCTCCTTGGAGCCAAACCTGGACCCAGCTGTTCCCACTGGCTGAATGTTCCCTGAAGAATGCAGGCTTTATCCTAGAAACGGCTCCTGTCTCATGTGTGGGTTTCAGGCCAAAGGCTCCACAGTAATGCAGATCATGTAGAAGGTAGAGGAAACTCAAGGTTGTAGGGAAAGAGGAAGCAATGTTACTGAAAGAGACACAGTGGGGTGGTCACTGCCTCCTGTACTGAGTGTTGAGCAGGAAGGAGCTCAGGTGCTTTTATGGTAAAAGAAAACCCACTGGACTTCAAGGCCCAGATTTTCCACTGGTTTGGATAGTCCCTAGCAAGGAGGAACTTGCAAGCACTCAACACTCAGCTCTTCCCTAGAAGTCATGGCAAATATTTGCAAAGCACAGAACTCAAGAAAGCACAGACTTTCATAGGAACTCCGTGCTATTCTCCACTTCATCCTGCTCAAAACCCACATAGGGCTGCCCTCTAGTGCAAGGGTTACATGTAGAGATGGGGAGATGGAAGTTCAAACAAGCTTCAAGTTATAAAACATTAAGGGGTGGTTGTCAGCTTGTGCTCTGAAGCCCAGGGACCAGGCTCCCCTTTGTACCTTCCCAGTTGGGTATCTTTGGGCACGTCACCTAGACCTGCTCCCTCAAACTCCTCACCTCTGACAGAGTTGTACAGGTTAAATGAGATGAGTTTATGGAAAACACTTAGCCCATGGTCAAATAAGTTGCTATTTTTACAATCACAAGTCTAAGTTAATGACATAACTGGCATTGCATCTGGGACATCCGTCCCCAAATCGCATTCATTTTCCATTCTCTGGAAAGCCGTTTTGCCTCTGAGTTTTACTGGCTGTCACACTGCACCAAAATGCAGTGTGAGAACCTCTCATGGAAGGAAATGGTCACTTACTTAGGAAGAGGTGCCCCCGGAAATTGTGAACATGCATATGCTTGGGCAGGTGTCTGCAGGGAGGACACATCTGAGCACACTCTTCCAGGGACCAAGCCAAACACCAGAGGGTGCAGGTGGGAAAGGGGCTCGGCCTTGAGTGCAGATCACAGGAATAGTCCCTGGAGCTGGGAAAGATCAAGGGAATTCAGGGCTGGTCATTCCAGGCTCACTGTGAGTGGGTAAGAAACAGTGGGAATGCAACTGGCAAATGCAGTCCTAATTAGAACCGGGGGCAGCGGTTGGGGGATCCTTTCTGGAAGTGGCAAAAACATTTTGGAGATAACTATGGGAACAAATGTGAGAGGGTCCATAAAGTAACATCGGAAATAATCTCGTGAGTGCTTCTTGGCAACAGGAGCAGCTGAAACCCAGGGAATATTCCCTCTGCCCTACTCTGAGCACTAGATCTAATTTGTGTCACCATCTGGTATCACCAGCATTTGAGTCTGAGCCTGTCTTCAAGTTCAGAGTGTGGCATGGTCTCTGCCTCACTCCTGGCCATTGGTGACCTGCAGGCCTTTTACACAGACCACTCACTGCTCACGTACAAACCGGATAGGGCTGTAGTTCTCAGATAATGTTCTAGAACTATACGTTTTTTCAGTGTGACTCTCGAAATCCAATGTCTCCATGTTGTTCTATTTGTAGGTGTAATGACAGTATTTTGTAGCTATTAATAAAGTCCACTAAAATAATCAGAAACACAGAATTTTCTTTTTTCTTAAAATGACTGATATTTTTTTCCTCTTCTGCTTTCATTGCTAGTATATAAGTAAGAACGGTATTTTGGTTGGCTATATTTAACAAGGCCCCATAACACAGACACTAAGTGGCAATTTTATATGAGTGGACTCACAACCGGGAGATGTGAAACACAACGTTTATTTTAGTTGAGACAAGAGCCGAGTTACTCTAGTTATAACACTAGTATGTTTAACAAAATCAACGTTTGACTTAAGAAAAGGTAAGGCTGTGAAACATTTTATATGGCCAAGCACCCCTTCGGCATTCATCATGTGTAACTGTAATGATGGCTCCAAAGAGACCTGCCCTATGAATTCTGCCACCTTCATCCTTCACCCTCAGAATGGAGCTTTGGCCTCGATTAGCAGCCCAGAGAGGGAGCTTTGCTCCAGGAGCAACCCAGTTTCCCACACTTATGAGTCAGTGCTCTCCACTCACCCTCTACCACCATGACCCTGACTGACACCTACCAGAACCAGCCTTTCAAAGAACACGTTTCAGTTCAGTTTGGTACAGAAGACATGGGAGTCATCAGAATGTGTAAGAGAAGCACTGAACTCATGTTTAACCCTAAGACCACAAGCTTTTTACGTTCTGCAAGCTAAAGTACCTGGGATGATTCTTAAGACTCAATCTTAATCTTAACTCTGAAAGGTGCCCCAGGTGGGCCCCTTCTGAATTCATAGGACAAACCCAGTCCTCTTCAGCCAGGCCAGCCCCCAGAAGAAAATTATTCTAACAGAGACATTTTCAGGGCCTTGATCCTCGGTTCTGTTCTGTGCCCTTCACCTCCTGTCTCCATCACAAGTCTGGACTTGGGATTAGAAAGGACCTCAAAAGGCCAGTCTGTCAACCCTTGTCCCTTCCAGACTACCAACCCTGTGACCACCTGCCACCCAGTGACAACTGGAACTGATGTCGATGGACAGTTTAGAATTCTGCCTTCCATCAGGAAAGGCTTCTTAATGTTCTGTTAATATGTCAAGGTCAGGTTTGTTTGTTTGTTTGTTTGTTTGTTTTTCAGAGCCTCACACTGGCTATTTCCTCTGCCAGGAACACCTTTCCCCAGACAGGTGGGTGCTGCCTTCTTCATTTGATACTAGCTCTGCTCCTGACTTCGAAAGTGACTTTCATGACCACCACACCCTACTGACTGCGCTCACTGTGTCCCTCTTGATCCCTTCTCCCTATTCACGGCCTCATAGAACCCATCCTCTCCGAAATAATTTTATTTTCATGTTTGTTGCCCATGTAGTGTCTGCATTTCCCTCTGAACGGTAAAGGTGAATCTTATTCTCACTGAGCCCTCTCCTGTCCAGCACATAACAGGCACTCATTAAGGATCTGGGGAATCGAGCAAGAAATGAATGGATGAATCCAGTCAGGCAGGACCTGAGACCTCATACAGTTCTGGCAGTTCTGGGCAGAACCCACATGCCTGTGGTGCCTCTTTCAAGCCTTACCTAGGACCCTGTTGTTCCCCGCTGCCCACACATTCCCTAAGGAACCTCAGCTTTATCTTACAGACTGCTCCACCCTCTCGCATGGGTGATGGGCCAGCCCCTTTGAGGTTGACCCTTGACGGTGAGTCATATACTCCACGTTAATGTGGGTGTGGGAATGGTTGTGAACCAGGGTTGTGGGAAAGTTGGAAGAAGATGCCAAGGAAAGAGACATGGTAAGGATGGAACTCCTAAACCAAAGTTGAGCAGCAGAGAGCACGGGTGCTGTTGTGTTAAAGGAAAAGCCACTGGATCTCAGGGACCCAGATCATTTCACTGGCCTGGACAGTTCCAAGTGAGGAGGCAGAAAAGTGCATGCACTGATCAAGTCTTCCCTGGATGCAGGAATGAATGTTGTGGGCACACGACTACCAAAGCACAGAGTGCCATATTGTCTCCACACCAGGTTTTTATTGATCTCACTGAAGCTCACTCTGGCTCTCCTTGAGGAAGGGGATGGCATGTAGAGGTGAGGAAACTGAGGCTCAAACTCAAACAAGCTCCAAATCACACAACATTCAGTTGGTTGACACCTCAAGCTCTGAAGCCAGGCTTCCTGGGGTGAGCCTCACCTCTGCACCTTGCTAGCCAGGTACTCTGGACAGGTGATTTAAGTCTGCCTGCCCTCAACAGTCCCAGCTCGAGCGTGGATGAGGGTTGTTGTGCAGGTTAGCAGAGAGGAATTTACGTAAAGCCCGTGGCACATGTAAACCCTCCACTAAGCTGTTCCTTTTAGCATCACAAACGAAGCTGAGGACACACCTGGTATTGAATCTGGGACTTTTACCCCCAAATTCCATTCACTTCCACTCTCTGAAAAACTGTCTGCCTGTGTTTAAACTGTGCTTGCCTTGTAGATGGGTTCAAAGTGTTGGCAGTATGAGGATGTTTCCTGGAGGAAAATGGTAAGCATCGTTCACTCAGAAGAAGGAAACAGGGCGACTGTGAGTAAGCATGGGCCGCAGCCAGGTGCATGCAAGCTGAAGCACATGGGCACAGCTTTCAAGGACAGAGTCAACCATTGGTGGGGACATGGTAGCAGAGAGGGGTTCAGCAGAAAACTCTGAGTGCCAGACAACAAGAACTGCCCCTGAGGTGAAGGAAACCACAGCTAGAGGGGGCTTTTCAGGCTCTGTGAGGGTGTGAAAGAAATGCTTAAGAAGTCACTACCATGTGGGATCCCAGTTAGGCACCAAGGGGACACTGCTTACACACCGACAAAAGATTGTAGAGCTCACTATCAAAATAAACACAAGGGGGTATCTTAGGTAGTATTAGAAGAAACATTTCGGGTCTTCTCTGAAATAATTATATACATCTCAGTGAGTGATTCCCTCCCCAGCTGCCCTGAGGACAGCAGGGCAAAGTCACTAATTCGTGTCACCATCCGGTATCACCGGCACTTGAGTCTGAGTCTGTCTTCAAGTTCAGAGTGTGACAAGGTCTCTGGCTCACTCCAGGCCACTGGCGACCTTAGATAATATTCTAGAACTGTAGGGTTTTTTCAGTGTGACTCTCGAAATTCAGTGTTTCCAGGTCATTCTATTTGGAGGTGTTGTAATGACAGTTTCTTTGTTCTTGTTAACAAGTCCACTGAAATAATCAGAAACACAGCAAGAATTTTGTCTTTCTTCTGAAATAATTTCGATTTCTTTCTCTTTGTTTTCTTGATTTAAGTGATTGTACAATACCTCAAATGGAGAACTAACAAGATTATAATTTTAGGGTAATTTTTAATAAATGTTCATTACACAAAATATGAGTTACATTTTTGTCATTACTATAGAATGACAACAGGAATACTTTTTCCGTCTTCTGATGTCAGTTTGGACTTTCTTGTAATTGTTTTCACTACTGTTGCTAAGTAATTGTATATTTGCTCAAAATTGAAGCTCAGAAGAATTACTATTTTGAAGATAGTGCTTCATAAATGGATTTCGTTTGGAAGTAAATTTGGTGAGTGCCTTGTTTCTTTGTCCTAGGCTGTGTAAGGACAGTATTTCAGAGATGGCTGTTTCTTAAGATCCCATAACGAGAGTTTATCTTGAGTTGATGCTACTTACAAAGACTGATATAGCTAACTGATAAGTAATTTTTGAAAGAAAGTGGTCTGTGAAACTTCCGTAGGCCCAGCATCACTTCCTTCAGTATCCATCATGGATTTAACTGTATCAACAGCTCCGAGGAGACCTGCCTGTGGATTCAGATGCCTTCAGCCTCCAGCCTCAAAATCCAACTCTACACGAAGATTTACCAACACAGACAGGGAGTTTTCCTTCAGAGGCCATCCAATTTCACATTTTTTTTCCTTATAGCATCCTACTCCATCCCTGCTGACCCCACTGGCCTTGACTATCATCGCTCAGAACCGGCCTCTCAGGGTGCACACTTCAGTGACTGAGAATTTGGTAAAGTGGAGTCCCTGGGGTGCCTAAGAGGGAATCTGTACTCGGATTTAACCAGTGGCCACACGGTGCTTCACCCTCCTAAGGCTAACACTTCAACCCAGTGTTCTTCTACCAGGGCTAGCCCAAGGCCAAAGTATGATGGTGAAAACACTTTTCAGGACCCCTAATTCCCTTCTCTGTTCTAATGTCCTTCTCCCTCCCCATCTCAAGGCCTATCTTGGGAATGGAAGGGACCTCAGCAGAGCTGTCGACCCTCCCCTGCTCCCAGATTGTCACCTCCATCCTCAGCCCCGGCCTGGCCAACCTGGTGACAGGTGAAGGTGACGTGCACAAATAGTTTAGAGCTCTGTCTTCCACCAGGACAGAACAAGAGCACGTGACCCGAGAGGCACTGGCCCCTGTTGAGAACCAGCCCACCACAACTGGACCTTGGGAAGCCCTACTTCTTCCGGGATCATTTTCCTCTCACTACCGCAGGGCTGCTAGGACACTTACACAAGGCTGTGGGTATGCAGCTGCCCTTCGACCCTTGGAGTATTGCTGGTGCAGAGGTCATAGCAAGTCACAGGCAGAAATAACCATCTACACACGAGCTGGGCTACAGCAAGTCACTGGCCTGATGACCCTGAGGTCCTCAAGAATGGCTGATCTTAATGAGGTGGGTGGTCCAGGAGTAAATGTATTCTGTTGCTCAACTTAACAAAATACAGACGACTTCCCAGTCTGGCAGGGATGGGCATAAAGGATGCACATCTCTGCCCTTGGCCACAGATGAATGAGACTATTATTAAAAAATTTCCAAAGAGGCTCTTACTTAGTTTCTGAAGACAAATTACCCAGTGGTCATTTGGAGGGAAATAGTAGCCCAGAGAAAGCACCCTCCTTCCACAGCCAAAGAAGCAGTGTGAGCTTTTAGCTACACGACATTTTTCTTGATCATATGACTTTGGGTTTTCTTTGATCATATTGAATTATGAATACTTTGGAGATTGGCAGATTTGTCCCCAACTAAAGCAAGTATATTGGGGCTTCATCAGTTAATGCTCTAGAACCGCCTTTGCCTGGAGGTTTCCCAATACATCCTGAACCTAAACAGACTGTCCACGTAGGCTGGGCCTAAGGCTCTGACCACCAGCATGACCCAGATGAGACGCGGCCCCTGGACACATCACTGAGTACTGATTTACTCGAAGTGTTCTTCGATATCAAATGTGCCTGAGGGATCTAATGATGTCCAAGGCAAGCCCAACATAGGTCCAGGCAAATCGCCTCTCAGCAAAGATCTGTTTCTCAGCACACCACACTGGGCACCAAGTCCACCAATCTCTTTGGTATCTTGTTTCCAATTATCTATCTCTTTAGAACTTGAGTTTTTATTCCTCTTGATGTTATAAATTTTGTTTACGAATTTTGATTATGATACTGGATCCAACCTAAGGATGTTTTAGAATTGGATCTGGGAAGGAAAGGCATGTAGCAAATGAATATACATCCCATAATAAACTGAAAGCACAATTTCCTAAAAAACATAATTTTGCTAAAAAACAAAAAACTTTTTTTTCTGTTAAATAATTGCATTAACCAAGGCGCTTTAAAACAAAATAATGGAATCTGAGTTTCAGCCGATAGAAGCATTTTCTTTAATAACACTTTGTATTTCCTCAGTGGACTGAGAGATAATTAAGGAAAACAAAATTAGAATAGAAGAAAGATTCTAGAATTGAGGTCTGATTATTTGGTTAGACTATTCATTTATATTTCTTCAGTTAGCATACCTAATTTATAGAATTGATAGACTATTTGGGACATTGCAGGTTTCAGAAAGGCAACTAGTCTTTTTTTTAAGTTTATTTATTTTGAGAGAGAGAGAGAGAGAGAGAGAGAGTGATGGGGAGGAGCAGAGAGAGAGGAAGAGACAGAGAATCCCAAGCAGGCTCCACAATGCACCACAGAACCTGATATGGGGCTCAAACTCACAACCATGAGATCATGATTTGAGCCGAAACTAAGAGACGCTTAACCGACCGAGGCACCCAGGCGCTCCATCAACAGGTCTTTTTCTTAGACAAAATAACAGAATATAAAAATAATAATAACAGAAGAATATTATCAGAACATATAATAAGTACATGAGTATATTATAAATAATTTATTCTATAAATATAAGTGAATGTATATTTATTCATATTCATGTATAGTATGTGTTACGAGGAATATGAAGAAAGGGCTACACTAGATAATTAGCAATAAAAAATGAAGTATGTGCTATGATGAGTCCAAGATTAGAGGTAAGAAGATGTGCTATGACATAAAATTGGTGTTAAGGAAATCTTAAGATCTGAATACATTATGAAATTTCTAGCTACTTCTGTCAGGTTCCCAGGGTCTCACACTGTCTTCCATGTCATTAGGATCCCAGCGGTGACAGCTTAACCAATGTATTCACAGAGAACTACCACTGGTTCCTTAGGACTATATGCATGTGAAATAGTTCTGAAAAGGACCCTAGGATTGAATGAGAAGAAATACACTTTGTACGTACCCATTTCCATCACATTTAATAAAATTTACGTTCTTGGGAATTTCACTTTTTATTTTGAAATTTTAAGTTTATTATTTTGAGAGAGAGAGAAAGAGTGAGTCGGGGAGGGGTAGAGAGAGAGGGAGAGAGAATCCCAAGTAGGCTCCACACGGTCAGTGGTTGGGGCTCAAATCTATGAACCATGAGATCATGACTTAAGCCAAAGTCGGACGCTTAACCAACTGAGCCACCCAGGGTGCCCCTATTTTGAACTTCTTAAATTGAATACTGGAAATAAAATATGACTGATACTAAAACTTACTTTCATTTCTTCTTGTAGCACCCAGACAGCAAGGAGCCTCAGATTTTAGAACAGCAGGATTCAGTGATAACGTTGAATTTTATCAAGTCTGGGAGCCAAGAGAAAAATGGCATGAATATCTTAGAATACCAGAATGATGTGAAAGCATCTAAAATAAAAGGGTAACTTTAAATGATACATTAATAACTACAATTTAAGTCATAGAATAATTAACAAAAATATTAAACATCAATTATAATTGAGTGTTCTAATAGTAAACATATTATAAATTCCAACTTTGTTAACAATTTTATATCATCTGGGCTCATTACTGATACTGGGTTATGAAATAATTATTAATAGAATAACTATATTTTATCAATATAATAATTATGTTATTAAGTATTCAAATATTGATTAACAGAAACTTAATTTTGAATATAATTATTACCAATATTAGTGATTGATAAAATATTATGTTTTCACAATTTTTTAGGGCAATACTTTTCTAAGTTTACCATTAATACTTATACAGAGTCATATGCAATATCTCTTGGCAAATAAAGTAACATTCCTTATACTGATGTTATTTTCTGTTTGACTGAAGAAAGAAAGTGAATCATTGGAGATGAATGGATGTTTTTGCGTTACTTTTTAATGTTCTTTCATTTTCAACATAATCAGATCTTATTATTCATGCCATGCTTTTGAAATTTCCAATATTTGTTAATTTCTTCATTTGAAAATTTGTTGAAGTTCATCCACACAATTAAATGCCTACTTTAAAATACCTTTTTTCTGGTCAAAGATATATTACATAATTATTCAAATTACAGTGAATCAGACAATTTTAATCTAAAACGTGTGGTCTGTCAATACAATATGTTGACAAGCATTAATAGCACAGACCTTAAGTCTCACAATAGTGTGTGACTTTTTCATTTACATGTTCATTTGAAGCAATTTTTCAATGTGAATTGTTTTTGAAGTTTCCTCTGCACATTCACTTACTCGGGTGGTAAACATTTCATGACCCTTTCCATTATACTGTCTTTTTATAAGTTAATTCTCTTTTTTATAACAGTTTTATTGAGATATAATTCATTCACCAGAAAAACTCATATCCTTTTACGGTGTGCAATCTGCTGGTTGTTAGAATATTGGAAGAGTTATGCAACTATCAACATTAGCTAATTTTAGAAAATCTTCATCATCTTTAAAGAGAAACCCCCTGTCAGTCAGCACTCGGTGACATTCTCCCTCCTCCCTTAATAGTTAGTAGAAACTACTAATCTACTTTCTGTGTCTATGGATTTGTCTATTCTAGACATTTCAATATGAATGGAATCAAACAATAGTGGCCTTCCATGTCTGGCTTCTTTGACTCGGCATAATGTTTGCAAGGTTCACCCATGTTAATAGCATGTATTTCATTAACTTACATGTCTGAATAACATTGCATTATAAAATACACCACATTTTACCTATCCATTCACCAGTTAAAGGACATCTCATACGCTAACATTTAGTAATTGCCAACATCTTTCGTCGTCATTCTTCTTAAGTAAAGAGTTTGAGAATACAATCTGGGAAAAAGAAAGGTGTACCCTCCTGGAGGAAGAAAAAAAGTCCTCAGATTCCCCCCCAAATGGGTAAGACTTCTTTTATAAAGATGCACTTTAAACCCATGAGGAAATTTGTCTCCAAGAGAGTCGGTTCAATGTGCCCAGTGAGAATGACTCAGTAGTCAACTTGGCACCCAACATTTACCCAAGGAATATGTGTGCACGCATACACACGCCCACATGTACATATTGGATCCATTGTACAGAGCGCCATTTTATTCTCTTAAGTCATGAATGGCTTAAACTTTTTCCGAGGAACAGCTAAATCTTTTTTTTCTGAATTGAAGTACTTTTTCAGTGCTGTGAATGTTTTATGCAAAATGCTTTCCATAATAGAAATTTCTGTTTTGTATCAGTTCCATTAGCTCTTTGGAATATTCTAGATGTGCTGTAGGACAGGCACTGTGGTGCTCAAATGGGGGTCACTGTACCACCTCTTCTACTTCCTCACCCTCTCCAAGATGGCATCTGGCAGTGAGGGAAGCCCTAAGCCCTGTGGGACTGTCCTTTAAGCATTTTCTGGGACTGATATGGCTGATGTGAGGATGGCAGGGGGTGGCAATAGATGGAAGTAAGTTGGAGAGAGGGGAGGGTAGACAGGGGTCAGACATCTGGAGAGAATGGAAAGGAGGTGGCCCTCAAGGGAATGCCCTAGGGCGCCCTGGCTGCCTGAGTACTGGCCCTTCCCTTTGCAGCAGGTCTAGGCTGCCACCAGCCCAAGCTCTCCCCCTCCCCCAGTTGGACTCCTCATGGCTCCATTATTTTCTGACAATGCTTTTCTTTTCCTTCCGTCTAGCCCAGACCCCTATTTGAGAGCAGACACCACAATGGATCCAACAGCTGGGCTGCATTTCTCCAGCTCACCTCCTGCCCCACTTCTCAAAGCAATGTATGAGAAAGAGTAAAGCCACACCTGATAGCCAGGACTGGGCCTGGTACCCTCAGTTATATCTTGGTGTCCTTCTGCAGAACATAAATGTTTTTACAGACTATGAACATCAGACACATCCACTCTGTGGCCATGATGGATCAAGGCACAAACAAGATCACTTTATGATCCGGTCTAAACACAGATAAATTGCAACATTGTCTAAGCCACAAAATGCCACTGCTCTCTCTCCTGACCAACATCAGTGAGTGACTGCTGCTCCTTCACAATTATGGCACCAGCCTTGCTCAAGCTTCCCTCCTTACAGATGATTAAAATACCAATCATAGAATCACCCCATTTCAAGGCAGCACAAAATCCAGAGAAAAAGTCTTTTTCCATGAACTCACCCCAAAATCACTGGGCATAAGTGGAAATCCTATAAGGTCCTTCTGCAAAGGCAACAGCAGCCAAACCATGGAGGACTGGGGGATGGGGGGGATCAGCAAGGAACAAGCAGGACCAGGAGCAGGGTTTGACGGTGGCCCCTGGAAAGGGTCAGAACAATCCCTTCAGCCACTGCAGACTGGAGTAAGACTATCAGGAAAATGCTTAGAAGGTGCCCTTCCTCTCTCCTCCCCCTCCTGTGGGGGCTGGGCCATGCAGGCTCCTTGTAACCTCATTAGTGGAGCAGGGTTGGATTCCATTCCCCCTATCCACCTAAGTTTTCTTTGACCACGGTATCCATACAAGTGGATCTTCCTTCTTACCTGGCACCCCACTCAGGGCTAAGACCCTCCAGGCTACAGCTGCTGTGACATGAGAGCAGATGAGGGAGTAAAATGAGCATCAGAGAAGTTAAATGAAACAGGGTGTTACAACAAACCTGTAGTCAAGTAACAATTGCATGGTGTGCTTGTGAACATCAATGACCTAAGAATTACATGCATATATGTTTTCACTCATGTGTGGAATCTGAGAAACTTAACAGAAGACCATGGGGGAAGGGAAGGGGAAAAAGTAGTTTCAAACAGAGAGGGAGGCAAATCATAAGAGACTCTTAAATACAGAGAACTGAGGGTTCATGGGGGGTGGGGGAGGGGAGAGGCAAAAATGGGTGATGGGCATTGAGGAAGGCACTTGTTGGGATGAGCACCCGGTGTCGTATGCAAGCGATGAATCATGGGAATCTACTCCTGAAGCCAAGAGCACACTGTATACCCTGTATGTTAGGTAACTTGACAAATTATATTTAAAAAATAATAATTATGTGCACATAAGAAATAGAAATGTGAGGTGTCAGACAGTGTGCCATTAGTTCACCCTGGTGGGGCTTGGTGATTTGACTTAAATGTAAACCAGTGCCTCCAGTGGAAGAGGTTGTGGTTCTAGAAAAGTGCAATACACAACCTCTGTGATGACATGTGCAACCCTAGGAAAGACACCCTTTGTTTCTCACACACTCACGCAGTCAGGAAAAAAGCTTGTCTTGACATCCCCTTGTCCCATCTGCTACCAGGGTAGGAGTACCTCACCCCTCTCTGACAAAGCCCAAGTCTTTGCTATCTCAGTCAACTCTCTGAATCAAAGTCCCCCTGATAACGGCCCTGAAACTGTGGCTTTCTATCCATTTTTTTTCTTTTTTGTTTTAATACTTATTTATTTTTGACACAGAGAGAGAGTGTGTGAGCAGGGGATGGGCAGAGGGAGAGGGAGACACAGAATCCAAAACAGGCTCAGGCTCTGAGCTGTCAGCACAGAGCCCAAAGCAGGGCTCGAACTCACGAACCGAGAGATCATGACCTGAGCCAAAGTTGGACACTTAACCAACTGAGCCACCCACGCGCCCCTGTCTCCACTTTTGAATAAACAGATAGGGTAACTGGATAACTAAATCCAGGAGGTCTTTGTTTTACCCCTTTGAGTCCTTCCTTCCTAGAGTACAAATAAACCTCTTCCCCAGGATGAAGGAAACACTCGTTTCATGTAGGCAACATTCTGAGTCTTACTTAACAGGGACATTCCTTAGTTTCTGTGTGTCACGTGACCACCTGTGCACATAACTTCACATGATCTTCAACAGAATGGATCCTGTCCTACTAGCACTCTTAGGTTTCACACCTGAGATAAGAACAAGTCTGTTGGGACTTTTTGTTTAGAAAATGGATCTCATGCCCTTCTAAATTTCATGAAAACTTCCTGCAGTTAAAAGAAGGGGGCAGGCACTATAACAAATGGGTTTCTGGGAATATTCAGATAATTATTTAAAAATGAAGACTTGGGCATCTGGGTGGCTCAGTCAGTTAAGCATCCTGCTCTTGGTTTTGGCTCAGGTCATGATCTCACAGTGGTGAGCTTGGGCCCTGTGTCAGGCTCTGTGCTGGGAGTGCAGAGGCTGCTTGGGATTTCTCTCTCCTTTCTCTCTGCCCCTCCCTGGCTTGCTCTCGCTAGCTTTCTCAAAAAATAAACATTAAAAGATTAAAATAAGTAAATAAAAAGGAACACTTAACCCTGATCACAGAGCTTAAGATACAACAATGAAATCTGTATATCCACTTTAGTCTCAATTATGTCATGGTAATAAATGACCTCAAAACACTAGTGGCTTACCTCAACAAAAGTCTATCTCTCATCCTTCTAGGATTCAGGTTAATGGGATCATCATTATCTAGGACAGGCTCATAGTAGTGAGAAAAGAGGAATGGCCCAAAACGATGGGAGGATTCTGCTCAGAGATGGTATAGACTGCTTCATTAGGCCGCTCATATCTCACTGGCTGAAAGAAATCACAGGGCAAAGACTAAAATCAATTTGTGAGGTATAGTCCCCTCAGAAGATATGACCTGACTGGGCTGGTGCCATGAGGGTGGATGTGAAATAAGTGGCCCTTCTTCAATATATGGTGGTTCATTTAGTTGGTCAAGATTAGCTTCCATCCCTAAAGTATACAAAATTATCTTACCTTTCTCCACCAGACACAATATGAAGTATTTTCCAAGCCAAAACCTCCACTGACACTCAAAGCAACTAGAAGATCCCAATATAACTCCTTCATCAAGATATCAAAGAACAGGGGCGCCTGGGTGGCTCAGTCAGTTAAGCATCCGACTTCTGCTCAGGTCATGATCTCACGGGCCGTGAGTTCGAGCCCCATGTCGGGCTCTGTGCTGACAGCTCAGAGCCTGGAGCCTGCTTCAGATTCTGTGTCTCCCTCCCTCTCTGACCCTCCCCCATTCATGTTCTGTCTCTCTCTGTCTCAAAAATAAATAAACATTTTTAAAAATTAAAAAAAAAAAGATATCAAAGAACGGGGGCACCTGGGTGGTTCAGTCAGTTAAGGGTCCAACTCAGGTCATGACAACACTGATCATGGGTTCAAGCCCCGCGCCGGCTCCATGCTGATGGTGCAGAGCCTGCTTGGGATTCTCTATCTCTCAAAATAAACAAATAAACTTAAAAAAAAAAAAAAAAAAGGCATCAAAGAACAAAAGCCCATGCTATGAGCCAGTTGGAATAGGGAACAGACCCATGTAGCAAACACACTCTTATATATAAAGAAGACTGCACCCATTGGAACAGAGCAGTAACAAGATTCAGCTGGGAAGATGTTTTGGGGTAGACTTTTAACTGAGCATTAGATCAATTTCTGCTTCCTGGCTGAAGTCCCCACACCAGATCCTTGAATGTCCCTTATCTTGCTTGGCCTCATTTGTAGGGACCCTAGAGACTGCAGTAAAGAAAAACACAAAGGAAAACACACACAAATACAAACCAATTAACCTGATTCCATTTATTTCCAGGTGGAATTAGCCCATCCCCCAATTCATTATGCCTAATTTTTCTGTCTCTCAGCTAAAATATCTTGAGCTTATCAGTTGTCTGTGACAAAAGCATGCTTCATTTTTTTCTGTGGCAATTTACAAGAATACTTGAGGAATGATTTATTGGTAGAATTTTTAATGTGATCATTGCCATAAACCAAATTTTAAATCACGACCCAGGTTTGATTTTTGCGTTTCTTAACTATGCATAAAATTTTTGTTACAAAGTGTGTCTCCAAGTTCTTATTTCTTCATTGAAATGAGTAGAAATCTACCTGTACACCTTACCTTGAAGTTCACGCATCTTTTCTATCTCCTACCCTTCTTCCTGCTGAACATGACATTCATTTTTTTTTCACCAGTAATAGAATGTACCTTTATTAACACATTTCTTTCTGAGCTCATTTCTTTCTAGATGTTCCCAGGCAATAATGGCCAAAAGCATATGAAACATGACAGAGACATTTTGTTACCCATAATTCAAAGCACAAGAGGGTTTCGCCCATTTTTTGCTAAGCTTTCACAGCTAACGTAAATTTTTTCTTTTTATAAAGATTTTTATATTTTTTCAATGTTTATTTATTTTTGAGAGAGAGAGAGCACAGAGGAGGAGCAGAGAGAGAGGGAGACACAGAATCTGTAGCAGGCTCCAGGCTCCAAGCTGTCAGCACAGAGCCCCATGGGGGGGTTCGAACTCACGAGCCGTGAGATCACGACCTGAGCTGAAGTCGGACACTTAACCACTGAGCCACCCAAGTGCCCCCACAGCTAATATATTTTTACCAAAAACTTTACAGAGGCATAACATGAGTAGCCATCTTTCTAGGATTCAATCAAGTTTTCCATCACCCGTGGCTTGTCTCCATGACAAATCCACATATACACTTTTTTTCCTGTTAAATGTCATCATTTAAAAAAGAAACAATTTGTGGGGTGCCTCTTAGCCAGTTAAGCATCCTACTCTTGATTTTGGCTCATGAACTGTGAGATCGAGGCCCATGTCAGGCTCCATGATGAGTATGAAGCCTGCTTGGGATTCTCTCCCTCTCTCTTTGCGCCCTCCCCACCCCTCGAGCTCTGTCTCTCTTAAACATTTAAAAAAATAAACAATTTGGTGATTGTATTAGGCAGAGTTCAACTATTCAACCAGAGATACAGAATCAGTACATATAGTGATTAATTGCAAGGAATTGGTTTATGTGACTGTAGAGACTCACTAAGCAATTCCAAAACTCATAGTATGGGCTGAACTCTTGAGCATGGGCCAAGCATCTATCAACAGGAAGAATGTTTTTGTTTTTGTTTTCTTTTAAAGTTTCTTTATTTCTGAGAGAGAGAGGGAGAGAGAGCATGAGCAGGGGAAGAGCAGAGAGAGGGAGACACAGAATCCAAAGCAGGCTCCAGGATCTGAGCTGTCAGCACAGAGCCTGATGCGGGGCTCAAACTCACAAACTGCAACATCATGAAGTAGGATGCTTAACCGACTGAGCCACCCAGGTGCCCCAGGAAGAATGTCTTTGAAGGGAAGCCTCCACTCTGACCTTTTGGCCCTTCAGTTGAATGACTTAGGTTCAGCTAGATTATATAGGAAAATCTCCCTTAAAGTCAAGTGATTGTGGACTTCAAACACATCTACAAAATATGAATACAGAAACACCTAGATGAGTGAAAAACTAAGTTCTGTAGCTTAGCTGACACTTAAAAGTCACCATCTCAGGCTACACCTTGCCTAGCTATAAACCATACACCTCTCTTAGAACCATAAATGATCTCCAAATTTAAAAAATTACAACAAAGTGCAATTTCTGCCTAATACGGCACAACTATCCTGATTACAATAGAAACATGCTAATCCTTTCTCCAAAAAAAGATGCAACACCCTTGGGTGATGTGCATCCTTCTTTTTTGATGCTCCTTAAATATGATGATGTAAAGTTAACTATTATTGGGACGCCTGACTAGCTCAGCTGGTAGAGCTCGCCACTCTTGATCACAGGGTCCTGAGTTCAGACCCCATGTTGGGCGTGGAGCCTACTTAAAATAATTATAAAGTTAACTATTATTAAAGCACCTTATACTGGATCACTAGGGAATAAATGTGAGAAGAATACAAAAAAATATTTTAATATATGTACAAATTCATAGCAAAATTCTCATAACTAGTATGTCCTCACTTCTGCAAATGGTCCAAGATAGTAGCTATTTTCTTCCATTGCCAATTCAAATTTCCTTTGACCTCAGCAACACACCTCACATGGTGTTGATTCTTTGCCTGGTCAGGTGACCTGAAGTACTAACTTCTGTATCATTTGGTCTCAACCAGAGAAAGAGGATCAGTAGCATTCTGAACTCACAGGAAACTAGTGAAATTATACACACGTGTGTGCACATGTATATATACATATGTACAAATAAAGACATTTGTTATAAAGAATTGGCTTATACAACTGTGGCCTTTGGATAGGCAAGAATGAGATTTCTGGGGGGTGGCTGGGTGGCTCAGTCATTTAAGCATCTGACTCTTGGTTTCAGCTCAGGCCATGATCTCATGGTTCATGGTGACAGCGCAGGGCCTGCTTGGGATTCTTTCCCTCTCTATCTCAAGAAAAATAAACTTAAAAAATGTATAGGGGCACCTGGGTGGCTCAATCAGTTAAGCATCTAACTTCAGCTCAGGTCATGATCTTATGGTTTGTGAGTTCGAGCCCCACGTCGGGCTCTGTACTGACAGCTCAGAGCCTGGAGCCGGCTTTGGATGCTGTGTGTGTGTCTCTCTCTCTGCCCCTCCCTCGCTTGCACTGTCTCTCTTCCTCAAAAATAAACATTAAAAAAAAGATGAAAAATATAGGGGTGCGTAGGTGGCTCAGTCAGTTAAGCATCTAACTTAACCAGTTCGTGAGTTCAAGGCCCACATCAGGCTCCGCACTCACAGTGTGGAGCCTGCTTGGGATTCTCTCTCTCCCTTTCTCTCTGCCTCTCCCGAACTTGTACTTTCTCTCTCTCTCACAATAAATAAATAAACTTAAAAAGAAAGAAAGAAAGAAAGAAAGAAAGAAAGAAAGAAAGAAAGAAAGAAAGAAAGAAAGAAAGAAAAGAAAAAGGAAAAGAAAAAAGGGTGCCTGGGTGACTCAGTCAGTTACACATCCAAATTCGGCTCAGGTCACGATCTTACGGTTACTGAATTCAGGCCTCTCACTGGGCTCTGTGCTGACAGCTCAGAGCCTGGAGCCTGCTTCGGATTCTGTCTCCCCCTCTCTCTGCCCCTCCCCAGCTCATGCGCTGTGTCTCTCTCTAAAAAATAAACAATTAAAAATTATTTTCAATAAAAAATATATATAATGTAGGTAGATCTTTCCAAAATTATAAATAATATCAAGCCAAAATTAAAAAGCATGAGTACAACATGGAGAACATGTTTTAAATATATAAATGCATATATGTATTGCATATATATATATAAATTGCACAGTGTATGTACACTAGAGAGCACAGATTCTAAGACATATTTGGAAAGATATTAGGGTATCTTTAAAGTTTTAAAACTGCCTGGTAGAATCTGTACTTCCTCTTAATCTGATTACTTCAAGTTTCTTTCTAAAAGTGTTGAACAATAATGAAGGGATTAGATAGAAAGGTATATAAGAAATGGGTGGGCCACCCTTGGTGTTGATAAGCCTGTCGTCTTCCAGAGCTGCTCAGTTGCCCAGTGACCTCCACTGAGTCCAGGTACCTCTTCCCAAGATGGGTTTGAACAGCACTGCGAGTGGCAAATTTTCATCTGCATTTTGCTCTCTTCTTCAGTAATGCCATGTGCTTTATTTCCCAGAGTTTATAAAAGTTAAATCACAATCATAATTAGAGGGACAGATGGTTGGAACAGAGCTGTTTTGCATTGATAAGTTGTTAGAGGATTGATGGGTGCTTTAAAATTGGAGATTGGAATTTTCCATTTAAAGTAACAGCCAGGAGTCCCACAAGTAGGTTGTCAAACGTTTCAAAGTTGACATTGTAAATGGAGAAAAGCATATATATGGAACACCTACCTTTAAAATGTATGGGGCACCTGGGTCTCCTTTTGCTTTTTTTTTTTTTTTTTTTTTTTTTTTTTTTTTTTGAGAGAGAGAGAGAGAAAGCATGAGGGAGGGGGCAGCCAGGGAGATAGAGAATCCCAAGCAAGCTCCTCACTGACAGCACAGAGCCCAGTGTGAGTCTCATTATCAAGAACTAGGACTCAATATAACTGCGAAATCATAACCTGAGTCGAAATCAAGAGTCAGACACTTGCAGTGCTCGGGCAGCTCAGCTGGTTAAGCATCTGACTCTTGATTTCGGCTCAGGTCATGATCTCATGGTTTGTGAGTTTCAGCCCTGAGTTGGGTGCCACACTGATAGTGTGGCACCGGCTTGGGATTCTCTCCCCACCCCCCCACGCCCACCACAACTCTCTCTCTCAAAATGAATCAACTTTTTAAAAAAATTTTAAAAATATATAGAATCATTGATGAACCTACAGGCTTTCATCCTAGAAAAACATATGACATATGTTCACACAGAGTTTTTAATCCATAAACATATCCTTCGTACTCCTCTTCCCATTTTCTCTTGACCAGGCAGACTACAAAAAGAAACCTGGCAAGGCAGGACTGTTTACAACCAGAGTCAAAAGGATATCCTCCAAGGGGGGCCTGGGTGGCTCAGTTGGTTAAGCCTCCAACTTCTGCTCAGGTCATGATCTCACAGTTCATGAGTTTGAGCCTCACATCGGGCTCTGTGCTGACAACTCAGAGCCTAGAGCCTGTTTCAGATTCTGTGTCTCCCTCTCTCTCTGCCCCTGCCCTCCCAACCTCCTCTTGCACCCTGTCTCTCTGTCAACAATAGATAATAAAACATTTTTTTTAATTTTTATGAAAATAAAAAAGGATATCCTCCAAGCATCGTTTGAACAAAACCCTTACGCTGATAAAGCTACCAGGAAACAATGGGGCAAGGAAATTGGCATTCCAGAGTGTAAAATTCACATAAACATTAGGTTTCTATTTCATGATCTGTCAGATTCCAGATAAAGAGAAATGCTGGGATCAAGACTCTCAGGTAATTCTTTTATGTCAGGTATGTTACTCAGAAGATTTTTATCGTTGTATACCAAAAGCAAGAACTGTGTATCTTTTACCAATTGTGGAAATACCAACTGGGTATATTCACTGACAGGAGAATATACCGGTTCAGGATCTCCCAATGGGAGATACATCAACTTTTGAGATTTAGGCAATTTAGGAAATTAGGACACTATAATAATATGGTATCATTAAGTATTGATACATACTGGGGCACCTGGCTGGCTCAGTCACTAGAACATGTAACTCTTGATTTCAGGGTTGTGAGTTCAAGCCCTACACTGGGATAGTGATTAAAACATTCCATGCTCATGGGTTGGAAGAATAAATATTGTCAAAATGTCAATACTACCCAAAGCATTCAATGCAATCCCAATCAAAATTGCACCAGCATTCTTCTCGAAGCTAGAACAAGCAATCCTAAAATTCATATGGAACCACAAAAGGCCCCGAATAGCCAAAGTAATTTTGAAGAAGAACACCAAAGAAGGAGGCATCACAATTCCAGAATTTAGCCTCTACTACAAAGCTGTAATCATCAAGACAGCATGGTATTGACACAAAAAGACACACAGACCAATGGAATAGAATAGAAACCCCAGAACTAGACTGACAAAAGTATGGCCAACTAATCTTTGACAAAGCAGGAAAGAATATCCAATGGAAAAAAGACAGTCTCTTTAACAAATGGTGCTGGCATAACTGGACAGCAACATGCAGAAGGTTGAAACTAGACCACTTTCTCACACCATTCACAAAAATAAACTCAAAATGGATAAAGGACCTGAATGTGAGACAGGAAACCATCAAAACCCTAGAGGAGAAAGCAGGAAAAAAATCTCTCTGACCTCAGCCGCAGCAATTTCTTACTTGACACATCTCCAAAGGCAAGGGAATTAAAAGCAAAAATGAACTATTGGGACCTCATGAAGATAAAAAGCTTCTGCACTGCAAAGGAAACAACCAACAAAACTAAAAGGCAACCCACGGAATGGGAAAAGATATTTGCAAATGACATATCGGACAAAGGGCTAGTATCCAAAATCTATAAAGAGCTCACCAAACTCCACACCGGAAAAATAAATAACCCAGTGAAGAAATGGGCAGAAAACATGAATAGACACTTCTCTAAAGAAGACATCCGGATGGCCAACAGGCACATGAAAAGATGCTCAACGTCGCTCCTTATCAGGGAAATACAAATCAAAACCACACTCAGATATCACCTCACGCCAGTCAGAGTGGCCAAAATGAACAAATCAGGAGACTATAGATGCTGGAGAGGTTGTGGAGAAACGGGAACCCTCTTGCACTGTTGGTGGGAATGCAAATTGGTGCAGCCACTCTGGAAAACAGTGTGGAGGTTCCTCAGAAAATTAAAAATAGACCTACCCTATGACTCAGCAATAGCACTGCTAGGAATTCACCCAAGGGATACAGGAGTACTGATGCATAGGGGCACTTGTACCTCAATGTTTATAGCAGCACTCTCAACAATAGCCAAATTATGGAAAGAGCCTAAATGTCCATCAACTGATGAATGGATAAAGAAGTTGTGGTTTATATACACAATGGAGTACTACGTGGCAATGAGAAAGAATGAAATATGGCCCTTTGTAGCAACGTGGATGGGACTGGAGAGTGTGATGCTAAGTGAAATAAGCCATACAGAGAAAGACAGATACCATATGTTTTCACTCTTATGTGGATCCTGAGAAACGTAACAGAAACCCATGGGGGAGGGGAAAGAAACAAAAAAAAAAAAAAAGAAGTTAGAGTGGGAGAGAGCCAAAGCATAAGAGACTCTTAAAAACTGAGAACAAACTGAGGGTTGATGGGGGGTGGGAGGGAGGGGAGGGTGGGTGATGGGTATTGAGGAGGGCACCTTTTGGGATGAGCACTGGGTGTTGTATGGAAACCAATTTGACAATAAATTTCATATATTGAAAAAATAAATAAAAATAAAAAATCTTTAAAAAATAAAATAAATTAAAATATCTTTGGGGCAGCTGGGTGGCTCAGTTGGTTAAGTGTCCAACGTGAGAAAGGTCATGATCTCATGGCTTGTGGGATCGAACTCCATGTCAGGCTCTGCATTGACAGCACAGAGCCTGCTTGGGATTCTCTCTCTCCCCCTCTCTCTGCTCCTCCTCCACTCGCACTTTCTCTCTCAAAAATAAATCTTAAAAAAAATTAAAAAACAAAAATCTTAAAAAAATGTTCTGATACATCCTGCAGAATGATGATTAATACGTAATTATGAGGAAACTGTGGGGCAAGAACTCACATAAATTCCCAATTTTCAGGCTAGGTTTTTTTAAACACCTGAAATGTGATTTTCACACACACATATGAAGTAGGGGTCTGGGTCAGACGGTTGGGCATCTGACTTTGGCTCAGGTCATGATTTCAAGGTTCATGAGTTCGAGCCCCACGTTGGCCTCTGTGCTGACAGCTCAGAGACTGGGGCCTGCTTTGAATGTGTCTCCCTCTCGCTCTACCCCTCCCCTGCTCATACTGTTTCTCAAAACTAAAAAACGAACAGGGTGCCTGTGTGGCGCAGTTGATAAAGCATCTGACTCTTGATCTCAGCTCAAGTCATGATCTCAATGTCTGTGAGTTTGAACCCTACATCAGGCTCTGTGCTTGGGATTCTCCCTCCTTCTCTCTGCCCCTCCCCAGCTTGTGCTTGCTCTTTCTCTCTCAAAATAAACAAACTTAAAAATAATTTAATTAAAAAAATTTTTAAGTATATGAAAATCCCATATTGTATTATTTTGAATGGTACTGATGTAAAAATTAAACTAAGTTGGATTTCTTCAATAGCTGTAAACAATTATACCAAACAGCATTTAAAACAATGAAGATCAATGAAAGTGTGCTTTTAGAAGAAAATTATGAGTTCCTAGTTTTGTGTCTGCACAGAGCCTCCAAAAAGCCATTGGCTAAAAGGTCCTCAGTCTGAGGGGTGCTGAAGAGAAATGTTTTACTCTTCTTCATGCATTAGTTCTGGGTGTGAAGAGATAGCTTATTCAATTCCCAGTAATAAAAGTACATACTATGGGACTATCTGGTGATGTGCTTAAGGCTTACCTGCAAATATTCTCATTTCGAAAACAGATAACCTTTTAGCACAATGCCTGGATGAGAGTGATTTGTTAAATATTGGTTGTCATTAATACCCTAATTCCTACTGCAAATTATCAAAATAAAACAACTAATTAGAAAGTACACTGCAAATCTGACTCCAATAATGAGGAAACAAAGAAAGAGTTCAATTGGTTATATTAGTGACAAGAGTTTCACAGCAAGGTGTACTGGGTCCTTGAAGTCTCCTTACTTATTGCTGATTATGGGATAAGAGGGAATGTGGATGAATGTTAGTACAGCTCTAGGACCATGGCTAATTTACTCCCCATCTAAAGAAATTCTTTTCACAATCAATTCCATATGTATTATATATAATAAAATGGTATTTCTTCTGTGTTTATTACATAAAATAAAATGGTAATTCTTATGAAGAGATGATAGGGCCCAAGAAAAGACATCCACACATAGAAGACATGTTATGAGAGAGAGATGGGAGGAGGGAAAGGGAGAAAAAAAAATATTGATCTCCTTTGATAGAACAGTGTCTCTTAAATCAGGGAATTTTACTTGGGATACCATGAGGATGACCATAAAAGAAATGCTGTCTTGAACTGTATGCTCATAATAACTCCTAGGATAATACATCACTTTTTTTATGGATATTATCCCAATGGCAGTTGATCAAATCAATTTCATTTAATTGCCTTGCCTTGATACTTGGAACAACACAGATTGAGTTACATGACTTCAACATCTTCTTCTCCCACTTAGATTTGACTTAAAAACCTCAGATCCAAACAAAGACAATTGGAATTTGGATGCTCCTTAAGATGAAACCCAGGAACAAAATCAGCTGCCTCGGTCTCAAGGTAAGAATCCACTGGTCCAAATGCATTTCTTCAGTGGATCCCAGAGAAAGTGAAAACGGCTCTGCATGTTGTGCCCATATTCTCAACAAAAAAAATTATTATCTTAGGAGGCACTTACAGCTTGTTCTGGGCACCCTAGCGTCAGAAATAAAGGCATGGCCCCACAGCTGGCTGCGACAGGCAGGTTCTTAGCACGCAAGGCTCTGGGCCTTTTGTCTTGCTGCTCTAAGCAGGGTGGCATCCTGTTCTGTCAACCTCAGGGATTCAGGGGGAGTGTCAGCATTATCTTCCTAGGTTCAAGTTTTCAGTTCAAATATAAGAACTGTCCTAAAAGACACCTTCTGTTCCATGTTCTCTTTTAGAATACTTACCAAAAGCAGCCAGAGAAGACTGGACATCCATCACAGGACCTCAATCACATATCCTACTTCAAGCTTTTGAGAGGAACCAATTCCCTGATATTACAACCAGGAAAAAACTGGCTAAAATAACAGACATTCAGGAATCAAGAATTCAAGTAAGTTCTGTCTATGGCACCAAATATGTTCTACCTGTAAGTGATGTTATATTACCCTCTGATGGGCTGCTGAAAAACTGACCTGAGATTATCACAATCATCATGGGTAACAGTATGGATTGGTAAACATCTAGCATCGCAAGTCAGATTCCTGCAAAATGAAGAATTCTGTCAGTGTGATAACCATTTAGAATCTCCAGCAGCAAAAATGGGGGGAAATATGAAAGTTAATACTATCTATTTTGGGAATACCCTGTCAGGTTTTCTACAGCTTGACACTGCTTGGTCATTTTGGTCCAGATAATTCCTTTCTTATGAGGTTGTCCTGCGCCTAATCAGTTATTTTTAAGCATTCCTGGCCTCAACCAAATACCCTGCCTACCTACCCCTCCACCAACCTGTGACAGCTTCAAAAATCTACAGACTTAGTCCAATGTCCTCCAGTTGAAAGAAAAAAATCACTCTCACTGGGTACCTTCTAAAGTTATGAGGACAGTGGTTTAGTGTATGTTAAATGCTCATGACTAGGAAACACATTCATAGCTTTATCAGTACAGTGTGTTAATTAATCCTTGATCAGATTTATTTATAACCACGTATATAAGATTGGGATTCTTATACACATGTTGGCAAAGAGATAAATGTCAACCTGGTCAAGAAAACTTATTTGCTGATCCAATGTTGAAATTAAAGGGAAGAATCTAAAGCATATGCCTTTTCAACCAGTTTCAATCCATCTGTAGTTGATTGCTAAGTGTGTTAGGACCTCAGTTTTTGTGTTTGTATGTGTATACACACATTCATATGTACACATATATACATACACACTATACACAGGAATCAGAGTAATTAATGACATATATATGCAATAGTTCTATTTCATGTGAAACACACCCACGCACACCCCATCCTGATAATGGGGCCTGTATTAATAGCCCCTTTGCTTTACATAGTATGAGAAACCGAGCCAGAATCACTTGTCTTATGACACGGTCTTTTTCTTCACAGAGATGTGGTTTCAGAATTAAAGATCTCTATACCCAAGGCAGAGAAGTGAGTCCATGAATTCCTTGGCAGACAGTCCAAACGCAAGACCAGGTCTGACAGCTCAGCACCACCAAATTGATCTGCCCACTTTCCCTGGCAGGTCTCATCATTTTGCTTCCTCCCATTTTTTCCATAGGAACCAAACATTTCTACCTGCTCCTCTCCCATCCCAGGAGTCCTCTGTCTCTTGTGTGAACCAAGGACCAAGCGTCATGATGGTACAGCCCATAAAGACTATGCAGAGAGAATTCTCTACTCTCCTCGGAATTACCGGCCAATACCATCAACTCTGCGAGTCTCAGATACTCAGGCTCCTTTCTGGCCGCCAAAGCAAGAAAAGTGCCAGAATCACAAAGAATTGAAGCACACAGGAGTACTACAGTTGAAGAACTACTCTCAGCCTCATCCTGAGCACCAAAACCACCAACTGCAGGATCTGGGGCAGGTAGACATATATTCTGCAATGGTGGGATGAAATCTGCCAGACTCTGATTGCGAAGTGGGATCCTCGAGGAGGGACACACTGAGACAGTCATCTGGAGCACAGTCAACTGGACAACCATCTCATTCCCTTGGCCAACTCACCAGCAATGTGCAGAAACCTCAAGCCTTTATGTCAACTGTTATCCACAGATTTTCAGGAACAGGTACATTTTCCGAGTCCTGGCCCACAAAAAGAGGACCCTCCAGGACCCCAACTGTGCTTCAGTGAAGATGCTTTTCAGGCTGTGTTCCATATGCTACAAAGCTTACCAAGGCCTGAGAGTCCAGAAAAAGAAGTCATTCTCAGAACCTGGTCCAGACCTCTCTTCTTTTGATGCAAATCAGTGCAATTTAAAGGACAGTGGATAATGAAGTCATCCTGTTTGGGACAAGATTAATGCAAGAGGAAGGAGAAACCACTTGGAAACACAAAAGGCAGTTTTAACTGTTTTGTGGGCAGTGGTTATCTTCTATATTCACTTCATTGAATAAAGAAAGGATGGTTTCTAAGCTGCATACAGCCTCTGGAAGCACCATAGGCCAGTAGACAGGTCTGCTGAATCCTTCTGAACAAAAGCATTTCACTGACAAACATGACCTCCTCTCTAATCACCATGTCTACCAATCTGGAATTTGCATGAACTATAACCATACCCAAGCAAGAACATACCTACGTGCTGACACATTAGCACTCCTTTGCTTCCTAGCAAGATGGGAAAGCCAGCTTGAAATTAGTTTGTCATGCAGAAAATGAAAGGACAGTATATTTCCTGATAATGTGAATTCATAAAAGTGAGCTTTTCCCCAAAGCTCTGAGGGTTTCAACTGGGAACCAGAAACTATCCCACTATCTACCAATAAGAGAACGATTAAATGAATTACATTAAATCCACAATACTGAGTATTCTTCATTTATATTGTTTTTCCTTTGACTACTTAAAACATTATAAAAAAAAAAAAATCACAATGAAAATACAGTAGCAACACCATACAACCACTTAGTCTAACATGTTAATCTAAAACTGGGATAAGGGGCGCCTGGGTGGCTCAGTTGGTTAAGCGGCCGACTTCGGCTCGGGTCATGATCTCACGGTCCATGGGTTCGAGCCCCGCGTCGGGCTCCGTGCTTACAGCTCAGAGCCTGGAGCCTGTTTCAGATTCTGTGTCTCCCTCTCTCTGACCCTCCCCCGTTCATGCTCTGTCTCTGTCGCAAAAATAAATAAATGTTAAAAAAAAAAAAAAAAAAAATTTTTAAACTGGGATAAAATTTTCAGTCTTCTCTCTTCTTCTGAAATGATAATACCTCTCAAAGTAGATTTTGGTGTATGAAGGTGTATGTGGATTTACCTTAGTGCTATAAAAACATCTTTGAATTTTATCAATTTGCATTGTTTGAACCAACTCAAAAGGTTAGGTCCAGGTTTGATGAGAACAGTGATTAACATTCCACTCCTGGATGGATCTTCTTATTCCTGGGGAAGGTGACTAGAATTTGTACAAGTTTTTAGCAGACTCTTATTTGGGTATTCACCTTCCCTTTCATGTCACATTCTCAGGGAAGCTTACACAAACTGCAACCCAAGAAAAATAGACTTTGATTGATTTAAGTTAACCCAGTCAATTTCATTTAGGAAGAGTTAGGAAGGGGCATGTGCCAAATTTCTGGCCAATGAGAAATCAAAGGGCTTCCAAGAAAGATTGCACCCAACTTTTGACCATGAAAGAAGCAGCCTAGAAGACAAGCCAGGGACAACAGAACAGAAAAATAGAGAGAATCCTGAAGGTAACTACCTCAGGACTTCCTATACATATAAGATATACATCCCCTTTTTATTTCCCTTATTGTTTCAAGTCCTTTAGATGAAGTTTTCTGTTACAAGCAATTAAGTACAACTTACAGGTATAGGCAGAGGGGGCATATAATCCAGCACACAGCATGAGACCAAAACAAGAGAAAAGCTCAACAATCCAAGTGTCAGCTTAAACTTTTAAAATGCAACCATACCTGCTTAAAGGGATACGGAACAAAGGAAAACCGAATACCAGGAGCAGAGCCCACTGCTGCAGTTTGCAAAGAGGAGACAGAAAGAAATGTTTCTGCCACTAATGAAGGTGTACAAGTTATTTAAGACCTAGAGAATTTCAAAAGCTCAACTGTGGAGTTAGTGGAAAATAGTGAGGAAGGCGTCTAACTCAAGAGCTAAAATGAGTAAGAAATGATGTTTCCCAGAGCACAAGCCTCAAGAAGTCAAGGAAAGAAACCCCAAAGAATAAGAATCTGGCGGATTAAAGGAGAGGTATCCTAACTTTAGGAACTGAACAGCTGGTCTATGGAGCAGATGCAGCCATAGCTCAATGCCATTAACCATTAAGATGCAACTCATTTTCCTTGCTTAGATTTGTGCTCCCAAAAATACTTGATAATTTGTTTCCCCACATATTATCTCCCAGACTAAAAAGTAAAACACCAGATAAATGACAAAAACAGATATTTGGAAGTTACTGGTTTATAATGAGTACTTTAAACATCTTTTCAGAGTCTAGATATAATGAATCAGACCCTTTTGCACACGCTTTGACAAAACAAATTTCTAGGCTTGTAAAGCTATATGAACTTTACTAAGGTATAAACATCCCAAATGACATCTCCGTTTCACACATGAAGTATTGATTTTCAACCACTCCAGAGTCCTGATTGGACGACACATTTTAAACAAATGCCTACCACCCAACCTTTCCCAATATCCACTTAAAAGTTACTCCTGGAGTGAGCTAGGTACTCCTGGGAATAGTTTTATCCTTTCAACATACTCAAGAGAAGGGCAAAGTGAAGCATTTTGATTTAGAATGGGTTCCTCCAGAAGCAGACTCTAAGAATTCGTGTTTAACTGAGGATTCCACAATGCATTTTATTAGGAAAGTGCAGATGTGAAACCACAGAAGGAAGCCTATGCAGAGTGCATTCATAAACCACTACCACTCTGGGCAACCATGCTGGTTTCTGCTGGGGACCTTTAAAAGATGGTATGGAACCCATTATCTCACTCAAGGGGTGCATCTCAAATATTCAGTTGCGTCATTTCTCTGGACAGCAAGGAAGCTGGATATGCATCCTCTAATTCTCACCCGCCATCAGCCAAAAGCCACTCCCAGCAGCATGAACTCCAGAGCACTTCAAGCAGAGGGGAAACCTTAAGAAGGTGCTTGCAGTAGGACCCCTACTTGTGGCATGTGCAGGAATGTAAGTGCCCAAGGGATATGGGTAGGGCAGAGACACCTTCTGTTACACACCTGATGGTTCCTGATTGGCTTCTCACCCTTCGGCTTTCAGCAGCTCATGGTGTTTTCCCGTCCCTCACAGTCCTTGACGCAGATCTTCTCTCTGCTCCATCCAGAAAATCTAGCATCCTTCTAATGGCCTACTAGTTCTAATATGGAACCATTTTGTTCATTATTGACCTAATTAAGAGCCAAGAAATGTCAGTTCCTTTATGGTTTTTATATCGAAAAGGTTTCATGAATACAATCAAAGAAAACACTTGGAGGTTCAAAGTTCTTTTTATTTTCAACAACAAAAGTGACACAACAAAGAGGAATCAATTCACTAATATATAAATCTAACACAGTCCTTAGCACAAAATTGTTTTTAATAAATAAAAACACGTTACTGATAACTGAGTAAGACTGTTCTTAAGACTCTCTAGGGTTTTGTGTGCGTTTTAAACAAAACTGGGTGGTAGATAAAGAAACACGTGCTACAAGTATGACTGACAAAGACTGAAAGAAAAGAACAGCCAAAGGAGCAGGGTCCCCAAATATTAAGTTAGCAAAGGGAATATGGGATTTTCAAAGCAGTCTAGAAATCAGAGCTCACTAGGTGATGCAAGGGTTTAGGATCGTCCAAGTTCAAGACCTTGTAATTAAATCTTTCCACATATCTAGATCCTTGATTTGGAATCTATCATAATCTAGAAGAGTTTCTGCCAAAGGATAGAGGCTCTTTACTCTCCTCTTTTGACTTTGTCACTAGCTCCTGAAACCAATATATAGCAAGGGTTCCGTTCAGAAAAGGATTACTACTACAAAGACCAACCTCTGTCTGGTGTGGATTTCCCTTTATGAACATACTGATACTGCCAGGGACAACTCTAAATATATCAAATGTCTTTTACTTTTATCCTCCTACACAACTCTGCTTGGCTACAAAATCTAAGACTCATAGAGCAATGGCAGCATTGGTCAGAAGACAAGTGTCAGTTCCAACGACAACGTTGACAAAAAATTTTTTTTAACCTCTCTTGCCACATCTTTTTTCTTTCCTCATTGTCTTGCCAATTACTTCTTTCGGAATTCAATCCGCCGAGCTACATTCTGAGCACCAAATTTTTTGACCAATGCATCTCTGGCATCCTCGTCATCTTTTTGCAAATCTAAGTCATCCTGTCGGGACCAAATGGGATACCCATCAGCCCTCTGACCGGACTCTAAAAAGGAGGAAGTAGCCTCCAACTCACCGCTATTTTTTAGGAATGCCTGTGTAACTGTTGACAGATCCAAGTTAAACTTTTCCATTAACTGCCTGATGATCTTAATGGCAGCTCCCACCTCTGGTGGAGAAACTTTTTCTTCTTCTTCTTCTTCCTCATCCTCATCAGGCTGTGTCTCAGAGTCTTCCTCGGGTGTAGGTGGATCATCATCACACATTGTTATGTGTATTTCAAAATCGGGGCTCTCGTCAACCTAGAGAAAGTGATGAATACGACCAGTTCCTAATTACCAAGTCCCAAACATTCTTGCGATATCTAGTCTCTCCCACCACCTTGCTTGCCCTTTTCACCCCAATCACATTGGACTTCCTTCAGTTCTTCCAATACGTTATGCTCCTTCTTATACTTACTCATGTTGCATGTGTGTATGTAAGTTTACGTACGTGATGGGTTAAGGGGAGGGGAGTGTCTGTGTATGTAAGTGGGGGATATAAGTGTGCTTATGTGCACATTATGTGTATATACATGTATACATACAACTATGGTATTCCAACAGAAAATGAGAAGCTACAGTAAATAATGAAAAATATGTGTATGTGCATACATGTCCACGTGTACACACATGTTCATTAGGTCATTTTTTAAAGTTTGACTTCAGGGGCATCTGAGTGGCTCAGATGGTTGAGTGTCCAACTTCGGATCAGGTCATCATCTCACGGTTTGTGGGTTCAAGCCCCACATCCAGCTAGCTGCTGTCAATGCCAAAGTTGTCAGCACAGAGCCCACTCTGAATCCTCTGTGCACCCCTTCTCTCTCTGCCCCTCACCCACTCACGCTCACGCTCTCATTCTCTCTCAAAAATAAAAACATTTAAAAAAACAAAACAAAAGAGGCGCCTGGGTGGCTCAGTCAGTTAAGCATCAGATTTGGCTTAAGTCATAGCTTGCAGTTCCTGAGATTGAGCCCCACACTGGGCTCTCTGCTGAGGCCACTTCAGATCCTCTGTCCCCTTCTCTCTCAAACGTAAAAAAAATAAATACAATAAAAAATAAAGAAAAAAAAAAACTTTGGCTTCAGTGTCAGATTGTAAGCTCCCTAAGGACAGGAACTGTATCTCTTTTACTCTCATCACTTATATCCCCAGTACATACCAATACCTTCACTTAACTACTCAAAACACACAGATGTATGAGCAGACTAGGGTCTCCGTACTATACTACATTTAGGCACATTACAAAGCACGTTATGTGAGAAGAAACCTACGTAGACCATGCTTGCATTTCAAAGTTTATGGAAAATTGACCAAATATAAAACAAAACTCAGACTTCAAAAGGCAACAATCACTAAATTCTGCCAATTCTTGTGCATTCCTTCATTCACCAATTATAGATCTTTAAATTATTTTCCTAACAATGAGGCCTGATCACTTCCCTTTACAATAAGAAAAATTAATTTAAAAGTTCCTTTTTCATGGAAAAAATATGCACATATAATTGAGTCTTCCTTTTAAATTACTCCTCACTACTTTATAGTTCCTGCCTTTCCCTGTAACTATGATCAAATATGGGACTCCAACAGAGTATCAGAAGCTAGACCAAATAAGGAAGCATTAAAAAAATCCCAAAACCACTCTAAGTACACAAAAACCTAAACTTGCTTTTAAAAAAAAAAATTAAACTCCTTCAAAAATTGCATTTATTTTCCTGAGAAGCACAAAAATATTTTCAAAAGATAAATCCACAGTCTTAACTTTGAAAACCTTACACTGTGATCAAAGTATCCAAAATAGGATGCTGTCTACTGTTTCAAAATAATTCTCATCAGGGGCACCTGGGTGGCTCAGGTGGTTAAGCATCTGACTTAGGCTTGGGTCAGGATCTCACAGTTCATGAGTTCGAGCCCCATATAGGGCTCTGTGCTGACAGCTCAGAGCCTAGAACCTCCCTGGGATTCTGTGTCTCCCTCTCTCTCTACGTCTCCCCCACTCACACTCTGTCTCTCTTTTTCTGTCTCAAAAATAAACAAACACTAAAGAAAAATTTTTTAATAATTCTCCCCAATTTTTCTCCCTCTCCCCCTTTTTTCTAAGAGACAGAGAACACACACGCACACATGTGCGGGAGAGAGGCAGAGGGAGGTGGAAAGAGAGAATCCCAAGCAGACTCCATGCCCAGAGCAGAGCCTGACGAGGGGGCTCGATATCACAAGTGAATCATGACATGAGCCAGAATCAAGAGTCAGATGCTTAACAGCATGAGCCACCCACACGCCCCACCCTCAAAACTGCATGCCTGAAACCAAGATCAATCCCACTTTCCATTCTCCCACTCCGAACCTTACCTTTCAGGGCCTTAGGTGTACAAAAACTAAATGCAATAACCAATTTTAAAGAAGAAGAATAGAAGGAGAGAAAATAGGAGTTAAATCTAGTCTACGTACCACAATCTCCTCAAACTCCCGGGTGGCTTCTACAAGCATCTTTTTGACTGCTTCTTCATTCTCCTTGATCTCTTCCTTTACATATTCTTCTTCAGGTAAGTCAGGAGTTCTCTTATTCTGTGGTTCTATGAAAGAAAAGAACAGCACCAGATTACAATTAGCATCTTTTGCAGAAACCAAAAATACAGTGCTCTGTGAACTCTGAGCCAAAAGTGAGCCTGTACTTTTTTTCTATTAGAAGACATCAGTTTTTCATCAAGATAAGAAAAACATAAAATACACATGTTCAGAAATGTCTACTCTTGCTTCTGAAGAGCTGTACTATCCAAATGGTGATATATTCCTTAGATTGTAATACGGAAAATAAAAATACTCTTCAAGCATAATTCATTTTTTGGTTTGTATTTATCCATAGTGCAAATTAACAAAACTGCCATAAACTGGATTCTCTGGGAAGCAGATTGTGAGATGGAGATTAACACATGGTGTTTAGTAGGGAGTGACCCAGGGAAAACCACTGTTGAGAAGAAAGCATGAGTGGGCAGAGAGGGAAGCTGAGCTGTGAAAGAGTTCCAACAAAGCCTCAGCTGAAACCATAGGGAAGTCTGAACTAGGAAGTCCCTTCAGAATCAACTGTGTTGGGATGTGGGAGCCATGGCAGAACTCCGCACAGATCAGTCCCTAAATGCTGGCCAGCCTAAGATGTCAAGACTTTGGGTGAAGCAGCTCTCCCAGCTGAAGACAGATGTGGAAGGTACATCACAATCTACCACATACCATCTAACAGAAAGGAGGCCCTCCTAAAGCTCAGCATCCTCCTCTTTCTGTTTTACTTTGTTCTCTTAGCATTTAACTGTGCTCTCTTTTCCACTTAACAAAAACTGACTGCTATGGGGCAGCATAAAGAAGTTTTTTGTAATGGAACTCTTCTGGATCCTGATTTAGGTGGTGGTTACACAAACTGTATAGGGACTAAAACACATAACCAGAAAATACCATGGTGGTTCCTCAAAATACTAATCATGGAACTACCACATAATCCAGCAATTCCACTTCTGTACACTCAAGACAAATGGAACCAGGGTTTCAAACAGGTATTAGTACACCCATATTCATAGCGGCATTATTCCTAACGGCCAAGATACGGAAACAACCTAAGTGTCCATCAGTGGGTGACCACATAAACAAAACGTAGTATACACAATGCAGTGGAGTATTATTCAACCTTATAAAGGAAGGACATTCTGACACATGCTACAACATGGATGAGCCCTGAAAACACTGTGCTAAGTGAAATGAGCCAATCACAAAAGGACAAATATATGACTCCACTTACATGAGGTAGCTAGAAAGACCAAATTCTTAAAGACAAAAAGTAAAATGGTGATTGTCAGGGGCTGGGGGAGGGAGCAAAGGGGAGTCAGTGTTTAATGGGTAGTTTTCCAGTTTTAGGAGAAGAAAAAGTTCTGGAGACAGATGGTGGTAATGGTTCCATAACAATGTGAATATACTTAAGGCCACCAAACTGACCACTTAAAAATGGTTAAAAGGACAAATTTTATGTAATGTATATTTTACCCAATATCTGTAGATATTACCCACTTTGTTAATTTTTGTCAATCTGATAGACAAAATACAATATTTCCTCGTTCACTTTCCTGAAAAACATCACCATGCACGTTTGTTATTTCATTTTCCATGAGTCAGAAGTCCATGGCTTATATCATGCCTCTGTTCAGGGTCTAATTTACTTTTATTTAATAACAATATTCTGCATTTGTTTATTGCCATTTATTTCCTTTTCTAGAAACTTCTTGTTCCATTTCTTTTGTTCACTGTTCTGCTAGATTTTCTTTTACTAACTTCTGCAAGATCTTTGGACACTAAGGAAACTAACTCTGTTCCAATGTATTAGGAATATTTTTCCGGTTTGCTGACTTTTATGATGAGAAGTTTTTAACTTCAAGTAATCACATATATACAACTTTTTTTTTAAATCTTCTTGGTTTCAGGACTATCACCACGCACATATTAAAAAATATACTCAAGGCAACCTACTGAATAGAAAGAAGTATTTACAAGTCATATATCCAATAATCCAAAAAGAGGTTAATAGCCAGAATAAAGAACTCATAACAAAAAACCCCAAACATTCCAATTTAAAAATAAGCAATCTGAATAGATGCATTCCCAAAGACATACAAGTGTCCAACAGGCCCATGAAAGGATGCTCAACATCACTAATCATCAGTGAAATACAAATGAAAACCACAATGAAGTATCACCTCAAAATGACTTATCTGTCAAAATGACTTATCAAAAAGACAAGAAATAACAAGTATTAGCCAAGATGTGGAGAAAAGGAACCCTTGTGCACTGTTCGTGGGAATGTAAATTGGCACAGCCACTATAGAAAACAGTATGGAAGTTCCTCAAAAAATTAAAAATAGAACTACCATATGATCTAGCAATACCACTTTGGAGTATCAATCTGAAGGAAATGAAAACACCGATGTGAAAAACTACATGCAACTCTACGTTCACTGCAGTTTCACTGTATTATTTACAAGAACCTAGATATGGCAACAACCAAAGCGTCCACCGATAGATAAAGATGTGATGTGCATATACAACTGGAATACTACTCTGCCACCAAAACAAGACAAAAAACAACAAAATCTTGCCACTTGCAAGAAACATGGATGGCCCTAGAGGACATTATGCTAGTGAAAGAACTCAGACAAAGAAAGACAAATACCACGCTGGTAAGTGGAATCTAAAAAAACCAACCACACAAAACAAAACCCAAACTCACAGAAAAAGAGAACAGGGAGGGAAGAGGGTTGGCATGGGGGACAGGGCAGCAAAATGGATGAAGAGCATCAAGAGGTACAAACTTCCAGGTACAAAGTAAGTAAGGCAGGGGGCTTTAACATGCAGTAGAAGGAATACAATCAGTAATACCGTATTAACTTGTATGGAGACAGACAAAAACCAGACTTACTGTGATGATCAGTTTGCAACATATAAAAACGTAGAATTACTAGGTTGTATACTTGAAACTGACACTGTAGGCCAAATGTACCTCAATTTTTAAAAAAGATCAATAAATAGCAGAATTAAAAAATAAAAAAGTATATTCATCCATATTGTTTGTTTAAATAATACCTACACCCAACGGTAGGGCTTGAACCTATACCTACAGTCCTGACATCAAGAGTCATATGCACTACTGGCTGAGCCAGCCAGGTGCCCCTCATCCTTATTTTCTTAGTGATTTTAGAATTTTAATTTTTACAATTAAATTCTGATCATCAAAATTAAATTACAGTAGGGTGAATCCAGCTTAATTTTCTCCAAGGTTCCAAATGGCCTGCCCATAGTCCCAACCCTACTGGATTTCAAAGCAAAGCCCCATGCGATCTACTTCACCCATATGCATAACCTTATCCTCTCTCCTAGAATTCTCCCCCTTGCTTTAGTCCATTTTAGCCACACTGGTCTGTTGCTCCAAGAACACACCAGCCATATTCCCACCTCCAGGCCTTTGCACTCAATATTCCCTCTGCCTGAAACACCCACTGATAACCACCTGGCTTGCTCTTTCCTTTGGTCTCTGCTCAAATACAAGCTTTTATAGTGACTTTCCTTATCACCCTATAGAAAACAACCTCCTCCCCAGCCCTTACCCTGATTTTATTTTTCTCTATAACACTTACCACTGCCCAGCTAGTATGTTAAGCTCCATGACCGCAGGGACTTTTATTTATTGTTATATCCCAGCAGGATAACAGTGTCTGGCACTCAAATATCTGTTGAATGAATGAATCTGAAATGTCACTTTTACCAAAAACAAAATTCCTACTAAGCATGCTGAACAGGAGAAACAGATTTACCTCCCCATCTCGAAATGTTATATGGAATCGCCACATAAGGGGGGTGGGGGGGGTGGGGAACATGCTTCTTTAAACAAAAAGGTCAGTTTAACCTGTCAATACCGGTTACATGAAAAGTGAAGCATCTTAACAGTTTTGCACTGAAGCCCTAACCGCACCTGAATCCCAACGTTCAGTTCAACTACATTAAAAACGCACTTCACCTGAGCGAGACCAGGAAGATCATTCCAACTGACGAGAACCTTCTGTGAGTACGCATAGACGCCAAAACATGAAAATAAACTGGTCTGGCATGCCTTTGAAAAAGCTTACACTGACTCTACCTGAACAGAGAGAAGTATTTCTGGAAACCAGCCTCTGGAAAAGATACGGTTAACAACACATTGCCTCCGGGGAAGAAAACGGGGTAGCTGGTGGCTAGAATCAGGTGGAATGTCTATCTAGCCTGTTTGTACCATTTGAGCATCAAACCACGTCAGCTACCGGAAAAAGGTAAATCGAAGTGCGAGTAGAAAATGGTGCAATTTTACCCGGATGTCTAAAGGGGAGGGGGGAGGGCCGGGCGACGCTACCGGAGACGCCAACATGGACACCGGACAGAAGGGGGGAGGAGCCCCGCCCCCACCCGCACAGGTGCAGCAAGAGCTCCCGCGTTCGCGGCAGAGACCTCACCCCCACTATCGGCGGCCTCGGGGTCCTGCTCAGCTTTCCGCTTGAGTTTCTGGGAGGAGGGGCTCACTGGGGCGTCCCCCAGCAGGTACTTATGCTCCTGGCCCCGCAGATGCTTGAGGTAGCGGTCCTTCATGGACTGCCACGAGTGCTGGGTGAGCGAGCTTTTCTCCATCGCTTTCCACAAGGCGGTGCCGGTGACGGAGCTGGGCGAGCGGGCATTTTCCTTCACGTACGTCAAGATGGCCACGTCGTCCGCGTCCGTGAAGACGATGCGCCCCGTGGGCGGCTGCGGCTCGGGCTGCGCGGCGGCCGCGGCGGCGCCCCCCTTGGCCGGGGCCGCGGGCTTCGTCTCGGGGGCCTGGCCGGCCGTCGAGCCCAGCCGGTAGGCCTCCAGGTCGAGCCTCTCGTTGCGCTCCACGCAGTCCAGGATGTACTGCGTGGAAATGAAGTCGCCCGAGGCCTCGGCCGCCGCCTCCCCGGGCTGGGCCAGCAGGACGGCCCCAGACTCCTGCACCCGGCATAGGGTGCCGCCGCCGTGCAGGATGAGCGTCGACAGCCGACGCTTCGCCGGGCTAGGACGCACGTAGAAGGACATGGAACTGCCATCTTCCCTCACGAACAGAGTCGAGGAATGGGTGGGCCCGTTGGGGTCTTTGCCCAAATCCATCGCCTCCGCCATAGCTGACACCAGGCACCACGACAGCGGTCCCCCAAACAAGCCTCTGACGCACAGAGCGAACCCGAACGAACGACGGTTCTAGACGCGTCGGCCGCGAAGCCCCGCCCTGCGCCTGCGCAGTAGCAGCGCGCGAAGAGCGCCCGCCGCCTCCTCTCGGAAGAGGCGGAGATTCCGGCGGTGACCTGGAAATTGCTGTGCGACCCTCGTCCCTTTTAGGTCGGGCCCTCGGGAAAGATGGCTGCGGTGCAGGCGGCTGAGGTGAAAGTGGACGGCAGCGAGCCAAAACTGAGCAAAAAGTAAGTGTCGCCGTGAGTCTTTAAGGTCTTTGCGCCCGGACAGTCCGGACTAGGATGCGCCTCGAGGCTGCGGCCGAGGCGGCTGTGCCTATGGCCTTCCTACCGGTTCTCGTGGGTCTGGACACGCCGGACGTAGCCGCTAAACCGCGAAACTACATTCCCCAGGTTGCTCCGGGGCCCGGCTCTGGCGGAGTCCTGTCGTCGCATTCCTGGAGTTAGGGTATACAGAAAAATGAGAATTGAGTACAGAAAAACGAAATTTACTCCTTCCTTTACCTCCTTCTGGGAAAAAAAAAAAAAATGCTTTCTTTTATTGCCGAGCCACGCCTCGCTACCATTGGAAGGAAGTTAAATACCCGAGCTTTTCGGAAAGACCTTGAAATTTTCCTTGGCCTCACCTCGGCTTTTCTGAATCTTATGTATTAAATGGATCATTTCTAAAACTGTATTGTGCACCTAAATATGTGGATTATTTAAAGGATCTCTGAGTATTGAGTGAATGACCGATGTCCAGTAATAGAATATGAGTCCACCAGTCTACTAGGTGGCACTTTCAAACACTGCTGGATAGATCTTAGTTACCCACTCTCAAATCCTTGGTGTGTGAAGCTAAATACGAATGTATCAAGACTAGCCGCCCTTTAACTGGCTATGTTTTATATTCCTGGATGTATACCCTCTCAAACAGGGTTCTTCAGTTGAAGCACAGAACACCAGCAATGATTTGTTTTTTCAGTACTCCCAAGGAGGGGCATAACTAGACTATTCCAGAGGCAGGAGAAAAGTTAAATCATTACAAATAATGGCTGCCTTACCGCATTTGGGCTCCGTTCTTTTCTGAATCCTGATGGAATAGGCCCTTAACCAGTAAAAATTAATTTTCTTTTTGTGTCTCTGGATTTATGCTTCAAATATTCAAGAAAAATGAGAAAGGAAACATTAAATTTAATGGTTTGATGGCACCCTTCTGAAGGTAGGATACACATCTCTATAAATGTTTGGAACCTGGTCTCAGACTTCTGCCTTTGGGAAAATTGACTCGACTTTGATCTGTTACATAAATATAGTTGACCCTTGAGCAACTCAGAGGTTGGGGCACTGACCCGCCATACAGTGGAAAGTTTGAGTGTAACTTTGACTCCCCCAAAATTTAACAGCCAACTGTTGGCTGGAAGCCTTATCAATAACCTTAAGAGTGGATTAACACACGTTTTGTATGTTAGGTATGTTGTGTGCTTTATTCTTAGAATTAAGGAACTTAGGGAAAAGACATCTCTTAAGGAAACCATAAGAGATGGGCACCTGGGTGGCTCCGTTGGTTAAGTGTCCAACTCTTGATTTCAGCTCAGGTCATGATTTCACGGTTCCTGAGTTCGGGCTCTGTACTGACAGCACAGCACGGAGCCTGCTTGGGATTCTCTGGCTCTCTTTGTCACTGGTTCTCCTCCCCCACCCCCAGCTTGCTCAACAGACTGAGCCACCCAGGTGCCCCCACCCTACTACTTTTTAAAGCAGCTTCTATATGTCAGACATAATGCTAGAACCATACAAACTTCCTGTCTAATCTTAATAATAACCTTGCAAAGAAAATATTAATGTCTGTTTTTCAAATTAATAAACTGAGGCTCTAGGCGACTGAATACGTTGAAGTGTGCACACCTAAAGTGTGGTCTGTCACTGATCGAGGCTCTGGAGCAGAGATCTAAAACCCAGTCCAGAACTCCACAGCCCATGCTCTTTACACTGCCTGCACCTTACCTCCCCACATTGTCTAAGAAAATCTGCTGTTAATGTATATAACTCTAGTGACCATGGGCTAAAAGAATTTTTTTTAACGATTAACATTTCCTTCTGTATCTTAATTGTTCTTGGGACTTCCTTGGTCTGCCTCTTCATGAGTACCATTTTATGCCAGTTATCTTCTTCAAGTTTAAAAAGAGATGGGCTGCCTGCCAGGTGACTCCTTCCCAAATGAAAGGTCAGATTACTGTAGTCCAGGATCCTTCCTGAAATTCTCCTTTCCTCCTTGTTCCTAGAGCTCAATTAAGTCTTATCTTTGACTCAGAGGTGCTTTTGTGTGGCTTGCTTTTAGCTTCATCTAGAGTTTGCAATTGATAGTGACATTTCACGTGCTTCCCTTTGCCATCTTTGTCACCAGGGTTTTTTAATCTCCGAGAGAGAAGCCACATGTCAGGGGCTTCGGAAACACCGCCTCAGGTCCTGTCTCCTATTTTCTAGGTTGTTGTGATCATTTCTACCTTTAAACTATGGGTTGCCTTACTCCTGAGTTTTAACCCAGATATGCACCTTTTTACCATAGCAAGGACAGAATGTTGTCAGTTACGGTTGCAGCACAGTGAGTTACAGGGTTGTCCTCAGTTAAGAGGGTCTTCAGTGGAACACTAAAAGGTCGTGCAACCTCCCCTACCCATAAGAGTAGGACTGCTGGTTGGGTGTATATGTACTGTTTTGTCCCATCTGACACCACATCTCTGTTTCCTGTTAGGTGGTGGTAATCATTAGTTCCGGGGTGTTCTGCCATGTTGACGCAAGCTGCTGTAAGGCTTGTTAGGGGGTCCCTGCGCCAAACCTCCCGGGCACAGTGGGGGCAGAGGGAGCTGCGACTGTATCAACTTGCTCCTTTCACAGCGCTTCACAAGGACAAGCCACTTTCTGATAAAAGAAGGTTGGTGCCCTTACCTTCGTTGTTGCTCTGGGAGCAAAAATCCTTCCTTACTTGGGTCCTTATTTGTTAAGCCTCTGACTCTTTGCACTTGTTGCTAAGGAAACAAAGAGCTCTACTGCCAAAACCAATAGTGGTTTCTCATTTTCTCTTTAATAAATTCAGATTCTCACTCTAAATTCTTGAGATGACTTGTGGATCTTATTCTACAACAGTGCCGAGAACAAACGTTCCCTTTCCTGTCTTTCTGAACTTGGTTTGCTCCCGAGATTAATTTGGTTTCTAGTCTTTGTTCTATCTCTAGGATCTTTTTGAATTTCCCTTAGGATTAATTTGATTTCCCTTAGGATTAATTTCCATTCCTAGTTGAATGGAAAACAGGTTTTTTATGTTAATGCCAGGAAGAACCAAATAGGCTCTGATGCCTACTGACTGAATTACAGCACAGTAAGCCTAGCACACAGTTCTGGAATGATTGTATTTAAAACTGTTACAAGACAGATTACATCCAGAGACGCCTACTTTGAAGCCCTCAGAGTCTGTTTTCTTAAAAATTAGTATTTCACATCACCAATTTATTTTTTCGATTGAGTTACTCTAAATTCATACTGAAAATTAAGAGTGTGCCATAAAGCCAGGTAATATACAAGCATGACTTGGTATAATTTGCTATGGTTATTATATAATATTCAGCTAACATTGGTGGTTTGAAAGAATGACCAATTCTGTTTGAATACTGAGGATATCCTCTACACAAATCTGTTTGGTTTCTGGGTTCAGATAGCAAGATTTCAGATCAGAGTGTAGATAGTGAGAGATTGGACCAGCAGTGTATCCAAATCCTGGGTGCAGAGAATAAAGGGTTTAAGACAGTGAAGGATACCTAGAATGGCTCTCATTTGCATGTTAACTAAATGCTAAGGGCAGGTCCTGTCTTTGCATACATTATTACAGTCTTCACATTTGGGGAGGGGAGTGTCCTCTGTTATTTACATTTTACAAATGGGAGGTCATGTGCCCAAGGTCATGTAATTGCTAGGCAGGTATGTCAGGATTAGGTCCCAGGCAGTCTGACTCCAAGGATGTTATATTACCCCCTACTCTATGCTGGTTTGTACACTGTTCTGCCCCATTTGTTGTCTTAGGTCCGGCTACAGTAGACGGGGAGGTCAACACTGAGAGTCACTGTTAATACACTGACCAATGCTGAGGGAGGGATTGTCAATGGTGCGTCTCCTTGAACTCAGAAGAGCCACCTCTCCATTACCCTAACCTACCCCAGACTAACCCACTCCTTGGAGAGGTGTAGGGAAGGGTGGCAGACAGAGCCAGACCACGTTGCCTCTTCGGTTTTCCTTTGTCCTGGGGTACCCTGATTTTAGTTTGGGTTCTCATGTTGGAAAGCAGAGGGGTGAGGAAGATCTTTCACATCTTTATTCTAAGCTTACTTTTTCCTTTGTTTCATTCACGTATAGAGTTGACTAAGAGACTAGAAGTGGAGGTGTAGCACCAGGCAAGAGCATTTCCCCCCAGGCTGTTCATATTTTTGATCCGTGGTTATGGGGCAGAACATAGTAGAGGACTCTTCAGGTATCTGTCACATTGAACATTTGCATCTTGCCAACAGTGAGCTAAAGAGACGCCTGAAAGCTGAGAAGAAAATTGCAGAGAAGGAAGCCAAGCAGAAGGAGCTCAGTGAAAAACAACTAAGCCAGGCCACCACTGCCGCCACCAACCACACCACTGACAATGGTGTGGGTGCCGAGGAGGAGAGTCTGGACCCAAATGTGAGTCCCCTGGACCACCACTCTGGCTGGGTAGGAGGAAGCTTCTGATGAAGCTTAAGGCAAATTCCTTGGGACCAGTGACTAAGAAGAGAAATAGGAACTGAAAACAAGCTGTGAACCCTGGGTTGCTGCAGATGTGTTGGGGGAAGGGGCGGTGGGAGGGAGCTGCCACTACGTCTGGTTAAAGGCACAGGCAATGAGCATTTCTCTAATCAACTCCCAGTAGGTGGTTGGGAGAATCAGTACTTCCAAGTGACTGATTATTCTTCCCTGAAACTGGCTGCGCCTCATAACAAATCCAGAAAAGGTATCTCCGTAAAGATTGACTAGGGTTTACTCTGGGCCAGAGATTCGCAAATTTTAGTCCATAGACCGGATCCACCTTTCCTTGCTTTTAATCTCATCTGTCCTCCCTGGTTTTGAAAATTGTATTGGAGCACAACCATGCCCATTTTTTTTTATATGTCTAAGGTTATTTTCACACTACAACAGCAGAGTTGAATGGTTGCATCAGAAAAGGTGTTCCTTTTTTACATCCTCCAGGCCCCAGAGTCTTGTCTTGGGGAAAAGTCTGACATGTAGCCAGGGGTAGGAAGGTAGGAAAAAAGGTAAGTAACTCACTGTGCAGATGCATCCGCAAAAGTGGCAACCAAGGCCACCTGTACAAATTAAACTTAGTATTTTAGGCAGAATTCCCATTTTCCTTTTCATTGAATCTTGCATTTTGGAATTCTGGCCTTGGTTTCCACCTATGGATTTAGCCACTGTGCATATTTTAAGTGCAAATCTCATTCCCATCTTGGGATTTCAAAGGTGTGGAGGGCTCAGTTAAGGAGACCTCACTGTATTGGAGCCACTCTGCGGCAAAATACGGTACTCTGCTAGGTGGGCCACTGGTATGATCGGTCAGGTTCCATTTCTCAGAGGCTCTTTTTTTTTTTTTTTTTTTTTTTTTTTTGTTAATAGCAATACTTCAAGATCCGTAGCCAAGCAGTCCACCAACTGAAGATCAGTGGGGAAGACCCGTATCCACACAAGTTCCACGTAGACATCTCGCTGACTCATTTTATCCAAGAATACAGTCACCTGCAGCCTGGGGACCACCTAACTGACATCACCTTAAAGGTGGCAGGTAGGAGGATTCCCTGGCAGTATGCTGAGCTCTCACAGCAGACAGGCCGCTACAGCAGCACAAAGAAAGTTCTGGGTTGGTCTTGCTTTCAAGTAGCCTGTGTCGCAGGCTCCTACTTCACGAGGGACAGGGCAAGTATATCCATTCACAGAAAGAAGTAGAGCAGCCCCGAGACACGAGATTGTGTTCCAGACGAGGTGATGCAGCAGAGAAGGGGGCATTCTCTGAGGGGAACTCCTGACCTGATGCCGCTGCTACTTCATCGTCCTTTATGAGGACGTCCCCTTACCAGTGGGACCACAACCCCATGTTCCTAAAAATTCCCACCTGTGGCCTAAGAAGTTTTGCACCGGGACTGTATTTTTAGAATATTGTTATTTTGGAGTTCTAGCATCTTGCACAGGATCTTTCCTTAATTTAAAAAAAAAAAAAAAAAAAAAAAAAAAAAAAACCTGGGGCACCTGGTTGGCTCAGTCCATACAGCATGAAACTCTTGATCTCAGGATCATGGGTTCAAGCCCCACATTGGGCTTAGAGGTTACTTTAAAAAATCTGTCTTTATTTGCCCCCCAAAAATAATAAAACTACTAATTGTAGAAAATTTGGGACGTTCTAGGAAGCAGAGAGGAATTGAATTACCCATAATCCCACTACCCAGAGAGAACCTCTGCCAGTACCTAAATGCCCAAAGCTTAAAGTCCACTAATTCTACTAAAACATGTCTTGATGTTAGTTGCTCTGAGTCTATATTCTCAGGTATAGAGTGCCCTTTAAAAATGTGTTTTCAAGTTTTTTAGGAAATTTTTCTTCAATATAATTTTTTTTTTTGTTAATTTGGGAGGGAGAGCAAGCACAGGAGCAGGAGAAAGGAGCAGGGAGTGGGGGGGGCGGGGAGAGAAAGACTATCTCAAGCAGGCTCCACACTCAGCGTGGAGCCCAAGGCGGGGCTCGTTCCCAGGACACTGGGATCATGACCTGAGCTGACACTCAACCGACTGAGTCACCCAGGCACCCCTTGAATATATTATTTCTTTGGTTTTCTTTTGAGACTCCTTTTATTCATATGGTGGATTTTCAATATGTCACTTTTTTCTCAAACCTTTTGTACCTTTTTCTTTACACTTTGATGTTTAAATTTTGTCTTTCTTTCCTCTGGGTTTCTCTTAAAGCATTTCTATATTCACTCTTATTTTCTTTTAGTTCAGTCTTCATTCCTGAAATGGTTTTTTACTTTATTTCTGATTTTTTCATGTGTCACCTCATTTCTTAGTTTCGATGATTCTAATGTGGGTATTTTTGTTTCACGGCATTTTCTTAATGTCATTCAACTTACTGTCAAATGGAATTTTTGTTTTTTCTGGGCATGTCCTTCCTGAGTGCTTTTTTATTTAATAACTGGTATTTGATCTCAGTACTTTTATGTTGCTTATTTTTATGTGAAATTAGTTTTCCTCAATGTTTTCTTTTTTAATGTTTATTTTTGAGAGAGAGACAGAGTGTGAGTGGGGGAGGGGCAGAGAGAGGGAGGCACAGAATCCGAAGCAGGCTCCAGGCTCTGACCTGTCAGCGCAGAGCCTGATGTGGGGCTTGAACCCACAGACTGTGAGATCATGAGCTGAGCAAAGTCAGGCACTTAACTGACTGAGCCACCCAGGCCTCTAGTTTTCCTCAGTGTTAAGGGAAGCTTGATTCAAATAGCTTTTCCAGCTTCACTGAGCTACCTTTTCTGTTGTTTTTGTGAAGTGTTCAGAATTACAGCAGCTTGCTTTCTGAGATACCAAGGCTCTCTTCCCCTTCCTCACTTTTGTCGGACCCCTTTGTGGTTTCCTGGTCTTTTCCAGTTTTACGGGGCCTTGTCCTAGAAGGGAGCCCTGGTTAGTAAATTAAGAATGTTCCTGGGGCTATGCTGAAGGGCTTCAGCCCCTTTAGACCTTATGCAGTCCCAACTCCCTCTACTCACCCACGTGGCAGTGGGCACATCCCCTCCTGGGTTCAGCTGCTATCCTCCAGTTAGCTGCCACGTTTTCCAGTGACTACCTATGGCCGATTTGGAGATTTCCAGTTCTCAGACTCGGCAGACACCCCACAAAGGCTCCCCTACAGCTTTCTCCCATATGGGGATCTTTGGTGGTTTGCCCCACTGCTTGTGTTTGGGGATTCTTGGGAGTATCCTCCCACATAATTTTGTTGTAAATGTTGTCCATAGCTTTTTGGCCTTGCCTGTGTGGTTGTGCTTTTTATTTTAATGGGAGGATTGAGGTAGAGCCGAAAACTATGCTGCCACCAGCGCTGCCGTTTTCCGGGAGTCCAGTAAACAACTTTAAAGCCAGGTCTTGCTGCACTTCTTTAACTGGTTTAAGTAAGATTTTTGTCATGAAGGAAAAGACTGGGCTTAAGTCTTGGGCTAAAATCGAATTGTTCTGGTCTATGTTGATAGGACATTCTACCTAGACGTAAACATTGCAGAGGGAACTTTTTGGGCACTGATGCCACAAAATGGCTTCTCGTTCTATCAGTGTTTTTGTTGTACTTTTTCTAGGTAGGATACATGCCAAAAGAGCTTCTGGGGGAAAGCTCATCTTCTATGACCTTCGAGGAGAGGGGGTCAAGTTGCAAGTCATGGCCAATTCCAGGTATGTAGAAATACCGCGTTGCGGGCCTTTCTGGATTGACCCAGGGCAACATGGTTGGGGACCACGTGATCTTCCTTTCTCATTGGCATTTAAAGTTAAAAGCGGGTTATGGTTGGGTAAGGCTGAAAAGAGAATAAAAAGGCCATTTGGTCACCTAGAGAATAACAACTGCCCTCAGGTTGTGCAGCAGTTACAGATAAAAGATAGCACTCTAGCAGTTGACAGAAGAGTCTAGATTCTTCCCAGGTTCACCCAAACTGAGCACCAGCAGTTTAGTGAGGATTCCAGAGGGCAGTTTTAAAAGCTAAACCAGTGGTTGGTTTTAATTCGGAATATCATACACTGAAGTACGGTTTTCTTTCACTCAGGAATTACAAATCAGAAGAAGAATTTATCCATATCAATAACAAACTGCGTCGGGGAGACATAATTGGAGTTCAGGGGAATCCTGGGAAGACCAAGAAGGGTGAGCTGAGCATCATTCCCTATGAGATCACACTGCTGTCGCCGTGTTTGCATATGTTACCTCACCTCCACTTTGGCCTCAAAGACAAGGTAAGCTCTGTGGCCTCCTCGCTGTGGTCTGTCATAGCGTTGAATTAGACTTGGCAATGATTTCTATCTGTTGCTTTTGCTTTAGGAAACACGATATCGTCAGAGATACTTGGACTTGATCCTGAATGACTTCGTGAGGCAGAAGTTTATCATCCGCTCTAAGATCATCACGTATATAAGGAGTTTCTTGGATGAGCTAGGATTCCTGGAGGTGAGAGAGTTCTTACCTGTCACGATGAGCTAGCTGCCTTGCTATGCCTGCCTCTTACTATTCCTTCTCTTCCCTTTTCCATGTCCTATATCCATACTATTCACGCTTAGCGAAAAGTCCCTTTGATGGCCAGTGTCTTTGTCCCACCTTGTTTTTTTAGTGCCCCGATGAGGAAGGCAGGATTTGAATTCTAAGATAATGGACAAAGTGTAGGGCTGTCTACCTACTAATGATGTCATGTTCATTGAGTTACCAACTCATTTTGCTTTTTTGTAGCATTAAGGGAAAAAAAAAAAACCTTTTAATTATATGAAGAAAGGTAAGTACACGTGTAAAACAAATTCAAAGAAACAAACAAAACTGAAAGTCCCCTTTTGTATCTCCCAACTCACTTTCTTCCCCAAACTTGAGTTTGATACATATCGTTCCACACCAGTTGCTATGCATATATAACTACATACTGAGCATGTTCTACATAAGGTACGTGTGTAAACAGTTTGGAAGCGTTTTAATTTTTGTTTTAAACATAAATGAGATCACACTACATGTATTCTGATGGACCTGCTGTTTCCTACCCGCCCCCCCCCATAGACATTGGACCTTTTTGCATGTCTATAACTAATTCAAAGAACATAAACAGTTCAACTTACAGTGTTTATTAAAATATAATTTATAAGTTGTGGAAGTTTATGGTACTGTGTTAATGGTGTTTGGTATTAATGGAAATTGAGACACTTCTAGAAAATCAGGACATCTCTACTTCTTTTGTCAAGCACTTGCACATTACTGTTAACCTTAAATTTCACTTAGGGATATAACCGGCTAAACTATATCCATGCACAACATGAGCTACCCCCAAGGCCTCTGGTTTGCGGACCTCTGTCTGAGGACTCAGTGTATCTCCCTGTCTTTTAGATTGAAACTCCCATGATGAACATCATCCCAGGGGGAGCTGTGGCCAAGCCTTTCATCACATACCACAATGAGCTGGACATGAATTTATACATGAGAATTGCTCCAGAACTCTACCATAAGGTAATAAGTAAGAAGATGCCCTGTTCCTGGGAGAAACAGAGGCCGGAAATCCATTGGCTAGATAGATGTAGTTAGAAATAAAAGGAACAAAAAGAGTAGAACAGCCAGGAGAGTATTCTAATTTGGCACGCCTGTGAGCGTTAACACTTCTGGAAATTCTCTACAGGATCAGTAGAGCATTGCGGGTCAGAGGGCAAAGGGATTGTCTTTCTTAGGTGTATAGCTCCTCCTAACCTGCCTTGGTTCTCATGATATTTTAGGTTTATTGTCTTCCTTAGATTAGGTCTGATTTTAGTCTTTTATAGAAAGCTTGATATCTGTCCAAAAATTGGAAATAAAGATTTATAAGTCACCAGAGTAAATACCAGAGACTGTCATTCAAGGTTCTTAGTTGCAGACAACAGAACCTGGTGTAATTAGTTTAGGCACAAGAAAAATGTATTCGGATACATAAGGAAGCTCACAGTCCCAGGAGGATCAGAGAATCAGGCTTGGAGACCACAGGACTAGGAATGATTCTCAGGCCCATCTGGGCTCTTCCCATGGAGAGCCCAGATTTTTCTACTTGGGACAGCTAACGCAGCTCAGAACCGCAGCGCTATCCATTAGGACCTCTGCAGTTACTACCTCTAAAAGCTAGATATCTCTGGCCCCCTTCTCCAGGAGGAATTCTGCAATATCTACATCTTCTTTCAGTAGCATTCAGAAGTTGCATGGGCATGTCTGGTGGGGAGCTTGAGTCACATGCCTGCATCCTAACCCCAAGAGAGGCCTCTTTCTTGGGGAGGCTCACACTCACAAGATGGGGTGCTGTCCTGACAAAGGAAGAGTATTCAGAGGTCCTGGGCAGCCAAAACAAATGATGACTATCCACTACGAGGGTCTAAAGAGAGTAGGGTATTCGACATTTGGGTAGAGACCTGAAAACATCCCTCAGCTGTGAAAACCAAATTAGTTTTGTAGACGGAAACTTTCCAGAGTCATTGAGATTAGCTGCCATGACCTTGGCCATGTGTTGTTAGATCCTGGTGGTTGGTGGCATCGACCGGGTTTATGAAATTGGACGTCAGTTCCGGAATGAAGGAATTGATTTGACTCACAATCCTGAGTTCACCACCTGCGAGTTCTACATGGCCTATGCAGACTATCACGATCTCATGGAAATCACAGAGAAGATGATTTCAGGTGACCTCTCCTATTCCCTTTTGTCTTTCACATGTGTCTGAACGGCTGGTGTGCTGCTTGTAGGAGGACTTCCTGTTGGTCCTTTTCAAATGGTAGATTTCTTTCCCAGGGATGGTGAAGCATATTACAGGCGGTTACAAGATCACCTACCATCCAGATGGCCCGGAGGGCCAAGCCCATGAGATTGACTTCACCCCACCCTTCCGGAGAATCAGCATGGTTGAAGAACTTGAGAAGGTCTTGGGGGTGAAGCTGCCAGAAACCAGTCTCTTTGAGACCGAAGGTAAAGTGATGCACTCCTCCACTGAATGGCCCTCCTTTCTCTTCAGCTTTGAATTAGATGAGATCAGGGCTAGAATTTTCCCACACTGTTCTTTTCATACATTTTTTTTACTGGGGTAATGTGATCCTTCTGTCCTAACTTGTACATTTGTATTACAGAAACTCGTAAAATCCTTGACGATATCTGCGTGGCAAGAGCTGTTGAATGCCCTCCACCTCGGACCACTGCCAGACTCCTTGATAAGGTGACAGACCGTGCTCTTCGAGTACATGCCCTCATCCAGTGGTAACCAGCCCCCTGCTCCCTGGGAAGGTGAACTCCACTGTGGAGAACTAACTTACACAGCCTCACAGGAAAGCCCTAATGAGAGAAATAAGAGAATTAACCAATTTTGAACTGCTCTTCTAAGCTCTGTACCGAGTAGTTACATAATCTCAGTCAAACCTTACCAGCCATGGAGAGACTTATGATAAACCCTTGTAGCATCCGGTAGTGGGTAGGAGCAGAGTCCTTCTGCCAGGACTGGAACAATCAAAATGCCATCAGAAGGGATCTGTAGCTCTGCTTTGCTTTCTCCTTAAGCTTGTCGGGGAGTTCCTGGAAACAACATGCATCAATCCTACATTCATCTGTGATCACCCGCAGATAATGAGCCCTTTGGCTAAATGGTAAGATACAACGTGGCTTTCCAGTTACCTGTTGCTACGTAACAACCTCAGAGTTATAGTGGCATAAAACAACAGTTCTCAAGATTTTGTGGGTTCACTGGGTAGTCTTTCTGCTCTACAAAGTGGTAGCTAGGGTAACCCAAGCAGCTGTAACTGGAAACTCGGGCACCTTCTTTCTCCTCCGCTGGGTTCTTGTTCCTCCAGGGCCTCTAAATGTAGCTAGCCTCTGTCTGGGGCAGCATAGCCTGAGCTTCCTTACATAGTGGCCGGGCTCCAGGAGGAAGGGTTCCAAAAGAATAAACCCCAGTGTACAAACACGTATCAAGCCTCTGCTGATGTCCCATTGTCCAAAGCAAGTCATATGGGCAGCCCAGAGTCGGTGTGACAAGGCACAGAAGGCCATGAATTCAGGAGGTATGGTTCAGTGTAACCATTTACCACCCACGTGTGTTGTGAGGATGACTAAAGCTTCCTTGTGTCTAACCCTCCTCACCATTGCACCAAATGGTTTGGTGCTAGAGTGCATACAGGCTTCGGGTCTCATCCGTAACAGTTTTGAGTCAACTAGAATCCAGGAACTCCTGTGTTTGTACCAGATGTTATTAGAGAACCTGTATGTTCAGCCTCTCCTTTGGTCTCCTATCTCCAGGCACCGCTCTAAGGAGGGTCTCACTGAGCGCTTTGAGCTATTTGTCATGAAAAAGGAAATCTGCAATGCCTACACCGAGCTGAATGACCCTGTGCGGCAGCGGCAGCTCTTTGAAGAACAGGCCAAGGTAAGGAAGGAGAGTGCGAGTCAAAGGCATTTACTTCATCATGTGCCCACTCACTAGAAAATATCAGCCTTAACTCTAGTCTGTGTTACTGTCTGCATCTCTTAATGACTTCAACAGAAATGAAGGATAAAGCCACAGGCTTCACTGGAGGAGGTCATATTTCAAGATGGAGAACTTGACTAGTTTGGGCCTTAGAATTTCCACATAGGAGCTTAGACATGTTAGTGTCTGTGTGGGGAGTGTGATACTTGCCTTGAAAATACGTTTGCGTAAAAAGAACATAATTTTTCTTAGATGGTACATTTATTAAGGTGGGTTGGGGATAAGAGGCAGATAGATTAACAAAGACCAAGCCCTCACAGGCTGCCTGTGATGGCTGGTTTCAGGAAATGAGGGAAAGACTCTTAGGAATCCTTAGTCTCTGAAAATCAGTCTCCTTGGACTCACCAAGTTGTCCGGGACAGTGGAGGTGTTTTCATTTCACAGAGAAATGCGCTTATGTTCTGAAGTGGGGATCGCCAGACTTGACCGGGTCTTTGAAAGAAATGGGTCCATCCTGAAGTTACTGGGAAACCAGTTCCCAGCAAGTGCTTGGTTTCCAGAGCATTCCTGGAATGGTCATCCCTCTAAACGTGTTAATGTGCTTGCTCAGACACTGAGAGACAGCGTGGCCTGAGACAGCGTCACTGTTTGGTTCTCTTCTAGGCCAAGGCCGCTGGCGACGATGAGGCCATGTTCATAGATGAGAACTTCTGCACTGCCCTGGAATACGGGCTGCCCCCCACAGCTGGCTGGGGCATGGGCATCGACCGTGTCACCATGTTTCTCACAGATTCCAATAACATCAAGGTACGTAGTGGTCTTCCTGCCACACCCACTGCCCTGCAGGAGCTCTGCTCTCAGGGGCAAGGCATGGTGGGCCTGGAGAGCAAAGGAAGGGCTTCAGGCAGAGCAGTTATACATGACTCTACAGGATGACGACCAGAGGGTCTGACATTATCAGATTTGGGTTTTTTTCTACCTGAGGCAGGAGGAATACTCATTGTTCGCATTTCTTGAGGATCCAAGGAACACACCAGGCCCTCTGCAGCCATTATGTCATTTCACTTAAGTCAGCCCTACGAGGTAGAGAAACTACCGTTATCTCATTTTTGCAGATAGGGAAATCCTATTTTAAGAGAACTCTGTGTTCACTCATTCTTTTTTATCTTCTAAGCTGAAATACCAGCACAGATCTCTGAATTTGGGTGGCAACAATAACCAGAAGCAAAAGGAATGGGTGGATGGCTGTGAAAAAGAGCGTGCTTCTTCCTTCAAAGTGATTTTCTCTCCTGTAGGAAGTACTTCTGTTTCCTGCCATGAAGCCTGAAGACAAGAAAGAGAGTGGAGCCACCACGGATACATTGGAAAGTACAACAACTGGTACTTCTGTCTAGAAAATAATAATTGCAAGTTGTGTAACTCAGGCTTCTCTGCGTTTCTGCACAAGATCAAGGACGGCAGGGGAATTTTTGTGTGTTGCTGTCCATTTGACGATCACTGTTCAGTTGGGCCGCCAGACGAGAGAAGAGGAATTAAGAATTCCTTTTTACTCCTTGTTCCCAAATAAACCTTTTGTCTCTACTCTTGTCTCCTGACTGTTTACCATGGAATGTCAGCTTTTATTCAGACAGCTGGCCTAGTGCATGGTTAGCATTATATCACTTTATTCATTCAAGTTTATGTTAATATCTGCTCAGTACCAGGCATTTTTCTAAGGGATTAAGGACACAGCAGTGAACAAAAGGCAAGTCCCTGCTTTGGTGGAAATTTCATTCTTTTTTTAGGGGTTGAGGGCAACTAAATAAAAATATGTATTTCTGGTAAATACTAAGAAGAAAGAGGGGTAAGGGGACAAAGGTGCTATTCTACAAAGAGGTGAATGGGGACAGTGCTATTTTAAATATGTGATCAGGGAAGACTCTTCTAGGTGACATTTAAGTAGAGAGCTGGAGACACGTCTAAGGGGAAGGGCAATCCAGACCAGAGGACTGTATTTTCAAGGACCAGCAAAGGGTCTGGTGTGACTGGAGGAGTACGGAAAGATCCCTGTAAGCCATGCTGAGGAGTGTGTGTTTTATCATGAGTGATGTGGGATGCCATTGGAGGGTTTTGCATAGAGGGCTTTCAAAATACTGTTCTAGTTAGCACAGGGAGGGCAACAGTGAAAGGGAGATGACAGTGCCAATGGTTTAATGTAACAGAGATGCTTACAAGTGACGACTCTACCTGTTCCTCAAGTCGATAGAATTTGGTGATGGGATGTGGATCAGGAGAAAAGAGTCCAAAGATGATTTCAAGGTTTGGGGCCTGAAGAGTTGTCCTTTATGAAATGGGACAAACAGGAAGTGCAGTTTGAGAGGAAAGGTAGAGTGTTAGGTTTTGGACATCATTTGGCCTCAGGTGGGAACAGTAAGTACGATGCTGAATGGTGAGTCTGGAGTTTTATCATTACTTTCAGCTCCTTTCATCTAGGTTAGGAATGACACAAGGTCATGGCTGAGGCCGTGCTGGTATAATGGAGTCCCTGACCCCTGATGCACGAGGCAGCTGGGGGAAACCTTCCAATGAGTCCTACCACAAAGGACTTGCCTTTTGCATCTCAGCAAAGCCTGCAAGCAGCCCAGTTTAAGAGTCTACTTTCACAGAGCAAGATTTTACTTCTGTAGCTGGTACAATGATCTTAGCATGCAGAATTACCTCCCTAGGAATTAATTCAGAGTTTTGAGCACCTCCAACCCTTGCTGGTGTTTAAACACAGGCTCTAGGAGCACTTGGCTGTAGTGATAGATGACCAGGTGTAATTTCAAAAGAAACCCTTCCATATGGCACATCCCCCAGCAAGATGGTATTAAAATGAAAACCATCATTCCCGGCCTCCCCCCAAAGGAGAGGGTATAGGGTCAAGATGGGGTACTGGACCTCAGGCAACACTACCACTAGAAAAAGCAATAAGAACAATGAGGTCACGAGTGACCTTTAAAGGACTGTTTAGTAGGCAGGGGGCAGAAGCCAGCTATCTGGCCTCAAGAAGACTGGAGATAGAGATGAACTGAAGCAGTAGCAATTTGTCTGGGATTTAACAGGAAGAATAACAAACAGGATGAAAGCTAGAAGGAACATAAGGATTGTAATTATAAAGTCCCATTACTTCCTTAAATGGTTGAAGGTTCAATGTGCTATCTGCCGTACTGTGGTGAACAGAAAGGCACGGTCCCAAGCTTCATGGCAGCTCTGATAAATGCTTTGAAGGAGACGGCTGTGGGGTGTTGAGAAACTCTAACACACCTAGTTAAGGAAGGTTTCCCTGAGGACACGAGAATCTGAGATCTGAAAGAAGATAGAGCATTAACTAGTCAAAGAAGGAGGGCTTTCCATGATGTAGCAACAAGTGCAAGGGCCCTGAGATAGGAAAGAGCATAGAAAAGGCCAATGACACCAGATAGAGTACAGAAGACTGTGAAAATATGCCACCAGATAAAGTAGGAGGCAGGCCACACAGGGTTATGAGCCTTATTATGATGGCATTTTATGTAGTCTCAGCCCTACTATGGGATTTTGTATTTTAAGAGTGCTGGAAAGCCACTAAAGTATTAAAGCAAGACTGTAACATCACATTTGTGTTTTTAAAACATGTCTGGGGCACCTGGGTGGCTCAGTGGGTTAAGCTTTGACTTCGGCTCAGGTCATAATCTTGCAGTTCATGACTTCAAGCCCCGTCTCAGGCTCTGTGCTGACAACTCAGAGCCTGGAGCCTGCTTTGGAGTCTGTGTCTCCCTCTTTCTCTGCCTCTCTCTCTCTGTCTCTCAAAAATAAAACATTTAAAAAATTTAAATCAAATAAATAAAACATCAGTCTGGCTACTCTGTGAAAGAGAATTGGAGTTGGGCAAGGAAAGGTGAAAGTCTAGAGGTTAGCATAGCAATCCAAGAGGGAGACATCCTGGGCTGTTGCCATGGAAGTGGACAGAAGTGAATGGATCCAAGAGACAGAGTAAAATCAACAGGATTTTGCAGTGGATTATATTGTGGGGGTTATGGGAAAGAAAATGACAAGGAGGGTGACTCACTTTTCCATTTATACAACTAGATTGATGGTGGTACTGATCCCTGAGATTGATGATCCCCACCCCCCACGCCCCGCCATCAGTGCTTCTTTAAAGACAGAAGAGGGAGAGTTGCGGATTAAAGATGTTGGAGAGGGGCGCCTGGGTGGCTCAGTCGGTTAAGCGTCTGACTTCAGCTCAGGTCATGATCTCGCGGTCCGTGAGTTCAAGCCCCGTGTCGGGCTCTGTGCTGACAGCTCAGAGCCTGGAGCCTGTTTCAGATTCTGTGTCTCCCTCTCTCTGACCCTCCCCTGTTCATGCTCTGTCTCTCCCTGTCTCAAAAATAAATAAAACGTTAAAAAAAAATTTTTTTTTAAAGATGTTGGAGAGACAGGAAAGAGCAGCAGAGTCCTTAGCCTTGAAGGAGTCTTGTGGCCCTTTTCTTCTGAACTAGAAAGAAGGACAGGGTCAAGTAAGCTGCACTCTAATTTGTAACTTCTGAGATGTAACAAGAAGAAAAGTGAATTTTCTCATCTTTAGGAAATGAGGTATACAATTGTTGGATGGTACAGGTTCCTGAATTATCCAGACAAGTTATACTACCTATTCCTGGCAATCTGAAGATTTTAGACCTGCGCTACCCAATACAGCAGCCACTAGCTACATGTGGCTATTGAGCATTTGAAATGTGGCTGGTTCAAACTGAGATATATTGTAAGTATAAAATACCAGATTTATTAAACTTAAGTATGAAAAAAACACTGTAAAATACCTCAGCTTTTTAAAATATTGATTACATGCACCCAGCAATTGCACTACTAGGCATTTATGCAAGGGATACAGGTGTGCTGTTTCGAAAGGACACATGCACCCCCATGTTTATAACAGCACTACCAACAATAGCCAAAGTATGGAAAGACCCCAAATGTCCATCGGTGGATGAATGGATAAAGATGTGGTATATATATACAATGGAGTATTACTCAGCAACCAGAAAGAATGAAATCTTGCCATTTGTAACCACGTGGATGGAACTGGAGGGTATTATGCTAAGTGAAATTAGAGAAAGACAAAAATCATATGACTTCACTCACATGAGGACTTTAAGAGACAAAATAGATGAACATAAGGGAAGGGAAACAAAATAATATAAAAACAGGGAGGGGGACAAAACAAAAGAGACTCATAAATATGGAGAACAAACTGAGGGTTGCTGGAGGGGTTGTGGGAGGGGGGATGGGCTAAATGGGTAAGGGGCATTAAGGAATCTACTGAAATCATTGCTTCACTATATACTAATTTGGATGCAAATTTTAAAAAATAAAAAATAAATTTAAAAAAGGCTAATTTATAAAAAATAAAATATTGATTACACACTGAAACGATAATACTTTGGACATACTAAATAAAATATGTGTTTACAATTAATTTCACCTATTTCTTTTGACTTTTTTTAATGTAGCTATTGGAAAATTTTACAATATTTGGTTCAAATTATATTTCTGTTGTACAGCGCTATTTTAGACAGAAATTTAGACTAGTGGTCCATGATAGGACGCCATTCTACTAGTCGAACCAGAAAGTCAGCTTTCATCAGGCCATTTCACCGGTACCGACGGTCCAACATTCTGGATTATTATTGTTTTCTTAAATCTTTATTTTTGAGAGAGAGACGGAGTGGGGGCAGGGGAGGAACAGAGAGAGGGAGACGCAGAATCCGAAGCAGGCTCCAGACTCTGGGCTGTCAGCACAGAGCCCGACGCGGGGCTCAAACCCTCGAACCCTGAGATCATGATCTGATCCGAAGTCGGACGCTTAAGCAACTAAACCACCCGGGCGCCGCAACACGCTGGATTATTAACCTCAGTTCCACAGTCCCCCGCTCCAAACCAGTCGGACTACAAGGGCCAGCGTGCACCGCGCGCCTTTGGGGGCGGAACCTGAAAGACCAGCCTCTTTGTGACATCACGTCCGCTACGCCGGCTGTTCTCCCTCCTTCCCAGGGCGCGCACATTGGAGGTGGGAGGGGAGCGTCTGGGAGGTGAAGAGGTAGCGGGGTAGAGGGCGCGCGAATGTGGGAGGCCCCAACCCTGCTGGGTGAGCTGCCCTCGGTCTAACTTCCCCAGCCCATATTTGTCCGAACCGGTTGTGAGGATCGTGTCTCCCGCGTGGAAAGGGCGGCTGGCTTCCCGGAAGTGCCGGTGTCCGCTGCGGGTGGGCGCGGGGTGTGTGACCTCACGGCAGCGTCCACAGCACCCGAGGAGGCAGTCGCGCGCCGGGGCTCTGCTTCTCAGGCCCAGAGCCTCTCCTGTAACTTGCACAATGGGTGCCAATCTATTCTAGAGCTGACCGAGGTGGGGCCGCGGCCGAGAGTATTGAGGAGGGGGGCCTAAGGCGAAAACCTTTTCTCCCCTGGCAGCCGACTTGCTTTAACTTTTCTTTGAAAAGGAGAATTCCTAACGCTCCTTGCACCTGTTGTAATGTGCGATATTGTGGGCAAAGAAATGCCTGTTTAACTGAGCTATTGTTTCCTATGAAGTTACTCAAGATATAGGAGAATGTATTTGAATTTTAGGGGACCAAGTTTAACAAAACATTAATTTCAACTACTGTGCACGCTCATCCATACAACCTTGCGAATGAGATGATGCTACAGTTCTGGGCTGCTTCATCTTAAGGAGTTGATGTTACTTCTGGCAAGTTCTGTCTTCCCTGGCTATTATAGTTGGCGGTATGTGCCTCTGGTTTAATTTCAGGTTGATGCCTTGTGATGCCCGTCCCTCCCCACCTTCCCACCTCCCTGAAATGAGAGGGGAAAAGCCCCTTAGAAATGGAGGATTCTAGGATCTCCCATGCTTTTGCTTTGGGACATACGTGACATGCTGGATCTCTGACTTAAAAGTTACAATTTAGGTCAGTCCCTGCCAGATGATTGTTTTAAATCACTGTGGTCTGATTTACCATGGCTTTTTATTGCAGCAGCAGGCCTCCACATTTAATAGATAAATAAGCATATTAAAAATTTTTAAAGAGTTTTTTGGGGCAAAAATCAGTTCCAGTTAGCACCAAACCAAAAATGGCTAGGAGGACTCTGCAGATCAGAACCAGAAGAGAGACGTAATAAAATGCAGCAAGAAAGGAAAGTGTTTGGCCATATTTTAAAGCCTAGGAGGCTGTTTGTGTTTGGTTTTCTTTAGCATTTTGCTTTTGTAACCTAGAAGCGTGAGCAGGCTTAGACCATGGTTTGCTTACACAGGCCACCACAGCTTTAAAGCTGCATCAGTCTAGTAGCCTCCTTGTTTAATTAATTTGACCCAATGCAGGGGCTCATAATTTTCAGAAATTGCATGCATTGGAACTCAAATAAGCCTTTTTTTTTTTTTTTAACACTTAGCTATATCCGTCACCATATGATCTCATTTTCTACTAAGAAGCTTTTCATACATTTGAGTCTAAATGGGATCATTGAATGAGCGCAGAGTCAAGAGTAAAAGAGTATTTTATAGCAAAGTGGTCTCTCAAATCTGATCTGCTTAATGATTTTTATGCATAGCTTTACATTGCTATTACAGCCCCTCTGCTCCCCAAGGAGCTTAGGACAAATCATTTAGGAACATGAAATGTTCCTTTTTGGAATATTATTCACAGTTGACATTAATTATGCTTAATATTGTAGCAATTGCTTTTTTAAGATTTTTTTTTTAATATTTATTTATTATTGAGAGAGAGACAGAATCGGGGAGAGGCAGAGAGAGAGGGAGACACAGAATCCAAAGCAGGCTCCAGGCTCTGAGCCATGAGCACAGAGCCCGACGTGGGGCTCGAACTCACAAACCACAAGATCATGACCTGAGCCAAAGTTTGACGCTTAACCAACTGAGCCACCCAGGCGCCCCAGCAATTGGTTTTTATAAATACTAATCCTCAGAATAAGCCATAGATCAAATACTACTGTTATCCTTATTTTAACAGATAAACAGGATGAGTCATCTACCCAGTATCACACAACTGGTGGCAAAGCGAGGATTGGAACCCAGATAGGGTAACTCGAAAGTCCACACTCTAACACATACTCCTGCAGAGAGAACACTTGACTGGTGAGAAAGCTCTGCGCTTTGTCACTTCCCCCCTCTGTCTCATAAAACATTACGGGAGAAATTTAAGAATTGTTTTCTTGATGGCATCAGTGGAGTTTTACCAGAGTAAAACTCCCAGTCATTCTGCTGGGAGGTGGGGAGAAGGCAGAGAAAAGAAAAATAAAATGTCTGAGAAAGAAGGTGGAAAAGAGCATCTGCCCAGAAAGATAAACCTTGTATGATTAGAGTCTGCCCAAAGCCGGCTAAGGTCTGCAATAGTTTACATGCAGATGAAATACTTTACTTTCCAAATGAAAGTTGGAGTAGTGGGGAATACTTCCCTCTCATGTGCTTTTATTTTGAGTAGTAGGTTCAGATTCATAGATTCATGTCAGATATCCAACAACAACAACAACAACAACAACAAACAGCTTTAAGAAAGAGGGTGTCTTCTGGGGCTGATGGGATTTGGGACTTCTTTGATCTTTCCTTAAAAATGAAAAGGGGAGGAGCGCCTGGGAGGCTCAGTTGGTTAAGTGCTCGACTCTTGACTTTGGCTCAGGTTATGAGCTCACACTTGCTGTGTTCAAGCCCCCTGTCGGGCTCTGCACTGGCAGTGCGGAGCCTGCCTGGGGTTCTCTCTCTCCTTCTCCGTCTGCCCCTCCTACCCTGATGCGTGCCCTCTCTCTCTCTCTCTCTCTCTCTCTCTCTCTCTCTCTCTCAATAAATAAACTTTAAAAAAAAATGCAAAGGGGACAGGGAAGTAGCAGAACGTGACCCATAGAGTTCCAGGCACAGAAACCTCAGCATGAATGCGGGCGGGCCACCCCAAAAGCCTCCTGAAGCACCCAGGCACGTTGTAGCACCTCGCATTGGTTCTCCTTTCTGTACTTCTGATGGTTGTGGTTCTTGATTAGGCTCAGCGCTAACTCAGACCATGTGGACCGCTGATGAGATTGCGTGGCTGTGTTACGAGCACTACCAGACCAGGCTGCCCAAGCAGGGGAAGCCTGAGCCCAACCGTGAGTGGACGTTGCTAGCAGCCGTGGTGAAGATACAGCCTGCCATCGACCAGGCCTGTGGCGGCGCTAACAAACCGGTGCAAGGTGAGACCTTTCCACCTCCAAATGCTCCCTCTCCCTGTCAAAGATGGTAGAATTGTTCCTGGCTGTGCCGGACGGCCCTGGCTGGGGGCAGATGCAGTGGTGGGAATGTTCCCCTGCTCTCCACCAGGTGCCGCAGTCCTTCCGGTGGTGGGAGTTGGCCATGCCAGAACCACAACCACAGCCCCCGGTTGGGTCAGCCTGTAAGAATGCTCTGGAGGAGTCTGCAGATGTGAAACCTGAGGAGGGGGACCATTCACATTGTGAGAGCTCACTTAATGATTCATTCTTTTCCTCTCAGTGACAAAGGAAGTTGTCTCAATGGGAACGGGGACGAAATGCATAGGCCAGTCCAAAATGAGGAAGAGCGGTAAGCCCAGGTGGGGTCTGGAAACCACTGTCCATGTTGTCTTTTCCTCTTCTCAGCGAAGGGGCCGTATGGCCGAGGTGGCCAACCTTAATGTTCCCGCTGACTGTCACTCCAGATGGAAGGACAGAACTCATTTTTTTTTAAGTTTATTTATTTTGAGAGAGAGAGCATGAGTTGGGGAGGGGCAGAGAAAGAAAGAGAGTATCCCAAGCAGGCTCCACACTGTCCGCACAGAGCCCGATGCAGGGCTCACAAACCGTGAGGTCATGACCTAAGCCAAAATCACGAGACAGCTGCTTAACTGGCTGAGTCACCGAGGCACCCCATAGAATTCATTTAAAGAATGGAAATAAACTGTGAAAGCAAAGGCCTCCAGGAACATACTTTCTGAGTAGATTGAAAGTTGGCCAATATGTTCATGCTCAAACCAGAAGTCCCCCGGACTTAGCCACCCCACATTTTATCTGAAGCCTCCAAAAGCAATCAAATGGAGATTTGGGCACCAGCAAGAATATGGAAATCCCTTAGAGATCTGGCATCTTCACCTTCTGCTTCCAGTTAGCAGATTCCTTCTCAAGTTTGCTTTCCTCATTTTCCCCGCCTTGCCTCCTGGTTCCAGGACCATTATGGATTGAATTTGTTGAGGTTATATTACCATAAGAGGAAGTGTGATACCAGAGTACAAAAGACTTGGACCCCTGTCCTCCAGATATTTTCCTATAAATCAGTAGTTCTTGGCTATGGGGAGATTTTGCCCCCCAGGGGACATTTGGCAATGGTTGGAGATATTTTCGGTTGTTACAACTAGGGGGAGGGGGATACTGTGCTACCTGCCTCTGGTAGAGTCCAGGAATGCTGCTAAACATCTTACATATCCACAGGACAGACTGCCCCAACAAAGAATTTTTTAACCTAAAACGTACAGTAGCGTTGAGTTGAGGAAACTCTGCATTGCCTTTAATCATTGCAATACTTTCTGACAAAGTCCTCCAGGAGCTACGTGGCCATCCTGGCTGCTGGGGGGAAACCACTGTGTTCTACTTCTAGGAAACAGGGCTTCTCCATGTTCTATATGTCTTCACTAGTGTCCTGTCTTTGCCACAGGAGACATCCTCAATGATAGCCATGCTGAGGTCATAGCCAGGAGGAGTTTCCAAAGGTAAAGCCACATCCCCAGACAATCTGATTTAGCCTGCCTTGGGGGTCCCAGAATGTGCATTTCTAATAAGCTCTCCAGTAATACTGACCATGTCAGTCTGTGAACTACTCTTTGAATAACACTGGTCTACACAGTGGTTCTCATGCCCGATGTGCATCAGAATTACCTAGGTTTGTGAAAACCCAGATCGCTGGGCCCACCCCTAGAGATTCCGACTCAGCAGGTCCAGATCGCATTTCTAACAGATTCCAGATGATGCTGATCCTGCTGGTACAAGGGCCACACTTTGAGAATCACTGGTCTAGATCATTCTCGTAATTCCCGATTCCAGTGCCAGTCCCATTGGGCTGCAGTAGCTCTTTCTTTCTTAGACAATCACCCAGCCAGTCTTTCCCTGTATCGCAGTGATCGGTCGTTCATTCTGATAACATCTTGCACCCCATTAGGTACCTTCTGCATCAGCTCCACTTGGCGGCCGCCCTGAAGGAGAATAGCATTTTTGTCCCTGGAACTCAGAGAGGGCTGTGGAAACTCAGACAAGGCATCTTGTTTGTGTTTTTCTCCAGCCATACACCCTGTAAGTATATTCAAGCCTTTGGGTTGATGTTACATTGTCTTCTTCCTTATGTTTGTCTTATCCATAGATGCATTTCCCAAAAAGCTCTTCTGGCTGAAGTGTAGCTACAGCCAGTGGACAGTGCCTTTTTCTGAACAGGCCATTGTGCCTAATCACTTCTCTACCAAGGAAAGGCTCAGCTCCCAGTTCTCAGCTCCCAACAGGATTGTGAAGCTTAAACCTCCTCTGAACCCAACAATGGAGCTTAGAAGCCCAAAGCCTTGAGTTCTATAGAGATTTATGCTAAAACTCATTCTATTCATTCATTCATTCATTCATTCATTCATGCAACAGATATTTTCTGCTACTTGTCAAGTACAGTATGACATACTAGATGTATAGCAGTGAATAAGATTAGCCCCTGGCTTAGCCTCATAGAGTCTTTTAGGGAATGTAGACAGTCATGATTAGTTAAGTTAAATTTTGATGAGTTATAAGGGGATGTTCAGGTGCTGTGGTTGTATTAGGCAGGAAAACCAGGCATAGCCTAGGGGTGGCCACTCTTTTTTTGTCTTGAAAATTGAAAATAATTTCTACCCTTTGTAGACAGCAATTCAGGGATGGCAGTAAAATTTCCTTACCCTAAATCCTTTGAAATAAGAGCAGACTATTGTTCTCTGAGTATTAAGCTTTAAAACTAACACATGCATTTTGATCAGATACAGGCACTCATTCTAAAGAGATAGCATAGCTGCCAAGATTTGGTCATAATTCAAATCAAAAATGTGATATAGCTTAAGAAAGAATGAGTCTATCAGAAAATAATTGGTTGAGTCAAAGGCCAGAAAAACAACATGCAGAGTGAAGTAGGCAGGGCTCATCCATGCTTAGTTATTAGCAGCAGAAGCCAAAGAACCAAAGGATGTCCAAGAACCAAAGGATGTTTCCTAACTCAGTGCTTCTCAAACAACAATATGCATATGAACCACCCGCAGATCTTAATAAAATGTGGATTGAAATTCATTAGGTCTGGGATGAAGTCTGAGGTTCTGCATTTTTAACCAAGTCCCCACAATGCCAGTGGTGTTGGCCTGTGGACCACACTTTGAGTAGCCAGGGCTTGGCTGATCCCGATGGCAGGCGTAGCCTTATTGTGGAGAGAGAAGCATCTGCAGGTCATGGCTGTCCAGACCACATAAATCTGTGGTCCACAGGCTGGTCCATAGCCAGATGGGAAAAATCAGGACTATAATGAGTTTTTCAAAAAGCTAATTCCTTTCCATGTGAAGGTTATAAGATTTTTCTTTTATTTTTCATCGTAGTAATTAGGATTTTTAAAGATCTTACTTGATGGAATACAAAGTAATCTGTTGATCTTAAAATCTACTGGAAATTTTACTGGTCTGTGAAATCAAAATCTAGAACCACTGTTCTAACTGTCCTGGGCTCATGGGTAATCTTTTAAAATGTGATGTCCACCCATGCATGGTTTGTCTGCAGGAGGAAAGAACACTACCTGGAGAATTTGACTATCTGGCTCCCTTGGCATTTATTCCTCATTGCTAATTGAGAATTTGGTGCCTGGGTTAGCTACTTCCGGCCCTTACTTGTGAGTTTGATTAGCATGAGTCAGCCTCTGGAGCTTTCTGAGTGGGAGGTGGGCCCCAGTCAATTCTCCAAAGTCACTGTCACCTTGTGAGACCTCTGGAAGCCTGCCAGCCAGCCTTTCTGGCAATACGCCCACATCTACCTCTTTTGCCTTTCCCACTCTTAGGTTATAAAGACTACAAATGTATTATTTACATGCTTTAAAAAAGCAACACACATTAGGTTAGTGTTTGAAAAAGTAGCTCCTTTTTCACGGGGAAGCTGTGCTTTTTACTAACCTCTGGTTTTCTTTGATTCTGTTTAAGCATAGAGTTAGGTGAGAAATCTCTAACCGACTGCAGGGAAATGCCAGCTATATAATTCACTGCAGAGTCTTTACTGTGAGGACATACACAAAGATCTCCGAGATGGGGAAACTAAACATTTTTGCCAAACATGTTTAACCATGAAATCAACCTCCCACTTTGGTTTTCCATCTCATGGGATAACATCCCACAAAATGTGCTGGGGAACCTGTGCTCGTTGTGAACCAAAGTTCTTTACTCAGGACGGCTTTGCTCCTCCGGGGACAGTTAGCAACATCTAGAGTCATTTTTGATGGTCAGGCTGGGAGGTGCTATTGGTAGCTAGTAGTAGGTGGAGACCAAGGAGCTGCCAAACATGTAATGGAAAGGAGAGCCCCCACAGCAAAGAATTGTCTGGCCCAAATGTCAGTAGTATGGAAGTTGACAAATCGTGATCTAAACTAATGTTTTCAGAACTTCCTGGGATGAGAATTACTTGAGATCTTTGTTTAAAGTATTCAGTTTTCCAGATCCTACCACCCCAGCGTTTCTAACTCACTCGGTCTAGATAAGATAGAGTCGCAGAGGATTCTTACTCAGGAAGTTTGGACAAGTCTTCCTAATACATCTCAGGGCAGCTGGAAAATAGAATTAAACTCCATTTAAGAGAGTGGTTCTTCGTAGGGCTCCTGGGTCCCTCAGTCTTAGGTTAAGCTTCCAACTCTTGATTGCAGCTCAGGTCATGACTCCAGGGTGATGGGATCTAACCCCTCATCGGGCTCTAGGCTGAGTGTGGAGCCTGCTTAAGGTTCTCTCTCTGTCTCCCTCTGCCCATCTCCCCTGTTCTCTCTCTTTAAAAAAATAAAAAAATAAAAATGAAAAAGACAGTGGTTCTTAAACTTGAGCCTGCATCAAAATGACCTGGAGAACTTGTTGAAACACACATTGTGGGTACCACCTCCAGAGTTTCCAATTCAGCAGGTCCACTGTGGGTCCTAAGAATCTACAGCTCTCGCAAGTTCCTAAGGGATGTTGATGTGGCTGGTCTGGGGGCCTCACTTTGAGAACCACTGGTTTTTAAGGGGTTCCTTCTCCTGCAGGTGGGGATGCCTCCATCATTCCAATGCTTGAATTTGAAGATCAGCCCTGCTGTCCCGTCAGTAGACGTTGGGCCAGTAAGCCATCAGAAGAAGCCAGTGGTAACCCAGAAACTCCTGAAGATGAAAAGAACTATGAAGACCTGGGTAGTCCTGTGACCAAAAAGATGAGGCTTGAACCTGGGATTCCCGATGGTGTGGCTCACTGTCAGAGTTTGGACAATCAGGAAAGTGGTCCAGTCCCACCAACTGTCAGCAGCTCTGATGTCCCCACACAGGAACTGGCCACTGTCACCGGAAGGGCCCCCAGTGGTGCCAAAGTGGTGGACGTTTATAGAACTGGAGCCAAATGTGTGCCTGGAGAAGCTGGAGACTCGGGAAAGCCTGGTGCAGCGTATCACCAGGTGGGCCTGCTCCGGGTGAAGCCAGGCCGGGGAGACAGGACCCGCTCCATGTCCTGCAGTGACAAGTTGGCACGGTGGAATGTCCTCGGATGCCAGGGGGCACTGCTGATGCACCTTCTAGAAGAGCCTCTCTACCTGTCAGCCGTGGTCATTGGGAGATGCCCGTACAGCCAGGAGGCCATGCGGAGAGCTCTGACTGGGAGGTGAGAGGGCAGGGAGGGGAGGGCTCAAGTGGAACAGTCTTCCTGAGAAGCAGTCTGAGAATGTGTCCAGAGAGCCTTAAGGGTATCCATATGCGGGCGCCTGGGTGACTCAGTCAGTTGAACATCCCACTCTTGATTTCAGCTTAGGTCATGATCTCACGGTTCTTGGGATTGGACCCCATGTCGGGCTCTGCACTGACAGCATGGAGCCTTCTTGGGATTCTTTGTCCCTCTCTCTGCCCTTCCCCACTCACACATGCATGTTTTCTCTTTCAAAATAAATAAATAAAAACTTTAAAAGAAATCCATGCATGTTGTTCCAGTGGTTCCATTGCTAGGAGTTTGTCCTAAGGAAATGATTAAGAAAGTGCTCAAACATTTAGCTTTGTGTGTAGTCATTTTTTTTTTTAAACTGGATCCACACGCAACACGGAGCCCCAACGTGGGCTTGAACTCAACCCTGAGATCAAGACCTGAGCTGAGATCAAGAGTCGGACACTTAGCCAACTAAGGCATCCAGCCACCCCATGTAGTCATTTTTAAAAAAGAAAAGGAAACGGCCAGCAAGAGATTTTTGTTAAAACTAATATTGATGAAAATTTGACTTGGAAATGTTCATGATGTTCAAAGAGCAAGTCAAAAGATACAATAAGTTCATTTTGGTCTTTATATATTTATTTTAAAAGAGAGAGCACATGTGAGCAGGGGAGGGGCAGAGAGAGAGAGAATCCCAAGTAGGCTCCACACTGTCAGCACAGAGCCCTACTTAGGGCTCAGACCCACAAACTGTGAGATCATGACCTGAGCCAAAATCAAGAGTTGGATGCTTAACCAACTGAGCTACCCAGGTGCCCCTGGTCTTAAAGTATATGTGCACATAGAAAAAAAAAACTGTCAAAGAATATGTACCAAATTATTAGAATGATTACCTCTGAGTTGTGATATTATGGGTGTTTTTTTCTTCTTTGCAATTACTCTTGTTTTCTAATTTTCCTGAAGTACCTATATATATATATAGTTATAATTTTTAAAAACGATCAACATCAGTGTTAATTTTTTAAAAGATAAAAGACAAAGCATCATCACCGAAGTGTGGTCTCCCTAAAGAAGGGCAGCCAGACCCAATTAAGGCTGTGGTAACTGAGGGCAGGATGAGGTCATGGCTGGAGGGGAAGCCTGTCGTGTCAGATGTGCTGCTCCCCTGAAGCTCAGTCCAGGGGGCAGCTGCAGGGTGTGACCCACTGATTCCACTCCTGGGTACGTATCCAGGAGAAATGGAAATATACATCCACATAAGAACTTGTACACGAATGTTCATAGCAAGGTAGGTCATAGCAGCCAAAACCTGAAACAGCCCAAGTGTGCGTCAGCTGGATAAACAAAAGGGGGTGGACTGTTATGGTGGAATATCAGCCCCAAAAAGGAGTGAAGGCCAGATACAAGCTGCGACACGGATGAGCCTTGAAAACTTTATGCCAAGTGAGAGGAACCACATAGTGTATGATTTTATGTAGAGAAATGTCCTAAACGGGCAAATCTAGAAGGGGATTCGTGGGTGCCAAGGGCTGGAGAAGGGTATGTGGAGTGACTGCTAACAGGTGCAGGGTTTCTTACTGAAGGGATGAAACTGTAAACTTAGACTGTGGTGAAGTTGGCACAATTCTGTGAATATCCAAAAACAAAATGTATTTTACACTTTAAGTGGATGAATTTTATGATATATAAATTACATCCCAATAAGATGTTGGGTTTTTCTTTTTACTTTATTTTGTTTTACAGAGAGCATGTGCGAGCCAGGAGAGGGGCAGAGGGAGAGAATCTGAAGCAGGTTCCATGCTCAGCGCAGAGCCCAGTGCAGGGCTCAGTCCCACGACCCTGGGATCATGACCTGAGCCGAAATCAAGAGTAAGACACCCAACTGACTGAGCCACCCAGGTGCCCCCCAATAAGATGTTTTTTAAAAAATAAAGCAACCCAGGGGTGCCTCAGTGGCCCAGTCGGTTAGGCATCGGACTCTCGATTTCTGCTCAGGTCATGATCTCACAGTTCATGAGTTCAAGCCCCACATCGGGCTCTGCACTGACAGCATGGAGTCTGCTTGGGATTCTCTCCCTCCCTCTGTCTCTCTGCCCCTCCCCCCACTCATGCTCACGTGCGTGTGCACCCTCTCTCTCTCAAAATAAATATATAAACTTTAAAAAGGCAACTCTAGGCACTGTGTGCAAGATATTTTCTGAGTTTCCTGTGCTTTCCCCGTTCTGAGACCTTAAAGTTGCTGTCTCCTCAGTAGATTGTGTGAAAGATACAAAAGGAAAAAATGAAACTTTTATATTATAGTATGGTTTGGGTTTCTGGTGTGTGTGAAGGATTCCCTAGGAAACAGATGCCACAAGTTAATATTTCTGTTTAAGGTTTTCACATCTTTCAAAGCCAGTACCAGGAGTGGAGTTTGGAGTCACTAAAGTCACTGAGGGGTGGTGACTCAGTTCATCGTTTTCACTTCAGAGTGATGGGAAGGGATCTCCCTTCAGCCATGAGGTTCATATGATCTAGATTCTGTTCTGTTATGCCCTCTCGCCGAGACTCAGGGGTGAAGTGGTCCACGGTCCTCCATATTCTCTTCCTCGAACAGAGGGCCTAAACCAAATGCATTTTCCCTCACATTAGGTGTCAGAACGTCTCAGCTTTACCCAAAGGCTTTGGAGTTCAAGAAGTGACAATCCAGCAGTCCGGTTTACTGTTTGAACAGAGCCGCGGCGCAGTGCAGGCAAAAAGGGCTGACAGCCCAGGCCGACTTGTTCCTTGTGGCGCAGGTAAGGTATCCTGGTTCCCCTTGCCCTGGAGTGACTTTTCCCCAGACCGTGGGGTGGCCTGGGAGACGCTGTGTCCACCCAGCCTGGGAAGGCAGTTTATTACCTCAGTGGTCAATAGTGTGGGCTTGGGGGGTGCCTGGGTGGCTCAGTTGGTGGAGCGACCCACTTCGGTTCAGGTCATGATCTCACGGTTTGTGGGTTCGAGCTCTGCGTTGGGCTCTGTGCTGACAGCCCGTAGCCTGGAGCCTGCTTCGGATTCTGTGTCTCCCTCTCTCTCTGCCCTTCCTCTGCTCGTAGCTTGTACGCTCGCTCGTATTGTCTCTCTCAAAAATGAATAAACATTGAAAAAATTTTAAAAAAATGTAGCGTGGGCTTGGGAAACACCCACCCTAGGTCAGGTTCATGCTCTCCGTGACTCTGGGCAACTTACTTATCCTGTCTTAGCCTCAAGTTCTTCATTTTTAGGTAAGAATATCATTTCGTAAAGAATCCAATTTTAACAAATGGGCAGAAGACATGAATAGACATTTCTCCAAAGAGGGCATCCAGACGGCCAACAGACATGTGCAAAGATGCTCAACATCATTAATCATTAGGGAAATGCTAATCAAAACTACAGTGAGCTATCACCTCAGGCCTGTCAGAATGGCTAAAATCAACAACACAAGAAACAGGTGTTGGCAAGGCTGTGGAGAAAAAGAAACCTCCTTGCACTGTTGTTAGTAGGAATGCAAACTGGTGCAGCCATTGTGAAACACAGTGTGGAGGTTCCTCAGAAAATTAAAAATAGGGGCACCTGGGTGGCTCATTCAGTTAAGCATGCGACTTCAGCTCGGGTCGTGATCTCACAGGTGGTGAAATCAAGCCCCACATCGGGCTCTCTGCTGTCAGTGCAGAACCCACTTTGGATCCTCTCTCTCTCTGCCCCTCTCTCTCTCTCTCTCTCTCAAAAATAAATAAACATTTTTTAAAAAAGATTTAAAAAAATTAAAAATAAAACTACCCTATGATCCAGTAATCATACTACTGGGTATTTACCCAAAAAGTACAAAAGCACTAATTCAAAGGGATACATGCACTCCTGTGTTTACAGTAGCCAAATTATGGAAACAGCCCAGGTGTCCACTGGCAGATGAATGGATAAAGAAGAGGTAGTGTATATACACAATGAATATTAGTCATAAAAGAAAAATGAAATCTTGCCATTTGCAACAGCATGGATGGAGCTAGAGAGTATTATGCTAAGTGAAATAAGTCAGAGAAAGACAAATACCATATGATCTCACTCATGTGGAAGTAAGAAACAAATGACAAAGGGGAAAAAATGGAGACAAACCAAGGAATGACTCTTAACTATAGAGAACAAACTGATGGTTACCAGAGGGTGGAATGGGGGAGGATGGGGAAAATAGGTGATGGGGATTAAGGAGTGGAAGAAAAGTCTGTCATTCTTTATTAGGGCTGTTATGAGGATTAAATGAGAAATTCTATTTCATTCAATTACCTTGTGTCCAGCGTATGATAAATGCTTAATGGTTATTAGATTTGATGATGATGGTGATGAATCACAACCTCTTTATATTACCATATTCTGGAGGCCATCCATCACAGTGGCAACCATTGACTCTGATGTCATGTCCAACTCTCCTGAATCTGCAGACGCAGGGAAATATTTTTGTTAAAACACCTCTGATGTTCACAGGAAACTGAACGGTCTTAATTGCAGAATCTTGTCTTTTCATAGCCATCAGCTGGAGTGCGGTTCCTGAGCAGCCGCTGGATGTCACTGCCAATGGCTTTCCACAGGGAACAACACGGAAGGCAATCAGGTGCCTTCAGGCCAGGTACAGCGTATTGGGGCAGAAGGAGATGGTGGCTGTGCAGTCGTGTGTTACCACTATCTAGTTCCAGAACGTTTTCATCTCCCCAAAAAGAAACCCCGCACCCACTGGCTGTCATTCCCCATGCCCTTCTCCAGCCCCGTGAATCTCCGTTATGTCTGTGGATTTGTCTGTTCTGGACTTCCCACTACATGAAATCATACAGTATGTGACTTAATTTACTTAGCCTAAGTTTTCAAGGCTCATCCATGTCGTAACATGTATCAGTCCTTCATTCCTACATTCCATTGTCTGGATCTGACCACTTTTTGTTTCTCCACGCTTCTGTTAATGGATATTTGGGTTATTTCACTTTGGGGCTGTGGGAATAATGCTGCTGCGAACATTTATAGAATCTTTTAGGTCGACGTATGTTTTCAATTCTCTTGGGTATACCTTGGAATGGAATTGCTGGGTCATATGATAACCTCGGGAGGTTTTTTTGTTTTTGCTTTTTTTGAGGAACTGCCAAACTGTTTTCCATAGTAGCTGCACTATTTTAAACTCCTACCAGCAATGTATGGGTTTCAATTATCCTATATCCTTTACGACACTCATTATTGTCTCTTTTTATTGTAGTCATTGTGGGTGTGAAGTGCTATATGATTGTAGTTTTGCTGTGCATTTCCCTAATAATTGTTTGAGCTTCTTTTGATGTTGAGCATCTTATCATATACTTATTAGCTCTTTGTATATCTTCTTTGGAAAACTACCTATTCTGATCCTTTGCCCATTTTTTAACTTGGTTTTATTTATCTTTTATTGTTGAGTTATAAGGTTTCTTGATATATTCCGGGTACTAGTCCTTTATCACAGATGTATTTGAACGTATTTTTTGTCAGTTCTGCGGGTTGTCTTTTCACTTTTTGAAGGTGTCCTTTAAAACATGGAAGTTTTAAATTTTGATGAAGTCTGTTTAATCTGTTTTTTTCGTGGGTGGTTTGTGCTTTTAGCATCACAGGTAAGAAACCATTGCCTGATTCAATATCACAAAGATTTGCTTTGTTTTCTTCTCATAGTTTTATAGTTTCAGCTCTTAGGTTGATGACTTTGATCCCTTTCGAGTTAATTTTTCTATAAGGTGTGAGGTAGGGGTCCAACCTCATTCTTTTGCATGGGGATATCCAGTTGTCCTGCCACCATTTTTTTTTTTTTTTGGAAAGACTGTTCTTTCCCCTGGAAAATCTTGAAAAGAACACTTTCTTGGGCTTTACCACTAGGGATTCTGGTTTCATAGGTCAAGCTTGGAAGCCAAGAATCATTTATGAAGCTCCACAGTGATTGGCCTGGCAGAAAGGCAACCATGAGAGCAGGACTTTTTGTCTTCATATTGGCTTCGACTGAAATGTACAACATGTAGTCTGCTAGACATGAGACTCCCTGTGTGTTTCAAGGGTCATGCATCTGCCGTACTGGTTTTTCTTCTTCTAAATGCTCAGCAGATCCTACTCTACTTTTCCCTCCCAGTGAGCCACTGGTAGTCTTCAGTAGCCTGTGGCTGGGACGGGCTGTAGGGAAATGGCCTCTCCACCAAAGGCATTTACATCTCAGATGGACTGAGCTGCCACTGAGTGACTGTTGTAGGCTTTCTACCTTTTACAGGTATAGTTAACCCTTGAACTATAACCCTGGGGGGGTTATGGGTTCTGACCCCCCTTACAGTTGAAAATCCATTTATACCTTTTGATTGGTCAAAACCTTAACTGCCAATAGCTTGCTGTTGATTAGAAGCCTTACTGATAACATGAACACTTGATTAGCATGTATTTCATATGTTGTATGTAGTACATACTGTATTCTTACCATAAAGCAAACCAGAAAAATGTTATTACAAAAGTCATAAGGAAAAGACATGTATAATACTGTATTTATTGAAAAAAATCCTTGTGTCACTGGACCCCACACAGTTCAAACCCATGTTATTCAAGGGTCAACTGTAGTTCTTTTCACTCTTGAGTTGCTTTTCCATTTCTTTACTATGTCCTTAAAAAGAAATTTTATAATTAAAGTTCACAGGTGGATTTGTTTCTTCTTTTTAATATGCTTATTTGCCAGCCTCAACACAGACAAAAATAACTTATATAGTTTTAGACCTTAAAAAAGAAGGTTTTGTTCTCTGCAGCCACTCAGCAGGGTCCAGATGGCCCAGTCTGCAGACCCAGACCCTTTCCTGTTAGCCCAGGCTGTTGAATTGAGTGATATTAACAAACTTGTTAGGGGTGGAGGTTTTGGGACCAGTTTTTCCCCTGAGGACCTCCTAGTTTCAGGCCACTGTTTGCATCTCCCAAGGGACCAGCTCTCAGCCACAGACCAGGGTGTGTGAGCAGAGCAGGTCCTGCCTTCCCCGGGACCATGTTTCCTGCAGAGTTCCAGCTCTGCTGTACGGCAGCGACAGGCCCACAGCAGCTCCCCCTGGCCCCACCCACCTGACGGTGGCTCCTGTTTGTGCTTCGCTCAGGTCTAAATGCTCTTCTTCACTAGGAGTCCACACCCTCTTTTACCTTGAACGTTCAGCTCAACCACCACTGCCTTCTGGTTGCTGTAGGTCCAGAAGGTCCAGGTTCGCTGCCTCCTGGAACCTCTCTTCAAACTCCTGTAGTGCTATATTCTCTGGCTTATCCCGATATGTCAGTGCTTTCTGTTGATGAGGAGTACCTCATGTTCCCAAGCTCGCTCTGGCTCCAGTTACCCACATGACTTTGAACGAGTCCAGTTGCATTCCGGGCTTCCGTGTGTCCATATCTGTAAGATGAGGATGTTGGAGTAGATGATCTGAGGTCCCTGATGCGGTGTAGGTGTCTCTCCATTTAGGAGGCAGACTCCTTGCAGGGAAGAAGTGTATGGGGGAAAGAGCAGGAGCTTTGCAGTCCAAGAGACTGATGTTTAATTCCTAGTTCCCTTCCTCTCCAGTGTGTGACACCTTGGGCAAATTACTTTACTTCTCTGAGCCTCCGTTTCCCCAACAGCAAAGCAAGGGTAACTAAGAGTATGTGTCACCCAGGAACGTGGTGAGAAGTGAAAGCGAATGTGGTGCAGGCTCGCAGCAAACACCTTGTTAAGGTTGGTTTCCCCTTCAGTTGCCCAGTGAAGCTTCATGTTATGTGCAGAAGAGTCAGCGTTTCTTTTATTCTAAAGAGTTACAGCTGCTGGGGAGAGAGCAGGTTCTCTCACTGCTCATTCCCAAGCCCTGGCATCCTAGGACCACCTTCTTTACCACCACGGGGCATATGAAAGCAGACGGATGTTAGAGACATTTAATACGCTAACACAATACGAGAAGAAAATACTTAAGTCTTTGTGTTCTTTTCCAAACAACGCGATGATAACAGACACCAGGTAAAAGACCCTCATTTTCAAGAAGCTTCATTTTGCTCTTGTCCCTAAAGTGGCAAATCCTTATTCCACCCCAGAGCATCCTGGAGACATCATTTACGTGGCTTATTGGATTATAAAAGAAAAGCATGAGGGGTTAAAAACAACAACAATAACAACAACAACAACCCTAACTGTGCCTAAATATGTTAAAAGATAGGGCTAGATTAAGAACACCTACGTAAACCTGTGTCATCTTTAAGAAATTGTTTATGTATATATAATTTTCCTAGCTCTCTGATGCCCCAACCAGCAATGTCAACCAACTTACCAGGGAGAGCCTAATATCTAACTAAGAACATAATTGTTGCTGCTGAAAGGAACCAGGGCTCCTTGGAGAGAAGTAACTAGCAGCCAGGAGGATTGTTACGTTCCACAAATGACATGAGTGGTTATTACTGAGTAGGTCTCATTGGCAGAGGAATTACGAGTATGGCCACTCTGTTCTGCTGTTGATTAGGTCTTGAGAAAGGCCTTTCTTCTCTGGAGGGAGTTCTTGTTCAGCAGAGGAGTGGTTCCCAGCATCCCCCGTCTGTATAGATATAATACCTTAACATCACTCACAAGGCCATTCGCTTAGGCCAGAAACATTCATAAGAGAAAGTGCTGTTTGTTCCTCCAGAGGGAAGAATGCTGGAAACATTTTCAGAGCTGGTCTCAAGAAGCTGTGAAAGCAATGCCCTTGTCTTTTTTTTTTTTTTTTTTTAACATTTATTCATTTTTGAAAGGCAGAGAGAGACAGAACGCGAATGGGGGAGGGACAGAGAGAGAGGAAGACACAGAATCCGAAGCAGGCTCCAGGCTCTGAGCTGTCAGCACAGAGCCCGATGCGGGGCTTGAACTCATGGACCGCCGAGATCATGACCTGAGCCGGAGTCGGCCGCTTAACCGACTGAGCCACTCAGGCACCTCGATGCCCTTGTCTTATTCTTGATTTTAAGGACATGAATTTGCTATAGGTTTTTAATGATACCCTTTATGAATGTAAATGCTGTCTTTCCTAGTCCTCGTTTGCTAAAAGATTTTAAATCATTCTGTGGCTGTTGAATTCTCACAAGTGCTTCTCTGCACATTTTTTCCTCATAATGACATTACATTTCTCTTTTAATCTGTTAATGAGATAAGTTTCATTAGTTTCTTGGCTTTGGGTTTTCTTTTTACCTTTAAAGGAACCTTACATTCCTAAGCGCCGGCAGCCACTCGGGCCCAGTTCAAGCCCAGGGAGAGTGTGAGGGCTCAGGACCCCCGCTAAGCGATGATTGCTGCATTGTAGCCTCAGTGCCCGCCAGGTGAGGGAACTCTCTGGCAGAACGTACACTTCCCTACTTCACATATACCTACTGTGGCCACAGGGTCCGAGCTGATGGACAGCTCACATGGACAGTCTGTGAGGACGGGGAAGGGTATGGTGTGTAAAGATGAGACAGCACCTTCTTGGCACACACGTCTGCCTCTGCATCAGCTCGTGAACCACGTATAGCGAGGAAAGAAGGAGGCGCACACGGTCCAGATCCCGACAGCCTGGATGGGCAGAGCCAGGAGAGCCCAGTTGGGCTGGTGAGGAATCCGCACTCACTTCCTTCACTGTCCCGAGCTGTGGCCTGCACGAAGCTTCATGTTAGAAGCAAAGGAAGGCCCACAGTGCCCGCAGGGGAGTCTGGAGGCTCTGCCTCCGGTGCTTGTCCGAGTGGACTTTGTAACCGTGGTTCACGTGGGGAGCACCACTCAAGCCTGAAACCCAGCTTCAGTGTCGTGAGCGGTATCACCCACAGGGCCGGCGCCCTTAGGAAGAAGTAGCCCAGCATGGCTGGCAGGGGTCCTGGGGGGAATTTAGTAATCCCACCTCTGTTGTCACCCCATTTGAGACTGTCACCTTCATGATTTCACGGCTGATGACATTTCTTAAGAGGAGATTCACTTTGTTAACCTCACCCCAATCAGGTCTACATTTTCTTCATGTGAAGAACAGGGGCGGGGGGGGCATTCCTGCACGTTCAAATTTAAGAAAGATACCAGGGGAAGCCCGGTGTCCCTGACAGGGGCCTGGTGTATATCAAACACTCATTAAAAATCTTCTTTGTCTTGTCTTTCCAAACAGATCCCAAATCAGCAAAGTGGAACTCTTTAGATCATTTCAGAAACTGCTAAGCAGTATTTCAGAGGACAAGTGGCCAGACTCCCTCAGGTGACTCTGTTGACCCATTTTTTTTTTTCATATTTAGGACGACTTGTGGTTTAATTCTGGTTTACAAATGGCAGGAAGCTTTGGCAGGAGTCGTGGCTCAATGGGCCAGTGGGCACTTAGTTATCACCCGCATGTGCCTCTGTCCCCCGGGCTCCGATTGCAGGTGCAGATCTGAGGTGTACAGGAGGGGTGGTTTAGTGGTGCACGGTTACAGAAGACTGGGGGGGAATTGGGGCTTGGTCTGCTCCAGGGCCCCCCTTCGCCCCCCTCCAGGTGGAAGGCACGGCAGACATATGGGGCTGGCCCTATTGCTTAGAGGGCAATAGAGTCTATTAGGAACATCACTGTTCTCTTCCTCTGCTGCAGCTTTACAATTGAAATTGCTCCCAAAGAGGAATGTAGAGAACTATAAAACCGCTCCAGGGGCCGGTGGGTGGGTAGTCCAGACACTTAGCTACTCAAGGTCAGTGCCCTCACTTCATACGCCAGATGCAAGCTCCAGGGCCCCCAAGCCCCTCACGCTTGGGACCACTGACTGCGAACTCAGGGGCTCCTGCTACCCCCTTAAGTTCACTAATTCACTGGAACAACTCAAATTCAGGAGTGCACTATACCTACAATTACTTTTTATTCTAAAGAATATAGATCAGGACCAGCTAAAAGAAGGGACACACAGGGCACAGTCTGAGAGGATACCAAACACAATTCGTCTGTGTCTCAGGATGTGTCACCCTTCCAGCACATCACTGTGTGTCACCAACCAGAAGGGGACCCAAGTTTCAGCGTCCAGTGTCTTCCCTGTGCTCGTGTTACATACACCTGAATGACTCATTGGCCACGTGATGTGACTGAACTCATTCTCCATCTTCCCCTCCCATCAGGAGGTCAGACCAACTCCACTCTGTGGTTAGTCTCTCTGGCAGGGCCAGCCCCATCCAGATCTCTCTAGGGCCCACCAGGAGTCACCTCGTTAAGTATAAACTCAGGTGTGATCAGAGGGGTCCACCATGAATAACAAAGACATTTCTTTTTTTTTTTTTTTAATGTTTATTTCTGAGACAGAGACAGAGCATGAGTGGGGGAGGGGCAGAGAGAGAGGGAGACACAGAATCCGAAGCAGGCTCCAGGCTCTGAGCTGTCAGCACAGACCCCGACGCGGGGCTGGAACTCACAAACCGTGAGATCATGACCTTAGCCGAAGTCGGTCGCTCAACCAACTGAGCCACCCAGGTGCCCCAACAAAGACATTTCTATGTCCGGCATAGAAGTGGCAACAAGAACCGGCAACAAGACCGGCCAAATTCTTTATTGTACAGCAGAGGGGAAGCCAAGGTGTTGCTAGAAAAGGCTATTTGAAGAGGCTGAACACTTGTTATCACCGTCATGCGTACTGCTGTTGGTAGTGATGCCCTCCAGTCAGTTTGGTCAGGAGTCACTGTGCTTGTTTTTTTGTCTGGAAAAATGAATCAAACTGACCAGGAGGTTTCCATACATTTTATGTGTCGGTGAAAACAAATCTGGACTGAGGTCAGGAGAGACTTTACTCAAAAGGATCATTGCAGTAAGAGAGGGGCTGTTAACAGCAGCAGCAGGACTGATGCCATAGCAAAGACACTCCAGTCCTAAGGTCTGTGAGCCTCCAGGGCAGGCGGGAAGGAGTAGCCCTTTGTGGGGAGCAGTGAACAAGGCCGGAAAGAACAGGGCAGGGGGCATGGAATGCGCAGTTGGTGTGATGGGACGAGTAGATAGGAAACATCTTTTCTTGAGATCAGTCAATTGTCAGGAGGAGCCATTAAGAATAGGTCCTGCATATTGTGATGCTGGCTCAGGCTGAGGGTGGGTCATAGTTCAGGGTTGGGAGGACAGAAGCATAACTAATGTTGGTCAAGGAAGCAAGAATTTTGTCGAGATTGGCGTGTGGATGGAAACAGTTCAGCTAGTCATTATGAGACAGAGAATGGGAGTTTGAGGGTCCGTCATAGGTAAGCCAAGGGGGGGCATCCATGAGTCCTATCTGGGTCTTAACGGGGAACGGGACTGTGCAGTAAGCCATTTCCCAGAACTCTTTAAACCAAAAAGTAGATAGTTATTCTTGTGTTATCTGATAGCAGGAGGACCAGACAAGACTAGCATTGTTTATTCTCACCTGGTTTTTTTTTAATGATTATTTATTTATTTTAAGAGAGTTCACACGCAAGCGTGGCGGGGGAGGGAGGGCAGAGAGAGAGAATCCCAAGTAGCGTTCACGTGGTCAGTGCGGTCAGCGTACAGAGCCCAACATGGGGCTCGATCTCACAAACCATGGGATCAGGACCTGAGGCAAAAGAGTCGGACGCTTAACTAAGCCACCCAGGTGCCCCCTTTTCTCCCCTATTTCAATCCGTGTTGCTTTCTAGTGAATTTCCTACATTGGAGAGAGAAAGAGTAGCTGTTGGAAAGCGTACCAAAATCCTCCCATTCCTAGATCTGTTCCTAGTCTCTGCTTAGACATCTGTCCAGCTGATTGCTCAGTTGGCCACCATGTTGAGCTGATCAGTGAGAACCTGTGTGCTTGGCGGTGTGTGTGCATTAGGGCGCAGAAGCTAGAGACCTACCACGAGTACAAGGAGGCTGCGTCTACTTACCAGGAAGCCTGGAGTGCGCTCCGAAAGCAGGCCTTTGGATCCTGGATCAGAAACCCACCGGATTATCACCAGTTTAAATAAGAAGGGCAAACTGCAAAGAGCTTATTAGTAGCAGAGTGTTTTTCAGCTGCTCACACTGGACGGCTTCTTCCTTTGTGCTGGACAAGCCTTAGCTTTTCTTGTGGCTGAGTCAGGAAAAAAAAAGTCTGCCATCTACCAGAGTGACATATCTCTTCTGGGTAATATGGACAGAATCCTGAAACATGGAACTATCCATACTTGACTGAAGTATCTCTCTCTGCTAAAACATCACCTCGCTGATGCCCTTGGCATCTGTCCTAACGTGTGTTATTGCTTCTCTAAAACATGGAGTAAGAACTTGGAATGTGACGCTTGAAAGGTACTCTGCAGCAGCTCCGCTCTGTGTGTTCCCACGTTGATCTGGCAAGTATTTCTTGGGCTGAGATGGTGTCCGGACCTCTGCAAGTTTTAGAGCTTCCCTTGGCATAGTGGACATGTGCCGTTTCTTCCCTCGGAGGGTCATCCTTTCCTGCTCTATCCGTGGGACGTGGCTGAAGCAAACCTCACTCCCCAGCTCTCAGATTGTGAGGCAGCGCCATACAATCCTGGAACTACTGCCAGGGCGAGCAGGAAAGATGCTGTCTCCTCTCGGATCAGAAGCTCCAAGGACCACAGACTCGTGGGACTGTCTGTGGCTGCCTTTGCCTCCACACAGAGGCAGCCAGCTTGAGAATGAAGGCAAGAAAACAGGAAACAGCCAAAAGCATCGGCTCCCGTGACCTTGTTTGGATGCCTGAAGCCAGTGCCCAGCCTGGACTTCAAGTATGTGAGATAAATTCATACGGCTGTTTGGGTTAAGCCTATCTGAGTAGGTTGACTGTGGCTTTCAAATGAAAGAGTTCTGTCTAAAAGGCCAAAAGTCCATATAGCAAATCAGCAGCAGACCTAGCTACCCATCCTCTTTTAACCACTATCTAATATTTAACTCTCAACCTCTCTGCTCCTTAAATTATTGATGGAAAGGGAAGTTCTCCGTGTCAGGATTATCCAAAGCTCTTCTCAAAGTCCTTTAGTATCTTGGTATAGCTTTTTTTTCTTTTAAGATTTTATTCGTAAGTAGTCTCTACACCCAGTATGGGGCTTGAACTCATGACCCCAAGATCAAGAGTCACACACTCCACCGACTGAGCCAGCCAGGCGCCCTGTCATTCTTGTATGGCTTTAAATGTTTTTTAATAACAGCTTTATTGGGATATAATTTACATTCCATAAAATTTACCCATTGAGAGTATACAATTTAGTGGCTTTTAGTATATCCACAGAGTTGTACAACCATCACCATAATTGTAAAACATTTTTGTTCTCTGTTAGAGGTGGGGGACCCTCATCGACCCAGTATGGTTCCCATTAGCCAGGCACTCCCCCTTTTCAGTCAGCCCCACCCTCACCCCAGTCCTAGGGCTTCTTAGGTGATTCTGCGTACTTGTGTTGCACCATATCAAGAGGAACAGGACATCTGGTTGTCCTGCTTTCAGTGAGTTCGCAGTGGGCTCAGTGGGCTCAGCTTATCTATCCCGGTAGGAAGTTCCCAGTCACCCTTTCAGCTCATGGTTTTAGCAGCAGTGCAAGGGATCCCCGGGACCACCCTCAGGTTTGATGGTTCACTGGACACTCATGGAATGCAGCAAAACTGTTGTAGTTATTATTTATTTCAGCGAAAGGATACAGATTTTTTTAATCTTTTTTTTTAAATATTTTTTTGGGGGGAGAGGGCAAGTGGGGGAGGGGCAGACAGAAGGGGACAGAGGATCTGAAGGAGGCTCCGTGTTGACAGGCTGACAGCACTAAGCCCATGTGGGGCTTGAACTCATGGACCACGAGATCATGGCCTTAGCTGAAGTCAGATTCTCAACGGACTGAGACACCCAAGTGCCCTGAACGTTTTTGAGAGAGAGCAGAGCACGTGGCGCACGCAAGCGGGGGAGGGGCAGAGAGAGAGGGAGACAGAGAATCCGGAACAGGCTCTGTTCCGACAGCCTCAAACCGTGGGCTCAAACTCACAAACTGCAAGATCATGACCTGAGCCACTCAGGTGCCCCTGAAAGGACACAGATTAACGTCGGCAGAGAGAAAAGGCACACGGGCACAGTCCAGGTGCAAGACTCTATCCTCCCTGTATCAACCATGTGCTTCTGATGCTTTGACATCCAGGGCCTTGCTCACCCTGGAGAGACTGCCCACGGAGGCTAGCCAACTCCCAGAGATAGTAAAAGATTGAAACTGAGCCCTCCAGGGGCACCTTGGTGGCACAGTTGGTTAAGCGTTTGGCTTCAGCTTCAGCTCAGGTCATGATCTGACGACTTGTCTGTTCAAGCCCCACATCAGGCTCTGTGCTGACAGCTCAGAGCCTGGAGCCTGCTTCGGATTCTGTCTCCATCTTTCTCTCTGCCCCTCCCTGCTTGCACACTGCCTCTCTCTGTGTCTCAAATATAAATAAACATTAAAAAAAGAAAAGAAAAGAAAGTAAGCCCTCCAGAGTTCATACCCAGCCACGTGCTTTATGGGGCTCTCCCACTCTGGGCCACACTCCACCTGCCCTGATCGCCCCAGGTCCAGGTGCCAGAAAACCAGGGACAGCCCTTGTGCCTCAGAGACCACTGAAATGAGTCCAACTAGCCAGTCCCAAGTCCGCTTACCCTGCCCCGTCCTTTCCTCCCCTTTACAATAACGGCTGTTGTGCACACGTCCTCGCTCCTTCTGCCTCCTGACCCACCCTGGTGCTTCTCCGTGTGACTCCTTGTGGCCTGGCACGTCCTCTCCTCCTGCATTTAAAAACTGTCTCCCGTGGAGTTGCACACACAGCACTGAATTCCCCCAGAAATGATGTGTGACAGTATGGGCCAAGCGTTGCCAGCCTTGGGTGCTGCTAACATGCTGCAGTGCACAGGACAAACCCCGTAACAAAGGAGGATTTGGCCCACAGTATCAGTAGTGCTGAGGCTGAGAAACCCTGATATAGAGATTGTGTTTTCAGGTTTCATGAAACACCTCCTTTTGTGGTTACTGCTCCAAATCTGTACACAGTTAACTTTGTTTCACTTTTCTTTTCTTTCTTTCTTTTTTTTTGGGGGGGGGGGGACAGGGGTGGGGAGGTGGCTTTTTAAAAAAGTATGTAAGGGGCACCTGGGTGGCTCAGTGGGTTAAGCGTCTGACTTCGGCTCAGGTCGCGATCTCATGGTCAGCACGGAGCCCAATTCAGATCCTCTGTCCCCCTCTCCCTGCCCCTCCCCTGCTTGCTCTCTCTCTCTCTCAAAAATAAACATTTGTAAAAAACAGAAAACCGTTTCTGTATTTTAAACTATCGAAACAGCAGAAAGTCCTCAGAAGTGGCATTGTACAGGAAGAGGGACTCCCCCAACAGATTTTAGGCAGCTGCGCTTGTAATTCCAGAGGGTGGTCTAACAAAACGTCTTCTGAAATTTGGCTCTTGAGGGAAGTTTACGCTCCAGCATCATTCCTTTGTTCTTGTTCACAAGTGGATTCTAATGTGTCTATGTTTGCATAATTTTTAACTATTTTTCTTCAGACTTTTAAAAATGTGGCTCGATTAAAAAAGTGTGTGTGTATATTCCATGTAGTCATTTCTGCCTTAAAGCACGGGGTGAAATGCCTTGTTTTATGGAGTTTGCTAATGCCAAGCATTAGCTCACTGTCTGGGGAAACGAAGCCGCTACGGAGAAAATGACCCACGCTGGCTGCCAGCTGGGCCTGGAAGAGAAGCAGGCCCGTCTGATCTGGCCGTGTCTGTGGCTGGTGGAAAGCCGCCTCCACCTGGACCTTGGCAATACTTGTTGGCTTTAAGACAGTGTTCTGAGCAAGCCTTAGCCAGAGTTTTCCAGTTTCTAAAACCCGGTTCCCTTGCTAGCTAGTTAAGTGGTTTAGGACAACGCTGAGTTTTCAACTACCACCGTCCTCTTGTGATGCCCGTGGGGAAGCCAGATGAGCTGGTGAGAGGAGGCCCAGTGAGGCAGGAAGGTCACCAAAACCAGGAGGTGGCTTCTAAGTAGGAAGATGTGCCCGTGTGCTCCCTTTAAAGGGCTCAAGCAGGTCTTCCCAAAGACAGCTGTCCTGGAGGAGAAGCGGGATACAGAAAGAGCCAGGAAAGCAGAGAGTGTGAAGAAAACTTTATTTTCCAAAAGTCCTTTTTGGACCGCATACTGAGGAATCGTAGTTGGCCTTCACATCTCGCAAACGTGAATCCCTTCAAACCTAAATGTGTCTGTACCGGGGTTAAGATTGACTTCCTGGAAGGCGTGGATCCAAAACAAGTCCCAAGTAGCACCTGTGGTCCAAATGTGCAGACACACTAAAATGTGTGTCTGACACACTAAAAGTAATCAAGGGGGATAGAAATCAAAGAGTGGTTGTTGCCTGGTGGGGGAAGATGGGGGATGGGAGTTGAGGGAAAAAGGCCTAAGGGGACTTTCTGGGATTTGGGGAATAATCTGTTTGGATTGGAGTGTTGATGACATGGGTGTCAATATTTGTCAGGATGTATTAAACTCTCCACTTAAACCCTCTGCGCATTTTATTGTGTGTAATTATACGTCAACTTAAAAATGTAAAAAAAAAAAAAAAAAAAACCCAAACCAAAAACCTAGTCCTGTTATTTGCTATGGTAGAATAAACTTTGATCTGGATATTTAAGTAATTATGTTCTTTTTTTTAATCATCTTTTTTTAGAAGTTTATTTTGAGAGAGAGCGCACGCGCACACGAGACGGGGAGGGGCAGGGGCAGAGTAAAAGGGAGAGAGAGAATCTCGAGCAGGCTCTGCCCTGTCCGCGCAGAGCCTGACGTGGGGCTCGTACTCACCAACCGTGCGATCATGACCAGAGCTGAAATCAAGAGTCACTTAACCAAGTAATCATGTTCTAGTACCAACTCTACCATTACTTCTATGTGGGTGTGGGGAAAATATTTAATCTCTGACTTCTAACCTGTCACCGGTTGTACCAAATGGGGTCCCAGCAATTAAGATGCTTAGTTTTTTCAAGTGTGAGGTAGGACTTCTCATAGAAATTCTTAACGTGGTAAATAACGCAACGAGAAATTTTCTCCAGGAAACTGAGCCCATGGGCTCTTTGAGATACGAATGGCCTCAGGCATGTTAGTAACTAGAGAGGGATGGAAATAACTCTGTGTCTTCACCTAATAACTCGGGTTCTGAATTTGGGTGTGGGTTTTTTGTCTCGTCTGCTAACGAGCCAGCAGGGGTAGGAACCAGCTTTTAAAACTAAGCGCGTTCAGCATTGCTTTCCAGTCTCCAAATTCAGCAAAGTGTCTTAATAGGAAAAAGGCAAAGACAGAGTCACTCCAAGTGGGGACCCAGGCTGCCAAATGTTGGTCTCAAGCACATGTTCCCTGAACTTGGGCTTGGCTCCAAAAGGAGAAGAGCTCACAATGGAAACAGTGATGGCTGTTTGCTCAGGCAGCCAAGAGAATGAAAAGCGCATTGAAACCCAGCAGTGTCTCCATGGGGAGAGGTACGGTGGGCCCCTGGGTGGTGAAACCAACCTGACAACAGAGCGGGAGAACAGGGCCCATTCCCAGCATCCCCCTTCAGTTCAACAACAAGACCTTTCTGTGCAACCTCAGGAGATCTCTGAGAAATTATACCGTGGGCAACCCAAGCTTCGCTCGGCAATGGTGCTCACGCAATCCAGTTCACCCGTGGCTTGGTTGAATTCGATTCTGTTATTTGAGAGAAAAGAGCTCTTCTCGATGTACATTCCCTCATCCCTGCCAAGATTTCACCAGATTCCTTTTTTATTACTACTCCTTATGGATCGTTTTGACCTCCAGTGAGTCCCTTTTCGGCTGGGGTTTTTGTGTGTGTGTGTGTGTGTAATTTTTTTTATTTCCTTAAGCTATCTTTAAGACCAACATGGAGCTCGAACTCATAACCCCGAGATCAAGCGTCGCCTGCTCCAACTGAGGCAGCCAGGCGCCCCCTCAGCCGATGTTTCCACGCTGTACTTTTTGTTCTTGGTTTATCCAGTACCACGGTGAACCCCCCTCTGTCCTTGGCCCATCATAACTGCCAGGCTGAGAAGCCAGCTGGCAGTGGGAGAAACAAGGCTTCGGGGCGATAGAGTGGCCAGATCCAGACCACAGCGTTCACTCGCCTGTGTGGACACGGGCAGACCAGGCCGTGCAGCCCATCTCTTTGCCTCCTTCACGAAAGATGAGGGCCAACATGGGTCAGTCTTTTGCTTCCATACGGTTTGGAGGAATTCTGTTCTAAAATGGATGGTGGGGCACCTGAGTGGTCCAGTTGGTTAAGCATCAGACTCTTGGCTTTTGCTCAGGTCATGATCTCACGGTTCATCAGTTTGAGCCCCGTGTCGGGCTCTCCGCTGACAGTGTGAAGCCTGCCTGGGATTCTCTCTCCCTCTCTCTCTCTCTGCCACTCTGCTGTTTGCTCGCTCGCTCTGGGAAGGAAGGAAGGAAGAAGGAAGGAAGGAAGGAAGGAAGGAAGGAAGGAAGGAAGGAAGGAAGAAGGAAGGAAGGAAGGAAGGAAGGAAGGAAGGAAGGAAAGAAGGGAGGGAGGGAGGGAGGAAGGAAGGAAGGTGCATAAACTATGGTGCAATGGTTGCAAACCCAAATATTTCCAGGAGTAGGAAACTTTGTAAAGAAAGTAGGTGCAGTGAGCTGAGAAGTGTATTCCTTGTCCAATGAGGCGCCATTATTTTGTTCCAGCTGATTGTTGGCAGATGTTCAGAATCTGGATGTTTACTTTTATGTCTAGGGGCCACAGAGAGACACAGGCCTTCGATGCGTATCCTCTGACCTAGCAGGGCAAGGATGGGTTGTGGCCATAGACATGACTTGGAAGTGCGGCTCCAGGATGTACTGGTTGTGTGATCTCGGATCGGTCAGAACATTCTCAGAGTGTCAGCGTCGAACTCTCTGAAGCGAGGGCAACGCTGCCCCGGCAACAGGGTCTCAGGGATAAGATCAGATCACGTAGAACACAGCCATGAGGAGGGCCGCCTAGCCGGCACACAGGAAACTCCATCCTTGGTATTTTAGCTACAAGTGACTCTTCAGTTGGCGAATCCTGACTTCCAGAGCTTTTGCTAATAAACCTAAGAGACTGTCCTTAGGAGGAGCCTACTGGACACGTGTTTGTGGAGCCTCTCGCTGCACACCAGGCACGCGCGTTTGCCAGCACAGACCGTCTCCGCTCCACATCTGGAAGCAGAGGCCTCTCTCCAGCTGCCAACGGGGCGAGGAAGCGAAGCTGTTGATCACAGAGGTATCTATAGATCCTCCCACTAACTATGGCTTTGCCTCCCTGATGTCAACCGCCAGGATTGGGGTTTTCCTCCCTAAGGAAATCAAGATGAAAAGGGGAGCCAGTTGCACTTTTTAAAGCGTTCCGACATTTGGTCTAATGAAGAGCAAGCCTTCTGAGAATAAGAAAATTGATATTGCCTCCTTCCAAATTCTCCTTGGAGATCCTTGGGCCACCATTGGGACTGGTGCCTGGGTGCCCAAAGCTGCCCCGTGCCCTCCCTGTGGCCACCGTGTGTTTCAGCCACTGCTGCAAAATTAAGACGCGTCAGTGCTTGTTACATAGGCTCTCGGCCCCAGGTCGGCCAGCCCCCTGTGCCTTCTGAACACCCATCAGCATGGCAGGCATGACGCTGTGCGCCAGAGGTGCAGGGATAGGGACGGTCCTCTTGTTCCTCCTTGACCGATGGGGAAGACGGGCAGGTGCCTTCACGGTGGAACAGCGCAGTGTAAGGGTGGCCGTGATAGAGACCTAACACCCAACTGGGGGAGGGGCGCAAGGCGGACGGTAGGATCACGGTTAGCGGGCAAAGAGAAATGGTGGCGCCTGCGGGACAGTTTGCGAGAAGATCTGAGGTTCAGTCACCACATACAAAGGCCAGCGAGGAGAGCAGGGCACGACTGGGCTGGCGGAGTATGAGGAGCTCGAGGGGCACCTGGGGCAAGTCAGAGAGGACTTGGGGTCTTCTCCTGAAGACTCAGCACTTAAGGGATGGTGAGAAAAGGGTGTTGGGATGGAAGCGGCATTTTAGAAAGATCGCTCTCCTCTGCGGCAGGGAGGCTAGAATGGCAGGGGCAGGGATGGTGGCGGGGAGACCACAGATGGGGGGGTTACTGGAGTCATTAAAAGAGGAATGCTGAAGCCCAGACAGTAATGGTGTCAGGAGCCATACGGAGAGGACCAAGCAGAGAAATACACAGCAGCCAGTGGGGCTGATTGGCTGGTTGCAGGTAGGGAATGAGCAGGAGGGAGGAAGGAAGGAGGATGCTCCCGGGTTACTGCTGGGTGACAGGACGGACGGAATGTGGTGCCACGTATCGGGTAGGGGACCCAGGAAGAGGAGCCGCAAGCCGAGGATGATGAGCTCAGTTTCCGAGTACTACCTCGGGATAAGGACCAGGGGTGGGCACTTTGAAGGGAGTGGTTCGGGGCTCAGGAGAGACAGATGGACTGCAGACAGAGATGGGGGGGCCATCTATTTCTAGGAAGTCCTTGAAGATGTGAGTTAAGGTAAAATCATCCAGAGAGAATGTGGGTAGAAAGAGAAGAAACATGGACCCTGGCCTGAGCCCTGGAGGCCATGGAGAGCTCAGGAGAAAGCGGAGAAGCACAGAGAAGAGTGTGACCAGCCAGTTAGTAGCTTCAAGGCGGGGTGGGGGTGGGTGGGTGGGGGGGGGGAATAATCTCCTCCCCCACTGGGGGACAAGGTTATTTTTGGCATCCTCAGCAAGTACAGGGTCAGGGAAGTAGGAGCTAACCTCTCCTGGGCCGAGGAGGGAAGCGGAAGTGAGGGATCGAGTCCCCCTTGTGCTCTTCCTCGAGAAGGACCCGGTCTCTGTTCTTGCCGGTGTAACTTAGAAACAAAAAGCTACGAAATACTTCAAACATAACAATAAAAAGAATAACACCCACCACACAATCAGTGGTAACCATCTTGCTACATTTGCTTTGTGTTTTTATTTTGTGGAGAAATAAAATAGGACTAGTTGTTTTTGAGCCCCCACATTTACCTCCTGCCTCCCTGAGGCTGTTCCCCTCCCTCTGTTAGGTAGCCACCCTCAGTTGTGTGGTTTCTGCTTCCGTTACGTATGTCTGCATCTGTAAGTAATACGTACGATTATTCCACGTTTTTAAATTTGATAGAGATGATATCATGCTGACTGTTTCTGCATCTCGCTTTTTTCCTTCATCACCATTTCGGGGGTCTGTTTCTGTTGACACGTGTAGCTGTAGCGCATTCACTTTACTGCTGTTGTAGTTTCCTTTATATGAATATACCACATAGCATCCCCTCTATTGTCCTGTTGATGAATATTATACATGGGTGGGGATATTTCTAGGCTATATACCTAGACGTGGACTTTGCTAAGTCATGGGTTATCTGCATTTTTAATTTCACTGGATATTGTGAAATTGCTTTCCAGTGTGATGGTACCAACTTCCACTCACAGAAGCAGTTTATGAGAATTCCAGATGTTTCACATCCTCCCACCATTTTTATATGCTGCAACATAATTTGGCCAGTTTGAGGAGTGTGCAATGATATCCCATAGTTTGCTTTCCATTGCATTTCCACAGTGCCACAGATACAACCAGTGTGAGACTGTATCTTTTAGTATAGAGCTTATGTACTGCACAACTCTAGGGGGCACTGTTCACACTGTAATCTTTGTGAAAAGCACTCTCTAGAGTTGGTGCAATGTGCCACAGACACAGTGGCCTTGAGTAAAGTTAAGGATTTTCTGTTGTTCTCCTTTGCCTGTTGTTCTAATTGGGCTGTTCTATCTTATTCATTGGAAGAGTTTTTTATTTACTCTGGATGTAAATTTTTTTTTTAATTTATACCTGTTGCAAATGTGATCACTCTGTGGCTCCTGTTATAGTACTTTTTTCTTGTACAAAAGTCATTTTTTAATTAAAAATTTTAATGTACTTAAAGTTATCAGCTTTTCCTTTTATCATTTGTACTTTTGTATCTTGACTAAGAACTCCCTCCCTAGTCCAAGGCCATAGATATTCTAAACTTCTTGTGGGTTTTACTTTTCCACATTTAGATATTTGATTCCTCTTGTTATTTTTTGCATGGTGTAATATGGGGATTTTTTTTTTTTTTTTTTTTTGGATTTCCTTATTTAATCTCTATCTACACCCAACATGAGGCTCAAACTCACGAACCCAAGATCAAGAGTCGCATACTCTTCCAACTGAGCCAGCCAGGTGCCCCAGGATCCATTTTTTTTCCATATATAGCCAATTACAGAATATAATTAACTAATCCATCATTTTCCCTTTGATTTTCATGCCTTATGTATATATATAAGGCATGAATATATATATATATAGGCATATATATATGTGTGTATATATATATATATATATATATATATATATATATATAAAACATTTTTTTTTAAGTTTATTTCTGTTATTAGGAGAGAGGGAGAAAGTGTGAGTAGGGAAGGAGCAGAGAGAGAGGAGCAAGTGAGAATCCCAAGCAGGCTCCACACCGTCAGCACTGAGCTGGACATTGGGCTGGAACCCCTGAACCATGAGATCATGGCCTGAGCCAGAGACGGATGCTTAACTGACTGGGCCACCCAGGTGCCCCCGTCACTGTTATGTTTTAAACACAGGTCTGTTTCTGGGTTTCTGTTGTGTTTCCTGGCTTATTTGTCTGTCTCTATTGCCATATGGTGCAGTGTTAATTACTTAACTACTGCTAAGATAAGTCTCCCCAGCTTGTTTTTCTCATCGCCTCTTGGTTATTCTTGGCCTTTTGCTCTTCTAGTTGGATTTCGCATCAGTTGTCAGATTCCACAAAAAACAAACAAACAAACAAACAAAAACTGGTTGGGATTTTTATTGGAATTGTAGTATAGGTTAATCTGGAGCAATATGCATCTGTACAATATTGGGTGTTCTCATCGTCGAATATGGTATATTAGTGTATCTCTCCTTTTGTTTAGATCTTTTGTGTCCTTCAATAATGTTTTGTCATTTTCTCCATGAAGGTCTTGCATGACATTAAATTTATTCCTCTGCACTTATAGATTTTCGCTCCTATTGAGAATGAGATCTTTTTCCCTATTATACTCCCTAAGTGTTTATAGCTGGTATGTAGAAACAATATCCATATTTGTAACTCACCTGATATCCAGCAACCATGCTGAACTTTCTGACTTGTTCTAAGTTTTACAGATTCTCTTGGATTTTTCTGTGTAGATTATCACTGTCTACATTTAAGAACAGTTTAGTCTTCCTTTCTGATTTTTATGCCTCTCATCTACTTTTCCTCTCTTACTGTATTGCTTTTATGCCAGGACAGTGTTGAGGAGAAGCAGAGCAGTGACAGCAGTCTTTTTTAACAGCTTTAATTGAGAATATTGAGATAAAGTTCACATGCCACAAAGTTCATCCCTCAGACTTCACAGTACAATTTGTATTTGTTGACTGGTTCTTCATTTCTCTCCTGATTTGTCACGCCACCTCTGACGTATGTTTTCTATACAGCTCTATTTCTGGGTTCTGTTCCATTAGAATACTTGTCTATCCGAGTATCAGTACCTGTCATATTACCTTATTTACCGTAGCTTTAAATATTTGCTGTCGGGGCACCCAGGTGGATCAGTTGGTTAAGCATCTGGCTCTTGATTTCAGCTCGGTTATGATCTCACCATTTATGAGTCTGAGCCCTGCACTGACAGCGCAGAGCCTGCTTGGGATTCTCTCTTGCTCCCTCTCTCTTTCTCTCTCTCTCTGCCCTACCAGAGCATGTGTGTGCATGCACTCTCTAACTAAACAAACATTTAAAAAATGATAATAGTCATATTTGTAGATTTTTTATGGGTTCCCTTTATCAAGTTAAAGAAGTACCCTTCTATTTGCTAAGAGGTTTTTTAAAAGTTATGCATGGATTTTGAGTTATTTCTGGTGTTTTTTTCTTCATCTATGAGATGATCATATAGTTTTTCTCCTTCAGTTATTAATTTGGTGTATTTTTTTTTAAGTTTATTTCTTATTTTAAGAGAGAGAGGGGCGCCTGGGTGGTTCAGTCGGTTAAACGTCCGACTTCAGCTCAGGTCACGATCTCACGGTTTGTGAGTTCGAGCCCCACATCTGGCGCTGTGCTGACAGCTCAGAGCCTGGAGCCTGCTTCGGATTCTGTGTCTCCCTCTCTCCCTGCCCCTCCCCCACTCATGCTTTGTCTCTCTCTCTCTCTCTCTCTCTTTATCTCTCTCAAAAATAAATAAACAGGGGCACCTGAGTGGCTCAGTCAGTTAAGCATCTGACTCTTGGTTTCAGCTCAGGTCATGATCTCCTGGTTTCATGAGTTCAAGCCCTGAATCAGGCTCTGTGCAGCACAGAGTCTGCTTGGGATTCTGTCTCTCCCTCTCTCTCCCCCTCCCCTGCTTGCTGTCTCTCTCTCTCTCTCTCAAAATAAATAAACTTTAAAAATTTAAAAAAAAAATTAAAAAAATTTTAATAAACATTTTAAAAACTTAAAAAAAAAAAAGAGCGAGTTGAGCATGCGTGCGAGTGAGGGTGAGGCAGAGAGAGAGGGGGAGAGAGAGAGAATCCCAAGCAGGCTCCACACTGACAGCAAAGAGCCCGAGGACATGGGGCTGGATCCCACCAACCTTGAGATCATGAGCTTCAGCCAAAATCAAGAGTTGGATGCTTAGCTGACTGAGCCATCCAGGCACCCCAGTTTGGAATATTTTATTCATAGACATAATGATGGACTATATAACCCATTCTTGAGCTAAGCTCTACCTGGTCATGATTTTTTAGTACACTACTAAATTTTATATACTAGTAATTTATTTAGGATTTTTCTCTGTTGATAAATGAGATCTAATTTTTCTCTCTTACAAAGTTTTGGGCATTAAGATTTTAATTCTCAAAATGAATTTGTGATTATTCCCTTTTTCTAATCTCTGCAAGCTTAAGAAAGGGTTAAGGATTCTTTACATAGTTTGATAAAATTCATCTGTAAAATCTTGCTAGTGTATTTTAAGGACTAGAGTTGGGTGAAACTAGATGCTACTTTTTTAAAACTTTTCAAACCTTTATTCAGATGCTACATTTTAAAGGCAAGATTGACAAATCCATTTTTTTATTACATATAAGACTGCTTTCTTCAATACTTTGTTTCATAGATAATAGCTACTCCTTCCTCTGTTCCAAGAATACTTTCTAATATTGCTCGTAATTATTGATTTATGTATAGGTTTATCCCCATACTGTAAGTTTCTGAAAGACGGGGTAACATTTTTATTCCTGTTTGTGCCTCAGTATCCAGCAGTTTGAGGCATACTGTAAATAGAAAAAAAAAACAAGCATTATGAAATGATTTCACAATGCCAACTCTGTCTTTCCTCTTAAATCTCGAGTTTTAAATCTCCTTAACTCTGTCACTTGATAGCAGTGTAGCTGTGAGAATTACACTCCCTGTCTCGTAAGTGCTTTTTGAAGACTAACCACGATAATATATGTAAATCATCTGGTATCCATCATGTGTTCAATAAAAGTTATAAATTACTTTTTTTTAATTAAAAAAATTTTTTTTATGTAATCTCTATGCCCAACGTGAGGCTCGAACTCACAACCTGAGTTTAAGTCGCGTGCTCTACCAACGGAGCCAGCCAGGCACCCCTGTAACTTAATTTAACTTTTTTTTAATGTTTATTTTTGAGAGAGAGCACAAGCAGGGAAGTGGCAGACAGAGGGAGACACTGAATCCGAAGCAGGCTCCAGGCTCTGAGCCGTCAGCACAGAGCCCGACACGGGGCTTGAACCCATGAACTGCCAGATCCTGACCTGAGCCGAAGTCGGACACTTAACCGACTGAGCCACCTAGGTGCCCCAAATTACTTTTAATTTTGAAGGAAAGCAAAACACAGCTGACTTAGAGACACTTGCTTTTTGATTTTCTTCTTCTCTCTACTACTGTTCATTTGTGGGTTTGTGGTTGTGAAACAGAAACAGGTCAAAATGCCTTTGAAAAGCTATCCCTCCTCCACTGCTCTATAGTCCTATCCTGTTCACATGGTTAAAAAGAGGGTTTTTTACCACTCCTTCCTACCAGTCCCTGCCTCAGGCAGGGATGGGCGAGAAGCTATTTGGTAATTCAAGTGAGGCCAGAATCCTCCTGGGGACTTTTAACATTGTCCTCAGAAGAAATGCTCTCCCACTGGACTTGCAAAGCTGACGGGGCCACTTTGCCATGACATGAGAGGAATCTGCCTGAGAATGAAGTCAACACAGAGGGAAACAAAACCAAGAGGAAAGAGTTTTGATGTTATCGTTTGATCTCTGGTTCGAGCTATGTCTGAAGCCAATGAACTATCCCTGTACAATAAGTGAAATAATAAATTGCCTTTTTAGAGCTTAAGCCAGTTTGAGTTGGGTGTATGTCACTGCAAACAAGATTCCTTTTAACACAGAACTTGTTCCTTCTTTTTACCTTGCCCACTCAGAGGTCAGTTTCTCCCTGTTTCTAGTTTAAAACTACCAGCAAAGAGACTGCAGATTTTATTGGGTCAGGTTTCAGAAAGACCAACATGATGCTTAATGACAAGAGTTTCTTCTGATCCCACCTGGGGAGCTGAGATCAGTAGAGAGCTTTGACGGGTTGCTTATATAACTTGGTAAAGTTATATTTCCTCTGTAGAAAGTTTAAGGCAGTTATTTTAACTACATGTTCCCAGATCGTGGGCTGATACCTAGTTGCTTTATTCTGATTATCTATGTAGGGCTGTAGCCTGCAACACAATCAATCTAAGGAAGATTTGGGAAAGTAACTAAGTGTTCCTCTTAGATGCATGTGTGTTGTGCCTCCACATTTATACTAATTTGTGAGAAATCATGCAATTCATGGACATGGGAAATCTAATCGTGACTTTTAGGAAGAAGAGACTGGAGAGCAGCACTAGAAAGAGTGCGGGTACATTTAAGAGTACATTACGGGGGCACCTGGGTGGCTCAGTCGGTGAAGCGTCCGACTTCGGCTCAGGTCATGATCTCACAGTTTGTGAGTTCGAGCCCCGCATCGGGCTCTATGCTGACAGCCTGGAGCCTGCTTTGCATTCTGGGTCTCATTCTCTCTCTGCCCCTCCCCAACTTGTGCTCTGTCTCTGTCTCTCAAAAATAAATAAAAATATAAAAAAAAGAAAAAAAAAGAGTACGTTACGGTCTACAGTTATTGTCCCAACACTGTATAAAATAGTGAAAGCCTGTTAACAACCCAAACACCATTAATGGGACTAGGCACGTAATAATGGTATCTTCACACAGTGCCATACTATTTGTCTATAAAAATGTATGAAAAGGCTCCCTATCAACTGATATGGAAAGATCACCAGGATATACTGTTAAATGGAAAAAAAAGCAACGTACATAAATATATATGGCTTCTTTTGTAGAAGAAGAGGAGGAGGAGTGGGAGCAGCACTTCTCAATGTCTGGCACACAGCAGTGCTGAGATTGGAATGTCTATCTTTCTATAGTTTTTAAAGCTGAATATATCCATGTGGATATATTAACCATTAAAAAAAAAAAAAAAAAACCCTCTTATGACACAGACCCCTGCTTCCTATCCTAGGCTGTGCTGCTATGGGCCCCACAATGCCTCCCGCTGGCCCAGCAGACACAGGGCTACGGCTCTCACCCATCTGTAAGAAGTAAATAAACGACATGGTCACACTGCAATGCCTTTATAAGAGGAAGTTTTATTGTTAATTATTTACCTTAATATTTTCAGAAAGAGGAACAGATAAGCTCAATCCAACATGATTGGCAGTTGGCAAAATCTAGTGAAGCAAGTGTTCTGATTGCTAAGGATTTAATTTGGGTGCTTTTAATACTTAACCATCTTTAACACTTCAAACATAATCCAGAAGAAATGCATCATCTCCCTCCCTTTCACTTTAATACCCCACCTACCTCACTTTAATATGGAAATATCTTCATTAAATAGGATCCCCAGAGGAACAAGTTCCCTGGAGTATAGCCATGAGGACAGTGCACAAAAAGGAAAACTCAAAATAAAACTCTGTATGATAATTTACTAGTCTAAGGAAACAAAACCTTCCAATATATTAAGAAATAAATCCAGTTACAAATGCACTGACAGGTCTACGTGAAGAGGTCTGGTAACTGAAAATGGCCGGCTATTTACAAGATACACAAGCAGGAGCGGCGCACCCAGCCCAGCACTGGCCCTCAGAAGCCAAAAGTGTTCTCTCCACTGTAGGCCACATACAAGAATCCGTCTTCATCTTTTTCCTTCTCGTAAAGCTGTCCCATAGTTAGGCTTGAAAGAGAAAAACAAAAAACAACATTGAAAATTGGGTTTGGTCACTGAGTCTACCCACAAGGTGCTGGGAGCGAGTCGGTTTGAAGATAAGGGACTTGACTACTAAAACAAGATGCCTGGGGCGCCTGGGTGGCTCTGTAGGTTAAGCATCTGTGCTGACAGCTCAGAGCCTGGAGCCTGTTTCGGATTCTGTGTCTCCCTCTCTCTCCCCTCCCCCACTCACGTGCGCGCTCTCTCTCTCTCTCTCTCTCCCCCCCCTCCCCCACTCGCGCTGTCTCTCTCCGTGTCTCTCAAAAATAAATACACATTTAAAATTTAAAAAAAAAATAAAAACTAGCTGTTCTACCGTGCTTTTGGTGGTAGACAAGAAAAGTAATTGAAATCTTAGCACTGCCGTGTGCCGACAATCCAGCTTTACAGAAGGGAAATGGAGCCAGGATAAATTAGGCCTCTGGCAATCAGTAGACAAGACTAGAATCAAATGTCCATTCTCCTGCCCTGAAGCAAGGCCATTTAACCCACCCTCACGCCAAGTTATTCTTTCAGAGGCCAGCTCTGGTTAGCACTTGAATGCTTTCTGGATGCCGAGGGCAAGACAAAAAAACTAAGCAAAATGAAGAGCCTAAGCAGCCCATCCCTGTGTGGGTGGAGGGCCAAGGTAAAGAAGTGTACATGGAGCGTGCTTCTCCTTCAGGCTCATTTGAAGGTGGATCATTTGTACCTAACGTAAGTACAAGTGGGTTCATTCTTGTAGATGCTCCCCCACCAAAAACCCTGTGCCCCCGAGATCGGCATCGGTGCCATCAAAGAGAAGTTATTTTCCTCACACGTAATGCAGAAAGTTCTCAGAATATATCTGGAATCCAGAGAAACTCTGCCCAACCTTCTGAAGAACCCTCCAGAAATAGGTATTGTTTAAACATGTGTGGGTGGGAAAACTGGTTTTCCCTAAGCCATAAAACAGACTGCAGTACAGGAGACCTAATCTAGTTCTCTGCCATGAAACTGAGCTGTACCGGCTCCAGGGTAAGACTAGTAACACGGGGAACCCCAGGCGAGCTCTGGCCACGTGACTGTTCTAGGAGAGCCGAGGAGGAGGCACAGACATGTGCTAAACATCAGTGTGACCACACGCGTGGGGTCAACCAGAACCAGCAGTAAGATACCAGTCTGAGAGCCAGCTGAAGACCTCAGAGGTCACTAGCTGGACAGGTCATAATAGGTGCTCACATGCAGGATTCAGTAAAACTGAGGCAGGGGGGCGGGAGATGGAGGGGTCCGAGGCTTCAAGCTGGTGAAACAATCACAGCCCCACCCTGCTGCTGTGTTCCTAGCAGGCCTCATGGGACCTCCATATAAACAGGGATACAGGCCACATTTTTATAAAGGGGAATTTTTCCTTTTCTCTTCTTCCTGCCCAATTGCAAGGTTAGCCTGGTTGGCTGTGTGGGTAGATGAGAATTCTTAAGTAACAAGTGGGGGTGGATAGGTATGAATACAAAGGACCTGTCACCAGCATCTGGTAAACGGCGCTCCCTGTGAGGACCTCCTAACCTGGACTCCACAGAAAGACTTCCTGGAATGGCCCTATCCACTAGTGCTATTTCTGCCATGATAGAAATGTCCTGTATTTTTGCTGTCCCATACAGTAGCCGCTGGCTACATTCAGCACTTGAAATAAGGCTCCCTGAATTGGGATGTGCTGTAAGTGTAAAACATACACACGATTTCAAGACCTGATATGAAAAAAGGATGTACAAATCTCAATTTTTATTACCTGCTGAAATGACATTTTAGATATACTAAATAAAGTATACTATTAAAATTAATTTCACCTGTTTCTCTTTAAATGTACTGGAACATTTTAAATTACATTTGTAATGTAATTTGCACAGGCCATTTCTCGACAGCACTGACCTGGAACATGTGAGGACTTGAGGGACAGTGGGTAGAGACAGGAACCCCATCCTGGGGACCCCTAGAGTGTTGGGTCTCAAACCTCAGCTACACAACAGAATCTCCGGGGAACTTTAAAACCTCTCCCTGCCCAAGCCCCACCCCAGACCAATTAAATCAGAATCTCTGGAGGTCGGAGCCAGGCATCAGTATGTTTTAAAATGCCCAAGATGATTCCAGGTGCAGCTAGGTTGAGAACCGGTCTCTCTGCCAGAGGAAGACACATGCTAGTCTTTGCCTGTTTGAGATGCTCATCTTTAAGAGTCATGTGATCTGGGACTGGAGTAAGGAGCCAGCGGCTAGCAAAAGGCTTGACATGGAGCTCAGTCTCTCAGGAAGATTCTTACCCTGGTGGTTGGGAATGCCCTGAGGAACCCTGCTTTTCTCTGAGACTCCTTAGAATGAGGCCACAGGGAAAACAGCTACAGTTATTGCCACAGCTCTCTTACCCCACGTCATCCTAGTATCCAGGATGACCATGACGAGCACCTGTCCTCCCTCTCCCCACCACCAGTACCAGAGGGATTTAGAGGCAGAGGTCAAAGACACTGTGTGCAGTTCAAAGGCGGCCACCCCTTGATGCCAATGTCAAGTCTGGCTCCATCTGAAGACTAAGTGTGCTCTTTTCCTAGCAAGTTAGCAGCCCTAGTGCGATGGCTCTAAATCCCACTTCTGAGTAAGAAACACTCGAGGAGCTCATAAATACCAGCGGCCAACCCCTGACTCTGCCTAATATGAACAATGACCACTGGAGCCACGCTGTCTAAGGCAGGCTCTGAGACTGAACGCGGAGGCCCATCATCATGCGGCTCTCGTGCCTGCCTGCTTTTAGATTCCATTGTCTTCTAAGTAAAACCTGCATTTATAAATCTCTCTAACCAGTGCCCCAGCAGCTATGGAGGGTGATCATAAAACTCCTAATTATAATAGCACTTACGTGCCAAGCACTGTTCTAAGTGTGTTTATATTAACTCTTTTTTTTTTTAATTTTTTTTTAACCTTTATTTATTTTTGAGACAGAGAGAAATAGAACATGAACGGGGTGGGTCAGAGAGAGAGGGAGACACAGAATCTGAAACAGGCTCCAGGCTCCGAGCTGTCAGCACAGAGCCCGATGCGGGGCTCGAACCCACGGACTGCGAGATCGTGACCTGAGCTGAAGTCGGATGCTTAGCCGACTGAGCCACCCAGGCGCCCCTATATTAACTCTTTTTATCCTCACAACAATCTTATGAGGCGGCCTAAGTTTAGAAATAATAAAAGTGAGCCACAGAGAAGTTAAGTGACTCACCCCAGATCACACAGCTAGGACACACTCTTACCACTGAGCTGGGCTGCCTCCAAGTGCATACACAGATCCATTCTACTGGCCGAACGGCAGCATCCTGTAGCTCCCGCAGAGGTCTCCCTGAGAAAAGCGCCTCTCACACACACAAACGTGCATACAAAATCACTGGCACTCTAGTTCAAGTGCCCATCCGGATTCAGTAGGTCGGAGTGGGGCCTGAGATTCTACGTTTGTAACAGCTTCCCAGGTAAGACCGCCACTGCCAGCCTCTGCGTCACACAGAGCTCCCTCCTTCAGATCCTGTAACGTGACAACTGTTGTGCCTGGTGACTGCAAGATTCCTCTCCCTGCCCCGCGTGGAAACTTTCTCTGTCACGCAGCCTCGTGTGGAAACTTTATTTAGTTGGCAGCAGCACTGGGTCCTTATACTCGGGACACCCCTTGGGCAGAAACTTGGAAACTCAACGCTGGGAGCTGAACACTCCATTTAGCAGCCTGTGAGCGAATGCCCGGTTTCGAGGTATCACTGAGCGCCAAGAAAGAAGACTGACACATCTGTAAGGTATGATTTCAAAATAGCACTTATGGAATCGGGTGACACACATACAAAGTCAGAATAATTTGGCCTGGAGCCCCAGAGAGCCAGGCCACAAACAGTTTAAATTTTAAGTCCGTTAAAAAAAAGAGTTAAATGGAAGGCAGCGAGATAAAACAGCAGGAGGCTGGCACATCAGTTTAGGACAAGTTCCACAAGCCTCTGAGAAGATGCGCTTCCCTCTCAGAGGTCACAGAGCCCAAGCCATACAGCGCTGGGCAGGCTGCTGCCAGAATGCCCGGAGGATCCTCACGCGCATGCGCCTGCGAGGCCAAGCCGCACAGACCTGCTGAATGGCCTGATCACTTACGAGCAACACTGCAACTCCAAGGCCTCCTGCCTAAGTCACTGGCTGGGGAAGACACCCACAGATGACCTCCAGTCCCTGACACTAAAGCACCCCGCTGTGGCATCAACTATTACATACATGCACCCAACCCAGAAGGGTACCGCTGAGTACCAGAAGCACTGCCACCTTCCAAACTCTTGAGTCTGACCAGGAAAGAAATGGAAAAAGCCAGTGGCAGATTGTAAGTCATGAAGCCAATCTAAGTAAGGTATGGTGATACCCTCAAGTACTGTCACCCACCCCTCCATTCAGAGTCACACAGATCCAGACAAATGAGCCTTTCATAAAGGCACCTTTCAGAAGGATCCACATCCAGAAATAGCCGAGCTGCTGAGGGCAAACATTAGATTTAAGCTGCTCAAGAGCCTCTGCGCTGGAGGAGGCTGACCTAGAACTGTGTGGGTGCCTGATCCCTGCAGAACCTCCCCCAAGGGGCAAGGGCCAACCAAGGGCAGCTCATGAAGGCTGTGGGATCCAGCTTGACTCATGAACCGGCTGGACTGATGGGCACACACCTGGTCACCCATCTGCTTTGGAGCCCACGTGCTTCCACCGGACCTGGATTTCTCTCTTTCCCAGCAGGGGAGGGCAGATGGGGTGAGGTGGGAGGACAGTGGCCACTGCTATGGACCCTGGAAAGGCAACCACCTCAAAGTGAAAGTTAATTTAGCCATGAAGGTTCCCTGACATTCTACAACATAAAAACTAACTTCTGGCTATTCCTTTTATCAGATTTTTCTCTGATATAAATTCCATTACTTCTGGAATGAATCCTGTTCTTGAATAAGTATTTACCTAGAAATGATCAAAAGTGCTTAATTTAAGTACATTTCTAAATAAAGGATGAATGCACTGTAAGATCTCACAACTTCCCTTTACTTAGTATCTCTTTAAGATCAAAAAGCAACTAAGCACCACAATCTTAAACACAGGTTTCCAAAGGTAACATTCCTAAATTATAACATCTTAGAGATATTTTATTTAATAATATACTACTGTTTCTATTTTAAACAGGGATTAAGAAGACTCTGTGTTCTAAACAAAGACCAAAAGGTAGGTGCCACTGCCAGGTCTGGGCTTCCCTGTAAGGCCATGACTGGGAAGCGTGTACGGATATCCTTTGAGTTCTGCCTGCATCAAGGCACAATTCTCCTTCCGTTTCTGGCCTGATTCTGAATGCAGGCACATAGGCAGAGAATTTAACTTTCCAATGCTAAATGGGAAAAGGGAGTGGCGATCCTACCCCCTCTGCCCTGCTTTTTAAAAAAATGGAGAACTCAAAGAATTTAGCAAGTAAAACTCTCAGGGACTTGCCTTGGTCTCTATTTCTGGAATCAATATTTAATACTAACTACTCTAAACAATGACCACATTTTTACGACCACAATTTTTAGCTGTGTTACAGAACGCTCTCCCAAAGTTCCACTCCAAGGCAAGAATAACTGAAGTTGCTTCTGCTCCACCTCTCGCTCACTCCACCAGTGACCCTCGGCGCAGATCCGTCATGGACAGGGCAGGGCTCCTGCAGGCCTGGACTCCTCCCTTCCCGACTATTCCTCTCGCCGCTCTTGGAAGCATGCAAGCTCCAGCAGAAGGTTAAGGGAGGCCCCACACTTCCTAAGGAGGCTGGAAGGAGCTGAGGAAGAAGCTGCTGCTCAGCTGCCTTAAGGAGGAGATGACAAAGCTGAGTCACACACGGGCTTTAGGGGGAGACCCTGTGACAGTTTTGTGTGTGCTACCATCAGGTGATTACCGCCAGCATAAAGCCCAATGATGTCACATACCTCTTTTGTTTAGAAACAATTTTTTTTGAGTTTATTTATTTATTTTGAGAGAGAGAGTGCAAGCGAGGGAGGGGCAGAGACTGAGGGAGAGAGAGAGAATCCCAAGTAGGCTCTGCCCTGTCAGCGCAGAGCCCAAAGCGGGGCTTGAACTTATGAACCATGAGATCATAACCAGAGCTGAAATCAAGAGCCGGAGGCTCAACCGACTGAGCCACCCAGGCACCCCGAAGAACAATTTTTCTTAATAAAACCCCCCAGCAAATAACTGCTGCATTAAGCCTGAAGCAGAAAGCCTTTAACTGGGGCCACAGGCCTAGACAGAGGAAGCCTGGTTAGTGACTCTCTAAAATCGGGACTTGGGTCACTGCTGCATCATCTGCTTTAGGGCAGATTCTTATCAGGTTGGAAAGGCAAATGGGACTTGGAGAGAAAATGAAGCAGCCTCTGCTGCCCTGAGAATCACTCTTCATTTCCAATTCTATTTATATCTCAGGGATAATGGAGGGAGGGGGCAGTTGCTAATCTGTAGCCATTTTAATTGCTAGATTAACATGGAGTCCTCAGAGTAACAGTGTCTCCAGAAGCCTACTTCATTTCCTTCAAGAAATATCAGAGGATCAGAATCGAGTAAAATAAATTCAATGCCACAGGTCTTAGTCGCCTACTTCCTCCACCTAAGAAGCCACCTCCAGGAAGGAGGAAACGCAGGGTCACTAAAGCTCTACCGAAGCTGCAGGTGGTATGAGTAAAGATTTACCTCCCCCACAGCCTTAAGGGAAGCTGAGTATGACCACAGAGGCCGAGGGCTTCCGCCCCTGATGAAAAGTACACCCAGCACCGCAGTGCCTAGAGGCCTGGGAAGAGAGGCTGGAAGAGCCCCACCAGGTGGCAAGACCGCCTCTGCCAACACCACAGCTTCCCGAACTATAGCTGCGGGAGACCCACAGCACCCAGCAGGCAGGGCTCGGCCTACCTTCTCAGGCAGGACACCGGCCTTACTGAAGAACCTTTCACTTCTCCCCTATCCTGCTTCTCTGCCAAACACAGGAAATGGAGGCAGTGGAGGTTGGGAAAGCAAAAATCAGACCAACAAGTAGCCAGACCTCTCTACTTTTCATAGGAAGAGGAATGGAGTTTGGCTTAGGCCTTTTCTGGACCTTCCAAGGATTTTCAAAGGAAACATACTTTGGCCACCCTGGGCTAGTTCCCAGGGCTTCTGAAAGCCTTAGCTTTTAGAAGTGCTACTTTTGGGGGGTAACAAATGAGACTTAGTTTGGGTCGCCAAGATGACATGTAGCCAGGGAACCCACGCTCAGGGGAGAGGGACTAGCATCTGGCTCAGGGTCTAGAAGTACTCAACCAGTAATGGGAAAGGACTGACCAGGAATTTAGAATGAGTCCATTTTCTTCTTTCCATAGGCAACTAAAGCTAGGCAGTCAACTACACAGAAGAAGGGAATCGTAATGCCCCTGCCTTGATTCAGGTCCCAAGTTATCCCAAAGAACGCTTCCAGGCAGCCCAAGAGCTGGAGCGAGGGGGCGGTTACTCTGTCAGTGAAAGCAGGTGTGACGAGGGGGGTGGACGTCTGTAAAGAGACCACGGAGCCTTTTGCTGGACAGCAGCCATTTTAACATACCTGAGGATCAGGCAGCTACACACTCTGACTCTGACAGTGGCACCGAAATAAGTCTGGAGAGCAAGCAGCAGGGTGATTAACTGAAGCTGAGCCTCAGGAGGGCCCACAAGCTCCCAGTGGAGAATCCCAGGACTTATTTCATGGGTCATTTGAAGAAAATCTCATTTTAGGCTTCAGTTCTACTGATGGCTTAAGGCTAAGTAAGTCCTCAACTGTGTTAAAGGATTCGTGAGGCTCTGAGGCTGCATTTCTTTATTATTATTATTATTATTTTTTTTTTTTTTTTTAAGTCCAACCTTGTTCTGTTTTTTTAACCCGAAGTACATTCCATGTACTGCAGCTCTTTCTTATTTTCCTTGAACTCCTCATGTCAGGGAGCACAAAATCCAGATTTCCAGTCAGGACATTTATGAGTTTTCTGACCTTCAAAGTTTTGAGTTCTGTAAGCAGCTAAGCAGATAGCCAATGCCAGTAAACACTTCTTACCTGGACTGTGGGACTGTCTTATCCACAAACAGGAAGATTGCCTTTTCAGAAGGAAGCTGGATCCTTTTCCTGATGATCCACATGAACTGAGCCACAGTGATGTCAGATGGAACCAGATACTTCCGTTTGTCAATGTCAACAATCTGAGAGCCTGAGACTTTTTCCACAATCACCTGGGAAAACAGAGAGAGGTCAGGATTGGGTTTCTAAAGCGAGGCTCTGGCCCTGCACTGCTCTAGCCTTGCCCTGTCAGGGAGCTGATGAATAGTATGTGGGAAAGAGTGGGTGGGAAACTGTACAACACTGGAAAACATGCCCTTGATTTAATAAACCACAAACTCTTAACTCTGGAGGTTAAGAACTGATATAAATGTGTGACAGGCAAACAGTAAGTGCTTTTCTGTGGTCAATTATATTTATCATCTTGGATCTCAGCATGCATGAGAGAAACACAGCCCTTACTTGAAAGCTTTTCCACATTTTGTCTGAGTAGACCTGAGAATATCTGCTGAGAGTTTCATCTATAGCCAGTTACTGCAGGACCTCAGAATGGGTCTGCCTTCACACTACAGGGGAAGTACGATCCCAAGGAACACAGGAAACAGGAACGGATAGACTAATGGGAGTGAGTGGCAATCCCAGCCGGCCAAGAACCAAGCTCCTCATTTGGCCTGTTCCTACTCTCCCTGAACTAGGTTTCAAATGTGTCCCTCCTAACCCCTCCCTCAAAGTAGCTATTCAAAGTGCTACGGTAACAGACATGCATGTCCTTTAAAACTCAGTAAGGATTACAGAAACTTTATCTCCTACCACAGAAGAAATAGAGGAACGTATTTATTACTGATTAAGGAGAAACCAGGGAAGAAGGGGTTCTCGGACGCTTTTAAGATTTTTTGGTCAGGAAAGGATGACCGGGTCAAAGTGAAGAAAGGCAGCTAGAAGGCAGGTAAAGACGGAGGCTCAAAGTTAAAGATGAGTGTCCTGCGACTAAAGTACCGCTTCGAAGACCAAAGTGACAGTCTTCCCCCATCACTGTTCCCAAAAGTGGCAGTGACCTGTTGCCCTGTCCTAGAACATCGTTCCTTACATAATTGGCGAGGGAGCCCAGAGGCTGCAGGCAGCTCGCTGGCCTAGATCGGGAGATTCAGCACTGAGTCGCCCTGAACAGCACCAATTCAAGACCCTCACGTCTGGGCCCCGGAAGGCCCCTAACCCAGTCTGGCCTGTCTGCTACTATAACTGGGACTGGAACCTCAACTTGTCAACTGTTGAATGGCCCGGGGCCCTGTCACTAGTCCTAGACGACGGGGTGACTGCGAGGTGAGGGGGCGGGGAGTGCACTCACCGGAACCCGGTCGGGATATTTCGCTCGGATCTTCGCAGATTCCACACATCTGTGTTCTGTGGGAGACACACACCGGACTGACGGTCGCGCCTGCCCGTGGGCCGGTTCCCGGGCCCCCGGCCCTCCTCCCCCAGCGACCTGCGTACGCCCGGGGCCCTTGTTCCGGCGTCCCGGCGGCCTCGGTCCTCCGTACCGAGCCACCCGGAAAAAGGGCAAAAGGCGGCACAAGGTCCGTGGGCAGCCGCCGGGGGCACCGGAGCCTCAGCGACCCGAGTCCGAGCGCGGCCTCCGCCCCGCCCGGCCGAGCCCAGCCCAAGGCGACCCGAGTGGGGGAGGGGGCCCACCCGCCGCCCCGACCCCCACCCCCGGCCTCTGACGGAGCCCTTACCCAGCGAGTGGTCCTCCTTGAACATCCACTTCATGGCGGCGGCGGGGAAGGGATGCAGCCGGCTCTCGGAGCCGCGGAGCTCAGCGCACCAACCACAACAACAACGACGGCAGCGGCAGCAGCAGCGGCGACTACACGGCAGGCGGGACTTCCGGCTGCCGGAGCCTAGGAACCGGCTGGGGGCGGGGCTTCCGGCGCTCTTAGCCAGGACGGCGAGCCTGCGAGCGGGGCCACACTCAAGGAGGCGGGGCAGGAGGTGGCTCCGCGAGGGGCTACCGGGGGAAGTGGGATGACGACGGTGGCTACAGGACCGTGTTTGAGGGGTTTTGGTGACTGGGAAGGAATTGATGTCGGGAGCTGGTAACAGGAGTGGGGTCTCGGTGGCCGTTCGTAACGGGAAGAGGAGTTTGGGGGTCTGGCCGATAGAACAGGGCTCTTATAGAGGACTTTTCATGAGGGAAGTCTCATTGATGACACGGGGAGGGATTTTGGCGGTGTGAATGCCAGAAGAAGAGTCTCTGGTGGTTGGTGACGGCGAGGGGAGTCTGTTTAGGGCATTGACAGTCTGGGAGTATTGTTTGGTAACAGGTTGGGGGCTCCATACAGGGAGTGTGACTAGTTTGAGGGGATTGGGTGAGGAGAGGTACTGATGACAAGCTGCGGGTTCAATATTAGAGACAGCCATACTAGGTTGTCATGGACCAAGAAATGGAATTTAAAGAAATTCCATTTCCTTCCTTTATTCATGAATAAATGTTTCAGTAAACATTTAAGAAAAGGTATCACAATTATGCATTTGAGGGTAACATCGCACTGATCACAAACAGACCCCTGAACGTTAACTGCAGAGGAGTTAGAAGTGATTGTCAGGCTGGGAGAATTCCCCTGAGGGTTGGTCATAAGACAGGTTTCTATGGCAGTTCAGCAATCACAGCCTAGGCTGTGTGTATGTGTGTGTGTGTCACCTGCCTGAGCATATGCCTGGAGGTTCTCCAGTGATGTCACTCCTTTCTTCCTAGCAGAGTCATCAGGACAGTCTGCTCGGGGTCAACATCTGTTTATGAGCTGATGAATATTAATAAGAATATTCATTTAATTGGGCACATGATCCTTGCCATGTGCTTGTGATTCTGATGCATCTGAAAGGCTTGTATGTTTGAACATTGTCATTCAGCATTTCCTGCAGTTGTAATTCCTGATGGGTGCTGTGGAATCTAGCTTCATTCTACAAGTATTTTGGTTATTTTAAGATTGAATGAGCAACCAAAATAGATTTTTGTTTGCTTGTTTTCTTCTAATGAAGTGAAAAGTCCTTTGAATTTCATACCTAGAAATTATTACTGTTGCAAACAGGAGCACTGTTCTAGGTGTTAGGGAAAAGCAGTGAACAGAACAGACAACACTTCTTGCTCCCATGGAGTTTGCATTCTCATGGGACAAGACAAAAAATAAATGTGTCAGGTAATGGTAGGTGCTGTTTAGAAAATAAAGCAGGGTTGCTGACAAGAGTGATGATAGAATAGAATGCTAAATAGGTGAAGTGGTTGGCATATTCTAGCAACAGGAAGGAAGCCCTTGTGGCTGAAGCTGACTAAACAAGGGGGAGTGTGTTAGAAAATGAGATCAAAGAGATCTATAACAAAACTGTGTTGAGCTTTGAATTCCTCGTGAAGAATTTTGGATCTTATTTAGAACGAAATGAGAAGCCAACGGAGGGGGGGCGCCTGGGTGACTGAGTCGGTTAAGTGTCTGACTTCGGCTCTTGTCATTATCTCACAGTTCGTGAGTTTGAGCCCTGCGTTGGGCTCTGTGCTGACAGCTCAGAGCCTGGCGCCTGCTTCGGATTCTGTGTCTCTCTCTCTGCCCCTCCCCCGCTCATGCTCTCTCTCTGTCTCTCTCTCAAATGAACATGAAAAACAAAAATTTTTTTAACTTAAAAAAAAGTCAGTGGAGGTTTTTTTAGCAGAGGTGTGACATGTTATGGCTTTCCTTTTGAAGTGATCAGGCTAGCTTCTTTGTAGACTGTAAGAGGTTGAGAATGGCAGCCAGGGGAACAGATAAGGCTATGTTGATAATCCAGGTAGAAGACGATGTTGGCCTAAACCAAGATGGTGTCTGTGGAGGTGGTGGAAAGCAGTTGTATTCTAGATATATTTTGAAGGTACAGCTGACAAAATTGATGATAGATTGGATATGAAGTGTGAGGGAAAGCCAAAGTCAAGCACTTTGCAAGGATGGAATTGCCATTTACTAAAATAGGGTGGAGCCAGCTTCTGGGGGGGGAGGGGGGGACATGAGAATCAAGGTTTGGTTTTGGCTGTATTGAGTCTGAGATGCCCAAGAGACACATCCAAGTGCAGTTGTGGAGTAGGTGAATAGATCAATGAGTCTCTCAAATTCAAGAGAAAAGTATTTAAAGTTATTGAACTGGATGAGATCAGCTAGAGGGTAAGTGAAAAAAAGTGAAAATACCTATTTTACAAATAGAATTAAACACTGAGGAATGAAGGTGGATGTTCACCATCTGATAATCAGGGAATCAGTGGAGGGGTTAGAAATTAGACTGAAGGGCGCCTGGGTGGCTCAGTCAGTTGAGCATCTGACTTCGGCTCAGGTCATGATCTCACAGTCCGTGATTTCGAGCCCCACGTCGGGCTCTGTGCTAACAGCTCAGAGCCTGGAGCCTGCTTCGGATTCTGTGTCTCCCTCTCTCTCTGCCCCCTGCCCTGCTCACACTCTGTCTCTGTCTCTCAAAAAGTGAATAAACGTTAAAAAAAAAAATTAAGAAATTAGACTGAAGACCCCTGCTTCCTTTTACAGAGCAGGTCATTGTGTTCTAATCCAAGGCCTGCGTATACCATGTTGCACCTGGAAGACCTTAGTGTTCACTTCTTGAGGGAAAGATGCCATCACTCACCAACTTACAGGCATGTAACTTGATGGTCTCACTAATGTGCACTTTCTCTCTTCTAGTTTACCTACTTTCTTGATAATGTCCTTTTCCGGTTCACTATTCTAATTAGCTTCTTCGATCTGCCTTGATGATATACATCACCTTCTTTACCTATCAGGCCATTATATTTAGCTTACTGAATGTTCTGAAAATACTGAATGCCTTCATTGAGGGGATGACAATTTGAAAAGGTGAGTCAAAAGAAAAAATAGGATAAGGAAAATGTGCAATTACATATTAACAGACATATAAAACATGCAGAATAAATGGCAAATATTGGAGAGGTATGTGAACATGAATGTTGAGAGATGGCTAATGCCATGGAGGCCAACACAAAACCAAGTAAGGTTTATCAAGAAAGATTTCACAGAGAATGTGAATCTTATGTTTCAGAGCGAAGGGTACATTTTCCAAAGAGTAAACTTCCCTTAATAGATAGAAACAAAGGCTGGGTTGGAAGAGGGAATTGGGAAGCAATATAGATAAATACTGGTGAAAGGAATGTTGGAAAGCCTTGAAGCAAGCATTTAGGCATTTGAAACTTTTTCAAGATAACCCTGAATGAGAGCTTCTAGAAAAGATTAGAACATGGTCAAAATGTGTAGTTTTAAGAGAACAACTCTCTTTGTCCTTAAGATAAAGTGTATGAAACGTGAGACAATTAGGGAAATGGAAACTGAGAACTGCGGTCTCAGTTACAAATATATGAAAATGGCACAATATACACAGACCTTGAGCATTTTTAAAAACTCACATTCCTTAAACCACAAAAACTAGCTTCTTCAAATCATGGAATCAAAGAGTAAATATTTGTATCCATTATGATTTTTTTTTTAATTTTTTAATGTTTGTTTATTTTTTAGAGAGATAGAGCATGAGCAGGGGAGGGGCAGAGAGCGAGGGAGACACAGAATCCAAAGCAGGCTCCAGGCTCCGAGCTCTCACCACAGAGCCTGAGATGGGACTGGAACTCACAAGCCGTGAGATCATGACCTGAGCTGAAGTCGGTTGCTTAACCGACTGAGCCACCCAGGCGCCCCTTGTATCCATTATTATTAAATACTTTTGCAAAGCTCATGGCATCCCAGGGGAGGTACTTCATACACCTAAATTCTCAGCAGTCACCTCCCTGTGTTTCAGCTGTGACTAAGCTGACACTAGCTACAGTTTGTGTTTCCTTCTGTTGAAAGAAGGAACTTTGAAGGCAAACACCTCTTCCTCAGTGTAGAGCCACCCTCAGGAGGCAACTAGAACCATCTATTCTGGAGTCTTATTTTAATGGTTATTTATTTATTTATTTCAGTGATGTTAACATACAGTGTTATATTAGTTTCAGGTATGCAATATAGTGATTCAACAATTCTATACATTACTCAGTGCTCATGAAGGTAAGTGTACTTCACCCATCTCACCCATCCCCCCACCCACCTCCCCTCTGGTAACCACCTGTTTGTTTATATAGTTAAAAGTCTGTTTTTTGGGTTGTCTCTTTTTTTCCCCCTTTGTTCTTTTGTTTCGTTTTTTAAGTTCCACACGTGAATGAAATCATATGGCTTTAATAGTTATTTAAATAAATGAAAGTCATTCACTTAAATCACAGATATAGTATAATGTCAGAATCATAATATAGATTTCAGCCGTACAATTGCTGTATTTAAGAGCTGTGTTGCCACCCCAGAAAAGGTTTTTTTTTTTTTTAATTTTAAATCCAAATTAGTTAACATATAGCATAATAATTATTTCAGGAATAGAATTTAGTGATTCATCACTTACATGTAACGCCTAGTGCTCACCCCAAGTGTCCTCCTTAATGTCCCTTGCTCATTTAGCCTATCCTCCTACCCAACACCGCACCAGCAACCCTCAGTTTGTTCTCTGTATTTAAGAGTCGCTTATGGTTTGTTTTCCTTTCTGTTTTTATGTTATTTTTGCTTCCCTTCCCTTATGTCCATTTGTTTTGTATCTTAAATTCCACATATTAGTGAAATCATATGATACTTACCTTTCTCTGCTTATTTCGACTTACTTCGCTTGGAATAATACACTCTAGTTCCATCCACATTGTTATAAATGGCAAGATTTCATTCTTTTGGATCGCCAAGTAATATTCCATTGTATACATATATACATTCAAGAGTGGCTGCACCAGCTTGCATTCCCACCAGCAGTGCAAAAGAGATCCTCTTTGTCTGCATCCTCGCCAACATCTGTGGTTGCCTGAGTTGTTAACGTTAGCCATTCTGACAGGGGTGAGGTGGTATCTCACTGTGGTTTTGATTCGTATTTCCCTGATGATGAGTGATGTTGAGCATTTTTTCATGTGTCGGTTGGCCGTCTGGATGTCTTCTTTGGAAAAGTGTCTATTTGTGTCTTTCGCCCACTTCTTCACTGGATTATTTCTGTTTTTGGGTGCTGAGTTTGATTAAGTTCTTTATAGATTTTGGATACTAACTATCTGATATGTCATTTGCAAATATCTTCTCCCATTTTGCCGGTTGCCTTTTAGTTTTACTGATTGTTTCCTTTTCTGTGCAGAAGCTTTTTATCTTAATGAGGTCCAAATAGTTCATTTTTGCTTTTGTTTTCCTTGCCTCTGGAAACATGTCAAGAAGTTTCTGCAACCGAGGTCAAAGAAGTTGTTGCCTGTTTTCTCCTCTAGGATTTTGATGGCTTCCTGTCTTACATTTAGGTCTTTCATCCATTTTGAGTTTATTTTTGTGTATGGTGTAAGAAACTGCTCCAAGTTCATTCTTCTGCACGTTGCAGTCCAGTTTTCCCAACACTATTTGCTGAAGAGACTGTCTTCTTTCCATTGGATATTCTTTCCTGCTTTGTCAAAGATTAGCTGGCCATATGTTTGTGGGTCCATTTCTGGGTTCTCTATTCTGTTCCATTGTGTCTGTTCTTGTGCCAGTACCATACCGTCTTGATGATTACAGCTTTGTAGTATGGCTTGAAGTCTGGAATTGTGATGCCTCCAGCTTTGGTTTTCTTTTTCAGGATTGCTTTGGCTGTTTGAGGTCTTTCCTGGTTCCATACAAATTTTAGGATTGTTTGTTCTAGCTCTGTGAAGAATACTGGTGTTATTTGGATAGGGATTGCTCAGAAAAGTTTTAAAGCAAGGATGAGTAGTACCAGACCATATATGTCAAAATCTTATGGCTGTTATTGTCATCTTAGACTATGGGGAGGACCCTGGATAGTTTTTCCAAATTGTCATGTCTTTACCTCTCAGGTGTCTGTGTTGTTAGGATCTCAGCTATTCTCTTCATCTAAAAGGCATTTCTAGGGGGGGCGCCTGGGTGGCTCATTCGGTTGGGCATCCGACTTCGGCTCAGGTCATGATCTCACGGTCTGTGAGTTCGAGACCCGCATCGGACTCTGGGCTGACAGCTCAGAGCCTGGAACCTGTTTCGGATTCTGTGTCTCCCTCTCTCTCTGCCCCTCCCCTGCTCATGCTCTGTCTGTCTCTGTCTCAAAAATAAATAAATGTTAAAAAAAATTAAAAAAAAAAAGACATTTCTAGGTTGCCTTCAAAATAGAGGCATCAACTACCGATTTTTCTCTGAACACACTACCTTTTGGAACTGCAATGTGATCCTTCAGGGCCTCCTTCTGCCAGGAAATACTGGCGGGGGGTGGGGGGCGGTGGTGATAGTGGTGGAAGCATTCAATTAAGTGATGAGCCAGTGTCATCTCTGTGGAGGACCCCAGCTTCCCTTAGAACCGGTGGCGAAGCTTGTACCCAGTATAAGGTAATGAAGTATAGCCGAGAACCATGTAGTAATTATCTTTTATCCCTCGAAGATCTCAGAGATTTGTGTCCCGTTTCTCTGTCCTGTTACGGAGTATAGTGAAAGCAACAAATTTTGGAGACAAAGGGACCTGGCTTTGGTCTTAGCGGGGCCACCGCCAGAACTACAGCCACATTTGTGTTTTCCTGTAATGTATAGTGTGCTGTGACTGATTGGACTTAACTATGCACAACACTGGGGATTAACAGTTGACACATAAGCAGGTAGTTACTTCAAGTCAACTTTTAGGAAAATCCTATTTTGCGCAAGTATTAACACAGGGCATGGCGACGATTCTGGGCTCGGAAATACCCTTTTTCCACTTAGCGTTTGGAAAAGGAACGTAAGGCCGAAAGGAGGTCTAACGCCCACCAGCGGGCACCGCCCCCTCTTAGCCCCACCCCTACCAAGGCCCCGCGTTCCTTGCTATTGGTTCCTCTCGCTGCGCCGTCCGTTGCCGTGGAGACCAAGGCTATGGCAACCAGGAGAAGCCAAACTTGGTCCTTCCTCTGGAACCGCGAGGGCTCCAGGACAAGGGGCTGGACTCCGCGCGGAGTTCATGGCGCTCTACGAGCTTTTCTCTCATCCGGTGGAGCGCGGTTACCGCGCGGGGCTCTGCTCCAAGGCCGCGTTGTTCCTGCTACTGGCCGCCGTGCTCACGTACATCCCGCCGCTGCTGGTGGCCTTCCGGAGCCACGGTGAGCTTGCCCGCGGCCGCAGAGCGCACAGTTCCCCGCGGCCCGCTGTGCCGGTGCCCGCCTTCGTGACCTCCCCATTGCCCTCTCTATCTCAGGGCTTTGGCTGAAGCGGAGCAGCTACGAAGAGCAGCCGACCGTGCGCTTCCAGCACCAGGTGCTACTCGTGGCCCTGCTGGGACCCGATCACGACGGGTTCCTGGCCTGGAGCACGTTCCCCGCCTTCAACCGACTGCAGGGGGATCACCTGCGCGTCCCGCTGGTTTCGGTAAGTGGTTCTCCCTCAGGCCTAGAGGCCCACCGGGACTGGGAGAGGGTGGCGGGGGGAGGGTGAGCGGCCCGGCCTGGGGAAGCCCAGCTTGGGTCTTAAAGGTCGTGAACCCACGAAAATTGTGTACACAGGCACATTGGCCTGTGTATATGTTTAATTTCCCGGGAAGTGACACTGTTGACTCATTTGACTTCAAGCAGTCCGCAACCCCAAGAAAGTTAACCACTGCTGTTAGCATGTGTCCTACACAGAGACCCGAAGCCTGGGGACAGCCTGTGTCTCGTCCCCGTCATTTCCGTGGGCCTGGCCTGATGGATGAGTGGTCGCGAAAATTCCTTTATGAATCACAAAGGCCGAAAGGTGTTCTTATTAATTACCCCACTGTGTCGCTGCATTTGTGCATCGCCCCAGAGACCGGCAAGGGCATGCATTTTTAATGCAGACCTGACACGTGGAAGCCGAGGCGCTCATTGGTCAAGGGACCTCCCCAGAATGTGCTGGGGGCCCAGTCCCGCCTCCCTGGATTTGTAAGCGTGGATGCTGCTCCATTTTGCAGCTGTCCAGGATGAAAAGGAAACATTTTACTGTCTGTAATTTAGTATTTGGTTCAGGATGAGTGTTTCCTCTACATTCACCCCCTTTCTGCTCATTTTCTGAAAACATTTTCCTTTAGAAGTATAAAAATTCTATTTTTTCTTCTTCCAAAGTTGAATCTCTTTACCCACAAAAAATTTTTTAATCTGATTGGACATATGAATAACAACAAACAAAATATGAATTCAGATTGTTTTTTTCTGATTACTTTAAATTTTCATATTTTTTTCTGGTGGTAAACATGCATGCTCATTGTAAAATATTAAAGAATTACAAGTATATATAATGACAAAGGTACATGGTAGGCATATGTATACTTGTTAATTAACCTTATTCTTTTTAAAATCTGCATAGTATTTCACAATATGGAATAACTGTAATGGATTTAACAATTCTCTCTTGGTGAATGTTTGATGTGCTTTTACTTTTTCACGGTTAGAATACTGCAGTGAACAAGATTTTGAGTAAATCTTGCACCTTTAAACATCAAATTGTAAGGAATTGGAATACAAGCTGTTTGTTGAAATTGTATCAGTAAACATAAAACTAACCAAGGAAATAATTACTAAATCCAGTGAAATAAAAAGTAAGGAAAAAGGAGAAAGGTAAAGGATTTACTTAGTCATAATTATGGGAACACTGAATATAGATTGACTAACCAAAATGAGGGTTAAACTCAGTTGAGGAGTGGAGGGCAGAAAACTAACCTTTCATCTCTCCTTGTGGCAAGTCAATAGAGAATGCCCAACACTGAGAAATACAGAAGTGCCTGTGCCAATGTTATTTAAAGACATGGAGATACATTTCTGCACAATCAGTAAATGAGATGAAAATATTTGCCATGGGGCTGGAAGTCTGCTACGTTTTGTAACAAACATTGTTGAACACCTTTGATTCTTTAAATGATCAGGTATTTTAAATTAATTTTAGAGGCATCTGGGAGGCTCAGTCGGTTAGGCGTCAGACATCGGCTCAGGTCATGATCTCACAGTTGGTGGGTTCGAGCCCCACATCGGGCTCTCTGCTCTCAGCATGGAGCCCGCTTTGGATTCTCTGTCTGCCTCTATCTCTGTCCCTTCCCCATATCTGTTTCCAAATTGCATTCTCCCTCTCTCAAAAATAAATAATAAAAACATAAAAAAATTGCCAGATGGGATTAAAAAATTGACTTTAAAACATAGAACTGGAGTAGGAGATAAATCTCCTTCAATAACTCCTCACGAATCATTACATGTTGCCCATTTTTATTCTTACTGGAGATGATAATGCCTGTGGAGAAGGGTGACTATGGATGAGAGACTGTGTCAAGATGTGCTTACTTTTCACTGTATACCCACTGTATTTCTCGTGTTCCACATGCATGTGATTACTTTCCAAAAGTGGAAGCAAAGGCGTTGTTTATTCCAAACAAAAAATTAACTTGCTCGTTTTACTTTAGGTTAGTATTCCCTGTCTTTTAAGTTTTTGGTAGAAGATTTTTTTCATCACATTTGTGTATTCCTCTCTATCATACTCCCTGGTTACTTGAGTCTAAGAATTAATTAGGAAAACTTAAAAATAATCATGAAAACAAGGATACAACATTAGGTTTTATTCATTTGTTCACCCACCAACTGACTGGCTTCCCCGACTGACTGCTAGTTAGCGAGGCTCTTATCTCTGTAACCGGAAACTACTCCCTCAAGAGCACTGCTCATGTTCCCCCTGCTTCGCCAATTTTTCGTCCACGAAACCAAGACAATCTCTTATTTTTATGGTGCCCAGAACTATTAATCCTTTTTAATACCAGGTAATTTTACACTATGTAACACAAAGCCAAAGCTCCTTTTTCCTAGTCTTTCTTTTCCCTCCATTCCAGGCCAGTGTCTATAAGTAATCTATGACTATGTCATCTGTGTTCTTTCTCAGTAAATGATTTGCTTCGTTCTAGCTGAGCTCTTGGTTTGAGAATAATTTCCAATCATAAGATATAAATCAATGAGCTAGAAGATATAGTGCAAGTACAGATCTCAACAGCAACTCAACAAATAAACTCATTAGGAATAAGCTTAACAAGAAATGTACAAGATCTATGTAAATAAAAAGACTGGTGAATGACACAAAAGAGATCAAAAGAATGGTGATTTCTGTCATACCCTTGGATAGGAAAATTCAACATCATAAAGATATCTCTTCTCCCTTGGTTAATCTATACTTTCAATGCATTTTCAATGAAAACGTAACAGTTTGGAGGGATAGACAGAAACTCTAGCACAAAGAGAAGGGTAATACAAGGAGAATAGCTCTATCAGATAATAAACTATACGTTAAGGCCATAATAAGTAAAGCAGTGTGGTTTGAAGAACTTGTATAAAAAGTATAGAAAAGGACTCATATATCATAAAGGTGGCATTTTAAATCAGTGACGAAAGCTGACTTACATAATAAAATGGTGTAGGGACAACTGGGAAGCCATATGGAAAAAGTTAAAATGGAGCCAGGGCTCAGACTCTACACCAGAATTAAAGTCCAGACAGATAAAAATTCAATTTAAAATGTGAAATAAGGGGCACCTGGGTGGCTCAATCGGTTAAGCCTCCAACTTTGGCTCAGGTCATGATCTCACGGTTCGTGAGTTGGAGCCCCGCGTCAGGCTCTGTGCTGACAGCTCAGAGCCTGGAGCCTGCTTCAGATTCGGTGTCTCCCTCCTTTGGCCCCTCCTCCACTCATATTCTGTCTTTCTCTGTCAAAAATAAACATGAAAAAAAATTTTAATGAAATAATTAATGAAACAAATGGTGGGCGAAAGCTTTTACATCTTGGAATAGGAAAGGTTATTCGAAGTGTGACATTAAATCTAGAAGCCATAAAAGAAAATTTGGGGTAAATTCAACTCTATAAAAATAAAAATTATTTTTTAAAACTATGGGCATGGTAAAACCCATAAGCACAGTCAAAACCCAAATGACAACTAGGACAAAGTTTTATTATTTGTATCACTTGTAAAAAGCTCCTTTCCCTAACACAAAGTGCCTACAGATCTATAATTAAAAGACCAAGCACCCACTAGAAAAACAAACAAAGAATGTAAACAGTTCAGAGAAAAGGAAACATATTTGACTCTTAAATATATGAAATCACACGCACGATTAGAGAAATGCAAAGAATATATTGAGATGCCATTTTTTAATCTATCAAATAGGCAAAAATTGAAGTGTGACAACACCGTGGTCAAGACGTAGGGAAGTGTGTGAGCACTTTCGTATGCCACTGATGGGAGTGTAGATTGGAACAACCTCTTTGAAGGAATACATGTCCTTATTTATCAAAATTACAGATGTACAGGCCTGCTTCAGGCCTGCTTCAGGCCTGCTTCCATTTCCAGTGAGGTACCCTAGGTTTGTGCACACATGTGAAACGAGTTATGTAAAAAGTTGCTTATTGCAGCATTGTTTGTAATTAGGTAAACAACCCATGTAGTAATAGAAGACTCAGCAAAGAAATTGTGGTACATCTGCCCAGTGGAATGTTGCATAGCTTTTTTTTTTTTTTTTTTTTTAAGTTTATTTAGTTTGAGAGAGAGTTCCTGTGCAAGTGGGGGAAGGGCAGAGAGAGAATCCCAAGCAAGCTCCATCCTGGGCTCAATCTCAAGAATCATGAGATCTTGACCTGAGCCAAAATCAAGAGTCCTAGGCTTAACTAACCGAGCCCAGGTGCCCGGCATATCTATATTTTTAAGTTATTATTTTTTTAAATTTTTTTTAAATATTTGTTTATTTTTGAGAGAGAGAGAGACAGAGTGTGAGTGGGGGGAGGGACAGAGACAGGGGAAGATACAGAATCTGAGGCAAGCTCCAGGCTCTGAGCTATCAGCACAGAGCCCAACGCAGGGCTCGAACTCATAAACCGTGAGATCGTGACCTGAGCCAAAGTCGGATGCTCAACCAACTGAGCCACCCAGGCTCCCCTAAGTTGTTTATTATTATTATTATTATTATTATTATTATTATTATTATTAGAGAGAGAGTGCATGCATGCACACACACAAGTTGGGGAGGGACAGAGAAAGAGGAAGAAAGAATCCCAAGCAGGCTACACTCTAAAGCAGGTTTGACACGGGGCTCGAGCCCACAAACTGTGAGATCATGACCTGAGTTGACATCAAGAGTCAGACGCTCAACGAACTGAGCCACCCAGGCACCCCTAGCTATTTTTTTAATGAAGTGGATCTCTGTATATTGAATTACCTCCAAAAGAAATTGGTAAGTACAAAAACCAAAAATTATATATTGTAAGCTTCCATTCATATAAAAATAATAGAAAAAATAGCAACATATGTGTGTGTGGTTGTATACACATATACATATATGCATGTTCTTTCTCTGGAAGGATTCAAAAGACACAACACTGATTGCTCTGGGGAAGGAATTAAGTAGCTAAGGTTAGGATGGGAGAGAAACTTTTTCACTATATGTTCTTTTGCTGTATACCCTTTTACCTTTTAAATTTTGTACGATAAGAGTGTAATACATATTCCAGATTTTTAGACTATAACAACAACAATTTTTAAAGGAAAAAATTTAGAAAGTGCCCAAGTAAGGCAAAAACAAACCAAAAACAATAACAGCTGCTAAGTATATAAAGTGACACAGCCGCTTTGGAAAATAGTTTGCAGTTCCTCAAAAAGTTAAACTAGAATTACCGTATTTTCTAGTACCTCCATGCCTAGGTATATGTGTACCCAAGAGAATTGAAGACCTACAGCTACACAAAAACTCATGCACAAATGTTCATAGAGGCTTTATTTCTAATAGCAAAAAACCCAACCCAAATGTCCATCAACAAATGAATGGATAATTGAAATGTGTTATAGCCATTCAATGGAACATTATTCAACCACAGAAAGGAAGGTTCAGCGTGGATGAACCTTCAAAACATGCTAAGTGAAAGAATCCAACCACAAAACAGCACAGCGTATGATTCCATTTATATTAAATGTTCAGAATAGACAAATCTGTAGAGACAGAAATTAGGATTCCACAGGCTTGGGGAATTGGGGGAGGGGAGAGATGGGTAGTGACTCATGTGCTTGGGGTTCCTTTTCTGGATGAAGAAAATATTTTGAAATTGAAACTTAGATAGTGGTCATAGTTGCACAACTTTTGAATATCCTAAAATCTACTGAACTGTATATTTTATCATATGTGAACTAAGTCTCAGTTTTGTTTTAAACCAGGTGGGTGATCTTATGGTAACACACCAGGGAAGCAGTGGTTTTAGGTCAAGGTTTGACCAAATGCTGGGGAGTGGCTTTGTGGTTGCTAATTTGGGAAAATGCCTCAGCAGTCAGAAACGGCCTTGCTTCTCCTTTTGGTCAGATCACCTTGCACGGCATCTCTAAAGTCCCTATGCTTTAAATGCTTTCAAAGTCTGAGTTTCTTGTTGTTGCTATTGTTGCTAATGACAGAAGGGAAAAAAAAAAAGCACAGGGTGACCTCTCTCTTCAATAAGGTGAAGGTGACTTAGCTCTTTAAGGCATGTGTGGACCCATAGAATATGGGGGCTGAAGGCTATAAAGGGATTCAGGAAGGTGAGTGGGGAGCATCATGCGTCTGAGATACCCATTTTGTTTTCACATCTCTCAAATCAAAATCTGTCCTCTCTAAGGTATCTTACAATAGCTGCTGCCGGGAGACAGGCTTGGCATAGTCCTCATTGCCTACCCATGTGCAAACATCAGATGTGCCAGGGTCAAAACTTCCAGAAGGGACAACGGCATCTTGAAAGAAAACCCCAGCAACAATAATTAAACATTATCTTAACCCTGAGAACCAAATGTTGGCCATTTGGAAGGTTCAAGAGGCACTTAAAAATAGGCTAGCTCTACATAACTTTTAAAATTTGTATTTGAGGGAGGGAGGGAGAGAGAGAGAGAGAGAGAGAGAGAGAGAGAGAGGAGAGAGAACGCGTGTGAGCTGGGAAGAGGGGCAGAGGGAGAGAGAGAGAGGCTAATTTTAAGCAGGCTCCATGCTGAGCATAGAGCCCAACGCGGGGCTGGGATCATGACCTGAGCTGAGACCAAGAGTTGGATGTTCAACTAACTGAACCACCAAAGCACCCCATAATTTTAAAGCCTGCTTAAGAGCCCAGACCAATGGATTTTAGTTAATTTTTAAAAACTATTTTATCAGAAAAAAAATTTTATTGGGGCGCCTGGATGGCTCTGTCGGTTAAGCGTCTGACTTTGGCTCAGGTCATGATCTTGCGGTCGGTGAGTTGGAACCCCGCATCAGGCTCTGTGCTGACATCTCAGAGTCTGAAGCCTGCTTCGGATTCTGTGTCTCCCTCTCTCTCTCCCCTCCCCACTCACACTCTGTCTCTCTCTCTGTCTCTCAAAAATGAATAAATGTTAAAAAATTTTTTAAAAATATTTTACCAAAAGACAAAATTACATAGAAAAGCATGGCTAACATTGAGTCACAAAGTGATGCAAGAGTATCAACATGTAGAAGTTTTAGGAATCCCTAGATCAATTTATTATGTATATATATGTATATGTATATACATGTATAGTATATATACATATAATAATATACATATATATGTATGTACATATATATAAATAAGTGTGTGTGTGTATATATATATATATATATACATAGTTTTATTTGAGAGAGAGTGGGTGAGCAGGGAAGAGGGGCAGAGAGAGAGAGAGAATCTTAAGCAGGCTTCACACTCAGCACCAAGCCTGACGTCGGCCTCAATTCCACGATCCTGGGATCATGACCTGAGCGGAAATCAAGAGTCAGACACTCAACTGACCAAGCCATCCAGGTGCCCATATAATAGGTGCTAGGATATAAAGTAACGGTGCATTTTATAATTGTTGGTATCTTAGGTTCATTGAAATGCAGGTAGCAAGGATTTGATGAGTCTAGGGGCCATAAAGTATTGGTCCCTACTTTGCTGGAGACCGAAAGACTGTGCCAAAGAATATTTTCAACATTAAAAGAAAAAAATGAAACACCTAATGATGACAAGTAATACAGCACGATGGACACTGGTATACACTAAGAAATTAAACTTGGGGCACCTGGCTCGCTCAGTTGGTACGCCATGCAACTCTTGATTGTGAGTTTGAGCTCCACATTGGGTATAGAGATTACTTAAACATAAAATCCTTTGAAAAAAATTAATAAATTAACCTTTGATGAAAGAATATGATATGAAAGAATTAAAAGGTATGAAAGCAAACAGGGGCCTAACAAAATTCCAACAAGCCATCAAATACTAAATACCATAGAATCTCCAATGGGGAAAATGTTACAAGTTGGAGCCCTCTGGAAGGAATGGCGGTGATTAAATTTACAGCAACTCTCACAGTCAGGTGGTGTGCATGTCAGTGGGTCTTGTTCCGCTCCACACCCATCCTCCTCCACCCCGCTTTGTCCTGCTCTCTGAGTTGCTGAAAACCACATCCTCCTTTGCCCACTGGCTCTCTGTGAGGCTCGGCCTGTAGGAGGTATGATGAGCTTACTTCTGGGAGTGGGAGAAAACTTGAAACTACAACCAGAGGGAAGAACCATTGCCCGGGTTAAGCAAACCGAAGGAAGAAGTCTCCTCCAGCCTTATTGATTCCCTCTGGTGGGTTCTTTCTTCCAGGCTCCTGAGGTCTGGGTCCCAACTCCTTGAGGTAATGCCAGCCTCTTCCCTTCCTTCTGCAGACCTAGGTGTGGTGCTGCTTCCTGCCGTCACCCTAACTTGGTACTCCCCTCCTGCCTTTCTGATCCTCTAATACCTTTGTTACTAATTATTCCCTGTACTACACTCCCTCTGTTAAAGTTATTGTTTACTTTTGTTTCTGTCTTCCTCATTGGCCCCAGATGGATCTAGGCACACTGATGAGAATTGACTAAACCTACCAATGCCTGCATTTATCTCATCTAGTATATTTGTATTGATTTCACATATATCCTAAAGGATTATCCTGCTTTAACCACCAGAAATCTTTAAAATTAGGGTTCTTTTTTAAAAAAAGTTTATAATGTTTATTTATTTTTTTGAGAGACAGAGAGAGAGTGGGGGAGGGGCAGAGAGAGAGGGAGTCACAGAATCCAAAGCAGGCTCCACACCATCAGTGCAAAGCCTGATGTGGGGCTCAAACCCACAAACTGTGAGATCATGACCTGAGTCGAAGTCAGACACTTAACGGACCGAGCCACCCAGGCACCCCTGAAATTAAGGTTCTTGTGGGCTATTGTAGAAGGAGCACTAAATAGAGCCTGTAAATCTAAGTCCTAGCCCCAGTTCTGTCACTGGGTCCCCTACCCTTTCTTAGCCTCAATGTAATACTGTAAAGAGCTCTTTTTAATTATTGCTAATTATTACTATAGCTGAGGTATGCAGAGGAATCAGATGGGACAATCAATGGATATACAAATTGCTTCAAATTGCACATATGCCTTATAAAAATAAGGTACTGGTATAATTTATGAATTCTCTCAGCCAAACACACCAATCGGGTTTTAGATACTAACCTTGAACTTGTGTTAAAGAAGTATTAGCTCTCTGAATGCCTGCCTTTAGACCTGTTGCACATGTGTTAAGCTTGATTTGAACTCAGCGGAATGAAAGGGTGGATGTCATCAGTGGTCCAAGTGCTGGCACAGAAATGCAGCCCACCCTGCCCACCCTGTGGGGGTGACAGCCGGACCTGGCGGCGGGCACTTGTGGGAGATGCAGTGCATACATCATTCGTTCACCCCTCTGCTGCCTTGGCCTCAGCCTCCACCTCCCTCCTCACCCACTCGGCGGCACTGGCCTCGTCGCTCCCTTAAGCACTGACCCACTTTGCACACAGCGCAGAGCGCGGAGCGGGTGAACTTTGTCAGCAGGGATCACTCTTACCCCAGATATTTCTGTGCCTCATCACCTCACTTCATTCTAGCCTCCCACAGTCAGATATTCCTGAAAATTTCCTGTAAAAAATGGCTGTGAAATCCTACCCTGTCTTTCTTTCATTTCAGCCTATTTTATCTCTCTTTGTGGCACTTACCACATTTATTTGTTTATTGATTTATTTTCTGCCTCCCTGGCCGGGGACAAAAGCGCCATTAGGGTAAAGAGTTCATCTGTTTTGGTTGCCATTATATTCCCAGCACCCGACAGTGCCTGGCACCTAGTAGGCCCCTAAAAAAATACTTGACAAAGTAACGTGTGAATTTAACAGGCAGACACTAAATTATTCCCCGGTGTCAGATCCCTGTCCTGTGTGAACTTGAAGCAGAAGTGTGTGCACAGACAGAACACAGACTTACAAACTTTGATGCTGGCTTTTTGCAAAAAGATTTGTCCTACCCAACATTTTCCCCTTGAGGGTTTGGTTTTTTAAGTCTGGGCGTTTTAGTCCTAGAAAGAGGACGAGATTCTAAGTCAAAGATGAGGTTTCAAATCCAGTCTTTACCACTACTAGCCACACATGACAAACCCCTCCATCTCCCTGAACCTCAATTTTCTCGTCCATACAGTGGGGATAATACTCGCTCTGCTTCCCTCAGGCTTTATTGTAAAGATCAAATAAAAAATGCATTTCTGTCCCTCCCACACTGTGTTGGGGTCTGGATTCTTCTGGCAACTCATTCCAGCCACTCTCCTGTCCTGCAAGTGGAGACGTTTGATCTTTGTCTTCCTCTCCACTCCTAAGATCCAGAAGGCAGGGGTCTGCTACATAGAGTTAACGCGACTTTGTCTCGCCAGTCTTCCCAACCGAAGAAAATTCACGGGAAGACAAGGCAGCCTGTTCCCCATCCTACTCAAAATTGCTAATACCTCATTGCCTCAGCGACTTGATCGCCAGCCTTGTAACAGATATCTCTCCCCTACACCTGTGAAGCTGATGGAACAGGACAGAGAAAACAGAATCCGACAGAAGAGAGAGAGGGCAGGCTTCTCTGTCACAAGGCCTAGGATAAGGACATTATTGTCTAGAAGGAAAGACATGATTGAAAGGTCCTGAAAACTGAGCTGGCTTCATTTCAAACAACCGTAGTAGCCCGAAAAAGAACAAAGAATCTCTTCCTTGCATGGTAGTAATGGCGGAAAGCAAAATGAATCTGTTCACAGAGCATGCAGATGAGAATGTTGATATACCATAGTAGAATCTTTCTGAGGACGTACAGGGGAAAAGGGTCACTTGTAGCAACAGGATCCAGAGCTGTGCCAAGGAATCGTGTCACAGTGATCTTATTTCAGTGACCATCTTCCCGGTTACTCATTTTAGGGTCCCTATGGGGTGGGACTATGGGAGGTGAGGCCGGATTCTGGTGTTTTTTATGAGCCGTCATTTGCCTTTTTCCTTCCTTAGGTCTCTGTTTTCCCTACTTTCATGTGCATAATTTATAAATCATCTGTGTAGTTTTAATGCCTCACTGATTTTACATAGCTTCCTTTTTCATTGTGTTGATTGGTACTAAAAGAGGCACTCAGCTCCCAAGCCCCGACATCAGTGATGAGAATGAGGTCCAGTATCGACAGTCTAAAACAAAGATGCTCGTGGTTAAACAAAGTATACGTAGAGCTCGGTGGTTTTCTTCTGAGTCTGTTTGGGGGAATGTGTAATGAGGAAGATTCATTTCTTTTCTATTTAAAACATTTTTTTTAATGTTTATTTACTTTTGAGAGAGAGTGCAAGACTACAAGCAGGGGAGGGGCAGAGAGAGAGGGAGACAGAGGATCGGAAGCAGGCTCTGCACTGACAGCACAGAGCCCAATGCGAGGCTCGATCTCACAAACTGTGAGATCATGACCTGAGCCAAAGTCGGATGCTCAACCGACTGAGCCACCCAGCTCCCCTTTTTTCTATTTTAAAAAGCTGACTTCTAGGGGCGCCTGGGTGGCTCAGTCAGTTAAGCGCCCGACTTCGGCTCAGGTCATGATCTCACAGTTTGTGAGTTCGAACCTCGCATCGGGCTCTGTGCTGACAGCTCGGAGCCTGGAGCCTGCTTCACATTCTGTGTCTCCCTCTCTCTCTGCCCCTTCCCTGCTCATGCTCTGTCTCTCTCTGTCTCAAAAACAAATAAACATTAAAAAAAATTTTTTTTAAATAAAATAAAAATAAAAGGCTGACTTCTAGAGAAGCAGAAGGCAATTCTAATGTGCTATTTAAATATTCCATGTAAACTCAAGATGTGTTTCCAAAGAAAAAAGAACACGCCAGCAGCACAACAAACCAAAAAGATCAAAGGAGACAATGAAAAAAGAAAAATGCCATCCCGGTGCTGTTGATCTTGCCGCTTCAAGTTCCTCTTCAGTTTGAGAAGCACTAGTACGAAAGCTCAGAGGCCACGCACATGGCGTCTCTTTCCCTGATATTGATCCATTTATACCCATTTATTCCTTTGTTTCTTTTGGTGGGGGAGATAAATCCTGTGAATAGCAAAGGAATGGGTCACGTGTACAACAGTGGCTTCTTCCCAGACTCATTAAGGACCAGGGTCACTGGCCCTCTTTGGGTTTCCTAGACTCGAGAAGAAGACAAGAACCAGGATGGGAAAATGGACGTGTTACATTTTAAACTGGAGCTTCCTCTGCAGTCCACGGAGCACGTTCTTGGTGTGCAGCTCATCTTGACTTTCTCCTACCGATTGCACGTGAGTCCATTCCTCGCGGCAGCCCGTCCCCTCCCTTTTGTCTTTTAATAGAATGGAGCCCTCTCCCTGAGCTCTAGGGAAACTCACGCTGCAGAAGGCTCTATTATGAGGTGTAGTTTGGGGTTTAATTGAGGCAAATCGAATGCTTCTCATCGGGGTCCTATTAATGTAGGTGAGATGCTAAGACGCTCAGAGGGTTTTCTGTGCTTCCTGCTTGGCTAACCCTGGTGTTTAAGGGACTAGTAGGCAGCAACCACAGACAGGGATGCTGGGAACGCAGAGCCTTCCGATGTGACTGAAATGGCTATCATCTCTCCTTGTGATGATTTCAGAGGATGTCGACATTCGTGATGCAGAGCATGGCGTTTCTCCAGTCCTCCTTTGCTGTGCCAGGGTCCCAGCTCTATGTGAACGGAGACCTGAGGCTGCAGCAGAAGCATCCCCTAAGCTGCGGTGGCCTTGACGTTCGGTACAACGTAAGGGTGCTTTTTACTGTCCGCCTCTTTTGTTTCTCTCTGTTACCGTTTCCCAAGTTCTTTGAAGAGGGAGGACATGAAAGTTGGAAATAGCATTTTTCTGTGGGTGGCACGGAAGAGGATTTCTGAGGAATTCTTGCCATGAATTCTTTCAAAACATAGAGACAGATACACCTGTATTTGTATCTAAAAAGAGGGGGGGAAATCTGTCTTTAAGAACTAAACTGCATGTTGTTTTTGGGTGCCCGTGTGCACACACACGGCACATTCCAAGCGGTGTTTTGCAGTTCGTGTAAAACACTGGGGGAATCGTACTAACCACCGTTTATTAAGCACATAACATACGCCAGCCCTGCGTTAAGAGGTTTAAATATATCATCTCATTGAATCATGACAGCAGCCTCGTGAGACGCCTGCTCCTGTCATTTCCCAGCTCTCCAGCCTCTTGTCCTATCACGGTCCCCCTGGCTGCTTTCTAGCCACACGGGCCCTTTTGCTGTTCCTCAAGCCTGCAAAAGGAAGTTCCTGCCCCCCCCACCCCACCCACCCCCAGGTTATGCACTTGGCCTTTCCCTCTGCCAAGTGTCCACACAGCCTGCTCTGCTACTGCATTCGGGTCCCTGCTGGAATATCCCTGAGCACAGTCCTTCCCTGACACTCCTTTCTAAACAGCATTCTCCTCCCTGCCCACCACTCCACACCTAGATTTCTTTTCTGTACTTCCACTGGAAATATCAAAGATCTGTTTTCAGTTCTTTGCTAGCTGTTTTTCCCCAGTGGCAAAAGCACTGACATCTTCTATACTGTCACTCCAGTACCTAAAACAGGCCTGGCACACTGAAAGCACTCAGACAGATTTGTTGAAAGACTGAACTCTCCTTTCACACATGAGGAAACTGGGGCGGATAGAGACTAACGAATTTTCCCCAAATCCTGCCGCTTGTAAATAACAGAACCATGAACTGTCTCTCCGGGGCTGGAACTCATGCATATGATCGCTCATGACTAACCTTTCTTTTACCACATGGGGGGCCCACATAAGTTGGGCTGCTCTACTTTTGAAAATGAAATTCAGTGTTATCAGTTTTTACAGGCAAAAACTAGGACTGTTCCAGATAAATGTATTTATGCTCACTTTAGCCATAATCAATATAAGTTAAAAAAAACAAAAGGAGGGGGACTATAAGATATAAACCTTTTTTTTTAAGCTTATTTATTTTGAGAGAGAGAGAGAGAGAGCAGGCATGCATGAGCAGGGGAGGGGCAGAGAGAGAGAGGGAGAGAATCCCAAGCACGCTCAGCAACGTCGGCTCAGCACAGAGCCCAACACGGTGCTGAAGACTGCAGCTGAGTCTGACACTCAACCGACTGAGCCACCCAGGCACCCCAAGATATAAACATTTATATGAAGGTTTATATAGTAACATATGTCAACAGGAATGTGATATTAGAAGGCAGGAGATCGTTTCCTTCTTCAAAGGATTAGATGCTTATTATTTGTACTTTGTCCTATTTCCATTTCTACACTTAAAAGAGATAAATTACAGAGCATTCAAGGAAGAGCAAGAAAAAGACAAAGGGGTTGAAAATATGGTCTCCTTAAAAAATGTAAGGAATTACTGCTCCCCTTGGAATAGAGAGGGGTATTTTATAACTAGCTGTAAAACCTGTGAAAGGTGGATATTGACCCCTGTTTCTATCCCTGCAAAAGGGAAGACTGAACGTAGATGATTTAAATTATTGGGGTGGCTCAGTCAGTTAAGCGGCTGACTTCAGCTCAGGTCATGATCTCGCAGTTCATGAGTTCAAGCCCCGCATCGGGCTCTGTCCTAACAGCTCAGAGCCTGGAGCCTGCTTCAGATTCTGTGTCTCCCTCTCTCTCTGCCCCTCCCACTCTCTATCTCTCTCAAAAATAAATAAACATTAGAAAAAATTGTTGCACGGGAGGTCATCCATCCTTGAAGAAAGGGTTACTGATGTCTGAGCAGGCCACCATGCACGAGAGGCCAGTCTCAGCTGTGGGTGGGTGGGAGGAGAGAAAGATGAGTGGAAAAGTGGCTGGGGGCTCACTCCACACCCTCCTGCCACATCCCAGGTGTCTGTAATCAACGGGACCAGTCCTTTTGCCCGTGACTATGACCTCACTCACATTGTTGCCGCTTACCGGGACAGGAATGGTGAGTCACGGGTACAATGCACTCAGCTGCTTCTCCAGGACCTTCCAGGTCAGTGGGAGCATTGGACAAAACCACAACTGGAGCTCTTGTCATGATAAAAATGTCCAAGCCAGTGACTACTCAGTGATGGGAGGGGAACAGGCTACCCAGGGTCTGTCCTTTTCCTCCTGATCTAAAGACCCCGCACCCCGCCCCTGCCATCGCTACTCTTAACGTCCAGCAGGTGAGTGCTCATTTATGTCCCATGTTTATTGATCACTAGCTTGATGGATTTCTTTTTTTCTGTAAACACCTAATTGAGTTGCTCCCCCACCACACCTGTAAAAGGAGCCAAAGACAAATTGCTAACCCTGGCTTTCAGCTAGAAGTAGGGAATGTGACTGACTTACCCCCAAATAAGCAGCTGACGTAGAGCAGGGGGCCTGGCGTTCTGGCTGGAACGCTGAGCGTGTCCATCCCTCACAGAGGAAAGGCTCTCGGGCCAGTGTGTGTGCTTGACTCAGCACATTGGTCTGGTTGGCCGTCTGAGGTTTCCTCTAAAGGCATCTGAAGCATTACGTGGCAGCCGGACATCGTAGATACCACCCACACACATTTATCAAGTTGTGAGGACCACAATCCCAGTACTTCTTCCTGAATTTTTGTAATACACTGGTGGCATTATTCCCAAACCAGAGGAATGTTAAAACAAAAACACTCATCTACAACTTTTCTTTCTTTATTCCTTCCAGTCTTTGTCCATATGCAGATTTTTTTTATACAGCTCTTATCATAGTTTATAAAACATTTTAGGATCCAACTTTTTTTTTTTGTACTTCATAATGTAAATATTTCCCCGCGCTACTACAAAGTTTTAATTGGTATTATTTTTAGTGGTAGCATAGTATTCCTTTGCTTAGCCATTCAACAGTGGAAGAACACACAGACGGTTCCAAGTTTGTAACATAAATATTTTGACAAGTGTTTCAACAAATAATTTGTGAGCAGCTTTGCACAGTCAATTCTCTTTCCTTCGGAGTCATTTTTTTGGGAAAAGTTCTGATGTGCAGAATTCGCATGAGGGGTCAAAGAATACTTTGATAGTCCTTATTATTTTATTGAGAGAGCATTCATGGATTGATTTAACTCCTGCTTGTGTTGCAGTAACCACCGTCCTGATGGACTCCGACCCCATCTGGCTGGTGGGAAGGGCCGCCGAGGCTCCATTTGTGATTAACGCCATCATCCGGTACCCAGTGGAAGTCATTTCATATCCTTTCTGTTAAAGAGCCATAGTAGCTCAGTTTCAAAAACAGGAAAGTGCCTCCCTTGTCCCAAGAAGGGACAGATATGGGAAGCCTCCTATTGGAAATTGCTTAAATGACTCCGTCTGCTGTTCGTGCAGGGACAAAAAACAAACAAACAAAAAAAACAACCTCATTTCCTCTTCATATCTCTGGACGATTCTTCAGACCAGAATCATCCATATGTATGTATTAATAATCTTCTATCGTCCCTTTTATCATAAGGGCATTTGAAACATTTTTGCCATTTCCTGTCTAAACTAAACCTTTGGCTTAACTTCCACTTAGAAAATATCATCTGTGACTCCTTAACTGGCTGTACTTATCTACCAGGATTCTGGGAAATGATAAAGTTTGCCTGGATCCAGTATGTCAGTATCCTGCTTATCTTCCTCTGGGTGTTTGAAAGAATCAAAAGATTTGTGTTTCAGAATCAGGTGGTGACCACGATCCCTGTCACCATAATGCCCCAGGGAGAACTGTATAAGGAGCACTTATCATAAGACCATTTCTGAGAACTAAGCAGGACCCTGGCTACCTCAGCCTTGTCTTCTGGGAACGGCCATCTTAAGAAATTTTTGCAAAGAGCTCCTCATGGACACGTGCCCGTGTGTGTCCTTTTCCTATCAGAGACAAAGGACAATGCGTTGTAAGTTTTCTCTACACAAATTCCATGTCTTCTAAGCACCTCCAAAATCTTCAGGGACTAGTTTGTGGAAACATCCAGAGGTTCCTGAAGGCTATAATTTGCTTTTTTTTTTTTTTTTTTTTTTTTGCCTTAGACTTGAATTTCAGGAGAAAACTGCAGTCAGTTCAGAACTCTTGGAAAGAGTCCCATCTCTGGTCAAGCAAAGACTTTTCCTCTCTTGAACTGAGAAACATGCTATGCATTTCTTCCCACTATTGTAAACCACTTTTTACTCTTTTCAGGCCTCTCTTGTGAGAGATATGCAAATCAGTAGCACTTTCCACTCCTGAGCATCTAAATTTCCCATTCAGAACTTTGGTTTCCAGAACTGAGAGGTCCTTGAGGGGGAGAATGGGAGTGAGAGAAAGGGAGCGCTGGAGAGCACATGCACGCACACGTGTCCAGTGGACGACTCCAGGACACCGGGACCATCCACCTGCCCTCAGGCTAACAGACACTGGTCTGTCATCAGCTGGGCTGAGCAGCCCTTTATCCCTGCCCTGCTGTGGCTGGCTTTGTGCCCTGCCTTTTGCCCTGTCTGTGCCCCTGGAACAGCAGGCTGAAGCCAGAGTGCTCTTTCGCTCACAGTCCCCTCCGCAACAGTGGGGGAAGTAAGGATTATAACAACAGTTTCTTTCTCTCTGGCCCTGACCCAACAGCCTGGACACTTGCCACTCCTCCTCCTTGACAGCCCTCCCCCACTTCTTGAAAAGGACACGGGTGACAGAGGACCTGTTGTTGGTATTGGCTCCCACTGCCAACAACCACAGAGTTTGTTTGGAGGGCTAGCAGGAGACCCAGCTACTTGTATTTCCTGTGATGAAGGGACAGGGTGCCCGTCAGAGTGAGCAGCTTTGGGGAGAACGAACAAGGTGCACTGAGGGGGTAAAGAGGACGCTTGCCCGCCCAGGACAGCCTAATCCGGCCTGGTTGTTAGCAGAATGACAAGCGGTCCGACAGGGTCAACCTCCTGCCTAAGTGAGTGTCATCAGGATGGCACTGCTGAAATGGGCCTCTGTTGCACACAGAAGGCTAGTTCGCCGTTCCTGGCCTGAGGAAATGAGCTGTCCTCAAAGGACAGACGGATCTGCTTTATGATCCCAAGATGTTACTGGCACTGGAGACACGCCTGCTCTGAACCATGCTTCAGGCCCACCCACCCACACACTCCTCTACACGCGTATGCCTCAGTTTACCTTGGAGATTCAGTTCTCATTTCCAAAGCACCTTTTCTTCCAGGCTGACCAAGATAAGAGTTTTGGAAACAGCCACTTTGAAGTATTCAAGCACAAAACTAGCTTAACACTGGCCCCTCTGCCTTGTCTTTTACTATCTAGGGCTGTTTATATACCTACACAGTTTTTCTTGGGATTTAAATGAAAAACGGTTTCTGGTTTGAATCACAAAAAGGTAAGGAGAAACGGGAAGATCGCTAAAGACATGAATTAACACCGCTTTGCATTTTGTTAAATTATTTTCAGGCAGAACTTGTATAAAGAACCATGATGTTTTGTACCTTTCTAATTAAAATATTCAAAATGGAAGGCTGCACGTGTCTGTTATGAGACGACTTCGCAAAGTGGGTGGGGATGGGGAGGGCAGAGGTTGCGCACGCTTCTCCCAGTTACTCACCGGCAGCCTTCCGTTGCCAGGGCTCTGCCCAAAGACCTTGGAGCTTTTGTTAGCTCTTTGGCAACATCCCCTGGTCCTGCCCCAAGTAAATGTGAGTTTTTGGTGGAATCCACATGGCCTGTGGAAACCCACAGGCTGGAAAATTACAACCGTGTCTGGTGAATATCAAATTATTTACGGATCAGATGTTGGTAGCTTCCGAAGGGGAATGACACAGTGTAGTTGGAAGAGGGGAAATGTGAGAAATATACAGGATTTTATCCTGAGCTGTAACAGCTAAGTCAAGGTTTGAGACAATTACTCAATATGTGGGGTGTAGCGAGGGGGGGAGGGAAGATCTCTAATTTTGGTAAATGATTTTCCAGTTTCTGTTTGAATCAGGTGAGGCTCCCTAAGGCCCTGCTTAGGTCCCATCATGTAAGATTAATAAGGCAATTCTCTGTCTTCTTTTTTTCTTTCTCTTCATGTTCATGCTTTTTAAAAGACGTCTTGTTTCTTTCTGACCGGAGAAGTTCTAAATGCCTATTGGGGAAAATGTAAAATTACAGAAACCTAAAGAAAATAAGTTGTCTGTAAATGTAGAAGTTATCACGATTGGCATTCTGGCACACATCTTTCTAATCTTTTGTAGTCTAACTTTTTCATTATCATAAACAACACTTCTATGAACCTTGTGTATAAATCCTTCTTGCCAGTTTATTTCCTTAAGTTAGATGCTAGAAAGGAATTACTAATTCAGAAAGCTTATGGCCGTTCTTAAGGATTTAAATTCATCTTGCCAAACCGCATCCTGGAAAGAATGCACTAATTTATAGTCCCAGCAGCAGAGACTTCTTTTAGATCCCAGCACGGATTATAGGAGGTCAGAATTTTTTTTCAGATGCCTGGACTCTGTTGTTATCTGGGCGGGGGAGGGGGACGGACTGCTTTACTTTTTGAAATTTATCTTGTATTTACCCGGACTTACTACCAAGCCTGTGCCTCTGGGATGAGACTAGAACAGGGAAGGGACGGGAGGAGGGGGCAGCCAGCTCTGGGCTTAGGTCCTGAGGGCCACCTGGCGTCTCGGCCCCTCCCAGCTGGGCTACTGGCTGGGGAGGCTGCGCTGTCCGCTTGGCATCAGGACGCCTTGGACTTGGCTTACTTAGGTCTGAGGCTGGGGGCTTGGGAAAGCGGCTTGGATTCCAAGTCACTTCGCTTCGAGGATGCCACAGAGAGCGAGGAGGGGCAAGATTACGATTTGATTTCCCTCGCCAGGGCCTTTTGTGCTCCCCGGAGGCTTCGCTCTCCACGACCGGAGCGGGAGACAACTCTTTCGGTCAGTTAGTCGGGTGAAGAGGGTGAGCGCCAGCGCCCTTTGACATCCTCCCGCTGCCCCCGGGGCCCACCTGCGCCCGCCCTCACCCCGCCCTCCGGCGCCCGCCCCCGCCCCCGGGCGGCCGCCCCTCCCCCGAAGTGGGGAGGGTAGTGGGAGCAGGGGGCCAACCGGCTCCTTCCTTCCTTCCGTCCCTCCCGCCCCGGCTCCCGCCCGCCGGCTCCGGGACCGCAGCCACGTCTGAAAGCGCCTCATTGTGCGCGTTCTTCTCGGGCAGCGGGCGACTGCACTGGCGGCGCGGGGCGCAGGGCGCGGGGGGCGCGGCGCCCGGCACGGGTGGGGGGCTCCGGGCAGGGGCGCCCCAGTCCGCGTCTTGTCGTTGCCCCACGACTGCCCCGCACGCACACCCCCTGTTCTTAAGACGCCTCTCCGTTTGCAGGACACGCCTGCCCCGTTTCCAGTTTCCCCCCGCCTGAGCTCGCCAGGTGCCTCCAATATCGAGGCATCTGCTGCCCCCGCGCCCATGCCTCTCGGAGCCTTCTCCCCGTGGTCACTGCGTGCCCCTTAAGAGCCTTGGGAGCCTGCGGGGCACATCAGCTCCCGAGGAGTCTCCCGGTGAAGACACAGCCGGCCGTGGACTGGAACTGGGAAGAGGCGAGGTCAAGGAGCCCCTGCCGAGCCTCAGGAGAGAGGTGTCCGCCTCCCGCCGCGCCAGCTCGGGCAGGGACGCCAGCTTCGGGGTACGTTGGTTCGGCCTGTCTCCGCGCAGGATGCCCCCAAACCGGGGCATTGATCTTGCAGCCGAGGAGTCGGGTCTGGGGAGAAGAGCTGAGGGTGGTGGTTCAAACCGAAGGTGGAGAGGGCATTGCAGCCCCAGACGCTGGTTTCACGGTGTCTTCCCGGGGCTTCAGCTGCACCGGAGATCGCTACTGGGGATCCCTAATCTCTTAAAACGGGAGTTGCCAAGGGCTTTAATCCAGAAAGCTTTTTCCGCGGAACTCTTTTGAGAAAAAGCAGCTTGGTGAGTGAATTGAGAACCATATGCAGCTGACCTTGGAGCCTGGAGGCCTCTGTTGGGGCTGCTGGATCTTGGCCTCAGCGGAGGTGCCTGGCCAATGTTAACTCTCTTTTCGGTACCCTCTTGCGCGGAGGCATGAGGATGGGAAGACTGAGGCCTAGAGAGCAGGAAGGACTTGGCTTCCCTGAGGCCCAGAGTGAGTTGCCAAGTACCAGAGGTAATGAGAATAGTGCCTGGCTGCTTCAGCCCGCTAAGGGTTGGCTGTGTTGAGGGCTCTACGGTTCCATTGACTCCTCTCCATCGCGTGTGGTAGGGGCTGTCGCCGGCGTCCTTTGCAAAGGAGCCAGAGGAGGAAGCGCCCAGATGTTAGGAGTGCACTGCCCCAAGTCACACACCTCACTGGTGCAGAGGCAGAATTTGAACCCAGTCCGGCTTTCAGAAGCCAGTCTTGTAGCCACTATTCACCGTTGTTTTGCGGTACATGTTCTGACCCTGCCTGGGCTTGCCACATTCTGTTCCCAGGGTCACCTGAACCAGATCAGGCTGTTGTCCTTGAGTTTTCCTTATGAAAAGGCTTTCGCTCGGATTCATAGAATATAGTTGTCACCCAGGATTTGGAAGATTTCTGAGCAAATACTAGTGTACTGTGTGACAGACCTTGTTCTAAGTTCTTTATAAATATTAACTCATTCACTTTTCACATCGAGCCCTGACTTGGGTTATATTATTTCCCCCATTTATTTTTATTTTATTTAAAAAATTTTTAATGTTTACTTATTCGTGAGAGAGAGAGAGAGAGAGAATATGCAAGTGGGGGAGGGGCAGAGAGAGAGGGAGACACAGAATCTGAAGCAGGCTCCAGGCTCCAAGCTGTCCCCACAGACCCCCGTTGCTGCGCTTGAACTCCACAAACTCATGAGATCATGACCTGAGCCGAAGTTGGATGCTTAAGCTACTGAGCCACCCAGGCTGCCTGAGTTTTGCTTTTTTAACGCTTATTTTATTTTTGAGAGAGAAAGAGAGACAGAGAGATGGAGCGCGAGCTGGGGAGGGGCACACAAAGGGAGACACGGAATCTCAAGCAGGCTCCAGGCTCTGAGCTGTCAGCACAGAGCCCAGATGTAGGGCTCAAACTCAAGAACTGTGAGATCATGACCTGAGCCAAAGTTGGATACTTAACTGACTGAGCCCCCCGGCACTCCCATTTTTTTTTTCTTTTTTTAAGTGAGCTCTAGGGGTGTCTGGGTGGTTCAGCCCATTGAGCATCAGATTCTTGATTTTGGCTCAGGTCATGATCCCAGGGTTATGGGCTAGAGCCCAGCATGGAGCCTGCTTAAGATTCTCATTTTCTCTCTCTCCGCCTCTGTCACTCTCCCCCGCTCATGCATGCTCTCTTGCTTGCTCTCTCTCTCTCTCTCTCTCTCTCTAAAACAAAATAAACAAAAACCTTGTAAAGTAAGCTCTAGGCCCAACATGGCGCTTGAACTCATGACCCTGAGATCAAGTCGCATGCTCTACCCACTGAACCAGGCAGGTGAATTTCCCCCGTCTTACAGATTCAACAACAACAACAGGCACAGAGAGATTAAGTATCTTGTCCAAGGTCACCCAGTAAAAGATCAAATGGAGTTCATCAGCCACTGTGCCAGCACTGCTCCCTGTCATGAGACAGAATCCTGCTTCTGGTCTAGTAAGGGGACATAGGTACAGAAATGCATGAACAAGAGTATTCTGCACAGTGATAGTAGCATTAACGGTGATTTCTCAGTATCGCCTAATACTCAGGCAAGGTGAAATTTCTCTCATTGCCTCAAAGATATCTTCTTGCACTTGGCTTGTTTGAATCAGAATCCAAACAACATCTACACACTGCATTTGGCTATTCCATGTTTTCTTCTAAAACAGCCCTTTCCTTTTTTTTTTTTTTCTTATGTGATTGAATTCTAAGAATGATTTGCTTTTCAAAAATAACAAATCAATCAAAATAAAATGTTAAAAAAATAAGCCAGAGAACTTTGCAGATTATCCCTGTAATAAGAGGGCTCTGTCAACACCTGGGGGAACACAGGAGAATGTTCTCAAGGTGCATTCCCTACCCCCCCTCCCCTGCATGAGTTATTTCAGAAAAGAGGTGGGAGTCCCCAGACTTCAGGTCTCCCCAGCTGTAAGGTTCTATGATTAGGTCCAGCGCAAAATGCATTTTGAGGATCCCCAAAGTTCAGAGCCAGAGAAAGGTGTTATGTGTTACCTGCTCATCTGCTCTGAAATGCCCCCTGGGGTGGCTCTGAGCCAGGGGGACTTGAGGCTCCTTTCCTAGACAATTTGATTTCATTTCCCAATAGATTCCTGCAGGCAAACCTGTTTCCTCCAGCAGCATCTGGGCTGTGTGACTCCAGCTTCCTTGCCTCTGGCTGATGCCACGAAGCTGCTCATTAGGGCTGGCAGAGAGCAGATGTGGCCAGGGCTTGGGGCCAGGAATGTCTCCTGCCACAGCCTGACCCAGTCCACAGCCCTGAGGCTGAGGGCGGGGTTAGGGATCTTCACTCCTTGTAGCCTCTGGGAGGTAGTTCTCCGTCCTTGCCCCCGTCCTACTCTGGCCAGCTGGTACTCGGGTCAGCCAGGGGACTGATCTGCCGCACTCCTCGTCCTGCAGCGAAAGCTGGAGCAGGCAAGCTCCACCCGTGCCCATGCCTCCTTTAACCAAGTTTATGAGTTTACGATTACCAAAGTAATACAAGTCTGTCGTAGACCACCTGGAAAACGCAGCAAAAGCACTAACAAGAAAAAAATTACTTGTTATCTGGCCACAGAAAGGTAACTACTATTCAGCACACATCGTTCCAACTTTCTTTCTATGCATTTTTGTGTATTTTTTTAATAAAAGCTCTATTGAGATACAATTCACTTACCCTAAATTTCACCCTTTTATGGTGCACAATTCACTGATGCAACAGTATACACATGTTGTGTGTTAATCACCTCGGGGTTTATCCATGTTGTAGCATGTATCAATATTTCATTCCTGGGGTGCCCAGGTGGCTCAATCGGTTAAGCGTCCGAGTTCAGCTCGGGTCATGAGCTCACGGTTCATAGGTTTTAGCCCCCACGTCTGGCTCTGTGCTGGCCGTTCAGAGCCTGGATCCTGCTTGGGATTCTGTGCCTCCCTCTCTCCCTGCTTCTCCCCCACTCACACTCTGTGTGTGTCTCTCTCTCAAAAATAAATAAACGTTAAAAAAAAAAAACTTTATTCCTTTTCATTGCCAGATAACACTCAATTACAGTTGACTCTTGAACGTGGGTTTAAACTGTGTGAGTCCACTTATATGCAGATTTTTTTCAATAAACACACTGTGGTAGTATAAATGTATTTCTCTTCCTTAAGATTTTCTCAGTAGCATTTTCTTTTCTCTATCTTACTTTAATACATATAATATGCAAAATAGGTGACTGTTCGTGTTAAGGCTTCCAGTCAGCAGTAGGTTGTTTGTAGCTAAGTTTTCCGGGAGCCAGAAGTTACACATGGGGGTGGGGGGGGTGGGGGTGCCTGGGTGGCTCAGTCGGTTAAGCATCCGGCTCTTGATGTCAGCTCCGGTCTTGATCTCGGGCTTGTGAGTTCAAGCCCCACGTTGGGGTCCATGCTGGGTGTGATACTACTTAAAAAAAGTTGCACATGGATTTTCAACTGTGTAGAGGTTGATGCCCCAACTTCCACATTCACCAAGGGGAAGCTGTGTATGGATGTACCACACATTTTGTTTATCCGTTTATCAGTTGATAGGTATTTGGGATGTTTCCACTTGGGGGCCATTATGAATAATGCTACTATGAAAGGTGATGAGCACATTTTTGTGTGGACATGTGTTTTCAGTCTTCTTGGATACGTATTTTATTTTATTTAAATGTTTATTTATTTATTTTTGGAGAGACATTGCAAGCAGGGGAAGGACAAAGAGAGAGAGAGAGATTGAGAATCCCAAGCGGGCTCCTCACTGATGCAGGGCTCGATCCGACAAACCATGAGATCGTGACCTGAGTCGAAATAAAGACTCAGATGCTCAACCACCTGAGCCACCCGGGCACCCCTGGATATATATGTATTTTAGAGTGGCGTCTCTGCACCACGTGGTAACCCTGTGTTTAACCTCTCGAGGAACTGCCTGTTTCCTGCAACACCTGTACCACTTTGCACCCCCCAGTGGTGTCCACGGCTTCCGGTTTCCCCACCTTCTCACTAACGCTGCTGATCTACCTTTTTGGTTCTAGCCATCCTAGTGGATGGGGAGTGATATCTCATTGTAGTTCTGATTGCCATTTCCCAAGCGACTAAAAGTATCAAGCATCTTTTCATGCGCTTGTAGGTAATCTGTATATCTTTGGAGAAATGTCTACTCAAATCTTTTGCCCATTTTTATGTTGGCTTCTGCGTCTTCTGTTATTGAGTTGTAAGAGCTCTTTGTATATTCTGGCTCCCATACATATGATTTGCGAGGATTTTCTCCCATCCGGGGCTGTCCTTTCACTTTCTTGATGAAGTCCTTTGATACCGGTGTATTTTTAACATCCTCATATGTGTTGGTACTTGTGGTTTTTCCACTCGAAGTTATGTAGTTAAGAGCTCTAAAGTTAGGTGGTGAGGACTTAAATTCTGACTCCGCTGCTGTGTGGGTCCTTTAGGCAAATTTCTTAATCTTTCTAAACTTCACTTCCCTGATCTGTAAAACAGGGAGGGGTATCAGGTCCACTGCATAGGTTTGTTGTAAGGATTAAATCAGAAGATGGGCGCAAAACTCTTGGCACATAGGAAGCCCTCAATGGATGGTATTTACTGGTGCTCCGTGTTTCCAGCCCACTGTAAACATTCATCTTCCTCCTCTCTCTCCTTTTCTCCCTTGCCTCCCCCCCCTTTTTTTTCCCCCTCTTTTTCCCTCCTTTTCAGCCTTCTTTGTAACAGATGCCCCGGGCTCCATTAGAGCTGGCTTGCCCCCAGGGGTGGCCCTTGATGCCAAGAGTCCGCTGATCCCTCATCTGGGATCTGTTTTCTGTAGCCTTTGGGATTCCTGAACAGGGATGGCCTCCAGCTGATGCCAAACTGAGAGAAAGCTGAGCCCTGGATTTGTACTTAGTATTACATTTCACTCCCTTAGATGCGTTGCCAGGGCTGGGAAGGGCTGATGACAGGACATGCTGCGGAGTCAAGGGCACGCAGAGCTGGGGTGCAGGTGAGGGTTTCCCAGAGAGCTGGATTCCTGGGCTCCAGGTCACCCCCCTCCTGTGGCACACCGTCCTGCCCTCAGGTTTCCCCTTGGCAAGTCAGGTAGAACAATAGCTCCTTCCTGTGTCTCCAAGGCCAAGAAACAGTCAGGGATATTTAGAAGATACTGTCACTTAAAAAAATTTTTTTTAATGTTTATTTATTTTTGAGAGAGAGAGAGACAGAGCATGAGTGGGGGAGGGACAGAGAGACACCCCCCCCCCCCCCACACACACACACAGAATCCGAAGCAGGCTCCAGGCTCTGAGCTGTCAGCACAGAGCCCGACGTGGAGCTCAAACTCACAGACCATGAGATCATGACCTGAGCCGAAGTCGGACACTTAATCGACTGAGCCACCCAGGCACCTCTGAAGATACTGCCACTTTAAAATGCTCAGGAGGACACTGCAGAGCCTGCTTGGGTCTCTCTCTCTCTCTCTCTCTCTCTCTCTCTCTCTCTCTCTCTCTTTCTCTGCCCCTCCTCTGCTTGTGCTCTCACTCTCAAAATAAATAATTAAACTTAAACGCTCAGCAGGAAGAAATATGGGACATGTGGGGGAGTTCCTCCCTTTGGATTTGGATCATAGAGTGTCTGACTTAAGTTAGGCAAATCTTTATTAATATCATCTACTCTTTAGTCTTTGGGACATTCCCTGACATGACACTTACTGCCTTATTCAGTCGGGATTCTGAACTTTTTAATGAAATATAACATACATACAGAAAAGAGCATAAAAATACAGCTTGATGGGGTGCCTGGGAGGCTCAGTTGGTTAAGGGTCCGGCTTCAGCTCAGGTCATGATCTTATGGTCTGTGAGTTCGAGCCCCGCATCGGGCTCTGTGCTGACAGCTCAGAGCCTGGAGCCTGCTTCGGATTCTGTGTCTCCCTCTCTCTCTGCCCCTCCTCTGCTCACACTCTTTCTGTCTCTCAAAAATTAGTAAACATTAAAAAAATTGTTTTTAAATACAGCTTAATGACTTCCCACAAATCAAACACGCTCAGGTACTTAGCACCTCATCAAGAAACACGGCATGACGGGCCTCCAAAAGCTCTGTCCAGGCTTCCTGAGGGTTCGGCCCACACTCCACCCCACCCCACCCACAGGACCCACTTTCCAGTCAAAATGCTTGGTTGTAAATGGCAGAAATCGAACTCGCATTGGCTTGGCTAAAAAAGGGGGTATTTTCCCCCACTGAGAAGTCCACGGGTGAATCTCGCCCAGCTGGATCCGGGTGTTCACGGCTAAGACTTTTTTTTTTCTCTGCTCACTTCTCTTCTGTGTTGGCTTTATACCCAGGCAGCGTCCCTCTCCCCTGCAGAGCTACAAAACTCCTGGGATTGGACTTGGGGCAAATGTCCATTCCTAAGCCTGTCGCTTGGTCGGGGGATGACGTGCGGAACATACAGATGAACGAGGCTTGGTGCACATGACTCCCTACGAACTGGGAAGTGGGCGGTCGGCTACACGCAAACCACGTGCACTTTGTGTGAGTGAGGGGTGGCTCCCCAGAGAAAAATCTAGAGGCTGTTAGCAGAATAAGGAGGAACAAGTACGGAGTGGACCCAAGGAAACTCTGTCTCGTGCACTCGTCCACACTGATGCCTGGGAACAGACAGTCGTGAGAAAACGCAGTGGCAAGGAGGCGGGGGCAAAGTGTCACTCAGGGCAGAGTGGTACCTGGCTTGAGAGAGGCACAGGTGAGGTGTCTTCAGAGGAAGCGGGATGGGCACTCGCAGCAGAGAAGGGAGGAACATGGAGTGTTGCTTCCAGGTCACCTGACCTATAGGATGCTGGGTCGGAAGTATGGGAAGCGAGTCTGGAAAGCTGAAGGTTGCTGCACAGGGGAACGACACGATGAAATAGACGGCATAGACGGCGGATTCTGTCTCCCTCTCCCTCTCTCTGCCCCTCCCCTGCTCACACACTCTCAATCTCTCAAAAAGAAATTAAAACATTAAAATTAAAAAAAAAAAAGGTAATTTCTACCTTCCAGGAGTGTTGGGAGGATGCAATTCACACATGAAAATTAAGTCCTTGTCCTGGTACCTTTCGGACCCGTTCTTAACTTTGAACCCTGAGGTCACTGGGTGTGCTACACACAAGGCTCCTTATCAGGAAATCTCCCACAGGACCTGGTCTTCCCTGGGTTCCCGCATGGGGTAGGGTGTGTCAGTCCCCTTCCTAGTTCTCGAGTTCCAGTAATAAGATCAGATATCAGCTCCGGTATTGTGTGAGTCATTTAAGAAAATGTCTGGTTTCCCTGGAGTACATCGGCCTGTGGTTGAGACCCTCCCTAGCCAGAAAAGGGCTGGGCTGGCCAGGGCAGCTGTGTTTGGGCCAGACCTCAGGGTCCTTTGCTCCGCAGGGATCCCCCAGGATATGGGAGAGGCCAGCTGCTTGGGGTCAGAAAATGCTAGGAGCTTAGAGACGGAAGTCCTGGGTCGGGGTCCCCCTTCCCCTACTATCTCTCCAAGCCTTGGGTCCTTCACCTAAGAAGTTGAGATCACAGTGTCTACCAAAGGGGCCATTGAGTCAAAACAGCATCTAGCACTCGTATGTCAGCAAATGCAGGTTGAGTTCCCTTCCTCTCCTGTGCCCTGTTCTCGTGGAGAAGCACATCTTTGAGGAGAGGAGATAACACGTGCAGGGCAGGAAGGCGGCTGCTCTCCTTATGTTCCGGGAGTGAGCGTAGGGTCCGGGACTCGGGAGACAGCGTCGGAGTCAGCAGATGTCAGGTCCGTCGGGTGTCCTCCTCCCACTCCTGCAGCCTCTGAATAAGTGGGATCAGCTCACGATTTAGACCCAGCTTCTCCCGGTGGTAATATGGCTGGGGGGTGGGGTGGCTTAGTGGGGAGCAAATACTGTGGAAGCAAGGAGGAGACTTCCAGGCTCCTCCTTCCAAAGCAGCTCATCTTTGAGTCCTCAGGCTGTGCGAGCTTGGCTCAGGGTTCCTTTCACTGTGAGGGACAAGGGTGACATTCTTAAGATCCACCACAGGACCAGGAGTGGCTGGGGACTAGAGGTAGGCTCGGGAGATGCCGGGATTCCAAATGTAGGTGACCTCAGGGTGTCTCATCTGGGTGGAGAAGTCATCTGCCCCAGGGCTCCTAGCTGCTAAGTGGCACCAGAGGGCTCAGTGCCAGCCCTCCCTTCTCCATCCAGCAGGAGAGACCACCCGTTCGCACCCATTTGGAAAAATTTTACCCTGCCCCTGGTCTGTGCCCAGCTCCAGGCGGGGGCTGGGCAGCTCTGTTCCCACCTGCAGGGACCTTTCGGTCAGTAAGGGAAGGCAAAACCCTCCCCCTGTGCCGGGTGATCTCCTCCGGTGAGACGCTGACCCAGCCTCCCTCCTGCTTCCTCAGGCCCTGAAGAACCTGCGGACGTCTTCCATGGATTTGTGATTGAGGTGGGCAGCTCTCCCAGCGGCCCTGGACTACCGTGAGTAACCTCAGCATGGAGGCAAACCGTGGCCAGGGGCCTGACTGCTGTCACCTCCTCCTTCCCTGGTCCTGCCCCACCTCCCCCTCAACTGCTTTCTTCTGCACATTCACGCAGCTCCAGAAGGGTACCTTCCCTCTGGAGTCCCAGCATCCCGCAGCACTCTACTCCCTGTAGGTGGCAACAGTTGGTGTTCTTTGTCTCTGTCATTTGTTTACTTTTAATAACAAAAGCTGTAGCTGCGTGTTTAAAAGAAGTCAAACAACACAGACGCGCCCTGTGTGGAAAGTGCAAGTTGCATGTTATGGGATTTGCTACATGCCCTGCCCCCATGCTCATTCCATTACTCCAGTGCCAGTATCAATCCCCTTTTTACAGATGGGTAAACTGAGTCACAGGCAGATTAAGTGTTTGGTCCGAGATCACAGGCTAAGAAGTGGCTGAACCTGGGGAGGGAGCCAAATCACTCATCAAGCTGTTTAGCTAAACAGCCTAAAACTGTCCCCCAAAAAGGAATTCTTAAGCAAAAGGTGGAGATTCTGTTTTTAAAAAAGAGAGAGAGAGAGAAAGAAAGAAGGAGGGAGGGAGGGAAGGAGGAAGGGGGAAGGAAGAAAGAAGGGAAGAAAGAAAGAGGAGTAAGGCAGAGAGAGAGAGGGAGAGAAAGGCAGCAGAGGGGAGGAAGTAAGGACGAACATACATTTCCCGCAGTAGTCTGCAACTGGCCTTTGCTCTGCAGGGTCTAGATCACGGCTGATGTCTTAAAGTCCCGTTGCCGGGGGAGCGCCCAACGAGACGGCTGTAGTCCAGGGAGGCCCCCACAGGTCGGGGGGTCCAGACCCGGGGCCCGCTCTCTGCAAGCACCCGGCGGGAGTTGGGCTGCGGCGCGGCTAGCGGGCCGCGGTCCCCAACGGCTGCACTCTCCTCCCGCAGGTCCCCGGCCGGCGGCATGTGGCTGCCGCGCATCTCCAGCACGGCCGTGACCGTGCTCCTGCTGGCGCAGACCGCCATCCTGCTTTTCCTGGTCTCCTGGCCCAGGCCGCCGTCCCCGGTGGGCGGCAAAGAGCGGGTGCACGTGCTGGTGCTGTCCTCGTGGCGCTCGGGCTCGTCTTTCGTGGGCCAGCTCTTCAGCCAGCACCCCGACGTCTTCTACCTGATGGAGCCCGCGTGGCACGTGTGGACCACCCTGTCGCAGGGCAGCGCGCCGGCGCTGCACATGGCCGTGCGCGACCTGGTGCGCTCCGTCTTCCTGTGCGACATGGACGTGTTCGACGCCTACCTGCCGTGGCGCCGCAACCTGTCGGACCTCTTCCAGTTCGCGGTGAGCCGCGCGCTGTGCTCGCCGCCGGCCTGCACCGCCTTCCCGCGCGGCGCCATCAGCAGCGACACGGTGTGCAAGCCGCTGTGCGGGCGGCGGCCCTTCGGCGTGGCGCAGGAGGCCTGCCGCTCCTACAGCCACGTGGTGCTCAAGGAGGTGCGCTTCTTCAACCTGCAGGTGCTCTACCCGCTGCTCAACGACCCCGCGCTCAACCTGCGCATCGTGCACCTGGTGCGGGACCCGCGGGCCGTGCTGCGCTCCCGCGAGCAGACGGCCAAGGCGCTGGCGCGCGACAACGGCATCGTGCTGGGCACCAATGGCACCTGGGTGGAGTCCGACCCCGGCCTGCGCGTGGTGCGCGAGGTGTGTCGCAGCCACGTGCGCATCGCCGAGGCCGCCACCAGCAAGCCGCCGCCCTTCCTGCGCGGCCGCTACCGCCTGGTGCGCTTTGAGGATCTGGCGCGGGCGCCGCTGCCCGAGATCCGCGAGCTCTACGACTTCGCGGGCCTGAGCCTCACGCCGCAGCTCGAGGCCTGGATCCACAACAGCACGCACGGGTCCGGGCCCGGCGCCCGCCGCGAGGCCTTCAAGACCTCATCCAGGAACGCGCTCAACGTCTCCCAGGCCTGGCGCCACGCGCTGCCCTTCGCCAAGATCCGCCGCGTGCAGGAGCTGTGCGCCGGCGCGCTGCAGCTGCTGGGCTACCGGGCCGTGGCCTCCGAGGCCGAGCAGCGCGACCTCTCCGTGGACCTGGTGCAGCCGCTGGGCACTAGCAGCTTCAGCTGGGCGTCGTCCACCGCGGCGCACCCCCGACCTTAGCGCAGGCCCCCCAGGCTGTGGCGGCGGGGGAGGGAGCCGGTCACGCAGCGCCCAGGCTGCTAGTGGAGGGGCCCGGAGTTGGGGAGTCTTCCTCCGTAGTAGGAATGGATTGAGTCCCCGAAACTCCATGCTTCTTTCTTCTTGCTTTTCCTTCGAGTCCTCCTTGGGAGCTGGGTTCCCGTCGGGTGCACGCTTCACGGAAAGCAAAACTGTGTCCACGCTTCCTGTGGGCACCGCGAATAAGTTCAGACCACTCGGCTGCTACTCGAGTGCTTTCTTCCTAAGTCTCTTTTCCTTTTGGATGCATCATCCGACAGCTGACAAGGGGGTCCTGGCCCTACCTGGGAGTAGAGGGGGCGCTACGGTGAGCTGGCCCCTCAAGTCCAGCCCCTCCCCCCCACACCCCAGACTTGTTGCCCCCAGGTCCCACCACCACACTCTATCAGAGCTGTTGGCATTTATATTGCTTGTTTCTTTCAGCAAGAAATCAGACAAGATGCCTCTTATCTTGTGGTCTCCCTCTAGCCTCTCTCTGCCCATCCTCCCAGGAGCCCACATACCCCCATCACCTGCCCTGACAGTAAAGGTCCCACCCACAGAAATAAAAAATTAATGAATCTGTGTGATACTGGAGTTTACAGTCTGTGAAGTTTGACGGGCAGAACACAAAACTGAAGGGACTTTCCCAGGTGGCACCATGAGGAGGATGGAGGCAGGAGGAGGGTTTTGCTCTGAGGCTACAGCGGGAGGTCGAGGGGTGGATGAGGCTTGCAGAGACCTGTCACTTTTACGAAAGAAGGGCAGATTCTCCCGTTTTACTCGCACTAGGGAAGACCAAGCAGCCATGGCTGGGGCCACAGCTGCGGGCTACAGGAAGCGATGAGCTGACCGAGCCCAGAGTGCAGCAGCTAGAGAGCCTGCTGGATGAGGCTGGTGGGAGGCCTCGGGAGGCCTGGGCAGCAAGCCAGGCAGAGCATGTGGCAAAGCAAGAAGTTGGCATCAGGATCAGTGCCTGGAGGGCAGGTCACAGGGCGACTGTAACCAGATAAATCTGGCCAGGAGACTGGAAGGAAAAAGCCTGCGGGGTGATTGTCTTCCCTTGGTCCTCCCAGGCCAGGCCCTAGACAAGCAGAATACCATTCCTGCCTGCAAGCCACAACACCTGGCTTCGGCTGCAGAGACTTATTAAAGGGATGCTGGGTGTCCAGACGGCTTAGTCCTGAGCTTAGCAAATGAAAATGAGAGTTAGCAAGCACCCAGTAAGTGTTTAAAAGGAAAAGGGGGGGGGGGCGGGGCGGAGCTCACAGACCCTCTGGGAAGAACAGGGCAGCAGATTTGAGCGCACACAAACTTTGGGGCACAGTGTTGGTGTGGGCCTGACAGTTGCCAGAACTTGTGTGCCCGTCACCTCTGGAGATAATGGAGCTGCCCTCACTGTGTGACCTCACACTGTGTGCCCTCACTGTGTGACCTCACACAACATTTGTGTGCCCTCAAATGTTGCCGTCATTTGCCAGAAGGGGTTCTGGAGGCCGCTAGCTTCTTTTTCTCCGCCCAGGTATGGCCTTGGATTGATGGGACCTTGACTGTGGACCCCTATCCTTGCTGCAAAGCAGGCAGGCAAGAGGGAATCTGGCATTTTCTACGTCTTTTCTGGCAGGGAGTAGAGACATATTGACCTTGAAGCTGAAGCTTCAGGACCCCTCACTTAAGGAGCCGTCAAGCTGTAGAAGCTTCAGGCCTCATAAAACCTCCATCTGCTCCTTCACAGTAACATGGGGAAGGTATTTAAACCCCCACATTTGTTAATGGGGATTCTGCAACTTCGAAAGGCTCAGGTCACATAGCTTAATATACAGGACAGACCTCGGGGCGCCTGGGTGGCTCGGTTGGTTGAGTGCATCCGACTCTTGATTTCACTTCAGGTCATGATCTCATGGTCTTGGGATCAAGCCCTGCATTGGACTCTGTGCTGGGAGTGGAACTTCCTTAAGATTCTGTGTGTGTGTGTGTGTGTGTGTCCCTCTACCTCTCTCCCCTGCTCGTGCTCTCTTTATCTATCTATCTATCTATCTATCTATCTATCTATCTATTGGATATTCGATAGATAGGAGAGAGCTCAAACTCGCATTTCTGACTTCAATGCTTACAGTTCTAATAAACTGAACTGGGATGCAGTAAAGGACCCCACTACCAGCCTGGAGAGCCAGATCATTCCCCTGGTAAGGACATAGGTCTCTAGGTGTTAGGGAGCCATCCAGGCATTTGGCTGCAAACATCTCAAGGACCTGAGTGTTGAAGGGTATGGTAGGCAGTGGGCTGGGGCATCGGGGCCCCTACTATTGGCCCCTTTTCTTCCTGCCTGCCCCTCCCTGTCCTCTGCCCTGTGCTGGCCACTGGGGATAAAAGTAGCCTGCTGGCCCTGCCTGGAAGGATCACAGTGCCAAGTGGAGGTGTCAGCCTAGGAATGGTCCTGGACAATGTGGTATGTTCAGGCAAAGAGGGATGAGCAAGATGTTCATGGTACCAGAGGCCAAGAATAGGGAGATACTGATCCCTCGTGGGGCCCAGGAAGGCTTTGGGATGGCTCAGAGCCCAGCCTGATAGTGGCCTCACACAAGTTTCATTTGCCCTTGCTCCAGTCACAGACTGTTTGGATGGCCACCATTAATGGTCTTTGCTCTGTGATTCATCCATTCTGGATGTACACCCCAGATCCCAGAAAGGGGATGACTGGCTCCCAGACCTGGCTCCCTGCATATAGTGTACTCTGGGCAAGCCTCTGGGTGAATGTATATATGCCCGGTGTACCTGGTTCTAAGCAAGGCTGGGGGTGAACCCAGATCAGGTTTCCGGACAAGGACAGGCAGTACCCAATTGAGTGTTTCAATGAGTCAGGACAGTTCAGACCCTGGAGACATAGTGAGGGGACAGAGCAGTCACAGACCTTGCTCTCGTCGGGAATACAGACCCAAAGTAAATAGTTCCACAGATAAACCTGCAAACATAAACGTCAATTGTGCTCTAAGAAGAAATAATAAGAATGGAGAGAGGATGACCTACTTTAGTATGGGAAGTCAGGAGGACCTCTTTGAAGAGGAAATACTGATTCGAATAAATGAAGGAAGAATGGGAGCTCATCAAGCATAGAATGAAGAAAAGGAGCCAGATTAAAGACAGGGATTCGTCCCCTTGGAATCAAGTTTCCTTGACAAAATTAAAAAGTCACTCGTGGGTCCAGGCTCATGAGATTAGAGAAGTCCCCAGGAGGTGACCAAGTTTTTGTGTCTATAGTGCAGATTCCTAGAAGTCGAACTGTTGGATCAAAAAGCATTTGTGTCTTAAATGTGAAACTACCAAATTACTTCAAAAATGGAGTACTAACTTAAAGTCTCTGGAATGGTGTCGAGAATGCCCTTATCTTCCTCTCCTACTGACCACCCCCCCCCCCCATCACCTGTACAGGGGTAAGTCAGTCATTTTCATTTTTACCTACCCAATGGAATATTATCCAGTGATAAAAAGAAATGAGCGATCAAGCCATGAAAAGACACAGAGGAAACCGAAATGCCCATTACTAAATGAAAAAAGCCAATGAAGAAGTTGCATGCTATATGATTCCAACTAATATGACATTCTGGAAAAGGCAGAACTATGAAGACAGTAAAAATATCAGTGGCTGCCAGGGGTTGGGCATGGGGAAGGGAGGGATGAATGGATGAGGCATAGGGTTTAGGGTCAGTGAAAATACTCTCTATGATACTATAACTATGGGTATATGTCATTATATATTTGTCTAAACCTGTAGAATGTACAACACTAATAGCAAACTCTAAGGTACACTATAGACTTTCGGTGATTATGACGTATGCATGTAGGTTCATCCTTGGTCACAAATGTACCACTCTGGTGAGTGATATTGATAATGGGAGAGGCTACCAATGTGTGAGGGCAGGATGTATATGGGAAACCTCTGTACTTCTCCCTCAATTTTGTTATAAACCTAAAACTGCTCTAAAAATGTTAAGTCTTTAGAAAAAAGAAAAAAAACTGGACCAGAAACACTGGTAGCCTCAGGAGGGAGTGGGAGTCTGCTGAAATGAGAGGGTTTGGCCAACGACACAGAGACTGAAGCAACCACTGCAGAGTGGACTTTGAATTTTCCTGGGGCGGCAGGTCATTCTGCCAATCATGCTTTCTCCCTTGGGGGTAAGATTGGAGAACCTGGCTGGCCCTGCAGTCCTGGTGCCATTCTGATCCGAGTCTTCAAGTCCGCCACACCTCCATTTGTTTGTTCAACACCCGTTACGAAGTGAGCAGTAACCAGCACAAAAGTAGGAAAGAATCACCAGTATTAGGAATGTGTGGGCATAGGGGGGGTGAGTTGCAATTTTTAGTAGGGTGATCAGCGTAGGTCTTGTTGAGAAAGTGACATGTGAGCAAAGTCTTAAAGGAAGTGAGGCAGTTAATTAAGGGGTAACGATAGGTAGAATGTCCCAGAGGAGGAAAGGGACAATACAAAACTCCCAAGGAGGGAACCCATTTGGCATATTGGGAGAACAGCAAGAGGCTAGTGGGTCTGGTCTGGGAGGCCAGAGGAAGAGAGCTAGGAGATGAGAACGCAAGAGAGAGGGAGTCAGATCATGTAGGACTTTGTAGGCCTTGGTGAGGACTTTGGCTTTTCCTTGGAATGAGATGGTGTCCAAGGCCACTCTTGCTCTGTGGTCTTCCTCAAATAACTGTGCATATAATATTATATATGTATGTAACATGTCAGATATTTTTAAAATAATAGATCATTGCACTGCCTATGTTACTATCCTTAATTAGTGTATTGGCTAGTCTTGCAAGTTTCTCAACTGGATCAAGTCAATCGCACTGTGGCCTTCTTCTGTAACTTCGATTTTCCCCTCACCTTTTTATTCCACAGACTCATCATGCTGTTGCTTGCAGCTTTAAGTAACTTATTTCAATGACTGAATAGTATTTTATTGAAAATTATATCACAATTTTGTTAACTCATTCTCGTCTTGATGGACGTCCAGCTTGTTTTCAGCTGTTCGCTGTTACCACGCTACTAGGAACCATCTTGTATGAGCCTCCTGGTGCCAACGCTAGAGGATATTCATCTGGGAGCGAACTTGCTGGATCGTGAGACTCTTCATTCGACATTTTTCCAAAATGGTTGTCAACTTGCTGCTCAGGAGTTCAGTTGCTCTACGACGTCACCAACAACTGCCATTCTCAAGACTTGAAATTTTTTGGCTATTGGGTGGTTGATAAATGATCTCATCGTGACTTCATTTTGGGTTTCACTGATAAATAATGAGGTTAAGCATCTTTTCCTATTTTTGTTGGCAATTTGTGTTTTCTCTTTGATGAGGTACTCATTCAGTTCTTTTGTCCCTTTGTCATTTTCTTACCTGAGTTTCGGGAGTGCTTTATAGATCCTGGATAGTACTCCTTTGCTGCTTACAAAAATATCGCAAATATCTTTTCCCAGTTTGTGGTTTGTCTTTTTGCTGTTTTTATGATAACACTTGAATAACACGTTCTTTTTTTTTTTTTTTGATTTTTTAATGTTTATTTATTTTTGAGCGAGAGAGATACAGAGTGTGAGCAGGGTAGGGGCAGAGAGAGAGAGACGTACACAGAATCCGAAGCAGGCTCCAGGCTCCGAGCTGTCAGCACAGAGCCTGATGCCAGGCCCGAACTCATGAGCGGTGAGATCATGACCTGAGCTGAAGTTGGACACCCAACCGACTGGGCCATCCAGGCGCCCCCACAAGTTCTTAATTTAAAACAAATTTATCAATCCTTTCCTTTATAATCTTTGATTTTTCTATCTAGTTTAAGAGCTCCTTCACTATTGTGAGGTCATAGCTACATTCAACATTGTCTTCTACAAGTTTTATAGTTCTGCATCTCTCTGTAAGTGAAACAAGTGAGATGGTTGGTAGAGTTCTAAAAAGGAAACAAGCGAAAAATCTAGTTGCTTCCTAATTTTCTTGCAGGCTTGTGTCTCCTGGACTTTGTATTGCCTTTCAGGGTTTTTTTTTTTTTCTCATTAAGAGAAGAAAGAGGAACTTTCTTCACCCTGCCATTAAAAATTTGAGCTTCTTAACCATTTAGTCCATAGCTTGAGGTCAATTCCACTATTTTTCCTAGGACACTCTTCTTTCTGTTCTAATCTGGGTAGGTGGCTGCTAGGACTCAGGCACAGAAGTCAGTCTGACACTCCAGGTTAAATCCATGGTTTCTTGTTTTGCACATCTTTCTCTTTCTCGGTCATCACTCCTTAACTTTGCCAGAGGACATACTCAGCTTCCTTAGAAAGGGCACATATGGGGTGCCTGGGTGGCTCAGTCGGTTAAGCGCTGGAGTTTGGCTGAGGTGACGATCCCCCCGGTTCATGGGGCTGATCCCTGAATTGGGCTCTGTGCTGACAGCTGAGCCTGGAGCCTGCTTTGGTTTCTGTGTCTCCCTCTCTCTCTGCCCCTCCGCCTGCCTTGCCCTCTGTCTCTGTCTCAAAAATAAACATTAAAAAATTTAAAAAATTTTAACGTTTATTTATTTTTGAAAGACAGAGAGAGACAGTGTGAGCAGGGGAGGGGCAGAGAAAGAGGGAGACAGAGAATCTGAAGCAGGTTCCAGGCTCTGAGCTGTCAGCGCAGAGACTGACGTGGGGCTTGAACTCATGAACCGTGAGATCATGACCTGAGCCGAAGCCCACACTTAACCGACTAAGCCACCCAGGTGCCCCTAAAAGAATGTTTTTTAAAAGAAAGGGCACATCAAACATACATTTTCTGACTCCTGCAAGTGTAAATGTCATTTTTTTTAACCTCTCAATTCAGAATTTGGGGATAGACTTGTAAATTAAAAATAATGTTTCCTAATGTGATACACTATTGATTGTTATATAACCCTAAAATAATGTTTCTTCCACTTTTTACACACTCTCATGGTCTGAGAAATGTACCAGAAGATAGCATTAAATATTTCATGACTTTTTTTAATACTTACTATTTCCATTTTAGATGTTTCTTGGTTGATGCAAAATCCCAGTTGCAGTGTTGAGGAACGGACATTAGCTCTCAAAACGAAATCTTCAAGAGGGAACTCTAATAAACAATCTTGCTAATGTTCTTGAATTAATATTATGTAAAATACTATGAACTTTGTAAGCAATGCATTTCTTTAAGATTTGTTGACATTTATGTTGAGAGAGAGAAAGAACAAGCTGGGGAAGGGCAGAGAGAGAGGGAAACAGAGGATCCAAAGCAGGCAGGCTCTGTGCTGACAGCAGAGAGCCACATGCTGAGCTTGGATTCCCCAACTGTGGGATCATGACCTGAGCTGAAGTCAGATGCTTAACCGACTGAGCCACCTAGGCGTCCCTGCAAGCAAGGCTTTTTACTTTAAAGAAAGTTAAGCTTTCAAAAAATTCACTTTCCCTCCAAATATTGGAGGTATTGCTGATGTCTTCCAGCCTCCTTCACCTGGCTGCTGAACCATCTGATTCTCATTGCTAGATCCGTTTGAAATCTACGCGCCGGGTCTGGGGAGGGTATGCAATCCCCCTACTGTCTTATAGGTGGCGCTGCAGAGAAGGGCAGAGCTTCGCACATCCTACTCTGGAGCAGGAGACACTTGCCCAGTAGGGGGCGTAGCCCGTGGGTGCCAGGTTTCGGTGAGCCATACGCAACGTCAGGGGAGGGAACAATTCTCGCCCCGCCTCTGCCATCTGCAGCGTCCTGTGATTGGAGGAAGGTCCTATCACTTGGCTGAGCCGTTGAGGTGGGAGGAAGAGGGCCCCATCCGAGGGTGACGCTGAGGAGGTAGAGTCAGAGAGCGCTTTGGTCTGTGAGTGAGAGCGAGCGAGCCTCGGCAGCACTTCGGACGCTCCCCCACATCTCTCTGCGGTGAATGGCGGCGGGATGGAGCACGAGGGGAGCGGCGGCAGCGGAGGGTCGGCCGGGCTCCTACAGCAGATCCTCAGCCTGAAGCTCGTGCCGCGGGTGGGCAACGGGACCCTGTGCCCCAACTCCACTTCTCTCTGCTCTTTCCCAGGTACCGGCCCCGCCCCGCCCCGCGCTTGCGCACTCCGCGCTCCGTCGCCGCCGCCCGGCCGGGGGGCGCCCCTTCCCCCGCGGCGGGGTCCTCTCCGCCCGCCTGTCCCACTTTGCCGGCGCTGTATGCCTCCTGGAAGGAGGTTCCCGCTCCCTCGGCGGGGAGCTGGGGGATATAGCTCTTCCTCCGTGGCTTCCCCGCCGGCACCTCTGGCGGACCATTCCGACTCTGCGCTGGGGGCCAGAGCGGAGGGAGCGGCCGCGAGTGGACCCGTCAGTGGAGGGAGCTCGGCCTCCACCCGAGCTGATGTTGCTGTTTGGAGTTTCCAGAAGCTCCAGGGTCAGACCGGGACCCGACAGAGCCCCGGAGGCCGTCGCGCCAGCTAGTTAGGGGCTCGAGGCGCCTGGCCCCTGTGGTCCGCGCCGGCCGCGCGGCTCTCGCAGCTCGGACGCCGAACCGTCCCGGCCGGGCTGAGGGGCGGTCGGCACTCCTCGCTGCCCTGGTGTGTAATTTCGCCCCAGCCCCGGGTGCCCCCGGGTTGTCTGCCGATCGCTGTCCCACCTGCGTCCAAACGCACCCACTCCGCCAGCTTCTCTTTCGAGGAATCACTTTCTGAGACCTGTTGCCGAATTCCCCACTCCCGCGTTCGAGATCTCTGACACAGATGCGTTTTCACTCTCCTTAACGCCCGCCGGAGCTTCTGCTGGGCCTGATGTAAGGGTTTTTTCCAAATTTATAAGAAGGTAGAAAGCTCTCCGTGCTCAGAAAACTGAGAGGAGGAGAAATGACTGGGGAAGGCTCATAAAGGCTTTGAGGGGAGGGCGCAGTTCTGTGTTGGACCTTTAAAAGGCCAGGAGACAGAACAGTGGCGATGGAAGGGTGAGGTTGGGCTGTCCGGCAAAGGTGACTGGGAGTAAACAATTCGAGAACTGCGCCAGGGACCTGCAAAAGAAGGACGATTGGATTACTTACTGGCTGCAGTCATAAACAAGGCACCTGTGATTTCTCTTCCACGGGGAAGCGACTGCCGGGCGCCGTTCAGTGGACCCCCGGGACTTGGTGTGTATTACCTGCCTAGTAGTTTCCCTGACAGCTTTGTGGGACAGCTGATGATAATAACCACGTTGGGGCAGATGCAGATGTTAGTTTGGAACTCTAGCTAAAATGATAATCTGGCAGCTCCCGTTGTTTCAAAAGGTACTAAGAGCACATTTGACCGTGACAACAAATCTATGGCATTCTGGAGACACTATGAAAAATGCAATGTACACACAGTCTGGAGGTTCTGCTGGACCAGATTAGTCTGTTTTTGTTTCCTTATTTTGAAATTTTCAAACATACTGATACATTGAAGTACTTTACTTCGACTCATTATTAACGTTTTCATTCTTTTGCTTTATCTCTATATGCATATATGTGTGTGTGAATTGTGTATGTACATACATACACACGCGCACACAACATTTTTATTTTCTGCAGACCCATTTGAAAGGAAGTTACCGAAGTGATGATGCTTCGTGCCTAATACTTCAGCATGTATCTTTTTTAAAATTTATTTAATTTTTTAATGTTTATTTTTCAGAGAGAGAGAGACAGAGTGTGAGCAGGGGAGGGGCAGAGAGAGAGGGAGGCACAGAACCCAAAGCAAGCTCCAGGCTCTGAGCTCTCAGCACAGAGCCCAACGCGGAGCTCCAGCTCACAGACCGCGAGATCATGACCTCAGCTGAATTCTGATGCTTAACCAACTGAGCCACCCACGCTCCCCACATAGCTTTTTTCTTTAAAAAAACCAAACAAACGAAAAAACCCAGATCTAATCCAGGATCACACTGTGCATTTAGTTGCCATGTGTCTTTAGTCTCCGTGAATCTAGAACAGTTACTCCATCTTTGTTCCTTCACATTTTTGAAGAGTCCAGCCTAATTTCATAGAATGTCCTATAATTTAAGTTTATCGATCATTTTTTTCATGCTTACATTCAGATTAAACATTTTTGTTTAGAATCCTATCTATACAGGTGATGTCCGCTTCCCAGTGCATTATATCAGGAGACCTTTAACATCACGGTGTACCTTTACTAACACTGCTGTCAGTAATCATTTGGTGAAGGTGGTGTTTATCGGATCTCTCCACTGAAAGGGTACCTTAATCCTTTTGCGATAAGTCATATGTGAGGTGGTACTTTGGAGCTGAATATTCTCCAGTCTGTCTATCTTTTGGTTGCCTTTTCTTTAAGATTGAGATAAGTGGATTTGGGACAGTAGTTAGACATTATGTCATAGTAGCTATGACAGCTATGAGAATTGTTTTGCTTTCAGAAAGTATTCTGAAAACAGGAAACTGCCACATGTACATGAGTTTATGGGCAGTTCTATTGATATATATATATATATATATATATATATATATATATATATATATAATTTGGGGGAACTATTCATTCATATTCAGCAAGTATACATTTGGCCCAGTGCAGGCTCTGGGCTTGGGATATAAACATACATGAGATATAGCCCTTGATCTGAAGTTGATCAGAATGGGATGGGTAAACACAGAGCCTCCCTGCTGTGTCTCATCTTTAACTGGACTAATGGATGTTATAGGTACGTGGAGTTTGATCCTTTTCGAGGTACCAAAGCCTGCTTACAGTGAGTTCTGTTCATTGACCTGAATCTGGAATTACTTCTGTTTTGGCCTCACAGAAAAGGCTACTTGCACTTTACGACAAGTCAATATGGCAAAATCGTTGCTCTAAAATACTCTGTGGTTTGTCACCATCAGGAAGCTTTGAATTGATTTTTTTAACCTGCATTTGCAATTTAGCCATTTAGATTGCCGCCTAACCCTCCCTATTCCAGGTTGTTCAGATTTCTTTTGTCATCGTTTTTTAGCAAATCTGAAAGGCAGATCTTGTCTTTTAGCAGGAAAGCAGGAACTTTCTGAAGGTAGGAATTTTTATTAATGGCAGTGTTAAAGCGTGTCCTGTGATAGTTAAACTGAAACCTACCTAGGGTTTGGTTGTGCCGTTGCCGGAGCCAAGAATGGGTCACACTCAAGACCAGTTATTTATGCATTCACTCAGTAAGTATTTACTCAAGTGTCTGTTGCCTGCCTATTATTTTCTAGGTACCAAGTAAAGATGTGTAGTGAGCAAAACAAAGGAGGATAGAGAGAAAATGAAAGTATGGAAAGGAAGAGCCGGTGTTGTCAGACAGGAGGGAGATAGTAAGTGGCAGGTCTTGTGCGTCAGGTGGGGGAATGCCGTTTTACTTAGGGTCATGAGGAAGCTCTTGATGATGATGCTATTGGAGCTGCAGTCTGAAGGACGTGAGGCACGAGCCATGCAGCTGTTGGGAGAAGCTTCTGGACAGCGACACAGCAGGTTCAGAGCCCTGGCTCAGGAGTTTACTTAGGAAACATAAAGAAGGCCACCATGGAGGACGGAAGATTGTGGGCAAAGCAGGGAGGAAGAGGTGAGGTCACCTCCCAGAGGGTGGTGTGGGAGGGTTTTGAGCAGAGGACGGATGGTTTGGCCAACTCCTGAGTGTATAATTCGGTGGTTTTCAGCATCTGCAGAGTTTGCACCCATCATCACAAGTAACTTTAGAATATTTTATCACCCCAACAAGAAACCTCATACTTGGGGCACTGGTGTGGCTTAGTCAGTTGAGCGTCCAGCTCTTGATTTCGGCTCAGGTCATGATCCCAGGGTCGTGGGCTCAGGCCCCACGTTGGGCTCTATGCCGAGCATTGAGTCTGCTTAAGATTATCCATCTTTCTCTCTCTCTCCCTCTACCCCTCTCCCTCGCTTGTGTTTGCGCTCTCTCAGATAAAAAAAAATAATAATAAAACAACCCCTCACAATATGCTTCATATCCTTTAGCACTGATTTTCTGGCTTTGTGTGAATAGACGGAAGGCCAGATCAGGACCAAGAGGCCGCTGGAGTGAGACAGGCCAGAGGGTTACACTCAGAAACCAGCAGTGAGCAGGCAGTCAGGCAGTGGTGTCAGAAGAGAGGTGACAGCCCGCAGCGGGCAGTCCTGGTGGGAAGGCCATCACTGTTAAGGAGGAGTGGAAAGGTCTCTTGGGGAAAACTCCCTGCTTTCCTTTATTCTCACACTACTCCCACGTTCACCACATTCTGACACCGATCGTAGGGTTTTCTACACGTCTACCAATTCTGTGACACTAGTTGGGTGTCCTGAAGTTCAGTTCCTACTCTGTCTACCTGGAGTTAACACTAGATCCCACAGGTAAAGGGCTCAGTTTCCCCAGTTTGTATGCCAGTCAGAAGTCTAGGTGGGTGGCTGTGCTTCTGACCGGCCGGCTCTAAGTTGGAGGTTCCTATGACCCTCTTCCTTGGTTCAGTTAATTTTCTAGAGTAGTTCACAGAACCCAGGAAAATACTTTACCTACTAAATCACCAGTTTATTACACAGAATATTGAAGGATACAAATGAACACCAGATAAAGAGTTACATAGGGTGAATTCAGAAGGGATTCTGAACAAAGGAGCTTCTGTCCCTGTGGAGCTGGGCCTGCCACCCTCCCAAGACATAGGTGTAGTCACCAAACCCGGAAGTTCTCTGAACTCCCTGCCCTGGGGATTATATGGAGGATTAATCACGTACGCGTGATTGATTATTAACTCCACTTCCAACCCTTCTCCCTTTCCAGAGGATGGAGGATGGGGCTGAAAGCTCCATGCTTATAATCATGGCTTTCTGGTGACCATCCTGGAGCCTACCAAGAGTGCCTTCTGCGAACAAAAGAGGTGCCTGGAAATTCCAAGGGATTTGGAAGTTCTGTGTTAGAAACCAGGGTCAGAGAGTAAATATTAGGGGGTGCCTGGGTGGCTCAGTCAGTTGAGGGTCCTGTCATGATCTCACAGGTGCATGAGTCTGAGCCCCGCGTCGGGCTCTGCGCTGACAGCTCAGAGCCTGGAGCCTGCTTCAGATTCTGTGTCTCCTTTTGTCTCTGCCCCTCCCCCTGCTCATGCTCTGTCTCTCAAAAATAGATGTTTAAAAAAATAATAAAAGACTAAATATGAGAACAGAATATTTTCTAGCACCATTATTTTTTTCTTAAAAAATTTTTTAAATGTTTGTTTATTTGAGAGGGGGGTGCGGCAGAGTGCAAGAGGAGGAGGGGCAGAGAGCAGGCTCCAGGCTCTGAGCTTTCAGCACAGTGCCCGATGCAGGGCTCGAACTCACAAACCGTGAGATCATGACCTGAGCCGAAGTTGGACACTTAAGCAACTGACACTTAGCACCATTATTTAAAGGGTTTTAGGAGCTCTGTCAGGAACTGGGGGCAGTAACCGATATATATGTATTTGATTTTGCAGGGGACCAGAGGGGACCATGGTGGGTAGGTGGGGTTTAGTAAGAGAGGGGTCTCACAGTGGGCAGTGTGGAGAGATGTAGGCTGATGGGCAATTAGTGTGAAGGCAGTCCAGCACTGAGTTGCCAGGACCAGGTAGGACTACAGTTCCCAGGTTCCCAGGTTCCCTTAGAACCCTGGCTTCAGAGAAGCTGAGCTTGTTCATTCGGTTGTTTGACGTAACATAAGATAGAGTGGGGCCAGCTAAAAGGATGGCTGAGTGCTGAGCCTCACCCTGCCCACTTGGCTTAGGCTTCTTCTGCTACTCTGACTGGGGCCTGGTTGGTCTTGAGGCCTTGCTTAGAAATTGGTTGACTCAGTTGTGGAGATTAGATAGGGAGCCAGCCATTACAAACCCTTTCTGTTAATAAAGAACTCACCTAGAGGAATCTGCAGTCTGTGTGGCTTATCCCTTTAACTGAACCGTCTGTCTGAAAAACAGATTCTTAAAGGTAATAAGCTCCTTGTGGGCAGCATGTTTGTCTTGTTTTGTTTCACTCAAGTGCCTGACATAGGGGACGGGCTCAGTAAATACTTGATTGTTGAAAGAATAAACTCTTGGCGCTTGTATTCGTTTGCTATTGGCACAGTAACAACTTACCACAATTTAGTGGCTTCAAACATCGTAGAGTTCTGGAGGCCTGAAATCCAAAATGGGTCAGCAACGCTACCTTCCTCTGAAGGTTCTAGGAAGAATTGGTTTTCTTGCCTCTTCCGTCTTCTACAGGTCACCTGCATTCCTTGCCTCTCGCCCCCTTCCTTCATCTTTAAAGCCAGAAGCATAGCATCTTCCAAGCACTCTGTCTCCAACCCTCCTGCCTCCTCCTACAAGCACCCTTGTGATTACATTAGGCCCACTTGGAAAAGCCAGTCTACTCACCTATCCCAGGACCCCTAACCTAATCACCTCTGCAAACTGCCTTTGCTACCTATTCATGGGCTCTGGGGATGAGTGTGTAGACATCTTTGGAGCCCAGTCTGTCACCAGTGCTTAATCTGATTGCCCCTTATAATTTTTTGTTGCAGATTAATTTTCTGATTTATCCTTCAACATCAGGCAGTGCTGCCGTCAGAGTAAGCAAAGCTGAAGATAATGCGCTTGATTTGAAATAGTGAACAGAGAAATACTGTAAGATATGTAGACACAGATTTTTGACAGCATATTGAACCAAAGAAATGAAAAGTACTATATGATGATCCATAAGTAGCTATTACGTAGATAGCAAATTAAGGTGCAGTAGGTTAAAGGGAAATCGCTTAGTTTTTTTTAAGTGTTTTATTGATTGGGGTTTGCCTTTGCTATTAAGAGTCCTTTAATAATCTCATCCATCTGAAAAGTGTTTTATAAACTAGACTACTCACCTAACATAATAAAGCCCTTTTTTTCCTCCTTAGTGTGACTTAAGTGATGTTCTCTAAGATTTGTAGGCACTGATGGAGCTAATGGATGCAGCTCAAGGTTGTAGGAGGGTGCGTGCGGTGTGCTGCCCCTTCTCAGAAACTCCGGAAGTGCTGACCTGCTGTGCCACACCTTGTTTACAAATAGGCTTCTCAGCTTTCCGGAAAATTGAGATGTGGGTTGGTAGCCTAGCAGTCCTCCTCAGGCAGGTGCTGTGCACCAGGAAAATAGGGAAGGAGTGAGGGTTGGTGTTTTAGGCTGCTGTAACAAAATGCCATAGGGTGAAGTGTTTTTTTTTAATTTTTTTTTTAATGTTTTTATTTATTTTTGAGACAGAGAGAGACAGAGCATGAGCAGGGGAGGGGCAGAGAGAGGGAGACACAGAATCCGAAGCAGGCTCCAGGCTCTGAGCCGTCAGCACAGAGCCCGACACGGGGTTCCAACTCACACACTGTGAGATCATGCATGACCTGAGCTGAAGTTGGACGCTTAACCGACTGAGCCACCCAGGCGCCCCTAGGCTGAAGTGGTTTAAGTGGCTCAGTCCGTTAAGCTCCTGACTCTGGCTCAGGTCATGGTCTCACGGTTTGTGAGTTTGAGCCCCACGTTGGGCTCTGTGCTGACAGCTTAGAGCCTGGAGCCTGCTTCGGATTCTGTGTCTCCCTGTCTCTTGGTGCTCCTCCCCCACCCGTACTGTCTCTCTTTATCTCTCAAAAATGAATGAACTTTAAAAAATTTTTTTAAAAATAAAAACTTATTTTCTCACAGTTTTGGAGCCTGGATGGCCATGCTGTGGTGAGGGCCCTCTTAGGCTGCCTTCTTGCTATGTCCTCACGTGGCAGGGAGAGAGAGTGAGAGACGGAGAGAGAGGTCTCTCTTCCTTTCTCATCAGGCCTCGATCCTCTCGGACCCCCTTTCATGCAGTTATCAATTTGGTATGTCTCTGGCAGATCAAGGCCCCACCTCCCAGCTCAATGCCCTGATGGTGCCATGGCGTCCAGTATGAAGCCAGGCTCCAGCACCGCCTTGAGTTGCTCCTGAGAGCAGTGCTTACCTCTAAAACTTGGGGAGCTCCAGCAGGGCCCGAGAGTAGTATCGGCTCAGTGGCGGGGTCTGAAGTCCGTTGTGGCAGCCAGCAGCCAGAATGGCAACTGCTCTGAGTTCTTAGAGGCAGATTTTGCATCCCATTGTCCACCCTGGGACGCTGGCGTTCCCGGTGCCGTCATAGAATTTCACACGCTCGGTGGTGGGATAGAGGTCAGAGTCTCCACGTGATTTGGGGAGTAGCTGGTAAGGACTGTGGGATTGAAGATGGGGTTACTGCTTTGGAAGGGGACAGCATGGTTCTGTGCCATGGCGTGGGGTCAAGCTGGCGGCGGTGGAGTACGAGGGGGCTTAGGCTGAAAAGACCAAGCTGCTGTCACTGAGCCAGGGTGCAGGAGAGGTGTGTGGGCACCAGAGCTCTGGCGGGGGCACACGTATTCGAGGGGCGGTTTCTGGACACTATATTTTTACATATATTAGCTTTTTATGTTACATATATTTAGTTTTTAAGTTTGGGACCTTACTATTTAATCACTTTATGCCCCATATTTCATGATCTAACTTGGCTTAGCAGAATTTGGCAAACCCTGTCAAACAGACCAGTTTCAACAGTATTATGAAATTTTTCTGAAGATAGATCTTGTTCGGCGGGGGGTAAAAAAAAAGTCTCACAAACGGTTTGAAACTTTTTATAGCAATCTGTTTTTCACCAGAGCAAAAGTGCCAAAACACCCTCAGTCGTTTGTTATTTTTAATAAGCATTGAGCCCTAGATGGGGCACACCTGACACTTTCATTCAAAGCATGAACTAGGTGTCCTAATTCAGGTGTGTGTCGAATATAGTGTTAATTGAAGCTTTAGGTGAGTCAAAATGAGCAAAGAATTAGTATAGCCACCGGTGACAATGCCAAGGGTGGCTTGGGGGCATTTGGCTCCCACCCACAACAAGAATAAGAAATTGGGAAGGAAACATGCACAGCAATAATTCTTTTTTTTTTTTTTTTTTTTTTTTTTTTTTGAGCGTGAAGAGTGAGTGGGGGAGGGACAGAGAAGGAGAGGATCCCAAGCAGGCTCCGTGCTGTCACTTGGGAGTCCACCTCACGGGGATCGATCTCAAGAATTGTGAAATCACAATCAGAACTGAAATGGAGTCTGACGATCAACTGCCCAACTGTCTGAGCCCCCCGGCGCCCCCGCCCAGCAGTCATTCTTATGACTGCTTCAGATGCAGCTTCAGATACAGCTTGGAGAAGAGCCCCTGGTCCTGCCCTTCCCGCTCTCCACGCTCCCCAAGCCAGTTAGTGCTCCTCATCGTTTCTGTAATTGTTCATTCCAATCCCACCAACCTTCCCAAACTGTTCTTTTGGAAACAAAAGCCTTTTTTCTTCCTTTTCTACTTTCTTTTAATAATAATTCTGTAAAAGCCAGTAAGCAGCTAGAAAAGCTTTTTAAGAAAAATCAAAGTAAAAAGTGAATTGTCATTAGCCCTACCCCAACCTATCCCACCCCCCAGAAATAAGGCTCTTTTGTAGCTTGCCAGCATGGAGCATGCGTGGGGCCCAATAGGGCTCTGCCCCAGCCCCCACTGGCACTGTGGGCTCTGGCAAGTTCCTTCCCTCCCTCTGCCTCTGTTTCCTCAGCCAAGAGCCAGGGATATCATGTGCCTCACAGAGTTGTTTAGAAGATTGCACTGGTTAAGATTTGTAAAGCACTTAGAACAGCGCCTGCACATGTCCTCAATATTTATTAAGTACACCTACATCCAGACTGTTTTCCGAATTCATAGACTTACGCACTCGTTCGTTTCTTTTGTTTTTATAAAAACAGACTCTTCTGTACACTCTTCTGGAACTTGTTTTTTTTTTTTTACTTCCCACTGTGGCTTGGGCATCTTATCCCATCAGTATATAAAGATCTATCCCATGTTTTTACGTGGTAGTATAATGTTACAGTATGTAGGGGCGCCTGGGTGGCCCAGGCGGTTAAGCATCCAACTTCAGCTCAGGCCATGATCTCACGGTTCATGAGTTCGAGCCCCGTGTTGGGCTCTGTACTGACAGCTCAGAGCCTGGAGCCTGCTTCGGATTCTGTGTCACCCTCCTCCTCTGCCCCTCCCCCACTTGCACTCTGTGTGTGTGTCTCTCTCTCAAAAATAAAAAAAAAAATTTTTTTAAATGTTACATTATATAGCTGCACCCAAACATGTTTGACAAGCCCTACACTGATGGACGTACAGTTGGCATCTAGTCTTTGCCATTACAGACAATGCTGCCGGGAACCCCTCGTTATCTCTGGCCTTGCCTGCATGTGTATTCCTGTCGGATGTATTCCTGGAAGTAAAGTCTCTGTGACAAAGGTGTGCACACTGGACTTTCTTGGATACACCCTTCTAAATTACCCTCCAGAAAGGTTTTCTAGTTTGTACTCCTATTGGGAGTGTAAGGTGGGGCCTGTGAAATAGCGTCCGGACAACCCTTTACTGCTCAAGACCTTTAATGGTACTTTTAGGGCTTTCACACTGAAGTCTTTAGTCTGGCCTTGAAAGCCCACCATAGTGTGACCCCATCTGTCTTTGTAGCTTTTTTTTTTTTTTTTTTTAAGTAGTCTCCACGACCAATGTGGGGCTTAAAGTCATGACCCTGAGCTCAAGAGTCACATGCTGTACTGACTGAGCCAGTCAGGCGCCCCTATCTTTGTAGCTTTAACTGCTTTTAATCTTATAAACCCTCTGTTTTAGTCAGGACACTCGTTTTTACTCAGGGAAGTTTTGCCCCAGGAGGACATCTGGCAAAGTCTGGAGATAATTTTGATCATTGCAACTGGGGGGAGGCCAGTACTGGCATCTAGTGGGGAGAGGCTAGGGTGCTGCTCCGTGTCCTGCGATGCACAGGACAGCCCCCCACAACAAAGGGTTAACTGGTCCCGATGTCGGTAGTGCTGTGGTCCAGAATCTCTAAGTTTAAGCTGTTGACTGGCCTCTGAAACTGTCTGTTACTTACCTGCTCCTAACGCAAGGATGGACAATGTATTTTATCTCACATGACACCTTCATTGTATCCATGTGGGTAGCTAAGGGGCTATTTTGAGAATTCTGAAGGCTTGCCTGGGCTCACTGAGGGGAATTGCTCTGTCTGCTGTTTACCAGATTGCAAAGTCTTGAGGGCAGGGTGGTATCTCCTCCTTTTTTGTATTTTCTGAGGTGGCTCATGCATAGGTTTTTAGACATAGTTGCTGATCATATATTTTAATGTTGCCTAAATTACAGTCATCTTAAAAGTCAATTAGACATTCTCCCTAGGAACTAGTTGCTCTAACCTGCCCCCTCACTTATGTGCCGTTTGTCTCTAAGGCAGACATTTATATTTTCTGGTATTTATTTCATGTCTTAAAGAGCTTTGCTATTCTAAGACGTGATGGCATGATATGAATTTATGTATGTATGTATGTATGTATGTATGTATGTATGTATGTATTTAGGACCTTTATCCATGGTAACCTATATTAAAAACATTGATCACTTACATGTAACACCCAGTGCTCATCACAAGTATCCTCCTTAATGTCCGTTACCCGTGTAGCCTGTGCCCCACCCACCTTCCCTTCAGCAACTCTGTTCTTTATAGTTAAGAATAGTTACGAGTCTCTTATGGTTTGCCTCCCCTTCTGTTTTTATCTTATTTAATTTTTCCTTCCATTACCCTGTGTTCCTTTGTTTTGTTTCTTAAATTCCACATGAGTGAAATCATATGGTATTTGTCTTACTCTAACTTACCTCGCTTAGCATAATGTACCCTAGTTCCATCCACGTCATTGCAAATGGTGAGATTTCTTTTTTTTTTTTTTTTTTTTGATGGCTGAGTAGAAAATGATTGTTGTGGAGTACCTGGGTGGCTTGGTCAGTTGAGCATTCAGCTCTTCATTTTGGCTCAGGCCATGATCTCATGGCTCATGAGCTCAAGCCCCACATCAGGCTCTGAGCTAACAGTGCAATGCCTACTTGGCATTCTCTCTCTGTCTCTCTCTTTCTCTGTCGCTCTCTCTCAAAATAAAAAAAAATTTTTAACTTAAAAAAAATTTAAAAAAAGGAAATGACTGTTGAATGAATAAAACGGTAAAGCTTTTCCATCGTAGAAGTCTAAAATGACTGATCATTTTAGGGGTTGACCAAGTTCTTCTGGAAATGGCCAGATAGTAAATATTTCAGACTCTGCAGGCCATGTGCTCTTTGTCACTGTTTCAGTTCTGCTCTTGTAGCTTGAAAGCAGGCCTAGACAAGATTTAAATGAATGGGCATGGCTGCGTTCAGTGAGAGTTTATGCACAAAACCAGGTGGTGGCCTGAGGGCCGTGGTTTGCTAATCCCTCTAGAACCATCAATATTTAGATATTTGACTGTTGAACCTACCTGGCACCTGGATGGCTTTGAAAATGAAATAAGCGGGCATGATGAGGAGCCCTTGGTAATTCCTGTACTAGGAAAGTCTGTGACTTGTGACCTTTCTTTGCTTTTCCTCGTAGAGATGTGGTATGGTGTGTTCCTGTGGGCACTGGTGTCCTCTCTCTTCTTCCATGTCCCTGCTGGATTACTGGCCCTCTTCACCCTCAGACATCACAAATATGGTAGGTTCATGTCTGTAAGCATCCTGTTGATGGGCATCGTGGGACCAATTACTGCTGGAATCTTGACAAGTATGTTAGACATTAAAATACCAGTCATACGTTTCCTATGACTAGTCGCTTAATTTCAGGACCCATTTTAGAAACATGTCTGTGTGAAATGAAGAACAAAGGGTGGCTTTTAACCATGGGCGCTTTCTTTAGCATACTGTTTTTCTCTTATCTCTAACCCCCGCCTCCCCCTCCTATGATTTGGCTAACATCTTTGACTTCCTAAGTTGTATTTTCTCTCACTGGCTTCAGATAAGCCATGTGAGGCTTTTGAGATGTAGTAAAACTACATTTTGAAATCTAGTAAAAGGTGTTTATCTTTTTGGAAGCTACTGCTCCTTTCTTGTCAGCTATCAATTGACTGATGGCATCGAAAGATTGTTGACGAGGTCCTTCTCCTCACTCAGGATGAATAATAATTTTTTAAGGATGGAAGAGTAATTCTAGTTCAGAAAAGTACCTGATTTGGGGCACCTGGGTGGCTCAGTCAGTTGAGCATCCGACTTCAGCTCAGGTCATGATTTCATGGTTTGCAAGTTCGAGCCCCACCCGGGGTTTGCTGCTGTCATTGTAGACCCTGCTTCAGATCCTCTCTAACCTCCCCTCTCTGCCCCTCCCCCACTTGTATTCTTTCAAAAAAAATTTTTTTTTAATGAATGGTACCTGATTTGTCTTCTGGTTATTTTTTTCCCCTGTCAAAACTTTCTGAATAAGAATTGGAGGGGCGCCTGGGTGGCTCAGTCAGTTGAACGTCAGACTTCAGCTTGGGTCATGATCTCATGGCTTGTGGGTTCGAGCCCCAAGTCGGGCTCTGTGCTGACAGCTCAGAGCCTGGAACCTGCTTCAGATTCTGTTTCCCTCGGTCTCTGCCCCTCCCCCCCCCCCTCTCTCTCTCTCTCTCTCTCTCAAAAAATAAATAAACATTTAAAAATAAATTGGAATAACACAGGCACCTGGGTGGCTCAGTCTGTTGAGCTTGGCTTCAGCTCAAGTCATGATCACACAGTTCGTGGGTTTGAGCGCCTCATCAGGCAGGCTCTGCTGACAGCTCAGACCCTGGAACCTGCTTCAGATTTTGTGTCTCCCGCTGTCTCTGCCCCTCCCCCGCTCATGCTCTGTATCTCTCTCTCTCTCTCTCTCTCTCTCTCTCTCTCAAAAATGTTAAAAAAATTTTTAAAGAACTGGAATAACAAATTATAAATTGTTTTTACTTGTTTTTGGCTTTTGCTGATATCATAAGGATGAGAATCAGTTTAGGTCATTTTTAAGCTCATGATTAAATATAAATATATTTTATATAAATTAAAAGCTCCAGAAACCAAAACTAAAAACACTCCATTATCACATCCCTAAGTGAAAACCTCAGTTTGCATTTTGGTATATGCTTTCAGACTTTTTTCCAGGTGCATATGTAAACATAAATACATGCTGAAAAGATAGAAACACAACATTCCTGCTAATTTGTAATTTTTGTGTGAGTGTGTGCATTTAAGCCTTGAGCTCTAAATAGAACTGCCCCTCTGCCTTTTCTTTGACTTGAGGTTTTTTTTTTTTTTGAGGACAAAGTGGCCTCATTTCTTTGTGTTCTGTAGGTGGCGAAACCTTTGTGATAACAGGAGGAGGAGGCCAGTTTTCTCCTGTCTGCATTAAGGTGTTTCCATAACTGGCTTTATATAGTATTTTTAACTGTATCACCTGCTGCTGCTCTTTAGAGACCCTCTGTTCCAGTTTCCTTATTGGATTACTGGCTCCTAGGAGCTGTCTCAGATTTCTCATCAGTAAAAGAAGCATAATTCTACCCTCCTCAGATGCTGTGTGATGATAAAAGGAAATAATGTTTATTTAAAGTACTTAACATAAATACTTAACACTTAGGAATCGTGCAGTAAATGTGTCCATTCTCTCTTTAAGACTCTGGTGAGTAGAGTCCATTTCCTTCCCATTTTACTGCTCCTCCTGGTTTGCTTTTTTTTCGTTCTTCCCTTCTTCGTCATCTAGGCCCCACCTTAGGGCCTACTTCACGTTTCTTACACTGCTTTCTACCCACCCACTCGTTTGGGAGCTAAATTATGAAGGGGCCCGATGCAGCAGGTGCCTTGCAGATGTTAATAACACCGTACGTATGCATAGGCACTGGAGGTGGGCATTTGAAAGTCACAGATATTCCAGGCAACCAATACAGATACTGGTTAATTTGCTCTTTCTTCTTCTTCGAATTTGTTAATATGTTTTCATATCACATGTGTAAAATGTGTAGGCATTTGATTGAGATGCTGTATGTTGTCTTGTATTATTCAAAATCTGTTTCATGCTGTGCTTTCTCCGTTCCAGCTTGATCTGAGTATCACGAGAATAGGGATCTTAGAAAACATAGAGGCAAATACCTGTTTGCAGGAATGAACACACTGACCAAGGAGGATTCTGTTTGGAGTGGTCTTTGAGAGGAGGGTCATCTGGGAACTTTGGATCTATTATTGTCAAACTAATGAAATCTTGGCTCTCTCAATACAATGCTGAGTCCCTGTAACAATTCATCTGGGTTTCTAGGGAGGTACAGATGTTTGTGTTTGGTTTACTCCGTTTCTGGAAAGTTGTGGTGACTTGACGTAATAAAGACGATTAATGATGTGGGGAACAGGAAGGACCCCCTTAGCACCTCTGGCCTCATGCCCTTTGAATTAGTAACAACTTCATAAACGTAGAGTCACCCTTTCCTTTTCCCTCTGCTGCTCGTCCGTCCACTTTGGGAGGGGAGCTGAGTACAGTAGAAGGCAGAGCGGGCGTCTCTGGCTTTTTCTGAAATATTTCTTGTTCAGTTTCCCTGGAAAGTTTCATTGGCATTCATTACCAAAATTTTATTAGGTACCTGTTAAATGCTAAGCATGGCAAATAAGAGATGTTTTTGTGATGAGTTTGTAATCAGGTCATGTGGAAATTTGTGATTTGGGTTATGATTTCCAGATTATTTTATTCAGTAAATCCAGGAGACTCCATTTTAAGGACTCACTTTTCAACGTCTGAAAGCACTAATCAGTAATTTATAAGTCATATGGAGAATACTTAAAATCTAGAGAAAAGTATAGGGAGAATAAGACATTTCTATGATATTTAAATTTTAATGTAAAAAAATCTGGAATATTCTACTTAGGGTAGGATTTTAAGTACTGTATTTTCCTGATTATATTAACCTTGATTTTTTTTTTTTTTAACACTCTTGAATTTTTAAACAGGTGCTGCAATTGCTGGAGTGTACCGAGCAGCAGGAAAGGAAATGATACCATTTGAAGCCCTCACCTTGGGCACCGGACAGACATTCTGTGTAGTAGTGGTCTCCTTTTTACGGGTTTTAGCTACTCTATAGCGAACACCCTTATACCCCGATGGCAAACCTCAGTTTTACAGAATCCTCAAAAAGAATACATTATGGAATGTAGTGTTTTCTTAATTCTTCAAATGGAAGAAACGGATGAAGAAATACGTGTGAAGAATGACATTTCAGCCCTTTCTGCGATTTGAAGCTCCAGGAATTGAAGATCTTACTGGACTCTTATTGTTCTCAACCAAAACAAATCAAGTGGGTTTTTTTTTGGGGGGGGGGGGGTATTTAAGTAGTTTTACAGGTGCACCTTTACCCAAGCTAGGTCAACAATGCTTCTAGATTGACATCCTTTGCACTGAAATGTATAATAATATGTGAGAAAATGCAATGTTGCCTATAACAGAGAAACTATGAAAAATACTGGTTTCTTTCCGAACAGAGTACACCATACTAAAACCTTATTTAATCTAATCTTGATTAGAATTTGGCAGACTCTTTTGCTACATCTTCATGACAGTAAGTGCCAAGTAGGTTTTGGTTGAGTAGAGCTTTGAGAACAAATTTGGTGAAACAGAACAGGAAAAAACCCTACAACACAAGTAGTGGCTTCAGTTCCACTGCTGAAAGAAAAGAAGATGATGTGACATTTTATGGAGAACTATCTTGACCTCTGATTACTTAAGATATTTTAAGAGATGTGAATCTATTGTTTTGTACATTTTATCAGAATAAGCTAGCTTACTGAGACTTTTTTGCCTCCCAAGTTCCTGTACCCCTTTTCTTGTCACTTTCATTCTCTTGATTTTGGTTAATTGGAAATAGACTCTATTAAATAGCTTGAGTTCAAAATTTTAAGCCAGATTGGTTAGGATGCTGTTTGGACAGTGAGGTACCAAAAAAATTGTTTTTTGTTTAAACATTGTTACAGTTTTTCTTAGTGACTTTAGTTGAAATTGTTGAAATGTAGCTTAAACTAGGGTAAAGGTTATTGATTTCTTAGTCTTAATATGGTTACCACTTTTACAGTATTGGGGGTCACTCCCAGAAAGTGCCTAAAATTTAATTTTCAGATATACTTCCACATTTTACATTTCCCTTCAAGAGACTCTATTTCCTTACAGAGAATTAAACATCGTTTCTTTAACCCAATTTTAGCTATCTTAGTTTTTCTTCTGCCTAAATTGCTTTTTTATTAAAATGTCTGAAAACTGTGACCTTCAAAAGAAAAAGGATAGCAAAAATTAGATATCTAAATTGATCCTTACCACCTAACTGCGTTGTATGGAATACAGTCATTCTGTTTTCAGAATAGTTTCTGATTCATTAAACCTGATGTTTTTAAAGGAAAGTTTTCATTGTGACAGTAAGGCTAACAGCCCATGAGGTCATGTACACACAAACAATATCTATTCCATTTAAAGCAATATGCCCTCCAGCTTCTGATTAAAAATAGCCTGGAAGATGAACTTATCAGGGAAAGTCAAAGAGGAAAAATTACAAAGAGGTCACAAAATTAACTGGAGATTTCCTTCTAACTAATAGGCCATTAGACCAGTTATCAAAATTACAGTGACATATATTCAGACTAGGTGGAAAATTACAAGAAGACTTGGAATGCCAGCAAATGTTTTTATACATTCCCCAAGTTTTCTTTCCAATGCTCAAATCTTTCTTTCAAGCAAATGTAGCCTTTTTTTTTTTTTTAAGAGATTGTATTTTTAAGTAATCTCTACTTAAAAATTGAGCCCCAACATGGGGCTCAAACTCACAACCCTAAGATCAAGAGTTGCTTGCTCCACTGGCTGAGCCAGCCTGGTGCCCTATAAATAAGACTCCTTTTTCCAGTTCAAGGAGCTGTGATTTTTGCAAAGTAGCCCTTCAATTTAAGACACTTGGGGACAGGGGTGCCTGAGTGGCTCAGTCGGTTGAGTGTCTGACTCTTGATGTTGACTCAGGTCATCATCTCACGGTTTCTGGGTTCAAGCCCTGCTTTGGGCTCCTCACGGAGCCTGCTTGGGATTCTCTCTCTCTCTCTCTCTCTCTCTCTCTCTCTCTCTCTCTTTCTCTCTCTCTCCCCCCTCCTTCTCTCCCTCCTCCCTCTCCTCCCTGCTCTCTCAAGATAAACTCTAAAAAAAAAAAGAAAAAGTGGGGACATTATATCCTTTATTGTAGAAAATTATTTTAATCATCTCTCTTGAAATATACCTCTTATTAGAATTCTCCCCTAAAACATTTTGGATAGAATTTCACAAGTTAAACACGTGGGCCTATGGTTGGTAGGCCCCTCTTCCTGAATACTAATTTTTGAACATACTGATAGATGATTTAAATATTTGGTTATTTTTCTTTTAGAGCCAAGACACAAAAGTTAGTGCATTTTGAAAGGTGTTTTTGTTCCCATCTTTGTTTGTTTGTTTGTTTGCCATATTTTGATGATCTGCTTTTTTAAAACTTCAAATATAAACTATATCTTTAAATTACTGAATATTTCATCCATCCCCATATGTGAACATTCTACTGTGTATAAATTTCTATAGACCTTTATATAGATTGAGCTTTGTAGCTTGAGATGTTTTTAAGGAAAAACTATTTGGATGATAAAGAATGTCTGTTCTTTTTTGGATTTTTTTTTTTTTTAATTTCTTGTCTCAAATACACAATTATTTGGGGGTGGTCACTCATGGAAAAATACTGGCATTTGTGCTGAACATTTTATTTTACCATATATAGGTTTGTAGAATTTTTGCCAACAACTGGCTTTCTTAGAGGCTGTGCAAACACCCCTTCCCAGCTAGATATCCACTTTTTTTTTTTTTTTTAGTATTTTTTATGCAGGGGAAGGAGGCAGCTCCCAGTCATAAAAGCTGGATTCTTTAATACGGGGGCTTGGCGGGGGTGGGGGAGGCATTTCACGAAAACTTAAGTCCATGTACAAATCGCAATGAATATTCCACAAGAAGGATGTCTCTTTGTGCTCTTAACTCATTTTTAAATTTTGCAGCAAAACGTTTACTGGAAATGTCTAAACCAGTGAGAAAAAGTTGATGCAAATCATTAAGCCATTCCTTATGTTTTCTAATTTTTTTTTAATGTTTTATTTATTTCTGAGAGAGAGAGAGAGAGAAAGACAGAGCGTGAGTGGGGGAGGGACAGAGAGAGAGGGAGACAGAATCTGAAGCAGGCTCCAGGCTCCGAGCTGTCAGTACAGAGCCTGATTTGGGGCTCGAACTCCCAAACTGTGAGATCATGACCTGAGCTGAAGGCAGCTGCTTAACCGACTGAGCCATCCAGGCACCCCATGTTTTTTAAATTTGGAATTGTATGTTGGCTTTCGGTTTCAGTGTCCTTTCTGACTGCTCTGGTGTGTATTAAGTTCTTACTACAACTGCAGTGCATATCGACCTTCCCTAAGAAACCGTTTCCTGGGAGGTGAGGCTGGTCGCCATCAGCCAGCCCCAGGCAGGAAGTGTGGTGTGTATGCATTTCTGTTTCGTGCATTAGTTAGGCTGGTTGTCACTAAAATCAGCTTAGCTTTTGTATTAGATTATTTCACCAACTGCTGCAGTCCAAATGATCAAATCTTTGTACAATAGAAAATTATTTAAATTTTATTTTTCTACTGACATTTCTAATTCTGGTATAAATGTTTATCAATAAAGAATTTCAATTCTGTGAACTGGGACTATTATTTCTATATTCAGTGGCCAATGAACTGAATCTTGCAGTAATGTCTGACTTAAATTTAGGGAGTTTTAAATAACTTACTACTTAAGATATGTTTGGCTGTATTCCTTTTACGTTCAACGTCTTACTAATTTATGGTAAAATTCTTGTTCAAAGGTGTGATTAAACTGTACTTACTATGTAATCTTGAGTCCTCTTAACTGCACTTTGTGGGCTAGATCTTATCAACTGGAGCTTTTTGTATGAAACCACACTGGCATGGGCAAAAGCTGATAAGATGTATGAAAAAGAAATATTTCAACAGTAAATTCTCGTGACGAGAGGCTCCCAACATTGGTTTAGTACTCTTCATTGACATTGTCTTTTTCTGTTCTGCCATTTTCAGCAAATTGGATCGGCCTCTTTGAGTAGCTTACATCATGGGCACAAGGTGACCACTGTAGTTCCTGGCATTGTAGACAGACAATGTCTGGCAGTAGACTGCCCATCCACCATGTCTCTGTAGTTTTTATTGAAGCATAATATACGGTAAAGTGCACAAATCTCAAATGTGTAGCTTGATGAACGTTTATGTGTTCACACATTTATGCTGAATACCACTCAGATCAAGGTACAGAACAATATTTAGCACCCCAGGATAACTCTACATGCAGAGTTTGGCCAGAAGCCCCCAAGACTGTATGTATCCAGGACCTAAGAGGAGGAGCTTGTCTTCAGTTTTCAAAAGGTGATAACCCAAGATTGGACAATGGAAAGAGACTGTAGAAGAGGAGGGGCTGAAGGTGCTGAGTATGGGGGCACCTGGTTGAGCATCTGACTTCGGCTCATGTCTTGATCTCACAGCTCACGGGTTTGAGCCCCACGTCAGGCTCTGTGCTGACAGCTCAGAGCCTGGAGCCTGCTTCGGATTCTGTGTCTCCCTCTCTCTCTGCCCCTCCCCTGCTCACACTCTGTCTCTCTCTCAAAAATAAAAAAATAAAGGTGCTGAGTATGGTAGAGAGGACCCCATAAACTCTTGCTAAGACAACACAGTAATAATGAACCAGGAATCTTCTAGGGAGTTTGTACTCTGGCCAACTGGAGAGCCCTGTCTAAAGGGGCCAACCATTACTTAGTCCCTTACTTTATGGGATTTTGAGCCCAGTATGTCCAGATTTTCCAGTTTTTCAGGGGAAGTTGGAAATCTAGGTTGACATCTCAATTTTTAAGTGCTTGCAACAAACTTGAATTCACATAAAATGCTTTTCAGGTCAAACAATGCATGCCTTTGAGCTGGATTTGGGCTCTGTTAAACTATTTGAAATAATGGAAAGTAGCTCCTACCCTGATTATCCTTAAAGTGGCTGGAAACTGTGAATTTGAACAAATGCATGGAGTGACAGTGAGCTGCAAAGAGACTGGGAGAAATGAGATGATGCTGGGGGAGAGTGTGTTGGAGAATTCTAACGCATCCTTTTCCCCAGGGGCAAAAGGCTACATCCCAGTTTGTCACTGCAGGGTCCATTTACAGTGTCCAAGGAAAGAGGCTGGCATGGTAAACTCCCAAATACTGGGTCCTAATTTCACATCTACTTTTCTCTTATTCTCCCATAAGGACGATCTACCTAAAGCACAGACCCGAATGTAAGAACTAACACTATAAAGCTCAGAAGAAAACGAGAGTATGTTTTGTGATCTTGAGTTAGGCAAAGCCTTCTTAGATAGAACCCCAAAAGCACAAGGGACCAGAGAAAAATAAATTGGACTTGGTCAAAATTTAAAAATGTTATGCTTCAAAGGATGCCATCAAGGGTGTAGGAAGACACGCCACAGAATAGAAGGAATTATTCAAGTCCTATGGTTTATAAGAGACGGCTATTTAGAATATATAAAGAACTCTTAAAACTCAATAATAAAAAGACAAATGATGGGGCACCTGGGTGGCTCAGTGGGCTAAGTGTCCGACTTCGGCTCAGGTCATGATCTCGTGGTTCGTGGGTTCAAGCCCCGCGTCTGGCTCTGTGCTGACGGCTCTGTGCTGACGGCTCGGAGCCGGGAGCCTGCTTCGGATTCTGTGTCTCCCTCTGTCTGCCCCTCCCCGCCCCTGCTCGTGCTCTGTCTCTCTCTGTCAACAATAAATAAATGTTAAAAAAATAAATAAAAAGACAAATGACCTGGTTTTAAAATGGGCAAAAGATCTGAATAGACATTCTCTGAAGAACATATATCATGGCCAATAAAGACATGAAAAGATGTTTAATATCAGTCATCAGGGAAGTACAAATAAAAACTACAATGAAATGCCACTTCACACCCACTAGGATGGCTTTAATAAAAAAGACAAGGGGTTTGGCAAGGTGTGCAGAAACTGGAACCTTCAGGCATTGTTGCTGAGGTTATAAAATGGCACAGCTGCTTTGGGAAGCAATCTGGCGGTTCCCCGAAAGGTAAAGCATATGATTTCTATATGATCAAGCAATTCCACAGGTACATCCCAAAGAGAAATTACCTCCGAAGATGTGTTAAGTGAAAGGAGACAGTTACAAAAGACCACATGTTGTATAATACCATTTACATGAAAAGTCCAGAATAGGCAAGTTTATAGAGACAGATTAGCCTGAGGCTGGGGATTGGGGAGAAATGGGTCAGAGGCTCATTTTCTTATGTGATGGCTGCACAAGTCTGAATTTACCAGAACTATTGAGTTGTGCACTTTAAAGTTTATTTATTTAGGCAATCTCTACACCCAACATGGGGCTTGACCTCACAACCCCAAGATCAAGAGCCACATGCTCTACCAACTGAGCCAGCCAGGCACCCCTGAACTGTGTACTTCAGATGGGTACATTTTATGGTCTGTGAATTATGTTTCAATTAACTGTTTTTATTTATTTATTTGTAATGTTTTATTTTATTTTTGAGAGCGAGAGAGAGAGAGAGAGAGAGCGCGCGCACAAGTGTGGGAGGGGCAGGGAGAGGGGGAAACACAGAATCTGAAGCAGGCTAGGCTCTGAGATGTCAGCACAGAGCCCGATGCAGGGCTGGAACCCATGAACCACGGGATCATGACCTGAGCTGAAGTTGGACACTTAACTGACTGAGGCACCCAGGTGTCCCCAATTAGGCTGTTTTTAAAAGTTTGCTGCTATAGTGCCACCACAGTGCCCCTTTTTAACATTTATTTTTTTTATTTTCAAGCTAGTTAACATACAGTGTGGTCTTGGCTTCAGGAGTAGAACCCAGCGAGTGATTCATCTCTTAGATATGACACCCAGAGCTCATCCCGAAAAGTGCCCTCCTTAATGCCTGTCACCCAGTCACCATAATGTCCTTTTAATCACAGGTGTGTTCATCTATTTCTTAGATTAACTCTAGGACTGGGTGACTCAAACCCAGACTAGTATAGAGTAACAATGAAGAGCAATTTTCAGCTGAGAAAAACCCTAAACCTGAACAAAAGCATGTTAATTGTTGCTGTCTCCTGTGTATTTGTTTCTGATTACTGCTTCCCATAATTGGATTCTAATTAAGAAATATTTTTAATCTGATAAAATGATAGAGACCATAGGTGGCCATACTTCCATGTGGATTAACTTGAAGGATGCATGTGGGTGTTGTCTGAATTCTAGGATTCTGTTGATTCTCGTTCACAGTAGTTATGTTTATAAAGTCATCATGCACATTCAGTTAGCAGTACAGGGTTGGGTTCCTGTTAGTCTCCGGTCACAATCTTTTTTGTCAACTGATCAATACATAATCTTGTTTCATGTGTGTTTCTGTTCAAGAACACCTTATTTAATACATCTTTCTTACAATAATTATGTGCAGTGTTTTTATATAATAAAACACGGTTTCAATTACAGCATTTTTGTATAACATCCTCTACAATACTGAGATTGTATTAACTCTTTTCCTCAGTCAGACACACACATGCAGTAATCATATGTAGTACATGTAGCAAACACACAGTATAACATACAACAATATTCACATAAACACAAAGTACGCCAACACATACTGTATATTTCACAGTAATGCAAATAGAGTCTGGAAAACGTTAGAGATTTCATTAAAACATTAACTAAAATCTTACTGTTGATGGAACTGCAGGATGTGTGATGCTACAGCACACAGTGTGGTTAAACCTCTTGACCTTGGCTTGCCCCACGATAACCACGGGTGAGGTAGGTGGAGTTTATTCTGCAGAAGAGGAAGAGGGAAGCATGTCAACATTTGGCAGTTCAACCTCAGGAGTTTGCCTCTCGTGACTTGATGGAGTCGGCAATTTTCCCTCCCAAACTGGCTCGAAAAGTTGGGTCAGCCTTGTCTGCTTAGCTTTTTGCCTCAAATCTTTAAGCATCTCGGCATAAGGGGCAAATGCTGTGGAGGTGAGGCGCTTAAATTTGAGGCTGCGATCAAGCATAGGGTCACACTCTATCATGTCATTGAAAATTCTTTCCAAGGCAGAATTCCATTCTGATATTTTGGTCGCTGTAAGAGGGTCAATTCTTGAAGTCTTAGGCTGACTCTCATTGCCGTCCTCATCACTGCCGACCCCAATGCCTTGTTTTGCCATCTCGTCCAGGTCTTCGTTGGTGGGTTCTACTGCCTTCTCTGCCAAAATTTCCTCCACATCTTCCTCCTTCATGTCGTCAAAGCCTTCTCCACTTATTTGCCGTGCGATATGCATTATGTTTTCGACACTGTTCTTTATGCTTTCTGCAACACCTTCAAAGCCTTCGAAATTTTGCACACAGTCTGGCCAAACATTTTTCCAACAGCTATTGATAGTAGCTTGTTTGATGCTGCCCCAGGCTGTCCCAACATAATCAATAACGTTACGTATGGTAACTGACTTCCAATAGTCCATCATGGTAGTTTCCTTGTTGGATTCGAGAGCCTGGAAACCCTTGCTATAAAGCTCCCTGGTATAGTGTGCCTTGAAAGCTTTTATTATACCCTGATCCAGGGGTTGGATGAGAGATGTAGTGTTTGGGGGCATGAAAAGAACTTCTACGTTGGGGTGGGCATTTTTGAGTTCTTCACAGCAATGGACTGGGGCGTTATCCAAAATTAATAAAACCTTGAAGGCAAGGTTTCTGCCCTGGAGATAGCATTCAACTTCTGGTACGAAGCAGTTGTGGAACCAGCTGGATGTCATCCACGCTTTTTTGTTCCATCTCCAATGGACAGGCATATGGTTGACGCTTTTCCCTTTAAGTGCTTGTGGATTCTGGGCTCTGTATACCATGAGAGGTTTGCACTTGAAGTCGCCCTTGGCATTAGTGCACAACAGCAAGGTTGCATAGTCTTGGAATGATTTAAAGCCAGGGGCTTTGCAGGCCATTTGTGTTATATAGGTTCTTTTGCCAACGTCCTTGTAAAATAAGCCAGTCTCATCAGCGTTGAAAACCTGCTCTTCCACGTATCCTTTGTCCTGTATAACACTCAGTAAATGTTTTTTAAATTCTTCTGCAGCCTCCCGATCTGCAGAACTTGCCTCACCTGCAAGTTTAACATTGTTCACACCATATCGCCTTTTGAAACGTGCAAGCCAGCCAGCGCTGGCGGAGAAAGGTTTAACGTTTTTCTGGCCTTGGGTTACATGACCGTAAATTTCTTTGGCTTTCAGCCTCACGACAATGCTGTCCACCACGCCTTTTTTATCGGTTGTCATCTCATGAATCCACAAATTTAGCCGCTTTTCCATCTTTTCCATAGCTTCCTCACGCACTATAGACGTTACTTTAGCACTTTCCGGAGCAGCCTCACGTACAGATCGGCGAATTTCCTTTTCCTTTTTCTTGATGTACCGGATTGTTGATTCATTAACATTGAACTCACGGCCAACAGCACTACAACTCATGCCTGAACGAAGCTTATCTAGCACACGTATTTTCTCCATAAGGCACATGACAGCCTTCTTGCGCTTAGGAGCACTAGGCACCACTTCACCACTACGCTTGGGGGTCATTTTTAACAGCAAAATCACCAACAAAAAGCACGGAAACGCAAAAAACGTGGCACCAAATAGACTGCAAATAGGACAATTATTTACAGCATGAGAGATGAAGCAAGAAAGCCCATTGTCTGCCTTGTTCAACCTCTGCTAGTACACCGCACCGCTGGTTGACTCCAGCTTTTCATCCTCTGCGCATGTCCGCGAATAACCCCAGAAAGCACCGCGAATATTGATTTTGGGGGTACAGTAAGTTTAAGCAAGCAAGCGATTCGAAAATACCAAGCTGTAAATAACGAACGTCAACTGTATTCCCACAGACATATAATTTTGTTTAAGCACATTTATTAAATCAAAGCGTCCAGACAGCGCTGGAGACTACAAGTTCCATCAGGCACCGCTTCCACGCGGAGCCTGTGCTCCGTCAACCACTACAGCAGCGCCAGGCGCTAGGCATTGGCCCGGAAGTGTCGCGTTTGGAATACGTAGCCCTTTTTGCGCACGCGCACACGTTGTGGGGGCCGCCCCAGCCGCCGGCTCCCCCACCGCAGCTCTATGGTCTCTCCCTAGAGCTTTGCCGTTGGGGGCAGCTGCTGCGGTCCTGTGGCTTCGTCCGCCCGGTGCAGCAGAAACATGGAGGAATTCGATTCCGAAGACTTCTCCACCTCAGAGGAGGACGAAGACTACGTGCCGTCGGGTGAGCGTTTGGGCCGCAGGCGAGAGGAGGCTTGCCCCGCCCCGCGCTTCACGTGAGGCGTGTTTGGTCCGGCGTGCGTGGCCCGGGGCCCCCGGTGGCGCCGGTCTCGAGCGTCCCCACCGCGCGAGCCCCGCATCCTCGCCCGCGTGCTTTCTTCGCGCGGTGGTGCGGGGCCGAGACGCGTGCACGCGGGCGTCTCGCACTGCCACTGCCCGCGGCCTGGCTCGAGCCTCCGCCCCTTCCCGGAGCGCGGGAACCGGCACGTGAGCACCACCCTGATCTGGGGACGCTGGCGGTGGCTGTCGGTACCCGCACCGCGCTGGTACTGAACTCCCGTGAAAGGCAGTGTGAGCGTAGGATGTTGTCGTCAGACCTTTCGTCCCGAGGGGCTTGCCAGCCGGCACCGCGTCCAAGATAAATCTGTCTACTCTCTGCCCTCGCATGGGATCTAGTTATTAGAAAGTTCACGTATGATGCATTTTGTCCTTTTGCGACGTATACCTGTTACTCTCTTTTCAGCTCCCCCCCCTCCCCCCGCCTTCCTCTTTTTGGCGTAGGTTTGTCAAACTTAAAGGGGTCATTCGAACCTACCCCTTCCCCATCCTGCGCCTTCCCTCAGACTGTCCCATCTCATGGAGAGGATCTACCCACACAGTCGCTCCGATCAAACAAAACCCTTAGGACTCATCCATCCTTACTGTCTCTCCTGGTTCGAGCAGTCAATAAGTGCTGTTGTGTCTACGTGGAAAATCGTTTTTCTGACCGCTTCCTCGCCAATCTCACTCACTGCCACCGAACTGCCGTTCTTCGCTAGGATTAAGGCATAGCTTCCCAACTGGTTTGCCCCATTCCGTTTCCATTCTTGTCCACCAACATTGGTCTTGTGATGGCCAGAGTGGTTATCTGAAAGCTAGTTTTCGTTTTAATGAAAGTTGTGCATCCACATAAACATAGTCCAATATTTCTAAAAGGCCTGTCTAGAAAACTAACGGTTGCCATCACCCTTCATCCCGCTTCATTCCCCCGCGGAAGAAACTGCTTTCCAGTTTTTAATTTGGTATTTTCATTGTGTGCGGGCTTCACCCAGGCGCGGTAGGTCTTATTTTAATACCCTCTTACTTCTTCCCCCTCATTCCCAACACACACCCTTCCACCATCAGGCCCTCCCCAACTCCCCAGCCTGCCGTTGTTACCATGTCTAATTTTGGTTAGATCAGTATTCCATGTTTACATTTTTGTACTGACTGTGAACAACCCCAGGTTCAGCTCTGAACCAGGTGATAGATCCTGTGATTGCTTTTCCTACACTACTTGCTTTCTGTGGAGTTAATAATTGCCATTTTGCTGTTGCTTAGGTGTCTATGTCCTTCCTATTAATTTGACCCTAAATTCTCAGAATTGTATAAAAATCATCTCTCAAGGTAATTTGATTCATTAAATAATCTTTTACTTTCATCTTGAAGTCCTGTCTTTGCCTTCTGACTTCCGCCTTGCCTTGGTTTTACCACTTTAAACCTAGTATCGTTGTCACCATCACCCCTCTGGGTGTTCCATTCATCTGTCTTCCGTTTCTGTTGGATTCCGTTTCTTGGGTCCTGTGTTGTCTTTTTTTCCTTAGCGTGTTCCACCGAAATGAGAATAAATCCTCAACTACTTGAGCACGGATGATGCATAGTAGACATTCAAGGTGTGAAAACAGTATTTCTAAAAATAATGATGTTACCCTAAGGCCTAATTGGTGCTTGTTTGGTATAGAATTCTGTTTTGTAATAATAATGCTAGGATTTATAATGATAGCTTTCCATTAGAATGTTAAAGGAGCTGCTTTATCGCTTTCTAACTTCCAGCGTTTCTATTAAGAAGTTTGTTTTGCTGATTTCTGCTCATGTATGTAAGATCTCTTTATCTCTAGAAGCTGATAGAACCTTGTCTTTGTTCCTGATTTTTCTGATATTTCACAGCGCTATAACTTGGTAGGAGTCTGTTTTCATCGATTGTGTTTGGCCTCTGGAACTTTTGGGGGGAGGTATTCTCCTTTCTTCATTTTCTGTCATTTTTTGGAAAACTCATTATTCAGATGTTGAATCCTATGTTAGATCTTCTGTACTGGCCCTCTAATTTTTATCCCTTGACTATTTTCTAACCCTTGACTTTTTTCCACTTCATGGGAAATTCTCAGTATCTTCAACTCCTGTATTTTTTCCTTTCATATTTTTACATTTGAATAACTTTTTTGTTCCTCGAATAGTCCTTTTTTTTTTTTTTAATTTTTTTTTTTTAACGTTTATTTATTTTTGAGACAGAGAGAGACAGAGCATGAACGGGGGAGGGTCACAGAGAGAGGGAGACACAGAATCTGAAACAGGCTCCAGGCTCTGAGCTGTCAGCACAGAGACCGACGCGGGGCTCGAACCCACCGACTGCGAGATCGTGACCTGAGCCGAAGTCGGACGCTTAACCGACCAAGCCACCCAGGCGCCCCTCGAATAGTCCTTTTTTATAGCATCATGTTCTCGTTTCATAGTGCTGAATCTTAGTGCTCTGTGGATATTAAAACTAATTTAAAATTTTTAATGTTTAACTTACATACAGTAAAATTTACTGTTTTCATTGTACTGACTGTTCTATCAGTTTTGATAAATGCTTAGAGTTGTGTGACCATCACCAGAATTAACAGTTCCAAGGCCACCCTCACCCTTTCCTCTCCAAATAAAAGAGATTATGAGGGACACCTAGGTAGCTCAGTTGGTTAAGCGTCTACCTCTTGATTTCTTCTCAGGTCATGATTTCACAGTTCATGGGATCTAGCCCCATGTTGGGCTCTGCACTGACAGCGTGGCGCCTGCTTGGGATTCTTCCTCTGTTTTTCTCTCTGCCTCTTCACCCACTCACGTGTGTACTTGTGTTCTCACTCTCTCAAAATAAATAAATTAAAGAGAGATCATGATGTCTGTATATAGAAGCCATTTTAGTTTTTCTTTTACAATAGGTATGCCTTTTGTTTCTTTTGCTTGCCCTTCTGCTCTTGATAAGACTTCAAGCATGATGTTGAGTAGGAGCGGTGAGAGTGGATGTCCTTGTTCCCATTTTAAGAGGAAATTATCAATGTTTCACTAGTATGTTAGCTATACGTTACACATGCCTTGTGTGTGTGCTTTAAGCACTTTACAGGGACTAACTCCTTACTAGCTCAATCACATAACACTAATGAATATGTGCTGTTCTCCACGTTTTACAGACGAAGGAGTTGAAGCACAGAGAATTAAGCAACTTGCCCAAAGTTGTTCAGCTACAGAGTAGCTGAGGTAAGATTTGAACCCTGGCAGTCTGCATATACTGCTCCTTACAGATGCATTTTATCAGGTTAAAGAAGTTGCCTTTACTCCTAATTTGCTGAGAAGTGAATTTTGTCATATCCTTTTCCTCTGTTGAAAAGATTATGTGTGATTTTTCTTTCTGTTAATATGGTGAGTTAATGATTGATTTTTGAATTTTGAGCAGCCTTTTATTTCTGGGATAAAACTCACTTGGTCATGATGTACAATTCTTTTTATGCATTGCTGAATTTTATTTGCTTATATTTGTTGAGAATTTTTGCATTTGTTTATGAGGGATGTTGGTCTGTAGTTTTCTTGTAATTTCCTTGTCTTGTTTTAGTAGCAGGTATTGCTAGCCTCAGAATGTGACGAAACATTTCTCTAAGGTGATTTTTATTCACCCTATATGTTTGCTTTTGACTTTACTAGAAGATTTTCAGTGATTCATAGTTGTTCGACTCAGATTTAAGCATGGGGGACTGAAAAGGTGACGGGGAGCTCTGTCTTTGGACAAGATGTATTCATTTTGTTCTTCATTATCTACAAGGATGTTATTTGCTTCTTACCCTTTTTTTCTTTTTTGTCATAGTAACTGCATGGGATTTGATCTTTTTGTGTGTATATATAATTTAAAATTTGCTTATCTCTTATCAGTGAGATTGAGCATCTTTTTACATATGTAAGATCCAGAGCCATGTTTTTCTCCTTATCTGTCTGCAACATTTACCCATTTTTATGATGAAAAATAACCTTATATTACTATAAAAGCAGGACATGAGCTTTGTAAAAAAAGTTAGAAAATTCAGGCAGTTAAGCATAAAAAAATAGAATCATTACATTCCCACCACCCAGAGACTATCAGTATTAATCCTTTAGTGAACGCTGGTCTTTTTCTACACTCAAGTGTAGATATTTGTATTTTAACCCCAACCTGAAATCATACTTTTTCATGTTACTTTGTTATCTGCCCTTTTCAGTGAACAGTCTCTCCCTGTCCATTCCAGTAAACATTTGACACATCTTCACATACAGACTTTACTCAAATTTTCCCATTTGACCCAGAGTAGACTGTAGCTTGTTTATTCAAATCAGTTAGGTTCAGCGCTACCCAAATCACCTAGTTGTCCCATCTTTTAAATTTGTTTTAATCTAGCATGCTCTGTAATGACATTGATTTGCTTAAGAGATCAAGCAGTGCGTCCTGCAGAATGTCTGTCCTGCAGAATGTCTTCTAGATTTGTTTGGTTGCTCCCTCCTGGTCTTTTAGGTTGTTCCTTTGTCCTTTGAATTTTCTGGAATTCTGAAATTCTGAAATTTCTGCAAGTTAGATCTAAATGCTGGGTGGGTTCAATTGAAGTATTTTTGGCTAGAATGCATCATAGATGACTGTGTGTTTCAAATGCCTTAACATCAAAGACACACAATCCAAGTTGGTCACCTTAGTTGCACCTCCTGACTCCAGATGATGAGAGTCTGACCCCTCTATTGTGTAATTGTTTCTTTCCTTTAGGGCGCCTGGGTGGGTTAGTCAGTTAAAGGTCCAACTTTGGCTCAGGTCGTTATGTGACAGTCCCGTGAGTTCAAGCCTCGCATTGGGCTCTGTGCTGACAGCTCAGAGCCTGGAGCCTGCTTCGGATTCTGTGTCTCCCTCTCCCCCTGCCCCTCCCTTGCTCCTGCTTTCTCTCTGTCTCAAAAATAAATAAAAACAGGGGCGCCTGGGTGGCTCAGTCGGTTGAGCGGCCGACTTCGGCTCAGGTCATGATCTCACGGTCCGTGAGTTCGAGCCCCGCGTCGGGCTCTGTGCTGACCGCTCAGAGCCTGGAGCCTGTTTCAGATTCTGTGTCTCCCTCTCTCTCTGACCCTCCCCCGTTCATGCTCTCTCTCTGTCTCAAAAATAAATAAATGTTAAAAAAAAAAAAATAATTAAAAAAAAAAATAAATAAATAAAAACATTAAAACATTTAAAAAAAAATTGTTTCTTTCCTTCGAACTGAAGAATTCTGTGTCGTAATACACTTAACTGTTAAAACTGTATGTTTTGAGAACATTACTTGATAATCTTTGCTTAAATTGCTATCATTACAGCGTGAGAAGTGATGTTTTTCTAATTCTGTGGTTTTTCTACATTTTTTAGTTAATGTTCTTCTGTGATGTATTGCTTTCTCTCATCAACTGGGACAGAATAAATGTTTCATTTTCCTTAATTATTAACTTCCAAAATAGGGAATAATTTTAATAGTAGGTTAAGTAGTACAAATCATTTTTTGTCTTAAAAAATTTTTTTTATGTTTACTTATTTTTGAGAGAGAGACAGAGTGTGAGCCGGGGCAGGGGGGCAGAGAGAGGGAGACACAGAACCCGAAGCAGGCTCCATGCTCCGAGCTGTCAGCACAGAGCCTGACGCGGAGCTTGAACTCACCGACCGAGATCATGACCTGAGCCGAATTGGACACCCAACCAATGGAGTCACCCAGGCATCCCTATTTTTTGTCTTTTTTAAAAATATCATAAAGGGTGTACAGATTTTTATTGATTCACTATATGTACTCACACTTGTTCCTTTTAATGCTCAAGTCGTCACTTTGGCCACTAGAAGTTCTTTCAAGCTGGATCTTACATCCTTTAAATGTGACCCATTATTCTTAAGTAACTACCTTGCTTTCTGACACCGCAAGATGTCCCAGTTTCACCTTGTGCTTTCCTTCCCTCATACCTGAAATTGCCTGGTTTCTTCCAGGGAGCCCTTTTCATGATGAGTCATATCAAGGGATATAATCTGGACTCTGAATAGATGCCCATTGCTACCAGGGTGACATTGTTTCTGTGCCATTTCAGTGAACAGAGTAAGAAAATATTTATCTTAAAAAGAGTTAGAGTTCATACTAATGTTTTTTAAAGATTTTATTTTTAAGTAATCTCTGCACCCAGTGTGGGCCTTGAACTTATAACCCCGAGATCAAGAGTCACATGCTCTACCTGCTGAGCCAGCCAGGTGCACCCTCATACTGGTATTTTTAATGCAGTTTTAACATTTGAATTTTCATCTGATTTCTTTGATTTTATAATTGTGCATCATTTCTCTTACTCTGAAGATCTGGATCCCTAACATGATCAGCATCATTACTTGCTTTAACCTACAACATGAAATAGGTTCAAAATACCAACATTGATGTTACTACATGGAATAGAGTTTTTTGTTTTGTTTCGTTTTTTGTTTTTTTGTTTGTTTTTTGTCTTCAGGATGGATCTTGCTAAGGGTGTACAGTCAAAATACTGTGTTTCTGAAGTCCTTGGAATAAATCCTTTCTTTATCAGTTACGTTATTGTTTGGGTGTAGAGTTATTTATTCAAATAAGTATTTGTTTATTCCAACTGTTCTTAATTTAAGGGATTTTCAAAATTCTTCAGAAAGATAAACACAGAATTCTTGCTTTTACCCCTTGCTATCCCACTGTGTTCAACCCTAACCTTACAGGTACCTATTTTCATTAGTTTTTTTGTTTATCCTTCCAGTGTTGTGGGTTTTTGTTGTTGTTGTTGTTTTGCAAATACAGTGCAGCTAGGTACCTACCTAGCTTGTAGGTTTATGTTTTTTGCTGTAGTGATTTTACTGGGCTTTCAAGGGAAGCGAAATGACATTTGTGTGTTCAGACTGCTGTCTTAGCCTGGAACTCAGTCCTTTGTTCGTGAACCACTTTCACCTGTCACTTGGGGTCAAATGCACATTCTGCACATGAGAATGCCCACGTGATGGGCTGCTTCTCATCAGCTTTGTTCTGCTATTGTATTTGTAGTTTTCAAGAGTTTTTAAAGTTTTTTTTAATGTTTGTTTATTTATTTATTTTTAATATAATTTATTGACAAATTGGTTTCCATACGACACCCAGTGCTCACCCCAACAAGTGCCTTCCTCGATGCCCATCACCCACTTTCCCCTCTCCCCCACCCCCCATCAACCCTCAGTTTATTTTTCAGAGTGAGAGAGAGCATGGATGCATGCAAGTAGGGGAGGAGCAGAGAGAGTTCTAAGCTGGCTCTGCACTGTCGTACTGTGAGATCATGACCTGAGCCAAAGTCGGACACTCAACTGACTGAGCCACCCAGGAATCCCTAGGTTTTTTTCAAGTGTTTTGAAAAATGCTGAAGTCATTATGTCGTGATGGTAATACGTTCTTTTATCTTTTTGAAGATTTTATAAAGGCTTTTTTTTTTTTCTTATTGTGTTATCTCTGAATGACTTTCATGTTTTCAGTTTTGCCTTTCATATTGGAGGCTTTCCTCAAATGTTTGGTGGTCCTTGGTTCTTTGTGAGTGAAATATTTAAAAGCTGATTGGATGTACAGGAATATTTAAAACAGTACTATTTGTAATAGTCCCAAACTAGAAACAACCTCACTGTTCGTCAGCAGGAGAATGGATAAATACATCATGGTCCAGTCATGCGGTGAAACACGACTTCAGAATGGGAGTGAATAAACTGAGCTACAGTAGGTGACCTACACACAGCATGTTGAGTGAGAGAAGCTGGACACTCAGGAGTCAAATTGTAGGCTTCTGTTTGTTTAAGGGTGGAAACCAGGCAAACCTGATCTGTGGTGTTAGGAGTCACGATGGTCCTTGGGACGGGGTGGTGGCCAATGCCCGGAACAGGGCACAAGGGGCCTTCTGGGATGCTGGTTCGTGTTCTGGTTTTTGAGCTAGGTCTGGTTATACAAGTGTGTTCTCTTTGTGTAATTTCATTGAGCTGTACGGTAGATTTGTGTGCTTTTCAGTGTGTGTGTTATGCTTCAAATGAAAGTTTACATGAAGTAAAAAAGAAAACTACTTGAATCTCCATAAGGACAGGATTTATTGACTGATGCCTATAGAGCGTGGTCATCCTGGGCATCCAGGTACCACCTTCTCGTTGGGAACCCCTGAATGTCAGTGTCTGAGGATGGGAACTGGACTTTTTTTTTTTTAATATTTATTTACTGAGAGAACGTGTGCACATGTGAGCAGGGGAAAAACACAGAGGGAGAGAGAATCCCAAGCAGGCTTTGAGCCAGACACGGGGCTCAATCCATGAACTGTGGGATCGTGACCTGAGTTGAAATCAAGAGTTGGACACTAACTGACTGAGCTGCCTAGCCATCCCTAGACATGTTTGTTCTTTCTGCTGTGTCTACCTGGAAGTCTTGAGGCCTCTTTTTTGTCAAGGTCTCTTTTGATTACTTTTTTTTTTTTTTTTTTTTTTTTTTTTTGGAGAGACAGAGACAGAGCACAAGTGGGGGAGAGGCAGAGGGAAATGGAGACACAGAATCTGAAGTAGGCTTCAGGCTGTGAGCTGTCAGCACAGAGCCCAACATGGGGCTCGAATCCACTAACTGTGAGATCATGACCTGAGCTGAAGTCAGACGCTTAACCTACTGAGCCACCCAGGTGCCCCTCTTTTGATTACTTTTGAAAGATACCCAAGTTGTGGTGGGAACAGTAATTTCTTCTTTGAACAGTACAGTAGTAGAATTGGAATTTCTATTCATTCATTCATTCATTCATTCAGCAAAGACTTAACAAACAAAATCTGTGTCCTCATGGTGTGGAGAGCATAATAGATATTGCAAACATCAAATATAAGCAGGTTGACTTATGGAGGGAAATATGGATGATCTGGAGGCCTAGAATAGGGAAGACTTCCCTAAGGAAATGATATTTTCGTTAGACCAAGAATAGAGGAAACTACTAGACTTTATTTTTAATGAAAATGTCTTGTCTCGATGTGTCTGACCACCCTATTATGTGTGTGATTTCAGGTGGAGAGTATAGTGAAGATGATGTAAATGAATTAGTGAAGGAAGATGAAGTGGATGGTGAAGAGCAGACACAGAAAACCAAAGGGAAAAAAAGAAAGGCTCAGAGCATTCCATCCAGGTGATGCTGCCCTCAAGGCCCTTGGAAGTCAGGGGCTGTTGTCACAGCTTTCCTGATGGCTGGGATTGGTCTGATGAGTTCTTACTACCAGGGTTTCTTATCTTTGTCTTTCCAAGGGAAACATTTGGTGACATTTAGGATTAAACACAAAAGACCCCACAAAACAAAGAGTGGCATCCTCTGTGTATGGTTTCTTATTTTCACTGTCTCACATCTTGCAGGTGATAGCACAGCAGTACAGTTAGCTATACCTTCTTCTTTTTAGTGACTGCATAGTGTTACATTAGGTGGTTACACCTTGTTTTAAGCATTCCCTTATTGAAGGACATTTAGATTATACCTTGTCTTTCCTACAGCAAACAAGACTCCAGTGAATATTCTTTGTTACGTCTTTTTGTACAGGTACAAGTATATCTGTGAAACAGATCTGTAGAAGTAGAATCGTTTGATCCAGGGTTTGTACAGTAAAAAATTTTTTTAATAAATATTAGCAAATTGCATTCCATAAGCCTGCTACTGAATTACACCCCCACCACCACCAAATTATGAAAATGTTGACAGGCTATTTAGCTCAGATAAGAGAATCTTCCATAGAAGTCTTTTATCTCTCTTTGGTTAGTATTTATATCTTTTTGGGCATTGAAGCAAAAAAGCAGATTATCGTTTATAAAAAATGGAAAAAGAATTTTCATAATGAAAATTGAAGTCAGAATAGTCTAAGAAGCAATTTACTCTTTTAGGTCTTGGGCCCAGTTCTCTGGTCCTTGAGTTTTTCTGTATGCCAGCTTTCATATTTTCAGAAAGTGGGAAAAAACATGGATTTTTTTTTTTTTTTTTTTTTTTTTTTTTTTTACCTCCTGAGAACTCTAGGAAGAAACAGTGCCAATAAATTTGATGCTCTCCTCAATAGAACATGTTCTCCAATTGGAGTATATGTTCTTGGAACACACTTCCTGGACAGATTGATTCTGTGAGGTGATTTTGGGTGTTTTCTTCGTGAAAATAGCTGGTCCTGATTTAGAAGTAAATCACTATATTTTGAGTCTCAGTGTTTGGGGAAATTGCTAACTGTATGAGCTCAATTCTTTCCTTCCACAGAATCTCAGCTTACCTCCCCTGCCTTCCCCGGGGGGTGGTGGGGTGTTAATCAGTAGTCCTCAGATTTTAAAGTTTTCTCGGATTTGCAACAGTATGTTTGGAATCGAGGAGGGGATAGCTGAAATAATTTCACATTATCTGTCTTGTCTTTCCTTTTCCTCATGACTGTTGGTGATTTAGGAAGAGAAAACAAGGTGGCCTCTCATTAGCAGAAGAGGACGAGGAGGACGCCAACCAGGACTCCGAGGGAAGTAGCAGTGAGGACGGAGATGCAGCTGCAGAGCAGGAAGAGGACATTGGCTCAGACGACGCAAGGAGGAAGAAGGAGGATGAGCTCTGGGCCAGCTTCCTCAACGATGTAGGACCAAAGCCAAAAGTGCCCCCAAATACACAAGTTAAAGTAAGTCGATAGCCACACGAGGTGTAGACTTTCCGGAAATACCCTAAGTTCCCCAGATAGACTTTTATTTCCAAACTGAGATTTGATGCTTACAGCAGAAGGCAGACCAGATGCCTTTTTTTTTTTTCCTTTTTTACATTTATTTTTGAGAGACTGAGAGAGGCAAACTGCAAGTGGGGGAGGGGCAGAGAGAGAGGGAGACACAGAATCCAAAGCAGGCTCCACGCTGACAGCACAGAGCCCAATGCAGGGCTTGAACTCACAAACTGTGAGATCATGAACTGAAGTTGAACGCTCAACCGACTGAGCCACCCAGGCACCCCGTGACCGGATGCCTTTTGAAAAGAATTCTAAGCAAAAAGCAAAGCATTCCCTATGGTAGAAAAAGCAAGCCTTTCTAATCAAATACATTTCCAGTAGGTCTTCAGTTTGGAGGTGAAACATTTCAGAATAGCCCAAAATAGCATGTTGGGATGGTTCTTTTAGGTTTCATCCTTATGTGAAACTGTGATAGTATCTCTTACCTTTTTCACAGAGTGGAGGGAAGACTGAAGGGACGGGTTCAAGTAAATTGTTGGTCAGAGCAGAAGAGCTGGAGAAACCTAAAGAAACTGAAAAAGTTAAAATCACCAAGGTGTTTGATTTTGCTGGTGAAGAAGTCAGGTAAGGTGACCGTTACAGACTTTGAAACTAGTTTGTTTAAAAATGAGCATCTTTCTGAATGGTGTTAGACATCTGGCCTCATTCTACTCTATCATCATGATATTTTGGAAGAGTTTTGTTTTCCACTCCAGGAAAGTGGTGGTTCCATGAATTATCAGGGAACATGATGTAGTTGTGGGTATTGTGAAGTGTCTGAGAGAAAAAAAAAAAAGAATTAAGTATTTGGTTCCACTTATTACCATGCCTTGTGACTTTGGCTGAGTCATTTCTCGCAAGAGTCATTTCTCCCATTTTCTCCCCAAAATTCATATTGGAAAAAAGAATTTGGCATTATTAGTTTTATAAATTGTGTGGAGCAGAACTTTTTATTTTTTTAAAAATATTTTTCCCCAACTTCTTCTGAAAGATTTCACACAGCATTATGCTACAAGAATTAGTATTACAATGAGTACCCGTATACCTATTATACACATTCACCACTTGTTAATGTGTGGCCTCTGTCTCCATCATCTAGATCTGTATTATTGTCTTTTTGTTTTGGCTGAACCATTTGAGAATTGCTTGTAGTCATCATGATGCTTCACTATTAAATATGTCTGCACAGTTTCCTAAGAACACGGGCATTCTTCTTCATGGTATAACATAACTGTTACATCCACTAAATTTCACATTAATGCACATTATTATCTAAATCTGTGGTGAAGGATGCTGATTACAATTTTCAACTTGCTGCAGACCAATACTCTTATAAAACACAATAAAAAGGAATTGCTAGAAAAATAAATTTAAAAGATATAGAAAATACAAGCCCAAATTTTTAACAATGAGATTCAACAGATACAAATATACATTTCAATAAATATAGTCTAAATGAACATCAAATAGGAATAGGAAGAGATTTATATAGTTCTGCATGCTGTTTATTGAAGGTGGGAGTATAAATAATTAGTACAGGGAATCACTGTTCTGTTTATATGTTTACATTATTCTATAATAAAAACAAAACAAAAACCCAGGATTAAAGTATCAATTCTCAATACTTAACATCTAGATGCACACCTTGAATACATACTTGTGTATATTAATTTTTAGTTTTTAATGTGACAGAATAGCTCATTTCTTTGTTAATTTATTGTGTCTATGATGGATATATGATCACACTACTGGAGGATAATCGATATGTAAATTCTGTGGGTTTTTTTTTTTTTTTATGTTTATTTTTGAGAGAGAGAGAGACAGCGTGAGTGGGGTAGGAGCAGAGAGAGAGGGAGACACAGAATCCAAAGCAGACTCTAGGCTCTGAGCTGTCAGCATAGAGCCCGACGCAAGTTTCGAACCCACATACTGTGAGATCATGGCCTGAGCCAAAGTTGGACGCTTAACCCACTGAGCCACCCAGGCGCCCTGTCTTTCTTTCTTTTTCTTAATAATCCTCATCATAAACCCATCTCACAGATATTCTCGTGAGGATGGAAATACAGATTTTAAAACTGTTTCAGTTAAGTTCAAGATTTTTATTTTTACTTTTATACAGAATGAAGTCAGTGATACTGTATTTTCAAAGTTTATCTTTAGTGCTTCATCAGTAGCCGATTCCAACAATTTGTCCTGTCAGGTTATAATTAAATTTAAGTTATATTTCAGTGGAAAACAGGATTTCTGCATGCATGAATTTCCTGTGTCTGGCTATTCTTTTGACAGAAAATGGAATTCAGAACTTTCAGTGAGACATGTTAATCTGTAGAAACTCTGTTCTTCCAGGCTTCTGGCTTTCGTTTTTATTTATAATTTATTTGCTACTGAAATCATGTTGAATCATTTCCTTACATGGAAGTACTAAGATTATTAAAAATACAAAAGGTCAAGCCAAGTTAATAAGCCAAGTTATACTGTCTGATTGAGATCTTTAAAATTGGAGACCAACTGGTGTTTTTCTTTTAAAGACACTAAGTTTATTCTGAAGCTCATCTTGTCAACAGCATTTTTCTCTTTCATAACCATTGTACCTCAGCACGCGATATAACATATGCACATTTCCGGTCAGCTTTCAGCTTAACACATATAAAGACAGGCATTGAAAAAATGTAGTGCATTAGCCTTACATAATTTACAATTTTTACTGCTGTACTAAGAACAGTGGAGTTGTTTGTTGTGGTGGCAGGATTTTTCTCAGCGAAGGAAGCAGTGTGTTAATTTTATGTTCTAGCACAAGCTCCTTAATCTAATCTGTTCTCCTGTCTTGCAGCTGTGCCATTAGAACATACTCTTCAATACACTTAAATTCCAAATCACACTTGTTAACAGTGCAATCTTAGTTTTATTATACAGATTGGTGTCAGTTAATGTTTGTCAACCAGAAACTGATAAAAGAATCCTTTGCATCACCCTCATGTTTAAATCACACATGTATCATAATTTTCATGTTAATAATAACCTGGCATTCTTCAAATGCATTGAAAAACCTTTTGCTAACTTTATTATCATTCTCACTATCATAAGCTAGATCTTGAAGCCTTCAAGCTGTGGTGTTACTGGAAAGTTGTACTTGAATCAGCTTCTTTATCACAGATTCACCAAGCTTTCCAAGCAGACATCTTCCAGAAAGTCTGACTGATGTCTTGGCGGGGGCTTATTCTTCTTTAGTTAACCAAAAGCGCTTCTTTCTCGGAGGACTACAATACACTAAGTAACGTTAATGTATGGAATTTGGCACCTGTTTCTATTGGCTTTTTAGATCAGTACTCTTTCTTTCAAAGAATTCTTTTGGTTTTGGATTTATGATTTGTATATAAATACCAATGAAGATTGGATGAATTCGTTGCCTCATTAGCCAAAACATCTGCAAAGAACTCACTATGGTTTTAGCACTACATGATCAAAAACCAAACTCCGTGTATGAGTGCTCGTAAAGTAAAAGCAGTTTGACCTTCGATTGGCCTTGTTTCTTTGGAATTGCTTCCATCATCACGTGGTTTACTACTGCTGCATTCAGAAAAGCTTTGTTTTCTTTAGAGAAATACCCAGGGAGGCTTGTTTTGCCATCAGTACATTAGGATTAAGAAAATAATACTGATTTTACTTTCTTAATTTAATTATTTAAAAAAATTTTTTTTAAGGTTTATTCATTTTTCAGAGACAGAGAAAGAGAAAGCCTGAGTGGGGGGAGGGGCAGAGAGAGAGGGAGACAAAAAAATCTGAAGCAGACTCCAGGGTCTGAGCTGTCAGCACAGAGCCCGAAGCGGGCCTCGAACCCACGAGCTGTGAGATCAAGACCTGAGCCGAAGTTGGACGCTTAACTGACTGAGCCATCCAGGGGCCCCGTCTTAATTTAATTTTAAACTATAAATTTAAAAAGTCACACTCGGTTAACAATTAGAATGATTGTAAAAATAATTTATAAAAATAAATGCTTATGTTTTGTCACATTTTGGGGTTTTGATAAAATAACCCTAAACTATCCCATGCATTATAGTGTTGCACTGTGCGTGACTAATACACTGATGTCACATGTGACCACCTTGCGAGTTTGACAGTATCCAAATTGTTTTGTATTCATTGAGTCCACTAGTCATGTCTTGAATATTGTGACATTGTCAGATTGCTAAACAAATTTTCAAATACTTACATTTTCTGTACCCATCTTGTATTGGACCAATAACAAGTAGTTTTGTAGCCCACATTTTAAGTAGCTCTATATGCAATACTACTCAAGTTTTTTACCAGTTTTTCCAATGATAAATTCTTTTATAGCTGTATTTCTTGTTCAAGTCCAATATCTAATCCAAGATTACACTCTGCATTTAGTCTTTTTAGTCTTTTCTTGTTAAGCCCCTTTTTTAAACCTTTCATTTAAGTATTTCGTGACACTGGTATATAGAGTTGACCCTTGGACAACACAGGTTTGAACTACATGGGTCTATTTGTAAGTAGATTTTTTTTCCCACTAAATACAGCACAGTACCATAAATGTATTTTCCTTATGATTTTCTTAGTAACATTTTCTTTTCTCTAGCTTAGTTTATTGTAAGAATACAGTATGTAATACATATACAAAGTGTGTGTTAATTGTTTATGTTATCAGTGAGGTATCTAGTTAATAGTAGCCTTTTAATGGTTAAGTTGGGGGCAGTCAAAAGTTACACGTGGATTTTGGACTACGTGGTGGGCAGGTAGCAGCACCCCTAACTGCTGGTTTTTCAAGGGTCGATTGTATGTTTTTTCTTTTTGTTTTTTAATGTTTGTTTATTTTTGTGAGTGACAAACAGAGCACAAGCCGGGGAGGGCAGAGAGAGAGGGGAACACAGAATCTAAGGCAGGCTCCACGCTCTGAGCTGTCAGCACAGAGCCCGACGCGGAGCTCAAACTCACGAACTGTGAGATCATGACCTGAGTGGATGCCAGACGCTTAACTGACTGAGCTACCCAGGCGCCCCAGCAATTGTATGTTTTTAAGAGTCCATCTGTTTTGCAGGATGGTCCTTAGTTGGGAATTTTGCATAGTTTACTCATGATAGGCTTCAGATTCGTCACCTAGACAAAAATGCTAGGTGATGTTTTTCTTCCTAGTACATCGATAACAGTAAGTTAGACCACTTAGGCAATATCTGTCAGAATTCTTCATTGTAAAGACACTCATTTCCCTGATAATCAATCATTTTGGGATCCATTAGATAATTCTTGATGATGTGAATTAGTAATGTTATTTTGCTGCCGGAAATCACACTGGAAACTATATATAGAGTTCTCCAGTAGAGGGTAGCAGAACACTGACAGTAAGCCTTTAATGGTTTGGAAATCGTACAAAATAATGCAGAAAGTGTTTGATACACCATTAGGAATATATAAAAAGTTTTAGAACTCTTTCTTGGCTTGTATTATTTCCCATGTGTCATATAGGGTAGCCAGGAAAGATTTACAGCTTTATGATCAGCCCTACACAGGGAGTAAGAAAAGCTGGTAAATAACTGTTGTTATGAGAAATCATTAAATTTTCTGAACAAATAAATTTTGTGAATGTATTAGTATTTATATTAATGACACAAATTTCCTATTTCATTTTGTAAAGCAAAGGGATGGGAATTTTAAGTACTGGATAGGTATTTGGGAATCTGCTATTTCTATCATTTGTCAGAAGAGGGCAGCATGATGTCTTTTAAAAAAAAAGAAACAAATTGCTCAGGGAAGCGCCTTTTTTCCCCCCTACAAATGTATACATTCTCATGTATACATTTCATATTCAGAAGTAATGTACATTTTTTACTTAAAAAACGTATATTGCAGAGATACGTAATGGGACAAGCAAACGTTCTCTATAACTCCTTCCTCCTAAAGAAAATAAAACCCTGTTAATAATTGGCATTTGGCAGGATTTTTTTTAACTTAGATTATTTATACTTAAAATTTAGGTATTGTAAGAAGTCCTCACATAGGAATTTGGGAGGCCTGAATTATAATTGACAGCCAAATGCAAACTTGACATATGGATTTGAGCATATCTTTTAATCCCTTGATGTCATTATTCTGCTTTTTCTTTTTCCCTTTGTATCAAGTTAAGAGCATTACTGCATCTAAGAAATGTGAGAAAGAGCTAGTGATGACTGTAAGAATTTGTAAGTATAAGCATAAGGTAGTGTTAGCACAAAGTTAGTTTTTTATGTTTAATTATGTTTTAATGATTAAGCTGTGGATTTTCATCTTTTTGTTTTGTTTTCTTTGCCCTTGAAAAATGTGTAGCTTGTAATCCTTTAGGAATGAGGAAAAATTGTTTGTTTGTTTTTTAATGTTTATTTATTTATTTTTGAGAGAGAGGCAAAGCACCAGTGGGGGAGGCAGAGTGAGAGAGAGTGAGAGAGAGAGAGAGAGAGATTGATTGATTCATTCTGAAGCATGCTTCAGGCTCTGAGCTGTAGCACAGAGCTTGATGTGGGGCTCGAACTCAACGAGTCTCGAGATCATGACCTGAGCGGAAGTCGGACATTTAACTGACTCAGCCACCCAGGCACCCCAGGAAAATAGTAGTTTTTATTCTTCTGTATCACATAACCAGCTGAGCCAGTTAGCTCAGACTTTCCCAAATGATTCACCTTTTGGAAAAGGCCAGTCATGGAAAGTTTCTGCCTAAATAAAGACTTTTTAGGAAGTTCTGAGGAAGTGAAATGAAGTTAAAATGACATTTCTGCTGATAACGCTTGAACTGACTATTGCTAATAGTGGGTGTTTCCTGTCAGGGTTCCCTCTTGTATATTTGAAGTGGTCTATAATTTAACTGTTGTCCTTTTTTTTTTTTTTTTTAAGTTTATTTAATTTTTTTTAATGTTTATTTTTGAGACACAGAGACAGCATGAGTGGGGGAGGGGCAGAGAGAGAGAGAGAGAGAGAGAGGGAGAGGGAGACCCAGAATTTGAAGCAGGCTCCAGGCTCTGAGCTGTTAGCACAGAGCCCGACACGGGGCTTGAACTCACCAACCATGAGATCATGACCTGAGATGAAGTCAGGCGCTTAACTAACTGAGCCACCCAGGTGCCCCTCTGTATTTGTTTTAAGACAGTTTGTGTACGCGAGCTGTTGAGGGGCAGAGAAAGAGAGAATCCCAAGCAGGCTCCCTGGCTGTCAATGTAGAGCCTATTAGGGGCTTGGCCTCTGTGAGATCATGACCTGAGCAGAGACCCAGAATTGGATGCTTAACTGACTGAGCCACCCAGGCACCCCTAACTGTTCTCTTCCTTGAAGAAGGTATTTTGAGAGCTGAAGTTCTTACTGATTATTAAAAATGGATTTCTTCCAGGGGCACCTGGGTGGCTCAGTGAGTTAAGCATCTGACTTCGGCTCAGGTCATGATCTCGCCATTCACGAGTTCGAGCCCCGCGTCAGGCTCTGTGCTGACATCTAGGAGCCTGGAGCCTGCTTCAGATCTTGTGTCTCCCTCTCTCTGCCTCTCTCCCATTCGTGCTCTGTCTCTCTCTTTGAAAAATAAACATTGAAAAGAATTTTTAAAAAAATGGATTTCTTCCAGACATAACTATCAATGAAGAGTAAAAGTCTGCTTATGTTTTTTCTTGTTGATTCCTAAAGTCCCTGAGAGAAACATAACAGTTTATAGATGTCATTTCTTTGTGACTGTGGAAAGGACCTTGGCATTAAGAAACTAACAGAGATACTCCCATAGGTATGCTTTTTTCATGGTTTCTTTGTGGAACTTACTATATATCCTGTGTTGTCATGATTTATTTCATGGTTGGCTGTCCTGATGGACTGTGAGCCCCTAAAGGGCAGAGACTGTGCATATATTTTTATTTATACGTTCCATATCTAACACAGCGCCTGGATCTAGGGTCTAGGTTGCTTTTCAGAAACTGTTGACCAAATTGCTTTAGGCGGCCGCGGCAAGAGCTTTGTTGTTGCTGTGGTAAAACAAGTGAACAAAACAAAACATGCTTTGCATAAAGGCTTCTTTTACTTTCCTTATAGCTTGGACCGCTTGATCTTCATCTGTTATTGTGCACATTCTAAGATCTTACGGTGATGTGCCTTGATGTGGATCTTAAAATTTGCGATGTCAGCTATGCTGTGGGAAGTCAGTAGTAAAGTTTCTTTTTTGTTGACAACCTCTCACGTGTTTTCTCTTTTTCTGAAATTCCTATTCAGTTGATAATAATCATGAAGCTATGCTAGGTTATGCTGTGGAAACAAACCCAGAAACTTAGCAGCTTAACACAGTACAGTTGACCCTTGAACAGCACAGGTTTGAAGTGTGGGTCCGCTTCAGTGTGTATTTTTTCTTGTGTGATTTTTGTAATATTTTTTTCTCTTTAACTTACTTTATTATAAGAAAATGGTGTAATACATACACAAAATGTGTGAAATCGTTTATGTTATCAGTAAGGCCTCCTACCAACAGTAGGCTATTAGTAGTTAAGTTTGGAGAAGTAAGAGGTTATACGCATATTTTCAGGTGTGTGGGGGGTCGGTGATCCTAACCCCACGTTGTTCGAGGGTCAGCTCTGTATACATATTTTTTACTGGTGCCAAGTCCAGTCCACGTGGGCAGCCCTCCATCCTGTAACTAACTCAGCCGTGTGGAGCACATAGCTTTCGAGGTTGCTGTGGTAAGGGAAGAGTGAATAAATAGATTTTCATTTAAGTACCCTGTTTTCACAATGAGACTTCAGCCCTGCGCAATGAGTTTGGAAATTCTGTGGTTTTCATTTCTCCAACGAGTAATGGGGTTTTGCCAGGTTGGATGGGGGACACCGTATGGTATGAGGTTCAAGAAGGGGGTCTGGGATCTAGTTGCTCCTGATACAGACTTGCAACTCACGTTAGCCCTGCTCCTCTCCTTCTCCCTTCAAAGGTTCCTGGTATTTCAATTTACTGAGCCATTCTGGAATAGCGTAGTACAAATCAGCTTGCTTGTTCGCCGTTCCATATGGCTATAGGCTTAGGTCAGAGAAAACAAAAACCAAAGCCAATTTCTACTTGTTTCTTTACTTTCTACCTTTAGAAAATTTGAGTGGCATCTTTTTTCTGTTGCATCTTTTCATCGTATCCTTGTGTAATTTTGCCCTTTGTAAATTTATTTACCACTGTGTAGTAGGGAGTGGAGAATCAAGTGTGTGTTCAGACCATCATTTCTAAGTGCAAGTATCTGCTTGTTCCTTAAAAAAAATTTTTTTTCATGTTTGTTTATTTTTGAGAGAGGGAGAGAAGATGAGTGGGGGGAGGGCAGAGAGAGAGGGAGACACAGAATCCGAAGCAGGCTCCAGGCTCTGAGCTGTCAGCACAGAGCCCACTATGGGGCTTGAACCCACGAGCCGTGAGATCATGACCTGAGTGGAAGTCAGACGCTTTACCGACTGAGCCACCCAGCGTGCTGAGTATCCACTTGTTCTTAATGAGCCATCTCAGGTCTGCCCCCAGATTCTACCCAGGGCAAGGAGATGCAAAGCAACTCTTTAGTCCAGTACCCTGGGATTCTGCGTTAAGGTTTAGGTTTGGGTGTGGGTTTGTTTTGGTTGCCTGTATAGCAGTGTAAAGAATTACTTCAGACTTTAGTGGCATAAAACAATTGTTTTATTGTAATTTCTCATAGTTCTGGAGGGTAGCTGGGCTCAGGCAGCTCTTGTGCAGGGTGTCAAGCAGTTGTGGTTAGTGGCTGGATATGAAGCCACCTCGAAAGTTTCCTTGTTCTCATGTCTTAGGCCTGGACCAGAGCAGGCTCTTCAGGCATCCCTTTCTGTGTGGTCTTCCTGTATGTTCTGCGTAGCGTGGTGGACCAGAGGAGCCAGGCATCTTGCATGGTAACTTGAGGTTTAGAGGTTGCATTCTCAAGAGAGAGCGCCAGGTAAGAGCTGTGTCATCTTCTCAGCTAGCCTCAGGAGTCATGTAGTGCCACCTCCACCGAACTCTGTCAATTGGCAGCACTCTGTCAATTGGCAGTCAATTTTTTTCATGTTTGTTTATTTTTGAGAGAGAGAGAGAAGATGAGTGGGGGGAGGGCCCCCCTGATTAATCAGGGGAGGCCCACCTGATTAAAAGGAGGGGGTGCCCTATACCTCCCTTCTCATTGAGGTGATGTCGGGTTTTGGAAGAGCATGTAGAATGGGTTGTGGCAGCCATCTTTGAGAAACAGAGTCTACTATGGAGTTTTCTCTAGCATGGCTGCTTAATCTCTGGACAGTCTTGGAAAAGTGACTTAACTCCTTAGATTTCCTGTTTCTTGCTCATGAAATGTAAATGTGTCAGCCATTGCAACAGAAACGCTGTGTGACAAACCATCCCCAAAACTCTGGTATACAACAAGCGTTTGTTCGTTGCCTGTGTGTTTCTGAGTATCTGGGGTTCAGCTGATCTGGATTTGGCTCTAAGCTGCTTGTTGGATTCAGATCTGCAGTGTGTGTCTTTCAGCCATCTTGGACCAGCTTGAGGCGTATTCTTCTTATGGGGCCAAACGCAGGGAACTGAAGGGGCAAGTGAGAGAGCACAGACACGTTAAACCTTTTCCTGTCAGACATCTCATTGACCATTGAAGCGTGTGCCCATGCTCAACATCAGGGGGTTAGACAAGTTTCTTCTTGCTTAACAGGAAAGGAGTATATATTTGCTGAATGATGATCTAATCTGTGGTATAAATTCTCTGTCCTGTTTTTGACTCTTGACTCTCATTACTGAGAAGTTCATTGGGAGAGTAGAGAGATACACCCATTAAGCCTGATAAAGAGTAAGGTAGGACCAGATTTTGGAGGGTCTTGAATGGGAGGTTTGGCAATTTATATTTGATCCTCTGAGTAATACTGAGCCATCGCAAGAATGTGGGCAGGCGAGTAACAGAAGGTAGTGTTGCTTTAAGTCACCCCTCAAGATTAACTTGCCAGTCTTTCCCGGTGAAGATTCTCAATACAGAACTCTCCAACTCTTACTCTGTGCCGCTTGAGTAGGTGACACAGCGCTGAATGCAGGAATGAGATGGCTCTCAATAAGAAACCTTGCTTCTGCTCCCAAGAAGCCTGGATGGAAGGAGAGAAGAGACAGGCTTACATTCCTGCAAAGATGGACTTTATTGGATTCACCTGCCATTATTCTTGGCCAATTTACTGGAGGACCTGGTTGAACATTTAGAGTACGATGACCTTAATCTTGGGCCCTCCTACAGATAGATTGGAATTTAAACAAAATTCCTCAGATGTTTTTATTGACTTGGCAAGACCGAGCAGGCATTAGACACTTCTCTCTTTAGCGGAGATTTCAGACAGTGTAAATAACCCTATTTGATCCTTTTAGGACTCAGTTTTGTTGAGGACCATTTTTCCAGGTTTGACATTGGACAGGATTTCTCAATCCTGTAGCTTTTTTCCACTCCCAAATGAGTGTTGATCTAGCCAGTTTTAAGGTATTTTGTTTCATCTTTCAGTTATTTTAGCTGTAAAATAGGAGCATTCTGCGGAGTATTTCCAATTGTTTATACTGTTGCTCTTCTTGAAATAATGTAGTGTTTTCCTCCCGAATATTCCATCTCCCTATTCCAACTTTTACTAGACCTTTAAATATGAGTCCTCATCTCCACGTGAGGTGAGTGGCAGAGCCTTCTCAGCCATCATGTCGGTAGCCACAGGGGCTGTGAGTCAGCAGTGACTGCGGGAGCGTGTGGCCTTCTGGCAGAAGTAATGGAGGGGATTTTAGGGACATGAGGTACATTTGTTGTTGTTCACTTAGTAAGGGAAAAATGCCTTTCTTTAGAACTGTTGTAGTGGACTTGAATCAGAAACCTCACTCAGTAGCCAGAACTCATCGTAAGCTCAGTGGGTGTTTTCCTTTCTTAGTGTCATTTATTCCCCTTAGATTTTGTTTCTCTCTTTTTATTCTTCTTGTAAACTTGACATCTGCTTCCTTGCAGGGTGACTAAGGAAGTGGATGCTACATCTAAAGAAGCCAAATCTTTCTTCAAGCAAAACGAGAAAGAAAAGCCACAGGCGGCTGGCCCCGCAGCTGTGCCGCCGCTCCCTGCGGGGTCCGGGTGAGTGTCCTGCTCTCGGGCTCAGGTGCGCCTGGCGGCTGGTGAAGCGGCTTTCAGGACACGGACCCCCTTTAGCTCGTGGGACTCGCTTCCCCACAGCAGGAATTCTGCTGCCGCTTTGCCTTTCCTGAAATAGTCGCCAAAATGGAAGATGCAAAGGAAAATTAGCCTTAGGTTTCTCGTTTGATTCCAGCCTGAAAAAAGTGCTGATTTCCAGTGTTGACCACAGAGCTGAACATGTAGTAGACTTTACTTTTAAAAATCATTTTTGTATGAAAATATCAGCAGTTTATTAGAACTTCTAGTGGAAATTGGGCTAGAGTACTCGGTCCCATCCCCCAAGGACCTCAAAGGAACATAGGAAGGTCAAAGCTGATTTACAAATAATTCTGTTAACGCGTTGTCAGGAACTTAATAATTTTTCTTTCTTCATATTTTCCATATTACTTGAGTTATTTTTAGCTGAAGAGTTGAATGTTTTCCTTTGGAGGAAATAAAAATTCCCTTCCTCTTAACATGTATGTAAGATGTAAAGCATCACGGCCAGTATGAGAAGGCAGGGCGCTTAGCATACAGGCACGGGAATGCAGATCCCGGCCCGGGGCCAGTGCCCATCGGCCAGCCGCTGACTTCTGTGGGAAGGCCTGTGTCCTGGAGGGTTTGAGGTGGAACAGGTCACTTCCAGGGGCTTCTCCGACCCTTCCCTCCCTAAACATACCTACCTATCTCGTCGCTACGAACGGTAAAGTTTTGTCTGGGTTTTTACATTAAAAAACAAAAATTGTCGGTTTTCTTATCAGACTATGGGCTTTTCTAGGACTGTCCTTTCTCATCTTTGCAGCCCTGGCCCCAGACAGTGCTGTGTAACCGGGTGTGTGCTCATCTAGGTTGCGCTTACCCAGAAGCAGACCCTGAGACAAAGGTTTGAGTACGAGCCATTGATGTGAGAGGTGACTCCAGGGCTTCTGGAAGGAGGTGGGAAAGGCTGAGAATGCAGCCTGGCCGGGATGTATGTTCTAGCAGGTTACTGCCGGTAGTGGCTGGTACTCACTTGGTTTTGCTAGGCATCTCAGGATGGGGGTGAACAGCTCAGAGAGGGCGAGGAGACTGGAATAGTTACCCTCTGGCTTCCACCTGTCACTGGCTCAGGGCTGCTTCTGCATGCCCGCCGCCCTCAGGCTGTGAGCTCAGGTGCTTGAGGAAGATCCTGCTCTCCAGGTGTGCCGTGATGGTGAGCACGAGGACGTGGCCGAGCCGTGTCCGCATCCGCCCCGGCCTCTTTATCTGCTCCTTATTCCATGTGTTTCTCTCCCACTGGAGCGAGTGGGTACCACAAGTCATGTAGCAGTTACACCGAAACCTGAGAAGGAAAGGGATTTGAGAGCTTGCTACCACGGCGGAAACGACGTGAACAGAGTGATGTGAGCAGAGTTCTCCACACTGGCCCTGTTAATATTTTAGGCCAGTAGCTTTCAAGCTATGGTTTGCAATCATTGTTCAAAAGAAACTGGGGCTCCTGGGTGGCTTAGTCATTTAAGCAATTGACTCTTGATCTCAGCTCAGGTTTTGATCTCTCAGGGTCATGAGTTCAAGCCCCGCATTGGGCTCCACACCCAGCAAGGAGCCTACTTAAAAAAAAAAAGAAAGAAAGAAAGAAAGAAAGAAAGAAAGAAAGAAAGAAAGAAAGAAAGAAAATGGGATAAAAAAAATATCATACTGTATTACATGGTAAGTATTGTTTCATAAAATTTTTATTTTGGTTATTGATGCACCTATGCTGAGTGACAAATGATATTTTTAGTGCGGGTTGAGATTTAAAAAAATGTGAGGCTCTAGGCTGAAACAGCATGTTTTTAGCCTTATAATTGTTAAATTGTTTGAAAGGGATTCTCTTCAGACCAGTAGCTTTCAGACTTTATTGACTGCCACTCACAGTAAGGAATACATTTTACAGTACTCTGTACTATGCTCGTAAATATAGGTGTGTAAGAAAGTGAAATAAAGTTTGGTGAAATATTTACCTGTACGACGTATGGTGAATTCTGATTTTCTGTTTTAGATGATTGTGTATCATAAGTGTCATTTAAAATGTCATGGGCCACTGAACTGATTTCAGAATCTATAATCTGAATTGACAGATACTCCAAGTTACATAGACAGTCTTCTGCAGGTTTTACTTGGGTTACCAGGCTTATGTCTGGTATTAGTAAACGGTGTCTCTTGCATTTATTAAGTGTTACTGTAAAAGTTACCTGTGGATCAAGTACCAGGTAGAAATGCAAAGTTTCTTGTACCTTGGCGTCCTAGTGTAGTTCATTTCACCTAGCACAATTTTTACTTCTAATCGCTTGGTATTTCTTTAAATAATCCCTTATTGATGCTTAGAGATTCTCCTTGGAAACTGTGTGTGTTTCAGAAAACACTCTGTTACTATAATTACGAAGATAACTAGAGGAGGGAGAAAGTGGGAGCTTAACAGGGTCATCTTGTTTAAGTCACTAAGTCACTCATGGAAATCTCACAGCATTCTATATCCATGCCTTCCTTTCTTAGAAAGAGCTAATAGCTCTCAAGGATAAATTGCTGAGATGGTATCTGTATCAGGGAGACCCAGCAGGAAACAGATGGCATTGTCAAAGTAGGGTGCTTTGAGGAGAGTTTAATAACTCACAAAGTGATGAAAAACCACAGGGATGGAATAGTATGGTGAGCCTGGGGCTAGTAAGAATGAGGCTCCATTACCTCCCTTAGACCTAAAGGGGGCAAAGGGGGAACAGTTTTGATACTGGAGGCAGGGAGGGCCTCCTGATGGGAGCTGAGACCTTCACTTGAGCAATGGATTCTCCAGGAGGAAGCCAGGGACATAAATACCCAGATCTCTCACTCCTCCTTCTCTCCCATCTCTTACCAGGGCATTCCATTCTGATACTTGTTAAAATGGTTAGGAAAACTCACTCGGGATTATTGCAGCAAGTGTCAAGACTACCACAATAACGTAGAGAGATTGGGCTCAGCTGCCAGTACAGCAAAGACAGTTGGGAATTTATGGCCAGGGAGCCAGGATGAGGGCAGTGGAGAGGGTGTCAGAGGATGGAATTACTAAGAGACACCAGGGATAGGGAGATTCTCGCTAAGCCGACCTAACGGGATTCTTGCTGAAGGCAGGCCGAGTGCTTACACATCAAGGCTGGGGAATGAAGAGCTTCATCAGATACCAAGAGTGGGGAATTCTCTTAAAGCTGGCCTAGCAGGATTTTTGCTAAAATTGGGCTAAATTGCTCAGATACAAGCCCAACAAGGATTGGAGCCGAGATTGAGGCCTCGTTGAGGAGAGGGCTCAAAGGAACCTGACTAGGTTTGAAGAAGAAGAGGGTCTCTCTCCGGCTGTCCGTAAATGACAGCATCTGGGGCAGAGAACAGAAGTATAGACAGAATGTGGAAGGGCCTACAGGTAAAACGCTTTTCATTAGATGAACAGACTGCTGACTCCTTTATGAAAGGGTCAGGTAAAATTTAATTAAAATCTGTTTCTTTGAGTGCTGTAATGGAATGTAACAGATTACAAGAATGTGTCTGCCTGGGTAAACAACGTGTTTAGAGTTGTATGTGAAAATGGGGACACATTTAATTCTGATGTAGTACACCTTGAATTTCTAAATAAATCCAGGAGATGGCCTTCAAGGTTGGCGTGATCATCTTCCTCAAATGTATCTCAGAAAGCTTCTCCAGTTGTAATTGTACTTGGGGAAAGATGGTCAAGAGGAATTCATCTGATCTGGAGGGTCTACGTGGGCACATTTTATCAGTGCAAGATATTAGTATCTGTTGCCGGCCGTGTGTGCCTGGCATGGGAAGTCTTTTCAGGAGAAGAATCTGTAGGAATAATCCAGTTGATTAAAGAAAATCATTGTAATACTTTTTGCAGATGTTTTTCATTTTCATTTTTGGAGTTGCTTCAGTTTATAGATTTGTCCAACAAAAACACTTTATTTGTTTATTTTCCTTCTCTCTAAACAGATTTAAGCAATACAGGAAAACCAGAGCAGGAGGGTAAAACATCCTGTCTCACATCCTTTGCTAGCAAGTAAGAACAGATTCACAGGAGCAAATGTTTGTAACTGAAAATGCATTTCCTCTACATGTTTAAAATAGCACACTGCTTGGGCTATAAAAAGCCAAAGTTTGTGCTTTGGGAATGAAGTAAACCAAACACCCAATTTTAATTAGAGGCAGGAATCAGAGATGATAAGAAGCGTTCTCTACAGTTGGTTGTAGAAAGCCCAGTACTCTGCTTAGCGTGTCTAAATTTCCACAGTTCTATTGTTCTAACCTCTTGATCCATTTCTTGCCCTCCGCTCCTCCTGCCAGCCCCCCAGTCTCCTGCCCTAGCCCTCATTCCGGCATCGATGACCCTTTGAATCCAGCTTTCATGGGTATTTGGCTGGGTCGGCCTTCACCCCCACATTTACTACTTGCTTTCAACCCTAACATTTATTACTCACCTCTTCCAGCAGTAGGTTGCTAGCGGGCTCTCAGACTTGTACAGGTTTATAATCCTAGCTGCAAGGTATCACCTTATTTCATTAAGGGCTTACTATTTAGTTGCCTCCTTATAGATTGGGAATGGCCTGAAGCAATAAAACATAAGAGTGAAAAACATTGTTTTCCCATATAGTTTTGTCTTCTTGTTCTATTGAGACTATTGAGAAAACAAACAAACAAACAAAAAAAAGACCTTACTATTGAAGTCTCCCTCGACATTGTGGATTGTGCCAGTTTAGCAACAATTGCCCCGAGATAGAAGAGTCAGAATTGCTCATAGTGTCCTGCTGAAGGTAGAAGACCCAGACTAAAGACCTGGGAAGACAGTTGTTCCTGACTGTTCTGTGGTTTGTCCGTGTTCAGTGTGTTTGACCAGTTGGTCCCCAGGAGCCTTTAATCCATGCATCGTTCTGCCTGCCTGAGCAGGTGATCTCGTCTTTTCCCAGCCTCTTGGACCGGAGCTAACATTAACATGACCTTGTTGGCTTTTAAGTTTTTACATTTTTCAATACATAGTATTCTGGTAGAGAGCATTGAACATTTCACTTAAAGTAACCAAAAGTAGGCATAACCACAATATTAGGTGGAAATGTTTTTAATTTTTATCTGAATCTCTTGTAGTGATCAATCAGACCTCTGATTTATGTTCTTCTGTGTTTAAGCCCTTTTACTTTTAAAGGAATTGCTTTCATGTTGAGCATTTCAAAGCTAGATCTGATTTCACTTGTTTTCACTAACAGAGAAGAAAGGACCTCCAAGTTATTCACTGCAGAGGTGTTTATATCAACAACAATAAAAACGACCAGCTACCTCACAAATCTGACTTTACCTCCTGGTTTGATGCCCTTGTGAAATGTCTGATCAGGGGGCACGTGCCCATGTTCCTGGTGGACAGAGGTACACAGTGAGGTTACTAATAATGCCTAGAGAATGGCCACTCCAAGAAGAGGAAAATCAGCTTGTTTCGAAAGAGTAAATATTATGAGTAAGGGCTTATTTGTAATTATTATAATAATAATTAAGATACTTAGAACAAAGTGGGTATTCCAGCAGACATGGTCTGTGATATTGTTTAGTCTTTAGGAGAACAAACAGTATTAGTCAATTTAATGATTTAAAATTGGATGTGCCTTATTTATTTATTTTTATTTTTTAATGTTTATTTACATTTGAGAGAGAGAGAGTGAGAGAGAAACACAGAGCATGAGCAGGGGAGGGGCAGAGAGAGAGGGAGACACGGATTCTGAAGCAGGCTCCAGGCTCTGGGCTGTCCGCACAGAGCCTGATGGGGCCTTGAAGTCGCAAGGCTTGAGATGATGACCTGAGCTGAAGTCGAACACTCAACCGACTGAGCCACCCAGGTGCCCCTTTTTCTTTTTAAAAACCGCTTTTATAAGCTGTTTTTATTTACTCATCTGTTTAAATTCTACACGTCACTGGTTTTTAGCATGGTCACAGAGTTGTGCCCTCGAGAGGCTATGCAGCCACGATAATTTCCATCACCCCAGGAAAGAAAAGCAGTCCCTCTCCCTTCCCATTTCTCTCCCACACACCTCGGCAGCCACCACTCCATCTGCTGTGTGTCTAGGTTGCCTGTTTGGATATTTTACACAGTTGGAGCCATACAGTATTTGCCCTTTTGTGTCTGGCTTCTTTGACTTAGCATAATGTTTTCAAGTTTCATTCATGTTTCTGTGCTGTGTTCCTTTTTATGGTCGAATAGCACTCCATGGTATGAATATACCACATTTTGTTTATCCATTCGTTAGTTGATAGACGTAGAATTGTTTCCACTTTTTGGCTATTAAAAATAACGTGTCTGTGAACATTCATGTGCAGGTTTTTGTGTGGACATGTGGTTTTATTTCACTTGGGTATATATCTGGGTGTGGAATTGCTTGGTCATGTTGGTTGGACATGCTCTTGAATAGGAGAATGAGCAATAAGAGAAAAATCCAGGAATGTTACCGAAGGGTGGGTGCCATGGGTGCCCAGATTTCTTCCACGGTAATTTCTTTGAAGCATGAACTGTTCTGTACGTAAGCTCCGGCTGTTAGAAACAAGATCAGTGGAAAACTGTGAAGTTCAGTAATACTACTAAAGCGATGACTAGAAAAAAAAATGAGGCAGTTTCCTTCTGTCTTAATTCTAGAAGTAGGGAGAGGGATTTAAGCCTTTTGATTTGTTCCCACAGCCAACTCCAAGCTTTCTACTTAGTGAGATTTCCTGTTTGATGGTAATTTGGGATTTGTAGTTTAGTTTAGTTTAGACTCAGGGCTGGCCCTGTTCTTATTTTATTGCTGTTTGTAAATAGATGTTCTTGACCTTCCCACTGACTTTTGAATTTAACTTTGTTATTCTTAGTGGTTGTGGTGCTGCTAGTAGGAGGTGTTCAGAAATGTGTGGTGAGATATTTTGGTTGTCACAAGACTTGAGGAGACCACTGGTACTTAGTGGGTGGGGTTCAGGAATACTAAATATCTGCAGTGCTTAGGACAGTTTGTACAGAGAAGAATTTTCTTTTTCAAAATGCCAACAGTGTGCCCTTTGAGACACGCTGTTTTAGGGAGCTGAAGTCCCTTGGTTATATAACTACTGGGCTTTTTCTTCAGTTTCTAGTTTGAGACTCCATTCCAGGGCAGGCATTCACAAACTGGCAGTTCGTGGACCAAGTCTGTCCGTAGATGTTTTTATTCGGCCATTATTTAAAAATCAGGAGAGTTGACATAAAAATCTGGGTTTCTGGCTTTTTTTGAGAAATGAGAAGTCGTGCCATTGCCTTCCCTCTTTTCTTACAGCAGCAGTCAGCCAGAGCAGAATAGATGGGGTTTGCCCTTTCCTGGTGCCGACTCAGCTGCTTCATTATTTATGTCACCTGCTGGGTTCCCGTAGTCAGGAACGGGGATGACACGTTTCCCTTTAATGACCAGGTCAGTTTCCTTTGGGGACCAGTTCTTTAGATTAAATATCAGACGTATTATCTTTTGATGCTGCATGTTAAGTGTTCTTTACCTTTTTTAAAAAGGATAAATAGCTCCTATTGACAAATTACCAAATTTAAGGCACAGTGGTAAGTGTTTTATATGTATTATTTAATCTACACAAATACTTTAAGAGGTGGGTGCTAACTCTGTGCCCATTTCATAGACCAGGGAACTGAGGCCCAGGAAGGTGCCGTTAACTTGTGGAGATCTCGTAGATAATGGATGGCGGAGCCAGGATCCCAGTCCAGATCCATTTGAGACCCGAGCCTGAGCTCTCAGCCACTGTGTTATGCAACCATTCTTTCTTACACACCTGGTTGGACTTTTTGGGGGGTAAGAAGTATCTTTTCAGCTTTATAACTGATGAGGGACTCTTTTAAAGCTATTTTGAATTTTGTAATTTTTTTAGGGAAATTGGATGACTCTTTCCTCCCTTTTCCCCTGTAGGCCTTTTCCCCATTAACTATGGCTAATCTGGGTTTCCTGTACTGTATTTCAGTCTCGTTACTATTTTAGGAGATTGCAGGGGCAGCACGTTTTTAAAAACGAGTTCGAGGTATGTTTGTACATTGATAATCTGTCAGCAGACAATGAAGCTGTGGACAAGATGCGATCAGTCAGCTGGGGTAATGGTTATTGCCGCTTCTGTCATTGGTTCGTACTGAGGGCTCAGTCCTCCATCGTAGGCAGCTGATGTGAGGGCGTTGCCAGGAGAGCCGGGTAGGGTATCTCAGTTCAGAGCATTTCTTCTGGCCGTCATTTGTTCCAGGGTAGGGCTAGCTGGAAATAGCTTTTCAGATGATATTTCAGGGACCTAGTGTGACAGTAGAAATGATTGATTCTGGCAGTGTTGGTGGTCCTTCTGTTAACTTACTTGTCAGCTCCAGAATGATGTGTTTTATACTGGGGCAAGACTACTCTGCACTGGACTTTTACCTTCATGTCCTTCAGTGGATGCTAAATACTCAACTTCATTCAGTTTTAACTTACTCTTAACTTGCTTTTTCAATATACCTCCCTAGGTGTTGTAGGTATAGAGTAAATGAGTTGGCATTGAAGTGAAATTAATTATTGAAAGATTTTCCCGTAAGTAGTTGGAATATTTTGAATTTATTAAGGATTATGTCATTCACATTCTTGATTTGAAGAGATTATTCCAGGCTATTCTCAGAACCGGAGTAATTATGAATGGAGAGACTAGTAGTAGTTTTTTGGTTTCGGTTTTTGTTTTTTGTTTTTTGGTTGGGGAGAATGGTAGAATATTTGACCATTTGGGTCAAACAGTGAAGTGCCGGCCAATGTAAGCATCTAAAGCAATCTCAGACATAGAAAAGCTTTCGAAGCAAGAACATTTTTCATTTGTGGTTACTGGTATGGGGTAACCTGTGTCAGTTTGAACAGAATACCTACAGCAAATACTATGAACCTAAGAGGTGCCCCTACCGGTTTTCAAGGTTGCCTGGGGTGGAACAAATTCTAGTGTTCTTAGAAAATCCTTAGGGATTTGAACTTTATTACACAGAGCGGTCTTCTTCCTTTTGCTCTTAGTGTCGAGTCACAGTTTCAACAAGCTTCAGCAATCTTTTAAGTTTAAAAGTCAGATGTCTATACGTGTTAGAAACTTTTAAAATGTTATTTTGCTATATCCTATACCCTTTATCAGGAAAATGCTTTGGGTGCTTTGCTGGGAGTGTAGGAAAGAACAGACAGCTGAAGTTATTATGTTCACAGAGTTTTATTAAGTATGATCATTGGAAATTGATTTAGAAACAAGGTTGTGGACATCTTCATTCAAAGAGAAAACTGTGATGCTCTAGGAATGAAGTGAAACTATTTTGGTTAACTAATAAAACGCTGATGTATTGCATTGATAGTTTCATTTGCTTTAGCTTCTCTCAGTGTACGCTAGAGGGCAGAACCACCCCCCCCCCCCCCCCCCCCAGCGGAAATGGTTCTTCTTTGGCTGCATACAAGGAACACGAAGCTTTCCTTGATTTGGTAGATTGAGTGCTTTACGTTTTTCTTGGCCTAATTAGGTTAGTCTCTTGCATGAGATTTCTAGGTACTATACAGTTTCTGCATTTTCTTTAATTAATATTTGTTTTGTTTTCAGCTCTGCCGTTGTGTTTAGAAAGTGAAAAATGGTTTTTCTTCTTTCATTTTCTTTCTTGAGATACAAAAGCTTGTATTGTATGCTTGTTTAATTACAAATAAGAAAGTAAAAATGACCCGTAGTGCCATCACTTAAGTTTTTTCAGAAAGGAGACAGTGAAATTTCCTTGCCACTTGCCTTCATTCCCAACTCCAGAGGCTAATGCAGTTTACCTTTGAACAACGTGGCATTTAGGGTTGCTGATCTCTCTAAGCAGTCAAAAATCTGTGTATAACTTTTGACTCCCCAAAAACTTAACCACTAATAGCCTGTTGTTGACCAGAAGCCTTACCGATAACATAGTCAATTAACACGTATTTTATATGCTACATGAATTATATACTATATCTTACCATAAAATAAGCTAGAGAAAAGAAAGTGTTAAGAAAATCATAAGGGAAAAAATGCATTTATAGTACTTTACTGTAAAAACACTGCGTATAAATGAACCTGTGTGGTTCAAATGCGTGTTGTTCAAGGTTGTTCAGTATAGTTGCTGATTATCAGTTTTACACAGATCCTTCCACTGTGCTAATACATTGTCCTTGTATATACATGAAAACAAAAATGGACTCTGTGTTAGTCTGCAACTTGTATTTTTACTTAACTGTCTGTTTTGGGCATCGTTTCAGGTTCAGTATGAACATGTATATATTTTTTGTGCCTGCATTGTATTACATTATGTAAATATTCTATAATTTGAGTAACCATTCCCTTATTGATGAACATTTAGTTTTCCAACTTTCACAGTTACGAATAATTCTGTAGTGATCCTTGCATATGCATTTTTATGTTCTCATGCTGTTATTTCTGGGGGACAGATTCTTAGAAATGGGATTGCTGGGTCATCATGTATATGCAACTTAAATCCTAATAGATGTGGCCAAATAGTACCAATTTGAAGTCTCTCCAGTGTTACGTGAAAGGGCCCATTTCTACACACCATTACTGGTATTCATCAAGGTCTTCTGCACAGTCATGACATTAACTAGATTTTCGTTATGTGCTAGTTTGATTTGTGTTTCCCCTCTGAAAGCCTTTACCAAAAAGAGACTTTTCAAGAATTAAAGTAATCCTAGGATGCCTGGCTGGCTCATTTGATTAAGTGTCCAACTCTTGGTTTTGGCTCAGGTCATGATCTCACAGTTTGTGAGTTCAAGTCCTGAGTTATGCTTGGGATCCTCTCCACCCCCTCCCACCCCTCCCCCACTCATTCTCTCCTCTCTCTCTCTCTCTCTCTCTCTCTCTCTCCCTCTCCTCAAAATAAATAAATGAATAAACTTTAAAAGAATTAAACTACTGCTATATTTCTGTGTATTTGCCAAATGTTACAGAAAGAATAAATTAAGATTTGAGTATCACCTATAGGTAGTCTCCATACTGTATCAAATCATCAAAGTTAGTTAATTCTCAGTCATCTAGGAGTTCAAGTAAAAATCTGAATTTTATAAACACTGAGAGAAATTGTGAGCCAGCTTAGGAACTGATCTATATTATAGATATGTATAATATATACATAAGATATACATAGATCTGTAATATAGATATATATAATTATCTATATTATAGATCAATTAAAATGCTTTGTGCGGTTTCTTTCTTAGGTCCTTAATGTTGGAAGTTACTATTCCCAAATGTTTTAAAGACAGTGAAGAATGTTACTTATCCTAAGCATAGCAATCGGTGATTCTTATTTTCTGATCAGGTTCTGATACAGGCATCTTGCTGCCATTTCATGGAAGGTTATGATTACATAGAAAGTTTTATATTAGGTAAATATTTTAATTTGGATCAGGGAATTTTTCTTATGGGAGAGGCCAAGCAGCTGTGTTCTAATTATTTTGGTCAGGGATTGAAAATCAATCTGATCTGAAGTCCAGCACTTACTGTATTCATTTGCTTAGCCTTGGATTCTTGCCAAAACCTTTACCCAAGGGAACCTATGATAAATTTAAGCTGAAATAACTTAAGACTTCTAAACTAGGTTAATATTTCTGTATCATTGTGAAAATGGAAGATTCCAAACCAGCATTCATCTTCAGGTCTAGTAATTTTAGATGCATATGACCATAAAAAGTCACAGCCTTTTGATTATTAGCCTCTCCTTGAATTTGAAATGTACAATTTCAGTAGCTGCTAATTTGTGAATGAGCAGGAAAAACTCATGTGTTGCCTTTGCTTCTGCTTTAAACTGGAATCTTTTAGCTCAGTTGCTTGTGAGATGGTGAGCTGTGAGAGGGAGATGCCAAAGGAGGAGAGTTTTCTCTACAGTTAGATAGTGACTTGTTTGGACCAGAAGTGAGAATCAGATTCAAGGAATACCATGTGCAAAACACTCTTGATCTTGGCCTTTCGTCTACTGTAGCGAGCTTCAAAAAAAGATGGGAAAAGTTTCCTTTAGCGCAGTAACCACAAGCATCATGTCTGCTTTCCAATTATGTTACTGTGTTGCACTGTGGGTGAACTGAATCCAAGTTTTTATACCGTTTCAAAAGCCATTCCAATTTCACTTTTGTTGGGCCAGTCTGGACCTCAATTTCTCAGTCTTGATGTGGTGAAGCCAGCTTTCCTATTGGGCTAACTTAGATCAGCTGTGTGTTTGACAGCATCGTGTAAGAAGGAGCCAGGCAGAATTCCAGCTGCATGAAGGGTTAGATTATAAAGTATCTGCCTTTATGAAATTGGAGTTCTATTTTTTTTAAGCTTCAGAAGAGTAGAACTTTGGTTAATACCGTAATGAAAACAAAGGATTAGTGTTTTTTAGGTATAGTATGGAGAGTTTGTGATAAAGGCTTTTATTTTCCTTACATTTTATCAGTTGCTGACGAAATTGGTTGGCAATGGAAAATCAAACACCACTCCTTTCTCCCTATGGTACTCTGTCTCAGGACACTCCCTGATAAGACTGGTACGCCTCTGAGCTTCTTACTGCCACCTTTGCTTTATTTGTTTAAGGTTTTGTCAAGATTCCTGGGTGTCTTCTTTTTATGCATGTAATAATATCATTTATCTACTCTAAAGCTTTAACCATCTCTTTTATGTTGGTGATTCTCTGCTCTGACCTTCCAGTTGGCCTTTCTTCTGCGCTCCAGACCCATATTTCTTACTGCTTGCTAGAAGTTTATTCTGAATTTCCTTGACATGACATTGGTCCAACATTCAACTCATTTCCTCTGAGTGCTCCCATTTTACAGAGCTGAAGAAATGGAGCCTGTGAAGTTAAGTAGCTTGTCCACGAGAGAGAGCCTGGACTGGAATCTAAGGCTTCTTTCCAATCCATCGTGGTCATCTGCTGAGCCAAAATGCCTGTCTGTCTCTAGAGGAAAGAATGTACCGCCGTGGTTTCCTCCATCACTCAGGGCATCTTCAGTTATTTCCCTTTCTTTTCCTTGCCTCCCCACCTGCCCAATCCATTCAGTGCTTTTAATTCTGCATTCAGAATGTCTGTAGATAATTATTTCGTTTCTTTCCCTCCCTCCTCTCCCCTCTTTCTCTCTGTATTTCACCTCCATTCCCATTTGCCTTTTTTCTGGGTATTAAGCATCTATCTCTGTGTAATTGGACTGTTTTCTAAAGGTTTGGACTATTGTAATTGTTTCCTAAGTTTACTGAAAGCCTGCAATCCCTCTTCCTGTATCCATGCTACATGCCACTGCTGAGATAATTTGGCAGAGATTCAGTGTAGATTATGACACTTTCTCAAAAATTTGATACTCGTCTACCGTTAAGTTCACATTCTTTGGCCTGATATTAGTGAACGCCATACTGTAGTCAACCACACCTTGTTGGGAGTTACTCTGTTTGACAGAAAAGAGTCTTCTCTACCGATATTCTCCTCCCTCCGCTTTGTTCAACTGTTCACTCTTCTCCCCTGGTTGCCCTCATCTCTCCATCTATTGGAATTCTGCCTCTTTTTCAAGTCCCACCTCTGCCCTCCCATACTCTTCCCTGGCACACACTCTCTTTGGATTCTTATTCCACTAATGGGCCCATTAAATGTTTGACCATGAATATAGTTATTTTATTCTTTCTTATTCATGCCCTATGAAGAATAAAGGCTCTTTTAAGCTCTTCTCTTTGACTTAGATTTCTGCGGTTTAAATACAATGTGGATTCATGGCTTTTGAAAGTCCTGAAAAATTCTCAAGTCTTATCTCTTTGAATATTGCCTCTTTTGCATTGTGTCTCCTACAACTCCTATTATTAGCTTTATGTCAGCTTTATGTCTTTGCACTCTGTCTTCCATATTATTTCACTTCTCCTTGGTATTTTTTATCACATTATTTCTCTGAGTTGCCTCCTAGTTATTTCCTGTTTTTCCCATGCTGTACGTTTTCTTCAGCTGTGTCTGATCTCTCTTAATTTGTCCACTGGGTTTAATTTCAGTGGCTGAGCTCTTTGTTTTTAGAAATTCTGTTTGGTTTGCTTTCAGATCTGTGTGTTCTTTTTTCCATAGGATCTTGGTTTTGGGGCTTTCTTTTTATTATTATTATTATTATTATTATTATTATTATTATTATTTGAGAAAGCATGTGCGGGGGAAAGGAGCAGAGGAAAAGAGAGAGAATCTCATGCAGGCTCTATGCTCAGCACATAGCCCAACGTGGGAGTCACTTCCACAACCCTGGGATCATGACCTAAGGTGAAATCAAGAGTCGAATGCTCAACTGACTTAGCTACCCAGCTGCCCCAAGGCTTTCTTTTTATATATAATCATTGTAAGTGTATACTTCTTTATAGTTCCTGTCTGATATTTCTCTTATGAGAAGTTCTTGGGGTTTTAAAGTTATCTTTATTTTATTTGTTGCCTCTCTTATGGTAGATTATTTCCTTTTGTGTTTAGTATTTTGTATTCATATTTAGCAAGGTTTTGTCTGTGGGGTGATCTCATATGGTGGAGGATGAAGTTGTATTTCTCAAAAGTGGGAGTGAATTTGTTTCTTCTAGATGCCATGACTTGGGCTAATTTTTATGTTAATTTCTTGCTTTGGACCTCCTGGAACATTTAGGTATTATCATTGAAATTAGAATTGTGAACCCCAAATCCACGTGACTCCAGGGTTTTAGTTCTTAAGAGAGACTTTCTCCCCTATCCCCCGCAACCCAGGCAGAGAGGCTTTCTTGTCTCCTCCTTGGGCTGTTAAGTGAATTTTTCCTGATCTGTCCTTTCCCTGAGCATGCATAGAGTTTCCACTTTATTTAGGATTTTAGTTCTAATTCTCCACCTCTGTAAGCCCAAGATAAGTCCTGTATGTGGATATAACAAAACCCAGGCGGAAGTTATTTAAACTTCTTCTCACTCCCCCATGGCCACTGTATCTGCTCATGTGCTACTTCTGTGGTTTTCAGTTCCTTCTTTGATCTTGATACTCTGGGGTTTCCCTTTCTTTCTTGTGAGCTTAGCTATACGTTTGAAATAATTTGGGGTATATCGAAGAATCTAGCATTTCTAGGTCTTTATTTGGAAAATGTTCAGGTTATATTAAGCATCCATTTTGCCTGAAATAGAAGTTCATCATGAGCACTTTAAAGATGAATACCCTATATTGCTTTTTTTTTACGTTTTCCTGCAGCTAGTACAAAGTTGTCCATTACATTTGATGAATTTGAAATTTCCTTTTTAAAGGAAACATTTTGACCACTGTGAGCATAGGAAGGAATACCCAGTACCTTTTAAAACCCATCAGATGATTTATCTTTCATATTAGTTATGAGCTATTGCTTCTCCTACCCAAGACCTATTGATACACATCATTAAAATACCGCATCTTAAATGTTCAGTGCTGGGGTGCCTGGGTGGCTCAGTCGGTTAAGCATCTGACTTCAGCCCCCACCCCACCCCCACCCCCGCATCAGGCTCTGTGCTGACAGCTCAGAGCCTGGAGCCAGCTTCTGATTCTGTGTCTCCCTCCCTCCCCCCTTGCCCCTCCCCCACTCTCTCTCACACACACACACACACACACACACTCTCTCTCTCTCTCTCTCTCTCTCTCTCTCTCTCTCTCAAAAATAAATGTTAAACATTTTTTTAAGAATAAATAAAATTAAATGTTCAGTGCTTTATCCTTTTGAGCTATTGACATTGCTCTGTTTGTTGGGTTTCCCAGTTCTGTTTAGAAACAAAATATCTGGAAATACTTTCTGATATAATTTCTAAAACATCCATGAATTTTCTTATGTGAAATTCTCTTATATCTATCTCACTTTATTTGTAACCCCCCTTTCATCTCCATCTTTCTGTTTTGAAAATCGTTATCCATCATTATTGTGGACCTTCTTTTTGTCTGTCTAGTGTCTGACCCCCTCGGAGATCTTCAAGAAAACTTGTAGATGCCACACTTTGTGGGAGGCAAGAAGCTGAAAATTCAAAACTTTTGATTTCCCACCCTTCTCAGCTCCAGTTTTTAGTTTGGAGCTTCGACTTCATGAGTCAGACATCTGCCCAAGGTAATGAACCCAGGAGTGCTGAGGCAGAGGCCAGGAGCACTGCAGATCTCGGGCCCTCCAGTGCGGGGGTCCCGGGTGGGGGAGGCCAGCTGGAGCACATACAGAGCAGCCATAACAGCTGTGTCCTCACTAGCATAGGTCTGTGGTGTGATTTGGGGACATTGTATCCAGCCTCTGAATGTAATATTTTAGCCCTCCTGGATTTTGTGAGTAACCCAGTACCTTTTTATTATGGTTATTGTTAAGCTTTTTATTTTGAGAGATTGTAGATTTACATGTAGTTGTATAAAATAATACAGAGAGATTCCTTGAGCCTTGGCCCAGTTTTCCCTTATGGAAACATCTTCTAGTGCCCCAACCAGAATAATGACATTGAGACGGTCAAGATAGAAAACATTTCCAGTCCACTAGGATCCCTCATGTTGCTTTTTTTTTTTTTTTTTTTTTTTTAATTTTTTTTTTCAACGTTTTTTATTTATTTTTGGGACAGAGAGAGACAGAGCATGAACGGGGGAGGGGCAGAGAGAGAGGGAGACACAGAATCGGAAGCAGGCTCCAGGCTCCGAGCCATCAGCCCAGAGCCCGACGCGGGGCTCGAACTCACGGACCGCGAGATCGTGACCTGGCTGAAGTCGGACGCTTAACCGACTGCGCCACCCAGGCGCCCCCCTCATGTTGCTTTTATAACCACACCCACCTTCCTACTGCCCTCTGGCAACACTCATTTGTTCTCCATTTGTATAATTTTGCCATTTCAAGAATGTTTTATAAATGAAAGCATACAGTAAAAGCCTTTTAAAATTGGCTTTTTTTTCACTCTGCAAATTCATTCAGGTTGTGGTTTTTTTAGATCAGTATCTTTTATTGTTGACTAGGATCCTGTGCTATGGATGCACCACAGCTCCCTTCACTGTTCATCCACTGAAGGACGTCCGGGTTTCCTGTTCAGGCTATTACAGATAAAGTGCTATAAATATTCGTGTACGGGTTTTTGTATTGCCACTATGACAAATTACCACAAATTTAGCTGCTTACATAGCACAAATTTATTCTTTTAACTTTTTAGGCAGAAGTCCAAAATGGATCTCACTCTATTGAAATCAAAGCAGGTTTGTGTTTCTTATGATTGTAGGACTTAGATTCTCATTTCCTTGCTGCCTTGTCAGCTGTGGACCATTCCCAGCGTCAGGAGACCATCCCCATTTTTGGTTGCTGGCCCCCTTCTTCTGTTGTCAAAACCAGCAACAACTTGATTTCCCCCTCAAAGCTGTGAATCTCAACTTCTTACATCTGTTTCATCTGTCTGACCCAGCTGGGGAAGGGCCTCTGCTTTTAAGGACTCCTGTTTAACACAGGAGTGATTGGGCCCACACAGATAACCTAGGATGAATCTCCCCTATCTCAAGATCCATACTCTTAGTCACATCCCTTTTGCTGTAAATGGTAACTAATTCACAGATTTGGGCCCGGGGGTGGGGATACGGTGTGGGCATCTGTGGTAGCCCTTATTAGAATTTCATTTCTCAGAGACAAATACTCAGAGGGGTGCAGTTGCTGGGGCCAATGGTGGTTGCATATTTAGGGTTTTTTGTTTTTGTGGGTTTCTTTAATCTCAAAAAAATTATTTTAAGTAAACTCCACACCACATGTGGGGCTCGAACGCACAACCCTAAGATCAGGAGTTGCATGGTCTACTGACTGAGTCAGCCAGACACTCTACATGTTTAGTTTTTGTAAGAAACTGCCAAACTTTTCCAGAAGGGCTATACCATTTTACCTTTCCACCAGCAGTGTATAAGGGATATAATTTCTGCACATACTCATCAACATTTAGTATTGTCACCATTTTTCATTTTAGTCATTCTGATGATAGTCATTCTGATTTAGTCATTCTGAAGCATATATAGTGATGCTTCATTATGACTTCAGTTTACATTTCCCTAATGTTAATGGTGTTGAACATCTTTTCAAGTGCTCTTTTGCTATCTAGATATGTTTTTTGGTGAAATGTCTGTTCATATATCTTGCCCGTTTTCTAATGGGATTGTTTGGGTTTTTACTGTTGAGTTTTAAGAGTTCTTTATATATTCTAGGTATCAGTCCTTTATCAGTTATGTGATTTGCAAATACTTTTTTTCCAGTTTGTAAGTTGTCTTATCCTTTTAAGAGGATCTTTTACAGAGCAAATGTTTTAATTTTGATGAAGTCCAATTTATCAATTTTTTCCTTTTATGGATTCCACTTTTGATGTCAAGTCTAAGAATTCTTTGTCTGGCCCAAGATCCCACATATTTTCTCTTTTGCTTTTTTATAAAAGTTTTAGAGTTTTATGGTTAAGCCCATGATGCATTTTTGAGTTAATTTTTATATAATTTAGCAAGTTTAGGTCAAAGTTAATCTTTTTACCTGCGCTGTCCATTTTCCAGCACCATTTGTTGAAAAGACCATCTTTGAATTGTTTTTGCACCTTTGTCATTGAATTGCTTTTGCACTTTGGTAAAAAAAATTAGTTTGGTATATTTGTGTGGATCTATTTCTGGACTCTTATTCTTTCCATTTACATGTGTCTATCCCTCTGCCAGTACCACAGTCTTGATGACTAACGTATATAGTAAGTCTTAAAATCTGGTAGATTGACTCCTCCCACTTTATTCTTTTCAAAATTAACTATTCTGTTTCTTTTGCCTATATATATGTTTATATTTATATTTATATTTATATTTATATTTATATTTATATTTATATTTATATATTAGAATAATTATGCTTCTGTCTACAAAAATACTGGGAATTTGGTAGGAATTGCATTAAGACTTGTTACGGACTGAATTGTTTGTCCCTTCCCCAAATTCTTAGGTTCAAGCGTTAATCCTCAGTGTGAGTGTATTTTGAGATAGGGCCTTAAGGAGGTAGTTAACGTTCAATGAGTTCATAAGGGTGAGGTCTTAATCAGATAGTACCAGTATCTGATCTTGGACTTCCAGCCTCCAGAACTGTGAGAAAATAAATTTCTGTTGTTTAAGCCACCCAGTGTATGGTATTCTGTTATGGTAGCCCAAGCAGACTAATACAGACCTATATATCAATCTGAGGGGAATTGATACCTTTGCTGTGTTGAGTCTTCCAGTCTATAAACATGTTATATCCATGTCCTTCCATTCATCTAGATCTTTGATTTCTTTGATCAGCATTTTGTAGTTTTCAACCTACAAATCCTATACATGTTTTGTTAGACTTATATGTAATGTTTTTCTTTTCAGTGATTATAAATGGTACTATATTTAAATTTTCAGTGGCCACTGGTTCATTGCTAGTATATAGAAATATAATTGATTTTTGTATGTTTATCTTATGTCCTGCAACCTTGCTGAACTGTGTATTAGTACTATGAATTTTTAATCACTCCTTGGGATTTTCTGCGTAGGTAATTATTATTGCTTTTTGCTTTCTTCCCTTGTTGCACTGGCTCAAGGTTATGGCACTGTGTTGATTAAAAACAGTGAGAAGCCCTGTTCCCGGTCTTAGGGAGAAGCATTCAGTCTTTTGGTTAGCTTTAGGTGTTTTGTAGATGTTTTTAATCAAGTTGAGTAAGTTCCTCTCTACTCCTAATTTTTTCAGACTTTCATCGTGAATGGGCGTTAAATTTTGTCAAATGCTTTTTCTGTGAAGATTGATATAATCGTGTTTTTTATAACAGCTTTATTGATATGTAATTTACATACCCTACAACTCACCCATTTAAAATGTACAATTCATTAGTTTCTGTATATTCACAGAGATTTGCAAACATCATGATGGTTAATTTCAGACCATTTTCATTGCCCTAAAAAGAAATCCTGCACCTGTTATCTGTCACTCCCCCATTTAGCCGTCGCTCTTCCATTTTTTCTAGCTCCCCCCCCACCAGCCTAGGCAACCATTAGACTTTCTCTCTATATGGACTTCTGTGTTCTGGACATTTCATGTAAATGGTATATACAGTATGTGGCTTTGTGTCTGGCTTCTCTGAATTAGTAAAATGTTTTCAAGATTCATCCATGTTGTAGCATATTTCAATACTTTGTTTCTTTTTATTGTCAAATTTTTGACATTTTTCAGTTGATAGGCATTCACGTTGTTTCCACTTTTTGACTAGTATGAATAATGCTATGAACATTTCTACACAAGTTTTACTATGGACATCTGTTTTCATTTCTTTCGGATGGGAGGAAGTAGAATTGCATGGCCATATGGTAACTCTTTTCAGCTGAGAAACTGCCAGACTTCGCCAGGCAGTGGCTGCACTGTTTTACATTCCAACAAGCAATGTATTAGGGTTCTAGTTTCTCCACATTCTCATCAACACTTGTCATTATCCCTCTTTTTGATCATAGCCATCCTAGGGGGTATGAAGCACTATCTCATTGTAGTTTTGATTTGCATATCCCTGGTGGCTTATGTTGGTGATCTTTTCATGTGCTCATTAGCTGTTTGTATATCTTCTTTGGAGATGTATCTATTCACAACCTTTCCTCATTTTTAATTGGGTTATTTGTCTTTTATTACTGAGTTGTAAGAGCTCTTTATATATTCTAAATATAAGTACAAGTTCCTATCAGATAAATGATTTCTAAATACTTCTCATATATGGGTATTTTTTCACTTTCTTGATCATGTCCTTTGCAGCTCAAATTTTTTTTGATAAAATCCAATGATTTTTTTTTTTTTTTTTGCCACTCATGATTGCATATCTAAGAAACTTTTGTCTAACTTAAGACCATATTAACCCTTATGTTTTCTTCCAAGAGTTTTATATTTTTAGGGCTTAACATTTAGGTGTTTGATCATTCTGAGTTAATTTTTGTTTATAGTGTGATGTAGCAGTCCAACTTCCTTCTTTTGCATGTGGATATCCAGTTGTACCATTCTTGAAAAAAATATTCTTTCCCCATTGAATTGTCTTGGTACCTTTGTTAGAAGTCTGTTGACTTTGGGGTGCCTGGGTGGCTCAGTCAGTTAGGCATCCGACTCTTGGTTTCAGCTCAGGTCATGATCTCACAGTTTTGTGAGTTCGAGCCCCGCATCGGGCTTTGTGCTGACACTGTGGAGCCTGCTTGGAATTCTCTCTCTCTCTCCCCCTCTCCCTGCCACTCCCCCTCCCTCCCTTTCTCTCTCTCTCCCCCCCCCACCCAAAATAAATAAACTTAAAAATTTTTTTTTTCTTAAAGTCAGTTGACTTTAACTAGGTTTATTTCCAGAATCTCAGCTGTATCCTTTTGATTTCTGTGTCTATCCTTATGCCAGTATACATTGATTATTTTCAAATATTGAACCAGCCTTTCATCCCTCACTTGGTTATGTTGTATAATTCTTTTGACTATTGTTGAATTCTATTTGTTAATATTTTAAGAATTGTATGTCTGTTTCTGAGAAATGTAGGTATTAGTTTTCTTATTTTGTTTTTGTACTGTCTGGTTTCAGTATCAGACAGTGTTAACTTTATAGAATGAATGAGTAAGTGTTCCCTCCTTTTCTGTTTCTGAAAGACATTGTGTAAAATTGATAGATTCTCCAGTGAAACCATCTGGACCTGGAGATTTCCTTTTTGATAGTTTTAAAAATATAAATTCTGTTTCCTTAATAGTTACAGGGCTTATCAAATAGCTATTTCATAGTGGATGTGTTGTGGTAGTTTGTGTTTTTTGAGGAGTTGGTGTTTTTGTCAATTTTGTCAATTTTGTCATTTTGTCAATTTAAATTGTTAAATTTATGTGGGTAGGATTTTGTAACATTCTCTTATTATCCTTTTGAGGTTTGTAGCGATTACTCGTTTTATTCCTGATGTTGGTAATTTATTTGTTTGTGTGTCTTGCTAGAGACTTTTCCATTTTATTGATTATTTTCAAAGAAGTGACCCTGTTTCATTGTTTTTTCTCTGATTTCACTGACTTCTGCTTATTATTTCTTCACTTCTGCTCACTTTGCATATTGCATTTATATTGTTGTTGGAGAGCCTCCTCTTTATGATTTCAACTCTTAAATTTGTTGACGTTAGTTTTATGGCCTTGGATATGGTCTGTCTTAGTATATATTCTGGGACACTTGCAAAGCCCAGTATTCCTTTTTGTTCCTCTCAGTATCTTTTTAATAAATTCCTTTTCTGTCTTAATTCGCCAGAGTCAGTGTCTGTGTCTTACATATAAAAATTCCAACTAATACCCCTCTCTACCTGAATTTGTTAATAGCCTTTAGTTTAGCACTTACTGCACTCTCCCAACTTATATATGTCTCTACCACTGCACAGTGAGCTTGAGGGCATAGACCTTGTATCTTTTTTTTTTTGTATGTCTACTCTGATACATGGTAAATAACTTACAGGTGTTTGTTGAATGAATGAATAAATGAATGAATAGCTTTTATTAATGACCACCATTTTTTAAAAGCCTTGGGTAGACTTTGATCTATGGAGATTTCATTCTTACCTCTTTGGTTGTGTCTGTTCTGTCAGTCTTCATCCTAAAAGTAGAGTGCTTTTCGCCAGAGTGGCTAAAATGAACAAATCAGGAGACTATAGATGCTGGTGAGGATGTGGAGAAACGGGAACCCTCTTGCACTGTTGGTGGGAATGCAAATGGGTGCAGCCGCTCTGGGAAACAGTGTGGAGGTTCCTCAAACAATTAAAAACAGATCTACCCTATGACCCAGCAATAGCACTGCCAGGAGTTTACCCAAGGGATACAGGAGTGCTGATGCACAGGGGCACTTGTACCCCAATGTTTATAGCAGCACTCTCAACAATAGCCAAATTATGGAAAGAGCCTAAATGTCCATCAACTGACAAATGGATAAAGAAATTGTGGTTTATATATGCAGTGGAATACTACGTGGCAATGAGAAAGAATGAAATATGGCCTTTTGTAGCAATGTGGATGGAACTGGAGAGTGTTATGCTAAGTGAAATAAGTCATACAGAGAAAGACAGATACCATATGTTTTCACTCTTATGTGGATCCTGAGAAACTTAACAGAAGACCATGGGGGAGGGAAAGGAAAAAAAAAAAAACGTTAGGGAGGGAGCCAAACCATAAGAGACTCTTAAAAACTGATACATATATACACATATATGTATCATATATGTATGATACATACACACATACATATATGTATGATACATATATATGTATCATATATGTATTATATATACATATACATATATATACATATACATGTATGTATATATATATATACACATACATACATGTATATGTATATATATATGTATATGTATATATATATGAAGGATACATTCTTTAAAAAAAAAAAAAGTTGGGGCGCCTGGGTGGCTCAGTCGGTTAAGCGTCCGACTTCAGCTCAGGTCATGATCTCATGGTCTGTGGGTTCGAGCCCCGCGTCGGGCTCTGTGGTGACAGCTCAGAGCCTGGAGCCTGCTTCAGATTCTGTGTCTCCCTCTCTCTCTGCCCCTCCCCTGCTCATGCTCTGTCTCTCTCTGTCTCAAAAATAAATAAAACGTTAAAAAAAACTTAAACAGTAGAGTGCTTTTGGTTCCACACCTGTGTTCAGCAAGTAACTGACCCCGGAAACAGACCGTGATATTTATTATATGATTGGAATGACATTTTATTTCAGCTTAATCATACCATAGTTCAAGCATAGACATGTGAGAAGTTCCTTACTCATTCCACAAGACTCATTTTGCAACTCCTACTGTTTCCTTTATTTCAGGTTGACTTGTCCTTTGGTAGAACTGTTGTTTGCACAGCAGTGCATTTCACAGCACACATTCTTGTTAGAGTGAGCAAAAGCTTTGATTTGTGCCTGGAAGCCTTGTTTCCTAGCCAGGAAGCACATGGTATTCCCTCAGCCTTTCCTGCACTTAACTTTGGGTTTCCTTATGGATAAGGAAACAGTTGTTTTCTCCCATTTAGCCTAGGTGCCAGATGAAACTGGATCTGAGGGATTTTGAACTACAAGGTGTCCTGTGACTAAAGTACTCAGGCTGTGACTGGTGACTGCTAGGAAAATTGCTCTGTGGAATAGATGGGATACATGTGGGAGACATAGCGGGGACATAAGCTAAATATTCTGCCACTTGGCATGTTATCCTATTTATTGGTAAGGCAGTTTGGAGTGACTACCTCTTTGTTGCTTTGGGGGATTTTCTTATGGCTTCTACTGCAAGAAAAAATAGAACTGAGTGAACTGATGGGAGGGGCAGTGGAGAAATAAACTTGGGCTTTTGGAGTGATTCCCTGACTTTCATTCGTGAGTACATTTAGTGGCTTCATGTTTTTCCTGCTTTGAAGCTAAGTTGACTAGATTGCGCTTGAACACAGGAAGTCTTTTCTAGATCTTCTCTCATACTTAGTTTCTTATCTTCTTTGCCTCTTTCTTGCCTTACCGTTTCTTTTCTTTTTCTTTTCTTTTCTTTTCTTTTCTTTTCTTTTCTTTTCTTTTCTTTTCTTTTCTTTTCTTTTCTCTTCCCTTCCTTCCCTCCTTCCCTTCCTTCCTTCCTCCCTTCCTGTCTTGCTTTCTTTCTTGTAATTTCAGCTAGATGACTTGTTAAATGGACATTCATTGAAAATATTCAAGAAAGGGGTGAGATACAAATAAAGCAAAGTTTCAGAGAGGTAAAGATACCATTTTAGTTGTGATTAGTATGCTTTCATCTCATTTATAAATTACAAACTACAGGAAAGTACGTTGAGATTTGTGGTGACTCACATCAGTATAGTGGTAGAAGAATGAGGGAGAGCAATTTAATGACAGTTCTCCATATTCCAGGCTTTAATATTTTCTCAATCTTTGTTCACAAGATGTATCTGATGGCATCCGTTAACTAGTGCCTGTGAGTTCCCCATAGCATTTGACCTTCATGGCAGGAGATGGCTTAGTCTTAGGAGCCTTCAGTGTTCAATTCAGTCAATTTTATACATCCACATAGCCACCACCCAAAATAAGATCTAGTATGATTCCATCACCCCAGAACGTTCCCTCGTGTCTCTTTCCAGTTGGTTCTCTTCTCCCACTTCCTCAACACCCTGTGCTTCAGGCAACTACTCATTTTTATTATGATGGATTAGTTTTGCCTGTACCAGAACTTCATGTAAATCAAATCATACATTGTGTAACTATTTTGTGCCTGGCTTCTTTTATTTATTACATTGTTTTTGAGACTCATCTGTGTTGCTGTGTCTATCAGTAGTTCATTTTTTTTAATTTCCATTCTATAAGAATATACCAATTTATCCAGCCATCCTATTGATGGGCATTTGGGTTTCCAGGTTTTTGTTTTTTGTTTTTTGTTTTTGTTTGTTTGTTTTAATTTTGAAGACCTATGTTTTTATTTCTCTTAGGTAAGCAAGTACCTAGGAATGGTATTTCTAGGGCACAGGGTAGATGTGCATTTAATGTTATAACAAACTGCCAAACAGTTCTTTTGAGTGATTGTGCCATTTTATGTTTCTGCCAGCAGTGTATGAGGGTTTCACTTGGTCCATTTCCTTGCCCACATTTGGTATTATCTGTCTTTTTTATTTTAGTGGATGTGAAATGCTATCTGTTGTGGTTTTATTTTTTTTTTAATATTCATTTATTTATTTTGAGTGAGAGAGATGCGTGTGTGTGAGCGGGGCATGGGCAAAGAGCAAGGGAGAGAGAATCCCTCACAGGCTCTGCACTGTAGACATGGGGCTCCAACTCATGAACCATGAGATCATGACCTGAGCCAAAATCAAGAGTCATATGCCCAACTGACTGAGCCATCCAGGTGCCCCTCTCTTATGGTTTTAAATTGTGTTGCTCTAAATAATGATGACATCTTTTCGTGTGCTTATTGGCCATTTGTATCTGTTCTTTTGTGAAATGTCTCTTCCATTCTTGTTTTGTATTGGGTTGTTCCTCAGTCTATTGTTGATTTGTAGAATTCCTTTATGTATTCTGGATAATGGGTACTTTGTCTGTTATAAATGTTACTGAGTATTTTTCCTGGTCTTTGTCTTGCCTGTTCACTTTTTTCTGGTGTGTATTGATGAACATAAATTTAAAATTTTGATGAAGTTCAGTTTATCTGTTTTTTCCTTTTATGGTTAGTACTTTTTTGTTTCCTAAGAAATCTGCCTATCTTAAGGTTGAGATTTCTCTTTCTCTCTCTTTTTTCTTTTCTTTTCTTTTCTTTTTTTTTTTTTAGAAACTTTATGGTTCAGGGCTAAAGTTGAGGTTTTTGCTGTCTTGGATTTTTATATAGGGATACATTTTAGGTTTTTTAAAAGTGTCATAGAAGTAATACCTGGCTATTGAAGAAATTCAAACAATACTAAAAGATGTAGAAGATGAAATGAAAGTTAGTAGTTTGACATTTCTTTTTCTAGGCCGCCTCTGTCTTGTACAGCAGTCAGTCTTGAGTACCCATATACAGTCAGTGCTGTTGGGCACCTGAAATGTGGCTAGTCCAAATTCAGGTATAAGTGTAAAATACACACTAAGTTTTCAAGACTTCATAAGAAAAACATAACTAAACCATTTCAATAATATTTATATCAGTTACTCCTTTGAAATGGTAACACCTTTAACATACTGGTTAAGTGGAATCAATGATTAAAATTCATTTTACCTTTGCATTCTTTAATGTCCTTTCTATAAAGTTTCACATTCTGTATATGGCTCTCATTATATTTCAGTTGGACAGCTCTATTCTAGATCTTTCCCTAAGCTTTTAGTATCTGTGTATATGTATCTGTGTATGGAATTTCTTTTCACATATAAAATTGCTTTCGGGGCGCCTGGGTGGCGCAGTCGGTTAAGCGTCCGACTTCAGCCAGGTCACGATCTCGCGGTCCGTGAGTTCGAGCCCCGCGTCAGGCTCTGGGCTGATGGCTCGGAGCCTGGAGCCTGTTTCCGATTCTGTGTCTCCCTCTCTCTCTGCCCCTCCCCCGTTCATGCTCTGTGTCTCTCTGTCCCAAAAATAAATAAAAAACGTTGAAAAAAAAAAATAAATAAAATAAAATAAAATAAAATTGCTTTCATTTATATAATAGTATCATCTAAGCCTACTTTCCTGAAATTCATCATTTTTGCTTAAAAATGCAAAATACGTACACTAATACGTTTCATGTTAGTGCATGTAAATTTATCTGATATTCTTATTAATGGCTGCACAGTGTTATCTTTTTAGTGTTCTATAACTTATAAAGAGCCATTTCCCCATAAAAGACATTTAGCTTATCTGCCATTTTGCTCTCTGATAAACAGTGTGTTTGTAGAGACAGCTTCATATTTAGAAAGGCAAGAAAACCCATGTTAGAAATTTCTTCTCAAATAGAAACGGTTTTTACTGCTAGGATGGGTGAATTGTATAGAGGAAGTCAAGGTTTCCCTTATAAAGGACAGAATGGCTTCCTAGCTATAATCAGAACAGTCTTGAGGGCAAATACAATATAGTGTGTTTCTCCCACTTGAGTTCAAACTGTGCCTCTCTTATGTTCACTGAGTTTAGGCAGGATAGAGAGGGTCACGAAGGCAAAGAACCCAGGTTTCTGTGTCTCAGCTTAGGGGAGGTTTTCTTTTTTTAATGTTTTCTTTTTGTTTTTTTGAGAGAGAGGGAGAGCACGTGTGAGATGGGGAGGGGCCGAGAGAGAGGAGAGAAAATCCCAAGCAGCCTCTCTGCTGTCCGTGCAGAGCCCTACACTGGGCTCTATATCACACCGAGATGATGACCTGAGTAGGAATTAAGAGTTGGATACTTCAACCGACTGAGCCATCCAGGTGCCCCTCAGCTTGGGGGAGTTTTTAATGCCTGCTATGTGAAAATTCTTGCGAAAAGCTTCCTTCTTCGCCAATTCTTTTTTTTTTTTTTTTTTTTCCATAGAGCAAAACGACTTTCCTAGTATTTATAAAACATTATGTGAGCAGTCATTTTGTGGGAAGAAAGACCCTGGAAAGAACGAATCTGTAAGCATTAGCAAGAATGAATGAGATGAGATTATTTAAATATACTTTGGTCAATTTAACATCTGTTTGTGAGTGGTGAAATGAGTCATCATTTTATTTCCATAAATATGGAAATATGGGAAATATGCCTCCTTTTCAATTAGCACATGGAACTGATAAATCCAGACCTTGGAGTAGTTTTCAGAGGCAGGGAGGAAGTAGACAGATGGGAGCAGCTGTCTGGCAGAGGTGTCAAGCACATCGTCACTGTTTTATCCCCAGGCCAGGGTTGTTTCGGTTCCTAAACTGAGAATTAAGACTGTGATCTAATTCTGTGCCTGGGAATGCCTTTAAGACAGCGGGATCATGAACTTTTTCATCTTAACACTTGATAAAATTAATTTTCCCTTTCACTTAGCAATTTGCCTTTATTTTTTGTAATTTTTTTTAGTTTTATTTATTTTGATAGCGAGAAGCGTGTGTGTGAGAGGGGAAAGGGCAGAGAGAATCCCAAGCACGCTTTGTGCTGTCACGTGCCCGACGCAGGGTTCCATCTTCATGAGATCATGACCTGAGCCAAAATCAAGAGTAGGATGAACCAGCTGAGCCACCCAGGAGTCCCAGCATTTGCCTTTAGAATTTTGGAACTAAAATGTTTCCTTGGGGAGGCTTTTATTTTCTTCTCCCTGACACCTGTGTTCTAGCTTATTTAGGATTCAACCAAGCATTCAAATGTGTGTGTGTGCGCGCGCTTTTAAATACCTGGGAGATGGGTGCCAGAAGAAAAGTTAGCGCTCTCTTGTGTAAACGAGCGGTGGTTTTATTTTTCTTCATGAAACAAAACCTGGAAGAAAAAGTTGAGGGAACTTTGCAAGCAGTTGAAAAAGTAGACTGACTTCCAGACCTTAGCCTGAGTTGAGGCATAAGTAGAGTACCTCTCTTAGGTTTTCTCTTGATTCTTTCATGAAGATATTGATGCTCTGATCCTGGTCTTGAGTTTTTAAACACTGCTAGTTCTGTTTGGATTCTGGAACCATTTTTGCAGGCATCTATATATTACTTTCTTAAAGAACTGGAAAGTTCCACTGATCTAGATTCTTTGACAGAAGTTGACATTTTATTGACTCAGCGCTCCCAGCTAGAGTCTTGAAATTGTGGTTGTGTTCCTGCTGCCCGATGTTATTATTTGTGAACAGATATGAAAACCTTATACATCTGAATTTTGTTACCACTAGATTGTGTTAACTTATTTTTATTTGGAGATTCTTAGTTCTTCGTCAAACTCTTCAGATTAAGACCCTTCTTGTAACTATTACTTTGAGCCTCTGGTATATTTTACAGTAAAGGGAAGAGAATGCTGTCATTAATGTTATTCTTGTCTCCTTCTTTGGAAGTAGGTAGAGTATAATTATATGTGCTTTTGACTTGGGCAGTCCTGCTTGGTTCAAACCCTAGTTTCACAGAATTCTTTAAGCTGTAGAATGAAGATTGTAATTCCTACCTATGAGCTGTTTTGAGAATGATATGAGATCAAGTGTCTTGATACCCTTGCTGGCACAGAAGGGCTCAATAAAAATTAGTTCTTGATCCCTTTTACCCCTTCTCAAATAAAAAGGTTCACTTACTAGTTAATATTTGGACAAAGAAATTATAAAATGATCAGGAAAATCAGAAGCAGAGTTAAATAGATGAAACTTAAAACTGATGAAAAACCTACATAGGTTTATTCAATATTTACCTTCCTTCTTCTAAGTGAAATATTTAAATTAGAAGAGAATGCTCTCTGGCTGAAGTTTCACTGACTTTTCTCTGCTCATCTTAATGTATAAAGAGACATCTGGGGTGCCTGGGTGACTCACTTGGTTAAAATGGCTGACTTCGGTTCAGGTCATGATCTCACACAGTTTGTGAGTTCAAGCCCCGTGTCTGGCTTTGTGCTGACAGCTCAGAGCCTGGAGCCTGCTTCAGATTTTGTGTCTCCTTCCCTCTCTGCCTCTCTCCAGCTTGTGCTCTCTCTCTGTCTCTCAAAAAATGAATAAACACTAAAAAATAAAAAAATAAAAATAAAGAAGGGAAGGAAGGAAGGGAATATCTGAGGGGAGTCTTAGAAATAGGTTCTTCCTGGGGCGCCTTGGTGGCTCAGTCACTTAAGTGTCCAACTTCAGCTCAGGTCATGATCTCAGGGTTCGTGAGTTCAAGCCCCATGTCAGGCTCTGAGAGCCTGGAGCCTACTTCCGATTCTGTGTCTCCCTCTTCTCTCTGCCCCTCCCCTGCTCATGGTGTCTCTCTCTCTCTCAAAAATGAATAAACATTAAAAAAAATTTAATTTTTACAAAAACATTTAATTTTACAAAATTTTAATTTTTTTTAATGTTTATTCATTTTTGAGAGAGAGAGTGAGACAGAGTGTGAGTGGGGGAGGGTCAGAGAGAGGGAGACACAGAATCGGAAGCAGGCTCCAGGCTCTGAGCTGTCAGCACAGAGCCTGATGCGGGGCCCGAACTCATGGACCACAAGATTGTGACCTGAGCTGAAGTCGGATGCCCAACCAACTGAGCCTCCCAGGCGCCCTGAAAATTTCTTTTAATAAAAAAAAAGAAATAGGTTCTTTCCGTGAATGTTAGGCTATATTAGTGTTTTTATGTGTTGGAATATAGAAACATGTATTCAGAAAACAGCCTGAATTAGCAGAATAAGAACTTCTCAACTACAGAAGAAGCTTAACTATAGGATTTATGAAGATATTCGCCATAAAAAAAATTCTTTTGAGTTTGTGGAAATCTTTAAGCTTCTTAGTTTGCTTTGATATCACTGTTTTTTAAGTTCTCAATTTCATTTATTTAAGGTATCAATTAGCCAGTGTTTGATCATTTACAGTTATGTATACCTACACATACACAGAAAGAGAGATCACTAATTAGGAAGTTGTATATATTTCTGCTGGCCCGTTGAAGTAAAATATTTTAACTTGTAGCCTGTCCCAGGAAACCTTTGGCAGTGTCTGCAGGCCCTTGTGGCTGTCCTACCCTGGGCTGGGGACAGGGGAGAATACTACTGGCATCCAGGGGTTAGAAGCCCGGGCTGCTGCTAAACATCCTGTGGTGTTATCCAGGACAGCTCTTCACAAGAAAGAATTGTCCAGTTTGAGATCTCGGTGCCTAGGTTGAAAAATCTTCAGCCTGCGGTGACGCCCGTGTGAATATTTAGCTATTTGTTTTTTACAGTTGTAAAATTTGCCTTTTTCTGTACTTGCACAGTACATGCTTATATATAGGACATATTTGATAAATAAACACATAAACTAAGGCAGGTCCCATCTTGAATTTCATCGTGGAGAGGTCCTTTTGCAAATGAGTTCATTTCTGGAAATTGATCTTTAATTTTGTCTAGTAAGATTTATGGACTGTTTGTTATCAGCCTAGTGCCAATTAAAGGCTCCTAAGGAATATTAATGAAATGCTTGATAATAACCTTTATATTAAAAGTATGTATAATATATGAAGCCTCTCAAAATATAAGACGGACCATGTTTGAGTGCCAGAATATATAGCACTAAAAAGAAATATTTAAAAAATTTTAAGAGGGGGATGCCTGGCTGGCTCAGTAGGGCATGTGACTCTTGGTCTTAGTGTTGTGAGTTTGAGCCCCACGTTGGGGAGTAGATTATACTTAAAAAATTTTTTTTAAGCAAACTTTTGGGGCACCTGGGTGGCTCGCTTGGTTGTGTCCGACTTTGGCTTGGGTCACGATCTCACGGTTCGTGGGTTCAAGCCCCACGTCGGGCTCGCTGCTATCAGCCCAGGGCCTTCTTCAGATTCCCTGTCCCTCTCTCTGCCCCTCCCCTGCTGGCATTCTCTCTCAAAAATAAACATTAAAAAAAAAAAAATCAGACTTTTAAAGAGGAGACTCTGATTCACACACACCACCACCACCACCTCATTCATTACAGTTGGATTAATTTTACCTGATTGACACACGGACAGGGAACATCATGTCTGTGTCTGTCTTTATATCCGTCCTGAACAGGGGGCCCAAGTTCCAGTATCTACCAGTTAGTTGTTGCCACATGAAACGTTACCAGATTTTTTTTTTAACTAGTTTTTCAAGAGATGTTGGAGGTCCAGATTTTTATGTGAATCTGTGTGTGTATTTGTTTTTCTATTTTACGAAAGACGATGTGTGGGTCAAACAACACTTGATCTTAGCCTAAAGGCCGAGAAGCGATATGTGTGGGTCAAACAAAAGCAGACCAGTTTGGAAACTCCGATCTGGCTCCTTAACCAATTCTTGAGACTCTGCATAGTAGAGAATAGATTACCTTAGCGTAGAGAACAGACTGATTGTTTTCCCCTCTCCTAATCCCCTTTGTGTCTGGTCGACAGATTTACAGTCATTGCTTTTCCAGTTTCATCAGAGGAAACAAGTGCGGGGACATATGTCTCTAAATAGTCTGTGCTTAGATTATTGCACAATAATAGACTACTCGCCGCAAAGCCAGGAGTCTAAATGTATAAAGCAGTAGCCACATGTGCTAGCCTTCTATAGAGCAATAAGTGCCTTAAGCTTCATCATCATCATCGTCGTCATTATTATTCCCCGAATTAAAAAAATTTATGCCTAAGGAAATCAGTCTCATTTTACCTTTAAATATGATAAAGGAGGACTATATTTACTTTTGATTTTTGTGCGGCTCGTATTTATCTATAATATACGTATTTTTTTCTTATTTTTCAAACCTTAAATTTGATCCATTAGCTGATTGTGGCTTGATCTTTGTAAAGCAAGACATGATTGTGCAAGTACTGGAATGTTTTATTGCATTTTACTCTTACTTTATTTAAGTTACTGAGAAAGGAAAAAATGAAAGTGCTGATGCCATTAATGAAACATCTAGACCTCAGGCTCCTTTAAAAAAAATTTATTATGGAAAACTTCAAACATACAGAAATGAAGAGGGAAGTATAATGAATGAATCCCTGTACCCAGCATCAGACTTGCACCAGTTACCAACATTTTGCCAATCGTATATTATGGTAAGCCCTTCATATGTGTTGTCAAATTGAATCTATGAGGTAGATATTATCCCCTTTTTATTTTTTTTACTATGGAAAATTCCAGAGAACGGAGAAAAATAAGTGTATGCATCTTCATATACACATCACCCAGCTTCAGCCCTCATCTGTGTGATCCGTGACCCACCCCAAACATTCACTGAAACTCCCAACGGAGTGTTTTGAAGCAGAAGATTAACACCATAAGATTTTATCTGTAAATATTTCACTATGTATCTCTAAAAAGTAAGTATTGTTTTAGACAAAATTACCATTACTACATCTGAAAAATAACAGTCCCTTATGTCTTCAAGTATTCATTTAGTGTGCATATTTCCTTAATCGTATCATAAGGATTTCTTTTTAACAGCTCATACTTGCTTGAACCAGGGGGCAAACAGGTCCACATATTAAATTTGACTGATGAGTTTTTAAAAATTTTTTAATGATTGTTTATTTTTGAGAGCGAGAGAGGCATAGTTCAAGCAGGGGAGGGGCCGAGAGGAGACACAGAATCCAAAATAGGCTCCAGGCTCTGAGCTGTCAGCATAGAGCCAGAGCAGGGCTCAAACTTGGGAATAGTGAGATCCTGACCTGAGCTGAAGTTATGCTGTAGGATATATCAGCTGAGCCACCCAGGCACACTGACTGATGAGTTTTTGAAGTCTCATTTGTTTCCTCTACCCTACCCCTTCCTCCTAGCAATTTTTTGTTTTTTTAAACAAATGTTTTTATTGTACTATAAGATTCACCCAATATAAGTATATAGTTTAATGGTTTTTAGTAAAGTTTTTAGAGTTGTAACCTTCATCATGCATGATTTGGTTTTAGAGAACATGTTCATCTCCTAAAAATCTCCCTCTTGCCTGTTTATAGTCATTTCCTGCTCCCACTTTAATCCTGGGCAACACTGGTCTGCTCTCTGTCCCTGTAGATTTGTCTTTTCTTTTTCCTTTTTTTAAAAATCATTTTTTAAATGTTTATTTTTGAGAGAAAGTGCCAGCGAGGGAGAGGCAGAGAGAGAGAGGGAGACAGAGGATCCGAAGTACGCTCCACGCTGACAGCAAAGAGCCCAATGTGGGGCTTGAACTCGCAAACCATGAAATCATGACCTGAGCTGAAGTCGGATGCTTAACCGACTGAGCCACCCAGGAGCCCCAAGATTTGCCTTTTCTGGAAATTTCCTGTACTAAAGGAAATGTCTTATCACATCTTTAGTATAGTCTTTTAACGTCTTTCTTCTTTTACTTCGTATCTTGTTTTTGAAGTTATGCTGTAGGATATATCAGTAGGTCATTCTTTTTATAACCAAATAATGTTCTTTTTAAAAAAAAATTTTAATGTTTATTTATTTTGAGAGACAGAAAGCAAGCAGGGGAGGGGCAGAGAGAGGGAGACAGAGTCCCAAGCAGGCTCTGTGCTATCAGCGTGGAGCCTGATGCAGGGCTCAAACTCACAGACTGTGAGATCATGACCTGAGCCAAAATCAAGAGATGCTTAACCGACTGAACCTCCCAGGCGCCCCAATAATGTCCTTTTCTATGGATAAGCAACATTTTGTTTCTCTTCATTTGGATCGTATCCACTTTTTGATTATTATGAATAATGCTGCAGTGAACATTTGTGTTACAAGTCTTTGTGTGGACATGGCCTGTCATTTCTTTTGGGTTGATAGGAATATAATTGCTGGGTAGTATGGTAAATTTGTTTAAAGAAATTACAGAATTGTTTTCCAAAGACACTATACCATTTTACATCCCCACTGTCAGTGTGTAAGGGGATTCCTGTTTCTTCACTTTTTACCAACACCTGGTATTGTAACTCTCTTTGATCTAGTGGGCGTGTAATGGTACCTCATTGTATTTAATTTACATTTTCCAAATGACTAATGATTTTGAGCATCTTTTTGTGTGTTTTACCAACCCTTTGTGTATCATCTTTGATGAAATGTCTTAAAATTTTTTTTTGCCTATTTTTGAATCAGGTTATGGATTGTGTATCTTCTTAATTGAGTTGGGATTTACCCCCTCATTTTCCAGCTGCTCTGATGGCCAAACTCAGTACTCTGTCTCTTCAAGCCATGAAGATGCTTTCTGCTTGAGGTGTCGCCACTGTAACTTGACTCACACAGTAGATTCCCTGCTGCTGCTGCTGCTGCTGCTGCTGCTGCTGCTTTTTAAGTTTATTGATTTTGAGAGAGTGAGCGAGAGTGGGAGAGTGGCAGAGGGAGAGGCATAAGAGAATCCCAAGCAGGTTCTGCTTTGTCAGTGCAGAGCCCACCTTGGGGCCCAAACTCACGATCCATGAGATAATGACCTGAACCGAAATCAGGAGTCGGCTATAGGGCAGACAAGTAGCAACAAGACTAGACACTTGGGACCCAGGACTGTCCTGTGTGGCTGTCATCACCTAATTTGTATAGGTCGTACACTGTAGGAACATGCAAGTGTTTGATACCAGTAGAAGCACCTCCGTGGAGCGCCTAAGTGGCTCAGTCAGCCGAGCGTCCGACTCTTGATTTCAGCCCAGGTCATGATACCAGGGTTGTGGGATCAAGCCCCGCATTGGGCTCTGCACTGAGCATGGAGCCTACTTAAGATTCTCTCCCTTTCTCCCTCTCCCTCCTTCTGTCTCTCTCTCAAATAAAAAATAAAATAAAAAAACACCTCTGGGAAAGAGCAACTTCATTGGACACTTGGGTTTTTCTGAGCTTTCTTCATTTTACACAGTTTCCTGAAGGTATGGGAATTACAGGTCAAGGCAGGCTCTTTTACTGTTTTTCTTAGGCCAGGCTTCCATCCCATGCCATAGCTATACACCGTGGAGTAGGAGAAGGAAGAGGGCAAAGAAATAACAGAACTTTTGAAAACAAATACAAGGAAACCAAGGGAACCAAAAAAGAAACAGACATGAGAAATTTAGAAAGAAACCAGACAAGAAGAGAACACGTCCGTGTGTTCAGTTATTTTCTACAGTGTATTTAGGGAGGGTACAGGTGCCTTGGCAGTTCCATTGTGTGTTGTAAAAGTCTTTTCATTCTTTTAGCTTTTCAGATATTCCTTTCTAAGTTTTTGTGACATCAGATCTACATTCTGTTTTGAAATGAGAATTATAGTTCCTGTTGGACCTCTTGTCCTAAAACAGCAAACTGTAACGCTGAAAGCGGTCATCATTCTCGGAGGCATTTATGGGGACCTGAATCTGAATTAAACCCAGAATTTCATCTACATAAGTGCTCGTTGCTGTGGTTGGGTAGTGTTGGGTATTACGGTGAACAGGGCCATATTTGTATAATGAAGTCATAAGTCCCAAGACATGGAAGCCAGTCTGCTTTGTTTACTTACCTTTATATCAGCAGCATTTAGAACAGTTTATGTTAAAAATAGACAGTCAATAAATACTTGTTAACAAATGGTTGGTTATAGGAAGAAAATTGGGGAATGGGTGGTATGTTTGAAAAGATAGTCAGAAATGTATCTTAATGATTATTCAAGAAGTTGGATTAATACTAGAGACCGTGTAGACAATCACCTGTTACTTCTTTATTGCTCTTAAAAAAAGAAGTCTTCTATACAACTTTTAGACATTTTACGTATGTCATTTCTGTGGTTTGTTTCATATTTAATTTGTTTACTGAAAATGTTTAAATATTAAACATTAATTAAAATGTAATGTGGCTTGTTCTTTTAAACACTTTAAACAACTTAACAGATAAAAAAATGTATTATACAACTTATCACTGTCTGGTTTAGGAGTAAACTGGTACTAATTTCCTTACAAAATTAGTTTGTTTCAATTAACCATGGTTGTTTTCTTTTGACTCTGTAAAGCTTTGTCTTTAAGCTGACTCCTTTGTCCTTTCAGCACGACTCGGACAGACTTCTGTATTCCTGCTTTCTGGCAGTGCTAAAAGGTGCCAGAACAGTCTTGATTGTTTTCTTGCCCTAAGACCTGGAGTTGCCTCCCCTTCCAAGAGTCCCAGTTCCTTTTAGTAGAGAGTAATAGTATAGATCATTCCGGACTCCAGGGAGCTCGTGAGTTTTGGTGACCAGCAAAAGTGCTTGAAAGCTGTTGCTTTTTTTTTTTTTTTTTTTTTGACATTTATTTATTTTTTAGAGACAGAGAGAGACAGAGCATGAGCAGGGGAGGGGCAGAGAGAGAGAGGGAGACACAGAATCTGAAGCAGGCTCCAGGTTCCGAGGCATCAGCACAGAGCCCGACGCAGGGCTCGAAGTCACGAACCGCGAGATCATGACCTGAGCCGAAGCCAGACGCTTAACTGACTGAGCCACCCAGGTGCCCCGGAAGCTGTTGCTTTTAAACTGATTTTAGTGACAGCTTTGTTTTCCTGTTCATTATAACATACTCCCTATGTACAAACAATATGTGTGTAATGTATGTATAAGAAATACATACGGAGCAAACACCCTCATGCTCACTACCCAGCTTCAGGAAGAGTGCGTTATTCAACTTCAGAAGTTCCCTGTGAATCCTTGCGTTTTGCATCTCTTTTCAATCCCAGAGAGGTGCGTAACCATCTATCTTAATTTTTGTTTTTGTTGTTCTCTTTTCTTTATAGTGTTTTTTTTTATCACTTATCTGAGTGCCCCTAAACAGTCGTTATTTAGTTCTCCTTGTTTTTAAACTTGAAATAAGTGCTGTCTTGTAATATGTATTTTTCCCTTTTTTTCACTTAATGTTATTTTCAGATATGTGTTGATGCAGTAGCTTTAGTTCATTCATATTCACTGCTTTGTTACGTCTCATTGCATGAATATGCCACAATTCTTAATTTTTTTTACCTTGTTTCCAGTTTTTTACTCTTGGAAAAATATTGTGAACGTTCCCATACACATTTCCTCATGGACACACATAAGAGCTTGCCCAGGTCACTATTTTGGGAAGCGTTTTTAGCTATGAGCCCATATTAAGAAATCATTTTCATTATGACTCCAGTACACACACGCACACGCACACACACACCCTACACACACTACTGAAACAAAAATTCTACTAGTGTATAACAAGGTAAATTGCAATACTTGTCTGTAGTAAGGTAAAAATACAACATTCTATTCCATTCTGTTCTGTTTCATTAAAATAAAATACTGGTCGTCACCCACTAAATTGATTAGTGATCCTTTGGGTTATAAGCATCAGTTTGAAAAACTGCTCTAAGAATGGTAATAGACCATGTTTAAATTTTAACCTAAGAAGATTATGGCGATTTGGGGGCACGTGGCTGGCTCAGTTGGTAGAACATGACTCTTGATGTCCGAGTTGTAGGTTTGAGGTGCACATTAGGTGGAGGGATTACTTAAAAATAAAATCGTTTTTTGAAAAAAAGTTATGGCAGTCCTTTGTTTTTCAAAGTGGTTAATCAGTCTAGCAGTAGTGAAAGTTCCTGTTTCTCCAGTCCTTGTCAGACTCGTTCGTTGCCAGTCTCACGGGTGTGAAATGGTATGTCCTATAATTTGAATTTGCACATCTCTCTTTCCTATTACTGATTGGATTATCTGGTGGAGAGACAGTAGTTTCGTCTGCTATTAGAATACACTTTGATGTTCATCTAAATATAAAGTAGGTCTTGACCTTTTTTAGATCTTGAGGCCTTTGAAAATCGAATGGGTATTATGGACCTGTCTCTTAGAAAAATTACATATATGCACATACATAAATTTGACATGAAACTTCAGAGTTCTTGACCATTCAGGACCTTTGGGGGAAGGGATTTCTTCCAGGAGAAGTTCTCCCAGGAGAGCAAAAGGAGAAATGGTGAATTCCGTAGTACAAAAGTCATTTACTATGCTGGGTTGAGATTTCTCCCCTCCTCCGTGCCAAAGCTCTCCCCTGCCCCCATCCTGAAACCTTCTGTAAAGATTTGAAATGACCTACAGCTTTGCATCCTGGCAGAACTGAATTGGCATCCATCATGGGGCTCTAACATATAGAATGTTGTGTGTATAGTGTGTGCTAAAGATGAGTGACAGAGCAGAGATTATAAATTCCACACAACCAAAAGAATTGAAGAGAGAAGCAACTAATAAATGAAAGAGCCTAAGAATATCCAGGAGAGAGTGAGTAGGATGCATGTTTTCCCTAGATACAAGATGACAAATCAAACCAATTTTATTTCAATCTTAATAGGATAATCCAGTAGCCTTGAGGCCTTGGTGATACCTTGGTAACTGACAAGAATTACATGGACCCCAGTTACACACAAGCTAATTTGTTCATGTTACTGGTAGAATTAGTGAGGTTCAGTACAATTCTACATGTGTAAATTGATCTTAAAATAGTTTATGCTTTCTTTATCTGCCAGTACCGTAGCTTTGTTTCCCCTCGGGCTTCTCTTATTCTTCTAATGCCAAGATTTAGAATTTATCTCACTACTTTGGCTCTAAGGAGCTTTATTCACTACCCAGCTATCTGATTCAACACCCAGTCAGGGCTTAGGCTGATTGAGATGCGTTGCTCTCTTTGGAGCCGGCTTCAGCTCTACCCTGCTGTCCACCTCAGAGTCCCCAAGTCTATGAAATGGAGCTGTATTGTAGTATAAGGACCCGTGTGTTTAGTTTCTGAAACAACCTCCTTCCAGAAGCCATCTTTTGTCTGATACGATAAGCACGTGTGGGTAAGTCACAAAGCAGGCATTCCAAGCTCTGTTGGAAGATGAACTTTGAAAAGGTAGAAAGTATACAAGATTTAGCCAAGTAGACACTAGTGGGTTTCAGTTTTCTTTGGAGAGTAGCCATTGACAGTGTAAATGTGTGGCACAATAAACAAAACACTGAAAACCTTAGATGGTATTTACAAAACACTGGCCCTCGGAGAAATTGAATTTGGTTAAGTAGACAGCCAAGCACATCCCTGTTGTGCCAGAGGTTGTTATCCTTTTGTTCTGAATTCAAAACCACTTGTAGGTTTTTTTGCTGGGGTGGGGGTGGGGGGTCAGGGAGGGTTACGTTTATTTATTTTGAGAGAGAGAGCACATGGGGGAGGGAGAGGGAGAGAGAATCCCAAGCAGGCCCACATGCCATCTTTGCAGAGCCCGATGTGGGGCTCAGTCCCCTGAACCGTGAGATCTTGACCTGAGCCAAAAGCAAAAGTCGGATGCTCAACTGACTGAGCCACTCAGGCGCCTCCAATTGTTTTTTTCTTTTAAGTAAAGTAGCCTCCACACCTGCCTAACATGGGGCTTGAACTTACAACCCTGAGATCAAGAGTCACATGCTCCACTGACTAAGCCAGCCAGGTGCCCCCAAAACCACTTATTTTTAATGGTCCTGACTGTGTCCACGTTTGCTTTGGGCCCTTATCCCTGGAGAAAGAGAGGAAAATCTGATAGAGGATGAGCACTTGAATTAGTGCTAGCTGGAGGTGGTGATGGTCAGTGACACTGCTTACAGGCTGCAAAGGCTTGGAATCTCAGGAAAGATCAACTTGATGGTTTGCCAAACCCAAGGCATAAGATTTTGGTTGTTTTTTTGTCGTTTTGTCTTTTTTTTCCTCTCTCTAAGAGTAAAAAATCAGTATACGAACTAACTAAAAATCAGCACTTAAACCACTTCACTGTGTATCAGTGTCTGCAGAGCTTTGCTATTTTGGAGCCAGTGGTGTGAATTATTTCTGTTAGTAAGAATCTGGCCCTTTTTCCCCTTATTGCAGAAAAGCAGCTTGTATGCACATATTACCCTAATCAGCAATTTTCAAACTTCTTGTTATCAGGACCTCTGCAACTCTTCACAATTATTGAGTGAGTTATAACTGTCATTTACAGTGTGAGAAATTAACACTGAGAACAATTTTTTTGAGTTAACAAAAATATAATCATTGCAGGGTAGAATCTAGAAATAAAACAGAATCTTTCACTCACCTGCAGCAAGAAAAGAGTCAAAACAGATGTAGGGTCTAAAACTGAGAACGGTTTAAAATATTTTTTAATTCATTTTGAAATAGTAATAAACCCATTACATGTTAATATAAATAACTATATTTCCCCCCAAAAAATTACCAAGGGGAGTAGTATACTAGTCCCCTTTATCTGCAGGGAATACATTCCAAGACCCCTAGAGAATACCTCAAACCACAGATAGTACTAAGCCCTCTATATACTATATTTTTCCTATACATACATACATATAATAAAGTTTAGTTGATAAATTAGTCACAGTAAAAGATTAACAACAATAACTAGTAAAGAACAATTATAACAATACACTACAGGGGCTCCTGGGTGACTCAGTCAGTTGAGTGTCTGGCTTCAGCTTAGGTCGTGATCTCACGGTTTGTGAATTCGAGCCCTGCATCAGGCTCTGTGCTGACAGCTCAGAGCCTGGAGCCTGCTTCGGATGCTGTGTCTTCCTCTCTCTCTGACCCTTCCCTGCTCACCCTCTGTCTCTGTCTCTCAAAAATAAATAAACATTTAAAAAAATCCTTTAACAGTGCACTACAGTAAGAGTTTTGTGAATGTGGTTTCTCTCCAGAATATCTTATTCTACTGTTACTGCCTTCTTGTGATGATGTGAGATGATAAAATGCCTGGTGAAGAGAGGAAGTGAGCTGAATGACGGAGGCCTTGTGACGTAGCACAGACTGCTATTGACCTGGCAGTGGGGCAGGCGGAGGGCAGTCTGCTGCTGGACTGGTCGGCTGTGGGTGATTGAAACTGCAGAAAGCAAAACTGGATAAAAGGGGTTGCTGTATTGTCATTTTATCCCTTTAGTGTCAGGCTTAAGAGAGGATAGCTGGATCTCAGATCTGCTTCTCTCATCAGTTTGTTTTGATACATTATTTTGGCTGAATTACATGAAGAAAATGTAGCCTTACACAGGTATGTAGTTGCAGAAAAGGGAGTGTTCTAATAGCTGTTTAGATAATTTTAGACATCATCTATGATACTGCACCAAAATGTGAACTGTGGTAGTTTCTTAGTTTGGTTGCAAAATGGGATCTGAGACCAAATCAACTTTTTGTTCTGTTACATTAAAATCTTGGCTTCACTTGTACTTTGAATGAATTATTTTTTGTCATTATGCATGGTGCTCTAAACCATGCATTAGTCATTTGGAAAATACTAGTTTACTGGGTTATATAGGTCTAATAATGACTAATTTCATTAACCAGCCACATTCATATCACTGCCAGTCTCATCAGAAAGTCTTTAAGTACTGGGAAGTTGTCCAGCTCACAGTAGTAGATAGAAGTTTTCCAAAATTCTGAAGCTCAAAATTTATAATTGGCAGCAAAGACTGTTGTTCTCCTTGAAGTGATAGACTTCGTTCATTTTTCAGAAAGGAGAAAATGTCGGCCAAGCACCCAAGTATGAATAACCGTAGTTTACCCGGAAAAAGGTATTTAGACTGCAACTCAGGTGCACGAAAGCTTTTCCTAGAGATCACCACACTGGGCAGAAGAGTGGCCTACTTACCATTTTATAAAAACATATTAGAAAGATAACCTATTTAAGAATTAAGATTTAATAAATTAATCTCATTTTTAAGAAAACTATATTTCATTATAAATACAATTATATTTTAATATATGGCATATAAAATATTTGTTTTACTTAATTTTTACTCTTTGTTCTTTTTTATAAAAAGTAAAGTTATTTTAGGGATACCTGGCTGGCTCACTTGGTAGAGAATGCAACTTTTTTCTTTAAAAAAAAATTTTTTTAATGTTTATTTATTCTTGACAGAGAGAGAGAGAGAGAGAGACAGAGCTTGAGTGGGGGAGGGGCAGAGAGAGAAGGAGACACCGAATCCGAAGCAGGTTCCAGGCTCTGAGCTGTCAGCACAGAGCTCGACGTGGGCCTCGCTGAGCTGAAGTCTGACACTCAACCGACTGACCTACCCAGGCACCACCCCCCACTTTTTAAAAATTAATTAATTAATTGTTGTTTTTTTTGAGAATGCAACTCTTAATCTCAGGGTGATGAGTTCAAGCCCCACACTGGGCATAGAGCTTACTTTTAAAAAAAAAAGTTATTTTAGAACAACTTTTTATTGAAAATCTGAATAGATTATGGTTTCAGAAAAGTTGCTAAAATGATGCAGAAGTTCCCTTATTCCTTTCACCCAGCTTCATACCACCATGGAACATTTGTCAAAATTAATAGATTAATAGACAAAACTATTAACCAAACTCTAGATTTTATTCCAGTTTTCTCACTAGTGACCTTTTGCTGTTCCAGGATCCAACCCAGAATACCCCATTGCATTTAGGTGGCTAATTCTTAAACCGCACTTTCCCCTTTTGCCTTACCATATTTAAGAGCATAAATAAGTTTTAGATTTATAGGATAGTTGCAAAGACAGAACAGGGGGTGCCAGGTATCCTTCACCCAGCTTCCCTTGAGGTGAACGTCTTGCCTTAACCACAGTGCATTTGTCCGAACTCACAGATCTATGAGGCCACCATGTTTTTGTATCCTCATGAGGACGCCTCCCCTGGAGATGTGTCGTAGATTTTTCAGGATCTCCACATCTGTGAGCCTTGAGATCACGCAAACCAGACTTTGCATGCCACCTGGCCATGTCCTCCTGTGTGACCTCCCTGAGTCTCAGCTTCCACTTCATAGATGGGCGAACACCGGTGCTGATGGCAGGAACCCAGCAGATCTGCTGCTTCCTTCTTAAGTGAAACTGGCTCCCTTCCTCCTTTCCCTGTCCCCCGCTTCCCTCCCTCCTTTCTTCCTTTGACTGCCTGGCAGTGAAGGATACTTTTGGCAAAGCCTTGTGCTAAGGGTACAGAGAAGAAAGAAAAAAGTCTCTGTCCTCAAAGAACTCAAATCCTAGTGGGAAAGAGAAAGATCTCTTCAGCTAACTCTGAAACAAGTCATTCTTAATTGTTGATTGGAAGCAGTGGTCTCCAACCCACTTCAAGAATCATTTGGCTATGGGTGCCTGGCTGGCTCAGTTGGTAGAGTATGTAACTCTTCATCTCAGGGCTGTGAGTTCAAGCACTTCACTGGGTGTAGAGCTTACTTTAAAAAATAATAAAATAAAAATAAAATAAAAAGCCCATCTTAAAAAAAAAAAAAAAAGGATCGTTTGGCTTGTGTACATCCCTGTGTGTTCTTTCCTCACAGATGACCACATTACTGCAGGGCTTCCACATACTCCTTCTCACACAGGCGTGGGTCTCGGAGGCAGATGGTCTAATATTTCTTTGTGGGCTGGTATCTCCTTTCCCCCAGCTCTGCAGGACGTTCTGCTGCCCTTCAGGTAATGGTGGCAGTAATGGCTTGGTACTCTGTTCCTTCAACAAATTTCAGGAAAGAATGATGGTAATGGTTCTTTAATTTTACAGATAAACAGGTTGAGATAGGTTTGTCAGTCTGCTCAAAGTAATTAGAGGCAGAACCCAGGTTTGCCTGACTGCACAGTTCAAAATCCTTCCATGATCTTAATGATGCTTTTCCAAGGAAGGGGGGAAGCTAGGAAGCAAAGACATGGTTGCTAGTTATTTGCCATTCCCGCTATAAGTGATAATGTTCCCTTTGGACATTTGCCCTATTAATTTTCCTTTTTTTTTTTTTTTTTTAAATCAAGTTTATTTATTTATTTTGAGAGAGAGAGAGAACAAGCAGAGGAGGGACAGAGAAAGAATCCCAAGCAGGTTCCACGCTGTCAGTGTAGAGCCCGACGTGGGGCTGGAACTCACAAACCATGTGATCATGACCTGAGCTGAAATCAAGAGTTGGACATTTAAGGGACTGAGCCACCCAGGCGCTCTGCCCTGTCACTTTTCTAAATGAATGGCTTTTGTGCTGTTTGGACTTTAAATATTCCCTGAGAAACAGGAATTACATAAAGGTTGTGATTCACATTTAACTTTTTTTTTAATATTTTTTTAATGTTTATTTATTTTTGAGAGGGAGAGAGAGAGTGCGAGTGGGGGAGCGGCAGAGAGGGAGATGCAGAATCCAAAGCAGGCTCCAGGGTCTGAGCTCTCAGCACAGAGCCTGACACGGGGCTCGAACCCACGAACTGTGAGATCATGACCTGAGCCGAAGTCAGACGTTAACCAACTAAGCCACCCAGGCACCCCTAACTTTTCTTATATTTAGGTATACTCCCAGTGAAAACCATTTAGTTCATTAAAGCACCAAGCTTATTTTTCTGTTAACTTTTCCTTTATGTTACAGTAAAAAAGTCTTTATAATATTGGTATCAGGGAAACACCTATTCCATTGGAGACATGGTTGTATAGTTAAGATTCTTTGAATGGATTTCTGTGGTAGTTTCTGTGGAAATTCTTCTTTTAAACACAAAATAAGTACAGCAGAGAGTGTAACCATTCTACTTCAATTACAAATAGTCTCTTCTATTCCCAGAGAGAGGCATAGAACAGAGACTAAGTAAAATGATTCAAAACTTTAAAATAGAACAAAAAGAGGCTTAAAAACTTTGATAACGAATTTTTTATTGTTATTCCTCTAATATCATGGTCCATTATTTCTTTTTCCTTTTTTGCCCACCTTCAGTAATTAAGCATTAGTGCCCAGTCTTACTTCATCAAATCCCAGAATATAGTTATAGTCATAAATCTTGTAATACATATCTCTAAAAGAAAAATATTCATAAATATTTAGTATGCATGTCTTCTTTTTAAACATAACCACACCTGAAAGTCACACCTGAAAAAAAATTTTTCATAATACTACCAATTATCCAATCATTGGTTAAATACCTGATTTGTCTCACATTTGGTTATTTTTCTATATAGTTTGTTTGAATCAGGATTCAGTAAGGCCCAGGCTTAGCAATTGGTTGCTATATCTTAGTCCCTTTTAATCTTAAAATTTCCATTCTATTTCTTCTATTTTTACTTAAAATGTGTTGATAAAGAAACTAGGTTGTTTGTCCTATAGAGTTTTCCACATCCTAGATTTTGCTGTTTATATCCCCATAGTAGAATTTAACATGTTCCTCTGGCCTGTTTCCTCTAAATTGGTAGGAAGATTTGATTAGGTTCCAATTAGGTATATATGATTTTAATTTCCAAGACTTCATCAGAGTGATACGTAGAAGATATAATGTCTAGTTTTCTCTTTTTGTGATGCTAGTAGCTGTTGATGATCCTGGATCCACTTGTCGTTACAAAATGGTGACTGTCTTAGTCTGTTCAAGCTGATGTAATAGCTTACTAGAGACTGGGTGGTTTATAAACAACAGAAATTTCTCACAGTTCCAGGGACTAGAAAGCCAAAGATCAAGACACCAAGATTCTCTGTCCGGTGAGAGCCCACTTCTTGGTTCTTGGCCTTTCACTGTACTCACATGGCAAAAGGGGCAAGGGAATTTTCTAGAGTTTCTTTTCAAGCATACTGATCCCATCTATGAGGACTCCACCCTCATTACCTAATCACCACCGAAAGGCCCCACATCCAAATACCATCACATTGTGAATTAGATTTCAACATGAATTTTGGAGAGGCACAGACATTCATTCTATAGGATTGACAGTCTGATTCAGTCATTCCTTCTTCATTTATTAGCTGTAATACTTCTATAAGTATAAACCTCTCTGTGTCTGTTTAGTTCCCAATTCATATAGGAAAGACGGGATACATGCTTGATTCTTTTTAGTTACCTATTTTCAAAATGAGTTGGTTCACTAACATGCTTCCGTAGTATCCAATTAGTGTTTTTTATGAATTCATGAAGTTAAACATGTGATGTTATTTCAATCCATTGCAGTCCTTATTCTTACTGATTCTCAAATTGTTTTCATTTGCTCAAAAAGTACTTCTTCAAGTAGGTTCGCAAGTCCTTTTAACAGTGACCCTAGCTTCCATGTTACCTGATAGGACAAAATATCCCAGGCCCATTTTGTACATTTCCTGCCTTAGGCCTACTATCCGCTCTCTCACATAGGGAGTCCTGGTGCCTTTTACTGGGAAACATTATTTCAACACACTAGGGACATAAGGAGTTGCTAGTTGTTACTGAGTAGGTCATTGTCACAAGAACTTTTCAGTACACAGAGCAAAGAATTTTGTTTTGGTTTCCTTACTCTAAAGACAGTACTGCTACTTCCAAATCAAATTTAGAACTCTTTTTTTGTTGTTGAATTATTATTCTAGTATAATTAATGTACAGTGTTATATTAGTTTCAGGTGTACAGGATAGTGATTTAGCAGTTGTGGAAAACAGTACGGAGGTTCTTCAGATTTAGGACTCCTGAGTTCTCTTACATCTGAAGCTTCTCCCTTCCTAAACTGAGGTCAAACAGGAGGAATGAGAGACTATCACAAAATTACCTATTTGCTTTATTTCACAACACAAACAGTAATCTCAGAATGACAATACCAACACCACCACCACCACCGAGTGTGATTAGTACAAATGGATTAAGTTGGATTGTTGTGTTTTTGCAGTTCTTTTTGTCCTCAGGATACATTTCACTAGAAATGTAGAGTCAAATTACTGTGTTCTGAAGACACCTGGAATAGTTTTTCTTTTTGTAGTAATGCTACCAGCTGGATTCATTTTAGGGTCATTTGTTATATATTTTATTTTTAGAGTTTGCTTTTGTTTCTACTTAAAATTTTATTTTGTACTTAATGCAAAATTTCTAAAAACAAGCTTTCTATTGAGTTTATCTTCTGTCTCTGTTCACTCCACCTATTCTCTTTATACTGTAAGTAGTAATGTTTTAATAGTTTATCTTTCCATTAGAAAAAAAAATACATTTAGGGCACCTGGGTGGCTCCGTCGTTAGGCATCTGACTTACAGTCAGGTCCAGATCTCACAGTTTGTGGGTTCGAGTCCCACATTGGGTGAACTTGTGCTCTGCTTCAGGTGAGCATAAGCCCCAACTTCCTCTCTCCTTCTGTCCCTCTGTCCCTCTGTCCCTCTGTCCCTCTCTCCCTCTCTCCCCCCCCCCTTCCCCCTTGTGGGATTCTCTGTTTCTCAAAAAGAAAAAAAAATACACTTATCTCCTCTGACTTAATTAACAATAGTATACTATATATACAGTTTACTGTGCCTTGGTTTTTTTTTTTGGTTTTTTTTTTTTTTTTTACTTAATGATACATTCTTGATAGTAATAGTTAGAGTTTCCTCATTCATTTCTTTTCACATGCAGAGTGTCTCATTGTATAAGTGTACCAGAGTTAGCTAGTTTTCTCTGATAAACATTTGGGTTGTTTCTAGTCTTTTGTTGTTATCAAGAGTCCTGAAATGAATAATCTTATGCCTATGTGTTTTTGTGGTTTCTGGCCAGGATTTCAATGTGATTTTCAACTATCCTTACTTAGGTTGTATCCAGTTAAATGTCTGCAGTTATTTTAAATAACATTTAATTAAAAAGCGATTGCAGTTATTCATTCAGGAAATGCAAATCAAACCGCAGTGAGGTACCACTTTACACCCGCTACGATGACTATAATCAAGATATGGAAATAGCAAGTGTTGATGAGGGCGCAGAAAAATTGAAAGCCTCCCTCACACACTGCTGGTGGGATGTAAAATAGTTTAACTGCTTCAGAAAAGAATTCGGAAGTTCCTCAAGTAGTGAAGCACAGACCTATCATATGACCCAAAAATTCCACTCCTAGGTATATACCCCAAAAAATGAAGACATAAGTCCACTCAGAAACTTGTACACACGTTTATAACGTTATTCATAGTAGTCAAAAATTCGAAATAACCTGATGTCTGTTAACGAAGAATGGATAAACATACATTTATTCTGGAGTGTTTTCCAATACCAACAGCCATTTCTCTGATTCTCCAGAAATCAACTGGGTGTTCAACAATTGAGTTCTGACGCTAACTACTTGGAGTTAGTGTATACCAGCAATATAAGGACTTAGTTCCACACGATTGCTCCCCACTTCGGATGCCAATCCCTACTTTTGACCAGTTATCTGTAAATTACAATCACAGTCCTCTTCCAACATTTTGTGATGGGCTAGAATGGCTCACAGAAGTCAGGAAAACACTTAAGTTTACCAGTGTAGTCTAAAGGATACAACTTCAGAACAGCCAAAAGGAAGCCCTGCATAGGGCCTGGTGTTGGGGAGGGTGCACACAGAGCTTTCAGGCTGTCCCAGCTGCACCTGGATGTGTTCACTCATCTAGAAGTTCATCACATCTCACTCTTAACAGTTTTTATGGAGCTTAATCTCCGCTCCCTTTCCCGTTTCCTGAGGTCGGTGTGTGGGGCTAAAAGCTCCAACGCTGTGATCATTTGGTCTTTCGGGTGACCAGCTCTCTCCTGAAGCTATCTAGGGGTCCTACCTTAAGTCACGTCATTAGCATAAACTCCCAGCGTGATCAAAAGGAGGTCTTAGTATGAAGAACAAAAGACACAACAATGCTCAGAAAATTCTGAGGGTTTTAAGAGCTCTGTCCCAGGAACTGAATACACAGACCAAATATGTTTCTCACTATACCACATCCATACAGGAGAATATTATTCAAAAATATTATTGCAAAAAAAGGAATGAAGTAGACTCAACACACTAGGAATAGAAGGGAACTGCCTCAAGCCGATAAAGGTCAATTTATGAAAAAACAACTCTCGGCTAACATCTTACTTAATCATGAAACACTGGATGCTTTCCCAGGATAGGAACAAGACAGATGTCCCTTCATGCCTTTCTATTCAGCATTGTGTTAGAGGTTTTAGTCACAACACTTACACAAGAAAATAAGAGGCATCCAAATTGGAAAGGGAGGACTTAAACTGTATTCACAGATGACATCTTCTGTATAGAAATTTCTAAGCAGTCCTGTAAAAAACTATGAGAATTAATAAACAAGTTCAGCAAGGCAGTATACAAGATCATTATGATGTGGAATGTCGGGGTCTGGGAACGAACTGTCAAAAAAGAATTCTTGAGACATTTTTGGTGCAAAAAAGGTGGTTTTATTAAAGCACAGGGATGGAACCCGTGGCAGAAAGAGCTGCACTGGGATTGTGAGAAGGGACTGATTCTATACTTTCAAGTTGGGAGGGGGTTAAGGGTAGCACAAGCCTCTAAGGAATTTGGAAGCAAGCCTTCCAGCACCTTCAGGGGCTAGCTGCTGTTAAGGTTCATGAGACTCCTCAGATGTATGTCAGTGGGGCTTTCATTTGAAGGATGATTGCTAACACACATTTTGGTGGGTGGAGAGAAAAGATGTTTAAATGTTAAGACTTACAGGATCCCGGAGGTTGGATTAATGACAAGCTAAAGTTGCCTTTCACCTCTAGCAAAGTACTACCAACATTGAGGTGGTTGACGCAGTTGAGCTCCTGGAAGAAGGTCACTCTGCGTGCCTCGGGTACTTGTCAATGGGCTGCAAGTTGTGAGGAAATTTAATTTTTCCTGCATTTCTTTTGCCTCTCTTCTCCACGTTAATTATATTTTGACAAACTAGCAATGAACAATCTAAAGATGCAATTAAGACAATTCTATTTTAAAAAGCGTTAAGAATAATATACTTGGGAATACATTTAACAGAAAATGTTTAAGATTTGTACACTGAAATCTCTAAAGTACCGGGAAAGACAAGAGCAATCTAAGTAAATGGAAAGGCATCTACGTTCATGGGTTGGGAGATTTAATATGGCTAAATGGCAGTACTCCCAAAATTGATGTACAGTTTCAGTGCAGCTCCTATCAGAATCCCAGCTGGCTTCTTTGTAGAAATTGATAAGCTGGTTCTAAAATCATGTGGAAACTTAAGGGATCCAGAAGAGCCAAAACAGTTTCGAAAAAGAAGAACAAAGTTGGAGGATTCACATTTTCTGACTTCAGAACTTTCTACAAAGCTACAATAATGAAGACCGTATGGTACGGCGTAAGGAAAGACCTATAGAGCGTGGACTTGAACTGAAAGTTCAGAAATACGGTAGTTCCTCCCCCCCACCCCATGGTTTCGCTTTCCAGGGTTTCTGTTACCTGTGGTCATTTGCGTTCTGGAAGCAGGTGATCCTCCTGACATATGGTCAGAAGGTCACTGGTAGCTGAGCACTGGGTCACAGTGCCTGTCTCCTTCACCTCACTTCATCTCCTCACATAGGCATTTTATTATCTCACATCAGCACAGGGTGACTACAGTACAATGCGATATTTTGAATGAGAGAGACACCACACTTCTTTAATGGTTATTAGTAATTATCTCCTCTTAATTTATAAATTAAACTTTATCATAGGTATACATGTATAGGCAAAAAACCGTATATAGGGTATCTGTACTGTCCTTGGTTTCAGACATCCCCCATGGATAAGAGGGGACTACTGTAGACCCTCACATTTATGGTCAGTTAATTTTTTATCATGATGCCAAGACAATTTAATGGGGATGGTATAGTGTGGTCGTTTCAACAAACAATACTGGGACAAGTGGATATCTCTTGTCCATACAGTGTTCATAGCAGCATTGTTTATAATAGCCAGAGGGTGGAAACAATCCACATGTCTATCAGCTGGTGAATGGATAAATAAATTGTGAATGGATAAATAAAATTCATGTGATGGAATATTATTGGCCACAAAAATGAGTGATTTCGTGCTATAACATATAGATAAACCTTGGGAACCTTATCCTAAGTGAAAGAAGAAGCCAAAGGGCCGCATAGTTTATGATTCCATTTATATGGAGTATCCAGGATAAGCACATCTTTACAGAGAACACAGATTAATAGTTGTCAGGGGCTGGAGAGGGTAAGGAATGGAGGCTGCTAATCAGTACAGGGTGTTTGTTTGTTTGTTTGTTTGTTTGTTTGTTTGTTTTTGGCAAAGGGGACGGCCAATGGAAATGTTCTAGAATTCAGTGGTAGTAATGTTTATACAACTTTGTGTCTATACTAATAATCACTGAAATATGCAGTTAAAATAGAATGCATTTTATGATGTATATGTCTCAATCCTTAGAAAAAGTTGGCAATAAATTACTACCTCATTAGTTTGGTTTAAGGCAAATCAAAACGAAAAAAAAACATCTTGTAGTTTACCCCAGTTTTTCATGTTAAATCAGCATTTCTTTCCCATTCAAAACAAGACAGTCAATGACTTTCAACGCAGAGATCAAGAAATTTTATAGGCTTTGGGCTTAAATTTATTTATTTTTGTTGTGCTAACAGCTCAGAGCCTGGAGCCCGTTTCAGATTCTGTGTCTCTCTCTCTCTCTTTGCCCCTCCCCTGCTGGTGCTCTGACTCTCTCTCTCTCTCTCTCTCTCAAAAAAAAAAAATTTTTTTTTTAATTAAAAAAGAAAAAAAAAGAAACATCAGCATTTCTCAAGCTCTTAAGATGCACTCAGTTACATTCCTTATGGTCCAGCTTCCACATTTGGTCTACCTGAAACCAAGCACGATAGGAAAACAAACGATCTTAATCTGTTACCAAATTCTCTCACAGGTTTTAGGGACCTTTTACCAAGAAGGTATTGCTTCTGGGCTTTTCTTAAAGGTATTATTCTCATTCTAAAAGTTTATTTTGAGTAGTTTCTCATTCAGCTTTCCTTTTTTTTCTTTTTTCCTTTTTTTTCTTTTTTTTTTCTGCTTCTCATGTGAACACACTACTCTAAAACATCTGAACACGAGCTACTATAATAGGATTGTTTGGTCATGAACTGTACCATTATTATATAGATACTTTTCTAACAGACCTACTTCTTGTGATTTTGTTTTCTAAAGCAATTAAACGGATTTAACTCCTGATTCCTTTGTTTTCTTACTGAGGTGAAATTCACATAACGTGAAGTTAGTTTAAAGCATACAATTCATTGGTATTTAGTACATTCATATTGTTGTGCAATCATCATTTTGATTCGTTTTTGTGTTTGTGGCTAGCAATGAAAAAAATACGTATAGGCCCCCAAAGCCTTCTATCTGCCGATGGATAGACAAATTTGGCTTCCAAATTTGTGCAGTACTGCTAGAGGCTGGTTATTTTCATCCAACAGCCAAGCAATTGATCTATAGGGTTTTAAGCAACTGTGGTTTATTAAAGTCCATTTTCCTACCATAATTGCACCAAATAAAAGCTCTAAAGTCATTCGTGCTTTTTTAATTTGGCGATAAGGAGGAAACTGTTTCTTATTAGAGATTCTTGAAATGTCCTCCTAATTAAACAAATTCCTTTAAAAAATTCTGCATGAAATGTTGCATATTCATTACCCAGTCTACTTAGCTCTCCAATCATTCACTTTTCTCTATTCCCTTTTCTTTACCTCCTGAGGAAATCAAACTTGCATGAGCTGATCTTACATTGATTGACTGATTTACAGTGGTATGGCAGGAAACAGTAGTGTTACTCAGTATTAAGAGATTGATCATTTTTAGCTCATCAGGCCACCTTTAAGAGTCCTACTTAGTTTACCAGCCAAGGCTGTTCCAAAGTTTAGTGCTTGGTTTCTGTTTAGAAGCTTTTAAAATAACTGAGCTAGTAATGAGGTCATGAAATCCCTCCCAGGCTTCCGTCATGTGCTGTAGGGCCTCATGCTCCCCTTCAGACTGTGGGAATTTCCCCAACTGTTTTGTCATGGACATATATTTTCTGTCAAATTCCCTTCCATCTTGGAACAGTTCCATTAGCACTTGTTTCTCATCTACGTGATGTGGACTGACACCTTTTTTGCTGGAGAAAAATGGAGTCAATACATTACTGTGAGGGAATTATATATAGCCAGGCTTTTCCCAGGCCACTTGAGGGCTGCTCAGAGGTGGATTCCTCAACAAAGGAACTGCCATTAAACCAGGGAGAAGAACATGTGCATGCAGAGAAGACTGGATGTCTAGCATTTTGTTCTCTAACCAGCTAAAACGTAAAAGGGTTTTTGCTGATGGTATTTAGAAATGTTTAATGTCATGCAATAGAATCTTTATGTTCAGTCTAGAGATTTTTTTTCCATTTTCCCAAGAACCAGGCTAGTCTCCCATTTGCCCAGGAACAACCAGAAGTCGAAGCTCATAGATCTTAAATCTGGATTTCCTCCAAGGAGCTCAGAGTGCTCTATCAGAGAGACTGCTGTGCTCATTTTAGCAGCTCTGCAGAGTGCTACCATTTATAGAGGACGTGCCATTTCACCTAGGGCGGAGCTTCTCAACCTCTGCACCCCTGCCATCTGGGTTGGATAGTTCGTTCTGGTCGAGAGCTATCTTGTGCATTACAGGGTGTTTAGCATTATCTCTAGCTTCTGCCTACCAGGTGCCCGTCATACCTCTTTCCTCTTCTCCAAATTGGGACTACCAGAAATGTCTCCGGATGTTGCCAGATGTTCCTGGGGATAAAATCACCCAAGATTGAGCATTTCTGACCTAAAGTTTCTCAAAAAGGCAAGATGAGGATGAGGGTTGCTGACTCTTAACCCAGCCACCTAAACTCAAAATGTTTTTTTTCTTGGGGCGCCCGGGTGGCTCTGTTGGTTAAGTGTCTGACTTCTGCTCAGGTCATGCATGATCTCACGGCTCAGGAGTTCCGGCTCTGCACCAGGCTCTGCGTTGACAGCTCAGAGCCTGGAACCTGCTTCCATTTCCGTGTTTCTCTCTCCGCCCTATCCCACTCGCTCTCTGCCTCTCTCTGTCTCAAAAATAAACATTTTTTTTTAAGTAAAAAAAAAAAATGTTTTAAACAGATGTTCTTTACTTGGGGAGCCTGGGTGGCTCAGTCGGTTGAGTGTCCGACTTTGGCTCATGTCATGATTTCATGGTTCGTGGGTTCCAGCCTCGCATCAGGCTCTCTGCTGTCAGCACAGAGCCCACCTAGGATCTTTTGTCTCTCTGCCCCTCTCCCTCTCACTCCTGTGTGTGTGCGCTCTTGTGCGTGCGCGCACACTCTCTCAGAAATAAACATTAAAAATTTTTTTTCCAATGCTTCTTCTTTTCTCCCAAGTAAGAGCCTAGAGAAAAGATTCCTGTTCTGCTCTTGTGTGCATGTAGACAGCGGGGATGCTGATATATAAGAGTTGGTCAGAACTGTAATTGGATTTGGCTTTGGCAACCACTGGGGATGGGAAGTGATGAGCAGTGTGACCCCCTTACTACCTGCCCCTCTTACTCTAATTAAACACATTTTTATGGTCTTTCTGTTAATGAGTCAGCTGGTAAAGAAGAGACTCTTCTTTTGCCAACGCTCTTGTGAGGCAGAGACAGCAGCGTTTTGTGCACGTAAGTGCCTGTTGTCCTAGTGACTTTTTCTTCCTGGAGAGTGGGGAGGGGTACCAATGGAAATACCAGGTGTCACCATGGATTTGTGAGTAGTAGTTTTCAAAATAATAAATCTGAGATTTTGCCCCAACAGTAATAATTAGAAAGTACCACTGATCTCCGCATCTTCCGGTAAAAAGTAAACTCTGATGTCCACAGAGGATTATAAAGCCCCTAGCATGGCCGGCTCCACGAGCTGGACGCGGCAGCAGGCTAGAAGCTGGGAACATCCTTGGTGAGGCCCGCGTATCCAGGCACCTGAGGTGCATATTTGAAGTGGTGAGCTTGGAAGACACGTACTGTGCAAGTATCGGGAATCGGGAAAATGCCACTAGAGTTTTGGAAGTGAAACAGACCCCGAGCAGGCGTCTCCATGCCCGCATCCAGGTCTTCTCACTTGCGCGCACTGCCTCCTCAGCTGGCGGCTTGGGAAGAGCAATACACTGAGCACAGAAAGGGAGTCTTGGAAACGGTCGCAAAAGCAGGGAGTGGAAAGGGAACACAACCTCTCTCCCCCCTCAGAAATGCTGTGGCTGCCTTTCCTTCTCTTGGCGCGCTGGAAGCCGCATCAGCACTGCTGGTTCAGGGCTGCTCGGGGAGGGTGGGAAGTCAGGTCTTTTGTTCCTCATACCCTGCTGAAACCTGCTATTTGCAGCAAGGCCATAGAAGCCTTTCCAAGGCTTAATTGCCAGAGCAGTGCCAGATACACAGGAGCTCTGCTTATAATTTCCCCACTGGGAGCTTTTACTTTGGAGTTTTGCTTTAAGCTCTGTGTTACTCCAACCAGTCGCTTATTTTGGAGAGAAATTGCCAGCCTTTTGACAGTGCGAGGATTGCTCGATCTTTCATGGTTTCCCCCTCAAGGTAGATGCCAGGCTCAACACTACAGAAGAAGGCCTTTCTGAACATTATAGCAAAACCAGTTGGGTTTGCATAGGGTTATTAGTAGCTTTCACTCTGTTTTGGACTATGAACAGTAGGTCACAGTCAAGAACAGGAGCCGTCAAGGAGAATTGTAACTGCTAGCACACGGTGAAGGTGGATGGGCAGGCAATTACTGCTAAGACTTGCCTAATTTACAGCTATTAACATTTACATAAAAATTCACTTAAAAAGCAGTGCCTTGTCAGTAAAACCCAATGAGGTTACACATAACATCATTAGAACATAATTAACTGGGAACAAAAAGCATTAGAAAGTCTGGGAGTAGAAGCCCCATGTCTGCACATTGGGCCTTTGGGCCAAGTGTAACACCAGCCTGAGAAAAAAACAGTCATCATGAAAATATTTTCTTTCCTCCCAAGCCAGGAAGCAGACTCACAATGGAGTCTGCTTCTCCATTCTGAATTTTGAGATGTGCAGGAAACAACCGGCCATTACCAGCTGAGGTTTTCCTGCTGATAAACGAACCCTGAGGCCACCGTGACCTGTCTTGTTAATGAGTTAGTGAAGAATCTAGTACTTGAGTTGACCCTATTCTTAAAAGCTTTGTGTGGAGCTGAAACAACATTCCTCTAATTTATGAGTTAACTCTTTCTTACTTAGCAAATGAGAAACAGGCGGGAAGAAAAGAACCCATGTGGCAGAGAAGTGGAGAGCCTACTAATTGGCTTCTACTTCTAATTTCTTTATTTCAGCATCAACTTCACCTGCAGAAGAAATTTCATTTAAAAAATATCTTCTTTTTACTGCAGAACTTTAATAAACCTGATCTTCTATTTGTCATGTTGCTTTTTACCCCAAGGCAATGACATTTTATTGAAGAATTTCCCCACCCATTACTCTGACAAGAAACAGCTTTAAGTTGAGCAGCATAGGTATTTGAGTTTTATGTGAACATTTCAGTGCAAGAAGAAATTTTAACTTCTGTAAGTAACAGTATTTTTTTTTAAGTTCATTTATTTTGAGAGAGAGAAATAGAGCATAAGCAGGGGAGGGGCAGAGAGAGAATCCCAAGCAGGCTTTGTGTTGTCATACAGAGCCTGACATGGAGCTCGAACCCACAAAGGTTAGATCATAACCTGAGCTGAAATCAAGATTCGGACACTTAACTGGCAGAGCCACTTGGGTGCCCCTGTAAGTAACATTAGTAACCTAGCATGTATTAAACGAGGTATATCCTCTCTTCAGTTTACTAGAGAAAGAACAGTCTCCTTTAAATTGGTTTATCTTGGAGAAATAGAAATTATTTCTTTTCCTGAATTATTTTTTCTTTTAGTGACTGGTTGTTGGTGATGTTCCATGGTTCAGAGGGGCCCCCAGGGTTATTGTGGATACCTCTGTCCCAGGGTCCTTTCTCAGCTTCGCCATTCTGGAAATGTGATTTTATCAGTTATTTAGGTACTGGTGACATGGTTCATGACAGCCATACTCATAAGGCTGGTGTTACATTTGGTTTAGAAAATGTTTGTTTGTTTGTTTTAAAGGAAAAAAGTAAAATGTTTATTAACTTGTACTTACTATTTCACTCTCCAGAAGAGTTTGTCCTATTGAGGCATCTCAAAACCCAATACTTGGAAAATCATAGAAAGTAACCAGGTTTTGTTTGGTAAGCAAAAAAAAGAAAACCAATCCATCATATTAAAGATACCTCCTACATATGCCCATTTGGAGACTTGGAAGGAATGTTGGGTTTTTTGTTGCTTTTTTGTTTTTTTTAAATGTTTATTTTGAGAGAGAGAAGAAGCAAAAGCAGGGGAGGAGCAGAGAGAGAGAAGGAGAAAGAGAATCTCAAGCAGGCTCCATGCTTAGCACAGAGCCCGATGCCCAGTGCGGGGCTCAATATCATAACTGTGAAATCATGACCTGAGCTAAAACCAAGAGTTGGATGCTCAATTGACTGAGCCACCCAGGCGCCCCTAGGAATCTTGGATTCTATCATAAGGGATGTGTCTATCAGGTGCTTGGTATTAGTGGTTCAGATGTAGAACACTCTGTACCTGGTCAGTGCTAAATGGCTATTGCTAAAGTGGCTTAAGACAGTAAATTGAACACATGCCAGGACTTACAGGCCCCAAACCCCCTAAATATATTAGAAAGATATATCTTTAACAGTGCTGAAAAAAATAACGTCCTGAGTAGTCTAGAATTGAGGAATTCCTGAAGGACAGAAGGCAATGGAATCATATTAAAGTAGAATTCAGAGTCTGAAAGCCCTGTGTGTCCTGCCCCTCTCTGTGATGACTGGTTACGGGGTGTGGCACCTAGGTTTACACTCTGGGGATCTGAAACAGCAAAGAGCAGGCACATAACTCAGAGTCACCAAACGTCAGAGAAAAATCAACAGTCACAAAAGAGACGTTCTAAACTCAAGAAATTGAAAAACTGTGGAGGGTACAAGTAAATAGAACATAAAGAAGGAGACTTTAAGGAAAGCGTGTTTATACCCTGAAAGGGATAAAAAGGGAATATATTGCATTCATGAAACAAGAGAAAGCTATTACAGGAAAGAATGAATTTTGTTTCCTGGATCTTAGAAATAAAACATGGTTGTTTAGCTAGAGCCTCGTTAAAGGGGCTGCATAGCATAATGGGTACAGCTAAAGGGAATTCACGAACAAGAGGAAAGGGCCAAAGAATTCTCCTGGAGTACAAAATAATAAAAAGAGAAAGAGTGACAGAAAGGGTGAATGCGATAACGGGTCATTCTGAAGTCCCAGAGTTTATCCAGGGAGTTCTGGGAAAAGAAGAGAGAAGATGGTGGGGGAACATGCCCAAAGAAATCACGGAGAAAATTTCCCAAATGGAAGACAAGCAAGAAACCTTAGCATGGAAGGCTTTGCCAGAGTGTCACTGTGAATTTATCAGTGTGAGAAGACTCACATCTCACACTGTCAAAAAGAAAACTACAGGCCCAAGGTAGTCAGTCACCTGCAGAATTAATTGCGGAGTCAGCCTCTCTAGGAGTAGAACTTAGGACAGTCAATCTGGACTTCTCTGGTTGGCACCTGTGAAGTAGTCTGTCCCATGTACTCTCTGTCCCTCCGAGGAAGATGAGGTAATGTGCAGAAGACCTCAGGGGTGCTCATCTGGACTTAAACGGTCCTTTTCTTTTGCCAGCCCCGCCTCCTCTTATATCTCCCATTTTGTAGAACTTCTAGGAGCTCCCCTCTGCTTGCGAGAAAGGATGCCACCCGATTCATAAATTGATTAATAAAGCCAGTAGATGTATAAAATTTACTTGATTGAATTTTGTTTTTTAAAAACCCATATGGGGCACTTGGGTGGCTCAGTCAGTTAAGCGACTCTATTCGGCTCAGGTCATGATCTCATGGTTCGTGAGTTTGAGCCCCACGTTGGGTTCTGTGCTGACAGCTCAGAGCCTGGAGCCGGCTTCAGATTCTTTGTCTCCCTCTCCTCTTCCTCTCCCCCGCTCTCTCTCTCTCAAAAGTAAATAAATATTTAAAAACCTACATATTTTTTTTTAAAAAACCATATGATCGAAGTCTTAGAACACTAAAGATAAGAAAAAATCCCAGAAGCTTCTAGCCTCTGAAGACGCAAAAATCAGGTTGGCATCAGAGTCTTATTGGCAGCACTGGGTGCCAGAAGATGATGACACAACAGACGTATTCCTGGTTCTGAGAGAAAATGATGTAGACCCTAAGCGTCCATACCCGGGGAAGCCGTCCCTTGGGTATCAAGGGCAAATGACGTTTTTCGGGTGGGGAAAAGCTCAGTTTCCCACTTGTGATGCCTGTTCTCTAGAAGTGCCAGAGGGATGTTGCCCAGAAAAATGAAAAGGGAAACAAAAGAAGCACCGATGAGGAGGGGTGAAACACCAGAAAATGGGTTTGGTCAGTAATAGAACTTGAGCAGCTGCATGCTCTGGACAGCAGTGACATCTGTGTACACAGGCAAAAGTAGCCACCAGAGGTCCCTCACCATGGTGTGCTCTGACATCCATTGTGGCTGTCACCCCAGGTCCAAGCCTCCAGATAACTCTCACGGGTCAGATGCTCATCCCCCGCCCTCCCCTCCCTGTCTTCTGGTACCCTTGGGCACTTTGGGGATGAGTAATCTCTCTTCCGTTTTGTAGGAGTGAGGAAATGTCCCCTTCTTCCCTTCTAGGTTCTTCAGCTGGTCGAATAATTAAATTGACATAAAACAGATTAACAGGAGAAAATTTTAATGTTGTATGTTTGGGAGCCCCATAAAAAAAATGAGACTCTGTGAAGTGACCAAAGCAGGAAGGTTCTCTGTCCTTTAGACAAAGAGACAAACGTGTGAAGAATTGACAAAATGAAGGAGCGTGGGCTTGGGGTAGTGAACTGGTGAAGAAACAAGACTTATTTTTAATGCCCTTCTCAGTCCTGAATTCCCCCTCCCTGGTGATGAGGATGCCCCCTACCCTTCCGGTACAGGGAAGGTACCTTTCAAGTGGGAGGTTTATCTCCTGCTTTCAGGGGGATGGAGCGGGTCAGAGTGTCTGTCTTACACTTGCTGTTTCTCAAGTGCCTTTAATTAAAAATAATCACTGTCACAGCAGCATATTTGGGGTATGAACTCTGAACCCCCTACAGTTTCAGTTTCCCTGATGAATGATCCCGTGACCTTCTGCCTTGGTGGGAAACTGGGCCCACAAGTTCTCTGGAGCCTCCTCAGGGAGAAGCAGGTTTTTTCTCCTGCGCTTCACATTTCCCAAGACCTGAAGGTGAAATTAATGTCTTCCTTGTAGCCTGTCACTGCTTGCAAATTCTCTTTCCTCCTCCTCCCTGGATTTGCTATTGAGGTTAGTGGAAATACTACTGTATTTGAGCCTCAGAGAGTAGGAGGAAGTGATTGGAGAACAGAAGCTTTGAGATAAGGTTGTGGAGGTTTGTTGGGATCAGAGAATGCCTGCGGGCATAGGTGGTTGAGTTGGGCTAAAGACAAAGTGACTGGGCTCTGAGAAAGGCAAAAATTGAGAGACCGGGTTTGAATCATCTGTGGATGTTGAAGTCCCCTGACATGAGGACAGGAGGAAGCTATGGGGCTGAAGTCGTGAGTCCGTGACAGCGAAGTGGCTGGAGAAGTTAGGACGCGGTAACAATGAGGAGGGACAAAGGGCAGCAAAACCTGATGACCGGTGTTTCAAATTAGGTCAGTTGGGGGCTAAAAAAGGAGCGTTGGGAAGTGGTGGCTCCACCATCCCTCCAGCACCTGTCCAGGCAGAAGCCCCGTTCCTGCCTTCCTAGCACCCTGCAGGCCCTGCGGTGTGCGGCTCCCCGACTCCTTCCTGCGCTCATTCCCTGGCTGCCCTGCACCGTCATCTTCTCCCTTCAGCTGGATCATTCCTAGCAGCAAACACACTCTTCTTCTTTTTTTTTTAAAGTTTTTATCCAAATTCCAGTTAGTTAACACAGTGTAACACGAGTTCCAGGTGTACAGTATAGTGATTCAACGCTTTTATACAACACCCGGTGCTCATCAGGGCAGGTGCCCTCTTTAATCCCTAGCACCTGTTTCACCCATTCCCTCCCACCCCCGATAACATCAGTTTGTTCTCTAAGAGTCTGTTTCTTGGTTGGTCTCTCTTTTTTCCCCTTTACTTGTTTGTTTTGTTTCTTAAATTCCACATCTGAGCAAAATCATATGGTATTGGATTTCTGTGACTTACTTCACTTATAATACTCTCTGGCTCCGTCCATGTCACTGGAAATGGTGAGAATTCATTCTTTTTATGGCTAATATTCCATTGTATACATACACCACCTCTTCTTTATCCGTTCATCAACCAATGGACACTTGGCTGTTTCCATAATTTGGCTATTGTAAATAATGTTGCTGTAAACATCTAGGTGCATGTATCCCTTTGAAACAAACTCTTCTTAATGTTTAATATTAATATGGGGAAGTCTGTTTTAACTAAGACCCAGCATCTTTCAAAGCCTTTTTAAAATTCATAAAAATAAAAATGGGGTGCCTGAGTGGCGCTCAGTCTGTTAAGCATCCAAGTCTTGATTTCGGCTCAGGCCATGATCTCACGGTTCATGAGTTTGAGTCTGAGTCAATGCACTCTGCATTGACAGGGCTGGAGCCTGCTTGGGATTCTCTCTCTCTCTCTCTCTCTCTCTCTCTCTCTCTCTCTCTCTCTCTCTCTCCCCCTCCCTCCCTCCCTCCCTCCCTCCCTCCCTCTCTCTCTCCCTCTCTCCCTCTCTCCCTCTCTCCCTCTCCCTCTCTCCCCAGTTGCATTCACACTTGCCTGCTCTCTCAAAATAACATTTAAAAAATAATAATAATAACTTCTGCATAGCAAAGACCACCATAAATAAAGACAAATAACAAACTAGGTTTGCAACTCAAATCCAAACAAGGTGCAAATTTCCCTAATAAGAACCTACACAAATCAGGGGCTCCTGGGTGGCTCAGTCGACTTTGGCTCAGGTCATGATTTCATGGTTTGTGAGTTCTAGCCCTGCGTTGGGCTTTGTGCTGACAGCTCAGAGCCTGGAGCCTGCTTCTGATTCTGTGTCTCCCTCTCTCTCTGCCGCTCCCCTGCTCACGCTCTGTCTCTCTCTCTCTCTCTCAAAAATAAATAAACATAAAAAATCAAAAAACCCAAAACCTGTACAAATCAATAAAGAAACATCAACTGCCAGGTTTTTACAAGGGCAAAGAAAGCTCACCAGAGAGGAAGTACAAGTGCTCTTATACATTAGAAAAGATGCTGAGTTTTTTAAATAAAAAGAGAGACACAAATTGAAATAACAAGGAGATGCTGTTTTTCACCTGACGGGCAGAGATCCCAGAGAGTTTGATAATAATGCTTTGACAAGGGTGTGGCGCTCCGTGTTAGTAGTGGCAAAAGATCATCGTTGATAGCCTGTCTGGAGTGACTGCCTGATGAATTACAGTTCTTCCATACAGTAGAACAAAGGGATGAGGATATGCTTTATGCACTCACAGGTAATATATAAATAAGTGAAAAAAGCAAGGAGCAGAATAGTGTAGGGGGGGCATACAATCATTTATGTTAAGGAGGGAGAAAGAATATATACAAATATGTATTGTTTGGATATGCATGAAATGGCTCTGGAGAGAGGAAACAGGATTTTTAAAATCTGATTTGCAGAGCTTTATTTCCAGACTCAAACTATAGGGAGATCTGCCACAAATGATCAGGTAGGAAGTTAAGTTCTACCTACAAAACTAGGAACTCAGCTACTGGAGGGTAGTCTATGAATGGTCGGATGTTTGCAAATACAGAGAACAACTCTGGAAGGACACAAGAAACCGGTGACAGCAGTTGCCTCAGAAAGAAAAGAATTGGTGACTAGGGGACTAGTAAAACATGTTCACTGGGTCTCTTTTTGATCATTTAGAGTTTTGACCAGTTGCATAATCCAAGTAAAGGTTTAATCCAGGTTAAGGTTCAATACTTCTGGCAAATATGAACTTGATATTCTAACAACTCAAACATTTCCTTGTAAATCAAAATATCTGGGTGTTTGAAACCTGGCCAGAGGGCAGGTTACAGCATTTATAAGATGGCAAGGCCAGCTGTGCCTGGGTGGCTCAGTAGGTTGAGTGGCTGGCTCTTGATTTTGGCTCAGGTTATAATCTCGTGGTTCATGAGTTTGAGCCCTGTGCTGGGCTCTGTGTTGACTGTGCTGAGCCTGCTTGGGATTCTCTCTCCCTCTCTCTCTGTCTCAAAATAAATAAATAAACTTAAAAAAAAAAAAAGATGTCAAGGCCAACACAAAATGGATGGCTGGCTCTGGAAGGATCACTGAATTAGTTGAGTCCATGGACTCTCCCCACCAGGAGACTAATTTTAGGGACACCTGAGCCGTTTCTCAGCCCCCTCCCCCCCCCCCCCCCCCCCAGTGTGTGTACCCTTGACCCATCAATTGATTCGGTGAAGAGGCTTTTTTTCTTGGTCTCCAGACTTGTTTCAGTTGGATAGAGCTTAGCTTGTGCAGGAGTGTCCCACCTTTCATCTCTTTTTTTAGTCTTTTTTTGACAATTTCATGTCAATAGTATAAGATCCCACCTTTTTCCCCTTCTCCCTCCCTTCTGATGGAAACCTCCCCCACCCACTGCACCTGCCTCCAGCTGATGGCTTCTGCTTTGCAGCAACAGACCGGCTCTGCAGCCTTTTTCTGGGGTTTGCATCCCGAGGAAGTACAGATGTTCTCCAGAGCATTCCAGGCCGGCAGGATTGTCTGGACAGGTGGGGTTGCTGCAACAGTTTATCCTTATTATTATCCTCGTTCGTGTTCCTTTTCACTTGTTTCTGTTTTAAAGGGTTTTGTTTGGATTAATTACAGGAGAGGGAAGAAAGCAAACTGCCACAGCTGCAAGTAGGTCAGGTGCCACAGGAGGCGGCAGGTCTTGGGTCAGCGGGCGGCCGTGATTGTTGGCCTTGCCAGATGATCAGGAGCAACTAATACCGCAATGCCTCTGTCCGGTGGACGCTCTCGCAGAGCATTAATGATTAATAATGCTCACGACCTCTCACAGTTAAATTGGTCGCTGTGTGTCTCAGTCACTGAAGTAGAAAATGTGAAGGAGTGATCGATCCAGGGCCGGGGCAGCCCCCACAGCAGATGAATTAGATGAATTGCAGGCCAGAAGTCGTTCTATCTTAACGCCTTGCTCTAACCACCACAACTTCCTTATTTTTTAATCAGCTTGTGGAGGGAGTGAAAAAAGGGGAATGGGCTGTATAATAACCAGAATGTGGTATGAAGCTTTTAAAGACTTCCTTGCCTTGCCTTTTTCACTTCCCTCCCCCTATTTAAAACAAAAACAGAGGCACCAGGGTGGCTCAGCCGGTTAAAACGTCTGACTTCTGCTCAGGTCATGATCTCACGGTTTGTGCGTTCAAGCCCAGCATCACGCTCCACACTGACACTGTAGAGCTTGCTTGGGACTCTCTGCTCCTCTCCCCTGCTGGCTTGCTCACTCACCTCTCTCTCTCTCAAAATAAATAACTAAAAAAACAAAACTTTCTGATTTGCTGACCATCTTGGTGGCATTTTAGGACTTCTCTCCCTGATTCTCATTTGATAGAAACATGTTCGTTCCATTTTAGTCATTTCTCATGCTTTACTTTGGCTCTGCAGCACAACATCTATCTGAAGGGGAGGCCATCAAAGATTTTGTCTGTCTAAAATTTAGCTTACTCTTAGGCAATGGAATGAATATGATGGTTTTGCATTTGCTAAAGAAGAAATGCTGATCAGCTTGTTTCTTTAACTCTCTGATGTTACTACTTTTTTCCTTCTTATGTTGACCCAGTAACTCTCCTCCTGCTCATTTAGAGACATCATTAAGTGGGCAAGTCACAGAACAAAAGGAAATATTTGCAAAATATGTGTCTGATACATATACATAAAAGACTATGACAAAACTTTTTAAGGGAAAAAAATGGACATTACACAAAAGAATACAGGTGTAAGCACATGAAAAAAAAGTGTTCATCATCATTAGTCATGAGGCACATGCACAGTAGATCTCAGGTCACACCCCCGGAAATGGGTGAAATGAAAAAGACTGAGAAGACCATAGGTTATGGGTATGGAGCAGTTGGAACTGTCAGTGCACTGCCGGTGGGAGCCTGACCATGAATGTTAATCATTTCAGCTGTCTGTATCACATTTTGTTAAGTTTAACATATACTTACTCTGTGACCGGCATCCTACTTTTTATAGGTTTTCATTCAGGAGAAATTAAAGCATGTCTACAAAAAAAACCCCATATAGGGGTGCCTGGGTGGCTCAGTCGGTTGAGCGTCTGACTTCGGCTCAGGTCACGATCTCACGGTTCGTGAGTTCGAGCCTCGCGTCGGGCTCTGTGCTGAGGCTCGGAGCCTGGAGCCTGCTTCGGATTCTGTGTCTCCCTCTCTGCCCCTTCCCTGCTCATGCTCTGTCTCTCTGTCTCTCAGAAATGAACAAACGTTAAAAAAAAAAAAAATTTTTTTTTTTTTTTTAAAAACCCATATGAGAATGTTGTATTATTCATGATAGCCCAAAACTTGAGAGAGCCTAGGTGCCTCTCAGCCAGAGAGTGGATAAGCCAAGTGTGGCACAAACAGGGAATAGGCCACTGGACACCCGGCACAAACTGGTCCACGTGGCTCCGATGGACCTCAGGATCGTGCTGCATGAAAGAGCCAGATACAAAAGAATAAATACCATATTATTCCATGAGTGCGAAATGAGGCAGAATTAATCTGTGATGGTAGAAGTCAGGATTGGGGTGGTAATTGACTGGGAAGAGAACTTTCTGGGATGATAGAAATGTTCTGTATTTTGACTTGGGGCATGAGTTACACAGGAGTGTACATGTACTAAACTGGTGGAAGAGAAAGTGCATTGTTCATCTGTGCATCTTCACTCTGAATTTCAGTGCCAAAAAATGGGTGGGGGGTTGCTGCTGGAAGTGACAAGTGACAGCCAGAGGTCTCTCTTCCTTTTCCCCTACTATTAGGGCAGGAATCCCGACCCGTGCTGAGCACAGGATAGGAGCCACAGTGGTGGGACTGGCTGCCTTTGCCCCCCCTTTGGAAGGGGGGCAAGTTTGAGGCACTGTGGAGTTTGATTTTTCCTCCTAAGCACGTGGCCATCAGTGCCTGCCGCCCCACACAGCGGGGGGAGCGGTGCCTGACGGAAGAGGAGGCCCATCCTGAATAGCTGTGGAGTAAGTGCCATTGCCCCTTGTAGCCTTGGTGGATAAGGCCCGCTCTGTTTTTCTTCCAACTTTCAATAACTGGAATTCACTTCACTTCGTCATCATAAGGGCCGGCTTGTCTGCCTGAGAGGCAGTCTTCAGAATAATAGCAAAATTGTGCTACTTGGTGCTTGGACTCTGTGTACTTGGGATGGACCGTTGATAAAATGAGGGGCCTTCTCATCCCATGAGAGTTGTGAACAGTTCTGTGCTCTTCGTATTCTAGTTAACAGCATACAAAACCTATGGAGAAGTAAGTATGATTCTCCAAAATCTTTTGTATCAAGTGTTGGAAGAAATGTTCTCGCTTTCATCTGTCTCATTCTTTCAGCACCGCACACCCGGGGAACACATTGTTCCACCAGCTTTTCTAGTGGAGTGATTCTGCCTAATGAGTTCAAACCCACCCTCCTCCTGGCCTCCCCTCAGTCCTAAATCTATGTATCCACCATTATTCCTGAAAACCAGCCTCGTGACTCCTCAGTGACTTGGCCCTGCTGACCCAGATTGAGTCCACAGCCTTACCTGAATGTTTGCACAGCCCATTCAGTTTCTCTTCAAACCATAATGTTTGGATAATTATTCGAGTGGTAATGTGCTTCAGTGGGAGGTCTTGGGGACTTTCTCTAAACTAGCAGCCTTCAGATCGTCCTATACTCCTAGTATATAGAGAACAGCTGCCAGGGCCCCGTGCCCGGAGGTTCTGATTCGGGATGCAGGATGGGCCCTGGAGTTTGCATGTTTAATAACCACAGGGACTTCTCCAACAGTATTGAGAAACACTGAAAAGTGTTATGCCAGGTGTTTGTGGGAGGAGCAGGGAGAGGATTTCATCCCTGAAATGTGGCAGGTGCCCTCAGGGGCTGTAGCTCCCTCAGAACCCTGAGGAGGCCATCCTTTTCTTTGTATCCCTGGCATCAGCATGGCTGCTAGCATATGGCCCGAGTGTGAGACATTTTGAATGAGTAAATACATTAATTGAAGCAAAGGAACAAGTGACACACACAGAGAACGCTATCAAATACAGCTCAGTTCAGGTACTTCGGTGTTACGGGAAGGATTGCACATGTAGAAAATCTTTATTAAGGATAAACAATAAGAAACATGTTAAATGACAAGAGGGGCAAAGGTCAAAAAAGACACACTGCACATCAGGGGGGCCAAGAGCCTAATACTGCCAGACTGCTGGCTACACATAAAAATCCCTTTCTCTTCTGCTAAAGGGACATGAAGGTGTATTAACCCCTACAGGTACATAGTTGGCGAAGTCAAATGTGCTGCTCAGTCTTTTGACCTAGTCCCAGGCCCTGCTTTCCAGAGAATACTGCTTAACACTCCATTAGCTAGTTCTGATTTGGTCCAGATTTTATTTCATTTCATTTATTTTATTTTATTCATGTCTATTTAGTTTTTGAGAGAGAAAGAGGTGATAAGTGGTGGAGGGGCAGAGAGAGAGGGAGGCACAGAATCGGAAGCAGGCTCCAGACTTTGAGCTGTCAGCACAGAGCCTGACACGGGCTCAAACTCACAGACCATGAGATCATGCCCTTAGCCAAAGTCAGATGCTCAAATTACTGAGCCACCCAGGCACCCCTGGTCCATATTTTAAACTCATGTGTTTAGTGTAGTGTTATTTCTTGGTTTATCATTTTTAAGCATGATTTATTAACTTCCTGTTAACTAGTTTTTAAGAAGCCCCAGCTCTCGGGCCCCTGAGTGGCTCAGTTGGTTAAGCATCCAACTCTTGATTTCAGCTCAAGTCATGATCCCAGGGGCACGGGATTGACCCCTTGTCAGGCTCCTTGCTGAACATGCAGCCTGCTTAGGAGTCTCTCCCTCTGCCCCTCTCTCTCCCCTGCTCACCCTCACTCTTGCTTTGTCTCAAAAATAAATAAACATTAAAAAAAAAAAAAGGCATCAGCTCGTGTTTTAAAAGAAGAGGACTGTTTTCTTGTGGCACCTGCCCCTCAGCTTCCCCCGTCCTCCTTCCAGTCTCCCAGTTTCGTGACAGTATTGTCACTGTAGTATTGTTCACCACTGAGCCAGGATGTGGACTGATGCTATATTTCCTTTCATGTATATATATGTGTATTTGTTAGTTTGCTTGGTTTTCTGTGTCCCCCTCACAAATTTTTTCCAAACTCTTTCAGCAAGCCTGTAAAATCCCTCTCAATACTCTTCTTGACTATGTCAGAAAAATCTGTCATTTCCTTCCCCACTCCCCCTTCCCCCCATCCCTTCTGGACCCTTCCACCCTCCTGCTCCAGTTGGGGCTCTTTGTTCTCTTGGCTTTCTGTCCAGCTGTTGTTCTGGGCCTGCGTTTTATCCCTCTTTGTGTAGCTACTGTGTTTCTTGGATCCCTTGTTCTCTTCTTTCTAGGTTTATTCTCCTGTTTAGACAGAACTCATCCTCCAGTGACATCCTGAGGAAATGGTTTATGGGGGATACATTTTTGAGACTTGGCATTTCTGAAAGTGACTTTGTTCTAACTTCACATTTTGTTCGTGGTTTTGCTGGGTATGATATTGTAGGTGGAACATTATTTGTCTGTACAATTGTGAGGACATTGCTCCACAGTCAGGCTTCTTCTAGAAGTCTGAAGCCATTTGGAATTCTTGCATCTTTGTATATAACTTCATTTTCCCCTGCCCCTGTCTCTTCGCAGGTTTTGAAGTTTTTACGATCTTCTTTTTATCCCTGGGATTCTCACCAGGCCCCAAGAACTTTTTGGCATCTTTTTCTAGTTGCTTTTCACCATCTTACGCCTTCCATTGTGTATACCAGCGCAGATTCTTGCTGAACAAGAAAGTATCTGCATAATTCTCTGACGTTGACATGGTTCGTGTGACAGCTAGCGGGAGTGCTCATCTCCGCTGCAACTCCATTTGCTGCCTGTAGCTACTCTGTACCCCTGGATAATTCTGGCAGATTCTGACAAGTTGTTCAGTTGGCTGAGTATACAGTTAGCTAATTGCTCCCGTTACATCCATTCAGTGTTGGTTTTCGCTTTAAAGCTGGATTCAGGCATTGTTTCTGGCTTGTAACATAGTTCTGTAAATGACTTTAAAACTAGCCCCCCAAAACTAACCAAACAAAAGCAGCCCAGCATAAGGTAGCCAGTCGCAAGGAAAAAAACTCGTTTGCCGCACATAGCAAATGAGGTCCCTGACCTGATTGTTCCAGAACTGCATTTTCACATAAAATGAATCCAAATACCACTTTTTTTTTTATTGTTCTCTTTTGTTTGCAAATGCTGTTATCATGGACACCAAAGCGGGGAAGGGGGCAAAAGATTCATTGAGGATTCCCCTTAATTCTACCCCTTACTTACATTTCAATTAGGGTATCTTAGCCTCTGGTCCCTCAGATTGCAGTTTATGACAGGATTGTTGAACATCCTGCAGGCTCTCAGGGTGGTGCCGAGGCCAGCCTAGGACAGATTCCACGCTACTGACAGCCAGTCGAAGGGGGCCTGCCATCTGTTGCAGTGAATAAATGCTTTTCCTGTGCCTGCTCTGCAGGACCTAGTGCTTAGTGCTGGGACCGGCGGCAGCTACGGGCTTAGCCAACACAGAATTGTTACTTTAGTAGGTATCATTATTGGAATCTATTTATAATGTGCGAAGTTGATATGTTTTCTCAATATTCATACATTCTTCTAACAGATACTTATTGGGTGCCTACCATGTGCTTGGCACTGTGCCAGGTGCTTGGGTTATATCCGTGAACAAAACAGACATTGGTTCTAGCTTTGTGGAGTCTTCATTCCAGCACGGAGCTAGACAGTAAACATGACAGATAAATTACGTGGTGTGTCAGAAAATGCTAAGTGTTAGGGAGGGAAGAAAAATCGGAGGAGGTAGGGGATCAGGAGCGTGGGCCGAGGGTGAAGTGTTGAATAGGACGGTCAGGGTAGTCCTCCCTGGGAAATTGAGATTGGAACCAAGACTTTACGGGGGTAAGGAAGTGAACCAAGACACTGTCTGGGAAGAGAATATGGAGGGCAGAAGGAGGGGCTTGCAGGTCCCAGAGAGTGAGCACGTGCGTGAGGCGGGATGATGGGGGGGGTAGTCTCAGGAGAGGAGGTCTTGAGAGGTAAGCACCGCCAGGTGTCGTTGCCCTCGGCAAAGATGTGGCAAGCCGCTGCAGACGAAGCCCACTGCACAGGTGGGTATGGAAGGCTGGAGTTAGGGACAGAGGTCTGGGCCAAGGATAAGAAAGACACTGGGGAAAGGCGACACATAACTGGTAAGTAAGCCTTGGGCCTGGACGAGGTCACTCGGGAAGTGAGTGTAGGTCGAGAAGAGTGGTCCAAGGATCGGGTGCCAGAGAACTCCCAGATGCCTTGAAAGATGCTGACAGTAACAGTCAGAAAAGTCCAAACTGTGGGCCATTCTGCCGGTGGGGGAACTATTCTAGATTAAAGCAGATCAGCTTCTCTTGGCTTAGAATTTTTCAGAATGAAAAGTTTGGGGTAGGGGAAGAAGTCGAAATTTAAAATCTGCTTTGCCGCCAAATATGAATTAGCCTTGGAAAAAGATAGAACAAGCAACTCCTAAAGACCTAGATCCACTAACTTTTCTCTAGCAGCAGCAAGATTTTAATTTCTTTCTGGGTTCCAGAGCATCTTTTCAAAGATTTAGGAGAATAAGAGTGGGGACGACAGGAAATACTGATTTTCTGCTCTGTGCCAGACATTGTGCTGAGTTGCCTTCACGTGTAGTGCGAGTGTTATTACCTCTTTCTGAACTTCTTTATCCCAGTTTGTGCTCCTGGCAAGTTCCTTCTCATCCTTCAAACTTCAGACACCCACCCACCCCCACCCCCCACAGCCTTCCCCAACTAACACCCTGACTCCTAGTGCACCTGCTGAGTAGCACTTCTCTCCTGGTGTAATTACTTACCTGTGTATCTGTCTTGCGTGGATAAACTGAGTGAGGGTAAGAGAACTGTGTCTCTGTCTCCCGTGACCAGCAGAGTCTCGCCCACTGGAGGCCGTCAGTAAACAAGAGCTGACCGGAGGAATATCTCATTTAATCATCCTCCTTCAAGGCAGTTAGTATTATCCTCGTTTTCATAATTGGTTAGTTGAGACTCAGATTTTAAAAAGAAACACAAATTAAGTGGTAAGGGCAGGTTTTTGCCCTGCGTGTGCCCGGCAGCTTTTCAGACAAAGCTCCAAACTGGCACTGGTGATGTGCGGGACTGGGTTCCCCTAGCAGCGCGTAGATACTGCCGTTGTCGCAGGTCTAGGTTTCTTATTTCCCTGCCCTTCGCGAAATTTCTGTGTGACCATCAGCATAGAGGATGGAGTGGGAGGATTGCGTTTCCTATAGGAAGATGTAATAGGCATGAACTGAGAGACGTGTTGTTGCCTTTTTTTTTCTTTATTTGAGACCTGTTGCTTCAGAATTCAGCTTTAAGATCTTAAACTTAGGATTTAAAAAGTGTTAGTTGAGAGAACAGATCGATAGAGAAAGTAGATTAGTGGTTGCCTAAGGCTGGGGACCTAGGGATGGCTGCTGATGGGTATGAGGGTTTTTTTAAGGGCGTGACAGAATGTTCTAAAATTAGGTTGTGGTAATGGCTGCATAACTGAATATACGAAGACCACCGACTTGCCTACCTTAAATGGGTGAATTCTTGAGTATGCGAATTGTATCTCAGTAAAGAGGTTTTTAAAAGTATTAGCTGAGAATCAGAAATGATTGGTCATCAGATTTTCCAGCACTCTTTCAAAATACGAATAAACTTAGTAGCTGATACATTTGGGTTATTGTCTCCATCGTCTTCACTCTTAGAGAAAGAAACCTCTTCCCCAGTACAGCTGGATAGTTTGGGCATTCTGTTTTGTTGTGTCTGCTGGTTTTCATCTCAGCTGTGGCATTTGGATGAGAGCGGCAGTGTTTCCTAGCTCCCAGCCTCCTTCCCTCGCCTGGGCAGTGAGAATGAGGAACACGCTCACGCTGCTGAGCGTGAGCCTCACAGTGACAGGAAGGGCAGCTTGAAGCCCCTGCCCCGGAGAGGGTCACAGACCCTCACAGGCTGCTCTGCTGCCTCAAGAGCAAGGGGCTGCAGGTCCGGGCCTCCGTCTTGTTTTAATTCCCTCATGGCATCTCTGCCTGGCGGGGCTGGCCGGGTCTCAGCAGACCCTCGTCTCTCAGCAGTTGCTCAAGCACCTTTTTCAAATGTTTGGCCGCAACCCATTGTGGATCTTGGTTATAAAGCACGTGCTCTGAGGGGACGTCCCCCCAGGGTGCAAGCATCTGAATTTGTTCAGGGTTCATCCATCACTCATCAGTAGGGTTGGGTCATAGTTACCTTGTAGAACAAACCTCATTTCTGAATGAAAAAGCTGCTTTAGCAACCCCTGGCTGGCAGAAAGGAAAGAGACTTGTCGCTTTCTCTTCTTGCCGTAGAGATGGAGGGTGGGAATTCTTTTTGGTGGTTAGTGATGCAAAGGGTAAAAACCTTCCATCTATTAAAGAGAAACTATGTTGTGGTTGTACAGATGGCCCAACTGTGGTTAGCATCTATGAAAGCCATTTCCTGCGTGCAGTAAAAAGAAAGTTTTCTGCTTTCTCTACCAGACTCCATGGGAACACATATTTCTCTTTGTTCAAATCTACTGCATCGCCTTAGCAAAGGGACATCCTGGGCTCAGGCAGAAACGACCCCCTTCTTTTGATCACCCCGTGCAGGTAACTGCTTCCCGGGGGCACCTAAATGCTGGATTGGAGGGCTGCCATGACAGGGGAAGCTGCTGACGCTGATGGTGGTACGCCCTGGCTTTTTTAAATTTTTTTTTTTTTTTCAACGTTGTTTTTTTGTTGTTTTTTTTTGGGGGGGGGGGGGACAGAGAGAGACAGAGCATGAACGGGGGAGGGGCCGAGAGAGAGGGAGACACAGAATCGGAAACAGGCTCCAGGCTCCGAGCCATCAGCCCAGAGCCTGACGCGGGGCTCGAACTCACGGACCGCGAGATCGTGACCTGGCTGAAGTCGGACGCTTAACCGACTGCGCCACCCAGGCGCCCCTACCCTGGCTTTTTGAGGACAGATGAGAGCAGCTCCCGAGAATTGGGAAGGTTGGAGTCTAAGCTTCGTCGAGTTGCCCATTGAGGTTAGCCGAATCACAGCTTCTAGGAGGTGGGACAAGATGCCCTGGCTGCAGAGCGAGTGAGCGATGTTCTAGATGCCACCTTCAGAGAGATCTGGAGTCAGGGCCCCAAGCAGGAGTGCCAGGTGCTGAGAAATGGCCTTTCTTGCCACTTCAGCCTCGTCTGGTGAAAGGACCATAGAGCACACAGCCCTCCAGACAGAACTTGGAGGAGTTGGGAGTCCCAGCTGTGTCCAACTTCCATATCCTTTCATTTGGAACGTGGCATGCTTATATAGGAGCAGTGAGAAGTTTAGGACGAAGGGGAATAATTTTGCAGGATGTATGGCAGCCAACTCGTGTGGAGTTTCATTCACAACCATGTGGTTCATGTGCCTCTCCATGGCTAGAAAGGAGCATGGTCATGACTCATTTTCCATGAAGTCTCCATGATGTAAAACTAAAGGAATATTTCTAGTCTGACTGAGGACACCCCCACATCCTGAAACTTTGACCTGATCTCAATTTGGGATGAATCCAGGAACTTAATTGTATGTTGACATCCTCAGACATTTTCTAAAGGGGTTAGAGATCTGCCTGGGAGAAACAGAAAGCTAAAAGTCAAAGAAAAAGTAGAATGTTAGGGTTTGGGAAAGCATGCCAACTCCCTCATCAGCAATTAGCCAGACGAGCCACCGTTGAGGCACATTTCTCTTCTGTGCCCTGTGCTTTGCTTTTCACATTGGCTGGTTTGAGAGACGTGCTGTTTGCTCAACCGTGTTTCCTGATGAGAGTGATCCGGGTGAATGTGGCTCCTGCCCTCAGCCCAGATAGGCATCCGCACACCCACACGGGCTCAGCACTGTCACGGGAGAAAGCCATCAGGACTCTCCTCTACAGGGGGCAGTGACTTTGGCTACCAGGTCCTGACAGCTTCATCTCTTCTTTGCCTCTGTGTCTGCACTTGATCGGGAGCTGATATGAAACCACTATCTGGAAAACAAGCCGTGTGTGCCCTCCTCAGTCGAACTCCCAGGCTTCCGCATAAAGAAAAATATCATTATGGGCTTCGTTAGAAGCTGTATTTAATAATCCCTTTAAAATTCTGTCTCAGAAATGTAAATGGTCTATTTATGTTGGCCAGTGAATTATTCTTCCCACCTGTGCCTGATCATACAGATTCAAGCAACAGCAGCTTGCACCTCAGGGAGAAAGCATCCCATCCCCGGGCATGGTCCTTATTCCAGTATAGTAAAGGTTTCCGCTTTGGAGAGCCAGGCCTTCTTCACTCTCCAGCTACTATAAAACGGTGGAGGCCCTTCCCTGCTTTGCCACGATCCCCCAGCATGGGAATAGTGTAAGGAAGGAAATTGCTGGAGCAGCGGCAGGAAGGGATGTGGCATTATCTCTTTCCCAGGGAATGGGGTGAAACCACAGGGGAGTGGAGCAGAGCAGAAGGGAAATTCAGGAGGATCATTTCCTAGAGGTCTGGTGGGCGGGCCAGAGGGTTTTTCTTTGTCACTAAGACTTCTGTCACTTAACCCTTAGGCATAGCAGGCGCCAGGCCCTTGAGAAGAGTAACCAGATATGTAAGTGAATGCCTGCATGTTGGCCAGAGAACTCCGTATTCACCATTGGCCTGTGCAGTCTAGGACTCTCTTGACCATCCTGTAACCCTTGGCCTTTTCTCTAGTTACTGCTCTTTGACTTTTAAGAGACTTTCTTACAGCCAGAGCTCTATGATCCCTTTAAGAGTTCCTGAATATTTGTCCTTCAAATAAGATCCTTCACTGTTTTTTTTCACTTCAGTCTGCCCACAGACATTTCCAGGGCATTACAGAGTGAGGCACCAGAAATAAGAAGCAGTCAGAACTTGCTGAGCGTCCTGAGAGTAGTATCCTATGCATCACACACATTAATTACAAATTGGTTACAGAGAGGAGAGTACATCTTTACAAACAGGAGCTCTGGCGGTCACCACCTGCCCCAGGGGACCACACAGATCATCATGAGTCCTGGGCTGACCTCACACTCCGCCCGGCTCTGGGTGGTGGTGCAGTAAGCTGATTCTGACCTCACCTGTGTACCCACCTGGCATAAGAAACGGACAAACCCTAAACGAGCAGTATTCTATAAGACAGCCAACCTGGACTCAAAAAAATTGGCAATGGCATTAAGGACCAAAAATCAAACAAACCAAAGAAGAGGCAGGACACGGTACTAGATTAAAAAGTAAAGGAGACTTAGGAAACGTCAGATGCTTCCTGCCTGAAAGGAGGGAATGGGGAACGACTGTCATGGCCATCTGGGGAGGCAGTGAGGGAATTGTGAATATGGACTTTACACCATTCGATCAGCTTTAAAGTTCTTGGGTGCGGTATAAAGTGTTGTGTTGATGTATGAGGATGCCCTTAGGCACCACATGCCCAAGTACTTAGAAGTAAGGGGCATGATGTCTTTTAAGTGGTTTCACGCCTCCAAAAAAGACCATTTAAATGGAGAGAAAGGGGGAAAGCGGGAGGGAGGAAGGGGGAGAGAGAAAGCAAATGTGGCAAAATGTTAATAATGAGTGAATCTAGGCTATTCAGATAATGCTTGTTCTCTGCTTTCAACTTTTCTGTCAGCGCGACATTTTTAAACTAGAAAGTTGGACGTTTCTCACCAGACCGCACTGGGGTTCTTGTGCTGAGTGCTGCTGTACCCCGTCCCTCAGGAGCTATAGTGGAACAAATGCTCGTGTTAAAGCTCACACTTGCCCCACTTGCAATGGAAGACTTTTTGCATCTCCATGCAGATCTCTCCCTGCGTTACACACACGAGCCAAGCATCGCAGATGCCTTCGTGCACCAAGGAAGGGTGGGGGAAGAGGGCCTGTTCCTCCCTGACACTTGTCTCACTTTGACCTTCTTTGAAAGGTCTGAACCAGGCAGATTAAGAAAAACAAACAACAATTAAAAAATAAATAAGTTGGGGCTCCTGGGTGGCTCAGTCGGTTGGGCTTCCGACTTCAGCTCAGGTCACGATGTCGCGGTCCGCAAGTTCGAGCCCCGCGTCAGGCTCTGGGCTGATGGCTCAGAGCCTGGAGCCTGCATCTGATTCTGTGTCTCCCTCTCTCTCTGCCCCTCCCCCGTTCATGCTCTGTCTCTCTCTGTCTCAATAATAAATAAACGTTAAAAAAAATTTTTTTTTAAATAAATAAATAAATAAATAAATAAATAAAACAAAACAATGGCCCTTTGTGGCAAGACACCCAAGCCCACTAAGCAGGCTGGTTTCAGCAGAACAATAGACTCCTAGAGGACAGTTCTTCACAGAGAAAAGGGACAGTAAGTTTCTCTTGGGGTGTGTTGCTAATAAATACACTGCCCGACAGATCAATTAGCTTGTCCCAGGAAAAAAGTCCTTTTCATTGTCACTGCAGAGCCCCTAAGCCCAGTTACTTGTCCCAAGATGAACGCCCTGGATTACAGCAGGGACCAGGAGACTGTGCAGTGAGAGGGCCTGAACTGCTCTGGGGAGAACAGTTCATGGCTCACTGTGAATGGATGATGCATCCACTCCCGGAAGAGCCATCCATTTCAGTAGATCCGACCGAGTCTGCTGGCGTGATCGGGTTTCCGGCATCAGCAGAGACCTCGGTGCTTCACTGACAGGGAAGGAAGAGTTGGAAAGGGCTTTCTGTAAAACACTGTTTCGGAAGAGATTAGAATTCAGAACTTTTGGGGCACCTGGGTGGCTTCGTGAGTTAAGTGTCTGACTCTTGGTTTCAACTCAGGTCGTGATCTCACAGTTCCTGGGATCAAGCCCCGCATCAGGCTCTGTGCTGACACTGCAGGGCCTGCTTGGAATTCTCTCTTTGCCCCTCCCCTTGCCTTTCTCTCTCAAATAAATAAACCTTAAAAACAATTTTTTTTTTTAATTTTTTTTTTTTAACATTTATTTATTTTTGAGACAGAGAGAGACAGAGCATGAATGGGGGAGGGTCAGAGAGAGGGAGACACAGAATCCAAGACAGGCTCCAGGTTCTGAGCTTTCAGCACAGAGCCTGACGCGGGGCTCGAACCCACAGACCGTGAGATCGTGACCTGAGCCGAAGTCGGCTGCTTAACCGACTGAGCCACCCAGGCGCCCCAAACCTTAAAAAATTTTAAAAACAAAAAAGAATTCAGAACTTTTGCCACCAGAATAATCAAGTGTGTTTCGGAGACATGTTTTAAAGATCTAGTACAGATGAAATCAAATCAGACTTAAGTGTACTTCATTCTTGGATTGGGATCGAAGCAGTAGAACCAAGTCACAAATCACTTGCTATTTGTATAAAAGCTGAAGCTGCTGCTCTTTGTCAGCCTTTATTTCACCTTTTGCTGATAGATGCCACTTTTGGGGGCAGGTAGCTGGCACAGTATCAACGTTAGTAACAGGTTCCAGAGCACTGACAGTTTTTCAAGCCACAAAATGGTTAAGATCATTTGATACTTCTTGTCTGACTTCTGATTTTCCACTTTCCTGAGCCCAGTGGCCTATAGGATACTGCCGGTACATTGTTGGGAAGTGAATGGGATTTGAACTCTCTCCCTAAAGTACCGCTGGCTTCCAGGCTGTTTCCTTGAGTGGTCTGGTTTTGGGCTTTGGGGAGATCACTTAGAGATTTGCACTGACGAGGAGTGAGACTGGCCCAGGGATCGGGGCTTTACTTTTCATTCTTGCAGATTTTAGGTAAATCCAAAGAAGATCTAAAAGAGGACGGTGGTTCCAAGCAGACAGCTCTCAACGAAGAATTATCATCATAAACTTTCTTCCCATTTCTCAGGGAGTACCGTGACAGTTCCGGACCCTTGTATGGCTCTGGAAAATAATCCCATGTGTGAGCTACAAAAAAAACCACTCCTGCCTTGTAAACAGATGACAAATCCTAAGGAAACTGGGTATCTGTGCCAAAGAATCTTTGTTCCAAATAATTTGCATTTTAGTGGTTATGCAAGTTATGAGACGGAAGGCATAGACTAGAGCCAGGCTCCATGTGTTAGAGTTCTAAGTAAAGGTCAGTAGTGCTTCCTTGTACATGTGTTGACCCTATTCTTGCCAGTCTACTTTTGGAGCTGCCTTTTCTGACGTCTTGGTTCCAGTGCAGTGTTGACTCCTTTTGTCACGAGAAAAAAATTCATTTGGATAAGCCCATTATCAAATCACAGGGATTTAGTTCATTAAACACGTAGTGATCACCCACGTAGTGTGGGTGAGTCAGGAATGAGTAGGACATGGGAATGAGTAGGCTTCCCCTGTGAGCTCCAAGACAACAGGGGAAATAAGAACACCCCCCCCCCCAAATTAGCAGTGAAAGAAGTCGGAGTATGGCATGGATCCCCAAAGGCTGTCTGTCCCCAACTCCAGCATCAACCAGGTAGAAGAGACAGGTGGGGAGGTGGGGTGGGTGAGACAGGCCGGAAGTCAGAAGCACAGAGAAGCAGAGAGTACTGGTCCCATGTCTTCCCTTGGGAACTTGGGCAGGTTTCTTAATCTTCTTGGATTTCATAGTTAACTCATCTCTAAAATAAGGAAGTTGGATTAAACAGCCTCTCATATGGTCCCTCTTTTGTGCTCTGAAAGTAAGTATGTGGTTATAATTTGCCTGTATGGCGGTCTCTTCTATTACATTGTCTCCTTGAAGCCAAAGATTATGCCTTATGTATTTGTGTGTCCCTAGGTCCAAGCACAATGTCTGGTATACAGTCATTTCTCAGTAATCTCTGACGGAGGAGTACAATGAATGACTGACTCTAAATTCGTTCCCAAACCTAAAATTCTATTCTGTGGGCCGGCTGAGTTCCTGAGGCCAATTTTAAAGATCTTGGGGAAAGATGTGCCCACTTTGCCTTCACAGTCAGTTGCAGTGTCCTGCCATCCTCTCTGTTTCCCCTTGTTATCTTCCTGGTTCTTTCCCAGCACCTCTTGGAAATAAACAGCAGGATCCAGAGCATCATGAGGGCAGCTGGATAGAGCAGTGCTTTTGCTACCAAATGAATGGAATCAGTGGATTCGTTCGGGTGAATCTGAGTCCATGCTTCTGAGGCTGGAGCCAAGAAAACAAGTTCTAATGTCTTTCTGACATACTCAACAGGACAGAGCTTATCATTTGGTTGCAGTGAATTTTGTTAAACTTCCATTTCTGTGACTCAAGAGAAGCAGAAAAAGTTCTAGCAGATTATCATCATAAACTTTGAATTGAGAAAGGAAAAAGATGACTGTCGTTTTGCCTTTTTTTGCCCCTTTTACTTTTTTGGAGGTTCTGAATCTGTGTGTGCGAGGTCTTCGTGGGTGTCTGGTGTTGGCATAGGTCGTTGGGCTGGGTGCCGTGGAAAGGGAACAGAAGAGAATTGCTTATTGAGGGATAACGAGCTCGAATACACGAGAGAAAAAAGCTTGATAGGAGCTGCTTTCACCAGCAAGCCCCCTGCACTCAGCCAGGCGCTCTTGGCGCAGAAGCCTGCTGCTTTAGAGGAGAGGGGAGCCGAGGCCATGCGCTTGGACGGGATTAGTCTTCACATCGAACTTACGGTAGTTAGGTCAGTAGAGGACAGTGGCGTTCAGGAGGAGGGGGTCGAAAGGCCATCGTTACATTGGAAACATCTCGGTAGCCACGTACCGGACATGTCTGAGAATGAGCAAGTGAATGGTGCCTTTCTTTGGACTTGGCCTTGCAACAGGTGGATGAGGAGTCTCTTGAATGAAATACCGTGGTCTTCGGTGACACCGCTCACCACAGTTTAGAATCAAGATCCGAAAATCCATGGCTGGGGAAACAGGTGGTCTGTCAAAGGTGACCCTCTGGTAGTACCCTGCCCTTATGACTTAGGATCCAGTACAAAGAGAAATCGGTGGCTCTGTTGATCTGGTGCCTGCAACTGCACTGGTTCCTGCTGACAGCAGAGGGGTCTCTGAGGGAATTCTGACCTCCCCCTTCCCACAGCTGCCAGAGGTCTGTGGGAGGGCAGTGCTAATAGACGCCTCCTGGCGAGCCGCCCCTCTCGGGACCACTGCGGTACTCTCTGCGGCGCTCTTTCCTGGCCAAGAGAGCCGGCCGCCCTTGACCAGAAGCTGAGGCTTTCTTGCCTGCCTCTGCCCTCCTGAAAGCCTGGTTGATGAGCCTTAACAGCAGAGCTAGGGCCGAGGTCATGGTACACGTGCCCTCCTGAAAGCCGTGATGGAGCGATGCCAGGCTTGTGCCACTGCAGCCCCGTGTCGAGTGGTGGGGCGTATGAGTGCTCCAAAGCCTGCAGGGACCCCACGCCCCAGATTCCAGAAGAGAAAGGGCTCTCAGTCGTGATGAGCCTCGCATGTTTTGGCTGCTGCCATAAATGCGTCATTCACTCTGATGTAGCCTCAAATACAAGACAGGTAATTTTGCTTTCGAGACTTACCAGATTAGGAAGTCACAAACCACATTCATGATCCAGTGAAGACAGACCTGGAAGCTTTCCCTTAAAGCATATTAGCACAGGGGACATTTCGCTGGTGTTTAGTGGTGAGCAAGGCAAAGGGGGATTATGGCTTTTTACTTTTCTGGAACTCTCTTCACTGTTAATGCTGCAAAAGATCATTATCTCAGACTTCTCAAAGTGATTGTCAGAAAGATGGTATAATTTGGGACTACCATCAGAACTGCAGCTGAGGGTGGGAGATGCTGTACAGAGCTTATGGTGCCCCTCGGGTGGAGGGACCAGGTTGTCATGAGCTGAACGATGAATGAAGGCAAGTAGAAATCACTCCCCTCGGGGCGCCTGGGTGGCTCAGTTGGTTGAGCGTCCGACCTCGGCTCAGGTCACGATCTCGCGGTCTATGAGTTCGAGCCTTGCGTCAGTCTCTGTGCTGACAGCTCAGAGCCTGGAGCCTGTTTCAGATTCTGTGTCTCCCTCTCTCTGACCCTCCCCCATTCATGCTCTGTCTCTCTCTGTCTCAAAAATAAATAAACATTAAAAAAAAATTTTTTTTTAAAAATCACTCCCCTCAGAATCCCCAATTTAAAAGTATTCTGAACACCCTTTATTCTGCAAAGAGCTGATTCCCTCCCTCTAATTGTTTCTGTGATCCAGGTAACGTTGATTGAGTGCCTACTGTTTGTAACACCCAGTCCATGTGCCATAGAGAGATTTGGGGACCCGGAGCTTAAGTACCCTCAGAGAGACGGAGCACGCACGAGGAAAGCAGTGTTGCGCCTAAGCAGTTAGGTTCCCCTCAAAGCAGGACCTCGGATAAGTCCGTTAGTGTAGGTCCTTCTTTGGGGAGCCGTCTTCGGGCAGCAGGAGTGAGGAGGTAGAGGGAGGGGATGGGGCAGGCGGGAAAGCCAGTATGAGAGTGTGTTTCCAGGGCTGCAAGAGCTCCTTGCCACCAGGACTTCTAGGAGCATTCAGATGACCTCCTGGAATTGCCTGTGTGAGGACAGGAGTCTGCGCCTTGTAGCTGTAGCCATCTGGGGCCATCAGGGTGGCCCCAATAGTATGACCTCCACCACGCGGCCAGGCAGTGCTTCCAACATGTAGGGAGGATCAGAGGAGGCCCTGCAGCCAGAAGAGGAAAGCCTCGAGGTGCATGCTTTTGGTAGATGTTGTCAGCAGTGATTCTGAGCCTGCTCAGAAGTGCCCAGTGTGGCGGCAGCTAGAATCAAAGTTCTCAAGCATCTGCTACGGGAAGGATCGGTGCTCGAATGGGTGCCCTAGACACACCACCAGGAGGCATCTCATCCAGAGATTGGCAAAGGGTCGGAGAAGGCTTCCTGGAGGAGTCGCCCCTAAGCTGAGACAAGACCAGATAAATGGGAGATGAACTCTAGGTTCAGGACTGTATGGTTGGACCTTAGCTTACAAGGGTAGATGTGGTGAGGGAAGATGAGGAAGAACTTTGCAAGTTAGGAAGAAACGTATTCTTTCTTTTAAGAGCAATGAGGGGTCAGGGAAGGGACATTTAAGCAGAAAGACATGATAAGCCTTGTGTTTCAGAGAATTCCCCCTAATGATGGCACGTGGAATAGAGGCCAGGGTGGAACAGGTGAGTGGGCTGGGACAAAACAGGTCAGGGAGACCAGAGAAGAGACTGCAGAGTGCTCCAGAAGAGATGATAAAATAGTAAGAACCAGGGCGATGGCAGTGAGGCCAGGGAGGAGGGGAAAGATGGGGGACGTACTCAGTTTCTGTACCCTCACTCATGCTCTGCTCCTGGTGAAAATACAGCCTGGGTGCGTGCGTGTGCGCGCGTGCTTTGATGAGAGATTGCTGTAGGAAGTGACTTATGTGGAAAAGAATTTTTAGAAGATGTGAAGTGAAAATCACAGAGAGCTGTTTGGAAAATTTTTAAGCAAACTGGGAAGTAAAATAGCTGTCAAAAAATATCTCAAGTAGATTCTCAGCTTAGACGTGAGACTGCACGGGGCACCGCACTGGGAGTCAGAAAGACCTTGCTTTGTCCTGGCTCTGCATGTTCTATTGGCTTGACCTTCGTTGTGTCATTTAACCTCTCTGAACTTTGTTTATGTGTCCAATTCAAAATGAGGACGAGGATGCCTGTCCAGCCTGTCCTGCGTCCATCTTAAGCTAACATCGTGTGGTGGGATGTGACCACAACAGGGGAGCTAACATCCTCCTGACCAGCATGAATAGGATGAGGGTGTGGAGGGTCATGGTTTGGCCCCCGGAGTCTTGTATTCAGTGTGGACACCAGCCTGTCTGCTCGCTCTGAGGCAGGAACGGGCCATCCTTCACTGGCCCTGTGCTGCAGGGAGGTGGGTTTCAGAAGGGTTAGCATGACACCAGATCCTCTCGAGTGTTCCTCCCCCAATTTGGAGATGCAGTGGTCCTCTTTCACGGGTCGTAGTAAGAGTACAATGAGAAAATGGCAAGGGAAGCACTTGGAGAATTAGCATTCTAGGCAAGTGAAAGGTATTACTGCTGATGTTATCAGTAGGACTTATGATGTTAGCTCATACAAGTTGTACATGTTTGACTCTCCTACATATCCCAGTAAAGCAGAAAGTAACTTTCAGTTTCCTGTGTGGTCGTATACAACGTGTTTTAGTTCCATAAAGTGACCAAAGGCCATGTTCCTTCCATAGTTCTTTGCCCTGATGCCACCTTCTTACTAACTAGCTGCATTCTGTTTTCCTTATTTTATCTTCTACATTTAACAGTGACTGGAGACATGTGACCTGCCAAGACTTGAACTTGGGCGTATGGGGTTTCTCCCACAGTCCATGATCGTGTCACCAGCAAGTAGAACACAGGCTGTATACTCCCTCCTTTCAGGGTGAGGAATGTTCTCCACCTCCTGGGAAAATCCAGGGTCCTGACTCACAGGAGTCGAAAGGAAACTGACCTTAGAGTCTTGTTAAGATACTGTGACTTCTGCTCATCAGTGTTGGGATCTGTTTCTCTTTCTCTTAAAGGAGTTCCCTGGGGCTTTAGGGCACAAATGATGACACTGACTCAGGGTGACTGACATTTGTTACACCTTTACTCTGCGCCCAGTGCTATTTTAAAGCACTTTACCTCCAAGATACACTACAGCCCTGTGAATAACTATTCACCTGGTAGGTTATAGGAAACCAGGGCAGATGCGGTTAAGTAGGCTCAGGTCACACCGAGCCAGAATATCTACAGAGGGATGTGACTCCAGAGCCGTGTCTGAATCATGCGGCGCGTCTCCCTCTCTGCAAGTAGAGACCTGTCCTACAGAGCAAACAGAGGTCTTTAGGATTTCCTAGTCCTAGGTCCTTAGAGCCATCAGAGATGTTCAGCAGGAAAAGTACATTCGAATTCTGGTCTACTTAAAGTGTTCTCTACACCAGACAGGAAGTACTCTAAACACAAAAAAAAAAGGTTTCCATTAAGATAAAAAGCTCAAATCTAGGGAGCCCTGCAACAATCAGAAAAACCATGAATCAAGAGATGATTGTTCTTACATGTTTACACATTTCGTTTTTTCGCTTTCCCTAGGTTAAAAAGATCAAGTGGCATGACCAGCCTTTTGGGGAAAATTGGAGCTAAGAAGCAGAAGATGAGCACCCTAGAGAAGTCCAAGTTGGACTGGGAGAGCTTCAAGGAGGAGGAGGGCATTGGTGAAGAACTAGCCATCCATAATCGAGGGAAGGAAGGGTAAGGAGTAGTAGATTCCGTTCCTCTGAAAATGCTGAACACTCGGAAATAATTCATTATAGCCAGGCTGCCCAGTGTAAGCAGGCAGGCACTTTTCGTAGTGAAACAAAAAATGTGAGCACTTTGGCTTGTCAGTGAGGCTCTGTTCTAATGCGGAGCAGACCCTCTGGGTGAGCAGCACACTGAGGGGCAGCGGGGGAGGGGACACGAGAGCAGCCCTCCTCTGGGGGCCAGTCACACCGGCCCAGCTGCCCAGCCGGGCTCCCTGAGTGACTGCTCCCGTGAACTCTAAGTCCCCTGGTTTGGTCACATGGTCAGATCTGGCTGGCCGTGTCAGCCTTGGCCTGATCGGAATGGTTTGGCCTTCTGAGAAGCCAGACCAGCCCAGTGCTTCAGGAGCTGAGGCAACAGAGTGCCCGGATGTCATTGCCTTATCGCGGGATTGGTTTTGCCCGTTTCACTATGGCCCAGGCTGGGGCTTCAACCTGTACGACACATCGGCCCTCACACAGCACCCAGGCTGTCACTTGCACCCTCGTCTTCACTGTGGAATACGGAGAGGGCATCCGTAGGCTCTGTATTGAGGAATTATCAAAAAAGATGGTGTTCGGTGAATACTTAGGAATCTCAGAAGGAGTAAAAAACAGAGTTGCTACAGAACAGGGTCCATGGCTCAAGGTCATCACTCCCTGCCCCCCTAACAGTGAAAGGAAGTGTTATGTGGCAGTCAGACAGCTCTGGGTCCTCACCACCCCCCCTCATCAGGAAGGGCTCTCCCTGCAGCATACTGGGCGTTTCTGAGGCTCAGCTCCTTTGCTTGTTAATTAGGGTCATGATACCACACTCAGGGTGACTGTGAGGATCTCATGAGATAACGCATGTAACACATGTATAACATACACATCACACACATGAAGTACATAAAACCCTTTGCAGAGCCCCTGTCACGTAAAAGGATGCATTATGGGGTAGTCATTCAGGTTATTTGTGAGTTAAGTTATAATAAGGACAGGTAAGGGGGTTATTGGGAGGGGGTCACACTTCTAAATCAGGCCTCAAGATTATTTGAATGAACCTGGAAGCTGATCAGTATGTTCAAACATTTTTTTGTTAAGTGACTTCATGAGCTCATTTAACCATCAGGCTTCTAAGTCAGTCTGTCAAAGACAGAATGCTCCAGGACAGAGGCAGAAGTGCCGAAGCCTCCTGGGGAAGGCCCAGGATACATTTATTTATTTATTTATTTATTTTTGAGAGAGAGAGAGAGAAAGTGAGAGCGAGCACAAGCAGGGGATGGTAGAGAAAGAGAGGGAGGGAGACACAGAATCCAAAGCGGGCTCCAGGCTCTGAGCTGTCAGTTGTCAGTGCAGAGCCTGACTTGGGGCTCGAACTCACCAACCGTGAGGTCATAACCTGAGCTGAAGGCAGACACCCAACTGACTGAGCCACCCAAGCACCCCAAGGGGAAGGCCCAGAATACAGCACGGGCAGGAATCTGTGTTATCTAGAGAAGGCCTCTGACCTCGCCCCAGACCTCCCCGCCTTTTTAGCTCTGGTAACTCACAGATCTTTCCTCTTCTCCACATTTGCCTTCTGATCTAAGGCAGCAAGGGATCTGCCAGTGTGTGCAACTTTATTGCTCCTCTGAATATTGATTGTATGGGTCGGACAATGTTCGTTCTGCTGAAGTTAATAGAGGTCTTATAAAAGTAAGGAGTGGTGCTGTTGAAGATAAGGGAGAGTTAATAAAATGTAGACTGGAAGAGAAAACAAGATTAAAAGGACATCTGCCCAATGAGGACTTTTCAGGCAATGGAAAATTACGTAACTGGGTTAGGGAACTACTAATAGCATGCAGCTCTTAGGTGCTCTGCTTTCCCTCCTTCTCTGAGATCCTCCCCGCCCCCCTGCCCCATTTGATTCTGCTGATCTGATTCTGTTTTTCCGGTGCAGATCTGATGACTTCTTTGCCCTGCCTCTGGCTGTTCTCACCTTCCCTCTCTAGTGCCCACCCGCACACCTCCCCTCACCTGCCTTTCCTAGCTCTTGTAGTTGTAGTAAAGGGGCTCAACCCCTAGTCCAGGGAACATGCTGTCGCTCCAGGGTCTCACCTTGGTTAAGCGTGAGGATCCTCTGGGGGTGGTTTCCAGAGTTGAGGTGACAAGGGCACCACCCCCATACAGAGCTGCTGAATCAGGAGTCACAGGTATCTGTATCTTTAACTCACTCCTCAGGTGCTTCTGATACACAGCCAGGGTTGAGAATCACGAGACCATAACATCAAAATTCTAGAGATGAGAGCAAGATAGCCAGCTGCTGGGTGAGCCTTTCCAGCACACACGAAACTAGAGAGCCAACTTCAAAACAGGGAATGTCGAGAAGGGAAAGATTTCTCCTGAAAAGGGAAGGAGCATAAGAACCAGACCTGTAGGTCTGCTTGGGCAGAGGCAGCTCAGGCCCCCAATTCTTCTTCACAGGTGCCAGCAACAGCAAGGACTCAAGGGGAGGGAATCTCTGAGGGAATGTGTGCAGAATCCCAAGAGGTATATCCCTGGAATAAAGGTGATCTTTGCTGAAACCAAGAAGGGGAAAAGTCCTATTTGATAACATCTCAAACGAGGCACCTATGATTGGCCTCTGCCATATATATTTAGAAGACTGTGACCTTTTTACAAGTACCAGATTTAAATTGATCTCATTCAAGAATTCAGATCATAACTGGTGATAAAAATATTTCTGTTCTGCATTCTTGATTAAAATAAGATTGGATTGAGATTAAAAGCTTATGTCATGCTTTTTATATTTTCATAGTAACTCCAGTTCAGTACATGCTAACACATCTTCCCCCTTAAAAAGATTTGATAGAATGTGAAGCTAGCTTGGTCAATTTTGGGTTATTACTGTCCAATTATTTAAAGGCAGTTTTGCCATCTTAAAATATGCATGTAAGGAAACAAGGTACCTTGAGAAACTGCAGGCACAGGACCAGGTCTGTTTTAACATGTGTGTCTGCTACTTCCATTGACATTTCATTAAATGTCAATAAACTAAACACTCCAGTGAAGAGACAGGGATTGGCACATTGAATTAGAAAATAAAAAACAACTAATTTACTGGTTAAAAGAGACACATCAGAACAGTGGGATGCAGGATTGGTGAAAATAAAAAGATGGGAGACAAATCAAGTAGCCACTAACCAGAAGAAAGCTGATGGAGCTGTACTGTTATTAGACAAAATAGACTTTAAGACAGGAGCATTTCCAGAAACAAAGAGGAGGTCTCCTCGTAACGATGAAAACATTCAGTGCATCTGGGAGATTCGACAGCTCATGTTTGAATGTCCCTCTTGGCATTAACCACCGAAGCGTGGTCACTTCTTGCAACTCAGCAGCCCCACACCAGCCGTGTTCCCAGCAGAAATTCAGTTGTGTGTTCCCCAAAGACAGGTGTGAAGATGGCAGTGATAGTACCTTTCATAATATCCCCAAACTGGAGGCAACTCAGGTATCTGTCAATAATGCAGTAGACAAAGTATGAAGGTCGAATTGGCTTTATTAAACGGCTCGTGAATTGGGCAGCCTCCCGTCTACTGCGTAGAGGGAGGGCTACAGAAAGGAAAGGGTTTTTAAAGGCAGGACAAGGAAGTCATAAGCAAAAAAGGATTATTTCAGGTGAGGTCACCTCCATTTGATGACAAAACGGTTCTAATAGGTGGATTACCTCATCTTTCTTTGGCAGATAAAGAAGGCCCATGTGACAGATTACCTTATTGGTGCTGACCAGAAAATTCCTGACTGACCGGTTAAAGGTTACATTCCTAGGGGGTTGAAACTGCAGTTAGGTTAGGTATTAAGTCTGGGTTTACTGACCTGGGGCCTTAACCTAAGTGACACCATTTTGGGCCTGAGGTTTTCTTTAGCAGTTCTCACACTGGGGTACTCTTTAGTAATTGGAATGAACATGGATAAATTTCAGCAACGTAATATTGCAGAGAAGTTCATGCAGTTTGATTCCATTTATATAAAGGTCAAAAACAGGCAAAAGCAGTGCTGTCCACTAAGTCATTTTGTGAAAGAAGCAAGTCGCAAAAGAATTCACACTATAAGTCTACTTCTGTCAAGTTCAGAATTAGGCACAACTAGACCATAATGTCGAGGGAACAGAAACTTCAAAGGCAAGGAAGCTCGCACCTGGCAGGGCTGGCGCTGGTGGACGAGTGACGCAGGGGCCTCCTCCAGGCCACCAGCATTCCGAGTCTTGACCTGGCGATGGCCGCGTGAGGGCTCGCTCGATGATGATTCGTTTGCCTTGCCCGTTTCGTACACTTTAGTGTGTGTTTTACATTTTACGGTAAAACTGAATTGAAATTGAATTCAAATCCTCGCGCTACTGCCAGCCTGCTATGTGCTTTAGCCCATTTCTTCACCTATAAAGTAGAAACTCTTCAGTGTACCTCTCGAGTTGAAGGGGAGATGGCTGGGGTGTTTATAAATATAGTGAGTCCTCTGCTCACTCTTCTTTCTCCCATCTGCTATTACTGACCACACCCCATCAGGGGCCTTACTCCTTCAAATTCCCTCCTGGTGTATCCCTGCCCAACTTTCAGGAATGCTTTCCACAGAGGTGGCAGATACAGCTCGGTGGCATTTCCTCCCAGTCCCCCTGGCTAGCCTCTTCCTTCTCTGGGCTTTTAAACTTGGGAAGTTCCAGCGCTGAGCCGGGCAGCCGTCTGTCCTCACATTCGCCCCACACCCCACCTCCCCCAGGAGAGCTCACTAGTTCCACAGCTTAGGTACCACTGTCTGCCGACGGCTCCCAGAAAAGCTCTCCCCTGCCTGACCATTCCGCCGAGCTCCAGACTCCCGTATCACCTGTCGGGTTGACATCTCCGTTTGCGTGTGCAAGACACACATCAGATTTAACATCCAACACCGAATACTTGCCTTCCTTCCGTAGACTCCTTCCTCAGACTTCTCAGAAAACGGCACCATCACCATCGATCCTCCTGTTAAAAGAAAAACCTAGGAGTCATCCTTGATGACTTCCTGCTTTCTGCTCACTTCCTGAAAGTCCAATAGACCATTGTCTCGTAAAATACATCAGTCCGTCGCTTTATCCGGCCCCACTGCCCCTATTCCAGCATAAGCCACAGATGTCTGCTGGGCTCCCTGTTTCTCTGTCTGTACCCTTCCCTCCTTTCTCCCCAATAGCAGCTAAAAGGATTTTTGTGTATGAGCCATTTTTCCTCTCTTCCCTGCTGGAAGCCCTCCAGTAGCACTTGCAGTCAGGGTTCAGCTTACCCTGGCATTGTAGGCCCTTCGTGAGCTTTCACTTGCCCACCTCATATCCCCTCTCCCCTGCCCATGACAGCCCAGCCTCTGTAGGGCTCCTCCAGGTCCTCCTCCACAATGGCTCTTACTTGTCACTCGAGTGCCACTCTCTAGAGTAGACTCCCCCCCGGGAACCATCAGTCACATCACCGTGTTTGAGTATGTTGTCGTTTCGTTCCATATACAGTGAGCCTCCAACAGCAGGGGCAGGTTCACCACCCCGTCACCAGCATCTAGAAGAGAATCTAGCCCAGGGCAGGTGCTGAGCCATTTTGCTGTCTAAATGTCCATCCCGCCGGCCGCCAGACAGCATGGCTTTGTTTTGGAATTAGAATTAGCCACCTGGAAAAGAAGGGCATGATACATCAGAATGATGTCTCCACCCAGACATCATTTCCAGGCCGCACAGTTGGTTAAAATGCCTATACCCAAGATGATCAGTCACCTGCACAGTAAAGAGTCGCTGCTCTTGCTCTGAGCCCTGGACTCCCGGGCCAGCCTTGTAACCCGATCACACGGGTTCCCCACAGTGTTCATGGTCAGCTGAGGCAGAGGCCGGCAGGCCTGGGGCAGGGATCCGTACAGAGTGAATGAGAACAGGCCCATTGGGCTTGGCTGCTGCTGGCGATCAAACTGAAGGTCGGGGGTTCGATGATTGGAAACCAGGTGCATTTGTGATGTGGAGAGACAGGAAGGAGAGCCCAGAGAAAATCATTTTTTCTCCATTCTACCTCCAGGACCCCCAGGAGTCCGTCTTTCAGAACCAGCACAGCCTGGTGAGATGGGAGGAAAGCAGTGGAGATATTTCATTAAAATGTGGCCATTCTTTCACTCTGGGCCTCACACACTCCTCCACCCTGTGGCGCGAGGTGGGGGCACGCAGGCTTGTGCGGCCCTGGGCAGGTTGCTTCTTTAGTTGCATTTCTCCGGCAGAAAAGGGCATATCTTATTACGTCCGCCACGGGGCTTTATCTTCAGCCTGCCTCCACTGCCGCCGCCTCCTGCTGTTGGGACCTGAGCTGACCCGAGTTTCCTGTCATGTTTGTGCTGCACTGCATCCTTGCTTGGGGAACTGAACGCTGGCGCTCTTGGACCAGAGCAGTAACGCAGCTGGAAATGTCCTTGGTCGTGTACCTGCTTCACCTGTCCTGGCACCTCCCTGTGCTCTTTCCCTGACTGGTGGGTAGGAGGCCTCTCACTGGCGGAAGACCGGGACAGCCCGCCCAGTGGGCCGTCCCACCCTCAAAGGCCTCTGATTTCTGGGGCGGGTGGAGGGCCATCCTTCCTTTGCTGCGTGGGTACCTAAGGAGTGAGTAGGTACCAACATATTCCCTAGAAGCACTTTCTACCCTTCTCTTACCTTCTGCCATTTTTCCCTCCCTCCTTGCTGGCCTGGACCTCAAACAGCTGGTACCAGAAGAGTAATTTGGGTTGAAAGATCAAAAAGGTGTCAGAGCCTGTTGTATCTAACCTGGTTCTGAAAGGAAAAGCTAGAGAATCCCTTAGGGTTTGATGCTATTAGCATGTTTTATTAATGAAAGTAAGGAGCTGCTTCCTCTTAAATGGGCCACATAGAGCAATAGTAGCAGGAAAGGATGATGGCCCCGCCCCACCCCTGGCTTCCCAGTGGACTAGGCCCAGTCAGGCTGGGTCCCCCAGGAGTGCTGGGCACAGGCCAGAAAAGTGCCATTGCACTTGTCAGCTGGTGGTTCTGTTCTGAGACTGTAACCTGCTTAAGGTGCCTGAAATTTCCTGAGGCTCCATTTAAATAGGCCATCTACCTGGACCACCTTGGAGGAGGTGGCCTTCCCCCCAACCCCTTGCTCTTGGTCTCTTAGTTCCTGTTCCAGCTGTCCCAGGTTTTGAGGCTTTGTAATGATACAGTTAAGTCAGAAGTGGGAAGCAAGCGGGGCGCCTGGGTGGCTTAGTCAGTTAAGCGTCTGACTTTGGCTCAGGTCATGATCCCGTGGTTCACGGGTTCGAGCCCTATGTAGGGCTCTGTGCTGACAGCTCAGAGCCTGGAGCCTGCTTCGTGGATTCTGTCTCCTGCTCTCTCTGCCTCTCCCCCGCTCATACTCTGTCTCTCTCTCTCAAAAATAAATAAAACATTAAAGATAAAATTTTTTTTAAAGAAGTGGGAAGCAAGAACCCCTCAGTGCTCAGCTGTTTTTGTTTTATTGTTTACAAAGCACTTCTCACAGGCTCACTGCTTTGTCAGGGGTATTGCCATTTTTATTCCTGCTTTACAGAAAAGAAAAATACGACACAGAATTTAAGCGTCTTGCCCAAAGTCAAACATACCTAGTAAATATCAGAGCTGCTCTTATCCTCTGCACCTTTCCTGTCTTTTGGCAGGTGGGGGGAGTCCATGTCCAATAGAAGTTTTGTTCCTGGCCGGCTCTCGGCTGGATCCTGTTAGCAGCTGCCGATGGCTGTGAATGGGGAAATACAGTTGCCAGGCCTGCCTTGATGACTTTTGTCTGAGTTGCCCTTGAGAATACTGTTGTGTTCTGCACATGTGCCCCTCTTGGCTGCCTGAATCCTTCCCTAAACCTGAACTCTGCCTGCAACTGCCTGTACAGCACCCAGCTTGGCTTCACTCGATTGTGTCAAGGTCAGCTGGACCTAGCACAGCTTCTGGGAACTTGCAAGGCCATCATTCGTGCTCAGTGAGCATCCTAATTTAAGTATTACTTGCTCTTTAAAGGAAAATCTAGAAGACCACAAATGCTCAAAGCCATGTACTTCCCCTTCCTTGCCTCCAGGCACTCTCTGACAGGTAGCACCGGGTGATGGCTCTCTTGCAACATGCCCTAAATTCCTCTCTATGGTTCACCCCCTTTTTTTGCTGAACTTCGAGGGTCATTTAGTTAGAGCTGTCAAAACACTGATTCGCATCTCGATCTTAACCCAGGGCGGGTGGAGTAAGGTGAGGGGTGATGATAGCTGTAGTGTGGCAGAGCCCTTTAGTCGATATTGGTTAGCTGACCCCTCTGGAGAGTCACGGGCCCCTTGGTGATAGATGGCAGGTGAGCTCGTTCTGTCGCATGTCTGCTTCCCTACCAGTCTGCCCTGTCTTCTCCCTTTTATCAAAAGGGGATCCACGGTGTCTGTGGCTTTCCTGTCAGGGAATCTGAAATTCACATTTAACCAGGCATCCTGTATTTCACTCACTAAATCTGGTGGCCTGACCCTGAGGACTTATATCAAACCCAAGAGCAGGCTCTGCTGCTGTTTCCAGCCATTCTGGCCTCTGGTTGGTGGTTTAGACATAGCAGCTTAGTTCCTGATCCCCGACCAGGTGGGTAGTTACTAGTCGCTGATAATACCCATCAAGAGCTGACTGCTCCTCTTGGATCCTTTGTCCTCGGGACCCTGGCAGAAGCCGGCCTCCCAAAATGATGATGACAACATTAGCTGCCATTTTATTGAGCACCTGCTCTGCTAGGTGTTATGTGTACACTGTTTCATTCAGTCCACACAGCAGCCCTTCAGAGTAGGAATGATTATCCATTTTTCTTTCTTTTCTTGGCAGATTAGGAAACAATTGACAAAGTTATGTGGTTTCCCCAGAGTCACACAGCAAGTGGCAGAGTCAGGGTTTGAACTCAGAGCCACCTCCGTCTCTGCAGTAAGGCATCGGGCTGGTGGCCACAGCCTTAGGCTGGAAAGCAGATGGGATGGACCGCAGGAGGGAAGGCAGGGCCTGAACTCAGCAAAGGAACACGGGCTCCTGAACCTGGTAACATTCTCACCCTAAACACAATGACCTTGTAATGACAGATGCACATTTTACACAGTGCAACAAAAGAAAAATTAGTGCAGAGATTCAATTATGTCTCCCATTTTCAATGACAGTTTTGCTCTCTCAGTAGATTAATTAGCAGCACAGAACCCCCCCCTCCCCCGGGTGAGACACAACCCACTTTATGGCACGAAAGTGCATTAAAATGCAGCTTGTCTCATTAAGCTGCCAGCCTCTCCTCCTCTGCTGCCGGCTTCTGCCTTGCACCTCCTTCCCAGCCTGCCTGGGAAGACGTGGGGAAGCTGTGTCTGCCGAACCTGGCCCCCGTTAGGGCGCACAGCACTGACCTTTTAAGGGGCCCCTGTATGTATGTGGGCAGCTGCGCTCACTCTCCTTCCCTTAGAGGCACTTCAGGGAGGCCTTTCTGGACCCATTTGGGCAGAGGGCACCGGAGATAAGCAGGGAAGGAAGGAGGGGGCTGAAGTCAGGGGCTGAAGTCAGTGGAATCCCTTTTTTTTTTTTTTTTTTTAATGTTTATATTACTAATTTTTTTTTTTGAGAGAGAGCCTAAGCAGGGATGGGCAGAAACACAGGGGGACAGAGGATGTGAAGTGGGCTCTGTACTATCAGCAGCAAGCCAGATGAGAGGCTTGAACTCACGAACCATGAGATTATGACCTGAGCCAGAGTCCGACCCTCAACCACCTGAGCCACCCAGGTGCCCTGGCAGTGGGATCCCCATAAAGTGAGTGCTTTGGGTGCCCTCTTGAGCTTCACCGCAGCCCCAGGAAGTAGTTTCCACGAAGACCCTGTTCCTTCCATTTTCAGCTGCGCCTTTTTTCCCATTTTGCTGTACTATACACAGGCAGGATGCATAGCTCTCTCTCCCCCACGAACCCAGCACACCACTACGACCAGGAAACACGGCATCACTGTTTTGCCATTGAGAAAAATGAGGCTTCGAGATCTTCAGTCCTTGACCAGTGTGGCTTAGCTAATGTGTAACAGAGCTACCCACTGAACCTTGCTCAACTAAGCCTGTGTTCTGTCCCTAAAACCTTGTTACAAAACTGCCCCAGCAGCCAAGCCGTGGATGAATTGTTGCTTTCTCTTTTTCATTTTACTTTCAACGACATCTGAACCAGAAGTGTCCTTGTTTAGACCAAATGCCTGTGGCTTGGATGTTCCGAAGAGAGTCGCGGGTGGTCACTTGGTCATATGTTTGTATGCACTATAACCGGTGATCCTGCCGGCCAGGTGGACCGTTCACACCTGGGGGGATGGGACAGTGTGGGGGAGGCATTGTTCTCCTACAGGATTCTTCTGACAAACATTTTATGTTTTCTTCTAGGTACATCGAACGGAAGGCTTTTCTAGACCGAGTGGACCACAGGCAGTTTGAAATCGAGCGAGATCTCAGGCTGAGCAAAATGAAACCCTGATGTTATAGGGGGAAATCAGTAGCAGCTTAATCCTGTTTACAATGTGAGCTTCTTGTGCGTCTGTGAAATGTTTCCGGTGTTTCTCATCACCTGTTTCCCAGCAAGGTCTTTTTTCTACGTTGAACTTTCTGTCTTTGTATCTTGACCTCACATGGTTTCATTCATTTTACTTTTAAAAGTTTGTCCTTACAAAAATAAAAATGAAAGTTGGTCCTACAAGAGGCTGGCGAAGATGAGGGCCCCACTGGCCTTCCCTTGACTCCGCTGTGAAGGCCACATGGAAAGCCCTGGGGAACAGAGCTGACCGGCCTGGGTGTGAATTTCTGGGGCCCTTTCTGAAGTCGGCCCTGCCCCAGAGCCCGAGGGAGGGAGGCTCGCTTGTGTGGGTGGAGCACCAGGTCCCTGGGCAGTTTGGTTTTTGTTCTGCTGGAGCTTCTCTCCGGATCTCTTTCTCTCTCCTGAACAGGGTTCCTATTTACCAGTATACAGTCAGGCTGAAAATAAGCACACGCTGCTGCTGAATTCAGGAGATTTTCCCCCTTCGGCCTTTTTCCTCTTCCTAGAGTTCAGGTCAGTTTAAGATGTGCTCCCACCTCAATAATTCCTTTTCTGTTTGTCAAAGAAGACTCTGAAAGACTTTCTTTTTTATACTCCTTAGGAAATCTTAAATTCCAGACTTCATAGTAATAAAGCAGTAAACCCCACAACTTGCTTTTGGGGGGAGGTGGTGTCTGGGCATCCTGAGTAACATGGACAGGTTTAGGGGAAGGTAGGGTTTCAAAGACTGGGAGCCAGTGCCTGCCTGGACATCTAACAGATGTGACCTTGACCACAGCTTGGCTTTCTGAGCCTTCGTTTTCTGGTCTATAAATGGTTTGAGTAACACCAGTACCTCATCGGGTTGAGATGAGCTAATGACACACCTGGGGTCCCCCATCCAGTCCTCAAATATGGGGTCAGAAGCTCATGGTAACCAAGGCCTGATCCTCCACACCATATGGGGTCATGGACCTTGTCACTCAGAAAGGTAGTTTACTGGCTACATTTGAACCCATCGTCTGTTCATATCCACTCGGTTAAAAAACTCTAAACGTGATAATATAGCCCTTCGGGCCAGCATCAGAGTAGGTGAGGCCTCAGTTACGGTCCTGCACAGGATGCAGGAGTGAAGGAAAGTCCTTTAAGGTAAGACAAGCCAACGCTTTGGTTAGGGCATGGACATCTGGTCTTACAGGAGCCACAGCCGAGGCAGAGATGCACATCCTGCTGTGGGGCATCTTCTGGGCATCATCGCCTTCTGGGTCCTGATGGCCTCGGGCACTACTCCCTCAACGGTTCTTTCGTTCTTTGTCTCAGCCACCACACCACATTCGTCAGCAACACATGAGCCAGCTCCTCGTCTGGCTTGCAAAACGACCTGGAATCCTACAGAATAAATGGTGCTGAGCCCATTGTAAATTAGGGTCTTTCTTCTTTAGCAAATGTTCACACCTTTGAAGCCTCCGAGAGATTAAGACAGTAGCCGCAAGAGCACGCTGGGTTCTTTGTGCAGGTGGGTTTGCTGTTCTTGCTTTGCCCCAGGGCGTGGAGAGAGAAGTCAGATGTGGTGGTGAGCACCACGGCCGGGCGGTGCATTTGCCCTTCAGTTTGTGCTCGTGATCCAGCCCTCACACCGGCTTCTCTGGCTGTGCCTGTCGTGGATTGAAATTACGGCTGCAGAAAGGTTGGTTCCTTTCAGCTAACTCTTGACCTAGCGAGTGTTCTCTCAGCAGATGTACCGCACACATCTAATCCGTACTCGGTGACTTTTTACACATCCATGTGTCTTCTAGAGAGCCCCTCAAGAAGCAGCCTGGTGGCCAGCCTGGCAAAGCCAACACCAGGCCCGTCATGAGTGGCCACCCCCAGCCACCAGGTTTCAGGAGGTGCTGTTCTTGTCAGAGCCCCACCCCGCCCCTCCCTGTCGACCAGGCAGGCTGCAGCAAGCAGAGGCAGTTGGGTTCTTTTATATCAAAACAGCAAAAGGAAGCGAAGAGAACCCTGCTCTTTACTATCCAAGCCACACGGGAGCCTTCTTGACACTCTGCAACCGTGTGCCTTGTGCCACGTGGAAAATCCCAAGCAGCCAATAAAAAAGATCAAAAGCCCCTCCAGCCTAACCCCCTTTTGACAGAATCTGGCAGCCTGTCAGGGAATGCATAGCTATTTGCACCATTCTGGTAACAGATGCCCTTCCTCCTGCCTTTGTGCATCCTGACTTAAACATTTCAAATAGTTTCATTTGCCTTGACTTCAGCCGTCTCCCTCTTGATCTGCATGTAACCTCTTTAAGAGCTGCCTGTATTGGGGCGTCCGGCTGGCTCAGTTGGTAGAGTGTGCAACTCTTGATCTCAAGGTTGTAAATTTGAGCCCCAAGTTGGGTGTAGAGATTACACAAAAATAAAAAATCTTAAAAAAAAAAAAGCCACTTGTGTTGAATAAGTTCATCATATTGATGAAGCGGCTTCCTCTGGTTAGTACATGTGCACATGTGTGTATGTGCACACACATGTATCCTACAGTGAGACTTTTCAAAGCAGCTTCAGAGCAGCCTTTCATGTATGTCTCACTGGCCACGGCTGGCTCATCTGACTGCCCCCGGCTGTAGGGGAGGCTGGAAAAACCTGTCGTGGAAGATGGGGGGTGGAATTAGGAATAGGTGATAGGTCCGAAAACCAGCGGTACCTGCAACACTCAGTTGTTTGTAATAAACCGACAGGCTTTTCTCCATTTGGTCTTTAAAATTGTCACTAAGGAGTGGGTGGGCTGAGATTAAAAGAGATGGGCCATGTGTTGATGATTGTTGGACCTGGGTGAGGAATACATCAGATCTTTCACGCTATTCTGTTTTTATTTGGATTTGAGTTTTTGATAATAAATTGGGTTTTTTAATTGGACCACAGAGCTAGAACTGAGCTGTGTGTCGGAAAGGACTGTGAAGTGTCCGGGCTCTTCCAGGACAGAATGGGCAGCTCCCGGAGCCCCGTTCCCCACCCTGAAATCTGACAGTGGCCAGGAATGTAGTGGCAGGGACCCCTGGTCTAGGAAGAGGTGCTCTCCACCTCCTAGAATCCTGTGCTTGTTTTAACAACTTGGAAACCCATTTATAGACTGTATGTTTTCTCCTCTCCCAGACTCCTCTGACCCGTATGTTCACTTACTGTTGTGGATCAGTTCCAAGGGGAAGGAACTGGCCAGCGAGACCGGTGCTTGGGCACGGGCACGAATGGCTGTTTCTCGTAAGGGTAAGCCAGGCCCCCGGAGACAGGAGCCTTCTCACCCCTGCCGGGCCATCTGCAGCGCGCTGAATGAGCCCCTGCTGCCAGCCAGGGATCCAGCAGAGGACTAGGGTGCTCACACAGAGGAAATGGCCCAGCCACTAATGAGCAGGCCTGCATGATTCAGCTGGTGTTGAAATCTGGAGGGGGTGAGGTGGGTGCTCCTGGGGGCGCTTGAGGCAGGCAAAGACCACCCTTGGGCCTTTCTCTTGGTTGCCCGTACTCCTGTCTGAGCCCCATCTGCGCCCTTAGTGGGACCTACCTACCCAGCCAGTGTTGCCACTTGTCCCGGCCTCTTCCTACCTCGCTGTCTAAGGCCTGGGAGTTGTCTCAGCGAATGCCTGGCCTTTCTTGGTGAGCCCACTGAGGCCAGGCCGGGTGGTAGGGCCAACAAGGGTGTTACCGTGTTCTATCAAAAATCTCCTTTTTGGCGGGCATGTGGGTGGCCAGTCGGTGAAGCGTCCGACTTTGGCTCAGGTCATGATTTCACAGTTGGTGGTTTCGAGTCCCGCGTCGTGCTCTGTGCTGACATCTCAGATCCTGGAGGCTGCTTCAGATTCTGTGTCTCCCTCTCTCTCTGCCCCTCCCACTCCCCTCCCTCCCTCCTTCTCTCTCTCAAAAAAAAAAAAAAAAAAAAAAAAAAAATTATTAAAAACTGCTTTGCAGCAGATAACGTATAGCCCACAGTGTTTCAGAACAAGTGTACAGTATTTTATCTAGCTCTTCACATCCACATTTAGTGAAAACTATTCTGCCCAACCCCAAAGGAAATGATTTCGCTTTATCCGGGAGTCGGGAATTGTCACGGAAAACGTGTGTGGGAAGTGGAAAGACTGAGTCACTGCCAAGAGGCACCTGGGCAGGGGCGCCGAGCGCCCCCCAGGCCGTGACATGAGTGACTAAGGAGATGAGCCCAAGGACACTTCCTGGCTGGTCCACGGAGTCCTGAGAATCCCTGAAAGTTAATTCCTGACCTTGCTCTGCCATCCGACTCTGTCTTCTCGCCCCAGATGGGTGGGTCAGATTTCCAGGGCATCTGGTGCCTTGCCATTACTGAAGAAACTGCCCCCAACCAGCAGGAGGTCAAAGAAGAAAACAAGCTTCCTTCTGCGGTTCTGCTCACCTATTTCTTGAGGAACACGGCGCTCTAATTAGGAACTGGGCGGCAGGTCTCCAGGGAAGAAGGGACCCATATAGCGCTAAGTCTTGAGAGAGCTGAACCCGTCGAGGCTGAGGAGGAGGGCCTGGAGGACAAGTGGTGGCACCTTCCTCGAGAGCCATCTGCAGATCCCCATTTTTCAGAGGAGGAAACTCTGAGGTCACACCGCCAAGCCGCCAGTCACCACACCTACATCTGGTGACTGGAGGGCCGGATGGGGGTGGGGAGAGCGAGGCTAAACTGCCTCGCCTCATCTTCGGTGTCCCAGCTCGCTGTTGGAAGGTGCGTGTTGGAAAGGAAAGCCGTGAGTGCGAGGGGGCGGCAGAACCAAAGACGGGGAGACAGCTGGCCCGCCCAGTGTCAAAAGTTTGTGTCAGGAGTACGCCACAGGTGTGGGCACACCGCCTCCCTCCGGTTTGCCTCCGCCCGGGGCAGCAGCCCAGCCGCCCTCTGCAGCGGGAGGGGTGCCCCACTAGACCCCCCGGGGCCTTATTGGGACAGGCCTCTGCAGAGGCGCCCCTCATGCCTAAGCGCTGCTCCAGGACCACACTCCGTGCTAAGCAAGGGGCACATGGTTGCCCCCTCCTCCGGGGTGCCGCCTGGGGGAGGGACTGGGTGCCTGGATGACCGTTCCTTGGAGTCAAGGGCTGTAAATGCCTCTCCCACTGTACCTCCTTCCCTGGGTGTGTGCACAGTTCCTGCCTCGGACTTGTCTGCGAAACCTTTCTTTCATGCTCCCCTAGAGAAACTTAGATCCCCAAATACTATCAGATGTGGTCTTTGCGCACAGGCAAGTCGGCCACAGCAAGGAAAATGGAATATGGAAGTCCAGAAGATTCTTTTTTTTTATGAGCTATTAATTAATTAATTTAAGTTTTTATTTATTTTTAGATAGAGTGCACAAGCAGGGGAGGGGCAGAGATAGAGAATCCCAAGAAGACTCCGTGTCGTCAGCATAGAGCCCGATGTGGGGCTCAATCACAAACAGATCATGACCTGAGCCGAAATCCAGAGTCAGACACTTAACCAACAGAGCCACCCAGGCACTCTACTCCAGAAGATTCTGCCCTGCTTCCCGCCACTGGAGTGGCCCAAACCACAGAGACCCTCTCTTCAGGTTCTCCTCTCCATGGTCTGCCAGTGAGCTTTTTTTGTGTTGTTCCCTCAGAAAGCTGATGGGGTAAACTGTGATCTGTGCTTAAGTAAGGTATGAGGCAGCTGCGAGGGGGAGGGGACAGAGAGAAATTAACATTGCATAAGGAGACCACCACCCTAGTCTGACACACTGGGGTTGTTTGCCCTGCCCCTCACCTGAAATCCTAGCGCTCTGCCATGGGGACCCAGGTGGAGTAGCTCCGAGTCTCAGATTCTTTGTTCAGAAGGTTGCCGACAACGGTGAATAATCCTGCTCTGCCAACCTCACAGTGGTTTATTAAATGAAGTACACTGGGGCGCCTGGGTGGCTCAGTCGGTTAAGCGTCCGACTTCAACTCAGGTCACGATCTCGCGGTCCGTGAGTTCGAGCCCCGCGTCAGGCTCTGGGCTGATGGCTCTGAGCCTGGAGCCTGCTTCCGATTCTGTGTCTCCCTCTCTCTCTGCCCCTCCCCCGTTCATGCTCTGTCTCTCTCTGTCTCAAAAATAAATAAACGTTTAAAAAAAAAATTTTTTTTTAAATAAATAAATGAAGTACACTATCCAAGTGTTGAGTTACTATAATTGTGCACCTGGCCCCCAGCTCCCCAAGACAGCGAGGCTTATGTGAGTATAAATTAGCACTTTGAGGAACACCCTGGCAATGTCTACTCTGGAGCTGCTCTCAGCCCATGACAGCAACTTTACTCCAGGGCTGATATCCTGGAGAAGCAGCCCAGGGAGCCAGGCTTGTTGATGGTCATAAAAAGCTGGAAACCACCCATCAGGAGAAAGGATCCGTTGTGAAATAGTCATGCAGTGGAATATCGTACAGCAGAGAGCCGAACGAGTAGGGCTGCACGCCTCAGCACAGATGAGCCTCGTAAGCAGCATTGATGCAAAAAGCAACCAGCAGAAGTCCTAATGTCTGATCCCAGTTATACAAGTTCAAAATCGTGAACACGTAATGGTTGCCCAAAGCTGCAAATGCAGTAAGTGCCGCTGAATTTTACACCTTAAAATTATTGGGTTTATGTTGGGTGAATCTCCCCTCAAAAGCATATTTTAACTTGCAGAAGATATTATACCTTGGTTCAGAATATGTAGAGTATATAATTATATATATAGCATACATATAAATTATAATTATATATAATGAATGGGTGATCGACACGAAACTCAGCATAGCGGTTACCGCTCATGGGATAGGGAAGGTTATACGATCAGAGAAAGACAAGGAGCTTCATTTACAGTTGTGGTTTTATACCTTGAATGGGAGGTGAGGATACAGATATTTCTTACATTATTCATGATACCTTTATTTTCTGAAGTCTTTCAAGACTTTTTTTCTTTTTTAAAAAAGAGACAAGCTCACATTTAAACTTGCATCACCTGGTCCATTTTACAGAGAGATGTCCAAGGGATGCTCAGGGATGCAGGGGTTGCCGTGGTGATGAGTTTACATCCCTTCCTGGGCTAGCAGGCATTCCAGAATGACATTCCCAGATGGCTCCTGGAACATCTCCTAAGGAGGCCAATGACTCAGGTGAACTACCAGGTGCCCCCCAACTTCCCTTTGTCTGAAAAGCAGGTTGGGCAGCGAGGGGAGCTGGGGGGGGGGGGTGGTCTGTGCTTGGACTGTGCCCTCCCCCAGCACACCCAGTGGTCGGAGTACTGCTGAGTCAGCCTTTCCCTTGCCCACATGGCCTTGACAGATGCACACAGGACACAAAAAGGCCATATGTCAGAAAGATGCTGCAGCAGGCCTTGACTTGTTAGATGCAAATAAATGGTTCCGACCCAGATAAATAGCTTAAAATGTGAAGACACCGAAATGAATTACAGCCTGTGGGTTTTCCAGTAGAAGGTATGGAGCTGCCTATCTTCAGACTCCGCCCAGCGTCCTCAGCTGTCCTGAGGGCCCTTGGGCCACAACTGTGACATGGGGCTCCTGTGGGTGTCTGCTGTGGGTGGTGTGGCCAGGCTCCTCAGGGTGTGACCACTGCCGCCCAGCTCTCTTTGGCTTTACCTCTTCACCTGACATCTTTGCATCATAACCTAAGTCTGTCTGTGTTTGAGGCACCAGGACTGACAAATGGGAGACATTTTTTAGTCTGGCAGACCTTCGGGGCCCTAAATCTGGGGCAGGGTTGACCCTCCGTGTTCTGGACGCTTCAAGATTGCCTCATCTTTACTGCTGTCTTTGGCCGGACCTCACAGTTCTGTCACAGCTCTGCCATAGAGCTCCATTATGGGAACTTTGAATTTGAGGTTGGGATCCCGAGGAAAAGGAGGGATTCTGCTCATTTCCAATCGCATACCCTCCAGCCCTCCTACACCAACAGTGTCTGGTATGATCCGTGTGTGCCCTTAAGACTGCTGTGGACAGCTGGAGCTGGAAATGATGAGAATAAGCATGGGCTTCTTTTGTCTTTGCAATGCAAGTGGTGTTTTCCACAAAACTGCAAATCCCCCATGTGGTATAATAGAAAAATAAATAAATATTTGGTTTCTGTGCAGTTCTGGGTTGCTAAAACCCTTGGGATTTGTATGCTAGTGGAAGATTCCCTGGAAAAGTTCAGGATGGGGACTGGTCACCAGCCAAACCACCCCTGTAGCTAGAGGGTTAAAACTTTCAGCCCCGTCCCTGGACCTCCAGGGAGGGAGGAGAGGCCAGAGATGGAGTCCAGCCAGACCAGTGATTTAATCAGTTGTGCCTGTGTTATGAGACCTGGGTAAAAATGCCTCAAGCACAAAGTCTGGGGAGCTTCTGAGTTGGAGGACACATCCATGTACCGGGAGTGTGGTGCACCCCAGTTCAACCGGCACACAGGCTCTCGCGAGGTGCCCTTTTGGGCCATCTTCGGCCATTTCACTTGTATCCTTTATAACAAACTGTAATAATAAATAGAGCACTTAACTGAGTCTGTGAGTTCCAGCAGATTATCAAACATGTTGGGGGTGTTTGCGGGCTGGACAGGGTGAGTAGTCTGAGCACCCCATTTGCAGCTGGCGGCTGAAGTGGGAGCGGTCTTGTGTGACAACCTCTCATCTGTGGGGGACGGGGGGGGGGGTCTGTGCTCACTCTGGGTAGTCAGGGACAGAACTGAATTGAACTGTTGGACAACCAGGTGGTGTTAGAGAATTTGTTAGAGGCCTTTTGTGTCAATATAACACCAAACGTCTACCACAGGTGACCTAGAGGCAGCGTAATCTAGCGAGACACCCCCATTGGAGAGTGACCTGGATGAGCACGTGGCTTGGCCCCCTCCTTCCCCTGCCCCCATTTCTGCATCTGTAAAGCAAAGAAGAAGGATTAATCCTGGGGAGTGAACGCGAGGAATCTGCATTTCTGACAAACAGCCAGGTGATGCTTATGCACTGTGAAGTTTGAGAACCTCTGCCCCTTGCCTCCCTACTTATTAAAAATAAAAAAGCCTCCGGCTATGCATTTAGGAAAATTCCGTCTTCCTTTATTCTTGCCACTTCAAATAATTCAAACTCCTAAATTCCTGACGCATCAGCAAACCGGAATGAGTAAGCCCAGGGTTCCTTCCCTGCCGTCTGCTGAGACCCACCTGCAGGAGCTTTCTCCTCCTTGGAAAAGCCTTTGGAAGCCCAGCAAAGAGCTTAGCAGGAAGCCCCGGAAAGTTACCAGCAACTTGGAAAAGCAGCTGAAGTAAGGCCTGGGGAAGCAAGCAAGAAATTCAAACGACAAAATCCGCCCAAGTCCCAATAAACACAGCTGAAGAGTCAACGCTTCGCTGCCAGGTCGGCTCCAGATGGCGGGGCCCACGTGCACACACGCACGTGCTCACACCAGCTAAGCTGAGCGTGTAGTGTGTCAGCCAGGTTGCCCTGCAGCTTGGAGAAGACCCAAGCCACCAGAGGCACAGCGCTCCTGTCAAAACAAGCCCCGCGAGAGGCAGATTACCCCAGCTCGCGCCAGCCCAGCCAGCGCGGGCCTTCCTGCCAATGTGAGCTTTGCCTGCACCAGGCTTTGCCTCTCTCTTCTCCCTTCTGATCGTAGAAGGAAACTGTTCATTGTTGGAAAAGCAGAAAGCAGAAAAATTGGAACAGAATTTAAATCTCTCATCTCATCTCTTACTAACAGAGAAAACTACTATCTACGTTTTGGGATACTTTGAGACTTTTTCCTGTATTTTTACATACCTTTTCTTGAGGCAGTTGGAATTATGCTATACCTGTGCAGCTCAACACAGAACCCACCGACCACATGTGGCTGTTTATAAATAGGGGCGCCTGGGTGGCTCAGTTGGTTAAGCATCCGACTTCAGCTCAGGTCATGATCTGAGTTCATGAGTTCAAGCCCTGGCTTGGGCTGTATGCTGACAGCTCAGAGCCTGGAGCCTGCTCGGATTCTGTGTCTCCCTCTCTCTCTCTCCCCTTCCTCTGCTCACTCTCTTTCTCTCTCAAACATTGAAAAATTTTTAAAAATAAATAAATGAAAATTTAAAAAAATTTAAGTAGACTCCACATCCAAAGAGAGGCTTGAACTCACAACCCCAAGATCAAGAGTTGGATGCTCTACTGACTGAGCCAGCCAAGTGCCCCTAAATTTAAATTTTAAATTCATTAGAATTCAAAATTAAAAAAAAAAAATTCAAAATTCAGTTTCCCGGGCACACTAACCAAAGATTTCAAGTGCTTAGTACTCACATGTTATTAGTGGCTACAATATTGGACAGTGTGGACACCCAGCATTTCCATCATCACAGGATTCTTTTGGATTGAACTCGTATATGCAGTTTTGTATTCTCTTTTCTTTGCCTGTGGTATATACCATGAGTGTTTCCCCCTTGACTCAAGCATTCTTCGAGAAAACGATTTTAATGGCTGAATAATATGCCATTACGTGGTTGTACCGTAATTTATTAATGCTGGCCTTCCACTGTTGGTCACTGAGGTTACCCACTTTCTGTTGTTGTAAATAATGCCGTGATGAAGTGCCTTGTCCTTAGATCTTGATCTGCATCCTTGGTGATTTCTACATCACTTCTACAAGTGGAGTTATCATATCAGGGAGGGCACACATTTTCAAAGCCTTGAAATATCATGTCCAATTACCTCCCAGGAAGGTCTCCCTCCTCTCTCCAGGGGAATGGTTGTGCTCCTCTCTTCCCGTGTAAACCTTCTGAGAAGCTAAGATTCAGCAAAGCACCCTGCCTGCCAGTCTCTGAGCATGTAGCCCAGTGCTTTGGGTGAGATGTGTCTGGAACTAGGAAGAGAATGGCCATTCATGGAGAAGACTGGACTAGGTCATGCCTGAGTGCCAGAACCTTCTGTGGTACCAGCCCAGCCCAGCTCTGTCTCTGGAAGACACATTTGAACAAGGCAGGCGTGATGGTTAATTTTATGTGTCAACCAGCCTGGGCTAAAGGATGCCAAGAAAGCTGGTAGTACATGTCTGTAAGGGCTTTTCTGGAAGAGATTAGCATTTGAGGAGGTAGATTGAGTAAATGTCATTGTCACCAGTGTGGGTGAGTGTCATCCAATCCACGGAGGGCCCTGAAGAAGGCAAATTTGTTCTCTCCTTGAGCTCAGACATCCTTCTCCTATCCATCAATGCTCCTGGTTCTTGGAGCCTTTGCACTTGTACTGGGACATACACGGTCAACTCTTCCTCCTGGGTCTCCAGCCCACAGATAGCCAAACGAACATGGGACTTCACAGCCTCTCTGTCTCCTATTGCTTCTGCTGCTCTGGAGAACCCAGCTAATGCAGCAGGAATATGCCTCAGGACTTGATTCATCACAAACCTAGCTTTGTGGCACGTTCCTCTGTGAGTTGCTCTAAACATTTTCTGAATCTAGTTCGCCCCTCACCTCTCAGGGCCAATGAGTTTTGCACAGTTAAGAGGCGGGCCTGGGGACGTCTGAGTGGCGCAGTTGGTAAAGTGTCCAACTCGTGATCTCAGCTCAGGTCATGGTCTCATGGTTTGTGAGTTCAAGCCCTGCATCAGGCTCTGTGCTGACAGTTCAGAGCCTGGAGCCTGCTTCAGATTCCTTGTCCCTCCCTTTATCTCCACCCCTCCCCTGCCCGTACTCTGTCTCTCTGTCTCAAAAGTAAATAAATAAACATTAAGAAAAACATGAGGTAGGGCTTTACTACACTTCTCCCACACTTTCCCAGCAGTTCTGAGGTTTGGTCAACAAGTCCAAGTTTGCCTTAAACTATTATTCCCAGCTGCACAGCCTCCGATCTCACTCCCTCTCTGTCTTTATCTTCCCAAGCTAAGGCTCCCCCTTCTTTTTTCTTTTTTTAAAGGCTTTATTTAGTATTATTTTTTTAAGTAGGCTACATGGCCAGTGCAGAGCCCAACATGGAGCCCAACGTGGGGCTTGAACTCACAACCCCGAGATCAAGACCTGAGCTGAGATCAAGAGTCAGACGCGCATCTAACTGAGCCACCCAGACACCCTTAGAGGTTTTATGTATGTATGTATGTATGTATGTATGTATGTATTTTCTTTTAAGAATTTTTATTTTTATTTTTATTTATTTATTTTATTTAGAAGAGCGAGCAGGAGAGAGGGGCAGAGGAAAAGAGAAAGAGAATCTTAAGCAGCTTCTGCACTCGGCACGGAACCTGACACGGGCCTCAATCCCACGGCCCTGGGATCATGACCTGAGCCGAAGAGTCAGACGCTCAACTGACTGAGCCACACAGGGGCCCCAAGGTTTTATTTTTAAGTAATCTCTTCACCCAGCGTGGGGCTTGAACCCACAACCTGGAGATCAAGAGTCCCACCCTCCACTGACTGAGCCAGCCAGGCGCCCTTCCCCCTCCTTTCCATGGCTTGCCTGCCCCCTTCTCATTTCAGCCCCTCTTGGTGTGTTCTCCAGGGACCATCAGACCTGCACGTAGGATTCCAGACTTGCGGTCCAGGCCCCAAGCATCGGTTCTGGCACCATTGCTTCTTTTTTAATTTTGACTGCTTGATGCAGCCTCACTTTTGCTCTCCGTAGGGTGGTGGTGTCTCTTGACAGTTACGAAGCGGTGCAGACTGGGCTCGAGGCAACTGCCTCATTCAGTGCGTCCTTGGACGGGAGGGAGCCAGTGGGGCTGGGGCAGCAGGAGAGGCGGAGCGGGCCTGGGCTTCTGTGCGTGCGGACGGTGAGCTGGCTCACGGCCAGCTGCAGCAAGACCCCAGGCCCCCCAGGACGAGCTGGGCTCGGGCTACCCCAGGCCTCCGGGCTGCCGAAGGTTCCTTCCCTGGAGATGGGTGACCCGTTTATCTGGAAGGAAACCATTTAAAACCAACCCAAAGGCACATCCGTCTCAAGAGTCCGAGATGCTGGCAGCAAGAACGCTAGTCCGCGATGCGCCGACTTCTCGGGCAGCTGCCCTGGCTTCTCTCCAAGCTGAGTCATGGCCGTGAGGCTCCCTCAGGCTGCCAGCTCGTCCGGGGTTGCCGTTTCCTTGTTCCCTAGTCTCCCCACGGTCTGGGTTATTCAGCGGCCTAAACCAAAGCGCCCAGAGCCCAGAGGGTAAGAAGGGACCCTGCTTCTGCTCACACAAAGGGAGCCTCTCTCACCCCCTCTCTCACCCCCTCTCTCTCTCAGGGAAAGAACTAGAAGTCAGAAAAGCTGGCTCCTTGCCCCAACTCTGTGGTGCTTTGGCGAAGCCCCTTCCTTTTCCTGGGGCTCCTTCCTGACAGGGAAGAGTTTGGGCTGAGCCTTCCCCCGCTGGAGTGGCCAGGGACACTGAATGGGACACCCAGCGGGGTGCTTCCAGGATGCTAAGGGGCAGAGCAGCAAAAGGTTATAGCTAGTGGCTCCTTATGGGCAAAAGAACCTGTCAAAGTGTGGCCTGGCTGACCCGTTGTCCTCTGTGGAGACGTTGGGGGTAACAGCCCACACGTGCAGATGCTAGGAGAGGTGACCCCTCCCTGCGCACCGCTGGTGCTTCTCTGGAAAAGTCCTTGGCAGGATGGGACCTCCTGGCCCGAGTTACGCCCCACCCCATGCCAGGCAGTGCTCAGTGTATAGTGACGAGGAGCCTAAAGAGGCAGCCCCCAGCCCCGGGTGGGACCAGTTCTGCGGTACAAGTCATTCCAGAGCTCCCCAGGGGCCAGGCGGGAGCTGGACCTTCCCCGCTCCCTCTGGCCCACTCCCCTTCTCTCAAGAAGCCACTTTTGAGGGCGCCTGAGTGGCTCGGTCGGCTAAAGGTCCTACTCTTGGTTTTCGCTCAGGTCACGATCTCAAGGTTCATGAGTTCGAGCCTCACATCGGGCTTTGGGCTGACATTGCAGAGCCTGCTTGAGATTCTCTCTCTCTTTGCTCCTCTCTCTCTCTCTTTCAAAAATAAATAAGTAAGTAAACAAACAAACAAACATTAAAAAAAGAAAAATATCTTTGGGAAAACAAACTACTTTCAGAGAATCCCTGTCTCAGGCTCTGCTTCTAGGAAATAACAACCCCTACGATGTCTTGCAAATATCAATCAATATTTTTTTTAAATTTTTTTTAACGTTTTATTTATTTTTGAGACAGAGAGAGACAGAGCATGAACGGGGGAGGGTCAGAGAGAGGGAGACACAGAATCTGAAACAGGCTCCAGGCTCCGAGCCGTCAGCACAGAGCCCGACGCGGGGCTCGAACTCACGGAGCGCGAGATCATGACCGGAGCCGAAGTCGGCCGCCCAACCGACTGAGCCACCCAGGCGCCCCTCAATCAATATTTTTGTATAGGTGACTGTCACACAGGACTCCCTTCCTCCCATGTCCAGGTTTCCACCAGGATGCAGGGGCCCAGGAGGAGTCTGGGCCCGATACCTTAAAATACCCTGAGAGGTTGTTAAACAAGGGAGTAAGACACATTACTCTAAGGAAACAGAAGTGGATCTCCCAAATGGCTGGACCCAGGTGTCCCCAACACTCTCTCTGAGCCCCCATGCAATTGCCCCTTTGGCCAGAGGAAGACACTGAGGTCTCAAGAGGGACAAACAGCCCAGGTGGGCCATAAGAAACGGCAGAGCCAGGGTTCGAATGCAGGCCTCCCCACTGGGGCTCAGCTTCCAGAAACCTCACTTTGTCCCCAGGAACAGATGGGGCTCAGCCTGCTGGACCCTGGAGGAGAGCCCCTCTCTACACTGGCTTTGTTGCCCACAGAGGCCCTCCACAAACTCTTGCTCATCCTTCAAGCTCCTGTTTGAGTGCTTCCTCCTCCAGGAAGCCTGTGCCTCCCCAGGCAGGCCAGGAGAGCAGAGCCCGATCCTACTTCTCCACCTGGGTCTGTCTCCATGTCTCCAGGTCCAGCCTGGCAGGTCCCTCAGTAAGTATTCCTCCACCTGACTCAGAAGGTCTGTCATGCAGGTGATGTGGGGACTTATCTTTCTGGAACCTTCCACCAGACATTCCTCCCATCAAACATTGAGCCCAACGGCCTGTATAAAGAACTCGCCCTTGCTGGAAGTTCTCCTGGAGGCCAAACTTTGCACCAGCTTCCCACATCTTTTTTTTTTTTTTTTCCTCAGCATCCAGCATCTTTATTAGCCTCCCTTCTGCTTGGCCCCATCTGTAAATGCAAGGCCTTCAGGACTTGTGGGGTGACCGCTGCCTTGAGGGAGCAGGAGAAAACTCCGGGGCCAGGAGACGCAGGCTGGGGGGTGGTGGGTGGAGGGACAAGTCAGGGATTCTGACAGCCGCATTTAGCAGACGCTTCCTTGTTGGGTGCCACAGCGTCCCTGATACACCCTATATCCCAGTGCTCCCAGGACGTTTGAACTGGGCCACCGCACCGCACAACCCTTGGGGGGCATAGGATGAAATAGAGGGGGGCTGTGGTTGCGGGCTGCTTTGCTGCGTTATTCAGCCCCATTTAACAGAGGGGATGAAAACGTGCTTAGAGTGTAAATACGGTGCCAAAGTTCACAAGGCAGGACCAGAAACCAGGCCAGCCTGGCACCCGGCCGCGCCGGCCGCCCTGCCCTGCCACTCGAGGCCAAAGGTGACAGGGAGGCTGGGTTCTTGCCAAAGTGCAGACCTCACTCCCTGCCGTGAGCTCCTTCCTGTTTCCACAAGGGTCAGCCTCACTCCCGGGGAGCAGGCAGACTTTCCCAGCGCCCCTGGGGCAGACCCTTGGCCTCCTGGCAGGGGAGCAGCCGATGGGAGTGGGGGCCCTGGCGCCCCTGCCTCACTGAGAACCTACCTGCTGCTCTGGGGACTCGCACTGGTGACCTCAATGTGGCAACAGCTCTTTGGGGCTCTTTAATAATTTAGGGAATGTATACTATTCAGCGGGGAGGCTTCATCCCAGCATTCAGAAACACAATGCCCCGGGGATTGTTTCCAGTAGAGAGTGAAATTCCACTTGTCACAGTCACTGAGAATACAGGCCTGTTCCTGGAAGGGGCTCGGCTCTGGGTGTTTACAAACATCCTCGAAGACTGGGGAGGCCAGAGGCCAGGGCCCTCAGTGCTGAGGCGGGAGCCTGCTGCTCTGCCTGGCTCAGGGGGCCATTCAGGGGGCCCTTGGGCCCTTGGCAAGTCCCTTCCCCTCTACCTCCTACCTTTCGGGGGTAGGAGAGATGGCGGTGGCCGGGCCTGGGGAGGGAGGGGGCTTATTCTGCTTCCTGTTTGGTTTCCTCTCCTCCCCAGCCTCACTTGGTGTCTGTCCCTGGGGGTGTCAGGCCCCAGAGTGTCTGTGGGAACCCACACAAGGTGGTTTGCACTTCCTAGGACTTGGCAATTACATTTTCCCCTCATAAGCTGTTCTTAAAAAAAAAAAAGAAAAAAGAAAATTACCCAAGAACAGGCAAACTCATAAACACCAAAGGTAGAATGCTGGCTGGTGGTTGCCAGGGGCTGGGGAAAGGGGGAGTAGGGGGTGGTTCTGTTTGGGAGGATGAGAAAGTTCTAGAAATGGAGAACAGTGATTGTTGCACCGACATTGTGAATGAACTTCATGTTAAAATGGTAAAACTGGCCAACCCATTTTGGACTTTCAATATCCAGAATTGTACAATAATAAGTTCATTTCATGTTATGTATGTTTGACCATAATTTAAAAAAATTATTTAAGTTTCTGTATTTATTTTGAGAGAGAGAGAGAGAGAGAGAACCAGCAGGAGAGGGACAGAGGATCTGAAGTGGGTTCTCTGCTGATAGCAGAGAGCCTGAGGCAGGGCTCAAACTCATGAACTGTGAGATCATGACCTGAGCTGAAGTCAGACACTTAATCAACTGAGCCACCCAGGCGTCCCTATTTTACTACAATTGTAAAAGGTGTATACTGGAAAAAAAAATGCACAAGTAATGAATGTTCATTTGAAAAACATTGGAAAGTAGAGAAAATAATTTTCGTTACACCAAAACCCCATTTCCTCCTCCAAAAACAAACAAATGAGTCTCCTGTGAAATTCTGCTCCATAAAGACAGAAAAAGCCCTATTTATTAACCAGCACAGTAGGCCCTATGTACAAACCGCCCAGCAGGGCCTTCCTAAACATTACATGTAGTGATCAAAATCTCACCCCCACCCCAAGATCACAGCTGATACTGTACTATCTAAGCTTCCACGTTTTTCCCAATGCAAATATATGACATAAATATAAATACATGAATTTTTATGAAAATAGGACCTGCCCATACTTATTTGGAAGCCTATTTTTCACTTTATGGTATATTGTAGGGGTGCTGGCTGGTTCAGTTGGTGGTACACATGGCTCTTGACCTCGGGGTGGGGAGTTTGAGTTCCACGTTGGGTATAGAGTTTACTTAAAAATAAAATCTTTGGGGCGCCTGCGGGGCTCAGTCGGTTGAGCGTCCGACCTCGGCTCAGGACATGATCTCACGGTGTGTGAGTTCGAGCCCCGCATCGGGCTCTGTGCTGGCAGCTCAGAGCCTGGAGCCTGTTTCGGATTCTGTGTCTCCCTCTCTCTCTCTGACCCTCCCGTTCATGCTCTGTCTCTTTCTGTCTCAAAAATAAATAAACATTAAAAAAAATAAATAAATAAAATCTTTAAAACAAAACAAAACAGAGTATTATAAACATATTTCCATGTCACTCTATCATTTATGGTGATGCCCGGGATTGGATTCTATCATGCGAATATCCCATGATATGTTTAACTGCTGCCCATTGTTGAACATGTAAGTTGTTCTTATGTTTTCCTGATAATAAGGGAAACTGCAAGTTATATCCTTGCATGTATATCTTTGGCTACTCTCTGAGTGCATTTTTTAAGATAAATTCCTAGAATTTCTGGGTCAAAGGGTCCCTGCCCCTTAGAGTTTTTTGCCTCATCTTGCCAGACAGCATGCTGGAGCCATATGTCATTTATAGCTATTCCCACAAACAGCAAGAGATGCCACTTGAGCTGAGTAAGAGGATTCTTGCCCCGGCCTGACTCGACCATCGCCAGTATTCAGGCCATGGGGACCAGGTGGGGGGCAGTTGGGGGGCCCAGGGTTTCCCCCCGCCATACACATCTGAATCCCTGGCATCTATGATTAGGTTACATTGTAAGGCAGAAGGTGCTTCGCAGCTATGATGAAATCGATGGTCTTAAGCTGGGGAGGCTATCTTGGATCACCCGAGTGGGCCCATGGTAATCACGAGGTTCTTGTAAGAGGGAGTCGGGAAGGCCAGAGTCAGAGAAGATGTAATGACATAAGCAGAGGTCGGAGTGATGTGGGGCTCCAAGCCAAGGGATGTAGGCAGTCTCTAGTAGCTGAAAAAGTCAAGGGAAGGTATCCTCCCCTAGAGCCTCCAGAAGGAATGTGGACCTGCCAACCCATTTTGGACTTTGAACCTCCAGAATTGTACGATAATGAGTTCATGTTGTTTTGAGCCACCGAGTTTGTAGTAATTTGTTACAGCACCCATAAGAAACTAATATATCTATCTCTCTCTTGCCACCAGATCCTGAAACCCCACTGTCTAGGGCACGATGGTCTTCCTCTGCACCCAGTAGCGTGATGAGCTGAACGTTACCTCCTCTCCTAACCAGATGCCTCTGAGGCAGAGCATACCCAAGGTTTTGTGAATGTGGGACAGACGAGGAAGTGCTTTGCCCTAGCCCCTAGGACCCATCCTTGACCAGACTGTGAAATTACCCACTCTGGGCTTACGGTTACAGGATAAGTTCGAAGTGGTGCCAGGACCGAACCCCAAGGTCAGTGGGCTCCCCATCCACTTCTCTAAGCCAAACATCTCTTTCTGTGCCAGTCTGACTTGCCTTCCCTGAGAGAGGCAGTCATTCACACTTTAGAGTAAGACAGAACATCTAGCCGGGTACTTCCTCACTTGTCTTTTCTTTTTTCTTTTCTTTTCTTTTCTTTTCTTTTCTTTTCTTTTCTTTTCTTTTCTTTCTTTCTTTCTTTCTTTCTTTCTTTCTTTTTCTTTCTTATAAATGGTTTATTATTTATTTTTGAGAGAGAGAGAGCGAGATGGAGCAGGAGCAGGGGAGGGGCAGAGAGAGAGGGAGACACAGAATCTGAAGCAGGCTCCAGGTTCGAAGCTGTCAACACAGAGCCTGATGTGGGCTCGAACTCACCAACTGGGAGATCATGACCTGAGATGAAGTTGGACGCTTAACCGACTGAGCCACCCAGGTGCCCCAAGGTAGTTCATGTTCTCATCCACTCCAGAGCTCACAGGGTCCCATTAGCCACTCCCAACCCTAAAATCTCCTTCTAGATCTCCAAACAAGCTCAGTTCTTACTCTCCATAGGGAGCTGCTTATCCACGTCTGGCTCATGCATGCGGCAATGATGGTCCCTGCTATTTTTTTTTTTTAATTTTTTTTTTTAACGTTTATTTATTTTTGGGACAGAGAGAGACAGAGCATGAACGGGGGAGGGGCAGAGAGAGAGGGAGACACAGAATCGGAAGCAGGCTCCAGGCTCTGAGCCGTCAGCCCAGAGCCCGACGCGGGGCTCGAACTCACGGACTGCGAGATCGTGACCTGAGCTGAAGTCGGACGCTCAACCGACTGAGCCACCCAGGCGCCCCTATCCCTGCTATTTAAAAAGCAAGGGTTTTGTGCCAGCTCAAGTGCCCCAAACTTTACCGGAGTCATTTGACTAAATCCTCTCAACCATCCAGGAAATATTATCATCCCATTTCACAGATGAGGAAACTGAGCCCCAGGCAGGGTAAACTCACATGCACAAAATGATTCAAGTGCAAGCAGCAGAGCCGGATTCAAACCAGGCAATCTGACTCCAGAGCCAGGAGCTGCCTGGAGTTGGCCTGTGGAAGCATTTCATTTGGCTTACCCAATGTTTCAAAATCCAGACATTTTATTTATTTATTTTTATTTTCTATTTAAATGCTTATTTATTTTTGAGACAGAGAGAGACAGAGCATGAACGGGGGAGGGTCAGAGAGAGAGGGAGACACAGAATCTGAAGCAGGCTCCAAGCTCTGAGCTGTCAGCACAGAGCCCGACGCGGGGCTCGAACTCACAGACCGTGAGATCATGACCTGATCCGAAGTCGGAAGCTCAACGGACTGAGCCACCCAGGCGCCCCAAGACTTTTTATAAAAACAATCTGGATTTCTGGATTTTCCTGAAAAATCTGATGCACCAACTGGAAGAACTCCCAATAACCAAAGCAAGATCAATACACGCAAGAAAATATTTTCTTTGTATTGATTATAATCATGCCAAGGTATAAAATAAATAGCCACGAGTTCATACTGATATAAATAAATGCATAAGTCAATAAATGAAGAAGAGATAAATTTCCCATACAGAATAATTCCGAATGTTTTTATGTAGATACTCTGTCCTCAGGAGGTGGAGCCTAACTCCTTACTCCTTCCAAAGAGTAGGGAATAGAAAGCAGGGAGAAAACCTGACAAACATTCTAACAGCCACGTGATCAAGGTCAACGTCAACAGTGTTCAGTCCTACTGATGGTATATGTCCTTGCTACCACGTGGTGAAAATGGCATTTTTTCTGAGGTCTTCCTAAAAATCCATACCCCCCGTCTAACCCTGAGAAAAACACCCTGCAAGTCCCAGTTGAGGGACATTCCATGAAATCCTTGACCAATACTCATCAAAACCAGCAAGGTCATCAAAAGCAAGGCAAGTCTGAGAAATGGCCACAGCCCAGAGGAGTCTCAGGAGACCTGACAACTAGATGTAATGCGGGATTCTCAATGGGGTCTGGAACAGAAAAAGGAAAGGGACAGTACTAAGGGAAGGGAAGGACTAAGGCAGTCTGAACTGAGGGTGAATATTAGCTAATAAGGATGTATCAACGTTAGTTCATCAGTGGCGACCAAAGCACAAGTGCCCGCAGAGGCTCACTGTGCTCTCCTGTTAGAGAGGTCCCTGGTCACCCTGAGTGGGGGTGGGGAGAAGGAGCCACCTTGCAGGCCTTGGCCCTCTAGATGCGGCAAGGCTCAGGGGACAGAGGCCTGGGTGTCCAGAAAGCTGGGTATGAAGCTTATCTGTGTCCAGATTTACTCTGTGGCCATGTCCAAATTCCCTTCCCTCCCAGCCTCAGGAACAACAATAACCCCTGTCTCCCTGGGGCCCTGGTCAGCCCCCAGGGATCCTCTCGGGGTTCTGGCAACTGCTCAGGCAGCCCAGCTGTTGCTTCTGGTGTGAACTGCTCGTCAGGAGGCCCCCGGAGCCTGTGCTCTGCAGCACTGAGTTATCCTGGGATCGTTTTCCTGCTGGGGAATCAGGGTGGGGGGAGATGCAGTGAGGGAGGCAATACCATAACCCAAGGTGCTGGGTCCCTGCCTTGGAGTAAGTGAGGGTCTGGCCAGGGATCCCTTGTCCTGTGCTCAGGGATAAGTTAATGGCTCCCTCCCTGAGCAAGCAGCTGTAAGCCATTGTTGCGGGCCAGCTAGAGTCAAGGACTAGATGGTTTGGAGGTCATGATCCCAGCTGCACCCCCTCCCCTAGGTTTCCATTTCCCCATACTCAGGGGTATTGAGGGGCTCTTTCCCCACTGCTCACCCAGTTCTGACCTGGGCAGCTAGAGAAAGGGCTGATTGGACAGGACACAGAGCGGGTGGTAAGAAGGAGAGTGGGAGTGGGAGAGGAGGAAGGAGGGGGAGCCTGGGCTCAAGGAGGAAGGCTCAGTGAGGGGGGAGCCAGGGAGGCAGGGCGGGGGGGGGGGTGCTCAGACAGCGGGCACGTGTGGCTGGGAGCCCAGGCACCAGGCTGAGCTGCTGCTCCCAGCTCAGGAGCCCCAGTGCCAGCTGGATGCTGGCGGGTGGGCACGGGCAGGGCTCCCTGCCAGGCGCACACAGAGCGCCCTTTGAGGAGGTGGCAGCTGTCGGCCCAGACCCCTCTCTGCTTGCCATGGCCCCGCATGCTCCCTCCAGCAATGCCTTGCCCAGCGTTGGGCTGGGGAAACCGAGGTGTGTAATTGGCAAACCCCATTCAAGGGGGCGGGCGACCCTGCCTGGGTGGAGCAGGAAGGGACCCCAGCTCCTCAGTCCTAGCATTGGGACTTGGGCCTCAGAGCAGGCCTCGATCGCCCCCTTTATTGCACATCTAGTACCCCTCTCGTTGCTGGTGGTCTCTCCAGGAACCTCCTTAGATGGAGGCAGCCCCACCTCTTGGGGAGAAGCCTGGAAAGCCTCCTAAACCCCAATGGAAGCCCTGCTAATGGGGGATTTTGCAGACTCGGGAGCTAGGGGCGGACCTGAGTCTCTGAGAAAGCCCACCTCACCTGGTCCCACGTCCTCCCTCCGTTCAGCCACCTCAGGACTCCTGGCACTGCACACCTGGCAGACAAAAGAGCCTGTAGCCCTGGGCACTTGCCCCCACAGATTTCTCGGTGGCCCAGGTGCTCCGCCAGGCCATGAGCCACATCTGCGGCCACCCAGCCTCCTGGAACCAGTTCTCCCTTTCTTCCCCGGACTGACCTGGCCCCCCAGAACCTTGGTCTAGGTGCTCACTCATCCTTCCTGGGTAGTCGGAGCGCTTTCTCTGGGTGCAGCTTTGCCCAGGAAGGGCTCCCAGGGAGCAGGGACAGGCTGTATGTGGTGGGTGGCAGACCAGAGTGGTCAGGCTTCTGGTTTTGCCTTCTGGTGGCTGAGGGACCTCAGACCTCAGTTGATCAGATGGGACATGAGAACAGCCAGCAAGGCCTACCTGACAGCGGGTGGGAAGTCAGACGGCGCACGTCTGTGCCCACTACTTGCGGACGACCATGTCAGATGTGGAAGAAATCGGGGATGTTTAACCCTGGGGAAGAAAGGTTGGGGCCGCGAGGGCCCGTCTTGCAGTGTCTGAGGCTGCGGGTGGCCCTCGAGTGGGGGTTACGGGGAGCCAGGATCCTCCCTAACGGTCAGTCCAGCTCTGCGGGAAGAACCGACAGCGCGCCAGGCTGTTCCCAGGCCGTCGGGAGCTCCCCGTCACCGAGGGAGGGGCAGGGGGAGTGCAGAGCCGACGGAGGAGGTCTGGGCAGCGCACCGTGGGGGTGCCCGCGCCTCCGGGCTTTCAGCGGGAGGAGCGGGGAGGGTTTCTAGGAGCCCCGCGAGGCTGACCTGCAATCGCCTTCAGACACGGGGACTGGGAGCCCCGCCAGACCACCGGGCAGGCGCCCAGCATCCTGGGCTGGGCAACGTGGGGGGGAGGAGGCTCCGGTCTCCAGAAGCGGGTGGGCGCACAGGAGATGGTGCGACGCGAGGTGGCCCTTGAAGGATGGGTAAGGGGTGGAGACCGAGCCTCCTCGCCCGTTGGGCCGACAGAAAAATGCCACGGTCCGGGGTCCTCGCCTTTAACGCGGCCCCCAGGGAGGAGACGGGAGGGGGAGGGGCGGCGCGGGGCGGCGCATGCGCGGCGCGGACTGAAGCCGCCGGACCGTCCGGCCGCCGGGAGCGCGCAGGAGCCCGCAGGGAGCCCCGAGAGCGCCGGGACCCCGCTCGGGGCGGTGGCGGGGGGGCTCTGAGAGGCGCGGCGGATCGGAGCCCCCAGCCTGCCGCCGCCGCTGCCCGCCCGGGCCCCGGGGACGGCGGTCAAGATGTCCGTGCCGGTGAGTACCAATCGCCGGCCGGGACCCCGGGTGTGCTGCCCCCGGCCGGGCCTGAGACCTCGCGCCGCCCTCTGAAGGCCTAATGCCGCGGGGGCTCCGGAGCTGGGGTGGGGTGGGGGGTCACCCCACCCGGGCCTGCCTGGGCCGGGCATGGGGGTTAGCGTGGGGGCGTCTCCCCCAAGCCGGCCTCTCTGCCCCTGCCTTTCTTTCCATTCTCGCCCAGAAGTCGGTTCGGTCTGGGTTTTGTGCTGTCCCCTCCGGGAGCCCCCCCAGTACCGCTGGGTTGGCAGGGGCCTTTGTTGGTCCCGGGAAGCCCCTGGGACAGCCGAGCCAGGCAGGAGTCGGCGCTGCGCCCCGGAACCCTGCCCCCCATCAGGATGGCCAGGCCTAGCGGGGACAGTTCTGTGCCGCTTGCCCTGAACCCTCCTCCGCTCCAGGGTAGCTGGGCCGGGTGAGGCGGGGAGGTCTCTGCTGCCCCCGGGAAACCACCTGGGCCAGCTGCCCTGTTGTGCTCCTGGGCTCTCAAGGATGGCCAGGGCTGGGGCAGGGTGTGCATCTCTCTCGGGACAGCCCACCCCCAGGACTGCCTGGCGGGATGCGGATCTGTGCCTGTCTCCAGAAAGGCTGATGCACTCACTTTCCCGGGAAGTTTTCCCTGGGTGCTGGGCCGGCCCCCTTCTTCCCTCCTAGCAGTGGGGGCTTCTCTGCTCGCCTGACACCATCACTTCCTTGGCCCGGCAGGCCGGCTTGAGCAGCTCCCAGCCATCATGGCTCCACACTTAGGCCGGCATCTGGAGGCAGCTGGGCCCCGCCTCCTGAGGATGGCAAGTGATCCTGGCCGCCCCCCCCCAGTCAACAGGCCTCGGGTGCAGACCCCAGCCCTCTTTACAGATGGACAGACTGAGGAAGGGGCCGACCTCCTGCGGCCTGCCCGGAAGGGGCGCCATCTGCAGGCTGGAAAGCTGTGGCTTCCAGCCATTGTTTCTCAGCCGACTTAGGGGCTTTTCCCTCCAATAGGAAGGGGCAGTGGGCCAGAGCGGCTGTCCACCTGGCCTTCTTTCTGGGACTGTGCCCCTCTCACCCCATTCTTAGGGTGAAGCAGACAGTAGGGGCTTCCTGGCAGGGCAGTGGCCTCTTAATTAACCACCATGGAGTGTGTGGAGATTACTGGAGAAGTGCTGTGTAAGTGCAAAGCATTGTTGTTATGGAATTAGAGACCCCAGCTCCTGCTGCCTCCAGAGCAGTGATACAGAGTTACAGATGAAAAAAGTAAGGCTTCCAGACTGTGCTGATGTGACCCCTCTCCTCCCTGCCCCTTCTCCACACCTGTTCTGGTTCAGAGCGGAACTGCCTCATCTTTAGAAAGACAGAAGACAGAACAGGCCCGTCCAGGCTTTCTTTCCTGCTGTGCCTCTGCAAAGCTCTGGATCTTTTCTGGCCCAGCGCACCAAGGGCCCTGCCCTGACCCTGTGGGTACTAGCCGGAAGGGAATGGACCTTCCAAGCCTGCTTGAGGGCCTGGGTCTTCAGGGCAATAGTGAACAGAGTATGTACCCGGGCCACATGTGTAACGAGGGAGGTATGGCAGGGGGGTGGGTGCGACTTGCACAGACAGGCACTGCCAGGGACACCTGCTGTGAAGACCTGAAGCTGTGGTCCACTGTCCACACCACTGCCAGCTCCCGGTCCCTCCCCCCATTCCTGCCTATAGCCACAGCCCTCGGGGATTCTGCAGGAGGGGGACAGGGGTCTCACCATCTGCCTCCTAGTGGCTGGGCTGTCAGATCACCCTGGTTCTCTCCTGGGACCTTGGGCAGTGTCAGAGCCGGTGGGGCTGGGAGGAGAAGTTCATTTTTGGAGCAGCTGTGAAATGTTCGGAAAATTGCTTTCATGTGCTTGTGAGCGGTGAGGCCCCATAGAGGCTTCCAGGCCGAGCTGCCTCTTTAAGCCCTGCTCTTGGAACCCAGAATGGTGACTGCCCATGTGGTATTCACGGACATGTTTGGGTTTTAAGCACACCCGTTCATTTGGGCAGTCTTTTCCTGGATGGGGCTGACGCAGGCACTTTGGCCCACAGAAATTACAAGATGCTTCGGAACGGAATGAAGGGTGGTGGCAGGAGAGAAGAGGTTGGGATGGGCCAGGTTGAGCCAGGAGCGACTTCCTTGTAGAGCAGGGGGCTGTGCAGGGATCAGTTGGTCTCGCTCTGACGTTTGACCCACAAGGGCTCTGGGGCCTAGAGATGGGAGGGCACCCGGGGTCATCCTGAGTCCCTGCACAGTGCTCCTTCCTCTTCCCTGAGCTGAGGGAAGTGCTCACACAGCACCTGGAGATCTACTTCCTGGATGTTCTCTGACATTGGCCTTCTTCTTGGCACGGCCATCTGTCACCCCAGGCCTGTCTCTTCCCTCTGGCCAGGCAGGAGGCATTTGAAAGGAAAACGGCTGTGCCACCCACCTGAGACCCCTGGTGGGCACTGGCTTGATTCATGTTGAGGAGTGACAAGAGGCTGGCTGCCCCCTGGCAATGTCAGGCAAGAGGCCAGTGTCTGGCTTGTAGAGAGGTTCCCTGATGTCTGTTCCTGCCACTTGCTTCCTGGCAGTGAGATGGATGCTATCATTCTAGCCTCTCTGCTCCTTTTTATTTATTTATTTTATTTATTCATTTTAATTTAATTTTTTTTAATGTTTTATTTATTATTTTTGAGAGCTAGAGAGCGATTGGGGGTGGGGCAGAGAGAGAGGGAGACATAGAATCCGAAGCAGGCTCCAGGGTCTGAGCTGTCAGCACAGAGCCTGACTCGGGGCTTGAACTCACGAACTGCGAGATCATGACCTGAGCTGAAGTTGGACGCTTAGCCGACTGAGCCACCCAGGCGCCCCCACATTATTATCTTTCTCTCTGCTCCTTTATTGATGGATGACAGGCCCTATCAAGGAGTGGAGTGCTGACGTGTGTGCCGGGAGCTGGGCTCAGGGCTTCTTCACAGGCTCAGGGAGGACCTGTGTCTTGCCAGGGTCGCGTGACCACTGAGAGACAAAGTCGGGGTGGGAACCAAGTCTGGCAGCATCCAAAGCTGGGAAGTGAGCATCATCCTGCATGGCCTCTCTAATTGTGGGGGCTGTGGCCTGTTGAGCTGTCCACACAGGCCAAGGCTGCTGAGAGCCTGACCCTCTGCTTGTGGTTTTACAAATGGGAGTTTGCATAACCCCTTTGGCACCCCAGAGAGGTCAGGCAGCTTGCCCAGGGCTGTGCAGCAGGGTGGGCTTAGCCCTGTGAGGCCCCAGCTGAGGGTGATGGAGATCACTGGACCAGGCGTGGCACCTGGTTGAACCTCCACCAGCGATCTCAGGAACCTGGGTGGCTGGTTCTGTCCCAGCCAGCACCGTGATGGGAGAGCTGGCCAGGAATCCAGGAGGCTCTGCCCTGGGCTCGCCGCTGGCCTGGGCAGCCAAGCTGTGGACAGCCGGGGCCCGGTGGAACAGGCTTAAAAGAGGATGGTGGGAGGAGGCAAGGTCCTCGTCCAAAGTCCTCCGGTCAGTCTCCAGAGCACCTGGCATGCCCCTCCTCCCACCTGGCCTTGGATCTGCCTGGCCCTCCCTCTGCAGGAAGTGATCCCCAGCCACTGCCTTGCTCACCAGGTCACTTCTCACCCTCAGGTGCTCAGGCAGAGGGCACCATCCTGCGAAGCCCTCTGGGACTCATGTGTTTATCGTTGGGGTTCCCTGGTTGCTATCAGGCTTCCTCAGGGTAGGACGCAGGCCTGCTTGGCACCTCTGTCTCTGCCTTGTTGCCCCGCATGCCCTGGCTGCCTGCTGAGGGTGTGGCACTGGGAGCGCAGAGGAGCCCCCGTGGACAGGCGGCCGTGTCCCCATGCAGAGAGCCTGATGCCTCAGCCACGGTCCTGGAAGCCTGGTTGGAGCTGATTGGAGGTTTCCAGAGAGGCTGCTTCGGGACGGGGAGGGCATGTGGTGGGTTGAGGCCAAGGACTCTACAATGAATCCTACTGGCTTGTGTGCACCTTGAGCCAGTTACTGAACGTCTCTGTGCCCATTTTCTCATCTGTGTTACGGGATGTTAACAGCACTGAGAACTCTGAGAGTTTTCTGAGAACTTGGCCAGGGTTCCAGAAAGCTCTTTGTAACAGGCTAAAAAGTCCTACATGGCAGTTACTTTTGTTGAGGTTCTGATCTTTCTCCTGCCACCACTGGCAGGTGCAGTGGCCAAGCCCCACCCCTGGCTCTGGGACAGTCAGCTCGGGCAGGAGCGATCAGCTCTTTGTGGCCCAGTCTTCCTCCACTGGCCCTTTGTCTATAGTTGGTGTGTTTCCTACCAAGGCCTTAGCTTGGGATGACCCCGGACCCTCTCCTGCCCCAGCCTGCCTACAGGACCTCTGCCTCTTGAGCCTTGGATCACCAAGTACTTGTCCTCACCGCCGACGTTGAGGTGGATGCCCTGCCCTGAGTGCCCCCAGGAGTGGGTGCAGAGTTGTAGACAGTGGAAGCCACTGGGGCCCTGCAGGCCTGTCGTCAGGTGCGATCAGCAGGCTGCTAGGTTAGGGAGTGGCCCCTTCTGCAAAAAGGAGGCACGTGAGGGGGGCTCAAGCCTGTGTGTAAGGCAAGTGGGCCACAAGGCTGGGAGGATAGCACCCACTGAGTCCCTACTTCCCACCTCCAGCCATGAGACTGTGTTTCCTAGGTGCCTGTGCTCTGCCCCCTCCACCCACGGTGTCACCTTTGGGTCCCCAGCCTTTGACTCTGGCTTTTGTCACAGCTGCCTGCCTTGATGGCGTCCTGGTCAAGCCCCATTGTTTCTTTGGTTTACTCTTAGTCACTGTTTGATGGTCCATTGTCTCCCTCTCTTCAAGAAAAAGAGATATGGCTAGGAACAGGTTGGGGACTGGAGTCGAGGTGGGTTGGATGCCTGCACTGGCAGGATTGATGGTCACAAGTTGCAGCTCCAAAATTAATCCCTTCTTGAAAGGGGATTAGAGGCTAAGGGGGCTTTTCAGTAATCTAAATTTATTATTTAAATCCTTCCAAGTCCAGGAAGGATTGGAAGCCGATTATAGTGAAAGACACAAATAGTCTGGGATCATCAAAAGATCCAGAACTATGTAATATATGGGGAAGGTAGACATACATAACTTTAAGCTTCCTGACAGCCAGGGCAAAAAGGCAATGGTGGGTTTAGGGTTGCAATACTTATTTTTGGTATTCCTAATCCCATGTATTTTTTCCTCTGTGGTTTGTTTTATTTTTACCAGTTGAGACTCTAATAGGAATATTTTATGTGTATTGAAATGGACAGATGTTAGATGAGTTTTGACTAATGCAGACCCCATGTAACCATCAATCAAATCAAGATAATATCTCCATCATCTCAGAGGATCTTATAGTCAACTGCCCCAGCCCCCATAGGGTGGCCAATATTCTGATTCCTCTCATCATGGCTTAGTTTAGCCTGTTTTTGAGCTTTATATAAGTGGAAACATACAGTGATACACTCTTTGAGGTCTGGCTTCTTTCGTTCAGCATAACACTTTTAAGATTTTCATCCATGCAGTATGTATCAAGAGTTCTTTTTTCACTGTGATGTTGAGTAGTGTTCCACTTATGAATATGAAATTATGGACTTAGCCATTCTCTTGTTGATGGATATCTGTCTCTCTCTCTTTTTTTTAATGTTTACTTATTTATTTTGAGAGAAAAAGAGAGAGCACAAGCAGGGGAGGGGCAGAGAGAGAGAACCCCAAGCAGGCTCCATGCCGCCAGTGCAGAGCCCAACACGGGGCTTGATCCCACGACTGTGAGATCATGACCTAAGCCGAAATCAAGCGTCAGACACTCAACCGACTGAGCCACCCAGGCGCCACTCTGCCTCTGGTCTTTGTATGCTGTGTATTTTTAAGTACTGACGCACTGCCATCGTTGTTGGTGTCATACCCTGTTTCGGTATATTCTAAAACCCGATATCCAAGCACGTGTGCCTTGAGGTGTACCCAGAGCGTTGTCTGTGCTGCCGGATCCTGGGTCCCCCCAAAGTTACAAGCTTGTTTAGGAAGTCATGTGACCACACGCCGTTCTGTTGAGCCCTCCTGGGTGTCCGGGGTTTGAATTCCCTTTTTCTAGGTTGCCCAAGAGGTGAAGTGTCTTAAGTTTTTGAGTCACCTGTGTTTACCCCTGGCCCCTGTCCACTCCAGAGGTTCTGGTAGGGAGACGCTTCTAGGAAAGTAGGCGGTAGGAGGGGAGGGAGCCTTACCTGAGGGCTGCCGGCGTCCCTCCCCCCTCTCAGGTCTGGACAGATTCCTGGCCTCACTCCTCTTTGTCCCAAGACGCCCCACCAAGCAGACACTCCTGGCTGCTCTGCTTCAACTCCGAGGGGCACCGGCCCGCTGGACACCTCCCCACTCAAGGAAGGGGGAGGGGTTGCTTGAGAACCACTCCCTGCATCCAGGGACTGAACACCTCCTGCTCCACTCTCCACACTGAGCGAGTTGGCGAGCCTGGGCTATTTTTACAAATCTTTACTGTTCTTTTTTTTTTTTTTTTTTTTTTTTTTTATTTTTTTTGGGACAGAGAGAGACAGAGCATGAACGGGGGAGGGGCAGAGAGAGAGGGAGACACAGAATCGGAAACAGGCTCCAGGCTCCGAGCCATCAGCCCAGAGCCTGACGCGGGGCTCGAACTCACGGACCGCGAGATCGTGACCTGGCTGAAGTCGGACGCTTAACCGACTGCGCCACCCAGGCGCCCCACTGTTCTTTTTTAACACATCACGAGCCTCGTGGAAGAGTCACACATCTGCTTAAAGGCCACCTCCTCAGAGAGGACCCTCCCCCGCCGCAGGCACCTCGTACGAAGTAGCCTCTGCCATCACTCTGCCGTCCGTCCATGCCAGCTGGAGTCATTAACAGTCTCTGCTCCCGTCCTTGTGGGTGGGTTCAAGCCGGGTGAGGACTGGGGTCTGGGTGTCCTGGGACACACGGAGCCTTTCCCTGTGGGCTGGAGCAGGGCAGGTGGGACGCCCCCACGGTGCTGTCCACGGAGGGAGAAGCAGCGGTTTTCCTGGTGGCTGCCTGCCATGGCCCTGCTTTCTCCGCGTCGCCCCTTCCTGTACTCTCGCCCCGCTGCCCCTCCTGGAGTTAATGACTCCAGCTGGCATGGGACCCTCCGCCATCACCGGACCTTTCAGAGCCTCGGTTGGCGCATCCGTGAAGCGTGAGGACACCAGCAGTCCTGCCGGTCACCAGGCCATGAGACTGCACAGTGGACAAAGGCACCCTGGGGTCAGCAGCACCCACCACCTCCCACTACACACCAGCGCCACCCATCCTGGCACCGGGAGGCACTTGCTGGGCTGCTCCACTAGGCCCTCCCTACTCTCCCTACTGCACCCCCGACCCCGACCAAGTGACTGGGCAACACTGTTCCGCCTCTTTGTGGGTGTGGGCACCTGTGTTCCTGCGGAAGTAGGCTGTGAGGGGGGTTGGCAGATGGCATTTGAAGGCACCCCCCTCCAATTGCCCTGATGCTGGCGCTGGTTGCTATGAGGAGAGGTGAGAGCAGATGGCTAGCTCAGGTGGCTTCTTGACCACACCCCTGTCCCTGCTGGCCCAGGCTGTCAGCCAGATCCGGGGAGCCACCAGCCACTAAGCTTCCTCTCTGAGGACAGGGACTTGTCCCTGTGCCTGTCTTCATCCCCCTCCTCCAGCCAGGACCAAGCTCCTCTCTTCCCCTACCCCCATTTCTTCTGCTGGCCTCTTCCTCATTCCTCCCCCAGACGGTGTTGGGGACAGGGAGGGGGGTGAGCATCGGCAGGGAGGGCAGAGTGCACCTAGACCCTGACCTTCTTGCACACATGGGGGCCTCCACCTGCCAGCACCCAGGGGGATCCCCTGCCAGGAGAGTGATGGTTCTCAGAGGGAGATGGGAGGAAGGGGTGCAGAAGAGAAAGGGCCACCAGGGTCAGTGCCCTGGGGTGTGTGGCAGAGAGACTCTGGGAAGTGCCCCAGGGCCCAGCTCTGTCATCCTGCTCCAGCCTTGGGCCTGCTGTGAGCAGAGCCCCTCTCTGAAGCAGGCACTTTCCTGCGGGTGCCTCCACTGCTCTCTAATTTTCAAATTAGAGAAGCAATAAAAGAATTAGGAGAGTATGCAGTTTCTTCCGTTCCCAGTCCTTGAAAGAGCCAGAGGGGCTAGGGGAGGGAGCTGTGAGAAGGTGGGAGTATTGCAATTGCTGGAACCAGGCCTGGATCTAGGAGGCTAGCCAGCCCCCTGCCCTCACCCCTGGCTCTGTCCTTGCACCCGGCAGTTCCACCCCCACGCTTACCAGGGGTCCTGGTTTCGACCCTGTACCTGGGTCTCTGGGCACTAGTCCGGGCACATGCTGAAGGGGCCGGCAGGCTGAGATCTGGCTCTAGACTGGCCCCGCCCACCTTCCCACAGTCAGGTTGCTCACATTAATGACAGATGAACTGCCCCATTGGTCACTGGTCACGCCATCCTCAGAGAGCAGGGAAAATGGGAAAGCTCTTTATGTCTGACAACTGCAACATCACCCTAAGAGTGTATGCTCTGCACTGTCTGGGGTCCCCTGGGGTGCTTCTCCGTAGGGACACGCCTGGGGAGTTGGGTGGGGTGGGTTACAGATGTAGCTCCCTTCCTGGCGGGGTGACCTGGGCACAGCATGTCCCCTCTCTGGGCCTCTGGGGAGTGGTGGTTGTGACAGCAGGTGTGCGGGGTGTCCAGCCGTGTGTGGCAGTGGTTCTGGATGCAGCTGGATTCCCTTCTTTTCTGGCCCATCCACAGGCAGGCCTCAGCTCACAGGCTGGGTTCGAGCTTGCCAAGGTGAGTGGCCAGCCCAGGGGAAGGCGTCAACACCCCGTGGCCCTCCAGATACATCATTTCTTCCTGTTCCTGGGGCTGGCAGCACTCACCTCCGGCCTCAGGAAATCCTTTCCTGCTGCCGCTCCCAGAGCTGCCGTCAGCTGACCCATCCGCCACCCTCTCCTGCTGCTGGGAAAGCGACCGCCTGCCGTGGCACTCTGCAGGCCATTTTAGTCTGCTGTTTTCATTCACCTGGTCATAAGCGTTTTCTTGCATGATTTCTCAGTCTTTGAAAGTGGCTATCTTGTCTTTTTTAATTTTTTTAAGTTTCTTTACTTATTTTGAGAGAGACAGAGACAGCACAGGGGGAGGGGCAGAGAGAGGGAGAGAGAAACCCAAGCGGGCTCCGTGCAGTCAGCTTAGAGCCCGATGTGGGGGTCGAACTCACTGAACGTGAGATCATGCCCTGAGCTGAAACCGAGAGTCGAGAGTCGGAGGCTCAATCGACTGAGCCACCCAGGCGCTGGGAAAGTGGCTATCTTAATAACTACACAATATCCCATTGAGAAGGCAGTCGCCTATAGTTGGGCCTTCAGGTTATGCCCCCTTTTGTTTGCTGTTACAAATGCTGCAACAGACATTGTTGGGCTGAAAGCAAGAATAGTTCTTTGTGCAGTGGGTTTGACCTGAAGATTAAGATGCAAAAAGCCCAGAGAGCAGCGTTGGGTCCCAAGCTTTTCCTCCCATTTAGGGTCTGGGATCAGCAGCAGCCTGCACCCCAGTAGACACTCTAATGGGCGGATGGGAACCATCATCCCCATGTGCTGGTCCCACCATGTTTCCTACACAGCCAGCTACTCTGGGCTCAAAGGGGAGGAGTTGGCGACACCCCCCCTCCAGCCCGGGGTGGGGTGGGGCTCCTCCTCAGCCAGCAACACCTCCGCCTTCTCACGCTCATCACTGCCCCCACATTCCCCTGTACTGCCTGTGGGGGTGGAGGTGCTGGGCCCCAGTTCTGAACTCACTTGTGTTTGGGGAGTGCTTGGGTCTCAGCTGCTTGTCCTTTGGGGTCTCCGGGCGCGACAGCTTCTTTGGCTTTCCGAGCCCTGGTGCCCCTGTGCCCTCATTCTCTTCCTGCCCTGTCCTGAAGCACCACCTGTCTAGCAGCCCCTTTGTCCCTTCCCTGGCCATCAGCTCTGATCCTTTTGTGGCTGGGAGTCTATAGAATGGGGCCAGGGGCGGTAAACTGGGTCTCAACCTCTTCATCACGAAAATGGGGCTAATTGCAAAGCTTGTTTTACAGGATCTCTGCGGGTGTGAAATGAGCACATAGTCATAGAGCTCTTGGTCCAGGGCCAGCATGGAAGCTCTCCTGGGGGCTATATCACTGTCAGAGCTTCTTGGCCCCAAGGGTCTGCTTCCCCACACATCCCAGCTGCAGCCTGCCCAGGGTGCCCCTCTCCCACCCATCTACCTGCCGGCCTGGGAGGGGGCATTCCTCTCTCCTTTCAATCTCCGCCCCCCCCCCCCCCCCTTCCATCACTGTGGGGCACAGATCCTAGGGCCTTGATTACAAAGCGGAAATGCCATTCTGGGAGGCACAGGCTTGGGGAGTGGGAGGGAGTTTAAGTGGAAAAGGAGCAAATTTTTGAAATGCCTCTGCCTGAGCTGGGTTCCCCTCCCCCGCCTGCCTGCCCACACCAGCAGCCCCGCCCCCAGCGCTGCTTTAATCCTGAGCCAGAGTCGGGAGGGTCTCCTGTTCCCTAGGTCCCAGCCAGCAGCCTCCTTTCTCCCAAGGCCAGCTAGGATGGAGTAGGGCCAGCCGGTTGAGGGCCAGGCATTTTGTGTCCCCACCCACCCTTGCGGAGACCTGCCTGGAGCCCTGCAAGCAGGGTTCTGCCTGGCTGTGGGGCCTGGTCCCCACCCCTCTCCTCAGTGGAGACCCTGGAAAACCTAAGGACTCCTCGAGCACCCAGCACAGACAGATTCTCATGCATGGCCTAGCTGGTTCCGATCTACTTCCTTGGAACCTGGGGTGCCAGCCGCGCTGAGGACAGGTTCAAGGTTTAGGAGGGCCCAGGCTCACAGCTCCATGCCTGACTTTGAGGCAGACATTGGGAACAGCAGGAGGGTATGCCCTAGGTAGTGTTTCCCTGACACCTGGCTCCTTCTGTGGGAAAGTGACAGCTCCTCCTCCAGAATGACAAGGGGCCAGTCTCCCTCCTTGAGGACTCTGGGTCACAAATCCCACCGCTCCTTACTTCCCTCTCCTGCCAGGCCATGAGTTCTGTCTACTGGGTCCCTGTGAAGTTTTGAGGAAATGCAGACGTCTAGGTCCCCCACACTCAGTTCTTCTGGAGCAGGGAGAACTAGGAATCCAGTTTTTTAAAATTTATTTTATTTTAAAAAGTAATCTCTATACCCAACGTGGGTCTTGAACTCAAAACCTCAAATCAAGAGCTGCATGCTTTACCAACTGAGCCAGCCAGGCCCAAGGAATCTGATTTTTAACCAGTTCTCCAGGGGCCCTAGCCCACCCCCTTCATTTTACAGGTGGGAGAGGGCTGAGGTGGCACACCTGGCCAGGGGCTCAGTCAGCTGAGCCCTGGCTGTCAGGCCTGTGTGTCTGGTGGAGGGGCAGCTGTGGATCCATCTTGGGCTAGTATGTGTTTTATGGGCCCTGCCTGAGGGGCCTCTGCAGAGCAAAGCCAGGCTGGCCGCTGCTTCCCTGGCACTGTGAACTGCCTGATGGTGTCCCTATGCTCAGCAAGGGGTCTAGGATGAGGGCTAAGGATCCTGGAGATTGAGGCACAGAACTGGCTGACTCTGGAGCAGGTTCTATCCTACATATCCTTGCAGACCATTATGCAACCCTGGACATGCTCAGGGACTCTAGCACACCCTGATTCTGCTGTGTGGGGTGACAGTCACTGACCTCGGGAGAGTGGACTCAGGAGAACCAAGGTGCTCTCCACTATTTCCCTCCGGTGGTTCTTCTTCCCTCTCATTCCCAGCAACCTCCCCCTCTCCCCATGTTGTTGGGCACAGGTGTTAGAGGGATTGTGGGTGGGAGCAGAGCTCCTAGGGCAGAATGGAGACCATGGGGGCATGCTTCGGGGATGCTCAGTTCAGTTCAGTGGATAAGGTGGGAGATCGTGAGCCCCTTGACCCTGGGTAGACTGAGCCTCAGGCACATCTGATAGAACAGACTCTGTGGCTCTGTGGCTCTTAGGTTATGGGTCTCTGTCTCCCTGCCTCGTGTCTTCATTTCCTGGAGCTCTTAACAGGATAGGCCTGACCAGAGTTGGTGCGGTGGTCGTTATTAGTTTTCTGCCAGGTGGGGTATGCCCCTTCCCTATTACTTCTACATTCAGATCTGAGTCGGATGGCCGGACGGACACGCGCAGAATGCCCCGGGTTTGGTGCGTGGTGAAGGCAGAAGTCCACTGGAGGTTAGGCTAGCGTTTTGGGGTCTGCATGGGGGCTGCAGCGAGCGCATGGGGGTGGTAATCCCAGCAGTCTTCCCAAAAGAGGGGGCGTTTGCTTAGGCCTTGAGGAGGGGCGCGTTCTCGCTCTTACTGGAGGGCAGGGGACATGCATTTGGGGAAAAGAAGATGCCCTCGGTGCTAGCCTCGCAGGCTGGTAGCGGGTGGTTGCCTAGGACCTGGTGCGGGGTGGGGGTGGGGTTAGGGGCGGTTCCACTGGGCGGCGCGCGCCCGCGCCCCTCGGGCTGGCGGGCGGCTCATTTGCATGGGAAGCCACAGTGGCCAATGGGCTCGCACGGCCGGGCATGCTGGGAGCCGGGCCCCGCCGGGGGGCGGAGGCTGCGACCGCGGCGGCGGGTGGAGCGAGGTGGAACCTTCTCTGGGCAGTGGTAGCAGCCGCAGGCGTGGTGGCTGAGGCGGCCGGACCCAGACCGGGACCCGGACGGCTGCGGCCCTCTCGGGGCCCCGAGGGCGCGCGGCGCGGGCAGCTTGGTGTGCGCCCTTGCGGGGAGGCGGGGCCGCAGGCCGGCCGGACACGATGAACTACCTGGTGAGTGCGGCAGACGCGGCCCCGGGTCCGGGAGCGCAGATCCGGGCGGCGTCCGCGTACCGGCTTCCAGGCGACCGCCCTGCCCACGCCCGGCTCGGTCCCAAGCGAGAAAGAGATAAATGTGTGGCATTTCCTGCCGGACCTGCGGGTCCTGGGAACAGCTGGCCGCTGGAGTCTCCGCGGGGTCGCGACCGGGCCGGGGTCCGAGGTCTGAAACCCCTCTCCCGCCGTGGCGGGAACGCCGGGAGGCAAGGACTGCGGAAGATCCCAGAGCCTGTGCGCCCACGGGGCGGTTAGAAGGGCGGGACTCAGGGGCCGCTGGCCGGCAGGAAAGTTCCTGGATCCGGGAAAGTTGCTGGCGGGAGTCCCGTTCTCCCCCTGCCGGCCGCCGCCTGCTGGGTGACCTTGGGCCTGCGTGACACGCCTCCGAGCCTCAGTTTCCTCAGCTACAAAGAGGGGTCCGAGATTCCTTGGATCGTGAACTTCTAGGAGGCGTGGATTTCCAGCAAGCGGGATGGTGGTCCATCTCTGTTTTCGAGTGGGGAGCAGCCCCTACCCACCCCCAGGCTAGGGGTTGAGCGAACAAATGCGTGGTGATTGAGGAGGTGTTGGTGCGCCTGGAGCACCAATCCTGGGTTTGTTAATGATTCACCCCCAGCCTGCCAGCACCGGATTCCAGGCCTGGGGGCAGGCTCTTCTAGGCCTTTACCTACCACGATTGCCCTACCTTCGGTAGGAGCCGGATCATGGCGGTGGGAGTCCATGGCTGCGCCGTGACCCCGGGTCCCAGCATTTGAGGGTGGAGCTTGTGGAGGGACTGGGCTGCCACTCGAGTGTCCGCAACCAGGGCTCCCAGCCCCTCACTGCTGCAAGAGCTACAGCCCAGAGCGGTTTTGGAGGAGTCGAAGTTGCGATTTGCTGAGGGCTAGGGTGCTCTAGGACCGAGGGTGGGTTAGTGCCTGGAGAGATTTTGGGGTCTTGGATCCCAGACTGGGGACATCAGCCCACTCATCGGTCTTGAGGACAGGAGTTTCTTTTTCCTCACTTCTCCCCTGAGAGTCTAGGCTGGGAGGCACTCTCCAGGTTTGCTGTTGACTTCTGTGCCCATTTCAGCCAGGCTTGGACACGTTCCTTATCCCTCTGGGCTGGGAGACACATCTTCCTGTGCCCATTTCCTTTCCCAGGTGGAGAGCTGATGATGTGATGTCCCAGGGCGGAAGAGTCGACTGGCCTAGAAGAGCAGGTGTGTGCTGGGTGCTGGGACAAACCCTCCTGGCACCAGCACCCTCTACCCACTTGCCCTGGGCAAGGAAGGAGCCCAGTGGGAACTGGTGGAAGCCGGGCAGGGCAGCCCCAGGTGCTGCTGGGACTGTCACCCTTGGTTCCAGGAGGAGAGCTGGAGCCTCTGGCCATTACACTTTGCACGAGCCAGGTGTGAGTGCTGTGGGCTGCTGGCACCATCCCGTCAGGCTCGGAGAAGGGTTTGAAGTAAGGGCAGCGCCCCTAGGGCGTCTTGAGCAGGAAACGCCCCTGAGACAGCTGCTCTCCCCGTTGTCATACAGGTGGGGAGACTGAGGCAGAGAGGGACAGGTACTTGTTCTCACAGAATTGGATCTAGAACTTTGTCTCCTGGTATAGGAGACATGCTCTGTGCCACAAGTGTTCCACCCCACCCCTCCCTGATTAGGAGCGCTCTGGTCCCTGGGGTGCTGTTGTGCTGTGCTGGGGCTGCCAACTTGGTGGGGTCCTTCTGGTTCCGGGGCTGTGTTTCTGTGGTCCCTCCTGGCATCCATTGTGCTTCTAGGAGTTCCCACCACCCTTTTCTCTTGGGCCTGGAAAACTCCCTTCCCCACCTCCTAGGAGCCCGTAGCTAATTGGGACAGCCAGAACCAGAGGCCAGTTGTGCCCCTCAGGAGGCTTCTGGAAGGGTGAAGGGCAGTGTTGGAGTCACACTTGGTGAGTGAGTTGTAGGGTTGAGGTGATAGGGATCATTCTCCAGCAAAGATACTGGGCAAGCTCCTCTTCCCCTGGGTCCTCAAGGCCCCTCGACAAGGGGCTAAAGGGTGGTCTCCCTTCAAGGAAGGGAGTAGGGCTGGGCCCTCTAGCCCTGGAGAGAGGCCCTGGCTCCAGTGTCTTGCTGCCCTAATTCCCTTGCACTTTTTTCTTTCTTTCTTTCTTTCTTTCTTTCTTTCTTTCTTTCTTTCTTTCGAGAAGAGAGAGAGAGAGAGACAGAGCGCAAGCAGAGGAGGGGCAGAGAGAGGGAGACACAGAATCCAAGTAGGCTCCAGGCCCTGAGCTGTCAGCACAGAGCCCAACGCTGGGGCTCGAACTCGTGAACTGTGAAATCATGACCTGAGCCAAAACCAAGAGTCAGATGCTTTCTACCCTGGCACCCCTTAAATTTTTTTTAATGTTTATTTTTGAGAGAGACAGAGCATGAACATGAGCATGAGTGGGGGAAGGGCAGAGAGAGGGGGAGACAGAGAATCTGAAACAGGCTTCAGGCTCTGAGCTGTCAGCACAGAGCCTGACGTGCGGCTCGAACCCACAAACTGCGATGTGAGATCGTGACCAGAGCTGAAGTTCCACGCTTAACCGACCCACGCAGGCGCCACCGTCCCCCTGCCCCCCTTGTACTTCTGAGTAAGGAGTGGAGTGGAGTACTGTCCTGGAGTGGAAGCAGCTCAAAGAGGGAAGCAGGGCCCCATCTCAGACCCTCATCTCTACTGTGCATCCCAGAAATCAGGGGTTCGGGACTCTTTTTTGAGCTAGAGAACCCCACTTTTTGTGCCTTCGTGTTCCCCTCCATCCCTGCCCAGGCAGATGCTGCTGCTTTAAGGGTTGCAGCAAGTTACCATTTAGGGCTGGGGAGTGGCAGTCCGCAGGGGGCTTTAGATGTCAAGGTGGAGAAACTGGGGTCTTAAAAGGAGTGAGGTCCTTCCTATCCCCCCTGGGCTGTCCCTTCTGCCTTTTCCCCTCCGTGATGACGTGTCTGGGGCTGGTGCTATCCCTGAAGTAAAGGTCTGCCTCATGCTGAGCGCTCTTCAAGAGACTGAATCCCAAGAGGGGACCAGCAAGGCCCCAGGGATGGAGAAGGAGAGCAGTGGGTGGTCAAGTGCGCAGCTCTGGCTTCTGGCAGCCTGGGTCAGTTCCCTGAGCTAGGTGGCAGTGGTGAGGGTTCCAAAGGGGTTGGGGACCATTCCCAAGCTGTTAGTAGTTGGAATGGACTGCAGGATAGAGGGCTTTGCCTTCCTACCATCTTGGTGCTCTGACTCCAGCTTGCTTGTTCTCATCATCTGTGGTGTGTTAGGGGCTGCAGGTGTTATGTCCTACAGCACAAAGGGCCTGCCCACGCCACCTTTCTGTCTGTGCCCAGCCTCCCAGGGACAGTGCCTGGGATGCCCTGGCAAGGGTGGTGGCAGGGTCCTGCTCCTGGCCCAGAGCTGGCTCCGGAGACAGAAGCATCTGCTGGCTGGGCCATGGCTCATGTTTGTTTGAAGGAGCTGCTGGCAGTGGCCATCACAGGTGGATTTTTAGTCCTTCATTCAACAGACCCAGTTTCTAGGTACAGAGTATCAGACATGGGGCTGAGGACCCACATATAGTCCCAGCTCTGTTCTCTGAGCCTCAGGCACTCCTGAGGTAGGTAGGGCAGGAGCTGTGCTCCTCTTGGGATGGCTCTGGAATAGGGGTTGCCCACAGTCTTGCTCCTTGACAGTCGAACACTGAGGACTTGAGCCCAGACCCTGGCTACTCGCTTATCCCTGGGTGTATTAGGGGAGTGACAATAAGGCTGGCTGGGATGGAGTTTCACCAGGGACGAGGGTGTGGGCATGTCTGGGAAGGGAAGGAACTCTGCCCTTATGGTGCCATTAGAGCCTGGGAGGCAGGGGGAGGGGATGGTCAGGACCCTTACCAGTGGGCCCTTGGCTACTGCCTTTCCAGGGGGATTCTGCAGGCACCAGTGAGCAGGGGTTGTGGATGCACACTGCCACTCAGACACGCATGCATTGAACCTATATCCATTAGCCACTGGGGGCTCCTTGAGACAAGCAAACAGAATATCCCAGAAATAATCTTGGCCCGAGTATGAGATGGTTCCGAGTATGAAGGGAGCTAGTGTTTCCCAAGTGACTACTGTGTGTGAGGCTCTATGTTTGGAGCTGGGGTGTGTGTGTGTGCTTGTGCACGCGCGCGTTGGTGCTGAGGGACAGGGGGGAGTTTCAGGAAAAGGCCTGTCAGATTTCCGCTCTTGGCTTCCAGGGACCTAAGCATCAACCTGGAGCCTTCCAGCTCTGCTTTATCGTAGAGCCCAGGTCTGCCTCTGCTGCTTCCTGACTCTGTCCCTAGCAAGTCGGGTAACTGTTCTGTACCTCAGTTTCCCTGTCTGCAAGATGGAGGTAATCAGTCTCTCATAAGGTTAAAAGGGACGACTGAAGTACGCAAAAGAGCCTGCTCCTGACAGAGGTCGTCGTTACTGCTGTGACTGTAGTGCTGTGAACCTGTCCGTCATGTCCCCATCAGCCTGGTGTCTCCTCACCAGTTCCAGCTACCAGGTCACGCCTTCCTGCAGAGTCAGGGTTTAGGGATACCCAGAGCACATCCAAGGCTCCCAAGGCAGCAGGCGAAGCCAGTGGAGAGACCCACATAGGCGTCAGATGGCTGCAGTCCTCCAGACATGTGCCCCCCTGTGGCCAAGGCCCAGCTACTCCATGTCTGAGGGCACACCTGGGCTGGGTGGGTCTGGTGCCCACAGGGCCCTGGGGCACAATGAGGGCTATTCTGAGTCCGGCGGGGCCTGTGGGGCAGCCCCGTTAGCCCCCATGTGCGACAACCAGGGTGTTGTTCTGAACGGGGCCTGGCGGTGTCGGCGTTGAGCTAGAGGTTCTCCTTTCCCCTCCTTCTGGGGTGAGTGAGCCCCACGTTGTCTTCCTGGCTTCCTCAGGCATGGCCACACTGCTACCAGGGAGGCTTGGATACCACCTTCTGTAAGGGGGGCTTCTGCCTAAACCCGCTCATTCAGGGCCAGGCTCTGTGCACATGTGCCTGAGGGTTCCATACTGAAGGACCCCACCCCCTGCCCTGTCCTCTCCTGAGCATCTGGGTCAGAGGGCACAAAGTAGGCAGTAATGAGATGCTTGGGTCAGCACTTTGAGTTGGGGGCAGTGGGGAGCGTGTGCTCAAAGAGGGGCATGGAGCCTTCCTGGAGGAGTGCCACCCAAATCCTGTTGTGGAGTAGAACACAGCCCAGGGTTTCCTAGAGGCAGGAATGAGGTTGGCCAGAGGCTTGGGGCAAGTCAGGCAGCACTCTCTATGGTCCCCTGGAAACACGTGGCTGGCAGTGTCTGCATGGACTGTGATGGTGCCCTGGCAGCACGCCCCTCTAGACGTCATAGCTGTGCCCCCCTTATGAGATGGATGGGAAGGCCCTGATTGGCGCAGCAGTGAGGGAGGCTGGAAAGCTAGATTCTGGGGGCGCTGGCCCCTCTTCCGTGCTGGGGCAAGACTCTGGGTCTTGAGGAGTGTGTCCGGAGTAGATTTGCTCAGATGCTGTAGGCTTTGCCCTGGCCGGCCTTACCTGCCATGAGGTGCCACCACTGGATGACATCTACTGAGGTCTCATGCATTGTCTCCCTCCAGCCTCTTCCTCCTCCAGTGCCCCGGCTCATGCCCATCCTCTGCCAGTATGCTCTTCCCTGGCTGGTGTCATGGTTGTCTGTTTTTCATTCTTCATGAATCCTCTGAAGGATCACCTCCACGGGGAGGTCATCTTTGACCACTCTATATGCAGTGGCTCTGTCCCGCATTATTTTTGGCATTGCGGTTTTCCCCCCTGCCCTAACAAATTGTTTGGTGTTTGCTCCACTGGAATGTAAGTGCCATGCAGATAGGGCCCTGGTCAAGCTAGACCTGCACCATCTTGCAGAGCCTGGCCCAACACCTGACAGAGAGCAGGAGCCTAGCAAATCTTTTGTTAAACAAAAGAACAGTCCTGTGAAACCAAGCCTGTGGCCTTAGCACAGGGGATCTGGATTCTCAGAGGCTGAGAGACTTACCCAGGGTCACCCAGCAGTAGAGGGAGAACCAGACCCAGGTCTGGTTTTAGTTGCTTGACTTGGAAGAAGGAAGGAGAAGCAAGGAGGAACATGTCTCAGGAGCAGCTGGGGAGGCTCAGAGGCCCAAAGCTAGGGTGCTCGGCCAGCTGGAGTGCCCAGTGCCAGCGGTGCCTAGGACTCAGGAACAGGCTGTGGAGAGGCTGCTCCTGGGACTGTGGGTGGGGGCACCAGCTGATGCAGGCAGAGGCGCTCCTGGTGCCAGGCACCCTGTGCCACGTGCCCAGCCCAAGAGGTGCTTCCCAGCCTGGCTCCAGCCGCCCCAGACTATACAGTTGCAGTCGTTGTTGGCCTTGACTGCTCAGTGAGCTCACGCCAAGGGGGTGGGGGCTGGCCACCCTGGGTGCAGGAGGCCCCACAAGCTGTCCTGGGCTGGGGCAGACCCTCCCCCTCTATCCCTCTCCCCCACCGGACCTTGCCCTCTTTAGAGCCTTCCAGCTTCCCGGAGCACCCAGCACTGCCTGGCAGGGCCTGGTGGAGGCCCCTCTGCCAGCCTTCCTTGGGCTGTCCTCCTGAGAGGTGAGGGGCCTCAGAGGGGCAGTCCCCTCTGTCTGTACCCCGCCCCCTCTGACTGGGCTAGAGGGGAATTTTCCCGTGACTCACTCTGCTGGCACTTCCTGTGGTCACCAGGGCAGGGGCTGGGGGGGACCCACTGGGGTGGCTCTGTGTTCTGGGGTCACAGGGGGAGGGTGGGCCGGGTGTCCCGCCCCCTGACGGGATGTGATTCCCTGAGGCAGGCTGCAGACCATATTTGGGAAACTTGCTTTTCTTGCAGGCAGCTGGGAGATGGGGCCCATGGGCCCCCATGGGCTGCAGGACAGCCCCTGCCACTGTCTGCTCCTCCTGGGGCTGTGGCCTCTGGACCTGCTTCGGCCTCCTCTGTCCCATCCTGACTTGAGGCCTAGGAGGTGGTCCACTGTTCTTTTTCAGGATGTGTTTTTTTTTTCTTCAACCCCCAAGCCTTGTTGAATACAAACTGAGAAATTCTCAAAAACAGGAAGAGAGAGCACCCCGTTGTCTGAAACATTTACACTGTACTTGTATAAAGTTTTTTCTTTTGTTTTTTCTTAATTTTTTATTTTTACTTACTTATTTTTTTTAATTTTTTTCAAACATCTATTTATTATTAAGAGACAGTGAGAGATAGAACATTAGCATGGGAGGGGCAGAGAGAGGAAGAGACACAGAATCTGAAGCAGGCTCCAGGCTCTGAACTGTCAGCACGGAGCCAGACGCGGGGCTTGAACCCACAAACTGTGAGACCATGACCTGAGCTGAAGTCGGATGCTTAACCGACTGAGCCACTCAGGCGCCCCTGTTTTTTCTTAATTTTTTAATGTTTATTTATTTTTGAGAGAGGCAGAGAGAGAGACACAGAGTGCGAATCGGGGAGAGGCAGAGAAAGAGGAAGACACAGAATCCGAAGCAGGCTCCAGGCACTGAGCTGTCAGCACATAGCCTGACGCGGGGCTCGAACTCATGGACTGGGAGATCATGACCTGAGCTGAAGTTGGATGCTTAACCGACTGAGCCACCCAGGTGCCCCTCAAACATTTAGACTGTTCATCTTACCCTCTCCCCATTTTTTAAAAGTTCAAGTGACATTTTATTGAGGATGATTTATGCTTCAGTGCATATTTAATCATTATAGTCATGACATGGGCAGTGTTGCAGTAGCCAGAAGTTTTGAGGGCCTTTGCCTCAGTGCTCACCTTGCTACTGGGGTGAAATCTCTCTTCTGTGCTGTCCATGAGCTGCCCCCCTGGGCTGGCTTCTCCCCTGATCCAGCCTCTCTCGGTTCCCAACTTTCCAGCTTCTGGCTTTGTCTGGGTCTGGAGGCTCTGAGTTGCTCTGGAGAAATGGGCTCCCAGCTGATCCCTGTTCCTCCCCTCCCTGGGACGCCAGAGCAGCCCTGGTCTCCTCTCACCCAGGCACCTCCTTTGCTCTTCCCTCTGCTGGGAACCCTCTATGGTATCTCTGGGCCTGACCCGAGCCTGGCACCTGCACAAAGGGAGTAGCTCAGCAGAGCCCGAAGACCGAGAACACGGGGGCCTCCCCAGTCCCGGTTCTTTATCCCGGTGATGCTCGGGCCTGCTAGCTTGGGCTGTGCCGTGCTGTGGTCCTCCCGCCTCTATCTCCCCAAGGCCTTTCCCAGTCCCACACAGGCTGCTTGGCAGCAGGGCCTTTCTGTGCCAGGGCCATGTGGAGCTCATGGTCCTGCTCTGCGGTGGAGGGGGAGGAGGGTTGCTAATTAATGGAGCCCTGTAGTCGTGCGTGCTTCCGGGGTGGCCGGGAGGGTTACCAGGAGAATTACAGGGTAAAATGTGGGGCTGGTGGAGGGTATTGCTCTTCTGTGGTCACTGTCTTTTGAGACCCCTTTCTTATTTTGCTGTAATTTCCTCATTCCTGATGTCTGTCCCTTTTTCAGAAGCATCCGTGCTAATGTAACGTGTCTAGAGTCTATCCCTGGGTGAACGTCTGGAAAATAACATAGAGTTGTTTTGTAGACATTTATTACATTTACATAAACGCTTCTGGGCCATAGATCTGCCTGTTATTTTGACTCAGGAGGGCGTGGTTGACCTTCCTTGCCAGATACCTAGACACATGCGGGCGCACAGAGCAGAATCGCAGAGATGTCTCGCTGTGCTGGTTGGACCCTGAGCATCCTTCGTAGTGGTCTTGGCCATTCCTTTTCCCCTTCAGAGAACTTGCTGTTTTCATTTTGTTGGTTTTCTGTTGGTGTTCTTATCTTTGCCTTGCTGATTTGGAGAAACGCCTCCAGATTCTAGATTGATCCCTCTCTTGTCATTGGTGATCCGTTACCCTGTCAGTTTTGTGTTCTCCCCCAGGCAGTAGAAACCATTCACTTTGGTGAGGTTGAGTCCATCCATGTGTCATTGTTGTTGTTACCTTATGTTTTGTGCTTTGGGGATCTTTGTTTCTAGAGTTGTATTTCATAATTTTTCCCATTTCTAGGTCACAAAGATATTCTCCCCGATTTTTTCTTTTATTAGAGCTAGAGTTGTATCTTTGACACTTGGGTCTTTAAATGTCCTTTGTTTATAACACAAGGCAAGTGTGTGGACTGATTTTTCTTCCTACAGTGAGTGAGTTCTCATACCACCTGTGAAGCGGTCTTGTCCTTCTCATGGCCGTGTGGTACCACCTGCAGCGTCCCACGGGTTCCCCAAGCATGGGGCTGTCTCCGGGCCCTGTCCTGGTGCATCGGCCCCATGCCAGCTCGCTGATGCGGAGTTGTGGCACATCCTCACAGCTTGAAAGGAAAGTGGAGTGCCCATTTGCATCTCATTTTCAGAACTGACCTGCTTATTCGTGGACCTCTCTTCCTCCATTTAATTCTAAAAGGATTCTCCTCCTTTGGTCAAATTCCTTAAAAAAAAAAAAAAAAAAATTCTCCTGGCATTTTTGTTACAATTGTAACTTATTAAGTAAGTTTGGGCAAATTGGCCTTTTATAGTGCTTAGTCATCCCACCGTGAACTTGGTATGTTTTCCCCTTTATTCAGGTTTTTCCTTGAGCCTTTTGGCAGAAAGTACACATTTTTTCCCCTGAGGTCTCCTGCTGTCTTTGCTTGATTAATTCCTGGATAACTAGTAGCTTTTTGTTGTTGTCGTGCGATGTCTTTTCTATATTTCTTTCTCATCAGTTACTGATTCTAATTTGTTGGAATTATGACGTAGATGATCATATGGTCTGCAGATGGTGACCGTTTTGTCCCTGTATGTCCCCTCCCTGCTCTCTCTTTTTTTTCCTCTTGGCTGATTGCTCTGGCAGGACAGCAGGACTGTTGAGTTGGAGCAGGGAGGGTTTGCATCCTGTTTTCTTCCCAGAACGTGGTGACCATTATTTGCATTATTACTCTTCTCCCCAGTGTTGTCATGTGACTTAGGGAGTGGCTTCCCTGGAGTGAAGGTGGTGGCTGCAGTCGAGAGGATTTTGGGGCTTATTTGGAAAATGCCAGCATCAGCTGGGCCTCTCTGCTGGTGGGGGGTGGGGTGGGCAGAGCCCTCTCTGCCACTGAGCCCCTGATGCACATCCTCATGCACACCTGCTTCCTCTCTCCCCAGAACGTGCTGGCCAAAGCCCTCTATGACAACGTGGCCGAGTCCCCAGATGAGCTCTCCTTCCGCAAGGGTGACATCATGACGGTGCTGGAACGGGACACACAAGGCCTGGATGGCTGGTGGCTCTGCTCGCTGCATGGGCGCCAAGGCATTGTGCCCGGGAACCGCCTTAAGATCCTGGTGGGCATGCACGACAAGAAGCCAGCAGGGCCCGGGCCTGGCCCACCTGCCACCTCGGCCCAGCCCCAGCCTGGCCCCCATGCCCCGGCTGCCCAGTACACGCCCATGCTGCCTGCCACATACCAGCCCCAGCCCGATAGCGTGTACCTGGTGCCCACCCCCAGCAAGACTCAGCAAAGCCTCTACCAAGCCCCTGGACCCAGCCCACAGTTCCAGTCTCCCCCAGCCAAACAGACAACTATGTTCTCAAAGCAGATGCCCCATCACCCTTTTCCCAGCCCAGCTCCAGACCTTTACCAGGTGCCCCCAGGGCCTGGCAGCCCTGCCCAGGATATTTACCAGGTGCCACCTTCTGCTGGCGTAGGACATGACATCTACCAGGTGCCCCCATCCATGGATGCACGCAGCTGGGAGGGGACGAAGCCACCGGCAAAGGTAAGGCTGCCCTGTCAACCCCCCTGGCAAGTTTTGCCCAGGCCCTGGTTTCTGGGCCCAACTGAGTATCCTTGGCGTCTCTAGGGCTCCAGCTGCACGTTTCGTCTGGGGCCAAGATGGGAGGTGAGTGTTTGGGGAATGTGTTCATCCGTCTACTAAAGGTGAACAGGTAACCCACAGAGAAGACATCCAAGCTGGCATTGAATCATGAGGTAGCCTTCAGTGGACAAACCCCATTGGGAGGGTGTCACCAGCAAAGGATGCAGTCTGTCGAAGGCCTGGAAGTCTGGAAAGGGTGGGCAGGCGGGACTTGGCAGGTGAAGCCCGAGCAGCAGGCTGGGGACCAACCGCCAGGGGTGTGGTGCTCCTGAGGAACCAGATACCTGCCTGAGGGTGAAGGGTTTTGAGTAGAAGTGTCCTGCGCACTGCATGTTCTAGTGACATCATTCAGCCCGCAGAGTTCAGGGGACAGGGCCCGGTGGGGGTGGGGGACACCCAGGAGAGGGAGGGGTGTTGGGGGCGCTCAGTAAAACTGTTACGTGAGAGTGGCTGAACGTGCACAGGAGTCAATTGGATACGAGACTTTGTCGTATGCCGTGGTCTGGATGTGAGCGGTGTCAGGCTGACAGCACCTCCGTGGGTATCAGGGGCCACACCTCAGTCCATCTCGTTCCACCATCCTCGACACGGGGCTTGGCATCTCATGGGCCAGGATGGTTGCCGCGTCAGCTCCATCCAGTGTGTCTGCATCGCAGCCAGCAGGGAAAGGGGGAAGACAAGGGGAGAGGCCAGCCTCCTTGTGTCTGGGGCTCCCACGAACCCCCTGGGTGTGCGGGTCAGCCCCCTGGGTGAGCATGGAGCGCATCTGGCATTCCCGGCTCCACGGGCGCCCGGCCCCTTCTCTCCTGCGGCACGTTGGCGGGCAGCAGAGGGACCTGTTCGTGATGCTCGGACAGCGGGGAGGACACTACCGGGGGCGTTGCCAGAGTAGGGTCTCTCAGAGGTCACCTTGCACGCTATTGCCAGGGGACGCGGGGCTGAGGGACAGGGCCCTGAGGGCGGCACCCTCGGCTCTACACAGGCCTGCCCGCACGCCCCGCCCCCAAGTCCGTCCGCCTGTGCGAAGGAGGAGGCTCTGCCCCACTGGCTGCTCTGGGCTGAGTCAGGAGCGGCCTCTTCTCCCCTGTGGCCTGTGTCCTTCTGTGTCCAAGTCCCTTGAAGATTCGGGGAGTGAAATTTCCAAGGCCCAGAAGGAGAGGAGGCCTCCCCCGTATTGTTGCGGACAGAGTCGTGGCACCCGGCACTCTCTCCTCCATGCTGTTCTTCCCTCACAGCTCGCCCAGGAGGACCTTGAGAAACCCACCCCTGCCAGCAGGGAGGGCCCCCGAAGCCAGCCCAGCCCCAGCTGCCGGGCTCACCCCTCTGCAGAGGGAGACCGCGGCAGGCAGTGTGCCCCGGAAGCCCTTAGGAGAAGCCGCTGAGGATCAGCTCCCCGAGACCCAGACCAGGCCTCGTGTTTGTGCCACGTCTACTCTAGAGCCACCTGTGTCTGGGGAGACGGTGGCTGAGTGGGCGCTCCCCTCATGGCACCGAGCCTCTGTCCTCAAAGCGTGTCCAGGGCTGAGGTGGGAGCCCTGCCCGTTCTGGCTGGGCAGTAGTCAGCAGGGAGCGTCGCCCTGCCCCTGCCCACAGGGTGCAGCTTGGTAGCCAGGAGACCTGGCCAGAGGTCAGGCTGGCCAGCCGAGGGTGGAGCTCCATGGACATTGGCCACCAGGGAACCCTGGGTCACTGGCTCCCACTTCCTGCCCTCCCTGCTCCTTCAGCTGCCTGGCCAGAGATGGGCCGCTCCCAAGGTGCTTTAGGGAGAGGAACAGAGCCCTGCCAGGGAAACACCTGTCTTGTGGGGAGGTGGCAGGGAGCAGTGCCTGGCTGGTGAGCCTGAGGACAGGCCATAGTCTATCTAGTCTATCCCCCTGTATGCTCACACTCACTCACAGACACACACACAGTCCCTCTCTTGGTCACGTGCTCGCGCGCGCTCTCTCTCTCTCTCTCTCTCTCTCTCTCTCTCTCTCACATACATACACACACACACACACACACACACACACACACACACTTGGCACATCCCCTGGAGAGGCATGCCTTTTCCCCTGCCCGCTTCTCTCCCTGAATCTTTATGGACAAACTTGTCGTGGTGTCTGTGAGGTTGGGGCACACAAGCTGGAAGCCCCGTGGACCAGGAAGCAGCAGCAAGACCCCTGTACTGGGCTGTGGACTTGAACCCACATTTTGGCTGTGGTTTCTGGTTCCCTCCCTTGTGAAGGGCTTGTTCTCAGGTTCCATCTGGGCTCACTGGCTGCCCAGAGCCTGTGTCCCCAAGGGCCCTCATCTGGCTGGTGGCCTGGGAACAAGAGCCCTGTGTCCTGGGGCTTGGTGGCTCTCCTCTAAGAAGCCTCGTCTCCTCGCTTGGGCAGCCTCGGTTGCATCTGCTTTTATATTATGATCATGAAACGGTGCTTATGTGTTGTAGAAAACACACAATGTACGAAAAAGCGTGGAGAAGAGATTCCCCCGTCAAGAGGTGGTCCCTGGGAATTTGGGCATATTTTGTCTAGCATATTCCCTATCTTGCAGAGATTTGTATGCAGACTTTTGCATTTTGAAATTGTAAGTTCCACAGTTATCAGAAGCATTTCCTTGGGTCCCTGAAGTGATTGTGATCGCCACGCCAGATTTTGCTGCGTCACCCCCTCCCCGGGGATGGATTCCAAGCAGTTTCAGATTGCACGTGTCTCTCTTAAAATGAGGCGATAAACGTCTTGGTGCGCGCTTCTTTGCCCACATTTCATGGTTCTGCTTTCATTAGCCTTGTGCTCCCCCTCAGAAGTTTGGGAAACTGAGGCTTCTGGTTCAGGGGTAGAGGTCAGGTAGGGGAGGAGGTAACCTGCCAGGACAGGGTAGAGTGGGCGGGGGGGTGGGGGGTGGGCTTGGTATCCAGGAAGCTAGAAGGTGAGCGATGAGAACAGTGGCCAGAAGACACAAGAGGAAGAAGGGTCAGATGTCCGGACCCTCGGCCAGAGTGGCCTGTGTGGCTGGGGAGAGAAGTTGGGGCCACGGCACAGCATGAACATCCTCTGGGCTGGGATGTGGATGCCGAGGGCAGGAGCAGGTGGGGCCCGCAGAGAGGGAGGTGTTTTTGTGAGGTCACTTTTGGGGGAACACCTCTGGGTCAGGATCTGCAGCTGTGCTAAGGGGACAGCTGTGGCGCTGGGTCAGGCATGGGGGCAAATGCAGTTGAACTCAGCACCATTCCTCCTGGGGAGCCCAGGAGCTTGGAAGGGGACCTGTGCCCAGCATGTCCCTCACTCTCAGTGAGGGACCTGCGCCCAGCATGTCCCTCACTCTCAGTGAGGGACCTGCGCCCAGCATGTCCCTCACTCTCAGTGAGGGACCTGCTAGGTCCCACAGCACTCCTGCTCCAGAGGAAGAAGCTGGGGCTCAGACAGGAAGGGGCGTGCCAGAGCAGGAGCCAGTCTGGGTCACGTGGGGTGACATCCACTTTGCAAAAGGGGGAGACCAGCAGCCAAGCTGCCTGGAGAGTGGGGCCCCGAGCAGGATGCGGCAGGTGGTGGTGTCCTTTCCCATTGGATCTCCGGGGCCTTCTTTGGCTCCACGTCTCCCCCGTCTCTGCAGATGCCCTGATGGGGCTGCCCTGCCTAGCTCTGTGGTCTGTCTTTGTGGGTACTGTGTGTGTTTTCTCTGCGTCTGTGTTGGCCTCCTGCACTGCTGGCGTGTGCATGCGCAAGAGCACGTGGGTCTTGGGTCTGGGGTTCTGTGTCTCCTCCCGGGCTCTGGCTGTGTCACCCACCCCCGGCAGCCTCAGGGTCCTGCTAATGGGGCCTCAGGTGCAGAGCAGGGCAGACTGTGATTAGCAGGCTCAGCAGCTCTCTGGAGAGTAGGTTTCCCTAACAAGCTTTTCCCCACCAGTGGCTGCCTTACAGTTTTTTTCTAGCAGAGAACATTTGCTGGCCAGGACAGCTGCTTACTGTCACCAGCTCAGCTGCAGGAGTGGCAAGCTGCCGATAGCCTGGGCCTGGGGTCCGGCCCCAGAGCCCTTCCGCCTGCCCTCCCTGCTCTCTCTACATTCAGGAGGCACCGTAGGGGCTTGCGGTGGGAGTGAGCGGGGTCCCCATCTGCCTTCTGGAGTCAGCAGGGCCTGGAGACGCTTTGGGCCTTGCCTCAAGGCCCTGCCAACCTGCCACGTCCCGCCAGCCCCCGCCAGCCCCGCCTGCCCTGTTGTTGGCAGGTTCTAGCGTCTAAAAATAGCTCTGGAGGAGACTCAAGTCTGGGGCTCAAGGAGGGAGATGAGTCTGGGGAGGGCCGCCAGCTCTACTCCCAGACACACTGGGGGTGGGGTGGGGTGGGGTGGGGTGGGGTGGGTGGGGAATACCCCCGTGGAGGCGCTTCCACAGAGAGGCTGTGCTGCTGGGGAGGGGGCCAGAAGGATGCATCAGCAGGAGGCTCTGCCAAGCCCCAGGCTGATGAGAAAAGTGCCGGTGCCCACGCGGTGCCCACGCTCCAGGGTTTGGGTATTCTGCTGCTCCTGGAGTACCTAGCGCTTGCGTGTGAAGCCTGTACCCTCCAGGATACACGGGCGTGTACAGCTGGCTGTCAGTGCCATGGGCACTGGGGGCCAGGCATGGTCTGCAGGGTTCTGGGGGGTATTGAGCCCGAGGGGAGGGCCTGAGTCAACTCTGTTCCAGACGTCCCCTTTGATTAGGGAACAAAAGGCCTTTCTGTCCCAGAGTGCTGAGCTGGGAGCCTTGTGGGGGAGGCGTGCCCTGAGCTGGGTTCCATCCTGCCAGCCCCTCCCACTGGGCCGCCTGCAGCCTGCATGGCCGGGGTGCTTGCCGGGAAAGAGGCTGGTGTGAAGGGCTCTCAGCAGTTTGCTGTCCTGGACGCCAGGCCAAGGAAGGGTACCAGAGAGGGGAACGTGTTGGCCCCTTCTGTGGGCCAACGACCCCTAATTAAGGTCTTCTTTTCGGGTTAGTGGTGGCCTTGGCGGCCCTGTGGGTGTGGTGTATTGGAGCTCGGGGGTCTTGGCTGTAGTCTTGGCCACTCCCTCACACCCACACCCAACTTTGCAGAATAGCCCCAGAACTGGCCCTGATGGTCTGGGAGTCTTTGGTGGCCCAGCCCTCAGGAATCTCCCCAGCATATGCTCGGTTGATGAGGACGACAGGGGCACCACTTGCTGCTCTCCAGGCCACCACCTTCTGGGAGCCCCAGGCGCCAATTATTGGGACCTCCTGCAGGCCACCTCTGGGCCCAGCGAGAGGAGGGCACAGCCTGGCACTATCCTCTCTTCGTCCTGGAGCCAAGAAGCTGGTCCTGCAGTCGAGAGAGCCCCTTACTGGAAGCCTTTCTGAGGAGGGTGCAGCTAGGAGGTGTTGTGAGGCAGGGGCATCCCAGTCAAGCCCACTTGTATGCTCCTCTGGAACCTTCCAGGTCATCCACCTGTAGAGACTACTTGACATTTCCTGGCCAGAACCAGACGACTCTAAATAAACCCTGGGGGTTCTAGTGCTCCCCAAACACTTTGTGCTTTGAAGAAAGGGTAAAGGTAAAAGGAATGAGAAAACCTTGCCTCTGACTGGCCTCCCAGCCCACCTTTGGAAACTCCCCCACCCTCCCTGTGTACTTCACCCACCTCATGGGGGTGTAGAGTCTCCCCAAAGACCAGAGGATGGGTCCCAGAGGCTGGTTTCTGGGCTGGAGGTGACAGGGTGGTGACGGTTGGCTATCTGCCCCCAGGTGGTGGTACCCACCCGTGTGGGACAGGGCTATGTGTTCGAGGCCTCCCAGCCAGAGCAGGACGAGTATGACATCCCACGCCACCTGCTAGCCCCGGGGCCCCAGGACATCTACGACGTGCCCCCTGTTCGGGGGCTGCTTCCCAGCCAGTATGGCCAGGAGGTAGGTATTGGGGTAGGGGTCGGGGTGAGGGCCTCAGCCCAGCCCCACTCAGGGAGCCGTGCTTTCTCTGCCTTGGCCGGGGTGGTCCTAGGGGAGGAGCTGTGTGGTTTCTGCTCTTCTCATCCCCTCAGGTGGCCCTAGTACCTATATCACTGCACTTTTCTGTCTCAGGTATATGACACGCCCCCCATGGCTGTCAAGGGTCCTAATGGCCGGGATCCATCGTTGGATGTATATGATGTGCCCCCCAGTGTGGAGAAGGGCCTGCCGTTGTCCAACCACCATGCCGTGAGTAGTCAGGGAATCCTGGGGCCTCATGGGCTGAGGCCTGATCTGTATAAAGAGTTTTGGGTGTGCCTGTTTTGTGGGGTGGGGACCCATGTTTGCAGGGATAGAGGCAACAAGAAACGTGACAACAGGCGCCAGCTCTGTCCCTTGCTCTGTGACGGAAGTAGAAACTGAGTGCTCCTTTGAGCTTCAGCTTACTTGTCGGCAAGAGGACCACTTGTAAGGTCTTTAGCAGGTTCTTGAGAGGATCACACAGGATATTAGAAAGGTGACCACAGAATTTATCATTCAAAGCAAGACACTTTTTTTTTTTAAACGTTTATTTATTTTTGAGAGAGACAGAGACAGAATGCGAGTGGGTTAGGAGTAGAGAGAGAAGGAGACACAGAATCCGAAGCAGGCTCCAGGCTCTGAGCTGTCAGTGCAGAACCCTCCACGGGGCTCGAACTCGCGAGCTGTGAGATCATGACCTGAGCCGAAGTCGGACGCTCAACCGACTGAGCCACCCAGGCGCCCCAAAGCAAGACACTTCTAAGAGTGAAAGGGGGACTAGTAATTATGAGGGGCATCGGGCATAAACCAGGACCGTCCTGGGTAAACCAAGGTGTTGTCATCCTAAATGTAACACAAATCTTCCTAGTTTCTGCCACAGAGTCGAGAATACATAAATGGTGGTGGTAGTGGTAGTGATGATGAAGACGGTGGTGGCGATGATGGTGAGGGTGATGTTGATGATGGGGTGAGGTGGTGGCGGTGATATGATGTAGCGGTTGTGGTGGTGATGATGGTGACGGTCATGGTGGCCGTGATGGTGGTGGTGGCAGTATGACCGCTGTTCTCTCACCAAGTATTTATACTTACATAGTGAATTAACTCATGTAATCCTCACAACAAACCTTTGAAAGAGTTCTCCCATCTTCTGGCTGAGCAGATAGGCACAGGGAAATTGAGTCACCTGCCTTACATCCCACAGCTAGTAAGCAGTGGAGCCAGGATTTTGAACTCAGGTCTGGCTCCAGAATTGGGCTCTTAGCCACAACCTGTGCGGACAAGAACCGTGACACGCGTGCGCACCTGTGCTGTGTCTGGATGTGTGACTGGGTGCTGATCCTCAGCTCCCGGAGGGGTTGGGCGGGCACCCTTGACCGCTCCTGTGCCCCCAGGTGTATGACGTTCCTCCGTCGGTGAGCAAGGATGTGCCTGACGGCCCACTGCTGCGTGAGGAGACCTATGACGTGCCCCCCGCCTTTGCCAAGGCCAAGCCCTTTGACCCAACCCGCCACCCGCTGGTCCTCGCCGCACCCCCTCCGGACTCGCTGCCGGCTGAGGATGTGTATGACGTGCCGCCCCCCGCTCCTGACCTCTATGACGTACCCCCTGGCTTGCGACGGCCCGGTCCCGGCACCCTCTATGACGTGCCCCGTGAGCGGCTTCTTCCTCCAGAGGCGTCCGATGGCGGCGCGGCTGATGACACCGTGTACGCGGTGCCGCCCCCGGCGGAGCGGGAGGCCCCTGCTGATGGCAAGCGCCTGTCGGCCTCCAGTACGGGCAGCACACGCAGCAGCCAGTCGGCCTCCTCCCTGGAGGCTGCGGTGCCGGGTCGTGAGCCCCTGGAGCTGGAGGCGGCTGTGGAGGCCCTGGCACGGCTGCAGCAGGGCGTGAGTGCCAGCGTGGCGCACCTCCTGGACCTGGCGGGCGGCATCCCCGCGTGTGGAGGCTGGCGTGGTGCCTCCGAGCCTCAGGAGCCGCCGGTGCAGGACCTGCGGGCCGCCGTGGCCGCCGCCCAGGGGGCTGTCCATGAGCTGCTGGAGTTTGCCCGCGGTGCCATAGGCAACGCTGCCCACACTTCTGACCGCACGCTGCACGCTAAGCTTGGCCGGCAGCTGCAGAAAATGGAGGATGTGTACCAGACGCTGGTGGCCCACGGTCAGGCCCTTGACGGTGGCCGGGGAGGCCCGGGGGCCGCTCCCGAAGACCTGGACCGCCTGGTGGCCTGCTCACGGGCTGTGCCCGAGGACGCCAAGCAGCTGGCCTCCTTCCTGCATGGCAATGCCTCGCTGCTCTTCAGACGGACCAAGGCCCCTGTCCCGGGGCCTGAGGGGGGCGGCTCCCTGCACCCCAACCCCATCGACAAGGCCAGCAGCATCCAGTCCCGGCCCCTGCCCTCACCTCCTAAGTTCACCTCCCAGGACTCGCCAGATGGGCAGTATGAGAACAGTGAGGGGGGCTGGATGGAGGATTATGACTACGTCCATCTACAGGTAGGTGCCCGCCTTGCCCAGTGTCCCCAGAGGATTCCCTGGGGGAAGCCTTCTGGCCTCCTCCAGGCCCTAATTTTGCCACCCGTTATGGGGATCTTAATCCCCTCCACACGGAGGGCTTTTGTGGCCAAAAGAAAATTTGGGCCCCAGGAGGCTCAGTGAGTCCCTTTGCCCACTCTCTTTTTTTCATTTTTATTGTTAAAATTTTTTTATTTTTTATTTTAGAGGCGGCGTGTATAAGCAGGAGAGAGGGGCAGAGGGAGAGAGAGACAGAGGGAGAGAGAGACAGAGAGAGACAGAGAGACTGAGGGAATCCCAAGCAGGGTCCATACTCAGTGTGGAGCCTGACGTGGGGCTTGATCTCACAACCCTGGATCATGACCTGAGCTGAAATCAAGAGTCGGACACTCAACCGACTGAGCCAACGAGGCATCTTTGTGCCCACTCTCTTTGACCTTCTAGGCTATATGCCCCCTGCTCCATACCCATTCCTCTACCTACCTATTGCCCTTTGGATGGACCTGGCCATGTCATCAGGGGTCCTGCAGTACCAGCCAGGGCTGGGCTTCTCCAGTGACCAGGGCGGGAAGTGCCTCTGTTCTGTCTCAAGAGATGGATTCTGAAGTATAAGCAAAGACAGAGATAGTTGCGGGTGTGGGGTAATAAGTAAAACAAGAAGATGGGAAGATGGGGTAGGGATAGGCCTCTGAGCAGAGACCTGGGTGCCAGCTGAGTGCCCTGGTAAGGAGCATTCCAGGTTGAGAGGCAGCAGGTGCCAAGGCCAGGTGGTCAGGGATGGATGAACAGGCCCCGTATGCCAAGGGGAGGGGTTTGAATGTGATTCCTGGTGTGGAAGCGGGGGCAGGGAGGATGACCTGGCCACACGCAGTGTACCCAGCCCTTTTCTGGGCTAGAGGAGGTGAAAGAGGCCGCAAGAGCTGCCTCCTGGGAAACTGTCCCCACTCTGAGTCTGATGGCTGCAGTGTGAGCCTGGGCCTGGCTCGCAGCGCCACCTGGTGGCTGGCTTCCCTGCCCTGTGCCCCGCCAGACCTGTGGGGGCTTGTGGCTCAGCCCGGTCCTTGTGTCTTGTCTCCAGGGGAAGGAAGAGTTTGAAAAGACCCAGAAGGAACTGCTGGAAAAAGGCAACATCATGCGGCAGGGGAAGGGCCAGCTAGAGCTGCAGCAGGTGAGGATCCCCAGGCTGGCCAGCTTCTCTCTGCTTGGGCTGCTCGTGGGCCAGTGAGCCAGCCAGGCCCCGCTCAACTGTGTGACTGTCTCCCCGTGTGTTTGTTGGATTCGTGTGTGATTTATTATGAGAGTAATCATGGTAGACCTTTTAGGGAGCACATACACAAAAGTGTAAGACAGGGAAAAGGCCCCAGAGGTACTGGTGGTGCAATGGGGCTGGTTTTAAGCCCCGCTCCTGCCCCTAGGGTGACCTCTGTCCATGTGTTTGAGATGATACTTTGTGAATAGTTACATCTCTTTTTATCCCAAGGTTTTTCCATGGCATCAAACCTTCCTTATAAATTGTTTTTAAAGGCCTCATAACATCTATTATTGTTGGCTGTTTACATTGTACCCAGTTTCCCTGAGTATAATGATACTACTGTGCTTATCTGCAGACATAGAATTTTCTTCATACTTTGGATCATTTCCTGAGGGTGGGAAAGGGATTTTTTTTTTTTAAAGAAATAAGGAAGTTTTATCTGATTATGAAGATAATAAAAAACTGAAACATAGACTAGCACAAAATAAGCACAGAAGCATCACCCATAAAGTTGTCCTCGCTCCACCCCTCCACCTCCCACCCATTCCCCCACCCCCCACCGGTCAGGGGGAAGGATGGTGTAGGTGAGAGCCGGCTCCGTCCTGAGACCCACAAAGCCACAGTTTCCCCAGCTGTGAAGTGGGGATCATAGTTACATCCATCTCAAGGTAATTGTAAGGAGTGAGTAAAGAATGTATAATTCTTAGGAAGTGCCTGGCCCATATAATGTACTCAGTAAAGGAACCAAGGGTAATTATTAGGTATCTCTCTATCCATCCATCATCTGTCTGCCTAATAATATACGGAATCTCCACTGATCAGAGAAATGAACATGTACTTTATCTTTCTCTGGACCCTTCCAGCATTTATTTATCCAGTCCCTTGTTGGTGGACGTGTCAGTTATTCCCAGAATTACTGCTGTAAACGGTGCTGAGCTGAATATAAATCTCTTCATGTAACTGCTTGATCATTTAGAGAAATTACTAGAAGCTAGAATAAGAGATAGGAGTATAGATGAAAAACTCTAAAGGTCTAGAGCTCTTAGGCCGGAGCATAAAGCACAAGTGTAATATGGCGGGTAAAATGTATGGACATGGGTGTTGATTGCTCTGTTTCCACATCAGTGAAAGATCTGGAAACCCCCACCCCAAATATCTAATATTGGAATATTGGTTGATTAAATAAAATATAAACATTCATACAGTAGAACAGTATGTAGCTATTAAGAATTGTCAGAAAACAGGAAAGACCCTGCAGAGTTCAAACTAAAAATGAGTGTGCTTCTCGCTGGATATGAGAGCCGAGTGGTGAGTTTCACCAGGTTGCTGCCTGAGGAGGAAAGTACGAGTGTTTCAGATATTAGGACAGGGCAGTTCCAGGGTGGTTTAGCCAATTAAGCCTTGAAATCTTGGATAAAATAGAACTCGTCTTTCCCTGAATCTGTGCACAGCTGGTCACAGCCGCTTAGTCCCCTGGGCAGAACCAGCGCTGGTAAGGACACGTCAGTCCACGCTGATAACTCCCAAGGCAGAGGCTGCCCGTTGTAGAAGTTTCCCTTTCCCTCCGCCTGTCATGACTGACATGAAGCACGTGACCTACTGTTAGGTGCTAACAGTAGAATATAAAATACTATATATTCGGTTGAATCTTGCACAACAGGGGTTTGAACTGCATAGATCCGCTTACACCTGGATTTATTTCAATAAACATATTGGAAAAGTATTTTGGAGACTTAAAACAATTTGAAAAAACTTGCAGATGAACCACATAGCCTAGAAATACTGAAAAAATTATTATTGTAAGAATACAGTATATAATACATGTAACTTGTAAAATACATGTTAATCAACTAGTTTTGTTCTTGGTAATGCTTCCAGTCAACAGTAGGCTATTAGTGAGTAGTTAAGTTTTTGAGAAATCAGAAGTTACTTGCACATTTTCGATTGCATAGTGAGTTGGTGCCCATAAACCCCATGTGCTTGAGTCACATGTACTGTGTTTCCAGTCTACCAATTAAAAAGGAAATAGGAAATAAAAATAAGAAAATAAAAAGGAAATAGGAATATTCATGTTTAAAGGAAAACATCTTGAAGAATAGTCACCAGTTTTTTATGTGAATTTTGTTTTCTGAAGTTTTACACATACCATGACCTACCTTTTTTCTTTTCTTTTTTTTTTTAAGTAATCTCTACACCCAATGTGGGACTCGAACTTATAACCCCGAGATCAAGAGTCGCATGTCCTACCAGCTAAGCCAGCCAGCGCTTTCTTTTTTTGTTTAAAGTTTTTATTGTGGGAAATTGAATATATTTATAAAATTAAAGAAGACAGTCCCGATACCATTCACCCAGCCCTAATCCCTCAGCACAATAGCTAACCTGGTTATCTAGCACCCCTTCCCCCCAATTTATTTTGGAGACATTATATCATATCATCTGTAAATACGTTAATGTTTGGTTGTAAAAAATAATTTATAGGGGCATCTGGTTGGCTCAATTGGTTAAGCGTCCAACTCTTGATCTTGACTCAGGTCATGATCTCAGGGTCATGGGATCGAGCCCCGTGTCACAGAAAGATAATTTACCAGAATTGTACTTTATCAGAGGTTATTTCTGGGTGCGTGGGTTTCCAGGTGACACCTTTTTTTTTTCTGCTTAATGTATTTGAATCTTTTTACAACGTATATGTTAAGGACAAAATGTGTGTGAGAGTGTGTGTGTGAGTGTGTGTTTGTTTTTAACTCATTTTGAAGTACGTATAGATTCGTAGGAGGTTGCAGAGAGAGTACAGAACAGTCCTGTGTGCCCTTCACCCAGTGTCCCCCAAGGATTGTGTCCTAAGGCAGCAGGGAACAGCACCCACACCAACAGACTGGCGTCCCCAAACGCTACAACTGCTCATTTGTTCTCCGTTTCTATCCTTTTGTCATTTCAAAACTGTTCTATAAATGGAATCCTACCTTTCTGAGATGGGCAGAAGCTCCTTGGAGAGGACCCGTGCTCGGCCTGTAGCGCAGAGATAGCGGGTTTCCTTTGTGCGTGTGGCTGCGATGCTCACTGTGCTCTCCCTCTGCCCCAGCTGAAGCAGTTCGAGCGACTGGAGCAGGAGGTGTCGCGGCCCATCGACCACGACCTGGCCAACTGGACGGCAGCCCAGCCCCTGGCCCCAGGGCGGCCGGGCGGCCTGGGGCCCTCGGACCGGCAGCTGCTGCTCTTTTACCTGGAGCAGTGCGAGGCAAACCTGACCACCCTGACCAACGCCGTGGACGCCTTCTTCACCGCCGTGGCCACCAACCAGCCGCCCAAGATTTTCGTGGCGCACAGCAAGTTCGTCATCCTCAGCGCCCACAAGCTGGTGTTCATCGGGGACACGCTGTCACGGCAGGCCAAGGCGGCCGACGTGCGCAGCCAGGTGACCCACTACAGCAACCTGCTGTGTGACCTCCTGCGTGGCATCGTCGCCACCACCAAGGCTGCCGCCCTGCAGTACCCGTCACCCGCCGCCGCCCAGGACATGGTGGACCGGGTCAAGGAGCTGGGGCACAGCACCCAGCAGTTCCGCCGGGTCTTGGGCCAGCTGGCCGCCGCCTGAGAGCACGGGACCAGAGAGGTGGGGGTCAGGGGAGGAGGGCGGCACCCGCCCTGAGAGAGTCGCCATGCTGCAGGCGCGGGGACAGGCACCCCAGCTCTGCCCGGGCCTGGTGCCCCAGACTGTCCAGGGGTTTGTACATATTTATGATGGGGCAGGATATGGGACGGGGCCTCCTCGGAGGAGCCCAAGCAGAGCTGGACCCCCCGGGAGCCGAGCCTGAGGAGGGAGCTGGTGGTCTTCCCTGAGTACCCTGGGGGCCAGGCCAGCCGCACAGGCCCCCCCACCCACATGGCCTCAGACGACCCCTTGAGCTCCCTTGAGCTGACCCTCGACCCACAGGAGTGCCATGTTCCCCCGACAGTGCAAGCGCCACTGTAACCAGGAGAAGAACCCAAACACTATTTTTCATTATTGATTTTCCAATCATTTGACTAATAGTCTACATTTAAATAAAAGTTTAAAAATGAAAAGCGGCCTCTGGTGTGAGAGGCAGGAGGGCCCCTGGGTGTGCGCAGGTGTGTCCTTGATCTCAGATGCCGCAGGGGAGGAGCAGCCGACGGAGCGGATTTGTGGTGATGCCATGGGCAGTTCTCTCTCGGGAGAATAAAGAAAAAGTGGGTCCCTTCAAGAGGAAACCAAGGCTCCGGGAAACAGGGCTGGGCTAGGGGCGTGAGCCCAGGGGTCTTCTGCAAGGTGTGCCAATGGTCCTGAGACCTGGGGAGCTGGGGCTGCTGGAGAGAAGCTCTCTGACCCCAGCGCTGGAGGCTGGAGAGGCTCGGTGAGTGTGGAGCCCGCGGTGAGGTCCCACGGCCCCCGGCCAGAGCGAGGGCCAGCGTGGGGTCCAAGGCAGCTCCGGGACGAGGTGGGCTTTACTGTGGCACAGAATTGGTCGAGGGCACCGCTGGGGGATTCCACATAAACTCGTTTTCACAGACCTCACCTAGAACTTTGCTCTTAGAAGCTCATAGTATCAGCTTGTGGAACTTCTTCCCAAGTGTCTATTTTGAAATACACATAGACTTGGCCTCCAAGTTGGGGTGTGGGGGCCCAGAGGGCCCTTGCCCTGGGTCCACGTGTGGCCTCCCCAGCCTTTCCGAGTATGTCTGGCACCCCAGGTGAGACAAGAGCCCAGGGATTCAGGGAGTGCTGCTCCTAGCTCTGACTGTTCTGCATGTGAACTTGGGCCTCAGTCTCCCCATCTCTGTGAGGAAAGGGTAGGGTCTGTCAGCCCTCTTGGACTCCACAGAGGGGACCCCAGTGAAGACAGCCAGCCTCCCACCGCTCAGCACGCTGGCGAGGACACAGAAGTGAAGAGGCACGCAGTTGCTCTAGGGTTTTATTTGGGTTTTGCGGAAGTGGGGGTGGGGCAGGGGTTCAATTGGCCTCCAGAACCCCAAGAACCCAGGAAATAAACTTGGTGACACGGGTGTACACCCCCGGTGAGAATGGGTTACACCAGTCGCTGCCCCAGGACACGATGCCCACCAGGGTCCAGGCTCCGTCCTTCTGGCAGACCAGGGGGCCGCCAGAGTCGCCCTGCATGAGGAGAAAGGACCTGTTTACAAGCCTGAAGCGGGATGCCGGGGCCCCGGTGTGCGCCCTGACCTGCCCCCGCGCAGGTTCTGTGCAGACAAATGACAAGTGTGGGGGCAGAGACTGGGCAGGAGGCTCTCCGATCTGGGCCACGTGGCAGGCCCAGCTCTGTCGCCTACTCCTGGTGGGCCTGGGGCACGTGGCTGACACTCTCCCCCGGCTGGCTGGCGTGGGGGCCCCCAGCACCATGGCCGCCCGGTGGGGTGGAGCCGACGCGGCAGAAAGGAGCAGCCCCCTGGCCCGAGCAGGGGCGGGGCGGGGGCGGGGCCGGCGGGGCGGGGCCAGGCCTTACCATGCAGGACGAGACGCCGCTGGCCCCGGCGCAGATCATCACGTCCGTGATCTTGCTGCCCCAGAACTTCTTGCAGTCGGCGTTGGACAGGAGGGGCAGGGCCGCCTGCTGCAGCTTGTCGGGGGTCTTGTTGGCTGGAGGGACACAGGGGGCGGGGGCGGGCGGGGGAGCGGAGGTCAGGAGCCCTCACCCAGCCGGCCCACCCCGGGGTGGAGGAGACCCTGCCTGCCCCCTGCCTGCTCCCAGTCCTTCCCCATCACCATGACCTCGGAAACGGAGCTCCCCACCTTCCCTCAGACCTAACAGTCAGTCCCTGCGGGACCCCTTCCTCTCCCATTCCACACCAGGCAGTGGTGACATGGCTTCCAGCACAGCTGTTCACGCGAGCCCTGCCCTGGCAGCCCGTGTGGTGGGCGGGGGGCACTGCCTCCCCTCCGGGGAAGGGGGCTGACGTCCTTTTCACGGGGCCCCTGCTGGGGACCCGCCGCTCTGGGTGGCAGATGGGGGAGCACCGTCCTCCTGCTGCCCTTTCCTGGCCGCCTCCGTCCCGCTCAAGGACCAGAGGGTGAGCCGGGGCCTGGGCAGGAGCACCCGGGGCCCCGGAGGAAGATCGTCAGCAGAGGGAGCAGCGGGGGGAGGGGAGACCCAGCCGGACTCTCAGGGCCCCGAACCACACCGGGACATCTGACTCCCGGCCCAGACTTCACGGCGAGCTTGACACAAGCGCCCGCCTCAAGTCTGGAGAGGAGTCCAGGCTGGAAACCCGACCGTGGGGACCTCGTTGCAACGTAGTGAGAGTGCCACCTGCTGGTACTTGGGCGTTTCTTCAGCAACTTCGTCTTCAAGTGTGCAGTATTTAAGCTCATCTTTATTCTTTGATTCTTTCATTAAGAGGGTTTTAAGTAAAGAAACGGAAAGGAGGGCCTGAAGGGCTCAGTCAGTTAAGCATCCCCTTCAGCTCAGGACATGATCTCACGGTTCATGGGTTTGAGCCCCACATCGGGCTCTGTGCTGACAGCTCAGAGCCTGGGCCTGCTAAGGATTCTGTGTCTCCCTCGCTCTCTGCCCCTCCCCCACTCATCCTCTGTCTCAAAAATAAACATTTTTAAAAATGCTTAAAAAGAAAAAATGAAAGATATATGACTTGGAATTTATGTGCTTGGAATTTATACCATAAAAGCCGAATGAGTCTCCCTTCTGAAAAGCCCCTGCAAGGACACTCACAGTTATACCGGGTCTTGCCCCAGCCGGTGGTGGCGCAGAGGGAGCCGGCAGGGAAGCTGGTGTTGGCACTGGGCAGGCAGACGGGGGACGCGGTTGTCGAGAGGAGGGCCGGTGTGGCCAGCTTCAGCAGGGCGATGTCGTTGCGGCCCGAAACCTGGTCCCACAGTGGGTATTCAAACACCTGTGGAGACGCCATGGGGGCTGGGCAGTCCTCACGGGAGGATGGCCGATCTCATGGACGGGAGGGACCTCAGGCCAGGAGAGGGCTCAGTGCCAAGGGGCCCTTGTTGAGAGCGAACACAGATGGGGCTGCACGGACAAAATCTCTGGAAACTGGTGGGAAAATGGCCCTTGACACGTTGGTGATATTTAGTTTTTTCTATTTTTGTGCTTTTCTACAATGAGCCAAACTTCAGTGTTTGAATAGGAGTCTTCTTACTTGGGAAAGAAGGGAAGAAGGCTTTGGTGGGTGAGGCCTGAGCCGACTGGCTGGGGTCCTCTTTGCCCACACACCCTGCCCGCCACGGTCCTCACCCATCCCTGGCGCCCAGGGGCAGCCCTGCCATGGCCTTACCGCCCCACCCTCCTCAGCCGGCCTGCCTGGCGGTACCTCAGTGATCCTCAACACCTGGACAGCCTCCTCGTCAGAGCCGTGATCAGACACCCCAGCCACCACACGGTGGCTCTTCCTGGAGAGAGAGAGGAGGCAGCAGAGGGTACCCAGGTGAGGGAAGCCCTTTCTGGGCCCCTCACTCCCACGGGGGCCTCTGGGCCTCAGTTGCCCCGTCTGTAAGGTGGAGGCACAGGACTAGACCAGCTCTCGTGGAACAGGCTGGGGCCTGAGGTGGTGGGGGGCATGAGGGTGGGGATTTTCTCCGGGGGGGAGGGCGGATAGCAGCAGCTTTGTCCCCACCTGCCATCTGTCTCAGACCCTTCCTGCCAGGCTTCATTCCCTGGAAGCCTAGTGGGTGGCTGGGCAGGGGTGGGAAAGGGCAAGGAGTGACCGTCATTCCCTGACAGCCAGGGCGTCCCCACTGCCCCCACGCAGGCCTCACCTGACCCTGCAGTGGGCAGCAGTGACGACCCAGTGCTGGCTGATGAGGGAGCCCCCGCAGAAGTGGAAGCCAGAGCGAGTCTGGGGAGAGAGGTGAAACAGTCAGCCTTCCCCCTCACGCCTGACCCCTCCCCGTCTAACCCACCTCTCCTCAGCTTCCCTCTCACCTGCAGGGACACCTGCCAGGGCCAGGAGCTGGGGACCGCATCCTCTCCATTGACGATCCGGGACAGGCCACTCAGCTCAGGGTGGATGGCAGGGACCCCACAGCCTGGGGGCAGGGACACGGCAGCCGGTCAGCGGATGGTGTCCCAGGGGGGCCAGGGATAGAGCCTGGCACTTCCAGGCCTCTGGAACCTAGGTGGCAACCTAGCACCCAGAGCTTTGGCCAGTGCAGGGCAGCCGGCCCCTTGTCACCCAGCCAGCAGCTGCCCCAGGTGTCCTTGTGGAGGGTCCTTGAGGCTGAGGGCATCTGGAGTTGGGCGGGGCCTGGAGCCAGAAGGCTGGGTGTCCACTGTGTGTCCTGAGAGGAGCGTCCCTCCCCTGCTGACCCCAGGGTCCCGGGGCGTGGGGGCCGGTATGTCCTGCTGGAGTCGCTGTTGTTCTCAGGGCCCCTGGGTCTGCAGCAGGGGCAGGCTGGGGTCAGAGAGTTACCCTGCTCAGGGCAGCATAGACCCGAGAGGCTGCCCACGTCCAGAGGACCGGGGGGCGGGGCCAAAGGGATGGGCGTGGGAGACATTCTTGAGGCAGAGCTCCTACGGCTCGGGGGCAGGTGTGGAGGAGCCCGGACGAACCCCGGCTTTTGAGCGGGTGGACAAGGCCAAAACGAGGCAGGTCCAACCTGTCTGGTTGAGTCTGAGGGGCCCGATGGACCTCCAGGGGGAGGAGGAGTGGGGAGCCGAGGAGAGGCGCCCAGAGAGGCTGAGAGGGGTGGGCGGGGGCCCGGCCCCCGCGGGCGGTTAGACGTGTGGGGACTTGGTCCTCCGGTTCCCAGCTTCCGGCGGTGGGGGCCGGGGAGTGGGAGAGGCTTGGTCCGGGGCTGCCGGGCCCACCGGAACCTTGCACTCACCAGAACTGCTGCCAAAGAGGAGGAAGCCAAGGACAACCGGGAGAAGGGCCATGGTGTTCCACTCAGGAGGTGGGATGGGGTCTGCCCGAAGGACCCCCGTTATATTCCCCTGGCCCACCAATTGCGACGCGCCTCGCCATCCCTCCCTTATCGTGAGTCCTTGGGTTCAGAAGCACCTGGCTCCTGCCCGGGCCTGGGAAAGAGTCGGCCCCGGGGGGCTGCTCCTGGGAAGGTTCCCTGGGACCACAGGTGTGTGCAGCCAGCAGCAGGGCTCATCCCCCCCGCGGCCCGCTCCCTGCCCACCCCCGGGGCCGCCGTGCCTGCCGGGCGGGGGGGCCCAGATCTCACATCATCTACCTGCGCCCTTCCTGGCCACTCTCTGGGGAGGAAGACTAAAGGGGGGCCTCTCTGGGGCCCCTCTGGTACCTGACCCAGTGAAGACCCAAGTTCGGGAGAAGGAGGACTCAGAGGCCCCAACACAGGAGACACCATCATCAGTGTGTCTTTTATTGGTTTATTGACTCTGTGGGAGCAGGTCAGCAGGGAGGTCACGGTGGGGCCGACGGCTCAGTTGGCTTCCAGGATCTGCTGTACCCAGGGCATGAGCTTGGTGACGCGGGCGTACACGCCGGGCCTAGAGGTGGAGCAGGTGTTGCTGCCCCAGGACACGATGCCCACCAGGGTCCAGGCTCCATCCTTCTGGCAGACCAGGGGGCCACCAGAGTCGCCCTGCAGGAGGAGAGAGAAAGCGGCTTGGATCTGGCCACCAGGTGGCCTGGGCCAGGGACCCCTGGACATTGTTCCAGAGACCATTCCGGGGCCTCACGGCCAGTAGACGCCCGGCACGTGCATATTGGAGGGATTATGAAAGAAGCTTCAGTAGCTCCGTCTGTGATCTGTGCCCCTGAATGTCTGGGCCATCAGCTGGGGTCCTATAATAGAGGCCCGATAAAGCTGGTTTGCTTGACAGGAAGGAAGCATGGGTGGTGCTGGCCTGGCTATGGAGCCACCGTGAGGGAGGGAGGGCTGCCCGATTCCTTCCAGAGCCCTCTGGGCCACTACATTCTGCTGCCCAGGTTGTACACTGCACTAATCCAGGGGATGGCATTTGTTCAGACATTGATGATGTCAATGGAATTTTGCAATATGGCAGTTTCGAGACCAGAGGCCCTTGCTCTGCATCCCTCTGTTGAGATCATCAGTTTTTACAACTGCTCAGGCAGGAATTCCAGAAAGAGCATGTCAAGCCTTCAAAAGGGGCCCTATGTGTTATTTCCATCTCCTCTCTCTGGCCAAGCCCCTTGGCCTGGGCTTTGGCCTGAATCCGCCCCATGCTGGGAGGGAAGGGGGTGCTGGGTGAGTCCAGTAGACCATACCATGCAGGAGGAAACGCCGCTAGCCCCAGCGCAGACCATGAGATTGGTGATCTTGTTGCCCCAGAACTTCTGGCATTCGGTGTTGGACAGGAGGGGCAGCGCCGCCTGCTGCAGCCTGTCAGGGGTTTGGGCGTCTAGAAGGGCAGGGCAGGGGGTCAGCACCTGCAGGTGCCCGCTCGGCAGCCCCCACCTCCCACCCGCCCGGCTAGAGGTCACTCACTGGTGTGTTTGGTCAGGCCCCAGCCCGTGGTTGCACACAGGGTCCCAGCGGGAAAGTCGTCATTGGCATTGGGCAGGCACACGGGGGACACAGTCTGGGAGAGGCGGGCAGGCGTGGCCAGCTTCAGCAGGGTAATGTCATTGTTGATGGTGAACATGTTGAACTTGGGGTTCTTGAAAACCTATGGGGAGGGCAGAGGCTGACACAGAGCTGAACCAGGGTCCCAGGCTCCCCCAAATCACCTCAGTGCTTCTCTCTGGACAATGGCCTGTTCAACTTGGCAGGCCTTTCTGTGGCCCCAGGAGCCTGAGGCCAGGCCCAGGACCGAAGTGCAGACCTCGAACGCCCTGCTTTCTGCTCTGCCCCCTCACGGTGGACCACTGGGGAGGTCGAGAGCAGCGGGGGGGTTTTCAGGGCTGCACACTCTGGAGGGCCGCCCCACCTGGCCTCCGGGGGCCACCATACCTTGGCAATCTTCAGCACCTGGATGTCCTCAGCATCTGAGCCCTGGTCAAACTCCCCGGCCACGACCTGGTGGGTGGTTCTGGAGAGGGCCAGAGAAAGGAGGGGGTTCCTGCCGTGAGGTGCTGGGGCCGTGCGGGGGTGCCGAGTGCATACGTGTGCGCATATACCTTTGTGCATCTGCTCAAAGTTGTTGATCACAGAGACGGGAGCTCAAAATCTCAATAATTGCCCCCGAAACAAACTGCCCTAGAGCCTGCTGTGTGTGTGTTTCCTTCCCAGTAGCCTTTGGGAGACCAGCAGGACTTGGGTTTTCGACACAGTCCAAATAAGGAAACTGAGGAACGAGGAGTTAAAGGTCTGGCCCTCACCGCCGGGAGTCTTCCCCCCACCAAGGTGTTTCCTGGGGACCCTGGGCCCTCACCTGACACCACAGTGGGCAGCAGTGACCACCCAGTCCTCGCTGATGAGGGAGCCCCCGCAGAAGTGGAAGCCGGTGCTGTCCTGGAGGAAGATGGAGAGGTCAGTGCTGGCTGGACACCAGCAGCCCCCAGCCTGACCCCAGCTGGCCCAATACCCCAGTGTGTCCCCCACTCGTGCGCAGAAATCCCCCCTCACCTGCAGGGACACCTGCCAGGGCCAGGAGCCCGGGACAGCGTCCTCGCCATTGACGATCCTGGACAGGCCACTCAGCACAGGTTGGATGGCGGGGACCCCGCAGCCTGAGGGTGGGGGTATGAGGTGAGGGATGGAGGCCAAGGGCGTCCCGGAAACCCCCCAGGGACAACTCAACCTGACTTGTGCTTCAGCCCAGACAAGCCCAACAGGCTGGCGGGGAGGTGGTGGCCGTACTCAAGCACGGGCCGGAGGCTGGGCTCTGTGGGTTTGAACCCAGCCCCATCGCTGCCTCGCTTTACCATTCAGAAAAGCGCGAGCAGGCAAGGCAGGAACTTGCTGTGTTCCTGGCACATAGGAAGCACCAAGTGAACACAAGCTGTCAAGTGCTGGGCTCACAGGCCCCAAGGCGCCCACACCTGCCTGCTCACCATTTGAGTCTGTTGGGGAGCCACTAGCTGTTCAGAGTTTTTGCTGCCTCCGGACCCGTCCTCCCGAGCCCTTGCACTGGGCGTGAGGCCTCAGTCAGCCCCAGGAAGGCCCACCTCCCCCTGGGGGCCTCACACTGACTGGTCTGGCCCAGTCCTCCCAGCATCCCCATTGTGGCGATGGGGCCGGTGAGGCTCAGAGCGGGAGAGAGACCCGCTGGGGTCACACCACAGTGCTCGGCCGAACTGGGAGCAGGGACCCAGCTGCCCCTTCTGGTCTCGGGGGCTGGAGGGGAGCGGAAACATCCCTCCTGGCCTCTGCTTGCCCCGAACTCACCGAAGGCTGTGCCCAGGAGGGCGCAGCAGGAGAGGAGCCAGAGGAAGGCCATGGTGCCGTGGTCAAGGAGACATAGGGTCCCTGCCTTGGGAGCTCCCCATTATATCCCTGTGTACCAGGCTGTTATCGGAAAACCTTGAGGTGACAATCCCTTTCCTGGGCGTGTGCCCGAGTAGGCAGGATGTGCCAGAGCAGGCCTGGCATCAGGGCCTGGGATGGCAGCAGCTGCGGCCCATGGTTGAGCTTGGGTCTGGGTCAAGGGCGAAGGTGGGACCAAACAAGGTGGCCCTCGACCCACAGCCACAGGGAAGGGCTCAGGAAGCTTGGGCTTCCTCCTCTATGCCCTGTTTCATGAGGGCCAGGGCCAGGCCTGGCAGGGTTTGAGCCCCAGCCTATTGTCTCATAGGCTGGAGAAACTTGGACAAGTAATTTATCTGGTCTGTTAGTTATTCAAAACCCCTGGGCAGGGGCTCTGGGGTGGCTCGGTCAGTTGAGCATCCGACTGTTGATTTTGGCTCAGGTCATGATCCCAGGGTCATGGGATTGAGCCCCGCCTCAGGCTCTGTGCTCAGCACAGAGCCTGCTTAAGATTCTCTTTTCCTTCCCTCTGCACCCACCTCCCTAAAAACAAAACAAAAGAAAACAGAACAAAACAGAAACCTGGGCAGTGTGATCAAGTAGGGAGGACAAAGGGGCGTCTGGCCAGGGGGCTGAGGATGCTACCCTGGTCTTGGGGGGTGGTCAAGAAGTCTCAGTGAAGGTTCCTTCTGTTCCACAGCTGGGGAGGTCACGTGGCCTGTGTGCAGTGCGCCTCAGAAGAGCAAGCCGCCCACTGCCCGTTCACGTGAGGCTGGGTCACTTAGTCCCCATGGGCTTCTGGAATGGAGCATGTGGCATCTGGGGCAAGACTGGACCCAGTGAGAGCTGGTAGAGGCCGGTCAGGCAGGAAATGGGGGCGTGGGGAGGCAGGCAGGAGGCCTGTTTCTGGCTTGGCCGACAGGGTGGGCAGTGGGGCCCTTTCTCAGCACCAGGGAAACTGGAAGAGGAGAAATCTGAAGGTGAGGCTGCCAGGCACAGCGAAGCCCCGCGAAACACACAAGGAAAATGGTATCTCAGGGCTGTTTTTAACTTCCATCGCATCGATGACCGTAGCGTGCTCCACGGCACACATTTCAGCACCAAAGAGCTGTGGAGACTTGGGCAGGTTACCTGCCCTCTCCGGTTTTGTTTCTAAGCATGTAAAATGGGGGATGCTTATAGTGTGGATCCCACAGTATGAAAGGGCATGACCCATCTTGAGCCAGGACCAGGCCTAACACAAAATCATCCATACTCGCTGGTCCTCTGAACTCCTTCCTGCATTGCCTGTTGGTGCCCTTCCCACGTTCTAGAAGACTGTCCCATGACAGCAAGGGATGGCCACACTATATCAGGTGGGAAGGCAAGGCACAAAATGGGTTGCAGGGGGCGGGGTGGCCCCTTCTATGAGACCATGCTACCTGAGCAAGCCTGTTCTTCCTTACAACCCACGCTTACCAGGCCCAGGCCCCTAGTCAACTGGAACAAAAGAAAAGAAACAAATTTCTCCTGCTTTAGCAAGCTTCCATGGGGAGGAGTTGGAGAGTTTAAGTTAAAAAAAAAAAAAAAAAAAAGTAAAATGTACATTCCACCAGTTAAGGAATTATCATTTAAAACAAAAAATTTTAAATGTTTATTTATCATTGAGAGAGTGAGAGTGCAAGTCGGGCAGGGGCAGAGAGAGAGAGGGAGACACAGAATCTGAAGCAGGCTCAGTACCGTCAGCACAAAGCCGGATGTGGGGCTCAAACCCACCAACCCTTGAGATCGTGACCTGAGCTGAAGTTGGATACTTAACGGACTGAGCCACTCAGGTGCCTCATATCCTTATCATTCTAAAAAGATTTTGTTAAATGCCGATTTATTTTTAAGAGAGAGAAAGTGAGTGGGGGGGAGGGGCAGAGAGCGAGGGGAGCAGTGGATCCGAATCGGATCCATCAGCACAGAGCCCCCTCCGGGCTCGGGGGGTGCTCGATCTCACAAACCTTACCATTATTAATACCGAGGCAGGAGGGCCTCACCCACGCCCGGACATTTAAGTCACGGGAGCATGCGGGAGTGCGCCAAGCAAAGCTTGGAGGCTGTGTCCACGCCTGAGCTGGACACAGAGCAAAGGGCAAAGTGTGCCTAATGTCGCAGGTGGTCGCCCGGAGGAGGTCAAAGGGCACCGATGAGCCCACAAGGCAGGGGGCCAGGGCTGAGAGGCCGAGGGGGGCGACCGAGGAAGGAAGGCCCAGGTGGAGGCACTGTCGGGAGAGGCTGGCCCTGATGCTGCGGCCCCCGGTGAGTTGTTCCATCTGTGGAGCCGCAGCGGTCGTCCCCTGAGGCGCAGTGGCAGCGACCGCGGGTGTAGCGGGACCCGAGAGGGGGAGGGGCAGAGTGGCGGGGGCGGGGCCAGGACGGCCCGAGCCAGCAGGTGGCTGAGGCCTTGGGAACAGACTGCCCGCCCGCGCCCCACCCCCCCGCGCCGCTCGCGCGCCCTGAGAGGTCTGAGAAAGCGCGCAGCTGCAGGTGGAGGCGGGGAGGGCGAGCCCGCACCTGCGCCCACTCCTGCCGGGGGCGGGGCCAGAGGTTCACTGGGGCGGGGCCCGGGCCCTCCACCCCGCCCCGCCGCGACCCCAGACCCACACGAGGGACCCCTTTGCCTGCGCCCTTCCCTGCCTTACGACGCCAAGACTCCTCCGCGCCTGCGCGCAGAGCGCCTCCTCACGGGCGCAGCTCGGCCTCGGCTACGGCCTCTCGTCGGCGTCCCAGGACAAGACGACGGGTGTCTGCGCCCAGAAGTTGTTCAGCCAATCAAGTTTACGGTAACGAATATTTTCCTTGCATTTTTCGTTAATATTTCTAACTTCCCAGCCAGGGGTTTGGAACCCTGCTTCCTAAGCCCCTGGAGTGCACCCGTCCGCGCTCGTGCACACTCCCAGGGAGAAGGTACGGCTTTGCTTGCGGGTTGTCTGCCATCTGAGAAAGTCGTAACTCTGCGCTTGTTACCTCGTTGCAAGCAGGCAGCGTCTAGTGTGTTTAGCGGGCAGTGCTGAAGCAAGCCCGGGGAAAGGTGTAACTCACTGAAATGTATTCAGGAGACGACCCGATCCCTGTGCGCCCTGGGAGCAAACGTGATGGGGACAGCTCTTTCCCAGGCAGCCTGTGTTGAGGGGAAGAGCTTTGCTGGGGGCCCTGAGCCAGTCTCTGCCCAGCTACCTCCTGGGATTTGGCCTCGGGTGGGGGTTGTGCCAGGGATCCCGGTCCTGTCGGCGTGGACGGGGTGGGGGGAGGTGAGCATTACGCAAGCGTCCTCCCATGGTTGCCAACTCTAACACTAGGGCATTGCTCGAGGCCAGAACTCAGATGTCAGTTTCCTTAGGTGAACTTCCTTCTTGAAGTCCTGCCTCGTAAGGAGTCAAATCCGAACTCTCTTTTTTATTAAAAATAAGATACACTGAAGTATAATTTACACATGATGAAATCCACAGATCTTAAGTAAACAGCAGAATGAATTTATATATATATACATACATGCAGGCGCACACCATAGTGTCACAGACACCACAACCAAGATGTAAATTAATGCCGTCACCCCAGAAAGTTCCCTCACGCCTCTTTCCAACTACCCCTCTCCTGAGGCAACCAGCAACCACTGTAACTATTTCTTTCCCCATAGATTAGTTTTGCCTGTTGTAGAAATTTACATAAGTGGAAGCTCCTGTCTTTGCATCTGGATTCTTTCACTCAGGCAAATGGTTTTATGATTCACTTGTGTTCTTGCCTCTGTTGGTAGTTCCCTCACCCCACAATGCATGCGCCGTTCTCCCACCTGGAAGTTTGGGCTGTTGCCTCTTCCCCATCCCAGCCCTCTTTTTCGTTCCTTGTACTGAGGTGACTCTCAGCCCTACACACAGGCATGTGAAAAATGTAAGGTTTTAAGTTTTTCTATTAGAGAACATTGTTTCTTTTCTTTTTAAAAACTTGTTTTAATGTTTACTTATTTTTGAGAGAGAGAGAGAGAGAGAGAGACAGAGACAGAGTGCAGGTAGGGGAGGGGCAGGGAGAGGGAGACACAGAACCCAAAGCAGGCGGAGCTGTCCACACAGAGCCCAACGCGGGGCTTGAACCCATGACCTGCGAGATCATGACCCAAGCCGGAGTCAGATGCTTAACTGACTGAGCCACCAAGGTGCCCCTGTTTTCTATTTTTTTTAATGTTTATTTATTTTTGAGAGAGTGCGAGTGGGGGAGGGGCAGAGAGAGAAGGAGACAGGATCCAAAGCGGCCCTCTTTGCTGTCAGCACAGAGCCGGATGCGAGGCTCAAACCCACGATCCGCGAGATCGTGCCCTGAGCTAAAGTCAGACACTGCTTGCCCTGAGCCACCCAGGTGCCCCGCGTCATTTCTATTTTGATCATTTATTTTCTCAGGAGCCTGAAACCAAATCTCAGCCCATGGAGCGTAACTACTGTCATCCTCGGCTGGCAGTGAACCCAGACGTACAGAGGGGAGCTGGTTCTCCTCAGGTGTCCACACCGCTGGTTGCCGAGGAACCTGCATCTCGTGGCTGCAGCTGGCCCTTTCTCTGCCCTGTCCCGAGGCCTCCCGAGGGCTAGGCTTCTTTCTCAGCCACTGCCGCACTCTTGCGGGACCCTGGGAGACTTCTGGCTGCTTCCTCTGCTGTGCTAGGCTCGGGGCGCTCTGCAGGGTCCAGCCTCCCAGTCTTCACAGGCGGCCCTCAGATGGGATTGGAGGTGCATGTCTAAGGTTGGTCAGAGGCAGTAAGACAAAGGCCCGGCCTTAAACTCCCTTGTTTTCCTATCATTTTTTCCCCCCAGCCATGGCAGAGTAAGGAACAGAAGATGGCTGTGGGCAGGATCTCAAGCCTGTTGTCAGAGATGCACCCTGAACACTCCTTTCTCCTCTAGCTCAGGGCATCTTAAGTTAGTGTTTGGAGGTGGGGGGAACTGTCATATATTTCAAACTGCCGGGCACGTACTGGCATTGTGTTCAGCTGTGAAATATAAACACCTGAAAAACTATAGCTTAAGCGAAGTAGACATTTATTTTCTCATTTAACAAGAATTCTCAAGGGAGAAGGTCCGAGGCTGATGTGGCAACTCAAAGCCCGAGGCATCTTCCTCGTGGCTCCAAGATGGCTGCTGAACCTCCAAGCATCACGTCTGCATTCAGGCAGGAAAAGAAGAGGGAGCGAAAAGGGCAAAAAAACAATGCCAACAGAATCTGTTCCATTTTAAAAAGTCTTCCCAGTAGCCCCATCCAGTGGCGTCTCCTTACAAGTCATTAGCAGAGCTGTCTCTCCAGGCCACCTCTAGCTGCAAGGGGGTCAGGAAAGGAAGCATTTTAGCTGAGCCTTCTCTATCTCCAATAAAATTTGAAAGAATGGGGGACTAGGTTTTGCTAGGCTACCGTCACTGACTGCCAACCAGGGAAAGTATTTCCTCTGAGATGAGAAAAATGGAAACTGATTCTTTCATCTTTTTTTCTTTTTTTTAACTGTTTATTTATTTTTGAGAGACACAGAATGTGAGCTACGAGGAACAGAGAGAGAGAGAGAGCGAGAGATTGAGTGAGAGAGCGAATTAACGCAGACTCCGAACTGTCAGCACAGAGCCCGATGTGGGGCTCGAACTCATGAACTGTGAGATCATGACCTGAGCCGAAGTCGGATACTTAACCGAGCCACCCAGGCTCCCCTTGTCTTTCTTTCTTTCTTTTTTTTTTTTTAATGGCACATATCTTATGCCTTGATTCCTGCAGGACTTAGGCATTTGAAATGGAACAGCCTGGCATCCCACAATTCAAAAGCTGTGGCTTTTTGTGCAAGTCAAGATTCTCAGTCACCAGCAAAACAAAACTCTGTGGACTTAAGGGGAGAACGAGTTTCTTAAGAGGCTCACAGTGTTGTCAGGATGGTGAGCTGGAAAACCAGACGAGGGGCTCAGCGGCCAGGTGCAAACTCCCCACTGGGCTCAGAACCCACGAGGCCGGCAACCCCCCGAACGTAGCCAGGGAGCCTGATGCTGGGGGCCTGCACGGAATGGCACTCACCCACTTTTTGGGCTCACCCAACATATGTTTGTCTCATTGAACATATTTGATCAGTTTTTTAAATTTATTTATTTATTTTGAGAGAGTGTGAGCGTGGGTGGGGAAGGGCAGAGAGAGAGGGCAAGAATCCCAAGCAGGCTCTGTGATGTCAGTGCCGAGCCCAACACAGGGCTCGAACCCAGGAACCGTGAGATCATGACCTGAGCTGAATTCAGGAGTCAGACGCTTAGCCGACTGAGCCACCCAGGCACCCCAGCCTACTCGTTTCTAAGACAAATGATTTTCACATTTTCGTTTTTTTGAGATTCAGAGTTGTCTTACAGTTGACGTCCACTTTAAGTTGCCGGCGAGGTGGCCCTGGTGCCTGTACAGACCTGGTTGGTATTCCTAGTGGCATCTCTGGGCAGGGTCAGCCTGTCTCGGGCTTCAAACCACAGCCCGGCTGAGGACCGTTTGAGGCAGAGGAGCCTGGTCAGCGTCTGAGCATCCTCGTGGCCCCTTCCGGTAAGGTCAAGGGAGCGGCCACACCCAGTGGACGCTGGCCTTTTGGAAACACCTCGCAGGCGCCATTGCACGAGTCTCTCCTAAGCAGTGCCGCCCCACGGATACCCAGGACGGCCAGATGGCACGGGCCACACGAGCAGAGGTGACTCCCACCCGGAGAGGCCTTAGAGGGACCAGCTTCTCGGGGTGACTGAGCGTGAGGAATACCTTCATTTACCTTCCTTACGTCTGGTCCTTTCTGTGTGCCCAGGAATAATAGGTGATAAAAAGCCTATGTTTAATACGTAACAAGGCCTCTTCCCATAAAGCAAAACTAAAAATCCTAAGTGAAAAGAAAGCATTATTTCGTAGCTCAACTGGCAACGTTTCCTCAGAAAAAAGGCATGTCCAGGGGGCCGCCTGGGCGGCTCAGTCGGTTGAGTGTCTGACTCTTGATTTTGGCTCAGGTCGTGATCCCGAGGTTGTGGGATCAAGCCCCGTGTCAGGTTCCGCACTGAGCGTGGAGCCTGCTTAAGAGTCCCTCTCTCTCCCTCCCTCCCTCCCTCCCTCCCTCCGCCCCCTCCCCTGCTCGTATTCTCTCTCTCTTTCTCTGTCTCTCTCTCTCTCTTAAAAAAAAAGTCACGTTCAGCTGATAATACAAGCAGTTTTGGGCCGCCTGACCGTATCTACCCGGAACCCCCGGCCCCAGAGGAAACAAATAGCCGGATCAACCGGGCAACTCGTGGAACCTTTAACAGACCACTTGTGAAGGTGTGGGCGCGGCCTCGGGAAACCAGGAGAAGGGGAGCTCCCAGCTGACAACGGTGGGGGGACGCACCGCGGGGCTGGCAGTGCAGGAGACCTTACCTGGACCCCGGAGGGGAACGTGCGTGGGGGGCACCGCCAACAGGAGCCTGGCCTTTGTGGAAGTCCGGGAGGACCGCGGGAACGACAACAAGCCGAGGCTCTTCGTTCGGAGCTCGCCACGCATGGCACGGAGCCGGGCAGAGACTCGCAGGCAGGCAGGCAGGCGAGAGGGAAACCTCTGTTCCGGACGAAGGGCAGGCTTGAGGGGTGCCCTGATCGCAGGCCTTTGGCGCGGGGAAGCCTGGGGGGGGGCTGCTTGGAAGCGGGGCATCCCACGCAAACGGTTAGCGATGCCCACTTGCTTCTCTGGCTGGTCCTACCTTGGAAGTGGGGCAAAGGTTAGGGAAGCCGTCCGAGACTCGAGGCCTGGCCGTTTGGGGCCCGGTGTTCCCGGCTCGCTGGGCTGGCGGCTGCAGACGGCAGGTCGGAGTTGTTCTTCCGTCTTCTGTACGGCCTGGCTCTTGTCCGTTTGTGTGTTCAGTCTCTCACCTTCCATATGGAGTTTAAGGGAGAAAGGTGTGGGTACAGGGAAATGTGAAGGATCTAGTCTCGTAGGGGTGATACGGATTGGCGGGGTAGGTTCTGAGGACAACTGGCATTGTCTCAGAAGGTGACAGCCCCAGGATATCCCAGAGAGCTTTTATGCAGAGAGAGATTGGTTCTCTCAGACAGGGGATGCGAACACCTGTGCTGGCTTGGGGGGGGGGAGGGTCACAGAGATTTGGGGGTTCAGAGTTCTCTAGCCTTGCTTTGCCCGAAGCACCCCATCTCATGTTTTCAGGGGCCCCACCCCTTCCCCACCAGTTCCTAACGTGACGGGGTTGAGTGTGTGTCAGGTTCTGCAACTTTCCAAGCCCCAGGTCAGGCTCCAGGCTCGTCCTCGGCCACACGGTATGAACCACATACTATACAACTCACCTATTTAAAGTGGACAAATCAGTGGTTTGGGGTATATTACATTAAATTTTGAAAATTGTGGTAAAACATGTATAACATAAAATTTGCCATTTAACCATCAAAAAAAATTTTTAATGTTTATTTATTTATTTGGAGAGAGAGAGAGAGAGTGCGCGAGGTTGTGCGCACAGACAGGGGAGGGGCAGAGGGACAGGGAGAGACAGAATCCCAAGCAGGCTTCTGGCTGTCAGTGCAGAGCCTGACATGGGGCTCGATCTCACGAACCATGAGATCATGACCTGAATTGAAGTCAAGAGTTGGATGCTTACCTGACTGAGCCACCCAGGCATACTGCTGTCTTAACCATTAAAAAAAAAATTTTTTTTTAATGTTTTTATTTATTTTTGAGACAGACAGAGCATGAGCAGGGGAGAGGCAGAGAAAGAGAGGGAGACACAGAATCTGAAGCAGGCTCCAGGCTCCGAGCTGTCAGCGCAGAGCCTGATGAGGGGCTCGAACTCATGGAGTGTGAGATCATGACCTGAGCTGAAGTCGGACGCTCAACCGACTGAGCCACCGAGGCGCCCCCGTTTTAACCACTTTTAAGAGTACAATTCAGTAGCATGGATTACATTCACGAGGTTGTACAACCGGGCCCACTGTTTTCAAAACTTTTTCATCACCTCTACTAGAAACTCTGTGTCCATTGAACAATACCTCCAATTTCCCTGCCCCCTCTAGCCCTTGCAGCCTCTTCTTCAATTTCTGTCTCTATGCATTTGCCTATTGTGGATGTTTCATGGAAATGGAATCGCACAGTCGGTAGTTGACGGTGACTCTGTCTTCGAGCATCAGGTTTTCAGGGTTGATCCCTGTTGTAGGATGTGTCGGTGCTCCACTCTTTTTCAGGGCTGAATAGTATTCCATTGCATGGATGCTCCACATACTGTCTCTCCATTCGTCCACTGATGGACATTTGGGCTGTGTCCACCTTTTGGCTATTGTGAGTAGCGCTGCTGTGAACACTGTTGCACCAATATCTGCTCGACTCCCTGCTTTCATTTTTGAGGATCATATACATAGGAGTGGAATTGCTGGGCCCTATACTAATTCTATTTTTAGCTTTCTCAGGAACCATCATACTGTTTTCCACAGAGACGACGGCGTTTTACATTCCCTCCAGCAACGTATGAGGGTTCCGCTCTCTCCACATCGTTGCCAAAATTTGTTATTGCCTATTTAAAAAATTATGGCCGTGGGGCACCTGGGTGGCTCAGTCGGTTGGGTGTCTGGCTGTTGATTTCAGCTCAGATCGTGGTCTCCCCGTTTCTGGGATTGAGCCCCACAGCAGCCTCTGCTCTCACAGCGCAGAGCCTGCTTGGGATTCTTTCTTCCTCTCTCTCTGTACCCCCCACCTCAAAATAAATAAATAAACTTAAAAAAAAATTTTTTAAATCTTAAAATAATTTTAAATTATAAACAAAAATTTTTAAATTATAGCTATAGCTATCATGAAGTGGTATCGTGTGTGTGTGTGTGTTTTAAAGTTTATTTATTTATTTTGAGAGAGAGAAAGAGCACACGAGTGGGAAATGGGCAGAGAGAGAGAGGGCAAGAGAGAATCCTAAGGAGGCCCTGATCGGCACAGATCCCCATGTGGGGCCTGAACCCACAAACTGCGAGATCATGACCTGAGCCAAAACCAAGAGTCGGTGCTTAACAAACTGAGCCACTCAGGTGCCCCTGCATGTATGTGTTTTTAAAATGTTTCAAATTGTGGTAAAACACTTACCACACAAAATTTACCATCTTGGCCACGTTCAAGTGAACGGCAGTGGTATTAGGAGCGTCTGCATTTTGTGCAGCCGTCATCACCACCGTGTCCAGAACTCTTCATCTTGCCACACTGAAACTCCGTACCCATTAAACTGTCACCGTGTCCGTCTGCCAGCCCCCAGGCAACCACCAGTCTACTTCCTGTGCAATCATCTCCTGTAAACAGATCGTGCAGATCTTTGCCTTTTTGTGGCTGGCTTACTCACTCCGCACGACGTCCTCCAGGTTCCCCCATGTGGTAGCCTGGGTCAGAATCTCCTTCCTTTTTAAGGCTGCATAATACTCCATCCCGTGTGTGGACCACGATTCGTTTGAGATACGTGGGTTGCTTCCGTGTCCTAGACCGTGAATGATGTTGCTACAGACACGGGTCTGCAGATGTGTCTGTGGGGACCTGTTTTCAGTTCTTCTGGGTATACTCGCGGAAGTGGATGGTGAGATCACAGGTTGGATCTGTCTTTAATGCACGCTTCGAGTGGGTGAGGGATCTCATTTCTTCACATCCTAATTCTTGTTACTTGCCGTTTTCTGGTTTTCGCTTCTAGTTGCCATCCTAATGGGTATGAACTATATCTCACTGTGGTTTCGATGTGCGTTGCTCTAATGACTGATCACCCTGTCGTGCGCTCCTGGACCACTGGTGCGACTCCCCAGTGTTTATGATCAGCACTGAACCTGCGGGAACTCGGGGCCACAGCCGCTTACCCTCCGCTGCCTTATTCCCGCCTGCACTCCAGCCTTTGCCACCCCCAGTGTTAATCTGAGTATCGTGATGCCACCGCATGCCATCGGCCACCCGGGCCTCATCTTCCCTGACATAGAGGTTCTCCGTGGACTTCTCCAGTATGTGGGCAGCCCTCTCCCAGAATCCCGTGTTCAGTGGTCCTGGGGGCACAGCCTGTATATCAGCCTGAAAACAGGTGGCACACTCAAAACTGGGCTGATTGGGGTGAGTTTAAATAAAGGGAATTTTACCAAACTGTGGGCGGGGCTTAGGGAAAACAAAAACGGTGAGTGAGGAGGGGCGCCTGAGTGGCTCAGTTGGTTGAACGTCCGACTTTGGCTCAGGTCATGATCTCACGATTTGTGAGTTCAAGCCCCACATGGGGTGTCATTGCAGAGCCTGCTTTGGATCCTCTGTCCCCCTTTCTCTCTGCCCCATTCCTGCTCATTCGCTCTCTCTCAAAAATGAATAAACATAAAAAAGAAAAAAAAGATCCTAACTGCCAGTTCCCTCCTCCGCCCTCGTGGACAAACCCCTCCTCTTAAAAAAAAGAAAAGAAAAAGGCGAGTGAGGTGCACAGGGCCCTGGCGACAATAGGGACATCCCCAGAACTGACAGGACAAGGGGAGAGCAGTTCTGGAACCCAGAACGGGGGCCTGAGCAGAGAGGGCCTCCTGAAAGGAACTGCAGCCGGTGGAGAGGGGTGCAGCCAACCCTCAGAGAATAAGTAGCAGACCTCTCTCTCTCCCCCCGCGACAGGACCCTGCTCCTGTCCCTGAGGGTCAGTCCGTGGGAGGCCAGCACGGTGGAGAAAGCTGGAAGGTGGGTCAGAAGGGGAAAACGAAGACACGTAGCTCCATTCTTGCGGTTACTTTGTATTAGTCCAGATGCTTCTTGTCATAAAACACATGACACGGTGATTAAACAACCGGGATTTGCTTCTCTGAGAGCGAACCAGCAGAGATTTGGAGGTTGCAAATGCGGGTTTTGCTCAGCAGCTCAGTGATGCCGTAATCCCGAGGCAGGATCTCTGTCTTTCTTGTCTGGGCCTCGAGATGGTGGACCCTGTGCCAAGTGCCACAGCCCCACGAGACCGCCACAGTGCAGGAAGGGCGGGCCGGGGGTCCCCGGGACTCCTCTTAGCCTCTCCTGCTTACGGGAATCAGTCTCCCCCTGAGAGCTGGGGGGGCGGCGACTCTCCTCGGGAACCCCCTGTGGGGGTGAGAAGGGGGAACGGCTGTGGGCACGCAGCCCTGGGATCACTCTTGGTAACACGGAGATCACCCTGCCCCCAGGGAGTGCTCCCCTCACGGTCTGGTTTGTTGTCAAAGCACAAAATGCAGCGACAAATAGGCTCAAACGTGACCGGGTTGCTCTGAGCCGCCCTGGCTCATCTCTCAGTGGGGAAGCTCTCCCTCCCTTTCAGGTAGCCTTCTGAGGCCAGTTCCTCCTCCTTCGCTCAGGTGGGCCGGGAGTTCACTTCCACAACAGACCTAGAGAGCCAGAGACTCTCTGGAAAAGTCCCTGAGGCAAGCAAAATACAATTGGCGTGGCGACCAGCTTGGAATGAGGGAAGGAAAAAACGAGAAGAAAACCCAGCACGTGTTAATGTTTCAATAAGTGACCCTGACCTGAAACTTGGATATGGATTCCTTACCCTCAAGGCCATGGCTGACACTCAGCTGGGACCCCCGGGAGGACCACACAGCCTGCTGAGGTATCAGAAAGCCTCAGACCTAGTTAGTGGGGACGCCCTCTATGTCCCCAGAAGTACGGCTGCCTCAGCCCTTCCCCAGAGACGGGGTTCCTCTAGGAGCCCCGCGCCACCTGCGGCCACCATCCCCACTGGTCAGAGCCCCCGCTTGCCCCTCAGGGAAGCACTTTGAACCTACCCCGTGGTGACTACACACAGCTCTTCTGTAGAACCAAAAGTACAGATCAAGACAAAACCTCCAGGCCCGTGGAGTTCCAATCAGAAGCAGTGACCCTGTGCTGCTCACTCTGGCCAGCTTCTCCCAGGACGACTGGGCCCTGGGACCACAGCGCCTGGAGGCCCCTGGAGGAGACTGCTCTGGCCGCCCACCTTCCTCTACAAACCGCCTTACGGGGGAGGCCCAGGGAGCCTTCCAGAACAGCAGCACTCTCCCTTCCCTGCCTGGACTATAGGACTCACGACATCATATGCCTGTCCCTTTAGCGTCTGTCTCTGTCACTAGGCTTTTGGCCCCACGAGGGCAGGGTGCTATGTGCGTGTGAGCACCCAGCGTCTAGACCAGGGTCTGCCGAGAGGTCACTCGGCCTCTACTTACGGCAAATGCATCACCGTCCTGTTATGTACACCCTCCTTTTCTCATTGTTCTGGGACCATCAACATTGTTTCTTTTCTGTTTCCTCATGTGTCATTTAATGGTGTGGAATCAAAGCCCCACTTAAAAAAGATTTTTTTTTTTTAAATGTTTATTCTTGAGAGACAGAAACAGAGCACGAGAGGGAGAAGGGCAGAGGGAGAGAGGGAGACACAGAATCCGAAGCAGGCTCCGGGCTCTGAGGTGTCAGCACAGAGCCCGATGCGGGGCTTGAACCGACGAACCATGAAACCATGACCTGAGCCAAAGTTGGTTGCTCAACCGACTGAGCCACCCAGGCGCACCTCAGAGCCCCATTTTCTAGGACACGAAGCTATTTACAGTTCCTTAAATTGTGAATTACCACAGAAGGAGGTTCAGTTGAGCCCTGGGTGTTTGCCAGCCTTGCATCGCTAGTGGCCTACAGGGGGGCGATGCCCTCACCGCCCCCCCACTCCCTCCCCCGCACTCAGAAGCTGCTTGGCTGGGCTGGTTTGAAGGTGACCCTCTGGAAAAGCCAGGACATTTGTAGAATACTTGTGGATGATACTGGGTGAAAGTACTCTTTGCTGGGAACCTGCAGCCTGTGTTCACCATGCTGGAGGCCTCCCAGTGAGCACAGCTGGGGTTCCTGGACCCCGTGGTGGGATTGCCTGTAATTAGGACCTGGGGTCCCTCCCTGTTGCACTGGCAGCGGCTGGGTCTCCGCCTCTGGGACTGGCAAAGGCTGCACAGAGCTGGGCTCTGCGGGGCCCAAGCTCCTGGCCCGGGTGCTGGCATTGCCGACAGAGCCTTTAGGATGCCAGGCACTGCCGGGTCTTAGGGGGGACATTGCATCAGGACAGCTGCCTTTTTCCCAGGGGCTGGGGCATCTCGGGCCGAGAGCCAGGCCAGGCTGTGAGAGGGGCTTGGCCCCCACTTATCGCTCAAGGTCCTTGAATAACAGTGGATAACAGAGAGGGCGGCTCTCAGGCTTCTCTGGCTGGGCAGGGCCACAGGGGTTGGGCAGGGCTTGTGGTATCCCCGGGGACTTAAAAACAGGGCCCTCAGGGCAGTCAGCCCACACCTTCCTTCCCAACTGCAGCAACATGGCCTTTCTCTGGCTTCTCTCCTGCTTCGCCCTTGTGGGGGCTGCCTTCGGTCGTGAGTGTCGGGATCCCAGGGGTGGGCCTGCTGGGCCTGGAGTCGGCTTGCGGGGAGGCCCTGAGCTCCCAGCGGCCCCGCGGCCAGGCCCATTGAAGGAGCCCGAGAGGCTCTGTCCAGAGTGAGCCTTGGGGGCTGGCTAAGAGGGACTTTAGAGACCCCTTCTCTGCACCCTTGGGTCTCTTACCCAGACAGGCAAACTGAGGCTGCGGAGAGCACAGGGGTCCTCTTGGGGCCCTCTGAGCCCTTACACTCTGAGACAAGAGGGTACCAAAGAGTTCTTTGGCCCAGAAGTGGCTTGGGCAGGGGTGCCGTGGGCAGAGTGAGGGTATGGTTGCAGGAGACTCTCAGTGCCTCCTCCTAGGATTTTTATTTATTGTGCCAGGCACTTTCAAAGCCCTTCATTTTCCATTAAAAAAAAGAAGAAGAAATAATAGAAAATACAGAAAATGACATTCCAGCCATGTACCTACCATCAGGGTTTTGTAAATATTACCTTTTTGCAGACTGGCCTCAGGTACTTCTTTTTAAAACATAAAATAGATTCAGCTATAGTTACCTTCTCCCTCCTCCCCTAGAGGAAGATGAACCCAATTCCGAACTTGCTGTGTGGGTTTTACTAATTTAGTACATGTTTATAAATCCATAAACTCTGTACAATAGTTGTATAAGCTTTCACAAACAGTATTATACTCTATGTCAATTTTAAAACATGGCTGGGGCGCCTGACTGGTGAAGCTGGTGGAGCCTCCGACTCTTGATCTCAGGGTCAAGGGTTCAAGCCCCACGTTGGGCTTAGAGGTTACTTTAAAAAAAAAAGCGCCTTTTCCCACCCACCTGATGCTTTAGATTTATCCCCATTGGTGCGGAGACCCATTCACTGTAATCACAGTAAAGTACTCAGCTGTGTAAATACATCCTGGTTTAGCTCTAATGTTTTTGCTGTTGCAAAGAAAGCGATTAGTATGATGACATATGTTTTGGCAATAATGATCTGCACGGAGTCACCCGGGGGCAGCAGGGCGGGCACTGACCTGTAGAGAAGCCTGCGTTGCCACAGGGAGCGGGGGAGGGAGGGCTGCCTGGTGGTCGGGCCTGCACCAGCCTGACCTTCCTTGTGCGGGTGCTGAGAAGTCCCCAGGTCCCGGCACAGCAAGTGCGTCACAGACACATTAAGTACACCTGTCTTTTCTCATCCTCTGACAGTTCGAGCCCATGTTTTGTGTTTTCCCCCCTGTGTTCTTGTACGGTGCAAAGTCCTGTTTTATTAAATAATTAAGAAACTAAAACTTGACACGATGAATAGTTCCTGAAACCTCTGGAAAAGAAAAGTCAGCGTAGGCACAGAAGGGTGGAACGTACCGGTTCTTACCGGCTTCAGCAAAGCGTCAGGGTTCTGGACTCCCCGTGTACTTGGGGTTGGCCGATTTCACTGCTCCCATCTAAAAGGTGAGCTTTGACCTGTGAGGTTAGCCTCGGGTGCTCCCCAGTTTACTGAGGAAAATGAGCCCTGGAGATTCAGTGACGCCCTGAGGTCTCTCACAGCATGAAGGCTGGGCCTGGGAGTCCAGCCAGGCAGTCTGATTTCTCAGCCTGTTTTCTGCTCCTTCATCAGGAAGTCCCCCGGCAGGACCTGCCCCTGGCCTCTGCATCCCTGGCAGGGTGCCTGGGGGCTGGCTTCACGCGGGGATCCCTGTTGCTAGAGGTTGAGGACTGCGGCCAGAAGTCGCCTGGAGGGTGGTTTGGGATCCTGGTGGAAGGAAGCAGGAGTTCTGTGGACTCTGGGCCTCAGCCTTCTTCCCTCTTCTCCTACTCCCCCAGAATGTGGGGTCCCCGCCATCCAACCTGTGCTGAGTGGCCTGTCCAGGATCGTCAATGGCGAGGACGCTGTCCCGGGCTCCTGGCCCTGGCAGGTGTCCCTGCAGGTGAGGGGGTTTTCTGTGAAAGAGTGGGGGACACACTGGGGTGTTAGCCCAGCTGGGGCTAGGCTGGGAGCTTCTGGTGTCCAGCTAAGCCTGACCCTCCCCATGTCCCTCCAGGATAAAACCGGCTTCCACTTCTGCGGGGGCTCCCTCATCAGCGAGGACTGGGTGGTCACTGCTGCCCACTGTGGTGTCAGGTGAGGCCTGTGCGGGCTCAGGGCTCTGCTTCTGGCCACATGTGGGGGTGAGGAGGGAGCAGGGCCCACTCCCAGTCCTTAACCCCCATTGATTCCTCTAGGACATCCCACGTGGTCGTGGCTGGGGAGTTTGACCAGCACGCAAATGAGGAGAACATCCAGGTCCTGAAGATCGCCAAGGTAGGCCCGAGCCCTGCCCAGCTGGCCCAGGAGGCCCAGCTGCGGGGCTGGGGACAGCGGCAAGAAGGTCAAGACCCTTGGGCTGCTTGAGAACACAGGAGCCCGAGTGGCTGGGCTCGCCTCCAAGTTCTCATTCCGGGCTCCTGTGGATCTGTTTTCCCCACGGGGGCCGCCAGGAAAAGGGCTTGGACCCTGCCGATTGCTGACTAATCCGAGGGCCTAACTTTGTCGTTTTGGCTCCGCCCCACAGGTTTTCAAGAACCCCAAGTTCAACATGCTGACCATCCGTAACGACATCACCCTGCTGAAGCTGGCCACGCCTGCCCGCTTCTCCGAGACCGTGTCCCCTGTGTGCCTGCCCGCGGCTACGGATGAGTTCCCCCCTGGTTTGCTGTGCGCTACCACGGGCTGGGGGAAGACCAAGCACAATGGTGAGCACCACCTGGCCTTTTCACCCAGGAAACTTATCTGGGGCTGGGGCTGAGCAGCGGGGGTCTCCAGGTGGGACCCATATGGCTTTTCCTTTTTTTCTCGTCTAAATTGCTACACACTCTGAAACCTTTCCATTTATTTATTTATTTAAAACCCTCTTTTAAAAAAAAGTTTATTTTGAGAGAGACAGTGCAAGTTGGGGAGGGGAGGAGAGAGAGGGAGACACAGAATCCAAAGCAGGCTCCAGGCTCTGAGCTGTCAGCACAGAGACCAATGCAGGGCTCGAACCCATGAAACTGGGAGATTTCATGACCTGAGCCGAAACCAAGAGTCGGACACTTAACCCACTGAGCCACCCAGGCGCCCCTAAAACCCTCTTAATGAAAACCTTCGGAACATGAATAAAGATGAGCTTAAATACTGCACACTTGAAGACGAAGTTGCTGAAGAAACGCCCAAGTACCAGCAGGTGGCACTCTCACTACGTTGCAACGAGGTCCCCACGGTCGGGTTTCCAGCCTGGACTCCTCTCCAGACTTGAGGCGGGCGCTTGTGTCAAGCTCGCCGTGAAGTCTGGGCCGGGAGTCAGATGTCCCGGTGTGGTTCGGGGCCCTGAGAGTCCGGCTGGGTCTCCCCTCCCCCGGCTGCTCCCTCTGCTGACGATCTTCCTCCGGGGCCCCGGGTGCTCCTGCCCAGGCCCCGGCTCACCCTCTGGTCCTTGAGCGGGACGGAGGCGGCCAGGAAAGGGCAGCAGGAGGACGGTGCTCCCCCATCTGCCACCCAGAGCGGCGGGTCCCCAGCAGGGGCCCCGTGAAAAGGACGTCAGCCCCCTTCCCCGGAGGGGAGGCAGTGCCCCCCGCCCACCACACGGGCTGCCAGGGCAGGGCTCGCGTGAACAGCTGTGCTGGAAGCCATGTCACCACTGCCTGGTGTGGAATGGGAGAGGAAGGGGTCCCGCAGGGACTGACTGTTAGGTCTGAGGGAAGGTGGGGAGCTCCGTTTCCGAGGTCATGGTGATGGGGAAGGACTGGGAGCAGGCAGGGGGCAGGCAGGGTCTCCTCCACCCCGGGGTGGGCCGGCTGGGTGAGGGCTCCTGACCTCCGCTCCCCCGCCCGCCCCCGCCCCCTGTGTCCCTCCAGCCAACAAGACCCCCGACAAGCTGCAGCAGGCGGCCCTGCCCCTCCTGTCCAACGCCGACTGCAAGAAGTTCTGGGGCAGCAAGATCACGGACGTGATGATCTGCGCCGGGGCCAGCGGCGTCTCGTCCTGCATGGTAAGGCCTGGCTCCGCCCCTCCCCGCCGGCCCCGCCCCCGCCCCGCCCCCGCTCGGGCCAGGGGGCTGCTCCTTTCTGCCGCGTCGGCTCCACCCCACCGGGCGGCCGTGGTGCTGGGGGCCCCCACCCCAGCCAGCCAGGGGAGAGTGTCAGCCACGTGCCCCAGGCCCACCAGGAGTAGGCGACAGAGCTGGGCCTGCCACGTGGCCCAGATCGGAGAGCCTCCTGCCCGGTCTCTGCCCCCACACTTGTCATTTGTCTGCACAGAACCTGCGCGGGGGCAGGTCAGGGCGCACACCGGGGCCCCGGCACCCCGCTTCAGGCTTGTAAACAGGTCCTTTCTCCTCCTGCAGGGCGACTCTGGCGGCCCCCTGGTCTGCCAGAAGGACGGAGCCTGGACCCTGGTGGGCATCGTGTCCTGGGGCAGCGGCACCTGCTCCACCTCCGTCCCCGCCGTGTACGCCCGCGTCACCGAGCTCATTCCTTGGGTTCAGGAAATCCTTGCCGCCAACTGAGCCTCTTTCTCCCACCGTCCCAACCCCGAGTGTTTCCAATAAAAGCATGTGACGGGAGGCACTGAGTTACCCTGTGTCTCTGTGTGACCTGGGAGTCGCGGGGCTGCAGTATCACTGTGACCCAGGGCCGGTGTTACCAGCGTCTTTCCCAGTTAATCCTGCTTTCTTAGAAAGATCTAGCTTTATTTTCCATCCTCCCTGCTCAGGACTCCACTCGAGGTAGAACTGAGTTTCTATCTGCTGGAGCCAGCTTTACCCAAGGAGCTCTCTGGAAGGGTGCGGTCCTCGGCCAGGCTATGCAGTTCGTAGCCCTCACCCTGTGCTCCAGGCACCTTCCCCTGCCTCTAGCCCCCTGCGCCCCCTGCGCCCCCTGCGCCCCCCTGCCCTTTGCCCTTCCCTGCCTGGGGTCTGCTGCACAGGCTGGATACACATTAACCTGTGCAGGTCGGGAAATACCCAACAGGCACCGGCGCTTGTCCCCTGTGCCCTGGCGGCCCCCTCCTCGTCCTCTGTATTTCTGGGTTCCGCAGTTAAATCTAGAGGCCGGATCAGACGCGGGGTCACCCCCTTGGCCAGGCTGTAGGTGGGGGCCGCTTCCTTGGTCAGGAGCCCTCAGGGCTGGCTGGCTCTCTTTCGGTGAGGTGAGCTGACTCTGACACTCACCGCCTGGGTCCGTTGGTTCTTCCAGGGCTTGCACGCTGGAGGCAACTTAATTTGAACACTCATTTCTCATATATTATCTAGAATACTTCCACAGAGACACCCCCATCTGTCAGTTACCCAGTGGTGCTGTTGGTTTAGCACATGGAGGGGAAAGTTTACCTCCTTTTCCTTCACGAAATTTTTTCACGTTTTTTCTTTCACTGATTTTTAGGATAATGAATTTGTTCTCTATCATCCTCCAAAGGCAACCCAGTTCATTATGCGTTTTTTTTTTTTTTTTTTATGTTTATTTTTGAGGGGAAGCGGGGAGGGGCAGAGAGAGAGAGAGAGAGGAAGACACAGAATCTGAAGCAGGCTCCAGGCTCTGAGCTGTCAGCACAGAGCCTGATGAGGGGCTTGAACCCACAAACTGTGAGATCATGACTTGATCCGTAGTTGATCACTTAATGGGCTGAGCCACCCAGTCAACCCAATTTTTTAAAAGTAGGCTCCACACCCAGCACAGAGCCCAGCGTGGGGGTTGAACTCACAACCCTGAGATCAAGTCCTTAGCTGAGATGAAGAGTCGGACCCTTAACCGACTAAGCCACGCAGGCGCCCCAAGTTCATTATGTTTTCGCATATTAGAATTATGTCATTTCCTGTGGATTTAAACGTATATGAGGGTTTTGATCCATCGTAATTATGTCCTTATTGAAGCTCAGGTTGTGTCCCCTCAACCAGTGGGAGCTTCTCCCATTGGCTCAGAGGCGTTGTGACATGGTCCAAGTAGGGGTGTCATAGCTTCCTTGCTGTCCAATGTGACAAGACACCTCAGGCCCGGAATCAGCGCTCTGACCAAAAATCCCTGGTTTCTTTTAGTTGGGAAAGGAATTTCAAGACCACAGTCTGGGTGTGGGGGATGCTCATGGTTATCGGATTGTTTCTAGGCCTTTCCAGTGGACCGAGCAAGGAAATATTTGAAGGTAAATAATTTGAAAGATGAAGTACCTCATGAGTTCCTACTGGTATTTCAAATCACAGACCAAAGGTGTTTTTACTTCACTGTACATAGAATACATCGGCATGTGAGAATGAGAAGCTTCACTCTCAAGGACACGGGGGCTGATGGAACTAGAGTATTCTAAATTTATGTCTGCTTCATCTCATATCACACACATGAGCTGCGGGAGAACAATACTGTCTTCACCAATATAATGAGTGAAAACAAATTGTATTTTGCTGTCCTTGATTAAAAAAAATTAATGTTTATTTTTATGAGAGAGAGAGAGAGAGAGACAGAGCACAAGCAGGGGAGGGGCAGAGAGAGGGGGAGACACAGAATCAGAAGCAGGCTCCAGGCTCTGAGCTGTCAGCCCAGAGCCCGACGCGGGGCTTGAACTCGCAAACTGTGAGATCATGACCTCAGCCAAAGTCAGACGCTCAACTGACTAAGCCACCCAGGTGCCCCTTCTGTCCCCAGTTTTAAATAGTTGTTGGACCTTTCAGCCCTTGAGTGATTGTGAATTTGGGGCTCACTGCTGGTCTTCGTGGCCGTGCCTCTGTAGCCGGTTTGATGAGGGAAGTTCATTCTCTGGTAGGTTTCTAGGAAAGGCTCGTGGGATTAATGCTGAGATCGTGCGCGGCCAGGGCAGTGTGTGTCCAAAACTATCAATTTATGGCATAAAAACAGACACATAGACCAATGGAATAGAATAGAAACCCCAGAACTAGACCCACAAACGTATGGCCAACTCATCTTTGACAAAGCAGGAAAGAACATCCAATGGAAAAAAGACAGTCTCTTTAACAAATGGTGCTGGGAGAACTGGACAGCAACATGCAGAAGGTTGAAACTAGACCACTTTCTCACACCATTCACAAAAATAAACTCAAAATGGATAAAGGACCTGAATGTGAGACAGGAAACCATCAAAACCTTAGAGGAGAAAGCAGGAAAAGACCTCTCTGACCTCAGCCGTAGCAATCTCTTACTCGGCACATCCCCAAAGGCAAGGGAATTAAAAGCAAAAGTGAATTACTGGGACCTTATGAAGATAAAAAGCTTCTGCACAGCAAAGGAAACAACCAACAAAACTAAAAGGCAACCAACGGAATGGGAAAAGATATTTGCAAATGACACATCGGACAAAGGGCTAGTATCCAAAATCTATAAAGAGCTCATCAAACTCCACACCCGAAAAACAAATAACCCAGTGAAGAAATGGGCAGAAAACATGAATAGACACTTCTCTAAAGAAGACATCCGGATGGCCAACAGGCACATGAAAAGATGTTCAACGTCGCTCCTTATCAGGGAAATACAAATCAAAACCACACTCAGATACCACCTCACGCCAGTCAGAGTGGCCAAAATGAAGAAATCAGGAGACTATAGATGCTGGAGAGGATGTGGAGAAACGGGAACCCTCTTGCACTGTTGGTGGGAATGCAAATTGGTGCAGCCGCTCTGGAAAGCAGTGTGGAGGTTCCTCAGAAAATTAAAAATAGACCTACCCTATGACCCAGCAATAGCACTGCTAGGAATTTACCCAAGGGATACAGGAGTGCTGATGCATAGGGGCACCTGTACCCCAATGTTTATAGCGGCACTCTCAACAATAGCCAAATTATGGAAAGAGCCTAAATGTCCATCAACTGATGAATGGATAAAGAAATTGTGGTTTATATACACAATGGAATACTACGTGGCAATGAGAAAAAATGAAATATGGCCTTTTGTAGCAACATGGATGGAACTGGAGAGTGTGATGCTAAGTGAAATAAGCCATACAGAGAAAGACAGATACCATATGGTTTCACTCTTATGTGGATCCTGAGAAACATAACAGAAACCCATGGGGGAGGGGAAGGGAAAAAAAAAAAAAAAAAGAGGTTAGAGTGGGAGAGAGCCAAAGCATAAGAGACTGTTAAAAACTGAGAACAAACTGAGGGTTGATGGGGGGTGGGAGGGAGGGGAGGGTGGGTGATGGGTATTGAGGAGGGCACCTGTTGGGATGAGCACTGGGTGTTGTATGGAAACCAATTTGACAGTAAATTTCATATTAAAAAAATAAAAAATAAATAAATAAAAAAGAAAAAAAAAAAAACTATCAATTTATTGCCTCTCAGCTCCAAATTCACACTTACACACCCGCTCTGCCATACTGGATGGAATTCCTGAAAGCATTTCTTTTGCACAATGAACACAATGTCACATCTGCTCATAGAAGTTTCTGGAGGGACACTGCAGGAGGAAGGTTCCTGCGGTTAGAGGATTGGTCAGCATGGCAGGTGTGAGGGTGTTCACGGGGCTCCGCGCCAGCCCCTCCGAAACACAGGCGGTCCCTCAGCAATCTCACAGCCCTGGTTCCTCCCAGGGGCCACCCTCCCACGGTCCATCCAACCTGGAGACAATCTGGCCTCCTGCTCTCTGCCCACCTGTCCTCCAGGTGAGGGCTTTCTTCTGCGGCTGTCCGCACGTGGACACCAGCTATGCTGGCCCGTTTTCCACAGCCGCCGCCGCATTTTGCTTTGCCACCAGTGATGTGTGAGGGTTCCAATTTCTCCCCATCCTCACCCTTTTTTAAAATCATAAGCCCTTGGGGCACCTGGGTGGCTCAGTCGGTTAAGCGTCTGACTTCGGCTCAGGTCGTGATCTCACAGTTTGTGGCTCAAGCCCCGCCTTCGACTCTGTGCTGATGGCTCAGAGCCTGGAGCCTGCTGCGGATTCTGTGTCTCCGTCGCTCTCTGCCCCTCCCCTGCTCATGCTGTCTCTCAAAAAATGAATAAACATTGAAAAAAATTTGTTAATTATAAGCCCTTATCCTGTCTTGCTAGGACATTGCTTTGAATGTGTAATATTTCACTAATTTGATGCTATTGTTAATGAGATAGCTTTCTTAATTTCCTTTTCAGAATGTCTATTACAGGTGTAGGTATATACAACCTCAGCTGATGTTTGCATGTTACTCTTGTACCTTGAAACTTCTCTGAAGTTATTAGCTTGAATCACTCGCTTGTCCATTCTTTGGGATTTTCTAATGAAAAAAACCTTTTTTATGTTTATTTATTTATTTTGAGAGGGAGAGAGACAGAGCATCAGCAGGGGAGGGGCAGAGAGAGAGGGGGAGAGGGAGAAACCCAAGCAGGCTCTGTGCTGTCAGTGCAGAGCCCGACCCTGGGCTTGATCTCACAACCATGAGATCCTGATATGAGCTGAAACCAAGAGTCCAGCACTTAAACGACTGAGCAACCCAGGCGCCCCTAATTTTTTTTTTTTTTAATTTTAAATAGGCTCCACACCCAATGTGGGGCTTGAACTCAAAACCCTGAGATCAAGAGTCACATGCTCTACTGACTGAACCAGTCAGGTGCCCCTGGGATTTTCTGTATGTAGGATCAAGTCATGTGCAAATAGATATAGTTGTACTTTTTCCTTTCCAATTTCCATGACTTTTTTTTTTTCTTGTCTAAATTGTTCTGGCCATACTTTCCGGTATAATATGGGTCAGCAGTGGTGAAAGCAGGCCTCTTTGTCTTGTTCCTGATCTTAGAGGGAAGGCTTTCAAACCTTCACCATTGGATACAATGTTACCTGTGTGTTTTTCATAAATGCCCTGTATCATTGAGTGAGTTCTTTTGTATTTTTCGTTTCCTTTGTGCTTTTTATCATGGAAGGATGTTGAATTTTGTCAAAGGCTTTTTGTTTTTGGGTTTTTTTTCCTGCACCATTTGAGATCATCATATGGGTTTTTCTTCATTCGGTTAACGTGGTGCATTCCACTGTTCCATCTCTTAGGTCCAACCACCTTTGTGTGCTTGGGATAAATCCCACTTGGCCATGGTGTATAATCTTTTTAGTATGCCTTTGGATTTGGTTTGTTGGTATTTTTATGGAGGGCTTTCACTTCTATACTCATCAGAGATACTGGTCTACAATTTTCTTTTTTTGTAATGTTTTATCTGGCTTTGGTTTCAGAGTAACACTAGCCTCCTAATTTCATTGTGTTGTGATTTTCTAATATGGCTGTTTGGCTCATTAATTTTCTGCATTTCCTCTTTTCTATTATAAATATTTCAGGATTTAAACTTCCTTCCAAGCATTGCTGTCATTGCAGCCCATAAATTTTGATATGTAGTATATAGTTCTCAGTATTTTTTATTTCCACTATGATTTCTTCAACTCATGAGCTGTGTAGCAATGTGTTCTCTCCTGCTCTAGTGAGCTTTTTATGAAAGAATGACATAATACAAGAAAAAGCACAAGTTGTGTATAGTTTGATGAATTTTTTAATGTTTATTTATTTTTGGGAGAGAGAGAGAGAGAGACAGAGGGAGGGAGAGAATCCTAAGCAGGCTCTGTGCTGTCAGCGTGAGCCCAACACAGGTCTCAATCCCACAAACCCCGAGATCATGTCCTGAGCTGAAATCAAGAGTTGGTTGCTCAACTGACTGAGCCACCCAGGTGCCCCTCCGAGAGAGTTTCTTAACCTACCTTCTAACCCATCAATTTCTCAACTGCATTAATTTTACTATTAATCCTTCTATTATGTTCTTTACTTCAGTCACTGTGGTTTTCATGCCTAGTATTTCTAGTTGGTCCTTCTTTTTCAAGTTTCTTGTTCTTATGTGATACTGCTAGCAAATGATCTCATCTTGCTTGGTATGGTTTTTAACCTATTTTGTCTCAGTCCATTCCCCCCCCCCCCCCCCCCCGCCCATCTGTTTCCAATGGAACCTGTAATTCCCATTTGTGGATTTCTTTTGAAGGAGCTGAGGTCCTCAGAATTCTCCTTATTTTGGACTAAGAGCACATATTCCCACGGGGCACAGAGTCCTGGGTCCTGTGACACACATGGAGAGAGGCCAGTGTGCCTGCTGGGTGCCAGTCCCCTGAGCTCAGGACCCAGAAGCCGTGGATGAGCCTCAGGAATGCAGCTACAGCTCAGCACTGCCCTTCCCACGGGGAGACTGTTCTGGGCTGCATTTGGTGCTCAGTCCCCAGGAAGAAGCAGAACCCAGAGGGGGTTGGAGGGGTGGTGGGGCCACGGAGGTGGTCTTTCTGTCCTCCTCGGCTCCTCACCTGCAGAGTTTCCGCACGACCCATTTATCCCCGAGGACATCTGCACCAGCTGTCATAGGTGGGCCGGGGGCGGGCACCCATTGCCCCAGACAGAATTCTAACCATTCACTTCTGCTTTATTCTCCCACAGCTGAGCCTCCTGCCATTGGCCACAGCGCTGGCCACACACCACCGGTGGTTCAGAGCGTCCTTTCCCCTCCCAGGTCTTTCTCCCACTTGTCTCCTTATCTCCATGTTTCTCTCCAGATTTCCTTCAAGATTGATCTTGCGGGAGGCTGCCTCCTCGAGTCTGAAAATCGCAGTCCTGGGTTAAGATTGTCACCTAGTGGCCAATGTGAGAAGTGCATGGCTGTGCCCTCCCCTGACTTCCTTCTAACTCTGTGCTGTGCAAAAATAGAAGGTAAGCGATAAGTGATTTTGCATTATCTGGTAGCCTTACTAAAAAAGTTAGAAGAAATAGGTGATTTAATTTTATTAAAGCATTTTATTTAACCCAGTATATCCACGTATCATTTTGACATGTAATCAATGTTTTATTTTATATTTTATTTTATATTTCATTTAATTTCATTTTATTTTACAGGGGATTGAGAGGCAAAGGGAGAGAGATAGATAGATAGATAGATAGAGAGAGAGAGAGAGAGAGAGAGAGAGAGAATCTTAAGCAGGCTCCATGCTTAGTGCAGAGCCCAACATGGGGCTTGATCTCACAACCCTGGGATCATGACCTGAGCCTAAATCAGGAGACAGATATGCAACCGACTGAGCCACCCAGGTGCCCCTAATGGTATATTTTACATTCTTTTTCTCATACTAAGTCTTTGAAGTCCAGTGTGTAACTTGCAACTTCCAGCACATGTCACGTAAGATGCTAAATTTTCATCAGGGATCCTTGGTCTGCCTTTAAGTTTCATAAAAATTACAGCTGAACGGGTTTGATTTATATCCAAGTTGTTCCAAATACGAATTTTTGCAATTAGTTAAGTACAGTTAATCAAGAAGTTCCACTGTTTATCTGGGAGTCTGTCCCACTTTGCTAAGAGACCCTCTGTAGGACAGCTGCCCCCTCTTCTTGTTCTGAGCTGAACCGTGTTTGACACAACGCATGCTTCCCACTTTCTCTCTGTCCACCGGTGAACTTGCTTCTTCCTACCTACCTGAAACATCTGAATGGATCCGACGAGAATGTTCGCCCTTCAGAACTGCAGGATGTCACAGTCACCCATGTCACTACTCACCGTGAGTCACTACTCACGGGTCACCCATCAGCCGGCGTCTGTACCCACAGCCTAGTGGATCCTGGGGCGGTTTACAGCCCAGCCGCTGGCAACCTCAGCTGTCAGTCCTCTCTGGGAATTTCCTCAGCTGAAGAGAACGATTGAGAAGGCCACGCCTCCTTTCTGGGCAGCCACAGCCCTGATTGGTCAGGGGGTTTGTAAACGCCCAATCTCTTCACCTAAAATGGGGGTAAGGAGGGGAGCGCCCTTTCGCTCTCCGCCTGACTCTGCGGCCGGTCCTCCTGAACCAGGTAGGGAGGTCCCTCTGATAAACTTTTCTCCCGCTGGTCTCCATCTAGGGTGGGCCCCAGGAAGCAGATGCCAGGATGGGGTTCTGGAGCTGGACCTAGGGCTGCTGGCTGGCAGCGGGGACTCCTGGCCTGTGTCCCTGGCACAAGGTAACAAGCTGTTAAAGTGCCCACCACCGATGAACGGGGCAGTGTTCTGGTGGACGAGAGTTCACCAGTGGGTTCCATGTATCAGGAGTTTGATAAACATGGAGGGAGGGAGAAACCATCAGGGCAGTGAAATGGCGTGGCTGTTGCTAAGCACAGTTAAGGTTTGGGGAAAGAGAAACGAAAAGGCTGAGACTGATTCACGGGCAATTCAAAGCTCCGCGGGAGAGCCAGCGTTGCCCTGTTGGGAGCACGGGAAGAGGTGCTCCCTGCCTGTGTTCTCAGCCTCAGCAGAGAAAGCTGAGGACTGGGTCCGGGACTGCGTCATGGAGCAGAGGCTTCCAAAGCTGACCTAGGCGAACGTAGCTCGGCCACGAGGTCAGGGTCCTGCAGGACAGCAGGCACCCCCAGCGTCGGCCCCACCTCCCCTTCTGGCGGCGATGCTGCGCCAGGCCTGCTAAGAGATGAAGGACGCTGTGCCCCAAGGGCTCTTCGGGCCCGTGTGAGCAAGATGGCGCCTGGACGCCAGGAGTGCTGGGTCAAGAGGACCAGAACCTCACACCAGCACGGGGAGAGATTTTGTCGATTTGTGAGCATTGTTCCAGGTCAAAGGTGCAAGCCCCTGGCCAGGCCCCCAGTGAACGGTGCCCACATGCTGCCAGAATGGCTCCCGGGAGCACGGAAGGCAACCCTGGGCCACCGTCAATGAGGAGGAAATGCCAGAGTTGTGGCGGGGGAGGGTTGTGAGGGGCAGAAGTAGACGTAATAGATAGAGGGAGTGTGCTGCATAGGGCAGAACTCCCAGGGGATGACCGGTCCACGGGAAGCCTCGGGAGACATGCCCACCTCCTGAAGCAGTAGAGAATGTGCTGGAGAGCGGCCCCAGCAGGGCTCAGAAGTTCACTTGGGCTCCCCGCGCCAGGCCAGGACGGGGGTAGGAGGCACTACTACAGAACCGAGCTGCCGATGGCCGCGTGTTGGGACCCCGAGGGCCTGGGCCAGGTGGACGCGGTTACTCTAACGAGTGGCCTCCAGGGTCCTGCCCTGCCAAGATAGGGAGACAGTTTCTTCAGGCTGGCAGCCCTGGGACAGAACAGAGGGACCATTACCAGGAGCATTGCTCGGTCTGTACAATGAAAAGAAATCAAGGGTGATGAGGGGCCCGTGAGTGGCTCATTCAGTTAAGCATCTGACTTCGGCTCAGGTCATGATCTCACGGTTTGGGAGTTCGAGCCCCGTGTCAGGCTCTCTGCTGACCGCTCAGAGCCTGGAGCCTGCTTTGGATTCTGTGTGTGTGTGTCTCTCTCTCTGGCCCTGCCCTGCTTGTGCTCTGTCTCTGTCTCTCTCTCTCAAAAAGAAATAAATGTTACCAAATCGAGGACGATGACCAGCAGGCCAAGTTGCTCCCGCAATCTGGCACTCTGGGCACCTCAGATTTGTAGCCTCAGCCAGACTTAGATGTACCCACTCCCCGCCCCTTCTCAGTCCTCCCTCCCCCTGGGCACCTAGGATGCCCTGCTGTTAGGGCACTTGTACTCCGCTGGACTGTCGCGTCACTGTCTCCAACTAGACTGTGGGCTCACATGGCAGGAGTCGTTCCTCTGTGGGCCGGGCTTCTCCTCCCGGGGAGCTCAACCCAGCAGCAGGCAGGTTCCTCCAGTGAGAAGTGATACAAGGGCCTGGCGTTTCAAGGTTCACTCTTTATTGGTGGGTTGAAAGCATATCTGCAGGGGGTGCGCCTGGGTGGCTCGGTTGGTTGAGTGACTCTTGACTTGGGCTCAGGTCGTGATCCCAGAGTTCTGGGATCCAGCACCAGGTTGGGCTCTGTGCCAGGTGGAGCCTGCTTAAGATTCTCGATCTTGGGGTGCCTGGGTGGCCCAGTCAGTTAAGCATTGGACTCTTGGTTTCGGCTCAGGTCATGATCTCACAGTTGATGAGTTCAAGGTGCCACGGCGAGCTCTGCCCTGAGAGTACAGAGCCTGCTGGGGATTCTCTCCCTCCCTCCCTCCCTCCCTCTCTGCCCTTCCCCCAGGCTGTCTCAAGAAAAAGGAAAAAATAAAAATTAAATAAAAAAAGATTCTCCCTCTCCCTCTACTCGTCTCCTTGCTTACCCTCTCTAAAATAAAAAAAAATTAGAATAAATTAAAAATAAATAAAATAACTGCGCGAATGAAAGCCCAGGAAGGGAAAAAGAGGTCGAAGTGTCCATTATCCAAGTCAACCAGAACTCTCTAAAACAAAGGAAACCAGAGATGGGAGGGGTTGAGGGGCGGGTGGGGCCCGTGTCTACAGACTGGCGGTGTGTGTTTTGGAGATAGCCGTCTCTCACGTGGATGCCTTGCCGTCGGAAGCTCAAGCCAATCTAGTCCGTGGCCACTGTCCCAGACCTAGAGTCCAGCCATGAAAATAGGTCGGTGAGCTCAGGATCCCCAGGAGTCTCTTCAAAGATTTAGGTAATGTTGTGGAATTTCTTAACATCTGGGGCCATCAGCAAGGTCTCTGACACACAAATTTGGCCAGTAGCTTGTAGCAACATTTGATGTACAGAAACTGGGGGGCAAGTATCATTTAGACATTTCTTGTGGGGGCCATTGCCTAAAAAGAGGTCGGTCCCTTTGCCTCCCAGCCTCAGTGACCTGCTATATGCTAGCAAAAGCCCAGGAGTCTGTGAAGGTGTGGGCCTGCGGAAGGCCCCATCTTGCCGGCTCCTCAAGGGCAAGGCCACAGCCACAGGTTCCGCCAGGGGGCTGGGTCAGAGCCCCCTCCTCGGCCAGCAAGGCACCTGAAGCCGGGGTGCCGTGGCTCCCAGCCAACTGCTCGAGTGCGAGGGTGGGGTGCCATCGGTGAAGAATGCACTCCCTGTCCATGCAGGCCGTTGGGTCCCCAGGTACCCGGAGGAGGAGGAGGAAGCAGGGTGTTGCCAGCACTTCCTCAAGGCTCTTGGGCAAGGGCAAAGGAACAGCGTTTGATGGCGGCCTTAGTCCTCTCCTGAGGTCCCGTTTCCCCCAGGAGGCATCAGGGGCCCTGCCATGTTCTCTAGGCATGTCTCTACCTCGGGCAGTCCAGGCGCTTGTTTGCGGAGTCCTTCTGGGTGGGGGCTGGGTAGGGCCTTGGTTTCTAAAAGAGCTCGGTAGGATTCCAGGAGCAGGTGCTCAAGGGGCATTTATTGGGCTGCCCCTGGGGGAAGGCGCTTAGGCCAAAACCCCGCGTGAAGCCAGGTAGGCCGCGTTTGCTCCAGAGACTCCAGGAGGCATGGTCAGGCGTGGCCCAGGACTTGAGTCCCAACATGAAGCGGGGGGGACTACAGGGGAGGCATGCTGGCCTGCATGCTGGTGGCTTCCCAAGGGCACTGTGGGGTCTGGCTCTGGCGGAGGGTGGCAGACACGCGTGTGGTTGTGTACGGAGGGCGTGAGGGATGAAGGATGTTTCTTCTACAACATGAAACGTCTCAATAGATTTTGTGCCTGTTTGAGTCTAGTGGGTGGTTTGATGGTGAGTAATTCATGTGTGATGGCCGGGGGAATTTACCAGCCCCCAGGGGACCAGATGATGCCAGAAATGTGGCAGATGACGCGGGGCCTTGGATCCTGTGTGGCATAAATGGCTCGTGAAGCTGTGCAGATCTGGCCGTACCGCTTCCCCGGAGGGACCCCTCAGCAGACTGTCCTCATTGGAATGGCCCAAACCGTACCTCTTACTATAAGGTATTTACATCCTGGTGGCAGAGGTCACACATAATTGGAAGAGTGTTTAAATATCCCATTGGGAACTGCATAAAAGTAGTTCCTTCCAAAGTGAAACCAGATTGGGCCTGGGATTCCTTGGCGATGGGAACAGACAGAACATATTAGCTATGTCAGTGATGCTCCTTGGGTCCTTTCTATGTCCTTAGGACTCAGAGCCTTAATCAGGGGAACTTGAGTCGATGGTCAGGTGCCAGCATTAGTGACTAGCTTAAGTACTGGCCAAACGGGGCTGTTAAAAGGGGAGATTGTGGGCTTCATGACTCTTTTATCTTTTTTTTTTTTTTTTTTTTTTTTAATTAAGCTCCATACCCAATTTGCTCTAGCAAATTCATTGAACTCACCACCCTGAACCAAGAGTTGCATGCTTTACCAACTGAGCCAGCCAGGCAGCCCTCCTGTCATCACATCTTTAAGGACAGGGCCTTGGCTTTCATTGCTTGTGTAATTCCGTATTCGGGAATGTTTTCTGTCCTCGCCTGGTGAGGAAGAGTCCATGGCATCTATTTGGTGAGTCCCACAAAGAAGGTCAAGAGCTTGGGCTTGGTCTGTGTGCCATGAAGGTGTCAATTTATCCATGTCTGGAAAGGAGGAGACAGGGGCTGTTTGAGGCCAATGGTCCTAATAGTTACATCTGATTGGGTTTGTGCACCTTTGATTGTTTTCCTGGCAATGCCTTGTAGGTAGGACTTCCCTTTGGGGGAATTTAGAGGGATTTCCTGGAATGGCATCGACTTGGACCCTGGTGCCTAATAGGGCCAAAACACCGTGCATTTTTATTGTCTCTGTAGAGCACTAGAGTGGTATAGGGGCGATGATCTCTGGGAGGTGGGACAAGCCCTGGGGAGCTGCCTATTTCCTAGGAAATCCTAGGGTAGGTGCTTAAGTGACTGGCAGTCCTGGAGGTTAGGCAAAGGGGCAGGGGCGTGGTGGGGACAGGCTCAAGGTCACAGGGGAGCTGTGTGTAAGAGGGTGGGCAGCAGATGGGGACCTTAGCCGAGAGAATGCTAGTTTTAGGACCTGGTGCTGAGAGAACAGCTGTCCAGAGAGCGAGCCGCCAGGAACCCCGAGTTTCCAAAACTCCCAAGAAAGGTTTACCTTTGTGTTATCATAATGGGCAAAGTTAGACCAGGGATTACTGGGGAAGGAGCCGGAAACCTTTTCTGTTGAAGGAAATTTGTCAGAGGGGAGACCCTTCCAGTGTAGCAGGAGTGGAGGGGCTTGAGTTGAAGTATCTGGGCGTCTGGGCGCGGGTTGGGGGGATCTCCTGCATGTCTAGTAACCACGTTAGTGCCTTCTAGTGCTTCGTGGGTGATTTTGGCAGTCCCAGTAAAACGTAGTAGTAATGCCCTGTAATGAAGGGGAGGCCCTCCAAAAAAAAATCCTGACTATGGGTCAGGCGAGCCTCTTCAGGGTTGGAAATGAAAAAGGGGTCATTTGGGTCACTGTGGTCATGTGAGTGATAAACCCGTTGTGATACTGTGACTTATAATTAATGCGTAGCTGGTCTTTGTCCCTGTTGCTGGCACAGCCCTTGAAACCTTTGGAATGTCCTAAGTGGTGAGAGCTCTAGGGGTGTCTTCTGGTAGGTTAATAAGGTGACTTGTGGAACTCATTGAAGGATTTTTATTTTATTTTTACTTTATTTTTTTCCACTTTTATTATTTTTATTTTTTTAATTTATTATTTTTTTAATTTTATTTTTAAAATCTATATCCAAATTAGTTAATATATAGTGCCACAATGATTTCAGGAGGAGATTCCTTAGTGCCCCTTACCCATATAGCCCATCCCCCCCACAACCCCTCCAGCAACCCTCAGTTTGTTCTCCATATTTATGAGTCTCTTCTGTTTTGTCCCCCTCCCTGTTTTTATATTATTTTTGCTTCCCTTCCCTTATGTTCATCTGTTCTGTGTCTTAAAGTCCTCATATGAATGAAGTCATATGATATTTGTCTTTCTCTGACTAATTTCGCTTAGCATAATATCCTCTAGTTCCATCCATGTACTTGCAAATGGCAAGATTTCATTGTTTTTGATTGCTGAGTATTACTCCATTATATATATACCACATCTTTATCCATTCATCCAGAGATGGACATTTGGGCTCTTTGCGTACTTTGGCTGTTGTCGACAGTGCTGCTGTAAACATTGGTGTGCATGTGTCCCTTCGGAACAGCATACCTGTATCCCTTGGATAAATGCCTAGTAGTGCAATTGCTGGGTCGTAGGGTAGTTCTATTTTTAATTTTTTGAGGAACCTCCATAGCGTTTTCCAGAGTGGCTGCACCAGCTTGCATTTGCACCAGCAATGCAAAAGAGATCCTCTTTGTCTGCATCCTCGCCAACATCTGTGGTTGCCCGAGTTGTTCACGTTAGCCATTCTGACAGGTGTGAGGTGGTATCTCGTGGTGGTTTTGATGTGTATTTCCCTGATAATGAGTCACGTTGAGCATTTTTTCATGTGTTGGTTGGCCATCTGGATGTCTTCCTTGTAGAAGTGTCTATTCATGTCTTTTGCACATTTCTTCACTGGATTATTTGTTTTTTGGGTGTTGAGTTTGATAAGTTCTTTATAGATTTTGGATACTTAACCCTTTATCTGATATTTGCAAATATCTTCACCCATTCCATCAGTTGCCTTTTAGTTTTGCTTATTGTTCCCTTTGCTGTGCAGAAGCTTTTTATCTTGATGAGGTCCCACTAGTTCATTTTTGCTTTTGTTTCCTTTTACTCTGGGACGTGTTGAGTAAGAAGTTGCTGTGGGCAAGATCAAAGAGGTTTTCGCCTGCTTTCTCCTCAAGGATTTTGATGGCTCACCTTGAGGTCTTTCATCCATTTTGAGTTTATTTTTGTGTATGGTGTAAGAAAGTCGTCCACGTTCATTCTTCTAGATGTCCCTCTCCAGTTTTCCCATCACCACTTGCTGAAGAGACTGTCTTTATTCCATTGGATATTCTTTCCTGTTTTGTCAAAGATTCATTGGCCATACGCCTGTGGGTCCATTTCTGGGTTCTCTATTCTGTTCCATTGTTCTTTGTGTCTGTTTTTGTGCCATGAAGGATTTTTAAAGATGGGGCTGGGCTACCAGTGGAGCCAACCAGGTGATTAGATGGTTGGAACTTTCTGTCACACCCCCTGACCTCTGGGGAGGGGAGAGGAGCTGGAGCTGGAGTTCAATCACCAGCGGGCAATGATTTAATCAATCATGCCTATGGAATGAAGCCTCCATAAAAACCCAGAAGAACAAGGCTTGGAGAGCTTCCCAGTTGGTGAACATGTGAAGATTCAGGAAGAACGGGCCCCCCCCGAGAGCATGGATTCTTTGCGCCCCTTGCCCTCTGCATTTCTTCCTTCTGGCTCTTCCTCAGTCACACCTTTTTATAATAAAATTGTACCCTGGTGAGTAAATGGGTTCCTTGAATTCTGTGAGCTTCTCTAGCAAATCCACTGAACACAAGGAAGAGGTCTGATTGATGGCCATTCGGTCAGAAACACAGATAAGATCCTGAGCTTGAGGCTGGTATCCGAAATGGGGGTGGGGTGAATATGCAGTCTTTGGGACCAAACCCTTCAACTATGGACCTGCTGGTTTCCAACGTCAGGAATTCTCTGGGTGAAATCTGAAACTGGCCTCCATACACAGAGGGAAGGAGAGACTGAAAAAGGAGGCTGACCCCTGCAGACTCGTAGGTGGCAGGCTTCACAAGCAAGGGAACTTAAATGAAGGCTTGTCTTGGGCAAAGAGATCTCCACACCCGCCCACCAGAATCTTAAAATTCTATATAGAGGCTTGAGTGGGGTTCAGTCATGTATCCTGTCTAGACGGCCTCAAAATCCATTAACCCCTCAAGGCTGCACCCTTCAAGTGGCTCCTAGTAGAGTAACGGGGAATAGGCATCCAAGGGCAGGGGAGGGTAAGGAACTTCTGCCTGTAGGGGTCTAGCTTGTGGGTCAGTAGGTGGTCATGTCTTCTCGGTCTCCTGCAATAGGAATCTGATGCCATCTCCAGGCAGAGAGTGTCAGAATTGGGCTGAACTGAGATGCCACACCCGATCCAGATGCACAAGAGGTGATTGTTGAGGGAACAGCAGCTTGGTGGACTGGATGAGACCCCTTGTAAAGTGTGTTTATCCTGAGAAGGGGGACTGCTCACTCCCCTCATAAATACCCCATGGACACCCCAGAGGAAGCTGCTCATGTGCTTTGTATGCAAGGCCTGTGTGACTGGCTTTACGATAACCAGGATGTTCAGCCACTGAATGTGCCCGTTACCCAGATTAGAGTAAATGCTGCGATTAAGGGGGCTGCTTTTGCGCATGTAACTTTGCTATTACAAAACTGAACAACAGGAAGGCCTGCATGGCTCAGTCGGTTGAGTGTCCAACTCTTTGATTTTTGGCTCAGATCATGATCTCACAGTTCATGAGTTCGCTTCAAGCCGCACGTCCGGCTCTGCTGGAGGCCCAGAGCCTGCTTGGGATTCTCTTTCTCCCTCTCTCTCTGCCCCTTCCTTGCTTGCTTGCTCTTTCTCTCAAAATAAATAAACTTAAAAAATTAAAAAAACTGAACAGCAGTTTAAGAAGCTTTGTTGAACTTTTTGGGGTAGGGTGGGGACAAGAGCCTTTGCTGGGACTCCTTTTTTTCTTTGTTTTTTTTTTTTTTAAGTTTATTTATTTTGAGGGAGAGAGAGCACAAGCAGGGGAGGGGCAGAGAGAGAGGGAGAGAGAATTCCAAGCAGGCTCTGAGCTGTCAAGGCAGAGCCTCAAGAGGAGCTTGATCCCATGAACCACAAGATCACATCCTGAGCCGAGATCAAGAGTCGAACACTCCAACAACAGCTATCCAGGCGCCCCTCTGGGACTCCTTAATGCAGGAGCCCATGCACTGTGATTCCAAAACCTGTTGGTGAGGTCTTAATGACGGCTGAGTTTAGATGGGGAGGCTACAGAGATGCAGCGTTAGATGGAATTGAGGTGAAAGTTTGGGTGAAAACTTGGATTTTTAAAAAATGTTTATTTTAGAGAGAGAAAGAGAGAGAGAGAGCAAGAGAACATGCACATAGGGTAGTGGCAGAGAGAGAGAGAGAGAGAGGGAAAGAGAGAATCCCAAGCAGGCTTGGCACCATCAGCACAGCCAGATGCGGGGCTCAAACTCAGAAACCATGAGATCATGACCTGAGCCAAAATCAAGAGCTGGATGCTCAACCCGCTAAGCCACCCAGGTGCTCAGGAAAGTTGGATTGTTTTTTTTCAACTATATGCCAAGCTGTTGGCATCCTGTTTACCTGAATGTATTGGGTTGGATATTATGTTTACCTTGGGGACTGCTTCTCCTGGCTTATACTGTAAGTCAGAGGCCTGTGAGCCCACCTGCAGGCCAGCGTTAACTGGAGATACCCAACAGAAAGCACTAGAACTGCCTGAGGCCCACACAGGTGGTTAACTGAACACAGTATAGAATACCAGGTAGACAGGACGAGACTACCACTTTGGTTAATGACACGCTGGACTGCTGGTAGCAACGAATTCTCAGCACCGTAGACACGTGGCCTGTGGAAGCCACGATGGCTCATGGGGACAGACAGTAAACCACGGAGGGGTGGATAAAGTTGTGCTGCTCGTAGCCTCAGCAGCTCCGATGTGGCTCCAGCCATATGGGAAATAAACGGGCTGAAGGAGTCTGGTCCTCCGTGGTTGATCTTGGAAATGCTTTCTTCTCTTCATCTCGGAAAGGAGCCCACTGCAGTCTGCTTTCACATGGGAAGGACCCCAGTGTATGTTTATGGTGCTGCCATGGTTTATTCTGAACTCACCGGCTACTGTGATAATGTGGTCAGAAGGGATTTGAACTTGATGAGTGTCTCAAGTGTAATAATATGCTACATTAATGACATGAAAGATTGGAGAGACGAGGACCAGGCTGGAACTGATTTGAATGTGCTAGTGATGCACGTGACCATTAGGCCCGGATAAGAAATCCAGCAAAGGTCTAAGGGCCCTACTCAAGCGGTGAAATTCTCAGAAATAACCTGGACAGGAACCACCTGGGATATCACACAAATGACTAGAAATTAATTGTCACTACCCGTCCCTAAGACCAAACAAGAAGGTAGTGTTTGGTTGGTGTATTTGGATTTTGGAGAATGCATGTGCCACATCTGAGAGTTTTGCTGACTCCCATTTCTACGACCACCCAAAGCTGTATTTTTGAGTGGGGACCTGAACAAAAGGAGGCCATGTATGAATTACAAAACGTGGTAGGGCAGCTCTCAGTGCCTTTGGAGCCTTGTGACCCCCCACTCACTGGTGACTGTGGCATGTCTGCCACCTGTACTCACACAGACTGGGGCTTGTGGCAAAAGCTCGTGTGCACCTCTGTAGAGAGCAAGATGGAGTCACTCATGTCAAGCAGTGATGTGAGCAGCCCTAGGATATTGTAGCTAAGACCAGGTGTCATCAGAACCAGCACAGACAGGCAGGACTAAGGACTGATGATCCGTAAGGCTACAAGAACCTAAAAGAGCCAGGAGCTGATGATCACTAGAACCAGGAAAGACTTGAAAAGGCCCAAGACTGACGAAACTCCTTGAAAAAGGGAAAACTGCAGCCAGCTGTCAGACTCGCCAGACGCTGACCACTTCATGTCTGAGTGGATTAGCAAGGCAACTGCCACAAAGACTCTGCCCGAATGATCTCTGAACGTAAGAGAGCTGCTCTGCAGTGAACAGAACACGCAGTAAGGGTTGAGAGCTGACCCAGACCAGACCATTCTACAAGGTCACAAACAGACTTCACGTTAACTTCTTACCCCTTGTCATATCTTTGTTGTGTGACTTTGTATTATTGTACTTGGCTTTTGTGGCACACATGAAGCCAAGTGAGATGTGTAGCGAGACGTCATTGAATTTGGAATCTTGAAACTGCTTTACAATTACATTAACCTTGCTTTATGATTGAATGAATCATAAATGAATCATTTGTGAATGAATCACGATTGAATGAATCGGACATTGTGCAAAGACACAGCTTGTGTTGGTGCTTTTACAGAGTGCTCACGACAGCCTCCCAGCTGTTGGGATTTTGGACCAGAAAATTCCCAGATACCACATCTTGCTGGCCAGTCCACACCATTTGAGGGACACACCTGCTACTGGGCACTAATGAGACCGCCTTGATGATGGAAGGACATAAAATAATCATGAAACCTGAGATACTCGTAATGTCTTGGGTGATGTCACAGAGACACTCTAATAAGGAAGGCTGTGCCCAGAAGAGTTCCAGAATAACGTGGAAATGGTTCATATAGGGGTATGCTGCCAGGGAACACAGGGAGCCTCCTTTCCTCTAGGACCACCTTTGGAGCCACCTGAGGAGCCACCAGAACCAACTGTCATGTGGATGGTGTCCTAGGAATGGCTCTTGTCTGGAAAACAAAGAGCTGTTTGGTTTATGGGTGGCAGTTTCAAGATGAACGGACAACATCCTGTTTGGAAATCTGTAATCTAGGCCAGCACAGTGGCCAAATAGAACATCTCTTCCAAAGGGGGAAAAGTTTGGGTTCAAATGGAAAGAAGGAAAAATAGTAGCTACGGGTAAAGGATTGAATAAATGGGTTATGTAATGAGGGAAATCCCATGTTACACGAACATCTCGAAAGAGGCTCAGAGCAAGAGGTGATACGGTCTCTTAGCTGGACTGTACCAGATGCATGAAAGGGTGAAGCCATGTGTTGTTGAGACGACAACTGCTTTGGGAACCTGGCAAGATTGAATGATGGCTTGCAAATCTGAGTGGCATCACCATAGGAGACCTTTTTACAGGAGATGATTGACTGGATAGTTATCAATGGCTGAATGGCATCCTAGTAAGATGCCAGTAACTTTTAAGATTGTTTTGCTATAAGGGACCCATGTTTGAGAATGGGGTGGTGGTGGTCTGTGATGTTGTGATTTATAATAGATGTATATTTGGTCTTTGTCCCCATTTCTGGCACAGAGCTGCTAAAACCTTGGAATTTCCTAAGTGATAAGAGGGATAATACAAAGGTGTCTTTTGTTACGTTAATGAGATGACTTTTGGAACTACCTAAGGATGGGGGCTGGTTGCCATTGGAGCCAACCAGGGGACTAGCGGGTTGGAACCTTCAGTCCCACCCACTGACCTTTGGGGAGGGGAGAGAGGCTGGAGATTGAGTTGAGTCACCAATTGTCAATTCGTTAATCAACTGTGCCAATAGAATGAAGCTTCATAAAACCCCAAAAGGGGTTTAGGACTGAACCCTTAACCTGTGGAATCTGATGGGATGTCTAAGTGGATAGCATCAGAATTAAGCTGAATTTTAGGGCGCCCACCTGGTGTCTGAGAATCACTTGTTGGTGATTCCCACTGCCTTTCCCACACACGCGGTGTGATCAGGTCCAAAACCTTCCTACCCGTGGAGCATGCCGAATCTGTACACCGGGAGATGGGCTTCATTAATGTTTCCCAATCACTGTGGGCCTTACCTGTCCTCACTGTGCTAGAGTGATGGAAGGTGGGCACAGCCCCGTGCAATAAATGGCCAAGTGAGGAGAGGGAAGGCCCTGGTAGGAATCGGAGGCTCTCGAGGCCTTCGCCTTCCCTTCTCCCTCTTCCTCACCGCTCCAGGTCTCAACCCTGGCAGATTTTCCTTTGGCAGCAGGGGGGCCTTGTGAGGTATGTTTCTCGATTCTGCCCCCCAGCAGGTGAACGCAGAGGGTGGGGCCTCATAATCTGTAGCATCTGGGAGGAAAGGAGCATAAAGCCCGGAATGTATTTGAGCATGTTATGGAGTGTGTGGTCTCAGGAGATACTGGCCAGTTAGTGCCTTTTAGCTGCCAAGAGCGATAATGCAGAGCCCAGCCCCCAAACCTGTGATAGCCAATCAGTCCCTTCTCTTTTTTGATGCACAAAATCTTAAAGGCTTGAATTTCAGTTAAGGTATAGTTTCCAATCTGTTTCTATTTTGTGATTTTTCTCCTGATTCCTTAATCTTGTGTTGTAACCAGAAAAACGTGTGATGATGTTCCTGCGCAGCCACTTCCCTTCCCAGGAACTCTGGGATTGGGGTCTGCCTCCATGAGTGCAATGCTCACAGGTCTTTGGGAAAAGTCCCCAGACCTGAGAGTGTTAGTACCAGAGCCTGGGCAGTGAGTGTGCCGTAGCACTGAGCAACGCCCAGGAGCCCAGGAAATGCCGAGGTTTTGCATTTACCAAGGAGCTGATAGACCCTCTCAGGGATTTTAGGAGATGCTGGCTGCAGATGTTTGGGATAGTTGTATTTGTCTGTTTTTTTTCTTTAAGCAACATCGCACCAGGGATTGGACCCATGATATCCCATTGGGTCAGTGGACACAGAACGACAGCAACGAGTAAAGCAGTGACACACAGACCATGGTCCTCTACTGCATTTCCCTTTCGTGGTGCCACTGGTTTCGATGGCAAGGCTACTAGGACGCATAGTCCAGGCACAAGCCACGGCCAGGTGGTCACAGGCAGAGGGCTCCTGTCCTCTTTACGAGAACGTCCTTTCCTCGTGTCTTTGGTCCAAAACATGGACCACACTCCACTTGGGTGTCACAACGGTCCTGGGGTCCAATCCCCAGGCCTCTGGGCACGGAGGACCATCACTGTACATTAATAATCAAGGCCTTTTCATCTACTGGTCCGATCTTGTTAGACAATATGGCCTTGACCCCGCTGGTCTGGGAAGATGCTGAATGACTACGGCAGCGGTGACATTCTGGGATGGATGCTGCAGGCAGCAGTGAGAGCTGCAGTCACCAGCAGCACAGGCAGCATGGCCTCTAACAATTAGCGTTCCTTTCCCAGATGGTTACCGCTTGGGTTAGTCAGTCGGTAAACCAGGTGCAGCTAAAGGGCATTGCTCTCCATTAAGTGCAAGGACAATTGTGCAGTCCTGCCCACTATGCCAACTGTTTTGGTCTCAGCCTGTGGATAGTGCCGCTATCAGCCGGAAATACCTGGGGGCACTCAGCTGGCCCAGTGAGCCCCCCACAGACCTCTCCCCTTTTGGAAACCGTGTTGTGGCTGAACCAGTCCTTGGGGTTCTTAAAATCTATAACAGGAAACCGGGGGAAAATCCCAAGATTTATTACTTCTGGGTTCTGCAGGGTACAAGGCATGCCTGGGGCCATACAGTGAAGTTGGGAGAGAGGCATGAGTAAGCAGACCGGGGTTCGGCTTCTACTGGGGTTAAGGGTGGGGGCCTAGGGTTTTGTGAGTTCAGACTTTATTGGTGAATTTAAAACACAGGACAGGAATTAAAGTGTGCAAAGGGAAAAACAAGAAGCCAAATAGTTACCGAGGTTAAACAGATTTCTCTAAAATAAAGGAAACTTTTGCGGGATGGAGACGGGAGCAGCTTGGTTCTTTACTCACTTGTGCTGGCAGTGTGTTCATTTGAAATAGCTATGTTGGGGGTGCCTGGGTGGCACCGTCAGTTGTACGTCTGACAATTGATTTTTGGCTCAGGTCATGGTCTCATGGTTCATGGGTCGAGCCCCACAGCAGGCTCCAGCTCATGCTGATGGCACAGAACCTGGTTGGGATTCTCTCTCTCTGCCCCCACCTCCACCCCGTTCTGCATGTGTGCATGCGTGCGCGCTCTCTCTCTCTCTCTCTCTCTCTCTCACCCACCCCCTCTCAAAATAAATAAAACTTAAAAAAAATGAAACAGCTATCTTTCAAGTGGATGCTTCAGCAATGAAAAGCTTAAGTCAGGTACTGGTGTTATAACAAAAAATAAACCAATCGTCAGGTGCTTATGCTACATTTATCTTGTTACTGGTTTTCATTTAACTTTGTTGTGGTCAGGGAACACACTGTATGCTTTCAATCCTTTTAAATGCTCTAAGAGTTGTATGGCCAGGCATATGCCTATTTTAGTAAAAGTGCTACATGCACTTGAAAAGAATGTATATTCTGTAGCTGTTGGTAAAGTGTTCCATCAAAGTCAATTAGATCAAAGTGGTTAAGTGTTACTCATATTTTCTAGGTCTTTATTGCATTTTTGTTGAATTCTGTCAGTTGCTGAGAGGTGTTAAAATCTTCAACTGTGCTTGTGATTTGTCTTTTCTTCCTTTAAATGTCAATATTTGCTTTGCCCATTCTTTTTTTTAAGTTTACTTACTTTGAGAGAGTGAACACGTGAGCAGGGAAGAGGCAGAGAGAGAGAGAGCAAGGATCCCAAGCAGAACCCCTGCTGTCACAAGGCTTGAACCCACAAACCTCAAGATCATGACCTGAGCTCAAATCAAGAGTCCGAGGCTTAAGTGACTGAGCCACCCCGGTGCCCTGCTTTCTCCATTTTGAAGCACCGTTATTAGGCACATACATGTTTGTCTTCCTAAATCAACCCTTTATCATTATTACCCTTTATCTCTAGCAATACTGTCTTAAAGTCTACTTGATCTGATATTAACAGTTCTACCCCAACCTTATGTTTAGCGGTTATATGTAATATTTTCCCCATCCTCTTTCCATCCTTGTCGTTATCGTAAAAACATGACTCTTACTGAGCATGTAGCTTGGTCTTATTTTTATTATCCATTAGACAATATCTTTTATTAAAATGGTTGAACTTTGGGTCTACCATTTTACTTTACGTTTTCTGTTTTCCCTTCAGGCTTCCTTTTCTTTCTTCCTTCTTCTTTGGGTTAAAGATACTTTTGGCTTTCTGTTTTATCTATTGGCATCTTAGATATACCTCTTCTCATGATTTTTTTTTTTTTTTTGGTGGTTCTAGATTAAAATATGTAAACTTTTCATATTATTCGTAGAGTTAGTATTGTACCACTTCATGTACTTTGAGCAGATTCCTTACCTCTCTGAACTTCTTCATTTTAAATAAGAATAATAAACTTGTCTCATGGGTTAACTATTAAATGAGCTAATGCATATAAAGCAAATAGCAGCATGTTGCCAAGAGCAGAATAAGCAAGCAATACTACTCAGCATCATCACTAATAGAAGTACTGTTATTACTACTGGTCTGGTGGCAGCTGTTGTTGCTAGTATTTTTTATTAGCACTTGACCTCCTGAGGCCACAGGGGAGCCATATTGAGCATTCTCAGCAGCTTAACCTGTTTGAGGTCAAATTTTTCCACCTGCTATCGATCACCTATTCCTCCAGATGGCCTGTTTAATCAATGAGTCTGTCGCAGCAGGGTACCCGTCAACTGCCCCTTCCTTGCCTAGGCCTGGCTATCCTTTGCCCACTCTTGAGGCTGTTCCTGCACCTAGTTCAGCCAAACCAGCTGAGCACAGCTTGTCCTTACCCCACCCCTAGGCTGATCCTTATCGCAAACAAAACCCGAGTTGATTTTCAACAGTACAGCATCTGTTGTCCTGAGCAAAGTGATCTGAGGCCAGTCCCACAGGCCTCCCACTACCTTCAAACACATACTTCCCAGTGTGAGAGCACGTCCTACATCTTGGTCTCTCCCCCTCTTTTTTAAAATGTTTATTTTTGAAAGAAGAGTGAGAGCGGAGGAGGGGCAGAGAAAGAAGGAGACACAGAATCCGAAGCAGGCTCCAGGCTCTGAGCTGTCAGCACAGAGCCTGACACAGGGCTTGAGCCCACGGACTTGGAGATCGTGACCTGAGCTAAGTTGGACGCTTAACCGACTGAGCCACCCAGGTGTCTGTCTTTACTATTTTTGTGTGTGTGTGAACGGTTTCGTTGTGTGAACAATGAATGCCAAATACAGGTTTTCATGGAGAACACAGCCTCACACACAGCATACAGCTATGAAAGCTAGAGCTGGAGAACAGCACAGAGCTGTTTGTTATGGAGGAAGGGAACCTGCCTTGTGTTATGGCGTTAACTAATGTTAATTACTTAGCTGCATGATGACTTAGCGTATTGTTTTAGTATAAATGAGGGTTAACTTAGGGACCGAGGAATACATGAGCAATGTTCCATTGGACTTAATGGTAATTATGTTGATATAGGAGAATGCTATTCTCCAGGTCCATAAATTAATAAAAATACACACAGATATACATACATGTAAGGTTTTTAGACCTTTATTTTAAAAACATGGTGTACACACAACCTCCCCCCACCCCCCCAATCTGATGTGGAGGCATCTGCTCCTACACATTCTTTTCCATGGAACACCAGCCAGCCATGGCATATTTTTCTGCAGTTTATTCAATCATTCTCTTAGTGATGGTTGTTCACATTTTCTTTTGTCCTTATCAAAAAATACAATATACATTGATAAACATATAATCTTAAGTACTGGCACTTTATTTTTTCTTAGGGATAGATCCCCAGGAGTGAGACTCCTGGATTAAAGAGTATGTATATATTTTTTAAATGTTTATGTAGAGAGCGAGCACAAGCAGGGAAGGGGCTGAGAGACACGGAGAATCCCAAACAGGCTCCATGCTGTCAGGGTGGAGCCCAATGCGGGACTCGAATTCCCGAACTGTGAGATCATGACCTGAGCAGAAACCTAGAGTCGATGCTTAACCAACTGAGCCACCCAGGTGCCCTGAAGGCTACACATATTCCTGATGTTCAGAGACAGAGTCGCAACTTACATTTCTAACAGCAGTGTGTGAGATGAATCTTCTTCCCTGCTTCCTTGCCAGTAGTAGACAAGATGACAATTTGAGAAAGACAAACTTACTGGACTATAGATGTTCGGTGAATCTGTTCAGAAAGTCACTCACATTCATGGGTGGTCACAGCACATCAATGATATTCAAAAACAAGGAAAAAGAAAGGCCAGTTCCCAGTGACAATTCTAGTGTGTGATTCATGACTGACAGGGAGAGGAACTTGGGAATCTGAAGTCAATAGTAAGATACTTTACCGCTGAGTTAGGCAAGAAGTTTTTTTAGGTTGTTAAACACATCTGGAGAGATCACTGAAAAGTCTAACTTAAAAGTGTGTGTGAACCTTTAAAAGAAAGGCTTAACTTTTACTCAGGTTCCAAAGGGAAATGCTTCTGGCTGATGACAGTGAAACCCAGGGAGTGAAAATGCCTCCTTTAAACAGGATGTGGCAAAAATGCATTTTTAAAGTGGGTTGTGCACGTGGACATTTGAAAAAGCACTAAGACATTTAATTTTCTTCTCTGAAGTCTCTGAAATGTAACATTTGTGAACCACATACACATCCTACTTTTTGTTAAGACAATCCATAAAATATTAAGAGAAACAGGAGAACACAAAAAAAAGCACAAGTAGTTTATGGGTTACACAGTATGTTAAAAGACATGCATTTGTATGTAAACACCCCACTGCAAAGGAACTGCGCACGAGGGACGTGGGCACTCTCTCCAGCTGTGGTGCCTACACTGAGTGACAGCCCACAGTGGTCTTTCACTCCCTAAATCCCCTCTTAATTATCTCTCACTTATATATTGATGTGAAGAATGCTTTTAGCAACCTCCGAAGCAAGTTAAACCTTCAACATTGTCTTCTGTTTATTGAAGAGGCAGCTGAATAACGACGGTCCGACCAACTTACCTATGCCAGCAAGTAGCAGGAGAAAACATAAGCTACACGCTACTAAAACTGTGACCTAGTTCATGTGGAATGCGTACTGGGTTGTAAAGGTACTGAAAGACACGTGGTGTTTAGTATGGAAAATCTTACTCATGTCCTATCAGAGGACAAGAATTTCCAACTCCCAGTGACTGTGTTAAATTTACATGTATAGATGTAAGACAAGATTTGTGTTTTGGGGCATAATCTCATACACAGCCACTCAACTCCCGGGGTATGGCCTGCAGATCCTTTATGCTGCTGCCCAGAATAATTCAAGATTTCAAAAAGCTCACTGTAACAGGACTACGCGTGTCTATTTACAACTGGATGTACGCTTTAGCTGGGCAGCGTATCTAACTTTGGGTATGAGGCTGTTCTCAGGGGATCCTGTTTTTACCTGTGTTTTGATTTGATGGATTGTATCCCCCCCGCATTTCCACGTTCCTTCAGTACCTTTGTGCGGTCTGTCCCCCACTGGAAGGGTTCGGGTTTTTCCACAGAACAAGCTAGCTGCAGTCTCAGGGCTTTTCCCCCACGTGAACCCTCTGATGGACACTGAGTCGGGACTTCCTGCTGAAGGCCTTCCCACATTCAGAACACTCGTATGGTTTCTCTCCTGTATGGATTCGCAAATGTAATCTCAGGGTTGACCTCTGGCTGAATGTCTTGCCACATTCGGTACATTCATAGGGTTTCTCTCCCGTGTGAGTTCTCATGTGTATGATCAGTTGTGAGTTCTGGATAAAGGATTTTCCACATTCGCTGCACTCGTAGCGTTTCTCCCCCGTGTGAATTTTCTGATGTATAATGAGGTTGGACTTTTTGAAGAAGGTTTTCGCACATTCGTTACACTCATAGGGTCGTTCTCCTGTATGAATTCTCTGATGGGTAGTAAGTTCAAACTTCTGGGCAAATGTCTTGCCACAGTCACTGCACTCATAGGGCTTCTTCTCCATATGTGCTCTCTGGTGAACGATGAGGTTTGACTGGTGGGTGAAAGCTTTTCCGCATTCAATACATTCAAAGGGTTTCTCCCCCGTATGAATTCTTTGATGTTTAATGAGGTTTGCCTTATGGGAGAAGGTTTTCTTACACACGTTACATTCATAAGGTTTTTCTCCAGTGTGTATTCTCTTGTGACTAATGAGGAGTGACTTAAAGGAGAAAGCCTTGTCACAGTAATTACAAATAAAAGGTTGTACCAAATTTCGTATTTTCTGATGTTTAAAAATGGCTTCTTTAAAGACTTTCCCACTTTTATTATAGTCAGAGTATTCCAACCCGTGATGGGTTTTCTCTTGCTTCAGATAGAGGAGTGCTTTTCCAAATCCATTACACTCATCAGCTCTCTTTCTTATATAGCTTCTATTACCATTAAGTAAGTCTGAATTAGACTTCAAGGTTTTTTCATATAAGTCGTATTTATAGGGTACTTGCCTTAAGGAAACAAAATCTGTGCTCAGATTAAATGTTTTTTCAAAGAGATTACCTCTTTCCTCAATTGGGGTTTGGTTCTTAAAAATGATAAATGGTCTCGCCTGCTCATCTGGGTTGCTGGGGTCCCGCTCCATCTGGTCGTCAGCTTTCCACACCTCTAGGAAAGAGCACACGAGACACGCTGTCAGCCCCTTCCTGCCATGTTAGAGAATGTGAAGTCTCCACCAATGTTCCATCGTAGGGCTGTCTCTGTGTGTGGGATCCGGGCTTCCAGGATTAAGAAGTCTCCATTGCAAATTTTGCCTAGTTCTTAAGCTTGGAAAGACCAAAAAATCCTGTGGCAAAAAAAGAATGGAAGCTGACAATGGACTCGAGTAGCACTGCCAGATTACAGAACGACCTTAAAAGGTAAAGTGAAATAAAAACACAGGGCAGCAGACAGGGCACAAATGACGTAGGCAAGCTGGCAAGTCGAGGGATGCAGGAGGTTCAGCGTGTCCTCAGGGACACGGAACAGTCAGCACAGACCAAGAGAACAAGCGGACGAAGATGCGAAGGGAACAGCAACAGCCTGGGCAGATCTGAGTTTAGCAACCGCCACTTAGGCTCTGAATTGCTGTGGTCAGACGGGCACTTCCTCTCCACACTCCTAGTCTCTCTCCCATTTTTTTCTCCTCTGCTCTTGCAAGCCACACACCTTGCTAACAGCAATGCTCCTCACAGGTCTGCAGACATAATCCTCCCGCCAAGATCCAAATCTCATGTACAACTTTTGCAAATGGATGACAAGATCCAGAACCCATAGTCTGAAGGAAATGGAAAATAAATCCAAGGGTTCAAGATCCTTGTGACAGAATCATGTGTTTTACTTTTTTCCATTGAAACACCTTATTTTTTTCCTTCTAATGTGTTCGATCTCTTCTCTAAACAGGTCTTGGCGCTGCTGTTATCGGAAGCAATCTTAAGGATCAGACTGACCCAGCCTTGACATTCCTGACTCTGGTGATCTTGCTGGCATTTGTGTCTAGGACAATGCATCACTCTTAGACTAAAGAAGAATCTATTACACCAATTCCATCACCTAAAATATCAAAGTCACCATTCTGGCAAACTGGGAATACGAATGAAAGAGCAGCTAATCACAAAGGTTTAAGACAGGTTAGGTAAATGTCAAGGGTCAAGTGTGAGAGAAAAATATAAAAGTTCAACAAAAAATGTTAAGCAGAGACAGACGATAGTTGGAGGTAGGATTTTGATATCTGAGGAATCATCTGGTATTGGCCATCTTTTAAGGTTTAAGGATCTGAAAAACTGATCCTTAAAAAATATTTGAAAATAGTTCAACCTATTCATGACCCCTAGGATGTTGCGTGGATTGGCTTCTGATGCTCCTTCCCTCTTTTGACACCTTCCCCAGAAAGTTCTGACCTGACCGTTCTTACTACGCTATCTACACCTCTTGCTGTTGTTCCAACTTGAAAATCACATCTGGCTCGACAATATCAGAGAACTTGACGGCGGAACACAGCTGCTAACTGCTTAGACTTCAGAAATCCCCCAAATCAAGAAGGTAGAACTTCAGCGTCTCCACTGTCTCTCGGCTTTAACACCTGAAGCCGCAGACCACAACCACATGGCAGTAATTCAAAAGCGCAGAATTTTTGGTAAGTGAGCAAGGACACAGATGCTAGGCCGACACGGAGCTGCACTAAAAGCTGTGCTTACCCACTGAGAGTAAATTGCTGTAATTCTCCAGCATCACGTCCATGTAAAGGATCCGCTGTGAGGGGTCCAGTTGCTCCCATTCCTCCTGAGTGAAGTCCACAGTCACATCGGTGAACGAAACCGATCCCTGAAACGGCATATTGCTCAGATGGCTGTTCGTTCTGAAATGATCAGCATTTGGCAATGGAGGAAGGCTATGTGAAAATTTATTCTTACCTTGTAAAATCTACATAGGACGCCGACTGTACATCTTCACTGTTTTCTCATGTTTCCAAAAAATATGTTTCTAAATTAAACATTTATGTAGATCCCCTAGAGCTCTGGCACTTGCCATATAGAACAGGTATCTAAGATTAATAAAATACTGTTTCTCTCTGAAAATATGTAGAGGAAGATAAATAGGTAAACAAATACACAGTATTTAATGTTATCTGGACAAAGATGATACTCCTAGATATTCGTGTTGGGGGGTATCAAGTCAGACATTATTAAAGAGTTAATTAAACCTTTAAATATTTAAAGGCAGCAGACGAACTTCCAATTACCAGGCAAAATGTCAGACGTAAGTAGAGATCTCTCTACCATATCCAAGCCATACCAATGGTGCAAAAGCAAAAATAAACAAATGGAACTATATCAAACCAAAAAGCACCTGCACAGAATGGAAACCACCAACAGAATGAAAACGCACCCAACTAAATGGATAAAATATTTGCAAATCATCTGATAAAACAATCCAATTAATAAATGGGCAGAACATCTGAACAGACGTTTTTCCTAAGAAGACCTACATACAGCCAACGGAGTCAAGAGAAGATGCTCAGCACATCACTAGAGAAATGCCAATCAAAATCACAATGAGAGATTACCTCACATCTGTTAGAATGGCTGTTATCAACAAGAGATCACAAACGTTGGTGAGGATATGGAGAGAACGCTGGTGCACTGCTGGTGGAAAGGGAAACTGATACAGCCACTTGGGAACACACTGTGAAGGTTCCTCAAAAGATAGAACTATCACATGATCCAACAATTTCACTTCTGGGTATTTATCCGCAGAAAATAAAAACACTAACTTGAAAAGATCTATGCACACCCACGTTCACTACAGCATTATTTACAATAGCCAAGATAGGGAGACTTAAGCGTCCGATAATAGACAAACAGATAAAGAATATGTGGCATATATACACAACGGAGTATTTCTTAGCCATAAAAGAGAAAATCTGGCCACTTGCGACATGAATGGATTTTGAGGACATCATGCTAAGTGCAGTAGACAGATACTGTATCATCTCACCTGTATGTGGAATCTAAAACAAAACACAAAAACCAAAACAACCAAGTTCATGCATACAAAGAACAGACTGGTTGTCAGGGTGGGGAATGAGCTAAATGGGGTAAAGGGGATCAAAAGGTATAAACATCCAGTTTTAAAATAAATACAACATAGGGATGTAATGTACAGTGTGGTAATCACAATTAACAATACCGTATCGCGTATTTGAAAGCTGCTAAGAGAACAGATCTTAAAAGTTCTCATTACAGTTAAAAAAAAAAATTATAATATATATGGTGATGGATGTTTACCAGACTTCCTCTCATCATTTAGCAATATATAGAATTATCCAATCATAACGTGGTACACATAAAACTAATACTATGTCATTCTATCTCCATAAAAAATTAAAAATCAGGTGTGCCTGGGTGGCTCAGCCAGTTAGGCGTCTGACTTCCGCTCAGGTCATGATCGCACAGTTTGTGGTTCAAGCCCCACGTCGGGCTCTGTGCTGACAGCTCAGAGCCTGGAACCTGCTTCCGATTCTGTGTCTCCCTCTCTCTCTCTCTGCCCCTCCCCGACTCATGCTCTGTCTCTCTCTGCCTCTCAAAGATGAAAATGTTAAAAAAAAATGAAAAATCAATAAAAAAGAATGTTCCCAGTTAAATTTTACATAGGCCCCCAAAGCCAGAAAAACGACTGCTCATCAACAGATGGATTTCTCACGGTATGCTAAAATAATTGAGTATTATAAAGCAACAAAAATGAACGAGTTCCAGCTACACAGTGAGGATTTCACAAGAGCTTCAAGAGTCCTGGCTACTTTCTACTTCTTGGCCTGAAAGACGACTACGTGGATTTTCTTTATATCCACCGGGCCAAATGATAGATGCAGTAAGAACTTCTGTATGGCTGCCAGACCAACAGGGGGAGAAACCCGTGGCACATTACTTGGACTCAAGTTATAATAATTTAGAAATGACTCTACCATCAAATACGAAAAATGTCCATATTCTCATTTTCCATACTCCATACAAACAAAAAACTCAAAAACTTGATGAAACACAGTTCTGATACCACAGCATTAGATGTCAAGCATGACAGACTTCAAAAACTTTTGCCAAGACAGTATACAGTTTCCATCTGGAAGGAATGTGGTGTTCTGGCCAGAAAGCCTATGGTCATGAAGAGAGGTAGAGCTAAGCATATCTGACATCTAAACAGACCATTTCTTAATACCCCTCCCTCAACTCGTCCAACTATTAGATCCTCCTTGACTTACGATGGTTACATCCTGATTAACCCATTGTAATATGAAAAGAGAAGTCAAAAATGTTTTTTTTTAATGTGTACCTTGATTAGACGTGGTTATTCATTACCTCCTGAAAACTGATAAACTAACCGCTAGCCCAGCTTTCAACACCAGATTTCTTTTCCATCCCTCTTTCCCATGGCTTTCCTCTCTAAGCAAAGGTCTTCCCAGTAAGATCACATCTTACATCACACTTAGATGCGATCCTTCCTTATTGTGAGTTCCTATTCAGTTTTAAACCCTGGAGTATTTTGTTTGTATCTCTTGTGGCAATCATTTTGCTTTCTTTTGTTAAAAGTGTCTTATTCCTTCTACTCTCCCCTCTGGATGTTAGATTTTTTAAGATTTTCCAAAACAACTCTCCTCAGACCACAGAAGACCATTAACCCCAAGAAGAACAAATGCAATCACATTATGCACATCATCACAAAACTGTTAAAAATCCCAAAAGAAAAAGGAGGCACTGCCTAAAAGGGCACAATAAAACTGCTAGCTGATTTTTCCACAGAAACAATGTAAGCCATTAAACAACAGAGTATCTTCAAAGTACTGAAAATGCTAGAATATGAGTTGGCAAACTTTCTACAACGGGCCAAGTAGTAAATATTTTAGATTCCGCAGACCACATGTAGTCTCAACTACAACCAATCAAGTCTGCCACTGCACTGTGAAAGCAGGCACAGGAAATACGCAAACACACAGGCACGGCTATGTTCCAAAAAAGCCTGATTCCTGGACAATGAAATGTGAAATTCATGTAATTTTCACATCGTGAAATACTATTTTGATTTTTTTCATAGCCATTAAAAAAATGTAAAAACCACTCTTAGCTGTGAGCCATATAAAAGGAAGGCAGAATGCCATCTGGCTCATGGACATAGTTTAACAGCCTGATCTAAAATGACAACTACTGCATAGTAAATGTCACATAAGTGCTAGCTTTTTTTTACTGCTGTAAAACGACGTGAACCATAAAGAAGACAAACCTAGCAAGAATCAGTTGGACATAAAAAGCATCAGGGAGCAAATAAGTCAGCAAAATAAGTTATTAAAATACGTATATATGGGATGTTTCTGGGAAGGAGGTATTAAATAATTAGCTGAAACTAATTTTTGGATGCCAGAAACCTGGGAGTTGTGACACAGAGAAAGTATTTTGTTTGGAAGGAAAATATAAATCGTGATTAGCTTTTTAAGTTTTGTTTAAAATATAAGCTAAAAAAGAGTAAGTTAAACCTTTAAAAGAAATATAAAAATATAGTTTGACACACCAGAAGAAGAAAAATGCTCAAAGTGACAAGAAGAAAACCAGTAATAAAATAAAATAGAATAAACATTTAATAAAAGGTCAAGACAAGTCTTTAAAAAAAAAAAAAGACTTCAGACAAGTCTTCAAAAAAAAAGACGCAAACTTAAATAACAAAGCCTTAAAATAAAAGGTACAGAAAAGCTAGCACAGGAACATTAATAATTCATTAAAAAAATTAGTGAAAACAGAATTCCAAGAATATGTATATATCATGACCCCAAATTCTATCAATTCTATTTAATGTGTAAAAAATATGAAAAGAAATGGACAGACCTGCACAAAACTTACAATATTGGCCACCTCTAAAGTGAGGAAACAATCTTTAATGGTCAACAGGATTTTAGCATTGAATAAGGTGACTTAATGCCAGGAGTGGGAGCCTGCTAAGGGAGGTCAGAACCATGATGGTGAGAAAGCGGAAGAGACAGAATTCATGTGTGAATTGTGCAACCTAACAGCCTTCAATACACATAGTGTATGGAAGCAAATAAGCCAAGATGTTCAGTCTTGACTTGGATACTGTAATAGGTTGACAGTTATTAGGTTGGGCCATACTGAAATTACTGACAGGCAACTGTTGTACATACAAACACTGCTATTTCATATAGCTCAGCCTAATCCATTTTCATTTGTATTTCTCTGCATTTTCACACTTCACAAAATCAAACCAAAAAAAGGTGAGAAGAACTATCTTAGGAACTGTCATGCAAACAGGAATTAAAACACAAATCATCAGAAAAAAATGAAAACAGTGGATACAAAGAGCAAATTCTACAAGTTTCAGGAGACAACTAAAAGGTCACGTTCTGATAGGTAGAAAGGCCTTTGTACTTCATGACTACAACACTAAAAAGCGATCACTTCAAAATTCCGAGAGAGGAAAACAATAAAAGCTGGACAAATACATATAACAACTTGCAGGTATTAGCAACCACTGCATGGCTACAATTAGTGAAAGAACAGTGAACATGATGGGAGGCCCACATTACCAACGATGATAAAAATGCTGAAAGAAAGAAATATATCAATCTTGAATTCTATATACAGCATAAATGTCCCTAAAGGTGATTTTTAAACAGTAGCGCAGAGAAATAGAACTGAAGTAGCAAGCGGCACTGTTGCTACATTGAAAAAAGAAAAATTAGCATTTGGGTCTGCAAAGCAACTGAGATACGGGGGCAAAGTAATGAAGGTAAAGAAGGCATAGAGAAGGGGCTCTAAAATTCTGCATAAAAATTCACCTCAGATCTTTGGGTGGTTCCTAATTATGTGCAAGTAGGAGGGAAAGCCTCTAGGAGAATTAGTAGAGGGCAACAATTTTGTTCTGCCAGACAGTTAAATTATTGGCAAAACAAAACGTAACATTCTTCAGAGCAGAAGTGTGTGTCATACATGTCTACCATACAAACAAAAATGACTAGACACGTGAAAAACCAAAATAGCACAATAAAACAATAAACAAGAGATCAACAGTCAAAAGCATATGTAGAGAGAATCCGTAGGTTAGAGTTAGTACACAAGACTTCAGATTAACTGTAAAGTAATATGCTAAAGAATACAGAGAGGGGCGCCTGGCTGGCTCAGTCAGCAGAGTGTAACTCTTGATCTTGGGGTTGTGAGTTTACGTAAGAGGAAAAAAAAATACAGAGAAAAAGATGAATAATGTAGATGAAAATATGGGAATATTTCAACAAAGAACTGGAATCTACAAAAGGGAAGCATATGGACATTACAGAACTGCAAAAAGCGTTTTCAACTAAAGTTTAAAACACGCTGTATAGACTTAATAGCAGATTAGATTCAGCAGAAGAAGTGTGCACTCGAAGGCAGGCCAATAAGAAAATATCCAAACTAAAGCAGAGAGAAAAAAATGGGGGAAAAGTCAAAACATAAGAAATGTGAAGTATGGCCCAAAAGTCTAATATACTATTGCTTAAAATGCTAAAAACAAAAAATATATAATGTGTAGTCTCACAGGTGGAGAAAAAAAATGGGACAGAAGCAATATTTGAGATATAACAGCTAAGAATTTCCCCCAATATGGCAAATAGCATCAACCACAAATCTAAGAAACTTAATAAAGCCCAAGCAGAATAAATGTAAAGACAATTATACCTAAACACATCACACTCGAACTGGTGAGCGCCAGAAAAAAACAGAGTATCTTGCAAGTGGCCAAAAGAAAAAGATTCCTTTCCTTCAGGGAAAAACAATAAAAGTGAAGACTCATTTCTTAACAGAAACCACAGAAGTGAGATAAAAACAGAACGTTATCTTTAACATACTTACGGAAAAAAGAAGCCCTAGAATTCTATCCCCAGGAAAAACATTTTTCAAAACAAAGGTCAAAAGGCGTATAGAGACAAATAAAAGCTGCAAGAATTCACCGCAATATACTGTATACTGTTCTTGGACCATATTGAGGTGGTATAACATTAATTCAAGGTGATTAGTATATAAGCTATAATCCCTACAGAAGCCACTTAAAAAATACACCACCTCATCATAAAAAGGGAGATGTGGCTATATTTATATTGCCAGAGATAAAGAGGAGGATTCCAAAATGACAGAAGGGTAAGTCCGTCAGGAAGACAGAACAATCATAAATGTGCATGCGCTCAATGACACAGCTTCAAATTACATTAAGCAAAAACTGACAGAACCAGAGCAACGGATGGACAAATCCACATTCATACTATCCATCAAGCAAGTATCACAATGGAATGAAGATATTTTCAGAAACGTAAAGCCTAAAAAAATGTTCTCCCGTACCCTTTCTTAAGAAGATACTAAAAAAGGTACGCCAATAAAACAACAGTGACCCCAAAAAAGACAAAGACATGGGAAGAGGCAAACAAAAGATCGATACCAGAGCTGAAGGAAATCCCCAGGAGTTCGAAAGAGACTGCAGGGTGGCAGGGTTGTCTATTGATACCAAACTGCTTGTCGTACATGGGTACGACTGCTTTTGAGTGCAACTCAAAAGCAGGCATTTTGAGGGCCGTCATACACAAAAAGCCTACTGCCACGGGACCACCTTTTTAACCCGAGGGCACAATGCCTGGGTGAGCCTGGCCCAGTTTCTTATTTGCACTCAGTCTGACTTGTTTTCAACATGTGCTGGTGACATCTCCTACTTCTACCTTCCACACCAGGCTGCCCTGCATCAGATGACACTCCACCTTACACAAGCGTCCTGCTTTGATGGACTCCTGACAGTTGGCAGCTACCACTAGGCTAAGAAGCAGCGAATACAGGCAACCACCTGGTTTAATTCTATTTCTACCAGACATTCAATACCTGATTCACACTTTGACCCTGCCAGATAGGCCAACCATGTGAGCCCTATGTTTTCCTATGTTTCTCATGACCTTGCCAATGACTTCTCCCAATGGAATTTTTGGAAATTCTCAGAAAAGCTGAAGCCAGACTGACTCAGAGACTGTATTCAGCTCATCTTCTCCTAGAAACCTTTATCCAATACCAGCAAAATTGCAGGACACAACCAGACTTATGCTTATTGGATAACTTTTGACACACTGCTTCCCCAGTAAGGCGGTATCATTTTAGACTATCACCAATAATGCATGCGTGGTTTCATCTCTCTTTGGTTAATACTGGCTAATAAAACTTTAAAATAAACAGCGATTAAAACAGAACAAAACAACCCAAGTCTTGACAAAAGGGAACATGGGTGCATATAAGGACATCTTAAATCTTAGGGTCTGGAAGCAAAAGAAAAGAGAACTCCACCGATCAGAAAGAAAATTATGTAACACAAGGCAATATAAACTCCAGTTACAGTTTCTCAAAACTAAATTTTATGTTGATGAGGCATGTATGTAGATAAGTGGTAAAATCTTTAAGAAAAGCAGGGGAGGGGCACCTAGGTGGCTCAGTCAGTTAAGCATCCGACTGTTAATTTTGGCTCAGGTCACAATCTCACAGTTTGTGGGATCGAGCCCCACATCAGTCTCTGTGCTATCAGCACAGAGTCTCTCTCTCTCTGCCCCTCTCCTGCCTGCTCTCTTTCAAAATAAATAAACTTTAAAAAAAAAAAAAGAAGGGGCGCCTGGGTGGCGCAGTCGGTTAAGCGTCCGACTTCAGCCAGGTCACGATCTCGCGGTCCGTGAGTTCGAGCCCCGCGTCAGGCTCTGGGCTGATGGCTCGGAGCCTGGAGCCTGTTTCCGATTCTGTGTCTCCCTCTCTCTCTGCCCCTCCCCCGTTCATGCTCTGTCTCTCTCTGTCCCAAAAATAAATAAAAAAACGTTGAAAAAAAAAAAAATTTAAAAAAAAAAAAAAAAAAAGAAAAGAAAGAGGGGCGCCTGGATGGCTCAGTTGGTTGAACATCTGACTTTGGCTCAGGTCACGATCTTACGGTCTGTAGGTTCGAGCCCCACATCAGGCTCTGTGACAGCTCTGAACCTGGGGCCTGCTTCTGATTCTGTGTCTCCTCTCTCTCTGCCCCTCCCCCACTCATACTCTCTCAAAAATGAATAAAAAAACATTTTTAAAAAATTTAAAAAAAAAAGAAAAGCAGGGGAGTAATTGACAAAAATGTCAAGATAGAGGATACCTACTAGGATGATTCAATGGGAGAATGTATCATCAAGAACAGAGAATGTTCTAATTTTTTTTTTAATGTTTATTTAGTTTTGAGACACAGACAGATAATGTGAGCAGTAGAGGGCAGAGAGAGAGGGAGACACAGAATCCAAAGTAGGCTCCAGGCTCTGAGCTGTTAGTACAGAGCCTGATGCAGGGCTTGAACTCACGAACCACAAGATCATGACCTGAGCCAAAGTGAGACGCTTAACGACTGAGCCACCCAGGCGCCCTGAGAATGTTCTAGTTCTTAACTTGGGTAAGGTACATGGGTGCCCATTTTCTTATTATTCTTTAATGCACACATATTTGTTACACATATTGTTATGATGCACATGAAAGTATTACAATGCCTTATATACTCTGTTCATTACACAATAAAATAATAAGGAAACGCTAAGTTCTTTTACGGAAAGACTTCGGATATGTTACTGAGTGATAAAAATACAAAATTGAGAGAATGAAAAGACAAGGCACAGATGGGGAGAAAATCTTGGCAAAACACATACCTGATAAAGGAATGGTATCCAAAATATATACATAAGAATTCTTAAAAATCAACAATATGAAAACAACCTGATTTAAAAATGGGTTAAAGACCTTACAACACACCTCATCAGTGAAAATACAGAGATGGAAAATAAACATATGAAAAGATACTCGACATCATGTCATTAAGGAACTATAAATTACAATGAAATACTGCTGCACACCTACGAGAACGGCCAGAATCCACCACGCCGGCAGCACCAAACGCTGGCAAGGATGTGGAGCAGAACTCTCACTCACTGCCCGTGCGGGTGCCACATGGCACAGCCACCTTGAAAGACATTTTGGCAGTGTCTCACAAAACCAAACCTACTCCTACCATACGATCTAGCAGTTACGCTCCTCAGTACCTACCTAAATAAGTGACTTTATCCGCACACAAAACCCTGCACGTGAGTGTTTGTAGCAGCTTTATCCATAATTGTCAAAACTCGGAAGCCGCCATTCAATAGGTGAGTGGATAAATAAATGGTGGTACATCCACACAACAGAATATTATTCAGTGGTAAAAAAAGATGAGCTATCAAGCCATGAAATGATATACAAGAACCTCAAATGCATATTTCTAAGTGAAAAAAACTACTGGTTACACACTGTATGACTCCAGCTATATGACATTCTGGAAAAGGCAAACCTATGCAAACAGTTAAAATGATCACCAATTTCCAGGGGCTCAGGGAGGTGGGGGCTGAGCGGGTGGGGCGGGAAGGATGAATAGATGAGGCACAGGGGATTTTTAGAGCAGGAAACTATACCGTATGAAACTTCAATGGTGGGTACGTGTCATTATGTATTTGTCAAAATCCACAGAACATACAACGCCAAGAATAAAACCTAATGTAAGCTACAGATTTTAAAGTGTTCATATTGGCTCATGAACAGCATCAGGTGTACCACATTAATGCAAGATGTTAATAACAAGGTAAGCTGTGTGTGTGGAAGGAATGAAGGAATACACAAAAACCCTGTACTTTTCACTCACATCTGTAAACTCAAACTGCTCTAAAAAATGAAGTCTATTAATTAAAAACAAAACACATATAAACAAATCAGCATGATTAATATGCTTCCTATAATAACCTGTATTTGTACTCATGTAAATATGTACATATAAACTCTGAAAAGCTACTCAAGTGGGGAGTCTGGGTGACTCAGTTGGTTAAGCGTCTGACTTCAGCTCAGGTCATGATCTCACAGTTTGTGAGTTCGAGTCCCACATCAGGCTCTGTGCTGACAGTGCAGATCCTGCTTCGGATCCTATGTCTTCCTCTCTCTGTCTCTTCCCAGCTCGTACGCATGGGCACGCACGCACACTCTCTCTCTCTCAAAAATAAACAAACATTAAAAAAATAATAAAAAGTCTAGGGCGCCTGGGTGGCCCAGTCAGTTGAGTGTCTGACTTCGGCTCAGGTCATGATCTCATAGTTCGTGAGTTCGAGCCCTGCATCAGGCTCTGTGCTGACAGCTCAGAGCCTGGAGCCTACTTCAGATTCTTTGTCTCCCTCTCCCTCGGCTCCTCCCCTGCTCACATGCTGTCTCTCTCTTTCTCAAAAACAAATAAAGATTAAAAAATAATTTTAAAAAATAATAAAAAGTAAATAAAAAAGAAAGCTACTTATGAAAGTAATGACAGTAAAGCTACTCATGAAAGCTACTCATGAAAGTAATGGTATTGTGGAGGTCTGGGGGGAGAATTTAATACACACCCAGATATTTACTGAGTTTTTTGGCATCCTAATTTGACTGAAAAAGTAAGATACACACAAAATCCTGCATTTGCAGTGAAGAATGCTATACAAAACAACCAGAGACAAACTGATAAACCCATCGTTTCTGGGGATGTTGTCCAAAACACCATCTGTATGAAGGTCCATAAAATTTACTCAGACCTGATATCAGAGAACGAAAGAGATGCCACTCATAATCAATTCAAGACAATTAACTTGGTTTGCTTTTTGGCTGCTGGTATTGATCAATTATTCTTACTACATTTTCCTTAAGTTTTGCTCATCTCTGCCTTTATATTTCATTTTCTTGGTCCTTATAAACTTCCTCAAATGCACTGAAAAAACAAAATTGGGAAAAACAACTCACCTGGGATTTGTTCATTTTTTGTAGTTTTGGGGTAAAGGCTGAGAACTATGAAGGCCGAACTGAAAGACAGAAAAAGGAAGATACTGTTATTAATGATGTGACTTGCTTTGGAACTCCTACAATGACTTATTTACAAATCCTTACACATCATTTGGGAAAACACCACCTACTGGGAGAGTCCCTTGCCCTCTTCAGAAGGGACCTAAACAATCATGGTGGCAACACTTACCTTCAATCAAACATTACGAGACACCAGAAAAGGCCAAACTAAGACAACCCACTATCAAGAGACAAAGCAATCAACACAAACTTCAACTGATGATTATCAGACAGAGAATTTAAAATAACTATGATTTATATTTTAGAAGCTTTAATGGAAAAGGTGGACAACATAAATAAATGGGAAATTTCAGAAAAGATGAAAACTGCAAGAAAAAATCAAATGGAAAAGAAAGCAAAAAATTACCCAAAATGAAACATAAAAACAAAGTAGAATGAAAAATTAAATAGAGAATCCAAAGACTATAGTTCAATATCAAATGGCCTAACAAACATGTCATTGGAATCCCAAAAAGACAATCAAGAATGGGACAGAAGAGGTATTTGAAGACATAATGATTGAGGATTTTTAAAAAATAATGATATCAAACTATAGATCTAAGAAACTTAAATAGTTTATCTAAACTGAATAAATACCAAACCAAACAAATATGTAAGACATCATATTCAAACCACTGAAAACCAAGGTTAAATAAAAAGTCTGGAAAGTAGCCAGAGGGAAAAATGACACATTATATAGAGGAACTACATAAAGAATCACAGTCAATTTCTCATCAAAAACTATACAAGCCAGAAGACAATGCAGTGACATCTTTAAAGTATGTATGTATGTATGTATGTATGTATGTATGTATGTATGTATGTGTGTGTGTATTTATTTATTTAATTTATTTTTGGGAGTGTGTCATAGCAAGAGCAGAGGAGGGACAGGGAGAGAGGAAGACAGATAATGCCAAGCAGGCTCCATGCTGTCAGTGCAGAGCCCAGTGCAGGGCTCAAACTCATGATCTGTGAGATCACGACCTGAGCCAAAATCAAGAGTTGGCCACTCAAATGACTGAGCCACCGAGGTACCCCTATTTTTTATTTATTTTTTTAAGTTTATTTCTTTATTTTGAGAGAGAGAGAGAGAGAGAGAGACAGAGAGAGAGAGAGAGAGAACAAGCAGGGAAGGGCCAGAGAGAATTCCAAGTAGCCTCTTCACTGTCAGCAGAGAGCCCAATGCAGGACTCGAGCTCTCAAACTGCGACCATAACCTGAGCCGAAATCAAGAGTCAGACACTTAACCAACTGAGCCACCCAGGTGCCCCTGAAGTACTTAAAAAAAAAAAAAAAAAAAAAAAAAAAAGCAGGTCAACTATCAACCCAGTATTCTATACCCAGCAAATACATCCTTCAAAAAATGAAAGTGAAATCAAAACTTTTTGAACAAAAACAGAATTCATTACCAGTAGACTTGCACTAGAAGAAATATTTAAAGTAGTTTTTCAGGTAGAAGGAATATGATACCAGACAAAAACCTGGATCTACACAAGAAATAAAGATCTATGGGAATGCTTAAAATAAAGATGACTCTAAAGAAAACCTTCTTACTTTTAATCACTCTAAAAGACAAATGATTGTCAAAAAATAGCCCGTTAAGTTTTGTGGGCTTACGGCATATGTAAAACTACAACATATGATAGTACAAAAGATGGGATGATGAAATTGGAGAGTATATTATTATAAAGATCTTATATTACACGTAAAGCAGTAAAATATTACTTAAAGGTCCACTGTGATTAACTCCAGATTTGTATTGTAAATGCCAGGGCAACAACAAAAAAAATTTTTAAAGGGGTATAAGTGATAAGCTAATAGTAGAGGAAAAAAATGAAATCATAAAAGTACCAACTAATACAAAAGCAGTTGGAAAAAGAGTTAAATACGAATGAAGACCAACCAGGACAAGTAGAAAACAAACTAGCAAGATGGTAGATTTTAATTGAACCATCTTTTTTTTTTTAATGTTTATTTACTTTTGAGAGAGACAGAATGCAAGTGGGTTAGGGGCAGAGAGAGAGGGAGACACAGATCTGAAGCAGGATCTAGGCTCCGCGCTGTCAGCACAGAGCCTGATGCTGGGCTCGAACTCATGAGCTGTGAGATCATGACCTGAGCCGAAGTCGGCAGCTCAACCGACTGAGCCACCCAGGGGCCCCATAATTGAACCATCTTAATAACTGGTATAAAACACCAATTAAATGATAGAGGTTGTCAAACTGGATAAAAAAAAGGAAGGCCAACTGCTTTTAACTGTTTATAAGCGGTTTGTTTGAAATATAAAAACATAGCTAGATCAAAAGTAAAGGGATGAAAAAAAAGATATGCCTTGCAAACACTAACCAAGAGAGAGTGATTATATTAATATCAAAGTAAACTTCAGAATATTACCAGAAATAGAGTGATATTACATAACGTCACTGTGATAAACAACACCTGGTGAATGTGTCAAATGGCCAGAAGGCATAACAATCCTAAATGTATATGTACCTAACAAAAGCATTTCAAAATACAAGAAGCAAAAATTGACAGAACTGAAAGAAAAAAAAAAACAGATAAATTCACAATTGGAGTGAATTTATCATAGTTGGAGACATCAATACTCTTTTCTCAGTGACAAAACAGGTAGATAGAAAACCAGTAAGGATATAGAAGAATAGAACCACGCTATCAACCACCCTGACTCATTTTGTATTTATAGAAGACTCCACCACCAGCAGCACAATAGTCATTAAATTATATATTAAAAATTCCCAAGATAGATCATATTCTTGGCCACAAAACAAACCTTTCATTCTAAAGAAATGAAATTTGTAACAAAGTGTATTCTTTGGTGAAAATAGACTTAAACTAGAAATCAATTACTAGAAAGAGATTTGTTAATTCCTTCTTTCCAAATACTTGGAAATTAAACAACAAATTTCTAAATAACCAAGGGTTGAAAAAGGAAGTCACAAGTTTAAAAAACCCATAGAACTGAATAGAAATGAAAGCACAACATACCAAAATTTGAGGGATATAACTAAAGTAGTATTATGGCATTAAATTATTACCTACATTAACTGTAACTACAAACAGTTATAGCATTAAACTGTATTAGAAAAGAAAGATTTTAATCAATTATTGCAGTTTCCACCTTAAGAAAGCAGAAAAAAAATTAATTAATTAGTTAAACCCAAATCAAGCATAAGGAAGGAAATAATAAAGTTAAGCATAGAAATCCATAAAACTCAAAACAGGGGGGTACCTGGCTGGTTCAGCAGGTTGAGCATCTGACTCTTGACTTCAGCTCAGGTCATGATCTCACAATTTGTGAGTTTGAGCCCTACTTGGGGCTCTGCGCTGACAGGGTGGAGCCTGTTGGGGTTCTCTCTCTCCCCCGCCCCAACCATGCACTCTCATACTCTGTCTCTCAAGATAAACAAATAAACATTTAAAAAAATCCCTCAAAACAGAAAAACAATAGAGAAATTCCATAAAACCAAAACCTGGTTATTTGAAAAGATCAATAATATTGATAAACCTCTAGCCATACTGACCAAAAGGGGAAAAAAAAAAAGGAGGGCATTAATTACCATTATCAAAAATGATGGAGGAGACACTACTACAGATGCTACAGATATTAAAGAGTTATTCTTTAATAATAAAAATAGAGGGACACCCAGGTGGCTCAGTTGGTTAAGCCTGGTGTGAGACCTGATTGTGGCTCAGGTCATGATCTCACAGTTAGTGTGGGTTAGTGAGTTCAAGTCCTGTGTCTGGCTCTGTGCTGACAGGGCAGAGCCTGTGTGGGATTTCTCTTTCTCTCTCTCTCTCTCTCTCTCTCTGCCCCTCCCCTGCTCATGCTGTCTCTGTCTCTCTCAAAATAAATAAACTTAAAAACATTTTTTTAAATAATAGATAACCATTAGCTATGCTAATTAAGGAGACAAAAACAAAAAGGGGGAGAAATCCCAAATATACAAAATAAGAACAGTGGAAAATATCAACAAATACAAGAGAAAAAATATGAAATGATGGAAAAATGATTACATTTTCAACAATACACTACATAAGGATAAATAAAAATGATAACCTTTTTTTTAAATGACAAACTTCTATAAAGATTATAAAGTGCACTTAAGGGAGACAAAACAGGGCTTGAACACTGGGATGGCCTACAATATGATCCAACATCATAAAGGTGTCCATTCTCCCCAATTAAATGCAGCCATTAATCGGATCATAATAAAAGTATTGGCAGATTTTTAATGCGAATAATTCTAAAGTACCAGTGGAAATCATAAATCAACTTGCGTAATCTCAAAGTGGTAAAAGGCTTCTGAGTGCCATAAAAGAGAAGAGCAGTAAATTCAACTACAAATTAATTCAAAACGCCTGCAAGGCAAAACTATCAGGGAACAAAATCAAAAGGAAAATGAAAAAACATGTGCCACTTACACAAAATACCGGGAGGCTCGGGTACTCCACCCATCTGAGCCTCCGGTTTTTCCTTCAGTTGCAACTGAGATACTAGCGACGTCACAGGCTAGGTGTGAGGATTAGAGGAACACTTAGCCGAAAAGGCTTTCGCAAAGAGGTCAGAGGTCTCCTCTGGTACGCCGCGTGCATCGGGAAACTTGCTGGGGCTTTCATTCCTCCCGGCACCAGGTGATGCTCGGGCACTCTGCACGCGGCTTCCGGGCGCCGCCAGGTGTGTGCGGCCCCGCCCCCGGCCTCGCCCCGCGCCCGCGGGGCCTGGTCACGCGCGCACCCGCCGGGGCTTCCGGACTCGCTCCCGCGCGACAGGAGACGCTGGCGGCCGGTCGGAGGCGCTTCTCCTGACAAAGGGAGGAAGGCGAGCCCTCGCCGCCGCCCTCCCTCGCCGCCGTCCCCGCCCCCGCACGTCCGGCCAGGCGGGCCCCGCCAGCCCCGTGCGGAGGACGGCGCGGGGCGGCCCCGGACACCGCCCCGAGGGTCACCGACGTCTGCAAGTCGCTGAAGTTTGGGCTCCCACCCTGCGCGGACAGGAGCCCATCCCTCATCTCCTCCTCCGCGGCCCCCAGCCCTCGCGTAGCTGCATGGCAGCCCCCCCTCATACCTGGAGGGGCACGGCCTCCACTTGTGGCTCAGTGCCAAGCCAGGTCACGGCGCCGGTCAGCGAAGATGCGCGGAGACCGGGGCCCTGTCACCCACTCGCGGCAGGAGGTGGGGGAAGGGCAGCCACCGGCGCGCTCGCAGCACTGCACAGGCGCAGATGCAAGGGCTGCTAGCCGTCCCAGGGTCCTCTGAGGGGTGGTTCATCCAACCTCGGGACTACACTTCCCATAAGTCTTTGGGGCCCCGCTGTAGGGACTCTCTGGAAAGTCTTCATTTAGTTTAGCGGGTGGCATGAGGCTAAAATAATCCCTGGCCTGGACGGTCCATTTACCGCAGCAAGGGTTATGGATTACAACCACCTCTTCCCAAATTAAAAAAAAACAAACCTGACTTTGAAAGATTAGGTAGGTAATCCATGATAACGTATTTAAATTAGAAAATATGTATAAAATAAAAGCAAGTATCTATTCTAATTTCTCAAAGATAACCGTATGTAACATTAAGTGCATACCTTTCTCACTTTTTAAAAATCTAATTGACCATGGGGCGCCTGGGTGGCTCAGTCCGTTAAGCGTCAGACTTCAGCTCAGTTCATGATCTCAAGGCCTGTGAGTTCGAGGCCCGCGTTGGGCTCTGTGCTGTCAGTTCAGAACCTGGAGCCTTCTTCGGATTGTGTGTCTCCCTCTCTCTCTCCCCTTCCCCCACTTACGCTCTGTCTCTCAAGACGTGAATAAACGTTAAAAATATTTTTAAAAAATAAAAATAAAATTGATCAGAGGCGCTTGCGGAGCACGTGACTCTTGATCTCGGGGTTAAAGGCTTGAGCCCCTTGTTGGACGTAAAGATTACTTAAAAATAAAATCTTAAAAAATAAAATTTACCCTAAAGATATCATGTGCTGTAACTAGCTTATTTTTTAATTTAAAAATTTTGTTTTAATTTAAGAGAGAGAGAGAGAGAGAGAGAGAGAGAGTGTGTGTGTGTGTGTGTGTGTGTGTGTGTGTGTCTGCGTGTGTATGTGTCTGCGCACGCGCGTGTGTGGGCACACGGGCAAGCAGGGGAGGGGCAAGCAGGGGACGGGCAAGCAGGGGAGGGGCAGAGAGGGAGAGAAAGAGAATCCCAAGCAGACTCTGCACTGTTAGCATGGAGCTTGACACGGACTCCAACTCATGAATGTGAAATCATGATCTGAGCCAAAATCAAGAGTCAGAAGTTTAACTGACTGTGCCACCCCCAGGTGCCCCAACTTTTTTCTTTATTTTTAAAAGCAGTTTTATGTTCACAGCAAAATTTGAGGAAAAATTGCATATTGCATATACCACCTGCCCCTGCATATACATGGGCTCATCCACTATCAATATTCCCTCCCAGAGTGGTACATTTGTTATAATGAAATGTACATTGACACATCACCCAAAGTCTGTATAGTTTACATTAGGGTTTACTCTAATATATAATGACATGTATACACCACCATACATCCCTCCTCCCCCTCCCTGAGCCCCTGGAAAACACTGATATTTTTAGGTATGCATAATTTAGAATAGTTGGAATCATATAGTATGTACCTTTTCAGATTAGCTTCTTTCACTTAGAAATATGCATGAGAGGGGCCCCTGGGTGGCTCGGTCAGTTGAGCGTCTGACTTCAGCTTGGTCATGATCTCACGGTTTGTGAGTTTGAGGCCCGCATCAGGCTCTATGCTGACAGCTCGGAACCTGGGCCTGCTTCAGATTCTGTGTCTCCCTCTCTCTTTCTGCCCCTCCCCTGCTCCCATTCTGTATTTCTCTCTCTCTCAAAAATAAATCAACATTAAAAAAAAAAGAAATATGTATTAGATGGGGCACCTGGGTGACTCAGATGGTTGAGCATCCAACTTGGGCTCAGGTCATGATCTTGTGGTCCGTGAGTTCGAGCCCCATATCGGTCTCTGTGCTGACAGTGTGGAGCCTGGAGCCTGTTTCAGATTCTGTGTGTCTCCCTCTCTCTGTCCCTCCCCCGCTGTGTGCTGTCACTCTCTGTCTCAAAAATAAGTAAACGTTAAAAATTTTTTAAAAAAAGAAATATTCATTAGAGGTTCCTGCATATCTTTTCACGGCTTGATAGCTCATTTCTTTCTTTCTTTTTTTTTTAAGATTAAAACATTTTTATCTCTACACCCAACGTGGAGCTTGAACTCACAATGTGGAGACCAAGAGTCCCATGCTTCACTGACTGAGCCAGCCATGTGCCCCAATAGCTCATTTCTTTGCCACTGAATAATATTCTGTTGTGTGGATGTACCACCATTTATTTATCCACTCACCTATTGAGTGGCTGCTTCCGAGTTTTGACAATTATGGATAAAGCTGCTACAAACATTCACGTGCAGGGTTTTGTGTGCGGATAAAGTCACTTATTTAGGTAGGTACTGAGGAGCGTAACTGCTAGATCGTATGGTAGGAGTAGGTTTGGTTTTGTGAGACACTGCCAAAATGTCTTTCAAGGTGGCTGTGCCATGTGGCACCCGCACGGGCAGTGAGTGAGAGTTCTGCTGCTCCACATCCTTGCCAGCGTTTGGTGCTGCCGGCGTGGTGGATTCTGGCCATTCTCGTAGGTGCAGAGTGGTAGCAAGTAGCTTTTTTTTTTTTTTTTTAAGTTTATGTATTTATTTTGAGAGGGGGAGAGAGCACACGAGCAGGGGAGGGGCAGACAGAGAGAGAATCCCAAGCATGCTCTGCACCATCAGCTCAGAGTCCAAGGCAGGGCTTGAACCCACGAACCATGAGATCATGACCTGAGCCTAAGTCAAGAGCCAGATGCTTAAGTGACTGAGCCACATGGGCGCCCCACAAGTAACTTTTAATTACAATAATGGGTAGTCTCATAAAGGTATTGGTACATCAATATTCATAGCAGCATTTGGCTGCTATTCATAACAGTCAAATGGCAGAAAGAACCTAAGTGTCCATCAACGAAAGAATGGACAAGTAGGGGCACCTGGCTGGCTCAGTCAGTTGAGCATCCAATTCTTGGTTTCAGGTCTGGTCATGATCTCATGATCGGATTGAGCTCTGCGTCAGAGAGCACTGTCAGCGCAGAGCCTGCTTGGGATTCTGTCTCTCTCCCTCTCTCTGCCCCTCCTCTCTCTCTCTCTCTCTCTCTCAAAATAAATAAACTTTTAAAAAAGTTTTTAAAAAAAGAATGGATAAATAAATGTAGTATATACGTACATTTGGAATAATATGGAATATTATTCAGCCAAAAAAAGAATGAAGTTCTGACGGAGGCTGCAACGTGAATGGACACTGAAGATACGCCACATGAAACAAGCCCGATACAAAAGGAGCAATGCTGTGTAGTTCCTCTTACATGAAGTATCTAGAATAGACAAGTTCATAAAGAAAGGAGAATAGAGATTACCAGGGACTAAAGGGAGGGAGGCATGGAGGGTTAGCTCACACTGGGCAGGGAGCTTCTGTGTGGGAGAGTGGTGGTGGCTATACCACACTGTGAATATGCTTAAAGCCACGGAATTGTATGCTTAAAAATGGGTAAAATGGGGGGCGCCTGGGTGGCTCAGTCGGTTAAGCGTCCGACTTCGGCTCAGGTCACGATCTCACGGTCCGTGAGTTCCAGCCCCGCGTCGGGCTCTGGGCTGATGGCTCGGAGCCTGGAGCCTGTTTCCGATTCTGTGTCTCCCTCTCTCTCTGCCCCTCCCCCGTTCATGCTCTGTCTCTCTTTGTCTCAAAAATAAATAAACGTTAAAAAAAATAATAAAAAAGAAAGAAAGAAAGAAAGAAAGAAAGAAAGAAAGAAAATGGGTAAAATGGTAAACTTCATGTTATGTATATTTTATCAGAATTAAAAAATTATATACTGGATGGAAGTGATGGATACATAACTCTAAATTCATAAAAATCAAATTCTCTGAAAGGTATTTTTGTTATTTACTATTTGCACTGTTTTGATTATTTTGTTTGTTTGTTTGATGGAATAATATCATACTTCATCGGGAAGAAAAACAGAATATTTGGGACTTTTTTTTTTAAAAAGAGAGACTAATAACTACTAGATACAGAAATACATTCCACAAATTAATGAATACTAGTGAAAGACTGGAATAGTCATCATTCTTGGGCTACTACTTAACAATTCAAAGGAAAAAAATGTTTAAAATGTTAGCTCTCAAGACTGCACATTAGATTTATTTGTTTTTATTTAAATCTAGGTAGTTAACATATACTGTGATATTGGTTTTAGGAGTAGAATTTGGTGATTCATCACCTACATATAACAACACCCAGTGCTCATCACAACAAGTGCCCTCCTTAATTCCCACCAACCATTTAGCTCCTTCCCCGCCCACCTCCCCTCCAGCAACTCTCATTTGTTCTCTATAGTTAAGAGTCTCTCATGGTTTGCCTCGCTGTCTCTCTTTTTTAAAAAAAATTCCTTCCCCTATGTTCATCTGTTTTGTTTCTTATAAAAATAAGAGCGAAATCATATGATATTTGTCTTTCTCTGACTTGTTTCCCTTAACATAATACACTCTAGCTCCATCTACCTCGATGCAAATGACAAGATTTCATTCTTTTTTATGGCTGAGTAACATTCCATTGTGAGTATGTACCTACACACACATACACACCACATCTTCTTAATCCATTCATCAATTGATGGACATTTGGGCTCTTTCCATAATTTGGCTATTGTGGATAGTGCTGCTATAAACATCGGAGTGTAGGCATGATGTGCCCCTTCGATTCAGTATTTTTGTATACTTTGGGTAAACACCTAGTAGTGCAAATGCTGGGTCGTAGGGTAGTTCTATTTTTAACTTTTTGAGGAACCTCCATTCTGTTTTCCAGAGTGGCTGTGGATTCAAGATTTAAATTTTAAAGTGGAAGCCATCAAGGTTTTAAAGACATGATGGGGGAGGAGGGGTGCGTCTGGCTGGCTTAGTCAGAAGGGCATGCAACTCTTGACCTCGGGTTGTGAGTTGGAGCCCATGTTGGGTGTAGAGATGAGAGGAAAGAAAGAAAGAAAGAAAGAAAGAAAGAAAGAAAGAAAGAAAGAGAAAGAAAGAAGAAAGAAAGAAGGGAAGGAAGGAGGGAAGAGGAAGGAAAGGAACGAGGGAAAAAAAATGGAATGTTTTTTATATTCTTTGGGTGAGAAGGTATGACACCAAAGTCAGAAATCATAAAGGAAACAATGGACAAATTCAACTACAGAGAAAATTAAATCCTGGAAAAAAAAATGCTTTAAGCAAAGTCAAAGACAAACTGGAAAAATATATATGGTACATGTATAAAAGAATAAGGAATTTAATTTATAAATTCTTACAAGTTAATTGAATCACAGTAAGAAAAATAAGGATATGAACGGCCAATTAAAGAGGAAGCACATAGAACAATAAATTTATCAAAAATGTTTCTCTTGGGGGGGCGCCTGGGTGGCGCAGTCGGTTAAGCGTCCGACTTCAGCCAGGTCACGATCTCGCGGTCCGTGAGTTCGAGCCCCGCGTCAGGCTCTGGGCTGATGGCTCGGAGCCTGGAGCCTGTTTCCGATTCTGTGTCTCCCTCTCTCTCTGCCCCTCCCCCGTTCATGCTCTGTCTCTCTCTGTCCCAAAAATAAATAAAAAATGTTGAAAAAAAAATTAAAAAAAAAAAAAATGTTTCTCTTGGGGACACCTGGGTGACTCAGTTAGTTAGGCAACCGACTCTTGATTTCAGCTCAGAATGTGATCTGAAATCATGGTTCCTGAGTTTGAGCCCTGCTTTGGGGCTCCACACTTTTAGGTCAGAGTCTGCTTGGGATGTTTTCTGTCCTTCTCTCTCTGCCCTCCCCCATTCTTGCTCTCTCTCTCTCTCAAAAATAAAACTTAAAAAAATGTTTCTCTTTACTAAAAGTCAGCATTATAATGTACGTAATATCTTTTGGACCTATAAGTTTGGCCAATATTTATAACAATAATGATACCCCGGGTGGGAATAATTTGTAAAAATATTTTCATACACTTCTGGTAGGGGTGTAATATGTTAAAAATATTTCTGAAGGCCTCACTAAATCAAATTAAAAATTTGTTAATTATCATAATTCTCAATCGTGTACAAGTGTGTACATACAAGCGTGTCCTCACGTTGTAGCTTATATTTGCAAAACATTGGAAACAAACTAACAATATTTCAACAGATGCAAGTAAAATCAATTGTAGTGATATCTGAATAGAATTTGGAAGGCACTGAAAATGATAATGTTCACTGACTACATGGGGGAGGTGTCTAATATACTGAGAAATTTACAAAATGTAGATCCCACAAGAGTATGTAGAGTGTGATACTATTTTTGTCAAAATTATGCATGTTTTGAAAAGACTAAGTACTGGAATGTACAAAAAGAAGGAAGATCCCCCACCCCCCATATGCACACATAAAATAAATTCTCCTACCGCCTTATGCTTAACAGCACAGAAAGCTGCCGGGTGTGGACTGCTTCTGAGGATCCTGAAAAATTCAAAACCACATTATTTTCTATTAATTTCCTCTTAGGAATAAAGGACTGGGGCAGAGAAAGTTTTTGGAAAACACATTGCATATTTTAATTTAAATGTTGCTTATAATTTTTTTTTACTTTCCACTGACATTTCAGGGAGGGCTGGCTTCCAAGTCCATTACTCGGTGTATCCCACAGGTCATTGGATCTCCTTCCAAGTGGTGTAATATCTACTTCTGTCCTGACAGACACTGGCACCAGCATTAAGTACATGCTTGGATGGCCCTGCCAAAGGATGTAAAGGGATTTTTTTTTTAAAGTAATCTCTACATCCAACGTGGGGCTTGAACTTATAACCATGAGATCAAGAGTTGCATGCTCTACCAACTGAGCCAGCCAGTTGCCCCAGATGTAAACAGATTTTAACTGTAAGAGTAGTGACTATTTAGAGTACATAGGAGTGCCTGGGTGGCTCAGGCAGTCGAGTGTCTAACTCTTGATTTCGGCTTAAGTCATGATCCTGGGGACCTGGGACAGAGCTCTGGATTGAGCCCCTCGTCCAGCTCTTTGACGAGCACTGAGCACTGAACCCTGAGCTTAGAACTTGCTTGAGATTCTCCTTCCCTCTCCCTCTGCCCCTCCCCCACTCACACTCACTCGCTCTCTCTCTCTCAAATTAAAAAAATAAAGTGGAGCACATAAATAATAGTGTGGTTTGTTCATCACCATTAACAAAAAAAGGTTTTATTTTTGTTCACTTGCTCAAAAGACGTTACCATGGGGCAGAGATCATATATCACAACACATGACCTTATGAATGAACTTTAGTACTCTGTTATATTAAAATCCATTAGTCTTTCTCGCACTTTGGATCATTTATCCAGGCACGATTTTGTAACATCATGCCTTGGTCGTTTGAAAAATAGCTGGCTCATGGAGGCATTAAGATCTTTTAAGTGTTGATACATTTTATTACATAGTATCAAAGGACCACATTAATATCACCATCGGTCTCATCAAAAAAGCTTTAAGCGTTGGGGAAGCTGATACAAGTTTTTGCCAAAATTCTTTAAAAAATTTTTCTTTTAATGTTTTTATTTACTTTTGAGACAGAGAGAGACAGAGCATGAGCAGGGGAGGGTCAGAGAGAGAGGGAGACACAGAATCCGAAGCAGGCTCCAGGCTCTGAGCTGTTAGCACAGAGCCCAACGTGGGGCTCGAACTCACAAACCATGAGATCGTTCATGATCTAAGCTGAAGTTGCACGCTTAACCGACTGAGCCACCCAGGCGTCCCAAGTTCTTGCCAAAATTCTAATTTTCACCTGAAAGCTCATTTTTCCCTCGGGCAACACATATAATCAGTTGCTTTCCTTGAAGCGACAGCTCGCTTCATTCATTTTTGAGAAAGTGCCTGCCAAACACCCAGGCTTCCTTTGTCAGCCAATCAAGTAAAAATGGTGTTTCGTGAGAACAGCTGCTAGTGCAGCTCACCCCTCCGACGACTGCACAAGTGATCTTCCTGGAGACAAGCATCGTGCTCCTGTGTGCAGCAGAAATACTCCTGCATACTTCCCGTTTCATCAGAGTGGCAAAAAGACACAGAGTTCGAGGCCTAACACCATTAAATTGTTACTGCTCCAGTAAGGTCATTTTTCAGCGAAACTAGCCCTTCTCCTCTATAATTGCGTGAGAACACAGAAGGCAATGACGGCCAGTTCAGTTTGGTGCCGCTCTCTGGAATCCTGCTGGGGCTCCAGCAGCTCCCTGCTCCCCTCCAAATGCTTTTGCACCATCAGTGCCAAACTGATACTGAATGGTCAGTTCAATGAAACAATGTCTAAGCATTATTATTAAAGTAATCTTGACCTCCTGGATCTCCTGCCAGTGTCTTAAAGACCCCAGGAGTCTGCAATTTAACCGTCAACTTTCTGTTCCTTCGTCTGTACTTCAAATCTGAGAAGGTCAATCTTTAGCAAGAATTTCTGGCCCCAAATTAACAGTGGTTCTCTACTCCTTGCCAGGGGTTAAAACGATTCTTTTTTTTTAAGGTGCTGGGTGACAGGTTCAGTTCCTCCACCAGGTGTCTTTATTTTCTACTCCATGATTCAGCATTCCTGCAGTCAAGGTTTATCAAGCACCTGGGAAAGCACGGCTGTGAAGGACACAACACTCCCTCCGTTTGTGAGCTTATATTCCAGGTCGGGGGTTGGGGGGCAGGCAGTAAACAGAAAGCAAAATAGGAAGTGTGTCAGATGGCATTCACCCCCGAGGAGGTCGTACCAGGAGTGCCCCACGGGGTGCATCTGGGAACAGACTGGCTAGAGAAGGCTTGACTGAGCGGGTGCGGTTTGAGCCAAGACTCCACAATCAGGTGTCAGGCTCCATGACCCTAATTCGGAGACTCTACAGTCAGACCCCCCGACTGGCAGATGTCCTCGGTTATTTCCAGCGGCTGACAACACCATTCCATCTGGTTTCCGATCGCCCCAGCAGGCCGGCCTGCCTCCCTCTTTCATACCCGAGAGGATGCAAGGGAATGACCGCTGACCACAGCTCAGAGTCTGGGGGCTCTGAGAAGTGGCCTTCCACCTGTTTTTCTCATGGCAAAGTTACAGAGCAGGAAGCTCTCAAAAAATTCTCCCGAATCGGAGCAAAGTGAATACCTCATGCTTTCGTTCCTTCATTTTCAATAAAAATTAAACAAAAACGGAACAGCCTGAACCTGGCAAAATCCAGTTATCTCACTGAGCATCTGCCAGGTCTATCGTTCTCCCCGATGAGTGAAGGATTCCTCACATGACCAATGGCTCAGAAAGTTTCCGCCCAAGGACCCCCCAGGGGCGTACAGGGCCTGCTTCAGTCTCTCTGCCTTTCCAGGACTATGCTTAGCATAGACGAGGAATAAAAGAACGACGGGGGCAGGAACTTACGACGTCTGTAACACAGCTGTGACCAGGATGCTCCAATTCTGCAGTCCTGTCCACCTGAAGGTATCAGGCACGGCCTAGGCATCCTGAATGTGGCAGGGTCACCCCTGTCCACCCGAGGGGAACCAGTGGCACCCTGTGTCTTGCATCAGAGGGAGCTGCCTCTCCAGTCCATTTCTCCTCCCGGCCGGGTCTTAGGACTGCCAAAAAGCCCCAGTCGCGCCGAGTGAGTTCTAGCACTGGATGCATTAGTTGTGCAGAGGATGTAGAGATACTTTCATAGGGGTCAGAAAGACATGGGTATGAGTACTGTTGGGCAGAGTGCTTACAAAACTAAGCAGTTGAATCAAAGATTTCCATTTTTCGTGAGTCGATCCAGAAAGGGAATGGATCGGGGGGTCTACTGGTCCAAATACCTCTGTTTACAAATGGAAGGACTGAAGCCCAGAACTTCCTGGCCTCCGGAACTGGGAGAAATACACGTTTGCGTTTGTTGATGGATTCAGCAGCTCTACTGGACTGAGATAGGCCCTTCTTAGATGGCACAGTTGCTTTGATTTTTCGTGTTTTTGATGACTTCGACGGTTTTGAGGAGTACTAGTCAGGTGTTTTGTAGAGTGCTGCATTATTGGCATTTGCTTGGTGTTTTTCTCATGATTAGACAGGAGTTATGGGTTCCGGGGAGGAAATGCTCAGAGGTAAAGGACAATTTTCCTCATATCACATCAAGGGTACGTATCCGTTTCCTAACGCTGTCATAACAAAGTACCACAAACTGGCCGAAAGCAACATAAATTTATTCTCATAGTTCTGGAACCTGGAAATCTGAAATCAAGGTGTGGGCGAGGCCATGCCGCATGTGAAGCCTCTGGAAAAATCCTTCCTTGCTTCTATGTCAGTGGGCTCCCTAGCTTCTTTAGCGTGCTGCTGCATTGTCACATGACATTCTCAGCTCTTGTCTCTCTGTCTCTTCTCTTCTTACAGGACACCAGTCATTGGATTAAAGGCCAACCCTACTCCAGAATCACCTCATCTTAACTAATTACATCTGTGATACCGAATTTCCAAATAAAGTCAAAATCTGAGGTCGGGGAAAGGACTTGAACTTTGGGAGAGTACTCTTTTTTTTTTTTTTTAATTTTTTAACATTTATTCAGTTTTGAGAGACAGAGAGAGACAGAGTGTGAGTGGGGGAGGGGCAGAGAGAGAGGGAGACCCAGAATCTGAAGCAGGCTCCAGACTCTGAGCTGTCGGAACAGAGCCCGATGCAGGGTTCAAACTCACAATCCATGAGATCATGACCTGAACCGAAGTCAGCCGCTTAACCAATTGAGCCACCCAGGCACCCATGGGAGGATACTCTTGAACCCAGCACAGGTACCTGCTATCAACGTGATTTATGGCTGGTGATGTTGACCTTGGCCATCTGGCTGAAGTAGTTTGTCAGATCTCCCCCCTGTAAAGGGACTCTTTTTCTTTCCACTCTCCATACTGTACTCTTTGGAAGGAAGTCATTATGAATAGCTCACATTTAAGGAGTGGGAAGTTATGCTCCCCGTATTTAGGGTAGAGTGTCTACGTAACTTGTTTGGAATTCTGCACAGGGGACCTGACTCTTCTCCCCATGTATTAATTGACTCAACCCGTCCAGTATATATGCATGATTGTATCTGAATTGTTAATTCGTGCCCCTGTACCTATGTGCAGTTCCTTTTGCCATTAGCCTTACAAACTCCTTTCCCAAAGTCACCTAGGTCAGTGTTTCTCCCCCACCCCCCCTTCAGTGAGGTTGCTTCCCACATTTAGAGAGATAACAGTTAGATTCTCTTGTCACAGTCCGCATTCTTTCTTGGGATCTTCCAGCCCCCTAAATGGTTTTTTAAGAATTTGTTTGCAGCAAGGTTTACTCTTGGTGCTGTAAAGCTCTATGGGTTTTGAATATCGCATAAAGTCATGTATCCACCATTACAGTAGCATCCAGAATAGTTTTACCACCCTAAAAATCCCTTGCGGTTCATTTATTCATCCCTGCAGCTCAAATCCCTGGCAAGCACTCGTCTTTTTGCTGCCTCCCTAGTTTTATTTTTTCCAGAATGTCACATGTTTGGAATCATCCAGCATGTAGCTTTTTCAGGCTGATTTCTATCATTTGGCAATATGTATTCAAGATTCCTCCATGTCTTTTTGTGACGTGACAGCTCCTTTCTTTTTGTAGCTGACAAATATTCCCTTGTATTGATGGACTATGGTTGGCTTATCCATCCACCTTTGGATGGGTATCTTGGTTGTTTCTAGTTTGGGAAGATTATGAATAAAGCTGCTATAAACATTCATGTGCAGACTTCTGTAGGGACATAAGTTTTCAACTCGATTGGGTAAGTACTTAGGAACATGACTGCTGGATCATATGGTAAGACTATATTTAGCTTTGTAAGAAATTGTCAAATTGTTTTCCAAAGTGACTGTACCATTTTGCATTCCCACCAGCAATGGATGAGAATTCTTGTTGCTCTGTGGCCTTATAAGCATTCAATGTCAATTGTTTTTGGATTTTAGTCATTCTAATAGGTGTGTAGTGGCATCTTGTTGTTTTCAGTTGCAATTCTGTGATGACAGGTGATGTTCAACATTTTTTTCATATGCTTATTTTCCATCTGTATGTCTTCTTTGGTGTAATGTCTGTTCAGATCTTTTGCCTATTTAAACAATTTTTTTTAACATTTATTCATTTTTGAAAGACAGAGAGAGAGAGACAGAGAGTAAGTGGGGGAGTGGCAGAGAGAGAGGGAGACACAGAATCTGAAGCAGGCTCCAGGCCCCGAACCGTCAGCACAGAGCCCAATGTGGGGCTTGAACTCAGGACCTGCGACATTGTGACCTGACTGAGCTGCACTTGGATGCTCAACCGACTGAGCCACCTAGGCGCCCCTGCCTATTTTTTAATCACAGTTTTTGTTTTCTTATTGTTGAGTTTTAAGAGCACAGCTCACACCCAAACCCCAGGTCCTAAATATTACTATTCTCCACTAAAATGAGCCAGAAGTCCTTGGAAAAGTGGTTGATTGCTGGTCTGGGCAGGGGAAGGACAAGACCAGCCTGGAGCATCTTATATTAAGACAGGGCTCAAAAAAAGGTGCGGGCTGGTCTAAAGGGCAGAGAAACCTAGATGACAGAGGCCTCCAGTGGCCAAAGCCGGAACTGAGCAACAAAATAATGACAATTAGATTATAACCTACGGAATAAAATAAATATCCATGAGTCCATATTGGTAATATATAAATAATTGCGTGAGTAAATAATAAGGAAAAATGGATGGCTGTTTATTAGAGAATAGTTCTAATTAAATAATATAGAAGGAATAAGAGAAGGAGAAAATCACCAATAGAACACGCAATAACCACAATAACAACTATTGCAGGCAAGATCCACCAATGGATGCTAAAGAGAGTGAATGAAAGCGAGGTAAAACAGGATATTTGCACAGTCTTAAAGTATCTACCCCAACATATTTATTAGTTGAAAGAGAAAAATAGTAACTTCACAGTGCAGAAAGCCCACAGGCATGACCTGCACCAAGTGATCAAGGTTAATGTCACTGCTAATAAGACATATTGACATCTTAAACCACTGATATGATATATTGAGAAGGGCAGATCGCTTCTGTGGTATTCTTGCCAGAAAGCATGACCTCAATCTACTCACGAGGAAACATCAAACAACCCAAATTGAGGGACATTCAATAAAGTAACTGACCAGTACTCCTCAAAATATCAAGGTCAGAAAGACACGGGAAGACTAAGGAACCGTCACAGATTATAGGAGACAAAGGAGCCGAGACAACTAAATGCAGCGCGAGATGATGGAGTGCGGACCAAACAAAACCCGCCCCAAACAAGAGAACATTCATGGAAGAGCTGGCGAAATCAAATCTGTAGTTTAGTAATGTACCTATTCTCTAACTGTATCAATTAATATTTTACCAGTTCTTAGTTTTGACAATTGTACCGTGGTTATGTATAATGTAAACGTTAGTGAAAATCAGGTTAAGGGCATATAGGAACCCCCTGTACTATTTTTGCAACTTTTCTCTAAGTCTAAAATTAGTTCAAAAGAAAAAGTTAAAAATAATTTTGACACCCCCCCCCTTTTATCTGTTAGCTATATAAAAATATCTTCCTCTTCTAGCACTGTGGTTGAACAGATGCATCTCCAAGATGGTGCCTCAGTTGTACCTCCCAAAGGTCAATCCACCTATTGCTCTGTAAGGTCACTGGCCTCTGACCTGACCATCAAAAAAAGGGTTGTTTGACGTTAGGTGATGTTATGTGGTATATACTATGATGGCGGATCAAACACTCAGTGAGCCTTCAGATAATAGTGCCGGCTGAGGCCATGCAGGCAGGAGAGGCAAACCCATACCCATAGTATGTGTCGTGTGGATTTCAGCTGAGATAAATTAATTGCTCCCCTTTCAGAGTGGAGGAGGTCCAATGTAATCAGCTTGTTACCAAGTGGCCGGCTGGTCTCCCTGAGGGAGATTCAACGTTGTGTGGGATTCAATGTTGCAGTAGGGTGAACACTTAGCAGCGGCAGTAGCCAGATGGGCCTTAGAGAGTGGGTGCCATGCTGGTGAATCCATGAGTAGCGTCTATCCCCACTGCCATTGTGCCAGCACCGGTGTGGTCACTGACAGAGGTTGGCCAATGACAACTGGTAAAATCATGCTGTATACTTCGTTTGGTCTTTTCCACGGCAGATGCTCTCTGGTGGATGTTAACAGGTGATAGATGTGTGACTCCTTTTTTTTTTTTTTTCTAATTTTTTAAAATGTTTATTTATTTTTGAGACAGAGACAGGCAGAGCATGAGCAGGGAAGGGGCAGAGAGAGAGGGAGATACAGAATCTGAAGCAGGCTCCAGGCTCTGAGCTGTCAGCACAGAGCCTGACGTGGGGCTTGAACTCTTCAACTGCGAGATCATGACCCGAGCCGAAGTCAGATGCTCAACCGACTGAGCCACCCAGGCGCCCCGATGTGTGACTCTTTGTGCTTACTCCTAGAGATCCATCTACATGCCTCTTCTCCTAATCTCTTAGGCCCTGATTTTCCCATCTTTCTCCGCATAGGCCCTTGACCACACAACCAAGCCATTCACCAGTGTCCACGAGCCTATGTTTATTCTTCTCCTGGGCCACTTTTCTTTTTACAAAAGGGGCTGATGAGGTGCATGACCTGGAGCTCTGCCAAATGGGAGGACTTCAGAGTTATCCCTAAGTGGAGCTGTAGTGCAGCATTGGTCCATGTTGGCTCACACCCTCATGTTGAACCAACCCATTCACGAATCAAGCTTGAACTCTTCCCTCTTCTATCGGCTGGTCCTAAGAGTCCCCCATTATGGCCATAGGTGTGAGCTGAGGAAAAGGTGCTAGGCAAGCAATGGTGGGTGACATGGGGACCTGAGCCACTTACCCATACAGCTTACTTTGCCTTCTGGCCCTGCTTCTGCCCAATTTTGTCTGTTCTCTTTTTGTCTAGTAATGGGTTGTTTCGGACCCACCTGACTTTACGACTTGGTGAGTCTGATAGAATAAGGCTCATGATGGCTAGCTCTGGCCGGCCACATGGCCACTTGATGTCTCATGGCCACACCCACCATCTTAACCAGGACCTAGTAGTTGGCCAGGGACACTTTTCCGAATCGTGTATTGCTTTCTGTTGCAAATGTCATGGCCCTGCTCCCAAACCTTACGGATCTACACTGTGGTTCTCTTAGGGTTCATTACAAACTCTCCCTGGCATCTCTCCTCTAACCATAAATGCCTCCAGTACCATTAGCTGCGTGAGGCTAATGGAAGCATAGATATAGAACATTTCCATAGTACAGAAAGTTGTACTGGAGAGCACCACGCCTGGATCTAACAACTTACATGAAATACAGAGACTAGAGAAATATATGAAACAATACCACACGGATGCAATCATCCAAATACAGAATGTGGAAAATTCTACAGAACAGGTGACCCGGTTTCCTTAACAAATAAATGCCATGGAATAAAGGGCGGGGGTGGTGGGAAGCTGCTGGAGATTAAAAGACACTTATGAGCCATATTAACCAAACACATCGTGTGGATTTTCACTGGATCTTGATTTGAACTAACTAACTGTAAAAGAGACATTTTTTTTTTGAGACGAGCCAGTTAAGCAGCACATTGAGAGTGGAAATGCGATTTCATTCAAACGTGGCTGGGTAGAAGGACCCAAGTAGGAGTTTGTATTCATGATTCAATTGAGAAGAAAAACAAAGCTGGAAATAGCTTTATCTTAGTAATGTTAGCAACGCGCTTCTCCAAATTTGCTGTGGAAGGAAAACTGAGCTTGGAAGAGCTTCAAGAGAAGCAGCCACATCACTGCAGGATGGTTAGGAAATCCACCCAGTGGGAGGCTGGAGATGAAAGGACAGCTGTCTCTTCCTTCACTTAGCCGGTGAGTCCTCAGCTCTTCTCTTCCAGGGAGGCTTCCTGGCTTGCCTCACTGCCCTATTCCATGCCCTCCCCATTCCTGAAGGGTCTCCCTGCACTTCCCTCCTCACGGCCCTGCTCAAAGCCTCCTCTAACTGTGACACTGGCTGAGACTCCCAGACTTGCAGGGTAAGGGAGAGGGAGGGTGTGTGTCAAGGCCCCGAGCTGAGTCGGCGGAGCTCAGGGGATATAGGAACCCTAACGGAAGCTGGAACTCAGAGGCCAAAGAGGAGACTGGAAAGAAGTGGAAAGATGGAGAGGTCAGCAGCAGGAACCAGCAAGACCTTTAAGGCCACAGCAAGCGGTCTGCCTTTGTTGGAAAGCCCAAGGGAAGCCACAGCAGAGCTTTAAGCCAGGGAGAGGTTGCTATCCTCTCCTGCTGTGTGTTAGCTAAGCCTCACCTCTCCTTTGGAAGTACTGACATGTGCCTGCTGCCACACCTGACTCAGCAAGGTCTGGCAGGGCCACCTTAAGGCCGGATCACCTTAAGCAGTCCCCCTCCCCCCTCCCGCCCCCGCCCCCTGCACAGCCAATGCGCTGGGCGCTGGGGTGGCCTCAGTGCCCACGCCCCTCCGGCTGCTGCCCAGCTATGGCCAATCTGCTCCGGGCTGCGGCGACCTGGGGGCTGTTCCCCTGGAGGGGCTACTGCTCCGGGGGGATGCAGGTAGGTGGGGGGAAGCCCGCTACGGGTGGGCGGGCCAGCTACCAGGTTTATACCAGGCTTCGTGCTGCACCAGCACCCTGTGACCTTGAGCAGAGGATCACCGGGCTCACCCTGTGCCAAAGGTCGGTGTTGAGCGAGCCGAGCCGAGCCGAGGCCCCCACAGCTGCCACAGGTGGAGTGGCGGTGTAAAATGAAAAGCTTGTGGGCTCCAGGGCGCCCTCTTTGGGGCTCCCGAACGTAGACACATCTGAAACAATGCCCCGGGAGGTGAGGACGATGTGGGGTTGGGGGCGCCTCAGTTGACAGGCTGTGGAGTTTTTCCTTCCCGTCCTTCCGCGTCCACTGGTGTGCCTGGGGCAGTTTTGGAGGAAGGGCGGACGTAAGTAACCTTTCCGGGCCAAAGCAGGGCTGGCTGCGTTATGGAACCCTGTGATGCTCCTTTCTGTAGAGTGAATCTGGTTCCTATTTTTACCCAGGGGTTTTTTTCCCAAGTGAAACGTGGAGCCCGATGGTTCTGTTTGGAAAGGGGCACTCCCGTAGAGTGGGTTTGCTTCCAGGGGGCCCACTGGCAAGGCCAAGCTGTGCTGACCCTGGGGTGGTGTCAGTGGGGGGTGGGGCGGGGGAGGAGGCCAGAGGTGCTGGCAGCCCCTCCTCCACTCCCGGACCGCCACAGGGGCAGGGCTGTGGGCCCAGGTGTCTCTGAGTGACTCTTGGCTGCGTGTGTCTTCCCTGCAGGGTGAGCTCAGCAAGGGCTTTGTGGAGGCTCTGAAGGCGGTTGTGGGGAGCTCCCATGTGTCCACCGCTGTCGCCGTCCGCGAGCAGCATGGTCACGACGAGTCCATGCACAGGTGTGGGGGCCCCTTCCCCTATCAGAGCCCCGGGCTGGGAGTGAGAGTCCCGGGCTGTCTTCGCCCCCACCCATCTGTTTCTTGGGGGGTCTGGCATTCTTTACCTCTTCTCCACACCCATCCCTCACCCACTGTGCAGCCCCAGGCCCTGTGATGCCTCTGGGCTCCTTAGATGTGAGCAGGACCAGAGGGTACCATACTCCTCGAAGTTGCTGAGCGTCTTGTTCTAGGTGCCAACCTCCAGACGCCGTGGTGTGGCCCCAGAATGTGGAGCAGGTCAGCCAGCTGGCCGCCCTGTGCTACAGCCAAGGAGTGCCCATCATCCCATTTGGCACGGGCACTGGGCTTGAGGGTGGAGTCTGTGCGGTGCAGGTATGCAGGTCCCCCCCCCCAACCCCCCCCCCATCCCCCCGGGCTCTGGCTCTCTCTCCCTTGTCACTTTTGTGGCTGCCTCCAGCCTGCCTTACCTGCAATCCTCGGGCTCTGGTCTGAGTGCCCGGAAGTCAGCCTTGAGATGGGGTCCTGTGGAATGTGGCCTAGCCCCGGGAAGTCCGAGGTCGACTTCCCCTTGGCCTCCCTCCTGTCAGGGCGGTGTCTGCATCAACCTGACCCACATGGACAAAATCCTGGAGCTGAATCTGGAAGACTTCTCTGTGGTGGTGGAGCCAGGCGTCACCCGCAAAGCTCTCAACACCCGTCTGCGGGACAGCGGCCTCTGGTTTCCCGTGGGTAGGCTGAAACTTGAAGCCCTTCCCCGGGCCCCTGAGGGCTCCCTGGTGGCGGTGCTCTTTCTAGGGTTTGAGGGGACTCTTCTGTCTCTGGGCGCCTGTCCCAGGCTGCCTTCTGCCCGCACTCTGCCCTCCAGACCCAGGTGCAGATGCCTCTCTCTGTGGCATGGTGGCCACTGGGGCCTCGGGCACCAATGCCGTGCGCTATGGCACCATGCGGGAGAATGTGCTGAACCTGGAGGTGGTGCTGCCTGGCGGTGAGCTGCTTCATACCGCAGGCCTAGGCCGTCATTTCCGGTGAGCGTCTTCTACGCATGGCAATGGGGCCTCCCGGATCGGTGGGCCAGGCTTCTGAGGGGTCTGAAACTCCTGTCGCGTGGGCCAGGGTTGAAGGTTTCCTGCACCAATTAGGGCTGTGCAAAAGAACATCTGCCTTGCTGGCAGGCTGGGCCGGCTCCCTACCTGGCAGGGGCCTGGCGGACAGTGCTGGGCTTCCAGACCAGGCTCGGGGCTGGAGACGGATCGTCTCAGGCCCTGGCCACTCACCTACCTTGCGTGTCCCCGGGGTCCAGGAAGAGCGCAGCTGGCTACAACCTCACAGGGCTCTTTGTGGGCTCTGAGGGGACACTAGGACTCATCACAGCTGCCACTCTGCGTCTGCATCCTGCCCCTGAGGCCACAGTGGTCGCCACCTGTGCATTCCCCAGTGTCCGGGCAGCCGTGGACAGCACTGTTCACATCCTCCAGGCTGCGGTGCCCGTGGCCCGCATTGGTGAGCCGGGACTGAGCAGTCTGGGTGGGCTCCCTGGAAGAGGTCCCTCTCGAAGTCTGGGCTTCGGCTCACCTGCCCTCTCCTTGGCCCCAGAGTTTCTGGATGACGTCACGATGGATGCCTGCAACAAGCACAGCCAGCTGAACTGCTCCGTGGCGCCCACTCTCTTCCTCGAGTTCCATGGTTCCGAGCAGGTCCTGGCCGAGCAGCTACAGCGAGCAGGTGTGCTGGGGTGCTGTGGGGTGGGGGGCACAGGCTGGTCCCGATTAAGGCCGCGTGTCAACCTGCCTCCCCCTGCAGAGGAGATCACCCAGGACAATGGAGCCTTCCACTTCTCGTCGGCCAAGGAGGCTGAGGAGCGCGGCCGGCTCTGGGCAGCGCGGCACAGTGCCTGGTACGCAGTGCTGGCCCTGCGGCCGGGCTGCAAGGTGAGCTGGGCTGGGGTGGAGGCGGCGCCCGCAGGCCGGGCCAGCACCCTGTGCTCGGCCCACCGCACTGCTGTCCAGAGCGGCAGGCTGAGACCCACAGGGGGCAGGAGTGCCCCAACCCAGCTGCTACTCAGACACTGTCGAGTGGGAGAGTAGTTGTCCGCCAGACCCTCCAGAGGGAACCCCCGCCTGAGCAGGGTCCTGGGCACAGGCACAGAGAGGGTGCGCTTAGGGTTGGTGAACACGGAACAGAAGCCGCCTGGAGAAAGATGATGACGCGGAAGGTGTCAGCCGACAGCAAGGGGAGGCTGGGCTCCGGGAGCCGGAGTGCAGACTAGGCGGTGTGGGCAGCTGGGGGTCCTGAATATGGGGCCGGGCGGGGATCGAGGGGAGGGCTGTGAAAGCCTCCGCAGGCAGGGCAGAGAGCCCCCTCTGGCCAGCTGTCTGGTCGTACAGGCCTAGACAAAAACAGTTTTTGTGGGTGAGGCCGTCCTTAGCCTCGACCACAATGACCTCTTACCTCTGAGCCAGCGGGGGGTGGGGGCGTGGAGAACCTCACAAACCTGCCCCGACCTAGGGCTATTCCACCGACGTGTGCGTGCCCATCTCCCGGCTGCCAGAGATCCTGGTGCAGACCAAGGAGGACCTGAAGGCCCAGGGACTCACAGGTCCGCATGCCCGCTGCTGGAGCGCCGTGGGGGTGGGTAGCGGGAGGGCTGGCCCGGGGCCGCAGCTCTGTCGTCTGGGCCCCCAGGAGCCATCCTTGGACACGTGGGTGATGGCAATTTCCACTGCCTCCTGCTGGTGGACCCAGAGGACCCCGAGGAGCTCCACAGGGTCAAGGCCTTTTCAGAACTGCTGGGCAGGTGAGAGCAAAGCCCAGGGAGGGCGGCTGGGAGGTGGTGGGAGGAACGCTGCTGAGAATCTCTTCATTGCCACCTCCCCCACCCCCCCCTCCCAGGCGGGCACTGGCACTCCATGGGACATGTACTGGGGAACATGGCATTGGGCTGGGCAAGCGCCAGCTGCTACAGGAGGAGGTAGGTGCCGTGGGCATGGAGACCATGCGGCGGCTGAAGGCCATGCTGGATCCCCGAGGCCTCATGAACCCAGGCAAGGTGCTGTGAGGGCCTGAAAGCACTTGGCCAACAAGCCCCCAGACAGTGGAACCTCCTGTTCTGGAACCTTTCTTCTTGCCACAGAACAGTTCCGCCTCCGCCCAGACCTGCAGGGGACTTGCCTGCCTTCCCCTTGGTCTGAGCCTCGCTGCTGCTGGGGGCCAGCTCCCTTAGCCTGACTCCACGTGCCTGGTGACAGGAACACTCCTTTCCTGGCGTGGGAAGGGATCCCCCACTCTACGTTGATAGGCTTCCCTGGGCCCCTAAAGCAAACCAGAGCCCCATTTGCAGCAGTCTGGAGATGAGCAGGCAGCCCCTATGCATGGCCTCCTGTCCCCGCCTCCCTCCCACCCCCGTCAGGTTCTCTGTCCTGTGGCCAGTGATATCCTCAGCCCTCGTTCTGGGCCTGTCCTTGGACTTACTGCAGCCTGGGGAGGGGATGGTGCTTAGGCTACAGAAGGTTGCTTTCAGGGACCCAGGTCCCTGTCCCAACTGCTGTTTGTGAGAAGCTGAGAGCCCGAGGATTTGCCCATGGTCACCATGAGCCTGGACCGAGCCCAAGAACATTCTGAACATGTTCTTCAAGTGGCTGTTGCCAATCAATGGAAATGGAAGTGAAATTATTCTGCTTGTATTATACTTCTCCATGGTGTGATGTATTACATTACTAGCTCCCCCCCACCCCCAAAGTCAGATCTGCCCACCCTGGGGATCCCTGGTGAGACCACTCAGTCCGTGTACTTCAGTTGTTCCCAAGCCCACAAGAGGGCGCCCACCACCATGGCATCTGCTCTGGGCAGAGGCACCCAGGACTCCCCTGTCCAGGGCCTACAGTTCTCTGCCCTGGGTACCCCTACTTCCCCAGGTTGAGGTTGGGGGAGGCTTGGTGTCTCGGAAGCCAATCTCTAAATCCCATCCCAGGAGCCTATCATGTGGGCCCATCTCCCTCACCCCCTTGGACTTGGCCTCTGAATAAAGATGAGCAAAGCAGGGAAACCAGTGGGACTCTCCATCTCACCTCACCCCTACTCTCCTGAGCCACCACTGAGCTCCTTCCCTGCCTCCACCCCACGGGCCCCTCCCACCTTTCCCCATCAGCTGTCTAGGCTCTGGGCAGAGGCCGCCCTTCTGGGACTCCTCAGCCCAGCATGATTCTCGGAAGCCCCTCTCCTCACTGGACTGAGCCCCGTTTGCTCCTCCGTGACATTTCCAGCCCTGGGCTGTGAGCACTGTGCCGAGGGCTGGTGTGGGGGCAAGCCTCATTGCCTCTCCCCAAACCACCCTGGTACACGAACTACCTGTGTTAGCTGCATGCATTCTGGACAAACAACTCTCTAGTACCCCCCCCCCCCCCCCCCCCCCGGCAAATGGACTGCCTCACCCCCAAGCCCAGGGGAGAATCCTGCAATGGAGGCTTCTCCCCTTACTGGGCAGAGATCTACTTTGATGAAAGAACAAGCACACTGTTCACTGAAATACCAGCCCCTGAAGATTCAAGTGACTATTTTTGCCTTATTGTCTTTGTGTGTGTACTTTCTGGAGAGCCATCTGGAGTGGAGTTACACACTTCTTGGTGCCATTTACCTGCAGAATTCAGCACCTATCTCCTAAGCATAAGGACCTTCTCTTAAAAACCTCAACACCGTTGAAGGGCTACTAGATGGTCTTAGTAAGGTGCAACTGCCCGGGAAGCCCCCCTCCCCCCAAAGCGTGCTGAGCCCTTAGCAGAGAGAGGGGGATGGAAGTCACCTTGAGATTCCAGCTGACTCCCTGCCCGCCCAGGAAGAGAGACAGCGACCTGGAAGGAGCACGACAGAGACCAGGCCTACCTGGGAAGCTGGGACTAGCCTGTTCACCCCCCCGCCTGAGGGGCCTGCAATCCGGGTGAATTCTGGAGGCCAGTGCAGCCAGCAGAGGGCTGCCATGTGCCGGGTGGGAGTGGAAGTCGCTGGGGGGTGGGGACAGGCACCAGCCCCGGGAGCCTGGAACAGCACCCGGCCGGCGTGGGCTCCAGCCTGCCCCACTGGGTCACGACCGTTTGGCTCACCCAGGGCCAAGCCACCAAGGTGGTCATAAAGGCCTCTGCCTGCAGGCCCAGGGGTCAAGCAAGGAGATCTTCGGGGCCGGCTTTGCTGGAGGAATTAAATTTAGAACAGGGAGACACAGTTGCCAGGCAGAAGCGGGAGGTGCTGTGAAGAGAACAGTGCTCTCTGCGATGACAGAGCTGAGGGAGCCTGCTACGCATGTGCCAGGGGCTTCTGGGCACATTCTCTGACCCTCACGGTCACCTCCCAACTGTCCCCACTCACATGGGATTGAAACTGAAGTTCAGAAGAAGAAAGTTGTTTCTCTGAGATCATTCTGCCCAACAGAGGAGCCCACATGCAGACCGTTTAGAGCTCATGTTCTTGTCACCGTAGCGACGGTCGGTCCCCGGGGGTCCCCACCATGATGCTAAGGCCCAGGCTCAGACCCACAAGGTCTTCTTCGGCGTTTCTGAATGTGCTGAACGTGCCTGTGCCCCAGTTCACGTTTGCCCCCTGGCCCGCAAGGCCCCTGCCCAGAGTAGGTGCTTTAGGAAGCATCTGACAGATGTTGGACAGTACGCCGAGCACAAGAGGGGCCCGAGGAGGAGTTGGAGCAGAGAAGCTTGAGGCATCTCCCTCCGGAGCTCTCCTTCACAGGCTCTGCAGGAGGCTCCGGAATGCTGCTCCAGGAGCCGGTCTGGCCCGGGGACAGAGGCCGGGCATGCACCGCTCCCCCTGCCCTGAGCTTCCCGCCCGGCTTTAGGTGTGCCAACTCTTGTGAGCCCTGAGTGGCTGGTTCCAGTTCAAGGGCTCTGAGCTGGCTCGGCCCCAAACAGGGCCTCTTTCTGGGCCTCAATGAAGCATGCCCATGAGTCAGCACTGAGATGTAGACTGAGCAACAGGCAGGGCAGGACAGGACGTGGGACGGGGAGCGGAGGATGAAGGAAGGCAGGGGTGGGGGTGGGGGAGTGAGGGGACTGGGCCAATACCTGGAGGAATCCGCATCCTCGCAGCCTCCGCTGGCTGCGCGATCTCTGCCCCCGCAGATCTTTCCTGAAGAGTTCTGTCACGGCCACGCCACAGGTGATGGCAGATGGACTCCATGATGCCTGGGAGGGTCAGTAAATCTGAAGGACTCAGGTGTGACCTGCCAGGTCCCCCTGCCCAGGCATGACTGCTCTGAGGACCACTTCACACACCTGCAGCGCCAAGCCTGGAGGAAGTTGCTAAGGATGTAGGTGAGGGAGCGGGGGGACAGGCCTTCAAGCCCCATTTCCTGGTCGTGTAACGATTACCTCAGTAAAATAAAGTCACACAGTGCATCTTTTATTAGACATTTTAATACCATATCAAAACACCTTGACTAATGAAGAAAGCTTTGTCTCCAAGCTTTGAACATTTTTTTTAAACATTTTATAAGGTTTTTTTTTTTTGTATTTTAATATATAAATACAGAAACCTATCTTGCATGGGCTGATGCCACGTGTGAACATCAATGGCTAAAATGTTCTCAAACAGAGTGCCTGAAAACAGGGGTAACTGTACATACTCCTTTAATAAGTCTTTTGTCTGTTTAAGTTTTCTGGAAAAAAAAAATCCACAAGGGTCTAAGAAAAATGTTCAGGCATTTTTGCAGGACACTTGTGATTGTTAAATCCTCTGAACTGACCAGAACCAGGAGGGGAGGGAGGAAGAGGAAAAGGAAAAGGAGAGGAGTAGGTCCTTGACGGGTTGTTTTTTTTGGCAATAAAGTTACATATCAGGGTCCTGGGGGAGAAATGTGCAAAACCAAGCCAGAAGAATGGAGGAAAAAAAAACAACCCCAAAATACCCAAGGCAGAGTGGTTGGTGATAGAGAGGGCCGGTGGGGGTGCCGGGCATGGGAGGAGGCCACGTGTGCCTGCTCCTGGGCCATCGGGGCGTGTGGCCCTGCTCGGTTCTGTCACTGAGTGGGTTCTAGCTGGGCAGCAGACAGCAATCTGTAAACATCACGAGGGAAAACACCAGTCGACACTAGACTTTTTTTTTATAATTTTTTTTTTTTTTGTAAACACTTTAGACAGACCCACAACGCCTTTCAAAGGTGAAAAAGAAAATGCCCTTTCCCTCCTGGGATGAGGGGTGAGGGGAAGGATGGCGGTTGATTCTTTCTTCTCTCAAACTCGCTCTCATCCATTTGGTGTCCTCAGGGAGAAAGGGAGAACCATTCTCTGGAAGTCAGTGCAGAAGGGGTGCCCTGTTCCCACTGGTGTCCCCAGCTCAGCTCTGCCCGTGTCCGATGCCTCCTCTCGGGAACGGGGGCTGGCCGGTCCCTGTGTGGATCGTAACATGTAAGTCGCGCCGTGTCGGCGAGGCCGGCCGCGTGCATCCTGCCGAGGCTGGCCGGGCGTCTGTGGTTCCGCTCCGGGGCCCGAAGCCAGAAGTCACGCCGGGATTTGGACTCCCGCTCCGGCGCCGGCCCAGTCCCTCTGCCTCACTCTCACCCTTGCTTTTTCTTCTCCCCATGTCCTCAGTTTTTGAGGGGAAGGTAAAAAGAGCAAATGTCCCTGATTTGTCTGACATCATCAGCTGTTCTGGGAGTTTACTTGGAATAAATAAAATAAACCTAATGAAGAACAAAGGAAGACAAAACAAACAAAAACAAGGGAGAGAGAGAGAAGAAAAGAGGCCCCAAAACCTTTGGATGTGAGATGAGGTGGAGTCAGGGTTTTGGTTTCCCTGGGGTTTTTGTCTGTTTGCCAGAAAAAAAGAAAGTGCTAGCCCAGGACTCGCAAGGGACAGGTGGGATGGGGGACGGGCGAGGATGGTCAGCAGAAAAGCAAGGTGCCCTGGGGAAGAAAGGGACAGTCAGACTGGACGGTTATACAGGGGACCACGTGTGCACATCTGGAGGGAAAGGTAGTCGTGCTGGCCTACTGCGGCTGATTCATCTGGAAGCGGATGAGTGTGTGAGGGTAGGCGAGAGTATGTGGGTGTGAGTATGTGTGAGTGTGGCTGTGTGTGAGCGTGAGGGAGGTGGCCTGCGGGCAGAAGAGCAGCGGTTAAGGTGATCACTGATGAGCACCACAGAGGACAGGGCACTGTCCCACAGGGTGTCTTGTTTAGTAAGTCTGATGTCCACCCCTGTCCCCGAAGAGGCAGAGACCCCGAGACGCAGGCTTGACTCGGGCCGCCCCTCACGCACAAGGCGGGGCTGGTGAGAACCCAGTGTCGGTCCCCTCCCACCCGGCACCTTCCGAGGGGGTCTTTCTGAACCTTCCTCAGGGAGATTCACTCTAGATGTCTGCACACACTGGCCTCTTTCCAAAGAACCTAGTTCTGCTGAAGCTCCCCTTCATAACCATGGGAGTTTGTACTTCCTGTCCTTCCTGGAGAATCACCTCCCCCACAGAACCACTGACGAGATGCTCCCCTACCTCCAGGCCCCAGAGTGACTCGAGCCTCGGCCTTGAGCCCGGAGCACCCCCAACCACAGGCTCACCTTTGAGAGGAGTCAGCAAGCGAGCCCAGCAGGGTCAGTCCGCAGGATGTTCTGGACAAGATCTGTTCACTTCAAACCACGAATCTATGCAACTGAGGCAGGGAGGTGGCAAGGGGAGACATGTTACCCGTGGACCAAGCCACTCCTTACAGGGCGCTCTCCAAGGGTCAGGCTTCTGATCAGGAGTTTGCTAAATCTCACTTGCTCGCGCCTCAGGGAAAAACAAGCGTGTCCCCATACACCCACTTTCTGAAGCAGGAAGGAGAGAACCAGGACGGATCTTGGCCCAGCCCGAGGCATCAGCCCGGCACGATGGGTACAGGATTGGGCGGATCTGGGTGCCGGCAGGAAACGGCGAGTGTGGCCCTGAGAGGGACCAAGGCCTCGCCTACATGGGGGCTCGAGAGAGGCAACAGCTACCAGGGGGAAGGTGAGAGCTGGAGGGCCAGGCAGGGCAGTGAGCCCACCATCTCTCGGGCTTAAAGCACAAGCAGATGGAAACCAAGACCCAGCAGGCTGGCCGTTGCTCTGGGCACTGGGGTCCCGGGAACCCCTTCTTCCATCAAAGGGACAGCCTGAGGCTCCCTCCCTGGTGGGACCTTCAGGAGATCCCCAGGCTCTACGGAGCTTGGTCAGCTGTGGTGGGCACACGGCATGGAGCCTGTCCCAGAGAAGTGGGAAGGGGAGGCCCAGCCCTCCAGCTTAGGGACATTGCTGGGGAGGGCCAGACAGGAGGCTAACAGTGAAACCCTGGTCTCCAGTGTTCACAGAAAGGACCATTTGAACCAGACAGGGAACAGAGATTGCCCAAAACAGCTTTCTGACTTATGTACCAACATAGGGTAATTTTCAAAGACAGGAACCAGGTAGATAATTTGCATCGTTCTCCCCCAGAGCCAAAGATTTCTATCTTCTGATTCTGAGTGGTGCCTTCTGGGGACACTGGAGCAATCTGTGCTGGGCCCAGGCCAAGAGCACCCCCTCACCCCACCCCGACCTGGAGCCTCTCATAAACTGGCCACGTCTGGGTACCAGGAGCCACGACCACCTCATGGCCAACAGCCCTGTGAATCGGGCTTTGGAAAAGCCCGCGTGTCAGGAGAAGCTCTGGGACTCAAGGAGCCGAGAGCAGATGGCACAGAGCGTCCTCCTGTCTTGGGTAAGGAGGTGTCTTCTTTCCAGCTGGAAACAAGAACGAGGCTCATACTGGAGCCTGAGGACAAATCTCAGCCCCGCTAATTATAGCAACTTTCAGTGCCGTGGCCCCACAGGTAGTGGCTATTCCTGCCTCTGGCCCTCTGGGGAGAAGGGGCGGGTGCAGGGGCGGCTCGCACACCCCTCCCTGTTGCCTCTCTGGCACAGATGACGGTCCTCACACCGTGGAGGAGAGGGGCCCGCGGAGGAAGATAAGGCTCAAGGAGACGGATGGCGAATCAACCTTCCAGGTGGGGTCCTAAGTGCCTCCAACCTGTGGGGTTCCACGGGTCTCCCCGTCAGCCCCCACCCTCCAGGCCATCAGACCAGAGACCTGCTCTGCCCTACACTTGGCATGTTCAGACCTTCTATCTGCGGGCCTCTGCTTCGACCCCTCTCAGAGCCCTTGGCAGGGAGGAGAGGTCATCCCGCAACCAAAGGGGACAGAATGGCTAGTGCTGAGGGTCCGTCCTTCTCTCCCCCACCTGCACAGAAGGAGCCCTCTGGGGTCTCGGATGGGGCTGAGCTGGCCCTGCCGACCCTTTCGTACCTTTTGTGATAAATGCACAGGCAGGGCAGCCTGGCTATCGTGTCCCCCTGAAGCAGCTCCTCCAGGCAGATCACACACTCACCCGCGTCTTTAGTCAGCACGTCATCTGCAAAGGGAGGACAGAGGAGAGTGGGAGAGGGTCAGTGGCCAGCAGACAGGTGGCGCAAGGCAGGCAGGGGTCTAGGAGCTGGTTGGGACCGCCTGGGTCCCCTGAAGTGGGCAAGGCTCTGTGGGCGACACAGAAGACCAAGGGTACCTTGACCTGAAGGTACTGCAGAGACAAGACACGCACACGGCACATGAATTATCTGAAGACAAATGGGATTAATCACCAAACGAGGGGCAGAGGATGGAGGCTGAAAAGGGCTGGGAGGGGGACAGGCACGTAGCAGAGGCAAACTATTTCCCTGAACGGAGCGTCCCCCAGACAGACACACAGACCAGGGGCTGCATGGAGTTCTGGTTTGGAAAAGCATGGTACGGGTACGAGGCAAGAGGGAACGGAAGAGACAGGTGCTCGGCAACTACTCGTGAGTGCACAACAGCCAACAGGTGGAATCAGCCCATATCCCCCGCCCAACTGGTCAGTGGATAAACAGACGTGGGCCATCTACACTGTGGAATATTACTCAGCCGTGAAAAGGAGCGAAGAACCAAGGTAGGCCACGATGCGGACAGACTGCAAAAACACCGTGCTGAGAAGGCAGACACAAAAAGTCACCTACTGAACGATTCCATTATGTGAAATGTGCACGACAGGCCAATGTGGACAAAAAGCAGATCGGGGGCTGGGGCAGGAGGGGACGGGGAGTAGCTTTTTTACGGGTGAGGGGTTTTCTTTTTCTCCCTTTTGGATGGTAAGAACACTTACCACAAGATCTACCCTCTCAACAGACTTTCAAGTGTGCACTACACTGTTGCTAACTGGAGGCACAACGCTGTGCACCAGCTCTCCAGAGCTGCTTCATCTGGCACGACTGAAACGCCACACCCCCTGAAAGGCGACTCCCCATTTCCCTATCCCTCAGCCCCTGGCGACCGCCACGCTATCCTCTGGCTCTTTGAGAAGGGCTCTATTTTAGATACCTCACGAAAGTACAATCGTGCCAGGCGTTTTCTTCCAAAAATGTGTAACTAGATGGAGATGATGGTTGCACAACACTGCGAATGTCCTGAACGCTACTAGGTTGTGCAATTCAATTTAAAAAGGAGAAAAAGGCCCCCCACAGAAAAGAATGAATGGAAGGAAGCTACTGCACACCACAGGCCCCTAGCACAGCCACAGCTGGAAAGGCCTGGGCAGAATAGGGAGACACCATGGCTGAGTCGGCAGCCCTTTATTAAATTTCTGTGACATTCTGGGCACTGGCAAGTCAGTGAATAAGCCACAATCCCAGGATCGAAGTCCTAGTCTCACAGGGGAGGCTGACAAGAAAATGGAAACGAACAGCCACAGGAATTTTTAGGAAGCCTGACGATGCCCACAGGCCCAGGTGTGAGAGTATGGCAGATGCCTGCCTTATCAGGGCAGAGACTGTTCAGGGAAGGACATCCCAGGCAAAGGGAACAGTACCCAAGCATCGGGAACCGCAGGAAGCTTGCTATGGCCTCTGCAGAGAGACGCAGGGTCTTACGGGGAGGTGGGACCAACTCCCTCGGGACGGACTCGTGTTCTGCTGCGGTGCCTAGGCTTCATCTGGTTCACTGGGAGGCCCTGGAGACACGGTCTGATCACGTCTGGTCTCTGCTGACTACTGGAGAAGGGGCTGAGAGAGCCCAGAGATGGGGGGCCCACCGTGGAGGCGGACGCGGCAATGCAGGAGCAGTGGATTCAGGGCCTGCACTAGCCACGGGGGCACGAAGGGAGGAATGATGTGTGCTGACCAGGGCAGCCAGGCAAGTGGCAGGTGCTCGTCACTATGAGAGGGGACCCAGGAGGAGGACAGGCAGGACAAGTGAGTTCAGAGTTGGGTAGGGGATGCTGACCGGGGATCTCCATTTGGACAAACTAATGAAACCTCCGGGAGACTATTCAAGTCTAGATGTGGGGTTTAGAGGAGAGACGTGGGTGACGGGTGTAGATGTGGGATAAAGAGATTTGACTGACATCTAAGAAGGCCAAAGACAGAACCCGGGCTAACTCTAACATCTGGAAGGCAGGTGCAAGAGATGAAGGAAGCAAAGGTTACTCAGAAGTTTCTCCAACCACAAGAGAAATACCGAGAGGGCGAGGTTATGGATGTTAAGAAAGAGCCTGAAGCAGGATCAGTTCCCCACTACTAAAAGATTGTAATTGTTCTTGAGCACCACCAAACGAGATACATCCTGAGATTGTATGTGTGTGTTCAATTGAGCCTCACAACCTTACGAGCTAGGCAGGGCATGTGTGTTATTTCCATTCTGCAAAGGAGGATATGGAAGCCAGAGAAATCAAACATCTTGCCTGAGATGGGGGCCTGGGAGTGGCAGCGCAGGGCCTGGGACCCTCTGCTTGGTGCCCTCCTCTGCCTGTTTTTGTGTGCTCTCTGATGACTTTGGTGGAAAGGAAAACATGTGGGGCCTAGAAAACAAGGATTCTTTTTTTTTTAATTTATTTTTGAGAGACACTGTGAGCAGGGAAGGGACAGAGAGAGATGGAAACACAGAATCTGAAGCAGGTTCCAGGCTCTGAGCTGTCAGCAGAGCCCGACGCGGGGCTCAAACCCATGAACCGTGAGATCATGACCTGAGCTGAAGTCAGCTGCTTAACCCATTGAGCCACCCAGGTGCCCCCCACCGCCTTTTTTAAAAGTACGTTCATGCCCAGAGCAGAGCCCAATGAAGGGCTTGACCTCATGACTCTGAGATCAAGACCTGAGCTCAGATCAAGAGTCGGATGCTTAACTAAGCCACCCAGGTGCCCTCAAAACGAGAATTCTTCAGGGCCTACAAGGCTAAGGTGCCTCAAAGCTCCCCACCAAGAACCCTGAGGAAAAAGCCTAAGATAGGACCAGGTCAATACTGAAGTCCCTGTGCACTTGAGCTGTGACAGAAGTCACCCTCTGCTTCCCGGCCAATACAATTTGTGGTCACTTTTTGTTAACATCAGGTTAACCCACAGGCCCACCTGAAAGGGTGACAAGAACGGAAAAAGCAAATGGCACATCATCAGTCTGCCAAGGGGAGGGAAGCCTCAGACTCCGAATGTGGCAAGTGGCAGATCGGTAAAAGGGCAGGATCCCATTTCTTAAAGCACCAGATACCCTCCAGATTGAAATGTATGTGTGTATCCACCTGGTTGTGTTGGCACAGAAAACGCCTGGGAGAATATACACTCTGATGGTGAAGGAAAGGAGGACTAGAAGAAAAATGTCTTTATATATTTTGAAATTTGTTTGCACGTGCGTTGCTTTTACAATGAAAAGCGCCAATAAAGAAAAGTACTGGTGTTTTCATCTGGCTCTGAAATGCATCAAAAGATAGGATGGGCTGGTGGACAGAGGTGTGACAGAGCAAGTACCGTAAGACGCAGACTTCAGACTCTGGGTTCTCTGCGTGTTCACTGCAAAACCCTCAGACTCTGCTATATGTTTCATAGTTTCATAATAAAACACTGGAGGAAAACACCCCAATAAAGATGGGAAGGAAAACAGTCTAGCTTTGAGGGGGCAAAGTTGTACCACGGACCTTCCTGGGAGCCCTCTCCGCCTCAGGCGTCCCAGGGGGAAAGTGAGTCTGGGCCCCAGCCCCGTTTCATGGTTCCTCCCTTCCTCCCCACTTATGGATGATTCCTATCCCTGGGGTGCAGTAACGTTACAGATTCCCAGTTAGTGTCCTCTGCATTTCCCCCCACTGACTGATATCCCAGCCGTGAGCCCAATGGGTAGGTTAGAATTCCCTGGGTCCCCAAAGCTTCCCGAGCCGCTGGCTGTGCTCTCCACCTGCACTGGCTCCAGGCCAGAGCAGAGGTGACAGAGATATAGGAAGGGAGCCAGGAATGGAGAGAAGGCCTGAGGTTTGCTCGACTCTCCCCTCTTTTCATACTGGATGTCACTAGGGGAAGACATAGGAGGCACAGGTGGTTCCTTTTCTTATCAAGGACTCTGGCTTGAGCACACGAAGGTCAGATGCATCTTCTTAGAAACAATCAATTACCATTCGCACACAGTGCGGTGTTGCGCCTCACCAGCCAGCCTGGGGCTGCAGCACCGGGCCTGGAAGCCCGTGGGACAGGGGAGCTCAGGGCTGGGGCCCTGACAGCCTGGGGAAGCCAGTGGCACCCACACCCGGCGCGGTGCCCAGGGAGCAGTATTCTTCCCACAGCAGAAGGCAGGCGGTACACAGATCCGGCCACAGGCCTGAGCAGGTTGAGTAAAACTTCCTGTCCCAATCCCTGGGGCCCTGGAGTCAGCAGCCCCCAGATGTCCGTGGGAGCTCAGCAGGGGAGTGGAAATGGCTAGGGCTGACGGTTGGCTATCAACTAGCTCCTCCAAGACTTCCATACACTTCTTGTGGGAGGCTGCTGCCTGCTGTCAGGAACCTCGAGGCACAAAGCCGAGGACCCTGGGCCTGGCACAAATTGAGGCCACCAGGGACACAAACGTCCTTTGATGTCCCCAGAGGAGGGGCCTCAACTGATGCTGGTTGATGAGAAAACAGGGATGAAGCTGTGCTTTCTGCCTTTTTCTTATTGGCTCCCGACAACCCCACCCCACCCCCCTTCCACTCCCTGCCCCACCAGGCCCCTGATGCCCTGTGCAAAGCCAATGCCACTGCCCAAGAGGGAGTTTAGAAGTGTCTGGTCTGAGTGGGAGTGGTGCTAACTGATGCCAATATCTATCCGTCCAAATGGATGAGGGAGCCAAACGAGAGGCAAAGCTCTCTGGCACCACAGTGGGAGAGGTTGACACCAGGGCAGGGACTGGGGTTGGGGAGGGGCTGCATACTTCTACTCCTGCCTTGAGATACGGGGTAGAGGGGCACTCTGACAGCTGCTATTTGTCAAAGCAAGATGCAGGAGGAGGAGAAAAGGAGGCCTCATTTCTTTGGGGCCAGCTGTATGCCAGAACTTCACAGAAACATCTCAATGAGTCCTAAAGACCCTGTGGGAGTCTCTGGATCAGCTCATGCAGCTGGTAAGTGGCCATGACTCCCAAGACAAGTTCCACGTGGCCACCTTACCTCCCTTCCTTAAAAGACCAGGTGATGGAGTCTCTTCCCTTGGGGCCGGAAAACACCACCCATCTCACCCACAACTTCAGATCTTCTTCTTCTTGTGACTGTGTGCATGCAGGGGCTCCGGGGGGTGGGGGGTGGAGGAACCTAGGTGTAGGGCTGCCACGTTGGGCTTGACTGCCCCGTGGAGTGCTGGCTCCACGTTCCCCAAGGGACTGCCCGAACGGCTGGTCTGGCGGCATGGAGGGGGCAGGAAGGCCCAAATAGCTACTGATCCCTTTCTGCTGGCAGCCTGGAGGGAAAGCTGAAGTTGGTGCAGCTCGGAGCCAGCAGCTGAGAGCAGGACGATACATAATGCATTTCCTCTGGTGCTTAATGGCTGTCAAAGCCCTGGCGGGAAGGAAGGTAGGAGCCAGAGGGAGAACCCTTAGCAAATGACGCAGAGACACTGGCCCCGCCTCCTGGCCTCATTTCCTGCCCAGGTGCAGCACAGCCTGGTCTCCTCAACAAGGGCAGAGCTGCTGGCCCAGTCTCCTGGGGGACAGGGAGGAGCAGTGCCATCGGCGCCGGTTTCGCCGGCTCCCTTCTTGGGGAATCTCCAGGAAAAGGGGAAACTTGGAGCAGAGGGTTCCCCTCCCAGCAGTGGCGTCCCCACCCTAACGCCCCAGACTGTGGGGCACGCTCCAGTTGTTCTGGTGGGCTGGACTGCAATGATGGTGGCCAAGAGGGGGCAGCCAATAAAGCTTGCGCCCGGAGGGCTTCATCCCTACTGAGGCTCCCCATGGCGACCCAGCTCAAGTCTCTTCTGTAACTACCCGATTCTGATTTCCCCACTGCGGCAAGCCCCTGTGGGTCTCCTGCCCACGGGTTCCCCGCTCTCCCAGTGGCCCTCCGGTCACCAGCCCTCTTCCTGTAGGAGGGGCACCAGGACCGACACCTCCGAGTCCGGCACTGCCGAAGCATCTAACGGTAGCCCCTGCCAGTGCCCCACTGGGCTGGGCACACTCCAAGGCGAGGACCTGGCTCCCCCAGGCCTAAGAAAAGGCATTTCCATGCCAACCACAGGCTCTCAGCAGGGACACAGGCCAGATAAGCACCGTTTACACAAGTCTGCTGCCTTGGGGTAAACTCGAAGGAGGCATTCCTGCCTTTTTAGGGAGTCAGATTCCCTCTCCATTAAAGAAACTTTGTGTGGCATGCAGCATTTTAAGAGCCCTAAAGTCGGGGGCAATGACTTTTGGCGGAGAGGAGGGAAGAGGGTAGTCAGGACCTTAGAAGCAGAGCATGGGTCCAGAAGAAGAAAGAAAGAGAAGAAAGAAAGCTGAGGGGAGACAATCTCCTGAAGCTACTTTGATAGCAACCAAGCTCTCCTTAACACTGCTGGCAAAGGAACCTAAAACCCCCCAGAATCTACCAGGGCCAAGGACTCCTGGCTAGTCTTGGAATGTGGGCCCCCTAAACCTTCCACTGACAGCTGGCCATCTGTCACGCCCCCGACAGTATTATGGTTCTATTTTGTTCATAGCAAAATCAAGTGCCCCATCCAATCTCAAGGCTCGTACTGCTAGCTGAGCAATGTGAAGATCAAAATTTAAGAGCATATTCTTTTTTTTCTCTAATGTTTATTTATTTATTTTGAGAGAGAGGGAGCGCGCAAACAGGGAGGGGCAGAGAGAGAGGGAGACAGAGAATCCCAAGCGGGCTCCGTGCCACCAGCACAGAGCCCAATGTGGGACTCGAACCCAAGAACCATGAGATTGTCATGACCTGAGCTGAAATCAAGAGTCGAATGTTTAACTGACTGAGCCACCCAGGAGCTCCTTGAGTGCCTATTCTTGAGGGTGAGTTCCCTGGTCTCAGAACCACAAATAGATGTTGCACATGGAGAGAAATTAAAGGGCCATTCAAGCTCACTGCATTTATCCACAAAAGCGGGTCCCCCCAATTCCTCCCTCATCTCCCAGGGGTCCTGAGCTCAGAGCCACCCGTGGATGAGGAGAAGGATGGAACATTCAGTGCTCTGGGGCCCTGCACCCATCCTACACCCTCAGCATGGGGCAACTACTCACAAGCCTTCCTAGCCAGGTGCTTGCCCTGGGAGCACCAGTTACTGGCCTGCACATTTCTCTTGAGCACTGGGTGAACCAGTTAATCTAGTCTTGCCTTTCCTAAATTTTTTTTTTAATCTGGCAGGCCGCTACTGGAGGCTTTCCAATCCACAGCTCAGGCCAACCCTCATAATAAGAAAAATACTACTTTCTATCTGCCTCATTTAGGAGGTTTCTACTTTTTTTCCTTTGGTGGTTAACTAAATTTCATCTTACATAACCGCTGCAAATTTTCTAGAAATTTCCCCAATTAGTGCCAGCAATTACGGAAAGTGTGTGTGTGTGTGTGTGTGTGTGTGTGTGTGTGTACACATGAGAAATCTCCAGGGGAGTGACCAGGAGTTCTGGTGAATCTTCATAAGAAAATAGCACTTTTCTCTCTATTCACTAAGAAAGCCTCATCTTGCCTACTTTCCAGAAGATTCTGAGAGCTCTATACTTCACAGATTAAAGAACATAAAGAAGTCTTCTCACATTTCTTTTTAATAGAAAAGATAAAGTGAAGTTGGTGGGGATGATGAGAGATCAGGCGTAAAACAGGTTATTGGCAAAACCAAAGTAAACACCCAGATGTCCTGACCTGGGACTTTGGCCTATGGTCCCTGAAATGCCTGTGCTCTGTGTGAGCTAGAATAGGCCCTAGACAAGTTCTGGAGACTCCCACTCCACATACATATCCCCAGTGGCAAATGCCTTCTCTTATCTGGAAGGTTTAGATGTCTTCACAAAACACAGAGACTGGCTATCAGGCATTAAGTGCACACAGAGAGGCCAGCCGGCCATTTCTGAAACCTCTCCATCCCCTTAGATCAAATTCCACTGAAAGGACCAGACACAACATGCCTCTCCTTGCCTCTGGTGGTAAAGGGTTGACTTTTGTAAAGGAGGTGCTTGAGCCTCTAGTTTACACACACACACACACACACACACACACACACACACACTCACATCCTGAAGAGGCGGCCCTTCAATTAGAGGAGGAGTGGAAAATGGAACAGAACTGAGAACAGCTGTAGTTGGGTCTCACGCTGGTTGGTCAACTTCCTCTTCTTCTAAGGGGACTCTGACTCTGAGTGTGGCTTCTGCGGGTGGCTTGTGCTCAGGCTGGGCTGCCAAGCTGGCTCTCCTGTGGAAATGAGGGGAGAGGGACTAGAGCCCCTTCCCTGTGGCTGTGGGCAAGGAGGAGAGCTCCAGGCAGCACGGGGCACTTACAAGTCTCTCGCCTTTCCTGTTCTCCTAATGGGGCATGTGGGTACTTCTCACTCAGGTGGCCCCAAGAGCACTCTGTCCTCCACAGCTGCCCTTGCAAAGTTCTCCCTGATGACATCAAGAGCCCAGTCCTCTCGCGTGGAACCCACTCTGAGGCTGCTTTGTGTTCTTATGACAGCAAGGCAGTGTCTACAGAGAACTCTCCCCAGCAACCCACAGGACAAAAAGCGGTCTTCATGAGGGCTCTGCACATGCGGAGAATAAGTGAACACAGTTTCTGGGCCATGGCTGGGGAGGGCTGTGGGCCACGGGAGAAGACTCGGCTCCCTCCATGGTCCCAGGCAGAGACGAGGAACATGACAAAGTAGAGCTGGAACATCCTTTAAGGAACGTACGCTGACGAGTCTGACAGGAAGCCCAGAGCTCACATGACAAGTTTCAGAGATGTGGCAGCGGTCAGTGTCTAGGGACAGTGAGAGGCTGTCCATAGGGAAGAAGAAGGGCTTCCTGGGCACCAGGTAGCAGATGAAGGGGAAGGAAATGCTGGGGGCAGAGGTGGGGCCACGACATTCCCTGTGGCTGGTCCTCTGACCTGAGCAAATACGACCAGACTGAGTGTCGTGGAGACAAGCAGATAACCGGCCTGCCCACATGTACTCAAGATCTTTCTGCTGAGCAAGTAAATCAGAGATAAGAGAATAGTAGGGTGTGTTTATAGGAGAACGAATGTCAGATTTGTCAGATTTACCTCGAGGGAACAATCTGGAATCATCAGGCCTCCTGGGCTAACGCTGTGTGGAGGCAGGAGCCCAAGGACCGCTCTGTAAGGAGAATCTACTCAGAAAACCTTCATCGTCAGGAGGGGGTTCAAGCGATCAGAGGCTCACCTCCCATCCAGTCCACAGGCTCTGAGAAATCACAGAACTTGTCCCGAGCACCGCTATGACTTTAACCCCAGAAGTAGCCCCGTGACGGGGCCGGAGCACATGCCCCTCAGATCTAGTGCCTTGCAGAAGGCGCAGTTCTCTGATGAACACGGTTTGAGGACCAGACTAAGCACACGAGAGTGAACACAGGGTGGAAGCCCACGGCACCCAGCACTACACAGAGGCCAGTCCACTCTAGAAAACGAAAGGCAACCAACCCACGGATGGGCTCACATCTTTGAGGGTGACTGTCTCCGATCAATGCCAGCTGTAACTTCCTGAGCACTGACCACGGGTCAGGCTCTGTATTGCCGGGTTTTAGGTGTGAATATCTTACTTTGTTCTGACAAAAATCCTCACAGCCAGGTTACTGACAGCTCCATTTCATGGACCTGGAAACTAAACCTCTGCTAAGCTCTTGCCTCTCAGACTGTCCAGTCAGTCAGTGATGGAGGCAGACGCTGATGCTCACTGTCCACAGAGGCACCACATTAGGAACGGCCTGGCCTGGCGATTCTACCTGTTGTATTCACTGCTCGGCTCTGAAGCAGGAAGCAGTGGGGCCTTGGTGGAGCGACCAGGTGGCAGGTCAGCATTTTGAATCCCTGAAGGGTGTCCACTTGGTGAATGTATTCTGCTGTGGACGCCAAGGCTTAAGCACTCCGTGCACACCAGCAGCACAGATGTCCCCTTCCCCAAGGAGAGGTGGCGTCCCCTCCAGGCCCTCTGCCCTCAGGTGTGTAAATGGGCAAAGGCCGCATCTCCCAACCTGAGGTGCAAGGAACTAAGGGGGCAGAAGCCTGGGCACCCAAGAGACTTCTGGGTGCCACGGGCCTGACCCCTGGGCCGCCTTCCTGCTCCACTCGGCTGCCTCTCCAGCTGGTGCACCGAGACGCCTTCAAAAGTCGGATTCCTCAACACCACGCAGGCATTCCCGCCAGAAAGGGGGGTGCAAAGGTTTCCCAGAACCACTCGAACTCGGGAAGACCCTGAGTTGGAGACTCCCCCGCCCCCGGCCAAACCCTTACCATTGTAGGAGAGGCGAGGTTTGCTCAGACACATTATAAAGTGCATTTCCATCTCATCAGAAGCCACAGACTTGGAACAAATGGGGCACTTGAAACCTGAAAGACAGGAAAACGGTGTGAAATGTCTCCTCCAAACCAAGCACGTCCACAATAAACACAGAAACCGCAGATGGCTACAGTCATGTGGGGGTCAGAGTCAACATGGAGAATTACAATCTGGATACACCCTAGACCCGATTTCTCCTTCATTAATTGCTATTTATCACAGCTCCCGGATCCCCCTGTTTCGCCAGGGCTCTCCCTGCTACAGGCCCATCGGTGAAACTTATCAGAAGTCACTGGCAGCTGGTTTGAGTTTTATTCTCCATTTAGATCCTTTCCCCAGGGACTCTAGTGGGCAGCAGCGATAGGGAGGAATAAAATCCAGGCAAACAAATAATCAGTCTCTGAGTAACAAAGTGTTTAATACCCTTCCTCCTCACTAGCTCCAAACCACACGGCTGATCACCTGTGGGAGGAAGGCATAGAGCCGTACCTCCTCGACCACCCATGACCAGGTGGCACCTTGCCTCCCTGCGGCTCAGGCAGCTGTCCCCTGAGAGCGTGGAGCAGCAGGGTGGCCCTCTGGAGCCCTCCCAAATGCCACGCACGCCTTGGCCATATGCCACTGACAGGAACAGCTGTTCCACTACACCAGGCAAACACAGGGCGTCATGACCCTGCCGTCCCCCTCCCAAGGAAGTCTGGACTGCTTAGACAGCCAAGGAGTTTTACCAGAACTGTGCCCAATTATTGGAGATTTTGGTTGAGAATCTTCTGAGCTGCACTCCATGAATCAAACATAGTCCCTTGAGTTATTTTTTTATAAACAACTTAAAAAAATTTTTTTTAATGTTTATTTATTTTTGAGACAGAGGGAGACAGAGCGTGAGTGGGGGAGGGACAGAGAGAGAGGGACACACAGAATCCGAAACAGGCTCCAGGCTCTGAGCTATCAGCACAGAGCCCGATGCGGGCTCAAACCCACAAACCGTGAGATCATGACCTGAGCCGAAGTCGGACGCTTAAGCGACTGAGCCACCCAGGCGCCCCTGAACAACTTTTTAAAGATAAACGATCTCCAATTTCCCCCATTTTAATTTTTATTGAAATTATTTTCAAGTGATCATTTCTTTTCTTTTCTACCAGGAAGATCTAAGACCATCAGCAAGTTATTACTTATTTGTCCACATCAAATTTCATACATCACAGCCTCTCTCTTTTATGACCACAATTCCTACCCACGCAGTTTGGACATCTTAGGTCCATGACGGCACATCTAAATACCGTTGTCGAGGTTTGACTCTCCTGTTAAACTTTTAGTTGAAGTGTTCCATGCACAGTTTCACGGGATGCTGGTAATATCGGGCAGCAACAATTTCTTCTCAGATAACAGGCTGAGGGCTTGTACTGACTGTCAGCTGCTCCCTCCCGGACAGTGTCTCTCCCAGGGCCTTGTTCGTTCTGTATGGAAAGCCCTGTACTTTGACAGCTGCTGGTGCTGAGACAGGAAGCAAGCCAGCTCCCGTGTTCCCATGTAAGGCACAAATACTTTGCTTAAAGTCTTCTCCAAACCCTCCTCTTTTCAGTGACAATGATCTATAGGACCAGACAGAAAATCCAGGGTCCGGTTAAGGACAGACAAAGTGGACCTCACTCCGTGGCACAGTCCCCATTCCCCCAACCCTTTCCCTCAAAGATCGTTAGCATCCTGTGTCTCAGCTAAAATGTCTGGTGGGGTGCCAGGGTGGCTCAGTCAGCTAAGCGTCTGACTCTTGGTTTCTGCTCAGGTCATGATCTTGCAGTTGGGGAACTTGAGCCACTCACTGGGCTCTGCAATGACAGCGTGGAGATTGCTTGGGATTCTCTCTCTCTCTCTCTCTCTCTCTCTCTCTCTCTCACAAAATAAATAAATTAAAAAAAATAAAAACTAAAAGTCTTGCAAATGCTATCAATCCAAGGGCTGTATTTTCTGATCTCTGGGTGGTTATGAATCTATTAATAACAAAACCAGAAGACTGTAAAGAAACATGGTGAGAGAGGGTCCATTCTAAATTTTCAGCCAAAACCAGATCTCAGATGTGTCAGGCTGATTCTTTTCTAACTCAGGTTAGAAATCTACAGACCCAGTGTGGCATATGTGGTGGACAAGGGAGTAATGCACTTGAGTCTTGTAGGACAAGGATGTCTTCACCTCTAACCTAAGTCTCTCTGCATCCTTGGATCTGCCCTCAGGCCCGGGCCCTGCAAAGAAGTTAGTATTAAGTAACATCCCACAGAATGACCAACCATTGGGAGATTGTCTTATTTTCTTCAGAGATTCCTTCATCTTTTTTTTCTGACTCAAAAGACCAAGGTTTTACGACTTGGTGACTACAGGACTTTTCTAGTTTAAACTTGCTACGTTGGCACACTGTCTGCAGGCCGAGGGCTCCGCGCTGGCATGCCAGGGTGGACGTGCTCTGGACCTGCTCCTCCAACGCCAGGCCCTGATACAGTCACTAGGAGGTGCTCAAGCGAACTGTTGCTACTGATAAAAGGCCTTACACTTCACATTACTCACTTTTCTGACACACTAGAGCAGATTCATGGTTATCACTATAATAGCATCAATCATCCCCCATCCCAACATGATTCCCAGAATGCAGGAGCGGGAGTCGAGTTACAGCTAAGGTAGTGGGAAGTAGGCCACCCAACAAGAAGGCCTACAAGGAAATGTCACCGGACATTTATGTCCTAGAAAAACAAACTCCCAGGTTTAGGCCAGTACCTTCCTTGTAAAGACAAAGAGGCCTTGAGGGAAGACATCAGCTCAAACACCTGAGGGGGTGGGGCTGAGACCAAGTCAGATTTCTTAGCTTGCAATCTAAAGTCCTTTCCATCAGGGAAGAAGGAACCCACCACACGTGTGATATTGTGATTTATGATAAGACTATGTATTTGGTCTTTGTCCTGTTTCTGGCACAGAGTTTATAACACCCTGGGAATTCCCTAACATAATAAGACCAGTAGTATTTGGTCTTTTGTCACTGGTTCCCGAAATAGCTCCAGAGCCAGTAAGGTAAAAGGAATGTCTTGTTATTCATAATGAGTCCCTTTCAACCACACCAGAATTTATGTTAATGAGGTGACTTTGCGAAGGTCCCTGGTACACTAAAGATGGGGGGCTAGTTCCAAGGGGAACCAACCAGCTCATCAGAAGGTCTGAACTTTCAGTCCTGCCCCCAACTTCTGGGGAAGGGAGGGGCTAGAGATGGAGTTCAATCACCAGCGGCCAATGATTTCACCAGTCATGCCTATAGACCGAATCACAGGGCTGAGAGAGCTTCAGGGTGGTGAACACGTAGAGCTTCCGGGAGGGTGGTGCCGCCCGGACAGGTTATGGGGGCTCCACGCCACATCCCCATACCTCATTCTCAGCATTTCTTCCATCTGCGTGTCCCTGACTTCTACCCTTTTAAAACGAAATGGTAATCAAGTAAGTAAACTCTTTCTCTGAATTCTGTGAGCGGCTCTAGCAAATTAAATGAACCTGAGAAGGGGGTCATAGGAACCACTGATTAAGAGCCAGTTGGGCAGAAGCATAGGCGACAACATGGACTTGGGATTGGTGTCTGAAGTGGGGGCGGTCTTGTGGGATTGAGCCCTTAACCCGTGCGGTCTGATGCTACCTCTAGGGAGACAGTGTTGAAATTGAGTCAACTGCTTGGCGGTGCTGGGAAACACACTTCAGAACAGGGTTTTAAGAAAGAGGTGGGTTGGGAAATATTCCATCTGGCGAGGGAGCAGCACTGTGGTAGCAAGAGACCTGTACTTTAGTGAAAGCAGGGTTAGTGCCACTTTAATCACCTACCTCTGGAATGGGGGTGGGTAGGGATTGAAAAATAACTCAGTCTATAATGTGAGTGGGCAATGACAAGACCACCTGGGCTTTCCAGGCTCAAGATGTGGAAAGTAATCTACCCTCCCCAGACCTGTTTCCTCACCTGAAAAATAGAGTACTTTCCCTCACTCTTGAAAGGATCAAATGTGGGGAGCCTGGGTGGCTCAGTCAGTTAGGCATCTGACTCTTGATTTCGGCTCAGGTCATGATCTCACGGTTCATGAGATTGAGCCCCGCGTTGGGCTCTGCATTGACAGAACAGAGCCTGCTTGGAATCCTCTCTCTCCCTCTCTCTCTGCCCCTTCCCCTGCTTGTGTTCTCTCTCCCCAAATAAATAAACTTAAAAAAAAAATGGATCAAATGAGATAATAAACCTGAAAGCACACGAAGAAGCTAATCAAATGTATCATCGAGCCCGGCAGTACTTAATGAGGAGGAAGGAAAAGGAAGGTTGGGGAAGGATCTGGAGGGCGTAGAGGCCACGGGTCATGCCAAGTGTGATGGCAGGGGAAGGGGCAGGAGCTGTCTCTGCTTGTCCCACCTCTGTTTCCTCTGAACTTCTGGAGCGCTGTGCACGGCACTTTCTACACTGCCAGTGTGGAACAATGGTCCCTGTTCAGCCTCTACGGCTCCCACTCTTGCCTGCGATGACAAATAACAGCTCACATTTATGGAGTCGTTACTGTGAGCAGCCACTGGACCTTATGTGTTTCCTCATTTACCATAAAACAGAGTGGGTACTGATCTTCACTTTGCAGAAGAGGACACCAAGGTGACAGAGCCAGGGAGCCAGAGCAGGCACACAGCACCCGGGAAGACTGACCACCCAGCGTGTGCTCTGCTTGCCGGGCTGTGCGACAGGCAGGATGGTCTAAGGAGGAGGCGTTATATGGCAAAAGGATGGTAAATGCTACACAAATGCTGGTGTCACTTAGTAGTAACTTCAAAGCCTCCACACTGTCCCAGCAATTTCTTCTGAAGCATCGTGGGCCTGGATAATCCCATAAACTGAAACAATTGATAATGTTTTTTTCCTGGGAATTCTGTTACTTTGGAAGGATGGAACTATGCCTTCTACTTGGCACTGAGCCTGTAGCACTGGTTTCAAGACACTGAATTTGCAAATTACCTTTTAAATAGAAAATAAACGACAAAAGGCAAGAGAGATGGAGAGCCAAGGGGAGAAAACTATTGTCCCCACCTTCTTTCCCGAAAGGTCATCCGATGATCAAGATGGACTCTACCACTCTACTGCCCCAATCTTTTCTTGTAATTGTCCAGTCTCGATTCAGCATCAACAGCCCTATGGAATGATAAACACTGTGATCTTTATGAGCTATCTGAAGGTTAAAATATCTAGGAAATTTTGATACCATTTTGGAAAGCAGTTCAAGTTCAAGCCAAATTAAAGTCAGCCCTGTGAACAAAGACAAACCAAAGGTCTGCAAAGTCACTCAACTGACGAAATTTTGTGACATTTTGTAAGGGCCCTTCATCAGCACTCAGGAAGCGTGCACAGGAGATGCTTTCTTTTCCTTCACGACAAAGCTACAGGTGGAGCCTCTGGGACACTCCTTAACTGCATCTGAGACCAGACTGCCCACCACGCCCCGGAGCTGGGCGACAGACAGCAAGCACACCCAGCTGCTTTCCCTTCCCTATCTTTATTTTCTTTCAGAGGCAGTGCCCTGCACGTGTCGGGTCTTCAATATTTGCCAATAAGTGGGGGAGGGGAGGGAAGTGTCAGCTAACTCAGGCCTGCTGGCCAAGTCTGACCGTGGGGCCCCGATGCCATCGTCTGCTCCCACCAGGCCTCAGCAGAAGTGAGGAAGTTACATGGTTCCTTGTGCTTCTCTGCCAACCTCTCGAAATGAGGAAGGAATCAATGACAGGGCACCAAGGGGAATTTGTCTGCAATTACCCGATTCTGCGCCGGGCGGGCTCTACCAAGCAAATGCTGCTACAGGATTTCTCTGCCCCAACCTACAGGCGCCCTTCTAATGGAGGCCTCACTTCTGTTCCTTCTCTTGTCATCAGATCAGCCCAAAATTATACAGCCAGAACAGCCCACGAGAGTGTGATCAGCCAGAGCCCAGCTGCTTCCTGTCTTTCAATAGCAGATTGCGTAAATGAGGGAATCCTCAGCTGGGCTACAGACCAGAGCTCCTGAGAGAAGACAAGCTCCCACTCACCACCCAGTGCAGGGCGTTGACCCCTGTAACTGCAGGGTCAGGGTAAGCCCCACTGGTAGGTGAACCAACAGAGACCCGAGAAACATGCACATGGTCATGTACAGGATGCATCTTCCTTCACCTGGGTCCTTCTGATGGGGCAACTGAGGAAGGACAGGAGCACTGGCTCAAGTTACGGCTCTCTCAATCCTCCACGACATTGATCTTGTGATGTAAACCAAAGTTTTTCTCATTTCCCAAAACTGCAACCTTCTCCTTTAAGACCTGATTTCTCGGGCGGGGCGGGACGTGTGCTCTGCATGTTGCCCCAGTTCCCTCCCTGACCCTCCCTCCTATGCTGATGCGCTATTTTAACGCTGCCCCAGTTCTGCCTGTCTCTGGGATCACCTAAAGGGAGAAATCTAAAGAAGCAACCGGGGAAAAGGCAGCCAGGCCGTCCAGGCAGGACCTGCCGTCCCGGGGAAGAGGGGCTGATGCAGACTCCTCTCCCCCAGAGAGCACTACCCTCAACACTGCAGCCCTGTTCAGTTCCAACTTTCCAGCCTGGATCTTTCCCTCTCACATCCTGTGGTGTTTGTCTATGAAATGAGACTTGACTAAACGAATGTGGTTAAATGGGATGTATTACAAAAGAAAGATCAAGGGGTAACACAGGATGACTATCTTTGACATTTCTATACTGCTGAAGAGATGTGTCCCCACGAGCAGATACCCCATTCTTCACACACATTTTCTCCCCCAAATCCTGAGCAGTAACTGGAAACCAATGCGCAATTTAGGAGTTGGTAAGGTGTGGGTCAATCTCTCCTGGAGAACATTCTGGACCGGGGAAAGGCTCAGCAATTCTGACTTGCTTTTTTCAGTATCTCCCTTCTGGACTCAGCCTCTGTACTTCCATTCCAGGGGGGATGCTCACCTGGTGCCTCAGCAACCAAGAAAATTCCCGCAAGTAGATATCAGAAGAGAGCCACACTGATACCTAAAATCAATTTAATGTGTGTGTGTGTGTGTGTGTGTGTGTGTGTGTGTGTGTGTATGTGTCTATGTTTTAACATGTCTGTTGTGATGGTTAAGTTTGTATGCCAACTTGACTGGGTCATGGGGTGCCCAGATACTTGGTTAAACATTATTTCTAGGTGTATTTGTGAGGGTCTTCCTGGATGAAATGAATGTTTGAATTGGTAGACTAAGTAGATTGCCCTCCCCAGTGTTGGTGGGCATCGTCCAATCCATTAGAAGAGCTGAAAAGAATAAAAGGTGGAGAAAAAGAGATTTTCAGCTGTCTGCCTGACTGAAATGGGACACTGGTCTTCTGTCCTTGGACTGGGACATATACCATTGGTTCTCCTGGTTCTTAGGCCTTCAGTTTTGAACTGGAACCAACGCCAAAGGGCATTCCTGGACCTTCAGCTTGCAGAAGACAGATCATGGAACTTCTCAGCTTCCATAACTGTATGAGTCAGATTCTTACAATATGTCTCTTTCTCTGTCTTTCCCTCCCTCCTTCCCACTACCACTGGTTCTGTTTCTCCAGAGAACCCCATACCTCTACTTATTAAATTGCTAAACAATAAAGTTTAAAAGAATGACAACATCAAATGCTGGCAAGGATGAAGAGCAACTAGAACTCTCAGATATTGCTGGCAGGAGCTATTTGGGGAAATGGTCTGGTAGTTCTTTATAAAATGAAACACACCTAGCCTGACCCAAGCAATTCCTTATTTAGATATTTACCCACAAGCAGTGAAAACATAGGTCTACAAATAGCTGTTTGTAAGAATTTTCATCAGAACTTTATTCATAACAAGCAAAAACTGGAAATAACCCAACTGTCCATCAATAGAATGGGTAAACAAACTGTGGCATCCTGGAATACAAGGGAACACAATGGAACACTCCTCAGCAATAAAAAGCATGACTACTGATATATGCAAAGCATGGATTAATACTAAAAACATGCTGAGGAAGGATACAAAAGAGCACATATTATGATTCCAAATATATGAAGCTTTAGAATAGGGAAAACTCTGTAGTGGAAAAAACCAGGACAGTGACATCTCCAAGAAGAGGTAGGAGTTGGGGTAGCAATTAGCTGAAACAGGGATGAGCGACCTTTCTGGGGTGATGAAATGTTCTCTATCATGAGAAAGATTTGGTTTATACACATGCACATACATGTCAAAATTCAGTGAATGTACACTTATGATTTGAGATTTCACTGTTTGCAAATTTTACCTCAACCAGAAAAAAACTAAGCAAATACTGAACTGTAGTTAATGGTACACATGCTAAAGCATTAAGAGGGCTGTGTACTGACATCTACATTAAAATGAAATGCATAAAAATGATGTATAAGTTAACCTTCTTTCAACTTTTCTGTACATGTGAAATTTTCATTATAAATCACCAAGAAAAGTATCAAGCAGTGAGATGTGTGTGTGTGTGTGTGTGTTGTGTGCATGTGTGCCTGCATCAATTTAGCTACAGTGGTCAGGGAAGGCCCCTCTGAGGGTGACAGGTGAGCAGAGAACTTGGTGTGTTAGAACAGTCAAGGCCAAGTCATAAGCACATTAAGTACCAGGGGCAACAGGTGACAGCGGGGACAGGCTCTTTCACTATCTATGCTCAAATAAATACCTTTTTTTTTTATTCTGATCTTGTCTGGGTATAGGATTCTTTTTTTTTTTTTTTTCTTCCAGCTTTATTAAGGTCTAATTAACAAATAAGTGTATTTAAAGTGCACAATGTGATGATTTGATATATGTTGTAAAGCATTCCCACAACTGAGTTAACATATGCATCCCCTCATACATCTACCTTTCCTTTTGGGTGAGAATACTTAAGATCTTAGCAAATTTCAATTATACATTGCAGGATTTTAAGGTTTCAGGTCTTGTACTAAATTCTTTAATCCACTTTGAGTTGATTTTTGTGTATGGTTTAAGATAGGGATCCAGTGTCATTCTTTTACATGAGATACCCAATTTTCCTAACATTACTGAACAGACTATCCTTTCCCCATTGTGCATTCTTGGCACCTTTGTAAAAAATTAATTGACCGTATATGCATGAGTTTATTTTTGGCCTCTATTCTGTTCTATTGGTCTATGTGTCTGTTTTTATGCAAATACCATATTGTTTTGATTACAATAGCTTAGTAACATAGTTTGAAATCAGGAAGTGTGATGCCTCCAGCTTTATTCTTCTTTCTCAAGACTGATTTGACTATTCGGGGTCTTCTGTGGTTCCATACACATTTCAGGATTGTTTTTCCTATTTTTGTGAAAAATGCCACTGAAATTTTAATATGAATTGCACTGAATATGTAGATCACATTTTAACAATATTAAATCTCCCAATCCACAAACATGGAACTTTTTTATTTATTTGTGTCTTCTTCAATTTGTTTCACCAACGTCTTATAGTTTTCAGTGCACAATCTTTCACTTTCTTAAATTTATTACTAAGTATTTAATTGTTTTTGATGCTATTGTATACGGGAATGTTTTCTTAATTTCTTTTTCTGATATTTCATTGACTTTACTGAATTTGTTTATTAGGTATAACAGTGTTTTGGTGGAGGCTTTAGAGTTGTTTTGTTTTTTTGTTTTGTTTTGTTTTTAAGTAGGCTTCGTGCCCAGAGCAGGGCCCAATGTGGGGCTTGAACTCATGACCCTGAGGTCAAGACCTGAGGTGACTCTCCGCCTCTCCCTCACTTGTGTTTTCTCCCTCTCTCTCTCTGAAAACAAATTTTAAAAACTTTAAAAATTTAAAAACTTTAAAAAGGCACCTGGGTGGCTCAGTCAGTTGAGCGACCATCTCTTGGTTTCAGCTCAGGTCATGATCTTGTGGTTCATGAGTTCGAGCCCTGCACTGGGCTCCACGCTGGCAGTGTGGACCCTGCTTAGGATTCTCTCTGTCCCTCTCCCCTCTTGCATTTTCTCTCCCTCCCTCTCTCTCTCTTTCAAAATAAATAAATCTTAAAAAAACAAACAAAAAAACCCCCCAAAAACCTGAGCTGAGATCAAGAGTAGGATACCTAACCGACTGAGCCACCCAGGTGCCCCTTTAGAGGTTTTTACGTTATGTCATCTGATGTTTTACTTGTTCCTTTCCAATTTGGATGACTTTTGTTTCTTTTTCTTACCTAATTTCTCTGGCTAGGACTTCCAGTATTATGTTGAATAAAAGTCTGAGTATAGATCATTGAGTTGCTTTCCTTTTCTCCCTCAACGGTCCACAGATAAACTTCTGCCATAGTCTCGCTTCTTGGTGTTGCAAATAGAAAATGTGATACCAGTGTGATTCTTTTTCCTTTGTAAACGGTATGTTCCTTTGGCCTGAAAACTTGAAAGATTTTTCCTTTCATCCTCAGAGTTCAGTTATTTTACCAGGATATGCTTAGATGTGCCTTAGTTATTTCCCCCAGTGGTAAGTCATGAGTGCCGTTCACCAAGTATTTCTGGCATTCCTCCTTCCAGCTATACATTATAGTAGGACTGCGCTTGCTTATTACTCCCTTTTGAAGGTAAAGGTGGGTTGTGATTTGCCTGGACTAGTGAAATGCAAGTGGAAGGGACGTACGCACTGCCAAGCAAACTTTAAGCACTAGCTCACCGTCGCCACACACCTGCACTGCCGCATTGGGATGGACCCTCTACCACCTCAGCTTCCTGAGGACCAACGAGCAGACCACCACACCACGCCCCCCACCCCTTGACCTGTTGGATACTGCAGTGTGGGGGAAAAAAATCAATGTGTGGAGTTAAACTATTGAGCTTGTGGCACTGTTACTACATTACAAATCTAGCTCTAGCCTGTCCTAATACACTCTTCCTCTACCTCTTCCTCCTTCTAGTATTCCTATTAGTTGTATGACAAATGTCGTGGTTACATCTTCTAGGTCTCTCACCTCTTCCATCACTTCTATGTCTTGGCATTTTCTCAGGAGCTCGGCCTTTCTAACTCCTTCTGGGCCGTGGCCGCCCATCCCCTGCTTAGCTGGAAGAGGTAAACAGCTGGCACTGGAAGTCAAAAAGATGAGACGTGCATTCCAGCCACTATCTTCCCAGAATCCTCTCTGTTTGGATATTCATATTCTGCTTTTTAAGTATACAGACTTCCTTGCATCAGCAACAATCCGCGTACTTGTCATTTTCAATGTCTATGCATTCTATAGTGACAATGTGCTTAGCTCTTTTCTTCTGTGGGTGTTTAGATTCTCAATTTTTACCTACTATAAAGATTCTCTCAGTAGTGTTCTCCATTCTCTACTCTAAGCACAGTATATTCCACCCCCAAAATATTTTTGCTGTTTCTGGATTCTAGGCTGACGGGTTTGAAGGAAAGAAAATCCTATCAGGAGTCAGAACAACCAGGCTCTCCCAGTCACTAGCCAGGTGGTCTGGTGCAAGACACTTAGCAGTATCTGCATAGTGCCCAACACTGTTCTAAAGCCCAATCAAAGACGGATGTGCGAGTGTTCTGTGCAGAGAAAAAGTCATGTGGAACGTGGAGTGGCCATTTTACCAGGCTGTACTCAGTACAGCTCAAATATACTGAGGCTTACTGTTAACATCTGCCTAGTTGAGGAAACTCACAAATTCTTCAGGCAAAGAAATGGAACATGAGCTGACCCTACATAGTATATTTTGTGGACTCTAAGGTGGTCATCAATTTAAAGACACCGTTATGAACCTTCAAGAGAGGAAAAAACTCCTGCCAATTATAATTTTAAGATGTGACTATATGACACATCTTGATTTTCGAGTTGAAAATCAAGAAAATCCTTTGTCACCTGGCAATTGTGAAATGTATGTGCCTTAAAATCAGTGAATATATGAAAAATACATATATGGGTATTTAAAAATATATACAGACTGGGGGCGCCTGGGTGGCTCAGTCGGTTGGGCGTCCGACTTCAGCTCAGGTCATGATTTCACGGTCCATGAGTTTGAGCCCTACGTTGGGCTCTGTGCTGACAGCTTGCAGCCTGGAGCCTGGTTGGGATTCTGTGTCTCCCTCTCTCTCTGCCCCTGCCCTGCTCGCATTGTCTCCCTCTCAGAAATAAACGTTAAATAAACAAACAAATAAATAAATAAAATATATACAGAATGAATCCCAATCATATACCCAATACATGTAGTATTCCTGTTCATTTGCTGCAAATGAAAACAGGCTCAATGAAGATATCTACAGAGGGAACAAAGGGAAGATCTGTGTGCATGGATATGTGCCTGATGACATCAAACCCACCCTACTGCTACAGCAATTCTAGGCAGGTGGAGCCCGACAGCAGCATTCCAGTCAAGTGAAGAATAGGAAAGGCATTTGCCAGGAACCAGAGCTATGGCTACTAATTAGTTCTGTTCCCTTTGACACTCTAACCCATTTCTTCCAGACAGAGGCCCTAAAAGGTCTGCTTAGGAGGGAGTGTTGGGGAGAGGGTTAAGTGGGGACCTGAGGGTCTGACGACCCAAGCCTGAGGTATGAATACAGAAAAAAGCCTTAGAGTGAGCGTGATCAAGTCCCCAACTAGGAGCCAGGAAAGATCAGTGTCAAATTATAATCCTTTGTCACCTGGCTACCATGCTTAGGCAAGTTTAGGGGCATCCAATCATGATTTGAAAAGTATGCATGTAGACTCCAGGTGAACATTTGGCTTTTGTTTTAGAGAGGTCTTATTTAAAGGACGGATCATGGATTATAAGAGGAAGATGATCTAACATCTAAAGAGTCAAGCCAGAATTTCTTTAAATTCTTAGATATTAGTGATCACCCAAAAGCTAGGCAACGGGAGAAACAGGTCCGGCCAGGAAATGACTAGTTACTAGCTGAATACCATGTTTTCCTCTCATTGGCTGCCCCAACTTCATTCCAATCCTTTGTATACCACACACCTATGGGCCTTGGACCCGATACCCGTAGCCACTGTTGGAGTGGGCCTTCCAGTGTCTGGGCAATGCCAGAGAACACTCTTAGGAGTGGGCAGAAATCCTCAGCCTTTTCTTCCTAAACTCAACAGCAATGAGTGGGGCCAAGGTGATGTGGGTCACCTCAAAAAAGACAAAGGGAACAATAAAATCTGGTCTTGAGGCAAAAAAGGGCAGTTATTACCTGCAGAGGATCTGTGGACTGATGAGCAACAGAAGGGGGCCTCACTTCTTCCAATTCCAGAGGGGGACACCGTCTGAGCAGGACACCAGCCGCGCAGGTCTACCGTCATTCACAGCAGTGCCCACAGCCCGGACTGTGCTGAGAATCACCCTATCACTGGCCTGGTTCTCCCCTGTTTATACTCTTTTTCAAGTCCTGGGGTCTTGACTGATTTATTTAAAAAAGAACCTTTAACGAACTTTGTTGTTGTTTTTTTTAACTAAAGTGTGCATATGTATGCTTTTGGAGGTGGAATTGGAGACGAAAAGGAGAGTAAGGGAAGGGACAGAGAAGGAAAGTCTCACACAAAATCTATACAGAATCAATAGTTTATTTCTGAGTTTCTGAAGGCATTGTCTACCCTAGCGTCCATATGGCGGATGGGAATTTCACTTGGAGAGAAGGAAAACAGTTGAATATACTACTATGTCATGTTCAACCAGAATCCGACTCACCAGGCAAATGGACGTGACACTCAACGGCTAAGTGACGGCTCATTGTGAAAAACACCATTTGCCTGGCCCTATCGATGCCGACAGCCCCGGCCTTCCTGGAGGTCTGCTGGCAGGCTCTTCCGCAGCTCCCAGTGTCCTCTCAGGATGCAGAGCGCGTGCTGCGGTACCCCCTTCCTGACAACTACCCCCTCCAGCCTGGGCCCTGGCACGCAGCACTTCTGCAGGCTGAGCTCGGTTACTTGGCAGAGTGAATGTTGGCTGGCTTCTTGCCTGGGCCTAGACCTGGCCCCTTCCCAGCAGGGCATCCTCTGCTCAGCTGTACCTCCAACGCAGAGGTAGATGGAAGCAAGGACTCGGAGGACACAGTCCTTGAGGCCACAACTGTGCTTTGAAATGGAATCTAAAGAGGAAGAAGCCGAAGAACAGAATGGGGCTGTTTTGACAGTCTGACAGCAGTAGAGCGATCCATCTTATCAAAGGGAACTGTAAGGGTAAGAGAAGACCTTCATGCTTCAGCCTTTGCTTTTCTGTCATCCACGGCCATGAGTACCGCAGAGGAGGAGATGGAAAGACCCTGGAGAGCTCTGAGGTACTGACCAACCAATGAGTTCAAAAAGGATTCCCCAGGGACCCTCCAGACACAAAGCACGAGCTAGAAGGATCATGAATTCTAAGCTTCCTAAAATAGTGTATGACCACTATCAAGACATATAAAGTGTGCTACTGGACTGGTTTTCTTCATCTCTGGTTCAGATTACTTTGAGTCTGGTAGACAAACAGGGGAGAGGGAGAGGGGACAGCAAGAGGAAGACACTCCGACGTGGTGGCAGAAACAGGGCAATATCTCACAAATCCCTATTCACGGTACCAGTGCCGGGTGAAGAAAGTCAGGGGTCTCCTAAGGAAACGTAATCTGGCTGGCAGGGCAGCCAAACACTGTGATATGATGTGACATATAGAATCACATGTATGTCAGGGGACAAGATGTCAAGCCAGCAGGCTGACCCTGTACTGCGCCTTACACGCATGTATGAAACGGGAGGACCACATAAACTGGGAAGTCCTTCTGCATGCTGACATTTTTGGCTTGGTGATTATTTTTGCACAGATTTTAACATCCCCTCATTTCAAGTCAGTACATCCCTTCACAAAATATTGGCATCGGGAACCTAAATACCCATAAATATCACTTAATGAAATCCGTGGAAGACAAAAGAATCAACAAACAAAAAAACAAGCAACCAAACAGAACGGAACAACATGGGTCTGGACTCAGAATTCTGGCATTCAAGTCCCAAGTGACGTCGCCAATGCCAAGTCACCTAGCTTCCGTGAGCTCCCCATTTTTTAGTTTGGCCAGCCTAGCCATTAACAAAAACATATGTGTAAAAAGCCATACAAGCGTGTGACAGGCAGAATAATGGTCCCCCAAATACATCCAGATCCTAATCCCGGATACCTGGGAATGTTACTTTCCATGACGAAAAGGGCTCACAGATGGGATAATTTAAGGATCTTAGAACAGAAGATTATCCAGGATTAACCAGGGAGGCCCAGTGTAATCACAAGTCTCCTCCTTAGAAGGGGATGAGACTGACCTGAGAATCAGGGGAGCAGACATCAGAGTCAGATGTGAAGATGCTAGGCTGTGGGCTTTGAAGAATGGAAGAGGCCATTGAGTCAAGACAAGCAGGAGCCTCTACAAGCTGGAAAGAGTGAGGGAATGGCTTCTGTTCTAGAACCTCCAGAAGAAATGCATTCCTGCCAACACCTTGATTTTAGCCCAGTCAGACCATTTCAGACTTTAACCTCCAAAAATGTAAGAGTAAATTTATGTTATCAAATTTGTGATAAGTTGTTATAGCAGTAATAGGAAATGAATGCAAAATATTTTAGGAGACATGGTTATTCTCCTAAAGGATTGAATTTTAAAAGGGGGAAGTAGCTGGGGTTCCCTGACTCTACTAAAAATTACTGCAGCACGATATCATCTCTTGAGGCCAGCCATCTGCCACACTCAAACAGGATGAGCAACCAAGTGGGTCAGTCTGTCTGTCCATTCATTTTTACTCTAGTTATTAAGGGGTTAGGAAACATGGTAAAACACTGAATATAATTTCTACCCTTGAGGAACTGATAATCTATTAGGGAAGAAGAGAGATAACAAGGCCACAGAGTTCTTATTCTTTCTGCCATTTTCCTAGCCTTAGGTGACTGTCTAGTGGATGCACTGAACATGCAGCTTCTTGACCTGAACACTTCTAGAATAGACACCATAGGATCCATCAACCTGAAATAATATGCCAGGTTCTGTGGTAGGTATGTTTTTTTCTGGGGAACAGATCCATAGCCTGTCAAAAGGTTTAGGTTTGTAACCCCAAAGTTCAGAACCATTTGTGTAATAAAAGATTACAGATAAAAGATTATCCACTATTTTGAGATATTTTGACAACAGTGCAAACACTTAGGACTTACTTTTAGTATGGAGAAGAGGGACCGCCAAGAGAAAGAAAAAACTGAACCAGGCCTTCCAGGGCTCCCTACCTCATGATCAGGGTCATTTAACATTTACTAAAGCACACCAGAGGGCCACTTACAAGTTCCACTAAACACATTTTCCCGGGGCGCCTGAGTGTCTCAGTCGGTTAAGTGGCCGACTTCGGCTCAGGTCATGATCTCACACTCCGTGAGTTTGAGCCCCGCATCAGGCTCTGTGCTGACAGCTGAGCCTGGAGCCTGTTTCAGATTCTGTGTCTCCCTCTATCTGACCCTCCCCCGTTCATGCTCTGTCTCAAAAATAAACGTTAAAAAAAAATTAAAAAAAAACAAAACAAAAAAACCAAAAACACATTTTCCCTCTCTACCGAGTCCGCATACATGTGCTAGTCCCCAGCTTCTACAACACTCTCAGTATCACCCACACCTTCGGCAACTGCCCCATTTACAATGAGGAACACCAACAAGGAATTATCTGCGGTCTTCTTCACTTCCTCTCCTTCCATTCCTTTTGAACTGGCCCAACCCCCAACACTGCCATTACCAAGATTACCAAGGACCTCTCCATGGTGCTATCCTAAAGTCAATTCTCCAACAATCAGCAGCATTTGAGAAAGGTGACCCTCCTCCACCTGCCCCCACCACGTTGTTACACTTGGTTTTTGGTCCCCTATGATGCCCTTTCCTCTGACATCTGCTAGTTCCCTCTCACCTCCTTCGACAACCCCTCTAACAGACACCAATCTCGGTCCACCCTCCCCAGACCAATGTGTTTTATTTTCTTCTTAGCATTCACCACCGCTGCGCCGGCTATCTGTCACCCCCATTACAATATAAGCTCCTTGAAGGCAGAGTCTTTTTCTTTTCCTGCTGTGTTCCCAGACCATGGCATATGACAGACTCTTGAAAATATCTGCTGGATGAATGAATATCACACTTCATGGAACTGTGTGAAAGAGGCCCAGCTGTACAACTGGAAAGAGATAACAAATTAAGAGTATGTTACACTGTTGTTTGAGTCCATTCCCAGCGGAGGCTACCTTCCACCACTCAGGGCTCCACCAACTGCCATACCACAGTGAGAGTTAAGTAGGATGGTGAAGTGTTTGTGAGACCGAATGTTAGTTAAAAACCCACTGCGGTCACGCTGCTTCCTGCCCAACTTGTGGTTCTGACACAGGGTGTTGATAGTAATCACATGTGCGGGTGCACAGAGCGCAGGCACCCTTGCTACCGCGAGTGTGGTGTGCAGCGGATGTGGACGGCTTCGCTCGGGCTGCCACCTGGGCAGGGCTTGAAAGTCCTGGGGGCCAGAAAGAGGTCAGCCCTGCCCCCGTGTTAAACCAAGTTATGTTGAGCTGAACCCCCTCTGGTTTCTCATTTCTCCTACCAATGAGAGCAGGCAGGACCTCGCTACCTCCTCCTCCCCACGAGGAAGTGCCTGCAGGTGGAAGAGCGGTGACCTTTCTGCCCCCTGCAGGGACTGCCTAGGGTCCCCATAACCATTTCCCGGAAAGTGAGGACTTCGGAATGCTTTAGCTAATAGATAGATTTCCTTAAAAAAATAATGGGGGCACCTGGGTGGCTTAGTCAGTTAAGCATCCGACGTCGGCTCAGGTCATGATCTCTCAGTCTGTAAGTTTGAGCCCCGCGTCGGGTTCTGTGCTGACAGCTCAGAGCCCGGAGCCTGCTTCAGATTCTGTGTCTCCCTCTCTCTCTCTGCCTCTCTCCTGCTCGCTCACTCTCTCTCTCTCTCTCTCTCTCTCTCAAAAATAAATAAAACATTTAAAAATGTAAAAAAAAAAAAAACCAACCCTCTTTATTATGGAAATTTTTCAGACAAACAAAAAATAGAAAATAATGGGCTTCCAGGTACTCATCACTTAGTTTCAACAATGATCAACTCAGGGTCAATTTTGTCTCATTTTCTCTTAGGGTATCCAGGTCTTGGTTTGCCTAGACAATCTCAGTTTAAGCTTGTCCTGGTGTAATTAAGAGCCCCTCTTCAGTCTCAAACATGCCTGGGACTAGACAATAAATTATACAGTCACCTGCTCTCTACCCCAACCCACTCCTCCAGGCACCCGGATTCTTTGGAAACAAATTCCAGACATAAGTCCATCTATAAATAATTCACAATGTGGTAACAAATATTTTAATACAGATCAACACCCATTAGACACTGTGCTCTTTCAACACTCTTACCAGGGGCTTTCATGTCTCATAAGAGGGGAGCCAAGAAGGGAGAGTGGGAATTGCCCCTGGACAGGCTCTGTGCTATGTGCTTGCATGTGGGTCCCCATAGCTCATGGACGGGGCGAGCACACCAGCTCATGGACGTCACCCCAGCTCATGGACGGGGCGAGCACACACATGGGGAAGGCAAATGTGTGCTTGTGCCTGCCTGACTCCACTGACTGGCCTCTTGGCACTATACCCGTATGGAGCTGCCTCCATACAGGACTCTAGAAACAGTCACGGACAACAGGGTATCAGGATAGAACTCGGCAGCCGCGGCTTATTGTACACATGGACACAAAAGGAGCAATGGGATTTTGAACAATTCAAGTGAAGAAACTCAGACTTCAAACTGTCCCACAAGAGAATAAAACCCCAACCTTTGTCTCTGGGTGGTGTCGCCGGGAGACTGCAGAGCTAGGCTAAAAGCTGGGTGGTCTAAGCAACCTATCTTTCTAGCATTTAGGACACAAGAGAGAAATGAAACACAATCGTCTCTTCGGAGTCCTCAGAAGAAATCATCCTAGAAAGTTCACTGGTCTACCCCACCACTGGGGTATGTTTCCCAGGCCACCTCTGGGTGTCTCCCAGAGGCCGGTCAGAAGACAGCACAGGAGGTTCGCTACAGCATCCAGTCGGGTAGCAGTGGGCTTCGGGCAGCCCCGACGATAGATGGATAAGAACCGTGCCGAGCATGGACACTATGAGGCAGCATGCAGCAGGCATCAGCAGTGGACGGAACATACACACAGGACAGATATGAACACAGCGCCAAATTAAAACAAAGAAACAAAGCATTTTCACTTGAAAAGCAGATGCACATGATTAACTAAAATCCAACACAAAAACAAAAATGAAAACTACACATATGCACACAAAGTAACAACTCACGATACACCAATAAGAGAGTAAACGTGTGCATGGCTGGCTGTGGAGGGGGACGAAGACTAGGCGTAAAAGGGAGTAAATCAATGTACAGATGAATAAAACCAAGAGAACGGCCTTGCCCAGACCAATGATAAAATGCCACAAACTGAGCAACAGTATTAACTCAACCTCTGCCCCAGAGGGAGCCACACACAAAAAAAAAAAAAAGAAAGAAAGGAAAAAAAAAGCGCTATTAACAGAACCCAGCAAACCATCAATACTTGTGAAAAGCAGCCTGGCCCCAATTTCTCTAACAGTATCTTTCACCCAACTAGCTAGCTGATTGACAAATGGTCCAGGGCTCGGGACGGGAGAGGAGGCCTCACTTGTCTTTGCCGTCTGCACGTGGGAAGGGTATGACGAATGGCAGCACTTGGGCTTTGTCACTTTAGCCCCTGCCTTTCAGAGGTGAAGGTGTGGGGGTGGCTCAAAAGGAGGCCCATCCGCTGCAACGCCTCTCCTCAGAGTGTGGACCTGGGAGTGCCGGTCCCAGAGGCACCTACTTCCGGCTGGATGACTCATGTCACAGCTCTGGTTACATTTCTTACCAGAAAAAGAAGGGGGCTGATGGGAGGCTCTCAACCCACAACTGCTAAGTGCCAGGCACTGATTGGCATATAAGTGCCAGTCACTGATTGGCATACAAGGCAGAAAGCGCTCCTTCATGAAGCTTAAACTCTGATGGGGGCTGCATATGTATGGGTATGCAGGCAGGGGGACCACCTCATCATCACTGCTAGGACAGGGACAGGACAACGTGCCAAATGCAACTGGCAGCAGAGCCCTCCCCGAGATCTTGAGGCTTGGGGCTGAGGAGGCAGTGACGTCAGAGAGGTTTCTGGTAAGCAGGAACGGTTCAGCTGAGACTAAAGGGTAAGTAGGAGGCAGCCAGGCAGCTAGGTTGGGCGAGCAGAAGGCCTGAGGACTGTTCTCTCAAAGAACTAAAAAAATTATCAGTGTGGCTGGATCAAAGAGGTAAAAATCCATCACCAATCGCATGGAGTAGCAGACTGTATTTTCCAAAAATGGCCTTAGGAGTATTCCCAGTCCCACATACACTTCCAGAACCTTGCCGGTCTTCACCAAGCTCTGGAATCTTTTCTCTTCCCATAAACCTGGACGGGTTTGTGACTGTTCTGACCAAGTGGGTTGAGTAGAGATGCTATGATGCATGAGGCTGTCATACGAGAGACTCAGCTGCCACCTCGCTGTGTCTCAGGACCCTCCCCCTGGAACCCAGCTGCCATGCTGCGAGGAAGCACAGGCCAAACATTGAGGCCTCACGCATCAGCGTTCTGGCTGAGAGCCCTAACTGAGGTCTCAGCCAGAGCCAGACATGTGAGTGAACAGACCATCAAGACACAGCACCCAGCCAGCTGGTTTTCCAGCTGAAGCCCCAGATATCAGGAGGCAGAGGCAAGCTGCTCCTGCTGTCCCCAAGCAAATACCAGAGCCACAGAATCTGTGAGCATAACGGTTATTTTACACCTTCTAGTTTGGGGCTATTTTGTTACACAGCTTGAGGGTAAGAGCAAACGGACACATAAAAAAAGGAGTGTATTCGTATAATGGAAAACTACTGCAGCAAAGCAAATGGAAGGTGTGTGAATATGCACCTAACAATACGGACGCGTCTCATAAACATACTGTTGAGGAAGGAAACAGACATAAGAGCATATGGTTTCTGATTCTATCTAATTAAAGCACAATTATAAGACAAATCCACGTTTTACAAGTCAGGATGGCTGTCACCTGCTAGAGGGGCAGTGACTGGAAAGGGGCATGAGCGGTCTCCTGGGATGCTGGTTACGGAGTTGCTCAGTTTGTGAAAATTCATCAAAATGCACACTTAAAATGTAATATAAGCACTTTTCTATATGTACATTAAACTGTAATTTTTAAAAAGTTTCATTTTTAAAAAAATGTTGACAGGTAGAATGGCAAAAAAAAAAAAAAAATGTGAGAGCTAAGAGGGAGATAGGGATCAGATCTGATAGGGCCTTGTGAGGCACACAGAGAACTTAGGTGCCTCATTCCGGAAATACTACAAACTATCCAGAAACTCTGGATTTTAGAACATTTTAGAAACACTACTCTGGTCACAGTGCAGTAAATGGACTGGGTTGGTCTGAAAGCCTGCAGAGCAATTAGGGGGTTGCTGCAGTCACTCAGGCCCAAAGTGGTGTGAATGGAGAAAAGCAGGTGTGGGCCAGGCTACCCCACTGCCCTGCCAACCCCTGGCAAACATTAAGGTCCCTATGCCACTGGGGCCTCCGGACTGGCTGCCCAATGGGCCATCTGGCAGACTCAGAATCCAGGAGGGACATCTGGTCAATGCGACCCTGAACAATTATTATCTTGATTACTAAAATTTTCTGCTTCCTCTTATATACCGTGCCCAACCCCGGGAGAAAAGCGTATGGATTACAAAGATCTCTAAGGGGTTGTTCATACTCTGGGGTTTGTTATCTTAGAAGTTAGAGGAATGGGCGCAGGAGTAGTTAACAATGACGCTCAAGTTTCTGGCATCAGGAAGTGGGTAAACAGTGGTTTTTATGAAGGTATGAATCCTAGGAAGAGGACGGGTTATGGGAAGGGGGTGGGGATGAAGATGATGGGCAGTTTTGAACACACCAAGTCTTGAGGACTCTGAGAGACATTCAAGTGGAGACAGCTGGCGTGTCTGGTGTAGGAGCTGAGGCCCAGAGGGAAGAGGTGGACTGGGGATGTTCATGAGGGTAGAATCAACTTAAAACAGAAAAAAAAAAAAAAAAAAAAAAAAAGCCACGGGAACAGATAAGCCCACTCTAGGAGAACGTTTGAGGATCGCCGCCTGGGCCCTGAGGGAAAATAATATTTAAAAAACCACACTTAAACATGAGCGCAAATACCACGGATACTGGAAGTAGAAGGGCACAGCTAGGAATAATATTTACAGTACGTACGCTGAGATTCCAAGCAAAAAACCCAACCAAAACAAAAAAATGAAGTTCCCAAACTGTAGATATCTATCTGCAGAGCGACTCTTCTTACTTTCTTTCCTTTTGTTCTTGTTTCTCTTAGCTGGAAAGTGGTGTTGCTAAAGGGCTACGTCTTGACTTTGGCTAACCTTCACTCAGATGGTAAGACAACGCCGTTCACCTCTCTGGCTAACGAGCGGCAGGAAGTACCCCTTTTCTCACTTTCTTCGGCCCCACTGGCTCTCCTCAGGCGTCGGCTCGGTTCCATCCCTGTGCTGAATGGAACTGGGGAGGTGGGAGTGGACCCTCGCATTTTTGAGTGCATCCAAAATAACTTGGTGAGGCAGCCTCGGGTCCATTTGGCAGACAGAAAAGAGGCTCACACAAGGAAGGAAATGGACGCAGGGCGACAAGGGAAGTGTGTTCTCCAGCCCCGGCCACCAGGGCCACATTTCAAACTTGGATTAGGGAGATTACACTCCGTGCCCCAGGGGGAGGCACGATGGCTGGCCGGGGACGTGGAAGTTTGCTGCACAGACTCCGGACCCAGAACCACTCACTCACTCGCTCACTCGCTCGCTCGCTCGCTCGCTTACTCACTCACTCACTCACGGTGGCAGCTGGTGTTGGAAGCCCTTGCACGCACCTGGGGCGCTCTGCCTCCAGAGGTCACGCTCCAAAACCAGGTCACTGGGTCTTTCACTTTTTGGACCGACCGATGTTCGAGCTTGGCTTTAAAAGGCAAAAGCAACCAAGGAGACAATCTGTGAAAAAGGAACAGCAGGTGTGGAGTAGAGCTCGGCGCAGCCTCCCGAGGAAGGGGTTTGCTGCACCAGCGCGGCCGCCCCGCGGGCTGCTCCCCACACACACGGGGACCTCGGCCAGGCAAGGTACCTTCACTGGGGACGGCGCACCGTGTGGGGATGCCCCCCAGTCACGTAAGCACGTTATAAGACGTTCGCTAATTCTAACTGCCATGCTCTTCCAGTCCAAGGCTTTCCCAGGGCAATGTGCTCTTGAGGAACGTGGGCACTCGGCTCCAAACTTTGAGACCTGTTTCACGTGATACTTTTCTTCCCCAAGGTAGATCAATAGATTTTTATTTGTAAAATATATTTCTGGGTATTTATATTTTCATTTTTTTTTTAATATCATGCCATCTCCAGGATTTTGAAATCTGCTTTGTTTTAAAGCAGACTCCATGCCCAAAGTGGGACTTGAACTCATGATCCCAAGATCAAGAGTCACAGGTTTTACTGACTGAGCCAGGAAGCACCTTGAAATCTGCTTTTTTTTTTTTTTTTTTGAGAGAAAGAAGGAAACAGAGAAAAGCCCATGTTCAAGAGTGAGGGAGGGGTCAGAGGGAGAGGGAGAGAGAATCCTAAGCAGGCTCCCCACCCAGAGCCTGACTCAGAGCTTGATCTCACGACCTTGAGATCATGACCTGAGCCAAGATCAAGAGTCGGCTGCTTCACCGACTGAGCCACCCATGCACCCCTGCTTTTTCATTTTAAATATATTTTCTTTACATGGAAATAATACAACTTCCCTCATCTCTTTTAAGAAATGGTTACGTGGTACGGAGATATAATTTCTCTAGCTAATTTCCGACAGATAGACATTTAGTCAGTCCCCAGTTTTTCAGTATTAGAAACAACACTATATCACGACAGCAACTGAGTATCTTGGGCACCATGTCCAGTATCATCCTTTGGGTAAGTCTCACATAGTAAAACTGCTTGGTTAAGACACAGATACCTTACAACACAACTTCTACCTACTACAAAAGGGTACAAGGCTACAAGTAAGTAAAAAGTCCCCAGCTGAACTCCCGGAGGTATTGATAACAGTGTCATCTACATCCTAGAAGGACATCACCATCTTACCATCTCCTCCTTTGCTAGATCCCCTTCCCGGGATTCCAGGTTTTCCTCTTTCTCGGTTTGCTCCCTCCTTAGGATGGAGGGCACCCATCGGCAGTTTCCAGGGAAAGGGAGCATTGTGAGACTTTACAAGTGACCTAATTGTCACCTCACATGTCTGTGGGTGGGGGGCTGGCTGACTGGTGGTGTCACTGCAACAGGTCAGAGACATCACGCTGCTCTTTGCTGATCTTTGTTCCTGCCCTCTGGTTGCCAAGGCCGATTTAACACAGCCCACAGTTCATGGCCCACGGGCCTGTGCAAGGCCCATCTCGTTTCCTTTCGCCCTCAAGTCATTCCATTCGCCTCCCTGCAGACCTTCTGCTCCAGGAGGTACCCTTTAATGTACTTTACGTGCACACCCCGCTTTACAGGTGTGCTCGTGAAACGTGGATCATGATTTTCGGAATGTGGCTGTTTTACTTTTTTGCTCTTTACTGAATCATTCCCATCAGCAAACAAATATGCTGGGATTTCAGCAATTTTGGAAAAATGCCTTCTCTTGACTCAGCTTCCCCTGACAGCTATCTCTCATTTTTTTTTTTTTTTTCATCATTTTGCATCCAAACTCCTCCAAAAGGCTGTCCATACTTGTTAATGCCTCTTCCCTCTCACCCCACACCCACCTCCATGAGACTTCTGCCTTCACCACTCCGTCAAAATGGCTCATCAAGGGCACCGCTGGCCTGGTGCCACCAAATCCACGAGTCACTTTTGGGTCCTCATCTGCACGGGCTCTCCCAGGGGCACAGGCCAGGCCAGCGCTCCTCTCTGACGTGCTCTCTTTACTTGGCTTCCGTGCTGCACTCTTTCGGCTTTCCTCTCACCCTGCTAGTGGCTCCTTCTGTCTCCTGTTTTGTTTTCTCCTCTTCCTCCCAACCCCAGGATAATAGTTGATGCCCACGGCTCAGTCCTGACCCTCTACTATTCTCTTTCTACATCTTCTCCCTTCTGAGTATGGAGGCTTTAAATACCAACTACGTTTTTGCCTTTTTGTGCTTGAAAAAGTTCTTCCTTGTTCCTGTGACACAAAGACATTCTACTTTTCCTCCTACTTCTTTATAATCCCACATCTGCAAACCTTGGGGCCTGGGAGTTTTGGAATTGAGACTGTTCCAGACTTAAGAAAGGTGATGTTATGCAATGCCTCTATTAACGTCTGGGACAGTCCCACATAATTACAGTTTTGAAGTGACCCACCAAAGAAATAATTGATTCAGGCAAGGATCATCAATAGATATGAAAACCATTAAATTTTATCATTAGAATGATAAAATCATTCTGTTGCCAGAGAAGAGGACACCTGCAAGTCACAATAGCCCTGGTAGTAAGTCGCTCACTGCAAAGGGAAAAAGTATACCTTCACCAGGGGAAGCCTTGGCGGTCACGATCGTACCATATGATCAAACTTAACAGAATTGTAATGGTAGAAAAACCTGACATTCAGTACCTATCTCCTTATGTGATACAATACAAAGTATGCAGCAAGAACACCTACATTCTTCACCAAAATGTTTAAGCTGAAATCAATCAAGCCTTTAGACCCAGCTTCCAGTTTATAAAGAAATACCAGGGAAAGTATAGACAGAGAAACAGAGTAAATGATACCACAAGGAAACAATCAGACAAACCCAGAATGAGGGACATTCTGTAAGTCAGTTGGTTCTGGTCTTTATAAGATGTCAGTATCACACACATGCACACACAGAGCTGTGAATCAAGAGAAATTAAAGAAACAGACCAACCACCAAATGTAATGCATGAACCCTGACTAAAAATCTTAGTTCAGTAAAGACAGCTGACAAATATATTTTTGGTCTGAAACCAAGTATCCTTCAAATTTGAATCTGAAGATTGAGCAGAGAGGGATCTGGGTTAGGACCAGGGAGTTGGCAGTTCTCCCAACATGCTACAGTGGGAGGAACCCCCTTCCAGAAGGAATCAATGACCCTATGTCTTACAGAGTTTTATCTGCAGTCTGCCTTGCATGATATTTTGTGTATGTGTATGTGTATATTATGTGTATGTTTGTATCTCCCACACTAGATTGTTCCTGAGGATAGTGAACATGCCTAGTTTATTTAGTTTTTTAAATTTATTTTTGTATTTTCCATAGTGATTTATAATAGCAGATGTTCAATAATGTTCACTACACACTGTTCAATGAACAATAAATAATGTTCCAATGCTCAATAAACATTTATTGAGTGGGGAAAAAACATTCTGGGGATAAATGGGGGAAGTCTGAATATGGATTGGGTGTTGATATTATGGAATTGCTGTTAAGTTTTAAAAGTGTGACAATTATATGGTGATTCTGTAGGAAAATGTCCTTTCTCTTGGGCATGTCCTTTCTCTTGTCCTTTCTCAATGTCCTTTCTCTTGTCCTTTCTCTTATACTACCTATATGTAGTAGTAAGTAGTATGTAAAGTTTCACAATGTTTGCAACTTATTTCAAATGGTTCAGCAGGAAGAAAGAAAGAAAGAAAGAAAGAAAGAAAGAAAGAACAGAAATATCTATATATATATATATACACACATACATAGATAAAGCAAATACAGCAAAAATGCTAAGTGTTGAGTTCAGGTACTAGATATGTGGGTGTCCACTGTGATATCATTTTAATTTTTCTGAATATTTGCAAGTTTTATGATAAGTTTTTTAAAAAACTGCAATGAAATCTGTGATGTTCACACAAGCAGGATAAATAAATGATTACAAATAAACAGCCTAATCTCAACTAAGTTTTGCTGCCATGTGGGTTATGAAAGAGCTTCCAGTTTTCAGAGTTTTCTGGGTTTCAGATTTGTGTATAAGAAAAGGTGGACCTGTATTAATTTTGCGGTGTTACCACTCTCATTTAGGTCTTTTAATTCCTCTAGAATTTTATATGACATTATGTGGAGATCCGGTTTATGTATTTCCATCTAGTAAGTCAATTATCCTAACACTATCTAATGTGCAATCCATCCTTTCCTCACAGATTCACGGTGCCCCTTTATACCAAATTATGGTCCCACTGATACATGGGTCTATCTTTGAGATCTTCATTCCATTTTTGTCTGTTTTACCTATTCTTGCATAGACACTATACTGTTTTTAGTACTATAGTTTGATAGCTCATAATATCTGGTGTAAAAGTCCCCCTTTTCTCTTTTTTCTAAAAGTTGACTTTGTTACTTCAAATGCATTTATCAATAAAAGATTTAAAAAAAATCCAGTTAGAGTCCCAAGGAGAACTGCACTTGTGGCAGACTATATTTTCCAAAGATAGTTGTGCCAATATATATCTCACCCCACACACTCTTTCTACAATGTGATATTAACATTCCTCAATCGACAGATGGGGTCTACGTTCCTTTCCCTTCTATGTAGAGTGATCTTCGTATCTGCCTCAACTAGTCATGTGCAGAGGTGCACAGCCATGATGCCAGGGGACTTCCAAGGCTAGGTTTAAAAAAGGTAATATGGCATGCATCTGGCTCCCTCTTGGGACAAGGGCAGTGGGATCCCTCAACTAACATGTAAGAAGTCCAGGTGCCCTGAAGGCACCATGCTGGGGAAATCACGTGAAAAGTACTCATAAATAGAGATGCCCAAGGGCCCCAGGTGTCCCCACCCCCAACTCCTGGGGTCTTCCCAGACCAGACACGGGGTACATGACTAGAAAAGCCTTTGAGATGGTCCCATCCACAGCCACCATCTGACTGCAACCTCATGGGAGGCCAAAAAGCCAAAAATGCCTGAAAGAGCTGCTCTCAAATTACTGGTTCACAAAATAGTGAGAATGATTACTGTTGTTTAAGCTCATCAGTTTTGGGGTAATCTATTACTCCATAGTTACTGGAATAGCACTGAATTTATAAATCAATCAGAAGGAAAGATTATCATCTTTATCATATTGGATCTCATGCAAGATTACAGAACATCTTTCCTTTTATTTAGGTCTCCAGTAGAGAGTCTACAAATGGCTTCAGTTAAATACCAGACACTTTATGGTTTGTTCTGTTATTATTTCTTAAATTTCTAGTCAGTTAATGCAGACATTGGGAAATACAATCTAATATTATAGATTCATCTTATATCTGATAACATCATGAGGAAAACAAAAAGGGTTATCTCTTCCCTTCCAATTCTTACATTTAATTTCTTTTTCTTTCCTTAACCTGTTGATCAGGATCTCCATTATTAAGTTAAAGAAAGTTTTTTCCATTGGATATAATGTTTGCTACAGATTTTTGTTATATAACAAAATTTTGTTATATACAGATTTTTGTCAAATCGAGAAAGTTCCTTTTATCATTATTTAGTGAGAATTTAAAACATAAAATGGACTGAATGACCTAATTCTTTTTCTGTATCAAGTGAAATCATGTGTTCCCTCTTTTGGTCTATTGATATAACAGGTTTTCTGATGTTGAACCATCCTTGCATTTTGGGCAAAAATAGTATTTGTTTGTGATATGTATGTTCTCAATATACTATGAGAGTGGTTAGCTGATATTTTATTTGGAATTTGGTAACAGAGGTGCTAGGGAGATTTTTCATTGGTGACCAAATGTTAGTATCTATAGGTCTTTCCTCTGCAGTAGTTCAGTTTCTTCAAAGAAAGATCCTCTAAACTCTTGCCTCTACCCCTGGAATTCCAAAATAGAACAGGAAAGGAAGTTTGGAGCCCCATGGTACAGTACAGACTCCTGTCTGATCCTCCTGTCTGATCCTCCTGTCTCAGTGCCTGACCAAGTCTACAAACTCCTGCTCAGTTTTTCTGGAGACAATCCCCCACCCAAACGCTACAGGGCTGGGAAAGGGGAGTCATCCAATGGAGGAGAAGAGGCAAGTGGCTTGTTAACCAGACTTTCAAACTATCCCCTTATTTTCAAGGCTAATAGAGGTCTGGCTGATAATCTGTGGAATGTCCATATGATGGACTATCAGACTGCCAAAATAAAAAGGTAAAACTTTTGTATACTAACTTGTCCACAAATTGAATTTTTTTACAAAAGTTGCAGAATAATATGTAAAATGTGAAACCCTTAGAAAACAAAGAAACCCACACACAATGGCATCAGCACAGACACACCCATGTGTCACAGTGGCCACCTGGTTACCCATAGACAGGGAGATTGGAATAGGAGAAGGGACACAATCTTTTCCTTTAAACACTCTGTGTTGATTTTGTGATAATGCACTCCAATTACTTTCACAATTACAAGAATCAAAAAAAGACAAAGTTTTGTTAAGTTCTCCTACCTCCTGACCCCCACCATAATTAACCCCAGATCTCTGCAAAAGAGATTCCTGCTACTTAGCAAGAAGGCACGACCAACAGTCTGGGTCCGAACGGTGATTTTGGCCGAAAATACCCTGATAGAGTTTGCAGCAGATGGTGGTACTCTGGGGCCATCCCCGCAAGGGAGCTGCCCCACAGCCCCAGTCGCAGGAGCAGCCGGCACCTCTTTGGCTGGACAACTGTGCTGGGATGAGCAGTGAAGAGCCCCCCCCCCCCCCCCCCGCCCCCATCCCTGCTTTCTTATCATTTTGCTTTCCGCTTCTCCCTTTCCAGCTCGGCCTGCCTGCATTTAGCTTGTGTAATACTATAATCAGCAAAACAATGGGATTGCTATAGTTTCTCACTCCAAGGAAGCACATTCTCCTTTTCCTTATTTTCTTTTAAGTTTTATTAATCCATTTTGAAAGAGGGAGAAGGAGGGAGGGAGGGAGGGAGAGGGAGGACGAAGAAGGGGGAGGGAGAGAGGGAGGGGGGAAGGAGATAACATGCACGCACAAGCGGGGGACGGGCAGAGAAAGAGAGAGGGAGAAAGAATCCCAAGCAGGCTCTGCACTGTCAGTGCAGAGCCCGATTCCACGACTGCAAGATCATGACCTGAGCCGAAACCAAGAGTCGGCTGTTTAACTGACTGAGTCACTCAGGCTCCCCCACCCTTTCCTTAATTGAAGGCATGAAAGCTACTGAGGAAGGAACACAGGAACAATGCCCATCTCTCACAGAAGGTAAGGCGAGAAGTATCCTCCGTGCCCCTGTGAAAAGCAGTCTCATCGGTCTGAATTAACTGAACACAGCATTCCGGTACCACCGGGTCTGAACCCAGCATACCAGCTACTGGTGTTCCACATTGCCCTTTGCTGGGCCCTGTGATGGACACAGGATGGCACATGTGAGGCTGGGGAGGATGCACAGTGAGCCAAGGGCAGGGCCGGGCAACAGGTCTTTCTGAAAAGCCCCTTTGGCTCTCACCAATACAAGACACACTCGTGCCAAATACTGCAAGGATAGCCAAGAGCAGCCAGAAAAGAATCTCAATTCTCTTGCTACAGCAACTTTCAGTGTGCTGCTCATTTAGCTTTTCCATCCACCCGGGACAGTGGGAAGAGGAGGAAGAGGAAGAAAAAAATGAGAACGGTAGCTCCCATCTTCAGAGCTGCTTTGAAGGGCCAGGAACAAGTTCTGGGCGCCTTGCTCGCATTGCTGCATTTAATCTCTGGAACTTCCTTGCTATGCACCATTATTATTCCTACTTCCCATATGAGGAAAATGAGGCCCAGGGAGGTGAAGGTCAGACAGCTCTTGAGTGATCAGAGCTTCGAGCACAACCCAGACAGACAGACCTCAGGATAATATGAAGAACCAGATGGGGAAGTGAGGTGGGGAGGGAAGAAGGAATAAAACCAAGCAAACCAAAGTGACTTGTTCTTCCTTTTCAATCAAGGACAAAGCAACTGAATTTTGGTTTAAAATCAGGCCCTTCTATGGGGCGCCTGCGTGGCTCAGTCAGCTAAGCGTCCGACTTCAGCTCGGGTCATGATCTCCCAGTTCATGGGTTTGAGCCCATGCGCTGACAGCTCAGAGCCTGGCGTCCGCTTCGGATTCTGTGTCTCCCTGTCTCTCTGTCCCTCCCCTGCTCATGCTCTGTCCCTCAAAAATAAATAAACGTTAAAAATAAATATAAGTAAGTACAAAATCAGGCCCTTCTCTCAAAGCTGAACTAATGCAAGCCTCAAGGTAGGAGAGATGTTTCCAGGAGTAATATCCCTCTCCTCCATTGGGTGATCTAGAAATCCACAGGAAGAGCTGTGACAATAATGAGGAATGGACCCTGTGCTGTAGCAAAGATTATGAGCTGGGAGACAACTCCCACCTGTCTAGTCTCACCTGGCCTGAGGGAGGCAGACACACAGGGAGGTCACAGCCAACTCAAAAGGCCACTTGTCCCCCACCTTTATTACTGAGGACAAAAGTGGCAACAGCTTTGTGCCTGGAGTCTTCTAGTTCTCGTTCTGATTCTGTCTGGTAAGAACTGTCTTGCCCTTATCACATGAGCAGAGTGGCAGGGGGACAAGGTGTTCACAAGCACTCACCCCTGTGACAGCCGCAGAACCTCAGAGCTCACAGGGTGACTTCACAAACTTCATTATCCACTTTCAAAACCAATAGTGCATGATCTTCATTCATTAATTAATTCAAATACTTTCCCAAAATGAAATCAAAGTCTTCGGGCTAAAATTTAAAACACGCAAATGAAGGCCACCATATATTTTTTCAAAGCTACATAACACGAACACCTATCCAGGGCAAATGCTGAACCTGGCAGGGCAGTGGCGGGGGGGGGCGGGGGGGTGCGGCAGAGGGTCAGAGACGAAGGGGGATAAGGTAAAATGTCAAAGCGGGTGGAGCCTGGCTATCTACACCCACCCCAATCTAGGCTGGAATCTACCCCTGGCCTCCGGGAATGCACAGGCTGGAGGCACCCTTCCCCACCTTCCTGAAGGCACTCCAGAGTGTCCAGCTTGCAACCGGTGTGGTGTGGGCGGTGTGGTATGGGCGGGAAGATGTGGGGTGGGATGGTGGGGGTGGGGTGGTAGAAAAAGGAGTAAGCAGGCAGCTAAAAGTATAAGCATTCTTATCAAGGGTCTGTCTCTAACCTGGACAAACTTAGCATTTCTGAGTGCCCATTTTTTCCCTTAGAAAGCGAGGAGACTGGCTTATATCTCTGAGATTCCTGCTAATTTTAAGCCTTATGGATTTAAAGTTAGGGATCACCGTGGTTTTCTCCCCTACCGAGGGTCCCCTTCAGTTCAGGGAAGACCCCGGGCTCTTCTGCCCCTAAAGAAAGGCAGTACTGTTCCCAGGTCCAACAAAAGGACTTGGGAAGCCTCACACATGATAAATAGTCTAAAATATTTTCAGAATTAATATGCCTGGCTTTTTAAAGCCTCTATGAGAAAAGGTAAGGGGATGTTTGTTATTCACATTGACTGTTAAACTTCAGAAGACGCCCCTCGATGCCTCTCCTTGGACCCTCGTGCAGCACCCCATCCCCACCCCCACTAAGCCTCCGCCACTTACAGTGACCTGAAGGAGCGACACTGGAACACCCCAGCTCCTGGGTGACCCTGTTACACACCCACCGCTATGAACTTGAGTGGCAAAGTGAACTCAGGTGCATGTGGCCAAAGCTGCGGCAAAAAGGTAAAGACGTATTCCATATTTGCACTCACTCTTAGCTCTTTTAATCAACTCTTTCTGGCAAAGGATTCATCTCACCTGAGCAACTCTGAACCTCAGGAAAAGGTCAAAGCACTGACCTTGAGCCACTGTCCACAGAAACCTCTCCAGCTCTTCAGAAGCCTCGAGAGATTTTACGAAAAGAATAGTATTTCCCACGTGACTAAGAGATGCCATTTCTGAAGAGACAGGAGGTGTCGCGTCTGGCGCCCTAAACTCCCAGGGCTGTGCCTGCCGGCGTTTCCAGTGGAGCATCCACGCAGCACTGCCTCCGTGTGAGGTGCTCTTAGACAAACACGGCTCTAAGCGTGTTATTATAAATGAGATATAACAGGTCTGTCAAAGCAAGTTCTTCAAACTGTCTCGATGCTTTTGAAGTCACTGAACAGCCATTTGCTTAGATCCTTCTAAGCAGCATAACAGCGAGAACACTGATACTCTGTCAAGTCCAAAGTATAACCTGATTTTAAGTTTCTTTCACAGATTAACTGGAGGGAAATATGCTATAAACCAATGTTCTTCGCGGTCACAGCCGCCAGGCTCTCGGGCACGGGAACCTCTCGGGTAGTAGTTGCGGGAACTACTACGTCTAGAGGCCAGTTTTCATTAGAAGGCCTCAGCCAGGTCAGAAGCTGTTACAAAGCTGATTCCACAAATTAACACTTTAAACCGAGCTGGTGGCAAAACGATGAACCGTGTCAGGAAACCTGGTGGGATGGAAGTCACACTGGGACACAGGGAGCCTACTTCTCATGTCTTCCTCCTTGGTCACTCCCGACCAAGCCATCAGAAAATCTGCCAGCAGAATACCAGAGCTCCACTTACACGGTCTGCATTTATCATGTCCCCTGAAGGGAAGTCACCACCAGGCAGTCTTACAGAGATCGTCTTGCCTCACTTTGTTGGCTTCCCCTCCTGCAGTTAAGAAATGCAGTACCCTCGCAGCACGGGGGAGAAATGAAGATATAACCTCAGAAGTCTTCCCCCAAATCAAGGGTGCAGCCAATGTTACAACCCAAGTTTCTGGACTCCTAAACTCTCTTTTGAGACCGGTGTGCTTGGGAGGACCTCAAGGCTCTGGTGCTCACGTGTGTGGAAGGGATTTATTCCCCCAGTCCTGCCACCCAGGATAGGACCACCCAGGTTAGAAAACTGCCCATCACCTGGTTCAGCAATGACATGTTCAAGTGCTTCTGGGTTTTCCACAAATAATCACAAATAAAATAATGACACCAGAGGTCTGGTCATATAACCCTGTCCCAACTCTCTATCTGCTCCTCTAGAGTTGGTAAGTGCAAAGGAATCGTGGGGGCGGGGGGGGGGGGGTGGAAAAGATACAGGAACATAAACAACATGACTTCCTAGAGTCAAATGAAACAAAAAGATGGCTGAGAGAGAGAGGGGAGTGGTTAAATCTAATAGCCTAACACCTTTAGTCCACTTTTTATTTTTTTTAGTGTTTACTTATTTTTCAGAAACAGAGAGAGACAGAGCACAAGTGGTGGAGGGACAGAGAGAGAGGGAGACACAGAATCCGAAACAGGTCTGAGCTGTCAGCACAGGGCCCGACATGGAGCTCGAACTCACAAACCGTGAGATCATGTCCTGAGCTGAAGTCAGACACTTAACTAACTGAGCCACCCAGGCGCCCCTTTAGTCCACTTTTTAAATTGATTTCTGCAACTCCTAATCATTACAGGTAGAGTAAAACACTGAAACCGTTGGCTCCAAATCTTCCTCTGCTCACATCTAAAAACAGAAGGATCAAATAAGACCTAAGAACAAACTTCAACAGATGGGCTTCTTTTGATGGCAGAGACTGGTTCCGAGCCCAACTAAGTCAGTTCACCACAAACAAAAATAAAAAGACTATAGTTTTCTCTGATACCTTCACAGTATCAGAGATTTATCATGCTTGATCTTGATTTATTATGCTGTTCTTTTTTCAAATTCCACAGATATTTGACACCAAGAAACAGGAAGGGTGACTGCAAAGTGTCTATAATGAGTCCTGTAATCTAATCTGGAAGCCGTTCTGATAGCAGGCTCTGCCTACAGCAGACAGGTCTAGGACACTGTGAGGGCTCCCTTCACAGCTCCCAAATGCTCAGGCAGCTGGAGATCAAGGCCAGTAGCCAGTTATTCACATTCAAATATGAAAAGCTTAGCATGAAGCAGCCCTTGGGATGGCAGCAGCACAGAGCCAGAACAAGAAAAAGCCAACGCGGTCAAAAACTCTTAACTAAGATGTGCAGAGAGCCTAGTGCATCTTTTGGGTGGTGAGACTTGATTTATTTAAAGGAGAAGGGGAAAGGGACCACGTGGAATAATTCTCCTGGAACCAAAGACCCAAAGCTGTACCAGAGGCAAGCAGGAAGCACTAGCTGCTGCTAAGCTCTCATCAAGTTACCAAACTCAATATAAACATGTCTTTTCAAAGCAACGTGATGAGGTCTGCTGCGTACCTTCTGCCCAAGTCCACTATGAAGGGTTGGGATCCCTATTGTCCAGGAAGGCTCCAATTCCCCTGCAAGCTGTCCCCATCTGTAACCACTCCTTGCACTCTTCTGTGAGGCCTTGGCCACTCTTCTTCCCTTCAGTTCCTGCTGCCTGCAGTGGTACTGAGCCAGCAGGTATGGGGAAACCATCCTTGGACTGGGAGCCAAAAAGGAAAAACCGGCACACCACTGATGAGAGTGGCCCACCTAACAGGACAGGCTACTATTCTATCTGCACCCCTGCAGAGAAAGAAGAGGAAAGGGGGAAGGCCAGCTATTTAGAGGACCAGTTGGATATAATCCAGGCTTCTCTCTCAGCCCCCACATTTGTTAACGGGGGTTTACAGTGTGCACTGGTCCCTGCCCTTTCCACACACAGCTCACAGTGAAAAAAGCAGTTCCCCAGGCAGACCTATAGAACTCACTCCACTGACTTCCCGGCAAAGCAGTTGCTGGGGACAATCCAGAGGCCAGGGATGATGAATTCTCTGTTGGTTTATGAAGTCAGCATTCTCTCCTGTAAAGCTATTTCCACTCCTATGTCCTAAGACCTCTGACTCTGGAACTAGAACTAGAAGGTTCAAAAATGGTAGAGGGGCGCCTGGGTGGCTCAATCAGTTAAGTGTCCAACTTCTGATTTCAGCTCAGGTCATGATCTCACAGTTCGAGAGATTGAGTCTCACGGTTGAGCGAGATTGTGCTGAAAGTTCAGAGCCTGCTTGGGATTCTCTCTCTCTCTCTCTCTCTCTCTCTCTTTCTCTCTCTCTCTCTCTCTCTCTTCCCCTCCCTCACTCGTGCTCCCTCTTTCTCAAAAATAAATAAACAAACATTATTTTAAGTGATAGAGACTCAGAGAAAGCGCAAGAAACAACAGCAGGAATCTGGTCATCCTGCTGTCCTGACCCAGCCAGCCTCGTGGCTAAGGGAGGGCTTTTTAGTCTTGGGGCTGAAGGAGCTCGTCCTCTTGGAGCCCCTCTCAATTCAGGACCAAATTAAGTCATTTAAAAAATGCTCCAGGTGTTAATCAAACCCAGTGATTTCTGCTGATCAAACAAGAAAACAAAACCCTGTCGCCATCTATATTTGTACTGGGACAACCTCAGTAAATTCGTTGAGATCAGAAATCCTCTTGGCATGAATAAGCACAAAACGAGCATTTGAGTTACATAGGAGTCAAAGGAGCAGGCAAACGGAGGAGGAGGCTGGCAGGGTGGAAGTTTTCAAAGAAGCCATCGGATTCTGACCGAGGCAAAACCCCAGGAGATTCTGAACAAATCTGAAAGGAAATACAACCACATGACTCAGAATAAAAACCCTAAATCTTGAATTCCAACAACCCAAGAAACAGAACTGGGAAATGCTACAAGGCTGAATGCGTCGGGGGATCCAAGTTCTCCTGAGAAAACCGAGAACTTTAAACAGAGTCAGGGTCTTGCAGGGAGCCAAATGTCACCTTTACCAGCTCGCTCGACGAGCAGGCTTAGTCCACGGGATGCTCACCTGCCCTTCAAAGACTGAACAGTTTACACACTCACTGGAGTGACATTCCCAAAACAGGCCTGCTGGGAAATCTTACCTCAGAACAAATGAAGGACATCAACAGATTCTCAAAGCAGTAAGCCAGGTAACACTGACTCGTTTTCACTTCGGTTAACTTTAGGGAATGAAGGACGTCCACACACTGCAATCCTGTTCGTCTTGCCTTTCTGGCAATAAAAATGACCAGAGGCAGAGAACTCTTAGGTTTTCTAGCTGCTTGCCAAGGGGATTCCCACGGAAGGTGGTTGAACCTGGTGGCATTAAAAGTCTCTTCTATGAGGGGCGCCTGGGTGGCTCAGTTGGTTAAGTGTCGGACTTCAGCCCAGATCATGACCTCACGGTTCGGTTTGTGAGTTCGAGCCCCACGTAGAGCTCTGTGCTGTCAGTTCAGAGCCTGGAGCCTGCTTCGGATTCTGTGTTTTCCTCTCTCTCTGCCCCTCCCCTGCTCACACTCTCTCTGTCTCTCAAAAGTAAATAAACATTAAAAAAAAATTTTTTTTTTAAGTCTCTTCCATGAGGTAAGTCCACGGTAGTTTGTGCTCCTGCACACGATGTGTGAACTTCAAGATCTTCAAGTCTTTGTATGAGTATCCAGTTCCCATTCGTAGAGTGCCAGTGCCAGATTTACTATTTAACCAAGAAAGGTAAACACCAACCTCAGATGGAACTATGTACCAGACTCTGAAACCTGTTCTGGCCACAGCCACTGGAACACATGACCATCACTGAAAAAAGAGGGACTTCTCAGCCCAATACTTTATTTTATGGGGTTTCTGGCCAGCACTGGCTGATGGGAATGTGAACTAAAATGTCCACTGGGATCTGTGGAAGGAGATGATCCTTTCAGTCAACCTCCTTAAGCCCTGACCTCTGAAGAGGAAGATTCCAGTTCATCTTTTTTTTTTAAGTTCATTTATTTTGAGAGAGAGAAGGTGCCAGAGAGCGTGAGAGCAGAGGAAGGGCAGAGAGAGAGGGAGAGAGAGGATTCCAAGCAAGCTCTGAGCTGTCAGCACAGAGCCCGACGCCGGGCTCAAATCCACAAACTGTGAGATCATGACCCAAGCTGAAACCAAGAGTTGGACGCTTAACTGACTAGGCCACCTGGGTGCCCCTGATTTCAATTCATCTTATGGATCCTTAAATTTTAAACTAGACATTGGAAAAAAAAGACTCTGTTTGTTTTAGAGAAAGAGAGTACATGAGGGGCAGAGGGAGAATCTTTTTTTTTTTTTTTTAAGTTTATTTATTTTTGAGAGAAGGAGAAAGAGCAAGCACAGGAGGGGGGAAAAAGAGAGAGAAGGAGGGAGAGAATCCCAAGTAGGCTCTGCGCTGCCAGCCTGACGCAGGGCTCGAACTCATCAACTGTGAGATGAGGACCAGAGCCAAAAATCAAGAATCAGATGCTTAACTGACTGAGCCACCCAGGCACTGAGAGAGAGAGAATCCCAAGCAGGTTCCACGCTCAGCGCAGCGCCCAATGCAGGCTCTATCCTACAACCTGGGATCATGACCTGAGCTGAAGTCAAGAGCTTGGCACTCAACTGACCGAGCCATCCCAGTGTCCCTAAAAGAAGGCTTCTAAAGTGATATGGGGAAGGGAACCTACAGAAATAATCATCAGATTTAAGAGCTAAAATGACTGCAGCCTTCAGAATTTTCTCTACTAGCAAACAGTCCCGATTATATATAAATATAACCTGCCAGCTCAGCAAAGGAATGGATCTAAACTCTGAGCAGCTCAGGGACAGCTTTGGGTCATGGACTAGCAAATGTCTTTATTGAGGAAATACCGGAGCAGGAACATCACTTGTTTTCTTCAGAGCTTGTGACGCAAGAGACACCCTTAGTCCTTCAAGGATATGCCCAGTGAGAGACGAGGCTGACTTTCCCAGGGAAAACTCATTTCAGTTGGAATGGCAATAATTCCCCCCATAAGACTTTATGCTGCTTTTTCTTCTGTAAAATCAAAGTCTCTGGCCACCAGGCTCACTTGACGAGATCAATGGGCATTGCGTTCTTACGCGTTTCCAGCAGAAGTGACATTCCACAGACCAGCAAGAAGGGGTTTCTTGCTCCAGAGGGTAGCTGGTGTGTCCAAATATCTCCGGCTCTATGGGCACAGGAAAGCTCTCTCTCCCGGAGAGACAAGCGGTGCCCGTCGTCAAGCCCACAGGCTTTCCGAGAAGACCTGTTCCGGGGCAAGTACCACACGAAGGGCCGGGGACCAAGTTCTTCCCAACAAGAGATGCTAGGACCTTAAATCAGGACCCTGCTTCTGCACAAGAAGGGTGAAATTCAAAATCCTGGTGGAGCGGGGGACTGGAAAAACAAAGGAGGAGTGGTTCTCGATTCTAGTTAGCTAGCGTCACCACTTTAAACCAGAGAAATAATTCCTTTAGAAAACAGTAACATGGGAGCAGGGGGAAAAGCCCAAACAACGTTCCCACACTTCTCAATTCTCTCCTGCATCCATGCGGCAGGGGATGATGCCGGGCCCTGCTTGTTGGGAGAGGAAAGCCATCCCTCTACAAATGAGAGTGTTGGCCCACCCACTCTGCCGATTACAAAGGCCTTCTTTCTGCATTTGCCCTGGGAAGCTGATAAGATCACAGGAACAGGTTCATCCAGACGCCCTGCTCCTTCAATTACTACTCTAAAACAAGAGAGCTACACAAGGGAACAGACCAGGAAGAGAGTCGGATCCTCTTATTTGGACCTGACCAGTATGAAAGGCCAGGTGTGAGAGACAAGGAGAGGCTAAGATCCTCCAACCGACGGGGGCAGTCAAAGCCAAGGCACCATCCCCAGGGAGCAGGTCTCACGCTCCAGGACAGGTGATGCTCCACATGAACAGGTAAGGTCAGCCTCCCAGGGGAACTGAGATCAGGAGAGAAATCTCAGAGCAGTAGAGTGGTGCCATCACAGCACTCAGACGGAGGAGCCGGTCAGGGAAGCACGGCGCACCCGTATTATTGACTGTGAAGTTATTAAGTCGGTTCTTAAAGTAAAAAAGCAATGATTCTAGACCCTTAATTAGACATACCAGAGTCAAGACTGAACACCCAGTGTGTGGCCTCAGCCCACAGTGATCTCCCCTGTGGCTGTCTCCACCCCTTAACCCCCTCCCCACTCTTCCCTCTCACCCAGGCCTGATGGGGATTCTGTCCTGGCTCTTAGACCTTAGTCTGTGCCTAGCTTGTCCTCTGACCCGGAGAGATCAGCAAGGCAGGCAGAACAGCCAGGGCTCTGGAACACAAGCGTACAGAGAGACATTATGCTGCTCAAGTACACACATCAGGCTGATTATTTTCCACATGGGCTTCTTTCATTTCCATGGGAACTACAAAACTAAAGGAAACTAAGGGGCCCTGCTGGGTACACGGGGGCATACAGAGTGAATTGTCAACAAGGAAGGAAGAAATAGCTTAAAATAGAAGCAAACCTGGGGCACCTGGCTGGCTTAGTCAGAAGAGTGTGCAACTCTGGATCTCAGGGTTGTGACTTCGAGCCTGGGTATAGAGATTACTCTACACTACACTATTGGATGTAGAGATTACTTAAAAAAAAAAATCTTGAAAAATAAAATGAAATAGGGGCATCTGGGTGGCTCAGTCAGTTGAGTGTCCGACCTCAGCTCAGGTCATGATCTCATGGTTCGTGAGTTTGAGCCCCATGTCCAGCTCTGCACTGACAGCACTGAGCCCGCTTCAGGTCCTCTGTCACCCTTTCTCTCTGCCCCTCCCCCCGCTCACTCTCTTGCACTCTCTCAAAAAATAAATATTAAAAAAAATTTAAAAATTTTTTAAATACAGTAAAACGGAAGCGAACCTATACACCGAAGGAAGAGACACATAATTCAATGAGAAGCAAAGTTTTGACCTGAGCTTGGAAAGACGCTGACCACCACAGGGAATGTAACAGAAGAATCTGAGCCACCAGGATGAACCAAATAAGCCCACGGCCACTACAGCAGAGGCGTAGGGAGCTCAGGCCAACCGGAAATACCCTACAGATTCTTTTCCTGTCAAGATTTTCTCGACAATGTGAAGTGTCATACCAAAGCGTAGACTGAAAAGACACAATCTGAGCTTATGAAGAAAACTATTTAGATGAGTCAAATTTGCTTATTTAATACACGAATCGTGTTTTGCAGCATGAGGCACACCTATGATAGGAATTACGGATGCAAAGAGAAGGAAACCTCTAGGCTCACACTCAACCCTTGACGGCTGCAGATATTGGGCACTGTAGTTTTTATCTTGTCAGCTGGAGTCCTCAAGTTGGAGAATATAATTCTTTTCTGACCCTCTGTTCCTACCTTATATGTATATTTAGATAATTGCTGTTTAACATTAGGATTCTAACCACCCACCTGAACTAATTTTATAAGGTAGGGTGGGAAGTGAGATAAAATCCCCTAGATTTCCTCTGGGATCTATAAATAGGGCTTCAGGAAGGCAATCAGCCTACCTAGCCAGGACTTTAAGAAAGAGTCCACTTCCTCGGGAGGTTCCTCCTTCGCTTCCAGTACAGACGCCTCACGGAGCCAAGTCACAGGATGTCTAGCTAGCCTGGGGAATACACACGTCATCTCCCCAATGGCAGCAAACGAAAATGCTTCTCACATCTGCAAGCTTAGATTCTCTTCATTTTCACATGGGCTACCAGCTCTGTTTTAGTTCTCTAAGCTTGTGCTGCAAAGGAGCAGAATCACAGAGGAGATCATGCAGAGCTTAACACTGCATTTGGGGAAAGGCATCGAAACAGTTTAGAAGATAGGTTGGTGAAGGATTGCACTGATGAATGATTTGTGATCAAGCAAATACAGGAAAATGTTGATTGTAGAGTTTATGTGGTGGTCACATTGTGTCTGCTGCACCATTATCTCATTTTACTGTCTCCGGTGGACCTGTTTCCTCGAGGATGGAGGTGGCTTTGCAGGAGTAAGGATGTCACTCACCCCTGAGATGAGAAGACCTAGCCTCACCTTAAGCAAGTCTTTGGGCCTGAAGAAGGTCTATCACGTCACCAGGGGTTCTTTAGAAAGACATGCGTCATACTCGGTCTCATCAAAATTAGGGACCTTTTGCTTGGGCTCATGCTTGGGCTGCCAGTCTGCTGTAAGTCTACTGACCCACAATCTGAGGTTGGTAGGGTGATGTAACTTTTCTATTTCGATAGGAGTTTGAAATGTGCTTGTATGTGCATTTGCCAAAACTCAGTGAACACATTCTCAAAATGTGTGCATTTCATCGTATGTAAATTTTACATCAAGAGAAATTACAAGGGCGCCTGGCTGGCTCAGTCAGAAAGGCATGTGACTCCTGATCTCGAGTCCCACATTGGGTGTAGAGGTTACTTAAAAATAAAATCTTTAAAAAAAGAGAAAGAAACTATAAACAAGTATGAATACCAGTTAATGGTATGCATGTCAAAATATTTAGAGGGAAGTATAGGGATGTCTGCAATTTACTTCGAAATGTATCAAAACATCAGATTGATGGATGATGGATAGAAGAGTGGATAGATGAATAGGCATATGATGACGAAACAAGCATAGCAAAAGATATATTTGAGATGGGCAGTGGTGGAAGTGGTAGTAGGGTGTACCAGCAGGTGGGTATTTTTGTAAGAATTTTGTTTACTGTTTTTTATTTTATTTTTGAGAGAGAAAGAGAGCACGAGCAGGGGAGGTGCCGAGAGAGACGGGGACAAAGGAGCCGAGGCGGGCTCTGCATTGATAGCAGCGGGCCCGATGCGGGGCTTAAACTCATGAACTGCAAGATCACGACCTGAGCCGAAGTTGGACGCTCAACCAACCAAGCCACCCAGGTGCCCCAGCAGATTAGTATTTTTTAAAGTTCTTCAAGTGGCTTAAATAAACTATGGTCCATCCATATCATGAAATATACTTAACCTTCCCCAAAAAAGGGAGGAGCTACTGATACATACAACAACACAGAAAGGGAATTACGCTAAGTAAAAAAAGCTAATCCTGAAGGTGACATACTGTATGATCCCATTTATACAACATAAACAAAACTATGAATTTATAAAGATGGAGAACAGCTCAGTGGCTGCCAGGGGTTAGGAATGGGGGAAGGGGGATTGGCGTGATCACAGAAGAGAGCGCTAGGGATCTCTGCAGAGATGGAACGCTCTATCTTGACTGTGGTGGTCGATACTCCAACTCACACATGTGATAAAACTGCAAAAACTGCCTAATGTACAAATGGGTGCATGTCAAACTGGTGAGATGTGAATAAGGTCTGTGGACTGTGCCAAGGGTACCAATGTCAGTTTCCTCATTAAGTTATGGAAGATGTACCACTGGGGGAAACGGCACAAAGCTACAAGCCACTCTATTATTCTCACAACTTCCAGAGCATCCATAATTATTTCAAAGTAGAAAGTTAAACCGAAGTTCTTCAGACAATTCTGAAACATCTCCCTAGTTAAGAACTACTAACGTAGTCTAACCACTTACTGGAGAGAAGGAAAACCAAAGTCCGTAAAGGTTTCTCAACCACAGAAACCTTTACCTTCTAATTCTAAAACTAAAGGAAGTTAATCAATTACCAAAAATGTTAACTGATATTTCTGAACCATTTATGCCTAAAGACAACTTCTCTTCCTCCTTGGGACAGTATTCTTGGCATTACATGAGATAGGAGGAGGGAGATCAATAGATAATTTTGGGGGGGAAAATGTAGGTCAAGTGGGTCACAAGGAGAAAAAAACATGTTTTCTATAGTTACATTGGGGCAGCAGCAAATTGGCAAACTGAAAATTATAGAGAAGTTTTTTTTTTTTTTAAATGAGTGTTTCACACCCACCATACCCAAGCCTGGGTTTGTCCAAATGGAGTTCTCCCAGCTTTGAGAGCTCCTAAACCATCATTTGCTGGTAAAGTTCATGAGAAACAGGAGAAAACATGCTCTGGACCCACAGTTTCTATCTGTTGTTGACAATAAGATCCTGTCTAAAAAGAGAAAATGTTAAAAAGTCATAAATCCTTCAAACTACAACCTCAGCAGGGGAGGGAACCATGATCCTTCTCATCTTATAAAAGGTAGAAACTTTGCTGGGGCTCGATCACATTGAAAAGCAAACACTTTTGACACATTTCAAATGCTGACATGCTGACGTACTGACCCCCTAAAGAGCTGAAAGATTAAGCAACAAGACACTTGTGACTTCAGACAACATCACTACCCTCCCTACACGGCTCCATCACCCCATCCCTTCTCCAAGCCCCAGTTATGTAAAAAATTATAAGGATTTGTAAGAACTTTGTAATCAGGGCGAATAATTTGGGAGCTAAGATTCCAGGATTTGCTCGATGGAGAGAAAGACAACAACTTTGGACACTTGCTGGAAGTTCGCAGAAGAGTAAACCTGTGACCGTAAACATTCTTTGAAGCACCAAGTCTCAATTCTGAAGATGAAAGTCAGGGGAACTTCCAGTTAGACTAATAGGACGGCCTACAGAAACAGAAAACCCTACTGCTACAAATATCTCATACAACTGGAGAACAAAAGAAAAGACTGGAAATCCCCAAGTGCCAGAAACTGAGAGAGAGAAAGGTCTGTCTATCCACAGAGCAAGGAAAGTCTCCCCTGAGGCCTGTGGCCCTGGGCCTGGACTTTCTACACCCCGCTTGCGATGAGCTTCATGTCAAAAATTACAAAATGATCAGTCAGGGGCAGGAACCCAGAAACAGTCCAATCTGACTGGGCCTATAAAATAAGGATATTTGAAAATTAAAGACATAAAGAAGGATTCAGAATTTCAAAGGGTAAGATACTATGGAAGGAAGGAAGCAAGGGAGGGAAGGAGGAAAGAAAAGGCAAACAAGAAAAAGGACATTTTGGGGACAAGTGGAAACTTGAATAAGGATGTAATATTAAGTATACTAATTAGATCGTATTTAGGAGTCAATGTCATGGTGACTACACCTTACTTTCAAATGGTACAGAAAAAAAATACATGAGACACAGAGGGAAGAGAAGTTCAAATACGGCAAGATGTTAACTGGGTGAAACTAAACGACAGTATACAGGTGTTCATTGTCCTGTTCTTTCAAGTTTTCTATGGGATTGAAATTTTTCAAGGGAGCAAGTTGAGAAAAAGAAAAAATGTATTTCGTACAATTATAAACATAAAAAACCCTGGGTATATATCAAGGCAATTAAATATGGTAATGAGTGTGGGGGTTAAAAAGAAGGGATGAGAAAACTGGAAGCACTTAATGAATGATACGATTCCAATCCAAGTAACCTAGAGAAGTAAGGAAGTCCCCAGGAGCTCATTAGAGGGAGAATTAGTTCATTTATTTCAGGGGATCTAGATTTCATACTACTTTAAACAGAGCAGGTAATAGTGTGCATTTGTGTTGGATCATCTAAGGAAATGTAACTGCCAACTTCACCAAGAGATCTAAGAATAATATTTTCATATATATTCAATAGCCATGAATCCCGAATATCAACTTACCAAACATAAGGCCTCTTATGTTAATATCTAAGTGATATCTAGAAAGAAACAATAAAAGGGGATAAACAATAATTCCTCTATGATTAAAAATAGTTTGTCGGACACAGGAAAGCAGAACCCAGGGGCAATTTAAAATGCATATACTTAACAGGCAAATCTCTACAAACAGCAAGCAAGTACACTGCCCAGCTCCAGGAGACGTGGGGGAAATGGGAGATGTCTAGAGAGAGTGGAGTTTCTTTTTGGGGTAATGAGAATATTCTAAAATTGATGCTGGTGGTGGTTGCACAATTCTGAACATACTAACAACCAGTGAACCGTGCGCTTTAAATGGGCGAATTATATGTAAACTATATCTCAGTAAAGATGTGAAAAATGCATGTACTAGAAAATAAACATAATGGAAAATCATAAATTGCAGGGCCCAGCTCAAAAACCTAGGGAAGGACCAGAGAGCATACTCAGAGAGAGTGGAAGGGAGGACAACTGGGCCAAAAAACGTTCCTCGTAGCAACCAGCAGAAAATGACACAGCGTTTAGACAGAAAAAAGTTAATTAAAAGGATGGTAGCAGAATAACAGGAACTGGAAGCTAATCTTCTAGTGACAAAGCCAAACACCACACCACGACACTGGACGGATGAGGGGCTTCCACCTCGGGGGTATCTGAGGAAAGTGTCACCATCGTATCCACCGCCCTCCCCCGCATGCCATTTATATGCTAGAACTGGACTCTGTTAAGCATGCTGCCTCCTTGGCCTCAGGATGCTCTTTCCACATTAGCCTTTGGACAGAGCCAAGGCCATGTCTCTAAACCCCGCTGTTAGGAAGGCCAGGTATTTCCGTTTTCTGACTCTAACTTGTGAAGAGAGCCCTCATGGGGTTGGAAAGTCTCCAAAGTCGATTTCTGAGAGCAAACAAGATAAAGAAAGGAATTTCTTTAATCTAGTGAAAGGTATCTACAAACCACAGCAACGATCACTTTCCATGGTGAAACTTTAAGAACATTCTCTTTAAGGGGTGCCTGGGTGGCTCAGTTGGTTAAGGGCCGACTTGGACTCAGGTCATGATCTCATGGTGTGTGAGTTCGAGCCCCGCGTTGGGCTCTGTCCTGACAGCTTGGGGTCTGCTTTGGATTCTCTGTCCTCCCCCACTCCTTCTGCCCCTCCCCTGATCTTCTCTCTCTCTCTCTCTCTCTCTCTCAAAAAAAAAGAACATTCTCTTTAAAATCTCTCTATGGTCAGAAACAAATCAAGGATGCCCACAATCACTGCTTTAATTTAGGAGTGTATTAGACAGCTGAGCCAGTATAGTGTTATGGGCTGAACTGTATCCCCTTAAAATTTCTACGTTGATGTCTTTACCCCTAGTAACCCAGACCATGACTGTATTTGGAGACTGGGCTACTAAAGAAATAGTTAAGGTTAAATGAGGTCACTATAGCAGGCCCTAATCCAGTATGACTATATCCTAATGAAGAAGTGGAGATTAGGACACACACACAGAGGACGACCATGTGAAGACACGAGGAAAAAGCCATCTACAAGCCATAGATGGAGGTTAGGAAGAAATCAACCCTGCTGAACATTTTGATCTTGGACTCCCAGTCTCTAAAACTGTGAGTAAATACATTTCTGTTGTTTGCGCCACCCAGTCTGTGTACCTTGTTACGGCAGCCTTAGCAAACTAGTAGAATAAGAAAAAGAGAAGAGGGGCGCCTGGGTGACTCAGTCGGTTGAAAGTCCGACTTCAGAAGCTCAGGTCATGATCTCGCGGTTCATGAGAGCACAGCCCACGTTGGGCTCTGTGCTGACAGCTCAGAGCCTGGAGCTTGCTTCGGACTCTGCGTCTCCCTCTCTCTCTGCTCCCTCCCCACTCATGCTCTGTGTCTGTCTCTCTCTCTCAAAAGTAAATAAAAACATTAAAAAAAAAAGAAAGGAAAAAGAGAAGAGATACAAGGACTAGAAAGGAAGAAACACAAGTGTGATATGATTGTCTCCATCAGGAAATGGTATAAGTGACCTAAAATTAAATGCATGAACTCTCCCTGCCCTTTGCATTACATTTTGTTGTGGTGGTGGTGGTGGTGGTGGTACAAGCACAGGTAAATTCACAAGAATGTTAAAGAATAATAGAAACATTTCAACTTGGTGATAGGTACTTTTTCCTTCTTTCTGTCTTTATTTTTTTTCGGGGCGGGGGGGGGTGGGGGAAGAGAGGCAGGCAGAGGAAGGCAAGCAGGCTCCATGCCCAGCCTGGAGCCCCATGAGGGGCTCAGTCTCACAACTGTGAGATCATGACCTGAGCCGAAATCAAGAATTGTACACGCAAGGGACTGAGCCACCCACGTGCCCCTCATATACTCCTGTATATATTTGAAATGCTTAATTTTTTGGTAAAAATAAAAAACTCTGAGATCTAAATAAACGCAAATGTTAAACTCTAAAGGACTCATACTGTTTTTTAAAAGTCCCACAATGCTGTTCTCTACTCTCTGTACACATTTGTCTTTTCAGAAGACAGTAAGCTCACCCGCATAACTACCATTACCGCAGCAGGAAGGTTAAGACCAGCAAAGAGGGGCACCTGGGTGGCTCAGTCAGTTAAGCATCTGACTTAGGCTCAGGTCACAATCGCGTGGTCCGTGAGTTCGAGCCCCGTGTCAGGCTCTGTGCTGACAGCTCAAAGCCTGGAGCCTGCTTCAGATTCTGTGTCCCTCTCTCTCTCTGCCCCTCCCCTGCTTGTGCTCTGTCTCAAAAATAAAATAAAAACATTAAAAAAAGAAAACAGCAAAGAAAGCATTTTAATATCCAAGACACTTATTTTTAAGTGAGAATAAAAACCAACTTTAGGTTACTGCCCCCTTTCAAGCCTTACACAATCTCCTATAATCAGAAAGGTGCTGGGGCAAATATACCACACTCTGCACCTGTGAGTACTCAGTGAGCTCATTAAGAAGACTCAGCAGAGTAGGCTTACAGGCACCAGGTGTAGTATGGTTCATGGTCAAAGTCAAGATCATAACAGGGATTTCTGGGACAAAACTAGGGATGGATAATGTCATGGAATCTTTATTGCTATTGAAAAACAAAATCTTATAAACCTCTATCTCCTTAAAAAAACAACAAAAAAGAAAATCTCAGATTCAGTAAAATTTGCATTGGCCCCACCTGTGCTTTTTAACAATAATCTTCCTTCCCCAATCATCCATCCCTTCTCTGTGCTTAGGATAATGACTCAAACTTTTCCCCGGACTTTTCCTAAGGGGAAAAAAGACAAGACTACCTAATAACAACAACAAAAATGTAATGCAAAGGGCAGGGAGAGTTCACGCATTTAATTTTAGGTTACTTACCAGGTTTTTCTTGAGTCATGGCCAGGGTTATTTTGGTGCTGGCACGGGGAATGTGGTTTGCATGGGTGTGGGTTAGATTAAAAACAAACAAACAAACAAACAAACAAACAAACAAACAAACTCTCACACCAAGTTCTCAAAGACCAGGTATCTAAACCAGATCCATGAGACCACCAGACAAGCACTGCCCACAGATCCAACCAGGATACCTGCCAGGAGATTCTGCTAAAAAGGGTTTCCCACAGTACAGAAAGGGACAGGAGAGTGGCTAACAGAGTCACTATTTCAAATCGTCTGACACCTTCTTTTTCCGGTGGAAGTATTAAGCAACATTAGAGAAAAGAATCCCACTTTAAAAAATATATTAAATAACAGATGAGGTGCTTAAAATATTATGTTACTCCCTTTATAAGCATGTTACCCATAGTTCATTGTTTTACACACACATGTGTGTATATGTATATGTAAATATATGTACATATATGTACATATATTTACACATGTATGTGTACATACATACATATGTATTTATATATGTGTGTGTGTGTATATATATATATATATATACATATATAAGCTATATATATATATATTTCCCCCCCCAAGGGAAAACAGAGTACTCATCAAATAACATAATTAAAAATACATCCTAGAGCCTGGTAAAATCAGAGACAGCAAAGTGACCCAAGAGGACAAGGAAGTCTGGAAGTCAAGCACTCTATCTGTTCTACAGTCAGCAAGGTTAAACTGCCACAAGAGACTTCCAAGAATTATATTCTGAAAGATCATGGTTTTAAAAATATGAAGCAAAGGGAGCCCCTGATTCACAGGAGGTTCCTTGAAGAACCAGGACTTCATCCAACCCTGAGACCTTCCCAATTTCTTAAATTGCTACCTTCTATAGCTATTTGTGCACTTAACATTACCCAGTGTCTCTCTGACCAGACTACAAGCTCCATGAGGCCAAGAACTAGGTTTTATCCATTTCTCCACATCTACTAGGGCCTAAACTGACAGTCTGAATACATCAAACACTCAGTAAATATTAGTTGGGTCTAAGCGAATCTGGCATAAAAGGCCTGGTGAAATAGAAGAAGTATACAGTTTTTGGAAGGGAGCCTGTTCAAAAGAAATGCCCATTTAAAATGTTAAAAGATGAACAGCCAACCTTTGCAAGAAAGAGATAAAATGTTCCTCTAAGTAAAATTGAGGAAGAAAAGCACCAGAGCTTCCCCTTGCAAGCTTCTAAAAAGATAAAAGCATGTCTGGTTTGAGTGATAATGTATTACAGGCTTAGGCAAGAACAGGTGAAAAAAATCTGATAAAAGCAATCAACCAAGACGCTGCCTGTAACTCAATGAAGAGGGAGCCATGCTTGGCCAGGCTGCTTCAAAACAGTATCAAGATGGCTTTAAAGTAAGGAAGGCTCAAACAGGAGAGAGAAGATAAATGCTTCATCTTCAACTTGTTCTTTATCGCAGATGCTCTCTCACTCCTAGTAAGTATTTATGGAGTGCCAACAACCGGTGAGACTTCGAGGTGAAGGGAAACACCCCAGCCATTGCTGCTCAGGAGTTGGCCTTGACCTATGTTCTCACTAGCTGTTAAACATAACATGCCTAACTTGGAGCAGTGCCACGACAGCAAGTGTCTCTCTGGAACCGTTTGTTATAACCTCTCAAAGAGCAGTGAGTCAGTTTCAGCTCCTCTCTGAGAAGTCTCAGACTCCTGAATGAAAAATCTTCAAGATTCAAAAAGGGATAACCATTTTGTAGAAATCGGCAAGGTGATCCTAAATTCAGATGGAAATACAAACAACCTGGTATGGCCAAACAATTTTGAAAAAGAATAACAAAGTTGGAAAACATATACTACCCGATTTTAAAACTTACTATAAAACTGTAAGTAACCAAGAGTAACCAAAACACTGATAGACACGTAAGTCAATGGAAGAGAACTGAGTCCAGAAATAATCCTTTACACTTAATAGCCAGTTGATTTTGCCAAGGGAATTCAGTGGGGAAAGGATGGTCTTTTCAACAACTGGTATCTAGATTACTGCTGCAATGATGTTAAAAAAAAGAGAGAGAGAGAGAGAAAAAAGAACTTACACCCTTATCTCACACCATATCTCAAAATTAACTCAAAATGGAATATTGACATATGTAAGGGCTGAAACTATAAAACTTTTAGATAAAAACATAGGAGAAAATCTTTGTGACCTTGGGTTAGGCAAAGATTTTTTTATATATGCCACCAAAAGCATAATCAATAAGAGAAAAACATTGGTAAAACTGAACTTCATCAAAATTTAAAATGTTTGCTCTTCAAAAGACAACCACTTAAGAAAATGAAAAGACAAGCCACACATTGGGAGAAATTATTTGCAAATCACATATCTGATAAAAGATTTGTATCCAGAATACATAAGGAATTCTTATAACTCAATAGTAAGATGACAACAACCCAATACAAGACCAATTGAGCAAAGATTTGAAGACATTTCACCAAAGAAAATATATAAATTGCTAATGAACACATGAAAGTAAGCTCAACATCATTACTTATTAGGGAAACACAAATTAAAACCACAAATAGATACCACTACATACCTACTAGAATTCCTAAGACTGACAATACCAGGTGTTGAGAGGATGTGACAAAATAGGAACCCTCACTCAACTGCTTAAATGTACAGCCACTTTGAAAATGTTTGCCAGTTTCTTAAAAGGTTAAACAAAGACCTCCCAGGTGGAAATACACGACCACACAAAAACCTGCATGTGAATGTTCACAGCAGCATCATTCGTAACTACCTCAACTAAAAACAATCCAAATGTCTTATCACCTGATGAATGGATAGCCAAAATGTAGTAAATTCATATACCGGAATACTATTTAGCAATAAAAAGGAACAACACATTCAACATGGATGAACCCAGTCAAGGAAGCCAAACGCAAAAGACTATATAGTCTTTCATTTATAAGAAATCTCTAGGAAACACCAATCCAGAGACAGAAGCGTAAGTGGCTGGGACTGAAGGTGGAAGCAGGGACTGACCACAAACATATAATTGGATTTTAGTTGCAAAACTGGATTTTAGTGATACTACTGTGTATCACTAAAGTAGTACTGTGTACTACTGTGTGTTTACTAAAAATCACTGAACTGTACATTTACAATAGATGAAGTTTATAGTATGTAAACTATATTTAAAAAACCACCAGCAACCAACCACCTGTATTACTTAAGAGCCCTAACTGCAGGTTCCTATACTGTGAAAATCTTTTTGGGATATTTTGTAGAAGAAATGTAACTTTCGGGCAGAGAACTAAGAAATGGATTTCTCTGCAAGAGTGGTTCTCCAACTTTAGCACATGTAAGAATCACTTGGAAAACCTGTTGAAACACAGATAACCCCAAATATCCCTCCACCCCAGATAGGTCTGGGGTGGGGTTCATTACTTTGCACTTCTTTTTTTTAAATCTGCATTCCTACAGAGCGCCAGGAACACACAGGAAAAACACAGATTGCAAAGTCCCACCAGAGATTACCTCAAATCTTTATGGAAGAAGGACAAGCAATCTATACCTCTTACAGGATAGAATCTTATAATTGATCAATCTCATGGTTTAGCACTCTATGAGCTACAGCACTCTCATGGACCATTAATACATAGTTTCAAGAGTAAAATCTGTGTTCCTGTGTTGAAAGTGACAGAGAAAATGTCCTATATTTTAAATGGTTCAAAGTCAGAAGGGTTCCGCTTTAGGCCTTTCTAAATGAAGTCATTTGTGAAGAAGTTAATTAAATTTATTCAAAGTTTCTAAACGTGCTTCCACATTTAAAAAAATGTTTTCTCCTTTAAACATGTTTAGGTTACCTTTCAAGTTGAATCTATCTTTTTTTTTTTTTTTTTTAAGTTTATTTATTTTTGAGACAGAGAGAGACAGAGCATGAACGGGGGAGGGTCAGAGAGAGGGAGACACAGAATCCGAAACAGGCTCCAGGCTCCGAGCTGTCAGCACAGAGCCCGACGCGGGGCTCGAACTCATGGACCGCGAGATCATGACCTGAGCCGAAGTCGGGTCTTCAAGTTGAATCTAATTTTAAATCTGTTCAAGTGCAAGATCACGTGTTTTTCTGGATTCTTAACAGGGATGTGTAATTGTTTGATCTATAAGATCACAATTCTGGGGCGCCTGGGTGGCTCAGTCGGTTAAGCGTCTGACTTCAGCTCAGGTCATGATCTCACAGTCTGTGAGTTTGAGCCCCGCGTCGGGCTCTGTGCCGACAGCTCAGAGCCTGGAGCCTGCTTCGGATTCTGTGTCTCCCTCTCTCTCTGACCCTCCCCCGTTCATGCTCTGTCTCTCTCTGTCTCAAAAATAAATAAACGTTAAAAAAAAAATTTTTAACATCACAATTCTGACAGGCACTGATAACACTCAGCAGCAGCAGCAGCAGCAGCACCATTTTTAATGGTTCAATTCTACAATTTCCTGCATACCTACTGCAGTCTAATCCTGGGCTATCACCGAAGACACAGACACAGAAGACACAGAAGACCCCGTTCTTACCAGGAATTCACCATACTTTTCAACAATTATAAAAACAATACTACTCAACATCAGTGTATGTGGGAACAGACAGGGGAAATTCTTATAGAAGTAGGACTGCATCCTAGAAAAAAAATGTAACGGCACTTAAATTATTTTCAATTTCTCTTATCAGTATGGCTCAAAGGAGTGGGAGTAGTCTCGCACACTGCAATGCCATATTGCAAGAGCCAGAAAGAGCCAGACTGAGGACCTCAATGTAATGTGCCTGGAGGAGTGTGTATGCACGCGCGCACGCGCGCACACACACACACACACACACACACACACACACACAGAGTATTCCTAATAGCGCCTCATTGTTTTGTCAGATTCTGACTGAACGGGCCTGGAGTGGGGCTCAAGCACTCTAGGGAGAGGATTTGGTGGTAGATTATGTTCCTAAAGAGTCGCAACAATACTGTCTGGCCCACAGGCTCCTCTGCAATGGCCCCTCTCCATATCACCATGCTAGCCCAGATTCTTGTTTTGACCCACAGAATGGGGAGGAAGTGACTTCTGGGGCCAGGCCCTGACAGAGCTGCAGCTATGCCTTCACTGCTTGGAATGCTCCCTCTTGGAATCCTGCTGCCATGTAACAAAATCCAAGTTAGCCACGTGGAGGAGGGGTCCTTGCCTCCTAGCCACACCTGCCGAGGTGCCAGACCAGTCTTATGCGTGAAACCATCTTAGATGTTCCACTTCCAGTCACCATCTTGACTACAACCTTGAGATGCCCCTGCTATGGCCACACAGAGAAGAACTGCCTGGCTGAGCCCTGCATGAATTCCTGAGTCACAGAAGTATGAGCAAATATAAAATGGCTGTGGTCTTAAGCCATTAGATTTTGGAGTTGGTTTTGTTACCTAATAAAAGACAACAGAAATAGGTTTCAAGCTGATTCTCGAACATTATTCCAGGTAAATGACATGCAGATTGTAGTCAACAGGTGTGGAGTATACTTACACCTCAGGGGTAGGAGGAGCCTGAATCTAGCTACTGAGGGAAGAATCACAAGACAGACCTGATCTGCTTCCTTATCACTGAAGTTTTCCAGATCTGTAGACAAAAGGCTTTATTGTTTTCCAAATTTTATACTAAAAACGCAAGTTACATGAACATTTCTAAATTCCTTTCTTAAGGCCAAATGGAACACAGGACTGCCATTACACACCAACCCATCAATGTGGTTCTACTCTTTTTTTTTTCTTAATTTTTTTAAATGTTTATTTATTTCTGAGACAGAGAGAGACAGAGCGTGAGTGGGGGAGGGGCAGAGAGAGAGGGAGACACAGAATCTGAAGCAGGCTCCAGGCTCTGAGCTGTCACCACAGAGCCCGACGCGGGGCTCGAACTCACAAACCGTGAGATCATGACCTGAGCCAAAGTCGGGTGCTCAACCGACTGAGTCACCCGGGCGCCCCAATGTGGTTCTACTCTTAAGAGTTTGCTACAACAGAAGGAACAAGAGATCTTGAAGATGTGGATTTCAACAGTGTCATCCATTCTGCTCTTCTCTCTAAATACCAGCACCTCATGTTAATTTTGTAATAGGAAAGAAAATATAAACCTAATCATATTTAAAATGCCACCCATGACAAAGGCTGCAAAAGATGATGCTGAGGTCACACAGATTGAAATCCTAGGTCTGCCATTTCCCATCTGTAAGATGGGAAGCCTGGTCCAGGACAAGCACTCAAGAAATGTCAAGTTCATGTTTCCCTTCTCTCTTCCCTCCCAAGTCAATGTTGTATAAAGTGTTGTATAGCCCTAGAATTTTCTCGAATGTACTCTAAGCAAATACAATAAACAAAGTCACATATAGCTCATCTAACAGTGCTCAAGGGAATTAAACATATGTATGTACACATACACGTATACCATCCAGATACACTGGACAAATCCTACTCATCCAAGTACCATGCAGGTATTACTGTCCCTTTTAAGCATTTGAAATGTCAACTATCTGAGAAAGAAAATGAACGAAGTTGCTTCTATGTTTCTGGACAGGTTGTCCAAAGCTCTTTGGATGAGAAAGCAGATAACTTAGCTGCCAGAGAACAGGCCGTGCTCATTTAGAGATGGATCCTTAAAAGGAGAACTGCAGAGATGAGCTCTAAGCCCAAAGCAGCTATGTGAGTCTTAATGATCTCAACTCACAACTGAGAGCTGGCTACTGAACACTTCAGCGTTGGGAAGTAACAAGTCCTCGAGTCTACTGCTTGAGAGAGAGGAAGCTTTCATTCAAACAGGGCAAACAGTCTTCACATTCAGAAGGATGCCGGCAGGTAGAGCTTAGTTCTGCTAGGATTTAGGAAACTGATGATACTCAATGGAATCCTTCCTGATTCTTACATAAGGTGGTAAACAGAATCTCCTACTTTAACTGGCATTAAACTGCTAATGGCAGCCTCCTGCTAATTATAGCTCAGTCTTCACCTGTCTCTGTTACACTGAACTTTCCCTCACTCTTTTAGCCACTGAAATCACAGAATGAAAAAAATGAGACTATATCTGCTTTTCAGGTCTCAACTTCGTATTACTTGTTCAAGATCTTATGTCTGCTACATGAAGTGTGAAATCTGCATTTCATCATTTTGAGCCTATTTGTTCATTCTCCTCTCAGGTACAAGGGCTGAACTTGGTGGCAGTGGTAAAGGACTTAGAGATCTTCTGGGGCAAGCAAGTAAATAAAAGAACATTGTTGCAAAGTTCTCACCCAGTATATGAAGTGATAAAACACAAACTGAAGGTACACTGTGATAAGTTAAAGATGTCTATGGTAAAACCTAGAGCAACCACTAATAAAATAAAGCAAAGAGGTAAAAAGCTAGTAAGCTCATATTGGAGATAAAAAGTAATAATACAAAATTCTATCAATCCAGGGGTGCCTGGGTGGCTCAGTTAGTTAAGGGTCTGACTCTTGATTTCGACTTGGGTCATGATCTCATGGTTTATGAGTTTGAGGCTTGGGTGGGGCTCTGTGCTGAGAGCGTGGAGACTGCTTGGGATTGTCTGTCTCCCTCTCTCTCTGCCCTTCCTCAGCTTGCTTGCTCTCTCTCAAAAATAAATAAATATATTTTTTAATGTTTTTTAATTTTTAATGTTTATTTTTGAGAGAGAGAGAGCACAAGTGGAGGTGGGGCAGAGAGAGAAAGGGAAACTCAGAATGTGAAGCAGGCTCCAGGCCCTGAGCTGTCAGCACAGAGCCTGACATAGGGCTCGAACTCATGAACCGTTGAGAGATCATGACCTGAGCCAAAGTGGGACACAACTGACTGAGCACCCAGGCGCCCCAAAAAATTTTTAAAAATTCTCTTACTCCAAATGAAGTCAGGAAAAGAGGAAAAAATAAAACAAACAAACAAAAAATAAATAAAACAACAAAAAGAGCAAAAGATAAAAAATAAGATGATCAACTTAAACCCAATTATATTGATACCTGCATTAAATCCAAACATTCCAGTTAAGAGGCAAAGATAATCTGTATTAAAAAAAAGCAACACAAAATTATATGCTTTCACTAAGAAATCTACTTTAAATAGGATTAAATACAAAGATATAGATAGGTTAAAAGTAAAAAGATTGAAATAACCATGCAAACACTAAGCAAAAGAAAGCTGGATTGGCTACAAGTATTTCTAAAGATTTTAACATTTTCCTCTGTGACTGATAAAACAAGTAGACAGAACATCATAATAATTCCAGAAGACTTGAAAAACACTATCAACCAAATTGATCTGGCACTGATAGAAAATCCACCTAAAAGCAGAAAAGACTTTTCTTTTCATATTCTTGTGGAACATTCACCAAGCGAGAACACATTCTGAGTCACAAAACAAATCTCAAAAAATTTAAGAGGATTCATTTGCACTGATTTGGATGGAGCTAGAGAGTATAACGCTTAATGAAATAAGTCCGAGAAAGACAAATACCATACGATTTCACTCATATGTGGAAGTGAAGAAACAAAGAGCAAAGGAAAAAAAAAGAGAGAGAAAGAGACAAAGGGAGAGATTCTTAACTAAAGAGAACAGAATAACAGGTACCAGAGGGGAGGTGGGGGGATGGGTGAAATAGGTGAATGGGACTAAGAGGGCACTTGTCACGATGAGCACTGAGTAACATACAGAATTGCTAAATCACTATATTGTACACCTGAACCAGTACGTTAACAATACTAGAATTAAAATAAAAACTTAATGGAAAACTTTTAAGAGGATTCAAGTCATACAAAGTATGTTTTCTAATCACAACAGAATTAAACCAAAATTAACAACAGAAAGATATCTGGAAAACCCTCAAATATCCGGCAATTAAATAAGATGCTTCTAATAACCTGTGAGTTATAGAAATAAAATCAGAGAAAATTAGAAAATACATAGAAATGGACAAAAAGAAAAGCAATATAATGAAAATTTATGGAATACATAATACAAAAAATAAATAAAACACTGTTTACAGGGAAATTTACAGTTTTACATGCTTATAGGAGAAAAGAAGAAAAGTCTAAAATTAATGATCTAAACTTTAATCTTTAGGAGCTAAAGAAAGAAGAGCCAATTAAACTGAAAGAAGGATGAAATAAAAAGCAGAAATCAACAAAACAGAAGACAGAAAACAATATAGTAATTGAATCAATGAAACCAAAATCTGGCTCACTGAAACAATTAATAAAATTGATAAACCTCTAGCCAGACTAATCAGAAAAAAGGCACAAATCACCAATGTCAGGAATGAAAGATGAGTCATCCCTAAACATCCTTATAGTCAGAAAAAGGAAAAGGAAACACAGCAAACAGCTTTCGGCCAATAATAATATGCATAATAACAACAATAATGTTGTTGCTAAATTCAACAAATTGGACGAAATGGACAAATTACATGAAAAAGACAAATTACTGAAGCTTACTTGGTAAGTAAGAAATACATAACCTGAATAGCTCTATACCTATAAAGAAAACTCCAGGCTCAAAAGGCTTTATTGGTGAATTCTATCAAACATTTAAGAAAAAAAGAAAAATACTCTACAACATGTTCTAGAAAATAGAAAAGAAGCACTACCCAACTTGTTGCAAGAGGCCAACATTACTGATACCAAAACAAGACAAAAATACCGCATGGAGGGGCGCCTGGGTGACTCAGCCAGTTGAGTGTCATCTCAGTCTTGATTTTGGTTCAGGTCACCATCTCCAGGTAGGTCGTGAGATTGAGCCCTGTGCTGGTCAGGCTCCACAATGAACGTGGAACCTGTTTGGAATTCTCTCCCTCCCTCTCCCCCTGCCCCTCCCTCACTTGTGTGTGCATGCTCTCTCTCTCAAAAAAAAATTAATATATATATAAATATATAAAATATATTTTAATATATATTTAAATATATAAAATATATTCATAATATATATAAAATAATATATATTATTTATTGCATGGGAAAAAATTTATAAATACTACTGATAAACATAAAAGCAGAAATCCTCAACAAAATTCCAATAAACTGAAATAAACATGAACAAACTGAAATATACTGTTTGTCATATTAATAGAATAAAGGAGAAAAATCCTATGTTCATCAATAGACAGACAATAAGCATTTGACAAAATTCAACAATCATCGATAATAACGACTCTCAGCAAACTACAAATAGAAGGAAACTTTATGAAACATGTACAGATACCATCATACTTAATAACAGAACACTGAACACTTCGGCCTAAGACTGGGAGCAACCCAAAGACATCTGTGTCACTACTTGTAATCAACACACTGTATTGGAGATCCTAGCCAGGGCAGTGAAGTAAAGCATAGGGATGTGAAAAGAAGTAAAGTCTTGATTCACAGATAATGTAATGATGTGTGTAGAAAGTTCTATGGACTACACAAATGTTGCTAATTAATAATTAATTTAGCAAGGTCATAGGATATAAGTACAATACATAAAAATCAATCGTATTTATATAGACTAGCAACAAACTGGTATAGGAAAATAAAAAAAATTTTTCAAAAAAATAGCATCAACAGGATACCAAAAGCACGGGCAACAAAAGTAAAAACAGATAAATTGGACCACATCAAAATTAAAAACTGTGCATCAAAGGATACAACAGAGTGAAAAAGCAATATACTGAATGGGAACAAATATTTGCAAGTCATATATCTTACAAGGGGTTAATAACCAGAATATATAAAGAATTTCTACAATTCAACAAAAACAAAATACAATCTAAAAATAGACCAAGGACTTAAATACACATTTCTCCAAAGCAGATGTACAAATAGCCAACAAGAGATGAAGAGATGCTCAACATCACTAATCATTAGGGAAATACAAATCAAAACCATAATGAGAGATCACTTCACACCTGTTGGGATGTCTGTTATCCAAAAGACAAGAGGAAACAAATGCTGGCAAGGATGTGGAGAAAAGGGAGCCCTTGCACACTGCTGGCAGGAATGTAAACTGGTGCAGTCACTATGGACAACAGGATGGCAGTTCTTCAAAAAATTAAAAATAGAATTACCATAAGATCCAGCAATACCACTTCTGAGTACACATACAAAACAACCGAAAGGAAGGTCTGGAAGAGATGTTTGTACACTCATGTTCACAGCAGCATTATTCACAAGAGCCAAAAGATGAAGCAACCCAAGTGCTTAGCAATGGATGAATGGCTAAACAAACTGTGGTATATACATGCGATGTATATACATGTGTTGGGATATTAATCAGCCTTAAAAAGGAAAAATAATCTGGCACTCGCTACAAAATAGATGAACCTTGAGGAGATCATGCTAAGTGAAGTAAGCCAGTTGCAAAAAGACAAATACCATGATTTTACTTATATGAGGTAGCAAGAGTGGTCAAACTCATAGAAACAGAAAGTAGAATACTGGTTGCCAAGGACTAGGTGAAGGAGAAGTAGGAAGTCGTTTAACAAGTACAGAGTTTTAGTTTTGCAAGACGAAAAGGTTCTGGAGATTGGGCACACAACCACTACCACTGAACTGTACATTTGAAAGTGGTTAAGGGGCTCCTGGGTGGCTCAGTCGGTTGAGCTTCCAACTTCAGCTCAGGTCATGATCTCACCGTCTGTGAGTTCGAGCCCCGCGTCAGGCTCTGTGCCAACAGCTCAGAGCCTGGAGCCTGTTTCAGAGTCTGTGTCTCCCTCTCTCTCTGACCCTCTTCTCTGTCTCAAAAATAAATAAGCATTTGAAATAAATAAATAAATAAATAAATAAATACATAAATAAAAGTGGTTAAGACAGTAAATTTTATGTTATGTGTAGTTTATCACAAATAATTTAAAAAATTTTTTGAAAAACAAACATGAAAGGACACCTGGATGGCTTATTTGGTTGAGCATCCAACTCTTGATTTCTGCTCATTATCCCAGGGTCGTGGGATACAGCCCTACGTCGGGCTCTGTGCTGAGTGTGGAGCCTGCTTAGGATTCTCTCTCTCCCTCTCCTTCTGCCCCTCCCCTGCTGGTGCTCCTCGCAAAAAAAAATAAAATAAAATAAAAATTAAAAATTAAAAATTAAAAAAAAAAACATGAAATACTTAAAGATAAATGTTTGGGGGCTCCTGGGTGGCTCAGTCAGTTGAGCGTCCGACTTCAGCTCAGGTCATGATCTCATAGTTCATGGGTTTGAGCCCCGAGTCAGGCTCTATGCTGACAGCTCAGAGCCTGGAGCCTGCTTCGTATTCTGTGTCTCCCTCTCTCTCTCTCTCTCTCTGCCCTTCCCCTGATCATGCTCTGTCTCTGCCTCTCAAAAATAAACAAACATTAAAAAAAAATTTTTTTTAAAGAGAAATGTTTAAAAATGTATGCAACACTTTTATTCTAACACTACAAAACAGTGCTGAGATTATAAAGATCACTTAAATAAACGCAGAGAAATACTGCTTTTATGGATTGGAATTTGCAATATTAAAATGTTAATTCTCCTCAAACTTATTCATAAATTTCATTCAATCCAAATCAAAATTCCTGCAGGCTTTTTTTTTCCTAGAAATTTATAAGCCCATTCTAAAATGTGTATGGGGAAAAAAAAAAAGAAAACGTGTATGGAAATGTAAAGGTTAGAGAATACCCTAAACCATTAAAAAGTATAAGGAAGAGGATTTACAACACTTGATTTCAAGACTTACTTTTAATACCACAGAAATCAAGAGTAAGGTACTGGCATTAGGACAGTCATAAAGAGCAGAACGAGAATACAGTCCAGATGTAGACCCACACATACATGGTCAACAGAATTTCTATACAGGTCCCACGGTAATTCGGTAAGGGAAAGGATCATCTTTTCAACATTTGTTGCTGAAACACTAAGGGGAAAAATGAACACTGAAATGAAGTGTAAGACTTGTACACTGAAAATTATATAACATGGCTGAAAGAAATTAAGGAAGATCTAAATGAATGGAAAGACATCCCATATTCATTCACTGAAGGACCTAATATTGTTCAGATGGCAATACTCTTCAAATTAATCTAGAGATTCAGTGCAATCCCTATCAAAATCCCAACTGCCTTTTTCACAGAAATGGGTAAGATGATCCTAAATTCAAATGAAATTGCAAGCAACTTCAAATAGCCAAAACAATCTTTAAAAAGAACAAAGTTAAAGGGCTCTTATTTCCTGATTTCAAAATTTACTACAAAACTACAATAATCCAGACAGTAATATTGGTATAAGGATAAACATATAGACCAATGGAACAGAATAGAGTACAGAAATAAACCAACAAATCTATAGGTCAACTGACTTTTAAGAGGGGTGCCAAGACCGTTCAGTTGAGAAAGAATGGTGTTTTCAGTAAGTGGTGCCAAGACAAGGGGATGTCCCTGTGCAAAAGAATGAAGTTGGACCCTTACCTCACATTCGATACTAAAATTAATGCAAAATGGATCAAAGACCTAAGCATAAAAACTAAAACTATAAAATTCTTGTAAGTAGACACAGGGTAAATCTTTGTGACCCAGAATTAGGCAATAATTTCTTAAATATGCCAACAACACAAGTAACAACAACAACAAAATTGGCCTTCATAAAAATTAAAAAACTTTTGTGCCTCAAAGCCATATCAAGAGGGGCTCCTGGGTGGCTCAGTCAGTTGAGCATCTGACTCTGGATTTTGGACCATAATCATGATCCCAGAGTCGCGGGATTGAGCCCCAGGATGGGTTCAGTGCTGAATGTAGAGGCTGCTTTAGATTCTCTCTCTCTCCCTCTCCCTCTGTCTGTCCTGCTGACCACATACACATGCACACTCGCTGGCTCGCTCTCTAAAATAATAATAATAATAATAATAATAATTTTTAAAAAGCCCTATCAAGGGGCGCCTGGGTGGCTCAGTCGGTTGGGTGTCTGACTTCGGTTCAGGTCATGATCTCACAGTCTGTGAGTTCAAGCCCCGTGTCGGGCTCTGTGCTGATAGCTCAGAGCCTGGAACCTGCTTCAGATTCTGTCTGTCTCCCTCCCTCTCTCTCTGCCTCTCCCCTGCTCATGCTCTGTCTCTCTCTACCTCAAAAATAAATTAAAAAAAAAAAATTAAAAAAAAAATAAATAAATAAAAAGCCCTATCAAGAAAATGAAGACAACACAATGGGAGAAAGTTTGGCAAATTCTGTATCCGATAAGGGATCAGTATCTAAAATATACAAAGAAATTTTACAATTCAACAAAAGACAATCCAATTAAAAAATTGGCAAAGGACTTGAATAGATAGCTCTCCAAAGAAGATATATGAAGGACCAACCAACAAACACATGAAAAGATACCCAACATCCTTAGGAAAATGCAAATTAGAACCATAATGAGATACCACTTCAGAACTACTAGGACGTTATTATCAAAGACAGATAATAAGTATTGGCGAGGATGCAGAAAAATCAAAACCCTCATACACTCTGGATGGAAATGTGAAATGCTACAGTTTATTTGAAAAACAGTGTGGAGTTCCTAAAAAATATCAAACATAGGGGTGCCTGGGTGGCTAAGTCGGTTAAGTGTCCGACTTCAGCTCAGGTCGTGATTTTGTGGTTTGTGAGTTCAAGCCCTGCATCGGGCTGTGTCTCCCTCTCTCTGCCCCTCCCTCACTCACGTTCCGTCTGTTTCTCTCTCAAAGATAAACATTAAAAAAAAAAAAAAAACTTAAAAAAAACATCAAACACAGTTACCATATGACCCAGCAATTCCAGGTGTAGGCCCAGGTGAAATGAAACGTAGGTTCACACAAAAATTTGTACTTGCGTGTCCATAGCACTGTTGTTCTTAATGGCCAAGAAGTGGGACGAACCCAAATGTCCATTAACTGATGAACAGACAGACGAAATGTGATACTCATACCATGGAATGTTATTCAGCCACGAAAAGGAATGGAAGATTAATACAGGCTATAACACGGATTAACCTTGAAAAAACAAGCTAAGTGAAAGAAATCAGGTATAAAAAACCACACTTTGTATGATTCCACTTCTATGAAATGTCTAGAATAGGCAAATAGGTAGAAAATAGATGAGTAGTTGTGTAAGGCTGGGATACATTGAGGGAAACACAGTCACTGTGATGGTTATGGGGTTTCTTTTCGGGGTAATGAAAATGTTCTAAAATTGGTTGTGGTGATGGTTGCACAATCCTCAATGCACTAACAAATCACTGAATTATACATTTAAATGAGTGAATTGTATGGCATGTGAATTATATATCAATAAAGCAGTTAAATTAAAAAAGACCAAGGGAGCTGTTGAGTCGGAGAATAAATTTTGGAGTCATCAGCATACACACGGTACTTATAACCACTAACCTCGAAGACTTCACAAGGTTGTGATACACAAAAGAATGAGAAGTAGTCCAACGACTGAGCCCCCATGCCTTTCAACATTAGAGACAGGAGGACTGAGGAGGAATCAGCAAAGGATATGAGGTCAGTGAGAGGTAGGAAAAAAGCTAGGTGAGGGTGGCATCTTGGAAGCCAGTGAAGACAACGTTTCAAGGAGACCAAATGCAGCTGGCCTTCCCAAATTGAGAACTGAGAAGGAATTATTGGATTTGGCAACACAAAGGTCCTCAGTGACCTTGTTAGAGCAGTTTCGCTTCGGCAGTGTGGGCAAATACCTGAGTGGAGTGGGTTCGAAGAGACTGGAAGGAGAAAAATCAATCAAGAAAAGAGAATTCTTAAGGAATTTGCCATAAAAGGAAGCAGAGAAATGGGGTAGTATTTGGAGAAGTAGAATCAAGAGAATCTGTTACTGTCTTCAAGATGGAAGAAACAGGAACGGTGTGCAGGCTGATAGAATGTGCCACCCGAGAAGCAACACTTTGGAGACAGAGAGGAGGACGGCTACAGCAATGCTCCTGACTCAGCAAGCAGGAATGAAATCTGGTGCACAAGTGAGGCCCTGGCCCTTACCAGGACACGGACGGATCAGACCTCCTAGTCAGTTACAGGAAAAGGGAAGGCAGCAGAGATGCAAGCAGGTGGAGAGATACAGTAGTGAGTGGCAGGAACTTGTTTCCTTGATGAAACAGGAAGTAAGGTCAGCAGCAAAGGCTGAGAAAGGAGTTTTGAGAAGAGAGGGGAAGGCAGGGACTAGTCCTCTAGGACGGTGGGAGAATGAATGAGCTGTGGAAATACGGCAGGATTCCTTGGCAGCATTCAAGGCCTGCTTGAGATGACTGATCGTGAGCTAAGAGTGAGGTCTGCAAACATGCTGGGTGTTTCCTCCAGCCCAGGAGAACACCCACAGAGTAGGCAGACATGTGGATTTAACCAGAGCTGTGGCTTAGCCAAGAAAGTGTGACAAAGCAAAAGAGGGGAAGGGGACTGAGAGTGTATTGCATGAGGCAGTGTTTGTAACGGCTGCCCTTGGAATGAAAGTTATTTAAGGAAGTAAGAGCATGAGGGGATAAGGGTCAGGGAGAAAGAAGGACTAGAAGTCCTGCTGCGGTCAAAGACCACTGAGAGGACTGATGTTATGATAAAGAGCAGAAAAACATCCTCACGAGTGGTAACTCTTACAGCTGACATGGTAAGACAACGTGTTTTAGTTCTCCACCGTTTTTCGAAACTACGAAGAATGCTGTAGGCTCATAAGCAGTAGGAAGGACACAGGGCTGAAGATCCCCATTTAATTTTTGATGGCCAAACTGACGCATTCAGTAACAATATGAGATGCTATTAATTAGAACAACTTCAGTCCCTAGTTGTGTGGGGCTGGGCAAATTCCCTAACCGCTGGGGCTCAGTTAATCTGTAAAATGGGTATAAGAGTAACCACCTCACAGGACAAAGACTGAAAGAATATATGAGAAACACAACTGAGTCTGGCACTTAGTAAGTAACAAATAAATATCGACTATCAGTAACATCATTACTAACTGCTAAGATTATGCATGTTTCTTATTTTTAAAAGATGCAATAACCAACAAAAACAGACTGTTATAAAAGCAACAGTCTCAGTAGGGAAGAGTTCAGAGACTCAAGTAGTAAGGCTGGTGGAGGTTCCACTCATTCCAGAATTTTTCCAAGTACTTTTCCCACTCTGCTCTTGTTTCTCCACTTTCTGGGGACATGGGAGAAAAGACACGTGCCATCCCAAAGGGCTGTAAGCTCATGGGAACTCTGTAAACATCAAACCTTGCCGCTGAGGGGTTCAACTTCACCCTAAACTCGATTTCCAGGTTCTGTGCCAGCACCTCTGCCTTCTGCGCACACAGCCGGCCTCAGACAGTCGCATGCAATAGCAACATCTTTAGTGAAACACCTTGAGAAGGGTACTTTTTCTTATTTACGAATATCTCACGTGTCCATTTAGGAGCAGACTAGACTTCTTTTCCAGTTCAAGTAAGATGCTCGGTTACTGTTTATTACATCACAGGTCACTGGAGGAAGGAGGAGAAATAGACCCTGGCCTGTCATCTGACAGCTATTTAGACCGTGGAGCTGTGGGAATCAAGCCCACGTGACACCCCTCCATGGGACAGAATCCCAGACAGACAGTCACTAAGTCCCAGGAGATTGCGGCAGACCCCACTGGCACACCGCCTCTTTGACAGTTTCTGTTTGCGATGCCACAAGGAAGCAAAAGCAATGGCTGAGTGCAGAGCCATCCATGGTTAGCTGCCTCTTACATCTTTCAGGCCTGGCTTGAAATGTCTCCACCCCCAGTCGCCGCCCAGGGTTTTCTTTCAGAGTAGCTGGGATCAGAGATCCAAGAGAAAAACTTCTTAGGCTCTAAGTGTAGCTACTGGCAGAAGCAATCATCTCATCAGGAAGAAAAATGGGAAAGAAGCAGCAAACTCTGGAACAAGTGAGACACACTCAGAGTGCTTCAGAATCGAAGGCCGGGAGAGAACATGGGCTCCTAGGAATTCTAGGAGCATGGGGTGATTTATTGACCAAGCATCCTCTGTAGCTGGGACTGAGCTCTGAGCTCTTTCTAGCTTATAAATTTTTTTAATAAATTTTTTTATGTTTATTTATATTTGAGAGAAAGACAGAAAGAGAGAGAGAGAGTGAGTCAGACACAGAATCTAAAGCAGGCTCCAGGCTCTGAGCTGTCAGTACAGAGCCCAACGCAGGGCTCAAACTCATAAACTGCGAGATCACGACCTGGGCTAAAGTCATATGCTTACCCAATTGAACCACCCAGGCGCTCCTCTAGCTTATAATTTAATTGCTCTATGAGAGGAATGAGAGAGGAGGGGCTTCACAATCTCTCCTTGCGGTATTCTTCATAACAACTTACAGAGAAGTTTTGACCAAAGAGTAGATATGGTCTCTGGCAAAGAAGTAAGGGGGCGAGAGCGTTTTCCGGCAAACTTCACAGTTTTATCGTGATTTCACCCAAACAGGCACAATGACTAGGGGACACGGGGAGGGATTTGCTGCGAATAGGTTCCACTTTCAGATACAAGTTTCCGGAAATGACAACAGAAACAAAAACAAAACAAAACAAAATCCACATATGCACACAGAACGATGAAGAAGACATGAAATAGAAAACGCAAGTTGTGAACCGCTAACCTGATTTCTACTGTTTTTACATATCCATTCATTCATCCACAGGGGCAAAAATCTGTAACACATACCGAAGGAATCCTGTGAGATTTCTGCTTTCTACGTTAATGTTTGAAATCTTTACAATCACTATTCTGATGATCTCAGGGATGGGGGTCGGGGGGAACAGGAAGAACTCGTGCTTCCAGATTTGCTTAAAAACAAAAAACCCCACTGATTTAGAAATTACAAATGTCAGTTACCCTTTCTGTATCTGCAGAACACCTATTAGTTCATCCTTCCCTACTCCTTCACCTGCTCAAGGGCACTTATTTCTTTTAGAACTCCCTCCTCTTTTTACAAATGCAGCCTTGAATTCCTCCTAAGTCACTCCCAGTCATGGTACAAGTTCTCCTTTTCTTTCCTATTAATTTCTTCCAGAAAGCTGACTCCAAGCTGCCTTTGCCAACCCTACAAAAATCACCAGAATGAACTAAGTATTGAACCCTTTTCCATTATGAATTCCCTTTACCTTCACCTCTAAAATTACCATCCATTACATGTATATCTTCACTGAACAACTTTTATTTTGGTACCCGTTCTGTATGTTATACCATAAATACTCAATATAGACCTTTTTAAAAAAAATTTTATTTTAAACTTTCTGAACTACTTCATTTGGCTTAAAATAGGTACTATACTCTGAAATCGACAAGAACGATGTCCCTTCTCTGAACAGCCAACTCCAAGCCCGAATCCCCTGTCAAGGGCAGTGAACAGGGTTAGTGCCACCTGCCAACTCCAGCCGGTTAATATGGACTGGGAACCCAGAACACAGGGTTGAGGAGGACTGAGTTCACACAGAGTTCCCTAATAAAGAGGGAGGGAGGTTAAGTTTTAGCACTGTCTGCCATGCTCAATGAACAAAGTTGGGGTCAGTGGCTTTTCCCTCTCTGCATAGCCTGCTGGGCCCAGCACTGGTGTGACCTACATTGCTCTTATTCTTGGTGTATCTGGAGTCCAGTCACTGTGAAACATTGCTATATTTGAAGAAAGTGTGGGTGTTTGTGTGTATGTGGTTGGGGGGAGGAAGAAAGTATCTCTTTTCTTGAGAATCTTTAACTGTTCTATAGCAACTCAAAAGAGAATGAGATGACAGTTTAAGGGGGTGGAAAAAGATGACTTCATTACAAGGAATTTCCAACCTGAGTCAAATTTCAAGTAATAAGAACTTGGGCTGGTTTTCTCCAGTTACCTCACAAATCCATCCTCCCTATTCTCACTCTAATCACAACTACATAAAATCAGTATCCCCGTGCAGTAATTTTTCTCCATGTTTCCCAAAGTTTATTAAACATCAGGGGTTCATTTACCTTTCCACTAAACCTGACTTCCCCTCTTCCCATGGCACCAAGTTATAGGTCAGACAAGTTGGCTTCAGTACCCCCATTTCATCCTATGAATCGTTCTGTGAATGTAATGTCCTCTCTGAATTCTTCCTACTCATAGATGGTACAGAAGAGTAGTAACTCTAAAAAGATTCTGGGTATCAACAGGTTCATTTGATCCATTTTCTGAAACTTCATGTTTACCAATCCTCTATCTACTATTAAGAATACTGTGGGGGTGCCTGGGTGGCTCAGTCGGTTAAGCGGCCGACTTCGGCTCAGGTCATGATCTCGCGGTCCGTTGAGTTCGAGCCCCTCGTCGGGCTCTGTGCTGACAGCTCAGAGCCTGGAGCCTGTTTCGGATTCTGTGTCTCCCTCTCTCTAACCCTCCCCCATTCATGCTCTGTCTCTCTCTGTCTCAAAAATAAATAAACGTTAAAAAAAAAAAAAAAAAAAAAAGAATACTGTGGAAGAGTTCCAAAGAGTACTGCCCAAGAGAGCTTTCTGCAATGAAGGAAATGTTCTACATCTGTGCTGTCCAATTATAGCAGTCACTAGCAATTTGTGGCTAGCGAACACTTGAAATGTGGCTAGTGTGATTCAGAAACTAATTTTAAATTTAATTAATTATAATTTAAGTAGCCACCTGTGGCTTGTGGCTACTCTATTGGACAGTGCTGTCTAGAAGAAGAAAGAGAATAAATTCAGCCGCATGAGAAAATAGAAAGCTCTAAAAGTGTATCCAGAGTACAGAGGAAGAGTTAAGGCTTCTGTGGCCACAGACATAGATCCCTGTCACAGTTGTGAGGCAGCCCCCCACAAACCCCGGAGAGGTACTGTGCTAAAAGGGTTCCCTACATGACTCAGGAGCTGCTCTTCCTCTGGGGAGTAGGAACCAAAATGAAGATGGGCTTCCAGCTTCCTGCCTCCCTGCTCTTAGTGCCTGCTTGCTCAAGAGAAAAATGTCACTGATAAGGCTCCATGGAATTTTTGAGGCAAGAACAGAAAGCAAGTAGCCAGCCCCACTTACTTTCCAAAGGAGGAAAACCAGAACCATCGAAGTGAAAAGATTTATTCATTTTTTAATTTGTTTTTATACAGTTGAAGGCAATAAGTAAACAATCCACCAACTTATTCCAAGGGATTTCAAATGTAGTTCAATGAAACACAAAAATCAACCGATGGGTTAAAAAGCGGGTGAACGAAGAACTAGTGTGCTGGAAAGTGTAGGCAAGAAACTACCCAGAGAACAGCATACAGAGCTAAAAAACTGGAAAACATGAAAAGAGTTTGAGAAACATGAAGTCGATAGAATAAGAAAGTCCAATATATGACATCTAGGATTTCCAAAAGGAAAGATGGAAGAAAATAAAAGAAAAAGCACAATTTGAAGGGATAAATGGCTGAGAATTTCACACATGCTTTGAAAGAAATGAAATCTCAGATTCAAAGACAAATAGCAAAGCAGGATAAATAAAAATAAACCAACATGGCAGCAAATTTGCAGAACACCATGAACAAAGAGAAGATAAAAAAAGCAGCTAAGAGGGGCGCCTGGGTGGCGCAGTCGGTTAAGCGTCCGACTTCAGCCAGGTCACGATCTCACGGTCCGTGAGTTCGAGCCCCGCGTCAGGCTCTGGGCTGATGGCTCAGAGCCTGGAGCCTGTTTCCGATTCTGTGTCTCCCTCTCTCTCTGTCCCTCCCCCGTTCATGCTCTGTCTCTCTCTGTCCCAAAAATAAATAAACGTTGAAAAAAAAAAAAAAAAAAAAAAAAAAAGCAGCTAAGAGAAAAAATGGATTAAGGGTTGATAAGCAGCCTTCTCAATTACAATATTAGAAGCTGGAAGATAATGAAACAGAATAACATCATCCAATTGCTGATAATAAGTAACTGCCAACCCAGATTTTTGTATCAAGCCAAATTATCATTCAATGGTGATGACAAATAAAAACACTTTTAGGCAAGCAAAACAGAGTTTACAATTAAGAAACTGAAAAAAACTTTAAAGCCTACCTCCAGAAGACAGAAATGTAACTCAGATAATAACTCAAGAAGTTAGAAAAACGCAGTGTACACCCAAGGGGAAGGAGAAGAAAAGATAAAATATGGTTAATAGCAGAAAGCAATGAAATGGGGGGGGGGGGGGGCAGAGGGTAATCAAAAACTGGTCCTTTGAAAATAAACTAAGAAAGTAGAGCTCTGGCAAAACTAATCAAGAATAAAATGTGCAAATAATATTAGGAAAGGAAAGGGGGACATAATACAAAGATAGACACAGAGATTGCCTGGAAATATATACCTTACCAAAACTGACACAAGAATAGAAAACTTGAGCATACCAATAATACTGAAGAACTTGAATGATATTAAATAAAAATTTACACACACACACACACACACACACACACACACAGCCTAGGCCCAGACAGTTTTACAGGGGAATTTTATACCAAGTTCTACCAAGCATTCATAGTACAGATATTTCCTTGTCTCTATCTGTTTCCTCCAGATCCATTTCCCTCTCTGTTCTGTTCTCTACAAGGCTAACAAGTCTGGACAAGATTCCCTCACCTCCTAAACTTCTATTGGGTTCTGTCAATGGGAAGCACCAGCAGAAGATGAGGACAAGATGATAGAGAAGCTGGGTTGCTTATTCCCTGGCTCTCTCTTTACCTTGCTATGGTATGGCAATGGTTTCATTCTTCTATGTAAGCCCACAGTTCTGTGGGACATCTTTCCCTGGGCGAGAGTTTTCACCAGGTTTTATAATGACTTCCCTCCCCCTTGTACCTCAGATCTAGGAGGGGCAACAGATTTCCACTGTGGCCAATCTCCAGGTGCTTCACCCATCCATTGTTCATTCCTTCAATCCTGCCCACACCTTTGTAAACCCTCTCTTCAAACAAATTTGATTCAATTATCTCTCTGAGTACACCATCTGTTTGCAGTCAGAACTGTAATAGGCTTTTATAAAACTCTTTTAGAAAAGAATAAACATATACATATTCCTAACTCCTTTTAAAAGTCTACATTAATCTTAATAGCAAGAGAAGAAAAGAAAATTGAGTGAAATTTCATCACATATATACAGGAATCCCAAGTAGAATATGGATGTATTAAATCTAGCAATGTATATGGGATGGTTTGCTTCAAGAATATAAGGGCGGGTGCCTTGGTGGCTCAGTCAGTTAAGTGTCTGACTTCAGCTCAGGTCATGATCTTATGGCTCAGGAGGCTCTCTGCTGTCTGCACAGAGCCTGCTTCAGATACTCTGTCTCCCTCTCTCTCTGCCCTTCCCCTGCTCATGCTCCCTCTGTCAAAAATAAATTAACATTAAAAAAAAAAAAACAAGTTAAACATTAAAATATCTAAAAAAAAAATAAAAAAGGATATGTTAAACATTATAAAGTCGGGGCACCTGGGTGGCTCAGTCGGTTGAGCATCTGACTTCCACTCAGGTCATGCTCTCACAGTTTGTGGGTTAGAGCCCCGCATCAGGCTCTGTGCTGACGTCTTGCTCAGAGCCTGGAGCCTGCTTCAGATTCTGTGTCTCTTTCTCTCTCTGCCCCTCCCCCGGTCACGCTTTGTCTCACTCTGTTTGTCAAAAATAAATAAGTGTAAAACATTATAAAGCCTATTAATGTAATCATTAACAAATGAAAGGAGAAAGACCATCTGACTGAATGTAAGGGAAAAATCTGATAGAACAGCCACCTGTGATACTTAGTTTAACAAATTAACAATAGAAGGGAATGAAGGAAATTTATCAAAAACAAACACAATGGTTCCAATGCAAGGAACACTCCCTTTAATAGGAGGAAAACAAGGATGCCCATGATTACAGATTCAAATAAACTTTTTACTGGAGGAACTAGCCAGCAATCTTGAAAGAAAGAGAAGTGACACACAAAAGGATTAGAAAAGAAGAAACTAAGTAGTCATTATTTGTAGATGTGATTCTCGGCTTTTCTCTGTAGATGTTTTCCATTATAACTATTATACTCATTCTCTCTCTCTATAAGAGTTCAGCAAATTTGCTGAATATACAAGAAATCTGAAATGATTAAAAAAATTTAAAGCTATTTACAGTAATAACCCCAAAACAAGGTATCTGGTGATAAATCTAACAAAAGGGATTCAAGACCTTTAAAAAAGTATAAAGTTTTATCCAAAAACATTAAGCAATAATCTTATAGGTTATATTTACTGATCACTTACTATCTGCTGGGCACTGTTCTGAATGGTATGGCTATGCCTATATACTAGTTTAATTCATACAATGGTCCCATATGATAGATACAATTATTATCAGCCTCACTTTAGAAATTAAGGCACAGGGTAAATCACTTGCCCAAGATTCCAAAACTAAAAATCAGCTACACTGAGATTCAACTCTAAGGCAGTCCGGCTCCAAGCCTGCAACCTTAACCACTACCCCACAGGGCCTCTCCCAAAAGGGGGATCCCACTCTTCCCACGAAGGCACCTCTGGCTTAGCTGAGTTAAGCCTCCACGAGAGAGTCTCATGTCATGCTGAGGCAGATTTGACCTGAAAGAAGCCCCTATCTCAACAGGTGGGATCACAGCAAAAAGTTCAGGAGCAAAGGTTGGAACTGGATCTGCTTGGGTTCTGACGAAAACACACCTCAGCATTAGACCTAGCCACCCCTTCAGACACTGTGTCACTTTTAGATCATGCGGTTTTATTCAGGTCTTCCTAGTAACATCTGAGGATTCTGGGTGATGGAAATGCAATATTGATTTGTACAAACTCTGCAATTTTTCTGCAAATCTGCAATCATTTCAAAGCTTTAAAAATATTTTAAAATTTGGGGTGCCGTGGTGGCTCAATCCGTTGAGTGGCCAACTCTTGATTTTGGCTCAGGTCATGTTCTCATGGTTTGTGGGTTCGAGCCCCACAATGCGCTCTGTGCTGGCAGTGCAAAACCTGCTTGGGATTCTCTCTCTCCCTGTCTCTGTGCTCCTCCCCTGCTCACATGCTCTCTCTCTCTCTCTCAAAATAAACATTTAAAAAAAAATTTTTTTAATATTTTAGAATTCTATTATATCTGTAAATTCAATCCCATCAGAATCACGGGCAGACTCAATTTTATAAAGATGGCATTTTATAAACTCAACGTAATTCCAATAAACACCCTAACAGTTTTTCTCCCACAGAAGGTGACAAAGCTGATTCTAGGAGCAGAAAGTGCCAAAAATAGCTAACTGGTTTTTGTTGTTTTTATTGTTGTTGTCTATAACATACAGAAAGAACTGTTTATTCTGCTGTTTGCAATACAAAGACATAGGGAAATGTTACTGTTTGTGCAACACAGTAAGGGAAAATTTTTAAACTGCCCATTAGGGTCACTTGGCCAGATGTCCTGTCATGAAGAATACCAGTTATAAACAGAGCAGCCCTAGGACTCTGTATTTCATTTTGCTTATTCTATCCTGATTCCCTTATCTGTCCCCTAGAAAGCTTCACTTAGCACAGCTTTGAAAAAGAATAACAAGATGAAAGGATTTGCCCTTCCACACAGCAAGATAAAGCCACGGTAATTAAGAAAGTGTTAGCACAAGGATAGACAAATTGACCAATGGTACAGAACAAGAAGCCCAGGAACAAATACAGGTCAGGAAGGAAACTTGATATATGACAGAGGTGGCTTTGCAAATCAGTGGTAAAGGACTTTATCATTCTTCACTTGCTGCTAGGAGAGCTAGTATTCCCATGGAAAAGAAAATATACCCTTATCCAGCCCCATCCAAACAATTTAACTCTCCGGGATTAAAGACTTAAATATGAAAGGCAAAACTTAAAAGCTTTTAGAAAAAAGTGTAAGAAAGTGATAAGCAAGTCTTTCTTAAGACATAAAACACATATGGCATAAGGAAAAACACTGGAATATTCAATTACACAATTAAGTTAACTATAACAAATCACGAAAGAATAAAGAGATAAGCCACAGGGGCACCTGGGTGGCTCAGTCGGTTGAGTGTCCAACTCTCGATTTCGACTCAGGTCATGATGGTGGCATTGGGGCCCGTTAAGCTCTGTGCTGGTGGCGCACTCCTGCCTAGGATTCCCTCTCTCCCTCTGCCCCTCCCCCACTCACTCTCTCTCAAAATAAACAAACATTAAAAAAAGAGAGAGATAAGCCACAAACTGGGAGAAATAATCTGCATTACATACGACAACAAATAATTATTGTCTGGGAACAAAACAAAAACACAAATTCATACAAACTAGTAAGAAAAGGATAAACTATCCAACATAAACATCAAAAGACATGAACAAGCGTTTCATAGACAAGGAAACATTTTGATTAACTAATACTGATGTATTAGTTATATATGAATACATATTATCAAATATATAACAAAATCAGAGTGATATGCCATTTCATACCCACCAGAGCTTGCCAAAAATTAAAGTATGATGATATCACGTTTTGGCAAGGACATAGAGGGAGTAAAAATATGCTATTTTGGGAATGTAAATCGGTACAAGTATATTGGAGAGCCACTGGGCAATATCTCATTTAAGCTGAAAATACATACACTCTATGATCCAGCTATTTCACGACTAAGGATGTACCCTAAAAAAACCTCTCACTCGGGTATGTAAAGAAACATAGAAAAAATTCTCAAAGCAACTGAAAATAACTTCAATACCCATTATAAGGGAATGGATCAATAAATGGTGATATTAAAAAAATTTTTTTAATGTTTGTTTATTTACTTATTTATTTATTTATTTAGTAAGAGACAGAGAGAGCAAGCACAAGCCAAAGAGCTCTAGCAGGGGAGGGGCAAAAAGACAGAAAGAATCCCAGACAGGCTCCGCACTGCCAGCACAGAGCCCAACTCTGTGTTGGGTTCAAACTCACAAACTGTGAGATCATGACCCGAGCTGAAATCAAAAGTCAGATGCTTAACCGACTGAACCACCCAGGTGCCAATAAATGGTGATATTTGTGATACAGTCACACAACAGAGTGCAACAGTGAAAATGAATGTGTCAACACGAACAATAAGTAGTACAATGGATTTACAGATCTCAAATCCATTTGGGATATACAGAGGGATATGAGAGGACAGAGGCATTATGATAAAGTTTATATGAATTAAATGAATATCGTTTTAGACAGAAACATGCAATAAAACTATGAACATATAAAGGATGATAAACAGGAGAGCCAGGCAGTCATTACCTTTGGGGAGGGAAGGAAAAATATGGGAACTGGGTGGATTTATGCAATTACATCTGTAACAGTTTATTCATAAATCTGTTTGATAGGTAAATACATTACCTCTTTTGAATGTCTAAAGTAGATTTTTAAAAAAGGTTCCAAGAGACCAGAGCTCCTATTCAGAGCCACACCACTACCTGATTTCCTGAAATGTACCAAATTGACAGAGTATAAACCCCTGTGACTTCCATTTTTCTTTTTTTTAATTTTTTTTAATGTTTTATTTATTTTTGAGACAGAGACAGAGCATGAACGGGGGAGGGGCAGAGAGAGAGGGAGACACAGAATCTGAAGCAGGCTCCAGGCTCTGAGCTGTCAGCACAGAGCCCGACGCGGGGCTCGAACTCACGGACCGCGAGATCATGACCTGAGCTGAAGTCGGACGTTTAACCGACTGAGCCACCCAGGCACCCCTCCATTTTTCAGTCATAGGACTGAAGCTTTAGAGTTCATCTAATATGAGTGAATGGACAAAAAAAGGAAGGGTCAGACCCTATGACAAGATGTACCCTGGGGACCCTCAAGGAAAAGGGAGGCAAGGAAATAATTCTTGTTATTTTATAAAAGTGATTATCACCTCCCAGAAAAAGCATTTGACAACATACAGCTTCCATTCATGATAAAAACCCTCAACAACATAGGTCTAGAGGGAACATACCTCAATATAACAAAGGCCATATATGACAAACCCACAGCTGACATCATACTCAATGGGAAAAAACTGAGAGCTTTTCCCCTAAGGTCTGGAAAAAGACAAGGATGTCCACTCTCACCACTTTTATTCAACCAAGTACTAGAAGGTTCTGGTCACAGCAATTAGACAATAAAAAGAAATAAAAGGCATCCAAACTGGTAAAGAAAAAGTAAAACCTCCACTATTTGCAGATGGCATAACCCTAAAGACTCCACCAGAAAAAAAACTATTAGAACTGATAACTGACTTCAGTAGAGTAGCAAGATACAAAATCAATGTACAGAAATCTGTTGTATTTCTATACACTAATAATGAAGCAGCAGGAAGTGACATTAAGAAAACAATTAACATTTGCAATTGCACCCAAAACAATAAAACACCTAGAAATAAACTTAACCAAAGAAGTGAAAGACCTGTACTCTGAGAACTATAAAACACTGATGAAAGAAATTCAAGACAACACAAAGAAAAGGAAAGACATTCCAGGCTCTTAGGTTGGAAGAACAAATATTGTTAAAATGTCTATACTAACCAAAGCAATCTACACATTTAATGCAATGCCTATCAAAATACCAACAGCATTTTCCACAAAACTAAAATGAACAATTCTAAAATCTGTATGGAACCATAAAAGACCCCAAATAGCCAAAGCAATCTTGAAAAAGAAAAACAAAACTGGAGGTATCACAATCCCAGACTTTTCACGTTATGGTACAAAGCTGTAGTAATAAAAACAGTATGGTACTGGCATAAAAACACACACAAAGAGGGGCACATGGCTGGCTCAGTCAGAAGGACATGTGACTCTTGATCTCAGGGTCATGAGTTCAAGCCCCACTTGGGGTGTACAGATTACTTAAATAAAACAAAATTTTTTTTAAAAAAAGGTTAAAAATAGAACTACCCTACAACCCAGTAATCGCACTACTGGGTATTTATCAAAAAAGTACAAAAACACTAATTCAAAAGTGTTTGTTTATTGCGGCATTATTTACAATAGCCAAACTATGAATGCAGCCCAGTGTCCATAGATAGATGAATGGATAAAGAAGATGGGGAATATATGTATGTATATATATACATACGTATACACACACACACACACACACACACACACACACACACACACCATGGAATATTACTCAGCCTTACAAAAGAATGAAATCTTGCCATTTGCAATGACGCAGATGAAGCTAGAGAGCATAATGATAAACGAAATAAGTCAGAGAAAGACAAATACCATGTAATTTCACTCATATATGTAACTTAAGAAACAAAACAAACAGGGGCGCCTGGGTGGCTCAGTAGGTTGAGCGTCTGACTTCGGTTCAGGTCATGATCCCACGGCCTGTGGGTTCGAGCCCCACGTTGGGCTCTGTGCTGACAGCTCGGAGCCTGGAGCCTGTTCCGGATTCTGTGTCTCCTCCTCTCTCTGCCCCTCCCATGCTCATGCTTTGTCTCTCTCTGTCTCTCAATAATAAACGTTAAGAAAAAAAAAATTTTTTTTAAAAGAAACAAAACAAACAAGCAAAGGGTAAAAAAAAAAAAAAAGAGAAAGAGAGAGAGAGAGAGAGACAAACCAAGAAATAGACCCTTTAATATTAGAGAACAAACTGATGGTTAGCAGAGAGGAGGTGGGTGGCGGGGGTGGGTAAAATAGGGGATGGAGATTAAGAGTATACTTATCATTATGGGCACTGGGTGATGCATGGAATCACTACATTGTATACCTGAAACTAATGTAACACTGTATGTTAACTACACTGGAATTAAAATTAAAAACTCCATTTAAAAAGTGACCATCACTTTTACCTTAAGTGTTTCGAACTCCTTAGGCAAAAGATACTTTGTAATTATGGGATCAGTTAAAAATGTTGAGCCTACACCATATCACCCAAGAAAAAGTAGTCCGCTCAGGGAAGCAGAGGTTCCTCTTGCTCTTTCCTCATTTCAAGGCCATCCCCGAAGGATGGATCTGTAATCCTACAGGCCTGATAGCTTCAAGGCCCAGAAATCCCCCTCTGAGTCCCTTGTTTGGGCCTTGTTTTCTATTGCTGGTTCTTAGGCATCAAACGCTGACTTCCTGTTCCCCTTTTTTTGAGCTCTGGGGCCTTGGAAGAACTGGTAAGAGGCTTTGAAGAAAAGTACAAAGCCAGGAAAACAGAGTGGAGACAGCTATGACTTTCCAAAGGAAAGCAAATCTTAACACAGTTGTAATAAGCTTTCAGACTTTCCTCTGTCTGTAGCTTACATAAGACTGGTTCAGACACAAGGACTGAAGAGTTGTAAGTCACTGAATTTGGGAACAGTTAAAACTCAGATTTGGGTAGATGTTGAGGATAGCATTCTGGATGCTGATAGCATAATCCTTGCTAGTTCTAAACTCTTACTATCTCTAGTGTATCCTTTTCAACATCCTACAGAGGGCTGGCTGTGTAATGTGTTCACTTTGGGTGTCGTTCTAAACACTTTATTAGACCTAAAATCTTAAGAGCACAGATGACCTCACATGAATTGTCTCCTTGCAAAGTAGTCTCATGGTCAGTGTCAAGTGCCATGCCACCATTTCACAACATAGAAAAAGGAGGCACACTTGTGACTCCTACATTCTCATCATTAGGTCCACAGCCTTCCCTTAACAAGAAAAGTGATGCTCTTCCTGTAAATTGGCCTCAGGGCCTCTGACCCAAGGCCTCCGTTTCATGATCCTTTCACACTACAAAGGTGTTTTAATGAACTGAGTTTGAATGTCAAACTCCAATCTCATTGGTCATGCTACTGTGGCTATTCACTGAGCACAGTCCTCCCCATTCTATTCTGCTGTCCTGCACTTTGAATTCAGGGCTCACTGTCAGCATGGAAAGCACCAGAGTTCTGATATGGCAGCCTCTGGTTATGTTCTACCCAGGGATTTATCATCCACAACCTACTCAAATCCCTCCCCCAACAGCTACCAAAAATTCCCCTGGTGAGAAATGCTATTATGAGAAGGAGTGGCTGCTTTGTGACTCACACTGTTTCATTAAAAAGATTTTTTTTTCAAACAAATTTTCAGTAGAAGAATCCAAAGGTTTTCCAAAGCCACAGCAAAAACAGAACAGCTCACAATACTATTTCTCAAAGGTCTGCCACTTCATAGGCGATTCCTATACCTCAAAATACTGCAGATGCTTAGATTCGCCATCCTTTTATGTTGCACTTGGCCTCCGGGCCGAGAGAGGAGGTAGGGAATAGATGAATTAAACACAGCCAACAAGACTGGGCTGGTCAGATATTAAGGTGGAAGGCAGCTAGTGTGCAAGCCAGCCCTCACCACAGGTATTAGACTTGCCAGAGTTCTCTAGGGCAACCGGCTGCAATGGTATGAATATTTTAGTCAGATCTGACCAGGACTGAGGAAAACTAATAATATATGGTGTACATGAGTATTTGGTGATGCTTGTTATAGTAGTGAGTGGCATTCTAACAAAGTTTCTCTGGAAAGCTGACTTAGATGGCATTATATCTTAGTGGGCGTTAAAAGTGTAAATGATCTAAGTAGAAGAGAACAATTGCACAGAAAGTTAATATTTATGGTAGTCAAGTACTTCATTGGTTTGAGTTGGAATCCCAAGGACTCCCTCAAATCCTTGTAGGATTTCCAGAGTACTTAGGCAAGTGGCGGGATAAAAGAATTCTAATGGCCCTCACTAAGGAAAAGCACCCTCTTAGCAGGAAAAAAAGGGTTATTGAAGAAGAAACAAGTGCAAATATCTCCAGAGAGTTGAGCAATGTGGGCAAAATGACCAAAATGGCTGGGGCCTAGAGTTTTGGGTTCTCCTACCTCTGTCCCAAATCATTGGGAGACTCCAGATTTAAGTTTCTCCCGCATGCTAACAAATCAACTTTGACCTTAAAAGACATTGTACAGCAGAGGTGACCAATTTTAGAACAACTTCTTGTGAAGTATGGCTTATTTAATTATACTTTTTAGAGGGCTAAAGGTACTACCGGGGAGAAAGCTGGAGCCAAGCTACGACAAGTCTAATTCACTAAGATAAAGATGACTGCATAATTCCTAAATATAAGGTGAGGTTTCTCCAAAAATCAAGGCACCCTCTTAGAGCTAAAGTCCACATTAAGTCTCTGAGCATGGAGCACTTTTTTTAAAACCCTTTACTCTCAGCAAAAAAATACTTGACTATAACACACATTTAATAATCATTTGGGGGAGGCGAGGAGGACATTTGGTCACCAATGTTGGCTATCACAAACAAGCCTTTAAAAATCACTTAAAATAGCACTGAGTATCAACAGTGTCTGGAGCTCAGAGACGTACAAGGGTTAAAACTGTTCCTCATATTTCCTTATGGGTATTTGTGGCTTGGGATAAATTTTATAGAGACAAGATTACTAAAGTGGTGGATCATGCTTCTAGAAAACAGTTTTCAATGACGAGAAAGAAAAGTGGTCCTAGGGACGACAAAGATGCTGAAGCCAAATATACACATGAAGAGCCTGAAAAACAGTTTTTCCTTTTGATATTCTCATTGAGAAGATAAAGGACCACTTGCATTAGGATATAGGAGGAATTTTTAACAAGGGCTTGACTAGAACCACAAAGAAATGATTGCCTACTCTAGCCCAGCAACAGGGTTTAGGAAAGAATTAAGAGTATCAGTGAAGAGTAAGGAGGAAATACCATCCATGTAGCAGCCTCGTGGACAAAACCTTGAATTCGTTCATCCAAGAGAAAAACTGAGGAAGAAGGGAAAATGTCCCATAAGCTGCAATATTCAGACTCTCTCTTACGGAGTAAGGAAGCAAAGATCCTTAGAAATAACAAAGTAATGCTAATCAGTCTTGTAATGAACATACCTTCCCACCACCCGACACAGGTCCTAGTATACTGGAGGCACTCAATAAATACCAATTGAATAAATAAATGTCTTAGTGCAACAGATCTCCATACGCACACTCAAAAAGTCTCCTACTTTTGGGTCTGCAAGAGAAAAGGAAAAATAGGTATTTTGTCCATCTAAAGTTTAGATTCATTCTAGGATCTTGACTTGTCTAGTTGCTGGCTGGGGATACATAAAAGAGGACACATATCCGTAAGCCCTTCAATAGCACAAGCAGCCAAAGGCAGCTGTGCCTTAGAATGAAAATCAGGGGGAAGACAAGCACAGAAGGAAAGGAGACATTGCCAGACTCTCTTCTGTTCTGAGCAACTTCAATTCTCAGGACCAAGGCAGCCGGGCTCATGCCTCCCTCCTGGAGAAAAATGCTTAGTTCCATGTAAAAGAAAACCGTCAAACAATGAGCAATGCTCTTGCTGGGTGACGCTACCCTCTGGGAGCAGGTGAAAGGAACATTTGTATGGATCCTGCTTAGGAGATACTTGATCCGTTTAGTAATATTGAGAAGCATGCTAATGAGTGCACCAAAAAAAAAAAAGCATCATTTCTTTTTCTTAGATCATTTCTTTGTGAGTTCTTTCTCTGGGAAGAGAATTTTCAGAATCATTTGTTACAAATTTAGATTCTTGGGTCTCTCCTTAGCTCCACTGAATTCTGGGAGCGAGGTCCAGTCATCTGCACTGTTAACAAACCCCCTAGAGAATACTGGGCAAAGTCAAGTTAGAAAACCCTTTGAACCATTCACAGAAATCAGGGGAGCTTGTTTATGTCTGCCTCCTTCTTGTTATAGACCCAAAGAGGGCACTAGAAATTATAATGCCTCCTGTAACTTGGTGTTTACAGGGACCCAGTGAATTCCCCCTTCCTCTTTACTTCCAGCAGAGGAAGGCTGTACTGTCACTTCTAACAACTCCAGGTAGAACTCACTGTAAACAGTCTCATCAGGAGAGAAGCTACCCCAGCTGCTACTTTAAGATTAAACCTGGCTCAGGGCACCTGGGTCGCTCAGGCGGTTAAGCATCTGACTCTTGGTTTTGGCTCAGGTCATGATCTCACAGTATATTGGGATCGAGCCCCATCTCAGGTTCTGAGCCCGCGGCACAGAGCCTGCTTGGGATTCTCTGTCTCCCTCTCTCTTTGCCTCTCCCTGGCTCAAGTTCTCGAACTCTCTCTTTCAAAAATAAATAAATAAACATTAAAAAAAGATAAACATTTTAAAAAAGATTTTAAAAAAAGACGAAACTTGGCTCTTTATTTGCTTCTCACTTTCAGGTTGTTGGTCTTCAGGTTATTCAATCACACCTACAACTCACCCCTCAAATATCAAGACCAGGAACCTGGGGCACCTGGATGGCTCAGTCAGTTAAGCCTCAGACTCATGATCTCACAGTTCATGAGTTGCAGCCCTGCGTTGGGCTCTGTGCTGACAGCACGGAGCCTGCTTAGAATTCTCTCTACCTCTCTCTCTGCCCCTACCCCACTTGTGTTCTCTCTCTCTCTCAGAATAAATAAACTTAACAACAACAACAACCAGGAACCCAACTGTTGCATTCAAGGATAAACCTTTGTTCTTATGAGAAAAGGAGATTCAGAAGTGAAAACTGCTGGGTCTCTGAGAAGTTCCTTTTCATATTCAAGCCTGTACCCACAGTAATCACTAGAGACAGTCTGATACACACTAGGCCATGACAAAGCTTAGAAAAGAAACAGATGGCAATTTATACTCCTCTAACATTCTAAAAGACTGGGATTAGGTTTTAGGTTTTGAGCTAACTTTGAGATTCTAGTACTATAATCTCAGTGACCCACTATCGTTAAAAACACCCCTATTTTAGGGGCACCTGGGTGGCTCAGTCGTTAAGTGCCCAACTCTCAGTTTCAGCTCAGGTCATGATCTTACGGTTTGGTGGGTTTGAGCCCCACATTAGACTCTGCGCTGACGGTGCAGAGCCTGCTTGGGATTCTCTCTCTCTCTCTTTTTCTCTCTCTCTCTCTGTGCCCCTCCCATACTCATGTTGTCTCTGCCTCTCTCAAATAAATAAACTTAAAAAATATATATTAAAAAAACAAAAAAAACCTATTTAAGGGTAAGCAGAAATGAGACTCGTCCATTTAAGTTACCACCACTGCTCTATGAATTTGTTTCCAATTCTGAAACTGTCAAAATCGAAATTTAGTTTTATAACCAGATTTGCCAAAATTTTAGTGCCCAATAAGCTTGGGTTGAATATCACATTTGTAAAATACAAAGCATGTTCCTTTTCCCAAAAGGAACTAGAGGTGTATTTCTCTGGTGCGGAGTGGCCTGGCTCAGAGTATTCCTTATGACATATTTGGGGTGTGTCTTTGTTTAATAGCAAAATGTACACGTCCCATAAAGCAAACACTTTAAGAGTGAAACCATTGTTTCTTCCAACATCCTTCAAACCTCAATGAGGAAGAGTTGACTGTGAACTTCAAGGAATCATCAGCTTCTCAAGGGAACTTTTTTTTACTGTATAGAAAATAAGCCCTCATGGTAACAAAGAACTAAAAACTGTGCTTTACCGCAAAATTTTCATTAAGAATAGAACTTTTGCAGAGCAGGAGAGCCATCATGGTCTTTGAAGACCACAGAATGCTTTCCTTCCCCAGAAACCATGTAAAGGACCATGACCTCTCGCACACCTATGGTGAGGCACAGGGAGGCTGTCTGATCCACTCCAATAGGGTTGGCAACTCTCTTTAATTATTTAAGAAGAGACAATTAAATCACTTGAGAACGCTAGCATGGTGGCAAAATAGAATCCATGAGATATCCTGCTAGCATGTTCAAAGATTTATCAAAAGTTACCTTCTATCAGCCCCAGTCGAAGACTTGGTGACAAGAGAGAACAGTTTAGATTTTTCTGAATATGCACGTGTGTACGTGCACATGGCTAAGAAGCTGGATTGAAACCCTCAGTGACCATTGTATAGCAGGACCCAGAAAATAGGCAACCTCTTCCTTCTAACATGGTGGATCCTCTGTTTCCCCCAACATCCAGTAATCCATGTTCTGAGATCAACAGGACCACCAAAAAAGAATGACCAGACCTCCAGAACACCACCGAGAAAACCACTAGGGGGTTAAACACCTTAAAGCAAAATTTATATTTTAATGTGGAAAGAAAGGGACACTAACTCTCATCTTATAAAGCAGCTCTTCTCAATGGCATTCATTATTATCAACGGCCTGTCGATGTAGGTCAGATTTCAGTAGAGAGCACTAGCTTCCATTCTGGAGACACAGTTCACACAGTTCTAAACCTCTCTGCCCAGCAAATTCTGCAGCGATGAAAGGCAGAGAACTATCAGAGAAGTGCCCCTACAGGAACACCACCTTCCTTTTGTATGTTATTTGGCTTTTGTAAACACTGTCTCACGAGACCCTCACCCTCACCATGACTCGGAAAGGTAAGCAGGACAGGTGTTATCTCCACCTTACAGGTGACAAAATGGTGACTCTGAGGCTAAATGACTCACTTGCCCACGGTCACAAGTCAGGCAGTTAACTCGTAGTGCCACCAGTAGATGAGCCTAGCCCTGTGACTCGCAGGCCAGTACAATTTCCAGCACGCTACCCAGCTTCCCGGCGTTTCAGGATGACAGGCCGTGGAGTGTAATGGTCAGGAGCCCAGGTTCTCACGCGGGAGGCCTACATTCCAATCCCAGCTCTGCCACCTCTTAGCTATTTGACCTTGTGGAGGCTCCTCACCCTCGTCCTGTATCTCAGGCTCCTCACCCGTAAAATGGGAATAAAAACACCCACCTCTTAGAATTGTCGTGACGATTAAAAGAGATGATGGACACGAGGCACTCCGATTCGTTCACTCGAGAAGTATTTGCGCCAGGCACACACAGTGCAAGAGACACAACAGGGAGCAAGAGGCGCAGCCCTGCTCTCATGAAGCTTAAAACTCAAACTAAATAGAAAAAGTAAAAGGATAAATAAAACACTTATCAAGTGTGTTAAGTGCTGTTAAGGTAATAGGTGACTCACCCATTACCATGAGGGAGGCAATTTTTAAGAGTGGCCTCTGAGGAGAAATTTAAGTAGAACTCGAAGGGACCAGAAAGAGCTATCCCGTGTACCGAATGGAAGGAAAAGCATTCCAGTTATAAGGGTCACAACCTGGGGAAGTGTAGGAACAGATGCGACGGCTACGTATCCTCACAGGCTTTCGGGAACAACCTTCACAGGCTGACTGCCAAAGATTTCCACATCTGTTTTAAAAATAACAAAGATGAGGCTCAAGAGAGGTGACGTGTCTTACCCAAGGTCATAGCTACTCCCAGGAGGGGCCGAGACCCCAGTATCCGACCTCCAGATACAACGTCAGCTCACTCCCTCTGAGGAAGCTTCGTGTACATTGAGCTCCCCTACTTATTTCACTGACAACTGTTTTCTGTGCCCATGAAGAGTTCCAAAAGCACCTTAAAAACACAAGCAACAACATCACATCAACTTCCAGGCATCTACTCAATTGTGCACTGAAATCCTTAGGCTTCCACTCTTGTGACACAAGAGCAAAAAGTGCTTGGACCTTACTCAAAAGCTCCAAAATAGAAACAAGTTTCTCCTCTTACAGCAACAAACAAGAGAGGAAAAGGATGTCCTGGAAGGAAGATCCTGTGGCCCGTTCCGGAAAGTGAGACAGAACCACCATTGCACAAAAGTGGAAATATGAAGGTTCACATCAAGTGAACTGCAAAGGAAAAATTAATTATTTAATTTTGAATAAAACAATGAATTCCTAAAGCAGTGGCTTTCAATCAGGGTGATGCCCCCCCCCCCGCCCCCACTCGAGCATTTGGAAACTTTGTGGAGGCATGTCGTAGGCATGTAAGGCAGGCCATGTCTTACAAAAGGACAGGACGGTCCTACAAAGAATTTCTTACCTGAGGCACCTGACTGGCTCATTCCATAGAGCATGAGTTGGGCATAAAGATTACTTTAAACCACATATATGTGTGTGGGGGTGTGTGTATAAGTAATTTCAAAAAAGAGGGTATTACCCAAAATATTAGGAGCAGCCTCACACACACTTTATTATCAATCCCAAAGGGATTAATATGCCCCAACTTTCCCTGTATTCTCATGGTTCAGTGGCTCTTCCTACCCTCACCACAGCTGGATGAAAAAAAATTAAACTCAGGTTTTACAGCTTAAGAGTCTGAAATTTTGGAATCCAACTGTAAGCTCTTAACTCCAACATGGAACCTGGTACCAGGTGGCATAAGGAAATGAAGTTTCTAGCAAGAGACAGATAAGAAATTTTAGCAAAATGCAAACTCCTTTCCCAGACAAGGGTCTATATAACATTACATTTGTTTTGCAACACACAAAATTCTGTGATTTTAGAGAGAATCTTCTTACAGTGTTTTTCAGTTTAAAATCGGATACTAACGACGGTTCTTTCAAAAACTTAACCACAGTCATCTCACAACTATAGCTAACTCTTTCTGGACCAAATTTTGTGGAGAAAAAAATTTTAATTTCAACATGTCTAAAAATGATCAAATGTCTCGAAGTGCCCAAGGCAGTCACACCTTGCATCTCATTCAGAGCAAGAGACTGATGCAGGTCGAGGAAGCTCCAATGATATCTAGAGGTCTGTTCAGGGACTAAAATACCATTTTAGCAATTCAAAAGCCACTTTCAAGTGGTACCCTAAATCAGTCACTATTTCCCCCTCAAAAAATTACTCCACAAATTAAAGTTTATAGAACTGAACCAAAAGCCAACCTATTACCAGAAATGAAAAAAGCTTCAAAAAGTCTTCCCTATTTCAACCATAGCTAGAACAGCGATCCAATAGATACATCCTCCAGAAAGCAATCTTTCTTCTTTCTACACAATACCTAGATTTTCTTCCCTCTCTCAAAGAAGTCTGAATACGTTAACTTCTTCACTCCAACTTGCCAATTAGCAAATAGCGGCCCCACGCCCTCGTGACCAATTTTCTAGAAGCCTAACCTGGCTTCTCAGGTTAGCTGAGCCGATAGACCTGTTTTCCTCCAGAAGCTCCTGCCAGTGCCTTTTCCGCCCTGCCACTCAGGGCCTGGGAAACCCTCCTCCAGCTTTTTGCTGGCCTGTCACCAGAAGTTCACAAAATGAATTCATCCAGATTCTTTGAATCCGCCTCTTGCCCTGTGATGTACCAACAGCCAGGCAATCAAGCGCCACCTCCCCATTACAAAAAGATACAGACCACCAGGAAGACCTAGCACTTAGCATGGAGGAGAAGAAAAAAGATGGAGGGATGCGAGAGTCATGGAGCCAAACCTACTGCATGCAGCACCCGCCACCAGAGCCCAGGTCCTGCAAAGCCTCAGAGGGAGGTTCCCTGGCTAGGCCCTCCATTCAGCAGGCCACACCTGTCTATATGCCAGCAGCCTTCCGGCTGCTCCATTTTTACCAATTCAAACGGATCTCCAGCAGGAGACTGGCAAAATTGGGCACCCCCTTCTCCCAGCGAAAGTGAGAGCCCTAATCCAAACAACACTTGCCCCCAATTTTCTTTCCTTTCACACTCTTTGTTCGAGAGACACTGCTTGGTCAAAGTGGATCCCCCTCTCTGCTAACGGTGAGGCAGGCACAATGCTGCAGTGACAGAGAGGAAGCCTCGAGGCCGACTTGTTACAAGCCAGACAAAACCTCCTCTCTGAGGATGGTGATGCCAATAAACGGGACTTCAATAGGCAGGTTTTGCTCTGCTCATCCACAAGTGAATCAACGCCTGAAGTCCTAATACGCCCGGCTCCGCAGCCTCGCAGGAAGCCTCTTTTCTAGAGGATAGATATCCCATTCATCCCCAGGAACCAAAGGGAAAGCAGACAGATCCAGGTCGCGCACTCCATTTCCAAATCTTCGCAAGCGCGCGAAGGTCTGGGGCGCCCCGACGCGCCCTCCCTTGCACTCCACCCTCCGAGGCCTCCACCGCCCGCGGACTCACCACTGTGCGAGCTGAACCACCTGGGTGCGATGTGCAGAGGTAGAGCATCCGCCAGCGAGGCTCGGGAGCCTAGGTACAGCATCCCGTCTCTATGGTGACCGCCGCCGGTCTCCTGGTAACCATTGCCATGGGCATAGGTGGAGTCGGACGCAGACCCTCCGCCGCCGGGCGCCCTCTCCGAGTCGCCTGTCCCCCGGGAGGCGGGGGTGTAGAGGCCAAAGGGCACCCCTCCGGCCGTGCTGGGGTCCATGCCCATGCCCGCCACTGAGCTGACCGAGCGGCTGCGCAGCCCCATGGCCCCGCCGCCCGCCCGATAGTGCCCAAAGTGGGGCGCCCCTCCCGGCGGGGGCACGGCGCTGTCATCGGTGGAGACCCCCGGAAAGGGGCCCCGGGAGCGGGCCGCCGTGCTCTGCTTGCCCCCCATGCTCGCCCGGGCCCCGGTGGGGCGGGAACCTGGAGGCCGAGACCCTCCCCCACTTCTCAGCAGCGGGGGGAGGGTTGGGCGAGCATAAAGGGGGAGGGAGTCAAAAAGGAGACCGGGAGGAAAAAAAGGGGAAAAAAAGAAAAAAGGAAAGAAAACCCGCGGGGCGGAAGAGGCAGGCGGGCGGGGATCCCAAACTAAGAATTTAAAACGATCCAAGCCAAACGCATGTTTCCCCTCAAGGTCCAAAGAGGCGCAGTCCGGCGCGGTCTCGGCGCGCCACAGGCCGCCCCCGGGCTCCCGAAAGCCGGGGGAGCCGCAGGGAAGGAGGGAGGGAGGCGGCGGGCGGGCGCAGGGAGGCGCCGGAGGAGGCCGCCCGCCGGACAGGAGGAGGCAGAGGAGGGCTGGGGGCGCCGGGCGCGTCCCCCTCCTCAGGTCGCCGCGACCATGGACGCCGGCCCGGACCCCTCCAGGCCTCGGGCGGGCTGCGGCGCTGGGCGGCCAGGCGGAGCTCGGGAAGCCGCGGTCGCGTCGCGTCGCGCTCTAGCTCCAGCCGCCGCCGGCCCCGCCAGCCGCTCCGCCCCGCTCGGTCCCGGGCTGCGCTCGCCGGCGCTCCTCGCCGCCGTGGAGACAATGGAGGGCGGCAGAGCGCAGGCGCGGCCCGCGCCCCCTCCCCTCCCCCCCGCCGGGTTAACCCCTTCGCGGCCCCTGCGGCGCCGGGCCGCTGACGCCCGGGAGGTCCCCACCCACCCACCCACCCACCCTGCCCGACCGGCCTGTGACCTGAGGGGCCCGAGCCACGGGGTATCAGGAACAGAAGCCAGGCGTCTTTTCAAAGCAAACACTCTTTAAGTCCCCGAAAATGGCTAATTATCGAGGGGGAAACCACCTATGGGAGGAGGGGCGGCGATGGTTCAAGGGGCTGGGAAAGCAACGCCAGGAAGAATGAAAATTACTCAAGACGCCTACCTGTCTCTGAGGGTCACTGGTCAAGCCTCCCTCCCGGCACAAATTTGCCCCCACAGCACCCTCTGGTGGACGTGCTGTCCATTCTTTCGGAGGTTTCCCAATTAGGAACCCCTAAGATCAGGAAGCTAAGCATTTGGGGGATTCTTAGCTGTTTGGGGGTACGGAGCGAACTGGGGCACTTTTGATTCCGGATTTTGCTGAGAGTAGATCACAATTTCCTATGTGGGGCTTATGCAATGGGTAGATTCCTTAGCTAAAATGTGATCCTGAAAATCACTAGGTGTACGATAGAGAGTGAAAAGATACAGAAAGGGAGTAAATAACACAGCTAGGACTGGGATTTTAGAAACTTCCTAGTCCAAGATAGGTCCTCTGTTTGTTTACCTTTTGTTGCAACATGCACCATAGTGGGACACGGTGGGTACTCAATAAATGTATGTTGATCAAGTCTGCATTTTGCAACATATCTCTGACATATCCACATCCATCCATCCATCCATCCAACAACTATTTTTCAAGTGCTGGGTGCTGGCTATGAGCATCACCCAGTCCCTCGCCTGACTTCCTTGCTCTAAATGTCCCGAGATACTTCCACATCAAGGAGCCAAGACGGTGTAGACAGATATTAAAAGAAAACCTCCGAAAGAAGAGCTGGTCTGTCATAGTTTTTGACTGTCCCAGTGTGAGCAGTTTAGAAAGAAACAAAAGGAAGACTATTTATTTGCAAGCATGGAGTGCTTTGGGTGAGCAGAAAGCCCTACAGAAGGAAGTAGAGAATTCTGCTGGAGAAATGAACATAGGAAAAAACAAGGTGTTCCAGTACCCAAGAAATTATCTGTAAGTGCCTAAATAAGGAATCTGTGCACACCTAAGATCCAAATGAGTATCTGAAGGAAAATTAGAAAGCTTAAATTTGAGATGCCTGGCTGGCTTAGTCAGTAGAGCATTGTCACTCTTGATCTCAGGGTTGTGAGTTCAAGCCCCATGTTGCATGTAGACATTATTTTTTAAAAGTAAAGTCTTAAAAAAAAAAAAAGGAAAGGAAAGAAAGCTTACATTTAACCCAATTTTCTCCGTGAAGAGAGACTATGGTAACAGAGGAGGGGTGGTACAGTATTGTGCAGAAAAAGATACTGGATCCCTTGATAGATCTCTACTGGGGAGTTAAACTCACAATCAATAAAGATGGTAATTATCTAAGTAGCTTTTGATTTACTTATGCATTCAACACTTTTTGAGTATATCAGACAAAATATGAATGTCTGGTAAGTGCCAGGCACTGTCCTAGGTTCTGGGACACAGTAGAGAGCAAGATGGATGGAGTCCTTGTCCTCACAAAGCTTCAGAAGGACCAATTCACACTCGCTAGGATGGCTAGAGTCAAAGAAGACAAATACAAGTGTTAGTGAGATGTGTAGACATTGGAACCCTCATACCTTGCTGGTGGGGATGGAAAATGGTACAGCCGCTTTAGAAAGCAGTCTGGCAATTCCTCAAAAGGATTAAACAGAGTTACCATGTGACCCAGCAATTCCACTCCTATGTATACTTCCAAAAGAAATGAAAACGTAGATTCACAGAAAAGCTTGTACATGAATGTTCACAGCAGCATCATTCAAAATAGCTAAAAAGCGGAAACAGCCCAATCGTCCATCGCCTGCTGGATGGATAAAGCAAATGTGGCATACCTATGCAGCGGGCTATTACTCAGCCATAGAAAGAAATAAAGTGCTGATGTGTGCTACACCACGGGTGAACCTTGAGAACATTACACTAACAAAAAGAAGCTAATCACAAAAGACCACATACTGTGTGACTCCACTTACGTGAAATTTCCAGATTAAGCAAATCCACCGAGACAAAAAGGCTAAGGGTTGCCAGAGCCTTGGGGGGTTGGTGAGGATGGAGAATGACTACTAGCAGGTTTCCTTTTGGGGGGATGAAAGTGTTCTGATTTAAATGATGGTTGCACAGCCTTGTGAATATACTAAATACCCCTGAGTTATACATTTGAAAGGGTGAATTTGATGGTATGTGCGTTACAGTGCGTTACCGTACGAAGTATTGAAATATTGAAGTGAGCAGTGACAATACAGTGTGACAGATAAGCCGAGGACAGGGCCTGGCTTGTGGTTAGCACTCAAATATTTGTCAAACGAATGAGTGAATGATGAAGTGGTGTCAGAGTGAAAGAACATGGCGCTGATGGAAGGGGATGGGCACCAACACAGATTTCCCAGCCAAGGCTGAAAAGATGAGCTGGTGATTAGCCAGAGGGTGGGGTTGCAGGGGGAGAACTGGGTTTCGGGAAGACAAGAATGTGCCAAGCAAAGCGAACAGCATGTTAGAAGTCCTAGGAGCATGGCATCTTCAAGGAACCAAAAGCTGCTGGAGGGCTGATATGAGAGCATATGGGGAACCAAAGACGAAGCTGGTCCCTCAGGGGTAACCAAGAGGGTCCTAGGAGCCATGGTCAGGAGCGTGGCTCATATCCTGAGGGGACACAGACTCTGGGAAGATTTATCAACATCATTATCATTAACAAGAATAAATGCTGGGGCACATGAGTGGCTTAGTCAGTTAAGCCTCTGATTCTTGATTTCTGCTCAGGTCATGATCTCACAGTTCCTGGAATGAAGCCTTGCATTGGGCTCTGCGCTGGCTGGCAGCACAGAGCCTGCTTGGGATTCTCTCTCTCTCCCTCTCTCTCTGGCCTCCCCCAGCTCTCTCTCTCTCTTTCTCTCTCTCTCTCTCTAAGTAAATAAATAAACATTTTAAAAATAATAACGGCCAGTGATTATTGAGCACTGAAGATGCCAAGACTTGAAAAATTAAGAAACTTGCCCCCTTCCCACATAAAGATCTCAGTTTTATATTCATAAAGATACCGGATGGAAACATGAGAAACAACATGATGTTGTCCCCTGGGGGTGGGCAGTGGGAACTGAACAGCTGGCTGATGGATGGATGACAAATATTTGTTTCATTATATACGTTTTTGTATTTTGGTATTTGAGCCATGTAACTCGAGAGAGACAGAGAGACAAAGTATACACGTGTGCATTAAAGTCACACAGCTCACAGGACCAGAGCTGAACTTCTAGGCTTAACAGGGAACGTGCTCATCAAGGACTCTTTGGATGACAATTTCATTTTCTCTGTATGCTTGCCGACACGGTGAAAAAAGAGTAGATCTCTTTAACAGCTCTATTTCTTTTTGTAAATTAAGAATGGGGCGCCTGGGTGGCTCAGTTGGTTAAGTCTGACTCTTGGTTTCAGCTCTGGTCATGATCTCACAGTTTCATGAGTTCGAGCCCCACGTTGGGCTCTGTGCTGGCAGCAAAGTCTGCTTGGGATTCTCTGTCTCCCTTGCTCTCTGCCCCTCCCCAACTTGCACTGCCTCTGTCGCTCTCAAAATAAATAAACAAAAAATAAATAAATAAATGCATTTTTTAAAAAAGAATTTGCCCTTAAGGTTTATATTCCAGTCTAGTGATTATGATAGGCCAGTCTCTCTCACATCTGGCACCACAGAACAGCTGGGAGCTTGAACGGCAAAAGTGAAGCCTCTCTCTCCTCTCTGCAGCGAGATGACCTTAGGCTTAGGTGCCCTGTGGGACTCTGACCAGCAGCCTTGCTCAGGCGATGCCCTTGTTATCTCCTTGCGCACTTATTAAATAACACATTTCCTTTTAAATTAAAATATTAAAACACAGAGCAGGGAAAGTGCTTCATTCAGTAGCTTGACTCTACCCTTTCCATCTTAGGGAGAGTGACTCATGGCATAACAACAGGCATCCACGGAGACCTGCAGCCTCAGATTAGTTTCGTTTTGTCATTTGTTGCGTGGAGAGTCCAGTATGGGTTTTGCTGCAAGTTTCTCCTGTGGGTTCCTGGTTTAGAGTTAATGCGTCCGGGGACGTGTCAAGTCATTTCGGATGCTCTCAATGCAAGGATACCAGATGCAGAAATGGCCCCAGCTAGATTTGGGACTCGTGTGTTACTATTTTTTATCTTCATGCTCTCACTGACCCTGGGTGAGCCGCTTCCTGGCTCTCCTTCAGCTGTGAAACAGGGTTAATAAACCACTGACCCACCTACCAGAACTGTCAGGAGAAAGGGCTGATAACATTGGGGTTGCCAAAGCCCGCAAATGCCAGTGCATAACACTGCTGCAAAGCCCCAGTTTCAAACATCTCCGGAAGAATGTAAGTCTGGGAGGTTCCTGAAAGGTTCAGAAAATGAAGGAAATAGCTTGCTGGGGCCTGCTCCTGGGAAGCCTTAGGAAACCTGTGGCCTCCTTCCTCTCTGTCTCCATGAGCCATGGCTTTGGAGGGAGCCCCCAGCACCTTCTCTGGCGGGGTGCAGGATAAGTGTCTCCCAGTAAGAAATTTCCTCCCAGACCTCTCAGAGCTCTTTACATTTTTATTATTTTGCTTGAAAGGGAAACCTCAGAGAAGCCAGGGTAATAGGCAACCAAATGCACACAGCGAGGAGCAGGAGCATGTGTGCACGTCCACAAATATTTGTTGATTGATGGAGAGGAAAATTACTAGTGGGGCTCAGGGCAGGATTTCAAGATTCCCAGATGTAAAGGGACTGAGGGGTCGGCTAACTCCACATTCTGCAGAAAAGGAAGCACGGGACTAGAAAGATAAAGGGTCTGAGCTCAAACTCACAAGGCTAGTTGCTGATAACAGCCAGACAAAGCCCTGGATTTCTGCGTTGACCACGTACCCTGCCTTCCTGTGGTGTGGCTAGCAAGTGACCCTCTGAAAAGACCTTGCTTGGTGATAAGAGCCCTGTGTCCTGGTCAGCAAGCTGAGATCTACTTGACGAGGGACCCCCAACTGTCTCCCAGTCTCTGATTCAGACAGGACATTCATATGCGGATCTCAAAGGCACACAGCAGTCAAGAAGCAGCCAGAGAGCTCTAGATTTAGCTCCAGAGTCCCCCACTCTTTTTGTGATGACAGCGTGGATGGGAGTCAGAAAAAGGAAGGGCCCCAGGGGGCAGTATGAAAGTTTCTCAGGCTCATGCTCCCTCTCTCTGGGTGGGCTCATTCGGTTAAGCCTCCCACTTTGGCTCAGGTCATGATTTCATGGTTTGTGGGTTTGAGCCCCGTGTTGGGCTCTGTGCTGACAGCTCAGAGCCTGGAGCCTGCTTCGGATTCTGTGTCTCCCTCTCTCTCTCCGTCCCTCTTTTCCACCCGCTCACTCTCAAAAATAAATAAACATTAAAAAAAATTTTTTTTTTAATTCTACCGGGGCTTTTTTTCACATTAAGAAAGAAGACATTGAGAGAACAGAGGGCACCAAGGACTTGGAACCCAAAGTACTTTCTGTGCCTACAAATCATGACCAGCAGGTTTTGAGAACTAGACACATGTGAACTAAAGAGGCGGGGGTGGAGAAGGGTTGCAGAAGTGCTCAGGGCAATTGTAAGGCAATCCTACCAGTTCTAGTAGGAAATATTACCATGCTACATATAGACAGAAAGCTTTGGAATACCTATATCTCTATCTCTACCTGTATCTCTTTATCCAAAATAAAATTCAAATGCCCAAGCAGGGCCTTCCTCACCAGCCCTTTCCAGCTTTTCCAGCTGTACTTCTTGCTACAACCTGCCACATACCCTAAGTTGTAGCTATACCTGACTATTTGCTAATCATTTATTTAGCACCTATTTATTGAGCACCTACTATATCCAAAGCTACAGGCAAATAAACAAGACTATGGCACGTTAGATGAATGAATTCACTTATTCCTACGTGATGGCATGAGCGTGCCTAGGAGGTACTCTTTTTTTTTTAAGTTTATTTATTTATTTATTTTGAGAGACAGAGAGTGAGGGCAGGGCAGAGAGAGAGAGAGAGGGAGAGAGAGAATCCCAAGCAGGCTCCGTGCTCTCAGCCCAGAGCTGGATGAAGGGCTCTAACTCACGAACTGTGAAGTCACAACCTGAGCCAAAATCAAGAGCTAGAAGCTTAACCCACTGAGCCACCCAGGCGCCCAGAGAAAGTATTCTTTATCTTTCCTTCTCTCTGGCCTTGAACCTTGTTTGCAGTTTTTTCCCTTCCTGGCCTGGTGAGCTGAGGCCCTTCTCTCCAGAGCAGTCTTTGGCCTTTTCTGTGATAGAGATTTGGGAGGAAACTGGGAAGCAAGAAGAAAGGCCAAAGCGGGAGGGTGAAGGCCAGGGCTGGAGGAGTTTTTTGAGGGCTACAGTGTGTGAGAATAAGGAATAAATGGATAGGAAAGAAGGCAAAGGGTTTTAAGGAGAAGGAATGGTGATTCTGTGTCCCCTTGTGAGCGTAAAGAGTTACAAGTAAAGACCTTGAAATTACTTTTGGTTTCAGTTTCGCAGAAGGCATCCTTTTGACCTAGACAGTACTCTAGGGACATGACTTTATATGCTTTTCCCATTCTTGCACAAATATGGAGTGTCCTGTATGTGTAGTCACCATACAAGACTGAACGAAACAGATCTGGTCCCTCTCTTCCCGAAGCTTGAAAATATTAAATAAACAAATATTGAATTACAAATTGTGATGTGTATTTTGAAGGAAAAGAAAGAAGCAGAGCTTTGTGAGTGTTTTTTGGGGAATTCCTTTATCTTTGGAACACATCTCCCCTCTTCACACTTAAGGGTCTTTGTCCACACTTCCGGCGCTAAAATACTTCTTTTGATAGTGTATTCTATCAAAACGCTAATATTATACTGAAAAGCTTAAACGGCACCTTGTTCAGGATGCGGTGTCAGGTTTCTTATTTAGGCTGTCCTCTCCTGCCACGTTGCTTGCAAGTCTCATAAAACCCAATTCAGGGGTGCCTGGGTGGCTCACTGGGTTAAGCATTTGACTCCTGATTTGGGCTCTAGTCTTGATCTCACGGTTTGTGAGTTAGAGCCCTGCCTTGGGCTCCATGCTGAGAGCACAGAGCCTGCTTGGAATTCTCCCTGTCTCTCTCACTGCCTCTTCTCTATTAATGTGCGCGCTCTCTCTCTCTCTCTCTCTAAAAATAAAGAAGCATGAAAAAAATTCAGGGGGCACCTGGGTGGCTCAGTTAGTTGGGCGTTTGACTTTGGCTCTGGTCATAACTTCGGCCTGCACTGGGCTCTGTGCTGACAGCTCAGAGCCTGGAGCCTGCTTCGGATTCTGTGTCTCCCTCTCTCTCTGCCCCTCCCCCACTTACACTCTGTCTCTGTCTCTCTCTCTCTCTCTCAAAAATAAACATTAAAAAAAAATTCGGGGGGGCGCCTGGGTGGCTTAGTCGGTTGAGCATCCGACTTTGGCTCAGGTCATGATCTCACAGCTCGTGGGTTCGAGCCCCACATCGGGCTCTGTGCTGACACCTCGGAGCCTGGAGCCTGCTTCTGCTTCTGTGTCTCCCTCTCTCTCTGCCCCTCACCCACTCGCATTCTGTCTCTGTCTCTCTCAAAAATAAACATTAAAAAAAATAAAAAAAAAAATTGGGGCACCTGGGTGGCTCAGTTGGTTAGGAGTCTGACCTTGACTCAGGCCATGATCTCAAGGTTCACGTGTTCAAGCCCCATATGGAGCTCTCTGCTATCCTAATGGAACGTGCTTTAGATCCTCCGTCCCCTCCTCTCTTTGCCCCTACCCCTGTGTGTGTGTGTGTGTGTGTGTGTGTGTGTGTGTGTGTGTGTGTACAGGCACACGCACACGCATGCGCGTTCACTGTCTCTCTCTCAAAACTAATAAACACTAACAACAACAGCAACAACAATAATAGGGGCGCCTGAGTGGCTCAGAAGGTTGGATGTCTGACTCTTGATTTCAGCTCAGGTCATGATCTCGCGGTTCCTGGGATTCAGCCCCGCGTGGGGCTCCATGCTGTGAGCATGGAGCCTGCTTGGGATTCTCTCTCTACGTCTCTCTCTCTCTCTGTCTCTCTCTATCCCTCCCTCATGTGCTCACTCTCCCTCTCCCTCAAAATAAATAAAGTTAAGGAAAAAAAAAACCCACAACAAAAAACCCTATTTACTCTCCAAACTTTGTACCTGTTGTACTGTGACCAACTCTCCCACTTTGTCTGGACTGAAGGGATTCCTGGGCAAGTTGGTCACCCTAATTTGTTGATATTGTCAGTCTTCCCCATTATATCCAACACTCCAGAAGGAAAGGTGATCCTTCTTATCTCTATTCATGCCGGGACTTGTACCTAGAAATAGTGATAACATTAACAACAATAGTAGTTTACACCTGAGTGTTGACTACGTTCCTGGCCCTGTGGTTAACTCCTTACAAGAACCAAACAGAAGTAGGTCATTTCTCCTTTCTTTCTTTTGTTAATATATTTTTCCTTTCTTTCTTTTTTTTAAATATATCTTTTTAAATATATTTTTGAAAGAGGGACAGACAGAGCATGAGTGGGGGAGGGGCAGAGAGAGAGAGGGAGACACAGAATCGGAAGCAGGCTCCAGGCTCTGAGCCATCAGCACAGAGCCCGATGAGGGGCTCGAACTCACAGACTGTGAGATCATGACCGGAGCCGAAGTCAGATGCTTAACCGACTGAGCTACCCAGGCGCCCCCATTTCTCCTTTCTATAAAGAAATTGAAGCTAAGCCAGTCAAGCCGGGATTTGAGAGGGTGGGACGAAAGAAGAGCACCTAATCACCACTCACCATATCAGCACAGTGGTTCTCAAACTCTTTGTCAGGAGCTCTTCACACTCTTAAATATTATTAAGGACCCTCCCTACCAAACTTTCATGTGGGCTGTATCTACTGAAAGTAACTATTAGAAGTTAAAACCAAGGGATGCCTAGATGGCTCAGTTGGTTAAGCATCTTACTCTTGGTTTTGTCTGTGGTCGCGATCTTATGGTTTCGTGAGACAGAGCCACGCGTTGTAGAGCTCTACTCTGAAGGTGTGGAGCCTGCTGTAGATTCTCTCTCTGACCCTCCCTTGCTCATGCTCTCTCTCTCTCTCTCTCTCAAAATAAATAAATTAACATTAAAAAATTAAAACCAGGAATTTAACATATATTTTTTCATGATTTCACTTGAACATTAATGTGCATTATTATTGATACATTTTGTAAGTAAAAAATACCTGTTTCCTAAAACGAAAAAACTCTAGCGCGAAGAGTGGCAGATCTCTTTAATGTCTGGCTCAAGAGCAAACCTCTATTCTCACATCTGCTTATGTTGTTTACTATATATCACATAGCTTCTGGAAAGAAAGTGAAAAAGGCAAATAACTACCCTAGTACGATTATGAAAAATGTTTCACCTTTGGAGACCCCCTGGGGTCCCTGGTCACTTTGGTAGGCGCTGCTGTTTCCTATGAAAAAAAAATCGTGCCTTCGGACTTATCAATGCCTTTACTGGCGGCCTCAGGAGATGAGGTAAATCTTTGGTTTGCGCGAATGCCGGGTTTTGGTTCGCCGGGGCCCTACTGGGGTACACCCGCGAGGAGACAGGGAGGACAACACGCGCCTCCCCTCGCCAAATCCTAACTCGCAAGCTCTCCGCGAGTTACCCCCCGCGCCGCTCACCCTTGGACTACGACTCCCGGTAGAGCTTGCGACAGGGGGCGTGTACCCGCAGCTGCGGGGAGCGTGGGTCACTCAAGCCGAGGGACGCAAATGGAGGGGGCGTGTCTGTTTGGGGTAGGCGCCGTGACTCAATTGGAGGAGCCGAGGAGAGGGGGCGGAGCCTGCGTTTGGGTCAGCCAATGGTTTGAGGTCAGGCGGAAGAGGGGGACGGGGCGTGGCAGGGCTCCCTCGCGGGCTGCGTGGGGCTCACCGAGCCCGGGAACGCAGGTTTCGGGGGGGGTGGGAACGCGCAACCCTGGGGCCGGGCGGCTGCGTGCGGAGATGGCGGCGCGATGGAGCAGCGAGAACGTGGTGGTAGAGTTCCGCGACTCGCAGGTGAGCTGGGGGCCAAATGGAGCCTTCTGGGCATGCGCCCTCCGTGGTTCCCCTCCCCCACGTTGCCGAGTCCGTCTTGGGGGTGCCAAGGCTATCCTCTAGCCCCCTCTGGGGAATTAGGTTAGGGTTGACCCGGAGCTGTCAGACCCGAGCGGACGAGGGGAGCCTTGATGACCTTTGGGGGCGGTTGGGGCGATCGCGGATGGGGTATCGGGATTCCCCGCGGTGGTCCGGGTAGTAGGGTCGGCCTTGGGACACCGAAGCGCAAAGATTGAGCGCGAGTGACTGCTGAGGGAAGGCTTTCCCAGACCAGGGTGGTGAGGAGAGGATATGCTCCCCGAGGCCCCGGGACTCGAGGCTTAGTGACTTTGGGTGAGCCGCACAACTTCTCTGAGCCTCAGCTGCGTGGCCTTAACCTTGCCTCACAGGACTTTGGAGTGGATTCGATTAAAAGAAAAACAAGACTGCGTGTAAAGTGCCTGTTTCTGCAACTAAGCTTTTAAGTGGTTGCTGATGGTAGAATAGTGAAAGTATTATATACAGAGTAGGCGTGTGCGCTGCACGCATTGCTCGGGTTCGAATCCGGGCTGAGCCCTAGAATCCCGGCTTAGCCCTAGCCCTAGCCGGTCATTCCCCCTCAGTGCATGAGTTTTCTCACCTGTGAGAAGGTGCGAGTCGTTCCTACCTCCGTACGGTTGGCGTGAGAATTTTATATTTAGAATATGTGGCACAGTGACGGGCACGTGGTAAGCCTCCAGGAACAGGAACGTTAGCACTTACTAAAGAGATTTTTTTTACCGTTTTTCTATGTCGTGCCTTCCTAATGCCTGGCCTTGTGCTAAGCGACTTGTCTACATTTTCTTTTCCTAATTCATGAAAGAACCAAGATAAGTAGATGTTATCCGATATTATCCCCCTCCCCCCACCTCTTTTTTTCCCCAAAGGAGGAAGATGATCTCGGTTGGGTGATCTCAAGTGACTTGGCCAAGGCCTCCCATTATGTTGGCCAGATTGGCATTTGAATGCAGGCATCCGGCCCCAGGAATCTTGTTGGGTTCATTGCACTACTTTGCTTCGGTCTGTAGGAAGCTGTCATACAGTCATTCCACAATAAATATCCCATTTCCCTTACTCCATCACCCAGGACAGGGTCTTGGTGATTCTCCATTTATTCAACAAATATTTATTGACTACCTTCTGTGGGCCAGGCTTTCATTCACAGATTGATTCAACAGGAATTTATTGAGCCCTTGCCTGGGGCACAGCGCACACTGTATCAGTACTCAGGTGAATTATACTGAAGGGAACTCTGGATTACATCAAGGGGTGATGTGGTTTCTTCTTTCTAAAACTCCATCCCTTTTTTTTTTTTTTTTTGCCATAAAGATTAATGAGTGGAGGAGCCACCCACCGCTTTGCTCTGTGGTCCCCTCTGATACATAGCCCCCAGGGAGAATTTGAGCCTCAGCATTCGGATTAAAGGTTTCTGAGACATTTTGCACTGTCAGCACGGTGTCTTGGGAGGCCTGCTGTCCCCAAGGGAGGCGCCAGACTCCTAGGGAAAAAGAAGTGTACTCCTGTTGTCCTCCTTGCTAATTGCTTTCACGGGGACTAACAACAGAGTCGTGTATGGTACCTCTGAGCCTGCTAATTTGGAAGCTACTAATCTGCAAATGCTTTAATTCTCACTGAAACCCAGGTAGTCCCACCCCTCCTTCTCTATGGAGATGTAATTGAAGAGGCCTGCTGAGAGGGTGCTGACACATATATTAGGATGTATGAAGTAATATCAAATAATTAAATCTGAACAGCAGTTGTCATAGGAAGAGAACAAAGTAAATTGGGCAATTTAACTGCCTTGCGGGAGCTTCTCTTTTTCTTTTTATATTTTTCTATTTGGAAAGGTGCAACCTAGTTTGAATTAGCAGGGTTTTGTGGTTGTTTCTGGTGGCAATGGGGAGGGATCTGGACCCACTTTGTTAACTGTTTCATTCAGACAGAAAAAATCAAAACTCTTCATATTGTGTTTTTGAAAAGGAAAGCCAGAACAATAAACTTTTCAAAACACCCTGCCTCTTTTAAAAATAGTTTTTTAGGGGCACCTGGGTGGCTCAGTTGGTTGAGCATCTGACTGCGGCTCAGGTCATGATCTCATGGCTTGTGGGTTTGAACCCAGAGTTGTGGTCTGTGCTGACAGCTCAGAGCCTGGAGTCTGCTTCGGATTCTTTGTCTCCTCTTTCTCTGCCCCTCCTCTGTTTGCTCTCTCTGTCTCAAAAATAAACAAACATTAAAAAAAATTGTTTTTAAATTGTTTTTTAAAAACTTAAAGCATTTTGGTTTTTCAGAGAAAACCCCCAGCCTGAAAGGTGAAACTTTTTTCTTTCTTTAAAAGAATTGTTTGGAATTAAGATTTTTTTTCTTATTTAATGTTTATGTTTGAAAGAGAGAGAGAGAGAGTATGAGTGGGGTAGGGGTAGAGAGAGAGGGAGACACAGAATCTGAAGCAGGCTCCAGGCTCTGAATTGTCAGCACAGAGCCCCATGTGGGTTTCGAACTCAAGAACCATGAGATCAAGACCTAAGCTGAAGTCGGACCCTCAACCAGCTGAGCCACCCAGGTGCCCTGGAATTAAGTTCTTTATTGATGGTTTCTTTATTGATGGTAGTCTCTTTATGATATTCTTTTATTGAATTGTTAATTTTTATTTTTTACAGTTTTTATTTATTTATTTTGAGAGAGAGAACCCATGCACATGCGTAGTGCAGGTGGGGCGGGGGTGGGGGGGAAGAGAATCCCAAGCAGGCTCAGCACTGTCAGTGCCCAGTCCGATGTGGGGCTCGAACTCACAAACCATGAGCTGTGAGATCATGACCTGAGCTGAAATCGAGTGTCAGATGCTTAACGGCTGAGCCACCCAGGCGCTGCAGATGAAACTCTTTTTTCACATTTTCTACAAGAGTCATCCACTTTATAAAACAACGCCTTGAGATGTCCCTGTCACTGATCAGTAGTAAAGAACCTGTGGTGCTTGGCAACTGCTCCGAAGTGATCCCTGGAATCGATGAGTGTTAAGACTGTAAGAAAACTTAGAGATAACTTTGTAGAGCAACACCGTCCAGTAGAATTTTCTGTATTGATGGAAATGTGACCGTTGAGTACTTGAAATGGGGCTAGGGCAACCAAGAAATTGCATTTTTAATTTAATTAAAATTTAATTGACATTAAAATTTTTTTTTTTTAAATTTTATTCATCTTTGGGACAGAGAGAGACAGAGCATGAACGGGGGAGGGGCAGAGAGAGAGGGAGACACAGAATTGGAAGCAGGCTCCAGGCTCTGAGCCATCAGCCCAGAGCCCGACGCGGGGCTCGAACCCACGGACCGCGAGATCGTGACCTGAGCTGAAGTCGGACGCTTAACTGACTGAGCCACCCAGGTGCCCCAAATTAATTGACATTTAAATAGCCACTTGTAGCTAGTAGCTATGCTCTTGCATTGGAGATGAAATAGTTTCACTCTCAAAGACGTAAGATGGTGGAATGTGCAGTTCACAAGCTCTAAACCAATGGGAAGAGCAGAAACAGTTCAGAATAGGAGTTTGATGAAGACAGGAATCCAAACCCATGGCAACAGTTTGCCTAATGTCTCTGCTTTGGCAGCCATGAGGTGTCTAAAACTCAGTATTCCAAAGGAGTTGGACATACTCAGCACCACTTTCCCTGCATCCCGGCTTTTTGCTTCCTTCCACTTCATCTTCCGCAGAGCCCAGTGGTTTTTTTAAAGGCTTTTATTTTAGGGGCGCCTGGGTGGCTCAGTCGGTTGGGCGTCCGACTTCAGCTCAGGTCACGATCTCACGGTCCGTGAGTTTGAGACCCGCGTCGGGCTCTGGGCTGACGGCTCAGAGCCTGGAGCCTGCTTCCAATTCTGTGTCTCCCTCTCTCTCTGCCCCTCCCCCGTTCATGCTCTGTCTCTCTCTATCTCAAAAATAAATAAACGTTAAAAAAAAAATTTAAAAAAAAATAAAAAAAAAATAAAGGCTTTTATTTTATTTTGTTTAAAAAAAATTTTTTTAATGCTTTTTATTTTATTTTTGGAAGAGCGAGCGAGAGAGAAAGACAGAGCGTGAGCAGGGAAGGGGCAGAGGGAGACGGAGACACCGAATCCAAAGCAGGCTCCAGGCTCCGAGCTGTGAGCACAGAGCCTGACGCCAGGCTCGAACTCACGAACCTCAAGATCATGACCTGAGCTGAAGTCAGACGCTTAACCAACTGAGCCACCCAGGTGCCCTTAAAGGCTTTTTTTTTTTTTTTTTTAAGTTTATTTGTTTATTTTGAGAGAGAGAGAGTGTGTGTGCTCATGAACAGGAGAGGGGCAGAGAGAGAGGGAGACAGAGAATCCCAGGCAGGCTCCAAGTAATCAGCATGGGGCTCGTACTCACAAACCGTGAGATCATAACCTGTGCTGAAATCAAGTGTTAGATGCTTAACTTGCTGAGCCATCTAGGCTCCTCCCCCAGAGTGGTTTTTTTTTTAAAACCAAGTTTATTGAAGTATAGTTAATATACAATTCCCCCTTTTAAGTGTAAAATTTGTTGAGTTTGGCCACTGTACGTGGTCCTGTAGCCACCACCACAATTAAAATACAGAACCCCGCCACACAGTTCCCTGGTGCCCCTGTGTAGACAGTCATAGCACCGCCCTCTGGCAGCTGCTGAGGTGGTTTATGTAAGACAAGGATTGTACAGTGTGGAGCCCTTTAAACCTGGCCTGTCACCCTTGACCCAGTGCCTTTGACATTCATCTATGTTGGTTGTTAAGCATCCCAGTTAGTCTCCTTTTTTATTGCCCACCAGTAGTGTTCCAGTGTATGCAGAGGCCACAGTCTATCCATACACCTGTTGATGGATATTCAAGTTGTTACCACTTTTTGGCGATTATGGTTAAAGCTGTGATAAAATATCAAGGTGATTTTTTTAAAACCTTATTTTGTTCATATCCCTCCTTTGATGAAAATGCTTCAGTGACTTCCTATTGCATGGAGTGTAGAATATAAATTCCTTATTTTAGACTGTTTTGTGGGCTGGTCTCTGCCTACTTCTCAGATCGCATCTTGTACCACTTTCGCCCTCAGTCACTGTTTATTTTCATCTTTCACCGGCTGCTCCAGGGGGAGCACCGTGAGGGGTGCTTGGTATGCAGTAGCGCTCAATAAATATTTGTTGAGTTAATAAGTGTAAAAAAAATCAATTATGTTGATGAACACTTTTAACACGAATTCGGAAAAAAGGTGTTTAGATTTTCATAGTTTTAAAAATAAATTTTAGAGTAATTTTAGACTTACAGAAAAATTGGGAAGATAGTACAGAGAGTTCCCATATACCCTGCACCCATTTCCCCCTATTAAAAACCATCTTATACTCTGGGGTGCCTGGGTGGTTCAGTTGGTTAAGCCTCTGACTCTTGGTTTCAGCTCAGGTCATGATCTCTCAATTTGTGAGTTTGAGCGCTATATTCTTCTTCTTCTTTTTTTTTAATTTAACATTTGTGTTCACTCTTGTGCACATTTGTGCTCTCTCTAAAAATAGATAAAAACTTTAAAAATATTTACAAAAACATCCTATACTAGTATGGTATATTTTCTACAATTAACAAATCAATATTGATACTTAACTCGAATCCATACTTTACTCAGATTTCCTTAGTTTTCACCTAATGTCCTTTTTCTGTTCTGGGATTCTGTTCAGGACGCCACATTACATTTACATGCAACTCCTCAGGCTCCTTGGCTGTCACAGTTTCTCAGATGATGTCTTTGATGACTTTGACAGTGTTGAGGAATACCAGTCAGGTGTTTTGTAGAATATCCCTCAGTTTGGATTTGTCTGATGGTCTTTCTCGTGATTAGACTGGGCTTATGGGTTTCAGGGAGGGCCCTAGAGATAAAGTATCATTCTCATCACATCGTATCAACGGTACTTACTGTGAAAGTGACATATCGCTGTTGATGTTGACCTGGCTGGAGTAGTGCTTGTCAGGTTTGTCTACTATAAACTTACTCTTTTTGCCTTCTGTTTATACTACACTATTTGGAAAATCGTCTGTATATGCAGCCTAAGTTTGTTTATTTATTTTTAAATTAAAAAACATTTTTTTAATGTTTGTTTATTTTTGAGGGATAGAGACAGAGCGCAAGCAAGGGAGAGGCAGAGAGAGAGGGAGACACCGAATCGAAGCAGGCTCCAGGCTCTGAGCTGTCAGCACAGAGGCCGACACAGGGCCTGACCCCATGAACCGTGAGATCATGACCTGACCTGAAGTCGGGCGCTCAACCAACTGAGCCGTCCAGGCTCCCCCATGAGGCCTGAATTTAAACAGTGGAGGGTTGGGGCGCCTGGGCGGCTCAGTCGGTTAAGCGTCCAACTTCGGCTCAGGTCATGATCTCGCGGTCCGTGAGTTCGAGCCCCGCGTCGGGCTCTGTGCTGACTGCTCAGAGCCTGGAGCCTGTTTCAGATTCTGTGTCTCCCTCTCTCTCTGACCCTCCCCCGTTCACGCTCTGTCTCTCTCTGTCTCAAAAATCAATAAACGTTAAAAAAAAAATTAAAAAAGAAATAAACAGTGGAGGGTTCTTTCTTTCTTTCTTGAATTAGTTGCTTGTATCAGTGTGATATATATTTTATACCTTGGATTATAATCCAATACTACTTTATTTTACTATATTTATTTTGTTGCTCCAATTGTCCCAGTTTTCACCATTGGGAGCTCTCTCAGATGTTTCATGTATTCCTTTGGCATGACCCCCATCATTGTTTCCACTTGTTTGTAGGTTTTTAAAATACACAGTACTTCCTTATTTTCTGGTACTATAAGATGCTTAACTCTCATCATGTATATTTTCCTGCCCCAGTCCCAGAATTAGCCATTTGTCCAAGGAGTCCTGGTTTCTTTTATTGGAGAATGACATCAGATACTAAAACCTGGTTACAGATGTGCTCGTTGCTCTTGGGATGTCATCGCTTCCAGGCACTCATATGACAAAACAGGAAATATACTACTAATCCATGAATACGTGTGTATCTGTAAGTGTATGTATATGTAACCATCTGTATATTAAGCTGAACGGGAGATCATGTTTAACATCTACTCTAAGTCATTACCACAAGTGTCCTTGTGGCTCCACCCTTTGCTTGTCAGTAATCTCCCACGCCAGTCATGAGAAACGGGGCCCCAGCCATCCTCTGTCCATTTACTTAATTGTTCATTCCAAAATACATGGATAGTCGTTTCAGAATTGTTAACCTGTACCCTTGTAGGAGTGACGTTATCAGCTGGAGTGCGGTGCTTATGTGCAGTTCTTTTCCCCTTTAGTCTTACAGACTCCACTAAGGTTTTCATCATTTTTAAGCAGCCTTTCACTTCTTCACACTGTGGTCAAGTTTGTTCCTTCCTTCATTCATTCTTTCTTTCTTCTCTCTCTCTCTCTTTTTGAAGATTCGATTTTATTGAAAAAAATTTTTTTTACTGTTTGCTTATTTTGAGAGAGAGGGAACGTGCATGGGCACAGGTCCACGCACTGGGCAGGGGCAGAGAGAGAGAGGGAGAGAGAGAATCCCAAGTCGACTCTGTGCTGCCAGCTCAGAGCCTGATGTGGGCTTTGATCCCACGAACGTGAGATCATGACTTGAGCCGAAGTCAGGAGTCCAACACTTAATCGACTGAGCCACCCAGGAGCCCCTAGAAGTGTATTTTTAATGCAATTGAATTTATAGGTTGTGCTTTTTCAGTCTATTTAAGAAAAATCTATATTCTAGGTTCATAGAGACATTCTCCAATAAATTTTTTCTTGCTTCTCTGTTTCTTTTTGAAATTAAAAATGAAGCATCTCAGCAGAAAGTGTATTCCCTGCTTCCCTAATGGTGGGTGACTTATTAGTCTCAACATTACAGCAACTCGTCCAGACAGATAAAAATTGAGGCTTTTTTTTTTTTTTTTTTTGCTCTAAATAAACAAATCAAAAATAAAACACAACTTGGCAAATTCTTTAACTAAAAGGCTATGAATAGTTAATATAGTCCAGACGTTTTCCTGGAGCAGTCCAGCTTTGGTCCCAGCTTTCCTAGATTCCCTGAAAGTTCATTTTGAAAACTATGGGGATGGAAGGGCATAGTAGAGCTGTTTTTGGTGAAAGTGACTATTCTGTGAATTCCGCAAATTATTTGTTTTCTAGAACATTTGATGTAAAGATGCAGTAATGAATGGGGGAAGAGTATGTACAGCCAAGAGTTTAAGGGTTTGGAGCTGGAGCACAGTGTCAGAATCCAGGTTATGTCATCTATCTGCCATGTGATCTTGGGCACATTAGTGCCTTTTAAGCTTCAGTTTCTTTATACCTAGAACAAGAGTAATAGTATCTGCCTGTGTCCAGGATTCCCTGCACCACTCCTGGTTTCACTAGGAGGATTCACAGCTGTATTTGCAATTACGATTTATTACAGTGAAAGGACACAAAGCAAATTCAAAGGGAAAAGGCACATGGCGTGAAGCCTGGAGGAAACTGGGTGCAAGAGACCTTTCCCAATGGAGTCCCTCAGACGTGCTTAATTCCTCCAGTTTTGAATTATAGCAACGCATGTGAAATGTACCAGAGAAGCTCATCAGAGACTCAGTGCCCAAGGTTTTTATCTGGGGCGGGTCACCCAGGCTCCCTCTGGAGCGCGTGAATCACAATCGCACACCCCCAGCCGGGCGGCAGGCGCTCAGCATAAACCACATTGTTTGTACACACAGCGTAGGCACAGTGAGCCACTCTTATCAGTTAGGGAATGGTGGGAACACTCCAAATCCAAGTTCCCAGACACCAGCCAAAAGCCAGCCTTGCAAGCAGGCCTTTCTGAGGTCAGCAGTCTCCTGCCTGCTGGGGTTACTCTTTTCTGCACACCACCTGACAGTTAATGTGAGGATTGAGTGAGATAATCAACATAGAGCGCTTAGCACAGTGATCGGCATATATTAATTGCTTGCTACGTGTTAATTATTATGATTATATTAGAAAGCTTGTGTATGGAAGCAAGAAACAGCCCGACAAGATAGCCTTATGGAGCCGAGAGGACCTGTGGAAGACAGCCCGTCTGCCTTCTTATTTTACAGACATGGAACCTGAGATTCAGAAAGGTTAGGTGATTTTCCTAGCGATACTCACTCTGTGCCATCTTAGCTTGTGGGAACGTGAGGATGTTCTCATTTTAGACGGAGACTTCCCAAGAAACACCCATTGTGCTGAGTGTGTGAATAGAACCTCGGATACAAACCTCTAGAAAGCATTAGACAAGGATGGTTCAAAAGCAGCCTTGGCAGCAGTGGCTGTCTCTGATTTAAAGAGATTGGATATTGTCATTGGAAATGCTCTGATCCTTTTCATGTCAGTGGGTTTCAGTCTGTGGTTTTATTCTATGAAATCTGATAGTACATACGTTACAGTCATTGCTCAGGCATGTGACAAACTGATTTTCGGGGAGCTGACCTAGCTCTGATTTGCACTGATTGGATGTTTCCACTTTGCGTCATTTGGAAGGATGAATAGGCAAAGTGTTTTCATATTTTTGAACAGCTCTTTCTAATTCAGCTGAGGTTGAAAGAGGAAGAGTTGATTTCTTTGCTAGTTTATTTGAAGAAATAAACGTTGGCTTTTGTTCTGCAGATAGCAGTGGTCTCTGTAGGGAGGCTTTCTTTTGCATTGAATCAGGGTAGCAAGATAGCCCTATGAAGCTATATATTATCTTCCCAGAGAGATGAGCTTTCTAACAGAACCATTGTGTTTGCACCAAAATTTAACTGTAAATCCAAAATGGATTGGTAATGCAATCCATCTCCAAATTCAGTGTCCCCTGACCATTTGTAAAGTATCATACCGGTTGTTTTCTAAAAGATGAAAATGTTAACTCGGGAAACAACAGATGTTGGTGAGGATGAGGAGAAATGGGAACCCTCTTGCACTGTTGGTGGGAATGCACATTAGTGCAGCCGCTCTGGAAAACTGTGGAGGTTCCTCAAAAAATTAAAAATAGAATTACCTTACGACCCAGCAACAGCACTACTAGGAATTTATCCAAAGGGTACAGGAGTGCTGATTCATAGAGGCACATGTACCCCAATGTTTATAGCAGCACTTTCAACAATAGCCAAAGTATGGAAAGAGCCCACATGTCCATCAACTGATGAATGGATAAAGAATATGTGGTTTATATATACAATGGAATGCTACCTGGCAATGAGAAAGCATGAAATCTTTTCATTTGCAGCAACGTGAATGGAACTGGAAGGTATTATGCTAAGTGAAATAAGTCGTTCAGAGAAAGACAGATATATGTTTTCACTCATATGTGGAATTTGAGAAACTTAACAGAAGACCATGGGGGAAGGGAAAGGGAAAAAAATAGTTTCAGAGAGGGAGGCAAACCATAAGAGACTCTTAAATACAGAGAACAAACTGAGGGTTGATGGAGGGGCAGGGGAGAGGGAAAAATGGATGATGGGCATTGAGGAAGGCACTTGTTGGGATGAACAGCGGGTGTTGTATCTAAGTGATGAATCATGTGAATCTAGTCCCGAAACCAAGAGCACACTGTATTTATCAATTTTTTTTGGTGGGGGGGGAGGGTAGCAGTTTTATTGAGATCTAATTCACCTCTTGTATAATTCACCTGTTTAAAATGTACACAATTTAGTGGGTTTTGGTACATTCACAGAGTGAAACCATCACCACAGTCATTTTTAGAACATTTCATCACCCTAGGAAGAAACCTTGTACCCTTTAGACATCACCTCCCCTGCCCCCTATCCTCCAGCTCCCCCCTCCCCCTGACCCCCCAGCCCTAAGCAATCACTAATCTGCTTGCTTCTCTATAGATCTGCCTCTTTGGACGTTTCATAGAAATGGAATCCTAGACTATGTGGTCTTTGTGACTGACTTCTTTCACTTAGTTCTTTTAAAGGCTCATCCATATGTATGTATCGGAAGCTCAGTCCTTTTTAGGGTTGAATAATATTTCACTGTAGGGATATCACGTTTTGTTTATCCATTCATCAATTGTTGGACATTTGGGTGGTTTCCGCTTTTTGCCTGTGAGGACTAATGATGTCATGAACGTTTGTGTACAAGTTTTTATACAGCATGAGCTTTTAAGACCTATATTGTCTATGATAGGTAGCATTTATTGAGTACACGCCATGTGCTGTGCGAGGCATTGTACTTGTGAATTGGTTTTTACCCTTAAGGAATTGCAGTCAGATCGAGGTCATGTAATAGTAAATAGGGGATTATTGTAAAGTACCACAAGTACTACGTAGAGATAAGCCTTGGGTCCTGTGGAAGCACAGGTAACTCCCTGGTGTGTGCAAGAGGGGATGGGTCAGAATAACTTCCTGGGATGAGCCTGAACTGAATCCTGAAGGACAAGAAGGCATTGGCCAGGTGAAGCCTGGAGAGAAGGGTCACCCAGGCGGAGGAAGCGGCTGATGCGAGGGTCCGGAGGTGAGAGGGTGGTGCTTGCTTGGATTCGGAGGGCCGGAGGGAATTCATGGTAACAAATTCATCATGGCGGGAATGTTGGGACGGGGTTGGAAGGTGAGAGGCCTAAGATGGACTGTAGAAGTGAGCCAGAGAGAGGTCTTAAGTGATCTTTAATGTCATGCTAAGGGTGTTGTCCTTCATCCTGCGAGCTGTGGGACCCAGCACCAGCCCTGAGGGTGGAGCTGGGCTGGTGGTAGATGGGTGTCTCTTTCCAGGTGAGGACCGACACAGGCCTGAGCTGAGGCACAGATGGGGAGAAATGGATTGATTAGGAACAGACTAGAAAGGGACGTCCAGAGTTAGGTCCCAGGAGAGAGTCATGTTATGGAAGCCACAGGTCTTAAGGAGAGAGTGATCATTAGTTCTGATACTGCCATGAAATCAACTAAAATAGCTAATAAAAAATATCTGCTAATTTCAACAACACCAGAGGTCTGTGACAGCCTTTGCTGGGTCGTTTTCTACTGTACACTTGAGAAGTGGTAAAAGACAGTTTTTAATCCAATTCTGACCCCAAAGCCCATGCACACCCTTTCTGCTGTGCCAGATGATTTCCATTTTACACATGCAGAAATGCCATGTAGAGTCTTTCTTCCTTTTGATAAACTGTGGTCAGTTTCCTTGGTTTGGTGAAATCAAGCGCTTATGAACACAGCTGGCTTTGTGCAGAAATGGCTTTTTAAACCAGAGCAGCATCCATTCGTGTACAGAGGCCTACACAGTCTCTTGGAGTTGATATCTTTTTAGTAGCCTTCAGTTAGCCAGCTTTTTCCAAATTATTCATTACATATTTTCCAGGCCAACAAGAATCAAGTGCCACTGTCAGCGCCATGGTTGTGTTATTTCAGAAAGGTCATACGACTCCTGAAGTGTGTCACAAAAGCTCCCATCCTGCAATTGGAAGAACAAGGGCTATTAGAAACTTTATTCTCTTATGTTTAAAGGTCTCTCTCTCTCTTTTTTTTTTAACGTTTATTTTTTAGAGAGAGGGAGAGTACGAGCGGGGGAGGGGCAGAGAGAGAGAGGAAGACACAGAATCTGAAGCAGGCTCCAGGTTCTGAGCTGTCGGCACAGAGCCCTACGCGGGCCTCGAACCCGTGAACCATGAGATCATGATCTGAGCCAAAGTTGGATGCTTAACTGACCCAGCCACCCAGGTGCTCCTAAAGATAACCTCTTTTGACAGGGAGCAGTTCTGAGCAGTAAGTTTGTTTTCCTGCAGTCAGGAGAGGACTTTACAGTACCTTAAAAACAAAGGCTGAGAGGGGGCGCCTGGGTGGCGCAGTCGGTTAAGCGTCCGACTTCAGCCAGGTCACGATCTCACGGTCCGTGAGTTCGAGCCCCGCGTCAGGCTCTGGGCTGATGGCTCAGAGCCTGGAGCCTGTTTCCGATTCTGTGTCTCCCTCTCTCTCTGTCCCTCCCCCGTTCATGCTCTGTCTCTCTCTGTCCCAAAAATAAATAAACGTTGAAAAAAAAAAAAATTTAAAAACAAAGGCTGAGAGAAGATATGATTGGAATTTTACATTATAAAGTGTGAGTAAGGTGCACACATTTGGTTCGTCAAATGTTTCCATTCTTGTTGAAGGTTTCACAGAGCAGACAGCGAACTACTAAAGTTTATTATTCTAGAAGGCATTAAAGAAGTGAAGGAACTTTACAGATGTAGGTAAATTCACGGATGATAAATTACCAAGGGAAGCTATAGAAAAAATTCTTTGAGATGTCAAGGAGCGCCTTGGCACATTTTGGAAAGGAAGGACCCGGATTTTGACCTGGTTCTGACCTATCTTCCAAACAGAAGATGTTCACAGAGCACCTGCATGTACCAAGCACCTCGCTGGGTGCTCTGGGAGAAAGAAGATGGACCCTGCCTTCTGGGGGCTCCCCAATTAGTGGGAGAAGATAAACGTGTGCAGCAGCCGCTACCACATGGCAAGTGACAGCAAGCCCTGTGACGGGGGGCAGAGAAGGTGCTTTGGGAGAGGGTGGAATCCCTATGGCAGACTCTGGGTGAGGTTCTTAGGGGACGTATGTCTTGGGACTTAAAAGATGAGTAGAATTTCAACAGCAGAGCAGGCGAGAAGGACCTTCCGGATGGGAGGAGGAGCTTAAGCATCTCTTTAGAATTGGGAGCGTCGCTGACCTTGGAGAAAGGTAAGAGCTTTGAATGGGTGTGGCCTGGGCAAGTAGAGAAGGAAGGTCAGACTAAAAAGTTCTGGAAGCATCCAGTTTGGAAGATTTCCGCTTGATTGTCTTCAGTCTTCAGTAGAAAACCAAGGAAGGTTTTGGAGCAGAGGAGCGATGTAGTCTGAGCTCCGCTTTCAGAAGTTCCGTGTCGGGTGGAACAGAGGAGTGGGGAAGGCGCACTGTCTGAGGTTGTGTCCGCCAGGCCGCAGCCGTTGAGGACTGAGGCTAGGACGGAAGCGTGGAAACAGAAGAGGCTTGGGATGCCTTTGAGAAAAAGTTGTTTTTTTTTTAATTATAAAGTCATGTAAATATGTAAGTAGTACAAAAACGTAGGCTCATGTAGGGGAGTAAGACAAAAACCCTGTGGGAACAACTGCCATTGAAACATTCTGATATATGTTCTTCAGTGTTTTTTAAGGCATAAGTAGCTGATTTAAATTTCAGTTCATAGTAGGTATAAAATGCTACTTTACTCCTCTAAGTCTTTAATCTCCCCTTCCTGCAGGCTGCGGGGGAATTCTCCCGCAGGGAATTCTCTCCTAGCCATCACTGGGGCTCGCTTCTTCTCTTGCAGCAGGATCACGGGGTTGCTGTGGTTCTTAACCCCCTGATGCCCAGACTTAGCATCTCCCAGCCAGTCCCTGCCTGGTGCCCTGAGGTGAGGAGGCCTTCCGGGGACTCTTGTCCCCCACAGAGCACCAGCTTCTACCCTGGTTAGGGGATCTTCTCTTTTCTGCTTTCCCTCTTTGCATTCTCCTGACAGCCCAGCATGACCGTCCTTAATGTGCTGCTACGAACATGATGTTGGCCCCTTTTTTCTGAGGTAGGAGTAGGGAAACCTCAGTGTTTTTTTGTCTTCCTTTTAAATAATAACTTCCTCTGATGAGGTGATATGGTGAGTTATGATACTCTGTTTGCAGTTTTTGGCTCCTGTATTTTTCCGTGTCATTTTTAAACACTTTCAGGATACTCCCTTATGTAAATATGCATAATTTACTTGTAGATAACATGAAGCAAGCAACTCTGTGCATAGAAGTTTTCCTGTGTTTTGGATGGATTCTGGAGGTGGAATTTTTGAGTCAAAGGGCATGACTTTATGATGATGATTATTAATTATTGTTACTGGGTCACTCTTTGTTATCACTGTACCACAAACTAAGCAGCTTGAAACAGTACCTACGGATTAGCTCATAGTTCTGTCTGTCAGAATCCCAGGCGCCGCGTGGCTGGTTTCTCGGTTTGGTCCCCTAAGCTGAAATCCAGGAGGCAGCTGGCTGTGTTCTCATCTGGAGGCTCAGTGGCCTGGGGAAGAATCTGCTAAGAGACCCATTCAGGTTGTTGGCAGAATTCAGCCTCTTGGGGTTATAGGACTGAGGTCCCTGTTTTCTTTTCTTTTCCTTCTTTTTTAAAATTTTGAGTCTTGCCCTTCATGTTTTATGGAATAAAAAGTTTGGCCTTTTTATTGCATGGAACTACAATTGGCACAGGTTGGGGGACTAGAGGAGGAAGGTGGGGGCTGAGGAAGAGGTGGGAGAGACCTCTTCCCCAGCTCCTGGGTAGTGACACCTCACTTCTTCTTGCATAATTTCTGGCGTCTTCCCACCTGGATGCTGGCTCTCTCAGGGTCTCGGAGAAGAGGAGAGGATCACATGCTCATTGTCATAATTGTCATTCTGGAAGGAGTGGAGGAAGTTTCTTCCTAGCTCACCATCATCTCAAGGGGTTCTCTTCTCTTTCATTTTTTTTTAAAGTTTATTATTGATTTTGAGAGAGAGAGAGAGAGAGAGAGAGAGAATCCCAAGGAGGCTCAGCACTGCCAGCACAGAGCCCTACATGGGGCTTGATCCCACAAAGCATGAGATCATGGCCTGAACCGAAATCAAGAGTTGGATGCTTAACAGACTGAGCCACCCAGGTGCCCCTTCTTTCATTTTTAAGTAAGTTCTACGCCCAACATGGGGGTTTAACTCATGACCCCAGGATCAAGAGTCACATGCTCTACCAACTGAGCCAGAGCTAGGCGCTCCTTTTAAAAAAATTAAAAAAAAAATTTTTTTTTAATGTTTATTTATTTTTGAGACAGAGCATGAGCAGGGGAGGGGCACACACAGAATCCGAAGCAGGTTCCAGGCTCTGAGCTGTCAGCACAGAGCCTGACGTGGGGCTCGAACTCGTCAACCCCGAGATCATGACCCGAGCCGAAGTCAGACGCTCAACCGATTGCGCCACCCAGGCGCCCCTTTTTAAACATTTTTTACTGAAGTCTCTGTTTTCTTGCTGGTTGTTATTTAGGGGACACTCAGCTCCTACAGGCCACTTTCAGGGACTTGCCATGTGGTCCCACCTCCACAGCCAGCAGCAGTCTTCTTCACGTAAATGCCTCGTCCTTAGAATCTCTGAGTGCCTCTGTTTCTGACTTCTAGACCTAGATTTACAGGGCTGATGCGATTAGGTTTCTCTCTCTCCCCCCAACCCTCAAACAGAAACTCTGTACTCACTGAACAGTAACTCCCCATTCCTCACTCCCTGTCCCCTTCCACTTGTTTTCTACTTGTCCTTTTTATGAATTTACCTATCCTAGGTACCTCATAAGTAGAATCATGCAGTATTTGTTATTTTGTGCTTGGCTTCTTTCGCTTAGCATAGTATTTTCAAGGTTCATCCACACGATAGTACGTATGCCGTCGTATGTGTGTGCCATGTTTTGTTTATCCATTCGCCTGCTGATGGACATTTGGGTTGTTTGAGGTCTCTTAAGGTCGACTGATTTGGGACCTTAACCACATCTGCTAAATCCCTTAACAGCAGCACCTAGATTCATATTTGAATAACGGGGAGAATGTGTACAGCAAGGGCCCAAAATGTTGGGGCCACCTTAAGATTCTGCCTACCACACACCTCCTGGAAAGATCGTACCACCCCTGGTTGGAGGTGCCATCTTGCCTGCTTTCATACTTTTAATCTATAAATTGTTCAGAAGAGTGTGGAAGTTGCATCTCATTTCACTGCCTGCCTTTCCAGCTGGACTTTTCTCTGCTCACGACTCTAGTGGGATGAAGGATGCATAACAACCACTTTTTAGCCTCCGATGAGAGCGCCCTGGTTTCTTGTCCCCAACATTACCTATGACATATTTCTTGACGGTGTATAAGAGGGAGCACTAATGTCTTGAGAATGCAGGAGAATTTGGACTGGTCCAAATAAGAGAATTTAAGGCTGTAACTGCCATAATTTAAGTCAGCCTCATGCTTCGGCCTGAATGCAAATTCATTTGATTCAGTGTGGTCCTGAAAAGATGGTGCTCCCTAGGAACTGGGAGACCTGGGAAATGGAAATCATTAGAATGTGCTAGAAATCTCAGATTAAATGGCAACTGAGCATCTCAATAACGTGACCATGGATTCAGCACGGGTGGTGTTTGACTATTACCACTTACCATTTAGCTTGGAGGAGAAGTCCATGCCCTTTGGAAAGGCATGGGGGTGACGGGTGGGGTGGGGTAGGTGTGTTTGTGTGTATGTGTGTGTGATGTCCCGGGTTAGGTTTTGCTTGGAAGGGGCTCTGAGTAGCTCTGTTAGCTCCAAGCTAGTTAGATTCTCCAAATTCTAAGATGACGTCTCCACAACTTAGAACACACCAGCTTGCTTGTATGTAATCCCGGTGTCAGGGAACAGATGGCAACTGCCCTGTTAAGGAAGGTGAGTATGAGATCTGGTTGAGGATTAGAAGGGAGTGAAAGCAACCACTGTAGAGAACTAATAATGCCTGACAGCGGGGGACTTACCTGGGCCATGGGAAGAGGAAGCCCCAGACGAGGCTACCCACCTGTCTTCTCCAACCCGAGCTGGCTTTGCTGGCAGAACTGACCCTGTGCTTTCTCTCCCAGGCAACCGCAATGTCCGTGGACTGTCTGGGGCAGCATGCTGTGCTCTCCGGGTAAGTGAGCTCTGCTGCAATTTCTGCGGACAAATCGCAAATTGAGAGGTTTCTGGGAAGTTGGAAAATACTCTTTATCCTTAAGGATTGTGGTCCTAGGGTTTAGTTCCGCTATCCTGGTGACCTCAGGGGTACTTAACAGGGATCACTTGCAGTTTATTTTTGTCTCTGCCCTAATATGTAAGCAATAAAATTCCTTTGAAATTTGCGTGACTGGTAGTTTGGTCTTGGAATTGCAATTTTCTGTTTATTGCACAGACTCTGCAGAAGGGTGCTGTCTGGTGTGGTCTCACGGGATCAAGGGGATCTGGGTTCTGGTTTGGCAATGCCATTCATGATGAACCCCTGGACATTTGTCCAGTTGGCCTCCCTGGACTTTGGTTTGCTCGTGAAGGACTTTGATTTCATTATGAAGAACTAGAACTAAATGATTTCTCTAGTGTTTTCCAGCCCAACATTTTTAACATTCTGGCAACTAAGGGCCATCCTAGCATTTGCTAATCACTTTGTCATTGTACCAGTATAATGCCATTTAATGGTCAGAGTCCCCTCCCCTTTCATACTCACTACCTCTCTAAGTCTGCAGTGTTTTCTTTTTTTTTTTTTTTTTTAATTTTTTTTTTTTTCAACGTTTTTTATTTATTTTTGGGACAGAGAGAGACATAGCATGAACGGGGGAGGGGCAGAGAGAGAGGGAGACACAGAATCGGAAACAGGCTCCAGGCTCCGAGCCATCAGCCCAGAGCCTGACGCGGGGCTCGAACTCATGGACCGTGAGATCGTGACCTGGCTGAAGTCGGACGCTTAACCGACTGCGCCACCCAGGCGCCCCTGCAGTGTTTTCTTTAACTTGTTTATGAACTCACTTCTAAATAACGAACTAGTTTCTGTTTCATTATTTTATTTTGAAATCGTATTTTAATTTACCTTAAAAAAAGCATAGCAGACATTTAAATAATTCAAAAGGCTCTACATTGGGAAGTAAGTTTCCCTCTTCTCTTTGACCCCCATCCCCAGAGACAGTTATCAAATCCATTTTTTTGTGTCACACTGGATGCATAGATAAGGAAAAATTGATATGTTTCTTTACTGCCCCCTCTGCACTCACTTAAAAAAAAAAAGCTTTATTGAGATATAATTCACAGACCATGCAATTTACCCATTTAAAGTGGCAAGCCAGTGGTTTTGGGGATATATTATTCATTTCCTATTCCGTTTTTAAACCTTTTTTTTTTTTAAATCAAGGAAATACCTGAACATAGTTGACAAAGTCAAGTAGCATCACAAAGATTATATTGTCAGACAGCAGAATCCTAGCTCAGCTTTTCCCCAATCCTGATCCCACTCAGTAGAAGCAACTACTTGAGACTCTTGTAGCTGTTTCTGTGGGGTTGCCTCCATTTTTCCAAATAATACACAAATATTCTGTTATCTTGATTTGTCCAGATGTTACCAATTGACTTTTTAAAGTAGATGAGGATTTAGCACTTTTACTTTGCCCTGTGAGTCCCTGACTTCCCTCTCCTTCCAGTATAGTTATATAACAATTGTTGTGTTGAATCAGTATTTGGGGTTCTTTTCTCAGAGTAATTTTGAGAGGTCCTATACCATTCTGATTCTGGACTTTGTATGTGGCCTATTTTTTCTCTTTGGAAGCTTTAAAATGCTGTCTTTGTCTCCGGCGTTCCTTTTATCTCCAGGTGTGTGAAATCTTCACCGTGACTGCTTTGGCGTGCGTCTTTTTTTCATTCATTGTGCTGGGCACTTAGAGGGTCCCCTCTTTTTTTTTTTTAAACATCATTACTTGTTTTATCTAAACAAATAGACATACACTTGACATCATGTAGTCATATTCACAACCCACAAAATACTCAAGTGCTGGGCACCTAGGTAGCTCAGTTGGTTAAGCATCCAGCTTCGGCTCAGATCATAATCTCACGGTTCATGGGTTTGAGCTCCGCATTGGGCTCTCTACTGTCAGCACAGAGCCTACTTCAGATCCTCTGCCCCCTTCTCTCTCTGCCCTTCCCTGCTTGTGTTTTCTCCCTCTCTCTCAAAAGTAAATAAACATTAAAAAAAATACTCAAGTGTTAAGGAATAACTGTGTCTCAAATGTTAGACTTCTCTGTATTCACTCATGTGGGCATTGCCATTTGTAGCATCCAAGGAGGGAATGGGATTATGTCACTGGAAACCAGGCAAGCATTCCTGTTTTGGTGTGTTCTTGGGTACATACATACCTGTTTTATTTTTCAACATAATCTTGAAGGTTCACCATTTTGTTTTCTTATACTGAACTTGAAAATATGTACAGTAAAGAATGTACTTGAGTTAACCGCTTGAGTAAATTTACAAATATATACACCCATGTGATCCCCATTCAGATTAAGACCCAGAGTAATTTTTAGCACTGTTGGAAGGCCCTTTCAATCTGGAAGGTCTGTGTCTTCTAGTTTGGAGAAGTTTTCCTGCATTGTGTCTTTGGTAATTTCCCCCCTCTATTTCCTGCAGTCCTTCTTTCTGAAGCTGTTCGTCCGTGTTGGATATCCTATGTGGATTCTCTGTTGGTCCTTTTTGTTTTGCATTCTGACAGTTCCCTTCAGCTTTAACTTTCTACTCTTCTATCAGATTTCTTTATTTCAGCTGTGCTTTTCATTTCCAGGAGCTCTTTCCTCTTCTCTGTTCTTTACCTCGTCTTCTTTTACCTCTCTGAGAATATTAATTCTAGGTTTCTTCTTGCCTCGGCACTGCCCATTTCCTTTTTTTTCTTTTGATTGCATTGGTCCCTGTCTTTCAGGTTTCCTCTGGTGACCGATACTCACCTGGCTCTCTGTTACTGTCAAAGAGTGATCAGTTTACATGTGTGATGGTGGGCTTCTTTGGAAGGAGGTCGTCTGGGAACCAGACCCTTTTTTTGGAGGGTGCCCAGATGTCACTATCTCCTGGGTTCTGTGTTACTTATTTGCTTTTGTTCTTTTCTTGGGCTGATCATTTTCACCTGAGAAGAATCCTTTTGTCACTGTGTGAAGACTATACAGATCAGCTGTAGGGGAAGAGGCCTGAGGGTCTCACATTCCACTTCCTGCCCTGTTTTGAGCACAGCTCCTCATATTCCCACACTGCTCTGCCGTTTGTCCCAGGCCTGGGCTCCTCTGAAGTAGTTTGTCTGAAGCACATCACCCCCCCCCCCCCCCACCCGGGTGAAGGAGAGGTGGCTCCGTGGGGTGTGTATAAACCGCTCTCCTTAGTCCTCTTTCAAACAGGTCCTGCTCTGTTCTGCTTTTGGTTCTCCAGGCCTCTCTTCCCTTGTGTGCAGGCTGAAGCCTCCAGCTCCCGAGCTGGCCTCGGTTCTGCAGCGTGAATCAGCTCGCCTCTCATCCACTTCCCCTCTGCAGGCACTTTGGTGTTTGCTTTCTTTAGATCGATCACCATTTGTCCATCCGCTTTTCATTTCCTCTCTCATTTTCTTTGTGGGTTTCTGTGTTGTACGTTTTTACTCTGACTTTCGTGGGTCTTCAGGGGAGAAAGAAGATATGTCAGGTATGTGTATCCTGAAGCGTCCACTTTTCTTCTGCTGCTCTGCACTTGCTCTCTGGGGGGGTCTCTGGGCCCCCCTGTTGATGGCGCCCCATGTGTATCGCTCTCAGCCTTTCCCCGTTCGTCATGCTTTCCCGTTTTTCATGCTGAGAGGAAGATGCCAGCCTGCCTGCTCCAGAATCAAGTGATTCCTTCAGAGTAGGTCAGAGATGCTAGATCTTTGTTCTGCACCGGCAGTTCTGAAAGTTCTGTGAATTTGTCTTACCTGTGCTTGCTTTCTTCTCCCCTAACCTTCTCTTCTGGGGTTTCTGCTAGAGTTTTACGGGCCGTGTTAACTTGCATTTCCCATCTCTTCTGAGCAGGGACTGTTAATCTTTTTCTTCACCATTGAGCCCACCTGTCCTCATGGATGCTCTGGGGCTTGGAGTGCTCTCTAACAACAGCTGATTAATGGCCGCTGAGATGTTGATTCACACAATGATTTTTCCCTTAAAACAGAGGGAAAATAGGCGGAACACAGGACATTCCTGTTTTCAGATCCTTTATACTGATTGGCACCGTGAACATTATCAGCCCTTAATGTGTTATTTTCATTATCATTTTATTGGTTATTATTTCCCTCCCAATAGACTTAATTTAGTTGCCTTTCCCAGGTAGTCAACTTGCAAGGGAATTTGAGATTTTCTCCAGGATGTTTGGCAAAGTGATAAGTGATAGGTTTAACACACATTTACCGAATGCCAAGCACTATGCCTGGTGAGGAGGGACATACAGACACTGGAGACTTGGTCCGTGCTCCACTCGGTTGGTTCAGGACCAGAGCCTTACCATGGGTAGTTGTACTACCGAGATCAGTGCTGCTGTCGCAATGCAAACAGCGCGGTGGGAGTTGTTTGGGAACCGGAACCAGCCCTAGCTGAGCAGTTGGGAAAGGCTGGAGCGAAGTGGGCTTGGAGCTGAAGCTGGCGGGAAGATGTCAGACCCCCAAGGATCCAGTCGGGAAGACCATCTCTGGAGACAGGCTCTCGCGGGGACGTGGCTTCCACTTGCTTAACTGTCACCTTGAATTCCTCCTGTCCCTTGTATGCCTTTCAGAGTAGATAAACGTCATATAAACCTGGGGATTTTTTGAGCACTCTTTGCAAACCATATGTAATTCCAAATGTGCTTTTCTGTCTTAATGCTAATGCTGTTATATTGTCATCATGTCGATGTTGTTTTCCTAGCCGCCGATTCTTATACATCGTTAATCTAGATGCCCCTTTCGAAGGTCACCGAAAGATCTCTCGCCAGAGCAAGTGGGACATCGGAGCTGTGCAGTGGAATCCTCATGACAGCTTTGCGCACTATTTTGCAGCTTCGGTGAGCCATTTAAGGAGTACGGGAAAAGGCTGTTAAAAGTGTGAGCTGGGGCTGGTAGGTCTATGTTCTATGGAGAGAAGAGAATATAACTCTCATTTCTCAGGCAGAAAAGAAGTGTGGATGGTTCTAAAAGGAAGATAGAGGCAAATTAAAGACATATATGTATACAGACACATATGGCGTATATCTATATATGAACGGAACTGCTGATCCCATCGGTGTCAGATCTTGTGTTTCTAAAGATCCAGATTTTAAAGGGAAATGAATAGATGCCTCCATTTCTGTGTGTGATAAGATCCTGTTTTCACCGGCAGGAACGTAACTGGACATGACTCTGACCTTCACTGTTTTCAGAGGGATCAGAAGACTCCACACATGCTTTCGCTCAAAGGAAGGGATTCTTTCTTTTTCTTAAAGTTTATTTATTTATTTTGAGAGAAAGAGAGAGGGGAAGAGAGCATTATCATCACGGAGCCCAACACAGTGGCTTGTGAGATCGTGACCTGAGCTGAAATCAAGAGTCAGGTGCTTAACTGTCTGAGCCACCCAGGCGCCCCAGGAAGGGATTCTTTCTTGATTGGGATTCATTAGATCGGCTAACCCCCTGAGATTTTATGTGCCTGTTTCTGTGTGAATTCTTCCAGGAAAAGATGCATGCATTTTATTAGGTTTTCCAAGGGCTTCATGACTGAAAGAAAGATATAGGCTAGATCACCTCTGGTATTTCGTCAGATTCTACACCAGCATTCTACTCTCCTAGAACAATTAGAGATCTAAACCTTTGGCTCCTTTGCACTGGGCTGGAAGAACAGTATTTAAAGAACCCTGCTTATCATCCAAGGGATGCAAGCATTCACAGTGCTGTCTGCGTCTGTTCTTATCAGAAATGACGGTCTGTGAGAGGGAAGCACCTGAGGAAAAGAAAGACGAGCAACGCTGTCAGCTTTAGAAGGAACAAAAGCCGCTCTTCCCCTCATTTCCAGAATAGCATCTGACTGTCTGGGGCACCTGGGTGGCTCAGTCGGTTGAGTGTCTGACGCTTGATCTCAGGTCATGATCTCACGGTTCATGGGTTCAAGCCCTGTGTCGGACTTTGCGCTGACAGCCTGGAGCCTGCTTGGGATCCTCTCTCTCTCCTCCTCTCTGCCCCTACCCTGCTTCTGCTCTCTCTCTAAACAAACAAAGAGTCTGAACGTCTGACTCTCACCATGGACATCTGCGGTTGAACTGATGTGGGGGGCTGTTCTGAAGGAGAAGATAGGGCCAGTCTACTGCTTTCCCATTCCCGACCCCTTTCCTGTGAATTAGGAAGAATGCTCTTTTTGTTGGCTTACGCCTTACAACTTCCACTGCCCTCTCATCCTCAGCCCCTGATCATTGAGTCCAGGGGTCCTAGACCTTGGAGCTACTGACCTCCCAGGCCACATAATTCTTTGCGGCAGGTTCTGTCCTGTGCATTGTAAGAGATGAAGCAGCATCCCTGGCCCCTACCTACCAAATGCCAGTAGCATCTTCGCCGTCCCCGTCACCATGACAACCGAAAATTTCTCTAGACGTCATTAAATGTCCCTGGGAAGCAAAATAGCCCCTGATTGGGAATGACTCGTTTAGGCTAACTGGTCAATACTTGGCCCATGTGGATTAACATTGCATTTGTTTACAAATGGTGAGATAGCCTTTTTTTTTTTTTTTTTTTTTTTTTTTTTTTTTGACAGTCTTTTTAAAGTAGACAATGTAGGGGCGCCTGGGTGGCTCAGTTGGTTACACGGCCGACTTCGGCTCAGATCATGATCTTGTGGTTCATGAGTTCGAGCCCCGCGTCGGGCTCTGCGCTGACAGCTCGGAGCCTGGAGCCTGCTTCGGATTCTGTGTCTCCCTCTCTCGAGCTCTGTCTCTCTCTCTCTCTCTCTCAAAAATAAATAAACATTAAAAAAAAGATTTTTTTAAAGTAGACAATGTAATGTCATTTACATTCACATGTTACACAGCCACCGCCCCTCTCTGGTTCCAAACATTTTCATCCCTCCAGAGTAAAATTTTACCCCTCCCATGAAGCGGTTTCTCCCTATGCCCCCTTCCCACGGCCCCTGACAGCCACCAGCCTGTGTTCTGTCTCTGTGTTCTGGATATTTCATATAAATGGAAACATACAATATGTGATCTTTTGTGTCTGCTTTCTTAACTATGCTGTGCCATGTATCTGTGCTTTACTCCTTTTTATGGCTCAGTAGCATTCCATTGTATGGCTATAACACGTTTTGTTTAATCATTCATTCACTGATGGACATTTGGGCTGGCTCTTGTGAATAAGGTGAAAGTGGACGTGTGTGTAAATGTAGTTTTTTGAGTACTTGTTTTCAATTGTTTTGGGTATATACTTTGGAGTGGAATTGCAGGGTCCTGTGGTAAGTCTGTGTTTAACTTTTTGAGGAGCGGTTAGACTTTTCTACAGTAGCTGAGTCGTTTTATAGTCCTACCAGCAGTGTTCCAGTTTCTCCACATTGTCCCCAAAATTAGTGTTTTTCTATTTTTTTTTTTTTTTTTTTAATTTTTAAAGCATAGCCATCCTAGTGGGAGAAAGTGGTATCTTACTGTGGTTTTGATTTGCATTTCCCTAATGACTAATGATGTTGAGCATCTTTTCATGTCCCTGTGGGCAATTCGTGTATCTTTTTTGGAGAGATATCTATGCACATCCTTTACTTATCTTGGAATTGGGTTGTATGTCTTTCTGCTGCTGAGTTGCCAGGGTTCTTTCTATATTCTTGATACTAGATTCTTATCGGAGGTATGATTTGCAAGTATGCCTCTAATTCTGTAGATTGTCTTTTCACTTTATAGTGTCCTTTGTTGATTTTGATAAAGTTCAGTGTATGGATTTTTTTTTTTCTTTTGTTGTTCTTGGTTGGGAGAGAGCCTTTTTCAGGAGAAAAAGCTTTGGAGTTAGGCACATCTGAGGTCAAGTCCTAGTTTTGACACTCCTGTTTTATCTTTTGTACTCTCCCAACTTTCTGAGCCTCAGCTGCCTCACCTGTAACGTGGGTGATGACAGCCAGCGTGCAGTGTCGTGTGACAGAACAGAGGGCGGGTCTCTGAAGATTCCTAGCACGTTGGGCGCCTGATGGCTCAGTTGGTTGAGTGTCTGACTGTTGATTTTGGCTTACATCGTGGTCCCAGGGTGGTGGGATCGAGCCCCGTGTCAGGCTCTGCTGAGTATGGAGCCTGTTTAAGAGTCTCTCCTTCTCTCTCTCTCTCTCCCCTCTCCTTCTCTCTCTGCCCCTCTCCCCCACTCACGCTTTTTCTCTCTCTTTAAAGTAAATAACTGAAAAAAATGAATAAAAACAGAATCTGTGTATTAAAAAAAAGATTCCTAGTACATAGACTGGTGTTAGCAGACCCTCTGGAAATGACAGGGGATATTATTATAATATGAGGGGACTTTTCTTTTCACTCCTGTTCCCACTGGAAGCTGTTTTGAATTCTAACCTTTGACCAGAAACCTTACGTATTTAGAATTGGAAACTGGCATTTCTGGATAAAAACCTTTGAACTTTATACATCTGTCTGTCTCTGAGCTAAAATGAAAATCAGTCTAGTAATATATAGATATTAGTAGATCTGCATCTGTATATCAGTTCAGAAATTATTAGATAGCCTGTGTATTAGTAATCAGTCTGTTGTAGTCTTTATTCACTTTTGGTGTGTTTCATAAGCTCATGACATTTAGATATTTTGCTGGCTTGTTGTTTCTTTCAGTGAAATGTAGCTTTTTCTTTCCTCCTTTCCCTATTGCTGTGTGTTTTTTTCTGGTCAGTCTTTCCTAGTCTTTCCTAGGTCTTTATGCCTAACCCTTTAAGAAATTCAGTATAGGGATGCCTGGATGGCTCAGTTGGTTAGGCGTCTGACTTCAGTTCAGGTCACAATCTCATGGTTTGTGGGTTTGAATCCCAGGTCGGACTCTATGCTGACAGGGCAGAGCCTGGAGCCTGCTTCACGTTCTGTGTATCCCTCTCTCTCTCTCTGTCTGTCTATCTCCTGTTCGTCCTCTGTCTCTCTCTGTCAAAGATAATGAATAAACATTAAAAAAGAAAAGAAAAGAAAAGAAATTCAGTATTAGGGACACCTGGGTGGCTCAGTCGGTTAAGCACCCGACTTCATCTCAGGTCACAATCTCACAGTATGTGAGTTTGAGCCCCACACTGGGCTCTGGGCTTTCATCACAGAGCCTCTGCTTCGGATTCTCTGTCTCCTTCTCACTCTGCATCTCTCTTTCTCTCTCTCAAAAATAAACATTAAGAAAAAAATGTATAAAAAAAAGAAATTCAGTATAGGCATATTTCAAGGAGTCTTCTGTAATTTTGTCTTCTAGGATACCCCTTTGATAGTGGTTCTGTTTTCTTGTGTTTATGTGTTTTTAAAGTGTGATGGATGGACTCTGGGCATTTGATAAGTGGGAAGAGTGAGCTGAAAGCCTGTAGTGTGACAGCAGCTGGAGAGATGGGTGTGTGATGCTTAGAGCTGGGAGGTGGTCCTTTGAACAGCCTGCGGGGTGGGGTGGGGGGGAGGCGTGGGGGTGGTGGGGTGGGGGTGGCGCATCTCCGTAAGCCATCATTCAGGTGCCCAGTAGCGCCTCGGTGGCTTCAATTCAGCTGCAATGACTCAGGGTAGATTCACATTGAAGACAGCACTGCCCTTCTGTTTGGAAATTTATAGTCCTATGTACTGAGCTAAGGTTGGCTCCCATGTTAATTGTACTCGTTTCTTTTTTAAGAAAAATATTTTTTAATCTTTATTGTTTTTGAGAGAGAGAGAGACAGACAGACAGATCATGAGTGGGGGAGGGGTATAGACAGAGGGAGACACAGAATCCGAAGCAGGCTCAGGCTCTCAGCTGTCAGCACAGAACCCAACGTGGGGCTCAAACTCACAAACTGTGAGATCATGACCCAAGCCAAAGTTGGACACTTAACTGACTGAGCCACCCAGGAGCCCCTAATGGTACTCATTTCTGATGGCTCTGTGAGCAAGTCAGTCTGTAGGGTCTCTGCCATGCAAGTTAGTTTCTGCATGGCTTCGTCTTCTCAGCCCTAGGCACATCGCGGTGAGAGCGTGTGTTCGGGTGTGGGACTGGCTGCCTTCTTCCCCTTGTTTCTTTTCAGAGTAACCAACGGGTTGACCTTTATAAGTGGAAAGATGGCAGCGGGGAAGTTGGCACTACCTTACAAGGCCACACTCGTGTAATCAGGTAGGCATCAGGCCTCCGCAGCTCCCGGCCTGTCTCGCTCTGTCATAGTCCCTCGGGAAGTGACGTGAAAGCTCCGTCCCCCTTCCACAACTTGACCTTCTGTGCTGCATTGGCCACGGGTGACTGCGAGGTCCTTGGCGTTCACTGAAGTGGTGGCTCTCATACTGGGGATCAACCAGTATTTAGGAACCAGCATTCCTGTAACTGCTGTCCTCGATTCCAGAAGGCCCTCGGACAGCCCAGTCTGGAGTGAAGGATTAGAGCTGATTTTTGCCATGGGAGGGAGACACGGTTATGCCGGCAGAATCCTCAGCTCAATTCGGCAGTGCGTGGGAGCACAGACAGCAGGATGCAGCCCTTTGCTCTTTCTCCAGTGGCTGTGGGGCACAGCTGCCTCCCACCCATGGCCTTCTGGAGTGTTCCTTGATCCATCCTGTCCTTGGGTCACTATTCCTGGGTAGGGAACACTCATCCTGGGAAGTAGCAGCAGGGAGTACAGGAGTGGGGGAGCTGACCCGGAAGTAACGGGAAAGGCCAGACCCCTGGCCTATGTTAGGGAGGCCTGCCCTTCCTGAAAGCTGCATGGCATTGTTAACAGTTTGCCGCTGCTTTGACAGATGTTGGTTTTACTTGAGGTACTTGTGGTTGAATCTGGTTTAGAAAATCACAACTCAAAAATCACTTGATGTTTTTGCTTTGGGGTGTGTGTGTGTGTGTGTGTGTGTGTGTGTGGTTGAAGTTGAAATCCTCCATTTCTTTTTTGGGAGCAGGTGATGGGATAGCTGGTGATGACAGGGGAAAGGACCTGAAAGCTTTCTTCAGAGCTCAGTTAAGTCTTACTCATTCCCAGAGAAGTTTGGAGATTTCTAGCCTATATCATGTTAAGGAGGACCGTTAACAGTGACTCTCTGAAGCCACTAGAAATGAAATCTGCTAGCGCTTTGGAACTGGACTCTGAATTTTCTTCCCTTTGTTGTTGTTCCGTTTATTTCTTGTGTTTCCAGTGACTTGGACTGGGCAGTGTTTGAGCCGGATCTCCTGGTTACCAGCTCTGTGGACACGTACATCTACATTTGGGATATCAAGTAAGAACAATTAAAAGGCCAAACCACTGGGTTGTGGGACGATCTGGGACCTTTGTTTTAGAGATCAGCTGTCTTAGTTTGGTTTCCCCTGGGTGCAGACCCCGAGATGAGGATGCCTTGCAAGGACGTTGTTTAGGAGGCGACAGAAGCACCGGCGGGAGGAGAGACAGGAGCGGGAAGGCTGCACACGGAGGGCGCGCTGTCCACGCGGGAGGCAGCATGAGCACGTGGAGGTTATTCCTGCCGGGGACCGCTAGGTGCTAGTGCAGAACTCCTCAGAGGTGTCCCACCCTTGAGGGCTCAGGAAGTGGGGGCGTCATCCACTGTCGGTCACTGGTCGCAGGCTGCACCCCGGGGCCTCCCTTCCCTGGCACTTCAGGCCTGGCACAGAGATGTGCAGGACAGGCTTCAGCAGTCAGGGAAGTCCCTTTGGCAGAGAAACATAGGTGCTGGCGTTTGAAAGTCAGGCTGAAGTTTAACTGACGTGGCAGGTGACAGTGGGGAGTTGTGGGCACAGACACACGTCTGCTACAGCAGGTGATGCTATGAGACACATCTGCTTTGCTCTTTGTGAGGCTTCAGTCCCCCAGGCGGCTGAGGGCCACCTCTCAGGGTTACCCTTCATGAGGCGAAGAGGGAAGGAGCCCCCAGCCCAGGGCCGGGCATGTTGTCTGTCCCCCTTCTCCCTTTGTAGAGCGAGGCTCCCTTTGCCTTAACAATTCGAAGTGACTAACTGGAGGGCGTGGTCTGTAGAGTCCCCCAGACGGGACCCTCTCTCCCCTCAGCGGACTGCTCTGCTCCCAATGGCAGTGGCTCTGTGATGGTTTGCACTGAGAGGTGGACAGATCAGGGAAAGGGAGTCCGAGAGGGTGTGCGCAGCGGACTTCACCTGCATCCGGGACACTGCCTTGGTGGTGATCAGTCTAACGGCAGCGCCGGAGTGGGGACGGAGCGCTAAACCCAGGGGAAATGGGAGGGAGGCGCTTTTAAATAAACAAAACCCCAGGGAGTTAGGAGTCAAGGTTAGAGTATTCCTCATTTACATGAAATCGTTGTTTTCATAATTTAAGGATTAAAAAATGCTGAACAGATGATGCCTTTTCAAGCTTTCTGGATTAGTAAGCCTGAGCCACGGATTGGCCGTCCGAACCCCCTGGCCCTGGGTTGGTGCCCTGTTCTGTCACTTTACCATTTGGTGGAGAAGTTGCCCTCTGGCTTTGTGGTGAACCCAGGAATCTCTCTCTTTCCAGGAGTCTCCCGTTGTATCCAGGAGTAGGGTTTTTGTTTTGTTTTTGTTTTGAATTGTGGTTGAAAAACCCAAAACATGAAATAAACCATCTTCACCATTTTTAAGTGTGTGGTTCTGTTAAACAGATTCACGTTGTGCAGCGGATCCCCGGAACTTTCTCCTCTTACCAAGCTAACACTCTGCTCATTAAGCACCTTCCCACTTTCTGTTCCTATGGTTTTGGCTACTTTAGATCCTTCAGACAAGTGGGAGTGGAGTCATGCAGTGCTTGTCTTTTTGGCACTGACTTACTTGACTTAACTCCATGACCTCAAGGTTCATCCATGTTATAGCGTGTGACAGGATTTCCTTCCGTCAGAAGGCTGGCTAATATTCCGTCGTGTGGCTGGACCACATTTTGTCGATCCACTCGTCTGTCAGCGGACACTTGGGTTTCCACCTCTTAGCGACTGTGATTATCAGAGTAGCTTCTGACTTCACCTTTGAAGTGCTGCTGGGAAGGTTCTCGCAGAGTTATGCCTCCATGACTGTTGCTTCATTGCCACTGGGAGAAATGACGCCAGGAAGGGCTTCTTACGGCTTCCTCCACCCCTACGATCAGGGTCACGCCGGCCACGCTGAATCACATAGTTCGTTTTCTGTGGCTGCAGCTATGTGATTTGAAATTTCGTCTCAGCCTCATTTGAGGCAGATGAGAAAGTTTGTCCCCGAAGGGAGACACTTTACACTTGCTTCTAAGGCCCTCACGTTCCCTACGAGCTCCAAATACCCACTGAAAGGAGAGTGGAGAAATGCGTGCAGAGGATGAAAAGTACAGGTGGATGGTGGCCTATGAATCAGGCATTTGATTTCTGACTTTTCTGTTTCAGAGACACAAGGAAGCCTACCGTTGCGCTGTCTGCTGTAGGTGAGTCTATACTTCCCCCACCCCCACGGGGACTGCCCCCTGCCCACACCCTGGCCGGTGGGGTTGTGAGTCTCTCATGGCAAGGGGCTTGCTTTAGGCTGCTCTCGGAAGTTACAGTCAGGACTGCTGAGCGCGCTCAGGGGCTTATTTCGGGATTCAAGGACAGGAGCTGAAATAGTTTGTTTTTAAACTTTTTATTTATTAAAAAACATTTTTTAATGTTTATTTTATTTTTTTTAATGTTTACTTATTTTTGAGACAGAGAGAGACAGAGCATGAACGGGGGAGGGTCAGAGAGAGGGAGACACAGAATCCGAAGCAGGCTCCAGGCTCTGAGCTGTCAGCACAGAGCCCGACGCGGGGCTCAAACTCACGGACCGTGAGATCACGACCTGAGCCGAAGTCGGACGCTTAACCGACTGAGCCACCCAGGCGCCCCTTAATGTTTATTTTTAAGAGAGAGAGAGAGGGACAGAGACAGAGTGCGAGTGGGGTTGGGGCAGAGAGAGAGGGAGACACAGAATCTGAAGCAGGTCCAGGCTTTGAGCTGTCAGCACAGAGCCCAGCACAGGGCTTGAACCCAAGAGCCGTGAGATCCTGACCTGAGCCAAAGTCAGACGCTTAACCGACTGAGCCACCCAGGCGCCCCTGGGTGCATATAAAAATAGAAGAAAACGAACTGCCTTGTGTTCATGATCCAGCTTCCATAGTTGTCCCTGTCTAGCCAGTCTTATTTCATCTTTACTCCTACCTACTGCCCTGCCCCCCACTCCCATCTTCTCTGGAATTATTTTGAAGTATGTCGGTGTCCTATCATTTCCTCAACAAATATTTCAGTCAGTAATACTTCTACAAGAGAAGAATCCTCTGCGGAAATGTAACTACAATACTATGAACAGACCTTTAAAAATGTTATTGGTGGCTCTTTAATATCAAATATTTAAGCAGTATTCTGATTTTCCTAATAGTCTCAGTTGTTGTTTTGTTGTGGTTTTTTTTTGTTTGTTTTTTTTACAAATTATTTAAATCAGAATCCAAATAGAGAACATACTTATAATGGTTGATGGAATTCTCATCTTTTGTGATTGGTAGGTTTCTTCCCCTTCTCCTTTTTTGGTTTGTTTTTCTTTTCCTGAGGTTTATTTATTGAAGAAACCAGGTTTGTCCTGCAGTTTCCCCACAATCTAGATTATGCTGATTGTGTCCCCATGTTGTCATGTAATATGGATGTCCTGAAACTTTGAAACTACTTTCTGGTCTACCTGTTTTCATTGCTCAGTTGGAATGGATTGTTTTTGAAATTCTGCTTTGGGTCCATTGTGGGGCATTCCCACTGATTCCTGAGAGTAGAATTTGGGCACAGAACTGGTTATATCACAGCAATGAAGGTCAGTCATCAGTATTGTATTTTGGCATCCTTGTTAAAAACATACGTCATCTATCTCTTAAATCCTGCTCCTCGGTATCTGTTTGTTACATTTGAATTTACACGTGGTATTTGCTCCAAAATGATTATGTGATGTTTTTTTCTTCCACATCTCCATGCCTCATCATTTAAAGACATTGAACATCACACCTGTATTAAGCAGGTGGATTATCTGTTTTGTGAAGTTAGGGACCACATCTCTTTTATTCAGTGCTGTAGCCCAAGGTCAGCATTTGTGCCTGACTCAAGGAGATGCTTTGTAAATGTTTGTTAGATGGCATGGGAGTCAAGCCCCTGTGCCTCTGTGCTAAGTGCTTAATAAATCTGTTGATTTGGGCCACCCCCACCCCCACCACCTCAACCTTTAGGCAGTTATGGTCTGAGACATATGATGGGGCACAGACATGGTTGCAGAAGACATCCAACTGAATGAAAACACAAATGGCCTATAAATGCCTCAGTTGCTCCCCCGGGATTTTGTTGCTTCTACTTAAAGGTTTCTAAGTTAGGTTGGTTTTAGAGGAGCTCCCAAAAGAAAGTTCTTTTTTTCAACCCACTCCTTCTGATTGCTTTCTTTTCTGTTCTGAGTCCTCTAAAGAATAGAGGTAGGGAGTCTTCTTTCTTTTTTGCAGGGTAGCAAAGATTTCTCAGGGTAGCAAAGAGGAGAAAAGAGGCAAATGAGAAGCTGTGGATTTTTGGAAGCTGCTTGATCTACCATTCCCTGAGAGGTTCAGCCTTGGCTAGTATGGCTTCCCAGAGGCCATGGTTCCTATCTATCCATGAGCACGTTGTTTATACCTTTGGGGTAGGGAGTAAGCAAGAGCATGTGTGTATTCAAGAGTATTCTCTGTCTGAGGACACCTGTGGTCTGGGACCTCTGTTTGACTCTGTTGTCATGAGCCTAGTAAAACAGGTTGAATTAGGCGGTTCCCAGAGCCCTTTGGGAGGCTTCATGGTCTGATGGACCCCTGCACTGGGGAAAGTCTTCAAGTAATTCTATCATGAGGAAATGGGACAGACCCTTCTTACTCACCTTCTCCTTGAGCTGATACCTTTTCTTGCTAAGAAACTGTGTCTCCTAAGTAGTGTACTACCTTCCTCCTTTAGGGGTCTCCACTATTTATTCTTCAGTGACTTAAGATGTCCTGTGTCTCAGGCAAAAAAAAACAACAAACAAACAAAGACTGTCCCCAGAACCAGGCAGAGGTAATTTCTGAACACCAATTCAGTTTTGTAATAGATTCTCAGTCCTTGCTCTGTTGGTGTCACTCTAGACCTCGTGGTTCAGGTTGCTTTCCAAAGCCCTGGATTCCCTATGGTGTCCCCATTAGTAAACAGCACCCTAAAGGAAGAAATATTATGTGTTGTCTGAGCGAGGACAAGAAGAGATGGGAAGCAGAGCTGTCGTGTTGTTCTGGTTTAACTTAATTAACTTGGTTATTTTATTTTTTAAACTTCATTCATCTTGAGACAAAGAGTGAGAGAAAGCAGGGGAGGACCAGAAAGAGGGAGAGACAGAATCCCAAGTAGGCTCCGCGCTGTCAGCAAATAGCCTGACACAGGGCTTGAACTCATGAACTGTAAGATCATGACCTGAGCCGAGATCATGACCTGAGCTGAGATCAAGGGTGGGATGCTTAAGCAACTGAGCCACCCAGGCACCCCAACTTGGTTATTTTTAAGAGTCCACGAGAAGTGCTGATATGTCCCGGTTTTCGACAGACCTCAACCCCTCTGGCATTTTACACTATGCCTCCTCTCTTAAATAGCTCCTTTGTTATTGTTGTTACTTCTTTGTGTTGGCAGAGTGGGGAAAGGACTCAGTTCACGGTGCCAGGGACGTTCCCTTTCCCTGACCTAATGAGGGGCCACTGACCACGTGTAGCCGCCGATGGGAGAAGAGAGCGTAGGAGGGGGGTGGTACGCATACCCTTCTGAGGGCAGAATTGAGCAACACGGAGGCTTATTCTTCAGCTGAGGAACCTTTGTTTCTCCAAGACTGCCCTCCTAAATAGGCGAGGAGGTGAGCAAGTAAGTGGGAAGGAGCAGGCGTTGAGCTGAGGCTCTTCTGGGTGGGTGCTCCAGGTTGGTTGGTCGTCGGGGATGATGAAGAGCCAGGTCGTGTGCTGAGTAGTCAGTTTCCAGCCAACAGAGCCATGTTGAACTGCTGCTCATGAGAAACTATGTTTCCCTGCTGCTTCTGTGCCGAGGTAACCTGTAGAGTTTTTTCCTAAGTCAGATTGTTTCCTCCGTTAGGTGCCTCTGATCCTGTTCCAATGTGTTAATTCATTTATTTTTTGGCTTCATTTTCTCTTTAATGGAGGAGCTGGTGCAGTCCTAGAAACTTGAAGGGTTCTGTTCTCATTCAGCCAGAACTCGTTATCCAGCCCCCCTGGACACACTCCACTCTGGTTCCAGAGGAGTTGACGGCAGCAGCTTTCTTCCCCTGATTTTTCTTTCCAGCGGGTGCCTCACAGGTCAAATGGAATAAAAAAAATGCTAATTGCCTCGCCACCAGTCATGATGGGGACGTGCGGATATGGGACAAGCGGGTGAGTAATCTCTTCCCTCCCACCCCAGGTGGTCTTTAGTCCCTCGCAGCGGGAATGAAGAGGATGTTGTGAGTAGCAGGACTTGTGTTGAGAAGCCAGGGTGTCCTCTGCAGTGTGGCATATTGCCATTTTAAGGTCACAGTGCCAGATGACATTTGCTTCGTGATCAAATTGATGTTGAAGGAAGATAGAGAATATTCCGATCAGTGGTTAAGCAAATGAACTAGGCCTGACCTAAGTGAGGGCCCCATTTTGCTGCCTCCTAATTATGATGTCAGGTGAGCCACTCCACTACTCCAAGCCTCAGTTACCTCGTCTTCAAAATGAAGATAATCATAGCGAATGGGTCACTGAGGAGGTCGAGCCTGGGAACCAGACACTGTTCTAGAATGGTCAGCAGGCTTCTTATCCCTGCCCCAGATTGCGAAGTGCAAACTAGCTGTTCTAGGACATATTCCATCCTGAGTATTTCTGGTATAAATCACTGAGGCGAGGTACGTGGCGTGCTCAGATCCTCCCTTAGACGTCTAGCTGTCCTTTCAGCCTCCAAAGAGCCTGCAGAGCCCGGATTCTCCCCACACAGCCCATGTAACTGACGGGCAGGGAAGAGGGGCAGGGTCCCGGGCAGCTGCCGCCACGGAGAGTCTGTTCGGAGTTTGGTTTGTTGGTATCGGAGAGGACAATGACTCGGGGAAAGGCCCCCCGAACTTACCTGCCGGATGATTGGGTAGTAATGCACAGAGCAGTCGACTTCTTTCTGTAAGATCTGGGGTGTCCTACTGCTTCCTGCTTCCTGCTTTCTGGAGCTGGAGGCTAGAGCTCCTCAGCCTCCGGGGAGCACCCACTTGTCGTTTTCCCGAAACCATCAGCCTGGGTGCTGACTGTCCAGTCTCAGCGTGGCCCTGGCAGCCTCGTCCCTTCCCTCGTGGCAGGGAGGTGGTCATGTGGTTGGGGAGAGGGAAAGGAGATGAAGCGGAGACGCAGAGTCTGCCGCGTTCGGTGCCAGGACCTGCTGGGGCAGCGTGTGCCGCCGAAGCCCTCTGCCTTAGGTGGCTCTCAGGTGAGCAGGTGAGTCCGTAAGTAGAGGTGGCCAGGTGCATCTTCTATGTGTTAGTTTTTGTCTGTGTCCCTTCGTCCAGTCTGGTGAGAGCCATTCGCCTCTCTCTTTATTTCTTAAATTGGCGACTGGTTTTATTCCTTTCATCATTAGCATAGCACTTAAACATAGTAAATGGTTTAAATAAAATATTTGGTTAATTTGTAGAGCATATATATTTGCTTTAGAATGTTTTCAGGCCGTAGGCAAGATAAACCATTTGGTATTCAGCCATAAACCCTGTCAGTACTTGTTTTCCAGACTAGCATTGGAAAACTAGCTTGTTTTCCAGACCAGCATTGTTCTTTGTCTTTCAGAGATCGACTGCCGAACTGTTCCTTTCTAGCCTTCTGACTGTTGCACTAACAATCCTGACTTCCCTCAGCATTTTTATCTGTTTTGTTTAAAGGGTTTTAACCTTGTTTTGTTCCATTAATACTTAAGACTTTTGCTCACATGGATTGTAAAACTTGTAGGTCATATTCTTACTTTTCTGGCACTTTCCCACGTCAAAGCAGCACTGATGGTACCAGGCATCAGAGCCTTAGAAAAGTGCAGTATCAGTGGGAATGTTGGATTTCGTTCACACACCCAGATGACTGATAATAGTAACATTTTCTAATCGTTCATTATGCACAGGCATTGTTCTAAGAACTCTCTATATGACTAGCCTTTAAAATAAGTGGTTTTTATCCCCATTTTACAGACGGGTAAACTGAAGCATGGTATGTTGTCAAGATTTAAACTCAGGGAGGCCTGATTCTGGAGACTGCTCTTAACCTCATAGACCAACACTAATTATAGAAGTAATAGATGCTCTTTGTAGGAAATATAAAAGGAAAAATAAAAATCATTTATAGACCTATTACTCAGAGGCAAGTGCTAACATTTTGGTGTTTTCTTACGCTTTTTTTTTCAATATATGAAATTTATTGTCAAATTGGTTTCCATACAACACCCAGGGCTCATCCCAAAAGGTGCCCTCCTCAGTACCCATCACCCACCCTCCCCTCCCTCCCAGCCCCCATCGACCCTCAGTTCTCAGTTTTTAAGAGTCTCTTATGCTTTGGCTCTCTCCCACTCACGCTTTTTTTTTTTTTAAATGTTTTTTTATCTTGAGAGAGAGAGAGCAAGCGTGAGCAGGAGGAAGGGCAAAGAAAAGAGAGACAGAATCCGAAGCGGGCCCGACAGTGTCAATGTGGAGCCTGACGTGGGGTTCAACCCCACAAAACGTGAGATCATGACCAGAGCTGAAACCAAAAGTCAGACGCTCAACCGACCGAGCCACCCAAGTGCCCCTGTACTTTTTTCATTTAACGTTACAACACATGCATTTTCCCTGTGCTATAATCCCTAAGTAGAACATTTAGTGGCTATATCATATGGGATCAGATAGCTAGTCCATAATTGACTCTAAAATTTAATTATTCCCCACTTACTATTTGTGTTGTTTCTGGTTTTCTGGTAGCCCAGATAATACCAAGATGAACATCTTTTGTTATCTAAAGCTTTTTGTGAAATGAAATACTCTCTTAAGAAAGGAAAATTTGAAGTTGGTTGATAAAAATTGTCAGTTTTTTGCCAGAAGGTTGTGCTATTTGGTATAAATAGCAGCAGTGACAAATGCAGCCTTGTCAGCATTGAGTGTTATTTACATATGTCTTCTAATTCGATAGCTTAGTAATATTTTATTTTATTTAAAAAATTTTTAATGTTTATTTTTGAGAGAGAGACAGACAAAGCATGAGCAGGGGAGGGGTCGAGAGAGAGAGAGAGAGAGGAAGAAAGGGAGACACAGAATCTGAAGCAGGCTCCAGGCTCTGAGCTATCAGCACAGAGCCTGATGAGGGGCTCAAACTCATGAACTCGGAGATGATGACCTGAGGTGACGTCAGACACTTCACCAACTAAGCCACCCAGGCGCCCTGTAAAGTCTTACTTTAATGTATATTTCTGAGGTTTCCTTCTGCCTTTGTCTTATATAAGCTTATTAATCATGTATTGTTTTCTTTTGCAATGTGTGTTTGTTCTCTTGGGTCTTGGTGCTCGATTACTTAAATTTGGTGGTTTTACCTCCAGGATCGTGGGATGGGGTGGTCTGTTTGCATGTCACAGCCCTTCTCCTTGAGTGATAGTGAGGAAGGGGGGCCGATACTGCAGTCTGTCCTATTTGGGGGAAGAGCACACACCGCCTTGTGTCCTTCATTAAAACTACGCATGGCGACGGAGCAGAAAGAAATCTGGCTCACAGGCCCATATGCCAAGCGTGCGTGAAGGAGAGCTGGATAAGTCTTTTTCTGTTTGTTTGTTTTAAGCAAAACAAAGTGGAGTTTCTTAAGGATAGAGAGAGGATCTGGTAATACTCTTGTGTGCCCCCACTGCCCATGTAACAGTCCGTTACATGGTAGACCCTCAACGAGTGATTTGTAAATCGACAACACTCGGTGCTGATCCTGTTGTAGAAACCCAGCACCGCAGTGGAGTACCTCGCGGCCCACCTCTCCAAAATCCATGGCCTGGACTGGCACCCAGACATCGAGCACATTCTTGCTACCTCCAGCCAAGACAACTCTGTCAAGGTGAGTGATCCACTGGGACAGTTGGGGTTCCGTGTGTGGGAGGCACCAGATTTCGTAACAGCACTTTCTTTGGAAAGAAAGCTACAATAAGTGAGCACAGTGTGTGTGTTTTAGGGGTGCACGGGCACGTAAACCTGGTTACGTAGGCCAGTAGGAATGATGGGGTAGCGTATCTCCGTTGCGGCTCCTGGGATTTGTTTAGACGGTTTCTTCTTTCCCTTTGTGAAAGGGAGTCAGAGACTAAAGCATTTAGAAAGGAAAAGCTTATTTGCAAAGAAGTTGTCAAGAAGTCAGCTTTCAGAAAAAAAAAAAAAAAAAACAAACCAAAAGCAAAGCAAACCAAAAAACCACACCAGATGTATATAAGTGAAGGAGAAAAGCCCCCAACATTGTTAAGGTTACCGAGTTTGTGGTTCGTCTCCCTGGGGTGGAAAAATAGCAATTTTCTCACAAGATGATCATGTCTGCAAAAGTTAGGACATCTTTAGTCATCAGCACCGCAAAAAGTCGGGAGCAGAGTTGCTCTACTGGATTCTGTAACTTGCTGGAAATGCTTGAGGGTTTATGTGTTTCAGTGACCCTCGTGTTTGTGGTTTATCGTGGAGTGTGACGTTTTGTGTTGTTTGCTCCTCTCCCGACTGTGGAGTATGCTGTGTTTACGAAGTTGCAGGGCACAGAGTCAGCCTCGTTCCACACGTGCTCCTTGAGCTCAGGTCCCTGTCTGGGAGGACAGAGATTTGACCACAGTAGTTTACTTAGCAGTTTTGCGATTCAGCATCATCGATTTAACGTTCTGTTTACATAGGCTCCCGTACCACGTCTTCCTGCGGTGTGGTCAGCAAAACTAGATTCAGACACTACGGCCTAAAAAGTTAACTTCTGCCTTGAGGATTGTCAATCCCTTTGGGTTGGAATTTACTTTTACGTGCCACAGCGGGGTTTTGTTGGTTTGCTTGTTTTGGATTTGGGTTTTTGTCACCTTGTCGCCCAAGTTCAGAACCCAGAAACCATCCAGTTCACCCCCTCCTCTTTCCTCAAGTTTGTCGCCGTTCAGTGACGTCTTTCCCACCTGTGAGGCTGGGATTCCATAGGTATTAAAGCAGGTGACTGGCCAGTTTCCACCTGTGAGATTCAGCCCCTGTTCCTTACTTGTAGGCTTAGCCTACGTATTAAATGAGATTTTTTGACATGGTATTTGATGTATTCCACTATATCCTGGTGGGTGGAAAGCAGTTTTTATTGAATGTAAATAAATAGCATAATTGTAGAAAGTGTAGGAGTTTAGAGGCACTTTGCATAATATTCAACCGTTATTTTTAATAATTTGTAGATAAGGGTCAGTATGTCTTTTTTTTCCCTACATAATCATTTTCTTAAGTTTACCTTAAGAAATATTAGCTTATAATTATAGTAATTTTTATTATATTTTTATTTTCTGAATTCTAAGGGGTGCACTGGAACAAGGTGCCATTGAATGAATGTTTCACTCGAGTTAGGAAATTGTTAAACTGTAAAACTGTTGAATTGAGGCTTAGAACTAGATCGAAAAGAAAGAAAAGGATTTTTCTTTTATGGCTATTAGAATTAGAACATTAAGGAAATAAAAATAAAAGTAGAACATGACCACAATGAAATGACTTCATACCAGGTTAGGTGGTTGCTTTTTTTCCTGAACTTGAGCTGAGCAGTCTGTTTTACAACATTGCCTTCTTTAGACAAAGTGTCCTGGAAATCCAGACACGGTTCCTCGGTACATCCTGACAGGTGTGTGTCTGCCCATGGGTCAGGGTCACCTTACTGAGAGAGTCTTGTACCCATGACGCTGTTCAAGAATGTGATTCTTTCTTGCCTGAGGCTCTTCTGATATTTCTTCAGAAGCCTTCCTTTCTGATCTGTAGCTCGTAGCAAAGGCCCTTTGGCAAGTAAGAGAAAAGCAGAAATCACCTATGAAGGGGAGGATGGCATGGCTCTGGTTCTTATAGTGACCAGTCTGTCACATTGAAACAGACCAAAGTCCTCCACTCACATGCAATATGTAATCATTCCATAAGACTGTCAGTGGTTGCCTTGAGAATAAGATCGTGTTCTGGTGAGTGAGGACTTGGTCAAATCCCCAGGGTCCTCTACCTTGTCCCCTAAGTTATATAATCCTTTTTAAAAAAAGGATTACTTTTGTTAACAGTTACTGTGACAGTCTGTAAATGCGCATGAATATGCTTCTGTCCGACATGACAAGTAACCAGTTTTCAAAATGTATTCATAATACTAATGTTTTACTTGTATGTAATTAGCTTAGGGAGACTGAATTTTTTTATTTGCTTGTTTTTCACATATGGGAGACTTGGTAACAGGAAAGCATTCATAAAGTGTTGAGCTAATTAAAAATCCGGAGAATGCCAAGCAGACCTAATGATGTCTCGTTTCCCTTCTTTTACGAGTTGAGGGAGCAAGTTCCCTGTGGCCATCTGGGAAATGCTGAGGCAGTTTAGCTGAAAAAGACATCTTAAAAATTTTATTATCTTGAATATGGAGCCCGAATTTGACAAAAATAAAGTGTTGTCAGAAGGAACAAGAATTGCTTTATGTGATTCCTTTAGAGCCACACTCTCCCCGAACCCCTGATTTCTAGCAACCGTTGTTGTGTTCTCTATCACTGCAGTTTAGTCTTTTTGAGAATGTCATTTAAATGGATACATTCAGTATCTTACTTTCTGAGTTGGCTTCTTTCGCTCAGCATAGTGCCTTCAAGATTCATCCAAATTGTTTTCAAAATCGATAGATCATAGACTTTTTATTGACGAGCAGTAATCCACTATATGGATATACTGCTACAGTTTATTTTCTCTTGACCCATTGAAGGACATTGATGGGGCTGTTCCCAGCTTTTGGTGATTATGAATAGAGCTTCTATAAACATTCGTGTATCGATTTTTCTGGGAATGGACCGTTTCCATTTTCCAGGACAGATACACAGGAGTTGAGATCACTGGGTCAGTGGTATGTGCTCATTTACTTTTTAAGAAACTGCCAAACTGTTTTCCAGAATGGTTTCTGTCATCTATTTTTTTTTTTTTTTTAGTGTTTTATTTATTTTTGAGAGAGACCAAGCAGGGGAGGTGCAGAGAGAGAGGGCGTCATCTATTTTTAAAAATAATTTCTTAGTGGGGCGTCTGGGTGGCTCAGTTGGTTAAGCGGCCGACTTCACCTCAGGTCACGATCTCACTGTTGGTGAGTTTGAGGCCCGTGTCGGGCTCTGTGCTGACAGCTCAGAGCCTGGAGACTGCTTCGGATTCTGTGTCTCCCTCTCTCCGTGCCCCTTCCCCGCTTACGTTCTGTCTCTCTCTCTCTCAAAAATAAATAAACATTAAAAAAAAAATTTTTTTAAGAGAAAATAATTTCTTAGTACTTGAGTAATTCAGAGTCTCACTCTCGGTCCTCCTGCCTTTTGTGCTCTGCCATTTCCTGCTTTCATGACAAATGTTCAAGCTCTAAGTATAGTTGTCCCATCATGGAAAACACAGGCAGCTCAGGCAGAGTGTGTCTGGCTTACCTTCATATGTTCCGCGGCCTCAAGTTCCGCGTGTTCCGGGGCGGTGGCGGAGCGGGTGTGACCTTGCACAAGTTAGACTGTTCAGTAATTTAGCTTCTTCATTTGAAAAAGAGATGAATAACACCCGTTATTTGGTTGTAAAGATTAAACGGGATACAGAGCTGAAAGCTCTAAACTCTGGAATGCAGTGAGTAGTCAGTACATCAGCCTAGTTCCTAGTTACGTTACCCTACACGGTGGAAACGCGATGTGGCATGAAAACATGTCATTCTTACCTTTCAATTACAGGGCTGTTTAGTAGGCAGGCTGATGATGGTGATCTGCGCCCCGGGGCCAGTCCTCCTGGAGTCCGGAAATACCCCGGGAATGTTTGTAAATGGGAGACGGAGGGTTGTGTCTCTGCCACGGTCCCAGGGCCAGGGGGCTGCATGGAACACACCGAGGACAGAGCGAAGCTGGGCTCGTTTCGGTTGTCGAGTCTTTTGATGGCGTTTAGTCCACACATTATCCTGCTCTCTTTCTTCCAGTTCTGGGACTACCGCCAGCCTCGGAAATACCTCAGTATTCTCCCTTGCCAGGTGCCCGTCTGGAAGGCCAGATACACGGTGAGTGGGACACCCCACCTCCTGCTGGGGAGCTTCACCTTGGTGTTCCAGATGCGGGGGGTGGGGTGGGGCGAGGGCCACGAGGGCCATTTTCTCTTACTTTCTCTGTGAGGCAGTTTTCACTTCCTGTCCTGGTTGAGGGGTGGGGACACAGGCGGTCATGATGGCATAAAAGCTGCCAGGTATTTAAAAACTGGCGCTTCGAGTGTTGGGGAAGAATCTGCACTAGGATTGCTGGCCACCACCTGGGAAGCCGGGCAGCACGAAGGTGGCCACTAAGGGCAGGGGAAGTGGGGAGATGGAGCCACAGGGTTGAAGCGCTTTCAGTCAGTGGATTTCTTCCCGATGGTGGGAAGAATTCTGGCTTTAGATTCTGACGACCTGGGTTTGGGATCCATCGATGCCATTTAATTTTTCCCCAAGATTTATTGAGGTATAACTGACATATAACATTGTGTCAGTTCAAGGTGTCTGATACACTTATTTATTGCCAGACTACTGGTACCATAGCGTTAGCTAATACCTCTGTCACATCACATAATTACCATTTCTTTTTTGGATTGAGAACATGTGATATTAATCTCTTAGCAACTTTTATGAGTGTAATATGGTATTGTTCACTCCCGTCACCATGCTGTATATTAGATCCAAAACTTACTCGTCTTCTAACTAGAAGTTTCGACTGGAAATTTGACCAGCATGGTCCCCGTTTCCCCCACCCATCAGCCCTTGGCAAACACCATCCTGCTCTCTGTTTCTGTGAATTCAGCCGTCTTAGAGTCCACATGTAAGTGACCTCACCCAGTATTTGTCTTTCTCGGACTTATTTCACTTAGTGTAGTGCCCTTAAGTCCACCCATGTTGTGGCAGATGGCAGATTTCCTTCTTTCTCCTGGCTGAATAGCATTCCGTAGAATGTATCTAACACGTCTTCTTTATCTTTTCATCCATTGATGGACACTTAGGTTGTTTCCGTATCTGGGCTGTTGTGAATAATGTTGCAATGAGCCATTTAATGTGTGTGTGGCCTTGGGCAGGCTACTGGATGCTTTTGAGCAATAGTTTCCTCCTCTGTAGAACATGAATAATAATTTTTACTAGGTCTTCCTTTTTATTATTGTGATAAAATTTACCATTGTAAGATGTTCAATTCAGTGGCATTTAGCACATGCACAATATGACTTTCCTTTTGAAAAATTGTGTGTGAAAATGCTTTGTAAACCATAAAATGCTACAGATGGGGGGGGGCAGGCTGTTATCAGCCTTCCCACAATTTTTCCCATTGCCGCATTGATAGCTGCTGATCAGATACAATCTCTTGTCCTCAGTGTCAACTTGAAAGGGAGCACAGAGGTGAATAAAGCTGCATTTCTGCATTAGGCTGTCACCCCGAGACTCTGTGGAGCATAGAAGATAATTTAGGGATTAAGTGGCTTTTGCATCTAGGAGTGCTTGTCAAGAAATCAGACATTGTTCTTATGCATTCAAATACTTCTCTGGATTAATATGTTTACTTTAAAAAATAAACAGAGAAGTCCAGGAGTGCTGCCAGGAGGGCAAGTGAAGATAAATGTGCTTTTAGATGACTGTGGTTTATTCCTTAAAGAACAGAGGCCGGTTAGCTACTAAATGGGCCCCTCAGCTCCCTAGCAGATGAGGTGTCGATAAGTAAAACATGTCAGTCCTGAAACTGGAGGGTTTTCCTCTGAAGAGCTGCAGTTTTGGGGCCAGGGAGGTGCTGCCTGATGTGGATGTGTGCTTCCGGTGTGTGTCCACATGGCAAGAATTCTGCTTGCCGCTCTGGGGTTTTCCCCAGGGTGTCTTGCACAGTCGTTCCGGGGAAGCACCAGGATGCGACACAGTGTTTCATGGTACGCAGCGGTCACAGCCATTTGCTTGTTTCAGAATTTAAAGTTCTCCAAGGATTTGGCTTAGCTTTATTTTTTACCGGCTGTGGTCCTTTCCACGCGAAGAAAAAGTAAAATAAATGCAGAAGGAAAGTAGATGTGATGGGTAACTTACGGTATTGGAAAAAAATCTCCCCCGAGTGGTTGGGATCCCCCCATCGTGTAACTTATTTTCGTTAGGAAAGCATCCCAACTTGGGTAATTCAAGATTCAGCGGCGTCTCCCAGGAATAATCACCTTCTTTTCCCTTTCCTGCCGTAGCCTTTCAGCAATGGACTGGTGACTGTGATGGTTCCCCAGCTGCGGAGGGAAAATAGTCTTCTCTTGTGGAACGTCTTTGACTTGAACACGCCAGTGCATACCTTTGTGGGGCACGATGATGTGGTGCTGGAGTTCCAGTGGAGAAGACAGAAGGAGGGTGAGGGGGAGCCTGATTTCCTCCTGAGCCGTGGTCCACGGCATCTCCAGTCAGGGTTGGCCGTGTGGCCCAGCACGGGCACCTCAGGGCTGGGCTTTAGAAACGAGAGAGTCAGGGGGGTCGCCACCTTTCACGGTAGATGGGTAAGGGGGTGTGCGGCTGTGGTTTCTCTCCCAGGTTTCCTCCTCTTCTCTTATGTTCAGTGTCATCTCTCACCTGTGTGGAAGAGATCCGGAAGAGATTGATAGACTTCCTGTGGGATCATCTCTGGGGCTGAAAAACTCTGGGGTCAGAACCCTCAGAAGTCTGGCATTCGCCCCTTTCCACTCTGTTGAGGAAGGAGACCTGAGGCCGTCATCAGCGCTGCCCACCAAATAACCCTAGTTCTCTTCACGGCACATGGTGGTGTTTTATCTCCCACCTCCCTGAAGATGGGTTTGGCCAAACGTCTTGCTTTGGTCGTGAAACGTGAACAAAGAGATGCCGTCTCTTCTGGGCTGAAGCATTAACAGCCATTGTGCAATTAACACGCTCTCTTTGTTTCTGCCACAGCAGCTGGCAAGACTCCAGCTGGAGCTGTGTCGGCAGCAAGGATGAGGTGGGAGTGTAGGAGCAAGATGTCCTTGCTTTAGGCCACTGAGTTTCGGGGATGGTTCTTGAAGCTCCATCTAGCCAGCCCTCACTAATGCAAGGTCAAGTGTAATGGGAATCGCAAGCCCTCGGCCTCCGCTTCTCCACCAGCTCAGTGTGCAAATTTAGTTGCAGCCTCTCTTTTCTTGAGACCTTACTGTCGTGATCTCTAAAGGTTTTATGCAACGGAAGTGGATTTCAAGGTCTTTCCATATGATAGACGGAAAACCAGGCAGTGGAGTGGTGTGGACTGTCCAGAGTCCCGGGAAAGGTCTCTGGTAATCCTGAGATCAGAGCAGTCCTCTTATCCCGGCTTGTTTGTGACTTCGCAAGCCTCTTCCAGGATAGTTTTTGAAGGGACTCTTTTGATCAGCCCCTGAATTTTCCCATCTTTATTTCCCAAATCTCCCTGCTTCTAGAAACATGAGGCTGCTTGGTTTTTATCCCATTAATTTGCATGCATGACTTTGGCTCTCAACTTCCTCTCTTGCATTTCGCCATCGTAAATAGAAGATGTAGTTTCCTCATGGTTTGGCAGGGAGAGGTTGGCCTGTAGTTTTGGATTGGAATGAAAAGGTTTTAGCAACCCATTTTCAGCTATCTGTGTTGTCTGTAAGCCGGCAGGGTGAATTGTGTATGTTGGGACCGTCTAGTCAGTAACGAGATTTTTGAGTACCGGTTACAGGTGCTTTTTTTTTCAAATTCCTTTTTATTGTAAAGTATATCATCTGTCTAGAAAATTGCATGAAACGTGTACATTCTTACAAATTATGAAGTGAAAATGTACATAACTACCACCAGGGTCTAGAAAGGGAACATTGCTAGAACCCCAGAAACTTCTCGATCACAGTGCCCTCCCTTCCCCAGAAGGATACGCTCTCCTAACACTCATGAGAATGATTATTTTTTTAGAGTTTTGCCACCCATTAGTGCATCCCTTGAAATAGTTTCAGCGTGCTTGTCGAACCTTTTATAAGTCTAATCATCCTGCATGTATTCCTGTATTTCACTTCTTTTTCAACTTCAGGCTGCCCCATTTTATTTTTACTGCCATGTCTTCCTAGTCAGTTTTTACTGGTTTAATTTTGGTTTTCACTGCGGTGCAGGGGCCCTTAGAGAGGTAGGAAGAGAATCAGGGTGTTGTAGCCAGGGGAAGAAGATGCTTCATGAAGGAAGCGGCAGTCGCTGGTTGTAGGTGTTGCTGAAGGATGGATGTGCAGAATAAGAGAAAAGCGCTTAATGGTACAAATAGGAGGCCATATGATCATTAAGAGAGGAGTTCCAAAAGCGGATTGAGGATAGAAGCCAGACTACAAGGCAACGTGAACAGAGGCAGTAGGGACTGGATTCGTGAAAGAAATTGCCTTCAAAGACAAGGAGCAGACTGAGTTGATGTTAGAGCTGCTGCCCTGTCTCTGAGGGCGAGGAGAAGGTGCAAGAAAGGGAGGGCGTGGGAAAGCAAGGGCCCTGTGGGGGTAGGAGGGAATGGGGGTGAAGGCACTGCTGGAGGAGTTGGGTTTAGAATGGAATCAGGCATAACTTCAGTCAGGGGTATGAAGAGAAGCCAGATGTGGAGACAGACAGTGGCTGACACGAGCAGGAGTCTGTACGAGGGGACTCCTGGCAGGCAGTTATTCAGAAGAGCTGTGTCCTGTGGGGCACGCACAGGGAAATGCTGACTCGTTGAGGAGCAGAGGCCCAACTGAAGGCAGTGACACAGAGAAGGAATTTTTGCCCCTCACCCACCCTGTTAGCTCGGACAGAGTGTGTTCTCTGGTGCCTCCATTTTCCCATCTGTAAAATGAGGGAATTGGATGAAATTAAAATTCTAAAGTCTTCTAAATTCTCGGCTCTCTAAGGATGGCCATAAAGGCAATTCTAGATAGGACCTAATTACTCTGAAATGCCCTGATCTTTCATAAAGCTCTCTAAACCTTTTTAGAATAATTTCCCTTTGACCAGACCTAATATGTGAAAATACAACTCAGGCCATTAAGAACATTCAAGATCGATTATCCATTTTATGAAGAGATGCATCTGTTTGCCAAAAAATTCTTTTCAAACAGTAAGGTGTCATTATGCTTTTAAAGCAATTCATTTCAAAAAATCATATTCATGCTCAGCTCCTCTGGAGCGTGTAAAAGGAGGAACATTTGTGGAGGCGAAAGTTCAGTGTGACGTTAAGTCCCAGCATCCCTTTTCACCTGCTCACCTGCCAGTTATTATTTCGCTTCATTTAAGTTGCTGCTCAAATGCAACTTCCTCAGGGAAACCTGTCTAAAAATAGCTCTGCCGGCAGTTGTCTTATCCTTTTTTGCAAGAGCGCTATCACTCCCAGACGTTTTATCGCATATTTATCTGTTTGTCTGTTGCCGGCACTGGATTGTGAGCTCTGTAAAGACAGAGGTTGTTGCATTCGCGCCATTGCCCTAGTATCTAGAACGGTGCCTGGCATATAGGCGTTGGTCAGTAAGTATTTATTGAATGGATGGATGGCCAAACGAAGGGAGGAATCTCGCTCCCCTGCAACTTGTAGCAAAGTTGATGTTGAATCCGCACCCCCCACCCCACCCTCCAAACATTCCAGGATTCTTATTTGGTGATTTCTAGGGTCCAAGGACTACCAACTGGTCACGTGGTCACGGGATCAGACCTTGAGAATGTGGCGGGTGGATTCCCAGATGCAGAGGGTATGTATTCAGCGCCGTTGTGGAGGAGTGTAACCGGGTATGCTGGAAACCTTAAAACAAAACAAAACAAAACCAAGGGTTAGTAGTTGTGGAAGTTAGAGGGTACATGACAGACATTTAACAATACTTGATGGTTGGCTGAGTGGCTTGTATAGGCCACACTGAGGCTTTGCGGTCTCCAAGAGCCAACTTTCGTATCTGGCACTTGTAAGCGTGAAAAGCCTCCGAATGCCTTTTCTCCTGTCTTTTCTCCTGTCCCGGTAGGAGACTGTAGATAGCCTACTGAGCAAATGGCCTGTGGGCTTAATTTCTTTCTCTTCTTCTAAATGAGCTAAGAAGTCGAACCTTACACTCTGCAGTGTTCAGAGCCCTTTACATCCATCAGTGGTACCTATTCTCTGAAGCCTTTTTCAAGGTTTGCCCCACAAGTTCTGTTTCTTCCACGAACCACGGTGGCACCTGGTGTGACCTGCTGCCACGGCCCCTTGCTGTGTTCCCGCCTCAGTGTGGTTCTTTCGTTCAGTGGCCACGCTCCTTAAAGGCAGGAGCCACACCTCCCTTGTATTGCTTCCCCCACAGTGCTCCATATAGGGTGGATGGAAAATGCTGGCTGAAATTTACAACACCGTGGAGTTGGGTTTTTGGTTTATTGTTTTGGGGGTTTTTTTGGTGCTGAAACCTGGGAATGAGAACACGCAACTCCTGCTCTTAGGTTTGTGAGTTCAAGCCCCACATTGGATGTAGAGGTTACTTAAAAACAAACAAACAAATAAATAAAATTTAAAAAAATGTGCAACATTGCTTAGTAAGAAGTCACTCTTGAGCATTTTGGTCAAGTATCATCACCTTACTGCCTTTCAAATATATTTTCTCCAGAAAGTACCATTTATTCATTTTTGGTCTTGGGTTAGCTGAATAACTCCACAAAGGCTTGGAATTTAAAGTATTGTTTTCTGAGGCTTGCATAAAGGATGAACAGGATGAAAAATTTCCATGTAGATAATAGAGCCTATTCTCCTGTGTATTTAACCAGGGGGAGCTGGTGGTGGGTAAAACCTATTTTGATTGTCTCAGTTTTGGGCTGACGTCTTTTAGCCTTCCTGAGTCCCATTTTTAAGTCAGAACCAGACTCAAGGAACATTTCCACTGACTTCCGGAGACCTAGATCTTTTACCCTTTGTTGCAGCTTTGTGCAAATGACATATTAGATGGTGTTGATGAGTTCATTGAGAGCATTTCTCTTCTGCCGGAACCAGAGAAGACCCTTCACACTCAAGATACGGATCACCAGCACAACTCGAGCCATGGGGAGGAAGAAGGTAATTGGTTAAACTGATGTTTTAGGTGAGGTGCCCCTCTGTGCATTTCAGTTCTGGCAGGTACCCCAGAACTGCTCTCTGACTCATTTTCAAAAAACATTTGCCAACAACTGGAGACCCTCTCTCTCCTGCTAGTCTTAAAGGAAGACCCCCCAAGCAGTATCCTGGAAGAGAAGAAGTCAGATCAACTGGGACTGCCTCAGACTCTGCAGCAGGAGTTCTCCCTGATCAACGTGCAGATCCGGAATGTCAACGTGGAGGTACTCGGTAGTCTAATGATTGGCTCATGCTTGCAGATGGCACTTTGTGGGAGTGGGGACTGTTTGAGCCAGGATGGTGGCTACAGATAGCTCCGCTGCTCTAACAGGTGTACCTCTCTGCTTGCTTTTTTATTTTCTAGACTTTCTAAGGAAATAGAAGTCTTCCAATGTAAATTATATTCTTACCATACTCTTTTCTCATAAGCTGGACCAAGGAATAAACTGGTGTTCACGTGTCCTGAAATCCTCTTAGATGCTCCAACACTTCATTTTCCCATGTGTGAAGATCCTTAGATCCAGGAAGGCTCCGTGAGTTGGCAAAGGTTCCTGCCATAGTTAATGGCAGAGCTGAGTTTGGCAGCCACGCCTGCCTCCCCAAGGTTCTTTGTGCTCTGCTGTACTACCTGCCCTTAGAGCTGGTCATTTCCTTAATGACTTCAGCTTCTAGTGAGGTCACCAAACCTCTCTGTTCGTCTAACATGTGGAAAGATTTACTCTTTTCATTTTGGGCGGGTAATGAAATGCTTTCCTTCAGAGAACTGAGTCTGTGAAGAAGGTTTTTTGGGTTTTTTTAATGTTTATTTAATTATTTTGAGAGAGAGGGAGAGACACAGTGCACGTGAGCACAGGGGTGGGGTAAGGGCAGAGAGTGAGGGAGAGAGAATCCCAAGCGGGCTCTGCGATGTGAGCACAGAGCCCAACGCAGGACTCTGTGTCATGAGCTGTGAGATCATGACCTGAGCCAAAATCGGGAGTTGGACGCTTAACCAACTGAGCCGCCCAGGCGCCCCTGTGAAGGAGTTTTGAAGCTTGATTCGTTTCTCTTTTGCCCAGATTCAACAAACGGTAGGCATGGATATGTACCTGTGTGTACATACTTACCTCCTTTGGCCTTTAAAACAACTCTGCAGGGGGGCGCCTGGTGGCTCAGTCAGTTGAGCGTCCGACTTCAGCTCAGGTCATGGTCTCGAGGCTGGTGAGTTGGAGCTCTGCATCAGGCTGGCTCTGTGCTGACAGCTCAGAGCTTGGAGCCTCTTTGGATTCTGTGTCGCCCTCTCTCTCTGCCTCTTCCCTGCTTGAGTTCTGTCTCTCTCTCAAAAATAAATAAACATTAAAAAAATTAAAAAAAAAAAACAAAAAAACAACAACAACAACTCTGCAGGAGCACCTGGGTGGCTCAGTCAGTTAAGTGTCTGACTTCAGTTCGGGTCATGATCTCGCGGTTCGGAAGTACAAGTCCCGCATGGGGCTCTCTGCTGTCAGCATAAAACCCGCTTGGGATCCTCTGTTCCCCCTCTCTCTCTGCCCCTGCCCCCTTGTGCTCACTCTCTGTCTCAAAAATAAATAAACAAAAAAATAAATGAAACAACTCTGCAACACGTGCTTTTATCCCCACTTAACAGAAGAGGAAACACACACTAAGAGATGCAATGACTTGTCGGAAGTCAGCAGCTATTTGGTGGAAGGGAGAATATTTGAAATCTGTCCCCAGATTTCCCACCTGTGTTCCTGTTTTTTGCTCTACTCCAGCTGCCTTCTCTGGTTGGCCACACAAGAAATCAAGAGAGAGAAAGAATCCTCTGATTAATTGGCTATCTGTATCGATTCAGATCATACCCCCTTTGTTGAGAACAGTTGAGAAGAGTGTGGATAGCCAAGTGAGTCTCTTTTTAGAAGGAGATCTTGATTCCTTTTCCAGGAGTGCTTTTTTAAAAGTATTGAGATAAAATTCACATGCCATAAAGTTTACCCTTCTAAAGTTTACAGTTTGGTGGTTGTAAACCTCAGTCACAGAGTAATGCAGCCATCACCCTTAATTCCAAAGCATTGTCATCGTCCCTAAAAAAATCCCATATCCATTAGCAGTCACTTCTCATTGCCTTCTCCCCCCCAGCCTCTGGCGCTGACTAATCAACTTTCTGTCTCTATGGATTTTCCCAGGAGTTCTTTTGAACTTGAGTCAGGTATTTCCATTCTTCCTGCTTTCTTTTCTCGTCTCAAAATAAATATAACAAGTTCCAGTCTACCTCACAGCTTTAGGTTGAAGCTTTTTTACGTCAAAATACTTTGCACTTATTAAATCAGTGCTAAAATTGAAACATCTGTCTTGAACACAAGAGGTCTGAATCTTCCAGATTCACTTGTCTTTGGGGAATGCCCCCCTCCGCCCAGTTACCAGGAACCTTGAGCTTGCACTTAGCTTGTTTAAATTCATTTGCGTCTGAAAACGAATGGTGGCCTACCTCCCAAGCGGTTGTCCCTTTGTCCCCTGCAGATGGATGCGGCGGACAGGAGCTGCACGGTGTCTGTGCACTGCAGCAGCCACCGCGTCAAGATGCTGGTCAAGTTCCCCGCGCAGTATCCCAACAACGCTGCCCCCTCGTTCCAGTTTATCAACCCCACCACCATCACGTCCACGATGAAAGCCAAGCTGCTGAAGGTGGGGGTCTGTGTTCACAAATTCTCCTCCGGTGTCTTAAGAGGAAACCTCTGTCCAGGGGCATCCGTGTCTGAGTTGAGTAGTAAGGTCGAGTGAAAAGTCCAATAGAGAAGATTTGAAAGTCATCTGTCCTTCTGCGCCACCGGGTTAGCCCTTGCTGTTCACTGTGTGTAGCAAACAGTGGAGGTGGTCCTCAGCCTTTTTGGGTCGTGGAGCCCCTTTGAACATCTCATGAAACCGACACAGAAAAATTTGCGCAACTGTGGTATATAATTTCAGAAACACTGTGCGTGAATAGGATGCGGTTCCATAATTGCCTCTCATCTGCTCATAGATCTCATTAAAGCTGTGAATCAATCCCGGGTTAAGAGCCCTGCAGTACATTTTCATTTATCTGGAAACAGTAGGCAAGATGTATTCTGAAGCTAAGAGATACTTTATAATCAGAAAACAAAATGTGAGGTCACTAAAAAAGTTCATTCCATGAGAGGAAATGGTGTCATCCCAGAGCGCGGCTGGCTCGTTGAACGCGTGAGGCGTCCGGAGGCATGGCGGTGCCCGAAACAGGGCCGACCGGCACGGCGTCTGCCCTTAGCTGCTGGCTCAGGAACTTACTCTGTCAGTTCATGCAGAGCTAATCAGGCAGAACCCCCATTTAAACAGCCCCACGAGCTGGGGAGGCTACACCTTTTTCAGTGTGAGCAGCAGCCTGTGTGAAGTAACTGAAAAGTCCTGACCAACCAAGTTGACCCAAATGCTGTTCGCTTTGGCCTAGTTTGTATTATAGACACTTGGCCCGTCTTCTTGGGATAAGATACGTAGCCAAGAAATTTTTCAGGTGGCGTAAAGATCTCTCAGACGTTACTTTGGTTTTGTGGTAGAGGTACATTTTGTGCTTGGAATTTTTTGAATCCAAGTATAATTAACATACAGCGTTACAGTAGTTTTAGGTGTACAATACAATGATTCAACAATTCTATACATCACTCAGCACCACTCATCGCGTTAAGTGTGGTCTTAATCCCCATCACCTATTTCACTCATCTCCCACCTACCTCCCCTCTGGTAACCATCTATTTGTTCTCTCTAGTTAAGAGTCTGGTTTTTTTGTTGTTGTTGTTTTTCTGTACTCGGAATTTGAATATTTCATTGTCTTATTTGCACATATAAAAAAAGGTAGATCTTCCTATTGGTATACAAATGATAGGATTAGGAAGTATCTCTAAAAGTCTAATTGAGTACTGTCTGACAGAAATAGAATGTAGGCTACACGTAATTTAAAATTTTCTAGTAATCACACTAAAAAAAAAAGGAAAGTAGCAGGTAAATTAACTTCAGTACTATTTTTACTTCATCCAGTATGTGCCAAGTGTTATATCAACATGCAATCCATATAACAATTGTTGAGACACTTTGCATTCTTGTACTAATAAGTCTTCGACACTTGGTATGAATTATATGCTTCCAGAACCTCTCGATTCAGACTCTCCTCACTTCCCATGCCCCGTAGCCCCACATGGGTAATGACTTCGTTACAGGACAGCCAATTTACATGCCTGTCTTCAGTATGTGTATGTCACTTTAGGTCTCCAGTATGTGCCTTAAAATGTTAGGATTTATGTTTTTAAAGAAGAAAAAAATTATAGTAATTTCCACTGGATTGAAATCTTCTCCCCCGGGCTTGTATTGAGCGTTACTTCTAAGGTACTGAGATTTTCCTGGGGGGGATAGGGGTCAAGCTAGGACAGGGCAGGAGTAGAATTCACAGTAAAGATGTGTGTGCACACCCTGGCTGAGGAACGGGCTTCTCGAAGAGGGCACAGAAACGCATCTGCTCTCCGCGCCTCTAGAGCAGGTGGAAAGTAGGTTGCTGCACTGGAAGCCTGAGGCACGGCTGTGCTCCAGTCTCCCTGCGTCTTCACGGCCTCCCACTGCTTTGAAGAATAAAAGTGAATCAGGAGAGAGAAGGTTGCTATTCTTGACTGTGTTTCGTGCCTTTTCTAGATCCTGAAAGACACTTCCCTGCAAAAAGTGAAGCGCAACCAGAGTTGTTTGGAGCCCTGCCTGCGCCAGCTCGTCTCCTGCCTTGAGTCTTTTGTGGTGGGATTCTTGTACCGACTCGTGCTTTGGTGTTTTGTTTCGTTTCTTCCTCCCCAAACTAATGTATCCTCATTTTGTAAGTCAGCTTTAAGACAGCCTGTGGTTTTTAGTATGTTAAAAATTTTTTTAAGTTTATTTATTTATTTTGAGAGAGAGAGAGAGGCAGAGAGAGAGGGGGAGAGAGAGAATCCCAAGCAGTCTCCACACTCTGATGTGGGACTTGAACTCCCCAAGTGTGAGATCATGACCTGAGCCGGAACCAAGAGTCAGACGCTTAAACGACTGAGCCACCCAGGTGCCCCTAGTCTGTTAATTTTTAAATTTCAGAACCAAGAAGACAGCACTTCCAGCAACCCCTTTGCACTCCCAAACTCCGTCACTCCGCCCTTACCAACGTTTGCCCGGGTGACCACTGCCTATGGGTCATACCAAGATGCCAACATTCCCTTCCCTAGGACCTCGGGGGCCAGGTTCTGTGGAGCAGGTTTGTCTTTCTTTTGGTTCTCTGACTGTAGATTGTGAGAGTGAGAAGCTGAGACTGTCCTATAGTCTATAAAGAAATCTCAGACAAACCAGAAAATTTGTCGTTGTTTCCTGGTAACTCAAAAGATTGCGAGAGTGTTAAATGGTATGATGCTGAATTGGCTTCTGTGGACATATCCTGAGAATACTCAACAGAATTGCAGTTTTAATTTTTTCATTCTGACGATCCCTGATTCTCAACGTAGGACAGGTCCCCTAGCAAAGAAGTAGAAAGTACCTGAGAAGCTTTTTTCTACCCCAAACACATCCCATCCTTCCTGGATCCTAGAGATTCTGACCTTTGTCCTTGTTAAAGTGTGGCTGTAGTGAGGACTGACCGGTGCTGCCTTCGGATTTCCCGCGTGCAACTCGTTGACCTTGATGTGCCCATGTGGTGTCTCCTTTGTCAGGCTATCTGGTGTATTTCACGCGGCCTATGACGATGCATCGAGCAGTGTCTCCGACAGAACCTACTCCGAGGTGAGCCTGGGAGATGCAGGTGTAAGCTGCACTCACGGAGCCATAAGTGGGCAGACATCCGGGGTTTATCACTGCGTTGGTCTTGGGACAGTGTGTGTTAGTTCTTCAGTAAATACCCATTAGAAGATTCATTGGAGAAAGATCAGGTTCATTAAATTGCTACTCAGCTGAGATATGTACTGTCAGGTTACCACCAGACCACTGGAAGAAGTTTGATACAAGTTGTTGTCAACACAAGGCAAATTCTTTTCTCCTGTTGCTAAAGTATTATTTGAACATTAAATAACGATAGAAACATAACAAAAAAAAGGTCATCTCTAGTTCCACAACATTAGTATCCCACTTCTAACATTACCAAAACATGTGAAATTTTTATAAACTACATTCAGTGGTTGGGAAAACTCCAACATTATGGAAGTTTTCAATTAAGATTTGAAAGCTGTTCTTTTCCATGGGGAGTCATCGTTAGCAGTTTAACATGCTTCCTGTCTGGTCTCCGTTATCTTTCTGTGTGTCCATTTTTTGTTTGCTTTGTTTTGTTTTTAAGAGGCGATCTAAGGTAGCAAATGGGAATGTGGACTCCGGAGCCAAACCACCGGGTCCAAGTCTTGGCCCCGCTGTTCTGTGACCTTAGGCAAGTTATCTAAACCGTCCTTGAGTTTCCTCACCAATAAGTTGGGGATGGTAGTGGCACCTACATACTTGGGTTGCTGGGAAGAATCGATGAGTTAATCCCTGGGAAGCATTTAGAATACAGCCTGGCGTGTGGCTCTGTGTTTCCCATTACTACTGTTTGTTTAAGTTTTCACTGTTTTACTCAAATATAATTCACATAGTATACAGTTGACCCATTTAAAGTATATAATTCAGTGGCTTGTTGTGTATTCACAGATCATGTGCAGCCATCACTATAGTCAGTTCTAGAACATTTTTAATTACCCTCAAAAGAAACTGCATCCCCTAGGTGTCAACACTCCCAAGTCCCCCTTTCTTCCAGTACTGGGCAAACACTGATGTACTTTCTGTCAATCATTTTGCCTATTCTGGGCATTTTATAGAAAAAGAATCATATAATTATGTGGCCCTTTGTGACTGGCTTCTTTCACTTAGTGTAATGTTTTTTTTAACTTTTAAAAAATGTTTATTTATTTTTCAGACAGAGGGAGAGACAGAGTGTGAGCAGGGGATGGCAGAGAGAGAGGGAGATCCAGAACTCAAAGCAGGCTCTAGGCTCTGAGCTGTCAGCACAGAGCCCGACGCAGGGCTCAAACTCGCGAACCATGAGATCATGACATGAGCTAACATCAGATGCTCAACTGACTGAGCCACCCAGGCGCCCCTTGCTTAGTGTAATGTTTTCACGGCTCATACATATTGTAGCATGGTCAGTAGTTCTTTTTTTGTTTTTTTAATTTTATTCTAGAGAGAAACGTGTGAGCAGAGGAGAGGTACAGAGGGAGGGAGAGAGAGAGAGAGAGAGAGAGAAGAAGAGAGAGAGAGAATCTTAAGCAGGCTTCCACACTCAGCTCAGAGCCCAACAGGGGGCTTAATCTCACAAACCGTGAGATCATGCCCTGAGCCAAAATCAAGAGTCAGATACTCAACCGATTGAGCCACCCAGGCGCCCCAGGACTTCGTTTTTATTGCCAGATAATATTCTGTCATATACATATGCCACATTTTATTTATTTCTTTATCAGTCTGTGGACATTGGGGTTATTTGCATTTTTTGGCTATTACAAATAATGCTGTTTTGTGCATTCATGTACAAGTTTTTGTGTGGACACAGCTTTTCATTTTTCTCCAGTATATACCTATGAGCAGAATTGCTGGATCACATCATAAAGGTTTTTTTTTTTTCCTTAATTAATAAACTTCATGTTTTAGAGCAGTTTTAAGTATGTAGTAAAATTGGGTGGAGGGTACAGAGGGTCCTCATATACACCCGTCCCCACACATGCACAACCTCCCCCATACCACTGGTTTTTTAAACTTAAAAATTATAAGGTGCGTACGAGGGACTTCTGCCCCTGCAGTGCGGTGTCTAGGATAACATGAAAGTCCTCCCATTGCGAACACCTGGATGTATTGGATGAAATATAATTAGCATACTTCCAGGAAAGAAAGAAGATTGAACCGAGTGCATGAGGAGGCACCACTGCTGTCCCTGGAGTCTGCCAATCTCTGCAGTCACCTGAGCAGATGAGACCTTGACTGCACAGGCCTGGGGAGTTAAGTGTCAGAGACCCCATGTATTCCTTGGGTTCCATTTTCGAAAGGTTGGACTAGAAAACAAGTACCTGCTCTCAGAGGGAAACAAGAATATGTGTATCTGGACTTTGGATAAGAGGGAAGAATGTTCCTATTAGAACGGTTTGCACACTAACAGTGTTTCAGTGAGGTCTCATTTACAGTACACAGATGTGAAGTGTATACCTTGATGACCAACACCCAGATCAACATAGAGAACAGGAGTTTTCTCTGTTTACACCCGGAGGAAACCAGTCTTCCGACTTCCATCATTGTAGTTGTGGTTTTGCCTGTGCTTGAGCTTCGTCTAAGTAACACATCAGGCATCATGTGCTGTTTTGTGTCTCACCTGTTTTGCTAACTTAATGTTTTTTTGTTTTTTGTTTTTAATTTTATTTTTGAAATTTACATCCAAATTAGCGTATAGTGGAACATGCAAATTAGTTAGCATATAGTGGAACATCCAAATTAGTTAGCATATAGTGCAATAGTGATTTCAGGAGTAGATTCCTTAATGCCCCTTGCCCATTCCCCCCTCCCACAACCCCTCCAGTAACCCTCTGTTTGTTCTCCATATTTAAGAGTCTCTTATGTTTTTGAAATTGATCCACAGAGTTGCATATATCAATGGTTCCATTGTATGAAAATAATACAATTTATCATTCTCTTCTTGAGGGATATTTGAATTATTTCTAGTTTGGGGCTATCATGAGTAGACCTACACACAAAAGTCTTTTTATGGACATGTATATTAACTTCTCTACCCAAGGGGCAGAATCCCTGGGTCATAGGTTAGGTGTATGTTTGATTTTTTTTTTTTTTTTTTTTTTTTTAGCATTGCCAAAAAGTCTGTCCCCAGTGGTTGTGTCATTTAACACTCTTACCGGCAACGTTTCAGAATTATAGTTGCTCCACATTCTTTCCAAAATTTGATATTTTCAATCTTTTCAACTTTAGTCATTGTGATGGGTATGTGGTATCTCATTGTGGTGATGACTGGTGATGTTGGGCAGCTTTTGTGTGCTCATTGATCATTTGGGTATATTCTTTTGTGATGTGCCTGTTCAAGTATTTTGCCCATTTCTTTAGGACTAGGTTTCTTATTATTTATTTGTGTCAGTTCTTTATTCTGGTTCTAAATCGTTTGCTGGAAGTCCAGATAGATTTTCTCTTAATCTGTGGTTTGTCTTTCTCCATAATGATTTTTGATAAATACAAGTTTTTAATTTTGATAAAATCCAATCTATCACTTTAAAAATTTTATGTTTAGTGCTTTTGTGTTCTAGAAAAAAAATCTTTGCCTAACCCAAGGTTACAAAAATATTCTTCTCTTTTAAAAGTTTATAGTTTTAGAGTCCTTCTTTAAGGTCTGTAGTCAATCTCAAATTAATTTTTTGTGTGTATGATGTGAGATAGGGGTCAAAGTTTGCTTTTTTCAGTAGAGCTATATAGTTATTGTTCCAGCACCATTCATGGAAAAATATTGACTTTCCTCATTGAATTTGCATTGATTAAAAAAAAAATTGCATTGATACCATTGTTGAAAATCAATTGAATATGGTTGTGGGTCTATTTCTAGAGTCTACTTTTTTCCTTTGCTCTATTGGTTTCTCTTTATGCCAACACTATACTCTTTTTTTTTTTTTCTTTTTTTTTTTTTAATTTATTTTTTAATATATGAAATTTACTGTCAAATTGGTTTCCATACAACACCCAGTGCTCATCCCAAAAGGTGCCCTCCTCAATACCCATCACCCACCCTGCCCTCCCTCCCACCCCCCATCAACCCTCAGTTTGTTCTCAGTTTTTAACAGTCTCTTATGCTTTGGCTCTCTCCCACTCTAACCTCTTTTTTTTTTTTTTTTTCCTTCCCCTCCCCCATGGGTTTCTGTTACGTTTCTCAGGATCCACATAAGAGTGAAACCATATGGTATCTGTCTTTCTCTGTATGGCTTATTTCACTTAGCATCACACTCTCCAGTTCCATCCACGTTGCTACAAAAGGCCATATTTCATTTTTTCTCATTGCCACGTAGTATTCCATTGTGTATATAAACCACAATTTCTTTATCCATTCATCAGTTGATGGACATTTAGGCTCTTTCCATAATTTATGCCAACACTATACTCTTAATGTTGCTTTTATTTTGTAAGTCTTCAAATCTGCTAGTAAGTCCTCCAGTTTTATTACTCTTACTCAGGATCATGTTGGCTATTGGCTAGGTCTTTTGCATTCCTGTAAAAACATGACATGGCTAATTGGTTTCTACACAAAAATTCTCTTCATATTTTGATTGGAAATGTGTCAACTCTACGGATCAGTTTGTAGAAAACTGACATCTTGACAGTAATATGGAAACTTCTCATCCACTAACATGATACTTCTCTGATTTCTCAGCAATATTTAGTGTTTTCAATGCACATTTTTAAATTAAGTTCATTTCTAGGTATTTGATGCTATCATAAATGAAAATTTTAAGATATTTCTAAATGTTTGTTTCTAATGTATAGAAATGCAGATTTTTATAGATTGGCCTTGTATCTAAATTCACTTGTTCATTCTCATAGTTTGTAGATTCCTTTGATTTTCTATGTATACAGTCTTAGAAGTATTCTCCGCTTTTGCAGACAAAAGTCGTGTTTTGTTCTTTTTGTTGAGTTTCCTTTTTTTCCCGTTTTACCCATCTTTTCCTCTTGGTTTCATCATGTGCTTAGGAGCAACAGTATTTGGAAATAAGGAAAGACTGAAGCCAGTATGGATAATTCTGTTTTCAACTACAGGTCTCTGTCAGCCTTGTCTGCTTATCATACTGGCTTGATTGCGCCAATGAAGATCCGCACAGAGGCCCCTGGGAACCTTCGTTTATACAGTGGGAGCCCCACTCGAAGTGAGAAAGAGCAGGTCTCCATCAGCTCCTTCTACTACAAGGAGCGGGTAAGCAGGAGAGGCATGGCCTCTGATTCTCATTCCTTCTAGATTTTCGTTCTTTGTCTCTCTGCCTACTCTGCACAGCAGCTAAGTTAGCGATGCCCCTATAGTCTCTTTCAAAATTAGTTGGTTCAAGAAAGACCTTTGCTTCGTTCCTTTCAGTTGGTTTTAACTACTGTGAATTGTGTGTGTGGAGGGATGGGTTGGTTCTTAGAATCCATATTCTTCGCTCCCCATTTAACCCTATCCTTGTTACCCCCATTTACGAAGCTTGATTCCCCTTGTTTCAGGTAGCATAATTTAGCTACAGATCTTCCTTCATATTCTGATGTTTGTCAACAAATTTAGGGATGCTTCTGAAGGCTTGGGATCTCGATATATTTAGAAGTTCATAGTGGTGAAAAGTTAAAGTTGATCTCTAAGAGATCTTAGGCTTTTACTAAATCTCCACTGAAATGCCCATCTGAATGGTCAGTTTATACAAAATCACCTGAGCCTGTCCTGTGTTCCTGAGTTAAGGAACTCATCGTTCCTAATGTAGCTATTAAGCTGTCAGAAGCAGAAGCCTTTGGTGACGACAGTGTAGAGAATGTTGGCAGAGCGTAGGAATGCTTCTAAGAACTCTTCCTGTGTTGTCAGATTGAGAGGCTGGTTTAAACTGGCTTTTAACTGAAATGATGTTTTAAGCAGAGCTCGGTCCTTAGGAATTCTTTGTTGTCCCCGGCTAAATGATGGATTGACTCTAATTGAAATGTGTTTTTTAAAAAATTGAATTATTTTAAATAAAAACCCAATTTCCAGCAAGTGTTAGAGGTGTCTTCACCTCGATTGCATTGTATTGTCTAACCTTGGTTCACACTGATAGTTGTCCACCTCTGACTTTGTTTAGTCTTAGAGTTTGTATGTGACTGAAATGAGCGAGCAGCAGGAGCTGATGCTTGAGATAGGCCGACCTTGGACAAAACCACTCATTTGAATGGGGACAGTGATATTTTTGTTGCCTTTCCATAGTCCCCTTCTTCACATCTCTGATGGAACTGTGCCCCTCTGGCCGTTGCTGACTGTCTCAGAACACATATATCCCCATAAGTCCTTTACATTCAAAATTTTTAGGATTTCCCCCCCACTCCCTCCAAGCAAGCTAGCAGTCAGCTGGCTAGATGGTCAGAACTAGGGCATTTTATTGACATAATAGCCAAACAGACTCCTGGTTGGGTAAATGGGGGAATTTTCTTGAGTGTGAGGGCCCATTTGAGGAGATCTCTTAGTCCAAGAGAGTTCTCAGTCCTCCTTTGAATCATGTCATGTGTTACTCATGCTTGGGTTTGGATTGGGAAAGTAGGTTGACTAGCACTTTTGACCCTGATAGTGCAAAAAGGCCACGTCTAGTCAAAATAACTCCATTTCCGCCATGGGGCCTCTCCTAATGCAAAAACATTTGTAAAGCCTTACGTCCATGTTTTTCACGGTCTGGCCTCTTTTACTATAAATACCACAATCACAAAGAGGGACCAAAGGCACATAGATAATTCCCTTGTATCAGGTAGGATCTGCTGGGGAGGAGGGTGAGGACTGTGATCCTTCATTTTGGGATGATTCCCGGTGTACAGCTTCTCCACAGAAAATGGGCTCTTATAGTCCCTTAGGATGACCTAGTATAGCAAATGGTCTTTAAGTTTTATTTGAGATAGTGACCACATAAAAGGGGAGCAGACACTTTTATTATAATTTTATTTGAAACTTTTGTATTTCTGTATAATATACGTACAGAACAGTTCACAAATCATTAGCAGTAACTCAGTGAACTAACAACACCCAGGCCAAGAAGTAGAACATTATAAGAACTCTAGAAGCCCTGGGGGAGGGAGGCACATTTCAGTGGGTGACAGATAGATAGTAGTCATTAGGTGACATCCTATGAAATTACTGATATTTGACCATTTTTAATCTCAAAAAAAAGTTTCATGTGGTTCAGCTGTATAAAGTAGTTAAGTGAGTGAGTCATTTTGTGATGAATCTGAAATAAATTCATCTCTCCTTAAACCTTGTTCACGTTCATCCCATTTACACGGGGCAGAGGGCGGGGTGGGGGAGTTAGGGAAATGAAATACGGCAACCCGGCCATGATATCTTATATAGGCCATCTTCCTTCCTGTTAGAGGTCAATATGGTTTTATCCCTCAAGGAGTATTTTCTTATCCTCAGGTATCTAGTTTGACATGTCAAATAATACCACTTTTATTACTTTTGTTCTCGAAATGATTCCAGATCACTAAATTTCTCTGTGCTGAAGTCTTTATTTTCAGCCCCAATTTTTCTCCTACATATTTTTATTCTCTTTTAGATCTCTACCCCTGAGGTCTATAAATGAGTAAGAATAAAGGAAAAAAATATGACCATGTTAAAGTATAGCAGTGTAGGAATTATAGAGTATTTTGGAGATTATAAGAATCTTTATGGAGTCTTTGGGGATTTTCTGTTCGTTTCTCTTGTTTTTTGGTGTGTTTTTAACCTGCCCTACTTAGGTCATATTATCATATTCACCCAAATGTTCTCCAGATGAAATTCCAAGGTTCTCTCCTAAATATTTTAAAATGTGAGAGACCTAAAAAAAACCCAGCAACAACTATCAAATTTCATAGGAAGTTAGAAAGTCCAGAGAGATGCTAACGTTCATTTGGTAACTGGACCACCTATTAATAGTTGGTGAAATATTGTTTATTCCTAGGGCAATTCAGAAGACCTAGAACTTGGGATAAACATTAGGCATTGGCCTATAAACATTTTTACATTTTGCAACCTCCACCCATGCTTCAGTTTATGTTACTAAAATAGCTCTAGTGTAAATAACTGAGGAGGTCTTGAAGTTAATAGGATAATTTCTGATTTCCCATAAACAGTGCTTTTCAGCCCCAGTTTCACACTGATGCGCATGTTGTTAGCACGTGCCCCCGGGACAGCAGCTTTTCAGCTTTGCTCCCTCATTCCCTTCATTTCTCATGGGCTCTTGCCTCCCCATGGTATCACTCCGAAAATAGTCCTGCAACCCCAAGGTCAAGGCTTCCAATTTCCCCCATTGGCCCCACCCACCCCAACCACACATCAGAAACAATTTGGTGTTAGTCTACCAACGAACTTCTTCATTTTTAGGAATGAGAATCTTCTCACACAAATATATGCTCTTGGTGGGGAGAGTAGACCCTCTACCTATTTCTCTGCTTGCCCTACGATCTTAATCCTCATGAGAGTACTATAAACCTTGACCTTGTCAGAGCTGTATTGATGCCAGCCTCCTGAATATCTTGAAATGTGTTTGGAACCAAAGAATTATGACATTGAAGCTGGGTTTGGAGTGCAGTGGGTCTGGAGGGAGGTGAGGGAATCTCCAAATATTGCTGTGGTTAGGTTCAGATTTTTAGTCATGCAAACCTGATTTTGCAGTATATTGTGGTACCTTTTAATCCATCAAATATGTGGGAAGCTTTCATTTTATTCTATATTTTTCCCTTTTAATTTTCTTGGTGTTTTTCTTCCCTCCTCCTGGGTGTAACGTTTTCACGCACAGATGTCTCCTCGCTCTGCCCGGCGACGTTGGTCCATACAAGCAATTAACGACTTCCCGGTACTGTGCGCTGTGCAAATGCTCTCCTTGACTAATCCTGTCTGCCCAAAGGCCCAAGAATAAAATGCCACCTGCCTGGCTTTGAGGAACCTGAATGACAGGCTGGCTGGTTTTCAGGACCAGCACAATAAATTTTTCACTCTTGGGAGTCAAGTGCCGAGGGCTTCCTCTTTTTTTCATCCAGTTTCAAATGGATGAGTACTGGTATCATTAAGGATTGTGAATGGACTTCTTTGAAAATGAAGCCAAACACTGGGTTTCTTGGAAAGAACCCCATCTGTAAGCCTTTAGCTCACCTGATTTCATTTGGAGTATTTGTATAATTTCCTGGAGCTTTCAAAAGCCTACCTTTGGCATGGGGTGAAGCAGAGGAAGATATAAGAGGCTTCCACCATTTTGTCTCTCTGTTTTTATCGTCTTAGTCTAGTTCAAAGAGGGAAGTGCTCACCTGCTTCATTGGCATGATGCATAAGCTAGTTTTTAATCCTTCGGGAACTCTCTGGAACAAATTTTTTCCTTACCATCAGTATTTTGCATTGCACCAAAACCTCTGCTGTGGACATCTCTCTTCCTTTTCTTTCCTTCTTACTCATTCCTATTGGCCATCCCCCTCTTCTGTCTTCCTCTCCCACCCCCTCCATGTTTCAGTAGTGCCAAGGTGGCCTCAGGCTGTGTAGGGCAGCCTTGTGGCTTTTGTGTAAATTTCACTGGGTCTACAAAATATTTAGGGGAACAGTCCTATAGCCTTTTCATATCAAAACCAGTTGAAATCAGGAGCCCTGATTCTCAGGTGCCACTGCTGCCGACAACTTGGAGGCGGAGCCGCCAACGTGGCCACCTTTCCTCCAAAAGCCTGTCCCAGCCAACCCGACTGTGGAATTTCCACTGATTTTCCAGAAGTCTCTGCTCCTGCTGCTATTGAAATAGGAACTCATTTTGACTCACTGCCCACTCTGCTGATTATGCATTGTTGGTGGGGTTGCTGCGAAGCAGTTGGTGGCTTATTCTTGGGCTGTTTTTACATTTAACCCATTTATTGGCATTGATGTCGCCTCCGGTTGTAGCAGTAACACTGGTGGTACAGTCGCAAGCTGGCTATATTGGTTGTCATTCAGTGCTATTCGCACCAATGCCTCCCCCCTCCCCCGGTCCTTTCCTCCCTGTCCTCTTTCCTATGATCCCATGAACGCCTTCTTGGTATGTTCAGAGGAGCATCCCGGTGCTCATCATGTGATAATTGTCTGTCTTGTTGTGTCTCTCTTCCCTCAATCCCTGCTTATGAAATCTGTGGGGAAGGGGGCATTTTCTACTGATGGGGCATTGAGAAGACCTAAGAGAAGTGCGGGGCCCTTGGCCTCCCACAGGTACCGATCCTTGCACAGAAAAGTATCCAGATGTAAGCCCGTCAGAGTGGGACTGCGGCAGCGCAGGAGGCTTAAGGGGCTTTCGTGCCAAAGTGCCCTCCCCTCCCCTGGAAAGTTCAGCCCCATGTCAGCCTCGTGTGTCATCAGCTGACAGTTGCACAGACGAGAGATTCCTAAAATCGCCAGCAAGATGGAAGGGAAGAAGAAGTCTCGGGGAGGAGTAGATGGGATGGGAACCCTTTCTTGCTGCAGGAAAGTTGTCCGTGCTCGTTAGGAAGCAGCAAGGACGCGTAGCCCAACCTCTTATTTGAGACTGAGCATGTCTTCATTTAGGCAGCCTTGTTATAATTGCATCCCCAGAATATTTGGCCACTAGACTGAGTACCGAGGGACCCTCTAGGCTGAAGGGGAAATAGTTCATACCTAAAAACCACCAACCAATATATAGAAAACACAAAACTTTTCTGACCCCTTATAGATTTCGATAATGTTTTGCAGTTATTCCTTGCTGGATTCAATGACTGAGTAGCGCTGTCCCACAATTGCCTTACAGTTTGATTCTTGGTGGCAGCTCTGGTGAGGGAGATCCAGTGGTGGCGAACCTCCTTCTGTTACAGGCTCAAAGGCAGCTTCGTGAGTTTCCACAAAACGTCATCTCTACATCAGAGAAACACCTAGAAGCCTGGTGTCTCCAGAAGTTGACAAGGAAGTTCCAGGAAATACAGACTGTGATTTCTATCATTCAGTGAAGGATAATGGCAGCAAGTGGTCCAAGACCACTGTCTTTTCCTTTTCTCCCAGTACTTTTTGATGACTCCCATGGGTTGGTTTCCGCCAGTCTCCATAACCAGGGACCGCAGACGGGCAGGGGCAAAGCATCTCTTTGGACTCACTTCTCTTCTCTCTGAACGTGCCCGCCCTTTAACGCATCCCAAAAGGAGACTAAACAGACTGAGGCTGCGGCTCTGGAGCCTGGCCTGAAATACAGCATCTGGGCCCGAGCCTGGTGTGCTCCACGTGAAGCCAGTAGCTTTGGCCGCCGCGTGTCTCGGCCAGTGTTCAACGTGCTGCTCTGGCTCAGCGGAACGTGCTCGTGGTACTTGGCGGAGAAGTGAAATGAGAAGTAATCGTAGAGGCTGGTGTGTCAGGGAGGCCTCACTGCAGTCAGATGTTGATCTCCTCACATGCAGAAGTGATTCCATTTAAAAATGGACCACACTGCTTACGTATTAACAGGTAGCTTCGGCTTAGGCCTTTTTTTTTTATTTTCTTTTTTAATATGAAATCCTGCGCTCAAAAACGAGTTAACAGGTATGGGCTTAGCAGCCTGACAGCCTGTGTTCAAATCCCAGCTCTGCATGGCCTCACATCCTCGTTTGTGAGGTGGAGGCAACGCCCGCTCTGCCGGAGAGCCGTGTGACGCCCACACTCGCGGAGGGTGAACGGTCCAAAGCAGCAGCTGATGTTCGTAATGACAGACACATCTTTCAATCCTGTGTCAAACATTTACACGCTTGGACTGTGTCAAGGGCATCTCTCACTGCCCGTGTCCTGGCTCCTCCACAGCCGTTTGGAGTTAAGGCTGTGGGGAAAATAGGACACTTGCTCATGATTTTCCACGTCCATTATCCGGGTCCCTGTGCTCAAGTATTTATTCTTGACATTCCAAAGTGATCGCTTTCAGAAATAACTCAAGTCCGCGAGGAAAAACATGTTTAAATGAGCTAGTCTGCATGCAGAGGAACCAGTTTGGGCACACGGACCTTAGTATTTTGCTTTCATTAGGTTCGCTTCAAAAGGCCAGAAATTGAGGTTTGCAGTGTGGTCTGAGAGCTAGTAGACCCCATCCCTCGTGAGGCCTCCTTTTATTTCCACTGTTGAGTTAAATGGAGCTACATTGAAGAGCTCAACTGTCCAAGTGCTGCTCGTTTTCTCTTTGTAATAAGGAGCCAGAGTGTCTGCCTGGAACAGTATTTGAGAAGCCTCCCACCCAACCCAGAAAACCCGTGAGGTGGATCATATTCCATTCCAGGTGGAATCTTCTTACTGTAGGTCTTTTCTTTTATTTCTTTCCTACTTTTTCAACCCAGTCCCCTAAGTCTCATCTGAGATGACCAATTATGGGAGACCTACTCGGGTGTTGTTTCCTGGGATTTTTAAACTCCTGGAAACCTGGATGAAAAAGTCTGTGTACTTACACCCTCCCTGTTCAGTTAACCGCACTGTGCTGTTCCCGTCACTGCCCTGTAGATGTACACGAAACTGCCCTCCCTAAAACCGGTCACATCGAAGTATCTCATGCATGTGTGACAACCTCCGTCTTGTGTCAGTTAACATTGCCTGCCTCCAGCCCATGCTGACAGGTTGTTTGCTCTTTAGCACCTTCTCCCCTTACTTGCATCCACATCATGTTATTTGTGGCTAAAAGACTAGTGTTTTCATGAATATGTACATAATTCTTTAGAAAATAGCCAGGGCTGGTAGAGAACTGAAGGGCTGCTATGCAGTAATCGATGAGGCTTCCTGATGTATGGGTAAATAGCAATGTGTACGAATAAAGAACACGTGGTAACTAAATTACTTCCAACGATCAAATGGCTTAAGGTCCCAAATTGATAATGTAGCAATATATATTTACAAATTATGATAAATAATTCAGAGACTTCAGCTAAACTTCATTTACCTGCCGTGAACCAAGTCCAGGTGCCCTGGATCTAAGAGGTTCCATACACTTACTGAGCCAATAGGAAGTTACCTGCATTGGGCACCTTTGGGGATTAGAGGGGACATCACTGGTCAGAAGCAACTAAATGCAGACCGTGACTAAGGAATGGAAGAGTGATTGTATAAAAATCACTTGTGGAAAATGAATTATTTGTGAGTAATCTAAGTAATGATTTAATCTAAATTCCCGTGGGCTTATAGACGTTCATAATCGTTGCGTATTTTTTAATTGCACGTTTTCAGTTCGCACTCTCACCTTTTCATTGTGCCCTTATTAATCTTGCAAGATTGGAACGGAGCTCATCCTAAGACAGTTACCAGTGAGCACAGAGAGCGACATGAGACTAAACTCACAGCCAGTGAGTAGCTCAGCCAGGGTCACGGTGAGCCAGCCGTGCCGTAATAAGACCAGCACACCTTGGTTTTCTGACTCCAGTTTGCAGACTCTTTCGCTAGCAACTTTAATTAATAAGTATGTCACTTCCCCCCTGAGTTGAGTCACTCTGGTGGCCCCCTTTTTTAACTTCACTAATAAAATGAGATAGAATATTGCTCCCTTGGCTGGTTGTCATTTTGAATGTACCAGATGAGGCTACACTGATAATTCTCCTTTTCCAGGACATCTCTCGTTTCCCACATACAGGCTCCTTTGTAGGTGAGGCTCTGGGGAGACAGGACAGTTGCTCATGATCATCCACATCCATTACCCAGGTCCCTCTGCTCAGCTATTTTTGACATTCTAAAATGATCACTTTTAGAAATAATTCAAATCTGCTAGGAAAAACCTGGTAATTCTCTTGAGCTGCTATGTTTCTCTGTCTGCCTGCCACAGATTAAGGTTTGCAGAGCCCACACCGCTGTGTGTGAATTAAATTCTCAGCAAATCCTGTTAAAGCTGTCTGAGAAGAAGAAAACCTTTGGTTAGTTTCAAGCAAGAACTTTGAATCTAAGGCTGATCCCAACCTTGAAAGTTGCTCTTCCCCCACATTTTTGTGGTCTTTACTAACTTATTTACCTGCTGTTCGTTCTTTCTTTCTTTCTTTCTTTCTTTCTTTCTTTCTTTCTTTCTTCTTCTTGTTTTTTGGGGGTTTTTTTGTTGTTTTTTTAAATTCTAAATTCAAGGCGTCTGTTTTTGGGCACCTGCAGAATGTATGTAGCATTGCGGTAGGGTGCTTATTTTCCTGTTAGGATTTTGGACCAAGAGCTCAATGCCCTTTGCCATCCTTTTATTTCCTACAGATGCTGATTCATATAATTGTGGGCATGATGTAATGCAAAGCCTCTGCAAATAACCAATGACCCAACTCTGATGTGCTCTGCAACCGTAGGTTTCCATTCGTCCAAGTCCCTGTTAGTTATATCTCGTCATCTCCCCCAGAAATCCAGGAGATGGAAAAGCAAGCGTGAGGGATCGGACTCCGGCAATCGACCCATCAAGGCTGCTGGGAAGGTTATCATCCAGGACACTGCGTGCCTTCTTCCTGTTCACAAGTCACTGGGAGAACTGTACATGTAAGTGCGCCCTGCTTATCACAGTCATCACGATCAAAGTTGTGTTCGTTTGCTTGTTTTTAAGTATCGGAACCCTTTCTTCAAAAGCAGTTTTAGAAGACCGGTGTACCAGCTTTCTATTGCTGCATAAGGAGGTACCAGAAACTTAGCGGCTTCAAACAACATACATTTATTGTCTCAGTTTCTATGGGTCAGGAGTCTGAGCATGGCCTAGCTAGGTCCTTGCTCAGATCTCACCAGGCTGAAATCTGGAGGTGGCCAGGTGGTGGTCTTATCCAATGTTCAGAGTCCTCTTCCAAGTTCATTCAGGAGTTTAGCAGAATTCAGTTCCTTGAAGCCGTAGAACTTGATGGTTTTCATCTTCTCTGAGACCAGGACAGGACGCCTCACCTTCTTTCTAAGGTCTCACCTGATTAGGTCAGGCCCACCTAAGATAATCTCCCTTTTGACGCATTCAAAGTGGACTGATTAATAACCTAATCTTGGGTGTCATCGCCCATCAACATCCACTGGTCTCACCCACGATTAAAGGCACGGGATATCATAGAAGATGTGTAGAGCAGGAGGCCGAAATCTTGGGAACGGCCTCAGAATTCTGCTTTCTGTGCCAGTATGCAAAACCGTTAAAAGCAGAGCCATTTTGCTTGAAGAGAGTTGGGAGGCTAGTAGCAGGCATACAGAGGCTGGCCTGTGGCCACTCTTTTTCTCGAACCTGCATACATAGCAAAAAGTTTATTTTGTAACATATACACAGCACACCACTCTTTGTGTTAGACACCTCAGTGTTACACGTATTTAAATCCATTTTTATTCAACCCTGAAGCCTGGGGAAATCCGTAGAAGGGCTGGTTGCCAAGTTGACATTTGAGGCTGTCCTCCTGTCCTGACTTTAGAGAGGCGAGCAATTTCACCTTCCCCAGGCGGGAACCCATGGCCTCATATGAGCTGTAGGTAAGCTTTTTCTCCATATCATGTAGCAAGGGAGAAGCGGAAGGCCCACACAGATAAGACATTTTGGGTGACAACTGAAGAGGCACCTTTTTGTCTGTCTGTTAGTCTGGGGGTAATTGGTTCAGGAAGTTAGACTAAAAAAAAACTTCTTAACTCTTTTTTTAAATTTCAGATTGAATGTGAATGATATTCAAGAAACATGTCAGAAGAATGCCACTTCGGCCTTGCTCGTAGGAAGGAAGGACCTTGTCCAGGTATTGTGCATCCCTTCTGATGGCAATCTGGATTTTCCTTTTTGAGCAGGTTGTTGTCACTGTATGGTTGTGGTTTAATGACATTTCAAGTGGGGCCTCCTATTTTGTAATCTCTCTCCCATTTTCTTTGATAAACATCAGGGCAAGAGCAGCTTTTTAAATCCTTTGGGTATTTTTCTCATTAGTGCTTAGTTGAGAAGATCCTAAAGCTCACATACTGAGAATTTTTTATTACATTTCTTTTCTGTTCTGGTACCATGGTGATTGTTATACATCTAAATGTGGGTATCTATACCCTTGCCATTTGCGCCCTTAATTCCATTTTGTTGGGGTTTTTATACTTTTAAAAATGCTTTGTTTCAGAAAAAGTTTACCAAAGCATTCCTTTAGGTGGAAACATGTTTCCGTTTTAAAATACGACGTAAAATAAAATATGATGTAATCGAGCAAAAATGTTAATTCCCTTCATCCTTGCAGGAACACATCAGTATATTAAAGCGAGCTGCTCCTATTTTTCTTAATAGCTTTATCGAGATATAGTCCATATATCACGTGATTCACTCATTTAAAACGTACCGTTCAGTGGCTTTTAGCATATTCACAGTTTTGCAACCATGATCACAAGGGTTTCAGAACACTGCCGTAGGGGCGCCTGGGTGGCTTTGTCGGTTAAGGTACGACTTTGGCTCAGGTCACGATCTCATGGTTTCTTGAGTTTGAGCCCCATATCGGGGGGGCTCTTTGCTGTCAGCACAGAACCCACTTCAAATCCTCTGTCCTCCTTTCTCTGCCCCTCCCCCACTCTCTCTCTTTCAAAAATAAACAAACATTAAAGAAAAATTTTTGAAAAAAAAAAAAGAACTAGAACACTGCCATAAACCACCCTACTTGGCTGTGTCTCCTGTCAGTCCCCTCTTCCCCACCCAGGCCTGGGCAACCACTAGTCCGCTCTGTCTCTCCTGTGCCCTTTATTCTGTAGTGTGAGCGTGTGATTGGGCAGTGAGACCCCTCTCAGCTCAGTTTTTCCCTCATAACTCTCCCACTGGCCCAGAGCTAAGGCCTTCCCATGATTTTTATCTGATTAAAAAATCCTTAAGATTTCCTTTTGTCTTCTTATAAACACTGTCCGGTCTCCACCCCCAAACCCTTTTAAGTGAGGTTGAGGGTCCTAGATTGAATCTGCTTCTCTAAGGACTTAGCCATCTCAGGGTCTGTGTACGCTAAAAAGGCACAAGAAAGTAGTAGAAACATTGTGGAATTTATCCCGGGAGGTGAAGGTCCAACTCTGCTCCTCATGGGATAGCCCTGGGTAAAGTAGTTCGGACTCGGTCAGCCTCTGTGTGTCTTTGTAAAATGAAAACTGGAAGGTTAATTGTATCATAGGATCGGTGAGGTTAGCAGATGCAGTCAGTCCTAAGGCACACCCACGGTTCGTGTTGTGAAAAATCATTCTCTGCGAAAAAACTACTTCCTAAGGTATTTTTGTTTTATTTTGTGGAAGTTTTCAGTATTTTTCTGGGAGTTGATTTGGAAGGTCAGGCTAGTCTGCGTGAACTTGAAAGACCCTTCCCTTGGGTTCAGACAGACCCGGGTTTAAACCTAGGCTCTCACTTTTTTTGTTGTGTGATCCGGGGTAGCCACCTAATCTGAGCCTCAATTTCCTCGACCTGAGCCAAAGTCAGATGCTTAACCAACCTCAAGTTTCTTGCCTGAATCAGTACTTGTGTGCATTAAGTACACTGGTACCACTTAATTTATTACTTATTTTTTTATTTATTTTGGTGAAAAAATTTAGATTTAGCCAGCTGAAGTCAGTTTTGTTGGCAATCCCAATTTTGTTGACAACGTCCAAAGCATCATAGTCGGGAGTCAAACATATGCTTTCTTTTCTCCGTCGGGGCTGATCAGAGTGTTGACCTTGGCCACATCATTGTCATAGAGCTTCTTCACAGCCTGTTTGATCGGTGCTTGTTGGCCTTGACATCCACAATGAACCCAAGTGTGTTGTTGTCTCCTATTTTCTTCATGGCTGATGCTGGTAGTTGGGGTGGGGGTGGGGTGGGAACTTGATGGTGGCATAGCTTGTTTGTGTCAAGCTTGTTTCTCCTGGGGGTGCTCTTTCGAGGATATTTGGGCTGCCTTTGGAGGCACAGTGTCTTGGGCCATCGGAATGTAGGTGATGTGCGGATCTTCTTTCGTGACCGTGGACGCCTTTCAGCACTGCTTTCTTGGCCTTCAAAGCCTTTGCTTTGGCTTCAGCTTTGGGAGGGGCAGAGGCTTCTTTTTTCACTTTCGGTGCCATGTTCAGGAAAGGGCTAATGTAATTGCTTTATTACGTATCTGATGTATTTCTCTACCTGTTTTCCAGTATTTTTATTTGCTTCTTTTTTCTTATAGACTCTTTGATTAAAGTCTAAATTTCCTTCCTTTCAGGTTTCTCAGAGTCTAGTACAGGGTTTTCCAGTCCCTGGTCGTACAATGATGTATTGCTACTAAGAAGAAAGATTTCCCAAAAGTAGTATTCCTCTTAAGGAGGCTCTTAATATTAAGCATGTGCTAAATCTTGGATTTAATAGACACTTAATGGACATTCATTTTGGCTTGATGACCCCAAGCCCTATGAGATTTCAGGTTTGGTGATATTCCTCAGATTTGATGTCAACAAAAAGAAAATCAAGTCTATTTTGTCCTGGCCTATTTTTCTTTAGCTTTGTGAGTATACTGAAACTTTTGTAATGAAAGCAACATAGCTTCCTGTTACTTGGGCAAAGGACAGATCTGCAGTGTGATACAGAATTCTATTTTTTCACCTCTGCCTGTTCACTAATGAAGCAGCAGCAGAAGTCACATGAGTTCGTGGTTAAATAGACAACCCATTGAAGTTAATGCACAGTGTCATTCCTCTGAAGTATACTTAATAAAAGGCTTTTAAAATATTTATTTATTTATTAATTTTTGAGAGAGAGAGAGAGAGAGAGAGAGAGAGCGCATGTGCGTGTGCTTGTGCACGAGTAGGGGAGGGGCAGAGAGCGAGGGAGCCAGAGAATCCCAAGCAGGCTCCAAGCTGGCAGCACTGAGCCTGACGTGGGGCCCAAACTCACAAACACTCAGGAACACTCACAAACCATGAGATCAAGACCTGAGCTGAAATCAAGTGTCTGACTTAACTGACTGGGCCACCCAAGTGATCCTGCTTGATAGAAGTTTTTAAGACTAGTGTTTCTTGAGCGGTGCAGTCCCCTGAGCATCTTGTTAAAATGCGAATTTTGAGTCAGTATGTCTGGAATGGGGCCTGATATTCCCAGGTTTTACTGCCCTCAGAGCAGCAAGGCTTTAGGATAGGTGGGGTTCTTTCATGCTTCCTGGTCCTCTCGTCCCCAGTCTGACTTTGAATGTTTCTCTTTGATCTGTCCAGGTTTGGTCGCTGGCTACAGTCGCTACAGATCTTTGCCTTGGCCCGAAGTCTGACCCAGATTTGGAAACGCCCTGGGCTCGACATCCATTCGGGCGACAGCTGCTGGAATCCTTGTAGGTTTAGAGAGCTAAAAGGGAGGAAACGAGTGATGTAAATTTTAGGTCTGTACACACTTTTCATTGTTATCATCGAAGAAGTCTGAAGAACGGGAGGAAGAAGTGAGATCTTTCCCGTTAGTGCTATAATAATTTCTGTGCAGAACTAACTTCTTATAACAGAAGGAACTATACAGTTTTTGTCATTTACGACAAAGATTGGAGACTCATGCATCCTTTAGAGATTTATGCTTTAGTCTATAAGTAACATCAGTCTGAATAGAAGAATTTGAACTCTTCAGATGGTAAATATCTTGGGTGCTGTAGAGCTTTGCCCCCAAGAGCGGAGACTCTAATGCCACACTGGCTTACACATTTTCCAAGGGCAATGATGTTTTCACCCTATTAGGCAATTTATGGCAACACTGAATTTGTGTTTGATTGTTGCATTGGGATGTGGCAAGCTGGAAATACAATGTGCAAAATGATTTACCAGATAAAACCACTTGAACCTTCATAACAGTTTGGCTCAGGTCTGGATAGAAAGACAGAGAAGCTCTAATTCCTCTGGTGGAGGATTTCTTTACTTACTTGTTGAGGCCAGACCTCGGACCTGTCCTCAAGCTTCAGTTGCCTCATGGTCATGCAGGGATGATAACAGTTGTTCTGTCCACATCACAGAAGGCTCAAATAAGATAGTATGAAAACACCTTAAGAAATGTTAGACATTACTTGGTAGGAAAGTATCAATATCATTCTATCACAAAGGCCACATTGCCCCGATCCCTACCTCACATCCTAGCATAGTAGTCCTAAAAGGAGCAAAGAGGATGTGAGTACCTAAAAGGTAAAAATATTCCTTGTTGTTCTTATTTAATAGCTCATGCTCATAATTCCACCTTTGAGTCTGTCTCCAGCTCGCCATACCGTGGTGGTTGTACAGTGTTCTTAGCACCTTCACGCAGCTTTTGGTTCCACGAGTGAAGTGTGTAGAGACCCCCAGAAAACAGTGGGATTCTTCTTGGAGTTGGAGAGACTGAGAGCACATGCATGGCCTCATTCAGATGTTAGTTTAGTCCCCTTAGTTCTTGGAGAAGCTACATTCAAGTCTGAGCCATGCCTGGATGCCCACCAGAAACTTTTGAATGGGTTACCCGGGTCATTTGTAATACTTGGATATATTCTTTTCTAAAACAAATTTAGCCAGATTCTAATCAAGCAGCTAGATCTGTAGAAAACCCTGGTTCCCGACAGGGGTTTGTGAGGCAGAATTAAGAACCTTCCCTCTCATCCCTATGGCAGCAACCTGCCGTAAACTGTGACAGTTACCCTTCCTCTGTCTCTTCTCTTGACTTTTTTTCTGTCATCTTCTTCCAGGTTGGCTCATTACTGCCGACTCCGGGACGTCCAGACACTGGCCATGCTGTGCAGTGTGTTTGAAGCCCAGTCTCGGCCTCAGGGAATACCAAACCCCTTCGGACCCTTTCCCGGCCGGTCCTCTAACCTCGTGGTGTCCCACAGCCGATATGTAAGCTTGTGGCCTTCTGCTCTGTGTCTGACTTCTCCGAGAGGGAAGCATTCACAGGGCAGCGTGTTCTGACGCCGCGCCTGTCTGTCCTTCAGCCTAGCTTTACTTCCTCGGGCTCCTGCTCCAGCATGTCGGACCCAGGGCTCAACACTGGTGGCTGGAACATAGGTTGGTATGGAGCTGACTTGGCCACGCTGGATTTCTAGTGCTCTGAAGCTGTGTGCGAGTCGTTGATGTGTAAACTTCGGTTGATGGATATGCTCCATTTTTTCCTTGTTTCTCATTTCTCTTCCAATTTCCTATGATGGGGATGCTGTAGCCAGCAAGGCCTGGGCTTTCATGTTTGAACAGGCCAGTTTCCGGTCTGCCTGTGTGCCTTGCTGGGTTGCTTTTCAACGTAGAACTTTGCGAAACTGACAGTGGGACTTCTTTATGCTCACCCCGTAAACCCAACCCTCATCCTTTCTCCTTCATGGCACCCTCCCCCTCCCCCCCCACCCCCCCACCCCCCCACCCCCCCCCCCCCCCCCCCCCGCCTGCCCCCGTCATCTGCCACTTCTGTTATCCGCCTCTTCCCACGCACTGTTTTCGACGTGGAGAAGTAAAGATGAGCCTGATTCTGGCTGGCCATAAAGACCTATTTAATGAATAAGTGTATTTGTGGTTTACGGATTTTTGCAATTCCTTTTTAAAGATCATCTTCGTTTTCTTGAGGGTGCCTGGGCGGCTCGGTCAATTAAGCACCCGACTCTTGATCTCACTTCAGGTCTTCATCTCGGGGTTGTGAGTTCAATCCCTGCATTGGCTCCATGCTGGGCATGAAGCCTATATAAGTAAATACATAAAAATTACCTTAATTTTCTGGATTATAAAAGTCATACCTGCCCAGTGAAGAAAAACAAAAAGTATTAGAGAAGAAAATAATCACCACTGAACCTCCACCTAGAAACAGTGTCTGTTAACATTCCAGAACATTTTTTCCCAATCTGTATATGTGTGTGTGTGGGGGGGGGGGGGGGGGGTCATTCTATATATACGATTTTGCGTTCTGTTTTTAATTGGATCATGAGCATTTTCTCATGTCATTTAAAAAGTCTTTATGAGTCATGACTGCTTTATCCAATGTTCCGTATCACTACACCATAATTTGCTGCTTGAACATTATGTGTATACTTAATTATCTGGTCACCTGAACAGTAAATACCTAGACAAAAAGGCAAGGCTGAGAAAGAGTTCTGTTCAGTTATATTTCTCAGCATCTTCCAGGGACTAAATTGGGCGCATTCTGCATTATGAGGGTGTTCAGGCCCTTTCCATGCCTTCTCTGATTTCCCTTTTTCCTTCCCATTTGATTTTCTTCAGCGGGAAGGGAGGCAGAACATGTATCTTCACCTTGGGGAGAGTCTTCTCCAGAAGAAATCCGCTTTGGGAGTCTTACCTACAGTGATCCTCGTGAGCGAGAACGTGACCAGCATGATAAAAATAAAAGGTAACGACCTTCCCGGGCGAGAGCTGCAATTTCATAATGCTTAGATTCTCCAAAATTAGGACTCTTGCCTTAAGAAAGGCATATTGAGTTCATTTGGTATCGAGCTTGTTTTTTCTTAAAAGAACTGACAGGAAATCTTTTGAGTTTTATCCAGGCTTCTGGACCCTGCCAATACCCAGCAATTTGATGACTTTAAGAAATGCTATGGAGAAATCCTCTATCGCTGGGGGCTGAGAGAGAAACGAGCTGAGGTGCTGAAGTTTGTCTCCTGTCCTCCTGATCCTCACAAAGGGATCGGTGAATATCAATTTCTTTCTTTTCCTGTCACTGTCTGAAAGGTCCCATAATTTAGTTTGTCTGTAATGTAACACTTGGAGTGAAGTGTTTTAGCTTCTCACTTTCAAGCTGCCAAAAACCCCGGCCTTTCATGACAAGCGTAAATTTCTCTTCTAAATAGAAGTAGTCCTGTGTGTGGTACTCAGATAGTGATTTCAACGAGGGGTACTTATCCATATATTCCCCTATTGTATATCAAGCACATTCTTCCCCTTCTGGAGTTCACAGACAAGTAGGGAGCAAAATTAAGTAGTTATAAGTGGTGATCCGTGTTTATGAGCAAACAAAACGGATGTTGGTGCAGGGAGGGAGAATTTTAGGTAAGGTGTTGCAGTGGACTGGGAAGGCCTTTCTGAGGGGCTGAGGTCTGAGGGGTGAGAAGGAGCCATCCGTGAGGAGAGCAGTAGACATAAACAAGTGAAGGAAGGCAGTGGCTAGAACACAATGAGCAAGAAGAGGGGTACCAGGTCAGACTGTAGGATAATTAGGGACTTGTAAGTCAGGGTACAGCGTTGGGCTTGTATTCTGAGTCCAGTGGTAAGCGTCCAAGGTATTCAGAGGTAAGTGACATGCTCTCATTTTTATTTTAAGAGAATCACTGGCTGTTAAACGAAGAAAGGATTGGGGGAGGGCAGGGGTGAAAGTCTGAAGGCTGTTAGGATAGTCAGAGGGAGATCTCCGGTCTAATGTCAGGCTGTGTCAATAGAGGTAGAGATAGAGGGATTAAAAATACATTTTAGAGGGAGACTTACCATAATACGCTAACAAATTGGATGTCGGATTGCAGGGAAGAGACAGAGCTTATTAGGTAATTTCTGGGTTTCTAGCTTGAGCAGCTGGGTAGGTGGTGGTGCCCAAATTAAGACAGAAAATTAGGAGCCCTGTTAGGGGCCGGAGATGTGTATGAGATGCCAGACCTTTCAGTCCCATATGTGGTCAGATGTGTGTCTGGAGCTCAAAGGGGAGCCTGGGGCTAGAACTAGGAGTCTGGGAACCTCCGTCATGTAGGCGGTCCTGAAGCTGTGATAGTGGGTACCTTGCCCTGGGCCTGGGGGTGGGGAGGGGGGAGGCCCGGTGGGGCAGGGGGAAGAATACAGGGAGAGCGAGTGCCCACCTACTCCAGGCCATGAGAGAAACCAGCCCTTGCACTGGCGTCTAGAGGAAGAACCAGAAACAAACTTAGAATGAGACACCAGTGAGTTTTGAGGAAAAGCAAGACCGTGACCTGAAAGGAGCCAAGAAAAGAGATAGGTTTTAAAGGGTGACGTGGAAGACTGCCAGAGAGGGTGGTTTGAACACACATGGATTTCCTCTCTCCCCCGGATGCCCCAGAGCATCTATCCAGAGCTTTCCTGAAAAGGCATAACCGTGTACGGGGAACAGTGTTGGCAATAGCATTTGGGGTCAGGGAGGCAGATAGGTTAGTGGTAGCTGATTTTATGGGGCCTGAACGGACAGGTGGAAAAACAGTAACACTCGTCACAGAACCACCTGCCCCAACGATGGCTCAGGATTTAGTTATGCCCAGTACCTCTGGAAGTGGCATGAAGGTAAGAGTAAGCACAGTATTGTTTGATGGCCTTTTTAGGCCAGACCCCTGCCCCTAGTTTGCAGAGCAGGTTATTACCCTTTCTCTAGCACTATAGAAAATTGGAAATATTCGTTCTCCAGAGAAGGCAGACACCTTTCCACATTGAAAGGGCCCACCAATGGGGCACCTGGGTGGCTCAGTCGGTTAAGCATCCGACTTCGGCTCAGGTCATGATCTCGCAGTCTGTGAGTTCGAGCCCCCGTGTCGGGCTCTGTGCTGACAGCTCAGAGCCTGGAGTCTGTTTCACATTCTTAGTCTCCCTCTCTGTCTGACCCTCCCCCATTCATGGTCTGTCTCTCTCTGTCTTAAAAATAAATAAACGTTAAAAAAAATTTTTTTTAATATAAAAAAAAAAAAAAAAAAAAGAAAGGGCTCACCAAGCATTTAGTGTAGTGAATGAAGAAAGACCCAGGATGAAGAGCATACCCTGGGAGCTTCCAGAGAGGGAAAGCAGGATAAGGAAAATGGATGGCACCACACTTCTCAGGAGCAGTGAACTAGATACTGGAAAGGAGAGGACAATGAATGCATCAGTGCCTTCAGAATTCTCCAGAAAATGGTTTCTCACCTGGAATTCTACCCAAATTATCAGTCACGTGTGAAAGTAAACCTTCACCCTCTCCAAGAAGGAGATTCAGTCTAAGAAAGCAGGGAGTCGGGATGATGTTAAAGGGAGATCCACATGGCCAACCCAGAGACAGATCCAGTTTGGAGCTTCAGGAGCATTGTCTCCAAGAAGAGAAAGTTAGAAAAATATCTAATGGATTTCAGTGTCTGATATATTTATAGAGATTCAGATATTTGATAGAGGGTTCGCAGGTGAATCATGCTAAGCCAACTAAGCAAATGAAAACAACAAGACGGTTACTAACTCTGAGAAAAACCAAATGTGCAGGAAAGGAAAAGTCATCATGGTTATGTGGCTCGGCTCGATTGATGTTCACCTAGGTAGATGGTGGGACGGGGTATATGAGTGGATGGTGGGATTGAGGAGTAGAAGAAGCTGCCAGGTGAAAGTTGAGGTAATGCTTCAGTGTGGAAGTTAAGAATTGGCTTCATAAATGTGGTGTTTGAGAATAGGAAGGTAGAAACAGAAGAAAAAGTTAAATGAGTTGGAAGGTTTTCCTCCTGAGAGTGAGGGGCAAGGGAGGTGGAAGGGAATGTTGGTTTTGTTAATAAGATGTCTAGCATTATTTGACTCTTTAAGTTGTATCTATATAGTTTCAATTAAAAAACCCAAACAGGGCGCACCTGGCTGGCTCATTCGGCGGAGCATGTGACTCTTGATCTCAGGGTTGTGAGTTCAAGCCCCTTGTTGGGTGTAGAAATTACTTAAAATCTAAAAAACAAACCAGAGTAATACATAGATCTGCATATCGAAGGATTATTTTAATACGGATTATTTTGGTGTATGTACTTGAGGAAATGCAAAGATGCAAAATACTATTTGGGTAATATATTTTTCAGAGCATATAAATGCATGAAAGTTTATCAGAGAGAGGATTGCAGGCCTAGAGCAGTTTGTCTTGTAGAATTAGTTTTCAGGAAAATCTATGAGTCACAGAGACAGGTAACTGGTATATTGCACTCTTACTGACATCTACCATGAGAAGCATCATGCCAGGTTCTGTTGGCCGTACGAGGAAATCCAGGGGGTGGTTTGGTGGGGATGGGCGGGGGTTAACAAGAAGCCTGTAATCCAATCAGAGAAGTAAAACAGGAACTCACAAAGACTCAGATGATCTTGAAGAATGAATAATATGTTCTAATACCTTTACAAAGAGCACTGCAAGATTTCAGAGGGAGGGGGTTATGAAAACAGACTCACAGACAAAAGCATTTAAATATTTTCATTTTTATTATTTGGAAGAATTGGACTGTTCATATATAGCAAACAGATATTGAGAGAAAAATGCTACAAGGTCACCAGGGCTATGTACAGTTAGGCTCCAAATTGCTGGAAAACCAGCACTTTCCCCTTGGCCTAATCACATCGGCAAGGGTCATCCGATATCAGCAGTGAATTTTAGGAATAAGATTGTTGTCATTTAGGGAGTTAGATTTATAGAAAGAGGCAAAGCTTCACCTATTTTGAAGGAGTACTGCTGGGCAGAATATTCTTTTGAAAAGCCATCTCCATCATAAGATGGGTTTTGATTTTGTTGTTTTCCACTATGGTGTGTGGTGCTTGGTCACAGTGATGGCAGAGCAAGGTGTTTGCTTTGCTTTGTCAGCCCCGCCTCCCAAATCTTGCGCCAGAGGCGTGCATCTGCCCACCTCAATTTTGTTCAGCAATTTTTATTTAGCTTATTAATTAATTTATGTCTTATTTTATTTGACTTCCATTTATTAATTTAGCGTCTTATTTTTTTGGCTGGTTTTATTTACACTTGTGTAATTGATGTTCATGACACAACTCTTCCCTATGAGGGGCCATATGACACTAAGCCTCCGGAGCTGGCTTCTGCCTGAGGGTTTCATAGAGCCTCGGAAATAGCAATTTCATCGTTTATGTGCCAGACGTGTTTTTATTGTCCTTATTAGTTTGTCTCTTAGGAACCAAGAATGATCCGTTTCACCTCTGCCACGTTTCCCCTGCAAAGCCTACACCTGTGGTTGTACGCTTCCTTCCCTGAGATCCCCAGGTTTGTCAGTTTTCCTATAAAAGATACCTGACAGCTTCCCGATCACAAACAAACTCTACAGCCCTTTGCATATCCAAATGTGGTGACACTTAGCGCGAACCCCACCAGCATGGCCCAGAAGTGTGCACACCCTTCTCAGTAATGGCCGGTCCATCATGTGTAACAGTAAGAGGCAAGAGAGAAATACTAAAACTACACTTAGTGACGTAGTGTTTCCGTATTTTCTCTCTTTGTGAATTTGTATCCACTTAGAAATTGTTCACATCCACCCCCCCCCACAAATGATTCATTAATTAACTAAATGAAATGTTAGTTCAGAGCCTTAATAAGGATTTTTAGAAATTATACTTAAACTGACTTACTGTGAAGAAACACAGTTACCGATGACATTGAGTTTTTCAGGGAGATGACATTTTAGTAATTTTACCCAGATAGATATGGAGGATAATTAAGTTTACATATACAGTTATCTCAAATGTCAAAGAACAACCCTTTTTTATTTTGTGTCTTATTATTTTATTTTTTAATAATTTTTTTAAGTTTATTTATTTTGACAGAGACAGAGAGCACAAGCAGGGGAGCGTAGAGAGAGGGAGAGAGAGAGAGAATCCCAAGCAGGCTTGCAGGGTCAGCAAGCCCGACGTGGGGCTCAAACTCATGAAACTGCGAGATCATGACCTGAGCCCAAATCAAGAGTTGGACGCTTAACCGACTGAGCCACCCAGGTGCCCCAAGAACAACCTTTTTTTTTTTTTTTTAAAGCCATACTATAATTCACTATGTTGAACATGCACTTTTTGCATTCTCATAATCTTTAAAGGTTGAATCTTATCAAACCAATAAAACTACTAAAGGAAATATAAGAAATTTAAACTAATTAGGCTTTTCACAAGAACATAAACCAAAGTCTTACCTGACATAAACAGTCAGGCTTAGAGGGACAAGACATGGCTGTTTTTTTTTTTGTTTTTTTTTTAATTTTTTTTTTTTTCAACGTTTTTTTTTTTTATTTATTTGTGGGACAGAGAGAGACAGAGCATGAACGGGGGAGGGACAGAGAGAGAGGGAGACACAGAATCGGAAACAGGCTCCAGGCTCTGAGCCATCAGCCCAGAGCCTGACGCGGGGCTCGAACTCACGGACCGTGAGATCGTGACCTGGCTGAAGTCGGACGCTTAACCGACTGCGCCACCCAGGTGCCCCAAGACATGGCTGTTTTTAACCAAGATCACCAAACCACTCTAATCTGTCTCACGATTGACCTGAACCAGGACTATCATAAAATCTTTCCTTAGTTACCATGTATTTTAGAAGTCTTTAGTGGTACATTTTTGTGACCACCCGCCGTCACGAAGCAGAGGGAACTGGCTCTGGCGAAAGGAAGGCTCCTTCCTGTGTTGTAGGAGGTAGAAGGAGTAGAGGAACAGGTAGGGAGATGCAAAGGTTTGGTGGCTGGAGATGAAGGCTTCTCTTTTCTCAAGGCAGAGGGGAGGCCGGCAGGTGAGGGGAGCAGGGTGTGTGCGAGGAGTGCGCGGGCTGCTGCGGAGGCCGGAAGTGCCGTCTGGGGAATGGCAGAGGAGCCCCCCCTCCAGCCCCCCACCCCCGCACTGGGAGTCTTTGGTGGATTTAGTGGGAAGTGCATCTTGACGGTGGGCCTTCCCTCACTAGTGCTCATGGAGTCGGCAGCTCCACCGGGGCCGGAGGTTCTTCCGGGCGGTACCGTGGAGGGAGAGGTGGGGATACTTGCGAGCAAGTGATTGGGAGGTTGGTTCGTGTCACTCAGACTGGCCCCGGGGGAAGGTGACGCCAGAAAGGGTGAAGGCTGTGCATGACAGGTGAGGACCTGCGAGGCCACGTGGGCGGAGAGTCGGGGGGGGTGGGTTTTGAAGGCACCAGGGATGGTGCCAAGAACCGGGGCTGAAGGAAGAGTGAGAGCCAGAAGAGAAGTCCTGAGGGAACGGGGGTGTGTCCACGGTGCCACAGGTGAGAGCAGAGAAGAGGAGACAAGGGTGGCGAAGCCAGGCGGTGTTTCCTCAAGAGGAAAGGTGACGGTCTGGAGGCAGTAATGGGGCGCGGGCCTGCCGCTCCTGCCCTGGCGCTCTTCAGGAATCGAGACCAAGGTGGCCTTTGCTCCAGAGGTTGGCAGAGGTGGCAGGCTACAGGCAGGGCCGGGCGACGAGGGCACCGTCCCGGGAGAGAGCGCAGCCGGTGGGGAGGTTTGCTCCCAAGCTGGCCCGCTGGAAGCGGGCCGGGCAGACGGGAGGTCGGTACTGGCCGCCCAGACTCGGGGTCATGCCTGAGGTAGACTAGGATGTGCAGGTGAGGGGGTTGGCCCTCGGGGTCTCTTCCGGGGGACCGGGGGCCAGCTGTCAGGTGGTCCTGACCGCAGTGTCCTGACCCGGCTCCTCTCGTGCCACTTGGTCATTGGCGGGTGGGTAGGGAAGACGGCGTGAGACTGGTCAGCCGTTGCTGGGTGTCACTGAGTCCTTCGCTTCTGTCAACAAACGATCGGTGGCCACCTCCACGAGCCAGGCCCGCGCAGCCACTGGCGTAGGAGAGAACGAGGCGTAGCTACCTCCTGGGCTTTTCACCCGAGGCCCCTGGCCACCGGGCGTCTGGCACGCTGTCCACCTGCACCCCGCCGGCAGGGACGGCAGCTTCTCTTTGTCAGACTTAGTGAGATTGTGGACGAAGAGCTGCTGTTGAAGAAAAGGGAGCACCACGGCCGTGATAGAATCCCGTAGAGTCCTCCAGCGAATACGTCGTTCTCACAGTGCCGTGTCCCTCCGTGGAACTAACTTACCGTGTCTCTTGTTCTGGCCGTCCCCGCCCGTTCGCAGAGTTTGGCGTGTACTGCAGCCACTGTCGGAGCGAGGTCCGTGGCACGCAGTGTGCCATCTGCAAAGGCTTCACGTTCCAGTGTGCCATCTGCCACGTGGCGGTGCGCGGCTCGTCCAACTTCTGCCTGACCTGCGGGCACGGTGGGCACACCAGCCACATGATGGAGTGGTTTCGGACCCAGGAGGTGTGTCCCACCGGGTGTGGATGCCACTGCCTGCTTGAGAGCACATTCTGAACTTACAGACCTGGGAGTTGTCACAAATCCCGGAGGACCCCGTAAACGCTGGACAGCAAGTTCTCCGCCGGGAGAGAGGCTCCCGAAGCCATTCCCAGCTAGACTGGGGCACGTTCCCCTCAGAGACTGCCACAGCCCCAGCCGCTCATGAGCTTTTGTTTCTCTTCTGTGTGGCTGTTGATGGCAGGGATGTCACCGGGCAGGAGGAGAACAGATGTGCAGAGCCGCGTAGCCAGGTGGAAATTTCCTTGCAGAAAAGCACCTGGCTCCAGAGCCATGTTTACCTTTAAGGTGTTAACCATAAACCACTGAGCAGCATCCTTTCTGATGCTGTTTCAGACCACGGTGGGATGCAAAGGACCGTCTCCTGAGCCGAAGGACGATGGACATTTAGTTGACAAGTGGGCCTCTGATGTAAATTGGTACATTTAACGGACTGATGGGTAGTGGCCTTTTAAAAATGCTAAATTATAAATATATGATGTACTTAAAGAGTCTAAAGGTGTCTCTTTTGTTTGTTATTTCTCTTCAAGCTGATCTTCCTTGGCTAATAACATTCAGGTAATTGTTTGGGAAAAAAAGACTGAACAATGTTTCATTTTTTAGTTTTTATTTTTAAAAATTTTTAATGTTTTGTTTATTCTTGAGAGAGAGACAGAGCCTGAGCGAGGGAGGGACACAGAATCCAAAGCAGGCTCCAGGCTCTGAGCTGTCAGCACAGAGCCCCACACGGGGCTCAAACTCATAAGCCATGAGATCATGACCTGAGCCAAAGTCGGACGCTCAACCAACTGAGCCACCCAGGGGCCCCTGAACAATGTTTTCATGAAATTGTTTTTACCCTGCTTCTAATTGAAGTTAACTCTTTTGGATAGGACCAAAGTCAACGCTCACATTTTCAAAGGAAATGCTGATTTACTCTTGTCATCTGATTGGAGAAGACAGAATTTGACATTGCAGTGTCATCTGATTGGAGAAGATAGGATTTGACATTGCAGTTTCTTTCGAACCCTTTTAATCATTTTATTTAGCAAAAGGAAAATGAGATGGCTTCACAGCATTGATAGTCAAGTCTCTCACTGCCACAGGGTAGGTTGGCTGAGTTCCGGCAAATTCCTTCCGCTCTTCATTTGGGCTTCCTCATAGACGTTGCCCTGTGTTTATCTGCATTCCAAGTGACTGTGACTCACCTGTCCACCTATTTTATTCTTCAGAACGATTTTCAAACTCTTCACATATGTGCCAGGGAAATTTTTTTTTTTCACATTTCTACTGAAATATATATTTGTTTCTTAGAATTTTATAGTTTCAGGGGTGCCTGGGTGGCTCAGTCAGAGTTAAGCATCCAGCTCTTGATTTCAGCTCAGGTCATGATCTCACGGTTCATGAGATTGAGTCCTGCGTCAGGCTCTGTGTTGAAAGTTCAGAGCCTGCTTGGGATCCTCTCTCTCCCTTTCAGATCTCCTCCCCACTCCCCCCAAAAATAAACGAACTTTTTTTTTTTTTTTAAGAATTTTTCTGTTCCAAATTGATTAACTTAAGAAATATAACAACATGTCTCAAAACATGTCATGCATCACTATGTTTTAAACTGTAGGTCAGGACCCAATAATGGATTGTGACATTGATTTAGTGGATAAAAACTAGCATTTAAAAAAATTGAAGTAGAGTAGAAGAGAAAAGATGAACATACACCATGCATACAGTGAATATCATTTTGTGTAACTTGTTTATGAGTGTATATGCACAACATAACTTCATTTCTAACTGAGGGTTGTGGTCAAAACATTTGGAAAACACTGTTCAGGATGATGCATCTACTTTGTCCCCTATGTTGCCAGGCACAGAGCACCGTGATGTAAGAGAAGCCTAGATTGTGTGCAGTGTGAGAGCAGAGGTATATAGCCTGGGCTCTGACCAAGGTCAGATGCCAGCATCTCCGCAGACTGAGCTGAGAAACGAGGTGCAACAGGTAGGTTGGGAGGCTGATAAAGGACGTGGCCCAGGAAGCCCTAATTTCTCCACTGTCTGTTTTTCATTTGCGTTGAGGCTGCTGTAATGGCCATCACAGGATGGCCATTTATACTAAGATATTTATACTAAGATCTGTTACCTTCTTCAGTGAAGTCACACCATTTGCAGAGAACAATCTTTTCTTGTTCCCCACTGCTCAAACTAATGTAAAATCTGTCCCTATCTGTCCTCATCAAGAATTAGATGTTTTTATTGTTTTAGTTTATTGGAATAACCTTGTCTTCTAAAACTAAAAAATCATCATAATGAGTGTTAAGAAATTTAAAGCTTAAAAGATTACATAATGTTGGGGTGCCTGGGTGGCTCAGTGAGTTGAACATCTGATTCTTGGTATCAGCTCAGGTCATGATGTCATGGTCATGGGATCCAGCACTGGGCATAGAACCTGCATGGGATTCTCATTCTCTCTCTGCCCCTATCCCACTCATGGGCTCTCTATAAATACATACATACATACATACATACATACAGAAGTAAAAGATTACATAATCTCTTCTTTCAACACGTGTGTTCCTTTTGAATTTCTAAGTTACTAGAACAAAAGCCTAATATATATATTTTTTTCCAAAGTCTAATATTTTAAGAATATTTGCATTTCAAGGTGGCAGATTGGGAGGACCCTAGGCTCACCTTATCCCACGAACACAATTAGATAAATATCAAGTCATCCTAAATACCCCAGAAACCGACCTGAAGACTGCCAGAACAAACTCCACAACTAAAGGTAGAGAAGAGGACACACTGAAGAAGGTAGGAAGTGCAGAAGCATGGTTTAGGGGGGAAATGGACCATGGCTGCTGCAGAGGAGAGGGAGTTGTGGCCGTAGAGAAGGATGAGAGAGAAGAGCACACAGGCGGATGCATTAGGGGAATATTTCCCCAAGACTGTTGGCTTAGAAAATGAGAGGGGCCGAATTTCATGAGTGCTTGCAACCAGTAGGGCTTAAAGCCTGGAGTTTTAAAGGTCAGTGGACTTGGCTGGGATAGACCGTGGAAGACACTGTGCTGCTCCTGGAGGGAAACAATCCAGGGGCATACCGCATGGGAACTGATTTGAAGAGTGCCTAGGGTACACAGTCGGGAGAGTATTTGCTGTTCTTAGAGCACATCTCTGAAGAGGCAGTGTTCACAGAGACACCTCTCCAGGAACAAAGGAGCTGACTGGCATCATTTCCCTCCCCCTCAGCATAAACACACCGACCAATGGGAAGCAGTGTAACACAGACAGTGGCTGCCCAATTTGCTTACACTAAGTCCCCCCCCCTTCCAGTGGAACTGCCTTTCTCAGTCATGCATATCTCAGTCCATTGTGGCAGGCCCCTCCCCCAAAAGACTAGCACAAACCTGTGCCCATACCATGTCTCCTAACAAGAATTTTGCAGGTGTCTTAGTTCCAGTGGAGGCAGTAACTGGTCTCATTTCACAAGCAGACCAGAGCACTCCTAGTTAAAACTTGCCACATTCAAGCCAGGGACCAAACACTGCCCACCGTAGGCAGAGAGCCTCTGCAACGATTGACCTGAAGGATAGAGCATCCAGAACACAACAGCAGAGCACACACTAGAGACACTCCCTGAAGTGCCAGGCTCTGAGCACTACATGACCTCTTCTTCATAAGGCCATTACTTTCACAAACAGGAGACATAACTGGCTTTTCTAACACAGAGAAGAAGGAAGAGGCTTAGACAAAATGTGAAGGCAGGAATTTATCCCAAATGAGAGAAGAGAAGGCCACAGCCAGAGATCTAAATGAAACAGATATATGTAACATGCCTGATGGAGTATTTAAAGCAACGATCATAAGTATAATTACTGGGCTTGAGAAAAGAATGGAAGACATCAGTGAGACACTTGCTACAGAGATAAAAGAGTTAAAAAAGAATCAGAGATGAAGGGTGCAAAAAAAATGAGATTAGGAATACACATGATGCAATGAGCAGCAGCAGGCTGGAAGAAGCAGAGGAACAAATTAATGACCTAGAAGACAGTAGTGGAAAGCAATGAAACTGAACAGAAGAGAAGAAAATTATGCAAAGTGAGGATAGACCTAGGGAATTCAGTGACTCCAGGAGTCCCAGAAGAAGAAGAAAAAGGGGGCAGACTATTTGATAAAAAATAGCTGAAAACTTCCCTAATCTGGGTAGGGAAACAGATATACAGATCCAGGAGGCACAGAGAACCCTCATCAAAATCAACGACAGCAGGCCCACAGCAAGATACATTGTAATCAAATTTGTAAAATTTGTAATTAAATTTGTAAAATTTGTAAAAATTAAATTTGTAAAATACATTGTAATTAAATTTTAAAATTTGTAAAATTTGTAAAATTAAATTTGTAAAATTAAATTTGTAAAATTTTCAAAAGAAACTTGGCAAGTCAGAAGGTAGTGGCATGATATATTCAAAGTGCTGAATGGAAAAAATCTGCAGCCAAACATACTGCCTCCAGCAAGTCTATAATTCAGAATAGAAGGAGGGATAAAGAGTTTCCCAGACAAAAACCAAAGGAGTCTGTGACCATTAACCAGCCCTGCAAGAAATATTAAAGAGGTCTCTTTGAGTGGAAAGGAGAGACCAAAAGTGACAATAAAGGTGGGAAACACAAAGCACTAAAAATGACTATTTCTGTAAAAAAAAAAAAAAATTAGTCAAGGAACTCACACAAAAAAAGGATGTAAAATACATTAGCATATACCTAAAACATGGGAAGGAAAGGAGAAAAGAATGGATTCAAACCTAAATGACCATCAACTTAATATAGACTGCTATATGCAGATTTTATATACAAACCTATTGGTAACCATATATCAAAAACCACTAATAAATATGCAAAGAGTAAAGAGAAAGAAATCCAAATATACCACTAAAGAAAATCAGCAAACCATGAAGGAGGGAAAAACAAGAAAGGATCAGGGAAAATCTCCAGAAACAACCACAAAACAAGTAATAAAATGGCAATAAATACATGTCTATCAATAATTACTGTGAATGGACTAAATGCTCCAGTCAAAAGACATAGGGTGACAGAATGGACTTAAAAAAAAAAAAAAAAAAGACCCATCTATATGTTGCCTACAAGAAATTCACTTCAGACCTTAAGACACCTGCAGGTTGAAAGTGAGGGGATAGAGAAATATTTATCATGCAAATCAATGTCAAAAGAAAGCCAGAGTAGCAATACTTACATCAGACAAACTAGACTTTAAAACAAAGACTTTTTAAACAAAGAAGGACACTATATAACAATAGAGTGGACAATCCAGCAAAAAGATATAACAACTTTAAACATTTATGCACCCAACATGGAAGCACCCACATACATAAGACAATAACAAACATAAAGGAACTAATCTATGATAATAATAACAATAATAATAGGGTACTTTAACACCCTGATTACATCAATGGGCAGATCACCTAAACAGAAAATCAACAAAGAAACAATGGCTTTGAATGACACGCTGGACCAGATGGACTTAATAGATATATTCAGAACATTTCATCCTAAAAGCAGAATATACATTCTTTCAAGTGTACATGGAGCGTTCTCCAGAATAGATCACATATTAGGCCACAAAACAGGTCATAGCAAACACAAGAAGATTAAAGTCATACCATGCACCTTTTCTAACAACAACACTATGAAACTAGAAGTCAACCACAAGGAAAAATCTGGAAAGATCAAAAATAAATGGAGGTTAAATAACATCTTACTAAACGATGAATGAGTCATCTAGGAAAAGAAACTAAAAAAATATGTGGAAACAAAATGAAAAGAGTTGTCCAAAACCTTTGGGATGTGGCAAAAGCAGTCCTAAGAGGGAAGTTTATAGCAATACAGGGCTACCTCAGGAAGCAAGAAAAGTCTTAACCTAACCTAACCTAACACCTAAGGGAGCTAGAAAAGAACAATAAAGGAAGCCTAAAGCCATCAGAAGGAAGGAAATCCTAAAGATTGGAGCAGAAATAAATAATATAGAAACTAAAAAATCCATAAATAAAACAGAGGGGCAACTGGGTGGCTCAGTCAGTTAGACATTATTAGTTCAGGTCATGATCTCACAGTTCACAAGTTTGCGTCGGGCTCTGTGCTGACAGCTCAGAGCCTGGAGCCTGCTTCAGATTCTGTGTCTACCTCTCTCTCTGCTCCTCCTCTGCTCACACACACACTCTCAAAAACAAGTAAACATTAAAAAAAAAAAAAAACACACAGATCAATGAAACCAGGAACTGGTTCTTTGAAAAAAAAATCAATAAAATTGATAAACCTCTAGCCAGACTTATCAAAAAGAAAAGAGAAAGGGCCCAAATAAATAAAATCACAAATGAGAGAGAAATAACAACCAACATCACAGAAATAGAAACAATTATAAGAGAGTATCTTGAAAATTTATATGTGAACAAATTGGACAATGTAGAAGAAATGGATAAATTCCTAGAAACATATAAATTACCAAAACTGAAATAGGAAGCAATAGAAACCCTGAACAGACCGATAGCTAGCAAGGAAATTGAGTCAGTAATCAAAACACCCCCAACAAACAAAAGTCCAGGACCAGATGGCTTCACAGGCAAATTCTTCCAGAAATTTAAAAAAAAAAAAAAAAAGTAAAACCTATTTTGTCAAACTTCCAAAAAATAGAAAAGGAAGGAAAAGTTCCAAATTTATTCTACGAGGCCCACATTATCATCATACCAAAACCAGATAAAGACACTGCTAAAAAAGAGAACTATAGGCCCATATCCCTGATGAACACGGTTGTAAAAATTCTCATTAAAATGCTAGCAAACTGAATCCAACAATACCTTAAAGAAAAGTCATTCACCACAATCAAGTGGGATTTATTCCTGGTTTGCAAGGGTGGTTCAATATTTGCAAATCAATCAGTGTGATATTTCACATTAATAGGGGGTTAGAGCCATAAAATTATTTCAGTAGGTGTAGAAAAAGCATTTGACAAGAAGTACAACATCCATTCATGATAAAAACTCTTAACAGTGGGTTTAGAGGGAACATACCTCAACATAATAAAGGCCATATATGAAAAACTCACAGCTAATATAAATGGGGAAAAACTAAAGAGCTTTTCCTCTATGGTCAGGAACAAGGCAGGGATGTCCACTCTCACCACTTTTATTCAACATAGTATTAGAAGTCCTAGCAGCAGCAATCACACAACAAAAAGAAATAAAAGGCAAGGAAGAAGTCAAACTTTCACTATTTGCAGATGACATGACACCATATATAGGAAACCTTAAAGACTCCACCAAAAAACTGCTTGAACTGATAAACAAACTCACTAAAGTCACAGGATACAAAATCAACATACAGAAATCTGTTGTGTTTCTGTACATCAATGAGGAAGCAGCAGAAAGAGAAATTAAGGAATCAATCCCATTTACAATTGTACCAAAAACAATAAGAATAAACCTAATCAGAGTAGAATAAACCTAATCAAAGAGGTGAAAGACCCGTATTCTGCAAACTATGAAATACTGATGAAAGAAATTCAAGACGATGGAATTCAAGAAATGGAAATACATTCAACGTTCATGGATTTGAAGAACAAATATTGTTAAAATGTCTATCCTGCTCAAAGCAATCCACACATTTAATGTAATTCCTATCAAAATACCAACAGCATTCTTCACAGAGCTAGAACACACAATCCTAAAATTTGTGTGGAAGCACAAAAGACCCTAAGTAGTCAAAGCGTTCTTGAAAAGGAAGAGCAAAGCTGGAGGCATCACAATTCCCAACTTCAGGTTATATTACAAAGCTGTAGTAATCAAGACAGTATGGTACCTGCACAAAAATAGACACAAAGATCAACGGAACAGAATAGAAAATCCAGAAATGAACCCACAGTTATATGGTCAGTTAATCTTCTACAAAGCAGGAAAGAATATTCAAGGGGAAAAAGTCTCTTCAACAAATGGTTTTGGGAAAACTGGACAGCTACATGCAAAAGCATGAAACTGGACCACTTTCTACCCCATACACAAAAATAAATTCAAAATGGACGAAAGACCTAAATGTGAGATCCGAAACCATAAAAATCATAGAAGGAAACACAGACAGCAACTTCTTTGACCTTGGCCATAGCAGCTTCTCTCTAGATATGTTTCCTGAGGCAAGGGAAACAAAAGCAAAAATAAACTATTGGGATTATATCATAATTAAAAGCTTCTGCACAGTGTATGAAACCATCAACAAAACTAAAAGGCAACCTATGGAATGGGAGAAGATATTTGCAAATAACCCTTTATAGGGTTAGTATACAATATGAAGAACTTATAGAACTCAACACCCGAGAATTCAATAATCCAATTTAAAAATGGGCAGAAGGGGCACCAGGGTGGCTCAGTCAATTAGCATCCAACTCTTGATTTCGGCTCAGGTCATGAGCTCACTGTTTGTGAGACTGAGCTCCACATGGAGCTCTGTGCTAACAACGTAGAGCCTGCTTGGGATTTTCTCTCTCCCTCTCTCTCTGCCCCTCCCCTACTCACTCACTCTCTTTCTCTCTCTCAAAAATAAACTTTTTAAAAACATGGGCAGAGGACATGAATAAACATTTTTCCAAAGAAGATAAACAGATGGCCAACAGACATAAAAAGATACTCAACACTGCTCATCATCAGGGAAATGTAAATTGGTACTACAATGAGATCACCTTACACCTGTCAGAATGGCTGAGCTCAACAACACAAGAATTAACAGGTGTTGGCAAGGATGTGGAGAAAAGGGAACGCTTTTGCACTTTTGGTGGAAGTGCAAAGTGGTGCAGCCACTGTGGAAACAGTATGGAGGTGTCTCAATATGTTAAAAATAGAACTACAATCCAGCAATTGCACTACTAGGTATTTACCTAAAGAATACAAAAATACTTATTCAAAGGGATACATGCACATACATTCAAAGGGATAGCAGCATTATCTACAATAGCCAAATTATGGAAACAGCCCAAGTGTCCATTCATTGATGAATGGATAAAGATGTGGTAGATACACACAATGAAATATTTCTCAGCCATAAGAAAAAAAAAAAAAGAATGAAATCTTGCTATTTACAACAATGTGGATGGAGCTAGAGAGTATTCTGCTAAGTGAAGTAAGCCAATAAGAGAACGACAAATACCATATGATCTCACTCATGTGGAATTTAAGAAATAAAGGCAAGAGAGAGAGAGAGAGGTAAACCAAGAAATAGACTTTTAACTGTAGAGAACAAACTGATGGCTACCAGAGGGGAGGTAGGTGGGGGGATGGGTTAAATAGGTGATGGGAATTAAGGAGTGCACTTGTGATGAGCACCGAGTGATGTTTGGAAGTGTTGAATAAAAAAAATAAGAAAGTGAGGGGCAGCTGGGTGGCTCAGTTGGTTAAACATTTACTTCAGTTAAGACCTCATGGTCTTGAGGTTTGTGAGTTCGAGCTCATGTTGGGCTCTGTACTGACAGCTCAGAGCCTGGAACCTGCTTCGGATTCTGTGTCTCCCTCTCTCTCTACCCGTCCCCTGCTTGCGCTCACTGTCTCACTCTCTCTTTCAAAAATAAATACATTATAATGTTTTAATTTAGAAAAGTAAGAAAGTGGAGTAAACTTGAACTCTTAAATTGAAGTGTCGTTGACACATAATGTTACTAGTTTCAGGGGTACAACATAGTGATTTGACAACTCTATGCATTATGCTATGCTCACCACAAATGTAGCTATCATCTGCATCATACAACACTCTTACAATACCTTTGACCATACTGCCTAGGCTGTGCCTTTTATCTCTGTGACTTACTCATTCTATAACTGGAACCCTGTACCTCCCACTGTCCTTCACCTATCTTGCCTATGACCCTGCCCCCTCCCTTCTGGCAACCATCAATTTGCTCTCTGTATTTATGGGTGTTGTTGTTGTTTTTATTATTCATTTGTTTTCTAGGTTCCTTATATGGTATTTATCACATCTTCTTTACCCATTCATCTATGGATGGACACTTCGGTATTGTACATAACATCTTCCATGTCTTGACTATTATAAATAATGCTGCATAAGCATATATTTTTTTCAAGTTAGCGTTTTTGTTTTTTCTGGATAAATACTGAGTAGTGGAATTACTGGATCATATGGTATTTCTATTTTTAATTTTGGGGGGAGGCTCTATACTGTTTTCCACAGTGGTTGTACCAATTTATATTCCCACCAACAGTACATGAATGTTCCTTTTTCTCCATACCCTCGCCAACACCTGTTATTTCTTGTCTTTTGATTCTAGCCCTTCCAACAGGTGTAAGGAGATATCTCATTGTGGGTTTGATTCATATTTCCCTTATGATTCGTGATGTTGAGCATCTTTTCATGTGTCTGTTGGCCATCTGTATATCTTCTTTGGAAAAATATCTATTCAAGTTCTCTGCCCATATTTATTTGGGCTTTTTTTTTTTTTTTTTTTTTTTTTTTTTTGCTCAACTGTTGAGTTGTATATGTCTTTATGTATTTTGGATATTAACCCTTTATCAGATACGTCATCTGTAAATATCTTCTCCCATTCAGTAGGTTTTCATTTTGTTGATAGTTTCCGTTACTGTGAAAAAGCTTTTTATTTTGGTGTAGTCCCAATAGTTTATTTTTGCTTTTGTTTCCCTTGCCCCAGGAGACATATCTAGAAAAATATTGTGACAGCCAATATCAAATCAATTGTTGCCTATATTTTCTTCTAGGAGTTTAATGGTTTCATGTCTTCCATTTAGGTCTTAAATCCATTTTTTATTTTTGTATGTGGTGTAAGAAAGTTAATCAGTCCACTTGTATCACTATTGTCAAATTTTTTAACCTTTTTAAGCCATTGATCTATTTTTGCAAATTGGAGGTCTGTTACGTACTAGTAATAATGAAAATGCAAATGTAATAGCATAGTCATTTGGAGACAAGATGAAATGGCAATGTAGTCTTTATATGCTCATGTGCAATCTTTGAGGATATCATTAAGAACATATTAAAATCATAGCTAATATTATGTATCAAATTTGAGAAAACATATACACACACCAAATTATCTTTTTACCTTTGAAGGCTTGACCTGCAGACCAACTGGGAACACCCATGGTTTGAAGATCTCACCTGAGAAATAACTAACTGCTGTAGAAGATGGGGAGCCATCAAGGAGAGTTAAACGGGAGAGTGACAGGTCAGGTTTTAATTTGACCATGTGCACATTACAGGTGAAGAGACAGTAGAAAGGGACAGTGGTTAGAAGTCCATTTCTGTGCCTTAATTAGGATGGCAACAGTGGGAATACAGACACTAAGGCAAAAGGAGATGAAAACCATCTCCTTGGGAAGAATGCTTAGCCTCAGTACTGCCTCCCAGACGGGGAGAGCAGCTGTCACTAAGAACACTTAAGCACGGGGAGCTTATACTTCTCTGTACCACTATCCTATTGTGCCAGAATTTGTTCTTTTAAACTTCTGTTTTTAGGTCATTGTAGATTCACATACGGTTGTAAGAAATAATACAGAGTGACGTGGTATATTCTTCATCCACTTTCTCCCTGTGGCTTCGTCTTGTGTAATTGTAGTAAATATCACAATTAGGAAATTTACTTTGGTACTATCCTTCAACCTTATTCACCAGTTTTACATGCACTCGTGTATGTGTATGTGTGTGTGCGCGCGTGTTTAATTTCTCTGCAATTTTATCATCAGTAGATTTGTGTATCTGCCACAACCACAGTCCACATACAGAGCAGTGGTCCTTTGTGCTGCCCTGTGATAGCCACAGTTACGCACCCACACACACACACACACACACACACACACACACACACACACACCCCTCTTAAGCTCCTGGCACCTACTAATTTGTTGTCCAGATCTGGGATTGTAGTTTCAAGAATGTTCTAAAAATGGAATTATACAGCATGTAATCTTTTGAGTTTGGCTCTTCATCGTAATTCCCCCGAGATCCAACCACGTTGCTTATGTGTATCAATAGCTTGTCTCCTTTTATTGCTTAGTATATTCCATGGTATGGATGGACCACAGTGTTTAACTGTTCACCTTTTGAAGGACATTTGGGTTGTGTCCAGTCTTCAGAATTGATTTTTTTAAATGTTTATTTATTTTTGAGAGAGAGATAGTGAGAGTGCGCATGCACACACACACACACACACACACACACGAGAGGGAGGGACAGAGAAGGAGAAGGAGACACAGAATCTGAAGCAGGCTTCAGGCTGAGCTGTCAGCACAGAGCCCAACGTGGGGCTCGAACTCACAAACTGCGAGATCATGACCTGAACCAAAGTCAGCTGCTCAACTGGCTGAGCCACCCAGGTGCCCCTTCAGAATTGACTTTTAAAAATTATTTTAATTTCTTCTTCAAGAAAGTTTTCACTGCAATCGGTGGAAAAATACATGGAAACAAACAAACAAACTCTCCCCAACAACTAGTGTTAACAAGCTTGTGCTTATCCTTACACACTTTTCTCACATACGAATATGTAAACAAATACAAGTTGTTTTTTGTGTGTAGAATAATGTGGTCATATTATACGCTTTACACTGCAATTAGCCTTTCTCACTTTATGAAAATACTTTATAACATCCCTCCAGATGTCAAAGAAGAACTTCCCGTTTGCAGCAACACTACCTAGGAAATATCAAAACTGGTACGGCCATGGGCCAGGGGTTCTGGTCTGGACAGGAGAGGGTAGACTTGCCTCTCTCCCTGCTCTTCCCCGCAAAGTACAGCTCTTAACTCTGGAAACAATGCAGGAGACGACCAGAGAACTCTGCAAGGTGGAAAAAGAAAGGTGAACTGGTAAAGACACCAGGGCTAGAGGAACGACATAGAGGGAGCACATTTTACAACCCCTCACCCAACTGAAGGAAGCGACCTGCACCCCGCATTTTCCAGCCGCCACCCGAGCAGTAGAAGGCAGCCCAGGTGGAACAAGAGCTCTACCAACACCAGGTGAGGCAATAGCCCCAGCAAAAGATTGGTCGGGAACTCGCTGACACCAAGCAGTCCCCCACTGAGGCACCAGGTGGCTGGAGACTCCGGCAGAGGAATCTCAACATGACCAGCACCTGGTTCAGGAAGTCTCTTTATTCACATGCCTGCAGAGACCAGAGAGTCGGCCTGGAATACTCCTTTGGTCCCCTCAGGCAGCACCGGCTGGGACCAGCGGAGCCCCAGTGGCACCAGATAAATTAAGCACCCTAAAATAATAGCACAGAGTCTCTGAAAATTAAATTGTCATTGGAACCACAGTCCAGAAAAGTAGGACAGGCCCACCTATAAACCTTAAACGTGAACAGGGTGACTGCTTGCTAAAACATAAGACTTAAATAGGACCCAGCGCCTCCTAACAGACTAGCCGAGATGTCCTGGATACAATAGAAAATCATCTGTTACACCAAGAGCCAGGCTGACACAACTCAAATAGAAAAGACAGTCAACTGACCCAACACAGTGATGAGTAGATGTTAGAATCTCTTGACAAGGATTAAACAAACATTTTTTAATGTTTCATTTATTTTTGAGAGAGACAGAGTGAGAGTGGGGGAGGGGCAGAGGAAGGGAGGGAGACACAGAATCCGAAGCAGGCTCCAGGCTCTGAGCTGTCAGCACAGAACCTGATGCGGGGCTCAATCCCACAGACTGTGAGATTACGACCTGAGCTGAAGTTGGACACTCGACCGACTGAGCCACCCAGGCTCCCCTGGGATGGTGCAGTCTTAGATGAGCCCCATGGTAACTCTGCGTGGTGGTTCATCGACCTTAGGTTCTAGTTTCTCATTCCGATTTTAGACCTTCCACTCTCTTCCCTTACGGTGGTTGTAATTGTTTTCCAGTAATACCTGTGGTCAAAAAGCAGTTAAAACTCTTAGGAATAGAGGCAAATGTGATGTCTGCCATCACTTTGAAAATATACAACTCATCCTGGGAGACTGGTTATTGCCTCTGAAACCAGATATCAGAAGTCCCCAGTGCTGCCACTGGGGAGATTGACTGTTTGTGTTCAGGTAAGATCTATGGATAAACTCTTCCAGATTGAACTAACAGAAAAACGGTAAGAAAAGTACATTTCTTCTACCATAAAAATTTTCTTACAGTAACATAATCTGAAAACAATCTCTAATTACTACCTTTATTTTGCTATATTAAGCCAAGACACAATATAAAGGAAGAGAAAATGATTAGATTAAATGGCCTGTGTTGAAAAAAAAAATGACCTATGTTTTGTCATTGAACTTAGCTCTTGACTGCCATGGCTCTGGACTGCCCTTCAGGAAGACATTCTCTCTCACCCCCCAGTGATTTCAGAAGGTTGAAAGTTTGCTAGAACTCCCTGGTCCACGGTGGGACTGACTCTGGCTTAAAGGCCCCAGGCCAGACCAGACATTACTTTCTTCTGTGATTTTCTTAATTGAGAACACTCTGCAGTACTATGTTTTTGATTCTTTTCCTAATGGAAATCAGAAATGGAAAAAAAGACAAAACAAAACCAACAGAGCTGAGTTTTCTTTCACATCTGGAAAATGTTTTTGCTGGCTTTAAAAGGCTTGGGCCAATCTGTACCTTAAAGGAATCAAACATTTTAGACACATTTGACAACAGAGTGTAAATGTTTTTTTGCAGTACGAATAGAGGATATTCTTGGTTTTTCCCACAAAAGGCTCCGAAATAGTTGGAAAATCTGAGGTAGAGATGGCAGAGTGGAGCTCAAGGTGTAATTTTTAGAGCCCACAATTTCCTGAACATTTACAAATTTAAAGCTGAGAAATTATTACCACTAGGTGGCAGCAGAGACCTCATTTGAAGAATCTGCTCAGTTCCTCGGCCTGAAATGAGGTTGAGGATAAAGGTTAATCCAGACTAGCCTATACCTGTTTCTGTACTTGTGAAATGGAATATCTGCTCACCTGTATGTAATTCACCCTAGATTGATCCAGTGATTGAACAAACATGTATCATCAGAAAAGTTGTTTCAAATCCTGCCCTGCACCTTCGCGAGTATGAACATTTCTCACATACTGCTAAAACCTGGCCTTTTAACATTAATTTTAAATTGCCTTTTTAAATGAGAAACCTTGTTAAAATTTATAAATGAGGAAGATGGATGCGGTCAAACCAAGTCTAGGAGCCTGGTGGGTGAGGCGGTGCAGAGGATTCTACCAATATCAAATCTGGAAGTCAGTGAGAAAGGCAGAAGCTGAAATAAGGAGAAAATAAAATAACAACCTTAATCTGGAGTCAGGTGTATGTCTTCTTATGTGCTCTCGCCATTGACCTTCACCAACCCTACCAGGAACACAGCGCATTTTACATTTGGGAAGACTGAGACCCACAGCCATTCTGAATAATGAAGCTGGGATTAGAACGAGGGTTGCCTGTACGTTAGCCTGACTTACTTCACTCACATTGCTTTAACAGCAAGAATGTACAACAATTCCTGATGGATGGCTTATATGAAAACGTCTTTATTTGTTTAACATTTGTCCGTGACACAGAGCTGAGATGCGTAATTCGGACATTGGATGATTGCATCAAATCATGATTTAAAGGGCGCCTGGCTGGCTCAGTCGGCAGAGCTTGCGACTCTTGAGTTTGAGCCCCATGCTGGGCATAGAGATGACTAAAAGAAAATAAGCTTCTTGAAAAAAAAAATCAGCAATTATCGTCATGGGTCCTGACTAAAAAGATGAGTTTTATGAAGGATGCATACAAAATCCAGTTAGTTAGAAATAATTAGCTGTAGAAGTACAGGATGCAGGGGTTCGTACAGAAAAGGTCTAGAGGGTCTAGCTAACTGCATGTGTAGTATGTGCCAACAATGTGTATTTATGGCCAAAAGTCAACAAACTCTCAGCCTTTATTGTTTGGATGGGGGGAGGTAATAGTCCTGTTTAGGCACAGTTATGGATCATTGTGTTCAATTCCTGGGCATTTTTAGAGAAACAGAGTTCAAGCAATAAGCAAGGTGGTGAAGGGTTTGGAAACTATATACAATGAAGAATTATTGTAAAAGTTGGAAAATTTTTGACCTGATGAAGAGAAGATAAAGAGAAGACATGAAACACGGACTCTCAGTGGCTGACGGATTTAATCTGTAGTTCCGGAAGCCCAAAGTAGGATGAACAGAAACAGGTTGCAAGGGAACAGAATTCAGGTCCATGGAAGAATAGCAGGAAGGAATGACAACAGTCGATTGTAATGGCTTGCACATATGGGTATAATGCAACTCCCAACGAGCCTCTTTGGGTGTGAGAGGTGAGCCGTCTCTGGGCAGGTCAGAGAAGAGACACACAAAACAAAGCTTCAATTTCCTGTCGAATCAGATGAGAGAGCTTGCACGTTCCCTGGAGAGCTTTGGGGAGAAGAGAGAAACTCGGCAGAAGGTCTCACTCCACAGAGGGACACGCCCAGAAATTTCCTGAGGTGGGGAATGGCTGAAAAGTTTTTCAGAGTACTGATACTCCACATTCAACTTGAAGTCATTCCCCATTCTGAGCCGTACTTAACCTCAACTGCTGGTAACCCTTTGCCACACGGTAACTTTGTGTCACCGGGGTGCGAAGGAATGAAAGAAGAGGGGTAAGGTTCAGGATGGACTGATGGGTGAAAGAAGGAATGAATGTGGGTGCTGAGGTCTGAGCAAGCAAGCCGCAGCCTGAACTGCCTGGATCAACGGTGAGTTCCAGGAAATCTGTGAGAGCGCGAGGGGAGGCAGCCCAGAACTGCCTTCCTGAGATGTTAAATATAAAAGTGACTTCAGCAGGATGGGGGAAGGGGGGTGGGGTGTTCCTGGATTACAACAGGGGAGACTTGAACTTGAAATTGTTCAGCAAAAGTCAGCAAGTTCCCATCACTGGAAGAGTTGGTAGCCCCTGCCAAGGGTGTCGTGGAGGGGATTCTTGCATTGATTGGGAGGCTGCACCAGAACCATAGGAATCTTGATGAAGGAAAATCACTGCCTTTCCCTCTGTCTGCTTCATGATGTCCTTTTGTGCCAAGATCAACTTTGGGTTTGCAAAAATGTGCCTCAATACATTAACGCTTAATGGAGTATTTTCTTAAAGGATATTCCACTGGTTCTGACTCCACTTTTCCACCCGTTCACTTAACACGTATCTGTTGGGTTTCAGGCACTGTGCTACCCTTTACAGGGACACACTATGGGACACAACTCTGGCTGTTTTATGATCTTGCATCTTAGTGTGCGCTATAAGGAGGGCTTTCGGGTTACAGATTTGGAGCAGTCGGGATGGGTGTCTGTGACTATGGAGACCTTTTTTCTCATCCCGGCTTTGCTGTGTGACTGCAGAGAGGGCACAGGACTCCTGTAAATCTAATCATTCTTCTGTAAAGTAAAGGTGCAGAACTATTCCAGGAGTCACTAACTCCAAAGCCTGGGCATTTCAGGTGTAACGTAAGTTCAGTGTAACATAAGCACTGGAGGCAAGCAAGTGTTAACAATTTGTTTCATAATGACACCTTGAGCGGAATTCTCTGGAAAGACACTTTGCAGAGGTAAGCACGCAGTGCTTTTCTCTTCCGTGAAGAATTGTGTACTCTCCTCATCTTTTCTTGAAACCTTCCAGATCTTTCACTGATCTTCCCGCACTGATGGAGTCACAGTGTAAGAGGTTTTAGTGTCACACGACCGACAGACTCTTCCATAGCTTTTTGAAGCAGGGAAGAGATTTATGAAAGAGAAGTAAGTCACAGAAGCTCCAGGTGGGCTAGGACATCAGGCCTGGGGTGAAGGGTGCCACCGTAGCCAGAGGGTAGGTTGCCAGATAAGATACTGGATGCCCAGGCAAATTTGAATTTCAGTCGGAACATGCTTATTTGTGGTTAATCTGAAGTTCAGATTTAAGCGGGGATCTTGTTTTTTTGTGTGTGTGCTGAATCTGGCAAGCCCAGCCCAGGGACATAACCAAAATTGTGCCCTGAAATTAGTCCAGCTGCTGGCACCAGCACGGGCGCCACCCCTCCGTGTCTCTGGCAGCTCTGACTTCGGCTCTCACCCTGTATGTCCCCCTGGGGTCCTCCTTTGTATCCCTTGTCCAAACAGAATTCTTGAAAAGAAGTCCATTGGCTGATAAACCAAAGGAAAGATAATCCAGTCTCACTAATAGTCTGGGAAATGCAAGTTAAGACTAGTGAGAGCATTGGCAAGGCTCTGCACCCAGCGGTCTGAACTTGGACCCTGTGCCCAGGCCGCGTGGTCTCCGGCGCATCTCGCCTGTATCCTTGGCGCCGTGCCTCGGTTTTCTCCTCCGCGGAGCGTGAGTACCAGTACAGTAGTCCCCCCTTATCTGCTGTTTCACTTTCCGTGGTCTCAGCTACCCACGGTCGACTCCCATCCAGGAGCAACGCTTCCTCCTTCTGATGTGTGGTCAGAAGGTCAACAGTAGCCTGTCGCTGCCTCACAACACCCACGTCATTCACCTCCTTCATCTCGTCACGTAGGCACCTTATCATCTCCCATTATCACAAGAGGGGCGAGTACGGTACAGTTAAGATATTTTGAGAGAGAGGGGCGCCTGGGTGACTCAGCCGGTGCAGCATCTGACTCTTGATTTCGGCTCAGGTCATGACCCCAAGGTCGTGGAATTGAGCCCCCCGTGTCGGGCTCAGCACTGAGCGTGGAGCCTGCTTGGGATTCAGCCTCTCTGAATCCTGCCCTCTCTCTGCTCCTCCCCTGCTCTCTCTCTCAAAAAAATATATTTTGAGAGACCACATTCATGTAAGTTTTATTACAGTATATTGTTATAATTATTCTATTTTATTTATTTTTTATGTGTGTTTATTTTTGAGAGAGAAAGAGAGAGAGAGGGGAGGGGCAGAGAGAAGGAGACACAGCATCTGAAGCAGGCTCCAGGCTCTGCACTGTCAGCATAGAGCCTGTTGCGGGGCTCCAACCCACGAACCACAAGATCATGACCTGAGCCGAAGTCGGACACTTAACTGATTGAGCCACCCAGACACCCCTTTTCCATTTTATTATTAATTATTGTTGTTAATCTCTTACTGTGTCTAGTTTATAAATTACACTTTATCATAGCTACGTATGCACAGGAAAAAGCATAGTGTGGTTTATAGTGTTTGTAAAAAACACAACACAGTACACAGGGTTCATTTCTATCCGTGGTTTCAGGCATCCACTGGGGGTCTGAGAATGTATGCCCTGCCAATAAGGGAAGGCTACTGTACTTCCCTCACTGGGGTTATTTTGAACAATTGTATTTATAAATTTCCAATATTGCTTCAGACTTCATTGTAGTCTGGCATAGCGTTCTCTCCACTCCCTTGGCAGGGTCCCCAAGAGAATTAGGGGTTTCCTGCTCCCTAATACTCAGCCTTGCCAGCACAATGTACTTTGGAAATACTCAAGACTCAGCTCATCACTGTAACCTTGCTTATGTCAACACAGGAAGTTTATAAATGGATTTCACTCAGCCAGGTGATAGAGATCAACAGCAGCAGTGATGAGTCATGTTGACGGCGTAATATGACAGTTGACATGGTGGATGAACGGGGCATTTACCTCTGGGGTCTTCCCCCGTCAAATCCCTAAGCCCAGTCGAATCATGAGAAAAACATCAGACAAATCCCAACTGAGGGTCCTTCTACAAAAGACCTGGCCAGGACTCAAAACTGTCAAGGTCATCGAAAACAAGTAAAGTCAGAAAAACTATCACAGCCAAGTGGAGCCAAAGGAGACATGACAGCTGAATGTAACGTGGGATCCTGAATGGGATCCTGGAACAGAAAAATGATAGTGGGGAACAACGAATTGGGGAACAAGTGTTAATAAATGGGGAAACTGAGCGTGGGGTATATGGGAACTGTCTGTTCCATCTTTGCAATTTTTCTGTAAATCTAAAACCCTTCCAAAATAAAAAAGATTATTTACATGTATTTCAAGAAGGGATTTAAAATTCCTCCCAGTGGCCCTAATAAATTGCTTTCAAAACTGTTCATAAGAGGCAAAGAAAAGCTTGAAGAATTACTACACTCATTTTTCTATTTAGCCTGTTCTTGAGACCGCCTGTTTCACATAAATACACAATATGGATTTGTCATTGTCAAGATTACAAATGACGTGTGCTGCTATTTCTAAATAACGGAATCAAAATTGTAATTATTTCTTACGTTATCAGGATAGCGGCTCCCTTTAATTCTTAGCTTGACCTTTTAAGATCAAGGAATAATCTGAAAGCGAAACAGAAGCCCTGCTCAGCATATAATTAATCTTCCAATGTAGGCTGCAAAGGCAACCACTCATTCGTAGAAATCAGGATAAACTTTTTTTTAATGTTTATTTTATTTTTGAAAGCGACAGAGCATGCAAGGGGGGAGGGGCAGAGAGAGAAGGGGACAGAGGATCCCAAGCAGACTCTGTGCTGACAGCCGGGGGCCTGATGGGGGACTTGAACTCACGAACTGTGAGATCATGGCCTGAGCTGAAGTCAGATGATTAACCAACTGAGCCACCCAGGTGCCTCTAAATAAGGATACACTTTTGAAATAGCCTCCATCCCTGTTACCACCCTGATTTTATTTAATTGGGTCACCCCACGCAGAAATGGCAGTAACCTCACACTCATTGTGTACTGGTTAAAAACTCAGGCACACAGAGAACATACCATTTCCCACGCGTCAGACTGGCGAAGATAAAAAAAAGTTAAAAAACCAGCATTGGCCAGCATGCGGTATATGTCATATACTGCAGGTAAGGGTGTTAACTCGCCCTGCCTTCTTAGAAAACAATTTGGCAATAGCTCTCAAATGGTCCGATACCCAACCCTTTGACTCCATTTTATTAGTAGGGATTTATTGCACAGATGCGCTTACACAAATGCACAAATACATTAGTATGAAAATGTTCACTTTCCCATTGTTTATCCTAGCAGAAAAAATGAAACCACCTGACTGTTCATCAATAGGGGCCGAATTATATAAACTGTGGTATGTCCATACAATGGAATATTATGCACCCTTGTAAATACATGGACACAGATTATATGTGCTGCCATACATATTAAGTGGGAAAACACCCAAACTGTGTATAAAGTGTGGTCCTATTTCTGGTTTTTTGAAGAATAATGTATACATATACATTTATAAATGGAAGCATACACTGTTAATAAGAATTTTTTCTGGAGAATAGGCCTGGAAGGGTTTTGGGGGTGATAAAAGAGTTTTATGTTTTATTTTTAATTTTTTGTACTGATTCTTTACTGTGTAAAAAATGCTTTGCTTACTTGCTGTGCTTTGACTCTTTAATGTAAGAAAATTAATATTTTAATTTAACATTAAGTTAATAGAATATTGATTTAATATAATATTAAATGTTATAAGTATTCCTTGCCAGAAGCAAACAAATAAGCAACTTTTTTTTTAAATATAAAAAGAGAAGTTTTTGCTGGCTACTCAGTGCCTGACTGAGAAGAATTTTGTGTGTTAGAAATAGCTAGGTGCAAAGCACTTGAGTCCCTCAATTTTGTTTTAAATGGGACAGCTGTAAGTGAGGCAACATGTTTATATGGGTCAGAAAAGCCCACACCCAAAGAATATGTGCTTATGCCTTTAGAGTTCTATTGAACAGATTTATCACTAAAAAAATTTTATGAGTGTGTTTTCCATTTCAGATGCAATAGCACTGTGGTCCAAAGTAAGCAGATGTCATCATTATTTTAAGGTTAATAGCTTAGGCAATAGGTAGTGACAATTAAAAGCATATTTATTTATTTTTTAATGTTTGTTTATTTTTGAGAGAGAGTGCAAGCAGGGGAGGCGCAGAGAGAGAGGGAGACACAGAATCCAAAGCAGGGTCCAGGCTCCAAGCTGTCAGCAAGGAGCCTGATGCAGGGTTCAAACTCACGAACCAAACCGTGAGATCATGACCGAAGCCGAAGTCGGACGCGTAACCGACTGAGCCACCCAGGCGCCCCTTAAAAGTCTTTCCCTAAAAAATGCTGACATTGTATATATTACATAGTCCTTCCAATAACAACGGCACCCAAGAAAACTTGACTCGTCTAAAATAGTCTCCAAAATTGAATATAAAGAGCAAAAAAAGAGATTTACCTCACACAGGCTAGCTGAGGTCTGTCCCAAGAAATTTGAATTCAAGAAATTTGGAGCAATTTGGGGCAAATGGTAATACACTAAGTAAAAAAAGACATGATAAAGAACTTAGGTTAGAATTCCAATTTTATCCAAAAAAAAAAACTGCACGCAGACACATTTAAACATGAAATAATAATCATTTCCAGCCCCGGTTCACCTGCCTCTCCTATACTGTGTAGCTGTGAGGCTCTTGGGCCGCTGGGTGTGGTAAGGACCTGGGTCCGCCCAGCCACAGGAGAGGCGCCTGCAGTGTGGTCCCGGTGGCTCCCCATGAGAGGTGGTCTTCACTGGCCATAGAGAGGACCCGAGTCTCTAAGGCTCCTTGTAGCCAATGAGTTGAACGGGTAGGCTGAGTGGGGATGGTTACCCAAAAGAATGAAACTGGTGGTACATACCAACAGAAATGGAAAATAGATACCGGGGAGGTGATCACTAAATCCACTGTGGAAAGCAATCATTGATGAGGGTTGATCTATGAGAATTGGAGGGCAGGACGCACTGTTTTTAAAGTTTGTTTATTTATTTTGGGAGAGAGACAGAAAGGGAGAGAGAGGATCACAGGCAGGCTCCACGCTGTCGGCACGGAGCCCAGTTCCGGGCTAAATCCCGTTAACTGCGAGATGATGACCTGGGCCGAAATCAAGAGTCCAACGCTTAACCGACTGAGCCAACCAGGAACTTCAGGATCCACTGTTTTAAAAGTTTTCAAGCAAAAAAAGCCTTGTGAGGCTGAAGACCACCAGGACCAGACCTGTAGGTAAACAAGCTGGCTTTATTCCTCCTTGCAGAGAGGGAGAACCTCACCGTGGTCCCTGCGGGGCCGCTCTGTGAGACGGTGGGACGTCATTACGGGATTTGCACTGGTGTTAGGTGATTTGCTGTTAGGTTCATGGAAGTGAAGGTTTGCTCTCAGTTGGATATCATATTCCTGTCAGAAGCAAGGATAATTCTATGATTAGATACATTAATAAAATTTAATTATAGGACGGGAGACCAGAGAGAGGCTGCAGCTGTTACTGGTAAAGCAGCAGCAGCCTCTGCTCATACTGGCTGAGCGAGGGGGGTAGTTTGTAGTTCGTGGCTTGATGCTGTTTGGGTTTTATCTGTGTTCAGGTGTAAGTCCCAAGTGCTGTTGTTTTTGTCTTGTGCCATCCTGGCCTCAGAGTGGCCCTCTCTGATGCTGATGTTCTATGCAGGTGTTTATGTTCAACGTTACAGCAGGACCTCGCTGAGCACACAGGCCAGCCTTTAGACATCAGGGTCTCACCCAAGATTACAACAGATTTTGTCAGGTTAATGCCACTTGCAAATAACGAACCAAGTTTTTATCTACTAAACCAAATTCTTAGCATCTTTGTAGTTATTCTTATCCTGAAGAAGTCATTTTATGGGTGTGTGTGTGTGTGTTTACCAGATATTGTATAAGAGGGTCACAGAGTATTATCAATCAGTACCTTAATGATCACTTAACCTTTACTCAAGGGGTCACTTACCAGTCAGATGACAGCAGGAAAGCTGTCATGTATGTACCTATAAATATGTGGTGCATATATGTGTCTATAAATATGTAGGAAACATTCTGGAAGGACACGGGTTAAACTGATAACTGGTTACCTCAGAACGGCAAGCAGACCAAGATAGGCAGTGATACCTCACTTAAAAAAAAAGGCTTGGAGGGCCTGGGTAGCTCAGTCCGTTATGTGTCTGACTTTATCTCAGGTCATGATCTCGAGCCTCAGGTTCATGAGTTGGAGCCCTGTGTCAGGCTCTGTGCTGACAGCTCAGAGCCTGGAGCCTGGTTTGGATTCTGTCTCTCTCTCTCTCTTTCTCTCTCTCCCTCTCAAAAATAAATAAACATAAAAAAAAAATAGGCAGGGCACCTGGGTGGCTCAGTCGGTTAGGTGACTGACTTCGGCTCAAGTCATGATCTCACCGTTCGAGGAGGGTTCGAGTCCCGCGTCGGGCTCTGTGCTGACAGCCCAGAGCCTGGAGCCTGCTTCAGATGCTGTGTCTCCTTCTCTCTCTGCCCCTCCCCTGCTGGTGCCCTGTCTCACTCTGTCTCTCAAAAATGAATAAATGTAAAAGAAAATTGTTTTTTAAGGCTTTATTTTTAATTTTAGGTTCACAGCAAAGTTGAGTCGAAAGTACAGAGGGTTCCCGTTTACCTCCTGCCCTACACAGTCACAGCCTCTCCGTTATCCACATCCCCCACCAGAGTGGTTCATTCATTACAGTCGATGAACCCAGCACTGACACATAGTTGTCACCCAAGGTCCCTGGTTTACCTTAGGGCTCCTCTTGCTGTTGTACACGCTCTGGAGTTTGGAGAAATATATAATGACATGTATCTATCGATGGTATCATACATAAGTTGTGGTATCATATCTTAAATATTGTGAGAAAGGATTTGTAAGTATTTGCTAAAATGTTCTAACCAAGTGTGAAAGTGCACCAATCGCGCTCTTACTATTTTCAGGTTTTGTCACTAATTGCTAATTACATCTTGAGTCTTCTGCCTTCATGTATATTTTCTAGCCATTGTGGAATTAAAGACTGTGGGGCATAAATTTTTCTGTTTCCCTAATGTTTCTTCCCCGTAGCCCCCCATCTTGAAGCAGACCCTCCCCGCCTACCTTTCAGTGCTATTCTTGGGAACCTCCAAGACCTTTTTTTGTTATGCTAATTTTGGAGTTCTTAATCTGAAATCTATGGATCCTCAGGTTCCAGAGGAGCCTCTGGGTGGATTCAAGGAGTCTGTTGACAGATAGCGGAAACAATAGCACATTTATTTTCACTAAATTGTAATTTAAATTTATCATTCCTTTCAATTATTATGAAGGCATGCAAATTTATATTTGTGTCTTAATATTTTGTTTAAGTTCTACATGTAAGCCTCAGTTTTTCTTACACACCCCTTTTGAAAACTTTCAACAATTTTTCAAATATATACAAAGATCATGTGGTATATTTGTATAATTTTTAAGATTTTAATTTTTTAATGTAATCTCTGTATCCACCATGGGACTCAAACTCACAACCTCCAACTCCAGGGTTACAAGCTCTACCAACTGAGCCAGCCAGGCACCGCAAAATCATATGCTATAAAGAACAATTTCCCACCCAGCTTCAACACCTGTCAGCACCCGCTGATGTCATTTCATTCCAGCCTCTTTCCCTTCCCACTTGCCCCAGGGTTATTTTTTATTTTTTTATTTTTTTTTTTATTTTTTTTTATTTTTTAATATATGAAATTTACTGTCAAATTGGTTTCCATACAACACCCAGTGCTCATCCCAAAAAGTTCCCTCCTCAATACCCATCACCCACCCTGCCCTCCCTCCCACCCCCCATCAACCCTCAGTTTGTTCTCAGTTTTTAACAGTCTCTAATGCTTTGGCTCTCTCCCACTCTAACCTCTTTTTTTTTTTTTTTTTTTTTTCCTTCCCCTCCCCCATGGGTTTCTGTTATGTTTCTCAGGATCCACATAAGAGTGAAACCATATGGTATCTGTCTTTCTCTGTATGGCTTATTTCACTTAGCATCACACTCTCCAGTTCCATCCATGTTGCTACAAAAGGCCATATTTCATTTTTTCTCATTGCCACGTAGTATTCCATTGTGTATATAAACCACAATTTCTTTATCCATTCATCAGTTGATGGACATTTAGGCTCTTTCCATCATTTGGCTATTGTTGAGAGTGCCGCTATAAACATTGGGGTACAGGTGCCCCTATGCATCAGTACTCCTGTATCCCTTGGATAAATTCCTAGCAGTGCTATTGCTGGGTCATAGGGTAGGTCTATTTTTAATTTTCTGAGGAACCTCCACACTGCTTTCCAGAGCGGCTGCACCAATTTGCATTCCCACCAACAGTGCAAGAGGGTTCCTGTTTCTCCACATCCTCTCCCAGGGTTATTTTGAAGCAAATCTGGGACATCGTATCATTTCATTCATAAGACCTCAGTATGTATTTCAGGAGGTCAGTATTGTTCTGTGAAGCACAGCTATGACACTTAAAAAAATTTTTGTAAGTAGGGGCGCCTGGGTGGCCTAGTCGGTTACGCAACTGACTCTCAGTTTCCACTCAGGTCATGATCTCAGGATTCGTGAGATTGAGCCCGGCGTCACTCTCTGTGTCTATGGTACAGAGCCTGCTTAGGATTCTCTCTCCCCCCTCTCTTTACCCCTCATTCCCTCTCTCTAAATAAATAAAAAAACATTAAAAAGATAATAAAAATGTTTAAGTAAATTCTGTGCCCACGACCCCCGAGATCAAGAGTCGTAAGCTCTACCAACTGAGCCAGTGAGGCGCCTTGACACTTAAAACTTTTAACAATAATTCCTAAATATTCAGTTAGCATTCAAATTTCCTAAATTGTGTCACAAATGTTTATCCAAATCAGGATCCAGAGTCCATACATTAAATTCATTGCTATGCCTCTCAGTCTCTTTGAATCTAAAGGATCTATAGGTTTCCACTCTTTTCCATTCTTGCAATTTACCTGTCAAAGAACAAGTCACTTTTTTCTTCCAGTTAGCAAAAAATCCCCTATTGTTTCTCCACAATTTATTTGTTGAAGGATATTTGTCCTGTAGAATTTTCTACATTCTAGATTTTGTTGATTGCATGCCTCTGTATTTCCTGTAAACCGGTAGGTAGACAGAGCTGTGTAGGGTTTCCAGAGAAAATACAGGACACTCAGTTAAATTGGAATTTCAACAGTGAATAATTGTGTGTGTGTGTGTGTGTGTGTGTGTGTGTGTGTGTGTGTGTGTGTGTAAGAATGCTCCATGCACTATTTGGTCGTCTTGTATTTTTATTTGCTAAATTTGGCAACTTTAATCTAGAGGTTTGATTACATTCAGGTTTGCTTTTATGGCAAGAATTCATTCAATATAGTGTTGTGTACTTGCATCAGGAGACACATAATAACTGGTCGTTTCTCTTTTTGTGATGTGAAGAATGATCGATCTATGGACTTAGGTTTTGCCAGACGTATCCTTTGTCAACATAACTCTTCAGCTTTTCACTGCTGATTTTGGCAGGTGAGAGTCATTGCCCCAAATCGCTGCTTTATTAAGGTTTGCAGCGTGATGCCTTTCCAAATCTGTCATTCCTTCTGAACTCAGTGGCTGGTATTCTTCTATAAAGAACTCATTCTTGTGGCGCCAGAGGGGCTCAGCCGGTTAAGTGTCTGACTCTTGATTTTGGCTCAGGTCATGATCTCAAGGTTTGTGAGTTCCAGCCCTGCATTGGGCTCCGTGCTGACAGCACAGATTCTCTCTCCCTCTCTCTCTCTGCCCCTCCACCGCTTGCACTCTCTTTCAAAATAAATAAATGAACTTAAAAAAATAAAAATAAGTGAAAAGAGTAGGTCATTAAAAAAAAAAAGAACTTATTCTTAGGGTGCCTAGGTGGCTCAGTCATTTGGGCGGCTCTTGGTTTTGGCTTGGATCATGATCTCATAGTTTGTGGGATCACGCCCCACATCAGGCTCTGCACGAATGGTTCTCTCCTTCTCTCTCTGCCCCTCCCCTGCTCCCACGAACGCACTTGCTCTCTCTCAAAATAAATGGATAAACATTAAAAAAAAAAAAAAAAAGAACTTATTCTTCTGAATGCTTTATGTAGGAAAGTTAAGCTCTTTCCTTAAGTCTGAATTTTGTAGGCACCCAAGAGAAAAGCCTTACAAATCCAATTATACAGTTTTGCTAGGGATTTAGATAACTTTTATCCAATAAATCAAAATATACATTTAGTAAGATAAAAATCTTAATGCCCTTCTATATGTTAAAAACCAAACTTATACATTTGGAAAATCAGAACTCCTCTGCATTTAAATGTCGACTGCACACTTAATTAGTTAAATCTTCCTTAGGATTACAATTAAAATTACATGTCAAATTCTCTAGTATGTCAGATTGTCTGAAATGTTTCAAACCATTGAAAACTGAATGAATGAAGCCCTATAAAAAAAAGCACAAGCATACAACTTTTCCCACCAGGATTGACAGTTTATATCAAAACTCTATTTCCTCATCATGCATATGTTTATTATTTATGCCTTTCCAGGACTGCAAACTCACTTAGCCACTTAAGGAGAGCTGAGTAAGCTTCTCAAACATGCCATGGCCCCACGAGAGTGGTTCAGGGCAAATGGCCAAGAAGGGCAGCCAGAACTGGGGAGCTTGGGTCCACACATGGACCGGTTCTGGCTTTTCTCAGTCTGGCTCTCAAGTCCGCATCTGTGAACTGGACTTAATTATAAATGTCTGGACCCAGGTCATCGTATATTCTGGTCATCTTTCACATTTCATCCTTACCAGTCTTTCTGAGTTTGGCAACACTTCCCTAGCCTCAACTTCGATTACGGCTCATCTTCCCGCTGTCTGTTAAGAGCTTATTGGGTTCTGTACTCTACGTTGTGTTTCTGTAGCTACCCCATCAAGCCCTTTCCACACTTGTGTGTACACAAATCGAACTTAGAACTCCAGATAAATGTGAAAAGTGGCCCCTGGTCAAGTTTCTCATTCTTACTGATATTTTTCAGGTAAAGAAATAGCCACGGAGAAATGAAGTAAGTGTCTCTCATGACAAGTTCAGTTGAAAAGCCAGGGCTCTCACTCAGGGCTACTTTCTCACAACTAGCAGGTCACGAGTGGGCAGGATGTGACCTGGATTCTGTTCTTGGGTATTCATCTTGTTGGCTCAGGTGGGTGCCCTCTGCCCTTTAGCTTCTTACCTTCTACCCTCCCATTTCCTCACACCTATGGGTGACAGACCATTGAAAAAGAATGAGCCTACATGCAAAAAACACGATGGTGCAATAATGTGATTGTGCCACCTGTGTTCCTTGAGCACAAAAATACCTTTAAGGTCATTGTTAACTCAGTTATATCAAATAATGACATCCACCGATTTGTCAAAATGGAGGGGCTTTTAGGTAAAGTATTATTTAAAGTAACCTGTACTACTCCCTTTACGGTTAAGCAACACATTTCTTTTTTCTTTTTTTTTTTTTTACGTTTATTCATGTTTGGGAGACAGAGCATGAGTGGGGAAGGGACAGAGAGAGGGAAACAAAAGAATCTGTAACAGGTTGCAGGCTCCAAACTGTCAGCACAGAGCCCGACGCGGGGCTTGAACTCACGAACTGCAAGATCATGACCTGAGCCAAAGTCGGACACTCAACCGACTGAGCCACCCAGGCGCCCCAGGCAACATGTTTCTAACTAAAGGTGGAGATGACTGCTGTGTCTCAGCTCATTTAGTCCATTTTTACTGTTGATTTGTCCTTGTCTTATAGAAGGACATTTGTACTTTCTATGACATGTGAAATAACAATCTATTCTATAAACTCCTAAATGGAAAAAAAAAATTATAGCCTTGCCTAATTCTACTCAGTAGCTTTAAAAATTCTATGTAGTTCTTTGAAAGCAGAATGCTACTCCTGAAACCAATATTACACTACATATTAACTAATTAGAGTTTAAAAACTTGAAACAAGCAACAAAAAAAGCAAAATGCAAGATAGAGTCTACATTATGCCATTCTATGTTGGCGCATTAATTATTTTCATAGGGGTGAGTATAAAAAGGGCTTTTATTTGTCTTTCTGATTGCAATAGCTTCCTTTTTTCTCATGGACTCTGATTTTTCTGTTTTTTAAGACTTTTGTCATTAGGAACACCATGTGAATGTTGGAAGTATGGCTGGAAATTTCCCAAAGGAGTAAACCAGCCACGGGACAGATCTTGGCCAGCTCATAGAGCAGAGAAGCCAAAAGCACCCCGTGCCTCCAGCCTTTTCAAATATTTACGCAGCTTAACCTTAGAGGGATTCGGCAGACTCTCTGAGGTTCCCATGGCTGGTTAGCTCTGGCTACCATATGCCAAGTTGGGTAACAAGAGCTGAGCTAATAAAATCAGCACCAAAACTAAAATTCCATTTTCCGTTCATTTGTACTGCTTTCAGTCCTGTAGGCAGCTGACAGCTTAAAGATCTCACTGAGGCAGGCTGAATAATGGGCCCCAAAGATGTGCACATCCTAATTCCAAAACCTGTGAAGGTGTCATCTTGCAGGGTGTCTTAGTCTGTTTGTGCTGCTGTAACAAAATTCCATAGACTGGGGAGCTTATAAACAACAGAAATGTGGAGTGATGTGCTTTGAAGATGGAAGGAGGGGCCACAAGCCAAGAAATGTGGGCGGCCTTCGGAAAAGACAAGGACACAGACTCTCCCCTAGAGTCCCCAGAATAAATGCAGCTTTGCCAAAGCCTTGATTTTTATTTTTATTAAAAATTTTTTTTAACGTTTATTTATTTTTGAGACAGAGCATGAACGGGGGAGGGTCAGAGAGAGAGGGAGACACAGAATCAGAAGCAGGCTCCAGGCTCTGAGCCATCAGCCCAGAGCCCGACGCGGGGCTCGAACTCACGGACCATGAGATCGTGACCTGAGCCGAAGTCGGACGCTCAACTGACTGAGCCACCCAGCCAAAGCCTTGATTTTTAGCCCCAGAGAACTCTTTGGGACTTCTGACCTCCAGAACTATAAGATAATACATTTATATCGTGTTAAGCAGAACCAATGCACAAACAAATAAATCATAAACAAATGACCAAAGAAATAAAAAACACTGTCGTTGCTAACTCCCTTGGCTCACAAAATACGATAAGGTCACTGAGGCAGAGAGAAGAGAGCAAGAGTCCTGAGCCCCCACAAGGCGAACGTCCTGTTTGACTGCAGCCTGGCCAGCCCTTAGAAAAATTAATGACCAAGGACGTGTGAGATGTGGGAAAATCTCAAAAGCTACAACTGTGGCAGGGTCACTGGTCCTGCCGATAAGCGGTTGGTGTTAATAAAGTGAAAGTGATTCTTGCCACCTTGGAAAATGACAACCGTATTAGTCAAAGTTTATGTTCCAGAGGGTAGAGTAAGTGCTCAATAATCCTTTCTCTCTACCCCTTCATGGTGCCCTTCACAGCTTTTCAAGTCAGCACTTTACCTAAATGTAAAATGGTTTACATAAATCTATGAACAAATAAATCATTGAACAAATGACACCATAAAAAACGAAGATAATTAAGGACAAATCCTGGGCTATTACTTCTCCACACAGCACCTGTGAGAGGTCACATGGGTCACCCAATGTGTTAGCCTCTACTGGTTCTAGCTAGAAATACTTTACAGAAAGAGTAATTAATTAGAGCAAGAGTCCCTGTAGGAAAATGCCTTCTTGTCTTGAAATACTTAAGTTCTAAAGATCCCATGAAGGGGCACCTGGGTGGCTCAGTCGGTTAAAGGTCCTACTTTGGCTTAGGTCATGATCTCGCGGTTCTTGAGTTTGAGCCCTGCATGGGGCTCTGTGCTGACAGCTTAGAGCCTGGAGCCAGCTTAAGATTCTGTATCTCTCTCAAATTAAAAAAAAAAAAAAAATTATTTTTTTTTCGTGTTTGTTTATTTTTGAGAGGTGGGGGCGGGGAGAGTGCAAGCGGGGGAGGAGAAGAGAGAGGGAGATACAGAATCTGAAGCAGGCTCCAGCTCTGAGCTGTCAGCACAGAGCCTGACGCCAGGCTTGAACCCATGAACTGTGAGATCTTGACCTGAGCCGAAGTCAGACACTGAACTGACTGAGCCACCCAGGTGCCCCTAAATTTTTTTTTCATTAAAATAAATAAATAAATAAATATCCCATGAAAGGAAGGTTGGTTGAATGTTTGAGTAGCTAATGAATATCAGGGCTCTAAAAGTGTCCATCTGTTGAGAGTTTATTTGATAGTTAATGCCATTGTTATTTTTTTAAGTTTACTTATTTATTTTGAGAGAGAGAGAGAGAGAGAAAGGGTATGAGTGGTGAAGGGGCAGAGAGGGAGAGAAAGAGGATCTCAAGCAGGCTCCGTGCTGGGGAGCACAGACCCTGACATGGGGCTCGAACTCATGAACCAAGAGATCACGACCTGAGCCAAAGTCGGAAGCTCAACCGACTGAGCCACCCCGCCACCCCAACAACATTGTTATTATTAATAATGTAATTACTAATAGTAGATAATTAACAAGGTAGTTATTAATATGGCATCATTAATTAGATAAACATTATTGTTACTAGGAAACTGGTCCTTAACTATGTCTCTCCTTTTCTCTGATTTGTTCTAAGGAGTAAATATTTGTTTGCTTTATACTCATTGCATGACTCTCCTACCAAATTTTGTAAACAATGCTCAATCTTGTTTAATGCAAGAGTGGATACTAATAATGTATTTTCCCCCTTTTTCCAGTTTTAAAAATTAGATATAAATGACATATAGCATTGTATTTGTTTCAGGTGCATACATATTTGATATATGTATGTACTGTAAAATGGTCACCACAATAAGTTTAGTTAATATCCATCACCATGCAGTTACATTTTTTCTTATGATGAGAACTTTTAAGATCTATTCTCTTAGCAACTTTTTTTTTTTTTTTTTTTTTTTTTTTTTTTTGAGAGAGAGGGTGCAAGTGAGAGAGGGACAGAGAGAGAGAATCTCAGGAGAGGCACAGAAAGAGAGAAGCAGGCCTCACCTGAAGCAGCGCTTGTGTTTACCCAGAGCGGGGCTCACGCTCACCCAATGTAGGACTCAAACTCACAAACCGTGAGAACATGACCTGAGCCAAAGTCAGATGCTTAATGACTGAGCCGCCCAGGCGCCCTCTCTTAGCAACTTTTTTTTTTTTTTCAGTTCTTGGTCCCTTTTATTATTATTAATTAATTTATTTATTGTTTAATTTATATCCAAGTTAGTTAGCATATAGTGCAACAATGATTTCAGGAGTAGATTCCTTAGTGCCCCTTACCCATTTAGCCCATCCCCCCTCCCACACCCCCTCCAGTCACCCTCTGTTTGTTCTCTGTATTTAAGAGTCTCTTATGTTTTGTCCCCCTCCCTGCTTTTTTTTTTTTTTAATTTTTTTTAATGTTTATTTCTTTTTGAGACAGAGAGAGACACAGCATGAGCAGGGAAGGGGCAGAGAGAGAGGGAGACACGGGATCCGAAGCAGGCTCTAGGCTCTGAGCTGTCAGCACAGAGCCCGACACGGGGCTTGAACTCATGAACTGTGAGATCATGACCTCAGCCGAAGTCGGATGCTTAACCGACTGAGCCACCCAGGTGCCCCATCCCCCTCCCTGCTTTTATACTATTTTTGCTTCCCTCCCTTTATGTTCATCCGTTTAGTATCTTAAATTCCTCATATGAGTGAAGTCACATGATATTTGTCTTTCTCTGACTAATTTTGCTTAGCATAACACCTTCTAGTTCCATCCACGTAGTTGCAAATGACAAGATTTTATTCTTTTTGATTGCCGAGTAATACTCCATTATACCACATCTTCTTTATCCATTCATCTATCGATGGACATTTGGGCTCTTTCCATACTTTGGCTATTGTTGATAGTGCTTCTATAAACATTGGGTACATGTGTCCCTTCGAAACAGCACACCTGTATCCCTTGGGTAAATACCTAGTGGTGCAATTGCTGGGTCATAAGGTAGTTCTATTTTTCATTTTTTGAGGAACCTCCATACTGTTTTCCAGAGTGGGTGTACCAGTTTGCATTCCCACAAGCATGCAAAAGAGATCCTCTCTCTCCGCATCCTCACCAACCTGTGTTGTTGCCTGAGTTGTTAATGTTAGCCATTCTGACAGGGGTGAGATGATATCTTATTGTGGTTTTGATTTGTATTTCCCTGATGATGAGTAATATTGAGCATTTTTCCATGTTAGCCATCTGGATGTCTTCTTTGGAGAAGTGTCTATTCATGTCTTTGGCCCATTTCTTCACTGGATTATTCATTTTTTGGGTGTTGAGTTTGATAAGGTCTTTATAGATTTTGGGTACTAACCCTTTATATGATATGTCATTTGCAAATATCTTCTCCCATTCTGTCGGTTGCCTTTTAGTTTTGCTGATGGTTTCCTTCGCTGTGCAAAAGCTTTAGATTTTGATGAGGTCCCAATAGTTCATTTTTGCTTTTGTTTCCCTTGCCTCTGCAGATGTGTTGAGTAAGAAGTTGCTGTGGCCGGGGTCACAGAGGTTTTTGCCTGCTTTCTCCTCGAGGATTTTGATGGCTTTCTGTTTTACATTGAGGTCTTTCATCCATTTTGAGTTTATTTTTGTGTATGGTGTAACAAAGTGGTCCAGGTTCATTGTTCTGCATGTCACTGTCCAGTTTTCCCAGCACCATTTGCTGAAGAGACTGTCTTTATTCCATTGGATATTCTTTCCTGTTTTGTCAAAGATTGGTTGGCCATACGGCTGTGGGTCCATTTCTGGGTTCTCTATTCTGTTCCATTGATCTGAGTGTCTGTTCTTGTGCCAGTACATACTGTCTTGATGATTACACCTTTGTAGTATAGCTTGAAGTTCAGGAATGTGATGCCTCCAGCTCTGGTTTTCTTTTTCAAGATTGCTTTGGCTATTCAGGGTCTTTTCTGGTTCCACACAAATTGTAGGATTATTTGTTCTAGCTCTGTGAAGAATGCTGGTGTTATTTTGATGGGGATTGCATTGAATATGTAGATTGCTTTGGGTAGTATTGATATTTTAACAATATTTGTTCTTCCTATCCAGGAGCATGGGATCTTTTTCCATTTTTTTGTGTGTCTTCTTCAATTTCTTTCATAAGCTTTCTCTAGTTTTCAGTATATAGATTTTTCACTTCTTTGGCTAGATTTATTCCTAGGTATTTTATGGTTTTTGGTGCAATTGTAAATGGGATCGATTCCTTGATTTCTTTCTGTCGCTTCATTGTTGGTTTATAGGAATGCAACCAATTTCTGTGCATTGATTTTATATCCTGCCACTTTGCTGAATTCATGAATCAGTTCTAGCAGCTTTTTGGTGAAATCTTTTGGGTGGCTCAGTTGGTTAAGCATCAGACTTCAGCTCAGGTCATGATCTTGCGGTCTGTGAGTTTGAGCCTCACGTTGGGCTCTGTACTGACAGTGTCGAGCCTACTTGGGATTCTCTGTCTCTCCCTCTTTCTGCCCCTTCTTCACTCTCTCTCTGTCAAAATAAATAAACTTAAAAAAAGGAAAAAGGAAATGGTTATATGGGTACAGAATGGTTTAAGTGTATCCGTGGTTTATCCTCATTATCACATGGCTGACTGGGAACTGTCACCATCTAGCATTACCACAGATTATTACACCACATATTGCTAGCCCAGGAAGAAAAAATCAAAATTCAAAATTCAAAGTACAGTTTCTACTGAGTGCATATCACTTTAGCATCATCATCAAGTCAAAAACTCATAAGTTGAACCATGGTAAGTTGGAGACTGTCTGTACTTTCTTGCTTCTTTGAATGTCTCATAAATTTTAATTGAAAACTGGACTTTTGAAGTCATATAATTTGGTAAATCTGGACATGAGATCCCTCTACACTCTCACACCAGAGTTTTTGTTGTTGTTGTTGTTGCTGTTGTTTGTTGTTACTGCTTTTTTGTTTAGTGACTTTTCTGAAGTAATTCTCTAAAGTCTGTATTCCTTGATCGTGTTGGCCACTGCACTCTGGTTTGCTTCGTGTCAGCTAATGATTGGACAGAGATTTCCTTAAATGCCTGGAACCAGTAAGTCTTTGCCAAGGGGCTATGTGTGTGTGCTGGGGTTTGCTTTCAGTACTCATCCCGGCCGTTGATAACTCTTCCTTAGCCTCCGCTTCCTGCTTACGTAGAGCCTCAAAGTCAGACAGAGGTAAGAACTTAGGGTTTTCTGTGTCATTCTTGAGCATGCACACTGGATTTCCCCATGATTTCAAGCTCTCGGTTTCAAGGTTACCATGGAGGTGGAGAGAAGGGCCAGGACGAGGGAAAATTAAAACACTACAGCTTTTGCCATTCTTACCAAGACTTGGCCACTTTTCTTTCTTTCTTTTTTAACAAATGAAGTTTTTATTTGGTGTACCTACAGAAATTATATGGGAGCTTTTCTTGAATATATGCTCCTTGATTTGCTGCAAGATTTTGGCTATTTTTTAGAATTCTGAAAAAAAAAAACTGTTTCTGGACACTTTTGTCAATTTTCTCATTGCTTTATGGAGGAGAAAATTGGGGGAGGTCCCGCAGGTTTGTGAGCTTACTCCAAATATGTTAAATCAGCATCTCAGAAGATTGGGGCAAAAAGTTGCATTTTTACAAGCAAGTGATTGTAATCCCAAGTGATTCTTACCATACCCTAAAATTTGAGAAATCACCACTTCAAAATCATTGTTTTGTCACCACATTTAAAAAATCCACCTTGGTGAGCAGGCAAAACAGTGGAATTTACATAATACCAGAAATTGTAAGGACTTCAGAACCCTTATGTTAGGAACCTGCTTGGCCAGGTGTGTATGAGGATTTTGGGAAACAAGGTAGAAGCTACTCAGGAAAGCAAGTTCTGCCTAAGGCTCCAGGCTTGGCTCCTTCACTCAGTAGCTGTGTGGCTTTGGGCTAATTTCTTAAAACCTCTAATTCTCAGTCCCTTCGTGGTAAGTATGCATAACAATGGCATGCAGTCATAGGACTGCAGTGAAAATTAAATGCAATAATCCACTAAAGCTGTTAGCATAATGCCTGGCATGATGCAAGTAGGAAACATGCAATACGGTCTGATTATAATTGTTTTTATTATGATAACATGGGTATAAAGTGCTCAGCATAGTGGCCGTTGTGTAGCAGATGCCCTAAATCTGTGCTGCTCAATACAGTAGCCTCTGGCCACTTGTGGCTACTGAGCACTAGAAATGTGGCTAGTCTGAATTGAGATGTACTGTGAATTCATACTGAATTCCAAAGACTTAATACATTAAAAAAGTAATAAAATATCTCATTAAATGTTTCCATAACCAGAAAAGGACACCACACACACACACACACACACACACACACACACACACGAAATTATAGGCCAATATCCCTGATGCACATAGATGCAAAAATCCTCAGCAAAATATTAGCAGACCTAATTCAACAATATATCAAAAGGATCATACACCATGATCAACTGGGATTCATTCCAGGTATGCAAGAATGTTCCAACGTATGAAAATCAATTGATATGATACATCACATTAACAGAATAAAGGATTTAAAAAACACGATCATCTCAATAGATGCAGAAAAAGCATTTTACAACATTCATACTCTCTCATGATAAAAACTTTCAACAAACTAGAAATAGAAGGAAATTATCTCCACATTATAAAGCCCATGGCTAACATCACACTCAATGGTGAAAAACGGAAAGTTTGTCCTCTAAGATTAGGAACAAGACAAGGATGCCCACTCTTCCCACTTTTATGCGACATAGTATTGGAAGTCCTAGCCATAGAAATTAGGCAAGAAAAAGAAATTAAAGTCATCCAATTGGAAAGAAAGAAGGAAAACTGTCACTGTTTGCAGATGACATGATACTAAATGTATAAAATCCTAGAGTCCACCAAAAAACAGAACTAATAATTCAATAGAGTTGCAGGATACAAAATTAATATACAAAAAGATATTGCATTTCTATACACAAATAATTATTTGGAAGGGACATCAAGGAAACAAGCCTGTTTGCAATTGTATAAAAAAAGAACAAAATACCTGGGAATAAATTTAATCAAGGAGGTGAAAGACCTGCACATTGAGAACTATAAGACATCGAGGAAAGAAATGGAAGACACAAATAGATAGAAAGATATACCATGCTCATGGATTTAAAGAATTAATATTGTTAAAATGTCCATAATGCCCAAAGCAATCTACAGATTCAGTGCAACCCCCATCAAAATTCCAAGGGCATTTTTCACAGAACTAGAGCAAATAATTCTAAAATTTGTATGAAACCACAAAAGACCCCACATAGCCAAAATAATCTTCAGAAAGAAGAACAAAGCCAAAGGTATCAAGCTCCCTGATTTCAAAGTATACTACAAAGTTATAGTCATCAAAACAGTATGGTATTGGCATAAAACCAGACACATAGATCAATGGAACAGAATAAAGAGCCCAGAGGGGTGCCTGTCTGGCTCAGTCAGAAGAGCATGCTACTCTTGATCTCGGGGTCATAAGTTCAAGCCCCACACTGGGTGTAGACCTTAGTAAAAAAAATAATAAACTTAAAAAAAATAAATAAAGAGCCTAGAAATAAACCCACACATATTTGGTCAAATCATTTGCAACAAAGAAAGCAAGAATATACAATGGGGAAAGGACAGTCTTTTCAATAAATGGTGTTGGGGAAACTGAACAGCCACATGCAAAGGAATGAAACTGGGCCACTGTCTTACATCATATACAAAAATTAACAAAATAATCAAAGACTTCAATGTAAAAACTAGAACCATAAAGCTCCTAGAAGCAAACATAGGCAGCAAGCTTCATGACTCTGGTTTTAGCAATGCTTTTTTGCATCTGACTCCAAAGGCAAGAGAAAGAAAAGAATGACATCAAATTAAAAATATCTGCACAGCAAAAGAAACCATCAACAAAATGAAAAGGCAACTTGCTGAATGGGAGAGGATATTGCAAATCATATGTCTTATAAGAGATTAATATCCAAAACGTATGAAGAACTTGTAAACTCAATAACAAAAACCCAAACAAACCAATTAAAAAATGGCCTAAGGATCTAAATAGACATTTTTCCAAAAAAGACATCCAGATGGCCAACAGGTACATGAAAAGATATGTCACTAATCATCATGGAAATGCAAGTAAAAACCACAACAAGATATCACCTTCCACCTGCCAGAAGGATTTTTTTTTAATTTTTTTTTAACGTTTATTTATTTTTGAGACAGAGAGAGACAGAGCATGAAAGGGGGAGGGGCAGAGAGAGAGGGAGACACAGAACTGGAAGCAGGCTCCAGGCTCTGAGCCATCAGCCCAGAGCCTGACGGGGCTCGAACTCAGGTCCGTGAGATCGTGACCTGAGCTGAAGTCGGACGCTCAACCGACTGAGTCACCCAGGCGCCCCAGAAGGATTATTTTAAAACACACACACAACAAGAAATAACAAGTGTTGAGGAGGATGTGGAGAAAAGGGAACCCCCGTGCACTATTGTAAGAATGTAAATTGGTGCAGTCGTGACAAAAAACAGTATGCAGTGCCCTTAAAAAATTAAAAACAGAAATATCAGAGGTACCTGGGTGGCTCAGTCGGTTAAGCATCGGACTCTTGGTTTCAGCTCAGGTCGTGATCTTACGGTTCGTGAGTTTGAGCGCCGCATCAGGCTCTGCACTGGTGGTGCAGAGCCTGCTTGGGTTTCTCTCTCTCCCGTCCCTCTCTGCCCTACCCCACCTGTGCTCTCTTTGAAAATAAACTTAAAAAAATGTTTGAAAGAAATAAAAACAAAACAAATAGCATATGATCCAGCAATTCTACCACTGGGTATCTATCCAAAGAAAATGAAAACGTTAATTCAAAAAATATATGCACCCCCTATGTTCATTGCAGTATTACTTAGAATAGTCAATATATGAAGACAACCTAAGCGTCCATTGATAAGTGAATGTATAAAGAAGATGTGGTAAATGTATATACTGGAGTAATACTCAGTCATAGGAAAGAATGAATTCTTGCCGTTTGTGACAACACGGATGGACCTTGAGGGTGTCACGCTAAGTGAAATAAGTCAGATAGACAAAGACAAATACTGCATGATTTCACCTCTAGGTAGAACCTCAAAAACAATCAAAACAAAACAAAATAAAGCAAAACAAAACCCAGACTCATAAATACAGAGAAGAGATTGGTGGTTGCCTGGGCAGGAGGCTGTGAAGTGCCTGTAAAGGGATAAAGTACAAGCTTCTAGTTATAAAATAAATAAGTCATGGGGATGCAATGTACAGTATGCAGAATATAGTCAATAATATTGTTTTAATGTTATAAGGTGACAGATGGTAACTAGACATTGTGCTGATCATTTCTTAATGTATACAAATGTCAAATCATTCATTTGTACACCTGAAACTAATTCAATATTGTGTGTCAATTATACCTCAATTTTAAAAAAAGGTTTCTATGGTGATTGTATACAGTTTTGATAATATTTAGTATATATCGGGGCACCTGGGTGACTCAGTTAAGCATCTGACTTTGGTTCAGGTTGTGATCTCATGGTTCATGGGTTCGAGCCCCACGCTGGACTCTGCCATCAAGGCAAAGTCCGCTTTGGATCCTCTGTCCCCTCTCTTTCTCCACCCCTCCCCCATTCACACTCTCTTTCTCTCAAAAATAAATAAACATTAAAAAATATATTTTGGGGGCGCCTGGGTGGCTCAGTCGGTTAAGCATCCGACTTTGGCTCAGGTCATGATCTCGCAGTTCATGAGTTCAAGCCCCGCATAGGGCTCTGTGCTGGCAGCTCAGAGCCTGGAGCCTGCCTCGGATTGTGTGTGTCTCTCTCTCTGCTCCTCCCCTGTTCATGCTCTCTCGCACTCTCTCTCTCTCTCTCTCTCTCTCTCTCTCTCTCTCTCAGAAATAAAGAAACATTTTTTAAAAATGAAAAAAAATATATATATAGTATATATTGGGTTAAGTAAAATATTAGAATTAATTTTACCTGTTTTTATCTTTTTAATTGTGGCTACTAGAAAATTTAAGTTTTCATAGGTAGACTTTACTTGTGGTTTCCAAATAATTTTCTGTAAAACATACTTTATTAAGCCTATGCTTAACTCATTTATTGAATATCAACTCTAAGCCAGACCATGCCGAGAGGAATGTGCCAGGTACCACAGGAAAAGCCAGGGAGGAGAACTATGCCTAAGGCATCAGGGAGGCCATCATGGAGGAGGTGGTACCTGAGCTGGTGCTCTCTCTCCAGAGATTAGCAGGAGGCTCTTAGGGTGCTGACTTTCTGCGAGTTTTGCTCCCCTCAAAACCTTTGCCCACATTTTAAAACCAATGAAAACGTGAAGCCAGGAAGGTCCTGTGTGCACATGGCCTTCCATTCACGCAGGAAGTCTCCTAGGGTAAGACACAGCTGTGCATGCCCACATCATGTGTGTCCTCACCACACACAGACAGTTCTGTGTTCACACCACAAGTCATCTCGGGAGCAAACAGCTCTCTGCTTCCATGTTGGGAGTGGAGCTGACTTAAAAAAAAAAAAAAAGAAAAAGAAGTTTTCTATAGTCAAATAATACCCCCCCATTTAGCAGTGGAAGGAGGTAAGGGGGTCACCCCGTGTGGTCCTCGAGTAAAGCAAGGTACGAAGGAGTGGTGACCATGGATCAACAGTGGAGCCAGCAGGGTAAGAGAATGATGCTTTCACACCTGTAACCTGGGGTTCAAGTTGGTACTAGCCTTCTCATTTGTGTTTGGGATTGGACTCAGATGGCTACTGGCCTAGAAGTTTCCCCAGGGTTTCAAGTCAGTCACAGAACAAATCCTCCCTTGAATCTCCAAACCCTAAATCCAGCCTCAGAATTGACTTAGTATGAGAACATTCTTGATGTTCCTTCTAATCCAAATGATTCTTCCTAATCTCCTTCTCCCCCTCCCCCGCCCCCACCCAACCTACTTCTGAACCTGACTGGCCCCTTGGGACACATTGCTTTAGACGGGCTAAAGTGGGGACTAGGGGGTTAATTAGGTTTTGTATTTTTTTCTATTTCAGGATTTCTCAGAAACTTTAATGTGAATGTTGACAAAACTTTCAGAGGTCCCCACACACACCCAGAGGCAAAAGGGGCTGAGCTGTTTTATACGCTTATCCATTAGTCATTGGCCATAGGCTGTGCCTGGAGGGCAAGACATAACCTTGGAAGCATCTCTAGGCAAGGCAGCTCTGGCCAAGGACAAGAGAACAGCATAGGTGGAAGCTACTGGCAGCACCCTGGAGCTGGAGGAGAGGAGCACTTGCCCAGTTAGAGGATCTGGGCAGGGCACCAACAGGTCTGCTACAGTCACACTTTGGGGAAAACCACACCAAGCCTCCACCCCCATCTATCACTTCTATCACAAAGAATCAAACTAGTCTTTGGCATACCTGACACTGTTCATCCCACCCTTCCCACTCAGTGTCTTTATCATCTCTGAGAAGGAGGTAAGTTATCTTAGTGATAACTTGCCAAGATAAAGGGAAGATTTCATCTTGAAGGTTGTAAGACCATGAAGGACGAAAGGTTCTTGTAGGTGTGAATGAGTGCGAATGCATATATAGAGTAGAAGAAGTTTCTTAAGAAAGCTAAGGAAAGCCCTAAGGAAAGGAGCCTTAAGGAAATGAATGGGCTTGTAGCCAAAAAGTGGACTTTCTTGGCTTAGAAGGAACAGGAGGAGAGGATAGAAAAGTTCTCATGCCCTACAATCCATTTTAGAACAACATAGAGTCTAGAAGAGATGGGAGCTCAGCCTGATCCCCAGGGGTGGCTCCACTTCTGGAAACACAGCAGGCAGTAGTATTTGGAGCTCCTGGGGTCGTACAATGGGGGTGGTGTGGCCCCAGCTTTTGAGAGGGCAAAAGGATGCACAGTCCCCAGTTGGGGAAGGGGAATCCAGATCAAGGAGGAGCTCCCAGTTTCTAACATTTAGCCCTTGTCCAACTGTCCTCAAGGGCAGCACCAAACAACGGCCATTGTCCTCCTTTCCTCCACTTCCCCTAAACCAGTTCACAACCTGCCACACCCCCCCCCCCCCAGCCCCGAAATGCCCCTAAGATGAGTTGGAACTCTCTGGGCAATCCTCATGCCTGAGCTGTTTCTGAGGGCCAAAGATATTTGGGCCTTTGTACCTTCGACTTGATGAGCTTTTGCTTATTGGCATGTGGAGTCTTTTTGCAGAATCTGAGGAGGCTGCTGTCAGGCTTCAGTGTATTCGTTTCTAGTAGAAGTTTGGGGAGGAGAAGTGGGGTGTTTCCTGCCCACCACCTGGCCATGGGAATTGGAGTTGGAGCAGATGCTGACCATCCTGAAGATTTGTTTCTGACAATGCTCCTGAGAAACTCAAATGCTCCAAGAAGCATTTTATTATGAATTTGTAAACTTGGGTACCTGACCAAAGGAAATGAATAAAGGAGGGAAAATTCCTGTATGAGGGAAAATAGAGAGATTGCGGGAATCATTAGACCCTAATGTAAATATGAGCCCAAGTGGGGAAAGGGAGATGGATGGAAGAATTCTAGACTGCCATGCATCCAAGGAAGGTTTGGCCAAGACATTGGGAAGTTCTTGAGCCAAAGTTGGCTGTCAGAGGAGTCCTGTGTCTACCAGGAACAGGACTGCCTTAATATACATGTCATGTGTGGTCATGGTGGGGAGCAGCTCATGGCAGGCATGGCCTCAGGGCACTCGCAGTGATGGATTTCAGGACACCACAGCTTGGACCCTTGTGACTGTGGTGGCTGGCACATGAGTCTGGCCTACCTGCCTTCTCAGCTTACTTTTGTCCTCTGGTCTTCATTGACTCAGGTCCAAATGTACCATTTCCATCCTACAATGGACTGCTGTGGCCTGTCCGACTTCATGACTTGGTAGATGCAATCTACTATCTCTCCTCTTCCAGCTTACCCTCTGTGCTCTGCCTCATGGTGCTGGGCTGAGACTCTGATAGCCACATTTCTGCTTGGCCAGCTGGCTCTACATTGAGCTCTGGCAATAATGGTGCAAAAGGGAAAGGAAGGGCGGGTTCAGGGGAAGAGGGAGCTGCTCCATCCTGTTCGCTCTCTGTTCCTACCAACGTCACCACAGCAAGTGTGCTCTACCCTGACAGGCACTTTCTGCACTTCCCAAACCAACTTTATCACACTCCTTCAAGACAACAGCCAGGCATTGCCCACTCCTTGGCAATCTGGGGTCCAGCTCTGGAGGGTCCATCCCTTAACCTTCTGAGGTACCACATTAAGCTGGCAGGAACTACTTCCCAAAGGTCTAAGCTGTAGCACCCTGACCCCTTCATATAATCCTCTGAATTCCAATGGACCTAACATCCCCTCTTTGTCCTCCCAGCCCTTGGGGTGAGAGCTGCTTCCTGAAGTTACAATGTCTATGTTATGTCAACATTCCCTTTTTTGCCTTTTCTCTAGTACCTGCTGAATTACCCATATTGAATTCTCTCTGTTAAAATAACTATTGTGGTTACTGTTTTCCTGAATGGACCCTGACTGACTGTCTTGCTAAAGACCGAAACACTTCTTAGAGCTCAGATCAAATGAGATAGATTGGGGCAAAGATCAAAAGCAAATAATGGAGGAAACAGTTGGGTGACTGCCAGAGGCAGGAGAGGGGGGAGTGTGAAATGGGTAAAGGTGGTCAAAAGGTACAAATTTCCAGATACAAGATTGAAAAAAAAGTCCCAAGGGTGTAACATAAAGCATGGTGGCCAAAGCTAACATACTGTACTGTTTATTTGAAATTTGCTAAGAGAACAGATCTTAGAAGTTCTTATTGCAAGGAAAAAAATTACTATTATTAATTTTTTAACAAGGGGCGCTGCATTTTTATTTTGCACTGGGCACCACAAATTGTGTAGCCAGTGCTGGATTATAGGGTATGTGAAGTCCTAGCAAAAAATGGTGGATAATGTTTGAGTGTTTAACCATGAGCACAGCTTGCCTCATGTAGCCAGGTGGCCTTCTAAACTCTTGGGCTGTTTGGGACAGGAGGACACTGGGAGAGTGTCTGGATCCCTGGAGCTGGATCCCTTAAGGACATAAGAGATTCTCTGGTCCAGGCTCTGTGTAGGGAGAGCCAGGGCTCCCCCTGCCCACCCTTAGATTGTAGTATCATTTCTCCTGTGTATCCAACTGCATCCTCAACAAGTCTGTGTGGACCAGGCACATCCAGGGATGCACACCCTACTTCTACCAGGCAGTAGAGGGCAGAAGACACAGGGTACAAGTAACCAGAGGCTCATCATGGACCAGCAGCATCCACCTCTTGGCCAATGACTTCTTGGAAGTCTAGTAGACATCTCAAATTAACATGTCAAAAACTGAATTCTGGATTTATTCCTCCATTTCTCCCACTTCCACTGCTACTACTCTGGCCAAAGTCACCATTTGCTCTTGCCTGGATTATTACAGTGATCTCTTAAATGATCTTCTTCCTCTCATCTTTGACCCCCTTCAGTCGTTCTCAACATGGCAGCCATGTGACCTTACCCAAGTGACTCTAAGTTACCATCCTCTTTGAGAGGAAAAAGGAGTGCTAATAATAATTACAATGGACAACAGGAATAAGCCAGTACTGACTCCAGCAAACTGGAACATGTGATCACCCAGGTTAGAACATAAGTCAGATTGTGTTCTCTCTCTGCTCAAAACACTCTGCTGGGTCCCTATTTCACACACTACAATAGCCAAAGTCCCAGCAAAAAGGCTGGCATACTTTTCTAGGTCTGGTCTCTGGTTACCTCTCAGACCTCATTTCCTACTGTTCTGTCTGTCAGTCATCCCTTGCTCTGCTTCAGATACATGGCTTCCTTCTGGAAGCACTCCAAGCATATTGTTGCCTCAGCACTTTTGTACTAACTGTTCCCTCTTTGTGAAACACTCTTTCCCTCAGATGTCCTCCTGGCTCAGTCCCTCCCTCTCTTATGTTTTGGTTCAAATGTTTTCTCAGGGAAGCTTACTCTGAGCACCCCTACTCTCACAGAAACCAGACTCCCCATCATGGCTACCTGGTGACTCAGTAAAGCCTTGGTGAGTCCCCTGCTCTGGGGAGATCTCCCTCACTGTGTCCCTCCCAGTTTGTCCTCTAGACCCAAGTGGGGAAATAGTAATGGAGGCTGGACCTTTGGCTCTGCCCTGAATGAGTGGTAAGACACTGGGCACTTACTCCTCCTGTGTCTCAATCTCTGGAAACCAAAAGGGTGCACCTGGATGACATTTTAGACTCCTGCCAATCTCCACCTTTTCTAGGAATGTCTCCTGAAACCCTGGTGACCTAGGCTATGCCTTTGTTCAGGGCTGCTCAGAGCCAGCCTCTTAGGGTCAAGGCTGAGGAAGCACTGAGCTAGGAAGCTAGGGCAGAACAGGAAAATGTTCGGCATGTCTCCACATGGAGGGACTGAGGTGTCCCTGTGCATGACTTAAGACACTCAATTTAAACTCCACCTGGGGTGCCTGGGTGGCTCAGTCGGTTAAGCGGCCGACTTCGGCTCAGGTCATGATCTCACGGTCCGTGAGTTCGAGCCCCGCGTCGGACTCTGTGCTGACAGCTCAGAGCCTGGGGCCTGTTTCAGATTCTGTGTCTCCCTCTCTCTGACCCTCCCCCATTCATGCTCTGTCTCTCTCTGTCTCAAAAATAAATAAACGTTAAAAAAAATTTAAAAAAAAATAATAAAATAAACTCCACCCATCTTTATCACCTCTGTTTTCACTAAGGGTTTCTTAACCTTGGGTTTGCAGAGAGAATTCATGGAATCCTTGAACTTGCATGGGAAACTAATTAAGTCTTCAATCTCACTAACCTCTAAGTGGTATTTCAGATTTTCTTCAATTATGAATGTAGGCAGCAAATAAACCAGAGTAGTATTAGCGGTACCCACAGAAATCAGAGACATTCATGTCATATTGGTCACTGCAGAGATCAAGAAAAGTCACTTGTGCCCACATTTCCAAAATTCCTAGATCTTCTTATTTACTCCTATATATTTTATGCACTTGGCAGCATCATTCGTGGAGAGTGCTGCAGCTCCACCATCCCTCTAAAGGAGTCCGAGCACAAAACTGGGTGAAGGATCCCTGATGAGGGTCATGTTCATTTTCTGGTGCCCCAGGTGGCTCTGGGAATTATTCCTAGTTTATTTGTTTTGTTTTGTTTTGTTTGTTTTCATTTTCTTCTTTTTATTTGAGTGTAGTTAACACAGGTACATGAGTTTCCAGTGTACAACATAGTGATTTGACAAGTTTATACGTCACGCTGTGCTCACCACAAAGTTACCTGCCACCTGTCCCATTAAATCGCTATTATAGTATCATTGACTGTGCTCCTCATGGTCTGCCTCTTTATGCCCAAGACTTGTTCATTCCACACCCAAGGCCTGTATCTCCCTCTCCTCTTCACCCATTTTGCCTATCCCACCACCCCCTCCCCTCTAGCATCTGGCAACCATCAGTTTGTTTTTGGGGGGTCTGTATTTTTGGGGTCTGATTCTGCTTTTGTTTGTTTATTCATTGGTGGCCTATTTGTTTGCAGATTGTACTTATGTGGGGAATCATATGGTATTTGTCTTTCTCAGTCTGACTTATTTCACTTAGCACAATACCCTCTAGGTGCATTCCTGTTGTCTGGGATTCGGTTTTCAGAGAGAATGACACTTATTTCCTCCCGCACCCCTCCTGGGCAGGTCCGGCCTGGCTGTGACAAGGGCAGACGTGAGGCCTTGCCTAGGCAAGTCCGCCACCTAGTGGTGAGCGGAGACGAAGGCGGGTGCTGAACCCGGTGTCTGCACCCAGCCCCCAGGAGGTCCAGCGCCCACACTCGGCTGGGCATCCGCTGCCAGGACTCCAGATGGTGACGACCCCTGACACACACACACACACACACACACACACACACACACACACACAGGGCCCGGGATTTAAATGTTCTCCTCTGCACCTCCTTCCAGGCTTCAGCGTGGGAGGCTCTTCAGATGATGCTCTGCAGGGTTGGGCAAGGGGAGGATCGCCCCAGGGAGGGATACAGCCCCAGGTCATGAGTCAGAGAGAGGGTCCTGGGTTAGGTGCTCTAAGAGCTAGAGGGATGGATTATTTATAGGCTCTGACTATCGATGGGCATTTTGGAGGGCTTCTCCTTTCCCCCAAGTAGACCTACAAGTCCATTTCCTGGGCTGAAGCTAAGAAACCACTTGGTATGTTCCCTGGGTGTGGGGTTGGGCTCAGGGAAGCTGCAAAGATGGGTATGGTAGCAGACAGGAGAGAACTTTCTAGGCCTCTTTTCCACAAGTTCATTGTGTACATAATGTCCTTCTTCCACAGGCCCCTGCCCTACAATGTGCCAGGATTCAGCTTTACACATTGCTCCATTCAAGATTTCCCCACCAGATTTCCAAAGAAGAGAAAGAATTTCAATATGGATCTTGTGGAACTTAGGGTGAACTAAGATATTGAATAAGAATGTGTGTGTGGGGGCGTAGGTGTGGGTGTAAGTGTGTGTTGAAAACTGCAGAACTCTGGGCACATCAGGACTCCATCTAAATTTTAGCATGGCTTCCAGTGGCTTAAGGCATGTTCCTAGGATGACTTCCAAACCCCGCCCTATAAAATACTTGCCTACGAAAGCTTAAATCTGCCAGTAAATTTTATAGTTTGTTCCAAGTTTACAGTCTGTTTATTTAGAACAGTGAATCCTTCCTCTGTTCCTTTTGAGATATATATGTATCTCCTGCAAGTCAGGAGTCTCTTTCTCAAGGATCTGAAAGCCATTCCTTCGAGAAAGGATAGGGCCTCTGTCTCTGGTCTCTGTGGGAAGATGGGGTCCTAACTTCCATAACTGCCAGCTAACAGACACAACTAGCCTAATCATATGGACACTGACCAACCATTTGTCACTTTTACTAGAGCCCCACACTCTTTCCCTCCTTACTCCCTCATTCTGTCTTTAAAAGATCTGGTCACATTGGGGCGCCTGGGTGGCTCAGTCAGTTAAGCGTCTGACTCTTGATTTTGGGTCAGGTCATGATCTCACAGTTCATGGGATCGAGCCCCATTTTGGGCTCTGTGCTGACAGCACAGAGACTATTTGAGATTCTCTCTCTTCCCGTATCTCTGCCCCTCCCCTGCTCCTGCTCTCTCCCTCTCTGAAAATAAATAAACTTAAAAATATACAAAATAAAATAAAATAAAATAAAATATCCAGTCATGTCTGCACAAATCAGAATGGAGCTCAGTCCTTTCCCCTACTATCAGTGGTTATAGAATAAATTCTGTTTTTACTGCTGTAATTAATATCCTGCTTTGTTTATCTTTAACACTGTGTATACCTGTATAGGCAGATGTTTATAGGCAGATGTTTACACCTGCATCTGCACAACTGATTATAACTAAGGGAGTCAGGTTAAAGAGTCAATCCACTTAGCTTAGATCTGCCTTTATTTTGATTGTGCTTGATTACCTGTGTCCCTACTTTGTGCCATGAAGTTTGGGTAGAGTATGTGGATAGATCTCCAGAAAACTATTCTGACCCCTGGAAATATATCCTAAAAACTATGTTTTCTGGTAGTCCATCAGAAGTCTTTCTTTGTAGGCAAGGAAATGTATATTCTGTATCTAAACCAGTTTAATAACATTCCTAAAGCTATTACTGTGTGTCAGTCACTGGAAAGTGCTACAAATTCACAGATTTTCTGGATAGTTGAGGGCTTGTCTCTGGTTAAAGTCACCATTGGTGTGTGTATATAAGCGTAGTGTTACGTGGGATTATTTAAATACCTACTAATAAACTTGGGACTCCACCCAACAAATAACATTTTTGGCAGCCAGCTATACAGATCTGCCCAGCTGGATGGCCTATTATCTATAGTACCATCAGTAACATGTCCCTTCCTTTTGGCTCCAAGTTCTATTGTTACTTGGGGTCTTGCCTCATACTTCACTGAGAAAGTAGCAGTGTTAGACCTGACTCTATATCCATGCTATCTAAATCATCTGCTTACATGCCGGACTCTCTCTGCCATGTATGAGCCATCCTTACTCCTATCACAGGCCATCCCTTTCTTTGTATAAGACTATATATATATATGTATATATATATATACATATGTATATATATATATATATATGATTGTATTTGTGTGATTGTAAAACAAAAGTTATATGATTGGACCTATAACGTATAGAAATGTAATATACATGACAATGACAGTACAAAGGAGGTAGATAGGAGCAAGGCTGTACTGGAGAAAGGAAATGATACTGGACAGTAATTGGAACTCACAGGTACAAATGAAGAGAATCAGAAATGGTAAATAAAAAGCTTACTTTAGCTCTATAAACATACTTTCTCTCCTTTCTTTTTTCAGCTTCCTGAGTAGACAAAATTATATAAAGTAGTAATTATAACAATGTATTGTAGGAGTTGTAACACATAAAGAGATAATATATATATTAATAATAGTGCAAAAAAAAAGAAGGTGGAATAGAACTATATAAGAATAGCATTCTTACATCTCCCTGGAATTAAGTTAATATAAATCTGAAGTAGACCCTGATAAGTTAAGATGTATATGTAAGTCCTTGAACAGCCACTGAAAAAGAACACAAAGAGATCTGGTAGAAAAAAAAATCATTAAAGGAAATAAAATGTTACACTAAAAAATATTCACTTAATGCAAAATAAAGTAGTAAAGGAGGAACAGAGGAACAAAAAGCCATGAGACATATAGAAAACAAAAAGTAAAATGTCATTTAATGCTAACTGCATAAAAAATAACATTAAATGTGAATGGATTAAACAATTCAATGAACAGGCAGATACTGTCAAACTGGATATTTTAAATTTTTTTAATGTTTATTTATTTTTGAAAGAGAGACAGAGCACAAGTGGGGGAGGGGCAGAGGCAGAGAGGGAGACAGAATCTGAAACAGGCTCCAGGCTCTGAGCTGTCAGCACAGAGCTCGATGCAGGGCTTGAACTCGGGAACCGAGATCAGTGAGATCATGACCTAAGCTGAAGTCAAATGCTTAACCGACTGAGCCACCCAGGTGCCCCTCAAACTGGATATTTTAAAAACCAGAAGATTTAACTATATTCTATCTACAAGAGACATTTTTTTTTCCGAATGTTTATTTTGGGAAAGAGAGAAAGTAAGAGTGAGAGTGGGGGAGAAGCAGGGAAAGAGAGACAGAAAGAATCCCAAGCAGGTTCCATGCTGTCAGCGCAGAGCCCTATGCAGGGTTCTATCTCACCACTACGAGATCATGACCTGAGCTGAAATCAAGAGTCAGACACTTAACCAACTAAGTCACTCAGGTGCCCCTACAAGAGACATATTTTAGATTAAAAAATACAAATAGGGGGAAAGTAAAAGGATTGCAAGAGATATATTATGCAAACAGCAACCGTAAGAAAGCTGGAGTAACTTTACTAATATCAGATAAAATAGATTTTAAAACAAAAATGTTACTAAAGGTAAAGAAGAACATTGTGCAATGTTAAATGGATCAACCTATCAAGAAGATATAATAATTATAAATATATATGCACCTAATAACAGAGCCATAAAACACATAAAGCAAAAACTGAAAAAACTGAAGGTGGATATAGACAATTCAACAATAATAATTGGATGCCTCAGTATTCCATTTTCAATAATGGATAGAGCAGCTAGGCAAAAGCTCACAAAGAAAATAGAAGATATGATTAACACTATAAACCAATGAGACTTAACAGACATGTCTAGGACACTCCACTCAGCAACAACAGAATATGCATTCTTCTTAAGTATATATGGAATATTCTCCAGGATAGACCACATGCTAAGTGTTAAAACAAGCCTCAATACATTCAAAAGGTTTTAAATCATACAAAGTTTGCTCTCCAATAACAATGAGCTAATATTGGAAATTAACAGAAGGAAATTTGGGAAATTCAAAAATAAGTGAATATTAAGCAACACACGCCTAAATAACCTATGGGTCAATAAAGAAGACACAGGGGAAACTAGAAATATTTTGAAATGAATGAAAATGAAAATATAACATCCTAAAATGTATAGAATGTAGTGAAAGAAGAACTTAGAGATAAATTTATAGCTGTACATACTTGTATTAAAAAAAAGAAACACCTTGGGGAGCCTGGGTGGCTCAGTCAGTTAAGGGTCTGACTTTGGCTCAGGGCATCATCTCACAGTCCATAAGTTTGAGCCTCACATTAAGCTCTATGCTGACAACTCAGAGACTGGAGCCTGTTTCAGATTCTGACTCCCTCTCTCTCTCTGCCCCTCCCCTGCTTTCTCTCTCTCTCTCTCTCTCTCTCTCTCTCTCTCTCTCTCTTTCTCTCTCTCAAAAATAAATAAACATTAAAAAAAAGAAGAAAAAAAGAAGAAACATCTCAAATTAATAGCCTTCTACTTTAAAAAACTACAAAAAGAAGAGCAAACTAAATCCAAAGCAAGCAGAAGGAAGAAAATAATAAGAATTAGAGTGAAAATTAATGAAATAGACAATTGAAAAACAAGAGAGAAAATCAACAAACCCCAAAATCAACAAAATAGGTTTTAGCTTTTTTTTTTAAGCTAGACTAGAGAGGAAGAGAAGGAGGGAGAGAGGGAGAGAAGGAGAGGGAAAGAGGGAGGGTGGGGGAGAGAGAGAGTCTTTAGATTACAAACATCAGCAATGAAAGAGAGAACATTACTATAACCATACAAAAATAAAAAGGATTATGAGGTAATACTATGAACAACTATATGCCAACTATTTAATAACTTATATGAAATGGATGCATTCCTAGAAAGATACAAACTACTAAAACTGACTCAAGAAACAATAGAACATCTGAATAGACCTATAACAGGTAAAGGGAATAAATTACTAATATTAAAAACTACCCACAAAGAAAGTCCCAAGCCCAGATTCACTGGTAAATTTTACCAAACATTTAGAGAAGAATTTATATCAATTATTTGTAATTCATCCAAACAACTAGAATAGAAGGAAACACTTCCCAACTCATTATATGAGCCCAATATTACCCTGATACCCAAACCAAACACATCACAAGAAAACTATAGACCAATATCTCTTATGAATATGAAGATAACATAAGCGTATATCTTCATGATCTTACATTAGTCAATTGGTCCTAATCTAGAACACCAAAAGCCCAAATAACAAAAGAAAAAATAAATAAATTGGACATCACAGAAATAAAAAAAAAAAACTTGTGTGCTTCACAGGACACCATCAAGGAAGTGAAATGACAACTCACAGAATAAGGTTAAAAATTTGCAATTTTATATCTAATAAAGAACTTGCATCTCGAATATATAAAGAACACTTACGACTCAATAATAAAAAGACAAATAGCCCAATTTAAAAATGGGCAAAGGGTCTGAATCGACATTTCTCCAAGAAAACAAACAAATGGCCAATAAGCATATGAAAAGATGCTCAACATCATTAGCCATCAGGGAAGTAAGGATGAAAACTGCAATCAGATCTCACTCCACACCACTAGGATGATAGCAACAACAGCCAATAACAGATGTTGGTGAGGATGTAGGAAAATGAGAACCCTCATACACTTCTGGTGAAGATGGAAAATAGTGCATCCACTTTGGAAAACTATCTGACGGTTTCTCAAAATGTTAAATATTGAGCTGCCACTGTTCTACCCCTAAGAAAATAAAAACGCATTTCTACATAAAAACTCGTAATGAATGTTTATAGCAGCCTTACTCACAACAGCCAAAAAGTGGAAACAACTTAAAGATTAATCAAGTAATGTGTGGATAAATAATAAGTGTGTTATCCGTAAAATGGATTATTACTCATCAATAAAAAGAAATTAAATACTCATATGTGCTATAACTTAGATGGGCCTTGAAAACATTATGCTAAGTGAATGAAACCAGGCACCAAAGGTCACATATTTTATCATTCCATTTATAGGAGGTGGAAATAGAATTGGCAGATCTATAGAGGTAGAAAGTAAAGTAGTGGTTTCTTAGGGCTGGGTAGGGAAGGGTAATGAGAGGATTAAGAAGTTACTTCTAATGGATATTGGGTTGCTTTTCAGGATGATGAAAATGTTCTAAAATTGATTGTGGTGTTGACTGCAAAACTTGGCGAATACACTTAAAACCATTGAATTATACACTTTAAATGGACTAACTATATGTTGTGTGGATTATGGCTCAATCAAGTGTTATATAAAATACATATTTGAATATATTTATTTGCTTTTTTTGTTTGTTTCTAGACACTGGTTTATCATGTATTTATTTTTTTATCCCCACTATGAATGCTGCCTCAATTACTGTACCTTTATAAGAAGTCTTGAAATCAGGTAGTTTAAGTCCCCCAGATTGTTCTTTTTCTAATTTATTTTGCCTATTCTAGGTCCTTTGGGTTTCCACTGAATTTTAGAAACTGTTGGTTGATTTCTATAAACATACTCTGCTGGATTTTTAGTAGAATTGCATTGAATCTGTAGATCAATTTAGGAAGAAGTGACATCTGAACAATATTAAGCATTCCAATTCTTGAGCATAGTATGTCTCCTTTTATTTAGTTCTTCATTAATTTCTCTCACAGTGTTTTGTAGTTCTCCTGATTCAGGTTTCACACATCTTTTGTCAAATGTATTCCTAATTATTTCATGTTTTTAAATGCCTTGTAAACAGTATTGCTTGTAAACAGTATTGCTTTTTAATTTCCAACCCAGTTTGTTACTAGTATACGGAAATATAATTGATCTCTGTAAATTAACCTTATACCTTGTAGCCTTGCTGAACTCATATAATACTTGTAGTTGCTTTTTTGTAGCTTCCATTGGATCTTAGTCATGTAATCTCTCACTAAGGACAATTTGACTTCCTCTCCAATCTGGAAACCTTTCATTTCCTTTTATTGTCAATTGCTCTGGCTCTAACCTTTAGTATAATGTTGAATAAAGGTGGTAAGAGTAGAATCCTTGCATTCTTACTGATATTTGGAGAAAGTATCATTTTTTTGCCATTAAGTTTTGTATTAGTTGTAGGATTTTCAAAGATACCCGTTAGGAGACTGAGGATGTTGCCTTCTAGTCTTCCTTTGAAGAAGGGGTATGACGGGATGATAGAAATGGATATCGGTCAATAGAGGAATTGATCAGCAAAATGTAGTACACACAAGGGAATATTATCCAGCCTTAAAAAGGAAGGGAATTCTGACATATGCTACAACATGGATGAAACTTGAGGTACTTAGAGTAGTCAAAATCATAGACAGGAAGTGTAATAGTCGTTGTGTGGGGCTAGGGGCGGGGAGGAATGGGGAGCTATTGTTTACCGGGTATAGAGTTCCAGGTTTGCAAGACAAAAAGAGGTATGAAGATGGACGGTGACAATGGTTGCACAACATTATGAGTGTATTTACTACTACTAAACCGTACACTTCAAAATGCTTAAGATGAGGGGGCACCCAGGTGGCTCAGTTGGTTCAGCGTCTGACTTTGGCTCAGGCCATGATCTCATGGTTTGTGAGTTCAAGCCCAGCATCTGGCTCGCTGCTGTCTGCACAGAGCCCGCTTGGGATCCTCTGTCCTCTTCTCTCTCTGCCCTTTCCCTGCTGGCACTCTCTATTTCAAAAATAAGTAAACATTTTTAAAAATTTTTTTAATGTTTATTTATTTTTGAAGGAGAGAGAGCAGGGAAAGAGAAGAGAGAGGGGGGAGACAGAGAATCCCAAGCAGGCTCCACACTGTCAGTGCAGAGCCCGATGTGGGGCTCAAACTCACAAATTGTGAGATCATGACCTGAGCCGAAACCAACTGACTGAGCCACCCAGGTACCCCAGGAAACATTTTTTAAAAAATGATTAAGATGGTAAATTTTAATGTTTGTGCATTTTACTACAATTTTAAAAATTGAAAAATGAGAAATGAATATTGGATCTTGTCAGATGCTTTTTCTGCATTTGCTGAGATGATCATATGCTTTTGCATTTTTCATCTTGTTAATAAGATGATATTATTGACGGAGTTACTAATGTTAAACCAAGCTTGAATTCCTGATAGACCCCATTTGGTCATGATGTATTATCTATTTAATGTATTGTTGTGTTCAGTTTGCTTAAGTTTTGTGAAGAATTTTTGCAATGATGTTGATGAGTGATGCTGGTCTGTGGTTTTACTTGCTTGTAATTTTAAAATCCAGTTTTGGTATTAGAGTAATGTTGGCCTCAAAATATAAGTTAATGTATTGCCTCTTCAAGTTTTGAATGAGTTTGCATGGAGTTGGTATTATTTTTTCCTTAAATGTTTAGTAAAATGATCAGTGAAGACAATGTTTGGTAGAATTAACCAGTGAAGTCATATAGGTCTAAAATTTCCTTTGTGAGAAAGTTTTAAAAAACGTTTTAATGTTTATTTATTTTTGAGAGAGAGAGAGAGAGAGAGAGAGAATGGGGTGGGGTCAGAGAGAGAGGGAGACCTAGAATCCCAAGCATGGTCCAGGTTCTGAGCTGTCAGCACAGAGCCTGAAACGGGGCTCGAACTCACGAACCATGAGATCATGACCTGAGCCAAAGTCGGACACTTAACTGACGAAGCCACCCAGGTGCCCCTTTTGTGAGAAATTTTAAACTATAATTTCACTTTAGTTAATAGTTATAGGGCTAGTTAGGTGATCTATTTCTTCTTCAATGAGTTTTGGTAGTTTGTGTCTTTCAAGGAATTAGTTCATTTCATCTGAATTGTCAAATTTATTATAGAAAAAATTGTTTGTAATATACCCTTATTAACTTTTTAATAGCTGAAGGTTTCACCTCTCTCATTCCTGATATTGTTAAAAAAATTTTAATGTTTATTTATTTTTGAGAGAGAGACACACACACAGAGTGCAAGCAGAGGAGGGGCAGAGAGAGGGAGACACCGAACCTGAAGCAGGCTCCAGGCTCTGAGCTGTCAGCACAGAGCCCGACATAGGGCTTGAGCCCACGAACGGTGAGATCAGACCTGAGATGAAGTCGGACACTCAACTGACTGAGCCACCCGGGTGTCCACTCGTCTTAACCATTTTGGAGTATACAGTTTAGTAGTATTAAATACACTCATAATGTTGTTCAGCCATTGTCACCGTCCGTTTTCATACCAGATGCCCCAATATTCCTGATATTGTTAACTTATGTCTTCTTTTCTCTTCTTTATCAATCTGTCTGGAATTTTATCCATTTTGATGATCTTCCCAAATAACCAATTTTGGTTTCATTGATTTATTACATCTTTAATGGAAGAGGAAATCTTCACGTCACCCTGCTTTAAATTCTCTGATTGGTAATTTTCACTTTTTGACTTCCTGTTTATTTACTGATTTTTTTAAATTAATGGTATCCCCCAGAATGTCAGCTCCTTCAGAGAGAGAACTTACCTGATTTCTTCACCACTGTATCCAAATCCCCCTAGAACATGCCAGATTTCTCTAGAACTTTTCATACATGTAATAATTACATGATGAGCTGAACATAAGAGTATGTTTGCTAAAAGAAAAATCCTCAGGGCGCCTGGGTGGCTCTGTCAGTTGAGCATCCAACTCTTGACTTTGGCTCATATCATGATCTCAGGGGCTGGATCCAGCCCACGTTGGGCTCTGTGCTGAGAATGGAGCCTGCTTAAGATTCCCTCTTTCTCTCTCTCTCTCTTCCTCTCCGTCTCATCCTCCCCCCACCTTGTGCTCTAAAAGAAAAACAAAGGAAAAATCCTTCTCTGGTGATTCAGTATTTCCCCTCTTCCTGTAGAGAAAGTCATTGGTATAAAATCCACAGTCTGGTAAGGAGGATGACTGATGGACAGATACGACAAATATGAATGAGGGAAATTAGGGTAGATAGTTAAGCTGGGCCCTGAGATAGAGACAAATATCAATTCCTGGGAAGAGACTAACTGTCATCCCCAAAAGAGGGCACTACCACAGTGAGAAAAGCCTCAGAGGCAAAAAAAAAAAAAAAAAAAAAAAAAAGAGTGTATTTAGCGCTAATGAATCCCGTCTGCTCTTCCGATATGTAAACAAGAATTGGAGGGACAGTTGAAAAGTGGATTGAGACAGGGGGCAGACGACACCGCATACTAGAGGGAGTGTACGTTACACTCAGCAAAGCTTTAGCAACACGCTCAAATATTTTTAACTTGGCAATAGTCAGTATGTAGGGAGTATTTAAGTGGGAAGAGACTTGCATCAGAAAGGCTTTTTATCTTATTTTATTTTTAATTTTTTTTAACGTTTATTTATCTTGAGACAGAGACAGCACAGAGCCCGACGCGGGGCTCGAACTCACGGACCGCGAGATCATGACCTGAGCTGAAGTCGGACGCTCAACCCACTGAGCCACCCAGGCGCCCCCAGAAAGGCTTTTTAAAAGATAACTCCGATTCTTAATAAGGGAAATGCAAATCGACTACACAATTTCTTCCCTATCGGATGGGCAAGCATTGTAAAGTTTGACCACACACTGTTGACTCTCATGTGCTGCTGGTAGGAGAGCAACGGGGTGTTTCCTCTGTGGAATGGGGTTTGGGCTCATCTAACAAAACTATAAATGCACTTACCCCCAAACGCAGCAATTTCATTCTTAGGAATTTACCCTGGAAATATTCATCTAAGCCATATAAAAATAATATGTATACGACTACTCGTTCTGGAATAATTTGTAATTGCAAAATACGGGCAATAATCTAAACGTACTTGTACACAAAGGAGGCTGTTTTAATAAAACTGTGCTATATCCACCTTGTGAAACACTAGGAGACTAGAAGAGAAAATGAGGAGAATCTCCTTGACTTAATATGGAGTGATTTCTAAGCTAGACTGTTGTGTTGTTTTTTTTTTTTTTTTTGTTTAAGTTTATTTATTTAGTTAAGTAATCTCTACACCCAACATGGGGCTCAGACTCATGCCCCCGAGATCAAGGGTGTTACGTACTTCTGACTGAGCCAGGCACCCCCATGTCTAAGCTACATTGTGATATAGGTGTCTATATGGAAACAACCTATATGTCCATCAATGGGTGACTGGATAAAGAAAATGTGGTGTGTGTGTGTGTGTGTGTGTGTGTATACATGTGTACACACAATGAAATATTAAGTCATATAAAAGAAGAAAGTTCTGCTGTTTGTGACAACATGGATGTACCCTGAAGGCATTGTGCTAAGTGAAATAAAGAAAGCTGGGGTGCCTGGGTGGCTCAGTCCGTTAAGCGTCCAACCTTGGCTCAGGTCATGATCTCGTGGTTTGTGGGTTCGAACCCCACATCAGGCTCTCTGCTGTCAGTGCAGAGCCTGCTTCAGATCCTCTGTCCCTCTCTCTCTGCCCCTCCCTGCTCAGGCTATCTCTCTCCCTCTCTCTCTCTCAAAAATAAATAAACATTAAAAAAAAGAAATAGAGAAAGCCAAATATTGTATGATCGCACTTATATGTGGAATCTAAAGAACAAACAAACAAACAAACTTACAGATACAGAGAACAGTTCAGTGGCTACTAGAGGCAGAAGGAGGAGAGTGTGTGAAATGGGTAAAGATGGTTAAAAGGTACAAATTTCCAGTTATAAGATTTTTTAAAAGTCCTGCGGGGGTGCCTGGGTGGCTCAGTTGGTTAAGCAACTGATTCTTGATTTCGGCTCAGGTCATGATCTCACAGTTCATGAGTGTGAGCTCCAAGTTGGGATTTGTGCTCACAGCGAGGATCCTACTTGAGATTCTCTCCCTCTCTCTGCCCCACCCCTGCTCACATACATGCTCTCTCTCTCAAAATAAATAAGTAAATAAAATGTACCCAAGAAATGGAAGAATTAGCATTAAAAAAAATCCTGGGGATGTAATGTAAAGTAATACAGCTAACACACTGTACTGTAAAAAAAATGTTTTTAATGTGTATTTTTGAGAGAGAGAGAGAGAGAGAGAGAGAGAGAGAGAGAGAATGTGAGCAGGGGAGGGGCAAAGAGAGGGAGACACAGAGTCTGAAGCAAGCTCCAGGCTCTGAGCTGTCAGTGCAGAGCCCTACGCAGGGCTTGAACTCATGAACTGAGAGATGGTGACCTGAGCTGAAGTCAGACGCTTAACCGACTGAGCCACCCAGGCACCCCCATATTGTACTGTATATTTGAAATTTGCTAAGAGAATAGATCTTGAAATTTCTTATTACAAGGAAAAATGTAATTACATTCAGCGATGGATATTAACTAAACTTAGAGTGGTGATGGTGTTACAACATATGCATATGTCAAACCATTAAGACGGGTGCCTGAAACGAATACAATGTGATGTCAATTTCAAAAAAAAAATGTGTATGAGGAGCAGAAGTGGGGGTGGGGAGGGAACGGAAGGAAATAAGCTAAACTGGATATCGGCTACCTCTTGACCAGGAAGTAGAACTGGGGGTTTGGGCTGGGGGGATGATAACTGAAAGAAGGCTTGCCTGACTCACTCTATAAATTTCTATATTACATAACTCTTTTCTTAAAGTCAGGTTTATTGGGGTATAATTTACATATAGTAAAATTCACCCCTATTAGACATACAGTTCTGAGTTTTGACAAATATAGTCATGTTACCACCACCAAAATCAAGACTTAAAATGTTTCCATTGCCCTCAAAAAAGGTTCTTCATGCACTTTTATGGTCCGTTCTTTCCCTCACCCCCAGCCCTTGATCCAATTTTTTTCCTTATAAAACTTTTGTATGGTAATAGCACATTTGTGTACTACCCATATAAACAAATGTTAATCTCAATAAGGTTATTTTTCCTCATCCCTTTTTCACACATGTTCATTTCAGGGGGGAAAAAAGACAGGAAATATAAACATGCAAATGGGAGGTAACTTCCAAAAACCTCTCGGTGCATATTTTTCCAACTTTCTCAAATAGACATTGAGCCGATCCAGGCAGCTCTGACACACTCCTTTAATATGTTTGCTTCCTACTCTCCGAATTGACTCACAGACTTTCATTTGCCTTAGTAATTGACTTGTTATCCCAACAGCCTTTATTGAATGAAGTAGTATGAGCTTCTGTGGTCCTCGTGATTGACGGAAGGATCTGTATCCTGACGGTGAAGGTGAGGTGAAGATAAGGGACATCTCAGAGGTAGACTGGACACAATTCAGCTGCTGGTTGGTTTGGATCGTGTGGGAGACGAGCACTAAATGGGGATGCTGAGGTCCGTCACTGAGTATTGAAAGTTTCATGATGTCATTGCAGAAACAGGAGAGGCTGGTTTTAGGGGCAAGATAATCGGTTTGGGTTTAGCATGTGGGGCTTGCAGGAGGCTCAGGTGTCATCAGAAATACCTCTCTGGATTTGAGAGAGGGTCAGGGATGGAGCTATGGATTTCAAATTCAACAACAAGAGATGGTTGTTGAAGTCAAAGTAGTAGATACAGTCACCAAGGGAAAAGTACAGAGGGGAAAATGGAGACTTGAAGGTGACCTTGTGAATAGCTCCATCTCAGGGGCAGTGGGAAAAAGAAAATATGCTGGTGATGGGGGAAAAAAGGAGGGGCCATCAAAGAGGCTGATAAACATTCAGAAAGTGAGTGTCAGAGAAGGGGCTGGAATCCACAAGGAGTTCAAGCCAAAGAGCGAGAACAGAATAAGAGCTGCCATCATTAAGATGGTTGTGCACATACATCAACACATTGGGGCCAGAGTTGGTCTGCAGAAAGTGAGAGAACAGAGCCTCCCAATCCTCTACAAGGACCCGAGACCCGTGGCTCTCACTTCCCTTGCACCCTTTTCTTCTTTGATCTGGGCGGGGGGTGGTGGGTGTAAGAACATGGAGGTCGGCAGGATGGTAGTCTCATCTGTTGAACAAGGAGGAAAACTCCAACCTCACACACTGTGTCCCAGCAAGTGTATAAATGTCACACACAAAAAAATCAGATGGGGCCCCTGACCCCCAAGCGAAAACCTGGGGTGGATAGAATAATTTGCACCAATTCCAGACTTCTCTGTTCTAAGTCACCTGAGCACCCGCTGCCTGGGGGCTTTTTCTAATTAATTTTCTAAACTATCATTTCTTTTTTTTATGTTTATTTTTGAGAGAGAGAGAGAGAGAGAGAGGGAGAGAGAGAGAGCAAGGGAGGGCAGAGAGAGACAGAGATACAGAATCCGAAGCAGGCTCAAGGCTGTGACTTGTCAGGGCAGAGCCCGATGCAGGGCTTGAACTCAGGAACCATGAGATCATGACCTGAGCTGAAGTCGGATGCTCAGCTGACTGAGCCACCCAGGCGCCCCTCTAAAGTATCATTTCTTTTTTTTTTTCTCAGTGAATTATTTTATTTTTTTAATTTACATCCAAGTTAGTTAGCATATAGTGCAACAATGGTTTCAGGAGTAGATTCCCTAATGCCCCTTACCCATTTAGCCCATCCCCCCTCCCACAACCCTTCCAGCAACCCTCTGTTCTCCATATTTAAGAGTCTCTTATGTTTTGTCCCTCTCCCTGTTTTTATAGGATTTTTGCTTCCCTTTCGTTATGTTCATCTGTTTTGTGTCTTAAAGTCCTCATGTGAGTAAAGTCCTATGATAGTTGTCTTTCTCTGACTGACTAATTTCATTTGGCATAATACCCTCTAGTTCCATCCACGTAGTTGCAAATGACAAGATTTCATTCTTTTTGATTGCTGAGTAATACTCCATTGTATATATATACCACATCTTCTTTATCCATTCATCCGTTGATGGACATTGGGCTCTTTCCGTACTTGGCTATTGTTGATAGTGCTGCTATAAACGTTGGGGTGCATGTGTCCCTTCAAAACAGCACACCTGTATCCCTTGGATGAATACCTAGTAGTGCAATTGCTGGGCCATAGGGTAGTTCTGTTTTTAGTTTTTTGAGGAAACTCCATACTGTCGTCCAGAGTGGGTGTACCAGCTTGCATTCCCACCAGCAGTGCAAAAGAGATCCTCTCTCTCCGCATCCTCGCCAACATCTGTGGTTGCCTGAGTTGTTAATGTTAGCCATTCTGACAGGTCTGAGGTGGTATCTCAGTGTGGTTTTGATTCGTATTTCCCTGATGATGAGTGATGTTGAGCATTTTCTCATGTGTCGGTTGGCCGTCTGGATGTCTTCTTTGGAGAAGTGTCTATTCATGTTAAAGTATCATTTCTTAACGCATATATTCTGTTTTTTGTACTCAACATCATAGCAATTTAGACATTTTTTTTTAATGAGTTGCTTTACAAATACTCTATAGCTTCATGTTCTTTTTCCCCTGTTGGGGGCTTATGGATATCTTTCCTTTCTTTGGTGTCCTGGATAACTAGAGAGTGGGCTTTGGCCAACAGGGAGGAAGTGAAGGTCACCCTCTGCACGGGAGTCTTGTCTAGCATAGAGCCACTAACAGAGTTTCTCAATAACCCCAATCACTCACTGCCTACCCTACCGGTCTAGAGGCACCCCACCCAGCAGATTTGTTTCGTGCTCATTCAAGTTACCCACAAGTAACTCAGGCCCAACAGCAGCAAGGCCAGATTATGACTCAGAACCCCAAAGCACGTTATTGTCCTCATAGTTAATTGGCACCTTTTGCCCTGATTGCTTTACCTGAAATGGCCAAGAATGGATGTCTAGGTCCAGCTGTGAGCAGCTGGTCTCTGCCAGGCCGGGAGCTGGCATTGGATGACAAGCTGGCACTGAGAAAGGGCGGAGGCCATACCGGGTAAATCAGCCGAGAAGCAGAACCGTAATAGTCTACCACCAGCACCCCACAACACACGTGCATGGAGCGGCAGCTCGTGAAATGTTTTTTATGTGCTCTCCTTCGGGTTTCACCCAGCCCTTAAGGCAGCCAGGCCAGGGGGCCTATTAAATCGCAATTTTACACAAAAAGAAGCAAAGTATTCATAGCACCATTCACAAGAGTCAAAAGGTGGAAACACTGCAGATGTCGTTCAACTGGTGAATGGATCAACCAAATGTGGTCTGTCCATAGAGGGCGGGAATGTTGTTCAGCCTGAAAAGGGAATCAAGTGCCGATACGTGCTACAACACGGATGAACCTCGAAAAAATGATGCTAAGTACAAATAAGCAGACACAAATATATTGTACGATTCCATTTATATTAAATATCCAGAATAGGCCAATCCACAGAGAGGGAAGGTTACTGGTAGCCAGGGCCTAGGGTGGGGTTGGGGGCAGAAGGAAATGGGGGTGACTGCTAACGGGCACAGGGTTTCCTTTTGGGGTGATGAAAATGTTTGGGTCGAGGTGATGGTCGTACAACATTGTGAACTAAATGCCACTGAATTGTACGTGTTAAAACAGTTTAAATGATACATTTTATGTTATGTGAACTCTAATTCAATTTTTATAAAAGTGAAAGAAATCAGCGTTCAGTAGCTTAAGAAACTTGCTAAAGTCACTGGGGCCAGTGTCCAGACCCAAAGTAGATTCGGGGCTTCTGAGTCACAAATCAATGGTTCCATCTCTGGTAACTGTGATCTGTTTTGTTTTGTTTTTTTCCCTCTACGTTTGGGCGCTTTTTTGGATTCTATACATAAGTGAGATCATACACCTTAAACTCACACAGAGCTGTGTATCAATTATATCTCAATAAAACTAAAACAAAACAAAAAAACACCCAAACTCAGTGCTTCGTCTCACACAACCTGCCTTTCAGCAAACCAAACAACCAGCCAATGAAAAACCTAGGGTTTGTGCCACAGTGAATGAGGCCCATATTCCATGACCCGTGGGATAAAAAGATAGTACCTTCAGATATCCCAACAGCGGCAAAATGTTTAGTATTCAGATGAGTGCTTAAAAGGGGTATGCAACTGTATGTTTTCTGTGTGCACACGTATGCTAGAGGCAAATGTGTGTTTATGTTTACTGGTATAATTATTAGCAGATATTGGGTTTGTCCTGCGTGCTAAGTGCTGGAGACTCAAACCAACACGAGAAACATTCCCTGCCTCCAGCGCTTCTCGTTAGGGACCAGTCTAGGTAGGGGCTGGGTAACAGCACAGGACGCTGTATGCTGAGAATACTCTCTGGAGAGGTGGTCCTGGAACGGCGGGGTCAGGCCAGCCAGGTGGAGAGACAGAAGGATCTCTCCCTCTGAAGGAGAGGGAGGCGAGTTTGAGGAGGTACTTCGGGATTACATCCCAGGTCGAATTCATATCTCACGGTGTTTGCCAGAGGGAACCTCTGGCAGTTTCTGAGCAGGGCGATGCCACGCACTGAGTGAAATGTTCGTTCTTCGTGGTGTTGAAGGGGGACTGGAAGGGCTGGGGCTTGGAGGAAAAGAGACTGTCAGAGCCATTGCAGGAGTCAGCGTGAGGGGAGAATCCGAGTTAGAGAGTGAAGTTCAGTTTCGGCAAATATTTACTATGCGCCTCCAGCGTCAGAAGCTCTGTTCGGAGCAAAGCAACAACCACATAGGCAAGACGGGGCCTTGAGCTGCTCATGTCCAGTGGCAATGGAAGAAGGAGCATTTAACCTTAAAGTGAAAGAGAACTCGGCTCCCACCTGTACTCCTCATTAGCAGTGTGATTTGGGGTCTCATTTTCCTCATCTACCAAAGATTTAAGATTGAGCCATAGTCCTTCTCTTGGGCCACTTTCAACTTTAACATTTCTTTGCTTTTTAAAAATTTTTAAGTGTTTATCCATTTAAAAAAATCTTTTTAATGTTTATTTTTGAGAGAGAGAGACAGAGACAGAGACAGAGTATGAGCGGCAGAGGGGCAGAGAGAGAGGGAGACACAGAATCCAAAGCAGGCTCCAGGCTCTGAGCTGTCAGCCCAGAGCCCGATGCGTGGCTTGAACTCACAAACCGTGAGATTATGAGCTGAGCCGAAGTTGGATGCTTAACCGACTGAGGCACTCAGGTGCCCCTTAACTTTAACATTTCTAAAATGAAAAGGAAGTGAGAGGCGCCTGGCTGGCTCAGTTGGAGCTGTGAGCAACTCTTGATCTCAGGGTCATGACTTCAAACCCCACATTGGGTATAGAGATTACTTGAATAAAATAAACGAACTTTAAAAAAAAATAAAAGGAAAAGGAAATATAGGAGATGCCTTTTAAAGGAGGAGGGTGTGGCATGGAGGTTGGGTGACTCTAAGGTTTTGGATGTTGGGGCCAGGTGAGCGGTAATATCATGATCTTGGGTGGCTCAGTTGGTTAATAAGAAGAAATAAGGCAGTCCGAAAGGGGCTGCTGACCTAAGGGAAAGCTGAATTCAACTTTTCCTTTGCAATAGTTTTTTTAAGCTTCCCAATACTTAAAAGACAAAAGCTGTCAGTCAAAATCGTTTTAAAAACGCACTGTTCACTGATTACAAGAGAGAAATCTAAACATATGATTATGGAAAAAGTAAAAGTAAAAAAAAAAAGAGCACGAACAAATATATACTAGACTTGTGCTTGCCAAAATACAGCTGGTATAGGAATATTAAATAGACAGAAAAGCAGAAATCATTAAAAGAGATGAACAGATTTACTCTGTAATGATAAAAGGTTAAATTCACAGGGAAGGTGTCACAACTTTGCATTTTTTTTGCAACGAATAATAAGGCCCCATATATATGTATATATGCATATATATTTTTTAATTGAATTTATTTTTTTAATTTACATCCAAGTTAGTTAGCATATAGTGCAACAATGATTTCAGGAGTAGATTCCTTGCCCGCCCCAGCTTGTGCTCTAAGTCTCTGAAAAAATAAATAAATGTAAAAAAAATTTTTTTTTTAAAGAATGCTCATAGGGGCGCCTGGGTGGCTCAGTCGGTTGAGTGTCCGACTTCAGCTCAGGTCACGATCTCGCGATCCATGAGTTCGAGCCCCGCGTCGGGCTCTGGGCTGATGGCTCAGAGCCTGGAGCCTGCTTCTGGTTCTGTGTCTCCCTCTATCTCTGACCCTCCTCCATTCATGCTCTGTCTCTCTCTGTCTCAAAAATAAATTAAAAAAAAAATAAAAAAAAATGCTCATAATAGAAAAGAAAAAAGAAAAAAACTCAAGCAAAGAAAATGGGTAAATAAATTCATATAGTGGAATATGACGCTGCTCTGAAAACTGGTGAACTACAGTGACCCTCAACAGCATGGATAAATCTTTTTTTTTTAATTTTTTTAAGTTTATTCATTTTTGAGAGACAGAGAGAGACAGAGCATGAGCAGGGAAGGGGCGGGAGAGAGAGGGAGACAGAGAATCCGAAGCAGGCTCCAGGCTCTAAGCTGTCAGCACAGAGCCCGATGTGGGGCTCAAACTCACGAACTGTGAGATCATGACCTAAGCCGAAGTTGGACACTCAACCGACTGAGCCACCCAGGCGCCCCCAACATGGATAAATCTTAAAATGATATTGAGTCAAACATGCAAGGCCAAATAAAGTAAAATACAGTATCATGTGATTTTCATAAAACTCAAAACTAAGCTGATCTAAATAATACATTGTATAGGCATATACACAGATGTGATAAAAATATTTTTAAAGTTCATTTATTTATTTTGACAGCGAGAGTGAGGAAGGGGCAGAGAGAGGGAGAGAGAGAGAATCCTAAGCAGGCTCCACACTGTCAGTGCAGAGCCCTATGTGGGGCTCGAACTCACGAACCACAAGATCATGACCTGACTTGAAGTCAGACGGTTAACTGACTGAGCCACCTAGGTGCCCCAGACGTGATAAAAATATTAAAAATAAAAAGCAAAGGAAGGATAAGCACAAAAGCCAGCACCGTGATTACCTCTTGGGGAGAGGCAGAGAGATGAAAGTTTTGGAGTATAGAGGTACGTGCAGGTGTTTTATAATGTCCCAGCTCCCAGGTTGGGAGGCAAATTCACTGAGTTGAATACATTCTTTTTGCTTTGAAATTTACATACACTCTTTTGTTTGCTTTCAGAATATTTTTAAAGATTAAAGAATTAAAGATAACAAAATAATGTTTAGCCCACCATGCACACTATTTTTTTTTCCACTGAAAATGTCCTGGAGATTATTCCCTATCAGTACATACAGATCTACCTGGTTCTTCCTAACGGCTACATAACCTTTCACAGTGTGAATGCATCATCGGTTATTCAGTTAATCCTCCATTATGATGAACACTGGGGTTGTTTCTAACCTATAAGCAGTGTTGCAATTAATACTATTACATACACATCCTTATACAGTATATCTGTAAGGTCAAATTTCTATAATTGGAATTACTATGGTAAGTGTGTTACGATTCCGAATAGATGCCTTAAACTACTTGGTCAACTTCAGGTGTTTAAGGCAATGGTGTAACATGCAAACGGCGAAGTCCCGAAGACTGCTTTTGCACAGGCAAGGTATTTGGAACAGAAGAGGTGTGGAAATGGGGTGAGGGTGACTATGCATTCACCACTTGAGAAAAACATTTGTGACCTAAGGCTTCCAGGCCTGTTGGACAGCAGTTCCACCCAGACTAAGCCCAACTCTTGCCTACTCCCTGAGGACGCACCGGGAGAGAAGTAGAAGGGAGGGAAGAAAGGGACAAGTGTCCTGAACTTGGATACCTCTACTGTTCGGGTGGCCCCTAAGGCCTCTGGGCCAGGCTTTCTCACAGGGCCAGCTGGGCACAGGTGCCCAGTCCCAGGAGAGCACAAAGGTGACCCTGAAAATATCTTCCTGAGAGAGACAGATGCTAGCTGGATTCTCTGTTCTCCCCTCGGGGTCCTCCCCCCTCTCCCCAGGACAAGATTAGAATGAGGCAGTCACTCTGGGTGCACAATTTTTGTCTGTGCCCAAAACACTTCACAATCAAGATAAAGAATATTTTAACGCAGTGTTTTTAAAAATTTGAAATTAATGCAAAAAATCCACGGTGAACACAATACCAGAAATGTAAATATTGAAGACAAGAGCCAATCGTGCACTTAACCAGCTTGCTTCTCTCGCCTCACTAGCCCTGGTTCCAATAAAACTTTATTTACAAAAACATGATTTAAAATCTATTCTATATTGTTGTGATAAAATATACACAATGTAAAAGTTACCATTTTAATCATGTTTCAGTGTACAGTGGTATTAAATAGTACATTCACGTTGTTGTGAACATCTTTTAAATATTACATTAAAATATTATATATTGTGATTACCGGCTTCGAGGGCGTCCGAGCCCAGAGCCTCACTCGCCTTACTCGAGTCCTCGCCCTGCCTCCCCCACTCCTCGGCCCCTCTAGGAGCCTGAGAATCGAAAGCTGCAAATTTCTCCCAAAAAGACAGCAGCAGAAGAGTTATTCCAGTAGCGATCACGCCACCGAGGATGTCCGTCCAGGCAGCCACCCGCGACAGGAAGAGTTGCTCCGCCTGCATCCGCCCGTCCCCTTCGATCTCTTGCGACGGGACACACCTGGCCGGCGCGCCCTCTACCTGCCCGGGGCCACCTGGCTGCCCGTCCCCTTCCTCCCCCCGCAGCGGGTGCCCAGCCCCGCACGCGTCGCCCAAGCTTCCTGCGGGCCAATGGGGAAGAGGGCGCCTCCGGGCTCGAGCAGCGTCCGGCCGAGCGGCCAATAGGAGAGCGGCATGCAAATGAGCAGGTGCGGTGGCGGCCGGCCCGTCAAGGCGGCCGCGGCTCCGGGGATGTTAGAAGCAAGCTGGGCTGCCGCCGAGCAGAAGCCCGGGCTTCCAGCTGCGAGCTCCGCTCTCCCGCCATGGCCCCCGCTCCGCCCCCCGCCGCCTCCTTCTCACCCGCCGAGGTCCAGCGGCGCCTGGCGGCCGGCGACTGCTGGGTCCGCTGCGGGGCCCGCCTCTACGACCTCACTGGCTTCGTGCGGCACCACCCGGGGGGCGAGCAGCTGCTGCGGGCGCGGGCTGGAGAGGATGTTAGCGCCGACCTGGACGGGCCGCCGCACCGGCACTCGGCCAACGCGCGCCGCTGGCTCGAGCAGTACTACGTGGGCGAGCTGCAGGGAGACCCTCAGGTACAGCCCGGCCCGGGGTCGCACCCCTCTACTCGCCTTCCCCCCTCCCCCACTCTCCCCTCGCCGGCAAGCCAGATTCACCTGCCCTCTAGGAGGACCCAAGGTGACAGCCTCCGCCCTCACCTTCGCTTCCCCCTTCTCTCCAGGTAACAGGTCACGACCGGTCCCCCTCACCAGGACTTGCCCTTGCTCTCCAGCATTTCCCCTGACCGGCTTCTATCTGCTCCCTCCTTCCTACTTGTTCCTTCTGCAGCCTCTGCCATCTGACAATTTGGATCACCTTTTACCAGCCACGCACACTCTCAATCTTTCCTTTCTTTCCTGTTCCCTTATCAGCCTCTCCCCCTTTGCATCCGTCCTTCACTTCTGTTGAATAATTGCTTCATCCTCACCTGTGCTCCCCTCCCCACCTCACCCTGCTCCTGCTTCCAAAAGTTACGGATCCGTTACCCTTCTCAGCCAGTCTGGATTTCCTGGTGCTGCCCTATCCGGCACTAGGGCTTCCCTGGATCGCTAGAGGTTAGGGCAGTGTCCGGGGTGGACTATGTCCTTCCATCCCTCAGTATTGCTTGTCTTGGATGCTGGCATGGGAGTCCAAAAGATCGAAATGACAAGACTAAGCTAGTTTTTTAGAGGAGGGGGGATTAGCACCGTGAACAGCATGCTGCCATGCGGTACAGCCTCATTTCGGTAGTTAAACCTCCAACTGATCCTGGGGTAGATTTGTTATCCCTATTTTATGATGTGGAAACTGAGGCTCGAGCAGGCTCTGTAATTTGCCCAAAGTCAAAGAGCTAGTTAGCGCAAAAGCCAAATGTACCTGGCTGCAAAATCGATTCCATCTCCATCCCAAGGATCTCTGGGATATGGGAGATGGCCCCTATCCACAGGGCTGCAGGTAGGCCGAGCCAGAGGCAAACTGCCTCCTTGGGCCTTCCCCAGGTTCAGCTGTAGGACTGGTGACAGCGGGGCCATCGTGCTTGGGCATTACGCTGACAGCCGCTCCCTGCTTCTAGCTCTTGCTTTCAGGGTGGGCCCAGCAAATGCTTTTAGATCTTTGGATAAAAGGACTTGCCTCTCACTGTTCCTGGCGGCTCTGCACTGGACCACCTTGTTTAATACTTCAGTCACTTCTTCACTCACTGGCTTGGTCCCTTGATGGTTACCAGCATTGAGCTGGGTAGGCCTGGAGAGGCGCCAGTAATCAGCACCAATACAGTCTTCGTAGAGCAAACAGGCTAATGAGGGACCGTACTAACTGCATAGTAATTAATTACCTAGTGCTATCAGAATATGGATTTGGAGGTGAGAAGTTGAAGGAGAGCTTTCTTGAGAAAGTAGCATTTGGACTGAGAGCTAACCATAGATAGGGTATTAGCCTGGTGAAGTGTGGTGGGAAGAACATTCCAGACAGAGGGAACAGCATGTGCCAAGGAAGGCTTTGAAGGGTAAGGGCTCAGCAGTCAAGGGACAGAAATAAATCCAGTGTGGCCAGAGGCTGGCGGGCATGGAGAGAGAAGGGGGAGGAGACCAGAGGTCAGCCAGGGCTACATCACGCAGGGCCTCCTAGGTCGTGGGCAGGATTTGGGACTTGATTCTAAGAAATGACAGAAAGCCAGGGAAGGGATTCAGGAAGGGGTGTGGTGTGGTCAGATTTGCATCTTTGGAAGATCGCCCTGGCTACAGTGTCAAAAGGAATGCAGGGAGCCCAAGTGGGTGTGAGGAGGCCAGGCAGGAGGCCACCGCGTGGACTGGGCAAGAGGAGAAGGCACGATGGTGGCTGTGACCAAGCGCAGAACGGGGTGGAATTGGAGAGATTTCATAGGTAAAGCACCAGGGCTCAGCGTTCTGCAATGGGAGCCCAGCTGAATCTTGGAAGTTGGCGTTTGGTGCCAGGTCCTGAAGGGGCAGAGGTTTAGCCGTGGATACAACTGAAGCTGAGTGCAGGAAATGAGAGGTTGGGACCGGAACACTAGAGACTTCCAGGCTTGTGATGGCTACTGGGAGCCACCCTCCAAACTCCCAACCCACCCCCCTTCCCCAACAGTTGCCCTAGATGGCCCCACCCCCCATGCTTTTGCTTTGCTCTGCCCTACCTGACCCTCAGGGAGGACTCAGAGAAGACAGCGACCAAATTTGATATCTACCCCTGCACTCCCCTGTTACCCCAAGGGTCCCAATGTGGCCATGTTGCAGGCATCTTTATATCTGAGCCCCAGTCTGAGGATATGGGAAAAAAACCTAAAAACTAGTAACACACTTAAAAACCCATGGCTCAGTTTCCGTAGTGTAGTGGTTGTCACGTTCGCATCACAAACCCATGGTCAGACTTGACCAGGAGCCATACTTACCCATACTGCCGTGGCCTGTCGGCTTCTGTCTGTAGATTTCTATCCTGGAAACTGGTATAATGTTGTCTTTAAACTGAGGGAGAAAGGTAGTCAGAGGAGAAATCTGGAATGTACCTGTACCTGTACTGAGAGAAGCCCTCTTCTTAAGGCCTGAACGGAGACTTTCTGTTCTTTTTTCTGGCTAAGCCCTTCAAGCACCCCCTATATTACTTCCTTCACCTCCCTTCTCTCCTCCTGCCAGGCCATGGATGCTGACTTCTGTTGAGCTCAGAGCCTAGCTTCTGTAATGTGAGGACCAGGTGGGGTGATGGGAAAGGAAATGTCATGACCCAGCTCTTTGTTTGGAGTTCATTTCTGAATCGTGCCCCTTGGAGGGGTCCTTGAAGGAGAGTGTCCTGGGGCTCTGCTGTGAAATCTCCAGGGAGAAGTCCCGGTCCCTTTGGTTTCCCCTGTTCCCCAATTTGCCACACACCCCCTCACACACCCGTGTGTACTCTGACACACACATTCACACTCACGCAAAGGCACACACACACACACACATAAAACAAGTCAAACTCGTTTCAGCCAACATACTGTGGGGATGAAACAAAGTCTGCTGTGGCCGTGGTCTCGGACTTGAGAAAGCTGAGCTGCCTGCCCTGAGCAAGTGACAGAGCTATGGCTGAGCAGAGAAGTCAGGCCCCCTTCTCCTCCTGGGCCCTCAGGGGCTAACAGGGTCAAGCTGCTCAGTCCAAGCTCAGATACGAGCAGCGCTCTTCCAACTGGAGCTCATGTTGTTAGTGGCACATGAGGTCCATTTACTGAGCTGCAACCAGCATTTAAAAGGAATAAATAGGAAAGGAAGGAACTTTGGGTTCAAATCTCCTCCCAAGATCGTAGATACTGTGTTTCCTGGACTTGCGTCATCCATGAATCACTGTCAAGTTTTGTTTTTTTTTTTCTGAATTCGTATACCCCTCGAACTATTATATGTAATATTTAAGTAGACTCACTTTTTATTTTACCATTTACTCACCCTAAGCAATAATACCAGTGAAATCACAAGTTGTACATGCAATTTAAAACAGAGAGCTATTAAGGTAGGAAAGGCTCATCCCTTGTATTCCCTAAAATCATCTTGGGTACCATCAGTGGAGTGGATATCATACTTCAGAAAGAAGAATAGCTTCTCCTTTTTTTAAAAAAATTAATTAATTTATTTTGAGAGACAACAGGGGAAGGGAGAGGGGAAAGAGAATCCCAAGCAGGTTCCGTGCTGTCAGCGCAGAGCCCAACTCAGGACTCGATTTCACAAACCATGAGATCATGACCTGAGCCGAAATCAAGAGTCAGATGTTTAACAGACTGAGCCACCGAGGCACCTGGGGTTCTGTGGGTCATTTTCTGGGACTGGTGAAAGAGATGAATTTGTATGTAAAGTATACATGGTTGTGCCTTTTTCTAGTGAGAGAGCTACAGCTTTTATGATAGTCCAGCCAGGATCCTCCCCTCCCTCTGAACCTGCCGTCAAGAGGCTAATAACTGGGAAAGGGTGGTTCCTACCTCCCCATCTTACACACACGGATGCCCCAGCCATTGTTGTCAGGTAACCCGGATGTCTGAGTATCTCTGGGTGCCGTGTCCTAATGCCACAGGGTGCACCCGTCTCTGGGCGGCTGAGAAGTCCTCGGCCTCTGCCTTGTGTGGTTCTGCCAGCCTTTGGAGGCTGGCCATTCAGAGCTCCAGGGCTTGAGTAACTCAATGGGTAGGATATCTAAGTGCAGGAGGACTCAGAGTTCCCACCCCGCCGCCGAAACTGCCCTTGTCGAGGTCATCGGGACCTTCGCCTCACTGAAGCCGGTCACCAGTTTGCACCTTGCCTCACCTGGCCTGGCAGCAAGTTTTGATGTGGTCACCAATTTCCTTCCTTGATACAATTTCTTCATGGGCTTCCCGAGACCACACCCTTTAGTTTTCCACTATCATTTCCTGTGGCTGCTGTAACAAATTGCCATAAACTCCGTGACTTAAAGCAACACAAATGTGTTCTGTCACGGCTTAGAGTTCAGAAGTCAAAAATAAGTCAGTAGGGCAGACTTCCTTCTGAAGGTTCGAGGGAAGAATCCATTTTCTTACCTTTCCCAGCTTTTAGAAGCTGCTGGTATTCCTTGGCTCGTACCCCCCTCCCAGCAATTGCATTGCCCCAACCTTTGCTCTCATGTCTCTTCTCTGACTCTCGTGCCTCCATGTTTTACTTCTAAGGACCCTTGTGATCACACTAAGCCCACCAGAATCATCCAGAAAGCCTCCCCATCTCAAGGTCCTAAATTTAATCATATCTGTGAAGTCCCTTTTGCCATGTAAGGTAACATATCCACAGGCTCCAGGTATTGGGACACAGACTGGGGAGGAGGGCTGCTCTACCTACCTCACCACCTGTAGCCCCCTCCCTGGTTGTTACTTCTCAGTCTCCGTTGCTCATTTCTCTTGCTCCTCATTTCAAAGAAACATTCGCAAAGTTGAAACGGAATCATACAATGTGCACTCTGCCGGATGGCTGCTTCCACTCAACACTATGTCATGGGAGATTATCTGTGTTTTCCCTCCTCGGAACAGCAACTATCCCCATTCTGTCCTGGAGAATCCAGGGCTGTAGAAGGGGGGGAAACGGGGACTAACTAGAAGGACAGAGTGGATGGCTTGCACAGACCACACACTGATCTGCGTGAATTTCCTGGTCTTCCTTCCAGGATGTCTCCCCACGACTCCCCTACTTTGGCCAGAGCCCCGCTCCGCTCATTCTTACAGCAATCTCCCAGGCAGGTCTCTCCCTGCCAGTACTTCCTACACCCTACTGCCTGGGACCTTTTCGTGTTACAGCAGTAATCCTAAGCCCTCGCGGGCTCCTCACCGCCACCCGGTTTAAGTCCAGTTCCAATGCTGCTTCTTCCACAGAGCTCCCCGCACTTTGCCCGTACCTGTGTTACAGTGCTCATGATGTTCTTCCTTATTTACTGTATTTTCACTGTGTGTCTTATCTCCTCAACTAAACTATATACCCCCACCCCCAGAACTGGACTCGTGTGATTCATCTGGGTTTCTTTAGGACACAGTAGCACACTGACGAATGCCAACAGAAACCAATCAGTGTTTGAATAAATGAATGACTGCGCTGCTTGGGAAATTGAGGCATGTGCCCTACTGAAAAGGAAAGCGGGCGGTGGCGGGCGGGGAGGTGGGGGCGGCGCCTGGGTGACTCAGTTGGCCGACTGTCTGATTCTTGATCTGAACTCAGGTCATACGTGATTGCGCAGTTCGTGGGCTTGAGCCCCACATTGGGCTCCATGCTGACAGCATGGCGCCTGCTTCAGATTCTCTCTCTCCCTCTCTCTCTGCCCTTCCCCCACTTGTGTATGCTCGTTTTCTCTCTCTCTCTCTCTCTCTCTCTCTCAAACTAAATAAACTAAAAAAAGAAAATGAAAATGAAAGTGGTAATATTAGCACACACAAGATACTTCAAGAATTACAAAGTTAAGTCTCTTTCCAGTTCCTCTTTTTGGCTAAAGGAGTTGGGAGTTTGATGGGAAGGATGGAGGGCTATCAAGTGAATCACTCATTTCTGACTTCGCCCTCAGTTATTCTCAGCCAGAGAGAGTTGACAAAATGTCTTCCATACCAGGCTACTGCCATTCACCCATGCCCATGAGTCTGCCTGCAAGACAAGAAGTGAACCATAGACAATCCCAGTCAAGGGGCGCCTGGGTGGCTCAGTCGGTTAAGCATCTGACTCTTAATTTCAGCTCAGGTTATGATCACGTGGTTTGTGAGTTCATGCCCCACCTGGGGCTCTGCACTGACGGTGCAGAGCCTGCTTGGGATTCTTTCTCTCTCCCTCTCTCTCTGCCCCTCCCCTTCTCATTCTCCCTCTCTCTCAAAAATGAATAAATAAACTTAAAAAAAAAAGAAAAAAGAAAAGAAAATGTCAGTCAAGAGCCTCCTTTGCTGTCAAGGCTGTGGCCAGCCCCATGTGGCTGTAAGTGCCTGTATGACGTGCTCAGGCAGGACCTGGGCTGCCTGGATTTCCAGTTCCGTTTACTCTTCCCTGTGTCTTGTCATGCAAATCTCTCTAAAGTGTGTGTCTCGGAACAGTAGTTCCCAATCTTCTCTAATCGCCACTCATCTTGCACGATATGATGTATAAACCTCGGACTTAGGATTTTTTGTTGTAAAGCATAATTCTCCAAATACTTTGTTTTCTTGCTTTGATTGTATATAGCAAAATATTTAAATACCGGTACCAGATAAACAAATTTGGGGGGATTTGAAGTATTTGAACTGTGATTCATATAGATACATCGTAAAGTCCTGTCATAGGAAAACTAGTAGTCAGAAATTCCGTTGATAAAGAACATGTGACTACACACGTAGACTAAACCATGCAATCTACAACAAACTTGACTGATAATTACCAACATGAAGTAGTCTTAATTTCTCCTTTAAAGGGAACAGAATTTCAAAGGAGTAGAGTTCTGGTTCTCTACATTTTTTCTGTGCCCATTAGAACCTTCTCAACATTGCTTAGCATTGCATGATGCTCAGATTTCCCCCTGGAAAGTGGAATCAGGGTTTTTAGGGATCTCTAGTAATGGCTAGTTTTAGTTTTATAAGTTCCAGATGTTAATGGTCCATAATAACCCACTTAGTTCCTAAGATCTAGTCCTTAGCCTTCTATCATAATGAAAGGCTATGAAACGGGCATCATTTATCCACAAGGATGAAAGATAGACCTCCAATCTTTAAGTCAATTCAAGGCCCCCACTGTGAGACTGACTGCTATGGAGGAATATTAAGGGTCACCTATATGGGACTGAATCAAGACTCTGTGATCCTGTACACCACCCCCCACAGGCCAGAAAAAGGTCAGACTAACCTGATTTAGTGGTTATCCCAGCAAGACCCATTGGCCTGCCAAGTGTAATGGCTTTTGCAGGTTGGAAAACAAGGTGTCATAAAAAATTCAGTTGTTCCTTAGACCTACATGGGAAAGTCTTTGACTCCTAGGAAAGAAGGTCACTTGAAATGAATCTACTTTTTTTTTTAATGTTTATTTTTGAGAGAGAGAGAGAGAGAAGAGTGCAAGCAGGGGAGGTGCAGAGAGACAGGGAGACACAGAATCTGAAGCAGGCTCCAGGCTCCGAGCTATCAGCACAGAGCCCATCACAGAGCTCAAACCCACGAACAGTGAGATCATGACCTGAGCCGAAGTTGGATGCTTAACCGACTGAGCCACCCAGACGCCCCAAAATGAATCTACTTTAAATGAAGACCAAACTTTCATAGAAAATGGAGCAGGGGTTTGGGAGAGGGGAAGCGATTATTTTTTTAAAATGAAACGGAAGGGGTACCTGGCCGGCTCAGTTGGTAGAGCATGCAACTCTTGATCTCGGGGTCATGAGTTTGAGCCCCACATTGGGTGTGGAGATTACTTTTTTAAAAAGGAAAAATTTAATAACAATTAAAAAATAAAAATGAAACTGAAAATTGTTTTAGTTTATTTTAACCTGACAGCAAAATTAAGATTGCATTCGTGGGCAGGTCCTTTAATTGAGCAAATACCGAATCAAGCGGTGTGCTTTTTGTGCACATGTGTGGTTTTTCTGACAAAACTGTATGAAAGTGACAGTGGGACATTCCAAACTTCACATTGTTCACAGCATGATCATAAAGAGAGTCATTTTAGCTAGAGTATTTAAGAGCTGAGGATCTTTCTTGATCCTGTGATAAACAGGTCATTCATTCATTCTCTTTTGAAGAGCCTCGTCCTTTGTGGGTAACCTGTGTTTCAGCGTCAAACAGCCCAACTTTGCCAAATCCTTATTTTGCAGTAGAATTGTGAGCAAAACAGTTTTCTTCAGTTTCACTGACTTCATTAAATTCTTTGTATTTTTGCATTAATTTTTTTAAATTTTTTTCATTTTTACCATTTATTTATTTTTGAGAGACAGAGAGACAGAGCATGAGCAGGGGAAGGGCAGAGAGAGGGAGACACAGAGTCTGAAGCAGGCTCCAGGCTCTGAGCTGTCAGCACAGAGCCCGATGCGGGACTTGAACTCACAAACTGCGAGATCATGACCTGAGCTGAAGTCAGACACTTAACTGACTGAGCCACCCAGGCGCCCCTTGGCATTGATTTTCAATTTCACTTTGCAGTGAGCTTGCATTTCGTTACACTGTATATTGTCAGATGATAGCAACCCCAACCATCACTTTGCCTAGGTAGACTGGGGATTTGGGGGAGGCGGTGGTCAATCTGAGCAGGAATCAAATTCATAAATGGTCAGCTGACTTGTGAATAGCTGTACATTAAGAGGATTTTTGCCATTCTTTGCAACTTGGATGTTCAGGGACTCAGATAAAGAACACTTGGATAATAACGATGCCTCTAGGACTAATAGTAACACATCCAAATTTGTATAGCAATTTACATTTTTCTAGATATTTCTCATAGATTTCTAGTTGAACCCTCAAGGTAGGTGGGGCAGATATCCATTCTCCCATTTCATAGATGAGAGACCTATAGTTCTGAGAGATCCCGCAATGTGGCTGGTCTCTAGGTGCCCAGTATTTCCAGTGCATACACATTAGGGACAAATCTTAGGCATGAGATTAAACCAAGGGGCATCTTTTTCTTACTGATTTATAATCACTCCTTACATGTAAAGGATATTAACCATTCCCATCATATGTATTACTATATTTCCTTCAGTTATTTGTCTTTTGACTTGTCTAATGTTTTTTTCTCTATTTAAATCTTTAAAATTAAACCTTTAAAACATAAAACATTGTTTTATCATTCTTAGAAAGGACACCTCTACTTAAGATTTTGTAGTTGCCTAAATTTATTATCTACCTGAAATTTTTTTGATATCAGGAAAAAAATAGAGAGTATTTTAGGTTTGTATTTTTCAGATGACCAGCTGGTTATCCCAATAGATTTATGAAATAATTGTTTTTCCCACTGGCTGAAAAAAACACCTTTATCACACATCAACCATTCACAGATATACTTTGGTCCATTTGGGGGCTTTATTCTGTTCCAATGAAATCATTCGTTTTTCTTTAGGTTTTAACCATTAAGGTTTCCTCCCCCCACCGCCTTCCTTCTGTTCCATTCCAGCCAGGATTTTGCTGTCACATGGTCCACCAGAGAAAGCAAAGGGCAGGACAGGGGCTGAGCATCATTTCTGGGCCATGTTGCTGGTGCTGGGGAAACAGTCTGACTTTCAGCGACTGGGGCTGCCTGGCCTGCCCTGGACCCTGAGGTCGTGTGGCGAGAGCCCGGAGGGAGTTCAAGGAAGCTCACGCAGGCGACAGGCCCCAGGCACCAATACTGGAAGGGAGGGAGGCATCCAAAGTGGGTGTCCAAGCGGTCATGGAATGGTAGCGATTTCAGCAGGGAATGCAGGGGCGGGGAGGGGTGTGGTGAAAGCGGCATTGCCGCTGGAGCTCTGCACACGGATGGGTCCTGTGTGCCCACCCTGCAGTGTGTCCGCAGCCCCTGGCTGGAGGCTGGAAGAGCAGTGAAGCAGCTGTATTTGCTAACAGGGAACCTGGTGTCTTTCTTGCAAAGCGCTGTAAATCTCCACCTCTTGTCCCTCCGGCCAAGGGTCATGGATGCTTTTGCCCCCACCTCCCTTCATCAAGATCAAGTGAGAAGCTTATTAAAAAAAGATTCCTGGGTCTTTCTGGACTGACGGAAATGTCCTGCATCTTGACTTGGACATTGGCTGCCAGGAGGCATGTAATTGTCAAAACTTATCAAACTATACACTTAAGATCAGTAGTTTTTTTTTTTGTTGTTTCATTTTGTTTTGTTTTTGTTTTTACTATATGAGAATTAGACCCAGTTTTTTTAAAGGGAAGTAAATAAATTTAATACTTATTTAGTAACTCACTCCTGTAGATACGACCTCATGATGACAAACGCTAGTGTTGATACATACAAAGCTTTAAAGATTGCTTTTACAATAAGACCCTGTGGAATGTAAATGGTAGGACTTCAGGTAGTGGGGATACTACTCGGTGTTCACGGGAGATTCTTTCAGCTGGACTGCAGTTTAAAATGTTTCAATAATAAAGCATTGGAAAAAAATACTAAGTAGTTACATTGTAGACATCACACAGAGAAAAATTCTTAAAGGAACAGTGGAAAACTAAAAGAAAAATCCACAGCGCATGCACATTTAAGCGCAAGAAAACATTACATTTCTAGTAATATTGTATTACTTTCTCAAGAAGCTGTAACAAAGTACCACAAACTAGGTGGCTTAAAAGGAGACATTAATCATCTTACAGTTCTAGAGACTAGAAGTCTGACTTCAAGGTAGGGGCAGAGTCATTTCCTCCTGGAGGCTCTGAAGGAGAATCTGTTCCTTGCCCCTTTCCTGGCTTCTGGTGGGGCGGGCATCTCTTGGCTTGTAGATTATACCACTCCGATTTCTGCCTCCATCCTCACAAACGCGTCCTTGCCTGTATCTCTGTGTCTGCATCTCCAAATTTCCCCACTTCTTTTGAGGACACCAGTCATATTGGACTCACAGCCCCCTTTAATCCAGTAGGACCTTAAACTAACTGCATGACGGCTGCAGGTACCCTCTTTCCAAATAAAGTCGCGTTCACAGGTTCTAGGTAAACATGAATTTGGTTGGGGGTGGGGAGGGTGGGGGCGGGGGACACCATTCCACCCAGTACAGATGTCACCAAACAACTCTACCACTCGAACAACCTAGATGGAAGCAAGTGTGGTATGCACTACAGAACTGTGTTAGATTTCAGGAAAATTACTCTAGTAGCAACAGAGGTTCAAAGACTGAAGACTTGGATGACAAGTTTGATGTTTCATTTGAATGAAAAAACATGCATGTAAACTAACTCAAAGAATTACTTAGCATAGTATATTATAATATGTAATTATATGAGTATTTATATTATATATATTATATTATATTATATTATATTATATTATATTATATTATATTATATATATTTTTTCTCCTGGGGGCACCCCTCAAATCTATAAAATTGAAATCTCTGGAAGCGAGATTCCAGAAATCCGTATTTTTAACAAATACTGTGTGTGGCTCAGACGCACTGGAAAGTTTGCAGCCCACTGCCCTAGAAGGCTCGGGGCAGAGGGAAAATAGGGATGGAAAACTGGGAACATGAAAGTTTCTCAGTGGGCAGGTCTCTCGGGAGTCCTGAAGAACCGGCATCCCCAGGCTCCTGGTGTGGTGCTTGTCACAGAGCAGTTGTGCAGACAGACCACCCTCTCACCCACCCATCCAGAAAGAGGAGGAGGCTGGGGTCTGCAGTCCAAGACCTGTGCCCTGGCTGTGTGATGCTGTGTGACTCATGCAAACGCTCATGGCCTCGGTTCGCTTATTCCCTGCGTCCCTACCAGATTTGTGTGGCTACAGTGAAATCACGTGAGATCTGTGAGACAGAACCGTGTAGATTAAACCAAAATAGGGTGATGATCAGCCCCTTCAGCCCCAGCTTCTGCCGAGAAAAGGTAGATTTCTCTTAGGCGGCAAGAGATAGATGTTTTCAGAACCCGAGTTGCTACGTGGCTCAGATCCTCTTGGGCAAAGCCACACACCCCCCAGAGGAGCTGGAGGGTGGTGACATCCTAATCTCTCAGTGTGGCCCCTTCCCCCAGCTAGGGCCTGTGGGGTCTGTTCCGACCTGCTGCCCTCATTCTATCTTCACCTGGACAAGTGAACTGGACCAAGGAACTGACCACCGTTAGGACCGGATGTCTCCAAAGGTGAGGCTGGCAAAAGCCTCAAGTGGCCCCGGGGACCTGCAGGCCTGCCTTCCTCTGCCTACCATTCCTTTCCCTGTTCAGGCACAAACACAGATGACGTCTCATGCTCAGACTGAGTTCAGTGCTGAGGATAAAAAGGCAACTGATCGCTGCCTTCATGGGGTATACCTGCCAGTGGAGGGGAGGAGACAGATAGGACAGTTAGGGGTGGTGACAAGAGCTACAACAGAATATCATATTTTATATAGACTGTTATAGTCTATGTGTATATACATATACATATGTGCATATATTATACAACAAAATAGATCATGTATTTTAGAACAGGGGCTGTGACAGAGTAACAGCTACAGCTTCTGACAGGAGTAGTCCGGCAAGTCTTCTCTGAAGAACTGATATCTGATGGAAACAAAGGAGTCGTCATAAAGGAGAACTGGGTAAAAAAACAAAAAAATTCTAAGCAGAAGGAACAGCAAGTGCAAAGGTCCTGGGGTATGTGGCATCAGGAATCCAAAAGGAGGCTCTTCTGCTGCTACAGCATTGCAGGTGAACAGGAGTGTGGGGTGGGGTGGAGTGGGGAGGGAAGCAGGAGCCCTGCCTCTGTAGAGCTCACAGTCATCGTTGGGGAGGCTCGGTTTTATTTCGAGACTAGGCTGGAAGATTTTAAGTGGAAGACTGACAAAGTGGGTCTGTATTTTACTAGATTGTTCCAGCTCCCTTGTGGAGGGTAGGTTGCAGGGGGCCAAGAGGAGGAACAGGAAGAGAGCTAAGAAGACATCGCTATCGTCCAGATGACAGAGGGAGGTTGCCTGGACTGAGCGGCTATTGAGACAGAGGAAGTGTCTAGGGATTGGAAATGTCTTGGAGGTAGAACCACTACAACTTGCTGATGGACCAAACGCTGAGAGTAAGAGAAAGAGTTGAGGATGATGCCAAGGTGACTTGAGTAACTGGGTGGTTTGATATATGGGAAGTGAATGCTTGGGTGTAAGCCCAGATTTGGGGTGGGGTAATCAAAGTCCCTTGGGGCCACATTGCATCTGAAATGCCAAGGAAACACTCGGGTAGAGATTTTAAGTGGTAGTTGAATATATGAGTCCAGAGCTATGCTCTCCAATATGGTAGCCCCTTGCCACATGTGGCTTTGTAATTTAAAATTAATTAAAATGCGATAAAATCAAAGTTCAGTACTTCAGTTACATGAGCCACATTTCAAGTGCTCAGTAGACATAGGGGACCATATTGGACAGCACAGATCTAGAACATTTCCATCATTGCAGAAAGTTCTCTGGGGCAGCACTGGTCTAGCTAGAGCTGTGACCCAGAGTTGAAAGGTATTTCTCTCTAGGATAATGGTATCCTAATCTGGTGACTCTCGTCCAGGAAGTTGGTATCCCTGTGTTGTTCAACAAATAGTTCCTTCTTGCCCTTGACCACACCAGATTGTGTATCAAGTGATGTCCCTGAGCGGTAGCTATATCAAAGAGGCACTGAACACCCAGAAGGACAGTTTGTCCCGGGATTGTTCAAGGACATCATCCCTTAAAGCACCTTATAGCGACGAGTGTAAACACGATGTTTAATGAGCGTAAAACACGGAGTACAGGCTGTAGCTCACCGGGAGACACCAGTTCTCGGACTCACCATGGCAATTTTCTTATTTTAAGAGACGTGCACTGAGTTTGGAACTAGGTGGAATGAAATGAGAGTGGAAAAGAAGACACAGGCTCAGAACCCAACAGTCTTGTGTTCTAGAACTAATCATACCCCTGGAGACAGGCCAGTCAACCTCTCTGAACATAAACATCCTCGACTGTAAATGGGAGAAGTTTCCATGTCCGGGCATGGAGAGAGAGAATAGTTTGTATCAGTAGACTGGAATCCGTAAAAAGTAGCAGGTATAAGGCAGGTTGATTTTTGTCATTGTTATTGTTTTGTTTTGCTTGCAAAACAGTTCAGTGCCTTCTATTATTTTTGGCAATATAATCATCTGTAACCAACGTTGACAATAGCAGTGAATTATCTCTCTTAAACTAGTAGATCGTAAAAGGAAAATTTGGGAATATTATTTCTGGGATAGCGAGATATGAGGTCATTTGTAAACAGTGGTCTTGTTTCTTCTTTTAAAAACAGCAAAACATAGGGGCACCCGGGGGGCTCAGTCAGTTGAGCGGCCGACTTCGGTTCAAGTCATGAGCTCATGGTTCATGGGTTCGAGCCCCGCAATGAGCTCTGTGCTGACAGCTCAGAGCCTGGAGCCTGCTTCCGATTCTGTGTCTCCCTCTCTCTCTCTCTGCCTCTCTCCCATTTGTGCTCTCTTTCTCAAAAATAAATAAATAAAAATATTTAAAAAAAAAAACAGCAAAACATAGGGGCACCTGGGGGGCTCAGTCAGTTGAGCGTTCAACTCTTTATTTCAGCTCAGGTCTTGATCTCACAGTTGTGAGTTAAAGCCCCACATTGGGCTTTGTACTGGGTATGAAGCTTCCTTAAAACAAAACAAACAAAATCAGCAGAATATAGTATTTTCAGCATGCTCCTTATAGGACTGGAGCATTCCATGATAAGTCCAAAATGTATTTTAACATAGTAGTTGGGCCAGTGAGGAGATAATATATGTTAGATGGTTTAAATGTATTTTCCTTGCACATAGCACATTCTATAAGCCTGCCTGACGTGCTTTGAGGCCTAAGTCTTGAGAAACTACGGTCTAGAAGTGTCCTGTCCAGTCCTGCAGGCTGTTGGTGCCGCTCATCGGGGTTAAAAGTCGGGTGCTGTAGTGCCCACCAGGACTCTGTAAGGTGGGACTGAGGAGGTTAGCCTCAGATCTCCTCCTGTCCGCCCTGACCAAGCCCAGGCCCCACCCCCACCCCAACCTCGGGCTCCCAGCTGCCCCAAATCCCAGAGTCAGGCTTCCATTGGAAAAAAAAAACACGTGTCCACTTGACTCAGTGCATTCCTGGGTGTGGTGCCCTAATCTGAGGTTAGAGGTAGAGAAGAGAGGCTCCCTGTGGATGCAGATGGTCCATGGCAGGCAGAGCCTAGTAGAGAACCAAGTTAATAGCCTGAAAATTTGTGGGTGTATTCTGGAGAGATCTGAATAGTGATTTAGTATTTTTAATCCACTGTCTCCCTTTTCTGATGTCCTGGATTGCCCACCTATACAGGCTTCTGCTTCTGGTGACAAGGTGGCTCGTGACATGCTCCATGGGGGATCGTGTCATCAGGGGAAGCAATACCAGGTCCACAGCGAACCGATGTCAAGGACCCTGGAGGCTGGGGTGGTCTGGTCCATGCCCCCACACCTCCTGAGCGGGATAAGTTGGTCACACCCCAGGCACACGTTTGCCACTCGCTCTCTTTTCCTTTCTTCTTCCTATCGTGAATCCAGGGACAGCGGCCAGCGGAGTTCATCACCTTGCAGCCATCGTGGGTGGGCGACAAGTGGGGGTGTTTGGGGGGTGCCTTGTCACCTGCCAGGTATTATTGTCGTTTTTTGGTTTTGCACAGGAAGGCTTTATTTTAAATGTTTTAAGGAGAGGATGGGCCCCAGGGCTTCTGGTTTGGACCTAGTCTGGCAGAGGGCAGCTCGTTAGAAATGAAAGCAAGCAGATCCTGCTGCCTTCCTTTTAGCCCTAAATTTCTAGCTACTGAAAGCAACCAGTGGTCCCCTACAGGCCTCAGGGGTGGGCTTGTTAACAAAGAAGGCTTCCCCCCAAGGGAGACTCTTGGTGCAGCTGTGGTTCTGGGTCTGCACCCGCCCCCCACCCCGGCCTACCCCCCTCCTACCTTCCCAGGACCGCATCGAGTCCAGTGCGGACTGGAGTCCCCACCTTCCTTTGGGCCCCTAGAGGCCGGAGGCAGCTGGACACAGGGCCTGGGCACCGTCTCGTTTCAGAGAAAGGGTTTTCAGGCCAAACCCAGGCTGCGGGATAAAAGGCCATCTGTCCATCCCTGGGTGCCCAGCCCCGGCTTTCCTGAACAACATTCCTTTATGCCAGCCCCCGCCTCCTGCGGCCCCCACCCTCAGCACACTGCTTCCTTTCACCGCCTCTGGGTCGGCTTGTTTGTTTACCCTGCAGAGTGCAGGCTTTCTGTTGTTCTTCTCATTTCTCTCCCCCTTGTGTGCCCTCCAGGCAAGCCCTCCCTGGGGACAGCAGGGTCTGGGGGGCTAAGGCAGAGTCCCCGCCAGGGACCCGGGAGCCTCCCGGTGAGCCCTCCCAGAAGAGGCAGGGGTGGTGCGCGAAGAGCCTTAGTGGGACCGCACTCGACGTGGCTTCCTGTCTGGATGTCCCAGCAACCATTTGAGACTCCTGGAAGCGGTGACTTGGTCCCTCTGTGCCTTTGTTTCCCCCATCCGTGGAATACCTCGTGCCAGTCTCTCAGGGACAACCGTGTCGATACCAATGAGATGCCGGGCACACACGTGGGGTGGGAAAGGCGCTCACCATGGAGGTGGCTCGTCTGTCCAGAGCCACGTGCTCCAGTGGAGGGGGAACGGGGCAAAGCTGGCCACGGTTTCCACTGAAGAAGGCGGCAGTTTGCCCGACACCCGCCCCCCTCCCCAGTTCAGCCTGCCTCTTCCCTGTGGGGAAAACTAGGAGTGACTTTTCAGGCCCCGAGGAAGGGGAACCAGGCCAACCCTGGCTGCCAGACAGCCAACAGCGGGCTAGGAAGGGGGCGGTGCCTGAACATCTTCCCCACCGAGGGCTCTCTGTGCCGGCTGCCACGGCAGATCTGGTGGGAAGGCTGGGTTGGGCACGAGACCCTGGTTTTTGCCGCCTCCCCCGCAGAGGATGAGCGACAGACTCTCCACATGTCCCTGGATGCCTCTTCCAGTTGTTTTCTGGCTCAATTCCTTCTCCTTCCGTGGTCTTGTCTCCATCCCGGGGGAACCTGGTTCAGGCCTCGTGCTAGTTTGCTTGGGTCTCAAAGTCCCACAGACTGGGTGGCTTAGGCAACAGGGATTTATTGTCTCGTGGTTCTGGAGGCTAGAAGTTCTAGATCAAGGTGTCGGTAGTAGGGTTAGTCCCCGCTGAGAGCTGGGAGGGAGCACGGGTTCCAGGCCGCTCCCTAGCTTCTGGGGGATTACTGGCAATCTTTGGAGTTTCTTGGCTTGTAGGTGCTTCACCCCCCGTCTCTGCCTTCACGTGGTGTCCTCCCTGCTCTTCAGATTTCACCTCTTTCTAGGGACACAGATCGTATAGGATTAGAGCCTCATTTTAACTAATCACCTCTACAATGACCCTACTTCCAAATAAGGTCACGTTTTGAAATACTGGGGGTTAGCCCTCCAATATATGAATTGGGAGGGGGCATAGTTCAACCCGTACCAGACCTCTGTACTGGGAAATGAGGCCCCGTTGGTCACACCGTTGGTGCCCGGCCTGTGTCTCCGCTGTGACTCCTTCACACCGTCACAAATTTTGTCTCCTTTCCAGTCACACATGGGGAAAGAGAACCAGTAGTTGGCTTCCTCTTGGAGTCAGTCCTCTCTGCTAGACTGGAGGCGGGGAGGAGGCCGACGGTCACCCTGCAGTGAACCTTGCTGGGGCTCTGGCACCCAATCCACTCAGGGCCTTGATACAGCTGGCTGTAGGCCTGCCCCACACGGGTGCAGAGTCCGTGTTCTGGGCCTTGCACGGGAGAACAAAACCCCTGCTCTTGGCTGTCCACGCGCATCCTTCTCTGTGGCCGTACCATGAGGCGGAGGGCCGCAGCCCGCCCAGCACTTTAACCCGGCAGACCAGGGGCTGCGTTTGCACTCAGGTCGGCGTAGCCCGCATCCTTCGTCTGTTGGTTTTAAATGCAAAACAAATCTTAAAATCTGGAAATTTCACACAAATATCTAGTTTTCCAGCTTTTCTTAGAAATGGGGAGGTCTGCCACGCTCAGCTCCTTCCTCATCTGACCTGGACCTGAGTCAGGGCTGCTCCCCCTTCGGTGGGGCGCACCCCCTCAGGCTTCCTGAGGTCCGCTCCATTCAAGACCAAGTGACCATGACCATTGGTTTCTGCTCCTGCTGCATTTCCCATGTTTGTTTCATCTCTAGCAAACGCCTCACGGTTTTGTTTTTTGTTTGTGTCTCGGCACCTCATGTTTTAAAAATGAGAGTGAGCGTTTTTCCCTGTGGAGGTGAAGAATATTCCCACGTGTTTATTATGCAAACAAAATGAGTCTATATTACGAACCACACTTTGCCCACTTCACTTATTGGCGTCACCGGCCCAACCTCTGAGGGCAGGGCAGGAACTCGGGATGCCCTGTCAGGCCTCAGCGGTTTCTTGTTGCTAGAGAAGGATCCTCAGGTCACATAGCAAGTTGGGAATGGAGCCTGGTCTAGAACCATGCCCCTTAGTCTAGAGGTGAATCTGCAGCCTCTAGAACTAGAGGCTGGCCCCAGATTGTTCCCCCGGCCCCAGGCTGCCCCCCAGGACTACCTCCCTGAGAGACGGGTGTCACGGGCACTGGCTGGAACCTTAGGGAGCCGACAGGAGTGACTCCTGGGTCCTCTCTGAGTTGGGGTCTGAGATTGCTGAACTCAATGTGAGAGAGGACGGAGGAGGATAGAACCCAGGAGGGGCAGTCGTGTCCACAGGACTCTCCATGAGAGGAGAGCCGCGGCTTGGATATAATGCCTCTTGATTAGCCAGGAACTGGCATTGCCCTGGGAGAAGCTAGGGCTGGTACTGCTGTCCCACCGGCTTCTCTCCTTGCAGCTTTGAACAGGGGCTGGAGGATCTGAGGAGATGGAAACGCCCTCCTGCCGCCGCCGCCATATTTCCCAATACGTTCAGAGTTTCTCACCTCAGAATGGGCGGGACCTGCCTACCTGGTCTCCTTGGCCGATCACATCGGCCATTCTTGAGCACGTTGACCTTCTCTTGCTAAGTACACACAGGGTTTGGAAGGCATCGGGGAGCTCTCTTTCCACCTGCCCCGCCCACACTTCCGTGGCCTCTCCAGGCCTGGGCCCCTAGAGCCTCAACAGGCCACCATGTACGCATTAATGTGTCATCCCACAAGCACGAATACTGACCCCGTGCCATCATCTGGGGACCTAGCGGTGAGCGAGACAGCGGACCTCTGCCCTCACGAGCTCACGTTCTAGCTCGGGAGACCGTCACGGGGAAATGCAAGAGAGTGAGATGCTTTCACCACCACTGGAGCACCACCCTGCTCCGGCCATCAGGCTCTTCTCAAACAGCCTCGGACCTGACCATTAAAGTGCCTCTAGCCGTGTCTCCTGCCCCCTTCACAGCGGGGGAAGGATGCCAGGACGAGGAGGTGGGTGTTCCACTCCATTCTTGCTGCCCCACAGCCATCCGTGTCCTTCAGGCGGACCCTCTGAGGAAGCTATCGCCTTCCACAGACGGGCCTCACACCCCCTGTCAAACTACACTCATTCGCACTTGCGCCGACCACTCTTACAAAAGCCACTGAGAGCCTGACTACCTACCTCTCCCCTCCTTTACCAAAAACACTGAAACTTGTTCAGCCCAAAGGCAGAACGGTTTCCAAATACTGGAAAAGAACGCACGTGCTCTTCCCTCTCTGACGCATTTCGGTTTTTAAAGATCTCTCTGGCTTGCTTCCAGGAGCGGGAGAGTCTTTTAAATAATGCATTGTGGAAGTTTCCAAGAAACTTTTTAAAAAAAAAATATTTTTTAACGCTTGAGCTTGTACCCTAGTTCCCAGGAACGACCTTTACACACTTCTGATTCATGGATGGTGTTTGCCTGTGGAATTCAAGGGTGAGCCCGGCTCAACTATAAAATAAACACCGGGGCATGGAAGGCTGGAAAATGTGGCCCAGATCAGTGCGTGCGGGGCAGCGGCTCCCAGGAGGACCCGTTCCTGGAACCCCCGCGCCCAGGGTCAGATGGGAGCAGCCTCCAGAGTGGGCGTGGAAGCCCTTCTTCGGGAGGGTCTTTGTCCTGTTTGTGGGGGTAAAGGCGCTGAGGCCTTGGAAATCTCACAGCTGGACTCGAGAAAAATAGTCAACGAAAGACACGCTAGAGGACACTTCCTGCTCCCCCAGTGTATCTGCTCCTGGTGCTACCAGCATGCTGACTCCCCTTGAAGTCTCCTCCCGGACCAGAGGTGTGTACAGTCTTGTGATTAATAACCTGGGCGTCTGCCAGGGAGGGGTGTGGTCCTGAGGAGGCCACCCAGAGAGCACCTGGCTCATGCGTGGTCAGTCTGGAACTTATTTGCCGAGAGCATGTCACCCATGACATTGCTACCTGGCGGCTCCAGGACTCTCCAGTGGAGAGGAAGCTGGGGTCCCAGAAGGAGGGAGGAGATGGAAAGGAAGAAGGGTGCCTGCTCCCTTTCCTCCCTCCCTCTTGCCCTCCTCCTCCATGGGCAGCGCACCCCCCCCCCCCGCCAGCCTTCACTGACCTGATCCAGGGTTCAAGGGACCCATCTTTTTTTTTTTTTTTATTTACTTTAGAGAGGGAATGTAAACCAGGAAGAGAGGCAAAGAGGAGAGGGGGAGAGAGAGAGAGGGAATTAGAATGAATGAGAATCTTAAGCAGGCTCTAAGTTCAGCATGGAGCCCTATTCCCATGACCCTGGGATCATGACCTGAGCCAAAATCAAGAGCTGGGCACTCAACCGACTGAGCCACCCAGCCGCCCCTCGAGGGAATCCCCAGCTGCTGCGTGCTGGCCATGCCATGGGCATGGCTCTCTCCCACTTCCCTATCTTCATCTAGGATTTTTCCAGTTGAATGAAAAAAAAAAAAAAAGTAAAAATTCTGTTTCCATTGGAAGCCCACACACCTGTCTGTGAAACTGGGTTTTTACTAATTTTTAAGAAAACCTTGGAAGTGGAACATGTAGACATTGACTCTACTTCCTGTCACATGTAGATGAGAGAGCCCCACACAGGCCAGTTTGAATCAAGAAAATAATTATGCACAATTAGTTCTCGCAAAACAAAATTTTAGGTTGTAATTTTTCTGCATTAATAAATATTTATAAATAGGTCCCTTTATTTTTTTTTTTTTTTTTTAATTTTTTTTTCAACGTTTTTTATTTATTTTTGGGACAGAGAGAGACACAGCATGAACGGGGGAGGGGCAGAGAGAGAGGGAGACACAGAATCGGAAACAGGCTCCAGGCTCCGGGCCATCAGCCCAGAGCCTGACGCGGGGCTCGAACTCACGGACCGCGAGATCGTGACCTGGCTGAAGTCGGACGCTTAACCGACTGCGCCACCCAGGCGCCCCTAAATAGGTCCCTTTAAAAAAAAAGTAAATGTAAAGTTGCCAAATGTCCTTCCTTAGGAAGAACTGTCTTTCATTCTGAAAGTATGTGTTTCCTACCTATTTGGTGTTGAAATTTTCGTTCATTTATGAAATGCTGCTGATGGTACTTAAAAAAAAATGTTTTAATGTTTATTTTTAAGACAGAGAGAGAGAGAAAGAGTGAGAGCGGGGTAGGGGCAGAGAGACAGGGGACAGAGGATCCAAAGCAGGCTCTGCACTGACAGCACAGAGCCCAATGCTGGGCTTGAACTCACGAACTCTGAGATCATGCCCTGAGCTAAAGTCGGATGCTTAACAGACTGAGCCACCCAGGTGCCCCTAAAAAATATTTTTATTTGGCAAAATAAAATGCTAGCACTCCTGTGTAAGTCTGACTCACTTTTAATTCTGCTTAACACGTGTACTTGGCCAAAGAGCGCCAAGAATATATGGCTCGGATTATTGTAATTTTGACCCTTGTATCTGGGCACTGCCCTATCCAGAGTGGCGTTTTAAGAAGGTGTGCTCAGTGTCCCGGGCCACTTGTCTCATCTAAGAAGGTTTATTTTACATTCTCAGGAAGCAGGAGCCCTGTGGAGCCTCAGGACTTTATACCCAGCAGCCACGCCCCCGGCAGCCACGCCCCCCCCCCCCCCCCCCCCCCCCGCCACTGCCTGAACCCTAGGGAATCCTGGCCGTTTTGCAAAGAACATTGAAACGTGGTCCATTCAAGAAATAATGAGCGGAGCACCTAATATTTCCAGGAGCCCATCCTAGGCACCGTGAGAAAGAGGAAATGTATCCTGCCCTATTGGGATCCATTGCACAAATGATATAATTGCCCAAGCGTACGTTGCCCAAGCAAGAGGCAGGAAATTAGAAGTGCCAACTGAGGCAGGGGGGACACATGGACAGTATGATTTTTTTTAAATTGACGGATGAGAGGCGCCTGAGTGATTCAGTCTGTTGAGCGTCTGACTTGATTTCGGTTCAGGTCGTGACCTAATGGTGTGTGGGGGTTGAGCGCCGCGTTGGGTTCTGCACTGACAACGTGGAGCCTGCTTGGAATTGTCTCCCTTTCTCTCTCGCGCTCGCGCGCTCTCTCTCTCTCTCTCAAAAATAAATATTTACAAAAATAAGAAAAAGTTGGCAAATGAAGAGATGATACAGTTGTTCATACAGTCGTTTTGAAGATTAAAGGACTGGGCACAGAGGAAGCATTTGTGAATATTCACCTTTGTCATCATCCTGGAAGGATGACATTTGAGAAGGAAAATGCTGGCTAGAAGGGAAAATTAGAGTTAAATCCAAGGGCGTGACAGCAGAGCAGTTTGGAAATACAGGGGAAAGATTTTAAATATAGGGAAGTCAACCATAAGCCGATTTACAGGGGGTGATACTGTGTTCGCTTTCAGGAAGTGGTGTCAGAGGGGACAGGGGACAGCAGGGCTTTGGGTTAGACCATAATGTGGGTAGTTGGGAAGATTCTCCGGAGGCAAGGAGTGGGGCCGGCGTCAGAGAGATAGAGATGGGGAGTCTTCTGGGCTGATGCTGAGGCACATCATGGATGCTCAAACGTGTGTGGATGGATGAATGCATGGAAGCGGTGGCTGTGGATGAGAGCCGCGTGGGAGGCAAGATGTGAGGGAAGAGGCAGGGGCCACGGTGGTGCCGCGCTGAGACCATCAGCCCCGAAGAGGAAGCTGATGAGGAGCCAAGGCTTCCGGTCCCTGCAAACTCCCCCTTGCAGGTCTCCTTTTCAGGCTTTCTCTGTTTCCTGCTGCCTGCTGCTCTCTCCTTCATTGCTGTTCTGGGCATCCTAACCCTCATCACATATCTTTTGGGGCCCTCCAGTGAACAGGTGTGCCGGTCCACACCACCTCCCGGGCCACACCAGCTCGCCACACGATGCCAGCAGCAGACGTCCATACAAAAGGCTTCAAGGGGGGATGGAAGCCAAGTGAACGTGTGTGCGTCGGATGGCAGTCCCCAAGGGCCGGCGGGAGCTCAGCCCCCCTCATGTTCCACACCAGGGAGGCATGAACGCTGCTGGGTTCTGTGCTGGCCCCATCACATCTGCCTTAGACGAGGAACAGCCGGCCAATCCTTACGCTGAGAGACCCTGTTATGTGCTAAGAGGGCCTTGAGGAAAAGCAGATGACAGAGTGCTAGGGTGTTGCATATCCTCAAATAGGTGTGAGCCTCTCAGGTGAAAAGGAGAAAGTGTGCACAGTCCTAGAGGGAAGGAACCAGGAGCGACTCCTGGAAAATCGGAGGCAACCAGTTGGGCAGAAGGAAGACTTTTCCAAGGACGGGAAGTCTCAGAAAACAGTCCAGACTTGAGTGAGCAGAAACACGGGTTGGACACGGCCCAGGGCCGTGAGGGGATGACCCTTTCTTCTGCTTCCGGTTTGTGTCTGCCATTCAGGGATGTGTGAAAAGCGTAGCACAGAAACATTAAATGATAATACGTGTGCTGACTCCTTCCCTGTTTGGGATGGGCGGGCAGGTCCCCAAGACCAGCATTTTGTTTTATTGAGAGGGACCGATGGGGTTGCAGTGAGTAGACGTGGGGTGCAGAGAAGGGTCAGATTACACAATTTAAGAAAGGATTTGGGGGGTGCCTGGGTGGCTCAGTCGGTTGAGCATCCGACTTCAGCTCAGGTCACGATCTCGTGGTCCGTGAGTTCGAGCCCCGCGTCAGGCTCTGGGCTGATGGCTCAGAGCCTGGAGCCTGCTTCCGATTCTGTGTCTCCCTCTCTCTCTGCCCCTCCCCTGTTCATACTCTGTCTCTCTCTGTCTCAAAAATAAATAAATGTTAAAAAAAGTTTTTAAGAAAGGATTTGGGGTGCCCCAGAGAAAATAACCATCAGGAGGAAGGGAGAATCAATAGCTCGGTGACTGGGGGTGCTCCAGGGTATTTTGAGGGTAGAACAGAACTAGAAGGGATGAGTTTATTATGTGACATTTGTATTGGATATTTAGGGAATTTCATTGTACAATATGCTATGAAATCCACTCTTCTTTGACCTCAAGAGGTCATTCGAGATCCTTTTTTATAATTTTTTAATGTTTATTTTTAAGAGAGAGCAAGTGGGGGAGGGGCAGGGAGAGAGGGAGACAGAGGATATGAAGCAGGCTCTGCACACTCAGCACAGAGCCCAATGGGGGGCTCAAACTCACAAACCGTGAGATCATGCCCTGAGCCGAAGTCAGACGCTCAACCAACTGAACCACCCAGGTGCCCCAAGATCCTTTTCTAAGAATTCAAGGGGTGCCTGGGTGGCTCAGTCGGTTAGGCATCTGACTCCTGATTTTGGCTCAGGTCATGATGTCACAGTTCATGAGTTCAAGCCCCGCATCCGGCTCTGTGCTGACCGTGCAGAGCCTCCTTGGGATCTGCTCTCTCTCCCTCTCTCTCTGCCCCACCACTGCGCATGATCTCTCTAAATAAATAAGTAAATAAACTTTAAAAACATTGAAGGAAGGAAGGAAAGCAAAGAAAGGAAGGGAGAAATAAAGAGAAAAGAGAAAAGAAAAGAAAAGAAAAGAAAAGAAAAGAAAAGAAAAGAAAAGAATTCAGGTATCAGTACGGTGACCCAGACTAAAAACACTGACACATCCACCCCAAGACAGGACCACAGAAGTCTACTTTTACTTGGGTTGATATGGGTTTCCCCAGAGAATGCCAGCTTCGCCGTCACCCCCAGTTTCTCTTGGTTCGTTTGGAAGCAAAAACGTAAGAATTGTGCCAATAGAAACCCCAGAGGGCTGCTTCGGCTCCTCAGTCCTTGCCAAGTACCCTGCTTCCGGGGTCCCCACCACGGTCACCAGCACCACAGTATGCTTTAGTCACGGGGCATCTGAGGGCAGGCCTCCCAGTGGCATTGCTCTCCCCACCTCTCTCCTGCCCTCCCCAGCCTCCTCACCACCACCCCATGACGTCAGGGCCAGCTGCAGCCATGTGACTTTCCTGGTACATTCCACAATTCCATTTCCTTCTGACTTGGCTTCTCTGCGACTTCGATTTCACCTTGAGCCCATCTGGGCACCTCTCTGCCAGTTCTGCCCCATGTACAGCTGCTGACCCACACATGGGAGCTCCTAGAGGGACCGTCTTCTTCTCTGGGCTGCATTTCTTATGGGCATGTGGACCTAGCTGCCCCAGCCTGTGACCCACGGGCTCTGCAATTCCTGGGAAGGGAGGGAGGTGCGGTGGTCACTGGAACGGCACAGTGAGCCTACCAGGTGCCCAGGGTGCCACCCTGTGCCTCCCTCTGCCTGACACCTGCCAGGGACCTAGAGAGAGAGAGAGGCTGGCAGGGACTCCCTTGCCCACAGCATACCCACTGAGGGCTCTAACTTCCTACAGCCTCTCTGCCAGCTTTCTTTCTCTCCCATACCTTTCTGCCTCTTGTTCTTACAGAAATTATTTTTTAAAAGGAGGAGAAAAGTGCGGAGAACAACACAAGTAGCGTCTACCTATTTTCAGATGCACTCGGTGTCCTTGATTTCCGCCCACCCTGCCCCAGCCAGAGGCTCTCGTCGCTGTGGGCTGCCTCGCCTTGGGCTGGCTCCTTGCTCCCTTCCCCCCACTCTCACCCCAGCACCATAGATAACCACCTGTATCTTCTCTCCCCAGGGCTCCGTGGAGAACGGGACTGTGACCTCTGTGAACACTCAGAAGACAGACCCTTTGATGGAGCCAAAGTTCAAAGTGGTGGACTGGGACAAGGTAGCTGGCAGAGGGCAGGGCTGGGAGATGATCGGGGGCTCCTGGGGCCAAGGCGGGAGTGTGTGGAGCCAGAGGCTGTGCGTGTTTGTGACATCCTCCCAGGAGCCTTGAGATGGGGAAGCAGACATTCATAGCGCGAAAGCAAACCGGAGCTGAGGTGGTGGGTGTGGGGAAACTGCGCACACGGGGGTTCTTCGGACCAAACACCCCAGAGGGTGGTCTCCCACAGAGCCTGGGGCTGAGAAGAACACAATGACAAGTTCAGAAGGTCCAGACAAACCCAGCTTGACCAGCCTGCAGGGCAGAGCTGCCCCCAGGCGCTAATAATCACTCTCAGGGGTCACTGGCCCATACAGGGGAGGGGTGGGGGGAGGGGGGAGCCTTGAGGCCCCGGGGGAGACAGCTGGCACCATTTACAACATCCATCCGTGGCACCTGACCTCTCCTGCTGTGATGAAGCGGGTCACACATGCTGGTTTGAGGAATCCTGGATGAGCTGACGGGTCACAGTGGAAGTGAGGTCGTTCAGTGGAACAGGGGTAGAAGCTGTAACACCTGGGAGATCTGGGGGGAACCAGACCTGAGCGCCATTTCCCTCCAACCTGGGTTGTGGAACTGTCCCAAGCCTGGAATAGACACCACCGTGCACATCCATGAATGTCCCCTACCTGTGCTGGACACCAGGGTCAGGAGACAACAGGACAGGCCTCCGCCCCCAAGGAGCACACAACCTGCTGGGGAGGACAGAGCATCCCGGCCAACAGTTATTACGACTTGGAGAGATGTGAGAAGCACACCCAGAGAACATAGGTGGCCAGAGGTGGGGAGGATCCACAAAGCTGCTTGTTTCCTGGGCCCCTTTCAGGAAGGACCCCGGGAACCCAGAGACAGCATCTGTCACATGGGAACTGCCACTGCCTCTGGGGGAGCCCCTCAGCCCATGGCAAAGATGCCCCTTGCGTGTCTTCTCTGGAAGTTTTGGGGGCTTGGACTTGTTCCGCACATGGGTAGGATGGATGAGGAGACAGCCAGCTTGAATGGGACAGGGACACCGGAAGCTGTGGCGTCAGGGCCTCATCCTGGAAAAAGAGGAGCAGCTGAAGTGGGGGGAAGGGTGTGGGGATGAGGGCAGGCCCAGAGAGTGAGCTGCGGATGTCCAGCTCAGGGCTCAGCGGCTGGGTGGTCTGGAAAGGAGCAGCGAAGAGGGATGCTTGGGGCCCGTGAGCTTGGCCTGGAGGGTTGAGTGTAGGAAAGGCAATAAAGAGAGAGCCAACCAGGACTGGATGGACGTGGGCAGCCCTGTGGCACGGAGGCAAGAGAGAATCAGAGAGAATGATCCTGGAAGGGAGGGGACTGCCAAGGGAGGCTGGCTGCGGACAAGGGGATTCTTTTTTTTTTTTTTAAGTTTATTTATTTATTTGAAGAGAAGAGCACTCGAGCGAGAGCCGGGGATGGGCAGAGAGGAAGAGTCACGCCCCCCCCACCCCCCGCCCCACCAAGCAGGCTCCACACTGTCAGCACAGAGCCCAATGCAGGCTCAAACTCACGAACCGAACCATGAACACACAACCCAAGCCAAAGTCTGACGCTTAACAGACTGGGCCACCCCGGCACCCCAGGGGACAAGGGGATCTCCCGTTGCCAGCCCCGCCCTGGGGCAGGGTCCTCTCAGTCTCCCCAGGCTGCAGGTTCAAGGCTGACTCCAGCTGTGTCCCTGTATGTGGCAGGGGGAGGGGAAATCAAGTCCTGTTCCTCCATGTGCCCCGTGCCCCGCTCCCCACCAGCCCCGCTCCCCACCAGAGTGGAAGAGAGGCCTCCCTCCTCCTCCCCTCCCAGGGCCTGCTCCTGGCTCCTGGCAGCCCAGCCTGATTCACCTTCCCTGCCCCTCTGTCATTCTTTCACACACTTTCTCTCTTCCTCCTCCCCCCTCCTCCTGTGTCTCCGGCTGAGAGAAGGCTTGGAGACCTGCCCTGGGAAGGGGCCCCCAACCCCACTGGGAGCGGTGGGGCTCAGCCTGGAGAGCTGGGCTTCCCAGGGAGAGTGAACAGTGCCTGGCTTGCTCTTTCTTATTTTTTTTTTAAGTTTACTTATTTATTTTGAGAGAGAGAGAGAAAGAGAGAATGTGAGCTGAGGAGGGGCAGAGAGAGAGAGGGAGAGAGAATCCCAAGCAGGCTCAGCGTTGTCACTGCAGAGACCCACATGGGGCTTAATCTCACAAACCAGGTCGGATCATGACCTGAGCTGACATCAAGAGTCAGATGCTCAGCTGACTGAACCAGGTGCCCGCTTTTCCTTATTTTTGCATTCGTCTACCACAGGTTCAATCCCAGTCCCTTTGGGGGAGTGGAGAGGCTTGGCGAGCCCTTAAGCCCCTGGTCTGATTTAGACCCTACACCTGTTTCTGCCCCAGGCCAGGGGCTTGGGGGCGTCCGTTGGGTCTGGACCTTGAGGAGCTGAGGAGAGAGGCCAACAGGGCAGTAGCTTTGACTCAGCCAGGGTCCCGGGCCTGGCGTGGACTTGGACACCGCTCTTAGGGCAGGACTTGCCAAAGTTAACCCTTCGTGTTTTGCGTTCAAGGGAGCCCCTCTGGGGGGCTGCTAAGGAAGGGCCTGGAAGCTGGAGGACAGAGTGGGCTGTTCTGGAAAGAATGAGGGGAAACTGAGGTGGGGGTACCTGGGCAAAGGGCGGAAGGTTCTGAAAGGGCCAGGAAGCAAGCCCAGGGTGCCTCGCCCTGCCTACGGGTGCAATATCGGCTGACTTTCAGGCTCTGCGTGGGATTTTACTGGAACAATTTCTAAATCATTCACTGGATCACTCAGTCATGCCCAGCTTCCTTGTGGGATGAGAAACCACACTGTAGCTCCTCACCCTACACTAGCCCCTGCATGTCTCTCCCCGTGTTCTGGACCCCAGCCAGCCTGGAGCTTGTCTCCGTATAGGTGGCCGGAGCCGCCCACTGCTCCTGGCTTCTAGATGCACCTATTTGTTCCACTGCCTCTTTTCACCGCTCGACTGTGTCCATTTCAGTCTCTCTGCACCCCCAGCCTCCTCCACCCTCCCCACTTTGGGGGCCAGCCTCCCAAGAATCAGAACTGGAGGGATTCGAGGGGTTTGCAAAAGTTCCCAGCCCAGATCCCCCCGGGGAAGCGGAGTTAGCCCTGAATTAACGCTTCTTTCATTGAGCTTTTACCAAGCGCCAGATGCCGGGCTGAGCACTTTATATACATTGTCTATTGTCTGATCCAATCATTTGAACACCAGGACAAGATAAGGATTAGAATGATCCTGATTTGGAGCACCTGGGTAGCTCAGTCAGCTAAGCTCTGGCTCTTGATTTCAGCTCAGGTCATGATCTCATGGTTCGTGGGTTCAAGCCCTGTGTTGGGCTCTATGCTGACTAGAGCCTGCTTGGGATTCTGTCTTTCTGACTGTCCCTCCCCTACTCATGCTGTGTCTCTCTCTGTCTTTTTTTCTCTCTCTTTCAAAACAAATAAACTTAAAAAAAAAAAAAATGATCCTGGTTTTACTAATGAGGAAGAGCTGAGGGCTCCTGTCCCAAGTGACTCTGCTGGTTGGCTCAGTGGCCCTGCCTGTAACCACAGGGCTGTTGAGCCCCCTCCCCTGACCTGTTCCTTCCATGTGTCCTGGGCCCCTTCCACCCTGACAGCTGGCCACGAATAAGACCCTGAGGCCTGTACTGGGGGAGGGGAGGGCAGAAGGGAGGGCGGAGGCTGAGATATAGTCTTCCTTCCCATCTTGCCTTGAGACAGAAGTGCTCTAGCTCCACAGGCTACTAGGGGGTGAGGCCCACTCTCTTCCCCTAAGAAACCGGCAGAACCATCCATCCAGGTGTGTCACGAATCAATAAGCAGTGAGAAGCTCTCTAACCCTGGGTCTATACACACGTCCCCACACACAGGACCCTCGGCATCAGGGGCTGCTCCGGGGTTCCCCTGCGCCTACAAAGATGTTGACGTTGGCTGCATGGGTTAGCTTTTCAGCACACCCGGATATGTCACTGAGAACTGGGGAGAATAGCCCCTGGATCCAGACAAGGGCCCCTTGGCCAGCCCACATCTGGGGAAGGGTCAACCTCAACACTGTGGGTGCAGGCCTGGCTCACCTCCCAGCATTCTGTCCCCTGGTCACCTTGGGTCTCCTTGGGCCTCCTGTCTCACCTTGACCCTCCCCAGGGTAGGTGTCAAGAAAGCCAGGCTGCCCAGAGTGTAGGAAAGGGTATAGAAAGGGTTAAAGAAGAGCCACCTCGCTTTGGGATGGGGGGGGGGGGGGGCAGGGCAGGTCCCCTCTGGGTTCTTCAGCCTTGAGGATTGAGTTCCCATTGGCTTTCTGTATGACATGGCCAAACCTCTCTCCCTGGAGTCTGGCCCTCACCTCCTGCTCCCCAACCACTCTCATCTCTGAACCCTCATGGGGGAAGCCACCACTTCCCCCAGGGTATAGGGTGGAGGTGGGTGGTCCAGAACTGCCTTTGTGGGTTTGAGCTTGTCCAGCTGGGAACCCATAGTTAGACTGTACAGGACAGGCCTCCAGCCACCCCGTAAGGCCTCCTTTGGGCCCCTCAAAGCCTCTGTGCTGACGAATTCACAGTCACGGCGGCGCCTAGCCAGCTGATAGGAGGCCTCCTGGCCCTTTGAGACCTCGGGCTGTGGAGCTGTGCTGGCTTGGGCGCATGTCCCCCCTGCAGCATATACCACTGAGCATCTGACCTCAGTCTCCTCACCTGTAAAATGGGACCATGTCAGGCTCCAGTTCTCAAAATCGCAACTTATGTAGGATAACGGACATGAAGTCTGAGCCCAGGGGACCTGTGACAAGGATAAAGGAACAGTGGCCAGGATTCTTGTAGAGCTTCTAGCCCTCACTCCCCTCCCCACTGGCCACTGCTGGTTAGAAGCCCATCCCCCACCTTTCTGGCTCAGAAGCCATCCCTGGAGCTATGAGCTCAGCAGCTCTGCGGTTTGGGTGGACATTTCTTTAAACAATTGCTTTAGGTTATGGCTGCGGGAGGAGCTTCTGGCACAGAGCTGCTGTCCCCTTTCCCCACACGTGCCCTGTCCGGGGAAGAGCAGATTCCCAGTTTGCCACTCCTGAGCTGGGGCTGGCCCTCAGAAGAGTTCTGTGCCAGCAGACCCCTGTGCCGCCTGGGGGGAGGGGGATCTGGGGAGCAGAGAAGGCTCCCTTCCAACCCTGGCAGCATGCAAACCCTTCCAGGCTCCCTCTGGGCAGCAGGCTGCCCTTTCCCCCTGCAGGCCTTGCTGCAGCTGCATTCCAGACATAGCCCGGGAGAGCCCTCCCCCACCCTTGGGTCAAGGGCAGAGCCGGGTGGGGGAGGGGCGTAGGACTCTGGGCCAAATTTATCCCGATTTACATGTGTTTTCCGGGGCCCAGCCTGTAGCTCAGGATTTTTGAGTTCATTAAATGACCACCCCCCTCCCCAACAAACAGTTTCTGGATACATCCTCACCCTCACCCATGCCGTCAGTTTTAGCTGGGCACCCCTGAGTGAATGACTTGCTGTCTCTGAGCATCAGGTGCCGCATTTGAAAAAGGAGGATTTGTTATTGAGAAGGTTGCTATGGAAACCCCCAGATGCCTGGGAACTGGAAGTGTGGTCAGTGGTCTGTTCCCCCCTCCTTTCCCCACTCAGGACCAGACAAAGGCTGCAGATCTTTTTCCTTGTAGTTCCTTGTTTCGCAGAGCCCCAGGACATAGAGGTGGGGAGGGGCCAGGACCTGGGGCCAGCTTGGAAGGGGAAGGAAGAGAGCCATTTGTATGGGAGGATTAAGGGTCCTCAGCCGGGGAGAAGAGGAAGTGAAATTTACTTTGAGACCCTTCCCATCTCCCCGGATTCGGAGCTCTCCTCTACCATCCTCCCTTCTCAAGACCAGTTCCCAGCCAGCTGCCATGTTGGAAATGACCCAGTAAGTGAGAGGTGTTGGACGCATTAGCATCCAGCTGACACTTTCTCGGGCAGGGTTTGGGGCTGGAAGAGAATTGAGAAAAGACACCCTGTCAGTGCATGTGTATCTAACTGAAGGTTGAGCATATGGTGAATGTCCCAGCTCCTAGGAGATTGTGTGGAGGGAAGGGGGGTGGTGGGGTCACCCCTGCCCCAGGACCAGCCGGTCCCATCTCAAGAGTCACTTGTACCCTCTGGGCCACAATGCCCTGACCCATAAAATGGGGAGGAGGGCAGTGGGCCTGGATTTCTATACTTGCATGGAAGGCTCAATTTACTTCCCCTGGAATAGTGGCTAATGCTCCAGTAGTGGAAATACAGGTGTTGGCTATTGAGGACTGAGGGGGATGTTTGCAGAGGGGAAAATGAGCCTCCTTGGGATTCTTTCAGGGCAGTACCTCAGCCCCCAGAGTGACATGACCCTCCCTGGCACCAAGGAGGGCTCCCTCACAGAAATGTACTCTGGGCTATACATGGAGCCAGGTTTGAGGTCCTCCAAGGCCAGTGATCAGGTCGGAGGCAGCCTTGTGACCAACTCTAGATAGCAAGTCTTCCATTCGTACATGGCCAGTACCCACTGGTCTACCCAGGAAGGAACCAAAGTCATGTCCAAAGACCAGGTGGGCCACAGGACATCAAACAAAAGATGCCCATGTTGGGGGGGGGGGGGTGCTGAGGGAGCTGGCCCTATCTACCCCACCTGTAAACAACCAGCTCTGCACACCTGCTCTGTCCTTTTGTTCTGTTCCCTTTGCAATGGGGTATAAGATTCAGGCTAGATTCCCAGCTTTCTGCTCACCTAGACATTCTTCCTGTGTCTCAACTGAATTAAGCTTATAAATCCTATGCTGTTTTCTACTCACTTTATGAAATAAGGGCAAAATGGATCAACAGGCAAAAATTTGCCCAAACCACTGCTAGGCTGAGAGAGAGGCCTGCCTGGCCATACCCTTGTGTTATATATAGCTAGAAACGTTCATTGTCTAAGGTAGCTAAGTCTGAACTAAGTGTACAGGCATAGAGTGTTGTGTGTAACATGCAAAAATGGAACATATAAAATCCAGGGGGTTCGTTCAAGATAGATGGTGATAGGGGCACCTGGGTGGTTCAGTCGGTTGAGCGTCTGACTTCAGCTCAGGTCATGATCTCACGCTCCGTGAGTTCGAGCCCCGCGTCGGGCTCTGTGCTGACAGCTCAGAGCCTGGAGCCCGCTTCAGATTCTGTGTCTCCCCCTCTTTCTACCCCTCCCCTGCTCAAGCTCGGTCTCTCTCTGTCTCAAAAACAAATAAACACATTAAAAAAAAATAAAAAAAAAAGATAGATGGTGATAGGTTAAATATGCATATTATCATCCTTAGAGCATAGCTGGAGGAAAAATACAAAAACATAGCTAAAAAGCCAATAGAGATTATAATATAGCATATTTTTAAATACTTGATTAATGCAAACAAGACAAGAAAGAAAAGTGGAAGAGACAAATAGAAAACAAGGTAGTAAAGAAGGTAGTAGACCTACCCCAGCATTAAATGTAAATAGACCAAACACTCCAATTACGAGGCAGAGATTATCTGACTAGATAAAAAAGCAAGACCCAACTGTATGCTGTCTGCAAGAGATGCTCTTTAAATGTAAAGACAAATGCAAGAGGAAAGTAAAAGGGTAGGAAAAGATAGACCATACAAACACCAAGCATAAAAAAGCCCAGTGCGACTCTATTAAAATCGGACGAAGTGGGCTTTGGATAAAAGTATCACCAGGGACCAAAATGGCCATTTCCCAATGATAAAGGAGCCAACTCATCAAAAAGATGTAACTGGGCAACCCTGGGCAAGTTACCCACCTTCGTTTCCCATCTGCAAAATAACAATAATAATAGTAGCTACCTAGTTAGGGGTATGGCAAGGGTCAAATTATTTAATTCACGTAAGATGTTTAGAACCGTGCTTGGTACATGATGAATATGCAGATGACAAATGCCCTGTGAATGTTAGTTCTAAGGTTATTGCAACTGGGACAAAGCCTCAAGCTCTCACCATGACCCCGGCTTAGCTTCCTCTGAGGTGGGGCTCTGAAGGTGCTGCAAGATAAGGTGTAAACAAAGGCCACTAGCTGGTTCCTCCAGTTCTTTTTCCTGGTGGCGATGGTGCTGTGTATGTGCGTGTGTAGAGACCTAAGGCAGAGGAATGGAAGGAATGAGACAGTGTGTACCCAATGAATCTATCTGCTGCTAGAACTAAGGGAGAAAGTCAAGGAGACTTGGGGACTGGGGCCAGGAAGGGAGCTGGGGCCAGGTGAGGTTTGGGTGATCGCCAGGTATAACTGGTGCTGGATGGATGGCTCCAGGCTGACATGAGTCATCTTCTAGCCTGAGAAGCAGGAAGGCAGCCACCACCTGGGAATCACCAAGTTCACATGGTAGGAACCACAGAGATTCGGGGCCTTTCCTCCCTGGTCACAGGCGCAGAAAGAATGCCCAGTGAATTCCCTGTTGGCCCTGAGGCCCCTAAACCCTGCTCCAAGGCTGTGATAATGGGGCTAGTTTCGCCTCTGGCAGGGCTGGGATCTACTGAAGCCACACCAGCTTTGGCACGGAGGCCTGTGCAAGGATGACGTTCCAGCCAGGGACGCGGGAAAGCGGGTCTCTGAACCACTGTTGACTCCTTGTCCCAGGCGCGAGTGCTCTTCCTCCACGTACACACTCTTACTTTCCTGACACTGCCTAACTCCCTTATTTTGGACATTTATTGACACCCACCATGCACTGGACGCATCTGACCCCCTCTCCTATTGTGGGTGGAAGGTCAGGGCACACCCAGCCTTACAGATGCCAGAGCCTAGGAGCTCCAAGAGGTAAAGGCACTTGCCCACGGCTGATACATGGCTGGCTTTGAAAGTGGTCTCTCACTACAAGTTCATTGTTCTTTACCGGTTGTGGTTTACTGATTTGCGCCCAGATTAATCTTCTTCAATATGCGGACTCCTCAGAAACCTTCAAGGGCTTTGCGTTTCCTAGAGCTGCAGCTTCCGGGCTTTTTTGATCTTGCATCCCTATGAGTAGAACATTTAGAGCACCTTGTCCATTACATGTCTATTTTAATTATCTCTAAATTATTTGCATGTGCTAATGTACTCTTGTATTAGAAAATATCCATACATGGTTTAAAGATGAGATAAATGTGTCACAAACAGAAAGAGTCTCTAAAATTTTCTCCCTGCATCTGTGGACCAGCCTTGAGTACCCCTAGGGGATGCATACACCCCCACCCTGGAGACAGTTGGCCTGGAGGATAAAGTACCAACTCCTGGGCCTGGTACTGGGTGTTCTGTCATCTAAGACCATCAACAGATTTCTTCCTACTGCCCTGCAGACTAGTGTCAAAATAACAGATAGGCCACAGTCTCAACTCCATAGAGTTGACCTCCATAGGTCATAATCTCAACTCCATATCTCCTCCTGCACCCTTCCCCTCTTCTTTCCAAGTCTTCCATGCTTTGTGGGCTCTAACCCAAACCCTAGGTTTTCTGCAAGGCCTTTCTCCTACCCTGGACCCAGGCGTTGGTGCCAATCATTCTGCCTTCTAATCTCAGTCTGCTTGCATCACCACTAAACTATCTCACCTGGTGTGTTTGTTGTTGTTGTTGTTATTGTTTTTTAGAAAGTTTTACATTTATTTATTCTTGAGATACAGAGAGAGGCAGATCCCAAGTGGGGGAGGGGCAGAGAGAGAAGGAGACAGAGAATCTGAAGCAGGCTCCAGGCTCCGAGCAAGCGGTCAGCACAGAGCCTGATGTGGGGCTCAAACCCACAAACCGTGAGATCATGACCTGAACCAAAGTCAGACGTTTAACTGACTGAGCCACCCAGGCGCCCCTCCCCTGGCGTGTTTTAGCTTGCTGAACACTTTATGCAGGTATCATTACTTCCATCTCATAGCTGGGAAAACTGAGGCTCAGAGAAGTCAAGTAATTTGCCTAAGGTCACACAGTAAGTGATGGAGGCAGGAATTGCACCTAGGCCTGACTCTACAGTCAACTCCAATTAAGCAGTAAGCTATATAAAGCAAAGATGGTCTCTTACATTTCCATTTCTTTTTCCCAGCTGCTTGCATAAAAATATACACATATATGAAATATCAAGCAAATTTTTGAATGAATAATAGTTTGAATGGGTGAATGAATGAATCATCCAGACCAATATCAAGAAGAAAGCCCATGGTAAAAGGGAAAAGGCCTATTTTATTGCTACTACAGTTTTTTTTTTTTAATTTTTAAGTGTTTATTTTTGAGAGAGAGAGATTGCTACTACAGTTTCTTTTTTAATTTTTAAATGTTTATTTTTGAGAGAGAGAGAGAGAGAAAGAGAGAGAGAGAGAGAGAGAGAGAGAGAACGAGTGGGGGAGGGGCAGAAAGAGAGGGAGACACAGAATCCAAAGTAGGCTCCAGGCTCTGAGCTATAAGCACAGATCCCGACATGAGGCTCAAATTCACAAACCACGAGATCATGACCTGAGCTGAAGTCGGACGCTTAACCAAGTGAGCCACCCTGGTGCCCCACTAATATAGTTTTTTTGCTTTTTATTGTTTTTGTTTTCATTTTTGCAGGGGCCAAATAATTTATTTTCTCTAGCTAACTTCATAAAATTGCAGACTTAATATGCCTATCATAGACTTTTTTTCCCATTCGTATCTAAAGTAAGTCCATGCCCACGACCTGGCCATGGGTTTGAGGGACTAAAGCTAGATGTGGAAGGCAAGTCATGCATCATTTGCTACAACGTCACATCAAGTGTTCATGCTCAAAATGTGCAAAGAAATAAAAATTACAGCGGAGAAGAGCAAAGATGTACAGAAAGCTTAGGGTCTCTCTCCTACCAAAATCTCATCGCAACTTCCGGCTTCAGCACTGCTGTGCTATCAGAAAAGACCTGTGTCGGCTGCCAGCCATGACCTTCAAAACGGTGTCCAACAGCCTTCACTCTGTGTGAGGTTTACTGGGTTGCTGACCATAAAGGCTCCACGCCACTCTTGTCCCAATCGGATACAGAGCTCCAAAGTTAACACTGGAGAATTCCAACAGCGCATCACCTCCAATTCATCAACATGCAGGCCTGGATTCTAAACATGCCTATACGATGCAGACGTGGACCCCCACAGCTGTGTCCTCAGATTGATGCTGCACCTTTTGCCCCACCTTCAGCCGAGAGAGCAGGCCTGTTGTCTGAGGCTTCTGTACCTAAAGGGTCCTGGGCGAGACTTCAGTCTTCGGGTGTGGTTGAATCCGGGTCCTCGGGTGTCATGACCCAGATTCAGTGTCTCTAGCTCCTAGGTTGGCCATCCTCTGTGTTGACCAAGTCTGCTAGCAACTCCAGGGTCGTGCTGTGCCAGCTTAGCAACCCCAGCAGGAAGAAAGGGTGTCTGACAGCTCATTGCACCGGCTTAGGTCATGGACCTGTCCTGGGTCCCGTTTCTGTGACTGGAAGGCTGAGATGAGTGTCTTGGTCAGTTCTAGGATCACTGAAGTGGAGGGGTGGGTACAGATCATGTGAGCTTAGGTGGGGGATGGAGACTGGGATATTGTACCAGAAAATGGGAGAGTGAATGTGCACAGGTGTGAATATCAAGTCCACTTGACTTTGTCTCTTGCAGGATTTGGTAGACTGGCGGAAGCCCCTGCTGTGGCAGGTAGGCCACTTGGGAGAGAAGTATGACGAGTGGGTCCACCAGCCAGTGACCAGGCCCATCCGCCTCTTCCACTCCGACCTCATCGAGGCCCTCTCCAAGACTGCCTGGTGAGCCCTGCTCTGGGCCCATGGTGGGGCTGTCCTTCTCTCCTGCTGCCGCCAGTCGGATACAGAAGGGGAAGGGACAGTTGGGTCCCTCTCCAGAGCCCAGAGCTGTAGTGTAAACTCTTGGGGATAGTGGAACGTGCCATAGATACAATCCATTCCTATGCTTGGTTTATCCATTGAGTGAGTGGCAACCTAACATGTAGCCAGAAGCCACTTTAAATGTCACCTCATTCTTTTTTTTTTGAGTTTATGTATTTATTTTAAGAGAGAGCATGAGTGGAGGAGGGGCATAGCAAGGGGGAGAGAGAATCCCAAGCAGGCTTCATGCTAAGCCCAACACCACGATTGATCCCACAACCGTGAGATCATGACCTGAGCTGAAATTGAGTCAGATGCTTAACCAACTGAGCCACCCAGGCTCAATAGAACAGCCACCCCTGTTCTATTCCAGACTCTTAGGAGGGTTTTCCAGCCTGGAAAGCCCATGGGAACAATTTTGCCTGCAATTGGCTTCTTTGCCACAAGAGGTCGGCATCAATCCAGCGGCACAGAGTCTAGCCACAGGGATGCAATTCTTTTCTGCCAGTAACTCACTTCAGAGACAGAAGGAGATAGACTTACAGCCTCTCTCTTCTTTTCTTCTCCCCATCCCCAAAGCAGTGTCCCTTTGGCTCTATGTCTCCATATGCTTTCCGCACATGCTTTGGTATCATTTACTCCTTCCTCTAGTTGAGCGATGCGTCTCTGGGGAAGCTGAACCCTGTCGAGCCCCTATGCATGTATTTTTCTCACCCTGAGGATCCTCCTGCAGGTACTCTGTCCCCCTCATCTGGATGCCCCTGGTGCTGTACCTCAGCTGGTCCTACTACCGAACCTTTGCCCAGGGCAACGTTCGACTCTTTGCTTCCTTCTCCACAGGTAATGTTGGTTCCTTCCTGATTTGCTCCCCTGGGTCCTGGAGGCAGGAAATTTCAGTGGTGTCTCTAGTCCTGAATTTTGAATAACACAGAACCCCAAACCACCTCACAAACATTTGTAAATGAGACCTATCTGTAGCAATAGACAAAGAAAACTGTAAGGCTCCCCCGACTGCAGCCCCACATGGATAAAAACAACAACAACAACAACAACAACAACAACAACAACACGTGAGCAGAAACTAAACGAAATTATTTCATCAGGAGGCGTAGCAATGAAGGAGAGGGCTTCTTGCTGAGTGTAATACTAGAAAATGTATGACTTGGGACTGTCAAAGAAACCAAAATGAAATCATTTCACTAGATGCACAGCTGAGAGCTTAACTCAAAGTGGCCCACTGAACACAGCACAGATTAGAACCTGGGAGAGAAAGATCTGGAAGCGTCCTACGGTGTCTCCTGAGCAAAAGCTCATGCAACAGAACCCCTGACTTGGAGTACGAACCCCACTAACCACTATTGGGCGCTTACCACGTGTCAGGTTCCAGGGACCACCTCACTTAACCCTCCCAGCATCCCCATGAGAAAGGTACTATCATCATGCCCTTTTAGAGACAAGGACATAATGCCTCAGAAAAGTCAAGTGAGGATTCAGGGTCACATGGCTAGAATGTGAATGTCGGGTGCCCCCCAGCTTTGAGGATCAGGGGACAGAGGGAAGGGCCGATGTGGGGCATCAGGAGCCTATGTGACTGAGTCTCTAAGGTTTGGGGGTGGCCACTTCTGCCCGCTGCCTCCCAAGCTTACCGCCTACCTGTGCCCCCAGAAACATACCACCTGCACAGATGGTCCCGTGTCCTGGCACAGCCTGCCTCAGGGAGGTGCTAGCCCCTGGTGGGTGGCTTGGACCCAGGCAAGGTTAGGGGACAGGCAGGGGAGGGGTGCCGGGAGCGGGTGAGGCGGGCTTTCCTCTCCTGATCGCACGTCTCCCATTCCTGACTGTGTGCCTTCAGAGCCTCCCTCTCTCTGCCAGACGCAGGCTCCTTCTCCCCACGCTCCACTGTCCCTTCCCAGCCCACCTTTGCGGGGTGGGGGACAAGTTGAGGGCCTGAATGGCTTAGGTGAGAGGGGCCCTGGCCACAGCAATGGGAGCCTCTGTTTTCCCACCTGGCCCAGGTTGGGATGGGGGATGAACAAGTGCAGGAAGTCCCCCTGAGCCCCAAACTGCTCCCGGTCACCAAGGGTTAATATGCACGCCCCCACATGCCAAGGTTACCCTTTTCTGCCCACGCTGAATAGCTCAGGCACAGCACAAGGCTTGTTGCTCAGAAGGCCTGCTCGCTGAATCGCCCACTGTCCACCCGGCGCTCCCCTAACAATCACCAACAGTGGCTGGGCCGCCGGGGCTGGCAGCCGGAGGGGGAAGGGGATGCCAGAGCTTTGGCCCGGGTCCCTCTGCAGGAGCCCTCCAGAGATGCCACTCGGTACCAGCTCCGGCCGGATGGGCCGACAGGGGTGATGCTGGGGTGAGGGGGCGGGCAGAGACTTGACCTATAGGAGGGGACTCTTCTGCGTGGCAGGGAGGGTGACCTGGGGGCTTGGCCTGAACGCAGACCTCTGCAGAGCGCTGAAATGCGCTAATAGAGGCCCAGTGTAGAGTCTGTGACCGTGATGCCAGTGATGATGGCGTGAGAGAGATGTGTCCACATCCCTCCCTCCTCCCCAAGCTCGCCAGGCAAGGCATGGGCACCAGCAGAGAAACTAAGAGCCAGCGAAGTGAGGCAGGGGGGTGCTCAGCAGGGTCCCGGTGCAGCTGGTGGACAGAGGGCGCTGGAATAGAGGCAGAGGACTCGGGAGGCCGAGAGGCAGTGGAAGCTGAACGGAGACACCAGTGCGATGCTGAGATGCCTAGATGCGTGAATGAGAATGCTCTGAAAGGCAGAGGGGTTCTGGAAACTTAGGATGGCCCCTAGAGCAGTTCCTGGGAGCAGATGAGAGGGAGTGCTGAGCCAGAACCATTGCCCAGCGGCACCCCAGGTGGCGCTGCAGGCCTCCAACGGGCTCTGTTGTGGGAGTCCGAGCCAAGGTCAAGACCAAAGTCTGTGGCCACAGAATGTTCCTGTGTGTCCAGTTCTCTCCCTGCTGATGGGAAAGCTGAGCACCGAGGTGGGGCTCCTGCACTCTGGGCAGGGGGAGGCGGGGGGCTGGGGAACTTCTTCAACCAGGGACCCTCCAGAACTCTACAAGGAGAATCAAGAGAAGATGGGCACAGTAGGACCACAAGTTAGGACTTAGATGTATTTTGCCTCATATCTAAATGTGAATGGTCCCATTTAAAAATTATAGTAGCTAAATAAATAAATAAATATTATAGTAGCTACTTATTATATATGAGGAGCATTATATTATCAGTATTACTATCTGAAAATATATTATTCTTACTGTGTATTATCTATACTTATCATATAATTAGGTGGTCTATTCCCTCCATCCTAACAACAGCCTTTCACAATGCGTAGGATATTTTACTGTTGAGAAAACACCGAGGTAGGTGGTACAGAGCTAGGATTTGAACCCACGTCTGCAAAGCCAAAGGCCAAAACCAGCGTGTTTTGAAGGACCCCAAAGGTGTCAGGACCTCCCTAGAAGCAGGGTTCCTCGCCTACCAGAGCAGCTCAGCCAAGGTCAGGCGGCCACTCGCACAGAGCTGTTGGGGAAGCATCTTGTACCAGATGTGGACGTGGCCTAGGTTGATGTCCGGATGAATTGCCACCCACTGAGCCCACCACAGTGGGACAGTAACCTGCAGAGCTGCAGGTCAGGAACTGTAGAGAGGAGGAAGCCAGCCTCCTCTCAGTGCCAGTTCTTAGGGATCTGGCTCTAAATTACCACTCTGTGGCTGGTAGGCCCTGTGTGGGGAGGGGTTTTAGAAAGCCACTGCTCCCTCCCCACTGAGCCAACAGTCATCACTACGGTCCCATTTGAGAAGCTTTCAAGCCAAGGTCATGATTATTGCCCACCCTTCCCCCCACCCTCAGCTCAGCCTGGTACAAAAGGTCAGGTTCACCTTGGTCTTTCATTGTTTTGTCAGAATGGGGCTGGGCCTAGATTCTGTTCCAAACAGCTAGAAGCTCACCTCCTCCTCCCTGCCTTCTTGGGCTTTCTTCCTTCCTCAGCAGCCACCTGTGGCCATCCACACTTCCTTCAACAGAACCCGAAGCTGCCTTCCTCTAGGCCCAGTTCCACCCTTAGAATGACACAGATCAGACCTCACCTGGGTACAGCCCTTCGGAGGGGCTTGCTTCCAACCACCCATCTCTCAAGTATCCAAGCACCTGCTGTGTGAAGCCCTGGAGATATCAAATGAAAGGCCTCCCTTGCCATAAAATGGGACCAATGATAAAACCCGCAAGCCAGGGTGCAGCATGGTAGCTGTGATAGGATATGAAGGGTGGGGCAGGAGCTTCAAAACCAGCCCTAGTGGGGATGAGGGGCGTCCGCGGAGGCTTTTCGCAGGAGACACATGGGCTGAATCTCCGAGGATAAGGGAGCAGGGAGGGAATCCCAGTAAAGAAAATATGAACAAAATTAGGGATAAGATGGGGAGGTGGGAGGATGTGGTACATCTAAGGAGCCACACATGCTTTGGTTTGGTCCCACTACCAGGCAACATGGAACCGAGGCGGGATGTGGCTGGCTGGGTGGGTCTCAAGGGACTCTGAGTGCCTCGTTGGGTGTTTGCACTTTACCTAAAGGTAACGAGGCGCCGTAGAAGGGTTGGAACATGCACGGAGGCAGGGGACTGGGATGGGAGGCAGATGCCATCACTGGGCAAGAAGTAATAAGGTAGTAGGGGATTAAGAGCAAAGAATCGACCAGAGAGAGATTTTTTTTTTAATTGAGGTGAGATTCACGTAACAAAATTAACCATTTCACAGCGAGCAATTCAGTGCCATTTAGTACATCCACAACATTGTGCAACTGCCACCTCTGTCTAGTTCCAGAACATTCTCATCACCCCAAAAGGAAATCCCATTGCTCTCCATTTCCCACTCCCCAAGCCCTTGGCAACCACCACATCTACCTTCTGTCTCTACACATTTGCCACTTCTAGACATTCCATACAAATGGAATCATACAGAATATGGATTTTTGTGTCTGGCTTCTTTTGCTTTGCCAAGACATGTTAAAGAGGCGGAGCCTACAGGTGCCTGGATGGATGCGAGAGAAAGGGATAAGTTAAGCCTTTGGTCACATGTGGATATTGGTGCCTCTGGCAGAGGAAAGAACCCAAGAGGAGCATCGTGGGGTGATAGGATGGGCACGAAGAAGAGGAAGAAGATTGGTCTCGTCTGGCCACTGTTGACTTTGGGGGCCTGTGGACAGCCATGTGGAGGTTCCCCTGTAGCAAGTGGCTGTCTGGGGCTGGGGTGAAGTGTGGGTCTGGGGTGGGGGGTGGTCAGCCTGTGGGTGTGGCCACCTTCCCGCATCGAGCAGGGAGTATGGGAGAGTGGAGCAGGAAGGCTTTGACGCTGGGGACTGAGGCAGCATTTCCATGATGGAACCTGACAAGGGGCATCTAGGGAAGAGGAGAAAAGCCAAGCTGTGTTTTCTAACCATACTGGTCGTAGATCCTTCGAGATATTCTGAGAAGCTGTGGACTTGCTTTCCTGAAAAATTGTACAAAGAGGCATCATTTGGGTTACCATTTCAGGAGTTTCACAGACACCCTGGAATCCAGCTGAGGACTCTAGGTGTTCAACAACCTCAGGTTAGGAACTCGTGGGGGCTCCAGATTCAAGAAGAGACTGGTCACTAATATCATATGCCACAGCCAAGCAGGGGATGAATTGAAAAGCTTACTAGATCTGGCAAGAAGTACATCCTGAATAGCCTTTGCAATTCCAGTGGCTTGGGGCAGAAGAAGGACTGTAGGGGCTTGAGAATCAAATGGGAAGCAATCAAGTAGAGATATGGGTCTAGTCTGTCTTTCCCATAGGCTTGGCTATGAATCAGGGACAGAGTCTATGATGGGAAAGCCCACTAGAGAAGAAGTTGAAGATGCCCAGAGAGGAGTTGGTTGGGATGGAGGGGGTGGGGGAAGCAGGCTGTGGTCTCTGCACTCCCTAGTGGGTTGAGCCTGGCAAGTAACTTAAGTTGTCTGTATCTCCATATCCTCACTCATATGGGTAATGTCAGGGCTTCCCTCATAAGGTTGCAGTGAGGGGAAACATGAAGTAATCCATGTAAATCACTTACATGGTGCTCTGTATGTAGTTACTGATCAGTATACACCTGCTGTTATGATTATTGCCACCATCCAGTACCCAGGTGCCTGGGTGCCTCTCTCTTCCCTGAGGAGCAGGAAAGAAGTTCAAGGGCGGGGGCAGAATTGGGTATGGTTAAAGGTGGAAGGGAAGGTGTGGAGGAAGTCTGAAGTAGGAGGCTGGGTGGACGGATGGGGGCAGTGTTTGAGAGCAGCAGGAAGGGATCTAAGCCTGGAGACATAAAAGGATCACCGCGCAAGAGCTGAGGTTGAAGCTTCCAGACCCGTGTCTGCACAGCTCTCCCTCTGTGCTCAGCAGCTTGCATATGCAGAGGACAGACAGGTTCTTGTACTGGGTTGAGGATTCATGGGGGTGGGTAAGGGAGATGGAGGAAAGATCAAAAGAGAACGGCTATCTTTGGAAAACAGTTTGGTGGTTCCTCAAAAGAGTAAACATAGTTACAATACGACCCAGCAATTTCATTCCTAGGCTTATCCCCAGGACAACTAAAGCATGCCCCCACAAAAACTTGTCCATGAACGCTCATAGCAGCATTATTCGCCACAGCCCCAAAATAGAAATAACCCAGATGCCCATCAACTGAGGAATGGATAAACGGAGATGATCTATGCATAACATGGAAAAATATTCAGTCTTAAAAAGGAAGGAAGTCCTGATACATACGACAACATGGATGAACCTTCTTAAAAAAATGTTTATTTTTGACGTATATAGAGAGAGTGGCGGCAGTGGGGGAGGGCAGAGAGACAGAGAGAGAGAGAGAGAAAGAGAGAGAGAGAGACAGAGACAGAGGATCCAAAGTGGGCTCTGCGCTGTCAGCGGCAAGCCCAACACGGGACTGGAACTCATAAACTGTGACATCATGACCTGAGCTGAAATCAGACGCTCAACCGACTGAGCCATCCATGGGCCTTGAGAGAAAGAGAGAGAGAGAGAGAGAGAGAAGGGGAGGGGCAAAGAGAGAGGGAGACAGAGAATTCCAAGCGGGCTCTGAGCTGTCAGCAGAGAGCCCCACGCAGGGCTCAATCTCATGCACCGTGAGATTAATACCTAAACAGATATCAAGAGTCAGACACTTAACCGACTGAGCCACCCAGGCACCCGATATCAGTGAACCTTCAAAATAGTATATGTAAAAGAAGCCAGTCCATAAAAGACCACGTATTTTATGAGTCCATTTATATCAACGGTCCTGAATAGGCAAATCCATAGACAGAACATAGATTTGTGGTTTCCATGGGTTGCAAAGTGGCAGGGGTGTGGAAGGAAGTGGGGAGTGACTGGTAATGGATACAGGGTTTCTTTTTGGGGTGATGAAAATGTTCTAAAATTGACTAGTGATGGTGGCACAATCCTGAGTATACTAGAAACCACTGAATTATACACTTTAAGTGGGTAAATTGTACGGCATGTGAATTATATTTCAGTGAGACTATTATTTTGAAAAAGGGAGAGGAAGTCTGGCCAAAGGAGTGGCTTGTGGGGAAAAGTAAAGCTAAGAGGGTGAGGTTAGGCTTGGAGAAAACAGTGACCAGAGCTGACGTCACCATAAAGTCAAAGAATGAATGAGGAAAGGGAAGGAGACCCTCAGCGACTGCGGGCTGTCCTCAGACCACTGGGTGTTGGGAACTCGCACCTGATGACAGTTACATCTCTGAAGTCTTCTGGTCTCTGAGCGAATCATCTTCAGTTTTTTCATGTCTCCCCCACGGCTGTGATTTTAAGTCTTGTCTGTTAAGATTTCTCTGCTTGGGTTTCCTGTCCCTCCTGCCCTACCCCCAGCCCCACCGATCCCGGGTTGTTAACAGTTTTCATCAATAACCCCCAGACTCTGCTGGCTTCATTGGGATCGTCCCTCCCTCTCCCTTATGCCACCGAAACAAAGTCACCCTTCCCAGAAGCGTCAGCCATTTGGACCGTTTTAATCAAACATCACAGCTTGGGTGACTTATAAAAAATAGGAAATGTATTACTCACAGTTCAAAAGACTAAAAGTCCCAGATCAGGATGCCAGCCTGGTCAGGTGAAGGCCTCTCTTGCAGGTCTCAAATATCTTATCGTGTCCTCACATGGCCAAAAGGGGAAGGAGCTAGGTGCAGTCTCTGTCCTTCTTTTTTTCTCGCCACCCCCCCCCCCGCTTTTTTTTAATGTTTATTTATTTTTGAGAGAGAGAGAGAGAGAGAGACAGAGCATGAGTGGGGGAGGGGCAGAGAGAGAGAGGGAGACACAGAATCCTAAACAGGCTCTAGGCTCTGAGCTGTCAGCACAGAGCCTGAAGAAACATGAGATTATGACCTGGTCCGAAGTCAGACGCTTAACCGACTGAGCCACCCACGCGCCCCGTGCAGTCTCTTTTATAAGGACACTAGTCCTGTTCATGAGGGTTCCCGTTTCATCACCCAATCACCTCCCAAAGGCCCCACCTCCTAATCCCATCGCATTGGCAGTGATGTTTCTGTTCACCTATGAATCTGGGGGGGGGGGGGGGGGGGCGGGGGCAGACACATTCAGAACATAGCACCAGAGAAATTTCCAGCACTGGCAACAGCCGCTCCCCTCAGTCCCCCTAAGGAAGATCTCAGACCTCTGGCCAGCAGCCCCATTGTTCCCAGGGAGGACCCCTCTGAGCGCCGCAGCCCCTCACGGCCTCCTTCCCATTTTGACCCAAGAGTCCCATCAGTGTGGCCCGGCCCCATAGCTGCTGGACGGAGAGCAGCAGCCCCCAAGGTGACGGGGCCGCGAGATGGCGTGTCTGGAGCCACCAGGCCTTAGCGCCCACTGGGGCTGTCTGCCCTGACTTTGCCTCTGTCTGGCCATTCTGCAGAGTACTCGGTGGCCATGCCTAAGTCCGTGTTCCCGGGCCTCTTCGTGCTGGGGCTGCTCCTCTGGAGCCTCATGGAGTACCTCATCCACCGCTTCCTGTTCCACATGAAGCCCCCCGGGGACAGCTATTACCTTATCCTGCTGCACTTCGTCCTGCATGGCCAGCACCACAAGGTGAGCAGGGCAGGCTCCCGCCCGGGGCCTGGCAACCATGACCCGCTCGGGGGAGCTGCTGATCTTTCTGGGAGTCAGGCCGGGAACAAGTGGCCATCAGGGCATTTGCTGCTGCTCAGAGGGGTGACTGGGTCCTAACTGGAAGCGGGCGTGGACAGAGTGAGCATGCGTGTCTGCACACCATTCATGATTGACACCAGGCACGCTGCAGGGACATTTCAGCCGTCATCTTTAATCCTCACAGCATCTCATTCATTCGCTCGTTCATTCATTCAGCAGACGTTCACTGAGCGCTCACTACCTGCGGGCACTGTTCTAGACACAACAGAACAAAAGTAAAAACTCACTGTCCTGGTGGAGCTTCCTTCTGAGGATGGTGCTACGGTTCTCCCCATTCCGCAGAGCCGCAAACTGAGGCTTAGAGAAATTAAGAAACTGAGGAACTTGTCCAAAGTCCCACCTGGCACAGCCAGGATGTTGGGCCCCATTCTGTGAACCCCAGAGTCTGTGCTCTCAGCTGTCTTTCTTCTTTTCTCCCTCCCTGCTTCCTTCCCTTCCTGCCTTTTTCTTCCAGGAGCTGGTCCTGGGGTTGGGGGGCGGGGGGGGGGGGGGGGGGGGGGGGACAGGCCCACACCTGCGCATTGCTCTGTGGCTATTACCTGCTTTCTCTCTCTCTTCTCCTCCAGCCCAGAGAGGGTCTGTCCCTTCTCAGAACACTCACCAAGCAGTCTCTAAAACCTTACCTCTATGCCAGGCCCTTGGCTGTTGAAGCTGGAGTCTAAGGCTTGGCTCTCTTATCTGCTTCACTGTGACCACACCCCCTTAGAACGCCCCCTAGGAGGTGGGGACAGGGAGACCGCATCCGCTCACACTTCTGGTACCGGTCTACCCTGTGAGCCTGCGTTAACCTCCTCTTGCTGGTGTGCTGGCCCCCCAGACAACATCAGGCCTCCGTCCGGGTACCCCGCATGGTATCTGGCGGTGAGGCTCCTCTCTAGCACCTAACAAGTTCCAGGGCCAACGTGGCCTCGTGGGCTGGGAGCCCGCCGCCCACACCACGTCCGCCGCCCTGTTCTTGGACAGGTTTCCAGGGCCCGTCCTGGCTTGGAAATTGGGAGCGGGACAGTCTCTCAAGGGCCTTCGAGCATGGTGGCATGCCCTCCCCGAAGCCACCGAAGGTCCCAAGCCCACCCGTGACAGGTTGCTGCCGCCTCACTGGAACGCGCGGGCGGCTCTGCCCCTGTCCTCTGCGGTGCTGGGACCACAGGCAGGCCGCCCGGCCCGGCCGTCTGCTGACGCGTGAGCCTCTCCCTCCGCAGGCACCCTTCGATGAGTCCCGCCTGGTCTTTCCCCCGGTGCCGGCTTCTCTGGGGATTGCCTTCTTCTACGCGTTGCTACAGCTCCTCCTGCCGGAGGCGGTGGGGGGCACTGTGTTCTCTGGGGGCCTCCTGGGGTACATCATCTACGACATGACACATTACTACCTGCACTTCGGCTCGCCGCACAAGGGCTCCTACCTGTACAACATGAAGGCTCACCACGTCAAGCATCACTTTGCACATCAGCAGTCAGGTGAGGCCGCCCACTCCCAGCCTCCCTCGTTTGTTCTCGTATTTATTTTACAGCCACCAGTGAGCCCCTACCAAGGGTCGGGTACTGTTCTGGGTGCTGGGGATACACAGGAAGGCAAGCGGGGGGCTCCCACCCTACCCACCGGGAGACAAACAGAGAAATCAACAAATAGCAGAGATAACTTTAGACAGTGATAAGGGCCACAAAGAAAAGAAACCACGAGATGTCGGGGAGGGTCCGGCTCTGTGTCATAAAAACAACGCGAGTCACAGATGTGATTTCAAATTTTCTAGTAGCCACGTTAACAAGCAAAATTAAACAGATATAGTTAGTTTTAATAATATATTTTAGAGGTGCCTGGGTGGCTCAGTGGGTTAAGCGCCTGACCTCAGCTCATGGGTTCCAGCCCTGCATCAGGCTCTGTGCTAACAGCTTGGAGCCTGGGCATGCTTTAGATTCTGTCTCTGTGTCTCTGCCCCTCCCCCATTCAAGCTCGTGCTCTCTCTCTCTCTCTCAAATATAAATAAAAACATTTTTAAAAAAATTTTTATTATATATTTTATTAAGGGGGCGCTGGGTGGCTTAGTCGGTTGGACATCTGACTTCAGCTCAGGTCATGATCTCCTGGTTCATGGGTTCAAGCCCCATGTCAGGCTCTGTGTTGACAGGTTGGAGCCTGGAGCCTACTTTGGATTCTGTGTCTCCCTCTCTCTCTACCCCTCCCCTGCTTGCACTCCATCTCTCTCTCTCAAAAAAAAAAAAAATAAATAAAAAATAAAAAATTAAAAAAAAATTAACATTAAAAAAAGTAAAAATATATATATATTTTTTATTAAGCCAAATACAACCAAAATATTACCATTTCTGCCTGTAACCAATATAAAAAATCGCTAATGAGATATTTTACATTATTTTTCTTATGTTACATTTTCACAACATCTAGTGTGTACTTTGCACTTACGGCACATCTCAATTCAAATGCTAAGTTTTCGTTAGAAATGCTTTAAAAAAATTTTTAATGCTTATTTATTTTTGAGAGAGACATAGAGCATGAGCAGGGGAGGGGCAGAGAGAGAGGGAGACACAGAATCCGAAGCAGGCTCCAGGCTCCGAGCTGTCAGCACAGAGCCAGGATCCGGGGCTCGAACTCACAAACCACGAGATCATGACCTGAGCCGAAGTCAGACGCTTAACCGACTGAGTCACCCAGGCACCCCTTATTAGAAATACTTGATCTATATTTAGAGTTTATAAAATTGACTATTTAAAAAAGTGAATTCACATTAGGTGAGTTGTCCTAAACATGCCTAAAAGTTTTTCAGTAGATCGGGGTGCCTGGGTGGCTCAGTTGGTTGAGTAATCACTCAACTCATGACTCTTGATTTTGGCTCAGGTCATGATCCCACAGTTTGTGAGCTTGAGCCCCGAGTCAGGCTTCATGCTGACAGTGCAAAGCCTGCTTGGGATTCTTGCTTGCTCACTCTGTCTCCCTCTCAAAATAAATAAATAGGGGTGCCTGGATGGCTCAGTTGGTTAAGTTTCTGACTCTTAATTTCAATTCAGGTCATGATCTCGCAGTTCAGGAGATCAAGCCCTGTGTGGGGCTCTGTGCTGATAGCAGGAAACCTGCTTGGGATTCTCTCTCTGCCCCCCCTTCAAAATAAATAAATAAATGTAAAAAATTAATTAATTAAAAAAAGTTTTCCAGTAACTCAGTCAACTATAAATTTTTAAATTGGAATTAGAGTTATTTAAAATAAAATGAAATTGGGGCACCTGGGTGGCTCAGTCTGTTGGGCGTCCAACTTCGGCTCAGATCATGATCTCGTGGTCTGTGAGTTCGAGCCCCACGTCAGACTCTGTGCTGACAGCTCAGAGCCTGGAGACTGCTTCGGATTCTGTGTCTCCCTCACTCTCTGCCCCTCCCCTGCTCATGCTCTGTCTCTATCTGTGTCAAAAATAAATAAACATTAAAAAAAATTTTTTTTTAATAAAATGAAATTAAAACTTACAAAGTGGGGGGTGGGCGCACCTGGGTAGCTCAGTAGGTGAAGCCTCCAACTTTGGCTCAGGTCATGATCTTGTGGTTCACGAGTTCCAGCCTCATATCGGGCTCTGTGCTAACAGCTCAGAGCCTGGAGCCTGCTTCGGATTCTGTGTCTCCCTCTCTCTCTGCCCCTCCACCACTCATGCTCTGTCTCTGTCTCTATCTCTCTCAAAAATAAATAAGCATTAAAAAAAAAAAAAACTTAAAAAAATGAAATGAAATGAAATTAGGAATCGAGTGCCTCCGTAGCTCCGGCCACGTTCTCAGGGCTCAGCAGCCACACAGGTCAGTGGCTACCGCATTGGATGAAACAGCACTAGGTAAAGTGGTCTAGGAATGTATCGTTGCAGAAGTGTCTTTACAGCTGAGGCCTAAGCTAAGAGAAGCCAGAATCCAATGTCTGGGGAAAGAACATCCCAGAAGCAACAGGTGCAAAGCCTCTGTTCCAGCCTCTGCAGCAGGAATGAACTTGACATCTCCAAAGAGAAGGAAGAAGCTGAAGTGTGAGGCAGAGGGGAAGAGACTCAGGCAAGGGCCAGGCTCTCCCACCAAACACAGGCTGCATAAGGAATTTGGGTTTATTCCAGTGGCATCCCTGGGAGACTGCAAACACAAGTACTCTGCTCTCAACCTCTGCCAGGAGGGCCCTGAGAGTTGGGAAGGCCAGCGGGGACAGATGTTCAAACCCTGCCTGCGTGCTAGCCCTCCCCAGGCTCCCTTCCCGAGGAAATTTCTCCCACGCCTTCTCCGGTCCCTCATCTTCTCCCCATTTCTCTCCTTCTCTAGGATTTGGCATCAGCACTAAATTGTGGGATCATTTCTTCCACACCCTTATGCCGGAAGAGCCCCACCTGAAGATGCAGTGACAACTCCCAGCCCCACTGTCCTGCCCTCAGCCCAGCCGTGGCTCCTGCCTCACCCCCACCCCCCATCCAGACCCTGCAAAGAAGGTTTGCTTGGCCAGGCAGGACAGGCTTTGTCGGGCCTTTGGGCTTGGTGGGGGCATGCTGGAGAGACCCGGAAGACTGAGACAGACCCTGAGACTCCCCTCCTGACCCCCCATGGAGGGTCATGTCCACGAGGCGGCCAGGTGGCTCTCAGGGTCTAGCTCTTTTCTAGAGTGTCCTGGCCTCTCCATTAGCTTCCCTGCCCAGAGCCTTAGCCCACAGGATGGCTTCAGAACCTGGCCAATGGGGAATTTCCCAAGGGGAATGAAGGAAACTGACCCCTGGGGCCAGGCCTGTGACCCACCTGTGTCTCAGCACCTTCGGCCACCTGGGAGAACGCCCCCAACCCCCACCCCCCAGTGGTGGAGCTGCCGGTGTTAACAGCAAAGTGAGTCTACGGGGCCTGGGGTCCTCGTCTTCCTCTTCCTCCCTTCCCAGGGAGGGTTTGGTGGCTCTGGCTGTTCTCCTGATGAGAGGAGAACACTGAGGTGGATGAAGGGCTCTCACAAAGAGAGAGACAACATGATGCCTCCCATGGGCCACCTCCAGACCCGGGGCAGTGCCTTTGTCCCCTGCCCCAATCACAAATGCCAGCTGCACCGCCAGATGCCTCAGGCTGCCACACGTGCCCCACCCACACGCCCGGCCCTTTCCGGCCTGTGCAGAGGGGCGGGGGGCCTCTGGCATGGCCTCCTAGCTGGCGGGACCCCGGGCCCCTTTCCTGAGGAACCGCCAGCTTCTCTAGCCACCTCCCCACCTGCCTTCAGAATCACACAGCTTTTCCCCGGGGGAGGCGACCGGGGCCTCTCGGTGGGCGGGAGCCCCACCCCGTCTCTGGCCATTCTTGACCTCCGCCTGGCACCGGTGAGCCTCTGCCACCCCACTCAGGACCCTTCCAGCCAGCACCTCCTCACGCCGAGAAGGAGCCATCATGCGGTGCCTTACCCCCTCCCCAGCTGCTTCCCTGCACCTCCCCCAGAAGATGAGGTTCCCACCCCCGCCTCGTAACCAAAACCCTCACTGCTCATGCGAGGGTCTTATTTATCAACTATACAAATGCCCTTAGTCTGGCCCCCCACCGAGTAGCTGCTCAGATAGCTGTATCTAATCCCACACGTCAGGCTTATGTAAGACATTTTGTCCCGTTTTTGTTCTCCTCTCACCCACAAACCGTTACTACTTGAAACATTTTAGAATCTCTAAGAGTGTAAAGGCTACAGAGAAGCAGCTTGACGGATCCTGTGATTTGTACTGTTTACTGTGGAGTTATTTAAAGATTTTGGAATAAATATACAAACTACAGTTGTGACATAAAAGTGTAAATAAATTGTATATTTTGAAAAATAAAAACCTTGAAAAAGAAATCAACAAAAGTTTGTTGGCACTTGTTGACTGGGGCCTCACCAAACTTCATGGCGGGGGGGGGGGGGGGAGTGGGGGAGGGGTGACGGGGAGGTGGGGGGGTGGATGAAGGCTGTTGGTCCAGCAGGGAGGGGTGTTTATGTTACTACTGACCAGGCTGCGTGGACTTGCTGGAGCATAGTGATGATAAAAAGCTTGCCGACTCTTTCTTTTTTTAAGTTTATTCTACTTATTTTGAGAGAGCAGGCAGGAGCAGGGCAGGGGCCGAGAAAGAGGGAGAGAGAGAATCCCAAGCAGGCTCCATGCTGCAAAGCTTGCCAACTCTTATCCTCTTATTCGGTCTTATTACTGTCTTAAAATTCTCTGCAGACCACATCTCCCCTCGCTGCTGGGACATGGGCTGGAGCCGGGGGGTCGGCATTCTTACCAGCCGCCTTGATGCACCACCGGGGAGGTGTTTCTTCTGGAATTTATCAGATCCCAAATGAGGTTCCAGTCGACTTTCCTAAAATGAAGGGGGAAAGGCTGTAACAACAAATGCCCACAGTGGGAACTAGAATTTCAGGCCAGTTCGGTCTAGATGTAACGTAGTTTCCTGGGATGCCTTCTCAGCCACGTCAGTTCCCATCTGGGGAACCTGTCGAAGTACAGATCCAAGTCCTCCACCCTCAGTGTCTAATTCAGTCGGTCCGGCGGAGGTGGGCTGTGAATTTGCCTGCCTAGAGATGGGGAAGCGGAAGAAAGCTAACACTGGTGAGACTCTGGCGACGAGGCGAGAGCCCCCGCCCCTGCTGCCTCTCCCTGCTCCAGCAGCCACGCGGTGACTTTGTCCATGTGGCTCCCAGCCTGAAGACAGGTGTGACCTGTCCGAGCCACCCATCCCACAGGCTCCTGGAATCGGGCCCATCCAAGCAGCAGAAATCACAACCTGTGTTTCCTCGATGTTGCCGGAAATCTGACAGCAGAGCATCGCACCCAAGGAACAGGAAGAAACAAGAAGGAAGAACAGAGGAAGAGATTGCTTGGGTGTAAATATGTAAGTCCATCAGAGAAAAGTCTAAGATGAACAAATTTGAGCAAAAAAAAAAAAAAAAAAAAAAAAAAAAGTCCTGGAAAAAACGTATTTAAAAAGATTGAAACAAAACTCATAAGAAACACTGAAATCTAAGTAAGTTTATAGCATGATAATAAGATTTAGGGGAAAAAAGAGTAAAACCAAGCCAACCTATTAATGAGAAAGTCTTCTCGGTGAATATTGGACAGATTCCCCCAGAGCTTCCTGTGCCCACTAGAACTTTCCAGGGGGTTAGGAATTTCCACAGAGCCTTTGAAAGACAGTAAGTCTCACTGTACAGAAAAGAATATAGTAGAGCCAGGGAATTTATTATCATGTGTAAGAGACATGAGCCAAAGATCAGATCTAAAGCAAGCAGGGGGCATTATCAAAATGCCAACACAGATAGCATGATGGGAAAGCCTGGAACTCATGGCACGTGATTATATTTATTTCTGTAGTGGGAGCAGACACAAAACCATCAAGAAAGTTGAATGTTTGCTCAGGCAAAGGGCCATTTAAATTCTGATTGGTGTAAATATCCAGGCTGAATGATTCAGTGATCCGAGCAATTTACCCTATCTGATTCTGTACCAACAAGCCAGCTGCCCTGGCAGAGGACAGGCCCTAGCCATTATATTTATTTCTGGCGCTGTGCTTGTACTTCTAGATAGGCTGTCTTTGGGCGTTTCTTGGCTGACCTGAAGAACTGCCCTTTTAACTGGACTCCGTTCTTTTCCTCCATTGGCTCTGGCTTCTGTTCTCTGTCTTTGAACTTTGTACCATTTCTTATTGTGCCCAGCACAATGCCCAACTTGTAACAGGCTTCAATAAATGTTAGTCTTGTCTCTGTCAAATCTCTGACGGGTTACATTGTTGGAGTCTTGCTTCTCCACCTGTTTTCTGGCCTCTGCTGCCCTCTGGTGACAGCATGGGGCTCTGCCCCTTCTGACTGCCTTCCTGACTGTTGCAAATCAGATGTCGCTGGTTGTAAAATTCCAGCCCTTTTCCACTTTACATGTTCTCTTGACTTACTGTTTTGTTTCATCTGATGTTTTTGAGGGAAACCTGGAACTATGTTGATGAGTTTCTGATTCTAATTTTCTATGAAGATATGCTGGCTGTAGAGATTTGACTGGAGCTTTCTTTACAGTGAGGTGATAATAGCACAATGAATAAATTGTATCTACTAAGGATGCTGCAAGTTGAATGTGAAATTTGGAAAATGCCAGAACTCTCATCTTCACTCCATCCCCAATACCTTATAAGCTTGTAGCAGGAAAAAAGAAGTGATAAAGAGGAAGAAGGAGAAGGAGAAAGAAGGAGAAGGAGATCTTGTTTTGGCAAAAGCATAAAGCGGGGGGAACCTATTTTCATTTAGCGTCCCTAAAATGAGAACATGGACATAGTAGTTAATTTGGGAGGTGATTGTGGAAATAGAGTGAGGAATTGGGAAGGATTAGAAAGGGAAAGTGGGGGAGAGCATATGAGTATGTGAGGGGCGCCTGGGTGGCTCAGTTGCTTAAGCATCTGACTTAGGCTCAGGTCATGATCTCACCATTTGTGAGTTTGAGCCCCACATCCGGCTCTGTGCTGACAGCTCAGAGCCTGGAGCCCACTTTGGATTCTGTGTCTCCCTCTCTCTCTGCCCCTCCCCTGCTTAAGATCTCTCTCTCTCTCTCTCTCTCTCTCTCTCAAAGTAAACATTTTTTTAAATTTTAAGGATGAGTATGTGAGGTTCTTATGCAGATTCTACAGGGTCATCTTGAGAAGCAGACAGCATATCTGCCAGGATTGTCCACCTAAAGGGCAAGAGGCTGGAACATTTATCGACCAGCTTCCTTTCCTGTTGGTTGAGGATTTCTTCCGGGGTGTCTACTCCCTCCTCACTTACAAGTTGTCCAGGCATGTAAGCCAACCAGATTCTTTGACAAAGGTCCTGGAGCAAAAGCAGAGAGATGGATGTGTGTACTTGAAATGGGATGCAATTACTACAAGCTGAGTGGGAGCTTCCGCTTGTAACTGTGGCCAAAATCAAAGCTGAGACAGTGGTCAGCAGAACCTTCTGCCACAATTAAGGTTAAGACCAGAGGTGGACAGAAGGGTGAGAACAGGGTCACCATATATGTCTGCCACCGAACCCAAAGGGCTGTATTGTCAGTGTAAGAGTGAACCAGAAATAAACCTACCTTCCCAGGGCACTGCCTGCATGGAGAGGAGAAAGTTTCTCTTGAGAATGTAGAACCACAAGCACAGCCCTGATGGAGGTCTGAAGCCTGAATTTATGCAAACTGGGTGGTCTGAAACACCCCAGGTCAAAAATTTAATGTAAAGTATTCCCGACTGGTGAAACCCCAGGGCTTTCAGCAGGAGCCCTTATAAATTCCTGTGGAGAAATGCAACATAAATCAAGGTCCCCTAAAATTCCCACAGATAAAATTCCAAGGACTATAAACCCACAATAAAAACAAAACAAAACGCACAAGGAAAAAAGGCACCATGAGTAAAAGCTGATGGAAACAATATGCAACAGATGGGCATTGAGGAGGGCACTTGGGATGAGCACTGGGTGTTGTATGTAAGTGATGAAGCATGGGAATCTACCCCCAAAACCAAGAGTATGTTAGCCAACTTGACAATAAATTATATTAAAAAAAAAAAGAAACAATATGCAACAGAAATACACTGACAAAGACATCAAACATTAGAATTACGAGATGTGCTAGTTATTTTCCATTTGTTCTCCCGATTCACTCTGCATCTTTCCCCCATTCCACGCCATACTCTGTGTGAACTGTGTCAGTGTCTTCACTTGCTTATTGGCTGCAAATAGAGGCACCTACAAGAGATTGGCAGGATGGAGAGGAGTGGGGTCCACGTATTTATTCCTAGAGCTCTTTTTTTTTTTTTTTTCTGCACTGTTTTGTAATTTTCAGCATACATGTCTTTTCACCCATTTGGTCACATTTACTCCCAAATATTTTATTCTTTTGGCTGCTATTGTAAATGGAATTGTTTTATTAATTTCCTTCTCGTCTTTTTCATTACTGATTTATAGAAACACAGCTGACTTTCATGTGTTAGTCTTGTATAATGCAACTCTGCTGAATTCATTTATTTTACTTTTTTTAATGCTTATTTATTTTTTAGAGAGAGACAGAGTGTGAGTGGGGGAGGGGCATACACCAAATCTGAAGCAGGATTCAGGCTCTGAGCTGTCAGCACAGAGCCTGACATGGGGCTTGAACTAGTGAACTGGGAGATCATGACCTGAGCTGAAGTCGGAGGCTTAACCAACTGAGCCACCCAGGTACCCCTGAATTCATTTATTAGCTCTAGTAAAAAGAATTTTATGAATTCTTTGGGTTTTCTATATGCAAAATTATGTCATTTGTGAACAGAGATAATTTTGTATCTCCTTATCCAATTCGGATGTCTTTATTTCTTTTCTTGACTAATTGCTTTGGCTAAAACTTGTGGTAAAATGTTGAATAGCAGTGGTGAGGACAAGCACTCTTGTCTTGTTCCTTTTTTTTTTAATTTTTAATGTTTATTTATTTTTGAGAAAGATAGAGGGAAGAGAGACAAGCGGGGAGACAGAGGACAGAGGATTCGAAGCAGGCTCTACACTGACAGCAGAGAGCCCGATGTAGGACTCGAATTCACCAACCTCGAGATGATGACCTGACAAGAAGTCTGTGACTTAACTGACTGAGCCACCCAGGAGCCCCTTGTTCCTGATCTAAGTGGGGTGAAGCATCCGGTCTTTAACCATTAGGTATCATGTCTGCTGTTGGTTTTTCATAAATGTCATTTATCAGGGTGGCTGGGGGGTCAGTCAGTTAAACATCCAATTTGATTTCTGCTCAGGTCATGATCTCATGATTCATGAGATCAAGCCCCCATGTCAGGCTCCATCCTCACAGCACAGAACCTGCTTGGAATTCTCTCTCTACCCACCCCACCCCTGCCCCTGCTCCACTCATGCTGTCTCCCTCTCTCTCTCTCAGAATAAATAAATAAACTTGAAAAATAAGTATCCTTTTATCATATTGAGGAGGTTCCCTTCTATTTCTGGTTTGCTGAATGTTTCCATCATGAAAGGGTGTTGAGTTTTGTCAAATATTTTTTTCTGCCTCAACTGAGATGATCATGTGGGTTGTTTTGCCTTTATTCTATTAATGTGGAGTATTCCATTAATTTTATATGTTGAACCAGCCTTGCATTTCCATAATAAAATCCATTTGGTCATGGTATATAATCCTTTAATATGTTCTGAAATTCAGTTTTCTAAATTTTGTTGAAGAATTTTGCATCTATATTCATCAATAATATTGGTTTGTAGTTTTCTTTCTTGTGTCTTTGTCTAGCTTTGGTATCAGGATAAGGCATCCTAAAATGGGTTAGAAAGCATTCTCTCCTTTTCGGTTTTTGGAAGAGTTTGAGAAGGATTTGTGTTAATTCATTTTTAAATGTTTGGTAGAATTCTGCAGTGAAGTCATCTGATGTGGCCTTCTCTTTGTTGAGAGGGTTTTGATTACTGATTCAATCACTTTTCTTTTTTATAGGTCTGTTCAGATTTTCTATTTCTTCTTCAGTCTCTTATGTAATTTGCATGTCCAGGAATTTATCTCTCTCATCCAGGTCACCTAATTGTTTTGCATCCACTTGTTCATAGTATTACAGTCCTTTTATTTCCTTTTATTATTATTATTGTGGAAAGAACATTTAACATGAGATCTACTCTTTTAACAAGTTTTTTTAAGTGTATAATATGTTACTGTTGACTATAAGTACAATGTTGTATAGCACATCTCTAGGGCTTATTCATCTTACTTGAATGAAACTTTACGTCCCTTAATTAGTAACTTCCCATTTTCCCCCCTCAACCCAGCCCCTGGCAACCACCATTGAACTTTTTGATTCTATGAATGTGAGTATTTTAGATACCTCATATAAATGGGGTCATGCAGTATTTGTCTTTCTGTGATTGACTTATTTCACCTTAGCTCAAGCTTCATTCATGTTGTTGCATGTTGCAGAATTTCTTTCTTTCTTCCTTTCTTCCTTCCTTTCTTTCCTTTCTTTCTTTTTTATGTTTTTGAGAAACAGAGAGAGATAGAGCATGAGTGGGGGAGGGGCAGGGAGTGAGGGAGACACAGAATCTGAAGCAGGCTCCAGGCTCTGTCTGAGCTGTCAGCACAGAGCCCAACACGGGGCTTGAACTCACAAACTGTGAGATCACGATCTGAGCCAGAGTCAGATGCTTAACCGACTGAGCCACCCAGGTGCCCCTCTTTCTTTCTTTCTTTCTTTCTTTCTTAAGTTAATTTATTTTTTTTTTCAATGTTTTTTTGTGTTTTTTTTTGTTTTTTTTTGTTTTTTTTATTTTTGGGACAGAGAGAGACAGAGCATGAACGGGGGAGGGGCAGAGAGAGAGGGAGACACAGAATCGGAAACAGGCTCCAGGCTCCGAGCCATCAGCCCAGAGCCTGACGCGGGGCTCGAACTCACGGACCGCGAGATCGTGACCCGGCTGAAGTCGGACGCTTAACCGACTGCGCCACCCAGGCGCCCCAAGTTAATTTATTTTTGACAGAGAGACAAGGAGACAAAGCATGAATAGGGAAGGGGCAGAGAGAGAGGGAGACACAGAATCCAAAGCAGGCTCCAGTCTCCAAGCTGTCATCATAGAACCCCATTTGAAGACTTGAACCCACAAACTGTGAGATCATGACCTGAGCCAAAGTTGGACACTTAACTGACTGAGCCACCCAGGTGCCCTGAATTTCTTTCTTTTTTAAGGCTAAATAGTATTCCATTGTGAGTATATACCAGATTTTCTTTATTCATTCGTCAATAGATAGAGTTTTTTCACATCTTGGCTATTGTGAATAGTGCTGCCATGAACATAGGAGTCTTAGCTCTTTGATATCCTGATTTCAATTCTTTTGGATAAATACCCATAGTGGAATTGCTGCATCGTATGGTAGTTCTACTTTTAATTTTTGAGAAACCTCCATACTGTTTTCCATAGTGACTGCACCATTTTGCATTCCCAACAGTATACAAAGGTTCCAATTTCTCCACATCTCTGCCAACACTTGTCTTTTTTTTTTTTTTTTAATAACAGCCACCCTGACAGGTGTGGGATAATATCTCATTGCGGTTTTGCCTTGCATTTCCCTGTGATTATTAATGTTGAGCATTTTTTCATATACCTGTTGGTCTTTTTTATGTCTTTTTTGGAAAAGTATCTATTCAAGTCCTTAACCCATTTTTTAAAAATCAGATTATTATAGTTGTAGGAATTCCCTGTATATTTTGCAGATACACCCTTATCAGATATATGGTTTGGAAATATTTTCTCCCATTCCATAGGTTGCCTTTTCATTCTGTGAAAAGGTTGTTTGCTTTGTTGTGCAAAAGCTTCTTAGCTTAATATAATCCTATCTATTTTTGTTGTTGTTGTTACCTGGCCTCTTGGAGCCACACCCATGAAATCATTACCAGAATCAATGTCACAAAGATTTTCCCCTAGGTCTTTTTCTGGAAGTTTTAGTTTCAAGTCTCATGTTTAAGTCTTTAATCCATTTTGAGTTGATTTTTGTGTGTGATGTAACATAAAGGCCTAATTTAATTATTTTGCATGTGGATATCCAGTTTTTCCAATACTATTTTTTGAAGACACGATCCTTGCCCTATTATGTATTCTTGGCACCCTTGTCAGATGTATACGTGTGGATTTATTTCTGGGCTCTCTGTTCCATTCCATCGGTTTATATATTGGCCTTTATGCCAATACCATGTTTTGATTGCTGTACCTTTGTAATATATTTTGAAATCAGAAATTGTGATACCTCCAGTTTTGTTCTTTCTCAGGAATAATTTGCTATTCATGGCCTTTTGATTCCATATTAATTTTACACTTGTTTTTTCTCTTTCTGTAAAAATTGCCATTAGGGTTTTGATAGGGATTGCGCTGAATGTGTAGATCACTTTGGGTAGTATGGACATTTTAACAATATTAACTTTCCCAATCCATGAACATAGGATGTCTTTCTATTTGCCTGTGTCTTATTAAATTTCCTTCATCAATGCTCTGTAGTTTTTAGTATATGAGTCTTTCACCTCTTTACTTAATTTACTCCTAAATATTTTTTTTTTTTGGTGTGATTGTAAATTGGATTGTTTTCTTAATTTCTTTTTCAGATAGTTTGTTATTAGTGTGTCGAAACACAACAGATTTTTCTATGTTGATTTTGTATCCTGCAACTTGACTAAATCGTTATTCTAACAGTGTTTTTCTTAATGGAGTCTTTAGGGTTTTCAGTGTATAAGATCATGTCATCTGCAAACAGGGACAGTTTTACTTCTTCCTTTCCCATTTGGATGCCTTTTATTTCTTTTTCTTGCCTAATTGCCCCAGCTAGGATTTCCATTACAATGTTGAATAGAGGCGGTGAGAGTGGGCATCCTTGCCTTATTCCTGATCTTAGAGGAAAAACTTTCAGTTTTTCGCCATTGAGTATGATGTTAGCAGTTGGCTTGTCATATATGGTCTTTACTAGGTTGAGATAATTTCTTTCTATTTCTAGTTTGTTGAGAGTTTTTATCATGAAAGAATGTTGAATTTTGTGAAATGTTTTCTCTGCACCTGTTGAGATGATCATGTGTTTTTATCTTTTATTCTGTTAATGTGGTATATCACATAATGACTTTTAAATGTTGAACCATTCTTGCATCCCAAGATGCACTTGGCCCAGGATGCACATCCACTTGGCCATGGTGTATGATGTTTTTAATGTGCTGTTCGATTTGATTTGCTAATATTTTATTGAGGAATTTTACATCTATATTCATCAGGGATGTTCCCTTTAGTTTTCCTGTGATATCTTTGGCTTTGGTTTTGGGGTAATGGTGGCCTCAAAAAATAAGTTTTGCAACAATTTGAGAAGGATTGGTGTTAACTCTTCTTTAAATGTTTGGTAGATTCATCAGTGAAGCCATCTGGCCCTGGACTTTGTTTTGGATTACTGAGTCAATCTCAGTACTAGTTATAGGTCTGTTCAGACTTTGTATTTCTTCATGATTTAGTCTTGATGAGTTGTATGTTCCTAGGAATGTGTCCATCTCTTCTTGGTTATCCAGTTTGTTGGTGCATAGTTGCTCATCATAGTCTCTTATGATCCTTTTTATTTCTGTGATATCAATTACAGTGTCTTTCATTTATGATCTTATTTATTTGAAACTTATTTCTTCTTTTCTTAGTCTAATTAGGGGTTTGTCATTTTCTGTATCTTTTCTTTTAAAAAAAAGTAATTCTCGGGGCGCCTGGGTGGCTCAGTCAGTTAAGCGTCTGACTTCAGCTCAGGTCACGATCTCACGGTCCGTGAGTTCGAGCCCCGCGTTGGGCTCTGGGCTGATGGCCCAGAGCCTGGAGCCTGTTTCCAATTCTGTGTGTCCCTCTCTCTCTGCTCCTCCCCCATTCATGCTCTGTCTCTCTCTGTCTCAAAAATAAATAAACGTTAAAAAAAATTTTTTTTAAAAAGTAATTCTTGGTTTCACTGATTTTTTCTGTTATTTTTCTATTTTCTATTTCATCTATTTCTTCCCTAATATTTATTTCCCTTCTTCTAACTTTGGCCTTAGTTCTTCTTTTTCTAGTTCCTTACCTTATTTATTTGAGCTCTTTTTTCTTTTTTAATGTATGTATTTATCACTATGAACTTCTCAACCAAAGGAATGGGAGAAGATACTTGCAAATGACAGATCATTTAAAGAATTAGTATCCAAAATCTATAAAGAACTTATCAAACTCAATACCCAAAAAACAAATAATCCAGTGAAGAAATGGCCAAAAGATATGAATAGACACTTCTCCAAAGAAGACATCGAGATGGCCAACCGACACATGAGAAAATGCTCAACATCACTCATCATCAGGGAAATACAAATCAAAACCACACTGAGATACCACCTCAGACCTGTCAGAATGGCTAACATTAACAACTCAGGCAACAACAGATGATGGTGAGGATGCAGAGAAAGAGGAACCCTTTTGCACCGCTGGTGAGAATGCAAACTGGTGCAGCCACTCTGGAAAACAGTCTGGAGGTTCCTCAAAAAATTAAAACCAGAATTACCCTACAACCCAGCAATTGCACTACTAGGTATTTATCCAAAGTATACAGGTATGTTGTTTCAAGGGGGCACATGCACCCCAATGTTTATAACAGCACTATCGACAATAGCCAAAGTACAGAAAGAGCCCAAACGTCCATCGATGGATGAGTGGATAAAGAAGATGTGGTATATATATATGTGTGTGTGTATATATATGTGTGTGTGTGTGTGTGTGTGTATACACATATATATACATACATACACATATACACATATATATACACACACACATAATGTATATATGTGGTATATATATATATATACACATATATATATGCAATGGAATATTACTTGGCAATCAAAAAGAATGAAATCTTGCCATTTGCAACAACATCGATGGAACTAGAGGGTATTATGGTAAGGGAAATTAGTCAGAGAAAGATAAATGTCATATGACTGCACTCATATGTGGAATTTAAGATGCAAAACAGATGAACATAAGGGAAGGGAAGCAAAAATAATATAAAAACAGAGAGGGGGATAAAACATAAGAGACTCTTAACTATGGAGAACAAAATGAGGGTTGCTGGAGGGGTTGTGGGTGGGGGGATGGCTACACGAGCAAGGGGCATTAAGGAAGACATTTGTTGGGATGAGCACTGGGTGTTACACATCGGGGATGAATCACTGGATTCTACTCCTGAAATCATTGTTGCACTATGTGCTAATCAACTTGGATGTAAATTAAACTTAAAAATAAATTTTAAAAAAGAGTTGGTTAATTTCCACACATTTGTGAATTTTCTGGTTTCCCCTCTGCTACTGATTTCTAGTTTCATTCCACTATGGTCAGAAAAGACACTTGGTATGATTTCAATCTTCTTCAATTTGTTAAGACTTTCTGTGACCTGACATGGGATTTAACCTGAGCAGAACAGAAGCTGCCTCTTGCTCTAAGAGCTTCAAGCTCCAGACCTTCTCATGGAATCTGGCTGAAGCTAGTCTCCACTCAGCCCACGTCCTTGCTTAGCTTCCCCCCACCCCAGCCCTATCCTAACTTCTGTCCTGAGAGCCGCCTTCCATAAATCACAAGTACCTGAATTTCTTTCTCAGATTCTGCTTCTAGGAAGCCTCAGATAAGAAGGAAACGGATGACACGATAGACGGAGAATAATAAATGAATAAACAAACACCCCATACATACATCCTCCATCTCTGCCTTCCCAATCCAAACTGCAATCCGATTGTGTCCTTGCAGAGGAAAATAGCCTGATGATTAAATGAATGACATCACTTAGACTTTCTAGCTGGAAACACAGCTAACTTCAATAAAACATGTCTCGCACTATAAAAGAAAGCTGGGCACTGACCCAAGAGGAGGAGGTGATTTCCCCCCACCCACCCTTAGGTGTGTGGCTTCCTTCACACCCACACCGGCCTATCTTCAAGCACAGAAAAGCAGGCACAGGAGCCTTTTCTCCGGTTACTGTATTCTGGTTGTAATAGCTCTCTGGACGCATTTTCTGATCCCCAGCCCTAAGCACGGGGCCTGGCACTGCAGTGTTCTACACATAGTTACTGAGTGCATTTGGGAAAGTGAGGGGAAAGTGTGGAAAGGGCAAGAGGAAGGAAGGAGGAGCCTTCCCTCTGAAGTGCCCAGCAAGGCGTTCTAGTGAGTCTGGGCACCGTGAGCCTGGCGGTTGGCAGCAAGAACTACGTGGAAAGCTCCGAGAAGACTTGTCAAACATCCTTGTCCACCACGTCCCAGCCCCGGGGCTGTGGCCTCCGCCGGGCTAAGGACCAAACAGCGGTCCAATAGGCTGACTGCCCGGGGAGGCGAGGCTCGGCATGGGCGCTGCCCTCAGGGTCAGTTCCGGAAGAAACTGGACTGACGAGTCACCGCCCGACCTGCCGGGGGCGCAAGCCGCGAGGCGCCGAGAGGAGGCGCCGGGACTTGAACCTCGTTTGGCGGCCTCACCGGAGGGGGCGGTCGGAACGGCGGGAGGCTCTTCCTGCACCTGTGCCCGGGACTGACCGGACGCCCTCGAGAGGCACCACGGTGAGTCAGCGGGTCGGCCCCGGGCGCCGGCAGGTGCGGGAGGCGGCGGGGCACGGAGGCTGCAGCCGGATTTCTGCGCGGCGAGGGGGGAACGCGCGGTGGGAGGCGGGAGTGACCCGCAGCCCCATTTCCTGGAACTCGGGACCGACTTGGTGTCCTTTCCTCCGCTCTGCTGCTCAAGCTGCGTGCTCCGGTCTCTGTCTTCTGCCGTGGAAGACGCGGAGCGGGGTGGGTGGAGAGTGGGGATCGGGGTGCAAGTCGCCGAGGTGCCTGGGGAACCCGGCTCGGAAGAACTGTGCAGAAGCCCCCCTAGAGAGACGAACTCCAGGCTGTGAGCGGGAAATTACCAAGACAGACGGTTCCAGCTCCCAACGATGAGTGCCCCCGTTTCTTTTCCCGGGCCCATTTTAGGCACGGGGAGAGTAACTTGTAAAATGTCTCATCAGTAAAGCTATGTCAGATAAGACTCTTTTGGAGGGGAGAAGGAAATGGCATTAGAGTTCTTGACGGATTTTTTTTTTCTTTTAAGTTTTATTTAAGTAATCTCTGCACCCAGCGTGGGAACTCACCACCCGGAGATCCAGTCGACTCCTCTACCCGTCTGAGCCGGCCAGCGCCCCTTCTTTATGGACTTACATTATTACTACCATTACCAGTATCTTATATTTAAGATCTTTCAGTTTTAAACTTAGTAACCTTAGTCCTTTATTTTTTAAAAAATGTTTTTGTGTTTATTTATTTTTGAGAGAGAGAGAATGCGAGCAGGGGAGGGGCAGAGAGAGAGGGGAACACAGAATCCAAAGCAGGCTCCAGGCTCTGGGCTGTCAGCACAGAGCCGCTTGAGGGGCTGGAACGCACAAACTGCCAGATCATCACCTGAGCCCAAGTCCGTTGCTGAACGACCTGAGCCACCCAGGCGCCCTTCTTCATTATTTTACTGCAAGTAACATGAACATGCTATTGTTAAGGTTGTCAGCAGTTTTACTTATTATAAATAGCACTGAACATCTTAGTATTCATCTGTTACCCAAGCTTTTCCAAAGCATAAATTCCTAGAAATTCACGTTGTTGAGTCAGAGGATACGTGTCTTTATATTTCCTTTCATCCTTTTGATACCTTTGTCATATAATTTTAGTTATATTTTAGTCATTACAATTTTTAATGTTTTTTTTTTCTTTTTTACAGAGAGAGAGAGATGGGTGGGGGGGGGCAGAGTGAGGAGAGAGAGAGAAAAAATCTTTAAACATGCTCCATGGTTAGCGTGGAGCCTGTCGTGGGGCTTGATCCCACCACCCTGGGATCATGACCTGAGTTGAAGCCAAGAGGCAACCACTCAACTGACTGAGCCACCCAGGCACCCCAGTATTTTAATATTTTGTAGGTAAGTCCCCGTATTTGTTCATTTATTTATTTTAATCCTGGTTATCTCCACTAACTTCCTCTTTCAACTTTAGGATCATTTGGTTTAAGTGACCAAAATACACCTTTGGGAGTTTCATCAGAATTGCATTAAATTGGATTTACATTTGGGAAAGATTACCAGGTTGGTCATTTTTAGTCTTTCCCCAAAATGTAACAGATCCCTTCATTTATTCAAGTTTGGTTTTATGTGGTTTTCGTCCTAGCATGCCGCCACTTCTCCTGTAACTCTTATTGCTTTAAATTGTCACTTTGCTGAGTGGAATATTTTTTCCCCTATCATTTCTGATTAGTTATCGCTAAGATAGGACCTTTCAGTGACACTGGAAGCTGGGAAGCTGAAATACACAAGATTCCCTGAGCAGCATTTCACATCTGCTTCTGTCTCCACTGGACCAGAGAAAGGCATAAAGCCCATTGCCCTGAAGTCTCAAGAAATGGCTTTTAGAGAATCTGCTTAGCAACTGGGAATGGCTGGGAAACCCAAGATCCATTGAGTCTTTGAAGGCAGGCCCTAGTACCTGTGACTTCCTCTGCCAGATCAATATAACTATGGCAACAAAAACAAAAGTATATCAACTGTTGCTTATTTGGTTTCACTTCTGCTAGTTTCTTAACTCATTCTTTAAAACCAGATTTGGGTTCCAGACCAATTACCTTCTCCAGACTGTTATCTGGTCTGTAAAATGCTGATAATACTTGTCCTGCCTACTTCATCCAGCTGTTGAAATTGACTTTGTTTAAAAGTACTTTGGAAACTGTTCTGTGGCCTTGTATTTATTTAAATGCAACAACCTCCCTGAACTTCAGGGTCTTCGTCTATAAAATGAAGGTAACCATGGTGAGCTCATGGTTCTAAAGCACTTACCCTGCCATAGGTGAATAGAGAGATTTGTGATCATCATTATTATCATCATTCATTACTGAACTCGGTAATCTTTAGTTCCAAGTACAGCAAACGTGATTCAAGCTGGTTTAAACAACAAGGAAGGGGGCGCCTGGGTGGCTCAGTCGGTTGAGTGCCTGACTTCAGCTCAGATCATGATCTCATGGTTCGTGGGTTCGAGCCCTGCGTCAGGCTCTGTGCTGACAGCTCAGAGCCTGCAGCCTGCTTCAGATTCTGTCTCCAGCTCTCTGCCCCTCCCCTACTTGTGCTCTGTCTCTGTCTCTGAAATAAGCATTAAAAAAAATTTTTTAGTAAATAAAATAAATAAATAAACAATAAGGAAGGCTATTTGTTCATGAAACCTATAACTGAGGAATCGGTGGCTCAATGTTGTCATCAAGGACTCAGATTCTTCTTTTCTTTCCATTCTGCCATTCATAGGTTAGCCTCCTTCCAAGGCTTTAGGATGAAGGCCCTGTGCTTTCTCACTCATATTCAGAGAAGAGAGAGAGAGATTAAGAGTTAGAAGCTGGCTTCCTGGGCTGTCGTAGGGAACCCAAGAAGCTCCCCAGCAAACATTCCTCTCCCCTCAAATTAGCCCAGGCGCCCAGTTTTGAATTGATCATTGTGATATATTAGGAGTTGTCTTAGATCAAGGTTTCTCAAACCCTACACTATTGACATGTGGGGTCGGATAATACTTTGTTGTGGGGGAGCTGTCCCGTGCAGTATAGCACTCCAACTTCTACCTGCTAGATGTCAGTCGCACCCATCCCCCAGTCATGGCGACCAAAGATGTTTCCAGGCGTTGCCAAAAGTCCCCTGGGTGGGGAGAGGCAAAATCACTTCCAACCAGGAATGGGGCCAGCGCCCCACAAACTCATTGCTGAGAGGGAAAAGAACAGATAACCTCTGAAAACCTGGGCAGTAATAGGAAGTCGAGAAACGGATGCTACATAGGGCAGCACACATGTCCCCCCAATTCCTCTAGCCTGGAAAATCTCTGAGTCTTCAGTGCAGATGCCGCTGAGGCAGGCAACACTTGTAACATGAAGTCTCATTGAGTCATAGGCCAATGGGGAGGCTGGAATAAACTTACAGCTTGCTGAAAATACAATAGAGAATGCTGAGGAGGACTGGAGAGGCAGGGATGCTCAAGCATTGGGAGGGGGAAGACAGAAAAGAGAATTTGAGATTGACAGAAGCCAACTTCTGTTACAATCCTGAATACGCTTGGCCAGCTGTGGTCAAGGTTGCAACCTGGGCCTTCATGGGCCACAGCCACTTGCCAAACATGTCTTAGGTGACCCATACAGTGTTGGACTAAAGTTTTATTTTATTTATTTTATTTTATTTTTTATTTTTTAAAATTTACTTCCAAATTAGCATATAGCGCAACAATGATTTCAGGAGTAGATTCCTTAGCGCCCCTTACCCATTTAGCCCATCCCCCCTTACACACCCCCTCCAGTAACCCTCTGTTTGTTCTCTACATTTATGAGTCTCTTCTGTTTTGTCCCCCTCCCTGTTTTTATATTAATTTTGTTTCCCTTGCCTTATGTTCATCTGTTTTGTCTTAAAGTCCTCATATGAGTGAAGTCATGTTATGATATTTGTCTTTCTCTAATTTCACTTAACACATCCAAGCGCCCCTATTTTTAAAGTTCTTAAAATTTATTTTGAGAGAGACAGAGACAGTGCAAGTGGGGGAGGGACAGAGAGAGGGAGAGAGAGAATCCCAAGCAGGCACCCCGCTGCCAGCACAGAGCCAGCACAATGGGGCTTGAACTCATGAAACCATGCAATCATGACCTGAGCTGAAACCAAGAGTCAGATGCTTAACCGACAGCCATCCGGGTGGCCCAAAAATAAATATTTAACAATAAGTAAATAAATAAATAAAGGGTTGCCTGGTTGGTTCAGTCGGTTAAGCACCCTGACTTCAGCTCAGGTTATGATCATGGCTTGTGAGTTCGAGCTCGGTGCTGACAGCTCAGAGCCTGGAGCGCGCTTCACATTCTGTGCCCCCTCTTTCTGCTCCTCCCCTGCTCACCCTCTGTCTCTTCCTCTCTCTGAAATAAACATTAAAAATTCTTTTTCAATAAATAAAGTGTACAATTTAATGGCTTTTAATATATTTACAGAGTTGTGCTACCATCATCATAATGTAATTTTAGAACATTTTTATCACCCCCAAAAGAAACACTATACCCATCAGCAGTTACTCCCCACTCACTCCCACCCCCACCATCTCTAGCCCTAGGCAACTATTCATCTACTTTCTGTGTCTATAGAGTTGCCTGTTCTGGACCTTTCGTACAAACGGAGTAGCACAACGTATGGCCTTTTGTGTCTGGCTTCTTTCACTTAGCGTGACATTTTCAAGGTAAATCTATGTCCATGCTGATTTTGTTGCCACAGACGCCTGAAAGGTTCCATGCTCTGCCATCAGTGGCCAAGCTCAACACAGCACCAGTTCTCAGCTCAGGGGACGCTGACAATCCATGGCAACCATCCCAAACACAGGCAGTCACTACACCAAGAGACAGGAATCGAAGCGAACTCTGTGCTGACAGCAGAGAGCCTGATGCAGGGCTCGAACCCACAAGCCATGAGATCATGACCTAAGCTGAAGTCGGACGTTTAGCTGACTGAGCCACACAGGCACCCCAAATTTAATTTTTCTAATGTGACTGCATTTTGCCAAATAGTATGGCCTCTCCCGCTGGTTATTTTTTTTCTGCTGTTCTTGCCAACAGAGAGGACAGAGCCACTCCTTTTCCATTCCCTCTGGAAGTTTCTGCACATCTTCCAGTGACCTGATTTTGGAGCATGGAATCCCAACTCAAAGGAAAACTTCCAGTGATGTTTCTTTTCTGGGCCGCGGCTGAGGTGACTGACTTACTCTGCGTGTGTCTGTTCTTGGGTCTCGGGCCCATGACTTCTGGCCTGAGTCCCCTCCCCAGCCCCTGCAGCCTGAGTGTTATCCATTCCTCCCACACATATTTATGGAGCTCCTTGTGAGCACTGTGTGAACACGACAGACCCTGCCTTCTTGGGGATACAGTTGAGTGGGGGAGACATTAGAGAAACAACTGAGAGGTAGGTTTGCAACATGGCAAATACCACCAGGGGGAGGCATGGGAACTCTTGGGTCCTTGACCCGCTCAAGGAGGTGAGGGAGCAAACTGTGAGACATGGGGCTGGAGAGTCTGAGGAGAAGCACAGCAGACCCAAGTTTGTCTCTGTAGTGAGAGGGAGGCAGGCTGCAGAGAATAGGACCTCTGAGTGAGGCTGGGCCTTCATAGTGTTTGGCTCCTTTCCATCAGTGAACCTGCCTCAATTCTCCACCGCCACGGAGTACTGTAAACTCAGGAGCCCTAGGAACCGCTCGATAAGGAAAAGCACCTCGTATTTGCATCGTCCTGGTCCTGGGGCAGCCACAGGCTTGTACAGGTAGCAGATGAGGGGGAAGGGTGCCAAGAACAGAGTAAAAATCTGTCTCCCCTATCAATAATTCCAGAGATGATGAGAGAACAGGCTGGAAGCCCAGGCTGGCTCCCTTTCCGTAAGTTGTCTTATTACTTACTCTGATTATAACCCTGTACACAGAATCCAAAGTAGGCTCCGGGCTCCGAGCTGTCAGCACAGAGCCCAGTGCGGGGCCCGAACTCACAAACCGCGATAAGCCGAAGTCGGACGCTCAACCAACTGAGCCACCCAGGCGCCGAGGGTGGAATTTAATGTCCAGGGCTGCTCTTGAGGAGTTAGGCCTTACTCTTAGGGTTGCTGGATTTTGCAAATAAAAACACAAGATGCCCAGTTAATTGAAATTCCAGAGAAGCAATGGATAATTTTCTAGCATAACTATGTCCCAAATATGACATGAGACACGTTTACTAAAATTTCAGATATACATCATTTCAGATAATAAATAATTTTTTTAGTAGAAGTAGGCCCCATGCACTTTTGGGGCATACTTCTACTAAATCAACCAGGTGTCCTGTATTTTATCTGGCAATTTGACCTACCGTCACATGCGTAGCCTATGCTTCCTCTAGCCCAGGGATCCCCAAAGGCCAACCACTCACAGACCACTTTCATGCTTTTTAATGTCTCCACCATACTGCCAGTATGATTTACTTAAATTTTTTTCTTTAAATTAGCTCACTTTTTAAGAACCTAAATAAAGGAAAAGGGCATTTTCTATTACGACCATAAATTGGAAAGCCGAGTCACTTGCCACAAATAAGTGACCATAAATGAGACCAAAACAATGTTGCTAAATTCTGGCTTGGTGACGCTGCCTGCCCGAGGTCCGTAATTCAGACCCACATTCTCTTCGTACAAAGGAGACACTAGCAGATTTAAAGAAGCATTAAAGACACCTGACACCCACCTGAGACTTTGTCCTTGACGTAATCAGAGAGACGAATAAATTGAAGGGAGAGCAATTTTCCCACCGTGTCATCCCACGTACCACTCATACTCATATCATATTTTCGGCAACACTGATTTGGATATTTATTGAAATCACAAAATTTATTCTTCTTGACTCTCCCCACTAGTAGGTTTTAGGAGGGGTAATTCTGGATTGCGGGAGACACTGTTAGTGCCCCATCCGGAGGGCCTGTTTACCAGCTGATCATGCTCAGCCCTGATCGGCAGGCTTTGCGGCTAACAGCTCATCTACAGAGGAATATCCATGAGTACTGAAGACCCTTGGCACTTATGGGTAGTTGAAAGTGCCCAAAAATGGGGCGCCTGGGTGGCTCAGTCGGTTAAGCGTCCGACTTCGGCTCAGGTCACGATCTCGCGGTCCGCGAGTTCGAGCCCCGCGTCGGGCTCTGGGCTGATGGCTCAGAGCCTGGAGCCTGCTTCCGATTCTGTGTCTCCCTCTCTCTCTCTGCCCCTCCCCCGTTCATGTCTGTCTCTCTCTGTCTCAAAAATAAATAAACGTTAAAAAAAAAAAATTAAAAAAAAAAGAAAGTGCCCAAAAGTTTTATAGCCTCCCATCCCTGTCCCAGGGCCCCTCGCCCTCAGTCCATAGCCATCAAACAACTGATGTGGGTATATAATGCTTTTGGTCCTGTCAGACAGCACCATTTGGAAGCACCTGCAGAACCCCACGGAAACATCAGGAGCTCGAGCTTCCTGGTGACAGACTGCTACAAAGTGATGGCAAGCACAGTCTTCCAGGTGACTCTGATTTCGACCTGTGTCACTAATGCTGGGAAAGGGACACATGTTTCCCAGAAAGGGTGTGCTTGCTTGTTTCTCTGCCTTAACCTTAGCACTGGGCTCACCTCTACACCTGCCTGGACAGTTTTCCATGCGCCCACCACAGAATAGGCTCAGTCCTGCCTGCTGTTCTGATGCCTATCTTCCCTCACACCTGCTTAGCAGGGACAGGCTAAGAGTCATTTCCACTTAAATACCTGGACACCACTTCTGTGTCCCTGCAGAAGGATTTTCCTAGATCCAACTAGGCATTCAGACTCATGGGACTACCATAAGCCACACTTGGCATTGAGAGTAATGGCATGCAGGATACATGGCTTGGCAGAGGATAGCATCAAATCCCTCTCTCCAGTGGGAGTCCCTACAGCTGTCCCCACAGTCATCCAGGAGATATTCTCTTTGCTCTCACCCCAGGTACTAGCGAAAGAGGCTCCCCTCCGGTGGGTGTGGGGCCATCCAGGCTTAGAAGCCTTGTGAAACACAGGAGTCAATATTCTCTTGTAACAACTCCATGGGCATATCTTCAGGTGTCACCACAAAGGGTGTGTCAGTAATAAGAGTGGCCACAGAACCCAGCATCCCTCATTTATAGTTCTCATACCCTCCCAACCCCTAGCTCATAAGCAATTTACCAATCAGGGGTCTTTAATCATCAGCAATATTTGGGCACATAGATGACCATCTGCCCTTATCAGGTTCTCAGGGGAATGGAGCTAAAAAGTTAACTGAGGGGTGCCTGGGTGGCTCAGTGGGTTAAGCGTCCGACTTCAGCTCAGGTCATGATCTCATGGTTCATGAGTTCATAGAGCCCCACGTCAGGCTCTATGTGGACAGCTTAGAGCCTGGAGCCTGCTTTGGATTCTGTGTCTACCTCTCTGCCCTCCCCCACTCATGCTCTCTCTCTCTCTCTCTCTTTCTCAGAAATAAATAAACGTTAAAAAAAAATTTTTTTTAAGTTAACTGAAAGATCCTTTTACAGAAGAGGAAAGCGTTTTGTTAACTCGATGTCCACAATTCCCAAATGCTAGAAGAATATTCTCTTTGTCATCCACAGATGACTTTCTTCCAGCCTTACAAGTGCCTGGGACAGCCCTTAAATAACACAAGATAGGTCTTTCCTGACTTTCAGATGCCTTTCCCCCTCGCCAGTGGGATATAAGTGCTCTCAAACACCGTGCCTGCGCCACTCTCGTGGTCCTCACCGGACTGAAACCTGTGCTTCTCAGCCTTTCATCCCCGGTATCCAGCAGGGCGCTAGATGTCAGAGGACGTCAGTGCTCAGTAAACATGTGAGTGAAAGGGGAATGAGCCATCTAAGTGTCTACTCCTTTTCCTGACCTTGCCCCTAGAGTTGGGTGTCTGGCCGAGTTTGGGGCTGGCAGTTCTCTGCACTAAGGCATGGCACTGATGGCCAGCGTGCGTGGAGCAAAGGGAACATCAGTTGTGCTGTGGCTTCTTTAAAGTCACGGTGTTGACCAAGCAGGGGCCAACAGAGTAACTCACAGTTGTCACATTAAATCCAAAGGCACAGGCTGGCCATCCTATAGGGTCGGATAGAGCAGAGGGGGTGAGGGATGCCCCCATATCATTTTCTCACCTGCTGCTTTTCTTAATTTTAATTTTTTTAACGTTTATTTATTTTTGAGAGAGAGAGAGGCAGAGTGTGAGTAGGGGAGGGGTAGAGAGAGAGAGGGAGACACAGAATCCGAAGCAGGTTCCGGGCTCTGAGCTGTCAGCACAGAGCCCGGCGTGGAGCATGATTTTTTTTTAATTTATTTATTTTTTTAGTGAAGGCAGAACAGCAATTTTCAATTTTATAGTAATCAACAAACTCTAAATAACATGATGCAAAATTGGTTTCTTCACATCATCTTTTTTTAATTTAAATGCAAGTTAGTTAACATATAGTATTGGTTTCGGGTATAGACTTTAGTGATTCGTCACTTACATACAACACCCAGTGCTCATCCCAGCAAGTGCCCTCCTTGATGCCCACCACCTGTGTAGCCCATCCCCCACCCACATCCCCCACCCCTGAGTTTGATCTCAGTTTGTTCTCTGTTCTTAAGAGTCTCTTGTGGTTTGCCTCCTTCTCTGTTTTTATCCCATCTTATTTTTCCTTCCCTTCCCCTATGTTCATCTGTTTTGCTTCTTAAATTCCACATGCGAAATCATAGGATATTTGTCTTTCTCTGACTTATTTCGCTTTAACGTAATACCCTCTGTCTTCGCCTGCTTCGGAGAGAAAGCAAGCCATAGGGTGGCTCTGTGCACCCTGTCCAGCCTCACTTAGTGGAGTTGAGTCCTCAACTGAGAAAGCCCCGTATCTAATACAGGAATGCGAGGACAACTACAACTTACCAAGTTTTACAGGTGCTTTATAATCATTATCTCGAGTGATCCGCGTTGCCCCATTTTATACAGAAGAAACTTCTCTGTGTTTCTCTTGGTTGCTGCCCAATAAGTTGAACCCATAATGTTACTAGTGTAGACACCCAGGTAGAAGACACCGGTGGAAATATGTCCTGTAGGTAAAAGAGCACTCCCTGACAGTCATGTGTAACACCAGCCCTCTGCCCTCTACCCCCCACCCCCACCCAAGATTGTGCTATTTCGTTCTGTCTGTAAGTCGCCTTGGTGTCTAGCCTGTAGGATTTCAAGCGAGCAAATCACAGACTTCCATCAGTTAAGAAACTGGGAAAAAAAGGCTAAGAGAGTCAATTCTGCACCCTACTTCTCACTTCAGATACTGGAAAATGTGTAGAATAAATATGCCATAAAAGCTTAAATATACGGGGGCGCCTGGGTGGCTCAGTCGGTTAAGCGTCTGACTTCAGCTCAGGTCACGATCTCGAGGTCCGTGGGTTCAAGCCCCGCGTCGGGCTCTGGGCTGATGGCTCAGAGCCTGGAGCCTGCTTCCGATTCTGTGTCTCCCTCTCTCTCTGCCCCTCCCCCGTTCATGCTCTGTCTCTCTCTGTCTCAAAAATAAATTAAAAAAAACGTTAAAAAAAAAAAAAAAGCTTAAATATACAGCTATGTCCGTGTTCTCGTGAAGATTCTAACTCAGTGAACCGAGTGGGAAAGCCCAAGTCAAACTTCTGAGGACCCTCAGAACTCAACTCTGTTGAGTGGTACTGGGTGGTAATGAGAGAATTCAGAGCTTTATGGAAATAGAGAGGTATGGAAAAAGGGAAACCCGTCATGATTGTTCAGTTTCTTGGTTTTCTTTTGGCTTTGGAATTGTCCTCTGGGAAATCGTCACTGGGAAGATCCCGTTTGAAAGTAACCGGTGTGAAGGCTGGCTCAGATGGGTTTGGGTTCCCCTTTCAATAGACTAGAGATTCCCATCGATGCTGTCCTGGGAGGTCCATTCTTCAAAGCGGGCATTGCCCGGACTGGTCAGTGGGGTCACTGGAAGCTCTTGTTTCTTGTTTCTTCCCTAGTTCTGATGTCAGCCATTAGCATCCAGAGAGGTATGTGAGCGCCAGAGCAATTTTTTAAACCTCTCATGTCATTGTTTCCATGCCAGGCTGTGATTCTAAAATTTACCAGCTGGTATCTGTGGACCGGCACTAGGAGCCACTGGGTGATGACTGCCCTTCACAGTTGCGGGAGATCCCTGATGATTCCCAGGCACGTGAGCCCTCCAGGTGGCTCTCTCTTAGTGGTGGGGTTCTTTGCGGTCTGAAGAGCATGAACCACACGTGTTATTTCACATTTGTGAAAGATTTCCTTTGTGGATCACAACCAGGGGTGGCTTTGCTTCTCAGGGGACATTTGGCAATCTCTTAAGACATTGCTGGTTTTCACAATTCGGCGGGTGGGGCATGCTACTGGCATCTAGTGGACGGAGACTGCTTAGCACCCTACAGTGCACAGGAGAGCCCCCTACAACAAAGAATTATCCAGCCAAACATCAGTGTTATTCAGAAACCCTGCGCTAAGGCCACTGCTTAGTCCAAAGTAGGTTCAGAAGGCAGATTACTTTACGCCAGCCTATATTCTTTCTCTCTCTCTTCCCCGCCTCTCTCCTTCTCTCTCTCTCTCTCTTTGTCTTTTTTCCTCCTTCTCTCTCTTCCTTCCATCCTTCCTTCTTTCCTTCCTTCCTTCCTTCCATTTTCCAGTATCCCTGGGAGAATTTCTCCTCCTCGGATTTTTATCTCACCATGTTATTAGCTGCTTATCCATAGTTTCTTCACACCATCTCCGTCCCTGGGAATGTCTCCTCCCATTCTAGATCCACATCTCCCAGACCTTCCACAAAGCTCCAAACAGAGGAGAGCATCCCTGGATTGGGGAAGTGTTTCCACTAAAGTTACTACAGAGTATAAAGGGTAGTAACTGAGCAAACACTGTTCAATCCTTCCTCTTGCCCATAGAAATCGGTACAAATTCTTCAGTGGATACCCGTGGCCTTGTATATCTGACCCAAACCTAACTTCCAGTATCAGATCCCAGAGCTCTCCTACTAGAGACTGCAAACTCTGGTTACCTAAAGAGTCTAGGAGGGGAACCTAAATGTGTTAAGTTGAGCCTGGAGGGGACTTCAGCAAACAGATGAACTTTGTAGAGAAGGACGGCCTCTACTCTGCTCCAGCCTATTTTTATCACATAGGAAAGGGGTTCCAATATTTCCAGAGCTTTCTGTTATGCAAAAAAAAAAAAAAAGTTGCCGAAAATTCATATTTTTCTGTAAATTTTTCATCTTTTTAAAAGTTGGCATCTATTAAAAATTATTTTAGTGTTGTAGAGGACACAGTATGTTAGCCTAAGAGCTCTCAATTTTAAACCCTGACGGACTCAGACCCGTGTCTCCTGCATGTGGCCCATTTGTTCTGAATTTTTACGCTTTTGCTCATGGTGTATGCTTTACCTAGGATACACCAACACTTACCTCTGCGTGTTGTTCCCCACCCCCCCCCACCCACCCACCCAGAACTCATCCCAAGTCATTCAATAGCAAATGCGCTGGGCATTGTTCCAATCACTGAGGAGACAATAGACAAAATACATTTGGAGCTTATAGTCTAGTAATCATCTCTGAGGAATAAAATTATGGCTGATTTCTATTTTTTTTTTTTTTTACTGTTTACTTATTCTTGTTTCTTTTAAAACCTGGAACATATTTTTTCTATAAATAAAAAAATGGAGAAGAATAAATATGGACAGGCTGAACATTTAAAAGTATTCTTTTCTAGAGTTTATCAGGTACTACAATTTTCGTCTTTAAAATCCCTTGTTGTCTTTGCTGTAGGAGGTACAATGAGAAGTCTTTCTTGTAGATTAATTATTTATGCTCAGGCAGACCCACAGCAGAAGTGGATTCACTGTGAAACTTACAACACTTAGGGGCACCTGGGTGGCTCAGTCGATTAAGCCTCCGACTTTGGCTCAGGTCATGATCCCCCAGTTCATGGGTTCGAGCCCCGCATTGGGCTCTGTGCTGACAGCTCAGAGCCTAGAGCCTGCTTTGGATTCTGTGTCTCCCTCTCTCTCTCTGTCCCTGCTCCACTTGCACTCTATCTCTCTCTCTCAAAAATGAAATAAAACATGAAAAAAAGAAAGAAAAGAAACTTACAACACTTAATCTCCTGGGTCCCTCTCTTCCACAGGACATCCTCTAAGGCCTTGTACCTAATTTTTTTCTCCAACACTATTTATGAAAATTTTCAAATACACCAAAAAATCAGTGGGGTTACACTCCAAACACCTGTGTACTCATCACCTAAATTCTACAACTAACGATGTACTATATTTATCACACACCCCTATAACCATGCCTCTTTATACCCATTAATCCATCTTTATTTTTTATGCATTTAAAAGAAAATATCAGGCATCAGTACACTTCATTTCTAAACAGTTCAGCATTTCTATCATGAACTAGAGTTTAATGTTTGTTTACGCGTTTTGGGGGCAGGGGGCAGGTAAATTTTCGATGTTGTGAAATGCACAAATATTAAACATACCATGTGATGAGTTTTCACAAATGTATACACATGAGTAACTCAAACCCCATCAAGATAATAAACATTATCATCATGCCAGAAAGTTCCATTATGCCCATACAATCCACTCCTGCCCCACAATCTTGACTTTTAGCAGCATTTTTGAGGTATAATTATCATACAATAAACTATAATACTTAAAAGTGTGTGATTTGATAAGTTTTTAAAACTTTCTTTAATGTTTACTTATTTTTTAGGGAGAGACAGAGTGTGAGCAGGGGCAGAGCAGAGAGAGAAAGAGACAAGAATCCAAAGCAGGCTCTAGGCTCCAAGCTGTCAGCACAGAGTCCATGCAGGGCTTGAACCCACAAACCAGGAGATCATGACCTGAGCCAAAGTCGGAGCCTTAACCAACTGGGCCACCCAGACCCCCCAATGTAATTTGATAAGTTTTGATGTATGTATATACCACCGCAATCAACATAATGAATATACCCAACTCCCAAAGCGTCCTCACGCTCCTTTGCAATCACTGCCTTCTACTCCCCTTTCCCCCTAGGCAACCACTGACCTACTGTCTGCCACTATAGATTAGTTTCCATTTTAAGATTTTATGTGCCTGAAATCATTTGGTGTGCAAAAGTTTGCTTTCTTTTACTCAATATAATTATTTGGAGATTCATCCATGTGCTTGCATGTATTGCTAATTCATTCCTTCTGACTGTTGAGAACAATTGCATTGTATGGATTTCACATTTTTTATCCATTCACCTGTTGATGAAAATTTGAATTGTTTATTGCTTTTGGCTATTAGAAATAAGGCTGCTACGAACTTTCACGTACAAGTCTTTATTTGACCATATGCTTTCCTTTCTGTTGGGTACATACCTAAAAGCAAATTGCTGGATTATATGTGATCATAAGATCACATTTAACTTTTTAAGAAACTGTCAAACTGTTTCCCAAAAGGGTTGTGGAATTTTCCATTCCACTAGCAGCGTAGCTCCATATCCTAGCCAACATTTGGTATGGCCAGGATTTTTAATTTTGGCAATTCTAATAATTATATAATGACGGTATGTCATTGAGCCTTTAATTTACATTCCCTTAATGACTAGTAATGTTGAGGATCCTTTCATTTAACTTGTTGTCGATATATCTTCTTTGGCACAGTGTCTGTTCAAATCTTGTGCCCATATTTTAAATTGGGTTGTTTTGTTTTGCCAGTTATTGAGTTTTGAGGGTTCTGTATAAATGGTGGGTACAAATCCTTTATCAGATACATGATTTGCAAATTTTTTCTACCTGTATGCAGTTCATCTTTTCATTTTCCAAACGATGTCTTTTGGAGAGCAGAGTTTTAAATTTTGATGTGATCCAATTTATCAGTTTTTGCTCGTATGAATCATGCTTTTGAGGGTTATATCTAAAAAATCTTTACCTAACCCAAGGTCAGGAATATTTTCTCCTGCTCTCTTGCAGAAGTTTTATAGTTTTTAGAATTTACATTTAAGTCTAAGGTCTCTTTGCTACGGGAATTAGCAAAAGGACTGCAGGCCAACACTGTTCTGGTCGTCAATATTTGGTAAAGGAGATTGTTCTTTTTCCCAACTTGCATTGAAGCTCTGCAGCGTATTGTAGTTTTATGGATGTGCTGCACTTTATTTGTTTTTAAGTTTATTTAAGAGAGAGAGCGTGTGCAAGCATGAGCAGGGAAAGGGCAGAGAGAGGGAGAGAGAGAACCAACCCCAAGCAGGCTATGCACTGGGCTCCATCTCACCAACAGTGAGATCATGACCTGAGCGCAAGTCAGGTGGTTAATGGACTGAGCCACCCAGGTGCCCAAGACTACAAGTTTCTGACTTGTGTCTTTATTGTTTTTCTCCTAGCTAGTCCAGCAGGTGCATCATGAATGAATATCAGAACCATTTAGAAAACATTCTGTATACTTTTCACTAAACAGCTCTTTGTGTTGTCCATTTTTTTTATCACATGTCACCTATTTTTATTTAAAAAATTTTCAAAGAATCACCCAGTATTCAATAATGTGCCTATGTATTTATTAACATGGCAAGCAATTCAAAAAATATATTTTAAGATTAAAACACTATCCCATCTATATCTAAATGTATATATTTAGATAAATGAAGATTTTAAACAAAGTTAATAATGATTTCTCTGGATAGAGACAATTTTTGTTTTTTGCTTCTCTGCATCTTCTAATTTTGCTCCATTGAACATGCAGGATTTATATGAGTACATACGTTTTTCATTCATGTTTGTTTACAAAAGAAAGTTTCTTTCTCCTCATATTAGCCAGGCTATATAGCTCAGTAGCAGGTCCCTTAGGCGGCAGGAAACGAAAAAAATACAAATGCTAACACTGACTTTGGTTAACAGGTTCAGAGGAGAAAATTGGATTATCCATGACTTTCAATTATTTATGCTCTCCTCTGCCACCAATTCCACTGAAAATTGACAGCTGAGTAAATAAAATTTTGGCAATGTGCAGTCTCTGCCTGAGGTTTAGATTTTTAGGTCTTCCTTCTAAAAAGTGAGATTTCGACTTTAAGCAAGATTCCTCAAAAAAGTTTGCCGTCAAATAACGTGACCATGGTCACCTAGTTACAATAGTTTGCTACTATTAGCAAGCAATTTATTGCAATGGTTTGGAATTAAAGAGATGGTGTAGGCAAGTTCTTTTTCAGGAGCTCTTCAACCTCACGAAAGGATATACATGAGCTGGGCTGTCCCACGGCTCGGGCTCCAGAAAGATCCGAGGGATCTTTTTACAACTTTCTCCCGCCAGAAAGTTCAAATAAAGAGCGGGGAAACCCTTGTTAGATTCTTCTCTTTGTGGGCTGGGCACAAGGTGACGGACGAAGATTTCTACCAATTGTACAATGCCCCCTTGCGCGTGGCCTCACGCAGTCAGTTTACGAAGAACAAGCCAATGAAGAACCAGCCAATGAGAGTGCCGCTTTTTCAGCCCGCGGAGACCAACGGAAGAAGAAGAGAGGGTATTGGCTGCCGTCTAGGAGTGCTGTCCAATAGGAGCAGGCTGCGCCCGCAACTCGGGCGGGCAGCTTGAGCTGCTCAGGAAGTAGCTGCTGCCCTCCAAGTGTGCGAGTTCTTCCGAAGAAACGACCGCCACCGCAGCGATTTTGCAAGCCCTGCAGTGTACCCCCCGGCCTTAGGTAAGGGGAGCACTTGACTTTACCCAGGCCTTGGGCCCCTGGCTCCAGGATAACTTCCCGGGCTGGATCCCTGGCTGCAGGGCCCAGGGTCGCCCCCACGAGGGGAGCTGCGGGCGGGCACAGAACCTGGCCGCATAGGGAGGTTCGGTTCGGTGGCTCCGGGCGGCCCCAACGGTTGGGGTTGAGGGCCCCGAACCCACGCTTTTTCTGGCTTGATCGGGGAGATGCCGGAGGTGGGGGTGAAGGCAGGGAAGGCAGGAGAAGAGTCCGCCGCCGGCCGTTCTCCATCCGGGGTGCCGAGCCCCTAGCTCTTCATGTGCAAATAGAATTGCTTTCCCGCTGGGCGCCCGTTACTTGCGTAACTTTCAAGTTCACGGAGGAACCTGTTCTTTGGTTTTATCCAGCTTTACTTCGCAGCGACACTGTGACGTAAATACTTACAAAATTTTTTTTTGGATGTTTATTTTCGAGAGAGAGAGACAGAGAATGAGCGGGGGAGGGGTAGAGAAAGAGGGAGACACCGAATCCGAAGCGGACTCCAGGCTCTGTGCAGGCACAGAGCCCGTCGGGGGGCTCGAACTCACGAGCCGTGAGATCATGACCCGAGCCGAAGTCGGACGCTCAACCGACTGAGCCACCCAGGCGCTCAGTAAATACTATTTACTCAGTAAATAAATAAAAAGTAAATACTTTTAATCCCCGTTTTAGAAATGAACAAGTTGAACAGAGAGGCTAGGAAACCGGCCTAAGGTGCCACACGTAGTACGGCGATTTGAACCAGATAGGCTAGGCTGCATGCCTCGGCCCCTTATCCTGTAATTGGCGGCCATCGTCCCACCTGTTACAGACTTATATCTGAGTAACAAAGTTTGGAAAGATGACAAGTGGGAAATTAACGTCTTAAGCGTCCACTTAAACGCCACACATAGAAAATGGCATTTGTATGGCATGCCGAGGTCCAGGACAAGGCAGCTCAAGGCTTGGGGTGGCTTTTTGGCTCTGGTCACTCCTGACATAGCCCTGGGCTGGAGGATGTATATTTCCTCGCAGTGGTTGGGAAGCTTTGCTCCAGACTGCCGCTAGGTGTGTGGATAATTCAGTAGGTATTTAGCACCTGCTGTGTACTTGTTGCTACTGTGTATACCGTAATGAATCGGTTGGATTCAGCTGTCTGCTTTGCTGTTCTAATGAAAACTGGTTGCTCTTTAATGAAAACTGACATAAGGTGGGAAGAAACTTCATTTCTAATATTTAATCATACTGATATGTACGGAGAGTAATAAAAAATAAAAACCTGTGCACACACCATCTGGATCTAACAAACCTTTTGCTGTAATTGCATCCTTTTCTTTTTTAAGAAATAAAAACAAGGTATATATATATATATAGACACACACACATACATACATATATAGAGTTGAAGCCCATGAGAACCTCGGAACTCTCTTCCTGAATTTGATATTTTTCATGCCCAGGTTTGTTTTGTACTACAGTTGTATAAGTCCAGATAGTAGCTTGATTTTTCATGTTTTTCATTATCCTAAAAATGGCATTATAGTGGATTCCTTTATAACCTGTTTTAGTTTCTTCTCCACTTTCTGAGTTCTCTTTCCAGGACTAAAGGTAATGAAATATCCTGGCTTAACATTTTTATTTTATTACTCTTTTTTTGACCATCTTTTATTCTACTTTCTGAAAGAGTTCCTCGACTTTTTCCGATCCTTGTATTAAATATTTTATTTTGGCTGTCATCTGTCATTTTTCATTTCCCAGAGCTCTTCCTTGTTTTCTAATGTGTCCTTTTTTCCTCCCTGGCATTCTTTTCTTGTAAGTTTGAGGAGTTTTGTTTTGTTTTGTTTTTGTTTGTATATGTTTTTGGGTTTTGTTTTGTTTTTTACAGTTTCTTGCATTAATTTCCTTTCTTCCCTCCAAGTTTTTTCTGTTTGTCTGCTCTGGTCTCTCCCTCATTTTGGAGGCTTTACTCAAAATGTCAGTTGATCCTTGGCTATTAGTTTCTTTTTAAGGAGAGCCCCTTCCCTCCCCCTTGAGGCTGTTTGGAAGCTTTATATGAGTGGCTGAACCCTGTCAAGCTATCAGGTAGTAGGCTTTTACTGTTAGATAGAGGGACAGAGCCTCACCCATTTTCTTGGGGATTCACAACTGTCAATATTTTTAGGTTTTTTTTTTTTTTTTTTTTTTCTCTAGAGAAGAGTCCTCTAATTTCCTGCTTTAGGTAGAGGACGTATATAAACCAGAATATTGTGTCCTGGATTTGTGCAGGGGGAAAAGGTGAGGAGAAGAGTTGGGAGAGTCTCACACTGTTCAGTTTGTAGACTTGCACTTAACTGCTTATCTTCACTGCTCTGCTGTCACCCATGCTGGTCTTAAGCCTGTCTGGTACAAGCCTCCAGCTTCCTACGGCAGAGGCGGAGGAGGTGTGTGTTTGGCTGGCTTTTGTTCGTTTGAGACAGGCTTTCAACCAGTCCTGTTCTTCAGCTCCACGTTCAACACTGTCCTCTGTGTTGCCTGGTTTCTGCAGTCCCCTCGGTGGGAGTCCGCTTGCTTCTCTGTAGCACACAGTAACCCCCTCTTTGCAGTCACTTGGGCTTCTTCTTTTCAGCTCTACTAAGAAGTTACCAGTTCTAGCAGAAATTGCATTGTCTCCTGCCCTGTTTGAATTTTCTTTGTCTTTGTGATTTATCCTTTATCCTTTCTCTAATGCAGTTGGGAGGAGTTGTCATGTTAATGGGTTTTCAGGAATGCCTAGAAAACGAAAGTGTGCTTCATCCACCATGTGTATTGTATTCCATCTCCTTACTCGGGCCGCTCCAGTGTGGCCTCGGGCCCCCTCCCTGTGCGGAAACTGCTCTTTTCTAGGTTATGTGTCCTCGCTACATTGTTAAACCTCGTGACCATTCTTCCGCGCTAGACACACTTGACCATTCCCTCCTTGAAACATTCTTCCAAGACCAAGACACCATGCTCTACCAGGTTTTCTCCTCCTTCACAGCCTTTTTTCTGGGCTCTTGTCCTGTAACTTACCCTTTTAATGTTAACCCCTCGGTTTTGAATCCTTGGCCCACTTCTCTTCTCTCCCTTTCCTTCTTAGGTAGTTTAATCTATGATTTGAAGTGGCATGTCTATGCTGACAGTTCTTATAGCTGTCTACCACTTTCCATCTCCACTGCTACCACTCTTGCCCGAGCTTCTGGACCACTAGTTTGCACTCCCACAAGTAGTCTGTAAACGGCTTAGCTTACTTGCAATCTTGCTCCCCCTACAGTCCATTCCTAACATAGAAGAAACTCCTGGGGCGCCCGGGTGACTCTTGACTCTTGATTTCAGCTCAGGTCATGTTCCCAGGGATGTGAGATCAAGCCCCGTGTCGGGCTCCATACTGAACGTAGAGCCTGCTTGATATTCTCTCTCTCTCCCACTCTGCCCTGCTAGTGCATGTGCGCTCTCTCTCTCTCTCTCTCTCTCTCTTTCAAATAAAGAAAAAGAAAGAAAGAAAAGAAACTCCTTACCAAAGCTTTCAGTGTTAGTGTTCGGCCTCATCAACCTCATCCCATACTTTCAGTCTTCATTACCGTGTTCACTACATCTGCCTGGTTTCTGTTTTACGAAACCCATGCTCATCAGGGAGCTGTGTACTGATTTCCTTCTGAAACTCTTCTTTGGCTCTTCCTATGGGCAGCTTCTTTTAGTCCTTCATGCCTGGGCTCAATTTTCAGTCTTTCTGAAAGAGCGTCTAAAATGGTACTCCGCGACTCCTCCCAAAACCAAATATCACCATGTATAATTTCCACATTTATTTGATTATTCTTGCGTTTGCTAGAATATAAACTCTGTTACAGAGTTTTATCCTTTACACAGTTTTATCCTGTCATCACCTCTGTGGGGGATCTGACTACTTAACAGGTGCTTAATATTTCTTGAATGGATTAACATAGTGGAATTAGAGACAAGAACCAAATAAGGAAAGGGACATGACAGGCACTGAATAAATATTTGTTAAATGGGCTAACAAATGGCATTAGAGAGGGGAAACAATGACAAGGATGAAGTAAATCAGATTTGCTCAGCCTTTTTTGGAAAAATTAGGTAAATTTCTGTTTTGAGTTAGTATTGAGTTAATTTTGCAAGTGTAAAAATGTCCTTTTTCTGTTTATCCTTTGTAACTTGGTGCTGTGAAAGATGAATATTGCCCACGAAAATCAGATGTAGCGTTCTATGCATTTGTTTTGGTAAATCTCTGTATTCAGGTCATGACAAAGAACTGCAGGAGGTCTGGGAAATTACTTTCAGATACAGTAGTTCAACCCTCTTATTTCCTAGATGTTTCTGCTTTAGAAGATAGTACTGTGATCACATGCCTTCACATTTGTAAAGGGTAAGCCGGAAAGCTAGTTTTATAAGTACTTGCTACGGAGGGGAAAAGTTGATGATGGCCGAACCCTTCTGACCTAAAATAAGTAACTAAAATCTCTTGAAGATTTTCAGTTTTGCCAAGAATGATCTTAAACAGAACATCTAGAAGACTTAGATGTGATTATATCGGCTACCTGGCATGTTTTCTCTCCTTTGCTGATACTTTTTACGAACATTACTTCCCCAGTGATGGCTCATGAAGAAATGGAGTATAGTCTTGAGATGCAGTTAGAGCATCATGCTGCAGAACAGCCCGCCCCTGCCGAAGTGGCCGGCAGCCAGGAGGGACCGTCCCCGCTCCAGCCTCTACCTGCCGAAGTGGCCGCCAGCCACGGGGGGCCGCCCCCGCTCCAGCCTGCTCCGCGGGTGTCTGCTGACCTGACGGAGGAAGTGGAGCGGTTGGGAGAAGATGGTGCAGAGGACGTTCATCCGGGAGCTTCGGAGGAGCGCGGGCAGGGACCCGGTGTTAACCGCCCCGTCCAAGTGGCGTCTCTGGAGTCGATGAACAGCTTCCTCAGCGGGCTGCAGAGGCTCCACGGCATGCTGGAGTTCCTGAGGCCCCCTTCAGACAACAGCGTGGGGCCAGTGAGGGCCAGGAGGACGAGGGGGTCTGCCTCCCGCAGGTCAAGACCCGGAGCGTCTCAGAGGACTGACCGTGCCAGGTAAAAACTCGTGTCCGTCTCGGGATCGGTGCCGCCCTGGGAGTTGCGAACGCCGGTTCTGGCCCTAGTGCGCCGAGGGTTGCCACTGTGACTTTTGGCAAGTCAGGTGGCCTTTCTGGACCCCCGTTTCCTCGGGAGTTAGATGAAAATGAAAGCGCTTGCCTTATTCACTTCACGGAGTGACCGAGAGACTCAGTTACACTGAGGTGCTTTGGAAAGTAGGTGCTGGTTCGTTGGCAGTGGCTTCTGGAGAAGTGGCTCTTCCTCAGATCGCTGGCACGTCGCAGAAGTACTTTTTTAAGTCCTGAGTCCGCACTTCGGCTACCCAGGATCCGTTGTTCTTTGGCATCCCGTGTAACGGGGTGGTAGACTTTGGAAGACAGGCGGGCTGGATTCAGAGAAGCCTTGTGAAAAGTACGGTGTCAATAAACTTAGAGCTTATCTCGCTAAGTGGGGAAACATTCCACCCCTCCTCACCCGAGAGTGTGTTGCGGAGTTGAAAGTAATTTTCTTTTATAGTTTTTGGGTTGAACTTGCCTCTTGAAGACCTTAGCCGTCAGGTCCTGACAGGGTCGTTATGAAAAGTAACTGGTGTCTATGCCTTGTCTGTTTTTTAACTTCCTCCTTTATTTGAAACCCTTTATTTCACGTAGATTGAATTTAAGATCTTTATTTTATATGTGAGGGAAACTTGGACCCTGAGAAAGTGTTTTGTCAGGGTCTCATAGCCACTGCAGGGACGGAGTTGAGCTGGTATTGGAACCCTGATCTCACTTGTTTTCTAGACAGACAGACAGACAGACAGAGGAAGCTTCGGTCAGATCCGTGTGTTTTCCTTACATTATGGAAATGAAGAGATGATACTAACAAGCAGTAACTAGGCCACCTGTTCACTGTGTTTTACAAATGAGGAAGCTGATGGAATCATTTGTGTTTTGACTGTGGTACCTCTGGAATTGGGATTGCGCCTTCTGATCCTGGATTCGGCATCCTTTTGCCTGGGTTCTGGCGATGACTGTTTGGGGCAAGGGGAGGGTGCTCTATTACAGCTGGTCCAGTCTCTGGAGCCTGGTCTTTTCTGGATGTGACCCATCAGGGTTGATGTGCTTCGTTTTGTGTCGACAAGAGTTTCACACGCATGCTACTGTTATTTAAGGTGCCACTCTGATTGTGAAGGCAGAATAAGATTTCGTATGTTTGTGTCATAGGGGAGGCACCTTGCAGTGCTGTTTGGGGAGGCTTTCAAAGTAAGTGGGCTGAGAGTTGAGAGTGGTGTCCCCAGGGACTGGCTGGCTGCCAGGAGGCCTCACAGTATTCCTCAGCCTTGGATGTTCATATACTCACTTGGGGGAGGGGAGTTGGGGGCAGAGCTGATTGCTCTTGGTGGGGTCCACTTACCAACTCACAGGAGAGTGATGCTTATAAACCAGATGCCAATTTACAGAGACAAATGGAAATACCACAGAGACCAAATTCTCTTGCTGGCACCGTTAGCATAATTCTCCTAAGAGGTGTTTATACACAGAAGCTAAACTCTGATCAGAAAATTGCTTCTGTGCTCAGAAACTGGGTTACAGAATCTAGATATTGAAGGATGTTAGTTGAGCTCTTTGACAACCGTATGTTTGTCTGTACAAAGCGAATAAATCTAAGGGGCCAGGGACTATGCAGTTACGTGGAGAGAACATGGATTCTGGAGCCACGTAAATGTGGTATTGAAACTTCTTCCCCCTGAATATTGTGTTGTAAGTAAATGCCTCACTAAATTCACATTAAAATATGAGCTTTTCCAGGACCACTTGCTTATTTTACCTTCTGAATTTCTTTTTATTATTATTTTTTTATACCTTCTGAATTCTTTTTTTTTTTTTCTTAATTTTTTTTTTTTTTCAACGTTTTTTATTTATTTTTTTTGGGACAGAGAGAGACAGAGCATGAACGGGGGAGGGGCAGAGAGAGAGGGAGACACAGAATCGGAAACAGGCTCCAGGCTCCGGGCCATCAGCCCAGAGCCTGACGCGGGGCTCGAACTCACGGACCGCGAGATCGTGACCTGGCTGAAGTCGGACGCTTAACCGACTGCGCCACCCAGGCGCCCCTACCTTCTGAATTCTTAACGTGAATTTCCCACTATGGTGTTTGGCATTTACTCCCCTGATAGACCGTTTCTGGGCCAGGTGCTGACAGCCTGGGCCGGGGTGAGCAGCTGTGCCTCAGACTCCACCGAGAAGCCAGAGTCGGAGAAAACTGAGTAATGAGGTGTTTTTCCCAACAGGCTTCTCAGCCAAGACCACAAACTCCTTTCCCGTTTCTTTGTTTGAGGCTGCTTGATTCTGATTCTGGCTGTCAGCATCATCACTCATTCATCAACTATTTCTGACATTCCACTCTGGGAGAGACTGAACTTTGCCTTGGAGATACATTGTGAGCAGGACAGATCAGGGTACCTGTTTTCATGGAGCTTATGGAATCTGGGACTATAGAGGCTAGGCAAGGGGCAGGAACTAACACTGGTTTTTAATTCAGAGATAATAAGTGCAGGGAAAGAGCATTTCTTGGGTTTCAAGGTTGTACTCCCAAAGACACCCTAGCACTTCCTCATGACGATAGTCCCCTTTCCTGTGTCCCTGTCTGACTTTGGAAATGCCTTTTACTATCTTAATGTTAATGAGTGTTTTTTAATCACTTGATTTTTTTACCAGTTTCTATGCAGAATGCTCAGTGTGCGTGCCCAGTAGCCCCTCAGCCTTACTTTAGTGTGGATTTCATTTGATTAAAATGTACTTAAGAAATACTGTTCTTATGTGCTGGTCTCATGGTAGCTAAAGCTGCTGTTCACACACAATTCCCAAAAATAAGTTGATAAAGTTGCTTATTAGTATTTTTTAAAAAGGAAACCTGAGTGACATCAGTAAAAATGACCGGACCTTTGAAACAGTTGGCAAACTTTAGCAGAATCAACTTGCAGGATGCTGGAAATTAAACAGATACTTACACCATTTTCAGGGAGCGAATATTAAAAACCAAACCAAACAGCTGATGTCAGTAGAACAGTAAGCCTCGTGACATTCCTTGTTCCCACATCCCTCTTCGGCTTAGTGTAACCATGAAAAGCCACTGCCTGCGATCATGGTGAAAACGTGAGGGAGTAGAATGGAATGGAAGCTCCTTCAGAGCCTCATTCCCAGAGAATTCCCTTTCTTTGTCCTGTTTGGTGGTTTCCTAGAAGATCTCACCTGCAGGGCTCTTCCTGATTTAGCACTTAGGCCCAGTCTAAAAAGCCTAAAAGCCTTTTCCCCAGAGGCTGCCTGAGGCGGTGCATAACGACTGGGGCAAACTAAACTAACCAAAAAGCTTAAAAGGAAAAGCTAAGGAATGAGATCTTCGTAGGGGTTTTGAAAAGCTCTGACATATTCTTAGAAATCTAGAAGGCCACACATATGCCAAGGGCTGTGTACAACTGTGCCCGCGCCCAGGAAAGACCTAAGAAGGCACTAATTCCTCAACTCTTATTGGCATTGAGGCTCTGCACAAGCAGGAAGAATTGTCACCTGCCTGGCTGATTACTGAAGGGGTGCCCCAGCATACACACACAGTCACACACTCAGCGAAGACCAGGAGACTTTTTGGCTCCTCAAACTCTTGAACCCTGAGATAATGACCTGAGCTGAAATCAAGAGTTGGATGTTCATCAGACTAAGCCACCCAGGTGTCCCAAGATTTTTAAATTTTTGAGTAATTTCTGCACCTAACACGGGGCTTGAATCCACAACCCCAACATCAAGAGTCACACGCTTCACCGACTAGCCAGCCAGGCACCCCTAAACTTTTCTATTAGAATTTGGAATAAACATTTCTATATGAACAAAAAAGACATAGTCATATAGAAAAGAGCAAAGCAGGGGTGCCTCTCAGTCTCAGCCTGTGGCTCTTGATCTCACAGTTGTGAGTTTGAGCCCCATGTTAGGTGTAGAGTTTGCTTAAAAATAAAAGACATCTTAAAGAAAGAAAGAAAACAGCAAAACAGTAGATATAAATCCTGCCTTAAATGCAGTTGTATTAAACACTAATCAAAAGATACAGATCAGCAGCATTGAGTTGTTTTGTTGTTTTTTTTTAATCCAACTGTATACTGTCTACAAGACAGTTTAGATTCAAAGATATTAGTAGGTTGAGAGTAAAAGGATGGACCAAAATAACATTATGCAAACAGTAACCATAAGAGAGTAGGAGTTAATGTACTAATATCAGATGAAATAGACCTTAAGACCAAGATTGTTCTAAGAGTCGGGGTGCCTGGGTGACTCAGTCGGTTAAGCGTCCAACCTCAGTTTGGGTCAAGATCTCGAGGTTCGTGCATTCAAGACACGCATTGGACTCTGTGCTCGTGATGTGGAGCCTGCTTGGGATTCTCTCTCTTTCTCCCTTTCTCTCCCGGCCCCTCCCCACCTTGTGCTTATGCTCTTCCCTCTCAAAATGAATAAACTTAAAAAAACATTTTTTTTTAAAGATTGTTTTAAGAGTCAAGAATGACATTTTATAATGATAAAAGGCCTAATCCATCTAGAAGATAGAACAATTATAAACCTATATGCCCCTGTAACAGTGCCCCCAATACATGAAGCAAAAACTGTCATAATTGGTGGTAGAAATCTACAATTCACCGGTAATAATAGGAGATGTCAGTACACTTTTGATAATGAGTTTAACAACTAGGCAGAAAGTCAACAAGGAGCCAGAAAACTTGAACAATACTGTAACCCTACTAGATCTAATAGAAAATTCCACCTAATAGCAGAGTATCCCTATTTCTCAAGTGCACACGGAGCATTTTCCAGGACAGATCATATGTTAGGGCATAAAACAAGACCAATAAATTTAAAGGATTGAAATCATATAAAATATGTTCTCTGACCATAACAGAATGAAACTGGACATCAGTAACAAAGAATTTGGGGCAGTTCACAAGTATGCAGAAATCACACAACTCCTAAATAACCAAGAGTTCAAAGAAGAAATACCAAGAAAAATTAGGAAATACTTTGAGATGAATGAAAAGAAAAACCTAGTATACCAAAACTTTTAGGATGCAGCTAAAGCAGTGCTTAGAAGGAAATGTATAGCTGTTAAATACCGTGCTAAGAAAGGATAAAGTACTCAATAACCTAGCTTAAGGAACTAGAAAAAGAAAAGCAAAATAAAAAATCCAGAATTCAAAGCAAGCAAGCAGAAAGAAGGAAATAATGACCATTAGAGCAGATATGAATGAAATAGATTTCATAGAAATAGAAAACCAAGAGAGAAAACCAGCTAATCCAAAAGTTGGTTTTCTGAAAAATCAACAAAATTGACAAACTTCTAGGTAGACTGACCAAGAGAGAAGACTCAGAGTAATCAGGAGTGAAAGAACATCACTATCACTCTTACAGAAGAAAGCAATTTTATAAGGGAATACTGTGAACATTTTTGTTTTTGTTTTGGGATTTTTTTGGTGTTTTAGAGAGCAGGGGACAGGGGCAAAGGAAGAGAGACAGAATCCCAAGCAGGCTCCACACCTGGCACAGAGCCCCATGTGGGGCTCAATCCTGTGACCCTGGGATTGTGACCTGAGCCAAAATCAAGAGTTGGATGCTCCACTGACTGAGCCACCCAAGCACCCCTGTGAACAGTGTTATACCAAGAAATTAGATAATTTAGGTGAAATTGACAAACTTCTAAGAAGACATGTTTATCAGTATTCTTTCAAGAAGAGAAAGAAAATCTGAATAGATGATTAACAAATAAAGGGATTGAATTAGTAATTTAAAAACAAAATTCACACAGAAGAGCCCAGAAGTAAATGGCTTCCCTGGTGAAGTCTACCAAATGTTTAAAGGTGAAATCAATAGGCAGTTGATGAGGAAGCCCAGACACCCTCTGGACTTTCCTTTTTTCAGACGATTGGGAAGATGGCACACATTCTGACTGAGCATGCCTACCAAAAGCAGCCAATTATCTTTCAAAATAAGAAGAGGGTTCTGCTAGGGGCACCTGGGTGGCTCAGTCAGTTGAGCGTCTGACTTGATTTTGGCTCAGGTCGTGATCTCATGGATTGTGGGATTGAGTACATTGGGCTTTGTGCTGACAATGTGGAGTCTACTTAGGATTCTCTCTCTCTGTCTCTCTCCTGCTCGCGCACGCGCGCGCTCGCTCTCTCTCTCTCTCTCTCTCTCTCTCAAAATAAACATTAAAAAACAAAAAACGAGGGTTTTGTTTGGAGAAACCAGCAAGGAGAAGCTCCTGTGATACTACAAAAACATTGGTCGGGGCTTCCAGATGCCCAAGGAGGCCATTGAGTGCACCTGTACTGGCAAGAAATGCCCCTTTACTCATAAGGTCTCCATCCGAGGGCAGATTCTGTCTGGTCTGGTGACGAAGATAAAGATGAAAAGAACCATTGTCATCCACTGAGCCTACTTCCACTACCTCCAAAAATACAACTGCTTTGAAAAACGCCACCAGAGCGTGTCTGTGCACCTGTCCCCCTGCTTCGGGATGTCTAGACTGGCAACACTGTAACAGTGGGCGAGTGCTAGCCATTGAGCAAGTCTGTGTGCTTCCCTGAGCTCAAAGTCACCAAGGCTGCTGGTACCGAGAAGCAATTCCAAACATTCTGAGACTAAACATCTGCCCATACACCTAAAGAAAATAAAGTTATTTTCCCAGTTAAAAGAAAAAATTAAATAACACCAATACTTAACAAACTTTTCAAAAAAATGGAAGCAGGGGGAATACTTCCTGATTCTTTGAGGTCAGTATTATTCCAATACCAAAAGCATATAAAGGCATCACAAGAAAACTATAGACCAATATCGTTTATTGGTAATTTATGAATGTAGATACAACGTTTCTCAACAAAATACTAGCAAACTGAATCCAACAACATATAAAAAAGATGATACACTAAAACCAAACAGGATTTGTTGTAGGAAAGCAAGGCTGATTCAACATATAAAAAAATAGGGTCCCTGGGTGGCTCAGTCGGTAAAGTGTCCGACTTCAGCTCAGGTCATGATCTCACAGTTTGTGGGTTCAGGCCCCGCGTCAGGCTCTGTGCTGACAGCTCAGAGCCTGGAGCCTGCTTTGAATTCTGTGTCTCCCCCTCTCTTTGCCCCTCCCCTGCTCATGCTCTGTCTCTGTCTCTCAATAATAAATAAACGTTAAAAACAATAAAAATAAATAGATACTATATTAATACAATAAAGGGGGAAAAACATGAACATCTTAATAGATGAAGAAGCATTTGACAAAACTCTTTAATGATAAAAAGAACAGACTAGCACTGGAAGGGAACTTCCTCAACCTGATAAAGACCATGAATAAAAAAACCCTCATCTAACTTACTAACTTACTAAAGACTGAAAGCTTTACTCCTAAGGTCAGGAACAAGAATTTGCCAATTCTGTTTGCCGCTGTACTGGAGGTTCTCGCCAAAGCAATTAGACAAAAAAAAAAAAAAAAAAAAGAAAGAAATAAAAGGCATTCCAATTAGAAAGGATGAAATCAAACTATAGCTATTCACAGGTGACGTGGTCCTTGTATATATCATGAAGTCCTGAAAGAGACCAGACCCAAAACGCCATATATATTATGATTGTACCATATGAAATGCCCAGAATAGGCAAGTCTACAGAGACCGAAATTAAATTGGTGATTGCTAGAGGTTGCAGAAAGGGGAGAAGGAAGGACTGGTTATATGTATACAGGGTTCCTTTTAGGTATGGCGAAAATGTTTTGGAAGAAGATAGTGGTGATGGTTATGTAACCTGTAGTTATGCTGAAAACCACTGAATTGTTGTACTTTTTTTAAATTCGTATTTTTTATTTTTGAGCAAGAGAGTGCAAGCAGGGAAGGGGCAGAGAGAAAGACAGAGGATTTGAAGCAGGCTCCACACTGACAGCAGAGAGCCCCATGTGGGGCTCAAACCTACAAACTGCAAGATCGTGGCCTGAGCTGAAGTCGGACGCTTAACCGACTGAGCCACCCAGGTGCCCTGAACGGCACACTTTTAAATTGTGAGTCAAAAAGGATTCACAATTGCTACTTCTCATTTCAATTTATTCACATTTCTTTCTTTCTTTTTTTTTTTTTTTTTTTTTACAAAGGTGTATCTTCTGTTGAATTAGATACCAAATAATTATTTTGTTCCATTCTATCATCATTTTTAATAGAACACCCTAGTTTGCCATAAATTGTAGCCGAACTAGAAGAAATCAATTTTTTTCTGAGTGAACAGTCTCCAACAATGTTTCTGGGTAATAATGTATCTTAATGTTATAAAGACAGTTATTAAAACTTAAAAGTAGATTACCTTTCAGTAATACTTTATAATTATCAGCTAGAGGAAGTACAGAACACCTTTCTGATTTTTACTATCGAATGTCATTCTGTGCTGTAAGTAGGGTGTGGTTTGATAGGTGGGTTGTGAACGAAACTACAGCACAGTAATGGGTATGGTTAAAACTCAGCCAGCCAGAATAGGGTTAATTCTGCTCCCTGCTCTTCTCATCTTGAGTTAATTTTTGATATCATGCTGACATTTGATATCATAGCTGGCATTATTTAAACTTAAAAAGAAAAATAATGTTTTAAAATAAGAGGTAAAACCATGATGACTGAAGCAGGACTCCACATTCTACCCCAAAGGACCTTGGTCTGTGTTGTTGCAGGAGCAGAATTCCCTTGAGGCCATTTTTGATCAGCAGAGCCCTTTTTCTTCTTTCCCGCTCTCTTTCAGCCCCTAATATCAGGAGACAGATTGCTGAGTTGTGTCCTTTAAAAGATACTGACACACGGCCAAAGGCCAGTAAAGTAGAATTTGGTTTTAGCAAGAGTCAACCTCCAGTGTGGCTAATGTAATAATTGAGTGGAAAAGAGAATATCGGGGCCAGCCAACATCTGCCTAAAACTGCTGTTTGTGCTTCAGTGTTCAAAGGCACATTTAACTGCCTGGAGATGGGTTGAAATGACCAGGATTTACTCTCAGATTACTGTGGCTTTTTCTTGTGTTGATGGTCCATGGTACTGTGATTCTGTTGTCTTTTTGCTTACGTAGGTCCAGAGCACCATTGGATGCTTACTTTCAAGTGAGCCGGACCCAGCCTCATTTGCCAACCACGTCTCATGGTTCAGAGACCAGGAATCCTGTCTCTGAGGACTTGCAGGTCTCCAGTAGTTCTGATTCCGACAGCTCCACAGAGTATGAGGAGGTGGTTGTCCAGGGAGAGGAACCTAGAGCCGTTGTTATAGAAGGTGAGTATGTTGCTCAGTTTTGGATTCACAGGACTAATACCCAGAAAGCTAGAAAGTCTAGACTTGTGATGTGATACTTTCCCTTTTGCCCCCAGATATCAGTAGATTCCTGCTTCGTACAGTACAAAGCTTTCACTGGCCATAATTCCATATAGAGGATTTGATCTGACTTGAAATTTAATGTGATCTGTGACCCAGTCAGTTGGTCACTTTGTGATGGCATTTTATATTCTCTTTCATCTTCTTTGACATCTTATAAAGTAGTAGGTTCTTTATTTAAAGGAAAGCGTTGTAAATTCGGTACCCTGTCTAGCCGGCCAGTTTTTAAGTCCTACTATAATGCCATGTATCATGCAAGTAGAGCTATGTTTAGCAGTAGTGGGCAGAGACCCTGGAGCATATGTCCTGCTTACCCTCTGATACCCCAGTTTATGGTCTTTTCCCACTAAAGGGACCCAGGACTTCTTGGAGAAATGGCTTTCCAAGACTGGGATAGGAAATATACAAAATGAGCCTAGGGCGTTTGTGCTAGAAAGCAAGGGAGCCACCTCTCAGAGAGTCATCAGGTCGGTAGGCGTAGGAGCAACTTTAAAGGGGCTCCTAAGTGGCCTCAAGATGGGACAGTTTGAGCATCAAAACGAATAATGGGTGTATTCTTGGAGTATGGATTGAGATATAGGTTGAAATACATCAAATCTGTGAAAAATCCTAATTCATAATTATGTGCTTTTTTAAAAGCTCACTTATCAGCATCCTAAGTTATTAGAGCCCTGACGCATTACTCTGAAAACTGGTAAATAAAGGATTACGCATTTATCCTGTTTTCCCTGGGTGAACTGTATTCAGGAAAACCAAATATTGGCTGATGAAGGAGGTTTTGTTTGTTAAGAGTATTTAAGGTTCACAACAAAATTGAGAGGACAGCGTGGAGATTTCCTCACACTCCTGTCCTCACACGTGCACAGCCTCCCTGTTAGCACCGCTCGCCAGAATGGTGCATCTAATCCGTGGCATGTTCACTCCAAGTCCGTGCTTTACCTTAGGGTTCACCTCAGGTTTTCCATTCTGTGGGTTTCGACAAATGTATAATGACATCCCCATCATTACACAGGGTACTCTTACTGCCCTAAAAATTCTCTTTACCTCTTCATTTCTCCCACCTACCCCCAAGGAAGTTCTTTGAAATAGAAAAACTCCAGCTCATATTGAAGCAGAGATGACAGGAAAAAGTCATAATTGTGTGACTCCTCATGGAATTCTGTATCTAGGCAAAGATCAGCAGTGGATCCTAAAACCATTAGGTTGAAAGGTTGATGGGATTCGTTTCAATGGAGGAAGCAAGCTTACACCACCAGACCATAATGTGCATTTTGATGTGTTGCAATCAGAAATCTCCATAGAGGGGCGCCTGGCTGGCTGAGTCGGCAGAGCAAGCGACTTTCGGTCTCAGGGTTGTAAGTTCAAGCCCATGATGTGTGTAGAGGTTACTTAAAAATAAAATTAAAAAAAAGAAAGAAACATCCATAGCACTTAGGAAATACTGTTACTGCCCCTCAAATCCCCGAGTCTGCTTAAGACTCTAGATATAATGGGACGCCTGGGTGGCTCAGTCGGTTAGGCGTCCGACTTTGGCTCAGGTCATGATCTCGCGGTACGTGGGTTCGAGCCCCGCGTCGGGCTCTGTGCTGACTGCTCAGAGCCTGGAGCCTGTTTTGGATTCTGTGTCTCCCTCTCTCTCTGACCCTCCCCCGTTCATGCTCTGTCTCTCTCTGTCTCAAAAATAAATAAACGTTAAAAAAAAAAAAATTTAAAAAAAGACTCTAGATATAATAACCAGGTTGCCCAGTTTGCAGTAAGTAGAAGAACAAGGTAAATAATACCAGAGATGCAACCATTTAAATCTAAAATGTGTTCCATTGGAACATCTAGAAAAAAGATCTAAACATACATGAAGTTGTAGTATATTGGAAAGAGAATATCTCAAATAGTGGGGAAAAGACAGACTTTTAAATTAATATTGTAAAAACTGGATTGCTAACTGGAAAACAAACTGGATTTATTCCTCACACTATAAAATTAAGAAATAAGTGGATCAGAGACCTAGTGTAAAAAAAAGAAACCATTCTATTATTAGAGTAATAGATGTGATAAAACCCAGAAGTAACGAGTACTTTGAAGTCTAGAGACAGTACAGTAAAATTACAAAAAAAAAAAAAAAAAAACAAAACTTTGGTCGGTGTGGGGGGAGGTGCTGGGTGGCTCAGTCATTTGAGCGTCTGACTTTGGCTCAGGTCATGATTTCACAGTTCGTGGGTTTGAGCCCCATGTCAGGCTCTTGTGCTGACAGCTCACAGCCTGGAGCCTGCTTTCGATTCTGTGTCTCCCTCTCTCTCTGCCCCTCCCCTGCTTGCATTCTGTCTCTGTCTCTGAAAGATGAACAAATGTTAAAAAATTAAAAAAAGAAGAAGCAGCATACAACCAAAGAAGTATTCTTGCTGCCCCTCTTCTTGCCAGAAAACAGAATTGAATCCACTGAAGCCCTTAGATTTAACTGCCAGTTTATAGGAAATATCGGTGATAGAGCAAATAGTTAAGCAATACCACAAGGAAGCAGTCAGTCAAATCTGGGATTAGAGTGTTTCATAAGACAAATGACCAGATATCTTCCAACAAATCAGTGACAGGGAAGGGATAAAAATGAAGAATTGTTAGAGTGAAAAAAACATCACATATGTAACAGTCAAACTCGTTGTGGAGGCCTTGCTTAGATTCTGATAGCAATAAATGTAGTGTAATGAGTAACTTGAAAACAACTGGGAAATTTTGAATATGAACTGGGTATTAGTATTAAGAGATTATTAGTTTTGTTAGGCGTGATAAGGATAGTGTTGATGTAAAAAGAAATCTTTATCAGTTAGTATTACAAAAGTTTTTATAAGTGAAATGACATTTTAGAGTTTGTTGTTAAGCTTTGTAAAAGAAAATAATGGGGCTGGGGGGGGCTTAGTTGGGAAAAGATTGGCAACAAGATCGATTTTTTTTTTTTTAATTGGGTGATGAGTACTTACATGTTATTTATACTGTTCAGTCTAGTTTTATGCATATTTGAAAATATCCAAAATAAGTTAAAAAATAAATTCACTGTTACAACTTAGGAAACTTAAAACAATACTACCAATTAGAAATGGAAAGCTGTGATACGCTAGGCTCTCCTGCTAGACTCTCATTCCTGACTTCTGTCTTCTTTTGTGCGTTACTAATCTTATCATTTCTGGAAATGACTTGGCAGACCAAGTAGGAGGTACCTCAGCAGAACAAGAAGTTACAAGTATCCGTGAAGGAGAGACCCTTCCCAAACAGGTAATATGAGCATCCTTTTAAATGAAGTGGTGATTTGCATTTAAAGAGGCTGCAGGCTAAAGTGGAAAGTTTGCAGACTTTGTAGGTGGGAGGTCAGGGTGTGGGTCCAGTCCACTTACTCATTTATGTGGCTGCTTCCTCATAGGTTTAAAAAAGCAGGGGTAGGGGCACCTCGGTGGCTCAGGCGTTAGACGTCCTACTTGGACGTCATGATCTGAGGTCATGATCTCACAGCTTGTGGTTTCCAGTCCTATGTCGGGCTCTGCGCTGACAGCTCAGAGCCTGGAGACTGCTTTGGATTTATGTCTCCCTCTCTCTCTGCCCCTCCTCCACTCGTGCTCTGTCTCTGTTTCTCTCTCAAAAATAAATAAACATTAAAAAATAAAAAGTAGGGGTAGGTGTGAGGATAACTTGTCCTACCTACCTAACAAGGTTAAGTTTTGATTATACCTTTTATCAGTACATAAAGTTGACTCTCATGAATCACTGCATAGTGTCCCATCTATAAATAAATTTTTGGTCAACTCTTTTGTCACATACACTATAGTTGTTTCTTCTTTCTCTTGCTCTCCCTTTCCTTCCTTCCTTCCTTCCTTCCTTCCTTCCTTCCTTCCCTGGTACAAGTGCGTGCTTTGTACAGTTGTCTTGCAAGTATTTGTGACGAATATATGCTAGGTATATTTCTAGCAGAGAGATTGCTCTGTCAAAGGAAAGATACATGGGAGCTCAGTTGGGAGCATCCAACTCTTGATTTTGGCTCAGGTCATGATCTCATGGCCTGTGGGATTGAGCCCACATCAGGCTCTATGCTGACAGCTGCTTGGGATTCTCTGTCTGCCCATCCCCCGCTCACATGCACATGCTCTCTCCTCTCTGTCTCTCTCAAAATAAATAGACATTTTTTTAAAAAAGGAAAGATACATGTATTTTAGTCTTTATAGATAATGCCATGGACAATTTGTGTCACTTTCTACCTGTAGCAAAAATATATAAACATGCCCATTTCATTAACCCTCAACATTGCTTGGTGTCATCAGACATCAGCTTATACCATCTAATAAATGAAAAAATGATCTCTTTAATTTGCATTTTTCAGTTATAAATAAACACTTAACGAACCATTTGTATTTTTTGGTAAGCTGTTTATATCCTTTGTTTTTCTGTTTTTGTTTTTAATTTTGATTTACATGAGCCAAGTATAACTGCTTGAGTTGATTATGAATCTAATTTTGAACGTATAACAAACCTGCTATTCCCTGTTGTTGATTATCTGGGTAACTGCCAGGTCTGTTTTGTTCTGTTTTGTATCTTTGTAAACATAGCTCCTTTTCTTCATTTGCATGAAAAAAAATCCAAGAATTTCCTAAGATGAGAGGATGGTAGTATTTTCCTGGCTTGTTATGAAACATTTGGCCAGCTTGCGTTTTAACAAAGAATGGCAAGTGATTCCGAACTGTCGCGGTTTTGCTACAGTGTTTTCAGTTGGGTTTGTATTGTTTTTGTGTGGTTTTGTTGATGTGACAGTCGCACATCCTCTTCAAGACCGATATGCATTCTCTCTAATTTGAATGTATTCTGGTTTCCGTCCAGTCTCCCCAGAAGACCAGTCCTCTTCCATCTTCTGTTCCTATGGATGATGAAGAAGGGGACACTTGCACAATATGTTTGGAACTTTGGACCAATGCTGGGGATCACCGACTCTCAGCGTTACGCTGTGGGCACCTCTTTGGGTATAAGTGCATTTCTAAGTGGCTCAAGGGACAGACACGAAAATGTCCTCAGGTAAGAACCGTACATAAGGACTGTGCATGTGCACAGTCAGCATGTTAGGTCAGGGTTCCTAGAACCACACTAACTTTGTCTTGTTGGGCTCTTTAGTGCAACAAGAAAGCCAAGCACAGTGACATCGTGGTTCTTTATGCCCGAACCCTGAGAGCTCTGGACACTAGTGAACATGAGCAAATGAAAAGGTAGGTGACAAGAATCTGACTACCTGGCAAATCTGAAAAAGGAGGTATGAGTCACACTTAATGTGGTTCTCGGGCTTTACTTGGACCGTACTGGGGATCACTGGCAATCTGTCTCCCCTTGTGATTTATAAATACACATCTGATGTCTTCTGAGGGAGGTCTACATGGTGTGTTCTTGATGTTTTGGAGGGGCGCCTGGGTGGCTCAGTCAGCTAAGCGTCCGACTTCGGCTCAGGTCATGATCTCGCGGTTTGTGGGTTTGAGCCCCGCGTCAGGCTCTGTGCTGACAGTTCAGAACCTGGAGCCTGCTTTGGATTCTGTCTCCCCCTCTCTCTCTCTCTGCCTTCCCCCATTTGCACTCTCTCTCTCACCCTCTTTTGAAAGTTAAATGAATGTTTTTTTAAAATATGGTTTCAGAGCAACAACTAATTCCAACTTCAGCTAGCTCAGTGAGTATAGGCCCCAGGTTCACTGAATGAACCTTCTCAACTATAGGGTAGGGGGAGCTTATCTAAAAATGAAGTCAGTGCACAAGAAAGCAGAGCTAAGCAGTGGAGGAAGACGGATTCCTGACCCTCAATTCAGCCATGCCTAAATTAGTTTCCAGTGGATTTCTCAGTGATAACGTTAGTTTTCGATTTTAGTTGGCCAGCTAAAGTAAAGTTTCTGTCCTGTAATCTAAGGAATATTAACCACTGTTTCATCACATAATATTTTCATTCTGGGAAGACTGACACCTGGATCATGAAAATCTTCCTCGAAACGGGGGAAAGGGGCACCTGGGTGGCTCACTTGAGCCCAGTCTTGGTTTCAGCTCAGGTCATGATCCCAGGGTTGTGGGATCGAGCCCTGCATTGGGCTCCACACTGAACATGGAGCCTACTTAAGATTCGCTCTGTTTTTCCCTCTGCCCCTCTCCCCCGCTCGCTCTCTTAGTCTAAAATAAGGGGGGGGGGGGGGAGGAGAAGGGGAAGGTGAAAGAAGGATGACAGGTGGTAGACCTGCCGCTCATTTCTTCTGTGCCCTGTACCTCTTGTAAGTTTCTGCTTTCAGGGCCTGAGTGCCATGTGCAGATTAGAACAGGTAAATTCAGAAGGAATGGAGTGGCTGTTCCTTCCGCAGGAGCACTTAGCTATCCCCACCAACTTGGAATCAGCTCTGACACTTAAGCCTGTAGTAACGTGACCCAGGGAAGAAGACCATGGTGTCTTAAGCCCTCTCCAAATCAAAAGTCATAGAGAAACCTATAGCCCTCCAGTAATACCTCACACCTGGTGTGGGCGGCAGACCCCAGCAGAGTGAGTCCCTGGAATTTTTGTAGCTTATTCAGATTCTTCCCTAAGGATTACATTTACTGCCTGCCTCTGCTGCTAAATACCTTAGTCAGGAATTCCTCATCTTACTTTTTGTATACAGTTCACGACCACTTGGAACATTCTCCAAGTCTTAATCTCCTCTTCCCTAGAATAGGCTTAATGATACTTTAAACAAAGCAATAACAGAAAAGAGGATCTGGCACACGGCTTAAGTGTTGCCATTTGTTCCGCTGTTTGTTCGTGTCGCTAAGCCCTCCTACAGCAGCACTCTCCATGGAAGTTTCCTAAGTGAAGCTTTGCACGTGTAGTGCAGTACAAGAAATTATCAGCATTTTGAAAGCCCAAGAACAATTGGTAATAACACTACTTAAAATAAACTTTAAGAACATTAAAAAAAAATATATCCCCCCACTGAAAGAGTGTAGAGACTTGGGTTTTCTCACGACACTGCTGGTAAGAATGTACACCAACACAACTCTTTAGAGGCCTTTGGCACTATGCTTTAAAAGCCTTCAAAAGTAAATCTGCAGGCATTTATTCTAAAGACACAATTTGTGAAGAAATGCGTGCAAAGATTTATTTAATGAGACTTTTCATTTAAACATTGTTAATAATCCAGGGGGCCTGGGTGGCTTGGTTTGTTAAGCATCTGACTTCGGCTCAGGTCATGATCTTATCCCTGGATTCGAGCCCCATTTTGGGCTCTGTGCTGACAGCTCAGGGCCTGGAGCCTGCTTCAAATTCTGTGTGTCGCTCTCTCTGCCCCTCCCCCACTCATGTGCTCTGTCTCTCTCTCTTTCCCCCTCAAAAAGAAACTTAAAAAAAAAAAAAATGTAAGCATTGTTAATAATCCAAACTGAGAGAATTAACTGATTGAGTAAACTCTGGCATATTCATGTGATAGAATTCTACACATTTATTTAAACTGATGTTAAAGTGCACATAATATTTTGTCATGTGAAAGTACATTATGGTGATTATATTTTTGCAAAGTGAAAAATACTACGGGTAGTCACTGAGTAGTGGAATTACAGGTGATTTTCATTTTCTTCCTTATTTTTTCGTATTTGGTCCAACAAATACTTAGCATTTTTACATGGTAGCTGTGTGGAGAGGCCAATTTTGTTTAAAAAGCTTAGTTTGTAGGTGTCGCAGTTAATATGATTGTATTTAAAACTTTGCGGGGCACCTGGGTGGCTCAGTCGGTTGAGCGTCCGACTTCAGCTCAGGTCATGATCTCACGGTCTGTGAGTTTGAGCCCCGCATAGGATCTGTGCTGACAGCTCAGAGCCTGGAGCCTGCTTCAGATTCTGTGTCTCCCTCTGTCTCTGCCCCTCCCCTGCTCATGCTCTGTCTCTCTCTGTCTCAAAAATAAATTAAAAAAAAAAAAAACCAAAAACATTTAAAAAAAAAAACTTTGCTGATTACTCAGAAAACTCCCAACAAACCAGCGTCCAGGACCAGTTGGCTTTACAGGTGAAGTCTACCAAAGTTTAAAGAAAAGTTAATAACTATTCTTCTAACTTTTCCAAAAAATAGAAGAGGAAGGAAAACTTCCAAATTCATTCTATGAGGCAAGTGCCTCCCTAATACCAAAACCAGATAAAGACACCACACAAAAAAAGAGAACTAAAAAAGAGAGAGAGAGAGAGAGAGAGAACTATAGACTAATATCTCTGATGAACATAGATACAGAAATCCTCAACAGAGTATTAGCAACCGAAATCCAATAATACATTTAAAAATAATTTAACCATGATCAAGTGGGATTTATTCCTGAGATACAAGGGTGATCTGTTATTTACAAATTAACCAGTGTGATATATTTTCTCAGAGAAAGGACAAAAAGCATAGTCATTTCAATAGATGCAGAAAAAGCATTTGACAAAGTACAACATCCATTCATGATAAAAAACCCTCAACAAAGTAGATTTAGAGGGAACCTACCTCAACACAATAAAGGCGACATATGGAAAACCCATCATCCTTAAAAACTGAGAGTTTTTTCCCTGAGGGCAGGACCAAGACCGGGATGTCCACTCTCACCACAGCAATCAGACAAGAGAAATAAAATATAAAAATAAAAGGCATCGAAATTGGTAAGGAAGAAGTAAAACTTTCACTGTTTGCTGATGACATGATGCTATATGTAGAGAACCCAAAGGCCACCAAAAACTACTAGAACTGATAAATGAATTCAGTCAATTGGCAGGATGAAAAATCAGTGTACAGAAATCTGTTGCATTTCTGTATACTAATGATGAAGCAGCAGAAGGAGAAATTAACAGTCCCACTTACAATTGCACCAAAAAACCCCAAAACCTAGGAATAAATATAAGAGGTGAAAGACCTGTACTCTGAAAACTATAAAACATTGATGCAAGAAATTCAAGATGACACAAAGAAATGGAAGACATTCCATGCTCGTGGACTGGAAGAACAGATATTGTTAAAATGTGTATATTGCCCAAAGCAGTGTACTCATTTAATGTGATCCCTGTCAAAATACCAACAGCATTTTTCACAGAACTAGAACCAGCAGTCCTAAAATTTGTATGGAATGATAAAAGACCCCGAATAGCCAAAGCAATTTGGGAAAAGAAAAATAAACCTGAAAGCATCACAGTTCAGACTTCAAGTTATATTATGAAGATGTAGTAGTCAAAACTGTATGGTACTGGCACAAAAATAGACACGTGGATCAATGGAACACTGGAAAGCCCAGAAATCAACCCACAATTATATGGCCATTAATCTTTGAGAAAGCAGGAAAGAATACGCAATGAGAAAAAGACCGTTTCTTCAACAAATAGTATTGGGAAAACTGGGCAGCTACATGCAGAAGAATGAAACTGTACCACTTTCTCACACCATACACAAGAATAAACTCAAAATGGATGGAGGACCTAAATTTGAGAGCTAAAACCATAAAAATCCTAGAAGAGAACACAGGCACTAATTACTCTGCCATCAGCCGTAGCAATATTTTTCTAGATAGGTCTCCTGAGACAAGGTAAACAAAAGCAAAAATAAGCTATTGGAACCACATCAAAATAAAAAGCTTCTACATAGCAAAGGAAACAATCAATAAAACTAAAAGGCAACCTATGGAATGGGAGAAGATATTCACAAATCACATATCCGATAAAGGGTTAGTATCCAAAATATATAAAGAATTTATACAAATCAATACACACCCCCCCCCCCAAAGAATCCAATTTAAAAATGGGCAGAAGACATGACCAGACATTTCTCCAAAGAAGACATACACATGACCAACCGACACATGAAAAATGGTGGACATCACTCATCAGGGAAATGCAGATCAAAACTGAAATGAGATACCCTCTCACACCTGTTGGCTAAAATCAAAACCACAAGAAACAGTAGGTGTTGGCGAGGATATGGAGAAAAGGGAACCATTGTGCACTGTTGATGGGAATGCAAACTGGTGCAGCCACTGTGGAAGACAGTATGGAAGTTGCCTCAAAAAATTAAAAATAGAACTATCCTACAATCCAGTCATCACGTTACTGAGTATTTACCCATAGTTTACAAAAACACTAATTCATAGTGATATATGCTCCCCTATGTTTCGAGCAGCATTATGTACAATAGCCAAACTGTGGAAGCAGCCCAAGTGTCCATCAATAGATAAACGGATAAAGAAGTAGTATATATATACCAAATCTTGCCATTTACAACAACATGGATGGAGCTAAAGAGTATTATTCTAAGTGAAGTAAGCCAGTCAGAGAAAGACAAATACCATATGATTTCACTCATGTGCAATTTGAGAAACAACTAGACAAAGGGGGGGGGGTGGGGGAAGACAAACCAAAAAACAGACTGTTAACTATAGAGAACAAACACATGGTTACCAGAGGGGAGATGGGGGCGGGGCGGAGGGGGAGGCAGGTGATGGGTGAAATAGGTGATGGAGATTAAGAGTACACTTACTGTTGTTGTTATTATTTATTTATTTATTTTTGAAAGAGAGCGAGTGCGCAATCTAGGAAGAGGGGCAAAGAGAGAGAGAAAATCCCAAGCAGGCTCCATGCTCAGCACAGAACCAGACACGGGACTTGATCCAACGACCCTGGATCATGACCTGAGTCGACATCAAGAGTTGAACACTCAACCTACCGAGCCACCCAAGCACCCCAAGAGTACACTTACCTTGAGGAGCACTGAGTAATATATAGAATTGTTGAAACACTATATTGCACACCTGAAATTAATAGAACACTGTATATTAGCTACACTGGAAGTAAAATGAAAAATAAACCTTGCTGATTACACATAATCAGTATTCCCCCTATCCTCTTTAGAAAATGTGAACATTTTGAAAATGCCAATAAATAGAGACTTCAGTGAGCACCCTTGTACTTGACCTTATCAGATCTTAACAACTTGCCATATTTGTTTAAGGCCTTAAGTAAATAAATAAATCATTACAGATAGAGCAAAAGCTTCCTTGTGAACTACATGTCCTTAATTCCATCACTTTCCTCAGAGGAGTTATAAATCATATTACAGTATGATTTAGGAAGTTTTTACAGTTTATACAAATGTTATTGGATTATGATTTTCCTCTGTAACTTGTTTTTTTGGTTTAGTATTATGATTGGGGCACATATCCAACTTCGTATCGCTCTAGCTTATTCATTTTAACTTCTGTATAGTCTTCTAGTTCTCTAATTTAGAACTTTCCTATCCATATTTTGTAGTTGTGGACAGTTAAGGTGGTTTCCAGTTTTTGTTAACATAAGCCACGGTGCAGAGAGATGGGCAATAGTCTCCTTAGGTCTAGAAATGGAATTACTTTATCACAGGTCACATATAATTTCAGCTTTTACTAGATACTGTCAAATTGTTCCTCCAAGAAGCTCTTCCCAATATATATATTCCCGTCAGCAGAAGCCAGATTTCTTATTTTTTCATACTTCGTCTGCTTTGTATTATCAGACTTAATTTTGATGGTCTCATGAAGTGAAATAGTATTTACTTAATCTGCATTTCCTAAGTTATTAATGAAGTTGGACATACTCTTCTGTCAGTTTTGCTTATATCATTTGTTCATTGATACTGAGAAAAATACATTGCTTTTTTCTTATTGATCTGTATAGTTTTTTGTGTTTTCCTTATACAGTTGACCCAGGAGTTAGAGGTGCCAGCCCATCCCACAGTGGAAAATCCACATATAACTTTCAACTCCCCCAGAGCTGAACTACTTATTAATAGCCTACTGTTGACTAGAAACCTCCCTGGTAACATAAACAGTGGGTTAACATATATTTTATATGTTATATGTATTCTACGCTATATCCTTACAATAATATCTCACTTTTAATTTTTTCCATATTTCTGGGCTACGCAGTTTATCTGTGAGTTTTTTCAAATTGTTCCAAGTTTCCAAAAAGTTTTCCAATGTATTTATTGAAAAAAATCCACAGTAAATGGACTGGCGAGGCTCAAACCCGTGTTGTTCAGGGTCAGCTGTACTGATGCTTTGTTGCTTGTGTATATTGCAGATATAGTCCTCCAGTCTGGGCTTGTCTCTTTAACTTGTTTATGGTATCTTTGGTTGAACATGAGTTTTTAATTTTAACACAGTCCTTTATCACTTGTTTTGTGGGTTTTTTTGTCCATAGTACTTCAAAGTCTTAAAGACGTAACATCATCTAAAGGTCTTTAGATTTTTTGCTTTTTACATAGGTTTTGAATATTTCTTAAATCTCGTTTTACAGATAGCCAGTTGTTGTAGTGTAATTATTAAGTAATATGTTCTTCCTGTGTAAGTTTTCATTGCTACCTCTACGCTAGATTAAGTTTCTGTATATGAATGGACTACTCTTAGGTTCTGTGGTCTCTTTGTTAATTCTCACCCCAGTATTCCCAGGTCGTAGCTTTAAAATATGTCCCCCCACCTTGTTCTTCAAATTGACTTTGCTATTCTTGGCACTTTGTTCTTCCGTATTAATTTTAAAATTAGTTTGCTGAGTTCCATTTAATGTAATTTCAATCAAGATTTCAAAGGAAACTTTTGAAATCTTGATTGAAATTGCATTAAATTTTTGAGAAGTTCCATCTTCATGATTTTGAGTCTTTCCAGCCATGAGCATTCTATAATATCCTTCCGCTTATTCGCTGTTTTCTTGTGCCTTCTACTAGTGTACTTTGCTTCATAAAGGTCTTGGCATGCCCTTTCACTGTATTCCTAGGTTGTTATTGTTAGACTTGCTGTTGTGAATGAATTTTTTTGTATTACATTTACTAATCAGTTACCTGGCATATGGGAAATACTTGATCTAAATTTCTTTTTTTTCTTAAGTCTATTTTTTTAGTAATCTCTATACCCAACATGGGGCCCGAACTCACGACCCCGACATTAAGAGACACATGCTACTCCTACTGAGCCAGCCAGGTGCCCCAATCTAATTTTCTTGATCTTAATTGCGGCGCCTTGCTGAGCTCTAATAATTTGTGACTTCTCTTGAATTTTCCGTGAAGATAAGTTGGGCAGCTTTATCCCTTCCTTTCCAGCTTTCATCTTTTTTCTATCCTATCTTGTTGGAGTGGAAATATTTTTTTTTGCATTTCATATTTTGAAAGTGTCTTTAGGTACATACAAATTTATTTTTGTTCTTGGTGAATGTATTTTTTTCCTTATGTATAATTCCTCTTTATACCTATTCATGCTGTTGAATTCTAAGCGATCTTAGTATTTTCCAGGTATATACTTTCTATCTTTTTAACTTCAGCCTCATTTTTGTAGTATTACTTAGTTTCAGTATCTGATGGAACAGCTAGCAGCTTATTATGTTCTTTTAATCCAGCAGATAACTTTGTGGTCTTTTAACAGGCCATTTTACTCTTTTGGCCCTAACTCAAGCGATAAGCTTGGCTCTGTTCCCTCATTTGGCATTTTGGCATTTTGGCATTTTTAGTCTCATTCCACGGTAAGAGCCGAACTCCTGGTCCTCACTGCCTTCCTTAACACTGAACCTCAGTGATTCAAGAGTTCAGCCCTGCATGCTACTTTTCTGCAGTGTTGCTGGATGTGAGAGCTTTCTCTTTTGTTCCATTCATATTCACCATCACGACGTATTTACAGCAAAGTGTGTATATCAGAGCATGAACTTGATCTGACATCTTGATGGGAGGTCTTTTGCCGCCTTCCTAATCTCCCCCTGTCGTTGGCTTCCCCTTCTAGTTCCTTACTAAAGGAGCAGATGCTAAGGAAGCAGGCCGAGTTAGAATCGGCGCAGTGCCGGCTCCAACTTCAAGTCCTCACTGATGAGTGCGCGAAGCTTCATAGTCGTGTCCAGGTAGGTTTGCCCTTTCTCGTCCAGAGAGCTTTCGGGATAAAAATGGAAGAGGAATCTAAACTGGATTTCCGTTCCTCTCCGATACAAAGAAGGATCTATCAAGCTTTTCAGGAAATAAGCAAGAACAAGTGTTTCATTCTTGATTAGGGCAGCGTGCACACTTGAGGGTGAACTCTGCAATTTGAACTTTTAAAAAATGAATCAGCTAGCTGATAATTTGAACCCTAAGTCATTTTTACCTCCCTGAATCTACCCCTAAAATGATGGGTTTAGACAAAATGACCATTAAAGACTTTGAACGCTACTATTTTATGATCTGTGCTCTCCTTAGTTCAGTTGCTGGTTGAAATACTGTGAAAACCGCATCAGTCCTCTAGGATTCATGTCAGCGTTTTCATATAATGGAGAAAACATTCCATATTAAATCAAGGAATTGTGCATGAGGGGAATATGAAATGAAAAGGCTGCACATTTACAAAATCTTTTTCACTTTAGGATTTGCAAAAACTTCTTGTGCAGCATCGGGATCAGATTTCACAGCAACCCGGGGGCTCCCAGGCACGTTTCCTGAGCTGCCTGCCCTCCAGCCAGGGCCGGCACAAGTACCGTTTCCAGAAGACCTTCACGGTGTCTCAGACAGGAAACTGCCGAATCATGACATACTGTGACACTCTGAGCTGCCTGGTGGTGTCACAGCCTTCTCCTCAGTCCTCCTTCCTGCCAGGTGAACCATCCAGAACCTCAGCATTCATGTTCATTATTGGACTTCATTTATTTCTCTCTCTTTTTGGAGAATCCAGGACTCACTAGTGGGTGAACACTGACCCTGGCCCACCAGATCACCTTTCCTAGTCTGTTAATGCAGGTCCTCTGAGGTACTGCAAAGGTATCTTTAGCGTCTGGCTAAAGTGTTGGCTTCATCCTGTAGATTTGTTCACCAAGAGCTCAGAAATGCCAATAACCGTGATAAAGAGGAAGATGGGGCACTTGGAAGTATGGGTTACTAGTGTAGGCCAAGGAGAAGGACAGCACTCCCTGTATGCCCCGTGGAGGCACCTCGCTGGCTCACTTGGTAGAGCATGTGACTTACGTTTGAGCCCCATGTTGGGTGTAGAGATATTACTTGGGGGCAAAAAAATTTTTTTAATAAATAAGGTCACAGATTTTTTTTTTTTTAATGTTTAATTTTTTGAGAGAGAGAGAGAGAACGTAAGTTTGGGGGTGGGGGGCAGAGAGCGTGAAACAGGACCAAAGTGGACTTTGCGCTGACAGGCTGACAGCAACAAGCCCGATGTGGGGCTCGAACTCAGAAACCGTGAGATCATGACCCGAGCTGAAGTTGGATGCTCAGTCGACTGAGCCGCCCAGTTGCCCTTGTCACAGATTCATTTTACAGTGAAATTTTTTTTTTAAGATAATTAGTTTTTTTGAGTTATCTTGGGGTGCCTGGGTGGCTCAGTCGGTTGAGTGTCCGACTCTTGATTTTTGCTCTGGTCTTGATTGATTTTTTGCTCAGGTCATGATCCCCGTGTCGGGTTCCATGCTCAGTGTGGGACCTGCCTAAGAGTCTCTCTTTCCCTCTGCCCCTGTCCCCTGCTCATGTACACACCTGCTCGCGCGCTCTTGCTCTCTCTCGCTCTCTCTCTCTCTCTCTCTCTGAAATAAAAAAAAGGAGGGCGGGTGCCTGAGTAGCTCATTCAGTTAAGTGTCCCACTCCTGATTCTTGCTCAGGTAATGATCTCATGATTCGTGAGATCGAGCCCTGTGTTGGGCTCTGCGATGACAGCGCAGGGCCTGCTTGGGATTCTCTCTCTCCGTCTCTCTCTGTGCCTCCCCTGCTCATGTGCGCACACTCTCTCTCTCCCTCTAAATAAACTTTAAATCAATAAAATAAAATGTTATCTGTACACCCAACGTGGGGCTCAGACTTAGAACGTTGAGATCAAGAGTCTCATACTCTACCAACTGAGCCAGCCAGGCATCCCTGGACTAGGAATATTTTTTTAATAATTTTTTTAAAATGTTTATTTATTTATTTTGAGAGAGAGTGGGGGGGGGGGGGAGAGAGAGAGAGAGGGAGGGAGGGAAAGAGGGAGAGAGAGAGAGAGAGAGAGAGAGAGAGAATCAATCCCAAGCAGGCTCTGCGCTGTCATCGCAGAGCCCAACACAGGGCTCGATCTCATGAACCATGAGATCATTCCCTGAGCCAGAATCAGGAGTGGGACGCTTAACCAACTGAGCCACCCAGGCACCCCTCAAATTCTTTTTTAAAATAATATCCCAAGGGCTAATTCAAGTTGAAACGAGATTTAATACTTATGTTCAGTAGTGTTAAATTGACAAATTCCAAATAAAAGAATTTGGAAATACATAGATTAGTATTGATAATAATACATTAATATTAAATTTTCTCAAATTTTGTGCTTTTTTAAGATTAATTTTAGATTGTCTTTTTTTTTTTTTTTTTTTTTTTTTAATTTTATGTAATGTTCACGTCTGAGACAGAGAGAGACAGCATGAGCCGGGGAGGGGCAGGGAGTGAGGGAGACCCAGAATCCAAAGCAGGCTCCAGGCTCAGAGCTGTCAGCACAGAGCCCGATGTGGGGCTCAAACTCACAAACCATGAGCTCATGATCTGAGGCGAAGTCGGTGGCTCAACCGACTGAGCCACCCAGGTGCCCCAAATTTTAGATTGTCTTGAGGTTGAAAAACAAATCTCCTCACATACTCAATTAAATTATTCCTGATGGTTATAGATGTTTCTTTCCATGATCTTCAGCATATGATTTCCTCCAGCTGTCAGGTCTTTTTGCTTTAGCCTGATTTCCTGTTTACTCACTTAAACATTCCGTTCAAATGCTTCAAAACTCTGTCCCTCCAAACTTAGGTATAATCAGGATTTGGAGTAGAATTCCTAGATTATTATGTATTTTTCTAATCACTTATAGCTGTGAGTTGAGAGAAACTCCTTTTGAGGAGAACATAAAAGGACTGTTTATAATGTTTCTGTATCCCATCCACATTTTTAGTAAGATTCACCAAATTGGGAAAATATTTATTTTTAAATTTTAGAGAGAGCTCACAAGCAAGGAAGAGGGGCAGAGAGAGAGAATCCGAAGCAGACTCCACGCCGTCGCGGAGCTCAATGTGGGGCTCAGTCCGACAACCGTTAGGTCATGATCTGAGCCAAAAATCAAGAGTCGGAAGCTCAGGGATGCCTCGGTGGCTCAGTTGGTTAAGCGTCCAACTCTTGATTTCAGTTCAGGTCATGGTCTCATGGTTTGTGAAGCTGGGCCTCCAGGAGCCCCCGGTCCTTTTTTCTTGTTTTTTTTTATTTAAAGTTTATCTAAGGGGAGGGACAGAGAGTCCAGGGAGTGAGAGAGAATCTTAAGCAGGCTGCATGCTGAGCAGTGCAGAGCCTAATGTGGGACTTGATCTCACAAATGATCTCGGGAACCGTGAGACCTGAGCCAAAGTCACAAGTTAGACACTAACTGACTCAGCCACCCAGTTCCTTTTTTTTTTTTTTTTTTTAATTTTTTTTTTTTTAATGTTTATTATTTTTGAGAGAGAGACAGAGACAGAGAGCAAGCAGGGAAGGGGCAGAGAGCGAGGGATACAAAAAATCTGAAGCAGGCTCCAGGCCCCAAGCTGTCAGCATAGAGCCCGACGTGGGGCTCGAACTCACAGACCATGAGATCATGACCTGAGCTGTAGTCGGCCGCCCAACCAGCTGAGCCACCCAGGCGCCCCGGTTCCTTTTTTCTAATGCATGCATTCCACACTGTACAGCTAGCTCTTCTTGCTAGCCTGTTGGTGCTAATTTCTCCTTGCTTCCCTTGATCATTAACTAGGCCAGTAGTCATGTTCCCTTGTTGATTTAAAGCCTATGGTTTCTCTGTTTGTCTCTCTGGCTGTCGTAATTCTGTTTCAGCAGAGAACACAATAAACTTTTCCCACTTGGTTCCCTGGAGAAGCTGAGGTAGGACTCGAGGCTGTCCTGAATCTAGGATTTGACAAATCCTGTTTGTGGATAACTTGGATAATAATGGATACTTAGTAAAAACAAATATAATGTATTTACATAGCCTAGTAAGAGAACAGTAACATGACTTTTTAAGGACCTGTCAAGGACAAGTTTGGGGGGGATTTTTTTCCCTTTCTGGAATGACACAAATTGATTAGAATACTTGAAGTGTCATCTGTTTTTATTCCATTCAAACAAATGTAGCATATCTTAACCACCTGACATAGAGATTACCTGTCTCCATTCTTTATTGTTCCTTCTCTTCTACATCTTCAGTGTCTGTGGTTCAAGTAGAATAGTCTCTGTCCTAATAGCTTTATTGAAGTATGACTGACATACAATAAATTGCACATATTGAAAGTATACAGTTGGGTGAATTATGTCTACACCCTTGAAACTATCCGTAATCAAGATAATGAACATATCTATTGCCCCAAAGTTTTCTCATGCCCTTTTATAATCCATCTCCCACCTGCCCCTCCCTCCTCTCCCCATCCCCAGGCGGCCACTGATCTACTCTCTGTCACTATACATTAGTTTGCATTTCCCAGAATTTAACATAAACATAATCATGCAGCATTGTTCTTTTTTGTCTGGCTTCTTCCAGCATAAAGTTTTGGAGATTCGTCCGTATTAATATGTATATCAATATTTCATTTCCTTTTATTACTGGGTAGCATTCTGTTCTGTGTACATGTTCACATAGTGGTTTATCCATTCACCTGTTGCTGGGCATTTGGAGTAGAATATGCTTTTTAAAATAATTATAACCCTGGGGAATTTTTTTTGTTTGTTTGACCAGCTGTTTTCCAGGGATTTATATGCCAGGAAAGGTGAACGAAGGAGCTACTTGAAAAGGTCGTTTGCTTTGCCTTGAATTGACTTTCGGTGATCTATTTCACACTCTCTTGTCTTTGGCAGGCTTTGGTGTTAAGATGTTGAGTACTGCCAACATGCAAAGCAGTCAGTACATTCCCATGCATAGCAAACAGATCCGTGGACTGGCTTTCAGCAATCAGCCCAAAGGCCTACTGCTCTCTGCTTCCCTAGACAGCACTATTAAACTGACCAGGTGAGTGCTTTAGGGAGGACGGTGGGGCCTGGGCTGTTTAGTGTTAAACAGTGTAGAAATTAGTATCTGTATTAAGATGGCCTTAGATTGCATCTTTTGGTCTAAGGCATTGTCTTCTGAGATCCAGTTTCGTTGAATATAAAATGTGTTGCTCATCAAAGTAGATGCGACATCATAAATGGTATGTACAACGTCCTGTCTGTTTTAAAATTATTTATGTTACAAAATGCATCTTAAGCCTCGCAGATGCGAGTAACACGCTAGAGATGGTCGAATGACAGCGTGGAAGGAGCCTTGGTACCTGGCACCATGGAGTTACCAAACCAGCTTGGAACTGCTTGCTGCTGGTCTGTTACGAGGACCATTCTGCCTAACAGAAATGCTCACCAGGAACTCACTGTCCTGGGGTGCCATGACTTCTCTCATCAGTAACCCTCGGTCACTGTATTTCATCTTTCATGTGACTGCTGTGAACCAGATGGAATGTGCCTTCATCTTTTAGAAAGTAGTTCTGATCAGATGTCTGATAGTTGGCTTCCTATTCTGCAGTTAAATCTGAGGAACATCATTATAGCACTGTCAGACCTGAGAAGCCTCTTGACTTTTCAAGAATGCTTCAGCTTAATTTGCCCCAAAACTCCATGTAGCATTATGTTTTATATGTATATATAGGTTATGATTTTTTTCTCTAGTCGTGTTAAAAAATAGATGCAAAGGGCAGGTTAAATACCAAAGTGTTATTAATGACTATCTCTGGGTGGTTAGATTATTAGTTTTTATTTTTCTCATAGGTATATTCTAATTTTTTCAGCATTGAATATTGATTACTTGCATAATAGTAATTATAGAAAATAGGGGTAGGGTAGGGAATGTACTGTTTAAATATCTCTTTGATCTCCTTACATTTCAAGAAGAAAACCTGTAACCCCCAAAATAAATATTTTGGAATTAAAAGGGATTATCTGGGCAGTCCCTAGAGGAAATTGGAAATCCCAAATAGTTTGGGTGTGGGGGTGTGTTCTTAAGGGATTATCATTTCAGTGATAATCTTTACATCTTTGTTTTATAATTGATTTCCTTAACACATGGTTGTAAAAGTCTTCTATCTCCACAGCCTGGAGACAAATACAGTGGTCCAGACTTACAACGCTGGACGTCCTGTCTGGAGCTGCTGCTGGTGTCTTGATGAAAGTAATCACATCTATGCTGGACTGGTCAATGGTTCAATTCTGGTGTATGACCTTCGAAACACGAGCTGTCATATCCAGGAGTTGGTACCCCAGAAAGCCAGGTGGGTAGCCACTTACTTTTCCCCTGTAGCAGCTTTCTCTTGGACCGTTGTATGAATCCTGTCTTCTGAGTGTGTTTCACAGTTGATCAGAATTCCTCAGAGGGCAGTTCTCCTGAGTCCAGTGAGGTGTTGTCACTTGGCAATCACTAAGATCCTTAGAGCGTGTGTTCGTGATATTTCTACACAGTAGAAAGCCCTGGTACCAAGTATAGCCAGGTTCATACAGTCGCTCCTCCCCCAGTGTGGCAAAATGAAGTCAGATCTGCGTTCAAAACCAAACTCCGCTGCGTAGGAGCTATGCGACCTTGGTCTCAATTCTTGGCCTGTTACACAGACTTGCTTTAATGGCCACATGTCTAACACGCAGGAAGAGATCAGTAAAAGGTAGGCCTATAAAAAAAAAGATTTAAAACTTCCCTAATCTCCAGCTAAACCAACTTGGTCTAAAGATACCAATTACCATGATTTATCCTTTATAACCATTTACGAAGTTGGGAGGTTTATAAAGTCAGCCCGGATTCTGAGGATGGGTGGTCACCAGCACCACTGTGACTCCTCAGAAGATATCACCATAGTAGTAACTGGTTACGAAAAGCTAGGCTCAACACTTTGAGGTCTTTTCATTTGAGTGGGGTAGAATCATGCTTCAGTTATGTGGTCTGTAGGCCTGAAGATGACTTGATGTAAACTTCTAGAAGTGTGAACTGCAGGCAAGCATGGTAACTGCCACTGATGTAGAGAGATCTGCTCAAGAGTAGGCAATCGAATAGAGCAAATGGCGAGGAAAGAATAGTCGTATGCAGTGTTCATTTCTGTTTTAGTTTGCTTCATCGTGACATGACGGGGCAATGAAAGAAAGCAGGCACAGCGACCACTTGGGCAACTTCAGCAGAAACAAAGTTCACAGGAACATAGTCTACAGGCGGACACTTCTGAGAGAATTCTTGGCACACATTCCTGGTCATGTGCTTGCAGAAAGAGATTTAGAACATTTCTAAAACCATCCTGTTTCTGAATTAAAATGTAGTTTTTTCAGGGGCGCCTGGCTGGCTCAGTCAGAAGAGCATGTGACTCTTGATATCATGGGCATGAGTTCAAGCTCCACATTGGGTGTAGAGATTACTTACACAAATCTAAAAAAAATGTTTTTGCTTCAGGCTGTATTTTAATTGAAGGTTCTGTCAACTGCATCTTGGAGACTTTATTAGATGTATAAGCTGCATTTCCTTTCTGACTTTCCTTGTGTACACATCTAACCCCATTTCTAGAAAACTTCACACTGGTCAAGCTCTCTTGTAACTGTGACTTTGTAGTATTAAATTTCCTAGTCCTTTTTTTTTTTTTTAATTAAAAAAATTTTTTTAATGTTTGTTTATTTTTTGAGAGAGAGTGAGATGGGAGAGAGGAATCACTAGTGGGGGAGGAATAGAGAGAGAGGGAGACACAGACTCTGAAGGCCGCTCCAGGCTCTGAGCTTGTCAGCACAGAGCCCAATGCAGGGCTCGATCTCATGAACCACAAGATGATGACCTGTGCCGAAGTCAGACACTTAACTGACTGAGCCACCCAGGTGCCCCCCCTAGTCATTTTTAAAAACTATTTTTAGAATATGCGACATCTCCTCTGAAATTAGATGCCAGAGATTATATGTGTACTCTTTTAAAGTTTCTGCAGTATGGGTTGGTAGATTTTACCAGATGTCAAAGGATAGTGACCCAAAGAAGGCCTTTTTTTTTTTTTTTTTTTTTTTTAACGGTTATTTTTGAGAGACCGAGACAGAGCACGAGTCGGGGAGGGACAGAGAGGGAGACACAGAATCCGAAGCAGGCTCCAGGCTCTGAGCTGTCAGCACAGAGCCAGATATGGGGCTCGAACCCACAAACTGTGAGACCATGACCTGAGCTGAAGTCGAATGCTTAATCAACCGAGCCACCCAGGTGCCCCAGAAGGTCTTTAACCTCTTCTGTAGAGGTGGAAGTGTGCTTGAGGGCTCCTGCTAGTGGAGTCTGGAGTAGTACAAGTATTGGAACGTGACACATCGTTTCCTTTCTTTCCCTTCAGATGCCCACTCGTATCCCTGTCATACATACCCAGAGCTGCCTCAGCTGCATTTCCTTATGGTGGCGTGTTGGCTGGAACCTTAGAGAACGCTTCCTTCTGGGAGCTAAAGATGGGCTTTTCTCATTGTCCTCATGTGCTGCCCATAGAGCCAGGGGGTTGCGTAGACTTTCAGACGGAGAGCAGCACCCGGCATTGTCTTGTGACCTACAGGCCTGGTGAGTGCTGGGACGTCCTTGTTCTGTTTGGGAGCAAGTCGGTTCAGGGGAGGAGGGGAGAGCTGGCCCTGCCCTTCAGGTGGCACCGGAGAGCCCCTCGCAGGCTAACAGCTCTTGCTACTATATTGAGGCTGGTGGCTCCGCATTCCTCCATAGATGCCGCCTCTACCCCTCGCTTATGTGACAGGGCAAATTCTGCCAGGTACTCCCTGGAGCGAGTTAGCCCCTTTAGGAGCCCCTGTGACTTAGTAATGGAATGAAGGGTCCTGCCCCTGAGGCCAGGGCATCCCCCTCAGCGCAGTTTCGTGTCATCCGCCTGCCCTGAAGGAAGATAAAAACCGAGGCAGGGGGCGGCAGGATACAGTGATTTTACTAAAAAGGATAGCTTATGCCGAGAATTGTTTCCCTCATAGGCAAAAATCTATTGTAGATAACTTGCTTTATCCTAGCCTGCGGTTCGGAATTTCATTTGTGCTGTATTATTTTGTTCTTGTTGCTTTGTTTGCTTTGTAGCTACTCTTGATGATGTAATAAACTGTGGCTCTTCCACTCAGTAGTTTGTAATCGTGTGAGGTTCAGGATCTTCATTAATTTCTTGGGATCATCCCCACGGAGCAACACTGACTCCTCTGTCCCGTAGATAAAAATCACAGCACTTTACGAAGTGTGCTGATGGAGATGTCCTCCACGCTGGACGATGCTGGAGAGCTGGTCTGTTCCTGCCATCCTGTGCAAACATTCCTTGGGGGACCCACTTGCAAACTACTGACCAAAAGTGCCATTTTCCAAAACCCGGAGAGTGATGGCAGCATCCTGGTGTGTACTGGGGATGAAGCATCAAATTCTGCCCTGGTGAGCCTGTTATTTTTTTATACAGAAGTATGTAAAGCGAAAAACCGACGTTCTCCTTGATTGCACACATCTGTGTATGTGTATATGTACGATTGCTTGTTTTTACACCAGGCACGCTTGAGACACGCTCTGTAATTTGCTCTTTTCCCATTTAGCTTCCTAGCTTGGATATCTTTCCATTTCAATATCTGTAGATTCGCCTCATTCTTTTTTATATGAGCTGTAGTATCCCATGGGCCGTCTTGTGAACCTTTAAAACAAAAATTAAGGAACTACTGAAACTCCTATAAAACAGTTGTTTCAGGCAACAGTTTTCATCACCAAAAGATGAATGATTGATGGGGGATTGTAGAGTGGATGGGTCAGTCTTTTATAACCTGAACACAGTGATCGACATCACTGTAGGTGGGTTAACAAAAAATAATTCGCCTCTTAAAAAAGCTTATTTTGAGAGAGCGCACGTGTGTGAGCAGTGGAGGGGGAGAGAGAGAGAATCCAACGCAGGCTCCATGTTGTCAGCAAGGAACCTAACGTGGGGCTCAAGTTACTCACAAACTACAAGATCAGGACTTGAGCCAAAATCAACAATCAGATGCTTAACCAACTCAGCCACCCAGGCACCCCAATTTGCCTCTTGATGTAAGAAGATACGAAGTACATAGCGCCTTTTATGAGATGCCCTTGAACCTAAATGTAATCCAGCTTTGGAGCATTGCTGACCAATACAGTTGTGCTAGCCACATGAGCTCTTGAAATGTGATTAGTGTGAATGAAGACTTTAATTTTTTTAATTTTTTTTTCATTTTTAATTTAAATAGCTTTATGTGGCTAGTGGCCACCATACTGGATAACACTATAGATTAAGGGTAAAATGATATGAAGTCAGTGAAGAAAACAATAGAATCAGTGAAGCAGATATGGTGAAAGCTTAATAATTTGTTGTACTACTATACTTTATATTAAAATTTTTTTTAATTTTTTTAACATTTATTTCTGAGAGAGAGACAGCACGAGAGGGGAGAGGCAGAGAGAGAGGGAGACACAGAATCCAAAGCCAGCTCCAGGCTCTGAGGTGTCAGCATAGAGCCCGACACAGGGCGCGAACTCACGAGCTGTGAGATCATGGCCTGGGCTGAAGTCGAACACTTAACCGACTGAGTCACCCCGGTGCCCCCTAAAAATTTTTTTTCATAACAGGGGCGCCTGGGGGTCTCAGTCGGTTGGGCATCCGACTCACAGTTCGTGTGTTCGAGCCCCGCATTGGGCTCTGTGCTGACAGCTCAGAGCCTGGAGCCTGCTTTGCATTCTGGGTCTCGTTCTCTCTCTGCCCCTCCCCAACTTGTGCTCTGTCTCTCAAAAATAAATAAATGTTAAAAAAAAAAAATTATAAAAAAAATAATTTTTTCATACCAAAAAGTTTTTGAAAAGGAAAAGAAAGCACTAGTCATTAGATAGATTTCCTGAGGGCCGAGAAAGGGACTTTCTGTCTTGCTGAGTGTTCTGGGCCTAGAAGAGTTGCTGGCACCTTGATGGAAGAGCTGAATGCTGGGCTTGCTTTTCAGAGGTAGACTCATTGCTGATCACAGTGGCAGAGCCCACACCTGATGTTGTGTGTCCTGGCTTTGTGAAGGTTGAGAACAGTCTGTCGTACTCCCCTGGCAGCGCTCTCTCTGCAGCCCTTTCAAAGTTGCCCGATGATATTAAGGAGTGCACTCGTGGTGAGCAACGGGGGTGGTCCGGAACTGTGGAACCGCTATATTGTAGAGCAATAGAGTGATAGGGCAAGCGAGTCCCCCAGCTGAATTGAATGACTCCTGACCCTGAACTCTGCTTGTCTTCTTTAGCTGTGGGATGCTGGCAGTGGCTCGTTGCTACAGGAACTGCAGGCCGATCAGCCCGTCTTGGACATCTGCCCTTTTGAGGTGAACCACAACAGCTACTTGGCTACCTTAACAGAGAAGATGGTCCACATGTATCGGTGGGAGTGACTGTGTCTGGAACTTGTCAGGCATGCTGCTGGTGAATGTTAAATGTTTGCCAGCATCTAACAGCCCTGAGCAAGATCTCTGCTTACTGTCTGTGGCCTAGAACTTCTGGGATCATGGTTCCTTTGGATTAATGTGATTCTAAGAGGCCAGGTCACTGAAACACTACAGACTGTGTATTTGCGGTGTCCATCCAAAGAATACGTGATTGGTACTGCATCTGCATTATCATTGTCTTGGGCTCAAAGCCTTCATGAATCTGTTGAGAATCTGTATTTCCGATCAGACATTCTACTGGACCTCAGAGAGTATCCTCCCAGCAGTCATTTAGAACGAGTGTGCAGCAAGCATTTTCTGGAGAGTGTGACACCCACCTAAGTGGTCTTGTCACTCGAACTCAGGAACGGATGCTAACGTCCCAGAAGAGACCGACCATCTCCATGTTGCGTGGATGCAGAAGAGTCTTCAGTTGAACACAAGAGGGCACTGTACGACCTGGTGAAGAATTGGATCCATTTCTGACCTGGCGTGTTGGCAACCTTTCAGCAACTTGGTCTCATCCCCGCAGAAGTGTGAGGTCGAGCGCATCTGGTCTACTTTGTGGCAGCAGCAGATACATTCCAGGTGTGCGGTGCTGGGATATTGGCAGGCCCGGTGATGGAGGCAGCTGGTGCGCTGTGGACCCTCTCGGAATGCTGAGTACATTAGGTTCATCACATCGTGGGAGCCGAGAGAAGAGACCGGTTGTTTGAGCAGTGGGGAAGCCTCCTTTTTTCTTGCTGTCTGAGGACCTCCGGATTGATTTTACATAAACCAGTGCTCTGAAGACCCCTCCTTTTCCCTCTTACTAGGAAAACATGAGCAACATGTCACAGCTCTTGTTTGATTCTCTCCCAGTAAAAGAGGTCAAGGGAGAGGGGCTAAGCGAGACAGGCTTGCAAAAGAGAAGCTGCCGAGACCACTGCTGGGAACAGAAGCTAAAGCCTTCCGCATGTGAAACTGGCGTGTGACTTCAGCTTCCTCTGATATGGCTCCCTTCCTAGCCTTTTTAAAGACTCTTGTCAGTGAAATATTCTCAGGAAGATAAATGTGGTTGGAGACCTGTGCGGATTGCAGGGAGAAGCCCATCAGCTTTTGTTCCAGCCGTGGATTGTCCAACATTGCGAACTTCACTTTTCTCCAGTAGGGAGAAAGGCTTCCGTTTGTATCTGTTTGCCTCGCCCACGGCTGCTCTGCTAAACCGCAGTCTACAATAGAACGCGCCTCAGGGTGTGGGCGGTCAGTGCCCCGTTCTTGGAAGCAGGATGGCCAACAGTGTGACTTTTTAAAATAATTGCTCTAGAAGCGTTATTATTTTTATTTTAAAATAGTTCTGACCGACGACTCCTGAGCGGTTTCCAGCATTTCTCACCAGCAGAGGGTTATTGCCACAGATTTCCCCAGAGTTTCAAGTTCTAGCTGTGCCTTCTAAAGAGTGGCCTCCTTCTGTTTTAGGATATCTTTCAAAAAGCCAGTTTCCAGAGCCTGGGAAAGAGCCCCCTTTTCTCAGAGGAGATACTCCTTTCAATATGTTGATGATTCAGAATGACGGCCCAGACCTAGAGCATCAGTGGCAGAAAGGGATTTGGATTAAAAAGCAGGACTCATCTGGTTTCAGCAAGTCATCAGAGAGGATGCAGTTGGCCCTGGCTGCCTTTGTCTTTGGCAGGGACAAATCCCACGGTAGGGTTAGGATTTGACCAAGGCGGATGCTGATTGATTCCGCCACGCAGAGGAACCAAGGGATTTAACTACCAGGGAAGTTGGGTCAATCTCTCATGTCTTGCCAATTCTTGCATTCCTCCAGTAAATTTGGACATTTTAGAGAGAAACTTATGTAACTTCAACTGATTTCTTTAAAAGAAAAGACCTTGCCCCCAGCCATCCTACCCTTGCATCCCTCATCCAGCAGGAGATCATGTAGTCCCAGGCTCTGGTCTCCTGTGCTGCAGCAGGCTCTGCCCCGACATGTTCCCTCCCCCCTGTCTCTAAGGGAGGTTTCCCATATGAGGGTTTGGAGTTAAGCAGACTCCAAATATCTTATTGGCGTATATCCTTGTACCTGCTGTGACAAACAGGGCAGTGGGATCTCTGTTCATGTTCTGTGTTTTAATGTTCGTGCTTTATGTTTTAATGTTAATATGAAAATAAAACATTTGCTATGTGTACCAACTGCTGGCGTCTTTTGCCTCTCTGACTGCCGGGGCAGGAACTTGTCTGCCTCTTGGGCAAGGGGTACAGTCTCAGCCTGGTCGATTTCTTCATTTCATGTGGAACTGGGTCTGAATTTCACAGGATGGTCCCTGGATCTGAAGTAAACATCTTCTTTAAATTGATGAGGTGGCTGCGGTGGTTTAACTGGCAATTCTGTTCTACTGTTGTTAATGGGAAGCTGTGTGTTTGCTTCTTAACTTACCCACACGGTTATTTGTTTGCTTTCAGATCCAAAGGGCTTAATCTTGGAAACTACACTTCGCAGACTCCCTTTGCCTGCTGGCTTCTTGTTACTTACTTTGAATCCAGAAAACTGTAGTGTGGGGGAGGGGAGTGCAAGAGAGGACTTACCCTTTTATTCCTTTCGGTCAGCGGCAGCAGCCCTGGGCAAGCGTGGACTCTGGGTTCCTGCTCGGCACAGTTCTGGCCTCTTGCCTCAGCGTCTTTTTTTGCGTTTAGTTGAGGTATTTCTGTTGCCACAAATCACGGTTCCGGGATTAGGTTGGAAAGGCTGAAGATGTTTTCCAGCTGAACAGCAAACGGAGTATACTCGATTCCAGGAGGACCAGATCCATAGGTATAGGCTTGCTGTTGTCACGGAGCCTGGTGCTCCAACAGCGGATGACACAGGTCCTGGGAGTAACCCCCACATTCCTAAGAAACCAAACGCCATTATTTTCTCTTCCACAGTACTCTTGTCTCCCATCTCGGTGACTGGCTGTCAAATGAAATTCTGGAAACAGACATTTGTATGTCCTTGTCTTTTAATGAGTCAACTTCTGTGTGTTGGTAACAATTGCTTCTGTTTATTTATCCCTTTATAGTTTACAAAGTCCCTTCCTAATGTATTGATTAATTTTTAAGCAGTGTTGCAGAACAAGTATAGTTCTTCCAATTCACAGGGGAAGCAACAATTAAAAATCCTATTAAAGGAGAATGACAGTAGGTGGCGTGTAATTAAATTTTTCATATCCTCATGTTTACATCCTGTCCTTTACATTACTGACAGCTAAGCAGGATTTGGGAAACCTGGGTGGAAGTTCACTTTCATTCCTGACGTCTCCGTCTCCGGGGCAGCCTAGGCTGATTGCCCCACAACTTATTCCTCCTACGTTTAAAATGAAAATAAAGCAGACAGTCGTGAATATTATCGTTGATACTTTACCCTCTTCTGGGTGCCGCGGCCGGGAGCACCACCGCCCAGTGGAAGAGGCTAGACACATAGCTAGAACCACCCAGGTCAGGGCTCATCACAGAGGTCAACTGAAGGGGGAAAAACAGTGGTGGAGCTGTGTGTTTGCCCTAGAAAGCAGGGTGCAAGGCTGACTAAATAAGGAGGCTGGTGTTGGGATGGGATGTGAGGAGGGCTGCCATGGCCATGAACCTCACTAGCCCCTAAAAGTAACACTAGCTTTATCCGTATATGGCTACAATAAGCAGAAGGGCTCACCTACAGGCTGGACGTGGGCCGAAACTAACAATATCTGGATTTGGTTAAAAGGAAATGTTCTCCTCTGAGAGGAAAACAAAGGAAATTCAGGACTTAGCAGATGATTGGGTCAAAAGACCTGGAGGTTCTGTTCTGTAAGCTAAGCTGTGTGTGAGTTGCCAACAGTTGGGTGGACTGTGAGTTCATGAAAGTGGCAGGCTTGGCAGACCACTTGTTCTTGAAATAAAGGAGGGAATACCTTCCCCGGAATAAAGACCCTGCCGTCTGATTAAAATGCCACCGCTAGGTTAAAGCAGTGTTTCCAGAAGGATCCTGGTCAATTCCTAGGCTTGAGCTATGGTGGGGCTGTGAGATGTTGGTGTGGCTCAATCGTTTCTCTTACACGTGGTGTAGAAAATTGGTTGTCACTCAAAAGGTCGTATCTGGGGATATGAATCTGGGGCCTTACGAAAAAGACAGTTGATTGTTAAATTAACCAGGACCACGTAGGAAGGAATGAGGGCCTAACTTAAAGGGTGTGAGGACAGGAGAGGAGAAATTGCTGCGCAAGCTTAAGCCCTGTGAAGTGCTGACACCTGACTTGTACCCCAGTGGAAACTCTAGAATTAACCATGCCACCAGTTGGCCTCATGAGAATGGTATCCTGTCAAGAGTGACACTGCTTCACTAGGCGAACAATATGCTCCTTCCCTCAGCTCACATGAGTCATTTGCTACCTGAGTCAAGGAAAGGAAACCCACGTTATCAGTTGCTAATATTAAATGTCTCTGATTAAGACCCTCCCTCCCCCTCAAAAAAGGCATGAAATTCCTTTAGAGTAAGGACCACAGTTTGTGCAACTTGGCAAATTGTTGTAAGGGAGGTAGGGACATCCATACCCTAAAATGCTGGGTTCCTCTCCGGATCTTAGATTCTCAGCCTAGATAATCACTGACATGTCTGGGACAGACAAGTTGAGGTCCCTTAGCTGCATAACTTGGGCATGCCTGGAAGCATGTTATTACATTTTTTTTTTTAAGTGTATTTATTTTGAGAGAGACAGTGTGAGTAGGGAAGGGGCAGAGAGAGGGAGAGAAAGAATCCCAAGCAGCCTCCGCACTGTGAGCACAGATCCCAAGGTGGGGCTCAAACTCATGAAACATGAGATCATGACCTGAGCTGAAACCAAGAGTAGCACGCTTAATTGACTGAGCTACCCAAGTGGCCCTGCTTTTACATGTTTCATCCCCTAAGTCCCAATGTTATATGGTACACCTTTTACAGAATTTGCCCAGGTATGGTGGCCATGAAAATGAGCCACTCAGAACTCCCAACAATGGGGAGCATAATTGCTGTTCCAGCTTGTAAACTCTGAAAATCCATAAATGCATCCACAGTAGGGCCACACTTCCCAGGGGTTATTCCAGGCAATGACTGAGGATGGCAGGGACACTGAGGCCCATTTCTAGGAAAGGCTGAACAGTTCAGTCTCAATTCAGTCTAAGTTTCCACCCACACATCTTTCCATCCTTCTCCATTTCACACAGGGTCAGACCTGCATCATGTTTAACGGCTCTTTCACTCACCCAATTTTTCCTACAGATGTTATCCAAAATAATTTTTTTCGCATAGCTAATTCCTCCTCTTTTTTTTTTTTAACGTTTATTTATTTTTTAGAGACAGAGTACTAGGAAGGGAAGGGCAGAGAGTGAGGGAGCACAGAATCTGAAGCACGCTCCAGGCTCTGAGCCGTCAGCACAGAGCCGGATGCAAGCCAGAACTCATGAGCCATGAGATCATAACCTGAGCCAAAATCAGATGCTCCACTGACAGAGCCACCCAGGCGCCGCCCTGCTCCTTTTTTTTTTGCTAATTTTTGTATTATGGTATGGTAAAATGCACGGGACACATCTGGGTAGTTCAGTTGGTTAAGCGTCCGGCTTCAGTTCAGGTCATGATCACGGCTCATGAGTTTGAGCCCCACATCAGGCTCTGTGCTGACAGCTCTCAGAGCCTGGGAACTGCTTTGGATTTTGTGTCTCCCTCTCTCTCTGCCCCTCCCCTGCTCGTGCTCTGTCACTCTTTCTCTCAAAAATAAATATTTAAATTTTTTTTTTAATTCTTTAAATCTTATTTAGAGAGAGAGAGAGTGTAAGTGGGCAGGAACAGAAAGAGGGAGACACAGAATCTGAAGCAGGCTCCAGGCTCTGAGCCATCAGCACAGAGCCCAACGCAGGCCTCAAACCCACCAACCATGAGTTCATGACCTGAGCTGAAGTCAGACGCTTAACCGACTGAGCCACCCAGGCACCCCCCAGAAATTTCTTTTTTAAATGCACATAACACAATATACCATGTTACACATTTTTTTCTTTATTATTATTTTTTTAAGTAAGCTCTGTGCCCAATGTGGAGCTTGAACTCACGACCCTGAGATCAAGAGTTGCATGCTCTACCAACTGAGCCGGTACAGTTCAGTGTATTATGTTCATATTGTTGTGCATCCATGTCCATAATTTCTCATCTTGTAAAACTGAAACTCTATACCCATTAAATAATAACGCCCCATTCTTCCCTCCTGCCACCCCCTGGCACCAACCATTCTACTTTCTCTATTTTACTGCTCTAATTACCTCATATAAATGGAATCATACAGTATTTGTCTTTTTGTGACTGACTTAAGTCACTTAGCATAACGTCCTCAAGGTTCACCCATGTGGCAAGATATGTTAAAAATTTCCTTCTTAGTGGCACCTGGGTTGCCCAGTTGGTTAAACATCTGACTCTTGATTTCAGCTCAGGTCATGGTCATTAATTTGAGTCCCATGTCTGGCTCTGTACTGACAACGTGGAGCCTGCTTGGGATCCTCTAAACATGGAAAGGAAAGGAAAGGAAAGGAAAGGAAAGGAAAGGAAAGGAAAGGAAAGGAGAGGAGAGGAGAGGAGAGGAGAGGAGAGGGGAGGGGAGGGGAGGGGAGGGGAGGGGAGGGGAGGAAGGAAGGAAGGAAGGAAGGAAGGAAGGAGGAAGGAAGGAAGGAAGGAATTTCCCTTCTAAGATGGAATGATATTCTATTGTATAAAATACCACATTTTGCTTATTTATTCTGTCAGTGGGATACTTGGGCTGCTTCCACATTTTAGCCATTACAAGTAATGTTGCTGTGAACGTGGGTGTACAGATATCCCTTTGAGACCCTGCTTTCAGTTTTGTTCACCCAGAAGTGGAATTGCTGGGTTATGGTAATTCTGTTTTTAATTTTTTGAGAAACCACCATACTGTTTTTCCATAGCTGCTGTACTATTTTACATTTCCACCAACTGTGCACAAGGGTTTTAATTTCTCCACATCCTCTCCCACCTTTTTTATTTTCTGTTTTTTTTTTTTTTTTTTTTTTTTTTAATTTTTTATTTAAGTACCCAACACGGGGCTCAAACCCAAGTTCTAAGATCAAGAGTCGCATGCTCTTCCCATTGATCCATCCAGGTGCCCTCATTTTCTGGGATTTTTTTGATGGTAGCCATCCTATTGAGTGTGAGGTCATGTCTCACTGTAGTTTCGATTTGCATTTCCTTTATGATTAAGGTTATTTTAGTTTTATAAAGAGCTTGAGTGGGGGAGAGGGGCAGAGGAAGAGAAAGCTAAACAGGCTGCATGATCAGTGCCGAACCTGACACAGGGCTTGATCCCATGACCCTGGGATCATGACCTGAGCCGAAATCAAGAGTCGGATGCTCTCTTGATTTCAGCTCAGATCATGATCTCATAGTCTGTGAGTTCGAGCCCCACATTGGACTCTACGCTGACAGTGCAGAGCCTGCTTGAGATTCCCTCTCTCCCCCTCTCTCTCCGCCCTTACCCCCACTTTCTCTCTCTCTCTCTGGGATAGAGAGAGAGGGATAGCTAATTCCCTTTTATTGTCTGCTTCCTGGCAAACATAAACCAATAGAAGCTGTTCTGGGAGTGTTCCAGAAAACAGGTAGTAAGATGGGGACGATGGGACCCCAGAATAATAAAGACCAGACGGTGGTACTTAACTGCAAGCATTGAGGAGACCACAATTACCATTAATGCCACCAAGACTGAAGAGGCAACCGAAGGGTCAATCATCAGGGAGTTGTGGAGAGGGTTAATAAAAGATAGCATCCCTAGGGGCAAAATAGACGCAATCAACAAGGGTGATTTTTAACATCCATTACCAAAAAAGTCCATAGAAATGGAAGAGCGGGCACTAAGGGTGGCCATCTCCAGTAAGTCATGTTCCCGTGCCCAGTTTCTAGACCTGAGCCAATTTTCAGATCCAGAACAAATCAATGGATGAATAAGTAGCTGGGAGCTTACAAACAAAGATCCTGCAACACCAGGGAAGATGTATACCACCACAGTGATTTCCTCAGTCCTTCCCCCAGAGAGATTCATGGCCATTTACTTGGGTGACTGGATACTGGTGAAAGGGAAATAACCAAATATTTTGAGGACCATTGGACACTCGATCTGAGTTGACCCTCAGAGACCAAAAGTATCACTAGCCCCCTGGCCTCTGGGGGCCAGTAATAAATGGGATCCTAGCTAAGGTATGGTTCATAGGGGCCCCCCTTTGTCCAGCGATCATTTCCCAGTCCCAAATATATAACTGGAAATGATCTAGAATAATGCCACATTGCGTTTCTGGCCTGTGGGATAAGAATTATAACCGTAAAAAACAGATGTAAGCCTTGGAAACTGCTCTCCACCACTGGCCAAAACAGTAAATTAAAAGCATTGTTTTATTGGGGGATGAAGGATGGTGGAGATTAGTGCCACCATTAAAGACATGAAGGATACAAGTGTGACCCTGAAAGATGACGGAGAATGAAAAATATTCCCAACAAATGGAATTGCAAGCTGTGCCCTTGGCTTTCCGCTTTGTATGGAAGGGCAAGTGGTCTAAGGTGAGATTATGTACAGGTTCCTGGGCAGGTTCCAGTGGACTGGTGGATGTAGATGAACTGTATGGAAGAAGGTACAACATATGATTTTTTTGATATGCCAATGTGCACCAGAAAGCCTCCACCATAGAAGAAACACAAACAACCAAGTAGGCAAAATGACTAGGTCAATCGACATTAGCCCGTGTTCAGTCCTTGCAGACTTGACATGCTGGGCCCGTGAACAGAGTGGCCATGGTGACAGAGATGGAGGCTACATATGGACCCAAAGTCCATATGGGAGAATGGGCTCCCGCTTACCAAGGCTGCCTCTGAACGTCCACCCTGTCAGCGATAGAGACCGACACTGCATATCTGATATGCACTATTCCTAGAGAAGATCAAGCAGCTATGTGGTGTTAAGTCTGCTACAAAGTGCTCCTTCCTTCCGAGAAGGCCCAAAATTCATCCTTGTAGGGCTATTCTGGATATGGATTTGCCTTTCTTGCTCTCAGAGCGTCAGTCAGCAAAACGCCTAATTGAGGCACAGATTACCACACGGCATAACATCTCACCCAGGGGACTCAATTTACAGTGAACTCACCACCCAGGGTTGCAGAAGGGGGCCCATGACCATGGTATCTGCTGTTCATATCATATACTACATTCTCCAGAAGCAGCCAGCTAATAGAACACTGGTAATGACCTTCTAAAAGCACAGCTGAAGCACTAGCTCAGAAACAACACTCAAAGCATGGGGTGCCATTCTTCAGGGTGCAGTACTAAATAAGAGACCTCCATATGCTGCTGAATCCCTAGTAGGAGGAATACATGGGTCCAGGAACCAATGTGGGGAACAGGAGTGACCCCACTTACCATCACTCTCAATGACCAGGGTGATTTTGTGCTTCCCATCCCAACAACTCTGGGCTCCATATGGTTGAAGTCCTGTGTCCCTACAGGGGGTGCACCTTGCCAGAGGACACAGCAAAGGTCCTCCTGAACTACAAGTTATGACTGCTACTTTGGGACCTTGTGCCCAGGGACCAGTAGATATAAAATGGTGGCAGAAACTAACCCTGATCAATAGGAGGAAGTAGGGCTGCTTGCACATGGTGGGGGGGCGGGCAGGAGGGAATACCCAGGTGGTCTGCTTGGGTGCCTTCTGGTTCTCCGTTGCCCCTCTGTAAGTATAAACAGATATGTGCAACAATACCGCACCAGACTGAGAAGGGTACAATGACCAAGAATTCAGACACTACCACCACCAGCAACCCAGGAATGAAGTCTTGGGTCACACTACCAAGTAATCCACCGAGACGTCTAGCTGCTCGTTGAGGGTAATAGAAATTCAGAATGGAGAAAAGTGAATACATCGCAGCCCTGAGACAACTTGCAGCAGTAGATGGTAGTTTATCTCGCTGATCTCCCTCATCTGAGTTCTTACCTCAGAAAAAGAGATCCGTGGAAACCATGGAGTAGCTGTTCACCACACTAATGGAGAGAAAGAACTCTGCGGGGTCCAAAGGGTGGAGTATGGTGGTCATGAAAACTTGCCTCTCAGATCTCCAATGGTGGGAGCTCAGTTGACCGACAGACTGACAGTGCTCTGAAATCCATCACCGCGTTCACGCTGAGGCCACATTCCCCAAGGGCTACTCCTAGCCGATGACTGAGTGTGGCAGAGGTGCTAAAGTGGGCTCATTCCTGGGAAGGTTTCATCCTCATGAATCTCTTCCATGGCTCATCCTGTCTGGAGACTTCTTCTTCTCCTTCTCCTCCTTCTCTCCTTTCTCCTCCTCCTTCTCCTCCTTCTTTTTAATTTTACTTATTTAAGCAATCTCGACACCTAGCATGGGGCTCGAACTCACAACCCCACGATCAACAGTCACAAACTCTTTTGGCCGAGCCAGCCAGGCACCCTTGGAGATCGCTTCTCAGAGAACCCAGAATAACCCACCAGAAGGCAAATGGTGGAGTAGATAATGAAATGGCTGTGCTAAACCACAGTGCCATCCCCAAGGCAGGAAATAAGAGGTGCTCAGAAAATAAGTGCTATATAAATGAATATAAAAATGACATGTTGACAAGGGGTTAATCTTCCCAGGGAGGCTTCAAAAACGTTGCAACCTTTTGAGAGGAGTGTTGAGGAATAAGAAAAAAAGTTTCAGGATGAAAGTGTTAGAACTCCACGGGTCAGTGTGACTTCTCTTTGATCCTGAAACCTTGGATATGGCAAAGGTCAGGCAGTTGCCTGAGGAGAGGGAGGCCACCAGAGCAGCCCTATACCACAGTACCGGTTACTGAGGACCCGCGGGGATCAGTGCCAACTTAGTTGGAAAAGGCACACTCCTGGACACCGTAATCAGACACGTCTGCAAATCGCTCCAGTGACTGAGCTGCACGGCCAAGTTTGGGGAAGTGGCGCTGAACTGTGGAAGCCGCCACAGCCCTCCAATCAGAAGACTGTAGGAAGGGGTGGGCGACTGATCTACCCAATCACCTCTTTTCACCTTGTTTGCCCAAACAGCAGATGACAGAGCAACTGGAGGGTTTCAGGCACTTAGGACCCTTTCAGGCATCCAGCGGTAGGAGAAGCAGCTTGGCCATTCAGTAAGTCCTCACCGATTGCCCTCTGGGTGCCCAACACCACACCGAGCACTATGGGGGTGGTTGTGACGTGTTTAAGACTCTACCTTTACTAGCTCTTGCTTGGCGATCAACTCACACCCCTGCTGAAAACCTCCAAGGGCTTCCCGTTGCCCTTATATTCTTTTTCCCATTGCGCTTAAATTTAAGTGGATTTATTATTTTTTTAAATGTTTATTTAAAAAAATTTTTTTTAACGTTTATTTATTATTGGGACACAGAGAGAGACAGAGCATGAGCATGGGAGGAGCAGAGAGAGGAGGAGATACAGAATCCAAAGTAAGCTCCAGGCTCTGAGCCGTTAGCACAGAGCCCAACTTGGGGCTCCAACTCACAAGCCTTGAGATAGTGACCTGAGCCGAAGTCGGACACTTAATTGACTGAGCCACCCAGGTGCCCCAATGTTTATTTTTAAGAGAGAGAGACAGAGTGTGAGCCAGGGCGGGGCAGAGAGAGACAGAGACAGAATCCAAAGCAGGCTCCAGGCTCTGAGCTGTCAGCACAGAGCCCCACACAGGGCTCGAACCCATGACCCATGAGATCATGACCTGAGCCAAAGTCTGATGTTTAACCAACTGAGCCACCCAGGCACCCCAAACATGTGATTAACCTAAGCGAAGACAGTGCAGAGCCTGCTTGGGATTCTCTTTCTCTCCCTCTCTCTCTGCCCCTTCCCCCACTCACTCTTTCTCTCTCTCAAAAAAACAAACTTAAAAAAATCACATTTTTTAAAAAAATTTTTAATGCTTTTATTTATTTTTGAGACAGAGAGAGACAGAGCATGAGCAGGGAAGGGGAAGAGAGAGAGGGAGACACAGAATCTGAAGCGGGCCCCAGGCTCTGAGCTGTCAGCACAGAGCCCGACGCAGGGCTCGAACTCTTGGAGTGTGAGATCATGACCTGAGCAGAAGTCGGATGCTCAACCGACTGAGCCACCCAGGTGCCCCAAAAAATCACATTTTTAAAAAAATTCCAGGGTTTATTCCATCCCTGATTATACACTATGGGAGTCATACATTCCACTATTACACCTGTTATAAATCCCTCACTATTGTTGCTTAAAATCATATTCATTGTCCACATATTTATTCTGTCAGTGCTCTTTATTCCCTCCCGCAGTCCTAGGCTTCCATCTGGGGTCATTTTCTTTCAGCCTAGACTAGCGCAGGTCTGCTAGAAACGAGTTATCTCACTATCTGAGCTTCAGTTTTCGGAAAGTATCTTCACTTAAACTTTTTTAAGTGGATCCAATTGTATTCAAATGTTTTTATTGAGATAAAATTCACACAATATAAAATTCACTACTTTAACCATTTTTAAGTAAGCCATTCAGTGTTTTTTAGTATATTCACAAAGTCATGCAACTATCACCACTATCTGATTCTAGAGTATTTCCATCACCCCCAAAGGAGAAACTCCATACTTTTTAATTCTCCCTCCCACCTCCCCCCCGCCATCTCCTGGAAACCATTAATCTACTTTTTTGTCTTTATGGATTTGCCTATTCTGGATATTTCATATAAATGCAGTCATACGACGGATGACCTTTTGTGTCTGGCTCTTTCATTTAGCATTATATTTTCTTTTTTTTAAATTTTTTAATCTTTATTTATTTTTGAGAGAGAGACAGAGTGTGAGCAGGGGAGGAGCAGAGAGAGAGGGAGACACAGAATCCGAAGGAGGCTCCAGGTGCTGAGCTTTCAGCACAGAGCCTGACACGGCACTCAAACTCATGAACCGTGAGATCGTGACCTAAGCCGAAGTCGGATGCTCAACCGACTGAGCCACCCGGGTGCCTCTAGCATTACATTTTCAAGGTTCATTCATGTTTTAGCATGGATCAGTACTTCATTCCTTTCTATGGCAGAATAATATTTCATTGTATGAATATACCACATTTTATTTATCCACGCATCATTTCATGAACGTTTGGGTTGTTTCCACTTTTTGGCTTTTATGCATAATCCTTCCATGAACATTTATGTTCTTGTGTCAACACATGTTTTCAGTTCTCTTGGGTATATACCTAGGGATGGAATTGCTGGGTCATATGGCAACCCTACGTGTAACTTTTTGAGAAACCGCCTAACAATTTCCCATAGTGGCTGCACCATTTTACATGCCTGCAAGCAATATATGATGATTCTAATTTCTCCATATCCTGTTCAACACTTGTTATCTGGGTTTGTTTGTTGTTGTTTTTTTTTGGTCTTTTTCTTTTTTATTATATCATCCTAGTGGGTGTGAAGTGGAATCTGGTTGTGATTTTGATTTATATTTCCCTAACGACTAATGATGTTGAACATCTTTTCATGTGCTTATTGCCTTCTGTATATCTTCTTTGGAGAAATGACTATTCAGATCTCTTGCCCACTTTACAACTGGATTATTTGTGTTTTTATTATTGAGTTATAAAGATTCTACACATATTCTGGATACTACATATATACTTTGTAAATATTTTCTCCCGTTCTGTCGGCTGTCTTTTCACCTTGATAGTGTCCTTGATGCACAAAGGGTTTACGTTTTGAGGAAATCCAACTGTTGAGGAAATCCAGCTGTTCTCTTTCGTTGCTTGTGCTTCGGATGTCATATTTAATTTACCTTCATTTATGAAGTCCATGTTCTCTGGGTGTACAATTCCAGGTTAGCAATAATTTGTGGGTTTTTTTTTTTTCTTTCGGTATTTAAAGTATGTCATTTTGCTTTCTGGCTTCCATAGTTTCTAGTGAAAAGTCAGATATTAGTGTTAGTGCTACTTTGAAGATAATATGTCTTCATCCGCTTCTAAGATTTTTTCTTTCTTTTTGATTTTCAGCAGTTTCATGATGATGTACTAAGATGTGGTTTTCTTTGAGTTTAACTGCTTAGGGTTCATGGAACTTCTTGAATCCAAAGGTTGATACCTGTCATCAGTTTGGGAAAATTCAAAGCATGTCTCTTCAGATATTGAGCTGTGCCACTGCCTTTCCCCTCTCCTCTTGGGATTCTAGTTATATAGATGTTAGAACTTAAAAAAAAATTTTTTTTAACGTTTATTTATTATTGAGAGATAGAGAGACACAGAGCATGAGCATGGGAGAGGCAGAGAGACAGGGAGACAGAATCTGAAGCAGGCTCCAGGCTCTGAGCTGTCAGCACAAGCCCAACGCGGGGCTTGAACTCACAAACTGCGAGATGATGACCTGAGCCGAAGTCAGATGCTTAACTGACTGAGCCACCCAGGTACCCCAGAACTTTTTTTTTTAACATTTATTTATTTTTGAGAGGCAGAGACAGAGCATGACCGGGGGAGGGGCAGAGAGAAATAGGTTGACACAGAATCCGAAGCAGGCTCCAGGTTCCGAGCTGTCAGCACGGAGCCCTATGTGGGGGTCAAACCCACGAACCATGAGATCATGACCTGAGCCAAAGTCGGATGCTTAACCAACTGAGCCACCCAGGCGCCCCTAGATGTTAGAACTTTTGACTGTGTCCCATGTATCTCTTCCACTCTGTCCTTTTTAAAAATCTTTTTATTCTTTCTGTGCTTCCTTTTGGATATTTTCTATTGACCTGTTTCCCTCCAATAATTCTGTCTCTGCCATATAGACTGTTTGTGTCCCCTCCCCAACTATGAAATCCTAACTTCATAGTTTCTACTGAAAAGTCAGATATTAACGTTACCGCTCCTTTGAAAACGATGTGTCTTTGTTTTTAAGAGTTTTTTCTTTCTGGGCGCTAGGGTGGCTCAGTTGGTTGAGCATCTGGCTTTGGGTCAGGTCATGATCTCACAGTTAGTGAGCCCAAGCCCTGTGTCCCACTGGGCCCGGTGCTAGCAGTGCAGAGCCTGTCTGGGTTTCTTGCTCTCTCTTTCTCTCTGCCCCTCCCCGGCTTGTGCTCTATCAGGTGTGAATGAATAAACTTAAAAAACTTAAAATTTAAAAACAAAAAACAAAAACCATTAAACATTGTTTTTCTTTCTCTTTGATTTTCATGAGGGTACACAGAGTTCTCATGAATGGGAACAGTGTCTTAGAAGAGACCCCAGAGAGCTCCCTAGCGCCTTTATGCCGAGTGAGGTTTATAGCAAGAAGATGGGGCTGTCCGTGAACCAGGAAGTGGGCTCTCGCCAGGCACGAAATCTGCCAGCACCTGGATCCTGGACTCGCAGCATCCAGAACTGTGAGAAATAAATTTCTATTGTTTTAAGCCACCCAGTCTATGGTACTGTGTTACAGCAGCCCAAACAGACTAAGGCACTGATGTTAAAATCATCTAAGGAAATTTAATTCAGTTCTAGAACGTCCATTTGATTATTTGTAGAGAATCCAATTTTCTGTTGAAATGCTCTCTTTGTCATCTATTTTACCTTCTCTTTCTCTTAAGATTTTTAAAAAAATAATCTCTGCACCCAAGGTGGGGCTCGAACTCACAACCATGAGATCAAGGGTCACACATTCCACTGACTGAGCCTGCCAGGCGCCCCTGTTTTATCTTTTATTTTCTCTATTAGTCACAACTATTTTAAAGTCCTTATCTGATTAAATCCAATATCTGAATCATAGGGAGTTTGCTTTTGTTGACTTTTTTGTTCTTTTGGTTTTGGTTATTTAGTTCAGTTTTGCTTTGTTTTTAGCATGCCCCATAATTTTTGATCCAGTGCTGGATCGTGCAGATTAAAAATTGTAGGGGCAGGGCACCTGGGTAGCTCAGTCAGTTAAGCACCGACTTTGGGTCAGTTCATGATGTCACGGTTTTTGAGTTGGAGCCTCTCGCATTGCGCTCTCTGCTGTCAGCAAGAGCCCGCTTTGGATCCTCTGTCCCCCTTTCTCTGCCACACCCCCACACGTGTGTGCGTTCTTTCTCTCAAATAAACATTTAAAAACATCTTAAAATAAAAATAAAAATAAAAATAAAAATAAAAATAAAAATAAAAATAAAAATAAATAAAAGTTGTAGAGGCTTTCGATGATGTTATCTGTCTCCAGAAGGATTATGTTTTCTTCTTACTGAGTACTGGTGGGTCACTTAGACCCCACGGAGGCATGTTTTTATTAGGGTTGAACTATTGTAATTTTGCCTTTTCTTCCTGGCCAGTATCCTCACTCCTCGGGTGTTGTCCTTTCTCCTGGGGTGTGGCCTTTGTTCCCAGGGTGTAACCCTTCCAGTTTAAAGCCTGAGGTGTTTACCAAGGCCTCTGTGGGTCAGCCGGCTTTAAACTCTAACTTGTATTTCTTTCTTTAGCACACATGAGGCTCCTGAAAACGCTCTCAGTTTATTGCTTTCTCAGCTATTGTTTGCTTCTGAGTTTGCGGAGTCTCACTCTGTGCTTGCACAGCTTAGGAGTCAGCCAGAGACTTGAGAGAAATGTATTCGCAGATTTTTGGCTCTTTCTCTGTGGTTTTCTTCTCTCCAGTATTTTGACCCTTAAGCCCCAGCCACAATGGGTGCTTTGAACTTGTACCTGTGTATTTTCAGCCCTATGAGATTGCTGCTTTCTGTATGGGCTCACTTCTTTTGAGCCACAATTTGGATAGTACAACTCTGAAAAAAATCTGGGCTACGGAATTCCCTTTTCTCAAAGATTGTAGACCTTCATTTCCTGATTGCATCTGTTATTTCTTCTAAAAACAATTTTTTTTAATGTTTATTTTTGAGAGAGAGAGAGAGAGACAGAGAGAGACAGAGCTCAAGCATGGGAGGGGCAAAGAGAGGGAGACAGAATCTGAAGCAGGCTCCGCTCCGGGCTCTGAGCTGTCAGCACACAGCCCCATGCAGGGCTGGAATCCACAAACCACAAGATCATGACCTGAGCCACAGTCGGACTCTCAACCGACTAGCCACCCAGGCGCCCCTGAATTACTTCTAATGTCTTCAAAGACATTTTATTTTATATTTAAAAAAAATTTTTTTTAACGTTTATTTATTTTTGAGACAGAGAGAGACAAAGCATGAATGGGGGAGGGTCAGAGAGAGGGAGACACAGAATCTGAAACAGGCTCCAGGCTCTGAGCTGTCAGCACAGAGCCTGACGCGGGGCTCGAACCCACGGACCGTGAGATCATGACCTGAGCCGAAGTCGGGCGCTTAACTGACTGAGCCACCCAGGCGCCCCTTCAAAGACATTTTAAACTTTTTTTTTTTAAGTTTATTTATTTTTATTTTTTTTTTAATTTTCTTATTTTTTTAAGTTTATTTATTTATTTTGAGAGAGAGCACAAGCAGGGGAGGGGCAGAGAGAGAGGGAGAGACAGAATCCCAAGCAGGCTCCATGCTATCAGTGCAGAGCCTGATGTGGGGCTTGAACTCACGAACCATGAGATCATGACCTGAGCCGAGATCAAGAGTCGGACGCTTAACTGACTGTGCCACCCAGGTGCCGCTTTAAGTTTACTTTTATTCATTTTGAGAGAGACAGACAGACATCAAGCAGGGGAGAGGGAGAGAGAGAGAGGGAGGTGGAATACCAAACAGGCTCCACACTGTCAGGCAGACCCCATTGCCAGTCTCGAACTCACGGATCGTGAGATCACAGCCTGAGCTGAAATCAAGAGCCGGTCATTTAACCAAGTGAGCCACCCAGGTGCCATTCAAAAATATTTTATGTATGTTGTCTAGCTTTTATGATTTTCTTTCAGTGGGAATACAAACTCTTTGTTTGGAATCAGAATCCTCCCCAATTACATGGATATATAGGGTCTACAGGGCCCTCCATGATCTGCCTCTGACCAGTTCTCTGACTCCTTCCTCTATTCTCTTCTTTCCTCATTTCAAGTCAGCCATATAGGTCTTTATTTTGAAAGCTTATTCCCATGCCAAGGTCTTCAACTTGTTACTCTCTGCTTTTGAACATTTTTGCCGTGGTCTAAATGTTTGTGTCTGCCCTAAACTTATATGCGGAAATACTGATAGCCAATGTGATTATATCAGGAGATAGGCCTTTTGGAGGTGCTCAGGTCGCGAGAGGAGAGCTCTCATGAATGGGATTAGTGTTCTTATCAAGAACCCCAGAGAACTCCCTAGCTCCTTCCACTGTATGAGAACGTGGCGAGAAGTGAGCAGTCTGCAACCCAGAAGAGGCTTCCCCAGAACCTGGCCATGCTAGCCCTCTGATCTTGGACTTCCCACCTCCAGAACTGTGAGAAACAAATGTCTATTGTTTATAAGCCACCCGGTCTGTGATATTTTGTTATAGCAGCCTGAGTAGGCTAAGCCAACTTGAGATCCAGATGTTTTACGTGGTTGGCATCTGTATGCCAATTGGCTCTTAGTTCAGTTATCACTCAGAAAGCCTTTCCCCACCTGCCTTTCTATAAAAACCCTCCCTGCCTCAGCCACCGCGCATACCTTTTATTTTCTTCAGAGCACTTAAACCATCTGAAATGATCTTGCTCTTTATTGTCTTACTGTTTATCTCAGCCAGTTTTTGAGCAATGCCTGGCATAAACAAAACAAAACAAAACAAAACAAAACAACCCAAACTCAACCTATACATATTGAGTGCATCAAGGAAGTGAGGAACAAGAAACAAAAGGTACAATAAAGGGTAAACTGAATTCAGAGTTTGTGATAGGGACAGTCTATTTTGTACTGAAAAGTCACTGAGGTCAGGAGACCCAGGTTAGCTCAACCCTCTTCCCACTGGCTCAGGGGTTTGTGCCTTATATAAAGTCTAGACTTGCCTAACACAGTCTGGGCTGGCCAGGTTCCCAGATTTCTCTGGGTTTCTCGCTTCTTGGTCATTGTGATTTCAAGATCAGCACATACACTCCTCCCTATCTTCAGAGGCAATCTGTGGCTGGGTATGGGGTTTCCTCAGTAAGGCTGAGAGATAGGCAACTGCTGGCTTCTTTTAACAGACTGTCAATTGCTAGCCTTAAACTATTTATCTTTTAAATTTTTAAAAAAGTTTTATTTATTTAAGTAATCTTTACATGCAATGTGGGGCTCAAACTCATGACTTTGCGATTAAGAGTCACAAGCTCTTCTGACTGAATAAGCCAGGTGCCGCTAGTCTTAAATTAGTTTAAAATAATCTCCCACTTGTCTGAGCGCAATGCAGACCCATTACTGAAAATTAACGGCCCTTAGTGACTTTTTAAGAACTTCCGATGACTCCAGCCTGCTGACAACTTACCTATGCCATGTATCTCTTCATGAATATGTACATTTATGTGGCTTACCCTGGGCTGACTTAGTCAATGCTGAAGTTCGGCAGCAGCCTCAGGACCATTTTATGGCATCAGCAGGGGTGAGTGTTGCCAGAGAGGCCAACACACCCTCATTCCCAGTGATAGAGGCCTGCTGTCAGCCAAAGTGGGCAGTTTGTACCCCCAGAACATTCTCAATCTCAGGGGATCCTTATGGGTTCCCTGAGTCCACCTGGCTTTTTAGACTAGTTATGTCTGATCTGATCTTCACTGCCCATTCCTCTGTGCTATTCCTCAGTTGAATTAGAATCCAACCCAGGCCTGATACAAGGCTCAAATGACACAATGGGTGTGTAGACCTTTGAGAAGGTATCCTATCTCTTAAGGACATATCCTATCTCTTAAGGAGAGGGAGGGACACCAGTGTGAAGTCAATCAACCATTCCCTAAAGTGCCCAAGATGCTGCTTTCGGGTAAGCACAGTTCACCCTGAGCAACTTGAGGCCTCAAAGATCTTTTTTCTTCTCCTCCTTTATTATTACTTTTTAAAAAATGTTTATTTTTGAGGCAGAGAGAGAGAGTGAGAGAGAGAGCGGGCAGGGGAGGGGCAGAGAGAAAGAGATACAGAATTTGAAGCAGGCTCCAGGCTCCCTGTTGTCAGCACAAAGCCACACATGGGGCTCAAACCCATGAACCTTGAGATCATGACCTGAGCCAAAGTTGGATGCTTAACCAACTGAGCCACCCAGGCGGCCCTTCTCCTCCTTTAAACAGGAGGTTAAGTTCTAGTCTATAGTCTGGACTCAGGCGCAAAAGTCTTCCCAGCTTATTCATAGTATTGGCTATAACTTTTTGAATTCTATATTGTGGGCCAGGCACTTTCCTTATTATTATTTCTAAACTTCACAATTATACTTTACGTTAGAGCTCCTCCTCTTCTTCATGGGACGAGAAGAATAAGGCTCAGAAGTTAAGGGGCTTTCCTAGTCTTCAGAGCAGCAAAGATTATAACCGGGTCTTTCCTTAACTCGGAACCTGTGCTCCTAACCGGGGCTCCTACCCCTTATCCAATGCTGCCTTCTTCCCTGGGTAAGAAAGGTTCTGAGGCAGGTGGAAGGCAGCACGGAGAGATGCAAGAAGAGACTCTCAGGTTTCGGAATACACCTGATCGTGTAAAGTTCACGTCTACACACAAAGTTTTTTGTTTTTGTTTCCCCCCCACCTACCCCCGTCACTGAACAGGCGACATACTCTACCGGCCATCTTGGTTGTGGCAATCCCAATTCCTTTTTATTCTCCTGTGACGACAACGAAGGGAATTATTCATAGCCGCCCTGCCCAGGCTTTTTAAGGAACTCCAGCAATTTCCCCGGCAAAGAGCCTCTAAGGCCCAGGGCGTGGGCCGTTTCAAGCGCAGCCTCCTCCGGGGCTCTGCTCTCAGTACCCCAGTCGGCGCCAGCAGAGGAGGGGCTCGGGTGGGCCCCACCGGGCCCCGCCCGCGCCCCGCCCCCTCATTTAAATACGCGGCGCCGGCGGGTGCGTCGAGCTCGCCGCGGACCCAAGATGGCGGCGTGTGGACGTGTACGGAGGATGTTCCGCTTGTCGGCGGCGCTGCAGCTGCTGCTGCTCGCGGCGGCCGGGGCCCAGAAACTCCCGGGCCAGGGCGGCCACGGCCAGGGCCAGGGCCCGGGGGCCAACTTTCCGTCCTTTGTAGGGCAGACTGGAGGAGGCGGGCAGGCGGGTCAGTCGCTGCTCCAGATGCCTCAGTCATCTCAGCTCCAGCACCAGCAGCAGCCACCGCAGCAACCGCCTCAGCCGCCGCAGCCGCCTTTCCCGGCGGGTGGGCCTCCGGCCCGGCGGGGCGGAGCGGGGCCCGGCGGGGCTGGCGGGGGCTGGAAGCTAGCGGAGGAAGAGTCCTGCAGGGAGGACGTGACCCGTGTGTGTCCCAAGCACACCTGGAGCAACAACCTGGCGGTGCTCGAGTGCCTGCAGGACGTGAGGGAGGTAAGGAGGAGGCGGGACGGAGCCGGGAGGGCCAGGCCTGGTGCGGGCCTGAGGGTGTTGCCGGCCTTGGAAGCCGCTGACGCCGGTGCGCTGCTTCTCTGTCTTCCTCCGTGCTGCACTCGCTCCTTCCCTCCCCGTCCCTAGCTAGCTCCCCGGCGCATTCCGAGAAGAGGACCCCACCCCCACTCCCCATTCCCTCGCCGGGGCGGGGGTCTGGGAGTCAGACCCTGGCTCCTGGCCGCTATCTGCGAAGGCCCAGAGCGTGTTTATGTTTGCTTCGGTCTTTTGTGTGATGCTCTAAGCACAGTAGCTCCTCGCCGAAGACCGGCTTAGAATTTTCCTATGTGTTTCGACTTGGACAATTTGTAGCAGCCGTTTTAAACATGAAAAAAAAAAAATGGTTGTCGTACTTAAGCCGTTAAGAAACGCTCTTCTGTTTATTGGCAGTAGGTAAGGTTTGTTTAGGTAGCTCGGGTTCTGTTCTGATGTGTATTGTAGTCCAAACATCGAATTTACTGTCTTTACCCTATTCTTTTGTAATTCGCAAATTCTTACTATGAATACGTGCTGAAACTAATGTATGCCTTTTATTTTCTTAATTTCTTTTGGTCAATTTGTAGTGCATCTCAAGTTTAAGCTGTTACTCCAAGTAATTTAGAGTCCCAAAGCTTGAAAAGTTGGGACAGCAGTCGAAGCTGTAATACCTATACAGTATTTGTGATTGGGTTGTGGGATCTTGCCTTTCTGACGTCTGAATATGATTTTAACAGGACCTCTTAATGAGATCTAGATTTGATATTCTTTAATGTGATTCAGTTAAGTGACACAGAGAATGTCCTTTCTAGATTTAATGCTGCAGAATATTTGACAACTATCAAAGTGTCGGAGCAAATCTGGTAGGGGTTTGTTTTGTTTTAAGGTTTAGGTGTATAGAATTAGGCCCAAAGGTTGACAAATAGAATGAAACTGCTCTTGATAACAGTTTTATTTGGGGAATTGTATCATCAGAATTGTCTGGGGTGTTCATGATCATGGGAAGACCCCTGGTTTGTAGAAAATTTCTAGCTTTGGCAGTACACCCCTACCCCCATCCCAGTGTGGTATCTGCTTTATCTAGTATTCTATACAGAGTAGTTCACAAGAGGAAAAGACATACATAATCAGAAGACAGAAAGGAAGTTTCCAGAGCCAACAGAAATGTGGGGCCGCAGATGACTTCTCATCTACAGCTTGAAGACTAGAAGGATAATCCATTGCTATTCCTTGTTTTTCAGCTACTTCTCTTGTAGATACAGCTAAGATTCTTAACTGTCAGGCTTTTTGGAATTTTCTGTTTGGTCTCTGAGGGTATATAATAGATGTTGTTCCCTCAAAGTAGGACCCTGATATTGGTGACTGAACACTTTGTTAGTGGTTGTGGCAGAAACAGGATGTTATCAGGGAAAGTAGCAAAAAGTGGCCCATGCAGGGAGTACATGTCTCTTTCTTTGTGTGCATTAGGGGTGTTTGGAAACCTCCACTTATGGGAGCTGGCTTCCTTTGTCATGCATGTAGAAGTGTGTAGCAGCATATGTAATCCATAAATAACTTAGATTTGGCCACTTTTTGGAGTGTGTTTAATTTTGTGGACACTGTCTTGCATTACTTAGTGTAAAGAACCTGGCTTGAAGATGTAGTCTTTGCTCCACATTGACTGTGAGATTCTCAGCAAAGATATTTTTCAGTAACTATGTTTTTGTTTTGTTTTTTTTCCTTTATGGGGATGATATATAAACTCCTTGAGGGTAGTTAGTAGCTCCTGTATTTCCTTTGTAACTTTCCAGAGTACCTAATTCATTGCTGAGACTTAGTAAATATTGCCGACTGATTGAGGATGAATAAACTAACGGAGTCAGTTTTAGCTCCAGAGGAAGAAAGAAAAGGTGTCATGTAGTTTGGAGGTGGGGTATTTTGGAGAGCAGGGCTTTCCAAACTTCCAATTTAATTAATTTTCCTATAATTTTATAAACTTAAAAGTTGAAAGAAGAGTACCATGAATGACTGTTATTTCTCAGGAGGTGAAACCTTTTTTTTTTTTTTTTTTCTTCTGTTTTAAGTAGGCTCCACATCCAAAGTGGGGCTTGAACTCACAATCCTGAGATCAAGAGTTGCACGCTCTACAGACTGAGCCAGCCAAGCATCTGGAGGTGGAACTATTTTGAAACTACTTTTTCTTCCTTTAAAGACGGCAGAAGGAAGTTTTAACACACTTAGTTTGAGAATTAGTTAAATCTCATTTATATGTTTGAAAGAGTATATCTGAATTAAAGAAATAAACTGCCTAGGCACATTTGAAGTGAAATTATGGAATATGTTTTGTCTTTGCCTTTTGGTAAGTGGGACTGTTTGATAGGGAAGTTGACATAATGTGCTTCTTTATCCCTTTGGATACAAATTTGGAGAAGATTGTTCTCTGTGTACTTGCTATGAAAATTATGAAAAGGCAAAGCGTGTGAGTATTTAAATGGTAGTATAGTAGGGTTGCCTAGGTGGCCCAGTCGGTTGAGCATCTGACTCTTGATTTTGGCACAGGTCATGATCCCAAGGTTGTGGAATTGAGTCCTGTGTCAGGCTCCGTGCCCTCTCTCTCTGCGTCTTCCCCACTCTTGTTCGCTCTCTCTCAAAATAAATAAATAAAACATAACAAAATAATAATAATAAATGTTAGTATAGTAAACATTTTTATTTTGAAAAATGTTGTTTTTAATGTTTATTTATTTTTGAGACAGAGAGAGACAGATCGTGAATGGGGGAGGGTCAGAGAGAGAGGGAGACACAGAATCTGAAATAGGCTCCAGGCTCTGAGGTGTCAGCACAGAGCCCGATGTGGGGCTCGAACTCACACACCGCGAGATCATGACCTGAGCCAAAGTCGGAAGCTCAACTGAGTGAGCCACCCAGGCGCCCCAGTAAACGTTTTTATTTTGAAACAAGATTGGAGTATATAGTGTTAAGTCTTAAGTTCAGATATTTTAAGGTTGTACTGTAGTGTAGTGTTCAAAGTTTTATAGTAATTAACTTACAAAAGTTATTTGCAGGTATTTATGGTTACCTTTAAATAATTTCAACTGATACTTTCAGTTTATTTAATGCATCATGTGCCAACAAATTAAAAATCTATGTGTAAAGTATAGTAAATTTGCAAATGGGCTATAGTTCACAGCTTTTCCTCACTTTGCCCATTATTTTGAAGGTTATGTGTTATGTGAGGGATTTTTTTTAATCCTTTCAGATGAATCATGCTTTTTTAAAAAAAAATTTTTTTAATGTTTATTTTTGAGAGAGAGACAGTGTGAGCGAGGTAGGGGCAGAGAGAGAGAGGGAGACACAGAGTTGCAGCAGGCTCCAGGCTCTGAGCTGTCAGCACAGAGCCTGACGTGGGGCTTAGACTCACAGACTGCTAGATCATGACCTGAGCCGAAGTTGGATCAGCTGCCCCAGATGAGTCCTGCTTTTTAAAAGGTCAAGGATAGGGGCACCTGGGTGGTTCAGTCAGTTAAGTGTTCTAATCTTGACTTTGGCTCAGGTCATGGTCTCACAGTTTGTGATTTCAGACTCTGCACTGACAGTGTGGAGCCTGCTTGGATTCTTTCTGTCTCTCTCTCTGCTCCTCCCCTGCATGCTCTCCATCTCTCTCTCAAAATAAAAATACATAAATAAACAAACAAACAAACTTTAAAAGGTCAAGTATACCCGATGGGTGCACTATTAAATAATAGATGTAAGAGTAGTAATGGTAGTATAGTAATCCTAGTTATTTTTATATACATATACATATGTATATGTGTATACATTCATGTATATTTACATACTTGTTTATACATATAGAACTAATGGTAGTTCTAGTCATTAAAAAAATATAACAAGGATGTATAAAGGGGAAAAAGGAAAAAATATACTGTAGGCTATTCTACCAGGTGGAGGAATAATAATACCAAAGAAAGAGAAGATACTGCTGTTTAGTTAGTATTTAATAAAGAGATAAAACATGCTTTGTATTGAGAGTAATTTTAAGATACTTTATTTTGGCTGAAATGACCAGTATTATCTTGTGTTGAGAAGTTTCTGATGGAGACATTAGTTTTTTGGGAAAAGTTTATTACTTATGTGTATAGTTTTTCTTAGCTTTTTATTTGTGTTGTTTTTTGTTGGGTTTTAAAACAAAAAACTTTGTGGGGCATCTGGGTGGCTCAGTTGGTTAGCATCTGACTCTTGATCTCAGCTCAAGTTTTGATCTTAGGATCGTGAATTCAGACCCTGCATTGGGCTCCATGCTGGGTATGGAGTGTACTTAAAATTAAGTAATTAAGTAAGTAAATGAATAAACAAATAAATAACTTTCTGCTATGGAAAATTTCAAGTATATACATAAATAGAGTAGTATGGTGATTCTCCATGGTATGCATCACCCACTTTCACCTATCTCTACTAATTTTGTTTGTATGGCACAGGAGTTGGGAGACTGGCATCCTTTAAAGCAAGTCCCAGATACATGTCATTTCACTTTCTAACTACTTCAATATGTATCTTTGACAAGGACTTAAAAAAAAAAAATGTAGATACTTATTTAAGATATTTTATGTATTGAACAGGAATTAACATTTAAACATTGCAAACCATAAACCTGCTCTTAAACTCATAGGTGAGAATTTTTGTTACTCTCTTCTTTAAAAAAAATTTTTTTTAAGATTTCTGTTTTTAAGTAATTTCTACACCCAATATGGGGCTTGAACTTACAACCCTGACATTAAGAGTCACACACTCCACAAACTGAGCCAGCCAGGTGCCTCTATTCTCTTCTTAACCTTTCACTTAACTGTATCCTAAGATCATGTTCTGCACTTTCTATATCATCTCATTTAATGCTCTTGATAGTCCTGTGAGGTGAATATCTTATTACCTTAGTTGAGAAACAGGTTCAGAGAGATGGAGTGATTTGTCTGATGTTATGTCCTAAGTGGTAAGACCTGGTATTCAGTAAGTTCTTTTTGACTTCAAAAGACCTTATGCTTTGCAATCTGCCATGGATGGTTGCAGCTAAGGAAATTGAGACTGTTGAGAATGCCAGGGGTTCAGAAATGTACACAAAATAAGAAGAGTCACCTGGAATTAGAATCCTCTTTTCTTCACTACCAAGAACAGTTGGGTAGCAACAGCTCCTATGCATTGGAATATTGTAGGTTTCTCAGGCAGACAGACCAGCATTATTAGACAAAGCTAATTTAATTTATTAGTTTAAGTCCATCATGAGCAGAATTTCTGCTTAATGAAAAGATTTTCAAATCCGATCTCACCTTAAGCAGGATTTGTACTAGTATAATGGAAAAATTTAGATATATTTCTCTACTATTTGTATTGAATCCATGGAACGGCACAGTGAACTAGGACTAGAGCTGGCACTGCCGTTAGGAAACCATATGACTGTGAGCAAGTCCTCTTACCACTCTGAGTCCCAGTTTCCTCATGTATTAAATGACAGGTTTGGGTAATACAATTTGTAAGACCCCTGTTATTTAACCTGTACAAGTTTCTTATATCCTCTGCATGCATATGTCGTATGGTCGCTAGGATTTATAGGCATACCATCTCCTGATTCCTTTTTCATTCATGGGAGGAAATAGTGATATGAATAATGCAAATGGCAGTTAATCCAAACATTGTTTGAGTTTAGGATATATTATGATTGTTCTGTTTGAGCCAATGTGGAATTTCCTCCAGTGCTAACTCTCAGTGGTTGGAAGCAATCTAACCACAAAATCAAGGTATTTTTGATCTCTTGTTCTGCACCTGTCATTGTGAAAGAACACTAGTACTTTAAGACACCGCCACTGCTTATAATTGGTTTGATAAATGAGATTATAATCAAGAAACAATTATATAGGAGAGTGTTAATCCCTTGATGTCGTATAGACAGTAGATTCTTTAGGGCAATGAAAAGAGCAGAAAATTAGGATTTAAACTTGGGTGGACTCCAGCTCTGCTACTCTAAGCTTAAAAGTTTCCTGCCCCCTTGGTACTCCTGGGTGGCCCAGTTGGTTACACGGCTGACTTCTGCTCAGGTCATGATCTTGCAGTTCGTGAACTCCAGCCCTGTGTCAGGCCTCTGCTGTCAGCTTGGAGCCCATTTTGGATCCTCTGTCTCCCTCTCTCTGCCCCTCCCCCGCTCACACATGCTTGTGTTTTCAAGCCCACTGTTTCTCTCTCTGTCTCTCTAAAAAATTAAAATTAAAAAAAAAATTTCCCCTCGCTTAAATTGTGACTGTCTACTTTAACCATGTCATAAGTGAAGATATACATGAATTTTTGAGTTTGATGTGACAGTTATATTTTTCTAATATACACTAAACAAAATATATGGCAGTTAAAGTATACAATACTAATACCATCCGAAATTATCTTGCTTACCTTTTATGTACCTTTTACGGTACATGCTTTGGAAAATGCCAAGACTGGAATATCTTTTAATAGCTCTGATACTTTGCGATTCTGTGATCTGTAAGAAAGCAATTATGTGCAAGTGAATTCTAAGCACAGGTGAAAAGGGAAAATGCTTTAAGAAATTTAGGGGGTTGTACTGTCTGAAATAGAGAGCTTGAGAATTTTTTGAGTCCAGATTGTAAAGGGTTTTACATATACCACTGGCTTGTTTTTCAAGTAAAGCCCAGAAATGGGATGTGTTTTCATCCCAACCTGAGATAAAAATATTCCTGCAGATAATTGAGAGTTACCTGTAAAATACCACTGTTATTGATGAGGAATACTTTTGTTAATCTCTACACCCCACATGGGGCTCGGATTCATAATCCTGAGGTCCTGAGTCACATGCACCCCAAGAAATACTTTTTTAAGAAGTCTCTTGATAAAGAGTGCTTAATAGCATATATTTGCTTAATAATTATTGTTTTTTTGGAAGAAAGTAAAATACTTGAACAGTCTGAAAGATAAAATGGTACATTTCCTTTTGTATATTTCGCCTAATGTGTTCAAAAACAATTTAGCCAGCAACAATCCAAAAAATAAAACTTACCTGTTTATTTATTTAAATATTTATATTTGAGAGAGTGCAAGTGCAGGAGGGAGGGACAGAGAAAGGGGGACAGAAGATCTGAACGGGGCTCTTCGCTGGTGGCAGCGAGCCCATTGCGGGGCTCAAACTCCCAAACCATTTGATCATGACCTGAGCTGAAGTTGGACACTCAGCTGACTGAGCCACCCAGGTGCCCCAAAACTTACTTGTTTATATGAGATATTTATATATTTGAAAAAGAAGCAATTAAAATGGGTTATAGGATGTCATGCAAATTAGTTTTTCTTCCTTCAACAAACATTTATTGAATACCTACTATGTGTAAGACACTGTGCTTAGTGGTAGAGGGTATAAATACATGGTAATTGTTAGCATTTATTGAAGGCTTTTTGTGTGCCCTGTGCTAGCTAAGAGACCAGATGTTTTCTGGGCATTATGTCTCATTTAATCCTATCAGAGATGTATTATTATTATTATTAATTATTTTTTAATGAGGAGACTGCCTCAGGGCTAATAAGTAGTGGAATTAAGATTTGAAAGCAAGTCTGTCCAACTGTAAAATAGCTCATTCCTCTTCCTTCTGTCCCTGTGGTAGTCCAGTGTGGTAGTCACCACTTACATGTAGCTGTTGAGAAACTGAAACATGAATTGTCTGAATTGGGATGCCCTATAAGTGTGAAAGACACACTTGATTTTAAAAACTTAGTACAAAAAAAAACAAATTTAAGATGTCTCATTAATTTTTTATATTGATTACATGTTTAAATGACAATTTACTTTGGATATATTGGGTTAAGTGCTTTATTAAAGTCAATTTTTTTTATTTTTTAATATGACTATATAACAAGGTTGAGATGTGGTTTATATTATATGTCTATTAGGGCTGATCTAGAAGAAGAAAAAGATAGTTTTACTAAAAATTATTAATATAAGTTATAAAATAGTATCATAGAAGAATGGTAAATTAAATGCTATGGGCATTTATGATATGAGTAGAAGAAATGGTTGGGAGAATCAGAAAAAAGCTCTTCATTCTTCTTAAATTGGTTATTCATATCATGAAATTCCTTTTTTTTTTTTTTTAAGATTTTATTTTTAAGTAATCTCTACACCCAGAGTGGGGCTCAAACCTACCACCGTGAGATCAAAAGTCTCACGCTGTACTGACTGAGCCAGCCAGGTACCCCCATATCATGAAATTCTTAATTTAGCTACCTTAAAATGTCTCCTAATCTGGTTTATGGATGAATCTTGTCTTCCCTGTGTCTAAATTATGAATTGTAAGGGGCGCTCCTTTAGCTTGAGAAGAGCAATACTCATAAAACTGGAAGTCAGTAAGTGGTTCATCTTTGGTTGAGTTACATAAATTTGAAACCTACGAAGGAAGCTCAAGTGATGGTCCTCTGAACAGTGCCAGTACTAATCCTTGTATCTGCATCAAAATAGAGTGTGGAGGAACAAGAAGTGTGGACTGGAATCTAAAAACAATTAAGAGAACTAGGCATCTATTTTCATTCAGTTTTAATAATTTTATTGAAATTGGAAAGTTATGTTAGATTGAATTCATAGTATTTATAGTACCTTCTCCTAATGAAGGCTTGAATAACATGTATAACTCTTTGTAGGGGAAGTCATAGTGAAAATGGGTGCTGACTTGAATTCCTGGATCTGTACACTTATAAAATAGAACAGACTCTGAAACTGTTTTTGTGTCCCTTTAAAAAAAAATAACAAGTGTGATATATTTAGAATCAGAAGCAAGATAAACAGTGAGTTGAAATGGTATATAAGAAAAATTAACCAGGAGAATGTGCATACAAGCTATAAATCAGTTTAAGTGCAGAGTAACAACAACAAAGAATAAAAGAAAAAGAAATGTTTAAAGAAAGATACAGAAGGTATTTTCATTTGTAACTCAAGTTTAACTAGAAAGAGCCTGTAGGTCACTTAACAGAATTCCCAAAGTTCCTGCACTGTCCAAAGCAGCTCTGTAATGTGATAACCACTCTGAAGTGGACAGAAATTTCAAGGAGGGAGAAGGGGATGTAAAGGAGGGCTTTAATTATGAACAAAATCTGCCATCTATTAAATTAGTGCCATCTACTGAGCACACCTATTAAGGGAAGATTTAAAAATCAGAATTACAATCCTGGATTCAAATCCCAGCTCACTTATCGCTTACTGTGACCTTGGACAAATTAATTTCTCCAACTTTCAATTTTCTTATCTATAAAACTGAGATATGAAACCTACTCCCACAGGGTTATGGTGAGGATCAAACTTTTTAAAATATGTAGACCATGCATCAAATTGCATTTGCCCATAAATGGTCTTTGCCTTCCCTTTCTCTTTGTTGTTGCAGATGAAATTGTTCAAGATGAGGTTTTATGTTCACTGTTTTAAAAGAAATGTGAAGTGAAATGTAATGTGTCACACCTTTTATGTAATTCTTCCTAGGCTCCTTCATGAAAACTTTAGTTGAACTTACTTGAAGAGGAAGATCAAGAACATTTAGTCTTTACTGAGTATTAAAAATGTGTGCACTTTGAGATTATGGAGTGCAAAGGAGTGAATTCTCTGGGTAGAGGAATTCAGTTCTACCAAATGTTCTTCAGTTCTCATGGCCTAAATGATGCCTAAATTTGGAATATACTGCCAATCAGACAAAGAGGAAAGTCCCGTTCTTAAATAGGAGAGGAAAAGAATTAGTTCTTGTATTCTGAAGACAGCATTACTTAACGCAGATCCTCCCTCTGTAGAATGGAATGACTAAGAACATAGCTTTTTATTAGCTGAGAAAAAGAACGCATTGATTCTCTTTTTGCCCTTTGTAAAACCAGATAAATTTCAAAATCACTAAAATTTTCCTGAAAATTGGCAACTTTTCAGAGGGGGAATAATATGTAAAGACTTTGATATTGCTAAGGTTGCAGCATTCTCTGGCTTGTGAAACAATCTATATTAAAGTATAAATACATAAATTAATCATACATTAAGGGCATTGCGAAATATTTGCAGTATGTAAGCCTTCTTCTTGAGGTTATTTGGTAGCAGAGTTCATTTTGAATAAGTGTTGAAACAGTTAAAATTCCAGTCTCCTATTACAGTTGATTTGTTTATTAGGAACTCACAGTTGTTTATCATTTTAAGAAGTTTCAAGAATTTATACTATTGTATATTGATTTCCAACTTGAAAGCATATCTAAAATGGGAGAAAGTAGAGCAGTGAAAGCAGAAGTCAGAAGACATTGGTGTGGTTCCCTTCCTCTTGTGGAGACAAATTTACATTCTTTAGTGGGATGATCTATGCCTCTTTCTCCAGCTCTGCCTCCTGCTAGCTCATGCAACATCCTGCTGTTCTCCCACACAAATACATAGCCTAGTGGGGTAGGCTTCCAGAAAGCACTGCCTTATAGCTTGTGAGTTTACAGTTTTTATGTAAACAACATTTGTTGGTAAAGATTTTATATTCAGTGATTTGGGAATATTCTGCCCCAGCATATTGTTTAGTATCTTTCCCTTTGCTTGGTCCACTGCCCCTGTCCCCCTACCAGCACTTCTAATATTTGATCATATTTGACTTACAAAAAAACAGCAGTTTCATATGGTTCATCACAGTAGTTCCGATTTTGAGTAAATAGTATATGTGTCTGCAGCAACTTCATTGTTTACTCTTTTGTATCTTGAAATCTACAGCTAAGAGTGAGGAGATAGGATGAATTAGTCATTTTTGTAGGGCTTCACCTTTGGAGTCTTCCTGAAATTTTTCCCCCAAGATTTTCATTTGGTTTATCTGCCCCCAGAAAAAAAAAGAAGAAAATCGGTGTAGATTCACTCATCACTTGTAAATATTTATTGAGCACTCACTGTATGGGTTAATTGATGAGTGGGATTATCTGGCATAAAAAAGATGACTTGAGAGTTTTGTTTCATATAAAATGATGTATTCCAAAAAACTTCTTAGCTCTTTTTTTTTTAAAGAAGAATAAACGTTTTTGTTTTTGTTTTTGTTTTTAAACGTTGGCACGAGATCATGACCTGAGCTGAAGTTGGATGCTTAACCAACTGAGCTACCCAGGTGCCCCAGCTTTTCTTAACTCTTGGCATAGGGGAGGGGAGATGTGGGACCAGGTGTAATGTCAGAGAGGAACTCACCCTAATATGCTTGCTTTTTATAAACTAAGTGTTGGCCTAACAATCTTCTCCCTAAATAATTACTATGAGTCATGTAAGTTGCTATTCAATATGTGATTTATGGAATACTTTTTATATTATTTCCAACTCTTGACAAAATATACGGTAGATAGGATAGGACAGATTACCAGCCTTATTTTACAGATAAAAAAATGAATCAGATGGATTGTGATTTGTCCAAGTCATATAAGTTTTAAGAATAAGAGCTAGACTCCAACCCAAATCTTTTTAAATTTAAAGCCTCTGTCTTTCTGTGTTACCACATTGCTTTTCTTTTCTCTTTCCTTTTCTTTTCTTTTTTGAGGGAGTGCATGAGTGAGGGAGGAGCAGAGGGAAATGGAGAGAGAGAATCTTAAGCAGGCTCCACACACACCGTGAGATCCTGACCTAAGCAGAAGTCAAGAGTCAGACACTTAACCCACTGAGCCACCCAGGCACCCCTCCACAGTGCTTTTCTGATAACTTTTACATTTACATACATATTTTCATTTTGTTTTTTATAACCCTTTTCCATGTTTAAATAAATCTGTCAATAAATTTTGAACATATACTATGTGCCTGTTATTTCTTCAAATAGTTTTTCTGTCCTTCCTCTCCTGTGCTCTAATTTTTCATAGGTTAAATTGCTTGCTATTGTCTCAAGTCTTGAGGATCTGTTCTTCACCCTCCCCTCTCCTCTCCCCCTCTCCCCTGCACCAACAATTGTTTTTTCCCCTCTCTGTTTCATTTTGGATAATTACTATTGCTGTATCTTTGGGCTTTCTTCCGTGGTCTTCAGTCTGGTAAAGCCATCTAATGTATTTTTCATTTTTGATATTTTATTTTTCATCTGTAAAATAGATTGGGGTCTTTTATATAATATTCTATAGTATCCCATTTCTCTCTTTTATTATGTTCATGTTTTCCTTTACAGTCATTTTTTCAATTTTACTTTTTTTTTAATTTTTTTTAACGTTTATTATTGAGAGATAGAGAGATACAGAATGTGGGCAGGAGAGGGGCAGAGAGAGGAGGAGACACAGACTCCGAAGCAGGCTCCAGGCTCCGAGCTGTCGGCGCAGAGCCCGACGTGGGGCTCAAACTCACAAACTGCGAGATCATGGCCTGAGCCGAAGTTGGTCATCCAACCAACTGAGCCACCCAGGCACCCCTTTAATTTTACTTTTAAGTAATCTCTACACCCAACATGGGCTTGAACTCAGAACCCCAAGATCAAGAGTCACGTGCTCTACCAGCTAAGCCACCCCTTCCGTTATAATCTTTTTATTTATTTATTTTGAGAGAGGGGGGAGAGAGAGAGAGAGAGAGAGCACATATGTGTGCATGCATGCGTGAGCAGGGAAGGGGCAGAGAGAGAGAATCCCAAGCAGGCTGTGCACTGTCAGCGCAGATCCTGACATGGATCACAAACTGTGGGATTTGACCTAAGCTGAAAGCAAGTGTTGGACGCTTAACTGACTAAGCCACCCAGGCACTCCTACAATCTTCAGTGTATTTATAATAGCTGTTTTAAGGTCCTCATTTGCTAATTACATCAGTTGTCATTTCTTGGTCTTTTTCTACTGATTAATTTTTCTTCCTGTGGGTCACATTCTTGCTTCTTTGCATGTGTGGTGGTTTTTTACTGAATATTGACCACTGTGCATCTTACATCTTTGAGTGCTGAATTTTGTTGAGTTCCTTTAAAGAATGTTAGATTTTGTCTGGCACAGAGGTTACATGCAGATCAGTTTGAGCCTTTTGAGGCTTGCTTTTAAGCTTTGTTAGGGTAAGTCTGGAGCAGCCTGTAGTCTGTGCCTAATTGAATTCTACTAGTAGGATGTGACTCTTACGGGACTCTACCCAGTGTCCCAAGTTATTTAAGGTCTCTCTTTTCTGGCTGCTGGGAATGAACTACTGCCTTCCTTGTGTGAATGTCAGGAATTAATTGGTCTATTCGCTTTTCAGTTTTTTTTGTTTGCCACCACACGTGCATAGATAGGATAGGACAAAACCCAGGGTGATCCCTCCACAGATATCCTGTATTCTCTCTTTTCCAGTACTCTATCTTGCAAGTTCTAGTCCCCTTAAATCCATTGAACTTTTGATTTCTCTCCTCTTCTCAGTGAGGACACTAGATTCTGTCTGGGTTCCCCGTCCTGTGCTGCAGCCTAGAAACCACCTCCAGGCAGTAAGCTGGGGTAATCATCAGGTACACCTTGTTCGTTTCCCTTCTCTTAGGGATCACAGGCCTATGCTGCCTGTTGTCCAGCCACTGAAGATTATTTTATATTTTGTCTACTTGGTAATTACTATGGGGGCAATTCCAGTAATCCTTCATAAGCAGTAGTAGAAATCACTGTGACTTGAATTTTAATTTCTGACGTATCAAATGGGAATGAATAGGGGTAATTTGTTAGAAAAGGAGATCGTGAATTATTTATAAAAATTGTAAAAAATGTATAGATCTTTTGACCCAATAGACCTTCTTCTGAAAATTTATATGTAACAGTATGAACAATGTGTAGGAAGTATTTGATTGATGATTTCATTTTTTTTTTTTTGTAATAGCAAATAATTGGAAACAATCCAAAACCTCTTAATAAGGGGGTGATTAAATAAGTTATTGTGTATCCATACAATGAGCTATTGTATTACTGTAGAAAAGAAGGTGTTTATGCCAGGTATGGAAAGATCTCCAAGATCTATTATTAAATGAAGAAAGTAAAGTTACCACTTGGTATAGTATATTACCTTTTTTGTAATCAAAGACAAAGTAAAAAGAAGAAAAATATTTATTAGTATTTGCTTGTATTTGCATTAGAATGCTCTGAAAGGATACAGAAGAAACTAGGCTATTGGAGGATAAAAATGTGTGAGAACTTTCCAATATACCCTTTATATTTTTAATTAAAAGAAACTTGAGCCAGATATGTTACCTATTTGACGTTTTTAAAAATTAAGTTAAAGATCTTTATTGCCCTATGTTGACAAAACTACTTTAGCAGGAGAGTGCCATAGGTATAATTTTGTTAAGTGCCAAGGGGTCAGCTTCTCTCTAACTGGGTTGAGCCAAGCCTTTTACTAACTTAGAAGATAAAAGATTTCCTTTCAGTTAATGTATTATTTAGGGCAAAACTAACTGCCACAGTGAATTCCAAAATATCAGTGGCTTAACATAGGAAAAGTTGTGGGAGACTGTCAGCCATCTGGTGATCCAGAGACCCTGCCCCCTCCAATCTTGTGTTTTTGTTTCCTAGGGCTTTTTTTTCCCCAGTTAAAATTTTTTTTTAATTTTTATTTATTTATTTTTTTTTTTATTTTTAGCGTGAGGAGAAAGAGAAAGAATCTTAGCCTCCACCCTCAGTGCTTGAGCCTGACCCATGGGGGCTTGACCATCCAGGCACCTCCCCCTGTTTTTTTTTTTAATTTTTTTTAATGTTTATTTATTTTTGAGACAGAGAGAGACAGAGCATGAACAGGGGAGGAGCAGAGAGAGAGGGAGACACAGAATCTGAAACAGGCTCCAGGCTCTGAGCTGTCAGCACAGAGCCCGATGCGGGATTCGAACTCATGGACCGCGAGATCATGACCTGAGCCGAAGTCGGACGTTTAACAGACCAAGCCACCCAGGCACCCCATCCCCCTGTTTTTTTTATCCTTCCTTCCTTCCTTCCTTCCTTCCTTCCTTCCTTCCTTCCATATAATCCACATAACATAAAATTCACCCTTTCAACCTCCTGTTCTAAAAATCCCTGGCCCTCAGGTGATCACTTCTCTCTTATTCACATTCCAATGGTGATACCTTTTCAGGTGCAGGCACCTAGATACACCAGGGACTGAGTAAGTACTCCCAGTGACAGTTTGGTGCTGTGAAAAGGAGAACAGAGCACACAAGTCCTGCAGACAGCTAGCAAGCTTTGTCTTAGTTGTTTGGGCAAGTCAGGTCAGTTTCATGTGCCAGCCTTTGATTTGTCACATGAAGAAGTCATGTTCTTTCCCATTTTCTTTAGGAAGGTGAAAGTTGATAAACAATCAGGTTTTTCTTTTTTTCTGTTCTAAGGGTGTAGAAAGTTTTTTCTTGTGATCAGTTTTCTGTGTTATATAGTCTCTTTCATATAAAGTATGGAAGCAGTTTCAATAGTACATAATTGATCTCAGTTCCAATTTTATAATATTTTTTTAATTTATTTTTTAAATTTGTATCCAAGTTAGCATACAGTACAACAATGATTTCAGGAGTAGATTCCTTAATGCCCTTTACCCATTTAGCCTATCCCCCCTCCCAGAACCCCTCCAGTAACCCTCTGTTCTCCATATTTAAGAGTCTCTTATGTTTTGTCCCCCTCCCTGTTTTTATATTATTTTTGCCCAGTTTCATAATATTTACTGAGGATCAGGCAAATCTTGACCTGTTCCTGGTCATTAAGCCCCAAGCCCTAGGTTAATGAAACAGTCTTCCTTCCTTCCTTCCTTCCTTCCTTCCTTCCTTCCTTCCTTCCTCTTTTTTTGGTGACATGGTTTTTAATCCATCCTTCTTCCTTCCTTTCCCTGGCACCTAGGGGATTCACATTTTCTTCCGAGTTTACCTATGACTTTGAAAGGACTTTGTTTATACTGTTTATTGATGAAGGCTTTTCAAGTTATGTTTTTTGCTGAAGAACATAGATGTTGCTAGAACCTGAAGTTGTTGACTTTTGAGGCAGCCCATTCTTTGGATAATTGACCTTGTTCAAAAGGGACAAAGAAATTATACAGGGCACCTGCTCTGTGCTTATGTACATTATCTTGTTTAATGACCACTGTTTCTAAGAGGTACATTTCATTTTAGCCCCCATTTTATTATGTAAAATTTCAAGCATACAGAGAAGTTTAAAGAAATTGTACATTGAAAAAAAATCATACATTGAACACTCACATACTCAATCACTGAAATTCTATTAATATTTTACTACATTTGCTTTATCACATAAAGATGTTAGTTTTTTTTAAGATATTTGTTAGTTTTTTTTAATGTTTATTTATTTATTTTGAGAGAGAGTGCACATGTGCTCATGCGAGTGGGGGAGGGGCAGAGTGAGAGAGGGGAGAGAGAATCCCAAACAGGCTCTACACTGTCAGTGCAGAGCCTGATGCTGGGCTTGAACTCATGAACTGTGAAGTCATGACCTGAGCCAAACACTTAACTGACTGAGCCACCCAGGCGCCCATGTTTTTTGTGTTTTTTAATATTTATTTTGAGAGCGAGGGAGAGCGCTGACACGCATGCACGAATGAGGGAGGGGCCGAGAGAGAGGGAAAGAGAAAGCCGAGCAAGTTACGAGCTGTCAGAACACAGCCAGCCTCCATCTCACGAACCATGAGATCATGACCTGAGCCAAAATCGAGTTGGAGCCATCCAGGTGCCCCAAAGATGGTAGTGTTAAACACTTACTGTAAGCTGGGTGAAAAATTGTATTCCATGTCAATTTTAATTCATAGTTTTTATTATACCTACTAAACAAAACATCATCCTACTGCCAGAACTTAAAACAAACAAACAAACAAACAAACAAAAACAACTCTTGCACCTTAGTAGAAAGCAACTGAATTTCCCTTCTTGAAGTTAGGAAAACCAGTGTCTTTTCTGAAGCCATGTTGGCTTCATTCGGCCCTGGAAAGCCAGTATCCTTAGACTTTCCTTTTTCACTCAGTTTCTCAAGATGTTTTTTTCATAGTTGTCTGGTTCTGGATGTGTTCTTTCCATTATTTTAAGTATCAATTTACGTAACTTAAAAAGAATTCCAGATGCTTTAAGGTATACCAAACTTGGGAAATTGAGCTTTCTCCTGAGTGGCAGACCCTGCAGCAAAGCATGGCAATCTGAATTGATACATGTTGGAACTTTTGCTATTATACTGAGGGTTTAGCAATGCCACATAATGGTGATTTATAGATTGCCTTGAGGTAGTGAGATAGATTTATTCTTTAAATTAATTAGAACATATCCAGTAGGATGTAGCAAAAATGCAGAATAATTGTTATTCCGAGCCAGTATCCTCCATCACCCAAAATCATTGTTTGTTTAATAATTTAGTTATAATAATAATAGTTTCTATAGGATGTTGTTAATCTTTTGTGAAATGTCCGTGTTTAGTTTACTTTTTAAAAAATTGCATTATTTCATTTCTCCATTGGGTGATTGAGAGATCAGTATTTTGTGATGATAAATTAATTCCGTTGATGCGCTGAAGTTTAGACATAGGTTTATTCTGTATTTCTTGGATTCAGAAGATGGCTGTCAGGTGAAAGTTTCTAAGTCAATTTAGTATGATTGGATATATGTTAAAATGCTTTGGTGTTAGTAATGACTCCTTTTTGCCAGAAGGCGTTTAAAATGTAGGGTTCTGGGTTATTTTTTCTTTAATATGTGGTTAGGTTACAAACTAGAATACTTGTGAAATGATGCTACTTGTTGAGGCAAACAAACTCATTTATATAAAATGTATTTATATAACATTTATATAATATTTCTCCCCAATGGTTAATTTCTTTCCTTGCAGCACTTTTGAATTCATCATATTTCTAGCAGAAAAAAAAGAAAGTAAATTCAACCATGGCAAATTTTTGCTATCAGCACAGAAACAGATTATTCAAGAAATAGTTGTGTGTATGGTTTTTTATTTTTTATTTTTTATTTTTTAAAATTTACATCCAAATTAATTAGCCTATAGTGCAACAATGATTTCAGGAGTAGATTCCTTAGTGCCCCTTACCCATTTAGCCCATCCCCCCTCCCACAACCCCTCCTGTAACCCTCTGTTTGTTCTCCATATTTATGAGTCTCTTCTGTTTTGTCCCCCTCCCTGTTTTTATATTATTTTTGTTTCCCTTCCCTTATGTTCATCTGTTTTGTCTCTTAAAGTCCTCAGATGAATGAAGTCATAGGATTTTTGTCTTTCTCTGACTAATTTCACTTAGCATAATACCCTCCAGTTCCATCCACATGGTTGCAAATGGCAGGATTTCATTCTTTTTGGTTGCCGAGTAATACTCCATTGTGTGTGTATATACGTATACGTATATACATATACATATACATATACGTATACATATACATATACATATACATATACATGTACATATACATATGTGTGTGTGTATATATATATATATGTATATACACCACATCTTCTTTATCCATTCATCCATCAGTGGACATTTGGGCTCTTTCCATACTTTGGCTATTGTCGATAGTGCTGCTGTAAACATGGGGGTGCATGTGTTCCTTCGAAACAGCACACCTATATCCCGTGGATAAACACCTAGTAGTGCAATTGCTGGGTCGTAGGATAGTTCTATTTTTAGTTTTTTGAGGAACCTCCATACTGTTTTCCAGAGTGGCTGCAGCAGCTTGCATTCCCAGTGCATATGGTTTTTGCAACAACATGCGGTCATTTTGCACATATTCAAACTAGTGATGCCCATTATTTAGTGTTTGTTTGTATTTGTGGGTTTTTTGTTTGTTTTGTTTTTTTTAAGTCTATTTTGAGAGACAGAGAGAGAGTGGGGTAGGGGCAGAGAGAGAGGGAGGGAGAGAGAATCCCAAGCAGTCTCTGCCTGGACAGTGGGGCTCGAACCCATGAACCATGAGATCATGACCTGAGCCAAAATCAAGAGTTGGGCACTTAACTGACTGAGCCACCCAGGTGGCCCAGTATTTGTGTTTTTAATTCTGCGCCACCCGCCCACCCCTGCCCCACAGCAAACTGATTAATTGGTGAGCAAACATTTAGTTATTCATTGTAATGAATTCTTAATATCCGATTTTGTCGCACAACTTAGTTTAGAAAGTTAGTGGTTATTCAGGCTGTTAGGCCTATTCTGTTACTAATGCTTTATTTATTGATGAAGGAAAGTATTTTGATTAAGGATGAATATATATAATACTTTTTAAAATTTTGGAGTCAGAAATCCATAGATGCTAAATTACTTTGTGCAGGTCAATTTGGTGAGCTTGTTTCTTTAACTGTAAAAGTGAGCAGTTGTAAGGAGTAAAGACTGAGTGAGATGTACTAGACTTGAAAGCATTTTGTAAACTGGAAACCTTTCTGTGGTTTATAAAGATCTCTACTACTTATCAGGATGTTCTGTGGGAGTTGGCAGATTATTTCATGTCAATTTAGGGTTACTTGGAAGAATTATGGGCCTTTCAATTTTTGCAACAGCTTATGAACAAGTATTTAAAAATTATTTTTAGGGACGCCTTTGTGACTCAATTGATTATGCGTCTGACTCAGCTCAGTTCATAATCTCACAATTCCTGAGTTTGAGCTCCGCGTCGGGTTCTGTGCTGACAGCTCGGAGCCCGGAGCCTGCTTCAAATTCTGTGTTTCCTTCTCTTTCTGCCCCTCCCTGTTCACACTCTGTCTCTCTCTCAAAAATAAATATAAACATTAAAAATTAAAAATTTTTTAGATAATTTAAAGGAAGTATTCCCATTAATGTATGATTAATTTGATATTTGTATGTAAACTTGGATTTGATTTAATATTTTGGATTAGCGTTTATAGGCTGGTTTTTATGTTAATGATAAGTTTAGTGATAGAGGCCTCTTGGTGTTACGTGTCTACACCGTTTGGCTTAACTTGAGGGCTTAGACCTATGTCTGTATTTGCTTTACACTTTTAACAAAGGTAATTATATGCAGTACCATTTCAAAACAGGTTCTGTGTTTATGCCACTATATCATCCTTATACCCTTTCTCCTTTGTTTTCATTTTGGGCAAATTACCTAATGTCTCTGGATTTAATGTTACACTGGAGATAAAACACAGAACAGTTCGATTCCTTGTTTAGTTCCTTTTGAAAAACCAAATTGGAATTCTTTTTAAAAATTGGTGGCAAAATTCTCATTGTCTTTTTTTTAGTTTGGATATGGTGTGAGGACAGAATTATTTCATAAAGTTCAAGGAGTGTGACTGTTAAGGTTTTTTGGTTTGTTTTTAAATAGTGTTTAGGGACGCCCAGGTGGCTCAGTCGTTAAGCACTGGACTTCAGCTCAGGTCCATGATCTCACGGTTTGTGGGTTCCAGCCCTGCGTCGGGCTTTGTGCTGACAGTTCAGAGCCTGGAGCGTGCTTCAGATTCTGTGTCTCCCTCTCTCTCTCTCTGCCCCTCCACCACTCGCTCTCTTTCAAAAATGAGTAAATGTTAAAAAAAATTTTTAAATAGTGTTTAATCATGAACCGAGGTCCATTTCATTCTCTGTAAGCACTAATTTTTGCAAGACTATTTGATAGTCTTCCCTTCCTGCAGAATTCTTGGGTCACATTTACTAGTGGTTTTCTAGTTATGTGGTACCTGCCTGACTGTTTGCCTACCTGTTTATTCTTTTTCTAATCCAGAGGTATTCTAACTTTAATAATGCAGCTTTTTAGTTTAGGAAGTTGTTTGTATTAAAACATGAATCAAATTATGCAGGCATGGGATTAGATCTTTTAGGTGTATAAAGGTTTTGAAAATAAAGAATCTTTTCAAATTTTGTTAATATTTCTCTCTGTGGTTCTTAACTATATATAATGTGAAAAATCCGTCTGGGAAAAACATTATACTTAACATTAGAAAACCCACTTTATTTATTTATATTAAAAATTTTTTTAATGTTTATTTTTGAGAGAGAGAGAACACGAGCAGGGGAGCAGCAGAGAGAAAGGGAGACACAGAATCCAAAGCAGGCTCCAGGCTCTGAGCTGTCAGTACAGAGCCTGACGCGGGGCTCAGACTCAAAGACTGCAAGATCATGATCTGAGCCGAAGTTGGATGCTCAACCGACTGAGCCACCCAGACACCCCTAGAAAATCCAGTTTAAATTATTGGTTTAAATAATGAGAAACTAAGCCACTTGATTGTGTTACATACTATTATATTTCATAAAGATTTTTGTATCATAGCATAGTGACACATTATGGTTGACTTTTTTCTTATTTTTAAGGATATGTTTTATTTATTTTGTATAGAAACAATTTTTTGAAAAGGAAATGTGAAGTTTCTGAATGAAGTGTATTATACTGATAGATTTTTCTAATGTTGAACCAGGCTTCATCTGTTGTTTTTGATAGCAGAATTTAATTTGCCATAATTTTACTTAGAATTTTTGAATCAGTGATCATTAGAATTTCAGGACAGATTTATAAAATGAAATTTTTCGAAACTATTATCAAATAATTGATAATATTATAAATAATAATATTAATTGTACCTTGGAAGAAACACATCCTAAGAGATGGCTTGTAAATCTAGTGCCAACAAAACTTGGTTAATTAATATTAGGCATTTGTGATGCAATTAATAGTAACATTTCCAAGGTAATATTACTGGTGGTGGTCTGCCAGGAACTTAGAATAAAGGGGATTCAAAGAGAAGGAAGAATCAGTGTGTTTCAAAGCCATGGCTAGTGGGAAGAGCTGCCCTGAGTAGCTGACATTAGTATTCATGGCAAATTGAGGTTTTTAGTGAAATGTCTGCATTCATTTAGATTTGTTTTTGAGAGAAATAAGAAGTTCCTGAAAATTATGGGTTTGGATAATGGCATGGTAAAATGATTTATGTGTACAGTGTAGATTGACATAAGGAAAATATGAAGGAGCTCATTGAGGAAGCTGCTTTTGTAATTAAACTGTGAAGTAAAGACCTGGACAGTGGTGGTCTAGTAGCGATGGAAATGGGATTGATGGGAGACTCATTAGCTAGGAAACATTTAGAGTACTTCTGTACATTTATTTGAAAGTTTTGGGTAGATATTATTTATTTCACGTCCAAAACTTAATGATGGGTGCTATGAATATGGTGATTTTCATACCCCTCACCTCCCACTCTTGAAAAGACATGCTCCCTGCTCTCATGGAATTCACCATCTAGTGGAAGAAGTAGCCATTAAAGAATCCACAAAATAAATGGAAAATTAGAGCTATGAGAAGTGCTGTGAAAGATAAGTATGTGGACATTTGATTAATCAGAGTCAGGAAATATTTTTCCCGAGGAAATGATTGAGCTGAAGGAACACTAAGGCTTAAGCAGGTGACAAGAAGTCAAAGTTTAACTGTTAGGCTATCTCCAAAAATACATAATTCTTAGCTTGTATTGAATTTGAAATGACAGCCAGGTATTTCAAGCAATTTCCAGTAAGAGGATGTAAATTTGGAACTACATCTTGAACTGAATCTAAATTTTAGTCACTGAGCTTAAAAGGCTGTAGTTGGAGGTATGAAAGTGGTTGGAGCCTCTTAAAGAATGTGTAAATAGAAGAGTATGATTGCAAGGACTGAGCCTGGGGAATGCTCACAATTGAGGGTTGGAGAGAGGCTTGTGAGGGAATTACAGGCAACAAAAGGAGTGGTTGAGAGTTAAAAGAAGATTTAGAAGAGTTTAATTGTGGAAACCAAGGAGGGAAATTTTAGTTGTGGGAGCCAAGGAAGGAGAAATTTGAAAGGAGGTGGTAGTGGTAGTAATCAGTAGGGTAAATAGCGGAATAGTTAAGGTTGATAACTGAGAAAAGAGCATTACTTTTGTCAAATTGAGATAGAATAGTTTCTATAGAATCCAAATTTGGACTATTTGAGACTGTTTTAGTCTATTTCAGAAGTTTGTTAGAGGCAGGAGGGGAGACTATTTGGAAGGAGGATATCCTAGTTAAATAAAGATTTTTCACGATTAAGGAAATAAGTTTATTTTAGTTTAAGAGGAACCAGTAGAAGGTGAAAGATTGGAGGTGCTGGAGAGGAAGAGGATGAATATAAATGCTTATAAAAGAAGAAAGGGGTGAGCAGATTCAAATCAGTTTGGTAACAGAAAACAAGATATATAATTTTTTTGAAGTACTAAAAGGCTATACCCCTGGACTTTACAAATCTTACCAGTTCCCAAGAGAGTTGATATCTCAGGTTTAACTTACGATCCACAGAGTAAAGATTATTCTGCTTTTCTTCTTTTTTTCCTTCCTCAGAACTGTTTCATTCTGAAGTTAAATTTCAGCAAAAGTAAAAAGATGTTTAGCTCTATTGTCCAAAATAATTGTGTAGCTACTTTCTAAATTGTCATAGTGTTAATATTGCAGAGTAGTTTTGGGGTGAAACCAAACCGTGGAGGCTTTGCACCCCACAAATAATGCCTGGGTGATCTCTTAAGAAAGTCGACAAAAAATGGCTTAAATGCCATTCTGGAATAGATCCAGAACAGTTGGGAAAAGCACCACAAGCAGCTCCTGTAAAGAGAAATTGTAGCTTTAGGAATGTAAAATGTCAGGATCACTAAGAGTAAACATTCTGGATCTAGCTAGAAGTTTTTCAGTACATTATATAATACCTAAACTTTCTCAGTGCGTCTCCTGATTTTGTGTCTTGTAGAAGGACCTAGCTTTGGGGGGCTCTAGGGACTTAGTTGGTTAAGTGTCCACCTCTTGATTTTGGCTCAGGTCATGATCTGACAGATTGTGAGCCCTGTGTCAGGCTCTGTACTGACAGCATGGAGCTTGCTTGGGAGTCTCTCTTTCTTCTCTCCCTCTGCTCCCTCTCTCTCTCTCTTTCTCTCTCTCTCTCGCCCATGTGTGTGTGCATGTGTTCTTCTCTTTCAAAAAATAAATAAATGCATAAAAAAATAGTAACCATTGTAATGAATGTGAAGTGATATCTTATTGTGGTTTTGATTTATTCCCTAATGATTAGTTTTGTTGAGCATCTTCATGTGCGTATTGACTATTTGTATACCGTCTTTGATTTGTATACCTTTGTTGGAGAAATGTCTATTTAAGTCTTTGCCTATTATTAATTGGGTTGTTTTTGGTTGTTGAGTTGTAGGAGTTCTTTATATATTCTGTATATTAACCTCTTATCACATAAATAATTTGCAAATTTTTTTCATCCTGTCGGTTGTCTTTTTCACTCTGCTGATTGTGTACTTTGATGCACAGAAGTTTTTAATTCTGATGTATTCCAGTTTATTTTGTCGTTGTTGTCTGTGCTTTTGGTGTCATAGCCAAGAAATCATTGCCAGATTCAATGTCATAATAAGTGTTTTCCCCTGTGCTTTTTTTATAAGAGTTTTATAGTTTTAGCTCTTACATTTAGGTCTTGGATCCATTTTGAATTAAACTTTGTACTTGCTGCTGTAAGGTAAGGGTCCAGCTTATTCTTTTGCATGACGATATTCAGTTTCTTTAACACCATTTGTTGAAAAGACTGTCCTTTCCCCATTGAATGGTCGTGGCATCTTTGTTGAAAATCATTTGATCATATATGCCCAAGTTTATCTCTGGGCTCTTTATTCTTTCTCATTGGTCTATGTGTCTTTATGCCAGCAGCACAGGTTTGTTTGTCGTTGTTGTTGTTGTTTGTTTATTTGGAGGGGAGGGGCAGAGGGAGAGAGAGAATCTTAAGCAGGCTCCACACTTGGCACTGAGCCTGACATGGGGCTCGATCCCATGACGCTAGGATCATGACCTGAGCCAAAATCAAGTGTCGGGTGCTCAGCTGACTGGATCACCCAGGCGCCCCAGCACCAAAGTTTTGATTACTATAGCTTTGTAATAAGTTTTGAAATCAGTAAGTGTGTTTTGGCTATTCAGGGTAGGGTCCGTTGGGATTCTATATGAATTTTAGAATGGATTTTTCAAAAAACATTATTGGGACTTTCATAGGCATTGCGTTCAGTTATAGATCTCTTTGGTAGTATTGACTGCATTAAGTCTTCTGGTCTGTGAACATGGCATGTCTTTCCATTTATTTGTGTCTTTAATTTGTATCCAGAATGTTTTGTGGTTTTTAGTGTGTAAGTCTTTCTCCTCTTTGGTTAAATTTATTCCTCTGTATTTTTTTTTTTTTCTTTTTGATGCTGTTGTAAATGAAATCATTTACTTAGTGTCATTTTCATATCATTCATTCTCCTGGGTTTTTAACTCTCAAGCTTGTCCACACTGAGCCTGGAGCAATCATCAATTACAATTCCTGTGTTCCCCTGAGTACTGGTTCTAGCAGTGGTCTCCTCCTGGACTTCAGCTTCCTGTAAGCTGTGATTCTCTGTACTTACCTGTCTCTCCAATTTTTTTCTAATGCTTATTTTGAGATAGAGAGACAGAGACAGCAAAGGAGGAATACAGAGAGAGAGAGAGAGAGAGAGAGAGAGAGAGAGCGAATCCAAAGCAGGCTCCCGGGCTCTCAGCGCAGAGCCCAACACAAGGCTCAAACTCATGAACCTTGAGATCATGAACTGAGCCAAAGTCAGAGGCTTAACTGACTGAGCCACCCAGACACCCCTGTCTCTCCAAATTTTGGCCAGAGTTTACCCTGTGACTTCAGTTCTCTGATAGATGTAAGAAGAATTGTTAATTTTTAGTTAATCTTTTTTCTTGTTGTAAAGATGGGAGTGATGATTTCAAAGCTCTTTACATAGCGACCTAGAACCTGGAAGTCTCTTAGGCTCATTTGGTACTATTTTCTAATCCTTAACTCTACAATCAACCACTTCTCCAAGGATCTCTTTGCTTTTAGTGGAGAATGGTATTTAGAAGCCAAGGTCCAGGTGCTAAATGTGCTCAATGCTTCTGAAGTGTTACTGCTTCAACAGGCAGAGCCAGAAAATGTATAAAGTATATGTGTGTGTGTTTGTGGGTTTTTACATACACACTTTCATATGTACATATGCGTACCCATATGTGTATGTATACACACAGACATCTGTTCATATCTATATGTATAGACACACATGTTAAAAAGTGATTTTTATTCATATCAATACCTCCAGCACCACAAGGTTCATTCTAGCTTTCTCCCTTTCCATGTTTATAATTCCCTTCTCTGACAGTGAAAAACTTGGTTCCTATTATCCTCAAATTATTTATTTAATTTCTGAATCCTGTAGTATGCTTAAAATAATTTTAGAATGCTAAGCTATGCCTTTGTGAGAAAACCTAGTAGAGTTCAGTGTTTGTTTATAGCACTTTTTGTCATTAGACTGAGGATATAGAGTAAAAAAATACTGTGTTAATGAGCCACTTAAGTTATTCTCCCTTCCCCTTCCTTCTCTCTCCTTTATGGTTATGCTGTTAATTTGAAATAGAGTTAGGTTCATTTTTTTTCCTTTGAATTGCATTTTTGCCTCCCCCCAGTCTTATTTTTAAAATTTTGGGTCAGTAAAAATAACATGGTTCTAGAATTACCTTCCTGCTGAACCTTTTACCCCATTCCCATCCTTCCATCCTTTCCTGCACATCCCCAGCGTAGCCAGGCTCTCAGTTTTTAGTGTATACTTTCTGTTTCTTTATGTACAGGTGAGCAGATATACGTATATTTTCTTAATTTCCTTTCTTACCCCAGATGCAGCATAGTTTACTCTTTTGCACTTTGCTTTTTTTCACTTAACATTATATTTTGGAAATCACTTTAAATCATTTCATAAAGATCTTCCTTAGTTTATTCAACCACTTTCCTATGCATGAGTATTAAAGTTATTTCTCTTATTTCACAGCTATGAACAATTCTGCAGTGAAATGCCCTGTACTTAAGTACACTTCCTAGAAGTGCAATTTTGTTGGCTTTTGCTACAGCACCAGCAGAATATAAGCTCAAAAGAAAATAAAAATTTTTGAAGTTTTGTACAACTTATTGTTCACAAACAGTTGATTTTTCAAAAACCTATTAATAGATGACTTCCCGAGTACTGCTCCTGGGTGATGTAACCTGGCTGAAAAATTCCACCTAGCTGAATTGTTCTAAAAGTTAAACATGCAAAAAATCAAAACAAGAAGCATCTCCTTATCTCAGTAAGTTATATTCAAGTTCGTAAACTCACTTTTAAGTCACAAAATATTATATACTATTTCATAATTATTTTTCTTAATTAGTTGTTTGTAGTTGAGTTTTGGGGAAGAGATTATGTCATCTACAGCTCTGCAAATATTGTGAAGTACAGGCCTGTCACTTCTAGGGGAAAAAAGCTAGAAGTATATTAACAATACTTAGACTTTTAAAAATTGGTGCTTGATTTAAAAACCAAAAACACCACAGCATCTATCGTTAGTATGGATTTGATTCTCAGGGACTTCTATGGTGAACCGTTGTTTTTCTCTTACCAAACCCTTGGATCTCCTAGGCCTGGAAAAAGCTCACTGGGATTTGTTCTTATCCCTACTAAGAGCAACATTTTCAATTTAGTTCTTTGATTTAGCATCTTTAATAACCTTTAGGATTTAGATCTGTGTTTTAAAAAAATGTGCAGCATGAGATTCAGCTATTCTGGAAGTGTTGAGCTAATACCTTTAAATGAAGATCTCTTAAGTTTTTAAAATAGTTTATGCATTTAAATTTTCAAATCCTAGTGTGTTATCACTACTTAACATTTCTGGGGTAGCCTTGAACCCTCTGATTCATGATCCCAACCCATTTATATGGATTATTAAGAGCTGGCTCTTAAAACAGTTTTCAGGATCAGGACACATTAACCTATTTCCAACTAGTTAAAGATTACTGAAATGCCTTGTAAGACCGTGTCATCTTGGTGAAAACATTGTTTCAGAGGTCTTTTTTTTTTTTTTTTTTTTTTTTTTTTTAAGTTTATTTATTTGAGAAAGAGACACCTCAAGAGGGGAAAGGCAGAGAGAGAGGGAGACAGAAAATCCCAAGCAGGCTCTGCACTGTCAGCATGGAGCCCGACATTGGGCTCGAACTCAAAAAACCATGTGATCTTGACCTGATCCAAAACCAAGAGTTGGACGGTTAACCGACTGAGCCACCCAGGTGTCCCTGAAAGGTCTTTTCTTAAATCTTGTTTTAACTAGAGGACTCAGGATAATCTATGTAAATGGTATTTTGGGAGAAATTAAGAAAACCAAACCAAGCCTATATTTCTAGACTGGGTAACTTTTTGCATACTGAACCACAGCAGAGCAGAATAGTGGTACAAGTTCAGAAGATGCTCCCATAGTCTCACATAGACACTATATGTCCTGGCAGACATATGGCTTTAGTCTTTTTCCCTCTCCCACTTTTTTTAAGTGAATTCTTTTTTTTAAAGTTTATTTATTTTGAGAGAGAGAATGAGTATGAGTATGAGTAGGGAGGGGCAGAGAGAAAGTGGGGGGACAGAAGATCTGAAGTGGGCTCCATGCCCATAGCAGAGAGCTCCTTGGGAGGCTCAAACTCACAAACTATAATATCATGACCTAAGCCTGAGTTGGATGCTTAACTGACTGAGCCATCCAGGTGCCCCACCCATCCTTTTTTTTTATTCAAGTAATACATACATAGTTTTAATACATGATTATACAAGTCAGAGTGCTACCAGGTTTATAATGGAAAACTGTAATCTCTATTTTAGCTCTCCCCACTTTGAACTCAATTTTAGCATTTTATTTTTGCATTTACCTAATTTTTAAGTAGAATATTTATGTTCTTCTCTTGTTACTTTTTAATATTAGATGTTATCTATTGATTTATTACAAATGATTTACATTTAGTCCTCATAAAGCACACTTGACAGTATTTACTTTGAAATTGAACTTAATAGAGCAAGAAATCCTACAAAGCAAAGGATAAAATAGACTGTGCTATACCACAGACAGTATTTAGACAAGTCTGTAGATGTAGAATATGGTATTAATTGGCTCAGTTCTGCAGAAAGCTTTTACCTACTTTAATGAGATCAATTTTGGTCCATTTCCTTTTTGTCTCTGTCTCATTTTTATTCATCAATCATGAGTCATCAACATACTCATATAAGTAAACAGTTTTCCAAAAGAGAGATCAAACTCATTGCCTTTAGGTCTGGTTGGTTAAAAAAAAAAAAAAAAAAAAAAAAAAAAAACAACAAAAGCAAAAATCAACCCAAAGTTGTGTTTTATTCATCCTTTTAGCTTTAACAGAGAACAGAAAACAAGTCTAAGTGATTGCTATAAGAACATTTTAGTGTGAAGTCAGAATACTTAGAGCAAAATATGTGATCCCCCTGCTTTGATGTTTTATACTTTTTGTCATTGTATGTGGGATTCTCATTACAGGTTACAGTCGTTACAGATTACACTCCTTTAGCTATGTTTCTTTCTCGATCCATAGTCATGACCCATTTTAACTTTGCAGAGTTCTTTGTCAGAAGACATTTCTAGAGTCTGCCTTTGGTGATTTCCTTTGTGATTCAAACAATTGATCGGAATAGATTTACTTAGAACGTGTGTGAATCTAGTTTTTAAATTGGGAAATGTTTCCTTCTACATAGGAACAGCTAAGCGTATATATCTGGTCACTTTGACAGAGATTTATCTGAATTGGCATTCAGTTTTTAAGTTTAATAACTACTGAAAACACCATTTATATAAAACTCCCTATGGATTTATTTTTCCCTTTATAAACAAGTATACCAGGCAGCACTAATACAAAAGCTGTTGCCCTAGCTTTGGCATTTTACTGATCTTAGAGATTCATTTCTCTTTCTTAACGTTTATAGAACCTGTATAGGCTTTGCTATTAGCAAAGTGGATAGGGTAGTCCTCTGAAAGTTATTCTTTGTGTATTTTTGTTGAAGTCCAGGTTTGTGGAGGGTGGGGTCCAATATATAAAGTATGATAGAAGTCATTAGAAAAAATGGTTTGACCTCAGTAAGATTTCAATGTCTATTTTCCTACATTAGAATTGATACATGATTTTCTCTAAGCAGTAAAAATAAAAATATTTCTTCAGCTACTCATTCAGGTTCCTATGCATAAACAGAACCTTGTCAAGGATTGGATTTTATTTAAAAAAACTTTTTAAGTTTATTTATTTATTTTGAGAGAGAGACAGAGAGAGAGAGTGAGTGAGTGAGTAGGGGAGGAGCAGAGAGAAAATGAGAGAGAATCCCAAGCAGGCTCTGCACTGTCAGCCCCAATTGTGGGGCTTGATCCCATGAACTGTGAGATCATGACCTGAGCCCAAATCAAGAGTTGGACACTCAACTGACTGAGCCATCCAGACACCCCCAAAGATTAGATTTTAAATGTAAAGAATAAAAAGTAAAGTTTTTTTCAGTAGGCCTCATTGTTTTGTTTTGTTTTGTTTTGATTTGGTTTAGCAGTTCCTGTTAAAGCATTTTTCCCAAACCTATTAAATTAAAATCCAGAATAGATCTGTTCGCTAATTTCTTTAGCAGTCTTGTTTTATGAAGCACCCATTTATGCCCATTTATATCTTAGACCAGACATTGGCAATCTACAGCCCATGGACTAAATCCAGTCCACAGCCTGTTTTTGTGAGTTTCTGGAGGTAAGAATGGTTTTTATAGTTTTAAAAGATTGTTAAAAGAAAACACCAAGATTGTAGAGATTGTATGTGGCTTGCAAAGCTGGCAGTAATTATGACATGTCCCTTTGTAGGACAAATTTGTCTTAGAATATAATATATTATGTACATATATCTCTTTTTAATGGTTTACAGTCCATCCGAATTAGCATCATCTTCAGCTAGAACAATGTTTTGCTATAATCTCTTTAAGTAATCCTGCATTTTTGTAGGAATTTGCTGAATTTGTCAGTTTTTATATTTGGTATGGACTTTTATTAATTAGGGCCAATGTGATGCTGCAGACTTTGATTAAACTGGTTTGGGTTTTTGAGAGACAGAGAATGTGCATGGTGCACACGTGAACCAGCACACTTATGCATTCTCTCTTGGGTGGGTATGTACATTTTTGTGATACTGCTTTAGGGGTGGTAATGAATTTGAATATTGCTATTTCTCCATAGATGTAACATTTTCTCTTTGATACCTTTGCTGCATAGAGAGAGTGTTGTTTCCTTGAGGCTGTTGTTTTGATGTTAAATTGGGTTGTGTATGGTTGGTTTGGCTGAGAGTTTTAATACTGGTAGACAGCTTCTGGCAAAAATCCCCTGGTTGCCTGGTTATAATGTTTTGTCATATTTTATTGGTGGTAAAGCATACTTTTTATCTTTTACCTTAACATCTTTGAAATCAGGATGCGTCTTAAATTGTATGACATAATTATAATTGGCAGAGTTTTTTTTTGCTAGTGGTACATGAAATAATGGGGCATCTTAAAATCAGTAAGGTATGGCTTATTTATATTGTCTGTTAGGTGCATCGTTTTCTTATTCCTTACATTAATTTCACTCCTTCTTACTTTGATATTGCAGCCAGAATTCATTACTTTGGAATCTTTCATCATTTAAGGGTTTTAAAGGTTTGCTTTGAGGGTTATTGTAATTCTTAAGTTCGTGTATTGATTTAGATCATAAGCACCATCAGCTGTATCTAGTCAACAGAGCAATTTTAGAAAAATGAGCAGTTAACATAGAATATTTTGAGTAGCACAGTATCCAGATCTTTTATTGTTAGTTTAGTTAACAGATGGCCTGTAGCCTGGTCTTTTATATTAGTTACTATTTTGTTCAGTATATTGTAGAAGAACATTAACCAGAAAACCTGTTTAGCTTTAGCCTTAGCTGAAATTTTCTTTAATGCTTGCAACTGGGAATACCCTGTGAATTTATAGTCATATCCTCTTGACGAAAAATAATTAGAAATTACATAGTAATTGTTTTAAGACCTTTAATATCTCCCAAGGTGAGCCTCTTTGTATTACAGAAGACAGTAAGTTTTTAAAAACTTATTTCAATGTAGAATCACATGTCATTAACTTCAAAAAAGGCAAGCCAAATAAAAGAAGAAAGAAGGTGGGGATTAATGCCAACTTTAAATATGCAAGGCCTAAGATAGTGATTCCAAACCCTAGTTGCACTTTGGGTGATTTTTAAACTATCAGTGCCTAGATGTCTCAGGTAAATTAAATCAGAATGGGAATGATTGCTGACATTGATTTTTTTTTTTTTTTTAATTTTTATTTTTTAGAAAGAAAGCATGAGCAGGGAAGAGGGGCAGAGGGAGAGAGAGAGAGAAAGAGAAAGGGAGTTGGAGGGACAGAGGGAGGGAATCTTAAGCAGGCTCCATGCTCAAGTGTAGAGCCCAGAGCCCAGTGCGGGGCCCAATCCCATGACCCTGGCATCATAACCTGAGCTGAAGTCAAGAATCTGACCTTCAGCTGACTGAGCCACTCAGGCGCCCAGAGCGTTGAATATTTAAAAAAAAAAATTTTAATGTTTATTTATTTTTGAGAGAGAGAGGGAGAGACAGAGCACAAGTGGAGGAGGGGCAGAGAGAGAGAGGGAGACACAGAATTCAAAGCAGACCCCAGGCTCTGAGCTGTCAGCACAGAGCCTGATGTGGGGCTCGAACCCATGAACCGTGAGATCATGACCTGAGCTGAAGTCTGACGCTTAACGCACTGAGCCACCCAGACTCCCCTGGAGCATTGAATATTTTATTTTCGAGAGAGCACGAGGAAGAGAGGGAGACACAGAATCTGAAGCAGGCTCCAGCTCCGAGCTGTCAGCACAGAGTGCGACGCGGGGCTTGAACTCACAAATTGAGAGATCGTGACCTGAGTGAGCCAAAGTCAGTTGCTTAACCGTCTGAGCCACCTGGGTGCCCCGAGCATTGAATATTTTAAATACTTTAAGGGGTTGTTATTGTATTACAAAAGCAACTGGCATTGATTTTTTTTTCATTCTATTATTATTTTATTACAAAATCAATATTTTTATAGATTTACCCTCATATTCAGCACTTTCTTTGTTCCTCATGCCTTCTTGCATCTCTGATCTTCCATTTGGGACAACTTTCCTTCTGCCTACAGTACATTCTTTGGCATTTCCTTTAGTGAGGGTCTCCTAGTGGCCAGCTGTCAGGTTTTGTTTGTCTGGAAAGGTCTTTATTCTACCCTATTCTTAAAAGATATTTTTGTTGGGTCTAGGTGTCAATTATCTATTTCTGGATAACAGACCATCCCAAACTCAATGACTCAAAAACAACAACTGTTTCCCCATGTATCTGTAGGTCAGCAATTTGGGCAGGGCTCAATGGGATGGCTTGTCTCTGGTTTACAGGGTGTCAGCTCAGCTCATTCGTGTATCTACAGTCATTTGTCAGGTCATCTGGGGGCCAGACAGTCATATGTCTGGTGATCTGCTAGGGTGAGAGGGGTAACTGGGCAACATACCTCTCATCATCCAGCTGGCCAGCCTAAACTCCTTCACGTTGTGACTACCTTCAAAAATCAATATAGAAATGATAAGTTCCTATGCACAAGCACTTTACAAACCTTTGCTGTCATATTTGCTGATGTCTCATTGACCAGAACAAATTGGGTAGCCAAGCCAAGATTCCAAAGAGTGGAGGAATTAGCCTCCATCTCTCTTTTTTTTTTTTTTTTTTAACTTTATTTAGAGAGAGAGAGAGAGAGAGAGAGAGAGAGAGAGAGAGTGTGTGTGTGTGTGTGTGTGTGTATGAGTTGGAGAGAGAGGAGAATGTGTGTAAGTGAGAGAGAGAGAGGGAGAGAGAGAATCCCAAGCAGACTCCATGCCATCAGTACAGAGCCTGACACAAGGGTCAGTCTCATGACCCAAGAGACAGTGACCTCAGTGGAAACTGAGAGTTCAGTGCTTGACCAACTGAGCCACCACGCACACCTAGACTCCATTCCTTGATGGGAATAATGATACTATCAGATTCAAAAGGGTGTTCATAAAGAAATGGGAGGGGACAAAAAGAAATGGGAGAAATTTGTGGTCTTAAAAAATCTTTCCGTAGAGAATTTTAGTTTGGAATATTTTTTCTTTTAGCACATTTCCTTCTGTCCACTGTCTTTTGGCTTTCACTGTTAGTATTGAACAGTCAGTTCCTGTGGCTTCTTTTCAGGTATCTTCTGTTTCCCTCATTCACTATGATTTTTCTGTGTGGTATTTTCCTTTTATTTGTTGGGCTTAGGGTTTACTGAGTTTCTTTTGATTTAAATTTTTGAATTATTTTTATTTATTTATTTTTTTGAGAGAGAGAGTGCACATGTGAGCAGGGAGGGGCAGAGAGAGACGGGAAGAGAGAGAGAATCCCAAGCAAGTTCTGTGAGTCAGTGCAGAGCCTGATGTGGGGCTCAAACTCACAAACTATTAGATCATGATCCAGCCAAAATCAAGTTGGACGCTCAACCAGCTGAGCCACCCAGGCGTCCCTGAGTTTTTTGTTTTTTGTTTTTTTTGGTTTAGTGTCTTTCATCCATTCTGGAAAATTCTCAGCCCTTACTTGCCCTACTCTTTCTCTTCTAGAACATCAACCAAGTTAGATTTCTTGCTGTTTTTCCATGTTTATTTATTTATTTCTGTGAAGGTTTTAATATACACAGAGTGGGGAGAGGGCTCAGTCCTTGGCAGCTGCAGTCCTCTTGGCAGTCAAGACTTTCTCAGGTCTTCATGTTTCCTATTGGCCTGGTTGTGTGTCCTCACTCTTCTCTTGATGATCCCGAGGGCCTGCTTATCCTTGGAGACTTATAACAGCTTCAAGGTGCTCTGCTTGTATGAGGCAAAGCCACATAACTTTCCAGTCATGTCCCAGAGGAATTTGGTATGTGTGGTCAGGCATCCACAGTGGTGCCTGTGCCTCAGCTTGCTCACGTTCTTGGTCATCTTGTGGCCTTTGTTGAGGTGCATGGCCATGGGGTATCACAGAGCCTTTTGTTCTGTTCTTCACTGGCTGCTGTGGTGGAAGGTTTCACATTTATTAACTTATTCATGCTATGTTCTGAATAATTTCTTTTGACTTACCTTGCAGTTTACTAGTTTTCTTTTCCATTATGCCCAGCTGCTTAACTCTTTGTACTTTTTTTTAAACTAAATTACTATAGTTCATCATTTTTTCCTTTTTTACATTAAGATATACTTTACATGTAGTAAAATTTGCTTTTGTGTGTATGTGTGCACACAATCTGTGAGTTTTAACACATGGATAGATTCATTCCTTTTGTCTCTATGCTTTTGCCAGTATCTCACTCTAGATTACATTTGCTTTATAATAAGTCTTGAAATCTGGTACAGTGTCTTTTTACTTTTCTTTTTCAAAATTGTTAGGCTCTTCCGGTTCTAGATCTGCTAGATCACTTTTTATATTTTATTCTGTAAAGATTATGTCAGATTTTTCTTTAACTTTTGCTGTACTATAAGGTTCCATTGGACCCAGTTTTAGTTTTTTAGTTTCTCTTTTGAAGAAGAGTATTTGTAAGAATTGATATCTCAAGACAGATACCATATGTTTTCACTCTTATGTGGATCCTGAGAAACTTAACAGAAACCCATGGGGGAGGGGAAGGAAAAAAAAAAAAAAAGAGGTTAGAGTGGAAGAGAGCCAAAGCATAAGAGACTCTTAAAAACTGAGAACAAACTGAGGGCTGATGGGGGGGTGGGAGGGAGGGGAGAGTGGGTGATGGGTATTGAGGAGGGCACCTGTTGGGATGAGCACTGGGTGTTGTATGGAAACCAATTTGACAATAAATTTCATATATTGAAAAAAAATAAAAATAAATTAAAAAAAAGAATTGATATCTCATGGCCTTTATTCTTTCTTAGAAGTCTTTCGAGGAGAATTTAGTTTCTATCTTGCAGTTACCATATGGATGCATTACACTCTGGTAATTCTAAGATACTATTTTCATAGTTTAGGCTTTTGTTGAACACAGTTGAAAATTAAGAATTTTTCATTTTCTGCCCATACTGGCAAAGAGAAGAACATTGACAGAAGAAAATACTTCACAATTATATGAATTAGGAGAGAAATGTAAAGAGACAAATAGCAGCACTATAGATTTATGCTTTTTATTTGTTTTGAGAGAGAGCGAGAATAGGGCAGAGAGAGTGGGAGAGAGAGAATCCGAAGCAAGTTCCATGCTATCAGTGCAGAGCCTCATGTGGGACTTGATCCCATGACTACAAGATCATGACCTGAGCTGATACCAAGAGTCAGACACTCAGTCGACTGAGCCACCCAGATGCCCCTACTTTTTGGTATGGTAGCCACCAGCTATGTGAGGCCATTGAGCACTAAAAAGTGGACTTGAGGTGTGCTGTAAGTGTAAAATATATATGGGATTTCCAAGACCTGGAAAGAGAAAAAATGTAAAATATCTCAATTTTTTATGTTGATTACTTGTTGAAATAACATTTTGGATATATTGGGTTAAATAAAATATATTAAAATTAATTTCACCTGTTTCTTTTTACTTTTTTATTTAATTAATAGATTTTTGGGGGTTGTATAGATTTTATTTTTTTAATTTTATTTTTTAAATTTACATCCAAATTAGCATATAGTGCAACAGTGATTTCAGGAATAGATTCCTTAATGCCCCTTATCCATTTAGCCCATTCCCCCTCCCACAACCCCTCCAGCAACCCTCAGTTTGTTCTCCATATTTAAGAGTCTCTTCTGTTTTGTCCCCCTCCCTGTTTTTATGTTATTTTTGCTTCCCTTCCCTTACGTTCATCTGTTTTGTATCTTAAAGTCCTCCTATGAGTGAAGTCCTATGATATTTGTCTTTCTCTGGCTGACTACTTTCACTTAGCATAACACCCTCTAGTTCCATCCATGTAGTTGCAAACGGCAAGATTTCATTCTCTTTGATGGCCGAGTAATGCTCCATCGTACATACGTACCACATCTTCTTTATCCGTTCATCCACCGATGGACATTTGGGCTCTTTCCTTAGGATCTTTGGCTATTGTTGTTAGCTCTGCTGTGAACATTGGGGTGCGTGTGTTCCTTCGAAACGGCACACCTGTATCCCTTGGATAAATACCTGGTAGTGCAATTGCTGGGTCCTAGGGTACTTCTATTTCTAATTTTTTGAGGAAGCTCCATACTGTTTTCCAGAGTGGCTGCACCAACTTGCGTTCCCACCAGCAGTGCAAAAGAGATCTCTCTCTCCGCATCCTTGCCAACATCTGTGGTTGCCTGAGTTGTTCACGTTAGCCATTCTGACAGGGGTGAGGTGGTATCTCGTGGTGGTTTTGATTTGTATTTCCCTGATGACGCGTGACGTTGAGCATTTTTTCATGTGTCGGTTGGCCATCTGGATGTCTTCTTTGGAGAAGTGTCTATTCATGTCTTTGGCCCATTTCTTCACTGGACTATTTGTTTTGTGGGTGTTGGGTTTGATAAGTTCTTTCTAGATTTTGGATACTAACCCTTTATCTGATATGTCGTTTGCAAATATCTTCTCCCATCCCGTCGGTTGCCTTTTAGTTTTGCTGATTGTTTCCTTCGCTGTGCAGAAGGTTTTTATTTTGATGAGCTCCCAGTAGTTCATTTTTGCTTTCGTTTCCCTTGCCTCCAGAGACGTGTTGAGTAAGAAGTTGCTGTGGCCAAGGTCAAAGAGGTTTCGCCTGCTTTCTCCTCGAGGATTTTGATGGCTTCCTGTCTTACATTGAGGTCTTTCATCCATTTTGAGTTTATTTTGTGTGTGTGGTGTAAGAAAGCGGTCCAGGTTCATTCTTCTGCATGTCGCTGTCCAGTTTTCCCAGCACCACTTGCTGAAGAGACTGTCTTTTTTCCATTGGATATTCTTTCCTGCTTTGTCAAAGATTAGTTGGCCATATGTTTGGGGGTCCATTTCTGGGTTCTCTATTCTGTTCCATTGATCTGAGTGTCTGTTCTTGTGCCAGTACCATACTGTCTTGCTGATTGCTTTTTATTTTTATTTTTTACTTCACACCCAACGTGGGCCTCGAACTCAGTGACCGTAAGATCAAGAGTCACACACTATGCTAACTGAGCCAGCCAGGCACACCTCTGTTTACTTTTTTAATATGGTTACTAAAAAATGTAAAATTACATATGTTGCTCATATTTCTGTTGGGCAGTACTGGTCTATAATATTATAGAAGCATCATTTCGGACAGAGTATTCAAATGACAATATCCTGGGTAAATTTTCTGAAACTAAAAATTCAGTGGGTGAACAAATTATTTCTAAGGATGAAAACGAAATACATCTCATGTAATTAGTTATTCATCAAGAAGGTCTTCATCATGCGGTATTTTATGACAAGTACCTAGAACATCTTTTGCTAGAAGAGTATGTGGCAGTGTTTGTACATCTATTAAATTTTTGCACCAAAATTTACTAGACCAGTGGACAAATGCTTAAGTCAAGTGTGTATACAGAGATTAATAGTAGGATATAGGTGAAGTAAAAATGAAAACATTCTTTGGGTTTATTATTCTGATTGGCTTTTATTAATACATAAATGAAATGTTTTGTGGTAATAGAGCAAAGAGGCAGTCCTGTTTCCCACAAAATTATGAGGTATCAAAATTTTAAAAACTGTTGCATTTTGATAATGAAAGTACAGGAAGCAGCAGAAGCAATGATGAGATGGAATCTATTAAGGATGTATTTGAAATCTGGGATCAATATTTACAAGATGGATATGCTTTAGATTTGTCACTGACAGCTGATAAAGAGCTGGGTATGTATACCTTCAAACCCAGGATAATACAGAATAACTGTTTGGGTGTACTGTGTTAAAAGGTATATCAAGATTTTTAATTAAGTTTTCTACTTTGACTTATTCTACTATAAATTATTCATGAAGTATTTAATATAAAAATGGTAAATGATGATTTTCCTAGTATTTTTCTTAGTATTCTCATGATTCTGGTGATTACCTACATGATTTTTCCTAGTATTCTGAAGGTTAAGTATACCATTTATGGGGGCAGGACCATCTTCGGCTCAGGTCATGATCTCATGGTAATGAGTTCGAGCCCCACGTTGGGCTCTCTTCTGTCAGCACAGAGTCCACTTCAGCTCCTCTGCCCCAATTTCTGCCCCGCCCTCCCCCCCACTGGCCCTCTTTCTCTCAAAAATAAACATTTTTTTAAAAGTATGGCAATTATGATTGTTCTCTTATCTAATTGTACCAATAACTGAAGTCTTTAAAGATCTGTTTCTTTGTCTTTCTGCTGATTCTCATTCTTGGTGTCTTATTGCACAGTATGTTTAGTTATTTTTACTATATGCCACTCATTGTTTTTTGGGGAAATCATTTGTAGGAATGATTTGGGGCCTAAGATAAAGTGCTGTTTTTCAGAAAGGATTTTTATTTCTTCTGTTAGGCATTTCTGACTGCTACCAGTTCCATCACCCATCACCACACCAGGATCACCTTAAATCAGTTTCAGAGTTTTAAGGTTTTCTGAAATGGCCAGACAATGCAAATCTGAGGAAGAGCTAGTTTAATTGTAGTTTGCCCTTAAGAGTGTAGCCTTTTGAGATTCCAACTTAAAGCAGGAGCATCTCTTATTAGACTTTTTACCTTGGGCAGATCTTGGCTTCATTTCTGCCCACATAGCCCTTCAAAAAGGAGGACCCATTTTGATAAGTATAGCAAGTATATTCAAGGCAAAAATGAGATTTTGAGTTCTCTGTTTCTAGGTATCCTTCTTTCTTTCAGCACTAGTTTGGCAATACCTATAATGTTGTTAGCTATTTGTTGCTTTTAAGAAGATTTTTAAATTTTTCAACAATTTGAGTTGATTTTGGTTGGGTTTTTCCTAAGTAACCAATAACCGATAACCTCCATTATAAGAAATATATTATCACATCTGTTTTTTGGTTTTTTTTTTAAAGCTTCTCCAGTAGATCACGTGTACACTAGGTTTAGGATACTATTGATTAAGCAAATAGAAGGTATACATAGAACTGTAAAAATTAAATAGGTAGGGAGTCAAATTTCAGGAGGGAGAACCCAAGAGTCATTAAAGTCATTGGGTAATGTTCAGTTTAAACACAAACACACACACACGCACGCACGCACGCACACACAAACTTGATTTTCTTCAGTTTAAGAAAAGAATTATCTTTGGGTCTTTTGAGTTGGTCAGATATGTTTGTTGTTGTGCTTACCAATATAGAAAATTCAGGCTTGTTATGAAAAAAAAATGATTACCAAAACACTTACTGAAGACTTCTGTAGTGCCTGGACAGAAGATCACCCACCCTATACTCAGAAGTTGTGACATGCCTAGTGGAAATGTAGTGTTCAACTCTTATATCAACGTTATTTTGAAGAAAGCTTAATCTAGTAACTGATATTTATTATAGGTTTCAGCAGTTGTTTTTTTTTTTTTACATTAAGCCATTTTTCTAAGTTACCTTATATATGAGAACCAAATCAATTGTAATTTGACATTCTCCAGTCTAAATCTACAGGTGAGATGTAAAAGGATGTCATCTAATTATTTTGATTCCTAAAGATTTTCCCCTTCCAACAAAACAAATCAGAAAGATTTGGGTAAGAAATACCCAATTTCTGTTACATTTACACACTGGTATAGCTAGGGAAATGACAAGTTTTTCAATTAACATCTAACAAGTGGCTTTGCTGGCTACTCCTCTTTAAGAATGTGGTTTATTATGTTGCTCTGGACTACACAAGCTAGGAATTAAGGTATTTAAGTATTACAGGAAGATGAGATATTTTAGACATTTATAGTAGACTGTTGCTATGATTCTTGGTTTTGGTGTTAGTGGTCTCAAATTAGTTATGTCTTGAGTAACAAAACAGAGTTTTAGAGCAGTAGTCAGAGACATGGCAGAAGGTGAATCAAATTGGTGTGGTGATGAATGGAAGCTTAAGGGTTGGTACTTAGGTCCCCTCTCATACTGAATCTTGTGGTTAACAGAGGCAAAAGAAGTTAATTACTTAATGTAGTTGTGCCATAAGGGATGACATTTTTGCCCCGTATGTGATTTGACAACTCTGCTTTGTAACGTGCTTTGGTTTATTATGCATCAAAGTCAACACTGATGTTTACATTTTACACAATGAATTATGTCTAGGATCATTGTCAGCTGAGATAGTCACTATAAAGTCAAACTGGGGTTATCCCAGGCATTGAATAATTCAAAATGCTATGAATTGAAAAATTGAGAGTGTTAGTATTTATTAGGCTGTAAACATTTAACCACATTAAAAAAAAAATTTTTTTTTAATGTTTTTATTTATTTTTGAGACAGAGACAGAGCATGAGCAGGGGAGGGGCAGAGAGAGAGGGAGACACAGAATCCAAAACAGGCTCCAGGCTCTGAGCTGTCAGCACAGAGCCCGACGTGGGGCTCGAACCCACAGACCGCGAGATCATGACCTGAGCTGAAGTCAGATGCTCAACTGACTGAGCCACCGAGGCACCCCTTAACCACATTTTTATATCAATGATCTAGCCCCACTGTTACGAAAATTTGAGCAAGTTCTGTTGCTATACTTGTCTTTTTGTTTAATACACTTTTTTTGTTTGTTTTTTCTCTCTTGACTCTTGCATCCTTATAGTAGTTGCAGCAGCAACAAAACTCTTGAGTTTTGATTGGTTTCATTTCACAAACCTATCTCTGAGAAAACAAATATGATGACTTCTTTCCAGGGGTACTTACATGTCACCACCTTCTGGGTCTTCCAGAGAGGCAGGCATTTTATTTTTAATAGTTCTTCAAACCTCATTTGATTTGTTCTGCTGTGAGACTATCATTGAAATGCTTTTTAGGATTTCAGCATACTATAGCTGTAGCCAGGGATCTGTTAATAGAATTTGTTTAATATTGAGATATAAACTTAGTAGTTTGCCAGGTGCCCATTAAAAAACAGATGAGACTTCAAATAAGTAGGTGAAAATTTAATAACTCTTCTAGGCCTTATTGAAAAATATAATTTAGTAGGCTGAGAGATCCCATTGAGATTAGAAAGATAAATGATACAAAAGTACGTCACGTTACTTTTAGAAGATACTAGACAGAAATTGTTGTATTTAGGAACTAAACAGGCCCATTTGCCGGAGTATAGAGTAGTAAACTTTAATGTCTTAAAAGTATTATGTTTCTTTTTCCCATATCCTCTTAAATTTGACTAGTGACTTCATTGCTCTCTGCATATAGTATGCATAATACTATTTGATTTCTTGAAAAGAGGCCTTTACTGTGTTGTCATTACAATTTTAAATAAACAGGGTTACATTAAAGATAGTAAAATTATTCTGTGCGGCACCTAGGTGGTTCAGTTGGCTGAGCATCCTACACGTGATTTTGGCTCCGGTCATAATCCCAAGGTCTTGAGATTGAGCCCAGCCTCAGGCTCTGCGCTGAGCATGGAGCCTGCTTGAGATTCTCTCTCCTTCTGTTTCCCTCCCCTGCTTGTGCTTGCACACATGTGCTCTTTTCCTCTCTCAAATGAAAGAAGTTAAAAAAGAAATAAAAGATAGTAAAATTATTCTAATATTTTTTCTTCACCTTTGTTTTATCTGAGTGACATTTAAGTAAGTACACGTTCCTTACTAAATCAGTTAAGGGTGTGACTCTTTTGTAGTGACAGAAAGCCCTCTCCAAACTAGGTTAAGCTAAAAAGAGAATTTGCTTCTTATAACTATAATAAGGAATAGCAGTGGCTTCGGAGTTAGCTAGATACTGGAGCTCAGCCTCTTAGCTGGACTCATTTTTCTCTTCCCTCCACTTCGGGGTTGGCTTCCTTCATGGCCTCTACCTGGTGGCAAGGTAGCCCGAGTAGCTCTGATCCCTACTGCATCTGTGCCAGCATTATTTGCAAATGTTTTATTGTTCGTTATTGTCTCAGTCCCCGAAACACTTAGGAATGTCACATGTATAGTCTGAGAGTGGAATCATTTGATTTACTTTCTTAGGAATGAGTCTCACCTGAAGCCACTGGAACACAGTAGGACTAAAAGTGGGAGAGACAAACAGGACCTCACTGTATGTAGTAGGGTTTGAGTATTGGAAGCAGTGATTTTTGTCTTTGGGAGTTTTACTTCTGAAGTGACCCAAATCAAGATCAGTCCTATGTCCTAGGAAACTCTAATGTTTTTGATTCACTTCTTTCATTAGAATAAAGAGATACCTGCCACTTGGCTCATTTCATATTCTAACTAGCTGGCGTTGCAAACATCACTGAACCACCGTGAGCCAGGCTAGAGCTGAGGGAGATAGATGTTACAACACAGATGATTGTGTTCCTTCCACCAAACAACAACAACAACAACAACAAAACAAAACAAAACAAAACAAAGGAGGCAGAAAATTCTCTCTCTCTCTCTCTCTCTCTGAAAGGCAACTCTAAGAAGCCAGTACTCATGTTTCATACCATGAATTATAGATCTCAGCTGTTAATCATTCCTCAGCAATAAACTTGAGAACTTTATAATAATGAAGTTTTGGTGTTTTGCTGATTTAAACAGTTTTCAACCTTTATGCAATCATATCTCCCTATATTAAAAAAATAAGAATTTAAAATTCTTTCTAGTCAGAAATGTTATTAGCATTTTATAAAAGCAAGGAAAAGTAAATGACATTTGGGAAACTCATACTTTTATTTCCTCAATAAGAGTAAGATTTGTCCCCCCTCCCTGCCTTGTTTTTCTGTTTTTGTTTTTGTTTTGCCACTGTCCTACCATCCTTTATTTCATGTGTTAAATAAAGAGTTGGCAAAGCTATACCATGTTATCTCCTGCTTACAGGTCAAGAGACAGGATTGGATCCCTGTGGTATAGGATATGTCATTTTAGTCAGGATTTTCTCCTGTAGAAAGGTCAGGACATCAGGTTTGGGGAGACTGTTGAGGAGTCTGGATTCTTAGACTCCCTACTTTCTTTTTCCAGACAAAGACATTTTTCTTTCCTTAGCTTCTTACTTATAGTTTTGCAACACCTTAAATATTTTCTTATCTAACATTTACATACCTCCTTGTACATTTACATTCATTCACACCTTGGCAATATATGTTAGGTTTAAAATAATTAACATTTAAATATTTCTATTGTTTATTTAATTTTTTACAGGCTGTCTTTAATTCCTACCATGGAGATTACTGTGGTGAAGAAAAATATCGTTGTATTTTCTACTTCTCAGCATTTATTTATTATGCACTTTCTGTATTCTAGATACAAATCTAGAGTCAAGAATACGGTTTCTACCTCTGCAAACATTTCTTTCTCATACAGTATGATTGTGTTGATATGAAAGGCAGATTGGAGCCGAAAAACACATGGAGGGGAAAAAAAAAATGAGATGTGCTCAGAGCTTATTTAAGTCGTCTAGAACATGAGGATGGCCTGGATTAAAGCAATGACAGAAGAAAAAGATATTGACTAAGTCTGAACAGCAGTGAAAAGTGACTTGGGAGAGCTTGTTATAGGACTAAGATACAGAACACGCAGGAGTAAAAGGAATCAAAGTAAACCCAAAGTTCCATTGGGTATGTGGGGGTTGCTCACTGAGAAAATGCTATTGTCATTCATGGTTGAAAGGAGAACTGACATGGAGACAAATTAATTTTATTAAGTCAATAAATGGGAAAGAAGAGACAAGTTTCTATATAGAATAGCAAATAATTTATATGGATATTTCCCCCTTTAGAGGTAGAGCTTAGCTCACCATTCCACCTTGAGTATGGGCTGAGCTTAGTTCTTTGCTTCCAAAGAGTAGGCTCTGGGAAGGTGGATGGGAGTCATTTTACAGTGGAGAAATCTGGCAGACACTCCCTTGACCAGATGATCAAAGTTAGCATCATTAGTAATGTCATGTTTATATCATGTATGCCTTTGATATGACGTGTTGAAAGTGGTACTTCCTCTCCAAAACCTGTAACCTGTGAGAAAAATACCACATAAACCTAAATTGAGGGATAGTCTACAAAATACCTGACCATGCTTCCTCCAAACTCTCAGAGCCATCAGAGACACAGAGGCTAGAGAGATATAATAACCAAATCCTGGATGAGGATAATGTTTGACTAAATGTTTGAATGTTTGGGCACTCTTTGGCCTAGTCAAGTTGGTACATAATCTTATGTCACTGTCCAAAACTAACAGAGGATAGAGGGTTAAAGAGGATAAAGCATTAAGGAGGAGAGAGTTGTTTTTTAAACAGCAAAAACAGCAGAAAAACCTCAAGATGGTTTAGAGAGGATTATTTTTAATGTTAAAAGTCACATGAAGCAAGAAATAGGGAACTGTAGTTAGATTCTTCATTTAAAAAGTAAAAGGAAGGTGTACAATGACAGAATGGATAATAGAATTAGCTTAAAATTTCATTTTATTTTAAGATTAACTTTTTGAAGATGGATTTAAATATTTTTATCTGCCCTTCTCTTAGAACATCCTTTTCTTCTAACTACTTTAGTTTCCCAGTACCTGTAGGGCCAAAGTTAAGTAACTAATACATAAAACTGTCCTCAATTCCTGGGGAGAGAAAGCAAGTTTAACAGCCCCTGCTCTCAAAAAAAGCAAATTCTTCACATCCTCTAAAAATGTCATGAGGTTCTCAAGTACTCAAATTTATGAACGTGTATTCATAGAAACATGGATGGAAGCCATATAGGTTAAAAACTTAACGTGTTATAAAGCAGGTGTTCAGTGAGTTAACAAACATAAAATTCTAAATTGCTCTTAATCTTTTAGGTACAGTCTTCAGTAATGTAGTTCAAATATTTGTGTACATTCTTTCATTTATTATCCATCCTTCATAATTGAGTACATGGAAAACTGGCTTAAGAACAGAAAGCAATCAGTTCAGTTAGAGATGCTTCTTTTTGCTAATATTAGCACTTGTGCCCTCCCCCCATCTTTCCCCACTAATTCCAACTAATGCTAATAATTTCACAAAGGTGCACCTTAAGTGGTGATACTGCCAAAGGTGAAATATTGGTGGGCAGGTGGTACCTCCACTTAGTAGCTCAAAAGTTTTTCAGCTGGAAAAGTTACCAAGTACACATAGTCATCATAGGGGATGACCATACACAAGACGATTCCTTCAAGTTTAGGAGAAGTAGCTGCTCCACCTAATCCGTAGAAACAAATACAGAAAGTCAAGTAAAATGGAGGGACAGAGAAATATGTTCCAAAAGAAAGAACAAGAAAGAACCTCAGAAAAAGAACTAAATGAAATGGAGGTAAGCAATATGCCTGTTAAAGAATTTAAACTAGTGATCATAAAGATACTAACTAAGCTGGATACAAGAGCCGAAGAACTCAGTGATACCTTCACTAAAGAGATAGTAAATAAACAAGAACCAATTAGAGTTGAAGAACACAGTAATAAAAAACACACTAGAAGGAATCAACAGAAGATTAGCGATGCAGAAGAATGTGTCCATGATCTGGAACCCAGGGTAATGGAAAGCACACAAGCTGAACAGCAAAGAGTAAAGAGTTTGAAAAATGAAGATAGGTTAACAGATCTTTTGGACAACATCAAGCAAACAAACATTCACGTGATAGGGGTCCCAAAAGAGGAAGAAGAGAGAGAAAGGGGTAGAAAACTTATTTGAAGAAATGGTAGCTGAAAACATTCCTAACCTTGGGAAGGAATTAGACGTCTAAGTCCAAACAGCACAGAGTATTAACAAACAAGATGAACCCAAGAAGTGGGGCATCTGTGTGGCTCAGTCAGATAAGCATCTGACTCTTGGTTTTGGCTCAGGTCGTGATCTCACGGTTTCGTGAATTCGAGCTCCACGTTGGGCTCTGTGCTGGCAGTATGGAGCCTACTTGGGATTCTCTTTCTCTCTCTCCTTCCCTCTCTGCCCTTGCTGTCTCTGTCTCTCTCAAAATAAATAAATAAACTTAAAAAAAAAAAAAAGAACCCAGGCCAATATCTATATCTCTAATGAACATAGAGAAATCCTCAGCAAAGTATTAGCCAGTGGCACATAAATACATTAAAAAGATCATTCACCATGTTCAAGTGAGATTTATTCCAGGGCTGAAAGGATGGGTCAGTATTCACAAATTAATAAACATGATATACCACATCAAAAAATGCAGGATAAAAACCGTATGATTATCTCAACAGATGCACATAAACATAAAGCATTTGACAAAATTCAACATTCATTCATGATGAAAACTCTCAACAGAGTGGGTTTAGAGGGAACATACTTAAACATAGTAAGGGCTATGTATGAAAAATCCACAGTTAACATCATCCTCAATGGGGAAAAACTGAGAGCTTTGTCTCTAAGACAAGGCAGAAGAGAAGGATGTCCAGTTTCGCTACTTTTATTCAATGCAATACTGGCAGCCCTAACCACCAGCAATCAGACAAAAAAGAAGTGAGGCTTTTATATTCGTGAAGAGGAAGTTAAACTGTCAGGTATTTGCAGATGACATGATACTGTACATAGAAAATCCTAAAGACCTCACTAAAAAAACTACTAGAAGTAATAAATGAATTCAGTAAGTTGCAAGATATAATAAATTAATACGCAGAAATTGGTAGCATTTATATACACTAGCAATGAAAGTAGCAAAGAAATTAAGAAAACAACATCACTTAGAATCGCATCAAAGAGAATAAAATACAAACAAACAAACAAATAAATAAGGGGTGCCTGGGTGCCTCAGTTGGTTGAACATCCAACTTTTGATTTTGGCTCAGGTCATGATCCCATGATCATGGGATTGAGCCCTGCATCGGGCTTCGTGTTGAGTTTGGAGCCTGTTTAAGATTCATTCTCCATTTCTCTCTCTCTCTCTCTCTCTCTCTCTCTCTCTCTCTCTCCCCCCCCCATCTCCCTCCCTCTCCCTCCCTCTCCCTCCCTTTCCTTCCCCCTCTTCCTTTGCCCCTCTCCTCTGCTCTTGCTCTCTCTCTTTAAAAAGAAAGCTTTGGCACAGTGAAGGAAACCATCAATAAAACTAAAAGGCAACCTACTGAATAGGGCGAGATATTCGCAAATTATATATCCGATAAGGGATTGATATTCAAAAAATATAAAGAACTTACATAACACCAAAAAACAGATTAAAAAAAGAGTAGAAGATGGGGCGCCTGGGTGGCGCAGTCGGTTAAGCGTCCGACTTCAGCCAGGTCACGATCTCGCGGTCCGTGAGTTCGAGCCCCGCGTCAGGCTCTGGGCTGATGGCTCGGAGCCTGGAGCCTGTTTCCGATTCTGTGTCTCCCTCTCTCTCTGCTCCTCCCCCGTTCATGCTCTGTCTCTCTCTGTCCCAAAAATAAATTAAAAACGTTGAAAAAAAAAAAAATTAAAAAAAAAAAAAGAGTAGAAGACGTGAATAGATATTTTTCGAAAGAAGACATACAAATGGCCAACAGACACATGAAAAGATGCTCAATATTACTAATTGACAGGGGAATACAAATCAAAACCAGAACAAGATATCCCTTTACATATGGTAGAGTGGCTAAATTAAAAAAGACAAGAAATAACAAGTGTTAGCAAACATATGGAGAAAAGGAACCCTCATGAATTATTATTGTTGAGAATGCAAATTGGTGCAGCTACTATGGAAAGCAGTATGGATGTTCCTTCAAAAATTAAAAACAGAAATAACATATGACATAATAATTCCACTATTGGGTATTTACCTAAAGAAAATGAAACACTAATTTGGAAAGATATATACACTCTTTTTTTTTTTTTTTAAAGTTTATTTATTTATTTTGAGAGTGCGTGAGAGAGCAGGGGAAGGCCAGGGAAAGAGGGAGAGAGAATCTCAAGCAGGCTCTGTCCTTTTAGCACAGAGCCCAACGCAGGGTTTGATCTCACGAACTACAAGATCATGACCTGAGCAAAAATCAAGAGTCGGACACTTAACTAAGCCACCCAGGTGCCCCAGAAGTTATATGCACTCCTATGTTTATTGCATCATTATTTACAATAGCTAAGATACAGAAGCAACCTAAGTGTCCACTCATAGACAAATGGATGTGGAAGATGTGATATTTATATACAATGGGATATTTCACAGCCATAAAAAATGATGAGATCATGCCATTTGAGACAACATGGATAGATCTAGAGTGTGTTATGCTGTGTATTATGCTGAGACTGAATAAGGGAAATGCCATTTGATTTCACTCTTGTATCTAAAAAACAAACAAATGAATAAACAAACACAAGCAGAATCACACCTATAAATACGGAGAACAAACTGATGGTTGCCAGAGGTGAGAGAGTGAAGGAATGGGCAAAATGGATGAAAGGGAGAGGGAGGTAATAGGTTTCTAGTATGGAGTCATGGGGATAAAGAGAACAGCGTAAGGAGCGTAGTCAGTGATACTATAGTAGTGATGTATTGTGACAGGTGGTAGCTACACTTGTGGTGAATATAGCATAATGTATAAACTTGTTGAATCATTAGGTTGTTCACCTGAAAATAATGTAACACTATGTCAACTGTACTCAGAAGTAAAAATTGCAATTTATATCCCTTGCATTAAAAAAAAAAAAGTTGGTGAGATGGTAAATACAAAATAGGAAGTCAACATTTAAAAGTCTCTTCGGTATCTAAATAGATAATGTATGAAAATCAGACTGAAAGTTGAGGACCATCTGTAAATCAAAATGCAAGTATTTAAATTTTTTAACTACCAGGGTTCTGTTGTTTTACTGCTTAATTTAAATTAGTATGTATCTGCTGTTTTAAAATGTTCTTTATTTAGTATATGTTCTTTCCAAATAACTAGTATATCTTCTAAAAAGGATTCATTTTACTTCCCCTTTAGTATAGGGGAAACTGATTAAAGGTCCAGGCTCAAGAGAGGACAGTTTCTATCAAGTCACCAAGCTGACTACTTCTAGATAGCTGCACTAGACTTTCAGGATGCTTTCGGGATACAATCTCCTGACCAAGATCATCAGCCTTCTTTGCTTCCTGTTATCTGTTAAGTTTTAAAACTCGTCACTCAAGCGTTTGATCTGTTTTCCTACAGTGTTCAAACCTGGAATCGTGTCTTAATTAACTGTGCACAGAGTTTTGGCCTACCGGTATCTTCAAATTGTATTCACCATCCAGTCACACCCTCTTAGATCAGCATATACTCTGGTTGTTTTCTAGACCCAAACAGAACTTCCTATTTTAGTACCTAAAAACCTCTATGATTAAAATTTGCCTTAATTGGGAGTCTTACTGCTTTACTTCATCTAAATTATTGTATAGTAAAATGAATATCCAGTAACAATATCCCTAAAAATAAAATGAAACTCACAACCTAATAGTGTGTAGTTACAGAATTGGAAAAGTTTTGTGGGGTGCCTGGGTGACTCAGTCCTTTAAGCTTCTGACTTTTGATCTCGGCTCACGTCATGATCTCAGGGTTTGTGAGTTCAAGCCCCGAGTTGGGCTTTGTGCTCACAGTGGAGAGCCTGCTTAGGATTCTGTCTCTCCTTCTTTCTGCCCCTTCCTTGCCCGTGTTCACGCACACATGTGTGTGCTCGCTCTCTCTCTCCAAATAAATTAAAAAAAAAAAAAAAAAGTTTTGTAATCTTCCAGTAAGGATTTGTCAGAACAAAGGCCCTTCTAGTTTTGCTGACTACGTGAATATGGAGCAGGAGTGGAATTGGTTAGTAAAAATTCATCCTACTGACTAACGTATGAAGGGTAAATCTTCCTCATACCAAATTAATCAAGTTCTTCACTATTCCTGAACAGTGAAAATCTGAAGAGATTTTCTTTATGAGAATACGGTTAAGTTAATTAAAATCATACTATTAGAATTGTTCTTACAAATTGTTCTTAACTGTCTTACGTATAATGTAAACAGCCTGTATGCAGTGAGACTATTAGTTTCAGCTCTACTTTACTCCTTGGCTCCAGACTTTTAAGTTATTTTGTATGTAATCCTCATACTAAGATGGTCCAGACAAAAACTTGTTAAATTAAAGTTCTTGAGTTACCTCAAACTAAAACAATTTTGTGGAGAAAAGTTTATGTCTCCTAGTAAAAGACTTTAAGCTTTCTAGTAGAAGAACTAATTAAGTCAAGTTTTATAAAATAATGAAGTAATCCATAGGTTCTTATTGTTGCTTGTTTCTAACATTTTGCTTTTCTCCTATAGGACTATTTTGCTTTCTTGTAGTAAAAATAAAACGGATTTTTAGTGGTTTAGGAATTTGGAATTAACTCTTACTGTAATATAAAGTAGATGAATTTCACCAGCTTATAATTGTCCCTGAATGAATTAGTGCTGAATTTTTTCCCCAGAAGTTGTTTTTTTTTCTTAAATTTTTTTTTGATGTTTATTTTTGATAGAGAGAGAGAGAGAGAGGGAGGGTAGAGAGAGAGGGAGACACAGAATCCAAAGCAGGCTTCAGGCTCTGAGCTGTCAACACAAAGCCCGAAGTGCGGCTTGAACTCACAAGCCATGAGATCATGACCTGAGCCAAAGTCTGATGCTTAACTGACTGAGCAACCCAGGCGCCCCTTCCCAGAAATTGTTTAAATCCTGGACGAATTGTTTCTGAGCCATTGGTCCACCTATATTCAGGAATGGGGACACATTTTAGTAATTGTTTACTAATTGTTTATGTTTAGGAAAAACATAATTAATAAAGTTAATCTATTGTTACGTGAAACCATATGATATTCCACAGCAAAATACAAATATAGGTTTATATATTCCAAACCAAGTTTCTTAGTTAGCATTAATAGAGAAAGCCTGGGAATGATCCTAGTTCTTTCCATAGAAGGAGAAACTAGCAATGGGCTTTGTTTTCTGCCATCTTTTGCAGTATGTGAGAAGTTTGCCTCTGCTGCACGATATTACAGAAACATTAACACATATCAACAGTTGTTGATGTTATGCGTGGTTATTTTATAGAGAAACATAAAAACAGTTGTAAATCATATGGAGAATGGGATCACATTTCTTGATGATTTAAAGGAAACTTGTGCTAAGTTTACACTTGTGGGTTTTTAAAATTTTTATAATTTTTAATAATTATAATTAAATTTAATAAAATAGTTAAATTTTACAATTTTATTTAAATCCAAGTTAGTTAACAATATAGTGTTATAATGATTTTAGGAGTAGAATTTAGTGATTCATCACTTACATATCACACCCCGTGCTTATCCCAACAAGTGCCCTCCTTAATGCCCATCACCCATGTAGCCCATCCCACTACCCGACACCCCACCAGCAACCCTCACTTCTCTGTTTTTAAGGTTTTTTTTTCTTGTTACTTTAACATGTATTGATTAAAAAAATAATAAAGGAGGGGAGAGGTTTTCAACGTCATTTTAGGATAACTTTCCTAGTATAAAAAGACATTCTCAATAACTTTGCTATTGACCAGTGAAGGAAGAAATGCAAAATCTTGCAAGTCAACTCAAAGGCAGGCTTTGCTGGAAAGGCCTGCTGACCAGAACCCTAAGTTTACGTTTTTAACGTGTGTTCTATACAGTGGATCCTTTCACAACTGAGTAATTGACCTGTTTTATGTTTTGTCAGTCTGGAACAAAGCCACTAGAGAAAGACAAGATTGTGATTTGGGTGTTCTGGTGACCCCAACCAGTTTCAAAGAAGGAAAAGTTGCAATTTGTGAACGTATTTTTATTTTCTTAAAATTTTTTTTTTCTTAATATTTATTTATTTTGAGAGACAGAGTGCCAGCTTGGGAGGGGCAGAGAGAGGGAGACACAGAATCTGAAGCAGGCTCCAGAGCCCTGATGTCAGCACAGAGCTGTCAGCACAGAGCCCTGATGTGGGCTCCAGCTCGGACCGGTAAGATCATGACCTGAGCTGAAGTCGGGCGCTTAACCCACTGAGCCACCCAAGTCTTATGAATGTATTTTTAAAACCACAACAGTCATCATTTGGTCAGTATGTGACAATAATCCATCTAGTTGGTATTTCCTAAGCACAGCTATAACTGATTAAAACTATCTTTATTGATGGATGTTTTACATTTCACCACAAAATCTTATAAAACAAATGGAAGGAAATTACATTTTTTTATATTAGAATCTCATTTTTATTTGGGTACCTATCAGTAGTAGTTCCACTGTTGAGCAGAAAGCTAGTTAAAGTGACAGTGATGTCATTGGATTTGCAAGTTGAAGAAATGAATATTAATAAGATACATCAGCAAAAGATAAATTTATTCATGCATTTTACAAAGTTTCCATCTCTAACAGTTCTTTTTCTGTTAATTTTCATCATGGTTTCATGAAGTCCCATCTAACTTTAAGTGACCAACTCATATTTAGCAGCAGTCTATTGAGAAAAATGTAGGAGTCCCAACCATTTATTGAAGAAATCCTGTCTTAAATCATTTTGGAAAAAAAGTAGGATTTAAATACGTAATGCTGAGGAATTGAACAAAAAAAAATTTTTTTCGAGACTGATTTTGTGCAAACAGTAATTCCCAAGCATCTCCTGTAGATGACCATTTTGTGTTGTACCACCTGGTTTCTAAAGACATGCTACTGAGGTTTATCGTGGTTACAGCCATGTTGCCACAGTTAAGAATGTTGGATGCATATGCTTTGATTGAGGATTTTTAATAATCTCATAATAAATCTAGATTGATAATTTGTATCTTTGTATATGTGAATCCTGATGATGGAATTTTAGGGTGATTGTGGGGAGTTTGAAGCTGATGGCCAAGAAAGAATTCTTGAAGATGTCTTTGGTACAAAAAGGTGATTTTATTAAAGCACAGGGACAGTACCTATGGGCAAAAAGAGCTTCACTGGGGTTGTGACAGGTAACTGATTATATATCCTCAGGTTGGGAGGGGTTCAGTAACAGCGTCAGTTCCTAAGGAATTTTGGAAGCTGGGTTTCCAGGACCTTGAGGTGCTAGCTGCTGTTAGGAAAATACTATTTATTACTGTTAATAAAACCTCAGTCATGAGACCCTTCAGATATATATCAGGAGGCGATGAGCTTGGAGTATGATTGCCAGCATATACCTTGGGGGAGTTGAGATAAAGGAAGTTTCCAAAGGAATTTTTATATGTTAAAGTAGATTTACAGGATCCTGTGGAATGGGGTGGGGAGAGGGTCAGGATAATGTTAAGCCCATATTCCCTTTTGCCCCTAGCAAAGTGTTATCATCCAGGCAGCTGAGCTTCTTGAAGGATGTCACCCTGTTTCAAGGACTTGTCAATGGGCTGTAGCCAGTAAAGGAATTTAATTTTTCATTTGCCTTAGTTTCCCACATCATCATGGCAAACACTTAAACCTCTTTCCTTTGTTCTTGGGTAGCCAGGAATGTCTGAGGATTATCACACATATTCTACCTTGGGAGAGGGGGCATGCTATTAGCCTGTACTTTGCCCTCAGCTTGCTCTGTGCTCCCTCATCACTGCTGTTATCACATGGCTCCTTCTATAAAAGAACTGTTTGCCATTGTGGAATTTGGATATACAGTGAAAACTCAGCTTTTATCAGCCACAAGAAGACCAAAATAATGGCAAAGTGTAAGAACTGGAATTGAAACTTCTGTGGGGTCTATACCTATTTTAAAGAATATTCAATAAAGTTGTCATTTATTTAACTAATGTTGTTAAGTTAGAATCTGAATAGTCAAATCTTGAAGAAAGATGAAGCAGGGTTTTGTGATTCAGCCATGAACTGAAATACAAGTTACCAGGGAGAATTTCTGTCTCCTGGAAGAGGAAGTAAAAGTTGGATTTAGTGAGTTATCTGGGAGAATGGGGAATTCTCCCTGAATCGTAACCCACACTCTTCTGAGGATATGGCTGAGGTGTGGCTGCTGAAACACTGTAAAGATAACTCCTTTGAAACCACTTCTGTTGCTCTGGGTCCTTATTTTGCTTGAAATGACCCAAGCTAATTTTGATTTAAAAAAAAATTTGTTTAATGTTTATTTTTGAGAGAGACAGAGACAGAATGCGAGTAGGTTGGGGCAGAGAAAAGGAGACGCAGAAGCAGGCTTCAGGCTCTGAGCTGTCAGCACAGAGCCTGATGCGAGGCCCAAACTCACGAACAGCAAGATCGTGACCTGAGCCAAGGTCGGATGCTCAACTGACTGAGCCACCCAGGCGCCCCTAATTTTGATTTTAAAAAGGCAGTTGCAGTAGCAGACTGATCCAACTCATACACACTACTTTGACACTGGTATATTTGTGGCATATTTACAAGGAAACAAGTTTCCCTCATTTTTAAAGAGTTGTGTGATATGATAAAAAGTATATTTGGTCTGACTGTCCCCAGTTCCAGGCTCAGAGCTCCTAAAACCCATGGAATTTCCTGAATGATAGGAATTCTTTTGTTATTCATAACAAGCCTCTTTCCATTACACCTGAGTTTAAATGAATGGGGTGAGGCCCCTAGATGGGGCTGGTCATTTGAAAGACCAAGTGATTAGAGGATTGGAATTTTTCAGTCCCACCTACCAACTCCTAAGAAGGTGGTGTAGGCAATTGGCTAGAGGTTGAGCTTCGTAAAAGCTCTTGAACTAGAAGACCTTCGGAGCTTCTGGGTTGAACATATCAAGGCGTTGGGAAGGTGCTTGGAAGCCCTGTGACTCCTCCTCCCACTTTGTCCTAAACATCTCTTCCTTTTGGTTATTTCTCAGTTGTGTCCTTTATAATGAAGTGGTAAATGTAAATAAAATGTTTTCCTGAATTTTGTGAGTCAGTCTAGAGAATTATCAAAACTGAGGAGGGAGTGTTAGCACCCTCAAATTTGTAGCCAAGTTGGAAAGAGGTCTAAGTGTCTTTGGACTTGGGACCTTTGACTGGTGTCTGAAGTGTGGGCAGTCTTGTGGGACTGACCCTTCAATCTTTGGGGTCTGTGCTAATTTGGGGTAGTATAGAATTAAGTTTTTTGACACCCAGTTAGTGTAGGAATCTGAGAGTTGTCACAAAAAGTAAGTTTTGCTTTGCTTTCACGTGTGCTTAGTAGATATTAAAATTTGCATTAAAAAATAGTACATTAAGAATAAGCCTGGTGAAAGAAAGTAAAGATCTAAATAAATAGAGATAATCTTCCTGGATTTGGAAGACTTGCAGATTCAATTGAATGCAATCCCAATCAAAATCCCAGCAGGGAGGGGAGGGATGGGAAGGTAGGAAGTAGAAACTGACAAGCTGAGTCTAAAACTTATATGGAAATGCAAGTGAACTAGAAATAGCGTCGACAACTGAAAATAAAATTGGATACTTTGCATTATTTGTATTTCAAGACAGTTTATAAAGGCTTACTATAAAGTAATCAGAACAGTTTGGTATTATCAAAAAGATAAACTTATAGATCAGAGGCCTGTGAAATGGCCTGTGTTTTGTAAAGAAAGTTATATTGGAACAAGGCAAACCTGTTTCCTTAAAGATGCTTTTGAATACAGTTTCCACGTTGAGTACAAGAGAGACTGTATATGGCCCCCAAGCCTAAAATACTGTCTATCCCTTGAAGATGAATGGTTCAGATTAGAAAGTCCATAAGTAGGTCTATATATTTGTGGTGTTTATTCCAGTTGGATGGGGGCCCCCAAATGTGGGGGTGACCCAATTGGGTGGAAGCCGGAGGCACTGGCAGTGAAAGAATTCACTTGAGGTAGAGCAAAGGAGATAAAAGTTTATGGAATATACTTTAAGGGAGTGGGTGGGCAGGACGGCAAAGCAGAGATTTTCTGCAACACAGCAATGGTAGGAGGGTGTGTTTAAGGGGGGAAAGTGAAGGAGGTATGGGAACATGTAGAATATTCCATTTTGATACCTGTGCCTTGTTGTAAGTAGCCCATTGGTTAGAGTTTATGGATATTGTGAGGTGGGTCCTGACAGGCCTGTTTGTATTGAGCCAGGGGGTTAACAGTGGGTCCTTTTCCCTTGGTCAGGTTTCCATTGCTCAGGTCTTTTGCCTAAAAGCGGCCTCTACACATATGTGTGGTCAAATAATTTTCGATAGAGGTGCCAATCAGAAGGAAAAGATAGTTGTGCTAGCACAATTTGTTGAAGAGTCTGTTATATGAGAAAAAATTAATTTCAACCCTACCTCACACCTTCACAGAATTCAAATTGAAATGGATCATAGACCTAAACTAAAACCGAAACTAGTAAGAATTCTAGAAGAAAATACAGAATATTCTTCATCAACTTGGAATAGACAAAGAATTTTTAAGACACAGAGGTACTAACCATAAAAAGAAAACAATGGGTAAATTTGATTTTATAAACATTAAAATTTCTGCTCCTTTAAAGTCACCATCAGGGTCACCTGAATGGCTCAATCGGTGGAACATGTGACTCTTGGTCTTGGGGGTGTAAGTTTGAGCCACACGTTGACTGTAGAGATTACAAAAAATAAAATCTAAATACATACATACCTACATACATAAATATATAAATATAACCATCAAGAAAATGAAATGGTAAGCCACAGATTAGAAGATATTTGTATCTAGAATAAATCAAGAAGTCTTTAAATAATAATAACTCCATTTTAAAAATAGGAAAGGGGCTCCTGGGTGGCTCAATTGGTTAAGCGTCCAACTTCAGCTCAGGTCATGATCTCACGGTTGGTGAGTTCAAGCCCCACATGGGGATCTCTGCTTTCAGCATGGAACCTGCTTCAGGTCCTCTCTCTCTCTGCTCCTTCCCTGCTCACTCTCTCTTTCAAAAATAAATAAAAACATTTAAAAAACCAAAGGAAAAATATTTGAACAGTGCTTTCCAAAAAAATATTAAAATGGACTTTTATCACATGCATAAATTCTGTATATCATTAGTCATCAAGGACATTCATATTAAGCCATGAGATACCACTTAACATCTACTAGAAGAGCTAAAATTAAAAACACAAGCAAGTGTTGTCAAGGAGGTGGAGCAGCTAGAGCTCTCATACATTGCTGGTGGTGATGGGGTCTGAGTTGATATAACCACTTTTGAAAACTGTTGAAATTTTCCTCTTTCAACATACACTTAACGTGTGACCCAGAAACTCTGCCCTTAGATATTTACCCAATAGAAATGAAAACATAGTAGGGCACCTCGGTTGCTCAGTTGGTTAAACCTCCAACTCTAGATTTCAGCCCAGGTCCTGATCTCTTGGTTTGTGAGATGGAGCCTCAATCTTGGCTCTGCACTGACAGTGGGGAGCCTGCTTAGGATTCTCTCCCTTCCTCTCTCTGTTCCTTGTACATGTGAGAGCACTCGTTCTCTCTCTCTCTCTCTCTCTCTCTCTCTCTATCTCTCTATCTCTCTCTCTCTCTCTCTCAAAATAAGTAATAATAAAAAAAAGAGGGGTGCTTGGGTCGCTCAGTCTGTTAAGCTTCAGACTTTGGCTCAGATCATGATCTCATGGTTTGTGAGTTCAAGCCCCACATCGGACTCTTTGCAGAGCCCGCTTCTGATCCTCGATATCTCTCTTTCTCTCTCTCTGCCGCTACCCAGCTCCAACTCTCTCTCCCTGTCAAAAATAAACATTAAGAAAAAAAAGAAAAGAAATGAAAATATACTCACATGTAAAGATCTTCATGTGAATGTTCAGAAAAGGTTTATTCATTAAGAGCCCAAACTGGGAACAACCCAATTGTGGGTGAATGGATAAGCAAATTATGGGGTACTTATGCAACAGAGTACCACTTAGCAGCCAAAAGGGAATAAATTACTGATATACACAATGGCAGGAATGACTCTCACAGGCATTTTGCGATTAAAAGTGGATAGATATGAAGTGTTTCCATTCATAGGAAATTTTGAATAGGCAGATGTTATCTACTGTGATAGAGCAGAGACCATTAGTTGCCTAAGGCCGGGGTGGGGACAGAAGAGATTGTAGAGGGGCAGGAATGAACTTTGGGAGATGTTTTGTATCTTCATTGTGGTGGTGATTATGCAGATACATACATTTGTCAAAAGTCATCAGCCGTACACTTGAAATATGTGAATTTTATTAACGTAAAGTATGCCTCACAATTTATTTTTTAAAAGAATTTTATTGAAAAGTGATGAATAAACAATTTCTTTTACAGAAGTAATTTCATCTTGTCTATCCCCTGATTGAACCTTTAACACTGGGGTGCCTGGGTGGCTCAGTCGCTTGAGCGTCCGACTTTGGTTTAAGCCATGATTTCATGGTTTGTGAGTTCGAGCCCCGTGTTGGGCTCTGTGCTGACAGCTCAGAGCCTGGAACCTGCTTGATTCTGTGTCTCTCTGTCTGACCCTCCCTACCACTAACACTGTCTCTGTCTCTGTCTCTCTCTCTCTCTCTCTCAAGAATAAATAAACATTAAAAACTTGTTTTGAGGGGCGCCTGGGTGGCGCAGTCGGTTAAGCGTCCGACTTCAGCCAGGTCACGATCTCGCGGTCCGTGAGTTCGAGCCCCGCGTCAGGCTCTGGGCTGATGGCTCGGAGCCTGGAGCCTGTTTCCGATTCTGTGTCTCCCTCTCTCTCTGCCCCTCCCCGGTTCATGCTCTGTCTCTCTCTGTCCCAAAAATAAATAAAAAAAAAGTTGAAAAAAAAAAAATTTAAAAAAAAAAAAATAAATAAAAAAAAAAAAAAAAAAAAAAACTTGTTTTGAAATCCTTTAACATTTTCTCATTGTATTTCTAATAAAATCCACACTCTTACTTTTAAAGTTGATTTATTGTGAGAGAGAGTGCACATGCATCGTCAGCAGGGTAGGGGCAGAGAGAGAGAGAGAGAGAGAGAGAGAGAGAGAGAGAGATAGAGAATCCCAAGCAGGCTCCTTGCTGTGCCCAATATGAGGCTCAGTCCCACAACCGTGAGATCATGGCCTGAGCTAAAAATCAAGAGTCAGACGCTTAACTGGCTGAGCCACCCAGACAGCCCACTCACTTTTCTTTTTCTTTCTTTCTTTTTGAATACATTTTCTTCACTTCTCTCTGTGCTCTGTCCATACTTGCCTTCTTCGGCTGCTTAAACATGCCAGACTCTTTATTATATGATGTTCCTTCTGCCTAGGCTGCTCTTGGTGCCTCCCCACCTCTCCTACCCACTTTTTCACAGCTGCATCCTTTCCCTTCAGAGCTCAGCTGAAATGACACCTCCACAGAGAAGCTTTTCGTGCCCTCTTCACCTAAAATAAATCCCACTGTTGTTCTTTATTCACTGATTTGTTTCTTTCACAACAGAATTTGCTATGATTTTCGTCTGCCCCTTTTTTCTTTACTGAAGTCCTCTCAGAATGTCAGCTCCCTGCGGGAGTGTCCATGACTGTCTCAGGCGCATCGCTAGCCTCTCTACCAGAGGAAATGAAGGAGGGAATGAACATTGTCCCCTCAGCCTGAAATCTCTCTTCCCTGTCATCTGTTGAAATTCCGCCTCCTCTTTCAAGAATTCTTCCTCATTCTGGTGCATAGTTCACCTGGTGCATTTGAAACCAGCCATATAACATCGTTTTAGCCTTTGGCATAACACTTAAAGGCAAGCCCCTTGTCTCCCAACACGCATACTTGCACACAAAACCAACTGCACTTTAGTTTTTTTCAATTTTTCAATTTTATTTAAATCCAAGTTAGTTAACGTATAGCGTAATCATGTTTCAGGGATAGAACCAACTGCACTTTAAAGTTGATATTTTCTTTTATTAAAAAAAGTTGGGGGTGCCCAGCTGGCTCCGTAGGTTGAGCGTGCGGCTCTTGATCTCAGGATTCTGAGTTTGAGTCCCACTTTGGGTGTAGAGATTACTTAAAAATAAAATCTTAAAAAAGAAACTGCACTCAAAGGCATTTCTTATTTCTTCCTGTCATCAGCTTCTGATTAATATATGACTTCTAGGCATTGATATTCTTAGGAAATTATAACAGCAAATGTAGCAGAAAAAACCAAAGTTGTTAAATTGCTTTTCAGCAACAATGATCTGTATTTGACATATTTTATTTTTCTTAGATCAAAAGCCCAAGCCTTCATTGGTTTTTAAACTAAAGCATCCATTGAGTCATCTGCAGCCTTGAAGTTACAACACAGATTTAGTAGATCTACGGGTAGGGGTCTTAAGAATTTGCAGATGCCGATATTGCTGCACTTTGAGAACTTCAGTAGCTTGTGCGACTCTTTCTACATATTGGGGATGGCTGAACCACAGCCTTCTTTAGGTGAAAGTTATTTGCATTTACAGTTCGCTTTACTGTAGATAATTTGTGCAACGTATTGGGCGGGCAGGAAAATGGAGTTTTCACTTGTAATATTATTTGTTTTATTTTTTAATGTTTATTTTTGAGAGCGAGAGAGACATAGCACTAGTGGGGGGAGGGGCAGAGAGAGGGAGACACGGAATCTGAAGCAGGCTCCAGGCTCTGAGCTGTCAGCACGGAGCCCAGTGCAGGGCTAGAATCCCACGAGCGGTGAGATCATGACCTAAGCTGAAGTCAGACGCTTAACCCACTAAGCCACCCGGGCACCCCTCACTTGTAGTTTTAGATTCAACCAAGTCCTTAATCTTCAGATTTTCTTGTCTTATGTAAAGCACTTCATAAAACCCATTTTATTTCAGGGCAAACTAAAAGCTATTTTTATGACTTATAATTAACCTAATTCAGGAAAAAGGAGCAGGCTTGGGGAAAAGGCTAGCATTGACACAAGTGTGGAAGCTCAAAAATTGCTTTTCTGAAATTAATATTACCAGCCTTAATATAGCATTTGAAGTTGTTGTTTTTAGAATCCTGGACCTACTTACTCCAATCTAGGACTGCACTTGTAAGGGTTAAGTACAAGCACTTGTAAGTAGTTTCTTGGATTCAACATGAATATTTCCAGGCTTGCTCTGACTTCAAACATTAGATCAGCTTATTTGAGTACTTGGAGTTATCTTACTGTGCTTAAACTTGAAGTGGCTAGAGAGAAATATAGAATCCATCCTATGGATGAACCATCTTTGACCTTCTCGTATATACTGCCTTCGTTTGATGTTTTCACAATGTAGTATTTCAAAAGCTGTTTTATACATTGCACCTTTATATTTGTGGTATAACCATGGAGTTTTCATTTCAGTCCTTAAAACATTATTTTCAGAGAAGAGCTGCCAAGTATTCCCAATTCTTGACTTTTGTGTGCATATTTGTCCTATTTCAAAGACTGAGAGCTGTTACCCTGTTGAGCCTTGATTACAAAAGTCCAATATTTGAAATCTTTAAAAAAAGATATTTGTTAGTTTAAAAATTCTTAATGTTTCAAATTTGGGATTTATCACGTTTCATGGCCGAAAATAGCACATTGAATTTTTGGCAGCTTCTGTCCTGCCCATGCCAATAAAAGTAGCACCATATGGTATGACTGCTGTTCCACTAGGAAACCCACACCCTGTGGAGACATTGCCTGGCATGAAGCAAAGCCGCTGCTCCCCATGTGCTTATCTTTTTAAGTCAGCATATTGGCCAAGATATATTAAGATTCCAGGACATTATGGTATATACTACCAGTTGAGTCTTGCAGCTCTTTTTCCCACCAGCTTTAACGTTTGGCCACATTATAAAAACACATACTCAAAATTTCATGGAATCTCTCACCCATCTTCAGAAAAAAAGCTTTTGAATGACTTGCAAGAAAGGGAAGTATATACTTTTTAGAACACAATTAATACAATAGATTTAGCACCCTTGTGGTTCTAGTACTCCACCTCTGTCTTCTCTGAATAATAATCTCTTCCCCTCCTATCCACCTCCTTCCCTGATCAGCTATCCAAAGGAAAGTTATTTGCGTGCTCGCTTCGGCAGCACATATACAAAGGAAAGTTATTTGCAAGTATTGGTCCTAGGTGTGGGCAGAAGTGTTGGAAGATGGGCTGAAATTTGTAGTTCTATGTGATGGAAAGAGTTTAGAACATGACAGACAGAAGGGACCAATTGTTGTCCTCTCACTTCTGTGTATTTTGTCCTTCCTTCGAATAGGTATATTGTATTTTCCAAATAAGTGTCCTCTCCCTGTTCTTTGTTTTGTGCTAGAGCTGTCATTTAGTTCATTGTGACCTTCATTCAAATGTTTTTTTTTTTTTTTATGTTTATTTATTTATTTTTGAGAGAGAGAGAGAGAGACAGACAGACAGAGCGTGAGCAGGGGAGGGACAGAGAGAGAGGGAGACACAGAATCCAAAGCAGGCTCCAGGCTCCGAGCTGTCAGCACAGAGCCTGACACAGGGCTCGAACTCATGAACTGTGAGATCATGACCTGAGCCGAAGTCAGACGCCCAAGTGGCTGAGCCCCCCAGGTGCCCCCAAATGTTTCTTAATTTTATAAAATTACTGTTAAGGCTTTCCAGTATAAAATTAGTTGATTCTCCTGAAAATAAAGACATGCAGATAAGTTTTCTTTATCATATAGTTTACTAGTTTTCAATACCCTTGCTTATTTATTCTTAAAACAGTTGTAAGCGCCTACTGTGTGCTAGCTAAAAAAGTGGAATAGACAAAATTTCACCCTCCAAGAACATAGAAGCATTTCAATAATACAGTTTAATGCTTTACTAGAGAGATATACTATGCTTATATTCTCAGGCAGCTGATGAAATGACACCTTCTAATATTTTTTAATGTTTTTATTTATTTATTTTGAGACACAGAGAGAGCATGAGCAGAGAGAGAGGAGAGAAAATCCCTAGCAGGCTCTACGCTGTCATCATGGAGCCTGACGTGGGGCTCCATCTCACGAAAGTTGAGATCATTATCTAAGTGGAAATCAAGAGTGGGACATTTAACTTACTGAGCCACCCAGGTGTCCCTACACTTTTTAAAGGCTCAAAGTGGGGCGCCTGGGTGGCTCAGTCTGTTAAGCGGCCGACTTCGGCTCAGGTCATGATCTTGCGGTCCGTGAGTTCGAGCCCTGCGTTGGGCTCTGTGCTGACAGCTCAGAGCCGGGAGCCTGTTTCAGATTCTGTGTCTCCCTCTCTCTGACCCTCCCCTGTTCATGCTCTGTCTCTCCTTGTCTCAAAAATAAATAAAATGTTAAAAAAAAATTTTTTTTTTAAATAAAGGCTCAAAGAAAAATACTACATTTCAGCAGTACAGAGAAGTGCTTACAAATGTTATTGCTTGGTCTGTCAAAGAAAATGCTTAAAGCTGAGAGGAAATTAATAAGCCTGGTTCCAACTAAGTGACATATAACTGAAAAATTAAATATCTCTTTAAATACTTGATGTTGTTTCTAAAATTTGAATATCTGGTAGTCATGTGTGATCTTTCAAACAAAATTTGGGGAAATTATATTTTTTGATTTGCATATAGTAGAATACACACACACGAACACACACACACGTATTTAAAATTTTATTTTAGAGAGCAAGAGTGCAGCAGGGGGAGAAAGGGCGGGGGGGGGGGGGGGAGAGGGAGAGAATCTTGAGCAGGCTCCACGCTCAGCAAAGAGCCTGAAACAGCTCCATACCACGACCCCAGGATCATAATCTGAGCCAAATTGAAGACTTGAATGCTCAACAGACTGAGCCATTTAGGCACCCCTAATTTGGAGTATTTTGTTGGTAATGTTGATGCCTTATATTTAAATATTTTAGAATAAGAACCTACAGGTACTTTACCTTTTGAGATGCTAATAGGAACATGGTTCAAATTGGTGTTTTTTCAGGAAGAATGCTTTTGGTGTTTAGGAGGGACCATTCCTCATTGTGCAGGACTGTCCTGTGCATTGAAGGACATTTTCATACTAAGCCCCTTTTATAATTTTTGTATTTTTATCAAAAGATAAATGCCTGCTTAGAACTGTTTGCCCTAATAACATCAAGGCAGGTTTTATTAAGTGTAAGTGAATACAGTATATATTCCTGATTTACTTATTTTTTATTTTTTTTTAATGTTTATTCACTTGTGAGAGAGAGAGACAAAGGCACGAGTGGGGGAGAGAGAGAGAGACACATACAAACACACAGAATCTGAAGCAGGCTCCAGGCTCTGAGCTGTCAGCACTGAGCCTGATGTAGGGCTTGAACTCACGGACCATGAGATCATGACCTGAGCTTAAGTCGCATACTTAACCAAGTGAGCCACCCAGGCTGCCCCTGATTTATTATTTTTAAAAAGAGTAAATTGTAGTTTAAACATTGCCCTCTAAATGCCAGTGTTAGCCCCAAGCCAATGTGATAAACAAAATTTCTCTATATTTTCAAATATACCTGATTGGGAATTGGTTACTGTTAAAAAATAAAATACAACTGAGTAAATTTAAAGGTCAAATTAGCTTTACTCGGTGATGAATCGCATAGCACCACATGTAGCAAATAGAAAGGAGCTCTGAGCTGTACAAAATGGGAGACTTGTGTAGGCAGAACGGGGCAAGGACAAGAACGGACCAAAGTACCTCATATCTTTCTTTGAGGACCACAAGGGATCTTTCAGGCAGAAGACCTCACTAGTGCTGACTAGGAAATTCCAGTTTGAGTGGTTTAAGATTACATTCCTGAGAGAGACTGAAACTGTCAATTAGGTTAGGTATGAAGTCTTGAGTTAGCACAAGTGACTCCATTTTGAGCCTTTTAAAATTAAATACCATCTATTTATAACCTAATACCTTTGCTTTCTGTATATGTGTACCAGATTTTACTTTCTGACCTTTGAGGACTGCCATGAACTTTAATAAATAAAACATTTCTCTCTCTTTTTAAAAAATTAGAATACATGCTTAGGTATCTGTGGGAGGGGTTTCCAGCTTGCTTGGTGTGGGAGCCTATAAATTTTCTTTATTATAAATCTCACCACACATTTTCTTACACTAGAAATAGTATCCATATCATGGTGTGGAAGATGCAGTACTCAACCTTACCTTTTTTTCTAAACAGCTTTATTGAAGGATATTTAACATAGCCACTCATTTCAAGTTTACAATGATTTCTAGTAACTTTACTGAATAATGTAACTATCACCATGAATCAGTTTTAGAATATATTAAGAACTTCTACATCTCGACACCCAAAGGACAAATAATCCATTTTAAAAATGGGCAGAAGACATGAACAGACATTTCTCCAAGGAAGATGTACATATGGCCAACAGACACATGAGAAGATGCTCGACATCATCATCAGGGAAATGCAAATCAAAACTACAATGAGATATCCTCTCACACCTGTCAGAATGGCTAAAATAAAAAACACAAGAAACAACAGGTATTGGCAATGGATGTAGACAAAAAAGGAACCCTCTTGTACTGTTGGTGGGAATACAAACTGGTGCAGCCACTGTGGAAGATAGTATGGCGGGTTCTCAAAAAGTTAAAAATAGATCTGCCCTATGATCTAGTAATGGCACTACTAGATATTTACCCCAGAATTACAAAAACACTAATTCAGAGGGATACATGCACCCCTGTGTTTAATGCAGCATTATTTACAATAGCCAAATTATAGAAGCAGCCCAAGTGTCCATTGATTGATAAATGGATAAAGAAGAGATGGTGTGTGTGTGTGTGTGTGTGTGTGTGTGTGTGTGTGTGTGTGTAAAACGGAATATTACTCAGCCATAAAAAAGAATGAGATCTTGACATTTGCAACAACATGGATGGAGCTAGAGAGTGTAATGCTAAGTGAAATAAGTCACAGAAAAACAAATAGCACATGACTTCACTCATGTGGAATTTAAGAAACCAACAAGCAAAGGGTAAAAAGAGAGAGAGGCAAACCAAGAAACAGACTCTTAACTATAGAGAACAAACTGATGGTTACCAGAGGGGAAGGGGATGGGAGGATGGGTCAAATAGGTGATTAAGGAATACACCTGTCCTCATGAGCACTGAGTGATGTATAGACTTGTTGAATCACTATATTGTACACCTGAAACTAATTTAACACTGTGTCAACTAACTGAAATTAAAATAAAAACTTTAAAAGACATTGCTCTGTGGCTTTTCTGTCAGATTCTTCTTTCTCAGTCACCTCCTTATAATCAGGTGGTTAAGTGTCATGATTCTATTCTTACTTGGTTGAGGTAATTTCATTCCCATCTAAATGTCGTGATCCCCATATCTCTGTCACAGGCCTAAACCTTTTTCCTAAGCTCCAGAAACATAACTGTATGTGGAGGAACTCCAGAAATATAATTCTTGATAACCCTTTTCTTCCCTGTCCTAGTGCTTTTCCATCAAGAAACCAAAATAGTGGACTTAATTTTTTAAGAGTAGTGCTCTTTGATCTCTTTATTTAGTAATTTTTTTGTCCTGTCCAGCTTAAAGTCATTGCATAGTTTTGGTTTTACTTTGGGGCTATATTTGCTTCAGATTCTGTCTCCCTCTCTTTCTGCCCCTCCCCTGCTCGTTCTTTATCGCTGTTTCTCAAAAATAAACGTTAAAAAAAATTAATTTGGGGCTGTGTTAGAGAATTAGTGTTGAAATTAAAAGACCTGAGGGGTGCCCTGGTGGCTCAGTCGAGTCGGTTAAGCCTCCGACTTCAGCTCAGGTCATGCTTTCACGGTGAATTCAAGCCCTGTGTCAGGCTCTGTGCTGACAGCTCAGAGCCTGGAGCCTGCTTCGGATTCTGTGCTTCCCTCTCTCTCTGCCCCTCCCTTACTTGCACTCTTGTCTTTCTCTCAAGAATAAATAAACATTAGGGGGCACCTGGGTGGCTCAGTTGGTTAGGCGGCCTAATTTGGCTCAGGTCATGATCTCACAGTTGATGGGTTGGATCCCCATGTCTGGCTTTGTGCTGACAGCTCAGAGCCTGGAGCCTCTTTGGATTCTGTCTTCCTCTCTCTCTGCCCCTCCCCTCCTCATGCTCTGTCTCTCTCAAAAATAAATAATCATTAAAAAAAGTTAAAAAAAAAAAAAAAAAGAATGAACAACAAAAAAAATTTTTTTAATTAAAAGACCTGAAAAATAGACCCAAAAGGAAGAAATTTCAGAGAAGTTTATTTCATTGTGATGCCATTGTCGGACAGCTTGCCTTTGGAAGCCTAGAGATCAGATAGGATTTCTGTCAACCAAGTAACAAATGTATATGGAATGCCATTGTATGCCTGGTATTGTGGTGGCCCAAACTGTGATCACTGCCTTCCCGGAACTGCCCTCAGTTATCTTAAAAAGAAAAACACTGCCAGAGACTGGGGGGGTTTTGTGATCAACCAAAAGTTTATTGCATTAGGATTTTAATACTTTCAGGAAGAATTTCAAGATAGATATAACTTGTAGCCAAATTATTGCAGCACAGTTATTTGTGCCACTGCCTGCTCTGTGATGTCATGGTTGCACCAAGTAAGAATTAGAGCATAGCTTTGAAATTCTTACTCAGTTCAGAATGAATAAGGTGCCCTGTGGCAGATATTTTTAGAATGGAGGAGCAGCTCCAGGGCTTGCTGTGAGTCAGGTTCTCATTCAGAAACTGATCCTGAATATCGACTTTAAAACTTGGAATCTTTCATCCTGAATTAGTTATTCTTCTCTTCTGAAAATTCAACTTTAAGCTGTCCTCAGTATATCTCACAAGAATGCAACTTTTGGATCAGAGACCATTTAAGTGATCCCTCTTATTGGAAGTGGGTATTTTTCACAGATACAAGGTGTTGTGAGTTGGTAATTATACTACCAAAATTGTCAGAGGGCTTCAGAAAGGTATGGCTCTATTTTTTGTAGGGAAAAGGTTTGAAAAATGTGTTTTTCTCTTTTCACTGTAGTTCAAAATCAAAGCATTCTGTGGCAGAGGATGAGATTAATGATTGGCTTTGCCCAGATCATAGCATAAATTAACTGGTAGAATAAGAATTTGAATTAACAAGTTCATAGTCTTACCCGGTCAGTTGCTTTCCTCGCTATTATGCAAAAAGAAAGCTTAAATATGAAAAAACCCTGAATTTTGTCATGAGTAGAAACTGTAGCCTTAAGCCATTACATAGATGGAAGATACTTTTGTCTGATCTCTTTTGGTCGCAATTAATGATGTAAGCTAGAGCTACTTAAATTCTAAGGCAAGGGTGATTAGTCATCTTTGGAAGAAGAATGTTTATTTATTTTTTTTATTTCTGATGTTTTTAGAGAAGATAGATAATTATATTAATTAAGGTATTAGTGAAATAGGGAAAAGGTTGAAAAGAAAATTTACATTTATAGGATTTTTTTGTGTTTGCTTGCTTTTAATTGAGGCACTACCCCCAAGAGGGCAGGAGAACAAAATAAAACCAGAAAAACTTAGGAATTTTTAGTGGCCCCAAAGTGAACTAATAAGAGATTGTTTTAAACCAGAGAAGTCAATTTCCTATTCTTATGCACTGTTTCTTCATCTGGAAGCAGGGACAATTTTAGTAACCAGTTGAATAAATTATCTTGGTAAGTCGTGTATATTGAGGTCATTTATATAGTGGCAGACCTTTTGGAAAGGAGGTATTAATGCATTCACTTTTCTTTTGAAACTTCATTAACTTGCTCTTAGGCCAAAATTATTCCATATTATTTTATGTTTTAAAACATGTATTTGTTAATTAAAAAAAATTTTTTTTAATGTTTCTTTATTGAGAGACAGAGTGTGAGTGGGGGAGGGGCAGAGGGAGACACAGAATGTGAAGCAGGCTCCAGGCTCTGACCTGTAGCACAGAGCCTGACGTGGGGCTCAGACTCACAAACCGCAAGATCATGACCTGAGCTGAAGTCAGATGCCACCCAGGCATGCCTGTTTGTTCTTTCTTTCTTTTAAGATTTTATTTTTAAGCAATGTCTACACACACGTGGGTAGATCAAGATCACCCAGCCCCAAGATCAAGAGTTGCACACTCCACTGACAGACCCAGCCAGGCGCCTCTGTGTATTTGTTAATCTGAGATAAAGTTTTAAAAATAAAGTTATAGCCAATGGTTTTTAGTACATTACTTAATTAGTACTTAATGTGCTTCTTGAATTCCTTAGGTTAATGGCATAACTAGGTAACAACATTTATAACGTTGTAAGATTTTTTTTTTTTTTAATGTTTATTCATTTTTGAGAGACTGAGAGCACATGAGTGGGGAAGGGATAGAGGGAGGGAGGCACAGAATCTGAAGCAGGCTCCAGGCTCTGAGTTGTCAGCATAGAGCCCGGCGCGGGGCTTGAATGCACGAACTGTGAGATCATGACCTGAGCCGAAGTCGGACGCTCAACCGACTGAGCCACCCAGGCGCCCCAAGTGTTGTAAGATTCTTAACCAGACAAATGACTCAGAGTAGACATATACTAGTGTACAACACCGTTTACATCTGAAGTGTATATTTTAAATGTCAGAATGTTTCATTTTGTGGATTTTATTTATAGTACGTATTACAGAGAAGGTAAGCCTCATTTAAATTTATTTATTTATTTATTTATTTATTTATTTATTTATTTATTTATGAGAGGGAGAGCACATGCATGTGTAGGAGAGGGGCAGGGAGAGACAGAGAGAGAGAGAGAGAGGGAGAGAGAGGGAGAGAGGGAGAGGGAGAGAGAGAGAGAGAGAGAGAGAGAGAATATGAATCCCAAGCAGGCTCCAGGTCCAGCTCAGAGCCCAACTGGGGGCTGGATCTCACAAACCGTGAGATCATGACCTGAGCTGAATCAAGAGTCACACACCTCACCAACTGAGCCATCCAGGTGCCCCAGTTCCTCTCATTTAAATCTTAAAACTTTTGGGGTGCCTGGGTGGCTCAGTCGGTTAAGCGTCCGACTTCAGCTCAGGTCACGATCTCGCGGTCCGCGAGTTCAAGCCCCGCGTCGGGCTCTGGGCTGATGGCTCAGAGCCTGGAGCTTGCTTCCGATTCTTTGTCTCCCTCTCTCTCTGCCCCTCCCCCGTTCATGCTGTGTCTCTCTCTGTCTCAAAAATAAATAAACGTTAAAAAAAAATTTTTTTTTTAAAAATAAATCTTAAAACTTTTGGGGCGCCTGGGTGGCTCAGTCGGTGAGGCATGTGACTCTTGATTAGGCTCAGGTCATGATCTCACAGTTTGTGAGATCCAGCCCGCAGTCGGGCTCTGAGCTGGACCTGGAACCTGCTTGGGATTCTCTCTCTCTCCCTCTCTCTCTGCCCCTATCGTGCTCACTCCCTTTCTCTCTCAAAATCAATAAATAAACATTACAAAAAAATAAATGCTTGAAGGTTTTTTTCTTTCATACTAAGTAAATAAAAATAAATAACATGGAGAATCTAAGTAGCAGGTTAAAAAAATTCTTCTTGGCACCAGAATCAAGACTTTTAGTGAGAGCAGTCCAAGATTGACTTTCTGCTATCCATCCCACCCTGGTTTTTGTTTTTTTGTTTTTTTTTTTCAACTAAAATGTGTTTTGGTTTGGCGGGGAATCTATCTGTCTATCTATATGGATGTATATGTATATGTTTTGGGTTATTAGATATCACCTCTTGCTTCTGAGTAGGTATATTTTCCCTGATACAGAGAGCCTTTCCCCAGACAAATTCTGTATTGTGGATTATTTAGTAAGCTTTCAGTTAGGAAAATGTTTGCGTGCTTTTTGTAGCTCACTTATGTTGTTTATAAGGTCTGTCCTTTTTCTCTGGTCCATGAGGCATTTCATTTGTATCACATGTTAGCCTTTAAAATATTGTCTTTGAAATACCAAACTTTACTCCAGTCATCGATTCTTATCTTCTCTATTTCTTGTGTAGACTAAAGATCTAAAGACCTTTAATCTAAGCCCCGTATTTTTTAAAGTTAATTTATTTATTTTGAGGGAGACAGACAGACAGACAGACAAAGCAAGGGGTAGGGGCAGAGAGAATGGAAGAGAGAAGATCCCAAATAGGCTCTGCGCTCAGTGCGGAGTCTTATGAAGGTTTCAGTCCCATGAACTGTGAAATCATATGGGGCTCGATCCCACAAAATGAAATTAGGACCTGAGCTGAAATCAAGAGTTGGACACTTAACTGACTGAGCCACCTAGGCGCCCCCAGAGCCCCATATTTTAGACATTAGATTTCCCATACTCTTCGGAAGAATAATAATTGTGATGATCAAAGTTTTAAAGATACTGTTGTAAGATCTGAGTGTATTTGAAAGAATTATGGTATAGTCCTAGACCTTGTTTGCACTGTTTTATATTTATTACCTGTTTATAGGTGGCTGTCAAGTGATTTGAAATAACACAGACAGATGCATGACATTTAAACTGAATTGTCAAAGTCATTGATCTTGCCTATTAAACTGACCACAAGTAGTATTTACTTGCACAGAAGGAGTCCACTTGAGTTTGGTGTGAGGAGAGAAGTGCATCGAATGCCAATGGTAGGCTAAAAACATTTCCCAAGTAAAATTTAGAAAAGTGATTTTACTTGAGTAATAGCCTTAGTTTGTTTGCACATTTAAAAAGAACTGCATCTGAACAGTTGGATTTAAATACAAAGGCTGTTTGGAGCCTTAAAATATATGAGTGAACAAAACCAAAACTGTTTAAACCTCTCATGTTTACGTAGAAGCAACCTAAATGAAGTTCAAAATAGGCATCACATCTGGATTTGTATATGGGTATTAGATTGAGAGATAAGGGTGGAGGCAGGCAGAAATTCCATACACACATAATTGTGCTAAGCAACTTGATAAAGTCACTTAAAGATTGTTCTTTCCATTGGCATAAGATTTTTCTACCATAATTTCCTAAGTTAATTTATTCCTTTACTCCAGTTTATCCTAATGTAATTTGGATAATTACATTAATAAATAGTTACATAAATAATGTAGCTATTAATTATCACTTTTGTAATTGAACTATATGTGTGTGTGTGTGTGTGTGTGTGTGTGTGTGTGTGTGTAACTTATTGTCAAATTCGTTTCCATACAACACCCAGTGCTCATCCCAACAGGTGCCCTCCTCAATGCCCATCACCCACTTTCCCTTCTCCCCCACCCCTGTCAACCCTCAGTTTGTTGTCAGTACTTAAGAGTCTCTTATGGTTTGCCTTCTTCCCTGTCTGTAACTTTTTTCCCCCCCTTCCCCTCCCCCCTGGTCTTCTGCTGAATTTCTCAGGATCCACATATGAGTGAAAACATATGATATCTGTCTTTCTCTGCCTGACTTATTTCACTTAGCATACCACTCTCCAGTTCTGTCCACTACAAATGGCCAGATTTCATTCTTATTGCCAAGTAGTATTCCATATTGTGTGTGTGTGTACACACACACACACACACACACACACACACACATATCACATCTTCTTTATCCATTTGTCAGTTGATGGACATTTAGGCTCTTCCCATAATTTGGCTATTATTGAAAGTGCTGCTATAAACATTGGGGTACAAGTGCCCCTATGCATCAGCACTCCTGTATCCCCCTTGGGTGAATTCCTAGCAGTGCTATTGCTGGGTCATAGTGAGGACCCTTCACACTGTTTTCCAGAGCGGCTGCACCAGTTTGCATTCCCACCAACAGTGCAAGAGGGTTCCCGTTTCTCCACATCCTTGCCAGCATCTGTAGTCTCCTGATTTGTTCATTTTGGCCACTATCTTTTATTCATTTAAAAAAAAAAATTTTTTTAACATTTATTTATTTTTGAGACAGAGCATGAACGGTGGGGGGGGGGGGGGTGGCAGAGAGAGAGGGAGACACAGAATTGGAAGCAGGCTCCAGGCTCTGAGCCATCAGCCCAGAGTCTGATGCGGGGCTCGAACTCATGGACCGTGAGATCCTGACCTGAGCTGAAGTCGGACACTCAACCGACTGAGCCACCCAGGCGCCCCTCTTTTATTCATTTTTTGAGAGAGTGTGGGTGGGGGAGGGGTAGAGAGAGAGGGAGACAGGGAATCCGAAGCAGGCTCTAGGCTCTGAACTGACAACACAGCCTGACGCGGGGCTTGAACTCACGGACGGTGAGATCATGACCTGAGCTGAAGTCAGACGCTTAACCAGCTGAGCCACCCAGGCGCCCCTGTAATTGAACTGTTAAAATTGAAGTTGCCTTCCTCTAGCTAAGAATCTATAGATCTACAAACTTAATCCTGAAGTTGAGGCTTAAAAGAAAACCTCTTTTTACTTACTTTTTTCCTTATTTCTGAGATTGATTTATTGCTGTGTTTTGGAGTTAGGGCAGTACAAAATTAATAATCTTCTAGAAGTATACTATAATAATATTATAGATAATATTTATTGTATGCTTATTGTGAGTACTCATAGGTGCTTTAATGTGCTTTGCCTAATTTATTCCTGCATATGTAATAAATACTCATCCCCATTTATAGATAAGGAAATTTAGGCTTACAAGAGTTAAATAATTAGTCCAGCTAGTACTTGGAAGAACCTAAATTTGATCCTAGTTCTCGCAAGTCTATGCTGTATAACCAGTGGTGTAGACTATATAGTAATGAGTGCTTAGAAATACCTGGGAGCATCTTTAGTTTCCATTATTTGAGGTGAATGTTCTTTACCCGGAAAGTAATGCGTACTTGAACCATCGACATACTTTATAAAGTATTTAAAAATAGTAAATCTAAAAGCATCTGGAACTGTTCTACCTTTGTCCTTTCACCTTCTCCCAGTGAACTACTCCTTTTCTATACTTTCACTATTCCCTTTCTGTAACAGTATTTTCCCTTCCTCAGAAAGGTAGTATTGGTTTATGGAATCATAGTAGATATGCAACTAGTTGGAGTCAGAATGTCTCACTTTTTATGTAGTTTTCCACCAATTCCAACTGAAGTGTTGAGAGTTATGATCTATTTAAGTCATACAATGAGCACTGGCTCAGTTGGAGTACCATTAAAGGATCCTCCTGGTCTTTTGTTCTTTGCATTTTGATTTCAAAATCCATTAATTTTATAATAGAAAAATACCACTTTAAAAGGCAAAGATATGGTTTGGAGATTGTGGATAATTCTTGTAAAATATTGCATGTTTATTGTTTACATTAATCTATCAATATTTCCCAAAGTAAGTACTTAATTTACATCACTTCAGCATTTGATATAGTGGTGATTATTGATGTATACTTGGTAGTATCTTGTTCTATCAACTGTAGATTGATGTTATCTAAAGAAAAACGTGGGAAACTTGAGAAGATTTCATTAGATTATTCATGTTACTGATGTTTATAAACCTCAGAAGATTCAGTTTTTAAAATATATCAATTGAGGTTTTTCCAATTCAGCCCCAAAGTCCTTCTTTGAGCTAGGTATTGAAGGATCAGTTGGTATGGACCCCAATATACTTTGCTGAATTACGCCAATCTGTTAATAAAGCAAACCTGAATTTATTAGTACTTACTACAGATAGGAGGATACCACCTTGACAGGAAGAAGTCAAAATTGGGATATTTAAATGCCTTTGAGATCTGACATCAAATGGTTTCAAAGGGTCTTTTAAAGAAGGGAACTGATTGTGATTGGACAAAATTTGCAATACAATAATTTAGAATTGGTGGACACTTCGAGTTAGAGGTCTTAAAGCAATTCTTCTTAATGTTTTTTTTTTTTTTAATTAATTTATTTATTTTGAGAGAGAGAGAAAGAGAATGACCTGAGGAGGGGCAGAGAGAGAGGAGACAGAGGATCCAAAGCGGGCTCCAAGCCGAAGACAGCAGAGAGCCCAACGTGGGACTCGCACTCATGAACTCTGAGATCATGACCTGAACTGAAGGCGGGTGCTTAACCAACTGAGCCACCCAGGCACCCCTAAAGCAGTTCTTAATGCATAAATATGTTAGATAAGGAAGTCATTTGCTCAGATGAGAAGATTCTTGTCTCTGGTAAATTGATCTATTAGGAATTCCCTGAATCAAATGGTGAAGTTACTGATTTGCAGTCTGTCTTTCTTGGGCAAAGATGCCCTGAAACAACAACTATGTCATGTTTAACATAGGTGGTCTACAGTCTTACGTTAACAGAATTGGTCTTGGTTATCTGTCCCCTCTTATCCTTCTTCAGCCCAGACTGAAAAATGGAACATTATCATCTGGGGATATGATCAATCTGGATGTAGACCACTGTTTTAAAGAATTGTGGTTGCATATCTAGTTTCAGGTAGTAGTCATTTCATCCACTACATATATCAACTTTTCCTGTTTGTATTGTAGGATGATCATTTGTTTGTTGTATCATCTGATCCATCATTTAAGACTGGAGATGATGCATTTGAACACTGCACCTCAAACAGGAGAGAGATTATGATCAGAGTTTGCAATCCATTTCTAAGCCAGGAGCCTAGAGTGCCCAAATTAAAACAAGAGAACACATCTCATCCACAGTCCAGAGAGATTTTGTCCATAATCCAAAGAGCCTGTACATCTACATGTGGGGCTATCAGCCAGATTACTTAATTTCATAATTTCTTTGATTGTCTAGTTCCCATTTCAATCTGTGAACCATAACATATAAGATTTCCCTAACTTTGGGGGCGCCTGGGTGGCTCAGTCGGTTGAGCGTCCGACTTCGGCTCAGGTCATGATCTCACAGTCTGTGAGTTCGAGCCCCGCATCGGGCTCTGTGCTGGCAGCTCAGAGCCTGGAGCCTGCTTTCGATTCTGTGTCTCCCTCTCTCTCTGCCCCTCCCCTGCTCATGCTCTGTCTCTCTCTGTCAAAAATAAATAAACATTAAAAAAAAAATTAAAAAAAAAAAAAAAAAGATTTCCCTAACTTTGTCAGTTATCAAGTGTGTTTGAAGAAGTTTGAGGGTAGAATGAAACAGTCCAGAATTCTTGTTGAGTAGTTAAGTCTTCAGATTTCAAATTGAGGCCCACTTCTTTATTTTACTGGCATTTTATGGTAAATACTCATAACATAAAATTTACCATTTTAAAGCATACAATTCACCACACAGGCCCACATTTTCTCTTTCTTGAGGGAAGTTATCTGGTCTCATTTTTTTTGGAGAAAGAAGGGGACTGGTGGACCAGAATGGACCCTGACTCACCATCAGTTTACCAAGCTAAACCTGTCCAGTTTGCTGGCAGTAACCAATAGGCTTTTGTACCACAAATTAGGATCAGTCATTAGGGTCTACCCAATGATCAGTTCTTGACCAGAATATTCCTATAGGATTGCCAAAATTTAAGGTATAGTGTTGCCATTCAAAAGAAGTTAGATGCCAGGTAGGAGACTATAAAGTGGAGATATCTCAAGTAGATAAAGGGCTAGATTTGATAGGGAATCAGAAGAGTTACTTACAGAGTAAAAGGCCTATAAATATGAGACAGGTATTAAATACACACCATCTTTTTCATGTGACAGTTTGGTTATAGACTAGCTCCTGAAAATAATCATTAAGTGTTGTTTCAGTGGAGGCTGAAACCTCTTTCCTAGGTGTGACATGACAGGAGGTTTTAAATTTGGGGTTTTAGAATGGAGGTTTAAGAAGTAAAGGAAAAGGTGGAGTTTTCCCTTGAGTTTGGGTTTTTGTGTTGTGGTGCTGGCTTTGCTTTTTGATTTTTGAAGGAATATATATTTTTTTACAGCCGTGTTTTCAAATCTCAAAACAATGCTCAAGTATGCTAGGCTTTCCCAGTTCAGTTTTCACACAGATTGAGTTTTCTTATGTACTTAATAGCATTTATATGGAACCTTAAGGTTTTCATTCAGCCGTCAATTGATTCAATGACATTGAGCAAACACCATCCCCATTTTGGACTTAAGTGGAGGGGCAGAGTGGTACAGGGGTGGTTGGGGAAGTGGTTTGGGACTACCTCAGTTGTGTTGAGTCTGTGGTGCCTTAGATAGTCATGAGGAGTAAGGAGGAGGTCCCAAAAGTTTGAAAATTTCTTGGATAAATTGTCTCTAAATTACGCTTTTAATTCTCTGACCTTCTGATGATTCTCTAAGCTTCAGGACATAATATCTTTTAAAGCTTTTGATCAGAATTATTTGCAGCAATGTCTGTAGGTTCTGATAGCTATATTTGTCGTTATCTTTAACTGTATTCAATTTTTTTTTTTTTTTTACATTTCTCTGTTACATTTATCTTTCTCCATATCTACTGTTGTTCAGTGGTGATTACTTTTCCTTGCATAGTTTCTTGATGTGACTCCCTTTCCAGGAGACACTATTTGTATAAAACTATTTGCTGCTTCTCTGACACCTTTTGAGTCCATTTAAGCATCTATTGATGCCAAGGTACCAGGTACCCTTCTTCCCCCGTTTCAGCTTAGCATTTCCCAGTATTCAGATGGCCTTTATCTTTCTCATCTAACCTAAGATTTGTCCCCCTGAGGCTCCTGCTTCAAAGCTTACACATGCTTCGGAATTATGCAGTTGCTCTGTTATTCAGATGGAAGGCTAGTCCCTGAATCAAAGCTGTTCTCTTCAGAAGCACTAGTCATAGTGGGACCTGGGTGGCTCAGTCGGTTAAGTGTCTGACTTTGGCTCAGGTCATGACCTCACGGTTCGTGAGTTGGGGTACCACATCGGATTCTCTGCTGTCAGCACAGAGCCTGCTTTGGATCCTCTGTCCTCCTTTCTCTGCCCCTTCCCCCTGGCTTCTCTCTCTCTCTCTGTCTCTCAAAATAAATAAATAAACTTAAAAAGAAGAAGCAGCAGCACCAATCATTTGTGCTGGGTTATACAGAAAGGTTTTTGCACGTTCTGGCAGCTCTGTGCTCTTTGCCTCTCTTTAGGCCAGTTAAAGTAAGTAGTGCACTAACCCCTGGTCAGTATGGAAGAGATGTGGTATTTTTAGATACTTGAGTATGGTTCATGAGAAATTATATTTCATTTTGGGACTTTTTTTGCATCTTGTAATTTTATATGCCTTTTTTGTTTTTATCTTCTCACAATTACAGAAGTAACATAGTCGGATTGGAGGTACTGAGCTGCATTGACAGAATCAGTCCAGATTTACTGGCCGTAATCCCTAATAGTATTGTCACATGCCTGGAAAACTTCTCTCTCTTTTCGTTTCCCACTTTGCATTTGGCTCAGTAGCTTCTGCTTTGACAAATTTGGACCTGTATATTCAGCTGTTCCAAATCAACTGAGATGGCAAATTAAATAAAACATATAAAGGATGCCATATAAAAATTGATCTTTTGTTCCTTATTCATACTATGTCCTTCAGAGAATTTTGTTTTCACTTCTCATTCTCAAACTCCCACATAGAAGCGCCTGGGTGGCTCAGCTGGTTGAGCGTCCGATTCTTGATTTCAACTCAGGTCATGATCCCAGGGTTGTGGGATCAAGCCCCACATCGGGCTCCGCACTGAGCACAGAGCCTGCTTGAGATCCCCCTGTCAACTCAGGCCCTCTTCCCACCTCCCTGTGCGTTCATGCATGCTCTCTCTTTCTCTCTGTCTCCCCCCTAAATAAAATGGAAAAATAAATAAATAAATACATACATACATACATACATACATACATACATACATACATAAATTTCTCACCTAAAAGTTGAGCATACGGACACAACTAAACCATAAAATGGTTAATGTGCTTTTCTTAGAACTACTACTCTAGGACTCTTAAGAGGACCAGATTGCTACTTGCCATGTTCTAGAAAGTGTGGATTTCCCATATTTCCCTGCCCCAACCATCCCCTTTGAAATACACACTGAAAGAGAAAGAAAATAGAAAAATATGGACTGCAAAGAGTGTATCGTCGGATTCCCTTAGGTGCCTTACCTATGATGTATTCCATATATTTTCACAAGTGTCTCTGTTTGTCTTTTTTGTTTATTTTTGAGAGAGAGAGAGAGAGAGATAGAGAGAGAGAGAGAGAGAGAACAAGCAGGGGCGGGGCAAAGAGAGAGGGACAGAGGATCCTAAGCTGGCTCCATGCTGACAGTAGGAAGCTGGATGTGGGACTTGAATTCACAAACCATGAGATCATGACCTGAGCTGATGTCTGAAGCTTAACCGACTGAGCCATGCAGGTGCCCCGCTGTGACTTCTTTCTGTTATCCTACCCATAGTGGGTAAGGGGGACTTTCTTCATTCTTTTTTTTTTTTTTTTTTTTTTTTTAATTTTTTTTTTTTCAACGTTTTTTATTTATTTTTGGGACAGAGAGAGACAGAGCATGAACGGGGGAGGGGCAGAGAGAGAGGGAGACACAGAATCGGAAACAGGCTCCAGGCTCCGAGCCATCAGCCCAGAGCCTGACTTGGGGCTCGAACTCACGGACCGCGAGATCGTGACCTGGCTGAAGTCGGACGCTTAACCGACTGCGCCACCCAGGCGCCCCTCTTCATTCTTTAAAGTATCAGGCCCTCTTCCCACCCCAGACTCCACTTTTTGTATAATGGTTAGGTGTAGACTCATGTTTTATCTTCCCTACCACACTAATTGATTTACTTGAAAGCCAACATCTATAATCTGTGTCTCATACCCTTTTTAAAAACAAATCTCCCACTGGACCTTTATAGTAAATTCATTCTGAAAAGTTGGTTGAATGTTAAAGAATCACACAAAAGCACAACTCTTTAGTGAATCAGTAAAGCATTGTTGGAGGGCACAAAGCCTATGCTAGTCACTGTCCTTTTGGAAAAACAATACTTAGCAGCAATCCCTGGGTACAAATAAGAAAAGTTAATTCTCATTGGCCAGAATAATGTACTGAAAAGAACTTGGTTATGAATCTGACAGAAGATTAAAATTCAGTTTACACTTGCTCACGGAAAGTTCACCAAGACTAGAAAACTGACTTTAATTATTACCAACTGTATTATATTGAGTTTGCTTTTTTTTTTGGTGGGCAGGAGGCAGGTGGATTGGGTCATGTTAATAAATGAATTGTTCATATGATTGGCACTTTACTGGGTTCTTAATGAACAAACTCCCAGAAGAAGAATCTCCTTACTATTGTAGGAGACTGTTTCTAATCACAGGGAGACATCAGGTTGTTGCCCAGCCTTCAGATTTGTGCAAGGCTATAAAAGCACTGATACTGTTGACATTTTTTCTTTCTTTTCTCCCAGGTGATTAATAAACAGCGTCTATTATCACTTAATTTAGTACCAGGTGTGATCTGGTGGGTAGTTCAACTTCAGTCTAACTGTAGAATGTTCCAAATTTTAGACACAGTCCAGCTCCCAAGCATTTCTATTTCAGAAACTGGGACAACTTCCAAGTAAGTTTTGTGAATCCTTCAATTTCTCCTGCCAGACTCATTAACTCAGCCTGTTCACCTTGGGGAAATCAGAGTTCAGACTTGTACTTTCTGTAAAAACCATCCTTTTAAGTGAATGTGATGGTTGATTTAATTGACAATATTCAGACTCAGGCTTTTCAGTAGTTTATTCTGAAACCTGTTGTGCTTTGGCCAGCAGAGAATGATTAAGACGAAGCACTGGGAAACTGTAGTCATAATATGCAAATTACCCACATTAAAAGACATGGAAATCAATAAATACTTCTATTTCTATTTTCCACATCTCACATCTTATAGCCTCCTACAGCTGCAAAGAATCTCAACCATCTTAGACCACTGTTTCTTAATTTTTTGGTGCCTTATGGCTCTTTGTGAGATTTATTATGACAGCTATGAATTCTCAGAAAAATATACTTGCGCACAAAAGTTTGTATTCAGTTTCAAGAGAGTCTCACCCCTAAAGTCAGTTCATGATCCTAGGTGAAGAAATCCCTGTTCTGTCCTCAGGGGTCTGGAGAAGTTAAGTGACACACCAAAATCACACAGCTTCTATAGCTGAATATTTTCATGAATCCGTTGTCTTTTTTTTGTCATTGTATCCCTTTAGTTAAAACCCATTTTGAAATCACAGAGCTTAGAGGAAGGACAAGTAGTTTTAAGCCTTAAAGTCAACTACATCATCTTTTGCTTACCCAACAAGGAGACTGGAGTACAGTAATACCCAAAACATTTAAATCATTGATTTAGAAAGGCCAAGTGAACTAAGCAAAGTTTTTTTTATAACTTGCTGTAGTTACTATAGGGCTACTCTGGATTCATAGTTGGTCTAATTACTCCAGCCTTTACTTACCTGTGCTTCCTGCATGTAAATTAATCATGTGGCTGTCAGATCATTCTAGAGTACTTGTTCTGTTTATTCATGCTGTCTGCCTTTCTTTTTCTTGCACCTCCTAAAGATCCTCCACCCCATCCCCCACCGGTCATTGTGCTCAACCTGACCTTATGGAGCCTTTTTTGGGAGGCATCACACTGAAAGCATCACAGTGAGCATTAGTTGCCATTTATTAGCATTATTTAAATTCCTGTTGTGCTGTCTCCTAGAAGTGTACTTTGATCACATTACTCAGTTTTTCTGGATTTTGAGATCTCCATCTGTAAAATTGGACACAAAACCATTTATCTTGCAGTCCATCATGTCAGAAATGAATTTGACATCTAGCTCAGTTAAGTGACACTTTTACCTTTTCCTGCTATCCATGGCATTCTTTATTGGAGTCAGGCCGATGTCTCCAAGCACTCAGTGCTTATCTCCTTTATGGTGTTATTGCCACATTGTTCATTCAGCATTATTTGAGCTCTTTCTCTGTTTCAGTCACTGCCGTGTTGGGTTGAGGGGATGTGTCACACTCTCCTTTTCTCTTTCCTCTGTTCATAAATTTTTTTTATCGATATTAATATATGTAATTTCAGCAGTCTCTTCTACAAAGTTTGGTCATTAAATTAACAGCTATTTATGAGGCTTTTCATAAATTTTTCTCCTCCCAGATCCATTGCCAAGAGGACAATTAATTTATTTTCCATGAGGAAACACTCGATGTAAGAGACACTTATTTCTTCTTTTGTTTTTAATGTTTATTTATTTTTGTGAGAGAGAGTGCCCATGTGAGAGTGCATGTACAAGTTGGGGAGGGGCAAAGAGACAGAGAATCCCAAGCAGGCTTCACACTGTCAAGGGCAGAGCCCGACACAGGGCTCGAACTTGTAACAAAGAGATAGTGACCTGAACCGAAATTAAGAGTCTGATGCTTAACCCACTGAGCCATCGCAGCACCCCAGAGACACTTCTTTTGAAGTCCACTGTTCTGTCTCTAGAATGATGGAGAGCAGCTAATAATATAACAAAGCTCACTGTCTCATTTGATAGTTCCACAGGCTAGGAGCCTGCTCTTTGCCTCTGATTTAATGGGGAGAGAGTGAGGATAGGACTCCTAAACTGGTTACAAGGAAGGTTTCAGTTCTTAATCCTCTATTTTGATCATGTTCTTCTTTATCATTTGAAAAAATTACTACATATACCACAATATTTTATAGTTACTTATAAAATATTCTTTTTTTTTTTAATTTTTAAAATTTTATTTTTGAGAGAGAGAGATAGAGCACGAACGGGGAAGGGGCAGAGAGAGAGGAAGACACAGAATCCGAAGCAGGCTCCAGGCTCTGAGCTGTCGGCACAGAGCCTGACATGGAACTCGAACCCACGAACCGCAAAATCATGACCTTAGCTGAAGTTGGATGCTTAACTGACTGAACCACCCAGGTGCCCCTTAAGTATTCTAATATATGCATTATAAAACCTTAAAATGTAAATTAAAAGATGATTTTTTTTTTTAAGAAGAGGTTCTCTGGGCGCCTGATTGGCTAAGTCGATTGGGCACCTGACTCTTGATTTCAGCTCAGATCACGGTCTCGCAGGTTCATGGGTTTGAGCCCTGCGTGGGGCTCTGCACTGACAGCATGGAGCCTGCTTCGGTTCCTCAGTCTCTTTCTCTCTCTGCCCCTCTCTCACTTGCTCTCTCTCTCAAAAATAAATAAAACATTAAAAAAGTAAAGAGAGATTCTCTTATTTTCTTCTTGAGCTCTAGGGGATCATCTACCCTGCGTACTCCATGGAAATCATTCCTTTGTCTCATCTTTCAGGCCTAGCTCAAGTCCCAGTTCTTGCTTAATTGCATGACTTCACCATTTTATCTCTTCAACTGGATTGTAAACCACCTGAGGTTAGAGACAGTGTCTTATCTTTCTTCTGTATCCCACAACAATCCCTCACACAATTTTGGGTCCATCATAATTATCCAGTATTTACTTGTTGCTTCATTTCTTGGGATAATTTCAGAGTATTATTTCATTGATAACAAAGTAAACAAAAAATCCTCAGCCTTATTCTACCTTAGTAATTCTGGGTTTTATTCTCTATGCGATTAATCTTCTTAGGTTAAAGGTAATCAAGCCTATCTGCATTTATAGTTTTGCAGAAGTAGATACATACTATGTCTGATGAAGTGATTTGATTGGGACATCATGGGAGTGGTACAGTCTGAGAATCAAATCTGCATCCGCACCCACATCTGTTTTTGGTCCCTGATAACTTTTGCCTTTTAGAGTCTTATCAAATGGCCGTGCTAAACCATAGCATCTTCTTTTTACACTTCCTCTGGAGTTACTTTGTGCTGGCACTCATGTTCCCACTGTTTGGGTATACTACTTTATTTTTTATATTTTGCAGATAGGTCTCTGTTCACTTCCTCTGAACCATCTCTATGACCTTTGATTCTACAGATCCTTTTAAATTTCTGAAATTATTTGCAATTATACATAGAAAATCTTCATAGCTGTTTAGTTCTGTTAGTCTCAATGGCCTAACATCATAACCTGGTTCTTTTTTTTTTTTTTTTTTTTTAATGTTTATTTTTGAGAGAGAGAGAGACAGAGCATGAGTGGAGGAGGGGCAGAGAGAGAGAGAGAGACAGACAGACAGACAGAATCTGAAGCAGGCTCCAGGCTTTAAGCTGTTAACATAGAGCCCCATGTGGGGCCTGAACTCAAGGACTGAGAGATCATGACCTAAGCCAGAGTCGGGTGCTCAACTGACTGAGCCACCCATGCGCCCAAATCATAACCTGGTTCTTACAGCATTCCTATGTTGTCATCTTCTCTTTCTTGGAAGAGATACTAAATCTAAAAAGAAAAAAAAATAAGTTTATTGCCTATTGCAAATTAAGATGACAAAAGAGACGAAAACGAAACACTGGGCTCCAAATGTGCAGTTCATTTGTGTCTCCGTGGCTCACGTGTTTCTTTCATAAAAGGCTATAGTACTCTGTATTTACTAACATAATTCACTAAATTAGATTGTAGCTATTATCAGTTGTGGCTTAATGGATTTCAGATTTTTATTATTCCATTTGCTTGATAGGTATATTATTCATTTTTTTTCTTCATAACAATCTCCCTCAATTTCAAGTTCTCATAATGACAGATACTTACTTTTCTTGCCCATGGCTCTGCAAGTCATTTAGGATGGCTCTGCTCTGGGCTATAGGTAGGGTTTAAGTCTGCTGCACATGTCTCTTTTCCTTGTACTAGCAGCTGCCTGGACGTGTTCTTCTCTTGGGAAATGGCAGGAGTGTGAGAGTGAAAAGCACATTTAAAACTTCTTCTATTGGGGCGCTTGGGTGGCTCAGTCGGTTAAGCGTCTGACTTTGGCTCAGGTCATGATCTCCTAGTTCCTGAGTTTGAGCCCCGCTTGCCAGCGGGCTCTGTGCTGACATCTCAGAGCCTGGAGCCTGTTTTGGATTCTGTCTCCATCACTCTGCCCCTCCCTTGCTCATGCTCTCTTTCTCTCTCTCTCTCACTCAAAAAATGAATAAACATTTTAAAAAGTAAATAAAATCTCTTCTATTGTGTCTATTTAAAATCCCATTGGCTAAAGCAAGTCAATAGTAGCCTAGCCTTATATCAGTGGAGCAGGGTGTATACTCATTGCGCAGCAGGAGGCTGTGCAGAGTTACAGAGCAAATGTTGTGGGTATCAGATGCTATTAAAGAGGAGTAAAAAACTAGGGGAAATAATCCAGTCTACCAATGTAGGGAAGCAAGCCATTAAAACTGTCAATTTGCTCGTATAGGTCCTGTGAACTGTAAACATAACACTTTTTCCATGAGCAACTTGCATATTATGTAAATAAATTATTTTGAAAATGCTCCAATGCTCTGGATTTCTTTCAAGAATTCTCCTTTTTTAGGGGCGCCTGGGTGGCTCAGTCGGTTGAGCGTCCGACTTCGGCTCAGGTCATGATCTCACGGTCCGTGGGTTTGAGCCCCGCGTCGGGCTGTGTGCTGACAGCTCAGAGCCTGGAGCCTGTTTCAGATTCTGTGTCTCCCTCTTTCTCTGACCCTCCCCTGTTCATGCTCTCTCTCTCTGTCTCAAAAATAAATAAACGTTAAAAAAAATTTTTTTTTTTTTTTAAAAGAATGCTCCTTTTTTAAAGTAAGCTGCGTGCTCAACATGGGGCATGAACTCACAACCCCTGAGATAAAGAGTCGTATGCTTTACTAACTGAGCCAGCCGGCTAGCCCCCCTCAAGAATGCCCCTTTAATCCAAAGTTATTGTGTAGTAGAAATGAATACTAGTTGAAATGATAGTGTTACTAATTGGCTTTGTGCTTTGTTTGAGAAAGAGCAAGAATTGCTGATTGATTGGAAAATATTTAAGGGATAGATTAAAACAGGATAAGGCAGAAAGCTGCCTAAACAAAATAAAGCTTTCTTGCTAATAATAAACTGTTAAGAGATGTAAGACAAGCACTTGGGATTGAAGTGGAGGGAGCAGAGTTAAGCTAGTTTCAGTCATAGTATAGAGGCTGATTTCTGAGACTAGAAAGCCCCCCCCAAAAAGACATTACCTGTTTTTATGTAGACAAGCGGGGGAACAGTCCAAAGATGGTATGTTGTAATTTTATGATTACCTAGGAATCTAATTAAAGTCACTTTTCCTTTTGTGTGTGTGTGTGTGTCTATTGATTTTGAGAGAGAGTGTATATACGTGGAGATGAGGGTCAGAGAGAGAGGGAGATAGAGACCCCCAAGCAGGCTCTGCGCTGACAGCACACCTCGGGGCTCAGTCCCGGTGAGATCATGACCTAAGCCAAAATCAAGAGTCGTACGCTTAACCGACTGAGCTACCCAGGCACACCTAATTAAAGTCAGTTATCATATTTTATGAATAAGTACAAAAACAAGTTTTTATATTAGTGTCAATGCCTATTAAATTCTACAGTGGAATTAGTAGTTCCCTAGAAAACTTTTTCTTTCTGAAGTGATTGATGCTAGTTGTGGCTGCTTGACTTGTTAATATTTACTATTTATTGCCTTATCTCTATCCGTGAATAGAGAGAATCTTTTTATTTTGAAAATGGCATCTTTTAGGACCTGCTTTGGTGATATTTCATAGAAGGTGCACAGAATTCCCTTCCTTTGAACAGTTTGGAATGCTATGGAAACTCAAATGAAATGGTATTGTCTTACAATTGTATCTTTTTTAAAGGCACGAACAAGGAAACTGAATATGTGTATTGCCGTTATGTAACATTAAGCATAACCTAGCTTACTTTTTAAATTATGGAATAGAAAGTTCATTTTACTTCTGGTACATGTACCTGGCTTTGCAGAGCACATATAGTCATGGGACTATATATATAATTTCTATTTTTTAAAAAACTTTCTATTTTAAATGATATACTTGCAAGATTATAGGCTCCTAAGAAGTTACATAGAGGTCCTATGTACCCATGACCTCACTTCACCTAGTGGTGGCATAAGACTAGTTTTTAAATCATTTGATGGACCTTCTTTGTCCTCTTTAAAAATTTTTTTCTTAATATGTATTTATTTTTGAGAGAGAGACAGAGACAGAGACAGACAGTGATCGGGGTAGGGGAGCAGAGAGAGGGAATCACAGAATCAGAAGCATGCTCCAGGCTCTGAGTTGTCAGCACAGAGCCTGATGCGGGGCTCAAACTCACAAACTGCAAAGTCATGACCTGATCCACAGTTGGATGCTTAACCGACTGAACCACCCAGGTGCCCCTGCTCTCTTTAATAAGTCTGTTTTGTGTTGTTTTTTTAAGATATCTAACTTTAGAAAGGACACCTGTATTGTGCCTGATTTTCTTTAGCTTTCAGAATTATGAAGTGTTCTGTAAGGATCCTGATGTCCCTATAGCTTTGTTTCTTTAGTACTTTATTCTCCCCTGTCCCTATTTTCAGATCAAACCATTGATTACGAAGGGGTTATGTCTCATCTCCTTTTCTGGTATATTTCTCCCCAGCTATCTAAAAGATATATAAGCCCCATTTTCCTTCTTAAATTGAAGAAGCATATTCAGTTAAATATTCACATTTCTTGTTTTGAGTTTATTTTGGTGGTGTTTGAAAACTTGAGTTTTTTTTTTTTTAACATTGTCTTTTTCTTCCCCCTTTTAGCCTGAAAATGAGATTTCTTCAGACTGTAATCATGTAAGTATGGATTTTCTAGAGTTCACTGTATACGCTTTATATGTGTGACAGGTTCAGGATGCTTTTCCTGTTATTCTGAGAAATATTATGTCTTCTTAGATTGCCTCCATCTTAACCACGATGATCGGCCTTATTTAAGGATCATGGTAAATCTGCAAATACCCTTCCATTCTAGAAACCAGCAGGTTTTGTCAAATAATATTTACGTACTTAAGTTTAAATTTTACTTCAGTTATAGCTACCATATGAAAATAATTGTTTCTCTGCTTATCAAGTTTACAACTTTAGAATTCCATATTTTAAAGTTGTTTTATTCAGTCATAATACAGTCACATACTATGTACCGTACACTGTGATAGAAACTACAGGCACCTACAAGTGAACACCTTGAAGACAGAGGCCTGTATTAGAGTTAGCGGAAAGAAAAGTGAATTTTGCTCAGGGGGGATTGATGTCAGGAAAGACTTAAAAGTGGAAATGAGACTTGAGTTGGGTCTTAAAAGAGGAGTGAGTAGTCCTATATCTGACAGTGCTGGAAGAAATCACTGTCACAGTGTAGAAGGCAGTTTGGAGGGCAGATGTAAGAGCAGAGAAGCAAGCTAGCTGCTTAGATTGACTGCTTATTCTAAAGAATGTGTAGATAGGTCAGAGATTCAAAGTAAAAATAAAACCACAGGAGTACTAGAAGAAAACATGAACACGAGGAAGGTGTTTTAAAACATGACAGAACATTAAGAACTATATTTGTAAAAAAAGATTGGTAAATTTGATTGCATTAAACAAACTCAAAAGATTTTATTTTTCCTTCAAAAATGTTAGGTATATTATGAAAAAGTATTTGCAACACCGATAAAAAGGCCTATATTCTTTAATAGAAAGCGCTGTTAATAGACACAGGCAACAGATATTTATATACTATTCACAGGTAAAGAAAAAGATGTCCAGTAAATAATGAAAAAGTTGATTCTCTCTTATAGTTAAAAGTGTGAAAATTAAAAGACAAATGAGTGCATTGTTTTCACCCATCTGATTAGCAAATATAAAAAAATTAATAAGTACACAGTATTGATGGGAATATGGGGATTTAAGCTCTCTAGCCCACTAATCAGCAAACTGCTACCCATTGGCCAAATCCAAACCACTGTTACACATAAAGTTTTATGGGAATGCTCCCACGCACATTCAGTTACATACACTGTCTTTGGTTGCCTTCCACGCCATAATGGAAAGGTTGAGTAGTTTCTACAGAGACTTTAGGTCCCTTGAAGTATAAAAGAAAAAGTGGCTAAATACCTCTCTAGCCTATGGATAGGACTATAAATATGAAAAACTTCTTTATAAAGCAGTCAACTTAAAACGTGTATATTCTTTGGCCTAGCATTTTTACTTCGAAGAATTTATGTATAGTTATACTTAAAAGAATGGATTCAGATGTGTCTATAAGATAGTATTTGTTGTGGCATTATTTATAAAGCATAAGATTGGGAATAAAATATCTGCCATAGGGGAAATCCCAGAAAGCAGCTTATCTGTGCCCTAGAACCCCAAAAGGCTTTGGGGGTTAGGAAGGATTTGACACTACTGAATAGGGGCCAAATAGTATACAGAAAACAGGAGAATTGACGTCCTTATAAAAAGAGAAGATTAGGACATAGACACAGAGGGAAGACCATGTGAAGATACAAAAAGATGATGGCCATCTACAAGCCAAGGAGAGAAGTCTCAGAAGAAATCAGTACTGCCAACACCTTGATCTCAGACCTCCAGACTCCAGAGTTGTGAGAAAATAAATCACTGTTGTTTAAGACACCAAGTCTGTGGTATTTTGATGGCAGTACTAGCAAAGTAATCCACTTTTGGGTCAGAATAGGATGCATTATAATTTTTCCCATTAAAGTTAATGGAACAAATTTTAAAAATTAAACAACTTTCCACCTAATAGGGAGTTCTGGAATGAGTTAGTGTTGTCAAGCAAGAGATAAGATTAGTTATGAACAGTTTTTAGGCCAATGCATTTGAAAATGTTTACCCAGTGAGCAAATTCCTAAAAAAACAAACTTAACCAAAACTAACACAGGAAGAAGTAGAAAATCTGAGTAACCTGTATTTACTTTAAAAAAATGAATCTGGGGGCGCCTGGGTGGCTCAGTCGGTTGAGCGTCCGACTTCGGCTCAGGTCATGATCTCACAGTCCGTGGGTTCGAGCCCCGCGTCGGGCTCTGTGCTGACCGCTCAGAGCCTGGAGCCTGTTTCAGATTCTGTGTCTCCCTCTCTCTCTGCCCCTCCCCCACTTGCACTCTGTCTCTCTCTGTCTCAAAAATAAATAAACATTAAAAAAAAAAAAAAAATGAATCTGGAGGTAAAAATCTTCCCATAAAGAAAACTCCAGGACCAGATGGATTTATTGTTTTGTTTTTGTTTTGTGTTTTTAAATAAACATTTAAGGAAAAAATAATACCAGTCAGTAATTAGAGATTACAATCACACCTGTCAGAATGACTGTTATCAAAAAGACTACAAATACCAAGTGCTGGTGAGGATGTGGAGCAAAGGGAATTCCCATGCACTGTTGGGGGGAATGTAAATTGGTGCAGTCACTATGGAAAATAGCATAGAGCTCCTCAAAAAATTAAAAATAGAGCTACCATACGATCCAGAAATTTCACTTTTGGGTGTTTATTCCAAGAAAATGAAAACACTGACTTGAAAAGATACGTGTACCTTCATGTTCATTACGGCATTACAGTAGCCAAGACATGGAAACAACTTAAGTGTCCATTGATGGATGAATGAATAAAGAAAATGTGATATATATACAGTGGACTATTATTCAGCTATAAAAAAGTATGAAATCTTGCCATTTGTGACAACATGGTGGGACCTTTGAAAGGCATTATGCTGAAGTGAAATAATGCTAAACATTATGGGTTTTTTTGTTGGTTTTTTTTTTTTTTTTAACATTATGTTAAAGTGAAACCCAGTGAGCTCTACTGAGTGCCTGGCGAAGCCTCCTGTCCCTGCCTCTTCTTTCCTGCTGGAGGTGGGGATCAGGCCAGGCAGGCTAGTTGTGGGTGTTTGGGACAGGGGCTGTCTTTTAAATTTTTATATTGTTGGGGTGCCTGGGTGGCTCAGTCAGTTAAGCATCCAGCTTTGGCTAGGGTCATGATCTCACGGTTTGTGGGTTTGAGCCCCATGTTGGGCTCTGTGCTGACAGCTCAGAGCCTGGATCTTGCTTAGGGTTCTGTGTCTCCTTCTCTCTCTGCTCCTCCCCCACTCGTGCGCTATCTCTGTCTCAAATATTAAATTTTTTCTTAAATTTTATATTGTTGTTTTTATTATTTGTAATTTGAACCCAGGGACTTGCACAGTTGTCGTCTTCCACCCAGAGGAGGAAGATCCGGGCGCTGCCTTCCCTCTTGTTGGCGGGGAGTTGGGGGACCTGGCACCTCAGCAGCCACCAAGACTGAGAGTCCATCCTGGCCTGGGCCAGAGCCGGGGAACTGGTACCCCCCCCAAACCCACCTGGACTCTCTGACCTCTGGGAGCCAAGCCGGCTCCTGTGTCAGCCCTCAGGGTCTCGCTTTCCAGACCCTGCCCCACAAGGCCTACTGGCCTCTGGACTGTTCCTGCAGGAGCCCCACCCTCCCCCAAGGGCTGTCTGCAAAGGCCTGTAGCCCCAGTAGTGCCCTGACCCCTTCTCCTCCACCCTTGGGCAGGGATAGAGTAAATGTTTGTATGGATTTCTTTTAAAAAAAGAACAAAAACAAAAACACTGGATGCTCCCTCTTCTGTGCTGAATCTAAATAAATTTAAAAATTAAATAAACTAAGCTCATAGTTACAGAGAACAGATTGGTGGTGGTTAGGGGAGTGGGACAAAGGATGAGAGAAATGAGTGAACTGTTTTTTGGTGGTTCAGTTTGTTTTTCTTTTTAATTTAAGTGACTTTTAAAATAGAAATTATGCCATAAGATAAAATACAACATAACTATCGGATGGATAAATTTGAGATAAGCCATTTAAAAAAAAAAAAGGAAAAAGGAAGGGTACCTGCCTGGCTCAGTTGGAAGAGCATGCGACTCTTGATCTCCAAATTCGTGAGTTCAAGCCCCACATTGAGTGTAGAGATTACTTAGATACATAAATCTTTAAAAAAGGAAAAAAAAGAAAAATGGGTAAGATAGTTGAACATCCATTTCCTAAAGATGATGGTTGAATGACCTATAAATACATGAAAAGGTACTCAACCTCATTAGTAATCAGGGAAATGGAAATTAAAACCTCAGTGATTCACCATTAGATAAATTGCCAGAATTGTAAAGACGGATGGTATCAGTACCAAGGATTGATGTGACTATGGAATAAGGAAATTTTCATGCATCGATAGTGATAATGTAAATTAGTATAACTACTTTTGAAGCTGCTTAGCATTTACGTACTAAAGCTGAACATAAGCATAATACATGATACAACCATTTCACTTCCAGATATTTATTAACTCAACAGGAATGTTTGTGTGTCATTTCAAGAATGTTTATAGCAGCTTATTTTAATAGTCCTGTGAGTGAAAGGTTAATAAAACCCTTTCCCTTTCCTCGTGAGAATTTGAATTCTACTCACTATGTAACTCAGATCTCTGGTGGTCTGGTAGTAGTAAAATACTGACTAAGATTTAAGGCAGTATAGGTCATGATGAAAATGATCCTAAATGGTACATTCTGTTTGGACCCGAAAGAACTGTAAGTGAATTGTAATTACTCGATAGGGGTGCCGTACTTGGGGCTTCCCTGAAGCGGTGACTCATACCTGAGTGTGTCCCTTGCAGAGACCCTGAAAACTTTGCCCAGAGGGTTGTTATAAGAGATAGTGGTTCCCACGGGGCATGAGTCTTCTAAGCCAAGGCTCCTCCCTGTGCCCGTTGCGAGTCTTTTCTTCTCACACCTGAGCTGTTATCTGGAGAGAACACACAGATGACTAAGCCGACTGCCGCCAGGGTTTCCCTGGCGCAATTGATGACAGTGTGTGGTTCCTGTCTGGTTCCTGTCCTGTCACCTGTGTTCTCTGGTGACAGTGTGTGGTTCCTGTCTTTTATCTAGCCTACTCCTTTGCACAGAACTCCACGCTCCAACTGCTGACTTCACATTTTTACTCTGCCTCATAGTCCTTTCTAGAACCAAACTCTCTACTTTTCCAGTTAGAGATTGGGGATTAATTGGTAATGACCATGGAGAAAAATAGGCCCATGAAATAAATGACTGTTAACTCTGTGACAGACTATAAGTGGAAGGAATGAAATAATAATGTTCTCTATAGCTCAGCATGTATACTTTTGTATAGCATCACTAATGTAAATACTCACCATCTGACATTATCATTTAACTATACTGGGAGAATTGGGATCAGGAAGAAGTATATAGAAGTTCATTCCTTGTCTTTTACCATATAAAGTTTTATAGAATATTACAGAATATCTAAAACTAACAAATCAAGAAATAGCAGTTAATTAGGTAGTTTAAAATTGTAGAGGTAATTTCTGTAAAAAAAAAAAAAAAAATCAGCAAAAGGAATTTGAAATATTTGTCTCTGGGGAGTTGGTAGGACTTCAGAAAAGGACTTGTCCGGAAACTGCTTGTTTTGATTTTTTAACTACTTATTCAACTAAACAAGATTTAAAAGTTGTAAGATGAATGGAAGAGGAAGTGGATAAAATGAGCTATACTTTTCAAGGAGCTTGGCTGTGAAGGAAGCTTTTTGCTTCACCCTCCACACCCAAAACTTGTCATTATCCCAAATACCTCGGATACATTGCATCTTCTCCCAGCCAGCAGTACATGGCTTTTAACTGGTCTGCTAACCTCCCCTCGTCTTGCCCTTCTCTGCACTGTGACCAGAGTTAAGCTTTTGAGTTCTCTGGTTAAAATTGTTGATTAGCTTCCCATTTCTTGTAAGGTAAAATACGCATTCTTTAATGTGATCTCTAATACACAGTGTGATCTGACCCCTGCCTGCAACCTGCCAGCCCCAGCTTTCATCCCTCAACTGCAGCCGTTCTGAACTGTGGATGTCCCCAGAAGTTATTATTGCGCTCTCTGTGCTCTCTAGCTTTGTACTCCTAGAACCCCAATCTCCCACCTGACAAAATTCCTTCTTATTCTTGGGGATCAAGCCCAGTATAACTTGGTCTTTGCTTCCCACACCTGCCCTTCCTCCACATTCACTGAGCTGTATTCTTCCTTTGTATTCCCATAATATCTTCTGCATGCATCTGGTATCAGATTTATCACTATATATATATACACATGTATATGTATATGTATATATATATACATATATATATACATATATATATACATAATTATTTTCTTCTCAGTCTGACTCTTTCAAATCTTTTGGCTCCTGTGGTTGAGCTCCTTGAATGCCGAGACGGTGGCTTTTTTCCTTCATTCTTCTCAATTTTGTCACCTAGCTGGATTCCAGATTATAGCAGTTACTCAATATGTGTCTGGGTGAGGGAGATGGGTATGTAGATGAATTAAAAGTGAACATCTTATGTTTAAGAAAGTTGAAGCTGAAATGCATTCTGCTAACTGATAGCACTTATTGTCAGTTGCACTTATTTTTCTTAGTTGATTATAACCACTCAGGAGAGGACATTTGTCAAGTATGGTATGAGTAATCCACTGTCAGTAATGAAGTGTGCAATGTGTGTTTTCTAGAGGAAAAGATACTGGTGGCTTCGTGTGCTAAATTCCCTTTCTACTTAGAGTAATAATCATTACTAGGTCATGTTAAAAATAAAAGAGCAGGGGGTGCCTGGGTGGTTCATTTGGTTAAATGACTCTTGATTTTGGCTCAGGTCCTTATCTCACGATTCGTGGGTTCATGCCCCAAGGAGGGCTCTGTGCTGACAGGGTGGAACCTGCTTGGGATTCTCTCCATCCCACCCACCCCCCCATCTCTCTCTGCCCCTCCCCCTTCAAATAAATAAACTTTTTTTTCTAAATGTTTGTTTCTTTTTGAAAGAGAGAGCACGAGTAAGGGAGGGGCAGAGAGAGAGGGGGGTGGGGATAGAGGATCCAAAAGTGGGTTTCGTGCTGACAGTAGCAAGTCCCTTGTGGGGATTGAACTCAATCTCATTGAACCATGAGATCATGATGTAAGCCAGAGTCATGCTCAACTGACAGAGCCACCCAGGTGCCCCAATAAATAAACTTTAAAATATAAAAGAGCAGGAAATAGATTAATGGTTGCCAAAGAATGGGAGCAGGAAGGATGAGGAGTGACAAAGTGAGTGTAGGGTTTCTGTTTGGGGTGATGAGCGTGTCCTAGAATTAGAAAATGGTGATGTTGTACCACCTCTGAATACACTGAAAACCACTGAATTGTACACTTTAAAGTGGTGGCTTTTATAGTATGTGAATTCTTTCTCAAAGTAAAAGAAAGAAAAATAAAGGATGAGGGGTGCCAAATTAAAAGTTAAAGACATTTCAGAAGATCTAAGTGATTATTTAAATGGCTTTGACAAAAAATCAGTTTCTAGCCCATCATAGGACATCTGAGTTTGCATAAAAGTAAGGAAGCAATCTGTGGTTTGTATTTTATAATTTTTCTGTCATTTCTTGCTGTTTACTCTAAATCCTTGAGCTATCAGACAGCTTTTCTTGCTTGCTTGCTTGTTCTTTCCTTCCTTCCTTCCTTCCTTCCTTCCTTCCTTCCTTCCTTCCTCTCTTTGTCTTTCTGTTTTCTTCTTTCTTTCTCTCTCTCTTTCTCTCATTCTTTCTTTCCCTCTTTCTCTTTCTTTCTTTCTTTCTTTCTGAAAGAAATGGCATTGAGTCAGCTACAAGTCACTCAATAAGGAGGGAAATTTTTAATCTATCTTTGGTTAGATATACATACAGAATATTAGAATGTTCTTAATGTTAAAAGAAGAGTGTTGCTTTAATTTTAAAATATAAAATTTAATGACCAAGTAGTATGGACTGAATTAATAGATAATTGTAAAATGTGTTTGTCTAAATTCTGACCTTGTCTTTTGATTCACTGGATTCATCTTTGCTTGTGAGGAACCAGGAGGCCCAAGATTTCTTCAGTTAGAGCTAAGCTTCTGTTATACCCCTTCTCAGTTTGGCCTCATATGTCCTGTTGTTTGAACTTGTCACTCATAATGGTATAAGTTTGTTCTTTTGTATATCTATTAAACAAATATTTGTTGATACCTATGTGTTCCATCATTCCCTCTTCAGGGCACTGGGCATACACTGTGCTGAACAAGGCAGAAGTTCGTCCTCTTAGAGATTTTGTTATAGATGGTGGCCAGATTCTACTCCTTTTTTTTTCTAAAAACTCACTTATTGATGAGAGTCGAGAGATTAGAGCTTTTTGCTGGCTTTTTTTTTTTTTTTTTTTTGCGAGAAGAGGAGCAGAAATCCCACTCATTTTTCATGTTTTATTTATTCACAAAATTTTCTTTAGTATTCCTATACAGAATTAACTGCTTATTTCTGTATTGTTCCTAACACAGGTTATATAAGACTGTTCTCGGGGCGCCTGGGTGGCGCAGTCGGTTAAGCGTCCGACTTCAGCCAGGTCACGATCTCGCGGTCCGTGAGTTCGAGCCCCGCGTCAGGCTCTGGGCTGATGGCTCGGAGCCTGGAGCCTGTTTCCGATTCTGTGTCTACCTCTCTCTGCGCCCCTCCCCCGTTCATGCTCTGTCTCTCTCTGTCCCAAAAATAAATTAAAAAAAAAAAAAAAAAAAAAAAAAAGACTGTTCTCCTTCTAAAAAGCAGATCTGGTCATGTCATTCCCTTTCCCTTTAGTGACTCCCTGTTATTCTCAGGTTGGAGCTCAGACATAGCTTATTAGGGGTTTATGATCTGGCCTTGGGCTGCCTCTCCAGAGTCAGTCTTCCACTGGACTCGCGTTCCTCTGGCATGCCCTGCATCACTTTCAGCGAGCTTCTGTGCATCCTGTTTCGTTTACCTAATAAAATAGTCTTCTCCTTACCCCTTTACTATGGCTAACTGCTTGTGTTTCAGGTTTTGTCTTAGATAGCACTTTCTATGGTAAACTTTACTGGACCAAATGCCCCAACGCAGTCTCGGGTACTCCTTCCCTGTACTGTTGTGGTACGTTGTGTTGCTGTTAATCAAATACTTGCAGTACTTTGCCATTGACCATAGCCACCACTGGACAGTCTTTGTCTTTCTCCTCTTGTTTTAACTTCCAGCTCCTAAAACGGTACATACTCAGAACATTTTTTTCTATTTCCTGTAATAGCCTATGAAGACCTTGAGTTTAGACTTGTGTGGTAGATCATAAGTGCTAACCAGATGTTTGAGTGAATCAGTGAGTGATTGAGTGCATTGTTTAGTCTTGGAATATAGGAGAAAGACTTGTGAACTGCTTCTCCCTCCCCCAATCTCTCCATTTTCAGCATCCTACAAAGTCCCTGCTCTGTCTCTCCAGCTGAGCCTAGAATAAGGGATCCTTTTGGCTACTTTTCAGAAAATGAGTCATATATTGGAAAAATTTTAAGTAAAGCTGCAAAGCTAAGGTAATATTAAGCCCTCACCTGTGAACAGTAATGGCTTTAGATATTTTGCAGTTTAAAACATGTTAAAACAGTTGTGTAAAGTAGACCTTATGGTGTGTATGTCAAGACAAGGTAGAATTTTAAAGGAATAAAGATAGGAAAGGAATTTTAAAGGAATAAAGGAAACTAGATTCTGGGCATCTCTCCTTCATAAAACTGATCTATGAAAGCACCGTGGATTGTGAAATCTGCAACTAAAGCTACCAAATCTCAGCTTCAGGGTTATACTTTTAATAGGCTTAATAAAATTTAGCTTGTACAACTTTATTAATGTTTTCTCTGAAAACCTTACCAGAGATACTAATTGCAGTTTTTCTTGACTTAAAAAAAATTGTTCTTAAGTGAAAAAATAAACAAGTATGTCTGAGTGGTAATATTTTATTTTGTCTGCACATTTTTTTAAATGTTTATTTATTTTGAGTGAGAGGGTGAGCAGGGGAGGGGCAGAGAGAGAGGGAGACACAGAATCTGAAGCAAGCTCCAGGCTCTGACCTGTCAGCACAGAGCCCGACATGGGGCTTGAACTCTCAAGTCGAGCTGTGAGATCATGACCTGAGCTAAAGTGGGACCAACTGAGCCATCCAGGTGCCCTTGTCTGCACATTTTTTTTAAAGAGAGAGAGAGCATGTGTGCATGTGCCTACGTGAACCGGGGAGGCCCAGAGAAGAGAGACAGAAAACCCAGCAGGCTCTAAGCCATCAACACAGAGCCTGATGAGGGGCTCAGACTCACCAACTGTGAGATCATGACCTGAACCAAAAGTAAGAGTAGGACACTTAAGCAACTGAGCCACGCAGGTGCCCTCATTTTTTTTCCCTTTTATCTGTAAACAAAATGACATTTTTATCTTACTTTTCTTTTTCTTTTTTTTTAAAGATATAATTTTTTTAAGTCATCTCTACCCAACGTCGGCTCAAAGTCACAACCCCAAGACCAAGAGTTGCATGCTCTACTGACTGAGCCAGCCAGGCACCCCTCTTACTTTACTTTTCATTAACTGAATATGCTTTTATCTGACTCTGTGTAATGGACTTTTGTCACTTACGGTAACCATTGATGGAAAATTTCATACTATTTTAACTGCAGTGTTTTGTTTGTTTTTTTTCTCTTATACCTAGTTGTTGTGGAATTACAAGCTGAATCTAACTACAGACCCCAAATTTGAATCTGTGGCCAGAGAGGTTTGCAAATCTACCATATCAGAGGTAGGTTGTGACAGAATTTTGTGGGTATTTAATGGCTTAGAAGAGAAAATTACATCTGTTGACCAGACGAGTCATTAAGGGAGGAATAACTGACTCAGTTACTTTACTTTTCTTGGAATTCACACCTACATTGTCTGAGAGAGGCCACTGCAGTGGGGAGTATAACTAGCCTCCTGTATTCACCTACAGTTACAGTAGGACGCTATTGATTCAGACACATTGGAAATCAGGCTCCGTTGGTCCCCAGATGGAGGACACAACTGCCTCTGTCATCAGTGCTGCGGTCACACTTTTTACAATCTGCTGATGTCTGAAGCATATCAAAATGGTCTCCCCAAGAGGCTTATCAACGTTTCTGAGTTACACGTTTGGATCAATTGGACCACAGAGGCATATGCTTCAAATAATAGGAGTTAGCATTAAAAAGGTTTGTGGAAGGATTGTGTATGTTGTTTTAGTTAGATGTTGAGTATAAAAATAAAAATAATGAAAATAGTATAGCATTGTATGGGTGCTAATTGGGGAAACTTTTCAACTGTCTTGGTTCAACAGATGATATTAGTGAAAATTGTGGTATTGAAATTTTTATTTTATTTTTTGGCATCAGTGATAGGAATTTCAAAAAGCCAGAGATTTCTGCATACTGAAGTATAAGAATCACAAAGAACAGTTGCTGTTTTTCCACCTCAAGTTAATAATTGTACATTTTGCAACATCTAGATCTGCCCTCAAACTACCCTACTGATGACTCAATTCAGGACCACTTTCTTAGCTCTAAGGGTTCTTAGCAGGACCACCCTCTTCCAACCAGATAAGCCCTCAGCTTTGTTCCTCAATTACATCATTACGGGACCCTGTTTAGAATCTGTTTGCTTCCTCACACCTTCTAATACTGGATCTGATATGTTTTATTCTTTTAAAGCAGTTAGCCTTCTTCATAGTTACCTTGGGGCTTCAGAACAGAATAGCGTATCTTTGAAAACATTGGGCTTCGGCTTTAGTATTACACACCTCATAGTCCCTTAGCTAGCTATATGGTTAGCTGTTTATACCACTTTGATTGCCTTGTGGAAATTTTGCCCAGAGTCTCTGCATATTCATCAGAATAATTTCACTCTTGGCTGGCTTATAAAAGATATATATACGTATAATTGGTTTTCTTATAATGGGTATGTAATAATGGTTCTCTTGTAACCTTTTGGGGTGTTGTGGTTTTGTCAAAGATTTCAAGTAAAAACTGGAATTTATCCCTCCCTAGAAGGGAGATTATACTGGAATCAGGAAAATTAAAATCAGGAAGAACCTAATTGCCAACAAAATGTTTTATTCTGCATCTCTCTCCTATCTTCTTTCTTGCAATCCTATTTGCAAGGAGAAAAACAGCATCACAAGAATACCTGCAAATTGCAAACCCAACTTATTTACTCTGTAGTTGAAGCAAATACTGCTCGCTTCCTGCTTTCCTCCTGCTTCATGTCAAAAACAGAGTGACAGCAGCATTTTTCTAATGGCACCTTATGAATCTGCTCCCCAGCCGCTTCAGAGTTTACTCCCATTCATAAATATGTTGATGATTTATTGCGGTTCTTGCTGTTAATCTTAGAAATTTTCCTTCTGTCTTATTAAACTTCTAACCAATGGAATGGCTGAAGGAAAGCATAATCTTCTGAATCAAACACCATGCCCTATTGTAACTGGTGGTGAACTAAAATACAAATAGGTACTCAGTCTCTGTGCTTCAGTAAAATCTCAAGTGATTAAAGCTAAATACACATTTATTTTCTTATTGGGGCTCCAGTTCAAAATGTGCTCCTGGCTTTTCTTCAGATTTATAAACTTGATTGCCCAGTATAAGGGCTGTATTGAACTCTTGCACTTTATTCAGTTTTAAAACCCAGGTGTCTGCCACTGGTTTTGTGTTCTTACACAGGCTTTTCGTTGGTTGAATTACAAATGCCTTCCTTTCACTTTTGAAACTTTTGTTTTACTCAAAACAAAACAAGCCTTTTTCCTGGAAATACATTCATGACCCTCTTTTTTAGGCATCTCCCAAAAAAAAAAAAACAAAAACAAAAAAACAAAAAACCTCAGGGTTAAGTTGAAAGAGTTGCATTCATCTTGATTGTTGAAGGTCTCTGCTGCCTCTTGAAGCCAGAGTTAGACTATTTACTTAAATTCTCAAGTTTGCTTCTTTAAAAGTAAACAGTCTTCTGTCTTGAACAGAGTGTCTGACTTGATCTGGATTTGATACAAGAATTAGACATGAAGAGACCTAGTGGGCTATAGGATGATGTGTGTGTGGTGTATTTGTTTTGCCCTCTATACATATTTACGATAAGTGTGATAGTAGAGAATGGTCTCTATTGGTTTCAAAAAACCAGTAAAACATTCTCTTCCCATTTATAGTAAAAATAAAAATTTACATTTGGGCCCCTTACTCTTGTCGAAACTACCATTTTTGTTTGTTTTTAATTTCTTCAAATGCAGTAGGATTTTTGCAAACAACTTTCCCCATTTTATAATTCAAGCTTACAACCCTATAAGTAGATTTTACTCTTTTAGGACTGAATTTCAGCATTTTTTGGCTAGTTTGCTTCATTAGCACTTGTGGTTTGGGGTGCACTTTGCAGGAACAGTAACCATGTGGAATTACTCTGTGCTTGATCCTCTAGAACATGTTGTCTAAACCACCCAAATTAGATTTGCAGTGGCCTTCCCCTTCTCAGACTTTTTGCCAGACTGCACTGAGCATCATTTTAAACATGTTTGTGTTCCAGACCACAGTGGCGAAGCTGGGACTCTACTAAAGTTCAAAAACACATGTCCAAATCCACAGTTAATTCAGAACACATTAATGTCATATCAAGAAGTAATATTATGCCTTCCTGCCTCCCTCCTTTTGGCCATTAGTTTTCCCTGACAGTAATGGTTTGCTGTGTAGCTTGACTTGGGACATGGTACTAGACTTCACTTCTGCACCTGTTTTCCAGACCTGTTTCCCAGATTAATCTCACTGTCCATTGTCTTCTTTGCGTGGATAAAGGAACTTTTCAGTACAGCCATTCTGAAGCTGTAGATGTTAGAAGCTCTTTTTATTTATATCTCAATAAAGCTGAAATTGTAAAAATTTCTTGCAAAACACATTTCGCGGGTATTTCCTAGAGAGTACAACGATCTGAATATGTCCGCCACTATTTTCTTTAAAATAAATGTATTTCTAAGTGTTTTCCTCTTTTTCTCCCAAATACAGAGATGGGAAATCAATAAGAAAATATCACACATTCTCTCTTTTATAAAAGTTACATGATAGGAAAATAAAATACTTGTGTAAAACAGCCACTTTCTTTGGAGCAGATTAAAGAATGTGCTGATGAACCAGTTGGAAAAGGTTACTTGGTTTCCTGCTTGGTGGATCACCGAGGCAATATCACTGAATACCAGTGTCACCAATACATCACCAAGATGACGGCCATCATTTTCAGTGATTACCGTCTAATCTGTGGCTTCATGGATGACTGCAAAAATGACATCAACATTCTGAAATGTGGCAGTATTCGGCTTGGAGAAAAGGTATCTACTATACTGGCTTCATCAAAGGGGTCCTGCAAACTTGATGAATGTAAAGTGTTGTATAACTGGCACGGGAAAAATTTAGGGCTGGAGATGGCCTTGAAGTAGAGGTCCAGACAGCCCTCAGATCTAAGGCTCGTTAACCTGTGAATGCATTTCGTTTGTTTGTGTTTCAGTACTGTGTGGGGAAGCAGAGGAATTAATATCAGCCAAGAGTAGTGTCATCTTCAAAATACTAAACCACTTGCCGGGTACCTGTATTGTTCCTTGCCAGAGCATTTTGTCGTCTGTAGGCAAAGTGGTTGGATTAGAAGAGACTTGAATTTTCTAACATTTCTCTGCAAATACCTTATTGCTGCTATAAAAAAAAAATTACTTAGTAAGCATACTGCTACAAAAGAAGATATTTAAATATTAGAAAAGTTTAAGGTACATAAAGGTACTTTGGGCTTCTGACAAGAAAGGTACTCTATAAATGTGATCTGTTGTTATCTTTCTCTCAAAAGAACTAGTTTTAGTAAAGATAGGAAAGAAAATAACTACCTAGCTAATTTCTTCTTTCTTAATTATATCTGGTCTTCCTTTTGTTCCTATGAATCTGTTGTCCAGGGGGTCATAATGGAGGTTTGGCCAGGTTTATTCTGAAGTTGTTGGCTCAGCAAAATGAAGGAAACTCCTGAGAAGTAACAGCTGCCGAGGGAGAGGTGGTCTGAGGCATATGTCTGGCATCAGCTATTAATTGCCACTGCTCATTAATCTGCTCTTTAGGAAATAGGATAGAAAATAAAACCCCTTTGTCGCTTTGCCCTCTATTTGTTCATTGTCCCGTGGTTTGCGGGCTTCTGTCACTGACCAAGGGGGCCTGGTGTTAGAATGCCAGAGCTGCACACACCAGTTCAGTGGAAGCTTTTAGTGCTGGTTCTTACCTGGCTGTCACCAAATAACTTTTCCTTCCCACCAGCACAGGGCTCTGGCCCTTTCACAGGGCACCTCTGAGTCAGTCTTGAAAGTGCTGTGAATTTGGCGTACAGCTTTTGGCAGCTAAAGAAAGGCCAGTTTTAATCAAGAAGGCAGATTTTTTTCCTTCCCAGCAGACTCTAGAAATGGCACAAAAGCACTTAAGCTACCCTAATTATTCAGGAAGCGCCTCTGCCTTTATTTAGGGTGTGAGCGATTATTTCCAGTTCCATATCTCACTCTTTTTAAAATCTTCACGTAAGTGTCCTAGACACATTTTTTTAGGAATCAGTGATGACACTTTTCCATATTTGTGATTAGTGGTCCACACCGTAGAGTAGACCATTACGATTCATCTCTCTTTGTAGTAGTTTTTCCTTTTGACACCAAGGTAGTTGCTGTTTAGCGTCCCTCCCCCTGGCAATCTGAATTGTCAGAATAAAACCTGCTTTCAACTGCATATATGAGTTACTAAGTTTCAGTGACTGAGACGATCGCAGAACACAGTAGTACTAGAGCCCAAAGACAGGACAGTGAGGACTATTTGCCCAGCTTTGTTAAAATAACAGAAACACTTCTATGGATCATCAGGCTGCGCATTTTTGTCATGGTTATCTTTTGCCATGCCTACTGCTTAGGTGAATTTCTGTTTATATCAGATCCCTATCCTAGCATCAAAGACTTTCTTCTGTATTTCGAGGACAAGAAGATAGATTCACACCTGCACTCGAAAAAGCATGCTCGCTCCTATATAATCCACTCTGGTACTGCAGCCAAGTTTAAAAAGGAGGGAGGCAGGTCTTTAGCCTTTCTTGGCTTTTCTAAATGGTAGTTTCCTTTTCTGAAGCCAGTTATTTAGATATGCAGATTATCCTGAAAATTAATGAATCAGCTTCTGACCACAGAAGAAAATAGGCTCATCAGTTTCATATTTGCCAATGAAGCTTGCAAATTCCTCTGTGACTGGCTTTGAACTGACTTCCTCCAATGGTCAGAGGAAAGGGGTCATGGTTAATCTGTACCCTGCCTCTGTATGAATATAGAAAAGTCATGATTTTAAAACTATTATTTTTTTCAAAACGTTAGTATATATAAATTTGAGAACAAAGATTATGAATTTTTTTATAATGTTTATTTTTTGAGACTGAGAGAGCATGAGCAGGGATGGAGAAGAGAGAGAGGGAGACAGAGTCTGAAGCAGGCTCCATGCTGTCAGCACAGAGCCCGATGTGGGGCTTGAACTCACAAACCACAAAGACCATGACCCGAGCCGAAATCAAGAGTCGGATGCCTAACTGACTGAGTCACCCAGACGCCCCAACAAAGACTATATATTAATAACATTTTTTTCTGAACAAACACAGTTAAAATGAAAGGGCAGATCATCTGAAGAAAAAGTACGGTGTATCATCCATTATAGGAACTTAATTAAAGAAATGTGCCACATTATTACTACTTTTAGACTTTTCATTCAGTAGTTAAATAATTTTATCATTCCCTGCTTTTAACCAACTACTTTGAACATGTTTGGACGGTCTTTTTCTCTCTTTGTCTAGTAAGGAAGATCACAGAGGACACCAAAATATTGAAATAGAGAATGGTTTATAGCAGAAATGAAAACTGAGTTCTTCCCTACCTTTTTGAGATTAATGTTATTTTTCTCTGTTCTTAACAAAAAAAAAAAAAAGGACAAGGTTTATGGGGAAGAAAAGATACTACCTATCAAATTGCTAAAAACTGATCAGGACACTTAGCAGTAGTTTTAAGACCTTTGTCTCACCACAGAACTTTTAAAGTTTCATTTTAAGTCCATTAGCAAGATCATTTGTTTCTCAGTGTTAAGCCTATATATTAGTAACGTAACCTTTTTTAACCTAAGTAATTTTATTTTCCTGTCAATGGTGTGCCACTGTGCAGTTTTCCTCCCTTGCTTTCATTCTTATTCTGGAATTAGCCATACAGTCTTCTTTTCAAATATTTACATACATTTCAGTTATAAAAGTAAAACGGGCTAGACTGAAAAGCTCAGAGCCTCTGGGGAACCAATAAGAATACTTGAAATATCTTTATTTGAAAAAATTGTCTATCTAAAGTTAAGATGAATGAAAACCTCTAATGGAGATGATGTTATAGCCCAGTACCAATATGTGGTGCTACAATTGCTATAATTATGATTAAATCTTAGATTCCTTAGGGGGTCTTAAACCCAGATGCTGCTGCCTTTATTTAAATCCAAGAAGAAGCAAATGGAACCATTAGGAAATATAACAGCCCTAAATAGATAATCTTACTGATGGCACATTTAAAACCATTACAAACCCTGAGTATACAGGGAAACACTTAAGACTCATTACACGGAAGTCATTTCTTTACCCTGTGACCCAAGACTAAAGACTAAATATAAATCAAGAGTTGACTCTCAGGGGGCGCCTGGGTGGCTGAGTCGGTTAAGCGTCCAACTCTTGATTTCAGCTCAGGTCATGATCTCACGGTTTCATGAGTTCAAGCCCCGTGTTGGGTTCTGTGTGCTGACCATCCAGAGCCTGCTTGAGATTCTCTTGTGTCCCTCTGTCTCTGCCCCTTCCCCGCGCACGCACACACGCATGCACACACACACACACACACACACTCTCTCTCTCTCTCTCTCTCTCTCTCTCTCTCTCAAAAAAAAAAAAAGAGAAAAGTTGACTATCAGATTATTATTTTCATGTTTATATGATTAAGACCTAGTTGCTAGCAGCCACCTAATTAAGTTAATGGGCTACTCAACTTTGGTAAAGGATCTTGTTTTGTTTTACAAAATAAAATCATGTTTATAATAATCTTTTATATACTCTGAATAGTAAGTGACTGAGGTTTCTGGCCAAGCCTTTGTTATCATAGGTTTGTTTCTCCTTTGGAAAGTGGAACATGTAGGCCTTGCTTAAATGGGCCCTAGTCAAACCTGAGTGTCACTCATGATTTAGGAAGAAAAAATGAGCCTTATTCCAGATTTCTGGGGTTTGTGTCAACTTTTCTCTCTGTCCTTATCTTTTTGTCACTTCTCTTGGAGTTCTGTTTACCTATTCAGAAGTGCTCTTTAAAAAACCTTCTTGGTCCTCTTGGGTTTTTAAGCATGGGATAGAATCATACAGCTAGTGAGCAAGGTTCAGGTACAGATAGAGAATAGGAGGCATGAGAATCTGCTAGTAGAGTGTGCTTCCAAATCTTTTTTGGGTCAGCACACCTTTTGAAAATTTAATGAAAACTGTGAACCCTCCTCAGGAAAAATCTACAACATCCACATACAGATTATAGGAATATCCTAGAACCCCAAGGTCTGGAAAAATAAATGATGGACTGTTAGCTAGGCACCTTCCCTTCTGCAACTCAAGACAAGTTGATAAACTCTAGGCCTGTATTTACTCCTCTGCACAAGAGGTACCACAGCTCTTACCCCTCTCCACAGCTATAATGGGAGACAACTTGGACATTTTTCTGGAAATAATTTAGAAATTAATGTGCTATATAGAACAAATCGCATTACAACAAAGTAGAAAAAAAAAACCACAATTTTTTTTGTTGAATTGAAATTTCGCTTAAAGTAGATGTTTCCCTGCTTGTTTTAGGAATCGTTTTATTATGTACAGATGATTTCATAGATATGGTATTTTACTCTAACAAGATTGTGTGTATAAATAAAAAATAGCGGGGCGCCTGGGTGGCTCAGTCGGTTAAGCGTCCGACTTTGGCTCAGGTCACGATCTCGCGGTCCGCGGGTTCGAGCCCCGCGTCAGGCTCTGGGCTGATGGCTCAGAGCCTGGAGCCTGCTTCCGATTCTGTGTTTCCCTCTCTCTCTGCCCCTCCCCTGTTCATGCTGTGTCTCTCTCTGTCTGAAAAATAAATAAAAGTAAAAAAAAAAAAAAAATTAAAAAAATAGCATATACTTCCTACTGCTTGGTTTGTTGTATTTATGGTTATACCTGTCACGTTTTTGAGCCATATCTTCAGAGTATAGCAGATTAGGACTCCTGAATAAAAAATATTTAGGGGAAATTTCTCATATTTTTAGTGAATGGATGCTTGTGGTTGCCATGGGGATGGTGCGATACACAATTAAAGATAATTGGATGGTTTTAGGAGAGCTCTCAAAAGCAGTTTGTATAAAAGGTGGTAATCTCATTAAATCTCATTAGGATAGGGGCGCCTGGGTGGCGCAGTCGGTTAAGCGTCCGACTTCAGCCAGGTCACGATCTCGCGGTCCGTGAGTTCGAGCCCCGCGTCAGGCTCTGGGCTGATGGCTCAGAGCCTGGAGCCTGATTCCGATTCTGTGTCTCCCTCTCTCTCTGCCCCTCCCCCGTTCATGCTCTGTCTCTCTCTGTCCCAAAAATAAATAAAAACCGTTGAAAAAAAAATTAAAAAAAAAAAAAATCTCATTAGGATAAATCCAAAACATCAAAGTGAGTATTACACTATAAATTGTACGTATTGGGGTCTTTGTGGACAGTATAGAGTAGAAAAATGAGAAGGAGGGTCTCTGTAACATCTTTTCTCAGTGGCTTTTGTGGTTTGCTTTTTTTTTTTTTTTTCCCCAACTTGACTATTGGGGAAATACCTCACCTTTGAGGTAGACGAACAGAGATTTCTGCAGTGTTATTTCAACATTGACATGAACCACAATCAGAACGTGGAGCTAATGTAAATTCTTAAAACTTTTCTGACATTTTAAACTTAAAGAATTCAGGTTTCTGTTTCTTTCTTTTTTTTAATGTTTATTTTATTTTTGAGAGAGAGAGAGAGCGAGAGCTTATGTGCGAGCTGGGGAGGGACAAAGAAGGAGGAAGACACAGAACCCGAAGCAGGTTCCAAGGCTCTGAGCTGTCAACACTCACAAGCCCGAGATCATGACCTGGGCTGAAGTCAGACACTTAACCAAGTGAGCCACCCGGGCACTCCCTCGGGTTTCTATTTCTAGTGCTAACTTAACTGTACTTAAATCTCCCAGGATCTCTCTTTCCATTTGTAGTGTGCAAGTATTCCATTGTAACAGAAGACTGTTGAGGACATTTTCTGTAACTTCCACAGTGTGGTTGGTTCCCAGGGTGGTTGGTTCCCACCTGATTTCTCAACAGAACGTGAATAAGCCAACTATATATTGAATTGAGAATTTTTTTTTTTAAAGCAAATGATGTTTATTTGAAACTCATTGTGGTGAGAGTTTTACAATATTAGTATCCTTGCTGTTTTAGGATGCACATTCACAAGGTGAGGTGGTATCATGCTTGGAAAAGGGCCTGGTGAAGGAAGCCGAAGAGAGAGATCCCAAGATTCAAGTCTCTGAACTCTGCAAGAAAGCCATTCTGCGGGTGGCTGAGCTGTCCTCAGATGACTTTCATCTAGACCGGCATTTATATTTTGCTTGCCGAGATGATCGGGAGCGTTTTTGTGAAAATGTGAGTCAGCTCAGAAACTGCTCTTCTCTTTAAAATATTTTTTAATACTTTAGTCCAAAACAAAATAAACCACACACTCTCCTGTGCACATAAGGCACTGAAAGGGAAGGTGGAGTTGGTCCCAGGATAACAGAGACTGATGGAATCCTATTCATACCTATTTCGTGGCTAAAACTACCATATTACATGTTATTTGTTTTGGGCTAAGATAAACAAAACAGCAGGTGGCTATCTTTTAAAATGAAATCCTTGATTGCTATCTGCAGACCTTCTAGAAAAACTTGCTAACACATGAAATGGAAGAGTCTCCATTCTTACAACAAAGAACTGAGAGTGACTTGTGTACATTTCCACCCTCTGCTGTTTTGAATAAGCAGTTTTAGCCATCAGAGCCACTGATTATGAGTTTTATTGGCTCCAACATAATGTAAGAAGAGACTGACAAGACACTTCTCTTGGTTCCCTGAGTAACATTATATCTGGGAACAAAGGACAGTAGCCAAGCATCATGGGAAATTTTTTTTCATCTTTCCTGCAATCACCATTTTCTTCCAAAGGCCACTAAATGTTATAAATGGCTGAGCCATTTGTTCAGAAGTGCTCACCATTCTAATAATTTAACAGGAGGTTCTGTATAAGGTTGTGGATAGGGCCCAGCATAACTACTCAGCTGATTGTTACCATCCTCATCATCATGTGTGTGTTCCATCTTACAGACGCAAGCTGGTGAAGGCAGAGTGTATAAATGCCTCTTTAACCATAAGTTTGAAGAATCCATGAGTGAGAAGGTCAGTATTATTTTGAAATACACCAGTATTTTATTCATTTCTTAAAGTTTTCTCAAATCCTCTCAAATAATATTCTTATAAACTCATTACCAGGATATAAATGATAAAGCTTACCCTTTTCAGAGGAGAGACACTTGGCTTTCAGTAGAGAACCAAAGCATATTTTGCTTAAGCCCAGAAAATGAAGCCTTGTGATATCTAGATACCGGGAAGCCAGTTGAGAATCAATTTTGGAAGTAAAGTTGGAGAATTTTGTATCACGGTCACATTGAAGCCAGCCTCACATACTCAGGAAGTTTAGGCTAACCAAACCAATGTGCTTTGCAGGTAATTAGCTATTTAATTTTTCGGCAGCTCTCATTAAGCATTCTCATTACCATTAGTCTGCTGTTCCTGGATAAATGCAAGAATCTTTTATGACTTTTAAAAGAATAATTATTCTTGGTTTTGCTCTCCTGCCATTTACTGTCATATGCAGCTGAAGAAATGTTTCATTTCAGTTGCTTATATAATTTACTATTGAATAATTATATTTTAAAAGCATAGAATGTAACTTACAGAGTGCTCTGTCAGTTGCCACTTTGATTCTTGTGAAATTTACTTTAGGGATATTGTTGAAGAGGAAAAGCATACTTTGTCAAGCTAATGTATTAGAATCTACCAAGTATGTTTTTAGGTACTGTTGCAGCAACAATCAGTAATTCACTGTAGAATTCCAAGGGTTTCTCCATCCACTTATCCCTGCCTCTTACCCCAGCACACTTGTGTTCACTTTTAGCCAAACTTAAAGGTAGGCATTTTGGTAACAACTGCAGTTGTTGACATACCCTTGACCGTGAGCCTCTGCTTGTATGTGTGAGCAGCCGAACCACCTGAGTGGTCTTACTCTTTGCTACACTCTTTATTCAGTGTCGAGAAGCACTAACAACCCGCCAGAAGCTGATTGCCCAGGATTATAAAGTCAGTTATTCATTGGCCAAATCCTGTAAGAGTGACTTGAAGAAATACCGGTGTAATGTGGAGAACCTTCCACGGTCTCGGGAAGCAAGGCTCTCCTACCTTCTGATGTGTCTGGAGTCAGCTGTGCATAGAGGTAAGAATTAATTTATTTTTCTCCTTTTCATTCCTTTTGGATTCACATTCTAGCGTCTCTTGTACACGTAAATGTTAATTTCCTCCTGTATTTGCCCTTCTGAGTTTACATGTGCCTTGTGACTCAGGAGCCTTTGTTTGCAAGCATAACTCCTGGAGCTGAAGGCTTAGTATCCCTAAGCCTTATTAAAGGCCTCTTTCTCTTAGCTCAATAATTGCCAATTTTGTTTTTCTTTACATGCCAACTTTTTTTTTTTTTTAAGATATATGTCTCAAATCCAAATAGTTTAATTTTAATTTTTTTTTTTTTTTTAATGTTTATTTTTGAGACAGAGAGAGACAGAGCATGAACGGGGGAGGGTCAGAGAGAGAGGGAGACACAGAATCTGAAACAGGCTCCAGGCTCTGAGCTGTCAGCACAGAGCCCGACGCGGGGCTCGAACTCACGGACCACGAGATCATGACCTGAGCCGAAGTTGGACGCTTAACTGACTGAGCCACCCAGGCGCCCCTCAAATAGTTTAATTTTTAAAATGCATATTCAACATTTTTAGGAGAGTCATAGCATAGTAATTTAGCATATGAGCTTTGGGTCAGAGAGGCATGGCTTTAAATTAATGGCTCTATCACCAAATTTAATTAATGGCTAAGTGACCACTGTTAATATTTCTTAATCTCTCCCAAACTCATTTTTCTTTTTCTCTTTTAAGATTTTTTTTTTTTTTTTTTTTTTTGAGGGAGCGCAAGTTGGGGAGGGGCAGACGAGAGGGACAGAGGATCAGCAGCAAGCCTGATGTGGGGCTCTAACTCAACTGCAAGATCATGACCTGAGTCGAAGTCAGACGCTTAACTGACTGAGCCACCCGGGTGCCCCACAAACTCATTTTTCTTATCCAAAAAACATAAATAGTATTTATGGTGGGTTCTTATGAAGATTGAATGAGGTTATTTGGAATAGCACTTAACATTCAATAAGTGATAGGTACTGTTATTGTTACAACATCGATGATACTAAGAAACTGAACAGTAGGGATGCCTGGGTGGCTCAATCAGTTGAACTTCCAACTCTTGACTTCAGCTCAGGTCATGATCCCAAGGTCGTAGAACTGAGCCCCACATCAGGCTCTGCACTGAGCATGGAGCCTGCTTAAGATTCTGTGTCTCACTCTGCCCCTCTCCCCCACTCACACTCTCTCTCTCTAAAAAAATAAATAAATAACATAATAATAATAAACTAAGCAGTAAAAGAAGAAGGGATTGACCCCTTAGAACCACACTCATGGTCTGTTGAGTCCAAAAGTCAACCCCTGAAAAGGAACCAAGAAGGTCATATAGAAGATGAGGGTTGTCTTTCTGAATATTGGCTGTAAGCTGTAAAAATTAAATTCCTAGCTCTTATTAAATAAATGATGCTGGGACAGTTGGTTAGTGATTGAAAAGATAAGGGGAAAAATCAATCATTAAATAAAACTCGGAACTTTTTGGTGATTTTTTTTTTTTTTTTTTTTTTTTTTTTTCATATCTGGATAGTGAAAAACTCCTAAGCTTCAAAGCCATGGAATAGCAACCTGGGACAATACATGGTCTTGGGTTGAATACCAAATAAAGGACATTTTGGAGACAAACGGAGATTGTTGATTATGGTGTGAATATTAGATGAGATTGTCCTAAAATGGAAAGGTAGAGATTATTGACTAGTACAAGAATATTGTGAAACAGTATGCATAATATAATCTAATTTTGGTATTTATAAAAGTTAATATTCTTAAACTGCAGATTAATAAGAAACACAGGAAGACTCAGTAAATACACTGCCAAAGGCTATGTGCAATAATTCAGAAAAATTATACCAATTGCATAATATTAAAAAGACTGACCATATTATGTGTTAGTGAGAATGTGGAGGAACTGGACTATCTAATGCTTCTGATGGAATTTAACATAGTACAACAGTTTTGGAAAATAGTTTGCCAAATTCTTAGAAGTTAAGCACACATCTACCATATGACCCAGCCATGTGCCCAAGAGATATGAAGGCATATATCCATATAAACTCTTACAATTGAGTGCTCATAACAGCTTTATTTGTAATAGCCCCAAACTGGCAGTGACCCAAATGTCCAACAACATTTGAAGGAATAAGGAAATTGTAGTCTGTCCATGTCATGAAATAATATTACTTAAAAATAAAAAGGAATGTGCTGTTGATACATGGATGAATCTAAAAATAGTTTTGCTGAGTGAAAGAAGTTAGACAAAAAAAGAGACTGTACTGTCTGACTCTGTTTATATCAACTACTAAAAAGTAGAAACTAGTAAACTAGTCTGTAGTCACAGAAAGCAGATCAGTAGTTGATAGGGGAGGGGCTTAGGTGGAGAGGGAGGGAGAGATTCTCAAAGACCATAAGAAAAGCTTTTGGAGTTGGTGGGTATGTTCAATATCTTCGTTGTGGTGATGGCTTCAACAACGTATACATATGTCAAACTTCTCCAATTGTACGCTCTAAAAATACAGTTTATCTTATCTTAATTACACCTCAGTAAAGCTGTTTTTTAAAAAACTTTCTTAAGATTTCCCAGTTGGCATTTTTTAGCTCAATGAAGGGGGCTGAAGAGGCTGTAGTGAATATTTGAAGTGTAGTCTTTTCCACAGGCTTTAACTGTGCATACCAGTAGGGGTTGTTCTTAGCTTTCATTGTTACTCTAAAAGTTACCTTATTAATAAGACTTCGATGGAGAGCCTGGGTGGTTCAGTTAAGTGTCCAACTTTGGCTCAGGTCATGATCTCACAGTTTGTGGGTTCGAGCCCCACGTCAGGTTCTGTGCTGACAGCTCAGAGCCCCGAGTCTGCTTTGGATTCTGTGTCTCCTTCTCTCTCTGCCCCACCCCCACTTGCACTCTGTCTCTATCTCCTTCAAAAATAAGTATTAAAATTTTTTTTTTAATGGGGGCGCCTGGGTGGCGCAGTCGGTTAAGCGTCCGACTTCAGCCAGGTCACGATCTCGCGGTCCGTGAGTTCGAGCCCCGCGTCAGGCTCTGGGCTGATGGCCCGGAGCCTGGAGCCTGTTTCCGATTCTGTGTCTCTCTCTCTCTCTGCCCCTCCCCCGTTCATGCTCTGTCTCTCTCTGTCCCAAAAATAAATAAAAAACGTTGAAAAAAAAATTTAAAAAAAAAAAAAAAAAATTTTTTTTTAATAAAAAAAAAATAAGACTGCCATCGGCACAGCATTTGCATTATTAGTTTAGTAGTATAACATCTGTATAATGCAGAATACTGTCAAGATAAACCCTAGTCTCTGAAGTCTCAAACTCATTTTATGCTGATGCTTGCTATATCCTAAGCTTTTCAGTCTAGCTAATAGCATAACTGGTTTTATATTCTAGAGGAAAACATGTACTTTTATGTGTGGTGATATCTGATTGTAATGCGCACCATCCATAATGTCGTGACTTAAATCCTAATTTAGGACGACAAGTGAGCAGTGAGTGCCAGGGGGAGATGTTAGATTACCGGCGCATGTTGATGGAAGACTTTTCTTTGAGCCCCGAGATCATCCTGAGCTGTCGGGGGGAGATCGAACACCACTGTTCTGGATTACATCGAAAAGGGCGAACTCTGCATTGTCTAATGAAAGTAGTTCGTGGGGAAAAAGGGAACCTTGGAATGAACTGCCAGCAAGCGGTAAGGAAAAATTTTCTACTGCCATTTGGAATGTTCTATTTTATCGGCTGAGGAGTCTCCTCCTGATGCTGTCCCAGCTTCCTTTATCTAGATCGTTTGTGGCATCACAGTTAACACTGGGCACTAGGAACCAGACACAGAATATTGTTCAGGCATACCTTAATAAGAACATGGAATTTGCTGCAGAGCAAAAGTTTGAATTCATAAACAATAAATGGAGCTATATATATATATATACTTAAAGAAATAGGTAAAATGCATTGTTTGCTGGAGTTTTTAAAGGAAAGTAACTTGCTAGGTGAAATTTGTAAACTCAGCACCAAGGCAAACCAGGTTCTGGTAAATTAGAAAACATCCTGCACCAAAAGACGATTTGCCTTTCTCTATAGGCTTGATTAGATTGAGGCTGAAAAAGAGCTGAAAGGAATTGAAAGTTTCTAAGAGTTTGTTGTTTTTTGTTTTTGTTTTTTTTTTTATTAATGTGCAGCATACTGTGAATTCTTGGCCACAAGGATCAAGAGAGCATGTTATTTTCAAAATGACACCATCTTTCTTGTTACACCAGGGGCAACTGTGCATGGAAGGGTCTTTCTTTCTCTGGCCCCAAACTGTACATGAATTCTATAAAGATATTTGGAAAAGATGAGTGTACTTCTTGGGAAGATAAAGTTATTCCTTTTTTTTTCCCTTTTTTTAAAGATAAAGTTATTCTTGATCTAGGGTTCATGAACAGTTGAATAACTACAGGTGAGGGGCATAATATAAAGTTAACAAAATACTATAGATGCAGTGCATCTGTTTCATTACCATTGTCCACATTTATTACTTTTTACTGAATAAGAGTCTTTGAACCATTCTCGGTACCAAATGGAACAGTGGTACCCTGTACAGTGTACCCCATACATCCCTTAGAATGCACAAAAGATACCATTTAGCTTTGTATCCTAAATTAGGGAGTTGAGTTTCTCAGTGAAACTTTAGAAAACCACAATTCAGTTGTTTTTTGTTGTTGGCATTTTTATTAAAAAATGAGTATTATAGAAAACCAGAATTTGACAATCTGAAGCACAAAATGTCCATAGCATTTTGATGTGGAGTAAAATTTCATCTTCGCTTCTCTTACTCACCCTGACCCAGAGTCGAAAGTAAATTATACATCCAGTGGTGGAAAAAATAGACAAATATATATATATTCTCCAGAATCCCAAACCCAGCTAGAAGGAAGGCTTCAGGAATCTACTGTGGTTTTAGTTGGAACATTGTGGTTCTTCAGGAACAATCCTTGCTGGTGATTGTCCTGGGAAACCTCTGTGACAATATGTGTGCTTGGGCCTCAGACCAAGAGTGAATCAAGACATCCTATACTTGAAGCTCATCCTTAATGCAGCATGTAAAGGGGAGGGAGTTGGTCAGGAATAAACCTCTTTACTGAGGCTACACTTATACCAAAGTGTACAAAAAAAACCCAAAGTAAGTTGGTTTAACTTAATTTCACACCATCTACCTCCAGGGCTTTTTGAAATTTAGCTTGTTAAAAAGAACTAGTGGCTCATCTTGGAAGGTAAATACGGACCTCCCGTCTCACCCTTTTTGTCTAGAAGAAAATTTCTCACAAGCATTTCCCCAGTTTTTTCCTAAGCAGTCAGGGGCTGGAATAGATATATAATCATGTAGTGATTTTTGTTCATAATGTTTGTTTCCCACACTGCTGTCCCTGGGCTCCAGAGTGGCAGTGATTCCTTGGGCTGTTAGCCCTCTAGAGTCTGTAAGGCAGTCATTGTCTCCTTTTAGGAGCTGCAGTCTGGTGTGTTCATTTTGAATTCTCAAAGTTTGCCTGTCACTTATGGATATTTAACCTGTACAGTTCTTGCAGAGACTTCCAGATCCCCATGATACTTAAAACTTCCCTCAGAAAAAGATGTAAATATTTTGGTCTTTGTCAGCAAACGTTACTACTAAAATTGATGATAATCTTCCTATCAGCTAAGCAGAGCATTTTGTAGCTTCTCCAAATTGCCACCGACAATTGGTATAAATAACTCCCTTCCCAGAATATTGAAAATCTTTTGTTTTCTTTTCTTTTTTAATACTTTTTAAAACATTTTTTTTTTTTAAGAGAGGGAGAGACAGAGTACAAACAGGGGACGGCAGAGAGAAAGGGGGACAGAGGATCCAAAGTGAGCTTTTCACTGACAGCAGAGAGCCCAAGGCAGGGCTTGAACTCAAAAACCACTAGATCATGACTTGAACCAGTCAGATCCTCAACCACTGAGCCACCCAGACGCCCCAGAAATCTTTTCTATTTCTCTCATCTTGATTGTTGACTTTTTAGGATAGATAGAATTGGGATTTTCTTTCTTCATTTCCTTTTGATCTGTGTTCTCTCCCCCCATGTGTGATGGGGTCAGTGCTTTCGTATGAGCCCCTGTGGGATTGTAGGTCACATGTATGAAGATCAGAGAAGACTCTCCTCCAAAGGCTAAATCTGTGACACAGAAAGGACTTTAACTTGGAAAATAGGGAACCCAAACCAGAAGGATTCTAGTTTTTAAATTTGTTGTCTGTTATTTAAGATTCCCACCCCAAAACACCATCTGCTATCCATCTGTACTAATAATGATCTTTTACATACGTAAAATGCTTTGCAGTTTATACATCCTTCTCTTGTATATGACTCTTTCTTGTAATTCTTCCTCAGTTCAAGAAACTGCAGCTAGAGGTTAATCATGACCATGTTCTCAAAACTAATTTCTGTCAGAGCCAGAACTATTAATAGAACTCAGGTCCTCTGATCCCTAATTTGGAGTTTTTCCTCTGCCCCAACTGCTTTCTCCTCAAAGACCGGAAAAAAGAATTAGAGGCCCATCTTCTTATGCTCTCACTTTATTCCATGACAGAGAATGGACCAGGCAAAAATAGATGTTAAAGAAAATACTCTCACTTTCAGCTGTATAATGACAAGTGTTTTTTTTTTAATGTTTATTTATTTTTGACAGAGAGAGAGACAGCATGAGCAGGGGAGGGGCAGAGAGAGAGGGTGACACAGAATCTGAAGCAGGCCCCGGGCTCTGAGCTGTCAGCACAGAGCCCATCCCGGGGCTCGAACTCACAGACCGCGAGATCATTACCTGAGCCAAAGTCGGACGCTCAACCGACTGAGCCACCCAGGCGCCCCGACAAGTATTTTTCTGGATATGTATAATGAGCAAGTTCTGCTTTACCTCTTCGTTATATAAAAAAGATAATTGAGGAAAAATGGAAATTATAAGTATTGCATTCTTGTTTTTTTAATTGATATTTCTTACAAGTTAAATGAAATCTCACATTTGTTTTTAATAGTGTGGAGCATGCTTGTTTTAATGCCAGTGTATTGGCTGCATAATCCAAATTCTAGATTCTTACGACCAGATTAGGTCTCTGACTGGAAATGTCTTCTCTTTACCCTTGTCCACTCAATTCTGGCTTGGCCGTGAGGGTCAGATTTAGCAATCTGATTAACAAATAGGCAGATATGAGGGAAAAGGCAGGCTTTATATCATAAAGAGCTTTTGTTTTGGAAATGTCCAGAGATGATCCAGACAGGTAGACAAGCAATCCCCACAGTAGCTTAAACAGAAAAACTGAGGCTCAAGATAGAGAAGCCAGTTGGAATGTATTTGACAGGAGCTCTTATGCTTGGCCAGTGACAATTGTTAATTGTTAAACTTGTTAACAGTACATTGTGATATACCAGACCAAGTAAATATTTGAAAAGATGACATTGCTCTTCCCTCATATGTAAGAGATGTTCCTCTTTCTTAATTTTCTTTTAATCCAGCTGCAAACACTGATTCAGGAGACGGACCCTGGCGCAGATTACCGCATTGATAGAGCTCTCAATGAAGCTTGTGAATCTGTTATACAGACGGCCTGCAAACACATAAGATCGGGAGACCCAATGTAGGTTATCTTATTTGTAGTATTTATTTACATTGTATTGTATTTGGCAGTGTAGCGCCAGAAACATTCCTTCTAAACAGAAACACATACCAACTTTTGATAGAACTAGTACTGAACTGGAGCCCTTGGCTCTGCCTCATCCATGATGTAGAGACGCTGAGACCCAGCATTGTGCTGAAGTTCACTGACTGTGACCGAGCATGTATGGGCCTGTGCATTAAGTCGCTGAGTAATCTGTTTAATGGTCAAATGAAAACGAGAGAGAAACACTCAGGATAAAGTGACACATTACTTTGTCTCTGTAGTTCATCCTGTTTGTATATTGACTCATTGTATACATTGGCTACTTGATAATTATTAGAAATTAATTAAATCTAATTGAAATAAAAACTGTTGTGGTTGGAGGATATAATCATGAACAAAATGAGCTCTGAAGTTGCGTCCAAGATTTAGGAAAGCTATAAAATGCTATACTAAAGTATTTGAATGTCATGCAGTAGTTTTCTCCATGTGATGCACAAACTAGTTTTAAAACCAGGTTGCAAGTAAAGAACAGGTTTCCCATTCTGCACAAATCCTCGTAGCCTGCAGCTGGCAGTAATCAACGATAAAATGAATGCAGTCCATATTTGTCATCATTCTGTTAGGCATACACTCCCGCTGTTCATGCTATAGCAGGGGATTAAAAAAGGGTATTCTTCTTTAAAGTTTTTTATGCAGTTGGAGGAGATAGACAAACACAGTGAAGACTAATTAAGAATATTTACCAATATAAAAATAACTGCATTGAGCACAAGGGGTCAAGGGAGAGGGAGGGAAGGAGAGAACTGCTATAGCTAAAAATCATTTGAAGAGACTATCAATTAAATGCAGCGTGTGGACCTTTTCTGGGTCCTGGTTTGAATGAACATATAAAAAGGCATAAGAGAATTGGGAAAAAATTTGAAAACTAACAGGATATTACATGACATTAAGGATTTTAAAAATTAATTTCTTTTCGTGGGTTGTAGTATTATGTTCTCATAGAGAAACATGCTCAAGTATTTATGAATAAAATGATAAGGTATCTGGGATTTGCTTCAAAATACCAGCAAGGGGGTGTAGAATTAAAACAAACTTAGCCATACGTTGATAAAGTTATGGGAAGGGAAGGTGGCTAATGTATGATTCTTTACTTTTGTGTGTGTTGGAGATTTTTCACAACTAACAGTTAAAAATAAAGCAGCTGCACACAGATCTTAAGTAAGCTGAGTCCTAAGTGCTAAGTGGCCCTGAAGTTAGAAGCCATAATCATTGTCAGACTGATTTGAGTTATTCTCAGAAAAGTAAATCCCTGATTGCCCTCAAAAATAGCTCAATGACTTTTTCTACAGACCAAGGAAATATTGATGTGAGAATTCCAAACCTGTTGCTACAATTTCATCCCTGTTTTATTCCCAGGATCCTCTCGTGCCTGATGGAGCACTTGTACACAGAGAAAATGGTGGAAGATTGTGAACACCGTCTGTTAGAGCTGCAGTATTTCATCTCCCGAGATTGGAAGTGAGTATTTTGAAGCCAGAATCAAGTGTAAGCCTCAGCATGTTCTCCTGTGTAGTCAATATCTTTTGTATTATTTGAAATAACCGGTAGGAATATGTTTTTAAGTTCTGGGATAGCTGACACACTCCAATCCTTTGAGAAATCTTTCTTGCTTTCAGAATAGTATCTCAAAACTGAGGCAGCCCCTGCAGGTCTGTCCCCGTGTGCCCCCATTCACTACTATTTTGGAAGTCAGAGTCAAATGTTTCTGATACCACAAACATCTATCCGGAAAGGACTTGGGCACCTGTGGGGCAGCAGAAGCGTCTTCAGATACGTTTCTAAGAAGATACTAGTGCATTTTAATTTTTATTGATTTGTGCTGGATACGGGAATTTACTTTTATTCCTTTAACTATTCAAAGTTACTGCATTTTCTATCTTAAGAGGCTCTTATCAATAAGTGACAACTTGATTCTCTAATTCTCTTCTCATCCTGTTAGTCAAGAAAGGAGGGGTAGGGGACGAAATAGAAGAAGGATCTGTGTTGCAGTCAGAATCGCTGTAACTTACTGGCTTCAGTGCCCTCCTCTTTTTATGTCTCAGTTTCCCCTCCACTTCCAGAGCAGCCAGGACCCGACCGCTTGGGAAGCTGGCTTTTCCTGCCGCACCCAGGCTCAGCTCCTTCCTGACTCAGTTATCTCAACCCCTGGAGTTTGGTCATTAACTTTTTCTAGTGATTGAATATGTCACCCACAAACTTTACTGGGAAGTGATTATTCAGAAGGTTCAATGTATTTTTATTTCTGTGTCCTCAGATTAGCTCTGGAAAGGACTACAGAAAAGTACATGGGAATTTCTCTGTACTTTCTCAGGCCGTCTAAGCCTGAGTTTAGACTCAGAGTCTAAACTCTGTTTACGTAGTTTACTGAGTTTACTGCCTTAATCAAAACTCTGTTTTTCCTCTTCTGCAACTCCTTTACCCATGATCAAAAAAATGCTTCACAGGCCTAAAAGCTACTCATTAAGTATTAGCTTTTCTCCTCCCATTCACTAGCTCTCCCCTGAAGTTGACATTATGATGTGGACAGAATTAAGCATCTATTGGTCTGATTTGGAGAAGCCGCAGGCTCATTGCCTTAATCCATTGTCTCCAGAGTCAGAGTTAAATGTCAAGTTTTTTAAGCTGATAAGCATATTCAGGTAAACTAAAAATGGAACTGCCTTAGCTTGCATGGGAGGAAGAAGAGTAACAGTTTTACTGGAAAGGAAGTCGAGTGAGGGATTTTGTTTATCTTGCCATTTCCTGATCCTATTGAATCTAGTGTATCAGATAGGATTGAATTTCACACTTAGAAAAAAAGTATTGAGTGGAAAGTTGTGAATTGCCTGGTGATAAGGTACAGCCCTTATTTTCTCATTTCAGCCTGGGCGTGTTAGTGCTGAGTCTGCTGTTGTAATGTTGCGCATCTTACATAGCTGTCTTGGCCTCTTTGAGGTAGAACTTAAATCCTCTGTGCCAAGGTCAACAGGCTTCTACAGATTGACCACTGTGTGTTCCTGAAGAACAAAATTCAGGAATGTCTTTTAACTTTATAGGCTGGACCCTGTCTTATACCGCAAGTGCCAGGGAGATGCATCTCGTCTTTGCCACACCCATGGTTGGAATGAAACCAGTGAACTTATGCCTCCCGGAGCTGTGTTCTCCTGCTTATATAGACATGCCTACCGCACGGAGGAACAGGGCAGGAGGGTATGCATTCAATACTGACTTCATTTCTTCTTATCAACCATTTGTTTTTTTAGTTAGTTTGTTGTATTGTGCTGACTTCTGTCATTGTAGGACACTTTGTTTATTAGTATATCTGGCAGGGAGGGGTTGCTGCACTACTAGAAACTTCCATTATTCAGTGACTATACATAGAGTTGCTTCACCAGCTTCTTTCCATCTGATTTTACATTTTCAACAAAGTAAGTCAGGGGACATTTCCAGTTTTTTCTTTAAATTACCAAAATCTATTTTTTTTTTTTTTTTTTACATTGATTTATTTTTGAGAAACAGAGTGAGACAAAGCATGAGCGGGGGAGGGGCAGAGAGAGAAGGAGACACAGAATCTGAAGCAGGTTCCAGGCTCTGAGCAAGCGGTCAGCACAGAGCCTGATGCGGGGCTCGAACTCACAAACTGTGAGATCATGACCTGAGCTGAAGTCAGACGTTCAACCGACTGAGCCACCCAGGCGCCCCTAAATTACCAAAATCTAAATGACAAATAGACAAATATTGCCACCCTAACTTTATTTAACTTTAAAGTTCCATTAGAAGCTCTTAACCAGGATACAGATGGTTTTTAGACTTATTGTGAGTTTAGGTAAATTTGAACTTAATGTTCCTGACCCAAGTGTGTGCCTTTTCCTGAACTGGAGCCCGCATTCTACTCTACATTCATAGAGTAATAGCAGATTAGTTCCGCTAAACAAAAAACTCTAACCTAACCTGAACAAATCCGGTTCACTTTTTATCAGAGTATTTTGAGAAAAGGATGTTGTCTCAATAGTGTATTAGAAAATATTGAATGTATAATCTCATTCCTAGAGATACAGGCTTTTAGAAGTCTCCTAGAAAATTTAATGCTTATTCTGGAAGAGATTTGAGGTATAAAGTTTATATAAATTACTATAACGTTCTCTGTTAGTTTCCTGACAACAGATATCCTTTATCTAGTGCTTTTTTGTTTCGGTTATGGTGCTTTTTTATTTTAATGTTTATTTTATTTTTGAGCGAGAGAGAGCGAGTGTGAGCAGGGGAGAAGCTGAGAGCGAGGGGTCAGAGGGTCCTAAGCAGGCTCTGCGCTGACAGCACCAAGCCCGATGTGGGGCTTAGACTCATGAACCATGAGATCATGAGATCATGACCCAAGCTGAAGTCGGATGCTCAACCAACCAGGCACCCTTGCTTCTGGTACTTTTAAAGTATTTTGCTTGTTCTTTCTCATATAGCTTTCACGAGAGTGCCGAGCAGAAGTCCAAAGGATCCTACACCAGCGTGCCATGGATGTTAAGCTGGATCCTGGCCTTCAGGATAAATGCCTTATTGATCTGGGAAAATGGTGCAGTGAAAAAACAGAGACTGGACAGGTAGCTCACATAGCCACCTATTTATCTTATAGTAGTAATAATCATCATCATCATCACAACTAACATTTTATATAGAGTACAGACCATAAAATACAATCTTTATTTTTGTTACATTATTCAGTGTCCTCTTCATAAGAAATCCTAAGGAAATTTTTCTCTTTCGTCTCTGTGGAAGGAGTACTACTACTTTTCCTAAGCCGTTGGTTCGTTTTTATATTATGGTTACTGTATTTTGTAAGCGATTATTTTCCCCCTTCGTGTTGCCTCTTCAAAAGCCTGGAGCCAAAGGTATGACCTGCCTCTAGCAAGTATATGAGATTTTGTGGGAGGCTTTTGTGTACCAGGTTTGCTGCTAGCTCCATCCCCCCTTCTTTACCATATTTTCTTTTTCTTCCTATTTTTTAACTCATTCTAACTTTATTTTATATTGCCTTTTTTTTCTCTTCTCACTTTTATGAGGTACGTTAAGTCCTTTCGAGAGAAGGCAGTGTATAAATATAAACAATTCTAAATACTGGCATACATGAATAGCATGCATGCCATCCAGTAGTCCTATAAGATATGTAGGAATGGGAATTATCTTTTCCATTTGGTAATTGACAGAATTGAGACTCAAGAAGTGACTTCCTTTCCTAATACTCAGGTGTAATCCTAACCAGACATCTGGTCCATTGTGTCATAACCTCTCCGTACCGGAAAGCATAGAGAAGAAACAGCCCCCAGAATTACATGCATGCTGTGAATGGTGCCTAACGATTTTGTGCCTGCTTTAAAAAAATAGAAAAGCTACATTACTGCTTTCTAGCAAATTAAGTTAGAAGGTAGTGTGTCCTCTGTGGTGAGGAGCAAGTCCTTGTTTAAAGCTCCAGTAATACTAGAACAAAGTGTGAACTCAGGTTTCCAGGTTCCATTTTTACTACTCCAGAACATCCTCTGGGATTAAACTATTAAAAACTTACCCGTGCAGGAATTGGGTATGTTTAAGAAGCAACATGGCTCACTATTCAGATCTGCTCACCCTGGGAATGCCATTTTCAGCAGGCTACCTCCTGGGCCTGCTGCAGTTCTGTCAAATTTATTGTTAGAAAACGCTTGCAGTTCAGCTTTCTGCTGCCTCTGTCTAATGAAACAAAAGATATGGTCACATGGAATCCCAGAAAACAGTTTCTTTCCATACCCCCTTTGAAGTAACAGTGAGAAAGCTATGCTGTGTGGCAGTCCATTGCTGTGAAGCTTGGCTCAGGAAAGGATTCTATGACTGGGATTTTTCCCTTAGCCATTTATCTTACTCCCGAGGTTTTATGCATTTTCCTTTAGGGATTCCCCACCCCACCCCCGCTTTCTGGGCATTGTATAATTCCTACACCCCCCTGCTCATCCCTTCCTATTCTAATTCCAAAACAGAGACTCTTGCAAAATAGTAAGTTAAACTTGATCCTTTAATAGAGCCCTTTGCTGAGAAATAGCTGTTGATATGCTTTGGGAAAATAAGCTTCTGTTCTACTTAAAACCTCTATGTTTCTAAAGGGAATAGTCATGGAATGATACTACGAGGTCTCTCCAGGTCAGTTTCCAAAGCCTAGACAAGATAGTGTTTAGATGTCCAAACCCTAATGTGCTCACTTGCTTTGCAGTTTTCCTCAGGATCTTTCTATGTGGGCCAAGGTTAGAATCCCACATTTGACTTGCAGGAGCTATAAGTTCTATGCTGTGTTTTGGATCCTGGGTCCCAGCCTACTTTGCTCATGAAAAGTCTTAAAATATTCCATGTCTTTCCCTGTAAATCTGTTGTTCGTTGATTATTATTGGTGCGCAGATTTAAAATGGGAGCAAAGGTGATCAAAACATAGGTTAAAATTGAATGGCAGGTTGTTGATAGAGTGGAATAAAGGCCTGATAAAATTTTTAGACTCTGAGGACGTCTCGACATTGATTCTTGTTGAACTTACTGATTGGGCCTTCTGGAGGATTTGCATGGCTATTGTAGCCCCTTGTGACCCTTTTAACCACCCTTTTACATCAAGTACTTATTTTTCAACAATCCCAGTTTGGGGACTCAAATAAAGCTTTAGTGTTCTGTTCAGTGAAATAGTTTTTAAAAGGAAAGATAAGGAGGACCACTGAAAAGGAAGTAGTAGACCCTGTTCTCTCTGCTTCCCTTGTTCATTTATGTAATTGACACATGCCAAGGGATTGCTTTCTTACTTGCAGGAGCTAGAGTGCCTCCAGGACCACCTTGACGACCTGGCTGTAGAGTGCAGAGATATAGTCGGCAACCTCACTGAGTTAGAATCTGAGGTAAGCAGTCTGCAGCTTGTAGATGGCGGCAGTCCTGGCAGCAACCTGTCCTCTGTTCTCAGGCTTGCTGTTTTTCAGCCCCGAGAGTGTCACTTCTCTCCGCTGGCTTTACCAAGAAGTGTTTTGTTTTGTTTCCTAAACCCCTCTCCTCATTTCTCCAGAGAAATAGCCCATACATTTAGCCCTTTGGTTTTCTTCATAAATTAGAATTATCACAGTGATTAGACCAATCTTTTCCCTGGCCTTTAAGAAAAGCTAGCAGCTGTGCTTCAGCTCTCTCAACCACGTGCAAGACCAGTCCGAACATTCCCGTTCCTGTTCTCTTACCTTAGCTCTTTCGGTTAGGTCATCTGGTAATGTTTGTGTCATCATTAAGAAAATAAAAGGCTGGGATTTCCACTTAAATGTGGAAGATTGAATACACGTGTTTATCCGTGTTTCATCCTGTAACTCACTAAAATATTAAAAAAGAAATTAGAAAGCCTCATAGCAAGAAACACTATTTAGAAATACAGCATTACTGGGGAAGGAGCAGATAAAAATGTTAAAATGGTCTTGTGGGGGCAGAAATCAGGGAAACGGGAAATTGCTATTTTTTTTTATCATAAGCCTTTTAGAACTGTTTGAATTGTCAAAAGTATCAATACGTACAATTACATTGCTCAGCTAGTCTTTTTTTTTTTTTTTTTGCTTTCTATTTTTCAAAAGTTTATTGCTTTCTTTCATCTTCTGTCATCTCCCTTCTCCAATTTTCATTGTCCTTATGGGCTTTTGAGGACATTCTGGGGTGTGTCACTCTTTAAAGGAAGATATTATTTCAGCAGCTAGTGCTGCACAGAGGTTGCTGTCTGCTTAAAGGCATTTGTGTATGTTCCCCAGAGGCAGTGGTTTGTCGTCTGTTTTAGGAGCTTATAAGCTAAAGACAGATGTCAGTTACCCGCATTTTCATTTTGAACTGCTTAGCCATTTGGAAAAACTCCAAAGGCTAAACACTAGGATTACTGTTAAATGTTTTATTTTCTGTACTGTTCTTAATTCTGCCTTATCTTTTGCTCAGGCCCAAGGGGTATCTGCCTCTAGAAAACCTTGCCTTTCAGAATATAATGAAGGAGCAATTCTCTCTGTGCTGTGGCTGTCTAACCTAAAGACCAGACTAGCTTCCAGATGGACACCTTAGATTATGGCGATGGCAAATGCCCATCAGTTGCTACTGACTCAGAAACACATACTTGCCCCGCTTCCTAAACTACTGGCTCTTTCTAAAGCAGAATTATTCATATGTTTAATCTCCTACAGGATATTCAGATCGAAGCCTTACTGATGAGAGCCTGTGAGCCCATAATTCAGAACTTCTGCCACGTAAGTAATGTCTGGAGAAATGGATTCAAAACAAAACCAAATTCACTGGGACTTTGTGTGTTGCACTAACCTCCTTGTCTTCGGCATACATTACTCCTGAGTGATCATCAGATTGACAAATTAAAGTGAAAAATGTAAACAAAATCAAGAGACGGGTGCCACCATCCTCAGAAACCTTATTTGATTATCATTGGTAGATGACCTGGTATGTGGTTAGTGGCAGTTGTGGAGATGCCCTTTACAGGGGGCAGGGGGAGGCCCTCCTGAGCATAGCTGTGTTGCCGCCAATACATCAGCCTGGGGTTTGTTAGCATTAATAGTAGCTGCACCTCCCGACTCTCTTCTTGTAAATTAAATTAATTCTGTTATTTTGAACTAGCTAAATTACAGGGGTGAAACCATGCAGGAACCAGGAGGCAATGTTGGGTGTGATGCTGAAAGTCAGCTGCTGGCGTCCTGTAGGGGAAGGAGTAAAAACCCTGCACAGTACATGTTCTTGTCGGAGCTTCATGCAGGGCAGCTTGCTGTGCCAATACTGATAAATACTGATAAACATCCCTTGTAATTTCACAGGCTTATTTTGGTATAATTTATGAGGTATGTTGTTGGTGAAGTCTCTAGAATCAGTCTCGTTTTCCATTTTTCTATGAACTAGGGTGCACGATTTGTTCACTAATTGTTGGAAATGAAATGTAAATGTGCACTGCCTTCCCCAGGATGTGGCAGATAACCAGATAGACTCTGGGGACCTGATGGAGTGTCTGATTCAGAACAAACACCAGAAGGATATGAATGAGAAGTGCGCCATTGGAGTTACCCACTTCCAGCTGGTGAGTAACACCAGGCAAATCCTGACCGTCTTGGCTGCTTGGATGGCTCTGAATTCCTTTCTCTTCCAGAGCATCAGGGCACCTCTTCTGTGAGAAATCTTTTTTTTCCAAATATATGTCCTCTCTGGTTCTCAAAAAATACGGTCTTTTCCACTATGGCCAGGCACGATGGTAGGCTCTAGGAATGCAGTGCTAAATAAAGATGGAGTCTGTACCCTTAGGGAACAGGCGGTCCAGCAGGAATAGAGATGAGTCACATTGTTTGCTTTTCGTAAGATACGTTAACCTTTGCTTGCACAGCAAGTATGAGTGGGATCTGCTGTTTTGTCATTGTTCAGTGCAGCAGCCCAAATGTCTATCAGTGTACTGAACTCTTAAGCCTTTTTTTTTCTTCTAAATCATACTACCCAGGTCTGGCATCCACATAAGGTTAAACTGTACTTTTCACAGTTACACATGTCTAAAGAAAGTGTTTCTGGTAAAGCAAGCACTTCCTTCCCGGGAGGATGGAATCTGTCATCTGTATAAAATTGATCTCTTCCCAGGGCCTATGGACTACATGGCTGCCTTTACCAAATGATATTGAGGGCCTCTGGAGTGTGGGTACTGGAGACACTGGGCAACAAACCCTGCCCTTGTCTGTTCTGTGTTCTAGTAAGAGAAAGACACAAAACACGTTTATAAATAAGTACAGAATCTCAGGTGGGCTAGAGCTGCATAAGGGCTAGAGGATGAAGGAGAAAGGGGACTTGAGAAGGAGATGTTTGAGTAGAAATGCTGAGGAGGTGATGCACGGACCAGGGAGGATCTGGGAGAAGAGCTTCATGGCAGAGGGAGCAGCATGATTGGAATGGCAGGGACGCCAGGGTGCCCTTAGCAGAGGGAATAATGGGGAGGTTGGCAGGTCACGAAGTCCGAGATGGAGGGCAAGTTTCACAGGGCATGGAAGGCAGGCTTCTGCAGTCTCTGTGCAATCAGCCAGCACTGCCAATCGGAACTTGCCACAGAGCTGCTGATTTTCTTTCTCATCATCTTTTTCAGGTGCAGATGAAGGATTTTCGGTTTTCTTACAAGTTTAAAATGGCCTGCAAGGAGGATGTGTTGAAACTTTGTCCCAACATAAAAAAGAAGTATGTAACGTTTAATTGATTAATTCTGCTTCCGTAAACTCTGGACAAATGTCCTGTGTACTGGTAGGGTTAGCCTTGGAGGCCTCCACACTCCCTTGGTAGTATGGCCATGCGCTTGGGCTGTGTGGCCACGTGATCTTCGTGGCTGCCTGCAGCCACAGGGGACGGTGGTGGTTCTGACACAGAGAGCCTGGAGGCTAAAGGGGCGATTTTAATGTTCCCAGGTTCAGGCTGTCTGACAGAAGAGGCAGATTTAGATTGTTACTTAGAGAAGCCAGTTATAGTATGAATAAGAGGTTAACTGCCTCCCAACATCATTCCATTATGTTAACTCTTTGGGAGAGCAGCAGGGGCTTTTACTGAATTAGAGGTCTAGTTTGGAAACAAAAACTTTATTCATTTATGAATTCAGTCTCAGGGTGCCTGGGTGGCTCAGTCGGTTAGGCGTCCCACTTTTGATTTTGGCTCAGGTTGTGATCTCACATTTAATGAGATCAAGCCCCGCATCGGGCTCTGCGTGGACAGTGCGGTGCCTACTTGGGATTCTCACTCTCTTTCTCTGCTCCTCCCCTGCTCACACTGGCTCTCTCTCAAAAATAAACATTAAAAAAAAAAAAAAAGAATTAGGTCTCAGTGAAGACAGTGATGGGCTTTTACAGCATGGCTGCCTGAATTCTTCCATCTTACTCTTTGCAAAGGCATGTTTCTAGAACACATCTCTCTGCCTCATATAAATCAAGTTCCCATTTTGCTCAAGGTTCTGTACCTCTCAAGAATGAATTTCACAGCTCATCAAAGAAAGACACAGTCTAGAGTTAAGAGCAGCATTCCTCTCTGGTCGCATGTTTTTAGCAAAACAAGCATTGAACTGTCCTTACGTCCCCTCTGTGGCCTCCCTACCTGTCAGGATTGTAGTGCGCCTTCAGTCATTTGTGACATAGAGAGTCAGGTTACTGCTTTTAGTGCTTTTAACACAATGAGACTTCTAGAAAAAGCATTCAAAAACGTGGTAAAGAGGGTCATGCGTTCTGGAGTGTTGATGTGGCCCCTGCCCCGGCTCAGCCCCTGGCTCTCTGCCCTCATGTGGCTCCAGCCAGTCTCAGCCTTCTCCTTTCCTTGGCAGGGTGGACGTGGTGATCTGTCTGAGCACCACCGTGCGCAATGACACTCTACAGGAAGCCAAGGAACACAGGGTGTCCCTGAAGTGCCGCAAGCAGCTGCGGGTGGAGGAGCTAGAGATGGTAATGCCTCGTAGCACAGCCTCTGGTCCCAGAAACACAGAGGCGGGTCTGGAAAGTTGGGTGAAGGGTGAGGGCAAATTGAAAGGTTTTAGCCATTATTATGATTGTTAAGACTTGGAGCCTTGTGCTCAGATCTTACCATGTGACAGCTTCTTGCTGCACTTTTCCTAACCGATGAAGTATTTTTACCACATGTAACTGGAAGCTCACTATAGGACAAGCTGTAAGCACATGATACAGTCCGTGCATCAGTAATGCCCTCAAGGATCAAGGGTCTCTCCCTGTTTGCTTTGCTGTTCATGGCACCAGCTTCATGGTAAGGCTGCTTCCCCTCACCGTGGCTACCTGCAGCGGCTCTGGCCTCCTGCTCCACGTCGTCTCCAGCAGGAAAGTAGAACAGGAGAGACCTCCTCCCTCCCCCACAGCCTGTAGCCAGATCCTCCCCTCAATTTGCTCGTGTCAGCTGGAGATCTGTGCCCACTCCCTGACCAACAACAGTCTCCAGGGGAATGCCATGCCCTGAAGAGCTTACAGATCACGAGGTACAACAGTTACTGGCAGGTCAAATGCAGCGTGCGCTCTAAGGGGAAACTTATGTTACTTTTGAGGTTAAGCTAAACAGCTAAAAATGTTTAGTATATTCTGTATTGCGAATTCTACTTATTTCACTTCAGTCTAAATAAAAACTAAAAACTAGTAATGAACACCAAACACCAGTAATATTGCAAAAGTTACGTTACCAGATTTTCACGTAGGGTGGGAGTGATGCAGTGGTAATTATGTGTTAAGTGGAGCTCTCCTCGATATCCTAGTGTAATTGAGACTTTGGGTCCCTAGCGTTGGACCTCGCTCTTTCAATAAAACAATAATAAAAGTAGAACCCTACATTGATATAATGCTTTAATTTCCTGAAGTGGTTTCCACATCATGTTATCTTACTTCATTTCACAGCAGTCCTGCGAAGGGGCCGGGTAGGTGGCAGCATTTTGTTTTGCAAAAAAAGTCCAAGGCCATCTAGCTAGTTAGTGCAGAATTGAAACTAAATGCCAGCTCTCCTTTTACTGCGGTGGCCCCACTGCTCCTATTTTGCTGTGTAAAGATTGTGGTCACTAGACAAGATCTGGTCAGTACATGAATATGTAGAACATTTGACATCTCCAGTTTCGAGTAACCACTTTTCCATGCTGGCCCCCTCCCATACAGACAGAGGACATCCGTCTGGAACCAGATCTGTATGAAGCTTGCAAGAGTGACATCAAGAACTACTGTTCCACTGTGCAGTATGGCAATGCTCAGGTAACTGTTTATATTTTTTAATTGTGAAACTGTGAAGGTAACATTTTGGGACACCTAAGTGGCTCAGTCGGTTAAGTGTCTGACTTTTTATTGCAGCTTAGGTCATGATCTCATGGTTCATGAGTTTGAGCCCCACATTGTGCTCTCTGCTGGCTGTGAGGAGCCTGCTTGGGATTCTCTTTCTCCCTCCCCCTCCCTCCCTCCCTCTCTCTCTCTCTCTCTCTCTCTCTCTCTCTCTCTCTTTTTCTCTCTTTCTCTTTGTCCCTCCCCAACTTGTGCGCTTGTGCTCTTTCTCTCTCACTTTCTCAAAATACACTTGAAAAAATTTTTTATTGTTATGTTTATTTATTTAAAGAGAGATTGAGAGACAGAGTGCGAGGGGGGAGGGGCAGCGAGAGAGGGAGACACAGAATCTGAAGCAGGCTCCAGGCTCTGCATTGTCAACACAGAGCCCGATGTGGGGCTCGAACACACGAGTGTGAGATCATGACCTGAGTCAAAGTTGGACGTTCAACTGACTGAGCCACCCAGGCACCCCTCAAAATACACTTTAAGTAAAAAAAAAAAAAAGGGGGGGGGGGGCGCCTGAGTGGCTCACTCGGTTAAGTGTCTGGCTCTTGGTTTTGGCTAAGGTCATGATCTCACGGTTCATGCGTTTAAGTCCCACATCAGGCTCCACACTGACAGCACAGAGCCTGCTTGGGATTCTCTCTCTCCCTGTCTGTACCCCCCCCCCCCCAATCTCTCCCTGCCCTTTCTTTCATAATAAATAAATAAACTTAAAAAAAAAGAAAATGTGAAGTTAACATTTTAGCCGTGAATTCTTTGCTGGTGGAATGAGCCTCGTCACATTCTGTCCAGCCTAGTCATCCCCTCCTAAGCTTTACCAGACTTTCCCAAAGGAAGTTCCTTACCTGCATTCCTCATGTTCTCCTGTTCATTCTCTTCCCTCTTTCAGGTTAGCTTGTCCTTCTCCACCTTGCTAAGAAGCTCTTCACAATCCTTCAAATGTCTCCTCCTCTCTGTAGTTTTTCTAACACCGTGTACCTCCAGAATTGATTATTCCCTTACTCTGTGCCTGTTGCACAAAAGTTCTTAACTGGAAGTCACATAGGAATCACCTGGGAAATCTTGTTTCTTTAACGCACAGAACTGGGCCCTGTCCTGAATTAGTATTAGTCAGGAATGAAGTACAAAGAAGTGATTTTTTTTTTTTCTTATAATGTTCTTCTAGTGACTCGGCTACGTTTTCTAGTTCAGGGAATTGCCCTGAAAGCACCACACTGGTGCTTTAGCCTTTGAGATAGTGGCTTCATTATCGTCTTGTATCTGCTATTGCTGATGTCTATCTCACTCTCGTGTCTGTGCAGATCATCTACTCTGAATTTTCTCTTTATCTTTAATGATCCATAATTCCGCTGGCATGTAATCAGGGATGGGTTTGGGTTTTTTTTTTTTATTTCTTTATCTTAGTTGGCTCTTTCAGTCTCAGAATTCATGTTTTTCTCAATTTGGGGAAATTCTCAATTATTGTTTTCTTCCAAATACTGCCTTGCTTTTACTTCCTTCTAGAAATCATATTAGACAGTTGGAACATCTGAATCTGTCCTCCATGTCTCTTCACTTTTTCTTTCATACTTGCCATTTCTTTGTTATTTGTACTGCATTGAGGTAATTCCTCAGGTCTATCTCCCAGCTTAAAGATGTATTCTTAAGCTGTGTCCATTCTGTTTTTAGAGAGACTCCCAGTTGGGAGTTTTATTTTTTGTTTCCAGAATCTGTTACTGGTTCCTCTCATAACCATCTGTTCTTGATTCTGGTTTACCATTTCTTTCTGTATTGTTCTGAGGACATTAAATATATTTTTTTAATTGTTCTCTTACTTTTTCCTCTCAGTTATTTGGTGATTCTTGGTTGTCCCTTGAGGATTTCATAGAAGTCTCATGACTTTATGCTACAGCTCTAGTTCCTGCAGATTCCCATCTGCTTCCCTTCTTTATCATTTATTTCATTTTTAAAAAAAATTTTTTAATGTTTATTTTTGAGAGAGAGAGAGAGAGAGACACAGTGTGAGCAGGGGATGGGGAGAGAGAGAGGGAGACCCAGAATCCGAAGCAGGCTCCAGGCTCTGAGCTATCAGAGCAGAGCCTGACGTGGGGCTCAAATTCATAAACCCTGAGATTGTGACCTGAGCCGAAGTCGAGGCTTAACGAACTAAGCCACCCAGGCGCCCCTCATTTTTTTTTTAATAATATCTAAAAGGTTGGTGTAAGGAAGGGGAGATTTATACTCAATTCACTATCTTAAAATCCATCATATGGCACTTTATGCTTTTATGTTAACCTGCTCATCTTTTTTTTTTTTTTTTAAGGTTTTTTTTTTTTTTTTTTTAACGTTTATTTATTTTTGAGACAGAAAGAGACAGAGCATGAACGGGGGCGGGGCAGAGAGAGAGGGAGACACAGAATCCGAAGCAGGCTCCAGGCTCTGAGCTGTCAGCACAGAGCCCGACGTGGGGCTCGAACTCACGGAGCGCGAGATCGTGACCTGAGCTGAAGTCGGACGCTTAACCGACTGAGCCACCCAGGCGCCCCTCATCTTTTTTTTTTAAGTCTGTTTTTGAGAGAGCGAGAGACAGAGTGCAAGCGATGGGAGGGTCAGAGAGAGAGGGAGATAGAGAATCCAAAGCAGGCTCCAGTCTCTGAGCTGTCAGCACAGAGCCCAACACAGGGCTTGAACTCACGCACTGTGAGACCATGACCAGAGCCGAAGCCAGATGTCCAATGAACTGAACCACCCAGGCACCCCTCGTCTTTTTTTTTTTCTTAGATATTTGTTTATTTTTTGAGAGAAACAGAGGGGAGGGTGGAGGGGAAGAAAGAGAGGAAGAGAATCCCAAGCAGGCTTTGCAGTGTCAGCACACAGCCTGACACAGGGCTTGATCCCACGAACCATGAGGTCATGACTTGAGCTGAAATCCAGAGTCAGATGCTTAACCGACTGAGTCACCCATTGTTTTATTTATTTATTATTTTTTGATTTGTTTATTGTAGTTGTTTATAAAAGTTTGCCCTGTGAGACTGCGTATTTATCAGGGGTAGCAACTGGGCCTCATTCATACCTGGCATCTAATGCTCTATTCTCATGGGGTAAATGGTGAGTGGAACTGAACCTCCTAGCTTGTGCCTACTGACTAGTCAGGGATACTGCTCCCTAGAAAGGCAGAGTGCCTAATGTGTGCTCCAAAAGGAGTCTTGACAAAGAAGAGCTAGAGGACAGAAAAAACCAAGAGTTTTGAGGGGGATTCCTTCCTTTAGCCTCCAGTGCAGCCTGCTCAACTCATCCATTATTTTTATACAGTCTGGTTCACTGTTAGACCTAAAGCTGCAAATCTGTAAGCATAATTCTCCTTGGTGAGGAAATTCTGACTCCTCTTACCTTGGAATTAGGAATGGAATGAAAGAGAGGGGATGCACTAAGAACTGAATGCTGTAGTGAGAACATATAGATTATCAATCCCTGATACATCCCTTAACTTGACCATAATTCTTATGCCCTAGATTATTGAATGCCTGAAAGAAAACAAGAAGCAGCTAAGTACTCGTTGCCACCAGAAAGTTTTTAAGCTACAGGAGACAGAGATGATGGACCCAGAACTAGACTATACACTCATGAGAGTCTGCAAACAGATGATAAAGGTAAGGGATCCCAAACCAGGGGCTAAGTACAGGGTAAATAAAAATAACAACATAAGCTTCTTTAAACTTTGGAGCAAATTTTATAATCTTTCCACTCAACCTGTTTTATACAGAGGAGACATTGGTTCTCGTGGTGTGGTCCCTAGCTCAACTGCATCATCAGCCCCTGGAAACTTACAAATGCTTGGGCCCCACCCTCTGCCTACTGAATCAGAAACTCTGGGAGCAGAGCTAATAGCTTTAACAAGCCTTCCAGTTGATTCTGATGCACGCTCAAGTTTGACAACCATTGAGCTAAGCTAACTGACCTCACTTTGACCTAAGGCACAAGTAAATAGATACCCAGTAAATATATGATTGATTTTGAGGGCAGTTAGTGGTAGTATGTTGAGAAAGTCACCACCAAATGTCTTGATCATCCACCTACCACAGTCAAAAGGCTTTTCTATTTTATATGTTCTTTTGTTTCGTATACTTCTCCAGTGAACGTTCTCTGTAACAGGCTAACTTGAGAACCTAAATGCCAGTTCCTTGTCGTATCCACATGTATAAAGAGATTTAAATTTAAGGTTCTAATACACTTAAGATAAAATAAAAGCAAATGCTTTTTTAAAATAAAATGTTACTTAAAAAATAAAATACTACTTTTAAAATAAAATGCTGGTCCACTCTGGAAAACAGTATGGAGGTTCCTCAAAAAACTAAAAATAGAACTACCCTACGACCCAGCAATTGCAAAACTAGGTATTTATCCAAGGGATACAGGTGTGCTGTTTCAAAGGGACACATGCACCCCCATGTTTATAGCAGCACTGTCCACAGTAGACAAAGTATGGAAAGAACCCAAATGTCCATCCATGGATGAATGGATAAAGAAGATGTGGTGCATATATATACAATGGAGTGTTACTCGGCAATCAAAAAGAATGACATCTTGCCATTTGCGACTATGTGGATGGAACTGGAGGGTATTATGCTAAGTGAAATTAGTCAGAGAAAGACAAATACCATATGATTTCACTCATATGAGGACTTTAACAGACAAAACAGATGAACATAAGGGAAGGGAAACAAAAATAATATAAAAACAGGGAGGGGGACAAAACAGAAGAGACTCATAAATATGGAGAACAAACTGAGGGTTGCTCGATGGGTTGTGGGAAGCGGGATGGGCTAAATGGGTAAGGGGCACTAAGGAATCCACCCCTGAATCATTGTTCCACTATATGCTAACTAAATTGGATGTAAATTTTTAAAAATTAAATTAAAAAATAAAAAAGTAAATAAATAAAATAAAATAAAATAAAATAAAATGCTGCTTTTCACTCTTTCAGATACCAAATAGAATTGTGAAAGTTAGTAATGTCTTTAGTTGACCCTGGTAGATTTGAGTCCTGTGTAAAAGCTGAAATGCCAGGCTCTGATCTGAGGGAATTTTGTAAGATTTTGATGACTTTTGTAAAAATCAGTCATCAACTTATATTAAGATATCCGTAGGCTGTAATTAGCAGATACACTGTTGATTAGCAGATAGAGGTAGAATTTATTGTTAGTCCAAAATGGATCTCTGACTTCAAGGACACTAACAAGTGTACAGGGAGTAGCCCCACACCGTTTGGTAGCATTATAGCCCCCATAGTTAAAAGATGAACTAGACAGGTCCTTAACCCACATTCCTGTTCACATTGTTCAGTGGGTAATTTTTAAATTTCCCATTGGGATTGGGTGGATATGGCTTGAGGGCTACCTGGCCACCTGGTACAATGTTATGTTTTTACTTAAACAGTGTTTAAGATCATGAGATGCCATGTAATGTAACATAGCCATGCAGGTACAGAATCAATCCTGTGCAAAATAGGAAACAGTGAGGGTAGTAGGAAGAAATGTGAGAGATATAGTAGAGACTCAATAAAAGGAGAAGTAGAGTCTGGGTGTTTATTCAGGCTTAGCTGTTTCTCTTGTACCAAGTGATATCTTCAAGCTGATTTTGTCATTAGCTCACCAGTAGGTGGAAGGGTGATGCAGATGATGTTCATTGCCATATTTGGATAACTACGTTTGTAAATCTTTGTTTCTTGCAGAGGTTCTGTCCAGAGGCAGATTCCAAAACCATGTTGCAGTGCTTGAAGCAAAATAAGAACAGTGAATTGATGGATCCCAAATGCAAACAGATGATAACCAAGCGCCAGATCACTCAGAACACAGGTAACATCATGGCTTGGCTTTCCTGGTTCCATTGAATGTGGCTTAAATGGAGCTGAGTCGACATATATCTACCTAATTAAACTACAGATATTTTGTTGCCTGTGGATTTCAAGGGAAGAGTCTGGATCTAGTAAGGAAAATAACATATTCTTCCTTCAAAGAGTATTTGGCAGAACAGAATGAAAGTCATAGGAAAGAGGAGACAGAGGAAGTCAAGGCTGGAGTTCTTTGAAAAGTCTAGAGATTTAACAAAACTTCATGCACGTGGCAGGAGAATATATGGGTAATGTTTTTTAGAACAGAGAAATTTCAGCTCTGAGTTGCAAGACCTTATAACATAGTGGGCAAGATGAGTCCAGTATTCTCAGTGTTTTCCAGAACATCTGTTATGGGGAAGGTTGGTGATGGCTGAGTGATTTTTTTGAGAACTACTAAAGAGTACTGGTACCAGCAGACCCCACAGACGTGCTGCAAGGTAGAATTCCTGGAGTCTCTGTGTCCACATCTACCCTTTCATTTAATTATATTGCTGATTAAAAGCAGTGTAGTCAGGACTCTTGGGTGGCTCAGTAGGTTGAGCATCCACCTCTTGATTTCAGCTCAGGTCATGATCCCAGGGTCTTAGGATTGAGCCCTGTGTTGTGCTCCACGCTGAGCCCACGTGGAGCCTGCTTAAAATATTCCCCCCCTCTTCCTCTCCCCCCCCAAAATAAAAAATTAAAACATGCACCCAGAAAAAAATTTTTTTAATTTAAAAAATAAAAACAGTGTAATGAATGCTTGGTAAATGTTTAGCAAATAAACAAATCAGTAGTTTATTTGTGGTCATTGATGTAACATGTACCCTTTTGAAAGGTAGATCTTGAATATTTTTGAATCCAGGTGGAATATTTTATCACATACTGACAACTTTCCACTCTAGATTACCGCTTAAACCCTGTGCTAAGGAAAGCCTGTAAAGCTGACATTCCTAAATTCTGCCATGGTATCCTGACTAAGGCCAAGGATGATTCGGAACTGGAAGGCCAAGTCATCTCGTGCCTCAAGCTCAGATATGCTGACCAGGTAAACAGTCCTGGGCTCTCTGCAGAGGTGTGTTTATAGAGGCCCCTCTACTCCTGGCAGGTTTTTCTGTGGAAGCCCCTAGCTTACTCCTACTTTCCCAAGACCTTTTTCGTACCTTCCCAAACCAGGGACCAAATAAAAAGCTGAAGCTGTCTAATAGGCTGATGAACTCTCCTTTTGTCACATGTAGCGGCTCTCTTCGGACTGTGAAGACCAGATCCGGATTATTATCCAGGAGTCTGCTCTGGATTACCGACTAGATCCTCAGCTCCAGCTACACTGCTCAGATGAGGTAGGATTTGGGTCTGAAGCTGGTTGTGAACAGAGCTGGTCAGAGAAGTGTTTATTGAAGAAAAGTTCTGTACCGTCTTTCCCTTTAGCCCTGAATCCAGGGCCCATCTTCTGGACTTTTCATTGTTTGAGTTTCTGGTTCCCTGTGACACTGAATTAGACTTGACATTCATCCTATCACTATAGAGTGTTGGTTCTATATTTCTCTGTTGTACTAGAGTGTTCTTTTACTATATCTGTCTCCATATAGTTCTTCCTTCTCCTTATTCTGATGCTCAACCTAGAATTCCCCAAGACTTGCCAGAAAGAGAAAGTGCTCCTGGGGTGCCTGGGTGGCTTAGTTGGTTAAGTGTCCGACTTCAGCTCAGCTCATGATCTCACAGTTCATGGGTTTGAGCCCCACATTGGGCTCTGTACTGACAGTTTACAGCCTGGAGCCTGCTTCAGATTCTGTGTCTCCCTCTGTCTCTGTTCCTCCCCCACTTGCGCGCGCGCGCTCTCTCTCTCTCTCTCAAAAAAAAAATAAATAAATGTTAAAAAAGCGTGGGGGGGGGGGGGGGAAGAAAGTGCTCCTATAATAGCGCTAAAGAAATGCCTATCTTTGGACTTTGACTTCCTAGCTAGAAAAGCCCATGTGGAGAACTGTGTTCGACATATGTCAGTTTTAGGGGTTCATAGCTGAAGATTTTTTAAAGATGCTCACTCACAGCTCCCAAGGAAGACTTAAGTTTTTAATCTTTGGTGTGGACTGTGTTTTAGAACCTGTGTGTGTGTGTGTGTGTGTGTGTGTGTGTGTGTGTGTGTTGCCAAGCTGTGAGTTGAGGTTGACTCTGAACCTTTATAAATGTTAGCCATTTGCTTTTAGTATTTCACTTGGCTATGTAACCTTCCTCCTGTGGAATCAAGGAGTAGCCTTCTTTGTGACCAGTCCTGGGACACTCTGACTCAAATGTCAGGGTTGACAGCATAAACGTCAGTATACTGACTGGTTTTTGACTCTGTGTGCCAGTCTTTGTGACAGTGAATGGAGCCCAGCATCTCATCCAGGACAGGGGGCGGGGCGTGAAGTCCACTAGGAGACTGAGGAGACATCCAGACCATATGGGAGGGTCACCAAACCTGCAGGTTTCAGAGACAGGGTTTCTGGTGACAGCAGAGATGTGTTTTGTGTGTCTCTGGAACAGATCTCCAATCTGTGTGCTGAGGAAGCAGCTGCCCAAGAGCAGACAGGTCAAGTAGAAGAGTGCCTCAAAGTTAACCTGCTCAAAATCAAAACAGACGCATGTAAAAAGGTAATACCGCCAATGGCCTTGTTTCCCTGCCTGCTTTTCACAAAACTTTTTCTTCCCTTCTGATGCTGTAGTCTGCATATCTTAGCAAGAACATCTAAACCTTCCTTCCCGGGATTATACGTTTCTTCCCTCTTACGAAACTTTCACTAGATTCTTGACAATTAATCACCTATAATTGAAATATCCTTCCACATGTACTGATTATTCATGAACATGTCTGATCCCCATGACCAGGCCATGGTTTAAGGCCCTGTGAGTGCAGAACTGAAAGCAAAATGTCAAGTCCAATAGTATCAGTAAAGATACTGCATTCATAAAAATCATTTCAGAAATAGCTTATAAAAACGAAGTTATCAAAACATGACTATTAAGCATGCATTATCTTGGAAAATTGCAAATGAAATAATATATTTGATCTTTTTAAAAAAGCTTTGTCTTTTTTTGAAAAGTGTTTGAGTGGTGTCATTTTTGAGTCACTGAATATTGTACACAGATATTTTCATCTGCTGAAATGTTTCTGATTCCACACGGCCTGAGGAATAATGGGAGATGGCTAAAAGCTAAATCCAGGGGCGCCTGGGTGGCGCAGTCGGTTAAGTGTCCGACTTCAGCCAGGTCACGATCTCGCGGTCCGTGAGTTCGAGCCCCGCGTCAGGCTCTGGGCTGATGGCTCGGAGCCTGGAGCCTGTTTCCGATTCTGTGTCTCCCTCTCTCTCTGCCCCTCCCCCGTTCATGCTCTGTCTCTCTCTGTCCCAAAAATAAATAAAATACGTTGAAAAAAAAATTTAAAAAAAAAAAAGCTAAATCCAGATGTTTTCCTTGGACTAGTTTGTCATCAGATGATCCCATTTAACTTTGAAGAGTAATATTTGAGTTTTGTTTTTTGTTTTCTTGTTTTTATTATTGTTGCTTTACAGGGCCTGTAGTCTTTCTCTTGAGAGCAAACTAATTTTTATTTAAGAAAGCACTTTTGGCCTGTTGTTACCTCCTGTTCTTTCAAGTCTAAATGGAAAGTCTGCAGAGCTGATGTCACTTCCATCATGGTTATGATCCTCTTGTTTAGGACATCTTTAGACTCACTAAGAGTTTTTCTTGCAGTAAAAATTATGCTCTGTGAATCTTTTTTATCTTTTGAGGATAACGGAGGTAACATGAAACATTATGCAAACATTTTTCTTTGTTTGCCTGGGAGTTTTAAAACTCTGGTTTTTATTTTTTTTATATATTTTTTTAGTGTTTATGTATTTTTGAGAGAGAGATAGAGACAGATCGCGAGCAGGGAAGGGGCAGAGAGAGAGACACACACACAGAATCTGAAGCAGGCTCCAGGCTCTGAGCTGTCAGTACAGAGCCCAAGGCAGGGCTTAAACTCACAAGCTGTGAGATCATGACCTGAGCCAAAGTTGGACACTTAACCAACTGAGCCACCCAGGTGCCCCAAAACTCTGGTTTTTAGATTTCACATTTTCATTTTTCTTAAGAAAATAGCCGTATTATACCAACCGATATAAATACTAGCATTTAGTATGCAACATTTACAGCCCACCAGACTGCCAGAAACCCACATCTGATCTTGTAGCCCCCGCTTCGTTTAGCACATAGCTTTGATCATACTAGGCCTCCGAGTGTATGGAATCAGTTGCTAAAAATCTGCATTCTTTGTGTCATCACCACATTGTCCCTGTCTCAGAGTAAGTTCTGTTGTTAACCCACACCCTTCCCTCCTTGACTTTACTCTTCGTATGTAAAGTATTTGCAGATAACAAATCTGATGTATTTCCTCTATAAAAGCTTGCTCTACGATGATTCTTCCTTCTTAGGAAGTGTTAAACATGCTGAAGGAAAGCAAAGCAGACATCTTTGTGGACCCAGTTCTTCATACAGCGTGTGCCCTGGACATTAAGCACCACTGTGCAGCCATTACCCCCGGCCGAGGGCGTCGTAAGTCACTGTTCACTCTGGCCCTCTCTGAACTACCTTGGGAGGAGCACAGACTCCTTCTGAGACAGCACTTGCGGGTACTCTGTTCTCTAGCTGCAGCACAACCACAGACAACATCCTCTGGGGGCCTGGTTGATGCCGGGACTAGGCTTTTGTGGCAGAATGAATTTAGGAATGAATAATCCTGCAGGTTTGAACTGACCTAGCCATAACCAGAGGTAAGGTTCTGATGAAAAGGGAAGGTTGAGTTATTTATCAGGGAAGCAAAACTTAACTCATGATCATGGCCTCTTCCCCCTTGGCCAAACTAGAGCAGCTTCATCAGCTCACCCAGTGGCCACACTGGGTGGATCCCGGGCAGGTAGAAGAAAGTTGTTTCTGAGCCAGACATGCCCAATAAAATAAGAAGGTTTTAAGGGTCTCTGGGCAGCTGGTCCCTTGGAAGCTCAACATCATTTTTCTCCATGTTAAATCTTTGGTCAAATTTCCTAGAACGGATTTAACTTTGTGTAGCCTATACATCTGAATTCTCTGGTGATAAGGTGCCCTCCTCCCCAGCCTCATAGAAATTTCTGTTCTGTACAGTTTTAGACTCTTCTCATCCCTTTTCTTTCACAGAAATGTCCTGTCTCATGGAGGCCCTGGAGGATAAGCGGGTGAGGTTACAACCTGAGTGCAAAAAACGTCTCAATGACCGGATTGAAATGTGGAGTTATGCAGCAAAGGTAATGCCCAAGAGAATCTCCTGAAGCGGCCATCTCTGTCCGTTCCCCGGATATTCCACTTGTCTTTTTGTCCTTGTTGCAAGACCAGCAGTAAGTGTATTTGAAAAGTCTGTCACTGCCCTTGGAAGCCTCCCTGGCTGTCTCTGAGCCTGCGGCCACCATCTCCTTTTGCCAGTGTCTGCAGGCTTTGCCGGGGCCACTGCTTTCTCCTCACTTGCCCATAGTCCACCGTGGAAAAGTGAGTCACCCAAAGGATGGGATAAAAGCCAGCTGTGCAAAGAGAACCAGAAATCATGCCCAGGGGAAAGCAACCAGGCTGGCCACTGTTGTCTTAAAGCTCGTTTTTCTGATTTTAGTCAGTGTTTGGCAGGAGCATATGTATGTGGGACTAGCCCCGGCCTTCGCCCTCAACTAGGCTGAAACAGGAACGCTGATAGGGTAGAGAGACATCAGGACAGGTGAATGTGTGTGATACCCAGGCAGACTTGGGCTAGGGGAGATTTTTCCTACAAAAATGCAGCCTCAGCGAGAAGAGGAACAGTTCTTCTCATGTGCACGTTGCTTTGTGGTGCGTAACACTTCGCTGGACATACTACCTCACTGAACCTTGAAACGCAGCAGGGTAAGTGGAGTGATTATTTCCCCACTTTACAATGGAGGAAGCTGTGACCTGCCCAAGGTGCCTCAGCGAGAAAGTCAGGTTTCTAGATCCACATTCTATCACCCCACATCGGGGTGGATATTGCCAGTTGCCTTAGATTAAGAAAGCGATCATGAGGACCCCCCTGCTTCTTGGCCAGTTCCTCCTGTCACCCACATGAAAGGTCAAGGGTACCAGGCAAACAGGAAAGACCATGACAAGTCTTCACACCTAGAAGTAAGGGAAATGAAGAGAAGGGATCGCAGCTGTCCAAGTAGCACATACGCCCCTCACCCCTTCTCCCAAAGGAACGAAGTTGGCTTGGAAGCCCTCCGTTAAGTGAGGCAGCGGAGAGGGGCCAAGTCAGTCTCTTCCTTCTCTCTGCTTCTGCCGGGGAGCTACTAAACGTTGCTGCAAAGGGATTCCACTGCTTGTTTTGTGTCGACAGATGTCAGCGCTCAGATCACGTTAATCTCACTCTGCTCTACGTATGCGGGACGAGCATAGAAACAGATGTAGCCAGACATCTCTGGGCACACCCTCTCAGGCACCCAGGCTAAGTTGAGACCCAAAAGAGCAGGTCCGTGTGCACCCGGGGAGCCTTTTGGCCCTGATTCTGCCATAGCAGGCTGCATAGAGAGAGGTCCGTTCAGAAAAGCAGTGAGGCTAACTGAGAATGAAGACTGGCTAGGCTGCAGAGCCTGTGATTACAGGAGCAATGCAGTGTACTCGGTCAGCCTGAGTCATACTTGCACACTGTTTCTGATGGGACCGCGCTCCTTATTTAATGGTGAGTGACGGGAAGTCAAGATACAGAACCAGCATCCAACACAATCTCAACTGTTTGTTCTCTGTGGTTTTTAATAATAAATCCGAATACCTAAGACCCTGTGTGACCTGGTACAAGTAATCACGTCCCACCCCTTGGCCTGTGGGTCTTCATCTGTAAAATGGGAGGAATACAATCTACTCTCAAGGATTGGTACGAGGACTAAATGATTGAAAACCTGTTGAGTGCTCTGCGAGGGCTTATGTGGCCAGGTCTTGAGTGTGAGGGCTGCTGTCAGGTTGGCAGGGGCGGGGATGGCGTGAGGTGGATAATATGAGACCCCACCTCTTTGTAGTTGTCTGTATTTTCTCACCTTGTGTAGTAGATACATACCATAGTGTGATCAGGAAAAGGAGTTGTAGCTCTGTGTTTGATTGTCTTGTCCCTTGCCCTTTCTCCCAAAAGGAAATGACATAAATTAAACTAGGAATTGAGAGGGGCAAGTTAGAGCTAGCCCTGCCTCCAACCCAGTTCTGTGTCCAAGGCCTATGCTGCTGTGTGTCCTTCTAGGTGGCCCCGGCTGATGGCTTCTCTGACCTCGCCATGCAAGTGATGACATCTCCATCAAAGAACTACATTCTGTCTGTGATCAGCGGGAGCATCTGTATATTGTTCCTGATTGGCCTGATGTGTGGACGTATCACCAAGCGAGTAACACGAGAGCTCAAGGACAGGTAGAGCCACCGTGACCACCAAAGGAACTACCTGTCCAGTGCCCAGTTTGTACAGCCCTCCTGTATAGTGTACCCACTCACCTCGTTCTTCTAGGAGGTGGCATCAACACCCATGTTAGAGCAGCAGCAGGTGTCCTCTGCGTTGTCCCATCTCAGACTTCGCCCGTGTCCATGGTGTCCTCCTCCTTCTCGACCATTTGTGCAACAGCAGCAGCTGGCCGCTTTGGTTATTGCCTTTGTTGGCAAATTTGGGTTTACCTGCCCGTAGACAAGTCTCTCTCGTACCAATGGAACTACCAGTACTTCCAGAACCAACTTACCTGACCTGCAACTCAAATGATTTTTAAAAAACAAAACAAAACAAAACAAAAACCACCAAAAAAAAAAAAAAAAAGAAAGAAAGAAAAAAAAAGAAATTTTTAAAGAAAGAAAAAAATGTATATAATAACACATCTCCTCCAGGCTTGACTTGGGCAATGGGGTTATTTCTTCTCTGTGACTGTAAAATGAAGCAGGACTTACGGGGAAAACACAGCACCCAATATGCTATATAACTGGGATGTCTTGCTCATTTCTCAAAAGCACCTTTGGACCATGTGGGGGCCACGGACTTCACCGACGAGTGGGAAATCAGTGACCAGTCTGCTTTGGGTCTTGTTTTCTTCTGCTAAAACAGTGATGCCTTCCAGATCTCACCTTAATAGAGCCACTGCTGGTCAGGACCCCAGGCCATGAGTATTTCTATGACCCCCTCACTTCAGTGAGGTAAAGCAAGCATGAGCTTCCCTAAGCCAGAGGCAGATGGGTTGGGGAGGAGATCAAAAGTGGGAAGCTGGTCAGAGGCTGGACCCTGAGTCCCGAGGAGCAGGATCCCAGGAATCTTCCTCCTCCAGGCTAGCACAGGACTCAGTTACATTCGGATTGACCCTGCTGGGGATAGTGGTTAGTCTGGAAGGCCTGCGGGGAGGCAGGGACTGAAGCAGAGAGGGAGCTCGGGGCAGGAAGGAGGAGCAGGGATTGATTCACTTTGCTCAGTTTTTAGGCAACAGTGCAAGTCAAAGACAATGGCTTATAAAGATTTAGTGTGGTCTCAAGATGTGACTGGCAGTCCAACCTGACCCTTGTGCAGGCTCAAGGCCACCTTCCCAGACAAGCTCCCTTATGCCTCTTTGTAGAGAGGACTTGGAAAGTTATTACGTTAAAAGATGGAGCCTTTTATCTGTTTTTTTTCTTTCTGTCCATTTGCTGCGTACACCCACTGTAGTAGGCATTGGCTGAGTGTTGTACTTTGATGAATCATCAGATGTTGTACTTCCAGAATCTAGCTTTATGGAAGCAATCTTCCTGGCCGTCCTCCTTTGTCCCTCCAGTGTGGGATGGCAGGTTTGGAGTGTAAAAGGGGAGGAGTGCAGGCATCACAGTGCAACTTGGCACACCTTGGTTTGAGTTTGGGGCAGGGAATTACAGTGGGTGCACAAGAGGGCGGCATGTACAGTAGGAGATATATTTATATAATATATATTTTATTAACCTGTTAGACGTCCACAGAGTATTATAAATCACGTGCCTAAAACTGTCCACATAGACCATGGCGCCCCTCCTTGCCCTGCCCCCCCTTTGCCACTGTCCACATGTGCTGCGGGACGTATGCAACATTTGTCTCCCCTGAAATGTGTTCGATACAAAGTGGGTCAGTTTGTGGATCGGTTGATGCAGATTACTCCTTGTCTCATCTGAATGATGTGTATTTGAATACTGTGGTTTTCTTTGCTCGTTGCTCCCCTTCCGGGAGGCAGTGCGATCCAGAAGCCAGCTGTATCCCCCTGCCTAGGGTACTGCGAGTTACCAAGGGGAACTGCTCAGCTGCTTGGTCCCTTCAGTCCTGCTCTTAGGGTCTTCCTGATTGTCAGCACCTGTCCTGGGGTTCTTCCAAAACTTGAAACTCTCGGAGTCCGAGCAGCATACCCCTACCACCACCATTGTTGGACTGAATTGAGCTGGTCCGGATAGTCCACCTCCAGGAGTTCCCACCTGGGCCTGGGGGCTTGGGATTGAGAACCGGGGATGTCCTCTCAACGCAGGCCCCCACTGACCTGTCTGGCATGGTTCACAGGATAGAATAAAACATTCACCATTTGGTGAGTGTGCGGCTACCATTCTCCATCTCTGCGTTCTCCCTCCTAGTGTTTGTAAAACAAACCAATAGTTTAAGGTATCTGGACATTTTGGCTTTGTCTGAAGCATATCTGGAAGCTTGAAAAGGATTTTGATTCTTGAAACACTTATCATCTTTAGAAATGATACAATAAATAAAAGGGATAATTCTGCCAGTATTTTTGTTGCTTTTGCTAGAAAGCATTTCACCATCCTGCTTGGAATAGTTTCATATGACTGGTTCTTGAGAGTCCCAGGTAGTGTCCTGAGCAGTTTTCTACCTGCAGGGGGCCCAGCACCTTCTGAACCTGCAGCTCAACTGTATCCATTCTGCCCCCCATTTGGTATAATAACACAGGTTCTGGGGCACCTCTGGTCACTGGCCTCAGAGGTCAATCATGAGTAAATCACCTAGTCGACTCAAGAAGAAATCGCCCTAGTGGAGAAGCTGATGATGGACCTTGGCCTTTATCTCTTCTGATGTCTAGCCTGTGGACAATAACAAGCAGCTGGTGGGGGGTTTTCCACAGTCAAGGCCTCAGGCGTTTGCCGAAAATCCAGGTAACTCATCTGACCTTATTAGCTCTCTCCAGGGTCTGGGGAAGTCATATGAAGTGTGCCCCAGAACACTCCAGAGGCCCCGAGAGGTTACTCTCCTGGCCTGGAGGCCCTCCGGTACAGGAGATCGGAAATGCAGGGCGACTGTCAAGAACAAGACTCTTCCCTCTGAGTTTCTCTCCCAGAAGGGTAGCCCTGGAAGTGAGACCCTTTCCCTGGTGCGGCCCTGACCATCCTCTGCTATTGCTGCTCTCCCAGGAGACGTGTGCTAGCAAGATGTGCTGAGGTAGGAGCATAGCCGAGGCTTGGGTTCACTCCAGCAGGAAAGTCTTCCTCCTCTACATTCCCTGGAGACCCTCTGGCTGCCACTGCCAGTTCTGTGGGTCCAGTCAACGCACTCCAAACCAGTGCATCCTGAGTACTGGTACTCAGCAGGCATTGGTTCGAATTCACTGCAGGCCTCCGGCTGTCTGATATCCTGTGCTTCCTTTTTTGGGGAACAGTGAGCAGCTCTGCCTGGGGGAGAGAGGGAGGGAGATTCTGCTTTCCTAGAAGAGGTGACAGAATTGTCAGAGTTCACTTCTTCCTATTTCCTGAAGTTGTGTCATAAAAGCATCCAGTGGTAAAGAGGTCTATAGTATCCATTTACTCATCAGACAAAATGGAACGGGACTTCTGTGCCGACTTCCCTGTCTTCCCAAGAAAAGATTCACTCTCTTGTGTGAGTATGACTTCTGGAAATGTCTCCCATCCTCCCCACCCCCAGGCTTGCGGTACAGCTTCTGTCCCACAGATCCCCACTCTAGGGAGTCATCCAGGGGGAGAGAGATGGCTTCATGGGCCTCCTTTCTTACTTAGCTGGTCTCAAGTTCTTCTGAGAAAAAGCTTTCATATCCCGTTTCTTCCCCTCCCCCACCAAAAACTACATGTTCTCCACATCCAGCTTCTTTTAAGCAAGCAGATACAGAGAAGGAAGCTGGAAGGGACCCGTGGCAGCCAGCCAATCCAGCCTGACCCATTCAACCTAAATTTTGGCCACAGAACCACAAGCATAGGGCTTTTTGAATTGTGTGCATTTTGGTATATATATTTGTATTTCAGGTTCTTATGGATTTGGGAAACCTGAAAGATCCTTTCTTTCTCCCCTGCTTTGGACAGCACCTACGTAGCTTTATCGAATGCAGCATTCTGGTACCCTGAATTTCTCCTCGGCCTTCAGGGACACTTCTCTCCTTCACCTCTTCTCCACTGCTCCCTGATTCCCAAGGGCCGTGGGGCCACAGCTCCTGTTCTGGCCTGCCCCTCCTCCCGTCCTCCCTCACTCTATCTCTCTCTCTTGTCTTTGGTTGGTCATCTCTCTAATACACTCCTCTTGGTCCTCCTCTCCATTAGGACCAGGGTCGCATGTTAGGGCATTCAAGTCTGAAGCCGAATCCCCCTTCTTGCCCTGACCTCAGACAACAGATAAGTCATAGCAAACACAGACTGACTCTTCTGAGTGACAAGCTTCTCCCAGCTGTCTAGTGAGATCACTATGGAGACCCCAGGACTGCTTGTTATCTGGAGCACAAGGTGGAACTATCTGTTTAGTCTGGTGGTAGCAGGATCCTGACGGTGATTTCCTCTCCTTCCTCCTCCCCAAGATCTGTCACAACACACCGGTAGGGATGTTGTTGGGATACATGGAGTAGAGAAACCTTCCTGGGCAAGGAGAAAATTCAGATAGTGCCTCTATATTCTGTTTTTGCCTTCCCCCAGCATGGAACCCATGGAGCCCATGGAACCCATGGAACCTGGACCCCAGAGCCCAGCAGGCCTATGCCAGGAGCTAGGGAGGTTGGAGAGGCCCCGGGCAGACTGCAGTCAGTGCACGGGGTCGGGTGGCCAGCAGGACAGCCGGCAGCAGGAGCCTTCCTAGCAGCTTCTCCCGGCACAGTATTCCCAGGTCAGTCCAAGCAGGAAAACAGACTGAACAGCAGATGCTGTGTGACATCTTAGGCCTTGAACTTTTTTTTTTTTTTTTTAAGAAAGAGAAAATACAGAAAAGTAAAATTAACAAGCCTCTTTTGTAAATGATTTTTCTTTCTATGTATAAAATCCCAGCAGTTCCTTGTTTTTACATGTTCATGCTGTGTAATTTTGAGATGTTACTGAGATCCTGAACATAATGTGCATTTTTTTCTGTACAGATGAAATGGGAGAATTTAATAAAGAGTTTGCAGGTTTTTACTTGTTAAATCTTCTCTGGTGACTGGGAGGACGCCCCCAACCAACTGCTCTGTGAGGAGCATCTCCCGAGCTGTGCACCCTGACCCTACTCGCTGCACTTGGTGGTGTCGTTTCTGTCTCCTCAACTAAATAGGTCAAGCAGGGTAGGACCACAGGAACTTTAGAGGCCGGATCCTAGGTTTTCTGACCGTCAGGTTGATGTGTCGGGAATTACTCACTTGAAACCACATCATAAGGCTCCTTCCTGGGGAGAGCGTAGCTGGGACCCATCGTTGCACATAAGGCACGTGGATGCACTGGTCTCTAGTGGTCACCTTCCCTCTGGGCCCAGAACTAGGCCACATTTCTTGTCCGTGCCCTGTCAGGTCCCTGTTCATCAGCCCTCACCTCCCCGTTCCAACAGCCCAGTCCCAGGGCCAGTGACCCCTGTGACACCCTTCCTGAGGCTTCTGTCTCCTTCGCTATGGCAAAGCGAATTTGCATGTGGGTGTTACAAAATCCTCACTTAAGGAGTTTGCATGGACACAAGGATTTCTCGAAGTAGAAACATCTGTACCAGGATCTGAGTGCTAGGATGCCCGGTGAGAAAGGACCAGAGGACCCTGGGCCCAGGGTTTCTTCCAGAACTCAGATCCACTTTTTGCAGCTGTCACATGGGAGATGGTGGGCCTGCGTGTAGCGTGGAGGCCAGGAGAAGGCGAAGCGTAGAAGAACAAAAGAGGAAGAGAGAACAACTGGAAACACTCTGTAAGGAACTCTGGGCAGCCATCGCCCTGGATGGGAGGAGTCTGGGGCCAGATGCTCCTGAGAGTCTTAGAGAAGCTGCCTGCTGTGGTGCAAGTGTGGGAAATGAAGTCACTGGTATTCCCACAAGGGAGAAGTGGGTTCCCCAGCTCGCAGCATCGGCCCCTTGACGGGATGCCACAGCAGTAGTGGGGACTGTGCTGCCTTAGCAGTCTCTGAAGGAATCACCCTACCCTCAAATTCTGTGTGATCTTTCGGATTAAAAACCCTTGGCCAACTTAAATCCTCAGAAGCATTTGGCATTTGTTCTCAAAAGGGGCTGAGGAATGAAAGGATTTTAGCCAAAAAGGGGGAGAACTTTAGATACCCAACCCTCTGCTAGATGAAGAAGTGAGAGAGGGTGGGTGTGACCCGGTTTTCTCAGCTAGTGAGCAGCAAAACATGACGGTCTGCCCCTGCCACATGCGTTTCCCTCTGACCGGCCAGAGTGGCCTTGGGACCTGTATGACTTTCAGGCTCCAGCCTGCAGTGGCTGACCTGTCCTCAGAGCCAGACCATACCCTGGACGTCCCTCCCCTGGAAGCTATTGGCCTTGGTCCCAGGATCCCACCTCCCTTGCCCAGAACAACCCACAGCACAGCAGTAACTTCTCAAATTCCCTGTATTTATGGAGAAATTTGGACAGCCTGAGAGAGAAAGGGGGACCCGATGGGTAACGAAAGGCAGCAGACTAGGAGGAAGCCAGCCGGAGCAAGGAGGGAGGGTCCGGGGCATGGGCAGCCCCTCGGAGGACGTGGAAGCCCCTGGGGCTCGGCCACTTGTGCTCCGGGGCCGCGGCAGGAGTGCACCTCCTGCCCACCTGTGCCCTGGAACCGGGGGCCGCTCCTTGACCCCCTCTGGGGAGTGGCTCCGTAGCGTGGGCCCAACAACAGCGATTCCTCCAGAGAGCGGCCAGGATGAGGCCGTAGATGAGAGATGCGCCCAGCAGACCCAGGTAGCAGTAGGTGGTGGCATTGAGGATCTGCTCCAGCTCCACTGTGAGGGAGACAGGCACAGGGTGAAAGTGGGCCCACAATGAACAATGCATCTTCATGGGCTTCTCCCTGCCCCTGGCTCCTCCTAAGGAGGCCTCTCTGGCTCACTTTATCCTCTGTGAAGTTGTGTTACTCCCCATTTATAGGATAAAAAGTTAGACTTAAGATCTGTAAGTGCAGAGATGGTCTGGACTGGATGGGGTAAGTAGGTAGGTGGATCCGAGGCCAAGAGAGGGTAAAAGACTCCTCCTCCACCTCCCCCCCACCCTAGGGGCCACAGAATGTTGAAGGCTGAACCAGGACTAGACCCAGGTGCTTTGGACTGGGTCTACACCTTTTCCAGTCAGAATCTCAGGGCTCAGCTCTGACTGCATCAACACAGGAGCTTCCCAGACCCCCCTGCGGGAGGGCCCCTCTCCTGGCTGAGCTCCTGAATATTTCCTGTGTTCCTGTCCTAGGACCTTTAGTGCAGTGTTCCTTGCATTTTAAACCTTGGTTCAGTGTCTGACCTACCCCTCTAGACTCACTAATATTCAGACTGTGTTCCAGTCACCTCTCTGCCCTGGCAAATACTTAGTACTCCATAAAATGATTGCTGAATGAGTCGATGACCATGAAAAGTCAAGGCTTCGCCACCCAGGGGGTCCCACGTCAGTGTTGGGGGGTCCGTACCTAGAAGAATGTGTCCACTCTTGTTCGCATTCTCCACTTCCAGCGTTCTCCTGTGCCCTGGAACAGAGCAGATGCCCTTCGTATAGCTTCCCTCTGCTCTGTCCCCCAAAGGAAATAAGCAGGCATTCACCACTAGGGAACACAGAAGCCAGGAGTGACAGAGTAGGTATTAGGACTTTGGGGGTAGCTGGTCCCACAACACTGCACGGGCTCCAAAGCCACGTCCAGGCTTCACCAGAAGCCAGGGCAGAGCCAGGGGTTCTTTGCCACACACAGCAGTGCTTATCTTGACTTTCTGGTTTGCCAGGGAGTTATTGATGTCTGGGTTCCAGGTGGTTGCATCAGGAAGACTGGAGCACAACCCCTGGGTCCTCTCTACTCACCTCGGCCCCAGGGCAGGGGCAGCACGACTTCTAAGGCTCCACTCTGGTGCAAGCCTCGGCAAGTCACAGACATTCCTGCCACCTCCTGAGGCAGCTGCAGCCAGCTGACCATGGGATCCCCAGCTCCCCCAGTGGAGTCCTCTTCCTCCTGGTATTGGCCTTCCAGGACCCAGGACACCCTCAGAGGGTCAGGGTTATGTCCTAGGGCCACACAAAGTACATGGAAGGGAGGGCCGTAGGCTGGGATGAACAGGCTCAGCTCAGGTGGCTGCAGAGCCAGGGGTTGCCTCTTAGCTGTGGGGAATGAGAGGAAGAAGGATGTTACCCAATACCACCAGCCTCTTCCAAACTCAGTCCTATTGATCCCCCTCCATCTGGGGCCTCTGGAGACTCTTCTACCCTTCCTCTATGGCCTTCCCTCACCTTTGTCAGAATCTACTTTGCCCCACTACTGGCCTTCTGGACTGTTGAGCAGAATATGAGCTGAGCTTATCTCTGCCACATGTACCTTCTGTCCTCCGGGCCTCCAGTATCCTTACTACAGAGCAAGGGAAGGGAAGGGATTTAATGTTCTTGATGAGGCTTCCCCTCCCAGGCCTAAAAATCTGGTCTAAGGTGTTTCTGTCCATCCTCAAATGCTTCCAGCCAATTCCACCATCAAGAAGCTTGAGCATTTTCCCTGCTGGCAGTCTACTCTCCTGGGCCCTCCTTCTCTTTCCCTCGTCCTACTGACAACAGCTTCCTCCAAGGGGGCTCCACCATCTACACCTTTCTGCCCACTGCCACCAGCTCCATTGCAATCGTATGCACTAGGGGCACCAGATCCCCACGCTCTTAGACTCACCCTGATAGAGCAGTTGGGTACCTTCTCCAAAGACATACTGGCCTGAAAACCATATGGCACAGTAGTAGGTGCCCTCATCAGCAGGGCTGGCATTGCCCACAGTCAGGAGCGCAGCATTCTGGGCTGGGTCCATCTCTGCCAGAAAGCGAGGATTCACACCAAAACCATAGGTGGGGGGAGCCCCTTCTCGCTGACTCAGCAGGAAGGTGGGGCCACTCCCCTTCAACTGCTGGTACCAAGACAAGACATGAGCCCTGGCAGGGCTTCCCTGCACCACACACCAGATCTGTGGATTGCCTCGTCCACTCACCACAGAAGACCGAGGCTGGAACAGAGAGGGCTGGAGGACTTCTGAGGCACCTGAAGAGGCAGAGAGGATAGTGACCCACTCAAAACAACTCAGTAGTCCTTTATTAGACACTGTCAGCTCAGCCGAAGCGTACCGTCTCACCAGAAGGCTATTTGACAATACCTGTCAAAACTGTACATCATCACACTCTGTGATCTGGCAATTTTACTTCCATAAATTTACCTTAGGAAAATAACTGGACTCAGGTATATTGGTAGACCTACAAACAGGACTGTTATAATGAGAAAATAAATGTAATTAGAGGAGAGGATAAAGTTTTAAATGAGACACCCGGTCTATGCAGTACTATGCAGGCCCCATAAAAGAAAAATGAAGAACTCTCACTTCTGGGTAGGATGGAGTTGTTGGCAGCCAAATAATGTTCCCACTGAAAACAACTAGAAAAGCCAGAGGAACAGACGATATTTCAGGTTTAAGAGAGGTACAGAAGCAACAGTGGCCAGAAGGGTTAAGGATGTGCAGAGGGAGGAACCACGGAGGTGCAAAGTGACACCTTTCAGCCACCTGCAATTGCCAATTCTGGCAAGAGGCTAAGGATCAGGGTTTTCCCCAGGGGGAAGGCTGCAGGTGAGACAAGAGAAATCAGCAGAGCCGTTTATAATCCCACAGGCTGCAGTGACAAAACCGAAAGCCTGAGGAACCTCAAATATATGTTCACTTATCACCATTACCTGAAGTCTGAAATTTTATAAGATGGGAACCTTAAAAGCTAAGCCCAACCTCTGTGAAGCAGAGCGGAATTTTGCAGAGTCACAGTGCTGAGAAGATAAATGATCAGAGTTTGACATCTCTCAAAAGGAAACCCTCTGCTGTATACACCAGGATTTCAGTTCAAGGTCCCAAACGGGTCAGCCCTAGGAACAAGGCAAATGAGTAGTAGATGGAACTCTATTAAAACTGCATTCCATACACTTCTAATTGTAGAAGGAATTCTGGAATTAGGAAGCCACCATTTGACAACCACCATAGGAATCATCACTCAGACAAGAAGCATCAATAGATGATAAAACATTTTGGGTTTGGGTAAGTTTATTTATTTATTTATTTATTTATTTATTTAGAGAGAGAAAGAGCACGAGTGGGGGAGGGGCAGAGCGAGGGAGAGAGAGAATCCCAAGCAGGCTCCACACCATCAGGGCAGAGTTTGACGCAGGGCTCGATCCCATGAACAGTGAGATCATAACCTGAGCCCAAATCAAGAGCTGGACGCGGAACTGAATGAGCCACCCAGGCACCCAGCCACATGAGCAAAATTAATATCAACAGGAACGGGGCAAATAGACATCATGTGCCTCCTGATACGGGGCACTGAGAACACAATCTTTCGGTGGTATTCCTGTCATAAATGCATGCCTGAATCTGATCATGAGGAAACATCAGGTTTGAAGCATCAAACCCAAGTTGACATATATTCTACAGAATAACTGGCCTGTACTCCATCGTGAAAGGTGAAAACTAAGGAACTGTTCCAGATGAAAGGAGAATAAAGAGACATGATAACTAAATGCAGTGTGTAATCATGGATTGGATCTTGGACCATATATATATATGGTCCATATATATAGAGAGACCATATATATATATATTACTCTAAAGAATATTGGAGAGAAAACTGGTGAATTTTGAGTAAGATTTGTAGATGGAATCATATTAACGTTGGCTTCTTCATTTTGATCATTGTACTGTGTTACACGAAGACTGATGGATGACTTCTCATCAGAGATGATGGAAGCCAGAAGACAATGAAAAGACATTTAAAGTTCTTGCGTGAAAACAAACAAACCTGTCAACATAGAATTTTTTCTTACCTAATGAAACCGTCTTGAAAATAAAGACGTTCCCAGATAAAAGCTGAGATAATATGTCACCTACAGGAATCCTAAAGGGAAATCTCCAGGCAAAAGAAAAACGACCCTAGATGGAAACAGGGAAATGCATGAAGGAATGAAGAGTAATAGAAAGGGTAAATATGTAGTTAAATATAAATAAATATTGTCTGTACAAAGCAATAGAAATGTCGACTTGAAATGTCTTATAAGAGCAACACAGAAGTTGGGAGGAGGCAAGTGAAGTTAAAATACTCTAACATTATAGCCTCATTAGAGAAGTGGTCAGGGTAGTATTATATTAGACCATGAAGTCAGAAATGCATATTTTAATCTGTAGGAGTAGCCACTAAAAGAATAATAAAAGAATGTATAATTAACAAGTTTTTAGAGGAGGGAATATTTTTTAAAAGAATCCAGGGGCACCTGGGTGGCTCAATTGGTTGAACATCTGACTCTTGATTGCATCTCACGTCATGATCTCACAGTTAGTGAGTCTGAGCCCTGCGTCGGACTCTGCACTCACAGTGTGGAGCCTACTTGGGATACTCTGTCTCCCTCTCTCTCCCAAAAATAAATTGAAAAAAAAAAAAAGAATGCAAAAGAAGACAACAAATAAGAGAAAAGGGAACGAGAAACAAGGACTATAGTAGGTATAAACCCAAATATATTAGTAAATACGCTAAATATAAGGGGACTAAATTCTACAATTGAAAGACTAGGATAGACAGAATGGATCAAAATCTAACAACTATAACCTGCTAACAAAGATCACACCCTAAATATTAGGCCTTGAAAACACTGAAAGTAAAAGTATCATTATCACTGATACACCTATGCTAACATCAGATCAAATAGGCTTCAAGGCAAAAAATAGTACGAAGAGATGAAGATGTACACTTAACGATGTAAAAGGGTCATTCCACCAGAAAGACATAAACCCAGCCATTTCAATAACCATATTAAATGTAAGTGGTCTAAACACCTCAATTGAAAGTCTGATTGGACAGGAATCCTGTGGATATTCCATCCACAACAAACCCACATAAGGACAAAAATAATTTAAAAGAAAAAGGATGGAAATGTCATACTATGCTACTATGATTTTTTTTTTTTTAACAGAAGGGGTAGTATCAAAATCAGATAAAGTTGATTTCAGGGCAAAGAATACTACTAATAGTAAAAAGTTTTATTTCATAATGTTAAAGAGTTCAATTCATTAGGAGAATGTAACCATCTTAAACACTTACACACATAATGGAATTTCAAAATAAAAGAAGCAAAAGTAATAGAACTGCACAGAAAGACAGACAAATCCACAATAACGGCCAGAGATTTCAACACCCATCTTTTAATATTTGATAGAACAAGTAGGTAGAAAATCGCTGAGGATACAGACGCCTTGAATAATACCATCGACCCATTTACAAAACGGTACTTACAGAGCCCTCCACCCAACAACCCCCAATTACACTTATTTTTCAAATAAGGTTCGAACCTTATTTGAAACCAAATAAGGTTTGAACCACGGAACCTTTATCAACTTAGATCATATTCTGAACATAAAACAAGTCTTCATCCATTTAAAAGGATTCAAGTCACACACACAATGTTCTTTGACCACAGTGGAATTCAATTAGACACCAATGACAAAGATGTTTGGAAAATTCCCAAATGTTTGGAAAATAACTTAGTTCTAAATAACCCATGGGTCAAAGAGTAAATCTGGAAGTATAGCAGTATTTAGAAGTAAATGAAAATAAGAAGGTGATGGGTCAAACAATGTGTGAGTGCTGCTGACACAATAACTGGAAAGAGACCCGGGGCATCTATCCAGATGATAAAAGTGCTCTAAGACTCAATGCTGGTTACAGTTGCACTGGTACATTGGTAAATGTACCGATAAACTTGGTACGTTTGTTGAAAACAACTAAATTGTACAGTGCAGCTAAACTGAGTGGATTGCGTGACACGTATACTTCACAGAAGTTGTTTCTAAAAACACCTAAGGACTGTTAAAGAAGAAATAAAATCGCATTTGCAGACAACCTAGTGGTAAACATAATAAAATTTTAAATGTATAATCTGTTAGAATTAATAAATGAGTTTATCAAGGTCACTGGATATAAGGTAAGTATAGAAAAATAAATTATAGTTCTATATTAACTATAAATAGACAATAAAATTAACAAAATACTACTTATGATAGCATCAAAACCAACAGATACCTAAAAATGAATCTTTTTTTTTAAGTTCATTTGGAGAGAGAGAGCACGCACACAAGCTGCAGACGGGGAGGGGGAGAGAGAGAGAGAGAGAGAGAGAGAGAGAGAGAGAGAGAGACAGACCATGGCAAGCAGGCGCCGTGCTGTCAGCGTGGAGCCCCATGTGGCGCTGAAACTCTAGAACTGTGAGATGATGGCCCGAGCCGAAATCAAGAGTCAGACGTTTAACCGACGGAGCCACCCAGGTGCCCTCCCTAGAAATAAATCTCCTAAAACTATGCAAGTCCTCTACACTGAAATGTACACAACATTATTGAAAGAAATGTTTACAATGTAAGTTAAGTGGAGACAGATACCACGCGCATGCATTAAAACATTCACTGTGATGGAGTTGTCAGTTTTTCCTAAAGTGATACACAGCGTCAAACTTAGCTCCTCTTCTGAGCCATAAAACAAGTCTTAGTACATTTAAAAGTTCCCATCAAACCCCAGCAGGTCTTTTTGTGGAAAATGATAAGCTGATTCTAAAATTTTTATGCAAATGTAAAGTTCCTAGAATATCTAGGGCAATCTTGAAGAACAGCAGAGCTGGAGGAGTTACACTCCCAAGAACCAAAACTTTCAAGGGGCTGATGTAATGAAAACAGTGTGGTATTGGTGCAAGTATACACAAGGGATCAGTGGAACATGAGCCAGAATCCAAAACGTGTCTACAGTTTTATGACAAAGCGATGCTATAAGGCTATGGAGAAAGGACAGTCCTTTTGTGCTGGGTCAACTGGATATGCACATATGCACAAGCAGTGAGTTTGTTTGTTTGTTTGTTTGTTTGTTTTGCACAAGCAGTGAACTTTAACCTCCAACTCTTACTGGATTACAACCAAAAATTTCAGCTGGATTACACATCTAAATCTGGAATGTAAAACAGGAAAGCTTGGAAGAAAAGATAGGATAATATCTTCCTTCCTTCCTTCCTTCTCTTTCTTTCTTTCGAGAGAAAGAACGAGAAGAGGAAGGGCAGAGAGAGAGGGAGACAAAGGATCCTAAGTGGGCTCCGCGCTAACAGCGGAGAGCCTGATGCGGAACTGGAACTCACAAACTGTGAGAACGTGACCTGAGCCGAAGTCAGAAGCTTAATGAACTGAGCCACCGAGGCACCCCGAGAATATCTTTACCAGCATAAACCTCGGAAAGAAATCTTAGTAGGCAAAGATTTCTTAAATACGACACCAAAAAAAGTCCGTTATAATGGAATAACTATTATGTAAACAACATTAAAATTGGGAGTGGCTGTTTATCAGAAGACACCATTAACAACAGTGAAAAGATCCATGGACTGGAAGATACAACACAAATAACCAACAGAGGAGTTCTATTTAGATTTTTAGTTATATAAAGATCTCCCATAAATCATGAACAAAAAGTCAAATGAACCAATAGAAACATGAACAGAAGATTTGAACGGGCCCTTCACAGAACAGGATATCCTAAAGGTCAACAAACATGAAAACGCGCTCAATGCCATTATTCATCAGGGAAACAGAAACTAAGACTATGGGGAGATTAAAAAAAAAAAAAAAAAAAAAAAAAGACTAGGAGGACATCAGGCGCACGCGTACCTCAATGGCTAAAATGAAAAAGACAGGTAATTCTCAAGTCTCGGCAAAGATGTGGAGGAACGGGAATTCTCTTACACACGTACCTATCTGTTTTTGCTAATATCCCAAAACCTGAAGGAATTTTTAACCGTTAACAGCAGTAGCGTGTGGGTTCGGGACCATGGGAGGTCTTAGGGCTTTTAATAAATCTACTGCTGTGTAATTTTACTTTGCAGGCTTTACTCTCACCGTCAGAAATGAAAAGTTTCACATTTTGAAAAGAACAAGTCTCTCCCATCACGCTCGAACACCAAGCCCCAGGACGTAGTGGTATTTCCTCGCCCTCATCTCTCTTGACCTTTCTGTGGCACTTACCTTGACCACTCCTGGGTCAAAACCCAGGGGCTGTCCCTGCCTTCAAACCCCAGGGGCTGACCCCACTCTGCTCCCCTCCCACCCGTCCATCAGCCCATCTGGTGCCTCAGTCTCGGTCCCTGGGATCTCTCCGTCACCCTCTCTCCTGGCTCCTGGACAAGCACACTGGGGGTAGCTCTTCCCTGAGGGCTCCTCAGTTTCTCTCCGGCCTCATTTCCACCAAATTAGAGTGAGGAAGATCCACCCCCCACCCCTGCATTCCCCATCCTCCAGCTTCCCCAGCCTGCAGACAAGTCCCAGTCTCCAGGTCCTGCAGATCCTGTCACACAGCTGTCCTCCCCTCCACCAAAGCCTCTTGAGCCTGGGTCACCTCCTGCCACCCGGATGGCCCCCAGCCTCCCGCTGCTCCTGCTGGCCCCAATGTCATGCCCCAGCCCATGTCACACACACCCCCCCAACTCCACCGCTTTCACCAGACCCCCATCTACTAGCTAGCTGTGTGACTGTGGACACCTTATCTAAGCCTCAGTCTCACTCTAAAATGAGGGTTGTAGAATCTACCTCACAGAATTGTCATAAGGATTCCATGAGATAAAGTCTAGCATACAGTGCCTCCTTAATCAATGTCACCAGTTTCTACTCTTTCTGTTCAGCTCCACGGGACCGCAAGTCACGGATGATCTGACCCCTTCCCCAAGTACCGAGACCGCCCCTCCCACCCCTCAACTGCCCCGCCCAAGCCCCTCTGTCTGTCCAGGTCCGGCCCCTGCACCTCCCCCGCCCCCCTTCTCGGCACCCTGCAGTCACTCAGGCCTAGGTTCCTCATGGGAGGTGAGAGTGAGGGGTCCACCCGGCTGTGCACCAGCCGCTCTCCCGCCTTCCGCTTCCAATAGTCCCCGCTACGCTCCTAAACCAGAATCTGTCCACAGTCACAAACCTCCATCCCCATTAAACGCGAGAGGGGCGCCTGGGTGGCTCAATCGTTGAGCGGCTGACTTCGGCTCAGATCATGATCTCACGGTGGTGGGACAGCTCAGAGCCTGGAACCTGCTCCCTGTCTCTGCCCCTCTCTCGCTCTCTCTCAAAAAATAAATAAACATTAAAACAGTATTTTAAACGGAGCGAGAGGCCTAATTAGGATCTGGGACAGGGAGAGGGGAGAAGCTCACCTGAGACAGAGCGCAGCAGCCAGACACACAGGGCCCAGCCACGCCAGGACGCCGGGACTCTACTCGGGAGCTTTGGTGGCGACGCCATCTCTCTCCGTATCAGCCCGGGGCTGGACTGAGCGTGCAGCGCTTCTCCAACCAGGCCCTCACCGTGGCCCCAGAACGAGGGGCCTGACGTCGGCTTCCTCCCTAGGTGCGGAGGGGGTGCGGGGGGGGGGGGCGGTTTACAGACACAGGCGCGGTGCAATTGTGGGCCAACCCCAATATCCGGGTCTCTCGGAAAGCCCCTGGAGGGGTGGGGGTGGGGCATCTGAGTGCTGGGGCGAAGCACAGAGGACTACTTGGTTTGCAAGCAGTTCAGCAGAGGACTTGGTTTACTGGCCCCTGAAACCAGTCTCGGAGAGGTCGAGGCCTCGGGTCTGGCTGGGTCCGCAGGCCTGAACTGTGATGTCAGAGGCACACCCCTTTCTTTGTCTCTGCTCTGTAGCCGTCTTTCTTTCCGTTTGGTTTGCGGGCAGGCTCTCCACACGTGATGGAAAGATGTCCCCCAGGGCCCAAGGCTCAGGTTGGCCAGCGTAGCCACCTCGGGGAAAAGGAAGAGTCTCCTTCCTGTTACTTGAAGCAGAGGTCGGACGCTGATGTTGGTCGACCTAGCCTGGACCTTGCACCTGCCCAAACCCATCCCTGTGATCAGTGGGCTGGCTGGGCCTGGGTCACCTGTGCCCTCTGGAAGCTGAGGCATGGGGGCAGTTTCAGAGGGTCTCTGGGGACTTGGAGTCACAGCATGGTGGTTCCCAGAGGAAAGCTGGATGCAGTCACCAGAGGGTCCAGAGCAGGCACCTACCTGTCCAAAGGGGCTAATGTAACAGAAGAAGGGGCGGGGGGCTCTCCGGCCCAAGAGGGGCCCCTCTGCTGCCTCCTTCCAGCTTCTCAGTTCGGCAGCCATGTCCCCACACCCTCTCACAAAGCCCCCACCTGTTTCTCCACGTTGCTCTGCTTCCTGACTGTCCCAAGAAGTGGCCCGCAGTTTCTCCTGCGGCTCGGGAAGAAAAGCCTTGATGGCCTGCTCACCAGAGCCCTGAGACATCCTTCCGTCCCAGAGAGACCCAGACCTCGTGGTTCTGTCATAGCAACCAAGATAATCATAACAATAGATAATTGGCCACCTCCTCATCTTCCCTTCAGGTTGGGTTATCCGGTGGACTCGGCGCCAGTGCCACGAGGCACTTAGCACACACGGTACCCGGCATGTTGGAAGCACCTGGTGAATGAGGTAGGTCATGTTTTCCAACATGGCCTCCACAGTGCCTCTCCCCCCACACGCCCTTTCTGCTTCCACCCGAGTTGGCATTCATTTTCCAAGCTGAGATACAACGGACGCACAGTAAGCTGTACGTATTCAAAGTGTGCAGCTTGGTAAATTTTGACTTGCGTACGCCCCTGAAACCATCACCGCTGTCAAGATGTCGAACACATCCACCAGCCCTAAAAGTTTCCTGATGCCCCTCTGTCATCCCTCCCTCTCCCCACCTCTAGCATCTGCAGGCAACCGCTGGCGTGCTTCCCGGCACCACAGGTCAGTTTGCGTTTTCTAAACGTTTTATGTAAATTGAATAATACTGTGCATGCACTTTTTTGTCTGGTTTCTTTCACTCAGCGTCGTAACTTTGAGAGCCGCCCACGTTATTCCATCTACCCATAGTTAATTTTTTTTATTGCTGATTTGTACTTCACCGTATGCCATAATTTACTTATCTGTTCGCCTGCTGGTGAACATTTGGGGTGTTTCTCATTGTCGGCTCGTTCAAATAAAGCTGCTGTGAACATTCACGTGTAAGCCCTTGTATACACTCTCCTTCCTTTCGCAGTGATTACCTTGGAGTCACATGGCTGGGTCACAGGGTAAGTGGATGTTTAACTTCCTAACAGACCGCCCGGCCCTTTTCCAAAATGTTTGTACGAGAGCATCCTTGACACCCCTGCGCATGGTCAGTCTTTTTTGTCTCAGACATTCTGGTAGGGGTGTAGTGATAGCTCATTGTGGTTTTAATTTGCCTCGTCTAATGACTGATAGTGTTGCTGGGTTGCCGTGCTGGGAGGAAGCCAAGCAGCAGCAGGCAGAGCCCACGTGTAGGTGTTCAGCTGACGACCAGCCACAGGCAATAGACATGTCGGTGACCCTCAGATGGTCCCAGCCCCCGGCCTTCAGGCCCCCCCCTCCCCCCGCCGATGCCACACGGGGTGGAAATAAGCTGACGCCACCAAGCCCTGCCCAAACGACAGATTCATGAACAAAGTAGACGACTGGTGTTTTAGAGATGACTTTTTTAAGCTTATTTATTTATTTTGAGAGACACAGAGACAGCACGAGTGGGGGAGGGGCAGAGAGAGAGGGAGAGAGAATCTCAACCAGGCTCCGCGCTGTCAGCACAGAACTGGACGCGGGGCTCCAACTCACGAGCCGCGAGATCCTGACCTGAGCCGAAGTCAGACGCTTAACCGACTGAGCCACCCAGGCGCCCCCAGAGTAGAGAATTGAGGAGCTTAAGCCCTCCTGTTGTGCTGCCTGGATTGGAATCCTTCCTCCACTACTTCTCCTCTAAGTCAACCAAATTCTTTAACCTCTCTGAGCCTGAGTTTTAGCTTCTTCAAATTGGGAACAGTAGAACCTGCCTCAGAGGGTGGTTATGAATCTAAAATGACCCGTGTCTGGCACAAAAACAGACATTCAGATCAATGGAACAGAATAGAGAACCCAGAAATGGACCCCCAAACGTATAGCCAGCTAATCTTTGACAAAGCAGGAAAGAATATTCAGTGGAATAAAGACAGTCTCTTCAGCAAGTGGCGCTGGGAAAACTGGACAGTGACATGCAGAAGAATGAACCTGGACCGCTTTCTTACACCGCACACACAAAATAAACTCAAAATGGATGAAAGACCTCAATGTAAGACAGGAAGCCATCAAAATCCTCGAGGAGAAAGCAGGCGAAAACCTCTTTGACCTTGGCCGCAGCAACTTCTTACTCAACACGTCTCTGGAGGCAAGGGAAACGAAAGCAAAAATGAACTACTGGGAGCTCACCAAAATAAAAACCTTCTGCACAGCGAAGGAAACAATCAGCAAAACTAAAAGGCAACCGACGGGATGGGAGAAGATATTTGCAAACAACATATCAGATAAAGGGTTAGTATCCAAAATCTAGAAAGAACTTATCAAACTCCACACCCACAAAACAAATAGTCCAGTGAAGAAATGGGCCAAAGACATGAATAGACACTTCTCCAAAGAAGACATCCAGATGGCCAACCGACACATGAAAAAATGCTCAACGTCACGCGTCATCAGGGAAATACAAATCAAAACCACCACGAGATACCACCTCACCCCTGTCAGAATGGCTAACGTGAACAACTCAGGCAACCACAGATGTTGGCGAGGATGCGGAGAGAGAGATCTCTTTTGCACTGCTGGTGGGAACGCAAGTTGGTGCAGCCACTCTGGAAAACAGTATGGAGCTTCCTCAAAAAATTAGAAATAGAAGTACCCTAGGACCCAGCAATTGCACTACCAGGTATTTATCCAAGGGATACAGGTGTGCCGTTTCGAAGGAACACACGCACCCCAATGTTCACAGCAGCGCTAACAACAATAGCCAAAGTAAGGAAAGAGCCCAAATGTCCATCGGTGGATGAACGGATAAAGAAGATGTGGTACGTATGTACGATGGAGCATTACTCGGCCATCAAAGAGAATGAAATCTTGCCGTTTGCAACTACATGGATGGAACTAGAGGGTATTATGCTAAGTGAAAGTAGTCAGCCAGAGAAAGACAAGTATCATAGGACTTCACTCATAGGAGGACTTTAAGATACAAAACAGATGAACGTAAGGGAAGGGAAGCAAAAATAACATAAAAACAGGGAGGGGGACAAAACAGAAGAGACTCTTAAATGTGGAGAACAAACCGAGGGTTGCTGGAGGGGTTGTGGGAGGGGGGATGGGCTAAATGGGGAAGGGGCACTAAGGAATCTACTCCTGAAATCATTGTTGCACTATAGGCTAACTAACTTGAATGTAATTTAAAAACATAAAAAATAAATAAATTAAAATCTAAAAAGAAATAAATTAATACATAAAATGATCCATGGCAAGAACTTAGCCGACTCGGCCTGGCACCTGCTGCTGGTATTTTTACCAGCGTTGTCCGATGGCTGTATGGATATAAAAACGCCCTCCCTCATTCTCTCCCAGGGAGCTTGTCTGCCCAGCTCCTGGTGGAAAGGCCTCAGGTGTGTGGGTCGGATGAGTTAATATTGATTGGTCTAGGCAATCTACAAACATGGGATCGCTTGGGTTTTTAAAATCTGGACTCTCTCTGGGGCGCCTGGGTGGCTCAGTTGGTTAAGCGTCCGACTTCGGCTCCCGTCATGATCTCACAGTTCTTGGGTTCAAGCCCCGCGTTGGGCTCTGTGCTGACAGCTGAGAGCTCAGAGCCCGGAGCCTGCTTTAGATTCTGTGTCTCCCTCTCTCTCTGCCCCTCCCCTGCTTGCGCTCTCTCTCTCTCTTTCAAAAATAAACATTAAAAAAAATTATTTAAAGTCTGGATTCTCTCCTTTTAGGGCATGTATTGCCAGGCAAATGTTCTATCCCTCTGAGCCTGCTTCTTGCCCCCCAAAACAGGGTTAAGGCTGTCTACCGAACAGGGTGAATACGTAGGGATGTTATAAGGCACCGTTCTGCCACAAAGTGAGTCCCTGATAAATAGCAGCTATTAACACTAGTAACACTTATCCTGTGATACAGCAGGTAACAAATTAATTACTTTGGAAGGAAAACAAGGGTGGGGGATAACCTTTTTTTAAGTTTGTGTTATTTATTTTGAGAGAGGGAGAGAAAACATGCATAAGTGGGGGAGGGGCAGAGAGAGGGGGCGGGGGGGGCGGAGAGAATCCCAAGCAGGCTCGGCACTGACAGGCCAGAGCCCAATGCAGGGCTCGAAGTCATGAACCGTGAAATCATGACCCTAGCCAAAGTCACATGTTTCACTGACTGAGCCACCCAGGCACCCAGGAATCACTTTTTAATGCAGAATTTGGGGAGCTTTAAAATTTTTGTATTATCTATATTGTTTTAAAATTGTAATCCACATTTTAATAAATTTTAAGAAGACTAATACATTCAAATTATCAATAAAAATTTAAATATGCTATATTGTGTGCCACATACAAATTTTTATCCCCATTTACAGGTGACTTGAGGCTCTCATTCGTTTCTACCAGACATTCCATTTGTGACCAACGGCCGCTGGTCAGAGCTCGGTTTCCCGACCGTGGTCACGCCAGTCTCCCTCCTGCTGGCCTTACAGAAAATCAACCCAAGTATCCCACAAACGACTAAATTCTAGAAAGTTACACAGCTGTGGAGGAGGGGAGGGGCTGTGCTCTTGGGGAGCCTAGATGGGGAGGGGCAAGGCCACGCCCCGGGTCCGCAGTGGTACAGGCTCCGCAGACTCCCGATTTTCCACCAGTGCCCTCCTCCCTGAAGAGTCCACACCTCGCAGGGAACTGGAGAATCAATAAACAAGAACAACGACATAATATCCTGCCTCCAGCGCTTATGAAGGTCCCTGCTTGAGGGGAGAAGACGGAGTGAGGGGGAGAGTGCTAGATTCATGTCAAAAACCAAGGGAACCAGCAGTTATCCCATAACAAAGTCCTCCAGCTCACGGGAGAAACCAACAGACAGACCTCCGTGGGATTCGGGGAGGATAAAGAGCCAGCTCAAGACTCTGCTGTGCCAGGGGGCGCCTGGGTGGCTCAGTCGGTGAAGTATCTGACTTCGGCTTCGGGCCTGATCTCATGGTTTGTGGGTTCAAGCCCCGCGTTGGGCTCTGTGCAGACAGCTCAGAGCCTGGGGCCTGCTTTGGATTCTGTGTGTGTGTGTGTGTGTGTGTGTGTGTGTGTGTGTCTGCCCTTCCCCTGCTCGCACTCTGTCTCTTTCTCTCAAAAATAAACAAACATTAAAAACACAAAACAAGACTGCGGTGCCTAAGTAAGTGGGTGGAGTGAGGGAAGGGAGAACACTGCAGCAGTAGTTTTGATTCATTCTGCAACGGTTAGGTCTAGTCACTTAGCCGTGCGTGGTAAGAGACTGGAAAACAATTGAAGAAAGATTCCCACTAACTCTGACGTAGGAGTTTCTCAGCGTGGGGCATCGATCGGGTTGTCTGGTGAGAGCTGGTGTCCTCAAAGCAAAGAGAAAACAGATTTTGCTCAATTACTCGCCACCGACATAACGGTCCGAGCGTCTCAAAGTGCTCACGTGAGCAGCAGTGAAACAGATACGATTACCTTGAAAGGGAAAAAGAAGATTCTGAGAGCCGACCACTGTCAGGTGGGAAACAGGAAGCCAGTAGCCCCGTGCTAAGTGATTCATCAGCAGATAACGTTGAGTGGCTTAACGTAAACACCCTGATGGAAGGCTGCCATTAGAGCTTCAACCCAAACCCCTCGAGGAAGAGGAGGAAGAAAAGCAGGAGTTTTCAGTTTTTAAACAGACAAATTTAAAAGTGAGTATTTCTTTAAGAAATAGAGGACACGTACACTACGCCCCCCCCCCCAAATGTATAAGAAATGGTACACGTAGGTTTTTCATTGTAATTAAATTTTACTCCCTACCCCCTAAGAAAACAAAACCAAAAACCAAAAACTTGAAATACACATGGAACTCTAGTTAATGATACAAAAGCTGAACTGTTTTGGAGGAGGAGGGGTCAGCTTCCATGATGAAAGAGAATGCTCCTACCAAACTGACCTTCCAAACGGTAACAGTTACACGTTTAGGACAAAATACAGAACGCAATGACCCCAGCCAAACAAAGGCAGGCAGTTTTTAGAGGGCAGTCAAAACGGAGCAGCAACCTGACCCACCGAGCAGCTAAAACTCCAACAGTAAAACCCACCAAGCTCTGGACACCAGGAAAGGCGCCTCAGAAGAACCCAGGCTGCAAGAGAGCCAAGGGGAGCCTGAGAAAGGAGACTGTCAGAGAAGGAACATGCCCAATTACAGTGAAAACTCACTCAAGTCTCGGGCTGGCCCTAGAAATGTGCTTTGTGGTGCAAATCGTTTCAGATATGCCAACCCCTAGTCCCGGGAGCCCAACTTTTCCAATCTCTACTCTCTCCATCTCTCTCTCTCTCAGTATATATATGGGGAGGGAGGTATATGGATATATACCCACATACCATATATATATATATATATATATATATATATATATATATATATGAGGGGAGCTTTAAAATTTTTGTATTATCTATATATAATATATATATTTATATATCTATATGTATAGATATATCTATCTCCTATAGGGTCTCTCTCTCTCTCTTTCTATATGGTCTCTATTGGTGCCTAATCCAGAGGCGGCTCAGGAAAGCTAACATCCCAGAGTCATCCACCAAGGAAGAGGCAGCGCAGGCATTCAGACCCAGGCCAGGTCAGCTCCAAAGTTATGCTCTTGACCAAATAGGACAGCGACCCTCTGACCTCGGACTCTGGGGGACTGAGTCAGATGATGCCCCAGATCCAAGTGTCTGAGGGCCCCTAACTCTACAGAGGCCCCTCGAGGTGAGGACAGCAGGAAGGAAAGCGCACCTCCCTCTTTACGAAGCCGCACCAAAGAGCCTCTCCTCAGTCCCTCCCGTGCCACGGGGGCCGCATGGATTATCACCTCTCAGGGGGAGATTTGACGAGTCGGATTTGGGTTTCTAGTTAATCCTGACTACCTGCACTCCAGATGCGGGGCTGGGAGACCCGGGAAACCTCAATTCACGTGTCTCAGCGCCACCTACCGGTGAGTTGGTACGCCCAAGGCAGAAAAGAGTCCCCGAGGCCACGAGGCCACGACGAAACTGCCATTTCACAGATTGGCAAACGGAGCTCGCGCTCACCGCTTTCCCTCAACTAATCATCTGGTGGATGCAGGGCGCAGCACAAGATGGGTACGGGGAAGCCAGTCCTCTTGGGAGGGACTGACACGCGAGGAGGGGAGAGGACCACGTAAAGACAGAGGCGGAGAGAGTCCAGCGGGCCACACCAAAGGGAGACCAGGTATTGTGGGGAAGGGGAGGCTTCACCGAGAGATGGTGGTGATGTGGGCTGAGGTTCTGAAATTCTGGACGGTCTGCCAGGCTGACTGGAGGGGCTTGGAGGGGGGGGGGGGGGGATTTGATTCTAAATGGAGAACTCTTCCCCGAGCACAGCGGGACAGGTGCCAGGAAGGGCATCTTAGCGAGCGAGAGATGGGTCTGGCGGGTGTGAGTGGAGAGCAGGGTGAGAGGAAAGATGAGCCGCACACACACACGGGGCAAACAGGCCAGGAATCGGGCCCCAGCGTCGCACAGTGTGTGGGCCCAGAGCGAGTTCCACCATGAGGACCGCGCTCTGCCATATGCTAAGGAGTCCGGACGCAACCTCCGCAAGGACTGGAGTCATGAGGACGTGCTAAGCCAGGGAGTACAACGATCCCACGTGTTTTGGAAAGACAGCCCTGCAGAGCGAGGACAGGGTGGGAGCAGGAGCGGGGCCATCTCTTCGGGGATCGTCATCAAAGCGAGGGATGCTACTCTCTGAACGCCGGCAGCAGCGGCAGGAACGAGAGGCTGGAAGAGACCAGAGGTCCGGGGACACCACTCGGTCGTGCTGGGTGACGAACCGGAGGTACGGGGAGAAGCCAGCGGGGCGACCAGATGACCCCGCGGTTTCTGACCCGGTTGACCATTCGTGGACTGGAAATAAAAGGAGATTTGGATGATGAGGTCGTTCGCGACGTGTCAGCTTGTGGGGTCCTCACACGTAGTGGCTCAGAAGCTGGTTAGACGAGCGGAACAAAAGACCGGTGACTCCCGAGTTCGCGGCGAGTGAAGAGTCCCTCAAGGAGACGGAGGCCCTGACTGCGTCGTTCCTGTGTGGCCACGCGGCCAGACGCCCTCTATCTGAGCCGCGAGATGGCTGCTACACCCCAGCCCGGGACCCGGTGCGTCACACGAGCACTTGGCCTCACGCTTACGGGCCCGCAGGGGGCTGCGGTTTGGCGGGCGGCCGTGGCGGGCTGGGGGTCGGCGGGCTGGGCGTCAGGCCGGGTTCAGATCTGTTTCCCGAGTCTCCCCTCGGGTGTGATCCCATGACCCTCCAAGACACGGTGGCCGCTCGGGGCACCATCGCTGATGAAAAGCCGCACCCGGGAGGGCTACGGACGCCCGTAATTTGCCTTAGGGCCTCGCTCCGGGCCTGCACACCGCGGTCTCTGCCGACCTTTTATAAAAGTCCTCAGGACGGCTGACACGTATAGTCCAACCCTTTCACGCACTGCAAGGTCACCTGGCAGACGGCACGAGGGCCTGGAAAGATCTGGGGAGCACAGGCTCCTTACTGTTACATTGCGTGCTCTTTTCTCGCTCTCTGTCCCCAGCCTCAGACGTCCTCCTGGCCACCTGCCCTATGCTACGGCGCAGATGGCTTCTGGATTCAGAATGAACACCTCGGCTCCGTTTCTAGATCTTCCCACAAGCGGCGTGATCGTGGAAAAGTCACGTTACCTCTGAGCCCACATCGTCGGCTACAACCTCACCTCCTAAGATTGTCACAAGATCAAATGGGATGAGGTATGAGAAGAGCCCTGTCCGGCTCTAAGTATCTTCCTTAGGAGCCAGCGAGAGTCCTTCTGAAGCCACAAAGCTTTCACGGCTACCATTTGTCCTCCGGACTGCTCAACTCTTGGCACACAGCGGTTTCTAGACACGAGAGAAGTTCCTGGAAGCCTCTCGAGAAGTACGGGTCAGACTTCCAGCCTTGGTGACTCCAGTTCACTTAGAGGGTGTTGCTTTACGTGTCCCGAGACGATTCCGAGGCACCACCGCTGGTGCCTACCGCGTGCTTAGCACTTTCTTGGCTGGTTCAGTCTTCCGCGTGTTAAAGACTTAGATGTGAGTCCTCACAACCTTCAGAAGAGTAAGGGAGTCTGTCTGTCTCTAGCCATGCCGCCACTGCGCGGAGGGTGATGGGATGCCTGTGTGTGCTGTGCCTTGGTTTCCAAACCCTGTTTTATGCTCTGGTAACACAGATGGATATGGTTTTGTGTACCGTGTTTATCCTCTGTTATGGCAAATACTTAACACCCTGTCGCCCAACATGAAGCACGTTTCCCAGTGGACTCAGCCAGAGTAATTAACGTGTCTGTTTATTCATTTGCAGACCCGGTCGCATGAAAAGAACACGTTAATTAGACTCCGGCTTGATGGAAATACAGGGTAGGATGTTAATACCGCGCCCGCGGAGGCAGAAATGCTGGTCACTCCGGGCGCCTCAAGTCCCCGGGGCTCCTGTGAAAGAGCCCGTGCCCTAAAATGCCTCACGTGTCCTCAGCACCCCATGCTGTCACTACACACACACAGAAAGGGGCTGAGCAAACTGCACATTTGCAAAATGTAAACAAGGAGTTACAGCGCTGTACGATAATTACAGTGGCATTTTCCTGTATCCCAAGAGCACACCGGAGAGTGAAGCGTTAACTGTGCTGCTAGAAACCCCTTGATTGAAACAAGCTGCAGAAACTTTCTACCCAGCAGGCCAGGCCTTTGATCTGGGGAAGAGAGGCTATGGGGGGTGGAGGGGAACCCTCAGACCGAGTGATTGACTTTCTCTTTGTCCTTCCTGTCTACACCTACCGTGGGACATCCTGGCGTAAGGCAGGAGAACTGAGAACCGAGAACTGGGCTTGGAGCAGAGAGGTGCTCCGAGCTCCAGTTCCTGGTGTGCAAAGGAAATCCTGGCATGGATCTCTTGAAACAGATGCTGAAACTATCCTCCCCACCCCTGGTAATTTCAGTCCTTGCGAGACAGAAAACCAAGAAGGCAGAATGTTTGCAACGGTGAATCCAAATACCACGAGTGAAAAGTCCTGTCAAGACGTGTAATTGTGCATGGGATGGTCTGCTCTGTGAAGTATCGTACAAGAAGTCACTCTGACGTTTCATGGAGTAGAAGCCCAGAAGACAAAACAGTCAGTCCTCCTGAAGAATAGGGCATTTGGTGGGTATGAGAGCCTCGAAAGTACAAGAATCAACGTCGACCATAAAGGAGCCGTGGGACTTAGCTTTTGAACGTGGAGATGTAAAATAGTGACGGTTGAGGGGCACCTGGGTGGCTCAGTCGGTTGAGCCTCTGACTCTTGACTTGGGCTCAGGTCATGATCTCAGCGTTGGTGGGTCCCAGTCCTGCATCCGGCTCTGCACTGGTGGTGCAGAGCCTGCTTGGGATCCTCTCTCTCTCTCCTTCTCTCTCTGCCCCTCTCCCCCGCTTGTTCTCTCTCCCTCTCTCAAAATAAATAAACATCAAAAAAATAGTGATGGTTGAGGTAAGCAGGGAGAAATGCGTACAGCGGGTTCACTACTTAACTGCACGTAAACAGAATGGAATTTACAACACCATCACTTCATTTCACCCACCATTTCGTACAGACAACTAGGTTTCTCCCCAATTCACAAGCCTGAAAGTGGCATAGGTGAAACTACTCATCAGGAAAACTTGTGAAGTTTTTCTCCCCAAACTGCCACATCTGGGCCGTCCTCAAGAATACAACCTCAGATGGGTTGGTCTATTTCCTCTCCCTTTTGGGCAGTCAGGGACACCAAGCTCTAAGCCATAAGCTAAAATACTGAAGAATTTCTCTGCACAGAAGCGCAGAATGTCTTAAACTTTTATGTGTCAGACTAGCAAGAGGCGGAGTTTCCATCCTCAGGCAGCCAGAACCCGGTGCAATGTAGCATGTGAGTTAACTGGCGAGTCAGTGGGTAGACAGTTATGCAGGTTGTGGGCCGGCCTGGTGCCACCGGGGTCCCTGAGCTTTCCTGCCCCCCCCCCCCCCAAATGGCAGCAGCCCTCCGGTTCTTGTGCACTGCGGAATCCCATCATCAGAGGCCAGAAGGAAACAAGACTGGCTCGTGTGGCAAGACGGGCTTCAATCCCAAGACCGGGACGTGGAGAGTGTGGCCCACCGTGCAGTGGCGGCCGTGCCCTCAGAACGCTCCCCGTTCAAACGAATACTGACTGGACCATGCGCCGAGCGCTGCTGCAAGTGCTGCCGTGCCTGAGATTGAGGTTCTGTCGACAGGGTCCGGGACCTGCAACTGGTGGCAAAGGCAGTCAGCGAACACATACTTTAGATAGTGATGAGTTCCACGAGGGAAGGAAAACAGGGCCAAGCGATGGGAAGGGAGGACTGGACGGGAGGCTTCTCAGAAGATGGAGTGAATGACTCCGCTTCCTCGGGCCCAGGCCAGCCAGGAAGGTGCAGAGTGAGATCCCGCCCAGAGCTCAGGGTCGCTAAACCCGCCTCCGAGGTCGGGCCAGGCCCGCAGACCGGATTTCAGACGCTCTGCTAGAGCCTGGCCCAGGAAGAGCCGAGCGCCTTCCAGAGACAAGGGACTGTCGGTCCACGCCGCCCTTTTGCGCCAGGGACTGGAGTGGCTTTGAGCCGCGGACCCGCTCGGGGACAGAAGCGGCAGGGCGCCTGGAGGGCAGAGCGAAGCCCCGCGCTCCCGACACCCCGGCAAGGCCGGCGACCCACCGCAGCATCCCCGCTCCACTTGCACACTTCAGAAAGCAGCCGGGACCACTGGGGCGGGGGCCGAGCTCCCGGGGCGGGGCCTCGCGAGACCCAAACAAGCCCCACGTGGCAGGGGCGGGGCCGCCGCGGGGACGTCACGGCGCGCGCGTGCGCGTGTGCCAGCACGCGCGGGCGTACCCTTGCCGGGGGCCGTAAAGCGCGGAAGGTCGCGGTCTCCCGCTTCCCCGGAACTTTTTACTCCCTCCGCCCCGCCCCCTTCCCATTCCCAGTGCCCCGTTTCTGGCGGCGGGACCCCCGGCAACTGTTGTGGCTGCTGTCGCGCTGCCGCCGGGGTGCTGCTGACGGCGGAGCCCGCGGCGGCCCGTGAGGTAAGGAGACGGCGGCGGGGCCGCTCTGGCCTCCCCTCCGCGCGGGTCTCAGCGCCCCCCTTTTCGCTTTGGTCTTCCTCGGGGGTGGTCGCGGCCGCCCCTCGTTTCCTGTCGCTCCTGCCGGGTCGCTGGGGACTCCGGCGGCCCGGGGCGGGAATGGGTCTGCCTCGTCTCTCTCAGTCGGTCTGCGGTTGTGCGGCGTCCGGCCGAAGGGGTCCGGGGTCCGGGCCTTGGGGCCCCGTGCACGGCTGCCCCCGGGCCTGCGCTCCGGCTGCTCCAGGCGTCCGCGGCTCAGCCCGATGTCCAGAGCGGCCGGGGTGCCCTCGCTTCGGGCTCCCCGCCTCGGGCTTGCACAGCGCCTGGCGCGGGTTTGGCTGGTCTCGCCCGCCCTTCTCCCTCTGCAGGTGCAATCGTTTTCCCGCCTGGAGACGTGCTGTCCGCCTCTGCTTCGCTAACTTGTACGCCTGCTGCAGGGTGCGGCAAGCCGAGTTACCGGGAAAAGTGTAGGCCAGGGTGGTGAACTGTCTTCGTGATGTTTGGTCACTCGGGACCCCTGTGAAGGACATTCACATTAGATTCGGGAATCTCTGTAAGCGTGACCTCCGGGCACGCGGGGGGAGGGGGGGGAGGGTGGGAAGGGGAGGAGGGGTGCCGGTGCCGGGCCACGGGGCACACTTTTCCAGCGCTAGGGATATGTATTAATTTCTTAAACTTGCCTGATCACCTGGTGGCACGTTTTGACAGATACTCCCCCGGGACCAGCAGGATCAGACTCTCCAGAGAAAGAGCCTGGGATAGTGTTGGGGTTTTTGTCTGTCTGTTTGAAAGAAATGTCCCAGGTGGCCCTTCTGCTGAGGCAAGAGTGGGAAGTGTGTCGGTGGAGCTCCACTCACTAGGCTTCCTTGTGGCCAGCGGCCCATTTGTACACACGCTGGGACCATACAGGGGAACAACCCAGAGGGACTTGGAGCTGTCCCTTGCTCTTCTTGTCGTAAGCAGGTGTGAGCATAACCAGTCCCAATATTGAGGTTGCCTTAGCGATTCTTCTTAGAGGGAGAGAATATTATAGGGCCATCTTAGTTTTTTGGTTTTTGTTTTTAAATATAACTTATTTTAAACCTGGCTACACCTTTTATTTCTTTGTCTTTGACATCTTCAGATTCTTCTCTACCGGCCTGGGTGGCTCAGTTGGCTGAGTGTCCCAGTCTTGGATTTGGCTCAAGTCACGATCCCAGGGTCGTGGGATGAGCCCCAGATCCGGCTTCATGCTCAGCGTGGAGCCTGCTTAAGATACTCTCTCTCCCTCTGCGGCCCCTCCCCGGCTCCTGCTGGCTCCCTTTCTCTCTCTAAAAAACAAAAAAAACCCGAAAACAATTTAAAAAAATTACTCTATGTGATTTAGATATCCCCTGAAATCTTGGAGCCTAGCCTCAAGATCTCAGAGTCCTCACTGAATTTTTTCCCATCTCGTTTATTGTATATTCTCATTCCTCCGTTGATTATATTTCCTAGGTGCCTACCCTGAATGCCGGCAGAATCACGTTGAAGCGGTAACTGGTCTCAGCTCCCAGAGAGCTCCATTGTAAGAGGAGACTAAAAACTAGCACTTACTGAGTGCTTCTCGGGTGCCAGTTACCATGCTTTTCCTGTATTGTCTGACGTAGTCTTTGTGGCAACCCGGCCAGGCAGGTGTTCGTAGCTCACCTTGTGGATGAGGAGCCTGGAGCACAGAGGTGGAATGACTTGCTCAGAGCCATAGAGCTGATGAGAGGTGGGGGAGATTTTCAGACCCATACCTGTCTGCCCCCAAAGCCTGCATTTTCAGCGGGGTCGTTGTGCCGTTTCCCTGATTGGCAAACAGGCCGTGACAGTGTGGGAGGCTCTGTGCTGGAGAAGTGCAGGGTGTTGTGGGAGAACACAGAAGAGTCACCTGAGGCGGTATTGGGGGAGAGGGGGTCTGATAAGCTGCGAAACAGGGTGAGAGCTGAGGGGATTATCCATGTTTGGGGGGCAGGGGGGCAGGAACTATGCCGTGTGGTTCGAAGGAACAGTGTGCCCAGATCCTGGGGGTTTCAGAGAGACTCAATGCCTGTCCTGTTGGAGGAATTATGAGTATGTCCGTCTGGCTGGAGAGGAGAGAAAGAGACCAGAGGTCAGGAATGAGCCTGATGATGAAGGATCTTGCACACTTCCTGTTGAGGAGAATGCTTTTTTTCCTCAGGGCATCAGAAAGCCATTGCAGGGTTTTGAGTAGGGGTGTGAACAAGAGTTTCATTTGAGAAGCCTCCCTCCACGCCCCTCCTCGGAAGGATTGAGGGGGGGTGGGGAGAATGGTGTGCGGAAGCCCTGTCGGGAAGCTTCTGCCTTCATCTGAGCGGGGATGGCGGTCTGTACTCAGGTAACGGCAGTGAGGAGGGGGAGAAGTCGATGGTCTGAGGGAACTGTCGCCTGTGGAATTGTTAGTCCATGACGGTTGGCCGTATAGAGGAGGTGAGAGAGAGGGAGGAACCCAGGGTGACACCTGGGATTCTTGTGTATGGTGTCACTGCGGGACACAGAAGTGGAGCAGATTTGGAGATTGAGGCAGGTGGGTTTCCCTTCTGGATGTGCTCGGTGTGACCCACGGGAACCCAAGTGGACATGGCCATTGTTCAGCTCGAGGTGCGGATGTAAAGCTCGGGACTGTTGTGGGCTTAGACGTCAGTCTTGGTACGCGTGAAATGACCCTGGAGGGTGGCAAACTGAGAGGAGAAGCTGGTCCCAGACACCCCGAGGGACAGCAACACAGAAGGATGGGCAGGGGAGAGAAGGCGGTGTAGATGTGACCGGGGTAGTCGGTGTCAAAACAGGGACAGAGTGCGTGAGTAGCGGGAGCGATCGGCGGTGTTCAGTGCTGTGGAGAGGGTGAGTGAGATGGGCCCAGTGTCCCTGGAAGGTGGCAACAGTGGCATTCTTGGTGAGAGCAGTATTCCGGCATGCGGGACAGGAGCTTAACCGCTTGGGTTCAGGACGGTGGAAAGGGGGGAAAGTGACAGATACCATAGGAAGCCCTTCTTGTCAAGTGAAAAAGACAGGTTGTGACGTCATAGTAAATTTTGGTGTAACCCGCCGGCAGACTGTGCAGTCACTGAGGTGTAACAAAAAGGACTTTAAGACAGGTGGTGGCACACGGGTGGATGTCAGGGGAGCACGTGCTGCAAGATAAATAAGTCTGGGGAAATTTCATCAGCCCTGGAATTGAGTATTTTGCATGATGGGAGATCTTAATTTCCTTCTGCGTTTGTGTTGTTTACAAAGACCACAATTTTTATAATTCAGAATTTGTAAAATTAAAAATCAGCATTGGAAGACTGTTATGGAGCCTTTCTTGTATTTCTTAAGTCAGTTGGGAGGGACTTGAGCATATTAAAATGCTGAGGACTGGAGGGGACACTGAAGGTACGTGGAAGGGGACAGTTGATGGAGCGGAGTCAAGGGAAGGAAGGAGAGAGAGGGATCCAGGGCACGTGGGGAGGGATCAACTTTTGACCCTACGAGGTTGAAGGAAGAGGTGGTCGTAGATGCAGGTGGAGTTTCAGGGGTTGAGGAGACAGGTTTTGCGTTTGGAAGGAAGGAAGGAGGTGGGGTACCAGGTTGGGAGAGGAGCAGTGTTGTGGGTTCAGCACCTGAATGTCGACAGACATCTGCCTGTGGCTGAACACGCAGTGGCCCGGGGCTCGCTACGGGGTGCCTGCTAGTGTGAGCCATGAGGGAACAGGGTCTTTTCAAGCATGACCAAGTGGTAATGGTTCTGAAGGGAGAAGGGTGCCCGCCTCCCCCCCTCCTGATGGCAAGGTCAGTGGGACGGGCTGGCCACGTGGCAGTGGCGTTTCCCTCAGTAGAGCTGTGTCTCTGTTGAAGCAGAGGTGGAGAGAAGCTAGGTGAAGGGCTGCGTGTTCCAGTCTGGAAAGGATGTTCTGGAGGACACGGTGGAGAGGTTTGGAGGGGAGGACAGCAGAGAGAGAGAGAGAGAGAGAGAGAGAGAGAGAGAGAGGGAGAGAGGGAGAGAAATTGGTCATATGGAGATGAGATTGTGGGAAGTCTGGCTGTGGAGAAGCTTCTGTCTTGAGACGGTTTGGCGGGGACCAAGGAGGTGAGGCCTGGAGATCACCACAAGGTGGCCAAAGTAATCAGCCCTGCTTGGATGGGATTTCCTTGGGACGCAGTGGAGGCCTGCTCGGTCTCAGTTCTGAGATCCTGTCTGATGGATGGGCACCCACACCTTAGCCTTGGACGACCTGGGCCGTCGGGGGCCCTCCGTGGGTCCCGGGCTGGTAGCGGCGTGCTGGTGGGCGCACGGGCTGCCAGGGCTCTCCTCTGAAGTGTCGCCGTCTCCCCACACTCGGAGACCGTGCCTTCGCCCACAGGGCTGTCTGCAGTTTCTTAAAAATTGAACAGTCCTCTTATGCCCTTAGAGTAATTCTCCCTGGTGGCCTGAACCTGTCCGCTCCCTAATCTACCTCATGGTGTTAGTCATCTCCGAGGGACATGCGCTTGGTCGCAGCTTGTGACTCCCGTGGTTCGTCATAAGCCCGCCATGACCGGTCCTCCCCTGCTTTCAGGAAGGGGCCGTGGGACCTGGCGTCTCCAGTCCGTGGCCTGTGCAGACGCGGGGCACGCCGTCCCTCACTGCGGCTTTGGGTTCGTTTTCTCTTCTCTTCTCTTCTCTTCTCTTCTCTTCTCTTCTCTTCTCTTCTCTTCTCTTCTCTTCTCTCCTCTCCTCTCCTCTCCTCTCCTCTCTCCCTCTCTCTCTCCCTTCCTTTCCAGGACCTCATTCTTTGTCACCGCCTCTCCTTCCTCCCCCACCTCTTTCCCTCTTCCTGGCCCTTCTCGCCAGCCCTGAAACAGTCTCCGTGGCTCCCACCTTTACAGACAAATAGCCTTGCTCCACCCCCATTCTCTCCTCCTGTCTGGGGTTTCTGCTCCCTCCGGGCAGCACGTGAAGAAGCTGTGCACACTCCCTCATCTCCTTGCTCTTGAGCTTGCTCTAGTCCGTGCTTCGTCCCTGGCACTCCCCTGGGAATGTCCTCTTTGAGAACACCAAGGACCTCTGTGTCGTCAAGTCCCAGCAGGCACATGGCCGTCTTGCTCCATCCCTGGCCACCCTCTGTAGTGAACCATCTCCTCTCTCGGCTTCTGTGACACCTCTGCCCGGTTCCCTTTCCGCCGCTCAGCCGTTTGGACGCTCTGTGAGTCTGCCCCAGCGCGCAGTCCCCCGTCCAGTACTTTCTTTCTCTTGCCAAGCTGTGCCTGCTGGGGAGCCTCAGAGTTGTTCCTCAGACTGCCGGGTCTCCGGATACCCCATGTCTTCCCCAGGCTTCAGGCCTGGTTATCTAGCTGCTCGGCACTTCCACGTGGATGGATGCCTGCTAGGTGTCTCGCCCTTGACACCTCGGTATGCGCGCACGCGCCCTCACCGCCTCCCTCTCCCTCTCCTTCCCGCCTCCCTCCGCATCCCTAGTCCTTCACACCTTAGGAAGTGGCACCCGTCGCTTAACCTGGAAAGTTTGCCATCGTCCGTCTTTCTCCCGCTCCCCATCTTAACATCCGGTTTGTTGGCAAGTTAAGTACTGTCATTTCACCATCCACAACGATCCAGTCATGGCTCTGACTCCACCGCCACCATCCTTGTGTGAGCCTCCGTGCCCTCCCTCTTGGACTCCTGCGGTAGCTTCCTAGCCCTGCCTTTCCTCCAGTCCAGTCCCCAGTGTGGAGCCAGGCTGATCTTAGGAAGAGCGTATCGGATCATTTCATTCCCTGCTTTAGTATTTTCCTTTGCACTTGGAGTAAAATCCCAGCTCCTCGTGAGGCATCCAAGCGCTTGTGTCATTGCTTTCTGCCTGCCTCTCCGGCCTCGTCTCTGGTCGACTGTGCCTTGCCGTCGAGCTGTGGGCACACTGGCCTCCCTTCTGTGCTCGGACTCCTTAAGGTGTGCCTCCCCTCAGGGCCTTTGCGTGTGCTTGTGCCTCTGTCTGGATGAGGCGTGATGACTATCATTCTCTGTTGCCTCCTTTTCTTTTGTCACTAATCCGGCGCACTGAGTACAGTGGAATGAAATCTGTTTGCTTTCTCTGTCTAGTTTGAATTGGGGAGAATCTCCTCTTTGGCCCAGTGGGAGCACATCTCCGAGCTGCTGACTGACAGACGTGATGTTTTCCCGGTTGCTGTCGGTGGCCCGGAGACAAAGGACCGGCCGAGGATGGCAGAACTGGTCGTCGGGGAGAAGCGGTGCGCCAGCTGCCGAGGCGCATTCTGTCGCCCTGCCTGCCCAGGCACAGGTGGTCATCTGTGGCGGTGGAATCATGGGCACATCCGTGGCCTATCACCTCTCCAAGATGGGCTGGAAGGATATTGTCCTTTTGGAGCAGGGCAGGTAAGGACCAGACGGGACCCGGCTTGGGGCCATGTTGCACCAACTGCGTGGGCTTCCCTCACCCCCTCTGCTCCCGGTAACCTGTCCCGGCAGTGGCTGACCTGTCGCTAAGTAGCATGAGAACAGTCACGGAAAGGCGAAATCTCCTGTCCGTGGTTTCACGATGTGCAATACCCGTGTTTTTGGGCTCTGAGACAGGTGGCAGATGCCGCGAAGCCGAGTATCCGAAGAGGGTGCGTTTTATTTCAGGGTCCGGGCACATCTTACCATCTTGTTCTCTGGGTAGGGGCGGTCAAATGGCAACGTAGACCCCGTGACTCTGGAGCTCCCTCTATGGGCTGAAATGAAATTGGCTGCATCCTGTCTTCTTTCTGTTCCTTTTTTTTCCCCCACTGAATTAACTTATTTTAGAGCCGTGCTAGATTTACAGAACAAATGCAAAGGTTGTACCGAGTTCCCGTGTGCCTCACGCCTGTGTGCACCTGGGACTGACATCTTAGGTTGGGGTTACCGTTAAATATGATGAATCAGTATGGATACCTTATTACTGACTAAGGTTCACACTTGGTACAAGTTGTCTCACTTTCCCTTAAAGTCCTTTTTTGTTCTATTGCCTACCAGAAATTGAATGACATTTAACAAGTCTGTTGTAAATCTCTCCGAATAGGCAATGCATTTACACGATTCAGAATTAAAAACTGTAAAAGAGTGTGCAGGGAAAGTCTGCTTCTCATCCCTGACTTCTAGCTGAAGTTTCCCTCGCTGGAGGCAAATTAAGTTCCTGGTGTGTCGTTCCAGACACCCCCCGTGTATATAAGCAAACGTGTTGGTCAGTGTGTACATGTGTACGTGGGTCTTCACTTGCTATTTTTTTCTCTTTTTTTGTACAAGTTAGTAGCATATTAAGTAGTGCTCCTCCCGTGCTGTTTTCATTAGGATTCCCATATTGTTGCAGAAGAGCATTCTCGTGCCTTTTTTATGGCTGCGCGGCGTCCCGTCGTGTAGGTGAACGCCAACATTTGAAATCCCTCTCCTGTCGGGATATTTAGGTTTCCATCTTTTGATATCACAGTCGGTGCTAGTAACGAGGGTCTTTGAACTAGTTGCATTCACAGATATGCGAGCCTACCTAATAGCATTTTGGATCCATCCCGCAGGCTGGCCGCTGGCTCTACGAGGTTCTGTGCCGGCATCCTGAGCACCGCCAGGCACTTGACCATCGAGCAGAAGATGGCAGACTATTCCAACAAACTCTACCAGCAGTTAGAGCAAGAAACAGGGATCCAAACAGGTAAGCAGGTACTCGGCCATTTACTGGTCTGCCTGTGCCCCGGACTCGTTTAGTCAGTACCGTATGCGGTCCGACGCCACGCCTGCCTGGGGATTTTAGTTGAGGCTTGAGTTTCAGTCCGAGCTCTGCACTCGTCCTGGTCTCACCTCGGGCAAGTGTGTGAGCGTGTTGAGCTATCTCCCGTTTCCTTATCTATCGAGGGGATTCGGTCATTATCTCGGATCCTATCCAGATGCCAGAATTCCTATGATGTGAAAGTTTTCCTGTGCCATTTCCTAGTTCGCTCTCTGAAGTATGTATTAGGTGGCCACATCTGGCTCCTGAATGAGGAAGAGAAGGAAGTGCTTAAGTTTTGGTGCTTGACAGTGAAATCGTAGTCTGGGCCACTGAATTTCACCAGCTGCGCTTAAGGATATTTGTGACTGTAAAGCTTAAGCGTACGTTACCCCTTGTGTGCGTCACCAAGGGAAAAGAACCCGGGGAATCGTGAGCCGAATACGACTGGAGCAGGTAGAACGGGGAGAGCAAGCTATGGGGCGGTCCCAAATGATAACAAGTAGGAAGCAGGTCTGTCAGCTTGTTGCGAGGTGACGGACTAGCCAGAAGCCCAGGGTTGGGCCTGTGTCGTAGCTGGTGAAACCGTTTGGCGGCCGCGGGAACTGTCCTAAGCGAGTAGCTGGGCCTAGTCGCTCGTGTAGCTCAGGGCTGCTCTTCAGAACACCTGCGTGATTCACATCACAGAGAAGTCAAGACTCCCCCTGACAAGGACGGTGGCTCGATCTGTGTGCCAGCTGAGGTGGCTCTGCCATGTGGTCACGGGGTACGCACGGCCTGTGGCTCACTTTGCCGGCCAAGTGGGAATTATGTGGCATATGACACAGTTTCCACTGGGGAAGGTGAGATTATAATCATTAGAGATTCTGACGACAGACTACGGTTTTCTAGCTTTCCCTTTCATATAATTCGTACTCTGGTGCAGTGTGACCTTGTTTGTCAATTCTGGGTTAAGATGAGCGTCCTGTAACAGGATCGGGTAGATGTGGCAGTGGAGAAGGGGAGATGCCAGGAGAGGAGCTACAGGCAGGCAGGAAGAGGCTGTACATGCTTGGGCACGTGAGCAGGGTTCCCCGGCCGGCCCTGCGCTGGCCCAGTGCTGAGAGCGGGCGCCTCAGCCGCCTCACCCTGGTCCCTGCCCGGTAGATGAGCCCGACTCCCGTGGTGTCCTCGCTCTCGGCCAGGCTTGCTTTTGAGAGGCGAGGACTCGCGAGCGAAGACGGTAAATGTGCTTGGTGCCTGCCGCTGCACCGTCTCGGGCTTCTGTTAGGGAAGATGCGGGATACGCGCGGGACGGGCGGGAAGAGTCCCTCTGGGTTGGATTTAACTTGATGGCAACCGGTACTTGAATCGGGTATCTACCAGGGATTGAGTCAGCAGAGGGTCCGTGTAATGGGCCCAGCGCCAGAACCGCTGACTTCCGGTCCACCGGTTCAGTTCCTCGTGCTTTGCCCGGCCTTGTGGTGCTCAGCTGGTTGGGTGCTAGAGGAATCAGGTCCTAGGCCTCCATTCCATAAGGTAAAACAATTTCCTTTGAGTTTTGGGTCACCATGAAACCCTTATTAGGTCCTGTATCCCCTTGATGCTTGTGGGACAGCACGGAAGTCAGGCAAGGGAGAGTCCGGGGATCAGTCAGTCCGTCACCCCCAGTGCAGTTTAGCGGTGGTGCAGTGAAAGGTGACTTGGGGTACCCCGATGGAAAATTCTGTACCCGGCAGAACGCGCAGGTGTGTGCTGCTTGGATCGCTGCCAGTCAGTGGGCTGGTTTTGAGACATTAAATGAAGACGAGTGACCTGTGTACAACCTGGACTTCACGATTAGGATACTACATGCTAATCTTCTGAAAATAGTTCATTTACGTGAGGGGTATGTTCCCTACTTAAATATTGTGACACATCAGTACTTCATGCAGTGCCTGTTCCAGACCATGTAGCCCACGCGGATCTTTTTTCTCCAAATTTTGCTTTACCTTTGTCGGTGCTGTTTATTTAAGAGTTTATCATAGGCTCTTTGTCCCATCTTTTTATTGGGGATTATTTCTCCACTCTGTGTTACTTTCTTGTTCCTCAAATACAGAAATACTTTTAAATATATTTTTAAACATTTATTAATTTTTGAGAGACAGAGTATAAGCAGGGGTGGGGGGGGGGGGCGGGCAGAGAGAGGGAGACACAGAATCCAAAGCCGGCTCCGGGCTCTGAGCTGTCAGCACAGAGCCCGACACGGGTTGTGAACTCACGAACCGTGAGATCATGACCTGAGCCAAAGTCAGAGCTTAACTGATTGAGCCACCCCGGCGCCCCCAGAAACATTCTTAATAATAGTTAGATGAGGGGCGCCTGGGTGGCTCAGTCGGTTAAGCGTCTGACTTCGGCTCAGGTCACGATCTTGCGGTCTGTGAGTTCGAGCCCCGCATCAGGCTCTGTGCTGACTGCTCAGAGCCAGGAGCCTGTTTCAGATTCTGTGTCTCCTTCTCTCTCTGACCCTCCCCCGTTCATGCTCTGTCTCTGTCTCAAAAATAAAAAAAATAAATAAAAACGTTAAAAAAAATAATAGTTAAATGAATGTGTTTTATTAAGTGCTCTTCAAATCAGCTCATATAAATAACTCGTCGTGTTTGTTTATACCTGCAGAGGAATGTGCCATAGTATGTGTTGGTTTGTTTATCCATTTTCCCCTTACCTGACATTTACAGTTTCATCTTCTTTTTTTACTCATTTTTTTAATGTTTATTTTTGAGATAGAAATAGAGCATGAGTGGGGAAGGAGCAGAAAGAAGGGGGGGGGTACAGAATCCAAAGCAGACTCCAGGCTCTGAGCTATCAGCACAGAGCCCAATGCAGGGGTCGAACCCACGAACCGCAAGATCATGACCTGAGCCGATGTCAGACACTTACCGACTGAGACACGCAGGCACCCCATAGTTTCCTCTTTTTTTTTTTTTTTTGTTCTAAATAATGATGCAGTAAAGATCCTTGTCAGTATATCTTTGTTTTCTCTTGTTATTTCTAATGGATAGATTTCTAAAAGGTGGATAATTTGAGCAAAGAGTGTGTGTATTTTAAACTCTGCTAGGTATTGCCAGATCAGCCTCTGAAAGGGCCACCCTCTCACCATAAGTGTTTGAGAGCAGTTATATCTTTTTAGTCTTTCAACGCTGGGTATTACTTTTTATATTATTTTTTTCTTAAGTAATCTCTGTGCCTAACATGGGGCTCCAACTCATGACCCTGAGATCAAGAGTTGCCGGCTCTACCCGCTGAGCCAGCTAGGCGCCCAACATTGGGTATTATTCTTTTTGCTAATCTGAGAGATGGAAGAAGTTATCAGATCCTAATTTGCGTCTCTTTCTTTTAAACATTATTTTGTGGGTTTATTGGCTGTTTATATTTCTTTTCTAACTCGTCTTTTAATATTAGATGTGTACTTTGTTCTTATTGAATGTAAGAGTTCTATTTTATGGCTTCACACCTGTAACAGGAAATTTTGTGTCAGAAAGCTCTAGACCAAACTTTAAAAGTCCTCTGTGGGAAAACAACAGACCATTAATCTTGTTAACAGGTGATATGTTGTTATCACAGGTGGTTCTGTTGGGAAGAGCACAATTTGACATCATGTGTGAAATGCGATGCGTTGTGTAGCTTTGTATACAGTGACACTCTCCTCCCATGTGGGATCTTTGGTAGGAAGTAGGAAGTGACTGCTGAACCCTTTGCAGTGAGATTCAGAGTGTGATGAGCCAGTGAATTACTGGCCAGGATCACTGCACTGGTCTGGTGTAGCTACAGTTTTTATTTTTTATTAAAAAAAATTTTTTTTAATGTTTATTTTTGAAAGACAAAGTGTGAGCAGGGTGGGGGGGGGTGGGTAGGTGAGGGGGACAGAGGATCCGAAGCAGGCTCTGCTCATGACCTGAGCCAAAGTCGGATGCTTAACTGATTGAGCCACTGAGGCTCCCCTAGCTATAGTTTTTAAAAGCCATTCTCTGAAATTTCAGTTCTCCAAACTTAGATAGACATTCTTGTCATGTCAGGGAAGGACATATTTATCTGATGGTTTCAAAAGAGATGAGGAAAATGTTTAAATGATCTTCTTGTACTGCCTTTTTAAGGTGGCTCAGTCAGTTAAGCATCCAACTTGGGCTCAGGTAATGATCTCACAGTTTGTGAGATCTCACAGTGGGTTCGAGCCCTACATTGGGCTCTGTGCTGACAGCTCAGAGCCTACAGCCTACTTGGATTCTGTGTCTCTGTCTCTTTCTGCCCCTCCCCTGCTCATGCTGTCTGTCTCTTTCTGTCAACAGTAAATAAACATTTAAAAAATTAAAAAAAAAAAACCAAAATGGTAGCTGATTCAGTTTTTTCATTGTTAGAACTGAGAGTCATTGCACATTAGGGGGGTCGTCACTGACCAAAGCATGATCACAGGTGTGTCATATATGTTGACTGCAAAGAGCAGGAATCAACTCTGGCCAGCGTGGGCAAAAGGAGTTTGTTGGAAGGCCCTCGGAGCCAGTGAGTTGGCAGGAGGCTGCCGGCTGGAGCAGGCAACGTGGAGGCCAGGCCGTGGGGAACCCACAACAGGTAGCCCCTCAACTGAAACAGGGCCGGTCTGGCCAGGACACTGCTGCTTCCGAGATGACTGGCCTCCAGCCATTCACCCACTTGCTCCAGACCCAGTATCCCAGGGGGTCTGATTGGCTGAACTTTGGCCACGTGCCCATTGGCCATGCTGGGGAAGGAAAGGGTGGGTCTAGCTCCTGGGTGCCCATGTCGTGAGTGGCCTGCATTTAGGGCCATACTCCCACCTAAACCATGAGGAGAAAGCCTAAAAAGACCAAAGAAAGAGGTGGGTTCTGGGGGTACATTCCCCTCCCAAAGGCTTTGTAGCAACAGTTATCTCTCATTTTGACTTTAAGAGTGATTATTTAAAGGGGCACCTGCGTGGCTCAGTCAGTTAAGCATCCAACATTGGCTTAGGTCATGATCTCACGGTTTATGAGTTCGAGCGCCACCTCTGGCTCTGTGCTGACAGCTCAGAGCCTGGAGCCTGCTTCAGATTCTGTCTCCCTCTTTCTTTGTCCCTCCCCCACTCATGCTCTGTCTCTCTCTCTCAAAAATAAACAAACATTTAAAAAAATAGAGTGATTATTTAAGATGTACATTAAAATCCTACTCACTCCGCCCCAAACCCCAGCTGAGTATGTTTGGATGGGGCTATGCCAGGACCGCTCACGTGTCTTCTAACCTGTTACCTAGTGGGCTCGCCCACCTGATCCCTGTAGCTGGCCTGGTCTGCTCAGTCTGGGCTGGTTTTCCTTCCAGGTTACATAAGGACAGGCTCCATCTTTCTGGCCCAAACTCAGGACCGGCTCATCTCCCTGAAGCGTATCAACTCCAGGCTGAAGTATGTATGAGACTAGAAGCCTGTCCTGACACTCCTGTCAGACTGACCTCTGCCAGAGGGCCATGCATGTCATTGTCCCCTTGTGTTCTGTGGCAGTGTCATAGGCATCCCTTCTGAGATCATCTCCCCCAAGAAAGTGGCCGAACTTCACCCTCTCCTAAACGTGCACGACCTGGTGGGGGCCATGCATGTTCCCGAGGATGCGGTGGTGTCCTCTGCTGATGTGGCTCTTGCCCTGGCAAGTGCTGCCTCCCAAAATGGTAAGCATGTTTCTGGGTGAGGAGGATAGAGGTCATGTAAGAAGGTGTCTCCCAATCGGCAGTGACCCCAACTCGGCTTCCATATTTGAACACTGGCTCTTAGAATGTTTGTTTGAATATCCTCTCTTAAGTTAATAAGTGTTTTTCCTCACGGACACATTTTTCTTATTAAAGTTCTAAGGAACTGCTTTTTAGTAATGACCATAAGTTCAAACTTAGGGGAATTCCCCCCCACAGAACGTGAGAAGCTCCAAGGGCAGAAGACCTGGTGGGAACTGAGTCCGAAAGCTGGTCATGTCCTGGGTTTGGAATGAATGAGGGGAAGACTAAGTAGCGTCCATGGTGTTCTGCACTTTGGATGAACTGATTCATGGTGTGGGTGGATTTGGATTTAAGACGCCCTATTTAACCTTCTTCTCCCCTCCCCCTTTTATGGTTCCTAGAATTGAATTGTGTATTAAAGTAACCTGCTGTTTTCAGTCACGAAAGAGGCCCATGGACACTGCCCAGGATGTGGTTCCTGGAAGTTTTTGTGTTTTTAAATTAAAGCATTGACCTGGCTTTTTCATCATTTCTCACGGGTTTAGAATCTGCTGCAGAATCTGCTGCTGCCTTAATTCTGGGCCATCCGAAGATGGATGCACTGCCTCTTTCTTTACCTTGGAACAGGTGTGCAGATCTATGACCGTACAAGCGTGCTTCATGTAATGGTCAAAAAAGGCCAAGTAACCGGTGTGGAGACCGATAAAGGACAGATTGAGTGCCAGTATTTTGTCAACTGTGCTGGTCAGGTAGGTTAGCAACAACACTGGGTCACTGATCTAACGTAACAACAGTCACTGCCGGGATTTGGGGCGTGAAGACGTAAGGTTAATACTGTGACGGACTAAGCAGGTGTCAGGGACCACCTATTCCTTGTTTGGACTAGAAACCTCAGAATTCTTGTGCACTCCATCAGAAGCCTGTAGCTAGTCCTCAAGGAAAAGCACCGTCGTGACCTTTTCCTTCCTCTACCCTGGGTTAATGCGTGCTCTCCTGGCCAGGAAGGCCACAAAAACGGTTGGGCATTGACACATCCTCGTTGTTGGGTCTTCCTGTGGCATTTCATTTTATTCTACAACCCAGCACATAAGTATTAGGCTATCTTTTGTGTCAGGAGCCTGGATTCAGTTCAGAGCACTCAGCTGCTTCTACTTTTAAGGCATATTGGTGCCTTGCCTTCCACTCGACAATCTTCAGGTGACCGACGGGTACTTTTTGCCTCATGAAGATCACATATGATGGTATTTGGGGTTTGTAGTCGAGATCGGGCGTTTTGTTCGAAGGGCCTCGCTTGCCCCCCACGAGCTCCTAAGTCTGTCGTTCTTTGGTATAAGAATAATGGTTATGGTTTAACAAGCATGGTGTTGCTCCCCCCCATGGAACTGAGCTAAATAAAGCAGGCTGCAGTGTGGCTTCCCGCCCCAGACGTTGGGACAAGAGCACACATAGGCCACTTGAAATTAAACTCTTTTCAAGCGGCTGAACTTGCTCATTTGTCTTTCTGTTCCTCTTCCCACCCACAAATCAATCCGTCCGTTTGTAGTGGGCATACGAGCTGGGTCTGTCCAACGAGGAGCCGGTTAGTATCCCGTTACATGCCTGCGAACACTTCTACCTTCTGACTCGCCCCTTGGAGACCCCTCTGCAGAGCAACACACCAAGTGAGGACTTACGCTTTGTCTTTAATCTCATTTCCTTGCCACTGTTCTGTCCTCTGAAAAGGAAGACTTTGTGCTAAGGACAGACTCTGCTTGAGAGAGCCTTGTCTTTTCTGAAGCATGTTACAGGGAGGCGGACCCAATCCTGACTTTCCCGTAAGAACTCCTTACGAAAGGATGGATAAAACGGGCATTCCACTGAAGCCGTGTTTTGGTTTGTTAGTTTTGTAAGCTAATTGCAGTCCCAAACAGAGGTCCAGATTGAGAATATTTGGAATATAACCTGGAGTTTTTGACTTGAATGGCATACGTTGTAGAGAGCTTATAGGTAAGCTACAGAGTCAGGTTGCTCAGGGACCCCAAGCACCACAGGAGAGGGCTTGACGTCACGTGGCAGGTCTCAACCCCTAGAATGAGCTCGCCGTACCCCCTTTCTGCTAGGCTTTCACGGTCACTACAGCGGTTCCATAGTCTGGTTGTGAGGACTGGACAGAGCTTCTCGGGAACTAAGCAGGTCAGGGATAGAGAAATCGTCTCCACTGTAATCTGAGAGGGAGGATCCTCCCCCATCACCTTGAAAGCTCTGTGTTCACTGGATGCTCTTCACTAACAGAGCCAGTAGGCGTTTTTGTTCTGCTTTTTTGTGTCCCTTCAGAAAGCTGGCTTGCCTCTAAACCTTGCTTTTCCCTTCTACCCACCCCACCCCCCACTCCCCTGTCATTTCTCTTCCTCAGCTGTTGTGGATGCTGATGGAAGAATTTATATCCGGAACTGGCAGGGTGGCATCTTGTCTGGGGGCTTTGAGAAGAACCCGAAGCCAATATTTACTGAAGGCAAGAACCAGCTGGAAATTCAGAATCTGCAGGAAGACTGGGATCACTTTGGTGTGTGAGCTACAGGATAACTATAATGCCCTGTGTTTGCGTAAGATGCTGTCTTTTTGAAAGCATTTTCAAGAAGAGATTCTTCTTTGGTCTTTGTAACAGCCCCATGAGGTGCTTACAGAAGGCAGTCCGCAGGGTCTGCCTGGTCTAAGGCTGCGGTCACTGGGTGCTGGATTCGGGGGATGAAAATCTTGGTTAGGGGACCCCAGGCTTATTACTTAACTAAAATCGTTGCTGAAATTCTAGGCTAGGAGGAAACCTTTTGCGTAGGACTGCGTGTAAGACTGAAGACGTTTTCAGAAGGCAGAATTGTTTTGTTAATACAGTCTTTCACTCGGTTTTTGCTTTTATTGAAGAACTGACAGACAGTACTGTACTAGTTTCACGTGTGCCTCACAGTGATTCGATAGTTATGTTCTACTCAGTTTTGTGATAATTTTATTTACTGGCTAGTGAATAAAGGCCCATGTTTCCAAATTCAAAAGATAAGAAACTGTCTATAATGAAGAGTTTGCCTCCCAACCCTTGGTGGACCTTTTAAAAAATAAACTTTTTATTCTGAGGGATTTTAGACTGTCAGAAGTGGAGACAGTAGTATACAGAACCTTCCGTGTACCCACCAGCCAGCTTTAGTCTGGTTTCATCTCTTACCACTGTCCCATACGATGGACTTATTTTCAAACAGGCCAAGGTCCTGTCTTCTGCAGCTTTTCCAGCTGTGGAAATCCTTGCCTTTATCCTCTGTCTCCTCGAGTGTCACTGAAGAGCTTTCCACAAACAGTAATCCCTTGGAGATCTTATCTGTAGTCACATGTATCGTGTGCCCTTCCACAGCTCCTGGCCTTTGCAAAGAAGTGTCCTTTTTCTTAGTCTTTATGCCATGCGCTTTGTAGGTGTGTCCATTAATTACACCAGGGTTTCTACTTTCTGATCTAGGGCCCATTTGGCGCTTCTGAGAAAACCCCTTTCAAGTGATTTTCTGAAAGGAGAGGGAGTAGGAAAGTATAAGGAGTCTGAAGTCTTTGAATTCCCTAAAGCTGAGGACTCTATTTGGGTTTGTTTTTATGGCTCAGAGCCCCTGCTGAGTTCCCTCCTGCGTCGGATGCCAGAACTGGAGACTCTGGAGATCGTGAAGTTGGTCAACTGCCCCGAGACCTTCACCCCAGACATGAGGTGCATCTTGGGTGAGTCTCCTGCAGTGCAGGGCTACTACGTCCTAGTGGGAGTGAACTCTGCTGGCCTGTCGTTTGCAGGAGGGGCTTGAAGGTAAGTGTTTTTGCTTAGATTCTGCTTGCTGGGCTCTGCTCTGCTTCCTAGAGTTGCTTGTTACTAATATGGTGTGGAGTGTGTGTATAATCTGGGGTATTGATAGTAAGGAGGAGATACACCTCATTTGAGAGTTGTCCCCTTCAAGGAATCATTGTGGGATATTCTAGCAATGTCACTGTGCACAGGGTTTCAGGAACCCTTATATCAGAATTGCCACAGAGCTTGTGGGATGTACTTTTGTATTTAATGTTGATCATTCGATGATCTGGAAATTTAACAAGTGGTTTTGGAAGACAGATTCATGCGATTATTATAGACATGTTTGCCTATCTCAGTTCACAGACTGTGGCTGCTTAACAATAGGTCAGTAAACAAAGACCAGTGACTGCATTTTTAGATTATAGGGAAAGATCACTGGGTGCTCCTCTCCATTTTCTTCTCTTCCTACTGTGTGTGCAAGAATATATAGAGAGCCCATTTTTCCACACCAGCGTGGGCTTTCACATGGATGGGGGATATGTCAAGTGCCAGGTTCCTTACTGTGCAATCAACCGTAAGGCAGGATGGGCGGTCAGATCCAGTGACTGAGACCGTAACTTCAGATAATTGGGGACTTTCTCTACACCTGCCAGCCCGACACAAAGGGTAACATAATGCTTGTGTCTTACCTTGGTTTCCACATTTTTTTTTTTTTTTTACACGCTTTGGTATAAATGGTTTTATGGGGAGTGCTTACCCCTTGTGATGGCAAATACATCAAGTTACTAGAGATGAAGAACATTTCACAAGTTGCTATGACCAGAGTAATTAAAATGTCTGTTTATTCATTTACAAACTTAATAACATGAAGAGAACATCTTAATTGGAATCTGGCTTGAAAGAAATACAGGGCATGATGTTAATACCGCATTCATAGAGGCAGAAGTGCTCAGTCACCCTGGGTACCTAAAGTGACCAGGGCTCCTGAGAAAGATCCCATGCCCTAAAGTGCCTCACATGTCCTCGGCAGCACCTGTCACTACACACTAAGGGACTGAGCAAACTGCGTATTTACAAATGTAAAGGAGGAGTTACAGCACTGTACAATAATTACAATGGCATTTTCCTGTATCCTAAGAGTAGACCGGAGAGTGAAGTGTTAACTGTGCTGCTAGAAACCCCTTGATTGAAACAAGCTGCGGAAACTTTCTATCCCTGTTTGATATGGGGAAGGGAAGCTATGGGGGGTGGCCGGGGAAACCCTCAGACTGAGCGAAGTTTCTTTTCATCCTTCCTGTCTACACCTACCATGGGACATTCTGGTGTAAGGCACGAGAACCGGGCTTGGAGAAAGGTGCTCCAAGCTCCAGTTCTGGGTGTGCAAAGGAAATCCTGGCATAGATCTTTTGAAACAGATACTAAAAATACCTTCCCCACCCCTTGTAATTTCTGTCCTTTAGAGACAGAAAACCAAGAAGGCAGAAGGTTGGCGAAGGATAAAAATAGGTACATCTAAATATGAGGAAGAAAGCCCATGAAGAAATGTATAATTCTCCAAGGGATGCAGATTCTCTGCTCAGAAGTCAAGAATCATATTATACAATGACTAAACTCTGGTGCTTAATGGACAAAGAGAAGGCAAAGACATACAAAAATAGTTCTCTTGAAAAATAGTGCATCTGTAGTGATGAGGGAGTGTGAACCCAGGTCCTGTACGGATGATGGAGGAGCCTTACAACTCAGCACCTTAGCATGGAGGCCAGGGTGGGGGTCGCGGGGAGAGGCACAGCCAGGAGACCCAGAGCTTGCTCCCAGACTCTGTCACCTACCCTATCATCCCCTCTGACATTTCTTGACTCGTGCAAATTTTCCCTTTTTCATGCTGATGAAAAGCTGCTCCTGGCAAGTTTGGGAGGGATGTGGGTTAAGGGTGGTGTGCAGAAAGGAAATGAAAACCATGGAAAGTTCTTCAGTACTAAGCACTGGTGACCAAACCCCTACCTCAGATACTAAAGGGGACCCTTGCTGATTATACTGACCATGCAGCTGCAAAGATGCAAAACACCGAACCTGGTCACTAACCCTTGAAAGCAAAGCCAGTGCAGTTGTACCAGGACACAGCGTTCTGGGGTCAGAACCACCAGGACTACAGCTTATGGAAGATTCCCTTTTATCTCCCTTAGGTTGTCAGAGGATGGTGAAGACTCAGATGCCAGCACATGCGTTCATCAGGCAGAGGATAAGAAGAGCCCGAAATCAAGGTGGTGGGTTCTCCCTTCAGTGAAGCAAAACTGCTTTTAGAAAACTGTCATTCCTGCCACTTCCATGGTGGGGGGGCGGGGTTAACATTTCCAATGCATTCAGAGGCAGGGTAAGGGAGAAAGGTGGAGCTACTTTCCACTTTTAGAAGGGAAAGAGGTAAAACTGTTGGTGTGTTTAAGAAGGCAGAATCAAAAAAAAAAAAAAAAAAAAAAAGGCGGCAGAATCCAGGGACAGCATGTCTCCTGGTGAGAGTCCAAGTAGCTGGACTCTCCTCCTGCAGAAACGGGATAACTGAGGTTACTCACTGAGCTTAACGGTCTGTGGGCCCCTGTTCTGAACAGCATCTCTTGTATTTGGGGGTACAGGGCCCCCCAGCCGGGCACAGGCCATCAGGTAGGCTATCCAAGCAGGTAGATCTCGTCCCTTTTTGCTCTGTGTTCGTCTGAGGCTGGCACGCTTTCTGTTTCCAGATACAACAAGATTGTCCAGTTGAATATGTGGACAAGACAGAAGAACACAGAGCCCCTCCCTCAAGAGACCACAAGAAGTGATGAAGGATCATTTCACAGAGAAAAAAGTACCAGCCATCTGAGACCCAAGTCCCGCCACGCATTCACAAAGCATCCAGATCCTTTGAATCTCTAGGGACAGAGGAGCAGACACACAAGGCAAACCCATGATGGGAACGACAGACTGCAGGATGTTCTGTCAGGTATGCTGAAGTCAGGAACGAGTCACCCACTTCAGGGTTAGGACCAAAGAGAGACAAGTGCCAGATTCACATTGTTAACCAAGAAAGATTTCCAGGGTGAATTTTAAAGTGCCAAAAGCTGAGTGTGTGTGTCAGGGCACTCAATAAATACACCTTGCCCGAGTCTTAAAAGTGTGCCCCTATTTATGGACAAGATGTAATTTACACATAAATCTAGAACTGCTTTTAAATTCTTCAAAGGCGAGAGTGGTACAGGGCAGGGGATACCTTTAGCTCTACAGTGCCTGTTTCCAGCTTTCTTGGTCAGTTGGGCCCCTGCTGCTAACACCTGTGTTGAGCAGGTGCCTGATTCCTGCTCTCCCCCATGTGTCACAGCTGCTGCGCCCTGTCCTACGAGGTGACACCTCTCCCCCAACTTCCCCCCACCTCCTTGCGGCAGCATCTCTCAGCCCATCACTTAGCGAGGCCCTAACAGCTGTAACCACATACTCCCTTAATAAATCAACGAAGACCTCTTTTAAAAAGTGGACACTACAATCAGTAATCAAGTAGGAACTGTCTGGCTAGGCAGAGGACAAGAAGTTTCTATAGGGAATCTATCAGATGAAGGGGATAAACCGAGACCCCAAAGAAACGCCAGAGCAGGCAGACACACGTGAGAGTCCTAAGCTGCTCACGGAGAACAAAAGGCCCTTCTATAATGGACTGACAGACTCGTCAGAGCTGACGCTTCCAAGATATCAAGACAACAGTTCATTCAAATCTGTGACAGCACTTTGCATATAAACTGCCCCCATTGGACTTTAAGTGCAAAGGGTGGACAAGTTTCTGACAGCCCAGCCTCACCTTTAGCAGACAGACACTGCGTAAGAGAGTGGAGAGCCCGGTCATTTTCTATTCCAGAGCTACAGAGAGATGGCTGGATGAAGAGCAGACTCTCACAGGACCCTCCCCAGACTCCTGAGGGTCATCTCTGTGCAGATCTGTCTGTTCTGTGCCCGAGGAAGCAAAACTTTAGAGTCCAGTAGCTCTTGAACTCTGCACGGCCAGCATGGTTTAGTTCCTCCCCAGGACCACACACCCTCCCTGTTCCAAAGGGACAGCAGTGTTTGCCGAGTGGGCCTGCTGCAGAAGGGGCAGGTAAGGAGAGGGGACAAAGATGCACCTGGAGAAGAGGAAGGTCAAGATGGGAAGAGTGAGCAGCTGAAAGCAGCAGCACTGTTCGGACAGCAGAAAACCACCTCTGTGCGGTACATTTTCCAAGAAGATCAATACAAAAGGCAACATGGTCTTTCCCTTTCAAACACTGGCTTGTTTACTCAGGCCCCCAGACCCTCTTCTAGAGATCAGCAAGACGTGAAGGAAATGTTAGGAGGGTGGCCCTGATCCACAAGTCTAGTAACTGGGTCAGTAGGGAGGCTGGGATGTCCCAGGCTGGCTGTTTGCTACAGACCAAAGAACATGCACGTGGTGCCGCTCGTGAATGAGGTAGATGGTCATCCTCTTGTAGAGGGATCGGTGCCAACCCCCAGCACGGGCTCTCGCAAGGGGCTGCCTCGGATCCACAGCAACCCGCCAAGGTGAGCAGGTTATTCCGAGAAAAGTCAGCCTCACAGAGCTGGACTCTTGCCCTGCAGCCTGCATACCACCAGCTTCCCCTGCTTCTAGACACAGCCAGAGAAATCAGACCCCTGGCTCCCCACTTCCACGAGTGCAGTCTTTACCTGTCCTGCCTGTCACACATGCTTTGTGTCACCATGAGGATCTGAGAGGGGTGGAGTGGGGGGCTGGAAGAACAGCCCAGAGGGAGTATTAGATGGTTAACTGCACTGCAAAAGGGAGGAGGGAAGGTGGAAGGAGAAGAGAGGTTGCAAAGCAAAAGGTTTAAAGCAGGTGAAGCTTAAAATCCTATCCGGGAGGTAAAAGATGGGAAGCAGAGGGTTGGGACCGGAGGGGAGCCCGGCATTACTTTCCATGCAAGTCACTTAGCTCCACATCATCCTTTCGGCGCCTGTGGGTAAAGAGGGAGGTGACAGGGTAGAGCTTGGCCTTGGCCTGGAACCGGTGTCCAGCGATGTCAATCTCATACTCTCCCCGGTTGATGAAATCTGCCGTCACAACCTGTTCTTCCCCAGTGTCTTCGGAAAAATTGTGCACGAAGCCCAGGCAAATGTGGCGCTCCAGGGTGTAGCTGTAGGCGCTGCTGGTGGTCTTGCCTGCGTACTGCCCGTTGCGGTAAATGGGTTCTCCCCACCAGGGCCAGAGGTCCAGGTCGGTGTCGTGATCGTCCAGAATGAACATAGTGAGGCGTTTGTACACCCCGTTCTGTTTCTGCTGCAGCAGGGCCTCCCGGCCAATGAAATCCATCCCCTAGGAGAGAACGGCAATGCTGAGAGCGGGCTGACGTGCTGATGCTGGGCGCAGAACGGGCGGTGGGTAGGGTCCCCTGATGTCCCTGCCATGGGGGCAGCGCCCCCACTCCCCAGATTTGGGGAAAATGTAGGTTTTCCACCTTGTGAAAAAACTGCATTCACAATATAGAAGACCTACTCAGAAAATTTCTGTAACACAGGTGTACGTTTTTCTCTTTTGTAAACATAGATTTCAACCACAAGACCACACAGAAAAAAAATACTTAGGAAGAAAAATTCAAAAATACTTGCTATAATTGTTTTCAAAAAACCATGTTTTTAGATAATCTCAAGAGAAAACCCACACATGTATGTATTTGAATGTGCGAGAAACATGAGCAGGGTAAAAAAAAAACTCAAGTGATTATGTACAGATAAAATAGGTGATTTGGGGGGCACCTGGGTATCTCGGTTAAGTGTCCAGCTTCGGCCCAGGTCATGATCTCCTGGCTTAAGTTCGAGCCCTGTGTCAGGCTTGCTGCCCTCATCTCAGAGCCTGGATTCAGATTCTGTCTCCCTCTCTGTCCCTCCCCCAGTCACACTCTTTCTCTTAAAAATAACCATTAAAAAAAAACTTATAGGGGCGCCTGGGTGGCTCAGTCGGTTAAGCGTCCGACTTCGGCTCAGGTCATGATCTCATGGTCTGTGAGTTCGAGCCCTGCGTCGGGCTCTGTGCTGACAGCTCAGAGCCTGGAGCCTGTTTCAGATTCTGTGTCCCCCTCTCTCTCTGCCCCTCCCCTGTTCACGCTCTGTCTCTGTCTCAAAAATAAATAAACGTTAAAAAAAAAAATTAAAAAAAAAACCATAAAATAGATGATTTTTAATTTTCTTCATATTTTTCCCTATTTTCCAAAATTTAGTATTCATTACTTTTATACCTGAGAGAAAAAGTGATCCGTAATTGCTCACAAAGACGACTAGAAATCTCCTGTACTGATAGGGATATTTTGTACTGCTAAGGTATTTTGTTAGGTTTAACCTAAAAAAACAAGGTGTGGGGCGCCTGGGTGGCTCAGTTGGTTAAGAGTCTGACTTTAGGTCAGGTCATGATCTCCTGGCTCGTGAGTTCGAGCGCCACGTTGGTCTCTGTGGTGACAGCTCAGAGCCTGGAGCCTGCTTGAAATCCGCTCATGCTTTCTCTCTCTCTCTCAAAAATAAACATCCAAAACAAAACAAAAAAGTGCCATAACACAGCAGGCATGTGGTGCCCAGCCATCCAGGTTCAAGTGGGGAAAGTGTTCGCTTGTGTGTTTGCATACCCAGAGTTCTCGAAGCAGAGACAAGCTGCTGCAGCTGGGAGTGCAGTTTGCTGGGCTTCAGAGGTGGGAAAGAGACTTGTCACTAACATCCTCTTGACCTAGGACTTTGTAAAAAATGATGTTCCTATTTACTCTGGGGGAGAAAAGTCTGTCGAATAGAAGACTGATTTTTACAAATACCTGTGGCACGTTCTTGGAAAAACTTCCCTGCAAGTGCCAATCTAAAAGGGAGCGAGTGGGGCACACGAACCTCAGGGGGGTCCGGTTCAAAGAGCAAGCCAGGTGCTCAAAACCAGCGTTCTCCACATACTATGTTTTCCTATCAGGCCGGACACACTTTTCATCCTGAGGACTCCTCACTGTCTTCGTCCACCCGAGGCCCTTCGCGGGCCTCCACTTCAGCCCTTCCTTGCTAGGGCAGAACGTGCCGATACCGTACCTTGTCCAGTTTCACCCGAGATTCTCGTCCGCATTCCAGGGGTGTGGTGAGGGTGTTTAAATCCTGACCCCAGAAGGCAAAGAACTTCTCGATTCGAAGACTACGAAGAGCATAATAGCCAGCATTCCGGATTCCGTATTTCTGCCCAACACTCATCACTTCGTTGTACACGTGGAGGGCATACTAGAGGGAGAAACGAGAGGTCAGCAGCCCGCACACCTTCAGAATTCAACACGGAGTGTGTCTGGCAGCACCCAATGGGGGACACCATGAACCTCAACAAGGGAGGAGGGTGTATGAAATTCTCAGGTGGTCTCATCCTCGAGCAACTGAAGCGTCACTGCCCAGGAGTAATGAGCCAGGGTCACCCTAACCCGACTTACACTCCACGGAAGCAGGACCCATAGCTTTCCCTTCTCTGTGGAGCCTGGGACAGGGAGCCAAGCACACAGCAGTCCTCAAATGAGAATCCGACACACACACTCACCACCCCGTCAACGGCCAGGCCCACAAGTGCCTCTCAGTCCGCTCAGCCACCGCGGCTCTGCTCTCGCCCCAACTCCCCACCCCATCCCCACTCGTGCATTGCCTGTGCTGGGAAATGTGTGTCACACAGGACTCCGTGGGCAACGTCTGTTTTTTCCACAGATGGCACATCTCAGAGACCCGCCCCCCCGCCCCCTCAAGTGACTGAGCCAGGAAGGCGGCACACCCTACCCGTGTCCCACAACGGCCAGCCTCTCATGTTATTCTTGGTCCTGGAAACTGTAAGTATCAGACACCCTAAATAAAGTTTTCTCAACTGAAGGCAGATACTCATACTGTGTGATGTTTAAACATATTCTGTGACGTCTAAAGCCTACTAACAGACTACATTATTAGCTTTAATAACTAAAAAGACAAAATGACAAGAGAAATTAGAGAAACGTCGTATGATCGCATTTACGTGTACAGTCGCAAACAACATGACCCAGATCTGCAGAAAAAGAGGCTGGAGTTGTTGTTGGCAGAGGTGGGGAGAGGAAAGTGGGGACTGGAGGAAGGGAGGCAGAAGGTACAAACTTTCAGTTACCAGACAAATGAGAACTAGGTATGGAATACCCAACCTGATGTCCGCAGCAGACACTGCTGTGTGACAAGTAACACAAGTTGTTACAAGAGTAAATCCTAAGTGTCTTCATCCCAAGGAAAAAAGCTTTTTAACAATGTTTATTTTTGAGAGACCTAGCCAGGGTGGGGCAGACAGAATTCCAAGCAGGCTCCATGCTGTGGGCTCGAACTCACAAATTGAGATCGTAACGTGAGCCGAAATCAAGACTCAGATGCTTAACCCACTGAGCCACCCTGTGCCCCACAAGGATCTAGGACACACGAATCTATGAGACATAAATGGTGCAAAATGAAACTTACCACGGCGGTCATGTCACAGGGCATGTCAGTCCATCATTCTGTGCACCTTAAACTTGTACAGTGATATATGTCAATTATATCTCAATAAAACTGGAAGGACGGAAAAGAAACTGGCTTCACTGGTGTTGCAGTTCTGTACCCTGGCTGGGTCTGCTGCCCTGCGTGTTGCTCTCCTGCAGCCAAAGAGGCATCTACTGAATGGCCACGGTGGTCAGGACAGCTTGAAAAGAGTTGTGGAAAAAGAGAATCTGTGCGGCCCCCGTGCAAGTGACACACCTGAATGAGCAACGGTGGGGGCAGGAGGCCCATGGGGATGGACAGCAAACGAGAATCATCAAAAGCCAGCATCTCTGTTGCACTCACTGCTTCAGTGTCTCCAACTGAATCGTTAAGAGGAAGGCCAGGGAATAAAGATTTGAAGCAGGTAACTAGTCTTGGATTAGATGAGAAAAGCAGGTCCCCATCATATATTCCTTTTCTAGCTGTTGGGGATTTAGTGTGAGCCAAACAAGAACCTGCCATCTGTCCCCATGTTTTGGGGATGTTTTCGTTTCCCCTCAAAGAGACAAGTACAGTTAACATGGGTTTGAACTATGTGTGTCTCACTTCGATGTGGAGTTTTCAGTAAGTACAGTACATGACTAAATGTATTTTCCATATGATTTTAATAACATTTTGTTTTCTCTAGCTCACTGTATTAGAAGAATATACAACACGTGTAGCACACAAAACGTGTGTTAACAGTAAGGCTTGTAGTCAGTGGTAGGCTATTAGCAGTTAAGGTTTTTGAGGAGTCAAAAGTTCTATGTGGAGCTTTGACTGAGTGGGTGGTCGGTGCCCCTGACCCCCATGTTATGCCAGGGGCAGCTGTATACCCTTCTTGAGGACAGAAGCCAGCTTGTAAAGAACCCAGGCAGGGCACAAACCACCTTGTGGACTCACTGAAAATCATAAAAACAAGACCAGCCCAGGAAAATGAGTAGAAACCAAGGCCTCGAGTAACAAACCTGCTGGAGCCACTCTTGATCGAGTTTAGTGAATTCATGACAAGGGCACCCAGGTGACATTTCAGAACCAGCCCCTACCTGTACAGGGACAGCAGATCAGCTACATTTGTAGCAACTCTTCTCAAATTGCGAATAATCCCTTCATCTTAGTGTCGTTACAGTTGTCTCGACAAGCATATGGAATTTCATGGGCTAGTAAATTTGTGCTTCAGTTAGTAACTCTAAGAAAGCCTAACCCCGTAAAAGTAATACAACTAATATCAGGAACAAGAAAGATGCCTACAATCCCTACTCCTTGTCACAACTGGACAAAGAAATTGTAGGAATTAAAACTTAAGAAAAAAGAAAAACCATTACTGTTTCTATGATAAGACTGAACCCTGAAAATTCCAGGTACTCAACTAAAAAACAACTATAGTAAGATAAATTAGTAAAGAAATATAGACTAGAAAAAATAGCTTTCAAAAATCATAATCGCTTAAAAGACAATGGAACAAAGACACCCTTCCCACTCACAACTAGCGACAACAAAATATTATTCAAGTAAACTTAAAAAATGTGTAACATCTATATAAGGAAAACTTCAAAATACCTCTGAAGGTCACCAAAATACTTGAGTAAAACTACAAGGCATTCTTTGTAAGATTTAACATATTTCGTCAATTCTCCCTAATATATAAATGTAACATAATCCAAAAAATACCAGCAGCAGTATAATTATACTAGATAATTATAAAGTTTCCAAAGGAAAATAAGGAAACAGGAATTATTTTTTTCCAGAGTTTGCAAGCTATAAGGGACAATAAGCACTAGCAGGTATTAAAATATATAATAAAGACTCCATAATTAAAATAGCATAATCCTGGATCATGAACAGATAATCCAAGGGAACAGAATAAAGGTCCAGAAATAAACCTGAATGCATACAAGAATTTAGTATCTGGTAAGGGTACAATGTGAAAGCAATTGGTCATCCACGTGGAAGCATGTGTGATCCATAGCTCATCAAGTACAGCAACAGACACTGCAAAAGGATGGGGCATTTAAATATTTAAAAAAAACACAGGGGCACCTGTGTGGCTTAGTGAACCCACTAAGTGTCCAACTTCGGCTCAGGTCATGATCTCACAGCTTATGAGTTTGAGCCCCTCATTGGGTTCTGTGCTGACATCTCAGAGCCTGGAGCCTGCTTTGGATTCTGTCTCCCTCTCTGTTCCTTCCCCGCTCGCACTCTTGTCTCTCTCTCTCAAAAGATTTAAAAAAATTAAAAAAAAAAAAAACCACAAACCCATACTCAGCAACACCACTAACTGTAAAAGTAATGGAAGAAAACTGGGAAAATTTTATAAGCCTGGAGTGGAGAAGTCCCTTTTATATATCAAACTCTAGAAGGCACAAAAGACTGATCAACTCAATTACAATAAAAATAAAAAAATCTTCTGCAACATATGAAACATTTTCCTAATTTTTTAAAAAACCCTTCTACATGACAATAAATGAAAAGACAAATGACAAACTGGGAAAAAAACTTATAACTCTACAGCAAGGACTATCTGACTCAGACAATGCTCAGAAACTGGTAAACAGACCAATCATTCAATACAAAAATGTACAAAGGTATGACCGGAACATTCAGTTATGCAACATTTCTTAAACATTTACTATGTGCCAAATACTTCTCTAGGTGCTGGGGAAATAAAAGTTAAGACAGGCAAATATTCCTGCCTTCGGAGAACTGACACTTAAACAAGGATAACTTGCCGAACAAAATAAAACAGATTTTATCAGACAGTGGTAGGCACTACAGAGAAAAAGAAAGTGGCAAGGAGGAACGGGGGAACCAGGGGATGGGGCCTCATCCAGAAGATACCACTCAAATAAGACCTGAAGCAGGCGCAGATGCGAGAGTCTGCCGGGGGGGGGGGGGGGGGGGGGGGGGGGCGGAGACGAGCCAGGAGAGGGAGAGGAAATGCAAAGGCCCTGGGGAAGGAGCAGCAGCACATTCAGGGACCAGCAAGTAGCGGGACAGGTAGAGAAGGTAGGATCACATCAGAACAGGGTGGCGGACGGGCAGGCAGGAGTGTGCAGGTCCTAAAGAAGAGCTTTTCCTTGGAAATGCATTCCAAAAAGTTGCTTCATACTCTGGTTTCTCTTCAGATCGCATAAATCTTTCGCCTTTTACAAAAAGTTGCTTCATCCCACGTATAAAGAAAATTACAACTGCACTGACAATTCTCTGTCAGCCCAAAGTGTGAAAACCCCGTACTGGTACACGCACACACGTACAAGGAAAGAGAAGCTCTTGTACACGGAACTGTTTATAACAGCAAAGGCCTACAACCGGAAACGCCTCTTAGTACCAGCCTAATGATTCAACGATCTGACAGAACACTATCCTGCTGTTAAAAAAAGAAACCGGGGGGGCGCCTGGGTGGCTCAGTCAGTTAAGCCTCCGACTTCGGCTCAGGTCATGATCTCACAGTTCGTGAGTTCGAGCCCCGCGTCGGGCTCTGTGCTGACAGCTCAGAGCCTGGAGCCTGTTTCAGATTCTGTGTCTCCCTCTCTCTCTCTGACCCTCCCCCATTCATGCTCTGTCTCTCTCTGTCTCAAAAGTAAATAAACGTTAAAAAAAAATTAAAAAAAAAAAAAAAAAAAAAAAAAAAAAGAAACCGGGAGTGCTTCCTCTTTAGGGACTGACAGGGCAGATCTATACCATCAATTGGTGAAGAGATAAAGATAAAGGACAGCAGTGTGCTTCCAACTATGTTTCTAAAACGGGACTAAGAATGTCTTTGAACTTGCTCGCATATGCACAAAAATCTCTGACATGACCTTCAAATACTAATAGTTGTATCACTGGTAGTGGTTGATAGGAACTGGTCAGGTGGCACTAAATACTTTCCATAGGTTTTAAACCACGTAAACGTATTTCCTATTCGAAACAGTAAGTAACTTAGTCCAAAATGTTAAAGTGCCCCTAATGCAGCCTGCCTCCGTTCCCGAGGCCCGGTCAGATCTGGCTCTCTAACCCCGCCAGTGCCCGGCAGGCGTGCGAAAGCCGGCCACCTTCCTCCGCGGGACTCACCTCTATGGGGATGTAGAGCATGAATCCCGGCTCTCCCGTGTGAGTCATGCTCATCACCCTGATCCCATTTGCGTAGCCCACACTCATCTCCTGTGGAAGCAAAGGGAGGAGGTCAGCACAGAGAGTCTCCAGGGGAAGTGAGCGCTCAACATGTTTGTTAAAGGAACGAACTCCTGAGGTAAACCTCTTATCAGCTCCGCACCCTTTGACCCTACGGCAGAGCCATGCGCCTGAGAGAAATTCATCCCCAGAGTGGTCTGTTTTCGAGTACTGGGGTCACCAGAAACGGAGCACGGTCTTTACACTCTTCTCATGAAACATCACCATTTCAGGGGCACTAGCCAAGCTGCTGGTGGGAAGTGGAGGCGAAGTCTTTACAATCGTGAAACATTTCTTTTCGCAAAGTCCTCCTAAAGGTTTGTTTTAGGGGCGCCCGAGTGGCTCAGTCGGTTAAGCGTCTCTTAATTATGGCTCAAGTCATGATTTCAGGGTTCATGGGATTGAGCCCCAGTGCAGAGCTTGATTGGAATTCTCTCTCCCTCTCTTTCTGCCCCACCCCACTTGTGCACGGTCTCTAAAAATAAAGAAAGAACCTTAAGAAGATTTCAGTCAAGAGTGTCAAGAGCAACAAAGACCAGGCCCGTGTCTTCTCTGGGGCATCTGGCAGGCAAGTCCAGGGCACCTGCCCTACAAAAGAGGATGCCTGATGACCACAGAACATGGTGCACCTGCTACCCTGGGGTCAGAGATGAGGCTTCTAATTCAAAATGTGTTTACGGCAGCTCAGTTACCTAACAGGCCTCTGACACAATCCCTGTTCCTATAATGGCAAGTGGTTAAGTCCCAGAAGGCACTGGAGCAAACTGTTCCCACAGGAAGCCCAACATAACTTGCTACCCTGTAGGCTCACATATGTGCATCATTCGTTCCAGAACCCAAGGCCATGCAGGGAAGGGTTGCTGATGGCTAACGGTGAGAGTGTTCTGTTGCTTTCACTCTGCCACGGAGAAAAAGGGACACTGTACAATGAGTACGTGGATCTCCGCTTCGGTTTGAACTTCAAAGAGCCTCCATCAGTCAGTAGCTGCCCCACAGCTGTTTCGCTACAGGTTGTCAAAACACTAGTCTGTCTGCACCTCTCTTATCGGTATTGTTACTACTTCTTTTACTCAGTTCCAAGATGCTACTGCTGCCAAATATAAGAAACTTATGTAAGTTGTTTGGGGCTTCACCTGAACATCTCTTACCTGGAGATGCTACACACACAGAAGTGACTCTGTGAATGGAAAAGGAGAAGCACTGCATGGAGAGAAGGAACCTGACCTTAACTGGCATTTTTGGCGTTAGTGTCCTAATCCTTTAATTTGCACATTTAATCCACTGCTACAAAAAGCAGTAAATAGAAAAGACTGATATTCAGAGAAGTTAAATCCACTTCAAAGATATCCTAATGCTTATTAAATAAGGAGACCTAGAAAGGTGAAAAATAAAGGGACGAATTTATTGAGACATTTTATTTGCTCCATAAAAGCCCCAACACCCTCTCTCTGTGGACATTAACGCTGTAGTAAAACTGTGTAATTGCTATCCCTATAAAAGAAATATTCCCTGTCCATTTAAAAACTAGAACTTAATTAGCACCCACCTTGCAGAACAGACTTGGGAAGTGGTCTGGAGTCATAGGGGCATAGGACAACTCGGACAGCACATCCACAGCTCGAGGGCCAATCAGATTGAGGGCTAAACAGAAAAGAACAAGAGATGTCTGGCCAGTCCAGTCCCCGCTGAGCCAAAGGGAAAAGTCTGTTTGGGACTTGCTCTCTCACGGCCAGGCCTGGGTGATAAGCCCACGAAAGCGCCTCTCTGCCTAGGCAATCCCAGGATGGACACAGAGCGCCCCAAGTCTGGCAGACACCTCTCCTGACAGGCCCGGTAAATGCATGCACTGCTGACTGCTGGCCAGAGACAGCCTGGCCAGCGTGTTTCCTCTTCCCGGGGACACGGGGAAACATCCCATAGCCGCCTTTGTGGTTAGACGGGGAACGTGAGACCGCGTCCTGGCCAGGGCGATAGGAGCCCACTTCCAGGGCCGGCCACAAACCTCCCACACGGTTCCCATCGCCTCCTTCCTCCCACTGTTGCTATATGGTGAGAACGGCCCAATCCCCGATCAGCACCTGGAGGAGAGCGGCCCAACCTGCCCAGGTTCCGTCATGGCACAGCAGCCTGTGGAAATTATACCCCAAACACCCTCTTGGGCTAGGAAACAACTTCGGTTCAGTAAGATTGTGTAGTTTGCCAATCTGGTAGCAAACAAACAGATCTGCTGCTGTGATGAACTGGCCACGAGGACATGTTGGGGGTGAGGGGCAGTGAAGTGGGGGATAGGCAAGCATTAAAGCTGGAATGAGGAGGTGAGGGAAGGGGCTGCTCCCTGACAAGACTGCTGAGGAAGAGGTAGATCATCAGGAAATTAAGTCCTCCTCAAAAATTATTCACTCACTTAAAAAAAAGTTAAGGAGAAATTTTGAAGAAAACAATATTTAGGTAGTAGATTTAAAAATGTATTTTTGAAGTAATTTTCATTCATCCAACCAATATTTGCACTCCTCCATCCTCGCTGGAGGGGGCACAGCGGGAAACAAGACAAACGGACTGAAGCACAACTCACCCCTCACTTGCAAAAATGCAGGGACATATCAGAGATCAGTGTTCTATGACCAGGGCGCCTCCAGCACGCTTCTCACTCTGACCCCCATTTCTGAATGTCAGCTATAAAGAAGGCAGATGGAGAAGACGTATCTGGACAGGCTGGCCTCTTGTGCAGCTGAGCCTGGAGGGCCGGCTTACCGGTGTATTTCCAGGTGACATCTTCCAGAAGCAGGTTGCTGTCTTCTGGCATGTGTTTCTTAAGCCAGGCCCAACAGTGGACCTGCTGGTCAGTTGGGGAAATCATGAAGAAACTGAAAGGGAGACCGGAAAGTAATGTAAGCCAGGCAGCAGAAAAAGCATCAGGAAGCAGTCAAGTTAACTCGTTTCAAAGCAGCCGATGAATGAGCAGAATACTGGCAAATGACCTCTTCGCCTTCAGAGGAGGCCAGGGGCACATAATTCTAGGACATACCACATAAGCACCGAAGATCCCGGCTTCCTGTTAGTGCCAAGATATACAGACCTACTGACACACCAGAACACTTTTTCCCAGTAGGGGGACTGTTATTTCCACCTCGATTTGTATATAATCGGGTATGTTTCTTCCCCATTTTCCCCCGTGGCTTCTATTTGCACTGCATTGCTAAGGAACTGGCCAGGAGTTACCGAAATGTCTTTTCGTCCTCAGTATGGTCATGGTTTCCCGGACTGTGAGCCGGCGTTCTGCTCTGCGAGGACACCTCCAGGAGGCAGCGCACCGCAGGGGTGGGGGGTGGGGGGCAGGGCGGCAGCCAGCCTTACCTGCGCTTGCTGAGCCGCGCTATGCTACAGTCGTTTTCATACCCTCCACCCTCATTGAGCATGCCGGTGTGCACAATGTGGCCCACGGGTACATCGAGGTCATTGGAGAAGAGGTACTGAAGAATTTCCAATGCCTGGTCCCCGGTGGACTGGAGGGTGAGGGAAGAAAGCAGAGAGAGTGAGCACAAGAACAGCTGGTTGGTAACACAGTCTGCCGAGCAGTGTGACCCCCTGAGGCAATTCAATTAGCCAGTTCCCAACTGCAACTGAGAAGCTCCAAAGAAAGCTCGTTGTTTTTGTTTGTTTTCTTTTTACTGTTTACTTATTTTTGAGACACAGAGAAGACAGCATGAGTGGGGGAGGGGCAGAGAGAGAGGGAGACAGAATCCGAAGCAGGTTCCAGGCTCTGAGCTGTCAGCACAGAGCCCGACGCGGGGCTCGAACTCACAGACCGCGAGATCATGACCTGAGCCAAGGTCGGACGCTTAACTGACTGAGCCACCCAGGCGCCCCAACTGGCTCTTGATTCTAATGGTTAAGGGGGCCTCTACAAGCAGATGAAAACCCAGAAACAAAGAGCTAAAACTTCAGAAAAATGTATTACAGTTTAGTAAAACACTAAAACATACCAGAGGTCTTACGAAATTGGTTTTGAAGTGGCAGATAAAAAAGGAGACATTCGACAATATTCAGAAATTTCTAATCTATTATTTGGGTTTCTCAAGCACTTACTGTTATTTCGAACTTTGTGAAAGAGGACATGTCAATGACACACACAGCTTCCTTACAGCACTTGACTTCAGACTCCACAATGTCAAACCAGTCTGGCTTATAGAAAGTCTTGCTCTGCTCCAATGCCAGGAGGTCTACAGACCGGCAAACAACAAAAGAAAAAGAGAAAAGGACATTTATATTGAGGACTCTCCCTGTGTGCATTAGTATAGTGTGACAGGTTTTTCTTTATTCCTCCAGGAACACATTCTAACTGTAATACATTTAAAAATGGGTTTTATTAGTTCTCAAGGCAACAAAAGAATAAACATGAGAACGGGCCTTCTTACCCTTGTCTGGTGGCACGAAGTACTTCGGCCTCTCAAATCCATGTTTTTCCATCCACCTGGCTCCTTGTGCGTCCAGCCGGTCATAGAGAGGAGATGTGCGTAACTGTCTCCCGGTCTGGAAGTCCCAACGGGGAACCTTCAGGTCATACAGCAGAGCTAGAACAGAAATAACAGTCTCTGCAAACCCAAACCACCGAGCCGAGAACACAGCATCTCTAGATTCGGGAGTCGCTCCTGTTCAAAAGAGCATGCTTTCCAGGCTAACGGGACCTAATGTGCAAACAGTCCCCAGTATAACAGGTAGGCTCTGGAAGAAAGAATGATGTTGCAAGAGCTGCCCTGATCCTTCCACAGAGTTACAGGGCCGTGAGTCAGGTTAACAACTCCAAGTCTCTGTCCTCAATGACTGTGTCAAGTTAGTAGGCAGAAACAATGGGAGAAAGGTCATGCTTGTAAACCTTGCTAAGTCCCACAGCAGAGACGAAGACTGTATCTGAGGAGCAGAGTGTGAAAACATGGCACTTGCTTCTTTACAGTGCCTGTGTTGCTGGGATCTCAGGACTGTTAGACACATTTCCTCTCTAACATTTAACCCGTTTCTGAGGTGAAAGGGAACACAGCATACCTTGATTTGGTGGCTGCACAGTACTGTCCCAGTCACATTATTCACATAACAAAGCTAGGGTCACAATTCATTTCTCCTAATGTCCAATCTGCAACAGCAATAAGTAAAAATAGCCAGAAAGAGTGTGATCTCTAGTCCCTTCCAAAGAGAACAGCTGACCTCAAACATCCAAACAAGAGGTACATCAGAATGGGGAGGAGGCTGAGAAATTAAAGAGAAGGAAGCCACGCCGGTTGCCTTATCTTGCGACAATTTTTCAGTCTTCTCCGGTACTTTAGGTTCTATTCACCCTTTTCTCGTTTCCTGTCATGCCTCCCATTTCTATTACATGAGAATCAGAGAAGGCTACCCAGCGTGTCAGGTCATCACAGGGAAACTCGAGCTCCATTATGATTTGCACGGGTTCTAAAGTAACAAATGGCTGGGGAGATTGAGACTTCTGGCGAGTCAACATTTTAACCAAAATATTTGCCAAAAATAACCTTAGCGGCCACCCATACTGCTGCCGGGTTGTCTCCCACCAGTAGTTCTCTACGACAGGCTAAGAGTGAACACACAGGTGCTAAAGGTCGTTCAAAGGCCTCACCGTGAATGGGACCGCCTGCTATTAAACCAACAATTCATCGTCAAAGGATGGCAGTCACAGCATATGTAGAAACTCATGCCGGTATGGTAGAGTAACAAGTTAGAATGAAGCTGGAGAGAAGTAGGAATGAGGAGAACAGAAATGTATGTTTTGTATTTATATGAGAAATAGTTTCCTATCTTGCTAGCATGTGACAGTTATGACAAAAATCACTCAGAGAAGCTTGAAGCTTTGAGAACAAGCCAAATCGATTTCTCTGCCTTGGAAAGCAAACTGTAATCTCAAAGATCAAGTGAGGAGAGAGAACATTCACCTGACATGGGCGCTTTCCAAGCAAAGTGGAAAGCAGACGATGCTAGGAATATACAAGAAGCTGCTGCGGGAAGTCTGATGGCAATTACCACCTGTAAGTCCTTTTCTTCTTTCCTGTTCCCAGAGGTAAATAAAGGACAACATACTAAAGAGATGGTTATGTAAAGATCACATGGGCCTAATGCCCCAACATGGGCCCCCTACCAGTCAAACTTGAGAGGCCAACTTGAAGCGATTCTTAAATAACTGAGGGAAAGATCTGCTCCTCTGAATGATCCAACAGCCCCCAAGGAAGACACCTTCGACTAGATGCAAATGGGATCAAGCTCTACTCACGCATGACTTCCATGACCCGGTGGCGCAGAAAGGTACGGCTGCTCTGGAGGGCTCCAAAACGTTTCAAGTCCAATTCCCAGATGCTTTCTGATGGATAACCATGCACCATCCATTCAGCGAGGTACCTGTTTAGATGGGGAAGTTGCTGGGCCTCAGATGGGATACTCTCCTAACTGTACTAGGAAACAAGAACCAACAGAATCAAACATCCTGTCTTGTCACAGACTGGTTGAGAAATTCTGGGCAATTTCCTTAATTTTTCTGAAGAAACAAACACGGATCCATCTACTGCTTTCAAATCTGCTATGACAATCTTAGTTCTAATGATAAGGTTCCCTAGAAAGTGTTTTAAGACATAAGTGACATCTATGAAAAACATACTCTATTCATACATCCAATGGGCTTTTTCTGGAAAACCTTCAGGAGGTTATACATCTATCTGATCATATCTCTACTTGTGGTAACTCCTCTTCCATGACTGTTTTCAGAACCATTCTACAAGTCACTCAAGAAAAGTGGCCTCAGTTGGTTAAGCTTCCGACTTCGACTCAGGTCATGACCACACAGTTCGTGAGTTCAAGCCCCGCATCGGGTTCTGTGCTGACAGCTTGCAGCCTAGAGCCTGCTTCGGATTCTGTGTCTCCCTCTCTCTCTACCCCTTGCCCACTCACACTCTGTCTCTCTCTCTCTCAAAAATAAACATTAAAAAAAATTTTTTTAATTAAAAAACAAAGTGGCCTCGGGGTGCCTGGGTGGCTCGGTTGGTTAAGTTTCTGACTCTCTTCAGTCGGTTCAGGTCATGATCTCATGGTTTATGGTTTGAGCCACGTGTCAGGCTCCACACTAATAGTGCCGAACCTGCTTGGGATTCTCTCTCTCCCTGTCTCTCTGCCCCTCTCCCACCAGTCTCTCAGTTAAAAAAAAAAAAAAAAAAAAAAAAAAAAAAAAGTTGCCTCATTGATAAAAAAAGTAACTTTTAATTGTGGCAAAATACAAAGAACATAAAATCAACCATCTCAGTCATTTCTAATTGTGAGGTTCAGTGGCATTAAGTACACTGACACTGCTGTGTAACCATCACAACCATCCACCCCCAGAACTCTTCATCTTCCCAAACTGAAACTCCATCCACCTGAGAAGCAGTCCCTCTCCATTCCCGTCCACAGCCTTGGCAACCACTGTGATACTGTCTGTCTTCATGAACGGTACTGCACACAGTATTCGTCCTTTCTGACTGGCTTGTTTAATCGGTATGTGATTTTTTTATTACATATACACATACATGTTTATTTGTTTATTTTGAGAGAGAACAGAGAGAAAGGGAGAAAGAATCCCAAGCAGGCTCCACACTGTCAGTGCAGAGCCCAATGTGGGGCTTGAACTCACGAACCTTGAGATCATGACCTGAGCCAAAGTCAAGAGTCGGCAGCTCAAGCAACCGAGCCACAGAGGTGCCCCATAATCAATATGTAACTTCTAAAGAAAAGTTGTACTACTCAACATGATCGTCTGTGTCACTCACCATACTTACTGTTTACAAACTCAAATGCACACTCAAAGGATCAAAACAGCTGAAAAGTACATCCCACAGGCTCCGTGACTAATTCCAAAAAGAGTTACTGAAACCCTGTGCACAGTGACACTGCTAGAATATCCCACAGTGATTACTGTGAAGGGGACAACTCTCAAATGAGGTGTATCTCCTCCTTACTATCAACACACCGGATTATATACACACACTACACACCATATTGGTAACAAGCAACTCTAGGAAGCACAGCAGAGCCCAGCAAGCAGAGTCTAATCAAGAGAGACTTACCTTCCAGCCCCTCCTCCAAACGACAGGCCAGCAGAGTTCATTCCCACCAGGACGTAGTAGCCCTGCACTGCCGGAGACTCGCCCATGATGCACCTCATGTCTGGGGTGAAGGTCTCGGGGCAGTTGACCAACTTCATGATCTCCAGAGTCTCCAGTTCTGGCATCCGACGCAGGAGGGAACTCAGCAGGGGCTCTGAGCCATAAAAACAAACCCAAATAGAGTCCTCAGCTTTAGGGAATTCAAAGACTTCAGACTCCTTATACTTTCCTACTCCCTCTCCTTTCAGAAAATCACTTGAAAGGGGTTTTCTCAGAAGCGCCAAATGGGCCCTAGATCAGAAAGTAGAAACCCTGGTGTAATTAATGGACACACCTACAAAGCGCATGGCATAAAGACTAAGAAAAAGGACACTTCTTTGCAAAGGCCAGGAGCTGTGGAAGGGCACACGATACATGTGACTACAGATAAGATCTCCAAGGGATTACTGTTTGTGGAAAGCTCTTCAGTGACACTCGAGGAGACAGAGGATAAAGGCAAGGATTTCCACAGCTGGAAAAGCTGCAGAAGACAGGACCTTGGCCTGTTTGAAAATAAGTCCATCGTATGGGACAGTGGTAAGAGATGAAACCAGACTAAAGCTGGCTGGTGGGTACACGGAAGGTTCTGTATACTACTGTCTCCACTTCTGACAGTCTAAAATCCCTCAGAATAAAAAGTTTATTTTTTAAAAGGTCCACCAAGGGTTGGGAGGCAAACTCTTCATTATAGACAGTTTCTTATCTTTTGAATTTGGAAACATGGGCCTTTATTCACTAGCCAGTAAATAAAATTATCACAAAACTGAGTAGAACATAACTATCGAATCACTGTGAGGCACACGTGAAACTAGTACAGTACTGTCTGTCAGTTCTTCAATAAAAGCAAAAACCGAGTGAAAGACTGTATTAACAAAACAATTCTGCCTTCTGAAAACGTCTTCAGTCTTACACGCAGTCCTACGCAAAAGGTTTCCTCCTAGCCTAGAATTTCAGCAACGATTTTAGTTAAGTAATAAGCCTGGGGTCCCCTAACCAAGATTTTCATCCCCCGAATCCAGCACCCAGTGACCGCAGCCTTAGACCAGGCAGACCCTGCGGACTGCCTTCTGTAAGCACCTCATGGGGCTGTTACAAAGACCAAAGAAGAATCTCTTCTTGAAAATGCTTTCAAAAAGACAGCATCTTACGCAAACACAGGGCATTATAGTTATCCTGTAGCTCACACACCAAAGTGATCCCAGTCTTCCTGCAGATTCTGAATTTCCAGCTGGTTCTTGCCTTCAGTAAATATTGGCTTCGGGTTCTTCTCAAAGCCCCCAGACAAGATGCCACCCTGCCAGTTCCGGATATAAATTCTTCCATCAGCATCCACAACAGCTGAGGAAGAGAAATGACAGGGGAGTGGGGGGTGGGGTGGGTAGAAGGGAAAAGCAAGGTTTAGAGGCAAGCCAGCTTTCTGAAGGGACACAAAAAAGCAGAACAAAAACGCCTACTGGCTCTGTTAGTGAAGAGCATCCAGTGAACACAGAGCTTTCAAGGTGATGGGGGAGGATCCTCCCTCTCAGATTACAGTGGAGACGATTTCTCTATCCCTGACCTGCTTAGTTCCCGAGAAGCTCTGTCCAGTCCTCACAACCAGACTATGGAACCGCTGTAGTGACCGTGAAAGCCTAGCAGAAAGGGGGTACGGCGAGCTCATTCTAGGGGTTGAGACCTGCCACGTGACGTCAAGCCCTCTCCTGTGGTGCTTGGGGTCCCTGAGCAACCTGACTCTGTAGCTTACCTATAAGCTCTCTACAACGTATGCCATTCAAGTCAAAAACTCCAGGTTATATTCCAAATATTCTCAATCTGGACCTCTGTTTGGGACTGCAATTAGCTTACAAAACTAACAAACCAAAACACGGCTTCAGTGGAATGCCCGTTTTATCCATCCTTTCGTAAGGAGTTCTTACGGGAAAGTCAGGATTGGGTCCGCCTCCCTGTAACATGCTTCAGAAAAGACAAGGCTCTCTCAAGCAGAGTCTGTCCTTAGCACAAAGTCTTCCTTTTCAGAGGACAGAACAGTGGCAAGGAAATGAGATTAAAGACAAAGCGTAAGTCCTCACTTGGTGTGTTGCTCTGCAGAGGGGTCTCCAAGGGGCGAGTCAGAAGGTAGAAGTGTTCGCAGGCATGTAACGGGATACTAACCGGCTCCTCGTTGGACAGACCCAGCTCGTATGCCCACTACAAACGGACGGATTGATTTGTGGGTGGGAAGAGGAACAGAAAGACAAATGAGCAAGTTCAGCCGCTTGAAAAGAGTTTAATTTCAAGTGGCCTATGTGTGCTCTTGTCCCAACGTCTGGGGCGGGAAGCCACACTGCAGCCTGCTTTATTTAGCTCAGTTCCATGGGGGGGAGCAACACCATGCTTGTTAAACCATAACCATTATTCTTATACCAAAGAACGACAGACTTAGGAGCTCGTGGGGGGCAAGCGAGGCCCTTCGAACAAAACGCCCGATCTCGACTACAAACCCCAAATACCATCATATGTGATCTTCATGAGGCAAAAAGTACCCGTCGGTCACCTGAAGATTGTCGAGTGGAAGGCAAGGCACCAATATGCCTTAAAAGTAGAAGCAGCTGAGTGCTCTGAACTGAATCCAGGCTCCTGACACAAAAGATAGCCTAATACTTATGTGCTGGGTTGTAGAATAAAATGAAATGCCACAGGAAGACCCAACAACGAGGATGTGTCAATGCCCAACCGTTTTTGTGGCCTTCCTGGCCAGGAGAGCACGCATTAACCCAGGGTAGAGGAAGGAAAAGGTCACGACGGTGCTTTTCCTTGAGGACTAGCTACAGGCTTCTGATGGAGTGCACAAGAATTCTGAGGTTTCTAGTCCAAACAAGGAATAGGTGGTCCCTGACACCTGCTTAGTCCGTCACAGTATTAACCTTACGTCTTCACGCCCCAAATCCCGGCAGTGACTGTTGTTACGTTAGATCAGTGACCCAGTGTTGTTGCTAACCTACCTGACCAGCACAGTTGACAAAATACTGGCACTCAATCTGTCCTTTATCGGTCTCCACACCGGTTACTTGGCCTTTTTTGACCATTACATGAAGCACGCTTGTACGGTCATAGATCTGCACACCTGTTCCAAGGTAAAGAAAGAGGCAGTGCATCCATCTTCGGATGGCCCAGAATTAAGGCAGCAGCAGATTCTGCAGCAGATTCTAAACCCGTGAGAAATGATGAAAAAGCCAGGTCAATGCTTTAATTTAAAAACACAAAAACTTCCAGGAACCACATCCTGGGCAGTGTCCATGGGCCTCTTTCGTGACTGAAAACAGCAGGTTACTTTAATACACAATTCAATTCTAGGAACCATAAAAGGGGGAGGGGAGAAGAAGGTTAAATAGGGCGTCTTAAATCCAAATCCACCCACACCATGAATCAGTTCATCCAAAGTGCAGAACACCATGGACGCTACTTAGTCTTCCCCTCATTCATTCCAAACCCAGGACATGACCAGCTTTCGGACTCAGTTCCCACCAGGTCTTCTGCCCTTGGAGCTTCTCACGTTCTGTGGGGGGGAATTCCCCTAAGTTTGAACTTATGGTCATTACTAAAAAGCAGTTCCTTAGAACTTTAATAAGAAAAATGTGTCCGTGAGGAAAAACACTTATTAACTTAAGAGAGGATATTCAAACAAACATTCTAAGAGCCAGTGTTCAAATATGGAAGCCGAGTTGGGGTCACTGCCGATTGGGAGACACCTTCTTACATGACCTCTATCCTCCTCACCCAGAAACATGCTTACCATTTTGGGAGGCAGCACTTGCCAGGGCAAGAGCCACATCAGCAGAGGACACCACCGCATCCTCGGGAACATGCATGGCCCCCACCAGGTCGTGCACGTTTAGGAGAGGGTGAAGTTCGGCCACTTTCTTGGGGGAGATGATCTCAGAAGGGATGCCTATGACACTGCCACAGAACACAAGGGGACAATGACATGCATGGCCCTCTGGCAGAGGTCAGTCTGACAGGAGTGTCAGGACAGGCTTCTAGTCTCATACATACTTCAGCCTGGAGTTGATACGCTTCAGGGAGATGAGCCGGTCCTGAGTTTGGGCCAGAAAGATGGAGCCTGTCCTTATGTAACCTGGAAGGAAAACCAGCCCAGACTGAGCAGACCAGGCCAGCTACAGGGATCAGGTGGGCGAGCCCACTAGGTAACAGGTTAGAAGACACGTGAGCGGTCCTGGCATAGCCCCATCCAAACATACTCAGCTGGGGTTTGGGGCGGAGTGAGTAGGATTTTAATGTACATCTTAAATAATCACTCTATTTTTTTAAATGTTTGTTTATTTTTGAGAGAGAGAGACAGAGCATGAGTGGGGGAGGGACAAAGAAAGAGGGAGACAGAATCTGAAGCAGGCTCCAGGCTCTGAGCTGTCAGCACAGAGCCAGAGGTGGCGCTCGAACTCATAAACCGTGAGATCATGACCTAAGCCAATGTTGGATGCTTAACTGACTGAGCCACGCAGGTGCCCCTTTAAATAATCACTCTTAAAGTCAAAATGAGAGATAACTGTTGCTACAAAGCCTTTGGGAGGGGAATGTACCCCCAGAACCCACCTCTTTCTTTGGTCTTTTTAGGCTTTCTCCTCATGGTTTAGGTGGGAGTATGGCCCTAAATGCAGGCCACTCACGACATGGGCACCCAGGAGCTAGACCCACCCTTTCCTTCCCCAGCATGGCCAATGGGCACGTGGCCAAAGTTCAGCCAATCAGACCCCCTGGGATACTGGGTCTGGAGCAAGTGGGTGAATGGCTGGAGGCCAGTCATCTCGGAAGCAGCAGTGTCCTGGCCAGACCGGCCCTGTTTCAGTTGAGGGGCTACCTGTTGTGGGTTCCCCACGGCCTGGCCTCCACGTTGCCTGCTCCAGCCGGCAGCCTCCTGCCAACTCACTGGCTCCGAGGGCCTTCCAACAAACTCCTTTTGCCCACGCTGGCCAGAGTTGATTCCTGCTCTTTGCAGTCAACATATATGACACACCTGTGATCATGCTTTGGTCAGTGACGACCCCCCTAATGTGCAATGACTCTCAGTTCTAACAATGAAAAAACTGAATCAGCTACCATTTTGGTTTTTTTTTTTTAATTTTTTAAATGTTTATTTACTGTTGACAGAAAGAGACAGACAGCATGAGCAGGGGAGGGGCAGAAAGAGACAGAGACACAGAATCCAAGTAGGCTGTAGGCTCTGAGCTGTCAGCACAGAGCCCAATGTAGGGCTCGAACCCACTGTGAGATCTCACAAACTGTGAGATCATTACCTGAGCCCAAGTTGGATGCTTAACTGACTGAGCCACCTTAAAAAGGCAGTACAAGAAGATCATTTAAACATTTTCCTCATCTCTTTTGAAACCATCAGATAAATATGTCCTTCCCTGACATGACAAGAATGTCTATCTAAGTTTGGAGAACTGAAATTTCAGAGAATGGCTTTTAAAAACTATAGCTAGGGGAGCCTCAGTGGCTCAATCAGTTAAGCATCCGACTTTGGCTCAGGTCATGAGCAGAGCCTGCTTCGGATCCTCTGTCCCCCTCACCTACCCACCCCCCCCCACCCTGCTCACACTTTGTCTTTCAAAAATAAACATTAAAAAAAATTTTTTTTAATAAAAAATAAAAACTGTAGCTACACCAGACCAGTGCAGTGATCCTGGCCAGTAATTCACTGGCTCATCACACTCTGAATCTCACTGCAAAGGGTTCAGCAGTCACTTCCTACTTCCTACCAAAGATCCCACATGGGAGGAGAGTGTCACTGTATACAAAGCTACACAACGCATCGCATTTCACACATGATGTCAAATTGTGCTCTTCCCAACAGAACCACCTGTGATAACAACATATCACCTGTTAACAAGATTAATGGTCTGTTGTTTTCCCACAGAGGACTTTTAAAGTTTGGTCTAGAGCTTTCTGACACAAAATTTCCTGTTACAGGTGTGAAGCCATAAAATAGAACTCTTACATTCAATAAGAACAAAGTACACATCTAATATTAAAAGACGAGTTAGAAAAGAAATATAAACAGCCAATAAACCCACAAAATAATGTTTAAAAGAAAGAGACGCAAATTAGGATCTGATAACTTCTTCCATCTCTCAGATTAGCAAAAAGAATAATACCCAATGTTGGGCGCCTAGCTGGCTCAGCGGGTAGAGCCGGCAACTCTTGATCTCAGGGTCATGAGTTGGAGCCCCATGTTAGGCACAGAGATTACTTAAGAAAAAAATAATATAAAAAGTAATACCCAGCGTTGAAAGACTAAAAAGATATAACTGCTCTCAAACACTTATGGTGAGAGGGTGGCCCTTTCAGAGGCTGATCTGGCAATACCTAGCAGAGTTTAAAATACACACACTCTTTGCTCAAATTATCCACCTTTTAGAAATCTATCCATTAGAAATAACAAGAGAAAACAAAGATATACTGACAAGGATCTTTACTGCATCATTATTTAGAACAAAAAAAAAAAAAAAAGAGGAAACTATGGGGTGCCTGCGTGTCTCAGTCGGTAAGTGTCTGACATCGGCTCAGGTCATGATCTTGCGGTTCGTGGGTTCGACCCCTGCATTGGGCTCTGTGCTGATAGCTCAGAGCCTGGAGTCTGCTTTGGATTCTGTACCCCCCCCCTTCTTTCTGCTCCTTCCCCACTCATGCTCTATTTCTATCTCAAAAATAAACATTAAAAAAATGAGTAAAAAAAGAAGATGAAACTGTAAATGTCAGGTAAGGGGAAAATGGATAAACAAACCAACACATACTATGGCACATTCCTCTGCAGGTATAAACAAACACGACGAGTTATTTATATGAGCTGATTTGAAGAGCACTTAATAAAACACATTCATTTAACTATTATTTTTTTTAACGTTTTTATTTATTTTTTTTATTTTTGAGACAGAGACAGAGCATGAACGGGGGAGGGTCAGAGAGAGAAGGAGACACAGAATCTGAAACAGGCTCCTGGCTCTGAGCAGTCAGCACAGAGCCTGATGCGGGGCTCGAACTCACAGACCGCAAGATCGTGACCTGAGCCGAAGTCAGACGCTTAACCGACTGAGCCACCCAGGCGCCCCTCATCTAACTATTATTAAGAATGTTTCTGGGGGCGCCGGGGTGGCTCAATCAGTTAAGCTCTGACTTTGGCTCAGGTCATGATCTCACGGTTCGTGAGTTCACAACCCGTGTCGGGCTCTGTGCTGACAGCTCAGAGCCCGGAGCCGGCTTTGGATTCTGTGTCTCCCTCTCTCTGCCCGCCCCCCCCCCCCACCCCTGCTTATACTCTGTCTCTCAAAAATTAATAAATGTTTAAAAATATATTTAAAAGTATTTCTGTATTTGAGGAACAAGAAAGTAACACAGAGTGGAGAAATAATCCCCAATAAAAAGATGGGACAAAGAGCCTATGATAAACTCTTAAATAAACAGCACCGACAAAGGTAAAGCAAAATTTGGAGAAAAAAGATCCGCGTGGGCTACATGGTCTGGAACAGGCACTGCATGAAGTACTGATGTGTCACAATATTTAAGTAGGGAACATACCCCTCACGTAAATGAACTATTTTCAGAAGATTAGCATGTAGTATCCTAATCGTGAAGTCCAGGTTGTACACAGGTCACTCGTCTTCATTTAATGTCTCAAAACCAGCCCACTGACTGGCAGCGATCCAAGCAGCACACACCTGCGCGTTCTGCCGGGTACAGAATTTTCCATCGGGGTACCCCAAGTCACCTTTCACTGCACCACCGCTAAACTGCACTGGGGGTGACGGACTGACTGATCCCCGGACTCTCCCTTGCCTGACTTCCGTGCTGTCCCACAAGCATCAAGGGGATACAGGACCTAATAAGGGTTTCATGGTGACCCAAAACTCAAAGGAAATTGTTTTACCTTATGGAATGGAGGCCTAGGACCTGATTCCTCTAGCACCCAACCAGCTGAGCACCACAAGGCCGGGCAAAGCACGAGGAACTGAACCGGTGGACCGGAAGTCAGCGGTTCTGGCGCTGGGCCCATTACACGGACCCTCTGCTGACTCAATCCCTGGTAGATACCCGATTCAAGTACCGGTTGCCATCAAGTTAAATCCAACCCAGAGGGACTCTTCCCGCCCGTCCCGCGCGTATCCCGCATCTTCCCTAACAGAAGCCCGAGACGGTGCAGCGGCAGGCACCAAGCACATTTACCGTCTTCGCTCGCGAGTCCTCGCCTCTCAAAAGCAAGCCTGGCCGAGAGCGAGGACACCACGGGAGTCGGGCTCATCTACCGGGCAGGGACCAGGGTGAGGCGGCTGAGGCGCCCGCTCTCAGCACTGGGCCAGCGCAGGGCCGGCCGGGGAACCCTGCTCACGTGCCCAAGCATGTACAGCCTCTTCCTGCCTGCCTGTAGCTCCTCTCCTGGCATCTCCCCTTCTCCACTGCCACATCTACCCGATCCTGTTACAGGACGCTCATCTTAACCCAGAATTGACAAACAAGGTCACACTGCACCAGAGTACGAATTATATGAAAGGGAAAGCTAGAAAACCGTAGTCTGTCGTCAGAATCTCTAATGATTATAATCTCACCTTCCCCAGTGGAAACTGTGTCATATGCCACATAATTCCCACTTGGCCGGCAAAGTGAGCCACAGGCCGTGCGTACCCCGTGACCACATGGCAGAGCCACCTCAGCTGGCACACAGATCGAGCCACCGTCCTTGTCAGGGGGAGTCTTGACTTCTCTGTGATGTGAATCACGCAGGTGTTCTGAAGAGCAGCCCTGAGCTACACGAGCGACTAGGCCCAGCTACTCGCTTAGGACAGTTCCCGCGGCCGCCAAACGGTTTCACCAGCTACGACACAGGCCCAACCCTGGGCTTCTGGCTAGTCCGTCACCTCGCAACAAGCTGACAGACCTGCTTCCTACTTGTTATCATTTGGGACCGCCCCATAGCTTGCTCTCCCCGTTCTACCTGCTCCAGTCGTATTCGGCTCACGATTCCCCGGGTTCTTTTCCCTTGGTGACGCACACAAGGGGTAACGTACGCTTAAGCTTTACAGTCACAAATATCCTTAAGCGCAGCTGGTGAAATTCAGTGGCCCAGACTACGATTTCACTGTCAAGCACCAAAACTTAAGCACTTCCTTCTCTTCCTCATTCAGGAGCCAGATGTGGCCACCTAATACATACTTCAGAGAGCGAACTAGGAAATGGCACAGGAAAACTTTCACATCATAGGAATTCTGGCATCTGGATAGGATCCGAGATAATGACCGAATCCCCTCGATAGATAAGGAAACGGGAGATAGCTCAACACGCTCACACACTTGCCCGAGGTGAGACCAGGACGAGTGCAGAGCTCGGACTGAAACTCAAGCCTCAACTAAAATCCCCAGGCAGGCGTGGCGTCGGACCGCATACGGTACTGACTAAACGAGTCCGGGGCACAGGCAGACCAGTAAATGGCCGAGTACCTGCTTACCTGTTTGGATCCCTGTTTCTTGCTCTAACTGCTGGTAGAGTTTGTTGGAATAGTCTGCCATCTTCTGCTCGATGGTCAAGTGCCTGGCGGTGCTCAGGATGCCGGCACAGAACCTCGTAGAGCCAGCGGCCAGCCTGCGGGATGGATCCAAAATGCTATTAGGTAGGCTCGCATATCTGTGAATGCAACTAGTTCAAAGACCCTCGTTACTAGCACCGACTGTGATATCAAAAGATGGAAACCTAAATATCCCGACAGGAGAGGGATTTCAAATGTTGGCGTTCACCTACACGACGGGACGCCGCGCAGCCATAAAAAAGGCACGAGAATGCTCTTCTGCAACAATATGGGAATCCTAATGAAAACAGCACGGGAGGAGCACTACTTAATATGCTACTAACTTGTACAAAAAAAGAGAAAAAAATAGCAAGTGAAGACCCACGTACACATGTACACACTGACCAACACGTTTGCTTATATACACGGGGGGTGTCTGGAACGACACACCAGGAACTTAATTTGCCTCCAGCGAGGGAAACTTCAGCTAGAAGTCAGGGATGAGAAGCAGACTTTCCCTGCACACTCTTTTACAGTTTTTAATTCTGAATCGTGTAAATGCATTGCCTATTCGGAGAGATTTACAACAGACTTGTTAAATGTCATTCAATTTCTGGTAGGCAATAGAACAAAAAAGGACTTTAAGGGAAAGTGAGACAACTTGTACCAAGTGTGAACCTTAGTCAGTAATAAGGTATCCATACTGATTCATCATATTTAACGGTAACCCCAACCTAAGATGTCAGTCCCAGGTGCACACAGGCGTGAGGCACACGGGAACTCGGTACAACCTTTGCATTTGTTCTGTAAATCTAGCACGGCTCTAAAATAAGTTAATTCAGTGGGGGAAAAAAAAGGAACAGAAAGAAGACAGGATGCAGCCAATTTCATTTCAGCCCATAGAGGGAGCTCCAGAGTCACGGGGTCTACGTTGCCATTTGACCGCCCCTACCCAGAGAACAAGATGGTAAGATGTGCCCGGACCCTGAAATAAAACGCACCCTCTTCGGATACTCGGCTTCGCGGCATCTGCCACCTGTCTCAGAGCCCAAAAACACGGGTATTGCACATCGTGAAACCACGGACAGGAGATTTCGCCTTTCCGTGACTGTTCTCATGCTACTTAGCGACAGGTCAGCCACTGCCGGGACAGGTTACCGGGAGCAGAGGGGGTGAGGGAAGCCCACGCAGTTGGTGCAACATGGCCCCAAGCCGGGTCCCGTCTGGTCCTTACCTGCCCTGCTCCAAAAGGACAATATCCTTCCAGCCCATCTTGGAGAGGTGATAGGCCACGGATGTGCCCATGATTCCACCGCCACAGATGACCACCTGTGCCTGGGCAGGCAGGGCGACAGAATGCGCCTCGGCAGCTGGCGCACCGCTTCTCCCCGACGACCAGTTCTGCCATCCTCGGCCGGTCCTTTGTCTCCGGGCCACCGACAGCAACCGGGAAAACATCACGTCTGTCAGTCAGCAGCTCGGAGATGTGCTCCCACTGGGCCAAAGAGGAGATTCTCCCCAATTCAAACTAGACAGAGAAAGCAAACAGATTTCATTCCACTGTACTCAGTGCGCCGGATTAGTGACAAAAGAAAAGGAGGCAACAGAGAATGATAGTCATCACGCCTCATCCAGACAGAGGCACAAGCACACGCAAAGGCCCTGAGGGGAGGCACACCTTAAGGAGTCCGAGCACAGAAGGGAGGCCAGTGTGCCCACAGCTCGACGGCAAGGCACAGTCGACCAGAGACGAGGCCGGAGAGGCAGGCAGAAAGCAATGACACAAGCGCTTGGATGCCTCACGAGGAGCTGGGATTTTACTCCAAGTGCAAAGGAAAATACTAAAGCAGGGAATGAAATGATCCGATACGCTCTTCCTAAGATCAGCCTGGCTCCACACTGGGGACTGGACTGGAGGAAAGGCAGGGCTAGGAAGCTACCGCAGGAGTCCAAGAGGGAGGGCACGGAGGCTCACACAAGGATGGTGGCGGTGGAGTCAGAGCCATGACTGGATCGTTGTGGATGGTGAAATGACAGTACTTAACTTGCCAACAAACCGGATGTTAAGATGGGGAGCGGGAGAAAGACGGACGATGGCAAACTTTCCAGGTTAAGCGACGGGTGCCACTTCCTAAGGTGTGAAGGACTAGGGATGCGGAGGGAGGCGGGAAGGAGAGGGAGAGGGAGGCGGTGAGGGCGCGTGCGCGCATACCGAGGTGTCAAGGGCGAGACACCTAGCAGGCATCCATCCACGTGGAAGTGCCGAGCAGCTAGATAACCAGGCCTGAAGCCTGGGGAAGACATGGGGTATCCGGAGACCCGGCAGTCTGAGGAACAACTCTGAGGCTCCCCAGCAGGCACAGCTTGGCAAGAGAAAGAAAGTACTGGACGGGGGACTGCGCGCTGGGGCAGACTCACAGAGCGTCCAAACGGCTGAGCGGCGGAAAGGGAACCGGGCAGAGGTGTCACAGAAGCCGAGAGAGGAGATGGTTCACTACAGAGGGTGGCCAGGGATGGAGCAAGACGGCCATGTGCCTGCTGGGACTTGACGACACAGAGGTCCTTGGTGTTCTCAAAGAGGACATTCCCAGGGGAGTGCCAGGGACGAAGCACGGACTAGAGCAAGCTCAAGAGCAAGGAGATGAGGGAGTGTGCACAGCTTCTTCACGTGCTGCCCGGAGGGAGCAGAAACCCCAGACAGGAGGAGAGAATGGGGGTGGAGCAAGGCTATTTGTCTGTAAAGGTGGGAGCCACGGAGACTGTTTCAGGGCTGGCGAGAAGGGCCAGGAAGAGGGAAAGAGGTGGGGGAGGAAGGAGAGGCGGTGACAAAGAATGAGGTCCTGGAAAGGAAGGGAGAGAGAGAGGGAGAGAGGAGAGGAGAGGAGAGGAGAGGAGAGAAGAGAAGAGAAGAGAAGAGAAGAGAAGAGAAGAGAAGAGAAGAGAAGAGAAGAGAAGAGAAAACGAACCCAAAGCCGCAGTGAGGGACGGCGTGCCCCGCGTCTGCACAGGCCACGGACTGGAGACGCCAGGTCCCACGGCCCCTTCCTGAAAGCAGGGGAGGACCGGTCATGGCGGGCTTATGACGAACCACGGGAGTCACAAGCTGCGACCAAGCGCATGTCCCTCGGAGATGACTAACACCATGAGGTAGATTAGGGAGCGGACAGGTTCAGGCCACCAGGGAGAATTACTCTAAGGGCATAAGAGGACTGTTCAATTTTTAAGAAACTGCAGACAGCCCTGTGGGCGAAGGCACGGTCTCCGAGTGTGGGGAGACGGCGACACTTCAGAGGAGAGCCCTGGCAGCCCGTGCGCCCACCAGCACGCCGCTACCAGCCCGGGACCCACGGAGGGCCCCCGACGGCCCAGGTCGTCCAAGGCTAAGGTGTGGGTGCCCATCCATCAGACAGGATCTCAGAACTGAGACCGAGCAGGCCTCCACTGCGTCCCAAGGAAATCCCATCCAAGCAGGGCTGATTACTTTGGCCACCTTGTGGTGATCTCCAGGCCTCACCTCCTTGGTCCCCGCCAAACCGTCTCAAGACAGAAGCTTCTCCACAGCCAGACTTCCCACAATCTCATCTCCATATGACCAATTTCTCTCCCTCTCTCCCTCTCTCTCTCTCTCTCTCTCTCTCTCTCTCTCTCTCTGCTGTCCTCCCCTCCAAACCTCTCCACCGTGTCCTCCAGAACATCCTTTCCAGACTGGAACACGCAGCCCTTCACCTAGCTTCTCTCCACCTCTGCTTCAACAGAGACACAGCTCTACTGAGGGAAACGCCACTGCCACGTGGCCAGCCCGTCCCACTGACCTTGCCATCAGGAGGGGGGGAGGCGGGCACCCTTCTCCCTTCAGAACCATTACCACTTGGTCATGCTTGAAAAGACCCTGTTCCCTCATGGCTCACACTAGCAGGCACCCCGTAGCGAGCCCCGGGCCACTGCGTGTTCAGCCACAGGCAGATGTCTGTCGACATTCAGGTGCTGAACCCACAACACTGCTCCTCTCCCAACCTGGTACCCCACCTCCTTCCTTCCTTCCAAACGCAAAACCTGTCTCCTCAACCCCTGAAACTCCACCTGCATCTACGACCACCTCTTCCTTCAACCTCGTAGGGTCAAAAGTTGATCCCTCCCCACGTGCCCTGGATCCCTCTCTCTCCTTCCTTCCCTTGACTCCGCTCCATCAACTGTCCCCTTCCACGTACCTTCAGTGTCCCCTCCAGTCCTCAGCATTTTAATATGCTCAAGTCCCTCCCAACTGACTTAAGAAATACAAGAAAGGCTCCATAACAGTCTTCCAATGCTGATTTTTAATTTTACAAATTCTGAATTATAAAAATTGTGGTCTTTGTAAACAACACAAACGCAGAAGGAAATTAAGATCTCCCATCATGCAAAATACTCAATTCCAGGGCTGATGAAATTTCCCCAGACTTATTTATCTTGCAGCACGTGCTCCCCTGACATCCACCCGTGTGCCACCACCTGTCTTAAAGTCCTTTTTGTTACACCTCAGTGACTGCACAGTCTGCCGGCGGGTTACACCAAAATTTACTATGACGTCACAACCTGTCTTTTTCACTTGACAAGAAGGGCTTCCTATGGTATCTGTCACTTTCCCCCCTTTCCACCGTCCTGAACCCAAGCGGTTAAGCTCCTGTCCCGCATGCCGGAATACTGCTCTCACCAAGAATGCCACTGTTGCCACCTTCCAGGGACACTGGGCCCATCTCACTCACCCTCTCCACAGCACTGAACACCGCCGATCGCTCCCGCTACTCACGCACTCTGTCCCTGTTTTGACACCGACTACCCCGGTCACATCTACACCGCCTTCTCTCCCCTGCCCATCCTTCTGTGTTGCTGTCCCTCGGGGTGTCTGGGACCAGCTTCTCCTCTCAGTTTGCCACCCTCCAGGGTCATTTCACGCGTACCAAGACTGACGTCTAAGCCCACAACAGTCCCGAGCTTTACATCCGCACCTCGAGCTGAACAATGGCCATGTCCACTTGGGTTCCCGTGGGTCACACCGAGCACATCCAGAAGGGAAACCCACCTGCCTCAATCTCCAAATCTGCTCCACTTCTGTGTCCCGCAGTGACACCATACACAAGAATCCCAGGTGTCACCCTGGGTTCCTCCCTCTCTCTCACCTCCTCTATACGGCCAACCGTCATGGACTAACAATTCCACAGGCGACAGTTCCCTCAGACCATCGACTTCTCCCCCTCCTCACTGCCGTTACCTGAGTACAGACCGCCATCCCCGCTCAGATGAAGGCAGAAGCTTCCCGACAGGGCTTCCGCACACCATTCTCCCCACCCCCCCTCAATCCTTCCGAGGAGGGGCGTGGAGGGAGGCTTCTCAAATGAAACTCTTGTTCACACCCCTACTCAAAACCCTGCAATGGCTTTCTGATGCCCTGAGGAAAAAAAGCATTCTCCTCAACAGGAAGTGTGCAAGATCCTTCATCATCAGGCTCATTCCTGACCTCTGGTCTCTTTCTCTCCTCTCCAGCCAGACGGACATACTCATAATTCCTCCAACAGGACAGGCATTGAGTCTCTCTGAAACCCCCAGGATCTGGGCACACTGTTCCTTCGAACCACACGGCATAGTTCCTGCCCCCCTGCCCCCCAAACATGGATAATCCCCTCAGCTCTCACCCTGTTTCGCAGCTTATCAGACCCCCTCTCCCCCAATACCGCCTCAGGTGACTCTTCTGTGTTCTCCCACAACACCCTGCACTTCTCCAGCACAGAGCCTCCCACACTGTCACGGCCTGTTTGCCAATCAGGGAAACGGCACAACGACCCCGCTGAAAATGCAGGCTTTGGGGGCAGACAGGTATGGGTCTGAAAATCTCCCCCACCTCTCATCAGCTCTATGGCTCTGAGCAAGTCATTCCACCTCTGTGCTCCAGGCTCCTCATCCACAAGGTGAGCTACGAACACCTGCCTGGCCGGGTTGCCACAAAGACTACGTCAGACAATACAGGAAAAGCATGGTAACTGGCACCCGAGAAGCACTCAGTAAGTGCTAGTTTTTAGTCTCCTCTTACAATGGAGCTCTCTGGGAGCTGAGACCAGTTACCGCTTCAACGTGATTCTGCCGGCATTCAGGGTAGGCACCTAGGAAATATAATCAACGGAGGAATGAGAATATACAATAAACGAGATGGGAAAAAATTCAGTGAGGACTCTGAGATCTTGAGGCTAGGCTCCAAGATTTCAGGGGATATCTAAATCACATAGAGTAATTTTTTTAAATTGTTTTCGGGTTTTTTTTGTTTTTTAGAGAGAGAAAGGGAGCCAGCAGGAGCCGGGGAGGGGCCGCAGAGGGAGAGAGAGTATCTTAAGCAGGCTCCACGCTGAGCATGAAGCCGGATCTGGGGCTCATCCCACGACCCTGGGATCGTGACTTGAGCCAAATCCAAGACTGGGACACTCAGCCAACTGAGCCACCCAGGCCGGTAGAGAAGAATCTGAAGATGTCAAAGACAAAGAAATAAAAGGTGTAGCCAGGTTTAAAATAAGTTATATTTAAAAACAAAAACCAAAAAACTAAGATGGCCCTATAATATTCTCTCCCTCTAAGAAGAATCGCTAAGGCAACCTCAATATTGGGACTGGTTATGCTCACACCTGCTTACGACAAGAAGAGCAAGGGACAGCTCCAAGTCCCTCTGGGTTGTTCCCCTGTATGGTCCCAGCGTGTGTACAAATGGGCCGCTGGCCACAAGGAAGCCTAGTGAGTGGAGCTCCACCGACACACTTCCCACTCTTGCCTCAGCAGAAGGGCCACCTGGGACATTTCTTTCAAACAGACAGACAAAAACCCCAACACTATCCCAGGCTCTTTCTCTGGAGAGTCTGATCCTGCTGGTCCCGGGGGAGTATCTGTCAAAACGTGCCACCAGGTGATCAGGCAAGTTTAAGAAATTAATACATATCCCTAGCGCTGGAAAAGTGTGCCCCGTGGCCCGGCACCGGCACCCCTCCTCCCCTTCCCACCCTCCCCCCCCTCCCCCCGCGTGCCCGGAGGTCACGCTTACAGAGATTCCCGAATCTAATGTGAATGTCCTTCACAGGGGTCCCGAGTGACCAAACATCACGAAGACAGTTCACCACCCTGGCCTACACTTTTCCCGGTAACTCGGCTTGCCGCACCCTGCAGCAGGCGTACAAGTTAGCGAAGCAGAGGCGGACAGCACGTCTCCAGGCGGGAAAACGATTGCACCTGCAGAGGGAGAAGGGCGGGCGAGACCAGCCAAACCCGCGCCAGGCGCTGTGCAAGCCCGAGGCGGGGAGCCCGAAGCGAGGGCACCCCGGCCGCTCTGGACATCGGGCTGAGCCGCGGACGCCTGGAGCAGCCGGAGCGCAGGCCCGGGGGCAGCCGTGCACGGGGCCCCAAGGCCCGGACCCCGGACCCCTTCGGCCGGACGCCGCACAACCGCAGACCGACTGAGAGAGACGAGGCAGACCCATTCCCGCCCCGGGCCGCCGGAGTCCCCAGCGACCCGGCAGGAGCGACAGGAAACGAGGGGCGGCCGCGACCACCCCCGAGGAAGACCAAAGCGAAAAGGGGGGCGCTGAGACCCGCGCGGAGGGGAGGCCAGAGCGGCCCCGCCGCCGTCTCCTTACCTCACGGGCCGCCGCGGGCTCCGCCGTCAGCAGCACCCCGGCGGCAGCGCGACAGCAGCCACAACAGTTGCCGGGGGTCCCGCCGCCAGAAACGGGGCACTGGGAATGGGAAGGGGGCGGGGCGGAGGGAGTAAAAAGTTCCGGGGAAGCGGGAGACCGCGACCTTCCGCGCTTTACGGCCCCCGGCAAGGGTACGCCCGCGCGTGCTGGCACACGCGCACGCGCGCGCCGTGACGTCCCCGCGGCGGCCCCGCCCCTGCCACGTGGGGCTTGTTTGGGTCTCGCGAGGCCCCGCCCCGGGAGCTCGGCCCCCGCCCCAGTGGTCCCGGCTGCTTTCTGAAGTGTGCAAGTGGAGCGGGGATGCTGCGGTGGGTCGCCGGCCTTGCCGGGGTGTCGGGAGCGCGGGGCTTCGCTCTGCCCTCCAGGCGCCCTGCCGCTTCTGTCCCCGAGCGGGTCCGCGGCTCAAAGCCACTCCAGTCCCTGGCGCAAAAGGGCGGCGTGGACCGACAGTCCCTTGTCTCTGGAAGGCGCTCGGCTCTTCCTGGGCCAGGCTCTAGCAGAGCGTCTGAAATCCGGTCTGCGGGCCTGGCCCGACCTCGGAGGCGGGTTTAGCGACCCTGAGCTCTGGGCGGGATCTCACTCTGCACCTTCCTGGCTGGCCTGGGCCCGAGGAAGCGGAGTCATTCACTCCATCTTCTGAGAAGCCTCCCGTCCAGTCCTCCCTTCCCATCGCTTGGCCCTGTTTTCCTTCCCTCGTGGAACTCATCACTATCTAAAGTATGTGTTCGCTGACTGCCTTTGCCACCAGTTGCAGGTCCCGGACCCTGTCGACAGAACCTCAATCTCAGGCACGGCAGCACTTGCAGCAGCGCTCGGCGCATGGTCCAGTCAGTATTCGTTTGAACGGGGAGCGTTCTGAGGGCACGGCCGCCACTGCACGGTGGGCCACACTCTCCACGTCCCGGTCTTGGGATTGAAGCCCGTCTTGCCACACGAGCCAGTCTTGTTTCCTTCTGGCCTCTGATGATGGGATTCCGCAGTGCACAAGAACCGGAGGGCTGCTGCCATTTGGGGGGGGGGGGGGCAGGAAAGCTCAGGGACCCCGGTGGCACCAGGCCGGCCCACAACCTGCATAACTGTCTACCCACTGACTCGCCAGTTAACTCACATGCTACATTGCACCGGGTTCTGGCTGCCTGAGGATGGAAACTCCGCCTCTTGCTAGTCTGACACATAAAAGTTTAAGACATTCTGCGCTTCTGTGCAGAGAAATTCTTCAGTATTTTAGCTTATGGCTTAGAGCTTGGTGTCCCTGACTGCCCAAAAGGGAGAGGAAATAGACCAACCCATCTGAGGTTGTATTCTTGAGGACGGCCCAGATGTGGCAGTTTGGGGAGAAAAACTTCACAAGTTTTCCTGATGAGTAGTTTCACCTATGCCACTTTCAGGCTTGTGAATTGGGGAGAAACCTAGTTGTCTGTACGAAATGGTGGGTGAAATGAAGTGATGGTGTTGTAAATTCCATTCTGTTTACGTGCAGTTAAGTAGTGAACCCGCTGTACGCATTTCTCCCTGCTTACCTCAACCATCACTATTTTTTTGATGTTTATTTATTTTGAGAGAGGGAGAGAGAACAAGCGGGGGAGAGGGGCAGAGAGAGAAGGAGAGAGAGAGAGGATCCCAAGCAGGCTCTGCACCACCAGTGCAGAGCCGGATGCAGGACTGGGACCCACCAACGCTGAGATCATGACCTGAGCCCAAGTCAAGAGTCAGAGGCTCAACCGACTGAGCCACCCAGGTGCCCCTCAACCGTCACTATTTTACATCTCCACGTTCAAAAGCTAAGTCCCACGGCTCCTTTATGGTCGACGTTGATTCTTGTACTTTCGAGGCTCTCATACCCACCAAATGCCCTATTCTTCAGGAGGACTGACTGTTTTGTCTTCTGGGCTTCTACTCCATGAAACGTCAGAGTGACTTCTTGTACGATACTTCACAGAGCAGACCATCCCATGCACAATTACACGTCTTGACAGGACTTTTCACTCGTGGTATTTGGATTCACCGTTGCAAACATTCTGCCTTCTTGGTTTTCTGTCTCGCAAGGACTGAAATTACCAGGGGTGGGGAGGATAGTTTCAGCATCTGTTTCAAGAGATCCATGCCAGGATTTCCTTTGCACACCAGGAACTGGAGCTCGGAGCACCTCTCTGCTCCAAGCCCAGTTCTCGGTTCTCAGTTCTCCTGCCTTACGCCAGGATGTCCCACGGTAGGTGTAGACAGGAAGGACAAAGAGAAAGTCAATCACTCGGTCTGAGGGTTCCCCTCCACCCCCCATAGCCTCTCTTCCCCAGATCAAAGGCCTGGCCTGCTGGGTAGAAAGTTTCTGCAGCTTGTTTCAATCAAGGGGTTTCTAGCAGCACAGTTAACGCTTCACTCTCCGGTGTGCTCTTGGGATACAGGAAAATGCCACTGTAATTATCGTACAGCGCTGTAACTCCTTGTTTACATTTTGCAAATGTGCAGTTTGCTCAGCCCCTTTCTGTGTGTGTGTAGTGACAGCATGGGGTGCTGAGGACACGTGAGGCATTTTAGGGCACGGGCTCTTTCACAGGAGCCCCGGGGACTTGAGGCGCCCGGAGTGACCAGCATTTCTGCCTCCGCGGGCGCGGTATTAACATCCTACCCTGTATTTCCATCAAGCCGGAGTCTAATTAACGTGTTCTTTTCATGCGACCGGGTCTGCAAATGAATAAACAGACACGTTAATTACTCTGGCTGAGTCCACTGGGAAACGTGCTTCATGTTGGGCGACAGGGTGTTAAGTATTTGCCATAACAGAGGATAAACACGGTACACAAAACCATATCCATCTGTGTTACCAGAGCATAAAACAGGGTTTGGAAACCAAGGCACAGCACACACAGGCATCCCATCACCCTCCGCGCAGTGGCGGCATGGCTAGAGACAGACAGACTCCCTTACTCTTCTGAAGGTTGTGAGGACTCACATCTAAGTCTTTAACACGCGGAAGACTGAACCAGCCAAGAAAGTGCTAAGCACGCGGTAGGCACCAGCGGTGGTGCCTCGGAATCGTCTCGGGACACGTAAAGCAACACCCTCTAAGTGAACTGGAGTCACCAAGGCTGGAAGTCTGACCCGTACTTCTCGAGAGGCTTCCAGGAACTTCTCTCGTGTCTAGAAACCGCTGTGTGCCAAGAGTTGAGCAGTCCGGAGGACAAATGGTAGCCGTGAAAGCTTTGTGGCTTCAGAAGGACTCTCGCTGGCTCCTAAGGAAGATACTTAGAGCCGGACAGGGCTCTTCTCATACCTCATCCCATTTGATCTTGTGACAATCTTAGGAGGTGAGGTTGTAGCCGACGATGTGGGCTCAGAGGTAACGTGACTTTTCCACGATCACGCCGCTTGTGGGAAGATCTAGAAACGGAGCCGAGGTGTTCATTCTGAATCCAGAAGCCATCTGCGCCGTAGCATAGGGCAGGTGGCCAGGAGGACGTCTGAGGCTGGGGACAGAGAGCGAGAAAAGAGCACGCAATGTAACAGTAAGGAGCCTGTGCTCCCCAGATCTTTCCAGGCCCTCGTGCCGTCTGCCAGGTGACCTTGCAGTGCGTGAAAGGGTTGGACTATACGTGTCAGCCGTCCTGAGGACTTTTATAAAAGGTCGGCAGAGACCGCGGTGTGCAGGCCCGGAGCGAGGCCCTAAGGCAAATTACGGGCGTCCGTAGCCCTCCCGGGTGCGGCTTTTCATCAGCGATGGTGCCCCGAGCGGCCACCGTGTCTTGGAGGGTCATGGGATCACACCCGAGGGGAGACTCGGGAAACAGATCTGAACCCGGCCTGACGCCCAGCCCGCCGACCCCCAGCCCGCCACGGCCGCCCGCCAAACCGCAGCCCCCTGCGGGCCCGTAAGCGTGAGGCCAAGTGCTCGTGTGACGCACCGGGTCCCGGGCTGGGGTGTAGCAGCCATCTCGCGGCTCAGATAGAGGGCGTCTGGCCGCGTGGCCACACAGGAACGACGCAGTCAGGGCCTCCGTCTCCTTGAGGGACTCTTCACTCGCCGCGAACTCGGGAGTCACCGGTCTTTTGTTCCGCTCGTCTAACCAGCTTCTGAGCCACTACGTGTGAGGACCCCACAAGCTGACACGTCGCGAACGACCTCATCATCCAAATCTCCTTTTATTTCCAGTCCACGAATGGTCAACCGGGTCAGAAACCGCGGGGTCATCTGGTCGCCCCGCTGGCTTCTCCCCGTACCTCCGGTTCGTCACCCAGCACGACCGAGTGGTGTCCCCGGACCTCTGGTCTCTTCCAGCCTCTCGTTCCTGCCGCTGCTGCCGGCGTTCAGAGAGTAGCATCCCTCGCTTTGATGACGATCCCCGAAGAGATGGCCCCGCTCCTGCTCCCACCCTGTCCTCGCTCTGCAGGGCTGTCTTTCCAAAACACGTGGGATCGTTGTACTCCCTGGCTTAGCACGTCCTCATGACTCCAGTCCTTGCGGAGGTTGCGTCCGGACTCCTTAGCATATGGCAGAGCGCGGTCCTCATGGTGGAACTCGCTCTGGGCCCACACACTGTGCGACGCTGGGGCCCGATTCCTGGCCTGTTTGCCCCGTGTGTGTGTGCGGCTCATCTTTCCTCTCACCCTGCTCTCCACTCACACCCGCCAGACCCATCTCTCGCTCGCTAAGATGCCCTTCCTGGCACCTGTCCCGCTGTGCTCGGGGAAGAGTTCTCCATTTAGAATCAAATCCCCCCCCCCCCCCCTCCAAGCCCCTCCAGTCAGCCTGGCAGACCGTCCAGAATTTCAGAACCTCAGCCCACATCACCACCATCTCTCGGTGAAGCCTCCCCTTCCCCACAATACCTGGTCTCCCTTTGGTGTGGCCCGCTGGACTCTCTCCGCCTCTGTCTTTACGTGGTCCTCTCCCCTCCTCGCGTGTCAGTCCCTCCCAAGAGGACTGGCTTCCCCGTACCCATCTTGTGCTGCGCCCTGCATCCACCAGATGATTAGTTGAGGGAAAGCGGTGAGCGCGAGCTCCGTTTGCCAATCTGTGAAATGGCAGTTTCGTCGTGGCCTCGTGGCCTCGGGGACTCTTTTCTGCCTTGGGCGTACCAACTCACCGGTAGGTGGCGCTGAGACACGTGAATTGAGGTTTCCCGGGTCTCCCAGCCCCGCATCTGGAGTGCAGGTAGTCAGGATTAACTAGAAACCCAAATCCGACTCGTCAAATCTCCCCCTGAGAGGTGATAATCCATGCGGCCCCCGTGGCACGGGAGGGACTGAGGAGAGGCTCTTTGGTGCGGCTTCGTAAAGAGGGAGGTGCGCTTTCCTTCCTGCTGTCCTCACCTCGAGGGGCCTCTGTAGAGTTAGGGGCCCTCAGACACTTGGATCTGGGGCATCATCTGACTCAGTCCCCCAGAGTCCGAGGTCAGAGGGTCGCTGTCCTATTTGGTCAAGAGCATAACTTTGGAGCTGACCTGGCCTGGGTCTGAATGCCTGCGCTGCCTCTTCCTTGGTGGATGACTCTGGGATGTTAGCTTTCCTGAGCCGCCTCTGGATTAGGCACCAATAGAGACCATATAGAAAGAGAGAGAGAGAGACCCTATAGGAGATAGATATATCTATACATATAGATATATAAATATATATATTATATATAGATAATACAAAAATTTTAAAGCTCCCCTCATATATATATATATATATATATATATATATATATATATATATGGTATGTGGGTATATATCCATATACCTCCCTCCCCATATATATACTGAGAGAGAGAGAGATGGAGAGAGTAGAGATTGGAAAAGTTGGGCTCCCGGGACTAGGGGTTGGCATATCTGAAACGATTTGCACCACAAAGCACATTTCTAGGGCCAGCCCGAGACTTGAGTGAGTTTTCACTGTAATTGGGCATGTTCCTTCTCTGACAGTCTCCTTTCTCAGGCTCCCCTTGGCTCTCTTGCAGCCTGGGTTCTTCTGAGGCGCCTTTCCTGGTGTCCAGAGCTTGGTGGGTTTTACTGTTGGAGTTTTAGCTGCTCGGTGGGTCAGGTTGCTGCTCCGTTTTGACTGCCCTCTAAAAACTGCCTGCCTTTGTTTGGCTGGGGTCATTGCGTTCTGTATTTTGTCCTAAACGTGTAACTGTTACCGTTTGGAAGGTCAGTTTGGTAGGAGCATTCTCTTTCATCATGGAAGCTGACCCCTCCTCCTCCAAAACAGTTCAGCTTTTGTATCATTAACTAGAGTTCCATGTGTATTTCAAGTTTTTGGTTTTTGGTTTTGTTTTCTTAGGGGGTAGGGAGTAAAATTTAATTACAATGAAAAACCTACGTGTACCATTTCTTATACATTTGGGGGGGGGGGCGTAGTGTACGTGTCCTCTATTTCTTAAAGAAATACTCACTTTTAAATTTGTCTGTTTAAAAACTGAAAACTCCTGCTTTTCTTCCTCCTCTTCCTCGAGGGGTTTGGGTTGAAGCTCTAATGGCAGCCTTCCATCAGGGTGTTTACGTTAAGCCACTCAACGTTATCTGCTGATGAATCACTTAGCACGGGGCTACTGGCTTCCTGTTTCCCACCTGACAGTGGTCGGCTCTCAGAATCTTCTTTTTCCCTTTCAAGGTAATCGTATCTGTTTCACTGCTGCTCACGTGAGCACTTTGAGACGCTCGGACCGTTATGTCGGTGGCGAGTAATTGAGCAAAATCTGTTTTCTCTTTGCTTTGAGGACACCAGCTCTCACCAGACAACCCGATCGATGCCCCACGCTGAGAAACTCCTACGTCAGAGTTAGTGGGAATCTTTCTTCAATTGTTTTCCAGTCTCTTACCACGCACGGCTAAGTGACTAGACCTAACCGTTGCAGAATGAATCAAAACTACTGCTGCAGTGTTCTCCCTTCCCTCACTCCACCCACTTACTTAGGCACCGCAGTCTTGTTTTGTGTTTTTAATGTTTGTTTATTTTTGAGAGAAAGAGACAGAGTGCGAGCAGGGGAAGGGCAGACACACACACACACACACACACACACACACACACACAGAATCCAAAGCAGGCCCCAGGCTCTGAGCTGTCTGCACAGAGCCCAACGCGGGGCTTGAACCCACAAACCATGAGATCAGGCCCGAAGCCGAAGTCAGATACTTCACCGACTGAGCCACCCAGGCGCCCCCTGGCACAGCAGAGTCTTGAGCTGGCTCTTTATCCTCCCCGAATCCCACGGAGGTCTGTCTGTTGGTTTCTCCCGTGAGCTGGAGGACTTTGTTATGGGATAACTGCTGGTTCCCTTGGTTTTTGACATGAATCTAGCACTCTCCCCCTCACTCCGTCTTCTCCCCTCAAGCAGGGACCTTCATAAGCGCTGGAGGCAGGATATTATGTCGTTGTTCTTGTTTATTGATTCTCCAGTTCCCTGCGAGGTGTGGACTCTTCAGGGAGGAGGGCACTGGTGGAAAATCGGGAGTCTGCGGAGCCTGTACCACTGCGGACCCGGGGCGTGGCCTTGCCCCTCCCCATCTAGGCTCCCCAAGAGCACAGCCCCTCCCCTCCTCCACAGCTGTGTAACTTTCTAGAATTTAGTCGTTTGTGGGATACTTGGGTTGATTTTCTGTAAGGCCAGCAGGAGGGAGACTGGCGTGACCACGGTCGGGAAACCGAGCTCTGACCAGCGGCCGTTGGTCACAAATGGAATGTCTGGTAGAAACGAATGAGAGCCTCAAGTCACCTGTAAATGGGGATAAAAATTTGTATGTGGCACACAATATAGCATATTTAAATTTTTATTGATAATTTGAATGTATTAGTCTTCTTAAAATTTATTAAAATGTGGATTACAATTTTAAAACAATATAGATAATACAAAAATTTTAAAGCTCCCCAAATTCTGCATTAAAAAGTGATTCCTGGGTGCCTGGGTGGCTCAGTCAGTGAAACATGTGACTTTGGCTAGGGTCATGATTTCACGGTTCATGACTTCGAGCCCTGCATTGGGCTCTGGCCTGTCAGTGCCGAGCCTGCTTGGGATTCTCTCCGCCCCCCCCGCCCCCTCTCTCTGCCCCTCCCCCACTTATGCATGTTTTCTCTCCCTCTCTCAAAATAAATAACACAAACTTAAAAAAAGGTTATCCCCCACCCTTGTTTTCCTTCCAAAGTAATTAATTTGTTACCTGCTGTATCACAGGATAAGTGTTACTAGTGTTAATAGCTGCTATTTATCAGGGACTCACTTTGTGGCAGAACGGTGCCTTATAACATCCCTACGTATTCACCCTGTTCGGTAGACAGCCTTAACCCTGTTTTGGGGGGCAAGAAGCAGGCTCAGAGGGATAGAACATTTGCCTGGCAATACATGCCCTAAAAGGAGAGAATCCAGACTTTAAATAATTTTTTTTAATGTTTATTTTTGAAAGAGAGAGAGAGAGCGCAAGCAGGGGAGGGGCAGAGAGAGAGGGAGACACAGAATCTAAAGCAGGCTCCGGGCTCTGAGCTCTCAGCTGTCAGCACAGAGCCCAACGCGGGGCTTGAACCCAAGAACTGTGAGATCATGACGGGAGCCGAAGTCGGACGCTTAACCAACTGAGCCACCCAGGCGCCCCAGAGAGAGTCCAGATTTTAAAAACCCAAGCGATCCCATGTTTGTAGATTGCCTAGACCAATCAATATTAACTCATCCGACCCACACACCTGAGGCCTTTCCACCAGGAGCTGGGCAGACAAGCTCCCTGGGAGAGAATGAGGGAGGGCGTTTTTATATCCATACAGCCATCGGACAACGCTGGTAAAAATACCAGCAGCAGGTGCCAGGCCGAGTCGGCTAAGTTCTTGCCATGGATCATTTTATGTATTAATTTATTTCTTTTTAGATTTTAATTTATTTATTTTTTATGTTTTTAAATTACATTCAAGTTAGTTAGCCTATAGTGCAACAATGATTTCAGGAGTAGATTCCTTAGTGCCCCTTCCCCATTTAGCCCATCCCCCCTCCCACAACCCCTCCAGCAACCCTCGGTTTGTTCTCCACATTTAAGAGTCTCTTCTGTTTTGTCCCCCTCCCTGTTTTTATGTTATTTTTGCTTCCCTTCCCTTACGTTCATCTGTTTTGTATCTTAAAGTCCTCCTATGAGTGAAGTCCTATGATACTTGTCTTTCTCTGGCTGACTACTTTCACTTAGCATAATACCCTCTAGTTCCATCCATGTAGTTGCAAACGGCAAGATTTCATTCTCTTTGATGGCCGAGTAATGCTCCATCGTACATACGTACCACATCTTCTTTATCCGTTCATCCACCGATGGACATTTGGGCTCTTTCCTTACTTTGGCTATTGTTGTTAGCGCTGCTGTGAACATTGGGGTGCGTGTGTTCCTTCGAAACGGCACACCTGTATCCCTTGGATAAATACCTGGTAGTGCAATTGCTGGGTCCTAGGGTACTTCTATTTCTAATTTTTTGAGGAAGCTCCATACTGTTTTCCAGAGTGGCTGCACCAACTTGCGTTCCCACCAGCAGTGCAAAAGAGATCTCTCTCTCCGCATCCTCGCCAACATCTGTGGTTGCCTGAGTTGTTCACGTTAGCCATTCTGACAGGGGTGAGGTGGTATCTCGTGGTGGTTTTGATTTGTATTTCCCTGATGACGCGTGACGTTGAGCATTTTTTCATGTGTCGGTTGGCCATCTGGATGTCTTCTTTGGAGAAGTGTCTATTCATGTCTTTGGCCCATTTCTTCACTGGACTATTTGTTTTGTGGGTGTGGAGTTTGATAAGTTCTTTCTAGATTTTGGATACTAACCCTTTATCTGATATGTTGTTTGCAAATATCTTCTCCCATCCCGTCGGTTGCCTTTTAGTTTTGCTGATTGTTTCCTTCGCTGTGCAGAAGGTTTTTATTTTGGTGAGCTCCCAGTAGTTCATTTTTGCTTTCGTTTCCCTTGCCTCCAGAGACGTGTTGAGTAAGAAGTTGCTGCGGCCAAGGTCAAAGAGGTTTTCGCCTGCTTTCTCCTCGAGGATTTTGATGGCTTCCTGTCTTACATTGAGGTCTTTCATCCATTTTGAGTTTATTTTGTGTGTGCGGTGTAAGAAAGCGGTCCAGGTTCATTCTTCTGCATGTCACTGTCCAGTTTTCCCAGCGCCACTTGCTGAAGAGACTGTCTTTATTCCACTGAATATTCTTTCCTGCTTTGTCAAAGATTAGCTGGCTATACGTTTGGGGGTCCATTTCTGGGTTCTCTATTCTGTTCCATTGATCTGAATGTCTGTTTTTGTGCCAGACACGGGTCATTTTAGATTCATAACCACCCTCTGAGGCAGGTTCTACTGTTCCCAATTTGAAGAAGCTAAAACTCAGGCTCAGAGAGGTTAAAGAATTTGGTTGACTTAGAGGAGAAGTAGTGGAGGAAGGATTCCAATCCAGGCAGCACAACAGGAGGGCTTAAGCTCCTCAATTCTCTACTCTGGGGGCGCCTGGGTGGCTCAGTCGGTTAAGCGTCTGACTTCGGCTCAGGTCAGGATCTCGCGGCTCGTGAGTTGGAGCCCCGCGTCCAGTTCTGTGCTGACAGCGCGGAGCCTGGTTGAGATTCTCTCTCCCTCTCTCTCTGCCCCTCCCCCACTCGTGCTGTCTCTGTGTCTCTCAAAATAAATAAATAAGCTTAAAAAAGTCATCTCTAAAACACCAGTCGTCTACTTTGTTCATGAATCTGTCGTTTGGGCAGGGCTTGGTGGCGTCAGCTTATTTCCACCCCGTGTGGCATCGGCGGGGGGAGGGGGGGGCCTGAAGGCCGGGGGCTGGGACCATCTGAGGGTCACCGACATGTCTATTGCCTGTGGCTGGTCGTCAGCTGAACACCTACACGTGGGCTCTGCCTGCTGCTGCTTGGCTTCCTCCCAGCACGGCAACCCAGCAACACTATCAGTCATTAGACGAGGCAAATTAAAACCACAATGAGCTATCACTACACCCCTACCAGAATGTCTGAGACAAAAAAGACTGACCATGCGCAGGGGTGTCAAGGATGCTCTCGTACAAACATTTTGGAAAAGGGCCGGGCGGTCTGTTAGGAAGTTAAACATCCACTTACCCTGTGACCCAGCCATGTGACTCCAAGGTAATCACTGCGAAAGGAAGGAGAGTGTATACAAGGGCTTACACGTGAATGTTCACAGCAGCTTTATTTGAACGAGCCGACAATGAGAAACACCCCAAATGTTCACCAGCAGGCGAACAGATAAGTAAATTATGGCATACGGTGAAGTACAAATCAGCAATAAAAAAAATTAACTATGGGTAGATGGAATAACGTGGGCGGCTCTCAAAGTTACGACGCTGAGTGAAAGAAACCAGACAAAAAAGTGCATGCACAGTATTATTCAATTTACATAAAACGTTTAGAAAACGCAAACTGACCTGTGGTGCCGGGAAGCACGCCAGCGGTTGCCTGCAGATGCTAGAGGTGGGGAGAGGGAGGGATGACAGAGGGGCATCAGGAAACTTTTAGGGCTGGTGGATGTGTTCGACATCTTGACAGCGGTGATGGTTTCAGGGGCGTACGCAAGTCAAAATTTACCAAGCTGCACACTTTGAATACGTACAGCTTACTGTGCGTCCGTTGTATCTCAGCTTGGAAAATGAATGCCAACTCGGGTGGAAGCAGAAAGGGCGTGTGGGGGGAGAGGCACTGTGGAGGCCATGTTGGAAAACATGACCTACCTCATTCACCAGGTGCTTCCAACATGCCGGGTACCGTGTGTGCTAAGTGCCTCGTGGCACTGGCGCCGAGTCCACCGGATAACCCAACCTGAAGGGAAGATGAGGAGGTGGCCAATTATCTATTGTTATGATTATCTTGGTTGCTATGACAGAACCACGAGGTCTGGGTCTCTCTGGGACGGAAGGATGTCTCAGGGCTCTGGTGAGCAGGCCATCAAGGCTTTTCTTCCCGAGCCGCAGGAGAAACTGCGGGCCACTTCTTGGGACAGTCAGGAAGCAGAGCAACGTGGAGAAACAGGTGGGGGCTTTGTGAGAGGGTGTGGGGACATGGCTGCCGAACTGAGAAGCTGGAAGGAGGCAGCAGAGGGGCCCCTCTTGGGCCGGAGAGCCCCCCGCCCCTTCTTCTGTTACATTAGCCCCTTTGGACAGGTAGGTGCCTGCTCTGGACCCTCTGGTGACTGCATCCAGCTTTCCTCTGGGAACCACCATGCTGTGACTCCAAGTCCCCAGAGACCCTCTGAAACTGCCCCCATGCCTCAGCTTCCAGAGGGCACAGGTGACCCAGGCCCAGCCAGCCCACTCCACTGATCACAGGGATGGGTTTGGGCAGGTGCAAGGTCCAGGCTAGGTCGACCAACATCAGCGTCCGACCTCTGCTTCAAGTAACAGGAAGGAGACTCTTCCTTTTCCCCGAGGTGGCTACGCTGGCCAACCTGAGCCTTGGGCCCTGGGGGACATCTTTCCATCACGTGTGGAGAGCCTGCCCGCAAACCAAACGGAAAGAAAGACGGCTACAGAGCAGAGACAAAGAAAGGGGTGTGCCTCTGACATCACAGTTCAGGCCTGCGGACCCAGCCAGACCCGAGGCCTCGACCTCTCCGAGACTGGTTTCAGGGGCCAGTAAACCAAGTCCTCTGCTGAACTGCTTGCAAACCAAGTAGTCCTCTGTGCTTCGCCCCAGCACTCAGATGCCCCACCCCCACCCCTCCAGGGGCTTTCCGAGAGACCCGGATATTGGGGTTGGCCCACAATTGCACCGCGCCTGTGTCTGTAAACCGCCCCCCCCCCCCGCACCCCCTCCGCACCTAGGGAGGAAGCCGACGTCAGGCCCCTCGTTCTGGGGCCACGGTGAGGGCCTGGTTGGAGAAGCGCTGCACGCTCAGTCCAGCCCCGGGCTGATACGGAGAGAGATGGCGTCGCCACCAAAGCTCCCGAGTAGAGTCCCGGCGTCCTGGCGTGGCTGGGCCCTGTGTGTCTGGCTGCTGCGCTCTGTCTCAGGTGAGCTTCTCCCCTCTCCCTGTCCCAGATCCTAATTAGGCCTCTCGCTCCGTTTAAAATACTGTTTTAATGTTTATTTATTTTTTGAGAGAGAGCGAGAGAGGGGCAGAGACAGGGAGCAGGTTCCAGGCTCTGAGCTGTCCCACCACCGTGAGATCATGATCTGAGCCGAAGTCAGCCGCTCAACGATTGAGCCACCCAGGCGCCCCTCTCGCGTTTAATGGGGATGGAGGTTTGTGACTGTGGACAGATTCTGGTTTAGGAGCGTAGCGGGGACTATTGGAAGCGGAAGGCGGGAGAGCGGCTGGTGCACAGCCGGGTGGACCCCTCACTCTCACCTCCCATGAGGAACCTAGGCCTGAGTGACTGCAGGGTGCCGAGAAGGGGGGCGGGGGAGGTGCAGGGGCCGGACCTGGACAGACAGAGGGGCTTGGGCGGGGCAGTTGAGGGGTGGGAGGGGCGGTCTCGGTACTTGGGGAAGGGGTCAGATCATCCGTGACTTGCGGTCCCGTGGAGCTGAACAGAAAGAGTAGAAACTGGTGACATTGATTAAGGAGGCACTGTATGCTAGACTTTATCTCATGGAATCCTTATGACAATTCTGTGAGGTAGATTCTACAACCCTCATTTTAGAGTGAGACTGAGGCTTAGATAAGGTGTCCACAGTCACACAGCTAGCTAGTAGATGGGGGTCTGGTGAAAGCGGTGGAGTTGGGGGGGTGTGTGTGACATGGGCTGGGGCATGACATTGGGGCCAGCAGGAGCAGCGGGAGGCTGGGGGCCATCCGGGTGGCAGGAGGTGACCCAGGCTCAAGAGGCTTTGGTGGAGGGGAGGACAGCTGTGTGACAGGATCTGCAGGACCTGGAGACTGGGACTTGTCTGCAGGCTGGGGAAGCTGGAGGATGGGGAATGCAGGGGTGGGGGGTGGATCTTCCTCACTCTAATTTGGTGGAAATGAGGCCGGAGAGAAACTGAGGAGCCCTCAGGGAAGAGCTACCCCCAGTGCGCTTGTCCAGGAGCCAGGAGAGAGGGTGACGGAGAGATCCCAGGGACCGAGACTGAGGCACCAGATGGGCTGATGGACGGGTGGGAGGGGAGCAGAGTGGGGTCAGCCCCTGGGGTTTGAAGGCAGGGACAGCCCCTGGGTTTTGACCCAGGAGTGGTCAAGGTAAGTGCCACAGAAAGGTCAAGAGAGATGAGGGCGAGGAAATACCACTACGTCCTGGGGCTTGGTGTTCGAGCGTGATGGGAGAGACTTGTTCTTTTCAAAATGTGAAACTTTTCATTTCTGACGGTGAGAGTAAAGCCTGCAAAGTAAAATTACACAGCAGTAGATTTATTAAAAGCCCTAAGACCTCCCATGGTCCCGAACCCACACGCTACTGCTGTTAACGGTTAAAAATTCCTTCAGGTTTTGGGATATTAGCAAAAACAGATAGGTACGTGTGTAAGAGAATTCCCGTTCCTCCACATCTTTGCCGAGACTTGAGAATTACCTGTCTTTTTCATTTTAGCCATTGAGGTACGCGTGCGCCTGATGTCCTCCTAGTCTTTTTTTTTTTTTTTTTTTTTTTTTAATCTCCCCATAGTCTTAGTTTCTGTTTCCCTGATGAATAATGGCATTGAGCGCGTTTTCATGTTTGTTGACCTTTAGGATATCCTGTTCTGTGAAGGGCCCGTTCAAATCTTCTGTTCATGTTTCTATTGGTTCATTTGACTTTTTGTTCATGATTTATGGGAGATCTTTATATAACTAAAAATCTAAATAGAACTCCTCTGTTGGTTATTTGTGTTGTATCTTCCAGTCCATGGATCTTTTCACTGTTGTTAATGGTGTCTTCTGATAAACAGCCACTCCCAATTTTAATGTTGTTTACATAATAGTTATTCCATTATAACGGACTTTTTTTGGTGTCGTATTTAAGAAATCTTTGCCTACTAAGATTTCTTTCCGAGGTTTATGCTGGTAAAGATATTCTCGGGGTGCCTCGGTGGCTCAGTTCATTAAGCTTCTGACTTCGGCTCAGGTCACGTTCTCACAGTTTGTGAGTTCCAGTTCCGCATCAGGCTCTCCGCTGTTAGCGCGGAGCCCACTTAGGATCCTTTGTCTCCCTCTCTCTCTGCCCTTCCTCTTCTCGTTCTTTCTCTCGAAAGAAAGAAAGAGAAGGAAGGAAGGAAGGAAGATATTATCCTATCTTTTCTTCCAAGCTTTCCTGTTTTACATTCCAGATTTAGATGTGTAATCCAGCTGAAATTTTTGGTTGTAATCCAGTAAGAGTTGGAGGTTAAAGTTCACTGCTTGTGCAAAACAAACAAACAAACAAACAAACAAACTCACTGCTTGTGCATATGTGCATATCCAGTTGACCCAGCACAAAAGGACTGTCCTTTCTCCATAGCCTTATAGCATCGCTTTGTCATAAAACTGTAGACACGTTTTGGATTCTGGCTCATGTTCCACTGATCCCTTGTGTATACTTGCACCAATACCACACTGTTTTCATTACATCAGCCCCTTGAAAGTTTTGGTTCTTGGGAGTGTAACTCCTCCAGCTCTGCTGTTCTTCAAGATTGCCCTAGATATTCTAGGAACTTTACATTTGCATAAAAATTTTAGAATCAGCTTATCATTTTCCACAAAAAGACCTGCTGGGGTTTGATGGGAACTTTTAAATGTACTAAGACTTGTTTTATGGCTCAGAAGAGGAGCTAAGTTTGACGCTGTGTATCACTTTAGGAAAAACTGACAACTCCATCACAGTGAATGTTTTAATGCATGCGCGTGGTATCTGTCTCCACTTAACTTACATTGTAAACATTTCTTTCAATAATGTTGTGTACATTTCAGTGTAGAGGACTTGCATAGTTTTAGGAGATTTATTTCTAGGGAGGGCACCTGGGTGGCTCCGTCGGTTAAACGTCTGACTCTTGATTTCGGCTCGGGCCATCATCTCACAGTTCTAGAGTTTCAGCGCCACATGGGGCTCCACGCTGACAGCACGGCGCCTGCTTGCCATGGTCTGTCTCTCTCTCTCTCTCTCTCTCTCTCTCTCTCTCTCTCTCTCCCCCTCCCCGTCTGCAGCTTGTGTGCGTGCTCTCTCTCTCCAAATGAACTTAAAAAAAAAGATTCATTTTTAGGTATCTGTTGGTTTTGATGCTATCATAAGTAGTATTTTGTTAATTTTATTGTCTATTTATAGTTAATATAGAACTATAATTTATTTTTCTATACTTACCTTATATCCAGTGACCTTGATAAACTCATTTATTAATTCTAACAGATTATACATTTAAAATTTTATTATGTTTACCACTAGGTTGTCTGCAAATGCGATTTTATTTCTTCTTTAACAGTCCTTAGGTGTTTTTAGAAACAACTTCTGTGAAGTATACGTGTCACGCAATCCACTCAGTTTAGCTGCACTGTACAATTTAGTTGTTTTCAACAAACGTACCAAGTTTATCGGTACATTTACCAATGTACCAGTGCAACTGTAACCAGCATTGAGTCTTAGAGCACTTTTATCATCTGGATAGATGCCCCGGGTCTCTTTCCAGTTATTGTGTCAGCAGCACTCACACATTGTTTGACCCATCACCTTCTTATTTTCATTTACTTCTAAATACTGCTATACTTCCAGATTTACTCTTTGACCCATGGGTTATTTAGAACTAAGTTATTTTCCAAACATTTGGGAATTTTCCAAACATCTTTGTCATTGGTGTCTAATTGAATTCCACTGTGGTCAAAGAACATTGTGTGTGTGACTTGAATCCTTTTAAATGGATGAAGACTTGTTTTATGTTCAGAATATGATCTAAGTTGATAAAGGTTCCGTGGTTCAAACCTTATTTGGTTTCAAATAAGGTTCGAACCTTATTTGAAAAATAAGTGTAATTGGGGGTTGTTGGGTGGAGGGCTCTGTAAGTACCGTTTTGTAAATGGGTCGATGGTATTATTCAAGGCGTCTGTATCCTCAGCGATTTTCTACCTACTTGTTCTATCAAATATTAAAAGATGGGTGTTGAAATCTCTGGCCGTTATTGTGGATTTGTCTGTCTTTCTGTGCAGTTCTATTACTTTTGCTTCTTTTATTTTGAAATTCCATTATGTGTGTAAGTGTTTAAGATGGTTACATTCTCCTAATGAATTGAACTCTTTAACATTATGAAATAAAACTTTTTACTATTAGTAGTATTCTTTGCCCTGAAATCAACTTTATCTGATTTTGATACTACCCCTTCTGTTAAAAAAAAAAAAAATCATAGTAGCATAGTATGACATTTCCATCCTTTTTCTTTTAAATTATTTTTGTCCTTATGTGGGTTTGTTGTGGATGGAATATCCACAGGATTCCTGTCCAATCAGACTTTCAATTGAGGTGTTTAGACCACTTACATTTAATATGGTTATTGAAATGGCTGGGTTTATGTCTTTCTGGTGGAATGACCCTTTTACATCGTTAAGTGTACATCTTCATCTCTTCGTACTATTTTTTGCCTTGAAGCCTATTTGATCTGATGTTAGCATAGGTGTATCAGTGATAATGATACTTTTACTTTCAGTGTTTTCAAGGCCTAATATTTAGGGTGTGATCTTTGTTAGCAGGTTATAGTTGTTAGATTTTGATCCATTCTGTCTATCCTAGTCTTTCAATTGTAGAATTTAGTCCCCTTATATTTAGCGTATTTACTAATATATTTGGGTTTATACCTACTATAGTCCTTGTTTCTCGTTCCCTTTTCTCTTATTTGTTGTCTTCTTTTGCATTCTTTTTTTTTTTTTCAATTTATTTTTGGGAGAGAGAGGGAGACAGAGTATCCCAAGTAGGCTCCACACTGTGAGTGCAGAGTCCGACGCAGGGCTCAGACTCACTAACTGTGAGATCATGACGTGAGATGCAATCAAGAGTCAGATGTTCAACCAATTGAGCCACCCAGGTGCCCCTGGATTCTTTTAAAAAATATTCCCTCCTCTAAAAACTTGTTAATTATACATTCTTTTATTATTCTTTTAGTGGCTACTCCTACAGATTAAAATATGCATTTCTGACTTCATGGTCTAATATAATACTACCCTGACCACTTCTCTAATGAGGCTATAATGTTAGAGTATTTTAACTTCACTTGCCTCCTCCCAACTTCTGTGTTGCTCTTATAAGACATTTCAAGTCGACATTTCTATTGCTTTGTACAGACAATATTTATTTATATTTAACTACATATTTACCCTTTCTATTACTCTTCATTCCTTCATGCATTTCCCTGTTTCCATCTAGGGTCATTTTTCTTTTGCCTGGAGATTTCCCTTTAGGATTCCTGTAGGTGACATATTATCTCAGCTTTTATCTGGGAACGTCTTTATTTTCAAGACGGTTTCATTAGGTAAGAAAAAATGCTATGTTGACAGGTTTGTTTGTTTTCACGCAAGAACTTTAAATGTCTTTTCATTGTCTTCTGGCTTCCATCATCTCTGATGAGAAGTCATCCATCAGTCTTCGTGTAACACAGTACAATGATCAAAATGAAGAAGCCAACGTTAATATGATTCCATCTACAAATCTTACTCAAAATTCACCAGTTTTCTCTCCAATATTCTTTAGAGTAATATATATATATATGGTCTCTCTATATATATGGACCATATATATATATGGTCCAAGATCCAATCCATGATTACACACTGCATTTAGTTATCATGTCTCTTTATTCTCCTTTCATCTGGAACAGTTCCTTAGTTTTCACCTTTCACGATGGAGTACAGGCCAGTTATTCTGTAGAATATATGTCAACTTGGGTTTGATGCTTCAAACCTGATGTTTCCTCGTGATCAGATTCAGGCATGCATTTATGACAGGAATACCACTGAAAGATTGTGTTCTCAGTGCCCCGTATCAGGAGGCACATGATGTCTATTTGCCCCGTTCCTGTTGATATTAATTTTGCTCATGTGGCTGGGTGCCTGGGTGGCTCATTCAGTTCCGCGTCCAGCTCTTGATTTGGGCTCAGGTTATGATCTCACTGTTCATGGGATCGAGCCCTGCGTCAAACTCTGCCCTGATGGTGTGGAGCCTGCTTGGGATTCTCTCTCTCCCTCGCTCTGCCCCTCCCCCACTCGTGCTCTTTCTCTCTCTAAATAAATAAATAAATAAATAAATAAATAAACAAACTTACCCAAACCCAAAATGTTTTATCATCTGTTGATGCTTCTTGTCTGAGTGATGATTCCTATGGTGGTTGTCAAATGGTGGCTTCCTAATTCCAGAATTCCTTCTACAATTAGAAGTGTATGGAATGCAGTTTTAATAGAGTTCCATCTACTACTCATTTGCCTTGTTCCTAGGGCTGACCCGTTTGGGACCTTGAACTGAAATCCTGGTGTATACAGCAGAGGGTTTCCTTTTGAGAGATGTCAAACTCTGATCATTTATCTTCTCAGCACCGTGACTCTGCAAAATTCCGCTCTGCTTCACAGAGGTTGGGCTTAGCTTTTAAGGTTCCCATCTTATAAAATTTCAGACTTCAGGTAATGGTGATAAGTGAACATATATTTGAGGTTCCTCAGGCTTTCGGTTTTGTCACTGCAGCCTGTGGGATTATAAACGGCTCTGCTGATTTCTCTTGTCTCACCTGCAGCCTTCCCCCTGGGGAAAACCCGGATCCTTAGCCTCTTGCCAGAATTGGCAATTGCAGGTGGCTGAAAGGTGTCACTTTGCACCTCCGTGGTTCTTCCCTCTGCACATCCTTAACCCTTCTGGCCACTGTTGCTTCTGTACCTCTCTTAAACCTGAAATATCGTCTGTTTCTCTGGCTTTTCTAGTTGTTTTCAGTGGGAACATTATTTGGCTGCCAACAACTCCATCCTACCCAGAAGTGAGAGTTCTTCATTTTTCTTTTATGGGGCCTGCATAGTACTGCATAGACCGGGTGTCTCATTTAAAACTTTATCCTCTCCTCTAATTACATTTATTTTCTCATTATAACAGTCCTGTTTGTAGGTCTACCAATATACCTGAGTCCAGTTATTTTCCTAAGGTAAATTTATGGAAGTAAAATTGCCAGATCACAGAGTGTGATGATGTACAGTTTTGACAGGTATTGTCAAATAGCCTTCTGGTGAGACGGTACGCTTCGGCTGAGCTGACAGTGTCTAATAAAGGACTACTGAGTTGTTTTGAGTGGGTCACTATCCTCTCTGCCTCTTCAGGTGCCTCAGAAGTCCTCCAGCCCTCTCTGTTCCAGCCTCGGTCTTCTGTGGTGAGTGGACGAGGCAACCCACAGATCTGGTGTGTGGTGCAGGAAAGCCCTGCCTCTGTATTAGGCCCTAAAAAAGCCTAGAAAAAGAGAAAGAGCCTATAGGATGTGTGTATGGAGGGTGAGGTTTATTTTAAGGATTTGGCTCACCGGACTGTAGGGGCTGGTAAGTCCAAAATCTGTAGGGCAGTGGACATGGTGGAGACCTAAGAATGTTTGATGTTGGGTTCTTGAGTTCAAAGGTAGTCTAGGGGCTGAATTCCTTTTTCCTCTGGAGACCTTGGTGCTTTTTTTAATGCCCTGAAGTGAATGGATGTGGCCCACCCACGTTATAGCGAGTGATCTGCTTTAGTCAAACAGTCGACTGTCAATCATATCTAGAAAATACCTGTACAACAATATCCAGAGGAGTACTTGACCAAACTTCTGGACACCGTGGCCTAGGCCAAGTTGATGCATAAAATTAATCGTCCTAGGGGTGCCTGGGTGGCTCAGTCAGTTCAGCATCTGACTCTTGATCTTGACTCAGGTCACGCTCCCAGGGTCATGCTCCCACAGTGTGGGATCAAGCCTCGTGTCCAGTTTGGACAGTGCAGAACCTGCTTGGGATTCCCTCCCTCTCCCTCTCTCTCTCTGTCTCTCTCTCTGTCTCTCTCTCTCTCTCTGCCCTTCCTCAGCTTGTGTGTATACAACTCTCTCAAAATAAATAAACTTTAAAAAAAAGTAATCATCCTAGCTTCTATCTACTTGCTTGTAAAATTAGCAATGATACTTTTTTTTTGCAAGACTCAAACAATGTGTATAAAATGCTTGGCTCCTTGCACAACAATCAGTGCCTGAGAGCTGCCTTTGTTACTACTCTTTTTTTAAGCATTGGCCTTTTAATTTTATTATTTTTTTCATGTTTTTTTATTTTTGAGACAGAGTGCAAGGAGGCGAGGGGCAGAGAGAAGGAGGCACAGAATCCGAAGAAGGCTCCAGGCTCTCAGCTGTCCGCATAGAGCCTGATGCGGGGCCCAAACCCACGAACTGTGAGATCATGACTTGAGCTGAAGTCAGACGCTTAACCGACTGAGCCACCCAGACGCTCCTTTCTGGCAGCTTTTCCAATGGAAGTTCAGCAGAATTGTGGGAGGGAGAAATTCCAGTGGCAACACACATGGAGGGTTTGGACGCAAAAAAGCAAGTTCCCATTCTCCTTTCCAAATCTACTTAGTCCAGAGCTCTGGGCCTGATGAAACACTTGCTTGTTCTAGACTCCACCTTTTCTTCTCAAAATGCTTTGTAAATGTGTGTTCCCTCTACTCTTCTCAGTAAGGGTTAGGCACAGATTCTCTCCATATGACCTAGTGCCACACCTACTCTCAAATGTAAAACTCTCTTTGCCTAGCTAGGCTTTGCCTTCCTCCCCGAGGCAGGATTCCAGAACTCACACTCCAGCTGCTCAGCCAGCCAGGAGCCAAGAGGAACAGGAGATGGGCACACAGCCTCCAGGCTCCTGCAAACTCCAGCCCCCCACTGAGGCAGGGGCAGGATCTGGAGACTCTGGAGGGTGGGGGCCCCTCCAGCACCCAGGCGCCCTCCCCAGACAGAAGCAGCCCTGACCTAAGTGAGCCAGTCTTGGGCAATTTCAGGCTTCTCCCTGATCATCTGCCCCAAACAGGCAAAGGCTTCCGGTCTTATTATATTTCCAAGAGCTTAAGTATGAGCTTTTTGTGACTAATGTTTAAGTTTATTGATGTATTTTTGAGAGAGAGCATGCAGGGGAAAAGCAGAGAAAGAGAGAGAGAGGAAAAAGAGTGAGAGAGAATCCCAAGCAGGCTCCACACTGTCATTGCAGAGCCTGGTACGGGCTCAAGCTCACCAACCTCGAGGTCATGCCCTGAGCTGAAATCAAGAGTTGGATGCTTAACCGCCTGAGCCACCCGGGCACCCCTGTGGCTAATTTTTTTAATTTAAGTTTTATTTTTATCAAAGTAACACAGACACCAGTTTTAAGTTGAGCAATACTACGAGGCCGATGACGAACGATAAACAGCAGGTCCCTGAACAACCCCACCCCTGCAATTCTCAATCAACTCTTACAGCTCTTTCTTCTGGTCATTAACTCAACCTCCTCAGTCGCCCTTATACTCGTATTTCTCAGACTTGAAGCCCAGATACTCTCTACCGACTTAGACGGCCACGTAGCTCTCACCCCACCCCCATACTTGTCCCTTCCTCTTGCCACCTCTTCTTAAACTTTGTCTTTCTTCTCCTTTTTGGATTACATCGATATTATTTATACTGTTTGACTTCATAAAATTTATTCTCAGCCGAGCCATGTCCTGTGTTATGGATACATTTCTTTTTCCGTTTTATTATCAAAGATTTCAAAGGTACTGCAAAGTTGAAGGATTTTTGCAGGGAATGCCCAAATACCTAATGCTAGATCCTACCATTCTACTAAACATCCTTTGTCATGTGTTTGTTCATCTAGTTATCAATCAGTCTTGGTTTGGGCACATTTCAAACTAAACTACAGACATAGGGACACGTCGCCCTAAAAATTTTTCGTGTGGTATCTCTGTCTGGTTTTGGTATCTGTGCGATGCTGGACTCATAAAATGAGTTGGTGTTTCCTACTGTTTGTTTGTTCTCTTAAACAGCTTTAGAGGGATATATTTTACCTGCCAGGAATTGCATCCATCATATATGTACAGTTGAATGATTTTCAGTCCGTTTATACATTTGGGCATCTGTCCCCACAATCCAGGTTCAGAACCTTTATGTCGCCCCAAAAAGTTCTCTCATGAAATTTAAAAAAATTTTTTGATGTTTATTTATTTGTGAGAAAGAGAGAGTGTGAGCAGGGGAGGGGCAGAGAGGCAGACACAGAATCCGAAGCAGGCTCCAGGCTCTGAGCTGTCAGCACAGAGCCCGACGCGGGGCTTGGGCTCATGGGCTGTGAGATCATGACCTGAGCTGAAGTCAGATGCCTACCCGACTGAGCCACCCGGGCGCCCCTCTCTCATGAATTATAGTCAAGCCCTATTCCCATCCCCAGGCAACCTTTTTTTAAAAGATTTTTAATTTTTTTAAGTACACCCAACAAGAGGCTGGAACTCACAACCCCAAGATCAAAGTCGCGTGCTCTACACAAGCCAGCCAGCCAGGCACCCCCTCCCCTAGACAACACTGATCTGCTTTCTGCCTCTAGAGAGTTGCCTTTGTGGACATTTCCTATAAACGAAATCGCCCAACATATCACTTGTGTGATTCCACTCCCCTAGCTGAAGGTATTTGAAGTTCATCCAAGTTGTACTATGACTCAAAAGCATGTTCCATTACCGTCAATTATATCTCAGTAAAGCAAGGTGGGGAAAACGTTTGGTCCTTTTGAATGCCGCATGGTGTTCCATTTTATGGCTAAACACAGTTTATCAGTTCAACATTTCAAAGGACATTGGGTTGTTTCCAGCTTTTGGCTGTTATGAATGTTACTGCTGCCATCACTTGTGGACAAGTCTTTGTATGGACGTGTGTGTCTGTCTCTCCTGGACAGATAACTAGAAGTAAAATTTCTGGGGTTCGTGGTAAGTATATATTTGACTTTCTAAGAAACTGCCACACTCTTTTCCAAAGTGTACAGTTTTACCCGGCCACCAGCAATATATGCGGGTTCCCATTTCACCACATCTCACTCAAACTTGGACCTGTCTTTTGGACTATCCTTTCTCCTGGGTGCGTGATGGTATCTCATTGTAGTTTTAATTTTCATTTCCTTAGTGACTAATGATGTTTAGCATCTTTTCGTGTGCTTTTTCTCCATTCATATGTCTTTTTGTATGAAACATCTATTAAAATCTTTTGCCCTCCCCCTTTTTTAGAGAGCGCGCGAGAGAGAGCATGAAAGGGACAGAAGGTGAGAGAGAATCGTAAGTGTGAGTGGGGGAAGGGCAAAGAAAGAGGCAGAGACAGAGAATCCCAAGCAGGCTCCACACCGTCAGCACGGAGCCTGACACGGGGCTCAGTCCCACAACCCTGGGATCATGACCTGAGCCAAAATCAAGAATCTGATGCTCAACCCACTGAGTCACCCAGGTGCCACACCCATTTTTAAAAATGGTTGTTTGTCTTCTCATTATTTCATTGTAAGAGTTCTTTGTGTACTGAATATGAGTCCTTTACCAGATATATGATTTAAAAATATTTCCTATTGGGGAGTCTGGGTGGCTCAGTCAGTTAAGCATCTGACTTTGGCTCAGGTCATGATCTCACAGTTGATGAGTTCAAGCCCCTGCACCGGGATATGTGCTGACAGCTCAGAGCCTGGAGCCTGCTTTGAATTCTGTGTCTCCCTCTCTCTCTACCCTTCTCATGCTCTGTCTCTATCTCTCAAAAATAAATAAACATTAAAATTTTTTTTTCTCTCAATGTGAGGCCTGTCTTTTCATCTTCACATTGGTGTCTTTTGAGAGTCAAAAGTTTTTAATTTTTACGAAATTACTGATTTTTTGGTTTTATGAATTGTCTTTTTGATGTCATATCTAAGAAATCATTGCCTGACTCAGGGTCACAAAGATATTCTCCCATGTTTTTTTCCCCCTATATCTTTTACAGTTCTTGCTTTTATATGTAGGTCTATGATTCATTTGAAATTCATTTCGTGGGTACTCTAAAATAACTGTAAATTTGTGTTTTTGAATATGGATATCCAATGATCCCAGCACCACGTGCTGACAAGATTATCCTTTCCCCCAGTGAATTGTTCTGGCACCTTGGTCAAAAATCAGTTGACCATAAAACTTAATGTTTCTTTCTGAGCTGTCTATTCTGTTCCCTTGATCTGTAGGTCTATCCTTTCTCTAGAGCGCATATTTGTGATTGCTATAGTTTCATTGCACATTTTGAAATCAGGTACAAGTTCTCGATCTTTGGTTTTTTTTTTTTTTTTTTTGAAAACAATTTGGTTATTCTAATTCCTTCACCTTTTCCATGTACATTTTAGGATCTATTTCTCACCTTCTTTTATTTCTCTTTAAACATTTTTTAACGTTTATTTGAGAGAGAGACAAACAGAGACAGAACTCAAGCAGGGGAAGGGTAGAGAGAGAGGGAGACACAGAATCCAAAGCAGGCTCCGGGCTCTGAGCTGTCAGCACAGAGCCCAACATGGGGCTTGAACCCATGTACTGTGAGATCATGACCTGAGCTGAAGTTGGCCGTTTAACCGACTGAGCCACCCAGGCGCCCCCTATTTTGGATTGTTTATTGCTAATTTGTAGAAATACAATTGATTTTGTCTATTTATTTTATATCCTAAAACCTTTGTGGTAGGGTTTTTTTTTTTATTTTTATTTTTTAATTTTTGAGAGAGAGAGAACATGAGTGGGAGGGAGGGGCAGAGGAAGAAAGAGAGAATCCCAAATAGGTTCCACGCTCAGCACAGAACCCGACATGGGGCTCAATCTCACAACCCTGGGATCATGATCCAAGCTGAAACCAAGAGTTGGGTATTCAACCCCGGGCACCCTAGTAGTTTTTTTAAACATTCCTCAGGATTTTCTCCATATAGGAGCCTATCATTTGCAAATAAAGATAGTTTTACTTACTCTTTTCCCTTCTGGATGCCTTTAGTGTTCTCACCTTCTCGCACTAATCACACATCCAATAACATAATGTGGAATAGGAGTGGTGAGAGTACACATTCTCGCCTTGTTTCTGATCTTAGAAAGACAGTGTTTAGTCTTCCGCCATCAAGTATGATGTTTGCTGTAGGATTTTCACAGGGTCTGTATTTGTTTGCCGGGGCTGTCATAACAAAGTACCAGACTGCGTGGCTTAAATAACAGAAATGTATTTTACTCACAGTTGTGGAGGCTAGAAAGCCAAGATCAAGGTGTAACAGGACCGGCTTCTTCTGCAAGATGTCTCCTAGGCTTATAGATGGCCACCTTCTATGTCTTCACATGATCTCCTCTCAGCGTTTATGTGTATCCTAACTCCTCTTCCTATAAGAGCATCAGTCATATTAGGTCAGGGCCCACCCCCATGACCTCCTTTAACCTAATTACCTCTTTAAAGACTCTGTCTCCGGGGCACCTGGGTGGCTCAGTCGGTTGAGCATCAGACTCTTGATTTCCACTCAGGTCATGATCTCACGGTTCGTGAGATCGAGCCCCGCATCAGGCTCTGCGCTGACAGTGTGGAACCTGCTTGGGATCCTCTCTCTCCCTCTCTCTCTGTCCCTCCCCTGCTTGTGCTTTCTCTTTCTCTGTCAAAATAAATACACATTAAAAAAAAAAGTCTCTGTCTTCAAATGTATTCCAATTCTGAGGTACCAGGATTCGTACTTCAATATATACATTTGGGGAGGAGGACACATTCCAGCCCATAACAGGGCCCTTTATCCGGATGAGGATTTTTTTTTTTCTATTCCCAGCTTGTTGAGAACTTTCACAAGGAATTGGCTTGGGATTTTATCAGATACTTTTTTTGTGTCTTTGGGGTGATTGTGCGGGTTTTGCCCTTTGTTCTATTACATTACCTGACTTTCTTTTTTTAAACGTTTATTTATTTTTGAGAGAGAGACAGAGCGTGAGCAGGGAAAGGGCAGAGAGAGAGACAAATACAGAAACCGAAACAGGCTCCAGGCTCTGAGCTGTCAGCACAGAGCCTGACACGGGGCTCGAACTCATGAATGGTGAGATCATGACCTGAGCCGAAGTCAGACTCTTAACTGACTGAGCCACCCAGGCGCCCCATATTAACTGACTTTTGTTAATGCTCAACCAACCTTGCATTCCTGGAGTAAATCCTACCTGGTCATGGTGTTGAATCCTTTTTCTATGTTACTAGGTAAGTAATATTTTGTAGAGGACTTTTGGGTCAGTATTCATGCCATATTCATAATATTGATCAATAGTTTTATTTTCTTGTGACATCTTTGTCTTGCTCTGATATCAGTGTGATACCAACCTTACAGAATGAGTTGGGAAATGCTCCTCCATTTGTGCTTTCTGAAACGTTTATGTGTGATTGGTATTACTCCTTCCTTAAATATTTGATGGGATTCAGCAATGAAGTTGTTTGCACCTAAACTTCTCTTTCTGAGAGGATTTTTGCTTACTCATTCGATGCCTTCCATTGTGATTGGTCTATTCAGATTTCTTATTCTTCGTGAGTCAGTTTTAGTAATTTGTCTTTCTAGGAATTTTTCCATTGTACTTACATTGTCTATTTTATTGACATAAAGTTGTTCTTAATATTCCAAGTTTTTTTTATTTCTGCTGTATCGGTTGTTATGATGTCTCCCTCCTGAATTGGGTTATTTTGTCTTTTCTTTCTTTCTTTTGTTTCTTTCTTTCTTTCTTTTGGTTGCTAAAAGAAAATTTAAATTGTACAGTCACGTTGATAGCGACTTGTAGTAATAATCAATTTCCTTTTGATTTACTTTATTTTTGTAGAGGAAGGGGGAGGGGCAGAGGGAGAGGAAGAGTGAGGTAGAGAATCTTAAGCAGGCTCCACACCCAGCACAGAGACTGACACAGGGCTCGATCTCACCCCATGAGATCATGACCTGGATCATGACCTGAAATCTAGAGTGGGACGCCTAACCGACTGAGGCACCCAGGTGCCCCAACAGCAACTTTATTCATAATAAACAGAAGCTTAAAACACCCCAAGTGCCCATCAATAAGAGAATGAAAATCCAATGAAATACTACCAGCCAAACAAACAAAGCAACCTACTGATACAGACCACAACACGGGTGAATCTCATAGACCTGGAGAGCAGAGGAACCTAGGCCTTGAAGGGTGCGTATCCTAGGAGTTGGTTTATATGGAATTCAGAACAATAAAACTAATCTGTGGTGGTAGAAATCAGACTAGAAGATGCTTACTGGGACAATCTGCCAGGCAAGAAAGGAGGTGCCCACCCCAAATATTCAGCAGGCTCCTGTAAAAAGTCTGGACCCAGAACTAAATGTCACGTAAACCAAGGCACAAGGCCTGCTTAACACCATTGGACACTGACACTCAGGAGTGGAAGTGACAATCCCAGGGTCACACAGGGTATCTCAGAACCCAGGCAGTCAGAAGTCTGGTGTTTTATCACCTTAGTTCCTCCTCTTCTAGCTCCTGAAGCTAGGCTCGCCCTGGCCTCCATTTGCAGTGGGCCAGGGCCCCTCAAAAGTCACTCCCCCCCGGGCCTCAAAATATATTTTCCGACCTGTCCCAAGTGCCGGGCATCGTGCTACACGGGAGAACCGCCACGTTTATCTCTTAAGCCCAGGAGCAAGAATTGGGTTTTGTTACCCGGCATAGTGCAGGGCTGTGGGAATGTGGGGGAACTCAAAAGGCCACGGTGTAAATTAAGCCAGATTTGCACCGGTGTCCAGGAATGTGAAGACAGAAACCCCGGATTAGCTGGGACCCTCCACGTGTTTGCCAGGTGACCTGGGGCAAGTCCCTCAGACACACGGAGCCCGGCTTCCTCATCTACAAGACGGGTGACTGCTACTGCGCGGTGTTGTTGCGACAATTAAGGGAACTCACGTGTATGAACGTGCTTTGTAAGCTCTACAGAAAGAGGTCACTACACTATCGTTAAACATTGCTAGGATCCAGACAGGATGACTCTGAGGCTGTCTGGCCATCCGTTTAGGGAGGAGACACTCAAGGCCCGGGTAGTCTGTGGGGGGGGATGCACAACCCCAGGCCAGCTTACGGGCCCTTGTGCCTGGCCCTGCCCCCACCCCCCATGAAGACAATACACGTTCCATCAGTGCTTCTCCCCAGAAACCCAAGCCCACTTGGGTCTCAGCAGAGTTTGCCAAAAGTTGACACCTGTCTCTGAGAGGGTGCTGGCCTAGAGGTCAGAGGTCACACAGACTCCAGAAGGAGGAAGTAGTTGGCTTCCAAGGCTATCCTCTGCGGTGGCGGAATAAACTTTGCTCTCCCCTGAGAGGGATATGGGCATTTGGGTAGGGCCTGCGGGACAGCCTCGTCTTTTCTAAGAAATGTGGGCCACGGTGCGGATCTGTTTCAATTTATTCTGGTGGGACTGTGTAGGCCTCGGCTAGGCCCCAAAGCATCACGGTGATTTGCTGCCCTCCTGCTACACTGCCTGTTTGTCTAGAGCCTGACTGGTTCCCAGCAGGACTCCAGTCAGCCAAGGGCATCACGTGGTCTCCTCTGCTTGCCTGGCCCTCTCCTGGCCTGCAGTCGTGTGTGTGTGGGGGGGGGAGCCATAGTGCTGGGGCCCAGCCCCCGACACTGCCCAGACACACACCGCCCCGAGTCCTAAGGCACTTTTTTCGGCCTACAGGTGCAACCCTAGCCCCTATTCCCCTACAAACCCAACACCTCAGTGCCCCCGCCCACCAGTGGCACCTGCCTGGTGTGTGGTTACCATCCGTCTATGTTTAATTCATGGCTGGGGGTTGGGACGAGCTTCCCGAGAAAGGGAAGAATTCCCCTGGGGTCTTGCCCAGTTCCCGCCTGCCTGCCCTGGGCCTGGGAGTAGAAGCTACCGATGTGCCCAAAGGACACTGTCCCGGCCAGGGCACGGCCATCATTTGCTAATCCACAGCCCTGGAATGTCTGTGGGCCAATCGGCGGGGGCTCCCAGGGCTCCCCAAGGGCTCCAATAATCCTGCAATGATTAGCAGGGGCCACAGGGTCAGTGCACACTGCTGGGTTGGTTGTTATGGGCAGGGCTGCTGGCCAGGCCAGTGGCTGGAGGGGGGTGGAGCCCTGGGATTGGAGCTGGCTTTCTCTCATGCCAGGGCCGACGGGAGGCTTTTGGGATACACCGATTACTCACCAGCCTCCCCCTTTTGTCTGCCAGTACAGCCTGACCCCTTGAGATTGTGAACACTCTATCTAGCCTGGGAAGCGGGCTGGACGGCTGAGCCAGGCCACATCCAGAGTGGCCCATGCTGTGGCCAGAGCCCTCCACCAGGCTGGGGGGCCGCTGGCCTGGCCTCCTGCCCATACTTCTGGCTCTCCTTGGCATGGCCCGGACGGAGGTGGAGGTGCTCCTGCCGCAGGAGGAACAGGCTCCAGCGCCTGGAGGTAAGGGGCCCCCGGGTGAGGAAAGAGGTGGAGCCCGCTGTGAGCTCTGCAGAGGGGTGCTCCGGGGCTGCTGGAAGCCAGTTCCCAGGCCTGAGCCCTGGGCAGGCTAGCTGTGGTTTAAAGAGTCCCCTTGGGTAGTCCAAGGGCCCAAGATGGTTGGGGGGGGTGGGGGCTGGGGAGCAGGAAGAATGAAGGGGAGTGGGCCCAGGCTCGGGGGTCCAGGAGGAAGACCAGCCAAGGGGCCCCAGGGCTGACCCCTCCACGCATCCAGCCCCTGGCCCTCACCCCCTCCTGTTACCCTCACCCCCGGCCCTCAGCCCAAGGGTGCCTGGGCACCTGCCTCTCTGCCAGCCCCACACCTGTCTCCCATCCCTCTGCACGAGCCCTCCCGTATGCCCACCATCCTCCCCAGCCCCTCCTGCTCTTGTTTCCTAAGGGCAGGGCTGCACGCTAATCTTGCCACGGTGACCCCCACCCCATCACCCAGGGGGCCTGACCTTGTCTCCCACCCCAGCTCTGAGCAGTAAGGAGACGTTCCTGCTCCTGTCCCTCCACAACCGCCTGCGCAGCCGGGTGCACCCTCCTGCAGCCAACATGCAGAGAATGGTGAGGACCCCCAAGAGGGTGGCTGGAGGGGCAAACGTGAAGAGGCCTCAGGAGGCCAGACTGGTGCCAGGCGCCCATCCACCTGAGCAGGGCAGGGGGGTAGCCAGTCACCTGGCCCACTGAGGGGACCATGCCCGGTTGCGGGGGCTCCGCAGCTGCCTGCTTCCCAGAAGGGCAGTTCTTTGGCCTTTCCTCACATCCCATCCCGTTGCCCGGGAGACCAGAAGACAAGGAAGGAGTGCTCCACAAAGAAGTCCCAGCAGGATCAGAGGGGCAGAGGACTGGGAGGGAGCAGCACCCCGCTTGAGGGAGGGGGCTTGAATGTGACCAGGGCCCAGTGCTTCTTCATGGTTTGTCTGGGTGACTAAGTGGGGCCCCTCTGAGCTCCCTCCTCATTCACTGGGGGCTGGGTAGCATGGCAGGATTTCCCACCACACCAACTGGGACCACCGGGGGGGCGGGCGGGAACCATCCGGGGCCCAGGAACACAAGCCCGGCCCATGTTAACAGGCCCGGGAGTGAGAGCAGGATCGTGTGGGGGTGGGCAGGGTTCCCCATGGCTGCCTCCCATAAATTCCTCCAGGCTGGCTCAGTGGTGGTGACCTTGAGAGCTCCCGGGTCAGTTTCCCAGGAGGTAGGGGTGGGGCGAGCCGGCGGGAAGGGGTCGCTTCTCCCCCCTTCCCTGCTCCGCAGCAGCTCTGCCCCTCCTCAGGCGCAGGTCCTGGCCCCCACTGCCCACTCTCCTTGCTCCCAGCTCAAGCGCCTGGCGTGGGGGCGTCCTGATCACCTGGTCAGCAGTTTCTATAGTTTTCATGCCCCTTTGACCAAAGTCTTAGAAAAAGAGCATTTCATAAAAGATGAGAATGGAGCCCCACCACTCAGCCTCCCTCACCTCTGCAGCCCTCTAGGGCTTTCCCCCAGTGGAGGCTGAGGCTCTGGGGAAGTTGCAATCCCCATGACAATCTTACCCCGCGGGTACCTTACTGTCCTCATGTTGAGTCTCGTGGAGATTAGGGGACTGCTAATGGGGTGGCTGGGTTGGGCCAGGGCATGGTGATGGGGTGACCCATGTCTTCTTCATTGCTGAACCCCTCATTTAAAATTTTTTAAGTTTATTTTGAGAACGAGAGAGCCAGAGTGTGAGCAGGGGAGGGGCAGAGAGAGAGAGAAAGAGAAAGAGAATCCCAAGCAGCTTCTGTACTGTCAGCACAGAGCAAAGCGGGGCTCAAACTCATGAACCATGAGTTCATGACCTCAGCCAAAATCAAGAGTCGGATGCTTAACCTACTGAGCCACCCAGGCGCCCCAATGAGCCCCTTGTTTAAGAGGACAGAGGACTACAGGGCAGCAGTGGGGGTATGAGGGGAAGTCTGTTGGTTTGTGGGTGGGGAGAAAAGATTGGGGCCGCTCCAGAGGACAGTGCTGTCTGGGGCCAGAGCCCTGGGGCCGGGAGCCTCTCTTGTCCTGCTTCCCTGTTGGCACCCCAACGCACTCCAAGGCCAGGGTTAGAGAACAGGACAAAGCAGCATGGCTGCTGAGGCCTTTTGCATCAAAGAAAAGTCAAGTGGGAGCAAGTGAACCTTTCTGCCAATGGCCAAGACCAGTTGTACCTAATGGCAAACACAAAACCAGTTTGCAAGGCTTGGGCACTGCCCAGGGCTCGCATTACCAGACAGGAAAAACTACCAGAGAAGCCCATCCCATCACCCGGCTAACACTACTCCCTCAGGAACACCCATCACCCCCCTTCCTGGGGTGGTGCCCAAGGCAGGGCCTAAGGGCACCCACACAGGAGTCAGAAGGATGGGAGCTCTCAGGCCTGGGTAGAGCCAGGCTCTGGGTCAGGCGTCCAAACATCGCTGGTACTTTTACAAACATATCTTGGAGAGTTCCTTGTTCTCCAAGGTCCAGACTGATTGCCCCTGGCTCCGGGCGGGGGGAAGTGGGTGAAAGAAGCTTGGAGGGGTCAGGTGGCCAAGCAGGAATCCCCGTCCGGTGCTCTCTGCATGAGCCTACACCCTGTGGGGAGGTTGAATCACTAAGGCCTGGCCCAAAGGTCCCTGCTGACGTCTCTGTTTGCGCCGCCCCCAGGACTGGAGCGAGAGCCTGGCCCGATGGGCTCAGGCCAAGGCGGCTCTCTGTGGTGCCCCAGCCCCGAAGTCTGCATCGGCACCTCGAGCCACGCAGCAAGTGGGCTGGAACGTGCAGCTGCTGCCCGTGGGTTCAGCATCTTTTGTCCACGTGGTGGGCCTGTGGTTCGCAGAGGGGCAGCGGTACAGCTACACAGCAGCCGAGTGTGCCCCCAATGCCACCTGCACCCACTACACTCAGGTGAGTCTGTGCCCCTGGCTCCAAGGCCCCTGGGCCACTGGGGGCAGCTCAGAAGGGCTACCATTCGTCCTGAAATTGGTGGTCACTTTCCCCCCGAGTTGTATAGTTTTACTTTTTCAGCTTTAAATACGAAATATTTCAAACATCAAATAATGGACTCCCTTTTACCCATTACTAGAAAATGTTTAACTATAGTTGTTTCTCATCTCTGAAGAAAAAACAAACAACAGAACTGAAGCCCTACTCCTGCTCTTTCCTCTGTCCTTCCCCAGAGGTGGGTGACCTTCCTGAAATCCAGGTGGATCAGTCCCAAGCACATTTCCTTTGTTTTATTTTATGTACCTGGCATTGTTTAGGCGCTAGGGTGCAGCACTGAAAAACACAGGCAAAGCCAAAGCATTTTTAATACTTTTACTGCATGTCTAAGTGTTTTCATACCTTTACAGCTTTTGCAAGTGGGTTGTGTGTTATTAAGTCCCGTATGAGTGCTCTCTGTGTGTGTCTCGTTTACCACCCCAGACCATGTTTCTAAGATTTACTTCCGTTGACCCAGATACACATGGGTGATTCACTATGAATAAACTGCAATTTATAAGCATCTAGGTTATTTCTACTTTTTTACTATTAAAAGTCATTCCGGGGGCACCTGGGTGGCTCAGTTGGTTGAGCGCCCGACTCTTGATTCTGGCTCAGGTCATGATCTCAGTTCGTGAGTTCAAGCCCTCTGTCAAGTGCACTATCAGCACGGAGCCTGCTTGGGACTCTCTCTCTCTCTCTCTCTCTCTCTCTCTCAAAACAAATAAACACAAACTTTAAAAAATTTTTAAAAAATAAAAGTACTTCCACAATGCACAAATCCTACTTCAGCTCCTTTCGTGCATATGTGTACAGAGTTTCTCTAGGATGCATTTAGAAGGTGAATGGCCAGGTCATAGCATAGCATGCAACTACGACCTTATGAGTTATTGCCAAAGTGGCCATGCCAACTGTACTCCCATTCACAAGTCAGTTCTTGCTTCCCCAGTATTGCCAGGCTCCTTGATTTTGACCAACTCGAGGCTGTGAAATGCTTCCTCACTTGATTTTTAATTTGCTTTTAATTTGAAATTGAGCATATTACCTGCTTTGTTAATTACCTGTTCAAATGTCTTGCCCATTTTTTAACACAGTGCATCTTTTTCTTACTAATTTTCAAGCATCCTTTCTACATTCTTTATGCTTTCTGTTGGTCATATGGATATACATTTTTTCCTAGCATAGGGCTTATATTTTTCTTTGTGTATCTTATATTTTATATGATAGACCTTTTAGATTTTAGTATTAATCCATTTTCTCAGTTTAATGTATAGTTCATCTGTTTGTGGTATCATGTTTAAGAAATCCTTTTCCACTCTGACATCAGAGTGGAATCCTTTTCCACTCTGACAATATCTTTTCTTCCAAAGCTTTCCTTTTTCATATTGATGTCATTATGCCTCCTGGAATTTTTCATGCAGGTGTGGTATAGGATCTCATTTTATTGTCTTTCCAAATAAGCATCCTCTACTGAGTATTGAATCCTTCCCCACTGATTCATAATGCCACCTCAGTCATATACCAAGCTCACATCTGCCCGTAAGTCTTTTGCTGAGTTATTGGTCCTATTCTGTTGTTTTGTTGTTGTTGTTTATCCCCACACAAGTCATATTTTAATTATGGCTTTATAGAAAAGTTTTGAAAGGAAAATTCTCCATCTACACACTATATGCTATAACAGTTATGCAAATGCTAAAATACTGATGTATTAGTAAACAGTAGCTGCCCCAAGTTCCCAGAATGCACCTGGCCTAGCCTCTTCCCTGAGACACCTAGAATCTGTCCCATGATCTAGAGCCAAAAAATGAATGCCTGGCACAGTATTGGGTCCCAGGATCCTCCTTCAGCCCAGTGTCTGTTCTGATTGGCAAGTACCCATGCCTACTGGTTGTTAAATATTTTGAATATTTGCCAACTTGGCATATCATGTAATGTGAAATAATGTAATGCAGAGTGTGTGTGTGTGTTGTTGTTGTTACTGTTGTTTTTTTTTTTAATATTTATGTATGTATTTATTTTTGAGAGAGAAAGAGGGAGCAAAAGAAGGGGAGAAAGAGAGGGAGACAGAGAATCCCAAGCAGGCTCCACACTGTGAGCACAGAGCCTAATGGGGGCTCAAATCCATGAACCATGAGATCATGACCTGAGCCAAAATCAGCAGTTAGATGCTTAACTGACTGAGCCCCCCAGGCGCCCCTGTTGTTTTTAATTCATTGCTAGATCTGCTTTGCTAATTATTATTTGATATTGAAATTGACCTCTGATTTCCTTTTCTCATACTGCCCTTACTTGGGTTAGAGCAATGCTAACCTCATAAATGAATTGCAAATTTTGCCTCATTTTCTCTTTCCTGGAATAGTTCCTATAATATTTGCTGTAACTCTCCTGTAAAACTATTTGGACCTTGTTCTGTTTTGGGGCTGTTTTGTGTGTATATGCGTTGTATGTGTGGATTTTTAACTGCTGATTCAACTTTTAGAAACGGTCAGAGACCATTTCAGCTTTTCTCCTTCTTCTTGAGATAGTTTTGCCAAGTTCTGTTTTCTAGAAAATTGTCCATTTTATGTTTTCCAATTTATTGGTCAGAATTGTTCAGTATTTAACACAGATTTAAAACTAGAATTAAACAGGGATTTTAAAAAGATTTGCTGTGTCTGTAGCTAGGTCCTTTCAAACTTTTCAGCTTTATTTGTGCTTTCTCTCTCATTCTTTACCAGTCTTGCCAGAGCTCTATTTGAACAAATCAGCTTTTTTTGATTTTAGCCTCTTATTTTTAATTTCTGCTTATTTTTATTATTTACTTTTTAAGAGTTTAAAAAATTTTTTTAGTAATCTCTACACCCAACATGGGGCTCAAACTCACAACCCCAACATCAAGAATCCTTTGCTCTTCTGACTGAGCCAGCCAGGTGCCCCTATTATTTACTTTCTCCTACTTTATTCAGTTTATTATTCTTTTTTATATTCTTTTTAAATATTTTTTAATGTTTATTTTTTTCTGAGAGCAAGCAAGAGGGGAGAGGCAGAGGGACATAGAGAATCCTAAGCAGGCTCCACACTGTCAGCACAGAGCCCAAGGCCAGGCTCACACTCACAAGCCGTGAGATCATGACCTGAGCCGAAGTTGGATGCTTGACTGACTGAGCCACCCAGGCGGCCCTACTGTTTTTTTATATTCTTGATTAATTTTTAAGTCTTTTTCCATTTCTGCTAAATTCATTTAAAGCTATAAATTTCCCTCTAAACTTCATTAGCTGTATCCCGTGAATTTTGCTGTTCCGTGATTTTTCATTTCTACATGTTTCCTATTTTCCATCATGATATCTTTGATTTCGAAGTGTATGCTTAAATTTTCTACGTTTTCTCCTTCCCCTTACTTCTAAGCTATTTACTCGATATTTTATTGCATTGTATTTATAGAATGCAGCCCATAGGCTATTGTTCCTTTGGTCTTTGTTGAATCTTGCTTTGTGGTTTAGGGAGGGGGGTCAATGTTTGCAAACGCTCCGTGCATCCCTAAAGAGAATGTACATTCTCTAATTATCGGGTACATATATAGGACTACATGTCTGTGTCTCCCTATTTCACAGTTGTCATTTTAAGTGCTGCAGGAGTTGAACTATTCCTGCGCTGTTTCCAAGTTATCGCTGATTTCAAGATTTTAAATCTAAGTTTGGAGTACTATCCGAGACCTACACCTACCAGCTTTTGCCGTATGATACACTACCCCAAAGTTTAGCATCCTGTGATTCTGCAGGTTGACAATCTGAGCTGGGCCCAGCGGGGAAGTTCTTCCCGCCTTGGTGGGGCCCACGTGCAAGGGCAATCACTTGGCTGATTTTCTGGGAGCTGGCTGTCTAGAGTGGCCTCAGCTGGCTCACCTCTGCCTGTGGGGTCTCCTGAAGCCTAGGTTCAAAACTGGCTCAAAATCACTTCTTCTGCATTCCGTTGGCCCACACAAGCCACAGGGCCAGCCAGAGACAAGCTGGAAAAGAGAGTCCTCCTCATGATGCAAAAGAGCACATTTAAGCGTGAGCTGTAGGAAGGAGTGAAGGGTTGTAGCCATCTGTGCAATCGGTCACAAGACCTTTGATGTCCAAGATTTTTTTTTTTTTTGAGAGAGAGAGAGAGAGAGACAGAGCGCAAGTGGAGGAGGGACAGAGAGAGGGGGAGAGAGAGAGAATCCCAAGTAGGCTTTGTGCTGCTGTCAGCCCACATCCCAGGCGGGACCCCGTCTCGCATACCCATGAGATCGTGACCTGAGCCAAGATGGAGGTGGACCCCTAACGACTGAGTCACCCAGAAGCCCTGTCCAAGACTTTCTTTTGCCACTCCACCCACCCACGATTCTCTCCTTTCTTCAGGTATCTGCTGACTGAAACCCCTCCACTCCCTCCACCCAGACAGCCTTCCTAGGCTATTCCCACCTGTCCTCATAGCCCTGCCCAGCCCAGCTGCCACGGCTGAGGCCCCGGGAGGTGAGGGAGTTGTCTTTCTGTCTGGTTTGGGGCAGAGGCTGCGTCTCCCCTCCCCAGACAGGCATCGTCAGTGCCGTTGGCCCCCAGAAGACTGGGGGGGCCCGTGATGATGGTCTGAGCCACTATGTCTTCTGCAGCTCGTGTGGGCCACCTCGAGCCAACTGGGCTGCGGGCGACAGCCCTGCTCTGGGGCCCGGGCGGAGATTGAAGCCTTCGTCTGCGCCTATTCTCCCGGGTAAGCGCCCACCGCTGCGTTGTGGGGTGGAGGGTACATCCTCCCAGGGTAAAACGCTCACCCACCCACTCACAAGGCCTTTGCCCCTTGGTCTGCACCCTCACAGAAAGAAGGGAAGGGAGAGGGTGTGGAAGTGGGCAGCACTCACGAGCCCGGCCAGGCAGAATGTGGCTTCCCAGATGCCCGTCCTTGGAGGCACCGTTCCGCTGTGCCCGGTTGAAGTATGGAGCATTAGCCTTAGTTTGGAGGCCATTTTTTTCCTTTCCTAGGACACCTCTCTGTCACCTCCCTGTTCCCTGACTCCCTGGCCGGGCCAGAAGGAGCCGAAGGGGCCGAGGCCCTTTCCCCAGGCCAGGCCCTTGCAGCCCTCTCTGGTGCTTACTCTCACAGAGGCAACTGGGAGCTAAACGGGAAGACAATCGCCCCCTATAAGAAGGGCTCCTGGTGCTCTCTCTGCACGGCCAGCGTCTCAGGCTGCTTCAAAGCCTGGGACCACGCAGGGGGGCTCTGTGGTAAGTGCCCCGCCCCGCCCGCCTCCTGCTGGGACAGTGGTACAAGAGAGCTTGATGTGGTGATGCTCGTGGAGGGCGGCAGCGTCCTGTAGGACTGTCCTCCAAGCCGTGGCCCTTAGCACCCGGGAGGCACCTGGCTGGGCTGCCTGAAGGAGGTTCCCTCTCAGAGCTCCAACCTCGCCTGACCAGAGGTCCCCAGGAACCCGTGTCGCATGAGCTGCCGGAACCACGGACGTCTCAACATCAGCACCTGCCACTGCCATTGTCCCCCTGGCTACACAGGCAGATACTGCCAAGGTGAGGGGCACGTGGAGCTCCAGATCACCCAGGGAGTGAAGTCTGGGCCCAGGGCACATGCAGGCAGCCTCAGGGGGTGGGGGGACACACGGTGTTGCGTGGGTGTCCAGGGGCCGTGTTGCACTCACTCAAAGGGTTTGGAGAGAGTCTTGGGGGAGTTGGTGGGTGCTGACCAGGTACTTGCTGACCCGAACACTGCACATAGTCATTCAACAAACAGCCTGAGCACCACCGGCCAGACCCTGAGCTTTGTAGGGGATTCAGAGTAGATTCCGATCTGGCCCTTAGGCCGTGGACGGTAGCAGGAGGACATTATCAGGATCTAGAAGTAGACTCTCCTCACAGTGTCCCCCTCCCAGCTCGGTGACCATGGGCAGGTCCGCCTCCCAAGCCCCAGTTTGCTTCTCTCTACAATGGAGATCAAACCAAGTGTAGCAGCAGTCGAAGCCCGGACGGGTTCCGTCCCTGAGGGGCGTGCTGACCGCAGGTGGCCATTCCCCACACTCCGAGGCCTGTGAGAGGCAGCGTGTGGGGTCCCGGGGCTGCGGGCTGAGCTCTGTTCCTCCCCGCCTGCCCTGGCAGTGCGGTGCAGCGTGGAGTGCGTTCATGGCCGGTTTCGGGACGAGGAGTGTTCCTGCATCTGTGACGTCGGCTATGGGGGAGCCCAGTGTGCCAGTAAGTCCTGCCCCCAAGGTCCCCCGATGAGCCAGGCCACACCCCAGGGACCCCCTCAGCAGCAGAGCGTTGGAGCCAGCTCGGACTGGCTCCCAGGAGTCTACTGTGCACCTCTCTTCCCAACTCCCTGCTCGGTGACATCACATTGGTACCTTGAAATCGTCCCTGGTGGGGGTATGGGGTATTTGCACCGCACAGATTGGCAAATTCTGTATGTCTTTTTTTTTTTTTTTTTTTTTTGAAAGCAAGCCGACTGTTACACATTCACTAGCACAACACTGACTCCCACCCACTCTCCGGCTTGGAGAGGGTGGCCAGAGGAAGGGGAAGGGGCTTCTTGAGCTTGGCGCCCTGGCAGGGAGCGAGGCGTAATGAGTCTGAGGTCCCCACGCACACAGTCAGGCCCCCCTGTCCCCAGCCAAGGTGCGCTTCCCCTTCCACACTTGTGACCTGAGGATCGACGGAGACTGCTTCATGGTGTCCTCAGAGGCAGACACCTACTACGGAGCCAAGATGAAATGCCAGGTGATGGTTGACCCCTGCCTTCCCAGGGACCCCCAGGGTCTCAAGTAAGGGTCTCAGTGGAGGGAGCTGGGACTGAGAAGTGGCTCCTTTGACTTCTTCTGACCTGACTCTGGTTGTTAGTGTAAAGCGGGGTTACTCAGAGGCCCATGGGAGCCAGGAGGTCACCTAATGAGCTGAGGGACCCAGGGGTGAGCCCTTGCCCAACCCCCACCTCAGGAGCTGTCCTGATTCAGTCCTAGCTACTGGCTGTCACGTAGGTATAGGAGTTCACAGAGGTCAGAACTTGGGATTTTTCAAGAGCACCAGCAATTCAGATTTTCATGGGCATCGCTAGATTTATTAATGTCGGCAACCAATTCAAACGTATTAAAGACACTGAACAGATGAAACAAAAACCTTCCCGAGGTCAGGGCCCTGTCAGTCTGGGCCCCTGTGCACAGAGAGAGGAGATGCAGGCAGGGGAAAGGAAGGGGGACCCCTACTCTAAGAAGCAGGAGGCTGTGGGGTGGGGAGAGGATGTCCCTGGCCACTTCGGGGTGTCGGGATGGGTAGGAAGGGCCGGCCTGAGCTCTGGGGCCCTGCCAGTGTGACGTGGAGTGGGGGTTACAGGGAAAGGGCGGGGTGCTAGCCCAGATTGAGAGCCAGAAAGTTCAGGACATCCTCGCCTTCTACCTGGGCCACCTGGAGACCACCAACGAGGTGACCGACAGCGACTTTGAGACCAGAAACTTCTGGATCGGTGAGTGCCTGGCTGGTTGGGGGTGCAGGAATCTGGGCTGCAAAACCTCCCCCAGCAGACCTCCCCCAGGTAAGGGTATGATGAGGGCCGAGGACCCGGAACGGGGCTGGCAACCTCCTTCCCTGTGGGGAGCACTGACAAGAGGGAGGGGGAGAGTCCCTGGGGGCCGAAAGAGCTGGGAAGGTGATTAAGGACAGGCATTAGGCAGCAGGCTCCAAGCCCGGGGGCGCTCCTCTCAGGGAGCCTGGGCTCTGAGTGGGGCCCAGGGCTGGTGGGCCAACCTCAGCTGCTGGGGCCCAGGGCTCACCTACAAGACCACAAAGGACTCCTTCCGCTGGACCACCGGGGAGCACCAGTCATTCACCAGTTTCGCCTTTGGGCAGCCTGACAACCAGGGGTGAGTCTGGAGTGCCCTCCCTCCTCCGGGCTCCCTCTCTCACGCGGGACCGCTTGCTGAGCCCTCAGATGCCACTGAATAACCTCCACCCGGCCTGCTGCCTGGCTGAGCCCTGTGAGGGCCTGGGCCTTACCCGGGGCCCAGGAAGTCTGGGTACAGCTGATGTGAGCCACCGCCCAGCATCTCGGGGCTTACATAAAGGAGAGGGAGCTCTAGAAGCCTCCATCCATCCATCCATCCATCCATCCATCCATCCCCACTGTTCCCTCAGCTGTCCTCCCAGCCCTCCATTATCTCCACCTGTCCCCCACCACCACGCTCGTCTGCCTACTTCAACACCCTGATTCTGGGGTCTTTAGCAATCCACCCACCTGCCTCCAGTCCTGCACACACCCATCCCCCAGCCAGCCTGTACGGAGGGCCTTCCGGTTAGGTGGCCCTGCCCCGGTCATCAGAGCCCAGGAATGCCCAGGGCAAGCGGGGGCAGGGTAGAGGAAGTCAGGCTGTGTGGACTAAGGGCTCCAAAAATCTGGCCCACGTCCTTCGACCTCACTGATGGCAGCCGGGCCCATGCCCCTGCTCTGTCACCTAGAGGACACCGCTCTGGTTGGGCTCTCAGGCACACCCTCTCCCTGCTGGGAGGAAGGATATGGGCCTGACTGTTCCAGGTCCTACCTTCACCCCCACCGGCTGGCATGGCTGAGTGCTGGCTCTGGGCAGGGGGAGTTGCTGCCCAGGTAGGGGGTTTGCCGAGCCCTCCCAGCTTCCCTGAGAAGAGTTACAGAGGCCTGAGTGGCAGGCATGGGAGCCTGGGGGTGGGTCTGGCTCCCAGAAGCCCCTTATGTGGGCTGGAGGCACCTAGGCTTCTTAGACGCAGGTGGCCTGCTGGAGTGGAAGATTTTTTTTTTAACATTTATTTATTTATTCTGAGAGAGGAGAAAGTGAGCGCATGCTCATGAGCAGGACAGGGGAGGGGCAGAGAGAGAGGGAGAGAGAGAGAATCCCAAGCAGGCTCTGCACGGTCAGTGAGGAGCCCGACACGAGGTTCGAACCCACGATCCATGAGATCATGACCTGAGCTGAAACCAAGAATCGGACATTTAACCGACTGAGCCACCCAGGCGCCCCTGGAGGAAGATTTAATCCTCCCCCAGGCTCCTAATTTTGTCCGTCCACCCTGAGCACCTGACACCTTGGCCTGGCAGGTTTGGCAACTGCGTGGAGCTGCAGGCATCAGCCGCCTTCAACTGGAATGACCAACGTTGTAAAACCCGAAACCGTTACATCTGCCAGTTTGGTAAGGGCCCTCTCACACCTCCCCTTTCTGGGTCCCTGTCCTCTGAGGTCCCTGCTGGCCCGCTGCAGGCACTAGGATAGCCAGGTCACAGGCCCAGAGAGAGTCTGAGCGTACAGGGCCGCCGGGGATGTCCCGCTCGGGGCGTTGTCGTACCTGCGGGCCCCTGAGGCCCAGAGAGGAAGAAGGGCCCAGTTTAGCTCGTCTGTGCAGCAGCAGGACTGGAATACAGCCTGGCCAAGGATCTCTCCAAGGTCCCTTTCCTCCTGTCACTAAAGCTGCTGCTTGGGGACCTGTTGGTTTCACTGGTGTTCCTGATTCCCTAGGGCCCAGTGAACGACAGTGGGGAACAGGGGTGAAACCTGGCCCAGAACTGGCCCCCAGCAACACCTGCTGGAAAGGTCTAGAGCTCCATCTGGGCACGATAGCCATTTCAGGGCCAGCTACAGGAAGGTCCCCATCCGAGGACTGCCTGGGCTGCCACTGACCCTCGCTCGGTTCGGCTTCCTTTCCAGCGGAGGAGCACATGTCCCGGTGGGCCGTGGGACCCTGAGACTCAGCCAGGCCTCTCCCCTGCCAGCCTCCCGAGGCACAGCCCCGCGTGCCCATCTGCACACCTGCCTGGAACAAGGGCCAGGCCAGGGCTGCAAGCCCAACATCCACAGAGGTCGCGGACCCTGTGGGAAGTGGGGGCACAAGTCAGACCCAGAGAGGGCTGGGGCCCCTCAGCCTGCTTTCATTGGGAAGATGGGTGTCAGGCGCCCCGGGCCGGCAGTCAGAAGAGACCACTCTCCTCCGTGTGTGCCGGACCCTGTGGGGCAGATGGGGGTTCCTCACTGCCCAGGGTGCACCCCACAAAGGATTAAACTAAGTTATGAATCAGACTTGTGCCTGCTTGTTTTGAAGGGGAATCTAGCGGAGTCAGGATGATCCTGGGAACACCAGAGGGTGCCTGAGGCTTTCCTGCTGGTTGCCCACCCCCAACCCCAGGCCCTTCCCTGCTCACCCATATGACCCAGACCACCCTCTGGAAGTTTTCTGGTGTTAGCCCCTGAATGATGCACAGATTTGGAAGCCTTGTTTGCATCCCTGACTTCCTGTTCCAGCTCCCCCTCACCGCTGCCTCTGTCGGCTTTGCGCTTCTGCCCACACCCTCTCCCTGTATTCACCGTGCCCGCCCCTACATGTTCCTGATTTCTTTGTGATTATCGGAACTGGGGTGGGTTATGGCCCCGTCGCCCTCCTCTCCCTTCAGTGGTGAGAGCGGCCGTGGGGGCAGTTGAAGACTGGCAGATGCCATCATTAGCGTCCAGAATGCACCCCTACCCAGTTGCACGCTGTTATGTGCGAACATTGAGTTGCTTTGCTGGTTGGAGGTGGGAGTGTGGCCCGGGGTCACGAACAGAGAGAAGTGTAGCAGCCACAGTTTCTATTGTGGTTGTAAACAATAGAAACATAGAAACAGCTGTGACTTAATCACAGCAGAAAAGGAACTTCTCAAAAAGACAATGATTGGGGTGCCTGGGTGGCTCAGTCGGTTGAGCGTCCAACTTCGGCTCAGGTCATGATCTCACGGCTTGTGGGTTCGAGCCCCACGTGGGTCCCTGTGCTGCCAGCTCAGAGCCTGGAGGCTGCTTCGGATTCTGTGTCTCCCTCTCTGCCCCTCCCCTGCTCACACTCTGTCTCTCTCTCTCTCTCTTTCAAAAATAAATAAACATGAAAAAAAGTTGTTTTTTTTTTTTTTAAAGACAATGATTTACAAATAGGCAAAGGACATGAATAGACAGTTCCCCAGAGGAGCTATACAAGTGACCAACAAACACGACATCACTAGTCATTAGGAAATTCACAGCAAAACCACACTGAGATACCACTTCACACCCATTAGGATAGCTGTTATCAAAGAAACAGATGATAACCGGGGTGCCTGGGTGGCTCAGTCGGTTAAGCGTCCGACTTCGGCTCGGGTCATGATCTCACAGTTTGTGAGTTCGAGCCCCACATCCGGCTCTGTGCTGACAGCTTAGAGCCCGGAGCCTGCTTCAAGGAGCCTGCTTCAAATTCTAGGTCTCCCTCTCTCTCTGCTCCTCCCCCACTCATGCTCTCTCTCTCCTTCAAAAATAAAAACATTAAAAAAAGAAACAGATGATAACAAATGTTGATGAGGTCTTGGACCAACTGAAACCCTCATACACTGCTGGTGGGAACATAAAACTCTGGAAACAGTCTGGGGAGTCCTCAAAAAGGTAAGCACAGCTACTACATGCCCCAGCAACCCCACTGCTAGGTATGTACCCGAGAGAACTGAACACAAGTACTCCAACAAGTCCTTATGTACCAACAAGTCCTTATGCACAAAGTTCCCAGCAGCATTATTCGCAACAACCCAAACGCCCATCAACCGATGAGTGGATAAGCAAATCTTGGTGTGTACGTGCCAAAGAATATTATTCAGCCATTAAAAGGAACGAAGGACTGGGGGGCCTGGGGAGCTTAGCCAGTTAAGTGTCCGACTCTTGATTTCGGCTCGGGGCATGATCCCACAGGATTCTTTCTCCCCTCTGCACCTCCCCGTGCTTGCGTGACACGTTCTCTGTCTCTTTCTCTCTCTCTCTCTCTCTCAAAGAACAAAAAGGAATCAAGTACAGATACTTGCTGAGGTGGATGAACCTTGAAAACATTTTCAGTGAAATAAAGTAGCCACAAAAGGTCACATATCATGGTTCCATTCATACGAAATATTCAGAATAGGTAAATCCACAGAAATAAAACGCATGTTGGTGGTGGCCAGGGGTGGCAGGAGAATGGGGAGTAACTGCTCGATGGGTCTGGGTTTTGTTTTGAAAACTTAGAGGTGGTGGTCTCACAAATGCCACCAAACTGGTTACTTTCCTGCTATGCGAATTTCACCTCAATTAACAACACAAATCCTGACCACAGGATCCCAGGGAGAGTCAGAGAGCCAGTGGGGGGGGGGGGGGGGGGGGGGACTTACGCAGCCAGAAATAGTGCCCCAGATTCGGCTGCAAAGTCAGGCCAGGTAGACACCCATGCCAGTGCTGTCAGGAACTGCAGAGGGTAAACTCCGGCAGCGACGCTGGAGCCACCCGTGTGGCAACCCCACCCCTGCGCTGACAACTGATGCTGGCAATCCCGTGCCCTCCTGAGCCCAGACACCAAATTCCCATTCCGCTGCGGCCTCGCCGGTCAGCATTCCTGGCACGAAGGCTTGTGCCTCAGCCGTGTATTTCTCAGCGCTGTGGCAAAGGGGCCATCCAAGAGTTTGCGAGTGGCGGTGGCAGTGGGCAGGTCCTACCTGAAAAGTCCATTCCAAGCTTCTCGTCTGGAGGCAGGGCAGCACAACGCGGAGCTTCTCCAAGTCAGGCTGCAGAACAGCGGCATTGGCGTCAGCCCGGAATGTAGTAGAAAAGCAAATTCTCGGGGCTCCCAGGTGGCTCAGTCGGTGCAGCGCCTGGCTCTTGGTTTTGGCTCAGGTCATGATCTCACGAGTTCGTGCGCTTGAGCCCCATGTCAGGCCCTGCGCTGGTGGAGCCTGTCTGGGATTCTCTCTCTCCCTCTCTGCCCCTCCCCCACTCATGCTCGCATGCTCTCTCTCTCTTTCTCTTGTAAATAAATAAATTTTAAAAAGAAGAGAAAATTCTCAGCCACCTCCAGCCAACTGAATGGGGAGGGTGAGGCCAGGGCTTGGGTTTTAACAAGATCTCTAGCTACTTCAGATGCAGGCACTGGTGCCAGAACCACGGGGGGAGGTGGAGAGTTTGAGCCTAAAGTCAGGCCACCTGGATTTCAGGGCAGGCTCTGCTACTTACTGCGTTACTTTGCGCGAGACTCGTCACCCCAGTCTGCCTGGAACGGTCTGGGTGTCAGCACTGCAAGCCCCACGTGCTTGGAAACCCCCCATTCCCAGGCGATCCGGGACACTTGGTCACCCCAAAACATCTCTCTGCCTTCTGTTCTTCTGTAAAGTGAGGATAATAAACTGACTTGGTACATTAAGGTGTCGGCTACAGAGCCTGAGGTCAGCAAACAGGGATGAATGTCAGCTCAGCTGAGCTCATGCCCCAAATTTTTTCGATTCCTTCATCAACAGTACACCATCGAACCTCGCTTGTTAACTAAGTAAATCTGTGAAACAAGTTGCTTGAAACTGTGCCTGGTCGTTAGTCAACTCAGAAAGTCAGGGGCTCATTTTTCTTCTTCGCCCTCAGCTAATGTCGTTTGGCCACGATTAAGGCCGGGTTTCAGGCAACCACCAGGGCAAACAATTAGAACCGTCCCAGCTACTCAGACGAGCCCCACTTAGTATCAGTACGTTCGACCCTGTCTCATGTTGTTTGCTTCCTCCCCCAGCCCTCCACCCTCAGAATCCGTTCCCTGATCACTGTGCCAGGTTTCTGCCAATATAAATTAGCAAAATCTCTGGGTTCTTTGGGTGATTCCATATCCTCCTTCTAGATTTGAAGTCATCGGCCCCCTGGGACCTGCAGGGGTCTGACTTGGTGTTTCAGTCTGGAGAAAGTGAGGGGTGGTGGGGTAGGGCACGCAAGGGGACTCGTTCATGGCAAGGTCATAAGGGGGTGTATTATTTCGGGAAGTGCCAGCTGCTGGCCACGGTTGCACGTGTGCACTGGTCACGTAGCACGTAGCACACTAACTGCAAGGGAGGCCAGGAAACTCCACCCAGATGTGTACCCAGGGAGGGGTATGGGCTTGGCAAATAGCCAGCAAGTGTGTGCCTCTAGCGTGTTCAGTAGGACCGAGAGGTAGCTTCTGCTGGCAAGGGAGGTTCCCTGGGAGTGGGAGGTACCTAAGTCTTCCACCTTCCCAACGAGCCCCGTTCCGATGGCCTTGCCCTCCATTCTCCATTCTCTCCCAGCTAGAGACCTAGCAAGGAAGGGTATGAGGCCACCTGATGGCGTTCTATAGCCACTGATCAAGCTGGAACATTGGTTTATTTTACTCTCTCATCCTTGTAACTGCAAGATATAAAAATTCCCTGCTTTTGGGGGCGCCTGGGTGGCTCAGCCAGTTAAGCCTCTAACTTTGGCTCAGGTCATGATCTCGCAGTTCGTGGGTTCGAGCCCTGCGTTGGGCTCTCTGCTGTCAGCACAGAACCAGCTTCAGATCCACTGTGGCCATCTCTCTCTGTCCCTCCCCTGGTCTCACAAGCATGATCTCTCTCTCTCTCTGTCTCTCTCTCTCTCTCTCAAAAATAAATATACATTTAAAAAAATGCCCTGGTTTTCTAACCATGACTTGAGCAGAGAATTTGGATTCTGAGATTGTCCTTTCCTTTAAGCTGTGCGGTGCCATTAGCTCAACCCTCTGGCCAACAGCCCTTGACCTCAGGGTAATCTTTATACCCTTCTATGTCAGGAGCCGCCAGATCCCCAAAGCCCTGCCTTTGAGGGCCACTTTGTTCTGGGGGACCGCAGGATTAACTATCTCACCATGGCATCCCATGCACTCCTGGTATCCTGTCCCTTAATACTAGCTGGATTTTCACTGTCCTCTGGCCACATTCCAGCTTTAAAGCACCCCCGTTTCCCCCTGGGCTTTTAGCCCCTTCCATACCTAATCCTATTTTGTATCAATCAAGGTTCTTGTTTTAAACAACACAAACCGATTCTGGCGACTCGAAGCAGAAAAGGAATTTGCCGAAGATACTGCTTAGTTCCCAGGAGCTCTTGGAGAGATCAGAGCATCAGGTCGGGAAAACACCTCGCTGCCTGTGCCGGGCGCAGACGCCACAGTCAGTGCCTCCAACGTGGGGCGGAGGTGCACCGCCCTTGAAAGCTGGATGTAGCTGCGGCCACTGCCGCCATCAATTGCTGAGAGGGACTTCTTCACGCTGACAGCTCTCCTTCAAAGTCAGGCATGTGGGTCTGAGGAGAGGGGCCACGTTACGTGCCCAGGCCCTAAGGGCAACGAAGGCCGGGAGAGGGAGGCGGAAAGGGGCATTTTCAGCCTCTTTCATGGGAGGCAGTTTATGTCTCAAAGCTAGGGGATACCTATAACACAGGAAGGGGGCTCAGATGTGAAGGGGTAGAAGGAATGACTCACGTCCACTGTGAGAAGCCACCTGGCACGTCCGGGACTCAGGCCTGCAGCATTGCCCTGTCTGCCCGTGCTCTGTTCTCGCCCCGCTTTGGATTCTGCACAGGGTGGAGCCGGTAATGGAGCAGTCTGGCGCCAGGACTGTGCAGCCTGAAGGCGCTGACAGACCCAGCCTCCGCTTCCAGCCGATCCCACTGGGTATTTTCTTTCTTTCTTTTTTTTTTTTTTAAGTTTATTTATTTCGAGAGCAGGGGAAGCAGGGGAGGGGCAGAGAGAGAGAGAGAGAGAGAGGGAGAGACAGCATCCCAGGCAAGCTCCTCACTGTCCGATGTGGGGCTCGAACTCACAAACCCATGAGATCATGGCCTGAGCCCAAATCAAAAGTCAGACACTTGAGTGACGGAGCCACGCAGGCGCCCCCCCCTCCCCCCCCCCCCCCCCCCCGATGGCTTCAAGTAAGTCCTCTAACTTGTTGGAACACTGTACCGGTTGCAAGGCTGGGGACTGAGATCCCACCGCTCCTCTCAGCTCACTGTCCTCCTGAGCCCGGTTACGGTAGCCCTGAGACGGGGCACTCAGAGCATTACCCTACGAGGCTGCGGTGAGGGTTGGGTGAGGTGCTGGGTGTGAAGATGCAGCCCCATCTGGCAGATGGTTAATTTCAATCACTTCTGGCCGCTGGTTGCACATTGGGGATGACGCGGCCACCCTTTCCTTCCTGGGAGCCCTATGAAAATAAGTGAACTACTTTGCGCCCATTTGATGAGGTCAGAGTGGGCACATCAGGGAGTCGGCTCAGGGAGCCCTGGAGACCAGTTGTCCAGGATGTCCACCCCCTTCTGCTTCTCTCCCTTTTCCTCATTCTAGTCTTTCCATCCACTTGGTCTGTTTCTGTCTTCTGCTTCCTTCCCATCTGACTGCTGACCTCCCCTGTCCTTGTGTCATCTGCGGTCACTCATTATGACTTCTGTTCATGAACTATCTGTCCCGAGTTCCATGAATCAGGCTCTCACAGCCCCCGGGGGAATGTAAGAGGGCATGTCCCCCAGGAAACCTGTCCCGGGGTCTTTATGAGAGATGAATGTGGAGCAAAGACCTCCACCCTGTTTCCTGGTGCTTGGTCCCTGTGATGGTTAAGTTTGTGTCTCACTTAGGGCCATGGGGTGCACAGAGATTTGGCCAAATATTATTTTGGGTGAGTCTCTAAGAGTGTTTTTGTTTTGTTTTTTATTTTTTATTTTTTAGTGTTTGTTTATTTTTGAGAGAGACAGAGACAAAGTGTGAGCGGCAGAGGGGAAGAGAGAAAGGGAGACAGAATCCAGAACAGGCTCCAGGCTCTGAGCAAGCTGTCAGCCCAGAGTCTGATGCAGGGCTCGACCTCACAAACCGCGAGATCATGACCTGAGCCAGAGTCTGACACTTAACCAACTGAGCCACCCAGGCACCCCATTAAGAGTGTTTTGGGACGAGATCAACATTTGAAGGGGTTGATGCAGTAAAGCGGATGTGGGTGGGCCTCATACAATCAGTTGAAGGCTTAAATAGAATGAAAGAGAGTAAGAGGGAACTCTTCCCAAGAGTAAGAGGGAACTCTTCCTACCTGACTGCCATTGAGCTGGGACATCAGTTTTCTTTCTTCCTGCCTTCAGACTTGAACTGAAACTGACTCTTCTAGGTCTCAGACTTGTTGGTCTTTGGACTGGAACTATGCCATTATCTCTCATGGGTCTGCAGTTTGCCGACTGCCAATCTTGAGATTTGTCAGCCAATTCCTTATGATAAATCTCTTTCTTTCTGTGTATACATCCTATCGGTTCTGTTTCTCTGGGGAATCTTGACGATACAGCCCTCGAATGGGGGTGGGGCCAGCCATCACCAGGCTTACCTGCTCTGGGCTGCAGGTGATAGGTGCTCAGGAAGATGCCCATTACACATGTGGACATGGTTTGCCATAGGTGGTGAACTTCCCAAACACTCCACTAGCCCCCTTGCGATAATTGACTCATCACTGGCAATCTGGTAGCCATTGAATGGTTTTTCCCCCAAAGCTGGGTCCTATGATCGGGGCCCCAGGAGAATGATGCAGGTTTCTACATTCTCTCATTTCTGTGCAATCACCTCCTACTCAGTATTCTCATTTTTAGGGGATAGTGATGATGTTTAGCCCAAAGAGAATGATGAATTTATATTAATGCTGTGCCTTCTATCTTGGGCACATCAGGAATTTCTAAGTGCCTCTGCCCTGTGTGGTGGACACGCGTGTGATTTTCTGTCCCCGGTGGACATTGCAAATGTGAAAGTGACCAGGGGTATTAAGATACGTCACTGGGTGCCTGGTTGGCTCAGTCGGTTAAGCATCCGACTTCACCTCAGGTCATGATCTCACGGTTCATGAGTCCGAGCTGACAGCTCGGAGCCTGGATTCTGCTTTGGATTCTGCGTCTTCGGCTCTCTCTGCCCCTCCCTCGCTCATGCTCTCTCTCTCTCTCAAAAATAAATTAAAAAAAATAGATACACCAAAGGAATAGACACAGAAAGCCAGATGAGACAAAGTACAGGCGTTCACCTTGGTACATGGACATTGGGTAATGTGTCCTTGAGTGGATGAATCAGAACCATGAATGGAAGAGGAAGGCCAAGGTGGGGGTGATAAATTCCAACTTCCTCCCAATTAAACGCTCAGTCTGGATCGTCAGTGCCTCAGGGACACTACAGCCAGTCTCCTGGTCTCCACGGCAAGCAAGCAGGTGCTGAGTAAGTGCTCTTGGCTCTTGTGTTGCATGAAGTCTTGAGAACAGGAAAAGGAGAAGGCTCCCATTTGTTACCATCTTGGCAGCCACAGTGGACCACAGACAGAGGAAGAAAGGGGTTGGGCTCAGGGGAGGGGCCTTGAAGTCACAAGCGAAACTCTGGGGTCTGATCCAACCTCCCCCCCCAAAAAAAACCAGAATCGATTTCATGGACTTCCATTCATGCATTCTGCAGACATCAAGTGGCACTTACTGAGGGCCAGGCCCTGAGCACGGGTGAGGGTACGCAGGAGTCCCCTCCCTCTCCCACTGTGGAAGAGCTGCTTTCTCCAGTGGTGAACAGCAAAGGAGAGGAGCCCAGAAACTAGAAGATCTGCGGTGACTGGCACACAGATCCATCTCCGCCCTCCCCTACATGGGATCTTGCCTCCCCCACCGACAGAGGGCAGTGGGGTGTTTGTTCCCCAGAGCAGGCCAGCTGCTGGCTTTGCTGCTCCCTTAGAGCCACCTCGGCCATCTCCGACCCAGGGGCTTAGCCCACAGGCAGCTGCGGTGCGTGGGCCGGGAGCAGGCAGGCAAGTGGGCAGGCAGACAGGCAGCAGGACACTCGAAAACTGTCTCTGGCCAGGGCTAGGTGTCTCCCCAGAGGACACGAAGACCACGGATATCGTCCCTCCTGCCTTTTGATGGTACCACCAAGGGCATAGGCAATGGGGTTGATTGCCACGGTGGGTTTGGGGTGTGAAGGAGGCCAGGCCGGGCTGCCCACTGTGCTGCCCCGTGTCTCGGGGCCACTCAGGGGACCATACCCACTGCCTGGGGGCTGAGGAGCAGGGAGGGGCCGGCCTGGAAGTGAGTGAAGCCCGTGTGCACTTGGGCCCTTCCTCTGCACCCCTCCCTCCCTCCTCTCATGCTCTGCCCTGCTCTTTCTCTCTTCAGATTTAGACATGGCTGGAGAGCCCAGGCCCGGCCCCACCCAGCCAGGCCAGAAGAGGCAGCCGGGCACAGCCATCTCCTGGTGAGTCTGTCCAGGGTTGCCCGCAGGGGAGAGGGGCTGCTTGCGGGCTTGTCTGGGGCTCTGGGTCCCCCTGGGATGGAACAAGGACCTCAGGAGTCCAGCTCAGGGAACTCACTGCGGCACCTGGGGGTTCCTTCTCACTCGGCCTCAGCTTTTGTCCATAAACTGAAGGAGATGACCCGTTCATTCCAAGGCTTCTCATCGCTGATGTCACCCAGCACCACCTGCTGACCGAGGCAGGATGCCCCCTCCTCCCACCTGGAGCCAGGGGGCATGGGTCCTGCCAGGGGATCCCCACCTTCATGGTGCTTGGGGGCTTTTTCCAGGTACAGATATTTGGGAAGTAGCAAATGGGAACTTCCCTGGATGAAATCTTGCCCCTAACTTGGGAAGTGTAAGAAAATGTTAAGGGGTGCCTGGGCGGCTCAGTCGGTTAACCATCCGACTTTGGCTCAGGTCTTGATCTCAGGGTTTGTGAATTTGACCCCAAGTCAGGCTCTGTGCTGACAGCATGGAGCCTGCTTCAGATTCTCTGTCTCCCTTTCTCTCTGCCCTTCCCCGACTCATGCTTGCTCTCTCTCTCCCAACAATAACAAAATAAACATTAAAAAAAAAGAGGATAATGTTAAGAAATCTTTAAACATTTTCAGAAAGGAGCTTGCCACGTTCTGCCAGCTAACGTGCCCTTTTCACAGGCGTAACGAGTGTCCCCTCAGCTGGGCATCTGTGATGGCCTCACTCAGCTCCTGGCCCTCCTGCGGGCATTTGGGTGGTTTCTGTCTTGCGGTGGAGGAGGCAGTGGGGCAGGTGTTTGCTGTTAGGAACAGCAGTGTGTAAATCCCCTGGGGCCAAAGTTTCCAGTCTCTTTTGGGTTTCTCCTTGCCTCATCTTCCTGGAAAGGAGATGGCGGGGTTGGGCTGGGGGCTGATCTGAGAAGTCCCTGAACCTCCAGGTTGACCTTGAGAGAGATTAAGCCAAATCTCTCCCTGTCAGCGTCAGCCTGAAGGTCTGTGTCACCCTGTGAGTGTGCCGGCGTGGGTGGCTTTTGCACTGCGTTTGTTTGGGGCTGATGAGTAGGTGTGTGCTCACAGGCAATGCGGTTTTTTAAACTCACATCTCTTCAGTGGAGCAGAACTGCATATGTGGTGTTGGTTTGCCTTGCATCTCATGTGATTCTGGGAGTTTGGTAATTATCACTGTCTGATAGGAGCAAAGTGGTTCTCTGCCATAGTTCTCTCATGTGCTTTTTTACCGTGGCCACTTATGAGGCCACTTTTGAGGCCTCCTTCACACCCCAAACTGACCATGGGAATCAACCCCATTGCCCCTAAGGGCCTCAGTTCTTCGCTTTGTCACCTTCGGATTTCCTGTCCTCCCCAACTACCTTCCCAGCCTGCTCTGACCTGCTTCTGCCAGCCTTCTGAAGGGTTTAGGTGCAGGAACAGGGGGGCAATGGGGCGTAATGGCAGCTGTCCGGCAGGGGCTCGGACTCCATTCAGAGGGGACCCCGAGTTCAAGGCCGGGGGCAGGGGTGACCTCCTTAAGTCACACATCCCCACTAGGGACTCCAGGAGGGAGAATGAAGCATTTTGCGGGATGGGGGGTGGGAGGCTGCCACTGGAGCCTCCTGGGTCCAGGGCAGCAGTGGGTGGGCAGCTGGGACTGTGGCTCTGGGCCTTAGGATGGTGCCCAGAGGAACGACAGGTTGGGGATGTGGTTCTGGCAGCCGCTGAGCTGCTGGATGACCTGTCCGTGAGAACTCGTCAAGTCAGGACATGTGACCTGAGCCTCCAAATGGAATTTCTCAACCTGTAGGGAAAGGCCTGTGGTGTAAGGATTGTCCCAAGTCCCCGCCCCCTGCCCTTGGCCCTGAGGACACAGGTGGTTTGACCTCTGCCCACAGCACCGTTCTGAAGGGGTGTTCTATTTCTCCTTTTGTGGGAAGCCCGGACTTGCAGACTGTAGCAATTAACCCAGACCAGAGGACAGAGCACGGAGAAGCCATGTGACCAGGCCACTGCCCCTTGGGGGAAAAGACTCAAGGGCAGTTGCCATCAGCCCTGGCTGATGACTGAGGGGTGGCATGGGGTGGGATGAGGGTAGGAGGGCCGGCACCAGAGCCCACCTTCCTTCAGGCCAAGAGGGACCCCGTAACTGCAGCAAGCACGACCGTGGGGCGCATGTGGCCTAACATCTAATTCCCAAACCCATCCTGTGTGTGTTTCAACTCAGGCTGCTCTCCAGTCTGTGCTAAGCAGTCAATGAAATATCATTCCTACACCATTCATTTTTGACTATGTCGAAAAGTCGTTGTAGGAAAAAAAAATGTAAGGGAGGAAAAGGTCAAACCATTGCATTGGCCGGGAATCGAACCCGGGCCTCCCGCGTGGCAGGCGAGAATTCTACCACTGAACCACCAATGCTGCTATGAGGGGTTATTTGCTGCGGAGACTCAGGTGGTCAGCCACAGGCTTCAGCACCGTGTCTGTTCTTCGTCAACGCTTCCGTCCGGTCTGAGGGGGCGGAGCTCTCCAGCCAATCCAAAAGGATCCAGAAGAGAGAATTTTCCCTGAGCAGTGGCGCCCGGCGGAGACGCATCAGCTTCAGTTCTGTCCTAGAATCCTAGCCCCCAAACCCCCAAGTCCCCAAGCCCCCAAGCCCTCCCGCTGGCTGGTTCCAAGCCCTCCGGAGGCAGCGCTGGGCGCGGGACCCCCACCCACCTCTAGCCCGACCCCCGGGGCTGCGCACGCGCCCTCCTGGCGCGCCGCTGTCACTTTCTCCTTTCTCCAAGGATGATCCTCCCACCACCGGAATCAGCAATCGGCATCCCTGCTGTGTGTCCAGGCCGCCCGTCCAGACCTCCTGAAGCCAGAAAGCGGAGGCGAGGATGGCCGGAAATTTCACTAACCGGCCTGTGGGGCGTCTCAGGATGAAGGGGAACTCCCTCCCCTCGCCCCCAACGTCCTTCATTCTGACCCAGTAGCCTTACAGGCCTCGCCCCTCGTGGGCTGGGCCTGAGCTGGGGACGCACAGCACCAGAAAGTTGTTTTAGAAGCTGTATTGCCGCTGCGTGCATCCGCTCCCCTGATCCTTATCCCCCGTTCCAGCCCCGGGTGCAGATGGCACCCGAAGCTCCTGTAGCTGTGTCCCCACAGAGCCTCCCTTGCCCAGGCGGGTGCTTAATTCTCTTTGCACCCATCTCCACATCCCTCCTACGCACCAATTCCCTGCCTGGAGATGCATGGTACATGAGAGAAGGGGGAGAGGCCGGGCAGCGAGAGTCTGGGACTTTCCAGACTCCTGCTCTCTCCCAAGGACTGGAGCAAAGAGGAAGGCCGCCTGGCCACAGCCTTAATCCTGCCTGGCTGGCCCTGCCAGTCAGTGCTGGGCCACATCCTGGCAATCCCAACCAAGGATTAAAGGCTCTCACACCCCCACTGTGGCTTTGGGCCCTGACTTAACTCTTTCCTTTCATCCTTTGCCAGACTACGATCCAGAACATCAGCTGTTCCTGGGTCAGGCAGAGGAACTTTTGGAGAGCCCTGATCTGGCCGGCCAGAAGGCTGCAGGCGATTGACCCCTCCTGCCCACCGGGGCCACCTGACAGATACCCCTTATTAGAGGCCAGACATGGGGAAGCTGGTTTGCTGTGTTCTCTCAAAGTGGCCTTGGTCAAGTCCCTAAGGCCTCTTCCAATGGAGAATTCTGGGATTCTAAGGAAAAGTTGCACACCTCAGTTTCTTCAAGTTAAATGGGTCTGGGAAAGGACTCTGGCCATGAAGAATGACCCCTTCCCCATTTGTCTCTGTTGCAGCAGCAGTAACTATGACCTGGACTACAAGCTGTACAGGGAAGATGTCCCCTACCGGTAGGTGGGTCTTGCCCCCTTGGTCCTCTGGGTAAACAGGTGGGGCTGGTTGGCCTGACTCCCTCTCTATCTTATCCCAGTAGCGTGTATGAATGCCAAAGAATCCCTCCACTCATTAACCGCGTGCCTGTCAAGATCCGGAGGACCCAGGTGGGCATGGGGATCAAGACCAGCTGCAGTCCCCACAAGGGCCCCAGGAAGAGCCACCTGCCCCAAGAGCAAATAAAGCGTGAGTGAAGGGGCAGAGCCTTCACCTACAGGGCTAGGAAAGAGCTGGGAGGACCTCGGCAGTGAGGGCAGGCCCGGGAGCATGGACAGCCCTGCCCTCTGCCTCCTGGGCCCGTGGGACACCAGCTCCGGCCCCTCTCCACACAGTCCAGACCGAGGAGCTGCACTCCATCAGGGGGGAGCTAAGCCAGATCAAAGCCCAGGTGGACCGTCTGTTGGAGACTCTGGAGCGCATGGACCAGCAGAGGGACCAGCTTCTGGGTCAAGCACCTTCAACTGGGGGCCCAGCCTGCACTCCAAGTGAGCTCCAGCTTTGCCCACTGCTGAAGGTGCCAGGGGGCATGGCACCTGGCGTCCTGCTTTCTATCTGCAGGGCTCCTTCCTGCCCTCCCCAGGGTCTGGTTGTCCCCATGGCTGAAGACCCTATGGCTTCAAGGTTGTTCTAGGACCTTCCCACCACTCAGCAGCTGTCTGGGGGCAGAGCAGTGTCCCAGTCCACCCCCATCTTGTCGTCTCAAGCCCTAGGCACCCTAGATCAGTGCCGGGCACCAAGCAGCCTCTCTGAGATCAGCCGGGACCTCCAAACCTGGCCACTAACTGGCGACTGTCCCTGAACAGGGTCAGAGGCCAGTGAAGAAAACAGGGCCCTGGTGAGTAAGAGGTCCTCATGCAGAAACACTGAAGCCAAGCAGGAGTCCAGGGGCCAGAGGCCCCATCCAGAAGCAGACAGCCCCGAGGACAGCACAGACCCAGAGGAGGCAGTGAGTGGCCCGGCACCTCCCCTCATCCTCACCCTCCCTGCGTTTGAGTCCTTGTGGCCTCCCTGTGAACAAGGGAGAGACTCGGGTTTGTGCGGGAGCCCACAGTGGTGGTTGAGGGGAGACATAGGACTTCTACCGCAGGCAAGGCCCAGAACATGGGCCCTGCACTGTGTTGTCTCCCCCTCTCAACTCGGGCTTGATGAGCTCAGCTGGACTAGGGGCCACAGCCAGGCAGCTGGGCCAGTTCTGGGCTGAAACACCATCTTCTCCAGGAAGCCGGGAGGCGGGCTTTGAGCACCACAGACATCACAGCTGTGCCTCAGGGCCCCACACCCCTTGCCTGAGAACCACCTGGCAAGCTTGTTAAAACCGATTTCTGCCTTTTCCCTGCCCCCACATCTTATATTGTACCGTGCTCCCTGGGGAAGCTGTGGCACATGGACCTTCCCGAATGGAGAACATCCAACCTGAGTCTGATAAGAGCCCTTTGTACAACATCAAAGGGCCCAAATGTTCCCTGACCTACCATATCCTCCTCCCTTATTGGTAGTCCCTGAGATAGGCCGAGCCCCAGGTTTGTTTGGGCCATCTCAACAGGGCCCAGGATGCCGGTGGAGGGGCTGGCAGTAATGAACTTCCCTTCCTCCACCTGTCCAGCTTTGCCCCTCCAACTGCTGGGCTCTGGAGGGCCATTACTGTTGCCCAGGCCTGAGTCACATCTGGGGAAAGACTGGGCTAGAGGAAGGGAATGTTTGTTTTGTCTAGGGGTTCTGGGTTCCCAGGCCTCTAGAAGAATCTCGAGGAGCACTGAGCTGCCCAAGCTGCCCAGAAAGAGATGTGGGGGTGAGGAGAGATGCTGGCAGACAGACCTCCCTTTCCCAGACACCCCATGGCTCTCAGTCCTCCTGGCCAGAGTCCTGCTTCTGTCTTTCTACAGGTGAAGAATCATGCATCAGACCAGGAGGGCAGTCAGTAGAAGAGTGGAACCCCTCCCGGCTCCTTCCCAGGCTTCCTTCCTTGCCTCGTATGATTTTTGGAAGGTCTCCTGGTGGCACCTGTGCAACCAGAGGCACCCGTTTTGGAATGAGGACAATGAAGTGGAAGCCTCTCCATAATGGTGGCTTTTGCTTTGGAGGCCAAGCTTCCAGACAGTCGGGGGCTGAGAGGGAGGCCTGCAACTGCCTAGCACATGCTCGCCATCCTCATGAGGCTGAGGCCCAGTCTTGCAAGGGGCAGTTGAACAGGCCCCTGCCTTGGGAGCGCCTCAGCCCCTCTGACTGCAAGCACCGCTTTGGCTGCTTTTCCCTCCTCTCCAGGTCCTGCCAGTTCCAAGTGTGGAGCATCCTGCAGCTACCAGCCCCGCTTTCCCAGTTCCAGTGATGCACAGGAAGATCCACTCAAGTTCTACAGTCCCCTTCCGGTCTTTAAGCTCCTCGGTGTGTGTCCCACATAACCCACCTTTGGTTCCAGACTGCCCACCCACCCTATGAAGCCCTCATTCAGAATAGGGGTATCATTTTTATGTCCTGTTTCTATCTTGTCTCTCGCTTGACACTGTGTATTTCAGACCTGCTCTGGAAATGCTGTAATGTCAAAGGGGAAAAATAAAATTTGTATTTTTCCCTGGTCAGGGGTTCTTGGTATGGTCTCCAAGCTTCATTCTGGTCCTTGGGCTGCCTTAGGTCAGGCCTTCCAGGAGAAGCTGAGCAAGCCCCGGACACACGCACGTTCAGAAGCTCCTACCAAGCCAGGGCACAGGAGCCACACAGGGAAGATGCCACTCTTGTGGTCACTCAGCTAGGCCAGCTCTGCCATATGGAATAATGGCCAGGCTGCATCTGGTCTCCCAACATCCAGAAGCTCTTACTCCTGGCAGTTTATCCGCCATCTCCCAGGAGCCAAGACTAGACGATAACAAAGCCAGCCTGGACCCCTACTTCTTACCAGCAGTGCAGGAGGCCTCCAGCTGTGCTGCTCTGCCCACGGCCAAGGAAAGGTGGAATCTGGTTTCCACCCAGAGCCAAACCCCTTTCTGCTACCCACCCTTGAGCTTTGGTCTTGCCCAGCACCAAACCAGAGGCCAGAGACTGCACCCAGAGTGCTCCTGGGGCCACACAACCCTCCCTACCCGTGCCACACCTTGGCAGCGGCCGCTATGGTGCTCAAAGGGGCAGCCTCTCCTTCTTCAAAGCACATTTCCCCACACCAACCCCAGCACCTCCTTCACCTTCAGCCGGTCTCTTCTGCTTATGTTGCTCTAAGGAACAGGACACCTTTATGACAATGCTGTCCCAAGCCCTTGACACCAGGGGCCCAAGACCACATTACATGCTCAGAAGAGCCTTGCTCCGTTAAGTCCGCCACTGACAAGAAGCACAACAAAAGACTTTTTCAGATATAAAGGAGTTTGTTTTAGCTCAGATATAAATGACAAGGCACAGCCCCCTGTCCACTCTCTCAAGAGCAGGCCAATTCTATAAAAGGGAGTCACCAGCTGGCCTGCATAGGGTCCATCCCTGAGAAGAGCTCCAAGCCCCGTTTTCCAGGCCAGTCCAGCTGAAGTCTTTTTCAACGTGGGAGTGAGGCCGCATTCCCAAGTTTCCTCTAATTGGTCGGAGCTGGGAAGCACCGGCTCAAGTAGAAACGTTTCTTTAATGAAATCGTTGCAACACAGCTGTCCAGTGCCATCAGTTCTGTGCACGCCTCCTCAGATCCTTTCTGGCCTCGGAGTTCTCAGCTCGGTGCAATCTGGAAGCTGTCGGCACAGGTCCTTTAGGGGACGGCGGCAGCTCGGTCCTTGGCGTCCGTCGTGGCTCAGGCTTCTGGTTCAGGACGGCGCGGCGGCGCTCCTCCGCCGGGCAGCCCGCACCAAGCACTGCTGCAGTACGGGATAGAGCCGCTGGCAGCCCTCGAGGCCCAGACGCACTGCCTCGGCCCAGCTCTCGGTCGGGCCGCCCTCCCCGCTGCCCAGCAGCCCGGCCACCTGGTTGAGCACGGGCATGAGCGCCACGGTGAGGCCGGCGGCGGCGTGCTCCTCCTCCAGTCGCGTGGGGTCCAGTAGCCAGGTGGGCGCCGGCTCCGGCGTGCGGCTCAGGCCGCAGCCCACCACCAGGTCGTACATCTCGACCCCCGCGTCGGCCAGGGCGAGCGCGGCGGCCGTGAGCGCGGCGGCCAGCGCCGAGCCACCGTCCTCCAGCAGCAGCGCTGACACCTCCAGCTGCGCGCGCGGGTAGCGGCCCAGGCGCACGGCCGGCTCCAGCGCCTCCTGCAGGGCCAGCGCCAGCTCTCGCTCCTCCCCGCCGCCCGGGGGCGCGCGGCGCCGGCGGCCGGCGAAGGGCGCGCGGCGGAAGTCGCAAAGCAGGCGGCCGCGCAACGCGGCCGGGGCCTCGCCGCCCGCCCCGGCCGGGCCGCCGCCGCGGTCGCCGCCCTCGGCCTGGCGCGGGCCGGACACGGCGCACAGCACCTTGGTGCCTCCCGCCTCCAGATAGGCCGAGCCCTTGGCCTGGCTCAGCAGCCCGGCGCGCGCATACACGGGCCGCAGCCGCGTCGGGTCGCGGGCTGCTGGCGCCTCCTCGTCATCGGCCGCGTACAGCTGCGGCGGCTGCGACTCCTCGGGCCCTCGGATGCGGCGGTGGTCCCCAGGCATGGCGGTGCCTGGAGCGCGAGCCGCTTCCGCCCGCCGACCTGGGCTCGCGCGAGGGCTCTTCCGCCCGCTTAAAGGCGCGCGCCCGCGCGGGGTCTGTCGGGATAGCGGCGGGTGACGCGGTACCGCCCCCTGCCGTCCTGGAGGGAGAATAGCGAGCGGAGCAATGCCCTGGGACCGCAGCAAGGACACGTGGATCTTGAGGGGTGAATGGATGAATAGATGGCGCGACCGGGCAGGCCTGCAGAAGTGAGACCTGGGCCGGCCTGGCTGACCTCTAGCCTCTAGGGCCAGAGCAATCCCAGGGCATAGGTCTTTGTCCTTTCACTTGTGAAAGTTATAGTTATTTTAATTTTGTGCTTATTTGTGTGACTATCTCACACATATTCCCCACTGCCTTGCCCCAAAATGATTCTTCTCTTTTGTCTTGGTCATTCCTGCCACCTTCAGTACCCTACCTGGAGTAATGCTTGTTGATGAATGGAACAGCCTCTCCTGCACTGGTTTGTGTAAACGCTTTGTATCCCTAGGGGTCCTCTGCAACCTCCTGCTGTGTGCTTCTCTCACACTCCAGGCTAGGACAGCTTCTTGCCCCCAGGCTGTGACAGCTAGCTTCTGCTGCTTCTCCCAGCATAGGCCTGCTTTCCTCCTTCTCCTGCACCAGCAGGACTGAGAGTGAACCTGGGGCCCAGGGCCACCTCTTGTACCCCAGGGACGTGAAAGCCAGAGCCAGCACAAACAAGCAGTACCCATAACCTTCCTGGCACACTTTCCAAACCCAACTATCCTCAGACCTGAGTGAAGAGATTCAGGACCAGGGCAGGTCCCAATCCTCACTGTATACCTTTGGGTCAGGAAACCAAGAATGATGGGTCAAAGAGGTGGTGGTAGGCAAGTGACGTACCCTAAATACCTCCTGTACTGGAGAACACCTCTGATCTCACACCCAACGACTCAACATCAAAAGGGAGGGACACAGGCCTAGGAAATGGAGAGCTTCTCCTATGAACTGCTTCCAGTAACCCCATGGCCCATCTTCTACTGAATGACTAATGCCTTTCTCCATCTCACCCTCCAGCCCCACGTTCTATGGGCCACCTCCACAAGTGTCTTCAGGTAATCCCAAATTTGGGCCATTCCCAAATTTCAGGGGTCTGGAGCTGGACTTGGTGAGGACCACAACCAGAAGCCAGGTGGAGGCACAGCATTTATTCGATAGATACCCAAGGAGCCACAGGCTGTTACACAGGGGAAGGTGGGGGTTAAGAGATCACATGGCATCATCAAGTATTGCACATGGTCCTTTTATTCTCTGCAGCAAAAATGATTCCTCCCTGTAGACCCACAACCTCAGGCCTACAAAGAACTCTATCTACAGACACGAGCATGACAGTGATAAATAGCAATCCTGGGGTAGTGGTTTTACACAGATGGCGCTGGTGTGTAGGGCTCAGGGAAGAAACCTAATGTGGGCACTGAGTCACGGGCCAGCTCCCAGGTGAGTTCCAGTTAGTGCTGGGTTAGGAGGGCAGATTCACGTGTCCTCGTGGCAGATGGAGAGCTGGCTGGACGGATGCATCGGGTGAGGGAAGGATGCTTCCCAGTGGAAGCTGCCCCTACCACTCAGTTCTTCACATCTCCCAGGCGGAGCTGGGCAAAGGAAGTGGCCAGTTGCAATGCCTCCTGCAGGCAGCCCACATTCTTGCCTGTGGCCTGAGCAGACACATCTTTGCCACCACCTTTGCCATCCATCAGGCCTGACACCTGCTGTACCCACTCACTGGCTTTCAGGCCCCTGTTGGCCGCATTCTGGAAGACAAAAAGGAAAAGTGGGAGTCAGGACAGAGGATGAGACTGAGGGAGACATGGAGAAGGGACAAAAATAAAAAGGATGGGGGAGCCACAGACACCCACTCCCACCTGCCTGGGTGCTGCTACCGATAGAGACCAGCCCGCAGCCAGGGTGAGGCACGCAGAGCGCAAAGCCGGGTATCAGCACAGTTACACACAGCCCCTAGGACAAGGCCTGAGGGTAGCGGTGCTGGAGGAGGTGACAAACAGGTGGCCAGGAGAATGGCCTTTTCTAACTGGTTGGAGCCACACACAAGGGTCTTGGCAAACAACTCTAAGAAGCAAGCTTCCTCAGAAAAGTTACCAATACCACGACAAACAGCACAGGGCTGCAGGGTGTGCTGACCTGGGGGACTTGACACAAGCACGTGATCTTGCCAGCTTCATTATCCACCGTGAAGAGCATGGCAGATGTCTGAGGGGAATGTGTCTTGAAGAGCTTCAAGGCTTCATTCAGGGCCTGTGGGGAAACCGGCTGTCAGGCCGTGGCCTCGGGAAGGGGAGCCACGCTCTCCACAGGGCAGCGAGCCTGTGGAGATCAGTTTTCAGAGCACCCCCGACTGCTACCCCCTCTAAGAGCAGGTGCTAGTCCCGGGAGACTCACGGAGAAGGCCCCAAGAACAAGGCCCTGCCCACATCTCTGGCTCTGAGGTTTGCCTTCCATCTCAGGAGCTGTAGCTCCACAGCCACCAGGTCTCTCCATGGCTCAGCCTAACCTCAATCCCAGAGAGCAGGCTGTCAGGCAACCACTCCACTCAGAGCCACAAAGCTCAGACTCCAGCCACCAGAGGGCTGAGGCCCCAAGAAGAGACAAGTAGTGGACAGGCACAGGGCAGCACGTGCAGTCCCAGCCCCTGCGTTGCCTTGGCTGAGGCGCCGTTCTCCATCTCCAAGATGACAAGGGGTTGGTTGGGGTTGCTGTCAATGAGCTGCTTTGTCTTCTCCAACACCTGCAAGGAAGTCCAGAAGAGAGGCCTGAGGTCAAAGGCCCAGACAGCGGTCTGCACAGTCTTTGCTGGGTGAATCATCCCGGCTCCCTTCAGCCACCAGCACTGTGGGACTCACTCGCTTCTGGACATCAGCTTTGCTAGCCCGGTCCAGGTCATCCATGATCTTCTTCAGGGATTTGAGATTCTCCCGGAATTCGTCCTTCTGCCACTGGGGGATGACTACGGTGGCCAGGGCCTGCAACGAGAACCAGAACACCACTGGGACCTGGACCACTAGGATGTGAGGCCCAAGTCCATCCCACCCTTCTGTCTTTCAACACCAAAGTCTTCCCTGACTACTATCTAGGAAAGTCTTCCCTGACTACTATCTAGGAGGAGAGTGAAAACAAAAAACAAAAAGGTATCCACTGGCCTTAAGACCAGGTCACTTTATGAGCAACTACGGCAGATGTAACAAGTAGGGCAAGAGAGAAAGAGGCAGATAAGGAGGGCTGGGACCCCCTATAAGCGCTGGTCCCTACCAAGCAGTGAATACAGCCTGTAATGGGCTCACAGGAAGCCCCCACCTATTAACAGACATGAGGAGACCTGGAAATAGTGGGTACCCACTCCCCCAACTCCCTCAACACTGCTGCCCACTCATGCTTGGAACAGGCTCTGCCATTGGCAATGGGGGCAGCAAGCAGATGCCAGGGGTCCACAGACCAGGATCCACGGAGTCTCCTTTGCAAGGCTGCCAGATAACAGCAGTCAGTTCAAGGGCCACTGGGAACCAGGATCTGAGAGTTCTTCAGGGAGTGTGTGATTTATCTGGCCTAGCACTTGGCACTGAGCAGGGCCTGAGGAGGGAGGCCGCACCTACCTCACCAAGGTCAGCGATCTCCCTCTGCACATCCTTATTTGGCGCAGTCTGGGCCTTCACTTTGGCCTCCATGACAGAGAGAGATTTCTTCAAGCTCTCCGCCTTCCTGAGGGCCTGCACAGAGACAATCAGAGTTGTAAACTCCCAGTCAGGTAACTTTCAGCTTCACTCTTGTCTGGAAACAACTGTGGCAACTGATGGCAGGCTATGGAACATCACATCCCCAGGACACCAGAAGTTTCTTGTCCTCCAAGGAGCATGTGTTGGCAGCCTTGTACCCCAGAAAAGAGCACCCTCCTCACCGGTCTGACCAGCAGAAAGGCTGCACTAACTCAGGCTCAGGAGATAAACAAGAACTCCTGAGTTAGGAGGCCTTCTCACCCCAATGAAATGATCAATCCTCAAGCTTCAGCACACATCAGGCACCAGCTACAGCCCCACCCCCAGGGCCACTATCCCTGTACACAGTGCATCTCAAACTAGGCACGTACCCTTAGGGAGATGGCAGGAAGTGGCTGGGGGCACTGGAAGCCACAGCAAAATCATGGTTTACCCTTCTAGACACAGATACGCTATGGAGCAAATAGCAGGATTTACATATATTTTTAAAGATCAAACACAACATAGCTAGGAAGTCTCGTGTGGTGGTGGCTTTCTTCTGCCAGATAGGAGTAACCAGAGGACATTTGGGGGGTAGCATTGTACTTCCAAATCTGAATGCAGCAGCTACAAAACCAGCTACCTAATTCACAGACTGGGCTCTTCCTACCTTGTTCGTATAAGCCACGAACCAGCCTGATGTGCTCACCTTCTGAGCTTCCGCACCTGTGACAGCAACAATCCTCCGGATGCCTTTGGCAATAGCTTCTTCACTCACAATCACAAAAGCTCCCGCGTGACTCGAATTCTGCAGGTGCCTGAATGGCAGAACATAAAGTCCGTGGTGACAAGAAAGCCCATGCATCCCGGTCCTTACCACATCTGCCCTTGGTGAGGACCTGAGGTCTTTCAGGTCCCAGGGAACCTCCCTCGAGGGGACAGTGGGAAGAGGCCCTTCAAGTTGACTTTAGGGTATGGCTCAGACAGGAAGCCCAGGAAAGTCTGGGGCTAAGAGCACTCCGACACTGAGCAAAACACCACCTTTCTGAGCTTCAGTTTTCTCATGTATAAAATGGGGATAATCTGGGGCTCCTGGGTGGCTCAGTCGGTTAAACGTCCCAACTTCAGCTCAGGTCATGATCTCACAGTTCGTGAGTTCAAGCCCCACACTGGGCTCTCTGCTGTCCGCACAGAGCCCGCTTCAAGTCCTGTCTTCCTCTCTCTCTGCTCTTCCCCTGCTTGTGCTCTTTCTCTCTCAAAAATAAATAAACATTTTTTTAAAAATACATTAAGTAAAACGGGGGATAATTCTCCCTCAGAGGACTACAATGAAAATCAAAGGAAATCAAACAAAAGTGCTTTGTAATCCCTAACACCCAACACAATGCTACTCTGGCAGGCTCTACATTCATTATTTTTGGTCCTCTTTGGAACATAAACTATATTCTTCTATCCCTGCCACTAGCTGAGAATATTGGAGGATTACCTTTAAAATCTCACCACAACCCTGTAAAAAGGTTTGGGGGTTTTAATTTTTTTTTAATGTTTATTTATTTTTGAAAGAGAGAGAATGCGAGGCAGGGAGGGACAGAGAGGGAGACACAGAATCTGAAGCAGCTCCAGGCACTGAGCTGTCAGCACAGAGCCCTATGCAGGGCTTGAACTCACAAACCGTGATATCATGACCTGAGCCGAAGCCGGACGCTTAACCGACTGAGCCATCCAGGTGCCACACCCACCCCCCACCCCCACCCCCCCACCCCGCCGTAAATAGGTTTTATTCCCCAATTGCTCAGAGAACTTCAAACTCTGAGTTCATGAACTTTCAGTCATTCTGAGAGAGTGGTATAAAGGCTTTGCACGCAGTTTTCTGTGCTCCAAAGAATGTCTAAGGAGGCATTAAAGCAGAGTGGGACTCATCTGAAAGCCTGATTCAGCTGGGCAGAGGAGGGCCAGGAATGTGGTGCCCCAAATCCCTACCCCTTCCTCCATATGCTCACCTGTTCCCTACCTGCCTGAGGCTAGCAGGAGGCCCGGGAGGGGCTCCATCATGACCTTAAGAATGTTCTTCTCGACAAGATTCCTGTGCAAGCAGGAGCTTCCCAGGCCACCACACCATCCCAAAATGACCCCAAGGGCTACAGCGGACTGCAAGTTGGAACAAACAAGTGCCTCTCCCAAGCCAACCTGAGCTGGGTTGGCTGAGCTGAGCAGAGCCTGACTCAGGGGCCCTGACACAATGGGGTTAACCCCCAGATGCTGCTCAAGCTGGCCAAGGAAGCTAAGTGAAGGCCCAGCGGTGGAGAAGAGCTAGGACCAGCTGGGGAACGTAGTGAACGCTCCATGGCCTTCCTGAATCCTGAATTCATAGGCCGCATTGTCAGGATCAGCCCAGGACACAAGAGCAAGCAACTATAAGTGTTAAGATTATGCTTTTCCCCAGCCTAGGAAGAATATTTCATCACAAACCCAGCAAATGTCAACATCAGACACCAAGGGGTTTGACAGGGGCACAAGACACTAAGGTTCTTGGGAGTGCTGTTTGGCAAGTACATTTCTGAGAACTTCATGCCAACCTTAGAAAAATAAGAGTGGGTCTAGCCTATTACCCACATCCTCCAAGGGTAGCACCAAATTAACCAAAAGTGAGTCCATCCACTGCTCCCCCTGATGTACTCACGTTCCCCCACAGAACTCAACAGAAGTGAGTGAGCCAGCAGGACCAGAGGGGTCATCCAACAGCTCGGACACTGGGACCCCAATGGAGACGACTCGCACAGGGTCAGGATAGGTTTCATCAAACACAGCCCGCAGGCCCTGGATGGCTTTAGCTGCTGCCAGGGGACAATCCTGGGTGTAGACAGGCTGCCATGGAAAGAAGACAGAAAAAAGCTGGGAAAAGATCTTCTCTGGAGGTGCAGCAGGCAGTGGCAGGGAAAGTGTGGCCTTGTGGTCTTGCAGGCAAGATTCTGGGAGTCTAATCCTGGCTCTACCCATCACGTGCCCTGAGCCTGCTGATACAAGGCACTACATGTAAAGTCAAGGGGATCAAAATGGGAATTTCCAATTATTTTGCTCAACTGTGAACCAAATCTTACATGGATGCACTACATATGAAGGAGACAAAACCAGAAGAGCTCTGATTGTCCCAAGGAGGGGGTGGAGCAAAAACCTCCCTCTGCCCCCTCCCCAGGGGCCCTAAGGCTGCTCTGCAGGATACCACTACTGCCCCTACACCCAGTGTGGCTGACAATCACTGCTTCAAACAAATGTGCAGGCTTGGCAGGGTATGTACAATAGAGGAAGGGCATATGTACTGCTGAGAAGGTTCCACGGAGGGAAAGTGAGGGAAGAAGCAAGGCTCACGACCCAAGAGCTTACACACACCTACCTTGGCTGCCTCAATCATCCCGTTAGCAATCTCTTCAGCCTCCTTGATCTGCTGGGTGGACATGGCTCCTTTGGCAGTGAAGTCAAACCGAAGGCGGTCAGGAGCAACCAGGGAGCCTCTCTGGTCAGCTTCCCCGAGCACAGAGCGCAGGGCGAAGTTCAGAATGTGAGTAGCTGTGTGGTTGCTCATGATGGGCCTCCGTCGGGGCTGTGAAGGGCAGAGGCAGCTGGTGGAGAGGTGTGCTAGTCATACCTGCTCTCTCCTTCCCGACTACTCGCATTTTTAGGTGGACACATGGCTGCCCAGAATAAGAGCTACATTTCCCAAACTCCCTTGCAGTTAACTGTGGCCATATGAATAAATTCCGGTCAGTGGGTTGTAAGCAGGTATGATGCACACCCTTAAAGGGAAGGAACATGCCCTCCCCTTGCTCTTTCCCACTGTCTAGAACAAGAGTTGGTAAATTACGGCCTGTGGGCCAAATCTAGCCTGTTGTTCATTTTTACAAATAGGTTTACTGGAACACAGCCACTCCCATGTGGTTACATATTGTCTATGGTGCTCTTATGCTACAATATCGTAAGTATATAGTTGTGATTGAGACCATATGGCTCACAAAACCAAAATTACTTACTATCTGGAACCTTACACAAAAAGTTTGCCCACTCCTAGCCTAGAAATGGATCTGATGGCTACCTTCTTGGACTATGAAATCAAGAGCAACATCCCAGTAATGATGATAGACAAACAAGCAAGGAATAGCTGGGCTCTATGATTTTGTGGGGCGGAGCCTCTATATCAGCTTGGACTTTGAGGTGAGAAACACATTTCTATCTTGTTTTAATCTACTGTTATTTTGGAGCTCTGTCACACAAACAAAACCTATTTCCTAATTAATACAGAATTTCAGGATCCTGAAGAAATATTTGAGGTTAATCTGGAGAAAGGCAATCCATGAAACAAGTCCGTAAGTCTCAACTAATATCACTGTCATCTGGGGTGCCTGGCTGGCTCAGTCAGAAGAGCATTTGACTTTTGATCTCAGAGTTGGGAGTTCAAGCCCCACGCTGGGTACAGAAGTTACTTAAAATAAATATATAAAATTAAAATAAATAAAATCAGGGGTGCCTGGGTGATTCAACTGAGCATCTGACTCTTGATTTCAGCTCAGATCATGATCCTCAGGTCATGGGATCAAGCTCCACAATGGGCTCTACACTGAGCATGGAGGCCGCTTGAGATTCTCTCTCCCCGTCTGTCCATCTCCCCTGCTCACACTGCTCTCTCTGTCTCTAAAATAAGAAATAAATAAAATAAAAATCACTGTCACCTGACTTGGGAACATACACATTTAATAACTTGCTGCTGCACCCGTCATAAAATATATCCTGCACCCGATTTATAATAATCTACTTACAATTTCACTTAGGAGTAACAATAATGATAGACCAATTTAAAGCCAAAGGAGATGAATACTTTTCATAATGTGTATCAAATCACCATGATGTACACTTTAATATCTTAGAATGTTATATGTCAACTGTACCTCAATAAAGCTGAAATTTAAATTTAAAAAAAAAAAAAAAGGAACAGGATTACTAATCAGGTCTAGTGCCAACTAGCATAACACAACTCACCTCATCAATAAACAGCCGGACCTGGTCCCCCACTCTCAGGCTGCCGTAGATGGTCCCGATGTGCAGCACGTACCCTCCTCGCACCTGAGCATTCTTCACTGTAAACTCTGTTTTCTAAAAGGAGTCCAGGAGACCAGTAAGTAAATAAATCCAAATCTTATATATTTTTATATATAGTACATCCTACACACACATTCTCTAAGACCCTCCTTACTAGTGTATATATACCATTATACACACGTTGCACCGTTAATACCGTTGTACTTATTGTACATATACACGTGCACTATTATACACCAAAAACTAGTAAGGAGAAACCTCATTAAAGTGGAGCCAGGGAGCTAGGATCAGGAGCAGTAATCAATTTCAGAAAGAACTGTCAATTACAGACCCAACTGGGAATCCTCAACAGGAAAGAACCATCAATTACAGGCCCTAACAAGGGAAGATGCACATTGCATCTCCTGCAAGAAATCAACTACCCCTGTAACTCTGCCAGTGAGAAACCATCAACACGCCAAATTCATGATTTTCTCTCATGGACTTTCCTTTAAACAACCGCTCCCAACTTCTTCCTCCTTCTTGTCTATAAAATATCAGTTCCTCTTCTTTGTTTGTTGGACTTGCCTATGGTTTTGCCACAGCTTGCATGTCCCAAGTTGCCATTCTCTGCTATTCCCCAATAAACTCACTTTTCCTGGTAAAATAATGGTTTTGTTTTTAAGGTTTAACAATACCTATATTTACCATTTAAATATACAGACCACTTTATATATGTGCATATATATGCATATATATTCACAGATACATAGATGTTCCCTTTAGGAGAATCTTAGGGAATTTAAAGCCATCATAAGGAACTTCAAGCCCATGAGACTAGGAAACTCATCCAAGATCACAGAGTCTGCACTGGCAGAGCTAGAGGCCAAGGTTTCTGCAAGATGTCTGCCCTCTTCTTATTCATGAGGAAAGCTGGGAGGACCCAGGATCAACCAAGCAGCCTAACTGCAGGGATCCTGCTAAGAGGGGACCTAATGGCAATGAAGTCAGTGGTACGAGAGGCAGCTGCCTCAGCTTCAGAGACACTGACAACGGACTGCAACTCAAAGACTGGTCATGTCTGCTCCGCAATGCCAGGATTATGAGGAGCCAGAAAAGCAACACTGCGTCCAGGCCCAGCCCTCGGTTGGATTCCCCTTCCTGGCTGACAAGGAAGAACTGTTTGCTCACGTCTTCGCCGCTGTCTTCAACCTTCACCAGGTAGCCTTCATCATAGATCTGCCCTCCTTGCTCAGCATAGAAACAGGTCTTGTCCAGCACCACTCCACACTCCTGGCCCGTGGACACTTCTTCCACGAACATCTTATCCCTGCGCAGAGCCATCACTGTAGCCACTGCACTCTCAAATGCTGCACAGAAAGGGGAAAACAGGGTCAATGACTTCATTCACATGCTCTTAGCTGGCTTTTGCTCGATTCTATTTCTCAAGCTCTCCTTAGGTCCTAAGTGTCTAATTTTATTTTACAAGCAAGCCCATTAGACTCCACAAAAGGGCTTCACACCAGGGAATATAACACCAAGTAGGGTGACCCACTGTCACAGGGAATAGGTAAATGGGACTGAGGAGTTTCCAGGTAAAACTTTGATAGTTCTGGTCACTCTAACTCTGAGCTACTGAGCAGAAACCTAGCAAGTCTGGTAAGTATTTAGGAGTAGTAATAAATCCCCTACTCCCAAGGTCAATTCACAAAAAATGTATTCATTTTGTGGGCTTGCCTGGATACATTTAGGTATCTCTGCTGGAGCAAAAAAGAGGAACTATGTATTACCTGTTTATTTCTTTTGATTTCGTAACTTTAAAATGCCACTGTCCTGATGCAAAATTCAACAGCCACTAAAGGCTGTATCAGTGGCCATTTCCTGGTTTTCTGCAGGGTGTTACAATTAGAGGAAACTGGGTACAGGGGACAAGGACTGTCCCTGTAAATGTTTCCACAACTCCCTATGAATCTATAATTATTCCAAAATAAAGAGAAAATTAATCACCAAGGGACTCTAGTATAAAATCACAGAGCAGGGCTACACAGCATGACAGGAGAGGCCATAATAGATATCCTCGGTTCCTAATCTGGATGGAGACCCCTCTCAAAAGCTACCCGAGGTAAGCACAGTAAGCAGAGTAACATACCATAGCTCCCACTGGAATCCGAATGGTAATTATACTTCGGGGAATCATCTGTTGCTTCCAGACCCTTCTCCCTGAGCTCTTCAATAGCATAAATGTCCAGCATAATGAGATCTTCCGCACCAGCTCCCTTGCCCTGTGATTTCAGCTACCAGTATGAGAAAGAAACAGAAGTTGCCTTAATGTGGAAAAAAAGAATTCTGAAGGACTCAAAAATCGCTAAACTAGGGGCGCCTGGGTGGCGCAGTCGGTTAAGCGTCCGACTTCAGCCAGGTCACGATCTCGCGGTCGGTGAGTTCGAGCCCCACGTCAGGCTCTGGGCTGATGGCTCAGAGCCTGGAGCCTGTTTCCGATTCTGTGTCTCCCTCTCTCTCTGCCCCTCCCCTGTTCATGCTCTGTCTCTCTCTGTCCCAAAAATAAATAAAAAACGTTGAAAAAAAAAAATTAAAAAAAAAAAAAAATCGCTAAACTATGCTCAATATAAAGCTCCGGAACAGAGTTTTTCAATCTTGGCACTACCGACACTTGGAGCCAGGGAATTCTTTGCTCTGGGGGGGCTGTCCACTGTACGATGTTGAACGGCATCCCTGATCTCTACCCACCTGACACTGGTACCATCCCACCCTCGGTTGCAAAAACCAAAAACTGTCTTCATACATCACTACCAAATATCCCCCTGGGCTGGAGAGCCCCTACTTGACACGCAGTGGTCTTGGGAAAAATAGACTTTCAAAGACTTTAATGGAAGGAACCCTTGTTTGCTTTGCAGCCAAGTCCTGCCTTGTTTCGTGCTGGGTTTTCTGCTCACTCCCCAAGTTCTTTACCTGGGCCAGTTTCCTCTCCTCTTCAAATCCATCCATATCTACCACCAGGCCCTTCTCTTCAGCAATCAGTCCAGTGAGATCCACTGGAAAGCCATAGGTGTCATAGAGGAGCCACGCAGTGTCCCCTGCACAACACAAAAGAATTGTGTAAGAATGATGCAGACAGAGGCACCTGGGTAGCTCAGTTGATTCAGCGTCCAATTCTTCATTTTGGCTCAGGTCATGATCTCGAGCTTTGTGAGTTTGAGCCCGGAGTCATGCTCTGTGCTAACAGCGTGGAGCCAGCTTGGGATTCTCTGTCTCCCTCTCTCTCTAACCCCTCCCCTGTGGATGAGTGCACACGCGTGTGCTCTTTCTCTCTAAAATAACATAAAAAAAATAAAAAAATAAATTAAAAAAAAAAACGACATAGCCTCTTCCTTTTCATCCCAAGCCCTTCCCAAAGGATGCGGGCAGTGACAAAAGAATTGGAGACAAGGCAAGTTAGTATTGGTTCTGTGCACTTGTCAGAAAATCCATCAAATCTTTCAGAATTGACCTGGAGGAACCACAAGAGGTCTCCTAGTAAAAGTTCTGTTTCTTTTTTTTTTTCTTTTTTTTTTTTTTTAACGTTTATTTATTTTTGAGACAGAGAGAGACAGAGCATGAACGGGGGAGGGGCAGAGAGAGAGGGAGACACAGAATCGGAAGCAGGCTCCAGGCTCTGAGCCATCAGCCCAGAGCCCGACGCGGGGCTCGAACTCACGGACTGCGAGATCGTGACCTGAGCTGAAGTCGGACGCTCAACCGACTGAGCCACCCAGGCGCCCCAAAAGTTCTGTTTCTTAATCTGAACACAAGTGTATTCAGTTTGTGGAAATTCATCAGGCTTTCCCCTTGTCCATTACACTGAAATAAAAGGTTAAAAAAATAAAGTTTTTTTGAATTAATTTTCCAGTCTAGTAAAACACAAAGCAAGTTGCAAAACAGTATATACCATATGTTCCCATTTTTGCTGGAAAACACACACACCCCTACATACGTTTGTATGCAAACAGATAAAAGCTCTGAATAGTTATACAACTCTTAAGAATCGTTACTTCTGAAAAATGAGTTTAGGAAAAAGAATCCTCATTTTTTACTTCTGTGTTCTTTAAATACTTTGCCACAATAACATAATACTTTTACAATTTTACTGTAAACACCATTTTATACCAAAAGCAGCGTTATCAAGCTATCCACAGCCCTTGGAGACACAGACTCCGCTGTCATTTGTGAAAAAGGGCTTGCCTCTGCTGGAAAGATGAACCAGGCTGGATGAAAAAAGGAACAAACTGGTCCTTACCAGGAATGGTTTTACAGTCTCCCAGGCTCTGAATTTTCCTGTCCAAGATACGACGCCCTCTGCTAAGAGTCTTGAGAAATTGCACTTCCTCTTCATTAATGATGTCCTTCACCATATCTGGGTCCTTCTTTAGCTCAGGAAATGCATCTCCCTGGCAAAGAGGAAACAGAGATGTGGGCACAACAAAGACAGAGACCATTCTATGACCCCCCCCCTAAAAACTCTCATTAGCAGTATATGATTTCTCACCCCATCCCTCTAAGCTGTGTGCATTAGGAAAAAAGAGGTAAGCAGGGAGATATACCTACCAAGGACTGGACAACAACATCTACTAATGTGGCAAAGAAACCCCTGCAGGCGTTGAGTTTCTCGTGGGAATATCGAACAGCCCGGCGGAGAATTCGTCTCAACACATACCTGTAAGAGGCAGAAGCCCATCTCCTCTAGACAACCTTCCCAGCTAAGCATTTTGTAATGGAGCTTTTGGAATTCTATCCAAAGCAACATGACCAGCTTTTTGTCTTTCTTTTCCAGAGACTTTGTTTTATTCTAAGACTGCTTCTTTTATGTGCCAAGGTCATTAACACAGTCCAGCAGAAAACTTGGGAATATACCCACAAATATGCATTAAGGGTGACCTGAGGTAACCCCAGTTTGTTTTTCTACCACATTCTGCTGACCCAGAAATGGAGGCAGGTACAACCCAGATGGCTGATGCCCACAATTCCAAGTCCTCCCTGTCAATAATAAAGCTGTCCAGGGCCAATCAATACCTACCCCATCCCACCTTGCCACTATCCTATCAGACAGCCTGAAATACAATCTTGACCACATCTTGTACTTAGCACCAAAGATTTAATATAGTGGCAACTCTGTAATGTTGAGCCAGAGCTCTCTTAATCCATAAAAAACATAAAGGGACCCCTCCAACTACCGAAATGACAAAGAAAACAATAATAAAGTACGGCTTTCAGTTTCACAGGGAGTCATCAAACTCACAGTGGCAGTCCTAACCCTGTCACATGTGTAATTCACTCACCCCCGCCCTGTGTTGTCAGGTCGACCACCATCCGCCAGTGCCACGGTGATGGTCCGGGCATGGTCAGCCAGGACCCGATAGGCCATATCGATCCCATCGGCATCATCAGCACCAACCTTCCCAGTGTATGGCCGGGCACCTGTGCCCTACAGGTAAAAACCAGGAGGCAGCTCATTAGGAAGCAGAGCTTCTGGCACTGCCTTGCGCCAGAAGGTTCTGAGAAGACTGAGTGGGCATTAAGAAAAAGGCTGGCCCTCTTGCCAGACTTTATAACACCAAGAAAGGTGACAGCAGGAGTAAAGAGCCTCCAGCCAGGCCCCTGCACTCAACAAACTACACCACCTGGTGCTTAGAGCCTCAGGTGATTAATGATTAAGTTGGCAGGTGGTCACAGGGACCCTTAGCTGGCAAATCACATGATTATTTTATCTCTGAGAGTACTGCTAACTGTCCAGCCTAACAGCCCAGCCTCCAGGGAAGTTTGCAATGTTTGCGATAGGACCAGTACCTTCTGAATGGCCTCAAAGTAAGGAACAAAAAGGTCAGTGTCATAATTGGACATCTTATTTTGCAGCACAGACACCAGTCGCTCCAGGCCCATCCCCGTGTCAATGCTTTTCTTGGGAAGAGGTTTCAAAATGCCATCGGTTTCCCTGCATGATCCAGAGAAAAAGGAAGTTGAAACAAGCACTCTTGGGTGCCACCCCTCCCTGCTGGCTAAAACTCATTTACAGAAAGCACAGATGGCAGGCTGTGACTATTTGCCACTATCCTCTGCCTGGTTTGGTGGGAGGAGGGGAGTAGAGGGAAAAAGGGAAGAAGTAATCAGGGGTCTATTACAGAGTAAGGTGAGCTTCAAGGAAATGAGCTTTAACACAGCAGTGCAAATTACCACAAAAATGACATTACAGGAATAGTCAGTCCTTAAGCAGGTACTATGTGGAATAAAACTAGTTTATAAAAGATTAGATCTCTGCTCTGTTTCAGAGATCAGAGGGAAAACCTCAAAAATAAAATCTAAATAAATAAATAAAGTCATCAGGCTCTCCTGATGCCTTTAGTGCCTGCTTTAGCTCCACTCCACTGTCCCGAAAGATGAGGATGAGAAGACAGCCTTGTGCTCTAAGTTCCTCTTTCTCTATTTGGCTTGAGGAAAGGCGTTGCTATTAGCAGATACAGTCCAGGACCCCAAGGCCACCTGTTATACTGGATGAACACAAGGTTCCAAATCTCCAGCACATTGGGGTCATCTTGGTTGACGAGGTGTGCAGCATCCCGACCACCAATCCGGTCATAGTGGATCTCACTGCACGGACCACAGGGGCCTGTGTCACCCATCTCCCAGAAGTTATCCTTCATGTTGCCAGGCAGGATTTTGGAGTCATCCAGCCTGCGCAGAGTGGTGAAGACAAACACAGTTACAACCAATGACAAGGATTCTGCCCAGACTTGCACCCACCATGAAAAGACCTTATGCGTTTCTATTAAAAAAAAAAAAAAAAAAAAAAAAAGACCCACTCTTTGGCAATTACTAAGGCTGAGCCTGAAGATGCAGAACATGACTCTTCTCAAGAGTGACTACAATAGAATACAAAATACACATAGGCTGCCATCATAACTACATAAAAATAAGCAGAGGTATGGATAAAGCATAGGAAGGAACACATAAAAATGAAAACATCCATGCTGAATATGATCAGAATTTAAGCAAATCTTTTCTTTGCAAATGTTCCTTTGTTTTAAAAACTGAAATGACTTTCCTGTATGACAGTTATTATAAGCATTAAAACACCGGGGCGCCTGGGTGGCTCAGTCAGTTAAGTGTCTGACTTCGGCTCAGGTCATGATTTCATGGTTTGTGGGTTTGAGACCCACATTGGATTCTGTGCTGACAGCTCAGAGCCTGGAGTCTGCTTCGGATTCTGTGTCTCCCTCTCTCTCTCTGCCCCTTCCCTGGCCGTGTTCTGTCTCTCTCTCAAAAATAAATAATAAACATTAAAAAATAAAAATAAAAAAAAATTAAAACCCTGCTGAGAAAACAAAACAAAAAACCCTGCTGAGTATTTCAAGCCATCTCTCTAGGCCCCAACGTAGTCAAGTCTTTCACCCTAAGATGATACCGAAAAGAATTTAATAAGATCAAAATATTTCTAAAATACTGGACTCTGCTGAGAGCCACTAGATAACAGTGCACTCAAAAGAGATTGTGCTTGCAGAGGTGCCTGGGTGGCTCAGTTCGTTAAGCATCCGACTCTTGATCTCAGCTCAGGTCATGATCTCAGGGTCGTGAGTTCAAGCCCTGCACTGGTCTCTGCACTGGGCATGAAGCCTCCTTAAAAAAAAAAAAAAAAATGACTGTGCTTGCTTGACAAACAGAGTCTGGACATACACAAGCCAAGCAAAACAGGACTCCAAAGTCAAGAGTAGTATGTAAGGTTCCCATGCATTACTGCCCAAAATGTCCCAAGTACACTTAGAACATAACGTCTAACCAAGTAGGGATTTCAGACCAAGTACCAGGGGAAGCTGGGTTGGAATAACATATGTAGAGTAAAAGTAATTAGTTAATAAATGACAGAATGAATGAAACAGAGAAGTGGCACTAGTTAAGCATGGTAAAAAGCTATGCCTCTTTTTTAAGACTTAAAGTAAAAGAATAAAAAAAATGAGAAAAAGACATAGGCATGCCAGCTATCTACAGGAGGTATGTCACCCCATTTTCAGATTCCTCTTGATGTTGCACCTCATAAGTCCTATTAAGTTCAAAGCGTAGAATACATACTGCTCATCTGTCACATCAACTTTCATGCTCCGTGATTTTTCTTTAGAATTATATTACGTTAAAGGGGAAAAAAAATAAAATAAAATAACCCAGGCACCTGGGTGGCTCAATCAGTTAAGTGTCTGACTTCAGCTCAGGTCATGATCTCACAGGTCATGAGTTCGAGCCCCACATAAGGCTCCAAGCTGATGGTTCAGAGCCTGCTTGGGATTCTTTCTCTCTCCCTCCCTCTCTCTGCCCCTTCTGTGCTCTCTCTCTCAAAATCAATAAATAAAATAAACAAACAAACAAACTTCCTTTGTCCTCGATCTGTTTGAGTCCATTCCATTTCCATAAGAAATAACATGTTTCATATGAAGAAAACCAGTGTGTTGAAAAAAACACACACATATACACAGGGTGACAGAAATACAAACAAATGCCTGGAAGACTATATACATGGGGCATCAAACTATTAACACTGATTAATCTTAAGGATCTTCTATTTCCTATTTTTCACATTTCTATGTACTGTAGTGTGAATTTTTACAACATATGCACTATATGCACAATTTCTAAAAATATATAAAAAGCAAAACAATGAGAGACTTATATATACAGGCTTTGAACACTGGAATGATCAAGTAAATCTAGTAAGAAGCGATGAATGCACCAAAGAAGAATTGCTCCCAGTCACTCCCCACTCCCCCTCAAACTGCACAGCCCAAAACTGGAAAAGGCAATGCACTCCAAGACCTAAGACCTGTCTCTGGCACTGAGTCAGGAATCACTTTATTCCTCCACACCCTCAACATGTGAGATGCGTTCCTACCCCAAGTTTTGCCAGATCTGTTTGCACTCCAGGTCTGGTTCTAAGCCAGCAGCTTCATCCCCACCAAAGTAAGTAACGTAAAGTCTTTCAACTGGAATGCCAAACTCTTGGGTGAGAAGCTCCAGAGCCATCTTACATGCCAATTCCTACAAAATAACAAAAAGAAGTATGTGTCGTGTGGCCAAACCAAAACCCATTTAGTATGAGTAGGAAAAGTCCAGATCCTTAGGAACACAAATATGAAATTATAACACCTTCACTGTAAACACAGCCAAATTCTGGATCAATTTATAGGAGACACCCAAATGTAAATTGAAATCAAATGATAGGCACTGCTTCCAGGAAGTCTTAGTATTAATAAATGCCCTTCACTCCTGAATCTCCTGGATAATGACACTTCATATCTTAAAACAAGCAAAATTAGAACCAATTTCCTTCAATGGAAATGACCATTTCACTCAAAACCCCAAACTGATCTCCTTTTTGAGCTTACCTTAAAATAATCTCCAAAAGACCAGGAGCCCAACATCTCAAAGAAGGTGTGATGATAGACATCCTTGCCCACATCATCGAGATCATTGTGTTTGCCCCCAGCCCGGATGCATTTCTGGGTATTGGCAGCTCTGCTCAGCTTTGCCATCGGGTGAGATGGGTCAATAGTGTTCAGAAAGATGGGTTTGAACTAAAAAAAAAAGGGGGAACATTTCAACCTTTAAGGAGCTGCAGCTCTATCAGGCTGGCAGGAAGAAACCACACATGAACTGTTCAGTTTGTAATTTAATTAGCCTGGAATAGGGAAAATTCTGAGGCAGGTGGCCTCACAGGGCTGAGATAGAGGCAGCTGATCTTGAAGCAGCTTGTCCCTGTCCTAGTTCTCTAACGGTCCCAACCACTGCCAGTAACACCACCTGCACAAGGAAAAGGCCTCCTGGATGTGTGATAACAGCCAGAGGCTGATGTAGGGAAACCTGTGCTTCCTCACAAGTCTCTAGTGGTCAGGACTTACATCTTTCTGGAATAACTTATTCTAAAACTGATGTGCTGGGGGTGCTGGGCTGGCTTAGTTGGTAGAGTGAGCGACTCTTCATCTTCCCCGTTCAAGCCCCACATTGGGCATACAGCTTACTTTAAAAAAAAAAAAGTCAGCGAGCCAGTGTGGCTCAGTTAGTTGAGCATCCGACTCTTGATTTCAGCTCAGGTCACAATCCCAGGGTCATGGTGTGGGACTGAACCCTGCATCAGGCTGCACACTAAGTGTGGAGCCTGCTTAAGATTCTCTCTCTCTCCCTCTGCCCCTCTCCTTCTCTCTCTCTAAAATAACATTGAATAAAAAGAAAAAAAGAAGAAAAATAAAAGAGTACAAAGTGATGTGCTGGCTCAATAGTAAAGGTGATAAGGGAGAAAAAAATGGAGACCTATTAAGGGAGTAAAATCAGCACATTTAATGAATGACTGGATGTTTAGACAGAAGATATTATTTGCCCTGAATATTTATCAAGTTATAATTTGATGTATCATTGTTATGTGACTTAGTTTTATTTTCCCACTAGACCTGTCCAATTTGGTAACCACTAGTCACTTGTTACGTGTAAACTTAAATTAATTAAAATGAAATAATTAGAAACTAATTAGAATTTTTAAAAACAAAAAAATTCTGTTCTTCGGTCACACTAACTCAATAATCATGCATGGGGGCGCCTGGTTGGCTCAGTCAGAGGAACATGCAACTCCTGATCTTACGGTTGTTAAGTTTGAGTCCCACGCTGGGTGTAGAGATTACTTTTAAAAATAAATAAATTAAAAATCTAAACAAATAATCATGCATGGCTAGGGGCTACCATATTGGGCAGCCCAAATATAGAACATTACTATCACTGCAGAAAATTCCATTAGACAGTTCTGAACTAGACCATGAACTCCTTTTTTTTTTTTATGTTTATTTATTTTTGAGAGACAGAGCATGAGTGGGGGAAGGGCAGAGAGAGAGGGAGACACAGAATCCGAAGCAGGCTCCAGGCTCTGAGCTGTCAGCGCAGGGCCCAACACAGGGCTTAAATTCATCATCTGTGAGATTGTGACCTGAGCTGAAGTCAGACACTTAGACTGAGCCACCCAGGTGCTCCCAGACCATAAACTTCTTAAAAACAATAACTATTATTACTTATCTTTGTATATCCAGCACCTAGTCTAGTACCTGAAAAAGGGCAGATGTATAATAAATACTGTTTCAAAATATTATAAAGAAAAAAAAGAAGCAAAACAACCATTAAGACATCTCTGATTAAGGGGCGCCTGGGTGGCTCAGTCGGTTAAGCGTCCGACTTCGGCTCAGGTCATGATCTTGCGGTCCATGAGTTCGAGCCCCGCGTCAGGCTCTGTGCTGACAGCTCAGAGCCTGGAGCCTGCTGTGTCTTCCTCTCCCTCTGTCTCTCCCCCACTTGCGCTCTCTCTCTCTCTCTTAAAAAAGTCAATAAACATTTAAAAAAAAAAAAAAAGATATCTCTGATTAAGAGACAGTACAGCACAAAAATTAAGCAAATGACTACCTAGGCTCAAATCCACACTCCAGCACATACCAGCTATGTCAGCTTGGCTATTTACTTGAGCTGTGAGTGCTTCAGTACAGAGTGAGGATCAAATTAGTCAACATACATAAAAGACATAGATCAGTGCCTGGCATATAGTAAGTGCTACATGGAGGGGAATAATCACTGTTATTCATAGAACATTTAGAAACACTGAACTCTCATGGTTCTTTTCCCAAGTATAGTCAGCACATGTGGGAGAAGACAAAACCCATGCCTAGGAATGCCTGAGTAGAAAAGAACCTCTCCAGTGTTCCAGAAAACCAATCACCTTGCAAGTCCACATAAAATCAGTGCCCCCATCCCAAGTGTATACAAAAGATTTACACATATAATTGAAAACCTGTATAATTTCATAGTTAACGTTATACAAGATGGAAAATGTTCCCATTGCCTCTAACTTTCCATGCCAGGAAAGAGACCAGAAAGAAAAGAAAATGTCAACTTATCCTTTACCCAGAGTGAGACACATTCTAAGGGCCAGTGGGTACACTGTGTTAAGCAGGGCTCCAAAAGAACCACCAAAGGAAAACCCTGAGAGCACTATCTAACCTGAATCCACTTCCATAATCAGCCTGGTAAACAGTTTTCAACATCACAATAAAGCTTTCAAATGATCTTTTACATTTTATAGTTCAATTGTCCCAAACATAAATCCTACTAAGAGTTTCTTCAGCAGTGGATCTAAACTGGCATCAGTGGCAGCAGCTTCAAGAAAGAGTTTTTAAAAAGTCAGTAAAGCTGCATGGTTCAGAATGGGAATGAATGCAAAGCTTTGAAAGAATCGTGAAGAATTTATTAAAAAAAAACAACAAACAAGGATAATGGAGGATTGAAGGAGAATGACAATAGCTGAATTAAAAAGTCTCTTCAGAGCTCAGCAAGATTAACCTAGCCAATGACTAATAAAACCCAGCTTTTTCCTTAGCAGAAAATAAAAGCAAGACTTTACAGACTAGGGGCGCCTGGCTGGCTCAGTCCATAAAGCATGTGATTCTTGATCTCAGGGTCAGGAGGTCAAGTCCCATGTTGGGCATTGAGCTTACTTAAAAATATAAATAAAGTGAGGGCGTCTCAGTGGCTCAGTCAGTTGAGCCTTCAACTCTTGATTTTGGCTCAGGTCATAGTCTCACAGTCATGAGATTGAGCCTAGAGTTAGGCTCCATGCTAGGCATGGAGCCTGCTTAAGATTCTCTCTCTCCCTCTCCCTCTGCCCCTCCCCTTGCATGCATGTGCTCTCTCATTGTAAAAAACTAAAATAAATAGGGGTGCCTGGATGGCTCAGTCTATTAAGGGTCCAACTCTTGGTTTGGGTTAAGCTCATGATCTCACGGTATGCAAGTTCAAGTCGCACATTGGGCTCTATGCTCACGGCACGGAGCCCGCATGGGATTCTCTCTCTCCCTCCCTTTCTCTCTCTCTCTCTCTCTCTCTCTCTCTCTGCCCCTCTCCCTCTGGCTCTTTGTCTCTCTCAAAAATAAACAAACATTTTTTTTTCAATGTATGAAATTTATTGTCAAACTGGTTTCTATACAACACCCAGTGCTCATCCCAAAAGGTGCCCTCCTCAATACCCATCACCCACCCTCCCCTCCCTCCCCCCCCCCATCAACCCTCAGTTTGTTCTCAGTTTTTAAGAGTCTCTTAAGCTTTGGCTCTCTCCCACTCTAACCTTTTTTTTTTTTTTTTTAACAAACATTTAAAAAATAAATAAAAAATAGGGGCGCCTGGGTGGCTCACTCTGTTAAGCATCCAACTTCGGCTCAGGTCATAATCTCATGGTTCATGGGTTCAAGTCCCACTTCAGGCTCTGTGCTGACAGCTCACAGCCTGCAGCTTGTTTCGGATTCTGTCTCTCCCTCTCTCTCTGCCCCTCCCTCACTTGCGCTCTTTCTGTCTCTTGAAAATAAATAAATATTGGGGCGCCTGGGTGGCTCAGTCGGTTAAGCGTCTGACTTCGGCTCAGGTCATGATCTCACGGTCCGTGGGTTCGAGCCCCGCGTTGGGCTCTGTGCTGACGGCTCAGAGCCTGGAGCCTGTTTCAGATTCTGTGTCTCCCTCTCTCTCTGACCCTCCCCCGTTCATGCTCTGTCTCTCTCTGTCTCAAAAATAAATAAACATTAAAAAAAAAAAAAAAAAATTTGGGGCGCCTGGGTGGCATAGTCGGTTAAGCGTCCGACTTCAGCCAGGTCACGATCTCGCGGTCCATGAGTTCGAGCCCCGCGTCAGGCTCTGGGCCGATGGCTCGGAGCCTGGAACCTGTTTCTGATTCTGTGTCTCCCTCTCTCTCTGCCCCTCCCCTGTTCATGCTCTGTCTCTCTCTGTCCCAAAAATAAATAAAAAACGTTGAAAAAAAAAAAATTAAAAAAAAAAAAATTAAAAAAAAAAGAAAATAAATAAATGTTAATAAAAATAAAAAATAAAAGTAAATAAATAAACTGTTATGAAAAAGCAAAAAACCCTTACCTGGTTCATGCCCGCATTGGCAAAGAGCAAAGTGGGATCGTCCAATGGGATGGTGGCAGATGAGTGAACATAAGTGTGCTCGTTTCTCTTAAAGAAATCTATAAATCGCTGCCGTATTTCACTTGCTGTTAGAGTTGAGTCCATCTTGAAACTAACCCTATGAAACTAACCAAAGAAAAAATAAAGGAAAATTAGGAGAAATGAAACTAAGAGACAAGCAGACATTACACAAGATTCCTGGCTTCTCAGGCCAAGTCAAAGCAGGACACCGGTAAGCTGCTTGATCCTACCGGTAAGCTGTTTGATCCTAAAACCTCTATGTTGTAACATCCAAGGCTAAAATCATCATCGAAACAAAATTTGCTGCAGCAGCAGGCAACAGGCCCACGTGTTCTTCCTTTCTGTGCCAACCTCAAAAGGTTCAATATACCAACACATCAAGTAGAGCATGAGTGCTTTCTTCACGTATTCATTTACACCAAACGTCTGCCATGGCCTAGGCCAGGAATTAGGAAATCAGAATAAAAACGTCATGGTTTATGGTCCAGCAGAGCAGCTCACTGGGGTTGGGAGAATGCGCAAGAGACCTGGGTTCCAGTCCTAGCTTCAAGTCCTTAAGGGAGTTACTTTACCTCACCAACAGAAAAAGGGGTCCATATGAGATGAACTCTAAGGATCCTTCCAGCTCTGTTCATCTACATGCCTAGAATCATGCAAAATCCTATTATCCCTAAAGCCAGGGTCTCTGGGTTTGGTCTGACCATCTTGGGGAGGCTGGTGGCAACACAGTGGACCTGGGGATGGGCCTGGCTACACCTGGGACCGCCTGCAAGTAGGACTATACTTACCCCCACCTAGCCTAAGCACCCCCAGCACAACTGGTAGATTGCGACCTTCCCACCTATTAGATTCCTAGGGAGTGAGGAAGGTGCAGCCACACTGAGGAAGTGGAGCTCAGAGCCAGTGGAAAAAGAAAGGGAATCAGAAGAGAAACTGGGAAATAAAACAACTTTACAATTTCAAAACTCTTTCACATCTATTATGATTTTTCTGAGAGGCAGGTTAGGGAAAAGTGACAGCCCTTAGTGGAGGGTACCAATCACTGGCATAGTGCTGTAGGGCCATGCAGCACTGGGCATCTGGAAAAAAATGGGAACCATCTCACCGACATTAGCTAACTCTCTAGGATTCAAGACCCAACTCTAACCTTAAATAAGACTCGTTTCCTTTTTTGTAAAAAAAGTAGGATCTACTCTGCCTACACCCAGGTATTGTGACACTCAAAAGCCATCCTATATTTGGGAAGCAATTTGTACACTGGAAAGCGCTATAGGAATATGGATGCTATTACTTTAAGTCACTTAGTACAAAGGCCTTTCTTCCTTCGTATAAGGATGATAAATATAAATAAAGACATACAAGGTGAACAAGAGACTGTGACTCAGATTTATGCTTAAACACAATTTCAACTGATTTAGTCACAATTCAATCAACTCATTACTCAAACAAAAGCCCTTTGGGCAAAAAGATGGTGAAACACTGGCTGAAAGAGGCAAAGAGCTGAATAAAACGCCCATAGATAAGGATTTTTATGTCCATGCTGAGAGTCAAGGCTAGGGTTTTTAGAAACTCTGTCACACCATATTCTTCCTCGTCCCTCCTCATCATGGCTCTCACTGAATCGTAATGGTGGCAAACATGAACGTAGAGTGCCAATTCTGACTGAGCAACAGCACAGTTTCAGAATGTTCATTGCTCCTTCTCTAAATGGGCTACCTGAGGTAAACAAACTGAATTACAAAGGACACATAAATTTTCCATTTTGCTCACTCATTCAACCTACATAAATGCACACTGTGCTGGGAATCGAGAAGAATGACTCTCTGCCCTCAACAGGGAGACAGTCACATACAGAAATAACTGCAAAATGATGTAAGGATCCAATATATTGACAATAAGCTCTATGGAGGCTGAGACTACTAAAAAAAAAAACAAACAAACAAAAAAACTGTGTCACCATCACAAATTTATTTATTCAGTATAAATATACTAGAAGGCTGTATGAGATACAGAGGTAGCAAAAAGGATGGTCCTCAGATTCCACTTCCAAACAGGGCTGTGAAGGTCTTGAGTACCTTAAATCACACTGGCCCTTGGTTGAGGCTCCAGCCACAGGACCTTTCAATGTGCTCTTTATGCCTACCCTACTCCTCTTTCCATTTTCCTACTTGTTTCCTCATTTTTGACATTATCAATTGCAGAGACTTATTTAAGAAAGGCTTCTCCTTGACCAGATTCTCCTTATTTTATTCTGGTAGCTCCATGTGTCTTCCTTCATAACTTCCACACGCATTGGACTGCTTGTTTCATGTCCATGTCCCCAACAGGCTGGAAGTTTCACCTCTGTGAGAATCATGACTGATTTCTGCTCACCAAAGGGGTATATCCTCAACATCTAGTACAATGGTTGCTAAATAAGTACTTCAGGATTAGGTATAATCCTTTAGCAGCAAACTGTTAGTGAACTTAAAGCACACCGGGAAATACAGACTCCGACAAAGTAATAGCTGAATATGATGGGGCATAGAAAGTGCTTCCAGGTGAACCTGAACCAGGATCAGCTACTTAGCTAATTTTAAGAAATTAGGAAATGGCTCACAAGAGGCGTTCCAACCATCCAGACCACCCTCACTACCACCCCCAAATCCTCGCCCGCCCCTAGGGGATTAAAACCGGGGGACATAAAAAAACCTCAGCTTTGGGCGGGTAGTCAATGGCAACCGTGATCCTCCCAAGGTCCTGGTCCTCGGCAAGGCCACCCGAGGCCACTCCACCCTCGGCGCTCCAGGGGTCTACAAGAGGCCTTTCTCCCGCTGCGCTGTAGCCAGGCGGCTGCCCGCACCGACTCCAGCTCAGGCTCCGGTTCCAGAGGCCTCGCGAGGCCTGGCCCAGAGACCCGCTAGGGCAACTGATCTCAGGCCTCAGGACCCAGCCGCTCTCGCGGCGCCTCAGAACTGTCCGGGGTCCGTCTGCTTCCCTCAAAGGTCGTCGCCCCTAACTCCTCCCTCAGAGCCCACCACCCAGAGCTCGCGGTTACCTGTTCCTGCAGACGAGCAGCTGCACCCGCCCGGAGCCACGCCGGACCGCAACCCGCACGGCCCTGCCCAATCAGAGCGCGCCCATGGAGAGTGCCCCGCCATGGCTTACCTACCCGGGACACTTATTGGTCAGTCATTATGCCAATCAACCCGAGCACGAATCAGCTTATTAGTCGGGTTCCAGGAAGGCGGCTCTAAATCGGCTGATGCAATGGCGGGGAAAGAAGGGACTGGAGTACGTCACGTGACTGGTTTCTGGAGGCCGACATTTTCGTTTGCAAAGTTCTCATAGTTGACTTGGTTAATAAGGGTAACGGGCGACATGTTTGGTAGAAGTCACAGCTTTTGCTGTACAGTTCTGTTGTGTTCATTTTAGTCGCAGGATGGTTTTCAGACTTAAAAGATTCTGATTTGTTGTGCTCATGGTTACACTTGTCTTTGTCAGACCTTCTTGGATTTGGTGTGAAAGATTCAGTACTTGAAGAGGGACGATTGAGTTGGTATCTGGTCCTCAATTTGCCTTTGAAAAATAATAGTAAATATTTATATGTGAAGCATTGTATTTTACACAGACTGTTCCACTTGATTTTTCAACTACATATGAGGCAGGTCAACTGGCATCCGTCTTTACAGATGAGGTAACTGCCTTGCCCAAGTTTGCTCAGAAGAGTAACTTACAGAACTATGATCCAAACCCACATGTGTTTAACTCTTTCTTTCTTTTCTTTTCTTCTTTTTTTTTAATAAGCTCTATGCCCAGTGTGGGGCCTGAACTCAGCTCCCCTGAGATCAAGAGTCATGCTCTACCCACTGAGCCATCCAGGTGCTCCTAAAGCCCATACTCTTAAACCACTACACTATTACCTCCATCAACTCATATATCCAAACACATGAATATAAATAAAGTTGTGCTGCTGATCTGGTCTTAACTGGGTTAAAGATATTGCAGAAATATTTTACTTTTATATGTAAAAGAGCATTCTATACAAAAAGAAGGTCAAGCTCAAAAGCCAGTGTAAAAAAAAAAAAAAAAATCACTTGAATTAACTTCCCAGTTCACAGTGATTCATTAATCATCATCCTACTTATTTACATTTGTTAAGCGTTTAGGATGCAACCGGCACTGATCTAAACTTTTGATCTGATCTTCACAACAACCTTACAAGGAGTTACTAATATTACCTGCTTTTAACACCTGAAGACACCGAGACACTCAAAGATTAAGACAGCTGGGGCGCCTGGGTGGCTCAGTCGGTTGAGCGTCCGACTTCGGCTCAGGTCATGATCTCACACTCTGTGAGTTCGAGCCCCGCGTCGGGCGCTGTGCTGATGGCTCAGAGCCTGGGGCCTGCTTTGGATTCTGTGTCTCCCTCTCTCTCTGCCCCTCCCCTGCTCATGCTCTGTCTCTCTCTGCCTCTCAAAAATGAATAAACGTTAAAAAAAAAAAAAAACTTAAAAAAAAAAAGATTAAGACAGATAAGGGCAATTTTTTTCTAAATTTTTTTTTCAACGTTTTTTATTTATTTTTGGGACAGAGAGAGACAGAGCATGAACAGGGGAGGGGCAGAGAGAGAGGGAGACACAGAATCGGAAACAGGCTCCAGGCTCCGAGCCATCAGCCCAGAGCCCGACGCGGGGCTCGAACTCACGGACCGCGAGATCGTGACCTGGCTGAAGTCGGACGCTTAACCGACTGCGCCACCCAGGCGCCCCAAGGGCAATTTTTTTTCTGATGCAAATTGGCTCTGATGCAAAATAGCATATTTAGCCTAAACAATCTGAGAAATAGGTCAGACTGTGTGCCACCACAATTAAAATGGAAAGCCAAAATTGTACACATTATACTTTAAAAATAAAAGTAATATTGGTTGTAGTCTCAATAACTTCACTATGTTGCCAGAGTTGTCACTATTAAGATAGTGTTAGGATGTCCTTGGAACCACAGTAGAGGGGATGGCCATCTTGCCAGCGCAACCCAACGAAAAGCCCCTAGTAGCGTGCCAGAACAAACTGGAGGTCAACCAATCACCGAGCGACAGCACGACCTGACGCGAAAAAGGCCCACCCAGACCTAAACCCGGAACCGCTGCAGCTTAAAAACCCCACCCCACCACACTTGGGGGCGACTTCCCTGACTCCTCTCTCTCTCTCTCCCTGAGTCATGGAACCTTGCCGGAGACCTTAGTTCCCAAATAAAGCCTTTGACTGCTAAAATTTTTAGCCTCTGACTCCTATCATTACCCTGCCTTAACCTGACCCCAACAGATAGCACCTTCACTAGTGAAAGAATTAAAAACATATATACTTTTTAAGTTTATATTTATATATATATAGTATATATATAAGTATATATTATCTATTTTGAGATAGAGCAACAGTGAGAGGGGGAGGGACAGAGAGAGGGAAAATCCCAAGCAGGCTCCAAGCTAACAGCACAAGGCTTGAACTCACAAACTATGAGATCTTGACCTGCGCTGAAACCAAGAGTTGGAAGCTTAACCAGGTGGCCCAGAGACATTTTTTTTTAAATTTATTTTCATTCACCCAACAACTGGGTCAATACACATGAAGAGAAATCATTGAGGCCCAAAAGTCAGATTGTTCTGAACATTCTACTTGAATTATTCAGCTAATTATCCAGTTCTCTATGATATTTTCCTCTTTTAATGTCAACTATGTACTAGAAGGAAAGCTATCTCAATACAACATCCAAATTGTGTATTTTAAGAAACGTTTATTCTGGGCTAACCAAATAGGCCTGCAGGTAAGAATAAGTACTACACACATCTGCAGTAGAACACTGGTTGACCCTCTTGGGACATGACAAAGCTAACAGAGCTCAAGAGAGTACAACTAAAATACTTCATTTTGGAAATATATAGTCCTAGATTCTAATTCTCCCATAGCACCTAAAATATTTTTATCATTGGGGTGCCTGGGTAGCTCAGTTGGTTGAGCTTCCGACTTCGGCTCAGGTCATGATCTCACGGTTTGTGGGTTTGAGCCCCACATCGGGCTCTGTGCTGACAGCTGGGAGCCTGGAGCCTGCTTTGGATTCTGTGTCTCCCTCTCTCTCTCTCTCCCCCTCCCCCAGTTGTGCTCTCTCTCTATCTCTCAAAAATAAATAAAATGTAATATATATTAATATATATTTATATTTTTATATATTTATTTAATATATATTTATTTATATATATTATATATTTATTTATATTATATATTTATTTTTTTATATTATATATAATTTATATATTTATATAATATATATAATTTATATAATATATATTTATATTATTTATATATAATATATACTAACATATATATAATCTATAAAACGGACTTAGATTTTTCATTTATTTACTATCAGGACAAATGGGAATGACTGAATAGTTTTCAAAGTGTAAGTTGTTAAGGAATCACCTGGTATCTTAAAATGCAGATCCTGATTTCGTAGGTCTAGGAGTGAGGCCGGAGATTCTGAATACTAAAGGGCTCCCATAGATGCTGATATCTACACTGCTGCAGGGAGATCACACTTGCAGTGGCAAGGACATAAACGAGAGAATGAGCTTCTTCACCTATTCAGAGATAAAGATTTAAAAGTTTGATCTATGTGGGGGATGGGCATTCCTCATCTATTCATTCACCAAATGAAGGTCTGTTATGCATTAGTCCCTGAAGGTCAACATTAAGGAAAGCAGACACTGCCCTGCGCTCATGGAGTTTCCAGCCTAGCGAAGGAAGGAGCTGGATATTCAGCAAAAAAAAAAAAATGACAAAGTTCAATACACAAAGGGCCCTTTGCTGGAGCCTAGACTGTCTTTCGCTCCTAGGGCCCCTAGGTACCTGGGCATGCTTGCCCGACGCTGGGCCGTCCCCTCCGCTGATTGGCTGGCTGAACCAGACGTCAGCCAATGAGGCTGGGGCAGTGAGTGGCCGTTGACCGAGGTAACCGCCCTGCTGAACGGCGATGGCTGGGGCTGCTGGCCGCATCCGAGGCCGCGCCCTGGGGCGCTTTCAGCCAGCCCTACCCGTGGGCGATGTGAGTATCTTTGAGGTTAGAAATGAGACCCTTTTTAACACATTTAGGCTTGTTCCTCACTCTCACCCCTGGAGGGGCAGGAATAGTAATTATAGCTAATATGTGTCAAGCTTTCGCCATAAGCCAGCCACTGGACCAAAAGCCTTAGTTGAATAATTGAACCGTGCAGTGGGTACTTACCATAATTTCGGAGGAGTTGGAGGCTGCCTAAGGTCACATGGGAGCAAATGCAGGAGGCTGAATTCAAATCCAGCTGCTCTTATGACCCTGGGTCCTCTCTCTATGCGCCACTTTGGAAACCAGTTTGCTTCTTAGCAGTTGTCTCCCATTGTGCTGGTGTGTGGGATGGTGACAGTCTAGAATCCTGACGCTAATTAAGTTTGGGGGTTGTTTCTTAATAGAGAAAAGCAACCCATGCTAAAAGCATTTATGGGAAAGATAAGCACCAAATTTAGGAGAGCTGCTGTCTCTTGGGATGGCTATACAGGGGGCTTCAATCGAATGTTAACTGTTTTACTTATTAAGCCCTAGGTGGGAATCTAGATGTTTATTGTATTATTCCCCTTCTTGCCTGAAGTACTCACAACTTTAAAAAGAAAATATGCACATGGAAAATGAATTTCAGAGGATAAAGTGTACACAAAGAAAAGTAAGTCTTCTCCCACCCCAGATTTCTAGAGCCCCTCACTAGAAGCAGGCACTGTTAGCAGTTTTGTATCTCATTCTCTATAGTATGTACAAGCATATATGAGGTATTTTTTTGCACAAGTGTATCCTATTATATACAGTCCTACACTTTGGATTTGTTTTTTTTTTTTTTTTTTTTTTTTTTTTATTTTTGGGACAGAGAGAGACAGAGCATGAACGGGGGAGGGGCAGAGAGAGAGGGAGACACAGAATCGGAAACAGGCTCCAGGCTCCGAGCCATCAGCCCAGAGCCTGACGCGGGGCTCGAACTCACGGACCGCGAGATCGTGACCTGGCTGAAGTCGGACGCTTAACCGACTGCGCCACCCAGGCGCCCCTGGATTTGTTTTTAATCTCATTATACTTTAAAACAATTTGTTAACCTCCTTTAGCCCTGTGATCAATTTAATTCTGCTGGCAAAATTTTCTCAAGTTTGCTTCTGACATGATGAGATGTAGGTCATGTCTTCCCTGGATGTGTTTGCCTTTTCCTTTTTGCACATCCTCACCTATAGATTTCCAAAAAAACTTCACCAAATTAACCCTAAAGGTTGCAGAAGAAAAAGAATCATGGCAAATAGGGTATTGCCTAGAAATACTTTACCATGTCCTGAACATTCTTACTCATACTCTACAGGTAAAATTCTACAGCCTGCTACTGCTTGAAATTAATTTACTTAAGTGGAATATTGGCAAAGAGAGAGAAATGGGGATTCGTTTTCTCAGGTTGCAGGAAAATGCCAGCTTCTTTCTAGTGAAGTAATAAGGGAAGAGGACCTTGTTTGTTTCCAGTTAGGGGAAAAAGCGTGTGTCACACTTAATCCTTATTTTACCTCTTCTAAAAGCCCAAGATATTTTTTTCTTTAAAAAATTCTCCGAATCATTCAACTCTTAAACGGGAGAGCTGGGATTCCAACCAGGCACAGCTAACTCCAAAAGTCATGCCAGATAGGGAAGAGTTTCCTGGAATGAACTCATTTGCTCCTCAAGCTGCTTTGCATGGCCCTTTGCATCTACCTCCTACCAATTTCATCCCTGGCTCTTGTCAATACTCACAGAAAAGAAATTGTGTCCTTCAGACACAAACCTCCTTGCTCTTTCTTGTTTCGATTCTCTACCTGGAACACATTTCCCTAGCACCTTCCTTGAGTCTTTTTGAAGGTGTAATTCTTTTAGTCTGCCAAATTTTTAACCAAATGGCGTTTGACATGGCTGATTCCTAACACCTGGGCACTGAAATGACAACCTGAAGATCTCCTTGTTTCAATATGCATTTTGGTGACTACTGTATCTGTAATGGCTCTGTTTTGATACAATCTATGTGAGCTGCTGTGGAAGCGTGCTGGGCGGGAATGTGGTTTTGCTCGTGGGTTGGAGAGCCAGTTGGCAGAAGTTTAGGTGTTTTCAGACAACTACCTACCTCAGTCTGTGTTTCTGGACATTAGATAAGAAAACGTGAGCTAAGCAGAGGTAAGGGTGGGGGTCCGAAAGCGACGGAAGCTGCAGCTAGAAGTGGGCGAGGGGAGAGCCGGCGCGGACTCCGACGTCACTGTGGCGCGCCGCTTCCGGTCTCCAGCGCCAAAGCGAATGACTTCCCCCTCTGTGGGGCCGGAGCGGGGCTTGCTGCGACCCCACGGAGCCCACGATCGCGCTTCCCCAGCCAGCGAATCCGCCAGCACCAGCGTCCCACCGGCGCCTGGGACCATGGCCACCGACTCATGGGCCCTGGCGGTGGATGAACAGGAGGCAGCGGCCGAGTCGGTGAGTTAGATTCAGCCATAAAAGGGTTAGGGGTCAGTTTTGACCGACGATCAGTTCCCTTGGAAAGACAGTTGCTACTTTGGTCAGGATGGATATAGAGTGCGTGTGGGGATGAAGCCTGGACTTTGAGCGGCTTTGTTTATCCATCCGCCTCCTGGGTTACATAAGAGCAGGTGAGTGCTCCCAGGCATGAAGAGCTCAGCCGCCTGCCCGTCTTCCCTGAATCAAGACTGATTGTAGACTGCATTCCCCACCCCCCCACTCCCAACCTTGGATTATAATCACCTTTGTGTCATTCTCCATCTCTGGATTTTGAACTTCCTGGACTCTGGGACCGTGGCTTACTCATCTTTGTGTGCTTCCTCAGCATGCTTAGTGATAATGAATGATCGACTTACTAGGCCCAGCAGTCAGTAAATCCTCTTCTGATCACCTTAACTTTTGTTCCGGGCCTCATGCACAGTAAACAAGATAGGAGTTAAACGTGACTATGTAGAATTCATTCTTCCCACCTAAACACTCTAAGTTCTGATAGTGCTTTGAACCTACTTGTTAGTACTTATTTCTGTGAATCTCTTGAGAAAAAGGACTTTGTCTTACTTTTTATAACTGATAATAATTTATAAGCACATAATTCAGAGTCAAATAGTTTTAAAAACTGGTTCCACCACCACCAATTTTTTCCTCCCCAGAGACAACTAATAGTTCTCTTGAAACTGATTTACATCATTGACCTCCTTGTTCCCTAAATAGCACATTTGTTTTGCTAGTTCTTGAGTTTTCAGTTTTAGGTATTTACTGATTTTGATTCTTTCCTCCATCCTCCTTTCTCCACCACACATGCACACTTTCCCATTCCCTACCTTTTCATTATATTGTAATTTTAGTTAGATCAGTATTTCATGTTTCTATAATTAGTAACTTATGAATACTTTTACTTTCCTCTAAAACTTTGTTTTTCCTTGGAATTTATAATTGCCTTGCAGTTTTTCTTCATGTTCTTTGTATTTATCACCAACTCAACCCCAAGCTATTTGCTAATTGTCTAAGATTATCTCAGGATGTTCAGACACATTATTCTATTAATTTAATTTCCCCCACGTCTTTTAGCCTCCTTCATTTTGGACTAGTTCTCCCTATGTTCAGAACAGAACTCATTTTGGGGTCTGGAGGAAAACAGGGCAGATTTCCCTTCAGTTTCATTCTGGGGATTCACTCCTCTTGTATCCCCTCTCTTCATCTTTCTTTCTTTCTTTCTTTCTTTCTTTCTTTCTTTCTTTCTTTCTTTTTTAATGTTTATTTTATTATTTTTGAGAGAGAGAGAGAGAGAGAGAGAGACAAAGAGTGAGCGGGGGGAGAGGTAGAGAGTGAGAGGAAGACACAGAATCTCAAGCAGGCTCTAGGCTCTGAGCGGTCAGCACAGAGCCCGACGAGGGGCTTGAACTCGGTAATAGCCAGATCGTGACTGAGACACTCAGGTGCCTCTCATCTTTCTTGATTTGGTGGAGCCATCCATCAGCTTTCTGGAGGTGTATGGGAAGTAAGTATTTTTAAGATACTACTGAATTTCTGGAAATATCTCATTTTGCCCTATCATTTGGATAATATGCCTGGATGTAGAACTGTAGGTTGGAAATTAATTTCCTACCAAATTTTAAAGGCATTGTGTCATTGCCTTTTAGATTTCTTTATTGGTTATAGAGATGTCTGAGACCATTCTGACTCCTGATGTGACCTGTTTTTCCCTTTGTAAGCTTGAAGAATCTTCTGTTTGTCTCCATTATTCAGCAAATTCATGATAATAAGTCTTGGTATGGATCTGTTTGCATCCATTTTGCTGGGCACTGGGTGGGTCCTTTCAATCTGGAAAATCTTGTCCTTAAGTTATGAGAAATTTTCTCGAAAATTTTCATTGTTGATTTCTCTCCCTTATTTTTCTTCATTTCCTTTTTCACGAATTCTTACTAGTTGAATGTTGGATCTCTTGGACTGGCCTTCTATAAAGTTTTTGCTTGTTTAAAAAAAATTTTTTATGTTTATTTTTGAGAGAAAGAGAGAGACAGAGCATGAACAGGGGAGGGAGGGGCAGAGAGAGAGGGAGACACAGAATTTGAATCAGGCTCCGGGCTCAAGCTGTCAGCACAGAGCCCGATGCGGGGCTCTAATTCACGACTGTGAGATCATGACCTCATCTGAAGTCGGACGCTTAACTGACTAAGCCACCCAGACGCCCTGGCCCTCTAAAGTTTTTAAGTCAAGTTTACTGAGATATAATTTACGTATAGTAAAACTCACCCATATTCTGTGAATTTTGACAAAGGCATCCAGTTGTGTAACCATCACCACAATCAGCATGTGGAACATTTCCATCACCTCCAAAAAGTTCCCTCAAACTTTAGTCACTCCGTTCTCCCCACCCTTCTCTGGCAACTGCTGACTTGTTTTCTGTCTCTTTAGATTTGTCTATTCTGGACATTTTATATAAGTGGTATCATACAATAGATGGTCTGTTGTGTCTGGCTGTTTTCACTTAGCATAATGTTTTCAAGGTCCATTCATATTGCAGCAGGTGTCAGTACTTCATTCCTTTTTATTGCCAAAAAATATTACGTTGTCTAGATGTATCCCATTCTGTTTATCCCTTCATCAATGTCCAGTGATGAGCATTTGGATTGTTTCTACTTTTTGGTTATTTTGAATAATGCTGGCTATGATCATTCATGTACAAGTTTTTCTGTGAACGTGTATTTTCATTTCTCTTGGGTGTACACCTAGAAGTGGCATTGTTGGATTATATAATAACTCTATGTTTAACTTTTGAGGAACTGTCAGCATTTTTTCCAAAGTGGCTGCACCATTGTATCATCCTTAAAATGATTCTTTTCTTTTTTTATTTAGTTGATGTATTTATTTTGAGAGAGTGAGCAAGTGCATACAGGAGAGGGGCAGAGAGAGAGGAAGAGAATCCCAGGCAGGCTCTGTGCTGTCAGTGCAGAGTGCGACGCAGAGCTCGATCTCACAAACTGTGAGATCATGACTTGAGCTGGAAGAGTCAGATGCATAACTGACTGAGCCACCCAGCTGCCCCTAAAATGATTATTTCCTATGAGAATAGTATTATCTATGAGAGGCACCATTGTGTAGAGGTTAAAACCTTAGCTTTTGGGGTGCCTGGGTGGCTTAGTCAGTTAACCATCCAACTCTTGATTTCATCTCAGGTCATGATCTCCCAGTTTGTGGGTTTGAGCCCTAAATGGGCTCTGTGCTGACATCGCAGAGCCTGATTAGGATTCTGTCCGTGTCTCTCTACCTCTCTCTCTCTCTCTCTCTCTCTCTCTCTCTCTCTGCCCCTACCCCACTCACTATCTGTCACTCTCTAAATAAAATAAACTTAAAAAAACAAACCAAACCCTTAGCCTTTTTTGTATTCTGGGTCCATCATTTACTAGTTATGTGACCTTGGGCAAATGGCTTAACCTTTCTGTGCCTCAGTTTCCACATCTGTAAAATGAAGATAATCAGGTTACCTCATTGGGTTATGGACATGCCTATTACAAGTCCTACATGTGTAATAGCCATTATTATCATTATCTATAATGCACAGTTTCTTTGCAGGAATCTTTTAAATTACTTGCCCATATTGTATGGATTAGTTAGTTGAGCCTGGATAAGGTTTGTGAATCTACTTAACTGTGCACAGGTAAATTAGATCACAATATTCTAACACTGAGCAAACGAGTAAAGACACCTCTGTTACCCTCTGCCTTATGGAACTGCTACTGAGGATCACCACAGGTACTGTGTGACATAGGTGACAGTGATGTGTATAGTACAGGGTTACTGTATTTTAAATATTCATTAAGCTTCATTCCTTATTTATCTTAGATAAGAAAAATTAGATTCTATTTATATTTATTTCCTTGTTCTTCAGTGGCTCCACTCTGTTCCCCTCTGTTCCGTTGGAGACTTCTTTTCAATTTACAGGAGGGCAAACAGATTAGAAAACTGATGAGTATGACTCAAGTCCTCGACTTCACCATTTTGCCGAAGACAATCTCTATTCAGTATAGTTCATTTGACATTAAATCTTCCTTCTTCTGTCTCAAGAATCCTTTCTCAAGTGCTTTTGAATAGAATGCAATGTGTAACTGTACAATTTTCAATTATTTTAACACATCTTAAAAACAAATAATAAAGGCATTGAAAGAATGTGGATCTTACAAAGTGGATGTTTTTGTTCTTTTGCTTTTTGGTTAATTTCAAAATGGTTTGTGATGAAGTTGCATCAGAAAATTGTTTCTCCTTTTTGGTCCAAGTAAATAGAGCAAAGGAAGGTATCTAAACTAACTGTGTTTTTTTATTTTATTAAAAAAAATCATTTTTAATGTTGATTTATTAAATCAGTCAGAGAGAGACAGAATGCGAGCAGGGGAGGACTAGAGAGAGAGGGAGACATAGAATCTGAAGCAGGCTCCAGGTTCTGAGCTGTCAGCACAGAGCCTGATGCAGGGCTCGAACTCATGAACTGCGATATCATGACCTGAGCTGAAGTCGGCCGCTTAATCAACTGAGCCATCCAGATGCCCCTAAACTAACTGTATTTTTAATATAAATTTCACTGTTCAGTTCACTGACACTGTACTGGGTAATCCATCCTTCACGGTCTTGCTTTATAGGCTTTGAGGTCCTTAGAGCCAAGTGAGGGCTGAGGTTTTTTTTTTGTTTGTTTATTTATTTACTTTTTTTAAAAATTTTTTTGAATGTTTATTTATTTTGGAGAGAGAGAGAGAGACAGAACATGAACGGGGAAGGGGCAGAGAGAGGGAAACACAGAATCTGAAGCAGGCTCCAGGCTCCGAGCTGTCAGCACAGAGCCCTACGGGGCTCGAACTCACAAACCGTGAGATCATGACCTGAGCCAAAGTCGGACGCTCAACCGACTGAGCCACCCAGGCAACCCTGTTTGTTTACTTTTTGAGAGAGCATACAAGCAGGAGAGGGGCAGAGAGAGAGGGTGAGTAAAAATCCTGATGTGGGGCTCAGTCTCACGAAATGTGAGATAATGACTTGAGCGAAATCAAGAGTGGGATGCATAACCAACTGAGCCACCCAGGCCCCCCCCCACCCCCGGGTATGTTTTTAGATTCTGCTGGAACCTCTCCAGAATCCTGATACATCTGTTACTACCAACTTTTCCTGCATTGTTGCTACCAACTTTTCCTGCATTTCCGTTATTTTAACTATTTACTCTGTTAACTTCCATTTGAACAATATATTAGCAAGAGAATGGTTTGTTCTTTTTATCATTGATAATTAAAATGCTTTAGGGTAATAGATGTTTCTAAAAAATTTTTTTTTCAACGTTTTTTATTTATTTTTGGGACAGAGAGAGACAGAGCATGAACGGGGGAGGGGCAGAGAGAGAGGGAGACACAGAATCGGAAACAGGCTCCAGGCTCCGAGCCATCAGCCCAGAGCCCGACGCGGGGCTCGAACTCACGGACCGCGAGATCGTGACCTGGCTGAAGTCGGACGCTTTAACCAACTGCGCCACCCAGGCGCCCCTAGATGTTTCTAATACTTAAATCATTTGTACCTCAGCCCTATCATTTGTTGTAGCTAGCAGTTATCACCCTAGGAGTGAGTGCTATTAACTGTTTAAATATTGCCAGTAAGTCAAGCAGTCTGTCTCTGTGCCCCTGCCCCCCAGTCTCTATCCCTCTCCCTCTCCACAGCCCTGAATACTACACTTGAACTAGATTTGTTGGCAGGGTATGGAGGAGTGCTTTAGAGAAGACTCAAATACATTGAACGGTGCCATACATCATATGCTGCACTGGTTGCTTCATATTGACTGTCTGTTGGTGTGTTTGCTGTCATGTGGAATTAATGAAGGATTTTTACTGCTTTATGACAATTTCCTTTCTTGCCAGTCTCTCCAGTGTGTCCCTCCCCCCCCCCCCCCCACTTCTCCATCCCCTAACAGTAAAGCATACAGAGACACCAGAAACTCCCTTTTCAGTTAGCAACAATAGAGAAGTGAGGTTCCTCCATCCCAACTAACCACCCATCAAAATAAACAACTGTTTCATTCCTCTCTTGCCTTTCCCCTTTCTTGGACTTAGAGGAAAGACAGAATGAACCTCAAAACATAAAGAATTGCTGGTATAGTTGGCACTTTAAGAAATAGCCATTTTTGGGGCACCTGGGTGGCTCAGTCAGTTGAGCGTCTGAATTCAGCTCAAGTCATGATCTCACGGTTTGTGAGTTGGAGCCCTGCGTTGAGCTCTGTGCTGATAGCTTGGAGCCTGGAGCCTGATTCGGATTCTGTGTCTGTCTGTCCCTCTCTCTGCCCGTTCCCCATCACACTTTGTTTCTCTCTCTCTTTCAAATATAAATAAACATTAAACAAATTCTTAAAAAGTAGCCATTTTCATTCTTTCACCCTTCACTAGATGATGTCCTAAGCCCCCTTAATATTTTGTGGTTAGAGCACCTGCTTTCTGCTAGATCCAAAGATCAAGTAAAAATAAAAAACATTCCTGTCTTTAAGGTATTTTCTTTTCCACCCAGCTTTTACTGAGGTTTAATTGACAAATAAAAGTGTATTTTCATTCTAATAGAGGAGATAAGTCCTGCCAAATTTATAGTGTTTGATCAAAGTCCTAATAATTCTTTTTTTGAATTCTTTGCTTTCCCACTTCAGATTGCTAGGTATTTTGATTATACAGTGTGCTATGACGCCCCAGATTGTTTTCAGTTTAAAATATCAGACTTCCAGGGGCACCTGGGTGGCTCAGTTAAGCGTCCAACTTTGGCTCAGGTCACAATCTCGTGGTTCGTGAATTCAAGCCCCTTGTTGGGCTCTGTACTGACAGCTCAGAGTCTGGAGCCTGCTTTGGATTTTGTCTCCCTCTCTCTGCCCCTCCCCCGCTCACACTCTGCTCTCTTTCTCTCTCTCAAAAATAAACAAACACTAAAAAATAGACATATATCAGACTTCCATCACAAGGAAATCTTGAATGTGAGGATGCATATTGGCATGTTGTGGTCCCGTGGCTCAAACATATCTTGCAACATAACTGATGCCTACCCACAGATGCTTTTCATTGCAGCCCTCCCACCTGATATTCTCTGTCCGAAGTGTGACTGCATCTCCCAGTATCTTTTAAAATTTCCTGTTTGTAATACAAGAGAATGACAACTCAAGTGGTATTCTACTGAGAGAGTCTTTGTAATAAGGGCCTTAAGCAAACTCACAAATTATAATTCTCTCTAGGGATTATAATTAGGAGGTGTGGATTTTGAGCTGTTGTGTAACCAGGTTTTTTCTCTTGCTGTATTTATGGGACATTTTGTTTATTCTCACTCGTTTAGTCAACAAAAGGAGCCCAGCAGAACAACCTAATGAATAGGTCTTGAGTGTGGCTCATTTCTCCCTAGCTTCATTGGGGAGGCTCTGTTGATTCACAATCTTTTAAGTGATTTTCCTGACACTTCCCCCCCTCTCCGTATTCTCCATTTAGTTGAGCAACTTGCATCTTAAGGAAGAGAAAATCAAACCAGAAGCCAATGGTGAGTAAAAGCTAGTTTGAAAGCACATGTGATTTCCTTTAGTATTTCTGCTGTGACATAACAACTGTCTGGAAAACAAATTATATATGTACCAGGAAGGGGGCTGACAGATACTGGCAGTTGTTTGATTTGGGAATTAAACTGGACTGTTTTGCTTTGTACTGTGCTTAATATAAGCATGAGGATGCCTAATTGACTTATAAGTGATCAAATTGATTGCTGTCCATGAGAATATACTGCCAAAGATTATTTGTTGTTTTTTCAAAATATTCCTCAATTTGAGATGAGAGAGGCAAAGTATGAGCAACCTGAGAATTAAACTATTGTCATTATCTAAAATCATATCTACCAAAAATCCATTAAATTTTTGTTGATGTACTTAAAATTACTGGCGGGGTGGAGGGAATAGGAACATTAACCTCATTCCAAATTTACTTACAATCTTTTTCTGTATATTTTTTGATAACGACAACATTGTTTGAATATGCATTTCTATTAATCAATAGTTTATATACATAGAATCCTAATGGCATTATAGCGTGTATATATTGATGAAATATGATTTCCTCTGTTGAACATCAAGGTGGTTTGTGATCATTGCCTGCTGTGATCATCTTTCTATAACATTTCAGAAATATTGATGATATGAGGGAAAGTCACATTTGTTTGAGGTATAGTGAGAGGACTTGGAATAGGAAAGAATTGAAATGTTAGAAACATTGTTTCATACCTTTATTTATTTAGGAACAATAAAATGTTTTTATCTGTGGCTTGGTTTCCTCATTTATTTTTCTGCTCCCCAGGCCTTTACATTTCTAGTGTCTCATAGAATTTGAATTGTCTCAGCTGTTGGGTATGGGATGTGATACTGAATGACGGCCACTTTGTGTCTGATAAAGGTGCTGTTGTCAAGACCAATGCTAATTCAGAGAAGGCAGATGAAGAAGAGAAAGGTAACACAGCCTAGAGCTATACCCACAAGGTTCTACAGTCTTAAGAGAATAGATTGTTACATGGCTTTGTTTTTATGCCCAACTTGGTTTGACTTTAATGGGAGTCACAGTGCTAATAAAAGTTCAACATAGTTGTTGAAAGAATTTTCATTGTTTACATTTTAGGGAAATTTTATTTTGAACCACTGATGGACTCCAGCAGCAGGAAATATTCCCTGAATGATTATCTTGTACAGGGTATTATAAAAGAAATTTTAAGTTGCATCCCCATTATCTAATAAAGTTAATGATATTTGGACATATTAAACATAGATAACAAGATAGAAATAGCTTATGTGATATCAAAATATAAACTTTGTTAATTTCTGGGGTTTTTTTCCTATTGCTGTGATGTGTTTGTTAAGCTAATAATTTTTAATTTTCTATTGAGCATAGATTGGGGAGTAAATACTTAGGTACACATAGGAAGAATAGATAACCTCCAGAAAGGAGAGTTGTTTGGAATAGATCCTGGAGAGGGATATGAGGCCGAATTGCATGATAAAGTCCTAGTACAAATACATGTTACTGCTTAAAATGCCAATGGCAAGTAAATTCAGATGAATTCATGGTGGATTTCATGGCCTTTTAAAATTCTTTGCTCTCAAAAAAATGAAAATTAAAAATAAAATAAATAATAAAAAATAAAATAAAATTCTTTGCTCTTTTTTTCCTGACAGAAGACAGAGCTGCCCAGTCTTTACTCAACAAGCTGATCAGAAGCAACCTTGTCGATAACACGAACCAAGTGGAAGTCCTCCAGCGGGACCCAAATTCCCCGCTCTACTCTGTGAAGTCCTTTGAGGAGCTTCGGCTGTGAGTATTTGTTTACTTTCTGACTCTCCCCTTTGTGTTTAGATAGAGATCCTAGTCCTATTATATATGTATTTTTCATCACAGCAGAACATTTTTAGCTAATACAAGTTTAATAAAAGAATTTAGCTGCTTTGGGCTATTAAGTAAAATTGCCAGGTAATGTGAATTGTGCTCAGTTTCACATAATTCAAGTATTGTTAGTTGTAAATAAAATGTGTGTAACAACAGTAAGAAAGAGAAAAAGAAATCCCTCAGATATTTGGCTTCTTTCCTCAACCAAAGAGACAGTGACTTTCATCTTTAACTGTTTTCCTAGGAAACCACAGCTTCTCCAGGGAGTCTATGCCATGGGCTTCAACCGTCCATCCAAGATACAAGAGAATGCATTGCCTTTGATGCTTGCTGAGCCGTATGTGTCCTGATACAACTCTGTCCCCTTTTTAATATTCCATTTTTTAAAAATCATATTACTTTTTAAAACTATACTAGTAATACATGCTTATTTTAGAAAAGCTAGAAAACAAGGAAAAATAAAAATCATTTGTAGTCTCCACCCCTCACTAACATTTAGAGACTTCTAGACTTTTTTATGTAAACTTACATATCTATAGCTATACCTTTTTTTTTAATAATGTTTATTTATTTGAGAGAGAGAGTGCACGAGCAGGGGAGGGGCAGAGGTGGTGGGGAGAGAGAATCCCTAGCAGGCTCCACGCTGTCAGCGCAGAGCCTGATGTGGGACTTAATCTCATGAACGGTGAGATCGTGACCTGAGTTTAGATCAAGAGCCAGACGCTTAAGCGACTAAGCCACCAAGGCGTCCCATACCTTTTTTTTTTATAGCTAGTTTATTTTTTATTTTATCATGTGTGCAGTTGGGTAAGGGGTAAAGGGGGAGAAGAGAGAGAATCCCAAGTCCCAAGCAGGCTTCACACCTAGTGCAAAACCTGACAGGGGCTTGATCCTGTGACCATGAGATCGTGACATGAGCTGAAATCAACACTCAATTAACTGAGCCACCAGGTGCCCCTATACCTTTTTTAAAAAATGGAACCATATAAAATCTTCAAATGCTTTTTAAAAACTTAATTAGGGGCACCTGGGTGGCTCAGTTGGTTAAGCATCTAACTCTTGATTTTGGCTCAGGTAATGATCTTAGGGTCATGAGATCAAGCTCCGCATCAGGCTCTGCACTGACAGCTCAGAGCCTGGAGCCTGCTTTGGACTCTCTGTCTCCCTGTCTCTCTTTGCCCCTCCCCCGCTTGTGCTCTGTCCCTCTCTCTCTCAAAAATAAATAAACATTAAAAAAATTTTTTTAGAAACACACAATAAAAAAAGAAAACTTAGATGATCATCTTTCTATGTTGATAAATAAACATTTATCATTCATATACACTATGATTTCATTAGATGGATGTATAAAATTTATTGTGTCAAATATAACAGGCAAAAACCAGTGTTCTGAAAGACCAGAATAGGGTAATTACCAGTTGTTTTCTGGTGCAGTGCTTTTCACTCTTGCATAGGCATATGAATCTCATAGGAATTTATTAAAATACAGATTCTCATTTCAGTCTCCATCTGAGGTGGGGACTAAAGTTCATCTTTTCTAATAAGCTTCTAAGTGATTATGATGATGCTAGTTTCAGACCACATTTTGAGAAACAAGGTTTGAGAGCATGAGGAACTCTTTATAAAAATAAATCCCTACATTATATATGATTATGTAAAATTATGGAGCATATAATTTAAATCCTGAAACTCCTTTTCCTATGGTCTAAAAGTACATATTTTGGGGGTGTGCCTGGGTGGCTCAGTTGGCTAAGCATCCGATTTTTTTTTTTTTTTAATTTTTTTCTAATGTTTATTTTTGAGAGAGAGACAGAGAGACAGAGTGTGAGCAGGGGAGGGGCAGAGAGAGAAGGAGACACAGAATCTGAAGCAGGCTCCAGGCTCCGAGCTGTCAGCACAGAGCCTGACGTGGGGCCCAGACCCACAAACTGCAAGATCATGACCTGAGCCAAGATCATGACCTGACTTTAACCAACTGAGCCACCCAGGCACCCCAGACATCCAACTCTTGATCTCAGCTCAGGTCACTAAGTCAGCGTTGTGAGTTCAGTCCTGCGTTGGGCTCTGCACTGGGCATGAAGCCTACTTAAAAAATAATAAAATATAAGTAAATAAAAAAAAGATATTTTAGGTCTGTATTTTTCTTAACGTTTTCTTTGTTCCATGTCATAATAGTGACTTTTTTCATGATGAATAATGTTGCTTTTTAGCTTGACACTTTGAACATAGAGATGAATAAATGGAATATTTGTTTCACATTGGTCATTTGTGTTTAGAGATCTTTTTTTTTTTTTAAGTTTATTTATTTATTTAGAGATCAGGGGAGGGGCAGAGACAGGAGAGAATCCCCAGCAGGCTCTGCAATGTCAGGTCAGAGCCCAATGTGGAGCTCAAACTCATGAACCGTAAAATCATGATCTGAGCCGAAGTCAGACACTTAACTGACTGAGCCACCCAGGTGCCCCTAGAGATCTTAATGCTTTCATAGATGCTCAATTTTTAAATCATCAATGTTAGAAGAGACCTAAGAGAACTATCTAGTACTATTCTTCATTAACAAATATGTATTGAGTACAGGTATGTAACAGATACTATTGTAGATCCTTGGATACATTAAACAAAGCAGACAAAAATTCCTGCCCTATATAAGGAGCTTACTCTGGAGTATAGATCATTTATTTTTATTAAAAATAAATAAAATATACAGTATATAGCATGTTAAAAGATATAAGTTTTAAATGTAATTAATGCCACTGAATTGTACATTTACAAGCTGTTTTTAAAAAAAGGTGATAGGGCGCCTGAGTGGCTCAGTTGGTTAAGTGTCTGACTTCGGCTCAGGTCATGATCTTATGGTTCATGAGTTTGAGCCCTGCATTGAGCTCTCTGCTGTCAGCATAGAGCCTGCTTAGGATCTTCTGTCCCCCCACTCGTTCGCTGGCTCTCTCTCTCTCTTGCTCTCTCTCAGTAAATAAATGTACTAAAATAAATAAAAGTTAAAACGGTGACAAATGCTAAAGAGAAAAACAGAGCATGGTAGGGGAGATGAGGAATACCAAGGAAACGAATTGCAGTTTTCCCCCAACTTTATATTATGAAAATTGTCGAACTTACAACAAAATTGAAAGGATTTTATAGTGAACACCCATATGCCCATCATCTAGAGTCTGTCACTAACATTTTATTATACTTCATCACATATCTACCCACCAATACATCATTCTTTAAGGTATTTCAAAGTAGGTTACAATTCTAATCAAGTGTTAGGGTCAGATCTCATCAAGTAGATGATGTGCGAGCAAAGCCTTGAAGGAGAGGAGAGTTGACATGTTGTCACCTGGAACAGTTGCCCCAGGCAGAGTATAGCCAGTGCAGAAACCTTGAGATGGGGGCATGGCTGGCATGCTTTTGGGGCAGCACTGAGGCCTTTGTGGTGGAGTAGGTGATTAAGGGAGCAGGTAGCAGGAGCTGAGAACAGAGAACCACTAGGGAGCCAGATTGTAACACAGAAGCATTTTCACTTTTATTCTGAATGAAATGAGGAGTGACATAAGCGGTCTCACGTTTTAAAAGAATCACTCACTGGCTGCTGTGTCAAGAATAAAAGATACAGAGTGTGCTTTGAATCCCACCGTAGTCTTCTCTCTGTGGTGCTTTGTTTGTGGAGCTAGGATGTGTAACTCCACTGCGGAAATCAAAGCCTCCTTCTGTAAACTAAGCCTTATTCTTCATTGTGCTTACTAAGAGAATACTTGAGATTTACACTCCTAAACAGTTTGTTTTCTTGTGCAGCCCACAGAACTTAATTGCCCAGTCTCAGTCTGGCACTGGTAAAACAGCTGCCTTCGTGTTGGCCATGCTCAGCCAAGTAGAACCTGCAAATAGATACCCCCAGGTAAGGGCTTGGTAAATTTGGATTTTCTGCTAACATGTAGCTAGAAATTACATTTGATGGAATAAAAGCCAAGGTGCTTATTACTTTTTACATAAACCAGAGCCCCTTGTGGAGCACAAGCAATATGGCTGATTTTCTAGTAGCCACACACATCCTGTTCTTTCTCCGTGGTTTGCCAGTTCTGGGATACTGCTGACAGACTTGGCACCTCTGCTTGCAAGAAAGTATCATCCTTTGGAAAGTTCTGAGAACTTTCTGAGTAAGTGAAAAGGAAGCTAATCTCCAACTGGAATTTCAGATCCTTGCTCATATGGGAGTTTTTATATTCCTGTGGCCAATAGCTATTTTCAACGGTCTTTACCCAGTCAGAGTTCTGACCCTTCAGAATTCTAGCTTATGACTTTGCAACTTAAAAAATCAAATGGTGTGCACTTTAATTTACATACCCTTCTTCAGCGTCAGCTGGAGGAATAACTAAGTCCTGACGGTAGTTCCCCACTGCCCTTGAGATCTCACTGTACACTCTTTCCCTGCCAGTGTCTGTGCCTCTCCCCAACTTATGAGCTCGCCCTGCAAACAGGAAAAGTGATTGAACAGATGGGCAAATTTTACCCTGAACTGAAGCTAGCTTATGCTGTCCGAGGCAATAAATGTGAGTATGAATATGTGATTCTAATTCATTAGGCTAACCACTTCTATTTTATTTAAAAGTTTATTTATTTTGAGAGAAAGAGCGTGCACAAAAGTGAGGGGGGTGGGCAGGGAGCGAGAAAGAGGGAGAGAATCCCAAGCAGGCTCTGAGCTGACACGGGGCTGAAACTCATGAACCGTGAGATCATGACCTGAGCTGAAGTCGGACACTTAACTGACTGAGCTACCTAGGCTCCCCTAACAACTTCCATTTTAAAAATTTCAAATCATACACAGTAGGTGAAATAATAAAGATAACACACGTGCCCTTTACGTACATTCAAAAACTCAGCACTTTGCCATATTTACTTTATCTGTATGTGTGTGTGTGTGTTGGGGGGGAACCATTTGAAAGTATATTGCAGATGCTGTGGATCTTTATTCCTAAATACTTGAGCGTGCATCTCATAATAAGGACATTCTTCAGCATACCCACAAAACCCTTATCACAAGAGAGTTAGCAGATTCTCTAAGAACTGGTATCTAGTCCATTTTATTTTTCCCCAAAAGTGTTTCTTTGTGGCTGCTTTGTTTTTGAACCAAGATCAAATTAGTGGATATGCACTCCTTCAATCTAGAATAGTTCCTACATCTTCTCCTCCCCCAGTACATTTGACTTTTTGAACAGGCCAGACCAGTTGCTTATAAAATGTTGCACATTTTGGATTTAATTGCCTAGTTTCTTCTTAATGTCATTAGAAGAACAAAAAATGTTCTAGAATATGAACAATTAACTCTGGCATTTCATTTTTTTTAATTGTAATTAACGTACAGTGCTGTTAGTTTCAGGTATACAATATAAGGATTCAACAATTCTTTTTTTTTTTTTAAGTTTCTTTATTTTTGAGAGAGAGCACACAAGTGAGGGAGAGGCAGAGAGAAAGAGAGAGAGAAAATCCCAAGCAGGCTCTGCATTGTCAGTGCAGAGCCCAATGTGGGGCTCGAACTCACAAACCCTGGGATCATGACCTGAGCCGAAGTCAGACGTTTAGCCAACCAAACCACCCAGGCACCCCTGTGATTCAACAATTCTCTATTTTTCTCAATGCTTATCAAGATAAGTGGATTAAATGTAAAAGATAACCCCTCTATCTATTTCACCTTCCCTCACTTACCACCTCCCCCCCACTAGCAAACACCAGTTTGTTCTCTGTATTTAAGAGGTTTTTTTTTGGTTTGGAGCTTTTTTTCCCCCCCTTATTCAGGTTTCCTACTTTTGTTATACAACAAATTAACAATATTTAAGTAATTAAAAAAAGTCTTGTTGAAAGTTTGGCTAAGTCCTGTGAATCTTTACCACTAACCTGTAACTGTGACTACAGAAATCTACTCAGTGTACAATGTCATAATACCAACTTAAAATTGTTTCTAAAAAGTAAATAAGATTATAAAATTTAGTGAAAGATGATAAGACATTTAAAATTTTTCAATTTGGGTTAGAATGGCAGAGGAGTCTGAATAACTTTTGTGGGGGGCTGTAATTGGTTTGTTTAACAGAAGTAAGAAGGGGCATTTGTTGGCTTTGAATTGACTCAACATTCACATTAGGGCAAAATTTTGGCTGTTTAGAGGAAGCTTGCATGTGTCTGGTCAAGACTGTAATCAAAGGGCTAAAAATTATAAGTGTCATCTAATTCAAAATGAAGAGCCAAATCTTCTAAGTTCCAGACTGCACACACAGTCAAGAACATGCCATGGTCCACCAGGCCTTGTCTGGGGAAGCACTTTATCTAATAGAGGCATTTTGTGTTTCTTTGGGAAAGCAAAGCCTTTCATGATGAATCCTGTTTACTGACCCGGACAGACAGTGCGTAGAGGCAACCGGCTTGACGTAGATGCTAAGGTAGCTGAGGGACAGAGTGCACTGGAGAGAGTGCTGTGAAAGTCTGCTTGGGAGAAGTGCCATCCTGGGCTGGGGGAATGATGTTGACAGAGAAGAAATAAAGATAACGACAGAGCCTCCTTGAAAGAGAACTGGATGACTACAGAGAATGGAAAAGAACACTACTGAAGAGGCTTTCATCTTCTCACTGTGTATATCCTTACCTTATCTGTTCAGCATTATTAAATACTGTAGTGATATCATAACCTTTCCTTAAAACAGTAAGGCAAACATAAAAACAGTTGCATTAAAATACATCATAGCTTTAGATTTTTCTCAGAGAGGAAAGCAGGCTTTTCCATGGAAATACCCACGGAAAACATCTTGTCTCCACAGTGGAAAGAGGTCAGAAGATCAGTGAACACATTGTCATTGGCACCCCTGGGACTGTTCTGGACTGGTGCTCCAAGCTCAAGTTCATTGATCCTAAGAAGATCAAGGTGTTTGTTCTGGATGAGGCTGACGTGATGATAGCTACTCAGGGCCACCAAGACCAGAGCATCCGCATCCAGAGGTAGGAACTCTTGAGCCAAGAGGAACGTCTCAGCCTCCTGATCTACAGCATCTTCTCCTTTTACTTCAAACACTTCTTCTTGCTCCTATCAGGTTCTTTACTGTAGTGCTTCCAGAAGCATTTGTTTGATAGGCCATTTGCTCCTCAGCGCTGACCATGGGTTGAGGAAGGAGACTTAGGGAATCTAACACCAGCCCCCTGCCTGTCCCATGGCTGCTCTTGCCTCCTCCCTGCTGTTCTCCTCCCTTTTGCCTCTTTCCCCGGCGTGTAGAGCATCCAACCCTGGGGTGGCTGTCTTCTGTTCCTCCCAGGGAAAGACTCGGGGTCATGCCACATACCTGGGTCTTCCCTTGCAGGATGCTGCCCAGGAACTGCCAGATGCTGCTTTTCTCTGCCACCTTTGAAGACTCTGTGTGGAAATTTGCCCAGAAAGTGGTCCCAGACCCAAACATTATCAAACTGAAGCGTGAGGAGGAGACGTTGGACACCATCAAGCAGTATTACGTCCTGTGCAATAACCGAGATGAGAAGTTCCAGGCCTTGTGTAACCTCTACGGGGCCATCACCATTGCTCAGGCCATGATCTTCTGCCACGTGAGTAGCAGTGGCAGCAGCAGGCCTGCCGGGGGAGGAGCTCCACTGGAGGGTGTGCCTGGCCCTCCCTTCAGCCAGCTCCACCTCAGTGCTGAGGAGGACTGGGTGTCCTCTGTGTGGCCAGAAAGGAAATGATGAAGCACCTCCACCTGCCCCAGGGCATATTGTTCTCAGACTATAATGAGTTATGAGGGAAAGACTGTGAAGCATTGAACTTTTCTTTGGTCCCACCTCTTAGACACACCTTGGGAAAAACTCCAGATAACATCCAATGAAATGATTATATAACATTAAGAATATAGACTATTTGAGAATGAAGATATTTGGCTCCTACCACACTCTTCCCAGCTGAACACTAAGATGATTTAAGTAATTCATCCAAAAAAATTCACATGGCTAAAATTGTCTTTGTAAAATCGGTAAGCCTACCCTGGTGGCTGAACTCAGCGGGCTTTCACGTATTTTAATGGAAACAAGCCACTTTTTTGCAGGTTTGTTTTTGTTTTTATTTTTATAGGTATCTCCATTTAAAACCATTCTTTTCACTCCAGACCCGCAAAACGGCTAGTTGGCTGGCAGCAGAGCTCTCCAAAGAAGGCCACCAGGTGGCTCTGCTGAGCGGCGAAATGATGGTGGAGCAGAGGGCTGCGGTGATCGAGCGCTTCCGAGAGGGCAAAGAGAAGGTGCTGGTGACCACCAACGTGTGTGCCCGCGGTGAGCACAGAATGTGCCTGTTCGCCAGGCTCCGGATGGCGAGAGCAGTGCTCCCGCACGGGACGCTCAGATGGTTCGGGGAGTCCAGCTGGGGTTGGCGCTGACTTTGTTTTCTGGGAGAGGCTGGATTCCCCCAGCAGATGAGAACGTTCACAGAAGCCAGGAGTCCTGATGTGGTGGAAGGAAACAGGCAGTGACTGGTTTAGAGTGAACGGTGCCTGCTCTCCTGGGGGCCCCTAGTGAAGTTTCGGCCGCATCTCCAGATTCTTGTATCTAGCAGAGGCTCTTCTGGCGATGTCATAATTTTGTTAGCACCTGCCAGAGTTCTGTTTTTCCCTCTGGATTCTGCTGCGTGCCCCCGGTCCCCGGATCCCAGAGCTGGCCTGCCCCAGACTCTTCCTCCACCTGATGCTGGCGTGTGGCAGCCTCGCCTGGCGGGTGGTGGTTTTTGTTTCCCGTCCTGACTCCACCCCTCTTTCGTGCAGGTATTGATGTTGAACAGGTATCTGTCGTCATCAACTTTGACCTTCCCGTGGACAAGGATGGGAACCCGGACAACGAGACCTACCTGCACCGGATCGGGCGCACGGGCCGCTTTGGCAAGAGGGGCCTGGCAGTGAACATGGTCGACAGCAAGCACAGCATGAACATCCTGAACAGAATCCAGGAGCATTTTAGTGAGTGCCTGGGAGTGTCCCCTGCCAGGGCCCTTTCCTTAGAGGGGCAGGTTCTCCTGGGGCCTCCTCGAGAGGCCTTTGTCCTTGTCGCATTCCCCTCCTTTCCTACAATATGGAAGTTCTCGAAGAGCACACCTGGTGAGTTCAGGTCAGGAACTCGAACAACAGCGCCCCCTTGGCCAGGCTTGAAGGGCCTAGGGCTCTGTCCCGTGCTCAGGCACCAGGAGCCCGTGGGGTTTCATGAAAGTTTGCTGTGGCCAGGGGCTTGGCATGGGGGCAGAAACCTGTCTGCCTCCTCCCTCCCTGCTGTGCTGTCCCTTCCCTAGGTGTGTGTTTTCATGATAGCCCCGTGTTGATGTCTCTGTGAATTCTCTTTTTCTCCCCAGATAAGAAAATAGAAAGATTGGACACAGATGATTTGGATGAGATTGAGAAAATAGCCAACTGAGAAGCTCCGTCAGTCACCAGTGCCCACCCCTGGTGCTCCCCCCGCACGGGAGACTGGTGCTTTCACGGCACAGGCTCGACAGTCGCCACAAAGAAGAGAAGGCAGAGGAGAGAGAAACTACCTACCTCATTTTAAATTACGTTTGGACTAGACAAAAATTGTGCAAATGATGGGGGAAGGTAGAAAAAAATTGTTTACACAACTCTTGAAGATTAGGCGTGAATACACAGAAATTTACCTTTTGAAATTCTGTCTTTTTTTTTGGCCAGCATTTTCCCCATCTAGATGCTGTGGCTAATCACTTGTTCAAGATCTTTGCAGCAGCCCCTGCCTATTCTCTGGCCAGTAGCGTTAAGACCAGCGTCCAGACAGAATAGAGATGAAGAGGGACACGGATAGGGGCTCTTGGATGGCTTGGTCGGTTAAGTGTCCGACTTCAGTTCAGGTCATGATCTCAGTTTGTGGATTCGGGCCCCACATCAGGCTCTTTGCTGACAGCTCAGAGCCTGGAGCCTGCTTTGGATTCTGTCTCTCTTTGCCCCTCTCCTGCATGCACTCTGCCTTTCTCTCAAAAATAAATAAATGTTAAAAAAAAAAAAGAGAGAGAGGGACACAGAGACAGACAGAGAGAGATCCCAAGTAAGATAGGTGATAAGCCAGCCATCATGTTTGGAGTATGGCATGAGGCCTGTGAGCTGAGGGTGGGGCACCTTATCTGAGTGTTGTCAGTCCCGCCTGCCCTGTTGCCCACAGCATGGACCAAAATGCCAACCTGGGGCTTTTGGTGTATGCAGGTTTGTGTTGCAGGACCACGACCTCGTGGTTTTCATCAGCAGGTGCAGTCTGTATATAGTGCACATCTGATTACCAGTGGGTCCATTGCCTGTGCTTAAGGCCTGTGGTAAAGTCATAGTGGAGAGGTGGTGGTGGCCCTAGCTTGCCACACAGCCTGGGCTTACAGGCACTTGCAGCATCTTTTTTACATCCCAGGTGTCACCTTGACCCCTTCATAGTCCCAGGCAAATAAAAGGTGATTTAAGGTTTGGATCCTCAGTGAAAATTATGGCTTCAAATTGCTAATGACCAGCCTCAAGGCAGTTCTACAAGTGATCAGCAATGGCTTTGTCTCCAGATCCCGGAAGGCAAATTTCTCAGAGCTGGGAATTATTTCAGATATTTGGTGTCTTGATTGTAAAGGGATTCTGAAAGTCTGAGCTCACAGTTCTTGGAATACAAACAATGCAATAAGGGACTAGATGGACTAGCCATTTACCTGCGTAAGGCAGGAGTAACTGCCAAGGACTTGGCTTCCTTCTTACTGAGCATCTTTGTGTAGAACAGTTAGAGCAAATACTAGTAATCGACATTTCCTACCTGGCCAAGGCTGATGGTACCCACAGAGTCACAGAGCAAAGATGAGATGAAACTGAAACTCCAGCAAAAAGGACTTCTCTCCAGCTCTTTGACCTCGATACAGAACTAGGCCCAGGCTTGGAAGAAGGATTTTCTGTGATGAGAACTGTTCCAATCCCAGATTATCCTTTTAAGTGTTTCTGTGTTTTAGGACCAGATTGGTTACCTGGGAAGGGAAGGGGCCAATGCCAGCCTCCAGATGGTTCCTTTAATCTGACATTACAGATACTGCAGAGACCAACAGACTGCTAATCCTACTACATTTCCCCAGTTGGCATTTGACTATAGAGTCTTCTCTGGGCTTCTGGCCAACTCTGACCCACCTTGGGAGTCTTCTTGTAAGAAGAAATTTTATGTCTCCCACCTCCTGCAGTGCTGTGGACCAACCCTGAAACAATTAAAAACAAAGGCAATAATTAAAGGAGTATAGACTCCTCACAAGGCTGCAGGCTGATTTCCTTCCCACCTTCTCACAACATGTATAACCAGTCTACTGTGTAGCCCTAAATCTAAACAAAATGGGAAGGGATATGGTTCAGATTCAAGAGTAGGAGTAACTAGTTATCTGGTAGAAATCTAGGTCAACAGTTCTTAATTGGTCCAAACCCCTAAGAATTCACTGGATGGGTTTCATGGAATCTATGAAGCATTTAAATGCATTTTCCTGCAGAGAGGTCTCCCAAAGAAGTGTCTTTTAAAAAGGTAAGACGCACTGTTATGGATTCCTTCACAATCCATATTCATCCCTGCCAGAGCTTGGCTTCCAGGGCTCAGTGGCCAACAGCTGCCTCTGTGACCATGTGCTATCTTGAGCCATCAATGATCTGTTGAAAATGTACTGAGCCCATGGTAAGCTTCAGTCCACAGAGTTTCTTTTACTCACTTTAGTAAGTTCTCATGTATGAAATGATATGTCCTACAATAGAGAAACAACCTTAGCAGAAAGAGATTTTTGGCCCAATGGAAGATTCTGGATATGTTCATCATCCATAAACAATGGATTTTATTGCTTTTTTTTTTTTTTTTTTTTAGTGTCATTCATTGTATGCATAAAAATTAGTCAATTGTTGATGTATTTGTTATTGATGTTAATTGAACTTAATTATGAAGTACACGTTACTAGGACAACATTAATGAGTATAAGAAGACATTATGTTTTTGGTTGCTGGTATTAATCATGTCTAAGTGGAGACAACTATGATTTCATAGGCTAGTCATCACCTGATACTACTGTTCCATTTCAGAGTTGACACTGCTCCAGCACAAACAGTTGCAATGTCTCCATAGGCCAAGGGCCCTACTCAGTTGCCAGAGGGCTCCTCACATTCCTTTTTTTCCTGCTGGTAAACCAGTGAACACTGGCTACCTAATTAGAAAGAAAGCAGCAGCCAGTACAAAGTCCTTACATAAATTTTTCTAGTCCTAGGGAAGAAATACAAATAGGTCTTGGAAGCAGGTATTCTCCCTTTGTTCCATCTTGTTTATTATTTAACATGAAGGCAGTTTCAGAGTCATTAGTATTCAGAAGGTAAGGAATTCTGAGGCCAGAGAAGATTTCATAAAGGAGTGGAGTTTGCTTCTGAGAGAAAAGTGACAGAGTGCCCTAGGCAGGGGAAAGTAATATTAAAACTAAGTTTCTCCAGAATAAACCTAGCATACTGGAAATACAGTATGGACAGCAGACTTGCCACATAAGCAGAGAAAAGTCTTGATACAAAACGAAAACTTGATTGAACAGTATTTGAGTTTAGTAGTGAATTAAAGGTTGTTAAATCACAGAAAGGCAGTTATGAAATTGGTGGGGTTGGGAGGAGTGTCCAGCAGACGTACGTAGGATACATTGGAGCTGGAAAAGGCGGGCATCTGAGAACACAGTTTGAAGAGGATTGCATCGGTCCCATCACACAGCAAGTGCCAGGATACCATTGGTTGTACTGAAAAAGCACAAAAGAAGAAATGGGACTGGAGGGATATCACAGAGGAAGAATGATAGGGTTTCATGCCTACTTGTTATTCCAAAAAGGATTGTGGCTCTAAAAGATCCACTGTACAAAATAACTCTGGGGAGAAACCCAAAGGGAAGGTCTGGAAAAAACAGATGCATCAGGGTTGAGTCTCATACACAGCATGTAGGATTTCAGGCCTGTCGCCTTTGCAAGCAGGGACTTGGCCCCTCTTCATCAACTTGTAGATTTCAGGGGTCTTCAGGTTTTTCTTGGTCTTAGACATAGATGTCAGGTTCTTAGGAACTCCCTGTAGTTTTACCTAATTTTGCCTTTTTTTTTTTTTTTTTTTTTCTGCTTGAGAATAAATGTTCTTTATTCTGTTGATTGACTCAGATTGTAGCATCTCCTAAAAATGAGCTGAGGGAACCTGAGGGGCTGATGCTAGGAGGCTCCAGTCCCTTGCCTTCCTAATCCTGAATCTGGGACAGGGCTTTCCCAGAATAGCTTCAAACACCTGACTTGGCAAGTCAGGCCAAGTGGGGATCTGCTTGGAGGATATTTGTCACACCCCTACATTATGTCTTCTCATTCTCCAGCCCCTGTTGCTAGATGCTTCTGCCTTGGCTTAGAAACTGTCCCACTGTTGAGTATTCATTGGAGCAAGGGGCTTCTCCATGGTAGTTCTAGTTGTAAGATGGGGGATAGGAGTAGGTGGAGGAAAACATTAGATGAGGTCTGAGATAGGTGGCTGTTTGGGGGGGATCAGCGGTTCAGATCACTGTCATTTCTGCTTTAGTGATATCTCTCAGGCAGGGGTAGCAGATATTTTGTTCATGCAGATCTATAACCCAGGGCTACACTTGGCTTCTCTCATAAGAAGGGGTGTTTGTGTGTGTCGGGGGTGGGGGTGGGGTGTTTAGATGGAACTCTTCTGGAAGTACCAGTACACATTTTGTGAGTCTTTGCAACTAACTGTACTGTTCTATCCTCATCCATAGGCTTCCACTGTCCTGGAATTGTCCAAGTGGAGAAAAGCCAAGTAGTCTCATTCTTATCCCTGAGAGTCCACATCCCCATGCTTAGTCTTGAAAGGACTTGAATCTTGAATCAGCCCTGGTTGGGCATTCGGTCAAGTGTGCTAGGTGTATTGTCCTCTGGTCTTTGTTCCCCTCAGACACCAACAGCTTCTAAATTTGCACAAAAATTGTCCTGATAAACCAATGTCATTTGAGTCCAGGTTTAACAACAGAACAGGTCCCAGTGTTCTGGCATTGCTTTAATTTCTAAAGCAAGTAGGATTATGCTACGTTGTTTGATTCACCTGATTTCATATTTAACGTCCATGGAGGGAACTTCAGAAACAGCAGCAGTACCTCTAACCTCATGGTTCATTAGTCCTTTCTGGTTAACTCTTCCACTCTGTCCAGTGACCATTTTAAGACTTCCACTCACCTCAAACTTCCAACCCCATTATCTCCCTACTCAAGAGTAAACAACAGAAAACTGCCCTCAGCCCTCTGCCACCAGACCTTCCCCCAATCATACCTATCCTTCCCTCTCCCTCCTGTTAGAATGGGAGAAGTCCCTATTGTCTAAATTTCTCTACCAGTGCACCAAATTCCCTCTCCTGTGACTGTTTAAGGACCTGCTCCATCTACGCCCTCTCATATTTTCAACCTCTCCCACCCCATTAGCTGGTTCCCTCTCCCCTCAATTTTCCCTTGTGTGTGGAGTGGTAAAATACACCTAACAAAATTTACCATCTGAACTATTTTCAGTTGTACAGTGGTATTACAACATTCATAACGTTGTGCAACCATCAGCACCACCTATCTCCATAATTCTTTTGGATCCTGCAAAATTGAAACCATACCCAACAAACAATTCCCCATGACTCACTGCCCCTAACCCCTAACAACCACCATTCCACTTTGTTTCTAGGATTCTGTTCTTAAGTACTTCATGTAAGCAGGGTTATACTGTATTTGGCTTTTTGGGACTCGCTTATTTCACCACAATGTCTTCAAGGTTCATCTATTAACTCTTCTTGGTATTTCCAATTGTTTATACCTATCTCCTATTTAAATTCAAACTCCCTTTATTCTTTATCCTCCAGCCTTACATTTTTCCCTGGTGGCCAAAAACCTAGGAGTTGCTTCTACCCACTGAGTCCCATTCCTTCTCTCTCTGCAGTCCACCTTCTGCCTCCACTGCCCCTTGGGAATAGCCTTCACCAAGGGCACCAATGACCTACATGTTGCTAATTCAGAAAACACTTTTTAATTATATCTGACTCAACAGCATTTAACACCATAACAATCTCTTCTTTTAACGAGTCTTCTGGTGACTAAAGTGACACACCACACACTCACTGGTCTTCCTTCACTCTGGTCACTTCTCAGTCTCCTGGTTAGGCTCCTTTTTTATTTACTTCTTATATGTGACTGTTCCTCATAGGACTGTTTGGGGCCATTTCTTCCTCTTTCTCTCCTGTGGGCAATCTTGTTCACTTCTCTAGCTTGCTTTCTGCTGGCAACTCCAAAATCTATACCAAGACCCAATTTGTGAGCTCCAGGGTTACAAAAACAACTGCCCACAGGACACTTGCACTTGGGATATCTTCAAGGAATCCCATACTCAACATATCCAAAGTTGAACCCATTATCTTGTACTACCACCAAACACTATCACTCCAAAAAACTCATGTTCTGCTTTTGGCTCTCCCTCTAACGATCTCACAAAATGGAACTATAATTGTCTATTGCTCAAGCCAGAAATCTGGATTCATCAGGAATCTTCCTGCTCCCCAACCAATAATCCCAAGGTCCTTTTGTATCTATCATCCATTGCTATGTAACACATCGCCCCAAAACAGTGGCTCAAAACAACTTAGTCTGGGTAGCTCTGCTGGTCTCTCCCAGGCTCACTCATGCAGCTGCATGCCCCTGGCTGGTGTCTGGGCTCAGCTGACACAGCTGGGCCCCTCCACAGTCTTTCACCGTCATAGCATGGCAGGTGGTCTGGGTTTCAAGAAAGGAGAGGAGAAGCTGTGAGTTCCCTTGAAGCCGTGGCTCAGAACTCCCCAGTGCACTTCTGTCACATTCTTTTGGTCAAAGAAGTCACAAGGCCAGTGCAGAGATGGGGGGAAATAAAGATCTCTTGATGGGAGGAGCTTGAAGTATCTGTGTCTATTTTTAATCCACCACAGCTATCCATTCTAGCTTCTATCATGTTAAACCAAATGAAATGCGCTGTTTGACCATTGTCGACCTATAAAAGTGGCACTTTCATACGGTTCAATTGGTGTTTCTTGAATTCACCCTGGTCTAGATCACCATTTTCATATCTACTGCATCAACTTCCCAGCAGGTGCTCCTGGCTCCAGTTGGGTTTTCCTCCAGTTCATTTGTCACATGGCAGCCAATATGATCTAATACTTGAGTCTGAGCCCACTCTCCTGCCTAAGATCATCCCCTCCCATACACACTCCATATTTCTTAAGATAAGCCCAAACTGTGTAAAATGATTTGTACGAGGCTCTCCCGATCTGCCTCACTTGTCTTACTTTCTCTCTCATACTTTCTGCTCCACTATCACTGAAATCTGCCCTTGTGCTGGGCTACATCTCAGGAAAGATGGTGATCCTGTAAATTCCCTCTTTAATTTCTCAAAATCATATTTCCTCCCCTAGCCCACTTTGAAGCCAAAACAAAAGTGAAAAGATACTGCTAGGACTTAAGGCTGAGGTGGAGAGGTTTTCACCTCCAGCACTGCGGCTAAGATGAGCATGAGGAAAAAGAAGGTAACTAAAAACAGGAGCCCTCCAATGCTGCAGGCAGCCAGGGAACCATATGGAAGGAGCTCAGAGGACACTCCTTTTGCTTTACCCTGGGGCACTGCCTGGGGTCAATGTACTGTTCCACTCCTGATCTCTTGGAAGTCCCCCCTCAGAGCATAGGAGACTGGGATATCCTGCTTGGGGAGAGGATCCTGGAGGGGGAATCTTGCCTCGCCCCAAGTTGCTCCCTCAACAATCTGTGACCAGTTGCATCCGCTGCCATGGTTATACTTCTTGGAACTCCCCTCCCAATCCTTCCCTTTCTTCTGCCCCTTCCTGGTCCTTTCTATTTCAGTGGTAAAAACCATGTCTTCAGGAAGGCATGCCTCACTCCCCTGTCATTAACTTCCATCATGCCCTGTAGTTGTTTTATGAACATGTGTCAGGTAACCTTTTAAAGGTCTACTTGGATTAACTGGGGCACCTGGCTGGCTCAGTCAGTGGAGCGTGTGACTCTTGGAGTTGTGAGTTTGGGCCCCACGTTGGGGGTAGAGATTACTTAAAATCTTTAAGTCGGTTAAGCATCTGACTCGTGACCTCAGCTCAGGTCTTGATCTCAGGGTTGTGAGTTCAAGCCCCACACTGGGCTCCATGCTGAGTGTGGAGCCTACCATAAACAAACAAACAAATAAAATCTTTAAGAACGAAGGTCTGCATGGATTAACTTATTAACTCTTCATAACAAATATTGTTCCTACCTTACAGATGAGGAACAGACACAGCAGAGAGGTTAAGGAATTTGCCCTACCACATACAGCTAGGAAGTAGCAAGCCAGTCCTCACACCTGGGCAGTCTGGCTCCAGGGCCACATTGTTAACTGCTAGGCTGTATTTGCCTCATATATAAATATGTCTAAGTTCGGGACCGCTTGCTTAGCGCCTGTCTCCCTCATAGTTAAGTACAGTAAGAGTGGGAAGTGGTTTTACTTAGTCACTGAATTCCTAGCTGTCTGCAGGATGTGTTTTATAGGGAAATCTGCTTTGTTAATGTGTCAACAAATGAAAACATGGAATATGTTTGACATATTTTCTTTTAAAATTATCCCCATTTTCGCCCGGGTGGCTCAGTCGGTTAAGCGTCCGACTTCGGCTCAGGTCACGATCTCACAGTTCGTGAGTTCGAGCCCTGCGTCGGGCTCTGTGCTGACAGCTTAGAGCCTGAAGCCTGCTTCAAATTCTATGTCTCCTTCTGTCTCTACTTCTCCCCCGCTCGTGCTCTCCCTCTCCTTCAGAAATAAATAAAAACATTAAAAAAATTTTTTTTAATTATCCCCATTTTTTCATTCATATTTTTTGTTGTTATAGTCATTAGACTTTTATGGGCCAAATACAGACTTAGTCTGGCTCCTGCCATTATTCCTGTTATTTTCTGAATCCTTCTAGCATCCCTCCTCCCATTGCCCTCCCTTGCTTCCCACGTGCAGAAAGAAAAGAAGTTCCCAGAGCAGAGCCACCATCCTAGCAGGCTTACCCCCACCGCAGGCACAAGCAGGGCACGTCCCTGCACCCATTCACTCAGAACAAACGATGATGCCACAGAGGCAGGCGTGTCCGTGAGAGATGGTTACTTATTGATCACCAGTTCATTCACTGATTCGTTCGCTACCTAATTCAACAACTGTTTACTGTGCCCTTGCTCTGGGTGAGATGCTGGAGAACCACCGGTGAGCAAAGCAGATAAGGTCCCTGCCCACAGGACTCACTGTTTAGTGACGAAATCAAAATAATCATGTGATCAGGCAATTCCATGTAAGATACAGTTCAAGCTCACCCAGGCCCAAAAGGCCAGTTAGAAAGTACCCCCAGGAAGGGGTTCCAGGAATGCTGGCCCTGCACTCTGCCCTTAGTTTTTGGTTTTATTGCCCAGTGCTTTCCGAAATTGGGTTGCCCTGAATTTAAATCCTAGATTTGCCACTTACTAGGCCATATGTCTTGAAAAAATTGACTTCCCTGCACCTCTATTTCCTTACTTGTAAAATGGCGATAACAATAGTAATGTGAGAAATTACTTAGCTGTTTCAAGTAGATTGTTGTAGGATGCATTTAAAAAAATGTTAATGCATTATGTTATCATTGCCCAGTCTAGTTGAATCTGACTCAGGGCAGGAGGCTGTATAGTCCACAGCTTCAGAACAATGTGCCCTTCCTATTGGTCTCTGGTCTGGAGAAGAGTGGGATTCTCAGTGGCTTCTTCCTGGAAGAATATAATATATTCTCCTTTCGGAATATAAATGCTAACTGAAGGGAAAGAGAGAGCCCTGTTGCCCAGAAGTGCTCTAAAACAGCCTGGCTGATTTCATTGTTCCAGCTGGAGCCTCAGCCTAGACCTCCCTAAGAGCACTCACCTGGACTAAACAAATGCCCACCAGCCTTCCAATAGACATGGGTGGTAAACTAAAGAAAAATTTCAGTAAACACCCTACAAATCCAATGCAAGCAAAAATTCTAACTTCAATTCCCCTACAGACCATATTTAGCACAACGAATTGTGTCTCAGTGGAAGCAATGTAGGAATCACCCTCCCAATGCTAGAGCAGCAGACTTTGTAACGAAATAGCAATCAAAAGAGGACAGTGGGCACCCAGCCTTCAATATGGCTCTAAGCAAGATCCTCTGCCTCCAAAGAACTTACAATTGAGTCTTATGGTGTTGCTCCTTTTGCTTTTCATGAGAGTTTTCTGTGTAGATGTTTGAGATAAAAAATCCTGAGGAAAGGGTGCCTCAAAATCTATTTGTTTCTTTAGGCAATTGTTAAAATAGTAGGACAGAAGAAACATTATTCCTCAGAAAACATATTAGCAGTCTCCCCCAGGGTTGCGCTGCCCAACACAGAGTTACACCATGGTTGTGGCTCCTCATTAACAATGCAGTTTGTCTCAACTCATTGGTGGTATAGTTGCTGGGAATTAAATCAGTCACTTGGGAAGACAATATGGCATTTGACATTCTCACTTCTGTAGCACAGTATGTGCATGCTCCGTTTCAATGAGTCGTGAAGAGCTGAGAAAACATTCTAACCGCCCCCAAACCCAGCAACCACTGTTCTGATTTCTATCACTATAGATTAGATATACATACCTGTTTTGAACTTATATAAATGGAGTCATGTACTAGGTAATTTGTGTCTGGATTCATTTGCTCAACATGTCTATGAGACGGCAAAGCTCTCATTTCTGTTGTATTATCAGTACTTTATTCCTTTTTTGTTTTTTAAATCAATGTTATTGAAAAGTATAATGTATGTACAATGAAGTGACATTTTAAATATACGATTCCATGAGTTTTAACACATTTATGTATCTATGTAACCAGAACCCCAATCAAGATATAGAACATTTCTATTACCCAGGAAGTTCTCTTGCGTCCTGCTCAACCTTCCCCGCTCCAGATGCAACCACTGTTCTGACTGTTCTCACTATAGATTTCATTTCTCCTATTCTTGACTTGCATATAAATGGATCCTACAGCAATCATCTCTCATGTCTGACAGCTTTCCTTCAACACAATGTCTCTAAAATTCATCTACTTCATCATGTGTAGTTTATTCCTTTTTACTGCTGAGTCGTGTAACAGTCCATTGAATAAACATACTATAGTTTATCCATTCTCCTGTTGATGGACATTTGGGTTGTTTCCAATTTGGGGCCATTTTGACTAAGTCTGTTATAAACATTTGTGTACAAGTCTGTTTGTGGATATATGTTCCATTTCTCTTGGATAGTAACTGGGAGATGTGTGGGGTCAAAGAGTAGGTGTAGGTTTAACTTCCTGAGAAACTGCCAAACATGCAAACCAATCGTGCCATTTTACAATTTCTGTAGAAGCGTATGAGAGTTTCAGTTGCTCTTGACTAACTTTCTTGGCTTGACTTTAGTCGGGTTCTTGAACCTTCTCCTAAACTTACCTGTGCAGTTCTTGGTAAAATCCAGTTTTAGCAAGAAACCCCCATAGGTGGCATCTGGTCACCCTCGATGTCTGATAGAGTCTTCATCTTTGCACCATCCCCCTCGGTGATGTCTGATCATCCTCGCATTTTGTCAGCAAGAATCCTGTTAGGTTACTTAACCAGAATTCCCCTTACTCTTTATGTTTCTTCGTGGTAATTTTCCATCCACTGACCATGCATACCCTCCTTCCCCCGTCCTCGGCTATAAATTTTCTCTTGTTCATGCTGTATCTCACCCTCACTGAAAAATCCCACTGCAGTCATCCCTATAACTATCCTCTAAGCCTTACCAACTTTACCATGTTGTTGAATTTTTTTTTCTTTAACATTCCACATTTTTACCAACACACAGAAAGTTAATCTTTAATTTTATGGATTCTAGCAGTGTGCAGTGCTATTTCGTTGTGATTATGATTTGCCTTTCCTTAATAACCAATGATTTCAAGCTCTTTTTCACATGCTTACTGACCACTAGTTTCCTCTCTTGCAAGTGTTCAAGTCATTCACATATTTTGACATAAATGTTGCTATTAGAAATGTGTCCTTAAGTAATACATGTTGAACTAAAATCTCTATTAGTCTATTCAACTACACATTAAAAAATATTTATTGAGAGGCTATTATGTGCCGTAAACTTTTTTAGGCTCACAAATTGTGACTGAGAGATAAAATCTTTGCTCTTGTTTGAAGAGTTCATATTCTGCAAGCGGCCAGGAGACAAACAGCGAAATGGAAGCAAAGAAGATGATTTTTGGTGGTATGCAGATGCTCACTGAGAATTAGTGATAAAATATTGGAAATAACCTATATCCCCACGGTGAAAGATGTAGGGTAGTCAGGTAATTTATGTGATAGGAGTTTGATGGAGTATTATAATGCCATTAAGTTAATAATTACAACATGAAAAAATACTTAACTATATAATAAAAAGGTCTAATTTAAAATCGTATGTGCTTTGTTTAGGACTATGTAAAATACCCGTACTTTGATGCATGCAAAGACTGGAAGGAACCAGAAGAAAAAGAAAACACTGTTGTGTTTATTTTTCGGAGTGGTTGAATTATGGGGGTCCAAGGGCAATTGCTGTCGTTTTGTTTTCTTACACGTTATCGCATTGTCAACATGCAGAAACTGGCATCTACAGCACCTTCACGGGACTTACCTTTGTGTAAAGCTTTAGAATTCACTGAGACATGTGACGGGCTCAAAGTAAAACCTGGGTTACTTCAGTGTGAAGTAAAGCAATAAAATGAGGACTAAGAGTTTGACTTCGCAGAGATTAGGGATTTCAAGGAAGCACGAGGCTGCTCCTGGAAAGTCCGAGGGAGACGCACGTCGGCGCACGACCGGCGCGGCGCAGAATAGTGACGTCTTGCGCCGGGCGGGAACTGACGTCACTTTTGGCACCGCCGCTTCCGGTCCGCGTGGGGGCGGTTCTTGCGGAGATAGTGGACTCCGGGCAGGTGTTGGCGCGCGGTGCGGTGAATTTTTTCGGAAGTCAGCCTCCCTGCTCCCCGCATCATGGCCACCGACTCGTGGGCCCTGGCAGTGGACGAGCAGGAAGCGGCTGTCAAGTCGGTCAGTGGCTTCAGCTCTCGCGGGGCGAACGTAGCAGGGGCCCGAGCCGACCCTGATTCGAGCCCCGGGAGCTGCCCGGGTTGGGCAGGATTGTGGCCCAGACCTCCCTAGACTTTGCGGCGGTGAATCCCGTGGCCCTGATTTGCGCCTAGGGCGATAGAGACCAGTGTCAAGCTTGTTCTATTCATCTGGGCCAGTTAAAGACTTTTTTGTCCTGTAGCAAATTTGTTCCCGCTCAGTATGTTTTCTTTCCTTGTATTCCACTTCCTCATTGGGGATTGTAGAGACAGGAAAATTTAAATGCTGATTCTCTCTTTGATCTGTTTTCCGGATGAATCGGTGCTAAACCCTTTTTTGTTTGTTTGTTTGTTTTTGGATTTTTCTTAACGTGGCTGGCATTTGGTAGCTTTTTGCAGGATAACAGATTCAGGTTTAGATTTCGTGTTTCAGTCTACTGCAAATGTTGGCGGGAGGGACTACAAATTGTTTCGTTGATGTTTAAAAGGGATATTTAGTTTCACATCCTGGTTCTTTTATAAATGAAGATCTATTCAATTGTAAGGTAATTAGTGTAAACTGGCTTTCTGTTCTTATATGTAACCGTAGGTTTGTTTAGTGATAATTCACTATTGATTGTAATAGTTTTGTCTGGTCGTCTGGAAGTCTTATGTAACTTTTTAATGCTTAAGTTAACATTTCTTCTGCAGTCATCCTTGATTGCCTTGGGAAGATTGTGAGTTTGTCAGCAAATATTGTGGTCTAAATCCAGTGGAATACAGGATGAATCTTTACAGTCTAGTTGGGAAGGTGAGAATGTGGGAAATGCTGTGAAAATGGTAAGAATAATGCGGTAAGTGATGTCTGAAAAGAGAGAGGACGTTTATGAATAGGGAATAAGAAATTGCTTGTGGAGAAGTTTCAAATGGATAATAGAGAATGAGTCATGTAAGATAGAGGTGAATAACATTTCAGGAGAAAATGCACAAAAGTGCTGAACTTGTCTAGAGAGCAAGAATCAGAACTCATTTTTGCTGCAGCTTAAGTGTAGGGGTTGTAATAGAAGCTGTACAGAAAATACAGAGTGTACTTTGCAACCTCAACTGAGAACTTCAAGAGGAGAGACTTTTCTTAGTCGGTTTGGGGATTTTTCAGGATACTGACAAGATTAGATCTGAGAGCTGGCAAGATTTATTGAACACATAGAATGTTAGTGATGTCTACAGGATAGGCAGTCAGTGTGGAAGTTACTGTAATAGTCCAGAGAAGGGCATATGTTGTTGGGTGGTGGAAGTGACGATGAAGAGATGGATTTAAGAGATAATTGTGGCGATATAATGTGCGGGATTTAGGAAAAAGGCAAAGGTGGTTGTTTGCAGGCGGCATCCCAGAGGTGGTATTAGTAAAATGCTAATAACAGGACTAGAGAAGAGGGAAGATGGGCAGATTTGATTTGGAGGTCTCTGAATTTTAGACAAGGAGGACATCTTGGTAAGTACCTGTGTTGTGAGTCCCCAGGAATTGTCTAGGTTCAGTGATTTCCTGGGAGAACTCATAGGACCCAGCACATAACTGTACTCTCAGCTCTGATTTATTACACCTCTCCTGGTGGATTTACACACAGCTTCATTAAAGTCCTATTCCAGCTAATTGTAACAACACATGTGAAGTATTGTCAGGGAAGCTCATTAGAGACTCAGTTCTTAGGGTTCTTATTGGAGAGTTGTCACAAAGTCACCCTCTGCTTAGCATGTACCAAAATTCCAGACTTACAGAAGGAAAGCAGATGTTTAACGTAAATCACATGTTTTTACAATTTAGGTATAGCAAACCCCTCAGCACTTCTGGGAATGGTGGGAACCCTTCTGAAGTCCAGGTTCCCAGGGGCCAACCAGGGGCCAACCTTGCGAGCTGGTTTTTCTAAGGATAGGAAACTGTTAACTGTGTTAACTGTTTTCTGCAGAGCATGTCTCTCACATTTGGAATTGTGGCATTGGACTTCAGAAGAAGAATCAGGGCAAGCAATGAAACTCATTACAGGGGCACCTGGGTGGCTCTGTGGGTTGTGTGTCGGACTTTTGATTTTGGCTCACGTCGTAGTCTCATGGTTCATGAGACTGAGTCCCGTGTCACGCTCTGTGCTGACAGTGTGGAGCCTGCTTGGGATTCTCTCTCTCCCTCTTTCTCTCTGCCCCTCCCTGCTCGCACTCTCCCTCTCCCTCTCAAAATAAATAAACATTAAAAAACAAAATAAAGTGTTAACAATAAATAAGACTGGCTATTATCCACAAAGAAATCAGAGTATTACAAAGGATGAGGTTCTGGCACCGTAGCATTCAAAATCCACCACTTCACACAAGATCTATTCTAAAAGATAGTTACTGAGAATTGTTTTCAAATCTTTTTTTTTTTTTTAATGTTTATTATTTTGAGAGAGAGTGTGAGCAGTGTGTGGGGAGGGGGGCGCAGAGAGAGAGGGAGAGAGAATCCCAAGCGGGCTCCACACTTGGCACAGACCTCAGCCAAAATTGAGAGTCGGACGTTTAACCACCTGAGCCACCCAGGCACCCCTCAAATTTTTTTTTAAACCTGTGACTCTAATCTAGCTGTGATATTATGAATATTGTACATATAGACCTAAACATACTTGGCATCTGGTTTTAACCACTCTACTTCTCAGAAGGCTGATGTAAATAAATGTGTGAAAATATTGCTTCCTGATAGCTGGGGAAGACCCTCCTCCCCCACCCACACCCCTTTTTTTTTAATTTCCATGTAGTCTTGTGTATCTTAGTTTAATAACTAATTCATAGTATTAGGTTATCATATGGCTGTGCTCTCAAGTGTACAGGTAGTAAATGGAAATGACAGAGACGAGGACAGAGAAAACACAAAGACAAAGATCTTATATTTACACACAGGATTTTTGTTTGGTTTACGCTTAATGTGAGCAAAGGTGTGTCTTCAGAGTCTTCCTTGCATACAAAAATGGGTTTGGAGGGGAAAGAGAGGTATGTCAGGGAGTTTAGTTTGGATGCAATTTTAGGAGCCCTGATAAAAGATTCTGAGAGTTTGAATTAGTAGAAAGGACCTGATGCCAGTTCATTTGTTACTGTCATCTCTTCCAACACAAATGGCTTCCTTTGCTGCCTCTTTTGGTTGTATGACCAGTTTAATATCTTTCTTTCTCTTCCCCTGATCAGCCAAAACCAAAAAACCAAAGGCAACCCTAAGAATCTTTTGGAGACATAATTTGACCCTTTTGCGATTAGAATTGTCATAGAGGTAGATCTTGAAGCCTTTCTGAAGTGTCTTTGAGTGCCAGAGAGTTCACCCCTCCACAGATCAGGGACTCTGGGATTGATGGAAGGTTGGCCACCCTTCAGGAGCTACTTTTTTTTTTTTTTTTTTTTTAACACTTTTTTATATATTTTTGAGAGCCAGAGTGCCAGTGGGGGAAGGGCAGAGAGAGAGGGAGACACAGAATCTGAAGCAGGCTCCAGGCTCCGAGCTGTCAGAATCCCACGCAGGGCCTGAACCTATGAACTGCGAGATCATGACCTGAGCTGAAGTCAGATGCTTAATCAACTGAGCCACCCAGGAACTACTGTTAATTTGGAAAGGGAAGGGATGCTTCTATCATAACTGAAAGCCTCTGTCCGGGGTCAGGGACGCTGCCTTCTGTTGGATGCATGATTAATAATTGGAAGGTTCCTTGCTGAAGATGAATTCAGAATGAAGGAGAGTGGGAGTCAATTGGCCTGCCTCTTTCCCATGATGGAGTTACCTCTCAAGACAGGAATACTAGTCTGCAGGTAGTTTTACCCTTGAATGCAGCTGAATAAATCCTGACAAATTCATAGATCTGACTATCCCCTAAGCATGTCATCTTTTGTTACCACATCTCTTTGTCAAATTATAGTACATTAGATTTGGTTATTGTTTTCTTTGTCATCAGTCAGGCTTTGAGACCACTCTAATCAACTTGGTTGGATTGGGGACTCTGGACTGTTTTATTTGTGTTTTTCAGCCCACCCCAAGAGTAGTCTTCTTCTGTGAATCCCTATGTATTCAGCCTAAAAATGAGGTTAATCAGTGGATAAGTTCTAGTATGAAATACCTTCTGTTAGGTACCAACATTCCTCTTAGCCTTCAGGGAAAGGGTGTCCACCTCCAGTAGTATGTTGGTCTGATTTTTCTCTGGACGACCTGGTTTCTAAAGAGATCAGATAAATATTCCTACAGTGTGAGGGTGGACTTCCAAAGACCATGAGCAGGGTCAGTTGAGGGGAGGGAGAATGGTGGAAGAAATGGTTCTCAATGCCCTCAGGAAACACTGGTGGTCATTATAAGGATAATGAATGGTTGCATCAGTTCAGGGATCTTCTTGGGGACAGGGCTCGGGGTCTAGGGCTTGATTTGGGGTACTCCTTAGAACCTGACAACACACCTTTATAATACCACTTCTGTGTCACACCCTTACTCTTACCAACACTTTGAACGTGGGAAAATAATTCCCATGAGATTGGAGACTTCGTTATGAATGTATAAATTACTGTTCTGCTTGCACTTTAATCTGCAACTTATAAGCAAGTTTGCATTGACCAGGACTAGTGGCCAAAATCAATAAAAAACCTGTGTTCAAGTTTCTGATAAATTAAAAAAAATTTTTTTTAACGTTTATTCACTTTTTGAGAGACAGAGAGTATGAGCAGGACAGAGGCAGAGAGAGAGGGAGACGCAGAATCCGAAGCAGGCTCCAGGCTCTGAGCTGTCAGCACAGAGCCGGACAACGTGGTGTTTGAACTCACAAACCGTGAGATCATGACCTGAGCCTAAGTCCGACACTTAACCCACTGAGCCACCCAGACGCCTCCTGAAATATTTTAAATCAGGAACATGAGTTTGTTCTTTGATCATAATAAATAACTTTTTTTACCTAACTTATAGTGGAGGTGGTTGATAAGACAAGAAAGAAGGCTGTAATTTATTTGCTTAGTGTTGCATGAATACAGTGTGGGTTTCGTGACTAACAACAAAGTTGAAATACTTAGATGATACTTTTTTTTTTTTAAGTTTATGTATTTTTGAGAGAGAGAGGACAGAGCTCAGGGGAGGACACAGAGAGAGGGAAAGATAGAATCCCAAGCAGGCCCCACACTGTCAGCGCGGACCCCAATGTGGGGCTTGAACTCACCTGGGGGATTATGATCTCAGCCGAAATCGAAATTGAGAGGCAGACACTTAACCAACTGAGCCACCCAGGCGCCCCTGGATAGTGTTGTTCTTCAGTGTATCTGCAAGGGAACTGTGTGTTTGCCATTGATAGGCTATCAAAGGCATTTAATGAAGGTTAGATGTTCTAGAAAGAGCATAAGTTGGAAGAAAATTAGAGGTTTGAGACTGTTGTCAAACTTTTCCCCCCAACTGCTATGTTTAGTCCACCCCACTCTCCTTTTTAAGGTTCTTGAAGTTGCCCGAAATGATGTCTTCACCCAAGCTTTTAGGACTCCTGCTTGAGCAGGATAACTCCCTGAGTAAAGGTGCTGAACTAGTTCTGCTGGACTTTCACTAGGGAACTTCTCTTGGCTAAGGGACTTCCTTTGGGTCCTCTGCTTAACTCTGTTTCCTTTTATTCCCATTCAGATGAGTAATTTGCAAATCAAGGAAGAAAAAGTCAAACCAGATACCAATGGTGAGTCACTTGTAACTATTAGCTCTTCCGCTTTGCAGTAGTAGCTGCAGTGTGAAAAGGAGTTTTCATATAGCATAGTATTTGGCGAGTGACGGTACGGTATTTGAGAGCCAGTAAATTCAGTTTCGTTACTGAAGAGGATACATTAGTTTTCCAGAGTTTATCTAGTCTCTAACTCCTGCCACTGTTGGCTTGATGTGTTTCTTTAAACTTTGTATTTAATTTTTGAAAAGTTAATCTGGGTTCAAAACTCAAAGTATTAAACAGGTGAAAGGCTTCCTTTCTGTTCTGGACTGTCATTTACCCAGTTCTCACTCTCTGTCTTTATTAGTTTGGTAGGCTGACATGCCAAGTATCACAAACTGAGTGGTTTAAACAACCGAAGTTTACTGTCTCCTAGTTCTTGAGGCCAGAAGTCGGAGACCAAGGTGTCAGCCTTCCTTCTGAAGGCTTTAGATCTTACATTCAAGTCTTTAATCCATTTTGAGTTAATTTTTGTGTATGGTTAAGATAGTGGTCCAGTTCTGTTCTTTTACATGCGGCTGTCCCGTTTTCCCAATACCATTTATTAAAGAGACTGTCCTTTCTCTGTTGTATATTCTTGAGTCCTTTGTCGTAAATTAATTGACCAAATATGTGTGGGTTTATTTCTGAGCTCTCTGTTCTGTTCCATCGATTTATGTGTCTCTTGTTAATGCAAGCACCATACTGTTTTAATTATACAGTTTTGTAATCTAGTTTGAAATCGGGGAGCATGATGCCTCCAGCTTTGTTTTTCTTTCTCACGATTGCTTTGGCTGTTCGGGGTCTTTTGTGGTTCTGTACAAATTTTAAAATTGTTCTATTTCTGTGAAGAATGCTGTTGGGATTTTCACAGGAAGTGCATTGATTCGTGTTTTTGGTAATAATGGACATTTTAACAGTACTCTTCCAATCCGTGAGCGAGGAAAACCTTCCTGTTTGTTTGTGTTTTCAGTTTCTTTCAATAATGTCTTATGATGTTCAGTATACATGTCTTCTACCTCCTTGGTAAATTTATTCCTAGGTATTTAATTCTTTTTAATGCAGTTGTAAATAGGATTATTTTCTTAATTTCTCTTTCAGATAGTTCATTATCAGTGTACAGAAACACACCAGATTTTGTGCATTGATTTTGTATTCTGCAAAATCATTGACTAAATTCATTTATTAGTGCCAACAGTTTTTTGATGGCATCTTTCGGTTTTTTATATATATCATGTCTTCTGCAAATATTGACAGTTTTCTTCCTTTGAATTGGATGCCTTTTATTTATTTTTCTTATCCATCTACATTTAATATAATTGTTGACATGGTAGGTTTACTTAAGTAGTTTTACTATTTGGTTTGTTTGTCTCGTAGTTTCTCTTCCTTTCTTTTGCTGCCTTCTTTTAGGCTAATTGAATATCTTAGAATTCCACTTTAATTGATCTATTGGCATTTTAGCTATACTCTTTGCATTATTTTATTAGTGTTTTAAAGTTTTCTTCATTTAAATCTTGCATATTTGTTTGATTTTATTAATTTTATTTCTTGGTGAAGTATTTCATCATTTTAGTTGCTGTTATAAATGGGAACTTTTCAATTATATGTCTGTATTTATGAAAACTGATTTCTGTTTATTTTGTACCTAGTTTTTTTGTTTTTTGCTAAGATATGTTATTTTGTAAGGGTTTTTTTTGTTTTTTGTTTTGTTTTGAGAGAGAGAGAACACGAGTGAGGGAGAGGGACAGAGGGAGAGAGAGGGAGAGGGGGAGAGAGGGAGAGGGAAGGAGGGAGGGAGGGAGAGAAAGAGAGAATGAGAATCCCAAGCAGTCTCCATGCTGAGCAGGGCTCAATTCCACAACCCTGGGATCATGACCCGAGCCAAAAATCAAGAGTTGGATGCTTAACAGACTGAGCCACCCAGGCGCCCCTATAATCGTTTTTAAGTTGATACTTAATCCTGCAGGTTTACAATCCTGTAATCCACCAAAAGTGAACATTTTACCTCTTGCTTTTATTTATTTATTTTTTTAAAATTTTTAACATTTATTTATTTATGAGAGACAGAGAGAGAGACAGAGAGAGAGACAGAGCATGAGCAGGGGAGGGGCAGAGAGAGAGGGAGACACCAAATCCAAAGCAGGCTCCAGGCTCTGAGCTGTCAGCACAGAGCCTGATGTGGGGCTCAAACTCACAAACCGCGAGTTCATGACCTGAGCTGAAGCCGGACACTCAACCGACTGAGCCACCCGGGTGCCCCTCTTGCTTTTAATATTTAATACCTGTTTTCTTTCTTACATATGATTGTGTTTGCTAATATAATAGTATATTTTAAAATAGGATAAGCAAATCAGAGGTGACATATTCTGATCCACTGTGAAGTCAGCCAACATTCCTAGAAAGTTGAAATTTTCTTGTGTGCTTTCTTGGAATAAAAACCCATTAAACATAAAGAAATGCCAAATATTTACATTTTGATCACCTAACTAAGATTTAGTTTTCATGTTGTCACACCTTTTGGGTGGGTTTGAAATTTGCCTTTCTTACTATGATAACTGTTTTCTTTTGTAGGTGTTATTAAAACCAGTGCCACTGCAGAGAAAACAGATGAAGAAGAGAAAGGTAATTTCTCTTTAAAACTTTGTAGCAAGAAATAGAATATGACCCAAGATTTGCCCTCCTGGAGCCAGAGGCACTGGATCAAGGAGATGAGGAGGAATTACCAAGGAGATTGAGAAGAAGCAGTCAGTGAGGTAGAAGGAGAATGAAAGAGTGGTATCCATTTTTTTTTTTTTTTTTTTTAATTTATTTTGAGAGAGAGAGAGCAAGTGAGGGAGGGGCAGAGAGAGAGAGAGAATCCCAAGCAGGCTCCGCACTGTCAGCGCAGAGCCTGATGCGGAGCTCAATCTCATGGACCATGAGATCATGACTTGAGCTGAAGCCAGGAATCGGACCGTTAACCGGCTGAGCCACCCAGGTGCCCTCAAGAGAGTGGTATCCAGAAACCAGAAGAAGGAAGTATTTCAGAAGTAGGTAGTTAAATATAAGTAATAACTTGATTAAGAAGATATAAATATTGGGGCCCCCTGGGTGGCTCAGTTGGTTAAGGGTACAACTTCTGCTCAGATCATGATCTTGTGATTTGTAAGTTAGAGCCCAGTGCCGGGTTCTGTGCTAACAGCCTGGGGCCTGCTTCAGATTCTGTGTCTCCCTCTCTCTTTGCCCCTCCCCCAGTCCCTTTCTCACTCTCGCTCTCAAAAATGAATAAACATTAAAAAAAAAATGTTAAAACGTGTTCACATGCTGGTGGGAATGTTCCAGTGGAATAGGAAACTGATCACGCAAAACAGAGTCAGCGTCAGGAGAAATATCCTTGTGGGCAAGAGGGGCTGGGACCTGTCGCACCAGTGGAGGGGTTAGCCTTAGGAGCACAGGCTGTTCATCCCAGGTTACCAAAGGGAATGTAGAGAACATGGGCACACATGCAGGTGGATGTATAGGAGTGTCACGACAGTATGGGGAAGTGTTTCTGATCACCGGTACTTTTCTGTGAAGGAAGATGAGAGGTCATCAGGTGAGGATGTGAGGGATTAGAAGTTTGAGAAGAGAGGAGGAGGTAGAAGTGGAGGTCTGAGAAGAGTGAATGAGTGGAGAATAGAAGCATGAAGATGAATAGGGCAGCTCAGCCCTTTTGGGTTTCCCAGTCACCGTTCTAAAGGGAGACCCGTGGGAGTGACTGTTGTTCTCCAGCCAAGCCTGGCCGCCTGGGTGCTGGTGCAGAGATGGGGAGAGAGATTTCACGAGGGTGAGTTTGCCAAACGAGCATGAAGACTATCTGCTGGTTTCTTCCGGACAGAGGACAGAGCTGCCCAGTCTTTACTCAACAAGCTGATCAGAAGCAACCTTGTCGATAACACGAACCAAGTGGAAGTCCTCCAGCGGGACCCAAATTCCCCGCTCTACTCTGTGAAGTCCTTTGAGGAGCTTCGGCTGTGAGTATTTGTTCTTTGAACAGCTGCTCCTTGTCAGGCCCTCCTTTGTAAAACTTAGCATTTCCGAGATCTTTGGGATATTTTACTTTTTACTTTTATTTTTAAGAATCTTAATGTATTTGCTTCTTTGATAATTCACATGACTCAAAAGTCAGAAAGTATGAAACAGTTTACAGTGATGGTTTCCCTCCCACCCTTGTCTCTTGGCTACCCAGTTCTCCTCCTCTTGGGAGGGATTTTTTAATGCCACAGATTTATTCATCATAGCTGAAAGTCTTTTTTCTTTTATGCTCTTAGAACTTTCAATAAAATATTGGCTGACAGGTGATTTCTGGATGTCAGGAACATTTCTTATTAGGTAAGCCCTTTTGTTAGACTATAGGGTTTACAGTTAAGAACAGTTTATCTGCTTTTATATAATCAATCAAAAGAGCCTTTGCAGGATTTCCAGTACCTACAGTGGAAAGCAGTCTTCAGTATTCCAGAATGCAAAACAAAAACCAATCCAGAACCCAGAATTAAGCTGTAAGGGAGCATATTCATGTCATTGTGCTAAGAATGACTTCTAATATCGCTTTGTTTTAAAAGCAGAATTATGGAAGGTCATACCAATTTTTTTGTTTACTTCAATATATTAGTAAAGAAATGTTTATGAATCATTGGTTTATGTACCTGGTACTGTGCTGGGTGTTATGAGTAACACAAGACATAACCACCGTTCTTGCTGCCTGCCAGGACCTAAATCATAGACAGAAAGCAGCTGGTGAATAAGAAAGTGGTGGAATTACCTTTATCAGCAAAATCTTTAATATGCCCACCGTGGGCCAATAGGGGCCACATTCCTGCCAACTGTTACCACTGCTTTAGCATAAGAGACACTTAAAATATAAGAGCTAACTTAAACCAAATCAAGTCATTAATGAAGTAACAGTTAAGAACAAGTTTTTTAAAGCGTTGTTGTTTTTTAGTGTTTTCAGGAAATTATTCTTTTCTTTCTGTATTTCTCCCATCGGGGGCTTCATTCAGCAATTCTGCCATCTCTGCTTCTATTCATAAACTATATCAGGACGGCTAGATGTGCTCTTTTGTTTCCTGAAGTGACAGTTTTGCTTCCCCAAGTATAGATGGTTTTTAAACCCCCTTTCATTTAAAGGACTTGTGCTCTCAGTCTGACCAGTGAGGAATTGTCCTCTCTGAAAAATCAAGCTCTCTCTGATTTAGTAGTTGTTGGCTAGAAGAAACAAAGAATAAAACCTAAGTTGCCTAATATAATATACTTGTTTTGTACTTAAACATTTTGAATTAATCTGCAAAATAAAAGGAAAATAATGAACCGCTGGAAGCTCTTGGATCGTTTGGATCTTCATTCAGTTGTGACTTTGTTTCCTTAGCAACCAAATCACAATCTGCTGAGCTTCATAGCCTTTTCTTCTAAACAGAAGACACCAAAGATTATGCTTTCACATGTCTTTGTGTCTGAGAACCAACATATGCCAGACGAATGTGCCTTTTAGAGAGCCTGTTAACTCCAGGGAAGGCTCAGAGAACAGAAGGCTTGACTTGGTTTGGCTCTTCCTTACAAATAGTGTGGTGGAATTTTTGTCGAACACCCTGTCAGTGGTAGAGGTAACAGAGAGGTTATTGCAAATGCAATGAAAAAGCAACTTTAATTTGTATTTGTTGTGTAGCTACTTATATAAGCTGGTGCTTTCCTATGCTTGATTTTGACTAAACATAATAACCAAATATGAGCATTCGTGAAGTTCAGTACCGGTGATTGAACACTCCTCTTTACCAGAAACTGGCTAAATCAATTCTCTTACCTCTCGATTGTCCTGAGTGTTTGTATAGCTGGCTTTGGAAGGACCATGGAATACAAAATGACTGTGGTTCATTTTAACATCTGCACCAAGAAATTAAACCTGAATCTTGTTTTCTAAAGGGACTTCTATATCTTAGTGATACAGTTAAGCAGTGTTTATTTTTATTTATTTATTTATTTTTTTAAGCAGTGTTTATTTTTAGGTACGCCTTTTATAATTCATTTTATGCAAATTATACAATTTATACAAATTAATAAATTCCACTCTTGCAGTATCCAGGGAACATTTGCCATCCAAGACCAATCATATTTGTGGGGGTCTGCTGAAAGCATGAATTTCTCCAAGAAAGAAAACTCGTCTGTATTCTCTGAATTGTGTAATAGTTGTAGATTAAGACTGAGGAGAGAAGGATGATGGTTTGGTTTCATTTTAGATAATATTTTTTAAGGCCTAGGAAGATATGTCTGACAGAGATAGGAAGCGTTACTCTTTGCTAGATATAGGGAAAGAGATTTAGGCCTTTAAAACAATTTGAACTAGGAAACGATCCTTTCTCTCCCTGGCCTCCTAGGAAACCACAGCTTCTCCAGGGAGTCTATGCCATGGGCTTCAATCGACCATCCAAGATACAAGAGAATGCATTACCCATGATGCTTGCTGAGCCGTGAGTATGCAGATCCCAGTGCACCTCTTCAGAACTTGCTTTAACGTCCTATACCGATAACTTACTGTTCTTGAGAACAAGATGGGACATTTGGGACGGCATGTTTTCTTCACAGAGACAGCTTGAGCAAGTACAGAGAGTCACATGGAATTTGGTACAGCTTCTGCCTTCCCCACTTAGCAGTAAAAACTAATGGGGGCACCTGGCTAGCTCAGTTGGTGGTGTGGGTTCAAACCCACATTGGTTTGTAGGGGTTACTTAAAAAATAAATAAAAATCTTTAAAATAAATGAAAAACAGGTAACGCTAATGTTATTCTGTGCATTTTTAAAAACGGGGTTTTTTAAAAATAGGAAGTTTTGGGGGCACCTGGGTGGCTCAGTTGGTTAAGCATCTGACTTCAGCTCAGGTCATGGTCTCGCAGTTCATGAGTTCAAGCCCTGTGTTGGGCTCTGTGCTGACAGCTCAGAGCCTGGAGCCTGTTTCGATTCTGTATCTCCCTCTTTCTCTGCCCCTCCCCTACTTGTGCTCTGTCTCTGTCTCTCAAAAGTGAATAAATGTTTAAAAAAAAATTTTTTTTTTTTAGTATGAAATTTTTGGAACTTGCAAAAAAAGGTGTCAAGAACATCTGTAACCCTATCTTGTCAAGAAATCTAGTTGACCGTAGAAGCCCCCATGCACCCCTCTGCATTCACATCCCCTTCCCCAACCCGAGTAATGTCATCCTGAAACAGGTCATCATTCTCTTACATTTCTTTATACTTTTACTACATATCTACACATTCCTAAGAATCTAAGAGTTGTTTACATATTTTAAACTGTAGATAATTGGTATCCTACTTTATGGAGCAACATTTCCCATTCAATTCTATTATTTTTCTTGCTTAATGACAAAAAATTCCACCTATTTCCATGACTGAGTTACAGGAAGTAAAATGTGAAAGTTCCCTCTAAAGCATCTGTCTGACTTGGTGTCTTGGATTTTCATAAAGAAGGGAAAAGGGGAGGGGCGCCTGGGTGGCCCAGTCGGATAAGCCTACAACTACAGCTCAGGTCATGATCCCACAGTTCGTGGGTTCAAGCCCTGCACTGGTCTCTGTGCTGACAGCCTGGAGTGTGCTTCGAATCTTCAGATTCTATGTCTCCTTCTCTCTCTGACTCTCCCCTGCTTATGATCACACTTTCTCAAAAATAAACATTATTAAAAAAAAAAAAGAAAAGAAAAGGAAACACACGGGGAGTCGAGTGCAGGAGACACATTACAGCTTGGCAGAAAATGTCTTCGGGGATTTTCCTTGGCACAGAATTTACTCTGCAGTGTTAATTTCCATGCGGCCCCTGGGGTACAAAACTAGGGCACCCTGGCTGTGCTGGAGTCTAGAGTGAGGATTCTTGGTGTAAACCCACCTAAAAGAATCATTTTTTCCCTTAATATTTAAGCAGTTTTTTAACATCATATAAAAAATTTATCATTGTCCTCAATGCAGAAAACTTGGATTAAAGGAAGAATATTCTGTATTCCTACCATCAAGAAAGAACATTCTGATACTTTATTGTGTTTAACCAATATTATTTTCCTTTCTGTTCCTGATTCAGCCCACAGAACCTGATTGCTCAGTCTCAGTCAGGTACTGGTAAAACAGCCGCCTTCGTCCTGGCCATGCTCAGCCGAGTGGAACCAGCAGAGAGATACCCCCAGGTGAGGGTTGGGGGATCCCGAGGGCCCTGGCTTGTCTGCCCTGGGAAGGACAGTGCTGTCTGGTGGGCGGTTAGTGAGGGCACCGCTTAAGGGATCTGAACGTTTCCTGGGCCTCAGACTGTGGATCTGGCAGAGCAGGTTCATGTACTAGGCCACTAGGTAGAGTTCATTCAGAAACAGCAGCTTTAAACAGTGGCTTCTGAAGGCATTCACCCAGCCAGGGCTCCCTGCTGAAGGCTTGGGTCTATAGCTGAAAAGTGGGCCTGGTTGGAAAGGATGTGGTTCCCTGCCCTTTTAGATGGTAGTAAGATCAGGCAGGGGTGACTGGGGGGCTCAGTCAGTTAACCATCAACTCCTGATTTGGGTTCGGGTCATGATCTCACAGTTCATGAGATCGAGGCCCGAGCTGGGCTCTGTGCTGACAGCATGGAGTTGGCTTGGGATTCTCTCTCTCTCTCTCTCTCTCTCTCTCTCTCTCTCATAGATAAAACATTTTTTAAAATGTGATAATAATATAAGCATATTTGTTGCATTAGCGCCTGTTGTCTTTTACTAAAAGACTCTCCTAAACTCAACCTTTATGATTTCCTTGTTCAGTGTTTGTGCCTCTCCCCAACATATGAGTTGGCACTTCAAACGGGAAAAGTGATTGAGCAGATGGGCAAATTTCATCCGGAACTAAAGCTTGCTTATGCTGTTCGAGGCAATAAATGTGAGTATAAAGGGGTGAAACCTAAGCAGTGAGCAGGATAGGGTAGTTGGGTGTTTGAATTTTGAAGATGTGATGATGACATTAAATTTTCTGGTTCAATTGACCTTAGGGCCCACTGCATTGCTTTCAGCACATCTGTTTTAAACTTGTTATTTAACAGTCCTTTCTACTCTTAAAAGATTTAGAGTTGTTAAAAAAAATCTTTGTACGGGTCATGGACTTCTTAAAGTCTGTCGTTCTTCACTGAGATAGCAGGGTTTTGAATTCAGCATCCAAAGTTCTGGAAGCTGCTTATTAACAAGGGATTAGCAGGTCTAGGATGGCAGGCTGGGGTCATATCCCTTTGTTTCAAAACAAGCCCAGCTTTAGTAAGAGTAAACTAGGAGCAGATAAGACCAGATAACTTGGTCTTATCAAAACCACAAATCCTTCCACCAATTATTTCTCCCATGTGTTCTATGGTATGTAGTGTAGAGAGTATGGACTAAAATGGTGAGGAGGGGCAGGTAGAACATGGTCGTTAGGAAGTTATCAGAGTAGGGAGCATCTAGTTGGCTCACTTGGTTCAGTGTCCGACTCTTGGTATCACTCGGGGTCTTGATCTCAGGGTCATGAGTTCAAGCTCCACATTAGGCTCCACGCTGGGCATGACGCCTACTTAAAAAGGAAGTTAACAGAGTATATAAAACTGTAATTCAGTAAGAAAAAAGTAGGCAGTCTAATAGGAAAATGGACAGAAGAGGCCCAGTTGAACAGACACTGCACAAAAGAAGGGAATTCAGACGGCCAGTAAATATGAGATGATAAGCCTCGTTTGTCATCAGGGAAATGTAAACCTAAAACCACTGTGTGCTTCACAGATGGGCAAAAATGAAGTCTGACAATGCCAAGTGTTGATGCAGACGAACAAGAACTGGCATGCCCGGGACACCTGGGTGGCTCAGTTGGTTGAGCGTCCAGCTATTGATTTCAGCTCAGGTCATGATCTCACGGCTTGTGGGATTGAGCCCTGTGCTGGGCTCCGCACTAACAGTGAGGAGCCTGCTTGGGATTCTCTCTCTCTCCCCCTCCTCCACTTGAGAGCTCACTAATGCTCTTTCTCTCTCTCTCAAAATAAATTTAAAAAACCACAAAAACCAAACTAGAATGCCCATACACTTCTGGTGGGGAGTTTACATTGATTGGTACAGTTACTTTCTGGAAGCAGTTTGGCATTACTTAGAAAAACTAAAAACAGGGGCACCTGGGTGGCTCAGTCAGTTGAGCATACGACTTCGGCTCATGATCTTGCCGTTCGTGAGTTCAAGCCCCTGTGCTGACAGCTCAGAGCCTGGAGCCTGCTTCAGATTCTGTGTCTCCCTCTCTCTCTGCCCCTTCCCCACTCATACTCTGTCTCTCTCTGTGTCTCAAAAATGAATAAATGCTTAAAAAAAACTTTTTTTTTTAAAGAAAAACTAAAGACAGACATTCCTTTGACCCAGCAGTTTGTAAGTGCCTGGAACAGTGGTTCTCAAACTTGTTGGTTTCTTATACTCTTAAACATTACTGAGGATCCCAAAGCATTTTTGTTTATACAGGTTTTATCTTTCTATATTTGCCATAGTAGAAGCTAAAATTGAGAAATTTCTTTTTTTTTTTTTTTTTTTTGAGAAATTTCTGAAAATACTTACTTTAGAAGAATATGAAGAAAATCTGGCCTTTCAGATAATTTTAGATACTCTTTTATGGATGTGACACCAAAACTTAACAAGTGGTAATTACTTAAGAGTTAGTTCCAATGTGGAATCTGAAATCATACTACTGAATTTTTCATACTGTTACATTAAAATACCTTGGCTATTAGGGGGCACTTGGGTGGCTCAGTTGCTTAAGCGTCTGATTGCGACTTAGGTCATGATCTCGCAGTTCATGGGTTCGAGCCCTGCATCGGGCTCTGTGCTGACAGCTCAGAGCCTGGAGTCTGCTTCAGATTCTGTGTCTGCCTCTCTGTCTGACTACCCCACTTGAACTCTGTCTCTCTTTCTCAAAAATAAATAAACATTAGAAAAATTGAAAAAAAATACCTGGGTAACACTGATCTTCCAAATGTTGAGACATTTTGTTATACACACTTTAAATTACCTGCACTAATATTACTACCAAATTCATCAGAGGAATTTATGCACATCAAGAAACTCAAACTTAGTGGCGCATACAAGTGTTCCAAAACTCTAATCATCATTTTCTCTTGAAAGCTTAAATGTTACTGTGGCAGCAGATACAGTGGATTGTTTTCATTGAAGAGACAGACTCTGTTCATCTTCCAGAAAGTGTATATCAAATTCCCAACTTCATTTTTTCTAGTTTGTCAGTTAACAGAGAGAAATGGCTAGTTCAGCTCACCACATAATCACAAAAGACCTTTTCCTGGAGAAAACCATCATGCTTCAACATGCAGCAAAACTACTTTATCCAAAAATTATTAGGTTGATTATTTTTGTGTGTTTATTTGATGCTTCAAACTGGTGGGTACGTTGAAGTAAAGCATACCACAATATTGTGACAATGTACATCTTCTTCAGAGTGCTTTGTAGATAACATGGGACTTCATTGTGTGTGAAGGATTAATATATTAATTATATTTAATGTGTTATTTTTTAAAGGTTCAATTTGGACTCTCAGGCAATGGACATTGAGAACTACAATGTGTTTCAGTTAATTCAAAATTCTTCCAATGTATAATTAGATAATTGATAAATTTTCTATTTTAAGTTTATTTATTTTGACAGAGAGAGAGAGAGATTGTGCTGGGAGGGTGGGGAGTAGCAGAGAGAGAGACTCCCAACCAAGCTCTGTACTGTCAGTGCAGAACCGTACATGGGTTCAATGTCATGAATCATGAGATTATGACCTGAGCCGAAATAAAGAGTTGGACGCTTAACTGACTGAGCCACTCAGGCTCACCAATTGATGCATCTCTAATGAAAGTCCTTTCTCAAGTTGTAAATTTTGTTTTTGTTTTTACTTTTTTTTTTTTTTTTTTAAAGTAGGCTTCACACCCAGTGCGGAGCCCAGTATGGGTCTTGAACTCATGACCCCGAGATCAAGACCTGAGCTGAGATCAAGAGTCAGATGCTTAACTGACTAAGCCACCCAGGCACCCCTAAATTTTACTTTTAAAATAGTTAACACATTCGCATGTGTTAAACTGAAAGGATATGTGGTTGAAACTTTGTCTCATCCCCCCCAACCACCTAGTTCTCCTTCCTAAATTTAGGCACTCAGTACTAACTAGTTTCTCATGTGGCACACCAGAGATGTGGCTGCAGGCACATAGTGTGTATGTAAGTGTGTGTGTATAAATATGTACTCATGCACATGTACATTTATTACATGTATTCTTTTTTGCCTCTTGTGTTATACAAACTGCTCTGTAACTTTTTTTCACATTTAATAATGTATTTTGGAGATTGTTCCCTATCAGTTCCTAAGCAGTTTTATACTTGGATTGGCAACATCCATTGGGTGTATCATATTTTGCTTAATTAGTTACTTTTTGATGTGTGTATATCCTTGCATATATGTTATTTCACACGTTAATACACATACAGGATTAATTCCTAATAGTGGAAATACTGGTCACAGGCTCTGCATTAGCAATTTTGACAGATGGTTGTACTGGTTTCAACTTCCACCAGCTATAATTTGAAAGTAATATGTTTTTTGAGTCAGAGAATTTGTACTTAGGAAAACTGTCTACATGTCAGAATGTCTCATGAAACAAAAACTCATTGGGCCAGGATCCTGGTAGTCACAACCACCAATTTAAGAGAAAATCTGTGACCATGAGTGAATGCGTGATATGAAATGTTGAGGGGAGTGAGGGGGACAGCGCTGAATCACAGGAGGAAGTAGGAATGAGAAATGACACTGAGGGGTCACTGCATGGGATTTAATCCTGAGCACAATGCAGTTAGATAGGTGCCACTGTGCCTGCTTTACAGTAGAAGAACCCAAGACTTTTGGATAACAATCCTGTGTGTTTTGACATCTGGAATTAACTAGTTTTACTAACTCTGAAAGGATGGGCAAGGCTTTGATTTCCAAAGCTGGTTTTGCCATGGAAATACCCACGGAAAACATCTTGTCTCACAGTAGAAAGAGGTCAGAAGATCAGTGAACACATTGTCATTGGCACCCCTGGGACTGTTCTGGACTGGTGCGCCAAGCTCAAGTTCATCGACCCTAAGAAGATCAAGGTGTTTGTTCTGGATGAGGCTGACGTGATGATAGCTACTCAGGGCCACCAAGACCAGAGCATCCGCATCCAGAGGTAGGAACTCTTGAGCCAAGATGAACGCCTGTCTTCTGACTTGCAAGTAAAGATCTTCTCGTTCACTGTGTTTCCTCCTGCTGTATTTAACTCCTCTTCTTTCTCCATCTAGGTTATTTGCTTTTAGGACCTTCAGGAGCATTTGTTGGATGGGCCATTTGCTCGCCAGCGCTGATGACGGGTTGAGGAAGGAGACTTAGGGAATCTAACACCAGCCCCCTCCCTGCCCCATGGCTCTTCTTGCCTCCTCCCTGCTGTTCTCCTCCCTTTTGCCTCTTTCCCCGGCGTGTAGAGCATCCAACCCTGGGTGGCTGTCTTCTGTTCCTCCCAGGGAAAGACTCGGGGTCATGCCACATACCTGGGTCTTCCCTTGCAGGATGCTGCCCAGGAACTGCCAGATGCTGCTTTTCTCTGCCACCTTTGAAGACTCTGTGTGGAAATTTGCCCAGAAAGTGGTCCCAGACCCAAACATTATCAAACTGAAGCGTGAGGAGGAGACGTTGGACACCATCAAGCAGTATTACGTCCTGTGCAATAACCGAGATGAGAAGTTCCAGGCCTTGTGTAACCTCTACGGGGCCATCACCATTGCTCAGGCCATGATCTTCTGCCACGTGAGTAGCAGTGGCAGCAGCAGGCCTGCCGGGGGAGGAGCTCCACTGGAGGGTGTGCCTGGCCCTCCCTTCAGCCAGCTCCACCTCAGTGCTGAGGAGGACTGGGTGTCCTCTGTGTGGCCAGAAAGGAAATGATGAAGCACCTCCACCTGCCCCAGGGCATATTGTCCTCAGACTATAATGAGTTATGAGGGAAAGACTGTGAAGCATTGAACTTTTCTTTGGTCCCACCTCTTAGACACACCTTGGGAAAAACTCCAGATAACATCCAATGAAATGATTATATAACATTAAGAATATAGACTATTTGAGAATGAAGATATTTGGCTCCTACCACACTCTTCCCAGCTGAACACTAAGATGATTTAAGTAATTCATCCAAAAAAATTCACATGGCTAAAATTGTCTTTGTAAAATCGGTAAGCCTACCCTGGTGGCTGAACTCAGCGGGCTTTCACGTATTTTAATGGAAACAAGCCACTTTTTTGCAGGTTTGTTTTTGTTTTTATTTTTACAGGTATCTCCATTTAAAACCATTCTTTTCACTCCAGACCCGCAAAACGGCTAGTTGGCTGGCAGCAGAGCTCTCCAAAGAAGGCCACCAGGTGGCTCTGCTGAGCGGCGAAATGATGGTGGAGCAGAGGGCTGCGGTGATCGAGCGCTTCCGAGAGGGCAAAGAGAAGGTGCTGGTGACCACCAACGTGTGTGCCCGCGGTGAGCACAGAATGTGCCTGTTCGCCAGGCTCCGGATGGCGAGAGCAGTGCTCCCGCACGGGACGCTCAGATGGTTCGGGGAGTCCAGCTGGGGTTGGCGCTGACTTTGTTTTCTGGGAGAGGCTGGATTCCCCCAGCAGATGAGAACGTTCACAGAAGCCAGGAGTCCTGATGTGGTGGAAGGAAACAGGCAGTGACTGGTTTAGAGTGAACGGTGCCTGCTCTCCTGGGGGCCCCTAGTGAAGTTTCGGCCGCATCTCCAGATTCTTGTATCTAGCAGAGGCTCTTCTGGCGATGTCATAATTTTGTTAGCACCTGCCAGAGTTCTGTTTTTCCCTCTGGATTCTGCTGCGTGCCCCCGGTCCCCGGATCCCAGAGCTGGCCTGCCCCAGACTCTTCCTCCACCTGATGCTGGCGTGTGGCAGCCTCGCCTGGCGGGTGGTGGTTTTTGTTTCCCGTCCTGACTCCACCCCTCTTTCATGCAGGTATTGATGTTGAACAGGTATCTGTCGTCATCAACTTTGACCTTCCCGTGGACAAGGATGGGAACCCGGACAACGAGACCTACCTGCACCGGATCGGGCGCACGGGCCGCTTTGGCAAGAGGGGCCTGGCAGTGAACATGGTCGACAGCAAGCACAGCATGAACATCCTGAACAGAATCCAGGAGCATTTTAGTGAGTGCCTGGGAGTGTCCCCTGCCAGGGCCCTTTCCTTAGAGGGGCAGGTTCTCCTGGGGCCTCCTCGAGAGGCCTTTGTCCTTGTCGCATTCCCCTCCTTTCCTACAATATGGAAGTTCTCGAAGAGCACACCTGGTGAGTTCAGGTCAGGAACTCGAACAACAGCGCCCCCTTGGCCAGGCTTGAAGGGCCTAGGGCTCTGTCCCGTGCTCAGGCACCAGGAGCCCGTGGGGTTTCATGAAAGTTTGCTGTGGCCAGGGGCTTGGCATGGGGGCAGAAACCTGTCTGCCTCCTCCCTCCCTGCTGTGCTGTCCCTTCCCTAGGTGTGTGTTTTCATGATAGCCCCGTGTTGATGTCTCTGTGAATTCTCTTTTTCTCCCCAGATAAGAAAATAGAAAGATTGGACACAGATGATTTGGATGAGATTGAGAAAATAGCCAACTGAGAAGCTCCGTCAGTCACCAGTGCCCACCCCTGGTGCTCCCCCCGCACGGGAGACTGGTGCTTTCACGGCACAGGCTCGACAGTCGCCACAAAGAAGAGAAGGCAGAGGAGAGAGAAACTACCTACCTCATTTTAAATTACGTTTGGACTTTACAAAAATTGTGCAAATGATTGGGGAAGGTAGAAGGAAAATTTTACATTTTGGAAAATTTAGTCCTCCCCCCACCTCTGCCCTTTTAAGCTATGATTTTCCCCATCTTTATAATAATCTGGTTGCTGTTGGTAATGGCTGAGCCTAGGATCCCCTGCTTGTTTTGTTGTGGGGTGTTAGGACCCATTTCCAGTCTCTGAAGAAATGGTCGATGTAGGTGCAGGAGAGGCTCAGCAGCACAGGCATGGGAGCCCCACTGCATGGATGGAGTGTGGGGAGCAGCAGCGGGGAGACCTGGGAGCGCTCTCCCTTCTCTGTCCCTGACCGGAGACCTGCCACCAATGTCTCCCGCCCTTGAGGCCATCTTCCTTCTCCTAAATCCAGAGATGTTCTGGCTGACCCCTTTTACCCTGTTCTCAGTACCAGAGGATGTCCCTGCTTCTCTCTGGGTGAGCACATTGTAAACCTCCGATTTGGAGAGAGACATGGAAATCAGCGAATCTTCAGAGGACTTGGTCTGGCAAGGGTAGACGAATCCTGTGAGAATCTGGGACTTCCCTTTCCTGTGGTTGCTGTGTATGCTCAGGCACTGGGAGTCAGTCATGGCAGCCAGGGGAGACCAGGTGCGTTTCTGACACGCACCTGGCCAAGTGACTTGATTCTTATCGGTTGGTGTCACACCGTGCCTGGAGATGAGCAGTAGAATTTGGAAAGGCAGTTATGACCAAGTTAAAACTCTGCTCTTTCTTTATCCATAATACTGGACTTATTGGTTACTTTAATTCATACATCACCTATATGAATAAGGACATAGAAATTCAAGTTATACCCATCATTATGTTAAGAAATTTTAAAGTAATTATGAAAGGCTTTACTAATCATGATTTGTTTTTATTTGTATTTTTCTGCTTATTAGACTAATATATGCTCATTAAAAAAGGTGTGTGTGTGTGTGTGTGTGTGTGTGTGTGTGTGTATACACACATATATAAAGTACTCTCTGTCTCCACCTCTCTGGGACAACCATTGCTAGCATTTTGGTGAACATTTGATATATTTCCTTCTGTTCACATATCCACTTTAAAAAAAAAATTTTTTTTAACGTTTATTTATTTTTGAGAGAGCATGAGCAGGAGAGGGGCAAAGAGAAAGGAAGACACAGAATCCAAAGCAGGCTCCAGGCTCTGAACTGTCAGCAGAGATCCCATTGCAGGGCTTGAACCCACGAACCGTGAGATCATGACCTGGGCCAAAGTCAGACACTTAACCGATTGAACCACTCAGGCGCCCCGTTTTTTGTTTTTTTTTGTTTTTTGTTTTTTGTTTTTAATGTTTATTTAAAAGAGAGTCTGAGTGCAAGTGAGGGGGGGTGGGTGCAGAGAGAAAGAATCCCAAGCAGGCTCTGTGCTATGCGGGGCTCGGTCCCACGAGCCATAAGATCATGACCTTAGCCAAAATCAAGAGTCGGACGCTTAACCAACTGAGCCACCCAGGCGCCACATATCCACTTCTCTTGTACGAAAATGTGAACATTCTATTCAGGCTCTTGTGCAACCTTCCACTTCACTTACCGGTACGTTGGACATGTGACACGTGCAGCACGCAGATCTACGTCTCTTTGGATGATGGCGTCATTGAGCATTAGCTGCCCCAGCATTTATTTCATGGCTTCTCTAGTGACAGGCATGGCAAGGTTCCACTGTATTGTGCTGCCCACGGTGCCACAGTGCCCAGCCTCGCTCACCTCTGCCCTGTGAAAGTCGCTGGAGGATCTATTCCTGGAAGTACAGTTGCTGGGTCAGAGAGTGGGGACATTTAAAACTTTAATACCTTCCCGATGTCCCCTGCCGAAAAGTTTTTACCAACTTACATTGTTGCAGTGATCTAAAAACACCTCTGTGTTCTTACCTGCTTGCCAATCCTCTGTATTCTCAATTTTTACAAATTTGCCAGTCCAGATAGCAAAAAGAAATTACATCATTGTTTTTTGTTGTTTTGTATTTAGTGAGGATTGGCAAGTGTTCAGTTTCCTGGGTATTTGTCTTTTGTCTTTTGGGGTTGCCCGCTCTTGCCTCATCGTTTTACTATCGGATTGTCAAATCCTTAATGATTTTAAGCCACCGCTATTTTAAGGAAATTAGACTTCGGTGAATGTTTTCCTAGTTTCTCTACAAACTCGGTTTTTTTTCTAATATTGCATGAAAGTTTAATGTTCCTCAGATTTCATTTTTAAGAAACCTGGATTTCTTGTCATGGCTAGGAGAGCTTTCCTCATCCCAGGAACATAAATCCCAATTTATCCTGTACTCCTCCCAGTATTATTATTTACTCATGTTTCCTGTAGTGGCAGTAAATTTTCTAAGTTCTTGTAGGTCTTTAAATGTTTTCCCCTGCTTGCTGCCAAGTGATTATGGTTGCCATAAGAGCACTTGGGTGGCACAGCTATGGATATGGGCTGTGGGTATGGGTGTCCTCGCCACTGAGGGGTTCAGAATGCAAAGGGCCCATTAGGAGTGGATGTAAGTGAATGAAAGGCTCGATGTCCGTGCAGGTGTCGCCAGGCACAGGCACAGAGTGCCTGCAAGTGTGTGAGAGGCAGGTGCAAGCTGGGGTTCAGAAGAGAAAGGTGGGTGAGAAGGGGAGCAAGATTCCAGAGAGGTAGGGGACAAGAGGGCAGAAGAGGTACTCAAGGGAGATAGGGCAAGGGAAGGAGGGGAGGGTGAGGAGGTGGAGGAGTCCAGGTGGAGCACCAGTGTTCCAGTTAAGTGATGCCCACTTTGGCCCCCAAACAACAGTGATCTAGAAAAGGTAAAAGCCAGAAAACAGAAAACACACTGACCCCAAAACAAGATGAATATTTCTGTGGACCAGCAATGGAGTAAAAATGCAAAGTAGTGAGGAAGGGCTGAAGCCAAAAGCTTGCTGGGCTCCACTGCAGAAACAGAAGCTACTGGCTGTTAGGGCTTATGGAGTAGAGAGTACTGGAAGCACCGCATGCAAGACCGGAACCAAAGTCAGGCTCACTGCTGGGAGGGAGCCGGACTGGAACCCGGCCTGCACACCCGCTGGATGGCAGACTTTTATTAGGACCCAGACCCAGGCAGATGGCGGGAGGTCTTGGACTACCCACCCACCCCCAATTTAGAACAGGTAATTGACACAATCCTGTTGACTGCCTCCTCTGTGATATTCCCAGATTACTGAATGTCAGCAGACCTGATTCTAGAATAAAGACCAAAGCGGCAGGAGCTGCATGGAGCCAACTGGTAAACTCACCTGTGGATTGTCAGGGGGAAGAAATCTATGCTAAGAAAGAGTGCAATGTCAAAACAGATTCACCCCAGGTGAAACTACTTTTTTGGAATACCCTGATAAAAGACTTCAAGTATGTTCGAAGGCTCAAAGAGAAAGAATACATTACACTAAAAAAGACCATAAGATTAAGAAGTAAATTTGGGGGTGCGTGGGTGGCTCTGTTTGTTAAGTGCCCGACTTTGGCTCAGGTCCATCATTTCACAGCTTGTGGGTTTGATCCCCATGTCGGGCTCTGTGCTGACAGCTCAGAGCCTGGAGCCTACTTTGGATTCTCTGTCTGCCTCTCTGCCCCTCCCCTGCCCCCTCTCTCAAAAATAAATAAACATTAAAAAAAAAAAAGTGGGGCGCCTGGGTGGCTCAGTCGGTTAAGCGGCCAACTTCGGCTCAGGTCATGATCTCGCGGTCCGTGAGTTTGAGCCCCGCGTCGGGCTCTGTGCTGACACCTCAGAGCCTGGAGCCTGTTTCAGATTGTGTGTCTCCCTCTCTCTGACCCTCCCCTGTTCATGCTCTGTCTCTCCCTCTCTCTCAAAAATAAATAAAACGTTTAAAAAAAAATTTTTTTTTTTAAGTAAATTTAGACAAAAACAGTGGCATGCTGAAACACACAAGCAGTAAGTCACTGTTAATTTGAAACTGGCCATTTTGGGTGTGTTTACCACAGAAATGAGCAAAAACTACAAATTGCTTGGGTTGACTGGCTGGCTCGGTCAGTAGAGCCTGTGATTCTTGATCTCAGAGTCCTGAGTTCAAGCCCCACGTTGGGCATGGAGCCTACTTAAACAAATCAGGGTTTTATTTGTTTTTAGAGAGACAATTCACCAGCATACCACTGGACAGCAATAAAAAAATATTAGAAATTTGGGAAAAGAGGAAGATAGTCATTGAGATAAATTCAATAAATGGGAATCCTATATTTAAAATCCTAATTATATTGGGGCACCTGGGTGGCTCAGTCGGTTGGGAGTCCAACTCTTGATTTTAGCTCATGACATGATCCCAGGGTTGAGGTATCGAGCCCTGTGTCAGGCTCCACACTGAGCCTCGAGACTACTTAAGATTCTCTCTTTCTCACTCTCTCTCTCTCTCTCTCTCTCCCTCCCCTTCTCTCCTACCCTCTCTCTCCCCGCCCACCCATCTCCCCGCTTGTGTTCTCACTCTCTAAAAAAGAGAAAAAATATATATATATTTAACTTAAAAAAAAAAATATATATATATATATATATATATATATATACTCTTGAGGACACCTGGTTGGCTCAGCTGGTGAAGCATTCAACCCTTGGTCTCAGGGTCATGAGTTCAAGCCCCACATTGAGTGTAGAGATTACTTAAGAATAAAATTTTAAAAAAGTAAAAAAACAAAATCTTAGTTATACTCTAATTTTAAAGCAAGAATAAAAGCACAAACCAAATTTCATTAGAGTCACATAATAAAATGATTTCTCTTTAAAGTCTAACATGGAAGTCTGAAGGAAGACCACAGAGGTAAATTTTCATTTTCATCACATAACAAAGGCACATATAATCAACATGACATCAGTGTCAGCAAGGTCGCTAATGTTGACCTTGATGACCTGGCTGAGGTAGTGTTTGTCAGGTTTTTCCACTGTAAAATTACTCTTTCTCCCCTCCTTTCCATACCTTAGTCTTTGAAAGGAAGTCACTATGCACATCTAAGGAGTGGGGAGCATGCTCCCCCTCCATGAGGGCACAGTAGCTACATAAATCATTTGGAATTCTACATGGGAGATTTGTCTCTTCCCCATTTATTAATATATCGAATCATGTATTTATATAAGTTTAGACTGGTGATGTTAATCTTGATCACATGGTTAAGGTGACTTTGATACTTAAAAAAATTTTTTTTGATGTATGTTCAAGTCTTAAAACTTAGTTATTCTTCATAGCAAAGAAAGCTGAGATTCCAGACCCTTCCCTTGAATGGAAGGGCGTACGGAAATGGGTTGCACAGGAAGAGCTCTGGAGACAAAGCCTGGGAGACTAGAACAGTGGTCCAAAGTGGGCAGGGTTCCCTTTCCTTCTATGGTTCCCTTTACCCATTTTATGACAAGTTATAAATACAAATGAAATACTGCAGGAAGTCTTCCAGGTTTTACTTTATATATTTATGAAATGTTTGAATTATTTTTGTAATGAATATATTATTTTTTTATGTAAAAAAAAAAAAAAAAAGACAAAGAGTATATAGCAAAGGGAGGATTAAACTCTGATCCCTCTGAATGCAGACACCAAATGTTCTCTACCTTCTCCCTGGAGGGAAACCATGCTGCCATAAAGAGCCTGTATTATGCTCAAGAACAGAATCCGTTGTTAGATGAAAGGTGTTAATTCTGTATTCTCAGGAACAGGCTGGCCCTGATAGCCATGGTTCAGCAAGAGTGGGAAGAGGGGGCATCTTCTTGCAGTTTTGTGGGTTGGTTGTCACCCAGGCATAGACTTGCTGCAGAAGCTGTGATTTTTCTGAAAGGGTGGTGAGAAGGAGCACTGATTCCTAAATCACACTCAGAAAAGAATGTTTTGATTTTCATTTTCCTTGCAATATTTTGATTTTTCAATACAGTTTTAGGATCTGATCTTTTCTCTCACCTAGCAAAGAAGGATGGTTCCTAACCTTGCCAAACATGTTACAGGAAGGAGCTCCTAGCCTGCTGAATGGCAGCCTGCAGCTGTTCCCTGGTGGGTAAAATACTTAACCCCTTCCTTCCCTTCCCAGGCATCCATCCGCCCCTGTCCAAACCATACATCCAAGCACTTCTCTCTGAAGAGCCCTCTGTGTTATAGACTATTATTGCTCATCCACACACGGTACTTCACCTAGAGAAGAGTTTCACATCTCAGCTAAACTCAGGCATGGCCATGGGACTCCTTTGGCATCAAGGAATTGTGAATAGACATTAAGAGACGGTTTGTGGTTCGCCAGATTCTCTTTTCCCTGCCCCTGAGACCACAAATCCACCACAGATGGTACCACTACCCATCTGGGTCCTTGAGTAACCATGATGAGTGAAGATCCCTGGGATGGAAATGTGGCTTGAGTGAAAGACAAACATTTCTGTTTTGAGCCAGTGGGAGTTTCAGGGGTATTTGTTACCGTAACATAACCCAGCTCATCCTTACCCCTTCACCCCCATGGAATGTCTGGTTCCCTGGCCAGCCACCCAGATAGCAGGTAAGCCCCATCCATGTACAGAGTTCCCAAGCAGTTTCTTGATCTACTATTTCTGAAAACAATCTTCAATTCCAAATTATTTCAAAAGCCTCCATCATGACAGAGAGGAGTTAAATAAGCAATCACAAAGAGCCTACTCTGTGGAGACAGAGGGAAACCAAGGAAGGAAAAGGTGTCTACTAAGTATATGATTAAACACTGCACGTAACCTAGCTTTCCCACAACCCCTATAACCTATAAGGAAAAAATGAATAAGGGATAAACTCCTACGGACAAATGAAATGGGGGCAATTACATCAGTAGAAAAGGAATTTAACAAAATGTTTGGAACACACAAACAGCATGAAAAAGTTCCCATTTTTAGCAATACAGGGAACTATATAGAGCGTGAAAAAAAATCCCAATCTAAAACCAAGTACAAAGCTGAAATTTATCTGTTTTAGTAAATCAAAGAGCTACCATATTTAGGGTTTTATTTTTTTACATTTAGTTCTGATTCACTTGGCATTTTGGTGAATAATTTAAGGTATGGACTGTAATTGTATCTTTTTCCAAATAGTTATCTAGTTATCCTGATAAAATTTATGTAAGCATCCCTCTTTTCCTAAATGATTTGAGAGGCCATATTTATTATTAACTACGTTTCCGTATGGGCTTAGGTCTAGGCAATCAGGCTAATGAAACAGAGTATCCAGAAATAGACTCAAGTGAACATGAATGTCAGGGCAGTGATCACCTTTAGAGACAGGAAGGGCTTGTGCTTGGCAAGGAAGATGGAGTGGGGAGGCCTCTGGACTACTCCCACAGCCTGGGTGGTGGCTATGAGCGTTCATCTGAAAATGACTTGTTAAGGAGCCTCCATACTGTCTTGCATAGTGGCTGCACCAATTTGCATTCTCACCACAAGGGCTCCCTTCCTCTTCACCCTCACCAGCAGTTATCTCTCATCTTTTTGATAATAACCACCCTAACAGGTGTGAGGGGATAACTCATTGTGGTTTTCATTTGTATTCCCCTGAGGATTAGTGTGTTGTGCACCTTTTTATGTGTCTCTTAGCCATCTGAATATTTTCTTTGGAAAAATGTCTATTCAGATCCTCTGCCCACTTTTTAAATGGTCTATCTATCTAATTGATTATTTGCTATTGAGTTGTAGGAGTTCCTTATATATTTTGGGTATTAGACCCTTATCAGATATGTTTGGCAAATATCTTCTCCCATTCCAGAGGTTGTCATTCATCTTGTTGATTGTTTCATTGGCTGTGCAGCAGCTTTATAGTTTGATGTGGTCCCACTTGTTTATTTTGCTTGTGCTTTCAGTATCATATCCATAAAACCATTGCCAAGACAAATGTCAAGGGGCTTTCACCCATATTTTCTTTTGGGGGTTTTATGGTTTCAGGTCTTACATTTAAGTCCTTACTCTATTTGGAATCATTTTTGTGACTGATTTAAGACAGGGATCTAGTTTCATTCTTTTGCATGTGAATAGAGAACTATTATATAACCTAACAATTCCACTTCTGGGTATTTATCTGAAGGAAATGAAATCAAAGAGATATCTCCACCTTCATGTTCAATTCAGTATTTTTTACAATATACAAGACATAGAAAAACCGAAGTGCCCATCAACGGAAAAATGGGAAAAGAAAATGTGGTGGTGTGTGAGGGTGGGGGTGGGGCATATAAAATAGAGTATTACTTAGTTATAAAAAAGGAAATCCTGCCATTTGTAACAACAAAGTCCATGGATGGACTGAGGGCATTTTGCTAAGTGAAATAAGACAGAGAAATACTATATGATCTCACTTTGGGTGGAATCTTTTTTTTTGTTTTTAATAGGTGGAATCTTAAAAAAAACAAACTCATAGAAACAGATTGGTGGTTGCCAGGGGGAGGAGGTGGTGGGGTGAAGGTGGTCAAAGCTACGAACTTCTAGTTATAAGATAAATAAGTTGTGGGGATGTAACGTACAGCATGGTGACTATAGTTAACAATATTGTATTGTATATTTGAAAGTTGCTAAGAGAGATTTTAAAAGTTCTCACCACACACACACAAAATGTTAATTATATGAGATGATTGATGTGTTAACCTTATTGTGGTAATCATTTTGGAACATATACACATATAAAAGCACGATGTTGTATACCTTATACACTTACACAATGTTATATGTCAGTTATATCTCATTGAAGCTGGAAAAATATACAACATTCTAGTTTTTCTAATTCTTCCAAATAACATGTTCAACCACCTCTCTTCTCCTTTTCCCCAGTCCATTTTGATAATGAAATGGCAGTGGAAGTTGCTTTTCTTTACCATAGAAATGTTATCTATTTATCTATAAAATTTGCCAAATAAACCCCCATTAGGAGCTTTAAAAAAAATAATTCATGAAATTATCTATTTTAGTACATTGATCTTTATGCTCTTTTCTGCATATAGATTATATCCCACAGCAAAAATGTTTTAAAAAATTAAAAAATGCATTAGTGATTGGTGTGCCATCTTTGATGAACTCTGTTGGCTGTCATGTGTAAGTCAGAATGATGTGATCCCAACATGATAAAGTCCAAAAAGACGTGCCTACTACTTGTGGTGGTGGGCACATTACCACAACAGACCACAGGATGATAATTAGAGTTCTGACCTACAAGGATTTGGGAAAAGTTTTCAATTAGCAATAATCGCGCCTCGGATAAACCTCATTGGCTACGATACTGCCACTGCGCAAAGCTGACCTACAAGGATTTGGGACAATAGTTAATGGACCATTAGGATCTCTAGGAATTAGATGCCAAGCAGGCTACTAAGGTTCTGCTTAACATGCATGGGAGCAGAAATTCAAAGATTGCTGAGGAGCCTGGGTCACAGTCTTGGGGATTCACAGCTTCTCACCCAGTTCCCAGACCTAATTCAGGTCACACATGGAGCCTCTTTTTCAAGAGGATTCCAGGGTCCTTTGAGGAGTGACTCTCTGACATAGGTCAGGTGTGGAACCTGAATCTTCCCCCATGTCTTTCCTGAGGGACCTACTTCCCAAAGTGACAGTGCACTAGGGAAAGGGAAATACCCAGAGCTTCAGGAGTTATCAGATACAAGCTCTCACATCCAACCAAAATGGCCCACTAGTTAGAGTCAGGCTTATTATGGCAAATGATAGATGGAGCTCTGATCCAAGTTCATTTAATGGTGGGTCCAATAAGACCACAGACCCATTTTAAGGTACAGGCATACCTCTGAGAGATTGCAGGTTGGGTCACAGACTGCAGCAATAAAGTAAGTATCACAATGAAGCGAGTGTAATGAATTTTTTGGTTTCCTGGTATATATAAAAGTTATGTTTACACTACACTGTAGCCTATTAAGTGTGCAACAGCATTATGTATAAAAATGTTTATGCCCTGGCGCGCCTGGGTGGCTCAGATGGTTAAGCCAACTGCCTCCGACTTCGACTTAGGTCATGATCTCACAGTTTGTGGGTTCAAGCCCCGTGTTGGGCTCTGTGCTGACAGCTCAGAGTCTGGAGCCTGCTTTGGATTGTCTTCTTCTTTCTCTGTCCCTCCCCCACTCACACTCAGTCTCTTTCTTTTTTTTTTTTTTTTAATTTTTTTTTAATGTTTTAGTTTTGAGAGACAGAGAAACAGAACCTGAGTGGGGGAGGAGCAGAGAGAGAGGGAGACACAGAATCTGAAGTGGGCTCCAGGCTCTGAGCTGTCAGCACAGAGCCCGACACGGGGCCTGAACCCACGAACCGTGAGATCATGACCTGAGCTGAAGTCGGATGCTTAACCACCTGAGCCACCCAGGCGCCCCATACTCAGTCTCTTTCAAAAATAAATTAAAAAAAAATTAAAAACAAACAATTTATTGCTCAAAAATGCTAACCATCTTCTGAGTTTTCAGCAAGTTGTAACCATTGATCACAGATCACTATACCAAATATAGTAATGAAAAAGTTTGAAATATTGTGAGAATTACTAAAATGTGACACAGACACAAGGTGAGCAAATGCTGTTGGAAAAATGGTGCTGATAGACCTGCTCATTGCACGGTTGCCACAAACCTTCAACTTGTAAAAAAAACTCAGTATCTGCAAAGGGCAATAAAGCAAACTGCAAAAATATTAGTCATGCCTGGAATTTCCTGTCCCAAAAGGGAAGAGACATTTACTACCTGGCGAAATCCCCAGATTGACAACCTTACCCATGGAATGGGGGTGACTACGATAGATGGACCAAACAGAAGTCCCTGGGACCATGTCCAAAGTAGTAAGTGGAAAAAAAAAAAAAAAGTCAACACCACACTCTAACAGCATCTACAGAAATTGGTGCTGCCATCAAACTTGAGTTATACAGGGGTGGGTGATTTTTTCCTCATCCCATTTACTCACCATTTGACTCTTAAAAACTGACAGTTTATTGCAAATGCAATCGAATGGTAATGCTGACCTGTTGTGCTAGATATGATATCTTTGTGGGATCAAAGCAACACAGCCCTCGGCCAACATTAAAAAAAAAAAAAAAGATACACAATTTGGTGGAACTCTTGATTGTGGAGGCAACAGGTACAACATTGGGGAGTGCTGCTCCAACCAATTAGTGACCTGTAAGGCAGCTGGCTTTGAGTTGAGTGGGACCCAAACAAGAAATGGTTCTCAGAAGTCTAGCCTATGCGTACACTGTCCTGCCACCAGGCTTTAGGACCCAGGCAACCAAATGCTAACAGAGTGTCTGTGGTAGAGAGAGAAGGATGGAAGGAGTCTCTGACAACTCCAAGTAAGAGAACTATAGCCCCTGTTCTAGGGTTTTAGAAAAATACCAATATGCTCCTCTACCAAAAGTTATTCTCCAAGTGAAAAGCAACTCCTGGATTGCTCTTGGGCACAGGCAGAAAGTGAATTGCAGGACACCAAGTGACTTTAGACTCAAAGCTGTCTGTTGTGAGAGCCATAGTAGTTGGTCCACTGAACTATAAAATTGGATGTTTGGTGGCATTCCATTGCACAAAGTAGACCCTAGGGGTCCAGATGGTCCAAGGAAGTGCCTTGGATGCCTGTGCAACCTGCTCCTCCCATTCTGTCAATTTCCTGCCAACCCACACCTACAGCATCACAGGGAGTTCTGCAGAACCTGGAAATGTGGGAAACCCCATCCTGGTGCCTTCTGGATCTGCATGCTGTGGGGACCCTGGCAATGGACAGTCTCTGCCCTGCTGAACCACTCACGTGTCCCAAAGGACAGTGGTAAAGAACCACTATTTCAGAGGGCACTGCTGGTGGACTGGGTTGGGAGGCCTCGTGTATACGGGGGCAGGTGTTTGGAGTCATGCTCTTTTCTCCTTCGAACCTTCCACCCAATGTTCTTAGTCATTACTTGGTCATAGCTCCCGGCTGACAGAGATTTCTTCTTTTCACAACCATACCCATTTCAAATAGACAAATGACTATATAGTTCTTTTGTTCTTTTTAATTCAGAAAGAGAGAGAAAGGGAAGAAAATAAAAAACATTTGTTTAAATAACTATTGCAGAAAAGGAGATCTGGGCTGGATGCTGGGACCTACCTCTTCCAGAAAGGGGATTTATTAACGTTTTAAACAAAACAAAACAAAACAAAAAGAAAAAGGAACAGAAAAGAAATAAATTATTCTGCTCAATACTGTTTGGCATAATCGCATTTTTTCATCTTCTGAACACTCCAAACTGCCTCTTCAGGAAGCACTGAGCTGAGACTGGCAAGAATGGCTGGTGCCTTGACTCTCTAAAATGATGGGGTAGGCCCTGAGAGAGGCATTCCACTAAAGACCCCCCAAATCCACCCTCATGCTCTACTCCTCCTACTTTTGGAATTGGAAAGGAACAGACTCTAGCTACGTTCTCAATATATTAACTTTTAGGGGTGCCCACTGCCCTGCCCTAATCCTCTTCTAAAATACTCCCTGCTGGTCCCTGTTCCCCCAGCCAGCTGCAGGAACTACACCAATGGCCAGGAGGCTGCTTGGTGGTATCAACTCACTAAGATAAAGGGTGGTATTTGTGTTCCTCACTGTTGGGAAGGGGGATCCTATTAGTAGTTTGGAAACTTCACAGAAGCCCTTACCCCCCTCCGAAATTTCCCCAACCTTGTAAGGTGAGAATACCATCAACAGCTTCCTGTCAGAGCTTCAGCTGGGTTCAGTCATGCAGGTAAATTCCAGTTGTAACCCGTTTGTTGGTTTCCCTGCCCTTCTAGATTTGGAAATGGAAAGTGGGTTAGAGCAAGGAGGCAGGAAGTGAGCATGGGGCAGAGGGGACACAAGGGCAGGAGAGGAGGCATGCAAGCGGGCAAGTCTACTCCTCCCCAGCTAGAATCCCAGCTATCTGCATGGCCAACGTAGAGTTTTAAAAAAATCTTTGTTGGTCAGCCATCCCTGGTAACCTCAAGTTAATTAAATTACGAGACCAAAGCAAATTCCACCCCCAGGCAAAGGTTTCCTACTCCTCTTTGGGGTGATGGATGAAGGAAGAAGGTGCATGCACCAGGCAAGCTGGGTTCCCCATCTCCAGGCTTCTTTCCCACGTGTTGCTACCTCTCCCTAGAGCAGGCCAAACGCGCGCGAGTGTGCGCGCGCGCTCGATTATTCGATTATTCGCGCGAGCGGGCGGTTGGGGGGGGGGGGCGGTAGGGAGTGAAGATGCAACAGTGCCCCCCAACCCCCAGGGCAAGTTTTGATTTTTTTTTTCAGGACAGGTAGGCTGGTGAGGAGGCCCAGGGCCTAAGAAGAGCCACTGAAAAGGTTTTGGGTGAACAGTAGGGGCCGAGAGTACACGAGAGTGAGAAGCACCTTACATCTGAAGTGACTGGGCTTCCTTGTCCCCTGCCGTGTTCCTTACACCTGTGTTCCAGAGTTAGGCCCTAGGCGAATTCCGCCCGTTAGCAACGGGTGAATACAGTTCTAGTTTTCTGGTGAGATGCTAAATGCCCTGGTCAGAAAGGCCATTCCATAGGGTGGCCAAAGGTGGGGATGGGGAGAAAGAGGAGGGGACCCACAAGCCACTGCATTTCTTTGGTGGGTTTACACTCACCCATCTGGGCCTGACAGAAAAAGGAAACGTGGGGTCCAAAATTCTCTGAGTCTGAAGAGGTTTGAGAGGGCTCCAGCTTTTACCCTGGGATGAAGGCGCGCTCCCCGGAAACCATCTCATCTCCCCTAGACCACCATATAGGAACGGCTAACGCCCCACCGCCCACCCGGAGGTCAAGAGGGACACCCCCGCCCCCCACCAGCCCCGGCAAGGGAAGCCGAGCCGCCGCTGCCCCGCACCTTCCCCACCGTCTCCTTCTCGGCGCCCCTGACCGAGTGAGGTCGACGGGCGGCGGGCAATGCTCCTACACACACTGAGGAAAGTACCTCACTGAGGCCGGAACCAACCTCTGTTCCTTACAAAGCGTGAAATAAAATTCTACCCAAAGCATAGGGGAGAGGGGATTCAGCGGCCGCCGGCCCGCCTCCGAAGGCCATTGATTGGAAGAGACGGGCCCAGGGCCGGCAGTTCTCCTTGAGTCGCATGATTGGCTGGGAGAAAAAAAAAAAAAAATCCTCCGCTTCGACTGCAGCGCTGATTGGTGCCTGGCCGGCTAGTCCCCAGTCTCATGATTGGCGAGGGACAGCCAGCGCTCTCTGGACTTGCAGCATGATTAGTCCAGACCGCGCCCTGACGTCGCTCCTAGGGCCTGGAAACGCCCAATGGGGCGCCGTGCCCACGCCGAGGCCACCGCCCTCCGGCTGGCCTGGAGTCCCGGCTAGGAGCCAGCGCCCGAGGTTCGCGCCTGGCCCGGAAGGGTCGCGGGTTCAATTTCCTCGGTAGACCTCGATCTTGCTGGCCTTGGCCAGCATGTCGATGATATGGGCCTCGAAGTCGGCGTCGTGCACCCCCGTCTTCCGGAACTCGCCCGCGTACCGGTTATTCTCCCAGTAGTGGTGCCAGTTGCCGCGGCTGTCGGCCCCGAACCCGTACACGTTCACCTGCAGGGGAGGGCGGCGCAGGTCACCCCGCGTCGGAGAGCGGGAGGACAGGGCACGGGAAAGCCTCGGGTTGCGGTGGGCTAAGAGAAAGGGGCTGCAGCGACCCGACTACAGCTAAGAGACGCGCAGTTCGTCAATTCGCAGAGCGCGGGAGGCAACGGGAATACGCGACACCCAGGCCTGGAGCTAAGGATACCGACTGGCAAGACTGCTGCTCCCTTTCGGTTCTTCCACCCGTCTGATTGCAGCGATACGCCTCGGTCTGGGGCTATGGGACCTCTCCCACCGTTGCTAACGTTCCTTTTTTTTTGTTTTGTTTTGTTGTTGTTTTTGTTTTTTAATGTAATACTTTTATATGAAACCTAGTCAAGCACCCAATACCACACACTGAATTTACTGGCAAAAGTGGGTGTGCTGGGCGTGAGCGAGTATGGCACAGCAGCCCTGCTTGCTAGTGAGATGTGCTCCTGGAACGAATGACCTGCAGTGTTAACACACAGAGGGTAGGCCTAGGGCCCACAGCGGTGGGAGAAGACCATCCCGCTGGAAGTTAACTTCATTATTTCCGTTCTATTTATATTTTTGATGATTTTTTCTTTATGACAAGTAATACCAATTATGGTAGTAATGTTCTGTTTCCTTTTTAAATAACTTTAACTTTTCACTGAAGTGATTTCAGATTTGGTAAAATCATGAGTAGTAAGTTTGGGAAATGAAGATGTATACTTTACAGCCTAGAAATGCAGGAAATCAAAGCCACTTGGTTTCTGCCTACAAAAACACGTTCCTCTTGCTCTGCTAAGCCCTAAGAAGGGCTAATCCCCTCTGTTCCATGGGTATCCCTATTTTACCCATAACACGGGGTTACCCACCTCATCACACACATGCAGGGCAAAGAAGAGCACCAGCATCCCTGTAGAAGGGTACCGCCCGTGATGCTCTGTCCACCGGTCGTGGATATACTTGAAGAAGGCTGGGTTGTAGATCTGAACCTGGGAAGAGAAAAGGCAACAGACACATGAGGGGTGTTGGGGGCCTGGAGACTCAGGCCAGGCTCTAAGTAGCTTCTGCCAGTTCCTCCATGCTTGCCAGCAGACCTGTTCTTCCAAGTTCCCTAGTTCCTGTGGCCTCTGAGGGGGTCAGGCATACCAGCAGATGGGTGGACTCTGAAGGTTCTGGAAGGGCACTGGGGGAAACCTGAGCCACAGGACTGGGCACAGCAGTAGTCAAATCTGCACCGTTTCTAATGAGATGGGGATGAACAAGGGAGAGGTGGGAGCTTACCTTTTCTTTGTCCACTCGAAGGAAAGACTTCACTGGTGCATAGGTGCTGCAAGCAGAAAGAAGAAGATTTAGATGGCCCTTGGGATCTAGAAAGGTCCACAGATGCCTTTCCTCCTTGTCAGGCCTGAGTGATGACAGCCTTACAACAGATCCCCTGCTTCCAGACTGCTTTCCCAGAGCACATCACTGCAGTACCTTGCTCAGAAAACTTCAGCAGCTACCTATGTTCTTTAGGATAAAATAAGGTTGTTTTAGACAAACATTGGTGCCTTCTATTATCCAGCCCAAATGCTTCTTTCCACAACACTCAGCTGTGAACTCCCCACTTAATTTAGCCAATCATCTCACACCCACTATATTTGTCTTAGTTCTGCCTACAGTGACCCTCTTGCTACTATCCTCATATTTGGTACAAATCCCTCCTTCCTTATTAGCCAGCCATGGCACCCGTAGTCTATACTCCTTTTCTAAGCAAGGGACTTAAACTCAAACTTAAACTTTATCATAAGATAAAGTCAGGAAACTGTAATTTATATTTCTGTGTTTAAAAAATACATAGTGACAAAATGCAGGCAAATAGCAGGCAATATGTGGAAACAGCTTAACTGTCCACTGATGGATGAATTGATAAAGCAAATATGGTATATCCATATAGTGGAATACTATTCAGCCTTTAAAAGGAATGAAATCCTGTACATGCTACAACACAGATAAACCCTGAAAACACTACACTAAGTGAAATAAGCCAGGACAAACACTATGACTCCACTTACATGAAGTACCTATAATAGTCAAATCATACAGACAAAAAGACTAGTGGTTATCAGAGGCTAAGGGTCGGGGAAATGGGGAGTTATTAATGAATGCAATTTCCACTTGAAATTATGAAAAAGTTCTGGAGATGGATAGGGTGGCGTTTTGCACAACAAAGCGAATGTACTTATTTAAAAATTTTTTACATTTATTTACATTTATCTGTCTCTGAGAGACAGAGAGAGACAGCACAAGCAGGGGAGGGCAGAAAGAATGAGATACAGATTCCAAAGGAGGCTCCAGGTTCTGAGCTGTCAGCACAAAGCCCGACGCAAGGCTCAAATCCATGAACTGTGAGATTATGACCTGAGCCAAAGTTGGATGCTTAACTGACTGAGTCACACAGGTGCCCTGAGTGCACTTATAATTTTGGTGGAGAATGTGGGCAGTGATCTGAGAAAATGAGTTTGTATTTACTTATTTGTTTTTAAGTAATCTCTACACCCCATGTGGGGCTTGAACTCACAACACTGAGATCAAGAATCACATGCTCTAGCAACTGAGCCAGCCAGGCACCCCATATGTTGTATACATTTTAACACACACACATACACACACGCACACAGTGAGACAGATTAGTGGTTGTTGCCTAGGGCTGGGGTGTGGGAGTAGAGGGAGTGAGGGTGATGGCTAAGGGGTACAGAGGTATCTTTAGATCTTTAAAGATCTTCATCTTTAAGAAGATGAAAGGAGTTCTAAAATTAATTGTGGTGATAGTTACACAACACCATATTTAATAAAAGCCACTTACTTGTATACTTTAAATGTGTAAACTGTATGGCATGTGACTTGTACCTCAATAGAGATGCTAAAAAATACTTAGTGATGGGGTGCCTGAGTGGCTCAGTCAGTTAAGCATCCAACTTCAGCTCAGGTCATGATCTCACGGTTCATGAGTTCAAGCCCCATGTTGGGCTCTGTGCTGACAGCTTGGAGCCTGGAGCCTGCTTGGGATTCTGTGTCTCCCTCTCTTTCTGCCCTTCTCCCACTCCCACTGTGTCTCTCAAAAATAAATAAACATTAAAAATAAAAAAAATACTTGGTGATGAAACTAATGTAATGTTGTATGTCAACCACACTTCAATAAAATAAAATAAAAAATGACATATTAAATTTCCTCAGGTTCCCAGCTGTGATTGAGCAACTGTCTCTAAAGAAAATTCTCAGAATGCAGAACTCCCACAGTCAGGAGCCACCTCCTGGAAAGGAGACCAAAACCTTGCTACCCTTTCTACCTACAGGAAGCTGGCTGTCACTATGTAGGAGTGACACTGAATAACCTGTGGCCCCAGCTAACGTACCACTTTGGGCTCTCCCTACTATTGCCTCCCTCTTCACCAGCCCCTCTCGGTCAAAATATTCAGTTAAAAGAATTCTAAGAGCCAATCCTTGGGAAGACTCCTCTCAAAATGCTCTGTCACCGACATTCCACTCCCAGTCAACAGAGCGACTTACAATCGGATCTGCCCCGTGGACAAAGCGCTGGCAATCCAGAGGAGGTCCAGGGCTTTGAAGGGCACCAACACAAAGCTGACATTGGCGGGCAGGTTCTTGGCACTCTCGGGGTACATGAAATGATGAGTGGTTCGGCTGCCAACATCCTGCTCAAAGCCCACGGTTGGCGCCTGATTCATCCTGTAAGGACAAGAGGGTGACATGAGAATAAACCGCCATAGAAAGTGGTACAAGATTTTTATCTTTTTTTAAAGTTTATTTCTTTCTTTATATTTATTTATTTATTTATTTATTTATTTACTTATTTATTTATTATATGAAATTTATTGTCAAATTAGTTTCCATACATCTTTCTTTATTTTTAAATGTTTTTATTTTATTTTTTAGAGAGAGAGAGAGACAGAGCGTGAGCAGGGGAGGGGCAGAGAGAGATAGAAACAGACTCTGAAGCAGGCCAGGCTCTGAGCTGTCAGCAAAGGGCCCGATGCGGGGCTCAAACTCAGAACCGTGATATCATGACCTAAGCTGAAGTAGGCTGCTTAACCGACTGAGCCACCCAGGTGCCCCATTAAAGTTTATTTATTTATTTTGAAAGACAGAGAGCAAGAGAGAAAGAGAGCAGAGGAGGGGCAGAGAGAGAGAGAGAGAGAGAGAGAAAGAAATCTCAAGCAAACTCTGCGATGTCAGCACACAGCCCCATGCGTGGCTTCCACGAACTGTGAGATCATGACCCAGGCCCAAACCAGAGTTAGATGTTTAACCAACTGAGCCACCCAGGTGCCCCTGTACAAGATTTTTACAGGACAATTTGGTTCTAGCCATCAAAAATATAAATGGGTGTACACTTTGATGCAGCAATTCCATTTCTTTTTTTAATTATTTTTTTAAATATGCGTTTATATTTGAGAGAGAGAGGAGAGGGAGGGAGAGAGAGACAGTACATGAGCAGGGGATGGGCAGAGACAGAGACAGAGACAGACTCTGAAGCAGGCTCCAGGCTTTGAGCTGTCAGCACAGAGCCCGATGTGGGGCTCAAACTCACAAGCCATGAGATCCTGACCTGAGCCAAAGTCAGATGCTCAACCAACTGAGCCACCCAGGCGCCCCGTGGCAATTCCATTTCTAAGTATCTATCCTATAAAAATGGTTTCATAAGTCTGCAAAGACATGCGCACAAAGATATTCACTGCATTATTATTTACAGTAGTGAAAAGGAGAATCAATTTAACAATTAAGAACTGGTTGGGCCTCCTGGGTGGCTTGGTTGGTTAAGCGTCCAACTTTGGCTCAGGTCATGATCTCACGGCTCGTGAGTTCAAGCCCTGCGTTGGGCTCTGTGCTGACAGCTCAGAGCCTGGAGCCTGCTTTGGATTCTGTGTTTCCCTCTCTCAGCCTCTCCCCTGCCCATGCTCTGTCTGTCTCTCTCTCAAAAATAAATACACATTAAAAAAGAGAACTGGTTAATACATTTTGGGACACTCATATAATAGAACACCATGTAGCCATGAGAATGAGTGAAATAGATTTACACGTGCTGGTAAGAAATAAGTCCAAGAGGTACTCAGTGAAAAAAAACAAGTAATGTGAGGTGTCTATCCCATTACCTTTTGAATACTACTATGTGCTGCAGGAGGGAATTAAGACAAAAGGAAAACTTGAAACTAGTGTGATACCATTTTTTTGTAAAAAAAGAAAAGGAGGCACAGGGAGCAAAAGGAAGAAGGAAGAAAGAAAAAACATACTTTTATATATGAATAAAAAAATCTGGAAGAGTATTACAATTGGTAACAAAGGTTACTCTTGGGAAATGGGATGGGGAAGCGTAATTCATCTTTTAGTATATATATTTCTTTCTTTTAAAAATGTTTTAATGTTTATTTATTTTTGAAAGACAGAGACAGAGATAGAGAGCAAGGTAAGGGGAGAGAGAGAGGGAGACACAGAATCTGAAGCAGGCCCCAGGCTCTGAGCTATCAGCACAGAGCCCGACGTGGGGCTCAAACTCATGAACTGTGAGATCATAACCTGAGCTGAAGTGGGATGCTTAACCGAATGAGTCACCCAGGCACCCTCTAGTATATATATTTCTGTGTTTTTCCCCCAATAACAACATATTTATTACTCTTACAATTTTTTTTTATTAAAGAAGAGAACAGCCTTCTACAGCTTCAACCTTACCTGGCTGTTGTGTCCTCTTTCCTAGAAGACGGTGGAAGCAAGATAAGAAGCTGAAGCATTCCCTCAGCCCCTGAGCTGCATGGCAGCCTCTATTCCACCAGCACCAGCCCCTCTGTCCCTGTACGTCAGCTTCTTATCTGCCTTTCTGTTCCAAGGCCAGGAGGGATGCTCCAAGTTCTGACAGAGCCCACCTTGGCTGTCTGCTGGTGATGCGCAGTGTGGATGTGTCTCTCCCATGCTGCCATGGAAGAAGTCGGAAACCCAGAGTGGGCTCACCGTCCTCCTAGGTATAACAAGCCCAGGAGGCTTCTACTTCCTTTCAACTTGTGCAAAACATAGGATCAATAAAATCAAAGCTCCCTCTTTTGGTGAACATCTTCAAAACAGGTGATCCAGCTGTAAACACAAACCTGTCGGTCTTTTCTGCTATGACCATCTATGAGAACATTCCTGTCTTGTGTGGACCACTTTGCAGAATCATGACTGCCTAGATAGATGACCATAACCTTGCCCTCCAATGGGGATAAAGGGACCTGGGAGAGAGGGAGCAAAGTCTCCATGTGCTTTCCCAGCTTTTTATGCCTATTCTGTAAAACCAGGATGAAGGTTACCTGTACTTAAAGTGGCTGGCACCACTCAGCTGGGCTGGGTAAAGACCTCCTGTGTCACTGGGGCTCCCACAATGCCTTCCTCCTGCCCACCTCCCCCTGATGACACGATACAGTAGGAGCACATCCAGGAGGCCCCACTGCTGCCGGTCATATTGCTGTAGCTCTCTCGTTCCCTTCCCTTGAGGAATTGGGAGGATGTTTGGAGTTGGAAAGCCATAAAGCCTGAGAACGGCCTGATTTAGAACTAGAGAGTGAGTCTTTGTTCTTGGCCACTTCAGTTCTAGTCTGGCTCAAGCAGAAGCCTAGAATCTTTTCCGTAGGACCGACTGTGCTCTAGCCTCCATTTCTTTAGGTTAACTGCCCCTCTGCCTCCTGTCTGGGCACCCCTCTGTTTTCCTGGTCTTTAGGATTCAGAGATATTACCTCTTAGAAGAGCCTAAAAGTATACTTTCCCATTTATTAATGACAGTTTTCTGGGGCTACTAGAGCTCTACACACAGCACTGGTGTCCTATGGTCACCAGAGCCACACCCGGATCTGCCTTCTGTCACATCAGCCCTGGGGTCTGTGAGGAACAGATCAATTGGGATGGTGTTTCTCAGCTGCCTGGGATATGTAATGGGGTATCAGGAAGTGGACAACGTGGGTTGGTGACGCTCAAGTTGGCTGGGGCCTGGACTGGACAGGAGCTGGGGTCAAGGTTCACTCTGGCGTACCTAAGAAATAACCTCCTCTCACTTGACATGGAGAGGCCAAACTGGTCCCACAGATCAAAGGGCTACAAGTGTCCCAGGTTGGCCTCTGAAGACAACCCCACTCCTCCCCACCCCCATCATCTGTAGCCACAGTCTTGAGGAAGTCCCTTCTTAGACCTGGCAGGCGGTATCATTGCCTCCACCTCCCTCAGGTCCCTCTCACTTGCTGGGCAGGCACCAACTTTCTAAAATCTGAGAACGAATGGAGTAAGAGTTCTAAAAAAGATGTTTCAGAGCCTCCAAGGTAAAGGAAGGAACATGGCATGATTTTGAGGGCAGGATTTTGCTTTGAGGTTCTGATTCATTCTGGAGAAGCCAAGCCCTGGAAAGCGGCCAGACAGGACACAGGTTGAACTACATCTCCATGATTCAGGGGAAAAGCATTCTAGACTTCTATCTGTTTCTGGTTGCCTCTGCACCTGAGGGCAGAGGCAGGGGAATGGTGGATGTGCATTCATGCTTAGAGTTTGGTATCTGGTCACCTAGTCTCTTCCATTCACTCGTGTATTAAAGTGAGCCTACGACTGCCAGGTGCTTATTCTAGGTCTGCTGGCTGGCTAAGGCAGGACCAGCTCAACTCCATTTGAAGTTTTCAGCAGGGCTCAGAAGACATATAGGAGGAGGAGGCAGCCGGGGGGTGGGATAGGGAAATATGGGTATAGCCATCATCTCACTGTAACTCAGCTTGGTGGGGTCTTATGTTGGTCTTGCCTCCAGGGACCAGGGAGGCGTCCCCAGTGGTTCCAAACCAAGACATGCCTATAAGGAAAGAGTCACCTCCACTACCATCAGACTGTACACATCAGCAAAAAGCCAATTCAATCTGGGTCACCCCTTACACAAAGCAATTCTGGGGTCCATTCCAAAACGCACATCTCCTAACCTGGTCTCTGTGAGTGAACATCTGTGAATTCCTTTCTGTAGCCTGGCCTGACCAGGTACCACTAAGGTGTCATAGCGGCCAAGCCTTTTTCTCTGCTTCTACCCTGGAGGTTCCCAACCGCTACTGACATGGATAATGAAAGCATCCACTTAGCACAGGGGGCAGGGCAGCAGAGGCAGGAGATTCAGGCACTCAAGACCATTTCCCTGGGCTTCCCGAGAGTCCCAGGGCTGCACTGAAGTGATGGATGCCTCCTTCCCCACTCTCGGCCACTGTCTCAGGGTAGAGAGAGCCCCTTCTCCAGCAACCAGCTTGCCTCCCTTATATTCTGAGTGCCAGCAGTTGGAGGATAGAGAGAATCTCAGGTGGTTCTGGGTTCCTGGATGGGGCCTAGCAGACCTCCTCTCCCCACCGCCCCCCCCCCCCCCCACCTTCTCAACATGAGAAAGGTTTTGCAAGGAATGGTGAAAGCCTCAGAGACATACTGCTGCCTGGGTGTTGCCATGGAAACAGCAACAGTTTCTAAGACAAAGCCCTTCCTTCGCCTCCTGGGAAACCTGGTCTTTCTGCAATGTTCATCATAAGAGATGCTTAGTGAAAACTCGGCATTTTCAGTATATTTACTCTCAAGTCTCTTTTTCCACCAAGGAGTGGGATGGAAGGATCCCCAGCATGGCATTTCCCATCCCCAAGTCTAAGGAGAAAGTCAGAAAACAGGATGAAAGTCAGGAACAGAATGAGCAGTCCATGTTGGAGTTTTAAGTCTCCCATACGTAGTCCCTGTTCACCTCCAGGCTCATAGCTCTGTGTCTTTGTCTGAAACGAATGTCTTTCCAACCCCTCTCCTTTCCTTAAGGCTGGGCAGAGATGTCTGGTGAATGAATCTGCCCCACATAATCTAAACCTTATCAAATAAAGGTGAGGGACAGCAGCCCAGAGCAAGCACTGAGCAGTTCTTCTTCCTGCCCAGGACCTCCATCTTCTGTGAGACTGCCAGGAGGAACCATCTGTGGCTATTAATCAAGACATTAGTGTGGGGCCTCACTCCTGGCTCAGCACTGAGGGGACCAGGCAGGTGGGAGTTCTCACCAGAAAACAACCAGTGGTCTACTCTTGGTTCTTTTCGGAGGAGTTCAGGACTCGAAACTGACTGCAGGCCTCAAGCAAAGTACAGAATGGGAATTCTGCCTCCCCATCTACCCAACAAATAAGAGTGAGACACTCAAGCCTTTATAGAAGGTTCTGGTATGGGAGGCTCACAGCAGCAGGCAACTCCTACACTGTCAGACAAGTCTATGGAGGCCAGTGCCTCCTTCTGGAGGCCTGTCCTGGGCCCACCCTTGGGCTCCCTGGGGCTCACCTCATGATGAAGTTGTGCCCATCCACATCCGGACCGTAGCCAGAGCCCCGCAGGTTGCCTGAGTTGCCCACCACGGCACAGCGCCGGCACTGGTGGGGGTCCCGGAAGCGGTAGGGGTTCTCGCCTGGCACTATCTGGAACAGCTTCTCCAGTACCTCGTTGGTATTGTGTGACTTGAACTGGGGCTGCAGCATCTGTGGACAGGAGGGAAGAAGGAAGGAGAGGGGCGGGTGAGCAGGGAGGGATTCCTGCCTGTCTCGCCTCTCTGCCTTCACCCTCTAATCTCAGTCAGGGAAAGGGAATTCTCTCTCGACAGTGAGGACATGCCCCCATTCCCACACAGTAAAGTTCCTTTCTGAGGCTAGTGCCCTTCTCATCAGGCGCAGGCTCTAAAGCACTGGAGGGGACTCGGGGGTCAAGGGGTACCGCAGAGCAGAGAAACTTCCTGGGCTCGTCATGGCTGCAGAGGCCCCTGCTATGCTGTCCTCTCAGGGAAGCTATGAGTCACAGGAAGAGTCATTTTGAGGAGCAGTTAATGTGGAAAACCCTGCTGAGCTTCAAGGGCTCATTCCCAACCCGCCTACAGAGGGCGCCTCTGGGACTGAGCCTGAGGACTCAGGGTTAGGAAAGCTCCATCTTGACGCAATATCCACAGGGATAAACTGGAGTCATCCCCTGAGCCCTAGGGGAGAGGAGAAGAGCAGGCAGAGAGGTACAGGAATTCTTTCAAAGTCAGAATGGCTGGAATGAAACTGGTTCCCTGTGCTTCCAACCACCAGTAACCGTAGAAGACCATGAAATGAAGCTGGGACAGCCCTCAAATGCCAACACGCCAGGCAAGTAACTGCGCAGGAGTAAAGTGGCAGATGGGGCCTATGGCAAACAGGAGGCCCCATCAAAAAGGAGTGAGCTGACTGCTGGTGTGTTGGATCGTGAGCTCAAAAGCACCAAATTTTCCAGTTTTTCAAGAGAAGCTGAAAATATGGATTTCACGTGAAATATCCCAATTCCTAAATGTTAACTAATGCAAATATTTTAAAGTTTTTTTTTTTTTAATGTTTATTATTTTTTGAGAGAGAGAGAGAGAAACACACACACACAGAGTCCAAGCAGGGGAGTGGTAGAGAGAGAGGAAGACACAGAATGCGAAGCAGGCTCCAGGCTCCGAGCTGTCAGTACAGAGCCTGACACAGGGCTCGAACTCACGAGCTGTGAGATCATGACCTAAGCTGGAATCGGGCACTTAACCAAGTGAGCCACCCAGGCGTCCCACTAATGCAAATATTTTAGAAATATTGAGCAGGGGCACCTGAGTGGCTCAGTCGATTAAGCATCCAACTCTTGATTTTGGCTCAGATGATGATCTCACGGTTTGTGAGTTTGAGCCCTGCATCGGGCTCTGCACTGACAGCGCGGAGCATGCTTGTGATTCTGTCTCCCTCTCTCTCTGCCCCTCCCCAGCTTGCTCTCTCTCTCTCTCTCAAAAATAAATAAAAATAAACTAAAAGAAAATATTGAGCAGACTGGACTTGGGTCACAGACCACAAATCAGTAGGGTAGAAACTAGGGCTTTAAAACGCTCTGTGGTCTGAACCATAATATGGGGAGTGTGGCTGAGCAGGAGCTGCTCAGGGGACAGAATAAATGAAGGGAATGGAGTAGGCCTGCTTCTCTGCCTCTTCTCTTAGCACAGGAGCACAGGAAAGGCTCTTGAGAACAAGAATACGCACTGAGTGTGGACAGGAAGCTAAGCTTGAGATAAGAATTTCTAAGTTCACAGCAAAAGGGAGTGACTTTGGGGAGCCCGAAAGAAATGGCTTCTGTGTCTTGGCTGAAGAACATGCTTGGTGCTTAAACAGCCCCGAGTTCCATCCCTAAGGGAAGGAAACCTGGCCTACCCATGGGTCTACTTCTGCCCAGGATCCTGCTCTGGTCCTAGGTGGCCACCACCTCAGGCAAGCTCTATGCACTATCTGAACCTTGATTTTCCTCACAAAATGAGGGCTGTGACTATGATTAACAGGCGGAACCCTTCGAGCGCTCCAGGCTGCCACAGGAATGGCCCCTGGGGCTCCTGGTGATCCTTGCTCTGTAGACCTCCCCATTCTTAGGGACTTGGACAGTCTGAGCCAGGAAGCAGGATCTGTGAGTTGTTCTGATAAGCCTGATCACAGGAGCTCCTCCTCACTGTCTCCCTGAATGTGAGAAAGAGTGGGGAGTCGTCATCTTCCCCATTTTCCAGCTGGGGAAACCAGGAGCTGACTCCCCAGTCCCCCAGCGGGGAATGAAGGTGGCCTGAGGGCCCTTGGGCTAAGCACTGACACTGCTCCACCTGACACAGTATGGCAATCAGATGGTCCAGGAAGAGCCTAGGGAGTGACATTCCAGAGATGACAAGGATGAGGTAAAGGGAGTTAAAAGGAGCAGAAAGGTGACAGGATCCAGAAAAGCAGGGAGCCTCGGGCATACCTGTCCTCTCATCCCCTGCCCCTCACCTCCCTTATCTCCCAAAGAAACTCACAATGTTTTCTTATCCTGGCCCAGAAGAAAGCCTCTTCCAGCAATTGTAGAAAACTAAGTGAGTGGCCCTCATGGTGTTTAAAATTCTTGTGAGCCAACATTTACAAATTAGGATATTTAGCAAAAAACTGTGGACTTCCAAGTTCTCTTAAGGGGTCAGAAGATCCAGCAGTGATGGGTCACATCCCTGCACAGCACAAGTTTGCTACAGCTGAGAGGGGTTGCCTCCTTTATAAAGGGCAGACATTCTCCCCGCCATGGTGCTTACCTCTCAGCATCTTCCTCCTTGGGGCCTGTATCTCCTGTGTTACCTCCCTGGCCTAGTAGGCATTTCTGGTGTCTGCTCAGCCCCTACAGGCACTAAAAAGTGGTTCTCTCTCCTTCCAGGCCAAAGCTCACTCTGCCTTTCAGAATCTGTGACCCTACCAGATGGCTCTGGTCAAATGGACCGAATACTTTGTCAAGGCTCTGGGGGCCAGAAGGCAGAATGCCCAAATCCAAGAGGGGCTTGAAGAGTGACTCCCAAACCGGGGGACCGAGGGGGCAGCAAAGGGGAGGCAGGAGGGGCTGTAGCTCTCACCATCCACCACCTCTGGACATCTGGAGACAGATCCATATTCTCTCGGGTCCACACAGGGGAAATGTTGCTGTTGAAGTGGCTATCGAACCAGTCAGAGGCTCCAGTGTCACCCATGCAGCGGCGGCAGGCACAGCTCTTGCCGGGGAGCCCCTCCTTGCTGAGGCGCTGCAGGCCAGCATAGCCAGGCACCAGCTTCACCCGGTGGGTCCCACCCAGGGTCCCCGAGTCCAGGTAGGGCAAGGTGGCCATGCTGTGGTGGGAGTAGGTGAAGAGCAGTGACATGATGAACACCAGCAGGAAGGCCACAGAGAGGAACCACACCCGCAGGGAGCACTTCATGGTTTGGCGCCCTGGGGGGCCAGACCACCAACCTGGTGGGCAGTGGGGTGTCACCGTGGCCACTCCTTTCCCAGCCCACTGATGGGCCAGCCACAGCGTAGCCTGCCTCTTCTGGCACCACGTGCAAAGGGCATAGGGGCACGTGCTGAGGAGGGGACAGAGGCAGGGGTCCCTCACCACACCCTCCCTCTAGGCAAGGAGAAAGCACGTAGGCAGGAGTGGCTCCCCTGTCCCTGGGCCACTCGGGCCCCTGCTTATGGCTTCATCAGGTCTCTCTGTCACTAGCTGGGCCACAGAGGCTCTGATTCTCCCACTGCCCTGGTGAGGGGCAGGTCAGTCCATCCCAGCCCTCTAGTCCCTTGGGGTTGCTGGCTGCCAGCTCCAGGGGCCCCCCTCTTTGGTGGCTCGAAACGGTCCAGTCTGGAGCATTCGGAGTCCTTGTGGTTCATGAGCAGACACGGAGGCGGCCCCTCGTCCCCTGCAGTGGGGAAGCCTTTGAACCTCAATCACAGCAGAGAGCACATGAGCTTCAAGTGGTCTGGATTCCATCCAAGAGTTGTCCCCGCCTCAACTGGCCCTCCTGGGCCAAACCCTTCACCAGGGGAGGGAACGATGCCCCAGTCTTGAGAGAAGAAACCCAGGAAGCTCTGTGGGTGTCAGAAAACTCTCCTGCAGAGACCAAAATCCTCCTTGCATTAGGTTCTGCCCTTCCGCTTCCCATTCAAGGCGCTGCTCCCTTCTCCCAATGGTCACAGCCCCAACTGTGGTCGAAGAGGGGCTCACGGAGCTCCTGCTCCTGCTGAGAGGTCCTCCAGGGCCTGGGGACAGCTGCTGCTCAGTGGGGATCTGCTGTGAATGCCGTCTGGGTCAGCTGAGCGTGTGCCGAACTCCCTGCCAGGGCCCAGGCCTCCTTGGTGCTGCTGGCCCAGCCTCACAGGCTGCTCTGCCCATCCCCACTCCCCTGAGGCCTGCTGTCCTGCTGTTAGCTCTCGCTAGCAGTAATCCCCTGGCAGGTTCCCCCTCGCTCTCGTCAGGCGCCAAGCTGCCGCAGCATGACCCTGAAATTGCAGAGAGGAAAAGTAATGTGCAGATAAATTGCACTCGCACACGCACGCGTGCATGCACACACACACACTCACTCTCTCTCTCTCTCTTTCCCGGCCCCACCCTCAAGTCCCAGAGGGGACAAGTTAGCAGGAGAGGAGACGCCCACTTAACCAAAGGGTGAACAAAAGAAAGGGCTCTCTCCTCTCACCACCCACAGATAGCTCTCAAGGGCTGCAGAGGAAGAGATTAGCCTACTCTCCTCACTTATTAGCCAGAAAGTAAACAAGGACATAAAGTGATTTCCCTGGAGTCCATGGCGAGTCACTGGAAGAACCAGGTTCAGAAAGTTCCTAGTCCAGCTGTGTGAGGTTAATTCCAGGTGAAACTGAAGAGAAAATGGCCCAGAGAAAAGATCACAGGAGACTTGCCTGCAGGTATGGCTCCCCACCCTGGTGCTCTCTACCGTCTGAGGAGTTGTGAGAAACCCTTCTGGGCAAGAGAGGGGTCCATGGGGGAGGGCTGGGCCTCTGCCCTGGGATTTGCCCTCTCCTCTCCCCGGTGTGGGCTCTAGATGAAGCATTCCTGGGTTAGCTCAGTGAACTATTAACAATCCTTCCAGCTCTGGTGTCAGGATGCAGGGGTGTTGGGCTCAGAGCCCCAACCACACAGTCATCTAGACAGTTACCTTCATCTGTATGTTTGGATGAAGTGAATGCCAGGGTCCCTGGGGACATGGGCAATCTGAGGCCTTAGGCTGCCCTGGTGGGCAATAGCAGGAAGAAGAGGCTAGCAGTTTAGGGAGGGGCCCTAAGGAAAGGAATTTGGATCCATGCCATGTGCAAGGGAGGCTAGGCAAAAGTCAGGGACAAGTTTGAGAGTGGAGGCCCTGGGCCCTGGCTCCATGCCATAGGGATCACTTAAATCTGGCTGCCTGCCTGTCCCCACCAGCTCTTCTCCAAATCCAGTTAGCCCCAGTTCTGACCTGGCCCCTGGGCACCACAGCCCTTTGCTGAAAGCTCCAGCTCCAGCCAGCCCTTCCAGGGTCCTCTGGCTGCTGCCAGCAGCTTCAGAGAAGGCCTCTCAGACTGTGTTCAAGGACCTTAGCTGCCCTCTCCACTCATGGCAGCTCAAATTTCTGGAGCCGAGCCAAACCACAAAGCCATCGGGGAATGGAACTAGCACATTCCAATAAGGAAGACACCGTTCTGGGTGAGGAAACAGTGATCACAGAAGTAAAGGAATTTGCCTAAGGTCACACTCTTGTGAGTGGAGGTGATATCTGTGTCCAGGTCTATCTGATTCCAAAGCCTGTGACCGGCCAGGGCACAGAAAGAGGCCTGTGACTTCTTCCAACTACCAAGGGGTTCCGGGACGAGTGACAAGCAGACACAGAGGTGGTTTCTAGGGCCTAAAGCAAAGCTTCCCCAACATGTCTCACCCAGGGTGACTGGCTCTGATTCCCAGGGGGCCCAACAGCACGGGTTCCAAGGTGCTTTGCTTCTGATGTTTTTTTACTGCACCTGTTTGGAAGGCGAGATTCCAGGCATAGCCTTTGGCTGATTGTCTGTAAATAGGAAGCCAGGTCATTGTCTCTTTCAATTCCCTCTTTGCCCCTTTCTATGCCCAACATCTGAAGAAAAGCACTTGGTTTTACAGGGTCCTGCTCCTAACATCCTGTGACCCAGCGAGAGCCAACCACAAAGCAAGTGGCTAAGGGAGGCGGTGACTTTCCAAGAAGCCTCTCCAGGGAGACCTGGTTTCTGGTGGGCAGCCCATGGTGGCCATTGAAGGTCGGGGCTGGGCAGAAGTTGGCACAGGAGGCTCCAAAGGAAATGTCTCCCCTATTGGAGAAGTAACTCCTTGGGATTCCAGCTCAACAAAGGGGGCATCTGAGGTAACCAGCTACCTTGTGGGGGAGAAGAAAAGTCCTGGTTTCATCAATGTGTTGGGGAAAGGCAGAGAAGTGGGGTAACCAGCAAAAGCCCTTGCTTTGCAAACCCCATGGCCAGGCTGTTCCTGGGAGCTTGAGCAGCTCAACATGTGTCGAGGGCAGAGACACAGGGAGGAATTGTTGCTACCTGGAACTAAGAAACATCAGAGGCCCCTCAACATACACCCCAAACCCCAGAAGTCACCCAGTGCTGACCCTTGAGAAGTACTTTCATGCATCTTGTTTCCTCCAGTGGACTCCGCGTGCCCTTCAGGTGCTCATTGCCTAATTCTGATTTCTTCCCTCACAGCTGCTCTGATCTTTCCCGTGAAGCCCAGGCACACACACACCAAGAGAACAAAGTTGGAGGGAAGGCACGTGCTCTGGTACCCAAAAGGGAAGTAGACCATTCTTCCGGACCCACCTGGCTGCTGGGGACTTGTTTGTTCATTCAGCAGATACTTAAAGGGCTAGTACTGGGCATGGGGACAATGCGGGACAGGACACACCCATCCTGTCCTCACAGAGCTTCTGGTCTAGTGGCAAATACAAAGGGAAATTACAGGGAGCCAGGAGAGAGAACAAAGAATGCAAAGAGAATGAGGAGGAAGCAAGACTGACCTGATAAACATAGAACAAATGGGCCCATGAAGCAGGCGGGGGTGGTGAGGGTGTCAGAGACGAAGGCACAGAAGGCTGAGGGTGACCACAGAGGGCTTTGAAGGGATTAGGATTTATTATGAATCTGATGGCAGGGTTTGTAAATCATGAGCTGATTTACATTTTAAAATGGGCTCTTGGAGGAATTAAAAAAAAATCTATTTCAGCACCCCCCTCTGGTAACCAGTTTATTCTCTATAGTTAAGAGTCTGTTTCTTGGTTTGTCTCTTTTTTTTCCATTTGCTCATTTGTTTTGTTTCTTAAATTCCACTTATGAGTGAGATCATATGGCATTTGTCTTTCTCTCACTGAATTATTTCACTTTTATCCATTCATCTATTGATGGACATGGGCTGCTTTCATAATTTGGCTATTGTAAATAATGCTGCAATAAACAAAGGGGTGCATGTATCCCTTTGAATCAGTGTTTTTGTATTTTTTGGGTAAATACCCAGTAGTGCAATTGCTGGATCATAGGGTAGTACTAGATATACATACATACACACACACACACACACACACACACACACACACACGTATATATGTATATATGAATGTGTATTTATTTATTTATTCATTTATTTATTTATTTTAAGTAGGCTTCCTGTGCAGCACAGAGCCCAATGTAGAACTTGAACTCACGACCGACCTCAAGACCTGAGCTGAGATCAAGAGTGGAACCTTTAACTGGCTCAGCCACTCAGGCAACCCAGTTCTATTTTTAACTTTCTGAGGAACCTCTATACTGTTTTCCACAGTGGCTGCACCAGTTTACATTCCTACCAACAGTACATGAGTGTTCCTTTTTCTCCACATCCTTGCCAACACTTGTTTCTTGTGTTGTTGACTTTAGCCATTCTGACAGGTGTGAGGTGATATCTCATTGTAGTTTTGATTTGTACTTTCCTGATGATAAGTGATGTTGAGCAGCTTTTCATGTGTCTGCTGACCATCTGTATGTGTTCTTTGGAGAAATGTCTGTTATGTATTCTGCCAACTAAAAAAAAATTTTTTTAATGTTTACTTATTTTTGAGAGACAGAGAGAGACAGAGCACATGCAGGGGAGGGGCAGAGATAGGGAGACACAGAAGCTGAAGCAGGTTCCAGGCTCTGAGCTGTCAGCACAGAGCCTGATGTAGGGCCCAAACCCACCAATTGTGAGATCATGACCTGAGTTGAAGTCGGAAGCTTAACCAACTGAGCCACCTAGGTGCCCCTGACCATTTTTTAATTGGATTATCTGTTTTTTGGGTGTTGATTTGTATAATAAGTTCTTTATGTATTTTGGATACTAACCCTTTTAGTTTTGTTGATTGCTTCCTTCATTGGGCAGCTTTTTATTTTGATGTAGTCCCAATAATTTATTTTTGCTTTTATTTCTCTTGCCTCAGGAGACATATCTAGAAAAATGTTGCTATGGCCAATGTCACAGACATTATTGCTTGCACTGTCTTCCAGGATTTTTGTGGGGAAATTAAAAAAAAAACTAACAGTACCAAGAATTGGCAGAGGATGTGGAGTATTAAGAACACTCACACATCACTATTAGGACAATAAGTTGGTACAATGCTTTGGAAGATAATGTGGTACTACCTAATAAAGACAGACATAAGAATATCCCAGTGGTGTTTTGTGTTTTTTAAAAGAGAAATTAAAAACCATCTTTCTCACAAAAAAAACATGGTGTGGGAACAGAATGCAAGAGTAGAAATTTTCCTCAGTTGTCCTGGGCTAATTTATTTTATGACTTCCTTTGTGTGAGTATCTTCAGAGATAAATCTTCCTGAGGTATGGGTGGGAATGAATGCTTTCTCATTGAAAGGCTAAATATTTAGAATCACTGAATAACAAATCCAGGGAATTTAGCCTGCTTGTCATTTTAAGCAGATTTAAAGCTTAAGGTGAAGCCTGACAACAGGTTAAATATACTGTTTCATTCCCCCCCCCCCTCCCAAATCTCACTCCCACTTGGGACAATCTATTTTTTCCACTGGGGTTTAATTCATATCCAATAAAATGCAGTGGTCTTTCAATGTAAAGCTTGATGAATTTTTACCTATGTGCACATCTGTGTAGCCACCCATTAGAAAACAGAGAGCAATTTCTATCACCCCAGAAAGCTCCCTTGTGCTCCTTTCCCATCAATATCCTGCAGTCCACCACTTTTCTGATTTCTGTCACCATATGTTACATTTAATTGCTCTTGAAATTCATAGAAACACCTATTATGTGTTCTTGTATGTCTGGCTTCGTTTGCTCAGTGGAGTGTTCTGGAGGTTCGTCCATACTGTACGTATCTGTAGTCTGTTCTTTTCCATGTTTGGAAATCTGAGTTGCTTCCAATTTTGGGTTGTTATGAATACAGCTGCCCTGAACTTCTTGTATACGTCTTTTTGTAGACACTTACTCTTATTTCTCTTGGGTAAATACCTGGGAGTGGAATTACTGGGTCATAGGGAAGGTGTATGCTAAACTTTACTAGAAATTATCAAACAGTGTTTCAAAGTGGCTGTAGCATTTTACATTTCCACCAGTGGTATATGAGAGTCCCATTTGTTCCATGTTCTTGAAATTTTCTATCTTTAAAATTTTAGGCCTCCTGGCAGGTGTGTAATCAACTCTAGTATTTCTACTACCAGGTACATATGGACATGTGCACCAAAAGACATACAAGGATGTTGAAGACACCACTTGGTAATAACCGAAAAATGCAAACAACCCAAATGTCCCTCAGAATAAAAAGGGTAATTTGTGGTACATTCATGTCATATAGAAAAAATGATTGAACTCTAGTTTCAGACATCAATAGGGATGAATATGACCAAAAAATGACTATGTTGAGCAAGAAAAGTAAGTCATGGATGAATGCCAGTAGTCGGAGTTCATAAAAAGTTCAAAAGTATGCAAAGCTAAGCATATGCCTCTCTCTATTTATAGAAGATAAAACAATAGAGAAAATCAAAGAAATAATGTAAAATTCGGGAAATTCCTCTGAAGGGACAGGAAGGTAGGTAAGATCAAGGAGGGGCTTACAGAGGCTTCAGAAGTATTGGGTAATGTATTACTCCTTAACTTAGGTGGTGGAAACAGTCTTTTTTATTTTCATTCTTTTTTTAAAATTTATTTTGAGAGAGACAGCAAGAGAGAAAGTGCACACGAGTGAGCAAGCAGCGGAGGAACAGAGAGGGAGAGAGAGAATCCCAATCAACCTCCATGCTCAGTGCAGAGCCTGATGTGGGGCTCGATCTCATGAACCATGAGATCATGACCTGAGCTGAAATTACGAGTCGGATGCTTAACTGACTGAGCCATCCAGGTGCTCCTATTGTCATTCTTTTTTTTTTTTTTTAATTTTTTTAACGTTTATTTATTTTTGAGAGAGAGTGATACAGAGCATGAGCGGGGGAGGACCAGAGAGTGGGAGACACAGAATCAGAAGCAAGCTCCAGGCTCTGGGCTGTCAGCACAGAGCCTGACCCGCGCGGGGTTCAAACCATCAACTGTGAGAACATGACCTGAGCTGAAGTCAGACACCCCTATTTTCATTCTTTAAAGACAGAGAGAGAGAGAGAGAAAGAGAGAGAGAGAGAGAGAGCATGTGTGTATACACATGATATGAAATTTCCAGAATAGGCAAATCCATAAAGCAGTAGTTGCCTAGGGGGAGTTGGGGAGTGACTGCTAATGGGTATGGGGTTGCCTTCTAGGTGATGAAATGTTCTAAAATTGTTTGTGGTGATGGATGCATAACCATGTAAGTAGACTAAAACCCACTGAATTGTACCCTCAAAATGAGTGAACTGTATGGTATGTGAATTATAACTCAATAAAGGTGTTGCCAGAAAAAAAAAAAGAAATTAAGAATGGAATGAAGTGGAATGGGGGTTAAGTTGAGAGATACTGCAGAATATTTGTATGCTGGTAGAGGAAAAAGTTAATGCTGCAGGAAAAAGAATACAGTGGAGAAGCCAAATCCTTGATAGTAAGAAGGGGTGGGAGCTGGACCTACACGGAGAGGGTCTGCCTAAGAAACAGGAAGCAAAGCAGAGTCAGGGCACAGACACAGGGAGGGATTCGGCAGTAGGAAAATGAGGGTCTCTTCATTGTTGGGGTTGGAGATTTACAGAGACCAGATGTGAAACAGGCTTCTAAGAGAGAAGGGAAGTCACATGAGAAATTTAGTAGGTGGCAGAGCAATGCTGCCTGGTTTGCGGTCACAAATTAGCATATTTGGTAAGACTGCTGAACAATAAATGTCCCCTAAATGGCTGACCGAGCTTAGGATGCTGAGAATGAACTGAGGAACTGGTGACCGGAATCCAGAACATCAGGGGCAGCATGGGCCTTGAAGAATGGATGGTCTCCCTCCCCTACACCTTCTATCAATCAAGGGATGCACGCTTGAGCAACCAATACAAGCTAAAGGGGGCCTTTAGTTTACAGGTAGAGGAGAGGAAAAGGAGGTGTATGGGATTGAGCAGCAAAGGCTGCTCCAAAAGGAGAACAGAGAGGATTGGCTTTTGGAGGCTAGGGTGGTTTTAGAACTTCTCCTCTGGTCAGTTCCCAGAAGACAAGCCATCGAATTAACCTAATGAAGCACAGGATAGCACAGCCTCAGACCAGCGCAGCTGAACACAATCTTCTTGGCAGGCAGAGAAAAGAAATGTCAAAATAAGGCTTGGAGGATGGAGGGGGGGGGGGGGTGGGCTTGAATCTGGAAGGAATGGGGAGAAGGAAAAAAAACCCAGCAAGACGCTGACAAAGTACCCTCTTTCCACCCACTGTCACACAGCCTGAGGACGTGTTCCAGAGTCTTAATATGAAGGCATCAAACCACAGATTACTCACACTGCATGATGCTATATGAGTTTCTGAGCATTTGGGGGCATAGCCTCTCATTTAGTATTCACAGAAGTCTCAAGACTAACTGAACGAGGTCATCCAGACAGTAAGTGACGGAGTTTTAATGCCAACCAGGCCTGATGGCTCCAAGGCCAGTGCTCCTGCCACAAGCACCCACTGGCTACCAGAGAGGCTCTTCCCACTAACTGGGGTACAACAATTGAAAGGTTCCCCGTGCCCCAGATCCCGGCCAACCTAGCAACCCAGCAAACTCCCTGCCTCCCTGCCTACCCTGGCAGAAGGTGCCTGGGGCAAAGGGGGGCGGGGGCAGTCATTGTTTTGAGGAAGAGACCTGATAGTCTCAAACCCAGTGAGGCATGCCCTTGAAGTGCCTGAGAACTGGTGGCTTCACCTTCGCGTGTTCAGCTAAGTGAAGCCATCTCATTGCAATATCCTAGCACCAGCCTCTGGCACAGGCCCATCACAGTTATCCTAGTGACTCAGGCCCTCCTTGCACCCCAGTTATATACCCTCGGGCAGCCTCTGTCTCTTGAGCGCCTCCCTTCCTTGACTTGACATCCAGTCGGGCTCAGCTCTGCTGGTGCTGGTGCTGCTGCTGCTGCTGGTGCTGCTGCTGCTGCTGCTGCTCAGAGTTAGCAGTCAGGAAACCAGAGCTCATGAGCGAACAAATTTCCTCAAATCCACAGCCATCACTCTCGCTAACTTTAAATTAGGTCCTAAAAAATAAACCACCAGTCTTCACTATGAGAGGACCAATGTTGCCCCTTAAGAGGCAGGCTCTTGGGGGAGGACTGCTGGGCTCTGAGGTGTGGGAGTGGGTGGGGCAGAGGGAGCACCACGATGTGCTCCACTCTGGCCCAGCTCTGCTCCACACTCATGGGGTCCCAACGTGGTTTGTTTTCATCAGGGAAAGGTCCAGGAATTCACTATACATATCCATACTAGGGAAGAAAGAAAAGTCTAGAAAAACAACATTATCTCAAGAGCTGAGCAGACAAGGCCAGACATAAACAGTTGGGAAGAGAGGAAAAGATGAGGCAAGGAACAGAAAGTCATTTAAAGAACAGAACCACCTGGTGACAAAGGCTAAAAGCCTTTCCTGATAAGGCCCTGAGTCTCACTGATAGGCGTCTCCAAGCTCCAGACCACTTATTGCTTTTTTTTTTTCCACTTATTGCTTTTTACCCAATATGATAGAGTTTTTTTTTTTTTTTTGGAAACATGAATGTAATCCATTATATTTATGTATTTGGACTTCTGTTATTACCTTACTTTGTGTTTTCTCTTTACGATTTCTTTAGTTCTTTTTTCTTTTCCTGACTTCTGTTGGATTGGCATGCTTTGTTCTCCCTGATACCCCCATTCTTTTTCCTCCTGTCTTAAAAATTATATTTCTCTTTTTTTAGTGGTTAAATTGTTAGCATATATACATTTTTTAAAAAATGAAGTCTGCAAGTTTTTAGCCACGCTATCCCCTTGAACAAGGCAACAACTTGGTGTGCTTTAACAATGAAATTCCCTACTTCATTATACCTTATTCTTCCCTGACAATGTGGTCAACAATTTTAACTTTTTTTTTTTTTTTTTAATTAAAAAACAAATTAGACACTGGATTTTTGTGTGTTTCGTCATCTGTGGCAGGCACTGCTGGTTGCCTACCAGCAGCTACTCCCCTTTTTTCTTGCCAACAGAGTCCTGATTTTGTTCAGGCAACAAAGGAGCCAGTCCCAGGAGATGAGGCAAGCCTAGTCAAGGCCAAGCACAGTAAGTCTGTTCCCTTTTATCTGGAATTGGTCTAAGGATGGATCAGCCCGGGCCAATGAGACATAAGGAGATGTCTGCAGGGGCTTTCTTGGAAAGGTTCTCTTTCCTAACAAAGAGGCACATTCAAAACTTCCTCTTAGCTAGCATCTCCTTGCCTTCCTGCTTGGGATGCTACAGGGTAATGACACAATGCATGGAGCTGCAGCAGCCATCTCAAAACCATAAGGAGAGAGATCTTTCACCCTGAGGATGGCAGAGCAGAAAAATGGAATGATCTAGGGTCCTTCATGTCAATACTGGACTACTGCCCCAACCCTGGAATTTCCTATCTCCATATTTCTCATCATAAGCAAATTAAGTATTTTTTTAGAGTTTAAGTCACTGTGGGTTATTCTTTTACTTGTAGCAGAAAGCATCATGATATACTGTCCTATAGTTAAATTTATCAACATTATGTGTCAATTTCTGTGCCCCCTGATGGTGCTAACAACCTGCTCCTTTTCCCAGATTTACTTTTCTTCTTGATGAAGTATACCTTTAGTAGATCTTTTAGCAAAGGCCTGTAGGTGATAAAACTGCCTTAGCATGTTCAGAAATACCTTTAATTTTACCTCGTTCTTGAATGATAGTGGGGTGGAGAGTTGTAGCTTCCCTAAGATACCCCTCTATCATCTTCTGGTGTCTAAGTTGATGTGGTGTACATTAGCCTAATTGTCATTCCTTTGAATTCTTGTTTGCTCAGGTAGTTTTTAACATTTTCTCTTTATTTTTGCCTGCTGTTTCACTATATTATGCCTAGATATCTATTTATTGTTTGGTACTCATGCTGTCTCTTCAGTCCTGGAATTTTCAGCCATTTTCTCTTCAAATATTAATTCCTTGCCGTTTTCTTGACCCATATCTGGAATTCCTATTAGGTACATGCCAAGCCTGTCAATCTGTCCTCCACATCTACGTTGTGTTCTAGATGGAGCCCTCGATATTATCTTCCAATTCATGAATTCTGTGTCCAGGCTGGAGTTCTATCTATTGTTTCAAATTCAAATGACACTATTTTTCACTGCTAGAATTTTTAGTACTTTTCATACTGACATCTTCCTGTTTCTTTTTCCTTTTGTAGCTTCCTTTATTTTCTTTAATGGATTTAACGTTTCCTTATCTCTTTGAGGGTCTCTTTTTTTTTAAGTTTATTTATTTATTTATTTGGAGAGAGAGAGAGAGGGAGAAAGAGAGAGAGAGAGAGAGAGAGAGAGAGAGGAAGGGAGGGAGGGAGATAGAATGTGAGCAGGGGAGGGACAGAGAGGGGTGGGGAGAGAGAATCCTAAACAGGCTCCACACTGTCAGCACAGAGCCCAATGCAGCGCTCGATCTCACAGACTGTGAGATCATGACCTAAGCTGAAATCAAGAGTTCGCAATTGGGGGTGCCTGGATGGCTCAGTCGGTTAAGCATCCGACTTTGGCTCAGGTCATGATCTCAAGGTTTGAGCCCCACATTGGGCTCTGTGCTGATAGTTCAGAGCCTGGAGCCTGCTTTGTATTCTATATCTCCCTCTCTCTGTGCCCCACCTCTGCTTGCGCTCTGTCTCTCAAAAATGAATAAATGTTTAAAAAAATGTTTTTTAAAAAAGAGTCCACACTTAACCCACTGAGCCACCCAGGCGCCTCTAAAGACATTCTCTAATTACTCTGTTATTTTCATTTCTTCTGAGGTAAATTTTTTTTTATTTGTATTGGTTCCTTTTTTCTCATTAGTTGCCCCATATGTTTCTAAACTTTAGTGTATAAATTCATCTTATCTGTTATACTTTACTTTTGCCTCCCTGTCTAGAGGTTTTCACCTTTGTCTCCCCAGGTCCTCTGGCTCTAGGATCAACTCTTATGGCACTCACTCAGCTTAGGTCCAGGATGTGAGGTTCTTTCTCCCTAGGCAAGCATCTTTATAAGTCATAGCCCCAGAGCAGGGTTGGAAACTTTTTTTTACCTACTTTTCCAGCCCCTGAGTTCAAGCAGTGTACAAACTCTAATTCTATGCTTCATGTGGAGAACTTTATAGCTCTGTTACCCCAGATTTCCAGCTGCTCCTGCCTGCTTCCAGACTCAAAGACCAGCAGGTCTACAGCTTCAGCCCTGGTCTCCTCTTTGTGTTCCTGCCCCATTTCTCATTACAGGGATGTTTGTGGTTTTGTGTGGGGGGAAGGAGGGGGAGTGTATGACTATGTTTTTAGAATTTTATCTTTTTGTATATTACTGCTATGTGTTTAGATATAAATTTATAGTGCCATCTTGACTTGGATGAGTTGGATTAAACCATCTGTACCAAGTAACTGAGGATCCCTGCCAATACCAGTCTCCTGGGAAGGCATATCAAACCATCTCTAACAAGATTCACAGAACTCCAGCCAGAACTCTGAAGGAAGCAGACTGAGAGAGCCTGAGGTAAGCTGATCAAGAGTCCCGATTAAAACTGTTCTCCCATCCCTGCCCCATTTTCAGTACAGTCCACCCTGAGGGTAGGGATGGGGTGTGCAGACATGCAAACAGGATTTTTCAGATGTGGTCTGACTAGGCCTTCACAGGAGAAGGCCACCCAAGCCATCAGCCCCTCTTCCATACCACGTGACTTTCACCGTCTTTTATCTGGCCAGAGAAAAATGCACATTGGCCACAAGGACACCATTGATGAAAGGCCCATCTGACTCTTTTGAGTCCCCAGCCTGCCTACAGTAGGCCCAGGTTTTTGTTTCAATTATATCAGGAGAGTAGTGGATTGGGGCACCTGGCTGGCTCAGTCAAAAGAGCAGGCGACTCTTGGGATGCCTGGGTGGCTCAGTAGGTTGAGCCTCCAACTCCTGATTTCGGCTCAGGTCATGATCTGTTTGTGGGATCAAGCCCTGTGTTGGGCTCCGTGCTGACAGCATGGAGTCTGCTTTGGATTCTCTCTCTCCCTCTCTCTCTATGCCTCTCCCCTACTCTTGTGCACTCCCTCTCTCGAAATAAATAGACTTAAAAAAAAAAGACAGAAGAAACTCTAATATATAAAAAAAAGAAAGGGGAGCCTGGGTGGCTCAGTCGGTTGAGTGGCCGACTTCAGCTCAGGTCATGATCTCACGGTTTGTGGGTTCAAGTCCCACGTCGGGCTCTGTGTTGACAGCTCAGAGCCTGGAGCCTGCCTTGGATTCTGTGTCTCCCTCTCTCTCTGCCCCTCCCCAATCCCCACCCCCACCCCCACTTTCTCTCTCTTAAATAAAGAAAAAAGAAAAAAAGAAAAAAAACAGGTGACTCTTGATCTTGGGGTCATGAGTTCAAGCCCCATGTTGGATGTAGAGATTACTTAAATAAACAACAAAATAATAAACTAAATAAATAAGTGCATAAACAAACTTAAGAAGAAGAAGAAGAAGAAGAAGAAGAAGAAGAAGAGGAGCAGCAGCAGTGGATTCAGGAGCCAAATTCTAGTCCAGGCTGTCACCAGGCAGCAAGCCACTTTTTTCCTTTCAGGCCCAGATTCTTTTTTTTTTTTTTTTTTTAATATGAAATTTATTGTCAAATTGGTTTCCATACAACACCCAATGCTCATCCCAACAGGTGCCCTCCTCAATGCCCATCACCCACTCTTCCCTCCCTCCCACCCCCCATCAACCCTCAGTTTATTCTCAGTTTTTAAGAGTCTCTTATGTTTTGGCTCTCTCCCTCTCTAACCTTTTTTTTTTCCTTCCCCTCCCCCATGGTCTTCCGTTAAGTTTCTCAGGGTCCACATAAGAGTGAAAACATATTGTATCTGTCTTTCTCTGTATGACTTATTTCACTTAGCATAACACGCTCCAGTTCCATCCACGTTGCTACAAAAGGCCATATTTCATTTTTTCTCATTGTCAGGCCAAGATTCTCGAACAATCCGATGAAAGCAATCCTCCTTCCACCCTCTTCCTCTCTGAGATAGAGAGGATTGCTGTCCACCACTTAGTAGTGGTGAACACTCAGTAGTAGTCATCGCAATCTACTTTCTTGAATCAGACACTTGCTTGTCTCTTTCAGCTTGTAATGCATCCCAAAGGTTCTGCCCTCAGCCCTTTTTGCTTCTTTCCCCCACCCCCTTCCAAATCTGTTGCTGCCTTCTACTCTGAGTTTTAGACCTACATTCTCAACTGCCTCTTCAGCGTGTCCTTACGGCACTTCAGACTTAACAAACTCATCATCCTCCTGCGTTCAAAAACATATGAGATAGGGCGCCCATTAGGGCCAAGATCAGGCTCTTTAGCATAGCATTCAGAGATCCCTAAACCAGGCCACCCTCTTAAGCCTCATCTCTCCCTATACCCTACCCTCTAGGGGTTATGAACTAGTTTGGACCACAGACCAAATCTGGCCCATGTTTATTAAGATCGTATAAAGAGCCTAGAAAGACATGTACATGTCTATCTCCATCACTCAAAATACAAACTCTAGTTGTACAAAGACCATGCTTTTAATTTATCATTTCTGTATCACTGTAGGACCTAGCACTGGCCTACATCAAAAAAATACTTGTCTAGCTGAGTATCATCTCCATATACAACCCCAGGATTATAAGAATCAGAGGAAGTCATGGTAGTGAAGAAATGCTTTGAAATCATTTTATAAATCATTATATAAGTATGCAGATGGAAGTGATGATTATATTCTGCCCCCACTCTTCCAGTTCTAGAAGTGAAAAAGCTTTCTCCAACTTCTTGTGGACCACCAAGAAACATGTGGCCTTAGGTTCAAACTAGATTTAGCAAGTCAGAGGCAATGGAAAAGATGTATGTATAAACGGCCAAAGTCTTAAGTTTCTGTCAGCAGGGACATACCGGGACTGCTAAAATGGAACTCTCTTCAGTCATTCCCCTAGGCACTGCAGGCCACCAGCTGCAGTTCTCCCTAGCCAAGTCTCCAAAGATCTCCCATCTGTTTGCCCCAGCTCAAAGACCCTTTCCAGTGAAGCCTCCCAAAAGAAGAAAGCGCCTGGAAAAACTTGGACTCACATTCTGGCTTTGCTCACATTCTTGTCAGTTAATAGCTGACAAGAAATTAACCATTTAACTTTTCTGATCTGTGTCCTTATCTGTCAAATGGGAATCTCATCCATCTCTGTAAGGGTTTTTGTAAGGATGAAAGGAGTAAAGCTTCTAGCTCAGAGCCTGTGCTCCTGGGTTGGATATGTTTAGAGCCACAGTTCTGTCAGTCCCAGTTTGGGGCAACTCTTCTGGGCTGGAGCCCTATGATGCTGGGTGAGCATCAAGAGGATAACCCCCACTACAAAGCCCTGGCTCAGATTCCTCAGCACCCTACCCTGTCTCCAGCCTTCCCTGGGTCAGCACCACCAGCGTCTTGCTACAGAGCTTCCTTTCCCATAGGCACTGCCCCTTGTCCCCACAGTGTCAGGGAGCAGCTTCCAGGGAGGTGGGGTGGACATGTTGACCTGAGGTCTCATAGTCAGGTCTGCCCTGGCTGACCCTTACCCCAGACTGTGCGGAGAGGAGCGCTAGGTCTATCCTGTGGCAGAGCGTGCAGGTCACGGGGCCTGTCACATCTTCCCCGGCTGCCGCTTCATTATACCATATGGAACACAAGGCCTGCCCTGAGCCGGTTCTAAACAGCTCCCTTAGGCCCAACCATACTTGTCTATGGGCTCTCTAGCCACAGTCAGCAGCAAGATTCTACCAAAGACACGGTTAAAGGAGTTTCTCCATAGGCCTGAAAAACCTCAGACATTAAGAGAGGCAGGAGACAGGCAGAAGACCCTGAAGGTAGGAGTTTAGAAAATAAATCAGTTTCTCTGGGGACTTTTGGAGGAAGCAGGAGTGGGATAAATGAATGGTAGCCCAGGGCAAGCCAGAGAGGAGTCTGGAAAGCTGGGAGCTTAGATCTTAGTGCCCAACTCTGCCTCCCTGGGACAATTAAATTTGACCATATCACCTCCCACGGAACAGGGGACTAGGGTGCCAATAATCCGGCTCTGATTTTCTTTAAAGATAACAAAGTGCCAGGTGGCTTGGCCATTCATCACTGCTTGTGGTTCAGATCACAGTCATACCATAGATGTATAATGAAGAGCCACAGAAAAGCTGTCAGGGCTTCCTTTTCCTTCTGCACTTGTCTGGATGTCTGGGGAATGCTTTGAGTCTCAAGAGAAAGGCAGAGGATGCATTCATTCAATAGATATTATTGCCACCAGGGAGTGGCCAACAACATGGAAAGGACCCCAGTCCCTCTCCCTCCTTGTATAGCTGCATCATTGCCCGTTAGCAAAACCCTTCATTCTATGGCCTTGTGGCTCTTGCTCTGTCAAAAAGCAGAGAAAGGAGTTCCTCTGTTTTGAGGGCTCCCTCAACCTCTCCAGCCTGCCTGCCACGCATGGCTCCTTGATTTTGCTCGCCAGGCTTACTCTAGGAGGGCTGCCCTGCCACGGGAATGCCATGAGGCAGCTGACCTCAGAGACTAGCATTCCAAGTCCCAACTGTAGGCCTCGCCCTCTAAAGAGGTGGGATCTGTTGACGTGTTTCCACAGTCCATCCCAGAGGCCATTGGAGGTGCATACCAGAGCAATATCCACCAGCCAGAGCACCCGTGGAGGACTGAGCTGAGGGCTCCAAGAAGGAAGAGATGAGTCAATCTTCAATTTAGAGCCGCCTTGGGGAAAAGGACCATGCTCTGCATCAAACTCACTCTTACCAAAGACAGCCTTCCTTGGGGCACCTGCGTGGCTCAGCTGGTTAGGCATCCAACTCTTGATTTTGTCTTAGGTCACGATCTCATGGTTCACGAGTTTGAGACCCGCATCCGGTTCCATGCTGACAATGAGGAGCCTACTTGGGATTCCTTCTCTCTCTCTGTTCCTCCACCCCTGTGTGCTGTCTCAAAATAAATAAATAAACTTAAAAAAAAAAAAAAAAAAAAAGAAAAAGAAAAGGGAGCCTCCCTGCTCTTCTCAGAAACAGGTATTAATCCAATGCTCCTCAACACTGGCTCCCAGAAACATACACACTCCCCTCTACACTGGGGTGCAGGGAGTGGGTCTAAGAGAAGGTTTAGGAGAGAGTCTCTTTGCACTCCATCCCTCTTCCCAGGGGGAGCGAAAGGGAAGAACGTGGTTTCTCCAGGTAACGTTCAACCCTCTCTTCCCCAACACCTGCACCCGTGTGGCAGGGAATCAGCCAGTTTGAAAACATGACTCAGCATACCCAGACAGCTTCCTGAAACAATAATCCTAGGCAGGAGCCAGCAGACTGAGAAGGAAGCTCCAGAGGCTGGGGACAAAGGGCAAATGCTCCTAAAGGAGCTATAATTCAGGAAAAATGGTGGAGAGGGGCAGGGCATTTCCCTCTCTAACTCCCAACCAGTGCTCTTTCTCCCAGCCCTTGGAGAGCAAAACCAGAATTCCTGACCACTTTCTGGCCACTTTTTCCCTCACTTTGGGGAAAGGAACAGGATTGGCATTCCTGCTTTCTGCCATAGCCCTTTCTTGCCCCTTTCCAAGCCTGGACCACGGCAAGGGGTTCTGCGTGGGGTCTCCCATCCCTCCACCTGCAAGAAGGTTCAGGCCACTACACCCCAGAAGGGGATGATGAAGAAGGGGCTGAGCGAGGGCAGATACAAGTCTTGCCAGTGCACACCCAGAGAAAGAAGAAGCTATTCTTCTAGAAGTTTCCAGACCACAGTCTCTGTGGTTCAAACTCCATCTAGGCCGTGGCCCAGGCTGAGTTGAAGGACTTCACTTAAAACTCTAGCATCTATCCCCACATCCTCTCTGGGATGGGAGGATAGGGGAGAGAATGCCAGAAAAGAGGTCATAACCCAACTGCCAGTACTGTAGACCTGCAAAAAAGAGGCCCAGGAAGCAGGGTGACTGACTGCTCCCCTGGCAAGAAAGTCTGCACAACAGGTATGTACTGTCATCACATGGGCACAACCCACCAGGGTTCCAGGCCCTTGGCAAACCAGAGGGAAGCCACCAGTTCTTACTGGGTGGCATTATGGGATGGGCTTGGCCTAATGCTCCAATGCAGAGAACACGCTATGACCCCAAGAATGCTGACAGAACTTCTGGGACAGGTGGGTCCGGAAGCAATGCTCTCTGAGAGTGCATCAGCACCTGTTCTGGGATTCTCCCCTCTTCCAGCTCAGGGGCTGGAAGCCAGGAGCAGAATGCCCACTCAGTGAGGGCTCACATCATGCTTGAAGGTACAGGTGAGAGCAAGGCTCTGTCATCTGCCCCAGGGATGTGCCACACCTCTTCCACTGGGCTGGTAGGAACTCTAGGTTTTCAGTCCCCGTGGCCCAGCCAAGCTACCCAGGTGGAATGTCTGCCAGAGCCTCTGGGGCCATGAAGGTGACAGCCTGGGCTGCAGGCGTGGAAGCCTACTTTGCACTGGGCAAATTTCTCTAAAGGGCTCCAACCTTAGCAAGGTAGGACAGCAGGCTGTAACTGATGACAACCTCCCTTTTTCTATCCATCCTGCCCCCACATTCCCTTGTGAGGTGGTGGTTCTTTTGATTTTTTGTGTCTCCATCTGAACATTTGGTATGAAATGGGAGCATCGTACATGCTGGCAGGCAGCAGTATGGAGTGTGGAGACCTGGCCCCTGGGCATCACTCATATGCCAGGCGGGACACAGAGGCAGTGCTGTAGGCTAGAAATGCAGCTTTATGACCAGGCCCACATCTACTTCCTGCATCAAGAATAGATGACTTCAGTGTTTTTTTGGTTCTTGTTTTTAAACCCAATCTATTCCTTAATCCACCCAAAAAACTCCCATTGACCAGGCCCACTTCTTATCAGTTTCTATTCTTGTAGCCCAGTGGGAGGAAGGAACCAGGCAGGGAGACTTGTACAGTTCCCGACAAGATCAGATGTTGGAGGACCGCCAGCGCTTCAATGGCAGCTGTAGGCTAAGCTGGGGCATAAGCAGTGTGTCAAGAGATGGGTCCTACTGCAAGGCTTACTTAAAATAAGACAGAACTCCTACAGGGTACAGTTATGTAGGTGCTAATCCCCTGGGACCTAAGGATGGAGCCAGCAAACCCTGGATAGAGAGGAGGGTGGGCCAGGCACTTGATCAGGAGGTAGTCTAGCTCTCTTGGAGGAGATCCATGGTAGTATGGGTCCTAAGGGCTGCCTTACACAGGAAGGCAGGTCAGAGCTAGGAAGCCGAGACTCTAGCAGAAGGGCATGCAGCGTTATGCTGGCCTGGAGATAGGTATCTCCTGCGGCGGAGTACTCTGAAAACCCTAAAAACAAACCAGTCGTCTGCACTTCTTGAGCCAGGCTGCTTTTATTCTCTATCTTTAGCTTTGTTTTGTTCTTCTTTTATATTTAGTAATGTCGTTTGGAAAGGTCAGCCTATGGCAGCTATGCTAATGGAAACCCAAAGAAGGTGTTTGTAGCCATGCTTGGACAGAAGATTAAAGGGAAATGATGTCCTCTCTCTCCCCTGGGAGTGGAGGTAGAGAGAAGTGGAGTAAAAGGATGGAGGAGCCCAGAGTTGGACCCGTTGCTTGGTCACTGTGTCTTCTGGATGTTGCCTTTCCAATAGAGACCTTGGAAGTTCCACTTACAGGGCTTGAGTCTGTGCTCAGCCTGCTGCCATCAGAGACTTCCAGCACCAACTCCACAGGCAGCTTTGGGAAGCACCCCTACCCCGTCTCCCTGTTTTTCCCTGTGTCACTTCAGGAGGCAGAAAGCAAGTGGCCAGTAAACTGGAGAGCCCAGCTCTGGACTGCTCCATGCCCAACAATTGCTGTCATTTCTCCCTTGCTCTGCCTGAGCAATCTTCTTTACTGAGGAGTTGATACTATGCTGTGACTGACTCAGGCAGGGCCCCCGGGATACAGAACATCTCTAAGGTTGCTGGGTAATACACTTCATCACCTCTGGAAAGTAGCAATATCAGCTGGTACCTTGCACTGCCTCTGATGCTCACTCCCAGGTAAGTGGAGTCAGGGGTGTGGGAGCAAGGCGCCCTCCGCAGTCCTATTCTCCAGAAGTGACTCATCCCCCTGGATCTGGTTAAGATGATATCCATCATGATAAGCATTAATGATGTCAACTTCAGGGGATGTGGAAGGGAGGAATGCACAGATCAGGGTCCAATACAATGGTCCCCAGGGAGCAGTCTCTATTGTCTGGCTTATTATGTATTTTGTCGTTATACAAGGATGCACTAGTTTAAGACTGAAGCTATGCAAGGTTGATCCAGGGGCTATGAATAGGGGGTCCCAGGGCCTGCTTTCAAGCCCTTTGCCTTCTTTGGTGAGACTGGGGCATCCCCACCCCAACATGTGCCTATGAGTTAACATTTGACAGTGAACTCTGGACTAAATTCAGAGGACCTCAATTCCAGAACTGGCTCTGCTGTTAGACAGTTGTGTCTTTGGGCAGATCATATCTCTCTGGGCCCCAGGTCCTCCATCTGTAAAATGAGCATGATAATGCCTGCCCTACTTGCCCATGATAGTCCCTGCCAAGATGAAATAAGCGAGGACCGTAAGCTGCGCGATGTACCTGAGGTACCATGGAGTTTCAGCCTCACCGAGAGGAGAGAGGCAGGGACAAGAGTAGACACTGTGGCTAAGCCTAAGGGAACAAGGAGGTGTGAGCCAGGCTGGGTGACCACTTAGAACACGGCCCCAGGCAGAAACAGGCAGACAGGGGGCCTCCAGGAGGCGAGCATGAGGCGCAGACCAAGCACGCTAGTCAGTTTGGGCTGGCAGACAGTTCAGGAGGGAAGAACTAACTTGCTATCCTCAAATATATGAAGGGCAGGAGGAAAGATGTACGATAAGATGGTCAGAATGAAAGAGGAATTCAGTCCCAAACTCAGAAGAGCCCCACTGCACTCTCTGAGCCCTTAGGAGTTGGTGAGAATTGCCCTCAAGCTCCTCGGACCTCCAGCATTTTGTTAATATATCATTCACGCTTTCGAACTTCCCTGAAGCCCCTCATGGGGACAGCCTTCCCTCTCTGGATCAGAGACTCAGGGACGTGACCCACCCAAGGCAAGAAGCCTGTGCCAGAATGAACATAAAGGCTCCTGTAAGTTGGAGGCTCGAAGCCCAGAGCTCTTTCTACAACACGTTGTTGCTGGCTCTGCCAAGCTGGGTCAAATACCTATTCCCTCACAAACTGGAGGTAAAAGTCAAAACTGTGCTATTTATCTATCTCTTCCTGAAACTGGCACCACAGTCCTGGGTGTTCTCTTCCAACGGAGAAGACAGAGGGGCACAACTGTCCCTAGTAGGAAATAACCCAACATAATCCAGAAAGTACCACAGCCCTAGAGCTACATCCTTATCCAGGCCCCACCAGGAAACAAGACGGAGGATGGTGAACACCCAGGAAGCCACGAGGACAGACGAAGGCAGCACCAGGGCGGAAGCCTGAGAGTTGGGCCAATGCCTCCTGTTTACTGGGACCAGTTTGATGCAACAGTGAGGGTCTTCCTCTTGTCAACAGACCCCTGCATAACACTATCCACCATGCAGATGGCCCTGGGCCACCACCAAGAAGGGACCTTTGGCCATAACCTGCCTGTGCCTGCTCTTTGACCTGCGGTCCAAGGGATGAATCACTCCTTGTGGCTAGGCAGTTGAAACAGTGAGAAAACACCTAAAAAAACCCCACTTCAACACTAGAAAGAGCCCCAGTCTACGTCAGATGAGCTGGGTTCTTTCACCTTTTTTTTTTTAATTAAAAAAAAAATGTTTATTTATTTTTGAGAGAGACAGAGACAGAATGTGACTGGGTTAGGGACACAGAGAGAGGGAGACACAGGATCCAAAGCAGGCTCCAGGCTCCGAGCTGTCAGCACAGAGCCTGATGTGGGGCTCAAACCCATGAGCTGAGAGATCATGACCTGAGCTGAAGTCAGACATGCAACTGACTGAGCCACCCAGGCACCCCTGGGTTCTTCCACCTTCTGATTTGAAGGCAGTGGGCAAATTTCTCAACTTCTACTTCCTGATCTACAAATGGAATGGTTCGATGATTTGAAATTCCATGCTACATTTTATTTTTTTATTATTTTTTAATGTTTATTTATTTTTGAGAGAGAGAGAGACAGAGCATGAGAGGGAAGGGTAGAAAGGGAGGGAGACACAGAATCCAAAGCAGGCTCCAGGCTCTGAGCTGTCGGGCACAGAGCCCGACACGGGGAACTCACAAACCATGAGATCAGGACCTGAGCTGAAGTTGGACGCTTAACCGACTGAGCCACCCAGACGCCCCCCCCATTCTACATTTTAGCATTTAGTTCTTAACAAGGAAAATTAATAAATGGCAATAAATCCTTATCAGTTTGTCCACAGTGGTGTTTCTGACATGTAAGTCAGGCATAGAACTACTGCAAGATCTCCCTGAGTCCAAATGCACACCGTGCACTGTCAGCTGCCTCAACATGTGGAGTCTCTGTGGTGGATGACAACCCTACTTTCCTTTGGGGAACCACCTCTCTTCAAATTTCCATTTCTCTGCCCTGTAACCCAGGCCTCGCCAACGAGAGCATGAAATGTATTCAGTCACCATAGCTGGGGTAGGGCCGGCCCTGCTGGCAGGCCAATGGGAACTGAGAGTGGCGTCATCACACACAGTGGTGGCACGGTCACACAGTGAGATGGATGTTGGTTGAGCCCCACCTCCCATCTTCCCTGCATGTGGCCAGCCACACCCTCCTCAGCTATGAGTCAACCTGAGGCTGGATGAGTTGGATTTTTGGCGTTTGTAATTGAAGAAGTCCAATGATACAATCTTGCACACATGTATAGCCAACTCCCATTTCATTTAAAGGAATTTTTAGAAAGCCACTTACTATATAACTTGCCATCTGACGCAGAAGGACTGCCCTGAACCTGTCCCTAAAATCCCGTCCCCGATAGGTCAATCCAGCTGAGAGGCCACACAAACAGAAATGGTCCTGGGATTCCCCAGCAGTGGCCCAGTTCTGGCCAGGACCCTAGTCCTTCTCCAGCCAGAGACACTGTCCAGATAAGCTGATGGTGAGGGAAGCTCTGACACACATGGCCTTCCTGGATGGTCCGGAGTCAGCACTGTCCACTGCCAGAGTCCCTCAATCATATGGAAGACTCAGCAGGGGAGGGTGTCATGCCTTTTGCTGCCTGGAAAGGCCCTGAACCAACTGAATCAGGCAGGAGAAGAGAATATAGACCCTGGCTATGGGATACAATGGGAAGTCAGGACCCTCGATCCCATTCCTCGTCTGACAATGGATTTTGGGGGATCCCCTTCCAAACCTGTTTCTCAACCTGTTAAGAGTCACATCTGGCATTTCAAATGTTGCCAAACTTCCCCCTGAACTCTCGACCCATCTATTTCCTTCATTTCTGGATGTCACCCCTTGATGATATGCCTTAGAGGTGCCCCAAAATACCTCAAACTCAACCTGCCCCAAACCAAACTCATGTATGCTCTAAGCTCCCAAACCTGGTCCTCTTTCTGTGTTCCCAGTTTCTGGGAAAGGGACATCATCCATCCAACCCTGAAACCTAGAAGCCATCTGTGCCCCCCTTTCCTTCAATCTCCCTCAGTCAACCTCATACCAAGTCCACCTGATTTTTACCACCTAAATCTCTCATCTTTCTACTTTTCTATGTGTCTATCACTATCACACTATCCAGGGCACTGTCAACCTTCACCTACAGTAGCCCCCTGACTGTTAAAGCCCCAGACCTACTAGAAACCCTCCTATGCATTGTCCACAGGGGAGCCAAAATGATCTTCACAAATGCAAATCCCATCAGATCTCCATCTCTGAATCCTTCTAGCAAAAGAGCCAGGCCTTCCCAAACACCAGAGCTGGCTCGGTGAATGGCAAGGTAATCCTGAGACCAAAATGGACCAGGCAGATCCAGAAGATGATGCTTCGTCCAAAGCCCTGGCCCCACCTTAGGGTGGCTTCCCACCCTGGGGTCAGGCTCAGAATTGGCTCCGTCTTGCCAGGACTGACCCCTCCCCCAGTGCAAGCCTCATCTGACCACAGATGGAAACAGGAGCTGGCGGCCAGGCAGGGGAAACCCAGCTGGGCTGAAGCCAGAGACTGTATTTCAGGAAGGAAAGGAGATAGACCAAGAGCAGTGCCACAATAGACTGTCAGTATCTGTGGGGCCAGCTGAGAGAAGGCAGCTGTCGGGAGTATAAAACTCAAGGAGTCTATCTCTTCCCTCTTATCAGACTGACCCTTGGCAGCTTCACAGCCTGCGGAGAACAAACAGTCATTAACAACTCCGCCCACACTTCCTGCAAACACAATCCTTGTGTGACCAGCCAGTCCTACAAGAAAGCCTGTTCCTTCCTGCACCAGACCCCTCCATGGCCAGACCCCTCCATCCTGGCCCTCCTTCTTGGGCAATTATCCCAAAAACCTTATGCTCTGTCCAAACTGGTCTCCTCAAGATACCTAGTTGTGCCCCGCCCTTTCAGTTCAGCCCTTCGCATCCTGGCGAGTATGGGCTTTTCCTCACTGCCCTCCTCTCTCCTCTACTATGAAGCCCTCCCCGACCTCGTTCCAGACCTGCCCTGTATCCATGCCACTGATGTGCCCCTTCCTGTGATCAGCCTGTGATATCACCTCCCACCCTGGCTGTGGGGGGAAAAAAAGAAAAAACAAAACAAAACCCTGGCTAGAGCAGAGCCCAGGGCATAAGAGGGTAGCATAAGAGAATTGGGAGCAGAAAGAAACAGGAACCTATAAACAGTCACTCTGGGGCCACTCTGGCCAGTATAGGAAGAGAGGAATGTGATGAGAGACCAGATGGGTTTTTCTGCCTGAATTCAGGACAGAATTAAAGTACAGGTTGGGAGGTGGGGATGAGAACAATAGGAGGCCTGAGGACAGATGTCCCGGCTCTAAGAGCCCAATTGTCGAGAGATGCCACAGCAGGCTGGCTGCTGTTTAGTCCATCCAAGCAGGTTAGAAGAAAAGTCAAACTGATTCCCATAAGGGTCTGGACCATATAGTGGCATCCTGGGTCCCCAGCATTACCTCCCCCCTAGAGGACATGGTATTCCTCTGTTGGGTCTACCAGATGGTTTGAGAGCAAGTCCTTGAGTAGGTCTTTAAATTCTGTATTTAGACTCTGAGGCCTCAGGAGAGGCAGGGACTTACCCAGGGTCACACAGCATCAAACCCCCTGTGGGTAGATAAGGCAGCAAGAACCCTGTATGTGTGCAACCAGACTGGGCCCTGGGCTGTGAAAATCATGGAGGGGGTCCCCTGACCAAACAAGCTGCTTCCCCTTTAGAAAAGCTAAGTTGGCCCTGCCCTGAAGCTCTGCCGTCCTCAGCCGGCTCAGGCCTCCATGTTGGCCTCACTGGCTGCCAACAGTGAAGGCCTGGCTGCTCCCTGTTTTGCACAGGATGAAGAGCATGGGAGGCGCACAGGTCCCGGGTGGGTAGAAATTACCAGGATAGGTGGCTCGAGTGGAAGAAGACACCTTTCAAAATACCTCACCCAGGTTTGAAAGGAGGTGAGGTGTCTTCTGTGTTATGTACAAAAAATGCCACTTGAGAGATCAAAATTCACATTCATCCTACAAGTTTGTGCACTGCTGCTTTTAGGGTCAAGTGTGAATTACTCTTCAAGCACTGAGGAAGTGCCTTCGTCAGGCAGCTGCCACTTTGGCCTTTGGCTGAACCTTCTTGATGTAAATTGTTTACTCCCCATTTCATAGCATCTTCCTGCCTAAGGAAGGCCTTGACTCCTCTCCACTAGAAGAACCCGAACAGCCCCCCCATTCCTCTCCTCTTCCCCTTCACTCTTTCCTGTGGTACCTAGGCTCTCTTCCTAAGCAATGCCAGAGGCCCCAAGAACCCAGAGGCTAAACAGGCATCAGTCCAGGGAAACACCAAGCCCTCTGGGACAGGACAGGACAGAGAGATGGCCAACCCCTGGAAAATCCCTCACGGCCTGCCAACCCCAGACTCACATGGCTCTCTAGAGAACCCAAGAGAGACAGGAACCAGGAGCAGCTCAAGGGCTCTCTCCCTTCTCCTGCCTTGCCGGCACAGCCTCAGTCCCTTTGGCTGCTGTTTTCTTTGCACAGCCAAAGGACTCAGCACAGGCCCACAGAGACTTTCATTTCCTCCTAACTCTGGTTCTAGTTCACCATTAGCATCAAAGGATTGGTATTTTGTCTTTAACTGAACTTGGGTGGCAATGAGGGTTGGAAGGAACTCCATTTATGGGTCAGGGGAGATTCAAAGTTCTCTTAATGTCCCTTTCAACCCAAAGAAAGCCTGCAAAGAAGGAAGGAGGGAATAGGGGAGGAGCTGTGGGGGTGACAGGAGAGAGGAGGGGGCATCTCCAGCCCATCCCCCAATTCCCCCACCTGTGTCTCTTCCTACAATCCACCTCTCACCCTCCCCTCTTCACTATTTCTCCACATTTCCTTTAGCCACACAAATAAATAACTTGTTGATTTTTCCTCACCAGAGCAGCTCCCCCTAGACCAATTAGCTATTTGCATTCATTACTGATTTTCTTCCTCACAAGGCTACTGATCTGTTCAGGCTGGGAGGTTGTTGCCTACTGGTGGTGCTAGGACTTTGCAGCAGAAGGATTCCAGAAAAGGCAGAGCAGGATAAGGTCCCTAGGTCATGCCACAACACCCCAGGGTCCCCTGCCCTCTCTCAAGCCCTGCAAAGCTGCTCTTTCGGAAGCAGGAAGGGCCTCACCCATGAAATGCACAGAAGTGGGGCTACTTTTTGTGTCCCTCTGGTATGTTTCCTATCCTGATTCTACAGAAGAAGAGAAGGAGAGAAGAGAGACCCTAATGGGCAAAGACAATAATTCAAAAAGAGATGAAAAACAAAGGACTACAGGACAGAGAACAAAGCCCCTCAGGGCAGGAGACTCACTGGCTCTGGCTCCCCTCCCACCTCAGCAGCCCGTAAATGGCTTTCCCTCCCTGGGCTTCCTCTCTTGCAGAGTCACATTCCCCTTGAAGGAAAAAGCTGAGTTGAAAATGCTTTTAACACTCGATTCCAAAACTATTTGTTTTGTTTTAACACTACTATACACAAATAAAAATTTAGCACTGATATCAAAATTACAATTATATTTTTCTCTAAATTTCCCTTGTCCTTGGTTCACCTTATTGTACATGATACTATGCACATTTATAGATTGCAAAATATCATATATATTTGAATGCCAACAGCTGGAGCTGAGGGGAACAGTCCTCTTCACTCCAGAAAGATGACCTTCTCTCTGAGAATCTGTGGGGATAAAGTATCCTCTGGCATAGCTACTCCTGCCCCCCACCCCAGAGAAGACCCTGATCTCTCCTTCCTATTCCTGTAAGAAAAAATTTACCCAGTTGTCAGCTAGAAAGTTGGGGGGGCCCAAAGCCCAGCCTATGCCCTGGAGCCTTAGAGGAGACCTGCGATGGCAACATGAAGGCTCCACTGACAATATGCTGTAATTACAATAATGATTTATAAATCAGCACCAAGAAATCCTCTAGAATGGCTGGTTACAGACACACACAGGCATCCCTGGTGAGCACAGGACAATAGGAGGAAAAGCCTGCTCTCCCCAGATAACAAGTTCAGACCCTCCTCTTCAGAAATGTCACTCGGAGATGTCTGCCCTAATAGCAAGGACTTACTGTTAACAAGCACCCTGAGAAGAAAAGAAAAACCTGAAAACCTAGGTCCCCAGAGATGTGAGCTAGGCCCTTGAGTTAGTAAGGGCTCAGGTGTGTGAAACATGGGGCAGGGAACTGAGAGTAGGAAAGGGGAAGGAAGGAGAAGCCCATACTGGGCTCATGTACGCAGAGAGAAGAGACCCAGGCGTGCTCAGCCTGTGCCATGGAGCCCCAGCTGCTTTCAGGAGGTGCAGGGCTTCTGTGGCTTTAGGGCCCCACCTCCTCAGGGCTGAGGCCCCAAATTTCAGGAAACGTTGAATCAGGAGCAATGAGCTCACCAGGGTTCCAGACATGCCATCAGCATCCTCTGTGCAGCTCCTCCAAAGTAAGGCCACATCATCTTCTCCTGCAAACTCTTCCTCCTCCTGACCTCTCTGTGTCTGCTAAAGGGACCGACCTCATCACCCAGGTACTGAAATGTCCAACCCCAGCCAATCAAGTGGCTGTTCCACAAGATGAGATCTACTTTCACAATCTCTCTAGAATCAGTCTCTTCTTTTCCATTCTTACTGCCAAATTCCAGCTTTCATTATGTCTCACCTGGACCCTATCTACTTAGTTTTCCATTTCCTCCCTCCCTTCTTTTCTTGTCCCCTCATGACCCACTATATCCTGCTGCCAGTCTGCCCCTTGCCTGCTCAGACACTTGTCAGAACTAAGTGTGCCATGTGCTACCTGCCAATCCAGGTCCTCATCTAGTGGCTTTCTGGACTGATCTCCTGTAGTGTCCATTTCCTCTTCTTCTGGGGACTTTAACTTTTGTACACAGTCTGGGTGTGGGGGGGTGGGCGGGATTGCCTACCATGCCACCAGCCCTCCCTGCCAGGCTGGGCCAACCAGCCATTTCCTCCCTGGGATGTGAATCCCAAATTGTGGTGACAAAATTACTGAGTACGGCTGCAGCAGATTTATCCTGGCAACAGTGGTACCTTGAAGTCAGCTGGCCTTTGGTTCCTGCTGTACCACTCCGAGACCCTGGAGGGGACATGGGTGTCGAGTCATCTCTGATTCCAGGAGTCCCTACAATCTTCTAAGGAAGTCCTTTCCTGCCAAAGTCAGCCAAGTTGTTGCTTGTAACCAAACAGGATTTTCTTAGTGCTTTTTGACATACCTTTCCTACGTTCCAGCCAAATGGGAAAACTCCCTATATATAAGTGCCATTACAGCCTCCCTCTGGACCTGTTGGCCTGCACACCTCTCCATCCCCCAGTCAATGCTGGAGTTCTACTTACCTGCTCAGGGCCCATCTTCTGAACCTTCTACAGGGATGGCTTCTGCTTCCTGTAAACCAACAAGCCACTAGCTGCTCCTTCTGCCTTCAACTGTAGACGACACTGGTGTATTTGGCTTAGCCCCTTCGAGAGGACAGTGACTTACTTGGTCCTTATCTCCTCCACAACACCCAGAATGGTTTTAGTTTCAGTAAAATTCACCAGACTCTGGGGGCAGATAACCCAAAGGACAATTAGAGGCTTACTGGGCAAAGCAGACAGAGAGTGACAAAGAATGTAGGGTGTGCCATCAGAAAGACCTGAGTTTGAATTCCAGATCCTCCACTTAAGAGATGTTTGAGTTTGGGCAAGTCTGGTAAGTTCCACAAGTCTCAGTTCTTCATCTACAAGGTAGTTACCATGATGCCAAACTTGCAATGTTGCTGTGAACATTTGACAAGCTAACATGTGAGAGTATCTAGCACCATGCCTGGCTAGTAGCTAAGCACACAGGAAACTCCAGCCATTATTCCAGCTATTACTAGCTGGTTTAGTGAAGCTCTATCAGAGGGCTGGAGTCGGGAGTCCTAGGGTTTGTTGGGTGACCCACAGTGCACCTCTCTGTTCCACTGTAACCTCACTTGGATCTGGATTGGCCCTATAAACCTCCTGAAAAACAACAGGAGGAAAATGCTTCACAAAGTAAAATCATAATGTAAGGGATTCCTCTTTTCCAAATTTCAGAGATTCCCAGGTGTCCTGTCAAGTGCATGGCCATGACAGGACTCCAACTGGCAGATACTCCAAGCTGCTCAGTCTGAGAGGCAGAGTCAGGGAAAATGACGGTGTGGTTCAGCGTCTGCTTTCTCATGTGCACACAGCCGTCCCTTTTCCAAAGCCTCGGTTCCTAAATGTCCTGCTTTTGTAGGGCCTTCCTTCAAATAACCATGGGGTGGTGTCTGCTCTGTGGTTACAGCAGGACTGGGAGCCCGGGCACCACAAGTCACCCTACCATTAACCTAGCCAACACTAGGCAGTAGGAGAACGAAAGGAAAGGCTAACCCAGTGCAGCAGCCAGAACAAACCTGGGTTGGGAAGCAAGGTGGAATGAAGTGCCTCTTAAGACTTGCATCTGCCTGTATTAATCTCCCAAGCAACTGTAATAGCCCAAACCAGTGATTCTCAAAGCGTTATCCCTAAGGAGCTGAGCAGAAATGCAAATTCTAGGCCCCACCCAGAATGACTGAATCAGAAAACTCTGGGAGTGGGGCCCAGCAATCTGCGCCTTAAACAGCTCTCTAGGGGGTTCTGATGCCTGCTCCACCATGAGGAATCTTGCCTTAAACCTTTAACCACAAGACCCTCCGCTTTAACTCAAACATTTGCTGAACATACATTTGAAGACCTTGCACAGTCTAATGGGGGCCCAAATCAAATACACAAGGCAGGATGTGGCATAAAAGAAGTCAAAGGAATCACTTTCCACTCCTCTTCCCAGACTCCTACCCTTCAGACCTTCTCTTGCCATGACTGGGGAAAAGAGAACACAAGTTTTGGAAACCCATCCCCAATGCTGCTATTTCAGACACCTCAATCACAGGTAGCTTTCTTAAGAAGAGTAATCCTCACCCTGAGGCATATCTCAGGTCCAGAAGCTTGGCATGTGGGGAAATGCTCCCACAAAGCCACGACCAGTGGTTCTTAGGGGCTTGGAAATTGGCCCCATTGGGGGGTTTGGGCTCTGAAAGTTCCTAGAGGGCCATGAACAAGCCACAGCACATCACAATGCATTCCTGGGCAGGGCCACTCACACAGGCCTCTGGCAAGCTTGCACACGAGTGTACAGATGCAGACATAAACACACACACACACACACACACACACACACACACACACACACACACACAGAGTTGGCCCCTTGGTCTCCCTTCCTCTAATCTCAAGTTACAAGGTTAAAGGCTTCCTATTCACAGCCAAAGGGGAGGGATTAAAGGGGGGTGCTGGAGCATCGAACCATCTGGTTCAGATAAAGATTGCTCATTCAGGACCCCAGCAAAGTCCCAGAGCCTCCTGAGCCTTCCTGATGGCTCAAAGACTTTCCTCCCTCCCCCTATTTCCCACAGAGAAACCAAGGACTGGGCTGTAAAGGGGTGATCCAAAGGCAAATTTGCCAAAGGAAGACTAGAAAACAAAAAACTAAATTAGGCATGTCTGTGCCACCTCTCTGAGCCCTAGTTCCCTCTTCCCTTCAGATCCTGAACACCACGACTAAACTTGAGATCACCGCCTACAGACACTGCCTTCCTCCACAAAGAGCTCAGGGCACCTAGCAGGCATCCTTCCTTGAACCAGCAACCCCCTCCAAAGTTAGCAGCAGATTCAAGATAAGTTTTAGGGGTGTGGTCTCCCGGATTCCTCTTATGCCACCAAGGTAAGAGGTTTCCTCCATCTCAGAGGGACTTCAGAGCCCACCAGGCATAATAAGAGGGAGGGATGACCCACCAGCTTCTAGACAAAGCTGGGAGTGTGAGTTACTGGCTAGAAATGACTGTTTCCCAGAGACCCCAGAATGCCCTGAACCCCCCTCAGTGGCTTTGGCTGGAAGAGGCTGCCAGTCCTTTTCTGCCACCCCCCCCCCCCCCCCCCGCCAATACCTTAGACTCTGTTCTTCAGTGCTTTACGCAGCTGTAAAGCAAGAGGCAAGATGGGAGATGGATGCAGTTGGCAAGAAATAGAAATTGAAAGGCTAACTTGAAAAAACAAGCCATTGGGTGGGTGACTGTCTACAAGCAGAGAGGGCCCAAAGTGGGATTTGGAAAGGAGAAGGGGGTTAACAGAAGTGGTAGAAAGCTAAAGGGTAACCTAAAGTGAGCTTAGCCCAGAGCTGCAGCAGGGGGCTGGGAAGTTTGGTCCAGTTACAGAGGAATGGCTGGAGGAAAAAAAAAATGACTTCCATTCCAAGGCATGGGCTAGGGCCAGCCCCCGAAAGGGCTGGAGCATGGTCTTGGCCAAGTTCCTGGTTTATGTCATGCCTCAGTTTCTCCAAAGTGGGAAGGAGGTCAGCTGTTAGATCTTATCGGAGAGAACTGGGCCATTGGGGGTGGCTAGGGGGCAGTGCCAAGTAGGGGAAAGAGGAGAGAGGTGCTGATGATGCAAAGACAGCCTGTGGCTAAGAGGTGCGGGGCAGGGGTCTCCAGGTAGCGCAGAGGCCCGGAGCGCGCGGGGGGTTGGGGGTACGAAGTAGCCAATGGACAGTAAGTCAGGACTGGGGCAGGGAGCGCTTCCCAGAGCTGGGGCTGGGGGCTGCCACCATGGAGTGGAACAGTCGCGCCTCAAAGGCTGGGAGCGGCTTGAGGTGCAGAAGCAGAAGGCGGGGATGGGGATTGAGGCCAAGACAAGCGGACCCCCGTCCCCATGGGGGAACCCAGAGCTGCGACCCCGGGGAAGTTGCCGGGGTGGACCGGGCCGGTCTGGGCCGCTGGGCCAAGCCAGCTGCCCGCGCGGAAGGGGTTCGGGCAGCAAGGGGCCCGGGGCGCCCCGCATCCCGCCCGCCCTCATCCCGCCCGCGCACCTCAATCAGCGCCGGGCGCAGCGCGGGCCATGCTCGCCGCTCCTGCCGCCGCCTCCGCCCGTGCAGAAAGCCGCCGCCGCTGGCGGCGTCCGGACCCGTTAGCTCCGCGGCTCCCTCGTCTGTCCGCAGCGGGCCAGTCCCGCCCTTGCCGGCTCTGCCCTCCCGGAGCGAGCCGCCGCCGCCGCCTCAGTCCGGCCCCTCCCCCCACCCCAGCCCGGCTTGAAGGGAAGGGTGGGGGAAGGGGGCAGCTGCCCCCTCCCCACTCACATCCTCCCCGTCTCTCCCCTCCCTCCTCCACCCGCACGCGCGTGGGCATGCTGGGATATGGAGTGCAGCCGGCGCTGAGCCGCTAAGGGTGCTCCACATCCAGGACTACAGCTCCCAGAAGATAGCGTGCGAGCCCTAGGGATTGTGGGCTTTGTAGTTCGACTGGAACCCGGAGGGGGGGCGTCTACCGCGTAGGAGGTGGGGTCGGGGGGGATGGGAAATCTCCATTCCCATAAGGCTGGGCTCCCCGCGTTTGAGACCGAGGATGTGGGGGTTTGCGGTGCCTCGCGCCTAGGTTGAATACCTGGATCCCCAGGGAGGCGCCAACTGTAGCCCAGGATGCCTCTCAGACGCGGCTGTGGCCAGCTGCGGCCGAGCCCGGCTGAAGGGGAAGCCTCCAGGCCCCCGAACAGCGCCTCGGGTACCGTTCCCACTCGCGCTCCCAAAGAGCTATGACCTGAGACCAGCTTGGCTTCGTGCCCGGGCTCTGCAAACCCGAGCTGCGGTGGGGCCTCTGCGCCCAGGCCGGAGGAGAAGGGACTCCAGGAGCTGCGTGGGCGTGGGGTTTTCCCCACCCGGGAAAAGGGAGCCGAGTGACTGTGGGTTTCGCGGAGCGCTCGCACGCTGGGGCACCTCATCCCAGTCGTACTCTTTTTTTGTCAGATGCTCTTAGCTCCCTACTGTTTAGGGTAAGGTGCGCACATTTTAAAGATTTTTTTCCATGTCTTCTCTTATCAAGTCTTTTCCCCAACTTCCAAACCTAACTCAGATCCGTCCTGAAGCTCCAGGTCGACTGCAGTTTCGCCTCCTCTGGCAGAGCAGAAGGCTGTAGGTCAGTGGTTCTCAAACTTTGGCATGTATTAGATTCTCCCGAGAGCTTGTTCACATACAAGGGGCTCCCACTCGCAGTTTGTTTCATTAACTCTAGGGTGGACCTGGGAATTTGTATTTCTAAGAACGTCCCAGGTGATGTTGATGTTGCTGTTCTGGGGAACCACTTTGAGAACCGCTACTGTTGTTTGTTCGCTAGACTTCTGGCATTGTCCTTCAAGGATGGGCCTGCTGTGGAATATTGGCCTCTGAAGAGCCAGACCATAGGAAGGCAGGGTCCTAGTGCAGTTTAACATAGTAATCCTCTTTTCAATTGTAAGAAATAAACAAACCAATTCATCTAGTAAAGAAAAATACAGTGTGGGCCATCTGACTGCAAGGTGTTCCAGACCTTAGCCCTTCTCGTTTGCTCTAAAGCTGGGAAGGTTTTCAGTTGCCAAAGTGGCAGCTGAGGTGCACCTGGTGCTACCTCCCCCTCCCGCTCCCCCATGGATGTAAGCCAAGGGCCGTGATCTCAATCCCAGAGGACACTCTAGAATCCATGGCCTCTGGGTGGGCTATGACCTAAAACAGGCCCCGAGAGCGAGAGGTGGGGAGGTGGGTTCCTGACCCATCAAGTAGACTCTCCTTACCACCTGCTGTCCTGCGGTTCTGGGAACTACAAAACTCAGGAGACAGAACTTGATGTCCATCACCTTCAGACATGATCCTAGACTCTTCCAGCTGTTAGGTGACAATGATTTGCTGCTTGACCAAACTTTGGCCAGACTAGTCTGAGCTCTCTTTTCCGTTAGGCCTCAACCTTGGCCTATAAAAACTACACTCTCAACACAAATTATTTCATCCATCCTCCTTCCCCCACGTTAAAGACTTAAACACAATAATGGTTTCGAACAGCTCAAAGCCACATCCCTAGGAGGACCCTAGCCCCTTTAAAGTACCTGTCAGAGAAAGCTTAAGGCTACCGAAAGAATTTCCTGTTTGTGCTAGCCAATCCCTGATGATAGGTGACTACTCCTACTTAAGCATTTACTAAAAAGGGCTTGCAACTGTGATTTCTTCCTCTGTCCCTTTGAGATGTATATGTATCTCCTGGAGCTCTGGTGTGCCTTTCCCAAAGACCTGAAAGCCATTCCTTTGAAATGTAATCATCAGGAAGGATAAGGCCTCTGTCTCCCAGTCTCTGTGGGAGGATAGAATCCTAACTTCGATAATTGTCAGCTAACAGGCACAGCTGGCCTAAGCATTTACACTGACCAACCCTTTGTAATTTTTCACTTCCCTGATTCTACTGAGCCCCTGCTCACCTCCCTCTATACCCCCTCATTCTCTCTTTAAAATACCCTGTCACCTCTACAAATCCAAATTGAGTTCAGTTCACACTGGACCTTCTTCCTTATTGCAGTAGTATATTCTTGGTTGAAATCTGTCCTTACCACTTTAACTAGTGTCTGGCTTTGTTTATCTTTGACAAAGGGGGTTTGTACTCAGTCCTCAGGGCCCAGGCTCCAGGCTTCTGCCTATGCACCAAGGGCCAAAGGGTGAGTTATTCCTAGGTCCTTGGGTAAGTAGCCACGTAGCCACCAGAGGCATTGGACTTTGACTAAAGTTAATTCTGGAATGCTTTCCTGTTTCCTTTAGATTTGTGTCCCCTACACAGACTACGTAATCCACAAGCAACCTCTGCACCCCAGTCAAGTGTAATAGAAACATTCCCTTACATGCAGAAGGTAAGTGAAGGTTTTTGAGTTTACATCAATCTCCCAGATGTCTGTTAGCAGATTATTCAGGGAGAATTAAGATGCCCTTTCATGGGCAGGACAGAAAGACCCTCTCTAAGCCTCAGCTCCAGCAGGAACCCTCACTGTCACTCTTTACCACCTCCCAATTAGATGTCAAAATAGTTCACCCATTTCGCCTTCCTGGTTCTGCTTTCCCATCCCCTCCACCAATCCAAATTCTGCCTGACTGTCCAAAGTCTACCTTGAGCCTTCCTTACTCCAGAAGGTTCTCCCCAACTGCCTCAGTGTGGCATTTGGATTTGAATCATTTACTGAAAAGCCTAGCTTTGCTGGTGAACTATCCAGTGCAAGAGAGGCAGTAAAACAGGTATTCGGGAGTTGGAAAGTGGCAGATAAAAGCACAGGGCTTTGGAGGCAGACAGCTACTAATAGCAAGGTGCAAAGAGGAGCTGGCTCCCTCACTCCCTGGGTTTCTGTTTGGGGGACAGAAGCTTAAAGTTGGAGCGGTCTGACAGCTCCCACCCCGAATGCTGTGTGTGACTCAGAGCAAGTGACACAATTCTTTCATCTGAAAAATGGGAATAATAATAATGAAAAGACCTTATTTCTTAGATTTGTTGTAACGATTGAATGAAAAATACTATGCTCTTAGATAGGAAGACTATCAAAAATAAATCAAGTTAATCTGTAAATTCAATGTGATTCCATTACCAATATCAGCAGGTTTTTTTGTTTGTTTGTTAATTTTTAGAGGTGGGAGAGAAAAGTAGATACACTGATTTTTAAAAATTATTTGGGAGGCACCTAATTTCAGCTCAGGTCATGATATCGTGCTTCTTGAGATCAGCCCTGTGTCCACTTCTGCACTGACAGCAGGGAGCCTGCCTGGGATTCTCTCTCTCTCTCCCTCTTTCTATGCCCTTTCCCCACGTTCTCCCTCAAAATAAATAAACAAACATGAAAAAAAAAGAGAGAGAGAGACCTCATTTAACAGTATATACTAAAATCATATTTATGGAATGATAAGATGTCTGGGGTTTGCTTCAAAATAATCCAGGGTTGGGTGCAAGTATAGATACAAGGTTGACTGAATTGATCATCGTTGGAGTGGGGAATGACTGTTACTTGGGGTTCATTATAACAGCTTTTTCTACTTTTGCCTGTGTTTGAAGCTTTCCACAATACAATGGTTTAAAAATTTTTTAGTCAGATCTCTGCCGTATGTCTAGCTAAAAACCACCACCACCACCAAAAAGTGAGTTAATAGAAAATGGGAGATGGGAACGCAAACTGGTGCAGCCACTCTGGAAAAAAGTACGGAGGTTCCTCAAAAAACTAAAAAATAGAACTACCCTACGACCCAGCAATTGCATTACTAGGCATTTATCCACGGGATACAGGTGTGCTGTTTCGAAGGGACACATGCACCCCCATGTTTATAGCAGCACTATCCACAATAGCCAAAGTATGGAAAGAGCCCAAATGTCCATCGATGGATGAATGGATAAAGAAGATGTGGTGTATATATACAATGGAGTATTACTCAGCAATCAAAAAGAATGGGATCTTGCCATTTGCAACTACGTGGATGGAACTGGAGGATATTATGCTAAGTGAAATTAGTCAGAGAAAGACAAAAATCATATGACTTCACTCACAGGAGGACTTTAAGAGACAAAACAGATGAACATAAGGGAAGGGAAACAAAAATAATATAAAAACAGGGAGGGGGACAAAACAGAAGAGACTCATAAATAGGGAGAACAAACTGAGGGTTGCTGGAGGGGTTGTGGGAGGGGGGATGGGCTAAATGAGTCAGGGGCATTAAGGAATCTCCTCCTGAAATCATTGTTGCACTATATGCTAACTAATTTGGGTATAAATTAAAAAAAAAAACAAATTAAAAAAAAGAAAAAAGAAAATGGGAGATATTTTTGCAATTTATTTTTTATTGTTAGTTATTTTTTTATTCTAGAGAGAGAGTGTGTGAGTAGGAGAGGGGCAGAGGGAGAGAGAATCTCAAGCAGGCTCCACGCTCAGCTCTGAGCTTGATGCAGGGCTCAACCCCATGACCCTGAAATCATGACCTGAGCTGAAATCAAGAGTTGGACACTCAACTGACTGAGCCCACCCAGGTGCCCCCATTTTTGCAATTTAGTTTAAAAGGTGAGGAGCTAATACAAAATGCTTTTGTAAGTCAGTAAGAAGACCAAGTAATCACTAGGAAATGTAAAAATTATATAAAAAGAGAGTTCACAATAAAAGAGAAAACAATGGCTCTGACATGAAAAGATGCAGAGCTTTATTTTCTAAAAAATCGTGGAAAACTATACATGAGATTTACCACCTTAACCGTTTTAAGCATACAGTTCAGTAGCGTTAAGTAAATTCACATTACTGTGCGCCCATCACCACCATCCATCCACAGAGCTCTTTTCATCGTGCAAAACTGAAAAGTTCTATACCCATTAAACAATGACTCCTCACATTCTCCCCTCCCCCCAGCTCCTGACAACCACCATTCGACTTTCCGTCTCTATAAATTCGACTATGAAGTCATATCAACATGAGGACAGTATTTGTCCTTTTATGTCTGGCTTGTTTCACTTAGCATAATGTCCTCAATGTTCATCCACATTGTAGCATGTGTCAGGACTTCCTTCCTTTTTTAGGCTGAATAACATTCTGTTGTATGTATGTACCACATTTGATCTATTTATTTGTCGTTTGACACTTGGGTTGCTTCTATCTTTTGGCTCTTGCAAATAAAGCCACTATGAACACAGGTGTACAAGTTTGTCTTTAAGTCCCTGTTTTCAATGCTTTTAGGTATATACCCAGAAATGGAATTTCTGTATCATATGACAATTCTGTTTTTAATTTTTTGAGGACCCATCATAACATTTACCATAATGGCTGTACCATTTTACATTCCCACAGCAGTGACAAAGGTTTCAATCTTTCCACATCCTCACTAACCATTATTTTCTCAGAGCTTCACTCTTAGTAAAAGAAATGCAAATTAAAACCACACTGAAATATCATTTTTCACCTATCAGATTGGCAAAGACCAAAAAGCTTGATAACTATCTTGGCAAGAGTGTGGGGAACGGGATTCTTATACACTGTCAGCGTGACGGGATATTGGTTCAGCCTGGAAGAAGAGTGACTTGGTAATATCTTCATATTATATGTGCACACACGGTTTGACCTCGCAGTTTTTTTATTTAAAAAAATTTTTTTTAATGTTTATTTATTTTTGAGAGAGACAGAATGCGAGTGGGTTAGGGGCAGAGAGAAAGGGAGACACACAGTCCAAAGCAGGCTCCAGTCTCTGAGCGGCCAGCACAGAGTCCGACGCAGGGCTCAAACCCACGAGCTGTGAGATCGTGACCTGAGCCAAAGTCGGACGCTCAACCAACTGAGCCACCCAAGCACCCCTTGACCTTGCAGTTTCTAAGAAAGTATCCTATTTACACATCTTCTTGGTTACAACATTATTACAACATTTGTTACAACGTTGTAAGAGCAAATATTAAAAATGATTGGCACCTGTATGTTGGGGCACCTGGATGGCTCTGTTGGACGAGCATCCCACTCTTGATTTCAGCTCAGGTCATGATCACAGGGTTGTGGGATCCAGCCCTGAGTCAGGTTCAGTGCTGAGCGTGGACCCTGCTTAAGATTCTCTCTCTGTGGGTGCCTGGGTGGCTAAGTCAGTTAAGTGTCTGACTTTGGCTCAAGTTGTGATCTCAAGGTTTGTGAATTTGAGCCCCAAGTTGGGCTCTCTGTTGTCAGCATGGAGCCTGCTTTGGATCCTCTGTCCCCCTCTCTCTTTGCCCGTCCCCCATGCTTGTTCTCTGTCCCTCTCTTCCTCAAAAATTAAAAAAGAAGATCTAGAAGTTGATGATCCAAATTAAAGACTAAAATGAATAGATTGAAGCAGCTTCAATTGATAGTGTCTTTTGTTATTACTTCCATGGATAACGAACTACTGGAGAGCAGCGGACTGGCTTTTGTAGGTCAAAACAGACCTTCAAGAAATATTGATTAAATTAATGAAATTATTTTTTAGTCTCTGGCAGAACTGAATTGGCAGGCCACTCAGAGAGGTTAAGTGGCTCGTCCAAGGTCATTCTTATATAATATATATTACCTATTCCTTGTGTGCAAAGCACAGTGGAGAGCACTGTGAAATTGAAAAATTGGACCCCACCTTATAAAAGCTTGACATTTAGTAAAGCATTCTGGCAGACACCATTAAAAATATCAAGATGGTGTGTGTGTGCGCGTGCACGTGTGTGTGTTTAAAGACTTTATTTTTGAGTAATCTCTAACTCAACATGGGGCTCAGACTCACAACCCTGAGATCAAGAGTCACATGCTCTACTGACTGATCCAGCCAGGTGCCCCCAAAATATCAAGGGTTTGTTTTTTTTTATGGTCCTTTCAATTATATCGATAGAGACCATTGTTCTGATGGATAAATTAAGGCACAGATCAAAGAAGCAGTTTCTCAAAAGCCATATGAAGAAACAGAAAGGTGCTGCTGACTATAACAGAGGTCATCCTCACATTTGTGGCCCATCCTTAGTGTTCTAGGGGATTCATTTAGGGGAAGCATTTCTCATCAGTGTTCCATGCACTGCATCAGCCTTCTCAAACGTGTCCATGTCCTGTGAGATGCTCCTCTGTGAAAGGATTCCAGGGGCGCCTGGGTGGCTCAGTCGGTTAAGTGGCCGACTTCGGCTCAGGTCATGATCTCACGGTCTGTGAGTTCGAGCCCTGCATCGGGCTCTGTGCTGACAGCTCAGAGCCTGGAGCCTGTTACAGATTCTGTGTCTCCCTCTCTCTGACCCTCCCCCGTTCATGCTCTGTCTCTCTCTGCCTCAAAAATAAATAAACGTTAAAAAAAAAAAAAATTAAAAAAAATTATTTAAAAAAAAAAAAAAAAAAGGATTCCATAACCTGTATGTGAAATGTTTTAGACATCAGTCTTAAGGTTCCCCATGCAAATAAATAGGTACTTTTTCCCTACCTTTGTCCACTGAGAAGGCCTCAGAGCAGTGATGCCCCATTAGCAACAAGCACGTTGAGCTTGTTGTTGTTGTTGTTGTTGTTGTTGTTGAATTGAGGTGAAAATCAGATCACATAAAATTAACCATTTAATTTTTTTAATTTTTATTCTACTATTTTTTTTTGGAGGGGGCACCTGGAAATTAACCATTTTAAAGCATACAGTTCAGTGTATTTAGTACATTCACAAAGTTTTGTAACCAGTACTTGTATCTAGTTCCAAAACATTTTCATTATCCCAAAAGAAAATCTTGTACCCATGAAGCAATCACTCCTCGTGCTCCCTCCCCTTAACCCCTGGCAACCACTGTTTTCTGTCTCTATGGATTCATTATTCTAAATATGTCATATAAATGCGGGGCACCTGGGTGGCTCAGTCGGTTAAGTGTCTGACTTCAGCTCAGGTCACGATCTTGCAGTTTGAGTTCAGGCTCCACGTTGGGCTCTCTTCTGTCAGTGCAGAGCTTGCTTTGGATCCTCTGTCTCCCTCTCTCTCTCTGCCCCTACCCCGTTCATGCTCTCCCTCTCTCTCTCAAAAATAAATAAACACTAAAAAAAACCCATATTTCATATAAATGGAATCATACAAAATACGGTCATTTGTGTCTCACTTTTTTCACTGAGCATAATGTTTTCAAGATTCATCCATGTTATAGCATGTATTAGCATTGCATTCTTTTTATGACTGAATAATATTCCATTGTACAGATATACTATATGTGGTTTATCCAGTATATTGGTTTTTATAGTGTAAGAAGAAAATAAACTTGTCTGTCTTTGTTTAATGGCTCCACCCACCCCCTCTGCAGCAACACTTGCTAACATCTTATAGAAGCACTGTTGGGAAAATACTGCACAAGATATTTGCTAATGGCGATGGTCAGGCTTTGGGGAAGAGGATCCACCTAATGATGAAGTACAGTTAATAGCTCTCCAGAAGGGGTTCACTGTTTATCAAGCCTGTGTTTTAGTTTTTAAAAACCATACCAGCTGTTTCATTTTCTGCTTAGAAGACTCAGCAGAAGAGTTTAAGTTCTCCTCTCCATTTTCTTCACCTCATTCCCATCTCTTCACCAGTTGTCCTGTAGTAAATGCTGCTGTTTACGTGCCTTTACAGGGACGGTGCACCCATTCTCCACTAATGACCCACAGCTTCACCTTTCTTCCGAGACTCAGTCCACTTGAGCTGCCTCATCCAGGCATGCCAGGGAAATTATGCTCCTCCTTTCCCCACCTCCCAGTGGCCGACAGCCTACGAATGACTGATGTGGGGTACAAAGTCCAGCTCACTTGCTTCTGAGAGGGATAAACCTTGTGGTGCATTTTACGCCTCAGAGCTCACTGTAGGATCAGACTGAGGCTAGACATCTTTGCTTGACTTCTTCTCCTTCTCTCTCCTCCTGGCCCTATCCTTGTCCTAATAAATCATTTGCACAAGAATCCCTGTCTCAGGCTCTGCACCTAGGTCCCCAACTTAAGCTATTACTGTGGATAGTCCTGGCTCCCAGAGCGACTTCCTGCTACCAGCAGCAGGCATACATCTTCATCTAGAGCCCTGCAGATTGTACCTCCTCCAAGAAGCCCTCCTGGACCTGGGCCCTCACTCTCTGGCAGCATGTTTATTTAATGAGGAAATTGGCTGCCTACTCTAGCCAGATACTGTGCTAACCATTTTATGTATATTAGCACATAATCCTCTTAACAAACTGATTAGGTAAAGACTATTGTGCTCTTACAGATGAAGAAACTGAGGTTCAGATGAGGCTCAGAGAGGTTGAATGTCTTGTTCACATAGTTAGAAAGTAATGGGAGCTAGGGAGGATTTGTCTGATTTCACACCCTTGTATTTAACTGCTACACTCTACCCTGTATTATAGCATCAGAACTTTTTTTTTTATAGGTCTACCCCAGACAGTGGGACTACGTACAGAGCAGAGAGCTACATGTTGTTATGTCTATTACTGACAGATTGCACTGAGGGCTACCGCTTATTAAAAATGTTCCTTGAGTATCTTTGCTACTCAGCCCAAGGGATTCTACAGTAACTTTGGAGCTTCCCCTTCATCATGCCTGCCCTAGGAGGTAGGGTGAAACCCTTTGCCTCTAAGCTCCTTGGGGCACAGTGTTTTCCTTGAGCCCCTGCCAAAGCTGCAGTTGTAGGCATCCCTGCCTTCCACTCCACTGCAGAGCAGGGATCTGCATTGCTGAGCAGCAGTGGGAGACAGCTCATCACCCCCCTGGAGGTCTCCTGGGTTCACAGAAGAAAGAGCAGGCAGTGAAGTGGGGTTGGGGGATCAGACCTGGGCCAAGTGAAGAGGGGAGAGTGACTCCAGGGGGAGAAGACCAAGGGAAGGAGAGAGATTTGGGGGAGGAGGCAGGGTAGTGGGAGCTGAGTAGGGAACTGCTGGTTATTCATTTATTCGACAAAGTGTTTTAACCATCTACAATGTCTTAGGCACCGTTTTGGGGGCTGACAAATCAAAGACCATGCTTTAATGAGGCAACATGGGAAGAACAATAAAAATAATCATATTTATGGTTAATATTTTTTGAGTATTTACTATGGAGTCAACATTTATCTTATCCTCACAAAAATCTCAGGCATTTGATGCTATTATTAACCTGTTGTATAGATGGTGAGAAGACACAGAGTAGCCAAGTGACTGGCCAAGGTTACACAGAGTTTGAGCAGGGTCCCTCATCTCCTTAGAGATTGATGCCAAGGCCTCTCAGTCTTCTTACTGACGACAGTGATTTGGAAAGCACATTCTTGTAAGAAAAATTCAGACAATAGCAATGAAACTCAATTTTTCTTTGCCCATGCCCATACCCAGCAGTCTTCACCCCAGGCTGTGTTCCCTTCCAATCCAGTTACGAAAACTATGAGTCCATATACATTATTTTTGATATGAGTGGGCTTCCTGTACATAAGGTTCTACAACTTGCTTTTTCTCCCCCTAACAAAATGTCTTGAACACAGTTTCCTATTGTAAACACAGTTCTACTTCCCTCTTCCTAATTGCTGCATAGTATTCCATGGCATGGATGTACCCTAGAGAAAAGGTGTTTCCAGTTTTCCGCTATTACAAACAATGCTGCCATTCACAACTTTTCCAAAAGCTCCGCAGATCTTCTTCCTACTGCAGAGTTGGAAAGTTTCTTCCGGAAGGACCCATGTGATGAATCCCGCGAAAGCACTAACCAACTGCCAATCCAACAGTAGCTGTTTATGCTTAGGCAACAATCTGTTATTATTCCGCCTACCCCCCCCCCCCCCTCCCGGATTTTATTGTCTTGCGAGAAAAGCAGCTGCCTCAGGTCCTGGCTAGTGGGTTAAACAGACCCCAAACGTGGAACCTTCAGCCACAGAAAACGAGCCTGTGTCTTAAAGGCATATTCGTTCCTCTGGGAGTTGTAGTTTTGCTGGGCAACGGAGCCACCTTCTCGCCTCACCTCCCATCTAGATCTGAAGACTCGCCCTCTAGGAAAGCGCTGCCCTAACCAGATTTGCGTACCTGTGCAACAAATAGCTCGGGGTTAGTTTTTTGGGGGAGAACAAGCCAGGACCGGCGGAAGGACGAAACTACATTTCCCAGGGTGCGCCGCGAAGGAACGAGCAGCCACGCCTTAAAGGGCCCGCTGCGTCCGACAGAGGCAGATACCTCGGCCCGCGCTGGTCCCGGCCTCGCACACCCCAGTGATCCCACAGTTTTTCGGCCCACGCTCTCGGATCGGTAGGATGGAGCTAGGCCAGTGGCCTCCCTGTTCCCGATAGGGAGGAGTTTCCGGGAACTCTGCCGGCGTCCCTGGGCGCCCACTGTCTATAGGGGGCATCTGCAGGTCCTCCTACTCCTTGGCCTGGGTCTTTTCAGCGGGAGCTCCGGGACGTGGCAAGTGCTGGGGCACTTGGGGGCACCTGGGACAGGGAGGGATACGGGCCCCAGAGGACCCTTACCCCTGAGACAAGTGGGACGCTGGATGCCGGCGCTGCTGACTTTGCTTTGAGGCCGCGTCTCCTGCCTCAGTTTACCCGACCTGGGCTCGTCAGTATGCACAAATCTCAATTAGAGGACGTCTGTATAATTTGCAAAGTGGTTTTATTACCAGTCAACTTCTTTCTGCCTTTTTATTTTCTAGAAGGCAAATTAGATCCCTTCATAAGACAGTCCCCCCCCCCCCCCGACTCCCCCGCCCCTTTAAAGTTCTAAAATGCAAAATCCCTGTTCCACCTATCTTCAAAAAGCATAACTGGAAGAGGTTATTCTGTCCCTGGCTCCCCTTCCTTATCCAATTTTGGAATGAGGAAAACTGGCTGAAGACATTAAACTTGGCCTCAATAGATGAAGTTTTATCAAAGTGGGCAGAATATTGGAATAGAGGTCTAAGTTTTCTGTAAATGTTAGGTATGGCAGAGGGCATAGACTCTAGACTCCAGGAGAGATGTCTTGTTTTCGACAGGGTGGTTAAGAACATGAACCTTGGTGTTGGACACACCTGGCCTGCCTGTGCTAGTGGTATATGGCTTTGAGCAGACTATTCTTGTCTTTCAGCTAGTTTCCTTATCTCTGTCACGGGTGTGGTAAGATGCAATTCAGAGGGCTATTGAGTGAGTCACGTGAGCTGATTCTGTAATGCCTTTGGCCTTGGTCCCTAAAAAAAAAAAGTTGATGTGTTATCATAAAATACTCTTTTGGCTGATCTGGCAAGGCATGCTCCTCCGCCTGGCTTGATTTCCCTAGGCCTTCCCTGGTTTTTACTTCTTCACGGGCATCTTTGACTAGGAGATCATTTCAGAGCAATCACTCCCACCTGCCACCAGCTTCAGGGTCAAGTTAAACTGTGCTGTTTCCTTTCCCTGCTGGAGAGAACTACCCCTTCAGCGTGCCACTTCTTTTGCATTTTATTTAATACTGGTAACATTCCTAGGAGGTTGGTATCTTTGGCTTACAAAGGTTAGGTAACCTGTTCAAATCACACAGGAAGAGACACAGTTGGGAACAGAGCCCTGAGGGCTGATTCCCAGTCCTAGAAGGCTCTTCTGCCTAGTAGACTGCAGTCCAGATAGGGCTACCCTCCTCCCTCTGGCCATGATCTGTCACCTGTCCGTGTCTCCCAGTCATTATGCTGAGACCAACACGGGGCTCAGACTTCCTGGGTCATTGCACTCTCCTTGGGGCATTTCTTCCTTGCTCTCTTTCAGCCCCTTTGCTTGGGACCAAATATCATTACCACCATCACCTGCATATAAATTGGAGCAACCCAGGTCCCAATCGTGGCTGCAGCATCCATTAGCCTCTGTAAAGTGGAAGTGATAATAATTATCCTGCGGGGATGTTGTGAGAATGAAAAGTCATAATGTCTTAACCATGGACCAGAGTGGGGAGCTCAGTCCCAGTGCTTGTTATCATTAACATCCTCCTCATTCCATTATCACCTTGCATTTAGACTTTATCATAATAGCTAATATACACTGAGCACTTTACTCATATTTACTCCTTTTGTTCTTTCCTTGTCCCTACAAAGTGGGTTCAGTGTAGTGTTTAAGAGAATGGACTCTGGAGAAAGTATCAGGTTCAAATTTGGCTGTGCTACTTGCTAGCCGTGTGACCTTGGACAGGTTACTTCATCTCTCTTTGCCTCAGTTCCTTAATCTTTGAGGATAGAGTGTACTTGCCTGACATTAAGTTAGAAGTTCTTACGGTGATTTTTTGTTTTTTCCTTTGAGAGAGATGTTATTATATTCCCCATGTTGGTTCAGGTCCTTGGAGAAGCAGAGACCGCAATGGGACTAGACTTGCAAGAGATTTATTGGGGAAGGGCACAAAGGGGAGGTAGCTAGAGGATGCAGGGAGAGCTGTTAGGCTGCTTAGTGTGAAGAAGCACCAGAAGGGAGGAAGGGAGGAAGGGAGGGAGGGAAGAAGGAAGGAAGGAAGGAAGGAAAGAAGGAAGGAAGGACGGATGGACAGACAGAGGGAGGGGCAGGGTTGGAAGGATCTCTGATTGCCTTGCAGTGTCTGTCGGATTGATGGGGACTCCAGGAACTAGGGTTGCCTGTCGGAGGATCCTCATCTTGCAGGAATGAGTTTGTGTTCATGTCCCTGCTGCGCGGAGTCACTGGTTGGGAGCAATTGGTAGGAAGTGTGGCCTCCACGTGAACAAGCTGGGGAGCACTTGTCAGTTCTCCTCTCTGCTGCAGGAGGCCTGCGAGGATTAGGGGTGCCAAAGATCACACAGTGAGTGCCAAGCTGGAATCCCTCGAGGCTCCTTTATTGGAAAGGCCAGATGGACATCTTAGGGAATGCCTTTTCCTCAGGTGGCTGGCCAAGATCTCTACCTCAGATTTCCCTTCTGGATTCCCTCCCGGGCTTAGCAGGGAACAGAGAAATTTCTGTTAGCGGTGGAGGCTTTCCCTGAAAGCTGGTGGGAGCGTGTCAAGTGGTGGTGTTTGTCAGCCCTAAGCATAGGCTGGAGGGTCTGGCTTACGTAAGAGGGCGCTGTTGCTGTTGGCTCTTAGTTGGTGCTTGGGCTGACTAGTGGACACACACTCTGGGCACCCCATCATCCCCATTCCGAGCTTTGGAGGTTGGAGGCGGGAGGAGGGGATGGGCTGCCTTGTGGGACAGCAGCCGGATCCCTGCCAGAGGTGGATGCCAAGGTACTTTTGAGCACTTGTCTACAGGTAGTCTTGGGTCCTCTCAAGTCAGATTAATTTCCCAACTGGTAGGAGAGGAATTTTGAGGAGGATAGTAGAGGGTGAAGCCATAACTTTGGCCCACCTTCCCCTCTCTTGCTCAGAGTGCCCTGGAGAAAGATGGCTGACCGGTGGGTTGTAGCCCCCTTCTGGCTCGGAGCTTCTGGGGAGGGGGTCTCCTCTGAGGTCCTTGTAGTGGGCACTGTAGGCACCCTGCCCTCTGCCCTTGAACAGGCTGGTGCACCCCTCCCACAGGTGCCCTCTTCTCCAGGGAATTGCCCTTGGCTTCAGGAGCCTGGGAGGCTAGAACCTCCCTCTCTCCCCTCCTCCTAGCTCACAGCCAATAATTGAATGCTGAGGGGCAGCCCTTTGCTTTAAAGTGGGACCCACTGTCAATCCCGTCTTGCTTCCCTCACTTCCTCTCCGGAGGAAATCAAATGCATCCACACTGACAAAGTCAAATGTAATATAACACAGCAATCCCATTCCCGGGTGTACATTGGCAGAGGTGAAGTCTTATGTTCACACTAAACCTGCATCCAACTTTTTTTTTTTTTTTTTTTTTTTTTTTTAAGAGAGAGCACGAACGGGAGAGGGGCAGAGAGAGAGGGAGACAGGATCTGAAGCGGGCTCCGCACTGTCAGCAGTGAGCCCGATGTGAGGCTCGAACTCACAAAACTGTGAGACCATGACCTGAGCCGAAGTCGGACGCTCAACCAACTGAGCCACCCAGGTGCCATACAAATGTTTATAGCAGCTTTGTTCATGATTCCTCAAAGCTGGGGATAGCCCCAAATGTCCTTGGATGGATGGAGAAACAGACCACGGAGGTCACTTCATGCAATGGACTGTTGTTTGGCAAATAAAGAGAAAGAAGTAGTGATATGCACAGTCAACTTAGATGAATCCTAGAGGCATTATGTTGAGTGAAAGAAGGCAATCTCAAAAGATTACATTCCAGCCATGGCTGTGGAGAACAGAGTGTGGTTGTCAGGGGTGAGGGATGGAGGAGGGCGTGACCAAGGGGATAGCATGCAGGAGGTTTTTTTTGGGTGTGGAAAGTGGTGGTGGCCACAAGAATCTATACATGTGTTAAAAGTTCATTGAACTATCAATTTCAGGGTAAAATAAATTTTTTGAGATGTCCACACACACCTGTATCTCTGCTGCAGGGAACCCCCTCAAGTTTGGCCAGAATGGCGCAGCCAAAGGGGGTTGATTGGACGGTCGTCATCCTGACGTGCCAGCACAAGGATAATGTCCAGGTCTTCCAGAGAGGTAGGGACCCCCTCCTTCCCACTTTACCCCTGATGGAGAACCCTCACCGTATCCCCACAGCCTCAGGAGCCAGGAAACCTGGGTTCAGGCCCAGATTCTGCTGCTTTCTAGCCATGAGACCTCAAGACATATCGTATCATTTCACTGAGACTCAAATTTTTTCATCTGTTAAATGGGATTGGTTGTACTTACCTCACAGAGTTGGGTGAAGATCTAAGGAGCTACTCCATGAAAAGCTACTGAGTGCTCGCTCTGGCAGCACAGGTACTGAAAATAGAACCACACAGAGAAGGTCAGCATGACTGCTGCTCAAGCGTGCCATGCAAATTTGTGAAGATTCCATATTTTTTACGAATATCAAATCATGGTGTTGCACGGCTGAAACAAATGTAATGTTGTATGTCAATTATACCTCAATTAAAAAGAAGACCCTAGGTCAAAGAAAAGAAAATAATGGCTATCAGTAGATTTGCTCTAGGTGCTTTGGACCAGGGTGGGGAGGCTGGGGGCCAGTCTCAACTTGTGTTCTGACCACAGAGCTGGAGGTGCGGCAGAAGCGGGAGCAGATCCCGGCCGGGACACTGTTACTGGCTGTGGAGGACCCTGAGATGCGTGTGGGCAGTGGAGGAGCCACCCTCAATGCCCTGCTGGTGGCTGCGGAACACCTGAGTGCCCGGGCAGGCTTCACCGTGAGTGTTCCTGAAGTGCCATCCTCTGGCACATGTCCCGGTCAGAACGGGGATGCGGGCTTCAAACAGATTGTTTCCGAGGTCACACTGCTCCTGGGGCTCCATTGCCTGGCCAGTTCAGCATTTGGTATTAGTTTCTGTGTGTGTAGATTGGGTAGATTTATCAGGAGGGGGCAGAAGGCAGGGCCAGGCTTTTTAGTGGTTTTAGAACATTGGAGCCAGTATCTCAGAATTGGGCTTTCTGGCATCTCTTGAAAACTTCCTGCCTCTCCTTTCCACATGGCATCTCTTTGCTGGAACTGGGCTAAGGCTGCCTGCTTTGTGCAGGGCCCAGGGGTCAGTGTTCCCACCAGGTTCACCTTCCAGACACACACAGCCACTTCACTCAGTCACCTGGCCCTCATGGCACCCTGACATAGGGAGTGAGGGTGGTCATAGGAATGGACATGCTCTGATGATGGAGGTGGCACCGGCAGGGGAGGCCACCACTGTGTGGTTGCCGTGGAGCTTGACTTACTGTGAGTCACCCAGCCAGCCCCACATCCTTGCTTGTAGCTTTTCCCAAAAAGCAGGGGCAGAGAAGTGGCCCAGGTAGAGGGCCACTAGGCTTCTTTATCCAGGAGGGGCCAGAGCTGCCCCTTGCTTGCCTATGGCCATTGGTCTTGACCTTGTCTTTTCTTCCTTTGGTACCTGAGGGGATTTGTGTTGGGGTCTCTCCCTGGACAAGAGGACAACATCCTCGGGTACCATCTGCCCAGGCTTCTGTCAACGGGGCTCTTCCACTTCTGACAGGTGGTGACATCTGATGTCCTGCACTCGGCCCGGATCCTTATCCTGCACATGGTTAGTAGAGGGCCTTGTAGTTCTTCAGGGGCCATGGAGAAGGCTGGAAGCATCAGTCCTCGGGGTTAGAAAGTTGTTCTACCATTGTGTGTGTGCAAGGTGTTCCTTGTGCAGATACAGAAGAATCAGAATCGGAATTGATCCAAATGTCCAGAAATAGGGAACTGGCTGAATATAAGCAGTATATCCTCCTGGTGGAATGTTAGACAATGATTTAAAAGTCCAGCTGGGGTGTCTGGGTGGCTCAGTCGGTTAAGCATCTGACTCATGATTTTGGCTCAGGTCGTGATTGTGAGGTTCATGGAATTGAGCCTTGTATTGGCTCTGCACTGACAGCACAGAGCTTGCTTGGGATTCTCTCTTTCCCTCTCTCTGCCCTTCCTCCACTTGCGTGTGTGCGCGCGCGCATGCTCTGTCTCTCTCAAAATAAATAAATAAACTAAAAAAAAAAAAAATTCCAGCTAACTCTACACATTTACCTGGAAAGAGACTTACTAGCTCTGTGACCTTGGACAAATCACTTGACCCTTTCTTTCTAGGTCTTACCTTCCTCATCTGTAAAATGAAGATGGCAACAGTTTCCACTTTGTGTGGATGTGCTGAGATGATCCATTTAAATGTTAAATGGGGCCTGGCCTGGCTCACTGTGATCATTCAATGGATGTATTTTCATTGTTAAGGGGAAAAGGCCAGCCACACAAGTTTATATAGAATGATCTCAATTTTTTTTTTTAATGTTTACTTATTTTTGAGAGAGAGACAAAGCATGAACAGGGGAGGGGCAGAGGGAGAGGGAGACACAGAAGCTGAAGCAGGCCCCAGGCTCTGAGCTCTCAGCACAGAGCCTGACATGGGGCCCGAATCCACGAACCATGAGATCATGATCTGAGCTGAGGTCGGACACTCAACCAACTGAGCCACCCAGGCGCCCTGATCTCAATTTTATAATTGGAATTTTGTGTGTGTTTTTAAACTTTCTTTAGCCATTCTTTTCCTTTTTTTTTTTTTTAAGATTTTTTTTAAAGGCCTGAAGAGACTGGAAGTTTTATTTATTTTTTAAAGTTTACTTATTTATTTATTTATTTATTTATTTTTTATTTATTTTTGGGACAGAGAGAGACAGAGCATGAACGGGGGAGGGGCAGAGAGAGAGGGAGACAACAGAATCGGAAACAGGCTCCAGGCTCTGAGCCATCAGCCCAGAGCCTGACGCGGGGCTCGAACTCACGGACCGCGAGATCGTGACCTGGCTGAAGTCGGACGCTTAACCGACTGCGCCACCCAGGCGCCCCTACTTATTTATTTTGAGAGAGAGAAAAAAAGAGAGAGAATGAGTTGGGGAGGGACAGAGACAGAGGGAGAGAGAAAGTCCCAAGCAGGCTCCGTGCTGTCAGCACGGAACCTGATATGGGGCTTGAAGTCACAAACAATGAGATCATGACCTGAGCCAAAATCAAGTGTCGGATGCTTAACTGACTGAGCCACCCAGGGGCCCCGAGATCTTTTTTTTTAATTTTTTTTTTAATGTTTATTTATTTTTGAGACAGAGAGAGACAGAACGTGAATGGGGGCGGGTCAGAGAGAGAGGGAGACACAGAATCTGAAGCAGGCTCCAGGCTCTGAGCTGTCAGCACAGAGCCCGATGCGGGGCTCGAACTCACAGACCGTGAGATCATGACCTGAGCCAAAGTCGGACGCTTAACCGACTGAGCCACCCAGGCGCCCCAGCCCCGAGATTTTTTAAAATAATCTCTACACCTAGCGTGAATCTCTAACGTAGATCCTGAGATCAAGAGTCCTGAGATCAAGAGTCGCAGGCTCCACTGACTGAGCCAGCCAGAGACCCTTTTAATTGGAATTTTGATGAAGATGAATGTCAATCCACATGCAAGAAATAATACAGAGAGAGAAGCCTTTGTAAACTTTGCCCATATCCCCCCAGTGGTAACAAATTCAACAGCTATAGTGTAACCACAGTCGGATATTGACATTGATACAATTCCCAAACTTTTCCCCTAGTTTTACTTGTAGTGTGTGTGTGTGTGTGTGTGTGTGTATTAGTTACTGTTGTCTCTCCACCTTCTCATGATCTCATTTAAAAAAATTAAAGAAAAGTCTAAAAGGATGTACCTCAAAATGAGGGCAATGGCTGTCATCCCTGAGGAACTGTTTTCTTTGGGCACATCTGCATTTTCTAATTTTTCACCATAATCATATAATTGAAAACATTTTAAGAAAAAAATAAAACGAGAAAACGCTTTTTAAGTTACTGATTTATTAGGTAGGCTCCATGCCCAACACTCGAACTCACGACTCCGAAATCAAGAGTTGCGTGCTCCACTGACTAAGCCAGCCAGGCACCCCGAGAAAACACATTTTTAAAAGTCTTCTAGGTTGATGGCTTCCTGCCTTTGCACAGCTGATAGGTTGTCCCCAGGCTCTCTGCCCCAAGGGTTCTTTTCCTGTCCGTGCTCCCTCCCTAGGGCCAAGACTTCCCTTTTGACGACTGTGGCAGGGCCTTCACCTGCCTCCCTGTGGAGAACCCCCAGGCTCCCGTGGAGGCTGTGGTCTGCAACCTGGACTGCTTGCTGGACACCATGAGCCATCGGGTAAGGCTGGCCATAACCACAGGGCCTCATCCCAGAGACAGCCACACCCCTCCCACTGCACCAGCAGCTGTACAGTCTGTGCTGGCGCAGACAGGAGATGCCAGGAAGAAAGGCTTTGGAGGTGCCCAGAGTTAGAGCTTCTGAAGGTTAGTCTTGGCCAGATTGGTGGGGAGGTGTGGCCCTCAGAGGACGGGGGAGGGTTGGTATCAGCGCCATGGGTCAGGGGAGGCCCTGTTACCTCGGCAGACAGGGTCTTTCTGGACAGGATGGCTGCTGGAGTGCATAGAACAGGCCAAGACTGGGCTGTGTGGGAGCAGAGGAAGGGTTGGTCCAGGCCACCAGCTGCATTCTGTCTCTCTCCACAGCTGGGCCCAGGCTCCCCACCGGGTGTGTGGGTTTGCAGCACCAACATGCTGCTGTCTGTTCCTCCAAACCCAGGTGAGCCTGAGAAGCCTTGGGACTGCCTTCCCTGGCCACAGCCAGATACCTTTCTTCACTTGGTCTCTGGGCCTGGCCTGATGCCCTGTTCAGAAAGGAAACTGTAGGGTGTGGAGAACGAAGCCCAGACCGAGTTAGGGCTTCCTCTTCTGGGCCTCAGTCTTCTTGGCTGTAGGATGGAGACACCCAGCCCTGCCCCTTCTGCCCTGCAGGGCTCTGTGGAAGAATTTGGGGAGGGGAGGTATTGTCATTCTCCCAGAGGAATTGAATGTCCATTTGGCTTTGGAAACCATATTCCCTTTAGAGTTGTCTGGATGCCCCTGCCCTGTGCTCTTGCCTCCACCTGGTTGGAGACCCCTGTCTTGGGTTGAGGCCCCTGGGGGAACCTCCTAACTGCCCCATTCACAGGGATCAACTGGGACAACTTCCGGGGAGCCAAAGTGATTGCCCTTCCAGGGAACCCGGCCTATGCCCGGAACCATGGCGTTTACCTCACTGACTCCCAGGTAGGGCCCCTGGGGCAGCTGTGTGGGCAGCTTGACCATCTGGGTTGGCCTCCTGGTCCTATGCTTGGGGAATCCTCTCATCCTGGACTTTCTAGCATGGTCTGGATTTGGAGGAGGTCCCCTCTGAACAGCCCTTGTGCTCGTTTAGTCTTTTGCCAAACATGAATTGCACACCGACCCTGTGCTAGGGTCTGTGCTCGAGGCTGTGAAAACATGCAAAGCCTGCCCTCTACCATCAGGGGTGGGAGTCTTCAGTGCTCGTGTCCTTGGGAGCACCCTGGTACCTGTCAGCCTTCCATCCTAGGTTTTCATTTGGAGAACACCTTGCGATGCCCTCCTTGCTGGTCCTTTCTTGCTCCTTTCCCTAACTCTGTTTTCTCCCCACATAGGGCTTCGTTTTGGACATTTACTACCAGGGCACCGAGGCAGAGATACAACGGTGTGCCAGGCCAGATGGGCGGGTGCCACTGGTACAGCTGCCAGACCCACACTAGGGTCTTTGGAGACCTTATGGGACGAGGAAGGGAGGGTTTGCCTATCTGCACTCCTTCTGGAAGATTCTAGGGCAGGCTAGAACCAGGATCTGAGTAAGGTCTAGAACTGGCATTCAGGGGAGCTGGTGGAGCCAGAATCTGAGGCAGGTGTGGCAGAAAGTCTGGAACCAGCCTGTGAGTAATTTCAGGAACACAGTTGGGAGGAAGTCTAGAATCTGATTTGGGGGATCCTTCTAGAATGAAAGGCAAGGATAGGAACATTGGGTAAGGGTCTGGGACTGGACCTTGAGGAAGATGGGGAACTATTTCTCATTCTCTGTCTCTAGTTCAGGGAGGCCTGACAATTGGGGTGGGGGTCCCAGAAGGTGGGTGTTGAGGGGTCCCTTGGTGGGAGCCACTCCCATTAAGCCTGGATCCTGGGTGCTGGAGTGGCCCAAAGACAAAAGACCCTGCCTGGTATGGCAGCCAGCCTTGCTTGGCCCATCTGCATGAGTCCTTCCCAATTCAGGGCCCAGGCTGGCCCCAGAGTCCCACAACCTGACTTGACCTCTCTAGGTCTCAGGGATCGCCTTCTTCTCTGTGGAGACTGCTGAGCACCTCCTGGCCACCCATGTGAGCCCACCCTTGGATGCCTGCACCTACATGGGCTTAGACTCTGGAGCCCGGCCTGTCCAGGTGACTGGGGGTGTGGGCTGGGGACCCCTGGCCTTGGGTAGAGGCCCTGACACTGGCAGCCTGGTGGTCCCTTTTGTCTCTGGGAATGGGACTGCCCCAGCTCAACCTAGGAACCTTCTCAATAGATGTGCTTCCTACCCCTGCCCCAGCTATCTCTCTTTTTCGACATCCTGCTCTGCATGGCCCGGAACGTGAACAGGGAGGACTTCCTGGTGGGGCAGCCTCCAGAGATGGGCCAAGGTGACATGGACATTGGAAGTTACCTGCGGGGTGCCCGGGCTGAACTGTGGAAGGAGCTTCGTGACCAGCCCCTCACCATGGGTGGGTACTACCTCTTGGCTCTCTGGGGAGACCATGGGAGTGAGGACCCCCCCAGGATGAGGCAGCTGCCTGCCTGGCCCCCAGGCTTCTGGACCATGCAGGCCTAGTGCATGCCAGACAATTAACCCTCTCCGAATCCAGAGCCTGTAGCCCTCTTCCCTTCTTCCTTTGTCTTGTTCCTGGGCTCCAGTTCCAGTCTTTCTACTTTCTAGCTGTGTGACTTGGACAGGTTGCTGAGCCTCTCTGGATCTCAGCCTCCCCATCGGCACAATGGGCTCATTGCCATGCCTGCCTTCCCCTGGCCTGGTTAAGAGGTGTCTTCGGTGGGAGGCCTGGCCTGGCATCAGAGCTGCAGCAGGCATGGGGTTGGGGTCGGTACTTGTATCTTTACAGCTTATGTCCCTGATGGCAGCTACAGCTACATGACCAGCTCGGCCAGTGAGTTCTTACACAGCCTCACATTCCCAGGGGCTCCCAGGGCCCAGGTAGTGCACTCCCAGGTGGAGGTAAGACCTGCCTGGAGGGAGGGCCAGCAGAAGTGCCTGCTGGGTGCCTGTGGACAGGTGGGATGGGGGCTCCAGGAAAGGGAAGGAATAGTCCATCCTTGGAATAGAGTAGGTGTAGGTGTTATTATCCCCATTTCACACATGAGGCACTGGAGGCTCAGAGAGGTTAAGTAGCTTGCTTAAAGCCACAGAGCCAGTAAGTGGTCATTTCAGGATTCTACATGCAGGTCTGCCTGAGAAACTAGAGAAGACTCCCTTCATGCTTTTCTGTGGGGTCTGCTGGGGGATAAGAACATTTGAGGTGATGGGCCTGGGTCGTTCCCATGGGCTGAGAAAAGTAGCAGGGAGAGCTCATAGGTGGCCCTCAGGGTGGCAGGGATAGGGGTAGCTACACAGATGGGAGAGGTTTCCTGGGAGAGCTGTCATTTGGTGGGACCTCTGTTACTGTGTTCAGATTTGTACTGGAGGAGAACACAGGCAGAGCACGCTGCTAGGGGAGCTTCTGGAAGAGCGGCGTGACAAGAGGGGATGGGAGTTGGCCTGAGGCTGGGGTCAGGGCAGAGGGATGTGCCTGGCTGTCAGGGCACAGGGAGCAGCAGGCATTCTGGCTGGGGCCTTGGCTGTGGGGGAGCCTGGGTCCTGGGCCCTCACAACATTCTGCTTGGCTTCCCAGGAGCCACAGCTCCTGGGTGCCAAGAGCTCCGTGGTCAGCTGCCTGCTGGAAGGCCCTGTCCAACTGGGTCCTGGGAGTGTCCTGCAGCACTGCCATCTTCAGGTGAGGCCAGGGGCAAGCAGGAGGGCAGCGCTCCAGGGGCCAGGGTCCTGTGTGTGTGTGTGTGTGTGTGTGTGTGTGTGTGTGTATGTGTGTGTATGTGTGTGTGTGTGAGTGTGTGTAGGTACTTAAGGCTGTGCTAGGATGCATACCTTTTCTCCTATCAGGGCCCTGTTCATATCGGCACTGGCTGCTTGGTGAGTGGCCTGGACACGGCCCAGTGCAAGGCACTGCACGGCTTGGAGCTGCATGACCTCGTCCTGCAGGGACACCACGTGCGGCTGCACGGCACCCCCAGCCGTGTCTTCACCCTCGTTGGCCGTCTGGACAGCTGGGAGGTTAGGTGTCCACCCTGCCTCCCCGAGGGTTCCAGCCCATCTCCTGCAAGTCTCCCTGAACACTGGCCTGAGGGATAGGTGGTGAGGAGGGTGCAGCCAGTTGTCTCAACAGGCCTTCACCACCCTCCTTGTCTGCTCTATGTGGTGGGCTTGGTGGGGTGGCCCGTGTTATAGGCCAGACACTGAGGCACAGAGAGGGTGGTGACCCACCTTGGACCTCAGAGCTGGTTATGATGGATTGGGCCGAGTGCCAGGCACCTGGGCAGGAACATCAAGGCTCCAGGGCTTGACGCTGGTGTCTCAGAATTTCCTTGCATATGTGCTCGTCACTCTTGCTATCCCCTCTGGCCTCAGTGTCCCTAACCCCCTTCCTGCCTCCTCCTCTTCCCCCAGAGACAGGGGACAGGAACGTATCTTAACATGTCCTGGAGTGAATTCTTCGAGAAGACAGGCGTTCGGTAAGGTTAACGGCCCAGATGGGACTCTACAGGCCTAGGCAGCTAGGGCAGGGCATCTGCTTCTCTGAGGCTCACCCCTGCCCTCGCTCCTGCCCCAGAGCAGCACCCGGCCCCCTAACCATCCCTGGGCTCCAAGGTAGTTTTGGGCAGCCTGATTTGTCCCACCATCTTTCTGAGCAACTACAGATTGCTGGCTATACTCAGGGTTTGGGATTTTGTCCAGTGGCCTGGGAAAAGAGGCAAGGCAGCCGGGCCTCTCTCTCTGAGCTGCACACTTGTGCTGCCTCTGGAGGAGTCTGTCCTGTCACCATGAATGAGCCAGCCCCCAGCTGACAGTCAGTCAGGGCTTGGTGATCAGGCAGGAGCCCTTGCTTCCCCCCTGCTAATATGTCTTTCCCCCACATCAGAGACTGGGATCTGTGGGACCCAGACACGCCCCCTGCGGAGCGTTGCCTTCTTAGTGCCCGCCTCTTTCCCGTGCTCCACCCCTTGAGGGCCCTGGGACCCCGGGACATGCTGTGGATGCTGGACCCCCAGGAGGATAGGGGCAAGGCCCTGCGGGCCTGGCGAGCCTGCTGGCGTCTGTCCTGGGAGCAGCTGCAGCCGTGCCTGGACCGGGCTGCCACACTGGCCTCCCGCCGGGACCTGTTCTTCCGCCAGGCCCTGCATAAGGCGAGGCATGTGCTGGAGGCTCGGCAGGACCTCAGCCTGTGCCCGCTGATCCGGGCCGCTGTCCGAGAGGGCTGTCCTGGGCCCCTGCTAGCCACGCTGGACCAGGGTGAGTGTGCTGGAAAGCCAGTCCCAGCGTCACCTGCCCTACCTGCCCTCTGGATCATCAACCTGAGGGTACTAGGGAGCTGTGAGACTTCAAAGTGGGGGAGAGACACAGTGGAGTGTACTTGTAAGTTTGGGGGGAAGTTTCCTCCCCATCAGTGGGGAGTTTGGTGAGAGGCTGAGGCTTGGGGCTGAGCCTCTGGGTCCTATGAGCATCAGCAAACCCAGCAAACTTTGCACTGGGTTGGGATGTGGTTGGCTCTACCCAGAGGCCCAGGCACACTGGCTGGGGGCTCAGCTGTAGCCTGCTAGGCAACACCTCATTAGCCCCATTGAAGCTGGTTGATGGTGGGGCTGAGACCGAACCCGGGTGGTTTGACCCTGAAGCCTGAGCTCCTAACCACTGTGGACATCCTGGGTGAGGGGGTGAAGAGGGGGCTGGGGCTGATAGGTTGAGAAGAACCTTGCTTGGCGGAGGAGCAGGGAACATTCATAGGCAAGAATATATCTTGGGTCCAGGTGAAGAGGTGTGAAGGACCTGGAGTGTTTGGGGGACTGCTGAGTAGTCTCTGGGGGCAGAGGGCCCTGGGGGCAGGCCCCCTCCCCTGCCACCCTGACTCCTGGCCGCTCAGTTGCAGCCGGTGCGGAAGACCCTGGGGTGGCGGCCCGGGCTCTCGCCTGTGTGGCGGATGTACTGGGCTGCATGGCAGAGGGCCAGGGAGGCTTACGGAGCGGTCCAGCCGCCAATCCCGAGTGGATGCAGCCCTTCTTATATCTGGAGTGTGGAGACCTGGCGGCCGGCGTGCAGGCACTTGCCCAGGAGCGGGACAAGTGGCTGAGCAGGTGGGTGCTCAAAACTTTTGGAGAAGCCATCCTTGGAGGTGGAAACCCACGGAGAGGTAGGCCCCTCTCACCACGGTGACCTAGGGCAGTCAGGTCCCCAAACCCAGGCAGTCCACCCCCAGCTTGGGGTTCCACGCCACCGTCTCTCCCATCCCTCTTGGCAGGCCAGCGTTGCTAGTGCGAGCTGCCCGCCACTACGAGGGAGCTGGGCAGATTCTGATCCGCCAGGCTGTGATGTCAGCCCAGCACTTTGTCTCCATGGAGCCAGTGGAGCCGCCAGCACCTGGGCGGTGGGTGGTGGCTGAGTGCCCTGCTCGCGTGGATTTCTCTGGTGAGCCCCTTGTGGCGTGGTGGGGTGAGGGTAGCCACCCCAGGGCTGGGCTGGCTGCCCTGTGACTAACTTGGTCTTGTCTAACTGCTGAAGGTGGCTGGAGTGACACGCCACCCCTTGCCTATGAGCTTGGTGGGGCAGTGCTGGGTCTGGCTGTGCGAGTGGATGGTCGCCGGCCCATCGGGGCCAGGGCACGCCGCATCCCAGAGCCTGAGCTGTGGCTGGCAGTGGGGCCTCAGCAGGACAAGATGACCATGAAGACAGTGTGCCGGAACCTAGATGACCTGCAGGATTACTGCCAGCCCCATGCCCCAGGTCAGGGCACCTGTGACATCTGCAGGTGGGAATGGCACGCATGGCCAGCTGAGGGATGGGGGCAGAACCTTGGAGACCCTGCAGGCCATGGAGGCCTGTCCTGAGGGTGAGCCAGTCTGGTGGAGGAGCCCTGAAGTCATCCTGCCCGGGTACATGCAGGCCCAAGGAGGTAGGGCTGGCACATTTGCCTGTGCTGGGGGGACCAGAGGCCCTTTTATGGCTTGGAGATAGGGCCTCCAATACTTCTGGGGTTTTATCTCCCAGTGAGCCCCGTGCTAGGCTGGGCAACAGTGGACGTAGTTTGGGGTATCTGCTTCTACCCTTGAAGACCAAATTCCTTGCTGGTCCTTCCACAGGGGCTCTGCTGAAGGCAACCTTCATCTGTGCGGGGATCGTGCATGTTGGCTCCAAGCTTTCCCTGAGAGAGCAGCTGCTGCACACCTTTGGGGGTGGCTTCGAGCTGCATACCTGGTCTGAGCTGCCCCATGGCTCCGGTCTCGGTGGGTGGGCCCTGTCTCCCTGCTGCCCACCAGTCGCATCCCTAACCTCCAGCCTCGCCTCGGGTCCCCTCCCTGGCCTCTGCCCAGCTGAGGAGTGAGCTGGGCAGAGCTGTTTCATGTCTGGCGCTTTCCTCTGCACCCTGCAGGCACTAGCAGCATCCTGGCAGGCGCAGCCCTGGCTGCCTTGCAGAGGGTCGCGGGCCGGGTAGTGGGCACAGAGGCCCTGATCCATGCAGTGCTGCACCTGGAACAGGTGCTCACCACAGGTATGGGACTGCCCTGGGGCAGGAGGGAAGTCACGGACATTTTCCCAAGGGCTTCCAGGGTCTCCTGGGACTTGCAGACAGCCACGTATACATATGCGTGGTCAAAGCTTCCTTAAAGTTGGTTAGAGCTTCCTTCTTACCACTCTGACCCTTTCTGGTGGTTTTCAACTTCAAATGTTTCTATCTCTAAGGACCTGATGCTTTAGGAGTACCTACTAAGTGCTAGATTCTGTGCTGCACCTTTCATGTGTTTTATTAGGTACCCGTTATACCAGGTGCTATTTCTCATGATTCTGTCCCCACCTAGGGCTGTCCCTCAGGGTGAGGCTGGGCAGAGGTGGATTTGGAATAGGGGACAGGACTTTTAGCTTGCCTTCTGGCAACTTGCCCTGCCCATGGGCTGTGGTCCTTTGTGACCCCCCCCCCCCCCCCACCATATGGCTGTGATCATAATAGAATGCTACTAACACCTTCCACCTCTGCACCACCGTGGCCCTTTGGAATCCATGCACAATGGAGAGCAGCTAGTTTGTCTGACTCCAGATCCTAGGGTGCTCTGGTCACCTCAGGATGCAGGGCCTTATCCACAGGACGCTAGGAAGGAAGCTGCCGCAAGGACAGATAGATGCCTGATGATGGTATCTTCTCTGGTCACTTTGTAGCCCAGCCTCCTCCTTTTGTTGCCCTGATTCACATCACATAATGGGTAGTCATTAGCAAAAAGGGCAGCCTGTTAACTTTCCTTTTGAGGTGTAGCATTCAAATCCTTCATTTGGTCAATTGAAGGAGGCTCAGCCCCATTGTTGAGTTCCAGGGAGTCAGCTGATCAGAGTATCCACTCTGTGTTGGGCCTTGGGGATAAAATGAGCAAAAACAGGGTCTTTGCCCTCAGAAGGCATATGTCTGTTGGAGACAGGCCTTAATAACCACTCACATGAATGTATAATCACAAGCTGTGCCAAGTGCTCTGACGGAGAGGGGTGCAGGTAAGGGTTCTTGACATTTGGGGCCTGATACCTAAAGTTCCAGATGCCCCCTGCCATTGGCAATTTGTACTTTAAATCCTTGTAGGCCCCAGGTATGAAAGGCCTATCCCAGAATTATCTCAAGTTGTGACACTTTTGTATAGCTGCAAGAGGAAGAGATCCATACCTTTCATTCCTAAAGCAAGATGTGAACAAGCTCTTTCAATTTCAATAAGAGATGCTAAAAAGCTTTCCAACATCAACACCCTTTATTAGAAAAGACAGGGTGCAGGGAACCGTTAAGCTTCAGGGGAAGTCCCATGTTATCTCTCCTTGAGGGGAGCAGTTTACTGTTAGGTCTTATCCTTTGATATGGTTTACCCCAATTCCAGTTACACAGTAGGTCTGCACCCAAAGTCAGGCGTTGTGTTTCAAGCTTGGCTCCGTAACGCTTTCCACTTGCTGGGCTCGTCCTGTTCTGAAGGCTGGGGGCAGAAGCTGCACAGCTCACCTGGCTCAGCCTGGGTCGGGAGAAGCGGGCTTCCCATGCTGGTCCTTGCCAGGGGTGCAGGACTGGGAGCCTGGGCTGGGAGAGAGAAGTTGGGACAGATAGGCTCCAAAAGTGATGGGACCCTGGGCTTGCAGGAGGTGGCTGGCAGGACCAAGTGGGTGGCCTCGTGCCTGGCATCAAGGTGGGGCGCTCTCGGGCTCAGCTGCCACTGAAGGTGGAGGTGGAAGAGATCACTGTGCCTGAGGGCTTCCTCCGGAAGCTCAATGACCACCTGCTCCTGGTATACACTGGCAAGACACGCCTGGCCCGGAATCTGCTGCAGGTGAGCCCTGGCCTCAGGAGGAAGGTGAGAGGCAAATGGCTCAGCTGGGCTCAGATCCTCATTGCATTCCTCCTGCCCCATCTGCAGGATGTGCTGAGGAGCTGGTATGCCCGGCTGCCTGCCGTCGTGCAGAATGCCCACAGCCTGGTGCGGCACACCGAGGAGTGTGCAAAAGCCTTCCGCCAAGGTGAGGTGCTTCTTGCCTGGAGCTCAGGGCATCAGGAATGAGTACCTTGTTGCCTGTGGGTCTGAGGCCAGGAGCCTTTGCAGGCCTGGCCCGGACCCCGTGTAGGACGCCCCTGGGGGCAGAAGCCTACTGTCTGCCCTCCACAGGGTCTCACACTTAGGTGGGTGGGAGTCCTTTCTCAGGATAACACTTGCATCATGAGGGAGGCCTCCAGCCCCACCTACCAGGAAGCAGACTGGGGCGGAGGCTCAGCCTGTTGAGTTCTGGGGAGTCAGCTGATCAGGGTTCCATGTCTGTGTCTACATGATTGAACACTGTACTGGGCACTATGCCAGCTGCTCTATGCACTTTAGTCCTCAACCCTTGAGGTGGGCTTTATCACTCCTATTTCCAGCCAGCACTGGACCTAGGTTTTTCACCAGGACACTGGTTAAATAGTGCTTCTTGGCACATCATTCAGTCCAGAAATAGGTGTTGAATATTCCAGCTCAGGCACACCACTCCCTTCTCTGCCCCCACCCAGGGAGCCTGCCTCTGCTGGGCCAGTGCCTGACCACGTACTGGGAGCAAAAGAAGCTCATGGCTCCAGGCTGTGAGCCCCTGGCTGTGCGGCGTATGATGGATGTCTTGGCCCCCCACGTGCATGGCCAGAGCCTGGCAGGGGCAGGTGGTGGAGGCTTTCTGTATCTGTTGACCAAGGAGCCACAGCAAAAGGAGGCTCTGGAGGCTGTGCTGGCCAAGACTGAGGTACCTGGTGGTGCTGGGGGTGGTGATTGGTGGGGGACAGGAGCCCTCAGTGTGTCTCACCACTAAGCAGGGGCTACAACTGCAAGTCTCCCTGATCGCTTGCAGCACGAGACGTGGCCTGAGACTTGCCCAGAACCCTCTAAACACCTGTCCTTTGCTCCCAGGGCCTCGGGAACTACAGCGTCCACCTGGTAGAAGTGGACACTCAGGGCCTGAGCCTGCAGCTGCTGGGGAGTGAGACCTCAACCTGATGCCCCTTCCCAGGTTTGTCCTTCTGTAAGAGGAGAAAACCTGGAGCTGCAGCAGCCTCTCCCTTCTTTCCTCCATGGGAATGTCAGCCTTCTACTCTATGCCCACCCCTTTGTGAACCTGCTCCCAAAGGAAACCAGCCAACGTGAGCTTGGGCCCAGCCCCTTCTGGAGTTTGGTGAAACTGGTGGTGCCTGGGAATAGGACTGTACCTCCTGGTTGACTGTGGCCTAGGCTTGTCCTCTGGACATAGGAAAGTCTCAAGCATAGTGTCCAATGTGGCCTTTACAAATCCATGGCCAGCCTTGGCCTTCTCACTCTCCATGAGGGCCTGGGAAAAGGAGGACAACCAGCTTTAGCACATGGCTGGGGTCCCCTGGTAAGGCCAATCCTGAAGAGGCTCTTTGAGGCATTTCCTGTGGCCTTCCATGGAGGTCTGGCTTCTGTCTGAAAAGAGCCTTCCTGTTCCACACTCACTCCCAGGCTGATTTGATGGGGGAGTGGGAACAGGGGTGGGGGTCTCTACTCTTGTTTGTGGTCATGAGCCAGTGCAAGTCACTGCTAATAGAGGCCTTAACTATTAACACTATGGACTATGCCACATGACCCAGTGTCTATGGACATTTGATTTCCAAAATTACAACCTTCTTGGAATAAATTCACTCTGTCCTTCAAGGTTGTCCTCATAAAGCTTTTTCTTTGATCCTGTGAGGGGCAGTTCCCACTTGCCTTGGCACTGTGGGAAACCCCCTGGGACAATCCAGCTTCTGGTGCTGAAGGCCCAAGGAGGGGATGAGGGTCCAAGATTAGATGAGGTGCCTGCTTTCATGTGGGTACTGACTGGCTGTGCGCCACTCTGGGTGCGGGAGGAGGCTGAGGCTTTAGGCTTTTGTCTGCACATTTCAGTGCAACTGGTAGACCTGTCTTGCCCTATAGCATCTAACCCTCCCTGGAAATAGCACACTGGCATTATCACCAAGGAGTGTCTTTATTCAGCATGAGCATAAACATCATAGCCTCTCCTTGGGAGTAAACCTAATTCCCCAGGTCCCCAGATATACCCAAGTCCTTTAGGGCTGGCATGGAGGCAGCTCGTTTGCTGTAGTGTCTAAGGATGATAGAATGACCACCCGTGCAGAAGGTTGGCCTGCTTTGGCTTTCCCATGTAGGTAAGAGCCCAGGGGGATTCATTTCTCCTGGTGGGGAGAGACTGCCTGCAAAGCACCACCAAGACAGGTCTGAGTGCAGACAGCAGAGTGAATTGAGCCTTGTTTCCTGCTGCCCGCAGTGGAACAGTCAGGCTGTCAGAGCTCCTCAAGCCAGACATCCTTGCTCAGCTTCTTGGCTGTGGCCACTCAGGGAATGGGCCCTGAAGTATGACGGACCAGGTGGGCTCCCCCTGGCAGCTACAGACGCAGCCTTTTGATGTCCTCGCTGCGGAAGTCCATGCGCAGAGCCAGCACCTGGCGTACTTCAGCAGGGGTGAGGCGCCATGTCAGTGGGCCAGAGTTGGCACCCCAGTAATCTAGGATCTCAGTGACCTGTGGGGAAGAACACAGAAAGTCAGCAATGAGAGGCTATCCTGAGAGAAGGCCTTGGGCTCCACCAGAGACAGAGCAGGGGTGCCTAGGAAGAAGGTGCTCTGCAGGGCTGGACTGATGGTGGAGGCTTGGTGTGAAGAGGTAGAGAGGGATCCAGATTTTGTTTCTGCCTCTTCCCAGTCACCTATCCCTTGCTAGGCCCGGAGAGCTGCACATACCCGCTCCAGATTGAGGATTGTGGCCATCTGGGAGAGCCGGGCAAACTTGTCTCGGATGGTCCAGGTGGTCACTGTGGTAAGGTAGGCAATGAGTGACCTCAGCTCCTTATCAAACTGCAGACCGCCCAACTGCAAGGGAACGCAAGCTCACTCAGTGTTCAAGGTCTGGCCCTCCAGCCACATGGAACCTGCCCCTAGTTTTCCTCAGTGATGGGCTGCAAGGCAGCTGGACCTCATGTGATGCCTCAGTCAGCTCCAAGGCCTCAGAAGCCAGGGAAGGTTCGGGTCTGGATATGCAGGGCTTGTGGACGGCAGACAGAGGGAATGCAAGTCCTAGGGTGGCAGGACTTGTCTTCCTCAGAAGAAAAACAACAGAGCTGGGGACCTGTGCTTGCTGGACCTTACCCGGTTAAAGGTGGATTTCAGCACCACTCTCTCCAACTCGACGGCAACAAGGCTGGTCATGAGGCTGGTCAGGCTGTCATAGATGACTGGGGACAGGCTTGCCTGCACACAGAGGCTAGACATTAGTGGGAGTCCTACCTAAGCCGCTCTGCCTATATAGGACTCTTCAGTAGGGGGAGGGGGGCACAGTTACAGGAGGCCATCGGGGAGTGTGTCTACAGGCCGGGGCTTGGAAGAGTGTTCAGAGTTCCCAGTAGGAGTGTGATGAGAAGACAAAGGCTGTCGATTTGGGCAGAGGTGGGTAATTCCATAACCTGGTCCCTAGAGCCTCTGCTCACCTTGAACTCTGCCATTTGTTGCTCCAGGTTAAGGATGAACTGTTGTACCCAAGGATCATTTGCCTCATAGTCATTGAATTCTTCCTGTTGTCAAGAAACAAGCTGGGTCACTGGGGGCCTCTCCAAAAAGTACCATGCACCCCACCCTGCTTTCACCCCTTTAGGAAAACAGAGGAAGAGGTCTTGTAGCTTCTGACTCATTCAGCTAAAAAGCAGCATGGACGCCCAAGCCAGCATATACTGTTGCTACTGCTTTATCATACTTCTGACCAGCAAATGGCTCTGGGCTGCAGCAGTGGTCCACACAACATGGTAAAGCTCCTGGCATTTTGTTTCCTTTTGCATCTTGTGTTCTACAGGAATGACATCATTAGGCTAGAAAATAAAGCTCCGAAGTCTATCGTAGGTGGGACAGAAAGCCTCAATAAAAGAGGACATATCAGGTCATGGCAAACTCCCTTTAGGTGTCTTTCAGAGCCCTTCTAAGTGCAGGAATAACCTGCTTACTGGGAAGAACCTAGTCTTTGAGGGTGAGGGAAGTGGGCCAGAGAAGCATGTAAGGTCTGGTCTGTTGAGACAGCTCTGCTGCCCTCCAGCTGGGGGTTGGGAGAATGAGGGGTAATCCTGGGCATGATGGCTGACCTCCTCGATGTTGTGGGAGACAGATAAGAAGGTGTTGATCCAAGGCTGCACCTGTGGCTTGATGGCTGTGCTGTTTAACTCCGTCAGCCCTTCCTGCGGGACAAGGCAGAGATGCGTCAGTCACAAAAGGCACATGTACCTACCCCTTCCCTTCTGCTCCATCCATCCCTTGACCACCAGGGCACTCTTCCAGTTCGCGGGCTTTCCAGCGGGCCTGTCCAAAGTCTAAAAGAGATAATGCTAATAAAAGAGGTCAGAAACAACATGTTCATTTCCAGATCTGTGCCAATTCAGGTCCAGGTCATGGGACTGGTTTGGCAAACTCAACAGAAGAGACTTCTGAGTGCCTGGTACTAGGCAGCACCTTTGGTTAAGGCCAAGCAGTGGGTCCAAGTAACCAAGTGGTTCCATTTCCTCTGAGCACCTTTCTGGGCTCTTGGCACTGTGGGGGCCAAGTGGAGACTCAAGAGGACCAGAATGCTGGCTTGTCGGCATGACAATGGCTGAAAAATCTTCAGTCTTCAAGAGACTCACATGAGTTCAGTTTCTTGCATGCTACTCTCTCATTCCTCCTTGTTTCTTTATATATATGGAGCCCATAATAAACCAGTAACAATATGCTCAGAGCAACACTCAGGCACAGGATTCAGTCAGCAACTGATCCTGGGGCTTACCTGCAAGAGGTCTCGGAATTTGTTGGACACGGCAGCCAAGTCAGAAAGGCAGCTGTCAAATTTGGCCTGGGCCTGCTCCCCTCCAATGCCCTGGCTGAATAGCTTGGTGCAGTCACTCTAGGAGAGAACACCTAGCTATCAGGCTTCCCAGCATGGATGGGCCATGTGGGTGCCTGGAGGGTGAAGAGGATGCCCCATGTACAACCAGCCATTTCTCCAACTTCAGCTTTCTCTAAGAGCAGCTATGGTTGATCCTAGGCAACAGTCCTCGAGAGGTTGCAGAAAACAAGTGGCTAGCCACTTGACTCCCATTTCCCCCTTGGTAATATGAGAGTATTGGTAACAGGGGGTGTGAATAAGAAACACAAAAACCAGAAGATTTTTCATACCTTTAGAGTCAGACATTCCTAGCTTCAAATCCTGGCTTAGCTACATATTGACTGAGTGACCTTGGTCAAGTGATTTAAAGCTTCTGAGCTTCAATTTCCCTGTTTAAAAAGTGGGAACACAAATCCTTGTCCCCATGGTAGTTGGAAGAGTTGAATGCACAAAGTGCTTAGCTCAGTTCCTGTCAAGTAGTAGACACTAAGGAGATGCTAGCTTTTATTATAGGTTCTGTTTTTTAAATAACTTGGTCTGGCTGCCCAAGGGAGATCATCATGATCACAGCTAAGATTTAAATGCTTACTGTATGCCAGGCCCTGTTTAAAGCATTTAACTTTTATTAATTAAAGTACCTATCTTATGAAGTAGGTACTATTACTATCCCTTTGTATAGATGAGGAAACCGAGACACAGAAAAGTTAATAATTTATCTAACACCACACAACAATTAAGTCATGGAGCTAGGATTCAAGCTGGGATTCTGGCTCCAGAGTTCCTGTTCCCAATCCCCACACGATAGCCTAGGAGTAGAGAATGCACAGGGGGAGCTGCTTGAAACTCACCACGTTTTGGTTTGCCAGGAACTGCCTGAATTTCTTGTAGTCTCCTCAGAGGTTTGTGCTGTTTTGGCCACAGCAGGAGGAGCAGTGTGGAAGAGTTGCAAAGGGACTGATACAGCAGGCAGAAGCCCTCAGTTACACAGCAGCTACAGTATACACTATCTTTACCTAGCCTTTTAAACTCATCTGTAAAATGGACATCACACCACCTGACCTATCTCAAAGGGCTGCTAGTGGGATTCAGAAAGAATACCTGCAAATGCAAATCTAAGTTGGGTAGAATTTATGGCAATTGTTTTTTCAGCTCTTTGCTATCCTTTTTTTACTTGGCTAATTCCACCGGCTCAGTTCTCAATTTCTAACATTTCCCAAAATATTCCTTCAAAATCCAATATTCGAACGTAAAGGATAAAGTCTGGAATACAATCTAAGGTGACATGACTTAACAATAACAGCCACTCTGCTGAACACATACCATGTGACAGATCCTGTGCTTTTGGTACTTTGTAAGTAGCACTCTTACTTTATTCCATTTTAAGGCCTTTCTGGTGTAGGTTCCTCATCTGGTCCGGTTTTCAGTACTACTGTAAACTCCCACCTGACTGCTCTCCCTGCACCTCCTTTAGGAAGCCCGCCAGTTACAAGGCCTTCTCCCCCTGTGCTGGGTCCTGGCCTCTGCAGGCTGCTCAGCCCTAGAGCTGCCACTTATCATCAGCCTGTGCCTCTGCAGCACTGTATCTTCCTTGAAATAAGGGTCTGCTGAGGCAGCAGGACCCCGGCTTCCCTCCTCTCCCAGAGGCAGAGTTTGAGACTGGGGCAGAGTTGGGCTCTTCGTTTTCTAACACTTAACAAAGTGATTGCTCCATGCTGCTATTTATAACTGTTAATACAATTATGAACTACCACCGCATGCGTCTCACATAGCTCATGTTTTATATTACTACATTCACTTTTTACAACTCTGTGAGGCAGAGATCATTCTTCCTGTTTATACATGAAGATGCTGAGGCTCAGGGAGGTAGAGAACTTGCCTCATGCCACACAGCTGGTCAGTGGTCCAGCAGAGACATGAACTTAGGGGGATCTGACTTCTAAGCCCAATCAATTTCCAACACACTATGCAGCCTTCCTTTAAAAAAATGGTAACTGGGGCGCCTGGGTGGCTCAGTCGGTTAAGCGGCCGACTTCAGCTCAGGTCACGATCTCGCGGTCCGTGAGTTCGAGCCCCACGTCGGGCTCTGGGCTGATGGCTCGGAGCCTGGAGCCTGCTTCCGATTCTGTGTCTCCCTCTCTCTCTGCCCCTCCCCCGTCCATGCTCTGTCTTTCTGTCTCAAAAATAAATAAAACGTTAAAAAAAAAAATTTAAAAAAAAGGTAACTGCAACAGCTTTGTACAGGGTTTGGCAAACCCTATTTCATCTTAATTTCCTAACATTTTTTTGAGGACTTTATCATTTTTTTAAGTGCTTTCAACCCTTTTTTAGTTAGGCCCCCCAGTAAACCCTAATTAGGGCAGGAAGAAGATCTGTTTTGTAGATGAGAGTCCCCAAGCTCAGGGAGCTAAGGGACTTATCTGAGGTCACAGGCCAAGTATGTGCCACAAGTGCTAATTTAAATCCTCATCTTCCAGCTTGTGGGTCAGAGGTCCTCCCATGTTGATCCCCTCGAGTGCTCTAAAGGAAGGCTGGCTCAATGCCAGCGAATGCACAGGCCCTACCAGAACAAGCGCGTAGGAACCCCTCTCACAGGGAGGCCTGGAGAAGCTGCAGCTACTGAAAACTCATAGGCTATTTTCTTCATACCTCCAGAGTCTTCTTCAATGTGGAGATGTTCTCACTGCAGACTTCCACGTTGTTCAGGGTCACCTGGGAGGTAAGGACAGAGAATGTGACCCACTGCTCACTGGTGTTTGTACCCACTCCAGTGCCAGACTGGCTGACAGCTGTAATCTTGAGGCCCAGAGGAGGGCTAAGGAACACCCACAGCAATGGCATCAGGTATGGTGCTCAGGTCTTGGATTGGGCAGAATAGTGAACCGGGCTCGCCCTTTCTCCTGTGCCTGACATTAAGGCAGGAGAGTCATCTGATCTTAGGGGTAGTGACCCAAGGTTTCAGATCTTTTTGCTCCATGTTTTGGCACACAGATCTGGGAGAAGTCCTGTGACTTAAAGCCCAGGTCAGTGAGGCAAAGACTGACATTCATTTAAGAAATGCTTCCTGGGGCGCCTGGGTGGCTCAGTCAGTTAAGTGTCTGACTTTGGCTCAGGTCATGACCTCATGGTTTCTGAGTTCGAGCCCTGCGTCAGGCTCTGTGCTGACAAGCTCGGAGCCTGGAGCCTGCTTCAGATTCTGCGTCTCCTTCTCTCTCTGCCTCTCCCTGGCTCACATCTGTCTCTGTCTCTCTCAAAGATAAGTAAAGATTAAAAAAAATTAAAAAAAAAATGCTTCCTGAAATCCACCCTCTCATAGGGTCCACAATTCCAGAAGGGAAGTCAGGTAAGAAATATCAGATAAAGATAAACACCATGCAGAAAAATAAAGCAGGGTGAGTGGACAGAAAGTGAAAGGCCACAGAGCTAAAGCCAGGAATAGAGTCAGGTCTCCCTCCTCTCAGCCAAGAGCTCCTTCTTTCATAACTCTATTGCCTTATTAGCTTGATACAGAAATACCAATCATAAAAAGCAGCATGTGACAAAAGTGATGATGAAGGCACCAATTGCTATGGTCATTTAGAGGAAAGAAACATTTTGCTCTAAGGCATTCAAGGAAAGCTCCATGGCTGAATTGTAACTGAGATGAACTTTATTCAGATCAAAAAGTCTGGAGTAATTCTGACAGATGAGGGTGAGTACATTTCTCCACTCCTATCAGTCTTTCTATAGAGCACTGTCCTGTTTGCTATTTTCTTAATGGTATTTAGGATTATCCAGTATCATTTTGTTTGTTTCTTGTTTGCCTTTCCCACTAGAATGAGGGCTCCATGAAGGCAGGGATCTATTCTGTTCTCTTTAGAACTGTATCTTCAGTTTTAACACTACCCAAAAGAACTTTCTTGATGATGGAAATATTCTAAATCTGAACTGTCCAGTATAGTAGCCCCTAGTCATCTATGGCTACTGAGCATTTGAAATGTGGTTAGTGCAACTCAGGAACTGGATTTTTGGTTTAAACTTAAATTTAAATAGCCAACTCTGCCTACTGGCTACCCTATTGGGCAATGTAGCTCCAGAACCTAGAACAGTGCCTGATATATAAAAGTTTCTCAAATAAATATCTGTTGACTGAATGAGTAAATAAATGTGTTCTGAAGAAGGGAGAACATACACAGTTGCAGAGTGGCAGAAAACCCCAAAAAGTATTTGGGAATAAGCAGAGTCAGTACACGGATATGTGCAGAAAAACAGCAAGAGTTTGTAAAGCTGCAGAGGCGAGTGCAGTCAGACTGGGACTTGGGTGCTATGCTCTCCTGTGGACAACGGGTTGGCACTGAGGGTTATGTAAAACAGGTGAATGCCATACGAGCACAGCTGTGGCTTCAGAATACTAAGTATTACTTCTAGAGGCTGTGCAGAGCAGGAATCAGAAAGTATGAGAGGATCATACTGTCTCTGAACTGGTGTGCTGGTGGCATGACCATGAAGGCAGGGATGAGGTAGGGAGGAGCCTATTTTCAAAAAGATGAGTCAGGAACTTCAGGATTTGAGAGTAAAAGAAGAATTCGAGAACCCCAGGGATTGAGACTAGGATGGCCCTCCTGTGTTCCCTAGAGTGCTTCCCTCATCAGTGTCCTGCAGCTAATCGTGAAAGATCATGCTGCTGACAGTGCTGCTAAGGCCGCTTCCATCGGGGAGGGATAAGACTTAAAGCCTTTCATTAGCATGCCACAACACAAGGCTGCTAACATCACAAGCTTCCAGAGAAATAAGTGTACTGTGATGACAGCTCAAGGATGAGGGCCACAACTTAAATGTTTCCAAAGCATTTAGAGGCATAAGAAAAATCTATCATAAAGGGAAAATGGATTTGGGTTCAAGAGGTATCGATTTCAAAGCTTCCTTGTACTGACAGTCCTTGTAAGCATGGATTCACTGGGCTTATCCCCAGCTCATGGCGAATGATCTGTCAACACCGTTGGGGAATTCATCTTGACAGCCAAATGAATCAAGGTGACATAAGAAATGAGTGCTGCAGTGGGAGCGATGACATTTTAAGTACTTGGCGTCAGGAAAACTAGAAATCTGTCACTAACCATTTAGCATCACCTTTCATGTTGGCCTTATCTTTTGGGCCCTCAAACAATGAAGCTGTGCATGGCAGCCGAGAATGTGCAAAAGCACAGCAGCCAGTGTAATGGGGACTTGCGGGGCCAAGTGGAGGAAAATATCCTGCGCTAGAGGGGTAGGATAAGTGAGGCTCAGAGGCTGTCAACAAACCACCAAGCAAAGATGCAAAGCTAGGAGTCGTTTCTGAGTAGAGAAATGAAAGAATAAAAGTAAGTTCTGTAGAAAATGAAATAACAGAACGCAAACAAAATGAAAAATTTAAGTCAGTTCATGATCAAATGAAGCTGGTTGCCAAACATTTTGGCAAAGGTCTCCAAAGGTGTATTTCAGAGGTAATAATTTCTTGGAGCTGATCCTCTTTTTTGGCAACAACCAGGACATTCCAGATCAACAGAACCCATGCTCAGGGAAAATATTTTCAGTGACAGGAAGTGAGTGAGGCTGCCTAAACAGCAGTCTGAGGACCAGTTCCTATGGGTTTCCTTGCACAGGTAGGTAGTTATTGGTATGTTTAGGCTTCTGTCTCTGAGAACAACAGCTGTTAACACTTTTGGGGTCACAGACCTTTTAAGAATCTGATAAAAGCCAAGGACCCTGTTTCTAGGAAAAAAAAAAGTATACATTTAGCATCCAACCCCAAGGTGTTCAGAGACCCCATCTGTGGACTACTGATGGAGAGCTCTGCTATTGGATGTCTCCTTCAGGCTCTGTACCCCAGGAGCCAAGATGGCTCTGGCCAATGTGGGGGTGGAGCGGAATGCCAAGACAGCACATGCCAGAAAGGGCTGAGCCAGAATACAGCTGTATTCTTTTTGGCTCATCACAAACTGGCTGTTAACCTTGTATAAATCCCTTCATCCTTTCATGTTTCTTTCTTCCCAGCTATCACACACCTGGTAAAACTCACTGCTTCATTTTGTGTCATTCCGGGTAGCTAAGGGCTTTAAAAAAGGTCATCTTTCTAAGGATGTTGAAAGCCTAAGAAGTTTGCTAGGAAAAGAGCCCTGGTAGGTCTAAATGATCAGTCCCCACCCATGTTGTGGGACTGGCCTTACAGAAGTGGTCTGGAAGCTTGGCACAGATATTACAGTTGGCTCTGTAGCAGGTGCAAACCAAGCATGATACTGAGTGGAGCCCCTGAACAGCTTCGTAGTCCTCTTGGGAATGAGCACTTGGGAGAGCTGAGTTGCAAGGTGCCCAGCCTTCTAGGCAAGGAACAGTTCATGTCCTGCGTTGGGCTGCTCAGAAATAGGTCCCGACTTAAGAAATGGTTTCAGAACCTTCTAAGAGGAGCTTTCCTTAAAGAGGAATTTTCCTTCTATACAGACACTGGAGGAAAAGTTTCCCGTTGAAGGCCAATTATACTGTGGCTTAGAGGTCATAGTTTAAACTCTTGAAATAAACCAACCAGCTCCTGACCTAAAGGGCTACCTACCAGGAAGGACAGCTTGGCCTCGTCAGTGCTCTCAATGCCTTTTGTGTCAAATTTGCCTTGCTGGAGGCTGCTGTGCATGATGTTCACAGCACTCGTCACCCCGCGCTGGATGTCCTGTAAGGTGGTGGCCGGGAAGCCCATCCGCAGCTTGTTACACAAAACATCCCTGTGGGTGCAGAATGGCATATAGAGACTGACAGCATTCAATCTGGCTTCCAGGACCACAGGACCAGAGGACCCATGACCCTAACCCAGCAGCATGGCCTGCTCTTTTGGGGGATTAACCAATCCTTGAGACGATAATAGGAAAACTTGAGCATCCAGGGTATGAGAGAGACCCAACAACCCATTAATGGCACTGATGTGACAAGAACATACAGAGAAGACTGGCCAATTCTTTATTCCCTGCGAGGCTCCCAGTTATTAGCATTGAGCTCCAACAGACTCAAGAGGAGGCAGTACAGCTTAGTGAAAGGCAGTACCATACAAGTAGTTAGAGAACAGGTTTGGGGAGTCAGTTCTGGACTCTATTCTATATTCCATCATTTATGAGCTGTATGATCTGAGTCCCAGTTTTCTCATGTAAAAGAGGGCTAATGGTTGTTATCAAGACTGAATAAGAGCAAGAAATTCGAATAGTGCCTGGCCTGTAGCAATGGTAACTATGATTACTTTATTACAACTATTGCCTTCAACTGAGATGCCTATTCTCTTTCCTAGGTCTGAGGGCCAGTAACCCCTCCAATCCAGTCCAGGGAGCACAGACTTGGCCTGTAAGGTATCTGGCTGCTATACAGCTGTCTGAAGTCACGGATATTGTGCTATGGATAGAAGCTCATAGCCTATATAACACTGAACTGGAATCACATGGAAAAAAGGGAAGCTACATAGGCTTAGAAATCAGTCACAACTAGGAGCTTTTTGCTTCCTAGAAAGTAGAAAGGGAGTCAACTGTACCTGAAGTCAGACTCCAGCTCTGTGGTGGCAAGGTTGATCATGGCACAGAGACAGTCGATGCTGGAGCTAGACAGAGCCCGCCCAATGCACTTCTTAACAATGTAGAAGACATCATCCACCATGCTGGATGTCAACTGGCCCTTCTCATAGGTGTCCAGAGCCACAGCCTAACCAAAAGGCAAAGCAGCCAGTAAGAGCTCCAGTTCTGCACACCACTGTTCTAGATAGTTCTGGAACATGCTCTGGCTTTGCTCCCTTTTCTATAGCTTGTCCTTGTTTCTCCCAACATGGCTTACTCTAGTTATATCTTGGTGTCAATTTTTCTTGTCAAAATAGCTTATTTCCCTACTGATGACTATGTTAGGAAATTAAGTACTTAGGGACTTTGCCCTGGGGACATCTGTTAACTGGGATGTAAGACATCAGGAGAGGTCCTTCTTTCCCGAGTTTCCTCACCCACATACCTCAAAGAAGGCAGGGCACAAGTAGGCTCCCTGAGGAGCTAAGCTGTTGTTTTGTGAGCCCTGGAAAACACATCCAGCTGGGTCTTTGGAGAGCATGACAACCCCAAAGATGACCTCTTAACCATACAAAGTGGTACTGCTCAGTCAGCACCCAAGGATATTCTCAAAGCAGGACTAGGAAATGCGACATGCCTTGGCCATTTCTTTCAGCCCGGCTTCTTGGACACGAAGCCCCATTTCCAAGGGATGTGTCCTCTGTCCTACCTTATTGACAGTCTCCCTCATGAAGTACTCCTCCATGGTAATATATAAACCAATTAGCTCTTGCATGGTACAGCTCAATAGGCAGTTATTGAGGAGTTTGTCCAGACACTTCTGGTGCTCTAGGGGACAGCCAAGAAAGAAATACTCACTTTTCTTCCCTAAGTCAAAAATACCAACTGTTTTCATTTTCCCGCATTCCTTTCTAGTCTTTGTTCCCAATCTGTACATAATTTACATAGTTATAATCATGGTACAGATACAATTTTGTATTCTGCTTTAAACCATTTTATCATATACTCCTGAAACTAATGTAACATTGTGTTGTCAACTACACTCAAATACAAAAAATGAAAAAAAGATAATATCATAAATATTTTCACAGTTTCTATATAGCTTATTTTTCTTTTAGCTTATTTTTAATGGCCGTATGATATTTTATCAGGTAGATAGTCCACATTTTAATTTTTTAAATGTTTATTTATTTGGGGGAGAGAGAGAGTGAACACAAGGTGAGGAGGGGGGCAGAGAGAGAGATAGGGAGAGGATCCCAAGCAGGCTCTGTGCTGTCAGAGCAGAACCTGATGTGGGGCTTCATCTCACGAACATGAGATCATGACCTGAACCAAAATCAAGAGTCAGATGCTTAACTGAGCCACCCAGGCACTCCAGTCCACATTTTTTTTTTAATGTTTATGCATTTATTTTTGAAAGAGAAAGAGAGCGAGTGAGTGAAAGCAAGGGGAGGAAGGGCAGAGAGAGAGTGGGAAACAGAATCCCAATCAGGCTCTGAGCTGTGAGCACAGAGCCCAATAAGGGGCTCTAACTCATGAACCATGAGATCATGACTGGAGCCGAAATCAAGAGTTGGCCGCTGCTCAACCAACTGAGTCACCCAGGCTCCCTGCCCCAGTCCATTTTTTAAACTCTATTTTTAGGGGTGCCTGGGTGGCTCAGTTGGTTGAGCGGCCAATTCTTGATTTTAGCTCTAGTCATGATGTCATGGTTCTTGAGTTTTGAGCCCTGAGTAGGATTCCTGGCTGATGGCTTGGATGGAGCCTGCCTGGGATTCTGTCTCCTGCTCTCTCTGCCCCTCCCCCACCCATGCTTGCACTCTCTCTCAAAATAAATTAAAAAAAAAATGAACTCTATTTTTAGACACACAGGATATTTCTAAATGTTTTGTCATTATTAGAGAACATAGTAATTGGAGATTATAGTGAATTTTTTTTTAAGATTTTATTTTTTAAGTAATCTCTACACCCATTGTTGGGCTCAAACTCACAACCCCAAGTTCAAGAGTTGCATGCTCTTCTGACTGAGCCAGCCAGGCGCCCCATGTCACTGATCTAAATTAAACACCAATCCCTAACTCAGAGCTGGTGAGGCAACGTGGTGTAGAGAAAAGATTAGAAGAAAATAATTTAACCATTCTGGGTATTAGCTTTCCTCACCTGTAAAATGAGTAAAAGGCTTCAAAGATCCTGTCCATTCCTTAACATTTAGTTAAGTCTAGCTTTCCTAGTTTGCCCACAGACCTCAGATGCTAAGAAGCCCTAGTTTCTTCCTTGTTAAGAGATCTGTGGCTTAACTATCAGAAAACAGTGCCAATTCTGTCCCAGCCCTCCCAGAAAATATGGGAAACACGTCTTACCTTGCTTTACTTCTTCTGAGGCCATGGAGTCCCCTACCTCAAAATCAGAGCTGATCCTCTTCCTGAGGAAACGTAAATACAGCTCACTGCGGGCATTCATTAGGGTGACCTCAGTCAGGATAGGGTCCAGTTCCCTGAGATACATGGAGCAGAAGGAATAAGCAGGAAGACACTGGATTCCCTTAGATTTAAGAGATACAGGGCAAAGAGTCCCAAACTCCCTCTTCCACTGGGCCCAGAAGGGTTAGCTCTGCTAGATGGTCATCCTGGTCTGCTGGCCCAATTATAATCAGAGACAGCTGTCAACCACATATTCCACTTACCCGTTTCACCTGAACCATTCACCTACAAAAATGCTGCCAGGGCTAAATAAGAGACTGGGAGGTATATTTTTGCCAGTGGTTTGAATAAAAATGATCTATGCCTCACATGAAAGGAACCACAACTTCCCATCCTCTTATTTAGCTGTGGTGGGATTTCAGGCTAAACCATTAACCTGTGTCCCACACCCATTCACCTACCCAGATGAAGAGCCAAAACAATCTTTTTTTTCCTTTTAATGTTTGTTTATTTTTGAGAAAGAGAGAGTATGAGTGGGGGAGGGGCAGAGAGAGGGAGACACAGAATCTGAAGCAGGCTCCAGGCTCTGAGCTGTCAGCACAGAGCCTGATGCAGGGCTTGAACTCACAAACTGTGAAATTATAACCTGAACTGAAGCGGACTCTTAACCGACTGAGCCACCCAGGTGCCCCGAGCCAAAATAATCTTGAATAAAATAACAAAATTGAGGGGTACCAGAGTGGCTCAGTGGGTTAAGTGTCCAACTCTTGATTTTAGCTCAGGTCATGATCTCATGGGTTTATGAGTTGAGCCTGTATTGCAAGGTGCCTGCTTGGCTCTCTCGTTCTGTTCATCCCCTGTTCTCGCTTGCTCTCTCAAAAAATAAACAAATAAACTTAAAAAAATTATTTTTTTAAAGTTTCTTTTTTTTTAATGTTTATTTTTGAGAGAGAGAGAGAGAGAGAGAGAGAGAGAGAGATCAAGCATGGGTCGGGGAGGGGCAGAGAGACAGAGGATCTGAAGTGGGCTCCGTGCTGACTGCAGAGAGCCCAACGCAGGGCTTGAAGTCACAAACCGTGAGATCATGACCCGAGCCGAAGTTGGATGCATAACCAACCGAGCCACCCAGGTGCCCCTATTATTATTATTTTTTTGAAATAGGTTCTATGCCCCACGTGGAGCCCAACATGGGGCTTGAACTCACAACCCTGCGACTGAGACTTGAACTGAGATCAAGAGTCAGATGTTTAACCAAATGAGCCACCCAGGCACCCCTGATGAGTGATTTTTTAAAAATGTTTATTTATTTTTGACAGAGAGAGAGAGAGAGAGAGAGAGAGAGAGCATGAGCAGGGGAGGGGCAGAGAGGGAGACACAGAATCTGAAGCAGGCTCCAGGCTCCGAGCTGTCAACACAGAGCCTGATGCAGGGCTTGAACCCACGCACTGTGAGATCATGACCTGAGCCAAAGTCAGAGGCTTAACCGACTGAGCCACCCAGACGCCCCTGATTTTTTTACGTTTGTTTATTTATTTTGAGAGAGACAGCATGAGCAGGGGAGGGACAGAGAGAGAGAGAGAGAGAGAGAGAGAGAGAGAGAGAAAATCCCAAGTAGGCTGTCAGCACAGAGCCTGACATGGGACTCAATCTCATGAACGAGGAGTTCACAACCTGGGCCAAAATCAAGAGTTGGATGCTTAACTGACAGCCACCCAAGCACTCTGAGTGACTTTTTTTAATGTTTATTTTTTCAGAGAGAGAGAGAGAGAGAGAGCACATGTGCAAGCATGTGCCTGGGGGAGGGGCAGAGAGAAAAGAGGACAGAGGATCTGAAGTGGGCTCTGTGCTGATAGCAGAGAGCCCAATGCAGGGTTCAAATCCATGAACTATGCATGAGATCATGACTTGAGCTGAAGCCAAACACTTAACAGACTGAGCCAGCCAGGTGCCCCTAAAAAAATTATTAAAAAAAAATAATAACAAAGTTGAAGGACTCACACTTCCCAATTTCAAAGCTTACTACAAGGCTACAGCAATGAAGACAGTGTGGTAGTGGCATAAAGATAGGCCTACAGTTTAGATGAGAGTCCAGAAATCTTCACATTTATGATCAATTGATCTCCAACAAGAGTGCTCAGACAATTCAGTAAGAATAGTCTTTTCAACAAATTGTGCTGGGATGACTGATATCCACATTAAAAAGAATGAAGTTGAACCCCTCCTTCACATCATATACATATGTTAACTCATTTTCCATACTAAACTCCAAGAGATCTTTTCAAAACATATATCTGGTCATACTGTAATCACATGATTTCCATAGCGCTTAGGATACAGGACTCTGAATGGCCTGACTCTAAGAACAACCTCTCTGGATTCATCTCATACCAGGCTCTCCCCAACTCTTTGCATTTCAACTACACTGCTCTTCTTTCCCTGCTCTACCTGGAACACTCTTCACCTCTTATTTCTATTTACCCTTTTTCAAGTTTATTTATTTATTCTGAGAGAGAGCGTGACAAGGGCAGGGAGAGAGGGAGAGAGAGAATCCCAGCAGGCTCTACAGCGACAGTGCACAGCCTGATGCGGGGCTCAAACCTGAGAGTCTGCAAGACCATGAACTGAGCTGAGACCAAGAGTCAGATGCTTAACTGACTGAGCCACCCAGGTGCCCCTTATTTCTATTTACTCTTAAGGTCTCAGATCTAAGGTCATTTCCTCAGAGATTTTTTCTTGAATTTCATCAGCTTAGGTTACATCCCTTTATTATATGCTTTCCTGCACCATACACTGAGTAGATCATATTGATTAACAACATGAACTCTAGAGTCTGCTTGGATTCTGTTCCTGACTGCCATCTTCTCACTGTAGGACTGTCAGCAAGTCACTTAACCTCTTCAGGCTTCGGTCTCCTCATCTATAAAAAATGTTTATGGATTAAATCTGTGATCCTCAAATGAAGGGATTTTACCCCCCACCCTCCACCCCTGAGACATCTGGCAGTGTCTAGTGACATCATGCTATCAGTATCTCGTGGGTGGAGGCCAAGGACACTACTAAACATCTTACAGTGAAGAACACAGTCCTCTATAACAAGGTATTATCCAGCCAAAATGCCAATAGTACAGAGGCTGAGAAACCCTGGAATAAATGACTGAATATTTGTTAAGTGCTTAGAACAATGTATACCATATAGTGAATACCATGTACGTGTTAGCTATTATTATCTGTCTACTTTAGACTACAGACACCACAAATAAAGAATTATGTTGGGTTTGCTTACTTTGCTTGCTGCCACCTTCATACTACCAAACATGAGTGCGTGGCACCTAATGTGTACTCAGTAAAAATTTACTGATTGAATACATTTTTATAATGTTTGGATTTTCTTTTAATGATTATATATTACTTTTATTTATTTATTTTTTTAAATGTCTATTTATTTTGAGCGGAAGAGAGAGCGAGGAGAGGGGGGCAGAGGAAGAGAAAGAGAATCAGGCTCAGCACAGAGCCTGATGCGGGGTTCAATCTCATAAACCATGAGATCATGACTTCAGCTGAAATCAAGAGTCAGAAGCTTAACCAACTGAGCCACCCAGGTGCCCCAAGCATTTATTTCTTTTATTAGAAAATAGTAAAAGCTTGAATCATAGATAAAATATTTTTAAAACATAAACCACATTGTAACAGAGCAGTCTCTGAATGATACATGATTACCAGTTCAAACTTCTATGGGCTGAAGAAAAGAGGATTATTACCTTGGTTCTATTTTTTCTGTTGTAGAATTTCTCATCAAGTTGTTCTGGACATGTCGGAACTGCAATATACCAAAGAAATGAGAATGCTCTTCCCCACCCTCCTTACACCTACCTCTTGCTGGTCACTCTAAACTTCTGGCATAGAAGAATGTTTAAGTTTAGTTTGCTTAACAAGCAAGCCAAAAGTAGGCTATCAGAATGATGAGCCAAAGATTTACTTTTGATTTAGATGCTAATGCCCCCCCCTCCATTACTGCACTTAAAAGTGGTGTTAATAGTATTACAACCAACTACTGTCTAGTAGCGTTCTAGAAATAAAATTGTATGGGCTACTCCTATTTCTAATCCTACTCTTACATCCTCTGCTCAAAGGAAAGGACAAATTAAGTTTCAAAGAAAAGAAAAAAAAAGCAAGTATTACTGTTAGTACCTAAGGAACTAAGGAGAAATCTGAGACAAATTACTTGACACTTACTATGACCTTAAGAAGTAAAATTCTCCTTGTATCACCTGCACATTCTGTGTTAAGAGAGCTGGTCTAATGTTTCTGTTTTGTGTTTCTTTCACGAAGCCCTTTCTACTTCTTTCGCAATCTTGTACTAGGTTATCATCTTGATATCACCTCAAATCCAAAGTAAGCTGGTGACTGGCAAAATGCATGCCAGTTTGCATTCCGTATTTATTTTTCTACCTTCATCTTTTTTCATCCCTTCCCCTCCCCACTCCCATTTAATGTATTCAGTATTGCTGGCTAACATTGTTTCCAAACCCACCTGTGGCTTTCCCTTCTCACCTGCTGGTGGTAGTCCCTCTGCTTGATGAACTTGTCTACCACCTTCTCTACTTGTCTGTCACATTCCACCTGCAAGTATTTTATCAGGGTGTAAAGTCTCCCTGGCCCATAATATGTCTCCACTATTGGTTGGTGGGTCTCTACAATGCGGGCAATACCTAGAATGGAGAAAATGAGAGGACTGGATTCCAAATGTTCTTCCCACAAAACTAACTCCTTTCTTCTATCCAGGACTTATCTGGGGTCTAACTCAACCCTTTTAGACCTGTTTCACCACCCAAAATGAATACAGATGGTTCTTGCCAGTGCCAGGAGTTGCTAAGCAAATTTGTCTGTTAACTATGTACAACGCTTGGTAAACTAGAAGGCATTTAAGTTATATTGAGAGTTTCAGTAGAAGCATCTTTGGAAATCAGCATTACTCTCTTCCTAGTAATTCACTTAAGTACTAAATTTACTCTTAGAGTTTGGGTCTTGAGGAATAGGGAGGATCAAAACACTTGAGAGACTCTAATTTTTGCTAATCAGATACTGAATAGGAAGTTACTTCTCTGATAAATAAATACACAGCAAGCTACAGGATTAAACCGAAGGTTAGCAGGGAGAGAAGAAACACTAGGATGTGGGCATTACATAGGAAGGGCTTCAGTCTCCCTCAAGTGGAGAACGAGACTTACCTTCAAACAGAAGAGTAAGTGTGTCTGCAAAGATGACTGCAGCCCTCCGGTCACGCATGTCTGTCCCCAGCACCAACAGTAGATTCTCTTCAGCTTTACTGGCCACCTGAAAAAAGTGGAAAATCCACAGGAGTTCTCGGATCAAAGGTTGGCCTCAGTTTTCCAAAAAGATCTCCCATTGACTTTCTTTTTCCCATGTTTGCTTTGATGCTTGAAAGCCTACGCAGCACACAGGAACCTCCCAGTGGGCTCGGGGTTGTCTGGGCCTCAGGCAAGACAAAGAACTTGAACACAGTGGTAACTCTTCTTCAACTCAGAGTTGTAAATAATGCTTTCCTTTTCTTTGAAGATATGTACTGCCATTAGCCAAAGGCAGAGAGTCCCCAGTTTCACTAATCTTCTCCAAGTATAACAAAGTTATTAATGGTGCTTTATTGAGCAGGACAAATAATCTGGGTACCACAGAAGGGATTTTTAAAGGATTAAAAATAAAAGCCATTTCTAGGCCCCAGATGGCAAAGTACTGATTAAAAAAAAGTGCCATAAAAACGGTTATGCATTTTCTTTTTAGACAGCTCCATCTTTCCCTTATTTTAATTAATTTTTTAGAATGTGTAAAACACACACACTTAAACATTCAAAAGGAATAAAGGAGTGTTCAGTGAAAAGCCGTTCTTCCTCTTACCTACTCCTCTTGGTCTCCTAAAATCTCTTCTCCAGAAATAACTGTTGTTAACCCTTTGAAAAATATCCTATGCTTATACAAACCTGTATTTTTATTGCCACTTCTGTTATTTTTTGGAAAATGTTTATTTATTTTGAGGGAGAGCCTACACACAAGTGGGGGAGGGGCAGAGAGAGAGAGAATACCAAGCAGGCTCCACATCGTCGCTGCAGAGCCTGATGCGGGGCTCAATCTCACCAACCCTGAGATCATAACCCAAGCTGAAATCAAGAGCTGGATACTTAACCGACTGAGCCACCAAGGTGCCCTACCACGTCTATCATTTTAAGCAGAAACAAAAGTATTTAGTCTAACTTAACTATACAGCAGAGCATGAAGTATGTCAGCATGTATGCATCTGTCTCATTTTTTTTTTGTTTTTTAATTTCTAGTCGGTTTTAGTAAATGGTAGCACCCCATCACATGCCTCACCAGCTCAGGGTGAGAATTTTCTTTTTTTTTTTTTTTTTTTTTTTTTAATTTTTTTTTTTTTTTTCAACGTTTTTTATTTATTTTTGGGACAGAGAGAGACAGAGCATGAACGGGGGAGGGGCAGAGAGAGAGGGAGACACAGAATCGGAAACAGGCTCCAGGCTCCGAGCCATCAGCCCAGAGCCCGACGCGGGGCTCGAACTCACGGACCGCGAGATCGTGACCTGGCTGAAGTCGGACGCTTAACCGACTACGCCAGCCAGGCGCCCCAGGGTGAGAATTTTCTAATAAAGCTTTTCTAACATTAAAACTGCTTCCTTTCGTATCATCCTAAGTTCTACCCTTGAATTGAGGGGAGAGACTGGATGGGCCCTAAGTTTCTGTGGGAAATCTAAAGTGGTACGTTCCCTCTTTGTAAGGAGATGGGACAGGAAGAGCAAGTTCTAGGCCCCAAAGAAAGGACTAACAAGCAATAAATATGTTGTTCCATCCTCATGAGGCCTGCCTGCCCTGAAAAAGGAACTACATCCTTAACCCTTAAGTGTTTCATTACTTCTTGCAGCAGAGTCCTAGGCTCCTCTTAGAGCACCTACCCTCCCTCTACCACCAGCGGTAGTGAGCCAGTGCACGGCGGGCCTCAGCCATCTTGTGCATGTCATGCTTCTTCTTGATCACAGGGCCCTGGTTGTGAAAAGCCTCCAACAGCTCATGGGACAACTTCTCTGGCATCAGTACCTGCTGGTGCTTCTTCTCCTGGCACTCAGTAATCATCCACGGTCTCATTTTTCTTAATGAAGAACAGTGTTCCATTATAGAGAACTCTGGAAGATGTGGCAGAAGGCACTCTGACATATAGTTACAAACAATAACCCTCTGCATACATGCCTGCTGAGATTTGCTTCTTTCCATCTAAGGTCAAGGGTAAGAAGCTGAGACTTTAACTGAAATCTGTTTCTTTTTCAGGATTTAATGATAAGTGACATCACTTGCTTCATCTCAATGTGGCTTATTTTGAGCCTCAAGCCTGGTTATGAAGTCTTAAAACAACTAACCAACAACTCTGAATGCTCTTAAAAGAAGCCAGTTCTTGGCTGACAGCTTAAAAAGTGTGATTCAACTTGTCAGAGAATGTGCATTTCAGTTTTCCTACATTTTCACCTAGTTGTTGGAAATGAATGTGCATCAATAGCAGTTTCAGCCATGACTAGTATGCAGCAGGCTGGCAACACATAAGTGTTGAATGAATGTATACATCCAGTCCTGCTACACTACAGGCAAGAGAAGAAAAGGGCAAAGTGAGAAAGAATCCACAGAAACTGGATTGATATAGTGTCCAAATCTGCAGTCAGAGAACCATACCACTAACCTACCAAGCAATCGGGGGCCATACCTGCTTGCAAAGGTATTCTGAGAACTTGCTTAATCCCTCCTCATGCAGACCCAGCAGTGGGAAAATCTTGAAGAAGCGCTCCACCTGAGGCAAATCCCCTTCCTTGGTAGCAATGGCAAACTTCTCTGTTACAATGGCTTTGAGACGCTGCTCAGCTTCCTGTAGCAATTTCAGGTTGGCGTCAATCATGCTGCCTGTGCAATGGGGGGGAAATTGAGAATTAATATAAAGAATGGTACTATGTCAGGTCTATGCCACTTTGTGCACCACTATTCATTAGAAATACACAGAGAAGTTACAATCAAGTAAAAGAAATAAGATCTATGCACAAATAACTATAACAAAACACGCGTATGGTAAGTGTAATAAGAAGTGTGCACAAGTTACGTTTCTGATTGAATTAGAAAAGTCTTGCCAGAAATGATATCCCATCTTTTAAAGATGAGCAGGGGTTTGATATCTGAGTAAGAGGAACATAAGAGGAACATACATTCCAGACAAAGGGAATGAGAGAAGCAAAGTAACAGAAACAAAAAGATGAAGAGAAAAAAGTATATACATGTACAGTATTGCAAGTAATATACACTCTGGCATATAGAGAACTCCATATATGTGCACAATGAATGGATTCACGAGTGAATAGTACAAAACCAGGTGAGAAGGCCTAGAATACCAGGCTAAGAATTTAATTTTATGAGTAGACAATAGGGTCAAGTGGAAAGAACCCACTGATCAGAGAACAGATCTGGACTCAGTTTCCTTTTCCGTAAAATGGGAATAACAACACATACCCTAGGAAGGACTACAATCTATATAGGGTCGAATACCAGACAAGGAAATTGCCTAACAGAGGTCCTTTTCATGGTTTAGTTTGCCTTATTCAGATTATAGATGCTTATGACTACAGTAGAAATCAACAGTTTGGGATACTTACCTTCTTTGCCCTGTCGGCTGAGCTCAATGACTGATTTGTCCAGGCACAAGTAGCGATGAATATGGGCAGCAGCCTGCTCATAATCTTCATTCCTCAAAGCAGTCTGAACTCCATCCATGCAGAACTTCAGGTCCAAGATATCATCAGCTCTCTGAATGGCTTGATAGAGACGGTTCTGCAAAAAGACTTGGTGCTTAGAAACAATGTCCTATTCTTTCAAAGACATCTCTTCAGAAGGTATGGAGATTCAGGGACAGAATCTGGTTAACCAGAAGCCCTGAACCACTACCACTCACAAAACTCTTATTGACAGATGATCAATAATACTGACAGATATCATACAATTTTATTTATGTGACCAGATCAATCATTTTAATGGAAGCAGGAACAGGGATAAACCATATTTACATTTGGCTTATGTTAAATTAACAATGGAACCAGAGTGTATTTGGTATTTTGGCAACAGGGCATTGTAAACCATGTAATAAAATAAACGAAATATATGTAAAGTATTTTTCTTTTAGAATTAAGCAAGAATTTGTTCTTAATGTTTGTTATTTTTGAGAGAGAGAGAGAGAGAGAGCGAGCGAGAGAGGGTGGGGCAGAGAAAAGGGAGACACAGAATCCAAAGCAGGCTCTGACCTGTCAGCACAAAGCACGATGAGGAGCTCGAACCCACGAACCGTGAGATCATGTCCTGAGCTGAATTCGCACGCTTAACCAACTGAGCCATTCAGGCACCCAAGCAAGAATACTTTAAAGAAACTTTAATATGTGACTTGGTCGCTGCGTGACTATAGTGTTTCATGGTAAGTTATTTTAGCAGTATCTAGACAGAGTGGGAGGAGTTATCCTATTTCATAGGGGCAAACTGAGGCTGGGAATGACGTATTCAAGAGCCCAGATCATATGCTATTCACTACTGTAGTCATTAATGATCTGCGGCACTTGAAATGTGGCTAGACACACTTCACATATGGCTAGTCCAAATTAAGATGTGTAAGACACACACTGGATTTCAAAGACTTAGTACAGAAATAAAGAAGGCAAAATACCTCACAAATAGCATTTTATAGTAATCATGTTATTTTGGACATAATGGGTTAAATAAAGCATATTATTATAATTATTTTTACCTATTTCTGTTCTTTTAAAAAAATGTCTACTAGTGGGGCGACTGGTTGGTTCAGTTGGCAGAGCATGCAACTTTTGATCTCAGGGTTGTGAGTTCAAGCCCCATGTTGGGCACAGAACCTACTTAAAAATAAAAAAATAATAAAGTAGAGATGGTTACTATAAAATCTAAAATTACACATGTAGTTCATATTCTTTTCCAAGCTGGATACTTTTATTTCATTTTCTTGCCTGACTGCTATGGCTAGAAACTCCAGTACAGTATTGAAGAAAATCAAGAGCTAACATCCTTGTTTTATTCTTGATTTTAAGGAGAAAGCACCCAGTCTTTTACCAGTATGATGTTAGCTGTGGGTTTTTCATAGATGGCCTTTATCAGGTTGAGGAAATTCCCTTTTATTCCAAGTTTTATGAATTTATGCTTTTTCCGAGTTTATCAGATGATCATGTAGTTTTGTCCTTTATTCTATTGATATGGTAGATTATATTAACTGATTTTCAGATGTTAAAGCAACCCTGCATTCTCACTCAGTCATAGTATAATCCTTTCAATATGTTGTTATATTTGGTTTGCTGGTTTGTGGTGTTTTGAGGATTCTGAAATCTTTACTCATAAAAGGTATGGGTCTGAAGTGTTCTCTTCCTGTGCTATCTTCAGCACAATATCAGTATCTTGCATTAGATTTCTACTGAATGGTGCTGCTCTAATTTTTAATGTCGTGGCTTTTCTACTGCCCTCTACTAATTCAAACATCAGAAGTTCAATGGGATTACCTTAGCCAGGTCAAGCTGACGGACTTTGCTGGACACATTCTCAGCTAGATTGCAGGTAAAGGTGATCATTCCAGCTAGCTGCTTTGCATCTCCTTCAATCAACTGCAGGTTGGGACTGGAGACATATGTCAGCACACACATATCCGTAGGGGGAGAAGGAATGAGTAAGAGATGGAAAATTTTTTGTAGATGGAGATCATGTCTTCTACTCTCTTTGTACCTCCCCACAACTTTTAGCTCAGTTTGCTCTACTCACAGCTTTTTCTTTTTCTTTCTTTTTTTTAAAGTGTATCTATTTAGCAGCGTCTGGGTGGCGCAGTTAAGTATCCAACTTCAGCTTCGATCATGATCTCATGGTTCATGAGTTTGAGCCCCGCACTGAGCTCTCTGCTGTCAGCGCAGACCCTGCTTCAGATCCTCTTCGCCTCCCCCCCATTTGCATACTTTCTCTCTCTCTAAATAAATAAATAAACTTAAAAAAAAGTTTACCTATTTATTATTTTGAGAGACAGAGAGAGCATGAGCACCCTCATGCGCATAAGTGGAGGAGGGGCAGGCAGAGAGGGAGAGAGAAGGCATCCCAAGCAGGCTTTGTACTGTCAGCACCGAGCCCAACCTGGGGTCCAAACCCATGAACTGAGAGATCATGACCTCAGCCAAAGTCAGACGTTTAACTGACTGAGACACTCAGGTACCCCTACTCACAGCTTTTTCTAAAAAGTATTTTACTGAAAACTCAGGCCAATATTAAATAAAAAATTACTCTCTATAAGTACTAAAGACACCCCTAAATAGGTACTGCTAAAGAACTAGAGAACAGATGCTTCCAATTGCTGAGTATAAAATACACTAACCAACAATCACAGAGGGTGAAGAGGTCAAAGAGCAATTTTTATGGCTAACAAATACACACAGTTTGTAAGAAAAATGGTTCTCAAACTTGAAACATACATCAGAATCATATGGTATGCTTGTTAAAAGCGTGTCAGATTCCTGGGCTTCACACCCAGAGTTTCTGGTTCAAGAGGTTTTGAGTAGAACCTTGTAATTTGCATTTCCAATAAGTTTCCAAATGAGTTTTGGTACTTGTTGGTCCAAGGATACTTTGACCAGTGGATTATACCCTTAAGTGTTCATTTTACTTTGAAGTAATCCTCCTCTACACTTCAAAATCAACTGGCATTTTATTAACAGAAAGTTAGGAAAAACAGGAACTTATCCAGTGGACCTTGCTGGAATTACAATGGCTCTTGTTGAGATGGAAACTCACCCCATCCGGTGTAGAGTGACCATTTTACTTTCAATGGTGTTTTGCTGTTCCAAAAGAGCATCCAGTTCTCTCTCTACCACTTTCTGAAAAACAGACAAGCATTTTGTCATCAGAATGGTCAGAAGGAACTTTAAAAAATTATCTAACCCAACCACTTAGCTGAAGGGTGAATCCCATTCCAAATGTCTTTCCTTTCACTAAGTTCCCCTAAGGCTTTAATGAACAATATTTCATTTTTGCAGTGATCACATTGCATAATGGTTGCTACCTTCTGTATATTTTCATTCCATTTAGCAGATGAATACCACAAAGGAAGGGAACTTTTATTCAGTATCATTATCTTAGTGCCTAATGCAGGAAAGCATTTAAAATATAATGGCTAAACAAATGAAATTTCTTAAGTGGCAGTTACAAAGAATCTCTTCGCAGTGTACAGTGATATAATCAGTACCCGGAAAGAATAAGTATAGAATTGTCTCAGCCAAGTTATTTACTGCATCACTGCAACTAATGTAACCTTCTTATGCTTGAGTTTCTTGATCTGTAAAATGTAAAAGTATCCTACAGGACTGTTGTGTGAGCCAAACAAGATAACAAACATAAACTGCTTAACGCAGTATGGTGGCATATTGTTCAATAATAGTCATTATTATCAGCTATGCATTTCTATTAAAATAATTCAGTAGGATCCAGAGGGAAACTTCCCTGGATAGTCATCAGACACAAATACAGAACTAATATTGTTCTGTCTGGAAGATGGACTTAAATTTCCCTTAAAAATGGACTAACTCAATGAATGCAAGCTTAGGAATGTTAACAGTACTGAATTTTATGGAGTGCCTGGGTGGCTCTCAGTTGAGAGTCCGACTCTTGGTTTTGGCTCAGGTCATGATCCCAGGGCTCTGGGATGGAGCCCTGCACGAAGCCCCGTGTTGGGCTAGGCGCCGAGTGTGGAGCCTGGTTTATTCTTTCTCTCTCTTCCTGTGCCCCTCTCCCCATCTCATGCACTCTAAAATTAAATAAATAATAAATTCTTAACACTGAATTTTATAAAGCACATCTTGCTGAAAAATGTTATCATAAACTGCTCGAGTTGGTGCAAGTTAATGTTTGAAACTATTCAAAGATATCAATAATCCCCCCTCGTTCTTGCTGAAACTGTTTGTACTCACAACCTTAATTAAAAATTTAGTTTAGGGGGTGCCTGGATGGCTTAGTTGGTTAAGTCTCTGACTTCAGCTCATGTCATGATCCCGGGGTTCATGGGTTCAGAGCCCACCATCAGGCTCTGTGCTGACAGCCTGGCACCTGCTTCCCATTTTATATCCCTCTCTCTCTCTGCCCCTCCCTTGCTCACACTCTTTCTCTTGCTCTCTCTAAAAGAAACACTAAAAGTTTGGTTTGGTGGCGGGGGGGTGCCTGGGTGGCTCAGTCGGTTAAGCGTCTGACTTCAGCTCAGGTCATGATCTCACGGCTTGTGGGTTCGAGCCCCGCGTGGGGCTCTGTGTTGACAGCGCAGAGCCTGGAGCCTGCTTCAGATTCTGTCTCCCTCTCTCTCTGCCCCTCCCTGGCTCGTGCTATCTCTCTCAAAAATAAATAAACATTAAAAAAAAATTAAAGTTTGGTTTAGAGAACAGCTACTAAACGTTTATTAATTAATTAATTTAGAGATAAAGTGCAAGGGGGTGGGGAGAGAATCTCAAGCAGGCTCTACCCTCATCCCCATGACCCTGGGATGATGACCTGAGCCAAAATCTAGAGTTGATGTTCAGCTGACTCAGCCACCCAGGCGCCCGCTACTAAAACTTTAGATCAGAGCTTGGATCTCTTTCTTCTGACTGGCAAGGAACCCAAATGATATTCACAAATATACTGACAGCATCAGGTTGCCACGGAAAATGAAGGAGGCTGTAAGGAATCTTCAAGAGAATACAGTCCATCCTCCTTATTGGCCAGAAAGCAGGGGCCCGAGGGATGAAAGTCACTTGTCCAAGATTAGACAGTTGTACCTGTCTTTAAACCTCAAGCTTCCACAAAGCTGTACACTTACCGAACTACAGTTACACCCCCAAATCTTTTTCCCCAAAAATAAGTCTTAAAACGTTTATTTGCAATAACTTCCTCCTTAAATATTTGAGATAACACGGTGGAAACGTTTCCTAATTTTTAAATTGCTAAGTCAACGCAAGGGAGCCTTTAGTCTTATTTTGACAAGCGAGTTGACCTACGCTGTCAGTCTAACTACTCCGGCAGAAAAACCTACATTAAGGGCCAGGCAAATAAGTGGGGTGGGGACCAGGAGCGGAGCAGACCGCCAGGGTAACAGGGAAAACAAGCTTAGGGGCATCAGTCCAAGTGAATAGAGACGTCAGGTCCCGCCAAATACACTCAATTACACTCCTGCTTCTTCAATAAATGCTGTTTTGTTTCCCTCGGCAAAGGCACAGAGAGAACTTCCCACAGCCCGATTTCCCGAGACTGACAAGTCCTAAGCCCATTGCCTCTGGCTAGCCCCCCACCTCCTCGCCGCAGAGCCGTTCGTATACAGCCTCCAGCTCCTGCAGCTCGGTCAGGGAGCGAATGAGCTCGGTGGAGATTTCCGAGCAGCGGCCTCCTCCCATCCCCTCAGGCGGAGAAATCCCTGACAGCTTCTGAGGGGAATCGAGGTCCGCCATCTTGTTCTCCATTTCGCGCTTCCGGCTCCGCGAGGCCCCCTCCTCGTTTGCGCGCCAGGTCTTTTGGGCTGCCCACGAAATGCCCGATAGATTTATGGTTTGTTTTGTTTTTTTAAGTCCACCTTAAAAGGTCTATTTTTTTATAGTCTCATGGGAAAAGTAACGGCCATAAGGTATGTTTAACTAATTTTTAATGCGGAGTCAAAGAAAGACAGAAACATCAAAAAAAATTACTTATACATTCTTCAGGCGCCTATTGGGGACTGTTTTACGTCGCGGGCCCGCTTTAAGGTCCCTGCTTTAAGAGCTAATGGCGGAGCCTGGCGGGTTGAAGTTGGCGGTGGCCTAGGCCTTGAAGGAATTCAGCATCTGTCGGATATCCACGCCATCCTTCCTGAGGCAGGGTAAAGAAGCAGCCTTCCGACTTCCCCGGGCTTGGGGAGGCAGAGAACGGCTATGTAGGAAGGTTAGCTGAACGTTTGGCAGGGGTCTTTAAAGCAGCCTGGGCCCGTAAGGTCCCGGCAAAGGACGAGGAGGAGGTGGAGGGGAACGCTTGGGTACGAAAATGGCTTCCAGGAGTCGTTTCCCACTTCCTTCTACAAGGGGGGAACGAAGCCTGGGTCAAAATAAGATTTCTAGAATTCGCCCAGCTTTTTGCCCTTGGAGGAGGTGTGAGCTGGGGCAAGACGGACGTAAAGGACACGCTAACTGTAAGGTGGGACACCCAGCGTGTTAAAAGCGTAAATAACGGAAACAGTTTTTGGAGCCAAGACCCTATTTTGAATTTGTGTTTTGTTAATGGGGTAACTGTTTCCTCCACTGATTTTTCAGTTTTATCATGTATAAAGTGTGACAATAATATTTATTTTGAAGACATTGCGAGTTTCAATGCGGTGATGTACCTTTGGCGCAAGAAAAAATGGGGGCAGCAATCACGGGCTCAAGCTTTTAGTAGTCACGGACAGGAGATAGAAGTGGGGAAAATCACAAAATTTACCACATTTTGGCTGTTAGTGGTTCCTGGTATATAGTTCTTGTAGTTTTAGAATGAGCTTCCTTCAAAATGCAACTTCTGCTACTGATGAAAGAATAATTGGGGAACCTGAATCCAACCAGGTTTGAGGGAAATGAACTTCACAGACTGTAGCGGATGTCATCAGTTATAAAGGAACTGGAAACTAAATTGAGTTCTTAAGGAGTTAGAATGTAGAGTTGGCTGGGGAACTTTTCAGGGCTTTTGGAAGGGGCCTGTACTCCCCCCCCCCCCCTTTTTTAATAGCATTTCTTTACATTTAGTACAGTCAGTCCTGCAACATGGATCTTGTTGACAACATGATAGGGTTTCATTATAAATTTTGTTGATAACTGCAGTTTATGCAGAAATGATGTTTGAAATTTTATAACCACAGAGGATGCAAGAGAATAAATTTACTTTTGTTTGAGAATCACATTCACTTTTTTTTCTTGTTTCTTTTTTTTAAATATGAAATTGACCACATTACTACTTTTCAATTGAGAACAATTATAATCTATTCTTTGCTTCTTTTCCCTCAGACTTTAAGCTGAGAACAACTTTCCCTGGAACTTTTACAGTGTATACGCCCTTCTGGGGATGTGGGTGTATGTCTGTGTCTGTTCGTTTTCGCTGTTTTGCTTCTTGTAGGTAATTTCTCCACTCTCTTTTTCCACTTTCCTTCTTCACTACCATCCTAGAAGAACATTAAAAATGTTCCTTAGTTTCAAGAAGAAAAATTTACATCTTTCAGGACCCATATCCAGAGTGGAGGATTTGATCCTTTCCTCTCAATCATTTCTGGGTTGGGCAAAAACCGTTTCTGTGACTATTATTTATGAGAACGTTTACTCATAATTTTCTTTTCTCATTTAACAAAATCAAATTTTTATGTTAATTACATAGTGATTACTTTGGATTTTTCAAGATCTCTTGCTTTTTGTCTGTAAATAATTGAAAAACTTTTCTAGCAATAACTGCATAGCTGTAGTTTTAGGTAATTTTATGGTAAAGAAAGGTACATCAGTTTGCTTTTGCACTCTTTAGTCCTGTTGAATGAAAAGAATCCTTTTTTGTGACTGTACACTCTTTTAGAGAGGTCTGAAGTAACAGGAATTGAGTGTTGTTTTAGTTTTTGATGGTGAATGGATTTAAATTTTAAATTTTAATCATCAAATATTGAGCTAGATAAGAGATGCAAATGGAGACTACACTTAAGTTACCATTTTTATCTAGCCAAGGTCTGGTTGTGGGGAAATAGGGACTCAGATTTCTGGGGGTATAGATCGGTAAACTTTGAAAGGTAATTTGGCAATATCTATCCACATTTCAAATGTATGAATCTCTCAGTACTGCAGTTTCACTTACAGGGATTAATCTTAATTAAAAATTAAGATAGATTAAAGATTAAAGATATATGCGTACACGTATAAATGACCTATAGAGGAGGGATTTTCTTGGCAGCAATGTTCATAATAGCAAGAGATTGGGAACCTGAATGTTTATCAGTAGGGTATTGTCTAAATGATCCTTATATACCCATTCAGTGGAATACTCCACAGCTGGAAAATAAAAATGAGAGAGCCTTTTGTTTATTGCTATCTCCAAGGTAAAGTAATAAAAAGTAAGTTGCAGGATAATGTGAGTGTACAATATATAGTGCCCAACCATTAGTTAGAAAGAAGAGAAAATAATAGTATTATATTCTCACTTACATATGTAGAAAATGTCTGGAAGGACATGATACATAAGTTAGTAAAACTGATTTTCCCAGGGAGGAGTACCGAACGGAGCTTTTTGCTGTGCTTTTTAAGAATTTTGAACCAAGTGCTTGTATAGCCTATGCAAAATAAATAAATGTAGAGGTGCTTAGTTTCTGTGACTGTAAAGGCAAATAGTGTTGTATTAATGGTACGGATTCCAGCGTTTTGTTAGTGGCTTGTTAGTCCCACTTGTTAGTGACCTCAGGCAGGTGATTTAGTTTCTTAACCTCAATTTCCTCAGCTATATAATTAGTGTAACAATGAGTCATTTATAGGTTTCTTGTGAGATTAGAGACAAAAGTTTATAGCATAGTGCCTGGAATGTAGAATGCACTCCAGTTATAAATATGTTTGTCACTAGGCCTTACTCTCTGGGTTCTACCTTCATCCATAAGTTCTTATATAGAATTTTTTTTTTTTATTTAGCGTTTTATTATTACTATTTTTTTATTTTTTTAATTAAAAAAATTTTTTAACATTTATTTTTGAGAGAGAGACACAGAGTGTGAATGGGAGAGGGTCAGAGAGAGGAGACACAGAATCCAGAGCAGGCTCCAGGCTCTGAGCTATCAGCACAGTGCCCAATGTGGGGCTCGAACTCATGAACTGTGAGATCAGACCTGAGCTGGTCGGACGCTTAACCGACTGAGTCACCGGCTCCCCTATCATTTTTATTTTTGTTTTTATTTTATTTTTTAAATTTACATCTAAGTTACTTAGCATATAGCGCAACAATGATTTCAGGAGAAGATTCCTTAATGTCCCTTACCATTTAGCCCATCTCACCTCCCACAACCCCTCCAGCAACCCTCAGTTTGTTCTTCATATTTAAGAGTCTCTTAGGTTTTGTTCCCCTCCCTGTTTTTATATTATTTTTGTTGCCCTTCCCTTATGTTCATCTGTTTTGTCTCTTAAAGTCCTCATATGAGTGAAGTCATGGGATATTTGACTTTCTCTGAGTGACTAATTTCACTTAGCATAGTACCCTCCAGTTCCACCCATGTAGTTGCAAATGGCAGGATCTCATTCTTTTTGATTGCCGAGTAATACTCCATTGTGTGTGTGTGTGTGTGTGTGTGTGTGTGTGTGTGTGTATGTATGTGTATATATATATATATATATATATATATATATATGCACCAGATCTTTATCCATTCACCGATCGGTGGACATTTGGGCTCTTTCCATACTTTGGCTATTGTTGATAGTGTGGCTATAGACACTGGGGTGTGTGTGCCCCTTAGAAACAGCTTACCTGTATCCCTTGGGTAAATGCCTAGTAGTGCAATTGCTGGGTCATAGGGTAGTTCTATTTTTAGTTTTTTGAGGAACCTCCATACTGTTTGCCAGAGTGGCTGCACCAGTTTGCATTCTGCAGAAATGTTTGTTAAAACAAGTTTTCAAGCTGATATTTTTCTACTTTTATGTTCTCTTAGCTTGTTTTACTTGGTATAACAGGCCTGATTGTGGAGTTGTGACTGTCTCAGTGTTGCTGCCACCATGTTTCTATACAACTTGACCTTGCAGCGAGCCACTGGCATCAGCTTTGCCATTCATGGCAACTTCTCTGGTAAGATTTCCAGTTATTATCTTTATGAATTTAACATTTTCAATATTAACTGGTTTCATGTTTTAAATTCCTTATTTATTTATTTTTCAAATGTTTATTTTTGATGGGGGGGGAGTTTTGGGGGAGGGACAGAGAGAGTGGGAGACAGAGGATCCAAAGTAGGCTCTGCACTGAGAGTGGAGAGCCTGACACGGGGCTTGAACTCAGAAAACATGAGCTCATGACCTGAGCCGAAGTTGGACGCTTAACTGACTGAGCCATCCAGGTACCCCTCAAATTCCTTTATTAAATTCAAAATTTTTTCCTGAAATATATTATAGAAAAAAATTTTCTTAAATCCTTAGACAACATCATTTATATAATGTTGATAATCTCTAAAACAGTTTGAAGTACTTGATCTTATCCTATCCCCAAGGGACCTTTTGAAAGTAAGGTGGCCTGATAAGTGGTGTCCTTGAGCAAATGAGAATGGAGCAAACGGGATGGAAAGGAAGGCATTTAGGCATTAGATAGTGAAGACCTGTACGAGGGCAGCAGGGACAGATATAAAGAGAAGGAGATGAGTTTCTAGCCTGGGTGGCAGAGAAAATTACAGTAATATTGATAACAGGTTAGTTGGGACCAGAGAGGAGGTTTGGGAAGAAGGAATTTATTTATTTTATATTTCGTTTATTTATTTATTTTAAGAGAGTGTGCTTGAGTTGCAGGGTGAGGACGGGCAGAGAGAGGGAGAGAGAAAATCTCAAGCAGCCTCTGTGCTATCAGAACCTGACACAAGGACAGTGAGATAACGACCTGAGCTGAAATCAAGAGTCGGATGCTTAACCCGCTAAGCTATCCAGACGCCCCAGGAATTTAGTTATTTTAAACATTCAGTTAAAAGTTGATGACAATACATCCCAATAGAATTATGTAGTAGGCAGGGCGAGATGGGTGCAAATTGGTGTTTGGAGATGTTGATTATGGTTATGAAAGCAAGGGAGCTTTCTAGGGGTGAGTTTAGAAATAAATGGTATATATTAGATGGCAGTTTTAAAAGTTCTTTGAGGTCTGGATGGACCAGTTGGTTGAGTGTCTGACTCTTGATTTTGGCTTGGGTCATGACCCCAGGGTCGTGTGATTAAGGCCTGCATTGGGCTATGTGACAAGCATGGAGCCTGCTCAGGATTCTCCCTCTGCCCCTGTCCTCAACTTGTATGAGCTCTCTTTGGAAAAAAAAATTTTTTTTCTTTGAAACTGCTTTTGTTAAATCATACCAATTCTAGAAATGAAATGGAATAAGAAAACTTAAAATACCAAGACCCCAACTTACTCAATTTTTTATTTGTCTTGAGTGGCATTTTGATCCATCCAGGTACTTTTTGGACTAGTTCTGATTGTGATCTTTATTGTTTTGGTGATCTAGGAACCAAACAACAGGAAATAGTTGTTTCCCGTGGGAAGATACTGGAGCTGCTTCGTCCCGACCCCAACACTGGCAAAGTACACACTCTACTAACTGTGGAAGTATTTGGTGTTATCCGGTCACTCATGGCCTTTAGGCTGACGGGTGGCACCAAAGACTACATTGTGGTTGGCAGTGACTCAGGTCGGATTGTTATCCTGGAATACCAGCCATCTAAGAATATGTTTGAGAAAATTCACCAAGAAACCTTTGGCAAGAGTGGATGCCGCCGCATTGTTCCTGGCCAGTTCTTAGCTGTGGATCCCAAGGGGCGAGCTGTTATGATTAGTGAGTGACTTGCTCTTTTGAGTGCATCTCTGATTCTTACAGATGCTCAGTTTAGGATAACAATGCTGTGCTCTTGGCAGTATGCCAATAAATTCCTTACCTGGGTAAAGTTTGGATCGTATTTCAGTTAATACCATGGTTTAAAGTTGCTTTTCCTTTTAAAAGAATGGGAGAAGTCTTAACATACCTTTTCTATTTCCTGTCTGGCTGGATTAGGTGTGTTTTCCATTTCTTTGTGTGTAGCCAAAAACCTATGATGAAACTAAATGATTTTACATTATTAGGCAGTGAATATGGTTGCTTTCATCAGCCTGAAGTGATGATTCACATTCATGTCTCTTCTCTGATAAATATCTTGAAGAAAATTATGTGTATCTGATCAGGCCTCCAGAGGGCAACCCCCCCTGACAAATTACAACACTTTAGATCTAACTCAGAGAATAAAGCCAGCAATTTTTATGAACTTTTAGTTTCCCAGTATCATTAAATCTCAGGCATGCTAAAAAGTTTTGAAGAGTTAGTGGATATTAAGGTCTGTATTAGTAAGGAGGGGGTATAAAATGCTGTTGTTCATTGTGGTAGCAAAATCTTATGCTAAATATACTTATGTTAGAGTTATGTTATATAATTTATATAGTTATGTTAGAGTTAGTGCTGGCTACTAATGATTTTAAAGGAATAATTGTGATGTGAGTCTGGCTGTTGTGTAAGCCCCTCTTCATTTTCTGGAAATTTTATTTGTTTTGTCTCCTTTATCTACAGGTGCCATTGAAAAACAGAAATTGGTATATATCTTGAACAGAGACGCTGCAGCCCGGCTTACCATTTCATCTCCCTTGGAAGCCCACAAAGCGAACACTTTAGTATATCATGTGGTTGGAGTAGATGTAGGATTTGAAAATCCAATGTTTGCTTGTCTGGAAATGGATTACGAGGTAATGGGGACTTTGAATCCTTCCTCTCCTTCTCTCCCTCCTTTCCTCCCTCCTTCCACCCTGCTTTGGGTTTCTTCACTCACCTCACTGCTTTCCTGATTGGTTTCTTCATTGTGCATGTTTTATAATTCTGCTAACATATTTTCTGTTTTCCAAATGTCTTACTAAGATTCTCTGAAATGTTTCATAGCTCACCTAACTATGTAATAATACCTTACTCTGATTTGAACAGTATCCCTGTAAAAATGGTATTTATTGGAAAGAGTTGTCTAAAAAAGGAAGTGAAACTCTATGTGGGATGTTTTTTGCAGGGAGGTAGTGAAAGGTGGGGCGTACCATTCTTTGCTTTGAATGGAAGGCAGTAGGGAGAACCCTTACACAGGAGACCCAGGTTCCTGTGTAAGCTCTGCCATTAACCTAGTAGTGTGAACGTTGGTAAACTGTTGTGGACCTCTGCTTCCCCATTTGTAGATGGAGGAATCCTGATGCCATGTTTGTGCTCATGTACTTCTCTATAGGAAGCAGACAATGATCCCACAGGGGAAGCAGCAGCTAATACCCAGCAGACGCTTACTTTCTATGAGTTAGACCTTGGTTTAAATCATGTGGTCCGAAAATACAGTGAACCTTTGGAGGAACATGGCAACTTTCTTATTACAGGTATTTTTGTCTCCGAGCTTCTCTGTACCTTTTTGCTTAGCACATTTTATGTACAAACTTAGGGGAATTTACTTAATGTAAGGGTTTGGAAACTGTAATTTGTAGTAAGTCTAAGTGCCTTGTCTCTGTTTTGGCGAGGTTAAAAGTTCAGAGTGGTTGACTCTTCTAATGGGGGTAAGGAAGAAAGGATGAGACAGCCCTCAGCCTGGAATATCGACTACTGTTAGGTGTGCTGATATTTTTGCTGTAGGTAGTCTTTCGCTCTCATTAAGAAAATTAAAACCTAATTCTTTGAAAAGACAAATGGACGAATCCAACAAGTTAAAATTGTATGTATGTCCATGAATTTGAAAACTTAGGTGAAACAGGAATATTTTTGAAAACAGTTACCAAATTGACCCAAGAAGAAATTAAGACACTTGAATAGACCATCCATTAAAGAAATTGGAGCAGTTGTCAAAGATCTTCCCCAAAAGATTTAAGGTCCAGAATTTTCAGGGACCTTAAATTTCTCCAGAGATTAGGAAAAAAAGAAACATTTGTATCACTCTATGAGCCTAAATATAACAAATACCAAAACTTGGGAAGGACAATAACAAAAAAAACTATATGCTAGTTATAAATGCCAAAACCTAAGATTGTAGTAAATTGAAGTATGTGTTTTAAATGCATCATAGCTAAGTAAGATTTTTGTAGGAGTTCAGAGATACTCTGTTAGAAAATCAGTATCAGGGGTGCCTGGCTGGCTCTGTCAGTGGAGCATTGAACTCTTGATCTCAAGAGTTGTAAGTTCCAGTCCCATGTTGGGTGTAGACATTACTTAAAAATAAAATCTTGGAAAAAAAAAAAAAAAAACCATCAGTGTACCTCTAATTCATTATATTAAAAGACTAAAGGAAACGACTATTTTTGTGGTCAGCTAAGTTTCAGTAGGCTTGGGAAAGATCGTCATCCCACTCCTTTATGTTTTGAGTCATTTGCACTTGTATTGATGTTTAATGTGATATATGTCTTGTTGGGGGAGGATTTTGGAGAATAATACAACATAGCACTTGTCTTTGAGCATTAAATCTTAGAGACTATATGTTAAACAGAAGAACCTTGGAAAATAGATTATGCATCTCATTACGTGCTGTAACATTACCATGTTTTTTTGACAAGGGTTTGATTTGTTCAACAATGTTTTATTGAGTCTCTACGATCAATATGTGCATAGTCTGTCTACTGGGACCTGGGACTGCAGTGGTGAAAAATTAGATGTGTTGTCTCCTTTATTCAAAATCGAGTTTAGTGAATATGTGTAACTAACACAAAAATTGCCTGAGTATTTGCCAAATGCCGAGACAGGGTTGAGGAGAGAGAGGTCTCTAAACCAAGGAAAGAAAAGGAGTGTGTTAGAGGAATCTTCCTAGAGAAGTGCCCTCTGTGCTGAGACCTGAGGATTAGTTAGGAGTTAGCTAGGTATGAGGAAGGAGTTTCTGATGTGGACAAGATGCACAAAGGCCCACGTGCAACAAAGAACATGGTTCATTCAAAAAACTGGAAGCTCATTGTGATTAGAGGTAGATAGTTAGTGGTGGGGAGGTACCTACTAAGGATTTTATTTTATTTTTGTTTATTTGCTTATTTTTTAATGTTTTATTTTTTTAAGGAAGAGAATGAGTGGGGGGAGGGACAGAGGATCCAAAGCAGGCTCTGTGCTGACAGGCTGACAGCAGCAAGCCCGATGAGGGGTTCAAACTCACGAACTGTGAGATCATGACCTGAGCCAAAGTTGGAAGTTCAACTGACTGAGCCAATCAGGTGCCCCTTATTTTATTTATTTTTGTGCTACTGAAGGATTTAAAGCCGGGGAATAATAACCTGTTAAAGGTGAGCATTTTGGAAAGATAACTTGCTGATGTTTTGGCTAATCAAATGGAGGATAAGACCGTAAGCTACATTAGGAAGCTGTTTCACTAACCCGAGAGATCGGCAGCATGAGCAGCATGAACACTGCTAAGGAGGTAGAATCAATAGAGCTGTGGTTGGGAGAAAATGGAAGGGTGATGCCCAGGTTTCTGGTTCTATTGGTCAATAGTGGTATTCTCTTGAGATGGAGAACCCAGGAGGTGGAACAGATTTGAGAAGGAAACCGAGTTTGTTTATGAATACGATGCATTTTTAAACTGTTGTGGAATATCCATGTAAGAGTATACAGTTGGATTATAGGTCTGAAGATGAGAACTGAGTTTTGGGCTCCAAGCAAAAAATTTTAGATGCATTATCTGATACCTGGACAGGCTGAGATTGTCGAAACTGTGCTCCATCCTTGTCTTAGGCTAGTATCAGGGAAAACAAACCATTGAATGTTTCTCAGTCTCAGCTACTTGTACCATCATCCAAGATGTGCTGAAGGAGAGAAGGAATTGAAAACGAAATTATAATTTGTGGTTATGTTAAATCATTCCTAAGTTCTGTTTTCTTCTGATAGTTCCCGGAGGGTCAGATGGTCCCAGTGGAGTGCTGATCTGCTCTGAAAACTATATCACCTATAAGAACTTTGGTGACCAACCAGATATCCGCTGTCCAATTCCCAGGAGACGGGTAAAAATTTTTGCCATAGGATAAGATATTTGTGTTTGTGAAATGAATTTATTTTTTATAATTATAGTATAATCTTTTAGTTTATGTGTTCATCAAGTTTTAGTTTCTCTGTAAATCCTTTTTTTCCCCCCCAGTGTCTGTTTTTGAGAGAGATGGAGAGGGACAGCGCTAGCAGGGTAGGGCAGAGAGGGAGGGAGACCCAGAATCTGAAGCAGACTTCAGGCTCTCAGCTGTCAGCACAGGGCCCGATACGGGGCTGGAATCCACAAACTGTGAAATCATAACTTGAGCCGAAGTTGGACGCTCAACTGACTGAGGCACCCAGGTGCCCCTGTAAATCTTATTTTTAATAAAGCTGGTAAAGTATTTTAGTAAAAGCAAAACAAATTCTTTGAGAAAAGGAATTAAAAACACAGTTTCTAGGGGTGCCTGGGTGGGTCAGTTGGTTGAACGTCTGCCTTTGGCTCGGGTCATGATTTCACAGTTTGTGAATTCAGGCCCCACATCAGGCTCTATGCTGTCAGTGCAGAGCCTGCTTTGGATCCTCTGTCCCCTTCTCTCTCTCCCCATCTCTTGCTCTCTGTCTCTCTTAAAAAATAAATAAACATTAAAAAAAATTAAAAACATAAAACAGTTTCTATTTCAGAACAACCTGGATGTTATCAGTTTGAAATTCTTGCAAATTTCTGGTTTGAAGACGCCAGACATATTTATTGGAGATAGATTGTTTTCCATTGCTTGTCTTTTTTCCTTGCGTTCCAACATAGGAAATTTCAAAGAATAGAACAGTGAATCTCTGCTTTTTATGTAGAGGAAAAAGATTCCCCAATTTAAAATTATACTATATTTAGCTTTTCTTTCGTATGATACAGCTATTACATACTTTTTAAAACTAACAATTTAATAAGTTGCAGTCATCGTGACACTTTAAGAATCTCCTAAGATGTAGTTCCTAAAAACAAATTTTCCTACATAACCACACTACCAAGGTCATGCTCAAGAAATTTACTGTTTTGTGTAATACAGTTATCTTATGTAGAGTTCATATGCCTCTTTCTCTCATTGTCCACAAAAGTTCCCTTATATCTACCTTTACTGTCTTTTAGGTTATTTTGCCTCACCTTTGTTTGCTTTTAATCTTTTATTATACTGACATTTTTTTAAGAGTCTAGGCTAATTTTCTTGAAGTTTGTCTCATCTTTTTCTGTATGGTTAGATCCTTGTTAATATTTTTGATAGAATTATTACATAGGCAGTGACACATTTCCCACTATATCACATTAGGGGCACATAATGTTAGTTTGACTCCTTGGTGATGTTAAATTGATCACTTTAAGGTAGTGTCCATCTGGGCTTCTTAATTGTGAAGGTACCTTTTCCTTTTTGTAGTTGGTGTGGAATCTGCTGGTGAATTTTGAGACTGTAAATATTCTTTTCTCCAGCATCTTTTCACACAATGCTTTTCCTCTCAGGTCAGTTACTACATTGGTGGTTGAAAATGGTGTTTTGTTAATTTTATTTATTTATTAAAATGTTTATTTTGAGAGAGAGAGTGAGCAGGGGAGGGGCAGAGAGAGAGAATCCCAAGCAGGCTTCATGCTCAGCACGGAGCCTGATGCAGGGCTCCCAAGACCCTGGGATCATGACCTGACTTGAAATCAAGAGTCTGATGCTCAACTGACTGAGCCACCCAGGCGCCCCAAGTGGAGTGGATTGTGGAGCCTGCTTGGGATTCTCTCTTTTCTCTCATTCACTCTCTCCCTCGTGACCTCTCCCCTGCTTGCTCTTTTGCTTTCTCTAAAAAAAGAAAAAGGAGTTGGACACTTAACCAACTGGGCCACCCAGGCATCCTGAAAATGGTGTTTTACTGATTTTAATCTCAGTAGTTTACTGTGGAAATTATTAATTATTAAGTATATGCACAAGTAAAGTGTAATGAACCTCTGTGTATCCAGCTTCAGGTAATTTTGTTTGATCTCTGCTTTCTCAAGCTCTTCTTTCACCCCTGGTTTTATATCTTTTTGATATATTTTTAAAATTAACATTATTTTTTAAATTTATATCCAAATTAGCGTATCACTTTTTGACATTAACTTATAGGACCTGGGATTAAGCCTTTTAGGTCTTAGTTGATCTGATATATGATACCTGAGTAGGAGTCCATAAATCTTAGAAAATCTGAGAAGAAATCTATCAAAATAAATTATTGGTAAGGGGTGGTGAGTAATTTGATTTGGTTGATCAGTCATTTGTTGAGCACTTAACTGCTAGGCACTGTACTTGGCTTTGGGACTGCAAAGAAGTATAAAACATGTTTTGCCCTTGAACAGCTGACTCAGTGAGGGAAATAGAAAATGTTGGAAACATGAAAAAAAAAATCTAAAATCATAGTCCAGGAGCTGCCTTAGGAAGTTGGTATAGAATAGTGCTGAGTGGACATGTAGGAGATTTCTTCATAGCCTAAAATGATGACTCTTTAAATTTCATGTCTTTTTTCTGACATTTTTCTCTGGAGAAAGTTCTTGATGTTGCTCATTTATTCAGGATGTAGAGTGAAATTGTGGCTGCTTTTTTGTACAGAGGCTTTGTCATATATTTATAGTAGATAAGAATTTTTAGCTCTTGTGCTTTACTTTTTGGCTGGCAGGCTGTTCTGGGTCAAAGCTTGTGTAGAGAGGTTCCAGGTACCTGTAGACGTTGAGTGGCCTGTATTATGGTAAGGTGCTAAATTCCCTATATAAGAAGTACTCATTTCTAAGTTGTTCTGTGTTTGACTTTGCTAGAATGACCTGGATGACCCTGAAAGAGGAATGATTTTTGTCTGCTCTGCCACCCATAAGACCAAATCGATGTTCTTCTTTTTGGCCCAAACTGAGCAGGGAGATATCTTCAAGATCACTTTGGAGACAGATGAAGATATGGTAAGCAGATCATGGAGAGAGAAGGAAAAAATGAAAAAATCCTTTTGCTGGGTTTAGTTTATTTAAAAAAAATTTTTTTAATGTTTATTTTTTATTTTTATTTTTTTAACATTTATTTTTGAGAGACAGAGCACACAAGTGGGGGAAGGGCAGAGAGACAAATAGACATGGAATCTGAAGCAAGCTCCAGGCTCTGAGCTGTTAGCACAGAGCCCAGTGTGGGGCTGGAACCCACAAACCGCGAGATCATGACCTGAGCTGAAGTTGGAGGCTTAACTGACTGAGCCACCACCCAAGCACCCCTTTTAATGTTTAATTTTTGAGACAGCATAAGAGCATGTGTGTGACAGTGTGAGTGGGGGAGGGCAGAGAGAGAGAGAGTGAGAGAGAGGGAGGGAGACACAGAATCTCAAACAGGCTCCAGGCCCTGAGCTGTTAGCACAGAGCCCAACACAGGACTCGAACCCCTGAACCGTGAGATCATGACCTGAGCCGAAGTTGGACGCTTAACCAATTGAACCATCTAGGTGCCCCTTGCTACACTAATTTTAATATATTTAAATAACCTTATTTCAAAAAGTGATATTTAAAGAAAAATTTTTTTAGGTTTATTTATTTTTATAGAGGGGAAGGGGTAGAGAGGGAGAGAGAGAATCCTAAGCAGCCTCTGCCAGCGCAGAGCCTGATGAAGGGCTTGAACCCACAAACTGACATTACCACCTGAGTCAAAATGAAGAGTCAGATACTTAACTGACTGAGCCAGGCAGGTGCCCCTGAAAAACTGATATTTCTGTGTACATTTAAGATTTACACAGTGTTTTTATGAACCATTTGTTCTTTAATACTACTTTGAGATAGGACAAATAATACTTTACAAGTTAATAAAATGGAAACAGAATAACTTAAAAAGTGGTTGTGTAAGGTATCAAAGCTTTTTAAATTTGGATTGGGTATATGAATGTAGGTTTTCTCCTCTAGTTAATAGATACCTGGTCTCGTAATCTCATATAAATAATATGAGATCAAGTAATGCCACTTCTAGTGAGTAATGAGAAAGCTCTCCCTGTCTCCTGAAAATTGGTAATACACATGAACTGTTACTGTTTTTATCCTATGGCAGAGTTCTGTGAACAGCTGTGCAGTTTTTTATATATGTTTAGCTCAAGAATTGGCATATTTTGTTGTGGAGGCCCAGTAGTAAACAGCATCAGCTTATATGGGCCACGTAGTCTCTGTCTCAACAACTCAACCCTGCCATTGTGGCACAGAAGCATTCATAGGAAGTGTGTAAATAGGCATGGCTGGTCCTGGGCCTTAGTTTGCTAACCCCTGGTTTAGATACTAAGTATGATATTTTACTTGCTACTCTGCTTATGCTATCTTACAATACTGGGCTACCTTCTGTGGCCTAGCTTCACTTGCCTACACAGTAGAATCTCTTTTTTTTCCATTCCAGGTTACTGAGATTCGGCTCAAGTATTTTGATACTGTGCCTGTTGCTGCTGCCATGTGTGTGCTTAAAACAGGCTTCCTTTTTGTAGCATCAGAATTTGGAAATCAGTGAGTAATCTTTTTATTACCCTAGTTTATCCTGGTTACTATAAAAAGTTGGGAGGAGGGAAATGTGGCTTCAAGGGCACAGAGCTTTCTACAAAACTTTCTTCAAAAGTTTTGCCTTCCTTTTCCCCCTCTATGTTCTTTTTTAATTTTAATTTTTATTTATTATTATTTGTTTGGTTATTTTCCCGACTTCAGTTGCTTCCTTTAAGCAGTACCTGTTGGTAGCTGCAAAAATAGCTTCAGAAATGGTCTTTTCTGAGCTTTTTGCTGGAGATTTCACTGAATATTTATGGAACTAACTTAACATGTCCCACCAGTACTTCACTTGTACAAATCTAAAGTTGAAGCTCATCATTACCCACAGCTGCTCAGCCACATCAGTGACCTTCCCAGCCTTGGTTTTCTGTTAATGACTAATGGACCAGTTGTAGCAACTTGAGTGTAAAATCTCAATTTTTGTGGTTTATAGTCTAAACTAGTTCACTAGTTTACTTACTACATTTTATTGTCTTTCCTGTAAAACTTCAGCCTTTACAGTCATCTTATTAAGCAGCTAAGACATAACCCTGATGAAATCCTTTCCCTTATTCCTGTGTTATAATGTTTGATGACTTTTTATTGCCAAGTGGATAAAGTCTGAGCTCTAGCCTTGAATTTAAAGCCAGTCAGTATCTAAGTCTCCAAATTACTTACACAAGATAAGATAACCATGGTTTTGCCAGTATCTGCTCACAGCATCAGTGCAAACCACTTACCTGATGCTATTTGCTTGTAATTAAAATGAAAGTGTATCTAGGATTCTAGGATTCTGTGCCATTTCAGCATTGTCTCTGACTGTTCTTCCTTTCTTAGACATGCTTCTTACTTATACTCACGGACTTTATTCCAGCTGTTGATTAACTCATTTTCCTTGTTTATACCTCTTGTCTCACTTTTCATATTTAGCCTGTTTGGTGTATTTTCATCCACTTAAATCCCACTTTTCCAGAATAATAGTAATTCCTTGATATAATCAAATAGCTAGTCAGTATTTAAATTTCTTCATTGTCTCAATATTTTTTAGTATTTTTTTAATGTTTATTTATTTATTTTGAGAGAGAAGGAGCATGAGTGCCGGGCGTGGGGGGGGGAGAGACAGAGAGAGAGAATCCAAAGCTGGCTCAGCACTGTTAGCACAGAGTCCGAAGCAGGGCTTGAAATCACGAGCTGTGAGATTATGACCTGAGCCTGAATCAAGAGTCAGACACTTAACCAAGTGAGCGACCCCAGGTGCCCCCCATGCCTCAATATTTTAAAAGTTGAATCGTATACACGAGGATTGAGCAAGGCCCATACATTGCAATTGGTACATGGAAAACATTTTTAGTGGCTGCATATTTTAAGGCCATGCCCCGTATTGGTATTTAGGTTTGTTCTTTTGCTATCATAAATAGTGCTGTAGTGAACATTGTACTTGTATCTTCGTGTGTTAGCTGAATGCAACCATAGTTTAAATTCATAAGTGTGGGATGAAATTTTGATAATGCTAAATTGTCCTCACAAAGGTGACATCAGTTTACATTCCCACCAACAGTGTATATGACAGACCTTTTTATTTATTTATTTTTTCTTACTGCATGACAGACAGTTCATAAGCTCTTGAAAATCCCTGAGAAGAAGACTAGTAGTTCGATCAGTAGAAAATGGGCACAGGATTTGAACATGCCTTTACAGTAAAAAAAAATACGTGTGGTCTAGAAGTATAATATGTAGGAAGATTTCAAACTCATTTGTAATTAAAGGAACGCCAATCATATTTGAAGTCTTTTCCTCACCTAGCAGATTGGCAAACATTAAAAACTTAGATAGTAATTTGTCTTGATAAGATTGTGGATGGAAATAATAGTTGGATGCAGAAGGTATTTTCTTGCCCCATTACCTTATGCAGATAGTGTGTTTGCTAAGGTTATACATCCTGATTGTCTGTTAATTGGATTTAGGGAGGGTCCTGGATGGCCCAGTTGGTTAAGCCCAACTTTTGCTCAGGTCACGATCTCATGGCTCATGAGTTTGCCCCCCCCTACCCCCCATGTCCGCCTCTGTGCCAAAAGCTCAGAGCCTGGAACCTGCTTTGGATTCTGTGTATCCCTCTCTGTTCCTCCCCCGCTCGCTCGCTCTCTCTCTGTCTCTCTCAAAAATAAACATTAAAAAAAAAAAAAGATTTAGGAATAATACAGTGATTCCTTTTATTCTGAAGAATGGTAGTTAAAATTTATCCAGCACTTGTCTGTATATATCAGGCACTGTTCTAAATTGTTTTTCTTTTTTTTTTTTTTTTTTTTTTTTTATTTTTTTTCAACGTTTTTTATTTATTTTTGGGACAGAGCATGAACGGGGGAAGGGCAGAGAGAGAGGGAGACACAGAATCGGAAACAGGCTCCAGGCTCCAAGCCATCAGCCCAGAGCCTGACGCGGGGCTCGAACTCACGGACCGCGAGATCGTGACCTGGCTGAAGTCGGACGCTCAACCGACTGCGCCACCCAGGCGCCCCTAAATTGTTTTTCTTAATGTCTTGGTTTGAGTTCTCCTGCAAGCAGAGCCTTAGACAAAGACATGGGTGCAGGTAGATTATTGGAGAGCAATTGCAGGAAACAGGAGTTAAGGGATAAGTGGAGAGAGAGAGGGAAAGAGGAAAAGCCTACATAAGAGTGTGTTATTGAGATTCCTGTTGTGGGCAGTAGGAACTTGCTCCCATCAAGACCTGCTCCCATCAGACAAGCAGAATGCATCTGAGAATTGCTCACCTGAAGGTTAACAGCAACACCATTTTTCTCTTCGGGTCTGAAATTCAGTCACCTCTTGGGGCAGAGAGTGGAAAGATGGCAGTGTACAAGTAGATGCTTGTTAGAGTGAGATGCATTTGAGCTTGTGAGAAATTATCCATTGCTGCTGGAGCTGAAGTCTGCAACACTCAAAAAATGCTGATTTGGGGTATCAGAAACATGTGCTATGGGTATTAATCATAATGCAACCTATATATCAAACAGTATTTACTGTGTTCTAAATAAGCACTTTGTAAATGTTAATAAAGTACATAACTTTTCCAGTGAGACCATGCCATTATCCCATTTATACTTTGGGGAACTGGGTCACAGAATTTGTCAAATTTGTGAATTTGTGAAAGAAATTGATCACATACCTAAGTCCCAGATGATCTGATTCCAGAGTTCCTGCTCTAAAGCACAACACCATAGTTACAGAAGCTGCTTTGCCAAGATTTGGCCAAAGCAGCCTTTTCCTGTGTTGGAGGTAGTGAGCCCATCCTTCTGGTTACCTGGTAATTACTAGGCACTGAAGGTATCTTTGACAAGTGGCTTTCATTATCTGTGTATACACATCTTGCTTGAGGAAGGAATTTATACTAACTTTTATATGTTTATCTCATATTCTCAGTGCTTTTGTAGATTGTTCAAGGATAATAACCCTGTTTGGTTTTTTTAAAATTTAGTATAGAATCTGATGTGTTTACCAAAAGTGTTTAAATGCTGAGGTTTATTTGAACATTTCTTGAGTTCCTTATATATTTCAGATGCTCATTTAGTCATTTTATCTTCTAAAAAGCTACACTTGATACTTTTTTTTTTTTTTTTGACATTTGTTTATTTTTGAGAGAGAGAGAGAGACAGCATGAGCAGGGGAGGGGCAGATAGAGAGAGGGAGACACAGAATTCGAAGCGGGCTCCAGGCTCTTGAGCTGTCAGCACAGATCCTGACGTGGGGCTCGAACTCACAAACAGCAAGGTCCTGAGCTGAAGTTGGACGCTTAATCGACTGAGCCACCCAGGCGCCCCTCCCTTGATATTGTTTAAAGTGCTCTGTATTGAAGGTCCTGGTATATTAAACATGGCCAATAATTTGGTTTCTTTTTTAAATTGAGTTTCTTCCCAAAAGCTAAGTGCACACTCAGCATATGATGGTATATTTTTTTTAAGTAAGTTTTACACCCAACATGGGGCTTGAACTCAGCTTTAAGATTAAGAGTTGCATGCTCTACCATCTGAGCCAGAGAGGCACTTCCTGAATTCAGCAGTCTTTATTTCTTTATACCGTTCTAGTCTTTTTTTTTTTTTAGTTTTTAAAAATTTTATTTATTTATTTATTTTGAGAAAGAGAAAGAGTGAGCAGGGGAAGGGCAGAGAGAAAGAGAGAGAGAATCCCAAGCAGGTTCCATGCTGTCAGCATGAGCCTAATACGGGGCTTGAACTTGTGAACTGTGAAATCATGACCTGAGATGAAACCAAGAGTCAGATGCTTAACTGACTGAGCCACCCAGACACCCTTTAATTTTTTTTTTTTTAATGATTATTTTCGAGAGAGAGATGGAACGCGAGCTGGGGAGGGGCAGAGAGAGAGGGAGACAGAGTCTCTGAAGCAGGCTCCAGGCTCTGAGCTGTCAGCATAGACTCTGACGTGGGGCTTAGACTCAAAAACAGCGAGATCACAACCTGAGTCACCTAGGTGCCCCTATCCCATTCTCTTCTAAGAAAGAAGACCCCTCTCAAACAGATGGTGACTCGATATGCATGTTAGAATTTTGATAGGTAATTGTAAAGTGCTTTGTGAGGATTATATTTATGGCAAACACTATCTTTAGAAAGTGTTTAACTAAAGTCTTCTTTTCTTCTCCCTAGTTACTTATACCAAATTGCACATCTTGGAGATGATGATGAAGAGCCTGAGTTTTCATCTGCCATGCCTCTGGAAGAAGGAGACACGTTCTTCTTCCAGCCAAGACCACTTAAAAACCTTGTGCTGGTCGATGAGTTGGACAGCCTCTCTCCCATTTTGTTTTGCCAGGTGTGGGTCTTTCCAGTCTCTTCCACAATGAGCAGTGCCAGCCAGATGTTTCTGAATATGAATGAGTTTAAGGTTTTTTTTTTTTTTTTATTTTTTTATTTTATTTTTAAGATTTATTTATTTTTGAAAGAGAGAGACAGAGCATGAATGGGGGAGGGTCAGAGAGAGAGAGGGAGACACAGAATCTGAAACAGGCTCCAGGCTCTGTGCTGTCAGCACAGAACCTGGCGTGGGGCTCCAACTCATGGACCGTGAGATCATGACCTGAGCCGAAGTCAGACACTTAACCAACTTAGCCACCCAGGCGCCCCAAGGTTTTGTTTTTTTTTTTTTAAGTTTTTTATTTATTTTGAGAGAGAGCACAAGTGGGGAAGGGGCAGAGAGGGAGACAATCCTAAGTAAGCTCTGCACCATCAGTGTGGAGCTTGACGCATGGCTGGAACTCAGAACTATGAACCAGAATCATGACCTGAACAGAAACCAAGAGTTAGATGCTTAACCGACTGAGCCACCGCAGGCACCCCTAAATGAGTTTAAAGTTTTAACTCCAGTTAAATTAAGACCTGGTCTAAGAGTGAGGCACGGCAACATGTCTGAGAAATCACAAGAGTGTAAGGTTGAAGCATTTAAAGGTGGATATTGGGGAACTAAAATCCATTACATAAATCCTTAGGCTTTTAATTTTAAATATATAACTCATGTTCAATATAAAAATTCAAGCTATACAAAAGGTGAATGGTAAAATTCCTACCCCTAATCTTCCCCCCCCCCCCCCCCCGGAGTAAATAATTTTATTTATTTATTTATTTATTTATTTATTTTTTTCCAATATATGAAATTTATTGTCAAATTGGTTTCCATACAACACCCAGTGCTCATCCCAAAAGGTGCCCTCCTTAATACCCATCACCCACCCTCCCCTCCCTCCCACCCCCCATTAACCCTCAGTTTGTTCTCCGTTTTTAACAGTCTCTTATGCTTTGGCTCTCTCCCACTCTAACCTCTTTTTTTTTTTTTTCCTTCCCCTCCCCCATGGGTTTCGGTTAAGTTTCTCAGGGTCCACATAAGAGTGAAAACATATGGTATCTGTCTTTCTCTGTATGGCTTATTTCACTTAGCATCACACTCTCCAGTTCCATCCACGTTGCTACAAAAGGCCATATTTCATTCTTTCTCATTGCCACGTAGTATTCCATTGTGTATATAAACCACAATTTCTTTTTCCATTCATCAGTTGATGGACATTTAGGCTCTTTCCATAATTTGGCTATTGTTGAGAGTGCTGCTATAAACACTGGGGTACAAGTGCCCCTATGCATCAGTACTCCTGTATCCCTTCCTACCCCTAATCTTATTTTCAACTTTCTATCCACTGAGGATGCTGCTGGTAACAACTTAGGATTGCTTCCAGGCATTTTCCCTGTATCAGTGCATGTGCATGTATTTGTTTGGGTTATGTTTTTTTAATCCTAATAGGCTTATATACTTCAGTGTTCTGAGATTGACTTTTTGTCACTTAATAGTTTATGAATAACTCTTATTTTTTTTTTTTTTTTTGTAAGTTTATTTACTTATTTTGAGAGGAGCCTGAGCAGGGGAGGGGCAGAGAGAGAGAGGGAAAGAGAGAGAATCGTAAGCAGGCTCTACACTGCCAGTGCAGAGCCTGATGGTGGGGCTCAGTCCCATGAACCACAAGATCATGACCTGAGCCGGAACCAAGAGTTGAACACTAAACTGACTGAGCCACCTAGGCACCCCTGTCTCTTATTTTAACACTTAATTTCTTCTTAAAAATCTCTAGAGACATTGGGATCAGTCAGTAACAGAACTTCTTAAAATATATCCTCAAAGGAGGTACCCAAGGTGGCCTAGGATGGGGACTCTGTCCCTTGCTGATGGTGTGCTGTTGTAGCAGGAATTTTGTTATGCATTTGTGTCCTGGATTGCTGGGGTTTGAGTGAACATTAGGCGCCACCCTACCTTGTCAGGTTGATCACACTTCTAGTAGAGGTTTGCTCGTTGTATGCTGGAGAAACAAGTCTGTTCAGTCACTATTCCTGGTAAAATTAACTATTCTGAAATTAACTGCTTTTGTTCTTTCTTTTTGAGAAAGGATTAGCCCTGAGGCAATAGGTAATAAATGAAATCCTAATTATATTATGAGTGATTTTTTTCCCATTTCATTCGAATTTGAGGAAATAATAGCGTAGTTTGTAGATAAGATAAAATTTATAGAAAGTTCAGGTATCTACAGCAGAGCTGTGGGTATTTTGTGCCATGTATATCCTTACTAGTCTGGTGAGGCAAATGGATCTCTTCTCTGAGTACTGTTTTTAAATGCATATAGTAATAAACATAAGATAGCCAATAGGGCAAAATATTAAGTTGTGAAGAAGTAATATATGTGCTTCCTTGTCAAGGCTTTAAATAACAAGATGGTGCATTTGAAATAGGTAAGTTAATTTATTTCAGCGAGAGATCAGTGTGAAGGCTGTATGCGCTCAACATATCTTTGTCCATGTTACAGTAAAGCTGTACTGCCTTCTAGACAAGAATTTTCATTTGAACTGGCCAGTTTGACAAAACTACAGTACACATGATTGACCTCTTTGTGTATTGACCAACAAATGTACTGGAAAGCAGCTGGATATCTGGAATACCAACACATGGCTTCGCCATCTGGTGGCTGAGCAGTCAGATGCAGTTACCCCGTAGTTGGTCAGCTACATCATAGGAGCATCTGTAGATAGAGTAACTTTGATAATATATAGTCTAACAGATTTAGTAGATGTAATTTTTTTTTAATGCTTTTTTATTTATTTTTGAGACAGAGAGAGACAGAGCATGAACGGGGGAGGGTCAGAGAGAGAGGGAGACACAGAATCTGAAACAGGCTAAAGGCTCCGAGCAGTCAGCACAGAGCCCGACGCAGGGCTAGAACTCACATACCGCGAGATCGCGACCTGAGCCGAAGTCAGACGCTTAACCGACTGAGCCACCCAGGCGCCCCAGTAGATGTAATTTTGAAGTAGTGATGAGTGGGATAATTGGAGGAATATAAATTTTAACATTATGAATAAGTATGATTTTTGTTGGTGACAGTCACAGATCCTGATAATATTATAGTTTATATTTTTAGCTGAAAGGAAATGGTAAATTTCATTTGGAGGTTATATAACACTCATTTCACTAAGTAAGGAATGCTCTGCTAATTTAAGAATTGGTACAAGCCTTTTTTTCTTAAAGTTGCTGCTGCAAACTGGTTTGTTTTTTGGAATATGGGGGCTTTTCCCCTTGATTCCCCCAGGGCTTATAGCCAATATGTAAGTTTAGTAAATTAAAAAGTATTTTGTCCCCTGAGAATAATCAAATTCGGTGTGAAAACTTGGTAAAAGTAGACATTTTTTGTCTTTTTCACTGTGCAGATAGCTGATCTGGCCAATGAAGACACACCACAGCTGTATGTGGCCTGCGGTAGGGGACCCCGATCATCTCTGAGAGTCCTACGGCACGGACTTGAGGTAAGATGGGTACTTTTAGATCATCTGCAGGGTTTGGAGAAAAGCATTGGAAAAGCAGCTTGTAACTTTATTCTTTTTTTTTTTTTTTTTTTTTTTTTAATTTTTTTTTTAACGTTTATTTATTTCTGAGACAGGGAGAGACAGAGCATGAGTGAGGGAGGGGCAGAGAGAGAGGGAGACACAGAATCAGAAGCAGGCTCCAGGCTCTGAGCTGTCAGCACAGAGCCCGACGCGGGGCTCGAACCCACAAACCATGAGATCGTGACCTGAGCCGAAGTCGGTCTCTCAACCGACTGAGCCACCCAGGCGCCCCACTTATAACTTTATTCTAATGAGATCAATGGTATATTTAATGTTTCTGTGAAAGAAAAAGTGTTTTCTTTCCTATTTCCATAAAAGTTAGAGTTTAAATTTCCTGTTCTTTGACATGTTAGCACAATAGGCACATTTTAAAAAATTGGCAAGTGAGGATCAAAGGGGGAAAATAATCTTTACTGGTTCCAGGCTCACAAGTCATAACAGAGGATATCTGCATGGAACATTTTATTCCATTTTTTTTCTAGTCTTGGTCTGTGTTCATTGTTTTTAGATAATTATATCTTTTTACCTCAATGTATATGTTTTTGTATTTTACCAAGTTTATTATGTATTCTTAGGTTGTATTATTTTTAGTGTTTCTATAATATTCCACTATAGTGGTTGGATCAGAATTTATGTAATAAATCCTTTATTGTTGCATCTTTTAGGTGATATAGACACTCAGAACTTTCTTTTTAATTTTTTTTTAATGTTTGTGTATTTTTAAGAGAGAGAGCCTGCATGCACATATGTGGGGGAGGAGCAGAGAGAGAGGGAGACACAGAAGTAGGTTCCAGGCTCTGGGCTGACAGCACAGAGTCTGGCGTGAGCTTAAACCCACAAACTGTGAGATCATGACCTGAGCTGAAGTTGGATGCTTAACCAACTGAGCCACCCAGGTGCCCCCAAAATTATCTTTTCAAATGCTACATCTTCCTGCGATTCTAGGGTTCATGCTTTTTAGCAAGTTCCTTGAACTTGGTTTTGTTAGGAGCAAAACAAAGCTTCCTATGACAGTTTGCTTCATAGTTGAGGGTTGGCATGCTATAAGCTCTCAATGGCCCACTGCCTGATTTTGTAAATTTTTATTGGAACGCAGCTAAGATGACCTTGGTTTTGAATTCTGGCTCTATCACTTAATAGCTATTACTAAACTTTTGTTTCCTCTTCTGTAAAATGAAGTTAAGTACCTGCTTTAAAGATTGTTGTGTGAGTTAAGTGAGGTAATGCATATAAAGAAGCACTTAGCTCAAGTTCTGGCGTACAGTAACAAGTATGTTACCTATTACCACTGTTAATGTGTTTCAGGGGGTGCCTGGGTGGATTAAGTGTCTGACTCTTGGTTTTGGCTCAGGTCATGGTCTCGTGGTTTGTGGGATTGGGCTGTGCCGACAGCGCAGAGTCTGCTTGGGATTTTTTCTCCTCCCTTTCTGCCTCTCCCTCCACTTGTGTGCACGTGCTCTCGCTCTCTCAAAATAAATAAACTTTAAAAAGAATATATTTCTCTTTCAGAAATTTGAAGATTTTTTTGGCTGTGCCAAAAATATCAGGCCACCAAATTTTTAATGACTCAAATCTAATTTAGACTAATAGTTTTTAGTTATTGCTTGTTGGATCCCATTTAGCATTTGGTGGAAGCTAGCATTCTCCACCAAAAGTGCGTATGTGCATTATCAGAAAGTGTTGTCTACAGTAGAAGAGATAAAGGACCCAATTAAGAATCATTGTTTTTGAGTCTTCGGCCCCCTCCCAATTTTTTAAATTTTTAAAAATTTTTTTCATTTAGTTTTTGAGAAAGAGCACGACTGGTGGAGGGGCAGAGAGAGAGGGAGACACAGGATCTGAAGCAGGCTCCAGGCTCTGAGCTGCCAGCACAGAGCCTGATGTGGGTCCTGAACTCATGGACCGCGAGATCACAACCTGAGCTAAAGTCGGATCCTCAACCGACTGAGCCACTCAGGCAACCCTGCCCCCTCCCAATTTTTTTCCAATTCTATAAAAGATCTTGATTATACAGAAAAATATTTTGAAATTGTTGAACATTGCTTTGTTCCTGTATATCTATTTTTTAAAAATTTTTTAATGTTTATTTTTGAAAGACCGAGTATAAGCGGGGGAGGGGCAGAGAGAGGGAGACACAGAATCTGAAGCAGGCTTCAGGCTCTCCGCTGTCATCACAGAGCCTGACATGGGACTCGAATTCATAAACCATGAGACCATGACTTGAGCCGAAGCTATTAACCAACTGAGCCACCCAGGTGCCCCCCTTGTATACCTATTTGTTGAACTTTGTTGTTTAGCTTTATTGTGGTCTCGTTTGAGCAGGGTCATTGTCACTATTACACTTGGTATAGAGTATCACACACCTAACACTTAAGTTTTATTGGTGATGAAGTTTTCCACAGTTCTCCTGTTCCATGATGAGGTATTCCTATTATTTTATCAGTAAAGTAAAAAAAAAGGTAATGCCTTTAATGGATATATGTGAGTTCTTTTTATAAAATGTGGTTACACAGTATAATATATTAAGCTGTCTAATTGTTTCTCGGTGGTTTTAAAAATAACATTTTTATTTTGGAATGGTTTTATATTTACAGAAAAATTAGATATAGTGCAGAAAGTTCAGGTATAATAACATATACCTAGTTTTCTCCTCTAGATCATTTCATCTCAGGTATTTCATTTCCTCTCATGTTTGAGAACTTACAGGATATTCAGAGGCTTCTTGAGTCTAATCTTTACATTTTTTAAAAAAATGTTTTTATTGATTTTTGAGACAGAGACAAAGTGTGAGCAGGGGAGGGGCAGAGAGAGAGGGAGACACAGAATCTGAAGCAGGCTCCAGGCTCTGAGCTGTCAGCACAGAGCCTGGTGCGGGGCTCGAACCCACGGACTGTGAGATCATGACCTGAGCTGAAGTCAGATGCTCAACCAACTGAGCCACCCAAGTGCACCTTGAGTCTATTCTTATGGAACGTAAAAAATCTAATAGGAAGGACAGAATAATTCCTGAAATTACTTTTTAGGATTTAGGAAATCACATAGGATCCCCTGTGAGGTGGTGATTGGGATTTCTATGAGAGCTTATAGGAGGGAGTGTGGACTGCCAGGCAAGAGGATAAGGGAAGATTTTTCCTACAGGATGTGCCATTTGAATTGGTCCTTGAAGAGAGATGTGATTTGGCCTTAAGGGGGTTAGGAAGAGAAATGGGCTTAGATGGCTGTTTCATTCCACGTGCTCTCTTTTTGAGGAGGATGCAGGCATGGCATACCCAAAGGAAATGTATGGTTTTTGCTGCAGCAACTATCCTCCTGAACATTCCATCCCATTTTGCTAAAGTTTGTTATGGGGATCTCCAATATTTCCAAGCCTTTTTGGCTCTTAACTCTTTTTTTTTGACAGAATATTTCCATTCTTTCTTTTTTTTTTTTGGTTAATGTTTATTTATTTTTGAGAGAACATGAGGGGGGCAGGGGCAGAGAGAGAGGGAGACAAAGAATCCAAAGTAGGCTCCAGGCTCTGAGCTTTCAGCACAGAGCCCAACGCGGGCCTTGAACTCACCAACCGTGAGATCATGACCTGAGCCGAAGTCAGGTGCTCAACCGACTGAGCCACCCAGGCGCCCCTGATATTTCCATTCTTTTAAAGATTTTTTTTTTTTTCATTAGTAAGTAATCTCTACACTCAACATGGAACTCAAACTTAAAACCCCGAGATCAGGAGTCACATGCTCTACCAACTGAGCCTGTCAGGTGCTCCAGTTCCATTCTTTTAATCCAGCATGCAGTATGAGCACTGCTGTATCAGAATCCTGTTATCAAGTGTAGTTGTAAGCAAGGAGCTAATTTCTATGCTCATTGGATCTGTGGTTTGTATCCTCCCCTGTCAGGTGTCAGAAATGGCTGTCTCTGAGTTACCCGGTAACCCCAATGCTGTCTGGACAGTGCGTCGGCACATTGAAGGTAAGTAGCCCTTTCCCAACAGTCAAAATGTGGGTCTGGGTAACATCGACAGTAGAAGGCTTAGGAGGTTGCATTCGTAATGTTTTTATATTGCTTCATTTAACAATATACTAGAAACTTTTTCTGGCCTGACACCATGTTTTTCAGGCTCTCTCAATCAGGATGCCTGCACCTTTTTTGTATGCATGAGTAAGGGGTGCATTAGGGTGGCTGTTAATACATCTACACTCCCGTATTGTAGAGCTGTCATACATGTTGTTCTTTGACCATATTCATCCTGTTGCATCTGTAAGAGGTGTGGTGTGAGGGAAAGTTTTTTGCTTCTTCAGTTTTCTTCAGCAGTTTTCTCCTGTTGTGCTGAAACCATGGTGAAGTTGAAGGTGTTGTCCTAGGTATTAAGAGATTTAGTTAAGCTTATTAATCAATTAGTCCTGCTCAATGGGTGGAATTGTGCTTAAGGGAACTGAAGATTGAGATTGAATGGAATCATAATTTTTGAATGGGTGGAAAAGAGTGGATGGAGGAAAGAGGAGTCTGAGTTCTTGGATAAAAATGGTCACCTCATCCTAAAATTTTGAAATTTAGGTAAAAATGCATAACAGTGTGACAGCAGGATATTCTTGAATCAGTTGAATTTGAGGAATGAAACTTAATTCTCATTTTCCCTTGGATTCTCTGTGGGTGTAGGTCATTTCTATTCTTAGACTTCATCTTCCTCTTGTTCCCTCAGGAATGTGGGCCTGGTGAGATCACCCTGGCCAGCATAGAAAGCTTTTTCAAGAAAACAGCTGGAAATCTTCCTGATATTTTGATGTCCTGATATTTTGATGTTCTGATGTTTGATTTTATGGGAGTTGGGAAATGTGTAGGAGGGAAACCTCATGTTATTCGTAGAATACACATTATGGTGGATTTTGTTTTCATGTGGGTGTTTGAACCAAGTCTGAGTTGAGTAGATAGAAAAACCAAATAGGAAATTAGTCGGTTTATTTTTGCTAGAAGATAATTAGTAGATGACTGATTTTGATTTTCCCATTTTGTATAATTTCTTCGTAAAGAAACTAGTCAAATTGATGTTCACCTTTAGCTTGGCGGCTGGTTGGTATTACAACTCCTGATGAAAACATTGCCTACACTCTGAATTTTTTAAGCCTTTGAGATAAAACTTAGTATTCCTCTTTCTTGTTTTGTTTTCTAGTACTTGAACTTTACTTTAAAGTAGTTTTAGATTTACAGGAAAGTTCCCCCTCATTTTTATGATGAAGGCAGAAAAAGTAGGAGTTGACTCTTTCAAGATAGTGCGTTGAGGTAATAGTCTGACAGCATGGTCTCTGAGCTTCCAGTCCAGTGTTCCTTTGACTAACGCTGAAGTTGGAGTCTGTCGGTCTTGCTGGTCTTTAGGTTAAGTTTTATACTGTCATCGTGCAGTCTTTCTAGTGTCCACCTTGTACTTAGTAATTAAGAAAGGATTGGATCTCTACTCTCAGAGCCCTTGCCATCTAACACAAGAAGACAAGTACACAAAACTACTATGTGTTCTGATGTAATGAAAGGCACACAAGCATGTTGCCAGGACAGGTTAGAGGAGAGGGAATTGGCATATGTTGGAGAATCAGAAAAGACTTTTTTGGACAATGCTTGATGAGTTAGTGATAAGCAGTATGTTGCATGATGGAACTTGTAGCTGAATATTTTTCTTGTCAAGTTTTAGGAATTGACTACATCCTGATAAATTTCACTCTTAGAAACGATAATTTGGGTGATCACCCACAAAAACAGGTCAGGTTCTCTCTGTTCATTCTCTTTCCAGATACTCCAAGTTACTGTTGTGTGACTATCCCACATGTCCACACATGCTGCAGTGTTCAGGCAACTACTAACCTTGGCTGGTACTTGGTGATGCACACTACCAATACCAAGCCTTTTTTTCTCTTCCACAGGTGGCTGGTGAAGGTGCTGATCACCACAGGTGTGTACATACTGCTAGGGTCTACCATGGGGTCTTCTAGTTTACCCAGGGAGAGGGATTTGTACAAAATATTAAGACCGCCCTGATGGCATCTCAGAGGGTAACTTTGAAATTGGCTGTTCATGTGCATTGTAGTGATGGCACACCCATCTGCCTGTATATTAAATGGTTGGAGGCAGGGATCGGCTTCCCTTACTTTTTCCCTAAGTAGAAAGTACGACTGATATGTCTTTCACTAAAGCTGAAAGAACCTGTAGCTAGAAAACCTTAACTCCGTACTCTCCTTTGGTGATTCATATGTTCCAGGTGTACTGACTCAAGCCCTGGAGAAAGCCACCTATTTTTGTTTTGTTTTGTTGTGTTTTTTTTAGTATAATCAGGACTGCTGAGGCAAGACAGGAACCAAATAGAGTGTAAAGTGAGAATGAGACACTGGAAGCTTAAACCATCTTTGGTCACTCAGCATCTGTGGTCCCTCAGTTTTGGAGTGAGCTGTGTTTTGAGCTTCAGATGCCAACACAGAGGAAAGAAGAATGCTTTCCTTCCCCATGGGCTGCTTCAGCAGTGCTCAGATAAAAGTCCTCTTTAAGTGAGACAAAGATGCATTCTCATACCCTAATATGATGACATTGATGTTCTTTTATGTGAAACTTGTAACTTCTGGAAAAAGGCAACATGGATGTATCTGGTCATTTCCCTTGATTTTGTTTTGAACTCCAAATTTTTTTTAAATGTTTGTTTTTGAGAGGGAGAGAGAGAGTGTGCGCGCCTGTGCATGTGAGCTAGGGAGGAGCTAGGGAGGAGCTAGAGAGAAAGGGAGAGAGAGAATCCCAAGCAGTCTCCACGCCATCAGCGCAGAGCTCAGTGCAGGACTCGATCTCACAAACCGTGAGGTCATGACCTGAACCAAACTCAAGAATTGATTACTTAACCAACTAAGCCACCCAGGTGCCCCCTGAACTCCCAACTTTTAACCTGTAACTTCCTTAGGACATGAGCAATTAGCCGGCTATAGGTCCTCCTGGATATAGAATGGAAAGGGTAGAAGTTACAGTGTGCCTAGTATTCCTAGGGTAATGGATATTTTGAGGAAATCTGTGATGTAAAGCTCTACTGCTTGTTGCATTGCTCAGCAAATGTATGTAAATCCCCTGAGCATCTCTCTGTTTTTGTGTCTGAACAGTATGGGGCCTTGGGTCAAAGGGAAGATAAAGTCCCAGGCAGCTTTCCTTCCTCTCTCCCTTCATTCTCTTGCATGTAAGTCAAAATTTGCATGGTCTCTTTGCTGAAGTTCCTCCCTTTCCCCTTGATTGAAGGAAGAGACCAGAAATCCTGGCCAGTTAACAGCCCTTTGATGTTTGGCTTTAATTTGTTCTGGCATAGTTTTTAAGATACAAGGTTTCAGTAATGAGAGTGTGGGAAAAGACATAGTATTCATGTAATATTAAAATTAAGTAATTACTGTTATTTTTACACAATAGAAACTTCCAGTTCAAGAACAGCTGGAGTAAAGCTTCCATGTTTGGCGTTGTGTGGAGATCGATTTTGGTTTTGTTGTAAACTGTTAAGACATCCATTTCAGGGGCAACCATGTCCTTATTTACATGGTCCTGGTCTTACAAAGTCATTTTATAAGGTGTCCTCAAAGCATTTGATAACATCTTGACAGTTGTAACAAAAATAATCTAAAACCAGCATATCTACTTGTCCGTTGTTACTCCTTATGATTTAGAACTTGAACCTTATTCTGGATTCCTGGTGTAGCCGTTAGATTATACCCGTTGGGAATGATCTTTGATCCTTGCCTTTCAGCCACTCAGTACACACATGTATTATTAAGGAAAAGTTTGGAAAACCTTACTCACCCTTACTGTGTGAGTAATTTCATGTGTGAAGCAATTTCATAAAATATATTTATTTCTATATATTTCTATTTAAAAATGCTGATTACAGCCCACCAAATTGACTACGTCCTGCTCATAGGGCAGAATACTGCTGTAGGCTACACCAATGATACATCTTTAGTTGGTCTCTTTTTCTGTAAAGAACACTGATTCTGCCGAACTAAGTGAATAATCTTGGTTCACCTGAACTACCTTTGGAGCAATCAGAATCCATACTGTGTCCTTGTCGTGTGTGGGATGGATCAGCCCTAGGGTGTTGAGCTCTGACAAGGGCTCAGGCACGCAGGGTCCTATAGCTACTTCTATGAGTAAGGTAGCCACTCTAATTTAGTACCTTGTCTACTTGTCATTCAGTCCCCTGTTGACCTGATTTCTGTATGAGGGGGAGACAGAAAGGGGAATTGATACATAAAATTCGGAAGTAAAATAGAAAAATCTTAACCCTTCCTTAAAAAATAACATACCTTTCTCTATTCATCATTTGAAAAGTTTTATGCCAAACATTGTACTGGGTGTGGGAGATGCACAGAGGTGTTTTATGTGTAGGATGGAATATATATATGGGAAACAGGTGGCCTTTAACTGCCTCTGACTTGGAGAAACTCATTTGTGTTTATTCATAACTGTGTTTCGTTAAATGAAAAGCAAATCCTAATAGGGTTGTTCCTGACCACTGAATAGTTGCTTTTTTAAAATTTTTTTTTTTTTTTTAACATTTATTTATTTTTGAGACGGAGAGAGACAGAGCATGAACGGGGGAGGGTCAGAGAGAGGGAGACACAGAATCTGAAACAGGCTCCAGGCTCTGAGCTGTCAGCACAGAGCCCGACGCGGGGCTCAAACTCACGGACCACGATCATGACCTGAGGTGAAGTCGGCCGCTTAACTGACTGAGCCGCCCAGGCTCCCCAATAGTTGCATTTTTAAATAATGAGAGTAGAAAGGTCAAGGGCTGACAGTATAAACAATAAAATGCTTCTTGGTTAATGCTCTTATCTCATTTTAATTGGGATATCCTAGGATTCGCTGTTTTAAACCTGAGGGTGACAGTCTCATTGAAGCTTAAGTAATCTGTTTTATTCATCAGGTATTATGTTCCCACAGAATCGGTTTTTGGAAGAGGCTGGGGTCCTTTCCTAGTTATAACGATTATCTTTAAGAATGGATTGTGATGGGCATCTAGCACAAATAAATAAGCTCTAAGTTCAGTATATGTAAATATTGTAGTTTTCAGAATTTCCTCCTGCCTGTTCCCCTGCTTTGTCCTCTTGGATTTTTCCAGCAAATGTCTCAAGAAAAATTGATTTTCAGAGGTGTTAGGGGTAGCCATATGTACTCAATGTATTCAGGCCTTTGAGGAAGCAAAGTGTATCTGTAGGGTGTTACTATTTTCAATTATCCTTTGGATCATCTTGTGCTGTTTGCCACATGAGTCTGTGTGATGACTACACATAGAAGAAGTTCCTTGGAAGGTTTCTGAAGAGAAAACTTAGTATATCTCATTTGGCTTTGTAACTAATGAGTTCTTAGCTAACCAACTCCTCTTTCCTTTTTGCAGATGAGTTTGATGCCTATATCATTGTGTCTTTCGTGAACGCCACACTTGTACTATCCATCGGAGAGACTGTGGAAGAAGTGACTGACTCTGGGTTCCTGGGCACAACCCCAACCTTATCCTGCTCCTTGTTAGGAGATGATGCCTTGGTACAGGTCAGGATTCCCAGAGAGTTATTCACCTTACTTTATCCTTTCATTGTGGTGTAGACTGCTGTGCTTACATTAATGAGCTTTTAACTCTTTTTTTTTTTTTTTTAATTTTTTTTTTTAACGTTTATTTATTTTTGAGACAGAGAGACAGAGCATGAATGGGGGAGGGTCAGAGAGAGAGGGAGACACAGAATCCGAAACAGGCTCTAGGCTCTGAGCGGTCAGCACAGAGCCCGACGCGGGGTTCGAACTCACAGATCGTGAGCTCATGACCTGAGCTGAAGTCGGAGGCTTAACCGACTGAGCCACCCAGGCGCCCCACTTTGAACTCTTTTGAAGTGAACATTGCAAACATGAATTTAGGTTAATTTGACTTGTCTGGGACCTAGTGATTCTTTTTGTCATTGACCCGATTGGTGCCTCATTGCAGTGGTGCCAGTTCGGACAGGAGTGACCCATCTGGTAAGGGTGAGGGTCATGCTGAGTACAGAGTCACATTGCTAAAGTCGGTTTCCTTCTTCTTGTTGCTGACTGTAGGTGTATCCTGATGGCATTCGGCATATAAGAGCAGACAAGCGAGTCAATGAGTGGAAGACCCCTGGGAAGAAAACGATTGTGAAATGTGCTGTGAACCAGCGACAAGTGGTGATTGCCCTGACAGGAGGAGAGCTGGTCTATTTTGAGATGGATCCTGTATGTTATTTTATCATTCATTGTGGAACTTAGTGTTAGGATCCAGAGGTAAAGATGAGAGTTGTAGTTCAGTATTCACAAAGAGAATTGAGGAGGGAAAGTGTTCACAAGCAAATCCAGCCCAGTGGGGATGGGATAGGGAGGCTAAGTTCATGTTTTAATTCTTTTTTTTTTTTTTTTTTTAATGTTTATTTTTGAGAAAGAGGGCATGAACAGGGTTGGGGCAGAGAGAGAGGGAGACGCAGAATCTGAAGCAGGCTTCAGTCTCTGAGCTATCAGCACAGAACCTGATGTGGGGCTCAAACCCATGAACCGTGAGATCATGACCTGAGCCAATGTTGGATGCTTAACCAACTGAGCCATGCAGGTGCCCCTCATGTTTTAAATCTAACTAGAGTTAGGAAGTTCCATCTTAGCAATGAAATATTTTATTCTCTTGCCCTTCACATTCTACTTTTCCAACAAATATTGGCTAAAGGTTTTAATTTTTACAATCTGAAGCCATTTCAGAAATTTTCTTTTGCTTTTCTGTATGGAAGGATATTGGGTATACTTATCATGCTCTCAGCAAAGTTTCTGGACGTGGTCAACCTGTATAGTCTAACTGTACCTCTGGTTGAGATTTGTTTAAGTATTTGAATTTGAATTCATATTTGAATTATCTTTTATCCAAAGTGTTCTCATGAACAGATGAATAGTTTTCTATATTTCTATTTCCTGAGAGCTAGGTTGGTTTAGAAAATTTGTAACATATTGTATTTATTAAAGACAAAAACATTGTGTTGTCTCTTGATTGTCTCATCAGTAGTTTTGCTTGCTCCTGGCCTTATGTAGAGAAATTCTTGGTTATTGATTATAGTAAGAAGGGTGAGAGGAAACAAAAAGGAACTTAACAGTCCTTTCCCAGGCTCAGGGTTTAGGGGCAAGTGGGAGTCGTTTGTGACCTCTCTTTCTTACTTCTGTAGTCAGGACAGCTGAATGAGTACACAGAGCGGAAGGAGATGTCAGCCGATGTGGTGTGCATGAGTCTGGCCAACGTGCCTCCTGGAGAGCAGCGGTCTCGCTTCCTTGCTGTGGGGCTGGTGGACAATACTGTCAGAATCATCTCCCTGGACCCCTCAGTGAGTGTCACCCTTGACTTCAAGGATCTTCCCATTGGAAACTGAGCTGCTGGCCCACTCCTGATGGGCATCTCTGAAGTTGTCTGGGCTAGACCCTGAAATCAGCATCTGCCACTTCTGAGTACCATAGCAGCACACGTGGGGAGTCTTTTTGAAGATCCTGATGGCAGACTGCTAAGTGTTGTTTTGCCTTAAGCCTTGTCTCCGTTTGTGGTGAAAAAGAAACAAAAAAACCCAAGACTGCTGAAAAGGACTTGGACTTGGCTCCAGGGCCTTAGATGACTTTTAAGAGCTGCCTTTGCTTATTTACCTTTACCATTATCTACTTTTACAGAAAGGAAAGCATGGTTCTCTCCAGAGCTTATTCTAAGATTTGGTTTAACTAGTGTTAACCCATTTAAAGCTCACTATAGGATTCCCCTCCACAAGAAAGTTGTTTCTTCATTCTGAGAATTAGATTTTTTTTCCCCAAAATTGGTCATTTCCCCTCTTTTATTCTTTTCTCTTTCCTCCTTAGGACTGTTTGCAGCCTCTGAGCATGCAAGCTCTCCCAGCCCAGCCTGAGTCCTTGTGTATTGTGGAAATGGGTGGGACTGAGAAGCAAGATGAGCTGGGTGAGAGGGGCTCTATTGGCTTCCTATACTTGAATATTGGGTTACAGGTAAGAGATCTGAGGCTCACATTGGGGTCAGGCCTTCTTTAGCTTTTATGCACTCCTTGTTCTATATGGGCATTTGCTGTGCCTGTGGTTTCATTTTACCACCTCATGAAAAGTGAATGGTGCTGGTCTGTGTTCCACTTCTCTCCTCTCTAATTAGAACAAGTCAGGCCTAAAAAAATAAGTTATATTATATTATACTTATATTATATTATATTATATTATATTATATTATATTATATTATATTAACACTACAAGTTATTTGCAATCATAAGTTTCACTATTTGAGACTGTAGCTCTAACAGATGTGTGGGTTGTTTTCTTTTTAGGCCTCAATTTTATTATCATGCTGAATACAACTTAACAGTTCTTTAATATCTGATACCTTATTCGTGTTCTGGTGTTTCTTGGTTTGTGTTGGTTTTGTTTTTCTCAAAAATGTTTTTACCTTTGGTTCTACTTAGGATCTGCATAAAGCTATCCACAGTTTGCATTTGCATGACCTATCCCTTTGTTTCTTTTATTTTTATCGTTATTTATTTATTTATTTATTTATTTATTTAATGTCTTGTTTATTTTTAAGAGAGAGAGCGTGAATGGGAGAGGGGTCGCTCAGGCGCTGCCTCCCCCTTTGTTTCTTTTAATAACTGTCCTACCCTAGGGGTGTCTGTGTGGCTCAGTTGGTTAAGTATGTGCCTTTTGATTTCAGCTCAGGTCATGTTCTCGTGGTTGATGAGTTCAACCCTTGCATCAGGCTCTGCACTGACAGCAGTGCTTGGGATTCCCAAGCAGGCTTGGGATTCTCTCTCTCCCTCTCTCTCTGCCCCTCCCCTGCTCTCTCTCTCTCTCTCTCTCTCTTTCAAAATAAATAAATAATAACTTAAAGAAAAATTGTCCTACACCTTTTTTTTTTTTTTTTTTTTTTTTTAAAGAAACCAGATCATTTGTTTTGAAGAATTTCTGCCTTTTGGATTTGGCAGAATCCTTTCTTGTGTGTTTAATGTTACTGTTCTATTCTCTGTAATTCCTATAGACTAGAGGGTGGATCTAGAGCATGCTGTCCATTAAAAATATAACATAAGCCCCATGTAACTTAAATATTCCTGTAGCCACGAAAAAGGAACAGATGAAGTTAACTGTAATGTTTTATTTAAACATTTTTGTTTAAAATGTCATTTCAATTTGTTATCTGTATAAAAATTAAGATAACTTTGTTCTCTCTTTTTTAACAAAGTCTTTGAAATCTGGTATTTTTATTTTTTGAATTTTTTAAAGGTTTAATTTTTTTTTAACGTTTATGTGTGAGAGAGAGAATGAACACAAGCAGTGGAGGGGCAGAGAGGAGGGAGATGGAGGATCTGAAGTGGGCTGTATGCCGAAAGCAGAGACCCCGATGTAGGGTTTGAGTTCACGAGCTGTGAGATCATGGCCTGAGCTGAAGTTAGACACTCAACCGAGTCACCACAGATGCCCCTATGTTTGTTTGTTTAATTTTTTAATGTTTATTTTTTGAGAGAGAGAGAAAGAGAATGAGTGGGGGAGGGTCAGAAAGAGAGGGAGGCACAGAATCTGAAGCACGCTCCAGGCTCTGCACTGTCAGCACAGAGCCCGATGTGGGGCTCGAACTCATAAACTGTGAGATCATAACCTGAGCTGAAGTGGGACGCTTAACCGACTGAGTAACCCAGGTGCCCCGATGTATATTTATTTTTGAGAGAGAGAGATAGAGTGCAAACAGAAAGGGAGACACAGAATCCAAAGTAGGCTCCAGGCTCTGAGCTGTCAGCCCAGAGCCCGATGCAGGGCTCAAACTCTCGAACCCGAGAGATCGTGTCCTGAACTGAAATCAAGAGTCAGACTCTTAACTGACTGAGCCACCCAGGCGCCCCCTGATATTTTGTATCTTATACTTAAGGACACATTATCTTCTCATCAACCTTTTACCTAATAACAGTCATTGATGGCACATTGCCTAGATTCATTATGTCATTAGGGACTGGGAAATGACAATTTTCTATTTCATTCTTCATTTTATTAGCTGGAACTTTTCTCTAAAGAGGAAATTTGCCTATCCCAAAATACAGTTTGTAGAGGGAACGGATAAGTACTTTGTTTTTTCCCCTTTGTTTATCTGTTTTCACAGTAAGGAATTGGTGCCAGAGTAGTCTCCAGTGGGGACTAATGAAGTAATTTTTTATTTTTAGTTTTTTTGGATAACCTGAACTTGCAGATTTTTATATATTTGTGCTTTAAACTATTGTATTTTTCATTTGTGGATACTAAATTGCCTCTTTTTAGATGAGTAGAAGTTCCCTTTTGAAGTTAGGTTTTTTGTCGTTTGAATATGACTCCATTCTCTTTGGGGCCTTCCTTCTGGCATAACAGAGTGCCCTATATACACTTGGAATATTTTTGCCCCAGCCCTGAATTAGCCAATTCTCTTAAGAGTCTTTTTTTTTTAATGTCTGTTTTTAGGGAGCGAACATGCGTGAGTAGGGGAGGGGGAGAGAGAGATGGAGAGAGAATCCCAAGCAGGCTTCATGCTATCACAGGCAGAACCCAGCTCAGGGACGAGCCCAGGCAAACACAGTTTGTGAGTTCACAGAGCCTGCTTGAGATTCTCCCTCTTTCTCTACCCCTTCCCCCATTACACTCTCTCTGTCTCTCTCAAAACAAATAAATAAACTTTAAAAAAGAATAGTTTAACATACATGGTAAAAGAATTTTAAAGGATATACAGTGAAAAATAAGTGCTTTTCATTTAGTAAATGTTCAGTAACTACTTGAATGAGCAAGTGGCTTGCTGATCATTAGGATATTTTTTAAACCAGCAAGTCATTTCCTTCCATCTATTCTGAACTTACATATTTTGTGAAGTCGCCAAGGGAGGGATCTTCCATTATGGATAAGTTTCACCCACTCTCTTTTTTATTAGAATGGTGTGCTGCTGAGAACTGTCCTGGACCCCGTCACTGGGGATCTGTCTGACACCCGCACTAGGTACCTGGGGTCTCGTCCTGTGAAACTCTTTCGTGTCCGGATGCAAGGCCAAGAGGCAGTAAGTAATGAAAGTGGGCAGGCAGCATGTTTAGACGTTAGTGGCATCAGCTGAGAAAAGTTCCCTTGGTGTAAGTTTTGCTATTATTAATTCACCCATATATAGTTAGTTTGACATTAGCTCCCTCTTGTAAGTTTCTTTCATATAGGAACTTGTGGATCCCTTCATCCAGAGCTTTCCATGCTGTTTTGGTTGTGGGTAGGTTAGGATATGGATCTGTTCAGCCCTCAGGCTGGGCAAATGGAGGTGATTGAGAGGTAGTTAGAAACTTCCCATCTGGGGTACCTTTTTCCACAAGCAACCTTATACCAATACCAGGGTTTACCAAGTAATGTGAAAGAGATTGGGAAACATTGTGTCCTTTGTATCTAAGAATGTTACTATTGCTGGGTGCTATGCTAGTTCTTGACTTGAAGTCAGCATTAGGTGCAATAGCATGTCATTCTTGCAACTGTCCAGCCTTATGATAGTATTCGCATTTTACACATGTGGAAATGTAAAGAGATTGAGTGATTAGGTCTTAACAGATAGTAGCTCATGCTTTGCGCAGATAGTAAGCCATACATACTGCCTCTTCTCCAGGACTTTTTTAATCTTAAGGTAGCCTTTTAGGTTTCCAAAATTCGTTGGGATATTTTGCAGACTGAAAGTTACAGGTACGCAGTTCGGAGTTCGGTTAGCATTCCAAGTTTGTGTTTATCCCAAGCTTATTGGAGGTGTTTTTCTTTCCTCAGGTGTTGGCCATGTCTAGCCGCTCGTGGTTGAGCTATTCTTACCAGTCTCGTTTCCATCTCACCCCCTTGTCTTATGAGACCCTGGAATTTGCGTCTGGCTTCGCCTCTGAACAGTGTCCCGAGGGCATTGTTGCCATCTCCACCAATACCCTGAGGTGAGAGTTCCACATTGCAAGCCCACTGGGAAGTTCTGCCAATGGCTGGGATTCTGGTTCTGCTAGAGTGTTGGCAAAAGTGATGAAGCGATGACTTGGTGGCAGTGAGCCGACTCTTCACCGTGGGACTAGGGTGTTGGAACCGAAACCTTCATTTGGCTCAGGATTTTAATTAAGTATTGGTAGCCAAGTTTCAGTGTCTGAAGTTTTAGCTTCTGTTTAGATTTTCACGGCCAAGTTTTAATATACTGATCAGTACAGTTCACTTTTCTTAAGATTTAAGAATCTTGTTTTCCAGGGCAGCGCCATTGGATTAGTTTTAGAGCAGGCAGGAATTGAATCTCTGATATCTTTTTCTCATTCTGTCTTATTTGCAGTGTTACATGTTCAGTTTTAACCTCAGTATAAATTCTTTAGGCCTTTTGTAAGTTGACAGACTCCTATTTACGCTGAGTATGTTAGAGTGTGCACTATCTATATTGTTTTGACTGTCTCAAGTTTTGGGTTTGTTTTTTTCTTTTTTGGTCTTTTGCTGCCACCCATGTTCATGTCCTGGTTGTAAGTATTGGCTCATCATAAGAGCAACTCTATCAAGAGGCTATAACTTAACAAGTGGATAACTTACCAGGTGAACTCCCAGATCTATGCAGTAGCTTTCAGGATCTTTTCAGTCATTGTTCACTCTCTCTCTAACCTCCACACACATATATACCTTCTATTTCAGCAGAATTGCCTTACCTGCATGGTGTTTTATCTCTCTTTTTTAATGTTTATTTATTTTTGAGAGAGACAGTGAGCTAGGGAAGGGCAGAGGGAGAGAGGGAGACAAATCAAAGTATGCTTCAGGCTCTGAGCTGTCAGTACAGAGCCCGATGTGGGGCTCGAACCCACAACCCTGAGATCTTGGCCTGAGCTGAAGTCAGAGGCTTAACTGACTGAGCCACCCAGGTGCCCCTCCTTTGAAGGTTCTAATGTGGGTTTCAACGGTGAAAACCAGAGTCACCATGAATAGTTGCTGGCTGTTCCTGGAGTGGAAGTCCCTTCTAGGATATGTCTATTGTGCAGAATCTTCTATATTAGAAGGCATGCTTCTTACTGCCAGCATTAGAGCTTGAGGGGTTGATGCATTTGCTGTGACTGCTCATGGACTATTTTGACATCATTTTCTAGTTCCTGAATGAATAATCTATTAATTCCCTGCCTTTCTCCCCATAGGATTTTAGCATTGGAGAAGCTAGGTGCTGTCTTCAATCAGGTAGCCTTTCCATTGCAGTATACACCCAGGAAATTTGTCATTCACCCAGAGAGTAACAACCTTATCATCATTGAGACAGACCACAATGCCTACACAGAAGCTACAAAAGCTCAGAGAAAGCAACAGATGGCAGAGGTAATGAGACTTGACTTTTAGGGTTCAATTAAAAGGCACTGAAATTTAGTTGAAAAGTTTAAACTTATGTAATTTTTTATTATATTCTAAAGATCCAGGCTCTTGTCAGGTCCTTTAAGTAGAGCCCTTTGCCAGAATCCTTAGTTTTAGAGGTTTTCTTGTGACTTGGAACTAATATACTGACCTGGGTTTATTTAGTACTCAGCTTTATTTCTTAGAACATAGTTGTTCAGTCTTTGAGCTTCCTAAACAGTCTCTGTATGTGTTTCCTGGATTTGAGCCCAAAGGAGACAGCTTTCATATTTTCCACAACACTTCTTCTTTCCAGAAATCATTTCCCAGCAAAAAACAAATAGATCCAACCATGTAGAACTGTATCTGGCCTGGAAGAGAGGAGACAAATAGTAGTCTTATTAGCATGGGAAGTTAGATGGGGTAGGTGGAAGAATTGTGTTTTCATTTTATGTATCTCAGACCATTTGTTGGTTATTTGTCAGTTGATGTTCAGTTTTTTGGTATTAAAAAAAAGAAGTACCTGATTTCCCCTTTAGTGGTTTTCCCTCCTCCCCTTGTGTATACACCTTTCCCTTTAATCTTTGTTTTGGGAAATCTGGTTTTGGCCTACAGACTTTGCTACTGTATATAATATGAACTCTTCTTGGAGGTGTTTTTGCTACTTGACCACTTCTCACCCAGCACCCACTTCTGAACACACCAACTCTTCCTTGTTTTTATTTTCGTTTGTTTTGTTTTTGATTTAGGAAATGGTAGAAGCAGCAGGGGAGGACGAGCGGGAGCTTGCTGCAGAGATGGCAGCAGCGTTCCTGAATGAAAACCTCCCTGAATCCATTTTTGGAGCTCCTAAGGCTGGCAATGGGCAGTGGGCCTCTGTGATCCGAGTCATGAATCCTATTCAAGGGAACACACTAGACCTTGTCCAGCTAGAACAGAATGAGGCTGCTTTTAGGTAAGGAGCTTAGGACATCAGCTCCAGGGTTTTGGAGGCTCTTATGGGAATTTTCTGGCCTATAACTAATGCTTGATTCCTGCTTCTTTCTCTGTATACAGTGTGGCTGTTTGTAGGTTCTCCAATACTGGTGATGATTGGTATGTGTTGGTGGGCGTGGCCAAAGACCTGATACTCAATCCCCGGTCTGTAGCAGGGGGCTTTGTCTATACCTACAAGCTTGTGAACAATGGGGAAAAATTGGAGTTTTTGCACAAGGTAGGAACCAGCCTGGATCTTAGGTCCTACTAGACTCTCCCACTTTTGCTTAAGTTGTGGGTCAGGTCTTCTGGTGACCATTTTGGGAACCAGCTCATTGATGGTGTTCCATCTGTTGGTGGCACACAGAAAATGCTGGGGTTTTCATGCTCCAGTGAAGCTCAATTGCCTGGGTGTCCCACCGGAAGCCTATGTGCTAACCATCCACAGTGGTGAAATAGATGCACACTGAATTGGCCCCTTGTTTACTAGTTTTACTAAGCAGGCAGCAATTTGTTACCAAAATCCAGCAGTTCTAAAGAATTAATATTCTCTCAAGAGTTAATATTTAACAGATACAGAGAAGTTCTGGGGATGCATGGTGGTTTTGGTTGCACAACACTGTGAATATGTTTGATGTCACTGAACTGTATGCTTAAAAATGATTAAAGTGGTAAATTTTATGTGTGTTTTAATCACAAATTTTATTTTTTTTAAAGTTTATTTTTGAGAGAGAATGCATGCATACAAGCGGGAAAGGGGCAGAGAGAGAGAGAGAGAGAGGGAGACACAGAATCTGAAAGAGGCTCCAGGCTTTGACCTGCTAGCACAGAGCCTGTTGTGGAGCTTGAATTAGGAACTGTGAGATCATCACCTGAGCCAAAGTCGGACATTCATCTGACTTAGCCACAATTTTTAAGTTAAGGAAAAAAATTCCTGTTCTTTCACACAGTACATTTATGTATCTCCTCTCCTTCAGCCCTTCCACAGGGAAGTATCCTCTAAGAAACAGTTACTTCATGGAGTTGTCTTGGTGCTAAACTCATTGTGTCTCCCTTGTCACTAGCACTCCATTCCAATCCGTCCACAAGCAGCAATCACTTCTCCAGTATTGAGTCTTCACTATTAGTTAATAGCACCATTTGAATTAGCATGGGCTCAGAGACAGCATTCCTCAGGCCTGAGGGCTTCCTTCCACCTGTGGCACTGATTGATTTGCTGAGTGATGTGCAGTGTATGGGGCCTATTTACCCAAACACTCTGTTTCATAGAAACTGTTGTATGTGTGATTTATTTCTCTGATGAGCAAAAGATGATCACTCATTGTCTTCCTGACAGATGCCTGTAAAGATATTTTAGGTTTGAGAGGGTGGGGCCAGCGTATGACTGGTGTTCTGATAGCTGCATTACCTGCTTTTCTTCTCACAGACTCCAGTGGAAGAGGTCCCTGCTGCCATTGCCCCATTCCAGGGGAGGGTGTTGATTGGTGTGGGGAAGCTTCTGCGAGTCTATGACTTGGGGAAGAAGAAGTTACTCCGAAAGTGTGAGAACAAGGTAAATATGCTGGTAGAGGGCTTCAGATGTAGCTAGTGTGGAAGAAGGAAACATTGGCAGGATGGTGGACAGTAACTTAAAATCACGTCTCTTTATTAGGACCTTGTAGTTCCCCAATTTCAGCCTAAGAATGAGGCCTTTGAGCCTGGAGAACGAGAGCAGTTAGGTGGCTTTCTTGATTTCTTCACATAAAGAACCAGATTCTGTCCTGCTTGCTTCTATAAGGATTCTGTCCTGCTTGCTTCTATAAGGTATTTAACTCTGAGAACTGGGCATATATTTCCTCTATATTAAAACCAGTAGTTTTTTTCCTGTCTTTTAGCAATTTTTTGCTGACTACTATTCTCTAGGCCCTGTATGTGTTGAAGTCAGGAGCAGCTGGACTTTCTGTGTGTTCTGAACCTCAAGGTTACTCCTATTGCTGTCCGTGTTTTTCCCAGCATATTGCCAATTACATCTCTGGGATCCAGACTATTGGACACAGGGTAATTGTGTCTGACGTCCAAGAAAGTTTCATCTGGGTTCGATACAAGCGTAATGAGAACCAGCTCATCATTTTTGCTGATGATACTTACCCACGATGGGTCACTACGGCTAGCCTTCTGGACTATGACACTGTGGCTGGGGCAGATAAGTTTGGCAACATTTGTGTGGTGAGTTGATGTTTACTTGGCTTACATTGATGTGTGGAAAAGCTGGGACCCAGGACTGTGATTTCTAATATGGAAAGTAAAAATGAGTATAAAATTCAATCCTACTAAGGCTGCCTCTAAAAATGAAACTGTTATGTAAGCTTTCTTATCATTTTTTAATTTTTTTAAATTTTATTTATTTTTAAAGTTTTTTTTTAAAGTAATTACTGCACTCAATGTGGGGGGTCAAACTCACAACCCCCAAATCAACTGAGTTAGGCAGCTGCCCCATTCTTGTCATTTAGAACCTCCCCTCCTCCATCCTTCTACCATCTACCAGTTCACCTTCTTCATCTTCATTGGAATATGATTTTTTTTAATGTTTAGGGTTTTTTTTTTTTTTGAGAGCGAGCGAGCACGAGTAGGGGAGGAGCAGAGAGGGAGAGAGAGAATCCCAAGCAGGCTGCGCACTGTCAGCACAGAACCCAGTGTGAGACTCAAATTCGGGAACTGTGAGATCATGACCTGAGCCAAAATCAAGAGTCAGACACTTAACTGGCTAAGCCATCCAGGAACCCCTGGAACATAATTTAATAGTGATAGGTTTCATTTGAACTAATGAGTAATATATATTTTTACTTTTATCAGAATTTTGGCCTCTCTTTTTAAAAAAAAATTTTTTTTTTTTTTTAACGTTTATTTTTGAGACAGAGAGAGACAGAGCTTGAACGGGGGAGGGTCAGAGAGAGGGAGACACAGAATCTGAAACAGGCTCCAGGCTCTGAGCTGTCAGCACAGAGTCTGATGCGGGACTCAAACTCACGGACCGCGAGATCATGACCTGAGCCGAATTCGGCCGCTTAACTGACTGAGCCACCCAGGCACCCCTCTCTCTCTCTTTTTTAATGTTTGTTTATTTTTGAGAGAGAGCCAGCACATGCGCTTGGGGGAGGGGCAGAGAGAGAAGGAGAGAGAGGATCCCAAACAGGAACGCACTGACAGCAGAGAGCCTGATGCAGGGCTTGAACTCACGAACTGTGAGATCATGATCTGAGCCGAAGTCAGAAGCTTAACCGACTGAGTTACCCAGGCTCCGGCTTCTCTTTTTAAGCCCAGTGTCACTTTTCTTATTTATGTCCTATGGCCTTTGGTTTGCTTTTGCTTAGGGCTTGATACTCTTGAGTTTCTCACTCAGACACTAGGTGCAGGAAACCAGCTCAGGCCTATGCCAAAGTTGGTGTCCCAGGCTTGCTTTCAAGGATCTGGGGCAAACATTGCTTGGTGATTCAGGTGAGTAAGTGTAGGACCCAGTCCTCTGACTTGTGTCACTTCCTTGTAGGTAAGGCTCCCACCTAACACCAATGATGAAGTGGATGAGGATCCCACAGGAAACAAAGCCCTGTGGGACCGGGGCTTGCTCAATGGGGCCTCTCAGAAGGTAGGATTACAGAAGGGGCTCGGAAGGACGGGAGCCAGCCTGCATAGTACATTCCCCATGGCCCTCACTGAGGGAACAGTTTTTAGTCACTTATCCACAGCGCACATGATTCTGCTGAGTACTCTCCTGTGTATGGAAGTCCTTTTATGGCCTGTGATGGACAGATGCTAGGTTTGATGTAAAATGACCAAGTCAACGTTCTATTTTTATGACTGTAGAAATAAGATTTTTTTCCAAGACATTTTAGCAGTTGAGTGGAGCATAATGAGTTTCTTGGAAAAAATTGTTAAATAGGGTCACTCCCTTTATGAATCAGCTTCTCTCTGAGATGTTCTGGGTTCTTTACTTTTCTCCTATAGGCATGTATTTCTGTAGCAAAGCATCTCTGGACTTCTTAGATCTATTTTAGAAGGCAAGTCTAATGATTGTTGCTTTTTAATAATTTTCTGTGGGTTTTTTTATGTAAACTTGATAATTTAACAAAAATTTTTTTCACTCTAATTGTTTATCAGAAATGATCTAACTTTAGCATGTTGGTGGGGACATTAATCTCAAGTAAATGTTAACATTCTGAAGTATTTTTAAGTGTTAGTGAGTTTTGGATTTAAAAGAAGATGAAATCTGCCCTTTGGAGGCACTCCTTGCTCTTGGTAATCTAGAACAGGTTGTGAGGGCACACATAGTTACTAGTCTGTTTTTGACTTGCAGGCAGAGGTGATCATGAACTACCATGTAGGCGAGACAGTGCTGTCATTACAGAAGACCACACTGATCCCCGGAGGCTCAGAATCGCTTGTCTATACCACCTTGTCAGGAGGAATTGGCATCCTTGTCCCATTCACATCCCATGAGGTAAAATCTCCCACACTCTTCTGGCCTTTGCTTTGGCAAGGTTGTTTCTTGGTGATAAATCAGCCTAAGAGGACAAATCTTATGTCCCCACTTGCAACTAGGCATGTTCTGGAAGTTTTATAAAGTGACAGATGTGCCTAGGAAGATAAGAATCCTGATATCCCCCTCCCACCCCTGTGGGAAAAGCCATTTGTTTTCATACTGTACCTGGGTTTGGTTCAGTTCTGATGTGGATATAGCATTAGTCAGAGGCCAAAGCCCCAGAACCAAACCCCACAAGAGTAGGAATGATGGATGATGAGTACTGTGCATTTAATCTGCCTCCTCGAGTCAACTCTGGGATTGGCTAAATTGGATTTATGTCATTCCAGCTAAAGAAGCTGGGATCAGGAATCTGACTTCACAAATCACTCTTTACATATGGTGTTCTCTTGTGTTCTGTAAATACAGGTGGGGTTTCTTTCATGTTTTCTCTATCTTGTAGCAGGAAAACCTGTGATTGTCAAAGGAGCAATTTGTTAACAAACAAAGCAATTTGTTAACAAATTAAGCAATTTGTTAGCAAGTAGTTAATATCTGTGTGGTAAAAAAAAAAAAATCAATGGCTTGTCTGTTCATTTTGCTTCTGGAAACCATAGACTAGTAGTTGAAATCACTTTTTTCTTTTAGTGACAGATTCTTTGTTTCTTCCACCAGGACCATGACTTCTTCCAGCATGTGGAAATGCACCTACGGTCTGAGCATCCCCCTCTCTGTGGGCGAGACCACCTCAGCTTTCGTTCCTATTACTTCCCTGTTAAGGTAAGGTCTTAACCTTACTACACACTAGAACCTGGGGGTCTTGTTGGAAATCTGAATTGAAAAGGGGGATCTTTAGCTCATTTAACTTGTCTTTTCTGTGGACCTCTGTCTTTTAAAAATCAGAGCAGTCCTGAATTAAAGGGGTGGATTGATGGAGGCAGTAATGGGGGAAAGGAATGGCTAGTGATATTCAGGGACCTCTTCCCCTGGGGCAGACCACAGCCAGAGAAAAGCCTTCACCCAGTTTTGCTAATCTGAACACAGGCTACTGAGGATGAACCTAAAATAGCATTCCTGGCTCTGTAAATGGTTCAGATATCAGATAGAATAAAAGCTATCCTTGCAGGTGCTCTAGCATATGTCCCTTTCCGTGAGTGTCTAACCTTTTTATTCCTTACTTTTCTATGTCTTAGAATGTGATAGACGGAGACCTCTGTGAGCAGTTCAACTCCATGGAGCCCAACAAACAGAAGAATGTCTCTGAAGAACTGGACCGAACCCCACCTGAGGTGTCCAAGAAGCTTGAGGACATCCGGACCCGTTATGCCTTCTGAGCCCTTTCCCTGTGGGGCTTGTGTCAGAGACTCTGTTTTGTTTCCCCTACCACCTGGCTCTGAACCCATGTGGCAGAAGGGTGGCTGGTTAATTAAGACTTTGTAATATTAAAGCTAGTATGTCTTTCGTATCCACTCTTTCCCTGGAGTGACTGGTTCCCCCTAAAATTGGCACTGAAATTTGCTATACTTCTTTTTGCCTAGTACGTAATACATTGCCCCCAGGTTCTGGTGTGTAATAAGATGTTGGCGGTTCCCCCAAGCTTTCCCTGCACTGAAATTTCTGGCTCTCTTGTCTACTTTTGTACACACCCTTAGTTTTTAACCAGTTTTCCTGTAAATATAGTTTTGTACAATGTTATCTTTGTGGGTGGGAGGTGGGGGAGATATGTGGGGAAGGCAGGCAAGCTGAGGTGGGGACCAGGTTGAATATAGTATAACTCCTGAGTTCTGCCACTCTGAAATCTAACCAGAAATACAATGTAGTTTTTAAGGTGGCTGGAGTCCATGTGTCTTTTCTGGGGGTGAGAATTTAGGTGGGAGATTTAAACCTGACTTGGAGCAGGAAGAATGGAGTATCCTCCTTCTTTCCAGCTACCTGCTTGTCCTTCTGGCTCCCTGTGGCCTCACTCCTGGCTTTGTGGTAGTTTTTTGGCTTCCTGTAGTTCTTTCTGCTATGCAGATGAAACTTGGGCTTAATAATAAACATGGGGTCAGCCACACCTCTTCCCATTGAATATTGAGGAAGGGTGGCTGATTTCTTCTCTGGTGTTTTATTTTTTTAGTGTTTGTTTATTTTTAGAGAGAAAAGGTATGCCTGTGCACGGTAGGGAGGGGCTAAGAGAGGGAGACAGAATCCTAAGCAGGCTCTGCGCTATCAGCACTATCAGTGCAGAGCCTGACGTGGGGCTCTGTCCCATGAACTATGAGATCAGTATGAGCTGAAATCAAGAGTCCGACATTTAACTGACTGAGCCCCCCAGGTGCCCCTCTTCTCCCCTGTTTTAGCTTCTTCCTACTTTGAGGTCTTAAGAGTGAAGGATTCAGCATGCATTCCAGCTGGGTAGTCTCTTAACAGATGCTCCCTTTACTTCTACAGCTCCTGAAATGATCGTTTGCCTTATGAATCCTAGGAAGGATCAGTAAGTACAGAAGAACCCAGATCTAACCTGCCCATGGGAACAAAGTCAGTATATGTGGTCTCTATTTAAAGGCTCATGGATAATGACAAGGGAGGGGTGGGTACTATCTGCAGCAGTCATCTTAGGCAAGCTGTGGCAGGCCTTTGGAGTATGAAGAGGCAGCACTGGTAGCTAGTCAACTGCAAATGTGCTAGTGTCAAATGTTACAACCTACACCTGGGAAACCAGCTCTAATCGTCCAGGTAGTCTTCCAGCTTCGTTGAACCTGGAATGACCCAAGCTCGCTGCTGTTCCCAGTATTTCACAGAGTAAAACACTCATTCATGTGCATGTGCTCAGCCACTTCCATGAACGGATTCTCTGTGGCTAGCACTGGGTTAGAATCAAATCAAGGTGATTAGATAAAATCTTTGACCCTGAGCAGCCCACAATCCAGTGCAGAGAGTTCCTGATGCTGTCCCTGGAAACTAAGTATGACTAAGTTTTAGAGTGGTCAGTAGAGATCCAGATTTTGCCAGGAATTGAATCCCTAAACAACACTTTGTCAGTTATCTCAGTTATCTCACTGATTCACATAACAGAAGACAATACTTTTGAATTACATTTTTATGACCTAATTCCAGGGCTCATTTTTCCTGTGGCCCCTACCCAAAGCCATTCTGTTTAGTCTGTCAGATTGTATGATACATGCAGTAGTCTGGGAAACTTGGCAAAGATGTTTGGGTAGCAACCTATTCCGTTTCTTTTCTGAAGTACTTCCTATAGTCATAGAGGGTTTATATGTAAGAGAGGAAAAGATCTCTGTAGAATTGCGAATTGTCTTGGGTTGCTAATGACGTAGACAGTAGTTCATTAGCTATATAATCACAGCCAATGTCATAAGGACACTGGATGCCATGCAAAGTCACATGGGGGTTCCACTCAACAACCAGGTAAACAACTGGGGGCTTTGGGAGGGAGATGGGCTTTTTAGTATCAAGAAGGTGGGGTGCCTTCTGGTTCCTTTGGGAAGATGTGATTGGCTTGTTTGAGTAAATCCATAGACTCTGATGAACTGAAACCTGCTGCCCAGAGAGGAGCAGGAACTGTGTCTGGTCCTTTGATAAGAAGGGTTGTTTAGCTTAGTCTTACCCATAAGAGCAGAGCTGGGAAGGAAACTTGCATTTGGGCCATTTGAAGCTCTTTTGATTTTATAGTATATAATATGAATCTTAATTTTAGATCTTTTACCACAGCTGGGAATGAATGGTCATCTGATTTTTGCCCCACTAGAGAGCTACAGGTGAACCAGGCAAAGGTTTCATATTAAGAGATTCTGTCCTTTCCCTTTTGTCTATAACCCAGAGTCTAGGGAAAATGATACAAACTGAGTGGGATTGTCACAGAAATGTGGGTGCGTTTTGCAAAAAGGTTAACTGGTAGATGGCAGCACATAATGAGCTAACATTCTGAGCATTGTACTGATAATAAGCACAGTAAGAAATGTACAGGGCCTGCTCAGTTGAACTTGATAGCCTAATAAGGAAATAATCAGTCAAAATGTGTTTATAGTATCACTAGAGAACTAGAATCAGGTGACATGTCTGATCTGGCTTGGGCAGAAAACAGCTGAGTGAATTTTGGGCAAACCATTTAACACTTATGAGCCTTGATTACCCCAGCTGTAGAAAGTAAAGGGCGAGAGGTCATACAAGCTGCATGGAAGTCCCTTACTGTGTTACTCAACCTTACTTGAGACAGGATCATGGTTTCTAAGAATCCTAGCACTTACCAAAAAGGCAAAGTGACTTTGTGTCTCCTGGGAGTACAAATTTTGTTTGTATTATTTTTTTCTTAAATGTTCTTAATCATGAAGATCATCCCTTAGGCCACTCAATGTATATTCCTGGGCAAGTCTAGACATGAACTCACAGGCCTGAGTTCAGTCAAGTATTTGCCTCTCTGATTAGATAGATCTATGACATTGGTCAGGCAGGTTGGCATCTTACCCATAACATGGAGATAAACAGGGTTGACGTGAGAATAAAATGAGAGCATTTATCTAAAATACTCAGCACCCAGCCCAGCATACTGTGGGTGCTTATTGAGCCAAACATGAGCTCTTAACATTTGGGGCGTAGGTCAGGAAGACAATAAAGTCTTCCATTTTCCTTTAGGAGTCACCGAATAACCATAGACTGTAGTCTTAATTCCCCCACCCCATACACACGCTGTTGTGTTTTCTTTCCTCCTTACACTGCTGTGCTTTTGATATGTCTGTTGACTCTCACACTCTCTTTTGTAGCTAAATGGGTGCTGGATGAGATAGAGTTTTGAGGGCTATGTAGATAACATTTCAGTTCTATAACTGAGGGGCCTTCTCTGGACTTGATTTCTCTGCCAGGATTCTAACAGCTGGAAAGATTTTTTTTTAATCCCTCTAGTTTATTGAGGTATAATCATTACTGTATAAGTTGAAAGTGTACAGCATAATGGTTTGACTTACATACATTGTGAAACAATTACATTCATCGTCTCATCTCATAGAGATACAATGAAAAGCAGCAAAAATATATACCACAGCAGTGTTAACTAGTCCTACATTACATTTCTAATACTTATTTCCTCTTATACCTGGAACTTTCTATCTCTCGACCACCTTGTTCCAGTGCCACTGCCACTCCTCCACTTCAACTTCACATCTCATCTCTTTTTAGGAGTTTGATGTTTTTTTTTAGACTCTACGTGTGAGATCATACAGTATTCTTCTGTCTTATTTCACTTAGAATATTGCCCTTAAGGTCCATCCATGTCACAAATGGCAAGATTTCCTTGTGTCTTTTTTTTTAATGACTAATACTCCATTGTGTACGTATGTACTACAACTTCTTTTATTTTTTGTTTTTTATTTCCCAGTGTTACATTAATTTCAAATGTCCGATACAGTGATTCCACAAGTGTATACATTACTCAGTACTCATCACCATAAGTGTACAACTTGTAATCCTTTCACTTCTTTCACCCATCCTTCCACCTCCTCCCCTCTGGTAACCCTCAGTTCTCTATAGTTATGAATCTCTTTCTTAATTTGTCTCTTTTTTTTCCTTCACTCATTTGTTAAGTTCCACAGATGAGTGAGATGATAACGGTATTTGTCTTTCTCTCACTGACTTAATTTTGCTTAGCATTATACCCTCTTGCATCCGTGTTGTTGCAAATGGCAAGATTGCATTTTTTTTTTTTTAATGTTTGTTTATTTTCCAGAGAGAGATAGCACGAGCAGGGGAGGGGCAGAGAGAGAGAGGGACATAGAATCGGAAGCAGGCTCCAGGCTCTGAGCTGTCAGCACAGAGCTCGATGCAGCGTTCGAACTCACAAGCTGTGAGATTGTGACCTGAGCCAAAGGCAGAGGGTTTACCAACTGAGCCACCCAGGCGCCCCTTGGATACTAATCTCTTACCGAATATGTCGTTTGTAAATATCTTCTCCCATTCAGTAGGTTCCCTTTTAGTTATGTAGATTGTTTCCTTTGCTGTGCAGAAGCTTTTTCTTTTGATGTAGTCCCAATAATTTATTTTTGCTTTTGTTTCTCTTGCCTGAGGAGATAATCTCTAGAAAAATGTTGGTATGGCCAATGTCACAGACATTACTGCCTGTGCTCTCTTTGGGGATTGTTATGGTTTCAGGTCTCACATTTAGATCTTTAATGCATTTTGAGTTTATTCTTGTGTATGGTGTAAGAAAGTGGTCCATTTTCATTCTTTTGCATGGATCAACACCCATTTGTTGATCTACCACAACTTCTTATTCATTTATCCATTGATTGTTGTTTCCATGTCTTGGCTGTTGTAAATAACACTACTGTGAACATATGGGTGCAGATACCTTTTTGACTTAGTGTTTTCGTTTCCTTTGGATGTATTCCCAGAAGTGGAATTGCTGGATCATAGGGCAGGTCTGTTTTCAATTTTCTGAGGATTCTCCATACTGTTTTCCATAGTGGCTGTACCAGTTTACAATCCTACCAACAGTACACAAAGGTTTCCTTTTCTCTACATTCTTTCTGGCATTTGTTATCTTGTCTTTTTGATGATGGCCATTTTAACAGGCTTGAGGTGATACCTCATTGTAGTTTTGATAGGCATTTCCCTAATGACTAGTGATGTTGAGCATCTCTTCATGTGTCTGTTGGCAGTCTATCCATAATATATCTACATTGGGAAATGTCTTTTAAGTTCCTTTGCCCATTTTTAAAAATTGAAGTATGATTAATATATAGTGTTATTAGTGTCAGGTGTACAACATAATGATTCAGAAATTCTATACATTATTCAGTGCTTGTCAAGATAAGTGTACTCTTGATCCTCTTTTTATCACCCACCCTCCTATTCCCCTCCCCTCTGGCAACCACCAGTTATTCTCTGTATTTAAGAGTCTGTTTTTTTGGTCTCTTTTTTTTCTTTGTTTAGTTGTTTCTTACATGTGAATGAAGTCATGGTATTTGCCTTTCTCTGATTGACTTATTTCACTTAGCATTATACTCTCTAGGTCTATCCACATTGTTGCAAATGGCAAGATTTAATTCTTGTTTATGGCTGAGTAATATTCCATAGTATACATATACCACATCTTTATCATTCGTCTGTTATTGGATGTTTGGCTTGCATCTGTATCTTGGTTACTGTAAATAATGCTGCAGTAAACAGTAGGGGTGCATGTATCTTTTTGCCTGTGCTTTAATTGGATTATTTGTTTGCTGTTGAGTTGTATGAGTTCTTTATATATTTTGGATGCTAACCCCTTATGTAGATAACATGGTTTGCAAATAATTTTTCCCATCCTTTTGGTTGTCTTTTTACTTTGTTGATTTTTTTCTTTCTGTGCAGATGCTTTTTAATTTGATGTAGTCTCACTTATTTTTTGTTTTGTTGCTTGTGGGTTAGGTGTTATATCCAGGAGTTGTCACCATTGAGTTTCCTTTGCCTATCCATAAATTTGCTTGTTGTCTGCAAGCATAATTTCTGGATCACAGGCACAAGGAATTAGGCTTGAATATGTTGAGCTCAGGAATTTTGTCTAGTTCATAGCTGTTGCTCCAGAATGTACAAAATGTGTTTAATATATACTTGGTGACGGGATGAGGCTAAATTACAAATCCCATCTATGTAGGTATTAAGGGGGGGCTAATGAACTCTTTTGATTTAACTGCGCAGCCAGGTAAATGGGGACCTCTGTGTGTAGCCTTGCAAAATACATCAGAGTCTGCCATGTAGTTCTGAAGGGATAATGTCAAGACCCTGAGGCATTTGCCCTTAGGTACTAGGATCACTCTCATCTTGCTGCTCTGTTAAGTCCCTGCAACTTGAGTCTAAGAAAGACTGAAAAGTTTTCAGCTGCCTCATCTTTCCCTGACCTCACGGGTAGGGGTTCTGCAGATGTTGTTTCCTTTGGAAGATCTCTTGCCAAGAATAGCATTCCTTGGGGGGAGGGGGTTCAAATTGGACTATGGCTGGAATGTTGCTTTTCTTGGTTTTTTTGAACGTATTGCTAGCAAGACTGCTGTGGCTGGGAAAGGCTGTTGGAGTTCACTTCTCTCATGGGGAGAGTGCTGGTCACCAGAATGTGTGTTGCTCCCGTGATGCAGCCTCTCTTGAGTTTCTCATCAGTGGGAAGCCAGAAATGTTGGGAGCATTCTTCACATGTGATCAACTTGGCTTTCAATTTTTAAAAAATATTTATAAATTCTGTTTCTATTTAAAGTAGAAATGACATGTGTTTGCCTGAGTCATCTACTTGCTCATTTGCATATGGAATATTGTGTGTGAATATTTTATTGTACCTTTAAAATACATTCAAGGGCTATATCAAGAGCTCAGAAGAACCGTCTCTGCTGCTGAAGTCAAACCTTATCCAAAAAAATTAACAGGTGAGGGCCAGATGGCTTACTCTTGGTTACGTGGTAGGGAGGTCAGTGAACATCTGTAGTCAGTGGCTGATTTACATGTGGCGATCTGATAGCCCAGTGTGTGGGGTTTATGTGAAGTTGAGTGAACTGAAATCCACAGGTACGTACTACAGAGCAGTCAGAAGAGTCCTCTTCACCAGTCCATAAGCGCATGGCCAGCTGTTTCTGTACAAGCTTGAAAACCAGCATCAGAAGACATGACCAAAAAAAAGACACAGCCAACTCACTGTAAGATACTGCTATAAATTTATTTATTCCACCAGTATTTACCAAGCACCTACTATGTGCCACCTCTTTGCAGGTCTGCTCTGTACCCAGAAGTTGAAGAGTTTTTATAACCTGTCAGTTTTGGTGAGTTTGCCAAAGAACCTTGTGACAAGTTTCTGAAGAGCTTCAGTCTCTGTCTCTGGTCTCCTCAGATAAAATAGGCATAGCCTTGTGACTTCTGGGAAAAGTCAGAAGATCCCAACTCTGAAAAATGAGGAGGTGGAGGGTGGGCAGCCAAACATTTCTGGTACAGAAACAGAAGAAAACCTGTATTAGCATCATCTGAGTTCGTCAGAATAGGTTGCTGGATTTTACCCCCAGATTTAAAAAAAAAAAAATTTTTTTTTTTAATGTTTATTTTTGAGAGAGAGACTGTGTGAGCAGGAGAAGGAAAGGGAGAGGGAGACAAAGAATCTGAAGCAGGCTCCAGGCTCTGAGCTGTCAGCACAGAGCCTGAACGCAAGGCTCGAACTCATGAACCTCTTAATCTCTGCTGTTATCTAGGCAACTGTATATTTCACAGTCTGGTGGTCATCAGACGTGGAAATCATTAGGTTGGGTGGGTAATGAGGGAACATTGTTTCCTGTTCAACATGAAGCCAAATAAATAAATAGACCAAGATTGTAAATTCCAGTTTGGGTACAAAAGGCTGGGAGACTGAATTTGAAGTAGCTCGAGGCTCCTGTTAGCACCACCCAACCCCACCTTCACCCTCCAAATCCAGAATCTGTTAATACCCAGTGGGTTTTGTCGTAATCCCAGAGGCAAATCCATCTCTGTTCCCTACCTGTAACTCTGCCTTCTAAAGCCTGGTCCTCACATTTTTCAGTTTGCAGGCCTACCCAGCAGAACATGTTCCTTCTTCTGATAGCAAACAAAATGTCAGTGAATGGGAGTTGCTTTGAATTAGCTCATTTGGGAAGTTTTCACACATTTAATAATTTGAGGCCATAAAAAGACAAGATGGTCAAGAGAAGCATCAACATTTACTGTGGGTTATCAGGGCCTAGTGCGGTTAAACACAAGGCAGGCTGGGGAACCTCTAACCTTTAAGGAGCTGATGCTGCAGCTAGAGAAAGGCCGCTTCACCATGGAAAGCAGAATCAAGATCCTGCCTGCCAAATGCCAAGCAGGAGGTCAGGAGCAAAGGCTAGAGAAAGAGGCCTGAACAGAGTCCTGTGACCTGGGTTCACCAGTCTCAGCATGGTCTCAGTTTCCTGTCTGTAAAGTATAATAAAACCAACCTTCAGGGGTTATGGTAATAGCAAAGTGCTTTTGCTGAGCTTCCAGGGGATCTGAGGAGGCATGGCCACTGAACTTGGGTCTAGAAGCCTGGGGAGCCTAGAGCCATCTCCATCTTGAACTACAGTCTTATGTGCAATGCTTTGAAAGGAAGGGACATCATTCCAAGCCAAGGAATCCCAGAGAGGGCACAGTGGAGTTAATTCAGGCTTCTATGAGGCTCGAGTGAGGTCCTGTGGCTAGACCCCATCATCTCCACTCTGTCCTGCCCTCCCAGCAGGCCACCTGACTGGTATGAATCAACTTGGCATAGTTCTGCCAAGGCCTTGTAGAGGGTGTGGTCAGAGTAGCCATAGCGTTAGGGATGAAGGTGGGTAATTAGCCAAGTGCATTCCAGTATGGGCCTTGTCCTGCTGAAAGTTCAGGGCCAAACCAGGAATCCAGTTTTGTCAACCCAATTGAGAAATCATTTGAACAGCTACTCGTACCAGGCATTGACATTCGGAATAAGACATACTAACATCTTTCAGGGTAGCATTTCTCAAATGAGATGCTATGGAATCCTAGATGTTAAGGGGCCCCTTAATAAAGATTCTGTGCTCACGTTCAGAGAAACTACAAATTATTGTCTTGGATAGTTTGATGCTTTGAACACAGTCCTTTCCCCTGTCCCCTGATTCCTGCTTGTAATGTCCACTGGTGGAGGAGCTAAAGGATCCCTTGGGGGGTTGTCCCATCCCTAACTACTAAATCAGGGAGCTGGCTGTGAACACTAGGTGGAGATGGAGCTGCCCCACTGGTGCCCACAGAATTCTGCTGGGCAGAGCCATTCTCCGCTTTCGGTCTGACTCAGGCAAAGTGAAAGTACCCTTATTCTTGGAGATGGGGCTGAGTAAAGGGCTTCACTTCTGTGTCCTCAGGAACTCCCTGTGCTGTGTGTACTACCATGAGTTACACCAGAACAGTTGTGTCGGGAAGCCCTAGCTGTGTGATCTTAGGTTAGATACTTCATCTCTCTGGGCTCATATCTCCCATCTGTAGACTGGGTAATTGATTAGTTCTCAACACTGGTGATGTTTATCAAAGGCCTTTTCTCCCTCTGTTTGTTGCTTCTACCTACACATGCACTCCAGTCACTACCACATCACCCAGTTTTATTAAGTTTTGTAAGAAGAGGTGTTTTTTTTTTTCTTTAAATCAGAGTAAATGTGTTCTGGAGAGGAGCTGGGGCAGGCCCAACCCTCCTGGGAGCCAAAACTTGATGTGGGGACTCCTGCCATTAATATGCCAGGCGCCATCAGTCAGGAAACAGTTCCTGGCTGTTCCTCTGGGTTTGTGGCCCCCTCCTATCCGCACTCCCAAGGCAGGCTGGGGACACGTGGCCCTGCCCCGCCCTTGCTGGCTTCAGTTTCTCAATCGGGAGCGAGAAGCGGCAGTGGCCTGCTTTCCCCGCCCTTCCCATCAGTCGGGAAGCCGGATTGTGGGCTGGGGGAAGCAGCAACCTCTCACCTGGCACCCTCTGCCTCCTGCTCCTAGGCACTTGCTCCTACCCTCAAGCCCCTTAAAATCAGAAAAGCCCGAGAAGACCGCGTCCTCCTGGGTGAACAGGTAAGAAGGCATTCATTTTTTTTCTCACGTGGTTTTCTTTTTCTGACTTCACCTCAACTTAGCTGCTGCTTTCACAGATCACAGCAAGAGGGATTTGAGAAAGACTTGAAAAAGTCCCAGCCAAAAAGCTGTGAACTGTTTCTCTGAAATGGTGTGAATTCTCTGCTCTGTATTTCTTTAGACTTGCAGGAAAAAAGATCCAAATAACCATAAAGCAAGTTACTTCTCTCTGTTCGCTTCTGAGTTTTGTAAATCAACAGAGCCACATTTTTAAGTGGTTGTGGGTTACTGGGGTCTGCTCCAGTGCATATTGCTTTAGGTCTTTAGATTTTTATGTACCATGCATGAATTATGTGTGCGAATTACCTTATCAAAAATTAATTGATTTAAAAGAAAGGGGAAAAATGGCATGAGTGAGCCTTCCTCGTTTGGATGGTATTCTGCAATGAAAATGAGTTCTTTTATTCTTTGCATTTATTTTAAATTTGCAAAACCAGCTAACTACTTGTCATTTTAAAGGATGTCATTTTAAAGGTATGTGGTATTCGCTACATTAACAAACCCATCCCAGCATAGGCAGCCTTTACCCCTCATTTGTGAAGTTGGGTTGCTTCCAGGTGTTTTGCAATTAGTATTTTGACTTTTATGGGTAATCCTGTGAAAATAACTTTTTCTGTTTTTTTTTTTTTTAGATTCCCCCCCCACCCCCTTCTTGGAGTTTATTCTCCATCAAGAATGAATACTGGGGGCAATGGCAAGAACGTTTTTGTAGCTCAGTTCATGTTACATATGCAGGTCAGCTCACTCAAGAATTATGTGACTAATTCCTAATTTCCAGAACCATGATGGTATGAGGGGGTGGGTGAGGAACTTGTTTTCTCTGAGGATTTTGCAGGAAGGAGGCAGTCTGCATAGTGGTTAAGACTTGACCTTTGAAAGCAGGCAAGCCTGGGTGTGTATGCATAGCTGCCTGACCTTGAACTCTCACTTAATAATTGTGCCTCAATTAGTTCTCATGCAAAATAGAGATTATAAAACTTCTTGGTGATACAGGATTTTTAAGGCACTTGGCACAATGTCTGGCACTTATTAAGCACCCTTGGAAGACTCTTCAAGCCTGGGGCTTTCCCTGGGTCATTATACTAACTGGGCAGAATTGATAAAGTCCTCTCAAGGGCATCTTCTTGACTCCCTCTTACCCAGCCCCACTGTAACTGGAGTGAAAGTCTTCTCCCCTGCTACAGGATTTTATTGACTTAGGCCCCTATCTTTGCTGAGGCTGGAGGGCTGTATGTAAGAGGACAGCAGGTCAGGTGAACCTCTTTCTGAAGGATCCCCAGACTCTTGGTCTCCTCCTGCCACCTGATCTAGATGTCACCCTTCCATCTCCCAGCCACCTTTGTCAAAGTGCAGGTTTACAGGATCCCTGGACAGAGCGGAGAATTCCCCAGAAGTCTAGGGACACACCTTCTGTTCTCTAGTCTAGTAAGTTATTGGGAGGCCACCTATGAGGCTCAGTGGAATAAGGCTGGTCAGGCTGGGTTCCAATGCTGGCTGTGGACAGTCATTGGACTTCTGAGCATCAGTGTCTTCATCTATAAAATCAAAATGTTAATGCCTTTGCCATAGAATTACATGAGAAAACATAGGTAAGGTGTTTGGCACATAGGGGTCCATTATTGTGGAAGGTCAAACCCATGCTCCAGAGCTTTTGGGAAGATACCAGAATTAGCCATAAAAGACAGGCAGAAGACTCATGTGCTAATTTTCTTGGTCACCAGTCGTTTATTGGGCCATGGTGCTGGAAACTGGGGTGAGATGCATAAGACAAGTTCCATGCATGTGAAACAGGCACACAGCTCGTCTCACAGGAGCAGAGGAGACTGGGACTGGGACAACTCCCTGCTTAAGAAGGAAGAAAAGTCTATTAGGCAGAAATGGGACAAAGCTGAATTTGGGGCAGGAGGTGGGGTAGGGGGCAGTTCAGGAGGCTGCAGGACTGGGAGAGTGGGATAGGTGAGAGGAGTCAGCGGGGACCAAATTTTGAAGGTCAAGTGGGAATTTGGACTTTATCTCAATGATGTGGGGTTTTAAGCAGGGTTGGGGATGCCTTTCTGGCAGCTTTAGGGGATGGTATTAGAGGCCTGATATGGACCCAGCCTTCCACCCCATCTCAAAGGCTTTAATGGTACCCCAAATAAATAAATGCACACAGTGGAATTCTTAGGATAGGTTCAGTGTGGGGGATCCTGGCCTGAAAGTTGGGGTGCTGGGTTCTGGGGTTCTCATCCCAGAGTGGGTGGTCTCCTCTTCTGCCTCAGTTGAGGGTTCAGGGCAGTTAGGCTTCCTATAGCTCTTTCCTTCTGGAGGTCTGCAAAATGTCTTTGGAAGCTGAAGTTACCCACTCCACCCCACCCCACCTCCCAGGCAGTACTGTCTGGTGGCTGTCCCTGTCCCAACCTTGGAAGAGGCATTTTTTTTGAAATGGGCAATATGGGGGGCACCTGCATGGCTCAGTTGGTTGAGTGTCTGACTTTGGCTTAGGTCATGATCTGACAGTTTGTGGGTTCGACCCCCGCATCTGTGCTGACAGCGCTGAACTTGGAGCCTGCTTCAGATTCTGTGTCTCCCTCTCTCTGCATCCCCCTACTCATGCTCTGTCTCTCTAAATAAATGTTAAAAAAAAAGAAAGAAAGAAAGAAATGGGCAATATGGCCCTTTAACCCAGGAGACTCCACTGAGGTCTGGGAACTGTGGCCTCCAGCCCTGCAACAATCCCAGGGGAGTTCTGGTCTCTGGCTGTCTTACACACTTATGCATGAGGGCTCTGTCCCATGATTAGGGGGTGGTGTCCCCTGGGAACTGAGCTGCATGAACCTATGTCCTGGGAACCTATGTCCTGGGCTTCCCAGGAGCTGTTAGGAGACTCCTTTCTGTGTATCCCAGCCAGGAAGGGCGAATGGCCGCACCTGGAGAACTTTCAATTTTTCCACATCCTCACCAACATGTTATTTTCTGCATTTTGATAGTAATGATCTTAATGGGTATGGGGTGGTATTTCATCATGGTTTTGATGTGCATTTCCCTAGTGATTAGTGATGCTGAGTATCTTTTCACATACCTGTTCTCCATTTGTATATCTTCTTCGGAGAAATATTTGTTTATATTCTTTGTCCATTTTTTTTTAGTCACGTTATTTGATTTTTTTGTTGAGTTGTAGGAGTTTTTTTTTTTTTTTTAATTTTTTTTTTAACATTTATTTATTTTTGAGACAGAGACAGAGCATGAACAGGAGAGGGTCAGAGAGAGGGAGACACAGAATCTGAAACAGGCTCCAGGCTCTGAGCCATCAGCCCAGAGCCCGACGCGGGGCCCGAACTCACGGACCGCGAGATCGTGACCTGAGCCGAAGTCGGACACTTAACCGACTGAGCCACCCAGGCGCCCCAGAGTTGTAGGAGTTTTTATATATTCTGAATATTAACTCCTTATCACGTTTGTATATATTTTTTCATTCCATAGGTTGCCTTTTCACTCTCTTGACTGTATCCTTTGATGCACAAAAGTTTTCAATTTTGATATAGTCCCATTTATCCTATTTTTGCTTTTGTTGCCCATGCTTTTGTTGCCATATCAAAGAAATAATTGCTAAGTCCAGTGTCACAAAGCTTTTTACCTGTATTTTTTTCTATGAGTTTTATAGTTTTGGATCTTGTATCTTTACAAGCATTTTAATAACTTCATTGTTTTTATCACATGTTTACTGGGGAAAATGCTGACGTTCAGAAAAGCACAGGAAGGAAAGAAAATCCCAATCCCACCCCCCACCCCACCCCCCCCCAGACATAACCATTCTCTAATATTTTACTGGGAAACTCTCCAGACAATGCCTTTATTGCTTTCCAGCTGTAACCTGCACATGAACCACCTGGGGATTTTGTTAAATTCTGATTCCTGAAAGCCCGAGGTGGGCCCCAGTCTATATTTCTAACAAGCTCTTAGGTGATGCTATTGCTACTGATCAGGAAACCATACCTAGCTATATACACACAGCTCTGTGTCCTATGGGATCATCTATACCTGATTTTCTCATAACCTGTGTTTTCCCACCACTCAACATTTATTGCCATGGAAATGCTGATAAATACAGAGCTCCATTATAATTTATAGTGGCCATATGATCTTCCATTTTGTGGTAGGATGCTAACTCAACTAGTCCCCTTCAGGGTGCTATGAAATTATCATTGTTATAAATAGTGTAGTAGCAAACATCTGTGTGACCATGTCTTTGTTTACCTGAAGGAATTATTATTACTTTGTGGTGTTTTTTTTTTTTTAAGTTTTATTTAAGTAATTTCTACACCCCAGTTGGGCTGAAACTCACAGCTCCAAGATCAAGAGTTGCATACTCTTCCTACTGAGCCAGCCAGGCACCCCTTATTTATTTGTTTTTCTAAGAAGAAGACCAGAACTAATGCATTCAAATGTGTTACTCCTCAAAGGAGTCACCTGGATCCTTAATCTCAAGGCTCTGCCAGTCCCCCATTGGTGGAGGGCAGACCAGTGTAGGAGAGAGGCGGGATAGGTGAAGCATGGGGGTGGGACAGGCAAGAGTGTGGGAGGAGGCAGTGGTGCTAGCACAGTTGCACACAGTCGTCAGCCTGGAATTATGGATCTAGTGATCATTTAGTACCCACAGCTCCCTGCCAGCTTTGACTTAGTCTTCCTGATTTTACAGAGGAAGAAACAGGCGTAGGGGAATACTAGCTTGTCCATGGTCACGTAGGTGCAATGTGGCACCACTGCTGGGGATGTACCAGGCTCTGTGTCTGAATGTTAGTTGCCTGGCCCTTCCTGGAGGCTCTACCCTGCCCTCTAGCCACTGTGGTTCTGGTCCCACTGCACCGGAGACTCTCAAGAGCGCTGCCTGGGTGCCTCTCCAGGCCCTCACCCCCTGCCCTCCCATCTGGGTCCTGTCGAGCAGGCCTTGAACCTCACTCTCTCCTGCAGCCAGACCAGCATGAGAGGGAACCCCCCAGAAGAGACCTCCCTGCCAAAGGCTCCATGGGCCGTGCAGGGTAAGGCCTTTGTTAGACGCTAATTTTAGAGTCTCCTGGGCCTGGGAGATCCAGGGGGCCGGGGTGTGGGCCTGGGGTGTCTTCCAGATCACTGCCTCCTCCCTAGCCAGGCTCTGAACAGAGCTCTGAGGACTGGAGGCCCCAGGGTAATCACTGACCAGTTGTACAGTAAGGATTTACTGGGATGGGGCCTGTTGAGAGTATCAGACAGTTGCAGATGGCCCTGAACTTGAATCCCAGCTCTGCCACGTGCTCTCTGTGGGACTGTGGTCAAGTCACAGTACCTCTCCAATCCCACATTCCTCAACTGTAAAGTCGGATAAAAATAGGCTCTCCTTATAGGTCTCATAAGCTTTAGGATGGCCACCATTAAAAAACAAAAACAGGGGCGCCTGGGTGGCGCAGTCGGTTAAGCGTCCGACTTCAGCCAGGTCACGATCTCGTGGTCTGTGAGTTCGAGCCCCGCGTCAGGCTCTGGGCTGATGGCTCGGAGCCTGGAGCCTGTTTCCGATTCTGTGTCTCCCTCTCTCTCTGACCCTCCCCCGTTCATGCTCTGTCTCTCTCTGTCCCAAAAATAAATAAAAAACGTTGAAAAAAAAAAAAAATTAAAAAAACAAACAAACAAACAAACAAAAAAAACAAAAACAAAAAATAAGTGAGGGCAGGGATGCAGAAAAATTGGAACGCTTGTGCTCTGTTAGTGGGATTGTAAAATGGTACAGATGCTATGGAAAACAGTTTGGGAGTTTCTCGAAAAACTAAAAAAAGAAATATCCTATGATCCAGCAATCTCAGTTCTGGTATATACCCAAAAGAATTGAAAGCTGGGTCTTGAAGAGATAGTACACCCATGTTTATAGCAGTATTGTTTGCAGTAGCCAAAAGGTAGAAGCAACTCAGGTGTCCATCGGCAGAAGAATGGATAAACTAAGTGTATGTATACATGCAATGGAATATTTCTCAGCCTTAAGTGGAAGGAAATGCTGACACATGCTTCAACATGGATGAACCTTGAGGATGTTATGCTAAGTGAAATGAGCCAGACAAAGAGAAATACTGTACGATTCCACTTATATGAGGCACTTAGTGTTGTCAAAATTATGGAAACAGAAAGTAGAGTGCTGGTTGCCAGGAACTAGAGGGAGGAATGGGGAGTTATTATTTCATGGGTATAGAGTTTCACTTTTGCAAGATGAAAAGAGTTCTGCAGAAGGAGGTAGGGATGGATGCATAACCATGTGAATGTATTTAATATCAGGGCACTGTACACTTAGAAATGGTTACGATTTTATATTTTATGTGTGTTTTACCACAATTTTTAAAAAACGAATGTTAGTTTTTACAGGAAGAGACAGGGTGTGGGCAGGGGAGGGGCAGAGAGAGATGGGGACACAGAATCCAAAGCAGGCTCCAGGCTCTTGAGTACAGAGCCTGACGCGGGGCTTGAACTCACAAACTGTGAGATCATGACTGGAGCCAAAGTTGGATGCTTAACTGACTGAGCCACCCAGGTGCCCCCACAATTTTTAAAATTGGGAAAAAGCTAGTACATGCCTCATAGGGGTTTTGTGAGGCAATTTATGAGAACTATTAGTGTGCGGTCTAGGGACATCCAAGACTTTCTGCCTTATGGACCCAGTTGTTGGAGATATGTATGTGTGTTCTTGTGGGGAGTGCAATTCTGCACGAGATGCTCAGTGTGCTCAGTTCCGGGGAGACTTCCTGGAGGACTTTCTATGCTCAGGGTGATCCTAGTGTTTGTGGGATGGGTGGATTCCAGACATTGGAAAGTCCCTGGCAGAAAAATCACTTCCACTAAAGGGCAGTTTGCAGGGAGGCAATTTCAGCCCCACCCAGAGGACGTGTGATCAGAGCTATCCAAATGTGGAGCACTCCCCATTAGTGGAGGCGTGTAAGGAGAGACTTGGCAAGCTGGAGAGGAGACTCCTACATGAGGCAGTGGCAGAGGCAGAGTCTCTCCTAGGCTTTGTGCCTCTCTCATGTGATCCAGTCCAGTCTAGTTACATATAACAGGTCTATGTGAAGGTGGGACCCAAGTCAGAGGGAGGGAGGGAGCAGGCAGGCGGGAAGACTTGCTTCCAGCCCTCCCCTAAATGACAGTAATAATAGCTGCTGCTGTTTACTGTGGGCAAGCCCTGTGTTAAATGCTGAACCGGGCTTGATCTCAAATTCTCACCACAACGCTGTGCAGTGGGTGCTCCAATATCCCCATTTTATAGTTGGGAACTGAGGCCCAGGGTTTAAGTCACCTGTTCAAGGTTGCCAGTAGATGCTGGAGCTGGGATTTAAACCTCGACAATCTGGCTTCAGCCCTCTATGCTGGGTGGAAATCTACAAAACCTACATGCCACAAGTTGGCCTCTACCTACCCTGCTGCACCTGGCTGACAGTTCCTGGGCCCTGACAGTCTCACAGGTATGGATTCAGCAGCCACCACCTCTTCTTGCCGGGTGAATCAGCACTTTACCCTCCCTCTGGCTGGCTTCTTTGTGGAGCCAGGCCCAGCTTGCCTGGGTCCCCAGGGTCCAAGGATAATACCATGCAGACAACATTCGCCTTGATTGGGAGCCAGGCTCTCTGTTGCTCAATGCCCCCCTTCTTCCATTAAATGAGACCCTCCTTAAAAACTCTCTTCCAGAGCTTAAAGTCTTTCTCATGGCTCTTGCGTACATTTTGCTTTTTTGCAGCAGTGTTTTTTCCAGCCTAGCTCTCTTGGTGCCAAGACCTTGTCCACATGATTCAGTTTGTTCAAGTTCCCAGTCTAGTACCCACAAGGCAATAAATTCTGTCCCTAATGGTGGCAATGTGGTGCCTTCCTCTGTCCTCACAGCTAAGTAAGATTACAGAGGAAGCCTTAGCAGGGATGGTGATTTATCTAGAATTGACCCATTTGGCTGGGGTGGCATTCATACCTTATGAAGGCACAGGGAGCTACTAAGGACATCTCTGTGCCAGGCAGGTTGCTAAGCTCTCCCTGAATTCATACAGTACCTGGGAGATAAAGGGCTGTGTCATTCCCATGTTAGAGATGAGGAGACTGAGGATCAGAGAGGTTAAAGCATGTGTTGAGAAGCCAAGATTTTTGCCTCTCTATGCTACTGCCCTTGAGGCTCTGTGTCAGTTGTTGATCTGATAGCAGTATGAGTTCCACTCACTGCCGGGTAGAATAACTACATTTAAGCTTTCTCTCCCACAGCTGCCTGGGGAGTGAGCCTTGGTAGTGCTATTTTATAGATGAAGAGGGTGATTAGGGACTTCCCAGGGAACCATAGGGGAAGGGGCACACCAGGGATGAGTGGTGGTCCTTTTGACCCCCTCCCCCCCTTGCTCTACAAGTACCTTGTCAACTCCACCACACTGGATTGCAGTCAATGTGGCCCCCCTGCTTGCCTCCTTGGAGGAGCTGTCCCAGGCCCCAGTGAAGCTGTGATTCACAGACGCCAGCAGACCAGCTGGCCCGGTGGAGGCTGGGCTGGGGCCAGGTACTTTCCAGTGTCTTTCCACAGTTGGGAAACCTTTCTTGAATGACACTTCTGCAGAGGGTGCCTCCTGGTCCTCCCTGCCTTGGTTTCCCTCCTGGCCAAGAAAGGCCACTCCTCCCCTTTTCCCTGGAAATCACATAGGCAATGTAGTTTTTTTTCAATTAAATATAATTTGTCAAATTGGTTTCTGTACAACCCAGTGCTCATCCCAACAGGTGCCCTCCTCAATGCCCATCACCCACTTTCCCCTCTCCCTCACCCCCCATCAACCCTCAGTTTGTTCTCAGTATTTAAGAATCTCTTTATAGTTTGCCTCCCTCCCTCTCTGTAACCTCCCCGCCCCCAACCATGGTCTGCTGTTAAGTTTCTCCAGATCCACATAGGAGTGAAAACATACAGTATCGGTCTTTCTCTGCCTGATTTATTTCACTTAGCATAATACCTTCCAGTTCCATCCATGTTTCTGCAAATGACCAGATTTCATTGTTTCTCATTGCCAAGTAGTATTCCATTGTATATATAAACCATATCTTTTTTATCCACTTGGCAATGTAATTTTTTAAATGTTTATTTTATTTATTTTTGAGAGAGTGAGCAGGGGAGGGGCAGAGGGAGGTGGGGACAGAGGATCTGAAGCAGGCTCCATGCTGACAGCAGAGAGCCCGATACAGGACTCTAACTCATGAACCATGAGATCATGACCTGAGCCTAAGTCGGACACTTAACCAACTGAGCCACCCGGGTGCCCTGGCAATGAAATTTTTGACTATCATATTGCAGTGACAAGAGTTCTGGAACTCTTAACCCAACCCTATAAGGCATGACTCTTAACCCCAGAGGAGGAAGCTGGAGCTGGTTCAGGATCTGGGACAAACCCTGGGCCTGCAAAGCCCTTAACATTGGCTAAGTTGGGGCACCTGGGTGGCTCAGTTGGTTAAGCCTCCTCTCTTGATTGTGGCTCAGGTCATGATCTCACAGTTAATGAATTTGAGCTCTGTGTTGGGCTCTGTGCTGACAGGGTGGAGCCTTCTTTGGATTCTCTCTTCCTCCCTCTTTGCTCCTTCCCCACTCACATGCTCTCTCACAGTAAACTTTTTTTTAAAAAAAGAAAGTACAGAGAGTTGGATAAAGCCATCCCACCCCAGATACATAGTATCTCTTGTTATTAGCATGTATTACTAGTGTGGTACATTTGTTATAATTGATATTGATAACATGATTATTAACTAAAGTTCATAGTTACATGAGGGTTCCCTCTTGGTGTTGTACATTCTCTGGGTTTTGACAAATGTATAATGGCACTCTGACAATTGTGATATCCACAATTACAGTATCATACAGGATAGTTTCACTGCCTTACAAATCTTCTGTGCTCCACTTATTCTTCCCTCCCTCCCCACAACCCCTGACAACCACTGATCTTTTTACCATGTCTGTAGTTTTGCCTTTTCCAAAATGTCATGTAGTTAGAATCATACAGTATATAGCCTTTTTAGATTGGTTTCTTTCACTTAAACATACACACTTACAGGGGGTCACCTGGCTGGCTCAGTCTGTGGAATATGTGACTCTCGATGTCAGGTTTGTGAGTTCAAGCCTCATGTTGGACATAGGTTACATTAAAAGAAAAATGTTATGAAAAAACATACCCCCACAATATTTTTCAGATGTTCTCGCTGGGGCACCCAGGTGGCTCATTCGGTTGAGCATCTGACTCTTGATTTCGGCTCAGGTCATGATCTGGCAGTTCATGGGTTTGAGGCCCGTGTCCATCTCAGTGCTGACAGTGTGGGCCCTGCTTGGGATTCTTTCTCTCTTCCTCTCTCTCTCCCCTGCTCTCTCTCAAAATAGATAAATAAACTATATAAATATCTATGTATCTATTTATCTATATCTATATCTATATCTATATCTCGTGACTTTCTGCCCCTGACATGGAATAGCTCTTCATTTATTTAGGTGTTCCTTGGTTTCTTTCATCATAGCTTTATAGTTTTCATTATATAGATCTTCTACATATTTTGTTTATACCAAACTATTTCATTGTTTTGGTCCTAACATAAGTGGTATTGTGTTTTTAATTTCAAATAGGTGATATATATGCACAGGAAAAAAAAATTCAAGAGGTATAGACTGGTTTACAGCTTCCTCTCTGTATCCTATTCTTTAGGCCTCTATTTTCAACTATCCAAAGACATTCACTGATGCTAGGTTCTTTTTTTTTAAAATTTTTTTTTTTAATGTTTGTTTATTTTTGAGACAGAGAGAGACGGAGCATGAACAGGGGAGGGTCAGAGAGAGAGGGAGACACAGAATCCAAGGCAGGCTTCAGGCTCTGAGCTGTCAGCACAGAGCCTGATGCGGGGCTTGAACTCACGGATGGTGAGATCATGACCTGAGCCGAAGTCGGACGCTTAACTGACTGAGCCACCCAGGTGCCCCTGATGCTAGGTTCTTATGGGTCTTTCTAGAAATTGTATGCACATACTCAAGCTCATATGAATATTTATTACTAACTCAACAAACATTCATGAGCATTTGCTATGGGGCAAGCACAGGAGCTGGAGCCAAGAACAAAAGGAAGCCCTGCTCTCATGGAGCTTATATTCGTTATAGTTGGTACCACCAACTATAAGAACTCTTCGTGGCAGGTATTATTATCTCTGTGGGAGGGCTGAGGGCCAAAGGAGGACTCTCTGGGACAACTAAATTCTCCAAGAGCCTAAGGAGAGAAGCTGGGTCCTGCCAAGAGCTAGGGGCAGGGCTGCTCAAGGCCAGAGGAAGCAGATTCTGGAAGGGAGGGCTTCTTGCCAAGGCAGATAGGTACAGATGAGGAGGAGGTGAGGAGGAAGCTTAAGGAAGCTGCTAGACCAGTCTGGCCAGAGTCCGAGTTCCAAGAACTTGGAAATCCTGTTTCCAGGTGGCTGCATTAAAATTTTTTTTTTAAAAATATTTATTTTTGAGAGAGAGACATAGTGTGAGTGGGTGAAGGACTGAGAGAGAAGGGGGGGAGACATAGAATCTGAAGTAGACTCTAGGCTCCAAGCTGTCAGCATAGAGCCCAATGTGGATCACCGACTCATGGACCTCGAGATCATTGACCTGAGCCTAAGTCAGCCACTTAACCGACAGCCACCCAGGCGCCCTCGGTGGCTGCATTTTAATTCCTTAATTTTCTTTCCTCTCTAGCTTCTTAGACACATTCTTCTGGGGACCAGCCTAACTTTGTTTGGCTGACATGAAGAAAAAGGATTTTTATCCATATAGAGACCAACACTGCCAGGGGAGTGGCCAGGGTGTCCCCAGAGGCACAGAAGGTCAGACAGGCCTGTGATGAAGAGCCAAAGAGAGGCAGTGGGCGGCTGAGGACTGATTATCTGAGTGGCAGCTCTTGGCCAAGTTGGCTTCCCCACTTGGGTCTCCCTGTCAGGTTGGAGGTAACATTTTTTATTTTTTATTTTTTAAAATTTACATCCAAATTAGTTACCATATAGTGCAACAATGATTTCAGGAGTAGATTCCTTAGTGCCCCTTACCCATTTAGCCCATCCCCCTTCCCACAACCCATCCGGTAACCCTCTGTTTGTTGTCTATATTTATGAGTCTCTTCTGTTTTGTCCCCCTCCCTGTTTTTATATTATTTTTGTTTCCCTTCACTTATGTTCCATCTGTTTTGTGTGTTAAAGTCCTCATATGAGTGAAGTCATATGATTTTTGTTTTTCTGTGACTAATTTCACTTAGCATAATGCCCTCCAGTTCCATCCGTGTAGCTGGAAATGGCAAGATTTCATTCTTTTGATTGCTGAGTAATACTCCATTGTATATATATACCACATCTTCTTTATCCATTCATCCATCGATGGACATTTGGGCTCTTTCCATACTTTGGCTATTGTTGATAGTGCTGCTATAAACATTGGGGTACATGTGTCCCTTTGAAACAGCACACCTGTATCCCGTGGATAAATGCCTAGTAGTGCAATTGCTGGGTCATAGGGTAGTTCGATTTTTAGTTTTTTGAGGAATCTCCATCCTGTTTTCCAGAGTGGCTGCACCAGCTTGCATTTCCACCAACAATGCAAAAGAGATCCTCTTTCTCCACATCCTCGCCAACATCTGTTGTTGCCTGAGTTGTTAATGTTAGCCATTCTGACAGGTGTGGGGTGGTATCTCATTGTGGTTTTGATTTGTATTTCCCTAATGATGACTGATGTTAAGCATTTTTTCATGTGTCTGTTAGCCATCTGGATGTCTTCCTTGGAGAAGTGTCTCTTCATGTCTTTTGCCCATTTCTTCACTGGATTATTTGTTTTTTGGGTGTTGAGTTTGGTAAGTTCTTGATAGATTTTGGATACTAACCCTTTATCTCATATGTCATTTGCAAATATCTTCTCCCATTCTGTCAGTTGCCTTTTAGTTTTGCTGATTGTTTCCTTCACTGTGCAGAAGCTTTTTATTTTGATGAGGTCCCAGTGTTCATTTTTGCTTTCATTTCCCTTGCCTCCAGAGACGTGTTGAGTAAGAAGTTGCTGCGGCCAAGATCAAAGAGGTTTTTGCCTGCTTTCTCCTCGAGGAGTTTGATGGCTTCCTGTCTTACATTGAGGTCTTTCATCCATTTTGAGTTTATTTTGTGTGTGTGGTGTAAGAAAGCGGTCCAGGTTCATTCTTCTGCATGTCGCTGTCCAGTTTTCCCAGCACCACTTGCTGAAGAGACTGTCTTTTTTCCATTGGATATTCTTTCCTGCTTTGTCAAAGATTAGTTGGCCATACGTTTGGGGGTCCATTTCTGGGTTCTCTATTCTGTTCCGTTGATCTGAGTGTCTGTTCTTGTGCCAGTACCATACTGTCTTGATGATTACAGCTTTGTAGTATAGCTTGAAGTCCAGGATTGTGATGCTTCCTGCTTTGGTTTTCTTTTTCTGGCTATTTGGGGTCTTTTCTGGTTCCATACAAATTTTAGGATTGTTTGTTCTAGCTCTGTGAAAAATGCTGGTGTTATTTCGATAGGGATTGCATTGAATGTGTAGATTGCTTTGGGTAGTATCAACATTTTAACAGTATTTCTTCTTCCTATCCAGGAGAATGGAATATTTTTCCATTTTTTTGTGTCTTCTTCAATTTCTTTCATAAGTTTTCTATAGTTTTCAGTGTATGGATTTTTTCACCTCTTTGGTTAGATTTATTCCTGGGTATTTTATGGGTTTTGGTGAAATTGTAAATGGGGTCGATTCCTTGATTTCTCTTTGTGTTGCTTCATTGTTGGTGTATAGGAATGCAACTGATTTCTGTGTGTTGATTTTATATCCTGCCACTTTGCTGAATTCATGAATCAATTCTAGCAGTTTTTTGGTGGAATCTTTAGGGTTTTCCATATAGAGTATCATGTCATCTGTGAAGAGTGAACGTTTGACCTCCTCCTGGTCAATTTAGATGCCTTTTATTTCTTTGTGTTGTCTGATTGCTGAGGCTAAGACTTCCAATACTATGTTGAATGACAGTGGCGAGAGTGGACATCCCTGTCTTGTTCCTGACCTTAGGGAGAAAGCTCTCAGTTTTTCCCCAATGAGGATGATATTAGCATTGGGTTGTTCATATATGGGTTTTTATGATCTTGAGGTATGATCCTTCTATCCCTGCTTTCTTGAGGGTTTTTAGCAAGAAAGAATGCTGTATTTTGTCAAATGCTTTCTCTGCGTCTATTGAGAGGATCATATGGTTCTTGTCCTTTCTTTTATTGATGTGATGAATCACGTCAATTGTTTTGCAGATATTCAACTAGCCCTGCATCCCAGGTATAAATCCCACTTGGTTGTGGTGAATAATTTTTTTAATGTATTGTTGGATCTGGTTGGCTAATATCTTGTTGAAGATTTTTGCATCCATGTTCATCAGGGAAATTGGTCTATAGTTCTCCTTTTTAGTGGGGTCTCTGTCTGGTTTTGGAATCAAGGTAATGCTGGCTTCATAGAAAGAGTTTGGAAGTTTTCCTTCCATTTCTATTTTTTGGAACAGCTTCAAGAGAATAGGTGTTAACTCTTCCTTAAATGTTTGGTAGAATTCCCCTGGAAAGCCATCTGGTCCTGGACTCCTGTTTTTTTGGCAGATTTTTGATTACTAATTCGATTTCCTTACTGGTTATGGGTATTTTCTATTTTCTATTTCTAAAGAAATTTCTAAAGAAATTTTCTATTTCTTCCTGTTTCAGTTTTGGTAGTGTATACGTTTCTAGGAATTTGTCCATTTCTTGCAGATTACCCATTTTATTGGCATATAATTGCTCATAATATTCTATTATTATTGTTTTTATTTCTGTTGTGTTGGTGGTGATCTCTCCTCTTTCATTCTTGATTTCATTTATTTGGGTCCTTTCCTTCTTCTTTTTGATCAAACTGGCTAGTGGTTTATCAATTTTGTTAATTCTTTCAAGGAACCAGCTTCTGGTTTCATTGATCTGTTCTGCTGTTTTTTTTGGTTTTGATAGCATTAATTTCTGCCCTAATCTTTATTATTTCCTGTCTTCTGCTGGTTTTGGGTTTTATTTGCTGTTCTTTTTCCAGCTCCTTAAGGCATAAGATTAGATTGTGTATCTGAGATCTTTCTTCCTTCTTTAGGAAGGCCTGGATTACTATATACTTTCCTCTTATGACCGCCCTTGCTGCGTCCCAGAGGTTTTGGGTTGTGGTGTTATCATTTTCATTGACTTTCATATACTTTTTAATTTCCTCTTTAAGTGCTTGGTTAGCCCATTCATTCTTTAGTAGGATGTTCTTCAGTCTCCAAGTATTTGTTACCTTTCCAAATTTTTTCTTGTGGTTGATTTCAAGTTTCATAGCATTGTGGTCTGAAAATATGCACAGTATGATCTCGATCTTTTTGGACTTACTTAGGGCTGACTTGTGTCCCAGTATATGGTCTATTCTGGAGAACGTTCCATGTGCACTGGAGAAGAATGTGTATTCTGCTGCTTTATGGTGAAATGTTCTGAATATATCTGTTAAGTCCATCTGGTCCAGTGTGTCATTCAAAGTCATTGTTTCCTTGTTGATTTTTTGATTAGATGATCTGTCCATTGCTGTGTTGAAGTCTCCTACTGTTATTTATGGTATTACTATTGATGAGTTTCTTTATGTTTGTGATTAATTGATTTATATACTTGGGTGCTTCCATATTTGGGTGCTTCCACATTTGGCACATAAATGTTTACAATTGTTAGGTCTTCTTGGTCTGTAGACCCCTTGATTATTATATAATGTCCTTCTGCATCTCTTGATACAGTCTTTATTTTAAAGTCTAGATTGTCTGATATAAGTATGGCTATTCTGGCTTTCTTTTGTTAACCGTTAGCATGATCATTGGTTCTCCATCCCCTTATTTTCAATCTGAAGGTGTCTTTAGGTCTAAAGTGGGTCTCTTATAAACAGCATATAGATGGATCTTGTTTTCTTATCCATTCTGTTACCCTGTGTCTTTTGATCAGAGCATTGAGTCCATTGATGTTTAGAGTGAGTACTGAAAGATATGAATTTATTGCCATTATGATGCTTGTAGAGTTGGAGTTTCTGGTGGTATTCTCTGGTTCTTTCTAATCTTTTGTTGCTTTTGGTGTGTGTGTGTGTGTGTGTGTGTGTGTGTGTGTGTGTGTATACTTGCAGGGCTGGTTTAGTGGTCACAAACTCCTTTAATTTTTGTTTGTCTGGGAAACTTTTTATCTCTCCTTCTATTTTGAATGACAGCCTTGCTGGATAAAGAATTCTTGGCTGAATATTTTTCTGATTCAGCACACTGAATATATCCAGCCACTCCTTTCTGGCCTGCCAAGTTTCTGTGGATAGGTCTGCTGCAAACCTGATCTGTCTTCCCTTGTATGTTAGAGACTTTTTTTCCCTCGCTGCTTTCATGATTCTCTCCTTGCCTGAGTATTTTGTGAATTTGACTGTGATATGCCTTGTTGATGGTTGGTTTTTGTTGAATCTAATGGGAGTCCTCTGTGCTTCCTGGATTTTGATGTCTGTGTCTTTCCCCAGGGTAGAAAAGTTTTCCACTATGATTTGCTCACATAACCCTTCCACCCCTATCTCTCTCTCTTCCTCTTCTGGGACCCCTATGATTCTGATGTTGTTCCTTTTTAGTGAATCACTGATTTCTCTAATTCTTAAATCGTGCTCTTTTGCCTTAATCTCCCTCTTTTTTTCTGCTTCATTATTCTCTATAAGTTTGTCCTTTGTGTTGCTGATTCTCTGTTCTGCCTCATCCATCCTTGCCACTGATGCATCCATCCCTGACTACAGCTCAGTTAGAGCATTTTTAATTTCATTCTGGCTATTTTTACTTCTTTTATCTCTGCAGGAAGGGATTCTAATCTGTTTTCAACTCCAGTTAGTATACTTATTATCGTGATTCTAAATTCTGGTTCAGACATCTTGCTTGTATCTGTGTTGGTTAAATCCCTGGCTGTCATTTCTTCGTGCTCTTTCTTTTGGGGTGAATTCCTTTGTTTTGTACTTTTGAAGGGAGAAAGGAATTAATGAGGTAGAAAAATTGAAATTAAAAAAATTAAAATAAAATTAAAATTAAAAATTAAAAAAACACACAAAAATCTAATAGATGATGCTAGATCATCATGTTTTGGTCTGGGTGTGTTTTGGTCTGGGTGTTGAAAGTGGTTTGACAGATTAGAGGGAAAAAAAGGGGGGGAGAAAGGAAATTGTTTGAGATTTTGAAAAAACGAATACACTGAAATAGACTAAAATGAGATGATGGGAGTAAAAAAGAATTTGAAAAAATATACACAAAAATGAAGAATATAGTAGAAAAAAATTAAAGAACATTTTTTTTTCAATATATGAAATTTATTGTCAAATTGGTTTCCATACAACACCCAGAAAGAAAAATATTTTTAATAAAAGTTAAAAATAAATATGAGGTTTTTCATTTTCTGTATTTAAGAAAAAAGAAAAGAAACGAAAAAGAAAAAACAAAAAAGAAAAAAAGAAAAAAAAAGAAATCATTTGAAAATTTGAAAAAGTGAATACACTGTAGTAGACTAAAATAAAATGATGGAAGTAAAATAGAATTTGAAAAAAATTTATATAAAAGCAAAAAATATAGTAATAAAAATTAAATGAAAATATTTTTAATAGACATTGAAAGTAAAAATGAAATTTTTCTCTTTCTGCATTCAAGAAAAAGAAAAGAAACAAGAGAAAAAAGAAAAAGAAAGAAAAAAAGGAAATTGTTTGAAAATTTGAAAAGGTGAGTACACTGAAATAGACTAAAATAAAATGATGGAAGTACAGTAGAATTTGAAAAATTTTACACAAAAGTAAAAAATATAGTTATAAAAATTAAAGATTTTTAATAAAAATTGAAATTAAAAATGAATTTTTTTCTGTATTCAAGAAAAAAGAATTGTAAAAGAGAAAAAGAAAAAAAAAAAAAAGAAAGAAAATTGAATAGATGAACCTGCTAACAGATTGAAGTAGGGCTGAAATTGCTTCATTTTCTCCTAGAAGTCAGTCTATGTAGCCCTTTATAGTCCATAAACTAAGCCGGCGGTGAGACTTATGTTCTTGAAGAGCGAAGTTGGCCTAGTTGGGCAGGGCTCAGTGTAACAGCTCTGCTCTCCACTAGATGGCGCTGCTAGCCTACTGGGGTGGATTGTTGTGGCGCTCCTAGGTGCTTATGTGCATGCGCAGGAGTGGTGAAAATGGCGCCACCCAGCTACCCAGTCTGTTCCCCCAACGCAGATCAGCAATTGCGCACCTGTCCTCTGTCTTCAGCTCTCGTCCACTCCCCGCTTTTTCACTCTCTGTGACCAGGCCCCAGGCAGTACCTCTCTCCCATGTTTTGTCTCAGATGTGGCTGTTTTCCCCAGCCCCTTACTTCCAAAGGACTGCGGCTTTGGCCCCTTTTGCCCCTCTGCGGGAGGGTCTCACCGAGCAATGGGCAAATGAGCATTTGCTGAATATCGGCTGCACCCAGGAACGCCTGCTGGACCCTGTTGTTGCCGGCGCCCCGAGACCATGGCCAGGTGCCAGCCCGCCCCAGAAAAAGTTCGCGAGACAGTGTAGCAGCAGCGTCTCAGGGATTATGGAAAATCACAACACACATCTGGCACCAGGCTTCACTCTTAACAATCTTGCCCCAGCACCAGTGAATGTGGCCGACTTCCAGGGTCTGCTGGGACCAGGTGGCTTCAGCAGTCTCTACCAGATGTCCTTCCAGCAGTGGAACCGCTCTTCCCCGTGTGGCCCGACAACCTCCCGGACCCCACTCTGTTCCTGGGGATTTGCCCTTCCCACCAGAGTACCGCCAGCTATCGAGCTGCGGAGTTGTAGCCTTTGCGCTCCCCTTGTTTACAGTCTTAATGGAATTTAAACCCTCTCCTTTCTCCTTTCTCCCTGTTCCCTTTTTAGTTTAGTCCCTGCGGCTGTTTCCAATTTTCCACTTTCTCTCCAGCTGCTTTTGGGAAGGGGTGCTTTTCCTGTATTCTCCCCCCCCTTCCCCAGTCTCCGTCTTCTCTCCGCCCGCAAAAGCGGTTCCCTACCTTTTGCAGCTTCTCGCTCCCCAAGTTCAGCTCTCCACGCCGCTTACCTGCTGAATTCTGTGGTTCAGGTTGTGCAGATTGTTGTGTTAATCCTCCATTCAGTTTTCTAGGTGTGTAGGATGGTTTAGTGTTGGTCTGGCTGTATTTCATGGACGCGAGACACACAAAAAGCTTCCCTGCTGTCCCGCCATCTTGGCTCCTCCCCTGGAGGTAACATTTTTAGACATGGCCCTGGACTCTCTGGCATCCCACTTCCCACCTGTGCCTCAAACATTAGAGCCAGTGGATGCCCTACAGCCATATGTATGCTGCCCTGCACCCATCCCCCAGCCCTGCTAAGAATTTTTGCGTCTGGTTATTTTGTGTGTGTCATACATGTAGTAATAATAGCTCATCACTGATCAGGACGAGGGCCAGTGACTGAAATTTCATTCCCGTTTTTACACATGAAGAAATGGGCTCTGAAGCCAAATCTGTGCTTCTGCTGTAACACTACATTGCCTCTGTAGTGTCACAGAGCACCCTCTGTAGCGCTCCGGGTAGAGGCACACGCAATAGGAGTCCTTCTGTCCAACTTGGTATGTTTGTACATGCCTCACTTAAGCAGCTCAGATGCTGACCCTCTGGCTGAGCTGAGACCCTTCCCCTCTGTTTGGCTGTGGGGTAGTTCTCTGGCTCTCGACTCTCCAAATGGTGCTGCTTAGGGCCATTTTTGACTTGGTCATAGTCTTAGGACCCACCTTGTAAAGAGGAGTTACTCCTTAACAGGGTTTGACTGATTTTATGGTTCTTACTACAAATTGTCAGGTAGGGCCAATGCAGAAAAACTGCAATATTTTATCAATGAACATGTATCAGACATATGTGCCTTTTACCAAATAGAGCTCTTTAATTCCTACAGGCAGAAAGGATTCACTTACATGATGATTACATTCTATACAAACATAAGCAGTGTGTCCTTCAGCCCCTGCTTCTATTGAATGGCACCCATTTTACTGAGTAGATGATGGTTCTTTATACATTTAGATTCCCTGGAATACATGCACCAGGGAATTGCCTGGGAGGCCAGCGTCTTGAAGAGACAGTTCTTAAAAGGATCTAGGACTTTTTTCCATCTAGGCATGGTTCAAACTGCATGGGAGAACTGCCCCTCAGCCCCTTCCAGGCACATGAGCCTCCATTAGACCCCCCCCCCCCCCCGCCTTAGAGGTTATCTTCCTTTGTCACGGGGCTTACGGGGCGATGGTTGGTATGTTGGTACTCTTGCCTCCAGCTTCTGCCTTTCACTCATCTTGCACATCAGTGCTCCCTAAATTAACGTTCTTATCAGGTCATTCCCCTGCTCAAGAATCTGCACTGGGTCCCTGCTGCCTGTCACATCAATAACTGCTTGGCTTTCAAGACCACCTGTAGTGTAGCCTTGTCTTGCCTGTTCAGCGTAGATTCCCATTACATCCCAACACAGCTTCTTTGCTCCAGATGAATAACCTTCCCTTTGCTGTCCAGAGTATCTGCTACGCGGGCCTCTTCTCCATGCCTTGTTCACTTTATCCCCACTTCTCCCTCCTCAGTGTCTTTTCTCTTCCCCATTATCTACCCTTCATCCTATAGCCTAATTATCTATCCCCTTTCCTTGCATGAAGCCTCCTTTGACCAGCAGGCCAACTCCAGTACATTTCTTCTCCAAACACCTATGATGTTTATTGTTCACACCATAGAGACTGGCCTTTAACTATTCTGCAGATGTTCTTTTGGCCCGCTTCCAAGATCACCACCTAGACTGTGATTTCTATAAGAGCAGGGAACTGAATACCCCATAGTGTAGAATGGGCATATATCAGTGCCTGAATACTAGCCATCAGCAGTCAGGCATTGCGCATGGAAATATTCTGTAACCCTCAGGCAAAAAAGCAAGTCAACAACAGGGCTCTTAGTGTTACCATATTCTATAGATTGCAAAATACACGTTTCTCTCACTTATCACATTTTAACATCTCCTTTGGAATCAGGATCAATGGCATATCATGATATAATTGATAGTTCAGTTCCTCTTCTTTGTTTCTTAGTGGAATATAAAATATTGGTGCATTTTGCAGTCAGTTGTGCATTAGACTTGATGAAAAGCACTGACTTGATGGTTACTTACTGGTTGATGTGAGAATCTGTTGATAGCTGTTTCTGGATTGGACCTGGGAGAAAGCATTTAGGAGAAGTGAGGGGATGTTGGATGTTTTATTGGGCCCAGAAGCTTCCTGAATCTGAATTGATTCACCTCTTCCTCTCCTCCATTCTCGTGTTCCCTGTGTGTGCTGCTTCAGAGACTGATTCCTCACTAATTGGAATCTTAGCATCACCAGCCCTGGTGGGGTGGTGGGCCAAGAGGCTGTCTTCCCTCTCCTGTGAGGAGCCTTCACATGGGCTTGGCAGAACCAAGGTGTCTCTGACTAGCCAGCTCAGCTGCTCAGCTCTGAAGGCAAGAAAGCTGAGCTCCCAGCCCTGAGTAAAGCCAGACTGGGAGGGATTAGGGGAGACTGAGGGCAAGGACCACAGCCTCTGAGGAAGCACAGAGGGCCAACCCATCCATGGTGACGAGGAATGGCTCCTTTCTAGGCCCATCGGCCCTGAGCTCTGGCCGGAGTGGCCTGCCCTGACCAGCTCAAGTCATGCATACAGACTCTGGGTTCTGAGTTTGAAGTTGCAGGGTGCTCAGGTCACTCTGCCCCCCTCCAGATCCTCATGGGCTCCATCCCCTGAAGCAGCTTCTCTTGGCCCCACAGGCAGTCTCCTCTAGCAGCATAAAGCTGCTTGGCAGGGGAATGTGGTCTTTTCCTTTTGTTTGCAGACCATCCCCTAATGCAGAGTTATCAGCAAGAGCTTTGGGGCCGGACGTAGTTAGATTTGATTACTTCCTCTCCTATTTGTTACCAGGTGACCTTGGGCAAGTTGCCAAACTTTCTGAGATTTGGTTTCCTCTTTTTTTTTTTTTTTTTTTTTTTGGTAGATGGCAATTTTAATAATAGCAAGGGGAACTTCTATATGAAAGCTGGTCTTTTTTTTTTTTTTTTTTTTTTTTTTTTTATGCGTGCATTCTTTTTTTTTCTTTAAATCCAGTATAGTCAACACACAGTGTTAATATTAGTTTCAGGTGTACAATATATAGTGATTCAACAATTGATACATCACTCACTGCTCATCTCAATAAGTGTACTCTTAATCCCCTTCATGTATTTCCCCCATCCCCCTACCCACCTCCCTTGGTAACCATCAGTGTGGTTTCTTCATCTTTAAAATGAGGGTGAGAATTCTAACTCTGGTGTGTGTGTGTGTGTGTGTGTGTGTGTGTGTGTGTTTGCATATGTAGGGATTAAGTGACAAAAGTAACTAACATTAGCCACTATTATTATCATCGTTGTCCCATTGAAGGTAGTCCCAGCTCCATCCTATGGGCCTTGCCCAACATTATCATTGCAAGTTTTATGGGCCTCACACATCCCTGAACCAGAGGCAGCACCATCTCCATGGCCCTCCCCCAATCCTGACAGAGAGTTCTGGCTGTTTTTCCCTCATTCTCCTGGGTTTCACCGAGAATTCCTTGTGTGTCCACTGGGGGCTGTGCCTGGTGAATACTAGAGCTCTAGTTCCAGGGGAGAAATAAGGCAGGAGGCATGAAAAGTTCAAGGCTAAAATAACTCATGCAAGGAGAAAGAAATATAAGGGAGATTCCTTTTCATTAAGATGGAGGATTTGATAGTTTGTGGGGAAAAAACTCTCTAAAACATCTGGAAACTTAGGATAGAAAACAGTCGACATGCTTTTTATGCATAGCTGCATGGAAATAGGATAGCCCTTGGAGAAGAGACATAAAGGGAAGTTGACAGCCTGTCTGGGCAGGGAGTGAGATAGCTTTGCCTGCTCTGAGCATCTTTTGCTGGTCCGGATAAGGCAGGGATTTGCGTCTGAATAGCCATAGGGACAACGGACACAGTTTTGATCTTATATGAAGCAGAGAGGTAGAACTGTGACTCCCACATACATCTGGGACCCTTCAGGGTTTAAACTTCCAATGAAAGGCCAGAAAAAATACACTCACCTTCAAAGGCAGCGAGCAGGAAGCTCTTCTAACCTGGCCCGGGTTTGGTTGGGGAAGGCCTCTTCTGAGAAATTTATAACCACACTCCTGCCCTCTTTTGAATTTGCGATCCAACTTACACTACTCATGTGATTCTAGAGTCTCTAGGCCAGGAAATTCTAGGCTGGAAAATTCATAGGGACAGAAAGTAGAATGGTGGTTGCCTAGGGATGAGGCGAGGAGGAAATAGGGAGTTGTTTAAAGTTGCTAGGGTTTCTGCTTCCCAAGATGAAGAGTCTTCGAGGTTGGTGGCACAATATGAAAGTACTGAACACCGTAGAACTGTGTGCTTAAAAAAAAAAAAAAATGGTTAGGATGGGAAATTTTATATTAGGTATATTTTGCTACAATAAAAAAGTGATTTCGGACTGATAACTTGGGGATACCTTGCAGAAGCAAAAGCAGAACCTCTTCAGAGGGGGGATACACCTTCAACCCAACTTGCTTGTTGAACTTGAGCAAAAAAGCCCAAGTTACAAAATGCACTAGGAAACCAGCAACCAGGAGGGAGTAGGCAGCAAGAACAAAAAAGAGAGCTAGAGGATCAATGTCCCCAGAATGTTACTGTGGAATTATTCATAATGTCAAAAAAAAAAAAAAACCACCCAAAACAAAACCCACCACCACAACAACGGCTGGAAACAAAGCAGAGTCCCTCTGGCAGGAAATTTTGCGTAGCCATTAAAAGATTCAGAAGGCTTTACCTGAGGGATTTGATTATTGAGTGAGAAAAATAAGAAATGGTCATGGGTGCTATTATGATCCCAGTTTTTGCAAAGCAACCCCATAGCAAGCAAAACGTGACCCCAACCCCACACTTGTATATATGTGTGTATTTTTCTAACAGATAGGTGAGCATGAAAAAGGGAGTGAAGGCTGCCCATCAGGGCTGCTTGTTAGGGCTGCAGGCGAAGGAAGGGAGAAGGGAGAAGGAAGAAGAGGTGGAAAAAAAAGAGAGATTTCAAGACTGTCCTGAAAATATCTATAATGCTCAGCCCTCAGCATGCCTGTTATAAATCCTACTGATGGAGGATGATATCTGAATGTGAGTGATTGTGTCTAGAGGATAAAAGAAATTATAATACTGACTTGCAGATTTGCCTATTGTGAAGAAGGAAGACAAGTTACATGGATCTGGTTATTTGATTTTATTAGGACAAACGATCAAACTTCCTCTATGTGTATGTATGTCCACATATATTAGTGTAAACGAGGAGAAAGATGCGGAGGGCTGGGTGTTGACACCAGTAATACCATAAAGGAGAGAAGGAGGGGAAGGAAGTGCAAGAGAAAGATATCAGATCTGGTGTCTTTATAAGAAGAGAGACACAGAGACACAAATATAGACATCTTTGTATTGTGTTGTTTTATTCGTGGCAACAAACTTACATTGATTTGAAATATGACAAATCAGGACAATTAAACAAATGAGTGAGCCAATGAAAAACTTTCACACCTTGCTTTTAAGAATGTCAAGTGTCTGATCTCCTGGGAGGGCCCTTTTGCAATAGTTTACAAGAATGTAAAAGTACCTGCCTCTACCTATGTACTTCCCCCCCCCCCCGGGGGGAGGGGGAGGGAGGGCACCCAGCTGTCTGTACAGACAGTCATTGCTGCACTATCTGTGGAAGTTTCATGATTGGAAATGGCCTAAATGTTGAACAGAAGACAGATTATTTAGTCACAGTCTATATACACTGGAATACTTCCACAGTTTATAGAAAAAAAGAAGGGAGACAGTGCCACTGTCTTCTAGACAGGTTGAGTGAGAAAAGCAAGGTACAGAACAACATTCTGTTAACTTGCTAGGGCTGCAGGGGGTGACTGAAAACGGGCATGTTCTCTCTCACCTGTTTGGGAGGCCAAAAGTGTGAGATCAAGGGCCATGCTCCCTCTGAAGGCTTGGGAATGGGGGCGGGGGTGGTCCTTCCTGGCCTCTTCCTAGATTCTAGTGGCTCTTGAAGTCCTTGGCTTTCTTTGGCTTGTGGATGCATCACTGTAGTTATGCCTGTTATCTTGTGTGTGTATATCTCTCCTTAGAAGGACTTCCCTCACTGGATTTAGGGCCCCTCCTCAATCGAGCATGACCTCATCTTAACTCATTATATCTGTGAGGACCCTGTTTCCAAGTAAGGTCAAATTCTGAAGTTCTGGGTGGACAAGACCTTTGGGGAGCCACTCTTCAACACACTTGAAGCACTTGTGATGTCTTAGTGTTGGATTAAAAAAGAGAGAGAGAGAGATATGTTTGTTTATGTTGGACACTCTGGAATGGTAGGAGGAGGCTGAGGCTGTGGAAAGTGTACCTGTGAGATGTCTCTGGAAGAAAGCATGTGAAGTTCAGAAGTAGGACCATGACAGAAAAGGGAGGGAAGAGGATTTCAGTTGGAGCCCCTTCAGTCTAAGTTTGGCCTTAAGGCCCACTGTGGGAAAGGCTGGTGAGTTGGGGTAAGGAGGAAGGAAGCTGGGGGTGCTGGTAGAACGATGGCTTATCCCCTGTGCCTTCCTGTTGAGGACAGATGGGCCTGAATGCCAGCCTCTGGGCCCCTTCTGATAACAACAAAGTTTTGAAAGTTCTGGAATAACCTTCCTTGCCTAGTCTGGGTCCCCTCATGGTTCTGTTTCTCATTTGTTAGAAGGGTGGTGAAGGCCTCTTCGGGTTCCTGCTCCCAGAAGCCTGCCAACCCCTCCCTGGTCTGTGCTGCTTGCTGAGGCACCTGCTGCCTTCTCTCACCAGCCTGCTCTGTGACCATGCCTCCCCCTCAGTGTGAGCTGCTCCAGGCTGGGGCTCGTAGCTTTTCATCTGGGTGTGCAAAGCCCTGGGCACACGGGAGAGGCTCCATTACAAATGCTGCACGTGGAACAGAATTTAACCCTGATGTAGAGACTTCAGAACCTGTTTTAAAAGTTTCATGTTCTTTTCAAAAAAATGTTTTTTAATATGTTTTTTAATGTTTACTCATTTTTTTGAGAGAGAGATAGCAGGGGGCTCAGTCCCGTTGTGGGGCTCGGTTCCATGAACAGTGAGATCCCGACTTACGCTGCAATCAAAAATCAGATGCTTAACCATTTGAACTACCCAGGCCCCAAGTTTCATGTTCTTACACAAGGAAGCATAGACATGAGTGGGGTTCATGGTGGAACCAGTCCTTTGTCAGACTGGGCATGTGTGAGTAGGGAGGAGGGGATGTGGCCTGGTGGGGAGGCTGGCTCCTCCACCCTAGCCCTGCACCTTTCCTTACCAAGTGACTCAGGAACAGGGGCTGCACGTCTCATTCTTCCTTAGCTGTGACAATGATGCATGTTAGCAGAAAAGATACCCCAGCCCTTCACTGCATGCTTCCCTGGGTCTCCTCATGATAGGCGTAGCTGGGGATTCAGGGGGGGCTTATGTTCCAGCAGGGGAGAGAGAGATGAAGCTACAGTGAGTGATTATTTAATCACAGGTGCAAGAGTTGTTACAAAGCATGGATCCACATTGCTTGTGGAAGGTGTTACAAAACAAATCTGACCAGGAGCCAGAACGGGCCATCTGTGTGCTATGGCCTATGAAGGGCAGGGACATCCCCACCAGTACCCGTGGAAGAGCCCTACTTGAACCCAAACTCAACTAGTGTGAGGCCAAAGCTCTGCAGGAACATGGGCCTTGAGTAACCAAGACGCTGTCCACAGTGGGGACCTCTGCACATCCCCTCGTGTCGCTCTATCACACCGCCCTCCACACCCAGCTTGAGGAGGAGTTCCCCAAGCTCCATTTCTGGATGAGGAGAGTGAGGCCTAGAGAAAGGAAATGATTTGCTCTGTGGGTCCCAAGTCAGGAAGGGGAGTCAGTAATGAAAAGCCAAGGCTAGTTTTCCTGGCACTCTGCATGGGTCTACAAGTGCCCAGAGTCCGCCCTCAGTGAACCAAAAACTTAGGAACAAAGCTGCTCTGTTCACCAAGAATTCCATTTTCCTTTGTTGTTCGCCACTAGGGACATTCCTGAATTGGTAAAAAAAAAAAAAAAAAAGGGGACTGGTTCAGCCCACGTTCTTGCAGTTGATGGGCCGTGCAGGGTCAAAGTCCCAGACTTTAAGGAGCTCCCAGCTCAGAGATGAGGCAGACCAGATGCACAGGACACTATGATCAGGCAAAGGACAAGGGGCACCAGGGGCCTGGGAGCACAGAAGGACAGCTCCCTTGGAGAGGGGACAGCTGGAGCAACCAGGAGGCGGGCAGTCTTAGGGGTCAAGGGTGACATGTGAGAATCTGGGGTGGAGGTGTGGGCATGGGGCAGGGAGGTGGGAGGGCTTGCATGTAAAGAGAGAAGGGCATTCTGCTCAGGGAACAGCAAGTTCAAAGGGATTGAGACCAAATATCATGGAGGGGTACTTGCTGCAGAGGTGGGGGCCTGATCCCCTGGCGATCCTGGGTCTGTGGAGCAAGGCATCATGAGGGTCTTGTTCTGTGAAAGGGGAAGGCTGTCCTATAGGAGGAGGCTGTTCGAAACCTTTTGAGGACAGACTGAGAGTAGCAGAGAGCCCTCTTCTTTACCCTCAAATGCAAGTGTCTATATGAAATATTTTTAAGGGTTTTTTTTACTTCTAAAAAAATTGTTATAAGTATACATAACAAAAATGAGCAATGTAAGCATTTTTAAAAAGTTAACAATTCAGTAACATTAAGTCCACTCACAATGTTGTGTAACCATCACCACTTTCCATCCATTAAGCAGTAACTCTCCCTTCCCCCCTCTCCCCAGCTCCTGGCAACCACCATTCTTTCTGTCTCTATGAGTTTGCCTGTTGTAGGTACCTCGATTTATATGCAATGTTTAAAGAATAGCATATTGAGGTGAAATTGATGCATAAGAAACTATACAAAAGTGCGCAATTTGCTAATTTTGGATATTTATACTGGAACCCAGATAATGATTATATCAATCGCTGCCAGAAGTTTCCTTTCACCCTTTGAAAATCCTCTCTCCCCATCCTCCCTCCCCAAACAGCCATTAGTCTGCTTTCTGTCCCTATAGATTAGCTTGGATTTTCTTGAGTTTTAAACAAATGGAATTACACAGTATTACTCTTTGGGAGATGTCTGGTTTCTTTCAGCATAACCATTTTGAGCTTTATCCATGCTGTGTGTGTCAGTAGTTCATTCTTTCCATTGCTGAGTAGTTTTCTGTTGTATAGATCTATCATAATTAAAATAATTTCTTAAATATAATTTATTGTCAAATTGGCTAACATACAGTGTGTAAAGTGTGTTGTTAAATTTTTTTTTAAATGTTTATTTTTGAGGGAGAGAGAGAGACAGAGTGTGAATGGGGGAGAGTCAGAGACACAGGGAGACACAGAATCTGAAGTAGGCTCCAGGCTCTGAACTGTCAGCACAGAGCCTGACGCAGGGCTTGAACTCATGAACTGCGAGATGATGACCTGAGCCAAAGTCAGATACTTAACTGACTGAGCCACCCAGGTGCCCCATCATAATTTTTTTTTTTTTAATCCATTCACCCACTGATGTACATTTAGGTTGTTTCTAGCTTTTGGTGTTAGTAAATTGAAATGCAGTTGTTTTTTTTATGTGGATCTTGTGGCCTGAAACCTTGCTGAACTAGTTTCTTGGTCATTTTGTTCTCAATTTTAGGGGATGAACATTGAGGTTTTCACCATTTAGCTGAAAGTTTCTCTCATACATTCCCTATTTCAGGTTGAGGAAATTGCCTTCTATTCATTCATAATTTGCTGACAATTTCTACTGGGTGTGGATGTTGGATTTTGTCAAAGGGGCCAATATCTATTTACTGCCATCTACTGAAGATGATCATCTGATTTTTCTTTTTTAGCTTACTAACATGGGGAATTTACAATGATTGATTTTCAAATGATGAATGAACCTTTCATTCCTGGTACTGCATGAGACTAGGAGGTTAGAATGTGGAGATCATAGCTCTTGTCCCCCAGTGAGACCCAGCTTTGGGCACAGTCATCCCCATAGAGGACGGAAGGAGGGAGGGAGAGGGCAATGGGCAAGGTTGAGGAGAAGAGAGAACTGCCAGACACATCAGTCTTGGCCTGCCCACGTGAGCAGCCTCAGGTGAACAGCTTCCGGGGAGCCTCTGGCTAACTGGGGGTGCAGGAGGCTCTACCCCACAGCGTGTGCAGGTGGGGCCAGGCGGCCACTGCTCTTCCTCTATCTTGCCTGGGAAGACACCAGGGACTTGCCCTAAGCATAGTGTGCTGCCCTTGAGCTTCCTGGAGCCCCAGACTCTGCCTCTGCTGTCAAGCTGAGCTGATAGTGGCCGGCTATGGGTTTTGGCCAGTCTGTGCACCTCGTGAGGGGTCCTCTGGTGCAGTGGGCAATGGCCCGCCAGGCCAGGGACGTGTATGCAGTTCCTTCTCTGTGAAGTGAATATAATGATCTTTCTTTTCTGGGCTGCTATATTCAATGAATCCATGGTGACAAACCACTTAAATGGGACTAAAGCGTCCGAGGCTGGGATTTGAACCCCTGATGCCCCTGTTCATTGGCTATGTGTCCTTCGGCCAGTGGCTGACTCTCTCAGCTTTATTCTCCTCATTTGTAAAACAGAGATAATGATACTGCAAGATGTGGGGGGTACCCATGATAATTTGGTGTCATGCAGATGAGCAAGTGTTCATTGAGCAGCGGTGCCCTGCACCTGGAAAATGCAGGGTAATTTCACAGGTGAGCAGAGCCATTGCAGCTGTGGTAGCTGTTGGTAGAGACTGTCCTAGAGCTTGAGGAACCACAGAGGGGGCCAGAGGAGGGAATGGGGTCTTGCAAGGGGACAGGAACTTATCCTGCCCTGGCTTAAGTTTGTAGTAGTGTGTGTTTGGGCCTTGTGCTCTAAGGCTGGCACTCTCAGCAACCCTGCCAGACTGGCATGATCATTGTGCCCCACTCAGGTATGGGTGGGGAAAGGGCGGCTCAGCGCTAGAGCTAGGATTGGAAGTCGGACACCCCTAGTCATTTTGAGAGAACTGAAAGGGGAAGAATCTCCCCAGGATTGATGCTAACACTGGCTCCAAATTGAGAGGGTGATCTGAGAGAGGGAGCTGGGGGAGGAGACAGGAACCAGGTAGCCAAGGAAACTCTTGATGGATTCTTTCCTTCCTCATCCTGCCCGGTTTTCCTCCTGCTTCTGGAGTACAGAGTATTTAACTGACCTAGGCCTTCTCTGATGGTATTTCAGCATCTGGTCCAAATGTCCAATTCATTCACTCAGACGTTTTTCACCAGATGTTATGGTCTCCTATGTGCAAAGCTGGCATCAGGCTCCAGGGACATAGTGGTGAGAACAGAACAAGGTTCCTCCTCGAGGAAAGACAGATAACCCACAAACGAACACACTTAAGGCAATGACACAGTGGCCGGTACTATGCAGAAGTACCACAGAGGTGTGGGACAAGGAATGACCTGAGGTGGGCAGAGAAGGCCTTTCTATACAGGTGATGTTTGAGTTGACAAGAAGGAGTCAGCTGGGCAAAAAATCTGGGCTGGAACATTTAGGCAGAGGGAACGGGCAAAGTCCTTCACGAGTCAGTCTGATGTGTGGCTGGGCAGTCAGTGTGGGGACAGTGGGTGGAGCTGAGGGAAGGGTCACTTTGTAGCCTGCCGGGAAGTCAGAGGAGCAGTTAAGATTTACTCTAAGTGCAGATTCCAGAATTCTTCTGGAAATGAAAACAAAACAAAACAAAACAAAACTTGTATTCTTCCTTTACTTTCTCTCTTTTGTGATTTTTGGGGCCTCTTTTAGAAACACATCTGAGGTGCTCTCTAAACAGGAGGCAAGGGTTAGCGCCCACCAGATCCCCTTCACCAATGGCTGTAACCAATTTCCCAGCTGCTGTGGGGTGGGAGGGCCTGTAACAACAGCAGAACTGCCTCTTTCTCCAAGCCATCTTGTCAGAGATACTTGGGAGGTTACACCCCTCCACAATCCCGGGGGGCCACTGACTGAGTGAGGGCCCAGCCTTCTTGTCTCAGCTGGAGAGGGTACTCTGTGGTGCTATTTAAAAATGCTTCAGAGCCTCTGGGACTGACCTTCTCTATCCTGCTCCCAACACTTCCTCACAGGTTTCTCCTGAGAGCAAGCTCTCAGCGACTCATGTGATGCTGAACCCCTGTCTCAGGCTCTGCTTCTGGGGAAGCCAACCTCAGGCAGGCCATTGGAAACCAGGTATTCTTTGGTTTAGAAATTGGGGTTCAGGGATCAGAGGACCAGGGGATCATTGTTCCTTCCAGCTCTTAAGGTCTCTAAAACGGTGTGATTTACTCAATCACACAAGTTAGTGGCAGAGCTGGTCCACAAACCATGCACAGTCTGGAGGAACCAGGGTGGGGTGGGGCCTGCTGGTGAATGTGGTGCAGAGGCCAAGGCCACAGCTGTGCTTTATCGGCAGTTGTGCTCCCAGATCAAGCTTCATCTCAGGTAAGTCTCTGTCTACCTTCATTAGTCCAGAGACCTTAGTTTCCTGAATTCCACCCCTTTCCCTTTCTTTCAGCATAATTCACTCTAAAGTGAGAGAGATTGGCAGCTCAGAGACCATGCATCCTGAAAAGAAGATGTTTGTTAATCCAAATAAATCTGTAATAGAAAAATATTTATTTTGAGAGAGAGAGCACGAATAGGGGAGGGACAGAGAGAGAGAGGGATCTAAAGCAGGCTCTGTGCTGACAGCAGAGAGCCCAACGTGGGGCTCGAACTAAAAAATGGTGAGATCATAACCTGAACTGAAGTCGGACACTTAACCAACTGAGCCATCCATGCGCCCCCAAGTAAATCTGTAATTTGATGGGCTTTTTTCCAGGGTGATAAAGTGAGTTGGAAAAATGCAAAAAAAGCACAAGTCTATAGGTTTTGAGGTCACAAGGGAGACATATATCAGGAGATTCCTTAGCTTTCCCAGGGATCTGCTTCTTTCCACCCTTCTCTCCCCATAATCAGGCCACCCAAGCTGAGAAATGCTTAGTATCTTCCTCAGGTTCCAACAGCAGGGCCTGTCAAAAGTGTGTCACTGAAAGAGAAAGTGCTAAAGCTGAAGAAATAATTTTGCTAAAAGTGCATTTTAAAAAAGAACAGACTGGTAATCTGAGCTAAGTAAACCCCCTCATGTGTGGCTTATTTCTCAGAAAAGTGGAGGACTTTCTAGGATTTAGTAAATTTCTACTCTATCTACTAAAGGGTTAGCATCACTCATTGTTTTGTGCAATTTTTTATTTATTTTGATTTTTTAAAATGTTTTATTTAGTTTTGAGAGAAAGAGACACAGAGTGTGAGTTGTGGGGGAGCTGAGAGAGAGGGACACAGAATCTGAAGCAGGCTCCAGGCTCTGAGCTGTCAGCACAGAGCCTGACGCAGGGTTCAAACCCACGGACTGTGATATCATGACCTGAGCTGAAGTCAAACATTTAACCAACTGAGCCACCCAGGTACCCCTGGTTCGTGTGATTTTTCAGGGTAGTTCTGGGGACGGCTCAGGGAGGCAATCCTGAGGAGCCACCCTGGACTCAGCCTCATCTGGCTTCTGCCCTTACCATCCAGGGGACTTTAGGCAAATCAGTTACTTTTTCTCACAGTTTTCTGTCTGTAAAATGAATGGAGGTGGCTATTCCATGAACCTTGGCACTCAGTGGGTGTTCTGCAGACCAGTATCACCTACACTTAGGAGCTTGTTTAGAAATGCAGAGCCTCAGGCCCCACCGTAGACCTTCTGAATCAGAATCTGTATTTTAACAGGTTTCTCAAGGGATCCATTCACACATCACAGTTTAAGACACTCTGTCCTTTGACCGTATTACTCAAATGTATCCTCAAACTGCCTCCACATCACCCTGGAGTAGAAGCTCGTTAGAAACACAAGTTCATGGGCCCCGGACCTACTGAATCGCATGTCTGAGGGTGGGGACCAGGAGACTGTGTTTTCACAACCTGTCCCAGTGACTCTTAAGCACACTGACCTTTGAGAGGGACTGAAGTTCAAGTCTAAGAGGATTCTAGCCGTGGTATGGCTGTGCAGCATCTGTCGTCGGCAGAGCTTGTTCTGTGCTGCTTTCCTGAAACGCTCACCTACCAGCGCCTCACAGCAATTTTGTGATGTGGTTTTCTCCTTATCTTTGCTGTGTTACGAAACTGAAGCTTAAGGAAGATGAAGCAAGTTGCTCAATGTTTTGTAATATTGACGTTTCTGGCAAAGTCAGTGAGCTGTACGGGGTCATAAAACTCTTAGTAAATATTTAACAATTACCTGATTATAAATGACAGAGGCTCTTGGAACAGGTGCTGGGGTTGATCTTGTGGGTCTTGATCAAAGCTTAAGAGCTCATGAACTGCAGCTCGTTTACCATTTCACTGTTTTGATTAGATAATACGTTCATATTTTAAACATCTTGTAAAAAGGGGCTGTACTGAAAGTTTTTCTTTTACTCCTGTTCCATAACCACCCAGCACCCTCTCCCATGCAAATGTTTTCAGTTTATTGGGTCTAATCTAACTAAAGCTGATCCTTGGGAAAGCTGAGGAATATCCTGATACATGGCTGCCCTCATAACTCCCAAACTCTCTGGACTTGCTGTATGTGCATTTTTCCAGTTCACTTTATCACTCTGACAAAAAGTCCATCAAAATACAGATGTATTTATTTATTTATTAACAAGCATCTTCTTTAAAGGATGCACTATTTCTGGGAATTTCTGAGCTGCCAGTCATTCATACTTTAGTGTGAATTATTCTAATACAGAATTTCTTTATGCAAAATATATGTGTAAAGTATATGCAAGTGTATATATTTCTATATATCATATATATTTGTATATGCTTGTATTTCCATGAAGAAGCATATATATATATACACATATGTGTATATATAAAAAATGCTTTGCTACCTCTGCTGAACACAGGTTTACAAACTAGAACACACACTTCATGTCTTGCTTGTCTCACTGAATATATCATACTGTTCTATTGTGTGGTGAATACTCAGGTTGTATCCAGTCTGTTATGATAGACACTGCTTGTATGTGTGGCTTTTTGCAGGTGTATATTATATATGCAGTATAGATTCCCAGAAATGGGATTCTAGGTATCTGCATTTGTAATTTCAGGAGATATTGGCAACTTGTCCTTCATCATAAGGTCAGTACCCATGTGCACCTCTGCCAGCTTTGGATGAGAAGTTACTATTTTCCCACATCTTTGCTGATGCAATAAATTGTCACATCACTGGACTTTTACCAATCTGATAGGTGAAAAATTGCCCCAACAGAGTCTTAATTTAAATTTGTTATGAAAAGTTTTAAACTCATGACAGATATCTTTAAGGACCATTTCTCTTTCTTTTTCTGTGGTTGATTTACTCATATTCTTTCTTTGCTTTTTTGGGGGGGGGTTAAAATTAAACATATTTTTCAGTTTTATTGAGATATAATTAACATACATTGTATAGATTTATTTAAAAATTTTTTTAATGTTTTTATTTATTTTTGAGGGACAGAGGGAGACAGAACATGAGCAGGGGAGGGGCAGAGAGAGACACACACAGAATCTGAAGCAGGCTTCAGGCTCTGAGCTGTCAGCACACAGCACAACATGGGGCTTGAACCCACAAACCATGAGATCATGACCTGAGCTGAAGTCAGATGCTTAACCCACTGAGCCACCCAGGCTCCCCTACATCATATAAATTTAAGGTGTATAGCGTAATGGTTTGACTTACATACATTGTGAAACGACTACCACAATAAATTTATTTTTCATTTGTTTTTAAAAATTTAATTCCAGTGTAATTAATATACGGCGTTATATTAGTTTCAGGTGTACAATATAGTGATTCAACACTTCTATACATCACTCAGTGTCATCACGATAAGTGTACTCTTAATCCCCATCACTTATTTCACCCATCTCCCACCTACCTCCCCTTTGGTTGCCATCAATTCTCTGTAGTTAATAGTCTTTTTTTTTTTTTTTTTAAGTTTATTTATTTATTTTTGAAAGAGAGAGGGGGGAAAGGAAGGAAGGAAGGAAAGAAAGAAAGAAAGAAAGAAAGAGAAAGAAAGAAAAAAGAGGCAGAGAGAGAGGTAGACAGAGAATTCCAAGCAGGCCCATGCTGTCAGCACAGGGCCTGACATGGGGCTCCAACTCACTAACTGTGAGATCATGACCTGACCCAAAATCAAGAGTCTGATGCTTAACTGACTGAGCCACCCAGGCGCCCCAGTTAAGAGTCTCTTCTTTTGCATCTTTTATTCTTTGTTCAGCCTTTGCTTATTTTCAAAATTAGGTAGTTGCCTTTTTTATTTCTAGGAGGTGCTTATCTATTTTAGGGTGATTACCCTTTTGCCTTTGATACAAGCTCTGTCCAGTTTAGCATTTTTTTCATTTTGTGGATGCTTTTTTTGTTTTGTATGTATAATTTTTATTTTTATTTTTTTATTATTTAAAAAAAAATTTTTTTTAACATTTATTTATTTTTGAGACAGAGAGAGACAGAGCATGAACGGGGGAGGGTCAGAGAGAGGGAGACACAGAATCTGAAACAGGCTCCAGGCTCTGAGCTGTCAGCACAGAGCCCGACGTGGGGCTCGAACCCATGGACCGTGAGATCATGACCTGAGCTGAAGTCGGCCGCTTAACCGACTGAGCCACCCAGGCGCCCCTGTATAATTTTTATTTTTAAGCAGTCAGATTTATCATTCATTTCTTTTATGGCTTCTGAATGTTGACTTATTGGTACAAAAGTCTTCCCCACTTTAAGATAACAGGACATGTCCTTTGTTTTCTTCTATCATTTCCACATTCAGATGTTGATCCATTTGTAATTTATCCTGATGCATGCTGTGAGGCATAGATCCAATCCCCTGCCCCATTGGCTATCTTTTCCTTGTGAAATGAGAAGCTGCTTTATCATTTTAGCTCTTTTTTCACGGTATGGGAGTCTCTTCCAGATTTTGCTAGTCTTTTGCATTGGTTTCTATTGATTCACGTTCATTCATGTTCCCACTGTTTTGCTTGCTAAGGTTTATAATATTAAAAAATATATATTAATATATGGAAGGACTGCTCCCCTTATTTTTAGTTCTCTTTTGGACTATTCTTGCTTATTTTTCTATTTGAACTTTAAAATCTAATATCTAATTACACACACACATGTTGGTGTTTTTATTTGAATTGCTTTAATAAAAACTGAAGTATAACACACATACAAAGAAGTGATTAAATTGTAAGTATACAGCTTGATAAGTTATCGTAAAGCAAACATACAGTAAACTATTACTCAGATCTAAAACTAGAGCATTAGCAATGTGCAGAAGCCCCCCTAGACCTCAACCTCTTCTGAAAAGTAGTCATCATCCTCGTTTCTTATGTCATAGATTGACTTTGTTGTTGTTGTTTTTATATACATGTACTCTTTTGTATATGGATGGCTTCTTTGCTCCACAGTATATCTGTGAGGTTTATTTATCTTTTCTCTTGTTGATGGACGTTGTTTGAGTTTTTGGCTATCGTGAATAACATGGCTATGGCTGAGGACAACTTTTGGTATAACACTGGGCTTTTGATGTCCATATATACACATTTCTGTTGGATATTTACTTACAAGAGGAATGTCTGGGCCATGGGATATGCATGTGTTCAACTTCAGAAAATGTCACCAACCCAGTTTTGCAAATAGATGTGTAACAATTTACCCTCCTTCCAGTGGTATATGAGTATTCCAGTTATGTCACATCCTTGCAACACTTGGTTTTGTTGGTGTTTTAAATTTCATTCATTCTAGTGTGTCTTTGGTAATTAATTATGGTTTTAATTTTCACTTCTGTAATGACCGATGAGTTTGAGCACTTTAAATTTTTTTAATGTTTATTATTTTTGAGAGAGAGACACACAGAGCATGAGCAGGGGAGGGGTAGAGAGAGAGAGAGGGAGACACAAAATCTGAAGCAGGCTCCAGGCTCTGAGCTGTCAGCACAGAGCCTGACACGGGGCTCGAACTGTGAGATCATGATCTGAGCTGAAGTCAGACCCTTAACTGACTGAGCCACCCAGCCGTCCCAAGTTTGAGCACTTTAAAAAATACATGTGTTGGCCACTTAAATATCCTCTTTTGTGAAATGTATTAAGATTGCTTTAAATTTTCACATTAACTTCAGAGAATGGACATACATATTATGATGTTGAACCTTCCTATCCAAGAACATATGTTGTGCCATTAAAAAAAAGAAGAAATCTTCTATGTCCTTCGGTATTGTTTACTGGTTTTTAGTAAATACGTTGCATATTTTTTTTTTTTAATTTTTTTTTTCAACGTTTTTTATTTATTTTTGGGACAGAGAGAGACAGAGCATGAACGGGGGAGGGGCAGAGAGAGAGGGAGACACAGAATCGGAAACAGGCTCCAGGCTCCGAGCCATCAGCCCAGAGCCTGACGCGGGGCTCGAACTCACGGACCGCGAGATCGTGACCTGGCTGAAGTCGGACGCTTAACCGACTGCGCCACCCAGGCGCCCCAATACGTTGCATATTTTTTGATAAGTTTTTTCCTAGATGTTTTCTCTTTTTTGTGGAGTCTTTTTCTGTCTCTTGTTTGTAGTAGTTTCTTAGTCAAGTCTCTTGGATGTTCTAAGCTTATAATCATACCATATATAAATGGAAACAATTTTACCTCTTAATCCAATTCTTATATCTCTGATTTTTTTTTAGCTTATTTAATTTCACTGACTAGAACCTTCTGTATAATGGTCGTAGGCACATGTGCCTGTGCTCTGACTTTAGTGAGAATGCTTCTGGTGTCTTCCAGTTAAACAAAATACTGGCTTTTATCTGAGTTTTGTTTTACAGTGTTAAGGAATTATTTATTGTTTTCTACTTTAATGAGGATTTTTTAAAATCAGAAAATAGTGTTGAAGTTTGTCAAATGTTTATTACATTTATGGATCTCCTAGAATCTATTATTATGTTGTATTAAGAAGTTTCCTAATATTGGGGCTCCTGGGTGATTCAGTTGGTTAAGTGTTCCACGCTTGATTTCAGCTCAGGTCATGATCTCATGGTTCATAGTGAATTCAAGATCCACCTGGGGTTCTGTGCTGGCAGCATGGAGCCTGCTTGGGATTCTCTCTCTCTCCCCACCTCTCTCTGCCCCTCCCCCACTCTTGCATGTGCATGCTCTCTCTCTCTCTCTCTCTCTCAAAATAAATAAATATTTTAAAAAACATTAAAAAACAGAATTTACAAAAAAAGTTTTCCTAATATTGAACCATCCTTGTACTCCTAATAATAAATAAATAAATAAATAAATAAATAAATAAATAAATAAATAAATAAATTCTCTGTGGTCTCTTAATGTGCTATGCCACCCTACCGGAGACGCTTTGTTGACTGAGTCAATTGCCACTGTGGAGAGAGTCTGTGGACATTACAGTCATTACATATGGGCTGATGTGGCCTTTCCTGAAGTAAGGAGACATTGGTTTGGTTCTCTTCCAGGAAACCCAGCTCCAAACTCTTTCCTGGTGTAATGGCAATAGAAACTCATGTTGGTGTGTCTAGGTGGCTCAGTCAGTACAGTATGTAACTCTTGATCTTGGGGTCATGAGTTCAAGCCACACATTGGGTGTAGAGCTTACTTAAAAAAAAAAAAAAGAAAAAAGAAACTGGGGTTTTCCAACAGTTTAGCAATTTAGGAAAAACTGCATGATTTTAGTCTTTTTCATTTTATCTCCGTTGTTATGATTAATTTCAAAACAAAACATCAAAACCCCAAAAAAACATAACTAAACAATATTTATTATACTCAGTTTTGTTTATGTACTACTACAGAGGATGTTGCAATGGGCTTTAGACTCTCTGGGTTATTATAAATACAACTTGGGACTCACTGTCCTAATTTTTCTCAAGGAGGGGGAAAAATGTTAAAAGAGTCTGGGGCTTGGTCACTGGAGGGATGCAGTGCCCAATCCACAGAAGAGGCATCCATGTGGCAATGCAGCCCGGTGGTTAAGACAGTAGCTTCTAGGCCAGTTTGTCTCGGCTTAAATCCTGACTCTTCAATTTCCTACTACTTGTGTGATCTTAGACAAGTTACTTTACCCCTCTCGTCCTCAGTTTTCTCATCAAAAAGTGAGGATGATAACAGTTCCTACTTCTAGCCTTGTTATGAGGATTCAACAAGTTTAATACGTGGCAAGTTCCTTGGCAGTAAATGTGGGAGAGGGGCGCCTGGGTGACTCAGTTGGTTGAGTGTCCAACTCTTGATTTCGGATCAGGTCATGATCTTGGGGTTTGTGAGTTTGAGCCCCACGTTGGGCTGCATGCTGACAGAGTGAGGCCTGCTTGGAATTTTCTCTCTGACCCTCCGATGCTCACACTCTCTGTCTCTCTGTCAAAAATAAGTAAATAAACTTTAAAAAACACATGGGAGAGCCTGATTGGGGATTAAAGCATCCAGGGGGGATTGGGCCAGGTGGTTCCCCCCCCCCCCCAGTGACCTCCATGACCTTTGCTGCCCTCAGTCCTCATGCAGATGCCTTCAGGGTGTGCTTAGGCAAGTGAGCAGCACGTTCTCAAGAGCAGGGGCTTCTAAGATGACGCAAAATATGAAGAAAAAAAATGTCCATTTGTCAGCGTCTCGGCTACAGAAAGCAAAGGAATGAAAGATTCCTGAAGGTTGATATTTCAGATAATACATTTATAGAGTTAATGAAGAAGAGCTGGCCCAACGCTCTTGGCCCCTGTCCAGATTTTTCTGCAGTCTTTAATTCCGAGGCTCCCTCAGAGCAGAATTTCTTCACCATAGGGCAGGTATGTGTTTAACTTCATTAGAATTGCCAAACCGTCTTCCGAAATGATTGTACTGGTTTACATTCTCAAGCGTAACGTGTGAGAGTTTCAGCTGTTCCCCATCCTCGTGAGCTGAGTTATTTTTAGGTGATAGTTATTTGCTGCATAGAGAGGATGACCCTCTGCCGAGGTGTCCATCCATGGCCCTGTCAGGCGAAAGACCCTCCAGCTACTGGCTTCTACCTCATTCCTGTTTGCTTTGTTGTGTTTTCTGTTATTCTGTTGTTCCAGGGAAGTTTTCACGCACTAAGGTTTGCTGGAGTCCCTTTGTCCCCTATCCCTTTCTTCCAAGAATAACGCTAGTGTGGAGTCTCCACTCTCTGTTCTTCCACTCTTGAGTCTCCTTGCTTGTCAGCGGTCAGAGGTTGAGCTTAAGGGCTGGAGGTCAGAGGTCAGAGTTCTTCAGAGGGACAGCAGCAGCTTTCTTAAAGCAGGAGCTGTTTAGAGCGTTCAGGGGTCCCATGTGACCAGTTCCACACTGAGTTTCTTTCTTCTTTCACAATCCAGTAAAGTGTTTTCCTCACAGATCTCTATTGATGGTGCAAAAGCAACAGCAATAAAGGAAATCATTCAAAAATAAAAGAGGAGGCATAAGTTTTCCAAAACTCATTTTTACTGCTATTTATAATAGTGAATAATAATAATGGTAAGTACTGAGCTACTGTGCACACTACACCAGCTCATGTTCTGAGCTTTCCATACACAGAAACTCTGCAAATCCCCATATAACCCTTTGAGGCTGGAATTTGATATCAAGCGCATTTTACAGATGAGCCTGAGGCGAGAAGAGAATCTTCACCTCTCCTGCTGCAAGGTGGAGCCAGAATTCGAACTCAGGCATTTATAGCTTCAGAGTCTCTATCTTACCTGCATGTTTTTTCCTTAGGTCATTCACATTTTAGAAACTTAGCTCATATTTGTTTAAATATTACCTGCTATAAATGGATGGTCACAAAAATGAATACTCTGATAACGTAACGTAATTCTAACATGTTCTTGTTTCTCTTCCCTCATTCCCATTTTTTAAAAATGGTTTGTGGTTTTGGTTTCATGGTTAAGAAAATTTTGTCCACCTGAAAGCCACAAAGATTTACTCCTAGGTTTTCTTCCAGAATTTTTGTAGTTTTAGGTTATTTGTCCGGGGATGTTCAGTAGTTTCTGCAGTACTGGTTGAAAGGACTCCTTTGTCCTGTTTTCTCTGAGTCTGGCTTCTCTCAGTAAATGTAAGGGTTAATTCACAGAGGTTCCACAAGGAGAAAAAGGCATAATCATTTTGCTATACCAGACGTAAACCCACTGGCACATGGTTAGCACTCAAAAAATTGCAATTAGTTCTCAGATTATGCCAACTGCTTTCCTGGGTTTGACATTAAAGTCATTTCCAGTTTTCTTTCTTCAAATGTAAATAGCAATGCGATAGATATTCCAGGCGTCCAGCTTTCCTTCTTCTTTAAAATTATTTTAGGGTATATTTATGGATCTTTATCCATACTACAAATTAGTGCTAAAAGTGTTTGGACCCCTGCACTCTGGAAACCATGCATTGCTTTTGACATAGCCCTGCTACCAACCAGAGGGAGCTTCTTGGAGGGTTAAGAATTGGAATCATTGCCTTCCCTTGGAAACCTTTCTTGTCTCCTGACCCCACACTCAGCCCAGGGTCCCCTGGTTAGTGTTCCTCATCTTCTCTTTAACTGCACACACTTTCCTATGATACTGTTTTCTACGCAGTGATTTACCTGTTGCCTCCCCCCACTGGTCTGTGTGCTTCTTACTGGAATCATGACTTACTCGTTCCTAGCACAGTGGCTGCGCATAGTAGACGCTTAGTACAATGGTGACTATAGGAGTGGCATCGAGTACTGCTACTGGGTGGGCGGACTCCTCTGAGACGAGCCTTCTGATAACAGCATTCTTTCATCTTGCTTCCATGACATCTCTTCGTTTATAGTTTTCTCTAAGTGAGGCATTGTAGCCCTGGTTAATGTTGGATGGTGTTACAGGATGCCCGGATTCTGCATTAAGTAACATTGGATCCCAGACTGAGGAAATTACTTTTCTGTTCTTTTCTGTTCTGTTTTCAACCCTTCTTTCCTAGGAGGGGTTTCTCAGCCTGAGCGCTATTGACATTTGTGGCTGGAAAATTCTTTGCCATCCGGGGCTGCTCTGTGCGTTGTAGGGTGTTTGCGGCATCTCTGGCCTACATGCACTAAATGCCAGTAGCAGTCCCACCCTTAGTTGTGACAACCAAAAATACCTCTTGACATTGCCAGATATCACCTGGGGGACAGAACCCAGCTCCTGGTTGAGAACTACTACTCTGACGAAAAGAGTCTGTGCCAATATATTTTAAACACTGTTCTAACCCTTGCTCATCTCTCTTTTGCGAAAAGAGGGAGCCAGATCCCTAGCTCAGAGCCTTCAGCAGGCAAAGCTTTCTCACCAGGACTTAATGACATTGTTTTGCTTTCCTTGATGTCCCTTTTCCATTTTGGCAAGCAAGAACTCTTTTTCTTTTGATGAAAGTGTTATAAAGTTTTCTTTACAAATTAATTTAAGTAAAAAGGTGAGTACATCTAGAGGAATATATCTCAGTATATGTAAATATGGCCCAAACAGTGTTGTGCTAGACACCTGGCTCCGAGAAGAGGCTGTGTAACTCATCTTCCTGTTTCAGCGCTTCGGTCATCTGTGGTACTGGGCAGGTGTTCGTGTTTTGTTTCACCCAAGACAATATGCCAGCTTGGGTGATGCCCTAGGGATCTGGCATCTGGCATCGGTGCCAAGCCTCCCAGATGGGCTGCTACTGGTGATTACATACATGCAGCACCTGCCAGAAATGTTCAGCTTGCTGCAAGCATTTGGTCTGTGGACCCAGGAGTGGTTCTTACTGATAGAATCTTCCAGGTGACTTTGGATCACAAGGGTTAAGGCACTGCATCTCTGGGTCCCACCCAGTTTTGTCTGGGAAACAAGCATTTGAAAACAGATCACACAGGCCTGAAGCCCTTTCTGATTTCATAGAGAGGTTGGATGTGGGAGGAAAGCAAACATTTCCATCCTATCAGACATCTTGGCAAAACTGCTAATTGGTTGCTGCCTCTGCTTGCTTTGTGGGAAAAGGCTTGATCAGATAGCAAAGTAAGTGAGAATATCACACTTAGCAACCCTTGATGAATTAATGGGTGTAGACATTAAGCATCAGTGGCTGTCAACATCAGAAAAGAATGAATATCAGAGACATTACACACCTCCTGTTGAAATATCCCAGTTCCATTTATAGTGGGGACAAAGGGTTTGAGCTTGAGTCTGAGCCAGCTGCCAATATGCAGAAACAGAGGACAAAGGAACGTATTGAATTATACTGTGAGTGTGCAGTCAACAAAGTCTGGACTGGAGATACTCTAGAGAGCAAATATCCTGGGTTCTTCAACAGATGAATTATAAGAGAAAGAATGGGATGGAGGAGAAACCCCATAGATTAAAAGAGATCTAAAAGTTACGTGAAATTTTAAAAAAGGACAAAGCTTAAAAACTATAGTGTCGAGGGATGCACACTTGATAAAAAGTGTGGTTGATAAAGCCATAAAGAAACCAACAATGTGAATGCTATTATGGGATGGTGGTTACTTTTTTTTGGGAGAGCTGTGATTGGGATAGGTCTCATGGGGGTGCTTTTTGGGTGCCTGGCCAACCTTTCTATTTCTTGATTGGGTGGTTGTTGTAAGGCATGGTTGTCTGTACATTTGTTTTATGCTATATGTATCTGTGTTTATTTTAAATATTTAATATGTTAATATTTTATTTTAAATATTTTATTTTATATTATTATTATTTTTAAGTAATCTCTACACCTGGCATGGGGCTCAAACTTACAACCCCGAGATCAAGAGTCACATACTCTAGTTACTGAGCCAGCCAGGCAACCCGATGTGTGTTTTATTTTAAAATAAAAAGTTTTTAAAAAGCAGTATGTTTTAAAAAATAATATGCAACCTTTTGTAGGCAAAAAGACAAACTATGAAAAACATGTTTCTATTTTAAAATATAAAAAGTTTAAGGATAAAGCTAATAAAAATGTTTTATCTTGAGGGAGAGGGAAATAATGTGGGAGAAAGATAGGGACTGGAAGCTAGAACTTTCTGAACATACTTTTTATAGTCTGTATTTAGCAATTATGTGTTTTATATAATTAAAATGAAAAAAATTAAATCCCTAAAAATAACAAACACATGGAAATGCATGGTTCTTTGACTAACAGTTCCATTGGGGAGATAACTAAAGATAGAAGAAAATAGAAAGAAATCTAAAACTTCATGGACTTGTCTTTTTTTTTTTATTTTTTTAATTTTATTTTTTATTTTTTAAAATTTGCATCCAAATTAGTTAGCATATAGTGCAACAATGATTTCAGGAGTAGATTCCTTAGTGCCCCTTACCCATTTAGCCCATCCCCCCTCCCACAACAACTCTAGTAACCCTCTGTTTGTTCTCTGTATTTATGAGTCTCTTCTGTTTTGTCCCCCTCCCTGTTTTTATATTATTTTTATTTCGCTTCCCTTATGTTCATCTATTTTGTCTTTTAAAGTCCTCATATAAGTGAAGTCTTATGATTTTTGTCTTTCTCTGACTAATTTCACTTAGCATAATACCCTCCAGTTCCATCCATGTAGTTGGAAATGGCAAGATTTCATTCTTTTTGATTGCCGAGTAATACTCCATTGTGTGTGTGTGTGTGTGTGTGTGTGTGTGTGTGTGTGTGTGTGTGTATACCGCATCTTCTTTATCCATTCATCCATCGGTGGACATTTGGGCTCTTTCCATACTTTGGCTATTGTTGATAGTGCTGCTATAAACATAGGGGTGCACGTGTCCCTTTGAAACATGTCCCTTCGAAACACCTGTGTCCCGTGGGTAAATGCCTAGTACTGCAATTGCTGGGTTGTAGGGTAGTTCTATTTTTAGTTTTTTGAGGAACCTCCATCCTGTTTTCCAGAGTGGCTGCACCAGTTTGCATTTCCACCAGCAGTGCAAAAGAGATCCTCTTTCTTTGCATCCTCGCCAACATCTGTTGTTGCCTGAGTTGTAAATGTTAGCTATTCTGACAGGTGTCACGTGGTATCTCATTGTGGTTTTGGTTTGTATTTCTCTGATGATGAGTGATGTTGATCATTTTCATCTGTCGGTTGGCCATCTGGATGTCTTCTTTGGAGAAGTGTCTCTTCATGTCTTTTGCCCATTTCTTCACTGGTTGTTTGTTTTTTGGGTGTTGAGTTTGGTAAGTTCTTCATAGATGTTGGATACTAACCCTTTATCTGATATGTCGTTTGCAAATATCTTCTCCCATTCTGTCGGTTGCCTTTTAGTTTTGCTGATTGTTTCCTTCACTGTGCAGAAGCTTTTTATTTTGATGAGGTCCCAGTAGTTCATTTTTGCTTTCATTTCCCTTGCCTCCAGAGACGTGTTGAGTAAGAAGTTGCTGTGGCCAAGATCAAAGAGGTTTTTGCCTGCTTTCTCCTCGAGGAGTTTGATGGCTCCCTGTCTTAACGGTGAGGTCTTTCATCCATTTTGAGTTTCTTTTTGTGTGTGGTGTAAGAAAGCGGTCCAGGTTCATTCTTCTGCATGTCGCTGTCCAGGTTTCCCAGCACCACTTGCTGAAGAGACTGTCTTTTTTCCATTGGATATTCTTTCCTGCTTTGTCACAGATTAGTTGGCCACATATTTGTGGGTCCATTTCTGGGTTCTCTATTCTGTTCCATTGATCTGAGTGTCTGTTCTTGTGCCAGTACCATACTGTCTTGATGATTACAGCTTTTGTGGTATAGCTTGAAGTCCAGGATTGTGATGCCTCCTGCTTTGGTTTTCTTGTTCTGGCTATTCGGGGTCTTTTCTGGTTCCATACAAACTTTAGGATTGTTAGTTCTAGCTCTGTGAAGAATGCTGGTGTTAGTTTGATAGGGATTGCATTGAATATGTAGATTGCTTTGGGTAGTATCTACATTTTAACAATATTTGTTCTTCCTATCCAGGAGCATGGAATCTTTTTCCATTTTTTTGTGTCTTCTTCAATTTCTTTCATAAGTTTTCTGTAGTTTTCAGTGTATAGATTTTTCACCTCTTTGGTTATATTTATTCCTAGGTATTTTACGGATTTTGGTGCAACTATAAATGGGATCGATTCCTTGATTTCTCTTTCTGTTGCTTCATTGTTGGTGTATAGGAATGCAACCGATTTCTGTGCGTTGATTTTATATCCTGCCACTTTGCTGAATTCATGAATCAATTCTAGCAGTTTTTTGGTGGAATCTTTTGGGTTTTCCATATAGAGTATCATGTCATCTGCGAAGAGTGAAAGTTTGACCTCCTCCTGGTCGATTTGGATGCCTTTTATTTCTTTGTGTTGTCTGATTGCAGAGGCTAAGACTTCTAATACTATGTTGAATAACAGTAGCAAGAGTGGACATCCCTGTCTTGTTCCTGACCTTAAGGGGAAAGCTCTCAGTGTTTCCCCATTGAGGCTGATATTAGTGTTGGGTCATTCATATATGGCTTTTATGATCTCAAGGTAGCATGGACTTGTCTTATTAAGTTACAATATCAGTGTTAGGGGCACCTGGGTGGCTTAGTGGGTTAAGCGTCTGACTTAGGCTCAGGTCATTCATGATCTCATGGTTCGTGGGTTTGAGCCCTGCATCAGGCTCTGTGCTGATAGCTCAGAGCCTGAAGCCTGCTTCAGATTCTGTGTCTCCCTCTCTCTCTGCCCCTCCCCTGCTCGCACTCCGTCTCTCTCTTTCAAAAATAAATAAACATTTAGGGTGCCTGGGTGGCTCAGTCGGTTAAGCACCTGACTTCAGCTCAGGTCATGATCTCATAGCTCGTGAGTTTGAGCCCTATGTTGGGCTCTGTGCTGACAGCTCAGAGCCTGGAGCCTGCCTCAGATTCTATGCCCTCCTCTCTTTCTGTCCCTTCCCCGTTTATGCTCTATCTCAAAAATAAATAAATATTTTAAAAGTGTTAAAAAACCAAAATAAACACTTAAAAAATTATAATATCAGTGTTACCATTTTGAAACTACTATCCATATAGAAGGATAAAACAAGTAATCATCTTAAGTCTCATTAAGAAACAAGATTTTCAGCGCAAAAGAAATGCAAATAATTCAAAAAAGAAGTTAAAAAAAACCCTTATAATTCTAATGACTTATCTATAAGTTAATGATTTATTTTTCTGTTTCTTAAAAACATTAACTGCCTAGGTCTGTCCACCTGAAAAGCCTATAGACACTGAATCAGGTAGTCATAAGCACTCCTGGTGTTCAGGGTGTGGTTTCTAAGTACCAGTCCCCGCTAAAAGAGTTCCTTGGAAAAGTAGCTGATTTCTAGTCTAAGGCAGAAATGTTCAAGATGAGGCTGGAATCTCAGTCATACTTGAAAGCAAGGAAGTTATTGAAGACTCCTGGAGCCCTGTCGGTAGGACAGGACCTTACTGGAAGGAGCTCCCACTAGCCTAATGATGAAATAATTTGAACATCAAGACGAATAACAAAAGCCACTTTGGAAAACAGCTTGACAATTTCTTATTGTTTAATCTCCAGCTATCATATGACCTAGTGACTCACTCCTAGGTATTTCCCTAACAAAAATAAAAATATGTGTCCACTGAAGGATCATCTGGATGCCAATGTATATAGCTTTATTCATACTTGCAAAAACCTGGAAACAACACAAATGTCTGTCAACTCAGAAATGGATAAACAAACTGTGGAATAAATAGGATTACTACTCAGTAATAAAAGGAACATACCGCTGCTATACTCAGCAACGTGTTGAATCCCCAACACATTTACTAAATGAAAGACGACACAACAGAAATGGCACCATTCTATATAATTCTGTTTATATAATACTTTTTGGGAGAAACCTTACTAGGGACAGCATTTGGATAAATGATTGCCAGAGGTGTAGGGTGGGGCAGGGGATTGGCTGCAAAGGGATACAAGGGAAGTTTTTGGGGTGATAGAAATGTTCCAGATCTTAGAATAATGTGTTGGTGTATATAGTTATTAAAACTCATCCAACTGTACACTTAAAGAGGGTGAACTTTAGTGTGTGTCAATTATTCCTCAATAAACCTGACTTAAAAGTAACTTTAATAGGTTGAAATATGTAAATAAAATATTAATAAATTTAAAATGATACTGGAAAATCATCATTAATTACCTTTGGAGGATTCTAGGAAAGAACTCATTCTGAAAACTGGTAGGTAAGTCAAAGGAAAGAATCAGACTTTTATCCTGATTTTTCCATACAGACCAAACTTTGAGATAAGAAAATAGATGGGGAGGGAAAGTTCTCCATTCTAGGAGGATCACGTTAATATAAACGTAGAAGGAAAGATACAAGCATCAAGGCACCACCTGGATTGACTAATGGAACACTGATGAGAGCTAGAATCTTCACTGTTTGATGAAAGGTAAAAGGCTGATGGAGAACTTTGTAATAGATGAATCATGGAGAAAGAACACATTAGCTCACTGAGATGAGAAAACATTTTGTGCCTCCTGCTGGAAGGCAATATGTCCTGTGAAAATTATACTCAAACCCAATAAAGCTTTTTGAATATTGAGGTATGCAGAGATAAATATGTTGAATGACATTCCAAGGATGCAATCAGCCAGATCCAGAATGTGGTAAGTCTATAGGACATTGACCCCATTACTTCAGCAACAACAAAAAGGGAAAGTAAACTTTTAGAGATTAAAAAATATTAAGAGTTCAGAACTTGCTACAGATCTACAGATCTACAGAAATCAAGCTAGCGTGATACTGACATAGAGGTAGATGGACATCTAGATCTCTGGTCAACTGAGTTTTGCTGAGGATGCCAGCCAATGAAGGAAGAATGGTCATTTAAAAAAAAAAATGGTCCTCGCCCACCAACGCAAGTTATTCAAGACAGCACAGGGGAAGTGCCCTGCAGTTCCGCACCACTCCAGGGACTATCCAAAATGACGAAACGGAAGAATTGCCCTCAAAACAATCTCCAGGAAATAACGGCAGCTAATGAACTGGATTTAAACAATATAACAGAAAGTGAATTTAGAATAGTAGTCATAAAATTAATCGCTGGGCTTGAAAACAGTATAGAGGACAGCAGAGAATATATTGCTACAGAGATCAAGGGACTAAGGAACAACCAGGAGGAGCTAAAAAATGCTATAAATGAGCTGCAAAATAAAATGGAGACAACCACAGCTCGGATTGAAGAGGCAGAGGAGAGAATAGGTGAATTAGAAGATAAAATTATGGAAAAAGAGGAAGCTGAGAAAAAGATAAAAAAAATCCAGGAGTATGAGGGGAGAATTAGAGAACTAAGTGATGCACTAAAGAGAAATAATCTACGTGTAATTGGTATTCCAGAGGAGGAAGAGAGAGGGAAAGTTGCTGAAGGTGTACTTGAAGAAATAATAGCTGAGAACTTCCCTGATCTGGGGAAGGAAAAAGGCATTGAAATCCAAGAGGCACAGAGAATTCCCTTCAGACGTAACTTGAATCAATCTTCTGCACGACATACCATAGTGAAACTGGCAAAATACAAGGATAAAGAGAAAATTCTGAAAGCAGCTAGGGATAAACATGCTCTAACGTATAAAGGGAGACCGGTAAGACTCGTGACGGATCTCTCTACTGAAACTTGGCAGGCCAGAAAGGAATGGCAGGAAATCTTCAATGTGATGAACAGCAAAAATGTGCAGCTGAGAATCCTTTATCCAGCAAATCTGTCATTTAGAATAGAAGGAGAGATAAAGGTCTTCCCAAACAAACAAAAACTGAAGGAATTCATCACCACTAAACCAGCCCTACAAGAGATCCTAAGGGGGATCCTGTGAGACAAAGTACCAGAGACATCGCTACAAGCATGAAACCTACAGGCATCACAATGACTAAACTCATATCTTTCTATAATAACACTGAATGTAAATGGACTAAATGCGCCAACCAAAAGACATAGGGTATCAGAATGGATAAAAAAACAAGACCCATCTATTTTCTGTCTACAAGAGACTTGTTTTAGACATGAGGACACCCTCAGATTGAAAGTGAGGGGATGGAGAACTATTTACCACGCTACTGGAAGTCAAAAGAGAGCTGGAGTCGCCATACTTATATCAGACAAACTAGACTTTAAAGGCTGTAACAAGAGATGAAGAAGAGAATTATATAATAATTACAGGGTCTATCCATCAGGAAGAGCTAACAATTATAAATGTCTATGTGCCGAATACGGGAGCCCCCAAATATATAAAACAATTACTTACAAACATAAGTAACCTTATGGATAAGTATGTGATAATTGCAGGGGACTTTAACACCCCACTTACAACAATGGATAGATCATCTAGACACACAGTCAATAAAGAAACAAGGGCCCTGAATGATACATTGGATCAGATGGACTTGACAGATATATTTAGAACTCTGCATCCCAAAGCAACAGAATATACTTTCTTCTTGAGTGCACATGGAACATTCTCCAAGATAGATCACATACTGGGTCACAAAACAGCCCTTCATAAGTATACAAGAATTGAGATCATACCATGCATACTTTCAGACCACATTGCTATGAAGCTTGAAATCAACCACAGGAAAAAGTCTGGAAAACCTCCAAAAGCATGGAGGTTAAAGAACACCCTAGTAAAGAATGAATGGGTCAACCAGGCAATTAGAGAAGAAATTAAAAAATATATGGAAACAAACAAAAATGAAAATACAACAATCCAAATGCTTTGGGATGCAGCGAAGGCAGTCCTGAGAGGAAAATACATTGCAATCCAGGCCTATCTCAAGAAACAAGAAAAATCCCCAATACAAACTGTAACAGCACACCTAAAGGAAATAGAAGCAGAACAGCAAAGACACCCTAAACCCAGCAGAAGAAGAGAAATAATAAAGATCAGAGCAGAAATACACAATATAGAGTCTAAAAAAACTGTAGAGCAGATAAATGAAACCAAGAGTTGCTTTTTTGAAAAAATAAACAAAATTGATAAACCTCTAGCCAGGCTTCTCAAAAAGAAAAGGGATATGACCCAAATAGATAAAATCATGAATGAAAATGGAATGATTACAACCAATCCCTCAGAAATACAAGCAATTATCAGGGAATACTATGAAAAACTATATGCCAACAAACTGGACAACCTGGAAGAAATGGACAAATTCCTAAACACCCACACACTTCCAAAACTCAATCAGGAGGAACTAGAAAGCGTGAACAGACCCATAACCAGTGAAGAAATTGAATCAGTTATCAAAAATCTCCCAACAAATAAGAGTCCAGGACCAGATGGCTTCCCAGGGGAGTTCTACCAGACATTTAAAGCAGAGATAATACCTATCCTTCTCAAGCTATTCCAAGAAATAGAAAGGGAAGGAAAACTTCCAGACTCATTGTATGAAGCCAGTATGACTTTGATTCCTAAACCAGACAGAGACCCAATAAAAAAAGAGAACAACAGGCCAATATCCCTGATTAATATGGATGCAAAAATTCTCAATGAGATACTAGCAAATCGAATTCAACAGCATATAAAAAGAATTATTCACCATGATCAAGTGGGACTCATTCCTGGGATGCAGGGCTGGTTCAACATTTGCAAATCAATCACCGTGATACATCACATTAATAAAAGAAAAGGTAAGAACCATATGATCCTGTCAATTGATGCAGAAAAAGCATTTGACAAAATACAGCATCCTTTCTTAATAAAAACCCTCGAGAAGGTCGGGATAGAAGGAACATACTTAAACATCATAAAAGCCATTTATGAAAAGCCCACAGCTAAAATCATCCTCAATGGGGAAAAACTGAGAGCTTTTTCCCTGACACCAGGAACACGACAGGGATGTCCATTCTCACCGCTGTTGTTTAACATAGTGTTGGAAGTGCTAACATCAGCAATCAGACAACAAAAGGAAATCTAAGGCATCAAAATTGGCAAAGATGAAGTTAAGCTTTCACTTTTTGCAGATGACATGATATTATATGTGGAAAATCCGATAGACTCCACCAAAAGTCTGCTAGAACTGATACATGAATTCAGCAAAGTTGCAGGATACAAAATCAATGTAGAGAAATCAGTTGCATTCTTATACACTAATAATGAAGCCACAGAAAGACAAATAAAGAAACTGATCCCATTCACAGTTGCACCAAGAAGCATAAAATACCTAGGAATAAATCTAACCAAAGATGTACAAGATCTGTATGCTGAAAACTATAGAAAGCTTATGAAGGAAATTGAAGAAGATATAAAGAAATGGAAAAACATTCCGTGTTCATGGGTTGAAGAATAAATATTGTCAAAATGTCAATACTACCCAAAGCTATCTACACATTCAATGCAATCCCAATCAAAATTGCACCAGCATTCTTCTTGAAGCTAGAACAAGCAATCCTAAAATTCATATGGAACCACAAAAGGCCCCGAATAGCCAAAGTAATTTTGAAGAAGAAGACCAAAGCGGGAGGCATCACAATCCCAGACTTTAGCCTCTACTACAAAGCTGTCATCATCAAGACAGCATGGTTTTGGCACAAAAACAGACACATCGACCAATGGAATAGAATAGAATAGAAACCCCAGAACTAGACCCACAAAAGTATGGCCAACTAATCTTTGACAAAGCAGGAAAGAATATCCAATGGAAAAAAGGCAGTCTCTTTAACAAATGGTGCTGGGAGAACTGGACAGTAACATGCAGAAGGTTGAAACTAGACCACTTTATCACACCATTCACAAAAATAAACTCAAAATGGATAAAGGACCTGAATGTGAGACAGGAAACCATCAAAACCCTAGAGGAGAAAGCAGGAAAAGACCTCTCTGACCTCAGCCATAGCAATTTCTTACTTGACACATCCCCAGAGGCAAGGGAATTAAAAGCAAAATGAACTTGGGACCTCATGAAGATAAAAAACTTCTGCACAGCAAAGAAACAATCAACAAAACTAAAAGGCAACCAATGGAATGGGAAAAGATATTTGCAAATGACATATCGGACAAAGGGCTACTATCCAAAATCTATAAAGAGCTCACCAAACTTCACACCCGAAAAACAACCCAGTGAAGAAATGGGCAGAAAACATGAATAGACACTTCTCTAAAGAAGACATCCGGATGGCCAACAGGCACATGAAAAGATGCTCAACGTCGCTCCTCATCAGGGAAATACAAATCAAAACCACACTCAGATATCACCTCACGCCAGTCAGAGTGGCCAAAATGAACAAATCAGGAGACTATAGATGCTGGAGAGGAAGGATGTGGAGAAACAGGAGCCCTCTTGCACTGTTGGTGGGAATGCAAACTGGTGCAGCCACTCTGGAGAACAGTGTGGAGGTTCCTCAAAAAATCAAAAATAGACCAACCCTATGACCCAGCAGTAGCACTGCTAGGAATTTACCCAAGGGATACAGGAGTACTGACGCATAGGGGCACTTGTACCCCAATGTTTATAGCAGCACTCTGAACAATAGCCAAATTATGGAAAGAGCCTAAATGTCCATCAACTGATGAATGGATAAAGAAATTGTGGTTTATATACACAATGGAGTACTACGTGGCAATGAGAAAGAATGAAATATGGCCTTTTGTAGCAACGTGAATGGAACTGGAGAGTGTGATGCTAAGTGAAATAAGCCATACAGAGAAAGACAGATACCATATGGTTTCACTCTTATGTGGACCCTGAGAAACTTAACAGGAACTCATGAGGGAGGGGAAGGAAAAAAAAAAAAAAGGTTAGAGTGGGAGAGAGCCAAAGCATAAGAGACTCTTAAAAACTGAGAACAAACTGAGGGCTGATGGGGGGTGGGAGGGAGGGGAGGGTGAGTGATGGGTATTGAAGAGGCATCTTTTGGGATGAGCACTGGGTGTTGTATGGAAACCAATTTGACAATAAATTTCATATATTTAAAAAAAATGGTGCTCGGACAGCTGGCCACATGAAAAAGAATGAAGTTGGGCTCTTAGCTCACATCATATACAAAAATTAACTCCAGATCTATCACAGACTTAAATGTAAGAGCTACAACTATAAACCTCTTAGAATAAAACATATATAAATCTTTGTGACCTTGGATTAGGCTACAGTTTCTTAGATGGGACACCAAAAGCAAAGACAACCAAAAAAGAAAAAAAAAAAAGATAAACTGGACTTCATCAAATTTAAAAACTTTTGTGCATGTTGGGACACTATCAAGAAAGTGAAAAGACAACCCACAAAATGGGAGAACATAGTTACAAATCATGTATCTGATGAGAGTCTAGAACCCAGAATGTATAAAGAGCTTTTACAACTCAAAAATAAAAAGGTAGGGATGCCTGACTCTTGATCTTGGCATCTTGAATTCGAGCCCCATGTTAGGTGTGGAGATTACTTAAAAATGAATTCTTAAAAAATAAAAAATAAAGAGATAATCTATTTTAAAAGCAGGCCAAGGACTTCAATAGACATTTTTCTAAAGAAGATAAACAAATGGCCAATAAGCACATGAAAAGATGCTCTGTAGTCATCAGGAAAATACAAGTAGAAACCACATTTTGCATCCACTGATGGGTATAATAAAAAAGAGTAACAAATGTTGACAAGGCTGTGGAGAAATCAGAGCCTCATTCACTGCTGATGGGATATACACTTTGGAAAACTCCTTTGGAAAACAGACTGAATGGTTCCCTCAAAAAGTCAAACACAGAGTGACCATGTGACCTGGCAACCCCATTCCTGGGAATATACCCAAGAGAAAACATGTCCACATAAATGTTCATAGCAGGAGTATTCATAATAGCCCCCTAATGAGAACAACCCAAATGTCCCTCAGCTGGTGAAGGACTAGAGAAAATGTGTATTCATGCAGTGGAATATTATTTGATGATAAAAAGGAATGAAGTATGGTCTCAGTGGTAAGACAGTGTTGCTGCGGAGTGCCATGTGTTAATGGTGGTGACAGAACCAGAGCTGCTCCACAATGAAGTAAGGAGGGAGGCAGAGTCTTTCAAAGAAAAAGGAAATGCGAACCATACCAGGAAAGATTACAATGAAGCTTGTAACTATTATACAAGGGACAAAGACATGTGTCCTAAAAATTCTAGCTGTAGTGAGAATTGAGCAGCCACTTTCATGATGCTCAGAGGGTTCCAGGAAACTCTTGGAGATGCACAGCAGTGAAGTTGAATGACAGTTTCCCCTGGGGACATCTATGGGAAGGCAAATGCCCCCTATCTCTAGGGAATGCCATGGCAGCATGTCACAGTTTCCAGAGAGTCCTACAACTGGATCAAAAAATTCTCAGGCACAACAGGAGTTCAAGAATGCTCGTAGAATATGAGAAAATAACAGAAACAGATTTTGAGAAGTCGGATTTTCGGAAAGTGGTTTTCTGCATAGAGTGTTCCCTGCCTGCCATTGCTTCAAAATCACCAAAGCATACTATTTAGCAATGTTGGGTCATTATCCAGAAGCACAGTTTGTGGCCAGTGACATTCCACCAATGTGCATGCTGTGTAGGAAGGAGGTCTTTGCCTATATTATGAAGACTGTATTGAGAAGGCACTTCAGTTTTTTGTACAGGCTCCCAAGATGGCTCCTGATCATCAAAATGACTACCTGGCTTGCAGAAATGCCAAAGCACTTAAAGCAAAGAGGATGGGAATAAAGCATTTAAAGAAGGAAATTACAAGCTGGCATGTGAACTGTACACAGAAGCCTTGGGGAACAGACCCCAACAATATAAAAACAAATGCTGAACTCTAATTGGGGTACAGATCATTCCAAGCGTAGGAAACGAGATGGTGCAATAGAAGACAGCACAAATGCAGTGAAGCTCCATGCCACTCACTTAAAATACTCCCTGGGAAGAGCTCAGTGTAACATGGGCACAGAAAAATATGAAGAGGCAGTGCAGGACTGTGGAAAAGTACAGCAGACGGAGAAAACATAAGAACAAATACAGCTCCTAAAAAACGCACAGCTGGAGTGAAGAAAAGGAAAGATTATTATAAGATTCTGGGAGTGGACACGAATGCCTCTGAGGACAAGATCAAGAAAACTTACCAAAAATGAGCCTTGGAGCATCATGCAGATGGGCACAGGGGAGCCAGTGCTGAAGCTTAGAACGAGGAGGAGAAAAAGTTCAAGGAAGTCACTGTCCCCACTTGTCCCAAGAAGAAGAGCCACTGTGACATTGGACAGGGCCTGGGTGAGAAGGGCATGAATATGGGTGAGTTTGATGCCAACTGTATTTTCTTTGGCATTCTTTGGTGGTGCTGGGCCTTTAGCTTTGAAGCATCTGGTCCAGGGAATTTCCTTTTTCCATTTGGCTAGCAAGAGAAAACCATCCAAAATCCAGAGAGTGCAGACTTGCTCAGCATGACCTTGAATGTAGACACAATTCACCTCCTTTCTTCTTCACTTTTCCATGTTCTTGGAACAGTTTCTTCTTCTCAGTTGGATACCCTGGGTCTGTGTGAATAAGGTGAAGGAAAGGGTGTGGGAGGGAGGAACGGCTTGGACAGGGAAGCGGTTTGTGAATTTTTGTTCGGCTGTTTAACTTTATTTAAAAAGGCAAAAAAATGGGGGGTGGCACCTGGCTGGCTCAGTTGGTAGGGATTACGGTTCTTGATCTCAGGGTTGTGAGTTCGAGCCCCACACTGGGTGTGGAACCTACTTGAAAAAAATAAATAATAAAATAAAATCCTCTTCGGGCACCTGGATGGCTCAGTTGGATAAACGTCTGACTCTGGATTTTTGGCTCAGGTCATGATATGGTTCGTGAGTTCGAGCCCTGAGTTGGGCTCTGCACTTACAGCACGGAGCCTGTTTGGGATTCTCTCTCCCCACTCCCCTCTCTGCCCTTCCCCCACTTGCACTTTCTCTCTCTCTCAAAATAAATAAATAAACATTAAAAAATATAAAATAAAATTAAAATACTCTTTAAAAAAGGAAAAAAACAACTAAGGGGTTAAAATGTTTTGGCCCTTAAAAAAGAAAAATAAAAGGGAGGTGCACCTTGCTGGCTCAGTTGGTGGAATGTGCAACTCTTGATCTTGGGGTTGTGAGTTCGAGCCCCAGGTTGGGTGTAGAGATTACTTAAAAATAAAACCTTAAAAATTTTTTTTTTTAAAGGAATGAAGTACTGATAAATCTCATGTCTTAGTTTGCTTGAGCTGCCATAATAAAATGCCATAGTTAGGGTGGCTTAAAGAACAGAAATGTACTTGCTCATGGTTCTGGAAGTCTGAGATCAGTGTGCTGGAATGGTTGGTTTCTTCATTTCTTTAAAAAAAATTTTTTAAAATGTTTATTGATTTTTGAGAGAGAGACACACACGGAGTGGGAACAGGAGAGGGGCAGAGAGAGGAGACACAGAATCCCAAGCAGGCTCTAGGCTCAGCGCTGTCAGCACAGAGCCTGACTAGGGGCTCAAACTCATGAATCATGAGATCATGACCCGAGCCAAAGTTGGACACTTAACCGAATGAGCCACCCAGGTGCCCCAAGAATGGAGGTTTCTGGTGTGGCCTCTCCCCTTGTTGCAGGTGGTTGCCTTCTCGTTTTGTGCTCACACGATCTCTTCTCTGTGGGGGCACGCAGAAACCGCTAGCAAACTCTCTGGTGACTCCCTCTTTTTTTTTAAGTTTATTTATTTATTTTGGGACAGAGAGAGAGAGAGAAAAGAGAATGAGTGGGGGAGGGGCAGAAAGAGAGAGGGGGACAGAATATCTGAAGCAGGCTCTGGGCTGACAGCAGAGAGCCCGATGCAGGGCCCAAGCTCATGACCTGAGCTGAAGTCCCCCCTGTGTCTCTTCTTACAAAGGCACAAATCCCATCATGAGGCCCCACCCTCGTGACCTCATCTAACCCTGATCTACCTCCCAGTTACCCTAATTACCTCCCAGAAGTCCCATCTCAAATACCATCACACTCGGGGCTAGGGCTTCAACATATGAATTTAGGGAGACAACATGCAGTTTATCACATGGTACAAGATGAATGAACCCTGAAAACATTACACCAAGTGAAAGAAGCCAGTCATAAAGGGCCATATACCATATGACTCCATTAATACAAAATGTCTAGAGGAAGCAAATCCATAGAGACAAAAAGCAGATTAGTGGTTCCCAGGGACTGGGGTGGGGGGAGGGCAGGAAATACACAGTGACTGCTAATGAATACAGTTTATTTTTGGGGTAATTTAAATGTTCTGGAATTAGATTGTGGGCGATTGTTGCACAACTTTGTGAATCTACTAAAAAAAGAATCCCACTGAATTATACACTTAAATTTTTTTTTTTAATTTACATCCAAGTTAGTATATAGTACAACAATGTTTCAGAAGTAGATTCCTTAATGCCCCTTACCCATTTAGCCCATCCCCCCTCCCACAACCCCTCCAGTAACTCTGTTTGTTCTCCATATTTATGAGTCTCTTCTGTTTTGTCCCCCTCCCTGTTTTTATATTATTTTTGTTTCCCTTCACTTAGGTTCATCTGTTTTGTGTCTTAAAGTCCTCATATGAATGAATCTTATGATATTTGTCTTTCTCTAATTTCGCCTAGCATAATACTCTCTACTTCTATCCACGCAGTTGCAAATGGCAAGATTTCATTCTTTTTGATTGCCAAGTAAAACTCCATTGTATGTGTGTGTACACACACACACACACACACATACCACATCTTCTTCATCCATCCATCAATGGACATTTGGGCTCTTTCCATACTTTGGCTATTGTTGATAGTGCTGCTATAAACATGGGGGTACACGTGTCCCTTTGAAACATGTCCCTTCGAAACACCTGTGTCCCGTGGATAAATGCCTAGTACTGCAATTGCTGGGTTGTAGGGTAGTTCTATTTTTAGTTTTTTGAGGAACCTCCATCCTGTTTTCCAGAGTGGCTGCACCAGTTTGCATTTCCACCAGCAGTGCAAAAGAGATCCTCTTTCTTTGCATCCTCGCCAACATCTGTTGTTGCCTGAGTTGTGAATGTTAGCCATTCTGACAGGTGTGACGTGGTATCTCATTGTGGTTTTGATTTGTATTTCCATGATGATGAGTGATGTTGATCATTTTCATCTGTCGGTTGGCCATCTGGATGTCTTCTTTGGAGAAGTGTCTCTTCATGTCTTTTGCCCATTTCTTCACTGGATTATTTGTTTTTTGGCTGTTGAGTTTGACAAGTTCTTGATAGATGTTGGATACTAACCCTTTATCTGGTATGTCGTTTGCAAATATCTTCTCCCATTCTGTCGGTTGCCTTTTAGTTTTGCTGATTGTTTCCTTCACTGTGCAGAAGCTTTTTATTTTGATGAGGTCCCAGTAGTTCATTTTTGCTTTCATTTCCCTTGCCTCCAGAGACGTGTTGAGTAAGAAGTTGCTGTGGCCAAGATCAAAGAGGTTTTTGCCTGCTTTCTCCTCGAGGAGTTTGATGGCTCCCTGTCTTAACGGTGAGGTCTTTCATCCATTTTGAGTTTCTTTTTGTGTGTGGTGTAAGAAAGCGGTCCAGGTTCATTCTTCTGCATGTCGCTGTCCAGGTTTCCCAGCACCACTTGCTGAAGAGACTGTCTTTTTTCCATTGGATATTCTTTCCTGCTTTGTCACAGATTAGTTGGCCACATATTTGTGGGTCCATTTCTGGGTTCTCTATTCTGTTCCATTGATCTGAGTGTCTGTTCTTGTGCCAGTACCATACTGTCTTGATGATTACAGCTTTTGTGGTATAGCTTGAAGTCCAGGATTGTGATGCCTCCTGCTTTGGTTTTCTTGTTCTGGCTATTCGGGGTCTTTTCTGGTTCCATACAAACTTTAGGATTGTTAGTTCTAGCTCTGTGAAGAATGCTGGTGTTAGTTTGATAGGGATTGCATTGAATATGTAGATTGCTTTGGGTAGTATCTACATTTTAACAATATTTGTTCTTCCTATCCAGGAGCATGGAATCTTTTTCCATTTTTTTGTGTCTTCTTCAATTTCTTTCATAAGTTTTCTGTAGTTTTCAGTGTATGGATTTTTTCACCTGTTTGGTTATATTTATTCCTGGGTATTTTATGGGTTTTGGTGCAACTATAAATGGGATCGATTCCTTGATTTCTCTTTCTGTTGCTTCATTGTTGGTGTATAGGAATGCAACCGATTTCTGCGCATTGATTTTATATCCTGCCACTTTGCTGAATTCGTGAATCAGTTCACACAGTTTTTTGGTGGAATCTTTTGGGTTTTCCATATAGAGTATCATGCCATCTGTGAAGAGTGAAAGTTTAACCTCCTCCTGGTCGATTTGGATGCCTTTTATTTCTTTGTGTTGTCTGATTGCTGAGGCTAAGACTTCCAATACTATGTTGAATGACAGTGGCGAGAGTGGACATCCCTGTCTTGTTCCTGACCTTAGGGGGAAAGCTCTCAGTGTTTCCCCATTGAGGCTGATATTAGCGTTGAGTCTTTTGTATATGGCTTTTGTGATCTTGAGGTATGGTCCTTCTATCCCTACTTCCTTGAGGGTTTTTAGCAAGAAAGGTTGTTGTATTTTGTCAAATGCTTTCTCTGCATCTATTGAGAGGATCATATGGTTCTTGTCCTTTCTTTTATTGATGTGATGAATCACATTGATTGTTTTGTGGATATTGAACCAGCCCTGCATCCCAGGTATAAATCCCACTTGGTAGTGGTGAATAATTTAATGTATTGTTGAATCTGGTTGGCTAATATCTTGTTGAGGATTTTTGCATCCATGTTCATCAGGGAAATTTATCTATAGTTCTTTTTAGCGGGGTCCTTGTCTGGTTTTGGAATCAGAACTATGGGTTTGAGCCCCACACAGAGCCTGCTTGGGATATTCTCTCTCTCTCTCTCTCTCTCTCTCTCTCTCTCTCTCTCTCTCTCTCTCCCCCTCTCCCCCCCCCCCCCCCCGCCTCTCTCTCCCTCTCTCTCTGCCCCTGTCGTGTTCTCTCTCAAATTCCTTCTGAATTATAGACTTTAAAATGGCAAATTTTAGGGCATGTGGATTATATCTTAATACTAAAAAAAAAATAAGGAAAAAAGATGTAGGGACACATCAATCAACGGATCACTTTGTTAGGCTCTCGATTCAAACAGAGCAACTTAAAAATTTTTTTTTAAAAAACAACCAGGGAAAGTTGAACATGGATTCTGTATTAGATGATATAAGGGATTATTTGTTTGGGAATGTGAATAATAGTAATGTGATTATATTTTTAAAAATCTAATATTCACAACTGAACTATGCAGAATACTCCAATTTTATTTTCTTGCACAACTTTGCCTCTTGTGAGCTTTGTAATGACTGCTGTAAGCCGTGGGGTAGACTGTGAGTGTTTTGGGAGAGGCACATTCTCAAACTCTTCACTCTCCCCCATGAGAGAGGAAAAGAGAGAGGGAGAGGGACAGGAAGAGAGAGGCGCCCTGGGCCCTCTCAGGTGTGGGAAAGGCCACTCTTAGGCAGACTGCTGTCAGGCCACTGGCCTGACCTTGTTTGCCCTGTTTCCAGGCCTCTGTGAGCAGCCTGGTTTCCCCTTGGCCACCATCCCCACTGTAGCTCCTGTGTGTCATCAGGTAACTGTGTGTCCTCTTTGGCTTTCACAAAATTCCTCCATTTAGGTGGGGCTCAAAGGGTGGGGCCACAGAAGGTGCCCAGGATCAGGACTGTTTGGTGTGGTGTGAAGGTGACTGGGACCTGCAAGTTACAGACAAGGCCCAAGACAAATGGAAACTTCTGTCCACACCAAAACCTGTATGCAGGGGCTCCATGAGTTGAGCTCATCAGACTTTGGCTCAGTTCATGATCTCATGGTTCATGGGTTCGAGCCCCACACAGAGCCTGCTTGGGATTCTCTCTCTTCCTCTCTCTCTGCCCCTGACCTGCTCTCTCTCAAATAAATAAACTTAAAAAACAAAACCATCTGTATGCAGAGGCTGGTAGTAGCTTTATTTGTTATCATCAAAAACTGGAAACAATTCAGATGCCCCTCAACTGGTGTCTGTACAACAGAATACTACACAGCAAGGAAAAGGAGCAACCTGCTAACACACACAACAACCTGGCTGAATCCCAAATGCAGTCGGCTCAGTGAAAGGACCCCGGCACAAAAGGACACATGGTGTCTATCTGGCATTCTGGAAAAGGCAGTACTGTGGGATAGAACATGGATGAGCTGTTGGATGGGGCTAGGGCTGGGAGGAAGGATTGTCTGCAAAGTAGCAGGAGGGGATTTTCTGCATAGTTGGAAATGTTTTATGTGTGGATCATTGAAGCAATTATACAACTCTGAATTTGTCAATTTTATTTGTCATAAAATTGTACACTGAAAAAGTGAATTTTACTGTATGTACATTATACCTCCACACACACAAAAAAAAACTAACAACAACAAAAGGTTTCAGTTAGGTTAGTGTTCATGGCGACTGGGAACACCTGTGTTCTTTGTGTGAGGCCCAACCTGCCTGCTGGGAACCTCTGAGGGTAAGGGACAGCACTTCTGGTACGTTCTGTGGAGATGGATGCCACCATGGACAATACCCCCACATTATACCTGCTTCTCGCTCCTGCCATTAACGTGTGACCATTTCTCCAGAGCAAACAGGGAGGGCAAGGGCATGGAACAGAACAGAGTCAGAGAATTTAAGAATTTCTTTGAATTTCAGAGCTGGCTCTGTCACTGGTCAACTCAGTCTCTCAGAACCTGTTTCCTCATCTGCAAAATGGGGATGAGAGCCTTATCTCACAGAATCCAGTGAGTGATAGAGATGACTATGTGAGAGCCCCAGGTGGTAAGGGTGTCCTAAGGAGTGGATGTGTGGATGGATGTCAACTGGTGGGAGTGGCTACCAGTGTTTGAATTCTTGTCCCACTGCTTACAAGCTGTGTGACCTTGGACAAGTCTTAACCTTTCTGTACCTTGATTTCTTCATCGATAAACATGAGATTTTTATGACCTGGCAAGATTATCATGAAGATTCATTGAATACAAAAGCCCAAGCCCTGGGCCTAGCTATTCATAGCGACCACTCAGGAAGAGCAATCCTGTTATTATCACAGGGTTGCTAAATTTAGCAAATAAAAATACAGGACTTGTGGGGTGCCTAGGTGGCTCAGTCAGTTAAGCATCTGACTCTTGATTTATCTCAGATCATGATCTCAGGGTCATGGGATCGAGACCCATGTTGGGCTCTGCACTGACAGCACAAAGCCTGTTTGGGATTCTCTCCTCTCTCTGACCGCCCCCCACTTGGGTACACATACAAGCACTTTTTCTCTCTCAAAATAAATAAATAAACTAAAAATATATATATAGGACTTCTGATTAATTTGGAATTAAATAATTCATTGTTTAATTAAATAACATTGAATCATTAAATCATTAAATAATGATTTTTTTAAAGTATATGTGCCATGCAATATTTGGGACATACTTATACTAAAAAGTATTCATGACATAATTATACTAAAAAAATATGAGTTGTTGGTATGAAATTCAAGTTTAACTGAGCACCTGGTGTTTCATCTAGCAACCCTATTAAGAGGGGGTCAAGGATTTGGGGAATAGGAGATTGGGACTAAGCCTGAAGGTAAAAAGAGGGATTAATACTCTGCTGTTTTAACCTCATGGCCACCTGAGTAGCCTGAGGTACTTTACTTGCATGCAATATCACCTCCTTCAGGAAGCTCCCTTGATTTAACCCACTTGGCCTTTCATTCCCTGGTCCTGCTTTTGTTTAGGCCTGTGGCTGCCAGCTGGTGTCATCGTAATTCACTCCCTGGCCAGTGCTGCCCTTGGGATGTTCTGAAGTCATTTCTTGTATGTGAGCCTGTTTCCCAGAGTAGCCAGCCTCCAGGGCTGGGCTGTGAGCCTCCAGTCATTCCCGGGGGTCCCTGCCAGGTGGTGGGTACAGCGCACACATAGACTCTTGGTGCCTGCAGCTGATGGCTGAGTGGCAGCACTGCTCTTACATAATCCGTTTCTCTCCTCCTTTCTCTTTCCAGAGCCAGATTTCACATTGAGCAGCTGCAGACGGAGAAATCAGAGAAAGCACAACCCAGCCCCAGATTCCAAGGGGCCTGCTGGGGACTCTCTCCTGCTCGAGAGGGAAAGACCCCGAGGCCACTGTCTCAGGCCAGATCCTGGCTGCCATGGGACTCGCACCTACTGCCCCCCAGCTGCCCTCCACACTGCCAGGCAGATAAGGGCAGGCTCTGCCCCAGGAGCACCTGCCGCCCCCTGCCGGGTCACTCCTCTGTGGTCAACCCTCCCCCAGCTTTGGGCCACCTTTGCTGACGCGAGGCCATGTAGGCCCCACCTGGGCCTTTGTGGATACACACACTGCTGGGGACACCGCCTCTGCTCTCTGGGGGACACAGCGTACCACCATGCCCCGGGGATTCGCCTGGCTGCACTGTGAGTACTGGGGGGGGTCCTTGGAGGCTGCCCCGGGAGGCCTTGGCCCAGAGCCGGGCTCTGCTGTAACCATGGCAACTGGGCCATTCTTGCTGGTGGGAAGTTGAGATGCTTCCCAGCCGAACAGCCTCGGGACTCCCGTGGCTGCCCTCTGCCCTGTCTCTAGCTGACCCCAGCTCAGACCGTCATGGTGGGTACAAGTCCTAGGTTGGGTGGGTATGGTCAGTGGGTGGTTAAGGGGATGGGGCAGGCACTGGGGGCAAGTGGTAGTGTTACCTTCTTAGGCTTATTAGTGCTACTGTGTATGGGGGGTGGGGGCAGCGGTGGCAGAGAGGATTTCTGGCCTCCCTGGGTGTGGCCAGCTGGGGGGTGGAAGCTTGTGAAATTGTCTGGGCCCCAAAACACGTGGGAGAAGTGCTGCCAGGTGCTGGAGAAGGCAGCCTATTCCCTCTGCCCCTCCCTCCATAATAGAACAAAATTAAAAGGCAGAAAGAGAACAGTGTTGTTGGTAAAAAGAAAAATAAGTTGAAATGAGGACAGAAAGCGTCTAGAAAGCCTCTCAAGCCTGCTGGTGGGAGGCCAGACCAAGATCCCTTCAGACTCCAAGATTCAATTGAATTGACTCAAATTCAACACATTTTTCTGGTGCCTCCCACATGCCCACTGGAGAGTTACTGTCATGGCAACAAGGACCCAGGCTGGCTCGCACCCCTCTCTCCAATGCCTGGCAGGGAGTTAGGTGCTAGGAATTCCCTCATGAGGTCCAGGATTTGATCCTGCAAGGGATCCAGCCTGGTCCTTGTGGAGGGATACTGCAAAAGGTCGAGGCATTCAGAACAGGCAGATGGACCTAGATCCCATGTTCTGGAAGTTTCCAGGTCGTGAGGAGCAAGAGGAGCAGCATGGGTGAGGTGCCACATGAAATCGTTTCGGAGGTGGGCAGTGTTCACACTGGTAGATGTGAGAAGGTGAAGACAGGGTCTGGGTAGAGGAAACAGCTCGAGCAAAGGATCAGCAGGTGGGACTGTGAGTGGCCGGGCTGGAAAGCCAGTTTGGGCCCAGATGATGGAGGCCTTGAAAACGAGACAGCATGGAGCCCTGGAAGGTTCAAGATCTGGGGACTTGGAGCTGTGACTGGGAATTACTCTGCTTTCGGAAGATCAGTCTGTGGCTGCTGTTGCAACCTTCTGGGCAGGAAGTGATGACAGTCTTGTTTGTGAGATGGCCGTGGAAATAGAAGTCATGGCCTTGGCAAGGATTGGCTGTGGGGTGGGAGGCAAGAAGGGGTGCAGATCAGAGGCTTGTAGATAGAAGGATGCCGGAGGGTGCTGGAGAAGGATGGGCTGCTATAGTTTAGTATCTTAAAACAGAAATTGATTCTGTCTCAGGTCTGGAGGCCGGAAGTCTAAAATTAAGGTGTGGGCAGGGTGACGCCTCTTCCAAGGCTCCTTTCTGCCTCTTCCTGCTTCTGGTGGCTCCTGGCATTCCACAGTTTGTGGTTGTATCACCCCAATCTGTGTCTTGTCTTCTCATGGCCTTTCCCTCTACATATCTCTGTGTCCTCTTCTAAGGACGTCAGCCATTGCATTCAGGGTAGGCCTTCATTTTATCTGTAAAGACCCCATTTCCAAATAAGGTCACATCTGAAGTTCTGAGTGAACAAGAATTTGGGGGGGGGGGATGCTATTCAAGTCCCTCCACAGGCTCAGATTTGGTCGCTGGGGGTGCTGGTGGTGGACAGTTCCGATTTGTCCCTGCACAAGGGGCTGTCCCCAGGAGAGGTGCAGCCCTTCCCCCTCCCAGCCAGGGACCCAGGAAGGTAGCTCCTTCCTCACTTGCTCTTCTTCAGCCTCCTCTTCTGTCTTGAGGGGGCAAGACTAATGCCCTTGCAGGGACAGGGTTGCATTGGCTGTGGAGCCCTCGGGGGTGCAGAGCAGCAGTGAGGCTATTATGGCCCTGCTGTCCCTGTGTGGTCACCGGTTTGCTGGCCTGTTTCTCAGGGTGGAAGCAGCAAAAAAGAGGCTTAAATTTGGAAATGGTGGTCAGTCTGCAGATCTAAAGGAAGTCTGGTTCTGGGGGGAAGGCAGATCATCCAAGGACAGGGTTCCTGGTGCAGCCCATACATGCCAGGCTGGCACATGGTAGCTTTCTAGGACTCAGTGCTGCCTCGGAGCCCACAGTTGCCAGGCACCAGAGACCTAAAACCAAGACACAGGTAAGGGCACCTAGGGTAGGACTTCAAGCGTGGAGTGGGCAGCCGTGGGTGACCGCCACATGAGAAAGAGGACCAAGTGTGGACAGATACTGATTTTTAAAGACAAGATGCAAATTCAGATTTGTATATGAAATCTCTGTGAACCAGATGTGGCCCTTGGGACACCAGTTTGCTACTGTCTCTGGAGGTCAGTGGTCCTCAAAGTGCAGTCCCCAGACTGGCAGCAGTAGCACCTGGGAACTTGTTAGAAATACAAATTCATTGGGCCCACCCCAGACCTACTGAATCAGACACTCTGGACCCTAACCAGCTCTCCAGAAAATTCAGGTGCATGTTCCTGATTCCTTGCTCAAGGTCAACCCCCAAAGTGCTCAGTAAACGAGATCATGTTGTGGTTAACTGCATTATGTGTTCACATACTAGGGGCCAAGCTGTCTGGTCAAGACAATGAGTGAATTGGACAGATGGTGCAAGACACAGAGATTGTGGGGGGCTGGTGCAGGCAGGGGAGAGAGCCTGGGAGGGGAAGGAGTCATGGTGAGACCTTGAAAGAGGTCTGCCTTGTGAGAGGGTACCCAGGGCAGGGGCAAAGTGTGAGCAAAATCTGCGAACCAGGAATGATCTTGATGTGCAGGGGGTGCCCGGCTCAGGGGCTTAATGGTTTAGAGACGAGACAGAAAGCATGCAGAAACACTCACTCAGTTTGTGTTTAACTGTTCCTTTGTCCAAATGTCAGATCAAGCACTTGGGAAGAGACAGAGAGAGCAAATGCAAGATGTATTGCAAATTTGCAACCCTGAGAAAATGTGGTTGGCACATTTCTGTGAGAGGAGGGACTGGTGTGCTGTAGCCCATCTTGGGCATGGGGTTTGAGTCCAGAACGTTCGTAGTGAGGGCCCAGCCAGAGCAAAGGCATTTGAAGCACGACTGAGAAGGGGGGAGAGTGACAAGAAGCAGGCCCAGCCCAGTGAGGGATCAAGAACAAAAGTCTCCCTGGGCACCTTGGTGGCTCAGTTGGTTAAGGGTCCAACTCTTGATTTCTGCTCAGGTCATGATCTCACAGTATGTGACTTAGAGCCCCGCATTGGGTTCCTTGCTGACATTGTGGAGCCTGCTTGGGATTCTCTCTCCCTCCTCTCTCTGCCCTCCCCTGCATGTGTGCGTGCACACAAACACTCTCTCTCTCAATAAATAACTTAAAAAAAAAGTCTCCCTGGGAATGCAAGCTGGTGCAGCCACTCTGGAAAACAGTATGGAGGTTCCTCAAAAAACTGAAAATAGAACTACCCTACGACCCAGCAGTTGCACTACTAGGCATTTATCCATGGGATACAGGTGTGCTGTTTCGAAGGGACATGTGCACCCCCATGTTTATAGCAGCACTATCTACAGTAGTCAAAGTATGGAAAGAGCCCAAATGTCCACTAATGGATGAATGGATAAAGATGTGATATATATATACAATGGAGTATTACTTGACAATAAAAAAGAATGAAATCTTGCCATTTCCAACTACATGGATGGAACTGGAGGGTATTATGCTAAGTGAAATTAATGAGTCAGAGAAAGACAAAAGTCATATGAATTCACTCATATGAGGACTTTAAGAGACAAAACAGATGAACATAAATGAAGGGAATAAAAAATAAGATAAAAACAGGGAAGGGGTCAAAACAGAAGAGACTCATAAATATGGAGAACAAACTGAGGGTTACTGGAGGGGTTGTGGGAGGGGGAATGGGCTAAATGGGTAAAGGGCACTAAGGAATCTACTCCTGAAATCATTGTTGCACTATAGGCTAACTAATTTGGATGTAAATTAAAAAAAAAAAAAAAGTCTCCCTAAGTTCCAGGGAGGTGGGTGGGGAAAATGCAATCAGTAATTCCTACTCATGACCAGGGGTGTGTCAAGCCTGGCTATTTTGGGGGGAAAAAAAGAAAAGAAAAGAAATTATTGCTTTTGACTATAACAATATATTGATTGTAGGATATAAAATATGTCCTACAAAATATAAAGAACATAAAAATTTCCCATAGAGATTTGATACATTTCCTTCCACTACACTTCCACTTCATTTCCTATGCATACACATTTGCATGTAATTAATGTAATTCACATCATGCTGTGTAGACCCAGAGGAGGTGTGCTGAGTCATGCTTTTTTAAGACTTTACTAAGCATATCATGAGTATATTTCTTATCACACAAGCATATCATAAACATTCTTTGACAGTGTGGTTTTTTCATCTTATTTATTTTAGAGAAAGACAGTGTGCATGGGGGAGAAGGGCAGAGGGAGATCCGAGAGAGAATTCCAAGTAGGCTGCAGGCTGAGCATGGAGCCTGACTAGGGGCTCAATCCCACGACACTGGGATCATGACCTGAGCCGAAACCAAGAGTCAGACACTCAACTGACTGAGCCACCCAGGTGCCCTGACAATGTGGTTTTTATTTGCTCCATTCATTAATGAACATGTGGGCCATTTACATATTTTCACTATTATAAGAGAATACTGCAGTGGGAGTCTTTGTCCACAAATTTTTTGGTCATGGCTCCCTTTTTTTTTGTTTTCCTTCGTGTTTATCCCTAGAGATGAGTTTAATGGGTCAAAGGGTGTGGACATTACTAAGTTCGCTAATAATAAAACTGCAAAATTGCTTTCCAAGATAAGAGCACCCGCCTTACTGCTTTGCCAGCACTGTTATTAAAATGAAATTTAAAAAACCCACTTTCCATTTTGATAGGTGAAATATGACACCTGATTGTTTTAGTATGTCTTTACCTTTATTGGTGTGTTTGATTTTTTGGATACATCTCCTGCACCTCTCTTTCCTTTCTGCTCTGATCAATTTGATCCTTGTTCATATTTTTTGCAAATTCTCAGGTTTTTGTTTGTTTGTTTGTTTGTTTATTAATTGTGAAAGAGAGAGAGAGGGAAAGAGAATCCCAAGCAGACCCTGCACCATCAGTGCAGAGCCCGACGCTGGGCTTAAACTCATGAACCATGAGGTCATGATGGGAACAGAAACCAAGAGTCAGAAGTTTAACTGACTGAGCTACCCAGTCACCCCTCTCAGATTTTTTTTTGTAAGTGTTATTAATTCTGGGAATCACAAAGCTGTTTTTGAGGTCACAGTGACACCTAGTGGTAAAGGCTGGTAATGTTTACGAGACAGCAGCTCGTTTGCTGGGAGGGAGAAGAAGCAGCCTGATTTGCTTGCTCCCCAGAATGGACAAACTGGAAGGCCTGTAGTTATTTGTACATCTGAGAGGAATGCCAAGGTCAGTTAGAGCATGGAGGAAATAGTTCTGCTCACCCAAAAGTCATTTGTAAAGTTGGAACTAGAAAGTCCACATCTCCTGGATCCCCAGATGGAAATGCAGACGTAGGCTTTGAGGACACGTCAGCCCTAAATGGGGTATGAGCTGAGGTTTCCCTGGAGAGGAGGTTGTGCCTTCCCCAAGGGGCAGGAGTGGGGAGGAGACTGGACACCAACCTCAGGGTGTGACAGCTGGGGGGCTTTGCTGGCTAAGGGTACGGGTACACCGGCCAGATTGCCCATGCTTGCCTGGCCTTGCTGTCTGAGCCTGGGCCCCAGGGAAAACATCCCCTGTGGTGGAAAGGCCTCCTTGGGGCTCTATGGCCCTGTCCCTCCCATGACCTGGAAAAGGGAGGGCAGATGTGCACAGCTTTGCACAGGTGGGCAGTGTACTCATGTGTTCCTGTTGGTCACTGTCCACAGATCTCGGGATCTTCCTTGCCATGGCCTTGGGGAACGAGGGTTTGGAGATGTGGCCTTTGACCCAGAGCGAGGAGTGTGCAGTAACTGGCTTTCTTCGGGACAAGCTTCAGTACAGGAACCGCCTTCAGTACATGGTAACTGTGAACCCCCCGACTGCATTCCCCTTCCCAAGCTCCTGGCCTCACAGCGTGTAGGACGTTCGGGGCCTCAGCCCTGAGCTGACCGTGGCCCCTTTCTCCGCCTTTCTCCCCCACGTCCAGCAGTGTACCTGGTCCACACTTACAGTTCTCTCCCCTGCCAGCCTTCCCTGGGGACCTCCTGCCCCTGCTACTTGATCTGACCTTTAATCCCACCTCCATGTGACACTCACCCTGTGACTCAAGAAATGGCTTCCAGGAGGCCTTGGGGGAAGTCCAGGTGCTTGTTATTAGCTCAGCACATAAGGACTTAGAAGTTGGAATGGGTGGCTCCCTTTGTGTAGGGCAGAGAAGCTCACGTGGCACCGTGGCAATGCAAGACTTTTCTTTTTTTGACAGCCTTCCTGAGCTATAACTCACATACCATACTATTCGCCTGTTTAAGTGTACAGCTCAGTGGTTTTTAGCACATTGGCAGAGCTGTGCAACCAGCACCATAAGTTTAGAGCAATCTATTTTTTTTAATGTTTATTTCTGAGAGACAGAGACAGAGTATGAGTGGGGGAGAGGCAGAGAGAGAGGAGACAGAATCTGAAGCAGGTTCCAGGGTCTGAGCTGTCAGCACAGAGCCCAATGTGGGGCTTGAACTCACGAACCACCAGATCATGACCTGAGCAGAAGTCAGAGGCTCAACTGACTGAGCCACCCAGGCACCCCTCCCCCGCAAGTGCATATTCTTCATAGAAGGCCACCTCTGCCATCAAAGGGCTGGTTCTTGGTCCTCTCCTCCTGTATCAAGTTGGGAGTTGGGGGAGGCTGTTTGAGCCGTTTCTGACTGTGACCTCATGGTTTGTTCTTGTGTTTCCCCAGAAACACTACTTCCCCATCAACTACAGGGTGAGCGTGCCTTATGAGGGGGTGCTCAGAATGGCCAACATCACCAGACTGGTGAGAATCCCATCCTGGGCTGGGAGACCCTTGCCTTGCGGGACACCCCATGGGCCCAGCCTGAGAGGCACATTGATCTTGGCAGGTCATGTTGCCAGGGGCCTTTCCCAGCCCCGTAAGCAAGCCTGCCCTCGGCTCGGGCTAAGATTTCTCCCTGTCCACAGTGGATGCCCATGGTCTGCTCTCTTTGTGGGCACAAGTTGGGTGGCAGGTGGTCAGAGTAGTGGTGGGGAGGGCCCAGAGGCTCAAGTCTTGGGACTTCAACAATTTCTCCTGTCCCCACAGCAGAGGGCCCAGGTCAGCCAGCAGGAGCTGCGGTATCTGTGGGTCTGGGTGAGCCTCAGTGCTACTGAGTCGGTGCAGGAAGTGCTGCTTGAGGGCCACCCATCCTGGAAGTTCCTGGAGGAGGTACATACGCTACTGCTGGATGTCCAGCAAGGCCTCACGGTGAGCTCCGCGGAGGTGTGTGTGTGTGGTGGCCAAGGAGTGTTGAGGGAGGATGGGAAGACATGGAGAGTTCCAGCATGTCCTGAAAGGTATGGGAGAAATGGGAGAGAGGAAGAGAAGGCCAGCAGTGCCCCGTGGGTGGCCTGGGCTGGGGACAGGAGATGTTCTAGGGTCTGTCTGTCTTGTTCTGTGATCCTGGGCAAGTCATCTAACCCTCTGGCTTTGTTTCTAGAGGTTCCTTTTGGGGGAGACAGGGAAGGAAGGATGAATGGGTGGAGCAATGAAAACAGGAGGTTTTTAGGGCTGTGCAGTTCTTCTGTATGACACTGTAATGATGGACACATGACATCATGCGTTCATCCAAGTCCACAGCACGGACAACACAGAGAGTGAACCCTAATGTAAAATATAGACTTCCAGTAATAATAACAATGATAAGGTTCCTGCTAACTGCCTGCTCAGCAGGGTTGATCTGAGGCCTCAGGGATGCATCCTGTAAAGAGCCTGTGGAGTAAGGTCACGGGGTCACTGTGAGCCCATACAGGCCACATGTGTGCTGTGGGACCCCCTGCCCACACCATTTTGCCCTACTCCCCAGCGCATGGTGTCCTCAGGGGCCTGGGGCACACTTGCCCCGGGGAGCCCCACCTGCTGCCCATCTGGAGCTGTGAGCTGTGGGTGACACCAGGTCTTAGGAGCCCGCAGCTGCTAGGAATTCTGGGGAGGCTCTGGTTTTGGCAGGGGATTGGAGGCCCAGAGGTCTCCTCGGTGGCTCTTTCATGCCCTTGGGCAGTGTGAGTTGGAGCTGACTTGAACAGACAGTTTTGCATCCTTGCCTTTCTTCGAGAGCCTGACTCTGAGCTCTTGGGAGCTGCAGAGGAGGCTGTGGGTGGGTTGAGACCTGTCCACCCAGGTTGTTAAGAGTTCAGAGTTAGCCAGCTTTAAAAAAATTATTTTCAAATTTTTTTTTAACATATGCATGTTATTTTTTTTTTAATTTAATTTTTTTTAAAATTTACATCCAAATTAGCATAAAGTGCAACAATGATTTCAGGAGGAGATTCCTTAGTGCCCCTTACCCATATAGCCCATCCCCCCCACAACCCCTCCAGTAACCCTCAGTTTTTTCTCCATATTTATGAGTCTCTTCTGTTTTGTCCCCCTCCCTGTTTTTATATTATTTTTGTTTCCCTTCCCTTATGTTCATCTGTTTTGTCTCTTAAAGTCCTCATATGAGTGAAGTCATATGGTATTTGTCTTTCTCTGACTAATTTCACTTAGCATAATACCCTCCAGTTCCATCCACGTAGTTGCAAATGGCAAGATTTCATTACTTTTGATTGCCATTAAGTGTTTTTGTTTGAGAGAGAGAATGAGAGAGCAAGAGTGTGTGTGTGTGGGGGGGTGGGGGGGGGTGGTGGGCAGAGAATCTGAAGCAGGCTCTGTTGCTGACAGCAGTGAGCCTGATGTGGGGTGTGAACCCATGAACTGTGAGATTATGACCTGAGCTGAGGTTGGACGTTTAACTGACTGAGCCACTCAGGTGCCCCAGATTTAAACCAGCTTTTAAGTCTGTCTTCTTTCTCACAGAGTTAATGGTCTGTGACCCGCTCCAAATATGCCCAGCATCTGGTGGGCAGTGGGCTCTCCGTGATGGGGAGTGGGCCAGGGGGACATGCCCCTTCTCCTCCTGTCACGCTTGCTTCTCTTTCCAACTCCTTGTAGATTAGCTTTGTAGGGTTTCTGTGACAAATTACCACCAAACAACAGAAATTCTTCTGCCACAGGCCTGCAGATCGGAACACCACACTCAGGGTATCTGCGAGACCAAGCTCTCTCTGAAGGATCTAGGGAAATAGGACCCTTCCTGCCTCCTCCAGCTTCTGCTGGCTCCTACTGTCGTTGGCTTGTGGCCACATCACTCCAGCCTCTGCCTCGGCCCTTACATGGCCTTTCCCTCTGTGCTTTGCGTCCTTTCTCTCACAAGGATGCCAGTCATTGGATTTAGGGCCCACCCTAAATTTAAAATGATCTCACCTGGAGATCCTTAATTACACCTGCAAAGATCCTGTTTACAAATAGGGTCACATTCACAGGTGCCAGGCGTTAGGGCTTGGACATGGCTTTTTCGGGGATGGGGGGATTGGCAGGTCAGAACCCAATACAATTCAACCCAATTAACCACCTTTAAGAAGGTCCTCCCCCAGCTCAGGCTCTACATTTCCTTTCTATGCGATGTCTTCTGCAACAGCCCTGGCCCCCTGCCCTGTCCCCCCACTGTGCCCTCCTGCCACCCACATCGTGCTCCCGGTTGTTAAGTACTGTCAGACACCCCGAGCTTGGAGCCAAAGACCCGCCCGGCCCGTGTGCCGTGCACCCAGGCCTCCTCATAATACGATCCTTGTGAGGGTCCTTTGTCTCATTCTTTGTGGGCAGTAGAGGTCTCTGAATCCCGAAGGACAGTCTCCCCAGCCCAGGCTGCCTTGTGTGGTGGTGGTCGGGCCTGGGTGAGAACAGCAAGGATGCCCCCCCACCTCTCCCCTGTCCTGGCCTGCCCCCTGCAGTCATTTTCCCAAAGATGGAAAACAGGAGCCTCTGTGTCAGGCTTGGGTGAGGGGCCTTGAAGGGGACTCTCCCAGGAAACCTGGTGCCTTCAGGAAGAGGGAGAGAAATTACCCATAAGCCTCCTGTCACAGGAAGTCCCTTTCTCTCGCGGTTTGTGCAGCTCCAGGCAGGGCAGCCTCCAGGGTTCTCCTGGGACTGGCCCTCCCTCTTCACTGGTGTTGAGGGGTGGTGGTGCCTGTGGTCCTGACCGTCTCCACGGTCTCCTCCCTTCCAGGACGTGGAGGTCAGCCCCAAGGTGGAAGCAGTGGTGTCGCTCCTGAGCACCCCCAGGTTGAGCCTGAAGCTGGTACGACCCAAAGCCCTGCTGGACAACTGCTTCCGGGTCATGGAACTGCTCTACTGCTCTTGCTGTAAGGAGCTCTGAGTGGAGGGGGTTGGGGGCAGGACGCCGGGTTCCAAGCCCAGGTCGTGGAGCAGAGCCAGGACCCTCCCGAGCACGCCTTCCACTCCCCAGGGCTGTAGGTCATTTCTGAAAGCCAGGATGGGCCCTGGGGCCAAGAACAATGAGGCTTGGTCTGGAGACGAGGTAGGTGTTGACCACTCCTGTGGTCTTTTTTTTTTTTTTTTTTCCCCCTGCCTCCTGCAGGTAAACAAAGTTCCGTCCTAAATTGGCAGGACTGTGAGGTGCCGAGCCCTCAGCCCCACAGCCCGGAGCCCTCATCGCAGTGTGTAGCTGCCCCGCTGTACCCTCTGCCCCAGCAGCCCCCCATCTCCCTGCCCCGCTCCCCAGGACCCAAGACTGGACCCCCGGCTCAGTGAGGCGGCTGAGGGCACAGGGCAGAGGCCTCCTGCCCCACCTGGCCTGTGTGGTGACCTGTGTGGGGCAGCTGGAGGTGCTCCCGCAGGAGTTTGGTGGAGTCTGAGACTTGTCGGGGGGGGGTGGGGTGGGGGGAACCCCCAAGACAGTGTTTTTCCCTTGAGGGAGATTCTGTGCCTGAGAAGGGCTCAGCTTCCTGCATTCTGTACCTCACAGTCTCACCTGGAGCAGCCGGGGTCCAGAGCCCCCTGAAGGTGGACAGAGCTTGTCCCCTCCCTGCACCACCTGGGTTGCCTCGCTTGCCTGCAGGTGGTGCCCGGCGTGTCCTGAGGCCTGCAGAGGCAAGACTTGTGCCAGGTTGGGGGGTGGGCGGGCATGGGGAAGGGGCAGAGCCAGACACCACATCTTGCCACAGTGGATGCTCTTCCAGTCCCTCTTACATTTTCTATTAAACACTTGCTTGTTTTGTTTGGGTTTGGTTTAGTTTGCATCTGCAAAGGTGAACCCCAAGTGCAGGAGGCAGGAGAGGTAGGCTTGTCTGGTCCTGGGGCCTGGGTCTGGAGATTTGGATTTGGGATGGATGAAGCCTTAGCCTGGGGGCCTGGAAATGGTGTTTGAGGGAGGGAGTTTCTTACAGACCTGCCTGAGTCTCCATGAGACCGGTGGGGCAGAGGGTGTCAGGCTGATCCTTCTCAGTGTCTCCTGGCCACCCTCGCTGGCTTCATTGGGCTGTCCCAAGACAGCCACCTGCAGAGACAGAGTGGAGGTATTCAAAGGCATAGGTCCTGATACAGGACCTGGCCACTCCTGCCCCTCAGCCGGGATCTGGGATGGGAAAGGGCAGGGTGCCAGCGCTGCGCAGGGGCAGGTGAACAGGGTGGAGGAAGCCAGGCGGAGGCAGGGGTGTTAATTACAGTACAACTTTATTAATACTGGAATCTTCACAGTGCATTTGTTACTTGTAGCAGTGACTATTTAAATCGAGGGGGGGGGGGAGGGGGCAGGGAGGAGAGGATAATTTATCCAGAAACGGACAGAAAGAAAAGAAACAAAATGGTTCAGATGGGATGGGGGTGGGGTGGGGAGAGGTGGAGGGAAGAAAGGGTGAGTAGGAACCAGGAGGGGAGACTTGGGTGGGGAAATAAATTAAAAAAAGGAACAAGTTAACAACAGCACCAGAAAAGTTACTTCAGTCAAAAGACGCTTTTGAAAAGAATATTTCTCTGTACAAAATGAAAAAAAAATGAACGTAAAGAAGTCCCCCAAACCGAAGTTTGTGATGTGGGATGGCTGGCTCGGATCCCAAGGGGGTGGGCCTAAGAGGTGGTCACTAAATGGGAGAGAGGTGGTCAGGGGGATGGGGGAGTTATGTACAGCCCTGGGGTGGCTTGGAGGAGAGGGGGCACGAGTCTGGGAGGGTGGCTGTGCTATGCCCACCCCCTCCTTGGGCCTCCCAAGCCACCCCCCACCCCACCACTCCTTACCCTGCTCACATCACACATCCTGCATCTCACTCCCTCAGCCCACTTGGGTACACCCCTCCCTGGGGCTTCCCAAACAGGCCACCTGCTCTCCCGGCCTCTTCGGGCCCTCCCTTACCTGGACTCTCTCCAGGTGCCCACACTTGGGCTCTCGGGTTGGCCTGAGCATTCAGCGAGGCTGTTCTCAGACCTAGCGACTTACAGATACCATTCTCCGTCTCCCCTTGGGGAGCCTGGGGGGCTCCATCCACTCGGGGGCATCCTTGGTTCCTCAGAGCTGCCTGGCTGCCTTGCTTGGACCCCAGTTCCCTGCAGAACTGCCAGGAGCTCCAGCCTGGCGCTGAGACTCAGACCCAACCCCATCCCACCCCGACCAGGAAAAGCCTGCTCTCCTGACTGGGAGGCCCCTGCCTTGTGGTCCCGCTGCCCTGTGAGCTTGGCTGCTCTCTCTGCTGGCCTGCGGGACAACAGGAAGCCCTCTGCTCGCCCCAGACGCACCTGCTTCTACCTGCTTAGAGCTGGCATGCCTCGGTATGTGGAGGGGAGGGCACCCCCACCCGCACCTAGCGTGGACTGGACTCCAGGGTGGGGGGTACTGCACCGGGATGGCATCTCCTCTGGCAACAGAGAGTCAAAGCCAATCTCCCTGGACCGCCCCTGCTCCCATCTAAGCAGACGTACTAGAGGCCCCACCCTGGCCCTCTCCAACCTTATTTTGGCTTTGCTCCAGAATCTGGAGAAAAAAAAACAGCTGCCCCCTGGCTTTGGGGAAGCCAATTAGGCCCTCCTTCTCCTGCCGTGGGCCCTCCAGGCCACTGCGAGGACCCCTGTCCCTCAGGCACTCTCGGACACCCTGTACCATCCACCCTGTCCCCACACACAGTCCTTGTCCAGTCAGCTCTATTTTATTATATTCATAAAATAACCCCCCACACCCTGTGCAGTTCCAGCCCCTACCCCCACAGGTGGCCAAAACCATGACCAAAGTGCCACCAGAGTTAAAGTCTCAACATGCCCAGATGAGGACCATACATCTGACCCTCAGGCCTCTGGACTTCTTCCCTGCCCCTCAACCCTGGCTGTACCTCCCAGAGGAGGGCAAGCCAGGATGGGATCTACCTCGGGGTCCACAGCCTCTTCTGTGTGGGTTCCCAAGACTCAACTTGGGGCCTGTGGCCCTTGGGCCTCCTTCCTCCACAGCAGGCTGGGCCTCCCAACTTCAGTCTGCCCCCCAACTGCCACTCTGTGGAGCTTTTCAGTCAAATCTGACACCTTAGCCGATTGGGTGCCTGGCCCCTCCACAGACAGCCCACCTCCCTGATTGAGAGGAGCTTGGGACAGGTGCAGAGAAGGAAGGAGAGGGGCCTGGTGGAGGGCTGTGGGGGCCAGCATTCAGGAGAAGCCCCAGGCACCGCCAACTGAGGGGAGAAGTGGGGTCAGGTCAGCTAAGCTGTGGCACTTCGGGCCCAGGCCAGATGTGGAAAAGGCAGGGCCTGTGGAAGAGGAAGAGGAGGGGCAGAGCAGGTGAGAAACGTATAAAACAGGCTCCACATCCAGTTCAAGGCCTGCAGGCTCGGAGCTGGCGAGCTCTGTTAAAGAAGTCACTTCCTGTTTAAATGTGGAAATCCAAGGTGAGTGTCTCTTTCCATCAAGTGGCTTTTCCTCGCGTGACTGAAACGAAAAACCAAAAGCTTGCCTGGCTCTGCTCTTCCCTTGTTGTTGCCTTCGCTCTGAGTGGCCACTGTTCACCAGCCAGGCCACCTGCCTCTCGCGGGGCCAGAGGGCGGGAGGGCAGTGCCATCACAAGATGCGGGGTGCCGACCTGTCGTTGGTGACGGTCCTGCGGAGACGAACCCCGCGCCGGATGGCCACCAGCATGTCTTCGGCCGGGGGGTCGCCGGAGGCTGCCGGGGGCGGACTGGGCGTCTCCTCTGCGGGGGTGGCGGTCAGGGCTGTAGGGAAGGGGAACTGGCCCTCGCCCAGCGCGTGGGCGCCCGCCACCAGCTCCCCGAGCTTCTCCACCAGGCTGTGCCGGTTGGCGGCCAGCTGCTGCTGCTCGTCGTCGTCCGCCAGCCCGGGGTAGCTGGCTGCCTCTGGGGCAGGGCTGGCCCAGGCCGTGTTGGGCAGGCTCAGCCTCTTCGGTGAGGCCTTGGCCAGGTCTGGTGCCAGGGGCGAGGCGGCTTCGTCGCTGTAGAAGACGCACTCCTCGCTGCCCGCCCGTGTGGGCCCTGCGTAGCCAGGGGAGTCGGGCACTGTGGGCGTCTTCACGGGGACGATGGGCGGCCGGATGGGGATGGGGCCAGCGCTGGAGAGCGCGCGGCGCACAGCGGGCTTGGTCGAGGGCGTGCGGCGGATGGTGGCCACGCCGGGGGGAGCGCCAGAGGCGCTGGGCAGCCCCGCGGTGGAGGCCGGGCGCTTGGTCTGGATCAGGCGGCGGTAATTCTGGGCGATGTTGCTGTTGCGGGGGATGGTGGAGGACTTGTCGAACTCGGCCGGGCCCTCGCCATCTGCGTCCCCATTCACCGAGTAGCAGTCGTAGTCAGAGCCTGGGGGCACGGGATGCCGTGGGCTGGGGCCTGGGGCATGTGAAGGCCTGGTGCCCCAGCCCCAGCCCCGGGGCCTACCTTGGGAGGGGATGGTGTCCTCGGAGCAGGATGGCGTGGTGGTCTGCGTGCTGTAGCCACTGGAGTACTGCAGAGAGTCCCGGCTGCTCTTCTGGTGCTCCAGGCTCAGGCCGCGGGTCAGCACCATGGCCAGGTCACTGGCTGCCGGGGACACCTCCTCACCGTGCTGGGGGTGGTAAGACTGCGGGCTGAGGCCTGGTTCCCCGCTGCCCCCCTCGGCTCGGACTCCGGGTGGCTCCCACCAGGTGGATGGAGCTGGCCCCGAGACCACCTGCCGGGCCTCCTGGCACTGACCTGGGAGTGAACGGGGGCACTGGCTGGGCTGCCAGGGGAGCTGATGCCTACCTTGGCTGCGATGGTGGCAGGGGACATGCGTGGTCTTGGTGCCTCCTCTCCGCTGGGGCCCAGGGTGCCCCCGCTGGCCAGGCCTGGCTCTGTGTCCCGGGGGTGTTCCAGTCGGTCCTTCCTCCTCTGCAGGCTGGTGCCTGAGGGCTGCTCATGGGGACCTGCTTTGGCCCAGTCCTGCAGGGCATGGCAGATGGGTCAGGGGACCCTTGGCCTCCTGTCCACGGCTGAGGGTCCTCTCACTACAGTTGAGATACAGGGTTTTCAGGCCCGTGTGGGGCCTCAGGCTCAAGATCACTGTCAAGGGCAGAGCATGGAGGGTGCCTGCCAATCCCAGGGGTAGGATGGCATGACTCAGGAAGGAAAGATGTGAGGTGTTGGGAGTGGCTGCAGGTGTGCCCAGGCGGCTTTTCCTGCAGGGAGCAGGCACTCTGCTCCCCACTCTGGTAGGCCCCGGACCCTCCCTGAGTCCCACTGCAGGCAGGGAGCACTGACCGAGGTGGGGGAGCTGCACTCGCTAACAGACTGGCAGGTTTCCGAGGCCTCCGAGGACGCAGAGCTGGAGGACTTCTGCCATGCAGAGGAGAGCAGATGGGCAGACGGGGCAGGGAGGCAAGGAGAGAAGATACCTGGTCACAGCACCGGCATGCAGCAGGACATTCGAGTTCAGCACCACACCCCGCCGCCCCTGCGAGCGTCTGCAGGCCGAGCGCACACTGTGGGCACTGACCAACCCCGTGGCCCAACCCAAGAACCATAGGTTTTGAGAATGAACGACAGGACTTGCGGCTGCTGATGGCCTGGATGTGGTGGGCAAGGGAAGGAGGAACACTAGGGGGGACAGCAGGGTTGACGGTGTCCCTGTTGTCTCAGAAGGGCAGGCGTGGGGGAAGTAGGGAGTCTAGAGTTCCATCCCGCACATGCAGAGCTGAGCTGCCTGTTAGGTATCTACGGACAGGTACAATGTCGGCAACTGCATTTACAAGTCTGGAGTTTAGGGAGAAGTCAAGGTTGGAGTCACAAATCCAACAGCCTTGAGACAGAGGAAGGTCACCTTGGCAGTGAGGACAGTTAGAGAAAAGGTTCAAGGACCTCAGGCGCACCCACATTTAGTGGCTGGCAAGAAGAGGAGGGTCCGGTGAAGGAGAGTAACAAGGAACTGCCAGAGAGGTGGTTAGAAAACCATAAGCAGACGATGTCACAGAACTCAGAAGGACCTGCCCGTGAGGAGGAAGGATGGTCAGCAGTGCTGAAGCTGCTGGGGGTCCATCAGAGGGCACAGAGGCATCGTGGACACCTCAAGGACTATTTCATAGACTGGGGGGGGGGGGGGCGCAAGTCCACTTTTGAGTGGACCGAGTGTACAGGGGAGACTGCTGCTTTGGCCGGCTGGGGGGAGTAGGTGCCATGGGAAACCCCCAACTGCAAAGAAAACACAAGAATGAAGGGGCGCCTGGGAGGCTCAGTTGGTTAAGTGTCTGACTTTGGTTCAGGTCATGATCTTGTGGTTTGTGGGTTTGAGCCCCATGTTAGGCTCTGTGCTAATAGTGCAGAGCCTGCTTGGGATTCTCTCTCCCTCTCTCAAAACAAATAAACTTAAAAAAAAAAAAAAAAAGAAAGAAGATAAAAGCAGCCAGGGTGGGCACAGGACCACGAGGGCTCCTGGGGGCACATGTGGAGTGCAGCACAGTGGTTGGGAGACTGGACAAGGGGCCAGGTGGAGAGCTCACCCTGTGATGGGGTCCATTATTACGGCACCTCTGCCCTGTCAAATTCTCCAAATCATCCTTAATTTAGATACTGGGATATTTCAGTTTGTGATGAACCAAGGTCACCAAAACAAAAGGAAACAAAGCATCACAGGTGAGGATTCAGATGAAGCAAGCAACAAATTTGGATGTTTATCAATGTAATTGTTAAAGCAAAAACCAATGGAAAAAGCACTTGGAACAGTCAGTGGAAAAATTTAGGGCTAATTCATGAACAAACACTTAAACAGGGCTAGACGAGAGCTTCCTTATCTGATAAAGGGGATCTTTAAAAATATCAATACCTTTTCCTCCGAGGATGGGAAAAAGATAAGGATGCCCAGGATCGGGATGCCTGGGTGGCTAAGTCAGTTAAGCGTCCGACTCTTGATTTTAGGTCAGGTCACTATCTCAGTTTCGTGAGAAACTGTGATGGTGCAGAGACTGCTTGAGGTTCTCTCCCTCCCTCTCTCTTTGCCCCTCCCCCTCTCTTTGCCCCTCCCCTACTCGCAATACATCTCTCTCAAAATAAACAAACTTAAAAAAAAAAAAAAAAAAAAGATGGCTACCATCACCATTTCTGTTCAACATTGGAAGCCCTAGCAGGCAGTAAGGCAAGAAAAAGCAGTAAAAAGCAAAAGGATTGGAAAGGAAGAAAACAGTGGTCATTATTTGTAAAAGACATGATTGTTTTTATAGGTAGAATATTCAAAAGAATCTATAATTATCAGACCTGATAAGTGATTTTAATATAACTTAATAAAATCAATTTACCAAAAAAAAAAAAAAAAAATCAAGTTTCTAAATATCAGCAGCCAACAAAAAAAAATCCGACAAAGCCAATATAATTTAAAACAGCATCAATAAACATCAACTACCCAAGAAAATCCAGTGAAAGATGTGCAAGATCTTTACATGCAAACTGCAAAACCTTACTGAGAAAAGGAAAAGCCAAAATAAATGGACAGATTTATGCAATCCCAGCCAAAACCCCAGGAGGTGTTGTTACTGTTTTTTTGATGGAAACTGAGAAGCTGGTATTAAGGAATATAAGGAATTACCAAGGCCAAGGTGATACTGAAGAATAACAAAGCTGGAAGACTTCTGTTACCAGATATCAAAAATGTTTATAAAGTTACAATAATGAAGACCAGTATGGTATTGTAAAAGAGCACAATTCAACCAGCAGAACAATATAAACTTCCTCGGGTGCCTGGGTGACTCAAGTTGGTTAAGTGTCCAACTTTGGCTCAGCTCATGATCTCAGTTTGTGAGTTCGAACCCCACATCAGGCTCACTGCTGTCAGCACAGAGCCAGCTTCCGATCCTGTGTCCCTCCCCTCCCTCCTTTCAAAAATAAACATTAAAAAAAATTAAAAAAAAAAAAAAAAAAAAAACCACAAACTTCCAAAACAGCTACAGGTATACAGGTAACACTGCAGTGCAGGGGGGAAAAGATGGCCTTTTCAATCAATTGCTATTTAGATATCTGTATGGAAAAAAGGACCCCCATCTCATACGCCCCCCCGTGCCCTCCCCCCCATCAATTCCTGATGAGCTGCAGATCTAAATGAAAAAGGTAAAAGAAAAAGGCTTTCAGAGGAAAATGTCTTTGTGACCTTAGAGTACACAAACATATCTCAAGATACAAAAAGCACTGGAAATTTTAAAAAATGAATACACTGGACATCCATTAAAATTAACAGTTTTACAAAGATGTAAAGGATCTGTTTGCTGAAAACCATAGAAAGCTTATGAAGGAAATTGAAGAAGACACAAAGAAATGGAAAAACATTCCATGCTCAGGGATTGGAAGAATAAATATTGTTAAAATGTCAATACTACCCAAAGCAATCTACACATTCAATGCAGCCCCAATCAAAATTGCACCAGCATTCTTCTTAAAGCTAGAACAAGCAATCCTAAAATTTGTATGGAACCACAAAAGGCACCGAATAGCCAAAATAATATTGAAGAAAATCAAAGCATCACAATCCCAGACTTTAGCCTCTACTACAAAGTTGTACTCATCAAGACAGTATGGTATTGGCACAAAAACGGACACACAGACCAATGGAATAGAATAGAGAACCCAGAATTGGACCCACAAATATATGGCCAACTAATCTTTGACAAAGCAGGAAAGAGTATCCAATGGAAAAAAGACAGTCTCTTTAGCAAATGGTGCTGGGAGAACTGGACACCCACATGCAGAAGGAAGAAACTAGACCACCTTCTTAAACCATAACACACAAAAAAACTCAAAATGGATGAAAGACCTGAATGTGAGACAGGAAAACCATCAAAACCCTAAAGGAGAAACGAGGAAACAACCCCTTTGACCTCTGCTGCAGCAATTTCTTACTTGACACATCTCCAAAGGCAAGGGAATTAAAAGCAAAAATGAAGTATTGGGACCTCATCAAGATAAAAAGCTTCTGTACTGCAAAGGAAATAACAAAACTAAAAGGCAACCCACGGAATGGGAAAAGATATTTGCAAATGACATATCGGATAAAGGGCTAGTATCCAAAATCTATAAAGAAGTTACCAAATTCCACACCTGAAAAACAAATAATCCAGTGAAGAAATGGATAGAAAGCATGAATAGACACTTTTCTAAAGAAGGCATCCAGATGGCCAACAGACACATGAAACAATGCTCAACGTCACTCCTTATCAAGGAAATACAAATCCAAGCCACACTGAGATACCACCTCACGCCAGTCAGAGTGGCTAAAATGAACAACTCAGGAAACTATGGATGCTGGCAAGGATGTGGAGAAAGGGGAACCCTTCTGCACTGTTGGTAGGAATGCAAACGGGTGTAGATGCTCTGGAAAACAGTGTGGAGGTTCCTCAAAAAATTAAAAATAGATCTACCCCGTGGCCCAGCAATAGCACTGCTAGGAATTTGCCCAAGGGATACAGGAGTGCTGATGCATAGAGGCACATGTACCCCAATGTTTATAGCAGCACTTTCAACAATAGCCAAATGAAAAGAGCCTAAATGTCCATCAACTGATGAATGGATAAAGATGTGCTTTATACAGACAATGGAATACTACTTGGCAATGAGAAAGCATGAAATCTGGCCATTTGCAGCAGCGTGGATGGAACTGGAGCATATTATGCTAAGTGAAATAAGTCAGTCAGAGAAAAAAACACATACCGTATGTTTTCACTCATATGTGGATCTGGAGAAACTTAACAGGAGACCATGAGAGAGGGGAAGGGGGAAAAAAAGTTGTAGAGAGGGAGGGAGGCAAACCATAAGAAACTCTTAAATACAGAGAACAAACTGAGAGTTGATGGGCGCTGGGGGAGAGGGGAAAGTGGGTGATGGACACTGAGGAGGACACTTACTGGGATGAGCACTGGGTGTTGTATGGAAACCAATTTGACAATAAATTATATTAAAAAAGATAAAATTAAGAATTTTAGATCATTAAAAGACCCAATTAAGAGTAAAGGCTCCGAGAAAACCCCAGATGAAGGAGTGGTGTTGTATCCATAATACATAAGGAGTTCTAGGATCAATAAGAAAAAAAAAAAAAAAAACAACTTAGTAGAAAAATGGGCAAAAATCTGAATAGGTCCTTCGTAAAAGAGGACAGCCAAGTGGCCTTCAGAAGTAGGAAATGGTGTTCAATCTCATTCCTCATTAGGGAAGGACGAATTTCAAACACAGGCGCTACCACTATACACCCCCCAGAAGGGCTTAAATGAAAAAGATGCAAAATACCAAGGGCTGGTGAGGATGAAGAACAGCAATAAACCATTGCTATGGTATTCTTGCCAGAAATGTATGACCTCCATCTAATTATGTGAAGACACAGGACACACCCAAACTGAGAGACGTTCTATAAAATAGCTGACTGGTATTCTTCAAGAGCATCAAAGACCTGAAAGAAGAAGGGCTGTAGAGGTGTTACAGACTGGAGAAGCCCCAAAAGATACAACAATTAGATGCGACACAGGGTCCTGCGCTGGATCCTGGACTCCTGGACCAGAAAAGGGATCTGAGTGAGAAAACGGGCAACATTTGGAAAAAGACCATAGGTTAGTTAATAGTATTGTGCCAGTGTTCGTTCCTGGTTTGGTAGCTACATAACAGGTTAACATTAGGGGAGCTTGGGAGGAGCAGGTGGGAACTCTGTACTTTTTTTGCAACTTTTCTACAAGACTGAAATTATTTCAAAGTAACAGTTTAGAAAAAAGCCTTAATGGAAAGGTTAAAAAGCTGTAACCTAGAGTTGAAAAGTAAATTGGAAGACAGACCTGACTAAATGATCCAGAACATCATACCTAGAGGCGGGGAGCAGGAAAATGTGATAACTGAGAGAACGATACACAGAAGGATAAATGAGAAGGTCCAGCAACACACTGAATTGGAATCTCAGAAGGAGGGAATAGAGAAATCATGGCTGAAAATTTCCAGAACACGTGAAAGACATGAATATGAAGATACAGGAATACAAACCCATCAAATGAGACTAAATAAAAACAAATCTGCAACTAAGCACAAACTGAAGAGCAAAGATCTTACAAGTGACCAGGGACGCAAAGGCGCAACAATCTGACTGATGGCAGACCTCTCAATCGACAATGGAAGCCAGGACACAGTGGAAAAATACCTTCCAAGTGGTGGAGAGACAATAACTGTCACATCAGAATTGTGTCCCTGGCAACACTTTCAAGAAAGACGACAAAAGGAAGCATGTTTACAGATTTAAAAAACCCCCGAGAATTTACCACTACGGATCTATTCTAAAAGAACTTCTAAAGGATGTGCTGTATACTTCAAAAAGAAGAAGAGTTAAGGTATAAGAACAAATGATGAACAAAGAAATGTGTAAACATATGGGTAAATCTAGACAAATACTGTATGCACAAAATAATAGTAAAGTTAAGAAAATAAATGTCATGTGGTGCCTGGCTGGCCTAGTTGGAGCGTGAGACTCTTGATCTCAGGGTTTGAAGTTTGAGCCCCACAATGGGTGTATAGATTACTTAAAAATAAAATCTTTAAAAAGGAAAAAGAAGGAGAAGGAGAAGAAAAATGTCATCTGTGAGTGTTATAAAAAAGTAGAGAATAATATATATTAGCTTATAAGTTGGGAGAACCCACTGGTGACTAAAGTTAAAATATGTACTGAAGTCTTTGAATTATTCAGGAGTTGGGGTTAAGAATGCATGGTAAAATTTCAAGATATCCTGTAAAAGAAATACAATATAACTTACAGTTTAGTAGAGGGAAACAAATGAGAGAGGGAAAAAAGTAAAGGACAAGGGAAGAGACATAAGAGGCACAGAAAAAGTAGAATGTATAAAAAGACAGGAGTCCAAATATGTCAATAATCACAATAAAGAGAAGTAGACTAAAAATGCCAAATCAAAAGATAGAGATTGTCAGACTGGATAAAAGAGAATCTAGGCATCTGTTGTTTATAAGAGACTCATCTAAAACATAAGGATATAGTGAGTTTAAAAGTAAAGAGATGGGAGGGGTGCCTCGGTGGCTCAGTCGGTTAAGCCTCCAACTCTTTTTTTTTTTTAATTTCTTTTAACATTTATTCCTTTTTGAGAAACAAAGACAGAGCATGAGTGGGGGAGGGGCAGAGAGAGAGGGAGACACAGAATCAGAAACAAGCTGCAGGCTCTGAGCTGTCAGCACAGAGCCCGATATGGGGCTTGAACCCATGAACTGCGAGATCGTGACCTGAGCCGAAGTCGGACGCTCAACCAACTGAGCCACCCAGGTGCCCCAAGCCTCCAACTCTTGATTTCAACTTGGGTCCTGATCTCACAGTTCCTGGGATCCAGCCCCACAGGGGGCTCTGCACTGACAGCATGGAGCCTACTTGGGATTCTCTCTCTCCGTCTCTCTCTCTCTGCCCCTCCCCTGCTCTCTTTCTCTCTCTCTTGTGAAATAAACAAACATTAAAAAAATAAAACAGTTGGGAAATGGTAATATAAATCTTGAACAGGATAAAGTTGAGATAGCTGTAGTAATATCAAACGAAACAGGCTTTTAGAAAGCATTGTAAGGAACAGAGGATCATCATGTTAGAAGATTGAATTCACTATGAAGACTTAATATTTTAAACTTGCCTGCACCTAATAAAACAGTCTCAAAATATGTACAGCAAACATGGATGGAACTATATGGGAGAAATTAACAAATCTAAAATTTTTCAGTTATAAATAGGTGAAGCTGATAGGAGTGAATGAGAAATAGGTAGAATTGGTCAGTGCAGACAACCTTAAATTACCTCGTGAAGGAAGCTAGGTGACTGGAGGATAACACGGAAGGAAGGGAGGGCTTTTAAGATGCGTGATACTAAGAGTGCCTGGGTGGTTCAGCCGGTTAAACGTCTGACTTCATTCAGCTCAGGTCATGATCTTGGGGTTCATGAGTTCGAGCCCTCCATCGGGCTCTGTGCTGACAGCTCAGAGCCTAGAGCCTGCTTTGGATTCTGTGCCTCCCTCTCTCTCTGCCCTTCCCCACTTGTACTCTGTCTCTCTCTCAAAAATAAATAAAATGTTAAAAAAATTTAGAATGCGTGATACTGGAGTTCTTTTGTGTACTGACGGGAATGAGCCCGCAGGGGAGAGACTGGAAGTATAATAGGGACATCTTTGAGCAAAAAAACCAGCAAAACATAAAATGCTCAGTCCAAATGGGGGCACTAGCCTTGATGGGGGAGGAATAGCAGACTGTATCCAAATGTAGTCACTCCTGATACCCTGAGGATAGCCCCCTGGGCAGGTGGCCTGACCTCCCTTTGTTTTCTACTGTGGCCCCTGTGTTTGCCCATCTCACTGAGGCTGTAAGGATCTGAGCCTTCATCTGAGGAGATTCGTGGACCAATCTCTGGGTTCAGAGTGAGTTGGCCCAAGTGTGCAGAAGCAGGAGGATGTCCTGGGGCTCCTGGGGATGCCTCCTAGGACCAGCCACCTTGTCACAATAAGCCTAATGCAGGGGGGGAGGGTCACAAGTGATCAGAGCTGCTAAGCTGCCCCCTTGGGGTCCCATGGCTGGGAGAAGGCGGTAGGTAAGGAATCAGGAAATGAGGAGGTAGTGGGGCCACAAAGCCCCTTGCTGACATGGCTGTGGCAGATGCTGACTGCTCTAAGACCTTCCCCACCTCTCCTTAGCCAGGTTGGTCCCCAGTGAGGTGGTCCTGGGGACCTCCCGGCCAGTCTCAAAAGCTGTAGGCCCTGCAGACACCCTCTCACCTGGCTGGTGATGTCTGAAGGCATGGGTGAGGGGGGCTTGGAGTAGGTGGCATCCTGGGAGACGAAGCCAGAGTCGTGGGAGGAGACGCTGGAGAGTCGGGCGGTGGTGGCGGCTGGCTGTGCCAGGCTGCGGTAGCGACAGGTGGAACTGGGTGAGTATGTTTGGGCACCCCCAGGCCATGGGGCTCCGCCACCCTTGGCACTGCTACTGCTGCTGGGGGCACTGGGGGAGTGAGGGAAGGGGTACGGCAGCCAGACGGGGAGACAAAGGTGTGTGTGGAGGGGAGGGTGACAGACGAGGGTGGAGGAGAGAGGTGAGGGGCAAAGGAAGGAAAAAACAATGTCAGACTACAACTCCTTAGACCCAGGTGCCACAGAAGAGCTGGATTCTGGGACAGGGCAGGGCCTGGGCAGGGGATGGCACACCAGAGCTGGCCCAGTGCCTGCCCCCAGAGCACCCCAATGCTCCAGGGCGTGCCCAGGGCCGAGCAGTCTCTTTGCCTCCTACTCTGCCTTTAAGAACAGCAGACCTTGGGTTGGTGATGGAGAAACTGAGTCACTAAACATCAACCTCGTCCCACTTAGGCTGGAACCTGACACAAGTCTGATCATTTCCGGACTGCCTCGTCAAAGTCTGGTATTTGCCATCCAATCCTAACTGGATGTCTAGCATGCGGTGACGGTCCGTGTGGATTCTGGAGCCACCATTGTCCTCACTCCCTTCGCCCCCTGGAGGGTGTCCAGCCCTCTGCAGCTCATATCCCCTGTGCAACCATTTCACTCTCGGGTAATGTTCCTGGCAGTTGAAGGCTGCCTTCTTTCTGAGCCTGACCCTGAAGCTCCTCAGCTCGTACCCTTGGTCATGGGTGTCCTCTGCAATCAACCCTCCCTGCTGTGACGGCCACCCGCCTGGGGTCCAGCAAACCCAGACCCTCCTCCCTATACAGGAGCTGCCGATAGCTGTGCTTGGCTTACTTCTCATGCCCAGGTGCTCAGCCAGAGGTGATTCTGGGGAAAGGGAGCCTGGCGCAGAGGGGCCTCCCCTCACCAATAAGTCACTGTGTGCTCACTGCCCTCACACCTGCAGAACCTTGAATCTTAAATGTCTCCTCCAAGTCCTGCCCTGGGGACAGCCCTGGAGGCATCCCTGATCCTGAGCCTGCATGGTGACTGAGTGAGACTTCAGGGGCCAGCACGGGCACAGGTTGCATCCAGGAAGCAGCCAGGTTAGAGTGTCCCTTACCTTGTGGCCTCAGCACACCTTGCCAGAAGACTCTGTGCCCCTCCCTGGTCTTAGGTTCTTATTACTATCCTCCCACCCCCACTGACTCTGCTGGGCCGGGCAGAGCCTAGTAGTGAAATTATGGGACTCTGTGCCTCAGTTTCCCCTTCTGTGAAATGGAGACAACACCACACCTGATACGGTGGTGTTAGGATTCAATGAAGAAAATGCACAAAGCGTTTAGCATGGCAACTGGCACATAGTTATTGCTCTGTAAACGAAACTGCTCCTGCCCCCTGCTTCCTGCTAGCACATGCCTGTACTGGCAGCAGTCTCGAGATACGGGTCCATTTGTCCTCTACGCTCACAAATTCCTTGGTGACGCAGTCGGGTGAATTCTGAGGCCCTGAAGCGATTTCTGATTTGCTGAGAGCTTACCCATTCCCTCTTGGGGTGTCCCTGCCCCTCTGTTCCCGTCAGTCCCGCACTGACCTGCACATGCTGGACTTGCGAGAGCCGGAGCCGCTGGGCGATGATGGGGGGGTCTGGTACGACCAGCTATAGTCAGAGCCTTTCAGGTCTTTGATCACCTGGACAGGGACATGGATGCAGGTCACTGGAGGCAGCCCAGCCCGTTTTCTGGAGGACCCCCAGAGGGCTGGTAGCCCCTACCCACCCCCCGCCCCCGTCCTCCCTATTGAGAGCCAAGCCCCAGCAGGAGACCCCCAGGGGAGTCTGAAAGCAGGACTGCCAGATGGCGGAGTGGAGGGGACATCAAGGGAGACTGCCCTCTCTGCTTCCCAGGGATGCTGTCCCCAGAACTCACTGGCAGAGGAGCCAAGAGAGTGACCATGAGGGACACCATGGGGTTTAAGTCCTGGCTCTGCCGTGCCCCTTGGGCAAGTTCCTGGAACCTCACTGAGCCTGTTTCCTCCCGTGAGGTGCCCCCAATGGTTCTTGTCTTACAGCGCATCGGGGTGATTCAACGAGACGGCCGGGGAAAGTGGCGGGCACACAGCGCCCAGTGAGCAACACCACAGGCCTGTCAGATGGGACTGATCCTGGTGCAGGGGGAGCGCTGTGGGGAGCTGAGCAGGGTGGCCCGCATGGGCAGGTGTGCCTGTTTGTGTGCCTGGGAAGGTACTGGGTCCTGGGTGTGGACGGAGGTAGGAGTCACCAGGTCTGGCCTGCTCAGGTGGAGCCTGTGGGCAGACACAGGGCCAGGCCCCACGGGACTTCCACCCGTCTGCTCTCAGACTGAGGCCTCCACTGGGTCCTGGGCACACCATCCCTCTCCTGAACAGGTGCTCCCGGTTGTCCCACCATGCATGGTGGGACCTGTCTGGTTCTCTGTCCCCTTTTTTCCTCTACTGTCTCCAACTAATGGCAGGCCATCCCTTCCCTGCCCCCCAGTCCCATGGCTGGCCGAACCTGCTCACTGGCGGGCGGCAGCTTGTGGGGCTCCGCAGTCAGCACCACCAGGTCGTCGATGATGCCCTGCAGGTGGGTGATCTCTCCCAGCATGGTCAGCTCGCCATTCTGAGGAAGCAGCGGGTCAGACCCTCTGGCCCTGCCCCTGCCCCCCACAATGAGCCTCCTCTGGCATTTCCTCTCTCATCCAGTGCTGCTTGGGTCTGAGGCAGCCTGGGCCTGGACACCCAGGGGTTGGTGTGACCATACGTCCAGACCAAATTAGTGCAACACGAGCTACGAGCTATGTCTTTGGGCTACGAGCATGTGGCTCTGAGGGTACCCAGCCAGGCATCACTGAGAACTGGCTTTTCTCAGGGGTCAAGTGGTCCACCACAGGCATGGCCCAACCTGCGGGGGCCTCCGAGTCACCCCTAAGGACTCCCACCAATGGCTCCCACATCTTGCTTCTTGGGATTTCCTGAGATTCCTGGAAACTCTTCAGCTAGCCCCATTGTGGGGATGCTCAAACACCTCTCTGAGGGACCCACCACCACAGGCTGCAGGAAAGTGATGAAGGTACAGAAACGGCCGCGCTCCTCGATCAGGGCCCGGCGCACCGCCTGCTTCTCTGTCTCCTCCAGCAGCAGGTACATGTCGTTGACGTCCTGCAGGGCACTGTCCAGCTGGGGCTGCAGATCTCCTTTCCCTGGAGGGGTTGGGAGGAGAGGCCGCGCTGGGGACGCCGGCCCGGCTCGCTGTGTGCATGGCTCAGGCCCCGTGGTGGTGTCCCCGGTGTGGGGCTGGGCCCTGCCACGGGGGCCAGGGGACCAGGGAGGGCAGCCGGGACTCTAGGGCTTGTGCAGGGGTGGGTCCCAGAGCAGGCAGAGTGGACAGACACGGACACAGCAAAGACACCAAAGCTGCAAAGCCACCCAGGACCTGGAGCGGGCAGAGCTCAGGTGAGCCCAGCGGAGGCCTCCACAGCTGAGACTTCCAACCCCTTGGTTGGACAGCCTCACTGCCCTTGGGCCGGCACCACCTCACCTCACCTCACCGGGAGAGGGTGGAAGCAGGACAAAGTAGAGCCCGGGACTCAGCTGTAGGCCAGGCCACTGAAGGGTGTGGGGGGAGGGGGGTGGGGTAGGGGTGGGGGGGTAAGGAGAGCTAGGGGCTGGGCCCTGGGGGAAGGGAAGGGGGTCATTTCAGTATGGGCTCCCACTCAGCTCAGGGAGCGATGCACAAGGACAACAACGGCAACACAAAGAAGCAGCGAGAAAGACAGAGAGAGGCAAGAGGATGATGTAGAGATGGTGAGTCAGGAAGTGAGAAGGCAACAGGTGACCGGGCGGGCCTGGGGGAAGTGGGGCAGCCAGGGCCTGTGCCCCCCACCCTGCCCGGCCCAACCCCTCTTGGCCTGGCAGACTGACCCAGCAGTGGCCTGGGACTCATCCCTGGCCAGGGGCCCCCAGGGCCCCAGGGGGACTATGCCCCAGGCCCCTCCCTCGATGGACCGACCGCTTTCCTCGCTCCTCCTTGGCCTGGAGAGACTCCTTCCAATGGCCCTGAGCTGGGGGAGACAGACAAATGGGACAAGGACGGGAGGAGCGGCTGGAGGGAGGGACATTTGACTTACCAAGTAGCTCTACAGGAAGGATGTGGGAGGAGGAGAGGAGGAGAGACAGAGAAAGAAAGAATGTGTGAAAGACAGCCGGATGGATAGAGCCGCTCCTGGGGCAGGGGTGTGGGGTGCCTGGGCCTATTGGGCCTCCTGCTGCCTCCCTGAAAGGGGAAGGCCTGGTGGACCAGGTCTGGGGTGCAGGGAGGCTCCCTCGGTCCCACCCAGCAGGTTGGAGGATCCTGTGTCCAGGATAGGGCCCCTCCGGCCAGTATGACTCCCTGGGGTACTCCATAGGGTATGGGGGTATACCAAGCGGGGCCCCCCGCAGGGCTATGCTTCCATGGGCAGCCGTGGGCTCTACCTTTGCGCGCTTTCTTCTGCAGCTTCAGCGTGTCTGAAGACTTCTTCTTGATCTCGTGCCGGGCTCGTTTGTATTCTGTGCAGGGGATGAGAAAGGAATGCTGTCATGTGGGGCTCCGCACGATGGGGACAGGAGTCCCCAGCCCCAGCCCCGGGCCCACCTTTCGCGTGGTCCTTGTCCAGCTGGTTGGCTGACTTCTTCCAGTCCTCGATGCGCTCCTGCAGCGGGTTGATGAGGCTCTCCAGCAGCGCGCTGTGGGTGGGGTGTGAGGGTCAGGGCCACCAGGGGACGGTCTCACTGCGTACCCACTCCCGCCCACCCGCGGCGCCCACTCACTTGGTGAATTGCCGCAGCTTGGTCTCGATGCTGCGGTGGCGCATGCACATGCGCGTGAGCGCTGAGCCAATGTCCCGTGTGGCCCCTGGCGAGGCAAGCGGGCAGCGTGGGAAGGGGCCCGCCGGGTCTTCTGCAGTCCCAGCCTCGGCCACGAGGTGGCGCGCCGGCCCACGAAGGCCGCGCTCGCAACCCGCGCCCCGCCCCCAGCACCAATCGGTCCCGCGATGGACGGATCCGTGCGGGGAGGGGGGGGGGGGGATTTGAGCGGTCCTCAGTATTTGCCGCGACTCTCCTCTCTGCGGGACCAAGGCCCTGCCCGTCCCGGCGGTGCCCGCCTGCTGCAGCTGCGGGTGTTCTGGTGGTCAGGCCAGCGCTAGAGGCTGTGCAAAGGGCCTGCCCAAATCCCCTCCAGCCCTCCCGGAATCTCCTCCAGGTGCCAGAGGCAGGCGTGAGAGTGCAAGGGCCCGCGCGACCTTATTTCTCACCACCTGAAAGTGAGAACTACTTGAACTAGAAGGCAGAAGAGACGCCAAAGCCAACGGGGAGTGCTTGCCTGCCCCCGTGTGCTCTAAGACAGGCAGATGAGGGGGTGAGACGCCATAATCAGACTCACTGTTACAGAAGGCTGGACAACTGTGGTCGAGCTGGCGGCCCATAGCAAGAACAGAAGCCCCCCTGCCCGCCCCCGTGTCATCCCTGTCACCGTTCTCCCACTCTTGCTTGTATGCCGCTAGTGATAAGAGGCTCACTCTCTACACAACCAGCCCATTTCATTAGGGAACGGAATTTAAGGTCCCACCTCTGGGCTGGGTGTCCTCTCCCTCACTCATCCTCCACTCAGCCTTTCCCAACCTGGGGCAAACCCAACCTCCAGCCACACCCCCTCCCCACCTCGGGTGTTGGTGGCCATGTCGGCCACTTTCTGAAAGGCATCCAAGAAGGCCACAGCAGCCAGCACAGTGGTCCTGGGGAGACAGAGAGTGGGATGTTCTGTGGGTGAGGTGTCCTCTCCGCTGCCCATCCCCTCCCCAGCTGGGGCACCCTCAGCAGCCTCACCTCAGCTGGGAATGCAGCTTGGTGGCCTTGGAGTTGAAGTCTTCCCAGATGGGATAGGAGCTCTGCCGGGGAGATGGGAGAGGAAATCAGACACCATGGATAGGCTCCCCACACGCCTCCATCCAGACTCTTGGCAGTTTCTGAGAGAGTGGCCCCGCCCCATGGAGAGGGAGGCCGCTGGCCCCTCTGGGATGACAGAAGACCAAGGTCAGAGCCATGGGACATGAGGAAGGCCTGGCCCTGGGAACAGGTGTTTTTGGTCATTCCTCCCTCCCTGTCAGGAAGTCTGGCCTAATGTCTACAGCGGCCACCGTTTTGGCCCACATCCTCCCTCAGGGGAGACGGAAACAGAAATGGCAGGTCCTGTACCCTCTGGGCTCCCCTGGGTTCTGGCAGGGATTCTGGGCTAAGCAGCATGAGGGGCACTGTGTCCCTCTGGACACAGGTGACGTAGTCCACATGACACGAGGGCAGGGCTCAGGCATGCCAGGTCTCAACTGGGGGCCCCCACCCTGTGCTCCGGAAGCTGCTACCGGCCAGGCCACCCATCCATCCCAGGCTAGCAGCAGTGATTCCCAGGTCCAGGGAGGCTGTGACTGCTGCAGGGCCCAGCCAGCCCGCCCGGGACAGCCAGGCCCCAGGCTGAATGGGGCCTTGTGTGGCCAACAGAGCCACCTTTCTCCACCCCCGGCTCCCCTCCCCTCCTGGGGACACAGTGTGGCCTTTATCCCAGCCTGGCCCAAAGCTCTGAGTTGGGAGGGGGTTTCCCAGTAGGGAGGCTGGACTCTTGGCGACCAAGTTGTCCAGTCTGATCAAGGGGCTTTTCTGGCTAATGGGCCTTCCCATGGCTGTTGGGTCCTGGAGAAACCTCAGCCGTGGCCTGATGGCCTTGTGGAGGTCCTGATGCTTGAAGGGGAGCCCAAGGCCAGCAAAGCACCAGCCCCCAAGGGCCTCTAACCCTCCTTTCCATGTAGGATGAGGTGCTGGGGAAATAAGGAAGGCAGAGACCCCAACCCTCAAGGCTTCAGAAGGAGGCTCTGCCAGACTGGAACCCAGGGGCAGGTTCGAGATAGCTTCTCTAGCTGAGGACAGCCTGCAGGGGTGGAAAGGAAACACAGCAGCTTCTGACAACCTTAGAAATTCCCTCCCTGCCCAGCCCAGCCCCGCCAGTGCCCAGGGAAAGCAAATATTTGAGAAGTTCACACAGGCTGGAGAGGAACGTGGGTGCAGTTCAGGGTAAAGGAGCCTGGTAGGTTGCCCCTGGAAATCCCAAGGAGCTGACCCTCCCCTTGGCACCCTCAGGAGTCTTCTGAGGGGTGGCAGCCTCACACCACCTCGGCACTCCAGCCCCGAAGCCCTGCTAAGACCTCCAGGGAGAGGAGACAATGCTGAGGGGACAGGGATCCAGAAACAGTCGTCCTGACCTCCAGGAAACCTTCTCAGCTCCTCAGCAGCCTTGGAGCACAAGGGACTGGGAGAAGCTGGGGACAGACAAGTTCCTACCCCATTCAAGTCCTTAGGCTGGGGCCCGTCACTCCAGCCTCCAGCCGGTCAGGCTCACTGCATCCCAGACCGTCACACCCGCAGCTCTCCCAGTGCAGCGGGGACAAGACAGGACTTGGGGGAGGCCGGGCCCGGCTCCTCCTCAGCAGAGGGACCTGAGCACCTTGGTCTCTGAGGACCGAAGCAGCCAGTGTCCCTGGGGAGAGTCCTCAGTCTTCACCTGGGCCCCTGCCCTCACCTTGGCTGTGCCGTGGCTGTCGGGCTCTAAGACTCTGGGTCACTACCACTAGTGACAGCGACTGCCACTGCTCGTCAAGTGGCTGTGGTAGGCCGCGCACCCCGCGAAGACCTTTTCATTGTGTGGTCGCGTCGGATCGGGTATTTCACAGGGCAGTCCTGTGAAATAAATCCGGCTGTCGCCCCCACTCTATCGTTCAGGAAGCTGAGACTCAGAAAGATGAACTGACTTGCTAAAAGCCACCAAGTGGGAGGGGCAAGATCTGATCCCACGTCTGACGAGTCACTCCACCGACTTCCAGGGGTACAGAGAGATGAACATCCGGGCAGCAAGGGTGGGAGGCGATGGGAACTGCAGGGACGGGAGAAACGCCCTTTCTGTCCCCAGTGCAGTGGGCTGTGCTGGAGGGGAGAGGTCACATGCTCACCACTGGAGGTGCTCAAGTGGACCGGACAAGACTGACGCAGAGGCCGCAGGACTCCCGGCCCTCGGAGACTCTGTCTCTGACCTGGTGGTGGTTTTAGTCCCGACACGGGCTGTCTGGGTGAGCGACCCATGCTGTGATCCCTGAGAGAGGGCTTTTTGGGTGACCCCGGGCTAGGGCCCCTCTCTGAGCCTCAGTTTCCTCACCTGTCAAATCGGGGGCGGGGAACCGCACCAGGGGTCAGTGTGGAGACTCACGGAGGCAGGGAAAAGGAAACGCACAGCACAGCGCCCAGTATACAGTAAGCGCTCAGTTAATGCTGGCTAAAAAACAGGGGATGCGTGACCCCTGCCTCTCTGAGAGAAGCCCCTCCCACCCAGCGGGGCTGACGTCCAGGACACACTCCCCACTCTTGAGAGGACAGGCCTAGTTTATGGCCCCATTTTCTGGATGGGTCAGTGCTGAGTGGAGGCCACCTTCACTCATGTGGAAGGTGTTTCACCCGCCCGGTCCTGCCATCTCGGGCAAGTCCCTGCCCCTCTCTGGGCTTTGGTGGGCGGCATGGCATCCAAGAGGCATCAGAGTGGTTAAATGAGGCACAGAAGGCAGGGGAAGCTCCCGAGGGCCCCTCTCCAACCCTCAGCTGTGCCCTCCTCCCGGCCCTCAGGCTCCAGGTGCAGCTTGAGGAGGCTTCACTCCCCGCTATGCTGCCACCCCCAGCCAGAGCGTGCGCTTACAAGGGGCTGTCCTGGGGCTCGTGGACATGCCGTGGACAGGCCTCGGGGGCAAGTTCAATCTCCTCAAGTCAGCCGCCTTCCTCTATGGAAGCCCCTGCTGCTTCTGTGGCTCAGATCACCGAGGGAAATGGCCAGAAATTGTGCCCCCCACCCCCTCCCGCCCCATGCAATCCAGGGGATGGACCTCCAGGTGACCCAGTCCCCTGCTCTGTCCCTGGCCTGAACACATGCACGTGTCATAGGTGAGTATCAGTACTTGACATCACCCCAGGTGAAACCTTTCCCAGTTCGCCTCCACAAGTCAGAGAATCCTGCCTGCAATCTGCTGTAGTCTGATCCCAAAGTCCCTTGCAAATTGCCTGGAAAGGGAGGGAGAGTCCTGCCCCTCTTCTCTGAGCAGAGAAGCTGCTGCTCTCTGCAGTGTTACGGGGAGGCTGCCAGCGGGAGGAGGGTGTGGGAAGGTCCCATTCTCTGCCAGCCCTGGGAGTAGCTGGGGGGAGGGTGGTCCGGGCTGCCTGGTCCCAGGAAGGGATCCCAGTGCCAGGCCTGTGACGTCCACAGCACAGGAGGGCCTGCCGAGGGCAGTGAGGCCAGAACTTCTGAGGGCTGGCAGAGGGGCTCACGGGTAGAGTTGCAAAGGATGGAGGTCTCGGGGGAGCACCCTATGGTGGGGGGTGGGGGACGCCTATATGCTGCCAGCCCTGTGGTCCAAGGTGAGGATGGCCTCAGGCCTCTTCTGAGGGCTGGGGCTGCTCCCCTGGCAGCACTGGGAGCCTCTGGTGGAAGGGCCCGCCTGGGCACTGTGGGGCTAGCTACACCCGTGTGTGGTATGGCCTCCTGGGCCTGTGAGGTCACCGTGGGATTCTGTTGTGTACTTGGGAGTGTGCGATAGGCTTCAAAGGTGGGGGCTCTCAGGTGGGGGCTCTGAGGAGTTCACGTGAAGAGCCCAGTGCTCTCCCCCGCCCCACAATCCTGCCTCAGAGGAGAAGCGTACTAGTGTTGTTCCTCTACCCCCCCCCCCCCCCCCCCCCGTGGCCTCCCACCGCCATCCTGTCACTGGAGCTCGAACCCCTCTCTGCCTAGTCAGTCTGGGCCAGGCCTGCTAAACCCTGGCCTCTCTGGGCAAAGGATCTCTCTTGCTCCGCGGATCAACAGAGAGGGGTGAGGTCAGGGAGAGTCGGACAGTCTCCTTAATGACCTTGAGCCATTCCCAGGCCTCAGTTTCCCCACCTAGCGAGCTAATGGTGGGCCAAGAGTTGGTGGCTGGCTCCTGTCTGGTATTGGCCAATCAAAGGCTGGGGGGTGGGGACCGGTGCTGAAGGTCTGGGATGGTAGTAGGCTCCCCCTTGGGGTTGCTCCAGAAACCCGAACCCTCTTCCTTTTTCCCCCCCAAGGTGAGGACAGAGGCCTAGGGATGCAGAGACAGTCAGCTTGGAGACCTTGGAGTCCTGCAGCTTCCTAGGGCCTGTTGCAGGAGATCTGGGGGTTGGGGGTGGGGGTGTGGGGGGGGGTGGCAGTCACAGGGTCGAGAGCGGAGACCGAGGCCGGCGGAGAAGGAGTTAATGGTTCTCCGCTTTATTATTTTTCCCTGCTTTGGCGGTGACAGCATTGTCTGGGCTCCAGGGCCGTCGGGGCGGGTGTGGGGGTGGGGGGGGGGGGCTGGGGAGGGTGCACAGTGGTGGTAGGGGGCGGAGGCCGGCGAGACCCCGGACCCATTAAATTTAAGGCCTTAGGGTCGACCCCGGAGCGAAAGCCCATTCATGATTTGGGGGTTGGGGGCGCAGAGAGCCCGCGTGTGCGCAGGCTCCGGTTGGGACCCCACGGGGGCGCTACGACCCGGGCGACCTCGGGTACAGACCAGGGGCGCCGCACGGACACCCTGACACACAAACACCCACACCCCTTCAGACGGGCGCCCCGAGACCCAGGCGCACAGCAGACGCAGGCCGGACACGTTCAGACAAGGACACACACACATCGCGGCGCGATGCCCGAATGCCCGCCGTCACTCGTCCCCAGAGGGGACCCACATCCGCACCCGCGCGCCCGCGGGGCGGCCAGCTCCGCCGTACCCCGTTACCTTCATGTCGTTGACGATGGCCTGAAAGAGCCCGCCCAGGGCGCCGCACTCCTTCTCCGCCGTCTCCATGCTCGGGCCGGGCCGGGCGGCAGCGGCGACGGCGGGCGCGGGCAGGGGAGCAGGGCGCCGGCAGCCAAGGGAGCCGGGCGCGGCGGGCGCTCGCTCCGAGGCCGGGCCGGGCCTCCGCCTCCGGGCGGCGCTCAGCGGCCGGCCGCGCGGAGCTCCGGGGTGGCGGGCCGCGGCGGGGCGGCGCGGGCCATGGCGCGGCGGGGCGGGCGGGCGGCGCGGGGGGCGCGGCGCGGGCAGCTGGCGGCGCGGCCTCGGCGCGGGGACTGGAGCGGCGGCGGTAATCCGAGCCGCCGCGGCTCGGGCGTCACGTGGGTGCGGCGGAGGGAGGACCGCGGCGGGGGGGGGGGGGGGGAGTTGGGGGGGGGGCGGCGGCGGGCGAGGGCTGTGGGAAAGGCCGGCCGGGCGCAGGCCCATTCAGCGCCGGAGCCCGGCTTTGAAACTCGAGCCCGGGCGCAGCCAGAGTGGCCGGGCGAGCGGGGCCGGCGGGCGCGGGCGCCACCACGGGCCGGGGGCGGCGCTGGGGCGGGGCCCGCCCGGCTGCCTGACGGGAGAGGACCGGCGGTTGGGTGCCTGCCTCCCGGGAAGGGGCTCGGCACCACCTTCCAGCCCGTGGCCTCGGGCCGGGGTCTTCCCGCGCTTTTAGCGGACGGGCGGAGGGCTGGGCTCCTCCGGGCGCATCCCGCGGGCGCGATACACGACACAGCGGGGGACGCACGGGCGTCAGCCCGCCCTGGGACATTTCGTCCCAGGCACTGGCGAGTTCGGACGCTCCTCCAAAAGCTCTTTGGCCGCTCTTTCAGGCGGTGCCGAAGCCGCTCGCACGAGGGTCTCCAGGCTGAGCTTTTAGGGTAGTCGTTACCTGGTCGGGCAACCTGCTTACTCGGCAGTGGGGGCGGGTGTTGGACCAGCTGAGCAGAGGTGGGCTGCCGTCCCCAGTCCCCGACGCCCGGGTACACGTGCTTGGAGACGCACGCGTGTTCACGTGGACGACGGGTCCAGTACGGCCTGTCGTCCTGGAGACTCCAGGCAGGGAAACCCACCCTCGCCTCGCAAGGGGCCGGGGGCCCAGAGGGCAAAAGCTCGCAGAGCTCATTCTCCCAAACTCCAGGGACCACCCCTAGAGCCACCTGGGAGCTCATTAGGCCAATTAGACGCTTCCCAAAGCCTGGAGTCAGGTGCTCTGGCCTGATGGTGTGTGTTGAAGCTTATTTAGCCAAATCAAGGGGGTGGGCACCTGGAAGGCCTCTTTCCCTCCCTGCACTGGCCTGGCTGGGCCTTCCCTTCCATTTCCTGTGATGCGCTGCGTGCAGTGAGCGCCCTTTCATTCCGAAACTCAAGATTTGGTTTTGTTCAATGTGGACGTGGGGCATCACCATGGGGGAATCTGGATGGAAAAGTCAGAGTAGGTGCCTGGGAAGGTAGGGTTCAGGGTTCCAGGCCAGCCCAGTGCTTGGTGGTCTCCAGGAAGGGGTGCATCCTAGAGGTGAGAGCTGGGACCCAAGGACACACCCATCAGGGACTGTGTAGTGACCAGCCTTTCCAGGTGCAGCCAGCATTCCCTGGGGCCACCATGAGTCCAGCACTCCAGGGCAGGCAAGAAGGTCCTGGAGCATCTGCGGTATCAGGCAGGGAGCAGGTGCCCGTGGGAAGGAGCAAGCTGGTGCAGGTTGAAGGTTTTCTGTCACTTCTTTATTGGGGCAGGGGGGGTGTGTCATTCATATGGACTTCTGTGCTGGCCTCTAGTTGCAGACAGGTATGCATACTCCTAAGTACACACATCACTCAAGGCCAGGGCTCTGGTGGGCTGGAGAGGTCAAGCTCTTTTACAAGAGGATATTAGAAAGAGACCAGTTCCAGAGAATGGGTGGTGTCTGAGGCTTTGGCCCACCCGGGTGGGAAGCCAGCTCTGTCTGAATGCCAGGGTGCAGCTGACAGCACTGGGGGCCCAGGGGGCTGGGCTATGAGAGGAGCTTGGATGGACAGCCTCTGTCCCCCCAACCCCGCGCTGGTGGCCAGGCCCAGCCCTGCCCTGCCCTTGAGGCAGGTCTCCGAGCTCCTCAGGGAGCCCGAAGACCCCAAATGCTCCGTGGGGCCACTCCTTGGGCCCTTCTCCAGTCAGGCATCAGAGGACAACCCTCCGGTCCAGGTGGTCCCCACGCCCGCTCCGCTGGTGCCTCACTTCCAGGTGTTTCTTCTGGACCTTCTCAAAGTGCTGCAGCAACTCTGCATAGTCAATACTGGGGGAATCCGCTTTCTGCGACTTGGGAGCTGCCTGCGGACTGTCTCTGGGAAGAAGGAGAAGGGCTCAGTATCAGTCTCAGCATACATGGCAGGGAGCTGGGGGCAGGCAGCGCTGGGCATAGGACGGGGAGGGTCAGGGCAGGGTCACAGGCTGATGGAGCTTAACCTTGGCGAGTCTGTCTGCCTCAGGCCCGGTAACCCTTGCCCAACAGCCCCAAAGTAGGGGAGCCTCATGAACATCCCCTCCCCCTCAGCTGCTGGGACCAGTCAACACTGCTGCTTGGATATGGCCTTCAGTCTGTGGGCTGACGACGGGGCCCAGAGCAGGCATCGCATTGGGAAGCATTTCCTGTTTACGACTGGCTCCCTTTGGGGTGAAAGCCAGGGCTAGCAGCCAGCCAGGAAGCCAGCTGGGGCCTGGAACAGGGTCCAGGGAGGAGGGGGAGGAGGCAGCCTGGCCCTTTCTCTGGGGGCCGGACTAGGCCTACAGACAACAGGGATTGTCTACTGCTGAAGAGTCTCTACTGGGCCTTCAGCTTGGCAGGACATCTCTTATTGAGTGTTTGGGTCCAGAGGCCTGCAGTCATTCCCTGTCCCTGGAGAAGGAGAGCTGGTCTCACCACTGGGCGTGCTGACGGCTCCTACAACTCCTGCTGCGACCACCCTCCCCGGTTGCTCTGTACAGCTGCACAAGTTGTGCAGCGCACAGCCACAGTGTACCTGATGCTCCCTAGAGTTGTGCGGCGTAGTAGTCCTGTTCGGCTTGTTCCTGGGGACCAGGTCCCCTTGGGTCCCTTCCCATTATAACCATCCCTTCGGCAAAGTCTCATGAAAGAGTCTGTTCCTCTTTCATTTTAGCCTCACTGGCTTGGGAAACAGATGTGGGCTGGGGAAGTATTTGCTTCTAGCCCCTGAGACCTAGTGGCCCTGGTAAGGGGGTCTCATGAAGGCTGTGGGCCGTTCACGAGAATCCCAGGGCCCTGTGAGTTCACAGGCTCCAAGAAGCAGCTGGGCACAGGAGCTAGAGAAGCCTGGATACGACCACTTCCTAGCTATTTGGCCTTGGGCATGTGACTCAGTTTGCTCATCCGTAGAAGGGGACTGCCACAGGGGCCACTCCACGGTGGGGGGGTGAGGGTGGTTCATATTCAACATATAAGAGCTTAGCCTGGTGCCTAGCCCCAGCCTAGGTACCTCATGGGCAGCCACTGTGGCTATGACCACTATGGCCCCCTGAGGTGAGGCTGGCCAGGGTTGAGCAGCTTGAGGCCTGGGGTGCATCAGTGGCTCAGTACATTTTGGGGGAAACACGATGGCGCTTCACCTAAAGGAAATCCTTACCAATGAACTTGGCCCCTGACAGACATCTCTGACCATTCACCTGGCTGCTGGGGCAGGACCAAGGGCAGTGGGGGCCCTCCCCATGGTCAGGATGCCATCTGGAAGCTTGGAGGTGGCCCCCTGCACCCCTACTCAGTGTTGTTCCCTTCCTGTTGAAGATGTGCCATCTGAAGACACCTTGGATGGTGCCTTGGCTGCTGCTTTCCTGGGCCTCAGGCAACATTAATTCAACAAACATCAAGAGAAGCTAGGTGGGGCCCACTCTAGGGGCAGCATTCTGGACTCTGGCTGCCGTATTCAACTTCCCTGGGAACAGGGCACTATCAGGTGTCACCGCCTGGGCTTCTGGGGAGGCCGAGGGACACCCTGCGGCTTACAGCTCTAGCCTCAGGCAGTGACCAGGTGCCGCCCCAGCCGAGTGGGTGAGATGCGGGAGAGATCTGCAGGCCCGGACACGTGAGGCCAGAGCGGACACTGGAGTATGCCGTTGGATGCTGGGCGTTCGCGGGTCTGTGTGCCATTCCCCTCAACACTACTGACAAGCACAGGCGTCTGGTCCAGAGGCAGGACTGAGATTAGGGGTTTCCATGGAGATGCCGGCAGTGGGCAGCAAACCTGGGTGATGTGCACAGACGTGGCCAGGGAGGCGCGGGGATGGGGAGGAACGGGCCATACCCTGCACTCTCTGGATGATCATGGTGGCAAGCGTTGCCCTCCGTGACTCAGCCTCTCTTCCTGGATCCCTCCTGGCCTGAGATCTTGCAAGTGGGGAGGAGCATGTCCCACGGGGGTAGGCCAGGGCTCCTCTCCCTGCCTGTCACAGTGGGCATGGCTGCTGCTCAGGCCCTTCGAGGTCTGTTTACAACGCTCCTCGGGCAATCAGTGACTGGGGGACACCCCGCCAGCAGTGGAGATGGGATTCCAGAACCCAAAGCCAGCCCTGTCTCCTGCCACCCCACCCATGCACCTGTCACCAGGCTAATGCTGACAAGTGGCCCCAGATTTTCTTCAGAGGTCCCCTCCTGCCTCACTGAGATAATCTCTGGGGAGTGGCCTGGAAACCTGAGGGGGCCAGAGTCTCCGAGGCCTGCTGGTGCCTTGAGCACATGGAATGAGGGATGGGCAAGGGGTGCAGAACCCCCTCCCCACAACTGACCCAGCTGCTTCCGGCTTGCAGGCCTGTCAGGCAACCCAAAGCTGTCTTCCAGCTGCCTGCCCCTCCCAGGGCTGTGACTGTACTCTTCCTCCTCTCCAGGGTGTGAGCCGTCCCTCTGTGCCCAGCGTTGCAATCTGACCCCTCTCCCAGCTGTTCTGGAGGCCCCTTCCCTGCCCGATGTCTCCCTGCCTATATCTGTGACACAGCTCTTCCTAGGTTCTTGCAAAGAACCGCTGGGAACCCAGGGCCTTGAGGGCTGGGCAGAGCCTCAAGCATCCATTTGGTCCAAATGCTCATTTACGAATGAAGAAATGCAGAGCCAGGAGAGGGGCTCGTCTAAGTTCACAGGGCAAACCCTCAGCAGAGCTGGGACCAGATCCTAGTCCAGGCCTCTGAACTGTCCACTGGCCTGCAGAATCTCCTACCTAAGAGGCCTCAACCCCTTGGCCCAGGACTTCTCTGACTCTGGCCATGGGAGGCTCTGAGAGAAGCCATTTTCCTCAGCTTCCCTCTGCAAACTTGTACCTTGGCCTGGAGCATGCAGGGAGAGCTCCTACCACCCTGAGCTTTACTTCCCCACCCTAGACAAGGAGATGTCATGTGCAGAGCTCTGACAGGAGAATGGCCCTTAGCCTCACAGGGTCTGTGGCTTGGCCCAGGGACCTCCTTCAGGAAGGCAGCCTGGCTGGGGGTGGGGGTGGAGACAAGAACCAAAGGTCACAGGGAAGCAGCTGTTCCTGTCTCCTTCTCCCCTACCCCTGCACCAAGAAAGGAGGAATCCTGAGTGCCTGCCAGGGTAACCCTAACACCCACTGGACATCGGAAGTGCTGGTGCAGGGGCCAGGCCAGTGAAGCACGGTGTGGCTTCAGGGCCTCTGTGTCCCAGGAGCTGGAAGTATTCTGGCCAAGGGATTCCAAGTGCAAAACCCACCTCCCTGCTCCCCTGGGGATTACTTGGGTGTCACTAAGAGCAGCTGGGACAGTGCCTAGCCCTGTCATCCCAGAGCACTGCTGTCTGGAAAAAGGGGTGGAACAGGCCAAGAGCTGGGCCTTGGCCTGGGGGCCACACCTGCTCGGGGCTCAAGCCCCTCCAGCCAGCCTAGAGTGGCCAGCCTGTCAGGTGGCCCACACCCAGCCTCTGGAGAGGCCAAGCTGGGTGGGAGGGGTGGTGGGAGTCTAAACCCAGTGCTATGGAGGCACAGGGGCTGGGGTCAGAGGCCCTGCGTGTGAGACAGGCCATTTCAAGGCTGCCTGCATCAGTCCCAAGGGCCCAAGGCCGAGGCCCTTCGCAAGAGCGAGGTGCCAGGCCTGCCAAGTGGCTCTAACAGCCTGGGAGGGAATTCTAGACACACAGGGCATCTGATGCAAGCTGGGTGCGCTCCATTCAGCGTAAATCTTCTCAGTGGCTCTGCTTGTTTCCATGGCGACCTGACAAGTGAAATTTTCCATCTCGAATGCCAAATGCCTGTGGATGAGGCAAAGCCTCCAAGGGTTACCAAATATAGACACGGCCCAACAGGCTCCGGGGGCCGGGCCAGCAGCGGGTTCGGGGTAGGAGCCTGGCTGGACGCCCCCCACCCCGCAGGGCTGCAGCCCTCCTGCCCGGAGTCCGCCTTGCTGGCCTCAGGGTGGAGGTGTGCCCAGGTCCCGTTCTTCCCACGGGCAGGGTCAAGCAGCGTAGCCACGGTGCCTCTGTGTCCCAGTGAGGCTGGGGTCTCTCTGTGGCCCAGGTTGGAGCCTCTGCCGTAGATGGGGGCGGTGGCGGGGAGGACCGCCCGAGGCCGGCTCTCACGCCTACTGCTGCAGGACTGGGCACCGTCTCTGACCCAGGACATGAACTCCTCCTCCTGCAGTCTCCCTCCAGGGGCCTCCGTCTGGGTGATTCTGGCAGGCCCTTTCAGTTTTTAGATTAACTCAACCCTGATGGCTGGGAGAAGATCTTGCTACTCTCTACCACCTCGCAAACACTCGCAGAAGCCCCCAGCCTGGTGCTTTAAGAGGCCTGAGTGTAAGTGGCCACGGGGTGGCCAGTCTCCGCAGTGCCAGAGGGACGTGATGCCAAGGCAAGGGAGACCCCTCGCGTGCCGAGTCCCTCTGGCCTGGCCTCTCCCAGTGGCGGAGGCCTCTGCCTCCCGTGGAGGCGGAGGGCAGCAGTCCCCCAGCCCGGCACTCACTCAGTCTGCAGCAGCTCGGGGTTGGGCACGCACTGTAGCCGGTGGGAGAGCAGCTGGAAGGCACTGCTCTGCGGCAGCAGCATGAGCAGGCCATAGAGGGCCTTGATCAGGTACGGGTTGTTCTTCACGTCCAGCAGCTGCAGGCGCAGATCTGAGGCAGGGCAGAGGGTAGAGGTCAGGGGTCAGGCACTGCCCTGGGCCACACCTCGGCCTGCCCGGGAGAGGGCCAGCCAGGTAGCTGTGGCTCAGAGAGGGGCAGGGGCTCCTCTACAGCCAGACATGCCTGCTCCCTCCTCCAGCAGCACCTCAGCCGTCCCCCGGATCTCGCCGCTCTTTCTTCCTGCCCACCCGCACGGCCGTCTGTCCCGAGAGTCGCCTCAGCCTGGTGACCCCCAAGCTGCCGGTCCTTGTCCCTGAGCCGCTACACTGACTGCAGCCTGGTGATGAGGGGGCCTGGGGCCTGTAGTGTAACAGATTCCCTGTCTGCTCTGCACGTGCCAGCACAAGAGAGCTATAAATAGGGTGAGCGGGAGAGAAAGACCGGATTAGGACAGCTTGAAGGGAGGGCAGGGTAGAAAAACGCTCGTGTGTGGCGCTGAACACACACCAAACTCCAGAGTGTCTCGGTAGGTGCTTTTGGGAAGCCTCCTCAGACACCAGCCATGCCAGTACCCCACCAGATAGGAGAGGTGCCCCTGGTCCTGCCCAGCACCCGTCCCATTTAAAGGGGCCCACGCTTCCCTCCTCTGAGCCCCTCCGGGAGAATCACTGGCTCCTGCTTTCTTGTGTCTCTAAGGCCCAGTCCCAGGCATCCTTTGTGGAGAACGAGCCACAAACTTCAGGAGAGGCCATGTTACCCCGGCAGCAGCCGTGTAGGGGGTCTGGGCTGACGCTGGAGCCAGAGCAGTGAGGCCCTGCCCAACCCTCTCCCTACCCCAGGGAGCAGGAGCCACCAGTGGAGACGTGAGTAGACATCCCTGGGCCTGTGGGGTCAAGGCAGTCACCCCTGGGGGAGCCAGGCAAAGCAGGGTTGGGATGGGTGCTGGGCAGGACCAGGGTGAAGCTGCCGTGGTCGCTCCAACGAAGCCCTGGGCCTGGCGAGAAGGTGCCTGCCGTCTCTCCGGGGTCAGGCTGCACCCGGCCTCAGGTGAGAATGTGCCTGGCTGCCCCAGGAGGCCCTTGGGGAAGTGAGATGTTGGGCCAGGGAACCACTTGGGACAGGCTTTGCTAAACTCTGCTGGGAACAGAGTCTCCCTCCTGCTCTCGTGTCTCCTGGGCATCCACCACCATGGGGCCTGGCCGCGTGGAGAAGCTCGGGCAGGTCAGAGGCGCTGCCAGAGGGCAAGGGCTCAGCCAACTGGCTCAGCAGGAAGGAGGCCACCGGCAGGGCCACCTCCCTGCTCGCCTGCCTAAGTAAGCATGCAAGTTTTATCCTGAGAGTCACCTACTCTGGGGGGCAAGCACCGTATGTGCGCCGAGGCGCCAGGAGCCGTGCTCTCCCCAACCAGCTGCCACTTTTGCACATTCAGCCTGGAAGTTACAATCAGGGAGCTCCTGCCCAGCCGCTCCGGCAAATACTCTGCTCTGTAGAGAGAGGAGGGCGTGGTGCGGGGAGGGGTGGCTGCGAACAGCTCTGGGCCAGCTCCCTCAGCAGCGGCCTGGCAGCACTACTCTGGTCGGCCGAACCACCCCCCGTCGAGATGTCGTGGACCTTCAGGTGGGTTCGGCCATGCGCTGGTCACCTTGAGGCGCTTGTCCTGACACCATGTCTCAGTCCTATTGGACTGGACTCCCCAGACCTGATTGTCATCCCCGGTCTTCCGTTCCTGACGTTCTAAGAAACACCCTGGGGTGAGTGCCCTCCCTGCCTCCCTCCCCAGAGGGAGCACAGCGGAGTCGGCTCCACCCCTGTCGCGCTCCAGAGTCCAGGCTCTTACATGTGAAGATGGGGCACTCGATCAGCTGCACCAGCTTATCCACCTCCGTGAGGAAATCCACCGTGACTTCCAGGTCCCCGCTGGGTGGGCGGGTCAAGGAAAGACTGGCTGGGATGGCCCCTCTCTACGAGGGGCCTCTGCCGGCTGGGGCAACCGGAGAGCTGGGAACACATGCTCTTCCCACTGGGGCCCTGGCTTTGTAGGTAGAGCCTGTTTCTGCCTAAGCCCGAAGGTACACGGAGGACATCAGTCACTCTGTCCCTATAAATGAGAAATGGCACAGCTGTCCCCCCCTGCAGGGGCACTCTGGCTCTGCTCTGTGGCTCTCTCCTCTGCGCCCTCCCAGCTCTGAAAGGCTCTTATCTCAGCCCTGCAGCCTGTGTTGGGGGGAGGGGGAGGCTGAGCGGGAAAGGTCTTGGTTCCTGCCTGAGTGGACGCTTGTCAGCAGGGCCAAGGTCAGGGCTGTGGCAAGTGTGTGGCCTGTGGTTTCTGGGCCACGCCAGTGGCCGAGAAAAGCAAATCTAGGGTGTGGAAGGAGAGCAGGCACCCTGAGGGAGTGAGGCCAGGCCACACCGACCCTTAATGGAGGCACCTTAGGGACCCTCTCTCCTTACCCCCAACTCATGGCCCGTCAGGAAAGGAGGCCAATTTTGCATCCTAAGTAGTTCTTCAATCCAGTAAGCTGCTTTACTGCACTGTTTTAACAACTGTGACCAGTCTGCCCATGGATGCCTTTCACAGGCCCTGAGGCGTGCTGGGGGTCTTCTCTCTTGCTGAGCCCTCTCCCCCAGCTGGCTTCTCCCCCTCTGGGTCACTGCCCAGCTGGGCCGTGGCTCTGTGGCCCAGGTCCCTGAGCTCCTCACCAGCAGTGCTGCAGACGCTAGAGCTCAAGCCCGCAGACCTTGCTTAGGTCAGCCCGACCGCGCCCCCCCCCCCCCCCTCCCCCCGGGGCCCTCTCACCTAGGTGGCTCCATCAGCACCCGTCAGCACCAGGCTGGGCCCACTCAGCCTCGACGCCTGGCTTACGAGGTTTCTCCAGGGCCAGCTCCCCTCCACAAGACCTAGATGACCCCATCCGCTGCCAACAGTGCTCTCCCCAGCGCACCCCTGGCCACGCCCTCGGAGGTCCCCATGTCACAAGGCCTGGAGGCAGAGCACAGGGACGGGGTAGGAGTGTGGCGGAAAGGGAGCACTTGGCCCGCGCCTGTCCCTCAGTGGCTGGACGGGAAGGACAGTGAGAACGAAGGATACAACTTCTGGATGAGGTCATAGGCGTGCCGGTAGTTCTGGGTGAGGAAGCACAGGGACACCGTGGTGACTGGGTTGTGGCACCAGGAGCGGTACAGGCAGCAGAACAGGTTCTGGCTCTCCTGAGGAGGAAGAGGTGTGAGCGGCTGGCAGAGCCCCTACTCTTCCCACCCGGGGTCCTCACGGGGCCTGAGATCCAGGGGCCCTCGCCCAACGCCGGGGAGACAGCTCAGCACCCAGGGCTGTGTTTGGCAGCCCAGCTGGGAACGAGTTGTCACAAAGGAAATGCTGACAGCTCTTCCTCAGACCCTGTCATTACTCCCAGTCCCACAGAGCCACGTGGTGGTGGCTGTGAGGGCCTGGTCAGGCGTGAGCCCGTCCTCTGTGCTGGCATTTGTGCCCTCGGCAAAGAACGGTAATTGTCCTCCTAGAACTCTGTGGTCCTGGAGCCTGTGGGGCTTGGAGGGCTGTGGGGAGGGCTTGGGTGTGGGCAGGGAGGAAGCTTCCTCAGGGCCTGGGCTCTCCCCGGCAGCATCCCGTCTCATTTTCAGATGCCATCTCCTCCCTCTTCTGCAGCCCACCTGGCCCTCAGGAAGCGGCCCAGAGGCTGAGCCCACACCCTGAAGGGAGCCCCTGCCCTGAGGAAAATTCTTAAGTCCTCTGCGAATGTCTGGAAAGAACCACAGGAAGAAGGCAGAGGTGTGGCCTGGATCATTCCGAGCTGCCTGGCCCCAGATGCCCCGATGCAGGCTTGGAGGTCCTTGAGACGCCCGGAGAGGGAGCGGAGGCAGCGTGTGAGTTGGGAAGGAGGGTGTGGGGTGGAGACCACAGCCCGCATCGGGGAACGAAAGCCCTGGAGCCACGGGCACATCCAGGACAGTTCAGCCTCCTGCCCTTGGGCCGAGCGAGACCCTTGACCCAAGCGAGACCCTTGACCCGTGTCCCCCAGGATGACAGGATGGTGAGCGCCTCCGGGCTCTCTCTGATCAGCCCTGGTGGTTCCTTATCCGGAGCCTGAGCCGGGCAGTGCTGTGACACCTTGACTTAGGACAGGATGCCTTGTGAGACAGACATGTCTAACTGTTGGAAAGAGGGGACAGGGCCAGGGAAGAGGGCGTGGAGGCTAATAACCCCTGATGTCTGGCGACGCTGTCATCCAGAAACCTGACTCAGACAGCGTGGCATGAACTGCTGGGTCCCGGAACATGGTCCCAGAATCCAATCCACTCATTCTGCGAAGGGGCAGTGACCCCCTCGGACAGTGGGGTGGGTATGACTGAGTGGAAAACACACTGTCTTTGGTGGATCCGGAGGGCATGTGGACCCTAGAGTCCAGAGACTTCCGTGGGCAAGGATCTCCACAGTGGGTGGCTAAGGAAGCCACTTGGGACTTACTGCCACGGTTGCCACTTCCATGTAGCTAACCCAGGGCAGTCTGTAGTTTACACCCGACCCGGAGATCTGAGTTCATCCTGTCTCCTGTCTGCGAGCCTCCTGGGGCCTTGGGGTGGGGTAGCACGGCTGTGTGCCCGAGTGCATGCGGGATTAAACCCAGGGCCCGAGCCCATGGACACGGAGTACCAGGGTCTTCAGGTCCTTGAGCTGGTTTCTCAGCTGGAAGAGCTCTGTGGAGGTGAGCAGGATGGTGTTGAGGGTGTGGACCATGGTCGAGGCGAACTTGAGGTCCTCCTCTCGGAGCAGGATGTCCGCCATCGAGTGAAAGATGTTCTCTGCGTTCAGCAGGAGGCAGAGCTGCCTGGAAAACAGGCAGAGTAGAGGTTACGGAAACCTCTGGGCTTAACCTAGGAATCCCCTCTCGCGGCATCCTGAGGGAACCTGCTCTCTCCTGGGTTTGGCCTGGAACCTCAGCTCTGAGGCCTGTGGGGGTCACTGGGGCCTGGCTCTGTGCCTCCCAACACCGCTCACCCTGGCTCAGCAACTCCGGAGCCCCCACAGGCTGGATTTACCTCCCTTCCCTGCCCCAGGCCCCAAAATGGAATTCTGAGAGAAACAGTGGGCCTCTGCCTACCGATATCACCACAGAAGCTCCAACTTCTCTTTCTGATCTCCTGCATACCAGAGCAATGCCCCCCACATGCCAAGCTACTCCCTACCCTTTCCCACCTTTACTTTTTGGATAGAGATTATCTTCATGTGACAAAGAACACACGTACCGGTCATTCGTGTCCTCTGCCCTCCCCGTTGGCGTCAGGAACCTGTTTGTTTTGTTCGCAGCTGCACCCCCACCTGGAGTACACGGTGCCTGCCGGTAGCAGGGGCTCAGGGGGTGCTTGTGGGATGAACGAACCCTATGACAACCCCGAGTTTTCTCTTTGCTGCCTGGATAATGAAACGCTGGTACAGGGAGACAAAGTGACTTGACCAAGGGGCCAAGCTAGGGACTTGCTAGGGCCTCTTTTCCTTCCTGCCACCTCTTCTCTAGTAATAGTCTTGCAGGGAATAAGACTTGGGCTTCGTGCAAGAGTCTCCATTTTATTAAAAGGAAAACAGGAAATCCAGAGAATGGAGAAAAGGAGATTTTTCCAGGGTCCCTGGGCCAGATGACGTCAACAGTGACAGGCAAGTCTCAAGGACAGACTCGGAGGAAGCCTGGTGACCGCCCTAGTGTGCCATGGTGCCCATGGAGGGCTGGCCTTGAGGGTACGAGTGGGCCTTCCTGTCGGGAGTCCAGGGATCCCAAGGCTCCTTAAAAATCCAGAAGGGCAAACCAGGGAGCCGGCAGGTGGGGCTAGGAGGGGAGGGGTGTGGCCACTGAGCTCCTGACTGTACCAGCACGGTACCCCCTCCCATTTGGGGTTCAGTCTGTCCGCCTGTCTCCTGGTCTCTGCTTCTGGAAGTATACAGATTAGGACTCCAGCCTGTGGGGACAAAGGTCTGAGGCCTCAAGGTCTCGTGTGCTAAACGTGAATCACATTTGGAGCCAACATGCCTGAAACATGTCTATCCCAGGTCACCGAACTCACACTAAACTCTGCATTTATCAGGGTCTGGTTTCCTGCCTCCCTCTGAATACCAGCCATGCCTTGGGGCCAGACAGCAGAAGATTCTTCCCCACCCCCGGCTCCAGAAAAATCCCAGAGCATTTGGTAATGGAGAGGCCAAACCACGAAGTGCAAACAGTGGGCAGGCCGTCTCCAGCCCAGGCCCAGCTAGAAACGGCAGCCTTGGGCAAGAACCCACCAGAGAAGTGGAAACAAGGCTGTTGGGGGGTGGGGCTGGAGGGTGGTGTGGGAAGGGCTCTGTCATCACCTGGGTGGCTCCTGACCAGCTGGGTGACCCCAGTGTCTCTGGGCCACAATTTCTTTACCTAACTGGGGGTAATACCTGCTTGTACAGTGGTGGCTACTCAGAGGAGAGCTGCCAAGACCAGGGATGGCTCATGTGGGGGTACACGGTATACGGTGACTGGACCCTAGCTGGGGTGACAGCCAGCTCACAGGAGGAAGCCTGGCCTTTCTGTAGAGCACAGACAGCACTTTCCGTCCCCTCCTGAGCCTCCCACCCCCGGATAAGCCCCGTCTCCAGGGCTATGGGATAGAAATGTTCCAGGAGGGCAGGCCAGGGAGGAAGGGGAGCATTCTGACAAATGGTCACAAATGCCCGTCGGCTGCAGCTGCTGCCGTCTCCATGACAGAGGCCAACAGCTGAGGCTCTGCCAGGCAGCGCTCTCCAGGGACCGCGGGGCGCAGGGACCTGTAGCAGCCAGAGGGCCGGGGTGGCACTCTCACAAGAGGACAGTTGGGGAGGTGCAGGAGGGCAAGCAAAGGGGGTGGTGGTAAGGACAGGTGGGCGCCCTGGCCTCCTGGTGTCCCTCAGAAGCCAGGGACACTGATGCACTACAGAAGGTGAGGGATGATAGAGTTTTCTGGAAATGCTCTTCTCCTGCCACCCGTGACAGCACACTCTCCTGGCTTTCCCCTTCTTCAGCAACTGCTGCTCCTCTAGGGTTGTGCCGGTTCTGTGCAGGCGCACTGTGTCTCTCTCTCGTCTGCATCTCTTGGTGGCTGAGCCAGCTCCTCTATTTTCAAGGCTGTCTCTAGATCAGCAGCTGTCCAACGGGCATTTCAAACTTGGCAGGGTCACAGCACAACTCTTTGGGTCCCCCTAGGCCTCCGCCCCAGCCTTCCCCATCTCAGGAAGCGGTGTCACTGCTGCGGCCACCTAGCTGCTCCTCCCAAACCAAGGAAGGAGTCGTCCTCAATCCCCTGGCCTCTCTGCCCAGTGCGCTCGCCAGTCCGGGTATCTCTTCTGGTCAATTCCAAGCCGGCTCCTCACGGGTCTCCCTGCTGCCTCTCTCACCCCTACAGTCCACCCTCCCAGTGGACTGGCCATTGGGGCAAGCCTTAAAAAGTGCTAAACAGAGCACGCCCCTCCCCAGTGACTTCCCACTGGATCTAAACAAACATGGCATGGCTCCTTGCCATGCCTCCAGGATCTCACACCTTCTGGTCACTTCTCTTCAACTTCAGCTCTTAATATTCCTCCTTCACTTCTGGCATGCTGGCCCCTCGTGCTTTCCTTCTGTTCCTGACCTCTGCCCTGGCCTGGAAAAGCTCTGCCGAGGGACCAGCACGTGGCCAGCCCCCTCTGGTCGTTGAGCTGTCAGCTCTAACTCCGGGCCGGGGGAGGCCTCTGTCCAGGGCTCATCTCCCACCAGCCCTTTCTAAGGAAAGTTCTGTGTCTTTTCTGAGTATTTCTCACTACCTGGATCATCTGACAGACTGTTTACAGGGTCCTAGCTGTCTCTCACTCTAGAATGTGAGCTACAAAGGGCAGGGCCCTGCTGTGACCTCATGGCAAGGGCATGGCACTGAGTAGCTGCTCAATAACCACTGCTGAACCTTAGGGTATGGACGTGTCAAGGCCCGGCAATACTCCGGTGTGCCACTCCAGCTCGCTCCCTCTGCTCATCCTGGGCAGGCCCCTGCATGCTGTGCACAGGCCTGTCTGCAGAGAGCAGCCTCCCAGATGCTACATTTCCCCCCTTATCACCCAGGGCCTGGCTGCCCCGCCTAAGGAATGTGGGAGGCTAGTTCAGTGGAGACCCCTGAACCCGTGCTGTCGGGACACGGCAACAATACGTAGCACCAAGGAACCTCCCCCAAGCTCCACTCATGAAATCACCACAAGAGGTGAAGGGAGGGAAGCTGGGAAGACGTACCCTGGAGAGGTGCAGCGGTGGGGGGCACACACCCCATCCAGCCTCAAGCCTCTGGATGTTTGCTTCAGCGGGGTTGTCTCCTCTGCCCCAGGAAGGGCTGTTCTGCCCCCTACCACTGTGGCTGGGGCAGGAGAGAGGGAGGTATGCAGAGGCAGGGGCTGTCTTGTCTTATCCAGCCTTTGCCATCCCATCCCAAGGTCACCCCAAATCGGGGAGAAGAAAAACAATTCCAAGACTGCTGGGACACGATGCCTCCAGAAGGCAGGAACAAAGAAATATTAGCTAGCTCACTGGAAGCTCTTAACCGCACGCCAGGCACCGTGCTGAGGGTGTTACAGGAGCCCCAGTGGGACGGGCAAGGGGTGATGTGAAAGAACAGCAGCTCCAGTCGCCGCAGGCTCAATGGGTCCTGGGCATCTTTGGGGGAGGGGAAGGTGAATCTGGGGAGGTCAGCTGGGCCATACCCTGGAGAGTTCTGAATAGCTGAACAGGAAGAGGATGCTGATTCCTCTTCCTAAGTAAGAAGGTCGGGTGGGCACCCACTTTTCACTTCACCTCGACTCCATGACATGGCCTGCAAAGGTGGCCTCCGATTCCAGAGGCCCAGCCCTAGGGTCCTCGTGTGTCATCTCGAGGAGTCCTCACACACCGGGCAGGGGGTACACCCGTCACTCCACACGGAGAGCACCACGCTGCCAGGCACACAGGTGATCAGGGGACAAGGAGCGGAGGATCCGGACCCAGAAAAGTCCACTTCCAGAACCTGAGCTCCTGTTCCTCTTCTGCCTCCTTGGTGCCCGTCCACGCCCCGTGGTGGCCTGGCAGATGGCCGCCTCGCAGGGCTGCTGAACCATCGCCTCTCTGTTGAGCCCCAGCCCCGCCTGAGCTGCCTGCCTGGCTCTCCAGCACAGCATCAATAATGGAACACAGCTTGCAAACATTAAACATTTGCCTGTACTTTTAATACTCACATTAAAGTGCTATTCATCATGAGACAATGGCTTGCAGAATGCTTGGGGACAAGGTAGAGAGATGAGGCAGGAGGAATCCTACTTGGGGACCGGGAGGGAGCAGCCTGGAGGCCCACCTCAGGACAGGGGCCCACGTGTTTGCCTGGAGGTGGCTGTGGGTACGTAGCCAGAGCCCCACACATGGGCTCTGCCTCCCCCTCCTCCAGCCTCCTGCTGCCTGCCTGGGCAGCTGTTCCCCTACTTCTGGGTCTGGGTTCGTGTCGGGGAGGGAACAGTTCTCTTGGTCCCTCTGTTATATACCAGGAGCTCTCAGGGGAGCAGCTTGCTTCCGGCCTGATCCAAGACAGGGACCCTCACTTTCTCTTCCCTATTGGATTGAGATGACGCCGCCTTGCCCAGAGAGGTGCCTTCTTTGGGGGTGACTTCAAAAGGCCAAGGCCTATGGCAGGGCCAGGGGCGGGCACTCTGGTGCAGGGCTGGCCTGGAAATGGCTGCACAACACTTGCCAGACCGGTGTGAGCTTTGTGTTGCCGCCAACCACTAACATTGGCCAAGCGTCCACGTGCACCAGACTCTGGCCCTGAATGGACACCGGCCACAGTGGCAGATGCTCTCCCCAGCCCCCTCTCCGACACCCACGCACGGCCCCTGCTTGAGGGGATGTGTGGGCCAGAGCAGGTAGGAGGAGGAAGGTATCAGGTGGCTCCAGAACGGCCAGAAGTCCCGCCCGTGAGGCAACAGCTGCTGCCCACCTCATGGGAGAAAGGCACAGGCAGAGGCCAGCCCCCACTAGGCCAATAGGGAGTCTGGCGCTCATCCTTCAGCTTGTCCTGGGAGCGGGAAAGGGGCCACATGCTGCTTTTCCTCTAGGGACCTGCTCAGGCCACCAACTCGGGCAAGGCCAAGACTTGATTTGGAGGATAAGACCTGCCCAGTGGCTTTGAGCCCCACCCTGCCCCCATCGGGGCCAAGTGCAGAGCAGGAAAGAAGAGGGGAACACTGCTGTCTGAGGGTGCAAGGTGGGGGCTGCTGCTGCCTCCAGATGCCTCTCTCCAAGTGGCCGGTCTCACTGTCACACAGTTCATTCAGTGGGGCTGGGCAGGGCATGAGGCACAGGGTTCAGCGCTGAGGAGGCCTGTTTTGGTAGTGGGAGAGGGGAAAGGGGGGGTGAGCAGTTCCCTTGAGGACAGATGCACCCCAGGGCCTGGGGAGGCGCATGGCAGGGCCAAATGAGGGGGGTAGCTGGAGAGTGGGCTCTTCCCAGGGCCAGGCCCATGTGCGGGAGCAGGGGCCCGTAGCAGGGTGGGGGTCCTGGAGGGCAGAGTCCCCAGCCTGGGTACCCTTCCTGGGGAGGAAGCACTCTGGCTCCCTGCCACGCTGTGCTCTGGGGAATCTGAACTCTGCCGTGTAGATTCGGGGAAGATGTAACACTTCTTCCCATGACCCCGCTTCCTTGCGCCCTCTGAAAACAAGACCAGCAAGACTGTCACGGCCAGAAGCTGTCGCCCCTTTCACTGTCAGCCGATCAGTCCCGGCCCATTTGCAAGACGCGCACGCTGGCTCCCTCCTGGGGCTCTCCTCCTGCTCTGGTCCCCAAGTAAGGGCACGCTGATGCCCCCCACACCCCCGCCCCCAATCGTTCTGACACGGAGCCCAGAGCTGAGGGCCAGCCAGGGAGGCAGAGTGAGCTCATCTACACTCATGGGGTGGTGGGGGCTGCTGCCCTCCTCTCCCCTCCCCTCCCCTCCCCTTCCACAAGCCTGGCTTTTTAAAGAGAGACAAAAGGCAGAGGCAGACGATGTGTCTGACCCACGGAGGGGATGCCTGGGGTGAGCGCTCAGCCCAGAGGGCCCAGGAGCGCCCCCCTTGCCGGGTGACCCCACCGTGTTGGCTGTCATGCTGCTGGTGGGCACAGCCTGCCTCGATGGTGACTCGGCCCAAGGCTACCGGACAGGGTGAGGGCACCAGACAGAGTCAAAAGAAGTTTAAGGGGAGATGGGGGCCTTTCCCATTTTTGACTGTCCCAAACGAATGAGAAGGCTGCCAGTACAGGGACACAGAACAGCTGGCCTGGTGGGGAGAGTCTGGACAACAGCACACTTGAGTGGAAAGAGACGCCCATGTCGAGAGACGAGCTGGAGAACCTACCTCCTGCCCCCGACCTCCCCCAGTTGCTACTCATGCGCCATTCCTGCATTAGCCCTGCTGCCTCTCGGTGCCAACTGCCCCGCGATGAACACAGAACTCAAAATTAGTCTCGAGAGGGTGGGTCCCAGCTCTTTAATGCCCCCTCCCCCGTCTCCTGTGCGATCAAGGGGATGAACCCTCCAGACCCCGAGGAACCATTAGTGCCACAGGGGAAGCGGGCGATGTGGTCAATTCCACGGGCACCTCCTGCTGGGCCAGGCCCAGTAAGTGGCTTCCCTGATACAGACAGGAAGGTCTGCTTGTGGCCCACTGGACGCCACCCCGCCTCACCTCCACTTCTGTGCTATGGCATCAGGGGGCCACCTGGGGCCCCCGGGTCCGGCCCGGGCAGGTCTGGGCCTCCAGCCGCACCAGGCCGGGTGGGCCCTGGCCTGCGGCTTGGCTCTCTGGGGAGGGGATGGTCAGCTGTGGGGTCGCGCTCTGCTGGGGCCTGGAAGGTGACTGGGCAGGCAGGCCTTGTCCTAGCTCCTTTGCTGAGGCCGAAACTGGACGCTGCCTCTGAGGAAAGCTCACGGTGGGGTGGGCCCCACAGCCCCCTGCCGGGTGGCCTCAGGGCCAGGCCCACCGGGGTGAGGAACAAGTTCATATGCCTCTTGTGCAGGTGTCCTTGGCAGCAGGGCGGAGCCATTTCTGCTCAGTTTTCCCCTCTCCCTCCAGCTGGGCCTCCTTCATCTGCATCCCAAGCACCTGTGTCCTGATCAGGCCAACACTGTGCATGGGGGGACAGGCCTTCACTTCTCTACTCTGGCTGCTAGCTGGGGTCCGCATCCCCTCAGTGGTCTAAGGCCAAGGGGACATGGGCTTTCCTGGGAGATGCCTAGAGTCTCACAGCTGTAGCTCTGAAGTGGAGAGCATCATGTCAAGCACAGAAAACACAGGGGCCCGGAGCCATCACCACCATTCCCACTGGAAAGGCCCCTCCCGCCCTGTGCCCGTCCCTGCCCGACAGCTGGGATCCTTTAGGAACTTAAAGGGAAAGCAGCTTTCAGGTCAGGGTAACTTAGAGTGGGGAGGTAGCAGTGGCCTCCCCTCTGAAGTTCAGAAAGCTCCAGAGCGTCACTGCCCCCACCTCTCCCCACCCCACACTCCTCTTCCCTTCCAGCTCCCTGCTTCCCAAGTATGAAAATTGTAAATCTGTTTTATTTATTTCAATCAATCCTCAACAGTGTGCCCCTCAGGGCAGAGGCAGCCATGGTAACCCTGCCAACTCATGCCTTAAAAATTCATCGTGCAATGTGCAATGTGTCTGATACGTTTAAAAGTTTCTTTGGGGGGGGTGGTGGGGATGGGAGGAGGCACAAGGACTTGTTTTTCTGGGTCTTGCTGGGAGCTGGTGGAAAGGCATGGAGGGAGGGGCACAGCACGATGGGGAAGAGGAAGAAAAGGGTCTTTTCTCTACTCAGGTCTCTGTTCCTCTATTAAAGAGCAGTGTGGCCAGGCTCCTGGGGGCCACAGACACCTGGCTGGGCTCATCCGGAGACCCCCCCCCCCCCCCCCCCCCCCCAGGGAAGGCTCATCTGGATGGGAGTGGCTAAGAAAACCATGGCCTCCTGGAAGCCACCTTGTTCTGAGCCAACCCCTCTCCAGGTTTGGGGTTGTCTCTAGGGACCAAGATGACAGTGGGGCAGAACCAGGAGAGGTGACTCCTGCCTCCTACACTGCCTGGGTGGTCAGGTGGCCCTTGCTGCCATGTGAGGGGCTCCACCTATTCCTCAGGACAGAAGCCGTCTCCTACACATGGCTCAGCTGACAGACTGGGCCCCATTTTCCTTGTGCTCTTATCAATCTGGCCAAGCCCGTCTCCCACTGTTCATCCATACAGAACTCTCTAGACCCCTTCAGGCCTTTGTTTGAGCTGTCCCCATCCAGGACCCCTGAGAGGGCCTTTACCCCTCTCCTGCCTCACCCTTGCTAATTCTCCACAATCTCCTTCCTCACTTGAACGTCTCCTCCTTAACCTACGCTTCCCAAGGCACAATGTGCCTGAAAGCGTACGAGGACTGGCCCAGGGCTGGGCCCCTGTGGGCAACGGGGACGGACACTTCCGGAATAGAAGATTAATTGCCAGGAGGAGAGAGGTGGCTTGGATTACTTCGGCTGTGGAATCTGGTTTGCATGAGGAACTGCATGCTCGGGCCCAGGGAGCCGGCTGGGCTCTGAGCCCTGCATCGGGGGTTCTGTAAAGAGTCTGGTTCTAACTGAAGCACTTTGAGAAGGGGCCTCTGAGGTCAGATGAGCAGGTGTCTGACTTACAGACAATGTCCGGGTTTGTGTCCCAGAAAAGAGGCTTCATCTTCTATTCCACATGGAGATACCCCAGAATATGGCTGGAAGCAGGTCAGATGGCAGGGGTGGGATCCTGTGCTGGAGGTTCTTGGGACACCACAAGACAAGCAGGGAAGACCCCGGGGGCCCGGCTGAGTTGTGTTGGTGCTTTTGGGAGGTGGGGGAGGTGGTATGAGCTGGAGGCCGCCCCTCCAGGCCTCCAACCCTCGGTGGGGGAAGCTCACAGCTCAGGAGCATTTCGATTTTGAACCCTGAGCAAGTGGAAAAATGAAAACAAAGGGAAGGGTCACTAAAGGGAATCCTGTTGTCTCCACAACAGTCAATTCCAAGAAACACTGACACACACCCAGCCCTCGAGAACGGCCGGCTCCCACCTTCTCCTGTCACAGAGGTTCCTGCCCAGTAACAGCCACACACAGCACACGCTTGTGAACGCTTTCTCTACACGGGGCAGGCCATGTACCCTGAATCCCATTAACGTGGGCCGGGTGTTATTTCAGCAGAGAATGAAAACGGAGCACGGATTAGAGCCCTGCCAAGGCCCCGTGTGGTGGCCCAGCCCCATGCGCTTAGCTGCTGCCTGGCCACACACCCAGCCCGTAGGTCTCAGGGCCCGGCTGCCACAGGTGCCGAGGCACAGGTTTTCTGGACGACAGATGGTTTGGGGGGCACCTTGGCTACAGATATCACCGGGCCCTCTGATGCCTGGGGCCTGAATTTCTCCAGAACCTTCCTGTGGCTTTGGGGAAGTTTATCTGCCAACCAGCTGCTTCTACCAGACCCTCAACCTGGGGCTACCTCTGTGGATGGCAGGCAATGACCACACCGGCCACATCTGGCCAGGACAGTGTCGACCTGTGCCCACACTTAGTTCTGACCTGCTGGGGTGATGGTTTTTCTCCTAGGGGTGGGTAGGAGGCAGAGTCAGGAACTGCACTCACAGCTCTGCCACCAGAACCCAGGCTCAGATCTGGTTGGCAGGGGTGGGGGTGACTCCATCAGCAGCTTCCCAGAAACCTCTGCTAGAAGCCGTGGCTCCTGAGTGTGGGTCCCAGGCCGGCTGTTGCCTGAGGTCTGAGGGGGAGGGGGAATGTCACTACAACGAGTGCTGGTGCTCTGACCACAGGCCTACGCTGCCAGGGAAACAGCATCTCTGAGCCCCACATGCCTGGGAGCCCCTGGGTTGGCCATGACAGAACCACGGAGGGAGACTTTCTCGCCCTTTGAAGCCCCCTGAGCTCCTACCCTTCTCAGGCAGGATTTCCTCCCAAGGACATGCTCAGCCTCCCTGCCTGTGAAGTGGCCTCACGCTGCCCTAAGGCCAACACGCAGACAGCCTGGCAAATGGGCTTCAGGCTCCAGATGTGCCTGCCCATCCAGGCCCCTGCCAACTTCCAGCCAGGTACACGGAGGTCCTCAGGGATCATGTGCTCATGGGACAGAGGAACCAAATGAAGCCAAGCACTGGTCCAAGGCCACGCTTCCAGGCCCGTAGTGGAGCAGAGTCCCTGACCCGGAGTTCATGTTCTCTTCTGCCAAACATTCCCACGCCGTGTGTCACCTACAGGACACAGGCCTCCCCTCCCTGGCCCAGCCCTTCTTTCCGCCTGACGGAGAGCTCTAATTCCTCGTGACTCCAATGTCCGGCGCAAAGACATCCCTTTACCTGATAGCTTGGGACACATTCACCAGGTAGAATAGACAAGCAGAGACACAGAGAGTCTTAGGACAGGTGAGGGAAAGGCCCCCCACATCTCCGCCATTTCCCTCTTCAAACCACTGGTGTGACCTTCTGAGGAATAAGGCAAGCAAGTAACGGAAGCGCCAGGAGCCAGAGGAGCCCGGGCAGGACTGTCCCATCATACGTGGGAATGGCTTGGGGACTCCCCTTGTTCCAAACATTACCTGTTAGCAAGTTGCTCCGTCCACATTTTCCATTACTTCATCCCACTATTCCCAAACTAGTCCTCTGTTCCAGGCCAACGGATCACTCCCCACTGCTACTTGTATGACCACAAACATTTACAGATGGCGGGGTCTCCCTTCCACCTTGCCTGGCACTGAGCCCACACATCGAGGCCTCCCTACAACTCTGCCCTTCTAACCTTAAAGCCCTGCAACCGACTCGAGCCCAGCAGCCGGTTGTTCACGTGGTCACTGCACTGAGGCCAGAGCGCCTCCCTCCCCAAATTCCTCATCCAAATGGGCTGGCTGTCCTTGTGGTTGTGGGTCCTGGGTAATCACAGTGACCCACCTCCAGCTCACGTTCCTGTGGTAACTTTAAGGGCTGAATGGCTCCAACCAGGGGGTGCCATCTTGCTTTCTGGCGGCAGTCTCACTTCTCTGCCCTGGGGCTCCACACTTCTCAGGGGGGAGCCACGACCCCATGGCCCATCAGTGTCCTCGCCCACCCACAAGGTCATACAGTTTCCGGTCAGAACTGGAAAGGCCCTCCAAGCAAGGAACAGCATCCTACCAAGAGACCCATCAACCTGGCTATATATTGGGAGTCACCTGAAGACCATATGGGATACTAAGACCACGCTCAGGCCCACCCCAGGGAGTAGCGGTCTGTATTCTTAACAGGCTTCACAGTCGGAACTGAGAACCCCGGCCCCCAAACGGCTTCCCCAGAGCCACTGCCATAAGCTCAGTGGTGCCACTGGCCGGGAGAAATGCGGAGATTTTACTAGCAGTCCCAAAGGATGCGCAGCCTTGGAACTTTGGGTGTGAGGCCCCGGCTGCTGTCCTTCTCATGACATACCCTCACCTCCCCAGAGCCCGGTCCTGGCCTTCTGAAGTTTCTGCCTGGCCTTCTGCTATTTCCCTGCTGGTCTCCACCTGAGGGGCCCCGCTAGCTGTGCGCAGCCCCAACGTGCTCTGTCCAACGGAAGGAAAAGGAGGGCAACTGTCAGGCCAAATCTGTGCCGCCACCCTCGCCTCAGGCTGCAGTCCCTTGGCAGTCACGCGCTGGTGTGTCCCTCCAGCCTCGGATGCCCCGGGGGAGGAAACTCAGCTCACCAGCCGCTGCACTGGGCACAGGCCAAACGTGCCTTTCTGGCCTTCAAATCTTTAGTCTTGGGGGTTTTATGAAATATTATAAAGTGAGATTGCTCTCTGTAGCTCTTTACAAGTACTCACTTAAAGGGCACGGAGATAAACGTCAGAAACAGAACGGGAAGTGAAACACTAATACCCACTGCTGGTAACAAAGAGCAAATATCACAGCAGCCTGACTGCTGGGTCTCTTGGAAAATGGTAAAAAGATCAGAGTGAAAGGGCTGGGAGGAAGGAAGGGCCACAGCAGAAGTGACCGGATAAAGACAGCAAGGACGGACTCCTTCAGTTCTTTGTGGCCAGATCAAGTGGAGGGGTGTCTCTCATTCGTACGCTCCTCCACCCCCTGCCAGGAGGCTGAAAAAATTCCTCTCGTGATCAGTCATTTTCAGGGAGTTTTAAGATGCATGAAATGGGCTTTTCATCCCAATGTTCCTTTCCAGTCCAGGAAATCTGCACCAGATTAAATGCACAAAAGCAAGAAAGGGTCCCTGGTGGGAGTGGTCTGTGGAAGTCCCTCTGGGGAAAGTGTCTGCAGGCATCTGGAGTCCCAGGGCCCGATCACAGACCAGGTTCCCCTCGGCAGAGCTGGGCCAGGCAAGGGGCCTGCTAGGGAACAGCCATCCTGCCCTCCCCTGGCACCCACCACTGCCACGGAGCAGAGATCAGGCCACCTCACACAGGGAACTATACGATGGAGTTGAACACGGCAGTGTGGTGACCTTAATAAGGGAGGGTGACCTCAAGCCACTCTGCTTTGGCTTAGAGCTTAGAGTGCAGTGAGCAAGCGAGCTGAGGGTCCTGAGGGAGGTGCGTTCTGCTGAATGATGCCTGCGTGAGTGAAAACGAGGCAGGCTGCAGGGCGATCCTGAGTCCCGAATCCTCTGCTGGAAAGCCATGACCACGACTAAAACCAAACTTAGCCGAGCTGTGTATTTACAAATGCAAAGACAAAGTTTTGTAAGTAATTCCTTGAAACTAAAAGAGAGTCTACTCCTGGAGGAGGAGGAGGACGTGGTGGAGGGTCTTTTACATATTATGCGGTATCTTCTGCACCGTTTTGGTTTTTATCTTCTATGGCTTAGATTTTTTTTTTTTTTTTTTTTTTTAAATGATAGATAAAGACATTAGAATCCTAGGGGCGCCTGGGCGGCTCAGTCGGTTGGGCGTCTGACTTCGGCTCAGGTCATGATCTCATGGCCCGTGAGTTCGAGCCCCGCGTCGGGCCCTGTGCTGACAGCTCAGAGCCTGGAGCCTGCTTCGGATTCTGTGTCTCCCTCTCTCTCTGACCCTTCCCCGTTCATGCTCTGTCTCTGTCTCAAAAATAAATAAACATTAAAAACAAAAAAATAAAAAAAATTAAAAAAAAGACATTAGAATCCTATACATTTGGGGATCGTCTGGACTCCATCATGGACAGTCTCAGGGGCAGAGAAAGGGAGAAGGGTGCCAGGAAGGGGCGCCTCCTCAGAGGGTGTTCACGCCCCAGGCCTCCAGCGGAGACGGCAGAGTCTCTCTCCCGGGTGGGGGCTGCTGCAGATTTGCAGATTTAACAATGGAAACATGCATTTTACAAATGAGAGGATCAACAGCCGGGAGATGGTATTTTTAGCTACTGTGGCTCTTTGCTTCAAAGGCGTAGGTTTCATCTGAAACCAGGCAAACCTCCTACAAAGTCTGCCTGTTTGCAAGGAGTGATTAGCATAATACGAGCAGGAGAACCGGCCAGGCTCGGCTCTGAGGCAGGAGTGCCTACTACGGGGAGGCCTTCTCCTGAAAGAGAATCACGAGAAGAGGAAAGTCTTCTCAATGGAGATGAAGCCCCTGCCTTCAATCAGAGCAGGAGGGCTGCCCTGCACCCACGGAGCCCGGTGTGGTGGGTGTGAGCAGCCGCACAGGGTGAGACCTGAGTCCACACGGGCCCACAGCTGTGGACAGCAAGGCCACCCTCTGGGCTGTTGCTGACAGCGTCGCTATGGCCTCACACAACCACCTCTTCCAGAAGAAGGACAGAAGGTCTGGCGCTGCCCTTCCAGATACCCCTTCTGAGCAGTCGGGCAGAACCAAGTCAAGGCTGAGGGCGAGGGTGGACTGGGAGTAGCAGGGGGGCTGTCGCAGCAGGAGGACTCAGATGGTGACCTCTCAGGGAGGCGTCCTCCCTGGCAGGGCTCCCGGCCCTTGGGGAGTGGCACGGCTGTGGGACTGCGCCGTGGGCCCTTGCCGGGGTCTGTCCGTCCTGCCCTCCTTCCTCCGGGCCTCCCCCCTCTCCCCTTCTGCCCTGCCATTGTGCTGGTTTGGGAAGACGGAACATGTGGAAAGGCTTGACATTTTCTCCAAACACCGCAGAAATGCAATGGAAGCTGCGACCTTCTGAGAACCGTAATTACAGACACTCATCACAGAAACCAAGCCGGGGGCAGATCTCACCGGGCAGCTGCTCAGTGACACCAGTCCCAGAGCCCCATCCTGGGGAAAGTGTGACCTTGGGCTGCAGTGGGGGGCCGGGGACAGAAAGTGGCAGCACGCACCACTGCTATCTCAGGCACTACTGGCACGAGAGAGAGCAGAGAGACAGCAGGGGGGACAGCAGGGACGGGGAAATAATGGAGCAGCCAGTTCTTCACGGCCCCTCACCTCGGGGTCCCCATGGCAGTAAGATCATGGGTTTTCCTGCGGAGGGTCAAGGGACCGGGAAATACTCACAGAAGGGGTGCACAGCTGAAGATCTAAGAAACCAATTACATGCTACTGGGGGGCTGGGAGAAGCAGAAAGAATTGGACCCAGGTGGCCGCTCAGGCTTCAAGGGCAGGAAGGAAGTGAGGTAATGCTAGGAACCGGCCAACTGTTTGGGCCAGGGGCTACTGACAGAGGTGGGCAGGGGGTCTCCTTCAGGAAACGGCTCAAAGGAGGGGCTCAGCTCACGTGGGAGGAAGGAAAGAGCTGACTCTTCTCCAGAGAAATAACCGGACAAAGCAAGTTGGCTCAATTCACAGGCGCCTGGAATTAACTGGCTGAAGGTAGTGTCTCCTGAAGAGTCAAACAAGTTGGGGCAGGGATGTCTGGGGTGCCGGCAAAGTTTTAAGTTTAGTCCAGATTATCTGCTCAAACTGCTGGTCCTGGCAGCACCGTCTTCTAGAATGATGGAGCAGCCAGATCCCTTGTCAAGCAAGCTTCCTGAGCCACTCCTTAACTAGCCTTTGGTGTTTTATGAGGCTAATGGTCAGGGAGAGACCATAAGGTCACAACTATAGCACATTCGTCACTATCCTCCTGCATCCTGTGAGCCCTGGGCCCCACTTCCCTTCCATTCACTGGAAGGGCACTGGGCTCTGGAGGCCAGCCACCTTCAGTGCCATCCCAAAGACTAGGGGTGGCCCCGCATCAGTGGTTTCTCCTCTCAGGGTCTTGTGCACACTCATAGCAGGTGGAGAGAGTTTTCTGAACCTGCTCAGGCCCTTCAGTGGCTCAGTGGGTACCTCAGGCCTGCTCGTGAGGCAGCCGGGGGGCCTGGTCACAGCCACACACTCCCTGGGATGTCAGGGCACTGGCCACCGCGCTTCTGAGCAGACTGCTTGCTACATCAGAAACACCTTCTCCTCCCCACCCCCACCCCCAGCTAGTCCTCACTTATCTTCCACGGCTCAGTTAGACAGCACCTCTTTCCAGAAGCTTTCCCAGACTCCTCCATCGGGGCTGGGCACCACCCCCACCCCAGCTGTTCCCACAGACCACCGTCGCTGCTTGTGTTTGTGACTATCCCTGGGAGGACAGGGACTAGTTCTGCCCACTGCGGCGTCCCCGCCAGTGGGCACTAAGACTGGTCCGCTCAATGACAAATGGCATTTCCTGGCCACCCCCTGGGGAGGGGGGGGCCTGAGCTGGGGAAGAGACTCTTATCCAACCTCACAGGGGAGGGGCCGGGCGCTTGCTCCAGGCACTTCCATTCTCAGAGAGAGGACTCTTGCCTGGCCTGACAGCTGTGGCCTAATTTCCAGGGCTATACCCAGGCTCCTTATTTTAACCCACTTGATATTTTTCATTCCTGAAGCATGGGGGGTGGGGGGATGGAGAGGGATTGGAGGTGGGGGAGGTATGGACAAATGGAAAGGATGAGCCCTGTGCGGCTGGAGGACTCGGGCATTCTGGGGAGAACATGTGCCAAGAGACAAAGGGATAGGATGAGGAGGGCCAAATGGATTTTCTTTTTTTTTAATTTTAAAAAGGAAAAAAAAAAATTCCCAAATCCTACCCTCCTGATTTTCCTCGGTAAGCATTTTCAACAAGGTCACAAATGCACCGGCTCTATAGATTTTTGGCTGCAAACCACATTTCAGGCAGCCTTTAAAAGCCAATTCTTGGCGTAGCTTCAGCGGAGCCTGAGGAGAGGGAAAACTAGGGCACTTTTATGCTCCGAGAAAATATCGGATCCAGGTCACAGCTTCCTGGCTCCGCAGAAGCTGTGGGGTACCCCCCTCAACACAAGCCTGAACCTGAGGACCAGCCCCCACAACCTCACTGTTTCTTCCAGAGCTTGAATCCCAACACCAGGGCACGCATTTCTTGGTCACCCGTCACCTGTCTGCCCGTGTCACTAGACTGCCCCCTTGGCGAAGGGAGGAACGGGCTCTCAGTCTCGTGTGTGTACAGGGCTGGCATGGAGCCCGGCACACGGCAGGTGCTCCAGGAACAGTCACAGGAAGGACCTGGTGGAGAGGGAATCTTTGACGCCTGCCCCCACCTGGCTAGCCCGAGCTTTCCCCCCTGCGATGCTTCTGTTCCACCTGAGTCCCTGTCTGCAGACTGTGGTGGATGGGCTCGGGTCTGCCCGGCCCAGGCTGTGCCACAAAGGCAGCACGTGGTAAACAGTTACTGGAAAAATCAGAGCCTCAGCTTCCTCATGCGTGAAAGAATTCAGCTGACCCTGAAGGTCTCTTCTGGACACTCCAAATTGAGTCTAAAATCCAGACCAAGACTCTCCTCGTCTCTCTTCAATCACAGCCCGGAGCTATCATTCTGGGAGATGCGCTAAGTGACCCTGTGTCTAACCACCAAGTCCACACCCAGCAACACAGCACACAGCCTCTAGGTGCAGTGTTGCAAAAGGAAGGAAGCCACAGAGGAGGGATCAGCTGGAGGCTGAATTCCATTCTCCACCTGCCCCCGTGGTGGACTCTGGGAGGGTCGCTGGTCACTACACAGCGCCACCCCTCACGGTGGGCCCTGCTTCATATCCTCCTTCAGGCAACATTTAGACCTAGACCACAGGGTGGACACCGGTTGAGTCCACCTCCCTCATCCACAGTCTGGGGGTCTGGTTCCCATGAACAACTGCTCTTCCTCCTGAGTCCGAGGGTGGGCACACGATCCTGTCCTGGACAATCAGGGCACAGGCCTTCTCTGTCCACAGTGACAGGTCCTTGAGACTCAAGCCTAGGACTGCGGCTAAAGGCTGGGGCACCGAGGGACAGGAGTAAGTCGAGAGCTGGTGGTGGCCATCTTGCCACAGGCTGGATGGCCTGCCCAGGATGGGTTGAAAGAGGAGGAAGAAGAGCCAGCTACGGAGGTGAGAAGGTATGAGTCTTGAGGACGAGGAGGGCTCTTGTCACACACGAACCAATCCTTGTCCCTGAATGCACACTGCTACCTTCCTGTTTTTTAATATAGAGCGAGAGCTGGTTTTCTGTCACACGCAGTCAAGTCCTGACCGGGCAGCTCTGAACGGGGCAAGGTCCAGGTCAGGGGCAGAGGAAGAGAGGACGTCTGGGGTGCAGTGTTGGTTTGTTCAACGACTGTCTCTCTTACTCTTCCTCGGAAAACAGGAGAAAGTGACGGTCAACCTCAGAACACGGACGGAGTGGCAGTGTGCTGGATCAGAGGGAGCCAGGGGCTGGAAAGGGGGCGAACGGGTGTCAGGCCTGGCTCTGCGACCACCGCCCCACTCACGTCTTGGGTTTTGTGTCTTGACCGCGCCAAGAGAGGGCAGATGCTACTGCTCACAGTCACCGTCACAGGTGCTGCTGGCACTTACCGCACAGCTGCTGGGGGCCTAGACGCTCTTCTAGACACTTTCTTGGTACGTCATTAAATCCTCCCGAGGATTAGCAGATGACGATGATCTGCGTCTTCATTTTCTACGTAAGAAAACTGCTCAGGAGAGCAGACGCGTGGCTGGCCCCTGTGGTTGCCACTGGGCAGCGAATCCTTCCCTCTCTCAGTGCCTGCCACGGCTGCCCCAGCAGGGTGGGCTCCTGCCCCTGCGTGAGCCCATGCGAGCTCCCTCCCCTAAGCATAACCGGCAGGGACGTGCTGGCCACGACTCTACCACTTGAAGAGACCAAGACAATAAGGCCGAGACGAGAGACAGCACCACAGGGAAACGCTGAGTTCCTGGACCTTGCTGCTCTCTGCCTCTGTCTGGTCACACACACCCTTGCTCGTTTTGGTGCCTGTGACCTGGGTTCCTGCCTCCTGCCCCTCAGGGCGCTGAGCTAGGTGAGTGCTTCCTGACTCCGGGCTGCAGCTGGCCTGGCTGCGCCAGAAGCCCCTGGGATCCAGCTGGGTGGCAGGAGGGAGGGTGGTCAGGAATCTCTGTTTTGACAAAACACAAGCAGGCTGGACTAGGTGGGCTCCAAGACCCCGTCCGGAGCTAAGAAATGATACCTTGGGTTTTAGGTGGCTTTTATTCCAGCTCACTGGGAATGCTTAACAAACATCAACCAGAAACAGGCAGCTTCATGGTTAGTTTTTATGAGCTCCTAATCCCCTAAAAAAAGCACCACAAAACAAAAAAGATGCCAACTGTGAAGAAAAACTGATCCCCTGAACGACATTAAAAAACTTCTATTTTTCATGAAACGCTATTAAAAGAACAAAAGGCATGCCACGGAGCAGGGGAAGACAACCGTAGTGTATACACTGAGAAAGACTTGACTCCAGAATATATAAAGAACTTTTACAAATCAATAAAAGCACCAAAAACCCAATGGGGAAAGGACTCGAACAGGCTCATTGCAAAAGGGGAAACCCAAAAGACCAATTAGTGATGAGAAGTTCTTCACTAGTCTTCAGGGAAACGCAGATTAAAACCACAGGTGAGGCCACCGCACACCTACCAGAATGGCTAACAGCGAAGACCGACCAGACCAAGTGTCGGTGAGGAGGCGGGCCACCCAGGCTCTCATACACGGCTGAGCGGTAACTGATGCGGCCACCTCAGAAACATCTACTAAAGCTAAACGTGTATGGGCTCTGAACCAGCAGTTCTTAGGTATGTATCTAACTACGAGAAACGTACCCATATGTTCACGTGACACTACCAGACTGAAAATAATCCAAGTGCCCATCAGTAACAGAATGGGTAAGTGAATCGTGGCATACTCTCCAGAAACGTGAACTACTGCACATCTAACACAGAAGAATGTCACAAACACAAAGTGGGTCAGAAGAAGCCACCCTTCGTAAGAGTACAAGTTGTGTAATTCCACTTCTATCAAGTTCAAAACCAGGTAAAACGACCCTATGGTGTGAGAAGTCAGGACAGCGGCTACTCTGGGGAGAGGGAGAGGGGCCGTAACCGAGAGGAGACACGAAAGGGACCTCTGGGTGCCAGAGAGGCGCCACTTCTTGACCTGAGTTCTCATTACATGGGTGTAGACAATCAGCGAAAATTAACTGAGTGGGAGTACACCTGTAATTTGTGCACTTTGAGACAGTATGTTGTTCTACAATGAAAAATTTACATTAAACAAGGCATCACAGGGGGGCACCTGGGTGGCTCAGTCGATTGGGCACCCCACTCTTGATTGTGGTTCAGGTCACGATCTCACAGTTTTTGAGGTCAAGCCCTGCATGGGGCTCTGTGCTGGCAGTGTGCTGCTTGGGATTTTCTGTCTCCCTCTCTCTCTGCCCCGTGTGCACAAGCTCTCTCTCAAAGCTAAATAAACTTTATAAAAACTACAAAAAAAAAAAAAAAAAAAAAGGAAGAGGGTTTTGCCAAAGAGATGGCAAAACAAGTAGAAAAAGCAGAAGACAGAACTCCTGGCGACAGAGCAGTTTCCGAGACATGTTCTCCTCTGAAGCCACGTGAAGGGTTGTTCTTCCTTCATGAGGAAGGGACTGGACCTGCAGATAGCTGTGCCCATCCGTGGCGTGAGTTTACTGACGACAAGGCTGAGGGTGAAATGGACGCAGGAGTGCCACTACAGGCCAAGGCAGCAGCTCTTTGGGGGAGCCAAACAAGGAGGTTCAGATGTCCCCAAGTTCAGGAAGCCTGTCCTGTGTGAGAACCAGAGCTGGGGCACGTGGTGCCCTTTCTAAGGAAGTGGAGAAAGATGCAAAACACCGGAAAGAAGCTTCTGAGGGGACAGAGGGGCATGGCTCAAAACATTACGGGACGCTCAGCAGGGGCCTGGAGAAAAGACTCTGGAGTGCACCTGAAATCCATCCCAGCTGAGTTTGAGAGAGAGAGGCCTGGGGACGGTGCAAGCAGCTGTGATGAACCAGAAGGTAGAACAAGTAATCTTGGAGGAAGGAGGGGGTGAGACACATCCTCCTGAGCAAGTCAAAACGGAGATTTAGGCCCAGAAAGACACTCACTGTCCAAGTGCCAGGCAGTTCCAATGAGATTATGTCATCTAAATATAGACCGGAAGTAGGCCAGGATAATGGACGAGCAGGAGTCTGGAGGGCTGGGGCCCAGAAGGAAGACAGGAAAGGACATGCAGATTTACTCGGCGTTTCACTTCTGCATGGGAGATGCCAGTGAGCCAGATGAGAGCCCTGGCAGAGGACGCAGAGGCCACATCAGGAGGGGTCCCGGTGGGGGATTTTCTGTGGGTTAACAACGCTGGGGGAAAGGGAGACGTCACGAGAGAGCACAGCTTCATTCCACTGAGGGCTGAGGAAAAGCAGAGTCGAGACTGGAAACTGGGCAGTTTTCCCAAATGGCCTCCACCACCCAACCTGGAAGACAGCCAAGACACTCAGCTCTGGGGTCTCTGAACGGCTACACAGCAGCCCCACGGTGCATGTCCCAGGACTTGGGGTGAGGGTGTTCCTGGGAGTTGAAGCTGCAAACTTTTTAAAAAAATTTTTGAGAGAGAGAGAGAGTGAGAGAGCGAGCACATGCAAGTGGGGAGAGGGGCAGAGGGAGAGAGGGAGAGATCTCAAGCAAGCTCCATGTTCAACGTGGAGCCCGATGTAGGGCTCAATCCCATGACCCTGGGATCGTGAGCTGAGCTGAAATCAAGAGTCGGATGCTCAACAGACTGAGCCACCCAGGCGCCCCGGAAGCTGCAAACTTTTAAAGGAAGTGCCATTATCCACTTCAGATCCTAAGAACCTCTTTAGTGGCTATGAAAGCCTGGGTTACAAAGCACACGTCCCTGTGGACTGTATGTACTTCACATGGGCTTGTGCTCACCTTCTGAGGCTGAATTTAGCGCCAAGTTTCTCCCAGGCCAGGGTCTCCCGAGGTGGAACCACTGAACGTGCTAAGAGACAGGAACTCTCCTTCCATGTGGAAGTGCAGCTAGTCTGGGTGGCCTTTCACAAACTGCCCACGAGAGAAACCTTCCGTGTATTTTACTGAACAGAGGGACAGGGTGTGTGTGTGTGTGTTCTTCATGGCTACCTGCTGAAGGAAACCGCTTGTGGGGAGAGAGGGGAGGACCCACACAGAGACCCCGGAGGAAACCCGAGCTGAAATGATACCAGGATAAAGGAAAGAGCTTCCTGAGAAGCATTCTACAAAGAATGAACAGGACACACTCAAGAACTGCTACTCTAGAAAGAGTTCAGAAGCGCTTTCAAAACCAAGGACACCCCTTTGTCTGTCCTGGCTCAGATGCAGCCCTGGTGGAAGGAGGCAGGAGGATGGAAAGGACTGCTAGGGGCCAATTCCTGCCACTATTTTGTTAAGATGTGACATTATCGTACCCATCAGCTACTTGCTAATTAACTAAGCTGTCTGACTTACCAAGGTCAAAACTTTGTTACTTTCCTGGCATCCTTAGGTAAAGTATAAACAGATCCAGAGAGTACTGCCGATTCCATTCGGAAACAACCTCTCAAGCTCCAGAAGGAAATTCATTATCAAGTTCTCAGCCACTGACAACAGTTCTTGACAGTCACCCCCCAGCCCGGCTGGCTGCCTGAGCCATGGACTGGGAACCTGGTGCTTCTCAGGTGTGTAGACTACAAGAAGGTGGTTTTTAATTTTAATTAAAATTTTTATTTGAGGGGGAGGGAGAGAGAGAGAGAAAATCTTAAGCAAGTTTCATGCTCAACGCAGAGCCCGACACGGGGCTTGATCCCACAACCCTGGGATCATGACCTGAGCTGAAATCAAGAGTCGCATGCTTGGGCGCCTGGGTGGCTCAGTCGGTTAAGTGTCCGACTTCAACTCAGATCATGATCTCATGGTTTGAGTTCAAGCCCTGCGTCGGTCTCTGTGCTGACAGCTCAGAGCCTGGAGCCTGCTTCAGATTCTGTGTCTCCCGCTCTCTGCCCCTGCCCCGCTCTCATTCTTTCTTTCTCAAAAATAAATAAAAACAAACAAACAAACAAACAAAAGAGTTGAATGCTCAACTGACTGAGCCACCCAGGTGCCCCAAGAAAGTGCTTTAAAATTTTTTTTTTTTTAATGTTTTATTTATTTTTGAGACAGAGACAGAGCATGAACGGGGGAGGGTCAGAGAGAGGGAGACACAGAATCCGAAACAGGCTCCAGGCTGTGAGCTGTCAGCACGGAGCCCGATGCGGGGCTCGATCTCACGGACCGCGAGATCATGACCTGAGCCGAAGTCGGCCGCCCACTGACTGAGCCACCCAGGCGCCCCTAAGAAAGTGCTTTTAATCTGAGGCTGGGAAGAACCCAGCAAGTGCCAGCACCCACACAATGAGTCGTCCAAGGTATTGCCGTGTGATGGGCACAGAATGAGCTTTCCCACTAGTCTGTTCCTGAGTCCTCAACCCCTTTACGGGTGATTCTAGATGCAAGGTGAATGGCTGGCTCCGTGGGAGGAGGGCTGCTTGGGTCACATGGCCTCCCCCTGCCAAGTTCACCTCTAACTTCCCACAAGCTCTGCTAAAGCAAGCGGACCCTTGAAACATGGAGACACTTCCTGTGAAGCTCCCTAGGCCTCAGCTCACACTGAGCAGGGCTCCCTCTGGCCAGCACTTCCTCTCCTCCCCCACCACTCCCAGTAGGACCTAATTAATCCCAGCCTGGCCTAACGAGGCCCATCACATGTGGTTTCCATTTTCCAGAGAAAATACATACTTCTTACAGGGAGCACCACTGTGTGTGACAGTGGGCCTGACAGGAGACTGCCTGGAGGAGGCAGAGCAAAGCCACTGGCCGGCCTCCAGGTCCCCAGCCCTCCAGGGCAGCCCCGGGTCACACATGGTTCTGTGAGGTGCTGGGATGCAGCACTTTCCACGGGTTAGGAGACAGTGGAAATAGACCAGGTTGGGCTCTCTGGACTGGCTGAATTTTGCCCTTCCCAAAGACATCTTTGGATTTTACCTCTGAGGGCAGACTTTTTTCCTCTCCAACTCTGGCATGTCAGATTGTGCTTCCCTGCCAGTCACGTTCTCTCAGCTGTCTCCAGTTAGATCAAAGCCAAGAGCTGGTTGTGCAATACAGCTTCTGCCACACACTCCCTTCGCTATCCTCTGTCTCAACAAAAGCGCCCCAGCCCCCTGGTCTCTAGGGAAGAATGACTGTGGAAACCTCTGGAAGATTTACACAGGAGCTGGGCAGACTTACTTAAGGTCAGCAAGAAAAGAAGCTCTGAGAGGGAAAAAATTCCTTGGAAGAATTCTTCCAGCCCTGTTCAACGTCCTGCCTCCTTCCTCTCGGCTGGGGACCTAATCAATATGGCTTCAAACTAATAAAAGATCAGATTCCACCCGCATTCTGGGTAGGTGCATCAGGGTCCCTTCCAGCAGACAGACTTAGGTTGGCACAGGTTTGTCAAGGCGATTTCTTTTTATTTGGAGCAAAGGAGTGCATTCCATTAAAGGGGAGAGTGGAAGAAAGCGAGCGGGCCTCACAGAAGCGCTCTCCCACGGGCTAGGGGCCAGAGGCAAAGTGTGATTTCCTAACATGCCATGTGAACCAAGGATCTGGGGCTTGCCACTTTACCCAGATTCTTCTTTCATTAGCATCGGCACAATGGGCTCTGGAGGGCCTGGCCAATGCCCCCTGGCACGTCAAGTGGCACGTAGGAAGATGGTTAAGGGGGTTGCCCGATGCCAAGGAGCTCCAGAGGCTGGGAAGGCTTGGGAGGACACAGAGAGTGAGAAGGTGAGCTGGGTGGGGAGGGTGAGCCCATGTGGGCTGCCCCAGCCATGTTGGTGATGTGGCTCCAGCCCAGGGCCCGTCTCACTGGTGGACCACACGAGGACAGCAAAGTGGAATTTCCCAATTACAGCATGAAACAAAGCTTCTTCTCTTGAGGCCCTTCCCTGATGCAATTAAAAACAAGTCCAGTCTCCAGTGGCTTCCTAGGCCCTGGGTTCCCACCACCCATCTCAGCGGCCAATCTTCCCCCTGCCCCTGCCCACAAACACAGGGCTCTTATGCGAACCTGGAGGAGGGAGGGTAGGGCAAGGGCAGGATTAGCTGGGGTACATCTTAGGGACTGTGCTTGCTGAACTGGAGAGGTGAGAGGAAGGCCAGAATGAACTAGAAGCCTTATCTCAGGGCTTCTCTGGGTTAGGGTCTCATGGAAGAAGACTCATGACCGCTTCCTGCCTCCCACTTGGGCCCCTGGTCCATCCCCTTCAAATGTCTCATCTTAGGGGCACCCGTCTCCCCAGAAAGGGTGCTCAGGACCTCATCCACCATCAGCTGGGCTGGTTGGGGTTGGAGCCTTTGAGTTCCCAGCAGGCACTTGTTAAAAAGCAAGCATTCTCTGTCAAGTCCTCTCTGCGAGGCGGCAGGGAGGAAGAGGAGGGGGGAAGCACAGTTGGTTAAGCCAAAAGACGGCTGGCCAGAGGGCCATCTTGGCCGGCAGAGTGGAGCGTCCTGAGACTCGCTCACTTCCCAGCACAGAAGCAGGCCTTGTAAAGATCACAGCTGTTGGATTCTGCTGCAGTTCATATCACAGTTTATCAAAGGGGCTGCGTTTTCTCCCTCCTCTCCTTTTCTACTGAGTATAAGTGGCGCGGTTCATGGGAAAACAAGCCCTGCGCTTGTTCTGCTGCGGCGGCTTGGGGGGTGGGAAGGGGCCGGAGGAGGGAAATGTACACGAACACCTACTTGGGGCAGAGTTGTTTTAACGGGACCGGGGCCGGGCTGCTGGTGGGTGCTCGTGGTGCCGGGGCCCTAGGCCTGGCGTGCCAGGGCCAGCTCTCGGCACAGAAGGTTCCATTATTTCACCCTCTCTGGGGTCTGATTTCCCGTTCTCCCAGACCACCATGGGAGGCAGAGGCTGTGTCATGAGGAGGAACAAGAGCCCCCGTTTATCAGGTTGTGCTGAGAGGCGTAGCACGCATGGTCTCGTGTCACCCTCTCCGCAAAACGGCAAGGCAGGCACTGTAGAAATAGGTCACACAGCCCCAGACTGGAGGAACTGGGACTCGAACCCAAGTCTCTTTGACTCCAGAAGTTCCAGTCTCTACCTGACTCCCAAGGACCTGTGGGAGGCCCATCTGCCCCATTTCTGTGAAGTCCAGGGATGGGGGACAGGTGTGGGCAGGGCTGGGGGATGCCCAGAACCCTCTGGCACCCTCGCCCCATGTGCCCTCTTCCCTCCTTTCAACTCCTGCAGCTACGAGAAGGGCCAGGGCCCAGAGCAGGTCTCAGCGAGTCTAGCTGAGATGAGGCTTTGGAGCCACTGGCTCCCCCAAGTTCAACACGTGTCTAAAATGTTATGTCCACCAGATAACAAGGCCACATGGACACAGAGGATGTCCAACTTGCTCAGGGGCCCGGCGGGAGTTCAGGGGCCCACCCCCACCCCCTTGGGCAGGTACAGCCTGGGAAAGCCACGGGGGGAGAGGAAACACTCCAGGGTCCCGAGGGAAATCACGCATCTTCCTCAACAACAAGATGCCCACCAGATGTCTGTCTTCAACAGCTCTGGGTGCTTCTGTCCTACGGACAGCAAGCACTCCTGCTCCCTGAGCTAAATGCGCTACTGCACAAACAATGGCTTTCAACTTGTCCGTCAGAAGAGTCTCTTCCTCTCTCTCTTTGCCTAACACCTGAAGGAAAGGGTTAAATCATTGTGTGTTTCTTATCAGGCCTGTGGGTTCATCTCAGCAGTCTGCATGGACCATCATTATGCTCCTCTTTAAAGCCGTCAGCAAAAAATAAGGAAATGAAACGAGAAGTAGACAGGCAGGCTGACGCTCCCGACAGCTGGTCCCCAGCAACCTTCGCTGAAGGCTCTCACTCCCTGTCTGATCACAGGAAGGAGGAGGACAGCACATGTCTTCAAGTCCTCCTCCATGTCTGATGCGTGCCGTGTGCACCCTGAGAACCTGGGCTGGGGGGCTGGGACTGTGGCCCGGGCTGGTCAGTGGTGGCCTGGCCGGCGGGCTTAGCAGGCAGCAGGTCCAGAGAGCTGGCACTACCCAGAGGAAGCAGGTGCTGGTGCTGCTTCTGGGGGGACGGCAGGCTGGACAAACGAAGCAAAGGACTGGGAGGGATAAGTGTGAGGGGCCCAGCCATAAGGATCCCTCCATCCCAGCCCACTGGGTTCCCGTGCTAGTGCCAAGGGCTAGAAGACCTCAGGCTGTGTGGTGTAGCAGTGAGACATGGCCTGGGGCCAGGCTCGGTGCCCAGTGAAGCCCTGGTGGGGTCCACGAGGGGTGTGAGCCCCGGAACAGACAGCCAGGCTGGACATACTAAGCCCTCAGGAGGATGAGGAAGGAGAGCCCACAGGCCCAGAGGACCCTCTAAGGAGCTGGGCTCCAGGTGGTCCCAGCCCACAGGCTGTACAGGGCCCCTCAAGGTACCTGGCCCTGCACTCTCTCACAGAAGGGATAAAGTGGTGGGTGCAGAATTAGCGGAGAGCAAAGGTCTGCAGCGTGGCTCCCACCAAGCCTGGCAGGCATGTGGCTTCCTCAGTTCCCTTCTACAAAATGAGGATTCCCATCAGCCCAGGCTGCTAGGGAGACACTAGACAAAGCAAGTGAGGCCTCACTACCCTAGTGGCTGTAAGTGGAACATGGTGTTGGCCACCAGGTCACCAGCTTCTCAGAGCCTAGGGCTCCCGAGCGGGTGGGGAGAACACGCACGTGTGCCCACGGTGCCCACACTTCTGCCTGGTGCCGTCTGGGGATGCTGCTTACTGCTCTGAGCTCCTTCTCTCCGAGCCCCTGATGGAGTGTGTGAGGCTGGTAGAGGATGGAAAAACCCATTACAGTCCAGTTCTCCAGGGGGAGGCTAGTTACAATTGCCTTCTTCAAAGGCCTCTCTCTCTGCTGGTTCTTGAAAGGCTTCCAGGCAAGGAGGGCTCATCAAGAGAACTGACACGTCTGTAATTTGGAAAACCATATAAAGTAAACTGTCACTCCTGTGGGGCTAGACCATCGCTTTCCTGGTGGGGGGTCTCCTGTACCACTTCTAATCTCCACTTCAATCCCACCGACTGTCCAACTCGATGTGAAGAAAAGCTGTGCAAATCTTCTTCTGGCCAATCAGGATAAGAATCCAATCTGTCCCTCTGTAACTGTGGTTCTCACCCGGGATGATTTTGTTACCCAGCGGGCACCTGGCAATGTCTGGAAACATTTCTGATCGTCCCAGCTGGGAGGGCGGGGGTGCTGCGGACATGAGTGGGCAGGGGTGGGGGGTGCTGCCCTAGATCCCACAGCAGGACAGCCCCCAATGCCAACGGCGCTGAGCTTGAAAAACCCTGCTCTATACGACCTCAGAAAAGCACGAGGGCAGTGACAGACTTCCACCACCACGGGGATACCTTTTGGTGGTCTGGACCATCAGAAGCCCCTTCCTCCCAACGGGCAGAAACTTTATGGTCCTGCTGTTGGTCCTTCTGGCCAGGCAGGCCTGCCCCCTCCTGCAGCTCAGTCTTTTGCCTCGTGCCCTCAAATCACCCTCAGCCCTCGAGCTAGGGCCCTGGCAGGCAGTGTGGAATGAAGTGGCCAGGGGCCTGCTCCTCGCATTTCCCTCCCTCAGCTTTCCTGGTGGCTGGGCAGGCTCCTGGCATACCCCTGCGGGGCCTCATCTCCCCTCAGTGCCTCCTGCCACCCCCTTTCACTTCTTCCCACCTCTCAGGTCCTTCTTCTCAGCCTCCTCTCCTGGCTTCTCCTTCTCTCCCCAACCATTACACACTGGAGCTCCCTAGGGCTCAGTGGCCTCAGGCCCTTTCCCTTCCGCCTCTGCCCCTCTTACCACTGACCGTTCTTATTCCCTAAGAAGGAAAGCCCCACAAGGACGGAACCATCTAGGGTGGTACTCTGCAGAGTCAGTATTCAGTAAATATCTTGTGAGTGAATGAATGAATGACCATGTTATCAACTTCTGGATTTGTATCTTGGCCATAGGTCCCTCTTTTGAGAGTCAGGTATAGCAACCTGCTTCTTCATCCTCCTTTGATGTCACCAAAGCAATTTAAACTCAAACACGGGACCCTTCTTCCTCCCTGCTCGTCCTCCAGAGCTCCCCTCTCAGGGACTGCCACTACCAGCCACTCCGTGCTCACACGAGAGTCCTGGGTGTCATTCCCAACACCCTGTCCCCTCAGGCCCTCAGGTAATCGGTCACTAATGATACTTCTTACGAATTACAGAATGCCGCTGCTTCTTCCCATCCCTCTACCAAGCAGTCACCATCTCCCACTTGGACAACAGCCTCCCATCTGGTCTCCCGCACATCCGCCTTGCTCTCTCCACCCACCCCTGAAACACAAATCTGGTCACACTGTCCCCCTAATCCCAGCCCTTTCAGTGGCTCCCCCTACCCCCCAGCCTCTGGGTGAGGTCCCCAACCCTTGGTGTGTCCAGCAAGGCTGGGCCCCTCTCCCCCTTGCCCTCTGGATCACAGCAAGATGAACTCTCCACGCTTTTTGATTTGAGGGCTCTGTTCAGGCTGGACCCTCTGCTGGCAATCCCCCTTCAGCCCCTGGACCCCGCAGGTGGCCTCAGGCGCCTTCCCGACTCCATGGACCACACTGGTTCAGTTTCCTGAGCATCCTGGACAGCTTCAGTACCCAGCACCCCAGCTGCTTATTTCATGGGTCAGGATGAGACCCTTTGGTGACTTAATAGGCAGCCAGCCAGGGCTGAGAACTACAGCCGTAGAGCATCTGAGGCCACTCAGACTACTCCAGAAAACCACTCCGCCTGGCTTTGTTGGGAAGCCTGGAGAAATTCGTGCCCCACCTAGATTTTGGTGACCTGACAGTCGCTCTTCTGGTGACCTGGCTCCTTGGAGCCGATGGGGAGGCCAAGGGACAGACTCAGTCATGCTGCTGCTGCTGGGAGTTCTAGAGGCCTAGAAAGGACTGTCCAGGACAAGGCTCGCACGACTCAAGAACCCAGTTCTGCCTGGCCAAACCCCATGCTGGCAGCTGGGCACCTGAGTACAGCCCCATTTCATGTTCCATCTGGCTCACCTACTTTCTCCCCCAAAGACTTCAAACAAGGGCGCTTAATGAGAGGACATTTAACCTCAGGGGAAAAGCGTCTCAATAAGTGAAAACCTCATTTGGGCGAGAAACGGCGACACTGACCTGTCTCGTGTTGGCAGCACCAGCCACCCGGTGTGAGGGAGGCTTGTTTCTTCAAGAACAAACGCAAAGGAAAAGGAGGGAAGAGAAGTGAAAGAGAAAATGCTTGCTCCGCCCTTTCGCAAGGGTGTGACATGAAAAACCGTGGCTGTGCGAGGAAGAGAAGGCACACAGAGCCTAACCTGATGATGAAAGCACCTCGGACCTCCAGGAGCTTGCGTTCGCTGCTGAACCTCTTGAGAAGGTTGATCATGAACTTATAAAAGTAGGAGTTCATGGTGGGGGTGGAAGGAGAACATTCTAAGCCTTTGGTACCTGCAGAGAAAGGGACAGAGCCGGGATTTACTCTATGTGTCCACAGGGTGGCGGGACCCCCACAGATCATAAACAATTGTAAATGCCAAAAAAGGCGGTGGTGGGGTCTGTGTGTAACAAGGTGATGGAAAAATCTTTAATCAAAGTCCTCGGGTTAATGGCAAAAAGGCAAAGGCTATACAAGTATGTATAAGCAAATACAACTTTGCTTACTGCACAAATACCCATTTACCTGTCCACCTCTCCAGCCAACCCCCAATTACTTACTGAACACCTTCTATCTGTAAGACCCACTGGTATGCGTGCTAGTTTTTTTTTTTTTTTTCTTAGAAAACGAACCTGTACCTATTATTTCAGTAAATAAAACACACTTGGGCTTCATTTTGGCTCGTTAAGGACACATGACAAGCGAAAGAGAAAAAAGGGGTGAAAGAGGCACACGACACCAAAAGTCAACAAAACTCACACTCCTTTCCCAACAGTGCTCACGAAAAGGTATACGACGCGCACACCTGTTGGATCAAAGACAGCACACACTGACAAAATGTTACCAAGGGCTTCAATCTTCACTCAGTGTTTTCAAATCTGTCATTTTTCTTCTTTGGGCCAAGATGCTCGTTTAGACTAGTACTCTAAAGTCTAAAGACTTTCAAAGCGCAGAGCTGTCTTCAGAACCAGAAGCACATTCGGGGTATCCCTCTGATATGTATCCCAGCTGAAAATACACTAAGGGCCAGATTCAGCCCCTCTCCCAGATCCAGCCCAGCATAGCCCCCTCCCAGATCCAGCCCAGCCCAGCTCCCCTCCGCAAGGTATCCAGCATGGAAGGGTAAGAGCAGGGCTGATGGAATGCCTGGCTGATCCCCGTGTAGTATATTCATACAGCTATGGGATTTCTTCGTCTTTCTTTTGTAACAACACTGCTGGGAAGAGGTGTTAGAGACAGTAGGAATCCTCATCCCCCCTGCCCAAGGCACTAACAGGACATTTAAACACAGACACATAGACACACACACCAGCTTAACAGATACAATCCACACATCATAAAGCTCATCCTTGTAAAGTGTACAATTCAGTGGTTTCCAGTATATTCATAAAATTGCGCATTGATCACCACTAATTCCAAAACATTTTCATCACCCCAAAAAGAAATCTCGCACCCACTAGCTGTCACTCCCCATTCTTCCCTCCACCAGCTACTGCCAATCATTAATCTACTTTCTGTCTCAATGGACTTGCCTATTCTGGACATTTTGTATCAAAGGAATCATACAGTATGTGGCTTCTTCCACTTGGCATAATAGTTAATTAAGGTTCACCCATGTTGTAGTCTGTGTCCACTCTGTATTCATTTTTTGTGGCTGAATAATCTGCCATTGTATGGATATACCACATTTTATCCATTCATCAGTTGCTGGATGTTTGGTTGCTTCCACTTTTTAGCTATTAAGAATAATGCTACAGGACACCTGGTCGGCTCGGTCAGTAGAGCATGAGACTCTTGATCTTGGGGTCATGACTTCAAGTCCTACATTGGGTGTAGAGCTTACTTAATTAAAAAAAGAGAGAATAATGCTGCTATGAACATTCATGTATAAGTGTTTGTGTGTACACGTTTTCATTTCTTTTGGCTATATACCCACGAGTGGAATTTCTGAATCCTATGGTGCCTCTATGTGTAAGTTCTAAGGAACTGCCCGACTGCTCTCCACAGTGCTGCACCGTTTTGCATTCCCACCAGCAGGGTGTGAGGTTCCAATTTTCCCACATCCTTGCCAACACTTGTTATTACCTGTCTTTTGATTATAGCCATCCTAGTGGAGGGGAAGGTCATAAAGATTTACTGGTATGCTTCTTTCTAAAAGTTGTTTTTTCAAAAACATAGCTCTTACATTTAGGTCTCTATTTTAATTTTTGTATATGGTGTGAAGAAGGAGTCTGAATTCTTTTGCATGTAGATGGATCTCCAACTGTCCCAGCATAACATGATATCGGCTTTCTTTTTTAGATGCTTTGTTTTTTTTTTAAGGTTTATTTGAGAGAGAGAGAGAGAGAGAGAGAGAGGCAGAGAAAGAGGAAAGAAAGCACCCCAAGCAGGCTCCTTGCTATCAGTGCAGAGCCCCACGCAGGGCTTGATCTCACAAACTGTGAGATCATGACCTGAGCTGAAATCAAGAGAGTTGGATGCTTGACTGACCGAGCCACCCAGGTGCCCCTAGATGCTTTATTTTTTTTATATTGTATTTTTGTCTAGCTTTATTGAGGTAACATTAACGTATAACATTATATAAGTTTAAGGTGCACAATGTATTGTTTTTATACATGTATACATTGCAAAATGATTACCATTGAGCTGTGGAGTTAGCCAATACCTTCATTTGTCTCTTCTTTGTTCATCTGTCCATTGTTTTTTGTGGTGAGAACATTTACAATCTACTCTCTTAGCATTTTCCAAGTATAGTCTTTTTAAGTATAGTCTTACTAATTATAATCATTGCTTTTATGTTAGATGCCCAGAACTTATTAACCTCTAATGGGAAGTTTGTACCCTTTGACCAACATCTCCCCAACATGGCATCTTAAGAGCCAACCAGCAGTTACCATTTACTGAGGACTTACTATGTGCCACGCATATCTAAAACCTTTACGCACAGTATCTAATTTAATCCTCAAATCAATACTTGAAAATATGTGCTATTATTATTCTCATCATATATGTGGAGAAGCTGTGAATTAGGCTGAGGATTAGCCAAAGACACAGAGCCGGTGAGTGGTGGTCTCTGAGCCCAGGCAGCTGGTCTTCAGGGCCCATGTTCCCAACAGCTACACAGGCCGCCCACTCCTGGTGCCTGGGGAGGTTTGGGGTTAGTGACTTAGGAAGCAGGAGGCAGAAGAACGGAGCTAAGACCCTGCCAATACTGAGGACACAGAGACAATGATACTGTCTGGAGAAAGCACCTGGCCGCCGCCCTCTGGGAACTCAGGGACGACACTGGGGGAAGCAGAGTGGCCGACAGAGACATCGGGGCCATCACTTTCCAGGCTGGCCTCTCTTTGGCTCTAAAGCCCTGACTTCCTCCCCAGACCAGGGAGAGGGTGGCCACACGCCTGCATAAAACAGGGAACCGAGCTTGGCTGTGTCAGGGGCATCTCCTCCCAGAAACATCAGCCCCAAGCACAAAACATGAATGTGTGGAACCATCCACAGTACCAGAAGCAAGCCCTACATGGGAGCCCCAGGGGCTGACTTCATTAGATGCCAGTGGTCAGAAGAAGCAGTAAAACCCTCCTTTCAGTAGTTTTTTGCTCAACTCAGACTTCCCTTATGTCCTTGAGTGCTCCTGGTGGGGAAGTGGCTGGGAACTGGAAAAGGTGCCTTTTTGTTTCACTTCTCCCAGCTGTGAATCAATCTGTGAGCATTCCTTACCAGGAGTCACGCCTTCAAACTACTGTCCTCTCTCCTGAGAACCTCTACACAGCCCCCTTGAACTGCGTGCAAGGGGCGAGCCTGGAGTAAGAAGGCCAGTTCAAGGGCAGGCCTCACTGAACTTGATGTTTGCAGTGTGTTGCTCTGGGTCCCTGCCTGGAACAGCCTGGCCTGGGAGGTCCTGAGTGACTCTGGAATGGCAAACAGTCTCTGCTCCCTGGCCCAGTGGGGCTGTTTGCAGAATCAAGTGTCACATTCTTACAGATTGAGTTACCCTGGGCCCAGCTGGGGCTGATCTCTGAAGAGGTGGCTGCAGATACAGCTGTTAAAGTACCTCCTCTCTGTCCCCACACTGCCCACGGTGGCCTGGCTGCATACCCCCAACACTGGCGGTGTGTGTGGACTGGAACCTTCTCCTGGGTGCTCATTTGTGATGGCTCCCTGTATCCCTGTCGGCTTGTTTCTGTATACGTACCCTCCAACCTACATCATTTCCAGGCTTAGGACCATTTGGGTTCCAAAAGACAAAGGGAACCAAACAGGGAGTGATCATAAATACTCCCTGATGCGGGGCTACAGTCTCCATTTCCAAGGGGCCCGGTATCTCGGGCAGGCGGAAACATCAAGCATAGTGTTTTAGAGCAAGGCTTGGGAATCCATTAGACCCGGTTCAGATCAGATGTCCACCGCTTACTAGCGGCACAGGTTGGGGGAAGTCTCTTATCCTAAGCCTCGGTTTCTTCATCTATAAAGTGGGGGCATTAAGAGCCCCTATTCCTTCAGTCAAAAAAAATTTATTTATTTATTTATTTATTTATTTATTTATTTATTTATTTATTTAAGTTTTACTAAGTAATCCTTATGCCCAAGGTGGGGCTTGAACTCACTACCCTGAGATCAAGAGTTGCATGCTCCACCAACTGAGTCAGCCAGGCACCCCCAATAAGAGCCCTTATTAAATGAGACAACACATTGAATGTACTGGGACCGGGGCCTGCCACACAGCCTGTGCCCAATGAACGGGGGCTGCTGCTATTCGCAAACACGCCATGACTCCGACAGAGCACTGCAAGGGGCAACCTGTTCCCATTCTCTGGGTCTTGGAATGGATGACTGAGGGCTGGGGGACAGTCTGGAAAGTCTCTGAGTGAAGAGATTTCAGATCTGGGACACGTTCACAGTGCTCTGCTGAGAGGCAGGGAGGCTGTGAGGAGAAGAGGGTATGATTATCTGTGACTCCCCCATCCCTGGCCCCACATTCGGGGAGGCAGATCTGCCCGTCTCTCCGCTGATGGCTGGCCTAAGACAGCAGAAGGAAAGGCTTGGGGCTGCTCTGAACACATTCCTGGTCTTCTCAGCCAAAGCCCCCTCTGGGCCACACAATCAACTCTCGATGTCCAGGCATGCACGCAGCCCCTGGCGCTGAGGCCCTTAGTGGGAGGGAGGAGGAGGGCAGAGTGACATCTGGGAGAAGCCACGGCAAGTGACTCACATTCTCACAGTAGTGGTTGCTGGGAAAACTTCCACAGCTCAGCCCTCCCAGTGCTCCCAACTGTTTAAAGGCTACAAAGAGCAAACTGAGTGGGGGGCCGGGAGCCTGCCTGCGACCCAGACCAGGCTTATGGGAGTGTCAGGGAGCTACTGGGGCCCGGCCTGCTGGGGCCTGCAGCTGTTGGGGTAGGGAATTTTGTTCCTCAGGCTCCCACCCACCAGAATGGACTCTCTCGAGGAGGAGCCTCTGCAGGACTGGGCTGGGAGCCTCAGAAAGCTCACTGCAATCCTGGCCCAACTGTATAGAAATGGCAGGTCCGGGCAGGAGAGGCAGCCCTTCCTGAGTGGGCTGGTCAGGGACGGGGAGCAGCTTAGTGCTCACCGAGGACAGGGTGAGGACCTACTCGGTCTCCTCCTGCCTCCATTTCCCACCGGCCCACCACTTTTCTGACTAACCAGCCCCTCAGGCCCGGCTGGCCTGAGTCAGAACCTGAGAGATGTTCTCAGGCAGGGCTGCAGAGGGAGGAGGAGGTGGGGCGGCGAGTCAGCAAACTCATGCCGGGAGTGTGACTACACGGATGATGGGCCTCTCTCAATGGAACGAATTTCTGCCCAACTGCAGCCTGTTTCTCCCCGTGGGAGTGCAAAGTGCCTCGCTGGCCATTTCTGTCCACCTCCGGCCCTCCATCACCTCACTCTCGACAGCTGGGCAGGGAATCGGCTTCTTTTCTCAATAGCTCTGATAAAAGCCAGCTCTGCCGGGCTCTCCTGCAGAGTGGGGCCCCAGGGCCGGGTGCTCTTGCAGAGTGGAGCCCTGGGCTCAGGGCTTCCTTTAGGAAGGGGCAGAGCCTGGACAGGACCCCAGCACCTGATTCCGGGCAGGCCCTCCAACACTGTGCTTGGGGGAGGTGCTGGGACGCCAGGCCTGGGACGCTTTTGCTCGGGTGGCATTGACGAACGCAGTCTTCCAGGCCCACCAAAATGGGGTGTGAGCTGGGGCCCAGGAAGGGGGGTGGCTGGGAACGACCTGGCCTTGGGTCTCAGGAGAGTCACACTCTTCGAGGGGCCAAGGAGAGAGGGGTTTCCATTCCCCGATCCTGCCAAGGACCAGCCCCTCAGCTGAATGCCGCCCGCCTCGAATTTCTGGTTTGAAGTCTGGAGAAGTGGGCTCTGGCAGGAAGTTCACGTGACTGCTGGCTGGCCGTGGGGCAGACAGATGCTTTCGGGAGCGCTCTGTATACAAAACCGGGCTGGTGGAGTGGGCGGCCAGGGAGCCAGCCATGCAGATGTTGCTAAGTGAAACCTGATGTGGCGACATGAGAATCTGCAGAACGTCTCACAAACAACCTTCCCTGGGATGTTTTAGATTGAGTTTTGTGGCTATGACGCGAAGGAGCCTCACATGTCAGGATAAAAATAGCTCTGGCCTCAATAGGCAATGTGAGTTACAGTTCAACAAAACCAGATGCGAAAACCTTAGTGGCCCAGCCCAGACCCAGCAGGGTCCCTGCTCAGCTCCCCACCCTCTCAGCCCCTTTCCTCTCCCTCTGTGGGTTGGGGCCCAAGTGCTCGGTCAGTCCCTCGCGTGGGCATCTCGATCCGCCACCCAGAGAGCGTAGAGGAAAGGCCAGGGGCCCAGGGCAGATCCAGGGCTGGTTCCTGTCTGTGAACTTCACAGGGATGAGGAGACTAGCACAGTGCCTGGCACAAGAATTGCTCTGAGGAGGGGGCTGCATGACCGGGAGGCTGGCATGGAACCCAGGGACGCAGGTGGGGAAGGGGCAGCTTCCCCCACAGAACCAAGGGGCCAGAAAAAAGGGAGGCCAACGCCTGTGATACAGGGGGGTCTTAGGAGGCATGGAGTCTGCTGAATCGCACGGCCCAAACCCCTCAGCTGCATGGATGAAAGGGTGGCTGAGATGCTGCAGCCGCGGCACCCATGGGACTTGATCTAAGAGGCAGTCACTCTTTTCTCCAAGCCGGCCCAGCTGAGGCTGGGGAGCCCTCTGCCCCCGGCAGCAGCCCAAATCTGGGAGGCTTTCCGGCTGCCTGGTTCAGAGCAAGAGATAAGCTAATGGGCCACGGCAGGGCCCAGGAGGAGCTTCCAGCTGACCCGGCAGGAGAGAGAGGCTGCATCAGGAAAGACTGCTGCTGAGTCGGGGCCGCGCCAAGGGCAGCACTGAAGGGAGATGGGAGGCAGGTCCCTCATCGAGACTAGGCCTGGGATGGAGAGGGTGAGGCTCTCCACCTGCAGACTAGTGAAGACCTGGGCAGTGGTGCTGGGGGAGCCTTCGACACAGCAGTGGTGACAGGGTGGCCAGCTCTGGCACCCCCTCCTTCCATCACGATGACAAACTCTGAAAGACAGGTACTGATCCTTACTGGGCATGTGACTCTGGCCTTTTAGGGATGAGTACAACCTAGATTTTCCTGACCCTGACACCCATGCTCTTTTACACTCTCTGAAGAATATGTAGGAAGAAGGCCTTTTAAGGCTCCAAGAGCAACAGAGAAGGCTTTGGGGGCTGGGAAATGGTCTGGTGTGGCTGGAGGAAGTGGAGGCAGCAAGAGGGATGAGTTGCTGAGGTGGCTGAGGCCAGAATGGGGTCCCTGAAGTCACTGTGAAGAGAGGGGATACACTCAAAGGCTATGCCAGGATACGCCCTAAGGGAGAAGCCTGGACTGCTGGCCTGGCCACTGCTGCTCAGTTCCCCATCTTGAGCGATGGAAGCTTCTGGTGCTGGGCAAGTGCTCTTGTCCTCTAACACGGGAGTAAAGAGAGCAGACTCTCAGGCTAAGCTCCTAGGTCGGCACCAACACCTATCGCAAGCCCCCGTCCCAGGTAAGAATAACAACGGTGCTTCCTCCCATGGTTCTTGTGAGGAGCTGGGCTCACCCACCGTGAGGTTCAGTGAGCTGACACATGGGAAGTGCTCAGAACAGTGTCCGGTCCAAACAAGCTCAATGTACTAGAGTCACCCTTACTACTGGGAAAAATGCCCAGGGATGGCTTCCTGGGTTTCTTCTAGAACTGGTTTCTGAATTTGGTGACACCAGCCTGGGCTACAAGGAATGAAATGGAATCAGAACATTTCATTTCCGCCCATGATTTTAGAACGGGGATCAAATTCCACGTTGGACCAGAGAGCCCTGTGGGGCATGATAACATGAGCAGTTATCCCACCAAGAATGTGCCCCCTTGGCTGGAAAGGAAGCATAGGGAAGATGGGATTTGGGGTGCAAACATCAGTCCTGGGGTGACCTTTGGCCCCTCAATGCCACACTGCTGCTGTGCCTGGCCAAGGTTGCTCCCTCCCTTGCAGCAGGAACATTCAGGCCCCAGGAGGGCCAGGCACATCTCAAATGAGGGACGGATCCCAGAGGTCTCCTGCTTCTGCTGAGCCTTCTGCTCAGACTCAGGGTTAGGCCCCTCGGGTCTGCTCAAAGGGAGCTCATCACCCCTCTCCCCAGAGCCCAGGGGGCCTCAGCCAGAATCTCCCTGAGTGGAGACGGGCAGAGAACGCACAAAAGTTGCCAAGTCATAGGAGACCCAAGTGGTCGTTTTCATTTCATTTCACCAAATCACAATCTAGAGAGACAGCAAAATGTGGGATCCCTCTATTGGTTTTCCTCAGGCCTGCCCACCCAGGCAGCTCCACTCCTGAAGGTCCCAGCCTGGGGCTCTGTGAAGGTCAGCAATGAAGTGGGGTGGGAGAAGCAAGACCAATGCTTCTGCCTGCATGGCTCTGTGCTGGAGGGAGAGATGTTTGCACAGGTGGGAGGAAAATCCTGTGTGGGCAACTCTGCCTTGTGGGCCCTGGGACCACTGCTGTGGCACTACTGAGGCGGGTGATGCTGCCCCAACCCTTGCATTAAATCTGCACTATTTGAGTTTACAGACCCAGTGAGCAGGCAGGCTTCTCTACAAGTGCTGCTGATTTCATCTTTGCTAGGCTCCCTGCCTCCTTGGCTTTCCAGAGAAAGACCCTTTACGGTGGGGGGCGGGGGTGGTGGTGCTCTGCAGTCGGCATGTTCTCAGAGCTGTGCCCTGGAGAGCCAGAGGGCCAGAGGAAAGCAAAATCCAAACAGGAAGAGGGTCTGGCCTTGTAACTTCTGTCCCCGTGCACGGCCAGATGGAAACAGACAGAAAGACCCTCTCGCATGCCTGAGAAGCAACAGGGGAAAGAGCAGCCCACAGATGAATGAGTGTATACTTCCCGCATGCTTTCTGACCTAAACAACCAACCCCAACATCCTTGGTGCCTGGCCAGTGCCCTCCCCAAGGCAGCTGAGGCAGGAGATGGGACAGGGCCTAACTTTGGTTTCCTATGTGCTTCTTACTGGTTTGAACTTGACCTTAACCTTTTAAAATCATGAACCCATCTGAAAAATCTGGTGCCAGCTGTGGACATGCACGCACGTGTGGTTCCCACACTCTGTGCAGCGAACGTGTGTGAGTCTCAGGCTAAGAGCACATGGCCCACGATACCGTGTATCCTTGAAGCAAGAAGAGTTATTGGCTGCAGGCACTTCCTTGGTGTTCTTTCCAGGATGGAATCTCTTCCCATCTGGCATACTTGGTTGTTTTTCTAAGAATTCAGGGTGAGTCCCTGGCTGATGTGAGCCAGTCTGACAGCCCTGGTGAGCTGGGGCAAATCTTCACCACCTCAGCCTCATTAGGGGCCCACCTATCCTGGCAGGGCCAGCAGCCAAGGTTCAGAGGACGTTGCCATCTAAGACACTCTCAGTTCTTACTCCCAAGCGGCTGAGATGGCACCTCGAGGAGCTCCCTGTCTGGGCCTCCCCAGGGCACACACCCCACCTGGGCCCCAGGCCATTTTCCGGCCCATCTCTCCACTAATGAGTAAGCATTTTAGTCATCAGCTTCTTGGTGCCCAGAGAAAAAGAAAACACCTCAGAAATGGAGGGACAAATCTCAGAGAGTCCCGGAGATGAAGGTGTCCTTCTCCTGCCCAGGGCGAAGCTGCCTCAGTTTGGCTTTCTCTCCTTTTCCACTTTGAGGAGGATAGAAGATGCCAGACAATGGCTTCTTGGGGAGGGAGATCCAGGGCTGGCTCTGACCCGCGGATGCCTTCTCCTGGCTGCTGCCCTCTTCCAGTCACTTGTCACCCTCATCCCCTCACTGCTGCTCCTCTCCCCTCTCAGTGGGACCCCCACATCGCGGCTGTGTGCCGACGCTCAGCCCCTGGCATTTCTGCCATCTGTCCCTGGGAATTTAGGCGGACCCCCAAGTGCTGACGTGGGACACAGGATGGAAAACGGACTCCCGGGCTGTGGGACAGAGGGTGGGACCCTCACCAAGTGTCCCAGGGTCAGGATGTGAGAGCCTCCCGGCCATGGCCTCTGACTGCTTGGAGGAAACCGGGCTCCTAGGCAAGGAAGCCACTGCATCCTGGAGAAACAAGAGAAGGAAACCGGGCTGCCACGAGAGCCCCTTACTCCTTCCTTGCTTCAGTCAGAGACAGCTAGAAACTTGGGACCAGTTGCAGAAAGAACATGTGCAGCAGCAGTGGCCTAAAGCCTGGGGTCCTATGTGACACCCCACTGCAGGAGCTGGGGGGAGCCCTTGACATCAAGTGTCACCAGGAAGACTTCTTCAACGCACGAGCCTTCTGCGACTCGGCCCGGCAGCCCTGGGGTGCAGTCAGGCCCGCAGGGCCCCAGCAGCACCACCGAGCAGGGGTACTCAGGGCCGGGTAGCAGCCGCCTTCGGAGGCCCTGCCTGCTAGAGCAGTGGAAGGGGAGCTGCAGCTGAAAGGCCCTGAATCGATCTGACATCTGGCTTCTGCATCAAAGGAGGAGCCATCGAGGACCTGGTATCTGGAAATCAAGAGCCACTCACTCAGGGGACAAAGAGACACCCCAGGCGAACACCCAAGATTTGCTAGGGACTTTCCTATCAACTCGCATCGTTGGCATTTCCCAGGATGACGTCGCCGGAGGAAACTGGCGTCTGCCTGGGAGGAAGGAGTTGGGAGTTGCACTAGCCCAGGGAGAAGAGCCACCTGCTATCTGGAAGGACCCCAAGGGGCGAGCCCCAGGAACACCACAGCCACCTTCATGTCCAAGGACTGCCCGGAAACATCCTGTTTGAATTACCCCTCTCCGGCCTGGGCTGCCTGCCATGTTGTTTGCTATTTTTAGCTCCCCAATGAGGAAGGAAATGGCTGCCTGGTCTTCCACCTGTGAGACTCAAGGCTCCAAAGCCCCCTGATTCCTGACTGGGGAGACGCTGCCCCAGCAAAAGAGAGGATCCGCTGACTCAGATGGTTTTATATTTAGCCAATGGCTCAGAAGTATGAATGGTGCAGGACGATGAGGAAAAGGGGATGTGAAGGCCTCTCATGGGGGTGGGGAGGCAACAGGAGGGCAAGGTCCGCTTGCCTCTCAGAGAGCAGAGGGGACTTCTGACTGCTCACACCCCAGGAGAGATCCGGGGCTTGAGAGGGATGGCCCCAAGGAGTGCCTGATCCAGGAGGAGACCGAGCACTAGCACTCCCAGGGCCCCTGAGGCTGTAACCATAAGGGCACTACTTACCAGAAGTGTTCAGCAGGTTTGTTCTGCCAGGGGTAGGCACCTGAAGCTCTGAGTGGCTGACCCGGAGGTCAGGGCCATCAAGGGGGCCTGCGTCATCTGTCTGGCCTGCAGGGGAGGAAGCAATTTCTGCTAACACCTCCAGATCCTTCAGGATAACCTGGGGGAGAAAAGCAGAGGATGAAGGACGACGGCCTCTGGAGAGCTGCCGCCAGGGGGTGGCGAAGGGTCTGCAGAGGGTGACAGGCTGGTGAGAGCCACCAAGATTACGGCTATTAACAGCGTTCAGGAAGTTCTACAAAAGGTATGGATTGAAGAGAACACAGATGGGCAGAAGGTGAGGGCAAGTGGAGGAAAGAAGCTAGAATCTGAGTAAGCTTTCTCATGACCACTCCTCTCTGGTCTCCTGAGCAGGGACCTCAGAGGTCCCCAGGAGATGTGGAACTCAGGGTGCAGTCTGTGCGGGGACACTGGCAATGCCCCAAAGTCAACCTGTGTGAGGGACCAACGGTGCCCTCTAAGCCACACTGCTGGTGTGCTGGCCACAGCTCGGTCCACCACCAGGCCACAGAACAGACCTTTCTGCAGAGGTGACACAAGGCCACCCTCTGCCTTCAGAACATGACTCTGGGCTCCAAGACCGAGGACTTCCTAACTTCTAGACACACTGTTCAATTCTCAGCTGCCTCCTTGATGTTCATACACAGGCCTGTCCCCTGCCTGCTGAGTTCTTCCAAGGAAAGGAAGACACAGAGTTCAGCATGGAGAATGGCAGAGTGAGCTCCAATCAGTGCCGTGTGTCACCAGGTTCCCCGGTGCTGCCTCACCACCCAAAGCCCTCGTACTCTTAGATGCTGCCTCCCCCCCCCCCCCCCCAACGGCACCCACCGCCTCTTGCTCTTCATCTGGTATCAACAGCCAGCAGGGTGCTGCCTCAGCAGGGAGGTGGGTGTGTGTGTGTGTGTGTGTGTGTGTGTGTGTGTGTGTGGTGTGGTGTGTGTGTGCTGTAACTGCACAGCGCACCTGTCCCAGTTCTACCTCACGACACAGCAGGGAGGGCTGCTGCTCCCTCCCACCCCCACTCATCTCTTCTCTGAAGAGGAACGTGCCTGTCCTAGCACAGGTGTGCCCCCAGGGCCGTCCCTGGTACTCAGTGGACACCCATCGGGCATCCGCTGAATGACTGCCTGAACCCGGGCCAAGAATTACCATGGCAACTGAGGGCTTTGGTCCTGGACCTGTGGAAGTGACACAGAGCACCAGAGGGTGGGGCCCTGGGAGGTGGGCTGTGTGCACCATGACAGACCAGCTGGCCGCAATATGGTGACAGTGGTCAAGGTAAGGCGGTTCCAGGGCTTTTTGTGGGATGGCGAAAACGTGAGATAGTAGTGACGGTGGCACAACCTTGTGAATATGCTAAAAACCAATGAACTGTATATTTTAAAAGGGGAATTTTATCTCAAAAAAATAAATAAAGCTACTATTGTCTCTTCAAAGCGGTTCTTGTCTCAGTGTGAGCAACGTGCTAGTGCCTCATCCTGCCCGGCCCCAGGTGTCACTTCTCCTGGTGTCCTCTCTGCCAGCCTTGGCCCCTGGGTCTTCTCCCAGCAGTGCGATGTGTTCAGCACTCAACTGGCCTGCAAGCTGGAGGTCTGGCTCTCATCCTGCCACAGCCCGGCCTCATCCCGGTCGGACACGTTGCTCACTCACACACACAGATGTCACCTCGCACCTGTCTAACTGCATGCTTTCCTCCATTGCTCCCAGGCTCTCAGCACCTCCTGAGCCCCGACTGTGCCAGGTGCTGGGGCTGCAGGTGAGTCCCATGTGCCTCGGCCTGCAGCCCATGGCCTGGCAGGGAGCAGTACTCACCTGCCCTTCCACACACAAGTATGTGCAATTTTAGAACGTTCTGACCGCTGGGCCTGCAGGGGATGATGTATCCATGCTGGGCAAAGATCGTGGCTGCTAAGCAGCCTGGACAGATGGCAGGAACGAGCACTTGCCCCTGTGGCCAGGCCAAGAGCTGGGGGCCTGAGTGGGTCCAGGCCCAGAAGTGGAGAGGTCCAGGCCATCTGCTCCCCAGAAAGCTTTCTATTTCAGCGGTGGCAGAAAGCGGACAGAGAGGGAGGGGGTGGGACGGGGGAATAGACAGTGAGGAGGTGACAGGGTGGTGCTGCGTGATAAGAGTGGCCCGAGCACAGGCCATACACTCAAGATGCTCAATTGTCCAAACAAGTCACGGTCTAACGATCAGGTATGTGAAAGGAGATGCGGGAACCAGGTGGGAGAGTGACTCACTCAAATTAAACTGAGGCAAGGAGCAAGCCAACTGTGCCTCAAAAAGTTAAAGAGAGTCACCAGAGGTGTACTTCCACCCCTCGTGTTTCCCAAGAGGGCACCAAACATGTCCACACAGGACTTGCGTAGAAATGTTCATGGCATAAGTGTTCATCGTGGCTAGAAAATGGAAACAACCCTAAGGTTCTGACACCAACCCTGATGTGTTTTTTCTGATACCAGGTGGGTGTCCTACAGTTCAACTCCATTCTCATGCCATCTACCTGGACGTAGGGTCAGACCCCACCTGCTGAAGACTCACTCCCACAAGACTGCCCTTCCCTTGCTTCAGACACCAGCCAGAGATCCAGGGCGTCACCTTTGCTTCCGACGACTGACTACAGATCAGAGGTTTCCACAATCCCCTCCTTAGGCTCCATTAATTTGCTAGAGTGGCTCATGGTCCTCAGCGAAACATTTTACTTACTAGATCACCGGTTTATCATAAAAAGATATAATTCAGGAAGAGTCAGATAAGAGACACACAGGGCACAGCATGTGGGAAGGGGCACAGAGAGCTTCCGTGCTCTCTGGGGGTGCCACCTGCCCCGAATCTCCATGTGTTCACCAACCTGGAAGCTCTTCAAACCCCATCCTTTAGGTTTTTAAGGAGGCTTCATTACATAGGCATGATGGATTAGATCACTGGCCACTGGCAGCTGATTCGATCTCCAGTCCCTCTCTCCTTCTCGAAGGTCGGGTTGAAAGTTCAACCCTCTCATCACATGGCTGGTCCTCCTGGCAACCAGCCCCCATCCTTCTGGGCATCCAAGTCACCTCACTAACCTAACAAAAGACACCTTTATCATTTTCAACACTTAGGAAATTCCAAGGGTTTTAGGAGCTCTGTGCCAGAACCAGGGATGAAGACCAAATATGTAATTTTTTTTTTTTAACTATGTATCACAAGATCACAAACCCAAAAGTACATCAACTGATAAATGGATAAATGGAACATGGCATATCCGTGTCCTGGACTATTATTTGGCAATGAAAAGGAATGAGGTTCTGATATATGCTATAAAATGCACCAACCTGAAAACATTTGTTAAGTAAGAGAAGCCAGATGCAGAAGGCCATGTACTGCATGATGATTCCATTCATGTGAAATGTTCAGAGCAGGCAAATCTATAGAGACAGAGAGTGTCTTGTGCCTGCCAGGGGATGGGGGAGGGAGACATGGGGAGTTACTGCTAATTGGTTACAGGGTTTCTCTTTGGAGTGAGGAGAATGTTGCAGAATTACATAGCAGTGATGTTTGCACAACCTTGTCAAAATACTAAAACCCACTAAATTGTATATTGTTTTTAATTTTTAAAAATATTTTGATTTATTTTAATTCAAAAAAAAATTTTAATGTTTATTTTTGAGAGAGACAGAGACAGAACATGAATGGGAGAGGGGCAGAGGGGGTGGGAGACACAGAATCCAAAGCAGGCTCCAGTCTCCAAGCTGTTAGCAAAGAGCCTGATGCCGGGCTCGAACTCAAAAGCCACGAGATCGTGACCTGAGCCGAAGGTGGATGAGCTACCCAGGCGCCCTTAAAATATTTTATTTTTTTAAGTAATCCCTACTCCCAACGTAGGGCTCGAACTCATGACCCTGAGATCAAGAGTCACACGTTCCACCGACTGAGCCAGCTGGGCATCTCTGAATTTGTATACTTTATGGTTTGTGAATTATAACTAAAAAAAGAGAAGAGAATCAAGTCAAAACCCCAAATCAGCACCCTAATTCCCAGAACTGTGGTACTTCAGGTCAGTTTGCTCTTGCTGCGCCCATGGCCCGAAGCAGCAAGGCCTCCCTGACTCCCCACGATCTCACACCTGCTGCTGACTCCCAGGAGGGCCGAGAGCGCTCAGGGAGGCCACCTGTGTCCCTACATCTCTGAGCTGCAGGTTGCTCCTCTCAGGACTGGCTGTGCAGGTGGGTGGAGGTACATGTCCCTTAGGCAGCAAATCCTGGAGGTTCAATGTGGCAAGTGAGAAAAGTATGAGGCAGCCAAGGCCAGGCTAGCACTCAGCTATAGCCCGACCCTATGAGAGCCGCCGTGGCCCACACCAGGCTTCTGGCGGGTACTCATTTCCCTAACAGGAAAGATGCTTGGGGAGGAACCACCAGCACCAGAGAGCCCTGGCCTGTGAGACTCCCACACTCTCTGAGTGGCCCCAGGGCCAGGCTACCAGGGTGGGAAGACCAGGAGAGGAAGCTCTCCCCACTTCCAGCTAGAATTAATGTTCTCATTTGCTGCCTGTCTCTCTTTGCAGAGTCATCTGCTCGAGGGATCAGGAGTCCACTCCAAACACTCTGGTCCCCAAACCGGAGCCCAATAAGCTATACTGGGCTTTGTGGTCAGTCAATCCTGCCTTCCCATCAGTTAACTTCACCCTTCCAACCCCTCTCCCGACATCTATTGAGCACCCACTGTAGGCGAGTGCCCGGGCCAGGGCCTGGGCCAGGGCCTGTTTTTGTGGGAGGAGATGCGAAGCCAAACAGGATGGCCCTGCCTCTCTCAACAGTGACCCTGGGGAGACAGGCGGTAAACAACACTTATAATGCAGTGCATGTACAACCAGAGCCAGCAACTTGACCTGTGGGGATCGAAAGGCTTCAGAAGTACCTTACCATCAGTTTGCTGGGGGGCAGAGGAAGGCACTCAAAGCATTCACTTAACTACCAAAAGCCTTTCCGGACACAGAACCAGAATTCCGTGGCACATTCCAGGAAGCTAAGCTTTGATCTAGCTCTGGAATGGGGCATGGGGCTGGTGTGAGTGTTAAAAAGGAGACAGCAGGCCCAAAATGGAGTCACCTGTGCTAAATCCCAAGTCAGCAAACCAAGATTTAATACCTAACTTAATTGTAGTTTCAACCTTTAACCTTTAAAGGAATGTAACCTTTAGCTAGTCAACATGGAATTACCTGGTCAGCCCTAGTGAGATAATCCTCTTGGCAGACCCCTTCTGGTCCCATTAGGAAGGCAACCTTGCCTGAAACAGTGCATTCTTTGCTAGTCATTTTCTTTCTTTCCTTTTTTTTTTTAACGTTCATTTGTTTTTGAGAGACAGAGAATGAGCAGGGGAGGGGCAGAGAGAGAGGGAGACAAAGAATCTGAAACAGACTCCAGGCTCTGAGCTGTCAGGACAGCCCAACGCGGGGCTCGAACCCACGGACTGCGAGACCATGACCTGAGCCGAAGTCGGACGCCCAACCGAATGAGCCACCCAGGGGCCTCTGCTAGTCATTTTCTTTCTCCACTCCCTTTCTGTCTTTAAAAACCTTTTCTTGTCTACAGCTTCTTTCTATTGCTACGTGGGGATACTGCCTGTTTCATGAATTGTTTGAAAAAAGCCATTCTGATCTTTTTGTTTGTTTTTTTTAAATTTTTTTTTTAACGTTTATTTGTTTTTGAGACAGAGAGAGACAAAGCATGAACGGGGGAGGGTCAGAGAGAGGGAGACACAGAATCTGAAACAGGCTCCAGGCTCTGAGCTGTCAGCCCAGAGCCCGACGCGGGGCTCGAACTCACGGACTGCGAGATCATGACCTGAGCCGAAGTTAGCCGCTTAACCGACTGAGCCACCCAAGTGCCCCAGCCATTCTGATCTTTGAATTTACTCAGTTGAAATTTTGTTATTTAGCAGGGGGGCACGGCCAGAAAATCAAGTGGAAGTCATAGGGAGGGGCAGGTCCCCAAGAGCTATGGCCCAAAGAGGTTCGAACTTGGTTTTGCAGGTGATGGGGAGCCTGTTTCCCCATATGTGCCAACAGAGACTTCCCCTTGCAAGGTTGTCATGAACATCATAGGAGATACTCTGTGCTCCCCTTCTGTTATGAGATTTTTGGTACCATAGCTGAGCCTGGTCAGTGGTCCTGACTTAGGGACTGGGCAGGAACTGCAGTGTATACACAAAGAGCTTCAGATTTCATCTCTCTACTAAAGAGAATCTGCATGGACATCTTGGTACCACCTCCTCCTACTTCACTGGAGAGCAGCAGCCAGCAAAACTGCCTATTTTACATTTTGAATTCTCTTATTTTGGAAAGTTTAACACCAAATGGCAAATGAATGCAAATTACACTTCAATTGCACAATTAAAGCCGGAACTGTTGTCTACAGGTTCCTTCAGTAATCCCAGCCACTCCTCTAGTGCTTACATATCAAAAGATTTGTCCCTAGTCCCCAGGGACTGGCAAAAATCTGACAGACAGCCCTGCCTAGAGCAATACCACGTGTACTTGTAAGTGTGTGTACGTGTGAGGGTTTGTGTGCACGCGCGCGCACTCTCGTACTCGCTTACAGCCCACCTTCCTGGTTCTTTACAATGGGAGCTGAGAATAGCACCACCATCTCCTTCAGTCTCCTAGATGCAGGGAGAGGAAGGGGCTGCCAAAATAGAGGGCAAGGAATGGCTTGAAGACAGAGTGGGGAGTTTGTGGGAGCCACTTCAGGGCTCCTGTGCCATCCAACCCAGCTGCTGGCTCTTTCCCAGCTGACCAGCAAATCCCATTCAGCCTAAGGGCTGGACTTGAGACTATGGAGCAACAATCCTGACAAAGGCCTAGGCCAGGACTCTGCCTCTGCTCAGGGAATGAGTGACCCAGGGAGACAATGTCAAGGCGGCGTGGGGTGTGGGGGGGCGGGGGCAGTGCTGGGACAGAGCAACAGAGACCAAGGGAGAGCCGTGCTCCGCCCTCCGGCTGAGCCTGGCTTTGAATCTCTGTGCCAGGCCAGGGTTTTGGTACCCCACCCCTCTTGGAGACCCCTTGGTCTGTGGACAAGCAGCTCTGGAACAAGGACACAGTGATCTCAGCAGCCTTGCTTGCGGGCACTGGCTTAAGAACTGGACGAAAGGCCCCCAGTGATAGGCCCACTGCTCAGCCTCTAGAAACACAAAGTTAGTCCTCTTCCAAGGAGGAGGCTGGCTGGGCCCAAGCCTGCACTGGACTGTAGTCCTGGCTTTGACAATGAGGAAAGGCTCAAAGAAAGCAGGAGGAAGCCGCGCCAATTAGTATGCGCTACACAGCTTTTTGCAAAATGAATATAAAACACTTGTGCTTTCTTTTTGTGTGAGAGAAAGAGTGGGGAGAGGGAGGAGGAAAGAAGGTTACAAGACAGCAATATTCTGCAGGGGCAGGAGTGCCTGTAGTTGCCATGGCAACGGGGGGGGTGGTTGTTGGGGGGGGGGGGAGGCACATCAGCTGGTCCCTGGTCCTGGAGTGGGGTGAGCTGTGAGCTGGCCCTCGGAGTCAAAGGGTCAGTGACAACTGGGTGCAGAAAACATGTGACAAAGCAACTCTGAAGGGGAGGCCCGGGTGGAGGGAGGGAGGGGCCAGCACATCCTCTGTGGCTTGGGGAGCAAAGTCAAGGAGGCCAAAGGATTCCTGAGAAAGCCTTTCCTTCCAGGAGGTGACTTGATGCCAGCAAAGGGCATATTTCAGTGTGGGAGGGAAGTCACCATCTGGATGGGGCCATTGCAGGCTGTCACAACCCAAAACTTCGGCAGGCTGAGGACAGACTCTCTAGGGCAGCGCTGGTTTCCCTCCCTTCTTTTATTCCTCTGTCCAGATGCTCCCTCTCCCAACACCTTGTCCACAGAGCAGCCCTGGAAAACCCGTCGCAGTGGGAGGCTCCCTTCTCTCTCTCTCCCTCCTCTCTCTCTCTCTTCACACCAGCCCCCCCACCCCCATCGGCTGGTTCTGTTCCTGGCTTCTCCTTTACCACCCTGGGAACAGCTGGAGACCCAGAGTTTTACAAGGCCAACTCCCTAGGCTGGGGGTCTGTCTTTGCCTCCTACTGAGGCTCCTGAACATGAAGTCCCAGGGCGAGGCACTCAGCAGATGTTGAATAAATACTTGCTGACCAGCAGCGCCAGGCAGGAAATGGAAGATGGATCGTTCTGAATAGCTTCTGCCAAGGGGATGGACAGAGAGGCCTCTCGCTTCACTCTACCCACTTATCTCCAAGAAACTTTTGTCAAAAGTTTGGCTAGGTCCCTAGTCAGCTGATTAGGCCCCAGATGTCAACTGGCTCAGCGTTCCAGCCCCATAAGGAGGGAAGGAAATCCCCAAGCTGGGCCCTCTCTGGTCCTAGCCAGAAGGAAGCTGCAAGAGTGTTTCCAAGAGACACAACTAGGTCCCGGCAAGAGAGGTGAGTTCAGGCTAAAAGGCCTGGAGGCTAAGGCCTGGACTGTGTGGGCCACTGCCAAGGCTATCTGATGCCTCTGCTGGGAGCAATGGGGCCACAGGGCTGTGCCTGAGATCTGGGTCAGGTTGGGCTGCTCCTTGTTCTTGGGAAGTGGAGCTGAAATTAAGTGCAGAGGCACCATGGCCAGGCATCCACAGAGCCTTGGGGCCCTTTGCTTCTCGCCACACAGAAGCCTGTCCACTTCCTTCACAAGTGGTATAGGCCCAGCGCGGCAGGCCTCTTGGGTCCCTGATCACATACAGAATGGCTCCCGCGGCTTGTGGAATCAGCTGGGGAACTGACCCTCGGAAACCAGGTCGCTGTCCCCAGGAAGCATCCCCTTAGGGTGGTGAGGAAGGCACGGGACCTCCCATGGGCCCCAGAGCAGTGAACCAATGGAGCTCTGGGAGAAGGCATACACAGCATCCGGCACCAGAGTGGAGGCTCCTGCTCTGGACACAGAGTAAATCTGAACTGTAGAAGTCAGCAATCAGGCCCTGGCCAGGCCTGGGAAAGGGGTGGTATTCCCAGAAAAGCTTTTGGCTACAATGGGGTCAGAGCAGGCCAAGCCCAGCATCTCCTGGGGGGGCGGGTCCTTCAGCCCTCTTCAGCAATGGCAAGGAAAGCCCTGCCAAAAATTTAGATTTGGGGGCGGGAGAGAAGGATTGCCTAGGCTCAGATCTATTTTATTTCCCATTGAGAAAACCACTCTGATTAAGAACCTTTAAGGTCGTACTTCAGCAAAAACAATTAAAAAAAAGGATTATAACTTGTTTTTTGCCTGACTCTGAATGCACGCTTACAGGGATCAAGGCTACTTTCTTTTTTTCTTCTTTTATTTTTTAAAAATGCTTATTTTTGAGAGAGGGAAAGAGAGAGCACAAATGCAGACGTGGGAGGGGCAGAGAGAGAGGGGGACAGAGGATCCGAAGCAGGCTCTGTACTGACTACAGACAGCCCTATGGGGGCTCAAACTCATAAACTGTGAGATCATGACCTGAGCCGAAATCGGACGCTTAATGGACTGAGCCACCCAGGCGCCCCTTCTTTTATTTTTAATAAACTCTGAGATCCTTCCCTAAGTGCCTAGTTCTGTGCCATACATGCGAAAGACCAGTAACCGGTGCTCACTGTTAAGTCCCACTAACAGTGACAGCACAGTGTGTGTCCTGGCAGCTTAAAACCATTCCAGCCTCCATCCCTCAGAGTGGAGGAGAAGAGAAAAGCCAGTCTGGGTAAGGCAATTTGGAGGCCAGTTCCCAAGTCCCCCTGTGCACCCCCTCACCCCCGGTCTCCCTCCTGGTGATGCCAGCCATCGCTTGCCTGCATCATGCCAGGCCCCTGCCCGGGGTGGGGTGCACTCTCAGAGTCCTACATTCTCCCTGAGAGTGAGCCAGAGGCCGAGAAAGGGCCTGCTGTGCTCCAGACAGCGCGGGAGCAGCACACACACACCGTCGGCGCTCGGTTACCAGGTGATGAGCTGAGGGGCCAGCTGTCTCCGGGCACCGGTCCATGGCAACCGGGAGAGTGGCACAGGGCCGTCTCCTACCCTCCTCCAGGCCTCCGCTTCACCCCAGCGTACCTGCCAGCTACACGCACCCTGCCCTGAGGAGGCAGGTCTGCTCTGGCAGGGTCAGGGCCCGGCAGGGTGGGGCAGGCCAGAGGGGTTCAGCTCGCCATCCACTGTCCCTCCTATTTGTTCACCTTCTCAGAAAATGTTTCTGAGCACACACTATGTGCTGGACACAGTCTCCATCCTCCCAAAGTGGGACAAGGGCTACGGGAGAGTCGGCGTGCAAAGAACACCATAATGACGCCGATGGGGACCTCTTTGATGTGCAGATAGGAGGGGTGGTGTGTGACAGACAAGGCTTCAGGAAGCATCCAAGCCGAGGTCTTGACCAAGTTACTTCACTTCAGTGTAGTCTCAGTTTCCACTTCAGTGAAGTGGGGGACACAACAGAACCTACCCTGGAAGGGTTGCTATGGAGATACGCTAAGGTCATGCCCACTCAAAGATGTCCATCCAGCGCAGGTTCTGGCAGGCAGCAAGTGAATGGAAAATACCAGAACCCAGGCAACGAGGCCCAAACTGAGAGCACAATTCAGGGGGTCCAGGCTGAGGCCTAAGCAGCTGGATTTTTAAAAAGCTCCAGAGGATTCTGACAGCAGCTCTTGTCTGGATGGGCTCACTGTGGGACTAATGTCTGGGTTATTGGACTTTAGCCTTTCTAGGTAAGATTACTGATCACTTCCTGAGTTCAAGGGGAGACGGGCTGAGGGTAGTCAGTCAGGCCCAGGGCCAGGCAGTGTGCTCACCCCTGCAGGCCACTCAGCCCTGAAGCTTGGCTTAGCAAGAGCCCCCAATCCTGTCGCAGGGGAAGGCAGTCCCCAACTGGCTGCCCTTGGTGGACTCTCTCCTATACTGCTGGACCTTCCACTGGGGAAGCCAACCTTCCCAGTCCAACATCTGCCTTCACCAGGAGCCTAGGTGTACCAGGCAGCAAGCCCCCAGCCCCACCCATGTCAACCCGATACTGTGCCAGTTTTGGGTCCTCATCCGCACATCAGGGGAAGAAATCCAGAGAAAAATACTAAAGACTCTCTGAGCACCCACAGCCGCCTTCCCAAGAGTGGAATGCTGCCAGGCCAGCTGTGGTTGTCTGGGTGCCCCTTTACCCGAGGTCTCCTCACCAGGCGCAATAGGAACCGTCACTATGCCAGTCCTCTCTCCTCCCTGGCAATGATTTGCTGCCAGGACGCCTATCCGAAGACCAGATCCTCCCAGGACTTCTGGTGTTGACCACTGGTGCCTCGTGTGGGCGGTGGGTCCTGGTTGGCTGCCCCTGGAGACTGTGAGTGGAATCCAGCGCTCTTCCCCTGCTGCCTTCTCCCTGCTTGGCCCTCCCTCCTCTCACTCTCCGGAGCCCCCAAAGGAGGCTGCAGCATCAGCCGCAGGGATAGCCATGTGGACCAGTACCTGTGTCCTCGGCATGGCCTCCAGGGGAGCTACAGCAGGCAAGGGCCCCAGCTGACCTCCCCGGGTGTGTGTGGGGGACTCTCGGCAAGAGTTCTGGACCCCCAACATTGTGCCCCTCGTTCTCCTGGCTGGTGTCTGACCTGATGGCGTGACCTGACTGTAAAGGAATCTTGGGGACAGAGGAGGGGGTGAAGGAGTTGTTTTTGTTTGTTTTGGAGAGTGGATGGAATGAGAACTGGGCTGAAACAAACACTGAGGCAGGGATCTCAGGAGGAGGAACAAACCCCATTCTTATGGAAGACGGTCTACTCTGAGCAGGCCATTTTAGTATTCCAGGGAGCAGGGTCAGGACCACACAGCATCAGAGCTGGATGGGACGAACACAGACCAGGCCAACTGTGTCTGATGGCAGAAAACAGGAGGTGAAGGGGTGTCGTGGACTTGCCAGGTCCCACAGAGAGCAGGGCAGCGTGGGGCAGAGGCCGCCTTCTTATTGCTCCCCGGGCCCCTTCCTACACTGCTCTCTGCCGGCTACGAGCCCCACTCCTTCTGCATATGCCCTGGGAGGGTGTGTGGCCCAACGGGGAGGTCAGGTCTCTGAGTGCTCAGAGAGAAGGTGCACTCAGAACTGATGAGGGGAGGGGGGCCGGCCTCAATGAAGCAGTGCCTCCATCCTGGGAGGACCCCTATCCTGCAGTGAGGTCAGCCCTTATGTGCTTCTGGATGTTCCAGAATCAGATGGACCCAACGTCTGGCTGCTGGTGGTATGACCTTGGAGAAGTTATCTTCCTTGCCCTTGGAGGTCCTCTTAAGTCAAAACTGGGATAATGAAAACAACTCCAAGAGCGCCAGGCAAACTTGTCAGGAGAAGAGAAACAATGTACTCCGAACAGCGCATATGACCCATGAACTCAGCCTTCTGCCCTCTCCTGCTCCCAGTCTCCTCCCACAGATGTGGGAGGGGTCTGAGCCCAGCACCCACTGTGGATTCTGAAGGCAGCCAGTGGCGGGGGGTACTGGATGGGCTGTCATCACCTCTCTGAGCTGCCCTCAGATGAAGGGGCTCCAATGAAGCAGAGGTCCCCATTTCTGTGGCAGACACACAGATGGCCAATTTTACTAGCAGCACCCTTGCGTCGGGACAGAAGAACACAGCCCTGGTCGCTTGGGACTGTAAGAAGAGGAACCCATGGGGATGCTCTCAGTCTGGGGCCTCCGTCTGGGTGAGACCCTGACATGGAAGGCCCTGTTGTCACTAACTAAATCCCTTTAAAGTGGAAATGAGCCCTTGGGCCCAGCTGGCCAACCCACCAGACCAAAGTGACAAGAGTCCCTGGGAAAGAAAAGGCTGAGGAAGCATTTACAGGGACCACGTGGGATGAGGGATGCAGAAGGGACAGGATGGGATGACAGGGCCACTGCCCCTGGGACAGAGGAGGCCAAGGGCAGCCTCACTCTACTCTGCTCCGGGGACAGGGCTCCATGACAGTCAGGAGTGGTGGCACCCGCGGCCTTGCTGCAGGACAACCCCAGAGCTACCCACTCAGCTCTCATGCGAGCCGTGACCTGTCTCCCTATCGGGCAACTTAGCTCAGCCCCAGTGAGCTCTCTCCTTTGAGACCTGAGAACCTCTTCAGTTCTCCTGCTCCATTTCTCCTGGGACCTGGACCATGCAAACAAATGAAATCCTCTCCCATCTCCCCTAAGGCTAATCATCCCTCAAAGCCGGCGTGTCTGTTCCCCAGTGAGCCTGTGGCTGGTGAGGCAATGAACACTTGGACATGTGGTGGATTGACCCAAACAGAAAAGCTGATGGCCCCCATCCCCTCAGGACGCAGCAAAGCCTAGAGCAGCCCCAGGGCTCCCTGCCCCATGGGTGTGGACACTCCTGAGATGTGCTGTGGGGTTAAGGACAGGGAAGGCCCTAGCAGCCCTGGACCGCAGTACATCACAGCTCTCGTGTGTACGTTTGTGAGATGTCCCCAAATCAATCCTTATAACCATCCCTGCTACCCCAGCCTCCTAAGACATGGCCACATGCCTCACGAGGTGAATGGGCTCCTGAGCAAGAAACCGCCATTGCCAGGAACGACATCCTCACAGTCCTACCTTCCAAGTTTTTGAGAAAGGTGATTCTCATTCTTTTTTTTCTGTTTTTACGTCAGCCACATCACACGAGCCATAAACTCCCCTCAGCAATTTCTCTTCATAGTTACTCTGAGCCTAGGGGAGCAGACGGGGGTATCTCTCCCGGGTTGATAACCTCTGCTCTTAAGTGTTAAGGACACCTCAGCTCCAAGAGGTGGGAAGACTCCAGGGAAGGTGCCTCCAGAGGCCCCAGTGGGGTGTGCCCTTCTGGATCTCCATGGACTCTGAGGCCTGCTTCCGAAAGAGGCTGTGGCAGCCGGAAGTCCCGAGGCAGGCCCTCTGCCGATGATGCCATTTCTCCTCTCTTCCCTGGAGCCAGGCAGCCAGCTCCTCCCTTCCACCTGTGATGCTGGGAACACAGCTCACTGACTTGGGCAGACAGCTCCACCTCAGGGGTGCAGGGGTTGCTGAGGGAGGGGGGTGGGAAAGGGAGAAGGTATAGAAAGGGGCGACGGTGTCGCTGCCCATTGCCTTCCCCTTGGTTTTTCTATGACCTCAAGACGAACATCGAGCCCCAGAGCCCCCAGTGAGGCCCACCCACTTGGCCATCTGCACAGGGCCTGTGTGGTCCTAAAGACAGGCAGGGAAACAGAGGACAGAAACCAGCTTCTGTTCTGGCTTTTGCTGCCGAAGCGGGGGCAGGAAGGATATGGGGAAAAAACAGAGCCTATCTTCCCTATTTCCACCTGTATCTTTACCATTTTTGTACAGAAATGATTACCAGCATCAGGAGCTAAAATTTACCACGTGTTCACATGTGTTGGGTATTCTACACACATGACCTCATTTCATCCTGGGAATCCAAACCTGGAAGGGTGCTTCTACAATTATTCTCGGTTTTCAGATAAGCAAACTGGGGTTCAGGGAGGCCGGGTCATCTGCTCAAGCTCAGTGTTAACCCGCTATGAAGTGGTGAGCCAGGGCCACACTCTTGGACCGCCTGACCCCTAAGCCAGTGCAGGCTGCAACATCACCTGGGGGGAAAATGTTACCGGAAAGGGATGCCGCTCAATTTATCACAACGAAACTTAAAATACTGAAAATAAACTTCTTAATGAAGAAGCCCTACAAAAAAGGCCCGGAGGCTTTGCAAAATGACTTATGGAAACGGGGAAAAACCCTGCTTCTGGGTGGGAGAGTTCAAGGCAGTGAAATGATAATTTCTGGCTAAAGCACTTGTAATGACAAACGGAGTTACGACGGGCCAGGATCTGGTCGGGAGCTTTACGCTGTCTCTTTCAACAACACTCTACAAGGCAAGTGTGGACATCATGTGCCCCATTTTGCAGGCCAGAGACTCTAAGGTCCCTGGTGAAGAGGGTGAGAGCCAGAAGCCAAGCTCAGGTCTGGCGGCCAGTTGTCTGGGGTGCTATGTTCTCTCAGGGGTACTACCACCCACCCTTCCTCTCTTCTAAGACTGAGATTTCTTTTTTAAAGCTGTGTGTTTTTGTTCTAAGTAGATTTTATTTTTTGCAAAGTTCTAGGTCCATGGTAATATCGAGCAGAAGGTACAGAGATTTCCCACATACCCCTGCCCTCGCCCCAACACAACCTCCACCAAATGGACATTCCCCGCCACAGTGGTACATTTATTACAATCCGTGAACCTGCGTCAACACATCAATGTCACTCAAAGTCCATAGTTTACCTTAGGACTTGCTCCTGGTGCTGTCTATTCTAAGGGTTTGGACAGATGTATAACACATACCCATCACACCCTGAGGATTCTGAACGCAGGCTGGGAAGTAGTGTGCTTGGGGCTGGGATGGGGAATCAGGGTGGTCCTGAGGCCCCTCCTGGACCAGCCACACCTTCAGGGACATTGAGAGGAGGAGCTATTGTCCTCTGGTACTCATGGGTGGAGCTCACTCAGGCAGCTGCAGGCTTAGGAGGCAGCCGACAACTGGCATCTTCTGGGCAGACACAGATGACAAACTGAATGTCCCCAATATACAAAGAGCTTCTACAAATCAGTAAGACAATGGGACAAAGGGTCTGGAGGCTGAAGCTTTTACAGATATCCACCCCTCTCCACAGCACATTGAGAACTTTCTCAAGAACCTGTGGAACAGGAGAAGGTGGCCAGAAATGGGGATGACAATACAACTACACACAAGCTCCCCATCTCCTGTCTGGTTCTGATGTGGGTAGCTGGGACCACACTTGGTGGAACACAGGTATGACGGTTAAGCGATTAAGAGAATGGGCTTTGGAGTCAAACAGATCTGGTTTTGAGTTTGGCCTCATCACTTCCTAGCTGCGTGTGAGTTGTTTTACCTCCTTCAGTCTGGGTATTCTCAACTGCAAAATGGAAATGATACCAGTTCTTCCCCACAGAATTGTCGAGGGTTTGCCAGATACTACAAGGCAAGGGTCTAGCACAGTTCCGGGCACAGCAATGACTTCATACAAGCTCTTACTACCTATCGCCCAAGATGATGGGCAAACCTGTGCCTTGAGGCCCCGGGCTGGATGTACGTGGCTAAGTTCGAGGGAGGCTCTGTGAAGCCGTCAATAGGAAGGCGCCTCTCCCCACCAGTCTGGCTGTGGTCTGATTTGACTGAATGGGCTTTCAGGGTCTTACACCCCAGAGAGCTCCCATTTGAGTTCAGGGCTGTGTTTGGAAATACTGGGAAAACCTACCACAGAGAGATTTCTAGATATCCTAGAAAGGAAGCTCCAGGAAAAGGGGGACTTTGTGTTGTCTGTGGCTGTATTTCCAATGCCAAGGACACAGTATGCCCTCAAGGTTGCCAAAGAGACTGGTCAGGGGACACTTAGGAATGTGATCTGGTGAAGAACCAGGATAGGGCAGAATCAGGACTCACCACTGATTATCCTGGTCCCCAACTCCCTCCCCTAGAGAGAGGAAGGCAGGGAGTCTCGGCTCCTGTTACGACAACAGCCCCCCTCCAGTCCCACAACTGTCCCCAAGAGCAGCTGCAATCCTTTCCCAGCAGAGGCCCACAAGATGTGCCCCAAAGCTCTGACAACATTTGGCACTTCAGCAAATCGAGTTTCCACAGCCGCAACCTGAACAGAGCTGTTTAATGGACTGCATCTCCGCCGGCTCCCTGTAAACGCATACGCACACAAAAACCAATCACAAGCAGAGAGAGCTGGATGGGATTAAACAACTCAATTTAAAGGACTGAAGACTCAGCTGCTTCCAGCGAAGTCCTAGGGAAGGAACCAATCAGAAAGTTCTTCTCTTTCTTTTTGTATTGAAACGAGGGCTGTGCCAAGTGCCCTTAGTCACCCCCAACTCAGGCAGAACCGGGCCACGTCCTCCTGGGCCCCCTGCCGAAGTGGGTGCTGAAGGAAAGGGAAAGAGAGGGCACGTGTGCATGTGAACGAGGCAAGCAGGAGGGGTCAAGGGCAGATTCCCAGACCATCTGTTTTGGAAGCTTCTAGAAATGCAGAGGCAGGCACCAGCCCATCTGATCTCTTTTCAGCTCAGGTTCAAGAAAGCAAATTCAGGCTGCAGGAAAACTATCCTAGGCCCCACACAGCCTGCTACTAGGCTCAGGCGCCTCACGCATAGGAGGTTGTAAGCAATGTCGCTCTCCTTCTCCCCTGGCCCCCAGCTCTTGTCCACTCCCATATTCCCAATGGGCAGATTTGTGGATTCACGTGCCCACTGCCTCATGGGGCACACAGCTTTGCCTAAGGCCCACAGCTGCCCAGAGCCCAGAAGAGGGAAGGAGAGGGACCAGTCAAGGTACAGCCTGCCAGCATCAGACAGGCAGCCTAGAGCTGGTATAGGTGAAGGGAAGGGATGTCACCCTGGCCAATGGCAACACCCACGAGCAATCCTGCCCCTAGGCTGGGAGGCAGGGGAGTCTTGAAAAAGCACTACCATAGCCTGACAGCAAAGGATGAAATGCTGCCGAGAATGGGGTGGGGACGGGGGCCGCCCCCCAGAGGGCTAAGAGACGCAGAGCCCAGCTCTCTCTCCCTTTCTCTGGGCTAGCCTCTCCCTTCTGCTCTTGGTGACCCCGACAAAGCAAATCTTAAAGGGCCAATTTCAAGCCAGAGGTCAGAATGGAGGCTGGCTGCAACGAACAGAACACAACAAGAACTCACAGAGCGGCCAGCATTGCCTGGCCCAGCACTTAGCATCTTCTGAATTACTGCCCCACTGAGCAGAGAAGGAACCAGACAAGCCACTTGCTCGTGGTCAGGCAGCTACGCGGGGCCAGATCTTGCTTTGGGGACCCAACCCAGCCGAGCTGCCCACCACCACACCCCACCCGCCCTGCCCTTCTATAGCCGAGCCAGTTTCCCCCTGAGGCCAATGTCCTCGCTGATACACTGACCCAGTGCTCCTCAGAAGGGCTGGAAGAAGACGTCCTTGTTCCCAAAGTCAAGAGCATTAAACACAGCTTTCCCTGTAAGCGATGCACCTTACCAGATAAGAAGAGAGAGACTTTTTGGGTGCTGATTTAAGAGGACAACAAAACAAGCACCTCTCAGCTACCAGATCCCATCTGTCACTCAAATGACTTAGGCAGCCATGACAGAAGGAAGGGGGTGACCTACCTCGTCAGATTCATCCGACAACGTCTGAAGCAGGATGGGGAAGAGGCTGTCTGTGTGCCGGAACATCTGGAAAGCAGAGACGCCGGGATATCCGTGAGCTTCCCCCACCCTGGCTCCACCACTGAGCTCAGCGTGGACAGGGTCCCACTGCACTGCATGGACCTCCCCCACACCCCCAGGGCTCCTCAAGCATCTTTCACTCCTCTGCTTGCCAGGGATTTTCTAGAACTGCAGTGACCAGAACCCTACCAAGCATGGGGAGGCCCCAGAAAACTGACATAGACCCAGAAGCAGCCCCAGCTTCGAAGGGCCTATCAGGCTGATGGGCCCAGGGACTCACCTTCCGGGGAGTCTTGATATAGAGGTGGTAGAGCCACTTCAGGACAGCGATCCTGGTCATCATCCCGATGGCCATGTCGCTGAGGTGGCAGTTCAGGACCTGCACGATCCCGTCAAGGTGGAGGGTGACTGGGGCCCTGTCCGTGCTGTGGGTGAGACCGGGAGGAGAGCTGAGTTGAAGCCTGCTATAGCCCGTTCCGCTGAGCGGCAGCGCCACTCTGGCTTCGCAGTCAGAACCACACACATGCTGCACTTTCCTGGGTGCCGTGGCCAGGAGCGGGCAGGCGGCACACCCCCTCCACGTGGCTGGTGGAGGCTAGTTTCACCGCGTGGCCTCAACCCTCCCTCTCCAAGGCTGGGGTTGGTGGAAGAGGGCCAGTCTGCTGGCTGCCTACCCACCTCCCCAGCACTGGCCTAGCTTGTACTGGAGAACACCTCTTTGAGATCACCAAGCTGGGCCCCAGCAGACCTCAGGGATGAAAAGCCGTTCAGCATCCTCAGGCCATTCAGTCCAAACCCTTTGTTGATAAGACAAAACCAATGGATCCAACGAGTCCAGGGGAAAGCCCTGAAAACACCCTTTAAGAGCAGACAGAGTTTTCACCAGGCAAACAAAGAATATTTCTCCAGTAAGGACCTGGGTTCTGAGGACCCAGGTCAGGCAGTTCAGTTGCCTGTCTGTAGAAAACGGTCTCGCGTGGCATTTCTAGGCTGCTCAATTATTCATTGGCAGCAGGAACTTGATGCCAGTGCTTTCCTAATTTGCCCGCAGTCTCTCTGAAGCTCATTTGATGTGAATTCCTAAAGGGACCCATTCTCAGTTCTGTAACTGCTAAACAGAACTGCTGTTTAATATGGTTTGATGATTCCCCACGGTGCTCGTTTAGGGGTGAGAGTGGGTACTTCTATCCCCGGGGCGCCAGACGGGCTGGGCGTGTGATGACAGAGCCCAGCAGTCCTGAGCCTCTGGGCGGGGATGTCACTAATTCCACGGGAGTCATGTGGCTGGAAGTTCTGGGGTCTTTTGCCAACACCTAAACACCTAGGTTCTTTGCTAGCCTAAGACAGACAGGGAAACTAAGGCACAGACAGACAAGTTCAGGGTGGCAAACACAGGCTCCCAATCTCTTCATCACTTTCTCTCTCACTGTCTGATAGAAACGTAATGTGAGCCACACATGGAATTTTACATTTTTGAGTCCTATACTCAAAAGTAAAAAGAACCAGGTAAAATTTTAATGACATATTTTAATGAATATAACATACCCCAACAATATCATTTCAACATGAAGCCAACATAAAAAACAATATACACATCACTCATAGGATACTTCATATTCTTTTCGGTGTTCTAAGTCTTCGAAATCCAGCGTGCATTTCACCCTGACAGCACGCCTCTGTTCACACTAGCCACACTGCACGTGCCCAGCGGCCCCGTGACCCTGGCTATTGCCACGGACAACACGGCACTACGGTGTCGGGCTAGCAATCTATCCCAGGGCTTCCTGAGCATTTTCTTTTCTTCTCTGAAAACTTCCTAGAAACTCCCTCTCCTCCTGCTGATGACCAGGACTTACTCTCTTTTCGCCAAGTCCTCCTTTTCCCCGTCCTCCTACCTGGCTCCTTCCAGCATGCTATTATAGCTCGTTTCCTTGAGAAGCTGGAGAAGCTCCGGAAGCCTACCTACACCCCAAGGCCTTAACAGAGTGGGAGCTCAGGAGGCTGTGAGGAATGAATGGCAACTGCCCTGATTCTGCCTCTGCATCCTGACCTGGTGAGCCCTCGGTCCACAGTGAGTCCCCTTCCACAGCAGGACATTCCAGCTCCCACATGGGGCCAGGGTGCTGGGACTCTATGCCTGCAGGCCAGCACCACTTTCTTAGCCGAAATGGTCCCCCGGGGAGCAAGGCCTTGTTTTCACTCCCCTGGGGGCAGTCAGGGCCGTAGTGGCCAGCAATGGCTGTGGCCTAAGCTGCCAGTGGGAGGAAGGCAGTGCCAAGCCCAGCCGCTCCGACTCCACCCTGCAAGTCAGGCCCAGAGGTTACCCGATCGGGAAGGGGTAGAGCTCACAACTTGAATGTGAGCAGTCCGAGCCTAGAGTGGCCTCCTCTACCACACGGCACTGCCTCCTAATGGGCCAGGCTCAGGAGAGTCCATTTGCAACTATCCCCTGGCAGGGGCAGCTGAATGGCAGCCCTTATGTGGACTGGCCCGGTCAGACCTGGCAGCCCTGTGTACTGGAGGGACAGAGAGGGGTCGCAGAGACCGTTCAATATATTTTCCTATCAGCACGACAGGCAAAGTCTCTACGTGGGGCGGGAGAGGAGACTGGGAAAGCCTGGTGCTGCTCTGTGTGGGGGGCATTCCAAATCCAAGCGGCCCAAATAAGGGCTCCAACATGTTAGATGGTCCCTGGGCCAGATGGGCTCCTTGATTCACTGTAGTCCCAAGATGCTTCCAGCCAGTTCAATGTCTCTACTAAGGGACAAATCAAGGGCCAGCCCATGGTGGCATCTCCCCATGATGGCGCTGTGTCAAGGCCATATAATGAAGGATTTCGTGGAGCCAGCGCACAAGAACTGGCAGCATTCTGTGCACTGACATTCTCTGACTTTCCCCACAGCAAAAGTTGGCTATGGCAAACCTCCCCAGACACGGGCACCTTCAGATTGCTGGTGAGGCAGGTGTCAGCTTCAACCCACCAAGAACACCATGGCTGAAAGGGACGTCATGGTTCAAGTAACTCAATCCTGCGATGCACAGATGAGACAGTATGGAACCCGTCCAAGGCCATGCGGCCATCAGTTGAAAACTTATTCCCTTAGCCGGAGACACTCTCCCTGGGTCTCACTTCCCTTGGCTGGCTGGAGGTGAGGCTCATGGGAAGCCGGGGCACCCAGGGCACCAGGGAGACTGATCTTAGTGCCTGGGAAAGATTCTACTAGCTGTGGAGGAGGCAGCTCTCAGCCGCTCCGCTGGGCAGGGCCGGCTGCTGTGTGCTGGGCTCCACACATGCACCGCGGGGAGCCAGAAGTCTGTGGGAACCCAGGCCCTTCCTAGAGAGGGCAGGCTGCATGGTGTGCTCAGCTCCTGAGTCCGAGATGGAGTATCCTCTGCCCTGGGTTACCTTACCCAGAGAGCAGATGGGAGCTCACTCACAGTTTAAAATACATTTCTGCATCGGGTCCAAAAAGTCTAGACTAGTCGCTCCTGGGGGTTTCTGAGTTATTTCAAGGTGTCTGCAAAACCCCACTTCCACTGAACATTCTCATAAAGCATCTCATAACTAATGTCTTACACGTATGTGTATGACATTTTCCAAGTGCATGGCACTACTGTAGCTATTAAAATAGCGATTTAATGGGACACCTGGGGAGCTCAGTCAGTTGACTCCACCTTCGACCTAGGTAGTGATCTTGTGGTTCGTGGGTTTGAGCCCCACATCGGGATCTGTGTTAACAGCTCAGAGCCTGGAACCTGCTTCAGATTCTGTGTCTCCCTCTCTCTCTCTGCCCCTCCCCTGCTTGTGCTCTGTCTCTCTCTCTCTCAAAAATAAACATTAAAAAAATTTAACAACAAAAAATAAATAAAATAGCGATTTATTAAACAATACTTCTGATTCTACCAATAAATAATGATAAATTCCAGGGGTCCTCTCTGGGAGGCAACACTTCATTTCTGTAATGTCTAATGTTTTTTTTTTTAAATGTTTATTTTTATTTTGGTGGGGGAGCAGGGAGAGAGAGAGGGAGAGAGAGAATCCCAAGCAGCCTTCACTTTGTCAGCAAAGAGCCCAACACAGGGCTCGAACCCATGAACCCTGAGCCTGTGAGTGGAAATCAAGATAGGAAGCTTAACTGACTGAGCCAGCTAGGCATCCCTGTAATGTCTAACTTTTTATGGTACTCATATGTTACATCTCTAATCAAATTAGAAAGAAAGTAAATAAAAAAATTGTTTCTGAATTCCACATTTTTTTAATAAAGTATCTTTACAACTTTTTTTTCAATCTCCAGATGCTAGAAGTTGAGAAGCATGGAATTCCAGATCTTTCTGTTTGCCTTTATGTAGCCAGTGACCTATACCGAAACTCAATGATGACACCACAGTCCTTGGCAAGGCCCCAGGCATTGGAGTGGAAGTCTGTGCATGTAGTAACCTGTCCGGGGCTCCCCTGTCGGGTGGGCTTCTGGGACTCTCCCAGTGCAACCAACAAAAGCCACACCAGTGGGCTTGGGAGTCAGACAGGCCTAGCCTGAACTCCAACCTGGCCACTAATTCCAACCTGGCTGAGTGACTGTGGACCAGAAGTTCACCTCTCTGGGCCTGTTTCCTCATTCATAAAATGGGGATAATAATGAAGTTCTTGTAATAATAATTGTAGCTAAAATGCGTAAAGGGCTTTCTCTGAGCTGGGCACCATTCTGTTCTCTTTACATATTCAATTCATACAAGCTCCACACCCCTAGGAGGTAGGCACTATCATCGCACCCAGTTTAAAGATGAGGAAACCGAGGCAGGGAGCGGTTAAGCTGCTTGCCCAGGGACACAGAGTCAGGATGTGTGCCCGGGCGGTCGGACTCCACTACATAGAGGATTCATGAGAGATGAGGGCAGGCAGTGTGTCTGGACAGTCACAGGGTGGGTTTTTGTTTCTTGGCGATCCTGGAAGTTGCCTTCTTGTCTGAGCTCAGTGCCCCTCTGGCAGCACCTACTGGAGGAAGACTGCCCCTACCCTACTGTCTTCAGCTGCCATCTCCAACGAGTGGGGGGCCCAGGGCCTTGGCACCTGGCTCAGGTTTCATGACTCTGAAGGTCGCCCCCCTCTCTGGCACAGCTACTGACTCAGACTGGTAGCTGCCACGAGGAAATAGCCATTTGTGGGATAAAGAAAGCACGAGATGATTTGCTCTTGGTTTTTTAATTTTAAAAGGGTAGGGTCTGGCACGGGCTCCTGAATGACAGGTCTAAAACAAAATCTGGTTCCAATGAGGCAGTTCCCAGCCTCAGCCTTTAGAGCCGCTCCAGCAAATGGCGCCCCTGCCTCCCAAGCGAGGCGACGAGAGTCATGCCCGCCCGCCATGGTTAGTCAGTGATGTCTGACCTCTGCCTCCTCCTAGACCTTTCTCCACCTCCCACTGCCACTCCCCTGGAGCAGGACAATACCCTGTGGCCTAGACAACGGTGACAAGTCTGCAACAGGCTTCTGTGCTGCCACTTTTGCCCCTCCCTCACTCATCCCCCCTGGAGCTGCCAGAGGGCCTTCCGAGTCACAGGTCTGCACCAGACACTGCCACTTACAGGCAGGCTCCCATAGCCTTCAGAACAAGAGCTGGTCCCTCTGGAGGACACATCTCCCAGCACTTCCCTCCGGATCTCTCCCCCAGCTCCAGAATCCAGGATCCAAAGCTGCCTCCTTAACCTCCCTGGGGCACACAGCACATGACTGGCCCACTCACACACCTGTGCCTCCTTCCACCCCAGCGTGGGAAATGTCAGGATATCCTGAGTTGGCTGAAGCCCCAAATCTAGAAGTTACTCTTTCCCTCAGTCTCTCCTCTCATTCCATCACACGCATCAGCAAATCTGGTCAAGTCATCCTTCAAAACAGATTAAGAAAAAGTCTCTCCAACTTTCTCCACGTTCTGCCACTTCTTCACGCTAAGCCTCCATCTCCTCCCACGGGAAAGAAGCTGTGGCCCCCGAGGTGGTTTGCACTCGCCCGACCATCCTAATTCTTTCTCTACACAGCAGCCCCCAGGTCTCCGGTCCCTCCTCAGCCCTAAAAGGAATTAATACTACTAATGACCCCATGGGATTGAAACATCAGCGAGATCCAATGACGTGACACAAAGTATTTGGCACAGCCGGGCCAGGAAGCACCCAGTGAGTGATCACCCTTGTCAGCCACTATTCCAGTGAGCTTCAGCTCGGGCACCATGGCACGCCCCCAGCACCCTCTGAGTCCCCTGTCACAGAAATCATGCCCTGCTTCTGTTTCCCCACTAGAGAACCTCAAGCTTGGGGACCACACTCAGGGGTCACATCTTTACCTTGGAACCTGTAGGGCTGAAGCCTGGCAGGTACTCTGGAGTATGTGACAACTAACAGGATGAATGAATGAATGAATGTTTACCGCCTTGCTCAAATGATTAGAAGAGGCCCCAGGAGCAGTCCACGTTTATAATCAGTACTCACATACTTTGAAAATGCCCACAGGGTCTTAGAAATAAGAGTAAGTGAAAAAATGATACAAAAGGAGGAAAGATTCTAAAGGTCCGGGGAGAAGAGAGCCTCCTGGGGGTTGAGTGCATATTTTCTCATCATGAGTGACCCCTTCCCCAGGGTCCAGGTTCAGTGTCGGGATGAGAGGGAAGAAACCCCTTATAGAAGAATGCCATCCATTGCAGCCCCACAGGTGCTAATTCTACCCAAAGACAAAGTGACATGGGGCAAGTCCAGGGCAGGTGGAAAGGGACAAAACGGTGATAATTCCCCCTCCAGTGGATGTCATCACCCAGCATACAGTATGTAGGGAACTGCAAGCAATGATCTTGCTGCTTGGCCTGCTCTGCCCCCATGTGGAAGGCTGCACTATGACAGCTGACCCGGCGCCTGGGAGAGGACGGCTCCTGCGGCCCATAGCCTATGCTCTCTTGGACTCTGGAACAGCCTTCTCCTTGTCAGTCTTGTCAGCCCCACGTTATCCCGACAGGCAAAAAGGTTCTGGGCAAAGGTGTCTGCGCGTGTCTCCCTGTAGCTACCATGCACTGGTTCTACGTTTACAACCTGTGTTTACTGACCTCCAACAACTTCTTATCTTTGTCCTTGGGGACAAGGCTACCTGTCCATCAGAACTAGGGGGATTTGGGTTTTCTCAGTGTTCTTCAGATCCCTTCATCAAGCACCCACTGTGCCCCCTAAGGAGAGTTTGCCTCGGGTCTTTACTGCAATTTGCTGCACCCAGGAAAGACCCAGGCCACTTGCTTTCTACAAGCGCCTCTGGCTGGAACAAACCACTTACCTGGCTGGTGTGAAGACGCTGATGCTGCTACTGAAGCTGGAGTCACAAGAACCATCAGGGCCTCCTGGGGACAGTGAGAGGAACAAGGTGTCATGCCAGAGGACCGCTGAAGTCTTCCGAATGAACGAGATGCCTGATATAAGGACACCGACTCTCTAGTCCCCCACATCTTGACTCTGGCTCTTGAAAAGGACTAAAGCTCAGGAGCCCTAAGGACCCAATGCCACCCACTCCCCAAGCTTCTGGGATAGCATCCGTGCTTGTAAGTGTTTAGGCACAGTGATCTCAAAAGAAGAAGGGCACCAGCCCTGAACACATCTGGGAAATCTCAGAAGGGACCGCTGGCCCGAAGGCAATGGATGTTAAAAATGACTCCTGGGATAGTCAACATCATTAGCCATCAGGGAAATGTAAATCAAAACTGCGACGAGGTACCAGTTCACACCCACTAGGACGGCTGAAATACAGATAATGAGTGGTGGTGAGCATGTGGAGAAAACCCTTGGACCCTGCTGGTGGGAATGTAAAATGGTGCAGGTGTTTTGGAAAACAGCCTGGCAATTCCTTAAAGGCTCAACAGAGCTATTACCCTTTGACCCGGCAATCCCACTCCTAGATATATACCCTAGAGAAACGGACGCTCATGTCCACACCAAAACCGTACATCATGTTCATAGCAATCAAATGTCTATCAACTGATGAATGGATAAGTGTGTTACAGCCATAGAGTGGACCATTATACGGCAACAAAGATGCATAAAATACTGATATGTGCTACAACATGGGTGAACACTGGAAACATGCCAACGTTAAGAAGCTAGTCATAAAAGCCTGCAATTTGTGAAATGTCCAAAAGAGGTAGATCCATAAAGACAGAAAGTTGAACAGAATATTTATTCTGAGATTATTTTAATTTTCTGAAAGGTTGTAAAAATAGCACAGAATTCTGTTTACCCTTTACCCAGCTGCACCTAAGATCATACATTATCAAACCAGGAAAGGAACACTCACATAACACTGCTAACACAACTACAGACCTAATGTGAATTTCACTGGTGTTTCCACTTACATCCTGTGTTCCAGGGTAGAATCAGGGACCACATGTTGCATTTAGTTGTCGTGTCTCCCTAGTCCCTGCCAATCTGTGACGGTTCCGCAGTCTTTCCGTATCTTCCACGAACTCGCTATCACTGAAGCCCTGGTCAGTTACTTTGCAGAATATGTTGCTACCTTGGTTAGTCTTGCATTTTCTCATGATTAGGCGGAGGTTACGCATTTTTGGAAGACCACCATCAAAGTGACGCACTTTCTCAGTGCATCATATCAGGGGTATGTGATGTCTGTCTGTCTTGTTACTGATGATGTTGACCTTATCATCTGACTGTGGTAGTGTCTGCTGGGTTTCTTTACAGTAAGTTACTATTTTCCTTTTTGTAATTAATAAATGTCTTGGGGAAGATACTTGAGACTAGACAAACACCTAGTTTTTTCCTCAAATGTTCCCCTACTGACTTTGGCATCCATTGATGGATCTATAATAATTACTGTGGAGTTTGCCTAATGGTGATTTTGTTTTCCTCTTTTTTTCTACATTTATTAACCAGAATTCTTCTATAGGAAAATGCAGTCCCTTCCCATCCATCCATCCATCCATCCATATATATCATTATGGGCCCATGTTTTATTCTGTGGATTACCAATTAAAACTATCATTATTTATATATTGTTGTTCAAATGGTGCCAGCCTTGGCTTCTTGTAAATTATACAAGTAAAACATATTCTCATTCTAAAAATTTCAAACAAAGTAGAACATGCCCATGTCTCTTTCTAACCTTTAATCTTACTCCACTCTATATGCAGGTAACTACTTCACTGGTCTGGCAAGTATTCCTATCTTTCTTTTTGTTTTGTTTTGCTTTTTAATATGAAATTTATTGTCAAATTGGTTTCCATACAATACCCAGTGCTCATCCCAACAGGTGCCCTCCTCAGTATTTCTTTTTGTTTTGTAACATAAATGGAATCACAGTATGTTTTCTGCAATTTGTTTGTTTTTTTTTTTTTTTTACTTTATACTATAGCTTAGTGTAGTGTTATTCCTGTGAACTATGGACCTCCCTCAACCCGCAAGTAAAGAGGGCCTTGATTTCCACATTGAACAGGAAGGTTCTGAGCTGCTGCCTGCCCCCTCTAGTCCCAGAGGCCCTGTGCGGGACAGGGCACAGCTCAGTGGGGCCAGGCGCAGGCTGGGCCTGATGGAACAGATCTTGGCAAAGGGGAGGAGGACACACGGGGAAGGCTGGTGGGCCAGCCTGGAACGGCAGCCAGGACTCCACGCCCCTGGCTGCCTCCTCCCTCTTGACTTTTAGAAACATGCACATTTGTAGATGAAATGATGCGATATCAGAAATAGGGTTCAAGTTAACTTCCTTTGTTTCGTAGCTTTCACTCTTACATCTCTCCCACGCTTCTTCCTGCACAAGTGCATTTTTCTAGGATCCCACGACAGGAGTACTGCTGGGTGGAAGGGTCAGGAATTCTATATTTTAATCCACGTTGATAAGCTGCTCTTTAGTAAGGTTCTACCACTACACATGCACTTCAGGCACAGAGAAGCAGTCGATCTCCCCAAGCTTCACACAGGGATATTAGTAATCTTTTACATTTTTGCCAAGTTGATGAGTAAAAATGATACATTGTTTTACTCTCCAATGCTCCCATTTCCAGTCAAGCTGTACATCTGTGGCTGCCCTTTTTGTATTAGTTCCCTCTTTAGAGAATTGTGGTATAAACGGCGCTAGGAGCAAAGACTCAGAGCCCTCGGGCCTAAATCTGAGCCCTGACCCCTCTACTTACTAGCTGTGCAACTGTGGGCAGCTTACCGACTTTGCCTCCAGTCCCTCACTGTATAACGGGGTAACCAGTACTCACCTCACAGCCTTGTTAGGAGCTAACATTTGTTAGGTGTTTAAATGGAAAACCTTACCTACATCTCTATTTGTTCCTTGAGAACAAATTCTCTCAAATGTCATGGCTTCTGACACATGCCACCAAACGTATGTAGCAGACGATATATTCCACCTGCTTACTCTCCCCCCACTAGGAATGCCTCTTCCCCCCTCTCATCTCTACAGGGAGCGTGTAACTAGAGTAATATAATCAGAGTAAAAATCACAGTAATAACCTCCCTTATAATCAGAGTAAAAAAAGGGGTGGGGTGAGGTGGGGGCAGAGTGGAAGCTAAGGAGAAGGAAAAGATCCAGCTCAAATGACCTCCATGGACTTGGCCTGGAGCCCCCAGTCCTCTGTGACCGCATGCAGGGCCACATGATTACTCAACTGTGGGTCTGTCCTGGGCTCCTTGCAGGCAGATGATTTACCTACATCTGCAGGGTCCACAGAAGCTGCCGCTATATCCAGTCCCATCAAAGCCTTGCAAGTGGATGGATTCCATTACACATCTACTAACAGTGGTTGCAAGCCCTCTCCTAGAAACCTTATTTATAATTCTGCCCCTCACCTGGTACAAGAACTTCTACCCCCTAACCCTCCGTGATCCCTCATTTAGGACCCACCAGGGGCACACTACTATCTGGAAAATGTTGATGATTAAAAAAACAAAAACAACAACAACAAAAAACAAGGGAGGAAAAGCCCTGTCCAGAGAACCTCGCTAAGTACATAGGTATGTTATACACATGCATTAAAAATTTGACACTAAAGTACCTGTTTCTGAGAGTGTCTGGCCTTTGCTATATTCTAAAAGCTTTATAAGCAAAAATCTCATTTAAAACTCACCACCACACTACAGGTTTGGTATTATTATCGTTAGCCTTATTTAACAAGTAAGGAATTTGGGGCTTAAAAAGGCTAAGTGGCTTCTCCAAGGGCAACAGATACGAAGTCAGCAGAGCCATGACTCACCAGCAGGCCGTTCTGACCGAGTCTAGGCCAGGACACCTGGGACAATCAGGCAACATCACAAAGAGGAAAAGGGTGCACACGTCAAACACTGCAGGAACTCAGGGAAAGGAGGCCGCATCACGGACCCCTGAAGTGGCAGGGCCAAAGGGGAGCCAAAGCAAGCAGACGGGCTGGGAACAGTGTGGCACAAATGAGGGTCCTGCAGTCAGAGGTGAGGGGGACGCGCACGTGTGCACGTGTATGCTCACGCACAGAAGGCTCGGCTGATGAACCTCCTCGTGGGTCTTGCCCTCCAACAGAGGGAGACCAGGGAGGAGGTTCCCGCCTTTGGCCAGGCGACCGGAGCTGGAACAGTGGAGGAAAATAGTAATAGGAAAAAGCGGCGGAGGCTGAGATGAACCTGTCAACTGGACCAGCTGAATCATCACTGTCTCCTGGCTCGCCGCGACCTTCTCCTGGCACTTTGGTAATGTGGCAGTTACAAGCTGAGCAAGGAGTGGGTATGGAGCCTCTAAATGAGCTGTGATCATCTCTAGGAACTACTCTAAACTGAGCTCTGCATCTGCTGAAATGCTGTTTATGAGGTAGTAAAATCCAGAGCCAAGCTTCCTGAATGTGTCTTGGTTTAGCATGGCGTCTCCTAAGTGGGGAGCTGTTTTGAGACCGCTTAGAAAAAACTACCTATTTTACCTAAGTAAAATAAACTGCATTGGCTGGCCATGGCACACTGGTCTCTGGCAGGCGAGGATTCTACCGTGGAGCTGCCGATGCTCCAGCTGGCAGGTTCTTAGCAGCTGTCACGACCTGCAGAATACAGTGGTTCTTTCCCGGAGGCCCTGACTTGTTGCCACGTAAGGAGAAAGGGTGGGGTAGGAGCTGCTGGGCTCCACTTTGAGGGAAGATGTACTAACTTTATTTAAAAAACTGAGACATCCTGCATATAACATAAAATTTCCTAACATAAAGCTCACCATTTTAAAGCACACAACCGGGTCATCTTTTGTAAATCCACAAAGTTATGTAAAGCATCACCATTATTTAATTCTGCAACAGTTCCATTACCCTGAAAAGAAACCAGGTGTCTAATTCCCCTTTCCCCTCCAGTTCAGCAACCATCATTCTACTTTCTGACTCAACGGATTAAGAGGCACTAACTTTTAAAGCCAGTATAAAATACTCGAAACTTCTGCCTGTTGTAACTCGTCAAGTAAAACAAAATGAAACAGAACAAAAACCAGAAGAAGCCACCACACAAGCAAAAAAAGAAAGCTGTGGAATTATGTAAACTGTATGATACCATACATATACAGAAAACATAGTGTTTCACAAAACAGATCTTTCCCTGAGATTCTTCTAGTTTCTCCTAGTGAGAAAGCTCCTGCCTTGAGAGGCCCACATAACTTTATTCCCCCAAATTTTCTTTCTCAAGGAACTGCCAAAAAGTTTTTAGCTGCTGCATTGGCCGGGAATCGAACCCGGGCCTCCCGCGTGGCAGGCGAGAATTCTACCACTGAACCACCAATGCTCCACTTGATGGCTGTGCTGCCTCCAGCTGTTTTGCTGCTCTGGCTCACAGAAGCAACCGCACAGCTGTAACCTGATACCCGAGCTGGTCCAGCATGGACCGCTGCTGGCTCTGCCAGCCAAACCTAGGACAGGACACCCGTGGGGCTCACGTGCCTGACACACTGCTCACATGTTCAAGAGAAGCCTGAGAACGGCAACAGGAGAAACGTTTCAGAAATTCTTTGGGCTCCTGGAACTCAGGTTCCAGACCTGAGTCTGTTAGTCTTAAAAATTTGAGTGGGTTCTGCATCAATTTACTCTCTGGCTGACTCTGCAAAGGAGAACGTCATCCGAAGCTGATCAGTGCTCTCTCAGTGAGGAGAGAGGCCTCCCAAAGAAAAAAACAGAGCTCTAGATAACATTTAGAGAGTTAAACTCCAGACTCTAACTGACATAAAAGTGCTTTTCTTTATGTTATAAATGAGACAATAATGCTGAAAGAGTGTGAAAGGGCAGCAGAGAGCCGTTTCATTTGCCAAAGACACTGCTTTCGGCAGTAGAATCCCCAAGGACTGAATAAACTGCACCCGCAGCTTTTGTAGCCTCCTGCCCAGGGAACGGCTGGCACAGGGAAGGCAGCTGGCCTCCAGGTGGCCGGGCGTCTGCGGCCAAGATTCACGTGAGCCCTGCAGTCTGTCCTCTGCGATGTTCCAAACCTTCCTATTTCCTGTAGCCAAACCCAGAAAAAGATTTCCAAAAGGAAACGGTCTTTGAGGCAGTATGAGTTAAGAGTATGGGTTTTGGAGGCAGACAGCCAGGATTCAAATCCCAATTCTGCCACCTAGTAGCTGCCAGACCCTGGTCGTGTTACTGGTCTTCCCTGTGCCCATCTGTAGAATGGGGAGAAGAGTAACTTCCACCTCACTGGGTTGTTACCAGAGTTAGATGAGGTAACATATGGAAAGTAGCCCTGGCTGCTGAAGCAGGACCCCAAGCCTGGGAGGCATGAGGGGCGGGAGGTAGGGCCTACTCACCACTGGCTGTCCCTTGCTGCTTTGCCAGCGAGTCCTCGGGGTTGGGCTCTGCCTGCCTCTGCACCACTGGCTTCGGCTCATCAGGCTCGTCATCCTCAGGGGTGACCAGCTTCATCAGGCTTTGGTTACACACGTTGGCCACCTCCTTGATGCCTGAGTCCACTGATGTAAGGAGTAGCCCCATCCAGGGGGTGTTCCCTAAACCCGAGGTCACTGGGATCAGTCCTGTCCAGAGGGGGACTACTGGGCAGTCTGAACGGAGTTCCCGTGAAATGCTCCTGTCTTCTCATAGGACACATCCTGGTGGACTTCCTACCACCAGGATTACCCCCACACCCCAAGACAGGGCAGTATGAGGGCCTTGGAGCCGTGGGACCTGGGAGAGCTGCTTCAGAGCTGGAAGTAACCAGGTGAGGTTTGGGGACAATGGTATTAGCCCTGTGTCCCTGCTGCTGCCCCAGCGCTCCCAGTCCGTGTCCCACTCTGCCGCTTGCTCTCCAGGTGCCAGGGGCTATCTGGAGGCATGAGGGATCCTAAGGGAGCCTCCATCCCCCACATCAGGGTCCTGCAACTTGACAGCCTCCTGAGGGGCTGCTCCCATTTCCTCTCTTCAGGGTGAAGGATACTTTTCTTGCGGTCATCATAGGCCAGGCAGGGCAAGACGGCGGTCAGGATCCCAGAAGAGTAGGGCAGCATCACCCGGCCAGCCAGCTGGATGAACTCGCGCATCCAGCACATGGCTGTCAGCTGGATCAGGTCATCTGGAAGAGGAATTGCAGGATTCCGGGAGGGTCAGCACGAGAGGCCAGAGCACTCCCTCCCACTGACCAGGCCCGGAAGATGGGACTGGAGGGGATGCCAGGGGTTGCATGGCTTCTAGCCTCACTGATACTCTCTCGCCCTCCAAAGGAACACGCAGGTACCAGGTCGGGAAGGAACAGCAATCTTGTGGTACACAGAAGAGCAGCCATGGTTCTCTACCCCTCTGCACCCGAAAAGGGGCTGGGTAGCTCCTCTCATCAAGGGGTGAGTTCATTTCCTCACAGCTTGAATCCGGTCTGGCCTTGCTACTGTGGCCCCCAAAAGATGGCAGAAGTGATGGCGTGGCTGGTGGAAGCCCAGGCCTCCAGAAGCCATGCTCCCCTCTACAATGTGTCTTGGGACCTTACTGATGCCATATGAATGCATCTGGGCTAGCATGCCGGATGATGAGACGCATGGACCAACTGTCCCTGCTTCTCAGGTGACAGCCAGCCAACCGCCAGGTGTGAGTGAGGCCATCCCAGACCATCCAGCCTCAGATGACCCTTCAGCTGACTGCAGGTGCATAATCAAGGGCGGCCAAGCCTGGCCCAGGGGAACAGAACCACCCAGCTGACTTACAGACTCCTGACCAATAATAAGCGGCTGTTGTGTCAGGCGGTCACACTTTGGAGGGGTCTGATACTCAGCAGAAGGTCATGGATACACAGTCCCAACCTCAAAGCCTTTCAGTTCACAGTGAAATGTCAAGCTTCCCAGCAAGAGGGTCTCCAGACCTTATTCCAGGGTCAGACCAAGCAAAAGGGCCTCCATGTTGATGGAGGAACCGAATCTCTCTCTCACAAGGACCCACCCCTCTATTGCCCCAGGTCCAATGGTGTGCTGGTTCATACTCCCACCAGGGCTCTTTCTGACTCTGAGGAGATGGCAGTGGCCATGGGGCCTTCACACTCACCAGTGGTCTGGCAGTGGATCACCAGGATGTTCGCCATCTCAGCAAACTTAACACTGGAGGGATTCTTCTTAATTTCTTTCAAGAATTCTCCAAGGACCACCTCACACCTACCAATGAGAGAAGGGGAAGGGAAATAGCATACGCCAGCCAGGGCTGGAGGCGCCTCTACCCACACCCACTTCTGCTCTGGGTGGGCCACCGAGAAGGGGACTACATTCACAGTTGCCGGATGGCTGTTTTCCAGAGCATGGGGATTCATGAGCTCTCTGCTCCTCAAGGCAGGAAGCACATGAACCAGGAAGAAAAGAATGAACTTGATCTCCTGCGGCTGCCTGTCTGCTGGATGTGAGGTGCGTGTGTGCACGGGGCAGCGGCCCATCCCGTCTCCACTCACATTTTCCGAATCTCTTTGCCATTGTCGCCCAGGATCTGGAAGAGTCCATCCAGGATCTCCGGCAAATAATCCAGTAGGTTAATGTCTGGCACGGACTCCAGAACCAGGATCTGACCGAGGGGAAGAAACCGGAAGGGAAAGTTACACCAGCCTGAGAACCTTCATCTCCTTGTCTCCGGTGCTCTGGGACACGGTGGGGAGAAGGCGGCCCTGCTGAGACAGCGTTTCATGGCCCTCCAGGTGCCCCATGGCAGAGAGTGGGTTAAACGTGCAGGATGGGGATCTAACTCCAAGGAGATCCTGATGCCACAGGGAGAAGGGAAGACACTGGAAAGGACAGAGGAGGCTTGAAGAGGTGTGGCCGCTAGAAGTAGCACCACTGGCTTCAAAGAGAAATAGGGGTATCTCTTGGGACAAGGAAAGAACCATATCCTTGTCAGGGGCAAACATGACCCCCATGGCTTTGGGGAAGAGCTGAATAAACGTATTTTGGATTACCTGATGTCACTGGCTATTAGAGGCATAATAATGAGGCTTCTCTCAGCCACACAAACTGCCCAGGGTGTGCCAGGGGACAGATTTTACTAAATCAGAGGCTCATTATAGCTAGAAAAAAGTCGTGAGGCTGGCTCTTACCCAGGAGATGATGAACTGCCGGGCGTACTGGTTGTTGGAATAAATTCTCTCCCGCAACAAAGGGATGAAGCCCACCAGGTCAAACTTGTTGCTCTCCGTCACAATGTCCTGTGGGTCAGAGGCACGTGAGCTGTGGAAAGCCAGAGGCCGAGGGCCACCTGACCTGACCGAATTATTGGCCCAGGACTGGCTCTGGGGGTCAGGTGGCCACAGAGGAAAATGGGCAGGGCCTGTGCCAGGTAGGAGAAGTCCTGGAGCATCCACCCTCCCACAGGCCAAAGGACAAGCAAAAATGCTGGAGTAAAGGCAGGAATCAAGGCAAAGAGGACTAATCCTATGGCAAAACCCTAGATCTGGATCAAATGCCCTGGTGAGCTTAGCATAAGCAGCCCCCTGTCATTGGTTGGGGGGGGGGGGTGCGGGGGGGTGGATGGGAGGTGGGGAGCAGCCTCCTCCGCCTTGGGTGGGGTTAGCACCAGGGGGGCGTTTGGGGCGACAGCATGTTTCTGTATCTTGATCGTGCTGGTGACATAACTCTGCACGCTTGTCACAGAACTGTACACCAGAATCACTTCGACTGTACATAAATGAAACACTTAAAAAATCAGGAAGAGCAGCCCCAGTGATAGAATTCATAAGCTGTACAGACAGATGGATGAAACAGATTCCAAACTAAAAGTGGGGACCAAGTACTACCTTTAAAAGGCGGTCTAGGAGCTCAGATCCGCTTTTCACATTGGGGTCCGGGTCTGCAGCCAACTATGAGAGGGAAAGAAAAAGAGAGATGGTCAGAGTCAATACATAAGACAAAGAACCCACTAAAAACCCACGGCCAAGGCCCTGGCACAGCTTGGAATACTGAACAGGCACCCCTTCCACAGAAAAAACTGAAGAAAGGTAGGGGACGCAGTGACAGGCAAAGCGGAACCTGGCTAAGGAACCGAAATGCGGTGGACTTCCTGTTCTGTTCAGGGACCTCTGAGACCTGCTGCCACCAGGTCAGGTGGTTGGTTCCCACTGGCCTTCCTTGAGGGTTTCCAATCTTCAAATGCTGGGTCTTCTCTCCACTCCTGGAGGCTGGTACCCTGGATGTGACTATGGTGGTCAGCAGAGCCCCGTGAGGCTGAGCGAGGTGCTCGGGAGGGTGAGTGAGGGGCTCCACTGCCTTTGTAAGTAGGGTTTTTTTCTACAGCTTATAGGCCAGTGCTCCCCTTGTAGCGGAAATACAGTCTGTACTATGGATTCACCGTCTCCACCTTCTATAGGGGAGGTGAGGGCTTTTCAAACTGTTTTCTTCCCTCTACTCCATGGTGGACTGACACTCTGATAAAATGCAGTACAAATCAATTAAGAGAGAAATGGAAAAAAATCCAACATAAACACAAGCTCATTAAATTATTTTTAAACTCAACGGATGAGTCGCCCCGGCAGCCCCATGTTTACCTGCTCTGCCTGCATCTGGGGAAAGGGACCCAAGCACTCAAGGCCCCAAAGGTCATGTGAGCGGGTGGGGTGGGCTCAGCCTGGCTGGAGTGGGGGGCGCTCACCTTGCTGAGCCCATCGAAGAGCACGTTGAAGTGGGGCAGCACGGCACCACGGGCCACCTTGACAATGTTGTACAGGGCTTCGCACGCATAGTAGCGGAGCCTGCTGTCCGCGTCATTGAAGCAGGTCAGCACCGGCTCAATCAGCTCCTTCAGGTACAACCCCGAGTCCTGCAATGGGGCAGGAGGAGAAACAGCTCAAGATGGGTCAGGATGTGGGCCCCCAGCACCCAGTCGACATCCCAGTGCCCCATCCCAGGCTTGGGCCTTTGTGTGAGGGCTGGCCTTACAGACGCTTGGCAAGTCGGCCTCCAAACTAGGAGCCATGCCACAGAAGAAGGGTGCAAGGCTGCAAAGCCAGCCTTGCTAGACTTAGGTGTGGAGAGAATGGCACTAAAGCAGAAGTCTGCAACACCCTGCTGGGTCTCAGGGGTGAGAGAGCGAAGGTCATCGTTGCCATGTCTGTCCCCCCAGGAGAAAGGCCCACCTTGCCCAGGGCAATAGAGCAGGCGGCCAGGCCGATGAGGCCCCCTTTCCGACTGTGGGGGTGCTGAGACAGGGCAAACTCCTGAGACAGGGTCTGGATCACATGCTTGATTTGCACGGTGTTGTTCTGGGCCACGAACTCCCGGACCAGCCTGGAGAGACAGGAGAGAGGGGCTGAACAAGCAGTGGAGTCAGGCTTCCCTGGCGGCTGGCTCCGGGGGCCGGGGATACAGGAGGGAGATGAGATGGCCTGTTCAGAAAGAGGAATCGGAAGTCACGCATCTCAGGGTGGGCCCTCCTCAGCTCTCCCGCCGACTAGAAGGCGCTGGCTGGCTCACGATTGTTTCCCTATTCTGGGTCGCAGTTTCCCTTTGTGTACAACAGAATGAGGGATGGCAGAGCTACCTCATTTCTGGGAATCTGGGGGCTCTGAGAGAATGAAAGGGAATGTCTTCTTGGGGACCCAAAATTGTAACATGGTCAGTTGGTCAACCAACTCTATTCAACACTTGCTCAACCCTTCATTTCTGCACCCAACACGTTCTCTGTGTCTGTGTCATCTCCAAGGATAGCGTTGAATCAGGTCCGAGAGCAATGGGCAAGATCCACACGCAAACAAGTAATTGTAACAACGTGGTGCCAATGATACCACAGAAGCCAGAAAAATGCCATGGGCTGAATACGAGGTGCCATTTGGGTCAGATGTTAAAAACACCCACAGGCACTTTCCAGGTAAAGGGCAAGGCATCTTAGGCCCAGGGAAGAGACTGGCCAGAGGCAGACAGCTCTGAAAAGACACAATGTATTTAAAGGAGGAGGAAGAGTTTGGTTTGTGGAAGGAAAGCAACCGTCAAGGTGATAGTCATGTGGCAACGGGATGATCTATGATTTACCTATTCACTCATTCATTCATTCATTCATTCACTCATGTCTATGTTTTAATTAGGTATCTCTGGTGGCAGCCTGGAGAGGCTAGGCTGTGGGGGCTGGTTTGACAGAAAACAGAAGAAATCCCCGTGGAACATCACAGCTGTCAGGGTCAGGAAGGAGGGCCTGAGACATAGGTGAGGCATGGAAAGAGCAGGGAAGGGCTGTTCTATATCAGACAGAAAAGCATTAGGAACCCATGTAACACGGGAGGCAAGAAGGGCAGGTCTATGTCCAAGGTCTCCAACTGGGGCCTGAGGCTAAGAGGGAGAAGGGAGGTGTGAGGGAGGCCTCCATGAGGGACCAGTCTCAGGGAATGGATAACCAGCTCCCCAGATAACCGATGGAGCTATGGCCTGGGTGTCAGGGATATCTTTCTAAAAGTGGGATTGCAGCCAGACCTTGAAGGAGGCAGGGAGAGGGGAGACAGAAGTGTTCTGGGCAGGAGGAGATGAATGAGCCAAGGCGAGGAGGGGGAGCCAGGCAAGCTTATCTGGGGCCCCCGAGAACAGAGCAGCAGGGGGGAATCTACCAGGATGGCTGGCTATGGCCATTCCAGCCATCTCAGATTAGGGAGAATGGATCCTGCAGCATGGGTAATAGAGAAGCTTCTCATGGTTTTTGAAGTGGATGTCTTAAGAAGCTGTGAGATGGACAGAGACCATCCCATCATCCAAGCATGAGGGATGGCCACCAGTGTAGCAGCCAAAGGACTGACGGTCTACACAAAATAGACTTTTTGAAGCAGCCGCCTGGACTCACTAATTGCTCTGTGTCCATCATGGCAGGACACTGCTTGCCTGCCACATAAATGGGGGTCTCAAGTTGGCTCGAAGACTTTTAAGGACAGTCAAGTCCAAAAGGTATCAATTAGTCTAGGTGGCTCCAGGTCCGTGTCAGGAACCTGCCAGTAATTAGAGACGTTCAAAAATAAACGTGCGGCCCTATGAGGCAAAGACCACTCCTACAAAAAGGTTGTTCAATGAGGGGTTGACACAGTTTGACGAAAACTTAATACAGCAAGTCGTATGGGGCACCTATTTTGTGCCAGGCGCTGTGTGCACAGAGGTGAACAAAACAGGCCTGGCTCTCAAGCTGGTGGATGTGGGAGCAGGGATGGGTATTTCGGGAAGTTGGTATACCAACGGCCTTGTGAGGTGTCTCTCTCTCTATCTTTACAGGGTGAGATTCCACCAAGCCCACCCCAGGGGGCTGAAGGCTGTGGATGCACCCAGGGCCTCCAGGTGTAACTTCAATGCCAACTCTGTAGGCTCCTGCACTCCCAAAGCAGTCTAATAAGGCCCAGCAAGGATGGTTCTCTGTATGCCTGTCTGGCTTCCCAAACTGGACAAACCGGCCAGGTGAGGCGCAGTGACGTGCAGACGCTGCTCGGAGTATCCACAGACACAGCCACTCGAGAAAAGCCCTGCAGAGGTGTTAGAGAACAGCTGGAGCATTGGTGGTTCAGTGGTAGAATTCTCGCCTGCCACGCGGGAGGCCCGGGTTCGATTCCCGGCCAATGCAGCGCGGCTCTTTTGCCTTTTCCTGGCAGGCTTCCCCTCCCACAGAGATCCTGCTGGAGAACACAGTCTCCTCAACCATGCTGACCTGCAGCAGCTCAGGGTGCTATGAATCTGACCTCACTCCCCGGGAGCAGCTGGACTTTCCAGGGAGGCACTGGTGGCTGTGGGATCGAGGCCTTCACGCCCTGCACCAGTGAGGGACTCGGACTGGGCCAGTCTCCAGCGGGAAGCTGGGGTGAAACCTGAGAACTGTAAAACAGCTCAGCACACAGGAAGCATGGAATGGGGAAACCCACACATCCAAGGGGCAGAAAGTCACCCAAAGCCTCCAAGTGCTTTTTGCCACTGAGGAGGGACTCGAGCTCTAGTTTCTGTCCTGAGGTCTGAAGGCAAAGCAACTTCTCTCTCTCTCTTTCCCTCCCCATTCTCCACCCATGCACACACCCCTCTACCTCCTTCCTTCAGCTCTGGAGCCTATGTTGTTCTTAAGGCTGTGCTGATGTGGCAGCATCAGAGCCTGGCCTTATATTCTGTGAATCAGCAGATCTACTAGGAGGCTCAGGACGAGGGTTAAAGGGAGGTGTGCACACAACTGCTCACAGCTGGAGCATTGGTGGTTCAGTGGTAGAATTCTCGCCTGCCACGCGGGAGGCCCGGGTTCGATTCCCGGCCAATGCAAACAGCAAAATTCTTTTAACCCTAGAAGACTGGCTTTGAGATTTCACACCGCCTAAAGAATATGTGAGTACAGTCTGACAACTGAGAATGACTTGTTTCTAGCATGAGTTTTAACTATCTTTGGCAAAAAATACTCAGTTTCCTGAATTCCATAAACATCCAGAACCTGTCTCTCCCTGTTCTTGGGCCCAGGGTGTGGGGATCACCAAAGCCACGGGAAGCAGCTGTGCCACGTGCTCCTGCCCAGAGAGCCTGCCTGGGGACTCTGGCTGCCGACAGCACTCCTGAGGAAGCCAGGCCGTGTTTCTGCTCAGGACAAGTTAGAGCAGAACATGGAGCGGGACTAAGCACATCCCTGACGCTTCTGCAGGGCGCCTGCAGAAGATCCGGCTGTGCCAGCAGCACAGCCATCCTGGAACCATGGCATCGCCTGTCTGCTTGTTCCAGGGTCACTACAGGTCCCTGAGCACCTGGAAAGGGCACACTCTTCCCTGTTCTGCAGCCAGCATAGGGTACCCATTCCCAGCCGTGAGGGGCTCTCTGCTGGGGAGGAAACGAGACCGCACACAAGACTTGCCTGCAAAGCAGAGACAAAATGCTCTGGTGGCAAGCTCTTGAGGCGAGGAGGGCAGGCAAGAGTGAGCATGCCTGCCATCTGGTGGGGAGGGATGAGGCATGGCTTCGCGAGGGGCAGCATTTGAGAGGGACTCTGAAGGATGAGCGGTATTCTCGCTGGAACTGACCAGGACCAGGCAGCCCACACAGAGGGAAGAGCGTGAACACTGGCTCAGAGTAAGGTGAGAGGCATTTGGTTTGGCAGAGCAAAGGACACGGGTAGAAGAGAGGTGGGTGACAGGGCCAGAGAAGCTACTCCCAGTCACGTGCATGGCAAAGTAACTGGCATTTAATTCTGGTGGCAGTAAGGAGCCGCAGGTGAGAGTAACCTGCAGGGGCAGGTGGTAAGGGTTTGAATGCCATTAGAGAGCTCTGAAGAATCTGAAGGCTTACAGAGACTGGCAAGAGACTGTGAGGCACGGGGCTTTAATGTTGGGGTGTCAGGGCGTATGAGCACCAGGGTCTCCCAAAGGCAGGAGATGCACAAGCAGGACATTCATATTTAGTACTCCCCCCCTGACTCCGCAGCCCCAGGAGCACCTTTCTCATTTACTCAACACCAGCTAGAAGGCCTCCCCACCCTGAAGCCTTCCAGGGCTCAACATAGGACGTCCCAGGCCACTGCAAAAATGATGGCCTGTTTAAGTCCTGAGGCCCCCGCACCCCACACACTTAGGGGTATGTCCAGGGAAACAAGACAACAATGGATCCTCCTGGAGAGAAAGCCATGAGAACATGCACTCACCAATATACCATCAGCTTAGCGAGCGGTGGGCCTGGTCCTGTGGGTCAACCGTAGGGCCACAGCAGGAAGAACTGTCTCACCAATCAACCCCGCCCTCCTTACCTGGCACTCAGGGCAACCACAACAGGCCCAGGCTAGCCTCTCTAGTCTTACTGCCAGCTGCCCAGCAGAACTGTCCACTCTAGCCAGACCCACGCTCACACTGTAAACCTGGGCCCTGCTCGATCCCTCCCCAGACACCCCCGTGTACCTTCCTGTCCAGGACAGCCCCTGCTCCACATCCTACCCGGTCTTCAAAGTCTGGCTCAAATCCAACCCCCTGCTTTTCCTGACCATCCCAGGAAGTGATCACTCCTCCACTGAATACTGAAAGACTAACTCAGTGACCCTCTCATTCTGTTCCCAGGAACACACTGGCCAATGTCACGGACTCCTCGTGTACATCTCTATCTCCACAGCTCCCTGGTAAGGCCGGAAGGACAGAGTGGGGGCACAATTTTCCGGGTCTCTCGTGCTAGCCCTTACAGAGGCTAGTACTCTGCTCACGGCATATGGGGAACCGGCCAGCACAGACTGCAGGGCAGACCTGGAGGGAGCCCCACGCTGCTGTATGCATGACACAAAGCGGCCTACTATTCTAGACCTAACCTGCTGGCTCAACCACTACCGTATCTAGGTGGTCCTAAGCCCTGAGTGTTAGGATTCACGTCAGGAGGAGCAAAGGGCACCATTACTGGGATCCCCAAAGGCACACTGTGAAATGCACCCAATCAACCATGTCGCCAGAGCTATGGCTGGGGAAAGACGCAGAAGCCACAGTGTGCTCTGAAGGCCACCTGCCAAGGGGTGAAGGGGTGCCCTAACCCCTCTCGAGGTGCTCCAAAACAGGCCCAGTCAACAGGACTTGCCTCTCGACTACACACAGGTCTTTGGAGAGAAAACGCAACTTACAAAGGAAGGCAGAGTAAGTGGAGTTTAAACTCCAGGGGTGGGCGCTCCCGATTTCAGGCCAAGTCTCTCTTCAAAAGACCACATTGTTTCCTCTTTCATCCACAGGCTGCGAGCCACAGGCCGGGATCTGAAGCTGCACTACTTTTGATGTTAATATTTGGCCCAGAAACTCTCAGATCACAAATTTCTGGGACCCTCACTGACGTAAAGGTCACAGGCATTACTGTTCTATGTGCCAGAGAAGAACGGTCTGTTTCTGTCTGGTTCCCTCTAAAAAGTGTTAGAAACCCAGGCTGATCACGGGTCCTCTAGAGGCTACTGCCTCCATTCTCGTGGTCAGAGGTGTCGCTGGATGGCATGAACACTCCTTCCCCAGAGGCACAAACCCAAGGTGACCACTCCAAGCTTGTGACACGGTCCCCAAGAGCGCGGTGCCACGCTGACTACCCCCTCCTTAAGAGAAGGAGCCCCAGACAGGGGAGGACATGTTGGGAACTGCCATCAGGCAAAAGGGAAACCATCTCAGCAGCACAACCACACCCCTCCCTGGACCCCCTGGCATCTGTGACACAGCACAGGGACAATCACAGGCCCCAGGGGACTGGTGATCAACCTCTTCCTGGGGAATACACTCCACAATGAGTATTTCAGTTATTTCCTAGAACAACCTGCTTCTGCAGTGATCATCATCTCATCCTGCAGATTTGAAACGGAGCCTCAGGGAGACCAAGTCCCCTGCCTGGGGCCTCAGAGGATCTGAATCACACACCACAAAGTCCACGCCCTTTCAGCTGTACACCAGCTCCTCTCTCCCATCTTCTCAAAGCCCTTCAACTGCAAAGTGAACACACCCAGTTAGAGGGGACACCCCTCGTGGAGAACCGAGGCCACACGTGACATGCGGCTTTCTCCACACATTTCCCCATCCTGTTCAGTGTTCAGACACCCCTGAAGCGGTCCTCCACCACACAAGGGGGGTGCAGGGGACGTGCACATTTGCCATGTTCTGAAACGCTCCACAGCTGGTCTTCTGCTATGAAGGCAGGAAATCAGTAACTATTTGGTGAGCACTTACTATCTGCTAGGTGATAAATGCTGGATGCTTTACATGCCTTGTGTAATTTAAACTTTCTCCCCCTCCGCAAATATCACGGCTACAGCTTGTTGGACGCCTACTGGGTACCAGGCACTAAACATTAAAAAAAAATTTTTTTTTAATGTTTACTTATTTTTAAGAGAAAAAGAGAGACTGAGAGAAAGAGAGAGAGAGAGAAAAAGAGACACCAAGCACAAGTTGGGGAGGGGCAGAGAGAGGGAGACAGAATCCAAAGCAGGCTCCCGGCTCCGAGCTGTCAGCATAGAGCCCAGTGAGGGGCTCGAACTCACGAGCCATGAGATCATAACTTGCGCTGAAGTCAGAAGCTTAACCGACTGCGCCATCCAGGTGCCCTGACATTTTTAAAATTTTATTTTCATTTTGAGAGAGAAAGCAAGAGAGAGCATGAGCAGGGGAGGGACACAGAGATAGGGAGAGAGAGAATCCCAAGCAGGCTCCAAGCTGACAGCACAGAGCCTGATGCATGGCTTGATCCCATGAACCGTGAGACTGTGACCTCAGCCAAAATCAAGAGTTGGATGCTCAAGTGAATGAACATTTCTTATTTCATTGAGTCCCAACCCCTCTTTTATTTGGTGATGTCCAAATGTCCCAGCCAGTAGGTGGCAGAGGTTTTAGCCACTGCACTCATATTTCTATGTCTTTGGAGAAGACGCCCTTGACTGTACGGCGGGGCTACTAATCTCAATAACTTTACAGTATTTCTAGAGAATGAGTAAGATAAGGCATGTCATGTGCTCTGGGTAGCACATGCTCACACAGCAGTCTCAGTGCAAAGTCAGAATCAGAGAGACAAACTGTGGTCTTACGCACACCACACGAGATCATGTTCATTCACTAAACGTGACTGGGAGTCTGCTATGCTCCTGGCTCCAAAAAGGATAGGAAGATAAATCCAGAACTGCTTATTTCTGTGTTGTAAAGCTTCCTGCATGCCCCTGGGCGGCTGCCTTTTCCTGTCCTGGCGAGTGTGCTCACTGCTGCCATTCTCTACATCATGCGCTGTATTCAGATGGCACATCCAGGCAGCAGTTTCCCAAAGATTATCTGGCTAAAAATCTCCATCTGCTTTGCTGCGCATTTAAGTAATTTGGTTTCCACTGGCTCACCAGTTTCCAGTAATTGAACGGGAAAAGTGGAATGTTCGCCTCTGAGAAAGGCCCAAAGACTTTTAGAAAAGGCCTAGAGTTAAATGACAAGATACACTGAGCATCCACTGGAGAGATCAGTGGACAAACTATAAAGGAGAAACGAGCCCAAGACAACAGATGTTTGAATCTCAGGTGACAATAACTGTGACCATTTAATGAGTGCTTCCCTCACACTGCAACAGAATACCACAGGCAGTTTTATTTTTTAAAACTGATATAATTCACATGTCATAAATTCACTTAAAAATGTTTTTATTTACTTACTTTGAGAGAGAGAGAGCGCATGTGTGTAACCATGGGAGGGGCAGAGAGTAGAGACAGAATCCCAAGGAGGATCCACGTGGTCAGCACAGAGTCTGACGTGGGACTCGAGCCCACGAACTGTGAGATCATGACCTTAGCCAAAATCAAGAGTCACATGCTTAACCAACCGAGCCACCCAGATGCCCCATAAATTCGCTCTTTTAATGTGTACAATTCAGTGTACCCGTTAGCAGTCACTCCCCATGTTCCCCAAATCCCCTCCCCTAAGCCCTGATCCACTTTCTATGAATTTGCCTATTTGAGTTATTTCATAGAAACAAAATTTTCAAATAAATGAAACACATGGCTGGCTCCTTTTTACTTTTCAAGGTGCATTTTTGTTTAACACAAGGAAACTGAGGCACAGAAAATTAAACCAGAGGTCACAAACTCAAACACTTATAGGGGCCAAGCAGGAGATACAAGGGAGAAGGCCAAGGGAGGAAAGGCTGTTGGGAACTTGCCACTACAGGAAGCAACCTGGGGAGCCCATGTCCTGGCCCATGGGGAGACCCCGAGGTCCCCCTTATCTGCTCTGTGGGACTGTGGGCCCCACAGAGATACACTTCCAATTCCTTGGAAGCCACAAACCCAAACCCAAATGTTACTGTGACATTTCTCAATTTAAAGTACCTTGCAGGGGTGCCTGGGTGGCTCAGTTGGTTGAGCGTCCGATTTTGGATCAGGTTATGATTTCATGGTTTGCGGGTTCGAGCCCCACTTTGGGCTGTGTGTTGACAGCTTAGAGCCTGGAGCCTGTTTTGGATTCAGTGTCCCCCTCTCTCTGCCCCCTTCCCTTCTCGCATTCTGTCTCTGTCTCTCTCAAAAATAAATAAAACATTAAAAAAATTTTTTTTAATTGCTTTACAATTCAGGCCAAACCAAACAGGTCTACCAGCAGGACAGAGTCGATGGCTGCTGGTCTATAACCCTTGGATTAAGTAAACTGCGGAGGGTTCCACCGCTAAAGGAGAGCAGAGCTGGGTGGAATTCTGACCCACGCTTGCATTAAGCCACTGGTGATGAACAGTATCTCTTCACAGGGGTGGTAGGCTCTAGAGCCAGGTCAAACTCAACAGTTAACCTTTATCTGATCAAAGAACGCCAGAGATCCCTGCCCCCTCCCCAGCAGGCAAAGGACGCATTATTCAGGAGCCCTGATCCCACAAGCCCTACCTCATGCTTTGGTGTTCTCAGGGGGCATGGCCGGGGCACCTACATTTGCTGCTTTTTGGAACTCAAAGTTCAGGAACACAAGAGACTTGACACTGAGCCCATCCCTAGTTACAATGAAGGGCACTATCTCTCCCAGCCCGCAGTGAGGGGGCCCTGCCACCAGTGTGGGGCACGGCACCCCAGCAGAGTGAGCGTCCACCAAAGTTAGCAGAGTGCCTTCTGGCATTTCTCCCCGACACTACACTCCCCTGGAGAGCAGAGCCTGGGGTCTTACCAACCTTTTCATCAGGACTTATCAGTGATTATGTCCCCTGAAACTGAGAGCCCACCAAAACTGAAATATTCCATTCCAAAATTTTAGCCTTAGTGCCCTATCTTTTAGAAAACTGTGTGGGCATGTTGGTGTCAGGCTGCGGGGGCAAAAGCTCTCCAGGATTGTGCACAGCAGGCTCACACATTTAGCGATCAGATCTTGGGTCACTTAACCCAGCCTACTCTCGAGATTCTAGAGTCCGAGATTCTTCAACTGAGCCAAGCACCCATCTCTCTTCATTTTTAGTGTTTGAGAGGCCTGTCATAAAGAGAAAACACTCTCCTCTTACTATGAATTTTAATCCCTCACTGGAAAATCATATGCAGTACTGGCTCTGTCCAACTGAGCGGATGACACTGGAAAAGTTGCAGTTAGAACAACCATGGAGATGCTCAAGTATGAAATTTCCTTCTTGGTAGGTAAAACTGTTCACTGTAGTGGGGAAGCCTTTTGAGACTGATGAACTTGCTTTTCTTTTCTTTTCTTTTTTGTTGTTGTTGCTTTTAATCCAGGTTCTAGCTGTGAAATCTTGGGAAGATTACTTAACCTCAAGGAGCTTCTGTTTCCTCATCTGTGAAATGCCACTACCTAGCTCAAATTTTGCATCCATGCAAAATAAAGAGATCAAATATGTGCAATGACCACACAAAGGGAAGCTTTACTATCCTCCTCTCCCCAGACGGGCAGACAGCACTTTACACATGATCACTTTTTTTTTTTTTTTTTTTAATGATCACCGTTATAGATGGAATCGTATCCTCGCCAAATCCATATGTTGAAGTCTTAAACCTCTCTGTCACTGCATTTGGAGATAGGGTCTCTAAGGAAGTAATTAAGGTTAAATGAGGTCATAAAGGTGTGGTCCTGACCCAACAGAATTAGTGTCTTTATAAACAGACACACCAGAAAACTCTGGTGAAACACAGATAAGCAAGTCACTATCTGTCCCTAAGCAATCTGTGATAACTAAATTCAGAGGAAAACCTCAAACCAGGCATTCCTTATTCCACATATGGCTGAAGAGGGCTGGAAACAGACTGGAGAGCCTTTTACACCAGTGCTCTCAGACTTTAATGTGTACACAAATCACCCAGGGATCTTATTAAAACGCACAATCGGATCCACAGGTCTGGGGTGAGGCTAGAGAATCCCTTTCTAACAAGCTCCCAGGTGATCCTGATGCTGCTAGTGTGTGGGCTACACTTTTGGGTAGCAAAGTCCTTAGACGCCAATGTTATTTCCCCACCGAAAATGTACGGCCATTCACTCAGACTGTCAAATGCTGCGTCAAGTACTGACGATAAATAAAACAGGGTCTCCGCTCTTCAGGAGTCCATAGTCCAATTAAAGCCTGGAGGTTTCTCTGAATCCCACAATCAAGGGCAAAGCTGAATAAAAACAAGAACCCCATTAAGGACAAAACCCTTAAGGAACAGCGTGCAGTGAGAGCACTTACAGGGGCTGTGCTGGAGGCAACAGTGATGCTGAGATGAATACCTCTATTCAAGGACTCAACAGATGAGTCGAGCTATGGTAAAAATCAGACTTTCCTGAGAAGCAGACTGCATGCTGGACAAAACTGGGTGTCAAGGTAGCTTCAAAGCCAATAAAACCTATGGACGTGGAGCCACGTCTATACATCAGCTCTGAGTCTTTACTCAGTTTAGTGACACTCATCATTAAGACTTGCTAGCATTAGTGAGAGCCAGAGCATAAACAAGAAGCAGTTCAGAAACAGAGCAATCAAGAAAGTGGTGCTTTATGAGAGAAGAAGCTAGCTGGTTTTGGAGGTACTGAAATGTTAGTACTGAATGGGAGAGTCCTCCTAACAAAGTCCAAACCGTTTAGTTGACGAGGAAAGGAAAACCCAAAGCAGTTAAGGCAGTGGTTCTCAACTGGGGTGATTTTGCACTCCCCGGTCACATCTGGAAACACTGTCTGGAGACATTGTTGGTTGTTATAGCTCATGGAGTGCTACTGGTATCTAGTGGATAGTAGAGACCAGAGATGCTGCTAAAAATCCTACAATGCACAGGAAAGCTCACCACAACCAAGAATTATCTGTCCCAAAATGTCAGCTGTGTTGAGACTACGAAATCCTGAGTTAAGCAACTGCCTAAGGTCCAAGAATGAGTGCCACACCATGGACTAGATAGGAGCTGTCCAATATTCTGCAGTGATGGAAACGTTCTAAGACCTGTACTGTCCATTATGGTAGCCAACAGCCACATGTGGCTATTGAACATCTGAAATATGGGTAGTGCGACTGAGAAACTGGATTTGTAATTTTTAAATTTTATCTTCAATAATTTACATGCAAATAGCCATGCGTGGCCAGTGGCTACCCTACTGGACAGGGTACAGGCAGCACTACAATCCATGTGTCTTGACTGCCAGCCGGGCACTCTTTCAGTTTCACAGCCTGCTTCTTTCCACTCTTCTGAAATCACCCACCCACCTGCCTTTATCGCAGAAATTTAGGGAAAAAATTACAAACGTAAAATAATAGCAGAAAATCTTAATAACACATTCCCGGTTGAACATCTTGTTTTGTGCTGTGGGAAATAAAGCAAAATGTCAGGTCATGGTTACACATACATGTAATAAGACTGTAGAAGCAAGAAAGGTCAAATTATTCCTACTTCCACCTGCAGGGAAGGGTGATATGGCAGAGATAAACAGCCCTCTGAGTCTTGAGATCTCGATGTTTGGGATCTGTTTTCTCCATTTGGTCACCTAACAGTCCCTTTCACTTCTCAGAAGCTGGGTGAGAAATGAGGCATCATTAGCAAATTTTCATGCTTCCCATTTCCCTCCCATGACAGAGGACCCTCTCTGATTTGCTGATTTTGGATGGAGACCACACTGAAGACGCGCCGCGTGCCAGACACTGTGCTAAGCACTACACATAGGCTTTGTCGCTTTATTAGCACGGTAGTCCGTTGGGGCACCCGGAGGTTAAAGAACTTGGCCCAAGTCATACATCCCGTCAGAAGCAAAGCTGGGACTCCTAATCTCCTGCACTGCGCTAAGGGCCTAAAACTGGCTGGAAAGGCGTGAGGAGTTCCCCCGAGCAGCAGGAACCCTGCAAATCCAGGGCGGCGTCCTGGCTTTGCTCCCCACGTCCAACCCTGGGTGCCCGCGGCTCTTACTTCTCGATCTCCAGCGCTGCCACCTTCCGCTTTTCGTAGAGCTTGTCATTGAGGGCGCGCACGATGTTGGGCGTGAGCGGCGCGAAGTCTTTCTCAGGGTTCATGGTGGCAGCTCGGGGCGCTCCCCGGAGCCCCGCGGCTCCTCAGCCCGCGGCTGCCCGGGCGGCGCCGGGGCCGGGGGAGTCTGCGGCTCCGCGCTGCCTCTGGCGCCGGCTCATGGACCACGCCGCCTTGCGCCTGCCTGCCTAGCTCTACCTCCGCGCGCCGTCTCGGAACCCGGGCCTGGACCCCGCCCCCGCACACCTGCTCCCGGCCGCCCAACGGCTCACGATCCCGCCCGGCACCAGCAGTGCTCAAGGGGCAGCGGCCATGTTATTTGGATCATGTGATTCTGTAACCGCTTCCGCCTTCCGCCTCGAGGACCCGCCCCTCGCCGGCCACGCCTCCGCACGCAGGCGGCAGGTGGGTTGTCCACGCCCCCACAAGGCTCCACCTCCTCTCCTCGCTCCCGCCTTCCTCCCCGCACCACTCGCGTGTGGTTGGGGATGCTTGGTGGGACGCGTATCCCACGCGCTCACGGTCCCGCACGTGGCCCGCTAGGCGCGTGGTGGCTTCTGTGTATGTTTTTGAGCACGAAGGGGCTCATGGAACCTGACTCACTTAGCGTAACTTAATAAATACTTACCGAATCCAGTAGTTCATTTACTACTTACTCACCAGTTTCGCATATGGCAATGTTTCCCAAACTGGAGTCATACCGTCATGATTTTCGCCATATTCTAGACACTTGTGCTATTATTAAGAAAATAATTTTCTCCGATCAACTTTCAAAAATCTTTAATTCCGACTTTAGTCTTGCTTATGTGCTAAGATCATGGTGTGAATAGTTTTTATATGTTTCTAAAACATATTAAAATAAATTCTCAATGAAAAACAGTACTACCTACTATCTAGAATCTCAGGCACCAACAGTGACCTTCACCCTACCATCTGGGACTCGGAAGAGTGTTTACCATGCTTAGATTCTTAGACAGCTAGGTTATAGGCAGCAGAAGCCCCAAATCTGCTGAGTGCAGGTCTCCAGATGGATCCACTGTAAAGCAGCCCTTCCAAGTGCTTTGAGTGTCACGCTAAATGGTGGAACAGAAGTTGAAGTTATGTGGTAAAAAGTGTTAAAGCATTTTATGCAGGTATTGTGGCTAACAGGGAGATGCATCAGACCGAGTTCCTTGTTGTAAGCTCCCGTAGTGGACAGGGATTTTAGGACAAGGGCTAGACCACAGTGGAGTCCAAAGAGTATTAAATATGAACATAAACACATGACAGTACTTTTTCTAATGAGTGTAGAGTGTGCAGGTTAATCTGATAACAAAGTTGAAAATAGAGTCTTATCCTCAATCCATAGACAGGAATCTATAGGACACAAGTGAGGGGATATAGTAGGCAGAATTCCAGTATGGTTCCCAAGATTTCCACCCTCTGGGTACGTACCCTGTATAATCCCCTCCCTTTGAGCGTGAACAAGACTTGTAAATACAATGCGCTGTCACTCCAATAATTATGTTATATAGCAGAAGGGATCTTGTAGATGTAGTTAAGGTCCCTAATCAGTTGACTTTGAGGTAATAAAAAGGGGGATTTTCTTGTGTGGGTCCAACCTAATCAGATGAGCCCTTAAAAGTAGTCAGAAGACATTTGAAGTGGCAGAGAGATTCTCCTGCTGGCCTTGAAGAGTACACAGTAAAAACAGTTACTATGATGGCCTACATGGTAAAGACCTTAGAATGGTCTCTAGTTGCCAAGAGTGGTCTCCAGAGGGTTGTCGGCTGCCAAGAAAATAGGGACATCAATCATAGGGCTGTAAGGGAATGAATTTTGTCAACACACCAAGGGAGCTTGGAAGTGGATCTTTTCTTGGTTGAGCTTCCAGACAAAGATGCAGCTCCGATTTCAGGCTGTGAGACCCTGAGCCAAGAACCCAGGTCAGTTCATTCTGGACTTCCGATCCATGGACACTGTGAGATAAGAAACTTGTGTTGTTTTAAGCTGCTAGATTTGTGGTAATTTGTTATGCAGCCATAGAAAATAAATACAAAAGCTAACCCAAAACTCAGTAAGTCATGGAGGAATTTTGTCTGGAAAAATCGGTGAATAAAGTGTTTTCCTGTATTGGTGGGGTTTTCACAACTTTTAAAACCTTTGCTGACACAATCCAGTGAATGAAGGGGGTGAACCACCAATTTGAAACTGCCCCAAATTGAGATTTCCTCTCCAGAGAAAATGTTTTGCTTAATAGTTCCCTCCTCTTACCTTGATACCAAATAGCACTGGTAAGGACATTTCCAAATGTCTTTGCAAAGTTTATGTCTTTAGGATTTTGATGATGGTTGATGCAAGTCAATGAAAGAAAATTAAATCAAGGGGATTATTTGGATCTATTTCTCCAGTGTGTATTCATTTCCACTGGATCCATATCTAATATAGTATTTCATCTGTTTCTTTTGCTGTTTGGTTTGGCTTTTTCTTAAAGGTGAACTGAATTTCCCAAGGGTCATAATGAGATACAGTTTTTAATAATTGTAACAGTAATGTTTTTACTAGAAGGAACTCTTTTCACCTGAAATCATGTTCTGGACTAGGTTGCTAAGCAACCAGTTTTTTACTCAAGGCCCAAGCCAATGCTTTGTCCTACCTTTAGTTCAGAAATTTCTGGAGAAAAAAAGGTGGTTTCTTTTCTCTGCTCTCTTGGAAAATGCCAACTAGTTAAGGTTACGTATGCATTACTGGGCTGGCAGCAGTGTTGAGAATGAAGCCCAAGGCCACCATTGCCGTCTCTGCATGCTTACTTCTCTGACCCTGGTGCCCAGCCCTGGCTAGGCCTGCTACAGTCAGACTCTTTCTACACTAGTGGATAATTGGTACACCTGGTTGCACACACAGTTCACAGCTGTAACTCATCTGTAGCCACACGATGCCTGGTTGTTATTACATAGGCTACGGACATCGTAGCAAGTGGATGCTGGTGGGCACTGTGAGAAATTGTACCCAAATATTGGAATTGTGCAAAGTAGTTTCTCTAACAGCAATGTAATTTTTCTGGAGTTCCAGGGTAACATGGTGAGGGTGAATCCCATACTTGGTACCTGGCAATCCCTCATGACATCATAATATTGTCACCCCTGACCGAAAGCAAGTCTTCTTCAAAGAAGTGGTTAGACAGGGTGCCACACTCACCAGGGCCTCTGTGTTGATCAACGTTAGGGACCCTGTTTCACATCGTATTCTGTGCAAATGCTCCCTGGAGAGGTCCCTGGGTGGCTCAGTCGGTTAAGCATCCAACTCTTGATTTCAGCTCAGGTCATGATCTCATGGTTCATGGGTTGGGCATTGTCAGTGCAGAGCCTGCTTGGGATTCTCTCTCTCTCTGTCTTTCTCTCTCTGCCCCTTCCCTGCTCACGTTCTCTCTCTCAAAATAAATAAACTTAAAAAAAATCCCCCTGGAATTGTGTGTGCACCTTAGCAGCACACAATGAAATGTCTCCTGGTCTGCTTTGCTGAGCATGTATCCTTTCAAAGGTAATTTCCACTAGCTTATGTCAAAATGCTCATTTTCACCAAGTTTCTCCTCTAGCCCTCTGTTGAGCTACTTTGCCATTCCAAATTTGCCAAATGAAACAATTTTGTTATTGCCTTTCCGAGGCCAAGGAAGCATGAGAACAACCTCAAGGGAAGAGATGGACATCTCAAGTCATGCCAGAAGGGGGTTCATGCCAGGGCAGGGTCTGAGCTGGCAGGGCCTGCCTCCTCACTCCAGGCCTATGAGGCTGTGGGCTCTAGACGCAGTGGCTTGGGGAGAGCTGGGGCAGGGCTGAGGTAGGGGGAATTGCCCTTGTCCACCTAGCACCATTTTGCTGGTGGTGACACTTGGGAAGTGGCCAGTTTCTGTAGCAGCCAGTGTCTGGGGTGGTGGCTGAGAGCCCTCCAGCTCAACAGAACACATTAAAATGCTGACCTTCAGAGTTGGAGGAGTCCCCACGGTGAGTCTCACCGTGCTCCAACCGCTGGTTTTGTAGCTTTCACACAGCTTCCTTTTTCTCTTCTTCTGTCTAAAACTATCTATCATACTAGGTTTCAAACTGTTCAGAAAGTTGAAGAAGGTGGTGGTGGGGCCAATTGTTCCCCAACCCCCAGCTCTGCATCTGGTGAGTGGGTGGGAGAATGGGCATTTTGGGGAAGGCAGGTTTCATCAGCTACGTCATCAGCAGAGTTGGTGACTCATTTCTAGGGCCCTAATGGAGAGGACCAGGGCTGTGGATTCCACAAAGGCTCAGCTTCCATAGTTGCCTTTAAGGCAGCCTCTCTCAGCTGCAGTGTGTATACCATCCCCCTGGAGATGCCTTAAAATGCAGATTCTGATCCAGCTGGTCTGGGGCAGCCTGAGCTCCCGTAGTCCTAGTGTGTTCCCACGCAGCACTGATGCAAGGCAGCTGAGGCTTCACAGCTGTGCTGGGCAGTGTGCTCGGACTGGCAGCAACAGCCTCACTGGGAACCTGGCAGAAGTGCAAATTCTTGAGCCCTCGCAGACTCCAAAATCAGACCTTCTTGAGGGTGGGCCAGACAGCCTGTGGGTTAGCAAGCCCTCTAGGTGATTTTGATACTAAAATTTGAAAAGCACTGGTTTATTCAGACTCTGGGTGTTTGCTAGTCATAGCACGTGCTCATTGATCTCCGCATCCTCTCAGATGACTGCTTAGTGCGTTCTTTGCTCATTTAACCAACTGGAGAACCTGCCATCTAATTTTTGTCTTTATGCCCGTTAGCAGCATCTTTGGCGGTTACACACATGAACTATTACGTGTAGTCCTGTAAATATGCTGGCTGTGTGCAGGGTACCCTGGGCTGAGGGTTGTGGGGAGGTACAAAAGGATTAGAAGAGTCATCCTCCGTTAAAAAACAAAACAAAACAAAACAAAACAACACCTCTAAAAGCAATAAGGGCTTGTGAAACCGCAGGTTGCTGGGCCACACCCCTGGAGTTTCTGACTCTACAGGTATGGGTGTGCCGTGAGAAAAGGCATTTTTAATGAATTCTTAGGTAATGCTGCTGCTGCTGCTGCTCCACGGACCATTTTCCACAACCCCTTCGTTGAAGCATTCATTCCCAAAGGGCCATCTCCTTTCATGCCTTCTCCCTCTCTTGCAGGCTGGCTGTAGGGGATGCCAAGTGGGGAGGAGCTGGAGGTGGCGGGGTGGGGGTGGGGCCCGTCAGGCACCTGTGCAGAAACAGAACCACTCCAGGGCCAGTCTGTAATCATCTTTATTTCATCAGGTGGCGCCAACAGGTAAGTGGTCCCATTAATACACATTGCGGGACCAGGGCCATAGCCTGGGCTAAGACAGATGTCTCACTCCTCCCTAGCGCTCTCCCTCTTAAGAAAGGCACTGACTTAGCTCAGCCTTTATGTGCACACAAAACGGCTGCAGTTTAAACATATCAAATTGGGATGCCTTCCTCCCCTGGAAGTAGATTCATGATTCAGCTGCTGCACTAATGGCCAGGTGGGCGTATGATCGGCGGCACTGGTTCTCCACTCTGCTGTACAAGCCTGAAAAAGAAAATGATGCCCACATCCCTCCCCGGGATAATTACATCAGAATTTGGGGTGGGGTGGGGGTTCTGGACAAGAACTGGCTGATTCTGATTTGCGGATGGGTAGAGAATCACTGTGCTACAGGCTGACAGCTATGCACAGAGCTGGGGATGGGAGTGGAGAGCTGGAGTCTCAGCGTTCTCCAGGACCTGGCCCTCAGCAAGAACTTTCTTGTATAAATGGATCCAGGATTCAGGGACAGAGGGAGCGTACCCAGCCCCTGTCCCCTGCAGTGATGGTGCAAGTGTTATCTGTTATCATTTTGAAAATGGTGATTCATTTGGCTTTTATGTGAAAGCAGAATAAAAGATCATATCAAAACAGAATCATATCTAAGGGCTCTTTAGGCCATTATGGATTTTAAAAAGGAACTGTGGTGCCCCAGTGTCATGCACTGCTAAGTGCTATGTGATAGGAGGTCATGAATGTCATATCTGTGCCATCTTATTAAAAATGGGGATTACTTCTTGAGCTTTGGGAATATGATTAGAAACTAAACTCAGAGACTTGCCCTTGCAAAATACAGTATAGCCCTGTTGTTTGTAATTACCATGTTTAGTGTGGAATATATATACTTCATATATATATATTTAGAATGAATATAATATGGAAATAAGTACCCCTGTAATTGAATGAGGAGATAAAACACTATCTGTAGAATTTTATTTTCTCTGTGCTTCACCAGGATAGAATAATACATAGATACTAGGCTGAGGAAATGACTTTTCACTGATGCAACTGACCTTAGTTACCATTAAGGGGTGATCCCCTTCAGGTAATAAACCCACTTAATGCCTGTTTCGCTGCCTTCACTGGGAGGACAAGACACAATCAGCTTGGTGGTGATAGGTGTTTTGCTGCCAGATGGATTTCCGTCAAAAGAGACTGTGATATTGTTGATCTTCTTGGGTCGCATGGAGTCTACAGCACGAACAGAGAAGGCTGGGTTCTCCACAATGATGGAGAAGGTGACCGCATGATAGAAAACGTTCTTGAAGGGGATGATTATGTTGTACCCGGCCCGGATCAGGAAGGGACCCTGGGGCTTGGGGGGCAGAGCCGTTCCGAAGAGGGGGATGATATACTCCCCGCCTGCAATCGACGACAGCATCAGGATGCCCTTGGTCTCACCCAGGTGACTGGGCTCAAAATATACTTCCACACTGACTTCGGTTCCTCCCTGGGCCCCTGGGGCTGCATTAATGATCTTTTCCGTGTGGAAGTCCTGACAGTCAGTCTGAAAGAGGAACACACACAGTTGGTTCACACGGGATCCCGAAGAGCACACCAGCAGCTCGGGCCCTTCCCCCGCCCCTCCACTCTCAGACATCAAGAAACCTACCTTTGTGTGAGGCCAGGCAGGTCATAAAATGTTGTGCCCTTATAACTCCCTTGAAGAGTAGGTAATACTAATTATTATCCTTATTTTACTACAAAGAAATCAAGGCTAAGAGATGTTAAATAACTTGCCCAGAGACACAAAGCTGGATGATGCTGGTGTGGCATTTACTGCTGCTACTCCCCCATCTGGCTCTTTTCTCCCACACACATGAAAGACTGAACAGTCTGGCTCCTCATGGATGGGAGGGGACTAGTTCTGGACAATTAGTTGTGAGCAGAAGTGAAAGGTGTTACTTCCACACTAGGGCATTCAATTGCCAGTACAAGTCCTTTTCACTCCTCTGGCACTATGACCGGAAACATCTGAGTTGGTGGTTGCCGTTTAGCCTGGATCCCCAAATGGCTGTGATGAACACTTCCCTGCTGACCCTCACTAGATGGATAGCACAAATAAGGGACACACCTTTTGTTGTTTTAAGCCACTGAGATGTTGGGGCTGTTTGTTACTGCAGCGTAACCTAGCTTCTCCCGACTGGTATGATTGATAAAGAGCCTATGCCTCTTGACTATAGCCATGGACCTGCTGATGCTAACTGGCACATGGGCACCCAGTGCAAAGGCTACACTCCTAGCTTCCCCTGTTGCTAGGCGTGGTCTTATGCAGTTTTGTTCAAGGGAATGTGAGTGGAAAGGATATATATAGCTCCCGCCTTTCCCCTTTGTAGCTGGCTGGAATGCAACATCCTGGTAAGCTCTCCTGGTCCCTGTGGATCCAAGCAACTCTCTACAGAGGGGAGAGCATCAGGGCAGAAAGAGTCTGGATGCCTGATGTCACGGAGCTACCATTCCAGCCCAAACTGCTTATGCTCACCCCGTTATTTGAGAGAGGAATAGCTTTTACTTTGTTGTTATTTGGGGCTTCTGTTTCAGGAGCTAAACCTGTATTCCAATTGATATAATAGGTAACATATATGCAGCATTTATTGTGAGCCAAGCTCTATGAAAGTGGTTTTATATGCACCCTTTAAAAGCCCCATAGCAATCGTGTGAGGTTGGGGTATTATTACAATTTAGAGAAAAGGTTAGAGTAAATTATTCATACAAAGAGTAAGTGGTGAAGCCAGGGTTCAAATCCAAGTCTCGATTTCACAGCCTCTACTCATGACCACTGAGCTCTACTGTTCCCTTTAGTGACCAGTGCACATGCTGTGGGAAGCAAAACTCTCCTCACCCCCACCTTAACTTGTTAAGATAGACTCTATAAGGAAGAACCCAGGCCTGATACTGTTTATTTATACCTGGGAGTTTCCAGGCTAGATGAAGCGCCTGACTCCCTGTGTGTTTCACATTTCTGCACCCCCTATGTCCTCCTCTTATTATTTTTAAGCTTAGACTCCCAGCAAGGGGAGGGCAGAGGGTGGGACAGTGGCTGCTCACCCTGCAGTAGTATTCTGTCTTCTGCCGGGTGTAATTGGTAAACTTGGCAAAGATGCTCTGACCGCTGCCAAGAACCGTCTGGAAGTGGATGGGCTTTTCAGGCAGTGCTGGCAGGGCCTTCAAACTGAGCTCATACAGGTAGTAACCCAAATCATTGTTGTGCAGTGTTAGTCTCCCAAAGGTTTCTCCGGCTCTCAGGGGCTGGAATTCAAACGAGAATGTGCCCTGCAAGAGAAGACAGAGGCTCCTATGATGCTGAGAGTCTGACCCATCCCTTGCTACCCAGTGACCTCAGAGTAGGTTGGTGCCAGAAATGGTGCTTCACAAGAAATTGCTCACACTGATCTTGAGCCTGGGGAATCTCTGTCCAAACTGGTCTTTTCCCTCCCCTGTACCCCTTCTAACTTTATCTAGAAATACCCCAGAAGTATTTATATATCTGGAATCTCCTTGAATCTAAGAGATACTGGTTCCTCTCTTAAGAAGCACACTTATGGCAATGGGGGTGAGTGTTTCCAGAAGGAGGGCTGAAGATCAGCAGCTCCTTCTTTGCTCACAGCCAAGCTCAGAACAACTTCCTGGGTCCTACCTTCATTTGGGGAAGGTTTTCTCCTTCTTCTATTTTCGCCCATGGCAAAACAAAACAAGAACCAAAGAGTATTGCTTATAATAACAAAATAAGGGAAATAATTAAAACGAGTTAGCAGTAAGAAATCAGCTAAATAAGTGATAGTTTATCCTCGTCAGTGGAATACTAGGTAGCCATTGAAAAGGAAGGGGTCGTGCTATAAGCACTGACATGAAAGGTGTTGATGATATTGAAAGTGAAAGGAAGGAGGTTCCATAAATTATGCAAAGCATAAGCTCATTTTTGTGAAGAAGAATATGTCTATGCAGGTATAGAAAAGAGACAGCAAGGATATATATCAAATTGTTACCAGTAGTTATCTTGAGGTGAGGAAAACGGGACTTGAGGACTTTCATTTTCTGTTCCATATACTTTTGTATAGTTAAAATTTTGTTTTTATCATGAGTAGGTATTGTTTCTTTTTAAAAAGAACTAGTTCTTCTTATTGAAAAATAGAATAAAAGGAGGATATCATCAAAGTTGTTGTAGATGGTTAACAGGAAAGAATATAGTGTACAAATTTAGATGATTTTGCCACGACTTAAAAATTTAGATGAAAATGGACAAATGTACAAAAAATATAACTTACAAAAACAAGCTCAGTAGATGAAAACTTACATAGTCCCATAACCATTAAAGAAATGTAATCAATAGTAAAAAAGTTTTCCCTTAACAAAATTCCAGGATCATAATGATTTACTTGTAAGTTCTATTCGACAATCTAGTATCCCACAAATTCTTCCAGAGAAGAGAAAAAGAGGGAACCTGTCTCACTTATAAGATTTTGATACCAAAATCTAACAAGGCTAACAGGAGAAAACAAAATTGGAGACCAGTTTCTCCCCTGAACATATATACAACTTGCCTCATAAAAATGTTATCCAATTGAATCCAGCAATATATAAAGAAGAAAATGTTACATGACAAAGTTGGGTTTCTTCCATGAATGAAAAGTTGGTTTAACGTTAGAAAAACCAATCAGTTGCCACATTGGTACATTAAAAGGAGGACAATGATATGGACATCTCGATAGATGCAGTGAAAGCATTGGATAAAACTCAACATCCATTCATAGTGTTAAAAAAAACTCTTAGCAAACTAGGAATAGAAGGGGACATCCTTAATCTGATAAAGGGTATCTATAAGAAACCTAAACAAACATAATAAATGGTGAAACTTTGAAAGCTTGCCCTTCAAGATTAGGAACAAGGAATCTTTCTACTACCTTTCTTGTTCTGCAGGTCCTAGATACCCCTATTAAGGCATGAAAAGGAAATTACAGGAAGAAGTTTATAATGGAAGAAACAAAATTGTAATTACTTACAGATGAATGATTATACATGTAGAAAATTCAAGAATCTATAACTGAAATTATTATTGATAAGTGAATTATATAAGATGGTTGGGTAAAAAGTCAATATACAAAAAGTTAAAAATAGAACTACCCTATGATCCAGCAATCACATTACTGGGTATTTACCCAAAAATACATAAATGCTAATTCAAAAGGATACATGCACCCCTATGTTTGTAGCAGCATTATGTACAACAGCCAAATTATGGAAACAGCCTAAGTATCCATTGATCGATGAGTGGATCAAGAAGATGTGATGTGATGTGATGATGTGTGTGTGTGTGTGTGTGTGTGTGTGTGTGTATGTGTGTGTATATATATATACACACACATACACCCAGTGAAATATTTTGAGCCACAAAAAAGAATGAAACCTTGTCATTTCAAATGACATGGTTGGATCTAGAGAGTATAACACTAAGCAAAATAAGTCAGTCAGAGAAAGACATATACCATAGGATTTCACACATATGTGGAATTTAAGAAACAAAATAAACAAGATAAGGGGAAAAAAAGACAAACCAAGAAACAGATTCTTAATTATAGAGAACAACTATAGACCAATTTCTCTGATGATCATGGATGCAAAAATCCTCAACAAGATATTAGCCAACCAGATCCAACAATACATTAAAAAAATTATTCACCACGACCAAGTGGGATTTATACCTGGGATGCAGGGCTGGTTCAATATCTGCAAAACAATTAACATGATTCATCACATCAATAAAAGAAAGGACAAGAACCATATGATCCTCTCAATAGATGCAGAGAAACCATTTGACAAAATACAGCATCCTTTCTTGATAAAAACCCTCAAGAAATTAGGGATAGAAGGAGCACACCTTGAGATCATAAAAGCCATCTATGAACGAGCTAACGCTAATATCATCCTCAATGGGGAAAAACTGAGACCTTTCCCCGTAAGGTCAGGAACAAGACAGGGATGTCCACTCTCGCCACTGTTATTCAACATAGTATTAGAAGTCTTAGCCTCTGCAGTCAGACAACACCAAGAAATAAAAGGCATCCAAATCAGCCAGGAGGAGGTCATACTTTCACTCTTTGCAGATGACATGATAATCTATATGGAAAACTCTAAAGATTCCATCAAAAAAATGCTAGAATTGATTCATGAATTCAGCAAAGTTGCAGAATATAAAATCAATGCCCAGAAATCAGTTGCATTCCTATACACTAACAATGAAGTGAGAGAAAGAGAAATCGATCCCATTTACAGTTGCACCCAAAACCATAAAATACCTAGGAATAAATCTAACCAAAGAGGTGAAAAATCTATATGCTGAAAACTATAGAAAGCTTATGAAAGAAATTGAAGAAGACACACACACACAAAAGGAAAAAGATTCCATGCTCCTGGATAGGAAGAACAAATATTGTTAAAATGTAGATACTACCCAAAGCAATATACATATTCAATGCAATCCCTATCAAAGTAACACCAGTATTCTTCACAGAGCTAGAACTAACAGTCCCAAAATTTGTATGGACCCAGAAAAGACCCCGAATAACCAAAGAAATCTTGAAAAAGAAAACCAAAGCAGGAGACATCACTATCCCGGACTTCAAGCTATACTACAAAGCTGTAATCATCAAGACAGTATGGTACTGGCACAAGAACAGACACTCAGATCAATGGAACAGAATAGAGAACCCAGAAATGGACCCACAAATATGTGGCCAACAAATCTGTGACAAAGCAGGAAAGAATATCCAATGGAAAAAAGACAGTCTCTTCAGCAACTGGTGCTGGGAAAACTGGACAGCGACATGCAGAAGAATGAACCTGGACCACTTTCTTACACCATACAGAAAAATAAACTCAAAATGGATGAAAGACCTCAATGTAAGACAGGAAGCCATCAAAATCCTAGAGGAGAAAGCAGGCAAAAACCTCTCTGATCTTGGCTGCAGCAACTTCTTACTCAACACGTCTCTGGAGGCAAGGGGAACAAAAGCAAAAATGAACTACTGGGACCTCATCCAAATAAAAAGCTTCTGCACAGTGAAGGAAACAATCAGCAAAACGAAAAGGCAACCTTCGGAATAGGAGAAGATACTTGCAAATGCCATATCAGATAAAGGGTTAGCATCCAAAACCTATCAAGAACTTATCATACTCAACACCCAAAAAACAAGCAACCAGTGAAGAAATGGGTAAAAGACATGAATAGACACTTCTGGAAAGAAGACATCCAGATGGCCAACCGACACATGAAAAAATGCTCAACATCACTCATCATCAGGGAAATACAAATCAAAACCATGATGAGATACCACCTTACACCTGTCAGAATGGCTAACATTAACAAGTCAGGCAACAACAGATGTTGGTGAGGATGCAGAGAGAGAGGATCTCTTTTGCTCTGCTGGTGGGAATGCAAGCTGGTGCAGCCACTCTGGAAAACAGTATGGAGGTTCCTCAAAAAACTAAAAATAGAACTACTCTACGACCCAGCAATTGCACTACTAGGCATTTATCCACGGAATACAGGTGTGCTGTTTCGAGGGGACACATGCACCCCCATGTTTATAGCAGCACTATCAACAATAGCCAAAGTATGGAAAGAACCCAAATGTCCATCAATGGATGAATGGATAAAGAAGATGTGGTATATATATATATATATATATATACATACATATACACACACACACACACACACACACAATGGAGTAATATTCGGCAATCAAAAAGAATGAAATCTTGCCATTTGCAACTGCGTGGATAGAAGTAGAGGGTTTTATGCTAAGTGAAACTAGCCAGTCAGAGAAAGACAAAAATCATATGACTTCATTCATATGAGGACTTTAAGAGACAAAACAGATGAACATAAGGGAAGGGAAAGAAAAATAATATAAAAACAGGGAGGGGGACAAAACATAAGGGACTCTTAAATATGGAGAACAAACTGAGGGTTGCTGGAGGGGTTGTGGGAGGGGGGAATGGGCTAAATGGGTAAGGGGCACTAAGAAATATACTCCTGAAATCATTGTTGCACTATATGCTGACTAATTTGGATGTAAATTTTAAAAAATAAAAAATAAAATTTTAAAAAAAGTATAGAGAACAAAGTGATGTTTACCAGAGAGGAAGGCAGTGGGGCGATGAGGGAAATGTAATGGGGATTAAGGAGTGCACTTGTGATGAGCACCGGGTGATGTATGGAATTGTTGAATCACTGTATTGTACACCTGAAACTAATATAACACTGTATGTTAACTAACTGGGATTAAAATAAAAAACTTAAAAAGACAAAAAAGGGGGCAAAGTCAATATATAAAAATCAGTTATATTGTTACATACTACAACCAATAGAAAACAAAATTTAAAAAAATACCATTTACAATAGCACCAAAATATATAAAAACTAGACATAAATCTAACAAAATATGAGTAAGTCTTTTACATAGAAAACAAAAAAAATATCATTGAGAGAAATTAAATAAGAAGAGTTAAATAAATGGAGATCTGCTCATGAGTTAGAAATCTCAATTGTGTAAAGACTGGAATTCTCTCTGTGACAAATATGCTTCAAGATGGCCTCCGGTGATCCCCACCCTCCTGCCTATTACACTCTTGTGTCATCCTCTCCCATACTGTTCCAGGGCTGGTCTGTGTGACCACTAGTACATGGCAGAGAGATGGCATATCACTTCTGAGATGAAGTGGAAAAGACTGTGGTTTCTGTCTTGTGCGTGCTCTCTCTCCCTTGCTCTCTCAGCTTCCCTCAGATCACTCATTTTTAGGAAGTGAGCTGTCATGTTGAAAGCAGCTAGAGGGAGAAGTGTATGTGGTGAGGAACTGAAGCCTCCAGCCAGTAGCCAGCAAGGAACTAAGGCCTTTCCAACAACTCCATGAGTGAGTTTAGAAGCAGATTATCCAGCCCCAGTCAAACCTAGAGATGACTGGAGTCCTGCTGACAACTGACTACATCCTCACGAAAGACCCTGACTACACAGCTAAGCTGCTGCTCGTGGATTCCTGATCCTCAGAAACTGTGTATATAATAAATGTTTGTGGGTTTAAGCTGCTGATTTTTAGGGTAATTTGTTATGGGTCAACAGGTAACTAATACATTCTTAAAATAACCCAATCAAAATCCTAATAGTTAATTTAATATTTTTGGAAGAACATGACAAGCTGATTTATACGACAATGCAAAGGGCCAAGAATAGCCAAGATACTCTTGAAGAACAGAAATGTAAGAGACTACCAAGTCTTAATGTAACATCACCAGAAGCATATTATGATTTTAATGTAATTAGTAATATAGCTTCAAAGTATATAAAGCAAAACACGACAGAACTACAAGGACAAACAGACAAATCCCTGTCAGAGTGGTGACTTTAACACACTCTCTTAAATCTGACCAAACAAGCAGACCAAAATATCAGCTAGGGTACAGAGAATGAACATCAAAATGGCAAACACATGCTTTTTAAAAATAAATGGAAGATTAAGGAAAAGATCATATAGTGGGCCGTAGAGCAGATCTAAACAAATTCTAGAGCACTGAAATATGGAATATATTCCCTGACCACAAAATAATTTAAAAAATAACATATAGAACAATCCACATGTTTGGAAATTGAGAAACACTTGTAATAACCCATGAGTCAAAAAAGAAGTATTAATAATAATGAAAGGACATTTTTGAACTTAATGACAAAATATACTACATGTAAAACTTTGTACACTGCAGCTAAAGCAGCACTTAGAGGGCAACTTATAATCTTAAATGTGCATATTGGAAAATAAAGAAAACTAGAAGTTAATGCATCCATCTTAGAAGTTAGGTAAAGCACCAGTAACCCAAAAGAAGCGGAAAGAAGGAAATAATAAAAAGGTCAGAAATCAAGCAACTGAAAACAAACATACAATAAAGAGTACCAACAAAATCAAAATAATGCCTTCTTGAATATAAGATATATTGAGAAACCTCTAGAAAGACCAATCAAGAAATAGAAGCTACAACCAATATTAGAGATGAAAAAGGAACATCACATAAGAAAGTAGTAAGAGGATATTAACAATGTTATGCCAATTTTGTGAATATATGGATGAAACAGACATGCTATCGTTACTGATTCAAGAAGAAACAGAAAATCTGAGTAGTGTGATAACTCATGAAAGGAATCAAATCAGTAGCAGACAATCTTCTCACAAAGAAAACCCCAGGGCTCATTGGCTTCATCCGTGGTTCAAGGAAGACATAATTTCAATCTTTTATAGACTCTTTCACAGAGTTGAGGAAGCAGGCAAATCCCCGATTCTTTTTCTATCGCTGGCGGAACGGGAACTCAAATTGGACAAAGAATACAAGAAAGGAAAGCTGGTCCATTCTCGCTCATGACCACAGAGGCAAATCTCCAACACAAACTGTTATCCGACTAAAGCCTATCTGTTTGTAAAAAGGTAAATTAAGACCATGAGGAGCTATTAGTTTATTGGATTGGTAAACCTTTAAAAATCTGACAATGCCAAAAGTTGGTGAGCTCTCATTGCTCACTGGAGATTCTCTCCTGACTGGCAATTAAAGGCAAGCACACCCTGTGACCCAGTGATTCTACTCCTGGGTGTACACTGGGGAGAAACACACCGTGTACATCAGGAAGGCACTTGCACAGTGAGGTCCAGGGCAGCATATTTCATGATAGCCAAACACTGAAGCCAACACAGATGTCTGGCCTCAGTAGAATGGTTATCTAAATTGTGGTATAGTCGTATGATGGAATATTCTACAGTGGTGAGGATGGATGGACCTCAGCTGCATGCATCAATGTGATGATCGTCAGAATATACAATACTGAGCAAGGCATAAAACACTGAAGAATGCAATTAGTAGGATTTCTTTTGTATAAAGTTTGAAAACAGACAAACCCAAACCATATGGCTTAAAAGCAAGAAATGATTACAAAATAAGGATAGTGGGAACTTTTAGGGGTGAGGGATGATACTGTGAGTGGGGACAGAGGTTTCTGGGGGTGGTGGCAACTTTTTATTTCCTGGCCTGGGTACTGGTTATACAGATAGTTCTTTCATAGTTATTTAAGTGAACCTGTTTTAGTACATACATATATATACATATATACATACATATGTACACACACACATATATATATATATCTCCTAGTTTTCTGTGTAGATTTTATAATTCATGATGAAAAATATAAAAATAAAATAAAGGGCATGGAAGGTCTCTGAAGAACACACCAGGTTTGGGGTTCTGAAGGGGAAAGCAGAGCTAGGGTGGATGCAGGGAATAAGCAGGTGGGCTCAAGCTGGAGAAACAGAAGGGATTTTGATGGGATCTAGACAGTGAGAATTTGGAGCCATACATCAAAAAGAGTCAAAAGAAAGTTCATCTCCACAGCAGCCCAGAATTCCAGGGCACGTCTTCTCAGCAGTCACAGGTTATATGTCTTTCCTGAAGCGGGTCTGTGCACAAGCAAGCATATGAACGAGAGCGCCTGCTGTTCACTCGATACACTACTGTCCCTTGCTTCCCTCTTCACCACGTATATACTACGTTACCTTTATAATTAGCAAACACCAAAAATGTTTTCAGTTTGAACAAAGCAAACAAGTGTATAACAGAGGCAAGTGTTCATGATTAGTAAGTCCCTTTTACATGTCTGAACCAAAGGGCAGAAGGGGAGAGGACAGATCAGGAGTGTGATTGATGCACCGTCCCCTGCCTTCCCACTCCTGGGGCTGGCCCAGCTTCAGGGATGCCTCTATCACAGATATCAGGGAGCCCCTGGTAGCCAGGGTCATACCTCAGAGTTGGCAGGCACCACAAACTGGGAGGGCAGGCTGATGTCAGGGACCCTGCATTCCATGGAGAAGGTCACTGTATAGGGCAGAGGGTTCTCCACCTTGATGGAGGCTGATGTGCTCTGCCGGACGGGGCTCACCATCTCAATGGTTTTGATGACGCCTGAAGGGATGACCCTGAAACCCACCATGTAGTATAAAAACTCATTGGTCACCTCGTTTCGGAAGATCACCTGGGTTCGCGGGGAGAGGGGGAGGAAGAAAGCAGAGGAGAGGGGTTAGTGGAGGGTCTTCAGCTGTCTTGAGTTCCTTCTCTCTATTAGCATTGCCTGGGTACATACAGCATGGGTGCCAGGCTGACACGGGCACTCCCACCCTGTCTGAATCCCTACCAGCCACCCTTTCTCCTTCCTATGCCCATTGCTGCTGGAATAGACAATAATGCTAATAGTAATAATGACGGCATCTAACATTTAGTGAATGATTACTGTGTGCCAGGCACTAGAAGTACTTAGTTAAACAATTTGTAGGCAACATTATTATTCCCCTCACTGTTTGTTTGTTTTTGTTTTTTAAAGCCAAAGAAACTGAAGTTTAGCAAGGTTGAGTTATCTTGCCAAGGTCACATGTAGAGAGAAGTGTCAGAGCCAGGATTTGAACCAAGTTGATCTGACTCCAGAGCCCACACTTGTGACTGCAGTACATTGTCTCCTCACCTCTGCAGTTGATATGGTAAGCTGCTCACCTTTTTCTGCTTGTTTCCCAGGTGACTGATGATGTTGGGCATCTTCTCATGTGCTTATTGGTCATTCACACATTCCTTCTGTGAGATAGAGTCTATCGGAGTCTTTTGCCCTTTTTAATACTTTGAGTTGTTTATATTATTACTAGTATATGGTAATAGTTCTTTACGGATCTGATTTTACTTTCAACTTCTTCCTGTCTTTAGCTTTAGAGTGCTTCTGGCACCCTGTCTTTTAATTGGAGTGTTCAGTCTTTTACATTTAAAATAATTCTTTTTTTTAATGTTTATTTATTTTTGAGATAGTGTGAACAGGGGAGGGGCAGAGAGAGAGAGAAAGAGAGGATCCTTAGCAGGCTCTGTGCTGACAGCAGCAAGCCCGATGCAGGGCTGGAACTCAAACTGTGAGATCATGCCTGAGTCGAAGTTGGATGCTCAACTGACCAAACCACCCAGGTGCCCTAAAATAATTCTTTCTATGTTTAGGTTGAAGTCTGCCTTCTTGTTGGTTATTTTCCATTTGTCTTATTTATTTATTTACTTACTTATTTTGTTTCTCTGTTATTCCTTTCCTGTTTCCTTTTGGCTCGACATGCAATCTTTTGTAATGTATTTTATTTCCTCTACTGGCTTCTTAGCTATATTTTTTAATTATAGATTTTTAGTGGTTGTTCTACAGCTGACAATATGAATTTTTAACTTGTGAAATTTATTTTGAGTAGTATTTTATCACTTCCCACTTTATAACTGACCCTTCATGCTCCTTATGCACACTTCCAATTTGGCAAATGCGCTAACCTTACTAAAGTATAATTTTATCGACCTAACCACTCTATCTTCTGTGCTTTTGTTGTCATATCTTTTACTTCTACACACATAAGAACACCCACCTAACAGTGTTATCATATTTGCTATAAACTGTCAGTTGTCGTTTTTAGAAAGTTCTTAGAAGCTGTGTGTGTGTGTGTGTGTGTGTGTGTGTGTGTGTGTACTTATTTACCATTTTTAGATTTTTAGGGCTCTCTTTCCTTCCATTAGACCCAAATTGCTAACTGGTATAATTTTTCTTCAGGCCAAAGAATACCTATCAATGTGTTGTTTTCTAATGCAAGTCTGCTGGCAGTGAATTCTCTCATGTTTTCTCTGAAAATATCTCCATTTTAAAGGATGTTTTCAGTGAATAAAGATTCTAGGTTGATAGAACTTAGCATTTTGCAGATGGCTTCCATTATAACTGAAGAGAAGTCAGAAGTCTTTTTACTGTTTTCCCCTATTTTAGATCTTTTGTATCTGGTTGTCTTAAGCTTTTCTCTTTCTCTTTGGTATTCAGCAGTTTTACTATGACGTACACAGACATGGTTTTCTTGTATCTCATGGTTTTCTTTGTATTTCTCCTGCTTGAGGTTTGCCAAGTTTCTTGGATCTGTAATGTTTTTTTAATCAAATCAGAGAAATTTCAGCAATTTTTTTTTCAAATAGTTTTCTGCTCCATACTCACTTTCTTCTCTTCTAGGACTCACATTACCTATGAATTAAAAATTTTTATACTTTCCCACAGGTTCCTGAAGCTCTGGTTCTTTTTATTCAATCTTTTTTCTCTTTATCATTCAGATTAGAAATGTTCTATTGATTTGTTTCAAGTTCACTGAATCTTCACATCTCCAATCTGCTGTTAAGCACATCCAGTGAAATTTTCATTTCAGTTGATTGTAGTTTTCTATTCTCAAATATCTGTTCAGCTCCTGTTTTTAAAATATAGTTTCCATTTCTTTGCTGAGATTCCTTATCTGTCTAATTATTTGAAATATTTTCTTTTATTTCTGATCATGTTTATAAAAGCTGCTTTGAAGTCTTTGTCTGCTAAATGCAATATCTGGCCCATTTTGGAGTCCGTTTTCATTGCCTGTATTTTTCTTGACTATTGGTTACATTCCTCTCCTTCCTTACAAGTCTAGTAATTTTTGTTTATGTACTGGACATTGTTGATAATCATTGTAGAGATTCTGGATTCTGTTACCTTCCATGTGAGAGTGTTGATTTTATTCTAGGAGGCAGTTCAATTATCGACTGATAAGCTTGTGTAGGTTTGGTTTTATGCTTTGTTAGAGCAGACCTATAGAAAGCTCAAGGTGTTTTTCGAGACCTTCCAACTTGGTAGGATTCAGTCTCCAAATTTTGTCTTTCCTACAGATCTTTTTGTGGCTTAGTTTTAGGCTTTCTAAGGGCCTAAAAGGACTTATTATAAGGGCATGGTCCTTTCTTTGGGCCTTTCTGATATTTCAACTGGGTTCCTAGGATGTTAATGAGATGTTAATGTAATCTCTCCACTCTGGCTGAGCCAAACCTCCAATGTTCCCTGGGCACTGATCAACGTATCTTTGTTCCTTTATCAATCTCTTTTAGAAGCTGCTCTCTGATAAATCTCATGTAGTCTCACCTTGTGCATGTGCAGTACAACTGTCAGCCAAAGACTTTGAAGGGAATTCCCACACACACTTTTGTCTCCCTTCCCCCTGACATCCTGCCACTCGATGCATTGCCCCACTCCTACCTTTTAGAGACCAGCTATTTCAACTGCACCAAATTTTAATTTCTGTATCGTCAGCTCACTGGGGCTGTTGTGCTTTGCTTAGATTCTAGCTCACTGCATTGCAGTCAAGAAATTGTCCCTTGGCAGAGAGCCAGGATAATTGTGGAGATTCATCTCATTAGCTTTTCTTCTCTTTGAGGGATTGCGGTATTGTGCTACTGTTGTCCAATGCCTGAGAAGGGTTGCCTCAGATATTTTGTTCAGTTTTATGGTTGTTTATGGCAGCAGTAGTAGTTACTCCATCGTCGTCAGAAGCGCTTTTGACTTTTTAAAAAAAACTTTTGTATTGTTAATTTGAATACTTATCATTATTTTTTAAATGTTTACTTACTTTTTTGGGGGGGAGGTGCAGAGAGAGAGGGAGACATAGAATCCAAAGCAGGTTCCAGGCTGTCAGCACAGAGCCCAATGTGGGGCTCGAACTCACAGATTGCGAAATCATGACCTGAGCCAAAGTCGGATGCCTAAGTTAATGAGCCATCCAGGAGCCCTTAATGCTTATTATTATAAAGAGATCTGTGATCTGAGTTCCCTGTTATTTTTAGTTAACACTTTAAAACATATATTTACGTATATTTTTCTCTTTACAGCTACAGTTTACGGCCATCTCTATTCGTGCCCTACCTTTCTTGATGAAGAAACAAGTATCTTTCATTTCCCCATTTTCTTCCCACTAAATGAGAAAAAAATTTCCTTGCATTATTTTATTTCTCCCCTTGCTATTTCCTATATCGAGGTCATATGAAATATTCACTTCAGATTGCTTTTCAGCAATTATTTGAAATTACCTATCAATAGAATTTTGAGTCTTTGTTCATTATAACCTTTTGTTTTCTTCTTGAATTCATTTACTTATTTTTAAAATTTTGCTAATTTAAAAACTTATTATTTTGTGGTGCTTCTTTCAAACAGGGATTATATATATGGGTAGGTTATTTTGAGTCCTTGCAAGTTTAAAAATGTCTTTATTTTGCCCTTGTAATAGTTTTGTTTGGAAAAGGTTCTAGATTGAAAACACTCTAAATCGTATGAACAGCTTACTCCATTGCTTCTTGTATTCAGTGTTGCCATGAGAAACCTGATGTTATTGTGATTATTTCCTTTTACTTTCTTTAGAATCATTTAGGATTTTCTTTTTTATCCCAGTTTTCTACAATTTTGGTCTCACCTATTTAGATAAGAGTCTTTTTTCATTCACCCTATTTGGAAAGTTGGTGGGTCCCTTCAATTAGAAGACTCAGTCTTTCTCAAACAGTCCTGGAAGTTTTTTTTAATGTTTATTTATTTTTGAGGCAGAGAGAGAGAGCTAGGGAGGGGCAGAGAGAGAAGGAGACACAGAATCCAAAGCAGGCTCCAGGCTCTGAGCTGTCAGCACAGAGTCCAATGAGGGTCTAGAACTCTTGAAGCACGAGATCATGACCTGAGCCAAAGTCGGACGCTTAACCGACTGAGCCACCCTGATGCCCCTGGAAGTTTTTCTTCAATTATTTTGAAGAGTATTTTCTTCCTTCTATTATCTTGCTTTCCTGTTTTGGGAGCTCTTAGTAGATAGATATTAGAACTTTTTGATGTATATTTTCTGTGTCATACTTCCTTTCTTTTTTTGAAACAGCTTTATTGACATGCAATTCACATACCGTATAATTCACCCAATTAAAGTGTATAATTTAGTGGGTTTTAGTACATTCACAAAGTGGTGCAAATATCACCACAATCAATTTTAGAACATTTTTATCACCCCCAAAAGAAACCCTGCACCCATTACCAATCATTCCCCATTTCCTCCTAACCCATCGCCACTAATTTACTTTCTCTTTCTATAGATCCGCCTATTCTGGACATCTCGTATAAGTGAAATCATACAAGATGCGGCCAGTTGTGACGGCTTTGTTTAGCTATCATAATTCCTTCAAGGGTCATTGATGTGTTGCATGTATTAGCACTTCATTTCCATTTCTTTTTATTGCCAAATAATATTCCATTATATTTGTCCATTTGGGTTGATGACATTTGGTTTGTTTTGTTTGGTTCTATTTCTTGGTTCTTACGAATAATGCTGCTATGAACATTTATGTACAGGTTCTTGTTTGGACATATATTTTACTTTACCCTGAGTATGTACCTAGGAGTGAAATTGCTGAGTCACACGGTAACTCCATGTTTAACCATCTAAGGAATGCCAGACTGTTTTCCACAGCAGCTGCGCCATTTGCACTCCCACCAGCAATGTATGAGGGGTCCAACTTCTCCACACCCTCTTCAGCACTTATTGTTTCCTTCCACTCTTGCCATTTCTTTGTGCTCATGTGCTAAATCAGCTCTATCTTCCAACTTACTAGTAATCTCTTCCTCAGAGTTCATTATACTATTCAGCCTTCCTCTAAGGTTTTCCATTAAAAGTATTCAATTTTTTAATTTTTAGGGTCTCTGATTGTCTTCCACAATAGCCTGTCGTTTTTCATGGGTATGATTATCTTCCTTTATTCCTTTGAGGGTATTAATAATGTTCACTAAAAATATTCTGTTGGCTTTAATGACTCTTTTATCTTAGGGGTTCCCCTTTGTTGAGCTGGTGTTTCTACTTATGGTGGCTTTTTTTTTTCTTCAGATGTTTTATGATACTTTGATTCTAAGGTTCTCTGTTAGTCTGTGAATGCGATCTGAGTGGAGCAGTCTACCTCAGTGATTTTAGGAGAGGGGATGACATCCCACTGTGTGAGTTTTGCCAATATCTCTTCTGGAGGTAGGAGATGGGTTCCTAGGTTCTTTCTTTTTTCACTTTAAAATCTCCCTAGCTGATTCCTTCCTTCATCATAGCTTCTGATACTGTCTGTAAATGAGTAATTTCCATATGTTATCTTCAGCCCTAATCTCTCCTGTGAGCTACTGACCCATATACACTCCTTTTCTTCAAAGCATGTATCTCATTTTGTAATTATACATTCATAGTACCATTATTTGGTGAATGCCCTTCTCCTTTCACTGGACAGTGCATTTGATGAAAACAGGGACTGCGTCTATTTTTGATCATTGCTGTGTTGCCAGCACTTAGTTTAGAGTGTGGCATATATGCTTATAGGTACTTGCTGAGCTAATGAATGAATGAGGAGAAACAGCTCATGTGTGAACGACCCTGTGGTGTCTTGGAGCAAATGGCTCTGAGTTGAATCCTGGCTCTGACATTACTAGCTATATGTACTAAATGTTCAATACAATGCTGGCCACTATAATCACTCAGGAAAGGGGACCTTTTCTTATTATTGTGGTCTGGTGGCCCAGTGCCACCACACTGCTGGCCCAGTGTTACTGCTTAAGGATTTTCATGATTCTGTTGCCTTGAAGGCTTGTTGTGGGTCTACATGATGGATGGATGGCCCTGCCATCTGGCTTCATCTTCAAGAGGCTGGGAATCCTGAAAGCTTTGTCAGGTCTCTAACTGGTTAGCCCAGCAGGATAAGGATGGGCTGGCTGTGGGAGGACATCTTCACTCCCTAACACCAGGATTATTAACCTTGGGGCAAACCTCCAGAGTTCCAGGGAAATGTCTTTAACACGTGGATACCTTTGCACTGTAGAGTCCCTCCTTGTGGGAAAAGAAGTTCAGCCTGTAATCTTTCTTGGAGCCAGACAGTACATCAATGTAATCAAGGCCTTTTAAGGTGACACTTAGATCTGGCCTCTCTGGTTTCACCATTTCCACGATGACCCGGAATCTGGGGGAGCACAGGAACACATGAAGAGAGGATAGAGAAAATGAAACCATTTGCCCAAGGAAAAGAAGGAAAGGTGCTATCTCTACTCTTGATTTTATGATAAGCACGTGGGTCCAGGGTTCTGGTCCTTTGTCTCTAACAATAACAATAACTACCATTTATTGACGACACCTGTGATGTGCCAGCTACTGAGTCAGTGCTCCAAATGTGTTAGAGGCATTTAATCCTCACAGTGTCTGTAGGAGACACATATAATTATCACCCCCATTTTACTAATGAGGAAATAGAGGCCAAGAGAAGTAAACATGTTCAGGTCACATGACTAGTTATTGGTACAACTAGGATTCAAACTTAGGTCTGAGCCCTTATCCACTATGCTAACTGGTGGCCTTCAGTAAGTAAGCTTCTTCTCCCAGGCTTTGGCTCCTTCTCTGTAAAAGAAGGGGACCAGGCTGGTTGTCAATTCCTCTAGCCCTTGTATTCTACTCTACTCCCACTGCAAATAAGATCCAAGGGACATCCTTCTCTGGCCAGTGGCTTAGGTGATAAGACAGAGAACTCAAGAATAACCATCATGATTATCATTTTGATAATAATAATAACATCTAACATTTATTTGAGCACTTATTTTACGTCAGGCACTGTTCTAGGAGACTTAAGTTATCAGTTATTCATAGATAGCACTGACTGTCTGGAAGCTTAGAGTTCAGACAATGCTTGGTTACATCAGGGAACTTTGCCTCTGATTCTTTTAGCCCCTCAATGTCTCTAGAGGCCCTGACCATGGGAAGGGCCAGGCTAGACAGTAGAAGTCCTCCCTCCATCTCCTCCATCCCAACCCCTAGCCCCACTCTCTCACCTCTGGGGCTTATTAAGCCAGTTGGTTATTGGCAGGAGTTCAACATAGGGTGTCTTACATGGTACTTCACGGTAGATACTGGCCACGGCTTTGGGAAGCTCAGAAGTCCCATGCAGCATATACAGCCAGCCAGTCCCATCTGGGAGGGGGAAGAAGAGGGTGCCCTAAGGAGAAGAAGAAACGTGGTCAAAATGGCACAGAAGGTCCTTTATTAGGTACCTCTTAGGCGTGGTAGTGACACAGGATTAATAGAGGCCTTTGCATAAGCATAACTCTTGAAATAACCTTGGTAGTATGTTTTAAGAGTCATAAAAATGTTCATATGTATTTGAACCAGGAACTCTACCCCAGGCAACTTAAAAGTCTCATGCTCTATCGATAAAGCTAGCTGGGTCACCTTTCCCCAGCGAACTTAATCCCTTCGGAGGAAAAAGCTACACACACACACACACACACACACACACACACACACACGCATTAGAACCATTTATAATAATGATGAAAATCTGGTAGTAATAACTTTAATATTCAACAACTGAGGAGTATTACATAAATTATGGAACTTTCATTCCATGAAATATTAGGCCATCATTAAACATGATTACATCACAAAGACTAGTTAAACAGAAAAATGTTCATGATCTAATGTAAAGTAAAAATAAACTGAGTGCAAAATTAGGTATTCTATGATGGCAACTATGACTGTATCTGAATAAGGACTGGTAGTAAAGATAGGAGAAAACAGTTCTTGGGGTGACTGGCTGATTCAGTCGGTAGAGCATCTGATTCTTGATTGCGGGGTTGTGAGTTCAACCGTACTCTGGGTGTAGAGATTACTTAAAAAGAAAGTAAAGCTTAGAGGCACCTGAGTGGCTTAGTTGGTTAAGTGTCCAACTTTTGATTTTGGCTCAGCTCATGCTCTCATGGTTCGTGAGATTGAGCCCCACGTCCAGCTCTGCACTGACAGGGTGGAGCCTGCTTGCAATTCTGTCTCTCTCTCTGCCCCTCCCCTACTCTCTCTCTTTCAAAATAAATAAATAAAGTTAAAAAAAATACAGCTTAGAAGAAAAAATTCTCTTTCTTTAGGGTGGAAGATTATGGCTTCTTTTCTTTTTAAAATTTTGTTACAGTGGCGATGATGCTATTTGTACAATTAAGCTAAATATTAATTACTTGATGCTTAGTCCAGGACTCTGTTCAGAACTGAGCCCCTTGTTCCAAGAAAATCCCCTGTACATGAAAAAATACAGGCAACAAGGGAAGTTTTGGTCTCCATAATCTGCATTATTCCCCATTGTTCCAACATCATTCGTGGGATTCTCCTCACCCCTCTTGCATGACTCCTCCCTCCAACCCCACAGGAAAATCAATGGGGGCGGTGGGGGGGAGCCTCAGCCTACCTGATGTTTGCGGTTCTCCAAGTTCATGGTGCGGGGTCTGTAGGTAATCTCATAGGGCTTGTTTTGCTGATGGGGCTCCAGGGTGATGAACTCTGGCCCCTCCCAGTGCTCACCCTCAAAGATGGGGTGGAGGTTCCAGGTCTGGTTGGTGCGGTTTGAAAGCATGATGGTCTGCGTGTGCTTGGAGCGTACCTGGCAGGTGAAATTTACCACCTGGAAGAAAACAGACATCTGAAGTAGGTAGTGAAATTTACAAATGAGGAATTCAAGGAAAGGTTTAGGCTGGCATCCATATTTGGGAGTATAGCAATGTTTTTTTTTAAAGGCCAAGAAACTGGATGAGATTATCAAGAAGTTAAGTGTTTTTAGATAAAAGAAGAAATTTAAGAATCAATTCCTGACTGACACACTCCAGTGTTAAAAAAAATCAGAAGAGGAGATGAGAAGGAGCATCTAATAAGGTAGGAGGAAACCCAGGAGAGGGTGGCATCCTAGGGACCATGTGAAGTGTTTGAAGCATCTTCCTTCAAGGGACTTGCTCAAGGTATCAAATACTATCAACAGGTCAACAGTTGAGAACTGACCACTGAATTCAGCAGTGTGGACGGTGTGGCACTGTTGGTAAAAAGAGTCAAATAGATCAGTGGACAAGGACAGCATTCAGCAATAGACACCTGCACGTATGTGGTTAAATGAGTTTTGACCAAGGTGCAGAGGCATTTCAGTGGAGAAAGGATAATCTTCAACAAATGGTGCTAGAACAACTGAATATCCACATACAAATGATAAAATAAAATGAATTTTGATCCATAGCTTATGCTACATACAAAAATTAACTCTAAACAGATTAAGATCTAAATGTAAAATTTGTGCCCTGAATATATGAAGAGCTCTCAAAACTCAATAATAAGAAAACAAACATCCCAATTAAATATGGACAGAGAATTCAAACGGATACTTCAACAAAGATGATATATGGATGGCAAACAAATACCTGAAAAGATTCTCAATGTCATCAGTCATTAGGGAACCACAAATTAAAAGCCACAATGAGATACCACCTTATATTTATTAGAATGGCTAAAATTAAAACAACAGGTGGTAACAAGTGTGGGCAAAATGAGATGCAAGTGGAAATAACACAACCACTTTGGAAAAGAGTTTAGTAGGTTCTTTTAAAAGTAAATATATGCCTGCTTTGTGCCCCAGCCATCTGGGTATTTACCCAAGAAAATGGAAGCATATTTTCTTGCCAAGATTTGTACATACATGTTCATAGCACACTGGGTGATTCCATTTACATAAGATTCTTGAAATAACAAAATTATAGAGATGGAGATCAGGTGTCATTTTTACCATAAGTGATTTTTTACCGTAAGTGGAATGGAGTCTACTGTTAGGTTTCTAGGGACAAGGCTAGCAGAAGGTTAACTCAAGCCCACAACCTGACTCCCAACTTTTTTTTTTTTTTTTTTTTTTTTTTTATGAGAGAGAAGGGGAAAGTGTTTACCCTTTACTTACAGTGCTTGTAACAAAATTTGATCTAGCCAAATATGTCAGGGCAACCTTCCTTGAGAATGTAATGCTTGAGTTGACAGCTGAAGAATGAATAGGAATTAATTAAATGAAGAGGGGAAATGAATATTGCAGCAGTGGGGAATAGGATATGCAAAGGCCCTGTGGTGGGAGGGAGCAGGTCTGAATGTTTGACGTTGGCACAGAGGACTGTTTGAACAGAGTCACTTGTTTCTAGAAGGTCCAGCTGAATTCAATTGTGGTGCCTACTGGGCCCACTCTTGCCATTGGCCCTTCTGTGGGCAGCAGCTACTGACCTCTCTTACTGAAGGTGGTCCTACGCAGACTCCAGATAGGGTGAGGTTCAGAGGATTGCCTCCATGGATGAAGCAGAGCAAGTTTTTATAGAGACTCTCCTTGCCCACCTCAGTGGGATGGTAGGTCACTTCAAAAGAGACCTCCATTCCTGCAGTGATGTAGCCTTCTTCTGGGCTGATGGAAAAATGGGGCTCAAATTTTTTGACATCCCATTTAAACCTTTTCCAAGACAAAAGGAGACAAGAAAGACAGTTTACTAGTATCCTGGGGGGTGCTTAATGCTGCTGAGATCAAGGGACTTTGCCTAGGCTTTTAGCTGAGAGGTTCACCCCTTTGAATACTCCCTGGGATGTGGGCACAGCAAAGGCGGATGGAGTCAAGAGCTAGGTCACTTCTGGGTAAGACAGCTTGGCTGCCTCTCAGACCTGAGCAGGGTGGGAAGTGGCCGCATCTTATCTTATATTCTGCAAGTGACTCGTCGAGGAACATGCACATGAACACGCTAACACATGTGTATCCGAGATCACACAGCCAGGAAGTGCCGGGGCTAGGACTGGAACCCTCCCAAGGCCATGGCTATAAGCACCCCCTGCATTGCCTCTCAGGTCAGATCCAGGAGGGCAGAGGCAATGCCTTCAGGTGAGAGATCCACCTGTTCTTGGGGGCACTCTTAGTCATCCCTCTGTGGGCCATCCCTCTGTGCTTCCAGCCACACCCTCGGGGCACTGTCCACACTGAGGTCTGGGTGAGGGGTGTCTGCACAGTTATGGTGGCATGCCCGAGTCGTGACTGGGCCAGGCACCTGCTAGCCAGAGGGAAGAGCCTGGAGAGGAGAGCAGTCAGAGGTATACTTGTGTTCTAATCCCGTCTTTCTCACCTCTTAGCCATATGACCTCAGGTAAATCACCTGACCTCCTTGAGCCTCACCTTCATCTGTGAAATGAGGACAATACAGTACTACCTCTCAGGGGTCTGGGGTAATTAAATGGGAGCTTATACGGTAAATCACCTGACCTCCTTGAGCCTCACCTTCATCTGTGAAATGAGGACAATATAGTACTACCTCTCAGGGGTCTGGGGTAATTAAATGGGAGCTTATACGTAAGAATGCTTAGCACTGCACTTGCACAGTGTAAGTTCTAGCTGGATGCACGATTTTGGAAAAGTAGTCTCAGTCGTCTCGTCTGTAAAACGGATCAACCATAGAATTGTTTTGGTAATAAGCAAAAGGAACCATGTAAAGGGTGTATAACATGCACCGAACTAATCTTCTCTATTGCATTAATTTTTGTAATCCTGGCAGCCGCAGTCACCCTAGCAGGGCCACGTCCACTCTTGAGGGAGGGGAGGGGCTGTGAAAGGGAGGGGAAAGAAAGAAAAAGTGGCTACACTTGTAAAACAAATATCCAGTCTGAATCCAGGGCAAATCCAGAGTCAAGAGAGCTGTGTTTGGCCCTGGGTGGGGATGCCACTCTCCTACCTTGCACCCACGTCACCCGTGTTCAACATAAGGATGCGACGCGTGGCTTGTGTCTGATACACGACTGGCCCGAAGGGGAGATGCTCCTGGTCCAGGGAGATCTCCAGGGCCTGGCAACAGCCGCTAAGGAGGAAGAGAGGACGCAGAAGCCCCATGCATTCCATGAACACCTCCTCAGAGAAGGGAGGGATGCGTTTCTTCGGGGCAAAGATGACTTCCAGCTTACAGACCTCTTTGGGCTTCAGAGTGATGTTGTAGGATGGTATTAAGGTGATGACCTGGGCAAAACAGCAATGAGACTCAGCAGCTGAGGGCAGGGGCCATCTGAGGCTTCTATTTCTGGGTCTTGCTGTTAGGGCTGCAATAGCCCAGGGGTCAAATCCCACTCTGCTCTCTCCTGACGGCTGTGTCATCTTTGCTAAGTTACTTAAACTTTCTGTGGCTTACTCTATGGTGAAGATTCACATCACCTATATAAATGTGTGGCATGTAATAGCCATTCGATAAATGTTAATTTTTCTCTCCAGCTCCTTGCAAATGACCCCTCCTCTCTGGTGCAGGAAATAGTAAGATAAGAGGAAATAGAAAACACTTAGCGCTCCCGTGTTTTTCCAAGGAGTGCTCCCTGGGTTCCCTGTACCACACTTCCCACTGTGTTCTTTAAAATGCAGATTCACAGGCCCTGCCCCATTCCAACTGAATTTTGAGAGAGCTTGGAGCTCACATCTTCAAAAGTGCCCTGAGTGACCCGTGTCTTCTAAAGCTTGAGAACTCTTGTTTAAATTCGTATGGTTTTCCCTCCCCCCGCCTCCTTTGTCCTGGTAGAAATCAACCAAAATCAGCTTTCAGGAAGCCGAAGCTCCTTCCAGGCTCATGTTTCCTGGGGTGCAGGGTGCTGTGTGGTCACCAGCAGGTGGACTGTGGCAGCAGTGGGCTGGAAACCACGCAGGGACAGCAGTCTCCGTGAGCTCTCCAAACACCACGGTGTTGGTGCCAGTACAGGTAACGCGTCACCTCAAGAGGCAAAGGTGGCTCAGCCCAACGGTCAGGGGCCCTGACCCGGCGGCACTGAGGATTTTGATTTGGATGAAGGAGGAAGCGGAAGCAAGTCTGCCCTCTGTCTTTGGCCAGCACCATGGGCCCAGGGATCAGGTGCCACTGGCTCTCTTGCTCTGGCTAGCTTCCCCAGCCCGTTTCTCTGTATTTGGCAATCCCTGGACGGTCCACAGCACCCCTGCCTACCCAATCGCACCTAGCTTTCTAAAAGCACAGACCCCCCTCAAGCACACGTAGCTCTGCCTGCCAGCACACCTCTCCCCGACCTGTCTGCCTGGAGACACCTTTCCATCCCACAAACCCAGTACAGACCTCCCACCCTATGAGGCCTCCCACAGCCCCCCATTGTCCTCTGAGCAGCCCCTCCCAATTCACACCCTGCCTCTGCAGTTTCTAGGCTGACCTGGAGTTGTTTCCATGTCAGTGACCCCCAAAGACTGTGAACTCCATCAGACCAGTCAACATTGTGTTCACCTTGCTACAGATTGAATTGTGTCCCCCCCTCCACCGACTGACAATTCATATGTGAGTGGCATTTGGAGCTGAGGCCTTTAGGGGGTAATTAGGGGTAGATAAGGTCACGAGAGTGGGATCCTCATAATGGGACCGGTGCCTTTGTAAGAAGAGACACCGGAAGCTTGATCTTGCGGTCTCTCTGCCAGGTGGGTATACAGCAAGAAGGTGGTCGTCTGCAAGTGATTATTTCTGGGTGTGAGATTACGGCAAAAATGTTTTTATGTCTTTCCATATTTTTCAAGCTTCCAACGATGAGTATATAAACACTCATTAGAATCCAGATCTACCAAATCCCATCCCTTTCTCTTTCATTCTGTTGCCCTTTCGAGGTATGCAGCCTCTCTAAGCCTTGGTGTCCTTATCTGTAAAATGAGAATAATAACAGTACTAGCCCTATACTGTTTTTGTGAAGATGCTCAGAGGTAGCACGGGGGAAGCTCTTAGAATGCCCTGGTGCATGGTAGATGCCCGAGAAGTGTGAGCTGTTTGTGTTGCTAGCACAGTCATCTAGTCACCCATGTCACTGGGAAGCATAAGAAGCCCACTGGGAGCCCTGGGCACCAACCTGGGGTTCCTGGAGTTCTGGAATCGAGAACAGGACTGTCTGGCTAAAAGTGAGTGGGGCGTGGCTGTTGTTCATGATGGAAACCGTTTTTTTCACAACCTGTCCTGGCAGGACAGCTCCCAACTTTACAATCCTATTGACCGGATCTAGGACTAAAATCTGTGGAACCAGAAAGAGAGTAGAGAGGGAGGGTTCATCAGTTCCTTGAAAAAAACTATTATCATACACCTATCCTGGTGAGGCAATGGTGGTTCCTGTCAGTGTCCTGCCTTCTTCATATGGGATGGGCGTTCACTCACCTGGTAAACACGTGCATACAATACCCACTAAGCAGCTTACTACGCAACTACATAATCACAACTGGATGAGGAGACATGACGGAAAAGCTCAGGGTCCTGTGAGAACATATTGCAGGGGCTGAGCTGGCTGGGGGTTCTGGGGCCACCTCCCCGGGGAAGGCATATTTACCCTGGAAGCTAAAGGAAGGGTGCCATCTAGTCTGTTTGAGTCAGGGTGGGCATGGGGTTGGAGGCCACCCGGGGGTGCGGGGGGAGACAACAGCCTGTGGCAAGGCCCTGAGTCAGAGGAGTGGCCCAGGAAGGCCTGTGCCTGGGAGAGAGGGGCACATTGAGAAGACAAGTTTGGAGGCGGTCAGGGATTGAGCTGGGACAAGTGGGAGGCCAGCGAAGCATGGAGTGACCCAATCAAACGTGTGTTTTGTGATTGCTCTGGCTTGCTGATCTGTGGGGTGGGCTGGACAGGGACAGATGAGGGCCACACAGACAAAATGGTGGAGGCAGAGGTGGAAGAGTAGACACGCTTCCAAGTCCTCATCTAAGGCACTGATCAAAATGTTGGCCTGGATAGATCAAGGTCAGGCTGGGCCTCGCCCTCAGGATGGCATGGACACACAACGAGCAGCAGCCACTTAGGCAGTTACTAAACGGCACACCCCCTGCCCCTCAACTTTCTTTATATCCAGCCCGCATGTTTCCATGGTGTCTAAAAAGGTGAGAGTCTCCAACAGCAGCCTGTGCTTCTGGAGGTCAGAGAACTCATTTAAGTCCCTTCCAGATTTCCCCCAAAGTACCTAGCACAAAATGGGTGCAAAATGAGTGAGTGACAGAAGGAACAAGTGAACGGATCAGTGATATCAGAAGAGACCCCATCTCTGGCTTGGGTACAGACAACACCAGGTGGCAATGTCTTGTCATTCCTCTAGCTTGATGGGAAGGCTGCCAGGAACACACCCCTCCCACCTTCTCAGTTGCTGAAATGTCCCATGCATTCCTGAGCATCTTGGAAGGCCTTTAGTCTTCTAAAATCTCCTATTAAAATGCAAATATACCAACCAAACAGACACCTTACATGTTTACCAGACAGTGGGGAGAAAGGGATTAGCAGCAGGACTTTCATTAGGAGCACCTACTTAGAAGAAATGCCCTCAATCAAATATAATCCTGGGATCTGCGCCTGGCTCAAGAATATCAATCAATGTGGCATTAAAGAAAGATGTTCCACAATTGAAATGTATGTCTGTGTGTATATCTAAAACGAATTGCTATTCAAAACAGATCTTGTCTATTAAACGTGGAAACAAAACATGCCCTAATGTGAGAGAAGGACATGTTTGGGATTGTGCATCTGACAGTCTCAAACTTTTCCAAGAAAAAGATGTTTCTCCAATGCCTGTGATTACTTGTACCCTATGATATAGTAAAGTTTGGTATTGAATACGGTCTATGGTTCACTCGAGTCAGATTTGACAGATCATCCTTGGGTGGGACTGGCTGGCCTCTGACAACGCAGCTTGGGGGCAGGACAGGTGGAGAGGGAAGAGTGGGAGGGGCAAAGGTGGCTGGGAGGGCAAAAAGGCATGGCTGCCATGGCTGAGGATCTCCCCAACAGTCTCGTACCTTCATCTCGGTGCCTTTCCCTTTGATTTCAATTACTTGTTGTGAGAGCCCATTGATTTCAAAGGGGATGAGTTCTCGATAATTGATACTTTCTCGAGGATAAAAGGTGATTGGAATCTCCAGTGTCTTTCCTGGCTTTATCACATCAACATGGAAGTTCACCTCGAGGTATGCAGTATTGGTGTATAGACAGTCTAAGCTAGAGAAAATCAGGAGGAAGGTGTGTAAGTTAGAAGACCCACGTATTTCCATTTTGTCTACCAAGTAAGAGGGTCTCCAGTACCAGCCTGTGCTGGAGGTCAAAAAACACATTTAAGACACCCAGAAAGACTGATTCTGTCCCCTTGTCTCTGTGAGCTGCTTTCCTGCCCTGTTGCACTGGAGCTACGGAAGAAGGGACCTCAGCAGTGATCCAGCCCATACTTTCCTGGGCATAATCAAGTTACTTACCCCAAATCACACCCTGAGATTCTGGCAGAACCTGGCCTCAAACACAAAGTCTCATGGCCCTTCGCTCAAGGTTCTTTTCACTCTATTTATCCTCTTTCTTGAAAAGGTCACACATGGCTTTGTACCCTCTTATAAGGAAGTGTTTCCTAAAGTCACTGGGTGGTGAAGCACAGAGGAGAGGAGTATGTGTTCCCGATTCAGACACAGGAGTTTGGATCCAGACTCTATCCCTAACTAGCCGTGAGAACTTAGAAGAGTTACTTAGCTCATTTGGGCCTCTGTTTCCTTATCTGTAGAACTGGGTTGTTTGGAGCATTAACAACCTCATAAAGTTGTTTTGAGCATTAAATGGAATAGAGTGACTAAGCCAGTCACTACACAGGGCACAGAGGAGACAGTCCATAAAGGTGAGCCATTCTTATTGTCACTAATTGCTCAACCACATGGGATCTTCAAAGATCATGTCTACTCTGGTCAACCTGTGCGTAGGAAGGCCCTAGGGCTCTCCATTACAATACTTTCTTGTCTGTCTTCCAGGTATTTAGAGAAGGAGTCCAGCTAGGCCAATAAAAAGAACTTAATGCCTTCACACAGGACTCAGCTTGAATTAAATCATGCAGGGAAGATTTTTAATTAGCATTTAAAATCACATGACACTCTTGTAACTCACCATTCAGGATAATAGTTATCATCACTGCAACAGTAGCAGTAGCAGCGGATAACCATAACCGAGCATTTGCTATGGTCCAGGCACTATTCTAAGTACTCTCTCTAGAGGAACTAATTTAACCCTCCTAATAGCCTTGTAGGGGAGGAGCTATTATTATCCCCCATCCCAGGAAAGGAGAGGTTAGACCATGTGCCCCAGGTCACACAGCTAGGGAAGAGTTGGGATTTGAACTTAGGCCTGTGCTTTCCAATATGGTAGCCACTAGACACATGTGGCAATTCAAATTCAAATGAATTGAAACTTAAAAAATGAAAAATTCAGTCCCTTAGTTGCACCAGGCATATTTTATGTACTTACAGGTTGCCATATTGGATAGCACAGATGTGTAACAGTTCCTTCCTTTAGGAAAGAGCTTTGAGGAAACACAGGTCTCTGGAAATTCCGTTTTGATAGGTCTGGGATAAGGCCCAGAAACCTGGACTGGAACATTCTACATAGGGATGGTGCAGAGAGGCTGGATTTTAATCAAAAGACTTAGGCTCAGTATATATCTGTCATTTATTGCAAGGTAATGGCCTGAGGAAGTCACTTTTTAATTCTCCAAGCCTCGGTTTCCACCTTCATTACATCTGGCATTGCCCTCCTCACTTCAAGATTTTCAGCAGAGCAGCTCCTGGCTACCCAAGTGTCAGTATTAGTGGTAGGGAAAGCAGATGCGGGATTCATGCCCAACTGGGTTTGACTTTTCCCATAATCTTTCTTTTTTCTATTTTGGCAGGACTTCACCTATGTGGAGGCTGTAGAACCCACAAGGAGGTACAGAATCATCTGGAAGCTCTGGAAAGTCTGCTTACCTCATGGGTGTTTCTTCCTTGTTGGTGACAACCAGCATTTGTTTGTATGGGGGCATGCCAGCTTGGTAGATGAAGCAGGTTCCAAAGTTGTAGCTGGTGAAGGAGAAATGAACGGCTGGGCTCACAGCACAGCCCAAGATGCTGCATGTAAACTTTGGGCCGTGGCCGACCTGCAGGCGGAAATGCAGGTGGAGGGTGATTAGAGAGGTGTAGCAAAGGACTCCTCAGGTCCTCGGGTGAAGGAGGAGAGTGGTCAGTGCTTAAAAAAAAAATGGGTCCCAAGACACCATCTGTAGGGATTCTGATTCATAGGTTAGAAGTCTGTTGGCCTGCAAAGCAAAATGGGACAGTCTGCAGGCCAGCCTCACGCTGCCTCCTACAGCAGTGAGTCAGCCTGAAAGCAGAGCGAAGTGGCAGGGACTGCCAGTTACCACCCTGCACCTGCTTCCCAAGGCTTCCTCATTAACAGGACTCTGAGTAGTTGCCAGGGGACCTAGGTGAAAATACTCGAGGTCCTATCCTTCCTTGCCCCCAAGGGTGGTCATCGGACACAGTTCTGGTCATCAGGATGTAAACAGAAGAAGACAAGAGGATGTCCTATTTTGAATACAGAGGCAAAGTCTTGCTGGGAAAATTTGTCTGTTTACTTGTTTGTGTTTGCCTTTGGGCTCTTGCCTCGTATTTCCATTCTGAATGCAGACATGGGGTTGCAGGTGGGATGGCCACCTTGTGACCAGGAAAGGACAAGAATGAGGTCAAAGGCCCATATGTCAGGGTGAAAAGGGTGGAAAGTTAGAATATGGGTCACCTCTGAATTCTCCATACGATGATACACATGCCTGAGGGGACAGGAGCTTACTCTGCTCTTCAAAAACTTTATAATATGAAATTTCTTAAGTTGATAATTGATTTAAAACAAAATATCCACTACTCATTCTAAACATCATTAGAATAAACATAATAGTCATTGGTACAAGATTTCCTAAATGACTTTATAAATTGAAAAACAGTTTCTTATTTAAGGCTTAGGCTTTTAAAGTCTTTGCATTTGGTGACTGATTCCCTGAAAAGGAGTAAAATTGACCACCTTAAACTTTTATGCCAAGTAGAGCAGGAAGGTACTATGATGTGTGATGTTTCTTTTTGCCGTAAGACACAAATGTTCTGAAAAAGACAGTTCTGAAAAGGGATGGCACTTCTCAGGGAAGATGGCTACAAGCCTGCCCCCGAGTTCCAGGCTCAGAGTTTTACAGCTTTGCTTTTTTCTAATTGAAAAAAAAAAAACTTTTTTAGACTGTGCTATGACTTAATGTCCATCTAAATTATGGAATGGCTAGAAACCGACCTTCATTCCAATTGCTGTACCTCCTGGTTAACTGTCAGTTGCCTTCTTCTTAAGGATATGAATAAAAAGACTATGTCTTTTAACTCTGTTGACTGTTGCTTTTGCTGTGCAGAAGCTTTTGATTTTGAGGTACTTCCACTTGTCTATTTTGTTTTTTGTTGCCTGTGCATTTAGTGTCATATCCATGAAGCCACTGACAAACTGTTGTTATGAACTTCCCCCCGACGTTTTCTTCTAGGAGTTCTATGGTTTCAGGTCTTACATTTGAGTCTTTAACCCATTTTCAGCTGATTTTTCGCCATGGTGTAGAAGGGTTCAATTTCATTCTTTTGCATCTGAATATCCAGTTTTCCCAGCACCATTTGTTGAAGACATTCTCCTTTTCCATTGTGTATACTTGGCACCCTTGTCAAAGATCTGTTGGCTATGTGTGTGTGCATTTATTTCTGGGCTCTGTTCTGTTCCATTGGTCTATGTGTGTGTCTTGATGCTGGTACTGTACTATTTTGATTTTGGTAGCTTTGTAATATAGTTTGAAATCAGGAAGTGTGATGTCCCTAGCCTTGTTCTTCTTTCTCAGGACTGATTTGGCTATTTGTGGTCTTTTGTGGTTTCGTATGAGTTGTAGAATTGTTTTTCTGTTTTGTAAAAAAAAAAATGCCATTGGGATTTTGATAGGGATTGCATTAAATCTATAGGCGGCTTTGGGCAGTATGGACATTTTAATAATATTAACGCTTCCCATCCATGAACACAGGATATTTTTCATTTGTTGGTGTCTTTAATTTCTTTCATCAGTGTTTTATAGTTTTCAGTATACAAGTCTTTCACCACCTTAGTTAAGTTTATTCCTGACAATTTAATCCTTTTCCATGGTATTATAAATGAAGTTGTTTTCCTAATTTTATGTATTTTTATTTTTTTATTTTTTAAAATTTACATCCAAATTAGTTAGCATATAGTGCAACAATGATTTCAGGAGTGGATTCCTTAATGCCCCTTACCCATTTAGCCCACCCCCCTCCCACAACCCCTCCAGTAACCTTCAGTTTGTTCTCCATATTTATGAGTCTCTTCTGTTTTGTCCCCCTCCCTGTTTTTATATTATTTTTGTTTACCTTCCCTTATGTTCATCTGTTTTGTCTCTTAAAGTCCTCATATGAGTGAAGTCATGATTTTTGTTTTTCTCTGACTAATTTCACTTATCATAATACCCTCCAGTTCCATCCACATAGTTGCAAATGGCAAGATTTCATTCTTTCTGATTGCCAAGTAATACTCCATTGTGTGTGTGTGTGTGTATATATATGTATATATACCACATTTTCTTTATCCATTCATCCATCGATGGACATTTGGGCTCTTTCCATACTTTGGCTATTGTTGATAGTGCTGCTATAAACATGGGGTGCATGTGTCACTTCGAAATAGCACACCTGTATTCTGTGGATAAATGCCTAGTAGTGCAACTGCTGGGTCGTAGGGTATTTCTATTTTTAGTTTTTTGAGGAACCTCCATACTGTTTTCCAGAGTGGCTGCACCAGCTTGCATTCCCACTAATTTTCTTTTCAGACAGTTTCTTGTTAGTGTACAGAAAAGCAACTGATTTTTGTTTGTTGACTTTGTATCCTGCAACTTTACTGCATTATTTTATTAATTCTAAGAGATTTTTTAATGGAATCTTTTGGGTTTTCTACATAGAAGATCAAGTTGTCTGCACACAGGGATTTTATTTTTTCCTTTCTGATTTGGATACATCTTCTTTCTTTTCCTTACCTAATTGCTCTGCCTAGGACTTCCAGTACTCTGTTGAATAGAAGTGGTGAGAGTAGACATCCTTGCCTTGTTCCTGATCTTAGAGGAAGAGCTTTTAGCTTTTCACTGATGAATATGATGGTAGCTGTGAGCTTTTCATATATGGCCTTTATTATGTCGGGGTACTTTCCTTCTAATCCTAGTTTGTTGAGAGTTTTTGGTCATGAATTTTGTCAAATGCTTTTTGCCACTTCTATTGAGATGCTCATGTGACTTTTATCTTTTATTCTGTTAATGTCGGATATAACATTAATTGATTTTTGTATGTTGAACCACCCTTGCTCTGAGGGATAAGTCCCACTTGATCGTAGTGTATGATCCTTTCAGTGTATTGTTGGATTTGGTTTACTGGTATTTTATTGAGGATTTTTACACCTATGTTCATTTGGGATATTGGCCTGTAGTTTTCTTGTGGTGTCTTTGTTTGGTTGTGCTATCCAAAAGAATTTAAATCAGAATTTTGAAGAGATATTAACACTTGTTAATGTTCATGTTCGGTGTAGCACTATTCATAGTAGTCAAGATGTGGAAACACCTAATTGTCCTTCGATGGATGAATAACCAAAGAAAATGTGGCATATATACACAGTACAGCTATTTTTCTTGAATAAATGCTCCTAGGATTGTTGCAAGCCTTTGGTTGATTTTGAGAGTTCTAAAAAAGTTGATTTTGCTGTTTGGTTTTTTTTTTTTTTTTTTTTTTGCCAGTGTTCTCATCACTGTGGAAGAACACCATAGGACACAGCCATTACTGTGGACATCACAATTCCTTGGTTTTTCATTCAATAGCTTATCTTGGAAAATGTTATACACATTTTGTCTCTCTTGCTTCCTTTCCATCTCCCATCTGTCTCCCTTATTTATTTTAATGGCTGCATGGTATTCTAGTGCATGGATGGTGAACCGCTTTTCAACTGCCACTCACCAGGCACCTCAACTGTGAATGAGGCCTTTATACTAGAGATTATGGGACTATCTCCAACACAACCGCTCTCCAGGAGCTTCTGGCAGAGTGGAGAAGACAAGGAGCACACAGGAGAATTAATCCTTCAAGACAGAGTGCTGTGAGTGCTTTCAGTGTCTGGCAATATTAAATGGTCTCACCTTGATTCTGAGTTCCAGGCCCTTCAAGACACACTTCTTAAGTGGCTGGAAAGACAAGGTGGCGTGCACACTCTGCCCCACATCCACACTGCCATCAATGGGTGAAAAGTCCAAGTACTGCAGCAGGGCTTTGGGGCCAGATAGCTCTGCCTGGAAGCTGAAGCTGAACTTGCCAGTGTTGATAAAGCTGAGTTCACACTGAACACATTCATTCAACTCCACCTGAGAGACAGAGAACAGAGTAGTATATGGAATAAATGCAAACCATGGTTCTATTCTTTCAGGTCAGGATACATAACACGTTGGGGGAAAATATCCTTTGGGAAATAGGGATGGCAGACGATGTTAGTGAGTTGAGTATCCTTAGCTTAATATGGTCAAGTATTCCAGCCAGAGCTATGAAGTGTTGGGGGCCTCTCATACCTGAAGAGTACGATAGCAATTTAATTCTTAGACCTCCCTCGGTAATCAAACATCCTTCCTGTATGTTTAATACAAGCATTGTTTCCTTCCCTACCATCTCTCTACCCCTGAAAAATAAAACAAGAAATGTTTTCACATTAAAACTATATATATTTGGAGGATGGAGTTGCTCCTGGCATGTTTCTGTTCTCCTGGTCTCTCTGGCATTTGAAACAGTGAGATTCAGCTAACATTCACTTATACTGCCATTCCCAGCTTGAGTGGACACACACACACACACACAGACACACACACAGATAGAAACAGAGAGAGAGAGAGAGAGAGAGAGAGAGAGAGAGAGACAGAGAGACAGAGAGACAGAGAGAGAGACATATCAGTGCTCTCTCACACTCTTACCTCATAGAAGTTGATAATGGTAGTCTGGTTGGGAGTCAGGGGAGTAATCAAGCCAGTCCTGTCCTTGCATTTGACCTCTGCATTCATAGTGTAGCCCTCAGCCTTGACATTTAAGGTCAGAGGGTGGGCTTTCTTTTTCACATTGCAGATCAAATTAAAGTTCACATCTCCTTCCTGCTTTGGTGTGAAGAAAATATCAATTGGGAACCTGGTTGGGGAAGAAGACAGCAGATTAGCTGACTAGGCCAACCTGCTAAAACCTGCTAAAGAATATGAGCCCAGTGGATTGGCACACACTATGAGGAAAGAGTATCACCACCTCAAATTATGATGAGTTTTGAAGGTTTGCCAGACACGGTAGGGCACTGCCTTATGAGTTCACAAATATAGTAGATATCAAGGAAAAGAATATAAGCATGAGAGAAAATATTGAGAAAAAGGGCTTAAAGTTCTCAGGGCTTTACAATTTATCAGGAAAATGAACAATGAGAAATAGTAGGACAGAGATGGGATTGTTAACATTAATCTCGACATGCAGCAGCACTCTGAGGAAAACTTATCCTCCTGGCAGGCCTGGAACCCCTACTACCTTGGGAGGGTGTAGTCCTGGGGAACCTTTTCTTTACCTGGACAGTGGTGGGATCCAACCTTCCATGGGACATATGACCAGGTTGTTGCTGAAACCTTCAGAATATCGGGAGTTGTCTTGGAAGGCAAAATGGAACCCCTGCTCCTCCTTGTTGATGATATGCACGGTCTCCCTGGCTTCTCTGCCTGAGGAGGAAACATCAGCCCTCAGTGAAGACCTCATACCTGCTCCTAAAGTATCTGGGCAGATACTGCTCCTCAGGCAAGAGGAAACCTCCTTAGAAGAAATCCTTCAACTTCTTTTCTCTCTTTTCCCAAGCTCTTCAGTCTTTGACCACCTCTCTTCCTTCCTTCTGTTCTACAAGTGACCTTCCTACCCAGGAGGATTCCACTTCTTCCTTCTAGAACTTTACTCTATCAATTGCCTGCTGCTGCTAGGTGGCTCCTCTGCCTTGGTCACAGCTGTCCTAGGTGATTCTGATGATACTATTTTCTCTCCTTGTTCCTTTGGACCCAATGCCTTCCTAGTTTTGTCAATGAGGGCCTCGCCGTCCCTAGTCCCTAGTAGGCCCCTTAACTCAGTCCTAATCTTTGTAAATAGTCCCTGCATTGAACTCTTTTGCATCAGAGCTCAGGAATGTCACGAGGGTCCTGACAGGGCCCTAATACATCTTCTGTCACTATCTTGCCTTTTCTTACTTTCCTTGACTATTGTACAACATTTGTTTTTTTCCACATAAACTTTAGAATCGTTTTATCCAATATCCCCCCCACCCCCAATCCTTTTGGGATTAAGGTTGCCAGATTTAGTAAGTATACATATATTTTTTAGTATAAGTATGTCCCAAATATTGCATGGGACATACTTATCCTGACATAAAAAAAACTTACTCATTGTTATCTGAAATTCAAAATTGACTGTGCATCCTGTATTTTATCTGGCAATACCAGTTGGGACTCTGCTTGGAACGTGATTGCATTTGCATTTAATTTTGAGAGAACTGGTAAATGTTCAAATTTTGTTTTGGGAGCATTTTAATAAGATTTTATAGTTTTATTCATATAGATCCTGTGCTTTTCTTGTTACATTTATCCTTAGATATTATATAGGTTTTGTCAATATTGAATGGATTTTTTTTTGTTTCTGTTTCTAGGTGCTTATTGCTAAAAGAAAGAGAAACTATTGATTTTTACATAATTGTCTTGCATCCAGTCACTTACTAAATTATCTTGTTGATTCTAGTGGTTTGTTTTGCTTTTCTCTTGAGCCTCTTGAGGTTTTCTATGTATGAGGTCACCAGCAACAGCAAATGAGATAGTTTTGTCTCTTTTCCCCTAATGCTTATGCCAATTACTGAATTTTCTTGTTTTATTGTATTCGCTAAACCACTAAGAAAGTATTCAATAATAACAAGCATCTTTTCCTAATTCCTGATTTTAACTGCAGCAGTTTTAGTAGTTTATTACAAGATAATATTTGCTTCTTAATTTTGGTTAGTCTTCTTTATTTAAGTTTTTCCCTCTATTCCTATCTTACTATTAAAATTTCTGTTGAGAATGTCTGATGAATTTTAGCAATCACTTTTTAGTGTACATTCATATCATTCATTACATGGTTGTTCTTTAATCTGTTGATATAATCATACTAAAATGCACCACTGTTACATTCCTAGATCAAATTCTGTTTGTCTTGCTGTACTTATTTGTTTATTCTATTCTATTATTTTTTATTTTAATTCCAGTTATTTAACATACAGTGTTATATTAGAGTCGTGTACAATATGGTGATTCAACACTTCCATACATCATCTGGTGCCCATCACAAGTGCACTCCTTAATCCCCACTACCTATTTCATCGCCATCCCTCTACCCTCCTCCCCTCTGGTGAACATCAGTGTGTCTTCTATATAGTTAAGACTGCTGTTATTATTCTTATGCTAACTTGCCCACTTATTTGTTCAAAACCTTCCAAAACACCATACTCCTCCCACCTACTTATATTTATCAGTATAAGAAATGTATGGAGGTATTACATAAAAAACCTGTTAATGTGGTTTCCTTTGATGGAAAGGATGGATGGAGAGACATTAAAAATTTCCTTATATAACAGAATGATTGACTTATTACAAGAATATTACTTGTCTAAATATAAAAATCTAATGAGTTACTAAAATATATTCTGGCTTTAGTTATATTTTACACACACACACACACACACACACACACACACCCCACATCCATGTGATAAGGGACCTGGCAATCACTTCCTTTATTTCCTTCAGGTCTCTGATCAAATGTTACTTCCCCATTGCCTACTGGCATTCTTTGTCCTCCATATCCTGCTTTATTTTTCTTTACAATACTTATTAACATAGACATGCTGTATCTTTTCTTTTTTGGTAGTCTACTTCCTATTACTAGAATGTAACCACCATGAGGGTGGGGACTGTGGCTTTATCCATGGCATTCTCAGCTCACAAGAGAGTGCCTGGGTCACACAAGGGGCTTAGTAATATTTTGTTGAGCTGAATGAATGCATGAAAGGATGGCAGAGAAATATGACCACTGTGACTCATACTGAGAGGCATACAAATACAGCCCATGCTCTGAGGCACATACAAGTAAGATGGGGATAACATGAGCCTCTGGAAATGAACATAGGCAGTCCAGGCCTTCAAGGAATCTAACAAGTGTGATTTGTAGCAAGTCTCCTAAATTTCCTTAGGTTATTAACGTGTGGGTTTAGAAGATACCTGATGGAAATCAGATTGAAAGACAAATAATTTACGGCTTTGTGAATAGTGATAGAAGACCTCTGACATGCTTCTGGAAGGTACCAGAAAAAGTTCCCTACCCAAGTCTGCTCCCAGAGCTCATTGTGGGGTCAGTCCTACCCCTTCCCCTGAGAGGTCATGCCAAGTCTAAACATAAACCAACAGGGCAGCCTTACCAATGAGGAGACAACTGAAGTTGAGATGTGACTTGTCCAGATTGATGAGAGGGTCGGTGGCTTTGCCTACCAGAAGGAAAGGGACTGTGATGTTGTGTTCAGGGATTAAGAAAGTCCAGAAGGCTTCTGTGATGTCCAGATGGAAAGGTGTGAACTGGAAGACAATCTAAGAAGACCATTTGGAAAAGAGTGGTAAAGACATTTCTGTTTGCATACTCCACATGCCATTGGAGGCTTACTGGTGCTGGGGTTACAATGGTTGGCATTACCAGGTCATCTCCACCTTTCTACTGTCTACCTTTCTACTGTGAAGGCATGTGATTTTGGCTGTTCCAGCAATATCAATGTCTTTTTGCCCTGCCACAGGTCCTCCTAAGGAGGTCCAGCCCGATCAGAGCCTCTGATGGCTGTGCTGCCATATTTCACACCATGTCTTTGTTTGACATGTAAAAATAGAGAGATTTCAATAGAAATATGGAATTTTGGCTTTTCGCAAAAAGTTTGGGAGAACTGGCAACACTGGCAACTTGTCTGTGTGGTGGTCATCTGACAGAGAAGCACTATCGCCAGCTGGTGCTGGTGCTCAGCAGTCCCTATCATTGTCCCCTTGGCTTGCTCCATTCATTTGTGTGACCTCCCTGAAAGCATTTGAATGCATGATTTCTGTTTCATGAATTTATTTCTGCCTCCAAGATTCTCTGCAGAACTTACAGGATACAGGCCCATAGATCTGTTTTGGCCAGTGAGATCACATTTTTTTAGGTATGACTCTGTACCCTGTACCACTGTGTAAACACGAGGACTACACTGTGGGACATGACTCACTTTTCTGTTTTACCCTTTGGCCCGACCAAGTAAAAATACATCTGTATCCTTTTACTGCTGTCAGTCCCTCGGGAAAAAATAAGTCTTCAGAGAGTAATCTATGAGTCCTACAGTCTGCAGGTATTAGTATCCAGCTCCTCTTTCCTGCTTAATAATTTCAGTTTTTTAAAACTGCAAATACTAGACCTTTTCACTTCTCTACAGCCACCCAAGAGAGCTCAGTTCTGTCTTGTTCATGAGGATTGCCTAACGTATATGCCACTCAAGAAATACTTGTTGATTGATGCACCCTTAGGCTGTCCTCCCTCACTCTATGGTCTACAGCACACTTGCTATGCAGAAGGGGAGAAGATGATCAATGCCCTGAGTCAAGTGGTCCTGATTCTCTCTCTCTCTCTCTCTCTCTCTCTCTCTCTCTCTCACACACACACACACACACACACACATACCTCCGCTTTCTTTTCAGGGTGGATGAAGCCCTTCTCTGTAAGGCATGTGAAGGCTGGAGGGTTCTGGAGACTTTCAGTTTCTTCAGAGATCCAAGAGAAGGAGTAGGTGCTATTAGTTGGGTTCAGGATTGTAAAAGTCCTGGCCGAGGGGGAAGAATTGACAGCAGAGAGTGAAATGGGGGTTGAAGAATTAGAGAAACTTTCTTAGGACCTTCCCTAGCACAGTCCCCCTATCTAGGAATCAGGACTTGTCTGCATACTCTATTACCACAGAAATGAAAACTGCACTTCCTTTGGCGGGGGGGAGGGGCAAACTATGGCTAGAGTTCTGGACTTTGGAATAATGACATCCAGGGCCCTTCTGTCCCAATGACCGACCCTCTGTGGTTAAGGTGGGGGTCAGGGATTACATTTTTATGTCTCCCATATTTCCCCAGTGTCAAAACTAAGGAGACAAAATTCAGCTTCCTTACTATAGACTTCCTTACTATGGACTTCTCTAAAGTCCAACCCCAATATTTCAAACCTGCTTCTAGGAATTAGCCTCACTGACTTCTCTGAATTCTTCCTCTAAGTTCTTTAGAAGAACTCACTGATAAGAACCAATGCAAACCATAAGCAACTTACCGGATATTCTTCCCTCCTATGCCCACGCTGGTGAACTCAATCACCCGGGTGTTTGAATCTAGAGCCACACCAGAAGGTCCTCGGAGATCTGGGTTGCGCCGATGACCACTGATGTAGTCTGAGTGTTTTAGGTCAAAATGGCAGAAGGGCAAAAGGCTCCGCCCTTTTGCTGATAGGACTGGGCCTTGCTCTCCAGGTGGCAGGTTGGGAATCCTGTGAGGATAAGATTATTCTTATTTATTTTTAGATGAATCACCACTTCCTTAGTTGGTTGGAAATGAATATTATATCCACCAGAACGTGAGCTCCATGAAAGCAGAGACTGGGTCTATCCTGGTCAACAACATAATATAAATGCCTTGAATAGTGCATGATACATAGTAGGTGTTCATTCATGAACTGTTGAGTGGATGAATGCATGAATGGGCTGAGTATGAGGAGGATGAATTCTGGTTCTTTCTCTGTATCTAAGTATGGCCCCAAGTTATTCCCTCCAGCAGTGGTGAGAAATTTTCCCTGCTATAAAATGAGCACAGAGTCTTGCCCTCTGGGCCCTCTCACAGGCATCTAGTGGGGTATGAAAACTGACACAGAAATTCTAAACGAGTATCCTGAGCTCCCTGGAGAAAGTGAACTGGATGTAAGTAGACCTCTAGTCCCAGCACCAAGCTTAGGCCCAGGTGTGGGATGGGTCCCTGCAGTGTAATTGCAGAGGCTCCACAAGGCTTTTATGGCTCACATAGGTCTCTGCCACCCCATACCATGTTTTACACAATTCCTCTGTAAGGTAAGTGTTCTGTATGGATCTTTCATGGGAGTGGTTAACACATAATGGACTTGCTAAATGTTATTGGATTGGATTTCTTGAATTGGGTCTGGGCCCCTTCTATTTCTCACCTATGTATCAGGTCCACCACCATGGCTATGTAATGTTTATTGTGCTTATTATGTGCCAGGTACTGTTCTAAGTCTTCACTTGATTTAACTCACTTAATGTTCATGATGACTGTACAAGGTGGGTATTGTTATTTCCATTTTACATATGAGGAGACCAAGTCTCAGAAAAGGTGTAAGAAAGTTTTCCTAAGTTCATATTTGCCCAAGGACTGGAACCTACCTGTCTGTCAGCCATTCTGTTGCTCAGTGGAATCCTGTGTGTGGCTGGGAAGGGCGTAATAGGCAGGAGGAAGAGTCTAGAGAGTGTTGGTGAGTAATACAAAAGAAAAAATTCTCCTTATCTTCTAAATCCTGGCCTTTCTGAATCTTCCCAATGGGAAATGTGACAATCAGGGGGCTATGGAGGGGCCCAGGGCTGGAAAGAATGGTGGTGGTGCTGGGACAGAAGAGAGGGTAGGAGATGTGGAGTTTTGCTCTGGAGAGCACATCTTCTTACTGGCAGAAGAGATTGCTCTCGAAGTCTCCAACTTCCAGCGGGGAGAATTTCACTTTGAGCTTCTGAGTTTTGCCCACAGGCACAATGCCTGAGGCAGGCTCCACAGAGAAGGGCGTGGGGGGAACTTCATTCCAGTGGTCCGTGGCGCTGTCCAGAGTACTGACCGTGTGCAGCGTGCCCTGGCTAATTTGGTCTTTTTGAGAAGAACCTGGGGGCAAAACAGAGAGCCAATGATATTCTCTATTTGCAGTGGGAGGGCAGGTGGAAGGCAGCCCACTCACAGGTCCCTCTGTGGGCTCACCTCTTCCACAAGAAATACTTAGCTTTGGGCACTAAGGGTAAGGGATTGGCTCATATCTCTCACAGGAGACTCATGAAAAATACTTCTATTAATTCTATCAATTTTTCAAAGTTGTTTCCTTTTGGCTCAGGGGGTGGGCCAAAGAGAGGTCTGTGGGTCTCCTGCCTCAAGAATAATGGGCTGTGAATATAATTTTTTGGAGAATCATTGTTTGAAAGTAGGGGTTCACAATCTGGGGGCCCATTTGAAAGGTCTGCGAATCTCCAAAACTGCAACAACAGCAATGAATTTTTGTCCACCAAGTGTTGAGTCTTTTTCCAAGCGCTTCATATATATCACATTTGGTATGGGTGTGTATTTTCCAGGGAAAAAGTTCATAGTTTTCATCAGTTTCTGCAAGGGTCTGTAATCTCCCAAGAGGTTAAGGCCTAAAAGACAAGATTCCTAGGGGTCAGTGACTGGGGTGCTGGCCTAATGGAAGGCCAGGCTCTAGGCTCCAGGCTCCGGGAGGACAGAGGTCAGCTCTTGAGTTTCTCAGGCCTGTTTGGCTCTGCAGACACCATGAAACATTTGCTCTGCTTCTCCTTGGCTACTGAGGGAGCTGTTGGACCAGTGCTCATTTCTCCATGAACAAGGCTCTCCCACTAACTGGGGACTCGGTTCAAGCCCTGGAGTTTTCCTATCATTGTGTTTACCTTGGTTATCTGGCATTGCAAAGCTGACAGCCTTTGCAGTCTCTTCTGAGACCCAATTGAATTCCAGCTGCACGTTTCCTGAATTAGTCAGTTCAAGCCTGCAGATAGATCAGAGAATGGATTTGAGAAATGTGCTGTCGATGATTTTTTTCCTGTCTACACATCATCTATACTGTTACTTTAAGTTGTCACTGTGTTTCTTAAACATTTCTTCAAAAGGCAAGTTTTAAGCATTTTGTCTGACATCATGCATTTGCTGTGCTAGTTATATCTCCTTCTAAAACACTATTTACTATTAAAAGTAAAAATATTCAAATGTTTAGCACTTTAAATCATCTGGCACAGTACCAGCACCCTATGCAATGAGCTCTCAGCATGAGTTTGCTATAATTCTGAAAAATTCCCATGAGAGAGGAATCAAAATGTGTTTTCCATGACAGTACTTTCTTTAGGTGCAAATTCCAGTCCCTCCCTTACTGAAACATCTCCCACTGGAAACAATGTCCCTGTGGTCGGAAGCCATTTGACCCCTGCCTGAGATTCCTTCATTGACTGAGACTTGTCTCAAATTCTGAATGAGTAGAGACTTTTCTTGCCTCAAGTTTCCCTGCATATAAGACAAGAACCAGGAAATAGAAGCTTTTTCTGGAATCATTTTTAAACTTGATCACAATCACAGCAGAAGGATGAGGCCTTGATACAGGAAAATGATTGTGTTAGAGAAGAAAACACAAATGTCTTACTAGTTTTAGTGAAGTAGTTGGAGTTGAGTTTGGAGGGGGGTGTAGGTCTAGGGGAGGGTGTAAGGATCAGATCTCCACTATTTGGTCCAGGTAGACTGTGCAGGTATGCCCAAAGTCAAGGGCTTTGACCTCAGGGGCTTATGTTTATTGTGTAAAAGTATGAGCACTGGCCACTATCCTAAAGACAATATTTATAAAGTGGAGAAATCTTGGTGGTACAGAATACTCTTGATAAAAAAGTTCTTAGTTCAGACTGGAGTTGGCAAACTTTTTTGTTGTTGTTGTTGCAAAGGGCAACACAGCATATGTTTTTTGTCTTTGCATACCATCGGTGTTTGTAGTAACTACTCACTCTGCTGTTGTAGTACCAAAGCAGCCATAGACAACACATAAATGAATTTATGTGGCTGTGGGTCAAAAGAAACTTTATTTACAACAATAGGCAGCTGGTTGGATTTGGTCCTCGGGCCATAGTTTGCCAACCCCAGCTTTAAGTGAAATGGCTATCAACAGAAGGTACCACTTCCTCCCTTATTTCTTTTGGTTTTATGATAATTTGAAAACTTAAAGTGTAACAAATGCAAACTGAGTTGAACAAGTTAATTACCAATTTTTACAAAGTTGAAATGTCAGTGGTTTACATTTTTGTGCTCGTAATTCTCAAAGAATGGTCTTTCTCTGTCTTTGCATATGCTGCTTTCTCTGTCTAGAAGGCCCCTTTTTCTCACTTCTTCACCTGGCTATCTCCTAATCATCCTGTAGAATGGGCACTGCTTCATCTGGGAAGTATTCCCTGATATTACATCTGCTTCAGGTACTCTCACAGCATACACAGGACACCATATTGCAACCACCTATTTTCACCCATTCCCCCCATGAGCTCTTTAAGAGGGGGACCCATGACATCCTTATATTCTTGTATGTGAGTTAACATAACCCTTTTCCTTCTAAGGACAATTTTGACTTTGAATAAATTTTCTATCTGTTTCCCTGGAAACCTGATAAAGGAGAAATATCAGCTGTATTATTAGGCAACATTGTTTAGAGTTAACATGACCCCTAATGGGTAAATTGCATCTGGTCTGGAGGGAATTATGATTCCCTGGAGGGAAGCCATAGCTTTGGGGTTCTGTGAGTGTAGTGACTCTTGTAATTGGGCATGTCTCTTATAAGGATCATGGAAGCTATACCTATGGGGTGCTTATGAGGAGTATTGGCTTCTGTTGGTTGTGGGGCTTCTGAGCTAAGATGGACCCATTCCCACTAGTGTGGATATTGTCACCTGGAGTTGGAGAGAAAAGAATGGTTACTGGGTGGTGGTGTGGACTGCTTCAAGGACCATCCCTACTGAAGCTGATGGCCGGATGCTGCCCTCCTGGTGGACTGTGTTTCCTGGCCTATATCTTGATTTCAGGTGTGAACTTTAATAGCTCTGTGGATCTGAATGTTTCACTGCATCCCTAGAGTTCCTCTGGTGCATGCTACATAGCTATGATGCCTGGTATATGCTGTTATAAACAGTGAATAAGTATTTGATAAAGGAATAGGCAAATGATGAAATGAAAGAATTTCTCTGTGAGTGCTGGGGGGCTTTCAAAGACTCACTCAAACACTCGGGTCTGGTAAACCAGTGTTTCTTTAAAGTGCACATTGCTTGTTTCGCATTGATATGAAGCAAAATTCACATTGGCACTGATCTGAAGATGCAGTTCTCGGTAGTTTTCTTCTACTACTGAGTGAACAGGCTCAGGATCCGTCTCTATCACCTGTAACAAAGGCAGAGCTAGCTGACTCACAAGAATAAAGGGGTAGGCGGTAACAGGATTTTACCCATGCAAATTAACACCAACTTACAGAATAAATGATTCCAGTTCCAGAATAAATGATTAAGGTAAACCTAAAATGACTCCTATATGGGAAAGGAAACAAATTACTAAGAGCATCAGGACTACAGAGATATTAGTTTGGGGGTTAGATGGACTATAAAGAAGGTAGAGGAAAGGAAATAATAAAATTAGGGACAGATATTAATGAAATAGAAAATAAATTGAGAACAGAGAGGACTAATAAAGCCAAATGATGTTTATGTGGAATGACTTAAAAAGTCTTCAGGGCGATTGATCAAGAAAAAAATGAGTAAATAAAAATAACTGATATTAAAAATTAAAAAGAGGACACTACCACTGATCCTATAGATTTAAACAGATGATAGGAAAACATTATAAATAACTTTATGAAAATACATATGAAAACTTAGTTGAAGGGCAAATTCATAGAAAAATAACTTAATAAAATTGACTCAAGAAAAAATAAAAAACCTGAGGAGTCCTAATAGTATTAAAGAAACTAAATGGTAGTAAAAAAAAAAAAAAGTTAAAAAAGACCTAAATAAATGTACAGATAAAACTCACTAATAGAAAGGACGAATTAATATTGTAAAATTGTTAATCCTTCCTAAATGGACTTACAGATACAATCCAATTCCAATCAAGTTTCAATCAGGGTTTCCACAGAAGTTGGTAAGTGGATTCCAAAATTAGATAGAAAAATAAAGGACCAAGAATAATGAAAATACTTCAGAACAAAACAGTATGGGAGAGGGACTTCCCTTGGAAATATCAAGACTGATTATGAAGCTATGGAAATTAAGGCAAGGTAAAACTGGCATAGGGATAGACAAATTGACAATGAAGTAGAATACTGAGACAAGAAACATACCAGGCATATATGAAATTTAGATGATAAGGGAGTCATGGCAGATCACTAGGAAACAGAAGGGCTAAACAAAAAAGGGATTTGGCCAGGTCATGGAAAACCATTAAATTGGATCCTTGCCTCACACCATACATAAAATCCAGGTGGGCCAAGAGCTTAAATACAAAAAGCAAAATTCTTAAATATAAAAAAAAAAAAAAAAAAAGAATATTTTTCTTCCCTGGTAGAGAAGAGTTTTAAAAAGAAGACACACACACACAAAAAATATGTAAAAGATGAGATTAATAAATTTCGCTATATTAAAAATAAGAATATCTTTTGTTCATCAAAAGATACATCAAAGAAAGTGAAAAGATAAGCTATAAATTTGGTGAGGACATTTGGAGTCAATTAATAGGAAGGAATAGTAAACTTTATCAAAAATAAAGTAACTCATACAAAGAACAGGCATCATAATTGAAAACTAGGCAAAAGGCATATAAGAGATGACTAGTAAGGCCATGAAGTCATTCATATTCATCTTTACCAGTGGTTAGGGAAATGCAAAGTAGATCCCAAATTAGACCATTTCCCATTCATTTAAGTGAAAAGAATCAAGAAGTCTGGCAATGCCAAGTTGTGTAGAGAATGTGGATCAGTAAGATCCCTCTGCCAACAGGAGTGTGCATAGGTACAGTGACTTTGGAAAACACAGGCATTATCTTGGAAAGCTGAAATTCACATATCTTATGACTCAGCAATTCCACTTCTGGGAATATAAACTTTTGCAATTGAATACCATTTGACATGAATAATAATGTTCACAGCAACACTGTACACAATGGAAAACACCAAATAATTTTCAAAAGAAGAATGGATGATAAGTAATAATGGAATTTTATATAGCAGTGAAATGGGTACACTATAGCCACATGAAACAATATCGATCACAGGCAGTAACCGTTTTTTAAAAACTAAAAGTTAGAAACTACAACAAAACGGTATGCCTTTTAGAATGAGCACTGGGTGTTGTATGGAAGCCAATCTGACAATAAATGATATTTAAAAAATAGAATGTATAGGTTGAAAAAGAAAGAAAAACTAAAAATCAAGGGAATGAGTAAACAAGATTCAGGATCGTGATTATGTCTAAGAGGGAGGCAGGGGGATGGAATGGGTGAGAAGCACACAGGTAATTCATGTTCTACTTCCTACACTGAGTGTGAGTTCATCTCTGTTTATTACATTATTAAAAGAAACCAGCCAAAGACTAGTTGAAAGAGGGACACGCATGGACCAAAGATGAGATTCTGTCATGAACCAAAGATTATAACTAATCAAATTCTGGACACAGACAGAAAAAGGGAATAGCTGAAAGTCTAACCATGATGCTGTTGATGGTGAGAGAACTCGCTCCATGAGGCATCCAGACTTAAACTAAAGCGGTTTGGGTCAAGATGTGTGGGCTGCATGGCTGGCAGGTGGCATGCTTGCCAGTTCAGTTTGTTACTTCTGAAATCAAGGTCAAATCAAGGTCATGTAGAATGGGAAACAAACTTTTTTTTTTTTTTTGTTCCATGAAGGAAGGAAATGATGAGACACTGAACCAGAGAGCAGCAGGCACCACCAGCCACGGCAGGCCTGGTCAGATTTGTACCTGATGTCCCCACTCACCTTTCGTTTTGCAGCGAAAGAACCGGGTGTGTTTCTGAGCACATCCACCCACTTGACTGTGCGCATGCGGTCATCCCAATCAGGGACCTGGTCTGCAGGGAGCTGAAACATGATCCTGGAGAGCTTGCACTTGACCCCCATCTTCTTCAGATTGATGGGCACTTCGGACTTCATGGTCACTACTACGTCCTTAGCACACCCAGGGTGAAGGTGGCCGATCTGCGGAAGAGCCCGATATTAGTATTTTTGGGAATCTGAGCTTGAGGACTTTTTATACCTGATGGTGACGTTCCAGAGAAGGGGTAGAGCCAAAAATCTTGGCAAAAAATGCATCATTCACACCTGTATGTGTAGATTGTCTTAAATATCTACAAGAGATTCTTAGATAGAAATATGATAGTAAAAGCAGCTAATATTTATTAAACTGTTCCTTGCCTCAGGCACTGTTCTAAACCTTTACACAGTTCTAATCCATTCAACAACACTGTGAGATGTACAGCTATTACTCCTATTTTACAGGCAAGGAAACTTGTAACGGGCTCGTGGCCATACCATGAATATTGGAAGAGCTGGATTCAGACCCAGACAATATGGCTCCAGGTACCACATTCTTAACTACCTGTGCTTCTTCATCAATATGACCTATATGAATTATAGACCAATGTACACAGTACATTAGCAGTTCTCAGAATGTGGTCTGGTGACCCTTGGGATCCCCAAGACCCTTTCAGGAGTTCACAAGGTCAGATCTACTTTCATCCATCATAATACTAAGATGTTATTTGACTTTTTTATTCTTATTTTCTCATGAGTACACAATGGAGCTTTACAGAGATTACATGACATATGATATTGAAACAGATCAAATGGAGAAGCAAATAGTAGAATCTAGCTATCTTCTATTAAGCCAGATATTAAAGACATTTATAAAACTGCAGAATAATGCCACTCTTCTTACTCATTTTTTATTTTGAAAAATATAGCTATTTTCATTAAAATATGATATTTATATTAACATTAAAGGGTTTATTATTTAAAAATGAATAAATACATGTTTTTAGATATTCTCAGTTTTAATTTCTTAAAAAAAAATTTTTTTAAGTTTATTCATTTTTGAGAGAGACAGAGCATGAGCAGGAGAGGGGCAGAGAGAGACAGGTAGACACAGAATCCGAAGCAGGCTCCAGGCTCTGAGGTGTCAGCACAGAGCCCGATGCGAGGCTCGAACTTACGAACCAAGAAATCATGACCCGAGCCGAAGTCAGACGCTCGATCGACTGAGCCACCCAGGCGCCCCCTCTCAGTTTTAATTTCTAATGTGGTAAATGTCAATAGACATAAGTCACATAAAAAACAGCTTTTTGGGGTTCCTTAATAATGTTTAATAAGGTAAAGAAGTCCTAAAACCAGAAGGCTGAGATTCCCTGAAGTATACCAGATAAATGGGAAATCTAGTTTGGTTTAAGGCATAAAATAATTTATGATTTATCATATACAAACACACACGTGTATATATATATATATATATATATATATATATATATATATATATATAATAGTCCTATCATGTTTCTGACAGATAAAAATATCTCTCCTTCCTCTGGAAAGTGAAGGGTGAATAAAACTTAGTATTCCCCAGGCCACAAATGTGTGTGTGTGTGTGTGTGTGTGTGTGTGTGTGTGTGGTGAGGGGTATATGCATGTGTGTGTGTGGGGGGGTGGGTGTATATAAATGGACTGTCTGAAGCTTATCTCTGTCTACTTTAACTGACACTTTACATCCCTCTAGGAAGCAAAACTTCCTGATGGCACTCAAAGATTTAAAGGTGACAAAGTAAGGTCCCCAACTTTCCTTGCTCTATCCCCCTAAAGATCTATGCTTGAATAGCCTTGGTGACTGAAACTGGGCAGAAGGCAGTGGATATATCTGGGTATATGAATTGTCCTGGGAACTCAGCAGCAAACTGTCTATGAAAAGCATCAGGTAGCCAGAGGCTAGGATCTGCTACCACATTGTCTTAGGCCTTGTGTGACTTTGAGCCTTGGCCAGCAATTCATAAAATGTGTGCTGTGAGATGCTGAAAGGGATTCCAGGTAAAATAAAGTTAACTAGATTTTAGTATGCTGAGTGAGAAACAGAAAGATGTAATTTGCAAATGTGCTATATCTCAGTTGTCCACAGAACCCACTACCCCCATCTTAGCTTTCAGTGAGCCACTTTGGCAGGCCTAATGCTCTAACGAACATATACCTTCGGAGTCACAGGTCTACAATCTGTGATAGGAAGACCCTAGCCCCTATCCCTATCCACTCTGGGACCTATTTCATCCATAGAGACTTGCATGGAATTCCTCAACTTCAGCCTAGCGACAGTCTCATCAGACCTCGTTCTCTGTTCTTAGACCAGAGGGGACACGGACTGTGTCCTCTGGTACCTGGTCTGAGTAACGGATGGTTCCTGGGCTGTTTCTCAGCTTGAGAGCCATCCATCTCATCCCACACGTTCATGAAGATAGACTGACAGTCAAATTGGGTTTGGCTCACACTTAAGGGAGTCCAGAAAACAGCAGTTGGCTTTCACTTACCTGTGGGGAAAAGCAAACTGTAGCTAAAAGGGGCCATTCAAACCGGATGACATTCGCTTGGCTGTGATTAGTCACTGTGAAGCTCACGTTATAGCTGTTTCCGATGTGGCAGTCCCCAAACTGGATGTGGTCCACCAGAGCAGCTATGGACAGAAACAGAAGGTCTGTGAGTCTTCCCTAGCCTCCCCGGGGCTCGCTTTCCTGAGGAGGCAACACTTGAAAGACATGGTGCTTTACCCTCATGCATTCCACCCCCACCGCAGATGATTATCCTGGAAAAGTTGGAGTCACATAGCATAAACTTTCCCTCCTTGGGAAATCTATTAGTCCATCTACCTGTCCGTCTGTCCACCTGTCCGTCCATCCATCCATCCATCCATCATCCACCCACCCACCCACCCACCTTGGCTCTCACCTTCAAGAGAAAATATAGGTCCCCAACTCCATTTATTTGCTGAAACAATACTATTAAGGGTTAAAATAGGATATAATATAAAAGCCCTTGTTAAACTTGAACCATAGATAAATGATGAGTAATTTTTAGTATCGCTATGTCCCATACAATATTTTCAGACACACAAATAAAAAAATTACTCGTTTATCTGAAATTAAAATTTAAGAGGGACTCCTATATTCTGATTTTCTAAATGTGGTAACCCTATCATAATTATGAAATCTGATTTCTGAGCCAGGGTTCGCTGCTGGCTCCTGCTTGACCCCTGACAAGAGAGATGTCACCTCGTAGCCACACAGAGGGGTGGAACACCACATAAAGAGGAGTACTGATTTTAAGCCATGTTGTAGAGACTGTCCAATGCTACATTCCAGGATTATAATCAAGCTCCTAGAAAAACTATGAGCATGTGTTTATAACTCACTTCATACCAACTAGCCACACAATTAGGTTGCCTAACAAATGCATTTTGATAATAATGATGAAATAAATTTTCTCCTACCCCAAAGAATATAGTCAGCCAAAAGAAGCTGCAGTGCTTGACAGACAGTGGGGAAGCATGTCTGAGCTTTAGTGTATACAATGTATACAGAAGTCACCTAGGGATCTCGCTATAATGCAGATTCTGCTTCAGTAGGCCTGAAATGCTGGGGTGGTGTCTGCTTCTAACAAGCTCCCAGGTGCTGCTGATGCTGTTGGTTCTCAGAAAGCGCACTGAGTAGTGAGGCTACTGAGAATGAGGTTCTAGACGTGGCACAAATCTACACCTTCTTTAATTATACAAGCCCATGACTTCTCTTGGAATATCTGGGATACATGGGTCCCATGAAGCAGACCACGTCAATAGGAGCCAGCTGAGAGATATGAACAGGGACAACTACAGAGAGATATGTGCTCACATAGCTAATCTGGAATTTGAATTTTGAATTTCACTTTTCAGCTAAACTGGAATTAGCTAAAACTATAAGTCCCTGAGACTCTTGTACTACTCTTTGGAACTGCAGGGCTCAGCACAGTGCCTGGTACATGCATGCTGATGCTCAGTAAATATTCCTCGAGGGAACACGTGACTGAAGGCATTGTCTGAGCCAGGAATGAAGGAACATACAGTAACAAGGAGAAGATGCTTTCCTAAATCCCCAGGAAGCTGGCTGGCCTGTTATTTAAGCCATGGTGACTGGGTGGCTCAGTTTGGCTTGGGTCATGACCTCACAGTTTGTGTGTTTGAGCCTTGCATTGGGTTTGCGGCTGTCAGCACAGAGCCCGCTTCAGATCTTCTGTTCCCCTTTCTCTCTGTCTCTACCCTGCTCACACCCTCATGCTCAAAAATAAATAAAACAATTTAAAAAATTAAAACAAAAATAAAATAAAATAAAATAACCTGAGCCAACAGTTGTTAATAGCTCATGGCTGTTTTTTTCACCTGTTATCAAGTCTTCCATAGTATTTTCCTCAATGACCTCAGAGATCTCTGGGGCTTCATGGCTGCTGGAAACCAGCAGCCCATGGATGTTGCCCAAGGTGATGTCATCCTCATAACCCTCTCCCACCATGTGGATGTTCGTCTCCTCATACTGATTGTTGATCACTGACAAGTGGATGATGCCTGTCATTCTCCCAACACTTTGGGACTGGAAAATGACATCAAATCCAGCTGTGTCTCCAGGAAGAACCACCAGGGAGGCCGTGTGAGCTTTCTTTGCTGCCAAGATGAGAGAGAGACATGAAATTTAGAACCAGTTTAAAGGAAGAGGTAACCATAAAGATCCGGACTCAAGAGAGGGCAGCTCTAGTGTGGGAATGAGCCTTACCTGCAGAGGCTATTTATGAGGAGACTGGGCCTCCTACTCTGGCTGGATCCTCATCAGTTTCCTAACAAAACAGCTTCTGAAACCCATTGCCCTCTAGAAGCTATACTCCCCCTACCTACCTTTTGCATGTGGTTTGTTTTCCTCTGTGATGTAGATGTAGGAGGTGGTAGGCCACCCTTTCAGAGAGAAGACTCCTAGTTGGTCCCTCAGGTCAACATGCAGCTGGCAGAAGGAAAACAAGGTTGAGTGGTAAGCTTACAGGCTGCTCATGGGTTTTGAGTCTGGACTGAGATACTGTACTGTTTGGGAAGGCACACTAGTCATTGTGCCCAGTGGTCATGTTTTTGAGTTTCTTATTAAAAGGGAGATAAAATAAGTATTAGACCTGGGGAGGAAAAATGAAAGTTTAGTTCAGCCCTTACTGTCCAAGTAAGGAACTGGAGGTCCAGAGAATATAGGTGACTTTCCAGATTACCCAGCTAAGTAGTATCAAAATGGGGTTGCCGAGGCCTCTGCTATTGACAGAGGCGGCTGTAAAATATATACTAGACTAGTAAAATGGAAATGAATACTTGTCATTCTGTGAAGGCTTACATGAATGTGAGTTCCTAAAAATCAGTATCTCCCAGGAACTAATGCATTAGTTACCTGATAGTGTCATATTGAGCAGCCTACCAAGATAAGAAGAAAACCAAAGTGGGCTTCTGATTTACTTGGAGAAAACAGATGTTTTCTAGACCAGTGGAAGCAGTATACCTGCTAAAGCCATGTAACTGCTAAAGATAAAGACATATATCTGATTTTGTGTATAAGAGATCAGTATACAGTTTTAGAAGATAGTAATGCTGGTACCATCATAAACACAATTGAACAATATAAGAAACGAGGCAAAAAGAAGAAAGAAATAGTGACACTACATAGGAAGCTTCTAAGGTAAAAAAATAATTTTATGTGTAGATGTAATCTTAGTAAGAAACTATATGGAGGAGTTATATGGGAAAAAATTGACATAAAAAAGATCTAGGTAAATGGATGGGAATTCTAAATGTTGTTCTTGGCAAAGAGCCTAAATACTCTATAAGTAGAAATTCTTTCTGAATAATTCATAGGATTCCCAATTGGATTTTTTGAGGAATATTATAAAATGATGTCTAAAGTGCATCTCAGAGACTAGATTTGTAAAATTTGTTAATAAAACTTAGAAAAATGGGGAGTGGGTGAGCAGGAATTTATTGACCTAGATGCTAGAACATTTTATAAAGCCACAATAACGGAAACAATGCAGGGTGATGGTAAACTAGGTAATGTGGACTCAAAACAACAACAAATAAGACAACAACATCAAGAACAATAAATTTTTTAAAGCATCACAGAGCTGAGAAGATAATGAGGAATAACCACACCAAGATCTGGGAGAGCATGGGAATCCAGACAGGACAGCCTAAATTTATGGACTGTTTTTGACCTGGACTCAGTCGGGAAGAGGTATGTGGGAGAATGAGCTGTGCTTTTGATGGCCTGTTGGTACTAAGAGGACAAAAGTCTTGTGAAAGGTGGGGTGTTTTCTTTGCAGTAGAAAATCTCAAGCCCTAAAACCAGCTTTAGGTGATGTCCAGTTTCTAGGGTCCCAATGTACCTGGCAGAAGCAAATGAAAATTGTCTTTGAAGAAAAATAACAGCATCCTTAGTCTTATTAGGTCTAAATAACTTTTCAAGTATAATACTCAACACATGATTGAAGATAACCAGGCACACGAGGGGAAAGGACAACATGGGCAAAAATGAGCAGGACTAACAGATATCAGAAACAGACCCACAGAGACTTCAGATTTTGGAATTATCAGGTACAGATGGCAAAATGGTTGTGATCACTATGTTCAAGAAATAAAGCTGAGTCTGCCAATTTCAGCACAAAACTAGAAGTCTTAAGAACTGATTATGCATATTTGAAAAGCAGCCTAAATAGAAATTCTAGAACTGAAAGATATAATAACTTAAGAACTTAGTGGAAGGTTTACTAGTGAATTAGACATAGCTAAAGGCAAAGTTAAAGAAATTATCCCAAGAAATTATGGAGAAGGGAGTGCAGAGAAAAATGGATGGAAAGTAAAGATCACATTAAAAATGAAGAAGAAATGGGGGCGCCTCGGTGGCTCAGCCAGTTAAGCGTTCGACTTTGGCTCAGGTCATGATCTCACTGTTCATGAGTTCAAGCACTGCATCAGGCTCTATGCTGACAGCTCAGAGCCTGGAGCCTGCTTTGGATTCTGTGTCTTCCTCTCTCTCTGTCCTTTCCCCACTCATACTGTCTCTCTCTGCCTCTCAAAAAATGAATAGATGCTAAAAAAATCTTCAAAAAATGAAGAGGAAATGGAGATTTCTCAACACAAAGTGAGAGAATTCACCACACCAGCAGACCTGCGGGGGTATTTCTTCATCAGGTAGCAAAGGATTTCAGATGGAAGGTTGCATATGTAGGAGTGAACAGCAATAAAAAAGATAACTATGTGGATAAATCTAAATAAGCCTTAACTGTATAAACAACAAAACCCAACAATATTAGTCATAACATCTTGTAGGGTTTAAAGTATAGAGGGAATCCAAAGCCTCCCAGAAGTTGTCCCTACTCCATCCTTCTATTTTTATGTTCCACTGTTTGTCTACTATCCCCTGTGTTCTCAAGAAGCTGGGGGCTGACTAGTTCCTGTTTATATATGACACTTTTTTTCCCCTTCTGTTCCTTTGTCTTTCCAGTCTTCTTTCTCCAGCTGGGATGCACTCACTGTCATACCCCTTCCTGAAACCTAGTTATCCTGCAATGCCCAGCTTGCATGTCATTTTATAGTGAAAATTTCCTTGATTCCCCTAGATGGGAGAAGATCATTTTTGAAAGTCTTATGGTTCTTTGGATGACACTTACACAGTTTATCACTTTTTGTTTGTAAAATAGAGACATAAATTTAATTGCTGAACCAAAGTCCCTTCAGATGTTGAAACTCTCACCCCTAATGAGGTTTCTTTAGTTTCTTCCTTATTAAAAATGCAATGTTCATTACAGAAAAAAAGTGAAGAGTAAGGAAGATACCAAGAACACCATAATCCTCCTACTCAGCTTAGGGTATATCACTGCACACTGCTTCACACGGTAACTATGAGTGTGCTATCTAATCTGCTTTCCTACACTCCTGGAGGGCAGACACCACAGCTGACTGGGCTCTGCATGTCCCATGTCTTACACAGGCTAACATATGAGGAACATCAAAGAAGTCCTCATAGATCAGGGATGGCAGAGTCCTCAACATCAGAAGTCTTTCTTCTGAATCATTCTTTTCCCTTTCCATCCCATACTTCACCTCCAATGGTACCTGGGCAGGGATGGTGCCATTGTTCTTGAGGATGAGAGGCAGCTTCTCTGACTGACCAAGCAGAAGCCTCTTAAAGAGGAGCAAGGGGTTTCCATTTTGGTTGTAGAGAACTGGTCGCACTACCGTCACCCGCGGGAGGTTCCCTTCCCCGACGATATCAAACACAAGGCTTCGGCTCTTGGTCAGATTGCTGCAGGGAACAGCAAGATGGAGGCCTGTCAGCCTGGCATGCCAGGAAGGACATTCCACAGAGGGTGTGGCCTGCAGCCCTGGTGTAAGAGAGGGAGCTGGGGAGCTGGTACCTAGGCAAGCCATCCAAGGTAGCCTCGAAGATACACTGGTAGGTCTGCATGGTCTGCGGGGTAAAGGTCACCGTGGCAAAGGCATGTGAGCGGCTGGCAACACACATCTTATTGGGTTCCACATCAAAAATGTCAACGATTCGGGCAATGAGCTGGGGAGGGGGAGCAGGGATCAGTGTGTTAGCTACTTTGCATCAAATAAGACTTACTTCTTATCTCTACTGCCCTTGCTGTAAAATCTTCCTCATCTAAACTCTGTGGTAGACATGCTCCATCCATTTCGTACATAGTCATGTCCCTGGAAGGAACAGCCTAGATACTCTGGGACCCACTCCTGAGCAATAACTAGCTGGACTTGGCTAGACCTATGATATTTGACTCAAACAGGTGAATTAAACCATATCTCAGATAGTGCCCCCCCCTCCCCTGCCACCTTTTTCTTTCCCTCTCTCTCAAACAAGTTAAGATGCCCAAAGGTCATTGGTGGTTGCTGATGTGGAGCTGAACTGGAAGCCAGACTAGAGAATAGAACAATGGAGACACCATGAGTGAGTGGCACATGGCCATTGAAAGATAGAGCTTCTGCTGGTCTTCTAAAAGTTGCATTACAGGTGACAATTCCAGTTCCATAGAGCTCTGGCTACAGGGTGTGCTCTGACCTTTGTCTGAGGTCTCTGATTTATTGAAGCAAACCTTGCTTGTTTGGGCCATCCTGGGTTGGTTTCTGCTCCTTGCAACTCAAAGAGCTTTAGCTAGAACAACCTCCCACAGCACTTGATCTGTCTGCATCTTGTGGCTGTGTTTTGCGAAGACTGTAGGGACCCCTGGCAAGGCCTCAAAAGGATTTTTGCATTTTTAATGATGGCAAATGGGATTCAAAACTATTTCCTCTTATTTTTAAGCTGAGGGCACGAAGGCTTCTTTGCTCTTTTCAAGGGATATTATGCAAATTAGGGAAGAGGAGAATATGTATGCAAATCCCCTGTTAAAAACCTATCATTTAGAAATAAGGCTTGCTCACTTTTTATGTTTTTAGTGTGGAATAGAAAGAAAGCTGTCCCTTCGTGTCCAAAAAAAGGTCAGAGAGTAATGACTGGATATCGTCAGGGCCTGAGAGAAGTCATAAAAGGGATGAGATAGCCTTTCAAACCCTAACCTTCTGTGGTGACAGTCTCCTGAGACAGCACACACTCTTCTCAGCTCTAGACTAGGCCAACCCTTGAGTTATCTCCCCGCCACCATCACCCATGTGAACAATGCCAGCTCTGGGGCACAAGGACCACCTGGGCCAAAATTTCACCTTTGGGCAGAAAACTAAAGGAGCTGAGGTGAGACCAAACAGTATTTGCAGCACATCTGATCGTCTATTGACTAAGCTTCTCTCGTATCCTTAATTTGCTGCTCTATTGTGAGGAAAAAGGACCTCAGTATGGTCTAACTCGGAGAGGAAAGGAGTTTCAAACCTACAGGCCCTGAGATAGGCATTTATTATTTACCTTATATGTGGATGAAGCTTGGCTCTAAACCCAGCCCTGTATCCCTAGGCTTCATTTTTCTAACTATAAAATGAGTATAATAATACAAAGTCTGGTTATACAAACTTTCTGCGAGGATGAAATGAGGCAATAAATGTAAATAATTTAACAAAGTGTCTAGAATGCAGCAGGGGTTAACAATTGTTCATCACTTCACCTTACCCTTACACCCTGACATCCCCCTAATCCTCCTTACCAGACAAATGTGCAACCCAAGGCAGCCTCCCTGAGCTGGCACTCATCTTTGGCTCTCCCCACAATGCTTGATCTATTATAGGTATAGGTGGCTGTTTGATGGATGAGAGAGTTACTCATTGGTGTGCACCATTTTAAAACCCAGAGGAGACATCCACTGAGAGAAATGTATGGCTCTTGGCTTAGGGGAAACTGCCCAGTTACCTCATATGATTTCCAGCAGGGACTGAGAGGCAGATAATCCCCACTCATGTCTAGAGGCTCTAGAGTAGGGTTTCCAAGAGCTCTTTCCATAGCTTCCTGCCAGCTTCAGTGGGCCAGGGCCATTTGGGGCTGCTTACCTTGTTGGAGATGGGCTTAACTACAATGTTCACATCACAGGCGATCTTTCCCACATTGCTGATCTTGAACCGAGCCTTGGCCTGATGACCCACCAGGACGTTGCAGAAAATGAACTTGTTCTCATCCTCCACAAACAGCCCCCCACTCTCTATGGTCTGTAGGACATTGAGCAGGCTAGCGCTGTTACAAATCTTGTGCTCCTCAAATATCAAGGCACTGTTGTCAGTCACGAAGGCTGGGGAGTGGAGGGAAGAATGAGAGACGAGCCCTGATAGCCTGGTTCCTGCTTTCTGTAGTTGCTAATTTGAAGATTTGATTCCGATGGAGGACAATCATAAGAGGAGAGGTAGGGGAATTCACACAAGAGGGTGGGAGTGATGGCACAAATTCTATCTTCTCTTCTTTTTTTGTATTGCTCTTGCTGGTTATCAGACCCCAACCATATTTTCCTCCCAGTAGTAAGGAGAGGTTAGTTCTAGGATCCGGGGTGGACTTAGGAAAGAAGGGGGCATTTGGCCTATGTTGGTGTGAGGCTGCAGGGAGTCTACAGCAAAACAAGAGGAGTTCTCTCTGTGCTTTACCCGAATCTTGCTGAGTTAAAGTGATAATATGCACAGTCACTGAACATTGTTCTCTGTGTGTATGTTGCCCATGGGGAATGGCCAGGCCATGAGTGGGATTCGGTGTTCCTTGGTCCTGTGCCATATCTCATTACACCACGATTCCCAGATAATACTGTTCATATGAGAATCCTGGACCAAACTCAGGAAGACTAGGAGTTTAAAGCTGCACACCTTCTGTGCATGCCTTATAAATCTTTAAGGAAAAATATGGCTGAAGACACCAGAGGAAGTTCTAAGGACCCAGAGGAAGCAGTTCAGCTATATCTGCTAAACATTTGAATGGTTGGTGGAGGGCAAGGTCTTTTAAGGGAGTGCTATCCAATCTGAGTGCCCAGTACCTGGTAGACAGGCTTCTGCCAACAGGCTGTAAGGAATGCCGCCAGGCTGATCTCTTGGGTCTCGGTCAGATATATCGATAGCTATGAATTCCTCACATCTTCCCACAGGGTCAGCCACGCAATCGACAGTGATAACCTGGGTTCCTCCGGAAGGGATGGAGCCGAACCCAGGGTAGATGGTGAACATGCCGTGGGTGAAGCGAGCCTGCAGGAAAGGTTGAGGGGTGAGAGGGGTGGGGTGACAGAGTCTGAGCCCTTCTACCAGCATTGTGAGACGGTGTCAAGAGGGACCAGTTGGTTCTCTCCCCACAGGCTTTCTCTGAACCCTAGCTTTCTTCTGGAGGCAGGGAAGGCCTGGGGAATCTTCAGGGATGGGTTCTCTCAGTGCTTCTTTCTGTGCACATTCCTTCTGACCAATCATGGCTGAGTGGGAGCCTAAGGGAACAGACGTATTCCACATTGCATAACTCTTACCCAGAGCGGAATCTGCTGGCAGAGGGGTATAGACAGAGCACTGGCTAAGGATGTAGACTTTTGAGTCAGACAGTCATGAGTTTGAATCCCACCCCTGCTATAATCTAACTATTTGACCTTGGACAAGTGACTTCTCTGAGTCTCAGTTTATCCATGAAGAGGGGCTAAAGCCCCTACCTTGAATCATTGGCGGCATCAATGAAAAAAAAAATGTGCGTGAAGTACTTAACATAGCATCTGGCACAGAATTAGTGCTCAAAAAAATGGGATATTACCACGTACTCCTCTGGTTCTCCCCCCTACCCAGCTTTCTTGAGATGTAAATGACATATAACATTGTATAAGTTTAAGGTGTACAATGAGATGATTTGATACTGATATATACTGCAAAATGATTACCACAATGTTAGTTAATGCAACCATCAGCTCACATAATTGCCATTTTTTTGTGTGTGAGGAGAATGTTTAAGATCTAGTCTCTTAACAACTTCCACATGTATAATACATTACTGTTAACTAGAGTCACCAAGTGCATATTAGATTCCCAGAACTTACACATCTTATAAACTGGAAGTTTGCACCCTTTGACCAACATCTCCCCATTTCCTCCACCACTCCCAACCCCTTGTGACCACATAGGGCTAAGGATAAAACAGGATAATCTCCCCATTTCAAGGTTCTTAATGTAATCATATCAACAAAGTTGATCATCTATCATCAGGGAAATGCAAAAAAAAATCACAATGAGATATCACCTCACGCCTGTTAGAATGGCCATTATCAAAATTAGTATTGTGCACTATAGTGGGAATATAAATTAGTGAGAAGGAGAAGCTTTGGATAGTAAGAATACGGTTGAGTGTTGTCACAAAGGATCAAGGTCAGAGTGAGGGCACAGAAGAGCTGAAATGGATGGACGTGAGTTAGATGTAAGAAAGGGAAGTGGTGGTCAAAGAAAGGAATCTTAGAAGTCAAGAGTTCAGAAGCATCTCAGTTTCTTTTGGTATGAGATTCAGGGTGTGACCTCGAGAGCGAGTTGCGAAGGTGGGAGAGAGGACAAGATCATTGGAACTGAAAGGTAGGGTCGTGGAGGGAGGCCTCTCACTAAAGGCAAAGAAGATACAGTAGGAGAAGAAGGCAAAACAAACAAAAAAACCCAAAAGACAAAAAACAATCCCAAACATATACATATATATTAGAAGGGATGAGAGTTATAGAAACATATGTAGAAAAAATATTATGTATGTTAATTAAATAAAAGGCTTCTGTTGAAGAGGAAAATACTTGAGAAGACATGAAAACCAGCATGTAGAAAATTCAATCCAAATGTAATCAATAATTACCAGTGTCCACCTAGCACAGAATACCTACTTTTTCTTATTTTTGCCTTCAATGCACAAGTGGTGGCTGGAGCTGCAGCAGCCATCTTGGAACCATGAAGAAAAGTCAAGAGAATTTCAAACACCAAAGAGCCTCTAACAACACAAGCAACTGTCTACCTTACCTAAACATATTCTATTTAGACCACTAATGTTGGATTTTCTGTTACTTGCAGCTAAACAGCATCCTACATGAGTAAGTCTTTCTCCTCTATGAAGCCTTCAGTGACTTTTAACACCTACCAGGAACAGTAGAACTTTCTTTATTCATCTTTCTGGAGCTTCACCCTCCATACACACCTCAATTATAGAATTTACCATGTTGCTGGTCAACTGCTTAGTCACCCTCCTTCCTTTATAAGTGTCTAAAATATTTCCTCTACATCCATTTAGAACCATATTAGACAGTGTTATAAATTTTGTCTTAATTGATAAACATTATTTAGAAAACTCAAGAGGATAGGGAAGTATATTGAATTTACACACATAATCGCCTGCCATATTTTTACTTCCTTCTTGATGTTCCATAATTCTTTCATTTATTATTTATTTTGTGTTTAAAGAAATTCCTCCAGTCATTCTTTTAGGAGAGACCTGCTAAAAACAAATTATTTTACTTTTCCTTCATTTGAGAAAGCTTTAATTTTCCATTCATTTCTGAGGCATATGTTTGCTGGATATAAGATTCTGGCTTCACAATTATTTGCTTCCTGTGCTTGCAAAATGTTTTGCCACTTTCTTCTGGCCCCTATGATTTTTGATAAGAAAATCTGCTGTCGTTTAAATAGTTTCCCCCTATATGTAAGGTGTCATTCCTCTTTCACTGCTTTCAAGATTAAAAAAAAAAAGAAAACTTATTTTTAAGTAATCTCTACACCCAACGTGGAGCTCAAACTCACAACCCCAAGATCAAGAGTTGCATGCTCTATCAACTGAGCCAGCCAGGAGTCCCTGCTTTCCAGATTCTCTTGTCTTTAGTTTTTAGAAGTTTGACTATGATGTGTGTTGGTATGGATTTATTTAGGTTTGTCCTATTTGGGATTTTCCCAGATACTTGAATCTACAGGCTTACATCTTCTGCTAAATTTGGGAAGTTTCAGTCATCATATCTTTGAGTACCTTTTCATCCCAACCCTACTTCTTATCTCCTTCTGGAACTCTGATGAAAAGGATATTAGATTTTTTGTTATAATTCCACAAGTCCCTCAGGGTCTGTTCATTTTTTTTATTCATTAGACTCAAATAGGCTTTCAAAAGACTCAAAACAGAGTTTATTTTCTCTCTTGTTTAGACTGGGCAGAAAAATGGCCTCTCAAAGATGTCCACATCCTAATCCCTGGAACCTGTATATATATTACCTTACATGGGGGAAAACTCTGTTGATGATTAAGAACCTTGAGATGGGGAGAGTATCCTGTATTACCTTGGGACCAATGTAATCACAAGGGCCCTGAGATATGGAAGAAGTAGGTCTAACAGAGTTAGAAGGGGATGTGACTATGGAAGAGGCTGGAATCATGTGATGTGAGAAAGACTTGATCCATTATGGCTAGTTTTGAAGATGGAGGGAGAAAGTTATTAACCAAGAAAGGCAGGTGCCCTCTAGAAGCTGGAAAAGGTGAGGAAATGGATTCTCTTCCAAAATCTCCAGAAAAGAATACACCTTTGCAAACACCTTGATGTTAGCCCAGTGAGTCCTGTGTCAAGCTTCTGAAGTATACAGATAGTGTAAGGTAAAATTTGCATTGTCTTAAACCACTAAGTTTGAAGTAGTTTGTTTTGAGAGCAATAGCAAAGAGATATAATACAAAGAATTTCTATTGTTATGCCTTCAAGTTCACTGGGTCTTTCCTCTGTCCCCTCCATTCTATTGTTGAACCCACCAAATGAGTTTTAACTTCTGGTTATTTTTTCAGTTCCAAAGTTTCCATTAGGTTCCTTATGTCTTCTCTTCCTTTGCTAAGACTTAACCATGTTTTCATTTGTTCCAAGCATGTTTAGAGTTGCTCTTTGAAGCATTTTTATGTTGGCTGCTTTAACACCTTTGTCAGATAATTTTAACAGTCATTTCAGTGTTGGCATCTATTAGTTTGAGATCTTCCTAGTTTTTGATATGATGAGTGATTTTCAGTTGAAACCTGGGGAATTTTGGCTATCTGAGACTCTGGATCTTACTTAAATCTTCTGTTTGAGCTGGCATTCTCTGACACCACTCTTTCAGGGGAAGTGGGGCACTGGCTCATTACTGCCAGGTGGGGGTGGGGGTACAGATCTCTGACTCAGACTTCTCATAACTGCCAGAGAGGGGTGGCAATTCCCATTTCCCACTGGTCGTAGACAGATACCTCCTTGGTGGAGAGGGGTAGGAGTACCTTGCTACTGTTCTGCTGATGCTTTCGGGTAGGGAGGTCCATTGTGGGGCAGGGAGGGATGTATCATTACCACTGGGTTGGGGTGGAACAAGGCTCCCTAAGTGGTGTCTTTACAATAAAAGGTAGAGGTGGTAGGGGGTAATGAAAACTCTACCTCCCCACTGGACATTCTCAAACACAACTCTGGAAGAGGTTTGGGACATCTTATGACAGCCTGAATAAGGTATAATTCTAGGCTCCCCACTGGATTTTGCTAGCAGGGGTCAGATATGGCCACAGATTTTTCTGTTGTTTGACTATAATAGGTCTTTTTATTTTTTTAAATTAGGCTTCATGACCAGCATGGGGCCCAACACAGGGCTTGAACTCATGACTCTGAGATCAAGACCTGAGCTGAGATCAAGAGTCGGATGCTTAACCAACTAAGCCACCCAGGTGCTTCTGTAATAGAAAAGTTCTTATGAAAGTTTTCTGTGTTGCTGGGCTGCTCTTTTCCTGGCCCTTTGGCTAGTGGGAGCAGGCTTTTGTTGGAGCTTTTTTTGGTTTGTGTCTGTTGATGTTTCTGGGTTGCTGGCTCCTTTTGCACCCAGTTTTAGATATATGAAGTAAAAAGAAAACTCAGGGAACTCACCATTGTGATGCTTGTTAGGTCCCAAGGATCCTAGGTAGTCTGATTTTTTCTCCTCACCTTTTGGTCTCCTATGTTAGTTTTGTATACAATGTGCAGGGTTTTTAGTTGTACTTAGTTGGGCAGAATAAAGAAAAGTATGTTTATTTCATCTTATTAGAGAAGTCTTAAAATCTGCTTTTATTTAAGTCTGTCCACATGGGTTTCTGTTTTTTTTTATTAACAAATGATTCTTGAATAAAATATACATGAAAAGCTGAAACTTAATTTTAAGGCAATAAGGAGCCAATGAGGGTTTTAAAACAAGAGAGGATATCCAAATTAAAAGTCAACACCTTGCCGTAAAATGAAAGTAATATTTCAATATAACTAGAATTCCTGCCACCGTGGGTTCATTCAAATCCCTCTAGCCTAGGGGGGTATTTGTTGCAAGAACTAGTCAGGAGAAAACTAGTTGGGAGGCAGGCTTACGGGGCTTCTGTGACAAGGAAAAGGGTGCTCACCTGGTTTGTGATGTTTATTTCTTTCTGAACAGTATCAGAGAGCTTGGTTGCTTTGGAAGGGCCAGTCTTGTAGAAGCTTTCCCGCGATCTTGCATGTCTAACATGGCTGGTTCTGATTAAAGAAGCAGGAGTACACCCTCAGGTTGGGGTGGTGACATTCAGTACCACTTGTCTGCTAATTGTAAGGTCGCTTGTCCTAAGAATGAAGGAGGCAGCCAAGGGAGCATCTGGGCAGGGGGGGGGGGGGGGAGGGGGGGGTCAGCCTATTTATCATTAACCAACCTCACTGAATAATTATAAGAAAACTATATAGTAATTATACTTATTAACTATGATTCACAAGGACATGAACATTACTGCAAGAAAATAATAATTTTTAAATGTTTACTTGACTTCACTAGGAAGCAGTGTGTGAAAATTATTTACGGAAAATCATTTGTGGAAAAATCTTTTACTTGATCTTACTTAAAAAAAAAGAAATGTCAAATAGACTTAAATTCTGTCCCTTTTCTTCATATTTATAGTCATGGTGCTTTTAAAGTGAATTTATGCAATAGCTCAAATACAGGATTCTGGCTGCTGTTCACTTCTTTTGAAGCTAGTTTACCCATTAATTAGCTTGTCTAGATGCCAGTTAACCTACAATGTCAAATGTATTTGAGGTACAATCTTAGACTTTCGAGAGCTTTATATAATTTGAGCATTCACTTGCATAATGGCCAAAACAACAAAAGTTCAACCCCCTTTGAGTGTTTTGCGTTAAATTTGTACACACTTAAATGAAAAACAATTAAAATTAAAAACACTGTATGTTAACTAACTTGAATTTAAATAAAAAACAATTTAAAGAAAAATACAATTACATCATAATATCTGTCAAAGGTATTGAATTATTGTAAGATAAATGATAAAAAAATTAAGCTGAAATTAAATTTGGAAGAAAGAAAGTTTAAATAGCTTAACCCCAAATTTCTTAATACATTCAAGCTTAGCCAAAATGGAAAAACATATCTACAAAAATACAAAACAATTACAAACAGTGGATGTCTGATTTAAAACAATTACTTGTAAAGTCAATTTTAAATTAATTAATTAGGGGGTCAATTAATTAGTCAGGACAAAGTGCCTCAAAAATTGGTAAAACTATGCTTAATTTGCCAAAAAAGATGATCATCAAATAAAAGACAAAAGCACTCAGAAAGGTAAATTGTTTTAGTGAATTGGTTAAGAGCTGCCTTTTGAAGAATACAGACTTTCGCCGTTGGAACAGCTATTAAGTTAGCTCTTGTTATACCGGGTCTTCATGTGGAGAAGGTAAAAACAGTCCCAGGAGACTGAATGCCGCAGCACGCGTCTCTAGTCTACATTTCCAGGGTACCTTCTGCCATCCCCCACACGAAGCACAGCTATGATGTATTTTGATTTAGCTTGCGGTTATAATAGTCCCCCGACATCTTACAATAAAGAGGACACTGACTTACTGGGAGTCTTGTAGCACACACGAGAAGCACGAGGACAACAGACACAACCCCAAGGAGAAGACTTCACATCTGTTCAATTAAATTTACCTTAGATCTGACAGCAGTTAGAAAGCATATGAATCTGGAATCTGAGATGTGGGTTTAGAACTGAGATCTACTGGTGATTTCTTGCATAATCTTGGATGAGCCATTTCTAAATCTTAGTGACCTCAGCTCCACAAAAGGGGATTGGGTGAATTTAATGTCTTATTTATTTTTGAGGGAGACAGAGTGTGGGTGGGGGAGGGGCAGAAAGGGAGGGAGACACAGAATCTGAAGCAGGCTCCTGGTTCTGAGCTGTCAGCACAGAGACCTACAAACCATGCGATCATGACCTGAGCAGAAGTCAGATGCTTAACCGACTGAGCCACCCAGGCGCCCCGGGGATTGGGTGAATTTAGATGAAATATATGAAAGCTCTTTGTAAAATATAGTGTACTAATTAACCAGGGAATGGCATGAGTTAAGTGAATACTCATCTTACATTTTCTTTTGGTGAATGGGGCTCTCCCCCATCAGCCTATAAAGGGCGTATCTGAAGTCAGTAACACCTTGATTTTCTATGGTGAAGGTGGTGCTTCTCCGAGTGCCACAGATCAAAGCTCCAAAGTTGATGATGGAGGAGGGGCTGATGTTGTATTTGGAGAACACTGCATTCACAGAAAACTTAATTGGGATGCTGGCAATGATTTCACCCCCTTCTGTGATGTTGGGCTCAATAATCTAGAAGGGAGGAAGAAGTGGGAAGATGTTAGCCATTATGCTCCAGAATTCCCATGACTACCTACTCCATTCTCTACTTTCATCATTGAAAGCCAATCTCATTTTTTTTTCATTCTCTTTTTATTATTGCAACAACAATGTTAGCGAAAACGTACCAGCCATGGACCAACAGGGACCGACTTTACCTACTCCTTCACTTCCCTGCTCTTGTTTTGCATTTGATGACTGAACTCAGCTCCTTTGGTGCTCCTCAAAGATCAGGGGCTACATTTCCTGTCTGGCACTCTAGATTCCTGATGACTTTGCACACCTCCCACCTGACCTGCTCTTGCCTGCTAGCTAGGGACCAATCCCTAGAGCATGTATTAGATCACGTACTCTTCTTTCCAAAATGAGTCCCACAGTCCTGCCACCGAGTGAATCCTCCCTTTGAGCTGTTGTACCTGACAGCGCAGAATTGGCTGGTACTCAATCTTCACTTCCTTTTTTGCACGAAATGACACCTGGACATTTGTGGGCTTTTCCATTGTGGTCAGTGAGCCCTTTTTGGGTAGGACTGAGATCATGGAATTTACATTGGTTGCCAAAATCCCTAAGGAGTCCACAGAAAAGCTGAAAGATAAGAATAAAGGTCAGTTTAAGTCATTATGGGGAACCCATGATACTAGAGAGGAGATAGACTGTTGAGTGCCTGCCATGTCCCTGGCCCTGCTTAAGCATGGTGTCTAGAAGTGCCCACTGTGCTGTGTATGTTCTGACCACCCCTCCACAGCCAGGATAGATGAGGCCAGAGATTGGTGCATGAGGCCAAGACAGCCATCTGTAGCCTGAGGTCAAGAGGTGCCTTTGCAGAATATCTTTGCCCAACAGAGACGCTTGATGCTAGATAAGGATCAACTAAATGAATTCATCTCTCTGTCTCTCTGTCGCTCTTCCTCCCCTCTCTGTGACTGTATGCAGCACATACAGAGGGAACAGTGATGCAGAAGCCAGGGGATCTAAGGAAGGAGAGAAAGCAGGGGTAGAAGCCATTTAACAGGGACACTTGGAAAGGGAGGCAATGGCCCAATGGGGGTGAGGTGCGAAGCCACAGAGAGCAGCTGGCTCATGAGAATGGCAGAGGGACTGGAGCAGAAGCAAGGAACTTAAGCTGAGGCAGGACACCTGGAGTTGTCATGGGGACCTCAACATCACCCCCATGCTCCAGGAGGCCTGGTGGCTCTACTGCTGCACACCTGGTACCTGAGTTTCCTCCCTTCTCCGCACAGCCTTCCGGTGAATTTTGATCACCTGTTCCATCCTGAAGGTGACCGTTCCACGTAACCTCAAAGAGCAGAGCTAACGCCCCAATGATAACCTACAACAAAACTCACCAACAGGCAAGACTCCATTCAGCGCTAATTCCAAGGGGACAGTGGCTTTCTTTTAGCTTTTATCTATATTTACATTTCAATTTATGAGTCTAGTAATGGTAGCCCTGAGGAAGGACCTCTCTCACATCACTGTTCTGTCAGCTGAAATGAAACTATCATGAATACACTGGATTCCTTCTAAGTCCGTGAGGGGGAAGTCCCTTTATCAACTGCAGTTTTTCTAGGGGGCAGGATAATTGTCCAGAGAATAGATTGTAGACTGGCCACAGGTGCTGGCACTGCCCCCAAGGTTTGTGTGACCCTCTGCCTGAGTGACCTTCTCCCTTCCCCAACCCAGTACCACCCTTTCCTCTCTGAGAAATGTCAGATTCAGTGTTTCTTTTTTTTATTTTTTTATTTTTATTTTTTATTTTTGAGAGAGAGACAGAGTGCAAGCAGGCAGGGACAGAGAAAGAGACACACGCAGAATCTGAAGCAGGCTCCAGGCTCTGTGCTGTCAGCACAGAGCCCGATGGGGGGCTCAAACCCATGAACCCATGAGATCATAACCTGAGTTGCAGTCTGAGGCTTAACCGGTGAAGCCACCAAGGTGCCCCTTGTGTTTCATTTTTAAAATTATTTATTTATTTATTTTTAAAAATTTGAATCCAAGTTAGTGTCATAATGATTTCAGGAACAGAATTTAGTGATTCATTACCTACGTATAACACCCAGTGCTCATCCCAAGTGTCCTCCTTAATGCCCCTGGCTCATTTAGCCCATCCCCCTGCCCAACCCTGCTCTAGCCACCCTCAGTTCTTTGTATTTAAGAATCTCTTATGGCTTTTCTCCCTCTCTGTTCTTATATTAGTTTTGCTTCCTCAAGAAAGAGCACAAGCTGGAGCTCTATTCTACCAGGCCACCATTTGGATTCCAGAACACAGTGGTTCTTAAAATTAAAAAAGAAAACTGGAAAAATCCCTTTCTTCACATGCAGTCTTAGGTGGAATGCTGCCTTATGAGACAGATAGGAGCCAGCTGAGGTCCCTATCCCCAGTCTCTCCCTCCACCCCCAGGACCTCCCCTCACCTTCACCCAACCTCTCCCTCTGAGTCTCCCTCCCACCCCTGGACCCCTGTGGCTCTGGGTGCATTCAGAGGACCCTGAAGGACCCCTGTAAAGCCACAGAGTTGAGAGCCTCTGCTCTCAGGAGCTGAAATCCCATTCGTTTGAAGCCTGAGTGAGGCTCAAAGCAGAGATGGTTTTTATGATTTCCCCAGTCAAGGTTTTTTTTGTATCTCCCAGACCGTGAGTGGATGGGGATGACCATGTGACCGATGGTTTTCAGGTTACCTGAACATGATCTCATATTTCCCACGGTTCTTCAGCTGCAGGGGCTGCTTCACCTCTTCCATGACCTTCACAATCCCGAAATCGAGGCCTCCTTCAGCTCCTGCAGAAGCCAAGGGCCAGGGTGGGGAGGATGAGTGGATGGCACAGGGGTGAGAAGCAGGGGAACTCCCTATTGAAGTTCACGTGGAAAATTCACGGCGACAAGTTCAGAGGATTTGTTTTCTGAAAACACTGTGGCTAAAAATACCTCGAGCAATTGAGTCTCAGCCAATAAACAATAGACACTGCTCTTGAGCCCAGTTCAAGTTGGGTGGCTCCCCCTGGTTTCCATCTTAGGACCACTGTCCTTCCTTTCATGCTTTCCACTAGCTAAAACTTCTGCTATTAAAATTTTTTTTTTTTGCATCAAGTGTATAATATACATACTTAGAATATTACATATAAATTTGTATTGTTTTACTTAGCATTGCATCATAAGCATGTCTCCACATAATTGAAAACCTCATAAATGTGATCTTGATGGTTATATGTATACCATGATAGGCTGTTCTATAACTTAAAATATTATTTCTATAATAATAATATTCCATTCTTAATAGACATTTAGGTTATTTCCAATCTTCCATTATTACAAATAATGCCGCAATAAATATCTTTGTACATAAGACTAATGACATGTGGGTGCGCATGTGGCTCTTGTGTTCTACGCATCCTGCTGAGAAGGAGACCAGTCAGAAAAGGGAGAAATAATGGAGAACTGCATGCTAAAAGGGAGGGATCTAACCCGGTGTTAGGGCAGTAGAATGGGCAGAATGATGCCCTGTGCCCCCGGAAGTTGTCCATGTCCTAATCCCCGGAATCTGTGAATATGCTAATTTACATGTCAAAGGAGAATTATGGATGGAATTAAGGTTGCTAATCATCTGACTTTAAAAAATAGAAAGGTTGTCCTGGATTCTCTGGGTGGGCCCAATGTAATCACAAGGACCCTTAAAGGAGACAGAAGTGGGAGAACTAGAGAGATGGTGGCGTGAGAAGGACCTGGCCCAACATTGCTGGCTCTGAAGATAGAGGAAAAGGACCATGCCCCAAGGGATGCAGACAGCTCCTAGAAGCTGGAAAAGGCAAGGAAATGGATTCTCCCTCAGAGCTTCCAGAAATGAGTGCAGCTCTGCCAACACCTTGATGTTAGCCCAGGTAGATCTGCTTTGGACTTCAGAACCACAGCACTGTAAACTGATAAATTTGTGTCGTTTTAAGCCACAATGTTTCTGGTAATTTGTTACAGCAGTGATAGAAAACTGTTGAAATTTTTAATTTAGGTTAGGTTTTAATTTAGGTTAACACAGGTTGGAAGAAGACAGGCACTTACTCTAAGATGACTGTTCAGAAAAAAGCTCTGCAAACTTTCTACTAATGGCCACCCCTCGTCATCTCCCATTAGAGAAATTAAGATTCGTAGTAATGTTGCTAACATTATTCGGGGATTTGCATTACAATTGACTGAAATTCCACCCCCTCCCCAACATCCACTAGTCTTCCTCTACATAAGAAATATACTAAGCGATGAATCACGGGAAACTGCCCCCAAAACCAAGAGTACACTGTATACACTGTATGTTAGCCGACTTGACAATAAATTATACTTAAAAAATACTTAATTTGAAAATAAAAAGAAACATACTGTACTATCAGAGGAAGACAAATACCATATGATTTCACTCATGTGGAATTTTAGAAACAAAACAGATGAATATATGGGAAGGGGGTGGGAAGAGAAGAGAGGGAAACAACCCACAAGAGAATGTTAATGATAGAGAACAAACCAAGAGTTGATGGAGGGAAGTGAGTGGGGGATGGGCTAGATGGATGATGGGTACTAAGGAGAGTACTTGTCGGGATGAGCACTGTGCATTGTATGTGTATGTAAGTGATAAATTACTGAATTCTACTCCTGAAACCAATATTGTACACTGTATATTGGTTAACTAAAATTTAAATTAAAAAAAAAAACAAACAAGAAATATACTGCACTGAAAGATGTGACTTCCAAACACCCATTCCTTGAAGGGGTCAACAGACCTTTGGGAAAGGTGATGTCCAAGGCAACGTCGTAAGACTCTGCGAAGACCATGATGTTTTCAATCTGAACAACACCAACAAGATTGTCTGCATCTAAAACCTGTTGGGGTAAGAGAAATTCTTGAGTAAAAGCAAGATCCACAGGATGCTTGGAGCTTGAACTATGTACCATGCAGTGGGAATGATGGAGAAGGAGGCATGGTGTAGAATATTTATAAGATGTATTTAGCTTTGGACTTCAGCGAGCATTTGGTATGATTAGTATACTCATAACATCCTCTGGGAAGTACCAGTGTAGACAATAAATATAAGAATGTGAAAAAGGACCTGTATTTTTCATCTTGTCCACTTATGGGTTTTAAATATTTGCATGATTGCCACTACATTATTGAAGTTGGGGTTGTGAGTATACACTGCAGAAAAGTGCTCTTTGGAATATTTATTTATTTATTTATTAGAGAGAGAGAGAGAGAGAACAGGGGAGAAGGGCAGAGGGACAGGGAGAGAGAGAATCTTAAGCAGGCTCCATGCCCAGCACAGAGCCCCAAGACTGGTGTTTAAAACATTGACCTGGGTGGTGCAGCCAGTTAAGCGTCTGACTCTTGATCTCAGCTCAGATCATTGTATCTCATGGTTCATGAGTTCGAGCCCCATATTGGGTTGTATACTGATGGTGCAGAGCCTGTTTGAGATTCTCTCTCCTTCTCTCTGCCCCTCCCCTGCCTGTGCTCTCTCTCTCTCTCTTTCTCTCTCTCTCAAAATAAAAAATAAACTTAAAAAATGCCGACTTTCATTGTCTGATATTCATACACTATAATTGTTGATTAAATGAATCTATCAGTATCTGTGTTCAGCTATCTTAAGGACTGTCATAGGTATGTGATAATAGAGATTAGAACCAGTGAGTGGACCCCAAAGTAGCAACAGGATTAACTCATGTAAATTACAGTTGGAAATATGAACTCAACCCAAGGAAGAATTAATAGTCAGACCTGTTCCAAGGAAAATCAGGCTGCTTTGAGTATTGGTAAGTTTTCTATTCCTACAAGTATTCAAAGAGAAGCTTGGATAATCCCTTGATTATCCTTGATTGTTGCGGAATTGATTCAAGCATCAAAAGTCAGTGGCATTCATTCATTCGTTAGTTCATTTTACAGATTCTACTGAGTACCTTCTCCGTAAGGCCTGTGCTAGACACTGGGGGCATGATGGGGTAGTGGAATGAATGGTGGCCATGTATTAACCCCTGGAACCCAGGAAGGTGACTTTATTTGGAAAAAGTCTTTGCAGATGTAATTGAGTTAAAGATCCTGAGGTGAGATCTTCCTGGATTATCTGGGTGGGCCCTATACCTAATGACAAATGTCCTTATAAGAGACAGAAGAAGAGGAAATGCAGATAGAAAAGGCCATGTGAAGACGGAGGCAGAGTTAGAGAGAGATGCAGCCACAAGCCCAGGAACACCTGGAGCCACCAGAAGCTGGACGAAGCAAGGAAGGATTCTTCCCCCAGAGTCTTCAGAGGGAGTATGACCCTGCAGACTCCTTGATTTCAGACTTCTGGCTTCCAGAACTGTGAGAGAATAGATGTGTGTTGTTTTAAGCCACTTAGTTTGTGGGCATTTGTTTACGTCAGCCCTTGGAAATGAATACAGATGATGAGCAAGTCAGGCAAGATCTTGCCCTGATGGAGTTCACATAAGAAAGTAGAGAAAGAAACAGGATATCTGAAAGGGGGAGATGCTCTGAAGGATAGAAGACAGGGCGAGTGATCGCACATAACAGGAGATTACCTTGATGCGGTGACTAGGGGAACCCAGTTGGAGCAGTGCTGTTTAGCGGACCTCAAGGAGCCTGGGGGTGACATTCTTGGCAGGGTTGCTGCAAGGCCAAAGGCCTGAGGCAGGAAAAAGCCAAGAGACCACATGATGGAGCCTATGAGTGAGAGCGAGGTTGGATACTGAGGCAGGCAGGGACTGAGAAGCAGGGGACCCTGAGCTCTATCCTCACTACAGCTAGAGCCAGCAGAGTGCTGCTGGAAGGAGAGGGGCCTGACCTGACTGACCCAGATGGGGAATGGGCCTCTGCCAAAGTCCAGGCGAGAGATGCTATAGACAGCCTGGGCGAGGGTGGAAGCAGCAGTGAGGGCAGAGGAGCGGGCAGGTGGGAGGTATCCTGGGAGACAGAACTAGCAAGACTTGGAGGAGGACGGGGCCGGACACAGGCTGTCATGGAAAGGAGGGAATCAAAGATAGTTCCTAGGTGTCTGTTGGGAGCACCTGGGCGAAAGGTGATGTTTATGGAGACAGGGATCTAAGCAGTGACTGGGTTTGGGAGTGTGAAATCAGGAATCTCATGCTTACAAAGGGACAGTAACACCATCAGTCAGTCACTCACTCTGCATTGAATGAGTGCTCTGTTCTTGGCACCAGGAAATCAGCCACGAGTGAGACTGCCTTGATGGAGCTTACAACTGTGTGCAGAATGAGACACCGTGGGTTGATGGTTGTCAAATGGGGATCAGTTGGGAGCACGTAAGAGGGAAACCTGGCTGTGGTTGTGTGTGGGTATGTGTATGTGTGTCTATCAGGGAACCCAATATGTACACATTTGATGACCAAGTCTGAAGATATGTGAAGCCTCACCTCCAACCGGATCACCCTCTTGATGTTGACAGGCTTGGAGGGCAGGAAGTGCACCTGAAGGCTGTACTCAGCCTTGGGGGGGATGGTCCCCTGCATGGTGGACACAGTGAAGTCATCGCCCAGGTGCTCCAGGCTGGTGACCCGCCAGGCCACGGGCAGGGGTGTGACGTTGCGGAGAAGAACTACCTTGGATTCTTTTCTGCAGGGACCAAAAGAAATTTTGTCAGTTTCAAATGATTCTGATTTATTATGGCGGGTCAGAAAAAGCACTTCTGGTTATTTCAATCATTGCTTAGTTCACTAACCAGTGTTTATCAGGTAATGGGACCTGGTGTTAACAATCAAGGAATGTAGGATACATAACATAACAATATTCTCTTCTAGTAGCCCCAGAAGTAAACATTCTATTTAGAATAATATGAAGCCAGTGAATGAATATGTTAAGTTCCAGTTTTGGTCTAGTATTCTCTCTTTATGCTCCAATTTCTAGACCAAGGATTCCTAACCTTTTAGGGTAATGGACTGCTTAGAGAACCTGGAAAAAAGTGAGACCTTCTTCTGAGAAAACTGCAAATATGCACACACTTTGGCAATTGATATTGGGAATGGGGGTGCTTCCTGAACCCCACTGAAGTCAAGTTAATTTGTGAACTGAATAGCATTATTAACCATTTTGGCTTGCACAGGACTAGAAGTTTCCCAGGATGCAGACTTTCAGTGCTAAAACTAGAAAAGTCCTGAGAAAATCGGGATGAGTTGGTTGCCCTAGAACTAAATGTTCTTTAAATTCCATTGCAGTCCTCGTATCATCCAGAATTCTGACCTGTGCAGCAAGAGCCGATCAAAATGCAATTGCCTGGGTTCCAGCTCTAGTTCTGGGCGGACCCCTTGGCAGCTTAATTTGAAGACCGCTGGCTCTGGGTTCTCCTTGATGCAGCAGACAATGCAGTCGTCAAAGACACCAACTGCAGTAGGGTAGGCCCATATGTTCAGCATCTAAAGGAAGAGTCAAAACAAAATACATTTATGCCGAGAACACCAAGGTGTCAAATTTCCCAAGAAAGACTTGCCCTGGTGGACTTGTTTCCAGGTGACTGTACCTGCTTCTCATTGGGTTTCAGAATCATGTTGATGGGCTCCAGGAAGTAGGTGTTTGCTTTGACATCATTCTGAAAGCAGAAGAACACCTCTGCAACCATTGGCGAATTGTTCAGGATTGTCAATGTTTCCATGTTGCCTGGGAACAAGGATGATTTGTACCTGTAAATGAACAAGAATTAGGGATGTGGCGGGGGGCAGGGGGCGCCTGGGTGGCTAAGTCGGTTAAGTGTCCGACCCATGATTTTGGCTCAGGTCACCATCTCACCGTTCATGAGTTCAAGCTCATGCATGCTGAAAGCACAGATCCTGCTTATGATTCTGTCTCCCCCTCTCTCTGCCGCTCCCCTACTTGCTTTCTCTCTCTCTCTCTCTCTCAAAATAAATAAACATTAAAAAAAAAAGAATTAGGGATGTGGATGTGAGCACTGACTGAGAGTTCAGGTGGAAAAGGAGATTGTGGGGTGTACAAAGGGTAGTATGGTTCACTGAGGCAGTAGCGTGGCAGCTAAGAACACAAGCTGTGCACTTGTGGAGACTCGTGGCTATGACCTGACCCCTCTCCCTGCAAGCCTTGGTCTCCTCATCTCTAAGAGGGGAAGATAATATTTGTTAGGATTTCTATGACTATTAAATGCAGTGGCAGCTATCATGGCAAAGAATTCTAACAGAACCAGGCAGCTCTATCCTTCCCAGGGCTTATCTTCCCAGGAGGCATGAACCTTTGAGTAACTTATTATTTCACATCTGTCTTAGAGATGACCTCCTTTACCTCCTTCTCCTAGACCTGTACAAGATGTTACTGTTGTGACGTGCATTCATTTGGTGTGGTTCGTATAAGGCTGTTTCTGTTCCTTCGTGACTCTCCACAGAGTTGAGAACTGTTGGCATTAGAAGCTGCTCAATTAATGGCACTGAACAGAAAAGGAATCACAGAAGGTACAAGGCATGCCAATGAAGATGCTCATCATCAGAGGTCAGAGCACAGGTCAGGAAAACAGAGTCACCATACTCTTCACTGCTGCCCAGAAACAGTCTGAAAAGCTTTTTGGATAGACAGTGATAAAGGAAGGAAGGAGAGCAAATGGCAGAGACCAAGTCAGGGTCATAGAGACAGAATTTTCTCAGTGTCAACACCAAAGCGGGGGTGACCTTCATATCTAACTGGTCACCGCCACCATCCAGCACTGTGCTAAGTCTCATGTGTATTATCCAGTTCAATTTCACAAATCTGTGGGTGGGTGCTATTATTTCCCCATTTTGCAGATGAGAACATTGAGGCTCAGCAAGATTTAAGAAAATAAATAAATAATAACAGATTGTACTGGGCCTTGTTTCTGGGCCACTGTAATCCTCTCCTTCTGGACCAGCGCTGTCTGGCCCCAAATTCTGGTTGATTCCACCGCTGTCAGAACACATGCCTCTCTGAATGGCCATAATTTCCCTGACTTCTGACCTTGGCTGCTTTGTACATCATGTCCATCAACCTGACCCCCCTCCATCTCTCTCTGAAACCCTTCTATTGGGCCTTGAAGTTCCACTCCGTTGTCAGCCAACCCTCCTCATCTGGGCTTTCTGGTCCAGCCTCTTAGGAAATAAACTCCGGGTATTAAGGGACTGGAGAACAAAGAGGGCTCGTTAGTTGCACCAAGTCAGTGAGAACACAAACATTCTCTACTTATCACAGTCAATGCTAGACGGAATTAAGACGTGGCTAGAACTGGGTCCACTTTTGGTCTTAACCTCCCTGCCTACACAATGGGAAGTTTGTATGTGACCGAACAAACTGGTCTCACTAGAAATGTATGGCCATCACCCTCACCTGGGGCACCCAATCTTGCTTGACAACTTTAATCTGTTTCTCGTATTCTACCTCCCCAGCTTTCCACAAAGACTCTTTAATCTGCTATACATTTTCTCAACAGTTTTATCTTCCCTCCACTTCCCTCCCTGTTAGGGATGACCTTGAAAATGTGTCACGGAGAAAATAGATGGTTGCATGGGAACCTTCTCACTGTTTCGACCAAATCTGCACCTGAAGCCATCTGCCTTCCTCTCTCCTAGTAGGAGGTGGTGGCCCCTCTTCCTGGCAAGAACAGCATCTCTGTATCCCATTGTGTAGTCTCAGGGAGCTGTACCACTGATGGCCCTTACTTCCTCTCAAAACTCTGACCTCTTCCTCCCTGTGTCCTCTTGGCATCCCGACATCATGAGAACAACAGTGTGTGAGCAGTGTTCCCTGGACTCCATGTCTCCCTCTCATCCTTGACTGCCTCTCTTTCTTCACAGTCAAGCTTTCCAAAGAACTATCTTCACGCTCCATCTCCTTCCTTTTACCAGCCACTGACTCCTCAACTCACTCTGCTTGGGTTTCATCCTCAGAAATCCCTAAGAGGACCCTTGCTAAGGCCCCTATGGTCTCCATGTTGTTGAGTCCCACGGATGTCCTTTGAGAACAAAAACCACAGAGCTTATTCCTTGCTTTCTGTGGCTACTAGCTATACTTCCTAAGCATCTCAAACAACATATCGCAAAGTGAACTCTTGATCCTACCCTGTCTCCAACAAAACTGGTCCTCCTCCGGGATTTTCCATCTGGGAAGATGGTGTCCGCATTCATCTGGGTGCTTAGTAGGAACTCGGGGCACAAGAACCCAGTTCTCCTGATTTGTGGCTCAGGGCTAACAGGGGCAGCCTCATAACAACTACATCCACATGGCAATCCTGCTTTGCACTATTATTCATGAGTGCAACTTGGAGTCTGAAATCTGTTTTGAAATAACGGAACACTTACTTATCTCTTGATTTTCCACAAAGCAGTGGCCCGAAGCAAAACTTCTCCATGTTCATAATATACTTCTTAAAGATGACCTCATTTGTCTTTATGTCTGTCTTCTGCTCAGGAAATACCACTCTGAACACAGAGGAAGAAGAGAGGAAGAGAGGCTTTCTGAGTGGAAGTTCGATGCCTCCACTTGATGTTTACATGAACCCGATATTCCCTGTTCAGCAAAGGGTTCAGGTGTCTGGAGACAGAATGATTCTTAATTTGAGGACCTGAGTTGAGCCTTTGTTCCTGTTCCCTCCCTCCCACCACCCCTGGGATGAGAGAATGGTTTGAACTTGAGAAAAAAGATTCCCAGTGGAGTCTTCAATAATGAGGGGCTGATGATAGAGCTGAGCTAGATTTCCTGTTCTAGGGTGCCCGGCTACAAAAACAACCCCTATGGAAAACTAGTTCTGGACATTAGCTAGCTTCTGAGTTCCTTGTCCAGTGTGGCCTCCTGGTGAGAATTGCAAAAAACGTCTTTCTGGTGGACAAGCTATAAAAGGCCTCTTCCCCTAGAGGGGTTGTGTCACTAGCTTGCTCAGCCAGGTGACTTTATGTTGTGCATAAGGGGCGCAGTGGTGTTTGGTAGCTCAGAATAAAAGTCCGCTTGTGGACTTTCACACATTTAGTGATATTACAGGAGAAAAAGTCCGATGGTACATACCGAATCTGCTTAAATTAGCTCAGTAGTTAAATAAGCCAACTAACTCACCAGAGGAGGACATTTTGCAGGCCTGACATCTACTGACGTGCTCCATAGCTCAGTTTCATGGCATATGACATTCCTGCGGCTTTGTAAGTGTCTAAAACACTGATGCCCAGTACAGCTGGCAAACCCCGGGCCCACATTGGTAGGGAGAGCTACCTTGCTCAAAGTGCCATGTGGGAAAATGAAAGTGTTTCTGTCAACTCTCTCTTTCAAAGTACGACGGGCTTACTTTGGGTCTTGGCAGATGTACGGGTAACTGCACACGCCTCGGCAGTAAAGCTGGTACTGGCGGTGAGTCCCAAGGATCTCAAAGTTAAATGTCTGGTCGAAGTTCCCAAGGTCGTCAGAAGAGAAGTGTATTCGTAAGGTCACCTCACCGTTGGCTGGCACGATCCACCGGAAGTGGTTCAGCCTGCCAACGACCATGGGCTTTTAAAGAGAGAAGGCTTCCTCTGGGGCAGGAGCAGGCAGGACAGCTGCCTGGGAGGTGTCCCCACCTGCCAGGGTTGGGCACAATCACGCAGAGGGTCCCGCGGGCAGGACGGCCCTTCTCCCCTCGGGCGCTGTGTCAGCCACACCCTCTATTTGGGCTTCAAAACTACCCCCACCCCCGGGTGGTCCAGAGGCCCACCTGGTAAACTTCTCCTGAGACAACTGCCCAGAGAAGCTGTTCTGCTCCGTGTCTGACAGGGGGGCAATGGCTCCAGACACTGCCCCAGAAAAGACCTTCCTGCTGAAGGCCATGCGACGTTTGTCCTTCTGAGTGTCTCGGACCTGATCTGCCTTTTCTTTCAGTTTCTGTCTGCTCCCCTTGGAGGAGGTGGTCTGCTCCTCCTGCGCCTTGATTAAGAACAAGCACGAGGTCTTAAATACTCATCTGCATACACATGAACAGAGACAACTACAACATGCCTGCTGTCTGGGATGGCCGCGCTGTAGGTCCAGGATGCTGGTGGCTGCCTAGAGCAGGGGAGGGCCCAGCCAACTATCCTAGCAGAGAAGAGGAGTAGGCTGGAGAGGAGTCCAGAGCTTTTCCTGGCATCCCATTCCCCGAGGAGGAGGCCAAAGCCTAGAGAAAGCTTGAAGCTGCAGGGGATATGCTCCCATATGCATTTTGTTGTGTTTTCTTAGTACCTTTCACTCTACACCCCTCATCTCCTCCCAATCACATTGATTTTGGGACAGACCAGATCCGTGTTCTGATAGAATATTCCAAACTCTGAAATTTCCTGACTATTCTTAGAGGGTCATTTCACTTACTCCTTTATTCCCTGTATTTTTTGTAAGACAAAAATTAGGCTTCAAAGCTTGATTTGATTCATAGAGGATGTGGTATATATCACACTCCATCACAATGAGGGACAAAATGCCATGTCGACCCATGATTACAGACGCAGTGTGTTCACGTGGCTGGAGTGGTGCCCGCCAGACGTGGCCACGGTAAAGTGGGCTTTTCCTTTTGCAGCTGGCTGGTCACCTGTGGGATGATGCTCTGGGCTCGCGGTGCGCATCTTGTTCCCCAACAAAGTACTGCTTTTTGTTTTGTATAAGTTGGTGCTCCTCAATTAATACTTTTCTGGGGATAACAGAATAGTGTTTTTCTTTCTTTTTTAAAAAAAGTTTATTTTTGAGAGAGAGAAAGAGAGCATGTGTGCAAGAGCTGGGGAGGAGCCGAGGGAGGCGGGGAACGGAGGGTCAGAAGTAGGCTCTGCATTGACAGCAGAGAGCTCAATGCGGGCCTCAAACTCATGATCCGTGAGATCATGACCTGAGCCGAAGTTGGACGCTTAACCGACTGAGCCCCCTAGGCGCCCTGTGTTTTTCTAATTCTACTCTTCTTTTTATAGTTTTAGTTGCCATTCTTCCAGAATGAAGAACTTTCTTCTGCTAATTGGGGATGAACTAGAGTTCCTCCTAAAATGGTAAGTTAAAGAATGCTTAATCTTTTTCTGTTTGTGGCTCATTTTAAGGAAAGAGTTTGGTGTCATAGTCACCTCTGATGTTGGCAATTTTTTAATCTTTTTTATTTGGATTCTGTTCTAGAAAGGCCTGCCTATGCATGCTGCTGATCTCAGATGATGATTTCTTTTTTTTCTAAATGTTTATTTTTGAGAGAAAGAGAAAGAGAGAGAGAGAGAGAGAGAGAGAGAGAGGAGGGGGCAGAGAGACAGGGACAGAGGATCCAAAGCTGGCTCCTCACCGACAGCAGCAAGCCAGATATGGGGCTTGAACTCACGAACTGTGAGATTATGACCTGAAGTCGGATGCTCAACTGACTGAGCCATCCAGGTGTCCCTCAGATGACAGTTTCTTACTTGTAAATAGCAGTTTGAGGCAGTCTCTTCACCTAACTGAGCCTTAGGCAGAGCCTATAAGTGATTTTATTTATTTATTAAAATGTTATTTACTTATTTATTTATTTTTTTTTGAGAGAGAGACAGAGCATGAGCTGGGAAGGGGCAGAGAGAGAGGGAGACACAGAATCTGAAGCAGGCTCCAGGCTCTGAGCTGTCAGCACAGAGCCTGATGTGGGGCTTAATCTCATGAACCGTGAGATCATGACCTGGGTGGAAGTCGGATGCTCAACTGACTGAGCACCCCCCACCCCGCCAGGCAGCCCCAGGTGATTTTATTATTCTTGCTGGGGTGTATGTTTTGTAGGAGGCTGTGTGGAGAGATTCAAATTTGGGGCCACCACACTCCTCTGGGAATAAAAAGCCCATCTATAGTTCTTAATTATATATACCTTCTGCATATTATTGGTCAAATCTATTTTTCCTTTGTGATTTATTCTATTAATTACATGTCTATTTTCTTTTACTTTTATATGATTTCATTTGGATTGCTTATATTTTGAATTTTTTAAAGGCTCATTGATTTATTTTGAGAGACAGAGAGAGAGAGTAGGGGAGGGGCAGAGAGAGAGAAAGAAAGAGAGAGAATCCCAAGCAGGCTCCATGCTGTCAGCATGAAGCTCGATGCTAGGTTCAAACTCACAGTGAGATAATGACCTGAGCTGAAATCAAGGGTCGGATGCTCAACCAAATGAGCTGAGGTGCCCTCAGATTGCTTATATTTTTAACCCAGCTGGAATTAATTTTACCACCTTGTGTCAATAAAGAGATAAAAAGTGAGTTTACCAAAATATCTAATCTTCCCTTGATAAATTCTTTGGTAATCTGTCCTTTTTCTAGTGCTGTGTCTTCCCTTAATTCGTGTCTGTTGATTCTTGTATTCTCATGCCCTGTGTGAACTACCTTAGCTTCCCAATACATTCTAATATCTTTTTTCTAAAAGAGCTGGTCTTGCTTAATTGTTTCTCACACATAAGCTTCAGAGCAATTCAACAAGTTCCCTAGACCATCCCACGAGGGCTGGAAAGGGTGGAAGATGAGAATGAGCCATTTTGAGAGAGGCTCATGCGGGGTCCCCAGGCAGGATCCCTGATGAGTCAAAGGCAAACACATCAGCGAGCATGACAGCCAACGCTGTACTCAATTTTTGACCATGTGGAAAGTGGCCTCTGTCTGCCCATCTGAATTCCCGCCAAGGTCAGGAGGGCAAGCAGCTGGCTTGCTCCTTACCTTTGCAGAGCTCACAGTGCTTGAAAGCTCTGGTTCTGCTTCCCCTTCTCTTTTCTCCTCCTGGAGGGAGAGCTCTTCAGGTGGTGGGATCACAAACACAAAATGCTTCAGGATTTCTGTTGTGGCCGGAGGCAGCCGCTTCAGGGGGTGGGAGATGATTGAGAATAAGGCCGGAGGTGGGATGGGTGGGCCAGAGGAACCCAGACCCAAGATGTCCAGGATCTAAAGGGAAAGCCCATGGTTAATTTCCTATGCACAGGGTAGGGTTCCCCCAGCTCCTCCCCGAGCAAGCACAGGGTGGTTCAGACCCTCCTGTCTTTTCCTCACCATTCTTGGGAGATGCCCCTGCTATGCGCATGTGTCAGGGGAGGGGTGTGAAAGACCTATGGCACAGCCCTGTAGGTTTTTCTAGATCCCCAAACCCCTAGACCAGGCTGGGGCACTTGCTGTGGCTGCACGCTCCCTGTACCTCTCTCATCATGGCCCTTGTCACCCTACCGTGTCTGTCTCTGCAGCTGGATGTTACATAAACTCCACTGGGACAAGAACCAGGACACTATAGCACAGGGCCCAGCACATAGTAGGCACTCAAAACTATGTTTTAGAGACTAGCTCTTAAGGCTCTGATGTCTATAGTACAGAGTTGTTCCATCTGTTTTCAGATCCCGTGTTAATTGTTCTTTCACCTTTAAATGTTCTTTCCTTCTAATGCTGAAAGATAGGGTCAGAGCAGGTCAAATATGGCAAAGAAAAAAAAAAAAGCCAAGGTTCTGGGAATGGGGTAAATGATGGGAAGGAAGAGAGAAGTCAAAAAGAAACCAAAGAGAACATTCATTCCTACAGCATTCTCCCCTTCTGCTCTCATATATACTGAAGGAGCATCTTCCAGAGCAGATGCCTTTAAAATTTAGCAGCAACTTCCTTCTCAGCATGGAGCCCCTCAGAATAAGCATGCTATCTCTAGATTTGTCATCATCACAATGGTGTTACAGCCCACCAGAGCACCCGTTCTGTGGACCAAATGGGCTATTAGGCCAAGCAGGCAACAGTCTTCATGGAATCCTGGGCTTCTAACCTGCAGGGCAGGTGGCTAAAGACCTAATGCTTAGCTAGCGTTAACTCCCAGGGTTTGAATGTCTGCGAGGGAAAGGAATGAACAGTTTGTACCAACTGTTGAATTAATAGAGCCAGGGTTAAAGAACTTTATAACCAACAGTCTAACCTGTGGCTTGGAGTGTGGAGAGAAAACAAAAAGGCAAGCAGATCATCTTGGCTATAGTACTGGAGCACAAAGCAAGATGAGAAGATGTCCTTTTCTCCAAAAACACAATTCTAGGGGAAAAATGGCCATGATGCCTTATCTAAGGCTGAGTGGAGGCGGAACTGTAAAACGAGTGGTGTTGTGTCCTCCAACGGTCTTCTGCCCTTTGGCCCGCCTGGCCTGCTGCTGTGGGGCCAAACCACACCCTAATGTGCCCCCTTGCGGAATTACCCGTGTCCTCCCATTAGCCCTTACCTGCCATACTTTCCTCCCAGGCTCTGTTCTCTCCTTGTTAAGGTTGTGTCTAATTTCTTATAGACGAAACCAGAGATCAGCAAACTGTGTCCCCCTGGTCAAGTCTGGCCTGCTACCTGCTTTTGTAAATGAAGTTGTATTGGAACAAAATCATTGATTTATATGTTGGTGGTGGTTGTGACAGAGACTAGATGACCCGCAGCCTAAATTATTTGCTTTCTGGTGCTTTACAGAAGTTCTTCCTCAGACAAAAGCCTATAGTAACTGTCTCCTTCAAACCATTACCCAAGAGGCTTCTGGATATGCAATATTTTCTAGGGCCAAAAGGCTATCTGATAAACAGTATGATTTCTGTCACTATAAGAACTTGTGGGAACAAGATTTTAAAGTAGTTGAGCCTCTTGCTTCACCCTACAGCGTACCTACCTTGCCAGCCTGTAACACCAGTATTATCGATATTAAAAATCAACCCTATAGACAGTTTTTTATGAGGTCAGATAGAGTAATTTAGATCTGTGGAGCTTTCTATGGATTTTCACCTAGAAATAGGTCCTTTTAGCCACTGTTGTCTTATATCCAAGGGATTAATCAGAGATTAATGGAATTAAGGGGATACAGAAAGAAACACCTTAATGGTAATTAGTACAATACCTGCTACCCCATTCATTACATCTGCATCCTGGAAAAGAGTCTGTACCTGATCCCCTTTGGGAAGCCTGTCATTGTCCAGGGCCTGCTTCCAGTTCAAGCCTTCCATGTCAGGTGTCTGGATGTTTATTAATGGCACGCCTAGATCCTTCTTCCCCTCGTGGTCCTCCTCCCCATCAGCCTCTCCTCCGTCGCTCCGCTCCTCCAGAGCCCGGAGCTTCTCCAGACGCTCCCTCTCAGCCTTCTCCCGCTCCTGGCGCTCCTTCTCAGCTCTCTCCTTCTCTGCACGCTCCCTCTCCCGGTCCTTGCGGCCTCGGCGCCCACCCGAAGGAACCTGGCGCTGGTCATCAGCCTCGTGGGGTATGTCGTCGGTGCCCATGTGTTGCAGCAGAATGCCTTGCTTCCGGTCCCAGTACATGAGGATGTTCTGAACATCCTTGAGAGTCAGCTCATAGGTCTTAAACTTGTGGGCCAGGTGCTTGTCAGCATCCTTCCGGAGGTCCCCCTCACTGTCCTCTGGCTCCTGGACAAGGGGAGACCCAACCATGTGAGGGTCTGCCAGTTGGTTCCTTCTCTTCTTTGTCAGTTCCTCCTTCTCCGTTAACTGCTCCCTGATGGATACTTTCCTTTCTACTGAATCCATCTTGACATCTAGTTTGGAAAAAGTAAGCATCTAGGAGGCAAAACACATAAAACATGCTTAAAACATTTCTTTACTGGAGAACAACGGCATAAATGAGAGCAAGAGGATATTGTGTTTTGAAAGAAGGCCTCACAGAGCCCCAGGTGCCTCTTATAGACCCAGGGGCTATGCCTCTGTCTGTGTCATCTTGGGGGGTCCTTGTTAAAATATCCTCTCCACGGTCCTTCGTGGGGAACAAACAGGAGTTTGAGAATTTGGCTGTGTCCTGGCTTTTAAAAAATACTATTTATTTAATTAACCTGGCCTAGAGAAACCAACTTCATCCTTTTTCTCCTGCCCTTTTAAACTTGCTTTGTGGGCTCTGATTTTCCTCCCCTCTGGATGGAATCCTTGGGGAGGCCCCAGAGGTTTTTGTTCATTCTTTGATGACATGAAGTCTAGCCGAATGTTCACTGACTGCAGAGCAGCCCAGAACCCCCTTTCCCGCTGAAAGTGCGCCTCCTCCATAAAGCTGGGCTCTGAGGCAGGCTCGCTGGGTTGGCTTCCCCCTTGCCTCAGCGCCTCACCGTACCACTCCTCTGTCTCATCTCCAACGCAGCTAGGAGGTCAGTGCTGGGTAGAGCTGTCCCCTGGAGGGGTCACTCACCTAGTTGAGTATGGAGGGGAGGGGCTTGGCTACTACTGTGTCTTTCTCCACTGTCAGTAGAGTCACTGCCAAGACACTGGAAGTTCTGTCCGGACAACAGATATCAGGCAGAGGACTCTGTGTGGAAGGAGCGGCCAGAGAGGGGCAGGGAGGGCTTGCCCTTGGAAGGTTGCAGGAGCCCAGCACAGAGCAGCTGGAGGCCAGGTACAGTGGAGAGTCCAGGCCTTCTTGCTTCTTGTGCTTGGTTCTGCTCCCAAGCCTGGGCCGTTTCTGCACGCTCAGACCCTGCTCCTTCCTGAGCTCTACCTGATTGTGGCCGCTGAAGCCTAATTCCTCTGCCCTTGTGTCTGCTCAGATGTGGTCACTGTGCCTTGCTCATCTACTGGGACCAGTCTGCATCTTGTCTGGGAGTCTGGCTTGTCTGGCTTTAGCTTCATCTTCAGAGCATCCAGTGCTGAAATAGTCACTGTGCCCACCAGCTGGCTAGCTACCCTCCCGGGCTGTGAGCGCCACTCTTGGTGCTGTGTTGGCTGTTCTGCCTTCCTGGGTCGTGGCCCCAGAGATGTGACTGCTAAGCTTGGCAGGCTGGTAAACTATCACTAGTTGTCTGCAAGGACAAGCTTATGTTGCAGTGCCTTCCTTGACCATTGTCAAGATAAGCTATTGGTTGAACACCGGGGCTCTACTGACTTTGTGGCTTACTGAGGCAAACTGTGAATACCAGCCCATTCAGCACCATGCAGGGGACTTACGGGGAGGGCGGGGTACAGTGGAAAGTGCAATGACTGTGGTCAGACGTAACTGGGGGAGGTCCGGTACCCACGACTTTGTCTCTTTCAACCCCAGGCAGGGTTCATGGCTCTGAACCTCACAGGGTGGGAGGGAGGCCAAAATGACAGAATTACATAAAGGCCAGCCAGGGATCCTGGCACACAATCAGCCCGTGACAAATGTTGGCCCCTTCCCTCCTACCTTCTGCTCCACTGCAAAATCCAAACAGTATCAGGTCAATTTTGTGGAAGGGAAACGTACTGGATTGATGGGCCGGTTACAATGTATGCTCTCTCTGTTCTGCTTCTTGCTAAGGAGCAAGAGAGGGTTGCTACCTGCCGGTTTGCTGTTTGAGATTTCTTTGTGGGAGGTTCCTCCTTTACTGGTCCTTGCTTTGGCCTTTTGACCTTCCGTTTTAGCTCATCTTCTTCCTTTTGCCGCTCAAGCTCCTGCTGTAACTTCTTTTCATGCATCTCCCTTGCCAGCCTCTCCAGCTCCCTTCATCAAACCAAGCAGAGACAACAGAGTTTAGAGCCTCTCCTGTCCACTCCCCCTGACTGGGAGTGTCCAGTGGAGGGACATGGGCAGAGCTTTCTTGGGCATAAGAAGAATGAAATGCAGGTAAAGAAATGTGGGTAAATAATGTGGGTAAATAGGAAGGAAGGAAGGAAGGAAGGAAGGAAGGAAGGAAGGAAGACAGGGAGGGAGGGAAGAAGGGAAGAAAGGAGAGAAAGAAAGTAGGGTCTCTGAAAAGTCATTCAGCAAAAGTGATCACCTCAAACTCAACTAAGAGGAACTCTCAATATGCATATCAATCTTCTTTCATAGGAGAGCAAGGCAAGGGCTGAAAATAGCTTGATGTTAGCAGTTTTCAAAAAGTAAGTTGCAAAGATTGTTCTGATATCAGTTCAGATGTGGCTCAGCTTCCTATACTTGTTACATCTAATGTTCAGACAACATTAGAACAGAAACAGTGTTTTATTTATTTATTTTTTAACGTTTATTCACCTTTGAGAGACAGAGAGACAGAGTGTGAGTGGGGGAGGGGCAGAGAGAGAGGGAGATACGGGATCTCAAGCAGGCTCTAGGCTCTGAGCTGTCAGCACAGAGCCTGAAGCAGGGATTGAACTCATGAGCCATGAGATTATGGCTCGAGTCGAAGTCTGAAGCTTAACTGACTGAGCCACTCAGGTGTCTCAAGAAATGGTGTTTTAAATAGCAGTCCCTAATGGCTAGCTTGGAGCCATGGTGGTGGATCTGAAAGCCACATTCCTTTCTTTTCTCTATCCCTTCCTGCTATGGATTCAGCTGGGCCTGCCCTGTTGCCAGTGGCAGAAGGGGCACCAAGGCTGGGACACCAAATATAAACAAGAGTGGAGGGGACAGCATTTCTGAAAGTACAAAACCCATCTGTTTTCATTTCTAGGAATCCCTGGTTGCTCCTGGTTGCTGTGATTCTCTATCATCCACTGTAGCCAACTCATCATTACTAGTTGTGTGTGTGTGTGTGTGTGTGTGTGTGTGTGTGTGTGTGTGTGTCTCACACAAACAAGTCATTGCTGAGCTTTGAGGATCAGATTTATATTTTCCAAGTCCACTATGAAATAAATTCCTGAAAGCAATGACCTGGATGAGAAAGAAAGGAGATACCTTTGGAATCCCAAAGCTAGTATTTTTATACCTCTGGAGGACTGGGTTTGTTTGTTTGTTTGTTTATTTATTTAAATGTTTATTTTTGAGAGAGAGAGAGAGAGAGAGAGAGAGCGCGCGCGCGCGAAAGGGGGGAGGGGCAGAGAGAGAGGGGGAGAGAGGATCCGAAGCTGGCTTTGTGCTGACAGCACAGAACCTGATGCAGGGCTCAAACTCATGAACTGTGAGATCATGACCTGGGCTGAAGTCAGATGTTTAACTGAGACCCAGCCACCAGGCAGCGCCCCCTGGGCATTTTTACAATGGACCATGCAGATGAAGAAATGAGGGCATACTATGGGGGCAGAGAGGGCAAAAAAGCTCTTTTGGGGTCAGTTGGAGGAGTCTGGAGATGGAAGGAGACTATGTCCCCCTACAGTAGGGCAAGTATCTTGGCTTTGCCAATGTGTGGAATTCTATGGAGGGTAAGCAATATACCCTCCTCTCCCAGCATGTTTGAAGGTCTGAGGGCAGAAAGGACATATATCCTACTGCTATCTGAGATAGCTTGAGTCTCCTGGGGCCCATGTGGTGTGGAGGGGATTCAGTCTTTCCTGTGTGGTTCCCAGTGATGGGCACAGAAAGTGGCTGAGACACTGCCCAGGGTCTCTGGTGAACCGTCCAGGCCGAGGATCAAGTGGGAGAGGCAGTCAGAACTCAGGGCACAGATAACACCACAAAAGGCCAAGATGATGGCTGGGGAAGGAGAAATGACTGAGTTCTGGGGAGCGACCATTAAGCTCATGTCAAGAGAGTGGCCCCTCAGTCACCAGCTGTGGACACCTGAGCACAGAGGCTGATGAGCCACACCTAGGGGGCAGTTGTCAGGAGAAGCTTGTGGGAGCTCTTGGAGAATAGAGGGGCCAGAAGTCCCCTGCCATTATATCATACAACCTTCCCTCTAGTGTCAGATGTCCTCCAGAGAGAAGGACGGGGAGGACAATGAAAGAAACCCTGAAAGGCTGCAGCCACCAGTCCCCTTGATGGTCAAGGTGTTTTCCTGCTCTTAGCAGGTCATCTTCCTGTCTCCCTTGGCCACACTGCTCCCCCGGAAGGTGATCCTCCTGTGTCTCCCTTGGTCACGCTGCTCCCCAGAAGGTGACCCTCCTGTGTCTCCCTTGGTCACGCTGCTCCCCCGGAAGGTGATCCCAGTCTCCAGGATGGGCTATGTGTTACTCCCGGGGGGAACCACTTCCAGCCTGACTACCCCTTGATTCTGACCTCTTCTTCCTTTCCCGGAGGGCCTGCCGAACCTCTCGATTGAACATGATTTTCTCCTCCTCTGTCATGGCATCATATTCTTCCTCATCCATATTTTGGAGACGCTCCTTCTCTTTCTGAAGTGCCTCCCTGCGTTTGCTCTCTGTGGAGGGAACAGGGAGAGGAAAGTGAGGGAAAGTGACTCACTCACCAGCCTTGGCTGCAGGGCCCTCAGTGGCTCAGCTCCCAGCCCACACTTGCTATGGAGGGTCTATGACAGGGCAAGGGTGGCTCTGGTGCTGCGGGGACATTCTTGATCTCTGGCGGGCCTTCCTTCACTCACACAGTTCCAAAACTGGTCTCCATCTGTGCTAGACTGAATAGTAGTTCCAAAGATGTCCATGTTCTAATCCCCAGAACTGTGAATACGCTACCTGGTGTGGGGGAAAGGATTTTGCAGATGTGATTAAGTTAAGGACTTTGCACTGGGAGACTGTCCCGGATTATCCGAGTGGGCCCAGTATAATCACAAAGGTCCTTATAAGAGGGGTGCAGGAGGGTCAGGGTCAGAGAAGGAGATGTGGCAATGGAAGCAGAGGTCAGAATGCTGTGAAGTAGGGACCATGAGCTGAGAAATGCAAGTGGCCTCTAGAAGCTTGAGAAGGTAAGGAAATGGATTCTCTCCCTGGAGCCTTCAACGAAACAGAGCCCTGTGGACACCCCGCTTTAAGGACTTCTGACTTCCAGAAATGTAAGACAGCAAGTCTGTGTTGTTTGGAGGCATCCAGTCTGTAATTTGCTACCGCAGTGATAGGGAAGTAATATAGCACCCACGGACTTCATACACTACAAACATATGCCGCCAGAGTGCTCAGGGTGACAGAACCATTTGCAGACCAAGGGAAACCATTTTCAATACCCTACAGATTCCAGGTCCAGAAGCATGGTCATGCCCCGCACAAAGGCTGTCAGATTCTTTTCTACAACTTCCACTTGTTGTAGGCCTGTGCTTTGGACTCGGAGATGTATATTTGAAGATCCTTCTCTGACACTTACCAAGGGCTAGGAACAGATAAGAATCAGGTTTCTTCCTCCATAGGCTGCCATGGGGATCATATAGGCAACCCTCTAAAGCATCTAGGCCCGTGCCTGGCAAATTCATAAATGTTCAATAAAAATTAGATTTGAATATAATAATATTGTTACTGGATGCTGCCTTGGGACTTTTTTCAAATGCAGAAGATTTCAGGGAGAGGAGCCCATAATGCAATGGTGAAAAACCTCAATCCACAAGTAAATGAAAAAATGAAAAGAGATACTTTATTTCAAGTTGATGGTAACGGGGACATAAGCTTTCTGGAAAAGCAGGAAGTCGGAGGCTGGAACACTGCCAGGGATTTTCTTCCTAATTTTTCTCTGGATGAGAATGTAAGGAAGCAGTCTTTAAGTTCTGTTTAAGAACTAAGAGAGCTCAAGTTTGTAATTATTTCCTTAATGAAAAAGCACTATGATTTGCTTGGATTTTTCCAGAAGAGAGGTAAGGCCAAGTAAGGAAGGGCAGTGATGTCACCGAGCTGAGGCCAGAGCAGGAGACTGCCTCCCAAGGAAAGTGTCACCTCCTCCCTTGGGGACCAAAATTTGCTAGGTCTGCTTATGACTAAATTGGGAACTCAAGCTAACATTACTCTGAATGTGTGTGTGTGTGTGTGTTTAATTTTCAATCACTGAAATTTTTTTCACGCTACTGTTGTAATGACAGGAAAAAGCAAGGTTTCAGAGTTATAAAGACCTTACTAATTTGCTGTGTGATCTTACACTGTTGATGTCTCTGAGCCTCCTTTTCCTTGTCTGTAAAAGGGGGACAATGATCCCCAGAGGGTTACTGTAAGGATTAAATAACCCACAGTGCCATTTAGAGACATTTCAAGTGTACAGAATGTTGGCTGCAGTGCATGGGAGACAGGAGGCTAAGATGTAGAAGCTGTTTTGTCAAGTTTAGGAGCACTTCCAGTGTTTGCAGGAAATGTACAGTCCCCTTAAACAAAACCAACAAGCTAATCAGTCACCTGAGTCAGGATGGGACTTGTGATGTGTCCCCCATGGGTTGGTTGTGATTACAGGGAAGATGAGAAGGGATGCAGTGTGATATTAGGGGGAAGGGAAACATGTCTGTTACAAGAAGAGCTGGCTGGGTCCATTCCCTGTCCTGTAGTCTCCCGACAGGTCAGCCGCACCTCAGTTCCCTCAGGTGCAAAGTAGAAATAAGAACTTCTGGTCACCTTACAGGGCGGAGGTGAGCACCGATGACATGGCAGATGTAATAGGTTCATCTGCACAATGGCTCAACGTGGTGGAGAAGCATTTCAAAAAGTGTAAGGTTCTGTTGGAAGGGCTGTTAGGGCTTGGGAAGGGCAGCCCAGAAGAGTACGGGGCTTTACCTTCTTGCTCCTTTTTGGCTTTCTCTTGGGCCTTCATGACTGTGTAATCCTGGGCCATGTTGATTACGTAGATGTGCTCCCGGTTGCCGATGGCCTTCAGCAGGCAGAGGAGAGCCACAGCCGCGTTCCGAGCGAAGAGGGTCTCAACGCTATCAAACACCACTCCGCGGAAGCAGTCACTCAGCTGAAACCAGAGTGAGAAAAGACAGTAACTAAGGCCACAGTTACTGGGTTCTCTATGGAGAAAGTTGCTTGTTCTTTTGTGGGTGGTTTTACTGGGGGCTGCATTGGTCTCTGCTGACCTACTGGGCCCCCATGTAAATGCCGTTAAACCACCCTTCCACCTGCTACATTCAACATGCTGTTATAAAATATGAGAGAAAAATACAAATATTTTATCAGTCATGCAAGAGCTTTATCATATGTATTTATAGAATAAAAGATTTCTCCCAACTCTACGGAAATAAGGAACGCAAACTAAACGTGAAAGTGAGGGTTTGGGCAGGTCCATGAGGAACAGGCAGAGAGGAGGGAAAGGCAAGGTATCCCCCCTCACAGAGTAACAGCAAGGGCACCAGTAGCAGGTGGGCCATTCAGATCTTTCAGTGGCGTTACTGCCTTGGCGTGTAACGATCTTGGTAATACTAACCACTGAGGAGCAGCCTCTGTTGTACATCAGTGTTACTCAAAGGGTGGTACACAGACTGGCCACCCTTGGCCAGGAGCTGATCACTACCAGTGTTTGATGAGACCAGAATCGTGTGCCAGAATGTAAATCAACGACATCACGAAAAACACTATTTATTTCAGCTGCTGGTTTTTTGTTTTGTTTTGTTTTGTTTTTTTGTTTTTTTTTTTTTTTTTTGTAGCAAGACTGTCGATGGAGGAAGCCACGCAAACTCCATGTTTCATCAAAGACCAGTACTTCGAGCAGCACTGCTCTGCTGGCTTACTTTGGGCTTTACCAGTGATTTAACCTGGGTACACGAAACACCAGCACACTTACCAGCCCACCTTGCTCGGGTCAGCTGAGAGTGACAGCACTGTGAACACAGTAGCCATCAAACCTTAACCTGAGTAATTTCCTGTGATGACATCTCCTCTTCTGGGAGCCTCAGGTCGCATTTTGTTCTATTGAAATGTGCAACTAATATCGTGGCCTACTTTGAAAAAGCCAAAGCCAATGGACAACTCCAGGACCTGGTGAGCCGTTTAGCTCTCTGCAAACCATAAGCAGCAAACAGGCTTAGGGGTGTCCTCCCAAATCCTGCTGATCTTGTTTTCTTTTCTTTAACTGTATAATGCTTATGAAAACAATTTTTTTTAACTGGAAACGGTTATTGTGTTTTTTGACTTGAAAAGCAATGTGTCATTGTAAAATAATTCAGAAATGTATGAACAGAACTAAAAATCCATTATCCTGCTATCCAAAGATAACCACAGTTAATACACTTTCAGAGTTTTTACTGTTTGTATGACATACATTTAGACATATTCTTATAGAAATGCAATTGTGCTGTACATACTATTTCATAACCTTCTTTTCTCACTTAATACATTGAAAACAGATTTTTACAGCAATTAATATGGTTCCAAGTTCTAACTTTCCATGGCTCCATGTTATGATTTTTAATATACAACTGTAGGGCTGTATCATGAATCTGATTTTTTTTTTTTTTAATATGTAACATGCTCAATGGTCCTTTAAGGAGAGTGACTTCAGGCAGCAGACTGCGCCAGGGCCAGTTGCCTAACAAGAGCTGTCAAAAGGACAAGAGCAAATGACTGTTGGGGGTGAAGAAGCCCATCTTTCCTCTCCAAGACCCCTGGGTTCTGAACCGCCATGGGTGGGCCGTGGATCGGAATCTCAGGTCCCAGCGCAGGGATGGAGTGTGAGCCGTGCAGCTCTGGGCATGTGGGCACGGACGTACCTGTATGCGATCAGCCAGGATCTGGGTGAATAGGTCCTCAGGGAGCACACAGCTCATGAGCCCAGTCTCACCTCCGATACTGGGGCTGACACTGAGCCGGCGCTGTGTGGGCCCCGAAGGGAGAGGGCTGGAGGAAATCTGTCGAGCGGGAGAAGGATCAGGAGTTAGAATCCAGCTTGGTGTCCCAGCAGATCTCATACTTACAAGCCATATGACCTCGTGGAAATCGTATAATCTCTCTGGGCCTCATTTCCTCATCTGTAAAATGGAGATTGCTTTGTAAAATGAAAGGTTTTCCTTAAAGAATTGCCTAAGCTTCAAGTGGGAATACTGTGAAAGGTGCTTTGTATATGTACACATTTGTTCATTCATTCAACAAATATCGGGCACCTACTAGGTACAAGGGGTCCCTCTAGCACTAGGGATACAACAACAAACAACGCTGGCAATGTTGCTGCCTGTGTGGTCCTTATTTCAAATAGAGTAGACAGAAAAGGAGCAGGTGAATATCCAAATCAGTCACATAGTCTGAGATAGTGACAAGTGCTAGGGAGAAAAGAATGAGGTAAGGACATAGAGAATGGTGACAGGGTTGGACAACAATATGAAAGAATGAGACAAGATCCTGAGAGAAGAGTCTTTCTGTGAGGGAACAGCAAGCTCCTTGCACACGAGTGTGCTTGATGGGCTCTGGGGAGCACGTGGGAGCCCAGTGTAACTGTACTGAGTGAGCAATGGGGAAGAAGGTCGGGCTTAATTCAAGTCTAAGGCGTAGTCAGGGCTTGCAGACCCCAGTAAGGAATTTGGATTTTATTCCAAGTGTTATGGGAAGTGGTTGGCATGTTTTAGGCAGAGAATGATCTGAGTTTTATTTCTGAAAGGCCACTGTGCCTGCTGCATGAGGTGAAAAGAGCGGAGGCGGGAAGACTAGTTAGACATCTCCATGGTCAAGGCAGGAGATGAAGGATGCCATGGTGGAAGTGGTGAGAAATGGCTGATACTTTCTCTAACATTCCATCCCACTAGGACTTGGGATAGGATGTGAAAGAAAGAGGGGCACCAAGAATGATCCCTTGGGTTTTAGTCTGAGCATATGGGAAAATGGCAAAGTCATTAATTAAGAAAGAAAAAAAACTGAAGGAAGAACAATTTTTTGCCTTGTTCTGTTTTGGGTGAGGGGCAAGAGTCACTTTTCAGACACATACATTTTGAGATGTGTTTAAGCCATTCAACAGAGATAATGAATGTGAGTTTGTGTGCGTGAACCTCAGCTGGGCAAGAAATTGGGGTTGGAGACAGAAATGTGAGGGGCACACGCATCCTGAAAATATTTAAGTACTTAATAAACTGGATGAGATCACCTATAGAGAAAAGGTAGATAACGAAAAGAAAAGAGCAGATGACTCAGTCCTAGCCTATTCCAAAAGCCTATGGATCTGGAGGATGTGGAAAGGTGCAGGAGTAGGGGGAGTCCCAAATGAGGCAAAGGGGAAGGAGAAGAGCGTGGTGGTGTGCTGGCCAGAAGCACGTCCAGGAAGAGGACTTATCAGCTGCTATGAGGTCATGTGAGGTGGATGACAGAACACAGGCCACTGGATCTGGCAAGATGAATGCCAGCGACCTTGAGAAGAGTGATCCGTGGGGTGGTAAGGACAAAGGCCTCACTGGAATAGGTGAAAGAGAGAATGGGGGTTGAGGATGAGGAGGGAGGCATGCAGCCATTCTTGGGGGGAACAGCCCTGAAGAGGAGTTGAGGGACGAGGTAAGAGCTGGAGGGGGATCTGTGATGTCGGGACAGTGTTTTTAAAGATGGGAGGTAATAAAGCATGCATAGATGCTGATGAGAAGGATCTATAGGGCAAAAAACAAATGGGAGGGAAAGGGGATGACTGCAGGAATTCGGCTCTTGAGTGAGAAGGGCCTGCACATGTGCAGGGCCTAGGATGAGAGCAGGGGCAGTGACTCCGTGGCAGGGAGGGTGCAGCCTGGCTCGTTGGTCTGGTGGTGGGAAAATACGGTGATGGTCTTCTCATTGTTGCTGCTCCCTCCATGGGTCAGAAGAGAGATCATCAGCTGGGAATGAGGAAGAGGAAACGGTCTTAGGGGTTTGGAGAGTGACGACCACAATAAAATAGTTATCTTGAAGAGATGGATGGCAAATTTACTAGGGCAGACCAAAGGTCTGCTTGAGATTTGTGGTCTTAATTTTTAAATAAAGACCACTCAGGAGAGATGAAGATTGTCTCCAGCTGTGTTCAGCCGCTCTGCATGGAGGAGGTGGAGAATCGGCTGAAGTTTTGCTTGGAGAGTATGATGAAGGGCAAGGGGGCAAGGGAATGCCTAAAGTGACAGACACAGATAACAAACCGAGTAAGATGGGGAGTGAAGGGGGTGGTAGGCAGTGAAGATGTGGACTGGAGTTTTGGATGGGACCAGTTACTTCTCACAGAAGTCATATGCAAGGTTAGAAGATGGTAGTCAGGATGTAGGATGTGTGGTCTAGAGGTCTTGGAATTTATGGGTAACGATGAACAAGTTCTTGAACATGACCATGGCAGTGAGGAGCTGAGGTGGGCATGGGACTGAGAAATGAGAGTGTTGTATTAAATGTCATTCAAAAGATAAGAATTTCCAGTGAGTGCTCTCCCAGAACACAGTGATGTATAAACAAATGACCTTATATTACAGTCATATCTTTATTATGTGACATATTATACATTGCTTTCCACTTGCAACATAAATAAACTTTAAGTCATTGGAGAGTTCATGCTTTAGGAGAGCTTTAGAAAACTGAAAAGCCATTTGTGGGTGGAGCATGCCAACACAGTGACTGTTGTCCAAAGCATTAGTCCTGTCACACTGGAGCAGTGTGAGCAGCCATGTGGGCAGGGGTGATCTTGAACAGGCTCTGAGTTCCCTATTTATTGCAAGGGGATTGGGATCAGATTTAGTGTTTTCTGCTGCCTTTGATATATTCTAAAAAGCCTTGCTTCACTGTCCAGATGGATGGAACCCAATCAAAGAAAATGATTCCCCATGACACCCTGTTTAATACAAATATGAGTTTTAGTTCATCCATGAATACCATATTTGGTCTTGAGAAAGAGGGTTAAATGATGCTGCAAAAGAAACTGAGTCGACGGTTCCAATTTTCAAGATGTTAGAAGAAGGAGGGACTGAAACGAAGATGAGAGGCATTATTTGGCACAAATTCAGCCCCCCGGAGTGTCCCATCCAACCTGCATACCTCCTCTCGTGAGGAGACCTTGGCTTCCATTCCATCCACCTGCGCCATCCAACATGTGGGGCCTCTCCTGCAAGGGCCTTCACCTCCACTCTGTTTTCTTCAACAGCCTCCTCTGAAGCGCCCACCTCTCCCACTCTCCCTACTGCACTCTTGGATGGTAACAAGACCCACAAACTCTTCCTCGAATCCTGTTTCATTCTGCTGCCCTCCTCTTAATTCCTTCTCTCCATATACTGCACTTCCCATATACTACTCTCAACTCCCTTGCCCCTTGTTCTGAGCACACTCGTGCCCTTGCAATGATGACTTCTCTCTCTACCTCTGAATGACTGCTTAGGGAAATCTTGAAACAGCGAAGTTATGCCTTCCTGTCTTGGCTGGAGAATCAGCATTCTAAACTGTCTTTTCTTTTGTCCACCACCCATTTCTGGTTCTATTCCTCCCGGTGGACACATCAGTGCTTCGCCACTCTCCTCAAGCATGCTGTGCAACACTAACCTCCTCAATGCTTCCTGCAAAGACTTTGCATCCTGCACACGTCTTAGAGCCACTCAGCAAAGACCTTCTCCGACCTCCGCTCTCCACTTGCCTTCCCCACACGCAGCTGTATCTGTTTTCACCTTTACTGACTCCAGAAGGAGCTGGCCCCCGTCCCTTTTGACTGTGCTTAGTCCTTTCCTCCCTGTCTCCTCCAGGAATCTCATTCCCTCTTGGGTGGATTGTCACCTTACACTCCTCCAGGAGCTCTTCTCCTTATAGACCTGCTTGTGCCTCCACCTCCTTTCAGAGAAACAACTCTCTTAACCCTAAATTTGCTCCTCTAACAACTAGTCTCTTTTCTTGTTCCTTGAAACATCTTGGAAGCCTACACTCACTTGACTCCACTTTCCCCCCGACAACTCATCACCTACCTCTCCACGGTGCCATCCACTGTCTGGCCACAGCACCTGCTATTCTGCCAAGATTGTTCGCAAAGTCCCTTGGCTGAGGCGCAAACTTCCTGACTACTTTATGACCTTCCATGACTCCTGTGCAGCCCTCCCACAATTCATATGAACGGTTTCATCCTTAGCATTCCTTTAGTATTAGACTGAGCCATATGAAATTGCTGTTCCAATGGTTGAATGTTGGCAATTTCATGCGGTTCAAGCCAATTCCTTTTACAAAGCTCTTTTGTCACCAATCTCATTTTATTGCAAATATTTGAATGTGTGGTTATCTCCTTCATCAGACTCTTAGGGCAGCTTAAGTGCAGCGATTTTGCTTTATCTTTATTTTGTTAGCATTCAACCCAGTGCCTATAACATTAAAGTCACTTGCTGAACGCCTGCCAGATGACCTCTCCTTGCAGGACCTGCACCATGAACCTGGTGAGGGCCCCCACAGCAATGGCATGATGCTGACATAGCTGAGGGGTTCTGAGGAGAAAGGGCAGGAGGAGGGATCCCACCCCTCTTCTGGGGAGCCCTGGTTTGTACCTGTGGCGTTTCGGACGCATGCTGGTGGTGCTGCTTCTGAGACCCAGAGCCATGGCTCTCCGCCTTGCTTTTGGCAATAATCATGCTCCCACGCATGGTCTTCGCCGATTTCATTTCAGGGGACAGGGTAGATTCTGAGGTAAACTTGCCCAGGGTCTCACTGCTCAGATATGTCTGTCCCACAGCAGTTTGGCCTGAAGCAGCCTCCTGGGCTACACAGAGAGAGTGGGTTTATATTAAAAGTCACCTCAGGATGATCAGGAAATAATAGTGGGGATGGCACAACTCCTAGCGGGGTTGGTGTGATTCTCTTGAGGAGCACACAGCCGTCTCCATCTGCAGCTGGCTGGGAGGGGCTGGAAGAAGAGGCTACACACGCCGAGGCTGGATGAGGACAGGCGAGTGGAGAGGCTGGACTGGAGTCCAGGGCTCTTCGCTGCCCATCTGCCCAGTGGGTCCCATGTTAGTCTGCCCCACTTCCTCTTCCAGCCCCGAGGGCAAGCATTTCTGAAACTGCTGGTCCACTGTAGCCCTGCCTTGGAAAGCTGACACCTCAGATGGGGCAATGCGGTTGTGCGCTAGGCAGCCTCCACGTTTTCCAGCTCAGGAAGAATTGCTAAGACTCCTTATTCCTTGTTGGCCATTTCAGCAAATAAGCCCTCAGAACTCCCTTGAGAGCTGTCTATCTTTTGTCCCTCTGTCCCTCCCCTGAGAGCTGGTTATAGGTACAAGGACACCATACTGCACCTGGGGGTGGCAGGGGTCAAAGGGCATTGAGGCCACCAGTGGAACAGCTGTACCAACATTCTGTTGGTTCGTCCCTCGTTCATCCAGGTCCTGTTACCCCCGGTGCCTCCAGGCTCCACCTGATTGTGATGGCTCCAGCCTCTTGCCACCTGTGCCCACTCACTTCGCCATGAGTCCTATGCCTCCACGGCCGCTCCCGCCTCCACTGATGGCTGTAGGGTCTCTTCTGTGCTGTCCCCATGTCTGTCAACCTCCCCTGCCAGCGGCGTCATCCAGCCATATCTTACAAAGCCAGCTCTTCCTGATATAATACTAATAAGGGTTTTCATTTCATCTCTCACTTCTTTCAAGACATCATCATTTCACCTCCTTTTTTCCTCACTGCCCAGCTTCTAAAACAGTAGTGTGGGCCACATCTGTCCAATAGACGTATAATGTGTATCCAATTTAGATTTTCTAGTAGCCACATTAGAAAAGTACAAATCGATTTCCATGGTATGTTTAACCCAATCTACCCCAAATGTGATTATATCAACACATTTCTACCTTGCTATTTTACAGTCTTTTTCTCCTACTACATCTTCAACTCCCATGTGCCACCCCCTACCCCCTGCCTGAACCACCACCCCCAAGCAGCACATTTCAATTTGGACACCCATGTTTCAGGTGGCTGGTGGGTACTGCATGGGACAGGGACACACAGGGTTAGATTTACCACTTCTGCTTCAGGACAGCCTGTGGACCCCGCAGTGAACAGCAAGTGTAGGTTTGGGTTTAACCCCTCCATTGAAAGGGCTTTCTCCAAAGCGCCCAGTGACCTCTGAACTGTGACCCACAGTGGCCCTCTCTCAGGGCTCATTCTATCTGTACTTCCAGCAATCTATGACTACATTCATTCATTGATTTGACACATTTTTGGAAGTATTTACTCTGTGTCTACTCTGTGCCAGGTACCAACCCAGGGGCTGGGAATGCATCAGTGAAGAGAACGAACACACATCCCTGCTCCCAGCTAACATTCTGGTGGGGTAGGGAGACAGTAGCATAAGGAAGTCAAGTAAATGGTATATGAACCAGTGATAAGGCCTATGAGACAGACAAGGCCAAGGTGCCCAGACCCAACCAGGGCACTGGAGAGGTGTGCAAACCCTTCTTGCCCCTCCCGCCTGCAGCTTTGTTTCCTTGACTTCTCTGCATCCTGCTCTCCTGACTGCCCACCCCTCTGACACTCACTCTGCCTTCTCGGCCTCCCTGGCTTCTCCTCTACCTACACTCCTCTTAAAATATAAGTGTTCCCCAATGTCCTGTCCTGCTCTTTCCATCCCTCTCCTCTTTCTGGAACTTTCTGGGCTGATTTTCTTTCTTCCAGCAGGTGCACCTCTTACTTTCTTGAGGAAGACTCCCCCCGTTATGTCTTTAGCTTGACATGACCTCCTCAGGTAGGAAGACCAAATCCACAGTTTCTTATGGGACACCAACACAGCTCCAAAGACCTCTGTGAAATGTAGTTTAATTGACAGAAAAGGAAACAAAATCTAAGAGAACCAGAATTATGATGTAGCTTGGGGTTCCCACTGACGGTAGCTGATTATGCCATCCCAAAATATGACTATTAGAGTTCAGGATATGTCACCTCAAAATACGCTGCTTGCTTTTGAACTGTGGGCACTTGAAAAACAGCAAATGTGGGGAGAAGACTTCTCTGACCTTCTCTTATCTGTCTAAAGACAAGTGTCCAAAGGGAACTCAACTGTCACAAATCCCCACCCTGGGAGTTCCATCCAGCAGAGTGGACTGACTCATCACAGGAGAGGAGACATGCTTGTCATTAACTACCGTACTCTCGTCCATTGTTCTGTGGGTCCATTCATCTTCCCTAAGACTCATTTGCTCTCCCCTAAGAGGACTACCTCCCTCCTCTTCTCTCCCTGTGAAGATGGTATTTAATTCAGAATTCTAAGTCACCTCATTTCCTCCTGAGTATCTTCCATGTACACAAGAAGGACACATGTTAATAAACTTATTTTTTTTCCTTGTTAATCTTTTATTATAGCAGTCTCCGCCAAGAACTCAGGATAGAGAGAAAATTATTTTTCCTCTCTTTCACTACTCAAAAGCTACTTTTCTGACCTTTTCAGCAAAGAATCTTCTATTTCCCTAAGCATTCTATGCAGAGGTATGGAAGGGGCATGCCTAAAAGCCCCAGCCACTTTTATCAGTCAACCAGCAAGCATGGTGCACTATCAGAAATGATGTTATGCTGTTATGAATGAATATTTATTAAAAATGGTTCCTCTCAGAGCAATCACTCTACTTCAATGTATTTTACCAATTGAGCAGCCATCTCCTGCCCTGTCGGTCCACAGACAACCTGATGGAGCCAGAATTCTCTACCTCTGGTAGGCAGGCCACACCAGGCCTCACTACTATGGTGTTTAAAACCTTAATTAATTTTCTTCTCCAACAAACTTTCTCCTTTTCCCACATTTCCTATCTTGGTAAATGACATCACTCTCTTCCTGGTTTCCATGACTGGAAATTCTAGGTGACCATCTGGAATGCCTCCCCATCTTTCAATTTCCTGCCATGCAGGTGCTAGGGGGTCGGCTGGCCCAAACCTGTTCACTGTCGGCATCTCCAGTGCTTCCTTTACAAGACATTACAAGAGCTGCTTTCCTAGTGTGGCTTTCTGACCATTTCTCCCAGAGGGTGATAACCACCCGACTCCTCTGTTCCTTCAAAATAAAACCCGAATTCCTAATCTCGGCATCAAGGTCAACCAAGATGGGCCTGAGCCTGCCTTCCCACCTCTAATTTACTGTCAGCTTCCTTGCTTTCTTGGGCAGGAATGTACTTGACTTCTTCTTTGCCTGTCCTTTAAAGCTCATTTGCATGAAAACTTCCCCAGATCAAGCTGGTTGGACCCCAGCCATCCCAAAGTTGCCCTTTCACAGAAGTCAGTATTTCTGTTACATTATTTCCCTCTGCTCTGAACAAGTCCATGTCTGTTCCCCTTCCACAAGTCACCCCCAAAACTGTGGGCTGCCTCTTATTCATGGTCCTGTTCCCCATAGCACCAAATGGGTGCCTGTCTGGGCAGCGGGGAGAGCCACAGATACTCAGTGAAGACAACTCTTCCCTGGGCTATAAGTTGGCAGTATGTTGTAAGTCAGCTTTCAACCAGGCTGGGGGAGAAAAGCTCAGCGGGGGACACAGAGAAGATGGGTATTAGCAGCAGGCTGCCGGCCACTTGACCACAGAAAGTCAGGGGAAAAGGCTCTTACCAGACTCTTCTCCTTCCTTCATGGACTGCTCTATGGCAGCTCTGATACAGAGCTCACGGGCCCGGATCCCCGGGATGTTGCTGCCATCAGAGATCGCTTCAAGCACGATGGAGTCGATGTTCAAGCAGGCTGCATTGTAGTACCTGGCCATGCTGACTGCGGTGGCTGATTTCCCTGAAAAAAAGGTCAGGAGGTTGAATTTCCTGGCTCTCAGTTGCTTAGTGTCTCTAGACAGAAGAAGTTTCTAGAATGGAGGCCCCTGTAGAGTAATCTCTCCAAGCGCTTTGCCTCTACGTCTCTTGTGCGGCCACAGATGGCAGCAGCAAAGAGAAAGGAGGCCGGAACCACAAGTCAGGACCACGGATTCTTGTCCTCATTCTGCCACCCATGTGTTGTGCACCGTGTGATGGCAACACGTTTGCTCTCTGGATTTTCTCCTCAGTCTAGATGGTAATTCTATCAGATGACCTTTAAAAGTCGTGTAGCTCTACTGTCTCTGATTCTAATGGGAAGACTTTTTTGGTTTAAAGAATAACTTGTGTTGATCTTTCTTTTCTCATTTCAAAATATCTGCTTGTTAAAAAGAAAGCAGAAAATTCAAAGAACAAACAGGAGGGAAGGAAAAAGAAGATCCATAATTTGCTCACCCAGAGATATTACAGTTAGCATATGGCTGCTAAGTATGTATATATAACTACCTTACTTATATTTCTTATAAAGAAATGGGTTATGTGGTAGGCTGAACAATGCCCCCCCACCCCAGCCAAAGACATCCACATCCAAATGTCTGAAACCTGTGAATATGTTACCTTATGCGGTAAAGGGGGTTAGCACCTTTGATTAAGTTAAGGATCCTCATATGGGAAATTATCCTGGATTATCTGGGTGGGCCCAACATAATCCCAAGGGCCCTTATAGGAGAAAAGCAAGAGGGTCAGAGTCAGAACAGGTGATTATGATGAAAAGGAAGAGAGACTGGAAGATACTATGATACTGGTTTTGAGGATGGAAGAAGGGGCCACAAGCCAAGGAATGCAGGCAACATTTCTAGAAGCTACAAAGGGAAAGGAAATGGGTCCTCTCCTAGAAGCCTCCAGAAGGAATGCAGCTCTTTTGACACATTTTAGACTTCTGACCTTCAGAAGGAAAGTAAATTTGCATTGTTTCAACTTACTAAATGTGTAGTTATTTGTTATGGTACCAATAGGAAATTAATCCAGATTACAAATCCTAAGTATGACATTTTTCTTACTTAAAATGATGTACCATGAACGTCTTTCTATTCATTTAGTACATTTCTATGGCACTTAAAGAAATTGTGGTGATAGCCGTACATAACTTACCATTTTAACCATATTTTAAGTTGCATTAAGTACATTCATACTATTGTGTGATCATCACCACCATAGGCCTCCAGCACTTTTTCATCTTCTCAAATGGAAACTCTGTACCCATTAAACAACAAGCTCCCATTCTTCTCCTTCCCAGTCCCTGGAAACTACCACTCTTCTTTCTGTTTCTATGAATTCGACCACTGCAAACACTTCATATAAGTAGAATCATACAGCAATTATCCTTTCGTGATGATTTCACTTAGTATAATATCTTCAGTGTTCAACTATATTGTAGCATGAGTCAGAGTTTCCTTCTTTTTTGAGGCTGAATAATATCCCATTGTACCGTATTTTGTTTTTCCGTTTATCTGTCAGTGGACAGTTGGGCTGTTTCTACCTCTTGGCTATTGTGAGTAATGCTGCTATGGGGTGTACAAAACACTGTTTATAGAGGCCAAATAACTTACTATGTGGATGCACTAAAGCTTAATTAACCAGTCTTCTATACCGACTGCTTCAATTGCTCCCAAATTTTTATGATGCTGAGCAGCGCTGCAGTGAATGTTCATGCAGTTAATCTTTGTCCACATCACTAAACAGATTCTTAAGGTAAGCTTATAGAAGTAATATTTCTAGCTCAAGGAGCTTGTGCTTATTTCCCCCTCTCCTGTTTTATCATTTATTTTTATTTTCCCCCTCCTCTTTCTAAAGAATTTAATGTCTTGGATTTTTCCCTAATATTATTTTAAAATTATTGGAAGAATATAAGCTCAAACAACTCAGAGATATATTAATTAAAAATAAGGTGTCCCTGCTCTTTCTGTAACACTGTTTCTCTGAGATTGGCAATTTAATAGTTTGGGGATAGTCCCATGGTATACAAATCAAAAAAAAAAAAAAAAAAAGAGTCTTTTGTTATCTCGAAAATTACATGTGCGAACTTCACCATAACCCTTAAAGTGACAACCCTTGGGAGCTGCGGCATACCTGACAAGGGTGTCCCGTGGATGATAATGGCGATGCCCTTCCTGTTCTTGGCCATGCGGCCTTCTGCAGAAATATCAATGCCCAGGTGGCGCGCGATCGCCTTGCTCACTGGGTTGTTCTCTACTTCTCCAACCTCTTCCGTCGAGTGGCTGTCAACACTCTGTATCTTGTCAGCTGCAAATTAAAAATATACGTGTACAAGTGCATGCCCATGGGCACGCCCAGAATTCATACAGTCTGATGGAAAGGAGAACCACTTTTTCTTCTTGAACACTGCTGTGGCACAGTGGCAAATTATCTGCTGCACATGTTGTCACAGTTCCCACTCCCCCCCTGCAGTGGATGGGAAGTGCCCTTTATAGCTGATAATTTGTCGACAGCTACTGGAAGTGAAAATACAGATACCCTTATTGACTCTTAATTCTATTTCTGGGGGAATATCTCCTGCTGAAAAAATAATACTGGAAACTAGCTGAATGTGCAACATTAAGGGGAATGGCTGACTAAGTGATGGTATATTCCTACTACAGAATTAATACACGGTAGTGCTAAAAGGCTCAAGGGTGCATTTTAGGGAGAAAAGTAAAAAGGCACTGGACAGTCTTCCCACTTCTCTTAGAGAGAACCAGTACAAAACATTTAAATGTTTGGTTACTTTGAAACATTATTTTTTCCAGGCTTTCCTCATCCTCCTCTTCATCCGGGTAGGTCTTGGACTCGACTGTGGGAATGTGCCGTTCTTCAGGGTTGGACGTGACAGAGATCCCTTGGCTCAGTGAGGTCCTCTTTGTACTGCCAGAGGTGCCTTGTTCTGATGAGGGCATATCTTCCTCTTCTGCCCGAGAAACAAAGAACAAAAACATGGGGGAAGTGTTGGGAGGGGGACAAGGGAGACAGGTATGGAAAAAGAAAGAGACAAAGTGGAGAATCACTGACCTGGTTACCATCACCCTGGACTAGCCAAAGCCAAGGAACAAGATCTGCAGTCAGTTGGCTGTTAAGAAGGTTCTCTGCCCAGTGGCACCTGGGTGGCTCAGTCACTTAAGCATCTGACTTAGGTTCAGGTCATGACCTCGTGGTTTGTGCGTTCCAGTCCTGTGCTGGGCTCTCTGCTGTCAGCACAGAGCCTGCTTCAGATCCTCTGTCTCCCTCTCTCTCGGCCCCTCTCCCGTTGGTTCTCTCTCTCTCTCTCTCTCTCTCTCTCTCAAAATAAATAAACTTTAAAAAAAAATTTCTCTGCCCAGAGTGTTTCTACATCTTAACATTAAAAAGACTAAAATTATATATTTTCTCCAGAAAATTTAGAAAATTCAGAAGAGCAAGAATTATACAACTCATCTGCAAAAGAGATGTAGATAGAACAAGAAACAGTGACCGAGGAGTTGCAGCTGCACTTTATGATACCAGGCCCGCAGAGCTGTGGCCTCTCAGATCCTTAATTTTAAATTTTTCAAAGCTGAACTTGGGATCATGTTGTATATACCAATTTGTAGCCTGTTTTCCCCCTAAATCTGTCATGAACATTTGTCTATGCCATTGCCAAGTACACCTACCAATTTGTCTGCCTAGAACCCTCCTCACAATCTCAGTGGGGTTGTTGGGCTGTGACTGTACAAAATGACCCCCTTTACCGGGCCTGTTGATGGGGGTTGACACTGTCTTTGTTTAGAGGTTGGATCTGAGGCAGAGAGGTCGGAGGTCTCCAGTGACTGGCTTCCCTGGCCGTGGTGCAGGAAGCAGGGAGGATGGTCTGCACGTGAGCAGAGGGAGCACAGGCTCAGGGAAGCCCTGGGGAAAAGCCGAGTATGCACCTTCCTGGCTCCCTCTGAACCCGTGGGTCCCTGTTCTCGGCCAACTTCCAATGGGCCAAATGAAAAAACGAACCCACAACTGTACTGTGTAAGGACGGGGACGAGAGCAACAGGGTCCTTCTCTGATTTTGTGATGCCCTTTACACATGGCAGCACCCCCAGCGTTCTGTCCCAGTGGTTCTGAGTTCCAGTGTCTCCCCTCCCACCACCTTCCTGGTTGTGGGCTCTCAAAGACAGGGCCTGTTTCACTGATCTGTTTACAGTGCTTCAGCTCCGTTCGTGGAACACTGTGGGTGCTTGTTAAAGGCTTAACTAGTTACCCTAAAATTCTTAGGTTGAAATCCTACTCCCCAGTACCTCAGAAAGTGGCTATGTAATAAAGTTAAAAAGGGGTTATATGGATGCCCTATTCCACCCACACTCCAGTATAACTGGTGTTCTTTAAGAAGAGACTAGGACAGACACAGACAGAAGACCATGTGAACACCAGGGGAAGACAGGCAGCTACAAGCCAAGGAAGGAGGTTCTGCAGACAATGACCCAGCTGACACCTGGATCTTAGGCTTTGAGCCTCCTGAACTACGAGAAAATAAATTTCTGTTGATTAAGCCACCAAGTCTGTGGTCTTTGCGATGGCAGTTCTGGTAAACTAATAGTGCTCAATGACACTGACCAGGAGATTGAGGGCAAAGGTGGTCTTCTTCTCTCATCTTCTCCTTTTAGGACAAACTAGTATTCTCTGACTGGCTCCCTTGAGAGACAAGACGAGCCCAAGGTCAGGAGAAAATGGACTCCATTCCATTCATTCATTCACTGTTATAGCACATGTTATTGGGCACCGTGACGTATCAGGTGCAGTTCCATGCTTTGGGGTTACAAGTGGGGAATGCATGATCACTGCCTTTATGGGGGCTTCTTATTGGGGGGGGAGACAGGTATGAAGAAAACAATTACACATGTGATGACTATTACACAGAAGAACAGGGAGGGCACATTTCCAAGATGAGGGCATGATAAACAGGAAGGAGAAGCATGCATCACGACAAACTGCACGGTGCTACAGGTCATCAAGGACCCCTGACGCTCAGGTGCACAAAAGGGAGCCCATGGATGGATGGTGGGGTAATACAGGGGCGCTGGGCCAGAAAGGGGCACATTATGAGAGCACAGTCCAGTTTTATGATTGGGGTTTGGCTTAAAGACCGTGGAGGGCCAACCTCATCCTTGGGGGAACCCCCACTCCTGACCTCTCTTAGGACACCAAGTTGTACCCTGTGTGACATATTCAAGCACACACAGAAGCCACGGAGTACAGTGGTTACCGTCGTGGATGCCAGAGTCAGAGAGATCTGGGCTTGAATCCTGACTCTGCCCCTTCACACTGTGGACCTGGTGTCTCAGTGCTTTAGTCTCTCAGGTAAGTGTGTAAAGCCTAAGTGTTCTTCTATCCCTCTATTAGCTGTTTTTAAGCCTGAACTCCCCACTAGACTCTAGTGGGAGCAGAGCGTATCCCTGTCTCTGCATTCATACTGTGGGGAGAACAGGCCCATTTTGTGACGTTACAGATGAAATATGTGAGGCACCAGCATGTGCCCAGCATGTGGCAGCTGCTTGGTAAGTGGCCGGCCTCCCAGCAGGGACCCTTCCAGGGCGCCAGCGCGGTGGCTGAAGCCAGGCTCTCGGTCCTGAGCTCTCACCGTTTTCCTGGGCCAGACTCTCCAGAAACTTCGCCTTCATCTGTTCCTCTTTGGACCGCTTCATCTCCTTAAAGTACTCATAAACCTCTGGGGGTAGCTTTTCCCCCGGAACACGGGGAGGCAGCAGCAGGGTGTTGTAGGAATCGTAGCCCTTCAGCATTCGCAAGATCTGCAAGAGGACGACAGGAACTGCTGCTGGGTGTGCTAGAAGCTTTCTCCTGATGGTCCTCGGAGGGTCTGCTTACCCACCAGGTAAAACCCCTGCTCCTTCCTGTACAAGGGGCCTTTGGAGAGGTCTAGAAAGTAAGGCCGGGCCCTGAAGCTGGGGATACAAGATCTTGATTTTTGCCCCATTTGAGCCCAGGCATTTCAGATGTGGAAGAGAATTTTCCTCTTATTTTACAAATATCATATACTGTTTTCCTTTCTTTCTTTCTCTTTCTTTCTTTCTTTCTTTCTTTCTTTCTTTCTTTCTTTCCTTTTTTCCCTTGACAAAAGTACAGAACTCCATTATCCACTTTGAGCTACATGTCTTGAAAAATACTGTAGTTAGAAATGTTATACAAGGGAGGAAAGTGGTTGTCTCACAGAGGATTCAGGGAGAAACAGATAAAATGGTATTAAGCATGTGTGTGCACGAGTATGTGTTGGGGGTATGGGGGTAGGGAAGGACTATGTATTAGGGTTATCAGATAAAATACGGGATGCCCAGTTTAATCTGAATTTTAGATAAACAGTGAATAATTTTTTAGTACAAAAATGCCCACATAAAATAAGTCATATGTTTTTTATCTGAAATTCAAACTTAACTACGTAATTTGTTTTTCTTTCTACAAAATCTGGTAACCCTAGTGTGTATGTATATTTATAAAACCAGTGCAACAAGGTTCTAGAGAGCGATCACTTCCTGTATGGCCTAATTTATGTGAAAAATCTGTTTTGTTGAGTAACCTTTCTCCAGGATCACTATTTTTGGTTGTGTGAAAACCACTGTTAAGAAGCTCATTCTAAAATTTATATGGATGAACAAAGAGCTAAGAATAGTTAAAACAACTGAAACTAATAATCCTATATGTTAATTATACTTGAATATAAAACATGGTAAAAAAAAGGGAAAAAGAAGAGTCAAAACATTAATGAAAAATAAAAAGAGAGGATCGCCCTACTAGATATTAAGACTGTTGAAGCCGGAGTAACAGACAGCGTGGGACTGATGTTGGGACAGACAAACTGGCCAATCACATGATGTAGAGAAGAGAGCTTGGAAGAAACCCACTCATACATGGAGTTTGATTCAGGAGAGAGGCGGCATGGCAGGTCAGTGGGCGAAAGGAAGGAATATTCCAAAGACTGGGTGATGGAGACATACAAGGGCCTGGACAACTTGCTTCAACTGGGGCAATTCTAAAGAGACAGCCCAGCGGTAGAGCTTCCTGTGGGGTCTGCTGAGGTCTCTGCTGTAATCTTATCACAGCTCATCTCTCTGCCTGGCACCGCTTGCCTTATTCTTCACTGGTGTTGCTCCTGAGACGGCTCCCTACCAAATCTGCATACACATCTCGGAGTCTCAGACTCTGCTTTGCATTGAACCTGGCCCACAACAGAGGATGCAGTGCCAACATGAGCCATTGAGCGTTTCATGAATACCTAATGAAAAGATTCCTTTCCAGAGAGACAAATTCCCCTTCTGAGAAAAACTTCGAGATGCAGAATCTAAATTGGGTAGAGCATAAATATTACATGTAAAGAAGACAGAAGATTTAAAGGCTGAGTTGGGGGAGGGTCCAGAGGAAGCAGAACCACCTTAGCTAAGCCATTCCCAAATTCCTGACCCACAGACAACATGAGATAACAAACACTTATTGTTTTAAGTTGCTAAGCTTGGGGGAAATTTGTTTTGCAGCAATAGATAACTAATTAATAAGCAAAAAAGCATCAGACTTCATGAACAGCAAAACCTTAGGAGAAAACAATGGAGCAATGCATTTAAGATATTCAAGTGCAGAAAATGTGAGCCAAGGATATGGTATCCAACCAAACTTACCTTCAAGCATAAAAGCCACAGATAAATAGTCATGAATGTATGTGTACTCAGGGAATAGTGTTCCCATGATCCCTACCTGAGGAATCCACTAGAGAATGAGCTTCAGACAATAGAGTGGTTACTGAAGAAGCTTCATCACAAGGACTGGTGTTGAACATTGAATGTATTTAAATATAGAACTAAAACTAACTGATAGAAATTAGGTTCTGACATCATAATATTATAAGCTCTGACATGACAGATACACCACAAAAAGCAAAACATGGAGGGAGTGTACATGAGATGATTACCCAGCAGGCATTAATTTAAAAGAATATCTTTTTTTTTAATTTTTTTTAACGTTTATTTATTTTTGAGACAGAGAGAGAGACAGAGCATGAACGGGGGAGGAGCAGAGAGAGAGGGAGACACAGAATCGGAAGAAGGCTCCAGGCTCTGAGCCATCAGCCCAGAGCCCCACGTGGGGCTCGAACTCACGGACCGCGAGATCGCGAGATCGTGACCTGAGCTGAAGTCGGACGCCTAACCGACTGAGCCACCCAGGCGCCCCAAGAATATCATTTTAAATTAGAGGATGGTGAGAAGAGAGAAAAAGAGATTAGTGGCTCATTTCATAATTTCTCACAGTAGGGAACTAAGAGGCAGTTTCTAGAAAGTGGGGTACTAAGCAGTTCATACAGCTCAGCCTCAAGGTAGCAGAACAGGATGGAGATAGTAAAAAGGGACCTGGAGAGATGACGTGGAACAGAATAGAGAGCCCATAAGTAGACCCAAATAAATATAGTCAACTGACCTTTGACAAAGGAGCAAATGCAATACAATGAACAAAGACACTTTCCAACTAACAATGCTGGACCCAGACACCCACATACAAAATACCCAAATCTAGGTAGACCCAATATCTTTCACAAAGCTTAAAATGGATCATAGGCCTAAACGAAAACCATACAATTATAAAACTCTTAGAAGGTGATATAAGAGTGACCTAGGGTGTGGTGATCACATTTTAGATACAACACCAAAGGCATGGTCCATGAAAATAATAATTGAGAGGGTGGACTTCCTTAAATTTAAAAACCTCTGCTCTGCAAAAGACAATGTCAAGTGAGTGAAAAGACAAGTTACCGACTGGGAGAAAATATTTGCAAAAGATGCATCTGATAAACTTGTGTTATTCAAAATATTTAAAGAACTCTTAAAACTTAACAATGAGAAAACAAATCACCCAATTAAAAAATGAGCCAAAGACCTTAACAGACACCTCACTGAAGAAGATATACAGATGGCAAATCAGTATATGAATAGATGCTCCACGTTGTATGTCATCAGGGAAATGCAAATTGAAATGAGATACCACTACAGACTTATTAGAATGGCCAAAGTCCAAAACACTGACAACATCCAATGCTGATGAGAATGAGGAGCAACAGGAACTTTCACTTATTGCTGGTGGGAGTGCAAAATGGTATGACCACTTCGGAAGACAGTCTGGCAGTTCTTATAAAACTAAATGTACTCTTACCATACGGTCTGGCAGTTGTGCTACTTGGTACTTATCCAAAGGAGATAAAAATGTATGTCCACACAAAATCTGCACGTGGATGTTTATGGCAGCTTTGTTTATAACTGCCCAGATATGGAAACAACCAAGATGTCCCTCAGTAGGTGAATGGGTAAATAACCTGTTATGTCCAGACAACAGAATATTATTTAGTACTAAAAAGAAATGAGCTATCAAGCCATGGAGGGAACTTAAGTGCATATTACTAAATTAAAGAAGCCAGTCGGAAAAGGTATACTGTATGATTGCAACTATATGACACTCTGGAAAAGACCAAACTATGGAGATAGTAAAAAGATCAGTGGTTGCCAGGAGGTGGGGGGTGGGGAGGGATGAATAGGCAGAGCAGAGAGGATTTTTAGGGCAGTGAAAATACTCTATATGATACTATAATGCTGGATACATGTCATTATACATTTGTCCAAATCCAAGGAATGTACAACACCAAGAGTGACCCCCAATGTAAACTGTGAATTTTGGGTGATTATGAAGTATCAATGTAGGTTCATCAATTGTAACAAATGTACCACTCTAGTAGGGGATGTTGATAATGGAGGAAGGTATGTATGTGTGTGGGGCAAGGGCCATATGGGAAATATCTGTAACTTCCTCTCAATTTTGCTGTGAGAAAAAAGTTTAAAACAAGTACATGGAGGAACAATTGGAAAATATGTAGCCCTGAACAAACAGAAAAAAAAAGTGGCAGATTCAAGCCCTAACATAATTATATTAAATGTAAATGGTCTAAATACACTAATTAAGGATGGAGACTGCCAGAGTGTATTTTTGTTTTTAAAGATTCAGTTACATGCTGTCTACAAGAAACTCACTTCAAATATGACAGCGGCATACATTCTTTACTATTAAAGTTTTAGCACGCATTAGTTTTTCAATTAGTTGTTTAAAATGTGTAATGAGATCACAAAGAAGTAATAAATTCTGCTCAGAGCAAGGGTCAGGAAAGGCTACAGAGTGGACTTTAAATTGACAAGGAAGGGCTTAAAGTGAAGAAGAGGCAAAGGTTAGGAGGAAATTAGTTGTCCATGCAGAGGGAAGAGCACAGGTACATGGTAGGACCCAGCAGGGATAGGAAAAGGAAATTTGGTTTTGGCCTCTGCTCACCTTCTCTTCTAGGAGATACTGTTGGTCAAATTCTAAGGAGTAAAACTCAATGGGGAAGTTGCAGGGATTCTTTACCACCACCTCAGCCTCGTCTCCAGGTGCATAAGGCAGCAGTGGCCCCAGCTCCAGAAAAGAGGGACTAAATTCCAACCGTGGCTCAAGACCCTGCCCCTCTACCAGCAGTGTAAGCTTTTGAGGACTCTGGGCAATCTGGAAAACCAGGGTTTGGCTGTAGAATTTCTGGAAATCATAAAAAACAAAACAAGCATCTTAACTTTTTGTGTTATATGCTCTGTAAACCTGAAAGCCACTGTGGGGACAAAATTGAGAGAAAACTTTTGGGGCACCTGGGTGGCTCAGTCTGTTAAGCGTCTGACTTTGGCTCAGGTCATGGTTTGTGGGTTCAAGCCCTGTGTCAGGCTCTGTGTTGACAGCTTGCTCAGAGCCCGGAGCCTGCTTCGGATTCTGTGTCTCCTTCTCTCTCTGCCCCTCCCCTGCTCACACTCTGTTTCTCAAAAGTAAATAAATGTAAAAAAAAAAAAAAAAAAAAAAAGAGAAAACTTTTCATGTAAAATTACATGAGAGTAATTTATATTACTGCATTAATACTAGGTTTCTAGCATGCTAGGCACTGTACAAAGTGCATCATCACTCGTAAAAGGCCCTCTGAATACCACACTCAGATCCTTCAGACCCTCTAGTGTGTTCAGATGGGCCACTGTCTGCACCCCTGGGCTCTCATTTCATGGGCCCTGCTGCCTATGGGCAGGGAAGGGTGGAGCAGAAGTGCTGGGGATTAATCCCTTCCAGGAGCAATTCTCAAACATTGACTCAGGAACTACCACATAAATATCCCAGGTCCCTTGCTCCTGGGAAGAGATAATTCTGAAATATGCATTTTGTCTATTTCCACAGAGTTTCCCAGTAGGATTATGTTCCAGTCTCCAAGGTAGCTGGCTCATTCACATGCCTTATTAGCTGCCTGCCTTTCCCTGATCACCTTCTACTTCTCCATCAGTGTTTCCTACACTTTCCAAATAATCTGTTTGCACTTGAATCCTTGTCTCCAAGTATGTTTCTTGGAACATCTGAATTAATATACAGAAGTTATTTGAAAATACAGTTAAGCAGTGGGTCAGGAGTAATCAGCTGGGGCATTCAGTTTATCAGATATAATTACAATCTGAATACCAGTGAATAGTGATATCAACTATTCTAATCTGGTTTTTACTGGGGGACCTACTAAAAATGTGGAATCACAGGCCCCAACCTTAAATATCCCACCTTGACAGGGGCAGGGTAAGGCTGGGAATTCTGCATTTTTAACCAGATGCCCAGGTCATTCTGATACAGGTGGGTTCATGGCTTGGGTTTGGAGGCCATGAGTGGCTTCATGATTTGAAGAGCTCTTAACTATCTTAGCTCAAGGGAGAAAATCAGATGGATGGAATGCGTATGGACATATATACACACCCAGAAAATATCAATTGACGGAGACAGTAAGAGAATGAATTATTGACTAACTAACAGTTATGGGCTTAGCACCTTCTGACCCAAACTTCTATATTTTAATTGCTTTTTATGGAAATATTTCCATAAAAATAAACATTTCATTCATTTCCTTGTTTCCTAACATAGTGTTCTGCACATATATTATAACATCAGTGATTTCTCTTGTGCTGCTGATGCTGAAGGAAACATAGGTGTGGATTGTATGCATTGCAAAGCTAACCAATTAATTGTATACAGCCAACAAATTCCCCTCTAAATTGGTGGAGATATTCTATTAACTTTGACCAATTCCAACTCAACATATATGGAACCACCTGAACAAACCTTTCTTTTTTTTTTTTAAATTTATTTACTGATATGTCTCTCATTTAACAAACTATCCAAAATCTTGACAACCCTGACAGTAACACCCCTTCAGACTCTCTAAGAATGACAAACATATTAATTCTCTTTTCTGTTGAAAGGGTTGGGAGATTCTGATAATTCAAGAAACGGGCTTTTTAAAAAATAATCAGATATGAAGTCATTTGCTTTTCTTCTTTCTCACTACAGACTCTTAAAAATTTCTTCAAAGCATTTCCATTACCAGGAAAATGGGAGTTAACTGTAGGTATTCTGTAAAACCCACATGGGTTTTTTTCTTTTAAAAGACTAAAGTAGAGAAAGACATCTCCCTGATGCCTTAGGCTTTGAGCACAAGTCTTTACAGTGTAATCTCTTGAGACCCTCTCTGGCTCTAGGATTTTATTTTATTTTATTTTATTTTATTTTATTTTATTTTATTTTAATTTTTATTATTTTTTTTAAATTTTTTAAAGTTTATTTATTTTTGAGAGACAGAGAATGAGCAAGGGAGGGGCAGAGAGAGACGGAGACACAGAATCCGAAACAGGCTCCAGGCTCCGAGCTGTCAGCACAGAGCCTGACACTGGCTCAAACTCACAAACTGTGAGATCATGACCTGAGCCGAAGTCACTTAACCGACTGAGCCACCCTGGCGCCCCGGACTTTATTTTTGCTGTGTGCTTTGCTTGGAGTAGCTTTGTGTTAATGGCATTCACACACACACAAAAAAAGTTTGTGAGGCCCGGGTGGTATGTCTACCAGGAAGTATCCCAACTACTGATGGTAACAGCAAATAGTTATTGAGACACTACATAGAGAGAAGTATGCTGTGTATTTTATTCACATTAATTCATATAATCTTCAAAATGACCCTAGGAAGTAACTATTGCAGGTTGATAATGTCTTAGTTGAAACCCTAGGGGCCAGATGATTTCAAATTCAGATTTTTAAAAAGGTAAATGCTGTGCATAGACCCCATGTTACATAATGTCCTCAGCAGGGCCCGAATCAGGTCCCCTATAATCAAACACTAGTATTTCCGCAGTTACAATGTTTGACTCTGCAAACTAAGTGGAATAAATAAAGGTTAAGTAGTCTCCTGTCAGTTCAGATTAGGTTTTTCTACCAAATGAGTTTGGGCCTGAAACTTATGAAATACCCCCCCTCCCCCACCTCCCCAGTTTCTGGAGCTTACTGGATTTTAAAATTGCATTAAGGATTTTTGCTTGGGATATTGTTATTTTCCATTCTATCTATAAGCAAATTGAGGTTTAGAGAGGCTAAGGAATTTACTCAAAGCCATGAAATCTCTCAGTACAGAAGCAGAAGGCCACTAACCCAGGTCTGCTGATAAAAGTCAATGTGCTAGACAGATCTGATTCTGGAACTGGTGTTCTTAACTACCAGGCCACACAGCTCCGACATGAAACAAGCACTTGATGTCTTTATCACAATAGCGAGGCAAAGGTCACTCAAAAATTCCCTAGAGTCCTGCCTAATCAAGTGTGGCCTTTGAGTAAAGCTCAAAGAGACCCAGAGACTCCGAATGAAACCACATTTCTTCAAAGCTTACCTCTTCTTTAGGCATGAATTTCACTTGCACGTTGGACCTCTCATCAGGATCCAAGACCCCAGAAGTGGGCTGGATCTCAAAGATTCGTGTCTTTGGCTTTAATTCAGCACGTAGTTTCCGTCTTAAGTACTTTGGCATGTGTTTCTCCAGCTGGTTAACAGATAATTAGACAATTAGATCGTCTTCTATGGAAAGCAAATTTATTCTATCCTCCACTCACCCAGCCTACATTTACTGAGTCCCTTCCAGGTGTCAGGGAAGGTGTAGATACCAGGACTACAAAGATGACTGACACATCTACCAGACGGCACGGCCTGGTAAGTCCTTGAACGCTGGGCTAAGGGCCTGGATTGTATTTAGGAAGCCATGGTTGTCACTGCACGTCTTGGGAAGAAGAGTGAAATAATGAAAGTGAAGGCCCAGAATTCCATATCTGGATTAAATGGAGATGGGAAAAAGGGGACCAGTGGGTTACAACCCATTTACCTTGCTAACTGGCTTATGGCTCAGGAAAAACCATTTGCAAGGGACTTGGAGATGATTGGAAAACTGAATAGTCTCCACGAGGCACTGTCCACACTGAATTGTGGCAAACTGCACCTTTTCACAAGACAGTGTCATCGCAGGAATGGTCACCTTGGCTTGGAGACAGATGTGAACTGTTGGCCCTCCAACCACCTAGAATGGGCATAAAATTGCTGTTACCACGTGGCATGGGGTTGGGGGAAGAATCACGGCTCTCAAATAGCAATTGATTCATCCTAGGGGTAACTGGCAAGCAGAGCTCGTAGCTGGGGAGGATCAGCTGGGCCCAGCAGTGCATCTTACCTTGATGGGTAGAACGACCTCTTTGTTTCCAACTGAGAGACTGGCCCCTTGTGGGTCAAATTTCACTTCGAATGTTTCCGTTTCACAGTAAGGCAGATTCTTTACACGATCTAACTCAGTACTGAAACCTGGACCCAGATAAACAAAATTTCTTTGTGGGAAAGAGAAATGGCAAACAAGAGCTGCAGTAGATAGAGCCCTTCTGGGGTCAAAGTATCAATTAATACCCATGACCATTCAAAGAATCAATTAACGGCCCAAGAATTCTTTCAGCTGATCCCAGAAGAAGCATGAACACTACTCCAGAAGATCAGTACACGTGGGCACCCTGTTAGAAATGACAAAGTGCAAGAAGAAAGGGTCTCCCCAGTCTGGTTACCCGTGTCATGAAGGATGCGCTTTTCTGCATGGAAGGACACTGGGAAGTGACTGGTGTTGGTGATCTTGATGATGTGTGTTCGGATGTCACCAAGGATGATGTAGCCAAAGTCCAGGATATACTCTGGCAGCTGGACTCTGAAACAGTTAACAAGGCTCTCTTTACCAGTCACTTTTCCAAGAGTGACTATGCTATTCTCTTCTATCTCCTGTGCACAGTTCTGACCTCAGAACTGGAGGACAGAACAACCACCCTCCAGACAGGAGGCTATAGAAGCAAGATTACTCCCCCCTCCCCCAAAGTTCACACTGCTGTTTCAGCCATTCCCAAAACACATTCAGTGTGGGCCCTCATGAACCTGAAGCCAGGCCTATCCATTAAACAAAGCCAGAGGTTTCTGCCTTTCAGAGGCAGAGACTTGCTTGGCTGGCTGGATGCTAGAAGATAACAGATACAAGACACAAGTAGATTTCATTTCTACATGATCAACCATTAATTGATTCAGGCAGCATTCCAGTGGGCAACACTGTTTGCTCTGCTATCCTCTGAAACAAGCCTACCATGGAAGGACACTCACTTGGCTAGTCTGCGACGACTCCGGTAGCTGAAGTCATCTGTGGAATCAGGGATAATTGTTTTCTGATGTTCTATGGAATAGCCTTGGACTATAAGTCGCTCTACTTCCATCTGGAGCTGAGCACTTAACTGGAGCAAGAGAAAAAACCAAGTCAGCAAATTCTTCTAGAATATGCGTTTTCAATGGGGTCAAATCACCTCTAAGAGGGAAAAAATTGCTTCATGGAGGGGAGAATGAAAAAATTTTAGATATTACAATGATTTATGGCATTCCAAAAGGCCACAGTACATAAACAGATATACAGTATAGTTGTGGTATTAAAATATTCACAGGGGTGTTGGGTGGGGTAAAGAAACTAGTACATCTATATCATGAAATACTAATGAACAATGAAAAGGAATGAACTATTGATATTGATGGATTTCAAGGCCATTATGCTCATTGAAAAAAAAGCCAGTCTTAGGGCACCTGGGTAGCTCAGTCGGTTGGGCATCTGACTCGGGCTCAGGTCATGACCTCACAGTCCGTGAGTTCGAGTCCCATATCGGGCTCTGTGCTAACAGCTCAGAGCCTAGAGCCTGCTTCAGATTCTGTGTCTCCCTCTCTTTCTGCTCCTCCCCTGCTCATGCTCTGTCTCTGTCTTAAAAATAAATAAAAACATTAAACAAATTTTTTTAAAAAGCCAGTCTCAAAAGGTTACATATTGTATAATTCCATTTACAGAATATTCTTGAAATAACAAAAGTACAGATTCAACAGAGGAAGATGGCAGCACAGGTGGATGCTGGGCTCACATCGTCCTGCTGACCACTTAGATTCCACCCACATCTGCCTAAATAACCCAGAAAACCACCAGAAGACTAGCGGAATGGACTCTGCGGAGCCAAGCATAGACGAGAGGCCCAGGGAAGAGGGTAGTAAGGGTAGAGAGGTGGTGCGCACTACACGGACTGGCGGGAGGGACCGGGGCGGTGGAGGGGCAGCCAGCCCACCAGGCAAGACAGAGCCCCTGAATCTGGCTTGCAAAAGCAGAGGGGCCAGATGGAGTGTGTTCTGACAGCCAGTGGGACTTAACATCTGGAATGTTATAAGTCAACAGCTCTGCTCCGAGAGCGGGAGGGCTAGAGGACAACGGGAGGGAGAGTTGTTGAGCCCCAGAGGACAGAGCTCGCTTGGCAGGGAACAAAGGTGCTCGCCAGTGCCATCTCCCTCGCCCATCCCCCAGCCAAAATCCCAAAGGGAACCAGTTCCCCTCATGGAACTTGCTTGTACTGTGCAAACACCCAACTCTGTGCTTCTGTGGATCCATCCCTCTGACAGGTCTGCCTCCCTCCTGGTGCCACAGGGCCCCTCCCGAAGCGGACCACCAAAGGCAAAGCAAGCTGAGCCTGCCCCTCCTGCCCCTGTGCATCTGTGGATCCACCCCGGCTAACACGCCAGATCCCATCAAAGCAGCACCACAAGCCTGGCAGTGTGCAAGTAGCCCAGACAGGGGCCACACCACTCCACAGTGAGTCCTGCCCCTGGGAGAGGGGAAGATAAGGTACACACCAGTCTGACTGCGGCCCCGCCCACCAATGCAAGTTATTCCAGACAGCACAGGGGAAGAGCCCTGCAGTTCCGTGCCACTCCAGGGACTATACAAAATGACGAAATAGAAGAATTCTCCTCAAAAGAAACTCCAGGAAGTAGCGACAGCTAATGAACTGACCAAAAATGATTTAAGCAATGTAACAGAAAATGAATTTAAAATGATAGTCATAAAATTAATCGCTGGGCTTGAAAAAAGTATAGAGGACAGCAGAGAATCTATTACTACAGAGATCAAGGGACTAACAAACAGTCAGGAGGAGCCAAAAATGCTATAAACGAGCTTCAAAATAAAATGGAGGCAACCACAACTCAGATTGAAGAGGCAGAGGAGAGAATAGGTGAATTAGAAGATAAAATAATGGAAAAAGAGGAAGCTGAGAAAAAGAGAGATTAAAAAATCCAGGAGTATGAGGGGAGAATTAGATAACTAATTGACACAATTAAATGCAATAATATATGCATAATTGGGATTCCAGAAGAGGAAGAGAGAGGGAAAGGTGCTGAAGGTGTACTTGAAGAAATAATAGCTGAGAACTTCCCTGATCTGGGGAAAGAAAAAGGCATTGAAATCCAAGAGGCACAGAGAACTCCCTTCAGACGTAACTTGAATCGATCTTCTGCATGACATATCATAGTGAAACTGGCAAAACACGAGGATAAAGAGAAAATTCTGAAAGCAGCTAGGGATAAACGTGCTCTAACATAAAAAGGGAGACCGATAAGACTAGTGATGGATCTATCTACTGAAACTTGGCAGGCCAGAAAGGAATGGCAGGAAATCTTCAATGTGATGAACAGAAAAAAATATGCAGCCGAGAATCCTTTATCCAGCAAGTCTGTCATTCAGAATATAAGGAGAGTTAAGGTCTTCCCAAACAAACAAAAAACCAAAGGAATTCATCACCACTAAACCAGCCCTGCAAGAGATCCCAAGGGGGATCCTGTGAGACAAAGTACCAGAGACATCGCTACAAGCATGAAACCTACAGACATCACAATGACTCTAAACCCATATCTTTATATAATAACACTGAATGTAAATGGACTAAATGCTCCAACCAAAAGACATAGGGAGTCAGAATGGACAAAAAAATGAGACCCATCTATTTTCTGTCTACAAGAGACTCCTTTTAGAGCTGAGGACACCTTCAGATTGAAAGTGAGGGGATGGAGAACTATCTATCATGCTACTGGAAGTTAAAAGGAAGCTGGAGTAGCCATACTTATATCAGACAAACTAGACTTTCAATTAAAGGCTGTAACAAGAGATGAAGAAGGGCAGTATATAATAATCACAGGGTCTATCCATCAGGAAGAGCTAACAATTATAAATGTCTATGCGCCGAATACCGGAGCCCCCAAATATATAAAACAATTACTCACAAACATAAGCAACCTTATTGATAAGAATGTGGTCATTGCAGGGGACTTTAATACCCCACTTACAACAATGGATAGATCATCTAGACACATGGTCAATAAAGAAACAAGGGCCCTGAATGATACATTGGATCAGATGGACTTGACAGATATATTTAGAACTCTGCATCCCAAAGCAACAGAATATACTTTCTTCTTGAGTACACATGGAACATTCTCCAAGATAGATCACATACTGGGTCACAAAACAGCCCTTCATAAGTATACAAGAATTGAAATCATACCATGCATACTTTCAGACCACAATGCTATGAAGCTTGAAATCAACCACAGGAAAAAGTCTGGAAAACCTCCAAAAGCATGGAGGTTAAAGAACACCCTACTAAAGAATGAATGGGTCAACCAGGCAATTAGAGAAGAAATTAAGAAATATATGGAAATAAATGAAAATGAAAATACAACAATCCAAATGCTTTGGGATGCAGCGAAAGCAGTCCTGAGAGGAAAATACATTGCAATCCAGGCCTATCTCAAGAAACAAGAAAAACCCCAAATACAAAATCTAACAGCACACCTAAAATAAATAGAAGCAGAACAGCAAAGATACCCCAAACCCAGCAGAAGAAGAGAAATAATAAAGATCAGAGCAGAAATATAGAATCTAAAAAAACTGTAGAGCATATCAATGAAACCAAGAGTTGATTTTTTGAAAAAATATACAAAATTGATAAACCTCTAGCCAGGCTTCTCAAAAAGAAAAGGGAGATGACCCAAATAGATAAAATCATGAATGAAAATGGAATGATTACAATCAATCCCTCAGAGATACAAGCAATTATCAGGGAATACTCTGAAAAATTACATGCCAACAAACTGGACAACCTGGAAGAAATGGACAAATTCCTAAACACCCACACGCTTCCAAAACTCAATCAGGAAGAAATAGAAAGCTTGAACAGACCCATAACCAGCGAAGAAATTGAATCAGTCATCAAAAATCTCCCAACAGGGGCACCTGGGTGGCTCAGTCGGTTAAGCGGCCGACTTCAGCTCAGGTCATGATCTCACGGTCCGTGAGTTCGAGCCCCACGTCGGGCTCTGTGCTGACAGCTCAGAGCCTGGAGCCTGTTTCAGATTCTGTGTCTCCCTGTCTCTGACCCTCCCCGTTCATGCTCTGTCTCTCTCTGTCTCAAAAATAAATAAACGTTAAAAAAAACATTAAAAAAAAAAAAAGAAAAAAAGAAAAATCTCCCAACAAATAAGAGTCCAGGACCAGATGGCTTCCCAGGGGAATTCTACCAGACATTTAAAGCAGAGATAATACCTATCCTTCCCAAGCTATTCCAGAAAATAGAAAGGGAAGGAAAACTTCCAGACTCATTCTATGAAGCCAGTATTACTTTGATTCCTAAACCAGAAAGAGACTCAGTAAAAAAAGAGAACTACAGGCCAATATCCCTGATGAATATGGATGCAAAAATTCTCGGTAAGATACTAGCAAATAGAATTCAACAGCATATAAAGAGAATTATTCACCATGATCAAGTGGGATTCATTCCTGGGCTGCGGGGCTGGTTCAACATTCACAAATCAATCAATGTAATACATCACATTAATAAAAAAAAAGATAAGAACGGTATGATCCTGTCAATCGATGCAGAAAAAGCATCTGACAGAATTCAGCATACTTTCTTAATAAAAACCCTCGAGAAAAACGGGGTAGAAGGAACATACTTAAACATCATAAAAGCCATTTATGAAAAGCCCACAGCTAACATCATCCTCAATGGGGAAAAACTGAGAGCTTTTTCCTTGAGATCAGGAACACGACAGGGATGTCCACTCTCACCGCTGCTGTTTAACATAGTGTTGGAAGTGCTAGCATCAGGAATCAGACAACAAAAGGAAATCAAAGCATCAAAATTGGCAAAGATGAAGTTAAGCTTCCACTTTTTGCAGATGACATGATATTACACATGGAAAATCTGACAGACTCCATCAAAAGTCTGCTAGAACTGATACATGAATTCAGCAAAGTCACAGAATACAAAATTAATGTACAGAAATCAGTTGCATTCTTATACACTAATAATGAAGCCACAGAAAGACAAATAAAGAAACTGATCCCATTCACAATTGCACCAAGAAGCATAAAATACCTAGGAATAAACCTAACCAAAGATGTAAAAGATCTGTATGCTGAAAACTATAGAAAGCTTAAGAAGGAAATTGAAGAAGATATAAAGAAATAGAAAAACATTCCATGCTCATGGATTTGAAGAATAAATATTGTCAAAATGTCAATACTACCCAAAGCTATCTACACATTCAATGCAATCCCAATCAAAATTGCACCAGCATTCTGCTCAAAGCTAGAACGAGCAATCCTAAAATTTGTATGGAACCACAAAAGGCCCCGAATAGCCAAGGTAATTTTGAAGAAGATCAAAGCGGGAGGCATCACAATCCCAGACTTTAGCCTCTACTACAAAGTTGTAATCATCAAGACAGCATGGTATTGGCACAAAAACAGACACATAGACCAATGGAATAGAATAGAAACCACAGAATTAGACCCACAAAAGTATGGCCAACTAATCTTTGATAAACCAGGAAAGAATATCCAATGGAAAAAAGACAGTCTCTTTAACAAATGGTGCTGGGAGAACTGGACAGCCACAGGCAGAAGGGAGAAACTAGACCACTTTCTTACATCATTCACAAAAACAAACTCAAAATGGATAAAGGACCTGAATGTGAGACAGGAAACCATCAAAACCCTCGAGGAGAAAGCAGGGAGAAACCTCTCTGACCTCAGCCGCAGCTATTTCTTACTTGACACATCTCCAAAGGCAAGGGAATTAAAAGCAAAATGAACTATTGGGACCTCATGAAGATAAAAAGCTTCTGCACAGCAAAGGAAACAATCAACAAAACTAAAAGGCAACCCACGGAATGGGAAAAGATACTTGCAAATGACATATCGGACAAAGGGCTAGTATCCAAAATCTATAAAGAGCTCACCAAACTCCACACCCAAAAACCAAATAATCCCGTGAAGAAATGGGCAGAAAACATGAATAGACACTTCTCTAAAGAAGACATCCGGATGGCCAACAGGCACATGAAAAGATGCTCAACGTCGCTCCTCATCAGGGAAATACAAATCAAAACCACACTCAGATATCACCTCACGCCAGTCAGACTGGCCAAAATGAACAAATCAGGAGACTATAGATGCTGGCGGGGATGTGGAGAAACGGGAACCCTCTTGCACTGTTGGTGGGAATGCAAACTGGTGCAGCCGCTCTGGAGAACAGTGTGGAGGTTCCTCACAAAATTAAAAATAGACCTACCCTATGACCCAGCAGTAGCACTGCTAGGAATTTACCCAAGGGATACAGGAGTACTGATGCATAGGGGCACTTGTACCCCAATGTTTATATCGCACTCTCAACAATAGCCAAATTATGGAAAGAGCCTAAATGTCCATCAACTGATGAATGGATAAAGGAATTGTGGTGTATATACACAATGGAGTACAACGTGGCAATGAGAAAGAATGAAATATGGCCCTTTGTAGCAACATGGATGGAACTGGAGAGTGTTATGCTAAGTGAAAGAAGCCATACAGAGAAAGATACCATATGTTTTCACTCTTATGTGGATCCTGAGAAACTTAACAGAAGCCCATGGGGGAGGGGAAGGAAAAAAAAAGAGGTTATAGTGGGAGAGAGCCAAAGCATAAGAGAGTCTTAAAACCTGAGAACAAACTGAGGGTTGATGGGGGGTGGGAGGGAGGGGAGGGTGGGTGATGGGCATTGAGGAGGGCATCTTTTGGGATGAGCACTGGGTGTTGTATGGAAACCAATTTGACAATAAATTTCATATATTAAAAAAATAAAATAAAATAAAGTAAAATAAAATAAAATAATAAAATAAAATAAAATAAAATAAAATAAAATAAAATAAAATAAAATAAAGATGAGCACAGGGAGAAAGCAGGCTTAATGGTCAAGAATGGACTATTAAGAGAAGAATATCAGGGAGGGGTGAAGGAGGATTTTGGGATTTTGCTTTCACTTCCCACTGGGGGAGGGCCGACTTTATTTACAAGATGGGCTGCTCTGCCTCAAGAGACCAACTGTTGGCTTGGCTTCCACCTTGGAGGCACCATGCTGAACCTCTTTGGCTGCCCCCTCCCCCACTTAGCTGTTGGCGACCAGAGGGTTCTATTCTGAATCTACCCTGCTTACTCGGTACACTTCCCAGGGAATCTCACCATTCCCTGTGATCACAATGGCCATCTGGTGACTCACAGCACTTTCTCCAGCCTCTCTCCTCAGCTCTCTAGCCCATGGGGCCAGCTCCCCATGGGAACCTCACTTGGATGATGCTCAGAAATCTCAGATGTAGTAACAAACCATCGGAACTCAGATCCCTTCCTCCTCTCCCCTCAAACTTGCTCTTCCTCCTGAGTTTCCCATCTCACTTCTCCTCCTCCTTACTTTGTCCGTCAAGAAAGACACTTGAGGTAGGGGTCACCTCTGCCCCACCCCCACATCCAACCAATCCCTAATCACTGACCATGCCAACTCCGGAGTATTTCTTGAAACTACTCGATTCTTTCCACCTCCTGTGTTATCACTCTTGTTGACAACACCGCCATCTCTCATCTAGAGTTACTCCATCAGCTTTTAAAAACTGAGCACATCTCAGCACATCTATCCTTATTTCTCACACACACACACAGACACACACACACACACACACACACACACACACACACACACACAGAGACCACAACCCAAACCCCTGAGAGCTTCTCAGGGCTTCACAAGGCAGCCAGAGAGATTTTTTAAAGATGCAATTCTGATTACCCCAGGCCCCACTTGAAACACTTCACTAACTTGCTGTTGCCCTCAGAATAAAGCTCAAAACCCTTTAATAGGTTCATTAGGGGGCTCCTTACCTCTCCCCCTTCTTTGCTCTAGCTATAGCTTCTTCTCCTTTCTGTTCCTCAGAGAGACCATGACCTTCCTGCCCCTGGGTCTTTGTACCTACCATTCTCCTCCCACATTCATTCTGTGCAGGGTGAAGCTAATCTTACCTCAGAAGATTCATCCTCGGGCAATTCCTCAGTTATCTCTAAGTGGTCAAGTGTCTCATAGTTGTTGTACTCTTTTTCTAGGTTTTTTCTGGCCTGATTCAAGAAGGTTTCATACTTTTCATTTCCTGTGGGATTGGAAGGAGAAAGAAATCAGGATGGTTAAAAATACATGAATCATGCCTAAAACACAGACTGTCAGCTCAGGGTCCATAAAGTCAGAAGGGAAGTGAACTTTTTGGTGCTTTACCTGTCATGTTTTCTCTGCCTCAGAGGGTGACATAGTTTGTGACTGAGTTCAATTTGTAGCAGAGACCCCACTGAGTTTAATGAGATTATGCTTTAGGGAGCTAACAGCTGGTTCACAAGAACTTGATGGCAGCAACATCCTAAGTCACGCATTGGGTGATCAACCAGATCGCGGCTTCCTCGATGCTTTCCTGGCTCTAGCACTGAATGCTGCATGACCTAGGAGCCCCCTCTGTGCTGGACACACCCACACGGCCGGTCATCCTTTAAGTGACTTCTCATTTTTGTTAAATCTCAGTAAGCAAAGGACTATATCTGCAACTCTAACTGTAACGAAACAAGCTCCAGTCCCCCAAATCAGGGATGCAGGCAATCAGGGGAAAGATTTCAGACACTCATGTTCACCAGTAAGCCAGTGCAAATTCGAATGCTAGAGGGACGAGGTAGGCAGAGAAATAAAGTGCCTACTATGGAGCCATAGGAAGCACTGTACTTGTGATGAACGGGAGCATGGGAGACCCAACGGATAGTATTCAGAACTAACAGTATTCAGATCTCAATTCTTCGAAAGCCCTCTGCTGGCCAAACATATCTACTGCCAGCAGGGCCCCTGGTTTTCAACCAAGTGGCAAAGACTTTGAGAGCTGGACTAACTTCTGGCTGGTTGGAACCCTAGATGGTAGAGTGTAACATGGTGTTAGATTCACTAATATTTGTGTTGTAGTTTCAGGGAGCAATTAGGATGTAAATAATTATCATCGGTAGATGAGCCAGTGACTTTGGGGATCAGGGGTGGAGGAAAGGCTCAGTGTGAAGGCTTAGTCTGAAGCTGTCTGTGGAACGCAGATTTCAAGGAGCTCAAAGGAGTTACAAAGAAGAGTGAGACCTTTGTCTTAACGCTCTGTTCTATATCCCATGTCAGGAAGAAAGAGCCAGAGAGTCCATGGCCAAGAGAGCTGCTCAGCTGAACTTGGGGATTTGCCAAGATAGAAGTCTTCTGATACAGAGGGATGGCTCCAGGGACCAGATATTACCAGAAAAACCTTGGCTAAGCATGTGCGCAGACAACTAATTAAAGTCTGAATTAGCCCCCAAACTGTGTAATGCCAAAATAAGGAAGGGGTCTGAACCTTGGTTGCCTTTGTGTACAGTTTATATTTTGCAAATGCTACTCCTTGGAGTAAGATCAATCTTTGCCTCTCAGCGGTCATCTGTGAGTGTGCCACGGTAGGGACAATTCAGGGAGAGATTATAGCTGGAAGAAATGTGTGCTGGAGGAAAAGGCCTCTGGAAGTGCAACTTTCTGATCTCTCTATATGTAATTCAGTGATGGCAAAATTGGCCAGGGGTCTTAATTTGGGACTTCTATGGACCACATCCTGTCTCATTAAATACAGGTCACCAAATCAATTTCAACTCGAATTTGTTTTTTTGTTTTTTTGTTTTTTAAGAAATGAGGAATGACACAGGAACTTAGTGAGTACCAAACAAATCATGTGAGTACCAATCAGCCTTCAAATAAGCAAAGCTAAAATGTACCTTTTGTTCCCCAGTGGAAAAATAGTATAGTAGGTAGTATTACCTTGAAGTTTCCTGGGGAGATCGAGGCTGATTCGGGGAAAGATTCCCTCACCACGCAGAGTGATGTTTTCTGGGTCCAGGTGGGCAATCTGTATCTGGAAACTCCTTTGAAAGATCTCAGGTACTCCAGGTAAGTAGTAAACCTTCAATACCTGCTCTTTATGTGCACTGATAAAACCCTACATAGCAGAAAGACCGGAATGTTAATATTTACAATGGACTCCTGCTTCTGGAGATTTAATGGACTAGATAGTCCCACTGGCCTCTTAGGCTGATCATTTTCTATTCACACCCCTCACCCAAGATTCATCTTATGAAGCTATGAGAAAATGACAAGTAACCAATAAAAAATAGGTAGGGTATGTGAACAGGTATTTCATAAAAGAGGAAATATGAATGGCAAATAAATGCAGTAAAAGGTACTAATCCTCATAAGTGACCAGGGAAATGAAACTAGGATTATAATAAAAAATTTTTAAAACACATATTAACAAAATTTACTAAATTTCAGTGAGAGTATGTTTACATCTGTTGGGAATACCAATGGGGAAAAAACACTGTGAAAAACGTTTTAGCGCTCTTATCAAATTGAACATCTGCATAGTCCATGACCCAGAAATTTCACTCCTAGGAAAATTCCCTAAGAAAAATGCTTCCATTTGTACATCAGGAGGCAGGTACAAGAATATTTGTAGCAGGATTGTTTCTAACAGCAAATTTTAGCGAGAAAAAATCCCAAATGCTTTGACAGGAAAAAGAAAAATTGCTTTCAATATAGTTATAGAAGGGATATTATTTGATAATGAAAATAAATGAACTATAGCTACATGTGACAATGTGCACTATTCTTAGAAACATGATACTGGATGAAAAAAGCAAAATGCACAAAATTACATTACTGATGCCATTTTCATAAAACTCAAGATAAAATAAAATCCCATAAAAGAAACTTTCCAAGTTTTGGGATCAAGTATACTTGTTTCGTTTACTATGCTATGCTATCCTCAGTGCTAGAAAAATGCCTGGTCATGGTAGGTGCTTAAAAGTTTTCGTAAATTAATAAACTAAAAGCACTTTGTTTAAGGATACATACATGTGTAATAAAACTGTATTTTAAAAAGGGATCAATAAAAGCAAGTGGAGAAGAGGCCCTTGGCTTCAAGGACTTAGAAGGGAAGTGTGATGACAGAAGTGGAAATAAACCATTCTTTTTTTTTTTTTAATTTTTTTAACGTTTATTTTTGAGACAGAGAGAGACAGAGCGTGAACAGGGGAGGGGCAGAGAGAGAGGGAGACACAGAATCTGAAACAGGCTCCAGGCTCTGAGCAGTCAGCACAGAGCCCGACACGGGGCTCGAACTCACGGACCGTGAGATCATGACCTGAGCCGAAGTCGGACGCTTAACCAACCGAGCCACCCAGGCGCCCCATAAACCATTCTTATAATTGTGAAAAAAAATCCATGGGGCTATATTGTCTTGTTCACACTGGAGCCCCTGGTACCTGTATGGTGCCTGGCTAATGCAGGATTCAATTAATACTTGATTAATAAATGAGTAAAGTGCTTGGATTTATTATTATTATTGTTATTATTATTATTATTATTACTATTAGGTTTATGATAACTATTTTTAGTTAAAAAAATCACACCCATAATCCTGACAATGAATGTTTAGTGTAATATCATGTGCCATAGGGCTATAGCTTGCAGGTTTGAACTTGGGTCCCTCCTACCACTGTCACATGGCCACTTACTGAGATGGGCACGATTAGGGGCACTCCAGGCAGAAGGTTGTCTGGCGAAGACAGGGGGTCAGTCAGAACCTTGAACTCAAAGCCAACTTTCCCAGTGTTCTTCAGCGTGATTTCATTCTCTGTGACGTGATCAAACAGCTTGAGAGGAGAAGAAGAGTGACAGCTATCAGCTACCCTTTGGGATACTGCTATCATCCTGGGAAAGGTGGGTGGACAAATACACTTCACACACACAGATTTCATCTTTCCTGGTGTAGACACTGGCCAATCCAATCCACATTTCAGTAGCATCAAAATGTGCCCTCTGGAGCTGGAGGAGCACTGGACGCCAGAAACCTGGCTCTTTGTTAGCTCTTCTAGCAACTAGTTTAAGTTAGTAGAGCCGTGTGTGGGGTGTTCTAACTCTCTGCACCTCAGTTTCTTCACCACAAAGAACTCATGACAGAGGACCTCAAAATTAAGCTTTCCTATGCCAATGTTTATTTATTTTTTGGATAAGATTTGAGTCTAGAATTAAAATTTTTGCATTCATATAGAGAGACATGGGAGTAGTAGGCAAGACATGTTCTTTTTCCTGAGATTTTACTGACACAATTCAGCAGCTGAACAGCAGGCCCAATAACCACAAAATAAGGCCACTTCAGGGGTTCTTAGGATAAGATAGGGCAAGGACTGGCTGCTTCAAAGAATACACTCTGAGCTGACCCAAAACAGAAGACCCTGGAGATAAGGAATGAAAGGGAATTGTATTTGGTCAACTCAGTGGACAAAGTCTCAAAAGGTGTTGGGTGAATTTACTTTTAGGCACAATTTTTAACCTATAAACACACATGCACACACACAATTCGATAATTATCCATGCAGTAGCTATACAACGGCAGTCTGACTTCCATTAAAATTTGGTAGAGATACGGTTCCGAGTACATAACACAAAATCTAATTGGGAAAAGAAGATGTACAAGAAATAGAATCAATAATTATTCCAAATCAAAAATTAGAATGTGCATTATATTATGGCAAAGAATATATTTAAATGCCAAGAGAATGCAAGGTAAGAAAAAGATAACTGAAAGCTGAAGAGCTGAACTGAATCTTATAGTATGTGTAGATTTGGGGTTGGCAGAGTGGAGGATGAGAGGGATTATATAAAAGGAAGTATTGAGGCAAGAAGGACTGGGATGTATTAGGGTCAGTGGGTAAACCAGTTTGGCCACAAATGGATGAATGGCCTACAGTGAGAAACTAAGAGAAACCAAATTTAATGTGTAAGGGACATCAGTTAAGTTAATAGAGGGGCTTAGGATCCCCTCATCCAGGTGGAGGAGCTTGGTTCTGATCCAATGGATGACAGAGAAAGGGACTCATGATTGGAGGCCTTCTCTGACCCATGCACAGTATTGACCCGGCACTTTAATAACCACAAGCACCTGGTGAGCTAGGTACTGCTACCCCATTCCTAGCTGATAGATGAGGGGTACTGAGGCTTGGAGATGTCAGGTGATATGCTACATAGTCAGTAGGAAGTAAAACTGGGATACTATCTCAGTTTTTCTGACAGCAAAACCATGCTCTTTTCTCAATACTAAGTTGCTTCCTAAATGCTGCTGGGGCTAATTGTTGAGGGTTGATAGGATGAAAATGCGATTTGGGGAAAATCTATGCGGCAATGCTGTTTAGATGGGTTAGTGGCCAAAGCCCTGAATGCAGTGTAACCCCTTGCTTCCATGGAGTCCTTGGCATCACCTGGGAGCTTGGGAGAAACGCAGATTCTGAGGCTCCACCCAGGACCTACTGAATCAGAATCTGCACTGGAACAAGATTCTCAGGTGATTTGTATGCACATTATGGTTTCAGAAGAATTGCTGTAATATCTTAGTAATGGCTTGATGAACCCCTGTGGTGTGACAACTGCAGTGGCCATGGGAAGGGAAAATCAACACAGAGGGATCCTGCTTGATGAATTCGCTAACCTGGATGCTTGCAGGATATGGGGAGGCAAAGGGAAGCGTGTAGTGGAAAATGCTTGGAGACTGTAAACTCAAGGGACAGAGAAGGTGGTAGCGCTATTGAAGAAACGGAGAGGTTGGTATGGGCTTCTGGACTGAGATGGAAGATGCAAGTTTTAGTGTCTAACATGCTGAATTTCAGGAGACAGAAAAGTAAGTGAAAAAGTCTGGCAAACAGTTGGCAGTAGGATGATTAGGGTTAGGGAAGCGGATCAGGGATCAAGGTTAGGGGTAGTGCTGAGACGGTGATGATCTGGGGCTCTAGGACAGGTTAGAGCACAGGACTATGTGCGATGTTTAAGGCAAAACCAGGAAATCTCCCTGTGGTTGGCAATACCTGTAATCCATAGTTAATATCCTTGGTGTCAAAGGAGTAGTTGACCAGGGATGCCTCTCCCCTCAGCATGATCTCATAGGTGGGCCCTCCTTCTACTTCACACAGGGCTTTAGCCTGTGCAATGATGTCACAGTGTCCGTAGAAGGTGAACGATATCTGGTGGCTACTATGCGGCTTCAGCACTCCATATAGGGGCAGGATATCAAACACCTGCAGAGAAAGTCATTCTGTAGGAGAGCATCAATCAGGATGAAGGGCCTACAGAGGGTAGGTTAAACTCCAGTCAGCTTACAGATTAATTCCTGACTTTAACTTGTTTGACTCCATGAAAGGTGCCTAGCCCAGAACCCTGGACATACCTGATGGTAATGCCGGGGGAAGACTGGCCCGGCAGGATTTAGATTTCTAACTTGGGGCAGGTGCTCAGTGAGAAGAGTTAGTATCATCTGACTTTAGGGCCCATGAGGTGTTACTTACTTCTTCTACCCCAATGGGAAGCATTTCTTCCCGTTCAAAGCTCCATGGGGGTTCCTGAGACTCCACCTGGCTCTGGTTTGGGTTTATTCTTTCAGTTTCAGCAGAGTTAAAACTTAATCCCTAGAAATCAGAGGCATGAGGAAAAGCTAGTAAGCATTCACAACGGTTCATCAATGTGCTCCTCCCCACCAGTGACAGAAAACTGATGTATGTTGTCTATACCTTAAAAAATAGTACATTTTTTTTCTTATGGAGAGAACTGGACAAATGCCCAAAATATATGTACAAGGATGTTTCCTGCAGCATTACTTACAGTAGCAAAACTTTGGAAGCAAACTAAATGCCTATCAATAGGGGATTATTTTATTTTACTTTATCTTTTTGTTAAAGTTTTATTTTTTATATTTTAAAGGTTATTTATTTATTTATTTTTAATATGAAATTTGTTGTCAAATTGGTTTCCATACAACACCCAGTGCTCATCCCAACAGGTGCCTTCCTCAATACCCATCACCCACCCTCCCCACCCTCCCACCCCCCCATCAACCCTCAGTTTGTTCTCAGTTTTTAAGAGTCTCTTATGTTTTGGCTCCCTCCCTAACCTTTTTTTTTTTCTTCCTCTCCCCCATGGTCTTCTGTTAAATTTCTCAGGATCCACATGTTTTCACTCTTATGTGGATCCTGAGAAACTTAACAATAGGGAATTATTTTAAATGGAGTATGTGTGGGGAGCGCCTGGGTGGCTTAGTTGATTAAGCGTCTGACTCTTGGTTTCGGCTCAGGTCATAGTCTCGTGGTTTTGTGAGTTCAAGCCCTGCATTGGGCTCCATGCTGGTGGTGCGGAGCCTGCTTGGGATTTTCTCTCTCTCCCTCTCTCTCTCTGCCCCTCCCCCACGCACTCTGTCTCTGTCTCTATCAAAATAAATACATAAACTTAAATAAATAAATAAATGGAGTGTGTGTGGGTCCTCTGTCCATGGAGGATGATGCAGTATATGTATATTTAGGGATCAGGAATCATATGCTCAACATATTACTGAGTGAAAAAGCAGTTCCATTTATGTAAAATGGCATATGCCCATGTATCACACCTGAAGGTACAAGCGTGTGTAAATTCATTCAGAGATTTGTGTATGCAAATAGAGTTACTGAGAGGTTGTTTGCTAAAATTTCAGTGGCTCTTTTTCTTATTTTTTTTAAATTAAAAAAATTTTTTTAATGTTTATTAATTTTTGAGAGAGAGAGAGAGAGAGAGAGAGAGAGAGAGCAAGCAAGCACAAGATGGGGAGGGTCAGAGAGAGAGGGAGACACAGAATCCAAAGCAGGTTCCAGGCTCTGAGCTGTCAGTACAGAGCCCAACACGGGGCTCAAACTCATGAACTGTGAGATCATGACCTGAGCTGAAGTCAGACACTTTACCAACTGAGCCACCCAGGCACCCCTCAGTGGCTCTTTTTCATAAATGGTGGCATTGTAAGGATTTTTGCTTTCAGTTTTCTGTATTCTTGACTCTTCTATGACAAACTTCTTTGAAAATAGAAAAAGAAAATTAACATTTAAAGGTATTTTATATACATACATATATTCTAAAAAAAATTGGAAAATATAGAAAACTTCAAAGAGAGAAATACAAATAAATTACTTATACTACACACACACACACACACACACACACACACACACACACACACATATGTATGTGTGTGTACAATGTGTTTATATAAGGGTATGTACTTGTATTCTGATCTGTCAGTTATAGGAGTGCTGCATTTCCATAAATATTCTTCACAAGCATTATCTAAAATACTTTTAAAAAATAGAACATGTACCCGACAGATACACAAAAAGATGCTCAACATCAATTATGCAGATCAAAACCACAATGAGGTATCCCCTCACACCTGTCAGAATGGCTAAAATAAAAAACATAATCAGCCACAAGTGTTGGCGAGGATGTGGAGAAAAAGGAACCTTCATACACTGTTGTTGGGAATGCAAAATTGTGCAGACACTGTGGAAAACAGTGTGGAGGTTCCTCAAAAAATTAAAAATAGAATACCATATAATCTAGTGATTTCACTACTGGGTGTTTACCCAAAGAATATGAAAACACTAATTTGAAAGGATATACGCACCTCATATTTTTATTGCAGCATTATTTACAATAGCCAAATTATGGAAGCAGCCCAAGTGTCCACTGATAGATGAATGGGTAAAGAAGAGGTGGTATATACATACAATAGAATATTCAGCCATAAAAAAGAATGAAATATTGCCATTTGCAACAACATGAATGGACCTAGAGAGTATAATGCTAAGTGAGATAAGTCAGTCAGAGGATGACAAACACCATATGATCTCACTCATACGTGGAATTTGAGAAACAAAGCAAATGAACACATTAAAAGAAGAGACAAACCAAAACCAGACTCTTAAGTACAGAGGACAAACATGGTTACCAGAGGAGAGGTGGGTGGGGATATGGGTGAAACAGGGCATAGGGATTAAGAGTGCACTTACTGTGATGAGCCCTAAGTAATATTCAGACTTGTTGAACCACTATATTGTAGAGCCAAAACTAATATAATACTGCATATTAGCTATACTGGATTAAAATAAAATTAAAAATATAGAACATTTTTTTTTTACTTAATATACCAGAGATTGCTTTAAGTCAGTGTTAGAGAACTTCCTCATTTTTTAAGAAAAGATTTTATAGCATTGCCTTGTGCAAACACAAGTCAGTCTCCTACTGGTGGAGTCAAGTTGTTTCCAATTTTTCTTGCTTTTACCAACAAAGCTGCAGTGTCCAAGGAGAGTTCCATGTCTATGCACATGTAAAGGCAGATCTGGAGAATAGTATCCTAGCAGTGGAAATGTGCATTAAATTCTGATATACTCCCCAAATTATATGCCACAGAGGCGATGTGAATTCATAACCCTACCTACAAAATATAAAAATGCTTGCTTACCCCCTGCTCTGCCACTACTGAGTCAAACTGTATTTTAAAAGACTGTATATGGTCATGGATATGCAGTAATTTATTTTTCCAATTTTTATTCTATCTCTAAAGTGTTGTGACAAACATCTTTGTACATAAATTTTTTTTATCTCCAATGATTTCCTTAGGCCATCCTTCTAGAAGGAGAATTTAAGGGTATGAATTTTTAAACTCCCTTGATTTCCCCTTTGTTTTTACTATGGAATTACGGAGAGAAATCTTTCTCCTTTTGTAGCCTCTATCTGGGGGCTGGGAAGAATGCCAAGGTTTAGAGGTAACTGGCTTCTTCATTACAGAGAAAAATCTATGTGCTGAGATGTCTGGCTCTCACTGGGGTGTTAGCTCTATGGGTGTTTGGTTGGGAAGTGATGTGGATAAAGTTCCACAGCCTCATCCCACCCAATCCCCAGCCTTGCACTTGTCACTGCTCCTGGCTCTGTTTTTGTTTTACAGGAAGGACCCTCGGCTTGCTAACCCATCCCATGGAGAGAAAACCGTACATCGGAGATGATCATGATGGGTGCTTGTGCTTTCTTGTATTGTCCTTCTTCAGGCCTGACATCTTCATCCATGAGGATAGTCCTGGGGAGTTGAACAAAATGTGGAGAATCACTCATTTGGCAACCATCCTGACACAGCCTTCAGCTACATCATCACTTCATCTTCCTCTCTCCCTCTACTGTACCCCAAAGGATAAGTGGGGTTCTCACTCAAAGCATGCTTTTTTCACAAGGTCAGCTGGTCAGTGCTCTGTTACTCCCTGTCCCCAAACATGGAGTATAGGGCATCAGGCTAGTCAATTTTCCACAGACTCCAACCCTTCTTTCCTGGCCTACCAAGCCCATGTCCAAATTACAAAAAGTTCTGGGAAGCTCTAGCAATGCTTCAGACAATTTTCTGTGTCTCCAGTGCTCAATGTTAAGGTTTATTATTTACTGGAGCACTTTATCGTGAGGATACACTGTTTGGCCAACTGCCATATCCTTTTCTGCTTGCTACCCTTGACCTGACCCTGGCTGCCGACTCTGGACAGATGGAGAAGGTTATGTGATAGGAAGGGCTTAGTCCTCCAGGAATCAGGAGGCTATGACCTCCTGAAAGTAGAGATGCTTTTCAACTCTATTCCACCTGCACAGTCCAGGGCCTCACACACAGAAGTCACTCACTAAACTGTTGACCAGTGAGCTGCTGGATGAATAAATAAGGGACGGGCTTGAGAATGTAAGTCAGGGTAGAGAAAAAAAATGTTATTTTAAAAAATCCATTCTAGCCTTGCATTTGCACTTACTTAACAAAACCATTTAGCTCCATCTCAGGGGACTCTGTTACTGGCATTGCTGGAGAGCTGGCAGAAGCTGAGGTCACTGGGATGGATTCCACCTGGGACAGGGGGGCACTGGTGGGCTTCCTTGGCTGTGGCACAAACCTACAAAAGCAGGGTGGATGGAGGCACACATCAGCTTTTGCAAATCGGTGCTCAGTGGGCTCTCAGTTTCTATGGCTAAGCCCCAAATAAATCCTAGACAGGCGGGCCTAGAAGGACCTGCCCTACACCACCCCTTAGACTTACCTTGTTCAAATCTTAGGTTTCACTTTCTCCTAAAAAGTTTCCTCACCATTGTCTCCCAGTCTGGGTCCAGTGACTCTCCTCTGAGTGCCTACAGCCCCTGGGCTTCCACTTCACACTTATTTTTCCTGTCCCTGCTAGACCATGAGCTCCCTGAGGACCTGTACCTAATATGGCATCTAATACAGTGCCTGGCCTGCAGTAGGTACTCAGGCATGGTTATGAATGCGTGAATGAATGACCAGGGATCCTGGGTCCAGGTAACCAAACAGAAAGCAGAGCCAGGACTAGGGTACCAGACAAACATTCCTTTGCCTTATGTTACCATGGATTAGATATGTCTACGGTTTCTTACAAATGGAATCATAAATATGTACTCTTGAGTCTAACTTCTTTTGCTCAGCATAATGTTTTTAGATTCATTTATGTTATTTCAAGGAGCACTAAGTAGTCTGATCTTTTCTTTTTTTAATAACTGAGCAGTATTCCATAGTATGGATGACTAATGTGTTTATCCATCTCGTTGGTGGGCAATGCGGCTGTTTCCAGCTTTTAATGTTATGAATACGGTTGCTAAGAATATTTGTGTACAACTTTTTACATAGATGTATGTTTTCATTCCTCCTGAGCCAATTCCTGGGAAAAGAACCGCTTGGTTATATGGTACATGTATGTTTAAAATTATAGGATACTGCCACACAGTCTTCCAAAGTGGTTTTACTCCATTTAACACTATCTTCACAGTGAAGGTGAGATCTCAAGAAGGCCCACAACCTCATGCACACTCGGTATTCAGTCTTTTAAATTTTAAGTTTGAACCATTCAAGCATGACGTTGACTAATAGGCTTATTTTAAGGGAAAATCATGTATCATTGCTATAAATTAAAACCCAGTTTTATCCACCATGTTTAGAAAAATCAACATTATTATTTTCTCACCTGGTGAGGGCTCTGAGCTGAGCCCTGACTGCTCTTTTTAAGAAGAGAGAGCAGTTCAATTTCCCCTTGGGAAAACACTGGGCTGACACCTCACTATAGAACTGTGAGCACTTGGAGGGCGGGACCAAGAGGTTCCTTCTTCACAGCCCTCGTTGCTGAGGGTCTTCTACACAGAGCATGAGCTCAATATGTGTCTGACTGAATGGACAGATGGATGGATGGATGCACGCATGGATGGTTGCGTGAGAACAGGTAAACAGCACACAGGTAACTGGACTATTTTGTGTGTTTTGTGCTACTCTCAGCCTATCAATAACCAGTGTTGTGGTGGGACCAGCCCTTGTAGTTCTTATTATGATTGGAAGATGCCCTTCAGCAGCAACCATCAGGAAACTTTGGGAAAATAAAAGGTTATTAGTTACAGGAACTGAAAACTACACAGCACACCTGGGGCCACACAGGGACATCGTGGATAGAAAGACAGTGTGGGCCTAGGTTTTGCTTTTATTGGGGTGGAGGGTGGAGAGCTAGGATTTCTTAGGCTTACTCTGTACTGGTGAACTTAAAACATAAGAGTAGGAATTTCAAGTGCAGGGAAGAGAAGAGACAAGTGGCCCAAATGGTCAGTTATTGAAATCAACCAAGATTTCTACATCGAAGGAATCTCAGTGCGCCAGGTGGTCCGGCTCCTTATCTAGTTGTATGGCTGGCAAAGTGCCTCTTTGACACAGATGACTCGGCAAGCAAAACTTAAGTCAGGCACTTGCATTACAAAAAAAAAAAAAAAAGAAAAAACAACCACGGGGCAGTCAGAGTTTACACCGCACCTCCACCTCCACCCCCCGCGGATCCCATTCCCTAAGATCTTGGGAGAAGAGTGTAAAAGCTCTTTTCACTTTCTTTTTTTTTTTTTTTAATGTGAAATTTATTGTCAAATTGGTTTCCATACAACACCCGGTGCTCATCCCAACAGGTGCCCTCCTCAATGCCCATCACCCGCCCTCCCCTCCCTCCCACCCCCCATCAACCCTCAGTTTGTTCTCAGTTTTTAAGAGTCAGTTTCTTGCATCAGCCTCCATTTGCCTTATTCCAGGACAGATGTCTCCAGATGACATCACCTTAGATTGAAACCACATCATTCTGGGCTGAGGACCCATGTTGGGCTGGGTGCTGGGAAGCACATTAAAATAAAAGTTCCTGAACCCCATTCTTGGGTAAATTCTGATTTGGCAGGACTCAGAGAAGGCCCAGGAATTAGGTTTTTCACAGCCTTACCAGGTGATTCCAATATGCAGCCAGCTTTCAGACCCATGGTGGGTAGCAATGGCAACAATTTGGCTAAGGACTGGAGCTGATAATTAATATGAGGCTATCACTCAGCTGCACCAGCTAGGGACAGTGCGGATCAGCAGAGGATGATTCAAGGCACTCATTAAATCACCCCAGGTCAGCAGAGATGCCCGGGGAGACTCTGCCAGAGTTGCCCCACACAATAGCACTCTCTCATCCAACATTTGCACACCCCTGGGATGTTGTGCTCAACAGAAAAAAAAAAAAAAAGCATATGGGAATATCTGTAAAGGAAAAATTCAAAGTGGCAGTGTGTCTGTAGACCTGAGGAAAAACAACACCTCGGGTGATAATGATACCTGGACGAGTGGAAGTGAGAGGTCTCTGGAAACAAAGGATACTGGGAAGGCAGCCCCACTGCTAACAGACTCAGCCACAGGGGACAGTGAAACCTCTGTCATAATGAAAGCTTTAATTTATCATTAAAAAAAAAAAAAAAAAACCTGTTCCATACAATTGAAATAGAATGTTGGCAGTTTTATTTTTCGATCAGATTTCATTTTAGCCTCAGGAACAGATGATGGCTTTCCCATTATGCTGACCCAAACAGGATTAGAATCAGTTATTTTTAAAAGAGAATATATAGCAAATAAGGAAAAGCAATACTGCTCCGGGTTCCAGAGCTACCCATATCAGAATCGCTGGAGGACCCAGGAGAGAAACCCTGCCTTTAGCTGTGACAGATCACATGAATGCCACACACCGTCCATCAGCCACACTGGTTTGGGCTCAGCAACTCCCCTCTTCATGTTTTATTTTCCACTCCTGGGTGAGTTAGGATCAATACACTTTTTTTTGTATTGCAAACTTAAAAAGTCCATCAGGCTTATTTGCTGTTCTCCCTTCCCTGGAAGTAGGGCTGCATCATAATAACCCACCGCCGCCCCCTAACATGCTTGTGTTTCGGTTAAGATTTTGTGCTTGGTTCAGATGATATTTGGAGATGGAATGGTGTATGCTGGCCACCTGCTGCCGTGAGGTCTCTGGGGGGTGAGGACAGCCTCACAGTAGACATACAATGACTTCTAAATCAATGATTTGTTGGACCTGGAATCCGGGAGTGTCCATACAAAGGGTGAAAACCACCACTGGCTGGGGGAAAAAGGTGTGTTTTGTTTGGCTCTTACGCTGTTTTATATATTTAAATTATCGACCGTAGCAGTTGCTGTTGGCACACACTGTTTAGATCTCCTTCACCAGGATGACGCACCCCTCACTGGCTGCTGTGGGTGTTGGTAGCATCTTTCTCCAGCTGGATCCTTGTCAGTTGCCTCCCCTGCCCTGAGCTCCCCAGGAGGTGGTGCCCTCCCTCCCATAGTGTGTGAACAGCAAGCCAGGATGGCTAGATGAGGGTGAGGACAAACTCTCAGGCAATTAATACTCTAGAGCTCCCCATGGGCTCAGACAGATCTCCTCGTTTCCCCCCTTGCCCTATCTCATTTTTCTTACTCTCTTACAGTTTTCCCCCCACCGAGAACTCCATCTCAATAAATCACCTGCCCAAGAATCACCATCTCAGGCTCTGTTTCTAGGGAGACCACTGCAGCATTCTATGATTCCAAAGATAAGAAAGCCAAATCTTGCTTCAAGGAACTCAGAGGCCAGTGGATCAGAGTCAGAGACACAGGAGTGGGTACGATTCAGGATACAAATGCTCCAACAGCAAGACCTGCAGAGTGCACAATGGTTCGGTTCAAGGCCAAGGGGTCAGACGGCCTGGGTTTGAACTCTGGCTTCCCCATTCACACACTATGTGACCTGGGTATTGTGTTAGTGATAGAGCCCTCCTCATCTGATTGAGGCTTAATACATGGAACAGACCCAGCAGGGAGCCTAGGTCATGGTAAATGTCCAGTGCAGGTGAGCTGCTCTTGTGCTGGGGCTGGTGGCAAACACTTTCCTTGTTGGACTTCAGATGAATTCCCTCCCTGCCTCCCTCACCCTCCCTCACTCCCTTCCTCTTACTCCACTCCTCACAAACCTGCTCCAGATTAGATCAGCCCCTGTTTTCTATTTCTAAATGGAGCAGATTATAATCATTGCTTTACCTCAACTTAAAAGTAGGCAAGCCCCTTTGGGCACAAAGTCCCAGGCACCTTTCCTTATCTATTGCCTGGCTGTGTGGTCTTACACTTGCTGAACCTCCCACACTGGGAAGCAAACGACAGATGGGGGCTGGCTCAGTGCATTCCCTGCCAGATCGTTCCAGTTCTGCCACAGGAGAAAGGGAAGCAAACCGCAGACACATACCCATTATGAAAGACAGCTTGGCTTAGCCCTGTGACTTTATTATGTCTCAGAAGGATTCGAACCTGTCACCTGTGCTAAGGGAAAAATTGGTGGAACATAACTGAGAAGCTGAAACTCAAGTTACTCAGAACTCAGGGGGTGAAATCATATTTTTATCAAAAGAATTTGCAATTGGAGCTTCTAGAATAGTGGTTCCCCTGCAGCTGTCCATTGGAATCACCTATGGAACTCTAAGAACTGATGCCTGAGCCCCAGCTGCAGAGATTCTGATTTACTTGGAATCAAGATATTTAAAAGCTTCCAACATGATTCTAATGTGCTTTCAAGGCTGAGAACCATTGATTAAAAAGGTGGTGGCAAGAAGGTAGGGAAAGTAGTGGTAAAACAAGAGCCCTGCTACGGTCCAAATGTTTGTGTCCCTTCAGATTTCATATGTTGGGATCCTAACCCATAAGGTGATGGTATTAGGAGGAGGGACCTTTGAGAGGTGATCAGGTCATGAGGGCTGAGCCCCCATGACTGGGATTAGTGACCTTCTAAAGGACAGCCCAGACAACTAGCTGGGTCTTTCCACCTGTGAGCACACAGCAAAACACACCATCTGTGAAACACGAAGCAGTTCTCACCAGACACCAAGTCTGTCTGTGCCATCATCTGGACTTCTCAGCCTCCGGAAGTGTGAGAGATGGATGTGTGCTGCTTGTAAGCCGGCCAATCTCTGCTATTTTGTTACAGTAGTCCAAACAGACTAAAACATGTCCTAATTAAGTAACTGCAGCCAACGCTACTCAGCACTTCCTCTCTACCAGGTACCATATTAAACACTTAATAAGGACTGCCTAGCTAAATGTTCACGGCAGCTTAATGAGGCAGGTGTTGTGATGGTCCTCAGTCTTCAGGTGACAAAACTGAAGCTCAGAAAGCAAGTAAGTGGCTGAGATCAGTTAGCCTGGATCCAGAGCTAACACTATCTTAACAGCTTTGCTGGACACTCTACCTCATCAGTAGGGGCTTCTCCTTGGTTACTTCTGCCATGCTGTGCCCATGGCAGTGACTCGCAGGCTTTTTCATTTTAAAAGTAACTGGAACCCACAACATACAATAAAGAACATACAATGTATTGTCTAGAACCTTCCTTTGGACGATGAGGGATGCATCCCAATTGTAATCAAGGTAAGGAGAAGCAAGACACAGTTGACCTTGCCTCGAAGTGACTTCCCACAAAGAGTTTTGCTGCAAGGTGCGTAGTGGAGGAATGTGTCCAGAATCTCCTTGCTCTTTTCTGTGAGAAATGGCCACTTCCATAAAAGATCCAGAAGGTGTCCCCACTGCTACATACTCTTCGAAAGGCTGAACAGGTAGATAGGCTGTGAAATCTCCCTTATAATCAATCAGTTCAAAGTCCTTTAGAAATACTTTCAAAACAGGATGGTTTTTTCAAGTTAATTTCTTTTAATGTCTGGTCTTCAGTAGATGTAGCTAGCTTTGGGGGATTTTAATTAATGTGAAAACGCAGATAAATCAAATAGACTCTTTTTAAGAATCAGATCACTAAATGAACCAAGCAGACATAACCCTAAATCAGGTTAGGTTCAAATATGCACTGATGCTTTCCACTGATTTCTTTAGAAGCCAGCTTAGCTCACACTGAATATCAACGTGGCTGATGCCCTCCACTGGTAGTGGAGGCACTGGGAAGATGCCTTAAAAAGAATGAATCTCTAATAAGGTAGCCAGAGTTCTTCTGTAACAACATAAAAGCAGGATGAAAAGTTTCATAACACTCAAAATTGAAATGAAAAACAGCTCAGTTCATTTCTCTATGGGATAACAGACAGGGTATCTCATGAAATTGTACTGACCCATTGCAAACAGAAGGAGACAATATGATCCTTAATGGTGATCACCTTTAAATTAAATATGAAAAGAGCAAAAGGCCCACCTTCTTCAAAGGTGTCTTCGAAGGCTTGGCCTTGATCTCTTTCAGGTCCACTACAAAAGCAGGAACTTGTTTCTGGAAGCCTAGACTTGAGAGATGGCCATAGTCCTCCCATCATTCCCCGAGGCTAATCTGACCCCCTGGTCAGGTAAATTAGCTGGGGCATCATAGCAGGAGAGAAGATTCTAGATGGATGGGCTGTGGAAAGCCTGATGAGGGAGGCCCCGGAGGCTTCTAGAGGCATCAGCACGGAGTATAAGCAGGTCAGCTAGAGGCCGACCTCACAGTGCTCTCTTTCACAAAGGGCTTCAAATTTACTAAGAATGTGGTATTTATAACGGATGTGATGTGACATGCATTTTATTATTATAAATTTTGGAAATTTGGCCACAGACATGTACAAAGAAAAGCCACAAGGAGAAGACAGTCATCTCCAAGCCAAGAAGAAGGCCTAGAACAGATTCTTCCCTCATACTCCACAGAAGGAACTGACCCTTTCAACCCTTTGATCTCAGGATTGTAGCTTCCAGAACTTAAAAAAAAAAAAAAATTTCTGTTGTTTAAGCCTCCCAGTCTGAGGTAAAGTAGCAAACTAGTACATTATAGGAAACTAACATGAACATTCAATGTTCCTTGGAACTTTACCTGTAGGAATTTCTGTTAGCTCATTCATAACCTCGAAATTAAAATATATATATATATATATATATATATATATATATATATATATATATGTATATATATAAATATAAATATAAATTTAGCTCATCCTATTCCTGGAAGTGGAACTGTTTCCCTGCCATTTAAAAACAAATTCCCTTTTCTTGGTTTAGGTGGCCACTTTCTTCTTTCTCAGCCTTCCTTGCTGAGTCCTCTAATTTTGCCTACTCTTCAAAGTCCCCTTCTTGGTCCTCCTAGAATCACAGAATGCTGACATGAGAAAGCACATTATCCTGATATCCCCAGCACCTCATCTGCAAAGTGAAAAGAGTAGACTGAGGAAGACAAAACCGCATATCCACCAAACTTCTTACATCTTGTCATTGGACCAAGAAGAACTCAGATTTCCATCTTCCTGTTTGCCATCCCCTAGTCCTGCCAGAAGTTCTTAAATGAACAGAGGCGGCTAAGGGCCAGCCGTAATGCATCGTAAGGAGCTAAGTTTCTATGACAGAGATTCACAAATCTGTTACTCAAAAAAAATCCATCCCTCAGGTCCTGTTTACTGGAAACTATTTCTGTTGTTGACCTGGTGTCACGCAGCACCTGCTACTCACCAGGTTGTGCTGAAGGAGCCCAATTAATTTTCTACATTGATTCTTGCTTTATGGCCAGGGAGGGAGGGCGGGAAGGCAAATATTCACGGAGCTTTATTGTAATCTTGTCTAGACCCAGACCCTCTTTCTCCTTCTACCAGCAAATCTGGACTGTTTCTCTTCTCACCCACCAGCACTATCACTTACCTAGTTCCTTGAACTGAAAATTCAGGCACCGACCTTGATATACCCTTCTCTTCCCCCTCATATCCAGCCCCTCAGCAAGTCCCATTCGGTCCTCCTCTAAAATACCTCCCACCTGGCTACCGACCACAGCAGTTCTCAGGTTACCACAGTCCTTGGGACAGCACCTTTATACATTTAGCTCATTTTCGGGATCTCACTCGTCAGTTTCTCCTTTCCATTCTTTCTCCAGAAGCAAACCCAACAGCTACTCCAACTTGACTGCTGTCAAGCTCTGTTGTTACTTGTTGCTTGGGCCAACCTGATTCTTAAAGGCCAAAATGGTATCCTTCAAACAGTTAAAAATTCTAAGCAAAAGGTTTTAAAGTGAGGTTCTGCAATGATTCTCTGGTTGCAAACTGTGAAGTACGAGAAGGAAGAACCAGCTGAGTTTGGAGCCCTCGCTTCTGAAGCGCCGGGAGGTGGCTGGGCCCCACAAGATGCCTCTCCACTTCTCAGCACACGTGTTTTCCCACATAGGTCCCTTCAGAGTCTTGGATGGTGAGTGGGGATGAGAGCATGCAAGAATGAATTGGACAAATACTAAACCACGACCACGACCACCTGCCAGTACCAGTGGTTTATCAATTTGTAGGGACAGGGAAGGGTCTCATTTATCTCCGCAGTATCCACAGTACCTAGCACAATGTTTGGATGGAGTATTCACAAAAGGCTCATTTAAATGAAAGATGGATATACAGTAATAAAATATAGAGAAAAGTGTGCTTTCATATGTCAGCAGAAGGTAGTGGTTAAGGCAGGGGCTTTGCCATCAGCGCACATGTGGCAGGTTGGATCCGTTGCGTGGGCTCAGGTTCAAGGGGAGATGTTAATACTTAACAGGATTGTTGTAGGACATGAGCTAAGAGACATAATGGGGTTAGAATTGTGCCTGGCACATGATAAGCACACAATTATGGTTATTTTTATGGTCAAAATTACAGAATCTTTCTCTCATGCTCCTAATATTATCTCTTTATTGGAGATATGGCCTTACACCATTGTCTACAGGAGGTAATTCCTACTTCAGACATATTTTGCTCTGGGAAGCTGTTGAAAGCGGTTTTTCTCATAGTAAAGATGTGGATTTGTTCACCGTATTGGTGGTCTAATCCTAACGTTTCAAAGATGCGGACATTATATTTCATGTGAAAAATCAAGGCTGCAGAACGAGAAAATGTGAAAGGTGCCCATGAAGCTGGTGCCCTGCGCTCCATGGTGACAGGGTGGCGGTGCTGGGAATAGGTGCAAAGGTCTCATCATGAGTTGTTTTCCAATGTCTGAGGGTCCTATCAGCTTATCATGTCCCTGGGGCACTGGTAAGGTCTCTCAAACAGCTTTCCAAGCAGCTGGTGCCTATTTCATAATTAGATGCTCATGTCTTTGGCTTGGGATTTGTAATAGAAACACACTGTTCTTACCATTGTGCTGGGCATCTTTGCTCTGTGCTACCGGGGATCCAGGCTCCCTTTCTCTGCTCAGGTGCCTTACATTTCCCTCTGGCAATTAGTCTATCTCTAACTTTCAGCCTAGTCCAGGGGCAGCACTGGGTTCCCCAGGCCTTAGTGGAGGAACGGACACGGGAACCAACCAGAGCCAGTGAGCTGTAGCCAAACATTTGCCAGGGCTTATTCAGAGAAAAACCTCTACATTTTTCCTCCGGACTTGAACCTGGCATATGAAAGCTGGAGCTGCTGGAGCTTCTAAGTCATCTTGCAACAGTGTGTGCAGAACCTGCCTGAGAATGGAGCCGACACAGCAGAGGACAGAGCGAAGAGACAGTGGGGGAGATACGACGCACAGGTGACACTGCCTGACCTTGGGTCGAGCTGTGCCTGAAACCCACACCTAGACACTTTCTGTTACATGAGCCAGTGCGTTCTATTTTTTTATATGTTAGTTTGAGTCATGTTTGCTATACACTAAAACCAAAACTTCCTTATGGTATTATAAAGTCATCAGTATTGAAAATCCATTTTACCTTTTAAAAAAGCCAATCTGGCCTGGCAGAGAGTGAAGAGAGCATGAGAACTTGGTGCTGGCAGAGTCAGGGCATCTGGTTGGTTGACTGATGGGCATCCTCCACATGTCCCTGTTTGAAGCCCCACAGCCTGGGAACGTTTCCTTATACAGCAAAGGGACTTTGCAGATGTGAGTAAGTTAAGGTCTTGCGATGGGGGCTTTGCATCTGGGTGAGACCCATGATATGATCACAAGTGTCCTTACAAGAAGGCGGCAGAGAGTGATACTACTGCAGAGAATGGAGAGGGGGATGTGGCCATCTCAGTGGAGAGAGAGATGGGAGGACACTATGCTGTGGGCTTTGAGGAAGGAGGAAGGGGCCAGGAGCCAAGGCATGCCAGGAATGCAGCTCCAGAAGCTGAGAAAGGCAAGAATGGGGACTTTCCTATATTTTCCCTAGAGCCTCTGGAGGGAGTAGAGGGAGCATGTGGCCCTGTCCACACTTGACTTAGGCCCAGTGAAGTGGATTCAGACTCTGGACCTCCAGAACTGGAAGAGAATAAATTCTCGTTGTTTTAAGCCACCCAGTTTACGGTGATTTGTCACATAATAAGAAACCTAATACGGGGGAGGGGGATGGCCCTCATTCCCACTGGATTCATTCTTTGGGTTGTGAAATCATCATTTTAGCTCAGACACACACAGGACAGAGTTAAGGAAGACAGGGACCTGGAGGGGCTTAGAGCCTGACTCGCCATTGTGCCCAAGGCCACTTGTGCCCACTGCTTCTGTTCCCACTCTGGGCCTTGTTCTCTGTCACCAGAGTTGCGTTTCCTCTAGTGCCAGGGTTCCATGCTTGCTTGGTTTTATCTCTTATCCAAACTCCTCTGGGAGGTGCAAAAAGAAAAAAATGTGTGGGTGCAGGAACTTAAAGCCTCCTGAGGCCTGCGGGGCCAGTGGGGAACAGAGAGGGAGATTTACAGAAGGGACCAACGCTTAGGCCAGCAAGAAGCACCTGCCACCCTCAGACTTCAGGCTTCAGACCAATTTCGGGAGAAAATGTCTCAGAGCCACCCCTGGGATGATGCTTCTCCGACATGGCCTGGTATTAACATTTAATTAATGAACATTAACATTAGGCTTCTCAGTTTTCTCCATAAAGGAATGTCTGTCAGGAAACCATCAAAACCTTAGAGGAGAAAGCAGGAAAAGACCTCTCTGACCTCAGCCGTAGCAATCTCTTCTTACTCGGCACATCCCCAAAGGCAAGGGAATTAAAAGCAAAAGTGAATTACTGGGACCTTATGAAGATAAAAAGCTTCTGCACAGCAAAGGAAACAACCAACAAAACTAAAAGGCAACCAACGGAATGGGAAAAGATATTTGCAAATGACACATCGGACAAAGGGCTAGTATCCAAAATCTATAAAGAGCTCATCAAACTCCACACCCGAAAAACAAATAACCCAGTGAAGAAATGGGCAGAAAACATGAACAGACACTTCTCTAAAGAAGACATCCGGATGGCCAACAGGCACATGAAAAGATGTTCAACGTCGCTCCTTATCAGGGAAATACAAATCAAAACCACACTCAGATACCACCTCACGCCAGTCAGAGTGGCCAAAATGAAGAAATCAGGAGACTATAGATGCTGGAGAGGATGTGGAGAAACAGGAACCCTCTTGCACTGTTGGTGGGAATGCAAATTGGTGCAGCCGCTCTGGAAAGCAGTGTGGAGGTTCCTCAGAAAATTAAAAATAGACCTACCCTATGACCCAGCAATAGCACTGCTAGGAATTTATCCAAGGGATACAGGAGTACTGATGCATAGGGGCACCTGTACCCCAATGTTTATAGCGGCACTCTCAACAATAGCCAAATGATGGAAAGAGCCTAAATGTCCATCAACTGATGAATGGATAAAGAAATTGTGGTTTATATACACAATGGAATACTACGTGGCAATGAGAAAAAATGAAATATGGCCTTTTGTAGCAACATGGATGGAACTGGAGAGTGTGATGCTAAGTGAAATAAGCCATACAGAGAAAGACAGATACCATATGGTTTCACTCTTATGTGGATCCTGAGAAACATAACAGAAACCCATGGGGGAGGGGAAGGAAAAAAAAAAAAAAAAAAAAAAAAAAGAGGTTAGAGTGGGAGAGAGCCAAAGCATTAGAGACTGTTAAAAACTGAGAACAAACTGAGGGTTGATGGGGGGTGGGAGGGAGGGCAGGGTGGGTGATGGGTACTGAGGAGGGCACCTTTTGGGATGAGCACTGGGTGTTGTATGGAAACCAATTTGACAGTAAATTTCATATATTAAAAAATAAAAAATAAATTAAAAAAAAATAAAAAAAAAAGGAATGTCTGTAAGAGCCTGGCATTAGCTGAGCATGTATTACATGACAGGGACCATACCGAGAGCTCTGCAGGTAGGGGAGTCCAAGGTCACATGGGGCAGGCAGCTGAGCGGGAGGCTGCCTCAGAGTCCTCTTGGCCAGGCTGCCAGGCTCTTGGCCAGCACACTGAGCAGCTTGGGACAGCTGGATGCAAGGATACCCAGGGCCTGCCTCCATGCAATCAATAAAGCCGGTTTCCTTTCTAAAGAAAACTGAAGAACCTGGCTGTAGGGAGGAGGCGCGGGGAGGACAAGGAGGTGTGCCAAGCCATCCAGCTTCAGCCTTGGTGGATGCAGCCTGGCGTAGGAAAGGATTTTCTACCTCGTGTCAGAAAGCACCTTCACCTGGTGTCTGAGGGACCTATAGCGCCAAGACTTTAGCGTCCCAGGGAGTGTTTCACTTAGCAGCACTTGGTATGAGGGAATGTTGGAGACAAAGGAACCCTCTGAAAACCCAAAAACAGTCACTAGTTTCATATTTTCCTTTTTATCTCAGAGACATGCACTTTATAGACACATCTCATTTAATCCTCATGACAGCTCTTTTAGGTGTCCATGTTATCTGCATTTATTCATAAACCAGAGCACAGGATCCTGTGGCCAGGAGGACAGAGCCCGGATTCTAACCAGCCATGTCCAACACCACAGCCCAGGACCTCAACTACCACTAACATATCATGTCTTAGAAAAAAAAAAGTTCCAATGAGCCTGGTGGCTCAGTCGGTTGAGCGTCTGACTTAGGCTTAGGTCATGATCTCGCGGTTGGTGAGCTCGAGCCCCGCATGGGGCTTGGGTCAGCACAGAGCCCGCTTCAGATCCCTCTCTCTCTGCCCCTTCCCACCCCTCTCAAAAATAAATAAACATTAAAAAAAAGTTCTGACCGCTGCTGCTTAAAAACCCCACCGCACCACACCTGGGGGCGACTTCCCTGACTCCTCTCTCTCTCTCTCCCTGAATCACGGAACCTCGCCCAAGAACTTAGTTCCCACATAAAGCCTTTGACTGCTGAAAAAAAAAAAAAAGAAGTTCCATTTTTGAGGCAAAAGAAATTAAAGAATGATGAAGAGACAAATGGAAGCATCCAGAAATGAGGCTTCCCCTACCTTCCCTCCAGTCCTTCCACCCTCTTCTTCCAATCACAATGTGGGACAACTGACGCTCATCACAGAAAAATCAATGTGAGATCAACACGTGCTCCTTTGTTGCAGGGCTGGGCTCCCTTAGGCCCCTGTATTCAATTTATCTATAATAAGATTTGGAAACAAAAAGGCAAAGCTGTCCTTGGAGACCACTTGGCCACGTGCTGTAAGTCCCAGCATCAGCTTTGCGGCCCTGAGCCTGGGCAGAGATACCGGCTGGGCTAGTATCCACCAGGCTCACCCTCTGGCCTCTTAGAGGGTAAGGGCCGCTTCAGGTGCGGGCTGCCCTGTGTGCCCCTTTCACACAGATGTCATGAAGCATCACATTCTCGACCAGCTGAGCAGTCACGTCGAAGAGACAGACCCAAGAAAGGGCACATTCCGGTAGTGCTGGTGGCTTCCTCATGTCATGTGTACAGCCTAGACTGTCATCTACCAAAGTCAGTCTCGAACCCAGTCACGCATCTGAACTCCCATGGATGAGCTGGCTTCTGAGACAATGACTGGCTTTCCTCTTAGGGAGTGCTTTTTTAGCATACTTGTCCATTTTCCTTCTTTCTTTGTTCTTATATGTGACATGAGGGCCAACTTGGAAAAAAAATAAGCTCAAACAAGAGAGATGCTTTAGATGGCCCAGTCAGAATTGCCTGCAAAGTCACGCACACACACACGTGTGTATACACGTGTGTGTTCACATGGCTGATGTGTGTGTTGTGACAGGCAGGGATATTGAAAGTGTCTGGGTGTCCTCACATGCTGCCCTAATAGAAGAAAAAGAAAAGCCTCTTTTATCCTTTGTTTCTTTTACTAATGGTAAGGCTTAGGAGAATTCTAATTGGAAAAGAAAGGTTAGTGTTGGTATATCTGATAAAAGTGACCTTTAGCCACTGAATGTCTTATGTTTTCCTGAGGGTCTGCAGAGAAAGCCCATCTGAAGGGCAAGTGGAGTGTTTTTTGGTCTTTTTTTTTTTGCTATCCAAGGTGACATTTATACCTTGAACCTTTTCATTTGACAGGTGCCAAGAAGCTGACAGAAAAGAATCTTTAATCAGTTATGAAATGATTCTCCCTCACCACAAATACCCAGCAGGGAGCAGTTACAAATTAGAAAACATCCTTTGAGGACCTACTCTGTGCTGCCTACTCTGTGCTATGGGCTCTGGGATCCAGAGGTAACAGGACAGATGTGCTCCCTGGCCTCAAGGGTTTAAGAGCCAGCTAGGAAATTGGACACTGAGCCATAATGACAAGTGTGATGTGTCACGAAGGAGATGGGCTACCAGGGCCTATGCCAGGGGAGGTCATGTAGGCAAGGGTCTCAAGAGGGCTTCCCAGGGAAGAACCTGGAGCTGAGACTTGACAAGGGAGCAGGGGCTGGTGAAGTGAGGCGTGGAAGGAGCTTCCAGCAGAGACTGTGTGCTCAGATAGGAATGGGCCTGGACAGGAAAGGGGCCAGTGTGGTGAGGGCAGAGTGAAGTGAGAAGAAACTGGGGAGGAACACAGGGAAAGCCCATGCTGAGCCTTGCTGAACACAGTAAGTATTCTGTACTTCATCCTAAGAAGCATGGGTGCTGTTGAAGGCTGAAAACCAGAGCAGTGACATGTTCATCACTTGGCCACTGGCTGGATGATAGAGTCCAGTTAGGGACATCAAAATGGTCCAGGCAAGAGAGGATGGTGACCTGAACTAGGATAATCATCATGGAATGGGAATGAGGGGGTTAGAAGGCAGAAGAGGTAGAACTTGGTGATGGCTTTGATGGGTGAGGTCAGGGAGAGGAAGGAATCTGGATTCCTCTCAGGACAGTGATGTCATTCACAGGGGTGAGGGGCCCTGGAGGAAAGGCAGGGAGGGGGCAGGTGGAGAGCCTGAGTTTGGCATGGGGCACATTGGACACAAGTCACATGGGAAACATCCAAGAGATGAAGAATGAGATGCCCTCGGGACTCAGCAGAGGGTCTAGGCGGAGACGGTTGGAAGCCTCAGGTGCCGGCACTAACTGCCACTGCACGGAGAGCAGGGGCCCAGGATGGAGCCCTGCAACTTACACACACTCAGTGCACCTGCTGCTGTCCCAGGGCTGAGAAGGAGGGAAAGGTTGAGGGGATAAGCAGGAAAGCAGGAGAATACAGTGGTATTCAAAGGAAGAAAGGCAAGGGTTTCGGAAGGAGGGATTGGGTAGCCATGTTGAATGAGGCTAAGAGTTATCTTCCTGGAAAAAAAAAAGCAGACTTTTTTGCCTCTTGATTACAAATCTTCCTGCTGTTTCCAAGAGTCTAAACTCCTTATCCCAGCACCAGGCCTCTCACACGCGACTGCCAACCTGCATCCAAGAATTCTCCCTGGCTTCTCCCTCGCCAGTGAAGCCTGTGCTGTGGCCACGCTGATGGGGCCTCTGTGGACACTGGTAGATGAGTGTCATTTGCCTCTCCAGCATTCATTCTCTCATATGTCAGTTTTTGTTTGGAGATCTGCCCCCTCCCACCCCATTCAGTCCATGGGGCGCTGAGGTCACCACGGCAGCCCTTGGTGTGGGGCATGTGGCCAGGCTAATGCTGATCAGTGCTTCACCCTCCATTGAGTGACTGACTTGGGGAGGGGACAGGAAATGTGACTGAGCTGGTCCGATCACAGTGAATCTTAAGACAGTTCATGTACAAAGGCTAATGTTCCTTTCCCGGAGATCAGATCTGCGAGGACGTGGCCCCAGGAGAGCTGGCAGCCATGTGGGAACCATGGGAGAAAAGCTGACCCCAAAACTTGGCTTTAACACATGAAAGCAAAGCTAAGAGATGGAGCTTTAAGCTGGGCCAGAAGCCAGAGTGAATCTGGACTTTTGAGTTGTAGGACCCAGTGAATGTCTTTTCCTTTTCATTTTTGTTGAGGGTCATGTTTCCTGTCACTTGCAACGGAATAGAATCCACGAATCCTAACTGATATAAACATGCTGTTCCTGTTACTTAGAATGTTTCCCTGTTGCCCCATCTGAGACATTTAACTGTGCTTCTCAGCGCAGCCTTCTTGGATTCTTCTGAGCTCTCGTCCCTACCTCTGTCCTTCCTCAGAGCCTGGCATTAACCCATGTTCCCTGTGATTCCCCAATAGCCTCAGGCCAGGGACAACGTCTCATTCACTGTTATATCCCCAATGCCTTGTACGTCGTCCGGTGCATAAGAGTCACTTACTGGATGCTTTCTGAATGACTCTTGGAATGAATGAATGAGTGAACAAATGAATTATAAGCAAAAGTTCAATATCGAGATACAGGAAGATACTGAAGAGAGGGGAAAAAATGGTTAAATAAATGCTTAACACAATGAAAAATTAAGTGCATCCATTCTCCAGTCCTGGCTAAGTCCATTTTCAAAATGCCATTATTTTAATTATGGAAATGGCCTCTCAAAAATGAAAACATGTCCCTTGTGCCTCGGTAGAATAAACCCATGTAGCTATGTTACATCAGAATAACTTCAGAGAATCTGGTATTCGAAGCTCATTAGGTCAGGTTGGCTGATTTTACCCCAAACCTAAACAGTACTCGGCACCTAACGAGCAGGCTCTGTCATTCAGGCCCAGGCCCGCCTCCAGTGCCATGCTGGGTCATCATTAGATGTCTACGGAAGACATCTAGAGCAAGCCGCTGTTACTGTGGAAACAAGCCAGGGAAGGGAAAAGCTGGCTGTCATATACAAGATGAAGGTTGCATATGGGAGGTACCGACAACCCAAGGAAACAACATGAGGCTTCCCTATGCAGAGTGGCAGCTCGGCATTCAGGTACTGAACCCAAAGCTGTCCAAATATCCAGTAAGGAGACACAGAGGAGCCTGAATGTCCTGCTTGTGAACAAGACTTCAGACTCAGATGAAAATGTTACTAAGGCTTGACTAAAACAGCCTGTTTATATGTTTTTTAAGGAGTGTTCTCCAAATTAAGTTTGGATTTAGCTTCTAAATGAACAGAGACACTTCTAAATCCAAATATTGTGAACACAGCTTTCCTCTTTCTGCATTCACCACCTCCCACTATTTTGTACATATGTATACATCTGTATATATATGTATCGTTTAGAATGAAACCCACCAAGGGGCGCCTGGGTGGCTCAGTCCGTTAAGCGCCCAACGTCAGGTCATGATCTCATGGTTCATGAGTTCGAGCCCTGCGTCAGGCTCTGTGCTAACAGCTCGGAGCCTGGAGCCTGCTTTGGATTCTGTGTCTCCTTCTCTCTCTGCCCCTCCACCACTCACACTCTTTCTCTGTCTCTGAAAAATGAATAAATGTTAAAAAAAAAAAGTTAAAAAAAAAAAAAAAGAATGAAACCCACCAAGACAGGCAGAATGTGGAGCTCTGTGCAGCATTTACTCAATGTATCATCATATTCAATCCATGCTTTGGGTTTGAAATGCTTAAGACTTCATTTTTTTAGTGACACATTTCTTTTTTTTTTTTTTTTTTTTTTTTTTATTTAGTTTCGGGACAGAGAGAGACAGAGCATGAACGGGGGAGGGGCAGAGAGAGAGGGAGACACAGAATCGGAAACAGGCTCCAGGCTCCGAGCCATCAGCCCAGAGCCTGACGCGGGGCTCGAACTCACAGACTGCGAGATCGTGACCTGGCTGAAGTCGGACGCTTAACCGACTGCGCCACCCAGGCGCCCCGACACATTTCTAATGATCCAACCACTAGATTCAAAATTAAAGCAGGCTTACGGATACTGCTTTGCTAATCTGGTGGTAATTGGGGCTTTCAAAGATGTTTTAGCTGCTCTTCCTGTTTGAAAATCTAGGATGAACCACGATTTGAGACCCTTTGTTCTTTCTGCCAATAATTAGTTGCCAGAACTGAACACCATGAAAGACCAGTGCACAGAATCCGGGAAACCCAGTACAAAGCCCAAAGGAGAGAAATGGGAACCGCAGAAAAGAGCTATGAGGGGCAGACAGGCTGGGGTACCTTATCTGATTTTCCTCGTTGTCTACCAGGAAGAACCAGCGGAACTTCACAACCAAGGAGCTGCAATTGGTGATTGTTATATATCGGATCACCTCTGTATCATTCAGGATGCAGCCAAAATCCAGCTCCATGGTCTCAAAGCTGAGGTTGGGGTAGTTCACTTCTCCACGCAGTCTCAGGCTGTCTACTTGAGGGTGCTCTACATACTTGATTGCTAGAATTTCTTCTGCTACCCAATTGTTCAAGTCATTTCTATAGGAAGGGTCAAATTTGACCAGCAAGTTTTTTTCTCCATCAATCTCCAGTTTGATAGGCTACAAATAAGACAATTGGCAATTACCAACCTATACGATGCATTTTCAACCTGCTCCGTGGAACAGGAAAACCAAAGTTATTTATATATATTTATGGAAATACACACATACAGATGCACATATCAGTACAATTAGATTAGTATGAAATACATACACAGCCACATTTCTTTTGTCCATAATTATGTATTCACACTGAAACATAATTAAATAGCTGGTATATCTAAATCCATATGGATATCTACACTATATCAATAACTATGGATATTTTATATACATATATGCACACACATCTTTTATTAGTTGAACATGAAAGCAAGGAAAATCTGGATGGGAATCATTTGAAGGAAGAGATTTTATTTTATTTTATTATTATTTTTTTCATTTGTTGAGGAATCAAGATACCATTGCATGATTAGATTTAAATTTAATCTTAAAAATTAACCTGAAAATTTCTTTATTTGATTAGACACATATCTAAATTATAACTAGGAAATGCAAATAATATTTCCATATATTTACTGATACACTAGAATTCTTAATTATTACAACACTGAAACAGGTTTCTTTAGAGTATATGTTTTCACTTACTTTTTTTTTTAATTTATTGTCAAATTGGCTTTCATACAGCACCCAGTGCTCATCCCAACAAGTGCCCTCCTCAATGCCCATCACCCACTTTCCCCTCTCCCCAACCCCCATCAACCCTCAGTTTGTTCTGAAGGAAGAGATTTTAATAATAGTTGTGAGGTTATAAGGATTGCGAGTTGCAAAAGGGAAAGTCTGCAATAAATAACTTATAAAATATTCTTAACTGAATATAAATTAGATTGTAAAACGCTCTTCCTAAACAAGTGGGAAACATTCGTGGCTTAAGAAACTTTTAAAAGGCTTTCTAAAGCCCTAGGGGAGGGGCTCTGTAGAGGGTGACCCAGAAAAGGATGGATTAGGCAATTTAATTTCTTTTCTAATGCCTGCAATTCTAACTCTTAAGCACAGTGTTATTTACTTTCTGCTGTCTTCTATTCAACTTAAAATGACACTCCCGGAAGCTTGACAGAGTTTATTCAGTAGATTATGTTTATTCTTTTCTCTCTTTGATTCAAATCCCCGTGTGTTTCTTGATGTCAAGGCCACTGGAATACCTTACCATAGAAAGCCTGGCTATGAGTTAGCTTTTTTAGGAATTGCTCAATTCCCACAGTTAATCCACAGGAAAGCCACCTCCTGGTTTTGCAGAAAGTGCCCTGAGGCAGTTGGGAGGCACACACACAGGGATGAGTCTTTCAGAGAGTACTTCCCTCTCCCCTGAGTTATCAGGTTCAGGTATTTAACTGTGCACTTCAGTGACATGATTAGATGGTTTCTGTTGATAAAGCCAATCACCTGATTCAAGAATCAGAGAGAGGGCAATGACTCCTCAGGCAGCTAATCCCATCTGAAAGTGTGGCCTGTGCTTGTACAGGTGGCTCGGCAGAATTTAGAACCTATTCTTGCAGACGGTAACACGTGGTATTGCAATGCCTGGTATTTAAATATCTTTGAAAATTGAGTTAAACATTTCCCCCCTTTGTTGTTTTGTAGAAATGATACACATCCACAAAAATTCACATTATATATAAAAGCACGAGGAGGAGAAATTAAAAACTCATCCAAAATTTCACCATATATTATTTCTCAGAGTTAACATTTTGTAAGCATGAGTCCAGACATAATGGGTGGATAAATAACATTTTTACAAAAATGAAATTAAACTAACTTATTTTTTAAATGTTTGATTTTTTCCTCAAAAAAAAAAAAAAAACACTTGAAAAAATATTCTTACATAAGAGATAATAATCCTAAAACCATAAACTCTGGAGCCAGACTTCTTGGGTCAAAATCCAGCCTCTGTCATTTACCAGCTCTGTGAATTTCAGCAACACTGCTTAGCCTTCCTAGCCCTGGGTGACTCTCTCTCTCAAAACTCTGTAGCCATTGCTGCATTGTCATCTGGCACTAAGTATTACGGTGGAGAAGTTGAAGTTAGTCTAAACTCTTCCCTTGATGGCTCGGTCCCTTCTTTTCTGCATAGAGGCCATAGAATTTTTGGATTACCAATAAGACCAGTAATTTCACCAAGATATGACTCACTGTTGGATATTCCATAACATTTTGTCCCAAGACAAGGTATGGCTTTGCTTTTAAAAATCTAAGCCTCTTATCCAAGCCAAATAGTTCCCTGCCCCTGAGGCACCAGGGTTACAAGTGTATTGCTTATCCTTGTGGAGATAATGTATGGATAAAAAAAGATCACATTCATATATGTATTTAAAATTTTTGTATACACATGATAGTACACTGTGCACTCTTGTTCTGCAATTTGCTTTTTTCACTGGGAGATCACTCAGTGCATGTGGAGCTGCATTTTATTCCATCATATAATTCCGCCATCATTGATTTAACCAATCTCCTACTGATGGATATTGGCTCCCAATCTTTTGCTCTTATAATCACTGTTACAGTGAATACCCTTGTCTATATGTTGAATATTGTGTCTATATCTGAAGGGTAAATTCCTAGCAGAAGAATAACTAGGTCAAAGGGTATGGACATTTGAAATTTTGATAGCTGTAGCCATATTGCCTTCCAATGTATACTTCCCCAACACTGTGGGGGTGCCTATTTCTACATGCCCCTCCAACACAGAGCACTATCGAATTTTTGCTCTTTGCCAATCTGATAGGAAAATTAATTTGCATCTCTTCTAATGTGATTAAAGTTGAATACATTTTCATATATTTAAGAGCCACTTTATTTTTCTTTCTGTGAACTCTATTCATTTCCTTTGCCTATTTTTCTATTGGTGTTTTCCTATTGATTTGTAAAAGCTCTTTATTTATTTTTAAATATTTATTTATTTTTGAGGAGAGAGAGAGAGAGAGAGAGAGTGTGTGAGTGAGTGGGGGAGGGGCAGAGAGAGAGGGAGACAGAATCTGAAGTAGGCACTAGGCTCTGAGCCCAGTGCAGGACTTGAACTCACAAACTGTGAGATCATGACCTAAGCCGATGTCAGACACTCAACCAACTGAGCCACCCAGGTGCCCCAAAGCTCTTTATTTTTTAAACTATATGTATGCTGTTATTAAAGTTACACATGCAAATAATATGAAAGGCCCAACTGTGCTATCAGAATTATTATAGGAAGCAATAGTTCCTGACCCAACCAGGGATCCTAACAGTCCAGAGACCACCATCAATTTGTGTAGTAGGACTGGTCTACAGAACAGCTTCCTTGGGCAGAGAAGGGGCGATCAGTTGGTGGACATACCCCAGACACCAGTTATTATCCTGGAGGGCTAAAATCACACTAGAAACACTGAAGTTCCCCTGGCACTTTGATCCATTTCTCTGGGAAGAGCACTTATCTTTAGATCTGGGGATAAAAGCCAGCTGCCCATGTTTTTTGTGTGTGGGGTCAGGTGGGACAGCTGTCTAGTACACATGGAATCTCTCTATTTTCAGTGTTCTCCTCACACTTGTTGCCTCCGAGCCCATGCTACTCAGCTTGAAGGACTCTCATGTCTCTGCGGTCTCACAGGAGAATTTTCTAGAATGCTGGTTTTTGTGCCCGTGCCCTTTTGGTCAATCCACTCCATCCTCATTCTGTCTTCTAGAATTTGTTTAAATCTCCCATTATCTGCTTATAACCATCTTCTTCCTTCTTTATTTTACTGTTCTGGGCTTCTTTCTTTCTGAACATTTCTACTTTTATCTTAAGATTTCAGGAGGGACAAGAGAGTGTGTCTAATCTACCACCCAGATGGAGAAAGCTGCTCATATCTGAATTTTCACTTTATCATCCATTTGTTCTCCTCTGCCCTGTGAGCTTACCCTTCATCTCCACTTTGAACACTTGAATCTCAACTTTAAGCTCTTTTTAAAGACAGGTCATACCATCTACCGTTTCTCTGAGGCTGCAGAAAACTACATTTATACTTTCGGTCTCCTTCCTTGTATAGGCTCCCTAGCAGTAGGTTTTTCTTCTGCCTCTCCCTTTTATTTCTCTATTCAAAGATCTTAGCTGGTGTTTTCCCAGCTCAGGCTTGAAGGAAACCCACTAAGTAATTGGTGGGGAAGGGAGGGTGGTAGTGCAGTTTACAGCCACCAGTCAGGTATTGTCTGCAACCCTCTCACTAAGCACCTCTGTCCCCCCATCTCCCTCCAAGATCCATCTCCCTGAGCGAGGCTCACGGCAAATCTCCTTCAGCCATGGGCTCCCTCTTCTGAGATCTCAGGATTGCTGCCTGCCCTCCCTTCCTCCTTTTTACCTCTTCTTCATTAGCTGTCTCCCCAGATTGGGAGGCTGAACACAGTGGTGTATGGATCTGGTTTCTCCCTCACTCCTCCTCTACAGCTCTGCAGTGCCACTGGCCGCATGGCCCCGCCGTTCCCACCAATGTCCGCATGTTCCGCAAAGGATCGCAGGGGTGATCTTTTTTTTTTTTTTTTAAAGTTTATTTGTTTATTTTGAGAGAGAAAGAGAGAGTGCAACTAAGAGAGGAGCAGAGAGGGAGACAGGAAGAGGGAAAGAGAGAATCCTAAGAAAAGAGAGAATGCTAACAGCATAGGGCTCTATCCCATGAACCGTGAGATCACGACCTGAACTGAAATTAAGAGTTGGACACTCAACTGACTGAGCCACCCAGGCGCCCTGCACAAGGGTGATCTTGTAGGGGTGTTTAGAGAACACTGCATCCTGCGTCAGACTGGGGAGGCTCAATAGCTCACAGCCTCCTCCCCCAGCCCAGTTCAGATTTCTTAGTATCTGGAGATGGGCTCTCTGGTTTAGGGACTGGGTTTGAGCCATTTCCTTGTTGCCTAGAGTATGGAACTTTGCTTTAGAAAAGTAGAATTAATAGGTTTCTATTATCATTAGTGGGAAGTCACTGTTTTCTAAAGATTACAATGGGCAAGAATGAAGGGTTATCATAATGAGCCAAAGTTCTTACACCATTAATAACAGTTGGGTTAAGAGTCTGACTCAGCTCAGGTCATGATCTCAAGGTTCATGAATTTGAGCCCCACACTGGGCTCTGCACTGACAGCAATGGAGCCTGCTTGGGATTCTCTGTCTCCCTTTCTCTCAGCCTCTCCCTCTCCCCCATGATCTCTTTCCCTTTCTCTCTCTCAAAAATAAATAAATAAATAAATAAATAAATAAATAAATAAATAAACATTAAAAAAAATCATAGCGGAGGGGCGACTGGGTGGCTCATTCGGTTAAGCGTCTGATTTCGGCTCAGGTCATGATCTCACCAATTGTGAGTTTAAGCCCCCTACTGGGCTCTGTGTTGACAGCTCAGAGCCTGGAGCCTGCTTCAGATTCTGTGTCTCCTTCTCTCTCTGCCCCTTCCTCGCTCGTTCCCTTTCTCTCTCACATATAAATATTTAACAAAATTAAAAAATAGTTGAGTGATATTGGAATTTATGACATATAAATCTTCTTTATTCTTTCCTCTTTGTTTCTTAAATTCTTCCTACCTGTCTGGACTGAAATTAGGTAGCATGCTGACATTATTCTCTTCCTTTGTCACACACACAACTCTCCTAGGAGCTTGTTAAGACAGCACTCTGTCAACTTACCTCAGGAGTTAATGGCAGTGGAGATTTATCAGTCTCGCAGATACAGAAGGGTCTGCTTGTGGAGAGCAACACATTCACGGGCAGGGTGGAAATGTTCTTCATGACCAACGGCTGGTAATCAGGTTCCAGGACAGTGTTTGGTTTCTGCAAAAAGGGAAAAAGAAGAAACCAAGTTATGATAAACATGTAAGCCTTTAGCAACCAAAGTCTCATCATCAGTGTTAACAACAGAATTAGCATTCCCCACCCTTCCTTGCTCTCTGCCTTTCACTGTCTTCCCCCTATCCTTGTACAGACTTAGATAATTCATTCACAATTTATGGTGGACTATTGAAAAGTGATCCTGCATAAGCCAGAAAACAAAGATTAGATTTCTTACTCTCTTGTGGCCAGGTTAAAAACACCTATACATGCCATGCCTCTGGAGAGTACTATTAGTATAGAAGTTTCCAGTGTCATAAAACAAAGTCTAATAATTAGTGATACAAATGGAAGAACCCATGCATCATTATAATGAACAAAACATTATTTTCCTTATTTTTTTCTATGCTCAAAATATCCAATTTGCAAAAATATATACATTTGTAATATATTGTTATATTGACAAAATGCTCATAACTATTTCTGTAAATTTTTCCCAATAACACTGGGATTGTTGATGTAGAAGCATCTTTCCACTTTCTTAGATACATCAAATTTCATTCTTCAACTGAAGAAAGCATCAGCAGTGGATCTTAACCTGAAAATTTCTGGTCAGATTGAATTTTTCTCATTCTAATGTTGGAGTCCACATCATTTCTTGTGTGCTTTGGAAAGGGGGTCTTTTAATAACAGCAGGAGGCAACAGAAGCCTCAATCTGTGGCTTCCAACAATAGACTCCCTCCAATCATTCCCTGGCTCTTCCACAACTCTGGCCTGTTTTCCCCAGGCCTCATGGTTTTGATTTGCTGTTCCAATTTCAGTTAAATCATTCTGATTCTACATTTTGGTCTGACTCTGTCTCTGCTTCTTTGTTCAACACAATCTTCCTTCTCCTGTGGTTCCTGGCTCCCCTGGCTCTGAGGTGCTTAGGTAACCAGTGCCCATTGTGTCTTTGTTGGCTTGGGCTGCTATAACAAATATCATAGACTGGGTGGCTTCAATAACAGATGTTTCAGAGTTCTGGAGGTTGGGAAGTCCAAGATCAAGGTGCCAGCAGATCCGGTGTCTGGCTTTAGATGGCTATCTTCTCACTATGTCCTTGCATGGCTGAGAAGGAGATGATCTCTCTTGTCTCTATTTTTCAGGGCACTAATCCCATTCTTTAAAAAATTTTTTTTAATGTTTATTTATTTTTGAGAGACAGAGACAGAGCACAAGCAGGGGAGGGGCAGCGAGAGAGGGAGACACAATCCAAAGCAGTCTCCAGGCTCCAAGCTGTCAGCACCGAGCCCGATGCGGGGCTTGAACTCATGAACCATGAGATCATGACCTGAGCCGCAGTTGGATGCTTAACTGACTGAGTCACCCAGTCGCCCTAATCCCATTCCTGAGGTCTCTACCTTCATGACCTAATCATCCTCCCAAAGGCCTTACCTCCAACATCATCACACTGGGGATTAGGACTTCAACATGTGAATTTGGGGAAGACATAAACATTCAGTCCATAACATTTAGCTCAAGCATCCTGCCTCGGCTGCACTGTTCTAGATCCCTACGCACTCCCAGAGTTCTCTGAGGGGCTCAGTCTGGCACTTACCATGAGATGCCAGGCATTGTTTCCCTCCCTCTAACATGGCAATACAGGCACTGAATTCACCTTGTATTTGCAGATGATGATATACTACATTTTGTGAGAAGGATGAAGCAGCACTTTTGGGCCATACAAAGCTGTCCACTCAGTGACCTTCCCCCAGGCCGCTGTGTCACTGCAGGAAGCATTGAAGTGAAGAAGCCATAGTCGGTTGGTTTTGGCAAGAGGCCATTTAGAGGTTAGAGATGAAGAGGAGTCGATGCACACAGAGCCGTTCTATTTTAAAATGACCCCTTCTCTCTGGGTTGTTTGTCTCCCCAAATATCAAGAGACAGGTTTTGCTGGTGGACTTCATGAAGCAAACTGGCTGCTACTTTCAGTTGACCTTTTCAATTCCCCAGAGATGTGATTTCATCTGTGTGCCTTAGGAATGGCATCACAGTTATAAAGTAGATCAAATCTGAGGAAATGGTTATAGAAAAATTCTTCCCATAGGCAGGGCTGGTATCATTATAGTCTAATGTACTAATTCATATATGCTGCCTTGAGCCCAAAATGAGACAGGACAGACAATTTGGTGTTATGTAATTAAATCTGAACACCAACACCAACAGGCCTCTTGTGCATACTGGTTTAATAAAGTTGCATTTCTTCATTGTCCCTGGTGTGGCTTAAATATGAGCAGGAAATAAACAATGAAAAATATACTAGTTGGACAGATTTCACAATTATAATATTTGGGGAGGGGGGGAAGGAGAGAAGGGCAAAAACAAACACGGAGTTCTGACATTTGTTTTTTAATTTGATAAGTTGCTGCCATATATAAAATATTTGCTCTTTTATTTTAGTGATAAACTCAGAGATGTAAACAAGAATATGTTAAAAAAAAAACAACCCAATGCTTAAGGATATAAAAAAGAAGGAACACTATACACACATTTTTATGGGTGTTTATAGGCTTAGAAAAAAATATCTAATAAGAAACCGGGCTGAATATTTAACATACACTGTAATGTCTTGCAAGGAATAGCTATTCAATAAATACTTACTGAATTTTCTCTGAATAGCGGAATTTAGAGGAAACATGATGCCGCCAAATTTGGTGCAGCTGTTGCCAATAAATATCTTTCCTGATTACTTAAAAAAGGAAGAATTTAAAACAGTAATGAAAACTTAGTAACTCTGGCAGAAACTCCTGTAGTATTTTCTTGTTATATGTCTCATGGAGCTTGTTTCAGCTGGTTTATCATCCTGTAGCTGAAACCCTTATTCTACTTCTTCAGTGTCTGCTTTCTGCACTAGTCCATTAAGCCAGGGTTTTGCCTTGCCTTGGCGGCCTAATATAATGTAAGTGCTGAAAATTATCTGTTGGTTTGAAGTGAACTTGTACATCTCACCTCCCTTACTTGATTATAAGCTCCCTTACTCATATCCTAACAGAGCACTTTATCCATGGTGGGTGCTCAATAGATATTTATTTAATATTAACAAAATATAATGAAATCCACTAACAGAATAAATGATCTTGAACATTCTCCTGCAAGCCTCCAAGTAGTGAAAGGAATCCTGGTTGATTGCCCCATGATCAGTTAGGCGCTGCCGGACATAGCCCATTTGTACGACACCATGTCAGGACTTAGCTTGGATTATGTACATCCCACACTACGGAACAATGGCTTACTTAATACCCAGTTTTCCCAGTTGGCATAAGGTTCATCTGGGTGGGTCTAGTCTCACTTCTATATCCCTAGCACTCAACACAGTGCCTAGGACATGGTAGGCCTTGATAAATACTCCACTCAGCAGCCAGCATGACTGTTTCATTGAATAAATCTGACCATGTCACTCCCCTCGGTCCCTAAAGCCCTCCAATGGTCACCCAGAACAAAACCCAAAGTCCAGAACATACCTCCCAGCCATGTCAAATTCCTCTGGCCTCTGCCCATTTCTCTAGATTGACCTCATGTCATTCTGGGCACGTTCTCTAAAGTGGCCTTTCAGTTGTATATATTCACCAAGCTCTTTCCTAACTTGGGCCCTTCACATGTGCAGTTCCCTCTGCCTATTGATTCTCTGCTCGCCCCTCATCACTATACTAACTTCTATTTCTCCTTCAAGTCTCAAGTCTAGGCACTTGCTGACAGAGCCATCTAGGACCACACGTACAAATATGCCCATGTCTCCAAGGCATGTTCTCGTAGCGCCTTATACCTTATCTTCATAACACTGTTTAGAATTGAATCTTAAACAACTAAATTGTAATAATTTGTTTATGGTCTATAACCCTGACCAGTCTCTTAGCTTTGACGATGTCAGGCTGGTTCACCAGATTTCCAGCACCAATGCAGTCCTCAACTCAGAAGGGGCGTTCTCTACCTATCTATTTTGAATGGTACATAATTCTAGGATGGAAGTCTGCCGAGGAGTACGTCCAGTCCTGCTGTGATGTCTCCTTCCACCTCTTTGCCATCCTGACCCCCCTGCCCTGAGCAGCACCCATTCTTCATTTCCCCTGTCCTATGCCTCCTCCATTTAGTGCTTGTCCTTAATAGTTATATAAAGTCATGGGCATTCATAGCCATATAAATTAAAGAGTACGAATCAAAGAGTTTAGGTTGATTATTCTCAAGCAGTGTTAGGTGACCGCATAACAGCTTAACTTGCATCTCCGTTCCCTTACACGTATGACGGAATGATAATAGAACCCACTGGATAGATTGTTGTGAGGAAACAACTGGGAAAATGTAGTTGAGGAACATGGCCTGATGCCAGTGCCTACCAATCAGTAAATGGCAGCTTTTCTTACTGATTATTATAATTATCAATAATTCTACTCTAACCTTTTCTATACTGAGATGTTTATTTCACCTAGTTAGAATAAAAGGATCAACTAAAATGCATTTTCAATGCACTGGAATACGCCTTCATTTACTTTGTCTTATATATCAGGAACGAGGCAAGTAGAATTTCCATAACAATTCACATTTCAAAGGAATGTAGGTTTAGATTCAGAAGTTTTAGTTAAATGTGTATTGGTCTCTGAAGCTTAGAAAACATTCACTGGGTGTGGGTATAACAGGCTTCCCATTAATTTAGCTTCCAAAATGAAAGTGTGAACGTGCTGACCCCTACTTAGTGCACCCGCCCCAGGCAGCACTGACCTTCTCCAGTCGGTATATGAGCTGTTTGGTGGAGAGCTGGATAAGTGGCGCTATAAACTCACAGATGATATTCACAGTCATCAGCAAGCTCTTCCCCTTCTGTGCCCCGATGATGGCATGGCACACCAGCTTTTCTTTGACTATCTGTAGACGAGACACATCAGCACTTGTGGAATATCCATAGCTCAGAAAACTTAATTCTCAAAATCAACAAGCTGATTCTCAACTACCTGCCTGGTGACACCAGGAAAGAGCACATTTTTCCAAATAGTGCATTTCAGGGATTGCTCTCTGTCACACAATTAAAGTCTGATTGGTTGAATATGTCCTGGATGTGTTTGTTTCTGACTGCTCCCAAGGACACAATCAATTTACATTCAGTTCAACCTACATATACATATATATTACAGGAAAATGTATCATGCATCAGAACTGCTAGGGACTGAACATACAAAACAGACAAGGCAGACAAAGCAGGTAAAATCCTTACTGGGCTTATGGTTCGGGTAGATACATGATTTCTTATCAAGCTAGGCAGGAACTATGGCTAGAAAAATTTTGCCTTTCATGCTTGAATGTTTAAAAATCATGCTGTAGATTCTCCCAACAAAAGGAGTCCAAGGCCGGATGGCTTTCCAGGGGAATTCTACCAAACATTTAAATAAGAGTTAACACCTATTATTTTGAAGCTGTTCCAAAAAAAGAAATGGAATAAATACTTCCAAACTCATTCTCTGAGGCCAGCATTACCCTGATTCCAAAACTAGACAAAAACACCCACTAAAAAGAGTTACAGGCCAGTATCCCTGTTGAACATGGATGCAAAAATCCTCAATGAAACACCAGCAAATCAATCAATGTGATACATCACAGTAATAAAAGAAAGGATAAGAACCACATGATCCTCTCAATAGATGCAGAGAAAGTGTTTGACAATACACAGCATCCCTTCTTGATAAAAACCCTCATGAAAATAGGGATAGAAGAATCATACCTCAAGATCATAAAAGCCACATATGAAAGACCTACCACTAATATCACCCTCAATGGGGAAAAACTGAGAGCTTTCCCTCTAAGGTCAGGAACACGACAAGAATGTCCACTCTCACCACTGTTGTTCAATATAGTATTGGAAGTCCTAGGCTCAGCAATCAGACAACACAAAGAAAAGGCATCCAAATTGGAAAGGAAGAAGTCAAACTTCCACTCTTCCCAGATGACATGATACTCTGTGTGGAAAACCCAAAAAATTGCTAGAACTAATCCATGAATTCAACAGTCACAGGGTATAAAATAAATGTACTGAAATCAGTTGCATTTCTATACACCAATAATGAAATAGCAGAAAGAGAAATCAAGGAATCGATCCCTTTTACAAGTACACCAAAAACGATGAAATACCTAGGAATAAACCTAACCAAAGAGGTAAAAAATCTATACAATGAAAACTATAGAAAGCTTATGAGAGAAGTTGAAGAAGACACACACACACAAATGGAAAAACATTCCATGCTCATGGATTGGAAAAACAAATATTGTTAAAATGTCGATATTACCCAAAGCAATCTACATATTCAATGCAATCACTATCAAAATAACACCAGCATTCTTTGCAGAGCTAGAACAAACAATCCTAACATTTGTATAGACCAGAAAAGACCCCGAATAGCCAAAGCAATCCTGAAAAAGAAAAGCAAAGTTGGAGGCATCACCATTCTGGATTTTAAGCTGTATTACAAAACAGACACATAAACCAATGGAATAGAACAGAGAACCCAGAAACTGACCCACAAATGTATGGCAACTAATCTTTGACAATGCAGGAAAGAATATCCAACGGAAAAAAGTCTCTTCAGCAAATGGTGTTGGGAAAACTGGGCAGTGACATGCAGAAAAATGAACCTGGACCACTTTCTTACACCATACTCAAAAATAAATTCAAAATGAATGAAAGACCTAAATGTAAGACAGGAAGCCATCAAAATCCTAGAGGAGAAAACAGGCAACACCCTCTGTGACCTTGGCTGCAGCAACTTCGTACTTGATATGTCTCTGGAGGCAAAGGAAACAAAAGCAAAAATGAATGATTGGAACCTCATCAAAATAAAAAGCTTCTGCACAGTGAAGGAAAGAATCAGTAAAACTAAAAGGCAACTGACAGAATGGGAGAAGATATTTGCAAATGACATATTAGATAAAGGGTTAGCATCCAAAATCTATGAAGAACTTATCAAACTCAACACTCAGAAAACAAATAATCCAGTGAAGAAATGGGCAAAAGACATGAATAGACACTTTTCAAAAGAAGACAGGCAGATGGCTAACAGACACATGAAAAAATGCTCACATCACTCATCATCAGGGAAACACAAATAAAAATCACAATGAGATACCACCTGACACCTGTTAGAATGGCTAATGTTAACAACTCAGGCAACAACAGATGCTGGTGAGCATGTGGAGAAAGAGGAACCCTTTTGCACTGCTGGTGGGAATGCAAGTTGGTGCAGCTACTCTGGAAAACAGTATGGAGGTTCCTCAAAAAATTAAAAATAGAACTACCCTACAACTCAGAAGTTGCATTACTAGGTATTTATCCAAAGGATACAGGAGTGCTGATTCAAAGGGGTGCATGCACCCCAATGTTTATAGCAGCCCTATTGATGATGGCCAAAGTATGGAAAGAGCCCAAATGTCCATCAGCTGAGAAATGGGTAAAGATGTGGCGTATACATACATACGATGGAATACTACTTGGCGATCAAAAAGAATGAAATCTTGCCATTTGCAACAACATGGATGCAACTAGAGTATATCATGCTAAGCGAAATAAGTCAGTCAGACAAAAACAACTATCATCTGATTTCACTCATATGTGGAATTTAAGATACAAAACAAATGAACACAAGGAAAGGAAAGCAAAAGTAATATAAAAACAGAGAGGGAGACAAACCATAAGAGACTCTTAAATACAGAGAACAAACTGAAGGTTGCTGGCAGGGTGTTAGGTGGGGGGAAGGGTTAAATGGATAATGGGTATTAAGGGGACACTTGTTGGGATGAGCACTGGGTGTTATATGTAAGTGATGAATCACTAAATCTTATTCCTGAAATCATTATTAAAATAAACAAACAAATAAACAAACAAGCTATTAAAAGCCTTAAAAAAAAATAAAAATTGTGCTATAGAAACCAATACTTCTTTGGATCCAAGAGGCCCAGATTTTTAGAAAGTAGAAAGGACCTAGAGTGACATTATACCAGAACAGCTTACACTGAAGAGTATTCAGGTTTTGGATGTTAATGAATTCAAGTCTCTTCTCAGTTATGTACTACCACATAGAAGAACATTCAGGGAAGCATTTAGCAAATCTTAAACTGAACTTAGAATCCCAGCTTCTCAGATTTAATGCCTTTAAAAATATGATCAGCTCCTGGTAACAACATTGTAAATGTGCTCCTGGGACAGCCTGTCAGTGTCTTGAGTTGAGAGGCTGCATTCTATCCATCTTTGCATCAGTGTTTGTCCTGTGGTATACACTCAGTAAAAGTTGGCTGAATCCCCGAATGACAGAAAGAAAGAGCATATGATGCACTCCCATGATGGGAAATGACCTTTTTGTTTTTGCACCGAGGATGGGTTTTACCTGAACGTGTGCTGTGAAGAATCAATGCAAATGAAGTCAAGTGAACCTGCCACCCTAGAGGACCTAAGCTGTGGGCGAGCTTTCCCATCTTGTCTACTGGGAGACAAGTTTCCATTGTTTCCTATCTCATGAGGGAAAATCCAGTACTACCTCCTAATTCAGTGACCCCAGCAGGAGCTCAAGGATGATCATTTCTCATCCATAAAGTCTGCACTAGTGAGGTAGAAGAGGCTCGTAAGTGATTTGGGAAGTTTCTTTTGTGCTTTTGATGGTTTCGATTTTCCATGAGGGAATAGGAATAAATAGGCACATGTTTTGGAGCTGCTTAAATGTTTAAAGCAGAATGTTGATAATATAAATATGAGCAGGACAAGCACGTTGCTGAAGGTAACTCAGCTTTTTAGTTGATACATAACAAGATGATGGTTACAAATAGGAAGCTGTTGTGTCAGGTTGAGAGGAAAGGGGCCAAGGATGTCCCAACACCTGGAGAGCAGAGGCAGCTGAGTGTCTCTAAAAACATCCTTTTTGAATAAATAGGAAATTAATATTGCTATGTGTTAAGAGGAGGTTTAGCTTTGGGTGAATGCTGGATGTCCCTCTGATCCTGGGGATGAGAACCTACTTTAAATGGTATTTTAGGGTTGGGATCATGGTAGCTGTAGAAACAAACAAAAAACTGAGCAGAGCCGAATCTTGGAAGCAATAGGTGCTGCCATGGTAACTCAGTGCTGTGTGAAAACCTTGAGAAAACTGCATCCTTTCTTCAGATAAATGTTAAGGGACTCTCCTTAGAAATACAGCAAAGATTTATTTAGGAGAAAATGGCTTCTAAGAGTGCTGTCCTCTTACCCTGGGAGTAGCAGAATAGCCTTCAAGTATCACATCGATCGTCCGGTCTGGGTACAGCTCCATTCTGACTGGGTGGATCTGAAACACGGGGTTCTGTGGGGCGCCGGGCTCCTGGAAGTGCCGGGGTCGGGGCTGGCTCTTAGCAAGTCCCTTCTTAGCCAGGCCCTTCTTGCTCAGCTTGTTCTGTGGATGGAAATCTTCGTTCATCCAGAACAACTGTTGGACCCGACGTCCCTTGTTGGTCAACTTGAAGCGGTAATAATAGGTGTCCAGGCTGCAAAAGAGGAGGCAGGAATTGAGAGGGCTCAACTTGGGGTGTTCTGTTCAGCTCCACACCCTTGGGATTTTTCTCCTCTGAAAAGTATTTAAAAGGTAAGTAATGAAATACTCTTTATTTTTAAAAATTTAGGAATGCTACATCATGATGCTATGAGGAGCTGCCACAGTAAGGGAACGAGGTAGTATCTACTTATGGAGTCCAGAGACTGGAGTCCAGTACCTGGGTTTGGTCCCTGAGTTTCCACCACCAGGGAAGTGGTATATAAACACAGACACAGTATATGCAAAAATCACTCTAATTTATGATAAATGGTTCTAAGGAGTGAAAGGAAAGTAAAATACCTACTGGAGGAGAAATATATTTCAAATTGTATTGAGTGTATTTCTACTGACTGAATGAAATCTCTTGTGACGAGCTCAAGTTGAAGGGAACTTGGAAGGGAAGCCAAGCACATCCTCCAAGCCTGACCAAAGCTCAAGGGGACTGTACCATGGACCAGAACATCACCTGGATTGGTCATTTTTCTCAGAGGAGTGCTTTAAAAATGCTATTTCATTCATCAAGTCATTTGTTCATTCATTCATCTATTCCATGAACATTTATTAAGAACCTCTTGATTGTCTGGCTCTTTGCAAGACACTGGGATTTCTGAGATCTTGGACTTGGTTCAAACATGATTTTGTTTGGAATTAAAACAAAACTGATTTATAAGTTTATTTAAATTATTTTTTTCTCAGGGAGAAGACTCACCTTGGCACTGTTTTTTATTTTTAAAATCTTATTAGGCTTTGAGATTTCATCCCCTCTGTTCCTCATTAGAAATACTATCATATACTAATAAGTGAGTTGAAGCATAAATAATAAATAAATAATAAGGAATATTTGCCGATTGTCAGGCGTAACCATTTCTATCTAAATAGGTATTTACAGAGCATGCTTATTGGAGTAGTTTGACTTCATGGCTAAGTCCAGGCTTTGGGGAAATAATAAATATAATAATAAATAATATAAACATATAAATTATATGTGTAAATAATATACGATATATAATATAAATAATATAAACTGTAGGCAGTGTATCTGTCACTTGTACACAGTACATATTTCAACTGTCACAGCAATACGGTAATAATAAGTATGTTTGTTCTCATTTTATAGATAAAGAAATAGAAGCTCTGAAAATTTAAGGGAGTTGCCCAAAAATATGTAGTCAGAAAAGGTGGCATATGGGTATTTCTTCAGACCCTTATGATCAAAAGTTTGGCAAACTTTTTCTATAAAGGGATGAATAATAAATACGTAAGACTTCTTGGGCCACATGGTCTGTCACAACAACTCAACTCTCCACTGTAGTGTGAAAGAAGCCATAGAGAATGTATGTATAGGAATGGGCATGGCTGTATTCCTATAAAACTCTATTTATAGAAAAAGGCAGTGGGCTGCAGTTTGCCCACCCCTGCTTTTGATCATTCTTCTGGAGATTGCTGGCATCATGATTTTATGGCAAAAAGAATAACTATAGAGCTTAGCCAGAGGAAAACTTGGCAGCTAAAAGCTGCAGTTTGCTTCTACATTCACAGGAAACTATTAGCTAACCCTCCATTTCTAGGCGAGTGTCAGAATATCCTTTGGGGCTATTTGACACTATTTGTAGACTAAGGAGAACATGTAATTAAATCTGGCTTGCAGTACATTGTTTTCTATAATTATATTTGAGTGCACTTAACAAAGAAATTTGGAAATAGAAGCATGGTATGCAATGAAAAAACGCCCTAGCTTATGGCCAACAGATGGGTGGAGAGGAGTATTTTTATATCCAGTTGACACCCAAACTGTAATTGGATGTTTGTCTGAAAACATGTGCAATTCAACTATCTGACTTGCCTGTTACTTAATTCCTACTGGTTAATGTATTTTCAATCAAGTGTCATGTGTTGTAGATGGAGCAGAGGAAAGGAGGTGTGGATGGGCTTGTGGGGAGGGCTCCCAACTGGTTTTTGTCAGGTACATCCTCTCTAAGCACAGTGTCCATCTTGGTTTCACGACCTGTTACACCACAAGGCAGGAGCACCCCTCTGAGACCTGCTCACAGTACTGCAACAGACAGGCCAGATTCAACTGGCCCCAAGAATCAACGAGTGGCAGCCATGTGACTCCGATGAGGAGCCATGAATAACCCCCCAAATGTCTCCTCCACTGTTAGCATTCAAACCTCATACACTTTCAGAGACACACATTTAGGCTGTTCTGCTCAGAGACATCTATACTGTACCACCTTTTATTTAAATATTGAGATTCTCTAGCTTTTCAGGAGGAGCCAACTGCAAGCATCTCATTTGTTGGTGCTTTGGTGGGGAGATGAGCAGAGGACATAAAACAAAACAAAACAAAATGACTGGCTCTGCAACACCAGATAATATACATTTGCAATAAATTTTCAGCCTTCCTACTTATACTGTACTTAGGTCACCACCAAGTTATATCTGTATTTTCCACGGTCATGGAGAGGAATTAGCAATGTGTCAGATGGAATTAAAGAGGAGGAATCATGATCGAGACACTAAATTTGTCACGAAGAAGCCATTGTATGTTTGAAAGAAAAATGCACTTCTATAAATGTCTTCTCTGGTGTAGAGGGACACAGCTGGGAAAATGCAACTACACTGTGCCTAGGAAAGGCCTTCTTGTGGCTGATGTACCCATTTGGAGGGGGTAAAGTGAAGATGGGAAAAGGGAGGGGGGCTGAAGACATTAGTTCTATTTACTGAAAGTAATTTTTCAAAGTAGAGGTGATGCTCAGTTTATGAAACAGACGTAGTATCTGGAAGAATCAGTCCAGGGTATTTCCCTACCTGAAATGTGCTCCCAAATTGAGCTCTGGAGCAAAGGGCTTATCTGAAACAATGGTGGAACCAACTCCTGAAGCCTGGACAGGAATCCGGTAGGTGTTGCTATTTTCTATGCTCAAAATAACTGTGTCTTTGAATGTCAGTATGTCATTCAGGTTGGCTGTCAGCGTCAGCTGAAAATCAGTTTCCGGGGGAACCATGCCTTCATTGGGTTCAATTGTCCAAAGGGATTTTTTGTGTGCCTGCAACACAAGAGTACAAGTTAACAGTGAAGATATTCTTGGCTTTTCATTCTGCACATGTCAAAGCCCTCTATAGTTCAAGTGACTGGCACTGCAGAACTGAACATCAGAGACAAACATTATTTTTTTGAATCAAAGCAGCTGGGTATTTGTTGGCTTTTCTTTTTTTCAAAACGCAATGTGATTTTGAAGAGCAAACCTACAATTCTACTTTTGAATGCTCTGTGAAGATTCTTTACATCTCTTTCTCAAGATGACAGTCCAGTTCTCTAACAAGCTTATGCTAATTATCTGCTCTAATCTCCAAATTCTGAGATACCAGCAGAAGGTACAACATCCTTCCTGGAACTTGTAATTTTTAATTTTTTTTTTTAGCGTTTATTTATTTTTGAGACAGAGACAGAGCATGAACAGGGGAGGGGCAGAGAGAGAGGGAGACACAGAATCTGAAACAGGCTCCAGGCTCTGAGCTGTCAGCACAGAGCCCGACGCGGGGCTCGAACTCACGGACCATGAGATCGTGACCTGAGCCGAAGTCGGACGCTTAACCGACCAAGCCACCCAGGCACCCCTGGAACTTGTAATTTTTAAAGCAAATGTTTTTCAAGTGCAAAGTGTCTATGATGTTATAGTGAGGATAAACAGCTTTCATTAATAAACACAATGTAGGAAGTCATCTTGATTTATATTATTTCATAATAATCAATGGAATTTCGTTTGCTAAAATTCCAAACTTATTTTGAAATATATGACAGGGTTAAATTCTAGAGTTGGAAGTGATGCCCACTAATCTGTTTCCTTTAACCATGTAGACCCTCATAGCTCATTCTTTACTCTCTAAAGTCTTTCTTTGGCCAAACGATATCTCTCAACAAAGCCTACCCTGCACATCACATTTTTAATTTCAAACTTTCCCTGAGTCCTCCTGATCCCCTTTACCCTGTTCTGTTTTTTTTTTTTTAGCACTTATCATCTTCTAATTTAGTGCACAATTAACTTATTTTTCATGTTTGTTTGTCTCCTTGTACTAGGATATATGCTCTCCATAGAAGGGATGTTTATGTTTTTTGTTCTTGTTTGTGTTCACTGATATATCCCCAGCACCTGCAACTATGCCTGGAACATAGTAGATGCTTAATAAATATATGACAAATGAATTAATGTATCTGCCTTTGACGTTAGAAAACTCAATTCTCATCTAAGGTAACTTACCCCAGATTTTAATACCTCAAATTGTTACATATCTCTTCCTTATGTAAAGTGGAGATATACTTTTTTTGTACCTTCCACAACATTGGAATTTGGTCCACTCCCTTGGAGATAAATAGAATAAACTGAAGCTCCCTCTTTATTTAACAGCCCTTCAAATCCTGCATCCCACCTTTAGAAGAAAATCTCATATAGTACAATCAGGCTCCAAAGTTAAGATTTTGGTTAAGGTGTCAAGTCATAAAAAAATGACTAATGCTTATTTAATCTAAAAATATAAATTGTGCTTCCTTGATGGTAATTTATCTGTTTTTTCAGGCTGCTTTTAAGATTTTCTCTTTATGTTTAATTGTGTGTAGGGCAGGTTCTCCGTATGGTATGTAGTTAGTTTATTTGCATATCCTTCTTGGAATTTGCTACTTTTCTAGAATCTGTGGTTTGATATCTCTTATTTCTGAAAACTTCTCAGCTATTATCTGTTTAAATATTGTCTCTGCCTCATTTTCTTTCTCTTTTCCTTGAATGTATGTGACTTTTCTGATATGTCCTCTCTGTCTCTGCAGACTCCCATCTGCATTTTCCATTCTTTTGCCCTTTGTGTTTCATTTTGTATTTGTTCTGAGCTATCTTCCAGTTCACTAATTTTTTCTTTAGCTGTGTGCAAGTCACTTTTAAACACACCTATGATGTTCTTGCTTTCCCATGTAAACAACAAAAATGTGAGTCAGAAGAGGCTGGGGTAAAGGCACTTCAGGGGCAGACACCTAAAGAACAAGATGCTTCTTCAGAGCAGAGGATATTGAAAACCTTTATTGTAACATGCTTAACTTGAAGCATCTCAGCCACCCTAGATAATGACAGCCAGCTGACCAAGAAGAGAAGAAAGAGGAGGGAGAGTCACTTGCTGAGATTTTATGTACCAACCCTGGAAGTGTCACACATCACTTCTGCTACTTCCACTGTACACAACTCAGGCAGCCACCTTAGCTTCAAAAAAGGCTGAGAAATGTCATCTGGCTCTGAATCTAAGAGTAAAAGGGAACGGTTGTGGTGAACTGCTAGCTACTTGCTGTTAAAGCCACCCTGATGGTTGTCTACTACCAGATCCTTAAGTCTTCCCCCAACTTCCCTGGATCCCAGATTTTGGAAGGCGAAGAATTTACACCATCAGAACACAGAAGTGGGCACATAACTTGGCATTTCAACTCCTATGGGGATTGCAGACCTGGAGTTCCTATCTACCTGTTGTTAGGACAAATAGAAGGGCAGCAAGAAGAGAAAATAAGGAAGTTCTAGGCCAGATGATCTCAGCTGTTGGCCCTTGTTCCCAAATTAGTGGCCTTGGAGCACTCTACATAGTTTTACTCATTTTTGAGACCCAGCTTACAATTAAAACATAAATTGGTGCCATTTTTCTCCTTCTTTCAAAAAAAAAAAAAAAAGATTAGAGAGGGAGAGAGTCAAAGCATAAGAGACTGTTAAAAACTGAGAACAAACTGAGGGTTGATGGGGGGTGGGAGGGAGGGGAGGGTGGGTGATGGGTATTGAGGAGGGCACCTTCTGGAATGAGCACTGAGTGTTGTATGGAAACCAATTTGACAATAAATTTCATATTAAAAAAAAAAAGCAAATGTCTTTCAGAAGAGGGTTCTGTCAATGTCATCTTTCCCCTTATAACCATTTATTTTCCTCCCCTAGCCAGTAGCATAGGTCAGTCCTCTGTTCACAATGAAGATAGGGTGTCACCAGTATAAGTGGTATTTCAGGTCAGGGGACATTAGTTTTCAATGGATGGGTACCATTTCTATTCTGATTCCTGCTGACACAGGTTGGCTGCTCTGGAAAGAAGACACAAAGTTGCTCTCCAGGGCTGAATTGGTGAGTTTTCTTTTTGATGAAGGTTATTAATCAATGTTTGGCATAAAACCAGGCAGCAAAGTATATCATAGAATCCACGAACAAGGAACACTAAAACACCAACTGCTAAGGTACTGGACTGTCCTCACCCAAAGTCAACCTTTAAACTAGTTGCTCTAACACCCCTGTGTCTCTTTGCTATTTGACTTTTGGGGGATGTCCTTTGCTACTAGGAAGAACTTGGCATATGTGACATTTTCTGTTATTAGGTGACAAATTTGACAGAAAAGGAGTGGATGAATGATAATCAGCATAGCTATGGAGAACATTCCATAATCTTTCAAAACTACAATATAGTAAGACAACTACTGATGGAAATAGGTTAGGAGGGAGGGCTCTGAAGGAAAAGCGATGTGGGTTTAAGTCCCAGCTCCACTGGGTTCTGACTGTCGGGTCTTGGGCGTGTCACTTAACCATGGCTGGCCTCAGTTTTCTCATCTGTAGCCTGGGACACCAACTGCACCTTCTGCATAGCACCGTGGTAATATTTAAATGAGGTAATGTGAGTAAAACTCAGAATAGTGTCTGACAAATAGAAAGTCCTAGCTACTGTCATCATTTTACCAAAATATGAAATGCTCCACATGACACATAATTATGGGCTCCATAGTATTTGCTAAATATATGGATTATAGAACTGAGAAAACAAAGATGGATGCTAAGAAAGCATATAACATACAATACTCTTGCCAGAAGAGAAGGAGCTTGTAAGGGTTTGTGGCAGGCAGAACTGCAAGTGGCCCCCAAGATGTTTATCTCCTGATGTATAGTTATCTTTCCCAGTTATTTAATCAAACAATAATCTATGTGCTGCTGTGAAGGGATTTTGCAGATGAAGTCAAGATCCTACATCCATTGACTTTAAGGTGGGGAGAATATCGTTGGTGGATCCGATGAGATTTTAGAAGTGATCGGGCTCTTCCTAGTCAAAAGACTTCAAGTGTGAGAGGGGCTATGGAAGGGACTACATGGCAGGGGGCTGTGGGTGTTTCAACAGCAGCTGAGTGCAGACCCTAGCGGGCAGCTAGCAAGAAAAAAGGGGGGGCCTCAGTCTCTCACTGCAAGGAAATAAATTCTGCCGACAACCTGAGGGGGCCTAGAAGTGAACCTTTCCTTAGTTAAGCCTCCTGAAGAGAATGCAGTTCTACCACTGCCTTGACTTTAGTGTTTTGAGAGCCTAACGAGAGGATCCAGCCAACTCATTGCCAGACTTCTGACCTATTGAAACTGAGATAAAAGGGGATCCTGGGAAGATGGCAGCGTAGGAGGACGCTGGGCTCACGGCGCGTCCTGCGGATCACTTAGATTCCACCTACACCTGCCTAAATAACCCAGAAAACTGCCAGAAGACTAGCAGAATGGAGTCTCCGGAGCCAAGCCCAGACGAGAGGCCCACGGAAGAGGGTAGGAAGGGTGGAGAGGCGGTGCGCGCTCCACCGACTGGCGGGAGGGAGCCGGGGCGGAGGGGTGGCCCACCGGCCAAGCAGAGCCCCCGAATCTGGCTTGTAAAAGCGGAGGGGCCTGACGGAGTGTGTTCCGACACCAAGCGGGACTTGACATCTGGAAGGTTATAAGCTAACAGCTCTGCTCGGAGAACGGGAGGGCTGGAGGACAATGGGAGGGAGAGTTGTTGAGCCCCGGACGACAGAGCTCAGCTTGGCGGGGAGCAAAGGTGCTCGCCAGCACCATCTCCCTCGCCCATCCCCCAGCCAAAATCCCAAAGGCAACCAGTTCCTGCCAGGGAACTTGCTTGCACCACACAAACACCCAACGCTGTGCTTCTGCAGATCCATCCCTCCGGCAGGTCTGACTCCCTCCTGGTGCCACAGGGCCCCTCCCGAAGCGGGACTCCGAAGGAAAAGCGAGCTGAGCCTGGCCCTCCTGCCCCTGTGCACCTTACCGATCCACCCAAGCTAATACGCCAGATTCCCAGCACCACAAGCCTGGCAGTGTGCAAGTAGCCCAGATGGGCCATGCCACCCACAGTGACTCCTGCCCCTAGGAGAGGGGAAGAGAAGGCACACACCAGTCTGACTGTGGCCCCAGCGGTGGGCTGGGGGCAGATATTGGGTCTGAATGCGGCCCCAGCCACCAAACCAAGTTATTCAAGACAGCACAGGGGAAGTGCCCCACAGTCCCGCACCACTCCAGGGACTATCCAAAATGACGAAACGGAAGAATTCCCCTCAGAAGAACGTCCAGGAAATAACAACAGCTAACGAACTGATCAAAAATGATTTAAACAATATAACAGAAAGTGAATTTAGAATAATAGTCATAAAATTAATCGCTGGGCTTGAAAACAGTATAAAGGACAGCAGAGAATCTCTTGCTACAGATCAAGGGACTAAGAAACAGCCAGGAGGAACTAAAAAATGCTATCAATGAGTTGCAAAATAAATTGGAGACAACTATGGCTCAGATTGAAGAGGCAGAGGAGAGAATAGGTGAACTAGAAGATAAAATTATGGAAAAAGAAGAAGCTGAGAAAAAGAGAGATAAAAAAATCCAGGAGTATGAGGGGAAAATTAGAGAAATAAGTGATGCACTAAAGAGAAATAATATACGCATAATTGGTATTCCAGAGGAGGAAGAGAGAGGGAAAGGTGCTGAAGGTGTACTTGAAGAAATAATAGTTGAGAACTTCCCAGATCAGGGGAAGGAAAAAGGCATTGAAATCCAAGAGGCACAGAGAACTCCCTTCAGACATAACTTGAATCGATCTTCTGCACAACATATCATAGTGAAACTGGCAAAATACAAGGATAAAGAGAAAATTCTGAAAGCAGCTAGAGATAAACGTGCTCTAACATAAAAAGGGAGACCTATAAGACTTGACCAATCTCTCTACTGAAACTTGGCAGGACAGAAAGGAATGGCAGGAGATCTTCAATGTGATGAACAGAAAAAATATGCAGCCGAGAATCCTTTATCCAGCAAGTCTGTCATTTAGAATAGAAGGAGAGATAAAGGTCTTCCCAAACAAACAAAAACTGAAGGAATTCGTCACCACTAAACCAGCCCTACAAGAGATTCTAAGGGGGATCCTGTGAGACAAAGTGCCAGAGACATCGCTACAAGCATGAAACCTACGGACATCACAATGACTCTAAACCTGTATCTTTCTATAATAACACTTAATGTACTAATTGTACTGATGTACTAATGTACTGAATTGGACTAAATGCACCAACCAAAAGACATAGTGTATCAGAATGGATAAAAAAACAAGACCCATCTATTTGCTGTCTACAAGAGACTCATTTTAGACCTGAAGACACCTTCAGATTGAGAGTGAGGGGATGGAGAACTATTTATCATGCCACTGGAAGTCAAAAGAGAGCTGGAGTAGCCATACTTCTATCAGACAAACTAGACTTTCAATTAAAGGCTGTAACAAGAGATGAAGAAGGGCATTATATCATAATCACAGGGTCTATCCATCAGGAAGCGCTAATAATTATAAATGTCTATGCGCCGAATACAGGAGCCCACAAATATATAAAACAATTACTCACAAACATAAGCAACCTTATTGATAAGAATGTGGTCATTGCAGGGGACTTTAACACTCCACTTACAGAAATGGATAGATCATCTAGACACACGGTCAATACAGAAACAAGGGCCCTGAATGATACATTGGATCAGATGGACTTGACAGATATATTTAGAACTCTGCATCCCAAAGCAACAGAATATACTTTCTTCTCAAGTGCACATGGAACATTCAACATGATAGATCACATACTGGGTCACAAAACAGCCCTTCATAAGTATACAAGAAATGAAATCATACCATGCATACTTTCAGACCACAATGCTATGAAGCTTGAGATCAACCACAGGAAAAAGTCTGGAAAACCTCCAAAAGCATGGAGATTAAAGAACACCCTACTAAAGATTGAATGGGTCAACCAGGCAATTAGAGAAGAAATTAAAAAATATATAGAAACAAATGAAAATAAAAATACGACAATCTAAATGCTTTGGGAAGGCAGCGAAGGCAGTCCTGAGAGGAAAATACATTGCAATCCAGGCCTATCTCAAGAAACAAGAAAAATCCCAAATACAAACTGTAACAGCACACCTAAAGGAAATAGAAGCAGAACAGCAAAGACAGCCTAAATCCAGCAGAAGAAGAGAAATAATAAAGATCAGAGTGGAAATAAACAATATAGAATCTAAAAAAAAAAACTGTAGAGCAGATCAATGAAACCAAGAGTGTTTTTTTGAAAAAATAAACAAAATTGATAAACCTCTAGCCAGGCTTCTCAAAAAGAAAAGGGAGATGACCCAAATAGATAAAATCATGAATGAAAATGGAATGATTACAACCAATCCCTCAGAGATACAAGCAATTATCAGGGAATACTATGAAACATTATATGCCAACAAATTGGACAACCTGGAAGAAATGGACAAATTCCTAAACACCCACACGCTTCCAAAACTCAATCAGGAGGAAATAGAAAGCTTGAACAGACCGATAACCAGCGAAGAAATTGAATCGGTTATCAAAAATCTCCCAACAAATAAGAGTCCAGGACCAGATGGCTTCCCAGGGGAGTTCTACCAGACGTTTAAGGCAGAGATAATACCTATCCTTCTCAAGCTATTCCAAAAAATAGAAAGGGAAGGAAAACTTCCAGACTCATTCTATGAAGCCAGTATTACTTTGATTCCTAAACCAGACAGAGACCTAGTAAAAAAAGAGAACTACAGACCAATATCCCTGATGAATATGGATGCAAAAATTCTCAATGAGATACTAGCAAATCGAATTCAACGGCATATAAAAAGAATTATTCACCATGATCAAGTGGGATTCATTCCTGCGATGCAGGGCTGGTTCAACATTCGCAAATCAATCAACGTGATACATCACATTAATAAAAAAAAAAGAGAAGAACCATATGATCCTGTCAATCGATGCAGAAAAGGCCTTTGACAAAATCCAGCACACTTTCTTAATAAAAACCCTTGAGAAAGTCGGGATAGAAGGAACATACTTAAAGATCATAAAAGCCATTTATGAAAAGCCCACAGCTAACATCATCCTCAATGGGGAAAAACTGAGAGCTTTTTCCTTGAGATCAGGAACACGACAGGGATGTCCACTCTCACCGCTGTTGTTTAACATAGTGTTGGAAGTTCTAGCATCAGCAATCAGACAACAAAAGGAAATCAAAGGCATCAAAATTGGCAAAGATGAAGTTAAGCTTTCACTTTTTGCAGATGACATGATATTATACATGGAAAGTCCGATAGACTCCACCAAAAGTCTGCTAGAACTGATACATGAATTTAGCAAAGTTGCAGGATACAAAAGCAATGTAGAGAAATCAGTTGCATTCTTATACACTAATAATGAAGCCACAGAAAGACAAATAAAGAAACTGATCCCATTCACAATTACACCAAGAAGCATAAAATACCTAGGAATAAATCTAACCAAAGATGTAAAATATCTGTATGCTGAAAACTATAGAAAGCTTAGGAAGGAAATTGAAGAAGATATAAAAAAATGGAAAAACATTCCATGCTCATGGATTGGAAGAATAAATATTGTCAAAATGTCAATACTACCCAAAGCTATCTACACATTCAATGCAATCCCAATCAAAATTGCACCAGCATTCTTCTCGAAACTAGAACAAGCAATCTTAAAATTCATATGGAACCACAAAAGGCCCCGAATAGCCAAGGTAATTTTGTAGAAGAAGACCAAAGCAGGAGGCATCACAATCCCAGACTTTAGCCTCTACTATAAAGCTGTAATCATCAAGACAGCATGGTATTGGCACAAAAACAGACACATACACCAATGGAATAGAATAGAAACCCCAGAACTAGACCCACAAACGTATGGCCAACTAATCTTTGACAAAGCAGGAAAGAATATCCAATGGAAAAAAGACAGTCTCTTTAACAAATGGTGCTGGGAGAACTGGACAGCAGCATGCAGAAGATTGAAACTAGACCACTTTCTCACACCATTCACAAAAATAAACTCAAAATGGATAAAGGACCTGAATGTGAGACAGGAAACCATCAAAACCCTAGAGGAGAAAGCAGGAAAGACCTCTCTGACCTCAGCCGTAGCAATTTCTTACTTGTCACATCCCCAAAGGCAAGGGAATTAAAAGCAAAAATGAACTATTGGGACCTTATGAAGATAAAAAGCTTCTGCACAGCAAAGGAAACAACCAACAAAACTAAAAGGTAACCCACGGAATGGGAAAAGATATTTGCAAATGACATACCGGACAAAGGGCTAGTATCCAAAATCTATAAAGAGCTCACCAAACTCCACACCCAAAAAACAAATAACCCAGTGAAGAAATGGGCAGAAAACATGAATAGACACTTCCCTAAAGAAGACATCCGGATGGCCAACAGGCACATGAAAAGATGCTCAATGTCGCTCCTCATCAGGGAAATACAAATCAAAACCACACCATATATCACCTCACGCCAGTCAGAGTGGCTAAAATGAACAAATCAGGAGACTATAGATGCTGGCGAGGATGTGGAGAAATGGGAACCCTCTTGCACTGTTGGTGGGAATGCAAATGGTGCAGCCACTCTGGAAAGCAGTGTGGAGGTTCCTCAAAAAATTAAAAATAGACCTACCCTATGACCCAGCAATAGCACTGCTAGGAATTTACCCAAGGGATACAGGAGTACTGATGCACAGGGGCACTTGTACCCCAATGTTTATAGCAGCACTCTCAACAATAGCCAAATTATGGAAAGAGCCTAAATGTCCATCAACTGATGAATGGATAAAAAAAAATGTGGTTTATATACACAATGGAATACTATGTGGCAATGAGAAAGAATGAAATATGACCCTTTGTAGCAACATGGATGGAACTGGAGAGTGTGATGCTAAGTGAAATAAACCATACAGAGAAAGACAGATACCATATGGTTTCACTCTTATGTGGATCCTGAGAAACTTAACAGAAACCCATGGGGGAGGGGAAGGGGAAAAAAAAGAGGTTAGAGTGGAAGAGAGCCAAAGCATAAGAGACTCTTAAAAACTGAGAACAAACTGAGGGTTGATGGGGGTGGGAGAGAGGGAAGGGTGGGTGATGGGCATTGAGGAGGGCACCTTTTGGGATGAGCACTGGGTGTTGTATGGAAACCAATTTGACAGTAAACTTCATATATTGAAGAAAAAAAAAGAAACTGAGATAATAAATCTGTCTGTGTTAAGCCACTAAGTTTGTGGTAATTTGTTACACAGCAATAGAAAACTAATACGGGGTTTCACATATTTGTTCAAAAGATGATAAAAATGAGCTTTCCTAAGCCTTCCAGCAAAACTTTAGCAACAGCTGCCTCTGTTTGTTTTTCTGTGAACTGGGGGGTAAAAAGCCAGAGTCATTACAGTAGCCCATGAACAATGCATACAGAAGGTTAGCACAAGCAAGTGCACACAACCATGAGAGATGGAGAGATGGTAATCTTTTGCAATTCAGAATCCCATGCCCTCTGGTGATTAGTGCCATGCCCTGAGGTTTCACATGTCCAAAGATAACATTTGCTTTTTATTTGACAATAAGGCACCAGTGCACTTCTTAGGCAGCACTCAGCTCCCAAGGTAATACAGCTGGAGCTTTTGTAAGTTTCCTTATGGTGTATTTAATATTTGCCATGAAAGATAGAAATGCATGCTATTGTTTGCACATGTCATTTCAATAATAAATGAGAGTGAATATACTTAGGCAGACCTCCTGTTCCACAGTGCTAATGACCATGAAGCTTGAAGAAAATTGTGCACTTTCTTCAGAATGATTTGTTTGCCAGTTGAAATCTGCAAGAATTTCCTTCCATGGAATGAGGAGACACAAATAACAACAGGAACCAGTGTGCAGAGCTAGGGGTTTCTTTGGATTAATACTATTATCTCAGCGGACGATCAGTTCTTTGTGGAACAAGAACAATGAACAGTCACCAAGGCCTTTCTCCTTTTCAACTGCTAAATGGTATCTCGAGTCATTTGATTCTCTTCCCTGAAGTGAGTCACTTTGCTAGTTAAGACAATTAACTGGAAATTAGGGGAGGAAGTATAAAAGAAATGATGGCAGAGCTTTACAAAAGAGGCAGTAGAGGGTAATGTTTAAAAGAGTGGGCTTTGAAGTCACATGACCTGGTGGTCAACTGTGGACTCTGCCATTGGTAGCCAGGTGATCCAGGATTAAAATCTAGGTTTCAGTCTCCTCATCTTTTAAATGTGCTGCTTGAAGATGAAATAAAAGGGGTGCCAAGCATCTAGCACTTTGTCTACCACAGAGTAAATTCTCAATAAATGGTGGGTATTATTAATGTTACCTATCAAAAGTTCACTTCCAGTTCTCCTTCCTGCATGTGCCCTCCCCAGTACATATTATTGACATGGTTCTTTTTCACAGGGCTGATCCTGTTCCTCTCCTGCTGAAGATACCGGAGGACTCTCCAAAGTCTGGACCAGTGATGTTGAATTCTTTATCCCTTTGAGAATGCTATGGAATTCTCATACACGTGCGTGCGCGCGCGCACACACACACACGCACACACACACACACACACACACACTTCTTCCTAAACGTTACGGATAATTTTCAGGGCTCATGGTGGATATTTGTCACTTTTTCTGTTTGAAACATGGCGGCCTGCAATCAAGACTGGTATATCAGACAGGAGGCTTTGGTCTGGAGAATCTATCCCAAATTCTTCAGGAAAGGGCCCCAACGCACTTCTCCAGGCTTACTTCCTAGGCACTGTCAATTTCCAACATGCACCCTTGGCTTCGGCCACACCAGCTCACTCACCCTTCCCAAGTGTACTGTACTCAACGTTGCACTTAACTAGGCTACACTCTGGAAATGTACACTCCATTTCCCTGACTTCCTCCTCCTTATCCTTCAAGTCTCTACTCAAATGTTTTACCTATGAACATTTTAAATTTTATATTGGAATTAATCACTTCCTCCCCTGTGGTTACATATCATAGCACAGGGCATTGTAGTACTGTATAGGTTGTGGATTCATTTCTGTGTTTTGAGATTGTAAACTCTTCGAAGAAAGAGACTATTCTATATGCTTTTATGCCTCTAGATACAGTTAGCACAGTACCAGGGAGGGGAAGGGTGTTCAAAAAATATTTTTTGGTCAATAAATACGTGAAAAATGTTCAGCCTTACCTGTAAGCCAAAGAAACACTAACAATACAACATTTTTTTCATCTGTCAGATTTGGCAAGAACAAATAAACTTCTGTCAAGGGTCTGGGAGAGGGTGACATTCTTCAACTCTGTTGGGGATGGGCCATAAACTGGTATACATTTTCTGGGAGATAATTTCATGTTATATCAAGGTTTTTAGTTGTGTTCATGCCATATGACCCAGGAAATGCATTATTAGAAGTCTACTCTAAGGAAACAGGAATGTGATCAGCAATTAGGACATGAGCATTGTTTACAGTGGTGAAAAACTGAAAACTACCAATAGGGGATTAATTAAATCAACTGTGGTAGAGCCAAGTGATGCAATAAAATCAGTCACTGAAAATGATCTGAACATGGATATTTCTTAATAATTCACATCAAAAGCGACTACACTACATTGTTGAATAAAAATAGCTGGTAGTTAAATAGTATTATCACATGGGAGGGGGTAAGAATGCACAAATGCACATACACAGTAACGTTTCAGAAGATATACATCAAAAGTTTAACAGTGGTTATATGCATGGTGGCACTATGAGTGATTTTTTTCTTCCTCCATTTGTTCTATAAGGATAAAGTCAATTGAATAACAAGAAGACACACACTAATACTTACTGAATAAAGAACTCATCCTAAAAGGATATGATCACTCTCTTTAGAGTCCATTTAATTTTAATTTTGTTTTCTCTCTTGCTTCCATTTCATTCCCAGTTCCTTTCTTTCTAAGAAGTTTTTCTTTGTAAATAAATAATACATGTACACAGTATAAAATTCAGATGAGTATAAGGGAAAAGAGTCTCTTTCTTTCCTGTCTGTTCATGGCCACTACCTGCCATCCCAAGAGGCAGCCAATGTTACTGGTTTTCTGCATATCTTTCCAGACATACTTCATGACTTAAAAAAAAGCACATTTGCACATGTACTACTTTTTCTTACACAAATGGTAGCATACTATAATACTGTCCTGCAGTATGACTTAAATTTGTAAGTGCTATTTTTATGAAATGTATACCTACAAATAATTTGCAAAGTCAAATGGTTCTAAAAAAAAACATATGAAAAGCAGTAGTCCCTTGAACCCACTCTCCCACCCTTCCCCATTAGTTCCACGGTTGTCCATTAAGTGGAAGCAACCACTGTCAATTCTATTTGCATTTTTCTTTTGATGTTTGCCTTCCTCTCATCTACTGCTACTTCTTAATTTTTCAGTTTGAGCATTATCAATTTACTCCTCTCTATAGGAGACAATGACAGCTCTCTTCTCTCCCTCTTTCCCGTCCCTTTCTTTCTCTCCTTTACTTTCTTCTCCCCATCCTCCCAATATAGTTAAAACCTATTTTCTGGTGAGAATCTATACCAGTATGGGAATGCAAATACTATTCACGGCTGAGCCATGAAAGCATACTATGATTGCAATTTCTTTCTTGTACAACTTTTATTTTCTAAGGAATTATTGCCTTGAATTTGCTTGTTTTTTAAAGGTATCTATCTCGCCCCCAAACTCTCAATCAAAGGAGTAAATATCCTATCAATAGGTTCAGAAACATCAGATTTTCTATCAGTTCCATTTTCTTAGAGACAAATCTCTCCTGACCCATCTGTTCTGCAATTTCCTTCTGGACTGGCTGCTCTCTGGGCCTGCAGTACAGCTGGCTTCCTAAGAAGGCCATGCAGCATCCTGTGCATTCCTTGAGCTTCTCTCCTGTGTCTGAGCCCTTGTATCCTGGATCTCGTTTCCCTCACTTTGGTGGGGAACATTCTTCAGTACCTTCCCAAGAAAGGATTCATAGGGGGTAAATTTTTTGAGATCTTGCATCTCTAAAATGTCATCATTTTATCCCTGTGCTTGATTAGTCTTTGGGCTGGATGATGAATTTAAGAATAAGATTTATTTTCCTTCAAAGTCTTTTTTTTTCTCTCCCAGTGTTGCTCTCTAGAAGTTTGATGCCACTCTGATTCCTGATTTGTTTTTTGACCACTAATTCTTTCCATCTGGAATTTAATGATGTGTCTTCACATGGGCCTATTTTCATCAATTATGCAGCGTATTTGATGACACCTTTCCATAAATCCCTCTCTGTTAGTTCTGGATATATTCTTTGAATTATTTCCTGTATAATATCCTGCCCTCCATTTTTTCATTTGTTCTTTCTAGAACTGCTTATTTGCATCTTTGAACTGCTGAACACATTATCTAATTTTCTAATCTTTCTCCCCTCATTTCTATCTTTTTCTCATGTTCTACTCTCTGATAGCTTCTCAATTTTATTTTCGATTCTTTTATCAAAATTTTAATTTATGTGATTGTATTTTTAACTTTTATGAGCACACTTTTGTTGCTCTTTTTTTTTTAAACTAACATCCTGTTTTTGTTCATGGGCACAAAGTCATAGTCATCTTTTATTTTCCTGAGATTCTTCTCACTGTAATGCCTTTGTTTCCTCCAAGTTCTCAATTTTATGTTTTCTAGTTTCTTGCTTCTGCATTACAGGCTTTCTTGGTGCAGCTTAAAGTTAAGTACTTACATTTAAGAGTGAAGCACTAAAACTGTTATGTGCTTGGGAAGCAGTCAGCTAAGGGACCCAGATATTTTAGAGCCCAACTATCAGTTTATTTCTGCCTTTCCTTGTGGCTGGTGAAATTGCCCTGAGAATATTCCAATCTTCTGCCCATGTTCTGGGGATTGAGGGAGAAGGGGATTGGAGCACTACCTTTCAGTATTAAGACTTTCTTGTAGTCTTATTTTCACACTGGCATCCTGCTCTCAGCAATGCCTGAGAAGTCAGCAGCCAGTTTACTAATATTCCTTTTAAGATAAACTGTCTTTTTGTTTCTGGCTACCTTTAATATCTACTCTTTGGTCTTAAGTAATCTTACTATATTGTGTTTAGATGTGGTTTTCTTTATATTTATCTTGCTTTCTGTTTATAATGCTTTTCAAATCTGGTTTTATGTCCTGGCCATTATATCTTCTGCTCCATTCTCTTCTCTCCTTCTGGTACTCCAATAACTATACTCCTTGTGTGTATTTGTTTGTTTGACCAACTCTTCTACATTTTTCATCCTTTTATCTCTCTGCATTGAATTTTGGGTAGTTTCTTCTGACCTATCTTCCACTTCCACAATTCTCTTTTCATCTATATCTAATAGGCCATTAAACCCATTTATAGAGTCCCTAATTTCAATTGTATTTTTTAGGTCTTCATTTCTATTCGTTCTCTTTTATACTTTGCATATCTCTACCAAAGTTTTAAATTTTGCCTTTTAGTTCCTGGAGCGCATTAAGTATATTGTAGTTTTCTGTTCAGTAGTCTTATCTCCTTGTATGCCTGGTTATTTTAAAATTAACTGTTGGATACTGTACACAAAAACCATAGATACACAAAATACTTTGAATCTTAAAATAATGTTTTCTTTCTTTGATGAGAGTAATATATATTTGCCTCTAGGAAAGATGTGGGGAGAACTAGCATTTCTAGATGTCCTTTATCCAGTTAGAGATTAAAATGTTTTAAAATGAGGATCTGTACTACTTTACCTTTGTTCTCAGGGTGTAGCTTTTCAGAGTCCTACCCGAAAGGCTGAGAGTTTTACCAAGTATGTGCTCCAATTTTTATCTCTTTAGCCAGTCCTGATTTCAATTTTTATTTTCATAGGCCAGTGACTTTTATGAATGTTCTTTTCAGTTTTCTTTTTTTTTTTTTTTTTTAAGATTTCGTTTTTAAGTAATCTCTACACCCAACATGGGCCTCAAACTCACAACCCCAAGATCAAGAGTTGTACACTCTACTAACTGAGCCATCCAGGTGCCCTTCTTTTCAGTTTTTCAACCTCTGCTGGAACTACACAGGAAAAAATAGTACCAAATGCTGAGCATAGATCTCTTTGTTTCCTGTTTCTTTTTGTTTGTCACTGGTTTTGCTGCTCTCTAATTCCCTTAAACTCACAATTTTTTATGTTTTGCTAAGATTTTCTCCTCATTCTTAGAGGGAAGTAGTTTGGCATAATAGATTGAATAGGAAGCGCTTGGTCACTGATCTGCTGAGACTTACTAGGGGTCAAATAATAGCCCTACCTCTTGATTTCCCTGTTTGGGGGGGAAAAAGTAAGAATTTTAAGGCCAGCTAAGTTTGGTTGCATGAGGAAAGCAGGTATACGTAATTTACATTGCTTTTAAGTAATATGTACCAAGAATCTTTTCAGGCTACTAGGATATATCTTTGAACAAGGACTTTAATGTTCTTTCTGAAAGTCATTGCCTTCTCAAAACTCAGTGAAAGGTGTCAGATCAAACACAAGGCATGAAGATAGTTAAGTAAAAGGAAAGAAGACAGCTCCTGAGCATGTAGACATGATTTACACAGGTTCCAGGGAGCATCTATACAAATAAATGAATAAATAAGCTCCAAGGATATAGAGAATCAGAAAAGTATTGAAGTTGACCTTTCTAAATAGAAACTCATTTTCTAATAAACCTTTTCTTTGATGTGGAAGAACATATATTTATTCATTAATACAAATATTTTCTACTTTACAAGGTGGCTTCATGTCAAAAATTTAGAGAACCAAGTGAAGAGTGAGGAAAAAGGCGGCATCAGAGCTACCATTTCATAGAGCTCTGCATTATATGGATCAGTTAGTTTGAATCTTTAGGTCCTCTCTGAGTGTACCTTATTTGTTTTTTTCTTTTTTATCTAAGGAAAAATATATAAAATATCTTAAGATATAGTGTCATAAAGATTTAAGTCTTACCACAAGTAATTTCACCTAGATGTTTTTGTCTCTCAACATTAATAGTCAAAGCTAGCATTTATTGAATGCCAAATGCTTATTTTTCGCCAAGCACTCTCTATATATATTAACATGTTTAATCTTCTAGATGCCATTTTTAGTTCCATTTAAAGGCAAGGAACCAAAGTCTTAGAAAGGTTAAATAATTTTCCCAGAGTTCATGTGTGTAGAGTTAGGACTTCATTCCAGATCTGTCTGATTCCCAACATCCTTACTCTTGATAGTACAGAATACTACTTCAACACTCATATACTAAGCAACTCTTTGTTGAGTGAATACCACATGTAAGACAACTGTGTGTGACACATGACCATGCCTGCTCTCAGATAATACTTCCCTTACCTCTCAAATACATCCCGATTAAATGTTCTAACATCCCAGAGGGGAATTTTCTCTTCTAAAGTATGAGACTTAATGCTGCATAAACAATTTCATCACAAATGACATTAAAAAAGACATACCCCAAGTGCCATCCTATGGAGAGCTCCACCATGTCATATATGCCCCTCCAGTCTCTGTCCTTGTGCTTGCGACAAGGAAGATGAAATGAGAGTAGTAAAAAGTTATGATTTTCTCTCTGATAAACATCTTATAATTTCAACATACGTGTGTTGGGGATTTCATACTATTAATAAACCTTTACACCATACTACTTAATGCATATCTTCTTATCTTTGTTAATTGTATAAAAGTGTTTATTTCATTTTATACTAGCCTATTATTGAATATGACTGTCTACTGTCAGTGCACAATCAGAATAGATTCTTCAGTTGATAACGACAATGATAGCCATCCCTTAATAGTGGCATTGGTTGGTATCTTAGTTAGTTAAGGTTTTTCTAAAGAATACCAAAGACTGGGTGGTTTATAAACAACAGAAATTTATTTCTCATAGTTCTAGAGGGTGGAAGTCTGAGATCAGAGTGTCAATATGGTCAGGTTTTGGTGAGAGCCCTCCTCCAGGTTGCAGATGGCCATTTTTCTCATTGTATCCTCACATGATAGAAAAGGTGAGAGCTCTCTGGGGTCTCTTTTATAAGGATGCCAATCACATTTATGAGGACTCTACCTTCATGACCTAATTACCTCCCAAACCCCTCATCTCCTTATATCATCATATTGGGGGGGATGATTTCAATATATGAATTTTGGAGGGACACAAACATTTAGTGCATAACAATTGGCTAGATGATGATGCTGGTAATGGGGAAGTAGTTATAAATTTTTATGGAGGAGAGAAGGTGGAATTTGGAAAAAAACCACATCTGATCCATATAAAGGAAGTTTACCTTAATCTCCCTCTGTGGTGACAAGTATTAACTGTATGACTGAATAATAATTAATTAGAAAAAACAATTTGCTAAAGCTAATTAATAGCTGGGACAGGCAAAATGAAGATGGAAAGTCTTGCAAAGCATGCAAGAAACTAATATATTTTTCTTTTATTTTCTAGATAGCCCTTTAATGACAAGGGAACAAAAACTCCTCCTTCCATTCTGGTTTAGCTTACACTTAAACTAATTATATTCAATCAGTAGAGCTGTATTTCTAAATTCAGGGAAGGTGCTGACCCATCATGTTACCTAACATTCATCTACAGCTTTCTTTTTCTCAGTGTGGTTTATAACCAATATGACCTACTGGAATCCATCTTCTGGGTTTTGCATTTAGCTCTGCCAAAATAAAAGAAGTCTCAAGTAAGAGTTGGGGTAAGAGGCTCACAGCTCTCTGTCAAGCACAAACCTTTGCTTCTGTAAGCCTCTTGATATTATCGTCACTGGTATCCTCTCATCACTGAATGAGTCTCTTGCAATGGTTCAGGAAAAGCAGAATCCATTTTGGAATGGCTGTGACATTTATGTGTTAAAGAAAAGATGCCCACCATGATAAACCAGAATGTTACTCTCTTATTTACCTATTCTTGTGAGTTTATTTTATAGATTTTTCATAGCTAGGGCAAAGATATAAGAATTCTGCTCTCTTATGTCAAGTGAAGACACATTTCACCACTCTTTTGTAAGTACTCACTGATAGTTTATAAAGCACTATAAAAATTAGTTAAGAGGATGGACTATAAATCAGTGAGTTCAAGCTTTAAAGCATGCCTTTCACTCTAACACACAGAAAAAAAAGAAATAATATTTTGAAACAAGGAAGAACCAGGCATAGTTATACTCAAAAACAAAATTAACATTGTGTGTAACAGAAGCAATAAGAAGGTCCTGAAGCCACAGACATCCTGGGCTGTAGGTCCTAAAATCAGTAAAAGCTTGAGGAGTAAAACTGAAAACCAAAAAGATCCTTCAGGAAGTAAGGGTTCCAGGGTTCCCAGCCAAAAGAGCTTTCCTGCATTTGAAAGGATGCCAAACAAAACTGTGATCTTCCCAAGGTAATAGTCTACACACAGACGTGTGCCAGTGGTGGTGGTGAAGTAAAAGCTGTCATACAGACAGGCCCTATGTAAGCCACTGTCAAGTGTAATGACTGAATCTGTGATTTTTCCAATATTCCCACAGGAAAAAAAAGGCTCAAAACCTGATTCTGGACTAGTGATATTTGTCCAGGTGAAGGCAAATATAAAATGTTAGACAGGGAGGTAAGACTACTGACAATTAGAAAAAATATACTTCACACCAGATTAATCTATCAATTCTAAATGCTAAGAAGCACATTTGGAAACAATCAGCTATTGAATTCATTCTTGAGCAATCAATAGAACTAATTGAAATTGATTAGAAAATGTTTCTGAGATCCTCAAAGATATGCAGAGTAGGATAATATATATAAAACAAGTATTATGAAACAAAAACAGATATTCATCAAGAATAGTGGTTATGAATAATCAATTATAAATCTTGGAATTGAAAAATATAGTCACATTAAACTAAAAAATTAAATGAGATAAACTTTACATTTGCCAAAATCAAAGACAGAATTTGTAAACTGGAGCATAGGAGGCAGCACAGAGATAAAGAGATGAAAGATATGGATGAAAAATAAAAATAGACATGTAGAATTGTGGTGGAACGCGCGCGCGTGTGTGTGTGTGTGTGTGTGTGCTTCTCAAAGTAGGAGAAATAGAAGGATTGGAAAACAAGAAATATTTGAGGAGATAATGACAAAAACTTTCCAGTATTTAGAAGGGTCAAATCTTTTGATGCATTAAAGAGAAATCTAAGAAAATGAAGGATAAGAACACAGTCTTAAAAGCACCTTGTGAGAAAAACAAATTACCTAAAAAGGAGTAATAATTATACTAACAATGAAATTTTATCAGCAACTAACAATAATCAGGCTAGCAATGGAATTTTATTGGTGCCAGAGATCAATCTTCAAAGAAATAAAAACTTGTAAAATAGAATTTCATACTCAGCTAAACTATCATGCAAGAGTGAAGGTGAAATCAAGATATAGTCAAACATACATAAACAATGAGACCTCTAGCACAGAACCTAGAAGGATATAATTTAGCAAGAAGAAATATAAACCAAGTAGGAAGCAGAGAGATACAAGGGGAAAAAAAGAATAAAGAAAAATCACCAAACTATTTCGGTAACTAGTGAGTAGAAAACTACCAACTGACTAAAACCAACAACTTTGTGGTAAAGATGAGAAGATCCAAAATTCTACACAATAATAAAAATATTACGGAAGTGGGGAAAGATCAAGAGATAATAAATGTGTGATGGGGTCCTCGTCTTATTCTTGAGGAGGACAAAGTTACTAAATTCTTTCATTAGTGTTAGAAAAAGATATGATTTATTTCTTAACAATGTGAGGAGAGCTACTTAAGTAAAATAAATAAGTTCTATAGCTTTCAAACGAATATAGGAAAAATGTATGAGAGGTAGTAGAGGTTGGAGGAGGGCTTGGAGAAAATTCATCAATCCAATACAAAGCAAAAAAAGAAATAAAGAAGGAAAAAACAGCATAGTATATAGGAAATGATAGGGTAGAAGTAAGTTCATATACATCAACAATCACAATAAATTTTTAAAAATCTTGGTATGGTAAGTTGAATAATGGGCCTTCAAAGATGTCCATGTCCTAACCTCTGATATCTATGAATATGTTGCCTCACATGACAAAAGGGACTTTTAGATGTGATTAACGATTTTGAAATATCCTCATATGAAATATTCTTATATGAAAGAGGCAAGAGGGTCAGAGTCAGAGAGAGATATAGGGATGGAAGCAGATGTCAGGGAGTAGAAAAGATGGTATGCTGGTGGCTTTGAAGATGGAGGAAGAGGCCACAAGCCAAGGAATGCAGGTGGTCTCCAGAAGCTATAAAAGGCAAGGAATCAGATTCTCCTACAGAATCTTAAAAAAGTACACAGTCTTTTATCAAAACATTTAGACTAATGTCTTCCAGAACTATAATAAATATATTACAGCAATAATATGAAACCAAGATACTTGTCAATTAAAAGACTGAGTCTATCATCAGATTTTTTAAAATGTAGTCACATGCTATTTAAAAGAGATTTTGTTAACATACAAAACAAATTACACACACACACACACACACACACAAATATGAAAATAAAGGAATAGAAAGATATACCAGGCAAATGCTAACTATCAGGTAAAACATAATTTAAGTCAGAAAGTATATACAGGAATTAAGATGGACAATATATTATAAAAAAAGGAATAATATGCCAAGGAGAAATAAAAGTCATGAATTTATATGCACCTACTAACATAGCCTTGAAATACATGGAGAAAAAATTGATGTAAGTACTAGGAGAAACGGAAAAGTGGAAGACTTTGATAAAATCTATAGGAAACTGTTATATCATACAGATAATTAGTAAGGCTGTAAAAGATTTAAACAATACACTCAATAAGCTTGATCTAATACAAACACACAGATAGATGATTAGTCTGTCACACTCAATCACTAGAGAGGCTATATTCTTTTTTAAGATCATATGAAATATTTATCAAAACCAACCATAGCACTGTATCCCAAAGCACAAATTCAAAGACTATGTGTCACACAAACCATGTGTTTCAATTTCATTACAGTTTAAAGTTATCTATTAAATTACCATACAAAATGGAAATGTAAAAAATTTAAAATATACAACCATATATAACTCACATATTAAAAATAAAATCACAGTAAAGTTTACCAAATATTTATAAAAAAGTGTTGCAAATAAAGATGATTGCTATGGAGCTAAAGTGTTACATAAATATTTATAAACTTTAAATACATGATTAAACTAAGATTTAAAATATTGTTAAACATTCCAGTTTAAGGTACTTGAAGAAGAACAAAATAATTGTAAGGAATGTAGAAAAAAATGGTAAAACTAAGAGCAGAAATTAGTACATGGACATTTTTAAATCATAAAAACATTGGAATAATTTTATGCCAATACATTTGCAAATTTAGATAAAATGAAAAATTTCTAGAAAAATTAAAATCTAAATAACCATTATAGAAAATAAATCATTAGTTGAAATTTCTTTACTATTTCTTGCATGCTAGTTAAAATTTCTTTACTACTTCTTTATATAGATTATGTAAAGATCTTTTCAAAGATTCAAAAGAGGAAAAGCTAACTCATAGTGTAAGAATACAATATTCTTGATACCAAAACCAGAAAAACGCAATGTAAAAAAAAATTGTTAACAAAAAGATGCAAAAATCTAAATAATATGATAGCAATCTTATCAGTAGTGTACTCAAATAACATTATAACTGATTAGAGTCATCCCAAGAATGTAAAGGTGATTTACAACCAGAAAGTCTATTAACTTAATTCACTGTACTAACAGAAGAAGAAAATCATATCATTTGAATGGACACAGGAAACACATTAAGTTTTAGTACATGTTCATGATATGAGAAGAGGGATAGATGGGAACTTCCTGAATGTGACATAGGTATTTATCAAAAATCCGTGGAAGATATTAGCTTAAAGTGAAACATTTGAAGCTTATTCATTAAAGTCAGGGATAAGATAGAGATGCTCACTCTAACTTACTTTACTTTTCAATATTACGTTGAGGATCCTATCTAATGTGATAAGTAAAGAATAAGAAGCAAGGTGTAAGGACTGGACAGGAAGTCTGCACATGAGGGTTTACCAACAATTAGAACTAATTAACAGATGTGTAGCAAGATTGAAGACTGATATAGACGGATACACATAATTCAACAGAGTTCCTATACATGGTTAACATCTAATTAGAAGGTACCATTCACAGGAAGAAACTCAGAAGAGATGACAAAGGATGAATAAGCCTTTACTAAAGGACATAAAAGGAACCCTAATAGATATCCAGACTAATTATAGCAGTATAGCTCTAGTGTTCATTTTATAGTCATGCAAATTTGGACAACTTATTCATCATCCCTGTGCCTCATACCCATGCAGTCAAGTCCTTGAGATTATATAAAATAATACACATGAAAAACTTAGAACAGTACTTGGTACATAATAATGTTAGCTATTACTGTTATCATTAAGCTCCACCATTTAAGACACCAGGGATATTGAATCGGGGGTAGATAAATGGAATACAACAAAAAGCTATTTAAAAGCTGAGAAAAAGCTCATTCTCTCTTCTCTTCACACACACATTATGGATATGGTATCTTTTTTTTAAGTTTATTTATTTATTTTGAGAGAGAGCCAGAGGGAGAGGGAGAGAGAGATCCCAAGTAGGCTCTGCACTGAAAGCACGGAACCCAATGTGGGGCTCAATCTCATGAACCACGAGATCATGACTTGAGCTGAACACAAGAGTTGGATGCTCAACCGACTGAGTCACCCAGGAGCCCCTGGGGTGTGATATCTTAATAATCATCTATCAAAAGGCCTTGGACAATTAGTCTGTCCATTAGAAATCTCTCTAGCACTAATTCCCTACTACATTAAGTTCCCCAAAGGAGGACGAAATTCTAGATCCATTATGACCTTCAGGTATTTCAGGATGGTGTAGTATATAAGGTATATCTATAGATTTTAACAAACCAGTTGTCACAAGTTAAAAATAAGATCCCCAGGGATACCTGGGTGGCTCAGTTGGTTGAGCAGCTGACTCTTGATTTCAAGTCATGATCCCAGGGTCGTGGGATTGAACCCTGTGTCGGGCTCTGTGCTGAGTGTGGAGCCTGCTTGAGATGCGCTCACTCTCTCTCTCTCTCTCTCTCTCTCTCCCTCTGCCCTTCTCCCCAGCTTGTGCATGCTCGCTCACTCTATCTCTCTCAAAACAAACAAACAAGCAAACAAACAAACAAATAAACAAACAAGCTCTCCAGAATGGCTACAATTCCACTATGTCCTAAAATGGACAGGGTCCAGCACCAACAGTCTCACTGGATATGAAATGCCTGCCAATCTCCTTCTGAGTTTGTCTATTTATTTTGCTAAACTAGGTCATAATTTTGTTTTTAAACTCTTCTAAGAGCTATGGTAGTGAAGAACTTCTACACACATTTACATATGTGAACTGAATATTTTGCCACTTAGATGGTTTTTATGCCAATTTATTTAACCTGTCTGTGCCTCCGTTTCTACCTCCTTAAAATGGGCACTATAACATATTTCTCTCAGAGAGTTATGATAAGTGAAATACTGAACATAAAGTGGCAAACAGAACAAAATAAACATTAGTTACAATTAATTCCATCATACCATCAATTCCATCATACCATCATCATCATATGCCCAAGCCTGCTGCTCGGTGCTAGGAATTCAAAGCGGAGACCCTTGTCATTTGCAGGAGACAAACAAGGAGCATACAAACAAGGAAATATAGAAAGGGCATCCCTACTTAAACAAGGGAATACCCCAATGGCTTAGGGTCTGAAGGAGATGTGAAAGCCCAAAGATTCCCGGGATGCTGTATCACCGTGAATGGCTCTGGCAAGTGACCAACAAAATAAATGTTTAAAAGGAACCATGCTTGACTCAGGCATCAGAATTCTTGTTTCCTGGATCCTAGAAACTCTAAAGGTCTAACTAAAATGGTCTCTCCCACAGATCACAGAGGCAGAGGGCCCCCGCGAAATGCTTTAGCACCAGCTGAATCCCAAGGTGTCACTAACATCTGTACGCAAGTTCTCAAGTTAACAGTTCCCCTAGGTTGAACGGGTTCCAAATGTTTCCAGATAAGTGCTGAGCAATGCGCTTTCTCTGTCTAGCAAGGGGCACCCATGCAAAGAAGGACTCTCTATCTTCTAGCCCAGGGCTGAGGTCCTATCATATTCTTGCCCTCTTTTGTGCTGTCACCCAAGGAGCGCTGTGTGTATGAGCCGAGCCCATACACTGTTGCCCAAACAGCCTTCCTCTGCTCTGCTCTCACATTCTGATGTTTTTTAACCCTCCAAACTGGAGGTGACTTACTCTGTTGTTTTGAGACCTTCAGCTTAAATCCAAATAAATCAGCCACGGGGAACCTTTAGGGGAGTCTGGTATTTCCGGCATTCCAAAGCAAAGGAGACTTACTGCTCCAGGTCACAGAACAGTCTGCTTTTACTGATCAACTTTTTTGTTTTGTTTTTTTATACTTTACTGAAACAGAAAAAATAAAATCTTCACTGTCTTCACTCCATATTATACTAAGAAATGTCAGGCTTTTTAATCATTTTTTTGGTACAGCATTTCTTTCTCTTTTTTTGTTAAATGTTTATTTATTTATTTATGTATTTTGAGAGAGAGAGAGAACAAGAGAGAGGGCAAGAGAGTGGGGAAGGGGCAGAGAGAGAGGGAGAAAGAATCTCAAGCAGGCTCCATTCTGTTAGCGCAGAGCCCGAAGCAGGGCTTGATCTCACAAAGTGTGAGATCACGAACTGAGCCGAAGTCAAGAAGTCAAGAGCCAGATGCTTGACCGACTGAGGTGCCCCCAGCATTTATTTCTGAGAAATTCAAGATCAATCTAAGTGTCGTTTATCTTCCCAACAGAACAGTGAAGGTGGGCTTCCAGCTTCCCATCCCCTGACCCTCCAGCTGATAACAAGCATGCTTCTTGCCCAGGGAGAAGCTAATCACAGGGGTTGCCGAGATGTGCAGGCCACGCACAAGGCTGAGTGTGACAAAGGCTCAAGGCTGAGGTTAAGTGGGTGCAGCATGTGGTGAGAGCTGACATTCACCATTCACTGACAGCCAAAAGAGGAGAGATGATGACCCCTCCTGTCAGGGCATCCAGCGGGAAAAGAGAACTTTCGGACCTGAATTCATAGTGATAACAGAAGAAATGAAGAATGTGCCATTGCCCTGCTTTTTTCTGAGTGAGAAATTAAATGCAACAAATATGTGACCACCGCTAACCTGGGTACTGAGCTCTAGGCTTAGATGGAGAAAAAACAACTATTAATTGAAACTTTTCCTAATGCCTGGGAATTTCTGTGAGAATGAATTTGCAGTTTCAGTACTGTATATCAAGTTGAAATTTCTTCCCACTGTAGTTAACTTCCAAGTTAGTGTCATTCAATTCCTATAATATTAACACATATAGTGTTTATTGACTAGGATACCCCTCAAAACTCCAGCTGAAATATGAAAGGAGTTTAATCTTCACCCATGAGAATTACAGTTGAAGTACCTCTATGCTGCAAGGACAACCAACTCAATAAACACCAGTTTTCCAGAAAAGGATTGCAGGAAAAAACAACATTCTACAGCAGACCACTAATATCACACGTTTGGCTCCTTGGAACTGGAGCTTGCTGTTTTAAGATGATATTAAAGAATCAAAAGATGGAATCATGAAGCCTTCGTGGAAAAGAAAGAGTCTCATTTTAACAACCAGCTGGGTCATTCAATATGTAAAGTATATTAGTAAAAAACAACAGAACCTTGATGTGCTTTTTTCGTTCTTAAAATGTATCTAAGGGTAACATAAAAAGTGAAATCTGGAGTTATCTGAAAATGAGCAGGTCGGTGGTTGCTCCACTGGTACCTAAGCATTCTTGTCGTCTCTGTCCTTTTTCAGCTTCTGTAATCTGCCAGCACCCTCCTGAGCCACCTCTCATTGTCCTTGACAACTCGGCTGCCTCTCTGTCTCTCCGCTGTGAACCCTGCATGTACACAACTACACGGAGAGCAGCACTTTCTGGGCAACACCCCATGTTTTCCAGCAAGCACATCAACTAACTCACTGGATAAAAGCTAGCAAAGAGGTCTTTTCTGTAGGTTTTTAAAGTATCGTTAAACATTATTCTCCACACAAGATCCATAAGGCACTGGGACAAGTGTGGAGTTGTGTCCGAACCTCAGGCTAAAAAGAGCAGTGACTGCACAGGAAATGGCTGCCTTTATGAGGAGTAATGACAAATGATAATAAAAAGGAATAATGATCATGATAAATGAATGCTAATTGGGACCAATGACTCTGAGGAGCTGCCACATGTCAGCAGAAAACTGTGATCCTGTTCCTTCTAATAGTGACTTTGAGAAAATTAATCATTGATTTTTCAGAACTATGTGACACATGCTGAAACCAAGTGTTAGTGTTCATTCAAATGTCAATAATTCGGGGGTAGGAGAAGGGATGTGCTATTTAAAAATTTATATTTAAATCAAAAAATCTTCTAAAACCAAACATATTTTCAATTGCTGACTAGAAATCCCTACATTCTGCAAAAATTGGTATTATCTCTGTTAAAAATGAGCTTATAGGAGACTAGCAGATCTAAATATCATTATAAAATGCAGAGACACAAGACAGACTCATTTCTAGGACTATTATATATCTATTTTTGCATTTATCTTTGTTTTGCTGTTTTCTTTAATTTCTACTTTCGGCGAATATTGCTGTATTTCAAACATCCTTATAAGCTATGTCAAAATACTGCTTTTTAAAAGGAAGAGAGAATAAGCATACTAACATATTTGTGGCCAAAAGTGTTCAAATTCAAGATAAAAAGGCATTTTCAGTTACAGAGACATTTAAAAGGTGTTTTCTGGAGGTGAAAGGCTAGGCTTAGGTACAGTTCAGTGAGAAGATCTTTGAAGCATCTTCCCAAAACTAGAGTAGATATATTGATTACCAAACTATATACATATTGTGTTTCTTAGTCAACAAAAGGATTATAATAAAGAGCAATTGGGGATGAAAATGACATAATTTAATGCAATTGAACCATATACATCTCTACTCCTGCTGATCCATTTCTTTCAAAGTCATTTTGCAAAAATAGGACCACTGCCTATAAGATAGAGGCAAAGCTGTAATTTCATCATATGATGGCCCAGCCATCTACTTACTCACCATGCGTGCCTGAAATAACGCGGGGATGAAGGACTGGTTAGATAGGTTGAGAATCCTTGAGGAGTCTTTCAGGACGTAGATATTGCCAAAATCAACTTGAGTGGGATGTACATAGATAACTGGGCCTTCTCCGATGCTCTTTAAGTGACATACCTGTGTTCCACACAAGAGAAAGAACATGAGGACAGCTGAAAACAGCTGGCCTTCAAAGATCACTTGAAACAGAAGATTCTGGCCATCTCTTTTATAAAGAGCAGGGGTGCAAAAGGGTGCTTATGAGATCTGTCGTTCTTTATCCCTGCAGTCTGTGGTCAGAGTGACCCAGAGATGGCCATGCTGGTCAGACCCGTGAATCCAGCCTGGAATTCCTCCCCAAGAAGGATGATTGGCTTCCCTGGTCAGCCCAAGTTGTGCATTGTAGGGAAATGAGAATAATGGTCCTCTACATGCCAGCCAGCACTCCAGCCTCGAGAACACTCAGAGTGGGCTTAAGGACTGACACTTCAGAGTCAGAAGTGGCTGGATGGAGCCCCCATTCTATTGCTTACTAGTGGCACAACAGGACTGCCCATTGCACACAGCAGTGGAGGTTGGGGACTTGCTCTATTCCCCCCAGTCCTGTGCCTTCATCCAGGCATTGTGTCTGCCTGAGGAAGGGGGACTTTTTTCTTTCATGAAGTGCTACCTCCTCAGCAAGCAACCTTTTCATGGGCTGCATCTGTGCAGGGAAGGTGGCTGGACCGGTGGCACCTTTTGGGTTGGGCTCACTCTGTGATGTTGCTTTCTAAGTCAGGTGGCTTATCTATGGCATCTTACGTGTTAGAGATAAAAGCAGAATATATTCTCCTCTCTAAGCATTCAGAATGTCTAAGGATTCATTGCCTGTTGGGGAACCTCCTTCAAGATTCAAGATTCACCCTTTGATTCAGCCCAGGCAGCAGACAGCTTTCCGTGTCTCCTTCTTCCCACACTTGGAGAGAGGTCAGTTCTCAAAGCTTCAGTAGGTTAATTTGAGCTATGAGTCCAGTCAATATACAGGAAAGATCCAGTGAGCAGTGATTGAAACCACTCTCAGAGTCCACATGCAGCAAGCGAGTGATACTCAGCTTTGTACCAGGAACAACTGAGGAGGATGTTAAACACACAGATCTGCTCTCCCCTCAGAGATTCTGATTTAATAGGACTGGAAAGGGGCCAGGCATGTCTGTGTGTGTGAGGAACTCCTGATAGGAGTTTAAGAACAACTGCTATTGACAAGAAAATTCCATAAACATATATATATATATGTATATGTAATACCATATATATGTGTGTGTGTGCATGTGTGTATATATATATACACACACACAAGGTATTATTCAGCCATAAAAAAGAATGAAATCTTACCATATGTGACAACATGGATGGATCTATTGCTGTAGACAAGAAATTTCCATATATATATATATATATATATATATATATATATATATATATATATATATAAAACACCATAAATGGAATACCATACATAGCCATAAAAAGGAATGCAATCTTGCCATTTGTGACAACATGGATGGATCTAGAGAGTATAATACTAAACAAAATAAGTCAGTCAGTCAAAGACAAATACTATACAATTTCATTCATATGTGGATTTAAGAAATAAAAAAAAACAAAGGGAAAAAAAAGAGACAAACCAAAAAACAGACTCTTAACTATGGAGAAAAAACAGACGGTTACCAGAGGAGAGGTGGGGGGTGAGGGGAGAAATGGTGAAATAGGTGAAGGGATTAAGAGTGCACTTATGATGAGCATGGAGTAATATATAGATTTGTTGCATCGCTGTATTGTACACCTGAAACTCATATGACACTATATGTTGACTATATTGGAATTAAAATTTTTTAATGAAAAAAATGTTAAATAAAATAAAACTTTTTTAAATAAAAAAAATTATTTAATTGAACACATAAAAAGTAAATTGTAGAAAAATTAAAAATTAAAAAATAAATAAAATAGAATGAATAAGGAATTAAAAAGAACAAATGCTATAAAACAGCACTACTTCTCAATGGATCTGAAGATAAGTTCCCGAAGTAACACAACACTAGTACTTTGCCACTGCAGAGTGAAAATGTACAATTCTAGAATTGCGAGAAAGCAGAGGATATGCAGATATGGAATATGCAAGATATACAGCAACTTTAAACGTAAGTCTGAAAACTGGCTCTCACCATAGGGGGGTCCGGGCTCCCAAAGGTTGAGATGTAAACTATGGACCTATATTCCCCAGTGACCTGGGTCTCCAGGGCCAGAGGTATGTGAATGGTGCTGTGGGGGGGGATGACTCCACAGGGGGTAGGACTGGAGAGTAACACAGCCGGCATGTCTTCATGTACCTGGTGGGAGAGACAAGCTGGAAGGATAAGCAAGCCCCTGGCAGGGCACAAAATAAATAGCATATTAGATTATTTTGAAACAGGTGTGGCCCCAAGTCCATGCAGGTTCTTTAGGAGGATGTCATCATTCAGGCAAGTAAATGGGGATCAGCACCTCAATTCTGCTAAAGGGAAGCAGGGTGTGCAGAAGGCCCCAATCCAAAGTGCACAACCCAGCAAGATGCAGAAATTATCCACAGTGTGAATTAGTTCATGGGAACAGCTTCCCATGGCCAAATTCCTTCACCTGGCCTTCCACGTCCTCCACCACCTGGTCCCTTTACGCTTTGTCAACAGGGACCACTGGATTTTCCTGAACACATGATACTGCTTCCTACTTCCAACACTCTGGAATGCCCTCTCCCTTCAATGGACCTGCACATTTATCCTGAATACCCACAGGTATCCTTCGTGCTCTAGTGTAAGGGTGTTTCCTCTGTCCCTAGGGGGCATCCTACAGTCCTTCTCCGTAGCATGTACTATCTGTGTCCATCTGTTCCATGGGCTGTCAACTTCCTAGGGCATGACCTGGGCCTCTGCTGGCGCGATTGCTGGCCCAACACATATGCTCACTACATGTTTTTTAAATGGCAAAATAGGTAGGTGAATGAATGAATGTTACCCAGTGTTTACCAATGTATGTCCTTTAGAACCTTGCTCCACAGCATATTACTAGCTTTTCTTTAATGTTTTTATTTTATTTTATTATTTTATTTTTGAGACAGAGAGAGACAGAGCATGAGCAGGGGAGGGGCAGAGAGAGAGGGAGGCACAGAATCCGAAGCAGGCTCCAGGCTCTGAGCTGTCAGCACAGAGCCTGATGTGGGGCTCAAACTCATGGATTGTGAGATGGTGACGTGAACTGAAGTCAGACTAAGCTTAACCCACTGAGCCACCCAGGCGCCCCTATATTACTCGCTTTTATGGAACAACAGCAACAAATAAAACTTTAGCTAGATGGGGGTGCTTGGGTGACTCAGTTGGTTGAGCATCTGACTCTTGATTTCAGCTCCAGTCACAATCTCATGGTCTGTGAGATCGAGCCCCATGTCAGTCTCTATGTTAGCAGCCAGAAGCCTGCTTGGGATTCTTCCTCTCTGTCCCTCCCCCGCTCACGTGTGTGGCTCTCTCTCTCTCAAAAATAAATAAATAAACATTAAAAAAAGTCTTAAAAAAAATCTCATGACCAAATAAGTTTGGGTAATTCTGGGAAACCTTAGCTGTTGGAGAAAGACAGAACATACAGATTTCACCTGTCCAGGGACCCCCATGGTCTTCGTACACCTGGGCTGGCCTAACATGGCCTAATCTAACGCATCTTGCCTATGTAGCACTGCTCTGCCCAGCCTTACTGGAACCTGAAGCAAAAGGGAAAATCAGCTGATTCTGCCTTTATCTATTATCTTGATTTTTTTATGAACTATTAATTTTGATTTCTTAAAATGTGACATGAAAATATGATTTATCTTGATCCCTGAGTTTTTTGGCTCCCCCCACCAACCAAATTCTGTGCTCATGGCAAGTGCCTCACCCGTTTCCAAGCCCGCCTGTGCAGAAAAAGCTTCCTCATTACCCCAGATGTAAGTAAACTGTGCTCTAAGATCTTGAGATGATCATACAATACTCAAGGCTAGCCTGTTCCATTGTTGATCGTCTAAAAGTTAGAAATGTTGTCTCCCATCAACCCAACCCTTGGTTTCTGGTTTTGTCTCATAGAAGCCCATACAATAGTTCTAATTTCCTCTTCTATATAATAGCCCTTTGAAGGGAAGGGTGGCTATTTCATCCTAGTTAAGGCTTTCCTGTTCCCAATTAAACACTGTGCTCCTCATATAACTTGGATTTCCAGATGATGTTGATTGCCATTCTGGTTACTTCACATGTGATTTTTTTTCTCATGTTTCCACTAAAAAAATACAGTGTCAATATCTGAAGACAAAACCTGGCACTGCCTTGAGCAGTAGCTATCTCCTTCCTTTAGCTGATCACAGTGTTTCTCTTATACAGCCTAACCCGCCTTGGTTCTGAGGCCCCCATACTGGTCTTTGAACACATTTTGAAACTGTAGTCAAATAAAACCCCCATCTGACTTGTTTTTGGGATTTTTTTTTTTGGCATGAATTTTTATTAGAGTACTGTCCTTACAGAACAATAGAGTTTTAAACCCAAATGCATTCTTGGTAAATTGCATCCTATTAGTGACCTTCCATTACTTTAGTCTATGCAGATCTTTTTGACTCTTGAACCCATATGTGCTTCATTGCTCAGTGCCCCACCTAGCTGGGTGTAGTGGCATGTGGACAGATCCATTCATAAAACATTTGAAGGCAACTTCATTTTTTCTTTTTGTAGTGTCTCTAGCCTTCTAGTTCAACAAGTCCATTTATAAATACTGTATTACTGTATTTTAGCGATGCTGTTAAAGTCACAGCCATAGCCATAAATGAAAACTCTTAGCTCTGCCTCATTTCCCACGACTGATTAATTCATAGGCAATTATTTGTAGGTGAAACTTCTGCATGTTGGCTTAATTGACCCTTGCCTTTCTTTATCAAAGGCAATTTCCCTGGGAAATTAAGAACTGTTTACACCTGCAGCTGCTCGATCATGCAGGTGGCAATCCAGCTGTGGCTTTATGACCCCATGCCCGTTTTATCCCAGGGTTCAAAATCAGAATTACAGAAGGTCATGTGTTCAGGAATATGGCTCTTTAGAAGGATTTCTCTTTCTCATTGAGGGAATCCAACTGAAGAAAAATCAACACTGAAAAAGGATAAAGTAAGTCACCTGAGGTAGAACCTCATAGCATCCTGGGAGGTCATCGTGATTGACAAGCTGGACCGTTTTCTCATAGGGGTACTTCAGGAAGCAGCGCCCAAAGTCCACCTCTGTGTTCACCATGTGGAGGGTAGGTACGATACACCTGCTCAAAGGAAAGACCCATTAAAGAATTCAAAAGGATAGAGAGCTTGTTTACAGATGGAGAATGCAGAGTCCCAAGTTAAACACATTTGTCACTGTCACATGGTTTTTCTCTAATAACTACATTAATCATTTTTAAATCTTCTCTCCTGTCATTCCTATCCCTTAGCCCCCAGTCACCACTGTTTAATCAAAAAAGGGCTAGAAGCAAGACTCCTTAAACAGCGGTCTTCCATGAGTAATGACTAACATTTCCATTGTTTTTCATATTTGGCTTTCTTTTACCAAGGGGCTCCCACAGTGTAAGTTCCTTAGGGTAGTGGAACTGTTTCCAAGGCAAATAGGGCCGATGCTACCAGCATGGGGTCCTAACTAGCTGTGACACTCTGGACCAGTCAGAGTCCCCCGAGGACGAGCTACAGTTTGCACCATCTAAATTATGGTAATAATTCTAATTCCTAGGCAGAACAGCTGTCTTGGATCAGGCTTGGGCAGCTGCTCAACCCAGAAATGGCACCGTGACAGTGGTGCTCAACGTGAAGGTGGGTGTGGTAGGGGAGGGGAGGCAGAGTGGGGTGCAGGGGAGGAGGAGTTGAAGCCCTGTGTGTGCAGTTGGTCTATCATGAGGTTATCTGTGTTTCATTTTGTGTCTACATCTCAAAGTCTTCCCTGCCTCGCTGCACTGTCACAATATAGTGTCGTGGTGAGGAGCAGTGGTGTCTGAATCAGAGCCAGGCTCAAAGAGTGACCTTAACAAATACAACCTTGAGCAAGTTGCTTTCCCTACCGGAGTTGCATTTTGCTCCTAGGTAAAATGAAGGCAATTCTAGGGATTGACATTAGCATAATTAACTCAGAGTGTTGTGGGAAATACAGGAGCTAACGTGAGAGAAGAGCACAGCACAGTGCCTAATGCACTGAGCGAGAGCTCAGTCAGAGATGATTAACCTGTGGTACAGGGCACCGCGAGCTGTCACGGCTGGCTCTCTGCAAGTTCTGAAAGCAATTCTTTTGTTGAGGGTCTTCAAGCAGTTCCTACCGATTACACCAAAAATAACGACATGAAAGTGAGTCTTGTTAACCCAAAATTTGAGGTTTAGCATGGGATGAGTGTTCATTTTTAGCTAGAATGGAAGCTGTCAGTTGACCCGATGACTTGCATAAAGCTAACCCTTCACTACCTGAAACACTGTGGCTGATAGGACTTAGAGTATTTCACTTGGGTCACAGAGTACACATGGTAGGAAACTCATAGCCTCTTAGGACTCTGTTGTTGTTGTTGTTGTTTTCTTTAACTCAGGGTTTCCCATTGACAGCTTCAGGGAAAGGGGGCTGAAAAGGGGAAAGTATCAGAATCAACCCACCCAGAAAAGAAATGCAAGCCTAGACAAAAAAGCTAAACCTGGGTATAGAAAGGACCAGATGAAAGAGCTTTTTCTGTTTTTAAACACGCAAAACAATTAGTTAGGTCTTTGGAAGGACTAAGTAGACCATGGCAAGGCCTTGACCTTCAAGTTCTTTCTGATACATCTGAAATTCATGAGACCTAAACTCTAGGGATGGATATGTTATCAGGCTTTTATTAAGTTAATTTTCTCAATTTCATTTAGATGGCATTTTCATACAAACCCTCTAAAGTCCCAGACCTGAATACCTGTTTGCTTTGGCAAGAGTGTGGTCCACGATTTTATTTATTTAATCAGGATCACTGTCATCATTAGCATCACACTCCACTCTTAGGAAGACCCCAACTTGGTCAAGGAGACACAATCAACAAATGGCAGAGCCAGGATCTTAACCTGACTTGAGAGTCCACTGCTGCCTCTATTAAAATGGAGAGAAGGTGGGTACAGTTCTGAGGAGTTTATGTTGTTAGCCTCATTCGGGAGGCCTGCTTGCAGCCTGCATTGAAGTCATAGTAAGTGTCCTAGTGCAGAACTGTCTTGCTAAATGGACCTTCCACTGCAGGCCTGTGAGCACCACTCTTTCTGGGCATAACCCTGGAGTACTATATTTAAAGATAAAAATTACAAAAACAGCAACTTATGGGGTGCCTGGGTGGCTCAGTCCTTCAAGTGTCCAACTTCGGCTCAGGTCATGATCTCAGGTCAAGCCCCACGTCGGGCTCTGTGCTGACAGCTCAGAGCCTGGAGCCTGCTTCGGATTCTGTCTCCCTCTCTCTCTCTGCTCCTCCCCTGCTCACGCTATGCCTCTCTCTCTCAAAAATAAAAGAAACACTAAAAAAAATGTAAAGAAAAACAGCAACTGTTCACCTCTTCCTGGTAGAACCCTTTCAGTTACATACACGGAAAGTCAGACCATTAGGGAGCACTATTATTCCTAACGCTGCAAAACGCGTGCGCACGCACACACACACACACACACACACACACACACACCCCTTTTCTTATCTGCACCAGAGGTGTGTGCTTGCTGTTTTAAAGCTTTATCATTTGAATATCAGATTCCATATCAGATTTGCTTTCCCAGGTAAGCAGAACAAATGCAGTGAGAACTGATTGCAGGCATGCTGCCTCCGTGAGAGGCAGCCATTGCTGGCTGGCGGCTCAGGGGAGACGCAGGAGGAGAGAAAGCAGGTGAGTGTGATACCTGGCTGTGATTAGGAGCGCCAGCACTTCTTCCCCGATGCCCTCCACGTCCACCACCAGGGCCAGCTCATATTTCTGCACGGTGTTGGAGCATAAGGTCACCTGGAAAGATAAAGGTGAAAAGCCGCTCTTCCACAAGGCCGGCCCTCCCTCTGTGCAGTGGAGAAAGGAGCCAGGGGAGGACAGCACTGATGAGGACGGCTTCTGAGTACTTTTCATGGGGTGTTTGGCGTTTTACATTTTCAGTTGAACAAGTTACATTTTGGGGTCAGGGCATGCTGAGTTTTTTCAAAGGCGAGGTTAGAAACCAAATGGCTTTTAGTACAATAGGTTTGCTCATTTCTGAGAAGACTGTATCAAAGAAGTCATATACCTGCATAAGGGGAAAAAAATGACCCTGAAAGATAAGCCGTAACAAGCAAACTTTCATTACTCAATTTAAATTGTTCTCTATGCCTCCTGGCTATAGAAATTACAAAAATTCAACACACCAATAAAACACTACAGCTAAGTTTCTCTTACAGCAAAATAAATGAACATGAAACCATGTCAGTTCCAGAAAAGGGCCTAAGAAATCAACTAGACTTTTTTTTTTAATCAAAATCTTGTCTCCCCACTGTCCACCATATTCATTATTAGAACAGAAAATGGGAAGCTCCAAAGAAAGGTCTATTCAAGGACAGTATGTGCCCAGTATATTCTATCCTCTGATTTTTATTTATTATTGTGAAATATTACATTTAGCTGTTGAGGTCCTGTCACCGTTTTTAATTGCTTAAAAATGATTTGTAGTGGAAGAGATACTTGTAAGTCTAGAGAACAGCTTCTAGCATAGGTTAAAGCTTTTCAGTACATAAATTATGTATGAAGGACTAATTAAAGAATTTTTTTTTTTGGTTGCAAAGGGAATCACTGGATGCAAATTTGAGTCCACACAGACATGGTTGATGTAGTTCAGGAGTGAACATTGAAGCTTGGGGAAAGCTTTTCCAAATCTGAAGGGAAAATAAAGTGAAGGTGGAGCCACTGATTTGGAAAGAAAATTTGTCAGATGTGGAGAGAAGCAGTTGGCCCAGCATGCAGAGGCTCCTGGAGTGACTCTAACCCCTGTTCCTGTCTCTGAGCTCTGGTTAGAAGGCAGAGCAAGTGGCTCTCACAGAAGGCTGCTAGGCAGGTGCTACGTCTTCGCAAACCTTCCTGTGCGATGCGTGAGAGGGAAAAAAGGAAAGGTGGGTGATGTGTAGGCTGAGCACGAAGTAAAAAATAAATTCTTTGCAACAGCGCTTCTTCCTGGGAAAGCCACAGTGAGCAACTGCCATGATCTGAAAGGTTGTGTCCCACCCCCCAAATTCATATGTTGAAATCCTAACCCCCAGTGTGGTGGGAATTAGGAGGTGGGGCCACTGGGGGTGATTAGGTCATGAGGGTGGAGCTCTCATGAACAGGATGAGGACCCTAATGAGAAAGACCCCACAGCTCCTCTCCGCATGTGAGGACATAAGTCAGCAGGCCGCCCCTCACCAGAACTCTACCATGTGTCACCCTGATTTTAGACTTCCAGCCTCCAAACCGTGAGAAATAAATTTCTGTTGTTTATAAACCACCCAGTCTCAAGTATTTGGGTTTTTTTTTTAACATTTTTTGTTAAGTAGGCTCCACGCCCAGCATGGAGCCCAATGCGGGGCTTGAACTCACAACCCTGAGATCAAGACCCGAACTGAGATCAAGAGTCAGACACTTAACCCATGGTGCCACCCAGGTGCCCCTCAAGTATTTGTAATAGCAGCCCAAATGGACTAAGACTGGGAACCTGAGAAGTGACAATGATATGTGATATAAACCTCATTGGGCCCACGGAGATGCCCTTGGGAGAGCCAAAGACTCCCAGAAAAGATTTAGGATGAGCGGCTTCACGGTGAGATATTATGAAACATTTAAAGCAAATGTGGGGCCTAAAACCATACCTGAATTAAATATTCAAAGGTCATGACAAAAGAGAAAATTGCCGGGGCGCCTGGGTGGCGCAGTCGGTTAAGCGTCCGACTTCAGCCACGTCACGATCTCGCGGGCCGTGAGTTCGAGCCCCACATCGGGCTCTGGGCTGATGGCTCGGAGCCTGGAGCCTGTTTCCGATTCTGTGTCTCCCTCTCTCTCTGCCCCTCCCCCGTTCATGCTCTGTCTCTCTCTGTCCCAAAAATAAATAAAAAGACGTTGAAAAAAAAATTATAAAAAAAAAAATAAAGAGAAAATTGCCAACCTTCGCCATGGAAGTCTTCTCTTTTTTCTTTCCCAGAAAAGATAAAAATCATTTCAACTTAGCAGCCTTCAGTAATGCTAGACCTAACTGTTTGGAAGAGCAAAAGTAGGTGAAGGAAGACAGTAAAATCCTTCTCAGTGAGCTGTGAAATAATTCTGCTGGTGGCTCTGCTAGGCCATGCCCAGAGCATCACACTGTGGGCCTAAATATAAAGCACTGTTAGGGATATCACATCTACGTTCACCACGAAGCCCAGATTTGTATTAAAAATCTGAATAAACTGGGTATCATCTGTGGCACAAATACGGACATTGATTGGTATAAACAATTAGATTCTGAAGGAAAGGAGCACCTAATTATCAGTGAGTTCTTAAATCTTTTTACATCTGTATTGATGAGTGTACTATCTATGCAGAGCAGGGGTTTCACTGGATTTCTCGAGAATCCACGTTTTGGTGAAGGCAATGCCTCTGGATTGGTGGAAATTCACGGGAGCAGTGTCAGTTCTTGTGCCCAATATATGTGTATCTGGTTTCTTGTGCCTCCGTGGTTTATGTCCTTATAGGCCCACTTTTCCACATGAATTAGAGGCACTCCCTCCCGCTGACAACGGATGTATAAAGCAAATCCTAGCTGTGATCCTAGTAACTATCTGAGAGCGTGGCTGCCTGGGAGTATGTGCTGGGAGGCTGTGCACTTTACCCTGATAGCAGCAAATCCTTGGGGGCGAATGGTGCCACTGCTGGGAGTGATGGTGAATTCTTTTGGTTTCGTTATGGGTCTTTCGTCCTTGTTCCAAAGCGGTCTTTTGTTGTCTGAATACTGCTCACATCTTGAAATGCTTTTCTGGCCATCGCCATCTCCAGGGACGCGCAGTTTGAAGGTCATGGGGACTAAGGAGGTATTATTGAGGGAACATATCAAGGTATGAGGGAAACCTGGAAAACAAAATGTAAGGTGAGATATCAAAGCCCCACTATAGCCTCCCTTGAAACTTCAACCTCTGCTACTATTGCCAAACCACTTAAGTGAACTGCCTGTGCAATTCATCACCACTTGCTTAACTCCACCTCTCCCTGATATTGTCCTCAATTGTACCATCAATGAATGCATTTCATTCATTCATTCAGTCAGTCAGTGAATACTTATATATGCGTACTATGTAGCAACTATAGACATAAAACCAATCACTTGATGTTCATCCAGGTCCCTCTCAAGAAGCAGCATCTATTATTATCTGTTTGGTGAGTAGTTCTCCAGAAGTATGCTTTGCATTTAATTTTTACACAGAATACAGATTTTTTTTAAAAATTGAATCACGTTTGCTCTTTTTATCTGCCAACGTGTGAAAGGAGAAGCCTGTGTGGTTTTCCCTGCTGTGTGACCCAGAGCCCGCCAAGATATTATATAACTCCTCCTGGACCTGTCTGAGGCTCATGCTCCCAGGGTCGATGACACAAAATCAAATAATAGCGTCTCCTGAGAGAGACTTTACAATCTGCTTTTGAGCCAGCCAGAGACTAACACACTGGCTTTTACCTCCCTTAGACAAAGCTACTTTTTCACGTTAAATCCAGCCTTCCTACGTTCAGTTCAGTGAGACTCCTGTTCCTTTTCTAAGAGATGTGGATCCTCCTTGCCTGGCAGGCAATAAACTGAGCTCTGATTTTGGATTCCCGAGGTGGCCACTCTATCTGCATATTTCTATGGGATGCAAACACTATTCTTTCTACCTGGAGCCCTAATGCAGTAAAACACAATTGGTCTCTGCTAGTTACTACATTACTGCGGGGGATATTTTGGACTGATCTATTTGTCTCCCCATTTCTGAGCCTTTGTCTACACATTAGGACTGTTGGAGGAAATGCATTTATGTCTCCTTTGTGATATTACCTGCCAATCTACTTGGAAGAGATCTCTTATGGAAAAAGAATTGCCTGCTTAAATGTACCTGAAGGACTTTCTTGGAAATTCCAGAGGAGCTGCTAGTAAGTCCATTTAATAATCATGTATTGCTGCATTCAGCTTTCTAGAACTTTCCCAGCAAAGACTATTGAAACTGTAGATCCCTCACCCTTGTTTATTTTTACTTGACCATTTATAGGATCAGCACTCTTCTAATGTATAGGGTACGCTGGAAGTGGTTTGTATAAAGATTCAGATGGGTCCTTCCAAACCATTGCTCAGACTATTTCCCTGAAGCTAGAAGGTTTTTTGAGAATAAAGCCAACTATAACCTCCTAACTAGAACAATTCCTTGTACAATGACCTGTAAACCCCATATCGCTTGCTAAAAAGCCTAAAGAAAGTGGTATTATTTTGTTAAAGACTGAAGGGTCATTAATAATACAAGTGTTACTCCTAGCTTTCTGCTTGCACCAAATCCTAATACTATTGGGTTTAGGCTTCCCTCATGCTTTCAATGATCTCTTCTGCTAACCTTTCTCAGATCTTTCTATAATCATTATAATTAAGATTGTAAGGGACAGGGGAACGTGGGTGGCTCAGTCAGTTAAGCGTCCACCTCTCGACTTTGGCTCGGGTCTGATCTCATGGTTCATGAGATCGAGCCCTGCATCAGGCTCTGAGCTGACAGTGAGGCTTCTGCTTGGGATTCTGTCTCCCTCTGTCTCTGCCCTTCCCCTCCATGTTCTCTATCTCTCTCTCAAAATAAATAAAAATAAACTTAAAAAAAAAGGTTGTAAGGGATAATTACAATTAATTGTCCCTGGGCCCCCACTTTACAACATCCTAAAATCAATTTAAATATTTCTTCTTGAGTGAAATACTGCCTGTTCGTACCTGGGCCATGGAAGACAACTATCGTGATTTTTAAAAAATGTTTATGGCCCTTAAACCCTAACTTCTCTGGCCAAATTATCCAATGGTCAGGTCCACTGAATGCCTGGAGTTTTCCAAACTCCCTATTCTCATTCCACATATTCCTGTACCTCTCGAAAAACAGTGAGTTTGCAAATACTTACACTCTGCCCTTTTGGTCTATAATCTGGCATCTCAGTTGTTACCTGGTCCATTGTATTCTTTGATGAATCTGAGGATTTATCAAAGCTTCACTGCTCTTTCAGAGATCATCACCACCTATATTCTAGAATCTGACTCTTTCACCCTTCTAGCTTCCATCAACCTAATTATTCAAAATGTCATCCAACATCCAATCCTACCATCAAAATATTTATAGCCATACTTTAAACATTTCAGATACCAAACAACAGTACTATTACCTGTCGTCTACTTTAGGGTATTTATAGTAATCTAACACCATCAATCCCAATAGGTCCTGATGCCTAATCTAGATCTGCATCTCTAAGCAAATAAAGGCTATGTCTCCAACACTAACCTATAACAGACACCTCTTCAAGAACATGCCTTTTTGCCAAGATGGGGACGATATCACCAACTTTAACAATATGTCTGTCATTCTGATATAACTAAAAAAATTCCTTCAATTCCTGGCTTATTCCTGTAACCATTAATTTCTCTTGCATTTCGAACTATCGAACTATCGAAAGACCTACTGGTCTTTCATTCCTGAGCCAATCACATGCTTACTTTTGTCTGCCTCATCAAAGCCATATTTGCACATGTGAGGTAATAATTAGGAAGTTGCCAATAAATAACTCTTCAATGTACCATGTTTCTTTGTGACAGGAGGCCTATCTTCCTGGAGAAATAAATAATGACACTTTGGGTAGGAGTCATGAAAGAACTCTAGTACCAACTTTAGGACTTAACAATATTATCATCAAATAATTCTAAAACTGTATCACAAAATGGTTCCTAACTTTGGCTGATACATTGCAGAATCCAGAAGCACAGCAAAGTAGCCTGAATTGACTGACCCAAGTGGTTTTGAAAAATGAAATAGCCCTAGATTTCCTGTTGGCAAGCAAAAAGGTATGTTTTTCATTAATATTTCCTGCCACACCACAGGGAAGATTAAGGAATCCATATCCAAACTAAAAGAAATGTAACTTGAATTTTGAAGGTGGACTTAAGTGGGATAAGTTTTTACGTCTCAGACCTGGGGACTGTTGGGTCATGGCTCTGTAGTGTCTTCCCACTCTTATCTAGCTGCGTTATTGCCAAATGGTTCAGTAAGATGTTGTACAACAAAAGAAAAATAAACTTTTTGTAATTTTCATCTAAGCTAGTTACCAAAACTTCTAGCTGGACCAACTATGAGAAACAACTGTTGATTATTTTCTCTATAGCTCAAGGAAACAATGAATAAATTACCCAATAATGGCTTTTCCTATATACTTAGGGATAAGAGAGGACCAAATGGAAGATGATAATGGGAAAAAAACCTACCTAGCTTTGGAGCATGCATAAATGGTTTTATCTACTGTGTTACCCAGAGCTTGCCAATATCAAATACAGCATTTTGAACACCTCCTGTTTGCCATATTTCGCTGAAATGCACCATTAGGGGCCTTGATGCTTTTAAATGTTTGGATTCTAGATAAAAGTGTTCCAGATATTCTCAGGGCTCAAAAATTGGCTTATCGTTGGTACACTATTTACATTAACCTTTCAATAGGGCAGATTCTAGATAATGAATCAGTATGATATTTCTTGGAGTGACTGATTTGAGGTTTTTATTTGGATTATTTTTTCTCCCTCCAGGGCAATATGATACAGGGCATATCTTCCAAATGTTCTGTGTTGGAGCTCATATTTAAATGCCTGTGAGGGTATGTTGCTGTCATGCATCAGTTGCCCAGAACTCTCTGTGAACTCAGTTGAGCTGGTTGGAGGGTAAGTGCATAGGTCTTTGGGTAATTCACCTCTCACTGCATATCAGTCACGGTTTCCCTTGAGAGAGTATGCCTCTCTCAGTTGGCCAACAGACAATTTTCAAATTGTGGGTCACTTTTACTTTCCTTCGAAAACTCTACAACTCAAACATGCACTACAAATTTCTAAAAATTCCTCTAGCCATTCTCATATTCTATGGTAACAAACAGACATTCAACTCCATTGATATGGATTTTCCTGTATTTAGGAAATGTTAAATGTTAAAGCAATGGATAAAAACGTTATTAATCAGCTTTTTGCAAAGAAAGGATATTTTTTGTAAAGAAAAAATTTTCCCCAAGTAGATGGCCCTACTTGAAGCAAAAGAACTGAAAGTCAAAATGGGAGGCAACTGAGAAAAATGGAAAGGATTATGGACTATGGATTCAGGCTAAGGTTTCTCAGTCTTTCCTAAATTATTATCACCTCCTAAAAAGAACCACTGTGATTAATTAATTTTCAGTGAAATCAATTAATTAAATATAATTTAAATTAGATTAATTTCTCCCTAATGAGAAAAATTAAATACTAAGGAAGAAGATTCTATTGGGTAGGGTTGAACTTTGGAGGACCACAAATGTGGGTTAGATCTACACTCTTCAACCCCAAGCAAACAATTTTTGACCCTTTGGGGGCAAAATCATCCCTGTTGACAGTGTATGATTTAGAGAGAGCTCAAGTGAAATACTCATTCTGCCACTGCTATATGACCATGGGAAGTTATTTAACTGTTCGAATGATCAGTTCTTCCAGCTCCGAAAGGGGAATCTTAAATAGTATCTCCCCAAAGGATTTAAAGGGTTAAATGCAGTACTGAATGTGATTCACTTAGCAAAGATTAGAATATAAGAAAGAACCAATAAATGGAAACTTTTACTGCTAATGCCACCACTGCTGTTACCACTGTTACTCTTTGGAAAGGTGGAGACAGGAGGAAATGACTCAGGGGAAGTAACTGAGCAAGAAGACAACAGAAAAATATAGAAGTCTTCAGCTTGGAGTGATAGGACACCTGAGTCAAACCACCACTGAATTCACTTGAAACTTGAGAGCATCTCTGTGAAGAGGCTGTTGTGTAGACATACTGGCAAATCAGAAACTGCATATAAAATGGAGTGTTCAGAACATTCAGATAGCAGTGTGAAGTTTAAGGCTTTCTATTGTTCCACTGCTGAAAGAGCAAGGACAACCATGGCCTGACAGCTATTAGTGCCCAGGACGTAGTTATAACTTTCACAGATAAACTAGGAAATGGCACTGAAATGTCACTGCTGCAGAGGAAGAAGAGAACAATTCTAGACTTTCTTGCTATTACTCGTAAAAAATTGGTAAGAGAGCTTTTGTGTAAACTTTCCTCCTTCCATGTAGAGAGACAGGCAATTCCACTCAATTTCTAATTTAATATGGAAAAATTACTCACCAAAGGAAACATCGCCAAAGTGCAGAGCAGGAACATTAAAGTGGAAGGTAGGTCCAATGACACAGCCTCTGCAAGTAGGAATACAAGTTGGGGGGAGTGGATAGAGAATCCAGTGAATTCAGTGTAACAGTCAGGAACTAGGAAGACAGTAAACGTTAAAGCCATAAACTGGCATTAAGTCAAGTACAGAATCTAGCACTTAAAGAAACCACAAGCTGATGGTCTTATCGCAGTGGTTCTTAGAATTCTTTTTCAAGACTCAAACCACTGGGTTTTAGCAAATGATGCTGTGATTAATTTATCACCAAATGCCTACCAATGAATGAGGCAGGGCAGACACATCACCAAACCAATGACACAGAATATTAATATGGATAAGATACATATCACGAAAAGTTATTCTTAGACAAGAAACAAAAATTACAGCATTAAAATAATAAGCATTAAAACCTATCAATGGCACCAATATTCCTGGTCCCAACTTTTATAAAACTGTTTTTCCAATTCCTACCACCAACTAGTTGTGATCTTGGCCAGTCACATTACCCCCAGAGCCCCCAGTTTCTTTTCCTCCTGTATAAAAGAAAAGACTGCAATCTGGTATAGGTGACCTTGAAGGACCTTTGCTGTAAATGTTGGTTCATTTCTCTCTCAGTGCAAGGCCTCAGGATCTTGGAGTGATTCTCTAGCTTAAAGTAAATAGTAGAGAGATTCTACAGTTTCTAGTTGACTTCAGCTGCAGTAAATAGCATAATGGTCCCCAATGATGTTGATGTGCTACTCCTCAGAATGTGTGGATATGTTAGATTACATGATAAAGGGGAATTAAGGTTGCAGAAGAAATTAAGGTTCCTAATTAACAGATCTTAAAATAGGGAGACTTTCCTAGATTATCCTGGTGGGCCCCATGTAATCAAAGTGTCTTTAAAAATACAAAAGGATGCAAAGAGGAGGCTGGAGTAATGCAATGTGAGAAGGACTCAACCAGCTATTGCTGGCTCTGAAGAAAGAGGAAGGGGACCCTGAGCAGAACACTGTGGGCAGCTTCAAGAAGCTGGAAACGGCTAGGAAATGGATTCTCTCCTGGAGCCTCCAGGAAGCAACACAGTCCAGTCAAGACCTTGATTTTAGCCCAATAAGACCTATGTTGGACTTCAAAAGAATAGAGCTATAGAATAATAAATTTGTATTGTTTTAAGCTACAAAGTTTAATGTAGGAGTAACAGAAGACTAATAAATATGTATTAGCTTATTCTTGATTTTTACCATGATCCATATCCCTAGAATCTAGGTAAGAACTGAGATAATCCCCATCTATGTGCCAAGCTTTTAAAAATTATAGACCTACAGATACCAGAAAATGCGTTAATCAGGAACATCCTCATTCACCTGGCTCGATGTTTGTGAAGTGGGTGTGCCATACTGTGCTGAATGCGTCCGTGCCCTGGTGGTATTTTGGGCTGCTGTACGTCTGACCTAATGTGGGCAGGGGCTGTTGCAAGTCTGGGAGGAGCCATCCCATCAAAGACTCAATTCTAAAAGCAAATTTCAATCCTAAAAGCCTTTCTCGGGACCAGCTATTCTATTTCATGCGAATGATCCAAAGTAGTTTCAAAAGGAGTGGCTGGTACTTGGCAAAGAATTAGGATCCAGTTGAGACTGAAGTCAAACAGGCCTATAGGATAGATGCTTGACTTGTAAAAGAGGTTTCGTGAGGCCAAGTAACAAAGAGATCAAAGGGATGGAAATGCACAAATGCTAAAGAAAGTAAGAAAGAAGCTCACAAAATTGTACAAAGCAGTTGTTTAACAGGTGCAGATGTAGAAAGAACTGGAATTAAATCACATCTGTTCATATAACTAAGAGAACTGTGGCCAAATACCAACTGGAATTGGATATGGCTGCATTCATTCTACAAGGGATTCTGAATATTCAAATAGTCTCTGCAAATTTGTACCCTTCATCAATGCAGTGGTCTGTTAAAATTATACTGTTGACACTTGAATGATGCAGAGGTTAGGGGTGCTGACCCCCTGTGCAGTTGAAAATCCATGTATAGCTTCTGATATATCTCCCAAACTTAACTACTAATAGCCTATTCTTGACCAGAAGCCTTACTGATAACATGAAGAGACAATTAAAACATATTTTATATATGTATTATATACTGTATTCCTATAATAAAGTAAGCTACAGGAAAGAAAATGTTATTCAGAAACTCAGAAGTAAGAGGAACACCTGGGTGGCTTAGTCGGTTAAGCGCCCGACTTCGGCTCAGGTCACGATCTCACAGTTTGTGAGTTCAAGCCCCATGTCAGGCCCTGTACTGACAGCTCAGAGCCTGGAGTCTGTTTCGGATTCTGTGTCTCCCTCTCTCTCTGCCCCTCCCCTACTCACTGTCTGTCTCTCTTTCAAAAATAAATAAACATTAAAAAAATTTTTTTAATCAGAAGGAAGAAAAAAATACAAGTTTTACTACACTGTATTTATCAAAAATTATTCACATGTAAAAGGACACGTGTAGTTCAAGCCTGTGTTGTTCAGGATCAATTGTAATTTTAAAGACAAGAGATAGGAAGACTGAAGTATTATGATATGTTAGGTGAAACAAGTTGAATACAAAATATATCTATGTTATGGTTAACACTTTATGAAATTACATATGTAAAGATTGGAGGCAACAAAACTACTCACGGGTAATTTTTTTTAAGTCACATTAACTTCACAGTGTTGTTAATCCAACCACTTAAAGTACTGTGTCATGTAGTTAGAGGAGTAAATAGAAAAAGCAAAAGTATGATAACTGTCCTGACCTTTCAAGGCAGACTAGCCAAAATTATGTGGTATTGAGGAAAGAAGAGTACCTGACAATAAAATAATAAGAAACAAAAGTCCATAATCCATCATATTAACTTTACAGAGATTTCTTAGGCCACAAGGGCTAAGAAAGTATTTCTGGAGAAGTCATAAGTAAAGTCAATATTAATGTGTGGAGCTGGAAGTATATTATAATTATACATTAGACATATATTTGGGATACCAGATATTTACCAGGTTTTCAAAAACGATTATTCATGGTTTGAAGCGCAAGAACACTTTTGGACAAGTGTGATTTAGATAAGGATATTTCTCTTAGAACAAAGTGACTGCTGCCAGAGGGCGGGGGGGTTAGGGGCTGGGCAAAATGGGTGAAGAGGAATAGGAGATACATGCTTCCAGTTATAGAATGAGTAAGTCATGGGAATAAAAGGTACAGTCAATGGTACTGTGATAGTGTTGATGGTGACTGATGGTAGCTGCACTTGCGGTGAGCACAACGTAATGTATAAACCTGTCGAACTATGTTGTTCACCTGAAATAATGTTAACATTGTGTGTCAGTTATACCCAAAAAAACACAAATTTTAAATTAAAAAAAATATTTCTCTTAGAAATTTGTGATTCATTTTTGGATGCACGCAAACATTCTTTCCCCAGTCAGATTTTCCTTCCCTTTGAAAAAAAAAAAAAAACAGGAATAACATCCAAAATAAGAGACTGGTATAGCAGTTTGGGTGAATGTAATGTCCAGAGGATAAAATGAGAGACTTATCCTCCCCAGAGCAGTTGAAGTATTAACTAGTCCAAGTTTGCTTGTGAGTAGGTTCCTGGGGGATTCCTAAATCCTATTATTCACAGTGGAAAACCCCAGTGCACCCTAACCTATTCAGGCATTGCTAGTGATGTGTACTACTAGTTGGGATCTTCAGGAGAAGAGATCAGAGATTTTAAAAATTCACCTACGTAATGAAGGAACTAACCACCATCCAATATTATAGACTCCTGAAATTAACAATCACAGCGTCTTTGAAATGTAATTCACGTGCCATATAATTCACCCCCTTAAAGTGTATAAATCAATGGCTTTTGTATATTCACAGATATGTGCAACCATCACCACAGTCAATTCTAGAACATTTTCATCATTTTGAAAAGAAACACCATGGCCTTTAGCTATCATGCTCTGTCCCACACCCCCAACCCTGAGCAATCACCATATTTCCATTTCTCCCTTTGCTTCTGTCAGTCTATTCTTCACTTTTTTTTTTTTTATTTTTTTTTTCAACGTTTTTTATTTATTTTTTGGGGACAGAGAGAGACAGAGCATGAACGGGGGAGGGGCAGAGAGAGAGGGAGACACAGAATCGGAAACAGGCTCCAGGCTCCGAGCCATCAGCCCGGAGCCTGACGCGGGGCTCGAACTCACGGACCGCGAGATCGTGACCTGGCTGAAGTCGGACGCTTAACCGACTGCGCCACCCAGGCGCCCCTCTATTCTTCACATTTTTGGGGGCTCTGCTGTTAGGTGCCTGTGTTTCTAATTGTTGTATTTCCTTGATGGCTTGACTCTTTCACTATTATAAAATGTCCCTCTTTGTCTCAAATAACAATTTTTGTTTTAAAGTCTGTTCTTTTGGTTACTGTTTGCATAGTGTATCTTTTTCTATCCTTTTAGTTTCAACTTATTCATATTTTTGGATTTAAAATGTGTCTCTTGTAGACAGCATATAATTGGATTGTGTTTTGTGGGTTTAAAAAAATCCATTCTACCAATCTCTGCCTTTTAATTAAAGTGTTAAATATATTTATACTTGATGTAATTACTGATAAAGTAGGATTCATGTCTTCCACTTTACTATTTGTTTCTTATGTCTTTGTGCCTTTTTTATCACTCTATTCCTCCATTATTGCCTCCCTTTATGTTAAATGGATATTTTCTTAGTGTAGCCCTTTAGTTTTTAATTAATGTCACTTCTTTCACTACATTTTTTAGTTAGTTTAGGGAATATTTTAGAGAATGGGCAATTACATCTTGAATTTGGAAAAATAATTCACAGAGTCACAGGTTAAGACAGTAGGACTTAGGGGTGCCTGGGGTGGCTCAGTCGGTTAAGCGTCCAACTTCGGCTCAGGTCGTGATCTTGCGGTCCGTGAGTTTGAGCCCCGCATCAGGCTCTGTGCTGACAGCTCAGAGCCTGGAGCTTGCTTCGAATTCTGTGCTCCATCTCTCTCTGCCCCTCCACTGCTTGCACTCTATCTCTCTCTCAAAAAATTAATTAATTAAAAAAAAAAGACAGTAGGTCTTAGGACACAGGAATGTCTAACAAACTCAAATTTGCCAGTCACTGTCCCTAGTATATAACCTTGCATGTGGAAGGTGCTCAATAAGTTTATTAAGTGAATATCCAAAATACACATTTATTCCTAATAGAGTAGCAGTGTGTGTGTGTGTGTGTGTGTGTGTGTGTGTGTGTGTGTGTGGAAATGCATTATTATTAGGCTGTACTTAATTAGGGAGTGGCCAGATGAAATGGGGTTGGGCTTTCTTGTTCAACCTGTCTTGGCCAGTATTTTCCTTTCCCCTATATGAAGAGTAAAATTATGGTCCTTTAATATCCTATACTCTTTTACCCTGAGATAGGGTGATCATTTTGATCCTAAATGTTTATAAGAGCAAAGCTTTAAGGTTTTGTCTTCCCCATTTGGGATGGAGGCCCATCAATGATGCTGGATATTGTGGAAGGTACTCATGATTCTGAGTGATACCTCTTGAACCCATGAAGTCAGAAAACCTTATTCAAATAGAGCTTTGAAGAGCTGATCTGCTGGAATTTACTGAGAACTCTCAAGGATCAGAAAATCTCTGAAAGGGAGACGAAGGTTGCATTCGCAAGTTTGCTCTTCCTGCTTCTCCAGATCACCCCCTCCATTGCTTGTCATGAGATGTGAATTGTTATTGAAGTGGGAGATGAACTGGAGTTCATGTGATATAAAAAGGTACTCCTGTCGTCCTCATTTTCTGGTGCATCTTCTTGAAGAGTCAATGTTATTCAAATATTTGGAAAGCAACAGTGATTTTTCTTCTCTTTTGTCACAAACACAGGTGTGTTACAGAAGAAAACATAAATGACTTCTGAATGTTCTAGATACACCTTAAGACTTCAGTAAAGTTTCTGATTATGGCAGGCTGTCTCAGCCACGCCGCAGAACCCTTGAAACACATACATTCACTCTCCTTATTTGTGAGAGATTGTATTAGTTTGCTAGGGCTGCCATAATAAAATACCACGGATGGAGTGGCTTAAACAACAGAAATTTATTTCCTCATAGCTCTATAGGCTGGAAGTCCAAGATCAACGTGTTAGCAGGGTTAGTTTCTTCTGAGGGACTCCCTTGTCAGGTTGTAGATGGCCATCTTCCATGTGTTTACATGGTCTCTTCCTCTCGGTGTGCTTGTTCTTATGAAGACACCAGTCACACTGTATTAGGACCCACCCATACGACCTCATCTTACCTTAATTACTTCTTTAAAAGTCCTATCTCCAAGTGCAGTCACATTCTTAAGTACTGGGTATTAGGATATCAATATATATGAATTCGGGAGGACATAATTCACCCCATAACAGGGATGCTTAGGTGGAAGAATTGAAAGAAGTGGTAATAACTTTTAAGCTGATCTTAAGAATCTGAATTTCCAGTAGCTATCTTGAGACCAATAAATTTTCTTAGGATCCTTCAGGCCATATGTGTCTGTGTCTCTTTTCTATGTTATCCTCAGACCCCAAGGGAGATCTTAGCTGTAGAGGGAAGGAGGGCCTGCAAGCAATAACCATAATAAGAGAGACTGCCATGGTAATTAACAACCTGTTGCTGTGAAAATCCAGATGGGATCTGCAATGTGTTCTGAAGATAGGATCTTTCTAAGCACCAGGAACAAAAGTTGTGGATCTGCCCAATGGGTTGGTCAGAGAGAACTTCTTTTTAAAACCTGAGGACAAACTCTGCTATTAATGACTTGCAATTATCACAAACAGCTGGAAAAGCCATCAAAGGACTTCTAGCAGAAAAGCTGCACATTTCTAGCCGTGGCTGACTGATGCTATAAGTAGATTCTTTTACAATACCCGAAGGTATCATAGGTAAGAGTATTTAAAGAATTTCCTTAAAATAAATATGAAAGATGAAAGTTTAGAGAAACTGTGATAATAGCGAAAGCCTAGTCAAGAATATGATTTTATCCAGGTGTTACTGTAATGATTTATTTTCCCTAAATATCCTAAAACAGAGAGCATAACTAGGTTTAAGTGCTTATGTTATAAAGTTATAGCTTCTAGACAAACTAGATCCCCAAACAGCATCTGTATCCATACGACAATAATAAGTTACATGTGTTCAGTAGGTAAACACTCACGGAATTGTAAAACACTCCATTATTTTAATGTATTCCCATCAACAAAGACAGTTATGGACATCCAAGACACAATCTGGTTTTGAAGTTTAAGAAAGCAGTAGATAAAAGCTTCGGTTAGCTTCCACGTTAGTTATAGATATATCTTACCTAATGGTCAGTTTCACAGGCTCAGGGGACCCATTGACATTGACCAGGAACTCTTCTTCAAAGTGCCCCAGAATGGAAGAACTGAAAGAGATCTGGACCGCCTGGACTCCACTTGGTTCGATGATGCCTTCCTTGGGGCTGAAAACAAAGCAGGCCCCCAAAGCCGAAGTTGGAGGGCCCACGTTGAAGAGAGCATCAATGCTGCCTTTGTTGGAGAGTACTGCCTATATCAATAAAAAGCCAAGAATGCAAAGATACAGCATGGACATCATATTTATTTTCATAGAAGCATGTGGCTGTACTGTTTAATACCAACACATAGACAGTTACAGGAAGTAAAGCCAGAGAAAAACTCCAGGGGAGAAATGAATAGTCTTCTGCCTTGAAGGTCTGAAGGCAGGAATCCCGATCCAGAAGTCATTTTGTGCTTTTAGTATCCTCTTTAAAACAGAGTTAGTCACTTGTATTATAGCCGTGTTATCAATACTGATTGTAATTATATCTACTGAAAAAGAACCTTAAAATACCTCTTTCTGATATTCTATAAGGTAACTGAGGGAAGGCCGGTATTTCTCTTCTATGCATGAGAAAGCTGAGAATGAGCAGCATACTGAAAAATAAGCAGTCAGAATAGAGGCGCAAGAGCTACCTAAGCCTACATCTATAGTGTAGCCTGGAGAATATGAACGCGACATCACTGTGGATTCCAGACGACAAGGATCCTCTTTATTGTGCTATTAGATTGCATTCTACTGGGATACCTTCATCTCAAACTCTACTGTTTGGGGATACTTGCAAGTGTTTTACTACAGACAAGTTTTATTCCTATACACTAGTGCCATTGTCCATATTTGCTTGCACACTAGATGTGTGTGTATGAAAAGTTCTTGCCTGGCATTCAGAGTCCTCCACACCTGACTCGGTCCATCGCTCCCACTCCCATCTCCCCTGGTGTCTGTCCAGTGAGCCTGTGCTGTAGCCACGCAGCTCTCTATTCCTTGCCAGTGCTTACACCTGAATTGGTGGACAGCACGTTCTCTCTCTCTGTGTACTACCTTCAACATACACTCCAAGTATTAGAGAAAAAAGAGCATAGGAGATCATGAAGAAATGTTCAGAAAGGCATGTGGGGAATGTCAGGAACCTAGAAGAAGGAGGAGAATTTCCAGAAGGGGTTAACTGTGGACAGAGTTCATGGGGAATACACTCTGAGAAAATGTTACAGATTTTTTATTTTTCATTAGAGGCCAGCCCTGCCCTTGAAGAAGAAAGTAACTCCAATGGAGTGTGACAGTAGAATCCAGAGTCCAGACGTTTAGGGAGTGCGTGGGTGTGGAAGAAATAGTGGTTGACAATTCGAGATTCCAATTTTGAGAGGATGAGTGGTGAGGAGGGAGAGTGGGGGAGACAAAGCTGTGGGAAGTATGGTAGAGGAGACCCAGTATATTTATATTAAATGACATAATGCATACTCAGTGCTGGGCCCATATGTTTGTTGTAATAAGAGAATAGAGCTAGGTAACCAAGGGAATGGGGTCTGGGTGGGTGTGGTGTGTCCACCAGCTTAGGTTACCTCCTGAGAAGCAAAGAAGAGGGAATCAAGAGTATATATAGAACAGAGTCAGGGGCCTTTGGAAAGGAAAATCACCACTTCTTCCAAGAGAAGATGGATGATGGACCAAAAGAGATATATAACTAATTGTTGCTTGATATTTTATTCATCTTTTTACATTTCATTTCCCATTCTCCCTCACTCTGTTTTAAGTTCCCTGGTCATAGAATTCATGCTTCACCCTTCATTCTTTCTAAAGAGACCATGTAGAAAGTGATTATGGCCAGGGACTCAGAAGCCAAATAGCCTGGGCTCAAATCCCAGCTTTACCACTGACTTCCTAGCTGTGTGACCTTAGAGAACGTGCTTTGCCTCTCTGTCCCCCAGTGTCTCCATCTGTAAAGGGTAAGAACTGCTAACTTCTCAGAGTGCTTTGAAGATGAAATTAATTTTTGTAACTCTTAGAATAGTGCTTATAAATGACAGTGGTTGCTACCTGTATTCCCAGAGCTATGCAGAATGGGTTTAAAATTTACCTGTGCTTAAGAAGCAACTGACACACGTTAGTGATAACTTAAAGGCAACTCAAAGGTGTTTGAGGTAATTCAAAGGGAATTCAAAGGGAATTCAATTCAAAGGCAATTGTTTTCCTCTCCGAGGAAATGCACAGATTGCCTTTTTATTTTTCGGGTAACAGCAATACTTTACTCAGATTTTGTAGAAGGCACAAGCTCCTCCATTTTCAAGAACATACATGTCATTCTTCTCCCCCTGACAAAAGAGCACCTTCATGTGTCTGCAGAATCCAGCAAATCATTTGGGACAAAACCCTGAGACCTTTTGATGACCTTACCCTTGCAGTCCAATTCCTTGGCGAGGAGAAAATTTATAATAGAGCTTCACCTAGTTTTCCTTCTAATTACACTGGGGAATAGTGAACACCCTTGGGGCTATGGTTTACTTTTTATGTATTTGCTAAGCTCAGCAATGACTAAGGGCAATAGCTAGTTATTCAAATTTGTCTCAAGTAGGTAACGTAATAAATTGAAAGAGAGATGCAATGAGGCATCAGCACTAAATACGCAGAGAGTGCAAAATATTCCCATAAGAAGCAACTCACCATGTCCTTCTCTGCCATTGCACAGCCCTCAAAATTGTCCACTCTGATGCAGCACCTCATATAACACTTACTTAGCTGGCTGCGATGTACTTTACTATTTCAAATCTGGGATGGTGGGTGGGAAGGTGGTGGCCTCAAATACACTTCGGTTAAATTTGTTAGAAATTATTATTACACTCAGGGAAACCTTATCCATTTTGTATCAGAACTAAAGGTCTTTTTCTATTGTGGCATCCATAAGACACAATACTTAGGATGTAAGGGAAATTCACACTGGATAAATTATGGACACAATATCAATTTAATAAGTATCGCACATTTTTTCCTCCAGAAGTGACCCTTTTTTCAAAATGCAAAAGACAATGCAACATAGTAGCTGTGCCATTTTTCATTTCATGGCAGTCATGTGACTGGTTTTTTCATTTAACTTGTGTTCTTATGTATATTCCATCTCAGATGACACTAATGTCTCTGTTTACCTTGCGCATCATCCCATTTAGGCCACGGTTACTCTAATGAATGTGGGGATGAACAATACAGTAGGAAGCTCTCAGTAGCAACCGGGCATTTGCCTCCCACGCCAAGGCTGGGCTGGGCTGAGATCTGAGTTGGCTGTAGGTTGGATTTGCTCCGTGGTGAAGGGCAGCACAAAACCTTCCCTTTCCAGGCTACAGAGCCCCAGTAACCCAGTGCTCACTAACATTTACCAGCTGTATGACCTTGCCAAGTTACTTAACAGACGTGGCAGGGTCAGGTTTGCTATTCACTGACCCCACTCCCTCTTCCTCCTGTGCTCACAACTAGACTGCATTTCCCAGCCAATCTTGCAGCTGTGGGATGTGAATGAGTGCGATGCGTGCCACCTATAGGACCAACTCCTATAAAAGATCTTTCGTGCACGTCTCTCCATGCTCTTTCCCCTTCTGCCCGCATGACAAATGTGGGGTTGCGGCCTTGCGGGCTACACGTTAGGGGTGGCAGAGCTATGAGACGGAAGGAGCCGGGGTCCCGATGCTCTGCTGACGGAGAGCCATCTGCTGATAGGTAACCCTGAGACTTTACGTAAGCAACAAAATAGACTTCTATCATGTCCTAGATAGTACAGATCTTCATATTTGTTTGTTACAGTATCTACCATTATCTTAACTAGTAAAACTTCTCCAGGCTCCAGGTTCCTCGGCTGTGAAATGGGAAGAGTCACTGCAATGCTGCACAGGGTTTAGGGAGGACCAAACGAACTAATGAATATAAAAGCACTGGTACTGTGCTCAACATATTTGAAAGACGATGTTGTTGATGGTATTAACCACTCTCTGCCTCTTATTTTTCCTTTATAAAGTAGTTTCTAAGGATTAGAAACTAAATACATACAGATAGACAAGCATACACAATAGAGCATGGAACCTGACACCTATTTGTCACTCATTAAATAACTGCTTGTATTACTTTTATAGAAATACAAACATTTAAAGTTTAGGAATCATTGTAAAATAAAGTTTCAGTGGTCACAATTTGATATAGTGCAAAAAAATACCCTAGGTACAAAGTTAGTGGTGAGGAGACACTGAAGTGACTTTGATCCTGAAGAACCCATGAGTATATCCTGTAAAAGATCATTTTCTATTTAATTGGAAAGACAAAGCACAGAATTTAAAACAGAAAGTTCCAGAAAGCACAATGACTGGTTTTTAATCATGTATTAAAGACCAGTGCATTCAGAGAAAACTCTGAAGTGTGAAAATGCCTATCCTCATTAGGACATTCTGGAAAATTTGAGAGTTTTTCTGTCCTCTGGTCTATAGCATTTATGTTGTCGGAGAACAAGCATTAATCAGATGGGGATAAGATTGCAATCCACAAGATGAGGAGGATAAATAAAACCAATTAAATTATGGCTTTGTTGCCTTCAGGAAAGCTAGAGGGGAAATCCTCAAGGAGGCTTGCTAGGAAAGGAAGGAAGAGCCAGATCATTCTGGAGTCTGAGCATGAGTAACGGCAAATGGATGTGATTGTACACGTTTTGTATCGATAAACACACACACAAAATAAAATAAACCAAAAAAGCCAAGTACTATCTGAGTCTCAATGAACAATTCTCATGCTTACCTCATAACAATGTACAGATCCAACGAAAACTTTTCCAATGTCCAGCAGTTCAAGATTGAAGTGAATCTTTGGCCCCATTCCTTCGCCTTTGATTCGGAGGGGCAGACGGATCTCTCGGCCTATAAAAACAAGTCAGACTTTATTACCCTGAAGGATGCTTCATTACCCCCAAACTACACATGACGTGGTGCCAATGGAAGCAATCAAGAGTTCTGTATCAAATCCCTGTGCTGGACCCAGGGAACTGCAATTTAACCAATGCTGAAGATTTTGCTTATCTTTAGGAAACACGAATACTGGTAGTTTCTTATCTTTAGAGAGCAGCTTACATTGTAATTAAGGCGGATATTTTAGCAGAAAAATTTTTTTAAATTTTAACCCAGTCTCAATGGTATTCTTGTTCCTTATTTTTAAAACAATGTAATTTTTCTAAATCAGAGAAGAGTGACCACTGATAGATGCTTCTTATAAAACGAGAGTCACCATGGGCCTCCACAGGACATCGTTCTCAATGATTTTCCCTACAGTTAGGAAGATAATGGTATTAAAGGATCTGTGTCTAGGAGTCTTACCATAGAGTTTCTTTCAGTAGGGGTAATGGGATCCACTCACAATATCCACGACTGCACACCCACAGTGGACCCAGGGCGGGTGAACAGAGAGCACAACCTTTAGGGTACTGACTGGCTTTGTTTCCTTTTTTAAAATGGATATACCTTTATCTGATAATACATGATCATTATAAAAATATTATAAAGAAAGTAGAAATTCTCACATAATTCTACTACCCAAAGATAACTACTATTAGCATTTTGGTGCCTACCCTTCCATACTCAATCATGTTTAAATACTAAAGTGCTACATGGTCATATTTAAATAGTAAATACTATATTAAGTTTAATGGAAATGAAAGCATATGCTGTTATTACTTTGTAACTGCTTTTTTCACTTAACAATACATCTACAACATTTTTTAATAATTTTTTTTAAATGTTTATTTATTTTTGAGAGAGAAACAGACAGAGTGTGAGAGGAGCAAGGGCAGAGAGAGAGGGAGACACCGAATCCAAAGCAGGCTCCAGACTCCCGAGCTTGTCAGCAAAGAGCCTGATGCGGGGCTTGAACTCACATACCACAAGATCATGACCTGAGCTGACGTTGGAAGCTTAACCGAATGAGCCACTCAGGTGCCCCAATATCTGCAACATCTTTACATACCATCACTTGAAGATGAGTTAAATATTTTTAACCAGTCCCTCTTGTTGGATATTTAAATCATTTCCAGGTTTTCATTCAACAAATTACAATGTAATTAATATCCTTGAACACATTATGAATAATTTCTTTAGGCACTTCAAAGATTTTCTATTGTTTCTTATCTCCTACAGCTCCTGTTGAAAAGTCAGCTTACTGTCTTACTGCTCATTTGAGGTAAATGTCTTTTCCTCTGACTGCATTAAGATTTTCTTTTGGGGGATACCTGAGTGGCTTATTTGGTTAAGCATCTGACTTCAGCCCAGGTAATGATCTCACGGTTCATGGGTTCGAGCCCTGCGTCGGGCTCTGTGCTGACAGCTCAGAGCCTGGAGCCTGCTCAGATTCTGTGTCTCCCTCTCTCTCTGCTGGAGCTCTGTCTCTGTCTTAAAAATAAATAAAAAACATTTTTAAGGGGTGCCTGGGTGGCTCAGTCGGTTGGGCGTCCGACTTCAGCTCAGGTCACGATCTCACGGTCCGTGAGCTCGAGCCCCGTGTCGGGCTCTGGGCTGATGGCTCAGAGCCTGGAGCCTGCTTCCGATTCTGTGTCTCCCTCTCTCTCTGCTCCTCCCCCGTTCATGCTCTGTCTTTCTCTGTCTCAAAAATAAATAAACGTTAAAAAAAATTAAAAAAAAACATTTTTAAAAATTTTTAAAAAGATTCTCTTTTTGTTTTTGGTTTCTACCAGTTATACCATGATGTTCCCAGGTGATATTTTCATGTATTATTCCTAAGGTTTATAGCAATTTGTGAATCTCTGGATGAGTGCCATGCATCAGTTTTTAAATTTTCAGTCATTATGTCTTCAAATATTACCTATGCTCCATTTTCTCATTTCTTTCCATCCACACAGATAAATTTTTACCACATTCTATTTGACTCTGATGCTCTTTTCTATATTTATCTCTATACGCCTCAGTATGGACATTTTCTTTAGATTTATTTTTCAGTTTATAAAATCTATCTCTGGCTGCATGTAACAGGCTATTCAATTCTACTGAGTTCTTAATTTGTTAATGTAACTTTTCAGTTCCAGACTTCCCATTAGATTTTTTATAGTTTCCAGGCCTCTGCTCAATCTTTTGAGAATATTAAAAAAAATGTTTAACATTAAAAAAATCTATCAAATAATTATGTTTTCTGGCTCTCTATGAAGTTTATATTGTTTATCTTGTGTTCTATCAGACTGTGTTGTCTCCTTATATGTTTGATTATTTTTGACTGAGTGCTGGTCAGTGTACATAAAACCTGAAGTGGTCATCTGAAGCCCTGAGAAGATAGTAACTTCCTCTTGCTTCTGGCTGGTGACTAAAGAGTATTAGCATTACCCAATCTTACCACTCTCCACTAAGATTCTGTGAGAGAATTAAGCTCTGTACCAAGTCATGAGTGACTATCTTCTCAATTCTCCCAAGAAGGGCATATAGCTAGTACTATGCTAATTATAAAAGAGAAGTTAATTCCTCATATTTAATTGATGCCTTAGAACATTAGAGATTACTTCCTAGAACCTCAGCGAAGAACTGTTGTAATCAAATTGATAATTGAAAAAGCAGTCAAAGCTGAGCTTCAACCTTTGGGAGGGCTGATCCATTTCCAGTCCCCACTTCACTGGGTCCCATTATAAAGTCTGGGGAGTTATGAGGGCCCTTTCTCCTTGGGCATCCCATGAACTCCCATGTTTCTTCCCTAACTGTACTTAACTTTTCAGCTTGTCTGTAGTATCTACCAAAAAGGTGGTGTCTCTAAGGATAAAGTGGTGTCCAAAGTCTGACTGTCTTGGCTTTCCTCTTCTCTTGGATCTTGGCCCTGTAATTCTCTACTGTCTTGGTAGCTCTCTTTTGACTATAAAAAGTCCTTGAAAATATTTTGCCTTGCTCTTCTAGTTGTGTTTTAGAGAGAGACAGAGAGACAGAGACAGAGAATCCAAATTGCCTAGCCCACTGTTATTGGAAATAGAATTGCCAGAACGAAGGGATGCACATTTGACATTTTGATAGCTATGGGCATGTTGCCCTCCAGAATGGTTGTAGGAATTTGCACACAAACAACAGTATTTAAAGGTCTGTCTCTCCCTACCCTCCCTGATAGTGGGGATATCATACTTTTGAAAATCTTTGATAATTTGACAGGTTTTCCTTAAATGTATACCATTTACATTTCAAACTCTTTAAGCAAAAATAAAAGATTTGCTCTGTAACATTTTGAACATTGAAAAATACTTTTGATGCTCTGTTAGATATAATCTTTAGTATTATAGTGACTGTGCTTTGAACAATCAAGCCATATTTATAATTTATTATTATTATCATTATAATGCCTTATGGAAATTTATGTTCCAGCCTTTTGTTGCTACTTAGCTTCTGTATCTTTAAGGCTTTCTCTCCATGACTGTCCCTTCAAAGACAGGGGTATTTGTCTCTATGTCCCCTCTAGTGCTTGGCAACACAGTGGTCATTAGGCATGTATTACTTTGATCATAAGAAACAAGAGCAATCAGCAATATTTGGGACAAGTGATCCATTCAAAGGGTTCCCCCAATCCATCTGATCCCTGGAAAAGAGATCACTCTGAAGATCAGGTGTTTGTGTTAACAATACTGTAGAATATAAGTAAAACTTTCAGAGAACCTCATCAACTCACTCCATTATTTTAGAGTTCTAATCTACTGGCAATGATTTTTACTGCTTGGTCAAGAGAAAAGTATTTTGACAGAGATCCAACTTTCAGAACGGCAAAGAAGGAGAATTGCAAATATATTGTGGAATAAACAGCAAGACTATTTATAACTGTCAGGCTTAAAGCTTTCCCCATCTGTTACCTTGACTGCCTTCCTTAATAATAACTTTTTTTAAAAAAAGGAGATGTGTTGTAATAAAGCAGTGAGCTAATGTTTCTTTGGGAATTATTAATTACTTCAACGGAGATTGTTTTATGTGTAGCTAGCCATTTCCTTCACCTAGGATAGGAGTACAAGTGATAACCAGCAGTACTTTTGCCAGAGTTAGTCTACATTTTAAGGTCACATTACAAATGCTACTTTTCTGTAAGATTTATGAAGCAGGGATTTTTCTTGTCTTGGCAAAAGACAGCAAGAGGGACAAATGTGAAGGAACTAGTAAGCTCTAGGACAGATTCCTTGCTAGAAGACTGAAGTATTAAAATGTTTATTTTATTTTATTTTATTTATTTTATTTTATTTTATTTTTAAAGTTTTGTTAATGTTTTATTTATTTTTGAGGCAGAGAGAGACAGAGTATGAGCAAGGGAGGGACAGAAAGAGAGGGAGACACAGAATCCGAAGCAGACTCCAGGCTCCGAGCTGTCAGCACAGGAGCCCGATGCGGGCTCGAACTCACGAACCACGAGATCATGACCTGAGCCGAAGTCGGATGCTTAACCGACTGAGCCACCCAGGCGCCCCTAAAATCGTTTTTTTAATGTTCATTTACTTTTGAGAGAGAGAGAGTGCAAGCAGGGGAGGGGCAGTGAGAGAAGGGGAGACAGACTCCAAAATAGACTCTGAGCTGTCAGCACAGAGCATGATTCAGGGCTCAAACCCATGAACTGCAAGATCATGACCTGAGCCAAAATCAGACGCTTAACCGACTGAGCAACTCAGTTGCCCCCCAATTTTTTTTTTAAACAGGGCAATTTCCAGATGACACAATACTCTATATGGAAAACCCAAAAGATTCCACCAAAAAACTGCTAGAACTGATTCATGAATTCAGGAAAGTCACAGGATATAAAATCAATGCACAGAAATCGGTTGCATTCCTATACACCAACAATGAAGCAACAGAAAGAGAAATCAAGGAATAGATCCCATTTACAATTGCACCAAACAACATAAAATACCCAGGAATAAATCTAACCAAAGAGGTGAAAAATCTATACACTGAAAACTGTAGAAAGCTTATGAAAGAAATTGAAGAAGACACAAAAAAGTGGAAAAATATTCCATGCACCTGGATAGGAAAAACGAATATTGTTAAAACGTCAATACTACCCAAAGCAATCTACATATTCAATGCAATCCCATCCAAATAACACCAGCATCCTTCACAGAGCTAGAACAAATAATCCTAAAATTTGTATGGAACCAGAAAAGACCCCGAATAGCCAAAGTGATCTTGAAACAGAAAACCAAAGCAGGAGGCATCACAATCCCAGACTTCAAGCTATACTACAAAGCTGTAATTATCAAGACAGTATGGTACTGGCACAAGAACACTCAAATCAATGGAACAGAATAGAGAAATGGACCCAGAAATGGACCCACAAATGTATGGCCAACTAATCTTTGACAAAGCGGGAAAGAATATCCAATGGAATAAAGATAGTCTCTTCAGCAAGTGGTGCTGGGAAAACTGGACAGCGACATGCAGAAGAATGAACCTGGACCACTTTCTTACGCCATACACAAAAATAAACTCAAGATGGATGAAAGACCTCAATGTAAGACAGGAAGCCATCAAAATCCTCGAGGAGAAAGCAGGCAAAAACCTCTCTGATGTTGGCTGCAGCAACTTCTTACTCAACACATCTCCAGAGGCAAGGGAAACAAAAGCAAAAATGAACTATTGGGACCTCATCAAAATAAAAAGCTTCTGCACAGTGAAGGAAACAATCAGCAAAACGAAAAGGCAACTGACAGAATGGGAGAAGATATTTGCAAAAGACATATCAGATAAAGGGTTAGTATCCAACATCTATAAAGAACTTATCAAACTCAACATCCAAAAAAACAAATAATCCAGTGAAGAAATGGGCAAAAGACATGAATAGACACTTCTGGAAAGAAGACATCCAGATGGCCAACTGACACGTGAAAAAATGCTCAACATCACTCATCATCAGGGAAATACAAATCAAAACCACAATGAGATACCACCTCACACCTGTCAGAATGGCTAACGTTAACAACTCAGGCAACAACAGATGTTGGCAAGGATGCAGAGAAAGAGGATCTCTCTTGCACTACTGGTGGGAGTGCAAACTGCTGCAGCCACTCTGGAAAACAGTATGAAGGTTCCTCAAAAAACTAAAAATAGAACTACCCTGTGACCCAGCAATTGCACTACTAGGTATTTATCCAAGGGATACAGGTGTGCTGTTTCAAAGGGACACATGCACCCCAATGTTTATAGCAGGACTATCAACAATAGCCAAAGTATGGAAAGAGCCCAAATGTCCATCAATGGATGGATGGATAAAGAAGATGTGGTATATATACACAATAGAGTATTATCTGGCAATCAAAAAGAATGAAATCTTGCCATTTGCAACTACATGGATGGAACTAGAGGGTACTATGCTAGGCAAAATTAGAGAAAGACAAATATCATATGAGGACTTTAAGACACAGAACAGATGAACATAAGGGAAGGGAAGCAAAAATAAAATAACAGGGGGTGGGGACAAAACATAAGAGACTCTTAAACATGGAGAACAAACAGAGGGTTACTAGAGGGGATGTGGGAGGGGGGATGGGCTAAATGGGTAAGAGGCATTAAGAAATCTATTCCTGAAATCATTGTTGCACTATATGCTAACTAATTTGGATGTAAGTTAAAAAATAAAATTAAAAATAAAATTAAATACATACATACATACATATGTAAAACAGGGGAGTTTCCTATCTCTGATTACAGCGTCCTGATTTCACACGAGAAGCAGGGAAATGCACTACAGAACCCGCTCTAATAGCCTTGAAGGCCTGAATGCAACAGGATCACATTGCATTTAGATGTGATCCAGAAAATATAACCAGGGGCTTGCAAAAACTTGCCATCTATCTTAGACGTCCAATATTATACTTGAACTCCATTCCTGTGCAGTAAGACAAGAAAAAAGAGGAGGAAAAGTATAAATAGAACAAACTGTCATTATTCACATATTTTAGGACTATCCACCTGGAAAATCCTAAAGACTCTGTGAATAATTTTTTAATTAGTAAGATACAGTAATATTGATGGTTACCAAATCAATATTCAAAAGTAAAGTGCATTTCTCCATATAGCAACAACCAGAAAAATTAATTTCCAAGACACTATTTACAATAGCAACAAAAATATAAAGTACCTAGAAATAAATGTAACAATATATATTTAAGATCTTCAAGGGGCAAATCATAAAAGTTTATTGAAAGATATTAACAAAGATCTAATTAAATGGAGAAGTAGGCTATGTCCTTGAGAAGGAAGACTCAATATCATAAAATTGTCAATTTTCTTCCAACTGATCTTTAATTTCAACACTCTGCTAAGCAAAATGCCATCGGGTAGAATGTACAGATTGATTATACAATTTAAATGTAAAATCAAGGGGCCAATAGCAACCAAGACATTCTTTAAAAGAATAAATAGGGCTAATTTGCTCTTTGATATATTAAGGTCTATTATAAAGCTATTATAATTAAGTTAATGTGGTATTGGGGCAGAAGGTACAAAATGATTAAGGAAACAACAAAAAACTCAGAATAAATGTACACATATATGTGAATTTATGACAGAAGGGAAGATGGACTGGAATGCACAGAGCCAAAACAGCTGGACATCCACATGGCATCTGTGGTAGATTGAATAATGGCCCTCAAAGGTGGTCCCATGTCCTAATTCCTGTAAATATCACCTTATATAGTAAAAGAGTGAATATTACCTTATATGGCAAAGTAAGTGAGTGATTAAGAATTCTGAGATGGGGAGATGATCCTAGATGATCTTTATTATTGTAGCTTAAAAACTGTCGAAATAAGGTAATGGTAGCCTTCCAATTTTGTTCTTTTCCATAGTTATTTTGGCTATTCTAGGTTCTTTGCATTTCCATGTGAATTTTAGAATCAGCCCGTCAATTTCTATACACCCACATGCACGCATGTGCGTGCGCGCGCACACACACACACACACACACACACACAAGCAACTAGAATTTCTATTTGGATTGCATTGAGTCTATCAACAAACTTGAGGAAGAAATGACATCTTACTAATATTAATTATCCACTTGTTAACAAGGTATAGTTTTCCCTTTATTTGGGTCTTTAATTTCTCCCAGCAATGTTTTATAGTTTTCAATGTACAGGTCTTACACATCTCTTGTCAAATTTATCTCTAAGTATTTAGGATTTCTTAATGCTATTTTAAGTGACAGTGTTTTTTTAAATTTCAATTTCCCATTGTTCACTGTATAGAAATACAACTGATTCTCTCTATATAGATCTTGTATCCTGCAACCCTACTACACACTTACTTTTCAGCCTTCATTTAAAACAGATATTCTCTAACACAATCTCCACAGATTTTGATTCAATAAAACATAGATGAAACCCAAGAATCTACATTTTTAATGATCAGCCAGAGTAATTCTATGCAGATTCTCTAGGGATGTTACCCGAAGAAACATGAACCTTGTTTCAACAAGGTTGAATATTAAGTATGCTAATAGGTTTCAACATATGAATTTTGGGAGAACACAAATATTCAGTCCACAGCACGTGCTAAAGATGGGCTCACAATGCAAACATTTCAAACCATCTCAAGAAACAATCCAGTAGGAGGAAAGTCAGTGTTTACCACAAACATGCAAATTAGTACGCCAAGAGTTTGAGATAATAGAAAACTCTTAAAGGAACTCTAACCTCTCATCTTAAAATCTCTCAAGAAGTAAACACAGAAATAGAAACCAAGTTTATGAAATTAAAAACGGAGTAGATGAATACCAAAGAGTAGAAGTAGCTAAACAACTAATCAACTGAGAGAAAGATCTTAGAAAAATACCCAGAATATGTCAAAGAGAAACAAAGAAATAAAAAATGTAAAGAAGTCAGAAGGTATGGTGAGTCCATGGGAAAGACATATATCTAAAAAAAATTCCAGAGGGAGAAAACTGAGATAATGAGATGAAAACAACACTGAAGAGATAAGTGCTAAGGAATTCCAGAACTGATGAGAGATTCTTAGACTGAAGATGCAGGTTTAGTACCCAAGTAGGCTAAACAAAGGCAAATTCACCACAGGGAAGCTGTAGAAAACCAAAGGATGGAGTAATTCTTCTGTCAATCTGATACAAAAGATAGGCAACTGAAAGAAAGGACAGTTAAGCTGCAGGAAATTTCCCACAGTAACCATATGGTCCCTTGTGCATATTTGGAGGAAGCAAGCAGCCTCATGGAGAGACCATGGATGAGGGTTCCAGCAGACAGAACCTGGCGAGGTCCCTGTCAAGAGCTAGGATTAACTGCCAGACATGTAGGTGGAAGAGCTATAAAATGATACCAGCTTTCACCTTCAGGCCTGTCCAGCTGTCTCCAGGGAGAGCAAAGTGGAGCTGTCCTTGCTGAATCGGGACCAGTCTGCAGATCTGTGAGCAGAATAAATGGCTGCCAGTTGTTTTAAGCCACTAAACCTTTAGGGTGGTTTGTTATGCACAAAAGATAAAATGGACAAAGTGGCTTACGTAATTAGGGTTTTTACTTTGCTCACATATCCGGGACATTGGGAAATGTGGATTTGGGGGAAGGGAGGGTTTAGGGGTTGAAGGCATGCTGCTGCTCTTGATGATGATGATAACTGGTAAGGATGAAAAGGATTAATATTGACTCAATAGCTACATTCTCTTCAAGTTCCAGAACCATACAGTGGTACTTATTGTAGCTTTTAAATATGTTTTAACACGTGGTGGGGTTAGTCCTCTCATATTATTCTTGTTTTTCTGAACTTTCTAAGCAGTTCTAGTTCATTTATTTCCTCCATAAGAACTTTGGAATAAACCTAATTAAAAAAAAAAAAACCTTGATATTACCACTGAGATCACGTGATATTTACCAGGAGAACTGACCAATTTATAATGTTGATATTCCTGACCAAAACTATCAACATACCTTTCCATTTGTTTGAGTTTTCCTAAATCTGGGTATGGATACATATATATTTTCCCTATATTCTGTATGTTTGAAATATTTGATAATTGAACATACAACTTAAAGTAAATAAGGTAGTTGATCAAGAAAATAATTTCTCATTCATAGGACTAAGAAACCCTATATTATTATGAGGTTGCAGTCTGATGAGTTTTGAAGAAGAAAACCTACAAATATGTAGAGCATTATTTATTATTCTGAAAACTCAAAAATGTTTTCAGTGATTGGGGTGATTTAGCTTTCTCTCTCCTAAGTGTCCATTCTATAGTTCAGCTGAGATAAAGGTCAAAAGCTCTAAATTGTGCTAAAAATTCAGATGTTTCTTTCTTATGATGGGCAGAAGGAAAATGGACACAGTAGTTACATTTTAATTGGGTCCTTAACGGAAGTAGGTACATCTGGCATCGTTTCCATCATGCTGCTTTTTCACATCTGACTCTGAAGCACCCACTAACGATGTTATCTAGCAATATATTTCACAGTTTAAATCAGAAAGTGTTGCTTACTTTGAAGCTCCCATATGGTGATCCAAACCAAATATGTGTGGTTTCCCGTTGAGTTTTTTTTTTTTTTTAAAGGTCATCTCTTCATGATTAGATTAGGATTTTCCACATTACATTGGAAAGTCAAGATAGATAAAAAGCCAGTTTCAAGCCACAGATCAGACCATCAGCAAGTCTTTATCAATATCTAACATCCAGTTTAACTACTTCTAAGAAAATCTGAAAATTTAAGTGAAGAAAAACATTTCAGTTTCAGATGAACTGAAAAGATTTCAGTAATGTTGTATTTCCTATGTTCAGATTTAAGCAGGTCACTCACTCCCTTGCTTAGGGCCCTTCTGTGATTTCCCACAGCAGCCAGGAGGAATTCCAAGGTTCTTAGTCTGGCAGTCAAGAGCAGCTGTCCCTGAGCTAACTACTCCTTCAGCATCCAACTCCATTTCCTGCCCCTTCTCTCCTCCCAGTCTCTCTGTCTTTTTGGCAGCCACATGCCAAGAATTTGCAATTCTTTGCCATTTCATTCTCTTGCCATGTATTTTCACGAAGTGTTTCCCTCCCTGACATGCCCAGCACCTCCCCCCACCCACACACATCCTTTTTTTATTTGACTAACAAATACTCCAGAAGGGTCACTTTCCCTGAGGAGCTTTCCCTAGAAACCGAGACTGAGCTGTGTGTGCCCTGTACCCTCATCTATTAATGCATTCATTCACTGGATAGCATTGCAATATAATTGCTGGTTACTTTCCTCCACTCATTTCTAATGCTTTCTGAGGGCAGGAGCTCTGGTTTTGTACATCTTTGTACTCATGGTGCCTAGATATAAAAGCTTTCAAATTTTTTTTTTTAACATTTATTTATTTTTGAGACAGAGAGAGAGCATGAACAGGGGAGGGTCAGAGAGAGAGGGAGACACAGAATCTGAAACAGGCTTCAGGCTCTGAGCTGTCAGCACAGAGCCCGATGCGGGGCTCGAACTCACGGGCAGTGAGATCATGACCTGAGCCGAAGTCGGCCGCTTAACCGACTGAGCCACCCAGGCGCCCCAAGATATAAAAGCTTTCAAAAGAAAAAAAAGTTGTAGGTGGAGATGTGGGTTAAATTTCATGCATCTCAAGAGGCCTCCTCAAGACAAATGACACTGGCCTTCCCTGCTACTTCCTGTTTCTGAACATATATTTACAGGATGGAATACTACACAACAATGAAAACAAAATAGGACTGGGGCTATGAGCAACAACATGGATGAGACAGACATGCAGATTGATGCCAATTACGTACGTTTCAAGAACAGACAGTACCAACTTGCATTGTTTATGTGCACACACATTGGGGTAAAAACTACAAATGAAGGCAATGAAATAATGACCATGAAGGATAGAATGGTGACGATCTCAGGGGGAGGTTGGGGTGAGGGAAGTGTGCCTGGGAAGGGACACACAGGGGGCTTCTCAGGACTGGAAATATTATCTTAGTAGCATGTATGTGATATTTGTCTTATAATATATATGCATGTGTATTAGTTCCCTGTTGCTGCTAAAACAGGTCATCACAAACTAAATGCCTTAGTGTACAGGTTTATTATCTTAAAAATTATAGAGGTCAGAAGTCTAAGATGCAAGATGGGTTTCACTGGACTAAAATCAAGGTGTTGGCAGAGCTGAATTTCCTTCTGGAGACTCTGGGGAGAAATCTATTTTCTCGCCTTTTCCAGCTTCTAGAGGCTGTCCACATCTCTTGGCCATTTATCTTCAAAGCCAGAAACGGCTGGTTGAGTCATTCTCTTATCACATCACTCTGACACTGAGACTGATACTTTTGCCTCCCTCTTTGAAGTTAAAGGACACTTATGATTATCTACTGAGCCACTCGCATAATCCAGGTTAATCTCCCTATGTTAAGGTCAGCTCATTGGTAACTGAAACTCCATTTTCTGCCCTAATTTCCCTTTGTCAGGCAATGTAACACAACCACAGTAACATATTCACAGGTTTGGAGATGGACATCTTTGGGAGGCTGTTACTCTGCCTACCACAGTATATTTTATGCACATTTGTGAATGTACGTCTTGTTTCTTTTTAAAAAAATTTTTTTAATGTTTATTTATTTCTGAGACAGAGGGTGAGCGGGGGAGGGGCAGAGAGAGAGGGAGACACAGAATCAGAAGCAGGCTCCAGGCTCTGAGCTGTCAGCACAGAGCCCGATGCAGGGCTTGAACTCACAGACCAGGAGATCATGACCTGAGCCAAAGTCGGATGCTCAACGGACTGAGCCACCCAGGCGCCCCTGTATGTCTTGTTTCTTAGTGACAAAAGGTTAAAAATTAAATGATAGTATGTAAATACTAAGGATTCCTATGGGACCATGAAAAAGAATGACACTTTTTATTTAGTGTTCATGGAATAATCTGCAAGAAATACTTAATAAGCAGTGTCAAAACCATTGTGTATAGTATGCTATAATTTATGTAAAAAGGCATGAAGGGGAAGCATATCCATACGTATTTTCTTCTATAGGCTCAAAGTATTTTTTAAATCCAAAAGCAAAGCAAAATGAAACAAGGGAAGGGGTTTTTCTATCTGCCTAAAAAGCATTTTTTAGTGACCTAAAACCAGGAAGTTTTACCAATTCTTTGAAGATAATACTAAGGAATCATCACCAGCCCTTGAAAAGACACAGTGAATTACATGGAATTTACAAGGAAGATAATATGGAATTACAAGGTAAACAAAACCCTTCTCTGGCAATCATGTCTTTTAATAAACCACTATCAGAATAAAGAAGAATGTCATGCAGATGGAAAATTATACTATTCAGTTTATCCAGGATGTGAATTCTGTGGCAGAATTCACAACTGCAAACAAAACAATAGATGAACACAGCTAGTTATGTAATGTTTGGGAACCTCCTGGAGAGCAGCCAACCCCCTGGAACGTGGCCAAGCACGACACCCCGCGAGTCATAGATGGGAGGGAGGATCTACCACCTGTGGCATGGGGGCCACTGGAGCATTTCCAGCCTCTGTCTGAACACTGATGTACCAGCATTTCCTCCAGACCCATTTAGAAGTCTGGGGTAAATGATGCTGGTATGAAGTGTAGAAATGGATTTATGTCGATCCTGAAGCCCCTGGTCCATTCTGCATCCATTCTGGGGCAATCTTGAGAATCCTGCATTCATGAGCAAGGCAACGACCAGATCAAACCAGGATTCATTCACTCATTCATTTTTTTCATTTATTTGCTCATTTATGGAATCAATATTTATCGAGTGACTTTATCTTCCTGGTGCTAACAGCATAATAGAGTATCATTTCAATATATAAATTTTTTAAACAAGCATGTAAGTGAAAACAAACAAAACAAATCATGATCATACAAGTCAAAGTGATGGTTACTTCCAGGGAGAATGGGGGAAAACGTCATCAGGAAGGGACATATATAACTGGGGGGAGGGGGAGGGCAGCACAATCTTGGCTTAGGCAGCCCATCCTTCTATACTGTTCTTAGACTGCTTGACCTCTTTACATACAGAGAAAAGTGGCTGTGTAGACATGCACTGAAAACATGCTAGGCAGAGCAGAACAGTGGGATTTTTGCCTTGAAGTTGCTAGCGATTGTGCATTCTTATTACTCTCTCTCTCTAGACATTTAATATTTTGTTATTAAAATAACCACCACAGCTGTAAATCCTAGGAGACCTAAACAGTAAACAGCAGAAGTAAATAGCACTAATTACCCTGAAAATTAAACCCACTTTCTCATTCTCATATACAAATGAACAACCACAGATCAGAAGGCACTGGAAAGAACTCTGTGACTGCCTGACACTTGCTACCTTGGAATTTTCTGACAAATAAATACTTCTCTTCACATCCTTATTTAAGAGCATTGAATGGCATTTAATGTCATTCACTGCTCATGTTTGATTAAAATCTGGTTCTTTGACAACAGATGATCAATCCTATACGTCTAACATTAGACTGTTAAGATCTCCAGAAGAATAAAATGAAATATGACAGAGGAAAATATGTAAAAAATAATACAATTTCCCAGAGCTGAAGTAACACATGAGTAATCAGACTCAAATGGCCCATAGAAAGCTGAGGAGGATGAGTTAGAAACCTCACCCTTGGATATGGCTTCATGACATTTCAGACCTCAAGTACAAAAAGAAAACCCTAGAAAATATTGAGAGAGAAATAACAGGCCACCTAGCAAGGAATGAGAACTAGGTGACTTCAGACTTCCGGACCTTTACCATAAAGTTGGCACAATGTCTTCAACATTCTGAAGACAAAAAATTTTAACCTAGAAGTGTCAGCTAAACTATCAGGTGAGTATGGAGGCAGAATGAGAAATTACCAGGTATGCAGGGATCAAAGTTTCCCTTCTATATACCCTTTCTGTGGAAGCTACTTGAGCAAAGTGAGAGTAAAAAGATACAATGGAACACACATGGAAATTTAAAAAATTCCCTGGTAATAACTATGCAGGAGGTGGCTGATCTGACTTGGAATGAGAAGCTTGTGGGCTCTGAGAAAAATGTCTTCAAGGAAAAGAAGAGCATGTATTCTAAAATTAGATAGGATTGAAGAAATGAAGAATAAGAAACATCGGCGGGGGGGGGGGGGGTGCGGCAAAAGCTGCACAAAAGAGTCAATTCGATGATGAAGTAAGCTAACGTGAGGCATAATTGTGAGACCTCGTGGACGGTGAAGAGAGGGAAACTAATTGCTACACACCTTAGGGGAATTCTTTGCTGATTAACATTCACCAATAGAGGTCAGAACATCCAACCATCAGAGGATTAAAAAAGTTTAATCCCAGAATAAACTTGGCCCTTCAGTGTACAGAATTTATGTAGACGAACTAGAGGATTTAAATATGGTTACCAATCATTTTAATACAAAAGTAGAACAACTCATAGAATTTGAGAGGGTGGGGCACCTGGGTGGCTCAGTTGGTTGAGGGACCGACTTCGGCCCAGGTCACGATCTCATGGTTTGTGAGTTCGAGCCCTGCGTCGGGCTCTGTGCTGACAACTAAGAGCCTGGAGCCTGCTTCGGATTCTGTGTCTCCTTCTCTCTCTGCTCCTCCCCCACTCATGCTCTGTCTCTCTCTGTCTCAGAAATAAATAAATATTTTTAAAAATTAACAAGAAAATTTGAGAGGATGGAATGGTGGTGAGCAGGTCAGGGGTCCCAACACCTGTACGTGTCAAAGAGAGACCGTAGAATTGATGGAACAAAAAATACAGTTTTAAGTATATTATTTAAAGCTACAAATAAAACTCGAAAAATAAAATAAAAATAATTGGGTTGCCAGGGGCTGAGGTGGAGGAATGGGATGGCCTGTGACGTGGCAGGAAGGAACTTCGTGGTGTGATGGAAATATTCTGTACCTTTATTTTGGTGGCAGTTATTCTATTGGGGTTTGTCAAGGCTTGCCGAACTGTACACCAAAAACCGGTGAAATACACTGCATGTAAATTATTATTTTTTAAAAGGAATACGCTTAAAAAAAAAAAAGGTGTATTCATTTATTTTGAGAGACAGAGAGAGAGAGAGCAGGGGAGGGGCAGAGAGAGGGAGAGAGAGAATCCCAAGTAGGCTCCATGTTGTCAGCGCAGAAACAAATGTAGGACTTGAACCCACGAACTGTGAGATCATGATCTGAGCCAAAATCAAAAGCTGGACACTTAACGGCCTGAGCCACCCAGGCGCCCCAACTGCATGTATATTATAACTCAGTAAGGCGAGCAAGGGAACAATAAGATCATAGGGAACTAAATCCTTATCTTTCAGAGCAGGAGTCTCAAGAGGTAATGTGAGAAGCTGGCAAATAAACAAAACAGCAACATAAGCATAGAATTAGTAAGGAAAATTACCACCACAAGAAACAGCCAAAAGCGCTTCATCTTGAAAGTAACACTGGAGACTACTCTTTAGCTTTATCATCTTATTATCTACCTGTTTTACTTATTTATTGGCATCAGTATTTTAAAAGAGAATTCTGAGGCATTTTTAAAATATAGAACACCTTCCAGAGTAGTACGAAGAGCCTCCATACATCCTTTACCCAATAATCTCCTCGAAAGCAAAGGATCCAGTCATCCAGATGTCATGTCTCTTGAGTCTCACTCAATCTGGAACAGTTCAGTCTTTTCTTGACTTTCATGAGCTTGATATTTTTGAAGATTACAAGCTGTTAATTTTGGTTTTTTCTTCAATTTGGGTTAATCTAATGTTTCCCCATAATTAGACCGTGTTAGATATTTTGACCCTAATATCAGTGAAGAGATGTTTGTTTTCATTGTATCCTAGTGAGCAGTCCGTGAGGTTGATTTGCTGGATGACTACTGTTAGTATTAACTAAGATAACACCTCCCAGTTTTCTTCATTGTAAAGTTAGATTTCTCCCCTTTATAATTAATAAGCATTCTGAGGTAGGATATTTTGAGACTACATAAAATCCTGTTCTATACCCTGCTTTCACCCATTATTTTAAGATCCATTAAATCTTCAGAATGCTTTTTACCTGAATTCATTATTACCCAAAGTGCTAAATGGTCAATTTTTATTTAGTGGATTCAGAGATTCCTATTTAATCAATGTGTTGTAATCTATTAGCTATCATTATTTATTTTGATTCTTAACTTGTTTCAAATTTGGTCAGTGGAAGTCCCTTTGCTGGCTTCTGTATCACTTTGACATAACCCTGTCATTCTTTGAGCATTTCCTTAGTTTCCAGCAGGAAAGGAATGTTCCCAGCTCATCTTCTTTCTCTGCCTCAGTCCTGATAAAAGGCCCTCATGGCAGAGGGCAGGATTCAGAAACCAAACTTTGGGTACTCAGTGTGCTCACTGCAATTAGGGTCTTAAAGCTGCCAGGATCTCTTAATAGACACAGGAAAGATGCAGCTCTATGTACATAAACGTATACACACATTTATACATCTATTTATTTCTGCCTCTGTGCATATCAACAACCATGAGTTCATAGGGAAGGAACTCCAATTCCATTCCAATACCAAAGCCTCATCTTAGCCTTTCTCCTTTCCACATATACATATCTGTCTATCTGCCTCCTCCAAGAGTGAAAAATACTGGCTTTTGTTATCCTCAATATATTTACTTTTGTGTTTAATTCCTCTATCTGTATCCAATCTTCTGAAGCTGTCAGATTACCACTCTATTTGTACATCCCCCTTGCAGCTTCTGGCCACTGCCAGGCTGTCTTCCCATCCTCCCTGGCTGCATTATTTTGATTAAAAACTCAAAAAGTAAAAAATTCAAAAGCCAAAGACTATAAAAAGAACAAGAATCAAATGTTGAGGCTTTGTGTCAAGTAATATTCTTTATTGTTCTAAAAATCAACAGCAAACCCAGCTCCGTGGTTTCCTATCCCCGTGACTACACTATAATTGTAATGTACTTCAAAGTTTGATCTGTTCGAGAAAAAATGAAAAGCGCATAGCTTGACTCTATTATTCCCCTGTTGATATCATGTACTTCCTGTAGTCTGCACACAAACACACACGCACACACATGCATGCACCCCTCTTGATGCTCTGGGCACTTGGTAACCTGAGTTTACCACACAAAGAAAGTCTTTACCTGAAATGTCACAGTAAACTGTCTGCTGATAGAGCTTGGCTTCCAGGGGATTAAAATACACAGTGATTTCAGCTGATGAGTTAGGCCAGACATCACCTTCCTGAAACCATAAAAGAATCATTAAAAAAACAATGTGATAAAGGGAAGACACTGCTTTTAAATGTTGCTATTATGTTATAACCTCAGAAAATTTGAAGGCAATATTTTTACAACAGATAAAAGAAAGCACTATTTTACCCAACAGACAGTAAATTTATTCTACTCGTTAAGAGGTGGTACCAGTTGGAAGCAAGCTTCAAAGATAATTTCAGTGAGTTCATGAATATATAATTACTAAAGGAAACTAGGATGTTTAGAACATTTTCAGTATTTGCGTATCCAATGGACACTTGTTGTATGCCAACAGATGCCCGATACTGGGCTTCAGGGATGAAGAAAGGTGAGGTCTGAGACTACAAGGAACTCACATCTTAAAGGGGTCATAAGTTTGCTTACAAATATTTTATGATAGATGTGATAGGTGCTGCACCATATCTGTCTGTATGTCTGTCTGTCTATCTATCTATCTATCTATCTATCTATCTATATGATCTGTATATCATACCTATCTATCTATATGGTCCAGATGAGTAACTTACTTGATGGAGGGGCCACGTTCCTAACTTTTAAGGTGACAGCACAAGGACATACTCTTAACTTGTGAAAACATAGCAATGGTCCAAAGCAAAACAATGCCCAGATCAAACACTGGTTCTAATCGAGTGTGATATTTCTTGTTTTAATGCAAACCACTCGAAAGTAGTAATAAAGAAACCAAGTTTTGAAATTGTAATACAACATGCCACATAGGAGAATCTCCTTGAGGTATTCATTGAAAAAGATTTTTGTATTAACCATGTAACCTGGGGCCTCTTCATTAAATTGTCAGGACTGTAAAAGGAGATGCCAGTAACACCTGCTTCAAAGGGTTTCCCACCCAAAGTCTGACAAGGTCATGCAGGTCAAATGCTTTGCCCCACACTTGGTACACAGTTAGAGCTCAATAAATAACTGTTTAATATAAGTGATGTTACCTTTATGCCACCTGGAAAGAATAAGATAAAAGTATTTTTCAAAAATTAGGGGGGGATGGTGTGTATTTTTCTATGGTTTTTGTAAATAGGACCAAGTAGGGAAAAAGTGATAATCACATCAGGAAAGTTATAAATGACCCCACTAGCTAAAGAGAAAACTAAAAAAAGACAACTTGGCTCTGTTTCAGACAATCCCCAATGCATATTGTATTCACTCCAGGGTGGCTGGAAATGCACATAGTGGTAGAGTAAAGAATCAAGCAAGGAACAAAATGGTTTACAAAGCAGACATCGAACAAGAGGGTGGAAATAGAAAACTAGAGCCAACTCGGGTTTGTTCATGAAGGCAACAGACTGATCAGTGAACTTCCCAGGCAGTATCCTGATGTCACAATGATGAAGGGCACAGAAGCAGTGGTGAGGGCTGCGAGTGTTGCATGGATCCTGCAAGCTCTCACATCCGAGATCAGCCCACTAGAATGAAGGCCCCATGACTGCAGGGACCGTTTTATTCCCAGCACCTAACCCACAAGTGGCTCATAGTCCTCAACATATTTATTCAATCGGCTGTATCCACGACTGTATAGTTATCAGCCGATGCCTATTCATCTTTGCAGCCTATATCTGCCATATTCTCAACTGGACAAAAGTCATACAAATTTAGAGCTGAAAGGGACCTCTAGGATCATGTGGGGATAGGGAAGCCCTAAGTGCTTTCACTTATTGAGGCATTTCACTTTTCCAAACTTTGAAACCAGTATTTGTTCCCTTCTGATAAATGGCAAATGCTGGTCCCTTATGACTTGGGGCTCCAATGATATGGAGTGTTAGGAACACTCTCAGCTAGAACAGACAAAGTGGTCAGGCACAAGAGGTGGCTCGTCCATTCACAGGCCCAATGGTGCACATTTCATCTTAGAACTGAAGATCCGGACTTCCTCCTAACCAGTAGACAAATGTATTCTTCTGGTGGGTTTAGATGCTGCTCTGTTTGCGGGTGCAGAACGGACACGACTAACCTGTTCCTATCCAAACTGACTGACCAAAGGAGCTACTTTGGATCCTAAGAAAACCTATGCTAGAAAAGTCTCACCAGGACAGTAAGATGTGGTCCCAAGAAGGATACACTGGAAATCAGATAAGCTCAGTACATGTGAGAAAATTCAAGCCTCTTAGTGTTTGGGGTGCACCAGACGACTTTCAAAAGCATTATCCCAGCAAGAGAATCCAGGATCCATGTGCACACAAGATGGAAACACACTTAAGTTCTATCCTAGAAGCATTCTTGGACACCGCATCACCACAAAAGTCTGATTAGCAGAACTGGTGGGTTGGAAAACATTGGGAAGACACACTCTGGAGGTGACCAGAATCTCCCCCAGAGGAGGGAGCATTGGTGTTTGGATGTGATCCATAAGAGGATCCTCTGATCTGGAGGCTCCTGGAGGCTGATAAGCCATTCTGTATAGTGAGGAAAGACGAGTGTGAGGGAATCTGAGTCCACAGGGTTCAGTCTGAGTGAATGGGACCATGGGCTCAGTGCCTCCTTATCCTGGGCTGCGGTGGTTTTACTGTGCCAGCAACATCTGCTAGTCACCTGCAGCTTTTACTGAGCCCTGGGAGAAAATTCAAGCACAAATCCTATTCTAAAACCCTCTCCTGGGGGTACCTGGGTGGCTCTGTCAGTTAAGCATCTGACTCTTGATTTTGGCTCAGGTCATGATCTCACAATCGTGAGACTGAGCCCCCTGTTGGGCTCCACACTGAGCATGGAGCCTGCTTAATATTGTCGATCCCTCCTTCTCCCTCTGTTCCTCTCTCTTGCATGCATGCTCTCTCAGAAATAATAGAAAAAGAAAAGAAAAGAAAGAGAGAGAGGGAAAGAGGGAGAGAGGGGGTGAGAGAGAGAGAGAGAGAGAGAGAGAGAGAAAGGAGGGAACGAGGGAGGAAGGAAGAAAACCGTCTCCTGGGCTTGTAGGAGTTAATGTACATTAAGAGGACTATATGTATCTATAAAAAGAGAAATGTGGTCATTCCATTTCCTCTCACAGAGGGATGCTTTCAATATCAGGTCATTTGAAGGAGTTAGGAACTTGTAGAAGGACACTTATTTTTCACTTGGGATTTAAAAGTTAAGTAACTTCTATTTCTTTTTTTCCTTTTTTTCACATTTTAAAAAATGTTTTATTTATTTATTTTGAGGAGGGGTGGAGCAGAGAGAGAGAGAGAGAGAGAGAGAGAGAGAGAGAGAGAGAGAGACTTCCAAGTAGTCTATGCACTGCCAGCATGGAGCCTGGCACGGGGGCTTGAACACACAAACCATGAGATCACGACCTGAGTTGAAATCAAGAGGTGGTCATTTAACTGACTGAGCCACTGCTGCTCCAACTTCTATTTCTTTACAGCAAAAACTCTTTATAGCACATTCTAGCAAATCAGAGAAAACAAACCTCAGAAACAGGCAATCAGCCTAAACTGACCCCACTTTTACTTACATAGCTCTGAAACATTTCACATTACTTCTCAACTCTTCTGAAATTAAATTTCCGTGTCATTTAAGTCTCTGAAAAGAATTTTTCCTTCATTATTGCTCCATTTTAAAATCTCTTTCTGAAAACCAAAACACTCAGAATTCTCCCTGTTGGCTCTGCCATCAATATCCTTTCTTCCCAGTCCTCTGAAACCAACCTCACCACACAGAACCCCTGCTGTTCTGCTTTCTTCCATGTGTGTTTTGGGGGGTGGGGGGTGGGGGTGTGTGTGTATGACCCATCTTCTACCATCATCTATTCTTCTACTCCAAATGAGAGACTGAGTATACAGAATGTGACCCGTAAGTGACTCTTACTTTGTTTGTTGAAAATAATTGTCAAAATGGCCTTCAGTTATGTTGCAATTATCTTCCTTCTTGATCTTAGTATTTGTTTTTTCCTCAGATCCACAACTGCATTTCATTTCTCAATCAAGCAGCCTACTAGAAGGAATCAGCTTTGAATTTTCAGGTCCAAAGCTAACTCTCATACTGCAGCTTTTACTCAAATATTAAATATTTCTAGAAATGGGATGTCATGCTTCCTTCTGGAACAAGAACAACCAACCGACTTGCCAGATAGTTTTGAGACTTTTGGAAAGCTGTCTATGAACACACTGCCACTAGTTCATAACAGGTGATTGATACCATCATGATAAAGTTGTCCTTTTAAAGTTATCTTCTTAAAAAACCTACATTGACAATGACTAAAGGGGCTATTTTAAAAATATCCTTTAAGAACCCTTAAATAAAAAACAAAATATTTTTTCTAAAATGTTTAACGTTTATTTAATTTTGAGAGAGACAGAGGGCGAGGGGAGGAGGGTCAGAGAGAGAGGGAGACACAGAATCTAGGTTCTCTATGAGCTGTCAGCACAGAGCCCAACATGAGGCTCAAACTCACAAACTAAGGGATCATGACCTAAGCCAAAGTCCAATGCTTAACTGAATGAGCCACCCAGGTGCCCCCAAAAACAAAATGTTTTAAAAATCACCTTCCTGGGTGCCTGGGTAGCTCAGTGTCTTAAGTGTACGACTCTTGATTTCGGCTCAGGTCAGGATCTCACAGTTCATGAGTTCGAGCCCTACATCAGATTCTGTGCTGGTAGCATGGAAGCCTGCTTGGGATTCTCTCTCTCTCTCCCTCTCTCCCTCTCTGCCCTTCCCCCGCTCTCAAAATAAATAAACTTAAAAAAATAATTTTAAAATAAAAATCACCTTCCTTCCCACCTATCACCCATCTCCTTCCTCCTTCTTCCTCCTTCCTTCCTTCTTTCCTCCCTCCCTCCCTCCCTTCCAATGAAAGATTATGGAAAGTTTTGCAAAATTAGAGCCCAAATGCAAGAACAGAGCTACATATATATGTTTAATCACTTGGTTTATCTGGAAAGTAGTTTACAATATGGCTCAATGCCTACCTTTGTCATATAAAATAGTTGCATTTTGATCCCCAACTTAAATTTAGGAGAGTGAGCCAAATGTTTGCTATTCAGATGTTATACTTTCCAATCTTACTCCCTAATCTAATGAGATTGAATTGAATCTAACTAAATCATAATATTGGCAACCATTAACCAAGAGTTCATGTTCCCAGCACTGTGTTAAGTGCTGATATACATTATCTGCCTCAAACTTTACAACCTTGTGTAGTATTATCCCCATTTTAAAGATGAGACAACCAAGGCAAACAGAAGTATCTCATCCAAGACCACACCAGCAGTAGAGCTGGGATTTTATAATATATTTTTCTTTAATTTCTTTAATTTCCTGAACCCCCACCCCACCACCACCCGCAATTATAACAAAAGGTCAGGCCTCACCTTCCTCACATCGTAAAAAAAAAAATGCCAGAAGAAATCTAAAACCACTACAACTGATAACGTTGGGCTGAGATGAGGCCAGCATGACCTGGTGCTCCCATCTGGCAAACATGGTAGGAGAGCCTATATGCTCATATGTTCAGTTACTTTGGAAGGTGTCTCAGGAGATTTTTTGGATGACATAGTCAACAGTAATATGTCGCAACTCTAGAGAAATGCATTGGTATATCATTATAAAGCTATCCTAGTTGGGTCAGGGTACAGTCAGCTCAGAACAAGTACAGTGAACAATGGCTTCAAGAACATCTGTATAACATGTGGTGAATCCCATCATGTTCCAGCAAAATGGAAAAGTTCCCGACTACATCAATAAATATGTTCAGCTGTGTTGTCATATTTAAGGAAAAAATTTTTAACTTCTCATGGGAAATAAAAATACCTTCTTAATCAGGTTTCTATCAATCAATTAAAAACAGAAGCACTGATAGGAAGCTATACTCTGTTTCACCACCTACAATTGCTCTTCTAAAATCTTCCAGATCAATGAGAAATATCATAGCTCTCTTTATCATCACTCGGGACAAGTAGAAGTTGTCTCCAAGAGAAATAAGAAACAAAAATGGAAGCTAATATACTGAAGGTAAACTATCCTAATTATCATTGAGAGAAAAGATCGAGTCGGCATGTGACAGGCAAGGACATACTTGTACTCCATTGTAATTCCTGAGGCAAGACGCTGTGCTTTTCATAAAGTTTTGATTCTCAAAATAATGACCAGAAAAAATTTTAAGAGAGGGAACTAAGATCTGACCATTGTCAGAGCAAGCTTCACTGAAGATGTGTCCTGTTTTCAATGAGATACTCCAACCCGTCTGCAGTGAAAATTCCACTGAAGTTTTGGAGGAGATGAGGTAGTTGTGTGCGATGTTCATGCCCTTCTCTAGAGAGAACAGATTCTTGTCTCTTTTAACACAGAAGGGTGTTAACTTTTATTTAATGAGCCATGGGAAACTTTCCTGTTTCTAAAGACTCCCCCAGGCCTCCCTCCACCTACTATGGCTCTCCAATACAATAGTGGATGTACCAGGCGGAAAAGGTTTGCCTGAGCACAAAGATCTGAGAGGACGAACAATTATAAAAGGAGACTGAAGGATGGAAAACCATACTGACAGAAGAGCTGTGACTTGTCAAGGACACTTTGCTCTCAGCAGATTCCTGTCCTCCTTTCTCCTTTCTGGTGTCCATTTCTGAGGAGTCAGCTCCCACATGTTTGCAATGTGACTCATGACTAATGGTACAAGTGGAAGGGGTTTGCAGCAAAAAGCTAGATCTTTCCTCTTTGGTAGCCATCTGGGCTTCCACCCAACCTGGTTCTGCTGAGCCTACATGCTATGCCGATTTGGGAAAAATAAAGCAAACTAAATTTGAGCTGTGCTTTCAGTCTGAATTGCTGAACCACATGTTTTCTGTAGGCTTAGGTGACGACAAAGCATGGTTTACTATTACTTACCTGGTAATAAAGAAATTATCAAGTTTCCCTTCCTTTTTGAGGCTTAGTTAAATTAAGCTAAAGCTTCCCTCAGGACACTGGATGAAGTTTTTTAATTTTTAATTTTCTTAATGTTTATTTATTTTTGAGAGAGAGTGAGAGTATGAGTGGGGGAAGGGCAGAGAAAGGGAGTGAGCGGATCTGAAGGGGACTCTGCGCTGACAGCAGACAGTCTGATGTGGGGCTCAAACTCATGGAACCATGAGATCATGACCTGAACCGAAGTCAGACACTTAACTGACTTGAGCCACACAGGTGCTCCTGGATGAAGTTTTCTTTAATGGAAAAGACATTTGCTACCAGAAGTAAAAATGTTTTCCTGGCTCACCAATGTCAGGCAATCAGTGAGGACCAGTTTGGGCAAATACCTTTAAATTGTCAGGCCTTCCTTTTGGAGAAAATATCAAGCGTTCAATATTCAAAAATTTGCTGCATCTTTTAAAAGTGTGACCTAGGCCAGTGGGACCAGAGTCCAGAGATAAGGGCAGCACATGTGTGCTGTGATTTCTCAGAGGATTCCCAGACACCCATGGAAATTTAAAGCTTAATTCTCTTTTTGCCGTGTGATATTCTTCTGCCTCACAGTTCTCAGAATTGTGGTTTTCGTCTTTGAATCTCTCTCACTCAAGTACCCAAGAGACCTAAGCAGCGGATATAACATAATGAGACTGTCAAAATTCTGTATAGCCAGATTCCATCTAGTAAAATAGAATATTATATTTCTGAAAGTAGTCAATTTCACTTGCTTTTCTGGAAGGCACAAAACATGCATAATAGACTCAATTTTGCAATTTTTTTTCCAAAAGGGGGAAAAAATGATACAGAAGCAGATAGCTTGAGAAACAATCAGTATTCTACCAAATGCAGTACCTTCCCCAAGGAAGACATAAATGGAAATTTTTAGGCCAATACTCCAAGACATTATCAAAAGAATTCACATGAGGACTTGATATAAATAGTAGTAATACACTACATGCACTGATGACTAGAACAACAATCATGGCTACCACTAGAATATTAATAAATTACCAAGTAAAGCTAAAAACAAAAATCCTTCCAGACTTCTATGTCCTATATCTGTCCTGAACTGACTTCTCCCTGTAGTCACTCGGCGTCCTTATCTACTCCCTTTCTCTACCAGTGAACACCTTTGGGGTTTCTCCAAAGACAAACTCCCATCTCTGCATTCTGAGACCATATCAGTACCCAAGACACTCCAGCATAACTCAAAGTTTGAACAACAGACTCTATGGCAATGTTATACAATGAACATATTGAGAAGAAAGTGAGTCAAGACAAAGGAACTAACCAATGGCCAAGTGGTGAACAGGTGGTAGAAAAGAGTAAGAATTTGCAGTTCTAGAGTTTGGGTCAGCATTGAATTAAAGTACTTCTCACATGATCAAATTAATAAAATTTTATTAAATTCAAACTCATCACCACCTTGGGGCATTTTAGGGACAGTGACTGATCTGGATCTTAAATCTACTTGCCTTAAACTGAAAGAGCCACTAGAATAGGAACAGAATTCCCATAAAATATTCAATATTCACAGAACACAGTAAGGGCTAAACTAACCTTGGTTTTAGGTGGTGCATTTGAAGAACCAAGATATTTAGACATATGTCTGAGAAAATAAGCCTATCATTTATTTCTTTTCAGACCCTAAGGTAACAGGTGATTTTCCTTTTTAAGTTTACCTCATTTGAAGACAATGTCCTTCCTCAATGGACACAGGGGCTGAAGAGCCCATCAGAAAGCAAGGTGGTCTCTAAGCTACTGCACCAGCCTTTCATTTTTATTTTTTGGACAGGGTATCCATTAGAGATTGACTGTTAGATCAGTAGATGACACTGCTTGATTTTAATCCCCCCTGCTTCTACTGTAAATTCAGCTCATATAAAAAAACTAATTAAAAGGAATCACACCCTAATAAAAAACTAATCACTGATGCATAACTCAACTGTCAGAAATTAAATAGTGGCCATTTGGCATAGCTGATCTAATACACAAGCAAGATTCAGAAGACAACTTCAGGAGAAAATAGTGATGAACCCACCAGAAAGGGGGAGAAAGACATGTAAGATATGTTGATGAGCTCTCAGCTAGCTTGTTCTCCTCTTAGCCATCCTTCTCTGTGAATTTACAGCCTCTCCTCTTTTTTCAGGGTCCCTAAAGGTGAGCATCTGGGGGGCTGTCTTGGGCCCTGTGCAATTTTCCTAGTTTGCTCTGTTCTTAGAATTTCCATCTTCTTTACATGCCTTCAGTGAAGGTCTCTATATAATACTCACAAATCTTGCTTCTACTTCCAATTCCTCTCTTACAAATTTAGTACTGCATTTCCAAAATTTCTTGGATATCTACTGTCATCTCAGTTTCACCATATTCAGAACCAAACTCATCACCACCCACTGATTTCCATTCCTCCCTCCCTTCTTCCTTCCTTCCTTCCTCCCTTCCTTCCTTCCTTCCTTCCTCCCTCCCTCCCTCCTTCCCTCCCTTCCTCCCTCCCTCCTTCTATTGGTACTGTGGTAGACCTGGGGCACAGATAAGGATAAGGCACTCCTTGACCTTAAGGAGCTCAGAGTTTGTTCCAAATTGGAGAATCAAAACTTGAGTCAAAAAAGATCTAAGTGTCCTACCTCAAAATCCTTATTTTGTGTACAAGGCAACCAAAGCCCAGAGAGATCAAATGGCTTGTTTAAGGTCACAATTGCTATTGGCAAAGCCAGGCATTAAACCCAGCACTCCTGATCTGCTAATTTCCATCAAGGACATCATACTTGTCCCAGCCACTCTACTTAAGATCTGAGGAGACACATGATTCCTCACCATGTCCCAATCTCAACAACCAATAAAAAGCACTTTAATGTCTTTCTTTTGAACATCCCTCACACCTGCCATTTCCTTTGCTTTCTGACCATCAGCAGGCCAATCATCTAGGTCAACATGACCTTCACACATCACCCTGAACTTGCCTGCAGAGATGTTCAGTCTCCCTGGTACTTCCTGCACTAGGACATTTCCCCTGCCTGACCTACACCACCCTCCAATTTGAACCATATGTGGCTACCATGATAACATTTCTAAAACACTTGGTACACATCATACTTCTGCTCCAAACCCCACAATGAATCTCAGATATGCTCAGCACACTGTGTGGGAGAAGAGGTCTGTACTTATGGGAAAATACCACTTGCACTCTACCCCTTGGAGAATTATTTTCTCTTGAACTAGTATCTCTCAAACATATATTACCAAAGAACTTCCTTTTTGCAAGGAACACACATTACCACCCCTCAAATCCAGTGATGGCAGAAACACACTGTGGGAAGCAATAGCCTGTAGGCTACAGTTCAACAGGTTGGCCAGGCAGCCCAGACTTCCTTTATTCTCCTTCCCATCCTTCCAATGACTGCCTGCTCTGGCAAAACTGCTCCATTCATCATTATTTAATACTTTATTTTCACAATTTATCCAACTGGAAATATTCTACTTCTTCCTTTCCACTTACTTAAATCTTATGCTTCTTCCAAAATTCAGTTCAGGTCTCATCTCTTCAATAAATCATTTCCCAACTCTCTCATCCCAAACTCCTGTAGCATGTATTTACTTGTATCAAAAAACCAAAGTCTCAACAGCAGAAAACACGCATAGCTCTCAGATGGGTCAAGAAGCTAATTAAATGGCAAAATTTTCCCTAACAAATACCTTTAAATTAATCTACAAGGTAAGATTATATTACATTTCCAAGAAATGGATTTCTACAAAGCAGTCAGGATCTAGAAGGAGGGGGAAAAAGAATATTTAACATCAATAAAATATTCACTATTACTGACAGTGAATTCTGCTTTTTTAACCAGAATAACTTTAGGAAGACACTAGGAAAGTCTCATGCCTTCATTTTCATTTTGCAAAAAATTTCAAGAACCAGCTAATTAATGCTATCATGAGAAGAAAAGTGAATAGTGTACAGAAAGAACAAAATCATTACAGATGCCATAAACACCACTAAGTGAATATTATTCTCTTCCCGTTTCTAGTAATTTTTTTCACATGATATAAACAAAACTAGTCTCATTTATTTAAAAGGTAACATTTCTGCATATCATTATTTAAAAATTTTTTTTCTTAATGGTGAAAAGATGCCTTGTGATAATAATGCCCAATTCAGTTCCTATTTAAAGTTAAAAGCAATCATTAAATGTCATATTTTAACACACATATATCTCCACAATCTCCCTAAGAAGCTTCAGGTTATAGAAGAGCATGTGAAGAGAAGGAAATCTGAGGTATCCCTACTCTTTCTACTTTCTGAATTGAAAATGTACAAAACTCACCTGTGGACCTCCCACCTCCTCCTGACCACCAATGTTTGCCATCCCAGAGTCATTCATTCCCAAAAAGCTATGACAACAGGAGAACAGTCATCAGCCTGGATCTCCAGTATAAGCTGGGAAGAATCTTGAACTGTCTGTACTCTGGACCTTACTGGTATGTCTAAGATTACCATGACTGATTGCTCTTCCCTGCCTCTGCTCAGCTCAGCTCAGCCCATGCTTACTTGAACTTATAATGCCTTCCTGATCTCTTTAATATCTTCAGGCTTGACCTATCATCATAGAGACCAGTCCTGTTCTTCTAAGACTTTATGTTCATCTTGTTTTACCCTTTTGCTGGTCTAGCACATCATATATGAAGATCCCTTTGCTCAGATGAGCCCAGTCTTCTGAGGTGAGAGAAGGTTTAGCCTCAAGCCATATCACCAACCTTATCATCCCACATGAACTCTTCACTTTAAGCAAACTAATCCATTCATGGAGACTTGAATTATCCAAGCTATACACATCCCTCATTTTGTTTTTCAAAAGTCCTGTCCTGTAAGACCCCGTTCAAGGCTCTGCTCCCATGAAACCTTCTCTAATTTGGCTTCAACCTCTGAACTAGCGTACTGACTGTCTTCATCAGAGATTCATGCAGCAGGTCCTGCAAAACAACAGTCCCAAAGCATGTCTCCAAGGAGAAGACTCTCTCTTGGAGAGTTACAGTGCAAATTATCATATTAAAGACTTAGAGGGGCGCCTGGGTGGCTCAGTCGGCTAAGCATCCGACTTCAGTTCAGGTCGATCTTGCGGTCATGAGTTCGAGCCCCGCATCGGGCTCTGGGCTGATGGCTCAGAGCCTGGAGCCTGCTTTCGATTCTGTGTCTCCCTCTCTCTCTGCCCCTCCTCTGTTCATGTTCTATCTCTCTCTGTCTCAAAAATAAATAAACGTTAAAAAAAAAAGACTTAGAAATCTTACAGCAAAGAAATCTTCCAAACAATATTGAATGCCCGTTACTGAAACTTATTTAGCTGTGGAATCCCTTTTCTATCTTCTATCCTTTAATAATAATTTGGAAGCACAGATATAAGGAAAACAGGTCTCCACAAGTCAGTGGCATTTCCCATAAGTGATTTTGTATTCTAATGTGTCCATGTGCCCATGTCTTCTTTCCAGCTGGTTGGAGTAGTAATAATCCAGCAGCTCCAATTAGCTTTGGGCTTTCTCAATGTCTATTGCTGTCTTTATCCTCACATCACTCTGCTTGCTAAGTGTAAAGTCATGCACAGTGCCTAGTACATAGTGAATACAGAAGATTCGAGCTACTTTCATTTTGAAGCAGTAGAGAATGTGGTTAGGAGTTGGGTCTGTGGAAAATGACCCCGTTCTAAGTCTGGCCGAGCCCTCACCAGTGAGATGGAGGACTATGTCTGTTTTGCTCATTCATGCCTTATACACACACACAGTGCCTAGGACAGAACATACAGTTAGTTAAGTATTTATCGAGTGAATTAAGGACAAAGCAGTTCTCAACCCAAATGATTTTGCCTACCAGGAAGACATTTGACAATGGCCGGAGACAGTTTGGGCTGTCACAATTAGCATCTGGTGGGTGAATGTCAGGGATGCTATGAAACATCCTACAATGTACAGGACAAAGAACTATCTAGCCCCAAATGTTGAGAAACCCAGAGTTATGCTGATCAGGGATAAATTTCTAAATACAAACACTATTTGGCTTTGAGCAAGTTGTTGAATTTTTCTAAGTCTTAATTTCCTCATCTGTAGAATGCAGAACTGATTATAAGATTGTAATAAGATAATATATATACAAAAGAGATAAACTGAGTAACACATACGAGATGTTTAACACAGTGATTGGTGCATAGAAAGTATGACCTATAGATGTGACCCGTGAGCATTCTTACTGTCAGCCTTTATTCATTGTCTCATAATGACATGAAGCTTTCAACTGAAATCTTCATGGTCTCAGAACTCACTATATCAATTCTAGAGTGAGTATTTTATCAAAATAAACTCTGTACCCCCATTTATGTCTCCTGTACAGTCAGATTTTATTTATGTGCTCACCAGTGGCTCAATAGTGAAAATGTTACTTAAGAAGAGCATGCTGTCTTCCTGAACCAGCTTCCTCTGATTCTCAAAGGTGTGGGACAAAATGGAAAGACGTTCTCGGAGTGAAGGATCAATAACGCACTCTTCAAGAAACTCATCAGTCTCATTCTTTTCCTCTTTGCTCAGATCATCACAGACCCTAAAAAAAATAGAGGAAACATGAGATCCATTTTGATACTCCCATGAAGAACATTGTAAAGGCCTCCCCTCCAATCCATCCTGCTGGAAATGGTCTTGCCCATCACCCTGAGGTAGTCCCTCCTTGCCCTAAGTCTGTAACATACCAGCTGGGTGACTTTGGACTTTAACCTCTTGAGAGCATCAGTTTGCTCATCGGTTAGTCACTTCATTTGACAAGCCCTCCCAGGTTTCCTGTTCCACTCATGCCCATTTACTTACTCCTGAGTCCTTATGTATATTTAGACAAATATTTTCTTTCAGGTAATTATGTTTCTCAGGCTTCTTCTTTTTTTTAAGTTTATTTATTTATTTTGAGAGAGACAGAGCACAAGAGTGGGAGAGGCAGAGAGAGGGAGAGACAGAATCCCAAGCAGGCCTCGCACCATTAGCACAGAGCCCGATGCAGGGCTTGAACTCACAAACTGTGAGATCATGACCTCAGCCAAGATCAAAAGTCCAACGCTTAACCAACTGCACCACTCATGCACCCCTCCCAGGCTGTTTTTTAAATATTTAACATTTACCCTACCTCTTACACTTGAAAAACAATTTTGTTTCTTTTTAAACTTGCTTAGATTTTTTTTTTAAGTTTAATTATTTATTTTGACAGAGACAGAAACAGCGTGAGTTGGGGAGAGGAAAAGAGAGAATCCCAAGTAGACTCCATGATGCCAGTGCAGAGCCTGACACGGGGCTTGAACTAACAAAACCATGAAGTCATGACCTGAGCCACCCAGGAGCCCCCACTTAGCTCTAATTCTTTCTCAGCTGTTAGTCCCCTAGAGAAAAGAATCTGGAACCAGCAAGGACCAGTCTTGGTTACTGATGCTACTACCATTTACTAGCTCTATGGCTTTGGGGGTTATTGAAGCCTCAGTGCCTTCACCTAAAAAACAGAAATAATAGGAGCTCCTCCATCATAAAGATGTGTTGACGATTCAACATGAATAAGGACCTGGTGCAGTTCCTAGGACACAGCAGGTACTCAATAAATACAAGTTTTCTCCCTGGGTCAAGCATAGGCAATTACCAAGCTGTAAAGCTTTTAAAATGCTCAAACCACACCTAAAGTGAGCTCCTCTTTTCTCTCCTTCTAGCTCTTAACATCCATTGTGGTAAGTCAGAAAAGCAGCCTTTCCCAACCCTCTCCTCACTACCCTCACCAGAGCTGTGCTCACAGTACTCCTAGTATCTGTTACTTCACCTGCACTTAGAAGACTGAATTCTATCTCCTCCCAGGATGTATGACTATTTTCCAGCATTTTACTGGTATTATCAATGGTGAGAGACAATTTATTTAGTTAAGTGAGTGCTCAGTAAGAACCCTGAGTCACCAAATCCCTGTCCCAGCCCCAACTATTTTCTAAATGACTTCATGCAAACCGTTATGTTTAGCAATGTCAAATAGCTCTTTTTTATAATTTTAGCATTCAGGGTCCTTTGGTCACAGAACATAAAGAAGTCAAAGAAATGGGTTCAATGTGTTCTGGTCCCGAGGAAGAAAGCATCAGAGGATGCACAGGCTTCCTTTTCATTGCTAGCTTGAAAGCAGCGTCCAAGGTAACCAGAGCAGCAGACCTTGTACACTGCTGAGACAAATTAAAGAGACCTCAGTCCACAGAGAGAAGGGAAACCACTTACTCCTGTGAGTGGAATTTTGATACCTACCTTTAGGATACACCCTGAAGAAACAATCATGGATAAAAACAACGACATAGCCAGAAAGATGTTCATCAAAGTGCTAGCCACACTACCAACAGATGTGGGTAAATTTGATGTGAGAGACTGAAGGACTGGTTAAAAAAATAATGGGAATCATAAACATTACATTTCTTTAGGTTATTGGGTTATTGGGAGTGCAGTGTGGGGATGAAATGTCTTGTATGGATCGAGGATGAAAATTCTGCATGAACTGATGAGAATGATTACCTTAAACCTTACAACAGAAAACAAAACAGAACAAAACAAAAATTCCCAAAAGCTCTTCTCCCACACTGTTGGCATTCATGAATCACTAACAACCACATAATGCGAAGGGGGTCATGATATACTGTATGTCTCCCTCTGTGTCCTCTGATTAGAGAACTGGAGCCATGGCTGAGAGTCTAAGAAGGGAACATGCAACACCTTGAGCTGGGTTGACTCTAACAAGTGATTCTCTATACCTCAGTCTATTGTCTGGCCATCTTGTCCTGCTGGTATTCATGGTCTCCTACATTCAGAGGGGGTTCTGTTTTACAGTGAGGAAACCTCTTATCAGAGAGCTAGCCACCTTCAGGCATCAAGTACAGTCCAGCCTATAGACCATAGTGAATGGGGAAGAAATGTGTCTCAGGTACAGCTGCATTGAACCAGTAATGTTCCCTCATGTTGAGGTGCTACAGACCCTGCTCCTTTGCAGCACCCTCAAAAGATAGTAACTGGGTGCTGAGGAGATTAAAAACTAAGAGCCTTGGGCTCTGGGGCGCCTGGGTGGCGCAGTCGGTTAAGCGTCCGACTTCAGCCAGGTCACGATCTCGCGGTCCGTGAGTTCGAGCCCCGCGTCAGGCTCTGGGCTGATGGCTCGGAGCCTGGAGCCTGTTTCCGATTCTGTGTCTCCCTCTCTCTCTGCCCCTCCCCGGTTCATGCTCTGTCTCTCTCTGTCCCAAAAATAAATAAAAAAAAAAGTTGAAAAAAAAAAAATTAAAAAAAAAAACAAAAAACTAAGAGCCTTGGGCTTCAAGAGAGAAATACTCCCATATCCACACACTTGGCATGGAAAATATGAAGCCATCCAACTTCAAATGTACAGTGTGACCCTGGACACCAGGCAACTCTGTGATGACTATTATAAACTGAAGACTAGAGATCTCCCTTCCTGTTTACCAAGTACCATTCAAGTCTTCAGATTCTTGTACAACCCTACAGAAGAGAAGGGCCCCTCAAATACAAGTAAGATTAAATTTATTACTAGCCACAGGGCAGGTTCAAAGTCCAATTAAAACTGATCTATCTAGAGAAACACATCACTTCCTACACCTGAATGGTGTGGAAAAAAATCCATGCTGACAACTTTGTGGGGGTTCCATCGAGGATTCTTGAAGTTCTTGTATAGAACAAATCTAGAATTATAGCCAAATGCTATTAAAACAATGGCCATGACCATCATGGAGAAATGGGGAGCAAAAATCCTCAAAAGCCCATGCCAAGTCTCTGAATAGAATAAACTGTGATTATAATGAGTATAAAAGAATCTTGTAGGATGTTTTATAATCTCTCAGGACAAGGAGGAGGAGGCAAGGAGAGAGGAATGAATCCTCCATTTCTGAAGAGATTAATTTCTCTGCAAGTCCCAGAAAAAACATCAACAAACATGAAGACCCAAAGGAAAACTTCTTAAAGTTCCACATATCTGATTCTGAAGGTTAAAAAAAAAAAGAAAAACGAAACAAATCCCAGAACTTCTTCCTAGGGGGAGTGACATCTTCATTGTCAGAGTCTAGAGCCTAGGATTAGCCCAAGGTCCTCAAATATGGACACGTGTCACGAGGTTTTGGTAGGTAAAGAGGAAGTCATCCTTCTTAGAATGGAAATAATAAACAGCCAGAAAGGAATAGGGTTTCCTACTCCTGATTAAGGCTGAAATTCAAGATCTCCAAGTCTTGACTCAGGCCACATCACTAAGATGCTGGAGGACAGAAACCGCAATGGCTAGAATGGTCTTGAGGGTATCCATTAAAGCAATTAGCATTCTCAACCTAACAGTGAGCAACTTTCAGCCCCTGTAAGATGAATGCCTTAGGACCAGCTTTAAGCCATATTATAACTAGAGAGCAGCGGGCAGATTCTTGAGTCTCACCTAGAAATTTACACTGACGTATTAAATCTTAGGTCCTTGGGGAGCTACAAAAGGAAACTGTAGTCTCTCAAAGTATATGCATGAGCCCATTTAGAATAGATCCTCTCTGTTCCAAGTTGAGGACCAAACTAATGGTGTTTGCCTTGCTTTTCAAGAGGATGAGCATTCCATGGCTAGTTATGTCCAGAACAAAAATTGATAACTAACAACATGAACTTTGATTTTTAAAAATACATTAAAAAATGAAAGTTGTGGCAGATTTGGGGATATATCAAGGCACAAGACAGGCATAAAACAGAAAAGACACTCTGGTCAAATAAGCAATTGGGCATAAATGGCTTTGTATCCTCTCTATTTTACCTCTTGCCCTAGCCATCTGGCCCTAGGAGAGGGGGGAGGGAGAAGGTAAGGAGCAGCATACTCAATAAACTCTTCACTTAGATCAACCAATCCAGTTTGGAGAAACATGAGTTGGGCTGCCATGACTCCCAAAGTGAAAATGGAAGTATTCTTATTTAGGCATTTGAAACCACTTTTCAAGTTCATTATTTAATGGAGGGGCATAGTCTTAGATGATGAAAGGAGGCTTCCAATCATGGTTATGGAAATACTATTCCATATTATTCCTTTGTTACAAAAAAAATACTATAGGAAATAATAGACCAAGAGAGATAATAAAAGAAAGACAACACAAGAGAAAAGGAAAAATAAGCCTCAGAATAATATGAAAGAAATAGGGGCATGAGTATCAGGGGAGGTAAAGTAGAGGGGAAAAAAGAAAGAAATGTCCATCCATGTATAGTTGAAATTATATTCTCTATCCCTGGCATCTCTGATAATAACTGGTTTGAATTTTTTTTTTCTTAAGTTCAACTATTTAAATTAACTTCCTTAAACACTTTTTGGACATTGGCATGGCATCAGTCATGTCTTATACATATAGTCAAACACACATAGTTGAAGCTGAAGCTGGCTTTCCTTCTGATAGTGTGCACCCATCCTCCCAAAAAGATTATGCCCACAGGACAAGCAGGATATTGAAACACGGTTTACTGGCATCTCTGTGTTTGTACCTGCTCTCCTATTTTATCTTTAAACATGCTTGGACCATTCTCATTGTTGGTACACTCGTGAACGAAGGAATCAGGACAAATGAAGCAGTGGATGAGCAATTTTCTCTTGCCTTTTGAACTACTGGCATTTCTATGGTATGAGGCAAACTGAAGTTTTTAAGCAGGAAAGCCTTTTCTTTTCTCACTTTTTAAAGATGGCACAGTGGTAATCCAGTGATTAAAGCTCATTGTCTGAATGATAAAGCTTCTGGTCCACTGTGTCCTGCCATTGTCACAGCTCCTTCTGATTCAATTAGGGACAGCACACTGGGGGATTTCTGCCTGGTTTCCATGGACCCAAGACTTTTACTTTTATCACATACTAACTTGGTTTTAAACAAAGCTTTGAAGCTTCCCAGGGCTAATCTTTAATGAAAATGGAGAGGCAAATAAAAAAGGCTGAAATAAATTCCAATGAAAGCAGCAAAAGTGCTAATTCAGGGAGGGTGGAAGGAGATAAAAATGAAATTGGACTTTAAAAGAGGCAAGGACAGACTTGGTAAAAAGAAATACTCAAAATTGAACAGTGATGAGATTAGTTAAAAGAGTTTGGTTTTCCATTTCATTAATTTTCTCCACTGCCTGAAGTATCATTTTAAAAAGTAAAAGATTAAAGATACCAACAAGGAATCATTATTAAATTATATGGTTAGCAGGGATCGAACAATGCTACTAAAACTGAGAATATAAAAGTCATTATATCTAAGCCTTTCTTTTTCCTAAATTCTTTGTTTTCTGGAAATATTTTTTCACTGAAAAAAAATTTCACATTGATCCCAATCCAAAAGAGGTTATTTTTAGAAACTATGAAATCTGACCAATCTGATTAGAGATTGAGACAAAATACAGACCTGTAGGTTAGTTTTGAAAGAACAGTGAAAAAATGATATATTCGGTCTTCATTTTTCTTTTAAAGTTTGTTTATTTATTTTGAGAGAGACAAAGACAGTGCAGAGAGAGGGAGAAAGAATTCCAAGAAGGCTCCACGCTGTGAGCACAGAGCCCAACTGTCTGGGATCAAATCCACATAACTGTGAGATCCTGACCTGAGCCATAGCCAAGAGTTGGATGCTTAACCTACTGAGATACCCAGCTGCCCCTGATATATTTGGTCTTTAAAATCCAAGAGTTTAGCTACTAATAAATTAAAGCCAGGTTAAGATGAACTGAGGATGGGCAATACTGTGTTCCAGATAGCTCTTTAAACGAAATTCTTTAAGTGAAATTCAAGTTTTTAAATTCTTTTCTTTAAATGAAAAAAGGAGCATCATACACTGGAACCAAGCTATAAAAAGCTGACCTTGTTTGAGGTGGTTAAAAACTTACCACAAAAGTCACTGATTTTTCATAATAACTGAGCTTTGAGGTCCCCCAAATTATAGCATATAGGTGTTTTTCTTACAAACCTATACTTTTCTCTGTCTTCCTCTTCCTGGGTAGCAAATATCTTCCACTGGAAATGGGCAATGATGTTACTGCGGTTGTGAATAGTTACAGTTCGCTGACTGGCCAGAGATATGTAGGTTTTCTCAATGATCAAGGAATTCCTGTCCAGCCTTATATTCATGTCTATGGCAGCTCCATAAAGAGACAGAAATATTTTTTCACCTAGAAATTAACAAAGTATAAACACACTTTGAGATTTATTCTAGAATGATGCTACTAGGAAATTTTTTCCCCAAGATAAAGTGATAACACAAGCACTAGACATTTTATTCTTTTTTCTCCTCCATCAATCCAGAAACCAGACATGATCAGAAAACTTAAATATTATGTATGGTGTAGTTATAGAGAATCAGACCATCTTATTTGGTCACTGTAAAAACCACATAAAATATGAATTTCTATGGTGGGTATGACAAGACCTTTTCTTCTTTGTAACATTTCTAAATCCTACAGCCTGACCACGAGGGTACTTGAGTTTTAGAATTATAACCACATGCCTCATTTTTATTCAAAACATGAATTGGAAATCTGATTCCTTTTTTAAATAAGAAATTGCTTTCTTTTTAAGTTTATTTATTTATTTCAAGAGAGAGAAAGAGATTGGGAGGGGCAGAGAGAAAGGGAAGGAGAGAGAGAAGGCCAAGCCGGCTCCACACTGTCAGCACAGAGTCCGATGTGGGGCTTGAACTCATGAACGACGAGATTATGACCTAAGCTGAAAACAAGAGTCCAGTGCTTAACTGAATCAGCTACCTAGGGCCACCTGGCCACCCAGAACCCTTCTTTTTTTTTTTAATGTTTATTTATTTTTGAAAGAGAGGGAAAGCACAAGTTGGAGAGTGGCAGAGAGGGACACAGAGGATCCAAAGCAGGCTCTGCACTGAGAACACAGGGCCCAAAGGAGAGCTCGAACTCTTAACCATGAGATCATGGCCTGAGCTGAAGTCAGAGGCTCAACTGACTGAGCCACCCGGGCTCCCCAGAATTCTGATTCTTTTTTTTTTTTAATGTTTATGGCTGAGAGAGAGAGAGAACGAGTACGAGCAGGGAAGGGGCAGAGAGAGAGGGAGACACAGAATGTGAAGCCGAATCCAGGCTTCAAGCTATCAGCACAGAGCTCAATGTGAGGCTCAAACTCATGAGCCACAAGATCATGACCTGAGCCAAAGTCAGATGTTTAACCAACTGAGCCACCCAGGTGCCCATGATTCTTAAAGTAACTATACCAAGTAATATCTGGGAAGAGCTGAACATCATGCAAGGATCTAAGTCCAATCAAAGGAGATCAGAAAGAAAGAATAACTAACTACATTAGTAAAAAGCTGACTACTTGAAAGGAACCACTTCTTTAAACAGCAGCAATGAAAAGAAAACAAAAATCACACACACACACACACACACACACACACACACACACACACACATTCTATCTGGATTACATAATTACACAGTAGTTACATAGAAAGAAAACAAAATAGGGACACTGGGGGGCTCAGTTGGTTAAACATCTGACTTCAGCTCAGGTCATGATCTCACAGTTTGTGAGTTCAAGACCCACATCAGGATCACTTTTGTCAGCACAGAGCTGCTTCAGATCCCCTGTCCCCCTCTCTCTCTGCCCCTTCCCTCATGCACTCTCTCTCTCTCAAAAATGAATGAAGGAATGAAAGAAGGAAAGAAAGAATTCTTGTCAACTTTTAAACTTTCTGATTAGCTAAATTTAACAATCTGGTAGGTGGAAAAACTCGTTGTTTTAATTTGCATAGTCTTAATTATGGGTGATGTTGAACATCTTTTCATCTATTAATTCGATATGTGTGTGTGTGTGTGTGTGTGTGTGTGTGTGTAGTTTTTTTCTGTGAGAAGCCTATTTTAGCCTTGGTGGTTTTCCTTTTGAGAAGTTTACCTTTTGGTTATCAATTTGTGAGATCTTTTTGATATTAAGAAAATAGTTTTTGGGACGCCTCCGTGGCTCAGTTGGTTAAGCGTCCAACTTTGGCTCATGTCATGATCTCACAGTTCATGGGTTTGAGCCCTGTGTTGGGCTCTGTGCTGACAGCTCAGAGCCTAGAGCCTCCTTTGGATTCTGTGTCTCCCTCTCTCTCTGCTCCTCCCCTGCTCACGCTCTCTCTCTCAAAAATAAACATTAAAAAAAATTAGCTTTTTGTCATACATGTTGCACTTTTTTCCTCTTTTAGACATTTGAATTTCTTTATGACTTTTTCCTAAGTCCTTTTTTCTGAGTCTTTATGTAGTCTAATTTAATTCTTTTCTTTATGGCTTTTCCAACCTGGGCCAGTTCACCCCTCCTTAGGCAACCTGGTGGTCCCCCGCTCCCAGGAGGTCACCATATTGATGCCGAACTTAGCGCGGACACCCGATCGGCGTAGCGCGTTACAGCCCAGAACTCCTGGGCTCAAGCGATCCTCCTGCCTCAGCCTCCCGAGTAGCTGGGACTACCCGCGCGCGCCACCGCGCCCTCTTTTCCTTATGACTTTTAAAAATAAGTTTATTTATTTTGCAATTACATTCTTATTTCAACTTCCACCTTCCCTTTAAAAAAATTTTTTTTTAACATTTATTTATTGTTGAGACAGAGAGAGACAGAGCATGAACAGGGGAGGGTCAGAGAGAGAGGGAGACACAGAATGTGAAGCAGGCTCCGAGGGGCTTGAACTCACAGACCATGAGATCTGACCTGAGCCAAAGTTGGAAGCTTAACTGACTGAGCCACCCAGGCGCCCCATCCACCTTCCCTTTAAAAGTAGCTCCTTTGAGGGGCACCTGGGTGGCTCAGTCGGTTGAGCGGCTGACTTCGGCTCAGGTCATGATCTCACAGTCCGTGAGTTCGAGCCCCGCATCGGGCTCTGTGCTGACAGCTCAGAGCCTGGAGCCTATTTCAGATTCTGTGTCTCCCTCTCTCTGACCCTCCCCCGTTCATGCTCTGTCTCTCTCTGTCTCAAAAATAAATACACGTTAAAAAAAAAAAATTTAAAAAAAAAAAAAAAAAAAGTAGCTCCTTTGAGGAGGGCACCTTTTGGGATGAGCACTGGGTGTTGTATGGAAACCAATTTGACAATAAATTTGATATAAAAAAAAAGTAGCTCCTTTCTTAAAGAAACAAAGGAGACCATAAACAAGTCTGGCTCATTGTACTATTTAAAATGAGACATACGTGATTTTTTTCCCCCAGCAATGATACTAAACTACCAGGCCAAAATTTTAGGAAAAATAGGACCAAAAAGATCAATGAGCATGCATGGAAGAACATATATGAACACATATAGAGAAAGTTAACAGAGTTAAATATTACACTGGAATTGTCTTTATCTTGCAGGGAACTTCAGTCCTTGGATGTGGCGATCATGGACTGGTTTCACCCTCAGAAGCCTAGCATAAGCAACTCATTTCTCTTTAGAGGAAAGTACCTGTATATCCAAAAGGTACAGAGATTTCAAAATTTTCAACATTTTTTAAGTACACAGCCCAATATAACCAGGACAAAACTCCATTTATTTGAATGAGCAGATATAAGAAAACCAGAAACAGATTAACAAAGAATTATATACTAGAATCATCACATAGACTGAAAACCAACTACACTTAAAGAAACAAAAGATGAACTTGAAGCTATACCAAAGGAGTGGGAAATCAAACAAAGATCTAGAAAATGTGAAAAAGATCTTATGTGGATCCTGAGAAACTTAACAGAAGCCCATGGGGAAGGGGAAGGGAAAAAAAAAGAGGTTAGAGTGGGAGAGAGCCAAAGCATAAGAGACTGTTAAAAACTGAGAACAAACTGAGGGTTGATGGGGGGTGGGAGGGAGGGGAGGGTGGGTGATGGGTATTGAGGAGGGCACCTTTTGGGATGAGCACTGGGTGTTGTATGGAAACCAATTTGACAATAAATTTCATATATTGAAAAAAAACCTCCATTTATTTGAATGAGCAGATATAAGAAAAACAGAAACAGATTAACAAAGAATTATATACTAGAATCATCACATAGACTGAAAACCAACTACACTTAAAGAAACAAAAGATACTAAGAACAAACTGAGGGTTGATGGGGGGTGGGAGGGAGGGGAGAGTAGGTGATGGGCATTGAAGAGGGCATCTTTTGGGATGAGCACTGGGTGTTGTATGGGAACTAATTTGACAATAAATTTAATATAATAAAATAAATAAATAAAATAAATAAATAAATAATAAAGAAACAAAAGATGAACTTGAAGTTATACAAAAGGAGTGGGAAATCAAACAAAGATCTAGAAAATGTGAAAAAGATCTTATGTGGATCCTGGGAAACTTAACAGAAACCCATGGGAGAGAGGAAGGAAAAAAAAAAAAAAAAAGAGGTTAGAGTGGGGAGAGCCAAAGCATAAGAGACTGTTAAAAACTGAGAACAAACTGAGGGTTGATGGGGGGTGGGAGGGAGGGGAGGGTGGGTGATGGGTAGTGAGGAGGGCACCTTTTGGGATGAGCACTGGGTGTTGTATGGAAACCAATCTGACAATAAATTTCATATATTGAAAAAAAAATCCAAAAAAAAAAGAAGGTACAGAAAAAAGAAAAGAAAATGTGAAAAAGAGTCATACTCTAGGCTCTTATAGAAATAAAATAAAATAAAATCACCCAAAATTTTAAATCTCTAAAAATAAGATTAATAAGATAATTTAATAATTTTATGAAAAATTAGTTAAATGGAATGTGGTTCCAAAAATACAAAAGACAATGAAGAAGTAAAAATATATGAAAAATGAACAATGAATAAGTAAGAGACTAGGTAGATGGAATGAAAATGTATAAAAGTGTTTAATTGGAAACTTGGAGAAGAAATATATAATAAAGCAAAGACAGTATTTCAAGAGATGATGGTTATGAGTTTTCTAGGATTGATTAAATGTATCACTTTACAATTCAAAAAGCCCAACAAATGTCAGGTAGAATAAATTAAGAGAAATTAATACATGAATATATTGTAGTAAAAGAAAACTAAAGAAAACCAAAGACAAAGAGAAAATCCTAAAAACAGCCAGAGGAAAAGATAGATATATCTTCAAAAGGGACAGATTATCTTCAAAAGGATGCATGGTTAGAAATACAGCTAACTTTTCAACTGAAACAATGGAAACAAAAAAACAAACAAACAAAAATGGAATGGCTTCTTCAATGTGATGAAGTAAAAAACAATGCCAACCAAAAAGTTATAGTTTTTCATTCTTTTTTTTGTCTATAAATATCTTTGTTTTGTCTTTATTTTTAAGGATTTTGTCAAAAAGTAAAGGATTATAAATTAGCATTATTTTTCTTTCAGCACTTGAATAATACCATGTTACTATCTTCTGGCTTCATAATTTCAGCTGAAAAGTTTGTCATCAGTATTATTAGTATGCCCTTTAAGGTAATGTGTCTTTTTTTCTTCTGACTCTTTTTATGACATCCTCTTTACTTTAGTTTTCAGTAGTGTTTGTACTAACAAGTGGTTGCTAAGCTTTGTGAACCATGAATTAATGTCATTCAGCATTTTGGGAAAATTCTCAGCCATTATCTCTTAAAATATTTTTTTACCCCACTCTCTCCTCTATTTCTAAAACTCCAATTATATGCATGTTGACCTTTTGAATGTGTCCTGCATGGCTTTTGCTTTCTGCTCTATTTTTTTTCCCATTCTTTTTTGTTTCTCTCTGTGCTCCAGTTTAGATATTTTCAGGTGTACTAGCGCTGTCTTCTGCTATGTACATTCTACTATTAAGCTAATACAATTAGTTTTTCATTTCCAACATTGTATTTTCAGTATAACATTGGTATTAAAATAGGCCAACACATAAACTGATTACACTTCTGAATATCAATGTAAAATCCTAAAGAAAAAATTAAAAATCATAATTCATCAACACATTAAAAGATACTTCACAACCAAGTAGAGTTTATTTCAGGAATGAAAAGATGGCTCACTATTAGAAAATCTATTAATACAGAATAGATCCAAGGAGAAAAATTATATAATGTTCTCCATTGATGCTGAAAAAGAATTTGACAAAATTCAAACCATATTTTTTATTTTAAAAATTCAATAATATAGGAACTGAGAGACTTAAAACATAGTATAAAGTCAAAATAAAATGGCATTAAGTGGGGCGCCTGGGTGGCTCAGTCGGTTAAGCGGCCGACTTCAGCTCAGGTCATGATCTCGCGGTCCGTGAGTTTGAGCCCCGCGTCAGGCTGTGGGCTGATGGCTCAGAGCCTGGAGCCTGCTTCCGATTCTGTGTCTCCCTCTCTCTCTGCCCCTCCCCCGTTCATGCTCTGTCTCTCTCTGTCTCAAAAATAAATAAAACGTTAAAAAAATTTAAAAAAAAAATAAATAAAATGGCATTAAGAAACAGATCAAGGGAATAGAATTAAAAGTTAAAATAGGCCCAAATACATGTTGGAGTGTATTATATTACAAAGTCAGCATCTCAAATCATTGGTGTAACAATAAGCTTTTTGTAAAAAAAAAAAAAAAAAAAAAAAAGTGCTTTTGGGACAACTTGGTAACCATAGGAAGAAACATATCCTACATCTAACAATAGAATAGATGTCAAATGAATAAAATATTTAAGTGTTCAACGTGAAACCATAAAAGTAGAACAATACACAGTATTTGTAACTTTACAGGGGGAAGTTTTCTAACCATGTCTCAAAATCCAGATTCCTCTAAAACATATTAAGAAATTTTATTACATAAAAATGAAAAAAGAAATTTTTCATGGTGCAAAAATTTTAAGTAAAAACAAAAGAAAAAAGTGGTTAAAGTATTTGTACCACTGGGAATGCAAGCTGGTGCAGCCACTCTGGAAAGCAATATGGAGGTTCCTTAAAAAACTAAAAATAGAACTACCCTATGACCCAGCAATTGCACTACTAGGCATTTATCCACGGGATACAGGTGTGCTGTTTCGCAGGGACACATGCACCCCCATGTTTATAGCAACACTATCAACAATAGCCAAAGTATGGAAAGAGCCCAAATGTCCATCGATGGATAAATGGATAAAGATGTAGTGTGTGTGTGTGTGTGTGTGTGTGTGTATAATGGAGTGTTACTCGGCAATCAAAAAGAATGAAATCTTGCCATTTGCAACTATGTGGATGGAACTGGAGGGTATTATGCTAAGTGAAATTAGTCAGAGAAAGACAGATATCATATGACTTCACTCATATGAGGACTTGAAGAGACAAAACAGATGAACATAAGGGAAGGGAAACAAAATTAATATAAAAACAGGAAGGGGGACAAAACAGAAGAGACTCATAAATGTAGAGAACAAACAGAGGGTGACTGGAGGGGTTGTGGGAGGGGGAATGGGCTAAACGGGTAAGGGGCGCTAAGGAATCTACTCCTGAAATCATTGTTGCGCTATATGCTAAATAATTTGGAAGTAAATTTTAAAAAATAAAAAATAAAATTAAAAAAGGTGATATGGAAAGATCTCCAGGGTATATGATTAAGTGAAAAAAAGTAAGGTTTAGAACAATTCATAGTGTGCTGTTTTTATGTAAGGAGGGAAATTAAGAATATGCATTCATGTTTGCATCTATTTGCATAAAAACACTGGAATAAAATTAGAGCTGTGTGGGATGAATGAGGTAAAGTAGAAATGACACCTTGCAATATAAACTTTTGATTTTTGAACACATGAATACATTACTCATCCAAAACTTTAATGTAAGGAAGTATTATAGGGCCTTCAGAAAACATGTAAAGCTGTCAGATAGCAATAGTAATGAGAGAAATATACACTAAAATACTATTTTGTAACAATTAGATTAACAAAATTCAAACAGTTTGAAATGCTGCTTGGTACTCTATTGGCAGTGGTGTGGAAAAAACAAGAATTTCCATATAATGCTGATGAAAATACAAACTGGTACAACCACCTGACTAACCAACTTAGTTTCCAATAAAGCTCAAGACATACTTGCTGTATAACTCTGCAATTGCACTTCCTAAAGACAATCTCATCCAGCTGCACAAGACATATACAGAGATACTCACTGTGGCACTGTTTGTAATAGCAAAAAACTGGGAAGAACATACTAATATTCAGTTGGAGAACAGGTAGATTATAGCATGTTCATGGTGTTAAAATGAATCACAGCTATTTGTATCTATGTGTTTAGATATTTAAAACATAAGGTTGAATGAAAAAGTCAAGTCGGGAAATGGTATATACAGTATGATATCACTTATGTGAAGCTTAAAACTACTCAAGACAATAGATACATTATTTATGGATAAATATGTAAAAATAGCATTAAAATGTACCCAATACAGTTCCTCTGAGGACCAAGCCATGGGAATTAGATCAGGAAAGAATAATGAGAGAACTTCAAATCTATTATCAGTTTAGTTTTCCATAAAACATCTGAAAGAAATGTGTATAGCAAAATGTTGAGATGTGTTAAATATAATGGCTGTTCTTTTTATTATTTCTGTGCTTCTGAAGTTATTTGAAGTTATTTCATTGCTTAAAATCTAATCAAGGGGAAAGATCCAAGGGCTTACTTATTTCATACAAATCTAGGGTCAGAGGGACTAATGTCATCAATTTGAATTGATCACAGCAAAACTGTTTTCCAGAAATATAGCAAGAGCCATTATACTCTTTTTGAAAACCATCTAATATTGATTTTTTTTCAATCTATCTTCCCCAAATCATCAGATCCACAAATTAAAGGAAGCAATAACTCCTGTCTTATTTCTACAACCTTAGAAAGTGTTCCCAATCCCAAGCTACTGAGAAAACAGATAGGATGAAAGGAATATTATGCCTGTGAGAATGGATAAGGTTGCTGTTGGCAGCATTGGAATTTTTGTGTCTCCTTGGAAGGCCTGTTCCCACTTTGCTTCCTTTTTAGTTTCTGGGGTTGAACGTTGTAATCATTGTAGATGAGGTTAACCACGGTCATTTATTATGTCTTAGTAAAAATATGTTTTGTGGAAGTCTCATTACATCTTGCCATTACATTTTGCTACTATCAAACAAACAAACAAAAAAGAACAAAAAAAAAAAGAACAAAATTAATTTTACAAAAAAAAAAATATGAAGCCAGCTATATACACAATACATTTCATACTGTGGTTTCAGTACTTTCAGACAACAGAGGGTAATAAATAAAATGTATGAGTGGAGCCATAAATTCTCTAGCAACTAGCAGGTTGATGGAAAGGGTGTTTCTCATCTCTTCATCACAGCAGGGTCAAATTCACCATGCAAGTGAATTGCTAAATCAAACTTCATCAGAAGTGCTCATTCTCTGAAGGGCTCAGGAAACAACTTACTAGACTTGACTGAGCTTACCCAGCACATCGCGGCAATGCAAAGGCAGTATTCCCCATCTATATGGAAGGTAGTGTACGACTGAGAAAGTATGCTGGCCTCAGAGGGTGCCAAAGACCTGGGTTCAAGTTCCAGCTTTACTTAGGTATACGGTCATTTATTTTTTTTATTTTTTTATTTTTTTTTAATATATGAAATTTATTGTCAAATTGGTTTCCATATAACACCCAGTGCTCATCCCAAAAGGTGCCCTCCTCACTACCCATCACCCACCCTCCCCTCCCTCCCACCCCCCATCAACCCTCAGTTTGTTCTCAGTTTTTAAGAGTCTCTTATGCTTTGGCTCTCTCCCACTCTAACCTCTTTTTTTTTTCCTTCCCCTCCCCCATGGGTTTCTGTTAAGTTTCTCAGGATCCACATAAGAGTGAAACCATATGGTATCTGTCTTTCTCTGTATGGCTTATTTCACTTAGCATCACACTCTCCAGTTCCATCCACGTTGCTACAAAAGGCCATATTTCATTCTTTCTCATTGCCACGTAGTATTCCATTGTGGGTATACGGTCATTTAATGTCTCTGGGCCTTAGTTTACTCATCATTAAAATAAAGGGAGTTAAATAAACACAAAGAACAATATGGTGGCTGCCAGAGGGGAGGGAAGTGGGGGGCAAGATGAAGTAAATGAAGGGTATTAAGAGGTACAAATTTTCAGTTATAAAATTATCACAGGGATGAAAAGTAGAGAATAGGGAATACAGTCAGTAATACTGCAGTAATTTTGTATGGTGACAGATGGCAACTATACTTACCATGGCAAACAATTTGTAATGTATATAAATGTCCAGTCACCATGTTGTACACCCGAAACTACTATGTTGTATGTCAACTATACATCAATTAAAATTTTTTTTAATAAAATAAATGGAGTTAAGAAAAGTCCTCTAATGTCCCTTTAAATACAAACACCTAATGACTTGAGTCTTCACTTGCTATGTAATTTACAGAAACCTCATTCCACCTTCCTAACAATCTCCAACCATCAGTGTGTCCAAACTTCTGCTATTCCCTATCCTCAGCTATGGAATAAGAAATGAAGAAAAGAAAACTAGGTCAAGGAATGTTTCCATTGCTTCTGAAACCACGTTACAACATTTACTCTTTTGTAATAACTATGTTCTGCTAGGTTTTCTAATTATAACAGCACACACTTACAATTAACTATAATAACCACACAATTGAAACAAAGCTTATGCAGCCAAGCCTGCATAGGTATGCTCAGATACATATTACTTAGTAGTTTCAACTGTAAGATAACATATTGCACTCAATTACTTACTATGTTGTATTTTGGTATTCCTTTATTGACCTTTAGGAGAAAAAAAAAAGAACTTCTTTGTGGTTTATTAGAGTAAAATATAAAATGACTGTAAAGCTGTCCTGTGAAGTACTAATATTATGATTACTTGTATCTTTAATAATAATACATTATCATGCCTTTGGGGAAAGGAGCCTTTTTGCCAACTTCTGACATCTGAATTGAAATAGCTCCTCTTCAGTAAGAGACATAATACTTTTAAAATGCTGAGTAAGTGCATCAGCTCTATTTCCTGATTATGCCAGTGGTTAATGTCACCTTTAAGGTGACAGCAACCTCACCAGGGATTGAATAAAAAACAGTGCTATGGTCCTACTTCGGGGGTTCATTCAAGTAACCAAAGGTTTAATAAGAATGTCTTTTTTCTTAAAGCCTGTCTGAATACTAATATCTCCATGAACCCTTAGATTATATAAAGTTTCTCAACATCCAGTTCAAAGTGCAAAATTTAAGCAATTACCATTTGCTTGTCTTTTATTAATCAAATAATATTTTCACTTCTCAGTTTTATTGAAATGATAGAACTAGTTTACTCAACTGTTCTGTTTTTTTGTTTCTGTTTCTGTTTTATTTTGTTAAAAATGTAGTCTTGAGTAGTTGTTGTTTTATTTTTTTGAAGATTTTATTTTTAAGTAATCTCTACACCCAACATGGGGCTTGAACTCACAATCTTGAGATCAAGAGTCGCACACTCCACCAACTGGGCCAGCCAGGCACCCCTTGAGTAACTGTGTTCTTAATCTCTTCAGGAGGAATTAGTTTATAAAAGGTATGAAGTTACTTTAGCTCCTCTGTTTTAGACCATAATAAAAAGGTAACTAAATCATTTCTGGGCTAAAATCAATTCCCTAAACAACTTGGTTTTACCACAGAAGAGCATATGCATAAGAAAGGAGGGAAGAGTTCTGGGTCAGGTATCGCTGATAAGTAAAATATTAGATTGCGGTGAAATTTACACTCAACCTTGTTAATGGCTAGAGCACTGGTTCAAACTCTGATTGCTAAAAAAGCAAAATCTCCTAGCTGTTTAATCAAGAATGGAGGGCAAGCGACTGAAGGGCATAAACACAACTGTGAGAAATGTGATTGAGTACTTCCCACTGAGGATTATCAATGCTCCTCCTTCTGGAATATTGTTTGGGGAAGTGTGAAAAAAATCCATGCTAAATGTCCCTCCTCAAATCAATTCATACTTAAACAGCTGCAGAAAGTTCAATCAGATGCTTATTTAGTGAAAAGAGAAGGCAATGATCATAGCTGCTTGGAAAAGCTCCATGATTAATTAATTGTGTTTAGGCAGTCATTACTGTTTTTCACTAATGAAAGGTTATAGGTTCTGGTCATTGATAACCCACAATAATGATGAAAGCATATTCTTATTAGCTGTTCATTTCATGTAAAGAAAAATGCTACAAGATAGTTTACCTACTTCTATCCGTAATCTTTAGAAAATGCCTTCATTTGTGAACCAAAGTCTACAAGAAACCTCACAGTGTGGAAATAAACTTTGCCACAGTGATTAAATTTTAGTACACAGATATTCATTTCCTTTAGCACAGGACTACAAATGTAAGTATGGGTGCCAATCCAAATACTTACCTAAAAGTAAAATCCAGATTGAGGGCCACTGAGAGAAAGCAGCTGCATTTCAAAGTCAATGGATTAAGGGAGTAAAAAATGCACAGGGAGTGATACAACAGATTAGAGAGATGACCCACTCTGGTGGAGAAATCACCGCACAGGAGGTTAGAGTTTGAGCCTGGGTTCTAATAGTGCTTCTGGCTCCATATGCAACGTTGGGCAAGCCACTTAATTTCTTAAAGCTTCAGTTTTTCATTTGTAAAATCTAAGAACTGGATTTGATTATTAGTTAGATCTTCTCTCAAGCTTTGATTCTATTGATCTATGAGCACTCTAAGCTGTTAGCCTCAAAACCCAACCAAACAAAATTTTTTGACATTATACTCCTACCATGTGTACTTATTTGTTTATAAATTATATATATACTATACATAATATACTAGAGTACGCATATGTGAAATGTATTAAAAATATGACTCAGGGGCAGTTGGGTGGCTGAGTCACTTTAGTGTCTGACTTTGGCTCAGGTTATGATCTCACAGTTCATGAGTTCAAGCCCCACGTCGGGCTTTGTGCTGACAGCTCAGAGCCTGGAGTCTGCTTCGGATTCTGTGTCTCCCTCTTTCTCTGCCCCTCCCCTGCTTGCACTCTCTCTCTCAAAAATAAATACACATTTAAAAAAGTATGACCCAAAATATTTAAAAAGATGAGTTAAACATGAATAATATCTTAAAGATAACTTATTTGATGTGTTTACCAACAAAAGATTGACTACACTTCATTCTTGTGATATAGTATCAAAACATGATTCTAAGGCCACATTTTTTCCAATACTTAATTTTAGGGTTTGACATTAACAAAAATGATACTCACAAAGATACAGAGATCCAGGTGGAAGAAATGTATCAGTGACTGAATTTATTAACACTCATACTTTTCACTTTCATCCAGTAGCAACACTAACAACACAAAGGCTTTTGTTGAAATTCATGAAAGAAGAAAGAAAAAGAAAGAAAGAAAGAAAGAAAGAAAGAAAGAAAGAAAGAAAGAAAGAAGGGAGAAAAGGCAGAAATTACCAATACCGGTAATGAAAGAGGAGACATCACTATAGATCCTACAGACATTACAAAGTTTGGGGTTATTATGATAAACTTTATGTCAACAAATTAAAATTTTTAGATTAAATGCAAAGATTCCTTGAAAAAGTTTACCAAAAATTATACAAGAAAAAAAAAAGAGAGACATCTGAGTAAATCTAAGTGTACTAAATAAGTTGAATAACTGAATAACTTACAACCTTCATACAAAAAAAAGTCTCCAGGCCCAGATAGATTGAAAAATGAATTTTTCAATCACTTAAAGAAAAAATAACATGAATATTAGAAATGACAACAAAACCCTTCCAGAGAATAAAAAAAGTAGTATAATTCCCTACTTGTTTTATGAGACCAATTTGTTTTTTCAGATTAAAGACAAAGCCATTACATGAAAAGGTGAAATCATATATGATCATCTCAAAAAATACGGAAGTAATGGATGAAAGTCAATACCTGTTCAAAATTAAAGGTCTTAGAAACCTAGAGATAGAAAGGAATTTTCTTAATCTGATAAAGTGCCCACCAAAAGCATCATACTAAATGATGAAACACTGAGTATTTCCCCTCTGAGACTGAGAGCAAGAGAAGGATGTTTGCCATCATCATTACTATTGAACGCTGTGGTAAAGGCCTAGCTCTGCAAGAAAGAAAAAGAAATAAAAGGTTTAAGGATTGAAAAAGAATAAAATTATCATTATTTGCAGATGACCTGATTGTATATATACAAAATCTAAAATCATCTACAGATAAACTGAGTCAGGAAGTTAATTTATCAGGGTGAGAAGACATAAAAGACCGATATACAAAAGTCAACTCCTTTTTTGATATACCCTCCAAAATTAAGAAAATAAAATTAGAAGAAAAATACCATACTATCTATAAGAGGAAAAAATGATAAAGTGTACTTCATAAAAATTAAATTATTTTGCTAATGAAAAAACACCATTAAGAAAATTAGAAAAATAATCCACTGTGAGGAGATATTCACAATAATTATTTCTGAAAGACTTATATTGAGAATATATTTTTAAAAACTACAAGTCAAAAGCAAAAGGACAAACAACCCCATAAAGAATAGGCAAAAAAATCTGAATACACATGAAAACAGAAAACATAAAAAGGTCCAAAGCACATGAAAAGGCACTCGACATTATTAGTCATATACAGAAATGCCAATTAAAAATGAAATACATAGGCTTTTGCTGACATTTGGCTGGTGATAACTTCATACCCAGTAGGATGACTAAAAATAAAAGACTGACAATGACGAAGAGTTGATGAGAATGTGGAGTAACTGGAGCCCTCATCCACTGCCAGTGTTGGGGTGGGGGCGGGTTGGGGTATGGAAAATGCTTCAACCACTTTAGGAAACTGCTTGGAAGTTTCGCAGAAAGTTAAGCAGTTAAGCGTATACCTACTCTAGGACCCAGCAGCTCCACTCCTAAACATTGACCTGAGCAAAGTAAAAACATACGCACACATACAACTCGTACAAGAATTGTTATTAAAGCTTTGTTCATAATCGCCCCAAACTTCAAATGGTCTAAAGTTACACTAACAGGAAAATGAATGAACTATGTATAACTGTACAGTGGAATGCTTCTCAGGAGCAAATAGGGAATTTCTGATACACGCAACAACATGCATAAATGTCAAAGACATTATGTTGAGTGAAAGAAACCAGACACAAAAGAGGATGTGCTATGTGAGCACATTTATTTGAAGTCCAAGAACAAGCAATACTAATATGGAGTGACAGGACCCCAAATGTCTAGGATGGGGATGGAGAGACTGATTGGAGAGGGCATGAGGCACTCTTGGAAGCTGTGGATATTCTGTCTCACAGGGAGTGGTGGTTACACAGGTATTTACCCGTGAAAAAACTCATCAAACTGTACAGTGAACATCTGTGCATCTTATTGTGCCTAAATTATACCTCAATAAAAATGTAATTAAAAAATCACTTACACAAACATACAAAATATTGAATGTATAGGAATAAATCTAACCACAGTGTTTGAGACTTCTACCCAGAAAACTGTTGAGAAAAACTAGAGAAAACGTAAATACATGAAGGGATAAACCGTGTTTATAATATGATATATGGAGAGGATTACAGAATAGTAGGAAATAAATAATGCTGAACGATGTGAAAAAAGACATAAATTGGAGTCAATTTTACCAGCAAATTAAACTGAGGTTTGAAATAACCAAACTTCTCAACAAAATACTTTTTAAACTACTTTAAAATTGATCCCTAACCCTATAGGATAATAAGAACATCAAAGTGAGGTGAAGAATTGTAGGAAATAATGTAGTACCAAGGCTGTCTTTTGTGGTAATGGCTTCTGTTAACCCTTGAGCCTCTCCTTTAACTACTGCATTGTGTGCATATGATGGCAGATAAAGTCGAGGGCCTGACTGAAGTGGGGATGCTAAATCCAGAATTTACAAAACACAAAAGGGCAGGAGGTATGATGGGGTTCAGCACACACTGTCCCAAAATATGGCACACCTTGGCATCCTATTTCAAGTGGAAGGAATCCGAGAAACGGCAGATAAGAAAGGATTTTCTGATCTTCCACTGAAGCAGGCCGTAAGACCCACATGTGAGAAGTACCCTCCTGTACTTGGATGAAAGGAGCAGACTTGTCTGGAGACAGAGGGACATTGAGAGGAAGTTGTTGTCCCAAGTTTACACTTAGCTCATACCCGTTTTGGTCCTAACACATTTTTCCACAACTCTACTCTTCATCAAACCTAGCAAAAAAATACCCAGGTTTAACTACTTCTTTAAGGTCTTCATTTCTTTCTGAAAGCTCCCATGCCAAGGTGAGATGGGGAAATGGAAGGACCCCATAAAAATCAGCTTTTGTTCTTCTTCCTGCTTTCTGTTCTTGCCAGCACATGCAACCCCAGCCCACTTTACACATGCCTCAGAATGCCCTCCTGGTAAGGGACAAGGAGTTCATGATTCCTCTAGAATAGATGATATCTAAGGAAGGGCCAGGTGAGAAGGACCTGAGGAAGCCAGCATATGTGCATTCCAGACCAAGGCTCTATACATCTTGATGCCAAGGTTCCCTGGCTCCAAGAATAACACCTGGGCCTTGGTCTTCTAACCAGTTCCTGGATGCCTGAGGGGACACGTATACCAGAATCCGAACAAAGACAAGACCCCCTCCTTCCCTTTCTGAGTTTGTCGAATGCTGTGTCTGTATCTGAGCTCTCTATATGTTCAATAAATTCTGCTCTTATTTCCTGTGGGCTCATGTTTGATTTCCCTCCTACATGAAGCCGAGGACCCTCCTGGCTGCTCCTGCAGGACCCCTCTGGGTCCCCAGACTCAGCCTGCCTGCATCAAAGGAAAACTTATATTAAATAAGTGTATGCTTTTCTCTTCTTGATCTGTCTTTGTTACAGGGCCCCACCCAAAAGCCTAGAAGGGTGGAGGAAAAATATGTTTTTCCTCCTCTATAGATACTGTGGTTGAAAACCATCATAAACAATAAACAGAAACTAAATAAATAAATAAGCAGATATAATATATTTAAGTGATGAGATGCAGAACGAAAATAACGATGTTTAACATATTTAAGAAATAAAAGGGAAACTTGAAAAATGAAAGAGTAGAGAGAAATCAGATTTAAGAACAGATTTAATCAAGAACCAAATAAAATTTCAGAAAGCAAAATACATGCAAGAGTGGAAAAATTAAAATTCGGCAGATGAGGGGTGCCTGGGCGGCTCAGTCGGTTAAGCGTCCAACTCCGGCTCAGGCATGATCTCACAGTTCATGGGTTTGAGCCCTGCGTCAGGCTCTATGCTGACAGCTCAAAGACTGGAGCCTACTTCAGATTCTGTGTCTCCCTCTCCCTCTCTCCCTCTGCCCTCCTCCTGCTCGCTTGCTCTCTCTCTCTCTCTCAAAAACAAATAAACATTGAAAAAAAACCCAAAAAAACAAAAAACCTCAGCAGATGAGACTTCATGGAAGAGGGAATTAGTGAATGGAGAAGAAAGTATCCAGAGAAGTGCTACAGAGTCAAAGAGATGGAAAACATAAAATAAAGGTTAAAAGGAATAAATAGTAAAGTAGTAATAGAAACAGAACAATAGAGTAACTAATTGGAATTCCAGAACAAGATAATAAAAGGGAGAAGAGCCAATAATCTGTATGGGGAACAAAAATTAAACACAGCCCCTACCTCACACATATACATATATGAATTCAAAGATCACCCATCAACCTAAACACTGAAGCTACAACTATTACCCTCTAAAAGTAAACATAGGAGACTATGTTTGTGATCTTGGAGAAGATAATCATTTCTTAGCAAGAAGGCAAAAAGCATTCATCCTAAAGGAATATCATTGGGAATGCTGACTTTATCAACGTTAAAAATTTCTGCTAATCAAGAAACATGAAGGGAATGAAAAGGCAAGCTACGGACTGGAAGAATATATTAACGGCACATATATCTGACAAATGGTTAGTACTGAGAATATCAAGTTATAAAGTACTCTTACAAATTAATAATAAAAGAAAAACAACTCAATAAAAAATGAGCAAGACTTCAACAGACACTTCATTAAAAAAGATATATGAATGGCCAGAAAGCACAGGAAAAGGTGCTCAACATCATTAATCAGATGAAAATTAAAACCACTAGAGGACCTACCTTGACACTACTTGCATGTCTAAAATGATCAAGACAACACTATGTGGTAGCAGGAGGGAAAAAAAAAAGAACACTTTATTGGCAAGGATGTGAAGCAATTGGAAGTCACACACTTTGTTGGCGGGAGTGTAAAATGACACAACTACTTCGGAAAAATGGATGTCCCTGCTGTGTTATAAACTGTGCTTTTTACCCTCCTCTCTTGTATTACATGGGCCAAAGCTTTCCCCTTTTTGCTTAAGCTGGTTCAGATCACGTTTGTCTTGAGAGCAGCCAGGGAATTCTGTCCTACACTAAAAGATAAGATACGTGGATGGTACCACTGGGTATGTGTCGCTGTTATGCCAGGCAATGTGGAACTTGGACTGCTTAACCACAGGTCCATAGGCAAGGACTCGAACGTCCCGCTCAGATATGCATCCACAAAGCCAGAAAGTCTGAACTGTGAACTGCATGTCATTTGTTACTCTTTCCCTGGCTGTGCCCTTGTGTTTTCTGCCTACAGTGGCCTTCTGATGCAGACAATCTGGGTCAATAAACATGAATGGTTAAAGAAGAAGTGAGAGGAAAATGAGAAAAATCATGAAATAATAAATGGCAATGGTAAAATATTAATTTGAAAACCAACTTTGGGGACTTGCATAACGTACATGCAGTCCACACAACCATAAATTAAATATTAGCAAAAACAATTGTATAATTTTCATGATTATACAGACTGTGGCCTTCAAAAAATGCTAGTGGCAGTAGACACAGTACTACATTTAAGTAAGACATTAAGTAAGATACTTGCACATTCCAAGAATTAAAGCAGCTGGGCCTTACATAGACTAGTGGGTACACACAAGAACATTCTGAATTGGAGTTCACATTTTTATGATGTTAGACAAATGCAGTAATAAATCAAATGGAAAACATGGTATTAATTTACCTTCAAGTTCCATGTACACATAAATAACCTTAAACTATCTGTGTGACTGCAGGGTATACTTTCCTTCCAGAGCTCTGTATTTCTCAGGCTTTCAAGCACTGGAGAAACCAGTCAGGTGGGACCTCTATCTGGATCAACATTATTTCTGCTGGAGACATTCATTCTTCGGTTCTTTACCTTGTGGCTCTTAGCTTACTCTAATGCAGCCAAAATAACCACCTGCTACTCTGCTTCACCATATTTTCCACTTGACCTTTCTTAACATGTAGAACTTTGGACAAAGAATAACACATACCTGTGTCATAATGCACAATAAGTCTTTTGCTGTGATTGCCCACAGTCTGTGGCTCAAAGTCCACTTCCAGTTGCATGGACTCTCCCACATTAAGAGTTCCAACAGGTGGCTCTACGGAGAAAGGCCTGCAGCACACATGAAGACGCACCATCAGAACACATCCTGACACGTGTGAGAGGAGGAGGAGAAGATAGAGACAGGACTTGTGGTTCTGTAGACAGCTCAGACCCCCCGCCCCAACTGAATGAATCAGAAGGACAGTATACTTTACCCTCTAATGTGAAAGATTTTGGTTTTAAGGTTAAAATAGCAGTAACAGATCAACAAGTCTAAGAGAAATTTAAACGGTATCATAATATTCTTGTTTGTGTCCTTGCCTTTCAGCCATTCTTTTAGCATTCATTGAGTGATTCCAGTGGTCAGACTTAAAACATGTATGCAAATACTGTAAGCTGCAACAGAAAAGTACGTTCAAAGGGATAGAAATCAAGTTTTGTGACAGTTCAGTGAAGTTTTCATAATGGAAAAATATATCAGAGTCCCAAAAGATCACACAATCACAGGAAGATAATTTGAGGGCAGTTTAACAAGGGGTCTATTGAAAAGGGGCTTAGGGATATACAGGAACTACAAAAGATGATACAATCCCCCAGGGCTATAAACAGTAAAGCCTTTATGACCTCTAGGCCCAAAGAGCCAAGGAGCAGCGGTGGTTTTGAAGCCCACAAGAGTCCTACTTGAGAATGCTGCCTTATGAGGAGCAAAGAGCTTCAGTCAAGACAGACAGCCCAGGTGGCCTCACAGAGAAGACACTAGGGGAGAAACTGTCCTGACCTCACATCCTCCTGTCTCATCACCTGCTGGGACCCCTACTGGCTGAACCGAACTAGAAGCCAAAGCCTTGGGAGTCTGCTGACCTAAGCCATACAGGTCAGCCCTCTGGGGGACAGCAAGCTGGAGAAGGGTGGAGAACATTTAGAAAGGCAAACTGGGGGGTGCCTGGGTGGCTCAGTCGGTTACGCGTCCGACTTCAGCTCAGGTCATGATGTCATGGTTCATGAGTTCGAGCCCCAGGTCAGGCTCTGTGCTGAAGCTCAGAGCCTGGAGCCTGCTTCAGATTCTGTGTCTCCCTCTCTCTCTTCCCACCCCCCTCCCCTGCCCACCCCCATTCATGTTCTGTCTCTCTGTGTCAAAAATAAATAAACATTAAAAAAAAAATTTTTTTTTTTAAAAAGGCAAACTGGGGACAAGTCCTGTGTGGAAAATAGAATTTGGGCATGTAGACATTATGGAGTGATAGGGTAGATTTGGGAACAGGAAATAGTTTCATCTAATTTCCCTGGAAGTGTTAAGAGAGAAGCTGGATCTGACCATGAAGTACCTTAAATAACTTACAGCATTCTTCCTTTTCAATAAAAAAACCCAGCCCATTTAATTATTTTCATGGTCCATTTCACTTCTCTAAATTGCTAGTTTTTCAAAGTAATGCGTTGTACAATGTATCTGGCAGGCTAAGCTGCTTCTGATTATTTACTTCCATCACAACCATTTTTTAGTTTCATCCCTTAAATCTTTCCTTAGATAATGAATTTAATGTCAGAAAACCTGAACTTTCTTCGGTGAGGAGATAGCTGTGACTAGGGTAGCACGTGGTGGTACCTGTGATCATCATTGCAAGATGTTCAGTGCTTCCTACCACGGGCAACTGTTTATTTCCTCTGGGGCTCTCGACTTGGATCTCCCTCTACTTTCACTTCTTTATCTTCCCATGCCTATGTGATTTTCCCACACCTACAGTACCAATCCTCCAGCAAACTCCGGGCATTTCTGTCGAGGATCTATGCAGTAGTGGTCCTTAGCATGAAGCCACCTAAGAAGTTCAAAATCCAGCTCTGCCATGACCTTACAGCAAGTCACTGAACATTTTGTCTCTATGGGGGTGACGACAGCACCTACTTCATAGGGCTGTAGGGAGGACTAAAGGAGCTGGGACAGGTGAAGAGCTTAAAACAATGCCTGGCACATAGGAAGTGCTAAACAAGTGTTTATTATTATTTATGTTATCTCTCTCACTGGCAGCCTCTAGATGGGAGATGGCCTGAGGATGATCTTGGCTGTTTAGATGAGTTCAAGGTCTTATTATTCTCCTCTCAATCCTTCACACTGCTCTAGGGATACTGTAAAAAACATACACAGGTAGTAACACATTCATCTTTGTTCAAACACCTTCAGTGGTCCTCATAATCTATGTAATCAAGTTCAAAGTCCTAGGCATTTGAGGTCCCATGCAATCTGCTCCCAACTACATTTTGCATTCTTATTAAACACATACATCTGTCCGAATGTCCCAAACATCTGTCACATTCCAAGTCAGAATGGGGAGGGACAGGGTGAGAGGGCTCTGCTCTCTACACTTGAACCTCACCTAGCACTGCACCACCTCCCTCTTCCAACTAGACTGTGCCCTCTACACAGACCACTAAGGTCACACAAGAGTACTTACCATTTTCCACAGGTCATACTTCTCCCAAAGCCACTTAAAATTGCTCAGACTCAAAGCCACCTCTTAGATAGACTCTTCCCTGATTCTCTGTCTTGTTAACAAAGTCTCTTTCCTCTCAGAGCTGTGACTTTCTTTTCACTTCTTACTTCAGTTCAGCTTGTACGACAGTTAGTTTTCATGCCTGACCCTGTCAATAGCTACAGACTCTTGAGATGACAGGAAAGGGAAAGCAAATAAACTTCCATGAGCATGGACTCCATACTGGGCACTACACTGGGCACCTTACATATGCCAAACCTTGTAATCCTGGAAAAAACCTGCAGTAAGTAGGTATTATTATTGCATTTTAGACATGAGAAAATAGATGCTCCAAAAGGGCAGGCAACTGGCCCAAAGTTGCCCAACCAGGTAGTGGTGGAGTTGCCTTCAAGTTCAAGTTCTTCCTGCCTACCCAAACCATCCCTGAACATGGAAATCACCTAGTTAGGCTTATCTTTGTGTCTCTCACCCCCCACACAGTTCTGTACTCACAGAAGTCTCTCAGAAGAGGTTGTAGATTGAATTATAACCAACTTTCAGAGTGAAATAAAAATATCTGTAATCATTAAATAATCTTTATAACATCTTGGTGGAACAAAAAGGAACAGCCTTTCAGTATCTCAAGAAGCCCTGCTTCCTGAGATGAAGGTAAGTCATCCAAAATAAATCTCACAGTCTTAAAAGTTTTTTCCTTCCTTATGGCATCAGTAAGAATCTTAAGAATTGACAACTGGGCCCAGTTTCCTGACTTTGGGAACAATGTTGTGATATTTTCTTCTATCTTTGCTTCCCTAGTTTCTAATATTTTTCTTCCTACATGGTGCTTTCATTTTCTTTTCAAACATTTCTTGGTGGCAAAAGGCACAGTTTTGAAATCAATTGGATAGCATTATCTCAGTTGCAAAACCCAAGCTAATTTTCTATGGACAAAGAGACCCCTCTCTAGGACCTCCAGAAATCCAAATTCTATACAAAGGTAACAGATACTTTCCTGTTGTGCTCACTGTGAGGTTTATATTACATTAAATTTCTTCAGCAGTTAAAAAATCACCTGGGATCACCAATGTTACTTAGCCTAAGCTTTCTCAATAAATCAGATGTTAATTGGGTACAGTGTGTTAAGTTCTGGTGCTTAAACATTGTCTATAATTCGATTTCGTACTTCATTTTTACCACAGGCAGACAGGCTGAACTGGCTAGAAAATATCAAGTATCAGAAAATGCTCTTAACTAAGAGGTAAAAGGCATTGTCTCTCAAGGGCATAAGGCTGGCTCTGTCTACCAAAATGTTTGGTTTTGATATAATATTCTCATTAATACTGAGTGCTTGATTAGGGACAGAACCCGAGTTCATGAAAAATCAGGAGACATAACAAAGATTTTGAGTTTTCGTTCAATTCCCTATAAACTGCTCTTGAAAACTAATATTTTAGTTCAATTTAGATTCAATATTTTAGCAAAAGGTCAAGATTGGCTCTGTTATATTAAATATGGAATATAATATTAGTATGTTTTCTTCAGACAATCTTTCTTATTAGCTGATTCCTAACCTGAGGTTTTAGATTTTGAGATTGCTTCCTAAACTTTTCTATTGCACCTTCCAAAATTAAGCTTACTTTAAGAGTCAAAATTATTCTGGTACCTACTAGACTTTCACATCAAATCTGTAATAAAGTTGAAGAGTAATTGTTTATGTTCTCTGTATATTTTACAGTACATCGCAACTCCTTTTATTCATACAAAAACCATTATGCCTATTTTATAGTTCTGGGAGCATTTTTTTTTTACTTTAAATCATTGTACAGGTTTATAGCTGTAGCTTTGCCTTTGTGATATACTGCTGGATAGGCATCCTATAAACATTTATTGAGCACTTATTTCTTCTAGGCACTATATTTGATGCTAGGAAAATACAAATGAAAAGAGTTAGATACAACCTTTGCATTTGAGAAGCTCATATTCTAATGAGGGCAACAGACAGGCAAATAAAGTTTTATTTTTAAAATTTATATGAACCCAACCATTTATAAACTTAGTCATTAATTAAATCGTTATTTCAATAAAAAGAATATGATCTGTTTTTTAAAGAATTTCCCATGAGATACTGTTTCTAACTGTGTATTGACTCTAAACGGGACCAAACAGGAGACCCTAGGTTTTTCCAATGCAAAGTCTCACAGTATATCCATTTCCCTCCCATGTCTATTGGCAATCATATTAACTGAAAAGAGTGGTCCTCACCCCTGTGGGGGCAACAAAACCACCTGTCCTTTTTTGAGAAGGAATGCTTGTCAGGGCATCTCCCCAAGATTCTGATTCAATGCAATGTGACCACAAGTTCAATTACATCCTTTCTCATTGTAGCCAGCAAGGTTCTCAGTTGAAAACAAAAGAAACCAACTCTGGCTAACTTAAACAGAAAAGGGATTTACTGGAAGGATTTGGGGTAGCTCACAAAATTGACAGCATGGTTGGAAAATACAATTTTGTGGAAAGAACATGAAATTACTGTATCATGAATAGATACTATATCTAAGCAGAAAAGCAAAAATATTTGCAAACAGGGAATTTGAGAGATTGATGAGAGAAATGAGAAGCCCAACTTAAGATGGTGAGATTCCTCAGGGGTTAGTAACAGCAGTTAGCCATTTCCACTCCTGGGTTGGAGACACAAGAAGAGGAGGAAGTGTTATCAGATCCTGGGGACCTGGCAGAAGTTGAAACCACGGCAGGCTGCTCTGCTGACAATTAGAACCAGAGAGGAGATGGTTCACTGCTGGGGACTCTGCTGAAGTCTGAGAGGGAGGAGGAGAAATGCCCTGGCTGTTTGCTACCCTGCAATCTCCTTCTAGTGCCCTCCCCCTTGCCCCTCAGTGGTCAAACCCAACAGGAATCCAGCTGGCCTAGGCAGCTAGGAAGGCTAACAGCCCAGAGATACTGAATAGAGCCTGGGAAGGGCAAGGAGTGGATCTGAGGGTAAGTAAGCGCAGAACTGGCCCATGTTAGTTCTGATCTAGGCTTTTTGCTATTAATTTACTGGGGGAACTTGGATAAGCCATTTCCCTTATCAGGCCTTATTTCCATCATCTGTAAAATGGGAATGTTGGACTAGAGTTTCTGATGTCGTTATGATTACTAGCTAGTCCTTGAGTGGACTTACCATTTTACCTTGCAAGTATTTCTATATTAGGAGAAGATGATTGGCATTCATAGTTATATGGATAGAAAAGTTTTAGATCTTGTCATGCAACTTCACACTATGAAATCCATGCAGTGATTTTGCTTCACTTTTGTATGGCTATGATATATAATAAGTTCCATTTATGTGTAGTTTTTAGGATTCAGTCAAACATTCCAGGAAGATATGCTGCCTGCACCTGGTTTTCCACCTTAAGTGGATTTTATTTTTCACAGGAAAAATGCCAGTGTAACAGGGAGTTTTTAATGTGTATTATGGAACGTGGTTGTGGAAGGTCCTTTTAAATAAAAAAAGGTTCATGCTTTCTAACTCATGGTGAGCCAGTTAAACTGCTTATTTCTCCTTCAGTCGAACTCTGTGAATCTCACAAGATGGCAAAGGCTCTATAGGCACTTATGGACAATGTCAAAAGACACTAATCTTCAAAAGAACTTTGCCTTTGCCTTTGCTGGTTGATTTATAAATTAGCTCAATGGGTCTTGCTTCTACCTGGGATGCAGAAAGCTAGAAAGAGGTTGCCCACCCCAACAATGAAGAAAAGCCAGCTAAACAATAAAATCACAACTTTTCTCGAACCAATCAGAAAGGAGATGTTGCAGAGCAAACAAGTAGCCTGAAATCTAAAGATGGACAATCCACCCGCCCTCAGGGGAGATGGGAAAGGTACAGACCGTTATACCTGTGGCAGACAGAACTTCCCGCCAGGCAGAAGAAACAGCAAGAAAGAATGGAACAGAAAAAATGTTTGAAGAGATAATGGCTGAGATTTTCCAAAAATAATGAAAGATCTAGGAACCTTGGAACCTCATGCAGGATGGAAACCAAAACTAAACAAAAGCAAAACAAAATCCTTAAAACAACAAGACCAAAGACAAAAACAAAACCCACATCTAGACATATCTTATTCAAATTGCTAAAAATCAAATATAAACACAAAATCTTAAAGGCAGCCCAAGAAAAAAGACATAGTTATGTACAGAGGAACAAAGATAAGATTTATGGCAGGGTTCTCTTAAGAAAAATGTAAGCCAAAAGACAATGAAATGACATCTTTAAACTCCTGAAAAAATTATGCAGAACTGTCAGCCCAGAATTCTAAACTGTAGAGAAAATACATTTCAAAAATGAAGGCAAAATACTTTCTTTCAAATAGACGAAACAGAATTTCCAATAGAGCTGTGCTATGAGAAATATTAAAAGTAGTTTTTCAACCAGGAAAATAGGATACCAGACATAAACTTAGACCTACATAAAACTGTTCAGAGATAGTGATGCTCCTGGGATGCTCCTGTGAACAATAAACACAATTCCCCTCCCAAGGGATGTGCCTTCCACCCACATTATGGCAGCCCTACCACCTACAATATGGCAGAACAGGTAACCTGAAAGCTCTTCCACCAGAAAATACCTAGAAAGACTAGATAAAATATAACCTATATAAATGTGCAGCTGAGCATGCATTAAAAAAAGGCAAATCTACAGGATTTAAAAGCAAAGAGGAAGCTAAGAACCAGGGCAGTTAGTCACTGAGCTAATGCTAGGTCTGACCTGGATTCTCAATAACCTTAAAGCCCTGGTCATTTTAGTTTGTTTGTTTTATTTAAATTCAAGTTAGTTAACATATAGTGTAGTATTGGTTTCAGGAAATTTAGTGATTCATCACTTACATATAACATCCAATGCTTAACCCCAATAAATGCCCTCCTTAATGCCCATCACCCATTTTAGCCCATCCCACAGCCACCCCCCTCCAGCAACCCGCAGTTTGTTCTCTATATTTAAGAGTCTCTTATGGGTTTGTCTCCCTGTCTGTTTTTATCTTATTTTTCCTTCCCTTACCCTATTTTCATTTGTTTCATTTCTTAAATTCCACATATGAGTGAAATCAAATATTTACCTTTTTCTGACTGATTTATTTCACTTAGCATAATACACTCCAGTTCCATCCATGTTGTTGCAAATGGCAAGATTTCATTCTCTCTGAATGCCCAGCAATATTCCATTGTGTGTGTGTACACACACACACACAAACACACACACCACATTTTCTTTATCCATTCATCAGTCGATGGACATTTGGGCTCTCTCCATAATTTGGGTATTGTTGATAGCACTGCTATAAACATTGAGGTGCATGTGCTCCTTCGAATCATTTTTGTATCCTTTGGATAAATAGCTAGTATTTCAATTACTGGGTTGTAGGGTAGTTCTGTTTTTTATTTTTTCAGGTAACTTCATACTGTTCTCCAGAGATGTTGCACCAGTTTGCATTCCCACCAACAGTGCAAAAGAGTTCCCCTTTCTCCGCATCCTCACCAATATTTGTTGTTGCCTGAGTTGTTAATTTTAGCCATTCTGAAGGGTGTGAGGTAGTATCTCATTGTGGTTTCAATTTGCATTTGCCTGATAATGAGTGATAGTAAGCATCTTTCCGTGTGTCTGTCGGCCACCTGGGTATCTTCTTTGGAAGACTGTCTATTCATGTCTTCTGCCCATTTAGTCACTGGATTATTTGGTTTTTGGGTATTGATTTTGATAAGTTCTTTATAGATTTTGACTACTAACTCTTTATCCAATATGTCTATTACAAATATCTTCTTCCATTTCATTGGTTGCCTTTTAGTTTTGCTGATTGTTTCCTTCACTGTGCAGAAGTTTTTTATCTTGATGAGGTCCCAATGTTCATTTTTGCTTTTGTTTCCCTTGCCTCCATAGGTATGTCTAGTAAGAAGGTGCTATGACCAAGGTCAAAGAGGTTGTTGCCCATTTTTTTCTTCTAGGATTTTGATGGTTCCCATCTTACATTTAGGTCTTCCATCCATTTTGAATTTATTTTTGTGTATGGTGTAAGTAAGTGTTCCAGGTTCATTCTTCTTCATGTTGCTGTCCAGTTTTCCCAACACCATTTGATGAAGAAACTGTCTTTTTTCCATTGGATATCCTTTCCTGCTTTGTCAAAGATTAGTTGGCCATACATTTGTGTGTCCATTTCTGAGTTCTCTATTCTGTTCTATTAACCTATGTGTCTGTTTTTGTGCCAGTACCATACTGTCTTGATGATTACAGCTTTGTAATACAGCTTGAAGTCCAGAATTGTGATGCCTCCAGCTTTGTTTCTCTTTTTCAGGAGTTCTTTGGCTATTCGGGGTCTTTACTGGTTCCATACAAATTTTAGAATTGTTAGTTCTAACTCTGTGAAGAATGCTGGTGTTATTTTGATAGGGATTTCACTGAATGTGCAGATTGCTTTGCATAGTATGGACATTTTAACAATATTTGTTCTTCCAATCCATGGATATTGAATGGTTTTCCATTTCTGTCTTCTTCAATTTCTTTCATAAGCTTTCTATAGTTTTCAGGATATAGATCTTTTACCTCTTTGGTTAGGCTTATTCCTAGGTATTTTATGGTTTGGGGTGTACTTGTAAACAGGATTGATTCCTTGATTTCTCTTTCTGTTGCTTCATTATTGGTGTATAGAAATGCAGCCAATTTCTGTACATTAATTTTATATTCTGCGACTTTGCTGCATTCACCTATCAGTTATAGCATTTTTTTCGTGGAGTCTTTCAGGTTTTCCATGTAGAGCCCATACTGTCTGTGAAGAGTGAAATTTTGACTTTTTCCTTGCCAATGTGGATGCCTTTTATTTCTTTTTGTTGTCTGACTCCTGAGGCTAGGACTTCCGGTACTATCTTGAACAACAATGGTGAGAGTAGACATCTCGCTTGCATCCCTGATGTTAGGAGGAAAGTTCTCAGTTTTTCCCCACTGAGGATGATATTAGCTGTGAGCCTTTCATATATGGCCTTTATCTTCCTTTTTGAGGGTACCTACTTTCTTTCAAAAAATGATGCTATATATTGTCAAATGCTTTTTCTGCATCTATTGACAGGATCATGTGGTTCTTACCCTTTCTTTCATTAATATGGTATATCTTTTACTGATTGATTTGCAAGTATTGAACCAGCCCTGTAGCCCAGGAATAAATCCCACTTGATCATGGTGAATAATTCTTTTAATGTACTGTTGAATTTGATTTGCTAGTATCTTGCTGAGAATTTTTGCAACCAGTTTCATCAAGGATATTGGCCTGTAATTCTCCTTTTTAGGGGGGATCTTTATCTGGTTTTGGAATCAAAGTAATTCTGGCTTCATAGAATGAAGCTTTCCTTCCATTTCTATTTTTTGGAACAGTCTGAGAAGAAGAGGTATTAACTCTGTTTTAAATGTCTGGTAGAATTCCCCTGGGAAGCTATCTGGCTCAGGACTCTTGTTTTTTTGGGAGATTTTTGATAACTAATTCAATCTCTGCTGGTTAGGGGTCTGCTCAAATTTCTATTTCTTCTTTTTCACTTTTGGTAGTGTGAGTCAGAATTTGTTAATTTCTTCCAGATTTCCCAGTTTGTTGGCATATAATTTTTCCTGTTTCTCTTAGAATTGTTTGTATTTCTCTGGTGTTGGTTGTGATCTCTCCTCTTTCATTCATGATTTCCTCTATTTGGATCCTTTCTCTTTTCTTTTTGATAAGTCTGGCTAGGAGTTTATCAATTTTGTTTATTCTTTCAAAGAACCAGCTCTTAGTTTCATTGATCTGTTCTACTGGGGGTTTTGTTGTTGTTGTTCCTATATCATTTATTTATGCTCCAATCTTTATTATTTCCTTTCTTCTGGTGGCTTTAGGCTTTACTTGCTGTTCCATTTCTAGCTCCTTTAGGTGTAAGGTTAGATTGCTTCTTGACATAGGCCTGAATTACAATATACTTCCCCCTTAGGACTGCCTTTGCTGCATCTCAAAGGGTTTGGACTGTCATGTTTTCATTTTCATTCCCTTCCATTATTTTTTTAATTCTTCTTTAATTTCCTGGTTAACTTATTCATTCTTTAGTACGATGTTCTTTAACCTTCACATATTTGAGGGCTTTCCAATTTTTTTCTTGTGATTGATTTCAAGTTTCATAGCCTTGTGATCTGAAAACATGCATGGTATGATCTCAATCTTTTTGTACCTGTTGAGGGCTGATTTGTGACCCAGTATGTGATCTATTCTGGAGAATGTTCCATGTGCACTCGAGAAGAATGTGTAGTCTGCTGCTTTAGGATGAAACGTTCTGAAAATATCTGTTAAGTCCATCTGGTCTAGTGTGTCATTCAAAGCCATTGTTTCCTTGTTGATTTTCTGCTTAGATGATCTGTCCATTACTGTAAGTGGGATATTAAATTGATACCATTGAAAATGGTATCATTATCAATGAATTTCTTTGTTTGTTATTAATGTATATACTTGGGTGTTTTCAAGTTGGGGGCACAAATATTTACAATTATTAGATCTTCTTGATGGATAGATCCCTTAATTATGATAAAATGCCCTTCTTCATCTCTTGCTACAGTCTTTGGTTTAAAATCCAGTTTGTCTGACATAAGTAAGGCTACTCCAGCTTTCTTTTGACATCCATTAGCATCATAGATGTTTCTCCCTCCCCTCACTTTCAATCTGCAGGTGTCTTTAGATCTAAAATGAGTCTCTTGTAGGCAACATATAGATGAATCTTGTTTTCTTTTTTCTTTCTTTCTTTCTTTTTTTTTTTTTTTGTTCATTCTGGTACTCCATGTCTTTTGACTGGATCATTTACTCCATTTACATTCACAGTGATTATTGAAAGATATGAATTTAGTGCCATTGTGTTACATGTATACTTGGTGTTTCTGTGATGTTCTCTGATCCTTTGTAGTCTTTGCTCTTCTTTTTTTTCCTCCACTCAGAGAATCCCCCTTAAAATTCCTTGCAAGGTTGATTTAGTAGTCATGAAGTCCTTTAGTTTTTGTTTGTCTGGGGAATTTTTTTTTTAATTTTTTTTAACGTTTATTTATTTTTGAGACAGAGAGAGACAGAGCATGAACAGGGGAGGGGCAGAGAGAGAGGGAGACACAGAATCTGAAACAGGCTCCAGGCTCTGAGCTGTCAGCACAGAGCCCGACGCAGGGCTCAAACTCACAGACCGCGAGATCATGACCTGAGCCAAAGTTGGACGCTTAACCGACCAAGTCACCCAGGCGCCCCTGTCTGGGGAACTTTTTATCTCTCCTTCTATTTTGAATGATAGCCTTGCTGGATAAAGAATTCTTGGCTGCATATTTTTCCCATTCAGCACATTGAATATCTCCTGCCACTCCCTTCTGGCCGGCCAAGTTTCTGTGGACAGGTCTGCTGCTAACCTTATGTAGGTTAAGGACCTTTTGACCATAGCTGCTTTCAGAATTCTCTCTATCTTTGTATTTTGAAAGTTTCACTATGATATGTCATGGTGTTACCTATTTTTGTTGATTTCCAGAAGAGTTTTTTATGCTTCTTGAATTTGAATGCCTATTTCCTTCCCCAGATTAGTGAAGTTCGCAGCTATAATTTTTTCAAATAAACCTTCTGTCCCCTTTTCCCACTCTTCTTCTGGGACTCCTATGGTACAGATATTGTCTTGTTTTATGGAATCACTAAGTTCTCTAAGTCTTCCTTCATGATATAATACTTTCCTTTCCCTCTTACTTTCAGCTTTATTTTTTCCCATAATTTTATCTTTTATATCACCTATTCTCTCCTCTGCTTCTTCAATTCATTGTGACTATATTCATTCAGTTTTGCATCTCAGTTATAGCATTTTTAAAATTTCAGTCTGACTAGTTTTTCCAGCTTTGATCTCTGCAGTAAGGGTTTCTCCAGTGTCTTCTATGCTTTTTTCAAGTCCAGATAGTAGTCTTATGACTCTTGTTCTAAATTCTTGTTCAGATATGTTGCTTATATCTGTTTTGAGCAAGTCCCTGGCTGTGATTTCTTCTTGACCTTTCTTTTGGGGAGAATTCCTCCATCTTATCATTTTGGCTAAGGTTCTGTCTTTTGTGTGTTTCAATAGCATGTTATGTTTCCTGCAACTTAGAGTAATGCTATATTAAAAAGGGGTCATGCTCTGTCCAGGGCCTGGAACTTCCAGAAGTGTTTCTGGTGTATGCTGCGTGCACTATTTTGGCTGCTCTATCCCACTGGTCAGTCTTCTGCAGAGCTCTTCCCTGCTTGCAGTGGAGAGTGTTTGGATCTTTAGGTGTTCTTTGATTTGTTTGCTAAAATAAGCCTGGCAAAAAGAGGGGAAAGCCAGATCCAAAAAAAAAAAAAAAAAAAAAAAAAAAAGAGAGAGAGAGAGAGAGAAAAGGAAAGGGAACAACAACACCAGAGAATCAAAAAACTGTAAGTCTGATTTCAAAGAAGAAGAAAGAAAGAAAAAGAAAAAAAGAAGACTGAGTCATAAAAAGAGAAAAGGAAAGGAAAAACAAACAAAAAAAATAAGAAGAAGCTATGAGCCTGATTCCAAAAGAAAAAAAGAAAGAAAAAGAAGTGGAGGAAAAAGGTAAGTCTGGTTCTATTTCCACCAGAACTGCAGGGGTTGTTTTGAAGCACTTGATTTTCAGTACACTTGGTGCATGCGGGGTGCTGGCTGTGCTGATCTTTTGGAGGAAATGCCCGTTGTAGGCTCAGAGTCAACCTTGCTCCAGTAAATAAGCAGTTGCCAGGCACAGAGGGGCAGGTTTGATGTAAGGGGGTCCCACCTCCACTGGAGGTCGCTGTGCTGCTCCCTCAAGTCCCACTGTGTTAGTGTTGAGGGAAAAATGGCACCACCCCAATCTCTCATTCCCAGACAGGGGATCTCACACCCCCCCGCTGTTCAAGCATTCCCTCCTAGAATAGTGAGCCCTGTGCCACAGCTTTCCTGCATTTTTTCTTTGGTGCACACCTGGGATTCAAAACCCAAAGTCTTAAAGGACCTGGCACTGCACGAACTGCCTCTCGAGTAGAGGCTCTTCACGCTGTGTCTTAAGTCCTCTGTTGCTGAAAAACAGCCCCACGCCTGCATGGTGCAAGGACTCTATGATGCAGCACTGCTAAAAGCAGCAAAAAGGTCATACCCCCTGTCTCCTGCCAATGAAAGGCCTTTTACTGGCACCTACATGGTCTTTTGTTCTTGGACAGGCAATATACCCTTTTCCAAAAGTACTCCACGAAGGAGAATGTTCTTTCCCAGTGTACCCCGGAGATCCCCACACCATGCTATGCACTCTCAAGCCAGCTCCCTCCCTCTCCCCAGGAGTGCACACCACAGCTCTGCTCCAAAGTCGCATACTTCCAAAACTTGAGTTTGAGCTCCAAATGCTGTTTGAAAAAAACAAAACAAAACAAAAAACCTGTGACACGCAGTACTTCTCTCTCCGCAGTACGTGATCCGGAGAGGTTTTCCTCTTGTATGAACTTGATGCCGCACTCTCTCAACACCTCTCTTTCTCACTTTTGTCTCTTTGTGGATAGGTTCCCTCCCTCTTTGCAGCACTGCCGTTTTTCTCTTCTCCAATTCATTTCCACACACCCCGCACCTGTCACACTGTCTCCCTGCAACCACAGAGAGCCTTCTGCCAGTCCACAGATTGATTTCCTGAATATTCCAAATGATGTGACCTCAATAGAGCTGTGTTTGAGGGACAAGGACAGCCCACCGTCTGCCTACTTCTCTTCCATCTTAACTCCTCCCGAAGCCTAGGTTTTAATAGCCCTGCTAGAGCAGGAGACAAAACCTTGAGACTGTTAAGTCAGGGGACGGGTAAGAAAATCCCCACATACACTGGGGAAACTTAAATGACTAAAACATTCTCCCATTAGCACAAGGAAAAATGTCTGTCTTGATTTAAGTGAAGGAAACAAAGTTTCTCTAGAGAATTCATAACTCTGGACATGTGTCTTATGCAGGTTTGAGGTTTGACTATACATTATCAGTCCAGGAACCTCTAAGCCAACAAATTACCAGAAGAGAAATCTACACAGTCTAACCTTTAGGAACTAAGCAGAAGCAAATGCTAATCCTTTCTGGAGAGACATGCCCTTAACTTGCAAAGGATTCCATAGATAATACCTTTCTGAAAATGAGTTCACAATCCAGACCAATACACACATTATTTCTTACAAATTCATAGAAAAGAACTTGACCCTCTGCTTCCTGTCTTCCCAAGCTGGTCATTCTTGTTATGGCCCCACTGATTTAACACCATGCATATGCCCCATGACAATCGTTCTTACCCGTCTAGTAAGGGAGCTCCTCAAGAGCAAGGGCTGTGTCATCGTTTTGGTGTCTACCACACTATAGCTACTCCATAAATAACCAGAATAAATTCCTCTCCTTCCCTTAATATCTATGTGCTCTTGAGCAAAGCTGTACAACCTGTATAGTTGTACAACTATGCCTCAGTCTTCTCATCCTCAAGGTCAATGCAGGTGGAGTTCTATTTAACTTTCATCTCTGTGAACTCTTCTGCCTCCCTCTTCTATTTTAAAGGACACACGGGCCCACCCAGATAATCCAAGATAATTTCCCCCATTTTGAGGTCAGCTGATTAGCAGCCTTAATTATATCTGCAGTCCAAATCCCCCTTTGTCATGTAACATTGTATTGTATACACTGGCAATAGTTCATCTGAAGAAAAACAACAACAACAACAACAACAACAACAAAACCCACTAGTTAGATAGCACTTTTTTTTTTTAATTTTTTTTTTTTAATGTTTATTTATTTTTGAGACAGAGAGAGACAGAGCATGAATGGGGGAGGGGCAGAGAGAGAGGGAGACACAGAATCGGAAGCAGGCTCCAGGCTCTGAGCCATCAGCCCAGAGCCCGACACGGGGCTCGAACTCACGAACCGTGAGATCGTGACCTGAGCTGAAGTCAGACGCTCAACCGACTGAGCCACCCAGGCGCCCCTAGATAGCACTTTCTATGTACCAACAGTCTGTTTGTTTATTTATTAAAAAAAAATTTTTTTAATCTTTATTTATTTTTGAGAGAGAGACAGAGTGTGAGCAGGGAAGGAGCAGAGAGAGAGGGAGACACAGAATTCAAAGCAGGCTCCCGGCCCTGAGCTGTCAGCACAGAGCCCGACACGGGGCTTGAACTCACGAACCATGAGATCATGACCTGAGCCAAAGTCAGACGCTCAACTGACTGAGCCACCCAGGCGCCCCTATTTATTTATTTTTAAAGTAAACTCTGTACACAATGTGGGGCTTGAACTCATGACCCTGAGATCAAGAGTCACTTGCTCTATGGACTGAGCCAGCCAGGCACCCTCTGTGTGTGAACAGGTTATATTTATCGATTCATTTATTCCTCACAACAACCCTATGAAGCAGCTACTACACTTTTTCCCTTTTTTTTTTTCAGCCAAGGAATGTGGCACATGAAGCAAGGAATGTGGGTGGCCCCCAGAATCTGGAAAGGGCAAAGAAATAGATTCTCCTTAAAGCCTCCAGAAAAGAACACAGGCCCACCCACACTTGAATTTTGACCCAGTGAGGTTTCTGGTCTACTGAAAATACCAGATAATAAATTTGATGCTTTAATCCAGTAAATTTGTGATAACTTGCTACATTAGCAACAGAAAACTGATATACAGCCAGTTAAAAAAATTCCCTGTCAAAACGCAAATATTTATTAATAGATTTCTCTGTGCTAAATAGAAAGACTTTTATCAACATTTCAGAAAAACATCTTTACCTAAACCCGAGGTCACTCAAAGGTAACCTTGAATTTCAGTTTCCTCTCTGGCTGAAGAGGAAGTTTGGCCCACCTCAGTACGGTCTCTCTGCCTTCCAGCCAGAGACTGTAACAAGCAATTCTACCCTGAATGCTATTCCAGCAAATTACTTGCGATGACTCGATTTAGCTATAATCAATCAAAACCAAGAACTGAAGGAATGCATACCTATGAGTTTTGATGCGAAACACAGCATCTTTGTTGCCAATGTTTCGTACCAGCAGAATCTTCTGAGTGCTGTATTTGACAGGGCAAGTGGAAAAATTCAGCTTGTCAGGAAAATCTAGGATGGCTCGTGCACCTCTTGCTTTGATGGGTACAATAAACTTTTCTCTTTCAGTTATGCAGGTCAACATATGGGCATAATCCTAAGACAGAAGGGTACAATCATTATTTGTGGAAATGCCAACATGATCAAGATAACTGTGCAAGAAATATGGCCATATGCCAGCTATCTTGCAAAACAACTTAATATACTCTGTGAAAGCTTCTCAAGACAATTATAGATGTACTTTCAATGAGATACTCTTTTCTGAGAGAAAGGGAACAGTTCAAGTGTCAACATTTACAAGTCAGGAGAAGTTTATGCTTCATGTGTTTAGGAGGTGAGATGGAAACCAGTCAAGGGTCAAGTTTTCTTTCTTTCTTTCTTTCTTTCTTTCTTTCTTTCTTTCTTCCTTTCTTGAGAAAGATTGAGGGTGCAAGTGAGCAAGTGGCAGAGAGAGAATGAGAGAGAGAGAGAGTCCCAGGAGGGACAGAGGGGGGAGAGAGAGAGAGAGGAAGAGAGAGACAGGGAGGGAGGGAGAGGGGGGGAAAGGGGGGGAGGGAGAGAACCGGGCTCACCTGAAGTGGGGCTCATGTTTAACCAAAGGGGCTCATGTTCACCCCAAGAGGGCCTCGTGATCACCCCAAGCAGGGCTCAAGCTCACCTCATGTGGAACTTGAATTTACAAACCATGAGATAATGACCTGGGCCAAAGTCAGATGCTTAACAAGGACGAGCCACCCAGGCCCCGAAGCACATTTTTCTTTAGATCAGAGGAAGTTCACACCAGTTCCTCACATCCTCCTTCTAGACCTATTTATCCTTCAAGCCATTATATTAATGGCTCCAATTTATGGTGTCTCTAAGCCCATAATCTGCAACATGACTTTGCAGCCTCTCCATCATGAGTGCAGCCAGTCTATTTCTCCATCCCATGCTTTGACCAATGGAATGTGGCAGAAATGATGCTGTGCTAGTTCCAAGTTGAGACCTCAAGAAGCCTTGGGTATTTCCAGTCTTGCTCTTGGAACCCTGTCACTGCCATGTGAATAAACACCATCCAGCTTATTGCAGGATGAGAGCCCGGATGTCCCAGACATGTAAGCCATGCCAGACCAGCCTATAGCCCCAGATATGTGAGAGAGCCCAACCCAGATGAGCAGAATTGCCTACCCAAAACATGAGTGGGCCCAGTCAAGACCAGCTGAACCAGAGTCTCGTGAGCAATAATATTTATTATTTGAAACCAATGGGTTCGGGCGTGGTCTGTTACTATATACAATAACTAACTGATACATAGCCCAATTTAAACCTCATCTGTTCGAGCCCCATGTCGGGCTCTGTGCTGACAGCTCGGAGCCTGGAGCCTGTTTCGGATTCTGTGTCTCCCTCTCTCTCTGCCCCTCCCCTGCTCATGCTCTGTCTCTCTGTGTCTCAAAAATAAATTAAAACATTAAAAAAATTTTTTTAAATAAAATAAACCTCATCTGTCATGCAAGGCCATCACTGACAATTCTAAATAAAAATGCTGAGGTCCAAGGCATATATCTTCCCCAGTCTTGGATTTAAATGCAACAGAAATGCTGAATTAAATTGCCCCTTCACGACATTTCATAAGATAGGAAAATAGAACTCTCATCCTCAATGTACCAAAGAAAAAGTAAAAATGGAATGTTCACCAACAAACAAAACTAAATATAAAAGGAAAGTATTAACAGTCCCAAGAATAGACCAGAAGCTCAAAAGTTGCTATGAGAGGAATTTGTTATCTAAACCAGGCTTTTTTTTTTTCATTTTAAGTTTTCCCATCATTTAGCAGCAAGGCAACATTGGTAAATGTCAAGTCCACATCGAAGTTAAATTTCCTTTCAGTAATCATGTAGTAAATGGTAATAGAAGGTGGAGGTTTTAGAAAAACTCGCTTTGGGCTTTCAGTATAGAGTGGGAATGGGGATGTCTGACATATAGATTGACGTATAAACCTGGGGGTGCACTCCATCTCACGTAACCCACAGGACGAGTATAAAGCAGTGGTCTCCCCGATTAGTTTATCTATTCAACCATGTTTATTAAGTGTTCAGGGACCAGGTACGGAGCTTGGTTTGCAAATGAAGCAGGAAACACAGACACGGATCACTTCAAGCTTACATAACAATGGAGATGGTGGAAAGTTAATAAAGCATATCTAATATACAATGTAATACATATAAAAAGAAATATAAAGATAAAAGAGCCAGGAATGCTCGTGTGACAGAGCCCTGTGCACCTGCAGTCTCTCTGTCTCCCTGAACTCCAGACTCTCACCCAGCTGCTCAGTCAGCATCTCACTGGATGTACGTCACAAACTTAAGCAGATTAATGCCACTGGCACAAACGCCCCATCGAGGAGGATTGGGGCCGAAATCCAGCCCACTCTGCTGGCTCCAACTACATCCGCCCAGAGGGGAAGCCTTTTTCTCATACCCACAAAGCCTCCACGATGCCATCTGAGGTCCTGCTCATGGCCTGTTTCCTCACTGCCTCCCTGTCTCAGTACTGGTATCTCCATTGTTCCAGGGGCCTGGATTGGAAACCCTGGAATGAGGCATTCTTGATTATTCTATTTCTCAATTTCTCAGTAAATTCTGTAGAACTGACCTTTCAAACACATCCAGACCATGATCACTTCTCATCTCTGCCCTGCCACCTGGCCCTCGCCATTCCTATCTTTCCTGGGCAAATGGACTCTACTTCAGCTCTTGTTCCCTCACAGTCTGTTTTCCACACAAGGGCCCCAGGGGTCTGGCTTAGGTTGTTCCTCTGCTCAGTGTCCCAGGATGAGGCCTGTGAATGCTACAGCCCGGTGCTCATATCACTTCTATGGCCAGAGCCTCTCCCCCGATTGCTCACTCTGCTCCACAATGGGCATCCTTGCTGCTCCTTGAACATGCTAGAACTGCTCCTCCTCCAGAGCCTTCAAACCCAATGTTCTTTCTGTGTAGAACACGCTTTCCTCTAGTTACTCATATAGCTCACTCCCTCACCTCCTTCAGGACTTTGCAAGGCTCACTGAGGCCTCCCTGACAGTCCTATTTGAAACTTACTCCTCCCCCTTCTATGCATCACTCCCCAGCCTTTCCTCCTGCTTTAGTTGCCCCAAAGCATCCAACATAGCATATATTTTACCTATTTGTTGAGTCTAGTATATGCCTGTCCCTAGAATCTCCAACGTCAACAGGGACTCTGGCTATTGTATTGATTTCATATATCCAGTGCCTAGACAGGGCCTAGGACACAGTAAACATTCAAAAAATATTTGCTGAGTGCACGGAAATGAGTAACGCAATGTTGGGCAGTAGTGAATGGTGAAAAATGAAGCATCAGAAGGGGATGGAGAGTGTTCGCTTGCTTTTTCACATGGCACACTTGGGAAGGGCCTCTATGAGCAGTGACATTTCAGCAGAGATCTGAGCGAATTGAGACCTGAACCATGCGCGGATGCATGGCACTCTGGGCAAAGTGTGACTTGGAGCCAGTGGCCAGAGGTCAGGAGAGGTTAGAGACCTGGCAGCGCGGTTGTAGGGGCCAGATCGCGCCAGACGTTGTAAGCCAGTTGGGACCCGAAAAAGGCCAAAAGCATCTGATGCTGAAAGCTGATCATGATGGACCTGATTTATGTTTTAGAAAGATCACTAACTGCTATGTGGGCAGAAAACTCTAAGAGGTTAAAATGCGAAAACCGAGGCCAGTTAGGAAGCCCCTGCAACAGTCTGGGCAAACAGGACAGTGACCTAGCCGAGGGTGGTAAATGCTCCATCTAGCATTTGGTGAGTAGCAAGCACTCCTTAAACGCTAGCTGTCATTAAAACGTTGTATTAAATATAATGATTGTATAAGGCATATGGGAAAAACTCAACTTGTGTTTCCTCTTATTGTGAAGATAATAATAATGATAACCCTAATGATAATAATAACAATAATACAAGATAATTTCAGAAAGCAACAAGAGCTTTGAAGAAAATAAAACATGGTAAAGTGATAATGTTGGAAGTGGCTGCTTTAGGTGAGAACAACCAAGGAGGATTTCCTGAGGAGGCGATCTTTGGGTGGAGACCTGAACAGCAAAAGGAGCCAGTCAAGTGAGATCTAGGAATGGATTGTTCCCAGAAAGAGGAATTGCAAATGTAAAGGTCTTAAGGTAGGAACAAGTAATAAAAATTAATGGGAAGTATTCATGAAATGTATTAAAATTGAGTTGTTGGACTCAGCTCTTCAACTGATTCCGGTTTGTAGACGGTTAATCCCAGGCTCAAAAATTATGCTATTCAGACATAAGGGAGTACAAATTACATTAAGCACACTTGATCCTAGAAAACCCCACAGAATTCACCAACGAAATAATCTACTCTGATTACATCAGAATCCTAAAGAGATAAGTACTGTTTTCATTTTTTCTTAGTGGATCAAACCCAGCAAGCAAAGTTTTTGTTGGGAATTAGGAACCGGAAAGCTTCTGGCACATGTGGAAACTTCCTATTAACTGAGGATTTGAGAGAAAGAAAAAAGATGCTACTGAATCCAGAATGAGATGTGATCCCAAAGTAATTTGTCTTATTTTATTCTGTATTTACACGTTCTCTGCCTTGTTCTATGAGGAATTGAAGACAGCTTAAAGTAGTTTAGAAGGCTAATTGAAATATTCACAGAGATATTTTCAAACTTTTCAAATTTCCAAATGAGGAAGATTTAAAGTTTGATCTGAATGACATGTTTTTATCATAATCAATTCACATACTCATAAAAGAATATGAAGGAATTCTTTAAACAACTCCATAAAAATGTCTTCTAATCTCTGAAGTTCTATATTTAATATGACTATATTAGATTATGTAAAATACAATTATATACTGCTCTACTGACTGAAAATTAATTCAGATGTAATGCCCGGGGAGACTCTGTCAGCCTTCAAGCTAAGCAATCACTTTAGTTTATATACTCCCTTCCACTGCATTTAGATTCAGAGCAATCAGGTCACCGTTCAGAGCCAAAATATTTATTCCAAGCTTTTCCCCTCTACTGTGAGAGACATGGCTATGAATCACTTTCTCTCCTAAAATGTTATCTTTTATAACAATGCTCTCCAGGTGAAACATCCAGTCTACTTTTTGTCCATTTGCCTTCCTTCCAACCTGCCTAGCCCACAAACTTTAAAAAACCAGCAACAGAATATGAAAATGGAAGATCTAACTTTCTGAGAAGCAGAAAAAAAATGAATCTTGATTTTATATTGGCTCCATGATAGAGAGTAAGCATGGCAATAATTCTGTCCTTTAAAGTCTCCAGCAAAGGAAAATGGTGTCCTCTCCTGCAGCAAATGACCCTCGAGGCAAAGGCAAGCATGGCCAATGTGGTTAAACCCTCACAACCCTCTTTTTTTTTTGCCTTTTCTCCACTCCTAAACTTCATGGGAGAATGTCTCACACAGAGTAAAACTACAACTAGATGTGACTAGGACTCAGTGAATTTAATACTTGGTGTCCCCAGAAAATGCTATCAATTCCCCAGAGGGTTAAAGTATCTTCTCAATCGGAAACTCATCCTTCAAAAGAGAAGATTCAGCTCTGAAGTTCTAATAAGTTTAAAAATGAGACTGGTCAGGCACCACAGGCCTTATCCTCTACCACTGTGACTCTTCATTTGACTTAGCTGGGTCTCAGCTTCCTGGCGGTAGCTATATTTCCCCATCTATTCAAAGAGAATGAGGAGGAGAGAGGGAAGATGGCGGCGTAGGAGGACGCTGGGCTCACCGCGCGTCCTGCTGATCACTTAGATTCCACCTACACCTGCCTAAATAACCCAGAAAACCGCCAGAGGATTAGCAGAACGGAGTCTCTGGAGCCAAGCGCAGACAAGAGGCCCATGGAAGAGGGGCCCCTCCTGAAGTGGATCACCTAAGGAGAAGCGAGCTAAGCCTGCCCCTCCTGCCCCCGTGCACCTTGCCTACCCACCCCAGCTAATACGCCAGATCCCCAGCACCACAAGCCTGGCAGTGTGCAAGTAGCCCAGACGGGCCATGCCACCCCACAGTGAATCCCGCCCCTAGGAGAGGGGAAGAGAAGGCACACACCAGTCTGACTGTGGCCCCAGCGGTGGGCTGGGGGCAGACATCAGGTCGGACTGTGGCCCCGCCCACCAACTCCAGTTATACACCACAGCACAGGGGAAGTGCCCTGCAGGTCCTCACCACTCCAGGGATTATCCAAAATGACCAAACGGAAGAATTCCCCTCAGAAGAATCTCCAGGAAATAACAACAGCTAATGAACTGATCAAAAAGGATTTAAATAATATAACAGAAAGTGAATTTAGAATAATAGTCAAAAAATTAATCACTGGGCTTGAAAACAGTATAGAGGACAGCAGAGAATCTCTTGCTACAGAGATCAAGGGACTAAGGAACAGTCACGAGGAGCTGAAAAGCACTTTAAACGAAATGCAAAACAAAATGGAAACCACGATGGCTCGGATTGAAGAGGCAGAGGAGAGAATAGGTGAATTAGAGGATAAAGTTATGGAAAAAGAGGAAGCTGAGAGAAAGAGAGATAAAAAAATCCAGGAGTATGAGGGGAGAATTAGATAACTAAGTGATACACTAAAAAGAAATAAAATACGCATAATTGATATCCCAGAGAGGAAGAGAGAGGGAAAGGTGCTGAAGGGGTACTTGAGGAAATTATAGCTGAGAACTTCCCTGAACTGGGGAAGGAAAAAGGCATTGAAATCCAAGAGGCACAGAGAACTCCCTTCAGACGTAACTTGAATCCATCTTCTGCACGACATATCATAGTGAAACTGGCAAAATACAAGGATAAAGAGAAAATTTTGAAAGCAGCAAGGGATAAACGTGCCCTCACATATAAAGGGAGACCTATAAGACTCGTGACTGATCTCTCTTTTGAAACTTGGCAGGCCAGAAAGGATTGGCACGATATCTTCAGTGTGCTAAACAGAAAAAATATGCAGCCGAGAATCCTTTATCCAGCAAGTCTGTCATTTAGAATAGAAGGAGAGATAAAGGTCTTCACAAACAAACAAAAACTGAAGGAATTTGTCACCACGAAACCAGCCCTACAAGAGATCCTAAGGGGGATCCTGTGAGACAAAGTACCAGAGACATCACTACAAGCATAAAACATACAGACATCACAATGACTCTAAACCCGTATCTTTCTATAATAACACTGAATGTAAATGGATTAAATGCGCCAACCAAAAGACATAGGGTATCAGAATGGATAAAAAAACAAGACCCATCTATTTGCTGTCTACAAGAGACTCATTTTAGATCTGAGGACACCTTTAGATTGAGAGTGAGGGGATGGAGAACTATTTACAAGAGATGAAGAAGGGCATTATATAATAATTACAGGGTCTATCCATCAGGAAGAGCTAACAATTATAAATGTCTATGTGCCGAATACCGGAGCCCTCAAATATATAAAACAATTACTCACAAACATAAGCAACCTCATTGATAAGAATGTGGTAATTGCAGGGGACTTTAACACCCCACTTACAGAAATGGATAGATCATCTAGACACATGGTCAATAAAGAAACAAGGGCCCTGAATGATACATTGGATCAGATGGACTTGACAGATATATTTAGAACTCTGCATCCCAAAGCAACAGAATATACTTTCTTCTCGAGTGCACATGGAACATTCTCCAAGATAGATCATATACTGGGTCACAAAACAGCCCTTCATAAGTTTACAAGAATTGAAATTATACCATGCATACTTTCAGACCACAATGCTATGAAGCTTGAAATCAACCACAGGAAAAAGTCTGGAAAACCTCCAAAAGCATGGAGGTTAAAGAACACCCTACTAACGAATGAGTGAGTCAACCAGGCAATTAGAGAAGAAATTAAAAAATATATGGAAACAAATGAAAATGAAAATACAACAATCCAAACGCTTTGGGATACAGCGAAGGCAGTCCTGAGAGGAAAATACATTGCAATCCAGGCCTATCTCAAGAAACAAGAAAAATCCCCAATACAAACTGTAACAGCACACCTAAAGGAAATAGAAGCAGAACAGCAAAGGCAGCCTAAACCCAGCAGAAGATGAGAAATAATAAAGATCAGAGCAGAAATAAACAATATAGAATCTAAAAAAACTGTAGAGCAAATCAACGAAACCAAGAGTTGGTTTTTTGAAAAAATAAACAAAATTGATAAACCTCTAGCCAGGCTTCTCAAAAAGAAAAGGGAGATGACCCAAATAGATAAAATCATGAATGAAAATGGAATGATTACAACCAATCCCTCAGAGATACAAACAATTATCAGGGAATACTATGAAAAATTATACGCCAACAAATTGGACAACCTGGAAGAAATGGACAAATTCCTAAACACCCACACGCTTCCAAAACTCAATCAGGAAGAAATAGAAAGCTTGAACAGACCCATAACCAGCGAAGAAATTGAATTGGTTATCAAAAATCTCCCAACAAATAAGAGTCCAGGACCAGATGGCTTCCCAGGGGAGTTCTACCAGACGTTTAAAGCAGAGATAATACCTATCCTTCTCAAGCTATTCCAAAAAATAGAAAGGGAAGGAAAACTTCCAGACTCATTCTATGAAGCCAGTATTACTTTGATTCCTAAACCAGACAGAGACCCAGTAAAAAAAGAGAACTACAGGCCAATATCCCTGATGAATATGGATGCAAAAATTCTCAATGAGATACTAGCAAATCGAATTCAACGGCATATAAAAAGAATTATTCACCATGATCAAGTGGGATTCATTCCTGGGATGCAGGGCTGGTTCAACATTCGCAAATCAATCAACGTGATACCTCACATTAATAAAAAAAAAAAGAGAAGAACCATATGATCCTGTCAATCGATGCAGAAAAGGCCTTTGACAAAATCCAGCACACTTTCTTAATAAAAACCCTTGAGAAAGTCGGGATAGAAGGAACATACTTAAAGATCATAAAAGCCATTTATGAAAAGCCCACAGCTAACATCATCCTCAATGGGGAAAAACTGAGAGCTTTTTCCCTGAGATCAGGAACACGACAGGGATGTCCACTCTCACCGCTGTTGTTTAACATAGTGCTGGAAGTTCTAGCATCAGCAATCAGACAACAAAAGGAAATCAAAGGCATCAAAATTGGCAAAGATGAAGTCAAGCTTTCGCTTTTTGCAGATGACATGATATTATACATGGAAAATCCGACAGACTCCACCAAAAGTCTGCTAGAACTGATACATGAATTCAGCAAAGTTGCAGGATACAAAATCAAAGTACTGAAATCAGTTGCATTCTTATACACTAATAACGAAGCAACAGAAAGACAAATAAAGAAATTGATCCCATTCACAATTGCACCAAGAACCATAAAATACCTAGGAATAAATCTAACCAAAGATGTAAAAGATCTGTATGCTGAAAACTATAGAAAGCTTATGAAGGAAATTGAAGAAGATATAAAGAAATGGAAAGACATTCCCTGCTCATGGATTGGAAGAATAAATATTGTCAAAATGTCAATACTACCCAAAGCTATCTACACATTCAATGCAATCCCAATCAAAATTGCACCAGCATTCTTCTCGAAACTACAACAAGCAATCCTAAAATTCATATGGAACCACAAAAGGCCCCGAATAGCCAAAGTAATTTTGAAGAAGAAGACCAAAGCAGGAGGCATCACAATCCCAGACTTTAGCCTCTACTACAAAGCTGTCATCATCAAGACAGCATGGTATTGGCACAAAAACAGACACATAGACCAATGGAATAGAATAGAAACCCCAGAACTAGATCCACAAAAGTATGGCCAACTCATCTTTGACAAAGCAGGAAAGAACATCCAATGGAAAAAAGACAGTCTCTTTAACAAATGGTGCTGGGAGAACTGGACAGCAACATGCAGAAAGTTGAAACTAGACCACTTTCTCACACCATTCACAAAAATAAACTCAAAATGGATAAAGGACCTGAATGTGAGACAGGAAACCATCAAAACCCTAGAGGAGAAAGCAGGAAAAGACCTCTCTGACCTCAGCCGTAGCAATCTCTTACTCGACACATCCTCAAAGGCAAGGGAATTAAAAGCAAAAATGAACTCTTGGGACCTCATGAAGATAAAAAGCTTCTGCACAGCAAAGGAAACACCAACAAAACTAAAAGGCAACCAACGGAATGGGAAAAGATATCTGCAAATGACATAGCGGACAAAGGGCTAGTATCCAAAATCTATAAAGAGCTCACCAAACTCCACACCCGAAAAACAAATAACCCAGTGAAGAAATGGGCAGAAAACATGAATAGACACTTCTCTAAAGAAGACATCCGGATGGCCAACAGGCACATGAAAAGATGTTCAACGTCGCTCCTTATCAGGGAAATACAAATCAAAACCACACTCAGATATCACCTCACGCCAGTCAGACTGGCCAAAATGAACAAATCAGGAGACTATAGATGCTGGAGAGGATGTGGAGAAATGGGAACCCTCTTGCACTGTTGGTGGGAATGCAAATTGGTGCAGCCGCTCTGGAAAGCAGTGTGGAGGTTCCTCAGAAAATTAAAAATAGACCTACCCTATGACCCAGCAATAGCACTGCTAGGAATTTACCCAAGGGATACAGGAGTACTGATGCATAGGGGCACTTGGACCCCAATGTTTATAGCAGCACTCTCAACAATAGCCAAATTGTGGAAAGATCCTAAATGTCCATCAACTGATGAATGGATAAAGAAATTGTGGTTTATATACACAATGGAATCCTATGTGGCAATGAGAAAGAATGAAATATGGCCTTTTGTAGCAACGTGGATGGAACTGGAGAGTGTGATGCTAAGTGAAATAAGCCATACAGAGAAAGACAGATACCATATGGTTTCACTCTTATGTGGATCCTGAGAAACTTAACAGAAACCCATGGGGGAGGGGAAGAAAAAAAAAAAAGAGGTTAGAGTGGGAGAGAACCAAAGCATAAGAGACTGTTAAATTTTTTTTTTTTTAACGTTTATTTATTTTTGGGACAGAGAGAGACAGAGCATGAACGGGGGAGGGGCAGAGAGAGGGAGACACAGAATCGGAAACAGGCTCCAGGCTCTGAGCCATCAGCCCAGAGCCCGACGCGGGGCTCGAACTCACGGATCACGAGATCGTGACCTGAGCTGAAGTCAGACGCTCAACCGACTGAGCCACCCAGGCGCCCCATGAGACTGTTAAAAGCTGAGAACAAACTGAGGGTTGATGGGGGGGTGGGAGAGAGGGGAGGGTGGGTGATGGGTATTGAGGAGGGTACCTTTTGGGATGAGCACTGGGTGTTGTATGGAAACCAATTTGACAATAAATTTCATATATTAAAAAAAAAAAAAAAAACAAAGAGAATGACCTATGACCTTTGGTGTGAAAAGAGATCTGAGACTTCCAAATTTATTTTGACCCTTTTTATCCTTAGTGTACAATGATAATGTGGTTACTTCATGATTCATGTAGAAATTGCCCACTTAAGGTAATTAATTTCCTCTGTAACTTTTTGCTTTCCAAGTTACCCCTAGATCTATTAATCCACCTATACCTATACCCATGTACTCTGCCTTCACTCCTATTGCTAAGCTTAAACCTTGCACTTATATATTAGATCTCAATCTTTCTAGCTCACTCCATGATTTTCCTGAAACATCAATTTTCCCTCTTTATTGAACATTCACACATCAGCACAAGTAGCTTCCTCTTAAATATTAAATAATCTACTTTTGAGTCCAACATCCACCTCCAGCTACTGCCCCATTTTTCCAATTACTCTTTACAGCAAAACTGCTCACAGGTATTATTTACACTCAATATCACCACATCCTTGCTGTTCATTCTCTCTTCAACCCATCCCATTAGGCTTCTGTACACAACATTCCACAGAAACTCTTTCTGCCAAGGTCACTCATGGTGTTGCCAAATTCAGTGGCTCATTCCACATCCTTATAATTCGACTTTCCATAACTTTGGACGTAATCCAAAATTGATCTCTCCTTCCCTTTTGAAATGCTGTATCCATTTGTGATTCCAAGGCACTGTAATCTTCTGGTTTTCCTCCTACTTCATGACCACCCCTTCCTCTTTGTGTCATCCTCTGTTGGCATCTCCTCCTTTTACCAGCATCTCCTTTATGTACACCCACTCTCAACATCAGCTCATCCACCTCTTGGTGAAAAGTGTCATCTTTTACATGATTTTCAAATCTTCATCTCTAGCCGACATCTCCCTTTTGCCATAGATAATTGTGTCCAGCTGCCTATTTGGTATTTCCACTTGGATGTCTAACGGGAAGATCCAACTTAACATATAAAAACCAGATTCCCCGGGGGCGCCTGGGTGGCTCAGTTGGTTAAGCATCCGATGGGCTCAGGTCATGATTTCAAGGTTTGTGAGTTCGAGCCCTGCGTCAGGCTCTGTGCTGACAGTGTGGAGCCTGGAACCTGCTATCAATTCTGTGTCTCCCTCTCTCTCTGCCCCTCCTGAACTCATGCTCTGTCTCTCTCTCTCTCTTTCTCTCTCAAAAATAAAATAAACACTGAAAAAAAAACAAAACATATTCCCTGAATCCTTCTGATTCCCTACCTTACTCCCACCCAGCTTCACAAACCTGCTTTCCCTCCACTTTTCCCTACCTCGGCTAATGGTGCCACCATTCGGTCAGTGCTGGTCAAAAAACTATGAATCAAACTAGACTCTTTTCTCACACCCGTTATCCAATCCATGAACAAATCCTGACAGCTCTACCATAAAAATGTATATCCTTTATCTACCTACTTCCCACACTTTCACTGTCACCACCCTAATCCAAATCATCCACCACTTTTACCCAAACTATTACAATAGCCTCTTATCCCTGTATTAATCGGGGTTCAGTTCTGCTACACATGACAGGAAACAGAACGAAATCAGGGCAACTTAAACTAAATAGACAGAAGTTTTTCTATCATCTCTCAATCTCTCAATCCGGAAGTAGGCAGGCTGGATTGGTACGGTGGCTCCACAGTGACACCAGGGACCCAAATTCCTAAATTGCTGCTCTACCACCATTCTAGCACACAGCATCTATCCTCAATGTCACCCCATGTAGCAGAGTAATTCTTAGGATGCCAGCTATTTCTCACAGCCAGGCTACAGGCCAAAAAAAGGCAGAAGGACAAAACAAAGCACCTCCATGCTGAGTCAGCTTTTGTCAATACATGCTTGGAAGTCCCGCTCACATCTCACTGATCAACACAGACACAAATAGCTGCAAAGAAGGTTGGGGAAATGCAATCTTTTATTTCAGGCAGCAGTGAATCCAATCGAAATTTGGGATTCTCTTACCAATGAAGAAACAGAAAACAGATGTTAAGGGTGGGCCACTAGCTATTACACCACACACTCCCTTCAGTCTATCCTCTGTGCAGCAACCAGACTAATCCCCAAATGTAAGGCAGAGATGTCATTCGTATTCAAAACCCACTGGGGTAGATACAGGTAAAGGATTCAGTATTTATCCTCTTTCCTGTATGAGCTGCACCTCATCATCCTCATTGGATCGTTACAAAAACAAAACAAAACATAACAACAGACATTCTGTGCCTTTTGATGTGATACAATAGGAAGTACCACATCACCTAAGAATTCTTGCCCCCCCACCAAAGTCAAATATTAATCGAATCAAGCCTCTGAATCTAACTACCAGTTTATAGGAAACAGAAGGGACAGAGAACCATTCTACATCTGCTGGGGATGCATTCAACACCTTGTTTGGATCCTGATTAAAGTAAGCCAAGTTAAAAAAAAAAAAAATATATATATATATATATTTTATAATATATATATATGTATATATATATATATATATATAGTGTGTGTGCGTATATATGTATATATATATGTATATATACACACACCATATATATATATATACACACCATATATATATATATTTTTTTTAAACGAGGGAGATATGAATAGTGACTAGATATTCGATGATATCGAGGAGCTACTGTCATTTTTTTAGGGGTGATAGTGGTATTGTAGTTATGTTAACTTTTTAAAGGGTCCTGATCTTTCAGAGACAAAAAATGAAGTACTTGCAGATGAAAATAATATGATGCATGGGACTCACTACAAAATCCTCTGGGCAGGAGCAGCATAGATGAAGCAAGATTGGTCATGTGCAGGTAACCTGAAAATCTGGATGATGACAGCTCATTCTGGTTTTACATAGGGTACAAGCTTCCATAAGCAAGCTTACAGTGGCTTCCTATCGCACTGTACATGGTTTCTATAACCCTTCATGACCTTGCCCTCTGCACCCTGGTCTCCTACCATGTTCCAGCAGGTTCCTCCACTCGTCACGTGCCTTCCTCACTTCCCTGCACCTGCTGTCAAGCATGCTTCAGTCACAGGACTTTCTGCTTGCTATTCCCTCTCCCCAACAAATATCTTCCCTCTGGTATTTGCACAGCTTAATTTGGTTCTCTGCTCAATGTAACCTCATCACAGAATCCTCCTACTGATAAGAAACAGAAGCCCATCACTCTCTATTCTCTACTATGTCAATATCTGACATTAAATTACACATTTGCTCATTATTCATTGAGGAACATAAGCTCCATGAAGGCCAAAGCTTGTTTTGTTCTCCAGTGGATCCTGGCTCACAGAAGTAGACCTGGCACGGAGTGAATGAGAGAATATTACTCATTTTTAATATTTTTATTTAGATCCTAAACTACCAAGACTTCTTCATAAAGAGAATTCCCAACATCCTCATTAGCCTTATTATAAAATGATATTTATGAAGTCCAGAATGCTAAAAAGTAGTGACATAGACTCACTGAGGATATGTAATTAAGTGGAGAGAAACAAGAAAAAGTAAAATCTAATACATTCATGGTACAAAAAGATATTTGAGCCCTTTTTATATGCTTTTGCTTTTATCATCTGTAGGCCATCCTCAAGTTGAAGAAACCTTATATTTTCTTGGGATTAACTTTTACTTACTTGTCTTACTCAACAAATATTTACCACAAGTTTCTTATTTGTCAGGCATTGCACTAGGCTAGGGAGGACTAATTCTAGACAGGAAGAAAACAAAATCCCTATCATAATTTTTGCCAAAAAAAATGGTTAATTGTGGAAAATTTTATGGTGTCTACAATTTAATTAAAAATGCTGGCAATATAGTTCATCATCGTTGTATACCTAGATAACATTAAATACAGTAGCATTTTCTAGTCTTCCTGGACCACAATTTTTAAATTTCATAGTAACAAACCAGGAAAACTATTTTAACCACAAGTTATATATTTCCTTAAAACATAACTGAGCAATAAAATTGCTCTTCAAACTACCGCAGTCATTTCCATATGGCAATTCTATAGTAAACAAATGCTTTCATAAGTCCAAGAAAGTACCCAGTTTTGCTATCCTACAAAAGCCTAGTACTTTTCATTCCCCTTTAATAGTAAAGATACAAATTTAAGAGGTCAAGAAAAGTGCCAGGCTCCAGAATTTTATAGTGTTATGATAACACTGACTATTCTATTTCTACCACATTGACATACACTAAGATTATTAAATTAATAACATATCCTATCATTTTTTTAAAAAAGTCTGTGTGACAAGAAGAGATACGGAAAGCCAAAGTGAACCTGCTGCACCTGTTATCTGGGCACTTGGCATTCTTAACAAGTTAAATCCCCAGGAAGCCAGATTAAAAGATGACAGGAAAAAATGTAAATTACATTATCATCTTCGACATGCTAATATACATGGGTGCTGAAAATCCAATTGAAAGGGGACTGGCTTATTAAGCTGTGGCATGCTGCAATTTACATATCTCACCCTCCAGATGTGAGGAGGGTAAATGAGAATGGAGTATGCTCAGATCAGCAGGGGATAAAGAAGAGAAATACATATGTACATTGGCTATCAATTTAGCCAACTGAAGAAAAAGTGACACAGTGAAAAGATTGACTTCTATTTTTCCTAAAATAAATCTGAGTCCTCTGCCACATTCTGGAACAGCACTAAAGGCAGCATGGGTAATCCTAGCTGGTCATTCTGTGCATGACCCTGATGGCTTTCCAACAGTGAGCAAATGCAGATGCCCAGACGACTGAGAAAAACTACTGAGAGTAGGGCCCTGCTGATGGTGAAAGTATAACAGGACCTTTGCAGGAAAGGGGGACCAAAACTAGCAGCAGGGGCTTCCCCAAATTCTCACCATCAGTCTAAGGCAGTCAGCAAAAGGAGAAATCACTATGTTCTAGAAAAACATATTATGTAAATTATAGCTTAGAGTCCAAATCCAACACAAAATCTTAATGTACCCAAAGTTGAATACTTAAATTTCTCATAGGTCACCAAGATTCTCACTCTGTGTCTCCTCATACATGCATGTAGCTGTTGAGAACTTTCAAATCCTTAGAAGAAACAGTAAAACAAACTACAACTTAATTTTTTTAAATTAGGGGTTTCCCAACAGACAGACAGTGTTGGTGAAATGGAAAGGTTAAGAGGGAATAAAAAAGCCAGATTAAGGTAAGCCACCACAAAATATAGCAAAGTAATAACCCTCAATAGGAATGTTAGCATTTCATATTTATATGATAAATACAAACATACCTAAGATACATTTCAACTGTTTATTTGCTGTATACATAAGCAGTAATAAAATCTTTCTCTTTACTTTTAGCTTTTGATTAGGGAAAGTTTTAAACATACACAAAGAAAACAAATGAGTGTAACAAACCCCATGTACCCACCACCCAGATTCAACAAATATTAACACTCTGCCATTCTGGCTTCACCTATACCTCAACCCAATGCTTTCTTCCCCCTTCCATTGTTATTATTTTACTTTATAGTTTTTAAGGTAAAATTTAGATATAGTAGAAGGCATAAGTATTAAAAGTATAATTTTAACAAATGAATTAATCCGTATACCCCACACACTTATCACAATATAGAACATTCTACCTCCTATGAAAGTTCCATGTGTCCATTTCCCAGCCATAATACCTACAGGTAGTTATCCAACAGAAGACATTTTTTCTCCATCACAGGAAAAAAAATAAGGAAATCCAATTCAGCAAATAGAACAAACTTTCTATTTCTATTTTTCAAGCTGCACAGAGGCTTCTAATCATCTTTCTACTGAAATGACAGTGTAGGAATTTCATACCCAGACACCATTCTCTTCACAGACAGTATTCAGATACAGACACTCAAGGAAAAAAAAAAAAAGGACTTTGATAACATATAACAAAATAACAGCAACATCAACGCCCCTGCCCACCACCACCACAACTTCTGGAACTTTTATCTTTTCATTTATTTCAATAGTACCCCAAGCAAAATTACATGTCCATAATAAGCACAACCTGAGAAATAAATAGTATTACCACAAAGTCAAAAAATAATAACAGCAGCATCATTCTAATAGAATTTCTAACCACTCACTACAGTGATACATGAGTGGCAGGCCACATTATATTCTCTACTCCTGCTCTCCAGAAAAGTAGAAAGAGCAGCAATAGTAGCAGGGACACTAGTAATGGCATTAACAGCAGCTGACTTGTATGAGTGATGAAGAAGCAGGGATTCAAAGCTAGTACTTTCTGTCTCTATCATGTTTTGATTCCAACCCTAACAGCACAATACAGATAAGCACACACACCATTAACACTATATAATAACCTGACATTTTGTCATGCTTATTTGAGTCTTGTTTTTCAACCCGACTCCTTTGGTTTTGCTGGTAAAACTCCTTTCCTCCTCTGCACAAGTCCCTACTTTGGCCCAGAGAGAAGAAAACTCAACCCACAATTTTGCACTCCTGGAAAAGGGCTGGGGAGGAAGCCTCTAGCCTCAGTCTCCCGTAGCTGGTCCTTCCTTCCAGGAGGAACTGGAATTTCTATAACTGAGAAGGGTTTGGGGATGGACTGGCTCCCCTACAGCTGGAATGGTACTGCAGGGAAAAGGCCTCTTTTTGAACTCAGGCTCTTTCTAGCGGCCTAGGTGCGGACAGGGCTAAGCAGACCAGGCAGGTCTCCGCTCTCAGCTGCAGCTGCCCCACTCAAGCTCGGGTGGAGCTACCCATGTGTCAGCCCTTCAGGGCCACTTAATTTGCCAGTCACTGGGGAGGAGGATGCCCTGTCCAGGCCTCAGGTACTGGCCACATTCTTTGCCATTAATGAGACTAATACTGTGATCAATATTTGGATCTTGGGTCTCTTTCCTGAACTGTTAGAATCCAGGGAGGAGGGATGCAAATAACTACGATCCTAAACTTCCAATAAGCCATAATCTTTATGCTTTGCCTTGGCTCACTGCATCTGGAGCACACTGGTTCCTTTTTGGTGACCCTGTGGCTGATACTCAAATATAAATATGCTGAGGTAGGGGAGGGGGTTGACGGAGCACCCAGAAGGATCACCCTTCTTTATACCCTGGCTGCTGACAGCTCATGTAAGCCCTCAGCTCTGGTTGATGATTCTTCTCTCATCCCCAGGGGTGCACTATCCCCTCCGCTCAGCCACCCTGACCACCACTCTAACCACCACCACCATCACCACCACTAATACCATCGACACCAACACCACCAACACCGTCAGCAACACAACCACCAACACCGCAACCAATACCACTCACGGCAATACTACCAACGCCTCCAGGAATGTTCGGAATTGCCAACTGCTAACGGCAAGTACACAACCACTTTCTTACCTTGTTCTCCTCCGGAGTGAAGAGGATTCGGAATATGGACGGCACTCCTGGAGCTACTTTGTGGCCAATGTCTTTGGGGCTGATTACTTTAAAGTAAGGCGAACTTTCCTCAACAACTTTCACCATCCTTGGAATCTACAAGAAAAACACACCACGGTGGCCACTCTGCCCGTGAAAAAGCAAAAGCAAAAGCAAAAGCACAGGCTTTGTAGTCCACCAGGAAATCTCCATCTACTACTTACCAGCCACTCGACCTAGGTCAAGGCTTAACTTCTGTCTCCTCAAATGTGAAACGAGATGACTCATTCAGTGCATCTGAGCTTTATTTTTTTTTTAATTATTATTCACTGTTATCATTACTGCAAGCCTTTGTTCAATTTCTCATTTAAATGGGACTATCTTTGAAGAAGAACCTCGTGGTCAGCTAAAACCCCACCCACATGGTAGAGATCAGCTCAATTTCCCATCATTTGAGGACTGCTCTGGGAGAAGAAATCACATTTACTGCTGTCCTGCTATGGACCATCCACCATGAGCCGTACACGATGAGCCGCTTAATCCTCTCAATAACCCTGAGCTTCGTTATGACTCCCATTCTACAGAAGGGGAACAAGACACTTTTCCTTAAGTGCTATAGCTTCACCCAGTCCCAGCCTCACTCCACCTTCCCTCTTGGGGGCTGTCCTAAGTAGACACCACTGTGCACAAGAACAAAGAGCAAGCAGCACAGGGTCCCCAGGCCAGTGTCAGAGTGGCTTCAGACAGTTTCATTCTCTTCAAGTCCTCCTCTGCTCTACTTGCCTCGCCCATGGTATGTTTCTCTGTTTAACAAAGACAGTCTAAGCAATAAAGGAAATATAAATGTGAGGAGAACCTAGAGGTTCTAGGGACACAAGGAAAGGGATGGCTTTTTTTTTTTAAGACTTGAAGGGAGCAAAAGAAAGTGAATATAGTTAAGTATGACTGAGAAGTCTCATGGGAAAAATGAGAACAAAACCCCCACAATCTCTCAAAACTGAAATCCAGATGGGCAAGGGAAGAAGAAATGCCGAAGATCAGACTCAAGGCTGATCTTAAGACTAGAAAGTAAGGAGGCAGGGAAGAGATGTGTGCAAATCTGATAGGAGCCCAACAGGAGTGGCTGGTAAGGGGAATGTGCAGTGTCATTTACAATGTGCAGAATGATACTACTTAAGCTGCTGGGAATACTTTTGGTAAGAGCATAATTATGGATTTAAAAAACTAGAAAGGAAAACACCAACAACCCTAGGAATAATAACGATAATATTGGTTTAGTGCTTCCTATGTGACAGGTGCTGAGCTGAATACTTTACACGCATCACCTCATTTAATATTCCAAACAACCTATTAAAATGGGTACTATTAGGGGCTCCTGGGTGGCTCAGTCAGTTGAACGTCCGACTTCGGCTCAGGTCATGATCTCGCGGTTTGTGGGTTTGAGCCCCGCGTCGGGCTCTGTGCTGACAGCCCAGAGCCTGAAGCCTGCTTGGATTCTGTGTCTCTCCATCTCTCGGCCCCTCCCCTGCTCATGCTCTGTGTCTCTCTGTCTCTCAATAATAAATAAACGTTAAAAAAAATTAAAAAAAAAAAAAAAAGAAATGGGTACTACTAGTATTCCCATGGCCTGGAGAAGTGAAGTGACTTACCCAAGGTCTGCAGCTGGGAGACAGATGAGTTTGACTCTAGAGTCTGGGTGCTAATAATTATATCCCATGTACAGTGCACTGTGGCTTGTAGAGTGCTCACAGCTTACTTTCATCTTGTGTGTGTGGGAGATAGAGGAATAAGGACCAAATGGTCTCCGTTGTTTGCATTCAATGTCAATGAGGAAGCAAATAAATAGTGAACAGCACAGAAATTCTATCCCAGCAGTTCTTTACGAGTCCGTGAGCTAAGGAAGTAGAGAAGCAGGCTTTTATCAGCCACCTAGTACAAGGGTCCTGAGAGTCACATGCCCAAGAACAAGCCTTCCTAGGCTAGAGAAATCTATCTGCTTTTGGCAGCTGGACTTTCCCTGGAGGGGGACCCTCCTTTCATGAGGTCTAACAGCACAGCAGCATCTAACCAAGAGGTGTTGGGTTACCCATGAGAAGTGAGTGCCCTCTGGCAGACAAAACTGACACATGCCCTATACCCTTTACTTGCTCGTATATGCCTGCTGGGAATCGTGTCTTATTTAGGGCTGAGCAGGAGTGGCCAAAGTACCCTTGGGCTAGCTCCTCTCTCTTTAATAGCCTTAAAATACCTGAGCAAGAGTCAAAAAGTCATGGCGAAAGGGAAAAAGAGAAGTGGAAGTGACAAAGTGACTTGGTTGGCAGTCCTACATGAAAAGAGAGAGCCCTACTGTGTATGTAAAGTATCTCTTCTTGAGGTCTAGGGGCCTAATCCTGAGCATCTCAGATTCTCTTTCTTCTCTCTGACTACCCTTTTAACTTCTGTCCCTTGAGCTTCTCTTGCTAACACTTCTGCTGCCAAGAACTAAATACACCATTTTCTTCAGAGTCTGACTTTGCTGCCACTAAATCACCCCATTGATCTCTGAAAGGCATCACTGATTCCTTTAATGAGTTACTGCCAAATATAACTGCAAGTTCTTGCATAGTCTTTATTTTTTTTCTTTTCTCTTACAGCTAGGCTTTTTGTCTCCACACTCTCAAACTCCTGAGGTATTCCTACCTGAGGTATTCACATCTGAAGTTTAGCATCTCTCAGATGTCTTCCTCCCCATCTGACTACTTTTCACACTTTAACTGTGCTTCATGCTGACCTCCCACATTATTCTTTCTTCCATTATTGTTACATGTCCAGGAAATCTTCAGGAACTTAATACTTTTTTCTTGAAGTAAACCCTAATTTATCTCTTGGGGAGAAAAGGCATATGGATTGAGAAGAGATTCAGTGGCAACCAGAAAAGGACAAGGTATAGACAGTGGGAGAAGCTGTCCAAAACTATCTATAGACAAAATCTGAAGGCTATCTGAGGTAGAAGGGAGGAGACAGAAAAAGGGGAACAGGAACTCCATTTTTTTTGGAGATTTTTTTTCTTAAATACAATTTATAAAGTATAAATAATTTGGCTGAACAACCTCAATTCATATGAGTAGAGTTTATACCTTCTTGTGGGAAACGGTGGCTCTAACACACAGTATGTAAGCATGAAGAGTAATTGTCTTGAACCAGTCACACATAAGAACTTCATGACATTTCCCTAACCAATATTTTACTCAAAAAATGTTACTGCACATGTTGGGAGTTGACCATTTGGTGGGCATTGACTTGGGCCTGAACATGTATGAACACACCAACCCAGTCTTGTCTTCATTAAGCTTATAGTCAAAGGGCATGTTTTCAACTATTTTCTTAGAATTCATCTAAGATCCTACAGGATTCCATTTTATTTAATCCCTTTTTATATTCCATGGGAGGTACATTCAGCAAACATACTCACTTTGTCATTGTTTCTCAAAACCAGTGGAACTTCATAGACTTCACAGGGAGTATAGTTCTGAAACACAATTTCTGATGGAAAGGGCTGGAATAATGCCTGATCCAGGTCAATTCCTGAAAACTGCATTGAAAGAATAAATCCATTATATAGTCACACAGTGGCAGAAATGACTGGGGAAGATATGAAAATACTATATAGACCTATGGATACTAACACTAAAAACATAGGAAATACTCAGAAAGGGGTAACTACTATAAACAATAATTGTTATAAGTAGTAAAGTTACTGTGATCAACTTGTTTATTATATGTATATATATGTATATATATATAATTAATATATATGTGTATATACATACATGTATATGTATGTATATGTATTTATATATATATAAATATACGTGTGTGTGTGTATATATGTGTGTGTGTGTATATATATATATATATATATATATATATATATATATATATATAATTTATTGTCGAAATGGTTTCCATACAACTCTGAATGCTCATCCCAACAGGTGCCCTCCTCAATGCCCATCACCCACTTTCCCCTCTCCCCCACCCCCCATCAACCCTCAGTTTGTTCTCAGTATTTAAGGGTCTCTTATGGCTTGCCTCCTTCCCTCTCTGTAACTTTTTACCCCCCTTTCCCTCCCCGCCCCGGTCTTCTGTTAACTTTCTCAGGATCCACATAAGAGTGAAAACATATGGTATCCATCTTCCTTTGCCCGACTTATTAACTTAGCATAATACTCTCCAGTTCCATCCACGTTGCTACAAATGGCCAGACTTCATTCTTTCTCACTGCCATCAACTTGTTTAATAAAAAACAAAGTAGAAGATTTTGTCCTCAGTTAAAAAAATATAGGCTAATTAGAACACCAACCCAAAACTTCCATTTATGTCAATGGTGAATACTTTGGATCAATCCCCCTATTAAAATAACAAGAAAAACTGTATCAACAAATATCTGCTTGGAGGCACTGAAAAGCTAACAAGACAGTCTGATCTAATGTTGAAATTATGAATTATCTCAAACTATTAGCTTGTGTAGTACCCAACAGGTTTTGAGTATTGCCATGTTTCCTTAAAATTTTAGAATATCCTATGATGCCCTGTGAGTTTATAGTTGCACCCTGGGGCACCTTAGTATAGGTTGGAAAGTGAAGATGTAAGCAACCATCTCAATAATTTAGAAAAGCAATAGCAAACATAAGAAAGAAAGAAAGAAAGAAAGAAAGAAAGAAAGACCAAACAAATGAAAAAGCGACATAACAAAAACAACAGCAAAAAATAATGAAATAGAAAGTAACCATACTACAGAATCAACAAAGCCAAAAGTTGAGTCTTTAAAAAGACTGATAAAATTGATAAAATACCTAATGAGCATGATCAAGAAAATAAGACAAAAGTTACAATAAGCCAAGATAAAGAACGAAAATAGGGATATTACAACAGAAACTGAACTACGTAAAAAGATAACAAATGAATAGTATGTCAATAAATGGTAAAATGTACATTAAAAAGTACATATCTTAAGAAAATAAAATTTATCAAAAGTAGCACAAAAACAAAGAAAATTTTAGTAGTTCTGTAACCATTAGATAAATTAAAACTGTAAGCAAAACATTTTCATAGAGAAAACTCCAGCCCAAATAACTTTACAAGCAAATTCTAGCAAACATTTAAAGATACAAATCAAATATTATAGGACCTCTCCTAAAGGAAAGAAAAAAAATTAATGTCTCCCAACTCGATGATGTTAGCATAACTTTCATATAACTAAGAAAGATGGTGGGAGAAAGGAAAACTATAGGCTAGTCTTAGAAACGATAGAGTTTTTTTTAAAGGAACAAAACATTAGCAAATTGAAACTCACAGTATATAAAAAGGATAACACATCATGATCAAATTGGGTATAACTCAGAAATTCAAAGTTGTTTTAACAGAAGCTCATTAAAAAGAAACAAAATTGTCATAAGAAGAAAAATTGTTTATTTAGAAAATTCAAAACAACTTATAGATAAACTATTAGAAGTTATAATTAATAAATTATTTATCAAGGTCACTGAGTATGAGGCCAACAAATAAAAATCAATTATATTACTAGGTACTAACAATGAACATTTAGGAAATAAAATATATAAACAATACGATTTAATAGCCTCCCAAAACATAAAATACATAGAAATAAATCCAATGAAAGATGTGTAAAACCTTCAACTAGAAAAGCCACAAGATATTACTGAGAGGAATTAAAGAAGACCTATGTAAATACAGTAATATACCATGTTCATGAATTGAAAGACAATATTTTAAGGATATCAAATACTTCCCAAACTGATCTAAAAATTCAATGCAATCCAATAAAAAAAATCCTGGTAGAAAATTTTTTTGAAAATTAAAAAGCTGATTACAAAATTTATATGTAAAACAAAGGGACCAAGAATAGACAAGATACATTTGAAGAACAAGATAGGAGGGCTTGCTTTATCAGGCAGCAAGATTTATTATATTATTACATATCATATACTGTTACTTATCAATAATTAAAATAGTGAAACGTTAGCATAAGATTTATCATAAAAACAAATATACCAGATTTAAAAGCCCAGAAACAAATCCTTAAATATATCATCACTTGATTTATGACAAAGGTAACACTAACAAGCATTGAGGAAGAGAAATTCTCTTCAATGAACAGTGTTGGGTTAACTGGATATTCCATATGAAAAATATCAATTTAATCCCTATCATACACCATTCCAAGGGTATCAAAGCTCTCAATATGAAAGGTTAAAACAATGTTTTCAGAAGAAGACTAAGAGGAATATCTTCACGATGTTGAAGAATGCAAAATGTTCTTTAATGGGGCACAGAAAATACAAAACATAAATTTAAAAACCAATAAATTAAGTCATATTGAAATTTGAAACATGTTCATCAAAAAATTCCCTTGAGAAATGAAAAAGAAATCCAAAGAATGGGAGAAGATTATTTGTAATACACATAACTGATAAAGGACTAATCTCCAGGATATATGAACTTATACAAAACAGTAAGAAATGGACAAAGCACATAAACATGCAATTTATAAAAGATGATAACCAGATGGCTAAGATACATGAAAAGTTGCTTAACCTCATTAGAAATCAAGAAACTGAAAATTAAGCCACACCGTGACAACACTACACTCCCAATAGAATCATTTCAATTAAAGAAACTGACAATGTTAAGCATTAGCAAGTATTAGCAATTCCAACTGGAATTCCCACACACAGCTAATGGCAATATGATGGTACAAACACTTTAGAAAACTGGCAGTTACTAACTAAAGAGACACATATGCATAGCCTATCACCTAAGAAATTCCACTTTTATGTGTAGGCCCAATAGAAATGCATACGTGTGCACTAAAAGAAATGTACAAGAGTGTATAGAACACCATCATTTATAAGATCCAAAATGTGGGAAAAGCCAAATGCTCATCAACAGTAAAATGGATAAACAACTGGTGGTGTAGTCATACGGTGGAATACCATACAACGATAAAAATGAACCACCTATTACTAAGCACAACACAAATCTTCAAAACTTAATATATTGAGTTAAATTAGCCAGAAATTAAAGAGTATATACTGTGGTATTCCACTCATATGAGATTGAATAAAGAAAAAATAAACCTGTGATTAGCAGTTCTTCTGAAGAAGAGGGAAAGGTAATGACAGACAAGGACATAAGAAAGCTTCCAGGATGCCAGTAATGTTATATCTTACATTGCTTCATCTGAGTGGTGGTGATATGAGTATCCTTACTTTGTGAAAATTCATCAAGCTATGTGCTCATAATACACCCACATACACACTCACAAATTCAATAAAATTTTTACTTACAATGTATTTTCGACACAAGAGAATAAAGGAGAAAATTATTCCAATCATTTCAATAGATGTAGAAAAACATTTGATAAAATTAAGTATCTATTCACAATAAAAAAAAAAAAACCTCCTAGCACACAAAGCAAAACAGGTAACTTCCTCAGTCTGACAGAGAGTATCCAGATCCTCACAAAGAAAATAATAACATTACACTTAATGTTAACATGCTGGGGTTTTTTTTCTTTTACTTTAGGAAGCAAGACAGGGATACCTTTGATCATAACTTGTACTCAGTATTCTATTAAACCTAGTAGTAAATTCAGAGAAGCAGGTGAAATATGTAAAAAATTAAGATTAAAAGGAACCTTAAAAACATACTGCTGAGAGAAGCCAATCAGAAAAGGATACATAGTATATGATTTCAGATATATGACATTCTGGAAAAGTGATTATCAATGGTTCAGGGGGTGGGAGGGAAAGATGGCTACTTGAACACATGATTTTTAGGGCAGTGAAGCTATTCTCTATGATACAGTTATGACAGATCTATGTCATTACATATCTGTCAAAAGCTATTATAGAATATACAGATGCACAGTGAACCCCAGTGTTAACTATGGACTTTAGTTAATAATAATGTATCAATATTGGCTCACCAATTGTAAAAAAAAAAAACAAAAAACAAAAAAACTACCACACTAATACAAGATATAAATAATAGGGACAAATGTGTGTGGTAGGGTAGGGAAATGGCGCATGTGAGAACTCTCTGTACTTCTCAATCAATTTTTCTATAAACCTAAAACTTCTCTAAAAAATTATCTATTAATTTGTAAACATTCAAGATGGGAAAGAAAGAAATAAAACTGCCATTATTCAAAGGTAATAAGTATTTTCAAAGACAATCCAAATTAATCCATAGATGAAGTATTACAATTAATAATGAGAGTGGCAAGAGTTAAAAAGGAAATTTTCAAATAGATACTATTAGAAGTTATCTTTCAATAAATAAAACAAAAATGTTAAAGTGAGGGAAAATCACATTATATAACATTGCACCCAAATATAACATTGCACCCAAATACCTGAGACTAAAATAGAACAGATATGAAAAGATCTCTATAGGGAAAACTATCAAACTTCACTGAGAGAAATTAAAGAAGGTTTCAAGAAACGGGAGATACACTATGTCCGTGGATTAAAAGAATTAATATCATGAGGATATAAACTCTCCCTAAGTTAATTTATAGACAATGCAATCTCAATCAAAATCTCTCTGATTAATAAATTGATTCTAAAATGTATATGGCAGTGCAAAGAGCCAAAAGAAGCCAAGATACTTTTGAAAATTCCCAAGAGAAAATACCTTTAAAGAACAAAGTATCTTATTATATTTATAGATATTCAAATATATAGCAACTAAAACGCTGTGGTGTGGATTAGAATAAATTGACCAATAGCGTGGAAAAGTCCAGAAACAGATCCTTGCATATGGATCACTGGATATATGACAAAGGCACTGTGGTGCAGAAGGAGACAACGGATCTCAGCATAAACGACACTTAGAATCCCAGATGGACTGCGTGTAGGCTGTAACTGGCAGTGTGAGTTCCCTTCCCCACCCCTCCTGCCACAAATAACCAGGGTTGAGAGAAGATGCCCAGTGAGAACGTCCACAACTTCAGATCTCTGGTGAGGCTGGCACAATACAGATCAAAGCAGACGACATACTCTGATAGGCAAAACCACCAACTCCTTGTCTGGAATAATAGGAAGGGCAACAAGAAATCCCCTGGATGTCATCTAGCACCAGTAAATAGTAAGGAAGGCTGGGCTGATTAGGGCTACACATAAATCTGCATATTTATAGGAAGCAGCTTGTCACTGAGACAGGCTAGAAGAGAAAAACTGTGAATCAGAAGGGTCCCTACAAGTCACAACTCTGGGGAGAAGGAAAGGCTAACACAATTCAGTCATTCTTCCTTCCTTCTTCTCAGTCCTCTTCCAAATAAACACAACACACAATCCTCTTTCATAAAACTCTGCATGGAGAATCGTGGAGGATTCCTGCTGGTCTGGGACACTGCCAGGCCCTGCCTCAACAGTAACTGCCTGCAATAGCAAGCCCAGGAAAAATGTCCTTCTTCCTTTTGAAAATGAGTGGTAATGATAATAATAATGATAAATCAAGATCTATACAAACTTCAAGAACAAAAAAAATAAGAAATGGCAAATGAAGAATAGTTAACAGAAAAGTTGCCATGAAGCAATGAAAATATTAGCCACACCATTTCACTATAAACTCAAAAAACATAATGGAAAAAATCTGAGAGCACCAAGCAAATAATTAAGAGCGCAGGGAATAAAAAAAAGCAATCAAAGAGATGAAAAATTCATGTGTTCACTCAATAAATACTAATTGAGTTTCCAATATTTTTCATATGTTAAGCATATAGTACTGAACAAAGCCAACAAAGTCCTTGACCTCAGGAAGCTTACATTCTTGGGGGAAATGGATAAAAAAAGTAGAAATAAAGAAATATATAATATGAGGTCAGGCAGTGATATGCCATGAAGTAAACTAAAATAGGACAAGGAGAAAGAGTGAATGCAGGATGTATGCTCTCTTCAGGAGGTGGTCAAGGGATGGCCTCTCTGAGAAAAAGTCATCCAAGTAGAGATGTGAAGCAAGCCATGCAAAGATCTGAGAGAATAACATTCCAGTTAGAAGGAATAGCAAGTACAAAGGCCCTGGGGTGGGAATTATCTCTGAATGTTCGAAGAGCAGCTGATGGATATAGCATAGCTAGAAGACAATGAAACAGGAAGAGTGGAAGAAAACGAGGTCTATGAGAGAAGTAGGTAGGATTAGATGATGCACAGTCTTATAACTCTGAGGGCAATAGGAAGCTGTTGGATGGTTTTAGATATGGAAGTAACATGTTCTAATTCACATTTTTTTATTAAAAATTTTTTTTTTCAACGTTTTTTATTTATTTTTGGAACAGAGAGAGACAGAGCATGAACAGGGGAGGGGCAGAGAGAGAGGGAGACACAGAATCGGAAACAGGCTCCAGGCTCCGAGCCATCAGCCCAGAGCCTGACGCGGGGCTCGAACTCACAGACCGCGAGATCGTGACCTGGCTGAAGTCGGACGCTTAACCGACTGCGCCACCCAGGCGCCCCGTTCTAATTCACATTTTTAAAAAATATTCTTCTTTGTGCAGAACTGATGATGGGGCAATGAGATGGAAACAGGGAGACTACTTCAGTAGTCTATAGGATGGTGGCTTGAACTGGGAGGGTGGTGGTGGAGGTGGTGAGAAGTAGTTTGATTAAATATATATTTGTGAAAGCAGATATATATAAATATATATATAACAAATATATATTTGTTATAGCATTTGTCATTGGACCTCATATAAGATGCAAGAAAAAGAGAGGAATCCGAGATAACTCCAAGGTAGGTTTCTGGCCTGAGGAAAAAGATAAATGGGGGTACTATATACTAGAGGAAGGAGACAAAAGAGAAGAGATCACATCTTCAGGAAAGGAACATAACACAAACATGAGATCTTAGATATTTTCAGTCTGAGCTGCCAATCATTCATTGGGCTGAATATGCGATTCAGAGTTCAGAACATAGGCCATAGCAGAAGAAATAATTATGAAAGTAATCATTTAAAAAGTAGGATTTAAAGCCTTATTCCTAGAAGGAGTCACCTAAAGAATGAGTTGAAAAGAGAAAGAAGTTGAAGGAGCAAGTAATGGGGAGCTCACTACTCGTCGTAAAAGTACATTTAGTGATCAGGAAGAGGAAAGCCATCAAAATAAATAAATAAATAAATAAATAAATAAATAAATAAATAAGTAAGTAAATAAATAAATAAGACAAAAACAGCCAGTGAAGTTGGAAGAAACCCAAAGGAGTATCATATCTGAGCTACAAGTGAATAAAAAGGTATAAGAGGGGCGCCTGGGTGGCTCAGTCGGTTAAGCGTCTGACTTCGGCTCAGGTCATGATCTCGCGGTCCGTGAGTTCGAGCCCCGCATTGGGCTCTGGGCTGATGGCTCAGAGCCTGGACCCTGCTTCCGATTCTGTGTCTTCCTCTCTCTCTGCCCCTCCCCCGTTCATGCTCTGTCTCTCTCTGTCCCAAAAATAAATAAACGTTAAAAAAAATTAAAAAAAAAAAAAAGGTATAAGAAAGAGACACTGAGTCAAATGCTGTGAGAGAACCCAGAAGTGTCAAATTAGTCAAGCATAAGGGTGAATTATAAGAGAAACATACATACACAAAACTCAAAGTAAGGGACACAGAGGATACCCTGATGGATATAATAACAAGGAAATGTAAATGAGCAGAAAAAAAAAAAAGAACCAAAAATGGCAAGAACAAATAATGGGTAATTCAAGAAAAACTTTCTAGAAGTAAACTAAAGATACATAGTATCTCAAGAAAAGTTTAGTCACACCCTAATAAAATCACTGGATATTAAATTAGAATAAACAATCTTGGGGCATATGTGCTAAAAGATTCAAGTCTCTATAAATCAAGCCGGTGTCATCACACCTCTACATACCATTATGCATCTTTCTTCTGCTTACCATTAAAGCCAGAAGGTGAGGAAAATGCCCACAGAGCTCTTACGAGGAATATACGTGACCCATGAAGGCAAATCTGAAGTTCGGTATAAAGGCAAGACACAAATATTGTCAAACACATAAAACCAAGGAAATACAGTTTCCATAAGCTCTTCTTGAAGGTATTAGTAGGGGATGACTATCACCCAACTAAGAACAAATGAAACTCCAGAAAATAAAGTAAAAATAACCAACTGAGTTGAAAGAAGAAAGAGGAGAAATGATGAGATATAGGAAAGTATACTAATTTTCTCATCCTTCATAGCAGGGTCACAATGTTAAAACACACACAAGCAGTACACACAGGAAAATATTCATAGTCTGGTCTCAGTCACGCTATGGGAAAAGAACAATGATGAATCAGCTTTGGGAAAAGCCTTGTTCGCTGCCCTCAAAGGTAGAGGGTGCTGGCAGAGAAGAGAAGAAACAATAACTAAAGCTAGCAGCGCTCAGAAGAAGAGCAGATATTGTGCAGATCCCAAACAGGGGAGGCAATGGTGTTGCAGCAAGAGCAAATGAGTCTTGGGGACTCATTCATCCGGGGAAAGATCTCTGAAAAATCTCTCAGGAATACCCAGGAAGCCTTTGAGAGGAGGCTGATCTCCAGCAGTTAAACTCATGGACGTTCATACCATAATCTGTACATAAAAAGTAAAGCATATAATTCAAGAAATTAACTTAAAAGTAGGAATAAGACCTTATCTTATAATCATATGCTCCTAAAGCCTAGAACATACAGTTTACATTAAAATACAGAAACAGGTTAAAATAACTGTCCCTTAGAGACTAAAAGGATACATTTGCTATTGGAAGTGAGCCGGGAGAGACAACAAATGTCTCCTTTAATAAACAATTCCGCCTTCTTCCTTTCTAGTGATGACAGCTCAGGTAAGAAGGGATTTGTTGTTGTGTTAAGATGACTTAATTGGATTTGGTACTGGAATCCTTGGAACTACTAATCTATAAATAACGGTGTCCAGAAGTAGCTAGGAAAGAAATGTGACTCCTCAAAAGTTATTTGTACTTATTAATTGTAATTCTCTCCATATCAAATCATAGATATCAAGATCAACAGAGGTAGAATAAGAACATATAACACAGGAGTGCCTGGACGGCTTAATGAGTTGAGCATGTGACTCTTGATTTCGGCTCAAGTCATGATCTCAGGGTCATGAGATTGAGCCCCACATCAGGTTCCATGCTGGACATGGAGCCTGCTTGGGATTCTCTCTTCCTCTCCCTCTGCCCCTCCCCCGCTTGCACTCTCTGAATGAATGAATGAATGAATGAATACACAAACCCAATAAGGATTTATCCCAGAAATGATAGCTATTAGTTACTGTTGTTCTAGAATGTTCACATTATTCCAGGACCTGCTTCATAGGTAACTATGACAGAAAGCAGCTACCTTTTGGTGTGTTGTTTCCCCCATATCTAAAAGTTCGATGATCTGTGGTCGGCACATCAAACGTGTATTAGCCAGTCTCTGCTCTGTGGTGAGGGACATTTCCTTCAGGAACTCCGAGGGTGTCAGCTAGAATTTAAAAGAAAACAGCTGAAGATTCATAAATGGTTATACTGAAAAAGTATTTTCATGAGTGCCAGTAATGAATAATTTGTGTTTGCAACTTTCAGGGTAATTCTGGAATGCCACTAAGTTCCCTTATAAAATATTTGAAATAACTAAATAATACAAGAGAAGTACCTGTGGACTTTTAAGCTCTTTGCACAGTAATTTGAAATGACATGTGGTTGCTGTTTCCTTGTCATTTTTAAGAAATCACACAAAAGAAACTGGGAGGAGGGAGGGGAGTCAAGAAATTGCACAGGAACATGTCCAAAGAGCTTAACATTTATGTTCAGAAGGAGCATCTGAACATACAACCCTGCTTCCAAAATCACTTCTGGTCTTCAGAACTAAGGAATTTGAAATGCTTCTATTTCTCAACTCCAGTTACAACAAACAAAGCCTGTGGGTGTTTTCACTATCCTGCTGTATCAGGTTAAAGAGGAATCTTGTGAAATGAGGAGGATCTAGGAAGTGTGACTGCACAGCTTAGGAATGAGTTTGAACTCTTTCGAAATCACAAGAGCGCATTTAGACCTTGTTTTAAAAGAGCTTGAAGCCCATCCATCACCAGAACCAGCAGCCAGTCATAGTCACACACCCAAACAGGAACACAAAATGCTTTAACACTTTCTAATATTATGGGGGGGGGGGGGGGGGGGATGTAACCTATTATTTAAATAAAAATCATTTAAATAACCCAACAAGGTTTAGTTACCCAGGACCAAACACCATTATCTACTTATTGTTGTTCTGGAATGTTCCAGGGCTTACTTTATATGCAAGGGAGGATGATGATCACTGACAGCAACATCATGCTTGAGCATATACCAAGACTTTTTAAAACATTCAGAGGTTATACAATTTAGTTGATTGATTTCACCTTGGGTTAAAATCACTGCTCTTCAAAATGCATACAAAATTAATTTCTGTGATTGAATCCATTTAAATGAAGGCATATTTCTAATACAGCTTCCGACTTCATTTTTGAGGTTCTTTTTGACTGGAACCCAGATTAGAATACTAAAATGTTAGGAAATTTCAGCTGTGTTGCGGTTTAAATAAAAATAATAAAATCTTAAAAGCAAATGTCAGGAGTTACTTTAAATACAAAACTATAACCACCATAAAAGTGATTGATGATAGGTTTTATTTTTTCAATCAGAACATAACTTGAGACTAGTTTTTTAAACATGGTGAATACCATCTCGAACCCTACACATTATTGTTGATATTCTCTATAGCATGAGTTTATAATTCAGTTCTCATCAAATTATTATAACTCATTAAAAACAGAAATATTTTTTATTTTAAAGGACAGGGAAAATGTATTTTTCTTTGATATCATATAGTCTTTACTTTGATACTCTATGTTCTACAAATATGCAAACAGAAACAACTCTTGCCAATCAACACATAATAAATTATTTAAGTTAAACCCTATGAAATTCTGATATCTGATTGGTTTGAACTACACAGTCTCACAGGGTTCAACCCAACATTTGGAAAACCATAATAATTTGATTGCATAGTCTTACTTCAACTGATTAACTGAAGCAATTCAAGCCTCTACTTTGAGGTACGTGGTTTCAAAAACTCTCCCGGCTCTGAGTGGTGCCTGTGCTCTGCCCCAAGCTACCATGTTATCTAAATGGATCTCATCAGTCCGCACTTCTCCATGTGATCTCTGAGACTGCCAAGTAGCAGCTGTCGTCCTCCTGAGGAGGCTGCATTAGGTATGTTACACAGAAAGTCTCAGATACATTACCATTCGATTTACTTCTTCTTTTGTAACCAACTTTGGATTTAAGGGTGGCAAAACCTTGCTTTGGAACCCTTTCAGCATTCTGACTAACCCCATCTGAACAGCCCCCATGGACTCCTCGAGTCTTCTACCCGCCATCTTTAGTTCTTTCTTTCATTCACCTAGGAGTGAAAATAAAAAAGTTTTAGAGAAAATAACAGCTAATTCCTGAATATGGGTCACAATTTATTAAAAGCTTTTTCAAATGCAAAAGTTTTAGAAAAGACCAATCTTCAAAAACACATTGAATTCTTGTAACAAATGCCTTAACTAAAGGAATCTATTCCATGTACTTAGTCCAGAGTTGGCCTCCTTCCAAAATCTAGGGTTCCTTTTAGACAAACCAAGTGATTCTGGAGTGAGCTCAGGCAAGATGTGGAAATATAAGCAGTTCTTACATTTTGGTACTTTTATCCTCCAAGACAAAAAAAGTAAACACTGCTCAATAAATACACTTCATAGCTTGCTACTTTATAGGCTTATTTGACAATTCTCTCTCATGACACCCTCCAAACAGAAAAAAAACATAAGGCTTCAGGCCTTCACAGCTGGGCAGAGACTAAAAACCCAGTAGGAGATGAGATAAGGATGAGGAAGTTTCTGGAGAATTTTTGAAGTTTTTAGTCATAAACAAGTTATTAAACAGCCACCCCCCACATCCCAAATCAAAGAGCTAAGACATCTGCCCTCCATAAATTCTTCCTTATGCCTTGTAGGAGGATACTTGCAACTGTGGGGGCCTATTTATAACTACATGGGGATTTCTACTTTCAGTAATATAGCACACTAGTTTATCCAACCCTGTGCCAAAGGGAATAAATAAATAAATGAAACGCCTAACAATGCTTGATACCATGTCAAAAAAAAAACCGTAAAAATCATTACAAACCTCACAAGACAAGAAGTCATTACCAGGAAAAAACAAGTGAAGAAAGAGGTACATAAAGAAAAATAAATCTGAGTGAAAATTTTAATAAGGTACACTAAACTAAAGCAGCAAAACATCCAAGGAAATGAACATGAAATTTTAGAAAAGGAAAAAAAAAAAATCAGAGAATAAATGGTTGAAATAGTAGACAGTCCAAAAGTAGATCTGAGGTACCTGGATGGCTCAGTCCATTAAGTGTCCAACTTTTTCGGCTCAGGTCATGATCTCACAGTTAGTGGGTTCGAGCCCTGCATCGGGCTCTATGCTGATGGCTCAGACCCTGGAGCCTGCTTCAGATTCCGTGTCTCCCTCTGTCTCTGCCCCTCCCCTGTTAGCGCTCTGTATCTCTCTGTCTCTCAAAATTGAATAAAACATTTTTTAAAAATTAAAAAAAAAAAAAGAAGATCCAACACACTATAACTGGTGCCCATGAAGAAGAAAAATTACTGAAGTGGAACTAATATTTAAAACTATCATCCAGGGGCGTCTGGGTGGCTCGGTCGGTTAAGCGTCCGACTTCGGCTCAGGTCATGATCTCACGGTCCGTGAGTTCAAGCCCCGCGTCGGGCTCTGTGCTGACAGCTCAGAGCCTGGAGCCTGTTTCAGATTCTGTGTCTCCCTCTCTCTCTGCCCCTCCCCTGTTCATGCTCTGTCTCTCTGTCTCAAAAATAAATAAACGTTTAAAAAAAAAATTAAAAAAAAACTATCATCCAAGAAAACTTTACAGAAATAAAAGAAAACATAATGAAAAGGGACTGGTAGTTACTCAGGAAGACAGACCCAGAATGGTCAACTCTGAGCCATATCTGTTCGGGTTTTTTTAAGCTTATTTATTTATTTTGAGAGAGACAAACAGAGTTGGAGTGGGAGAGGGGCAGAGAAAGACAGAGAACCCCAAGCAGGCTCCACGCTGTCAGCACAGAGCCCACGCAGGTACAGAACTCACAAAACGATGAGATCATGACCTGAGCCAAAATCAAGAATCAGGCGCTCAGTAGACTGAGCCACCCAGGTGGTCCAACTCTGAATCACACCATAACAGAACTATTAGACTTTACAGAATTTTTAAAAGGCCTCATATCCTCCAGACAAAAAGATAAAGTAACTTACAAGGTCAAGAGAATTAGATGTCATTGGACCTTGATTTTTCAACTATGCTTTTGCAACCTATGAAATGAGAAAAGAGAGGAGCAACATTTTCCAAAAACTTTAAAAAGTGTGAGCCAAGGAGTTTATATACATCCAAGCTCTCCTTCAGTTATCAAAGCTACAGGAAAGGAGTTTTGAACATGCAAAATTTCAGGGAAAATTGTAAACAAGTTCCCTTCCTTAGGAATCTACCAGAGGATGGGCTTCAGCCAACCAAAAAGTGACCAGGAACCTCAGCAAAAGAACTGACAATGAACATTTCATGTATTTAACTGTAGAGCTAATTTTAATGATGAAGTTGGAGACACAAGGAGAAAATAGAATTCAAACATATTTTCTGACAAAGTAGAAATACAATTTTAAAAGTAAAAAATAGAAATAAAATCAAAAGTTGACTAAGATCATTAACAATTGTGTAAGTAATAGGTAGGAGTCAAACTGTTTAACCAGATAGAATAAAGGAGCTTAGGGGGGCGACTGGGTGACTCAGTGGGTTGAGCGACCCACTTCGGTTCAAGTCATGATCTCGCGGTTTGTGAGTTGGAGCCTCACATCGGGACCTGTGCTGACAGTTCAGAGCCTGGAGCCTGTTTTGGAATTGTGACTCCCTCCTTCTCTGCCCCTCCCCCGCTCATACTCTGTCTCTGTCTCTCAAAAAATAAACGTTAAAAAAGTTTAAAAAATAAAGGAGCTTAAGGAATTATGGTAGAAAGCCTGTACAATGGCAGTCAATGATACCTGTTTCCAAGCACTCATGTGTTTGTGTAATGCCCTGTCCCTGAGTGCAGACTATCCTTTGGTATTCTAACAAATATAATGCGGCACAAGCAATGTGTGTCACTTTCTGAGATTAGTCATAAAGGGACGTGGTTCCATCTTGGGTACTATCTGGCTCCCTGTAAGATCATCAGCTGCCACATTGTAAGAACACTCAGAAAGCCTATAGAGAAGCCCATGTGGTGAGGGACCAAGCCTGCCAGCAATGACATGAGTGAACCTGGAAGGGGATCTTCCAAGGCCTGCCAACAACCATGTGAATGAGCTTGAAGGTGGATTTGCCATCTCCATTTTTGTGTTGGAATGACTACAGGCCCAGCCAACAGCTTGATTTGAGATGCAAGACAGACACTGAGGAGGAAGCACCAGCTAATAAGCCACAGCTAGATTCCTGACCCATAGAAAATGGGAGAAAACTAATATTCATGGCTTTGGTTGGGGGTAATTTGTTACATAGCAATAAATTACTACTGTAGGCATTATATGGGTTTTATACACACCAAAAAAACTAAACCTAAAAGTAAACCTTCCTAAATACCAAAAGAAATTTTAGAAAAAGCAAAGAAGACATACTAAACATAGAAAGACAAACACAAAAAATTAACTGTAATGCACATAATTATTACAACACAAAGTAATATTGGAAGTGATGTCACCAACATGGTGCAACAGGTGCCAACTTCATAAAAAAAACCAACTAGAAACTATCCATACTCAAGATACCTTTGTGAAAATCCCAGAGCCCAGAGGTGAGGCTGAAGTGCCCCCTTGGATCAGAGAGACATGGGAGAACCTCAAAAACTTTATGTTCAGTAAAATAAGCCAGTTTATAAAAGACCACATATTGCATGAGTCTATGCACATGAAGTGTCCAAAACAGGGAAATCTCTAGAGAGAAAGAGTAAATTAGCAGTTGCCTAGGGCTACAAGAAAAGAAGGAATGGCAGGGTGATACCTAAAAGGGATGGGATATCTTATTGAGATGATGAAAATGTTCTAAAATTGACTGTGGTGATGATTGCACATATTTGTGAATATACTAAAAACTACTGAGTTCTATATATGCCTTAAGGGTAAATTGTATGGTATGTGAGTTTAATCTCAATAAAGTTGTTAAAAATACATTTAAAAACATTTTAAAAATCAATTCTTAAAAACTGAAAACCAGCAAAAGGAATGAACCTTGCTGTACATCAAGTTGGTGTCATAACCACAAAGAGAAAACAATTATTCCAACTGACCTTAAAATACAGTGTTTTGACTAGACTATCTTCATTGTAGTCTTAGTGTTAGTCATAATATTAGTAATAATATTTTTCTTTGGCTCTAGCCCCAAAATGAGGCTTGAACTAACAACCCCAAGATCAAGAGTTGCACGCTCTACTGACTGAGCCAGCCAGGCACCCCAGTAATAATATTTTTAAAACATGTAATTAAATCAATTTTGTTAAGAACAAAAGCATTTCAGCTTCATAAAAAATAAAACCAAAGTTCTTATATTAATAAATCCTATAATCTTACATTTAAATTGAAAATAATTGTAAGTTCGTGATTATTTTCTCCTTTTAAATAGCCTGACTACTGGGATGCCTGGATGACTCAGTTGGTTAATTGTCCCACTCCTGATCTCGGCTTAGGTCATGGTCTCATGGTTTGTGGGATCAAGCCCCATATCAGGCTGAATGCTGATAGCATGGAGCCTGCTTGGGATTCTCTCTTTATTCTCTCTCTCTCTGTTTCTCTCTCTCTCTCTCTCTCTCTCTCTCTTTCTCAAAATAAATGAATAAACTTAAAAAAAATTAAATAACATGCATAATGAAAGAGCTCAGAAACAATGAAGGCCCGGTAAGCAATAATAGTCCAAGGACATACTGTGGTCTCTAAATACCCCACTAAAAGGAACCACTGCTCCTTGGAGACATGGGTAATTTGAGGTCTGAGGCATAAAATGTTTACGATGAACTTGGAACATTCTATTTTACCATAGAACAAGGACATTATCAAAGGCAACTGGGGTTGTGTCTGAAGGACCCAGAGTAATTTGAAGGAGTTCCCATTCACCAAAGATAAGACAATTTGAATATGTTTTTTTTTAAAGTCTTCAATGGATAAGTCTCTAAAAATCTAAGTTCAAATGATACTAAAAAAAAAAAAAAAAACTCATTGGTCACCTTTGGAAGTTGCTAAGGCACAAAACTATTTTGGAAATAATAAAAGGAAAGAATCAATCATTTGTCGTGCACTTTTTTTGTTCAAATTGCACTGCAAGTTAACCAAATGATTGAGGAAGGAAAATGATTCTTCATAGAACAATTCCAGCTAATAAACTCAGAAGTAACAGAAAAAAAATGACCATTATGCAGTCCCTAATGAAACGAAAGATCATCAATGCTAAAACCATTAGGAAAGATGTTGCTGAAGAACTCTATAATGGCTCAATCAGGCTAACAACACCTGAGCCCTCTGAATCAATCTCAACACCAAATGAGTGAAAACCAGACATATTATGTGCCTCCTGTCATGATGTACCACACAGCACCAGCTATGCAGAACTGTTAACAAAAATCTACACCTCTAGACCTACCAGCCAGGTTGTAGGAGACACGGGGAATGGAGGAACAAGTATATTCTGGAGGAATACAATTAAGCTAAGTGCAGAATGTGGGAAATATTATAGGAAAATGAGAGAAAATCAGAGAGTTGTGGGTGGGAGGCAGTTATAAATTAGAAGAACCTTAAACCAACCAAATGCAAAGGTACATCTCGTTTGGATGATGATTCAAATACGTGAATAAAAGATGATATAAAATAATTACTGAGTTTTTTGTAGGATAATGGTACCGTGGATGTGGTTTTTTTTAAAGAATATTCTTATCTGTTAGAGATATGTATCATTTATGGGTAAAGGGGAATTATGTCTGAAATTTACTTTAAAATACTCCATGAGGGGTGCCTGGGTGGCTCAGTTGGTTAAGCGAGTGACTTCGGCTCAGGTCATGATCTCACAGTCTGTGTCTTTGAGCCCCAAATCGGGCTCTGTGCTGTCCGCTCAGAGCCTGGGGACCGCTTCAGATTCCGTGTCTCCCTCTCTCTCTGTCCCTCCCCGCTTGTGTTCTGTTTCTCTCTCTCTCTCTCTCAAAAATAAATAAACATTAAAAAATATTTTTTAAATACTCCAGGAAAAAATGTGTGTGGGGGTAGGAATGCAGGTATGGGTGCGTGGGTATGTGAGGGAGAAGGACAGAAGAAATAAGAATGGGAGAATACTGACAAACATCGAAGATATAGCATTCTCTCCACTTTTGTGTACGTTTTTAAATTTTCATAATTAAAATATTAATACGTACAAAATCCTGTGCATGATTATTCATAAGAGCTTTCACACCTAAATGTCCCTCAGCAGGGCATGATGAAACAAAGAGTGGTACTTGGTGCCGCAATAAAAAAGAACAAATGATTGATAACAACCTGGATGGATCTCAGGGACAAAAAGAAAATGGAAAAAGACGACAATCCCAACAGGTTGCATACTGTGTGATTCCATTTATATGATATTCTCAAATGACACAATTACAGAGACGAAGGACAAATTAGTGGCTGCCACAGGTTACAGATGGTGGTGGCGGGGGGATGTCTGTGGTGATAAAATAGACACAGGGAAGAAATTAGATGATAGGCAAAAATCTTAAGGCTTATAGAGTTGGAGTGAATAAGAAAATTTGCTAATAGGAAGTTTTTTACTTCTTACAAGTTATGCATTCGATTTCTAGTGCTATTACTGAACCTAACAAAGGGATTTCTGTAACTTGATTGTGGTGGAAGTTATATATATTTACACATGCAATATATTGACATGGAACTATACACACACATTGTACCAAGGACAAATTTTTGATTGTGATATTATGCTCTAGTTATATAAGATGTTACCATGAGGGAAATAGGAGGTCAAGGATATATGAGACCTCTCCGTGCTTCCTTTGCAACTTCCTGTGAATCTATAGTTATTTCAAAATAAAATTTGTTTTAAAAGTTTTTTAAGAAAAAGAAAGAGAGACAGGCAAAACTCATTGTTGATGAAGATGTTATAAAGGTGGGCATTTGTACCCTACAGCTAACTTCATTTTGGCAACCTTTAAAAATTGTGCCTATTCTTTGATGCATAAATATGTTCTGCTGGAGGATTTACCCCAGATATGGAAAGACGTATTCATAAGCTACGCTGTAACTTGAATTGACCATTCTATTTCAACAGAACGGAAATACAATGATTTCTATCAAACCAAAACACAAAGCAGTTACCTTGTTAAAATCTGATGACTCGGGTATTTTTTTATTAAAACTAATTTCTTTCTATAACTGATTTCTTAAGTGCTTTAAATATCTTGGCCATTTTCTTCTTTTATTTTCTTCCTGTTTTGGCCACTAATACCATGATTACAATTCAGGCCTGCAGGATTTGGATCATGCTGCTGCAGTTCCTTAACAACAAGGGTTAAGATATTTTTCCCTAAAAATCTGCTCACACTGCTCCTTCTGTCTGCAACATCCTTTCTTTACCTCTGCACAGATCCCTTCCTGATTCAAATGTCATTTCCTTATCAAAGCAATTTGTTTCTGATCTTACCAGCTTGAAGTGACTGTTCAACATCTCTGACCTTCCAGTATCTTACTTTTTCTCTCTTTTATGACACCTAAAACTTTCTACTTTATAGTTATGTGTGTGCTTATTCTGATCTTAATAGACCATAGACTCCTTGAGGTAGAGACTGTAATGCATACTGCCTTGTATTTAATGCATGCCTATGAATTTCTAATGAAACACTGACCAGTAAATTAGACAGAGTCGATATTCAGGGGTGTTATTAAAAATGACAATCAGCTAACCTGCTGCTCCAATATCTAACACAAAACTGAATCCATACAAATAGGCCAAATGCATTCATGTCCCTGGAATGCCTTGGCTCATGTAATCCATCAGTCACCTTAATGCCCTGCTTTTTAATGTTTTTAAGTTTATTTATTTATTTAGAGAGAGAGAGAGTGCATGAGAGGGAAATCAAGAGTCAGATGCTTACCTGACTGAGCCACCCAGATGCCCCAACACCCTGCTTTAAAAGACCATCCTCTGATCAAAAATATGGTAAAAGGGGCCATGAACCAAAGAACTTTTTAACTAAGGAGGTCTGGATAACACTTTTATTAGGGCATTTACTGCACCAACTAGGCATATACACCAAATCTTCAGTTTGCACCAATAATAAATTTTTATTTTTTTAAATGAACTTTGGGGAAGATGGCAGCATAGGAGGATGCTGGGCTCACCGCATCCTGTGGATCACTTAGATTCCACCCACACCTGCCTAAATGCCCAGAAAATCACCAGAAGGCTACCAGAACGGATTCTCCGGAGACAAGCGTAGACGAGAGGACCACGGAAGAGGGTAGGAAGGGTGGAGAGGCAGTGCACCCTACACAGACTGGCGGGAGGGAGCCAGGGAGGAGGGGCAGCCCGCCAGCCAAGCAGAGCCCCTGAGTCTGGGTTGCAAAAGCGGAGGGGCTGGAGGGAGTGTGTTCGGACAGCAAGCAGGACTTAATATCTGGAACGTTGTAAGTTAACAGATCTGCTCGGAGAGCGGGAGGGCTGGAGGACAACGGGAGGGAGAGTTGTTGAGCCCTGGATGACAGCACAGCTTGGCAGGAAACAAAGGTGCTCACAAGTGCCATCTCCCTCACCCATCCCCCAGCCGAAACCACAAAGGGAACCAGTTCCTGTCAGGGAACTTGCTTGCACTGTGCAAACACCCAACGCTGTGCTTCTATGGATCCATCCGTCCGGTGGGTCTGACTCCCTCCCTGTGCCGCAGGGCCCCTCCGGAAGCGGATCTCCCAAGGAAAAGTGAACTGAGCCTGCTCCTCCCACCTTGCTCCTCCCACCTGTTCACCTTGCCGATCGACCCCAGCTAATACGCCAGATCCCCAGCACCACAAGCCTGGCAGTGTGCAAGTAGCCCAGACGGGCCACACCACCCCACAGTGAATCCCGCCCCTAGGAGAGGGGAAGAGAAGGCACACACCAGTCTGACTGTGGCCCCAGCGGTGGACTGGGGGCAGACATCAGGTCTGATTGTGGCCCCACCCACAAACGCAAGTTATTCAAGACAGCACATGGGAGGTGCCCTGCAGTTCTGCACCACTCCAGGGACTATCCAAAATGACGAAACAGAAGAATTCCCCTCAAAACAATCTCCAGGAAATAACGACAGCTAATGAACTGATCAAAAAGGATTTAAACAATATAACAGAAAGTGAATTTAGAAAAATAGTCATAAAATTAATCGCTGGGCTTGAAAACAGTATAAAGGACAGCAGAGAATCTCTTGCTACAGAGATCAAGGGACTAAGGAACAGCCAGGGGGAGCTAAAAAGTGCTATTAATGAGCTGCAAAATAAAATGGAGACGACCACAGCTCGGATTGAAGAGGTAGAGGAGAGAATAGGTGAATTAGAAGATAAAATTATGGAAAAAGAAGAAGCTGAGAAAAAGAGAGATAAAAAAATCCAGGAGTACGAGGGGAAAATTAGAGAACTAAGTGATGCACTGAAGAGAAATAATCAACGCATAATTGGTATTCCAGAGGAGGAAGAGAGGGAAAGGTGCTGAAGGTGTACTTGAAGAAATAATAGCTGAGAATTTCCCTGATCTAGGGAAGGCAAAAGGCATTGAAATCCAAGAGGCATAGAGAACTCCCTTCAGATGTACCTTGAATCGATCTTTGGCACGACACATCATGGTGAAACTGGCAAAATACAAGGATAAAGAGAAAATTCTAAAAGCAGCTAGGGATAAATGTGCTCTAACATATAAAGGGAAACCGATAAGACTAGTGAACGGACCTCTCTACTGAAACCTGGCAGGCCAGAAAGGAAAGGCAGGAAATCTTCAATATGATGAACAGAAAAAATATGCAGCTGAGAATCCTCTATCCAGCAAATCTATCATTTAAACACAAGGAAAGATAAAGGTCTTCCCAAACAAACAAAGACTGAAGGAATTCGTCACCACTAAACCAGCCCTACAAGAGATCCTAAGGGGGATCCTGTGAGACAAAGTACCAGATATCACTACAAGCATGAAACCTACAGACATCACAATGACTCTAAACCCATATCTTTCCATAATAACACTGAATGTAAATGGACTAAATGTGCCAACCAAAAGACACAGGGTATCAGAATGGATAAAAAAAACAAGACAGATCTATTTTCTGTCTACAAGAGACCACTTTAGACCTGAGGACACTTTCAGATTGAAAGTAAGGGGATGGAGAACTATTTATCATGCTACTGGAAGTCAGAAGAAAGCTGGAGTAACCATACTTATATCAGACAAACTAGACTTTAAAGGCTGTAACAAGAGATAAAGAAGGGCATTATAATAATTACAGGATCTATTCATCAAGAAGAACTAACAATTATAAATGTCTATGCGCCGAATATGGGAGCCCCCAAATATATAAAACAATTAATCACAAACATAAGCAACCTTATTGACAAGAATGTGGTCATTGCAGGGGACTTTAATACCCCACTCACAACAATGGATAGATGATCTAGACACATGGTCAATTAAGAAACAAGGGCCCTGAATGATACATTGGATCAGATGGACTTGACAGATATATTTAGAACTCTGCATCCCAAAGCAACAGAATATACTTTCTTCTTCAGTGCACATGGAACATTCTCCAAGACAGATCACATACTGGGTCACAAAACAGCCCTTCATAAGTATACAAGAATTCAAATCATACCATGCATACTTTTGGACCACAATGCTATGAAGCTTGAAATCAACCACAGGAAAAAGTCTGGAAAACCTCCAAAAGCATGGATGTTAAAGAACACCCTATTAAAGAATGAATGGGTCAACTAGGCAATTAGAGAAGAAATTAAAAAAATATATGGAAACAAACGAAAATGAAAATACAACAATCCAAACGCTTTGGGATGCAGTGAAGGCAGTCCTGAGAGGAAAATACATTGCAATCCAGGCCTATCTCAAGAAACAAGAAAAATCCCAAACACAAATTCTAACACCACACCTAAAGGAAATAGAAGCAGAACAGCAAAGACACCCCAAACCCAGCAGAAGAAGAGAAATAATAAAGATAAGAGCAGAAATAAACAATATAGAATCTAAAAAACTGTAGAGCAGATCAAAGAAACCAAGAGTTGGTTTTTTGAAAAAATAAACAAAATTGATAAACCTCTAGCCAGGCTTCTCAAAAAGAAAAGGGAGATGACCCAAATAGATAAAATCATGAATGAAAATGGAATGATTACAACCAATCCTCAGAAATACAAGCAGTTATCAGAGAATACTATGAAAAATTATATGCCAACAAACTGGACAACCTGGAAGAAATGGACAAATTCCTAAACACCCACACACTTCCAAAACTCAAACAGAAGGAAATAGAAAGCTTGAACAGACCCATAACCAGCAAAGAAATTGAATCGGTTATCAAAAATCTCCCAACAAATAAGAGTCCAGGACCAGATGGCTTCCCAGGGGAATTCTACCACACATTTAAAGCAGAGATAATACCTACCCTTCTCAAGCTATTCCAGAAAATAGAAAGGGAAGGAAAACTTCCAGACTCATTCTATGAAGCCAGTATTACTTTGGTTCCTAAACCAGACAGAGACCCAGTAAAAAAAGAGAACTACAGGCCAATATCCCTGATGAATATGGATGCAAAAATTCTCAATAAGATACTAGCAAATCGAATTCAACAGCATATAAAAAGAATTATTCACCATGATCAAGTGGGATTCATTCCTGGGATGCAGGGCTGGTTCAACATTCGCAAATCAATCAACGTGATACATCACATTAACAAAAAAAAGAGAAGAACCATATGATCCTGTCAATCGATGCAGAAAAGGCCTTTGACAAAATCCAGTACCCTTTCTTAATAAAAACCCCTGAGAAAGTCGGGATAGAAGGAACATACTTAAAGATCATAAAAGCCATTTATGAAAAGCCCACAGCTAACATCATCCTCAATGGGGAAAAACTGGGAGCTTTTTCCCTGAGATCAGGAACACGACAGGGATGCCCACTCTCACCGCTGTTGTTTAACGTAGTGCTGGAAGTTCTAGCATCAGCAATCAGACAACAAAAGGAAATCAAAGGCATCAAAATTGGCAAAGATGCAGTCAAGCTTTCACTTTTTGCAGATGACATGATATTATACGTGGAAAACCCGATAGACTCCACCAAAAGTCTGCTAGAACTGATACATGAATTCAGCAAAGTTGCAGGATACAAAATCAAAGTACTGAAATCAGTTGCATTCTTATACACTAATAATGAAGCAACAGAAAGACAAATAAAGAAACTGATCCCATTCACAATTGCACCAAGAAGCATAAAACACCTACGAATAAATCTAACCAAAGATGTACAAGATCTGTATGCTGAAAACTATAGAAAGCTTAGGAAGGAAATTGAAGAAGATATAAAGAAATGGAAAAACATTCCGTGCTTGTGGGTTGGAAGAATAAATATTGTTAAAATGTCAATACTACCCAAGGCTATCTACACATTCAATGCAATCCCAATCAAAATTGCACCAGCATTCTTCTCGAAGCTAGAACGAGCAATCCTAAAATTCATTTGGAACCACAAAAGGCCCCGAATAGCCAAAGTAATTTTGAAGAAGACCAAAGCGGAGGCATCACAATCCCAGTCTTTAGCCTCTACTACAAAGCTGTAATCATCAAGACAGCATGGTATTGGCACAAAAACAGACACATACACCAATGGAATAGAATAGAAACCCCAGAACTAGACCCACAAAAGTATGGCCAACTAATCTTTGACAAACTAGGAAAGAACATCCAATGGAAAAAAGACAGTCTCTTTAACAAATGGTGCTGGGAGAACTGGACAGCAACATGCAGAAGAATGAAACTAGACCCCTTTCTTACACCATTCACAAAAACAAACTCAAAATGGATAAAGGACCTGAATGTGAGACAGGAAACCATCAAAACCCTAGAGGAGAAAGCAGGAAAAGACCTCTCTGACCTCAGCCGTAGCAACCTCTTACTCGACACATCCCCAAAGGCAAGGGAATTAAAAGCAAAAATGAACTCTTGGGACCTCATGAAGATAAAAAGCTTCTTCACAGCAAAGGAAACAATCAACAAAACTAAAAGGCAACCCACGGAATGGGAAAAGATATTTGCAAATGACATAGCGGACAAAGGGCTAGTATTCAAAATCTATAAAGAGCTCACCAAACTCCACACCCGAAAAACAAATAATCCAGTGAAGAAATGGGCAGAAAACATGAATAGACACTTCTCTAAAGAAGACATCCGGATGGCCAACAGGCACATGAAAAGATGTTCAATGTCACTCCTCATCAGGGAAATACAAATCAAAACCACACTCAGATATCACCTCACGCCAGTCAGACTGGCCAAAATGAACAAATCAGGAGACTATAGATGCTGGTGAGGATGTGGAGAAATGGGAACCCTTTTGCACTGTTGTTGGGAATGTAAACTGGTGCAGCTGCTCTGGAAAACAGTGTGGAGATTCCTCAAAAAATTAAAAATAGATGTGCCCTATGACCCAGCAGTAGCACTGCTAGGAATTTACCCAAGGGATACAGGAGTACTGATGCATAGGGGCATTTGTACCCCAATGTTTACAGCAGTACTCTCAACAATAGCCAAATTGTGGAAAAAACCTAAATGTCCATCAACTGATGAATGGATAAAGAAATTGTGGTTTATATACACAATGGAGTACTACATGGCAATGAGAAAGTATGAAATATGGCCTTTTGTAGAAACGTGGATAGAACTGGAGAGTGTGATGCTAAGTGAAATAAGCCATACAGGGAAAGACAGATACCATATGTTTTCACTCTTATGTGGATCCTGAGAAACTTAACAGAAACCCATGGGGGAGGGGAAGGAAAAAAAAAAAAAAGGAGGTTAGAGTGGGAGGGAGCCAAAGCATAAGAGAGTCTTAAAAACTGAGAACAAACTGAGGGTTGATGGGGGTGGGAGGGAGGGGAGGGTGGGTGATGGGTATTGAGGAGGGCACCTTTTGGGATGGGCACTGGGTGTTGTATGGAAACCAATTTGACAATAAATTTCATATATTAAAAAAATACAAATAAAAATAAAAAATAAATGAACACAAACTCCTGGAATTCTATTTTAATTAAATACCCAATATATCTTTTTCCACCCTCCATTCCCCTGTATAGCCAGCATGCACATGCACGTGTGAACATGTACACTCACATGCACACTCCTTTTTCTTTCTCTTCCTCTATTTCTCATCATCTTGGTTTTCACCATCTGTTCCTCAAGCCAATAGTCTGAGAGTCCCCCTCAACTCCTGCCTCCTCAACCCTTCTCATATCTTCACTCTTGCCTCTGCAGCCCACATCTCACAGCGGACCCCGGCCCAATCTCTGAGCAGTACTGTCAACATCTTGACTGCAGGTCTTGCTGTCTCAGCCAGTAAAACCCCAACCCTGGGTCAGTTCAGCTGCTCTTCCCTCCTACCCCAGGCTGGGAGGACTGCATGACATATATTATTAAATTAGAATGCCCCCCAGACCCTGTGGGGATATGTACATGCCACATAAACAACCATCATGATCATCATAACCGTCCCCCATTCCTCATTTCCGTCCATCTCTTCTTGCTTTCCCTTCATCTTAAATGTCTCAAAGACTTATTGCCTTGTATTTTTATTCTTGCCTTCTCCTTCCATCCCCAAGTCCCTCCTTTGTGGAGAGCCAGACAAAAAATTGGCATATGGGCTCCCAGTTTAAATCTCAGAACAAGTTAAAATCTTTTCTCCCCTGTGAGCAACATGTAAGATGAAAACAAATCTCAAAGAACTTCTGTGCCAAACACTGTCTTTCATGTTTATTCGTGCATTGCAGTAGCCCACATGCCTCTAACACATTTAACTATATAGGTTGACAGACTAAAGATGTTTTCCCATAGTTTTGAAAAATAATTTTTTTCCTCTCAGAAGGTATTGTCAGCAGTAATAAACCAAAATCCTGAAGAAGTATTCTATTTTTGTTAAGGCCAAAGGTTTTGGAGTCATCAGACCTGGGTTTTAATCTTCCAAAGCCTCTATTTTCTCATCTGTAGAACGGAGATAACGGTAGTGAGCCTACTCTAATAAGTTATCTATTACCATGTAACAAATTGCTCCAAAAGTTAGCAGTTAGAAACAACACAAAACATTTTGTCATTTCTCACAGTTTCTGTGATTCAAGAATTTGAAAGACGCTGGTGTAGGTGATTCTGGCTTAGGCTCTCTTAGGAGTTTGCAGTCAAAGCTGGCAGCAAGGGCTGTAGCTATCTGAAGGCTTACCTAAGGTTGGAAAAATGCACTTCCAAGATGGCTCACTCACACAGCTAGCAAGATGGTCCTGGCTCTCAGGGGGACACGTCAATTCCTCTCCTCATGGGTCCCTCTAAAGGGCTGCTTAAGTGTCCTCATGGCATGATGACCTTCAGAGCAAGCAACCCAAGAGACCAAGGGAGAGGCTGCAATGTCCTTTGTGACCCAGAAGTCACACACCATCATTTATGCAACACCAATCATCCTCATTCAGTGTGGGAGAAGCCACACAAGGACGTGATCACCAGGAAGGGAGGCTCACCAGGAGCCATCTTGAAAGCCAGCTACTACATTGACCCCGTGTTTAGTATGAGGATTAAATGAAGATAGTGTATATAAAGTACTTTACTTTGTATAGTACCTGGCATATAATTGTTCTTAGTGTTAGCATTAGCAGAAAGTTTGGTGTAAGAAGAAAAGCGATGAATTTGTTCATGTCTTCAATTTCTGCTACTGCCACAGCAAGGGCAGGGCAATTATACTCTGGAACACTGATAAATTTTTCTTTAGCCCCAAACACCATTTTAGCAGGAAAATACCAAAGAAAAAATTAGGGGAAATGCTCAAGTGCAACATGACTTTTGTTCTCAGTGAGGGGTTCTTCAGGAACTCAGAATAAAAGGACTAATTTCAATGTTTTAATCTTACTTCATCTTCCGTGTTTCTACTGTTTCTTAAGCTGCTATGCTCCCTGGTTTTCTATTTGTCTTATCTGTTTTAAGTTGGATTACTTTAGATGTCACAGGTTTCCCACTGGCCTCTGCTCTCTTTCTCCTTGAAATACTTCCTGAAAACAATCTATCTCTGCAGAATGTATGACCTGTTATATCTGATGTAGATTAGAGAGATAAATTTCACAAAGAATCCTCTTGTTTGACCCGTGTTGAAGAAAAGAAAAATGAAGATGTATTTTTTTCTGGTTACCAATTGCAATGTGGGAGGTGGAAGGGTAGGGCGGAGGGGAGTGTTCCCCACACCAACAAGCAATTCTCAGGATACCAGTTGGCTGTCCTACAATTCAACTCAATTCTGACATTATCAACCCAGAGCTAGCATCAGATTCCACAAGTTAAGGGTTCATTCCTACAAGACCCCCCCCCCCCAGGACCACCAGATGCTCATCACAAGCCCAGAGTATTACCTGTACTTCTGAGCAACTAGAGATAAATCAGAGGTTCCCAACACCCCCTCCTCAGGTGTCATTAATTTGCTAGAGTGACTCCCAGAACTCAGAGAAACATTTCACTTAACTAGAGCATTGGTTTATTATAAAAGCATATAACTTAGGAACAGCCAGATAGAAGAGATGCAGAGGACAAGGCATGTGGGAAGGGGTACAGAACTTCCATGCCTTCTCCCAAAGCTCCCCTCTCCCCAAATCTCTACATGTTCACCAACCTGGAAGCTTTCCAAACCCTGTCCTCTTGGGCATTTATGGAGGATTTACTACATAGGCATGATTGATCAAACTATTAGCCTTTAAAAACTGATTCTCGGCTCTGCACTGAATGTGGAGCCTGCTTGGGATTCTCTCTCTCCCTCTCTCTCTGCCCCTCTCCTGCTCACACTCTCTCTCTCTCAAAATAAATAAATATTTTTAAAATTTTTTTAATTAAAAAATAATAACAACACTGATTCAACCTCCAGCCCCACTCTCCTCCAGTGTCTCCTCCCCAGAGGTGGAAGGGACTGAGAGTTTCAACCCTCGAATCACATGGTTGGTTCTTCTGGCAACCAGCCCCCATTCTCAGGTGGGGTCCAAAAGTCATTCATTAACATAACAAAAGACACCTTTACTGCTTTCCTCCCTTAGGAAATTCCAAGGGTTTTAGGAGCCCTGTAAAGAAATGATGAAAACCAAATACATACTTCGTGTTATAAACCCAAATATCACAAGATGCATGGTGAGAACTAATTTTCCTAGGCTTCAAATTACAAAAAGAACTGCTTCTCAGAGAAAAAAAATGTCAAGTGCTAGAAGCTTGTTCAAACTTAGAACCAGACCAGACACAGTCATGGATCAGATCTATCAAGGAGATTACCTCCCTACTGCTGACCAGGTAATTCCAGATCGAATAGGTAAAGGTAACATTCCTAGAAGAGGCCGAAACTGCAATCAGATTAGGTAGTAAGTCTTGATTTACTGACATGGGCTTAGCACAAGTGACACTATGTGGGGTCTGTTGTTTCTTTTTTTCTTTTCTTTTTTTTTTTTTTTTTTTTCAACACTAAGGACAGGAATAGAGAGAGATACAGCTGCAGAAAGTGCTTATTTATTATTTGTGAGCCCCAATTCACATCATTTTCATGATTTAAACCAAGAATTTACAAGTATTACTGTTCCACAATAAATTGCTTTTCTCATATGGAATTCAATTATCTTTCGATTTAATAGAGTATCTACTACTTGCAAAGTACTATATTAATTAAAAATAAAATCAGGGGCGCGTGGGTGTCTCAGTGGCTTGAGCATCTGACTCTAGATTTTGGTTCAGGGCATGATCTCATGGTTCATGAGTTCAAGCCCCACATGATTCATGAGTCCAAGCCCTGCTTGGGATTCTCTCTCTCACCCTCTCTCTCTGTCCCTCCCCAGCTTGCACACACACCCACTTTCTCTCTCTCAAAATCAATAAACTTTAAAAATAAATAAATTAAATTTAAAAAAAATAAAAATCATATTGGTTTTGAAGAGTGAAGAAGAAACTGAGTGTTATAGCCTCTAGCATACAGTAACAAGCACCCAGAAATCTAACTGGATTTTGACTTTGATTTTGCATATCTTCCCACATTCAGCCTTGGTCACAACTCTAAGTGAAAAGCATTGTTGCAATTTGATTGAGCATGTGATAAATTCTGCTTTTAGTTACAATGAGGTGGATAAAAGATAAAGTGATATGGTCTTTTAAAAAATTTTACTGTGAAATTTTACATACATACAGAAAAGTTATATCCATTACAGCTCAATTAATTTACCACATGAACATCCATGTTATGATCATGCAGGTAAAGAAACAGAACACTGTCAGCACCCCCAGAAGGACCCTCATATCCCTTCTCAATCACTAAGCCCTTTCTCCCTACTAAAGGCAATCACTATCTTCACTTTTGTAGAAATCACTTCCTCGATTTTCTTTTATTACCTAAGCATGGATCCCTAAACACTATAGTTTTGCCCAGTTTCTAATATTTGAAACAATGGAATCATACAGTAGGCAGTCTTCTGTGTCTGGCTTCCTCTGTTCTGCTCTATGTACCTATTTCATTGCATATAGCTGTAATCTCTTTTCATTTAAGTTTAATAGTTCACTATTTGAAGTATACTATTATTTATGAATCCATTCTACTACTGGTTAACATTTGAGTTGTTTCCAGCTTGAGGTTACATGAATAAGACAGTTATGAACAGTCTTATAAATGTCTTTCTGCACACAAGGCCAAGCAGACCATATATCTTGGAATGGAAGTGCTGGGTTGTAGGGTAAGAGTATCTGAAACTATGGTAGATAATGCTAAACAGTTTTCCAAAGTCATTGTACCTATCTATGCTCCCACCAGTAGTGTATGAGAGATCTGGTTGCCATCCAAATTTGCTAACACTTGCTATTAGCAACCTAAATTTTAGCTAACCAATGGTGTATCATCATAGCTCATTGTCCTATTAATTTGCATTTCCCTGATAACTAATGAGATTGAGTAGGTTCACATATGTTGACTGCCCATTTGGATGTCCCCTTTTATGAAATGTTGTGTGAAGTGTTCAAATCTCTTGACTTTTTCAGTTGGGTTGTCTTTTATTTCTTGATTTGTAGAAGTCCTTCAAATATTCTGGATGCAAACACTTTGTCAGTTCCATATTTTTGTAGATGTCTTTGCCCACTCTATGGCTTGTTTTTTCAATTCAAGGGGCTTCATGGGCCAACTTCCAGTTCATCCCTATTCCTTTGAGGCAGCCTTTTGAGGTCCAAACCCCAACAGGAATTCACCTGGAGTCTTCTATACTTGGCAGGCCCTAGTCACCAATCCCTGTTGCCTTAGTCCACAAAGACTGTCCCAACTCTTAGTCTCTCAGCTTCTTCCTTGGAATTTGCATGTGCTCTCAGGGGTTCTAAGTTTGAGGCTCACTTCCCTGGGTACCTGTACCCCCTAGAGCTGGCCTGATAATTCTTCACCACCTTGTCACCTTCTAGTGCCCTGAAGAAGGCTTCTGTTTATAATCTTTCCAGGTTTCCTAGATGTCCTCAGCAGGAGGACAGACCTACACTACCTAGTCTACCCTTCTCAGAAGCAGACATCCTCGAGGCATCTGGGTGGCTGTTGGTTCAGCGTCCAACTTCAGCTCAGGTCATGATCTCACGGTCCGTGAGTTCGAGCCCCGTATCGGGCTCTGTGCTGACAGCTCAGAGCCTGGAGCCTGCTTCAGATTCTGTGTCTCCCTCTCTCTCTGCCCCTCCCCCACTCTCTCTCTCTCTCTCTCTCTCTCTCTCAAAAACATAAATAAACATTTTTAAAAAAAAGCAGACATCCTCATTTGCCGAGTGTAGATGGTAGAAGGGGAGAAAACCTACTTCATGTCTATTGAATTTTCCACTGCAAAAATAGAACATTGTTTAAAATTTGAAGATAAAATCGAAAAATGAAGCACAATACAAACAATGCCCAGGACTAGTAAAAGTTAAGTTAGAGCACTCCTCAGATGTCTGAAATTAACCTGGATTATCCATTTATGTCACCTAATCCAAGATTTATAGAGCTGATATCTTGACATTGTGATTTATTTTAGGTATCAAGTTGAGATACAATTATTGTCAACTTGGTGTATTAACAATGAAAATTTACTTGCAGAACTTTAATGGCCAGAAGTAAACATTTTAAATTTCTCCACCAAGCAACCAAGGACATATTTTCAAGCCCCTTCTCATTTGAAGAACCAAAAAAAAAGCAATATATTTTTTTGAAAAGTATATTAAAATTGAGACTCTGAGCTTTAGCTAGATCTTCTTTCAGAAAGTGTCCTGATCCATGTATGGATCTGAATTATGAGACACTATTACAAGATACCCTCAGATAACATGGTAAAATGCATAGTTCTTGTCTCTGGAATGCCCAGCCTCTCCTTTCAAGTCCATTAACCCTACTGGTATGCTCTGGTCCCTTCTGTCTAGGTTCTCAGGCTGCCCTGTTTCCCCTGATCAAACTACAAGATTATTTAGAGATAAATCTCTGGAACTCTCTTCTTCCGCCCCACCCCCTTTCCCATGCTAACTTAGTCTCATCCTATAGGGGTCAGTTGTAACATCGTTGCCTCTAGAAAGCCTTTCCTGAAGTCTCATAGCAATTTCACTTTTCACACACGGAGTAAATAATTTGTGTAACTACATTTCTACGTCTGCCTTCTTCACCAGAGAGCAAGTCCCATGAGATAAGAGACCTTGACCATTATCCTCATCACTGGCGTATATGCCTAAAATAATGCCTAACATGGAGTCAATAAATATTTGTTGAATGATTGGATAGGTAGCTAAATCACTAAACCACTTATGCTTTCTTTTTTTAAAAAAAGGAATCATGGGGCACCTGGGTGGCTCAGCTGGTTAAGCTACTGACTTTGGCTCAGGTCATGATCTCGCAGTTTGTGAGTTCGAGCCCCGCGTCGGGCTCTGTGCTGACAACTCAGAGCCTGGAGCCTACTTCAGATTCTATGTCTCCCCCTTTCTCTATGACTCCCCTGCTCACACTCTGTGTCTCTCTGTCTCTCAATAATAAATATTTAAAAATTTTTAACAAAAAATAAAAAAATTTAAAAAAATTAAAAATAAAAGGAATCATTTGTCAGATATTTATAAGTTTTTACCACCCTGTATCTATTTATCCTGCTTCCGGTATCAAAATCATTTTCCCTCAAGGAATCACCCCACTCCATACCCCAGTCCAGAAGAGGCTTATCCCAGTATCACATCTCTCTGGCCACAGTGATTGGTTCTGGACATGGCAAGTGATTAAAGTCAAACCAGTCGGAGCCAATGAGGCTTAATTCTGATTACATTGGAACAGCTGCCAAAGAGGCATGCTTTCTTTCCACTGAGGTTGCTAACTAGGTTATGAGCTTGAAGCTGTCGGCAGCCCTCTTGCCCCTCTGAGAGGAGAGAGGGTATTAAGAATGAAGCCACACATGAACACTGTACCATGAGACTGAATTCTGATGACATCATTTAAATCCTTAGATCCAGCCAGGAATTTCTAAGTTATCTGAGCCAATTAATGTTCTCTGACACAAATGTCATTTGAGCTATATTCTGTGGACACGATCTCTTGACAAAGTGAATTCCTTATAAATAATTGCAGTCTATTATTTCTAATGTGTTACCATGGCATGAATAGCTTGAGAACCATTTAGACCAAAGTTTGCAAAGGCAGTTCTTGATGGTCTTGTTAATTTTATCAAATATGCTGATAAAAACATGGCAGACAAGCTATTTTAAATCCATGTTTGCTTTATTAAAATATAATAACTTCTACTTTATATACCATTGATTCTGTTAGCACCAGATCCTGCAGACCAGTTGGCTTGTAGAAGCACACAAACGGAATGCCTCTGACTTCTACAACTATTACACAGGATGAATGTTCATTTGAAGAATTTGCTTCAATTCACACCACACACACATCACTCAAGGTGAACAATTTTATAAGCTTCTTATGAATGCTAGGCAATTCATATTGTTTACATTGCAGTAGTTCATAAACAAATACATAGTTATTTATGAATTTGCTACAATGAAAAAGAGATATTGAAATCACCATTCATTGATAACTAAAATTCCTTATTTTGAATTTAACCACCAAATCAATCAATCAAATTAACCATCAACTCATATTTTAATATCAACAACAGATGTAACGGCCCCCTCCTGTTGGCTTAGCAAAAATTAAAAATAATTGTTTAAAAAAAGCTGCAGTCTATCATTTCTTTGCAACTCCTTTGTGGAAGAAATATAAGCAAAGGAAAATAGTGGGTGTGTAAATTTCTTTTCCTAACACAACAATCCCTAATTCAAGTGTCCTTTCCTCCAGTGTGCTGTATTATTCTATCAATTATTCTAATTATTCTAATTATTCAATCAATTATTCTATCAATTATTCTAATTATGAAATTTTCTAACATGAGAAAATATCTTTTCATATGCCTATAATGGGATTAGTAAATAATTTTCTCAAATCTACGTATCTTACTTGGATTCAAGAATGCATGCTCAATTAGGAATACTCTTCAACGCTTTTAACTCCTTTTAACAATCTACTTTTATAAAGGATTTCTTTTGGCTGTCTAGTATAATTCCCCCCCACACACACACCCACCCATTCTCCCATTCTCCTTCTTTCTATAAGAACCCAATGCCCTATCCAGAAAACGTAGAGAGACCTAGCCAATCAGAGTATCCAATTATCCTATGTTCTGGCTGGTCTTGTGTGTGAGCATGAATCCTCCCCTTGAATGACAGCTGGACCTTGACAAAGAGAATATTTTTTCCTTGGATTTCCTGGGCTGAAAATGAATTTAAAGCTATTGGCAGCCATCTTCCCCACCACATGCAAAAGGCTTTTTTTTTTTAATATGTATTTATTTATTTTGAGGGAGTGAAATAAAGAGTGAGCAGGGGAGGGGCAGAGAGAGGGAGAGAGAATCCTGAGCTGGCTTCAAGCTCAGCTTGAAGCATGACCAAAGGACTCAATCTCACAACCATGAGTTCGTGACCTGAGGTGAAATCAGGAGTCAGACGCTTAACCAACTGAGTTGCCCAGGTGTCCCAGGGAAAAGGCTTTCTTGCAGAAAAAGCCAAGGAGATAAAAGCAGAAACGTGAGCAAGATGGATAGATGACAGGAGGAAAGAATGATGAATGTGAGTTCATTGTATTGCTATTGAAAGCAATCCTAAACTTTGTGGCTCTGGTACAAGTGGTTCATCTTTTGATCCTATCAGCCATCATGGTGTCCTAACTTAATGGACTAATAAATTCCTTATTGTAATTAAGCTGTATTGAAGTTTGAACTAAGTTTCTACTACTTGAAACCTAGCACTCTCTGATGATAATTATTATATTTTTAGGAATCAGACATTTACTTAAAATTTATTCCTGGGGTTTATTACGAAGATTTGCAAATAACTAATATGTAATGGAGCAAGTTGCTATTTATGAAGCAAACTGAAAATGTCTTATTTCTATTAGAATAGGAGAGAATAAGCTTATACATTTTGCACTTACATACAACACACAGACTAAGTCATTTGTACCATTAAATGTACCGTCCAGGATGCCTAAAAATCTGGAAATCATGAAAAGTCATTAGATATTTGGATTGAGTAACCCAGGACAGGTAATTCCATACACAAATTAGTTCATATCTGAACATAGCTAGCACATGGCACCGTCTCTGCAGAAGTTCACATGGATCCAAAAATTCTGGGTCATCTGAGTCCAGAAGATAACTAGATATACTTCATTTTCATACTTCAAAGAAGTATACAACCCTATAGAGGGTTATAGACAAAATTCTTTACGGAAAATTGGTACATTTTACATGCATTTCTTCTAAGTACTAACAAAGTGAAGTTATTTGCCAACATTATTTAAAAGTGATCTGGGGCACCTGGATGGCTCAGTCAGTTAAGTGTCCAACTTCAGCTCAGGTCATGATCTCAGGGCTCGTGAGTTTGAGCCCCATGTCAGGCTCTGTGCTGAAAGCTCAGATCCTGGAGCCTGCTTCGGATTCTGTGTCTCCCTCTCTCTGCCTTTCCCCCAACCTTCTCTCTAAAAAATAAATAAACGTCAAAAAAAATTCTTTTAAGTGATCTTATTTGTTAATCAAATCCTCTGACAAAAATAATGCCTGGGAATCAGACTTCCTTTCACAGAAAATATTCAGAATCCCTTTCATGAAACCAGCCATACATATTAGAGCAAACCCAGATTTATTCATCGACCCTTCTGTGGCTCCAACTAACATCAATGAAGAAAGGCACTGGTGCTTTCATCAATCTCCACCAGTCATTGGGAATGTGGTAATTCCCAGAAGCAAGTGAATAGCAAGCTGCTTGACCCTGCTCAAACTGAGTGCTTTCAACAGGGATCACTGTCTCATACATCCTCACTAGCAGCTACTTGTTAAATGCTATATGTCTACTTTTTATTAAAATGTCAAAAGTAATTCTTTTAATTCATACTGGATGGCTGTCGTAACAGAATTCAGTAATGAAAACCAATGACAGAGATTAGTTACATACTATAAAACTGTACTTGAGCCGTCTGGCATAAAACAGGGCCATTTTTCTTCTCTCAGTTATCACACTGGTAAATATTGACTAGGAAATTCTTAGTGTGTTGGTGCCACAGAGCTTGGCCAGATCGATTTCTATTACAATAGTATGAAAAATGCCTGTATCCAGCCTACATTTCTAATAAGAACAAAAATAATTTTTTCTCCTAAAATAAGGAGGACTTCCATTTCCAATAATGGCAGGTAACAGTTGGTTGAACCAACCATTCAAGTGAACACTACTAAAAACTTTAAGTGAAAAAAACTGCAATCTTCTTAAAAGTATTAAAAGGCTATCAATATAGTAAGCAATTACCAGACCAAAATCTAAATGCAATCAAACACCAGAGAAGTAAGCAAAGCACTAACCTCCATAACCGCTTTTGCTCCAGGGCACTCACTAACCTTGAAAACCTGGGGCTTTGTTTGGTGGCCTTGCTGGGCAGTGAAACAGAAGTCAATGATTAGAGTCTGCTCAAGATGGGAAATATAATGAGAACTCTTTTTTCACCTTATACTGGGACCCAAAATTAAAACTGACCACTCCAACACCATCCCCAAAAAGCCACAGTAAAACTTGCCAAGGTGCTAAGCAAAGAAAGAAAAGAAAAATAAAGGAAAAAATATCCCCAAAGTTGGGGTCACTTGTGACTCAAAATTGCAGCCCGTGTCCATACTACTAAACTGTCCAGAGAACTTCAAATCATGAGTTAGGTCTAGGGCAGTCCCAGATTAACAGATTCTAAGGTGCAGGGCAGAAGCAAATATCATTCTCCTGTCAAGGAAAGCACCATCAGTGCCAGACCTCAAAAACTAAACATCCCTACAAATAATATTTTAGGACAATGAGGAATAGAAATAAGCAAACACACAAGAAAACTAGACACCATGAACACAATTAGCAGAAGCTAAAGATATCAGAAAGACCACCAAAGGCTTCACATAGGGGACTTATTAGATACAGACCATAAAACAACTGTGTTTTTACCATTTGAACTACTAACAGATAAACCCGAAGATATCTTCAGGACATGTGAATCATTTTTTTTTAATTACAACAATTCTGGGGTGCCTGGGTGGCTCAGTGGGTTAAGTCTGACTCTTGATTTCAGCTCAGGTCATGATCTCATGGTTTGTGAGTTCAAGCCCCACATCAGCTCTGCGCTGACAGCTGAGAACGTGCTTGGAATTCTCTCTCTCCCTCTCTCTCTCCGCCCCTCCCCAACTCATGCTTTCTCTCAATAAATAAATAAATAAACAAACAGATTTTAAAATTAAAAAAATAAAATAAAATTACAACAATTCTATAAGACAAATGGACTCCAAAAATGTCAATTTCCTGAAAAACAAAAACCCAACAAGTCCCCTCCCCCTCAAATGTCAAGGAAACTGATCTACACTAAAGGAGACTAAAAAGCTTAACAATGCAATGTAGCATATGATCCTTGATTGGGTCCTGGACTTCATTTTTATTTTTATTTATTTTATTTGTATTTTAGTTAATATGCGGCACAATGGGCTAGATGGCATTGGGTATTCAGAAGGAAGGACACTTGTTGTGAAGTCACTGGACTTCATTTTTAAAAACCACTGTAAGATTATTGAAAAACTAGGGAGATATGAACATGGAGTATCTATCAGAAAATACTATATCAATTTTAAGTTTATAGACTGTGATAACAGCATTATGGTTATGTAAAAGAATGTTATATATTTGCTTTCAAATGATTCAAAAGATAAAGAGAGAGAAAGAACAAAGGCAAATGTGGCAGAATGGTAACAATAACTGATGACTCTGAGTAAAGAGTACTTAGGTACGGTTACTTCGGGTTTTTCTTAGGTTTGAATATTTTTAAAAACAAAATGTTGTAGGGGGGAGTTATACAGTGGATTCAAAAAAGATTCCAACAGAACATCTAGCAAAGAAAGACACTAATTAAATTTAGAAATTTTTGGATAGATAATAAGCATATTTTAAATAGCTGAAGAATATATGAGTGAACTAGAAAATGGATCAGAAGAATTATGCAGGTCAGTACATGGAGTGACAAAGAAATAGAAAATACACAAATGAGGTCAAGGGACATGAAGGACAGAGATGTGATGTCAGTGGAGTCATGAGTGAAAGAAGAGAGAAGAGTTAGAGGCAATAACTGAAAACCAATAGCTGAGAACTCTACTGAAACGTTGGAAAAGACCAATCTATAGGTTCAAAGAACCCATCAAATCCCAAGTTACACAGATGGAGAAAAAAAAATCCATACCTAGACTCAGAGAGGGTGAGGAACCAAAAATTAAGGGAAAAATTATTAAAAGAGCCAATAAAAAAGATTATTTTCAACAGAGCCATGATTTCATGAGAGCTAATTTTCTCAATACAGTGGAAGCCAGAAGATGGTAGAATGATGAATTCAAATGTGTTTAAAGAAAAAACTGCCATCTTTTAATTCTACAACCAGCAAAAATATCTTTCAAGAGTAAGGGCAAATTAAGGACAATTTTAGACAAATAGATATGGGAAGTTCAACCTAGCCAACCTCCTTAAACTTAGTCAATTAGCACTGTCCATGAATTTTGATTTAACCTGCACTGAATTATAACATTCTGCTCTCCAGTAGTCTGCCCTTTCCTTAAACTGATCCATCCAATAACGTACAACTATAGGATGGATACAAGAATAATGTCCAACGACTGCTGAAAATGATTCTGAAATGGCTAATACACAAATTCACCCCCATTTGAAGTCTCCATGGTACTTCCAGTTGTCATTCATACAAGCTCATGAATACGTGCACATCCATACTAATGTACCACTTTTCCAACTTGAGGAAGCAAAACAATGTGAACTCAGCAGGGATCTCATTGTCCCTGATCGTAATAATATGTCTATCCTACGGTTCTGTATTAATTACTTTACAAATAGAAATGTCATTACCCATATATAAATTTCACTTCTGAACAGAACAAAACAAAACAAAACAAAACAAAGATCTATGAGTGGTGACCTCAAACTGAACTGGTTAAATTTAGGGACTCATTTGTAAAGGTCAGTGTCCTTTGCTGCAAATCCACTTCGTATGCAGATGAGAAGTGTAACCTGCCCTATGGCACTGGGCATAATTAGCCAGCTGCACCCTTCTAATAAGGTGCAGATGGTTAATTACCCCAGCAAATAACTGCTTACTTGTGGGCACAAAAGCCTGTACCTAAAATCATTGAAAGTATATTTGGGCCTATTTTTGTTCATGCAAACAAAACACTTGTTCCAAGGTTTCATCTGTGAACAGAGCACCACAGGCTCACACTGCCCTGCTCTGGGGGAGTCCCATTAACACTGCTGCGGTCTGGTTCAAGGGAGGGACCACTGGCCACAAAGCTGTATTTCAGGTGGTGAAATATTTCATGGGGTGCTGAATCCTTGTTGAAAAAATCTCCTAAAACGGGAACCCTCTTGCACTGTTGGTGGGAATGCAAATTGGTGCAGCCACTCTGGAAAGCAGTGTGGAGGTTCCTCAGAAAATTAAAAATAGACCTGCCCTATGACCCAGCAATAGCACTGCTAGGAATTTACCCAAGGGATACAGGAGTACTGATGCATAGGGGCACTTGGACCCCAATGTTTATAGCAGCACTCTCAACAATAGCCAAATTATGGAAAGAGCCTAAATGTCCATCAACTGATGAATGGGTAAAGAAATTGTGGTTTATATACACAATGGAGTACTACATGGCAATGAGAAAGAACGAAATATGGCCCTTTGTAGCAACGTGGATGGAACTGGAGAGTGTGATGCTAAGTGAAATAAGCCATACAGAGAAAGACAGATACCATATGTGTTCACTCTTATGTGGATCCTGAGAAACTTAACAGAAACCCATGGAGGAGGGGAAGGAAAAAAAAAAAAAAAAAAAAAAAAAGAGGTTAGAGTGGGAGAGAGCCAAAGCATAAGAGACTCTTAAAAACTGAGAACAAACTGAGGGTTGATGGGGGGTGGGAGGGAGGGGAGGGTGGGGGATGGGTATTGAGGAGGGCACCTTTTGGGATGAGCACTGGGTGTTGTATGGAAACCAATTTGACAATAAATTTCATATATTGAAAAAAAACAAAGAAAAAAAATGTTTTCTCCTAATGTTTATTTGCTGCAATAGGAATTGTAAATGAAACAGAATTGGGTTTTCCTAGAACCCAAAGTAAATTCTATACTCTTTCGATAAAAACTCTGAAATGAAAGATTTTCACAAGCAAACATTGCCAATGTTAGTTGTCTTAAGAAGGAAAAATAAAAGTCTAATTTTCCTTTGCCCTCGAGGAATTTCATGGGCTAGCTGAGAAACCAGAATTTAGAAAGCCATGTAAAATACAATACATCCAATGATTGTTAGAGACTGTTCCAAAAATCCCATTTAAAAATGTAATCGATTAGTATTCCCATGGCAAGAATAGGATTTGGGGAGAAAGCAGAGAAGGGGTAACTGCTTCTTAAAACCCATGTTTGGAAGTCCTCTGCAGCTGCAAAGCTCTCAGTATGTTGTAGGGGCTAGATGACAGGGCTTGGGAACAGAATACTAATCTACTTGAATCTGCACAGAACCTTTCCTCTGAAGAACCCACAGCATGTGTGATTCCATTCAGTTTAATTGTATGTTGGAGAAGAAGAAAAGCTACTTGCCATGGTTTTAATTGCTAAGAACACACTCTCTTTTCAGGAACCATCTGTTTAATTATAATTACAAGCAGCGATGTAAAAACACAAATGCTTAACAAGTACAAAACTCCCCTACCACTAACAGTTTTAACATAACGAGCCATATTGTGAAAGAGTATGTTGCCTTTTCCCTCTCTGCAATATTTCATGATTTAGCAAATGACAGCCTACCATTTATTATGGAATCTCATTCTGGTAAAGCTAAAGTTATTAATTACTATTCTTAGATTATATCCCTCTGTTATTCCTTTTTATTAAACTTTAATTCCCTCTGAAAGTGAAGGGAATTATATCAGAAATGAAATATATATGGCCCTTTTTTTCCACCTCCCGCTAAAATCTTTGAGGTTCCATATAATAGACATCACCTATAATTAATTATAGGGACATTCCAAAGTATTGCAAGAGTAATTTTTTGGCTTTCATAAACACAAATTTCTGCCTTCCTGGTTCTGAAATATGCTTACAACACTATTATTTTAAAAGCCACAAGTATTGGTAATTGTTTTCAGGCAAGAATAAAAATAGCTTAACCTTGAAATTTATTTTAATTAGGGATTTTTCAAAGCCACTGCTGCAAACTTGGGTGGATTGTTTATAATAAAAACCAGCATCAACAACATAGTTGTAGAGAACATAGAATTAGGGAAAGTTATTTAACTTGGGCTTACAATAGTAGTTTAAAGAAATAAAAACAGACACAGACGCAGTCAGATCATAATGTTATTAGAGCAACCTTACATTCAGGACATTTTAGATAGACTATTAAAGCAAGAACATGCCAAATAAAATGCAGATTTATGAACTACCAAGATATTACGAGAGATTTCTTTCTTAGTCATTTCACACTAAACTTTCTTTCTTTCTTTCGTCCTTTATTTGACAGAGAGCATGCAAGCACAGCAGCCAGGAGGGGCAGAGGGAGAGAGAGGATCTTAAGCAGACTCCATGCCCAGTGCAGAGCCTAACACAGGGCTTGATCTCAAGACTGTGAGGCCATGACCTGAGCCCAAATCAAGAGTTGGACACTCAATTGACTGAGCCACCCAGGCGTCCCAACACTAATTTTTCTTTAAAGTCGACCAAGTTGACTCTGGTATTCATTGTAAGATGAAGACCACTACTTTAACAAGATCATATGCTTTCTGACAAGCCTTTCGATCAAGCAAAGAACATTTTTTAAAAGCCCACTCCTCTTCCCTACCACCGTAAGGGGTAAATATGACTCTTTTAAAAAATCAGCACTTAAGCACTTTAAATCCTCAAAGAAATAAAAAGACTGCACAGTTTTTCAAATTAAAACACAATAGAGGCATCTGGTGATTTGTCAATTCCTCAATTATCGTTCTCTGCCCAACCTGAAATCCTTCCAGCCATGATCTGACAATTATTTTTTGCCTTATTTCGAGCCCTCATTCCCCTTGCAAGACATTTTATATGAAGAGAAGCCAAATGCTAAGTGCCTTTGCAGTGTTAATGAGGAAATAGATCTTGGAAGAAATCATTTGAGACAAGGAGACTGCCTGCAAGAAACGGCTGTGTCTTTACTTTCGATGACAGCAACCATGATCGAGTGTACTACTATCCCCTGCGCTCTGAAATGTGCTCATCCTAAACCAGTGACCTTTTACCTTTGAGGTCTGAGTCCCACTAGGAACTGGATAAAAGCTATAAACACTATCTCCCCCAAAATGAACATAAACATAACATCTAAAGGTCCACATATCCAAGGTCAAAATCTCTACTTTACACAGATCCTAAAGCGTTATCGGTTAAAACTTGATTTCAATGCTCACAAGCTATGAGGGTGTCTTTCAAACTTGATGAGACTTTTCATGTTCTAAATGTTTTTGCTGCTAACATGGAGAAACATTCTCAAAACTATTTTGAAGTTTGTCAAACTATGCCACTAATTAATAACAATAACTTCCCGTCTACTTTGTGGTTGCAAAAATCATTCTCACACATAAGTATTGCTGTGACTTCGCCCAAATAAATCTGAGTTTGCTCATATACAAATAAAATAAAATGAAATTACAAAACAATAAAATGATAAAAATGAAACAATTTTTTAAATGACAGAAATGAAATAAAATGTAAAACCCAAATCTATAAAACTTCCAGAAGAAAACACAGAAGAAAATCTGTGTTACCTTGGGTTAGGCAAAGAGTTCTAGGTAGGATAATCCATAGAAGAAAACAGTGATAAATTGGACTTCCTCAAAATTAAAAAGAAAAAAGTGACTTCAAAACAAAACTCAATAAGAAGGCAACCGAGCAGGACATGGGCAAATGATATGCACAGAAACCTCACCAAAAACAAAACAGAGTAACAAAGAAGCACATGCAGTTCAACAATGTTAGTCATCAAGGAAATGTGAATCTCTTAAAAACAGAATGAGATACCACTACGCATCTACAAGAATAATTAAAATTAACAAAATTGTTACCTGCTGGCAAGGCTGTAGAGCAAACGAAACTCTTACACTATCCTGGAAGAAGTGCAAAATGGTACAGTCACATGGAAAATAGTTTGGCAGTTTCTTATAAAATTAAACATACACTTACCATAGAACCTAGCAATCCTACTCCCAGGTATTTATCTGGGAGTATAACATATGTACAAAACACGTGGATACAAAGAGCTGTATGTGATGCTTATCGCAGCTTTATTTATTCATAATCACCAAATACTGAAGGCAACCCCAAAGTCCATCACCTGGTGGTATATCCATTCAACTGAATAGACCTCAGCAATAATAAACAATGAACTAGTGTTACATGCAACAACATGGATAAATCTCAAAAGCGATGTATTAAATAAAACAATCCAGACAAAAAGTGCTATGTATCTTATGATTCCACTATTATGATATTCTGGAAAAGGCAGAAACAGAAATCAGATCATTAGTTGCCAGGGGCTGGAGGTAGGGAAAGGGGATTGACTATAACTAGGTACAAGGGAACTTTTTGAGCTAATGGAATCATTCTATAGATTAATGTGGTTACACAACTATACTTTTCAAAGTATTTTTCAAAAATCATGGAACTGTACTCACAAAAGAAGTGAATTTTATAGTATATAATTTATATATTATAAACCTGACTTTAAAAAATAACTAAGAATATACCAGGAGAAAACATTAATTTAATTTATATCTCAACATAGCATAAAAGGTATCAATATCCAGGATATGTACAGTAATCTTACAAATCAATACAAAAAGGACAGTGACATTTAAATTGGGCAAAGATAAAGACAGGCAATCCACAGAAGACCAATTATCAATAGTCAACAGATATAAACTGCTCAATCTCTCCAGTAATCTGACAAATGTAAATTATAACAGAGTGATCACCATTATTTTCACATCAGAAAGACAAACTTTCCAAATATTGAAAATACCAAGTGTTGATGCCTACAAACAACTATAATCTCTACAATAAGATCCCAAAAGATTTACATCAATGGGGATGATGGAATTTCAACTATGTTTATACTTAGCTAAATTAAAAGACAAGAATAACCTTTAAAATAGTTGGGTGGTTGTCTTTGCCATTCCAGTCAGTGGACTATTGGGTAAGGTGAGATAGTCCTGAAGATGCTCGTGTTGGTTTCATCACTTCTGGAACAGTGTGTCTGCCTAATACAGACTGGGGAGACCACAGAAGGGATGCATGAATGAATGATTCTAAGGATTTACCAGCCCAACAATCAAAGAGTGATGTCCACGTAGCCATTCAAATGGGTCCAGCCTCCTCGCCATTGTTAAGAAAGAAACTGAAGTATGAATTGAGGGCCAGAGCAAAATTTAGAAGAATAAAGACATAATGGAACTCATAAATTTATCCTTCTACTAATTTTTGGTGACAGATAGGAAAAGTCTATAAATCAGAATTTTAAATATTCTCAAAATGAAAGCTTTTCAATGGCTTGATTTCTGTAATCTCTACACCCAACATGGGGCTCAAACTCACAACCCCGAGATCAAGAGTCGCATGCTCCACCAACTGAGCCAGCCAGACTCCCCTCAATGGTTGAATTTCTGAATTGGGTTGCTCCCAGGTGATTTAAGAGTTTGTCCAGGGATATTTTTGACTGCATCCAACTTTGACTTTAGCACTTCTAAACCTAATACAGTAAAACGTGACTCCACCATATAACCTCATCAAGGGCACACAGATCGTGTAGTAACAATATTTTTTTTTCCTTTTTTTTCCTGCAGTACACCTACCTTAGTACTAGACGGGAGGTGGGACCTCAGTTACTTGAAGGAGTAAAGAAGAATGGGGAAGAATCATCTTCATAAATTACACAGTATATGAAGTATTGTCAAATGGAAAGGACAAGACCCAACAGAGGAAGGGAGGAAGAAACAAATCCAAAGTAAACAGGTGAACACACACAGAAGACAACACACCTGGTATCCAGCAGAGATGGTGATTAAGTCATAGCAACCGGCTACTAACTAGCCCTCATCATGGGGCACTTTCTGAGCACAAAGGTGCTCCACTGTAAAGGCAGGTTAATCATTAAAATCACTTCACAGGACCATGGCTATGAAATGTGACCATATATGTGACCATATTGGTCAGGAATTGATCCTCAGAGTCTTCCTGAGAAGGAAAGGGGGAGGGAAGGAAGGGAGAGGGAGCGTGGCACCCCATTTGGGAGAGAAACGATGGAAAATGATTTGCCCAAGGCCTCACATCTACATAGAACAAAGTGAACACCCAGGTGGGAGGATGGGCTATTCTGATGGGAATGAGAAGAAGGGGCGAGGGAAGGCTGAGGAGGAATGGGGTCTGGAAAGCTTGAGTAACACCTGGGATGCAGGGCCGGAACACGAGGAGAGGATGTCCCAGCCAGTCCCCAAGTCCTTCGAACTGTGACCCCATGATCACTGCAAGGACTTCGGACCCTGGAACAACACCCCCCCCACACCCCCGCCAACTGCCTGTCATTTCCCGCGCCCTGTTCCTCCTCCAAGACCCTGCGTCCAACTCACAGACGCCGAAGCCAAGGAGTCTGTCCCTCCGTACCAGCTCCAAGCGGCCTGCTCTCCTCCAGCAGTCTGGGCCGAGTTGTTGCCATCCGTTGCCACAGCAACGACAGAGCGCTGCACGGCCTAGCAAGCTGAAACATGATTGGAGCAGGCAAGCGTCCATAGCAACTGCCAGGCCGCACTACTTGGTAGGAAAGAATTTCATTTTCAGGAATTCTTCGGACACCTCTCCCTAAAGGCATCCTTCGGCAGGCACTTGTCCTAGCTCTTTAAATGTAATTCATGCAGTATCTCATTAAAACATTTGTCTCTCTGTGTTACTGTGAGAGTTCTCATTTTCACAGAAAAATTTTTTTAATTTTTTTTTACATTTATTTATTTATTTTTGAGAGACAAAGCGAGACACAAGCGGGGGATGGGAAGAGACAGAAGGAGACATAGAATCCAAAGCAGGCTCCAGGCTCCAAGCTGTCAGCACAGAGCCCGACACGGGGCTCGAACTCACAAACCGCCAGATCATGACCTGAGCCGATGTCGGAGGCTCAACTGACGAGCCACCCAGGCGCCCCTCCACAGAAATTTTTAACTTGGGGTCAATTTTACCTCTTCAGGTAAAATGTCCATGAACTCCCCTAAGTTACATGCAAAAGTTTATGTCCATTTACTCAGTAGGATGGTCCATAACTCTAGATTTTCAAAGGAGGCAGAACTAGAACCCAAGACAGTCCAAAAGAATAACTTCTATATGCATTAACCCCATCTTCCTTCTCAGAGACCACAGATAAAAATAGTACGGTTCTGGGGGGCCTGGCTGGCTCAGTCCATAGAGCATGCCAGCTCTTGATCTTGGGGTTGTGGGTTCCAGCCCTGCACTGGGTGTAGAGATTACTTACAAATAAAATCTTTTTATTTTTATTTATTTTTAATAGATTTTTTTACTGTTCATTTATTTTTGACACAGAGAGAGAGAGAGACACAGCATGAGCAGGGGAGGAGCAGAGAGAGAGGGAGACACAGAATCCGAAGCAGGCTCCAGGCTCTGCGCTGTCAGCACAGAGCCCGACGTGGGGCTCGAACTCACAGGCTGTGAGATCATGACCTGAGCCGAAGTCGGATGCTCAACCGACTGAGCCACCCAGGCGCCCCTAAAATCTTTTTTAAAAGTAATGTGGGGGACGTCTGCATGGTTTAGTTGGTTAACGGTGGGACTCCTGGTTTTGGCTCAGATCATGATCTCCATGGTTCATGAGTTCGAGCCCCATATCAGGCTCTGTGCTGACACTGCAGTGCCTGCTTGGGATTCTCTCTTCCTCTCTCTCTGTCCCTCCCCTGCTCACTCTCTCTGCCTCTCTCTCTCAAAAATAAATAAATAAACTTAAAAAAATTTTTTAAATAGTGCGGTTCTTGCCAGACTTTAGATCGTGGCCTCATTCAAACCCTGCCTTGGAACAGCTCCCAAAGACTTTAACTAACTCTTGACATTCATTCATTCATTCATTCATCAATAAATATTTATTGATCACTAATTATGGGGTCATACATTTGTCAGAGAGGCACCTTTCTAGCCACTAGAATATAGCAATTATGAAAACAAAGTCCCTAATTTCTTAGAGTTTTCCTTATGGTGTGAGAGACAACAGATGAATAAACAAGGTCATTTTAGTTTATGATAATAAATAAAATGTGGTGATATGACATCAAGTGTCTAAGGTAACACGCCCTATAGACAGGGTGGTCAGAGCAGTTCACATAGAGGAGATGGCCTTTGAGCCAAGACGTGAGAAGACAGCAGCTAAAGAAGAGCAAGGAAGACAGAAACACAGGAACAGGAAATGAAGTTAAAAGCAATGAATTTGAATATTAGAGAAAATGAAAGGCCAATATAACCGAAAAGGAGACAGCTTGTAGGGCTGTGGGAAGATGCAATCAAATTGCCCTTCCCCTAGCTCTTCAAAGGACTGGCAACTTCTCCTTCCTACTCCCTTACTCCCCCATCCCCAGTCACACCCTATCACATTACCCCAGTTCTTTCCTTCATAGCCCTTGTGGCTTTTTACTGTCTTTGATCTCCCCAAGGACAGAGACAACTCAACATGGGATCCCCAGCACCTAAAAAAATTGGCCTAGCATGGACACCAAATAAATATTTGCTGACTGCATCAATCTCCATATTACAATACTAGGAATAGTGATGGATCGTGGGGACAAGACAAAGACACCTCTGCCTTTACGAAGGGTAAATGCTTGGTGGAATAAATGAATTAAAAACTATGTGGGCAAATGAAATGTAGGCAGAATTGGATGATTTAGACTATACGTGCTGTGGAAAGCTGATGAACAGCTCCCTTGATAAGTTCTTCATTCTATTTCTGTTCAATTTCACAAATATCCAGTGCTAACTATATGCCAAGCACTGTGGTATATAGTAATGACCAAGAAGAATACCGGTCTTCACTGGAAAGCTTCCAGTCCACTGCCATGCTGTCTATGACAGTAGCCAGCAGATACATGGGGCCACTGAGCACTTGGTATGTGGCTGGTCCAAATTGGAATGTGCAGCAAGTATAAACTCCAGATTTCAAAGACTTAGTTCAAAACAAGACTGTAAAATATCTCATTAAATTTTTTTTAATATTGATTTCATATTGAAATAATAACATTTTGGATATATTGGGTTAAACAAGATTATCATTAAAATTATTTTCACTTGTTTCTTGTTTTTTAATCTAACTGTTAGAAAATGTTAAATTATGTGTCTGGCTTGCATTATATTTCTATTGGACAGCACTGGTCTAGTGGGAGTTTAATGCAGGTTGAATAAACAAGTGACATCTTATTACAGATGTTAAAGTAGACATTTCATCTGAGGCAAAATAGCTAGCAAACTTCAAATAGAGGAACTAGATCAAGAACTTACAAAGAAAATAGGTTAGACAACTCTTAAGACTTTCACACATGAGTGTATAAAAGGGTCAGGAGTAGACGATTGGGAAGGATTTCTTCAAAGAGGGCTGAGCTGTGAGCCCCACCTCCTAAACCTCCAGTCAAAATAAAGGGGCTTTGCGGGGACCACCAATGAGTTTAACATATCAGAGGGCACAGAGTGCTTGTGTCTGAATCCCACCTGGAATCTAAAGGGCAAGAGATGGCTGAACTTGTCAGCAGACAGCAGAGCAAAGGAAGAATTGTTGGGTTGGGGACAACTTGTCCCTTTCCCTCAAGATTTCTCAAGGTAAAAAAATGCATGAGGATTTTCTATGGAGCAGACGTGGGCCACTCAAGAAAGATGTGTAGGGTCATTTTGGATCCTTTTAAGAGGAAAATCTGGTGGGAAAAGAGACTTCAGCCAAGGGAAACTGAGGATATTGTTAGGTTTCTAGGGGCCAAGGAAAAGCAAAGAACCAAGCAAAAGAGAGATGCATTTGACCCCATTAAGAGAACTGCAGGGTACAGATAGATGCCCAGTGATGAGGGTAAGCTTTCTGAAAGACCCTTGAAAGTGCCCCACAAGCAGAAGTATCATCTTAATCATGGCAGTATCACACAAGTAACAATTTTCTTAGCGTCTTTTTCTTCCCTACCTCTTCATGCTCTAATCTCACCGGGGCCAGAAAACAGTTGCCCAACTGGGGGCACAGGTGTAGAGGCTGGCAATGAACCCAAGTAGAAGACAAGAGGAAAGAAGAAGGTGACCCTGCTTTCATTCCCCAGCTAAAGGGTTCCTACTTGCAGCAGCCCAAGCTAAAAAAAAAAAAAAAAAAAAAAAAAAAAAAAAAAGGAAAGGAGACACAACTTTAAAAGTTTTGAATATCACTTTGGACAGAACTTTTTAACAACTGTACTGAGGCTGGGTTTTGACACACAAGAGGGTCCATAAAAGTCTTGGCACCTGACTGAGTTCAGCCACAGGCAGGGAAACAATTTGTCCCACAAAGACATTTTAAAGAGAAACTAGAAGACAAAAATTAAGTTGCTTTATGACTGCAGCCACATGTCATGCTTGTCTGACTTCAGGGTTACAGAAGAAATATGAGACAGGCTATAAATACAAGCAGAAACATGTGTTATTCTTGAAATGTACAGAGCAGTAGAAGATGTATAAAGTTAAGGATTGAAGCACATATTATCACAGGGAGAAAAATAGATGATCTAAAGTCACATCCTCAGAGCCAGACCTAAGACTAGCATTTACCCCCCTCCATTCCCAGAGGCCTTTCTGGGGCTTCTGAGAGCCACTGTTCCCTCAGGGCCGATCTGCAGCTGCTGCACAGGGATGAAAGCCTGGCTTGTTCTCAGCGCCAGATCGACAGGTGGGCAGTCAGCACAGGGAAAAACAAACACAAAAACAAAACAAAATAAAAGCCGTGGTTCTAGAAATGGAAATCCCACTGAAAACTAATTATGGTATTAACAAGTAGATCAAATTTGAAGATCTTGGTTAACTTACATTTACCTTCAAGCAAGAATGTTAATAGGAAGGATGAAGACTTCTCTATCCTAGAGCTGGATGACCCCCAAGGAACCTCACACTTGCACTGGGTAAGAGATGAGGCCGGGACCGTTCTTTCTAAGGTAATTAGATTAATGAGCAGTCAAGACTGAGCCTTCTTTAGACTTCAGAGTGGTTAGTTAAGTAGGCCAGTTGCCCTGGGGGCCTCAAGCCACCCAGCCTACCTCAGCAATCCTGGTCCATGAGACCCAGGCAGAGGAGGGTCATGGTCAAGAACTTAGGGGGCAGATACCCAGAAATCATGGGCTCACCATTATAAAGAGCCTTAGAGATCACTGTGTATAAAACTTTTAGAACATAGCAGTTGTTCAATACATGAGCAATGATTTTTCTTACTATTATAAGATGACTCTAGTTCTAAACTTAATCTCTATGTGGAGTTCACTACTTAACCACTCTGTAGTTAAGTTACAACATCTGTAAAATAGGGGCAACTACCACGTAGGATCATTGAAGATTAAATAAGATAATAACACAAACCAAGGGCTTGATGAAGGAAAGCTATGACTCTTATTAATATTGTCACCATTCTTCAGTCCAGTTTTCTCTCTGACATCACCTCCAAATAGTTGCCCAGTGCTCAAAACTGAATGTTGGTGTCATTATTCAAAATTCAGAATTCACTACCCCCCAATGTGATGGTTTTTTTTTTAAATTTTTTTTTAACGTTTATTTATTTTTGAGACAGAGAGAGACAGAGCATGAACAGGGGAAGGGCAGAGAGAGAGGGAGACACAGAATCCGAAGCAGTCGCCAGGCTCCGAGCTGTCAGCACAGAGCCCGACGCGGGGCTCAAACTCACGGACCGTGAGATCATGACCTGAGCCGAAGTCGGACGCCCAACCGACCAAGCCACCCAGACGCCCCCAATGTGATGGTTTTAAGAAGTGGGGCCTTTGGGTGTGATTAGATTAGGAGGGTGGAGCCCTCATGAACGGGATTAATGCCCTTATAAAATAGACCCCAGAGAGCTCCCTAGAGGCTGTCCACCATGTAAGTTTACAGCAAAAAGACAGCAGCTATGAACCAGGAAGTGGGCTCTCACCAGATACTGAATCTGCCAACACCTTGATCTTAGACTTCCCAGCTTCCAGAACTGTAAGAAATAAATTTCTATTCTTTAACCCATCCAGTCTATTGTATTTTTGTCACAGTAACCCAAACGAACTAAGATACCTAGTTTCTGGTTAAATTCTTGTTCTTTGTTCTTCCCTTTACCAACCTTTGACTGAGAACCCACTAAGCACTGAGCTTAGAGTATACTCAGTGAATAAGATGCAGTCCCTGTCCTCAAGGGGCTGTCTTTTGTTTGTTTGTTTAGGATGCTTACTTCTCATATCTTCTCAAACCTAAGATCAAGCATCAGGATGCCCCATTTTTGAGCAGCTAAAATTTGTGAAAACTTGTTCCTGAAATAGCCCAGAATGTGACTCTTATATTTCTCTTTTATGTGACAGTCCTTCCAGTTTAAAAACCATCCATCATGGTTTTCCAAGTCCTCCATTTTTCAGATTAAACCACTTGAGTCTCTTCAACAGTTTCTCACATGGCATGACTTCTAGTCCCTTTGTATCCTGCCCATGTAGGACAAATCCCAGAATGCCCTCCTTCATGGTAGCTCAAAATGAAATACAGTTCTCTCAAGTGCTCTGAGGTGTGTGTAGAATGGGAGTCTTGTAAGAAAAAAAAATTTAATTCCTCACATATGAGACAGTGGGGTAAATGAACCACATTTTTCCTGTTTTACATGAAAAACAAATTCTAATCAGCTTCATTTTGTGAGTAGCCACTGCCAAAATTTTCTGTTGATGTTTGGGTAGCATAAATCACAGCCTGAAGGAGACTGAAGCTTTGCCAAAATTGAGACCCATCTCCCTACCCTTATTGCTATTTTGCCTTCAAGGCTCTAGGTTGAAAATCAAAGAAACCCACTCCAACTAACTTAAGCAAATAGGAGAATTTATTGAAGAATTCAACTAAATCATAGAACCTAAGGGCAGCTGGGCTTTCTGGGGGACAGGAATCAAGAAGTGGAAAATTTAGCAGAACAAAAGCAGGGCTGGTCCCTGTGTCTTCCTATCACTCCCTGAGCCAAATGTCCCTATTTCTCCATAGATATACCTATGTCATTCTTTTTTCCTTCACCTTAGACCTCTCTCTATTCTCTACCCAAAGAGTCATCCCAGTGCCCTACATACCTATCCTCTCAGTGCACAAACATCTCTAAGTCTCCAAGTGTGGTGGGTTACATGTTGGCTTTGAAAAAGGTATGTCCACATCCTAATACCTACACCCTATGAATGTTACCTTATTTGGAAAAAAAGGTCTTTGCACATGTAATTAAGTTAAGTGTCTTGAGAGAGATTATTCCAAATTACCCAGGTGACCCCTAAATCCACTGACCTTGTAAAAGGTAGAATGGGAGAAGTCACAGACATGTAAGAGGCAGAGATTAGAGTGGTATGGCCAAGGAAGCCTAAGACCACCACCAGCCACCAGAATCTAGAAGAGGCAAGGAAGGATTCTCCCCAGAACCTCCAAAATGAGTGCAGGCCTGACTACGCCTCGATTTCTGGCCTCCAGAATTGCGAAAGAATAAATTTCTGTTGTTTGAAGCCATGTTTGTTGCTGCAGTCATAGGAAATGAACACGCTAAGTTTCAATTCCAAATTCTTGGAAGAGCAAATCTGACTGGCTTAGGCTGACACATGGGCAACATATTCCTCTAATTCAATCACCTGCCAGAGATGAGCCATACTGGATAGATGGGGGCTGGGCCACTCCCATATGGAGGATGGTTGTTGTTACCAAGAAAATGAGAGTCCGAGTCCCCAAAAGCCATCTATGACATGGGAGTTCTCCAATCATCCAGGCCCCCAATTTGATTTTCTAAACCTCTTTCCCCCCTCCCCACATCCTGTTCATTCATCATTTTTGTGTTTTATTTTGTTTTCTTTAATTAATCTCTACACCCAATGTGGGGCTTGAACTCACAACCCTGAGATCAAGAGTTGGGTGCTCTACCAGCCAGGCGCCCCTCACTCATCATTTTTGTACCAGTTTTCCCTGTCTTCAATTTTTCACTTCTACACAACTTTTCACTCCTATACTCCTTTCCAACTCTCCTGCCACGAATCTACCTCAAGCCAGCATCACGCCTTGCCTTGGTCTAGTGCCACGGTTCTCAGACTGTGCCAAGGCACCTCAGGATACCACAGTGAATTTGCAGACAACCGGATGTTTTAAATTTTCACAGGAATCACAGTGATCTCTGTCGGAAACTACAAGCTTGAGACAGTCCACAGTTTCAACACGAGATTATTATACTGTTTCCAATGACCAAATCATTTCACAGCTGGGTTTTCAATAACTGCTGTGATGAAAACAAGCACCACTTGGAAATCGATGTGGAAGAGGAAATGAGGACGATGGTGTCTGATACGTTTCTAGGCCTGAGAAAGTGTGCAGTGATCAACAGGCAGTAGTACCTCATTAGGATGCATGTGCTTATTAAGCTATCCGGACCTGATTACTTAATAAATGGAATTGTTGGCTATTTCTTTTGGCCTACAGATGCTGTGAAGCAATTGCTAAGACACTAAAAAATATTGCCCATCTTTTTACTCCTATTTTCCCAAGAGCAGGAGATGGGTATTGACTCCCATTTCAAAGATGAGCCACACAGAACACATCAGTAATGCCCCCAGAGAAGACTAGCTGGACTCTTCTGAATAGAATGTCTGAGATCATTTATTGTCACTTACAAATTATAGGCTCATTTTGCTTCCTCTTGTGGAAATGTCCAATACGTTCAAGCCAACTCAAAAAGTATATATTGTGCATTTAACAGGAGGCTTGGAAAGAAAAAGCACAAGACCCAGGAAACCCAGGTTGGAGATTCAGTTCTCCCATGTACCACTTTTTGCCCCGAGGCTGTAGCTATTTCACCTCTCTGAACATGTTTCTGCAGCTTCTAAAAGATGCAATTCAGTCATTCAAAAATATTATTTATGAGGCTACTCTGTGCTCAGCAGTGTTCTATACTGTAAAACAGTGTTCTCAACCTTTTTTCTTTCATTATTGCTCCCCTAAGGAGACTTTTTAGACTCTTTTGTTCTAATTATGGCTCCCAAATTTTAAAATCCTGTATACAAGGTATATCAGTCTATGCACTGTATATAAATCTGTGTTCTATACATTAAAAGGTGAGATTATTTTGCCCCCTCTAGAACCAGTTTTTGCCCCTTGGGATATCACCCCTATTGAGAATACACACCCTATGGAAACAGAGAAGAAAACATTTCTGCTTTCACAAAGCCTATGTTCTAGCATGAAAATTTGGACAAAAAATAAGTAAAATAGCAGACGTGCAAAGTGCTATGAAATAATAAAATAGGATGCTATGATGGAGAATGTCTGAGGGGATGAGCCAGAGGCCCCTCTGAAAAGGTGACCCCCGTGGTGAGATGTGAATGACAAGCAGGGGCAACCAGCATCTAAAGGGAGGAGCTGCTAACATGATATTCTCGCTGGGCACCAGCCTGGTGAGAGGCCAGAGAAAGGTGGAGCATGGTGAACTCAGTGACACTGCCATTAGAGAGAGGGTCATTTTGAAGACTGACTCATACAGTATAGAAAAACACATGGGGCGCCTGGGTGGCTCAGTCGGTTGGGCGTCCGACTTTGGCTCAGGTCATGATCTTGCGGTCCATGAGTTCGAGCCCCGCGTCGGGCTCTGTGCTGACAGCTCAGAGCCTGGAGCCCGTTTCAGATTGTGTCTCCCTCTCTCTCTGACCTTCCCCCATTCATGCTCTGTCTCTCTCTGTCTCAAAAATGAGTAAATATTAAAAACAATTTAATAAAAAAAGAAAAACACTTTGTAAATAGTAGATTGTTTTTTTTAAGGTTTATTTATTTTTTTCAGAGAGAGATAGAGCATATGTGAGTGGGGGGTGGGCAGAGAGAGAGGGGGACAGAGGATGCAAAGTGGGCTCTGCACTGACAGCAACAAGCCCGACGGGGGCTCGAACTCACAAACTGCGAGGTCATGACCTGATCTGAAGTCAGATGCTTAACTGACCGAGCCACCCAGGAGCCCTGTAAATAATAGATTGTGAAATGAATGGGAGGGATTATTATTTGCAAAATGCTGCTTTGAGACACTGCAGGCAGAAAATGACTAACGTCTGAACCCTCTTGTCAAAAAAAGTTGGTTTTGAAAAACAGCTGAAGAGTCTGGATTCTGGAAAAAAGCTTCAACAACCAAAGATATCAGATAGCTAGATATCTAGACAGACCTAGAAGAGAGGAACATTAGAAGAAATGACACCTAACATTTCTGAAGTTCTTACACTGTGCTTCTGTACAGAGTGCTCTACACACACGAATCTTCACAACCCCATAGGGTTATTCCCTTCCTTTCACAAAAGAGGCACTGAGGCTCAGAAAGCACAAGTGACTTGCTCAAAAATCCCACAGGCAGTCAGTGGCAGTAATTAGGTCTGTCTGACCTGAGTCTGGGCCTTAATCAAGATGATGTCACCTGTGTCCTCGTCTAGTCCTGTGCACACTCCATCTGCTCGGCCTGACCCTTTCCTATGAGTGATTTCTATTTATTCAATTTGAGGAACTGGATCTCTCTTGCTAGAACATCGGGCTCAGCTCAACAATTAAAAGACTAATTATAAAAGGCCTAGGAATAAAAACTGTCAGCACCATGTTTAATTACCCACTGTCTTGCTTGTAGGGGGGAAATATATCTTGCCTCATGTCCTGATGATTAGTCAATACAGACTATGTCTGGGTCGGAAGAGAATTTAAAAGCAGACTTTATTCTGTTTTGGACTTCCTAAAAATGCAAATCCAAGAACTGCCAACAGGATTGCACTGCCAGTGATTAACTGTCAAGAGGAGACCCAGAGAGAAACACTCGTCATGAGGAGACACCAGACACTTGTTGTGTCTGGCAGCCATGAGTCATAATTTAAACAGTAGTATAAGTGAGGACCCAGGATCAAGGATTGATTCATGATATGAAACTGTGATATGGAACCAAAAGCATGTGGTAGAGAAGACCTACAGTTTAAAAGGGAGGGACCCAGACCTCATCTGTGAAAAATTCTGCCAATCATCAGCCATACACAGTTTTAGGCAGAGGCTTTCATTCTTGCCAAAACTCAGGCAAAATCAAAAGAGTCTTCTGCTAGGCAAATACTTGATAAAGCAGTGTCTACAATTACAGATGCACTACACTTTTCCCCCCTTTTTGATGAAATCTCACAGAATAGGAGCACCTGGATGGTTGAGTTGGTTAAGTGTCCGACTTGAGTTCAGGTCATGATCTCACGGTCCATGAGTTCGAGCTCCACATCGGGCTCTGTACTGACAAGCTCAGAGCCTGGAGCCTGCTTCAAATTCTGTGTCACCCTCTCTCTCTTCCCCTTCCCTGCTCGTGCCCTCTTTCTCTCTCAAAAATATCGGGGCACCTGGGTGGCTTGGTCGGTTAAGCGTCCGACTTCGGCTCAGGTCATGATCTCACGGTCCATGAGTTCAAGCCCCGTGTCGGGCTCTGTGCGGACAGCTCAGAGCCTGGAGCCTGTTTCATATTCTGTGTCTCCCTCTTTCTCTGCTCCTCCCCTGTTCATGCTCTGTCTCTCTCTGTCTCAAAAATAAATAAACGGTAAAAAAAATTTTTTTAAATAAATAAATAAATAAATAAATATTCAGTCACGGAGAAGATGGCAGTGTAGGAGGACGCTGGGCTCACCTCGCCCTGCTGATCACTTAGATTCCACCCACATCTGCCAAATAACCCAGAAGACTATCAGAAGACTAGCAGAACATACTCTCGGGAGCCAAGTGTAGACGAGAGGCCCAGGGAAGAGGATAGGAAGGGCGGAGAGGCAGTGTGCACTACACGGACTGGCAGGAGGGAGCCAGGGCGGTGGAGGGGCAGCTCACCTGGCAAGGAATAGCCCCCCAAGTCTGGCTTACAAAAGTGGAGGGGCCTGACTGCATGAGTTCTGACAGCCAGCAGGACTTAACATCTGGAATGTAAAAAGTCAACAGCTCTGCTCAGAGAGGGGGAGGACGAGAGGACACCTGGAGGGAGAGATGTTGAGCCCTGGAAGACAGAGCTCAGCTCAGTGGGGAACAAAGGCGTTGGCCAGCACCATCTCCCTCTCCCATCCCCCAGCCAAAATCCCAAAGGGAACCAGTTCCCGGGACCGAACTTGCTTGCACCGCTCAAACACCCAATGCTGTGCTTCTGTGGATCCATCCCTCCGACGGGTCTGCCTCCCTCTCGGTGCCACAGGCCCCTCCCGAAGCAGACCACCGAAGGCAAAGCAAGCGAGTCTGCCCCTCCTTCCCCTGTGCACCTTGAGGATCCACCCCAGCTAATACGTCAATCCCATCGAAGCAGCACCACAAGCCTGGCAGTGTGCAAGTAGCCCAGACAGGGGCCACAACACTCCACAGTGAGTCCTGCCCCTGGGAGAGGGGAAGATAAGGTACACACCAGTCAGACTGTGTCCCCAGCAGTGGGCTGGGGACAGACATCTGGTCAGACTGTGGCCATGCCCACCAGCACAAGTTACTCCAGACAGCACAGGGGAAGGGCCCTGCAGTTCCACACCACCCCAGGGACTACCCAAAATGACGAAACAGAAGACTCTCCTCAAAAGAAACTCCAGGAAGTAGCGAAAGCTAACGAATTGATCAAAAATGATTTAAGCAATATAACGCAACAAGAATTTAGAATAATAGTCATAAAATTAATCACTGGGCTTGAAAAAAGTATAGAGGACAGCAGAGAATCTATTGCTACAGAGATCAAGGAACTAAGAAACAGTCAGGAGGAGCTAAAAAATGCTATAAATGGTGTAAAATAAAATGGAGGTGACCACAGCTCAGAATGAAGAGGCAGAGGAGAGACTAGGTGAATTAGAAGATAAAATTATGGAAAAAGAGGAAGCTGAGAAAAAGAGAGACAAAAAAAAATCCAGGAGTATGAGGGGAAAATAGGGAGAACTAAGGGATGCAATCAAACAGAACATCCATATAGTAGGAAATGCAGAAGAGGAAGAAAGAGAGAAAGGGTTGAAGGTGTACTTGAACAAATCATAACTGAGACTTCCCTGATCTGGGAAGGAAAAAGGCATTGAAATCCAAGAGGCACAGAGAACTCCCTTCAGACGTAACTTGAATCGATCTTCTGCACGACATATCCTTGTGAAACTGACAAAATACAAGGATAAAGAGAAAATTCTGAAAGCAGCTAGGGATAAACACATTGTAACATATAAAAGGAGACCAATAAGACTAGTGGCAGACCTATCTTCTGAAACATGGCAGGCCAGAAAGGAATGGCAGGAAATCTTCAATGTGATGAACAGAAAAACCATGCAGTCGAGAATCCTTTACCCAGCAAGTCTGTCATTCAGAATAGAAGGAGACATAAAGGTCTTCCCAAACAAACAAAAACTGAAGGAATTCATCACCACTAAACCAGCCCTACAAGAGATCCTAAGGGGGATTCTGTGAGTGAAATGTTACAAGGACCACAAAGTACCAGAGACATCACTACAAGCATGAAACCTACAGACATCACAATGACTCTAAACCCATATCTTTCTATAATAACACTGAATGTAAATGGACTAAATGCTCCAACCAAAAGACATAGGGTATCAGAAAGGATAAAAAAACGAGACCCATCTATCTGTTGTCTACAAGAGACTCATTTTAGACCTGAGGACACCTTCAGATTCAAAGTGAGGGGGTGGAGAACTATCTATCATGCTACTGGAAGTCAAAAGGAAGCTAGAGTAGCCATACTTATATCAGACAAACTAGACTTTAAATTAAAGGCTGTAACAAGAGATGAAGAAGGGCATTATATAATCATTACAGGGTCTATCCATCAGGAAGAGCTAACAATTATAAATGTCTATGCACCAAATATGGGAGCCCCCAAATATATAAAACAATCACAAACATAAGCAACCTTATTGATAAGAATATGGTCATTGCAGGGGACTTTAATACCCCACTTACAACAATGGATAGATCATCTAGACACAGGATAAACAAAGAAACAAAGGCCCTGAATGATACATTGGATCAGATGGACTTGACAAATATATTTAGAACTCTGCATCCCAAAGCAACAGAATATACTTTCTTCTCGAGTGCACATGGAACATTCTCCAAGATAGATCACATACTAGGTCACAAAACAGCCCTTCATAAGTATACAAGAATTGAGATCATACCATGCACACTTTCAGACCACAATGCTATGAAGCTTGAAATCAACCACAGGAAAAAGTCTGGAAAACCTCCAAAAGCATGGAGGTTAAAGAACACCCTACTAAAGAATGGATGGGTCAACCAGGCAATTAGAGAAGAAATTTAAAAATCTATGGAAACAAATGAAAATGAAAATACAACAATCCAAATGCTTTGGGATACAGCGAAGGCAGTCCTGAGAGGAAAATACATTGCAATCCAGGCCTATCTCAAGAAACAAGAAAAATGCCAAATACAAACTCTAACGGCACACCTAAAGGAAATAGAAGCAGAACAGCAAAGACACCCCAAACCCAGCAGAAGGAGAGAAATAATAAAGAGCAGAGCAGAAATACACAATATAGAATCTAAATAAAACTGTAGAGCAGATCAATGAAACCAAGAGTTGTTTTTTTGAAAAAATAAACAAAATTAATAAACCTCTAGCCAGGTTTCTCAAAAAGAAAAGGGAGATGACCCAAATGGATAAAATCATTAATGAAAATGGAATTATTACAACCAATCCCTCAGAAATACAAGCAATTATCAGGGAATACTATGAAACATTATATGCCAACAAACTAGACAACCTGGAAGAAATGGACAAATTCCTAAGCACCCACACACTTCCAAAACTCAAACAGGAAAAAACAGACCTATACCAGCGAAGAAATTGAACCAGTTATCAAAAATCTCCCAACAAATAAGAGTCCAGGACCAGATGGCTTCCCAGGGGAATTCTACCAGACATTTAAAGCAGAGATAATACCTATCCTTCTCAAGCTGTTCCAAAAAATAGGAAGGGAAGGAAAACTTCCAGACTCATTCCAAGAACCAGCATTACGTTGACTCCTAAACCAGACAGAGACCCAGCAAAAAAAAGAGAACTACAGGCCAATATCCCTGATGAATATGGATGCAAAAATTCTCAATAAGATACCAGCAAATCGAATTCAACAGCATATAAAAAGAATTATTCACCATGATCAAGTGGGATTCATTCCTGGGCTGCAGGACTGGTTCAACATTCGCAAATCAATCAATGTGATACATCGCATTAATAAAAGAAAAGATAAGAACCATATGATCCTGTCAATCGATGCAGAAAAAACATTTGACAGAATTCAGCATCCTCTCTTAATAAAAACCTTCGAGAAAGTCAGGATAGAAGGAACATACTTAAACATAATAAAAGCCATTTATGAAAAGCCCACAGCTAACATCATCCTAATGGGGAAAAACAGAGCTTTTTCCCTGAGATCAGGAACACGACAGGGACGTCCACTCTCATTGCTGCTGTTTAACATAGTGTTGGAAGTGCTAGCATCAGCAATCAGACAAAAAAAGGAAATCAAAGGCATCAAAATTGGCAAAGATGAAGTCAAGCTTTCACTTTTTGCAGATGACATGATATTATACGTGGAAAACCCGATAGACTCCACCAAAAGTCTGCTAGAACCGATACATGAATTCAGCAAAGTCACAGGATACAAAAGTAATGTACAGAAATCAGTTGCATTCTTATACACTAATAATGAAGCAACAGAAAGACAAATAAAGAAACTGATCCCATTCACAATTGCACCAAGAAGCATAAAATACCTAGGAATTAACCTAACCAAAAATGGAAAAGATCTGTATGGTGAAAACTATAGAAAGCTTAGGAAGGAAATTGAAGAAGATATAAAGAAATGGAAAAACATTCCATGCTCGTGGATTGGAAGAATAAATATTGTTAAAATGTCAATACTGCCCAAAGCTATCTATACATTCAATGCAATCCCAATCAAAATTGCACCAGCATTCTTCTCGAAGCTAGAACGAGCAGTCCTAAAATGTGTATGGAACCACAAAAGGCCCTGAATAGCCAAAGTAATCTTGAAGAAGACCAAAGCGGGAGGCATCACAATCCCAGACTTTAGCCTCTACTACAAAGCTGTAATCATCAAGACAGCATGGTATTGGCACAAAAACAGACACATAGACCAATAGAATAGAATAGAAACACCAGAATTAGACCCACAAAAGTATGGCCAACTAATCTTTGACAAACTAGGAAAGAATATCCAATGGAAAAAAGACAGTCTCTTTAACAAATGGTGCTGGGAGAACTGGACAGCAACATGCAGAAGAATGAAACTGGACCCCTTTCTTACACCATTCACAAAAACAAACTCAAAATGGATAAAGGACCTGAATGTGAGACAGGAAACCATCAAAACCCTAGAGGAGAAAGCAGGAAAAAACCTCTCTGACCTCAGCCGCAGCAATTTCTTACTTGACACATCCCCAAAGGCAAGGGAATTAAAAGCAAAAATGAACTATTGGGACCTCATGAAGATAAAAAGCTGCTGCAGTGCCAAGGAAACAATCAACAAAACTGAAAGGCAACCAACGAAATGGGAAAAGATATTTGCAAATGACATAGCGGACAAAGGGCTAGTCTCCAAAATCTATAAAGAGCTCACCAAACTCCACACCCGAAAAACAAATAATCCAGTGAAGAAATGGGCAGAAAACATGAATAGAAAACATCTTCTATTCATCTAAAGAAAACATCTCTAAAGACATCCAGGTGGCCAACAGGCACATGAAAAGATGCTCAACATTGCTCCTCATCAGGGAAATACAAATCAAAACCACACTCAGATATCACCTCACACCAGTCACAGTGGCTAAAATGAACAAATCAGGAGACTATAGACGCTGACAAGGATGTGGATAAACGGCAACCCTCTTGCACTGTTGGTGGGAATGCAAACTGGTGCAGCCGCTCTGGAAAACAGTGTGGAGGTTCCTCAAAAAATTAAAAATAGATGTACCCTATGACCCAGCAATAGCTCTGCCAGGAATTTACCCAAGGGATACAAGTGTGCTGATGCATAGGGGCATTTGTACCCCAATGGTTATAGCAGCACTTTCAACAATAGCCAAATTATGGAAAGAGCCTAAATGTCCATCAACTGATGAATAGATAGAGAAATTGTGGTTTATATACACAATAGAATACTACGTGGCAATGAGAAAGAATGAAATATGGCCCTTTGTAGCAACATGGATGGAAGTGGAGAGTGTTATGCTAAGTGAAATAAGCCATACAGAGAAAGACAGATACCACATGTTTTCACTCTTAGGTGGATCCTGAGAAACTTAACAGAAGACCATGGGGGAGGGGAAGGAAAAAAAAAAAAAAGAGAGAGGGTGGAGCCAAACCATAAGAGACTCTTAAAAACTGAGAATAAACTGAGGGTTGATGGGGGTGGGGGAGAGGGGAAAGTGGGTGATGGGCATTGAGGTGGGCACCTGTTGGGATAAGCACCTGGTGTTATATGGAAACCAATTTGACAATAAATTTCATATTTAAATAAATAAATAAATAAATAAACATTAAAAAAATAAAAAACAGAAAAAAGCAAATTTCACAAAATAGAATCCCTATGTTTGTAGGGTCCACAGTGTAGCAGTACTAAAAAAAGTGATTATGTCTGGGTGTGAAGTAGCATACAATGATATATATGAAACTATCAATAGTCAAAAACACCAAATTACATCAACCATCCGAGATAAAAGACTGAAACACCTATTTTCTCTAGAAAATGATACTACCAAACCATTGTTATATGAAGAGGCAATCAAAGGTTAGGCAGACAAAAGTATAAAAGAAAATCATAAAAATATGGCAAGCGGCTAATGAATAAAAATCTTATCTCTTTATTTTGTGATGTGTGTGGTGCTCATCAGTTTTTTTAAAGTTATAATGTGTTACAACTCATCCTAAAAAAAAAATTCACTTTTGTATCTAGTTTGTATTTGTACTAAAGAGCTTCCAAAAGTGTAGAAGCTTCAGATTCCACAAAAATTAGTACCTGGATGAAGCTTGCAATCAAGGGGAGATGAGGCACCTTAGACACACGAAAACCGATGTAAAGTACATCACAAAATAAATAGCACTGTAATAGTCTATAAAAAGATTCAGTAATACAAGCAAGCGTGGTTAAGAAGGGAAAAACTGGCTGGGGCTGTCAGGAAAGCCTCAGAGGAGGATGAACTTGAAGCAGCCATTGAAGGACTACTGAAATTTTGACTCACTCATCAATGTGCTTTGATGGGTTCTTCAAATAGTATATTGAGTCCTTGCTCTTAGAGCAGATAGGCCAGTCACTGGTGGGGGTGGGGGGTAAGGGAGGCTGAAGCTTTATTATCATATTCCACAGCTATTCGTGAGTGCTTCCTCCATGCCAGGCACTGGAGATGCCACTGTGAAAACACAAAGCCGTAGAGAGCAGAGGGATAGGAGTGAGGTTTCCAGTTGTGGGGGCTACAACACCCCTGTAAACAGGGTGTTCATCAGGGCTAAGCCATGGTAAAGATGGAAATTTTCAAGATAAAATGTAAACTTAGGTGGTTGATAATAACAGACTGGTGAGTGACAAAGCTGGGCACTTGCATAAAAGAGAAAATGGAGGTGGGCTACTATTTTGACTTTGGAGGGAAGGAGGGGAGACAAATCTCACATTCTCTTTCTGGAAAAATGAAGAAAGATCTGTGAAATGCCTAGATGACCTAAAAGAGAAGAAGGAAATGTTTGAGTCCATATAAAAATTTTGCTCTGATGATTATATCTGTTACAGAAATTGAGAGGAATATATAAGAACTCATCAACTCATTCATTTAAACACCTAGTTCTCAGATATCTAGGTATTCAGGACTGTATCAGCTGTGTCAGATATGAGGGACAAAGAGAGGAAATTTTTCAGTTGTTTACTTTCTAGCTAGATTAAACATAGAAGGTACAGTCTCTATAATAATGCCATGGGAAGGGACCAGAAAGAGGCAGGCATTGAGCTAGTGGTCTTCTGTAAGCTGTCCAGGCTGAATGTTAGAAGGAAACAAGAGAGCAAATTTAAAAGCACCCCATTGCCCTTGTCTTCCCATCAGACCAACCCTGAGGCTTTGGACAGTCCTCAGGCCCCTGGCGTCATTAGAAAAGCAGATGGATGTATCAGACGGGTTAATGACAGCCAGGGATGACCCTGATATGATTTGGTCTTAGTTGCTGATCCTATAAAGATGGTTATGACTTTGAAAGTTGAGAGCAATGACTTTTGGTGGGGAATGAACTGCAAGGCAAAATCTAAAATTATGTTAGGATTTAAGAAAAATAACCCCCCCATAGGAATAGAGGGGGAAAGGAGAAATAAAAATTAAAATAGGGTAGTAGTAGCATCATCGATTGTTTATTAAATCAAATATTCCCTGCCTGCACTAATAAAGGTAGTCACAGCATAGACAATACATCAAAAGTGGGTATTTTGAAATATTCTTAGCATCAGTGAGGAAAAATAGTGGAGGAACATGGCTGGTATATACATGGATGGGTAGTGAGTGTGTGTGAGTGTGTGTGTGTGTGTGTGTGTGTGTGTGTGTGTGTTTCTAAATCCACTTGGATATAGTGGAATTACATGATGTGGTTCTGTCCATGTGTTCTTCCTGTTTCTGACCAACTGTCTTGGTCTCTCGATGTCTGCACCCTGCCACGTAAACCCTTAATAAACAGTCTTTACTTTTGCTGCTGGCAACATAGCATTATCAGAAATCGTGTAAGGAATCGAGTAATATGGACGCATTCTCCACCACGGATAAATGGGATTCTCAGAGCATAAAAACATCAGAGGTTTGGTTATAGTTGCTGCTTTCACCAGATGATCTGTGCATGTTTCCCATCCCAGAGTAACAGCTCTTGTGCCACTCTCAGAAAATAGTTTCATTATTTAGGAGCTTGGGAAATGAAAACAGTTTGCGAATCAGTTGTGACTACTTCTGTATAGTCTCTGCCTTTTCCCATAACACAGCTTTGATGAGCTAACAGTTCAATATTTATAAGCATGCAAAGAGAGCATTAATCTTCCTGATTAATTAATTCAATGACTTACCCAAATTCTTGCCTGTGAGCACTCCGGGACCCGTGGTTCCTGCTCTCTCCACTCTTAGTTCCTGGCCTCTGTTAGCCTTTCTCTTCGCCTAGTGCTGGGCATTAAAAATGATCCCTGGTCTAGACTGCTTACGCATTCCTCAGCAGACACCTAAGAGACTTTCACAAATTCCTCGTGCACTTTTACATTTTAATAATGAAGACTGTGAACTTACTTACATGAATAACTGGCAGATGGAATGTGAAAGCCAATTTCTTTTGCTCATTAAAATTTTGAACAGCCATATTATAAACTCAAGCACAATGGACTCATTTCACAACCTGTGACATAGACAACTGGCTATCCGATACAAGAAGGAATTTAATGTACATTTAAACACCATTCGTGCAGAGTGACAAAAGCTCTCTGAGTTACAGAAGTTTGAAGTCGTTGAGGTTTAGCCAGTGAATTTTAGAAAATGTTTGTGATAGAACTGCAAAACCCAGCGGAGCAGCTATACCTTGCTTGTGGGAAGCCGGAGCCAGAGGAGCCAGCTAAGCTGTGCCAGGACTCCTGACCCACAGAAACTGTGAGAGAATAGACAGATGTTGTAGTTCTAGCCACTGAAAAAGGAAACTGAGTAAAGGTTTTGTTGAGCGCGCACACACACACCCCGGGCAACTGTATTTCCTCCTTCCCTTCTTTTTCACACCCTGGGCAACTGTATTTCCTCCTTCCCTTCTTCTTCCCTCTCATCTTTTCTAACTTGATATGAACTATGCAGCAAGTGGGCCTGTCTATTCATACCAGACTTTAAGACAAGGGTAGCTCTTTCTCTCAGCAAAAGTCGTGGCCTGGACAGGTATGTATCCCCCATGAAGTATGCACAGCATACACACATCATTTCACTTACTCTAATGAAGGGGAAAATTAGTTTTAGAAAATATTTATTTGTTTTTGAGATAAATTCCCCAGAACCATTCACTATAAAGGAAATAATATTTACCAATGCATATGAGATTATTTGGAGCTAGCCCTAGAAGAGCCTTGAATTCCACCAACAAATTAAACATTCTGCATGTGATGGGGAACCATTCTGAGATTTCTGAAGGTGGAGTTGATGTTAAACCAACAGTTAACCCTGAGTATTAGGAGGGATGCCATGGACAGGTAAGGCAGTGGAAACAGAGAGACCAGGTAGGGGGCTATGGTAACAGTTCACAGGAAAAATAACACAGAGTTAACCAGACGCAGCATGAATGAGAGAAGAGGAAAAATACAAAGCCACGGGGCACTAGCATCTTACTAATTGATGGCTAGTTCGATGGAAGATGGAGAAGAAAGAGCAGATGCGATTTGTAGCCTTCATGACTGTGTGGGTGATGATGCCACTAATCGAGATAGGGAATACAGAAGGGAACACAAATTTGAGGAGAGGGAAGAGTTATTATACACTGACACTTTTTAAAGTTTGCTTATACTCTTGACATGATGTGATGAAAATGACACCTTACCTGTAATCTTACTCCCCTACAACTGTAACTCCAGTCTAATCATGAGGAAAACAGCAGACAAATTCCATTAGAGGGATATCCTACAATATACATGACCAGTACTTGTTGAAACTGTCAAGGTGATCCAAAACAAGGAAAGTCTAAGAAACTGTCACAGCAGAAAGAAACCTAATTCAACATGATAAACTAAAGGTAATGTCTTATCCTGGATAGCATCCTGGAACAGAAAAAGACATTAGGTAAAAGCTAAGGAAATCTGAATAAATGATAAACTTTAGCTAACTGTTCTAAAAAGTAAAAGCCAATTTTGGCGGGGGGAGGGCCTGGGTGGTTCAATCAGTTAAGCATCTGACTCTTGATTTCGGCTCAGGTCATGATCTCACAGTTCCTGGGTTCAAGCCCTGCATCAGGCTCTGTGCTGACAGTGAGGAGCCTGCCTGGGATTCTCTCTCTCCCTCTCTCTGCCCCTTCCTCTGCTTGCATGTTCTCTCTCTCAAAATAAATAAATAAATAAATAAATAAATAAATAAACAAACAAACATTAAAAAATAATAGAAAATAAAAAAATAAAATCTAATTTTACTAAGCAGCAAAAAACTGCTTATAAAGCTTTTGATACCTGCTAATCCCTCCTGGGAGCTGGAGAGGGTGGGGCACAGGAAACAAAGAAGCTTTTGTTCCCCACCTACAAATACTCCAGTTTCATGTTAGACCACATCACTGATAAGTCCACCACCATCCCAACACCCACTCAAATGAGAAAGCTGAGGTGGAGGAAAGCACCTCACTACCTACACTTAAAAGATAGAGTTTCTTCAAAATGGATGAAAGACCTAAAGGTAAGACAGGAAGCCATCAAAATCCTGGAGGAGAAAGCAGGCAAGAACTTCTTTGACCTCAGCCACAGCAACTTCTTACTCAACATGTCTCTGGAGGCAAGGGAAACAAAAGCAAAAATGAATTATTGGGACCTCATCAAGACAAAAAGCTTCTGCACAGTGAAAGAAACAATCAGCAAAACTAAAAGGCAACCAACGGAATGGGAGAAGATATTTGCAAACGACATATCAGATAAAAGGTTAGTATCCAAAATCTAGAAAGAACTTATCAAACTCAACACTCAAAAAACAAATAATCTAGTGAAGAAATGGGCAAAAAACATGAATAGACATTTTTCCAAGGAAGACATCCAGATGGCTAATAGACACATGAAAAAGTGCTCAACATCACTCATCATCAGGGAAACACAAATTAAAACCACAATAAGATACCACCTCACACCTGTCAGAATGGCTAACATTAACAAGTCAGGCAACAACAGATGTTGCCGAGGATGCGGAGAAAGATCTCTTATGCACTGCTGGTGGGAATGCAAACTGGTGCAGCCACTCTGGAAAACAGTATGGAGGTTCCTCAAAAAGTTAAAAATAGAACTACCCTACGACCCAGCAATTGCACTACTAAGTATTTATCCAAGGGGTACAGGTGTGCTGTTTCAAAGGGGTACATGCACCCCAATGTTTATAGCAAAGCTATCGACAACAGCCAAAGCATGGAGAAAGCCCAAATGTCTATCAACAGATGAATGGAAAAAGAAGATGTATATATATATATATATATATATATATATATATATATATATATACACACACACACACACACACACATACACACACACACACACACAATAGAGTATTACTCGACAATCAAAAAGAATGAAAATCTTGCCATTTGCAACTACGTGGATGGAACTAGAGGCTATTACGCTAAAAAAAATTAGTCAGAGAAAGACAAATATCATACGACTTCACTCATGTGGAATTTAAGATACAAAACAGATGAATATAAGGGAAGGGAAGCAAAAATAATATAAAAACAGGGAGAGGGACAAAACATGAGACTCTTAAATACAGAGAACAAACTAAGGGTTGCTGGAGGGGTGTGGGAGAGGGCATGAGCTAAATGGGCAAGGGGCATTAAGGAAGACACTTGTCGGGATAAGCAATGGGTGTTATGCATAGGGGATGAATCACTGGAATCCACTCCCCAAAACATTATTGCACTGTATGCTAACTAACTTGGATGTAAATTAAAAATAAATAAATAAACAAAAAAATAGTTTTTGGTACTAATGTTCAAATGGCAAAAAGGAGCACATATGAGAAAGCAATGTAACAACAGTAAAGTTGGCCTAAGGAAAGCATTTTTTTTTTTTTTTTTGGTCAATGCTACATCGGAGTTGCAAAGAAACTATGATCATATACCTCAAACATCTGTGCTTTTGGAGTTCATCCAACAAATGTACATTTAGCACCTAGACAAGCAAAGTACTGTAGATGCCAGGGATATGATGAATGTGCCATAGTTCCTGCCCATAAGAAGCTCACAGTCTACTCTAGAGATAGGATCACAAATAATTACAGTACACTGTTAGAGCACGGATATTATATTAAAAAGAGAAAAAAAAATATTTTGGGAGTGCTGAGGAGGAAACAATGAATTCTCTCTGGATAGGTGGTCAGGAAGGGCAACACCAGGGAGACAGCTTTGAACTGGGCCATCAAGGATAAGCTGTCTCCTGTCATGCAGAGAGGGAGTATTCAGCATTTGCAACGACATGGTGACAGCCACGCTTGGGGATTAAACATGATATTCTAGGGGAAGCACTTGTATACATGCCGTGGTGACATGGCATGCTTGGGGAAATGGCAGCTAGAGCTTTGGGTATGAATTTAGGTCAATCCAGGAGGAGACAGACTCAAGTTAGGGAGACCAGGTAGGAAGCCACTGTAATGATTGAGACTGGAGAGGATGATACTCTAGAAAATCAGGAGGAAATACTAAAAATTCCTCAACTCTCCTGTCTTCTCATGCCTCCAACACAGTCAAGCAAAAGAACCTTGAGTCCCCAAGGACTTTTGCTCTTGGCAATGCAGTAAGGCCTAGCATCTGTTTCTCGAGCAGCCAGTGGCTAGAGTTTGCCAGCGTCCGAGCGTCCTCTCATTGGAGGACCCTGGGGCACAGGCCCTCACCTGTTTCAGAGTCCACTGCGGGATTCCATGTGCACCTCCACCATCTGCTAAGTAAGTCTCCCTTCTCCCCAGTACAAGCCGTCTCCGCTCTGGCTGTTAGAAGGGGGCCATGCTCGCGGCCTGCTGGGCGCACTTTGGCAGAGCTGCAAACACTGCAGAGATTAGCGAAGATGTGGTCAAGGCAGTGGAGATGCTGGCTCCTTCTTCATTTGAAAGTGAGTGAAGACAAACTATGGCAGATACTTTTCCCAAAAGCCAGTTGACCTCACGAATCCTCAGGGGTTTGGTCGCATATTCATTTTTTATTCGTTGCTTTTGTCAATTGATACAGCTCAAAGAACTCAAGTTCCGCGACCAGGAGCAATAGTTCCTGCCGGACTACCGCCCTGTGGCTTCGCTGCCCTGGTTGGTGCTGAGGAGAGGCACGTGGTGGGTTGGTAAAGGGCATGGACTCCATAGCACACAGATATGGCTTTGAATCCTGGCTCCGTCACATACTATAATAAGATTTTAGTCAGTTACCTTACCTCTCCGTATCTGTTTCCCCTTTTGTAAAAATGGGCACAGCAGTACTCACTACAAAGGGCTGCTGTGAGGATCAAACATTATATTCTAGGGGGAGCACTTGTATACAGCCTGGAACACGGTCATCGCACTTGGCTGGTAGACACCTTTTGCAGGACCAGCCTGCACCAGGTCCACCCTGTGCCTCTGGGTATGTTACACCAAAGAAGCACACACACTAAGTGCCTGCTGCTGGTATGGCTGGAGGCTTGCGGCAGTGGTACACAAGGATCAGAGGATGGAACTCAACTGCCAAGGTTGTGAATCCCAACTACTTCACTACCTAGTTCTGTGGGATCCAGCAATAACATATCCTCTCTGTGCTCACTTCCCTCGTGTGCAAAACGAGAGTAATAATAAGTACCGCCTCATCAAGTTACAGTGAATAAATGAGATTCATCCAGTACTGCATGCAGTTGAGAGTTTATTCATCCTCATTGCTATTCGGTAGTACAACGTGTGAATATTCTATGATTTACTGATCCATTCTACTCTTCTAAATTTATTTACTTATTTTGTGACAGAGACAGCATGAGTGGGGGTGGGAGGGGGCAGAGAGAGAGAGAGAGAGAGAGAATCCCAAGGTCGATATGGGGCTCAAACTCACGAACCGTGAGATCATGATCGGAGCAGAAACCAAGAGTGGAGCTCCTAACCGATTGAGGGGATCCTTGGGACACTAACTTTGGAAAGTTCTGCCTAAACAGTTACAAGTTGGTTCCCCCAAGCTCGACTGAGTCAAGAGCCCTCACCACACCTCAGGTTCATCCCAGGCTGGTTGTTCCTTCTGCCCCTTCTCGTGGCTTCTGTATTCAGGCTTTTCCGATTTCATCCCTGCTTGATGCACACACAGAGCTCAGTTCCTCCATGGGTTTCCACAAAACATTCACCTCGCACTATGTATTTAATGAATTAAGCAGCTCTCCCCAAAACTTAAGGGGTCCCCCTGAACAGCCTTAAACCATCTCTTTGCCTGCTTAGCATCCCTCTTTCTTTCTCTTCCCTGCAGCTTCTATTGTGGCCAGCAGTTTCATTTTCTTGTCTTTTCTAGACTATTTCTGTCTCTTAAGCTCCTTAGGGGTAGGGGTCCCACATTTTATTCCACAGGGGATATACCAAGAAATTTCTTGACAAAGGTGGGTCTCATCACGAGAAAATCTTAGCCTAGCTACATAGAGAATAAAATTGTATCTATTACATTACATAATAAATATTTTATACAAACATGGATGAAAATTTTTGACCTGGTTTGGGAAGTATTAAGCTATCTGTCTTCTTTCTGTCTCTTTCCCAAGATCTTATAAGATGCAGGTCAACCCCCAATTACACATTTTTGTTGTTCTTTTCTCCTACAGTTTAGCAAGAAGGGCTAAACTAACTGCCTTCTTGTTTTAGGGACATAATGGAATTTTCCTCAAAGGCACATGGCTTGATGCATTAACAAACCCCTCAAGAAACTGGCTTTGCAAGGGGAATTTTGTCTGCATCTTAAAAGTCAAGTGATGCATTTTTCCTAATGGGAAGCATTAAAGATTCAAGTCTGATTTGGACCAGACACCATAATAATGAGAAAGTCGTCAAAGCCATTTATCACAAAAGAGCTAGAGGGAGGTCAGGTCAGCTGGATGAGACTCTGGGTGACCTGGAGCCTCTCAGTGAGGATCTTTTCTGTTCCTCTTGGAATGGGCACATCTGAGCAAAGGTGAGAACCTGTTTGGGGTGGAGGTCAGAAGTCGCACCTGGCTTTCAGTTCTTATTCAGCATGTCCAGACTCAGAGACAGTCAGGGAGTTTATTTATAGGGAAGTTAACATGGAGAAGAGACAGGTGTGGGGAAGAGCATACATGGGAGACAGAAGGTAGGCCAAGAGAGTATAAACTGTTTTGAAGCTTCTAGAAATCTGTGGTCCCACTTGAAAAGTTATTCTTTGGTTGCCAGAGAATAATAATAATGATATGGCTAACATTTATTGCATACTTTCTATATACCAGACACAGTGTTTAATGTATACATGATAAGGTATTCAACTTTATTAGGTCACCAGAGAAATACAAATTCAAACTACAATGTGATAATGCTACAAGCCCATTAGAATGACCAAAACGAAAACATCAAAAACACCAAGAGTTGGTGAGGATATGGAGCAACTGCTAGTAGGGATTTAACTCGGAACAACCACTTTGGGAAACTGGTTGGTGGTGCCTGCTCAAGCTGATATCCCCTGAGAAATTCTACTTGACCCAGAAATTGCATCCATAGTTTCACCAAAAGATGACGTATGAGAAATTTCAAAGCAGTACTACTTGTAAAAGCCCCAAACTGGAAACAACTGAAATCTCCACCAAGAGGACAATGGATATGGGCACCTGGGTGGCTCAGTAGGCTAGGAGCAAATAAAAATGCTTCCTGACAAATTAAATCCCCCTTCTGATCAATAACTTAAGTTTTTTACCACAGTTTACTTAAGAGCTTGCTTTCCTTTGTGCATTAAGGAAGATCCACAGCTTTGCCTCAGCTCCTGTTTAAGCCCTTGAAATCAGCTGCCTTTCCACTCGAAGATATTCATTTTGCACCTGTACTTCTGGGAGGGAGAGAAAAAGCAGCAGTGCAAGAGGCTCACTTCTGGGACTCCACTTGTCCCCGTTTTCCTTCTCCTTACCAATGCGCACGCTAGAAGGAAGCACTGATCTCAGGAGGACTTGAGGGCTTGCAAAATTTGGGCCCACTGATCTCTCAGCTAAGATTAAATTGATTATCTTTTCAATAAATTTAACTCAGCCTTTCTATTTTTCTTAATCTTAAAAACCAGTAGAAACAAATATATTATGAATGTCCTCTCGTCTCCAAACATTCACTCGGTCCATGGTCTCTTAAATTAGAGTGCAAGTTCCAAGCATCAGATCAGAATCACCTTTCATGCTAGTAGGATTAAAATAACACAGTGTAGGGACACCTGAGTGGCTCAGTCAGTTGAGCATCAGACTTCAGCTCAGGTCATGATCTCGTGGTTTGTGAGTTCGAGCCCTGCGTTGGGCTCTGTGCTGACCGCTCAGGGCCTGGAGCCTGCTTCGGATTCTGTGTCTCCCTCTTTCTCTGCTCCTCTTCCACTCACACTCTGTCTCTCTCTCAACAATAAATAAAGATTAAAAAAAAATTTTTTTTTAATTAGAATAACGCAGTATAATCCAGGTTTGTTTAGAACAAGATGAGACTGGATTTTAATTTGAAACCTGGTTGGAAAGTCACACAAAGGCCTTGGTAATAGCCCCTGCGAATGAGGGTGTGAAAGAAGAATCAAGGATCCGGGCCTGAAAAAGTAAAAGGGTGCAGTAGTTACAACTGAGACGGTGGAGGCTGCAGGGAGAGCAGGCTTTGGAAGAAATAGCCAGAGTTAGGAATAGGGTATGTTAAGGAGAGAGTTCTACAATGAAATAAAGTTTGGGAGTCACTGACACACAGATGATATTTGAAACTGTGACCAAATGAGATTACTAAGGGAGTAATGGCAGGGAGAGAAACGTCTTGTATGTCCGTGGGTGTGCCACATTAACATGAAGTTGGCTGGCCATTAATCTCCCCACACTCCCTCTCCCCAACCTAGGCTCAGTCAATCCATCACAGTGGAAGTTTCGGTGCTACCCCATGAAAAGCTAAAGCTGTGTAGGACAAAGTGCAGGAATTTCAGGCTCCTAGATAAGAGGGACTTGGGCTCAGCTCAGTCACTTCCAAGTGTATTACCTTGGGCAAATCTCTTAATCTCAATGAACCCTCATTTTTTCATCTGTGAATTGGAGATCATTACTTCCCTCTAGCGTATCTGTGTTAAATAAGTAGAATAAAAATACTTTGTAAAATACTTTATCCTTTACAAATCATTATCATTCATCTCATTATAATCTCTGATAGTTGAGGGGAGAAAATGCTATGCTTCTCTTAGTGATTAGATATAAAATTTAGGAGAATATCTATCAATGTTTAAAATGCACATATCCTGGGGCGCCTGGGTGGCGCAGTCGGTCAAGCGTCCGACTTCAGCCAGGTCACGATCTCGCGGTCCGTGAGTTCGAGCCCCGCGTCAGGCTCTGGGCTGATGGCTCGGAGCCTGGAGCCTGTTTCCGATTCTGTGTCTCCCTCTCTCTCTGCCCCTCCCCCGTTCATGCTCTGTCTCTCTCTGTCCCAAAAATAAAAAAAAAAAAAAAAAAAAACAAAAAAAAACGTTGAAATAAAATGTACATATCCTTTGATGAAGCAATTCCAATCATCCTACAAATACAGTTGCAGACGCATAAAGATAAATGTGTTAGGCACTGTTAAAAATGAGAAATCTGAAAAAATATGGATCAGTAAAGAAATCATGGTACATTTATACTTTGGAATGCCAGTTGTTAAATATAATGAGAAATTTTATGCGTGTTGATATGAAAACATGCCCATGATATGGATGTAAAATAATAAATTGCAAATAATATATAGAGTATGATCCAATTTCTGTTTTCAATTTCTGTATGTTCATATTGCACATTTTGATATGCACATAGCATAAAGACTAGAACTACTGACAGTGGTCAGTGTGTGTGGCTGAGGGGTTCATGTCCCCCTGAGGAATATGACTGATGTTGGAGAGAATGGTATGCACTTGCTCCTTTTTACACCTTGAAATTCTTTGAAGTTTTATAACAAACAAAAGGTATTTTAAAGACATACCCCAAACTAATCCCTGTGCTCCAAGATTCTTAAGAAGGTGGGCGCCCTAGGAACAGAGAGCACACACCCAAGTTCGGAAAGAATGTCTCTATCCAGTTCCTGGTTATATTTCAATTTTATAAGCCACAGCTTTCTTTCCTCCAGTCCATGTGGTAACATGGAGACAGTTCACTCTCGAGGGGCCCCAAAGGAGGGCCATTTGGGGAAGGAAAAAGGAAATGCAAATGTATTCTGAAAACAGATGGTATCTGGAAGAGAAAGTGTGTTTGGCAGCAAGAAGGAAAATCACGGGAAGAGGAGAGAAAAGCAGTAAAAGAGAAACAGCCAAAGAAGGTGGTAATTAAGTGTGAAGCTGGTGACTTCCAAGGGACTTTTCAGTTTTGGCAAGAGTCAGGCCTCTGGACAATTCTGCTGAAGTGTGTAGACATTGTTTTACATTTCTTTTTTTTATTAAAACTATTCCATTAGAGCTATAGCTTGGAACCATGATATCCTGACACTGTTTGTTACCAAGATTCCAAGTATTTAAGTTCCTGAATAATTTACTTAATTTCATAGTTCCAGGCTAGCCCTCTCATTCATTTTGATATGTTTCCTGAAGTGGAAGATGAAGGGGAGAGTCACTGCTGATGGTGAGAAAGTTGTATACATGCCTCACCACCTCCTAATGCTTCTTCTCTGGGCTCTGGAGCCCTCCGTGGGTCACTGCCCGAGTAGGCAGGACAACGATGATGTTGCGAGATGCCTGTGACAATCAAGAGTCATGCCACTTCCCACTTCATTTATAGTATGAACCAAGATACAAGTGTCTGAAGTGTCCAATAACAAAGAGATTAACTGATGGATTATTTTGCACTAAATCACTTGCTGTTACAGCTGCTGAGGATGTCAAAGAGCACCTAGGAACTATGACCATTCCAGCAGGGAACAATTTCAGGGGTTAGAGACCAGCTATCCTACTCAATGAAGGGCAGAAGTCCTTATGTCTGTATCAATCTTCCTGTTATACCAGTGACAGTTCACAGACAAGATTACAAAGGACAGGCTTTATATTTGGTCTTAAATAACCTCTTAATTTGAGAAAAACTGAACCAAAACCAAGAATACGTTGTGATTTCTCAAATTATCATGTTCTATCTTTGGTTTAAGATGCATACAAACCACCAAAATGATGGTCAGGAAATAAGTCTTCTCCTCTAGACATACTCAAAACCTTTCTGGGTCTCATAAACAAAGCTTGTGATACAAATTTATTTTAACAGGGAACTTTTGGATTACATGAGCTCCAGACATTGTATATAAAAGGGCTGAGGTTCTAGATACTTAATTACCAAGTTATTTTATATGTGTGTGTATATGTACACGTATATATGTATGTATATATATATAGTACATGTATATGTGAGTATATACATATACATACACAGTACATGGAATAGGAAGTTATTTACATAGTCCTTTCTACCTATATTATTATCTCATTTAACCACCATAAAGGAAGAGAGTTCACCTGTGAGTATGTCAGTTGACTCAGACAAAGATCTTTTTCTAACATAATCACAATGTCTTTATCACACATAACAAAGTTAACAAGTCCTTTATATCATTTATATTCCCAGATCCTATAAAGTTTCCCCAATTGTCTCAAAATGTCTTTTTATAACTAGTTCATCTGAATCTAAATACAAACAAGGTCCACACATTGCATCACACACACACACACACACACACACACACACACACACACACACAGACTCCCCAGCTCTATCCACTAGTAGGGTGAAAGGCTGGGGGCAATGGTATCCAACAGCAATAACACCTGATTTTGGTTTCTAAGTATTACTCTCCACTAAAAGGAAGCAGGGGGAAATGGCTGATCCAAGGGTTAGAGCAAGGAAAGTATAAGATGTTCTCAGGACCTCTTGTGCTAGAAAGTAAGGAAGTAATCAAAGAATAACGGGTCAGGCACAAAGGTCAGATTGATGGGGCTCAAAATAAATAATGATAGTAACAGATTACAACCCATTAAATAAGATGAGAATCCATTGATTTGCTGATATAAATAAATAAATACAATAAATGTTGGATGAAGAACAGGATATTTACATATTTTCAAAGTACCTCCTCAAAAAATACTTAATGATTACAAAGGAAAAAGAGTAACTTCACAATGAAGAAGTCCAATAGACCCCACCTGAATAAACTAATCAAAATGAGCATCATCAGTAATGGGACAAATAAAAATCAGATACCACTTGACACAAAGGTACAAAAGGACTCTTGCTACAAAGGATGTTATTAATACAAGTGAGCATTTATGTTAATTTCTGAAATTTGATGACTGTAGTGTGGTTATCTAAGAGAGTGTCCTTATTTATGGAAAATGCAAAGTATTTCAGGTATTCGGTATTCAGGGATGAAGGGGCATCAGCTTGGTAACTTCCTCTCAAATGGCTGAAAAAAGTAATTCATTGTACTATACTTGACATTCTTGGTAAGTTTGAGATTATTTCAATAAGAAAAAATTATACAATTAACAAAATACCTTATCTATAGAGAGGATCATATGGTTCTTATCCTTTCTTTTATTAATGTGGTATATCACATTGATTTGTGAATACTGAACCACCCTTGTATTCAGTGACTGATGAATGGATAAAGAAGATGTGGGATATATACATGGTGGAATATTACTTAGCCATCAAAAAGAAAGAAATCTTTCCATTTGCAATGACATGGATGGAGCTAGAGTGTATTATGGTAAGTGAAATAAGTTAGTCTGAGAAAGACAAATACCAAATGATTTCACTCATGAGGAATTTAAGAAACAAATGAACATAGGGGAAAGAAGAAGGGGGGTGCAAACCATAAGAGATTATTAACTATAGAGAACAAACTGAGGGGAGGTGGGGTGGGGGATGAGCTAAATAGGTGATGGGCATCAAGTAGGCCACTTGTGATGAGCACAAATGTTATATGTAAGTGGTGAATCCCTAAACATTAAATTCTACTCCTAAAACTAACATTACATTATATGTTAACTGGAATCTAAAATAAAATTTTTTTAACATTTATTTATTTTTAAGAGAGAGAGAAACAGTGCAAGCAGAGGAGGGGCACAGATGGAGGGAGACACAGGATCGGAAACAGGCTCCAGGCTCTGAGCTGTCAGCACAGATCCCGATGCAGGGCTCAAACTCACGAACCATGAGATCATGACCTGAGCCGAAGTCAGAAGCTTAACCGACTAAGCCACCCAGGTGCCCCACTAGAATTTAAATAAAAACTTGAAACAAAGAAAAAACAAAAAACCACCTTCCCTCATCAGCTATCTTTTCCTGAACACAGTTCTTACAGGAAAGACAGAATACTTAATTATGTACCTTTATTAATTTTAATTAGCATAGACTCAGCTGTGGTTGAAAGGGCCTTATTATGAATGAGGATCAATGTTCCTGTCACCCCTATCACTTAGGAAATTCCAATTTTAGGAGCTCTGTGCCAGGTACAAGAGCAGATCAAATATATGTATTTATTATTATGTCACAATATCACAATGATATTGACAGATAAGTGACAGATCTGGGAGTCCACTTGTTTTATTCACAAGTGTTTATTTCTCTAATAGAAACATTTAAAAGTAATAAGCACTTCAATTTCTAGAAGCACCTTACCCTAAAGCTAGAGTTGTCAATGTAGTATCATTCACTCTAGTCTCCTAACATTCAAATTTTATTTTTTTCTGATGTAAGAAAGGCTAACCCCAAAACCACTCACCAATGCCAGAGGGAGCTCACACATCCATGCAACAAATTTTACTGAGTGCCTACTATGGGCCAAACACTGTTCTTGGCACTGATGGGAGAACAGTGAGCACTACAGCAATAAACTCCTGCTTTTGTGGAGTTTACTTTCAAGTGGGAAGAAACAAACCACAACAAAATAAATATGTAAACTACAGAGTACGAGAAAAACAAAGCAGGAAAGGTCAATACAGAGGGAGATACAATTTTAAAAAAACGGTTGCAGGGTGGACCCTACTGAGAGGATGACATTTGAGTAAACACTTGAAGAGAACAAGCCATGTGCTTTTCTGGAGGAAGAGATTTCAGGCAGCGGAAACAGCTTGTGTGAAAATCCTGAGGTACAAATGTGCTTTGAATGTTTATGAAATAGTAAGGGAGCCACTGTGGCTGGAGAGGAATAAGCAAAGCGAAGAGAGAAGAGAGAAAGGAGGTAATGTGAAGGTCAGAGGGGACAGAGCACCACTACAGGCCATTTTAAGGACTTGGGCTTTTACTCATTATGTGGGAAATCATCTGTGATTTTTTGGAAAGAGAAATGACTTTATCCAACTTGCATTTTAACAAGATTGCATCTCTCTGGCTGCTGTGTTGAGTACAGAATGAGGAGGAGCGAGCATAGAGACATGGAGAGACCAGTTAGGAAGCTACTGTAATAACCTAGACAGGAGATGATGGTGACGAAGACAAGGGTGATAGCAAGAAGGAAGGTAAAAAGTGGCCACATTATGGTAGCTTTAAAAGTAGAGCCACCAGGGGCACCTGGGTGGCTCAGTTAGTTAAACATCTGACTCTTGATTTGGGCTCTGGTCACGATCCCAGGGTTGTGGGATTGAGTCCCCTGTCAGGCTCCACATTGAGTGTAGAACTTGCTTAGGATTCTTTTCTCTTTTCTCTTCTCTTCTCTTCTCTTCTCTTCTCCTCTCCTCTCCTCTCCTCTCCTCTCCTCTCTTCTCTTCTCTCCCTCCCTTGCCCTGGCTTTCTCTCTCTCTCAAAAAAAACCAAAAACAAAAAAACAAAAAACAGGTAAAGCCACCAGGATTTGCCTGAAGAACTAGAAATAAGTGAGAAAGAGACAACACACCTGTGAAGTCAAAATCATCCTTAGGTTTTGACCTAAGCAACTAGAAGGTTGATCCATCAAATGTCATGATGAAGACTGAGAGAAGCAGGTTTGGTGGAAGTTGTTCAGAAGCTCAGTTTTGGACAAATTAGGTTTAAGATGTTTATAAAACATTCAAATGGAGAAGTCGAGTAGGTAATTGAACTTATGGTTCCGGAGTTTGGGAGAATGGTCTAGGCTGGAGACATATATTGGAGCATTGTGGTAGGCAGAACAATGTCTCCCCTCCCCAAAATGGCCATGACCTAATCTTCAGAACATATGAATATATTACCTTACCATGGCAAAAAAAAAAAAAAAAAAAAAAAAATCTTCACAGATGTGATTAAGAGTACAGACTTTGAGATGGGGGTGATTATCCTGGATTATATGATTGAGCCAAACTGACTCAGATGGGTCATTAAATGGTGAAACAGAGAGAGGTGATGAAAGAAAAAGATCAAAGAGATAAGATATTGATGGCTTTGAAGACAAAGGAAACCAGAAGCTAAGGAAAGTAGGCTTCTAGAAGCTGCAAAAGCAAAGAAATGGATTGTTCACTAGAGCCTCCAGAAAGGAAATTGGCCCTGGTATACATTATTTTAGCCCAGAGAGACTGTCAAACCTCTAGCCTAAAGAACTGTAATATAATAAGTCAGTGTTGTTTTAAGCCACTAAATTTGTGGTCTTTGTTATAGTAGCAATGGAAAATTAATGCAAGCATCATCAATACATAGATAGTGTTTACATTCATAAGGGTGGGAAATTAGTGACAGAAAAGAGAAGTCGTAGGACTGACCTTGAGCATATTTGAATATTAAGTCAGGGAAATGAGGAAGATCCAGCAGAGATGACTGAGAAGGAATGGACACAAGTGAGAAGAAAACAGAAGAAAGCAGTGTTCTAGAAGCCAAATGAGGAGTCTGTGTCACAGGCTGCTGAAGGGTCAACAAAGCAGAGGACAGAATAAGGAACCAAAAACAGGCAGCGTAGGGACAGCATGCATATTCAGGCCAGCTGATACACAAAGAAAGGACATACACAGAAGGAAAACAGTGGACCTTGGTCCTCACCACTCCAGCAGCAGAGATGGGAGAGACACCTGAATGAAAGCTCCCTCCCCACCCCGCGGAGTGCCAATATTTCCACACACAGGGATTCTAGAGTCTCTAGACAACTTGGCCCAACTAGAACCCTGGAAGGTTTCAAATCAGACCAGCACTCTTTCACCTTGGGGGGAGGGAAGGCGTGAAGGTCAACAGCAAGAGGAGGAGAGCAGAAATGAAAAGAACAGAAAGACTTTCAGCTTTCTCTTACAGATCTGCACTACTGTCTCTCCTTTTACCATACAATAGGGTCTGAAGCCCTCCAAGGCCCTAAATTGTTAAAAGGAATAAACCCTGGGGCGCCTGGGTGGCTCAGTCGGTTAAGTAGCCGACTTCGGCTCAGGTCATGATCTCACGGTCCGTGAGTTCAAGCCCCACGTCGGGCTCTGTGCTGACAGCTCAGAGCCTGGAGCCTGTTTCAGATTCTGTGTCTCCCTCTCTCTGACCCTCCCCCGTTCATGCTCTGTCTCTCTCTGTCTCAAAATTAAATAAACATTAAAAAATAAATTAAAAAAAAAAAGGAATAAACCCTAAACCAGGATAATTAACGTATTAGCTCAAGACCTGGAACTAGTTTTTTTCTTGAGGAAAAAAAAGAAAAAAAAAACATGACCTCATCAAAAAACAAACACAAAAGCAAAAACACCACACGACCTTCCAGGACCCTGACATTTCATGGCAGCCACAGCTTCAGAAGACCTTCTGTATTTTTCCTTCCTTCACCTCAAAACTCAATTGTCACGTGACCACCCATAATGGTGAAGTCACGCCTGCAGGATTCCTGAAGCCTGAGACAAATATAGCCTGTTTCACACTGCCTCACACTGACTTGTAATTATTTGTTCACCTGTTTATCTTTCCATTAGACTCAGAAGTCATCAAAAAGGTGAGGCTATGCCCTTTCATCACTGAAACCTACGAACAGTAATTCATTAAACTTCTCATTCACTGAACGAGTAATATGTGTCAGACATGGTACTGTTTTCAGGCATCTACTCTTCACAGATCCTGTGAGACGGGCATTATTTATTCCTCTTCCCAGATAAAAAGATTGAGATTCAGAAAGGTTAAGAAACTTAACAGTCATGTTAAGCTGAGTGTGGCAGGCCTGGCCAATGCCAAATTCTGGGCTAAATAATGGCCCCCGCAAATATGCCACATCCTAATTCCGGGAACCTGTGAATGTTACTGCGTATGGAAAATGGGACTTTATAGGTGTGATTAAATTACGGGTTTTGAGGTAGGGTGATTATACTGAATCACCCAGAATGGACTCAATGTAATCACAAGAATCCTTACAAGAGGGAGGCAGGAGATGATATTGAGTAGCAGCAGATGTGGCAACAGAAGCAGGAGTTGAAGTGATTTAAGAAAGGGACCATGAGCCAAGGAAAGCAGGCAGCCTTTAGAAGCTGGAAAAGGTAAAGACACATTCTCCCTTAGAGCCTCAAGAAGGAACACAGACCTGCCAATACCTTGATTTTAGATTTCCGAACTTCAGAAGGGAGAGACAATAAATGTGTGTTGCTTTAAACCACTAAGTTTGTGGTAATTTGTTAATGGTAGCAATAGGGAACTGACACGGTGCTCTTTGCCTCTAATCTCCTATGGCCTTTACATCCCCAGGACCTGAAGTAGTCCATGGATATTTGCTAATTACTGAAGGAGGAAGAGTGTCTCTTCCAGGGTGTCTCTTATCTGGCCCAATCTGAACTGACAGGGAGAGTCTAGCCTTCCTCAGGGAGAGGGAGGTTCGCCCAGGTACATCTGTGGTGGTATGTGTTTTCCTAATTGGTAAGTTGAATGGATGTGCTAGTAATAATCTGAAGCTCGTTCTATGTCAGTCAGTATCCTTGGAAGACATGACAAAATGCAATTCCAATTTACAGCTGTGATTTAGAGCCACGGGGGTGCTGGAGGGAGGTAGGAAGAGAAGGGGAATTGGCTATTTTTAGGCCACCAATTTAGGCTCTTTTTTCCATTTCCTATAATAGTGCATTAAATATCACAAATGATGCTGTGGAAATTATACGCAGCAAAAAGATGAGCTGAGATCACATTTTATAATCTAATTCCCTAAATTATTTCATGACAAATTGGAGCAAATGCACCAACTCTACCTTCCTCTTTCTCTGAGACCCTCATGGCCCATTCTTTAAAAAAGGAAGATGATATCAATAAGGAAACAGTTTTCCAAATTAATAAATTCAGTACACCTCATAGCTTAGCTGCTCAAGAAATAAAGAGCTGGAAATCTGAACACTGCTTAGATTTTGCAGATGGCTCGCCATGCCATGAAGAGTTACTTCCCCCTTCTGCATCCCAGTTTCTCCAGCAGGTTAAAATCCCACACTTTGAGGGCGCCTGGGTGGCTCAATCAGTTAAAGCAACTGGATCTTGATTTCGGCTCAGGTCACGATCTCATGGTTCGTGAGGTTGAGCCCTACGTCGGGCTCAGCACAGGCATGGAGCGTGCTTGGGATTCTCTCTCCCTCTCTCTGTCCTTCCCCAGCTCATGCTCACTCACAGACTCTCTCCCTCCCTCACAAAATAAAGAAATAAACATTTTAAAATACAAAATATAAATCCTACTCTTTGAAAGTAAAAACTTCAAAACAGCTTTTGATCTTTTAAGAACAGGCGCTGCGTAAGCATAAAGATGGTTACAATTTGGGGCACCTGGGTGGCTCAGTCGGTTAAGTGTCTGACTTCAGCTCAGGTCCTGATCTCACGGTTCCTGAGTTCAAGCCCCGCTTCAGGCTCTGTGCTGACGGCTGGGAGCCTGAAGCCTGCTTCGGATTCTGTGTCTCCCTCTCTCTCTGCCCCTCCCCCCCTTCATGCTCTGTCTCTGTCTCTCTCCCTCTCTCTCTCTCTCAAATAAATAAAACATTAAATATATATATATAGATGGTTACAATGCCAGCTAAAAGCAAGCATTTAGAACTGAATCTCAAATTCACATATGCTTGTATCCCATAATCTACCTGTAGTTGAGGTAGAAGGTGAAATAAATTGAGTAGACCTAAGGTAAAATCAGTCACTGCCCTCGGTCTAGACCTTATGATTACACTGGCAATCCCCACATTCCCAGTTTGCCTGGTTTTGCAGCCAAAGTTCCCAGGGGTTCTGAATAGCTTTGGAATCTGAATAAATCACACACTAGGGGGCCATTGAGACCACCAGAAACTCAATTTATTTGCAACCTGAGACAGGATTTTATTGCTTCTCAGATTAACAGTTAAAAATGTTTTGCTTTTCTGTCTCAGGGGTGTTAGTTTGATGTATGAAGCAGGCAGATTATTAAATCTTCGGTGCTTCCAAAGATGTAAATTAAACCACAGCACCTCCTTAGCCACCTTCCCTGGATGAGCTGGAGATTTATTATTAACTTGTCACTCTTACATGCTCATCAAAACAAGCAGCACCATGATTAATTACACCTATTTCTTTAAGGATACCTGTCGTTTCAACTTCTTCTGGACAGGATATGACAAAGTCTTCTGATTTCCTTGCAGAGCTAAGCAGGAGGATTTTTAGAGGGGAGAAGAGAATCACCATCCTCTCCTCATCATTTCCATGAATATATTTGAAAGAAATGTGGCAGGTATGTAACCGAATATTGTTCTTTTAGTTTTAAATGAAATTGCCCTTGTACCTTTTTAAAATTTTGATTATGGAAATTGATAAAAATAAGAAAAGACGCGATAATAAAATAATTACTCCCCACATACACATCATCTAACTTCAGTAATTACCATTTTCTCATTTTTGTCTTTAACACATTTCTTTCCCCTTAACCCTTTTTTTTTATTTTAAATATTTTAAAATAAACTCCCAGTCATACCATTTTACCTTGAAATACATTAGAATTTATCTCTAACAAACAAGATTTTTAAAAATATATCTGTAATATCATTATACTACTTAACAAAATCACAATAATTCTTTAATACTTCTTCTTTTTTAAATGTTTACTTATTTTTGAGAGAGAGAGAGAGAGAAGAGCATGAGTGGGGAGGGGCAGAAAGAGAGGGAGACAACAGAATCAAGAGCAGGCTCGAGGCTCTGGCCTGAAAGCCCAGAGCTCGACGCAGGGTTGGAACCCATGAACTGTGAGATCATGCCCTGAGCCAAAGTCAGATGCTTAGCCAACTGAGCCATCTAGGTGCCCCATAAGTCCTTAACACTTCTTTTTTTTTTATGTTTATTTTATTATTTTTGAGAGAGAGAGACAGACAGAGCATGAGCGGGGGAGAGGCAGAGAGTAAGAGGCAGGCACAAAGTCCAGAGCAGACTCTAGGCTCTGAGCTGTTAGCACAGAGCCCGACACCGGGCTTGAACTCGTGAACCGCAAGATCATGACCTGAGCCAAAGTCAGACACTTAACCGACTGAGCCACCTAGGCACCCCCTTAACACTTCTAATATATAGCCCATGTTCTAACGTTCCTGATTGCCTACCAAAAATCCTTCTGGTGTAAACAAGATCCAAAGTCTACACGTTGGATTTGGTTGATGTGTCTTTCACTAACACCTTTTCTCCCATATCCTTTAGAATATCACCAAAATGATCAATATTTTTTCTCCAGGATAAACAAATCCATCCAAACTTAACATAAGCTCCTGGTGAAAGCTCATTCATGTAATATTTTTGAGGACAGGATGATCATTTATCATTCAAACGAAGAAACTCTGGAGTGAAAGGGAGATGCTGTTTATACCAGTGTAAACCAGGACAAAAAGTCACCCTGCCAGTAGTGATATCAGGAATAAAACAGGAAGATCTGATTTCTAGTTTCTAGATGGGTATAGAGAGCTGGAAAAGAGGTAGAAAGAGTATCCCTCCCATCCTGATAATTAAAAAAAAAGTTGGCAAACTGTAAGTGAACAACTTCTCCTGCATCCATCAGAGTTGAAGTTGAGGAAATGCCAACTAGTTCCACATCTGAGTTGAGACAAGTGTCTACAGGGAGACAGAATACAAGCACTTGTTTACTTGGGGCAGTTGAACACTGGGAGGAAGAATTCACCTAGAATTGTTAACAAAATAGTGGAGGCTAAGAATTGGCTGGTGGCACAGTATGGAGCCCTGAAGGCTACAGATAAAGGGGAGTTAACACCACTTGCAGGCTTCTCTCTCTATGAACGCCAACGTACTCACAAAAAACAATGGCAAGAGTCTGAGAAAGCATCCCTCAGGCTTCAGGGTCAGGCTTCAGGGTGAGGAATAGCAGCTGCTGCAGGAAGGCCATGGAGCCCAGCCCGGATCCTTCTTCTCTCTCTCCCCTATGACAACAAAAACAAACACAAACAAACAAACAAACAAACAATCGCTGGTGATGTGGTGTAAAAAACAAAACAAACAAACAAAAAACGAGAAATAACTTCTTAATGCCAAGAGACGAAACAATCAACAGAACCAAACTCATATATAACACAGATGTCAGAGCTATCAACATTTAATTTAAAATAACTTTGGGGGCCCCTGGCTGGCTCAGTCTGTGGAGCCTGTGACTCTTGATTTCAGAGTTGTGAGTTTGAGCCATACGTTGGTTATAGAGACTACTTAAAAACAAAACCTTAAAAAAAATTTTTTTTAATAAAACAACTATGAAAAATATGTCAAAGCCTCCAATGGAAAAAATAGAGAACATTCGTTGTCAGATGAGTAATTTTAGCAGAGAGATGCTTACTGTAAGAAAAAATCAAATGAAAATGCTGGAAATGAAAAACATAGTATTAGAGACCAAGATGGTCACTGACAGGTTCATCAGTAGAAGAATTCGTGAAATATTCAGACTGAAAGAGAGAAATGAGTAAAAAATAAAAAGAGAATATAGCATCCAGGAAATATAGGACAACATCAAATGATCTAATGGATATACAATTAGAATTCCAGAAGGAAAAAAAGACAGGGAATTGGGTAGAATAAATACTTGAAGGGATAACGGCTAAGAATTTTCAAAATTAATGACATTTATCAAACTACAGATCAAACCACCTACCAAGATAAATATCTGAGCCAGAGACAGACATATCATATCCAACTTCTAAAAACAAAAAAACAAAGAGAAAATCTTGAAGGCAGGCAAAGGGGAAAACTTTTTAAAGAGAAATAAATACAAGAATTATAACAGCCATCTTGTTAGAAGCCAGGGAAGCTAGAAGACAGTAGAGTGACATTTTTAAAGGGCTGAATGACAGAGTAACATCATCAAGATGGAGGAGTAGGAGCCTCCATTCCCCACCCCACCCCCCCAAAAAACAATTAGACACCTATCTGTGAACAAAAAATAACTCTGGGAGAGTTTAAAAGTCCACTTAAGAGCTTCAGCAACACAATAGAGCAAAAGACCTGAGAATAACCATACAAAAAGGGTAGGAAGAAGTTTCATTCTGCCTGCATCACCCCATCGCCCCAGGCTGGCATTGTTCCGTGCCAAGAGGGCTCAAGAGAATTCCCCTCACCGGTAAAAGGAAGGAAGGGTGAGCTACGAGCTTCCCCAGCCTTTGGGAACACTGCACAAAGAACCCACTTCAGTTGCACCCTGCCCAGAGACCAGCAAAGCTAAGACATCTAGAAATGGCTAGGAACAGAGAACAAGGGCAGGGGCTACGAGTGTCAGCCACACGGTGTGAGCAGCTGTGGTTCCCAGTGGCCTGCTCTGCAGAGCATCACAAAAATCTTCACTTCCGAGGACCTCAACAGCCCTTGCAGATGCTACACACCCCATCCCCAGCTTTCACCACTGCGAGTCACATTACAGACTCCAGCAGACTGCTTCACAAAGGACCCCAGCAGCTTTTTGCTACCGAGGAATCCAACAGCCAGCACAGCCCCTGCAGACCTCCTGCAGTTTTGCCAGTGAGATTTTCATGCTCACAGATACCAGCTACCACTCACCAGCTCAAGCTCATGCTCTCTCAAAATAAATAAATAAACTTAAAAAATGTATTAAAATAAATAAAAATTAAATAAAAGATTAAAAATGGGCAGAGGATCTGAACATTTTTCCAAAGACAGAAAGATGGCAAACGGGTACATGAAAAGATGCTCAACATCATTTATCATTGGGAAAACGCAAATCAAAACCACAATGAGATATTACTCCATACTTGTTAGGATGGCTGTTATCAAAAAGACAAGAAATAGGTGTTGGTGAGGATGTGGAAAGGGAACACTAGTGCACTGTTAGTGGGGATGTAAATTGGTGCAGCCTCTATGTTTTACTCCACTGAAACAGTATGGAAGTTCTTCAAAACACTAAAAATAGAACTACCATATGATTCAGCAATTCCACTTGAGTATTTACCTGAAGGAAATGAAAACACTAAATTGAAAAGATGAGGGGCACCTGGTGGCTCACTCGGTTGAGCGTCAGACTTCCACTCAGGTCATGATCTCACGGTCCGTGAGTTCAAGCCCTGTGTCGGGCTCTGTGCTGACAGCTCAGAGCCTGAAGCCTGCTTCAGATTCTGTGTCTCCCTCTTTCTCTGCCCCTCCCGCACTCATGCTCTCTCTCTCTCTCTCTCAATAATATAATAAATAAACGTTAAAAAAAAAAAAAAAAAAAGATGTATGCACTGCCATGTTCATTGCAGCATTACATTACTCACAATAGCCAAAAAATGGAAACAGCCTAAGAGTCCAGTGATGGATAAATGGATAAAGATGAAGTATTATTCAGCCATTAAAAAAAAAAAAAAAAAAAAAAAAAAAAAAAAGGACATCCTGCCATTTACAACAACAGGATGGACCTTAAGGGCTTTATGCTAAATGAAATAAGTCAGACAGAAAAAGATAAATACCATATGATCTCATTTATATGTATAATCTAAAACAATTTTTTTTAATGAGTTCATGAATATAGAGAATAGATTGGTGGTTGCCAGAGGCAGGAAGGTTTTATATATATACAGTTAATAATACTGTTATATTTGAAAGTTGCTAAGAGAGTAGATCTTTCTCATCATAGGAAAAATATTATAACTGTACATTGATGAATGTTAACTAAACTTATTGTGGTGATCATTTCACAATACATACATATATTGAATCATTATGTGGTACACCTGAAACTGTTATCATGTTATGTCAATTATATCTCAATTTTTAAAAATAAAGCAGAAATTGATTAGTTAGAAAAAAAACAGTGAGTAAATCACAACAGCTGGTTCTTTGAAACCTAGTCAACAAAACAGAAATAGTTAACTTGATTTTTAAATGATGAGGAGAAAGCACAAGCACAAAATAGAAACAAGGTCAGAAGAGGAATTTTTTTTAATCATGAGACTACTTTGTACAACTCTATGAAATAAAAAATTTTTAAAGAAAATATAGATGAAATACACAACATTCTAAACAAACGAACTGTGTAAAAAGAAATACGGAAATAGAAAGTCATAAAAGAGCTCCCCCACAAAAAGGCACTAGGCTCAGCCAGTTTCACAAAGAAGTCTACCAAATCTGTCTAGATCAGATGATGTAAATGCTACTTAAACTATTTCAGAGCGTTGAAAACAAAATGTCTAAATTATTTTTATAAAACAAATTTAATATTAATTCCAAAAGCAGACAAACATTGCTCAATAAAATACAACTATAAACCAATCTTATTAATGTTAATGCAAAAATTGTAAATAAAATAGTAGCACATAGGACCCAAAAATCATCATGATCAAGTAGTGTTTGTTCAATATCTGCAAATACAATTAATTATATTAATAGAACTGACAAATATATACTGATCTCCACAGATTTTAGCAATGGAAAAACTACACATTTATGTTTTTAAAAAGTCTCAAAAATAGGAATATCTCATTGATATAAGTAATAAACTTTAAAAAATCAGCAGCCAATATAATGGGAATACACTAGGACAGCAGTTCTCAAACTATGGTCTTATTTATTTCCCCTTTACGCCATGTTAATAGTTTCACTGATGATGCAGAAGCACCGATGGGCAAAATTGTTGGTGCCTTAGCACAAATCAAGGTAGTGGCACCAAACTTCTCTATGTGGTCATTGTATGAACATCAGACATGTTCATTATGGTGGAAAAGAGCTATTTTTAATTAAGAATATCCTTAAGAAGGTGGTTAAAAATAATTAACTATATTAAGTTTTGACCTTTGAGTAGGTGGCTTTAACATTCTAGGTGAAGAAGTGGAAAGTAGGCAGAAAGCACTTCTCCTGCATCCTGAAGTAGGATGGCTGCCACCAGGAAAAGCATTTCTGTGATTGAGTTGCAAACTGAGGATGAGCATTTTTCATGGAACACATTTACTTGGAAGAACTGGCAGACAAACTATATATAGTTTGTGTGTGTGTGTGTGTGTGTGTGTGTGTGTGTGTGTGTGTGTATATATATATATATATATATATATATATATTTATAGTTACAGTTTATAGTTTTAGATATGGATATTTGAGAGATATTTCCTACATAATTAATACAATGAGCTCTCATTTCAAGGAAAACCACTGACAATGTTCATTGCTATGAGAAAATGTAAGCATCCAAGCAAAAATTAAAAGTTTAGATTTTTTTCTGATGAGATCAGCAGTGATGTTTAAAAATATGACTTTTTGGATACCGTATAAATCAAATGCATTCAACATTTGCAAGATCTGCATAACTCCATGAACTCATTTTCCAAATAACAAATTCGTGCTGTTACAAAACCACATGTGGATAAGCAATCCATTCAAAGTGCAAGACAGACCAATGGATTTTAAAAGAGTACAAAAAGTTCACTAATATAGTTTAAGATTCTTCTTTGCAATCAACTGTTAAGAAACTATCACCTGGGGCGCCTGGGTGGCGCAGTCGGTTAAGCGTCCGACTTCAGCCAGGTCACGATCTCGCGGTCCGTGAGTTCGAGCCCCGCGTCAGGCTCTGGGCTGATGGCTCGGAGCCTGGAGCCTGTTTCCGATTCTGTGTCTCCCTCTCTCTCTGCCCCTCCCCCGTTCATGCTCTGTCTCTCTCTGTCCCAAAAATAAAAAAAAAAACGTTGAAAAAAAAAAAAATTTTAAGAAACTATCACCTGTCAAATTTTGGATTAGCATCAAAGAACATCCATAAGTACCTGAGAAGGTTATTAAAATACTCCTCCCTTTCCTAATTGCCAATATATTTGAGTCCAAATTTTTTTAAGTACTTCAACCAAAACAACGTATTGCAACAGATTGAATGTAAAAACAAATATAAGAATTTAGCTGTCTTCTATTATAAAGACAAAAAAGAGCCACAAAAATGGAAACACTGCCATGCTTCTTTTGTTTTAAATGTTATTTTTCATAAAATGTATTTATGTGAACACATAATAGTTTTATCTTTGTCATTTTTCAATTAGTTAATAAAACGTAAAATGTTTATGAACTTTAGCTTCCGATACAGAACATCTCAACAGACATAACTCTAATGAACAAAAGCTTTTTGGATTCTTTAATAATTGTTAAGAGAGTAAAGGGGTCCGGAGACCAAAAAGTTTGAGAACCACTGCACTATAGACATTCCCATTAAGGTCAGAATGATGTCGAGTCTGGGCAGAAAATATACAAGATGAAACAGGCATATGTTGTGCTAGAAAGTATTGAAGCTATTGAAGACTTTTTGAATTATATAAAAAATATCATAGGTATCAACCTAAAGGAGCCCTTTCCCACACCCACCCAAGCCAAAATAGGATAATTTGAGCATCGGATGAGAACACTATTTGTAATTTAGTTTAAAAACTACAAAAGTGGGGCGCCTGTGTGGCTCAGTCGGTTGAGCGTCCGACTTCGGCTCAGGTCACCATCTCGCGGTCCGTGAGTTCGAGCCCCGCATCGGGCTCTGGGCTGATGGCTCAGAGCCTGGAGCCTGCTTCCGATTCTGTGTCTCCCTCTCTCTCTGCCCCTCCCCCGTTCATGCTCTGTCTCTCTCTGTCTCAAAAATAAATAAACATTAAAAAAAAATTAAAAAAAAAAAAACTACAGAAGTAAGTTAGTTTAAAAACTACAAAAAAAAAAAAAAATCCATTGGTCACCTTTGAAGGTTGCTAAAACATCACCTTATGGTTCTGAAAACTGAGAATGTTTTAAAACATTAAGCACTTTCCCTGAATAACCTATTCCAGGAAAAACAAAGAGTGGATAACTTCAAGTACATATTATAAAGCCCAATGAATACTGAAGAAATGTGGTTAGAAAATCACTAAATGGTGGGGGCTGGGCGGCTCTGTCAGTTAATTATCTGACTCCTGTTTTTGACTCAGGTCATAATCTCAGGATTGTGAGGTGGGGCTCCATGCTGGGGGTGGAGCCTGCTTAAATCTCTTTCTCTCCCTTTACCCCTCCCCACTCCTGGCTTGTGTGCTTCCTCTCTCTCTCTCTCTCTCTCAAAAAAATAAAAAAAAGAAAAAGAAAAATTCACTAATTTGCAACCTCTAATAGAGCTAAGTATCAATATTCAATAAATGCTAAAACTATTAAATGAAAGATCAATAGAAAATTAGTAGCATATAAATAAGGTTGACATTTGAATCTGATTAACCTTAATGTCAAGGAGGGAGGCGACTAGCCATTTTGTCCTTTGTGATGTGATAAAAAAGGAAGTACACAATACCACTTAGAATGTTTTCTTGCCAAAAGTAATCAGTCCTCTAGATCTAGCTACCAATTCATAGGAAATATGTGGCTTGGAGATACAAATCAAAAGATGAAATAGCCAAATCCAGCCTGTGGAAACTACAGGACAGTTAACATGGCATGGAAAAGAAAACGTTGGACTGCAGAGTGGGGTGAGGGACTTTAAACAGATAGACTTCAGAGGCACACAAAGCAAATGCAATGTGTCAACCTCATTTGGATCCTTATTTGAACCAACTGTAAAAGGCATTTTTGAGACAACCTGAAAATTTTGAACATGGACTAAGTATTCGGTGATATTAATTTTGTCACATGTGATAAAGTCCTTATCTGTTAAGAGAGATTTCATGAATTTGTTTTAAAGTACTAAAAAAAAAAAAAAAGTGTAGGAGGATAATTCAAGTTCAGCAAAATGTTGGTAGTTATGGAACCTGGCTCAGGGTATGTGAAGGGGTTGTTAACCTGATTTTAATTTTGTGTGTGTTTGAAAGTTTCCTATAATTAAAAAATCAAGTAGTATTCTGGCATTCTGTACACACCTATACCGACAATATGAAATACAAAATAAGTATATGCCATAGCACCCTGCCCTTAAATTTATAATTCAAGCAGGAAAATGAAAGAATGGAGGAAAAAAAGAAAGAACAATGTAAGGTTGTTTAGGGTAATGCTCAGATTGAATGATTCAAGCAGTAAGTGCAATGACTGTAGGAAGAGATTAATATTACTTGAGTTATTTAATAGTTACAGGAATGATGCTTACTCCAATTAAAAAAAAATTCACTAGGATATGTTTATGCTTCTTTTGTATCTTCTCAGCCAGTCTAGTATGAAGACTAATTTTTCAATCTGAAATTCACTGGAAACAACAGAAATTCTCAAAGGCACAGAGAGTAAAAGCACATCTGTCTTGGCCAGTAAAATAATTTGGTGTTGAATGAAGCACAAGCTTAAATAGCAAAAAGATGTAGATATACATGTAAATAAAATATGTTTACCCACAAAGATCTACAGAATCATTTCAATAAAATGTTCAGCAGAAGGTATAGGAATAATTTAGAGGAAAAGAACAATCTCTACAAATGTTTTCCTTAATTATATCGTGACAAATTTAACCTACAAATCAGCAATGTGGCTGCAATATTAAATGATACGTAATACTAAATGTCTGATAACAGCCTACACTGATGCTGCTGCACCTGGCATACAGAAACACAGAATTACACCTAGTGGGTCTATAAAGATACTCTGGAAAGACAGAAAGATCAACACTATTATGGGTGCAACTTGTAAATGAGTATACAACCTATAAGTCACCATCAGCAGATTAGACTTTTAAATAAAATTTTCACTTGAGTAAAATTAAATGCTAACCTAAGCTCAGTGACAGATAATTTCTAAATATTTTCACTAATAAAGAACAGCTGGCATCTTCACCATATCTGTGGTCATAAAGCAGCTTCACCTCTTCCTAAAACATTCCAGTATACACTTGTGCTTATCCAAAGATAAGTTATTTTTTTCTTCTGTGTTGGCCAAAACTAAGAAAATAAAAATAACAGATTGGGGGTGGGAGGCAGAATTCTTTATTCCAAGATTGCTACTTTATATCAAGAATGCATTGATTAGAAGTGCAAAATAAGCAAGAACTCATTATAAATGTCGAGGATTATTGCTTTAATTACATGTCCTAAAACATACCTACATATCATGACTTACTATATGTTGTATCAAGCTTTTAGTTTACTTGCTACATGGCCATTAGGCCAGCTCTAAAAAATGTTTACCATCCAAATAGAAATTCATTAGGGAATATTGAAAGGTTTGTTTTATGGTTAGTTCTGCTCCTAAGATCAGCCTTAAGAGTTTTAATCCAGTAAAAAAAAAAAAAAAAGAAAAAAAAGGAAAAGGTGGGGTGACCTATTATCAAATAATAATAGAGTCTCTAGTTTCAATAGTAACTATTCAGTAAATAAATTTTCTGTCAGGCCTTGCACATCTACGTATAATAATTTGTCATCATTTTAACAGAAGTTAATATTTACATTAAGTCTAAGTTGTGTTCAAAATGTATTAAACAGATAACTAAGGACATTTAAATAAGGCCTAATTATACCAGTTTAATAAATGTTCTTACTTTTTAGAACATAAAAATTAACAAAAAAACCTCTTATGCTTTAAAATCTTTGTAAGTATGTACGGCTTTTATAAAAAATGATAACCATTTATTGCTTAAAACAATTTTAAAAACTGAAACTCAGCTCAGGTCATGATCTCACAGTTCATAGATTTAAGCCACATGTCTAGCTCAGAGCTGGCAATGCAGATCCTGCTTGGGATTCTGTCTCCCTCTCTCTGCCCCTCCCCTACTTGAGCTCTCTCACTCTCACACAAAATAAATAAACATTCTTTAAAAAATAAAAATAAAAATGTGCTATTTCTTACTTTCACCTTAGAAAGCAAAAATACACTAAATATCAGTGTTACCCTTTTGTTTTCAAATCAATTTAAATATGGAAAAGTATTTAAACAAAGAAAAAAGATTTTGGTTGGGTTTATAAACATTTTCATTTCTAAAAATGTGAAAATGTAAGGGATTAACTGATTTCATTTGCCCACCACAGCAATATAATTATAATGACCTCAACTGCAAATGAAAAATAAGGCCTACATATTTTTAAACATCTGGTATATTCTCATCAAAAATATGTAAAACAACAAGGGGTGGCTGGGTAGTTCAGTTGGTTGAGCGTCCGCTCTGTCCCTCACTCTCTGACCCTCCCCAACTTGTGCTCCCTCAAAAATAAATAAAACATTAAAAAAAAAAAAAAAGCTAGGGGTGCCTGGGTGGCTCAGTCGGTTAAGCGTCCTACTTCGGCTCAGGTCATGATCTCGCGGTCTGTGGGTTCGAGCCCCACGTCGGGCTCTGTGCTGACAGCTCAGAGCCTGGAGCCTGCTTCCGATTGTGTGTCTCCCTCTCTCTCTGCCCCTCCCCCACTCATGCTCTGTCTCTCTCTGTCTCAAAAATAAGTAAACATTAAAAAAAAAAACCGTTAAAAAAAAAGCTAAAATTAAAAATTAAAAAAAACAAGTAAAACAACAAAAGCACCAATCAACATTTTTTTTCACCTCTCCCTAATATTTTAAACTTGCTTCTTTCATTCCACTCCAAGATCTTTGGAGTAGAAAAAATTTGAACACAAAATTTAATTTTTTTCAATGTTTATTTATTTTTGAGAGAGAGACAGAGACAGAGCATGACCAGGGGAGGGGCAGAGAGGGACACACAGAACCTGAAGCGGGCTCCAGGCTCTGAGCTGTCAGCACAGAGCTCAAAGTGGGGCTCAAACTCACAAGCCATGAGATCATGACCTGTGCCCAAGTCTGATGCCCAACCAACTGAGCCACCCAGGCGCCCCTTTAATACAAATATTTTTAAATAAAATAAAGTATACAAATTCAGATTTTTAATTTATTCCAGAAAATATATTTTCAATGCATTTAAATATTTAAGTAATATTAGGATAATATATAAAAGCCCTCACTAGAATATAAAACTGACTTTTTTCTTAGGGAGGACAAAAATTAATACTGAAGAAATTACATTTATAAAACCTCTTTCTCATCTAAGTCTTTTAGGAAACACATTTTGTGAAGTTTAAATTTTCTGGCTGTTTAGATCTACAAAAAAAATTTTTTTTTTTTAAAGAACAGTAACTACCTTGATATACAAACCATCCCTCACCTTACTGTCTTCTTGTCATTCATTTTTTGGACAGCATTTTTCCTCCCCTTTTTCTCAAAGAGAAATTCCTCTAAATCATTGGTACCTGTCAGCCACATCCAGTTCAGTTTGAACCTTCAACTCCTATCTCACCTATATAGAGCAAATCTGAATCCAACAAATCAGATGAACAGCAACTGATTCCAAGAGCCAAGTTAAATACCAAAATATATTCTAATAAACACCAGTATGCTATACATCCCAACAGTGATTAGTGTTTAAAAAAACAAAACAAAATACACACACACACAACAACAACAACTAAGCATTCAGTACTTATTTGAGACGCTTAAAAGAAAGTTTTAATACCAAAACCTGGACCTAGGCTTTCAACTTCATTCAAACGAACTGGTTAAAAAAAAACAAAAATAAACTGTGCCATTAATACTAGACCAAACCAACCAAGGCATAAAGACTATTAAGTACAAAATGGTTTTCCCAGAGTGATTTTTAATTCTCTCCTAGTAACCAATTTTCTGTCAGATTTTTATCATTATACAACTAGAACCGTTTCCATAAAGTCACCCACCAATAAGAAATTACAATTCTTTTGGAAATCTCCCTCCAGGCCTCCGTACCCCCCTTGGCAAGAACTCAATCTACCCCCTTCTCCTCCCTAAGTATTCAGTTTCTTTCCCGAAGTAGAAATTCCATAAATATTACAATATTAAGAACTAAATTTTAATGAATACATATCAGAGGAAATGAAAGAACATTAACTCCCATTCAAACCTTCCTTAAAAAAAAATGTTTCCAAGTTATATTTTTAACTTCCCCCATGATTCTCTTTAAAAAAGACGAACACAAAATCTCTCTGCTAATGACTTTATTCATGAATCTATAATGTAGCTCAAAATAGCAAAGAACATTCTAAAAATTCAGATTAATATTTATCAACCAAATACATGAGAGAATACATCTACTTTTTATATAACTAACACAAATGTCTAAAATGCACATGTGAGAGTACACTCTTCACTTTGTGTAATTTCAAAGTAATGAAGATTTGCTTAATACAGTTTGCCAGAAAAGCTCATTTACGTGGTCGAATACATATAATTTAAAAGCAATCAGACATAACTGATAAAATAACCATCTTACGGTTAATCTTTTAATAAAGTGCTACTTTCATACTGAAAAAAGAAATAAAATTAAAAATTCTGAAATGTTGAATCATCATTCTGGAAGTGTTAAAATTTTTCTTTAGGGTTCACTACGTTCATCACATTCATACATCTCCAATATGAGACCATACACACTATTTTGCAATCTAAAAAAATCCTTTAGTTCACAGATTATTTCCTGGAAGTTAAAAATTACTACATGATTGCTAAATGAAGCTTTTCATGATACATGTGTGTATTAGCCACAGTGATTTTTCATTGTTTTAAACATGATCTTTGGTTTGAAGTTGTCCTGGATGGACTAGCTGGATGGCTGTGGTTAGTGAAATATTTATAAAACAGCACACTAGCTTCATTTAAACCACACCAGTAAATTGGGTCAATGGCCTAAAGGCAAGGAATGGCACATATTCAGCATCTGGCAAAAGGAGTTCCCCGAATCCATAAGTGACGTGGTCAGGAGTAAAGAAAACCGGTGCAGCTGAGGTTTCCACCTCCTTTCATCAAAGACGTCTATCAATTTATTAACAGCATTATCCACTGAGGAAATCAGTTGGGAAAAAATCTAATTTGAATGAAGGCACATGGGTACAAATCTTAAACAGGTAAGGACGACCAACAAAACTGCTTAAATAAGTATGGGTGTCTCTACCCCATCCACCCACACACATCTCACGTCTGAGGTTGAGTTTCATCACTGCATAGACTGCACCACATGGAAAACTCTATGCCTATGGGCATATATATGAGATCAGAACTAGCTGGTGGTTTTCCAGAAATAATGAGACTTTCAATGATGCAAAAGTTGGCCTTTCCCTCAAATGAAAGGTTTTAAATTAATAGCAAAAGACTACAATAACAATGGAAACTGTAAGAAGTCATAAAGTTAAATCTCAGAAAGTTTCAATTTCATAGCTGAAGGCTGCTGATGATTTCTTCTCTCTCTCCTTGAATAATCACATGCAAATGCCTTTTAGCAATGGCCGCATTCAAATCCCACAAAAAATCAAGCAGTGCCCCCTTAAGGAGCACCTCCATTGGCACAAACTGTAAAACCTGCTGGGGTGCATCAGAATTCAGCAAAGAGCTCAACAAGTCATTCACATTCTGCAGATACTGGAAAACTGGATTCGGAAGGTCCTGGTAACCCACACACAGCAGGACTGCACAGGTCTTCAGGGGCTCAGAGGAAGTGGGACAAGAAAATGTGATGAACCTAAAACAATTGTGGAGTACAAAAATCAAACCAGCCATAAATCTCGTAAAACAAGAAAGTACAGGCAAAATCATAGCATCTCCTGTCTGAAGCTGCTGCAACGCACGTAGAAAGCAGTCCAAAAACAGCTGCTGGTAAACTGGGTCTCCATCATGAAGCAACGAACAGCTGCAAGTCATGAGTTCCGCTGGTTCCAAGAACTGAACTTCCAACGGTATATGCGTTTTGATGTCACTGAGGGTTGGAAAGCCCACAAGCAGGCACTTTATTCGGTTGCTGGGTTCTACGACCTGCTCATCCTGAAGGCACTTGGCAAGGCTAAACAACTCAGTAAATATCAGTTCTTCAGTAAAAATATGACAAGAACAATAATCCTGCTGTTTGGGCCAGAACTTGGAATCCAAATTCAAGGCTCCTCCTAATGACTTTTCAATTGCTTCATTAAGAGCCTTTAAAATTTCACCATCACAGAAAGGAGAACACTTTACCTTTGGCAGTTTCTTTCCCTCTAAAATATGCCATAAGTGACACTCAAGACTGGAAGCTGTCCCTTCTAAGAGAGAACTCTGCCCAGAATGATACACAGCATGTTCTTCCGCCCAACTATTAAAGTATCCTTTGGCCACCTTATCTTTCCATGAAAGGGTTTCCAGCATTTTCCTTTCATTATAGGTTTTAAAATATCTGTTCCTCTGCCCAAACCGTTTTGTATTTGTACTACAACCAATACTAGATTTTTTCACTAGCCAATTATTTCTGGAAAGAGGCTTCAACTGAAACTTTTCCATAAAATATTGAACAGCACAGTCCCTTAAAGTATTCAGTTTTATTTGTTCCCCTTTTCCCATGCACTGAAACAGACGAATGTTCTCAGAAATAGTCTCTAGCTGGTATTTATGAAAGAACATACAACATTCTTCATGCCTTTTAAGAAAAGATTCGGGAATCACATGATGGGGAAAGAGAGCTTTCTGGGTCATTTCAGTCCCAAAGTTCAGCACCATCTTAGATAACAGAGGATGGATTGCCTCTCTTCCCTTATAACGGAGACACACCACATAGACTTCTGAGTTTCCTGCCTTGCTAGTAGCAGGTTTGAAAACATGGACTTGGTCAAAAGAACAGTTTAGCAGGTACATCAGGTTTATGGAACAATGTTCAAACAAAGTAAACATCTTCAGAACAAAAGAGCCACCATTTCCAAGAGTCGTCAGAGCAGTGACAACTTCACAGTAATGCAAAGAAGAGACTAAAGCTTCTTGTTCACCTGGGTTTCCTTGGCAATCAAAACTCCCATCTGCAGTGATCAAGTGAATGGTAGCCATGTTGCTTATGAAATTCTGAAGTCCAGTCAGATATTTCAAGTTCATGATATCACCGGTGTTATCTGGACCAAAGTACCACCAATGCAAGGTATTTGCTATAAGTCGGTCATCCATAATCATCATAAGATTGTCATTTGCTTCATGGTATGGATTCAAAGTATTAGCTACCCAACTCCAATCACAGGGGAACCGATGGGATTTTAAGTAGTGATTGAGACTAGCTATAAAAGCTCCAGGAGCTTCACAAAGGTGTAGGGAATTCAGTTTTCCATTCTGAAAAGCTTCCTGTGGAATAAGTGGAAAGCTGCACAAAATTTCATGAAACTTACACCACGCTTGAGTACAAAGTTCAGCGTTTACAGATTTTTTCACATGAGAAATTATTTTTCCAGCTTTGTTAGTAAAAGCAGTGTGTTCATGCCACTCATCCAATTTCTTGTCACTCAGTAGGTTTTTTACTTCATTTAGGGAGTTCTTCAAATCAAGCAACGCATTAAATTCCGTGTGGTCACAAGTGAAAATCTCACCGGGATCTGGTAATTGCCACTCGTTATTAAGTGGCTTGCCATAAGAAAAGTTCTTGGCAAAGAGTTCAAAAATGTCAGCAACAACATCTGGGCTGAATGTCTCAGGACTTGAACCCAGGGGTGGTTTTCTGCACTTACTCATTTTCAAATTAAATTAAAATCTAGAAAAAGAAAACACACAATTAAATGAATCAAATTTATTAGAGAGCGAAATCTCATCCACAGCAAATCGGATCACACTCATGACAAACTGCATAAAATGGGAAAGCTAATGTCAGCACATGCTGTTACATAATGAGACAATTTGGAATAAAGAAAAAGTAAAGGCTTTCATACCCAACAGATCTGAGCTCAATTTCCAACTCTGCAACTTAGAGCTACAAAGTAGCCTTGGGAAAATTACATCTTTGAGTCTGTTTCTTATTTAGGGTATCATTTTTTTTAGATAAGGATAGAACATGCTAGCATATAAAAAAAGCATATACCGAAGAATAATCATCAGTGATGGCAGCTCATATTGCCATATTAATCCATCTAGCTCCTCCCAAAGTTTGCCTCTACCCACATGGCCCCAAACACACTCTCAGACTAAGATTCAGCCCTGAACACGACCTTTGATCAAGCTTTAACAAGTGACTTTTAGCTTTTTTTGTTTGTTTGTTTTTTATTTATTTGAGAGACAGAGAGAGAGAGAGAGAACATGCACACAGGCTGAGGAGAGGCAGAGAGAAGGAGAGACAGAATCCCAAGCAGGCCAATGCCATCAGCACAGAGCCAAATATGGGGCTCAAACTCACAAACTGTGAGATCATGACCTGAGCCAAGCTCAAGAGTTGAATGCTTAACCAACTGCACCACACAGGTGCCCCAACACTTCCAGTTTTTTAGTTCCTTCTGAATCTCACCTCCTTCCAGGAGAAGATTCTACACCTAAACCCAGTACTAATATTGCTACCAGACGTCTCTGCCACCACACACTTATTTACCTATAAGGACTGTCAAATACATCCTTCATCCAGATCTCCCACTCTTGCTAAAACATGCACTTTGGTGGTGCCAAATCACTTTCATAATCCACCTACTAACACTCATCATCATACTGCTTGTTGACTGTGGTGTACTTGACTGGTCAGTCTCTATTCAGTTCAATGCTGAAAGTGAACTACAGTTCAACCTGGCATGTCCATAAACTAGATTCTTGTCTCATCTGCTCAGACAGCTCCATACTTCGACTATATTTCTTCTTGCCACGTAACACACTTTGGGGCGCCTGGGTGGCTCAGTCAGTTAAGCATCCGACTTTGGCTCAGGTCACAATCTCATGGTTCATGAGTTTGAGCCCCACATCAGGCTCTGAACTGACAGGGCAGAGCCTGCTTGGGATTTTCTCTCTCCCTCTCTCTCTGTCCCTCCTCACTCACGCTTTGTCTCTCGCTCAAAATAAATAATCTTAAAAAAAAAAAAAAAAAACAAGAAAAGTAACACACTTCGATAGAAGATCTTTAAATTGAAGAAATATTCGCAATGAATATACAAATTACAAATAGTCACCCTACATCTTGTGGTCTAACACTAAGAAACCAAAAACACTTGTCCAATGGAGAAGGAAAGAGATATAAGAGGAAGATACATGGCCTGATGGCATAGTGTTGGGTAAAGTCATAAATTCCAGCAGAGAGAGCTATGAGTATTACATAGTACTTGTCAGCTCAATGTTAATCAATAGGTGTTTTAGTTCATAAGTTCCACATTTCTCAGCATATTCAAAAAGAATCTAAATTTGTCAAACAAAAAATTCACAACCACTGTCCCACAAAAAGCCAACGTTTGATAATTAAAATGGGAAATAAAGATGAGCTAATGCCACAATAAATACAATAATATCCAGAAGACTGTATTCTATTAGCATTTACTTTGTACTGTTCTTTTGGCAGTTCTTTTATATTTTGTTTAAATTATTTACAATCCTGTCTATTCTACTAGCTTGTAAGCTTGAAGTAACAAGTATCTTCTTAGTCATTTGTTTGCCACAGTATATTTACCATACATGTAAATTACAGCTAACAGTCACATGTGTCCATCAATATCTTTTTCTCAAAGCTTTTTTTTCACTGTTAGACGCTGTATTCAGACAAATTTCTTAAAGAAGGCAAAAATGGGGCATTGATACATTCACTAAAATCCTAAATGAAAGCAAATGAAAGTTCATTACAAGTTATTCTATCTTAATTTACACTGTGCTTACTGGAAACTACAACCATGTTTAGATTGCAACTATATTCTACTTTGGAAAAAGTCTGACTTTAGTCATTTACTTCACATATTAATTAATGGCATAAGGAAGCTCTGAAATGTCACCTAAGATAATACATAATACTTTCACATGAGAAAAACTAAAGTGATTCAAACATTCCATTGTTCTTCCTGACTACACCGGTGGTATGCAAATCAAGATTATGTCTTATGTATTTATATATAAAATACATATCTTGAATACACACACACACACACACACACACATAGATCTTGAAAAATATGTATATATGTAAATACTGAATTTTCAGGTCTATAACCTGAACTTTGTTTCCTCCTATCAAATTCCCAGAATCCAACCACTTTTCACCCACCTCCAGATACCAGCTTCCTGATTGTAGACAGTGTCAACTCTCTGCTGGATTACTGCCATAGCCTTCTAACTGGTCTCTTCTATCTTTGCCTCCTTTGGCTCCCAAATAAATGCCACAGTCCTTACAGTAGTCTACAATGCTCTTGAAGATTTCTGCCTTCCAGCCCCAACCTATCTCTAACCTGATTGTCTACTATCCCTCCCAATTCATTCTGCTCCAACCACATAAACTTTCTGTTCACTGAAACACGAGGCACACTGCAACCTGCAAATCCTTTGCACTGGTCAATCCCTCTGCCTGGAATGCTCTTTCTTCAGAGTACCTGCATAGTTAACTCCCTCACCTCCTTCATGTATTTAATCAAGTGTAATTTTTCTAAGAGACCTACCCTGACATCCTAATTGCATCTTGCACTAACAATGGTAAAGGTAAGGATCTTGCTGTACTTTTTTTCTTTCCGTGACACTCTTTTCTTTCTAACATTAAATCTGCTTATTGTTTATTATTGTCTTCCCCAAACTAGAATCTAAGCTCCACAGGGCAAGGATCTTTTGTTTTGGTGACTCATGTATCACCCCGAGGTTAGAACAGTGCTTAAGGTACACAGTAAACCCTCTGTGAGTATCTAATAAACAAACGTATATTATACTTAGCACAAACAGCTCTCCTCTAGGTTCCGAATATGAGTCATAACTTCAGCACTTCAATGCATGAGCAAAAATTAAAAAACAAACAAAACACGTGGTTTACAGACTACAGGAAAAAAGTTTCCAGTATATGTTCCTCTGGCCCTTCCATTAAGCACTGCTTAGAACTTTCTGGCATCATAATTCTGCTGAGGGTCAGTATTACCATTCTTAATTTACATATTCGAGTAGAAAGTCATGCCCGCCCCCACCCCGCCCCGCCCCAAGCCACAAAGGAAAATACCTGCAAAATCCGTGGGCCTGACACAAACCCCACAAGATCTTATCAACAGGCTCTCTTCAATTAACGCTTACAAAGTAGTTTTACAAGTGTTTCTGGCAACTCCTCTTCCCAGCAACCGTGAAAATAATAGAGTGTATCTAGCGCTTTACTTTGGGCCAGGGGCAGCCAAGATCTCGTTTCACCTGATGGGACTGAGTCTCAACCTATATTCAAGCGGCCCGAGCCCTCCTGACGTGGAAGAACCTCAGTCCCAGACCCTGCCTCATCCTTGCCTCATCCTCTGGAAAGTCGAAGGAAGACCCGAGCTCGGAAGCCAGGTCTGATTACCTTCGCTTACGCCCACCTTGGCTCCCCGAGTCTAGAGAGGCAGCGCTTCACTCACTCTCCCCACTCCAGGAAACCATCCTCCACTTCCGCTCCCGGAGCTGCTTCCCGGAACGGTCGCTCGTAGGGTATACGGCGCCCCCCCGCCGCAGCGAAGGCAGGTGGTGCGCCAGAAGACAAGGAAGGAAGCCCGGACCCGCCCTCTCGACACCAGGACCCGGAACCCACCTCCAGGCCGCGCCGCCGCGCGTCGCCGGCCGACAACAGCCCGAGCCCTGAGAGACGCACTGCGCACGCGCTTCACAGCCGAGTGGGGCTAGCGTCACGCGTCAACGTTACGTACGCCGGCAACTCTAGCAGTGCCCGGACCCAGGCTCTCTATAGGTTTCTTTTCTCGCCAAGTCCGGAGGAGGAAAGGCGTCTATGGCAACGGAAACCGCTCGAGGAGGCGGGGCGTCCTTTGGCCCCGCCCCTTCGGGAATGTGGGCGGGGCAAACCCGTCCGAGACACTCCGGCTCCGCCCACCCAGACCCTGAGTTGGGAAGGTTTTCCAAAGTTATTAGGCAGAAGTTGGTTCCTAGTACACAGGCTGAGTTAAAACTGAGACTCGAAAGACAATATGAGGTTAAAAGCCAAACTAGGCCAACTGCGACGTAATACTCTGTTGTAACATATATATGTTTATAAACCAGAAAGGAAAAAACAATCTCAAAGGAAAATTAGACAAAAATTCAAACAGACCATCTAAAACCAGTAAAATAGCGACTAAGGATGTACAAAACTTTTTAGCCTATTATAAAAGAAAGACATGGAAATGAAAATAAGTTTCATTTTCACCTGATTTAGCAAAGATTAAAAAGATTCATAATGGCCACTATTGGTGAGAATAAGGAGAAACCGGTTTATATACCGGTTGTGCATGGGGGTAAACATTGGCATAAACTTCACAGATGGCAAACTTTAAAATGGCCTTGCACCCCAGCTGGGCAATTCCCGCTCCAAGAAATTTATCCTTAGGAAACGCAACATAACCAGCCCTCACTTTGAACAAAATATTCATCTCCTTAATATCAACAATAAGAAAAACTCTAAATGTTGACTTTAAGGGAATTAATTAAATTCTTTGTGATACAGGGGTGCCTGGGTGGCTGAGTCCGTTAAGCGTCCAACTTTGGCTCAGGTCATAATCTCACTGTTGTGAGTACAGCGCTGAGCCTGGAGCCTGGAGCCTGCTTCGCATTCTGTGTCTCCTTCTCTTTCTGACCCTCTCCCGCTCGCACTCTGTCTCTCTCTCAAAAATAAATAAAACATTTTAAAAAAATTATTTGTGATACATCCATATAATGGGATACCATTCAGCCAATAATAGGTTATGTGTGGCAACACTATTGCATAAAAATAGAATATAGAGCTGTGTGTAGAGTTTCAACCATTCATGTAAATTATGTAAAAAGTATATATATATACACACACACATTATTTTCTAATTCCTCCTGGATGTCCATCAATAAAGAAAATTGTCTTTTCAAAAAATGAGTCTAGGACATTTGGATATTCATATGGAAAAAATTTTATTTGGATTCTTACATTATAAAAACACATTTCATTTGGGATGCCAATCTATATTTTAAAAGTCAAAAAACTCTCAGGGCACCTGGGTGGCTCAGTCAGTTAAGCGCCCACTCTTTATTTTCACTCAGGTCATGCTCTCACGGTTCACATAATCAAGCCCCATGTTGGGCTCTGCACTGACAGCACAGAACCTGCTTGGGATCCTCCCTCCCCGATTCAAGTGGCTCGAGCCCCTCCCCCATGCACGCGCGCACACTCTCTCAAAATAAAAAATAAACTTAAAAAAATTAAAAAGTCAAACAATTATTTTAGCAGAAAACATAAGAAAACAGCTTTGTGACCATGAAGTAGACAAAAGTATACAACAAGTCAGAAAAAGCACTAATCATAAAGGAAAATTATATAAACTGAACCATACTAAAATTAAGAATATCTATTCACCGTAAGATATCATTGGGAGTGAAAAGACAACATACAGAGTGGGAGAAGATATTTACAATACATACATATGACAAAGGACTTGTATCCAAAATATATCACTCTATATATGATATATATATATATATATATATATATATATATATATATATATATATGAAATTAGGGGAGAAAAAATGTTTTCCTTCTACCCTTCTAGGTTCTCTGCTGGGGCTCTGTAACAAATGATATATTAACAAGAGAAAAGCATGTGAATTTACTAATATTTTATGTGACCAGGAGCCTCCACAAGGAAATGAAGATCTGAAGAAACCATTAAAACTGAGTGTTTTCATACTAACTTTGATGAGGAGTGGAAAGTTGTGGGGAAATGTGACAAATGAGTATGAGCTAAGAGTAGTACACTGGGGGAAATTTAGGCAAGGCATGTTCATCCAGATTCCTCTTGGAGTCCTTCCAACTTCAGAAATAAGAATATTCCTTTCCTCCAGGTATAGGGAGGACATATCTCCCATGAGGATCTTGTGAGCTGCTTCAGGGGAAGGTCAGAGAGTCCTTCCTACACCTGCCATTTCTCAAATTCCTTCAGCTTAAAATACTTAATATGCCAATCAACATATTTTGGGGCAGCATGTTCTGAACCCTGTCAATATTCACCCATGTTGTTTTATGTATCTGTAGTTCATTCCTTTTTATTGCTAAGTAGTATGCCATTGTATGGATAAACCACAATTTAGTTATCTATTCTCTTATTGATGGACATTTGAGTTCTGTTTCCAGATTGAGGCTATTGTGAATAAACCTGCTATGAATATTCTAGTACAAGACATTTTTGTAAGTGTATGTTTTCTTTACTTTTAGGTGAATACCTAGGCATGGAATGAATGGCTGGGTCATAGAGTAGATCAGGGTTTCTCAACTCAGCATTAATGTCATTTTGAGAATCACGGAAGCAGATCTATGCGTAACTTTGAAGAAACCTCCAAAAAATTTTCCCAGAGTGCTTGAACGATTTTGCATCCCTACCTACAATACCTAAGAATTCTGGGCCTTACAGACACAGTCCAGCCGTGGTCAACCCACATTGTTCTTGGACATTGCCATGGATGGTGAGCCCTTGGGCTGCATCCCCACTGAGCTGTTGGCAGACAAAGCTCCAAAGACAGCAGAAAACTTTCATGCTCTGAGCACTGGGGAGAAAGGATTTGGTTATAAAGTTTTCTGCTTGGACAGTATTATTCTGGGATTTATGTGCCATGGTGGTGCCTTAATACCATAATGGCACTGGCAGCAAGTCCATCTATGGGGAGAAATTTGATGAGAATTTCATCCTGAAGCCTATCGATCCTGGCATCTCGTCCTTGGCAAATATTGGACCCAACACAAATGGTTCCCAGTGTTTCATCTACACTGCCAAATCTGAGTGATTGGATAGCAAGCGTGTGGTCTTTGGCAAGGAGAAACAGGGCATGACTATTGTGGAAGCTATGTGGAACACCTTGGATCCAGGAATGGCAAAACCAGCAAGAAAATCAACACTGCCGGGGCGCCTGGGTGGCTCAGTTGGTTAAGCGACCAACTTCGGCTCAGGTCATGATCTTGCAGTTTATGAGTTCGAGCCCTGCATCAGGCTCTGTGCTGACATCTCAGAGCCTGGAGCCTACTTCAGATTCTACGCCTGCCCCTCTCTCTACCCCTCCCTTGTTCACATTCTGTGTCTCTCTGTCTCTCAATAATAAATAAACGTTAAAAAAATAATTAAAAAAGAGAGAATCAACATGGCTGATGTGGACAAATCTAATAAATTTGACTTGCGTCATATCTTAACCGCCAGCTCATTCCTTCTGTAGCTTAGGAGAGCACCCCTTCACCCTCATCTCCTCAAAATATCCCATAATCTTTGTGTTCCTTGGAGCAGTTGTATGGTTCACATATTTTTCTTATCCTCCTCTACATCAAGTTCGATTGCAGAGTTAAGTTTATGATTATGAAATAAAAACTAAACAACAACAAAGAATTCTGGTTACTTCACATCCTCACCAACTTTTGCTGTTGTGAGTCTTTGTCATTTTACCTATTAGTGGGAGGTGGTTGCTTTTTTACATCTGTTTCTTAACAAACATTAATTAAAAATGAAGATCTGTGGATATTGTTCTTTTATGGGACTAGATACTAGATGAAGGACATATGGTCTCTTAAATACAATTACTATGTTCCCTGAGGTTTATAAATATTATCAGGAATATTCCAAACAACAAAACATACTGAACTTTACTAAAATAATCACAACATTAGATGAGCATTGAGGAGGGCACTTGTTGGGATGAGCACTGGGTGTTGTATGAAAACCAATTTGTCAATAAATTATACTTTAAAAATTAATTAATTAAATTAACATTTGTTGAGTACATAAATTAACATTTGTTGAGTTCAGCACTAAGCACTGAAAACTTCCCCTTTTTTTAATCCTTTAATCCTCTCAACAACTCCATGAAGTAGATATGTGTATTGTCCCCCTTTTATAAACAGAGAAATCAAGGACCAAAGTGATTAAGCAATTTGCTAAAGATCATAGAGTCAGCAATTAGCAGAGTCAGGGTTTGGACCTAGATGTGCCTAACTCCAAGGCCAATCTGTTCTGCAGAGAATTCCTAGAAATTGCATCCAGTAATTTAAAAACAACTTTATTGTCCACATCCACGGCCAGAAATGTTTATATGAGGCCAGTGATTTTATTAAAAATGATCAGTTTTAGGGCACCTGGATTGCTCAGTCAGTTAAGCACTTTTAAGTCACTCTTGATTTTGGCTCAGGTCATTATCTCACAGTTCATGGGATTGAGCCCTGTGTCCCTGCTTCTCTCTCTCCCTCTCTCTCTCTCTCCCCAGCTCATGCTCTCTCTCTCAAAAATAAGCATTTATATATATATATATATAAATGATGAGTTTCATTTATTTTATCCTAAAAGCAGGAGGGTTTGCAAAAATTTTTGGAAAAGATGAAATGTTATAAATGGATGAAACTGGCATCTGAAACTTTAAAAAACTGAAGGAAATTAACCAAGCCCTGCAACTTTTAAATACATACATACATATATATGTATTTACCTGAGTGGAAGCTAGCTACAATTAGTTATTCTTTCCAATTCCTGAGCATTCTTTATACTCAACTGGCATGACAATGAGAATAGAAGTAGCATACAAGAATTAAAACAACCAGCTCCCCATCCTCTGCTCTGATTATACTTCTCTGCCAAAGCAAACAGAAACTAAACAGCTTCTGTGGTCATTTATCACCAATCAACTTGCTGAGTCTCTAATTACATCTTCAGACAGATTCTGTGAGGTGACAGTGTATAAATCATGGTTCCAAAATCCCAGAGGGAGTTGTCTGAGATGATGGAAATGTTCTATAGCTTGATAAGAAGGTTTAGGTTAAGAGGTATATGTACCTGTCAAATTTTATCAAATGGTATAATTAAGATTTGAGGATTTCAGTAAACATAAATGTTACCTTAAAAAAAAGCCATAAACAAATATTGAACTGTAGTTACCCACATGCATGCTGAAGTGTTTAGAAAGAAGTGTACTGACATCTTACTTTGAAGTGCACCACACACAAGATGGATCGTAAACAGAGGGATGGATTGGTGGTGAAGTGAGTATAGTATGATGTTCACAACTGTAGAATCTAGATGGTGGACGCATGGCTGTGCACTAATTCCTTCAGCTTTCCTCTGGTGAAATTTTTTTCATAGTAAAACAGTGGGAGAAATAAACAGAGATTCACATCATAAAAGGTAGGAATGGCACGTCTTCTTACTAAAAAAATACATGCAAGAGTATCTAGTATTTCCCATTAGTACAGGAAACAGAAGATCTGAATAAAATGCAAAAGTATTTCCCATTAACACAGGAAACAGAAGCTCTGAATGAGCTTTAAGTGAACAGCATTGGATCTGGCAGCAACCAGGCCAATGTTCTTATGGTTCAGTCATTTGATCCATGTATCTGATTTGGTGAACACCATTCAGGCTTGGTTTTGACCATTACACGATCTTAAAGTGTTCCTATTCTTTTTTTTTTTTTAATTTTTTTTAACGTTTTATTTTATTTTTGAGACAGGGAGAGACAGCATGAACAGGGGAGGGTCAGAGAGAGAGGGAGACACAGAATCTGAAACAGGCTCCAGGCTCTGAGCTGTCAGCACAGAGCCTGACGTGGGGCTCGAACTCACAGACCACGAGATCATGACCTGAGCCGAAGTCGGATGCTTAACCGACTGAGCCACCCAGGCGCCCCTAAAGTGTTCCTATTCTTTGCCACAGAGTGTTCCAGTTCAATCTCGTCTTGACACCTGGAAAGGACCATTGTTTAGAGGCAGCACACCAGGGCACCTGGGTGGCTAAGTTGGTTAAACATTCGACTCTTGATTTTGGCTCAGGTCACAGTTTGTGGATTCGATCCCTGCATCTGGCTCCATAGTGACAGCGTGGAGGCTGCTTGGGATTCTCTGTCTCCCTCTCTCCCTGCCCCTCCCCTGCTCATGCTCTCTTTCTCTCTCTCAAAATAAATAAACATTTAAAAAAGTAAAATAAAGGGGCGCCTGGGTGGCTCAGTCAGTTGAGGGTCCAACTTTGGCTCAGGTCATGATCTCACAGCTAGTGAGTTCGAGCCCCGTGTCAGGCTCTGTGCTGACAGCTCAGAGCCTGGAGCCTGCTTCAGATTCTGTCTCCCTCTCTCTCTGCCCCTAACCCACTCGCATTCTGTCTCTGTCTCTAATAAATAAATAAATAAATAAATAAATAAATAAATAAATAAATAAGTAAGTAAAATAAAGGCAGCAAACCAAGGAAGGGAACACTGACACTGAAATTCTACAAGTCAGTAAAGGTTATAAACCTGATAATAATTGTTCTAATTTCCCTCATGATCATCTTCACTAGGTCTTTAGATTGCATTCTGATCAAAATTCTCACACAGCACCTTAAGCTGTTGAAATACAATGTTAAAAAGAGAAAACATAGTAAAAGTTAAAAGCAATTTGTCTACTCAACTATCAAGTAGAGCATCTACATTGTGGTATTTGTGGGAAAGTGCTTGAAAATAGCCTGAAATCTCTTCTTTCTTACTATTTAGAAACTAAACAAGATTATTAAAACAAATCAATTAATTTTTAGGCATAAACGCAAAATTGTAAACATCAGCTTATGAAAGCAGTTTTTGTCTATTTTTGGTGTTGTAATATGTAGTTAAACCTCATTCTGCATTTTAATAAACATTCAGGACTACGATGAAGAATGAAATGTCTTTCTCAAAACTTATTTTTTAGCAATTCATTCGTTTCCTTACATAGTTAAAGTTAACAGATTGAGTCTACTCAATTGAGTAGTAACTCGATTGAATTACTAAAAGGGGAAAAGTAAAAATGTGTTTTATATTTTAGATGAACTTTAATATTCATAATACAATCATTAATAATATGCTGACCTAAAATACTTATTTACTTAAAATCATTTCTTTATTTTCTTCATGCAAAAATGACCAAAATGACTTTTTAAAAAATTCTTAAGGGTTTAAGAAACAATATATATTACTGTGAGATGGGCACAGTTTAAAAAAAAAAGGTTGGTAAACACTGGCATATGGACTAGAACACAAGACGTGGCCTACCCTCGAAGCCTTAATCATTTCATTGCAGACACAAGATGTTTAAAAATAAATAACACTATATGACTAAGTGCTCTATTGTACGGTACAGATTAAGGGTTGTGGAAGTCTAAAGATGGGAGACATAGCAGGGAAAAGATGGGGGAAAGAGACTCTAATTTTTGTGTTAAAAGGTTGCTGTTATTTGGGTACAGGGAATGCCAGTCAAACTTAGGAAAAATAATGTGCGTGAGAAGACAGACAAGAAGAAGGGAAAATGGACAAAAGGGATGGAAAGTTAAGACTGAAATGCTATATAGGTAGTGTCTCAGGTCAGGCTGCTATAAGAAAATACTATTAGATGGGGTGACTTAAAGAACAAAAACTTACAAAAAAAAAAAAAAAAAAAAAAGAACAGAAACTTATTTCCCCCAGCTCTAGAAGCTGGGAAGTCCAAGATTAAAGTGCTGGATGATTTGGTTCCTGTTGAGGACTCTCTTCCTGGATTGCAGATAGCCACTTTCTCACTGTGTGCCCACATGGCAGGAGGAGAGAGCAAGCACTCTGGTCTCTTCTTATAAGGAGGACACTAACCCTATCACGAGGACCCCACCCTCATGAGCTCATCTAAACCTAATTACCTCCCAGTGGCAAAGGCTGCATCTCCAAATACCATCACATTGGGGGCTAGAGTTTTAACATATGAATTTTGTGGGGACACAATTCAGTCCATAGCAAGTAGTGAAGAGCCAGAATATAGAGGACCATGGAAGCCAGACTAAGGTGCCAGAATCTGCTGCTATAGGAAATGGTTAAGAGGGAAAAAAATGACTAAGTGTGTTTTAAATAGAGTTAGGGATGATAGTGGAATAGTCAAGCAGAAATATCCAGGAGGGAGTTGGAAATCAACGGGTGGCTGAAGTTCAGGTAAGAAAACTAAAGGAACGTTCAGGGGCGCCTAGGTGGCTCAGTCTGTAAGGCGTCGAACTTCAGCTCAGGTCATGATCTCGTAGTTCACGAGTTTGAGCCCTGTGTCGGGCTCTGTGCTGACAGCTCAGAGCCTGGAGCCTGCTTTGGATTCTGTGTCTCCCTCTCTCTCTGCCCCTCCCCCACTTGTGCTCTGTCTTCCTCTCTCTCCCTCAAAAATAAATATTTAAAAGAGAAGAAAACTAAAGTAACATTCAACCCTGTGGATTCTTAAGTACCTGCTTTATTATTGTTTATTAACAACAATTATGATACTTAATTTAGAAGTGGAATCAATACCAAAAGTTGTTAAAGCACTAGCCCTGGGGGACTCTTTACTGTTAACAGCTCACCTAGCACTGTCCCTCCTTGGGATCAATATGGCTTCTCATCTTGAGCTTCTCATCCAAAGCTCTGACTTTGGAGTACCTGGGTTAGAATATCCGCCCAATGGCTACACGGCCTTGGGCAAGCAACACCTGCAAGGGTCACAGTGAGGATTACCAAACTAATGTAAAACACTTAGCACAGGCTCTCGCACTCAGCCGACATCTGATAGATGTTAGTTGCTCCTGAACAATGTCTGTTCTTTTCTGGAAGATGGGGTGCTAAATTCAGACTCTGCTTGCAAGGTTCTCCTTTTGCTGTTTCTTCTTATATTCCAAACCCTTAATAGAAGAGGACAGGAAAAGGAGGGGGGTGGGGAGACCAAGGAGAAGAAAGGGAAAAAAGAGAAGACACTTGAGACCAAGTTATTTCATAGCTGTCATTGAGAAGCTGTCAGATGTATGTGCTTTCTGTTTTCAACAATTTGGGCCGGTTTCAAAGAACAGAAAGAAGACTGGCTGTAAAATGAATGAACACATGAACCAACATGGATGCGTTTCAAAAACATAATAAAGGGAGGCTGCAGAACAGTTTTGCGTTGCCTACCATTTATGTAATGTTTGAAAACACATGAAACAATTCTGTTTCATGTTTATTGATACAAACATAGTCAAAATATAAAAACACAGATGATAAAAACACACTAACTTCCAGAGACTGGCAACTTCTGGGAAGCAAGAGGAGATGGGAAAGAAGCACAAAATGGGTATGAAGGGTATCTGTAAAGTTTTCATTCTTTTTACTAAACTCTGAAGCTATGGCAAGATCTTGGCATCTTTAAAACCTAGGTAGTGGCTACATGGGTGTTATACTATTCACTTTTCTGAATGTTTGAAATATTTCCTAAAAATTTTAAACATAAAAAAGAAACCATTGGCCTCATTTCTAAATCCACTCAAACTCCCATGCACTTTAGAAACCCATCTGTTCAGCTAAATCACACGTATGCATGATTTTCAGGAATGATTATGCTTCTCAGATTCAATTCGAGAAGAGTATAATGAATCTATTACAAATGGGTTATGTTTTGTGTTAGGTTTACATTACCAAAATATATTCCAAATTCTGATATCTGGGTTGAAATACACATATTATCCTATTATTACATTTTAATGTCATTAACACCAGATTACATCTTGGGTACTGAAAGGAACAGCTTTGAATTCAAATGACAGCCCTGCCTTAGTTTAAAGCTAGGTTCTCTTTTCTGCTTATTATGGATCTTTGATAAGAAATACAATTGCTGAGAAGTCTGTTTTACAAGCATTGTGAGACCTTTCCTGTAACCCACTGTGTAGTAGAATGGGCTGTAAAACTTCCTAAATGTAGTCTGATATGTAATGAAATAAGTGATTGTATACAAACTAACCGGCATTTCTCGCTTCTGTAAACCTGCTTGCTTAGCACATTCCTCACCTACCCCCTTCCCCCTTTCTTCCTCCCGCCACAAGTAAAAAAAACCTCCCCTGTGCTACTTGTCTCTGTCTATAAAAACGCTATACCAACCCTAATCGTGGCCTCTTGTGTCACCGGCGACGAGTGCGCAGAGGACCAGGTTCGAACCTGCAATAAACGACCCTTGCCGCTTGGCTTTGACTTACGACTCTGGTGGTCTTTTGTGGGAGGTTTTGGAACTTCAGGCATTACAGTACGTTTTGTGGTTAACAGATTGCTCGTGTGTACCATAAGATCCGCAGTGGGTTTCATCTCAGGGACAAACTCCAACTGAGCGATAGTGGCTGGCCACAGTGCTCTGTTTAGACAGTTGGGAAACCACATCTGAGCTCCACAGGAAGGGCAATGGTCAGGTAGGGAGCTGTGTCAAGAGCAGGGTGATGGAAGGTTTCCTATGTGTCCCAATAAAATTCCTGACACTTTCCTGATTCTCCTTCCTCCTCTCACTGCTCTGTCTCGATCTCCCATCACTTCCCCATTCTAACTTGGTGCTCCTAGAAGTCCCCTCCTTGACTCTCATTGATCTTTACTCATGCTGCAATAATCCCTGACTGGTTTCATACCACAGCAATCCTACACGATGATGAGTCCCTCCTCTTTTATTTTTCTGTGAAGCCTTCTCAGCCCCATCCAGGCTAGGTGAGAAACCTCCCTGTGGCACACACACAGCATTTATCTCTAGCTATCCCAACTATTTGTTTACCCATCTATCTCTGCTCTGGGCTTTGAAAGGACAAGACTGGATCTTATTGATCTGCACTCCCAGCTTCTCGCACATAGTAAGCAATCAATAAATGTTTGTTAAATGAAAGAATGATTTAATGAATAGTGTCCTTATTTTGCAGAAAAGGAAACAGACTCAGAGTTGAGATTTTTCTCCAGGTTATACTTCCTCAGAAACCTTCCCATCTTTCTTCCAGGACAAAGATTGACAAATATTTTCTGTAGAAGGACCAGATAGTATATATTTTCAGTTTGTGGTCCAGAAGGTCTCTGTCACAACCAGTCCACTCTGACGTTGTAGCTAAAAAGCAAACGGAGACATGGCCATGTTGCAATGAAACTGTATTACAGAAAAAGGCTGGATATTGCCCATGGACCAAAGCTTGTGGCCTTGCTGTAGAAGATGAAAAACAGAGCCTCCTACATATCTACTTGCTTCACTGAACATCTTCTTGGCCTCAACCCAAATTCCAGGGTCCTGATCCCAATGTTTCCACAGTGCTTGTTGGAGTTAGATCAATATCCCCTCGTATTTCCAAGCTAAGGAATTAAGATAGGCTCGAGAAAAAACTGGCTGCAAAGATGAGACCAGACGGGACAAGAGGAGTTGGTTGAAAATGACCTTTAAGAGACCCAGAGGAATTCAAGCCCAACTTACCCACATTCTCCTTGAACATCCATCTTGAACACTCAACATGTTAAAAAGAAAAGAGGTCCATTTCTTGGGTTCAGTAGACAAAGGAGAAAGGGGAATAAATAACTTTCTTCCATTCTTCTTCACACTCCCTTTTCTGTGTTTCCAAATAACAAGTCTCTTTTTATTTCCCAGAGGCTATTTTAAACTTCTTCCACTCTCATATTTCCTACCCTATTGTCCTTTCATGCATTATCAGGAGATGACCTAACCTCCTCCTTCACAAAGGAAATAAAAGTCATGAAAGAGAACTCCTTCAGAATTCTGCCACTCACCACTGATTTATCTGTATCTATCCTACTCTCTTATCCTTCCTGTCATAATAGAATAGGTGTCTAAGACCAGTCCCTTCTGTTCTCTGTGTCCCAGGATTTCTGCCTTCTCAGGGAAACTGATTCCATCAATTCTCTCTGTCTCTGTCTCTCACTCTCCCCCACCCCCAACTTCTCTTTCCTCTTCTCCTCCCTCTGTCCCTATCTCCTGTATTTATCACTCTCCTTTCTGTGTCTCCCTCTCCTCAATTTCATCCCAAAGACACAGAGGAGCTTCTCCCCCTCCCCCCTGAGAAACTCTCCTTCAACATTCAGGCATGCATGTCCCCACTATCTTGAAACTCAGTTTCTGAAACCTGTATCTTCTTCCAATAATTGCCCTATCTCTCTCCTACCTCCTTTCTTAAAAGAGTTGTTCCAGATTTGTTAAAAGAGTTGTGTCCTCAAGGTTTCCACTTCATCATCTCCCAGTAAGTTTTCAACTCATGAAAAATGTGTTTCTCCTTCATTACACCCCTGAGTCTCTCATTGAAAGACCCCAAATAACCTCCTTTTGTTGCTACATCTAACCTAGAATTTTTTGCCCTTATCTTTACTGAATTCCTGGCATTATTTAACCTGGTGATTTTCCTTCTTCAAACATTCTCTTCTCATGACTTTGGTGCCAACATGATCTCCTCCTATGGTCATTCTCCTCCTTTTCCTCCTATGGTCATTCTTCCTTAGGCTTCTTTGTAGAATCCAATACCTCTGCCTAATTATTAAATAATTTACAGGTAATCTTAAATATGTTGATGAATCTCAATTTACTTCACCAACCCAGAGCTCACTGCTGAGGCTAGAGCCAGCCAGTCAATTGCCCTAATATAATTAGAAATCATCCCCTCTTCCCCTTTATTCACTACATCCAGTTCCATGTTTAGAAAACATTATCTTGACCCATCATCCTAGCCAACTACCACCCCCCTTTTCTTTGTCCCATTCACAGCAAAAGTTCTTGAAAATTGTTTTTAAAGCCCCCCTCCAATCACGCTCTGAACTATACAACTTCACTGAAACAGCTCTTGCCAAGTCACCCATGATAAAGGCAAATGACCATTCTCAAGTCTCATTTTACTTTAATCTTTCAACAAGCAGCATTTGACACAGCTACTCACCTACTTCTCATGGATACCTACCCTTTCATTGGCTTTCCAGATCTCACTCTCTTCTAGTTTACTTCCTACATCACTGAGCTGTCTTCTCCTTATTTGCTTGTTTCTCCTTTCTCCATGATTCTTAATATTGGGGTAAGCCAAGGCTCATTCCTTGACCCCATTCTCTACATTCATTCCTTGAACGATCTCACCCCATCTCAAGCCTTAAATGTCATCTCTACATCTGTGATTCCCAAATGTATATCTTTATCCCAAACCTCTCTTTCAACATCTAGTCTCTTATATAATACTGCCTACTCAACGTCTCCATTGGGATGTCTCACAGGTATCTCAAACTGAACTGAAATTGAGTTTTAGTCCCAAAGACCCCCTCTACCCACAGTTTCCCATGTCAATAGAAGGCAACTTATTCCTTGGTGTCATCATACCTAAGTTGATTCATCTAGAGTCCTTTTACCATTGTTTCTCCACTTAAGTAATTTTTTACCATGGTTTTAAGAATTTATTTTTAAGAGGGCTTATAAGTGCCAAGTTTGCGCAAGTTTTAAATGGTCTCACACAGCCTTTATCCTCAAAGGACATTTATACTTTCTTTTCCTGATAAGTTTGTAGAATTTATTCCATGATCAACTGGAAATGAGTGTTGCATTAGTCTTTCTTTTCTTGACCTCCCATTCATTTTTTGGTTTGTTAAATTTCATCACTGAAATGAGGTTTTTGTTTTGTTTTTTTTCCTCTTGTCTTATTGAATCCATGTTCTTATTAATTTCCTCTGTAGCTCAAAGCAATTGCAGGGAACCTTTCCTACATCCCTTGGTGTTTTCTTGTCTGGATTTTTTTTCTTGCAGTCTCTCATCTGTTTTACACCTGCTATACTCATTTAAATCTTCCCTTCATTTTATTCACCTGCAGAATGCTTACTTAGTTACCATGTTGCTTCTTTTCTTCTTGCTTAGGCTCTAGGGACAGCTCTACCCAGTTCTTCCTTTTGCTTTGATAGAAGATGAATTCTCAGGGCTGCCTGGGTGGCCCAAATGGTTAAGCTTCTCTCTAACTCGTGATTTCCACTCAGGTCATGATCTCAAGGTTAGAGAGATCGAACCCTGTGTTGAGATCCAGCCCTGTGTCAGGCTCTGCCCTGACAGCATGGAGCCTGCTTAGGGGTCTCTCTCACCCTCTCTCTCTCTGCCCTTCCCCTGCTTGTGCTCTAAATAAACAAACAAACAAACATTTTAAAAAAGAAACTTTTTTTTAAACACATGAGACTTAGTGAAGTGGTACTGAAATATATTAGAGATAAATGTAAGTGAATATAGTGAAATGGGTGAAAATGTGTTTTGTTATAGGTCTTATTTAGAAAGATGAGGAATAGTGAAGTGAGCAGACATTTCTGAGGCAGAAAGAATGAAAAGGAAAGTTGAAACAGACATTCATTTTAATATGAATGAATGGTGAAAACTATATAAATGAAACTCAATAAAATAAATGCAATCAATACATAGTATTATTATAAGCCTAGCTTTAGTAGTCACACTTATAGCAGTGACTCAATATATAGAAGTCTCATTACTGTTAAGGTCTCCAGAGATTGGCTTACAACCATGTTAAGCATGCCATAAACCTGAACGTAATCATTTTCAGGGATAAAAAGAATGTAAAATAAATTAATTTACAGAAGAAAAAAAAAAGAAGGTGGATTCTCAGTGACAACTTCTGAACCTTATCTGGGACCTTGTTCCCTTCCAGCAACATTTTCAGGCCCGGGGATTGTGATCCACCCATTTTCTTATAGCCTGAGGGCAGGAACTTGGTAAGAACTTGGGAAATTTCCTGCAGTCTTTGGTATAGAGCTAGACCTACCTTTTCTTCTAAGATTGTTAACATCCAGATTGAGGTACCCCTTCTTCTCGCAGGGGTGGTACCCTTAGGTTTCAACTCAATCCCCTGATTTAGCATCAAATTCTGGCAGATGATGACACCCGGGGGGTTTTCCTGGCTCCACGATGATACTGAGATCATAGGCGGGAACCTCTACTCTTGGAAGAGATTTCCTCGACTTTTCTCTAAGCTCCCTGCCCCAACTTTATCAGCTTCTATCTAAATCAGGGGCTTCTGGGGAGAATTCTCTAAGTTTTCTGAGTCCCCTACATCACTTCTTCCTCCCTTTGTTTCACTTCTAGGGGAAAGGGGGATTTAGGGGCTGCACAAAGTCACACCAAAGCCTTCTGTTTTTCTTCTTGTCACTTTTCGGTTTATAGCAGGAAAATAACCTCTTTCGCTGTTGTTGGTAGTAATTATTTTAACTAGTTTATTTCACCGAGTGACAGGGGATGGTGATTCTGGAAGCCAAAAGGTATTGTTGTTTTATAACTGCGAGGAGTCTGGCCATTTCACCCGACCATCCTCGGGGACAGGGTGGGAATGGGAAACAAGATCCAAGGGGATGACCCCAGCACACCCCAGTCTCATGGTGGTGGCAGGCTCTACTCAGGGAGCCTGGTATTGTTTTGTGTGAAGTCTGTCTGGCTACCACACTTCCCATCTACTCTTTCTGCTGCCCTTTGTTCTCTCAGCAAGGAGTGGTGTCACCCTTAACACAAAGGGCTTTTGTTCAGCTTAACTTTAGTGTGTTTTGCTTAATGTTTATTTTTATTTTTGAGAGACAGAGAGTGACAGAGCATGAGCTGGGGAGACGCAGAAAGAGGGAGACACAGAATGCAAAGCAGGCTCCAGGCTCTAATGTCAGCACAGAGCCATGAACCATGAGATCATGACCTGAGCTGAAGTGGGACGCTTAACTGACTGAGCCACCCAGGTGCCCCAAGGATGTCAATGAAAGTGAGGGAAGCTCAGGAAGCGACCTCAACTCCGCAGCCAGGCTCAGGAAGCAAGCAGCTCAGCCGAGTGAATGAGTGGAGAAGAGGGGCAGACAGCCTGAGCCCCTGGCGACTGCCAGAAAGTCACAGTGTGGCAGGAGACAGGTAGGAAATCCGGGGCTGGGCAGTGGCCTTGGGACGCAGTGGTATGAAGAGGGAGGGGAGCGATGCCTGGGTGGCTCAGGCGGTTACGCATTCGACTCTTGGTTTGGGCTCAGGTCATGATCTCATGGTTTGTGAGCTCAATCCCCACATCAGGCTCTGAGCTGACGATGCAGAGCCTGCTTGGGATTCTCTCTCTCCCTCTCTCTCTCCTCCTTCCCTGCTCACACACACATACCCTTTCTCTCAATATAAACAAACAGACAAACAAACTTTAAAAAAAAAAAAGGGAGGTGAGGCAGGTGGGAAATCTGCAAATCCAACACCTCCCACACCACCCAAGCCCCATGGCTCCTAGTGGGAGAAAAACAGCATCCCTGAGGAGAAATGAAAACAAGATAGCTGAACATCCAAGCTTGGAATTAATGAGCAAATCCCATCAAACCTTTGACACCACGGGCTTTAGCCTCAGAAGGCAGAAACCTTTGAAGCAGCACTGATCACCCATGTGCTCTTCATCTTTGGGTTTCATCTCTGGGATAAACTGCCACCTGCGTAGTGCCCTGGCATTTCCACACACAAAATAATCGGCCGCAGACAGTCGTTGGATGCCTTTGTGTAAAGGAAACTGTGAAAACAAATTCTATTCCATCAACTCCAATATTTTTTGATATTCTGAATCTGAGACCATGAATTCTGTTACTTGACTTCTCTGTGACAGGAAATCATTCTTTACAATAAAAACCAAAATAAGGGAAGTGGAAACAGTTCTTTATATTTAGTAGTTAAATTGCCACTTGCTTCAGAGATTTCTCGGTATTTTATGTTTCTCTCTATATCATTTCTGCAAGGGGCATAGAATTCTTTAGGCTTCTCTGATGAAGAAACTGAGGCACCAAAAATCCCAGCGTCTAAGGTTAGCAGAGCTGTGAAAGCTCAGTAACATAGCTAAGCTTTATTGCTATCACTAATATTGATTATTAATATTAGTATAACTCGACTACATGGAAGCGCTGGGTTTACTCATTTAGTCCCCGTAACAACCACATTAGTACTACTATCTCTATTTTACAGAAGAGAACGTGACTTGCATAGGTAGAATAACTTGCACAAAACCACACAGCTGGTACATGGCGGAGTTAGGATGAGACACGGGTCATCTGACCTCACAAGGTGCCTGTATTCGTTATCTATTGTTATATAAAGAACTACCCCCAAATTTAGTAGCTTGGCAGGGGGTGGGGGGAGGTCTTCTGGAATGGTGGAGCAAAACTTAGTGCCTTTTTTTTTTTAATGTTTATTTATTTTTGAGAGAGAGCACATGTGAGCAGGGAGGGGCAGAGAGAGAGAAGGGGACAGAGGATCTGAAGTGGGCTCAGTGCTGACAGCAGAAAACCCAATGCAGGGCTTGAAGTCACAATCCATGGATCATGACCTGAGTCAAAGTTGAACACTTAAGCAAGTGAGACACCCGGGTGCCCCAAAACTTAGTGGCTTAAAACATCCCGTGTTATGGGGAGGGAGCCAAGATGGCGGAACAGCATGGAAGTTTTTTGTGTGTCTCGCGTCCATGAAACACAGCCAGACCAACACTAAACCATCCTGCACACCTAGAAAATTGATCTGAGGATTAACACAACAATCTGCACAACCTGAACCACAGAACTCAGCAGGTACGCAGTGCGGAGAGGTGAACTTGGGGAGAGAGAAGCTGCAGAGGGCAGGGAGCTGGTTTTGCTGGTAGAGAGAGGACAGAGATGGGGCAGGGAAGAATACAGGAAAAGCACCCCTCCCCAAAAGCAGCTGGAGAGAAAGTGGAAAATTGGAAACAGCCGCAGTGACTAAACTACAAAGAGAGAAAGGAGAAAGTTTAAATTCTATTAAGACTGTAAACAAGGGGAGCGCAGAGTCTGCAACTCTGCAGCTCAATACCTGGTGGTGCTCTGGTGGGAAGGGCGAATCCCCAGGAGCAGAGTGGGGTCCAGGAGGTTCTCAAGCCACATGGGGAAAAGCGGCTCCACTGCTGGAAGGACATTTGGTAGAGACTGTTGAAGCCACCTGGTCCCAGCAGACTCCAGAGAAGGGCCACATTCGCTGGTGCTGGAACAAGGTCATTTTTTTTTTTTAATATATGAAATTTATTGTCAAATTGGTTTCCATACAACACCCAGTGCTCATCCCAAAAGGTGCCCTCCTCAATACCCATCACCCACCCTCCCCTCCCTCCCACCCCCCATCAACCCTCAGTTTGTTCTCAGTTTTTAAGAGTCTCTTATGCTTTGGCTCTCTCCCACTCTAACCTCTTTTTTTTTTCCTTCCCCTCCCCCATGGGTTTCTGTTAAGTTTCTCAGGATCCACATAAGAGTGAACACATATGGTATCTGTCTTTCTCTGTATGGCTTATTTCACTTAGCATCACACTCTCCAGTTCCATCCACGTTGCTACAAAAGGCCATATTTCATTTTTTCTCATTGCCACGTAGTATTCCATTGTGTATATAAACCACAATTTCTTTATCCATTCATCAGTTGATGGACATTTAGGCTCTTTCCATAATTTGGCTATTGTTGAGAGTGCTGCTATAAACATTGGGGTCCAAGTGCCCCTGTGCATCAGTACTCCTGTATCCCTTGGATAAATTCCTAGCAGTGCTATTGCTGGGTCATAGGGTAGGTCTATTTTTAATTTTCTGAGGAACCTCCACACTGCTTTCCAGAGCGGCTGCACCAATTTGCATTCCCACCAACAGTGCAAGAAGGATCCCGTTTCTCCACATCCTCACCAGCATCTATAGTCTCCTGATTTGTTCATTTTGGCCACTCTGACTGGCGTGAGGTGATATCTGAGTGTGGTTTTGATTTGTATTTCCCTCATAAGGAGCGACGTTGAACATCTTTTCATGTGCCTGTTGGCCATCTGGATGTCTTCTTTAGAGAAGTGTCTATTCATGTTTTCTGCCCATTTCTTCACTGGGTTATTTGTTTTTCGGGTGGAACAAGGTCATTAAGGGTGAAGCCTGGTGTCAAATGTGTGTTGTGATTTTCCATACTCCCTGAAAATGCTGCTGCTACACTATCTCACAAACTTTTTCTGGGACGGGCTGGCACCTGGCCACAGTCTTTTGGCATCGGCAGCAGCATGGTCCTGCAAACATTCCTGGGTGCAGCCAGCATTCAGCCATTGCTCGGTGAGACCCTCCTGCAGAAGGGCAGAAAGGGTCAAAGCTGCAGTCCCTCAGAAGTAAGGGGCCAGGGAAAACAGCTGCATCTGAGACAAAACTCAGGAGAGAGGTACTACCTGGGGCTTGGTCATGGAAAGTGTAAAAGCAGGGAGTGGATGAAAGCTGAAGACAAAGGACGGGTGCATGATTGCTGATGGGGGAAAAGAGAGTTCCAATACCAGAGACTGAGTAGCTGGGTGACGCCATTTTCACAGCTCCTGTGCAGGCGCATCTGCACCTAGGAGCGCCACAACAATCCACCCCAGTATGCTAGCAGCACCATCTAGTGGAGAATGGAGCCATTACACTAAACCCTGCCCAACTGAACTAACCTCGCTCTTCAAGAACACAATTCTCACCACCTGCTAAGTTTATGGACTACAAAGCTTCATAGTCTGACTTCTAGGGTAAAAAATGAAGTAATTTCAGTCATATTTCAATCTGTTAGCAGGTCCATCTACTCGATTTTCTTTCTTTTTTTTCCTCTTTTTCACTTCTTTTCTTTTTCTTGAATACAAAAAGAGAAAAATTCATTTATATTATCAATTTTTATTAAAAATATTTTCTTTAAATTTTTTACTGCATTTTTTACTTTTGTGTAAATTTTTTCAAATTCTATTTTACTTCCATCATTTCATTTTAGTATACTTCAGTGTATTAATTTTTTCAAATTTTCAAATGATTTCCTTTTTTTTCTTTTTTCCCCCCTTTCTTCTCTAATCTATCAAGCCACTTTCAACACCCAGACCAAAACACACCTAGGATCTAGCATCATTGATTCGATTTTGTGTGTGTGTGTTTTTATTTTTTAATTTAAATATTTTTTAATTTTAATTTTTTCTACATCATTAATTCCTTTTCTCCCTTCAAAATGATGAAATGAAGGAATTCACCCCACAAGACAGAGCACGAAGAAATGACAGCCAGGGATTTAACCAAAACAGATACAAGCAAGATGTCTGAACCAGAATTTAGAATCACGATAATAAGAATACTAGCTGGAGTCAAAAATAGATTAGAATCCCTTTCTGTGGAGATAAAAAAAGTAAAAACTAGTCAGGATGAAATAAAAGATACTATAACTGAGCTGCAATCACGGATGGATGTCATGGCGGCAGGGATGGAGGAGGCAGAACAGAGAATCAGTGATAAAGAGGACAAACTTATGGAGAATAATGAAGCAGAAAAAAAGAGGAAGATTAAGGCAAAAGAGCACGACTTAAGAATTAGAGATCAGTGACTCGTTAAAAAGGAACAACATCAGAATCATATGGGACCCAGAAGTGGAAGAGAGAGAAATGGGGGTAGAAGGGTTATGTGAGCAAATCATAGTGTAAAACTTTCCTAACCTGGGGAAAGACACAGACATCAAAATCCAGAAGCACAGAGGACTCCCATTAGATTCAACAAAAACCAACCATCAACAAGGCATATCAAACTCAAATTCACAAAATACTGAGCCAAGGAGAGAATCACGAAAGCAGCAAGGGAAAAAAAGTCTTTAACCCACAAGGGAAGACAGATCAGGTTTGCAGCAGACCTATCCACAGAAACTTGGCAGGACAGAAAGAAGTGGCTGGATATATTCAATGTGCTGAATCAGAAAAGCATGCAGCCAATAATTCTTTATCCAGCAAGACTGTCATTCAAAATAGAAGGAGAGATAAAAAGTTTCCCAGACAAACAAAAATTAAAGGAGTCTGTGAACACTAAACCAGCCCTGCAAAAAATTTTAAGGGAAACTCTCTCAGGGGAGAAAAGATGAATGAATGAATGAATGAATGAATAAATAAATAAATAAATGAATGAATACCAAAAGCAACAAAGCTTAGAAAGGACCAGAGAACACCACCAGAAACTCCAACTCTACAAGCACCATAATGGCAATAAATTCGTATCCTTCAGTACTCGCTCTAAACGTCAATGGACTCAATGCTCCAATCAAAAGACATAGGGTAACAGAATGGATAAGAAAACAAGATCCATCCATATGCTGTTTACAAGAGACCCACTTTAGACCTAAAGACACCTTCAGATTGAAAGTAAGGGGATAGAGATAATCCGGGAAGATGGCGGCGTAGGAGGACGCTGGGCTCACCTCATCGTGCTGATCACTTAGATTCCACCCATATCTGCCTAAATAACCCAGAAAAACGCCAGAAGACTAGCAGAATGGACTCTCCAGAGCCAAGCGTAGACAAGGGCCCATGGAAGAGGGTAGGAAGGGGGAAGAGGTGGTGTGTGCTACACGGACTGGCAGGAGGGAGCCGGAGAGGTGGAGGGGGAGCCCGCCCAGCAAGGCGGAATACCTGAGTCTGGCTTGCAAAAGCGGAGGGGCCAGACTGCATGAGTTCTGACAGCCAGCGGAACTTAACATCTGGAATGTTATAAGTCAACAGCTCTGCTCGGAGAGCAGGAGAGCGTGAGGACACCAGGAGGGAGAGGTGTTGAGCTCCAGAAGACAGAACTCAGCTCAGTGGGGAACAAAGGCACTGGCCAGCGCCATCTCCCTCTCCCATCCCCCAGCCAAAATACCAAAGGGAACCAGTTTCCAGCACCGAACTTGCTTCCACCGCGCAAACACCCAATGCTGTGCTTCTCTGGATCCATCCCTATGACGGATCTGCCTGCCTCCCTCCCTCCCTGTGCTGCAGGGTCCCTTCCACAGGGGACCACTGATGGCAAAGCCAGCTGAGCCTGCCCCTCCTGTCCCTGTGCACCTTGCAGATCCACCCTGGCTAATATGCCAGAACCCATCAAAGCAACACCACAAGCCTGGCAGTGTGCAATTAGCCCAGACAGGGGCCACACCACTCCACAGTGAGTCCTGCCCCTGGGAGAGGGGAAGATAAGGTACACACCAGTCTGACTGTGGCCCTAGCAGTGGGCTGGGGACAGACATCTGGTCCGACTGTGGCCCCGCCACCAACACAAGTTACTCCAGACAGCACAGGGGAAGAGCCCTCCAGTTGCACGCCACCCCAGGGACTATTCAAAATGACAAAACAGAAGAACTCTCCTCAAAAGAAACTCCAGGAAGTAGCAACAGCTTACGAATTGATCAAAAACAATTTAAGCAATATAACGCAACAAGTATTTAGAATAATAGTCATAAAATTAATCACTGGGCTTGAAAAAAGTATAGAGGACAGCGGAGAATCTATTGCTACAGAGATCAAGGGACTAAGAAACAGTCAGGAGGAGCTAAAAAAATGCTATAAATGAGGTGCAAAATAAAATGGAGGCGACCACAGCTCAGATTGAAGGGGCAGAAGAGAGATAGGTGAATTAGAAGATAAAATTATGGAAAAATAGGAAGCTGAGAAAAAGAGAGAGAAAAAAAATCCAGGAGTATGAGGGGAGAATTAGAGACCTAAGTGATGTAATCAAATGGAACAATATCCGTATCATAGGAATTCCAGAAGAAGAAGAAGAGAGAGAAAGGGGCTGAAGGTGTACTTGAACAAATCATAAATGAGAACTTCCCTGACCTGGGGAAGGAAAAAGGCATCGAAAGCCAAGAGTCACAAGAACTCCCTTCAGACGTAACTTGAATCGATCTTCTGCACGACATATCCTTGTGAAACTGGCGAAATACAAGGATAAAGAGAAAATTCTGAAAGCAGCTAGGGATAAACACGCTGTAACATATAAAAGGAGACCGATAAGACTAGTGGCAGACCTATCTTCTGAAACTTGGCAGGCCAGAAAGGAATGGCAGGAAATCTTCCATGTGATGAACAGAAAAAATATGCAGTCGAGAATCCTTTATCCAGCAAGTCTGTCATTCAGAATAGAAGGAGACATAAAGGTCTTCCCAAACAAACAGAAACTGAAGGAATTCATCACCACTAAACCAGCCCTACAAGAGATCCTAAGGGGGATCCTGTGAGTGAAATGTTGCACAAAGTACCAGAGACATCACTACAAGCATGAAACCTACAGACATCACAATGACTCTAAACCCATATCTTTCTACAATAACACTGAATGTAAATGGACTAAATGCTCTAACCAAAAGACATAGGGTATCAGAATGGATAAAAAAACAAGACCCATCTCTTTGCTGTCTATAAGAGACTCATTTTAGACCTGAGGACACCTTCAGATTCAAAGTGAGGGGATGGAGAACTATCGATCATGCTACTGGAAGTCAAAAGGAAGCTGGAGTAGCCATACTTATATCAGACAAACTAGACTTTAAATTAAAGGCTGTAACAAGAGATGAAGAAGGGCATTATATAATCATTACAGGGTCTATCCATCAGGAAGAGCTAACAATTATAAATGTCTATGCACCGAATATGGGAGCCCCCAAATATATAAAACAATCACAAACATAAGCAACCTTATTGATAAGAATATGGTCATTGCAGGGGACTTTAATACCCCACTTACAACAATGGATAGATCATCTAGACACACAGTCAATTAAGAAACAAGGGCCCTGAATGATACATTGGATCAGATGGACTTGACAGATATATTTAGAACTCTGCATCCCAAAGCAACAGAATATACTTTCTTCTCGAGTGCACATGGAACATTCTCCAAGACAGATCACATACTGGGTCACAAAACAGCCCTTCATAAGTATACAAGAATTCAAATCATACCATGCACACTTTCAGACCACAATGCTATGAAGCTTGAAATCAACCACAGGAAAAAGTCTGGAAAACCTCCAAAAGCATGGAGGTTAAAGAACACCCTACTAAAGAATGGATGGGTCAACCAGGCAATTAGAGAAGAAATTTAAAAATCTATGGAAACAAATGAAAATGAAAATACAACAATCCAAATGCTTTGGGATACAGCGAAGGCAGTCCTGAGAGGAAAATACATTGCAATCCAGGCCTATCTCAAGAAACAAGAAATATCCCAAACACAAAATCTAACGGCGCACCTTAAAGGAAATAGAAGCAGAACAGCAAAGACACCCCAAACCCAGCAGAAGGAGAGAAATAATAAAGATCAGAGCAGAAATACACAATATAGAATCTAAATAAAACTGTAGAGCAGATCAATGAAACCAAGAGTTGTTTTTTTGAAAAAATAAACAAAATTAATAAACCTCTAGCCAGGTTTCTCAAAAAGAAAAGGGAGATGACCCAAATGGATAAAATCATTAATGAAAATGGAATTATTATAACCAATCCCTCAGAAATACAAGCAATTATCAGGGAATACTATGAAACATTATATGCCAACAAATTAGACAACCTGGAAGAAATGGACAAATTCCTAAGCACCCACACACTTCCAAACTCAAACAGGAAGAAATAGAAAACTTGAACAGACCCATAACTGGTGAAGAAATTGAATCAGTTATCAAAAATCTCCCAACAAATAAGAGTCCAGGACCAGATGGCTTCCCAGGGGAATTCTACCAGACATTTAAAGCAGAGATAATACCTATCCTTCTCAAGCTGTTCCAAAAAATAGGAAGGGAAGGAAAACTTCCAGACTCATTCCAAGAACCAGCATTACGTTGACTCCTAAACCAGACACAGACCCAGCAAAAAGAGAACTACAGGCCAATATCCCTGATGAATATGGATGCAAAAATTCTCAATAAGATACCAGCAAATCGAATTCAACAGCATATAAAAAGAATTATTCACCATGATCAAGTGGGATTCATTCCTGGGCTTCAGGGCTGGTTCAACATTCGCAAATCAATCAATGTGATACATCACATTAAGAAAAGAAAAGAAAAGAACCATATGATCCTGTCAATAGATGCAGAAAAAGCATTTGACAGAATTCAGCCTCCTCTTTTAATAAAAACCCTCAAGAAAGTCGGGATAGAAGGAATGTACTTAAACATCATAAAAGCCATTTATGAAAATCCCACAACTAATATCATCCTCAATGGGTAAAAACAGAGAGCTTTCCCCCTGAGGTCAGGAACACGACAGGGATGTCCACTTTCACCGCTGCTGTTTAACATAGTGTTGGAAGTGCTAGCATCAGCAATCAGACAAAAAAAGGAAATCAAAGGCATCAAAATTGGCAAAGATGAAGTCAAGCTTTCACTTTTTGCAGATGACATGATATTATACGTGGAAAACCCAACAGACTCCACCAAAAGTCTGCTACAACTGATACATGAATTTAGCAAAGTCGCAGGATACAAAAGCAATGTACAGAAATCAGTTGCATTCTTATACACTAATAATGAAGCCACAGAAAGACAAATAAAGAAACTGATCCCATTCACAATTGCACCAAGAAGCATAAAATACCTAGGAATTAACCTAACCAAAAACATAAAAGATCTGTATGCTGAAAACTGTAGAAAGCTTAGGAAGGAAATTGAAGAAGATATAAAGAAATGGAAAAACATTCCATGCTCATGGGTTGGAAGAATAAATATTGTTAAAATGTCAATACTACCCAAAGCTATCTATACATTCAATGCAATCCCAATCAAAATTGCACCAGCATTCTTCTCGAAGCTAGAACGAGCAGTCCTAAAATTTGTATGGAACCACAAAAGGCCCCGAATAGCCAAAGTAATTTTGAAGAAGAAGACCAAAGCGGGAGGCATCACAATCCCAGACTTTAGCCTCTACTACAAAGCTGTCATCATCAAGACAGCATGGTATTGGCACAAAAACAGACACATAGACCAATGGAATAGAATAGAAACACCAGAATTAGACCCGCAAACGTATGGCCAATTAATCTTTGACAAACTAGGAAAGAATATCCAATGGAAAAGAGACAGTCTCTTTAACAAATGGTGCTGGGAGAACTGGACAGCAACATGCAGAAGAATGAAACTGGACCCCTTTCTTACACCATTCACAAAACAAACTCAAAATGGATAAAGGACCTGAATGTGAGACAGGAAACCATCAAAACCCTAGAGGAGAAAGCAGGAAAAAACCTCTCTGACCTCAGCCACAGCAATTTCTTACTTGACACATCCCCAAAGACAAGGGAATTAAAAGCAAAAATGAACTACTGGGACCTTATGAAGGTAAAAAGCTTCTGCACTGCCAAGGAAACAATCAACAAAACTAAAAGGCAACCCATGGAATTGGAAAAGATATTTGCAAATGACATAGCAGACAAAGGGCTAGTATCCAAACTCTATAAAGGGCTCACCAAACTCCACACCCGAAAAACAAATACTCCAGTGAAGAAATGGGCAGAAAACATGAATAGAAGACATCTTCTATTCATCTAAGGAAGACATCTCTAAAGAAGACATCCAGATGGCCAACAGGCACATGAAAAGATGTTCAACGTCGCTCCTCATCAGGGAAATACAAATCAAAACCATACTCAGATACCACCTCACACCAGTCAGAGTGGCTAAAATGAACAAATCAGGAGACTATCGACACTAGCGAGGATGCAGAGAAACGGGAACCCTCTTGCACCGTTGGTGGGAATGCAAACTGGTGCAGCCACTCTGGAAAACAGTGTGGAGGTTCCTCAAAAAATTACAAATAGATCTACCCTATGACCCAGGAATAGCACTGCCAGGAATTTACCCAAGGGATACAGGAGTGCTGATGCATAGGGGCACTTGTATCCCAATGTTTACAGCAGCACTTTCAACAATAGCCAAATTATGGAAAGAGCCTAAATGTCCATTAACTGATGAATGGATAAAGAAACTGTGGTTTATATACACAATGGAATACTACGTGGCAATGAGAAAGAATGAAATATGGCCCTTTGTAGCAACGTGGATGGAACTGGACAGTGTTATGCTAAGTGAAATAAGTCATACAGAGAAAGACAGATACCATATGTTTTCACCCTTATGTGGATCCGGAGAAACTTAACAGAAGACCACGGGGGAGGGGAAGGGGAAAAAAAGAAGGTTAGAGAGAGAGGGAGACAAAACATAAGAGACTCTTAAAACCTGAGAACAAACTGAGGGTTGATGCAGGGTGGGAGGGAGGTGAGGGTGGGTGATGGGTATTGAGGAGGGCACCTGTTGGGATGAGCACTGGCTGTTGTATGGAAACCAATTTGACAATAAATTTCATATTAAAAAAAAAAGTAAGGGGATAGAGAACCATCTATCATGCTAATGGCCAACAAAAGAAAGCCAGTGTAGCCATACTTATATCAGACAATCTAGACTTTAAAATAAAGACTGTATCAAGAGACGCAAAAGGGCATTATATCATAATCAAGGGGTCTATCCACCGAGAAGACTTAACAATTGTAAATATTTATGAGCCAAATGTGGAAGCACCCAAATATAAAAGTCAATTAATCACAAACAAACTCATCGATAGTAATACCATAACAGTAGGAGACTTCCAACACCCCCCTCACAGCAATGGACAGATCATGTAATCAAAAAATCAAGGAAACAATGGCTTTGAATGACACACTGGACCAGAGGGACTTAACAGTATATTCAGAACATTTCATCCTAAAGCAGCAGAATATACATTCTTCTCCAGTGCACATGGAATGTTCTCCAGAATAGACCACATACTAGGACACAAATCAGCCCTCAGCAAGTACAAAAGATGGAGATCATACCATGCATATTTTTAGACCACAACACTGTGAAACTCAAAATCAACCACAAGAAAAAAATTGGAAAGGTAACAAATACTTGGAGACTGAAGAACACCCTACTAAAGAATGAATGGGCCAACCAAGAAGTTAAAGAATAAATTAAAAAGTATACGGAAGCCAATGAAAATGATAACACCACAACCCAAAACCCCTGGGACACAGCATAGGCAGTCATAAGAAGAAAGTATATAGCAACCCAGGCCTTCCTAAAGAAGGACGAAAGATCTCAGATACACAACCTAACCTTATGCCTTAAAGAGCTGGAAAAAGAACATCAAATAAAACCCAAAACCAGCAGAATACAGTAAATAATAAAGATTAGAGCAAAAATCAATGCAATCGAAACCAAAAAAAACAAAAAACAAAAAACAAAAAACAAAAACAGTAGAACAGATCAATGAAACCAGAAGCTGGCTCTTTGAAAGAATTAACAAAATTGATAAACCACTAGCCAGTTTGATCAAAAAGAAAATTGAAAGGACCCAAATAAATAAAATCAAAAATGAAAGAGGAGAGATCACAACCAACACAGCAGAAATAAAAACAATGATAAGAGAATATTATGAGCAATTATATGCCAATAAAGTGGGCAATCTAGAAGAAATGGACAAATCCCCAGAAAAATATACACTACCAAAACTGAAACAGGAAGAAATAGAAAGTTTGAACAGCCCCATAGCCAGTAAGGAAATCGAATTAATAATCAAAAATCTCCCCAAAAACAAGAGTCCAGGGCCAGACAGCTTTCCAGGGGAATTCTAACAAACATTTAAGGAAAAGTTAACACCTATTCTCTTGAAGCTGTTCCAAAAAATAGAAATGGAAAGAAAACTTCCAAACTCATTCTATGAAACCAGCATTACCTTGATTCCAAAACCAGACAGAGACCCCACTAAAAAGGAGAACTACAGACTAATTTCCCTGGTGAATATGGATGCAAAAATCCTCAACAAGATATTAGCCAACCAGATCCAACAATACATTAAAAAAATTATTCACCACAACCAAGTGGGATTTATACCTGGGATGCAGGGCTGGTTCAATATCCACAAAACAATTAACGTGATTTATCACATCAATAAAAGAAAGGAACAAGAACCATATGATCTTCTCAATAGATGCAGAGAAAGCATTTGACAAAATACAGCATCCTTTCTTGATAAAAACCCTCAAGAAAGTAGGGATAGAAGGATCATACCTCAAGATAATAAAAGCCATATATGAATGACCCAACACTAATATCATCCTCAATGGGGAAAAACTGAGCTTTTCCCCTAAGGTCAGGAACAAGACAGGGATGTCCACTCTCGCCACTGTTATTCAACATAGTATTGGAAGTCTTAGCCTCTGCAATCAGACAGCACAAAGAAATAAAAGGCATCCAAATCGGCCAGGAGGAGGTCAAACTTTGCAGGTCACTCTTTGCAGATGACATGATACTCTACATGGAAAACCCTAAAGATTCCACCAAAAAACTGCTAGAACTGATTCATGAACTCAGCAAAGTCGCAGGATATAAAATCAACACACAGAAATTGGTTGCATTCCTATACACCAACAATGAAGCAACACAAAGAGAAATCAAGGAATAGATCCCATTTACTTGCATCAAAAACCATAAAATACATAGGAATAAATCTAACCAAAGAGCTAAAAAATCTATACACTGAAAACTATAGAAAGCTTATGAAAGAAATTGAAGAAGACAAAAAAATGGAAAAAGAGTCCATGCTCCTGGATAGGAAGAACCAATATTGTTAAAATGTCAATACTACCCAAAGCAATCTACATATTCAATGCAACCCCTATCAAAATAACACCAGCATTCTTCACAGAGCTAAAACAAATAATCCTAAAATTTGTATGGAACTAGAAAAGACCCCGAATAGCCAAAGCAATCTTGAGAAAGAAAACCAAAGAAGGAGGGATCACAATCCCAGACTTCAAGCTACACTACAAAGCTGTAATTATCAAGACAGTATGGTACTGGCACAAGAACACTCAGATCAATAGAACAGAATAGAGAACCCAGAAATGAACCCACAAACGTATGGCCAACTAATCTTTGACAAAGCGGGAAAGAATATCCAATGGAATAAAGACAGTGTCTTCAGCAAGTGGTGCTGGGAAAACTGGACAGCGACATGCAGAAGAATGAACCTGGACCACTTTCTTACGCCATACACAAAAATAAACTCAAGATGGATGAAAGACCTCAATGTAAGACAGGAAGCCATCAAAATCCTCAAGGAGAAAGCAGGCAAAAACCTCTTTGATCTTGGCAGCAGCAACTTCTTACTCAACACATCTCTGGAGGCAAGGGAAACAAAAGCAAAAATGAACTATTGGGACCTCATCAAAATGAAAAGCTTCTACACAGCAAAGGAAATAATCAGCAAAACTAGAAGGCAACTGACAGAATGGGAGGAGATATTTGCAAACGACATATCAGATAAAGGGTTAGTATCCAACATCTATAAAGAACTTATCAAACTCAACACCCAAAGAACAAATAATCCAGTAAAGAAATGGGCAAAAGACATGAATAGACACTTCTCCAAAGAAGACATCCAGATGGCCAATTGACACATTAAAAAATGCTCAACTTCACTCATCATCAGGGAAATACAAATCAAAACCGCAATGAGATACCACCTCACCCCTGTCAGAATGGCTAACGTTAACAACTCAGGCAACCACAGATGTTGGCGAGGATGCAGAGAAAGAGGATCTCTTTTGCATTGTTGGTGGGAATGCAAGCTGGTGCAGCCACTCTGGAAAACAGTACGGAGGTTCCTCAAAAAACTAAAAATAGAACTACTCTACGACCCAGCAATTGCACTACTAGGTATTTATCCAAGGGATACAGGTGTGCTGTTTTGAAGGGACATACACACCCCCATGTTTATAGCAGCACTATCAACAATAGCCAAAGTATGCAAAGAGCCCAAATGTCCACCAATGGATGAACGGATAAAGAAAATGTGGTGTATATATATACACATACATATATATATATATACACAATGGAGTATTACTTGGCAATCAAAAAGAATGAAATCTTGCCTTTTGCAACTATATGGATGGAACTGGAAGGTATTATACTAAGTGAAATTAGTCAGAGAAAGACAAAAATCATATGACTTCACTCAAAAGAGGACTTTAAGAGACAAAACAGATGAACATAAGGGAAGGGAAATAAAAATAATAAAAACAGGGAGGGGGACAAAGCATAAGGGACTCATAAATATGGAAAACCAACAGAGGGTTACTGGAGTGGGTGTGGGAGGGGGGATGGGCTAAATGGGTAAGGGGCACTAAGGAATCTACTCCTGAAATCATTGTTGCACTATACACTAACTAATTTGGATATAAATTTAAAAAAATAATAATAAAATTAAAAAAAAAATCATGTGTTACCCCACAGTTACTGTGGGTCAGGAATCCTGGCACAACTTAGCTGGTGCCTCTGCCTCTGGGTGTCTCATAAGGTGACATTCAGGAAGTCAGCCAGGGCCACAGTTAACTCAAGACTCAACTGGCCAAGGATCCACTTCCAAACTCACTATCATGATTACTGGCAGGATTTAGTTCCTTGCTGGCACTTGGCCAGCTGCCACCCTCCTTTCCTCACCACATGGACTTCTCCTTAGGGCACAATATGGTAACCTGCTTTATCAGAATAAGTACACAAGAAGAAACAGAAAAAAAGAGTTTGAGCAAGGTACAAGTCCCAGTCTTTCGTAACCTAATTTTGGCATAGTCTATTCATTAGAATCAAGAGTCACTACGTCCAGCCCACAGGCAAGGGGAGGAAATTACACAGAGTGTGAATGCTGGGAAGTAGTGATCACTGGGAACCATTTCAGAAGCTGCCTACCACAATGCCCTTCTCGGGTAACTGCCCCCTGCCTCACCACTCACTTGAGCAGGCTAAATGGTAACACGTGACCTGTGACACCCACCCCCAGCCACAGCTGACTGGAGATGGGCACCTGACCCAAACCTGACCAATGAGATTCCTTCCCCCAAGAATTCCACATTGCAACCCAGAGACACTGATTATTTTCTGCTAGAGGCTTGAAATGAAATGATATTAGGAACTATGGGTCAGCTATCTTGTGCTGTGCTCAAAGATAGGTCGACAGAGCCAGATACGAAAAGAGAAAGGCACTATACTTCCTTCCCTGGATTTGCAGAAGTATAATAAAAACCATAGGTTTCTGTCACTTACACCCAAGGATGATCATAGTCATAATATTTAACAACCAATAAGACCCAAACATAGACCAATCCAGAGGGAACTCACCATAAACATCTGGTGCAGCCCCATTTCTGGACACTGGGCACCCATCAGCTGTTTGCCACGTGGAAGCATACCCCCCTCTCACCTTGACCAACCTGCCACCCTCAGGGAGTGAAGCTGAGGGAAGGTCTGACCCAAGAACCTCAGGATCTCTTGAGTGGGAGTCCAGTGGCAGCCCAGCACAGAAACCTCCTTGTGATCACAGATTTCCTCTATAGCCCACTGGGGAGCCAGTATCTCTGCCAGACAGTTCACAGATGAATTTCTGTAATGTCAAGGGCATTCACTGTGATCCCTGCAAGAATATACAGAGACGACACGCCTCCATCTGATCTGTGTGAGAAGGGGCTAAAAAGATCCATCACTGAGTAATGGGATTTGGGAAACTTGCTATTCCCTTTGAAACAGTACCATGGAGCTCCTTGATGCCCTTGAGGGACTGTGAATCCCTTGTCTGCATACAGAGTACTGTGGGTCTTTCTACATATATAGCTAGTATCGGATGCCCCAATGACATGGCCAAGACAAAACAAAACAAAAAAGGCTAAAAGCCAGTACTTAGGGAAACAGTCAAGTTTATTATTTTTATAATTAGATCAACTAAGAGTCAACAACATCAGTGAACGCCCACCCACTCTAATTCTGCTCAGGACCAAGAAGTTGCCACGGCATTCCTCTCTAGTCTGGGGAGAATTTCCACCCCCAACTCCTCATCTCCCTAGTAACTGTCCTTCTCCACCAGGAATTTCAACTAGTGCATCTGAAAGCAGGTGAGAAATTGATCACCGAAGGAAGTTTTGCCCTGAACATTAAATCTACATCTGATCTCCTTTTCAGATCTCCTGTCAAGTTAAATCTTTACATGAGAGCTATGTAGTCAGGTTATTTTTTTTCCACCTTAGCTATGGTGGATAATTGCTGTTACCTTGCTCAACAAAATAAGAGGTAAGTTGTCACAACTTGCAACAAAGAGAGATTTATGCCCCTATCTCACAATTGAGCATGGTGTGCACATTTCCTTTCTAAGAAAATAGGGTCTGCCACAATGCACTGAAGTAGAGTTCAATATTCATAATTATAAGTCATGACTCACAATACGTATTTTCTTTGTATCAGGAATTTTGCCCTAGAAGAGACTTTGATTAAGGTATACAGTATAGGTTACTTTTATAATTAAAGAAAGGAGGAAAAACATATATGTAATTGCAATTCTCCTTTTATCGAAGCTTTAGAAGAATTCACTGCAAAATCCTGCCTGGATTACCAGTTGGACCTACAGCAATCATGTAGTCGTATGTAGAGATGTCCTTTGGAGGTTAAATTCATCATCAGTAAGAATGCTTAGCATTTGTTCAGCACTTGCTACATGCCAGGCACCACACTAAATACGTACGTTATCCCATTTTATCCTCACAGCCTTCCCAGTAACTATTATTATCCCCATTTTACAGAAGAGGAATTGAGTCATAGAGAAATTTGACGTTTAGTAAGTAGAGCAGAGATTTGGAACCAGGTCTGTTTTATTCCAGTGTTTACTCTGAATCACCATGAACTGTCTCTGAACTTGGGAGAAATATCAGACTAAAAATATTACACTGCTTTAAGTATTTAGTAACATAGTTAGTAATCTTCCAAAGAGTCCCACCCCAAATTACCCTCCTTTAATTAGCCTAACTAAAACTTGTTAGTGTATCAGTTATCTATAGCTGCATAGTAAACTCTCCTCAAAGTTAAGCAACATCAAACTATAAACTTGTTGCTGCTCAGGAGTCTATATGCGTGAGTTGAGCAGTTCTGGTCCCAGCTATATGGGTGCCTGAGGTCAGCAGTGGGTCCAGTGGGCAGTCCCGCTGATCTTAGTTGGGCTCTCTCACAAGATTGGGGGTCTATGGGTTGATAACACCCACTAGGACACCTGAGCTGTAGGTGTGGTTCTCATCCTCCAGCAGGCTAGCCCGGGTTTTTCATACAGGAGTGGCAGGGTTTCAAAGCCAGCAAGAGATTGCAAAAGAGTACAAGGCTCCTGGAGGCCCAGGCTTGAAACTAACAGATGCCCCATTCTGTTGGCCAAAGCAAGACACAAGGCCAGCTTGAAGTCAGAGAGGGCAGGGTCTAGAAATTATCATGCCAAAGGATGTGGATACAGGAAGTCATTAATTAGGCCCCTGATGTAATCAATCGTCCACAATGAGTAGCTATGAAAACAGTCGATCCCCTTTTTGACACCAGGAGCAATATTAGTTGAATTCAGAGTCTGTGCAGGCTCTATCACGACTGCTCTATTACAATTGGCCCTTATATGAGAAGAAGCAAAGTTTAAAGACATGAAGAAATTTGCTTACAGTCCAATGTTTCTGCACAAAGGGTGTGGCCTTAGCTTTCACTGGCTCAGTCCAACCAACTGGGCCCTGAGCCAGAGGGCCCCGGTGGCTTCTTTTCTTTCAAAAGCACAAAGATTATCTATACCCACCTGGTCCCGAGCATGTATTCAAAGGGTTTAGCCCTTTGGCTTTTCATCCTTTCAGTGGAGGCCCTCATGCAACTGACAGTTCCTCACGGCCCACAACTCTGAACGAGCCCCTTCTCAGTTTATTGCTTTGGCGGTTTGTGCTCTAATTCCAAGGTGCATGTGGTGCACTGGTGGCATGATCGCCTTCTCCAGAATAAGAAACACGATAAGCCTCGACCTGGCTTGCATGTCCTGTAAGTATACTGGAGGGAAGAACAGGAGCTAGGGACCAGGCACCTCTAATAGGCCTTTGTTTCTTCGTCTGTAAACGATAAATATTTAACCTGGCCCTGTCTCTCTCAAACAATACTTGGGAGGATGCCAGGAGGCAATGGGTATGAGCTCGCTTTACAAAGATAAAAGGTGAGACATAGGGATGTAAGGCAGAGCAAAGGATGCAGAATAGAACAGGAGACAAGAGGAAAGAGGAAAGAATGGGATCCTGGAGGAGAAAGAAGGTGGTGTTCTCTACCCAGAACCTGCCCAGATGGGTGCAGTTTCAGGCTGCATAAACTCTTTCTTGGACCCCTGTGCCAAAAGCAGACAACCCCTCACTCACAAGTAATACATTGGCTGCACTGCCCCCTGCTGACCATCATATGGAAGAGCACAGACACTGAGCAGTCCTGAAAACCATGAACTTGGGTTTCAGAGACCACCAGACCACACATGTACCAGGAAACCTATGAGGACTTTCTGCTCTCCCGGCCCCAAGGCTGCCTATTAGGCCTAATACAGAATCCCCCCTCTCACCTCCACTTTTCCTTCTTCTCCGGAATCCAGAGAATGGACATCTATTCCTTTCCCTGAGGCATGGGTACAATCTACTCACTAAACCATGGCTATAACACCGGACCCAGTCTTCCCAGCTTCTCTGTCCTTTTCAAAGACAAAGCACAAGGATCATATCTCTTTCCGGAGTTTTACTACTAACCACCATGGGAAGCAGCGGGGAGAGGGATGCAAGACAGCAAAAATTTCAACCATATTACAAAAACTGAAGTGACTTGACCAAGGTCACAGAGTTAGTAAGCAAAAGAGCTAGACTTTGAACCCAGGCAGTTTGGCTCCAACACCCACCTGCCTAACCACTGGGCGATACCACCTCTCACTACAAGTAATGAGACTGATCTTTGTGGCATATGGGCTCTGGGAGTTAGTCTGTGTTTTAATCCTCACTCCACCTCTCTATCATTTGCTGTCTGTGTGAACTTGGCCACTAAAGTTTTTGAAGTTTCAGTTTCTCTATTCGTAAAATAGAAGAAAGAAACCTAACGTAGATAATTATGACAACTATTAGATAAATTGCTGCACATAAAGCATGTAGCACAGAGTCTGGCAACACTGAGCATTTAATAAATTTTAACTGCTCTTTTATTTTTATATTTTTTCAAGTGAACTGAATCCACTTGTTGTTGGAAGAAACCTGGTATTTTTACCCCTGGCTCTGCCATTAACTCGCTGTGTGATTAAGGAGTTATCATTCATTTGGATCATAGAAGAAGCCTCTTCCCTATCCTCCGGGCTTATCCATTACCAGCTCCGATGGACTATTTCCCTTAAATGGGTAGAGTAGTCCTCTGAAAAATAATATTAAATCACTTTGCTTCCCTACTTAAAGCTTCCCCAGATTTCCCACTGCACAAAGAGTGAAATCCAAACCATGTGCCATGACTTACAAAGCTGTGCATGATATGACGGCTGCCCATCTCTCGCCACCCCCTCCCTCACTGTGATCCAGTCACACTGACCTTCTTTCTGTTCTTGAAGATAACGACTTATTCTCATCTTGTGGTATTTGCCAGAGAAGCAGCTGGAAACTCTTCACGTGGAACTTTGCAAGGCTGACTCCTTGTCATTTAGATCCCAATTCAAATATTCATGTAGAGGCGTGCTCCCTTATTCTCATACCCAGCCCCTCTCTCAGTCACTGTCTCATCGCCTTGTTTTATCTCCCTCACAGGATTCACCACTATCTGAAACCATCATGCTCATTTATTTCTTTAGTTGGTTTTCTCTGTGTCATCAGAATAAACTACGCAAAAGCAAAGAATGTAGTTAGGATGTTCCTGTTTCATTTACTACTGTGGTCCTGTAGAACATGAGCTCCATGCTTGGCATCTGGTAGATCTTCAAGACACAGAGGTTGAATCAGGGGTGTCTGGGTGGCTCAGTCAGTTAGGCATCCAGCTTCAGCTCAGGTCATGATCTCATGGTTCATGAGTTCAAACCCCACGCTGGGCTCTGTGCTGACAGCTCAGAGCCTGGAACCTGCTTCAGATTCTGTGTCTTCCTCTCTCTCTGCGCCTCCCCCACTCACGCTTTCTCTCTCTCTCAAAAATAAACACTGGGGCGCCTAGGTGGCTAAGTCAGTTAAAGCATCCAACTTCAGCCCAGGTCACGATCTCATGGTTCGTGAGATCCGCATTGGGCCCTGTGCTGGCAGTTCGGAGCCTGGAGTCTGCTTCAGATTCTGTGTCTTCCTCTCTCTCTGCCCCTCCCCCGCTCACACTCTGTCTGTCTCTCTCTCAAAAATAAACATTAAAATTTTTTTTAAATAAATAAACATTAAATTTTTTTTTAAAGACACAGAGGTTCAGTCAATGAATAAATTAAGGAATTCAATTAGCTTGAGACAGTTATGAAATAAGGTCATTTGGATCCAACGATATCAAAAGTTCTTTCTAAAATTCTAAGAACCTTGGGGCATCTTGGAGTCCTGAGCCAGTGAAGAAAAGAGAAACAGAGAGATCTGTCTAGATTGTGGAATTCTAGGAGATGCTATAGATAATTCCAACGATGGCAATCAGGCTTTAACCATCTTTCACGGAACTCAAAAAGACTTTTTGTGAAAATGTCCCCAAAACTTCTCTCACTGCAATATTCAGGGCCCACTTCTAGGTTTAGCTTTCTTATCTCTTCTATACCTCCATAATCACGTCCCATGACGATCAAAAGGGCACTGTCAAAAAAGATGGTAGTTAACCTTGGCCGGTGCGACCTTTGCCTCTAATCCAGAGATGTTTGTTGACTCTCAGAGTTTTCGCTTTATAAGTATTTTGTCTTGAGAATGTTCCATATCATACCACCTAGGAACAATGAAAACCATTTCTTGATGGACCTGGGCTTTATTCAACATCTTGGCACTAAGACAATCACGTGGATACTTGCCTGTATCATTTTCTAATTAATTCATTCAATAAACATGTATTTGGCACCTATCAAATGTAATCAAAAGGAGATCAAGAAAGATGCCAATACCTATGTTTATGGAGCATCAATCGATCAAGCACCAAAATTATGTATGTGCTCCTTGTTAACTATGATAAAAATGATGGCAAAATATTCTCAGGAATCCTGTACAGTAGGTAAGAGAATGAAGGTTGAGAGCAGAATACTTACTGATGAAGAACAAAGGATAGGAAATACTCATTCACGACATAAGCAGAGTTCAGAATAGCTTTCCACACTTAACCTCTTTGAAGCCACCCTCTTCTGAGTCTTCACTTGTTTATGGGGTTCAAATTACTATACTTGATTAGAAGTTGGGGAACCATGGGGAAGAGACCCTATCATGTCTGCACAGGGAAAACTGGCTTTCTTAAAATCCTGATGTCATCCTGTGCGAGTCTCGAGGCACACATTAATTTGTGTTCACCTCTGGGGAGAGGAGGGAGGAGTTTGCAAAAACAGAACTGAAGAACTGAAAGAGACAGGTGATGCTTCGGGCAATGCACAAAGCCCTGTAATAGACAGCTGTGGAAGGGAGGACACTGCCTCACTTCAATAGCACATGAGCCTTGTCTTATTTTTCTTTGCTCATCTGACCAGGTATTCCATAAATGTCAGACAGGATGAGAAGAAGTAAACACGTTATTATGAAAAAAGAAGGGAGGCATCTGGTTCACGTCAGATGTCTGGGCTGTAAAATATTGCCATGCCTAGGTGACCTTGGGGAAGCTTGTACTGGTATAATATCGGCCATTTACATAGGTATACTAAACTCCCTGGTTTGAGCATATTTATGTGCATTTATGTGGATTGCAAATAGAGGCACCCTTTAAATATGTGTGCTCTCTTCCTGCTCTCTTGAGTTAGCTGTGTTCTGTTGGCTGGACTTGCTGTTAAGGGAACATACAGAAGCATGTGGAAAGTATGTTTTGCTTCAGGAGAGCCTGCTGGGTTTAGCAATTCCTCAAAACATAAAAGAAGCATTTCTCCAGATGGCAGGGTGCTTGGAGCTCAGAGGAATGTGTTTTTGGCCATAAGCAGGGCTTAGTCATCAGTTCGGCCAGTCACCCACACTGAATTATGCACTACGACAATCCGCCATGGCTCTGAGCCCTCGGGTGAGCACTGCTATTTGGACCTTCCGTAAAAAAAGTAAATACTATGCTGTGGAATTAATCTGAATTATTCAGCTCCCATACCTACACCTCTTAAGGAGAAATTTTATTAAAAATCTTTGAAGTCAGAGAGGTCTGGATTTAAATCTCACCTCTACCTCTATGTAACTGTGGGACCCTGAGCAAGTTCTAAAATCTCCTTGAGAATCCACTTATTTATTTGAAAATGGAGATAAGAATTATGTCTACTTTTTTATGAATGGGGTTAGTACAAGGATTAAGAGAGAGAGACTGTGTGCAAAGTGCTCAAAACAGTGGCTGACTGCTAGCAAGGACTGTTGTCATTCCACACAGTTCTGCATTGATACTTACAGCCCTGTGGTCAGAGAATGTTTTTCAAGGTAGGAAAGAAGAGAAACCAAGCATAAAAGTGCATCTTCTGTTGGCTAACTCAAGAGGTTTTAGAATGCTTTTTCTTATATAACAAGTCAATTCAGTAGGCAGGAATCAACAATGTGGACAGCTCTACCAAGAGGAAATAGGGCAGAAGTAGTTGGCTTTGAACTTGGACCATCTATATCAGTGTTTTTAAAATTATGGATCTGTGCGAAATCAATACTAGAGGGTTTGACTAGCATTTTAAAGAGAAAAGAATGGAATAAAAAATGCACCATATATTGGCACATAGGGTAAGTATTGTTTTGTAAATTTTGTGCTTCTCTGTGTGTGTGTGTATGCTGAAATTTAAAATATATATGTCAGAAGTCGGAAAACAACTGATCCATAAGATCACTTTTCTCCAAAAAACCTACTCTCAAACTATTTCTGGCTTGACTGACTATTGGTGTCTCCCTCTGATTAAAGTTACACATGGCATTTCTCACGACACAGCCACAATGAATAAGGCAGGCCCAATGGCCCAGCAAGCCCTCCTTAAGGGTACTTAAGGTAGCACCCTAAATATCAAAAATATTGACTCAAAAATTCAGCCAGACATTTGGGGTTTGATCTACTTGATAGCAAATAATTAACCGAACTATTTCCCCCCACAAGGCTGACAAATTGCAGAGTACTACCTACAAGTTAATTAATTTTGAGGCACTAGTTAAAGTGCTTATGAATTGGGGAAGGCCTCCATAGACTCATCTGCCTTAGAATTCCGATCTGGGTAATATCAACCCAGGAGAGATACTAGGAGGTTTGACTTGGCCTCGGACCACAGAAAAGTTTCCTAGGAAGCATCTTGCCAAAGATCTCACAGGTTACTCAGCGAAAGGAGCTGGGGCTCAAAGACAAATGCTCTATTCACATATTCATTAAATCCCACAGCGGTGGGGTTTTGTTGTTGTCATTTTACACATATTAAGTTCTAATGAATGTCAATTCAATGAATGAATTAATGAACTAACATCTTCCTAGAAAGAGATGTATGAGAATGGTGTACTTAGCCCGTCACCTATGTATAATCCGCAGCTAGGCATTCACATCTTTCCTCACAGAAGGACTTAGACCTCAGGCATTCCACTAATGGCACGTAAGATGCATAACTAACATGAGGATTAAACCTTTACAAAACTGTAGCGGCTACGTAACTTAGCACACCTTATCGTTACCTTCTGTTTATGGCAAGTGATCACGGTTTTGGATGAACGGTGGCGAGATACATTTTCCTTATAGAATAAATTATTCAAGCAAAAATATGAGTCAACTGTTTTAAACTGTATAAATAAGAGCAGAGGTGGTACAAAGATGTGGTAAGAATCAAAATGGCAACATAAGAATGCCTGGATATTTAGGAAATGCTCTATCACACACTGTAGGCAAATAACCTAAATTCAAGACCACAACTTGAAGCTTGGCTTCTTCTTGGGCTTGTTACACATAGCAGCCCATCCCCCCTCTAGCTCAGTCTCTACAGCTACTGAGCAGGGAATCAGTGCTGGCAGTGTTCATGTATTTGTTATGAAGAGTGGTACCTAAGCACAGCCACAAAGTGGTAGAGAAAACCCAAACACCACAGCAAATTGAGATCCCGAGTCTCTCACACACGGTCCACTAGGCAGCTGTTGATGCTTACATGTTTTAGACAGTTTTGCCTTGGGCTGGATGCAATTCAGTGACCTTGACAGGAAAGGCTGTCTGTGTCCCAGTTATAGATTCTGAGTTGTATTGCCCTGTCCCTCTGCTCTTATAACTCATATCAAAGTGGGCTCTAAAAGACAAAGTGTCTTCCTTAAACCACCTTAAATAAGGTGGCTTTTAAAGTCATAATAATACTAGGCGTCTGAGTGGCTCAGTTGGTTGAGCATCTGATTTTGGCTCAGGTCATGATCTCACGGTTCACGGGTTCTAGCCCTACGTTGGGCTCTGTGCTAACAACTCAGAGTCTGGAGCCAGCTTTGGATTTTGTGTCTCTGTCTCTCTCTGTCCCTCCCCCGCTCACGCTCTGTCTCTGTCTCTCTCTCTCTCTCTCTTAAAAATAAATATACATTAAAAAATTTTTTTTAATTAAATTAAAGCATAATGCCCACATAGCTAAGTGCATGTTTATGGATGCATCCCCTAGGTACACCTCACTAATCTTGCTAGTCAGAAGGCATATTTCAGAGAAATTATTCCTAAGGGGTGATAGTTGTAGGGCTAGAGTGCCAATCTTGAATTTTTAAAAAGATAAAACAGTAGCAAAGATGAAATAGTATCTATTAAATCGGGAGTGCCACTCTTATGTAATATACTTGGTTGTTATAAAGCAAAAATTGCAAACCAACAGCCCACAGATTGAATCAGACTTGTATGGGGTGGGGGGGGAGGCAGGGAGTGGGTTTGCCTGGGGAAACACAAGGGAAGATTTATTAGAACGAATTGCTCATATCTTAAAATTGGGAACTCTCTCATAAAAATGTAAATAACCACCCTCCTTTGACAAAATACAAATATCTAACAACACTGGGCCTCAGGACCACATTCAGCTGGAATTCAGGACTGGCTGTCCCCCTTACGTGGGCCCTGAACTTTCCAGCTAACCAGAGTCTCCACTTATCTCTATTGTACTACACCCAACTCCTTTGCCTTCCTTATATTACCTACCTGAGTAGGTATAGGTATATGAGTAGGACAGTAGAAGGTCACACTCACTGCCCATCATAGAATTGGCTTTCTCTGTCCAAAGGTACTCAGAAAGGAGGTGGTAAGTTTCATGAGGGCAGGCATTCACTGTGTCCATTTTATTTTCTATTGTATCCCTAGCATCTAACATATTCAGAATACCAGTATATTTCTGGGATGGATGGGTGGGTGAGTGGGTGGATGGATGGATGGATGGATGGATGGAAAGCTTGGGCCTCATTTGAGAAGAGAAACATGTGGAGCACCTCAAAGCCATCAGAGACTATTGCCTTGTTAATATGGTTTATGAGAAGTATTGTGGCTCCATTGTCCAACCACACAAAGAGTTATCAGCCCACACTCTACCCATTACTTGAAAAACTATTTCTCTGAAGAGGATAGAGGCAAATGAAGGAAAGAAAAGAGAGAATTCCCCAAAGATTTCTTTTTTAGGTACACTGGCTAAGACCATGGACTTTGGTATCAGAAGAACTTGGATTTGAGCCTTGGATTTCCCACTCACTAGGTTTGACTTTAGCTAAGTTGCTTGACCTCCCTGGTCCTCAGTTTCCTAATATTTAAAAGGAAGATGATGTTTACCTTGTAAGGTTTTTGTGAGTATTTAAAAAGGTAATTCAAGTAAAGCATTTAGCAAACAGTAAGATCTTAATATATAATTCTAGTTATTGTACCCTCTTTACTGAATCACCAGGGTTTTTTTTCTTTTCCACTGGATTATTTCCATAAGCATAAAACATACTGTAATTGCTCCTAATTTTTTTACTGATAAATTAAAAATTCTTCTCTTCATGCATATCCCTCTTCTGCTACTGCCCCATTTCTTTGCTCCCTTCAGAGCAAATCTTTAAAAACCTATCCAAACAGGGGCACATGGGTAGCTCAGTCAGGTAAGTGTCCAACTTCATTCAGCTCAGGTCACAATCTCATGGTTCGTGGGTTCGAGCCCTGCATCTGGCTCTGTGCTGACAGCCCAGAGCCTAGAGCCTGCTTCAGATTCTGTGTCTCTCTCTCCCTCTGCCACTCCCCTGCTCGTGATCTATCTGTGTCTCTCAAAAGTGAATAAGCATAAAAAAAAAAAAAAGCTACCCAAGCACAATGTGTCTGGGTGCTCTCTTCCCATTCTCTCTCTTTTTTTAAATTTTCTTAAATTTGTATTTATTTTTGACAAAGAAAGAGAGAGAGAGAGAGAGAGAGAGGGAGAGAGAGAGAGAAAGACAGAGCATGAGTGGGGGAGGGGCAGAGAGAGAGGCACACACAGAATCTGAAGCAGTCTTCAGGCTCTGAGCTGAGAGCACAGAGCCCGATGCGGGGCTCAAACTCACAGACTGCTAGATCATGACCCCAGCCGAGGTCAGACACTCAACCAACTGAGCCACCCAGGCGCCCCTCTTCCCATTCTCTTTTGGGGCTGTCAGATTTTTATCGCCACCACTTCCCTAATAAGAGTCCTGGTTAGTATTACATGGCTAAATCCACTGATGAATTCTCAGTTCTCATTTCACTCGACCATTTCATCAACACTTGACATAACTGATCCCCATCCTTTCTTGAAAACATTTCTTCATTTGGCTTGTAAATGCTACTTCCTCTCTCTCACTGGCTAGTCCTCACCTTTGCTCACTCCTCATCTCTCCATTGTTAGCTGTTTTTTGCTTACAAGGAAGTCTCATCCAGCCTTATAACTTTATTACCACTTTCATTATGATGACTCTTGAATGTGCATCTCCTCCAGTCAACACCCTTCCCAGAACTCCAGGCTGCTATATAAAACTGCCATTTGGGTATACATCTCTACTTGAATGTCCAGTGAGAGGCTTGAACCTAGTATTACTGAAATTGAGCCCCTGGACTAGAAGCAACAACATTCCAGTAGCAGCAAGCATGTGTCTCCTAGATGTTGGTGGTACCATTCTGCAATAAAAGGAACCAGGGCTCCTTGGAGATTAGCTGATTCTGGAACTGGGGCAGAAAATACACAAGACAAGCCTGGAGCATGCTGCAGTGCTAGGAGGTAATGAAATGCTCAAAGAAAAAACAATAATAATGATGGGGATATGTCAAAAAAACAAACAAACAAACATAGGAGCGAAATAAAAGAGTTCCCAGGGGCCAAATTTGGAACGACTTAAGCAACAAAATAAAGTAGCACTGCATTATAGCCCAAAGTGTAAAATAAAGATCCATGAGTCCATACAGATACAAATGACTGAATAAATAATAAGTAAATGGAGGAGACTAGCTAAATATAGAAGAATTTCAAATAATTTCTATAGAGACTCTGCCCTCAAGGAGGTGGATGGAGCACAACACGCCCTAAATGTAGGCTGTGCAAAATGACTTCCTTTCAAAAGAGTACAGCAGGGAAAGAGGGTAAAAGAGTAACTTCAAAGAAATTTGTAAAAACACTATCTTATCCAGACTATCAAGTTCAACATCAACATGGTAAGTCATTTAATATGATATGATGAGAAGAGTACTCTATTTCTGAGGTCTGCCTCCAAAAAAAGAAAAAGAAAAAGAAAAAAAGAAAAGCAAAAAACCATAACCCTAATTGTGAGAAGGGGAAAAAACAGACACATCCTAATGGAGAGATATTCTACAAAATATCTGACCTTCACTCTTCAACACTGTCAAGTTCATCAAAACCAAGGAAAGTCTGAAAAACTGTCACAGCCAAGAGGAGCCTGAGGAGACATGACAATTAATGTAATATGGTAACCTGGAAGGGATCCCAGAACAGAAAAAGAACATTAGGTAACAACTAAGGAAGTCTGAATAATGATGAATGGACTTTCATTAACAATAATGTATCAATATCGGTTCGTTAACTGTGACAAATGTATACTAACATATGTTAAGAATAGGGGAGGCTGGATGTGGGGTGTATGGGGACTCTGTATTATCTTCACAATTTTTCTATATATCTAAACTATTCTAGCATTAAAAGTTTATTAAAAAATTAAATCTCTCCCACAATAAAATACAGTATTTCTCATCTTAATAAATGGAAACTTCATTCTTCCAGTTGTTCAGGCCAAAACTTATGGAGTCACCATTGACTTTATTCTCTTTTCCACAGGCCACACCCAACATCAAAGCACATTCCCATCTCAGGGTCTTTCAGTTGCTAATCCCTCTGCCTACCACACACTTTCCTCTGCCCACGCAACCTCCTCCTTTAGATCCTTCCGGTTTCTGCTCAAATGTCAACTTCATCAGTGAGGCCTTCCCTGAAGAGACCTATAAAATGAAAGCACACCTTGCCACACTACACCTTATCCCCACCCCAACCCCCAAAACTGTCTTACTTTTCTTCACAGAATTCATCACCAGGAGAAAGAGAAAAGCAGCCCTAACAGCCAAGAACTTGCCATTGGGTGGGCCATGGTGTTTTCCTATTGAACACGAAAATTTTTAAGGAACAACATCAGACAAAGCCAATCTGTGTCTATGATGGATCAAGACAAAAACAAGACTACTCCCTAATCACATTCAAACAAACCAAAAAATATGAACATTGTCCAAAACGCAAAAGTGACCAAACGTCTCCATATTCCGGCTAATGTAAGTGATTACTGTGGCTTTACCAGTTACATAGCTGGCCTTGCCCCATCCCTCTTCCCTTCTAGGTGAGAATTATTAAAATACTGTGGTAGACTGAATATTGCCTCCCAAAGATGTTCACATCCTAGTCCCAAGAACTTGTGAAAATGTCACTTTATATGGCAAAAGGGAATTTGTAGATGTGATTAGGGTGAAGATTTTTAGTTGGGAAGGTGATCTTGAATTACCCAGGTGGATCCAATATAATTACAATGGTGCCAACAGGAGGGAGGCGGAGGAGACGTGGTAACGCTGCAGTGAAGCTGGAGGAGTGCAGGCAGCCTCTGGAAGCTGGGAAAGGCAGGAAGACAGATTCTCCCCGGAAGCCTCCACAAGGAACCATCCCTGCAGACACCTTGACTTTTAACCCAGTGTGAATGATTTCAGACCTAGAAACCTGATCTCCAAAACTATAAGAATAAATTTTTGTTGTGTTAAGCTTAGTTTATGGTGCTCCGTTACAGCAGCGACAGGAAACTAATGCAGAGTTATCCCTATTTCTTTACAGCATCCAATCCGGATCAAAGCCCCACCTCCTGGAATTCTCTTCCAAAATACCCAACACAACCCCAAGTCCTATAATCAGTCCTATCTCACATCTTCCTGAGAAACCCCATGGCCCTCTAGTATACATTCTCCCTCACTGCCAACAGCCAATAAACCAGTTTTGGTCAACTACAGGTCAACCCTCGTGGTCTTGGCTGTAGGGCATCAACACCCATCTGATGTTCCAAATGTTTAAATGTTTATTGTCTTTCTGACCCAACACTGTATCCCTGGTGCCAGGATGCTAGTAGGCATGCGATAAATATATAAACAAGCTATCCATGAATAATGTTATTTTTAAGCATCCTCAGACAAATATGATGAAAGAGAAGCATTCGAGAGCTGTACATCAGATATGGAAAGCCAGCCAAACCAATTCTCTGGTAGGCAAACATGTATTTGCTTAATTTTTTATTTTTAGACACTAAAAGGGTTAATCAACCCTTCTTTTCTTAGTGAAGTTCCCCTAGAAAACTTCTGGCCTTGGAAAAATGGAGCAGGGTAAGGTCTATACTGAAGCCAGGAGAACCTGGCTGGATTAGTGGTGAGGGTGGGCAAGAGAGTGACCCAGAGACCTACCATGGTAGTGATGTCACAGTAACCATTACTAGTTTTTTACCATCTTACTAGGTGCCAGGCACTCTTTGAGAACATTGTCTAGGGAGATCCTATAAATAGTCCAAGAGTTAGGTACAACTATTGCCCTGTTCTACTGATGAGAAGAGTGAATCTCAAAAAGATGAAGTGATTTGCCTGAGGTCATGTAACTAACAGGTGACAAACGCTGGATTTGAACCCAAATCTGTTGGATGCTGAAGTTCATGATCTTCACTATGTTATAGTCACCAGTCTAAGAAACCTGCCTGTGTTGAGGCAAGGGATCAAGTAACAGGTCACTGCTCAGTGAGGAAAGTTCCAGGCACACACTAAGATGCTGGTTTCTTGGGCTCACACTCCTCTTGAGTCCTGTACAGCTAATGACTAAACATGAGTCCTCAGCACTCCTCACAGACCTTCCACGTTCAAAAGTCATTAGTTACAGAGGCCATTTATTCCTGTATTCATCCATTCAGTGTTTATTCATTGAGTGCCTAGGATATATCAGGCGCTGAAGCAGGTTACAAGACCATCTGCTGAATTATTTCCAACTGGAAAATATTCCCAGGAGGTCTGGCTGGCCACAGTTTGGCCTGGAGATCCAGAAGTAGACAAGATAACCATAACATTCCCTTCCAGCTTTGGGTATGCTGATCCTGGCTGCTTCTGAAACTGTTCAGAGGGATTAACAGGACAAAGCAGCGGCCCATGCATCCCAAATGCCTGGCTGGCCACAGTGTTCAGCCCTTGAACAAGCTGGGAAGTCTTGAAATAGCCCCAAGGTGCTCCCTGTGGGATCTCCAGGAAGCTTTGCTAGGGTCTATTGGCATTTTCTATAAAGATCTCTTAAATTCAGGCCTTCGTCCTACAGCTAAGACTCTGGGACAATGTCTGCCACATGGTGGGGAAGAGATGTGGAAGTCACAGCACAGGTTGGCAGAAGGATAGCGCCATCTGATGCCTGCTTTTCCACAGAGGCAGCAGCAGGGGCCATCCTGAGGGAATCGCAGTGCTGGAGGACTGGAAACCACAGCAAGTTCAAGAACTACCTCATGCAGGGCATGGCAGGGAAAGGCTTTGGTGGATCTAACCAATTTACTCCTATTGATTTTTAGATCAAAGAGGTTCAGCTCACAATTCAAAAGATCTTTATCGCTCCCTCCTGCTGTGTCTGCTGCCTCTCCCAGACACCTCACAAATCCCCCTTTGGCCTTGATTTGCCTCTGTTGGAAGCGAGGGGGAGGGGCAGGGATCCTAGGTGTAATTCTGGGCCACATCAGTCCATTTGACCCGGGCAGTGCTCAGAGGTCCTGGGCAATGGGACCATGTAGCTCAATGATGAGAGGGCTGGGAGCTTGGGTCCTGATGTTGGCATCACCACCCACTTGGTTTATAACCTTTCACAAGCCACTTTAACCCTCTCTGGGTTTCTTTTGCTCAACTCTCAAACAAGAATAAGAGCTACCCTAGCCTTATAGTTAAGGAGCAGGGCCTTCAGAATTAGATACAACCAGATTCAAACTCCAACTATATCCTCTGTGGTCTCAGACAAGTCAGTTCACCTCTCAGAGCCTCCATTTCTTCATGTGAAAAATGGGCTTCCAGCAGTTCTGGCCCCTTGGGTCATTGTGAGAATAAAGCGTATAAAAGTGCTCAGCATTTCCTTGACATATGGCAAGACCCATAAACACCCCCTATTACTAGCAAACCAGGCTTTGGTGAAAATAAAGCAGAGTTGTGTGTATAAAAGACTTTGAAGCGTATAGGGTACTAAAACACAAACAACGAGCAAACTCTAAATGTTTCTGGGAATCACGCCAGTGCACCTCAGAGTTGGGGTTCAGGAGGATGTCCTTCAAGAAGGGGTCAAAAGAAGGACACACGAGACAAAGAAGATGTAGGAGGCCCGAGGGAACCACTGCTGTGCAGGACAGGCGACTTTCTAGGACCCCAGGGCATTTCTATGTGATTGTGACATTAATGCGCTCCACCTCAGCCCACTGTTACCCCCAGAAATACCTGTTCTGCGCCAGCTCTCCTTACAGGTAAGAGCCATTCAGGTAACACTGCCTGTTGGCAGAGTCTTCTGGCAGAGGCTGCTTGGTGCTTCTCCCAACAAACCATTCTCTCCTTCCTTCTTTATAACAGGATGCCAGTTATATTTAGGCAGCAATATTTCCCAGACTCCCTTGAGTTTAGGTATGGCCAGGTGACCAAGTTCTAACCAATGAGATGTAAATGGAAGTGTCGTATGGGACTCATGGAAAAACTCTTTTAAAAGGAAGACATGACCCCCTTTTATTTCCCTTTATAACCTGGCCCTATAGCCTGGCCTGGATATCTAATGGCTAGTGCACTGGTAGTCATTTTAGACCTTGTGGTGACTTATGGATGGCTGTGCCCTGGAGGTGAAAAGCAGAGACATGAGAGCTGGCCTCATAAAACTGTGGAGCCTCCATGACGAGGCACAGGCCACCGACCTCTGGATTTTTTCTACATGATGGCACAAAATCAGACACTCAGATCAATGGAACAGAATAGAGAACCCAGAAATGGACCCACAAACATATGACCAACTAATCTTTGACAAAGCAGGAAAGAATATCCAATAGAAAAAGGACAGTCTCTTCAGCAAGTGGTGCTGGGAAAACTGAACAGCGACATGCAGAAGAATGAACCTGGACCACTTTCTTACACCATACACAAAAATAAACTCAAAATGGATGAAAGACCTCAATGTAAGACAGGAAGCCATCAAAATCCTAGAGGAGAAAGCAGGCTAAAACCTCTTTGATCTTGGCCGCAGCAACTTCTTACTCAACACGTCTCCAGAGGCAAGGGAAACAAAAGCAAAAATGAACTATTGGGACTTCATCAAAATAAAAATCTTCTGCACAGAGAAGGAAACAATCAGCAAAACTAAAAGGCAACCAACAGAATGGGAGGAGATATTTGCAAATGCCATATCAGATAAAGGGTTAGTACCCCAAATCTATAAAGAACTTATCAAACTCAACACCCAAAAAACAAATAATCCAGTGAAGAAACGGGCAAAAGACATGAATGGATTTTTCTACATGAGAAAAACTCTCTTCTATGTTTGAGTCTGCAATCTTTTTCAGCTTTTCGATGATGAGGACTCATTCTAGCTTGTACTGTTTAAGATTCTGTTCAAGGCCCTAGCATCTGGGTAGATTGTCCCCACCCTGAGGTCTAACATGAGATTTATTTCCAGTGGCTTTCAAATCAGCAGAAGGCAATTTGGGGACCTGTTCATCGCCCTTATAGGTAAACGCTGACTAAGGTTCCACTAAGGAGATGGTGTGGGCTTCCATAGCACAGGATACCCCCAGGTAGAGGACTACTCTCTTCTGCCCCACCTGGTAGAACCAAGGAGGGTTTCATGGGGCAACACTTGTGCTAGGTTCCAAAGAAGGAATCAAATTTCAACCAGCAAAAAAGGAGAAGGGATGCCAGACAAAAGGAATGGTGTAAGCAAAGGCACAGGCAGACAATCAATCTTTGGAGAATGATGGCATAGTGTAGGTTACTGACAGCTTTGAATATTATATCAGATTATTCAGGTTTTATTGTATAGAATTGTCCCTCTAAGGACTTCCACAAGGGATCAGTGCCTTTGTTGTGTGTGTATGTGTAATCAAGTCAGAACTATTAAGAACAGTGATCATAGTTTCAAAAAACATATACACCATATATATATATATATGTATATATATATATATACATATATATATATATAATATATAAACTAGATATACGTATACATATGCTTTTAAAAAAATTGGAATGAACTAAAATAACTAACACTGAAAGTTCTGGGTTTCTTCATGAATTATTTAATTCAATCCCCGTGACAACCCTCCTGGGCAGGTACTGTTATGATCCCTTACTCTGCAGTTGAGAACTTCTGTCACTTGTCCAAGTTCTCACATCTAGCATGTGGCAAGGCCAACATCTAAACCTTGCCGGGTCAGTTTAATTTCAAAGCATACTTCTTAACTATCAACCTCCCATTCCTTCTAAAGTGATTCACACCACAACGTCAATTTCTAGGTAGAGTGATCATCGGTGACTTTTTCTATTTTGTACTTTTTCCCTACAGGCAAAGCGTACTGTTTCTATATTTACATTGTGAAACATAACAGGTTTAGAGGGACATGCATAAAACATAAATTTGCAGCTTCGTAAACTGGAAGACAAACACCCACATAACCACCACCCATATCAGACCCCAGAAGCACCACCTGTGTCTCTTCTGATCCTAGCTCCTTCCATCCCCCTAAAGATAACCATTCTCCCCACTGTCTTGTTCACATCCTTCTGTTTCCTTAAAATCACCACCTAATCATTAATTCTGCTCTTTGAGTTTTATATAAAAGAAATAATATAGTCTGTATTCTTTTATATCTGACTCCTTTTACACATTATGGTTTCTTGTAATACTTTACTTAATAGCATATCTTATCAAGACCACGTTATTTTCGTAATCTGAAAAAAAAAGCATTAGCATTATTAAAATACTTTGTGGTATCATACAAGTGCCTCCAGAGCCTGACTCAGTTGATACCTTCCCAGTATCCCCTTGTCAGGAATCACTTCTGGGTTAAGCTTCTGGGTGGCTCAGACCGTTAAGCTTCTGACTTTGGGTCAGGTCATGATCTCCTGGTCTGTGAGTTCAAGCCCTGCATCAGGGCCTAGTGCCTGCTTTGTATTATGTGTCTCCCTCTCTCTCTGCCCCCTCCTGCTCGCTCTCTCTCTCTCTCAAAAATAAACATCTAAAATTTTTTTAAAAATAAGAAGAAGAAGAAGTAGGATTTGTTCCCTTTACAAGCCTAGGGCGCCATAGCTCCTGGTTCCCCAGTTCTCTCTACCTGTGCCAGGCTCCCGGCTGCTCTTCCACCAGGCCAGCTCAGCCAGCTGCCTCTAAATGGATTATCCAATTCACTGCTGTGATTTCCAAATCACTGTCTAGGTCACCGATCATGTGTCTCTCTGCCCAGTAGGCACTGGGACCTTTAGGGCAGAGAGAAGTGGCCATGCTCCCTGGAGACCTAGGCTTCTTTCTCTCTTTGAGGACAACCTAAGATTCCTTTAACTTGGGACATCTGTGGGATGCCCCCTACTCTTCCTTCTCCTCCTCCTGTGCTTTCTTTTCCTCTTACTTAAAAAAAATTTTTTTTTAATTTTTTTTAACGTTTATTTATTATTGAGAGACAGAGAGAGACAGAGCATGAGCAGGGGAGGGGCAGAGAGGAGGAGACACAGAATCGGAAGCAGGCTCCAGGCTCCGAGCTGTCAGCACAGAGCCCGACACGGGGTTCGAACTCACAAACTGCAAGATCATGACCTGAGCCAAAGTCGGACGCTTAACCAACTGAGCCACCCAGGCACCCCCCCCAAAAAAAAATTTTAATGGAGATTTTTCAAACATATACAAAAGTACAGAGAAAAGAACAAACCCCCATGTCACCAATAACCAATACATGCCCCATCTTTTTTCTTCTAACCTCCACCTGCTTTCTCCCCCATTCCTACTGGATCATTTTGAAGCAAAACCAAGAGCTGTCATCTGTGAAAACTTCAGTACATATCTTAAAAAGGTAAGACCTCTTCTTAAAAACAGAGCCAAAATACAATTATCATAATTCCTTAGTTCCATCAGGTATTTCCTAACCGTCTTCTTGATCATTTTATAAATGTTTCTTTACAGTTATTCTGTTCAAATCAGGATCTAAACAGGTTCTATACAGTGCCTTTTTAAAAAAAAATTTAAGATATTTATTTATTTTTGAGAGACAGAGACAGAGTACAAGTGAGGGAGGGGCAGAGAGAGAGAGAGAGAGGGACACACAGAATCTGAAGCAAGTTCCAGGCTCTGAGCTGTCTGCACAGAGCCCAACCCGGGGCTCGAACTCACAAGCCATGAGATCATCACCTGAGTCAAAGTTGGACGCTTAACCAACTGAGCCACCCAAGTGCCCCTATTCACTGCCTTTTGATGAACTATCCCCCCTTCTAGTGGGGAATGGTTTGGAGACCTTGAACTGGGCCCTGAGCTTTTCACTGCTATTGAGTGGGTGGTCACTGGTCAAAGCTTTCAGGGTACACAGATATAAGAAATACAAATGTGTGTGTGTGTGTTTCCAAAAAGAAAGTGTATCATACATTCAAAATGATATTTAGAATTCAAAGTTTAAATTACAGAAGTTTTCCTGAAGCCCTTAATTTTATGTTTGCCTCTCTTCCTTTCATGTTGAAAATCCTAGTTTCTAGTAACATCATTACTTATATGGTTTATTTTACTATGTGTGTGTGAAATAGTTTTGAATAATGATATCAATATTATTTCTAATTATAATTTTGCTGAAAACACTTTAAGATCTATTTTTCAGTTCTTTTGCCCTTAGGATATATTCTACTAAGTGTGTACAGTTAAAATAATGTTATATGAAATAAAGTTGTATGAAATAATTTTTCTTTGTGTACCTCCAACCAAAAACACAATTAGGTTCACATGTTTTGTGTTTCTTTCCTTGTTCAAAGACTGTTATTTCCATTTTCGAGTTAACTTTGTTTTGTAATCACAGAAAACATTTACACTGTTCCAATGTGAAATCTACAGCCTATGTACATCCTGCCAAGTTCAATTTTGGTCCTTGTCCCCTCCACCTGTTCCCTCTCTTCCTTCAGCTACCTAATTTTATGATTATTATTTTATCTGCTAATATTAAAGAATGAATTTATAAGTGACAAAGCCTCCCTTTTTAAACAATAATCATGGATTGTTTTTTACTAACACTGCTATTCTTTTAAGATCTGTTTGAAAAATTTCTGGGGCGCCTGGGTGGCGCAGTCGGTTAAGCATCTGACTTCAGCCAGGTCACGATCTCGCGGTCCGTGAGTTCGAGCCCCGCGTCAGGCTCTGGGCTGATGGCTTGGAGCCTGGAGCCTGTTTCCGATTCTGTGTCTCCCTCTCTCTCTGCCCCTCCCCTGTTCATGCTCTGTCTCTCTCTGTCCCAAAAATAAATAAAAAACGTTGAAAAAGAAAATTAAAAAAAAAAAAAAAAAAGAAAAATTTCTAAGTGTTTGGAATCACAGAGAGGGAAATTGCTCATTTTTATAAATAACCAAGAAAAAAAGGAAGAAGCTTCTCCCAAGCACCCAGAAAATCCAGCTAAGAAAGGGTCTCACTGGCTACTTTTTAGGCACTGATCTAGCCAATGGAGTACACAGGCCAGCCCCACCTGAGATATTCTGATTCTCTAAGTCTAAGGGCACATCCGTGTGTTTTCACAAGCTCCCCAGGTGAGGCTAAGAAGCAGGCCTGGTGATAACCACTATGTAAACCATGATGGAGAGTCAGGCTCCTTTCTGAGAATCTCAGAGCAATGTGTTGTGGGAATAAATCTTGCATCCAAGACTCAGAACTGACTGCAAGAAACGTTACCTTATCTGTCTTTAGTGCCACTTAATCTCTATTCTCACCTCTCATCCCACCAGAAAACAGACACTAACTCTGGGCCAAACTGAGGACCCCCTAATCCCATTACACCTAGGTTCCCAGGACCATTGAGGAGTGGGGGAAGAGGGGGATGTGATCCTTGCAATCCCTGTCCATCGGGGCCTCCTGATTCAGCCACCACCCGTCCACCCTGACCGTTGATCAACACAGGAGGCTGCTCGGTCATGGCCCATCCTGGCCATGGGATCACTCATGTTCAGCAGCTCTCTGGCTGGATCTGATGCTGTGCCCTAGACACTGAAATCATCCCACCGCTCTTCACCCTTGGAGGCCCTGCCTGCCCAGATCTACCTACCATGCAGCCCTTTCTTTTCTGGAGCCCCACCTGGGAAATGGGGCACAAGTCTCTGTGAGTCTTGGATTCGGCAAACTGACAAGGTTTTTTGCCACACCCGCTGCCCTGACCTGGACTTGGCTCAGGGTACAGAGTTCAGGGTCTTCTTCTCAACGAGCCAGGACGTCTCTTCTCCCCTGATACTTGAAGGAATCTTTCTTTATTTAGACTGGGGCTGAAGAAAACCTTGTTCTTGGTTATGCAACATTCTCTCATCCTTTTATCTATACTTAGAGTTCATTTCATTCCCCCAAGGCTAAGGCTTTTGAATGCAAAATCCCTGAAGCATCTCCCTTTTCTTTTGTTAGCTCCCTTCTCAGGGCTACCACATTGCACAATTCAGGGAGCATCATGCACACAGTCTGGATGGATTTACACAGTGCACAACCTGAACAGCTGTATGCATATGTACAGCTGTATGTGTTGCAAAAACACTGACCACAGTACAGTCTGAACGGGAAGAAAAAAAGCTATGGGGGAAAAATATTAGCTAATGTTTCAAAAACATTGTCCTACCACTTGAGAAAGTTCCAGGAGGAGGAGGAGGTGCCCATGAGCCTGGATTGTTACTTGCAAGTCTGACTGGAACAGAATAGCAAAGGTGAGAGTGACCTTCCTCTCCCTGCTTTACTATGTCCTTCCCCAGTCTTATCACCTCAGTGTACCAAGAAAAATCTCAGTCTTCCTCCTCTGAGCTCCAACAACCTAGGATCCAAGAGGATAAGCTGAAGATACTACAAATATGGCCACTGAAGCCCCTGAAGATCCTTTCCCAGACAGAAGGAAGCACTGAGTGTCGGCATTGAGGGGCACCTGGGCAGAGTCAGTTCTCATTGGTGAGCTTCCACACACCAGCACAAAAAAAGAGCCTTCTGAAAGCTACCTGGTCTCTGGTCTGTTCCCAGTCCCCAAGTTCTAAGATTCAGCCAGTTACCATGGCAGCTGCTGCCCAATTGAAATGTTCACATTTATAGAAACTGGCTGAAGCATTTGAATCTGACAGGACTGGGACACCAAGCAGAGAATGTCACTTCCCCAGACACATAAGGATGCTTTCTCCAAAAAAACCGTGGAAGTGCCTGGCCCGAGACAGACCCCGGGACTCCAGGCCCCTGGCATAATTCACCACATGACTGTGAGCAGGTGTCCCACACGGAAGACATCCCCCCGACCCCGACACCTACCGTGTGCCTATTTCATCATTATTAATTCATTCACTCAACAATACCGAGCGCCTTCTCTGTGTCAGGCAAGGCACTGAGGATAAACGGTGAGTGTTGTGGAGTCCCTGTGTTCACCTGGGCCATTTAGTCGGGAGGCCAGTGAGAAAACAGGGAATTACAACACAGTGTGAGAAAAACAACGTGGGGGCTGTGAAGGCACCAGACTGGGGTGAGGGGTCATGGGCACTTCTCAGGTGAAAGCCGAGCTGAGCCTTTGAAGGATGGGCAAGAGTTAGTGGGATGCAGTAGGGGAGTGGATGGAAAGGCACTCCCTGCAGAGAGAACAGCATATGAAAAGGCCTGTGGGGCAGAGCATTCCAAGCAATTCCAGGCTGTTGCAGCAGAAAATGAGAGTAAATGAGAGAGGAAATGCAACCTAAGAAGACAGTGAGCTCAGGACAAGGAAGGGTTTCCAGTGCCTGGCTCTCCTTCAAAATCTAACAGCCCAGGGCTTCTGGGTGGCTCAGCTGGTTAAGCATCCAACTCTTGGGTCTCCACTCAGATCATGATCTCATGGGTTTGCAAGTTCGAGCTGACAGCACAGAGCCTGCTTGCGATTCTCTCTCTCTCTCTGCCCCTCCCCCACCCCGCTCGCTCTCTATCTCTCTCTCTCAAAATAGGTAAATAAACTTTAAAAAAATCAAACATCCCCAGGAAAGATGGAGAGATTCATTGAGATGAGGCCCTGTGTTTGGGGCAGGAAGGGCAATGTCCCTGAGAAGGGAGCTTAGAGGTGTGGCCACACCTCCCCAGTGCCCATCAGCCTCAACCCCCATTCAACAGAGATCTAGAGGAGCTGTCAAATAGGACATCCCTCCCACCTCCCACCTCTTGTCCCCTCAGTGCCATGGCTGCTGGCAGAAAACACCATTTCAACCTCCCAGCCATTCCATTCAGCTCTTCTAGTAGGTGAATAACAATTTATTGTGCACCAGCCTGGGCTTGGCCCCATGCTCAGTGCTTCACGTGAAAAATCCATCCAAGCCAAAAATTATGTTCAAGCACCTTCTATGTGATAGGCAATATAATTTAGAACTTGGGGGCATAGCCATGAACAAAAACAACAAACTCTCTGCCCTCAAGGAACCTCTATTCTCGGGGAAGGGGGAAATAGACATGTTATACATCAGGAGGTCATGGTGGTTTAAGAAGAATAGAACCCAGGGAAGTGACAGAGAATGATGGTCAGAAAGGGGGTCATCTGAGTTAAGATCAGAGGGAAGTGAGGAAGTGAACCATGCGGCAATCCGGAGAAAGAATGTATCTTACTGAAAGGACAGTAAGTGCAGGGTGCAAATGTTCCCTCTGTGGGGTTGCGGGGCAGGACCAAGGGCAAAAGCAGGAGGGAACCCTGCCAGAGCAGTGGCAGGAACTCAGATCATTTTCCCAATAGCACGACAGAGTTGAATATTATTGTTGTTCCAACATTACAGATAAACTGAGGTTAAGCGATACACCCCAGGGTCTCAAAACCTTTTTTAGACAGAGCTGGAATTCAAACCCAGCTGCTCAAGCTGTAGAATACGTGCCCTTAACTGCTCCCCTAGAATGTCTTGGCAATGGGGCCCCTCAGTGGCTCAGTCTGTTAAGTGCTGGACTCTCAATTTCAGCTCAGGTCATGACCTCACAGTGTAAATTCGAGCCTTACATTGGGCTCTGTCCGTGCTGACAGGGCAGAGCCTGCTTGGGATTCTGTCTTCCTCTCTCTGCCCCTCCCCCACTCGCATGCTCTCTCTCAAAAATAAATAAACTTTGAAAAAAAAAAAGAGTGTCTTGTCAAGAAACTGCGGATAACTTATAACAGATCAATAAGATTCCAACCTCCCCAAAGGTTACCCCAAGCTTCAGTGATTCCACACCTAAAAATGTAAGGGGATTATCAAGGACTCAAACAAAGACTTAGCTACTTTGTTTATAACAGTACAATGACTGGCAATGATGCCTTTTCCCTGATAATAGGGAATTGGTAAGTATATATGTTTCATGCACACGAAGAGTATATTAAGTATATTACACGTAGCCATTTCAAAAGACACCATAGGAAAGGAGGGGTTGTGGGTGGAGGGGTGGGGGCATTAAGGAATCTACTCCTGAAATCATTGTTGCACTAAATGCTAACTAATTTGAATGTAAATGAAAAAAAAAACTAAAAAATAATTTTAAAAAAGGAAAAGTATACAACAGCATGGAAAGACGGTCAAAATATGTCACTGACACTAAGCCATACACACAGTAGGATCCCATTTTTGTAATAAATAAATAATATATAAATATAGGCACAGGCAAAAGACTGGAAGGAATTAAACCAAACTGTTGATAAATCGCTCACCCAGGATGTGGGATTGTTGGGTGGGTTTCCTGCTTTTTGTTTAGCAGCATTTACTACAATGAATATAAATGATTTTTGTGCTTCCTGGGTTGGCCAGTCCCTGGGTGGGGTGGACCTGGGCTCCTCTCACCCCACCCCACTCCCTGACAGGGGCGGAAAGCAGGTTCTGCCGCCTTCCTGCTAGAATCCCATTCAGGTTGGCGATCCTTATAATGAAGCAGCTCCCTGGCCTGAGACAGAAAATTCAGCCTCACCTCACTTCTCTACAAAGACTTCACAATTCGGGGCTGCCGGGAGGGCTTCAAGTCTACACTGTGGCAGCACATCAGCTGGGGTGCCAGAGCATCAGGGTAATTAGCCCTCTCTTGTCAAAGGGCTTGGTGCTATTTTTAAAATCTTTCCAACACGTCGATTTCACTAAGGATTCCAGGAGTCCCGCTCAGTCCACTCAGTGCTTTAGGAAGGCAAATGAACTGGTTGAAAATTTAGTGGAGATCACCTAGAACTTTTAGGGAGATGCATCCCTGCAGCCCCACCCCAGGCACACATTTGCCAGTCTTCCTACTGGAGGTGGAAGGGAGTTAAGCCAACTGGAACTTTGTCCCCTGCCGCCCCTTTTTCTCACCTGCCTGAAAGACACCTGGAGCCATTCACTTGCTAGACCTCTGTTGCAAGACCACTTTAGCATAGAGGCTTCAGAACCAGTCTACAGGCCCTGCTACACACCTGCATGTGACCTTGGGCAGGCTACTTAACTTCTCTGTACCTCAGTTTCCTCATCTATAGGAACAATGAGGGGACAAAGCACCAAACTTCTAGGGCTGTTGTCGTGACCAAAGGTCAGCAAGCCATGGTCCCCCAGACTAAATCCGGCCCACCTCCTCTTTCTGTAAATACAGTTTTATTGGAACACAGCCATGCATATTCATTGATGTATTGTCCAGCGCTGCTTTCCTGCTACAATGGCAGAACTGGGTAGTTATGACAGAGCCTGTACGGGTCACAAAGCCTAAACTATTTATTAAATGTTTATTATCTGGCCCTTTGCAGGACAAGTTTGCCAACTCTGTCTTACATCAGACTCTCCCAGAAGCAGAACGTGAGACAAAGATCTGGGGGCAAGTGATTTATCAAGGAAATGCTGCCAGGAGGAACCAGTAAGGGGGTGGAGGTGACATCAGGTAAAGTCTCAGCCTCTGCCTGACCCGCTATGAGCACTTCCGGTCCCCCTGCAGGTGAAGTGGTTCAGGTGGTCCCTGAAGAAGGGAGCAGGTGACAGAAGCTGCCACATGCCCATGCCATCGTGCCGAGCACTTGAGGTACATTATAATACCGCTTGCGGCAGAATTAGGAGGTGGAAAATGTATGATGCCCACTTTACAGCTGGGAGGTAAATGAGATGATACAGATGAAGTCTCAGCCCAGCACTGGCCTCACACAAGGCACCCGCCAAGAGGAACCACACATACCACGCTTCTGGCTGTGTGCTGAGTGCTGGGGCCACACAGATCCGTGAGGCGCAGTCTTTGTCCTCCAGGAGCAACTGGACTGGTTGTTGGGGGATCCAGTGTGTAACATCCACCAGAGCCCTCCTTGGCATTCCCATTAGGGAAGTCAGAAGAGGAGGACGTGCACTGGGAAGGAATCTCGAGGGAGGGAGGGAATTGCCAGGTTGGGGAAAGAGCTTTCCAACACAGGACACAGCATGTGCAAAAGCTTGGTGCTGGGGAACGAGTCACACGCCGGAGACTGCAAGGAGTTTGGGGTGGGTGGATGAAGGCGCAGAGCGAGGGGTGGTGGGAAATGAGGCCACGGGCATAGAGGAGTCACATTGAGCGCAGACCTAAGGTGATGGAGTCAAGGATTTCAGATAGGGAGTTTAGCTGGTGTATGTTTTCCAGGGCTGGACCAAGCCGCATGGCTTCAACAACAGGGATTTATTTCCACCGGATCCAGAGGCTGGAAGTCCAAGATCAAGGTGTCAGCAGGCTTGGCTTCACCCTGACACCTCTCTTCGGGTTGCAGGTGGTCACCCTCTCATTCTGTGTGTGCACCACCAGCGTCTCTCCATGTGCCCATATTTCCTTTTCTCGGGACACCAGACTGGACTAGGGCTCACTCTAACAGCCTCATTTTAACTTAATGACCTCTTTAAAGGGCCTATCCCCAAACACAGTCCTGCTTAAGGCACTGGCAGGTTACGGCTTCAACATATGAATTTGGTGGGGGGCACAATCCAGCCCATAACAGCTGGCATTTCAGAAAGCTCACCCTGGTTCCAGTAGGGAGGGCAACTTGGAGAACAGACGCCAGGGGAGGCAGGCTGTGCAGAGCCCCACTGCAGCTGGCCAGCCAATGAGAGCCTGCAGTCGGGGGGCTGAGGCTGCAGTCTATGGGATGGCCGAGGAGCAGTGGCCACGCAGAACAGGGCCCACTCCCCGGCTGTAACTGACCTTCAGATCCAGGCAGCAAGGAGAAAAGAAGGACAAAGGCACACCAAAGGCCCACAGAGCAAGTGTCAAGGCCAACAAGGGCAGAGAGCCAGCTATCACCTGTCCTCTGGCCAAGCCATGGAGGGTTGAATTGCTGGGCAGAGCCTTGGGGGTGACAGGTGATACCCTCAGTGTCCTGACTTGGTCACAGGTTCCATGTCCTCCTGGCTCCTCTAGCCATCAAAGGAGCCAGGTTTAGAGCTCACATCAGAAGAGGCAGCACCTTCTCTCAGCTGTCCTCTGAGGTTCCAGGAGCCACTAAGGTGAGCTCATTCTGCTCATTCCCAGGTAGTTCGTTCCCAAAGAATCTATTTGTTCATTTCCTTTGGGCCAGGACTCTGCAGTTTCCACCCTTGGTGATTACAAGTCTCTCTCTCTCTCCCTCTCTGTCTCTCTCATGAACTTTCGCACACACATACACACATACACGGTCCACGGTTCCTAAAATTCCACCACTCAAGATTCATTCCTTTAATCCAATCTCCTGGGAGAAAGAAGGTGCAATACATTAAGTCACCAACACCTTAGTGTGAGTTATTAATCAGATTCTTTCCTCTGCATTAGCCAGGCGTTAAGAAAGTACCAAGCACAGGAAGGGAAACGTTACTGAAGGAAGATGAAATAGCAAAGGAAAAACAAATGTCAGCAGGGAGAATCAACTTGCTTTCTGCTTTTCTTACTTTTGGACCTTTCCTGGTCAGCCTGATGCTCTAAGTCAGGGGGTGGCAAACTTTTTCTGGAAAGGGCCAGAGAGCAAACATTTTCAGCTTTGCAGGCCATAGAGTCTCTGTTGGAATCACTCGATTCTGCCGTTGTAGCATGAAAACAGCCATAGACAGCGAGGCTGTGTCTCTGTAAAACTACTGTGGACAATGAAATGTGCATTTCATTTAATTGTCATTAAAATATTATTTTTCTCCTCACTGTTCCCAACCATTTACAAATGGAGAGGCCATCCTTAGTTTGCAGGCCATGCAGACACAGGAGGTGGCTGGATGCGCCCGAGAGCCACACTTCACTGACCCCTGCCCCTCATGAAGGGCGGAACTTGCACCTTTCGCATCAAACCAAGGACAAGCCCTTGGTCACTCTCTGCTGTTCACCATCCTTACTTCCCCTCTAGCCCTAGAGAAAAAAAGCAGCTCTTTGTTTTGCGTGCTTTGCTCATGATCCCTGGGGATTTGCTCTCAAGTGTGGAGGAGATGACAGGGTGACAAATGGGCTGGCACGCAGGCAAGCCACTGGCAGCAGGCTGCTGTAGAACAGTGGCCTCGGGGTTCATGCTGGTTGACTGAGAAGTGAGCCAGGATGGGTTCCATCTGCCTACCCCTCCTCGGCCCACACCCCATGCATCGGGTCCCAAGGGTCCCATCTGCCACACTTCTGGGCCACCTTTTAAGCACTTCTCCCAAATTACCAAAGCTATTTATTATTATTATTACCAACTAATTTAGACATATACTCATTAACGAAAACAACACTCACTTCCTATTGAGTACTTAGTCTATGCAGGTACCATATAAACTTTCTACAGCTAGGTTTACTCAGGGGCCAGGCTTTGTACTAACTGCTCTACATGTATGTAATAGTGCCCTCAGGAACCCATGCCTTCAGTACTAGTATTATCCTAATCTGATGGATGAGAAAACAGGCTAGAAAAGTTAACAACACATCCAAGGTCACACAGCTGGGCAGGTCTGTGTGACTCCAAGCCAGGTTCATTGTCACTGGCTCCCCTGGCTCTCCCTATCTTGCAGCCCCCCTGCAAGACTGCATTATGATCCCAATTCCTCAGGTGCAGAAATGGAAACTCTAAGAAGCCACAGTCTAGGTCCAAGTTCAAACAGCTGATTAAGTGGTGGTGCTTACAGCGCTGTGTTAGACATACCGGAAGCCACCCTGTCCTCATGTGAAAGCACACATGTTTCTAGATAACATCAGAACCTGGGGTCCTAGACTGCAGGGCTGTCTTCCCGGCAAGTAGCAAGAGAGATTTTAGTCTGACACTATGTCTTATGACTGATCTGAAAGCAGAGCCTGAGACAAGGATTCTTGTGCAAGTGAGTTATTGAGGGAGCGGGCCAAGGAGAAATCTGGAAGGATCAGGGGAGATGAATGGGGCAGAGGAAGAAGGTGCCGGTTCAGCTGAAGTCTGGCCTCAGCCTCATCCCACAGGGAGTTCTGGAGCATGAATGGTACCACAGGGCTTCTCACATCTTGAAGCAAGGGGCCAGGCCATGATGCCCTGTATCTGTCAGTCATTGGCTATGGGTTGTCCTACGTGGGGCTGTGGGGAACATCTCTGGACCAAGTAGCAATTTTCCAGAGAATGGTGCAACTTGGAGCTCTAGCGGTCAACACTCAAAGCAGCTGGGGGCTGTTGTCCCATTGTTAGAAGGACCTTGGCAGGGCACCACTGGCATCTACTATAAGTGGGTGACCGTGGAGGCCCAGGCTTTACTAACTGGCTCTGCAACTCCTGGAAAACCGCATCCCCTTCCCTTTTCTACCCTTCTCCCTGTCTTCCTCTCTTCCTTCTGGACCTCCTCCTTTGTCACCCTCCAGCACTGGCTGGGCTGGGCTTGGCCTGAGCTTCTGGCTCCTGTATCAGACCATCAGCAATAACAGCCAGAGTTGAAGACTCTAGGAAGTGCCCCACTGTGGCCTCTTCCAGCTTAGACCTGTTCCCCCTCAAGCCCCATCCTGTGGCCTGCCTCTGAGGGGATTCCCAGTGATGTGATCAGGAAGGCAGGGCAGGGAAAGAGCCAAGAGCCAGGCTTGGGGATTAGTGAATGAGGGGAGAGGCTGAGAGCCAGGCAGCTCCTCCCCACCAGCCGGTACCGCAGCCCCCAACAGGGTGAGCAGCTGCCCTCCCGAGGGCCACCCAAATGGGCCCACTGCCTGATACCTGATTGCCAGGAGATGAGCTGGCCAGGTCAGTGCCTGGAGTCATTTTTAGAGCCTCCGGAGGGTCTGATTCTATACACAGAAACATCCTCTTCCACTCTGCTGCCATTCATTCATTTATTCATTCATTCAACAATGACTGAGTCCATATGAAAGCTGGGAAAATCTGAACAAAAGAGACGGATCCCTGCTTCCATTCCAGCAGGGGTGACAAAGAAATGAGTGTATCAGGGTCACAGAGCACTCAGAGAGATGCACAAGGAATATGCAGTTTCTTTGCTTCCCATAACCAATGCAATCATCCTCCCACCCTGCTAGCAGGCAGGGACAGGAATGGGGGAACACAATTTAAAATTGCCCATTTATGGCACCACCATGCGGTTTCACTTAAGAAGGGCAGTTTGGGAAGATTTGGTTTCTTTTGTCCAGAACAGTACCTGAGTGTGAGTGTAACTACTGGTGGAAGGTGGAAGGTGGAGGTCACTTGGAGAAACACTGAGTCCTCCCCGCTGGCCACTGGTCCAGAAGGGCTGGCCTTGTCTCTGCCTGTCTGGACTGCACAGTTGCACCTGGTCATATCTGGGGTGCAGCAGCTACTCTTGGGTGCCCCCCACCCCCCTCCCTGGCCAGGGTTCCCACCTTGCAGCTGCTGCAGGTGTCGGCCACTCACTTGTCACACCTGTATCCTTCTCTAGGGGATTGCCCTTGGCGGAAGGGAGGTGCCCCTCACTTTGGAAGACGGACCCTGGCCGATGCCTACCTCTCCAGGGTCACCCCACCATACACTCCACCCATTTTATGCTCCAGTCCCGCTGACCTTCTTACAGTTTCTCCACCACAGAACCCCTCTAGCCTTTGCGTGGTGGGATTTAAGTTTCAGGCGTGCTCACTACCTCCCTTCACCTAATTCACTCTCAGGATGGATTTCCCATAAATGTCAGGTATTTACAGGACTTTTGTTACACACTCACTTTGCACTTCTGTGTTCAACTGTGTGGTTTGATCAATGTCTGCCTCCCTACCTTGACTTTAAACTCCTGAGGAAAGGAACTGTTTATGTTTTGCTAACCATTGAATCCCCAGGGCCTAGTACAGTGCCTGGCACAAAGTAGATGGTTAGTCAATCTTTTTTTTTTTTTTTTTTTTTTTGATGGCATGAACAAATTAAATTTTATTCTTCAACGTTTTTTTTTTTTTTTTTTTTTTTTATTTTTGGGACAGAGAGAGACAGAGCATGAACAGGGGAGGGGCAGAGAGAGAGGGAGACACAGAATCGGAAACAGGCTCCAGGCTCCGAGCCATCAGCCCAGAGCCTGACGCGGGGCTCGAACTCACAGACCGCGAGATCGTGACCTGGCTGAAGTCGGACGCTTAACCGACTGCGCCACCCAGGCGCCCCGAACAAATTAAATTTTAAATGAATCCATTAATAAAAGGAATGCAGCCCTTATCTTTGAGTATTTCATTCTGACATTTCTGCCGCCTCCTGGGAAATCCTGGAAGTAGGACACTCCTCCTTCAGGGACCCTTTTCCCAGCCTTGGTGAAAGGTTCCAAATTCCTGGCCACCAGGAAGTCCCATGCTGGCAGGAAACGGAGTAGGTTTGTTTGCAAATTGAGCCCAGGGCTCCCTGCCAGGTCCCTGAGCAGAGGCCAAGGCAGCCTCACACGGAGGCCACAGGGCATCCAGATTTGGATTCATCTGCAGCTATCCTTCCCTTTGCCCTCCTAGCCAGAGTATTGCCTTTCTCTAGTTCCTCCAATAGTCTCTTTAGGAATCCTGTCCCACCTTCTGAAAAGAGGGACTACCAGCTCCTAGCTCAGCTCAGAGAATATGAAGGGACGCTTCTAGATTCACAAAGCAAATTGGTGGATCCAGAATCCAGTTATTCTGAGATCCCACCCAATGATAAAGAGAAGAAAAGCAGCCAATATCTACCACTCTGTGCCAGCCACTGTACTGAGTAATTTACATACATTATTTTACCGACATGTTACAGCAGTCCTTCTACATGGGTTCTATTACAGTCTCTATTTCACAGAAAGCAAAACTGAAGCTTGGAGAGGTCAGAGAGAGCCTAGAACTCATTCTACTAGATCAGGGGTCAGTAAACTATGTCCCATAGGCCAAATCCAGCTCACCACATGTTTTTGTAAATAAAGTTTTATAGCACAAAAACAGACACATCGACCAATGGAATAGAATAGAAACCCCAGAACTAGACCCCACAAAAGTATGACCAACTAATCTTTGACAAACCAGGAAAGAATATCCAATGGAAAAAAGACAGTCTCTTTAACAAATGGTGCTGGGAGAACTGGACAGCAACATGCAGAAGGATGAAACTAGACCACTTTCTTACACCATTCACAAAAACAAACTCAAAACGGATAAAGGACCTGAATGTGAGACAGGAAACCATCAAAACCCTAGAGGAAAAAGCAGAGAAAAACCTCTCTGACCTCAGCTGCAGCAATTTCTTACTTGACACATCCCCAAAGACAAGGGAATTAAAAGCAAAAATGAACTACTGGGACCTTATGAAGATAAAAAGCTTCTGCACAGCAAAGGAAACAATCAACAAAACTAAAAGGCAACCCACGGAATGGGAAACGATATTTGCAAATGACATAGCAGACAAAGGGCTAGTATCCAAAATCCATAAAGAGCTCACCAAACTCCACACTCGAAAAACAAATAATCCAGTGAAGAAATGGGCAGAAAACATGAATAGACACTTCTCCAAAGAAGACATCCGGAGGGCCAACAGGCACATGAAAAGATGCTCAACGTCGCTCCTCATCAGGGAAATACAAATCAAAACCACACTCAGATATCACCTTACGCCAGTCAGAGTGGCCAAAATGAACAAATCAGGAGACTATAGATGCTGGAGAAGATGTGGAGAAACGGGAACCCTCTTGCACTGTTGATGGGAATGCAAACTGGTGCAGCCACTCTGGAAAACAGTGTGGAGGTTCCTCAAAAAATTAAAAATAGACCTACCCTATGATCCAGCAGTAGCACTGCTAGGAATTTACCCAAGGGATACAGGAGTACTGATGCATAGGGGCACTTGGACCCCAATGTTTATAGCAGCACTCTGAACAATAGCCAAATTATGGAAAGAGCCTAAATGTCCATCAACTGATGAATGGATAAAGAAATTGTGGTTTATATACACAATGGAATACTACGTGGCAATGAGAAAAAATGAAATGTGGCCTTTTGTAGCAACATGGATGGAACTGGACAGTGTTATGCTAAGTGAAATAAGTCATACAGAGAAGGACAGATTCGATATGTTTTCACTCCTATGTGGATCCTGAGAAACTTAACAGAAGACCATGGGGGAGGGGAAGGAAAAAAAATGGTTAGAGCGGGAGGGAGCCAAAACATAAGAGACTCCTAAAAACTGAGAACAAACTGAGGGTTTATGGGGGGTAGGAGGGAGGGGAAGGTGGGTGATGGGTATTGAGGAGGGCACCTGTTGGGATGAGCAGTGGGTGTTGTATGGAAACCAATTTGACAACAAATTTCATAATAAAAAAATAAAAATAAAAATAACATAAATAAAGTTTTATTGAAACAGAGTCATGTTCATTTGTTTGCATATTGTCTGTAGCTGCTTTTGTGCCATAGTGGCAGAGTTGAGCAGTTGAGACAGAGACCCTCTGGCCTGCAAAGCCGCCCAGAATTTACTAATGGCCTTAAAAAAAAGTTTACAAAACAAAAACAAAAACATTGTCAACCCCTGTTCTAGATGACACTCCTCACACATCCCACTCTGTGTTTTACATGTGGATTCATTGGTCAGAGTGTTTTTTACTCAGTTTTACAGCAAACATGTCCCACTGCCTGTTTGAGTTTTCCACCTTGAGCACCCAATTAATGCCACCATGCCCCCACCTCTAAGAGAAAAATCCCCCTCCCTGTCCTGTCACCACTTCCTGCCCCCAGCTGGACGATGGGACAGCAACCTATGATCTGAACAGGCCAACAGAAAAAGATGGGCTAGACCAATCACATTCTTCTCTTGGGAATTTGGTATAGGGAAACAGAGAGGCTATCAGGAGAAATGGTAGCTATGACTCTTGAGGACAAATTGACGCTTGGGTGGCTACGATAGGCGAGGAGGAGGCAAGGTTGGGAAGATGCTTGGTGTGGAAGAGAAGAAACTGTCCAAATGGAGACAAAATCTATGAAAGAGTGGCCCTGCTACCCTAAGAAAACAAGAAAGAGAGAAGCCTCTGTTCTTAAAGTTTCCCCAAGCTCAGCTTCCATTAGAACAATTGCCCTCTTCTTGGATTAGGAGTTAGAACTTTCTGGTTGCAAATGAAACAAAATTCAAAATTCAACACAAATGGGCTTAAACATTAATGGGGGTATATCGATTCATACAACTGAGGAAGTCTAACAGTACTTCAGACTCAGCCTGATCCAACAGTTCAAATGATGTCACATGGGACCCTGATGTGAAGAACAAAGGCAAAAGAAATGTTAAAAAAAAAAAAAAAATGAAATATCCTTACAACTTGCAACCCAGTGACAAACACTTGAGGCAGGCAGAGTGACCTTCCTCCAGGAACTCAACTACCTAAATGCGAATACTTTGCTGGAGGCAAAAAGCAACTGTAGCTTGACATTAGCCAGACCTCCAGGATCCTGTAAGTCTTCTTTAAAAACCCCTTTGGAAATTTCCTTTATGTCTATCACCCTCACGATGTATGTTAGCAATCATCCTTCAAACGTATGGCCCACTGGTATACATCTGAAGGGTCTCATTAACCTTATCTTAAATTTTTTTTTTTTAACGTTTATTTATTTTTGAGACAGAGAGAGACAGAGCGTGAACAGGGGAGGGGCAGAGAGAGAGGGAGACACAGAATCTGAAACAGGCTCCAGGCTCTGAGCTGTCAGCACAGAGCCCGACGCGGGGCTCGAACTCATGGACCGCAAGATCATGACCTGAGCCAAAGTCGGACGCCCAACCAACTGAGCCACCCAGGCGCCCCCCATTAACCTTATCTTAACAGCAGCTAACCCCTTAAGATCCTGGAAGCCTTGCTCCAAATTCCTTAGAGACTCATGCTACTCCTAAACCCCACTAACTAAAATATACATAATCAGTCACTCCTCACAATCCCAGTGCAACTTTCTGCACATAGGTCCTGTCGCCATGCTTTAATAAAACCACCTTTTTCGCACTGAAAAGGTCTCAAGAATTCTTCCTCGACCGTTCGCTCCCAGACCCCAACATCACATCAACCCAACTTCTAACAGTCTTTTTGCCCTGCCTTTTGCAATATGGGCTTCATCCTCGATCTCCACTCTATGCCCTTCCCCATCTTAGGCCACTCTAGATTCTTCACTCATGGTGTCAAGATGACTGCAGCAATTCCAGACCTCACTGCTTCGCACCAAAACATCTGCAAGTGGAGAGGGTATCCTTTCTGTAGCTCCTTCACATTCTGAGATACAATCTCTCGTTGCCTATCTCTGAACCAATCACTTTGGTCAGGGGGATTGCTACACTCATTGGATTAGATTTGCCAATTGCCTTCTACTTGCTCATCTATAACAACATTTGAGCGCTTATCATATCCCAGGCCTTACATCACCCTTTACATGTGTTACTATGTTTAACACTCACAAAAGCCATACAAGTAATTTACCAGAATTATCCTCATTTTACCAGTGAGAAAATGAAAGCTCAGAGAGGGTAGACACCTGGCCCAGGATCACACAGCCATCACCTGGCAAAACTGCGGATTAGCAGCAGAACCAAAAAAAAAAAAAAAAGCTGGGAGGGACCTATGGGATTCTGGAGCCGGAGGTCTCGGCCCCCATTCCCTGCCAGTTGGGGGAGGGTGTCCCTCAACAGCCTCCAGCTCTTTTTATTCCACATCCTGTTGCCATTATGGTGACCCAAACCCCCTCGTCAGAGGGAAATGTTTTATCCATAGAATCTCAGGCTTCAGACCGAATTTACTCAAAAGTCCTGCTCCCACCTCTGGGTTCCTCCGGACTCTATTCTCCTCCACCTGATCCGTTTCCATGGAAACTGCTGGGCTCCTGCATCCCTTTTATCCTCCTTTCTGGGAAGCAAGGCCAGCTTTCCAGCACCCAGGTAGCCAGGCCTAACCATTATAAAGACCAAAGAAGCAATATCTGGAAGAAATATTTCTAGGCAGAGGGAGGAACCATATCGGGCTTGTGGTTTTCTCTTTGATGCGCTCCAAACTAACACCAGGTGCTCTGAGGAGCTCAGCCAATTACCTGGGCCCAGTGGGTGCTGGCTGCGAGTCTGTCATCTGTTCCCCAGCATCTCAGCACCTCTCAGTCAGCAGGCCTCTCTCCCTTCGGAAAGTGATTCTGGGGTCTGAGCAGAGGGCAAGTCGGGCAGGTCTTCTTGCCAATCCTTGGCATTAGGTTGCAGTACTCGGGGCACAGCTGGTGGGCTGGGGCTGCAAAAAGGAGAATGTTACCAGATTTTCCCCTTCTGGAGAAGGGAGGAGCCAGCCATCACCTTGAACCCATGGGCATCCTGGAAACAGCGGACATGGCATCACTCCTTGCTGCAGGGAGGCGCCCTGTGGCCAGGGTCTAGGAAGCACATTGCACACACCAGCCAGGGGCTTGGCACCTCGTCCCCAAGGACTCCATATGCCCTGGAAACAGGAAACTGAAAAAGCCAGAGCTTTTCAGGGTCCCACCCTGGCTGGGTCTCGGTTGGGTGTTAATCTCTCCCAGCTTTGGTTTCCTTACCTTTAAAATGGGCCTAATTCTCGCACTGCACATCTGCTAGGCTAGTTGCAAGGCCCAAACCAAACAAGACATACCAAAACCCTCTATAAAAGCATCTAAAGTAGCAAAACCTCAGACATCTAAAATGAATTACAAGAGTCTCAACTCATTGAGATATAAGCATCATCACTGCTTTCAAACACGCTCCTCGAATCTCTCTTCCCCATCCCTCAGCAATTTCCTGTTCTGAGTTCATGGTTTTCTACTCAAGTTCAGTTACATAAACGTGGTCCAGTCTAGCCTAAAACTCCAGTCTTCTCCGATTCAAAGCTTCCCATCTGCCCCAATGCAGACTGGATGAGGGCTCTGGCTCCACCTGGGCTAAGCATGACGTGGTGAGGAGGGGGTGCTCTGAAACATCCCCTTGCCCGGAGAAGTTGGGGAGGAACTCTCCTCACCCATCTGGTCCCCGTGTGCTGGAACAGCTACTGCTGCTGGTGTCTGGGGAGTCAGAGGGTCTAGCACAGTAGAAAGAAGCTTTTCCTAGAGCGGCCTTCAGCTCCGCCCTGACTTCCTTCAACACCAAGGACTAACCGGCAGGTATCTGGCTTCCGCTCCTTCCTTAAACTCCATGCACCTTTCTCAGGAGGCACAGCACCCTCCAAAGGCTGCACAAAACAGGAATGGGGTGCAATCCTTCCAGGCACAGGACAGGACAGTGCGGGCCTTCAGGCAACCCTGAGTCAAAAACGGCACCGCTTCTGTCTTCACATGGGTCCCAGGCTCCAGAATTCTACTCCGGGACCAGCTGGGCATGCCAGCATCCTCTTACTGCAGATGTCCCCCCATGACCTGGAGAGGTCTTCTGAAGACCCCCCAAAACACTTGGCCCCAGAGGAGCCACAAATGCTGCACTGCCCAAAGGCTAAGGCTCCGCCCACAAGCCCCCCCCCCCCCCCCCCATCCCACAGCCTTGTCTTCGAATAGCCCATGGCCTTGGGTGGAAGTGAAGGACAGGCTTAGCGAGTCCAGCAGACAGGAGGTGCCTGGATTCTGTGGGGTAACTTTACAAGTGGGGTACTTAGCCCCTTTTCAGAACAACAAGAAAAATTCCTCCCGACACCCTATGTTAATGTAATAACTACCTTCTAATTAAGCACATACCACCACCAGGATTCTTGCTAGCTAATGCCTTGACTACATTATTTTTGGTCTTTACGCTGACTTTGTGTGGCCAGTATCACCTTTATTACCTCTATTTTTCCTAAGGTTCAAAGAGGTTAAATGGCCTGCTCAAGGCCCTCAAAGTGGGTTTGACCCCACAGCTTTCTGACCCCAGAGCAGAGCTTATAAGTCCTAAACATCACTGCTCCTGCAGTACTTGGCTGGGGACAAAGGACAAAGGGACTTGCTTGGGTTTTACAGCCCTCTCTGTCTGAGATGGCCCAGGAATGGGCCTCTCAGAAAGACTCTAACCATGCATCTAAAATGAATGATGCAGGCTGTCCCAATGCAGAGCTGGAGGTCACCGGGGCCACACTACAGTCATACCCAGGACCTCCCCCGTCAAGCCAAAGTACCCCCCTCATACCCAACCCCCATCTCAGCAGCTCTGAAAAGTACAAAGCAGGAGATCCACTCTCTCCTCCTCACCAGGAAAACCAAAGCAACAAGGAGGTACCAGGGATGAGTTCTCTGACCCCACACATCTGAGAAAGGGGAGGAGCAGGAGGTGAGACAGAGGAGCCCAAGGGACAGCATCAAAGCTGGAAGGGGCTGAGCCTGGCCCCTGTGGGGCTGTACAGCACAGTGAAGAGCTCCTGCTTAGCCTTCCCCTTGGCCTCCCTCTGGGGTTGGCCCCTTCAGGAGCCGTTCACCACTCCAGAAGATGGATGCTGGCCAAAGAATATCTTGCCAAGCTAATCACAGCTGATCTCTGGCTCCATGAAGGGCAGTGGGAACATCAAGTCATTTAAATCTCAGAGCAATTCTAAGAAGTAAATACTCACATTCCCATTTTGCAGAAGAGAAAATTTGAGACACAGATAGGTTACATAATTTGCCCAAGGTCACACAGCTTATTCTAGGATTCAAACCCTGGGCACCCAGATTCTAGAGTGTCTGCTCCTAACCAATGAACAATCCTGCCCCCCCGGGGGCAGTACAAAAGAGACCCACTGGCTTTGGTGAACTTCTCAGCTCAGGACTCTCCTCTGGCACAAAGGCGAGGGGAATGCATACAGTCCTCAAAAGCTGGCTTTTTCTGATTCCTCTCTCCCAGTCTGTTCCTGCAAGAAACTCTGAACACATTTGCTCTGAGCAAAATCAAGTGGTGTGGGGACCTTCACTCTGTATTTCTCCTTCAGTCTCGCTCTAGGCTTGTCCCTCCCTCCAAGGGACAACCTTCCCCCTCTGTCTCCTCCTGGCTCCTCTGCCCCAGCGACCTCCTTTTGATTCTCACTTACCTCCTTCTCTTTCGCTCTCCCTTCGGAAGGCAGTTCAGCTAACACTCATTAGTACGTGTTAATGAGCATCAATCCATTTCTCAGTCGCTCAGCAGGAGAGGGGAGAAAGGAGGGACTAGCAGCTGCTCCAGGGGTAATGGGTGCACAGGCCTAGGGGCTCAGGAGCTCAGGCTACTGGAGAGAGTGGGGAGAGAGCCTAGTGCCCAGCTTGGGGAGTCCTGTCTGCTGTTCTCAGGACTCTGCCCTCAGCAGCTGTTTCTGTTTTCTCTGAGACCAGCACAGAACATTCCTAGGTCAGCAATGGATATTCTCTGCCCACTGGCCTAGGCAAATTCCCATCATGTCCTTAGGTGGGTGCGGTTAAGACCCAGCACCAGGAGGTAGTTCTGCCACTCCTTGAAGAACTGTCTAAAAGCCCCCAGAGCCTGTCCAGGAGGAGGCAGGTAACCAGGGCACAGAGGGACTTGGGGAGGGCAACAACCAAGACCCCAGGGGGACAGTGGAAGCCCCTCCTCCACTCCATCTGGATCTTCCCTGGGTGTCCCTGATTCCAGCCGCTCCCCCCACCTCCAGAGCCTTGAGAATCCTTGGCTTCTCCCCAATATGCGCCCCATTTAGGGACCATGAGAGTGTGGGGAAAGAGCTGGGTTCAAATTCTAGCTCGGGCCCCTCTTTGCTGTACAAATCATGTAGTCATTTGAAGTCTCAAGTCCCCTCCTCGGAAAATTAGTCCCTGTTCTTCCTGTTGTGTAAGGGTCAGACGGGAGCAGGCATGAGAGACACCCAGTGAACCGTGAAGTGCAGATGCTATTTGTCAAGCTTACATTATTATTACTATTAGTCGTGCTGCGGCTACTACCCTTATTACTATTGCTACTGCTAGTAACAATACCTGGTAGCTGTGCTGAAGAAGGTCAGAGAGAGGCAAGAGCAGCCTCTCCCCGCTCTTTGCACCGAAGGGCCCCTGCTTCCCTGGCCTGGCGGCGAGCGGTCTTAGCGCCCACGTGCGCGTCCCCGGCGCTCCCCGCGCCGCGCGCCCACTGGCCGAACCGCTGCGCGGCCGCCGCCCGCCGAGACCCGGGCTGATTCTCTGAGCGCGCGCGCCCCCTGCTGGCGGCCGGGCGCGGGCGCAGCCTCCGGACTGTATATAAAGGCAGCGTGGCGCGCAGGACCTGGCCGAGTGCGGGAGCGGAGCCGGGCGCAGGGACAGCGCTGTGCGCCTGAGGTCTCCGAGCCGCTCGCCATGGCTAGCCCGCAGCAGCAGCCCCCTTACCTGCACCTGGCCGAGCTGACGGCGTCCCAGTTCCTGGAAATCTGGAAGCACTTTGACGCAGACGGTCAGTAGATCTCTCAACTTCTGTGCCCATTGGCCCCCAGGGAGCCTGCGGTGGAGGGGAAGGGGACTTTGCTGATGCGGGCAGGTGTACGTTGGTCCCTGGGGGTGTTTGGGTAGCAAAACCTTTTGAGGTCGGGGTCTGGAGTTTGGGAAACACCTGGCTGCTCTGGTGACAACTGTCAGCAACTTTTCTTCCCTGACATAGACGGCAGAGAGCCCACCAGCTTCTGCAGCCTCATTCTGGGCAAGTTGGAGCTTTCCCAGGGAGGAGGCCTGGGCCAGCAAGGCTCCCCATGATTCCCCCTGCCATCTTACCTTCCCCGCCTTTCTCTTCAAGGTAATGGCCTGCCTTCAGCTGCTGCAGCCACAGGTCTCAAAAGCCCACTCGTTTCTTTCTTGAGGTTCCCCTTTTGTTTAATACTAGGTTACCCCCCACCTCCTCCCCGACCCCCGTCACTGTCCTGGAGGCTGAGGCGAGCTGGGGGATACCGAAGGGAAACCCCTGGCCTCCCCAGAGTGATTGGCTGGGAGCGGGAGTGGAGAGTGACATCGGGGCCCTGAACACCCCTTGGGCTTCCTTTGCCCATTTCCCATCCTCCCTGGGCAGACGAGTCCCGTACACAGCAGCAGTAGGTGTGGTGGGGGCAGGGGTGAGGTACAAACCTGACATTCCCTCATGGTGATAATCCTGGGTGCTTTGGGTGACACCATCTCTGGGTGGGGGAGGCACAATCTTAAATGCAACTGAGATATCGACTTACCCAGAAATCGAGGGCTGGACTGAATGACCTTTGGAGGTGGCTCTCAGCGCTGGCATTCTAAGAGTCTATGAATGGTCTGATTCCGGCATAAAGTGAGGCCCCCCTTCAGGAGCTTCTGATATCACTAGAAATGTTTTCTCCACCACTCCAAAAAAAATTAAGTGATCTGATTCCCTTCTCTGAATTCCCGGCTGGGGTTGGCATCCAAAATGTTCTGGCATCTCAGACCATTGGCAGGGTGGTGGCTCAGGGTGTTTATCCTGGGATTGACAGTGAGGGGGATGGGAACCAGAGAGAGGATCAGTCCCTGGTTCACTTAATTCTTCCCTCCTCCTTTCCTCACCTCCCTAGAGCATGAAAATGACAAAACAGAGGCCCTCCGCCCATAGCGCTTGGAGAGGCAAAGGTTAATGTCCAGGGATGCTCATTAGTAAAGTTTTGTTTTCTTGGAGCCAAGCAAAGGACTGGGTGAGCAATACCTGGGCTAGGACAGTGATCTGCCTGTGAATTACTGAAGGAGGTGGGTAGACTGTTACATCTGTAAAATGGGGCTAAGGAGGGGTTGTACTTCCAATCCCCAGCTTGTGCCATAAAACTCCCTTGGTGAAAAGGGCTGTAAGGTGCAGCCTCTTAATATTCCAGATGACGTGCACCTTCCCTAAGGATCCTTCTGCCAGTTTATCTGCACCAGAGACTTTCAGGATTCAAGGAAAGTTACCAAGTGGCCAAGGTTACACCACCGGCCTCCTGCCAGATGAGTCAGCTATAATAAACAGAGGACTCCATAGATCTACTTCCCCCCTGTGCTCGGGGGGACAGCCAATAGCACTCCCAATAATCAGGCGACTCCTTACATTTATCTGAGACCTCGTACTGTTCAATATACAATCACACCTTCTTGAGTCCCACACTGTGAGGCTGCTGGGCAGTCGCGGTTCTCCTTGTGCGGACAAGGAACCAGACACAAGGCGTGAATTCTCTGAGGTTGTATAGCAAGGTAGTAGTGGGGCTGGTTCCTGGCCAGTGTTTATGCCCTACTTTTTGGACATGCGTTTGGGTTGGAAGAGGGTTTTTTCCATGATGATAGGTACAAGTTGCCCTCTCATTTGCCCACAGAAGAGCCTCCACAATCCGCAGGCTTGGAGGTGATGGACGGTTCCTTTAATCTCAGAAATGGGTCCTTGTCTGGGCTGGAGCATAGCTAAGGTAGCACTGGACACAATAGTCTTGAAAGGCCCCCAAAGCCATTGTGCCTCTGGCTGTCTCCTCCGAAATGAAAGGGGAGCTAAATGCTTGCTTCTTGGTTCCTTGTCCACCAGACACCCCGTTGCCCTCTCTGGTCATGGCCTCAGGGAATTCCCAAGAAAGGGCTGCAGACCTAACAGAGAAAGAAGACAAAAGGGCTTAAAATGCCAGAGATGGCTCAGAGGTGCTTTAGAAAAATGAGGATATGGTCAAGTTAGCATTCTACTAAAGAACCCAGAATTATTAGGCTGTGGGCTGCCTTGCTCCATACCTTCCTTACCCTACCTGTCCCGCATACCGAAAGGCTACTGGGGAGGCCCCAGTAGCTCCCTGCACTATCTGCTCCCCCACCAGCACCCCGCTTGCTAAGTCTGGCTTCTATTTTCATCTGGGGGTTTCTTCCTGATACAGAGTCCCCTGCCACTCACAAACTTAAAGAGCTCTGGCAGGCCTCTCTTTTGCAGCTCACAGGTCCCTGGAGCCCAGTTAGGCACAGCCACCAGGGGCAGGGAGCCACCGCCCCACTCCTCCTGGACCCCCTAGGAAACAAAGACAAGGAGATCTAGGAGAAGCTGAATGCCAAAGAGAGTGGAGATGATGTGGGGGGCTCTGACTCTAATTCAGCCTATTCCTAACCAGGAGAAAGAGTCATCCTGGTGACTTTGCCCTAAGAGTTAGAGTCTTTTCAAAATCATCATCAGTCTCATGGTGGAGGAAGGAAGGAGTGGGTGTTTGGAGAGAGAGAGAAATTGGGACTCAGAGAGTCAAAGTTCTTTGTACAAGATCACACAGCAAAGTTGGGGGCGGGGGCCAGGAATCCTGTACCATCCCTGAACCCTTCCTCCTCAGTCACCCAAGTTCACGCATTTGGGGGAGATTCAGATGTCATCTCTCAAAGGCAGAGGTAGGAAAGACAGTAGCCAGGCACACCGTATGGCCCACGTGCCACTTCCACGCTCTGAGTGACCCTTCCATGGCCCTGTATATCTAAGTCCACTGCCCTGTTGTTACCTGCTCACTTCTTTGTCAGGAATATCCTCACTCTGCAAGATTCAAGCAGCTGAGTGGTTCTGATCAGACAGGCCACCAGCCTCCTGTTCTGCTAGTGGGAATTTCCATGGAGAACCAAGTCGTGGCCCTAAAGGGAAACACCTTAGCTTTCAGAAGCAACTGAAATCATAGGGTAAGATGGACTCTCTCCCAGAGGCCAGCAGACATCCCAGATCCAAGTAGAGAATCCCACTCACCCTAGGAATCTATCTGACATAGGTACACTTGTACCTATGCAAAAAGTGGTATGAGAAGGAGTCTCTTACTGAGTTCTTTGGAATACTGAAAATTTGAGGGGGAATGTGCTTCATTAGTGAGGAGAAAAATGAATTGCGCCAGTCTTTAGAGCAGAATATTATACAACCAAGCAGAGTGAGGTGGGTCTTTTGTACTGCTGTGGGAAAATGTCCAAGATGTACTATTAAGATTTTTTTTATGGGGCACCTGGGTGGCTCAGTTGGTAAGGCGTCCAACTTCGATTCAGATCATGATCTCATGGTGTGTGAGTTCGAGCCCCATGTCAGGCTGTGTGCTGACAACTCAAAGCCTGGAGCCTGCTTCAGATTCTGTGTCTCCCTCTCTCTCTGCTCTTCCCCCACTCTCTCTTTCTCTCTCTCTCTCTCTCTCTCTCCCTCTCTCTCTCTCTCTCTCTCTCACACACACACACACACACACACACACAAATAAACATTTTAAACATGTAAAAAGAAAGATTTTTTAAATGGTAGCTGGATGATTATAGTATGACCCCATTTTCATTATTTATGAGGCAAGTTGCTGGAAGATACTTGACAGAATATAACATAGACAATAGAGAACAGTGGTTCTCTCTACAGACTGGCTGAGATAAAATTAAAAGGCATTTGCTTTTACTAAGTTAATTTCTGTCATGTTTGAAAACTGTATAAGAGTTTGTGTTTCTTGTGTTCATCTGGCAAACAGTAAAGATGTAAAAAGTTATTTATCTCCAGTTGTGGGAATCTGCCCAGACTCTTCTGGGCATTCGTCTGCCTCCAGATGGCCCTGGTGACACGGGGTGGTTCTCAAAGCCTCTTGCAGAGAGGAAGCTGTGTTCCCTATCTGTGTGGGCCTGCAGACCTTTGAAAATTAGGGAGAGGGAGGCCCTGCCCTTTCTTCCCTGCTCTGCCCTCCTACACCCAATGGGAGTGACAGAAACATCCCTAAAACACACGCACCGCGAACACCCTCCAACCCGAGCGCCCAGGCAGGCTCTGCCAGAGTGTGGGTCACTGCTAAGTTTGTGACCTGCAGGGAGCTAAGCCATAGGGCCTCACCCAGGTGGAGAGAGAGGACTGGGCCACTCGCAATGAAATACTAAATGAAGGCTCCTGGAACAGTGAAAAAAGATACTTTTTTTTCCCAAACAGGGTTACAGAATATCCGGTATATATTATTTACACAAATACTACAACATTTACAATGCACTATAACTGTGCTATTCATAAGGTGACTATAGGACTCATAAAAACGACCACTTCTTGGCACAAAAAAGTCAGAGGCATCTGGTGCAGGGAGCCAAGTTCAGAGTTATCTGAGGGAGGCTTTCTTTTACCCGTCAAGCGAATCTCTGTCAGGTCCATGTGTCCATCTGGGAGAGCAGAGCACAGATTTGGGGTTTGTGATGGCAGGATGTGGGGTTCTTTGGAAGTAGCCTCCTGTCCTATCCAGAGTAAGCCCTAGGAATCAGTCCCCCGCTCTGCTTCACCCCTAAACTCCCAAATGCTTTTCTAACAGTGCCCTTTGATATGGAGTGTTCACGGCGTGCTGGGCGGCCCTGCGCTGGTGGCCTCCATGTGTGCCCCAGGCCCAGTAGCCTGCCTCCGCGGGGTGATTGCACCAGCCAGGGAGGCACTGGGGCTCCCCAGGGAGGCAGCCCTGAGACCCGTTTTGACAAACAAAACGCTTGAGCCCGCCTCGCCAGGGCAGCCACCAGCCCAGGGAGCCTACGTCCCTGCCCGCTCACCCTGTTTATTCCCCTCTAGACTCCAGTGGCTGCACTCGCTGAGCCCCTGAGGGAGGTTTCCAAGGCTAAGAAGACCCCTCCGGGAAATCTCTTCCAACACCTGGGGAGCCAGAATTACTAGAGCAGGCGCGAGGCTCTTCAAAAACAGTGCCTCTCCCTGGTGGCTCTCCTGGCCAACGGCATCCCATGCCCTCCTTTGCCCAGCCAGGCCCATCTGCGGCCTCTGGCTTCGGCCCTCCCCCGCTCCTCCCTGGCTCTCTACTGTCCTCCCTCCTCTCTCGCCCAATCTGCCTATACTTCTGACCTCCCCCATGCCTGGGAATCGGCCCAGCGTTAGGCTGCCAGATGTCCACAGGTTCAGGGGACCCAGCCCAGCCCCAGAACCACTCTTCCAGAAGTGGCGCAGCCCAGAAACAGATTCAAAGTCGTGTCTGAACATTCATCCAGTAGCTGTTTGCACTGTGTTTTTTCACCCCTAGAAGTCACTGAGGTGACTGACAAAGAGAGAAGCCAAGACAAATGCAGGTTTGGACAGAGGTCGTCCCTGGGATGAATAGGACACCAGGCTCTAGGCTGTGACTCATCTCTTTCCCTCTCTCTAGCATCCTTACCTGTCTGCTTACCTGGCCGAGTCCTGAAGACCAACCAGCAGGGGTGGGGAGTAGGACCCTCTTTGTAAATGGTTCACACCATGAAAAGTAATATTAGTATCAGGGCAGGATCTCAGGAAGCCAATTTCTAGCCCCAAAGGGTGGTGTTTGACTGTCTCAAAGGGTGCTTAGGCTGGGAGGTACAGGGCTGTTTGCCTTGCCATAAATTCGAACCCCAGACAAACAACCAAGTGGCTTGGCCTCATGAACACTTTCTTAACGAGGAGTCTGAAACTTCGTAACTCCTGTCCTCAATTTCTCTAACCTGTGCATCACAGAGAGACACAGACAGTAGTTCTCAAACTTGAGCGTGTAGGAGGGCTTGTTAAAACACAGATGTCTGGACCTCACTCCCAATGCTTCCGCCTCAGTGGGTCTTGGATAGTGCCTGGGATTCTGCATTTCTAACAAGCTCCCAGGCAATTCCAATGCTACTGTTCCACAGACCACAATTTGAACAGCAGGCCCTTATACTCCAGACCTACTAAATTGGACTCTCCATTTTAATAAGATCCCCAGGCAATTCTTGCACACCTTAACATTTGAGACTCACTGCTCTAAAGCAGTCCTTAACCCTGACTGCACGTTCAGATCACAGAGAGAGCTTTGAAAACATGCCCACAAGAAGTCCCCATCCCATCAATTAAATCAGAAGCTTGGGGCGGGGGGGGGGGGGGGGGGGGGGCGGGGGGAGGGGAGAATCAGGCAATGGTGTTGTTTTAAAAGCTTCCCAGGTGACTCAAATACACCTCCTGGGCTGAGAACCAATGCTCTAAACTCTGAGCTGAAGAGTTTACAGCCATGGACTGGTTCAGAAGTCAGAGTATAAAAATGATGCTTTCCAATTGTATGAGATTTTACATTTTCCAGAATGCTCTCACAACATTACCTTGTGTGGCTCTCACAACAGCTCTATAAAGTAGAAAGGGCATACATAGTTATACCAATTTTAGAGATCAAGAAATTGAGGCTCGGAGCCACAGAGCTGGTGGCTGTTACCTCTTACTCCAATTTCCCTTGCCTGTTCAGGTCTTAGAAACTCCGGATGTACACACAAGTCTCAGTGAGAAACAAGTCGGCCTCTTTCCAGCATGGGGCAGAGCAACCTTTGGTCAAGGCTTTCCAGTGTCTGTGATCAGCTTAATTGTAAAACAGTTTTGTCTCACTTTATATTTGGGGAAATTGAGGTTAGGCATCCGACTTCAGCTCAGGTCATGATGTCGCAGTTTGGGAGTTCAAGCCCCACGTCGGGCTCTGTGCTGACAGCTCAGAGCCTGGAGCCTGCTTCAGATTCTGTGTCTCCCTCTCTCTCTGCCCTTCCTCTGCTCATGCTCGGTCTCTCTCTCTCTCTCACTCTCAGATATAAACATTAAAAATAAATAAATAAATAAATAAATAAATAAATAAATAAATAAATTTGGGGAAATTGAGGCACGGTGGTGAAGAATGGTAGCAAGAGTACAATAAGGAAAGAGGCAGGGTCCCTGACTCCCACCCAGCCCCTTCCTAACATTCACAGGAAGTGGTTTGATAGGAAGGTGAGGAGTAGCAGTTGCTATGGTAACCACATTCTTGTCAATGCCCATCCACATGAGATTTTTGAGATTTTTGTGGTGGCCGGTCACCCCATGCCCTGATAAGAGGGTCATAGAAAAAGCAATGCATTTGTCTAGTGCTAGAGTCCTCCCTGGAAGGATGTTGGCCAGCCAGACAGACAGTAGCTGCCGCCTGGGTGATGGACGGAGGCGGCTCTGAGGGAGATCAAGTAGCAAAGGCCTTTCCCCCACAAAAATGGAGGATGCTCCTTCCAGGCCCACAGCCCCTGCCTCCCTATCCCATCTCTGCTCTTCTCCCTCCACCTTCAGCTGGTAGATCCTGGCCATTCTTGTTTGGCTGCCTCACCCCACTAGACCATTAAATGCTCCCTGGGAACGAGCCCACATCTAGAATTATCTACAGCTCCCTGAGCACCGGGCACAAAGTTGAACTGTTGTTTACTTCAGACAATATATGTTTGTTGAATTGAAGCACCTTTTGTCCCTTTGCTGGGGGCACAGAGAGGAAGCGGTGGTGGGATATTCAGCAGGGTGAGAGGGGCTTGCCAGCCTCTGGGACAGTCCTGCTGCCCACGCCGTGCAAGGTGGATCCAGGGAGGGGACTGGTTTCTACCGTGGCACTATCCTGGCTCCTCTCCGTGTCTGATTTTACGCCTCCCTTTGTCCTCCCTGCCCAGTAGCTGGGGCTTCTCAGAGAGGCCTTCCCTGCCCACCCTATCAAGCAGCCCTGGCAGGTCCATCTCTGTTCTGTTGCCTCATCATTCCTTCTCCTTGCTGTCCATCTGCCCCTCCCTTATCCCCACCCAGTTAGAACATAAGCCCCATCACGGCACACCTTGTCTACCTCACTTTTACATCCCTGGTGCCTAGCATACAGCAGGCACAAAGTGGATGCTCAATAAATGTTGAGTGAATGAATGAGTGAATGAATAAAACCTAGATCAGGAATTAGGATACTCCAATTCTGGTCCTGCCTTGCTGTGTGTTCCTGAACAGATTGCTTACCTTCTCTGTGCCTCAAATTTCTTTGTCACAAGAAGAGGATTCTGTTCTGCCCTGTTGTGATCCTGTGTGTCTGAAAGGATTGTGACAGCTTGGAAGACTGGAGCTAGATCTTGTACATCGTCATACCCCCACATGGTAACCTACACAGGGCCTTACACATAGTGAGGCTTCAAACGATCTGCTGCAGCAAAGAGAGAAGCAGATGTGCTTTGAGCGATTAAAAGTGTTGTATCTGTGAGGAGTAACTGATATTCACAAGTGTCCGTGCTCTCCTGCTGGGCTAGGCGCTGGCTGATTGTCTGGTTCTTAAGGTTGTTAAACCACCTTAAAACTTTTCTAGAACAAGAATAAACACAAATACATGTATGCTTTGTAAATTTCAGAGACACCCCAAGGAAAAGGCGGGTCACACAGGTCTGCACCTTGATGCTTTTCTTCTTCCCGTTCAGATTGCTCAGTGGGACATGGCTCAGTGCTGGCCTCACGTGCTTCGGCCTCCCTCTGCACCCCAAACTTTACTAGCCAAAGCAAGCAGCCCAAAGCCAAGGTGTTCCCCAGCCTGGGCAGCCAGCAGAAACACCGCCATGGTGGTAACGACCACTGGCATCTCGGAGGCTCATTGTGGGCCAACACATTATCTGTGTTATTATTCCGTGGGTCTTCACTGCCAACCGTGTGAGGAAGGCACCCTCATTAGCCCCGTTTTATAGGTGAGGAAACTGAGGTTCGGAGAGGCGACACCCCAGAGTGAACCGGTGAGTGGTAGAGCCAGGAAGATAACTGGGTGTGGGTGCCTCCACGAGAAGTGCGAATGACCGCCCCCACCCCCGCCCCACCCCTCCACGGCAGGTTCGGGAGCCAGCGGAGAAATGACAGTGCGTTGCTGCCACCATGCAAAGCAGGAGCAATGGTGGTGAGGGGTGCTGTTCAGAGCTCAGTGGCAGCTGCTCCTTCAAATCCATTCTCCTGCATCTGGGGCTGACCCCTTCAAGTCCGCGTCCACCTCCTCCTAATACACTCACAAAACAGACTCACACTCCCTCCTTCATGCGTCTGTCCCACCCCGCCTTGAGGCCCACCTCTGGGGCCTCTGCCGGTTTGAACCCCAATACGTGCTCACAGTGCCGGCTCTGAGCCCCACTCCAACCCAGCCCCAGGCTTCTGGAAGCTGTGCCTGGGCCCAGAATTCATCTCAGCTTTCCGCCTCAGAAATGGGGGAATAGCCAGACCACTGCAAGGAGTACCGAGGAAGAGAAAAATTGCTTGTTCCTTCAACTCAGAGTTCTCATCAACTAGACTGCCTTCTTGCCCAGAAAGCCCTTGGACCTTCCCTCATTCCCCCTCTCCAGCTGGCCTCACAAGCCATTAGACACGCACACTCATGAGATTCCAACTCTCCCAAGAACGATGACCACTGTATGCTCTGTGAAAAAAGGAAATTCAGGTCTTCCTTCCCCACACCCTAATTACAATCACATCTCCCCACCCCAGACAAAAGTACATCATTTATCTCCCCCCTGTTCTCTGCATGCAATGTGTATTGTGGCGTCTTCTCCACTAGAGGGCTCCTCTCTGGTTATTTACTGGGAATGGAAATTCTCAGGGGATGGGGGGAGGAGGGAAGTTAAGGGGGAGAAAGACCCTCCCCACACATACCCCATCCCCAAAGGCCAGGATAAATACTCCCTTTTTAATTTTCTTTGTGCCGTTCGTAATTCCAATGCCCTTGAAGAAAAGCTACCAGTTGACTATTCTCTGTAAGAACCGTGCTCAATTGTTTTAGATCAGATTTGAAACCTGACTTTAGGCCAGTGGTTTCCAAACATGACTGCACATGGAAATCACCTGGGAAGCTTTTTTCAGAAAAAATCATGATGCTTAGTTCATACCCCAAACCAATGACATCAGCATGTCTGAGGGTAGGAGCCAGATGTCCATGTATTTTTTTTAAAATCCCAGGAGAGTCCAGTTTGCAGGAGTGTGGGGAGCACTGCCCTAGACCTGTCTGATTTCCCAGCCGCAAATGCCTCCTCTCAATCACAGCAGAGACTAATGACCATGGCCATGGACTCAGCTAACCCGGTCTCTGGGCTATCTGGATTCAAGACTTGAGAGCCTAAAGGGTCTCTCGCCTGTCCTGATCTTAAAAGTCAGGCCCTGACCTTGGGGCCCGGTCCTGATAATTGCAGTTTTCACCCAGATTCTTATACACAGGTTCTAGTAATTGAACTCAAACAACAGCAGCATTTACCGTCCACTCAACGGGTTGGATGATGGGCTTTACATACAAAATCCCATTTAATTGTAATTACTCATTTTGCACATGAGGCAGGTGAAATGCCTTTCCACAGTCCTGCAGGTAATAAGTGCAGAACAGGGCTTTACTCTGTGCTCACAGACCTCATGGCCTCCACTCATTGCCTTGCAGTGGGTTGTCTCCCCTACACGTAATCCCGGTGACCAAGGTGCCCCCAGCCCAAAGGACAGATGTCCTGCCTTTCTCCTCCCACTTTTCCTCTCTGTGTTAGTTTCCTGAAGCTGCTGTAACAAAGTACCACAAACTGGGTGGCTTAAAACAACAGAATTTTTTTTCCCCTTACAGTTCCAGAGGCTGGAAGTCCAAAATTAAGGTGTTGGCAGGATGGCTTCCTTCCAGAGGCTCTAAGGGACAGTCCTTCCGTGTCTGTCTCCTAGCTCTTGGTGGTCACCAGCAATCCATGGCATTCCTTAGCCTGGAGATACATCACTCCAGTCTTTGTCTCTGTCTTTACGTAGCCTTCTTCCCTGTGTGTCTCTTTGTGTCTTCACATGGCCTCCTATAAGGACACCAGTCATTGGATTAGGGCCTACCCTAATCTAGTATGACCTCATCTTAATTGGACATGGTTTTGGGGGGAGGGGAGAACACTTTTTTTTTTTAATGTTTATTTACTTTTGAGAGAGAGAGAGAGAGAGAGACGCAGGGGAGGGGCAGAGAGAGAGGGAGACACAGAATCTGAAGCAGGCTCCATGCTCTCAGAGCCTGACATGGGGCTCGAACTCACAAACCATGAGATCATGACCTGAGCTCAAGTCAGATGCTTAACTGACTGACCCACCCAGGCGCCCCAGGGAGAACAGTTTTTTTTTGAGGGGGGTGGTACAAGTGAGCAAGGAGCGGAGAAAGAGAGGCTCGAGAGAGAATCCCACAAGGTACAGACAGAGACAGAGACAGAGGGAGAAAGAGAAGCAAGGCTCACCTAAAGTGGGACTTGTGTTTTACCTGAAGTGGGGCTCATGCTCACCCGATGCAGGGCTCCAGCTCACCCAAAGCAGGACTTGAATTCACAAACTGTGAGATCATGACCTGAGCCGAGGTCAGATGCTTAACTGAGCCCCCCAGGCACCCAGTGTGGAAACATTCTTCGACTCAGTACATCCTCCTACTCCAGAGCCCCAAATTCTGCCTCGGACCTCACTCACCCTTGTGACCAGGGCCTACCACCTGCTGACAAACCCAGATGCTGATACCTTTTGTCCCCTGTTGGATTCTAGCTCCTGCTGCTTGCCCAGCCAGTTACGGACAGTTCCCAGCTCTGCTCACTTCTACCGGCTTGGCCCAGATGCTGGTCCCTCCCAGTGTTCTCCGACTACTGAATGTACACCCCCAAAGATACACAGCTATTAATCTTGCAGCTGTATCAGTTGCAAACACCCTGAGGGCAGGACCCACATCCCTAACACTACACAGTCCAAGGCTAACCCAGACACCTGCTTGTTGACCAGTGAGGAGAAGTTCTCCACGAAGCCCCTCACTTCCCCATCACCCCCACGCCCATCAGTCTCACTATTTAGCTCTGAGGTCAATTGCTTTGTTCTTTGCTTTCTTCACAGGAAATGGGTATATTGAAGGTAAAGAGCTAGAAAACTTTTTCCAAGAGCTGGAGAAGGCAAGAAAAGGCTCTGGAATGGTAAGACCAGTACTCTGTCCCATTGTTTGATTTTTCTATCATCTAGCCCATGGCTTTGAGCATTGTCTGTCCCAAGTTCTGTATCTCTTAAGCCGGCCTGACATCTCTGGTTTTGACCTTCCAAGTTTTTCTTTTATTTGTAAGGATTTTTTTTTTTTTAACTGGAATCATCCCTTGAAAAAAGAGCCTTGCTTCAATATCTTTGGGTGTCTGGGATTGAGGGGTGTTCATGAATGGATACTAGGGGTTAATGAATCCCCTCAAAAAACTGCAAAGCTTTGTGTCTGTGTATGCGTATATAAAAACTTCATTTTCCCCTAAGGAATAGTCCAGAGTCTAAGATTCTCAGAGGGATCGTGACTCAAGATTGGATGCCTCGGGGGTTTCGAGTGTCTTTATTCTAGACCAGAGTTTCTCAGCCTCAGTACTATTGACAGGGCTGGGTAATTCTTTATTGGGAGGGTGGGGTTGTCCTGTGCATTGTAGGGTATTTAGAAGTATCACTGTCTCTCCCTGTGAGGTGCCACTAGCATCGCCTCCAAGTTGTGACAATCAAAATTGCCTTCAGACATTATCAAATGTCCCTGCGGGGGACACAGAATAATCCCCACTAGAGAACCACTGTTCTAGACCAGTCTAGAATCCTCAGCAAGGATCTAGGGGCAAACAGAGGATTGCTCCAAACCAGTATCTGAACCAGATAGTACTGACCAGCCTCATTCATGGAGGTGCCAGACTGCCTTTCTCAGCCTGCCTGAAGCAACTCCAAATCATGTCCCCACCCCTTAGTGGCAGGGTCATTATTTCCCACAGTACCAAGCTGGCCCTATTAAATTCACTAAGGCCTTTGGAGGACTGTCTGAAATACTGAAAAGATAAGGTAGTTGGAACTAGTCTGTTGTGGTTCCCACGTCTAGTTCTCAAATATACATAATCAGATCCATTCCCTACCCCAGGTCCCACTGGTCCTTTGGCGGTCTCTCTGCTTTCCCCTGCTGTGTGTCTGTTGGCCAATCCGTTGCTTATTAGCAAGTCTTCACGGCACAGTTTGGGAGATGAGTCACAAACCCAGCAAAGAGCTCCTGGTCCAGAATTCAACAGAGTGCCCAGTGAGGAGGAGGTCCAGGCGATGGGCTTAGGCGATGGAGGTGATTCATGGGTTTGTTTATCAACTGTTCTCCCATCACCCCTCATTACTAGGATAATGAAGCCTGGAGGACAGAAAATACAGGCTTCAAAACAGATTCTGGGATCATGGGGTAGGAGGAGGAATGTGTTTTTATGAAGTGCTTCTGGTCTGAAATCTTAGTCATTCCCTTCCTCAGAAGCCATCAGGGGTGATTCTCAAGTCTGTCAACAACAGTCTCAACTGACACCACCCAGGACTGGTATTCAGAGCAGCTGTCCTATGCTAGAAGGAATACTGGCCTTAGAAGCCAGAGCCACAAGTTCCAATTCTAGCTACACCAGCTGGTGACCTCGGGAGAAGTCACTTCACCTCAGCCTCCATGTGTGTGTAAAATGGACGGGCCTCTCACCTCACTGAGGCTGTTGTTAAAGCTAAATCAGATGACCACATCTGTGATAAGAGCCTCGGATCATTCTGTGCACACTTGTAAGTGTAAAGCAATACATATTGTTGAATAAATAGTGATAAATTGAAGCCAGTTCCAAAGGTAGAAAGCAATTGAAGGGATACAGAAAAGACTCTAAAGTAAAGAATTAGTAGGATTCTCCTGGGCCCAGTTCAAGGAAGCACACAGAGCACCCAGAGTCGTCATAGAGGCCGAGAGGCATCAGCTGCCCAAGCAGATTCACCATTGGTTAGGGATGATGAAGAGCTCATTGATGCATATAATTAAATCTGCAGCACCCAAACCAGGGTAAGATTTGAGAATTTCGGAGAGCCTTAGATTTAAGATAGGCAACAATGGGCTAAAGAAGCTTTTGAAGTTCTGTGTCTTTGTAATGGTCACAATAATCTAATGGATGATTTAAATTACCTTGGCTTTCTGAAGAATTTCTCCTTACATTCCTCCTGGGATGCAGTCCGAGTAAAAAATATGGTGAATTGCTGTTAGATCTGAAAGAAGAAAATGCACAATTCACCTTTCTCGGTGCAGTGCTTAGTACCTACTGGGGGGCACTGGAATAATTTGGGTTATATTACAAGCTGCCTTGGTAAAATGTTGGGGCCTTAGTTCTCACATCTGAGTGATGGCAATGAGTCCTCACCCTTCTGATAGAGCTGTGGTTTAATCCCATCTCAAAGGCAGAGGGAGGGGCATGCTTAATTACACAAATTACATGATACAGGGGCATATGTCCTGTCCCTCTTTGAACATCATGTGACTGAGCCTCGAAGAAGAGACTACTTAGATTTGGAGGGACCTTGGCAAGGAGAAGAGTGCAGCCCTGACCACTCAGGGCGTTGGCCCAGCCTGGTTCTGTGCCTGCATAGTTGGGGCGCAAAATGATTTGCAATGGTGCTGCACCCAGCAGGTGAGAGATCCACGGTTCGCATGGGGCCTGGCAGCACAATCAGCCCCATTTGTTTTTCTCCAGATGTCAAAGAGTGACAACTTTGGGGAGAAGATGAAGGAGTTCATGCAGAAATATGACAAGAACTCGGATGGGAAAATCGAAATGGCAGAGGTGAGTCCTATTGTCCAGGCTAAGAGCTGGGGCCGGGGGGGGGGGGGGGGGGAGCGTCCTGTGCCGTGGGCAAGCATCCTTTCTACACTTCCCAGTGAGGTGGTGGGCTAGGAGCCCCCACCCCACCTCCGACACTTAGGCTGACCAAAGAGAACAGGTGGGACTTTTTCTGTGTCTCACAAGGAAAGAAGCAACAAACACTGGTTTAAGACAGGGATGGAGACCTTAAATGCTCTCAGTGTCCCCACAGCTATTGCAAATGTGTGATGAGCCCAGCTTAAGAGAGAAAGGAGGGAGACGACTGGAGAACAAGAGAGTTCATGTCCCACCTAAAGGCATCCAAAGGCAAAATTTTTAATCAATTAATTATTGCAACACATAATTTACATATATAGCAGGTATAATTTATATATTTATATATACATACATACATTTATACATGCACAGATATAAACATATTGTTAAAATATAAACTGAGGCCTATTAAAAATTTAAAGAATGGGGTACCTGGATGGCTCAATCGGTTAAGCATACGACTTTGGCTCAGGTCAAAAATCTCATGGTTTGTGGGTTCGAGCCCTGCGTTGGGTTCTGTGCTGACAGCTCAGAGCCTGGAGCCAGCTTCGGATTCTATGTCTCCCTCCCTCTGCCCCTCCCCTGCTCACACTCTGTCTCTCTCTTGAAAATAAACATTAATTTTTTTTTAATTTAAAAAAAGAGTTTATTTGAGCAAAAATTGATTCGAATGAGGCAGCACCAAACCAGAAGTGGCTAGGAACACTCCACCAACAGTAGCTCGGGGAAAGACTTCTATAGAGAAGAAGTGGGAGCAGGGCAAGGAAGTTATTTGATTGACTATAGCTTAAATGGTTATTTGGGAAAGCCTAGTTGGCTGTTTTGGCTGCTTGTTTCACCTTTGGATTGCTCACAAAGGCCACTGAGGTATTAAGGCCACTGCGTTTAATGGCTTCCTTGTTTAATGAAATAACTTATGTATACACACACGTACGTTCATACATACATATATACATACTTACACATACAAATATGCATGTGTGTGCGTGCCTAACCGAATAGCTCTGGCAGTTAGTTGGTGACCTGTGTTCTAGAGGTCAAGAATAATGATGGCAGCACATGAACCTGGGCATAGCTCCTCCCAGGGTGGACTGGTTGGGAAGCTGCCTTAGGTCAGTGCCCAGGAAGTAGAGACTGAGACAGAGATTCAAGCCGATGGGACTTACTAAGAGACAACTCCCAAAAGAAGGGAAGAGTGCAGCAGGAGAGGGCAGAGGAAGGAGCTTAGGAAGGATGTGGTCTCAGCTGGATCCTGGTCGTGGCCTGATCTCACAGGGAGCTCTGCAGTGTAGATTGTGCCACACAGTTGGTCTCACCTTGAGGCGAAGCATGGGGTGGCCCTTTGTACTCCCATTTCAGTCAGTCATTGGTACAGGCAGCTCCCTCCCCCTTTGGGGGGGGGCGGGGGGGGAGGGTGACTGGGGCAATGGCAGTTTGGTGGAGGGCAGCTCTCCTGCATGGGACAGCTATGAGCCACTACAGTCATCCTTCACATCATGAGGGATGGCCCACCAGCCTAAGCTAAAGGGGATCTAGAAAACGCACCAAGGGCACAGATTCCTAAAGCTGCAAGTCTCAAAATATCTGGACTCAAATGGGCTTCAGCCAGGGGTCACCAGACTTTTTTCTGTAAAGAGCCAGATTATGGTTAATGTTTTAGGGTTTGTGGGCCATACATTGTTACAATTCTTTCAATTCAGCCACTGTGGCACAAAAGCAGCCATAGACAATATGTAAATACGTGGGCGTGGCCATGTTCCAGTATATGTTCATTTATAGAAAATAGGCACTGGGCCAGACTTGGTTCATGGATCATTGTTTACTGACTCCTGGTTTAAACTATGAGAGGGTCCTAATGAGAAAAGCCATGGGAAAGGTTGGCTCCGGATGAAGGAGTCCAGGTCCCCAGCCCTGCTTCTCTGCAGTTCTTTTTTTTTTTTAAAAAACAACTAGCCTGTCAAACAGGTTTTGCTTTTTTTTTTTTTTTTTTTTTTTTTTTAGTTTATTTGAGAGAGACAGAGACAGAGACAGAGAAAGTGAGGTAGTGGCAGAGAGAAGGAGAGACAGAATCCCAAGCAGGCTCCACACCCTCAGCACAGAGCCTGATGCAGGGCTTGAACTCACGAACCGTGAGATCATGACCTGAGACGAGATCGCGTTGGGTGCTTAACCAACTGTGCCACCCAGATTCCCCATTGCCTCTCTTGGTTCTGTTCTCTGCCCCCAAAGCAGCTTCATCCTCAGGCTGGTAAACAGGATGGCTGCAGCAGTTCCAGGCAGCACATCCACACACAACCACAAAGGATCCACCTCATTTGGCCCCTCACAGGTACAAGGAAACCTTTCCCAGAAGTACCCTTAGCACACCTCCCCTCACACTTCACTGGGCAGAGCGAGATCACATGCCTACCCATAAGCCAATCATTGACAAGAGAAACAAGAGCACATGTAGCTGACCCAGCCCAATCAGAATGTGCCCGTGACCAGGGGAAGCCCAGAGCGAAGTAAGTGGGGGACTGGGGGATGGCCAGCAGTGTGTGCTGAACAAAGGTATCTGCATTTTCTAAAAATCAGATTTGCTGAGGTAAACTTACATACAATAAACTGCATCGATTTGAAGTGTACCGTTCCGTGAGTTGAGGCAGTTGTGTACAACCATGTAATTACCACCCACGATCAACATACAGCATTTCTATCACTGTCAAAATGTTCCTCCACCTGGTGCGGGCCATCCTATCCTAGGCAACCGCTAAGCTAGGATTAGGTTGCATTTTTTAGAATTTTATATAGATGGAATGAATGCTCTACTAAGTATTCTCTTGAGACTGGATACTTGCCTTTTAAAGTGGCACCAGTTTCCTGTCCCTCCAGCTGCTCATACTCCTAAGAATCGGGGTGACCCAGATGCACTTCTCAGAACATCCTTCTTCCCTTTTGAAGGACGAATCTCAGAAAGCAAGCAAATTGCAGCTCCCACCCTGCCTTGCCACTGGCCATTTAACCATCCTCCCCACAGGAAAGGCTACTCGCCCACTCTCCTGGCAGGACCCTCCGTAATGTCTCTGTTGCTCTCTGGCCCCCACAGCTGGCGCAGATCCTGCCGACGGAGGAGAACTTCCTTCTGTGCTTCAGGCAGCACGTGGGCTCCAGCACCGAGTTTATGGAGGTGAGGCCGAGGCGCTGCCTTTTCCCTGCACACTCCTCTGCCTTTCTCCCATGTTCAGAGCCAGGCCCACCCAGATGCCAGGGAATGGTCCCTTGGGAGATGGTAAAGCCCTCCGAGCCCTACTCACCAAGTGGGGTCCGTGGACCAGCGGCATCAGCATCACCATCCCCTGGGTGCTTGTGAGCAATGCGGAGTCCCCGGCCCACTGAATCAGAAACTACATTTTAACAAAATCCCCAAATGATATGTGCACGTCAAAGTGTGGAGAGTATGGTGAGGATTAAGTGTGGTCAAGTACCTTTGGGAAATGCCATGTACACACTTATCTCCCCTTTGGGAATTGGTCATAGACATTTGCATCTTATGGTCTCTGAGAAATCCTGCAGTGAAGAGGCCTGTTTCACATTATTTGGCTCCAAGATCTCACATGATTTGTTCTCAGTAACATTAGTGTCCCTTGAAGTCAGGGTTCTAAAGAGCATGCGTGGGGAGCATGGATTTATGTGCCATCCTGAAGATGGAAAAACCCAGGGAGAATTCCAGCTTGTGGTATCTTCCAGTCCTGATTTTTAACTGTAGTCTGCGCTTCACTGCCCCCCCCCCCTTTAAAATAGATCTTGGCAACAGAAATTCTTTGAAATCTTCATGTGAAATAGAACATCCTTACTCACGTGTCTTTTGAGTAATATTCAAACGATAGATTGAACCATGTGAAATTGTTGCTATTTGACCATTTTTGATTTACAAAAATTCCAAATTCCATATGGCTCAACTAGATATATTACTAATCCTGATACCTGGAAAACTACCAATTATTTCTTGGTATTTTTCTGGGACTCTGCACCCTAGCCATTCAATGTATGTGTCCCTCACAGTGAAACTCAACCCATACCCCACACACACTGCCTGCTATGATAATGACTGGCCTTCAGCTTGACTCGAGTTGCCATTCCTCGTGTTAAATCCCTTTCCAGACACCGGTAATCCCCTCTCCGTGACTTCCTGCCCAGAACCCCACATGGCATTGAGTTCCCCTCATGGATAAAGAGTTGGTTGGAAATAACCGATTCTAAGGGCAGAAAAGTCATTTTTTAAGTGGCACCTTGCCTAAGCATCAGATACGGATTTCACTGTATGGTGCTTTAAAGAATTTTCTCCAGTTTTTTTTTTTTTTTTTTTCAAGATGGCAAGATTCCATAGCTAATAATTGAATCTGGATTTTGTTCTTAGTCCATTCTCTTGCCTATGGGGGTGGGGGTGAGGAGTCTGCATATACTTGTAAGAATGCTGCTTTTGTGGGTGTCGATTTTGCTGTGTAGGAAAGGGAGAGTTATGCCTGATGGCTCCTTCACTGATAGGAAGGCAGCCAAAGACTGGCTTCTATTCTACCTCTGATCTGGAAAATGGGGATGGCGATAGCTTGCTTAAATGCTTAAAGAGAAGCAAAAAATATCTTTCTCTGTCTCTGTCTCTGTGTGTCAAAATCATTAGTGGCTTCTCTCTGTGTAGCTGACATAATTCCATATTCTTATCTGTCTTCATCCTTTAATCCACAGTATAACTGCTGAGCCAACACCCCCACCAAGTTTCCTGAGACCCCACCATCCCACAGTACCACCCCCCTGGGTTGTTCATTTGCTCCATTTTTATCAGCTGGAAACATGAATTGGTCCCTCTGCCGCTCTGAAAGCCTTGTGCTGTCAGATAGCTCTGTCCCACTGCTAAGCACAACATTGTAATTTCTAATTTTAGTGATGCCTCAGGATTTCTTTGAGATTTCACAAAGCCCAGGTCTCTTGAACTCTTTTCCTTGAATGGGAAGAGAATGGCCCACTCACTGATGGACGAGCACAAAGTACTGGTGGGGAGAGAAGTGAGCCGCGAGCATGGGGGTGGAGAGCGTGGGGGTAGGGGAGGATCCAGGGAGGGAGGGAGGTCAGACCCAGTGGGAGGATCTCTCCAAAAAAAAAGCGAAAAGCAAAGTGATGCTTTGCTCTGAGTGAGGACTAGGGTCCCTTCAGGTTACCCTCCTTTTAGGAAACTTAGGGGGTGTCTGCCTTTTTTCCCAGTCAAGACTCGGATGAACTAAATTCTAATGTACTAAGTATATGCAGGTGGATGGTGAAGTCATACTTGTAAACCTGCACATATTTCTTAGTACTTTCTCAAAGGCAGGCTTTCTGGGCATCAGAAAGAATATTTTGATGGAACCAGAGCATTTTTCCCCCCAGAGAAAAGACACTCCACAGTCAGATACCAGCTATCCAAGTTGTCTCTGATATAAGGCTGCCCTTTTGTTGGGATTTGCTTGTGTCTCATAACTTTTTAGAAAATCAGGATAAAAAGAAAACTATCAGATATCCTGATCCACAACTATACCAGGAGAATTACACAGCCTTGTTTGCTGGTATGGAAGAAAGATCCTAGGATATCCATAAACTCACACTCCTGGCAATAAAAGGGAGAGATGGCATGGGAAAGGGAAGGGAGGCAGGAGATCCAAATTTGGCAAAATAATTTGTGCTTGCTGACTCTCATAAAACCAAGTGTCACTGGTGTCCAGTGTGCAGTCTGGAGCTGAGGGAGAAGAGAGGAAAAGCCAAGGCAAGAACACTGGAAAGAAAATAAAAGAAATATGATCAGGCACCAACATAGATCAAAGATTTGGGGAAACGGGGTTCTCTGGATTGAGCAGGGAGAGGGGTGGTTTCCTTAAAAACAGAAAAAGGAATGTTTTTTTATCACACAGATGGGGAGTGGCCTTGGGATACTCCAAACAAGCGGACTGTACTACAGTTCTGCTCTCATGCAGACATGGCTGCCATGTGCACCATGATGGGGGTACAGTGAGGTCCCCCACCCAGAGAATGAGAAGATTTGAGAGCAGTGAAAGGACACGCTATATACCCACAGCAAAAATTGGATCCATCAGATGTTAGTGCTAGAAGTTGCTTGGTTAGCACCTTAGAAAACCATTCAAAAAAACAAAACAAAACATAACCCTAGTTACAAAATGATCCAAAAAGAGACCCAGGCTTTAGCCAGATAGAGTAGGGAGACCTTGTCCGAGCAGGTTTTTTTTTTTCCTTCTCTATGTGACCTTGGCCAAGACACTTTCTCCCATTTCTTCTGTGACTTGAAAGGGACTGGGCTAGCCCATCTCCATGCCCCCATCCCACTGTAATATTCTTGAACATCAAGACCCAGCCCAGTCCATTAAAGGAAATTGGAAGGAGGCTTATAGATACTGACAGGTCTTTGCAACTGGGTTGGCATTCCCATTGCAGGCTTGGCGGAAGTATGACACAGACAGAAGTGGCTACATTGAAGCCAACGAGCTCAAGGTAGGATGGGCCTGGGGGAGGGCATGGAAGGCATGGAGAAAGGGACTGAGGCCACAGTTGGTGGTAGGTGTAAGGAACCTGGGGAGGGAGGAGACGTTGGGTGAGGAACATGGGTTCGTGTTCTGCCTAGGAACACTTAAGCCTGGCTCTGAATTGGTGAACATGTTCAGGACAGCCATGTGAAATCAGTAACATGGAGCTGCAGGGCCACGGAGTTCAACCCGACTGCGCTCCTTTGCACGTCAGTGCCCAGGACAGGCACCTCCAAGGCAATCCTATCAGATTGGCGTTCTGACTTCTACATATACCCCTACATTCCTCTGGAACTAGTGATCCCCAGGCACTGCTTAGCCCTGTGTCCTGGGCCCTCTGAGAAGCCTATCTTATGGGGTGAAGTTGCATCCAGGAGCTACCTCCAGGCCTTCATGGTCATTCCACAAGCATTAGGGATTAGGGGATTATGAAGGATGGAAACCATACAAATGGTAGACCTCAGAAAACAACGTTGACTAACTGAACAAGTAATGAGGGAAGAACTACTGAATGAGTCAGGAGCTCTGAAGAGACCTTTTGTATTCTAGGGATTTCTGTCTGACCTGCTGAAGAAGGCAAACCGGCCATATGACGAGCCCAAGCTCCAAGAATATACCCAAACCATAGTAAGTGGGCAGAAGTGTCCCTTACCCCTCCAGGGGCATAGGACTGGGGCCCCAAGCCAGTGGGATTCTGGGTTTTCAGGCTGAGTCTTCAGGCCCAGGTGAAGGGACTCCAGTGGCAACTGGCAAAAGGGATGCTAGTTCATGGCCCCACACACCCTCTCTCTGAGATCCTCACTGGGCTAGTGGGAGACTGGGAGCATCTGTTTCCATGACAACCTCCACAGCTCCAGGAGAGGATGGGCTTGGGGAGGGTGGGCCTTTGGTGCTGGCTGGCTTGTTTCTGTGGCCCTCGCCCCGAGAAGGGGAGAGAGGAGCAGTGATCAATTTAGACCGTGCTGGTCCCTGACCTCCAGGTGACCTCAGAAGAGGCAGGAGGCCACCCCACCCATCCTCCTTCCTCTCCAGTAGAAGGGGATGGCAGGTCAAGGTCCCACATGAGAGGTCAAAGCAAATAACCCAGGCACCTCTGTCTGTCCTAAACAGCTACGGATGTTTGACCTGAACGGGGATGGCAAATTGGGCCTCTCGGAGATGTCCCGGTAAGTGCCTGACCTCACCCCCACGATCACTTTTACCAGGACCTGTGCAGACCATTCCTGTGCCACCTGCCCTGGCTCTAAGACCAATCAGCAGGGAGAGTGACAGTTCAGGGGTCCTGAAGCTCAAGACCAAGCTAGATAGAGTGTCAGTACCTCAGTGTGTCTGCCTCCCTCTTTTTAGAACTTGCCACTAATTCCTAAGTGCTCACAGATGGTTCCAGAAGTACAGGCACTGCTTCTGCATCCCCCCCACGTGCAAGTTGTTCTTGCCTCTGCCCTGTCTCCTAAGCTCTGCTCTAACACTTTCTTTCCAGACTGTTGCCTGTACAGGAAAACTTCCTGCTTAAATTTCAGGTAAAAGAACCACTCTGCTTTTCTTCACTTCCTCCCTTCCCTCATCCCTGTGTGCTTCACTCTGCCACCCTCCTGTCCACCCTCCACACACATGTGCATGCACATATATACATGCGCACTCAGACACATGCACTTGCTCACTCGTGCACACATACACACGTGTGCATGCACACATACAGGTGCACAGTGAGACGTACTTACTCATGCACACATACGCACATACGTGTGCACACACAGACACATGTGCTCGCTTACTCATGCACATACATGCACACATACACGTGCACACAGACACATGCACTCACTTGTACACACATGCACACATACACATATACATGCAGACACATGCTCACTCACTTGTGCACAAGTGCACACGCATGTGTGTGCATGCACACATACATGTGCACACGTGTGCACACCCACATATACGTGCAAACACACACATGCGCTCATTCACTCATGCACACATGCACGCACACACATACATACACATGCACAGACACACGAGCTCGCTCACTTGTGCATACATGCACATGTGCATATGCAAACATACACATGCAAATGCAGACACGTGCTCACTCACTTGTGCACATGCACACACATGCACACATACACGTGCACACACAAATGCACTCACTGATGCACATGCACACACACGCGTGCACAGACACATGCCCTCAGTAGCACGCACACACTCTCCAGGGCTTTTGCTTCTCTCTTTAATACATTGGACCTTACAGGGCATGAAACTGACCTCTGAGGAGTTCAATGCGATCTTCACATTTTACGACAAGGTAAGAGGGAGGACAGCATGCGATGGAAAAGCAGGGGGCCCCATCCGCAGGGGAGCACCTGGCCAAATGGCTCAACCCTGTCCTTCGGAATCAGGAGGCGCTCAGTACTGCGCCCTTGGTGCCAGGTCATAATTGTGCACTGGAGCCGATTGTTTTGCTAAGAAGTTGGGAGTGAGAAGGCCTCCTGACCACGCACGAGCCCTTCCTTTACTGCCCCCACCCGTGTGACTCCTGTAGTCCCCCTCATAACCGAAGGGTGGGGGATAAACTTCAAATAGCCCCTGTATTCATCCTGACATCGCATGGAGTTAGCTAAATGCTTCTTGAACCTCATTTATATTTTTAATGTAAATGAAAAACACCAGAATGCAAATTTGCCCCAAAATGTCCTGTTCCTGCCTTGACTGGTAAAGTCAGCAGTTAGGTGTCATCCTGGCACCGCACAGTGTGAACACCTTCTGCACAGAGTAAAGGGAAGGTTAGACTCTGCAGGCTCCCGGGAAGAGTTGGGGGAATGGGGAGGCAAGGTCAGGGGTGGCGGGGCCTGAGTTCTAGAGCTCTGTGCTGCCTCTCCTCTGCTCCCCATCACCAGGACGGGAGTGGCTACATTGATGAGAATGAGCTGGATGCCCTGCTGAAGGACCTGTATGAGAAAAACAAGAAGGTAAACAACGGAGTCTGGAGGCCTAGGAAGGTGGTTCTGGGGCAGGAGAGAGGCTTCTCAGGGAGGGTGGAAAAGGAATGTGGGGTGCATTTTGCTCTTCTGATCACCCATAACTAAGCAATGGCAGTTTTGGGGTTGTTGTTTTGTTTTTCTGGTTGGATGATTGGCTGGTTGGTTTATGTTTTTTTTTAATGTAGTAAAATAGACTTAACACAAAGTTTACCATCATAACCATTCAACAGTATTAAATAATCCACACTGTTGGGCAACCATCACTACCACCATGCCCAGGGCTCTCTGCATCTTTTTTAAAAGTTTTTTTTAATGTTTATTTTTGACAGAGAGAGAGAGACAGAGCATGAGCGGGGGAGGGGCAGAGAGAGGGGAGACCCAGAATCCGAAGCAGGGTCCAGGCTCTGAGCTGTCAGCACAGAGCCTGACGTGGGGCTCAAACTCAAGAGTTGTGAGATCATGACCTGAGCTGAAGTTGGACACTTAACCGACTGAGCTACCCAGGCACCCCCCAGAGCTCTCGGCATCTTGGAAAACTGAAACTCCATCCTCATTAAACAACTGCTGTCTGCTCCTCCCTCCCCTCCCAGTCCCTGCTCCCCACTGCCCGCTGGCACCCACCATTCCACTTTGTCTCGAATTTTACTTCTCTTGGTGCCTTCTAGAAATGGACTCATGCAGTATTTGTCTATGATCGGCTTACCTCACTTAGCATAATGTCCTCCAGGTTCATCCATGTTGTAGCATGTGTTGGAATGTCCTTCCTTTTTAAGGCTGAGTAATACTCCATTGCGTGTCTATACCATCTTTTTTTCTGCTCACCCGTCAACAGCCACTTGGGTTGTTTCCACCTGTTGGCAGTTTTGAATGATGCTATGATGGGGCACTGGCAGCCTGACTAGCACAGCTCATGGAGTGTCAGCCAAATTGCCATCAGAAAAGTCTTTTTGCACAAGGAGAGATTTGAGATAGAAGGGTCCAGTGGGAGGTGAAGATATTCCAAATCAATTAACTGCAGAGTCTGGGGCTGAGCAAGAGGCTCATAGGAGCCACAGAAGCATTTGTTGCTCAGAGAAAAGGTGGAGAACTATTACTTTGCTTCCAGGGACAGACCTCATGTGGCCCTCCACGGGCTCATCCAGGTGCCTGGGGAGCAGGGAGGGGGCGGGGCGGCAGGTGGACCAGGATCCAGCAGCTCTTTTTGTAGCCATTTTCCTTCACCTCCAGGAAAATGCCTTTCTCTGAGCAAATAGTTTTGCGGTTTTCTTTAATTAGATGAACACTCTATAATTTCTTGTGGTGTCTAACTGCCTCTGCTGCCAGGCAAGAACTAAATTTACTGCTCGATTTCAGGGGGAAAAAAATTCATCGCAGCCTCTGAGTCTGTCTCCCCTTCCAATTGCTTTCTGACTTCTTCATCTTTGTCCTGAATATCATTCTTCATTCCTTTCACCCTATATTTATTTTGTTTTTGTTATCTTCAAGTGCTTTTTGAAAGAGGCAGAAAATAAATTATAAACAAATACTACTTAGGAAGAAGGACATATTCACCAGGTGTTTGAACTCGGCAGACTTTTTCCTGGCATCAAATTCTAGAAGAAAATTATTTATGCACCCTTATGTGTCCAAGGAATGTTGGGCATCCTAATGGGAAATATCTTTAACTGTAATTGTATTAATGAGGCATAATTATTCTCCATATGGCCCTGCTGGACACCTGAGGGTGATCAGCCCTGAGGCCAAGCATTACATCTTGAAAGTGACCTAAGTAGGCTCTTTCTTAATTACCACAAAATACAGCTCAGATGGCTGCACAGCCTCACTTGAGGTGGGGAAACAAAAACAGAGTCAGGGGTTGGGTTTAGGAAGCACCCCTGAAGGTTAGAGAACAAAGATATTAATACAGTTGTTTACCTGGGAGCCTGCTACCTGTACAAAGCTCAAGATGTGGCCCCCGGGGCTGGACAGGATGAGTCCATAGAGCCCCAGGACCGTAAACAGCAGCACCTGAGCTGGGAAGGGAGAGGCCATTCTTGTGAACCCACCTAGCAGACCCACATTCCCTTTTGATGGTGCAGGACTGAGATACGGTTTCTGAGCAGATGCGTGTTTGATGTTCCTGAGGAACAGGCTGGTGAGACCCAACCTCAGTATTTCTCACCACTCCTGAGACAACTGCAGCTCGCGAAAGCCGTCCTCGGCTCCAAGCAGAACTTCTAGACCTGAAAACCGTGCAGCCCCGTCCCTTCACGCTGCTAAGATTCTTGATGCCACATTGAATCGGCGGTGGGGCAGGGGGAGGGGAGGAGGGGTCTCAAGCTCCAGGTTGATATATGGGGTTCCTTCCTTGGCTCCTAATTTGAATGGTAGATAGTATTATGAACTAGGTAATATTTCCACGGACTTCACAACTTGAGGGAAGACGCTTCCCAAAGCTAGAGACGCTCGCAAAGGGCCCTTGGGGTGGGTAGTGGCACAAAACCAAGAACCGGTCAAATAAGGGGATGTCCTGAAAACCAAATGACAAAAGACTGACCTTCGAGCACCAAAAAAAGAGGTGACTGAGGACAGGTGAGCTAGGTAAATATTAGATAGACCTTGGAACCCAGGAGACTGAGGATATTTATGGCTGTAGAGTTGGTCCAGCCCTTTAGCAAATACCTTAGTCTTTATACTCAGGTTTCTCATTAGTTGAATAGGGATAAAAAGAAAAGAAAGAAAATCTGCCAACATTTTCAAGATTAAAAAAAGATGGGGGGGGGGGGGGAGTAGGAGGGAAGGTGTGTCTAAGCCAGGGAGAGAGGAAAAGAATAAGATAGTATAAGCCATGGATGACCTTGCTATGTTTCAGACCTAATGGTTATTTGTGTTCAAATCAATTACTGTAAAGTAGGTATTCAACACAAGGCATATCAGGTATTAATGTTCTGTTTAATGTTGGCCTCTATTTTACCTGAGACAATGGACATATGTCCGTGGGTCACCTGTCTTAGTGGGCCCTGAAGGTCACAGAAGCCAGTGAACAAGAAGTAGGAGGTGAGCTTTGCTGCTGGAGGAGGCAGGAGTTAGAATTCCTTGTTTAAATGGGTGAGGTTTAGGAAAGGATGGTCCATGGGGCCTGCAGACAAGACCAGAGCACTTTCCCAGCATTCTCTTCCTCACATGCAAGGACCCAGACGGAGGGACTGGAGGCCTAGTGAAGTAAAGGACCGGATACAAACTATGCAGAGATAATGGCTGCCATCACAATAGCTACCGATTTGGGGGCGCATGCTCTATGTCAGGTGCCCTGCTATGTGTTCAGGCCCATTCCCTCCGCTAACCATCCTAACACCTCAATGAGGCAGACACTGTGGTTCGTGTACCCATCTTACAGATGAGGCAGCTGAGCTGAGAGAAAGGTTCAATACTCTCCCCAAAGCAATGCAGCAAGTGAGAGTTGAACCAGAGCTTTCTGACTCCAAAGCCCATGCTTTGCTGAAGAGAAAGGCTGTGGCCCAAGTGTTTGCGAATGAGTAGGTGAGACGTTCTGGTGGGGCCGTCCAGTGAGGGTCTCTAACTCATTCCTTCTGTCTCCTAGGAAATGAATATCCAACAGCTCACCAACTACAGAAAGAGCGTCATGTCCTTGGCTGAGGCGGGGAAGCTCTACCGCAAGGACCTGGAGATTGTCCTCTGCAGCGAGCCCCCCATGTAAAGGGGGGCCAGGGGCTGCTTCTCCACCGCCCCCAAACCCTGCCCCGGCTGCCCTGCCACTTCTACCCGGACCCAGAGATCCTGAGCGCCCCTCCTCCGCCCCTGCAACCTGCACACACCAGCCCGCAGAGCAGAAAAGGAGAGACGGAGGGAGGGTTGCTGACGGGCCTTCCGATGCCCCCTCCACCCTCCCCCTGACCTGACCCGGCAAACTGCTCAGCCTGCAGTAGGGCACCAACCGCATGGGAGGTGGGCGGGGCATGGGCGGAGCTTCCCTGCCCCTCTCCGCTGCGATGCATGAGCTCCTCCGCTGTACGATTTAGGCTTCTGTGTCCCACGGAGTGGACCCTTCCCTCCCGCTCTGCTCCCCTCCTTCCCATGCCACCACCCACCCAAACTCCCAAGCTCCATCCACCACCTTGCTAATAGCATAGCTGTCTTCTCGAAGTCCCTGTTCGTGGAGGGTGCCGGCCCTTTGTCCTCTTGACTCAGCGTGCTCCTTTTCTCTGTGGATTCCTTGTCTCCTTGTTTACCAAAGAAGAGTTTACAGACAATAAAGGGAAGCGTTCTGTGTGGAAGCTCACCCAGTTCTGGGCAAGTGGTTGACTTCTGTCTACAGTTAGCAGCGCCTACTGACCCAAGAGGGAGCCAGTGCAGGGCAGAGCCTGGAGATGGATCCCACAGATTGGATCCACATTCCTTCTAGTAGGGGCACCAACTGGGTGTGGCAACAGTGGGACCAGGTAGCCCCCCACCCCCAGCAGGGGTACCTCCAACCAGGAGTTCTGGACCCCCCCACATTTAGCCACTCCTCCTCAAAGTGTAATTTACCCCACAACTCATCTGATGCCTCACATGGATCTACAGGGCTAAGATCCTAAAATAGAGAATTTTTTCAAATGCTGTCATTCACTGTCTACAGGATGCATTTGGACATTACTTCATTTAATGCCGCAGCAATCCTATGGGATGGATCCCATTTTCAGAAGTAGAACCTGGAGCTGAGACATTAACTTTTTCAGGGTGATACAACTCCCACGTTGTATACCAACGTGGCTAGGCACTTGGTCACCAACTTGACTGAGGCAGTATACCACCGAGGTGGGGGCAGGGAGGGCTATACGGGGATCATAAAGAAGCCTCATTTCTTTCGCAGCCACACCCTCCCCTGAGGGAGCCCATCCTGTTCCCCACCTGCATGATACAGCCCAGGAGGTCACCTGACCTCCGTCCACCTGCCCTCAGCTGACTGGGCCAGTTAGTGTCTCCTGGGACCCGAGGTGGACATCCAGGGCCATCAGAGTGTGTGGCATTGAAGCTAGGTGATGATACAGCTTTGGAGGCAAGAGGTGGCAATCCCAAACCAAGCCCGAACTAATGCTGGAGTAGAACCCAGCGACTAGGACAGGGAGTCGGCCAGAGAGCAGTGGAGAACACGTGCAGAGAAAAACACAGGAAAGAAGGAATAGAATACAAAACAGAAACAAAGAGAGTGCAGGGCAGGTGGGCCAGCTAGCAGCTCCCATGAGGCCCTGCTACACTTGTGGATTCCGATTTCCCTGCCCTCCCTAGGCATCAGACAAAGGCACTTCCTGCCCACCAGGTGCATCCCCAGAGGATGCAGTCTCACAGCTGCTCCACCCGCCTGCGCTTTCCCTCCAAGCATCCCAGGCAAGAGGGGGAGGAGCAGCTGTCATGGCTTGGGACCCGAGCTTGCAGCTCTTAGATGGGGTTTGGTGGAGTCCCCTCTCCCAGGCCCGCTTTCTGCTCTGCCGAAGGGGAAGCTCACGCTCTCCAGGAGACCTAACCAGGCTGGTTAGTTGATTCTGAACACAGATACCCGTTGATCAAGGACAGAGGGAAGGAGGAGAAGGAGGCCGAGGCCATGACAGTGGGTGCCATGGTGGGTGCCATCGTGAATGAGGTCCTGACTCTTCTGTGTTGGGAGTCTGCACTGAGTGATCCCCAACAGGGAGTGTGGGGTGGCATCGCGATTTCCCTCCACAGCTTCTTTCTCTCCCATCAGCCCCAGACCCATGGCTGCCTGACTGGCAGAAGCATCAGGAGCCAGCGTGCTCCCAACAGGACTCCTCCCTGGGAGGAAGACCCCCAGCCCAGCCCCCCACTGGCTGAGTGGAATTTCCCATTCCAGATAGGGGCTTCCCAGGCCTGCAAGAGGCTGATACATACACAGACTTCAACCTTGAAGGCATTTGTCTCCGGGGCGCATTCTGTCATCACACACAGTTCCCTTTGGAACAAACCCACGTAACCACATTTTAGAGGGAGCGCTTGCATTCCCCTGTTCTCCCAGGAGCACCCCAGGCCTGCATTTCCCTTGACCCGTGTTTCTCCAGCCGACCCCATCAACTCCCTGGCTCCTAATACAAGGTCAGCAGAAACGTCTACTAAGAGAAGGAAAATGCCCAGGGGCACCAAGTCCACCCAGCAAGTCTGGAGGCAGAGGGCAGGACTCACAACCCGAACTCAGTGAGTTGGAAGGGCCAACACGAGGTGGTTCCCAGAGCAGGCTGGTCAAACCCACAAGATGCCAGGTCACTGGGAAGAAGCTTTTAGGGTTTGGACCACTGCAGTTCTCCTCTCCAGGAAAGTGCTAATAACATTTTCCTGACAGCTACTTTCCACCACACTTGCATGGGGAGACAACAAGAAGACAAGATGCGGGAGATAGGTCTGGTGGCACTGAGAGGCTGTGGCTCTCTGACAGCTCAGGGAACATGTGATCCCACAGCCACCTTGACTGTATGGCCCACAAACCTGATTGGCAGCAGTAACGGAGTAACTGTCCCTTCCCCTGGGAATCCCTCCCTGGCTTCCCAGTGTTTAGCTTGGGTGCCACTCACATGGGCACCTTGCATTTATTTGCTCCATTTTCTTCTTTCAATAACAAGTATTTACTAAGTACTTCCATGGGAGCTTATCCTCTCAGGTGAAACACAATAAACATAAAGGTATCAAAATGTAAAGTATGGATAAGTACTCTCAAGAAAAAGTTCAACAAGGGAAAGGGACAGAAAAGGCGGAAGTGCCATTTTAAGTTCTCTGAAAAGGTGGTATTCAAGCAGAGACTGAAGTAAGGAAGTGAAACTTGCTGCCATCTTAAGAGAGTCCAGACTGAGGAAACAGCAAATGCAAAGGCCCTGAGGTAGAAGAGTTCCTCGCACACGTAGAAAGAAGTTCCCTGAGGCCAGACCAGAATGAAGGTCAGGGGTGAACAGATGAGGTGGGGAAATAGGCGAGACCAGGTCAGGTGCTGTGTCAGGAAACCATGATAAAAAGGACTTGATCTCATCATGGGAAGGGAAGCCATCAGGAGCTACATCAGAGAAGTTCCATAATTTATTTTAAAGGTCAGTCTGGCTCCTCTATGAACACTAAACTATAGGAGGCAAGAGGAAAAGCAGAGGCACCATTTAGGAGGATTCAGTAGTGCGGCTGAGAAATGCTGATGACTTGGACGGAAGTGGGCGTGGGTGTGGAATTAAGTATCAGATCCCGACCTGCCTCTGAGACTAAAGCAAAGGGGCTTGCTGAGGGCTGGGTAAGTACTGCAAGAGAGAGACAAGTCAGGAATGACTCCGAGGCTGCTGGCTTGAGTAACTGGATGCATTGCTGACAGATGCCAGGAACCCAGGTGGAAGAGGAACAGGTTGGGGGAAGGATGCGGAGGAATTAAGATCTGGGACAGGCGGTGAGATACCAACAGAAAACAGATGGCACGTTCACACTGCTGGGTGTTCAATAACTATCGTGAGATGGATGCTGGATGCTGGAGACACAGTAGTGAGGAGGACAGTCCCTGGCTGCCCTGGTGAGAGCTTAAAGATGCCTGGGCCTGTGAGGTGAGGAAGCTGCCAACTCAGCGTGGTAGGCAGTGGATCCGGGGAAGGCAACCAAAGAGGCCCTTAGCTTAGATTGGCAGGGGGGGGGGGGGGGGGTGCAGGGAGGGTGGGAATTTCCAGGTGAGAATTCCTACCAGGGAAAAAAAACAAAATCAAAAAAGCATAAAGGATGGTACCAAAGCCCAAGGTAGCCAGGCTCATCTGGGGGAAGCACGGAGAGCTGAAGCACAGAGAGCAAAGTGAGAAATAAAGCTCAAGGGCCAGACAGGACCAGCTCCAGAGGGGCCCTGATGCCTCGCTTCCCCAGGCTGCTCTGTGACTCCTCCCTTCCTCTTCTCCTTCTAGTGTCCATCAAATGTCACCTCCTCAGAGAGGCCTACTCTGATTAACCTGTACCCCACGGCACCCCAGCACTCCATAGCTCCTCCCTGGCAGTATCTTTTCCCCAGGGCACCAGGAGCACCTGACCTGGTATGTGTTTCGGCTGTTCCCCCGGCCAGAGCGGGAGCCCCTGAGGGCGGGCAAGCTCATCCTGCATGGGTCCTGCCCAGGCCTGCTCAACCCACACACCTAGGGGCACCATTCCTTCCAGCTTCCCCACCTAGGACCCCTCAACTCCCCAGAATTATGGCTCCCCCAAAGATGTCCGGACGTAGTCAATACATTATCTTACTTGGCAAAGGGGAATTGAGGTGGTTGAAAGAATTAGGGTTGCTAATCAGCTCACTTTAGGGACATTACCCCAGTAGGCCCGAAGTAATCACAAGGGTCCTTAGATGCGAAAGAGGGAGGCAGAAGTCAGAGTAATGCAATATGAGAAAGACTCAGCCAGCCATTGCTGGCTTTCAAGGTAGAAGCAGGAGGCATCTAGAAACTAGGAAAAGCAGGAAAACAGATTCTCCCTTGGAGCCTGCAGAAGTCCATGATACTTTGATTTTAGCCCATTTCAGATTTTTGACCTCCAGAGCCATAAGATAACATGTGTCGTTTTAAGGCACCAATTTCGTGGTAACTGGTTGCAGCAATGATTACACGGGCAAAGGCACAGTCCACCTCCTCATTAGTATCTGTGTTCCCAACACATGATGAACTGTGGGCAAGAATGGATCTTCCTGGATAATCCTAGTTGCACACACACACCAGGCACAGTGCCTGGTGCCATAATATCTCTACATGGCAGCTATGGGATCCTATCTACTGTGGTGGCTAGGGCTGAAGGGCCAGAAGCTTGCTCTGCCTCCAGCTGGGAGTTCTGTGGCTGCCCCAGGATTCACAGGGACTCAATTGGTTCCGAATTTGGGAGGGTGCACCTGGTGCACTGCCTCCTCCTTCAGAGATGTGAGTCCTCCAAATGTGGCCGACCCCTCAAGGGAACAGATCTGTCTGCCCTGGCGGAGGAGCTGACCCAACAGACTCATGGATCCCCTGGCAGAGGCAGGGAAGACGCTAAGGAGTGCACATGAGTGGCCAATATACACACACACAGAAGACTGATATCCAACCTGAAGATTTAGAGGGCATTTATGAGAGCAGCAATCCAGTTAAAAGGCACCTGGATGGAAGCTCATGCCAGAAGATCAAACTTTCAATAAATGTTTATAATAGCCATAAAAAAATAAGTAAAAGAGGGACATCGCCGGCCCTCAGGGAAATGCAAATGAAAACCATTACACACCAGTGAAAACCGAGTACCATTTTTAAAAGCCTTATTTCTGTTTACAAAAGCAGAGTCTACTAAATTGTGGGGGTTACAGGGAGCCGAGGAAGAGAAAAGGCTTCCTCAGAGAACCAGAAAATAGAGCAATAAAATAGTACCAATCATTTAAATAACCACAATAAGATTTATATACACAATGGAGTACTACATGGCAATGAGAAAGAATGAAACATGGCCTTTTGTAGCAACGTGGATGGAACTGGAGAGTGTGATGCTAAGTGAAAAAAGCCATACAGGGAAAGACAGATACCATATGTTTTCACTCTTATGTGGATCCTGAGAAACTCAACAGAAACCCATGGAGGAGGGGAAGGAAAAAAAAAAAAAAAGAGATTAGAGAGGGAGGGAGCCAAAACATAAGAGACTCTTAAAAACTGAGAACAAACTGAGGGTTGATGGGGGGTAGGAGGGAGGGGAGGGTGGGTGACGGGTATTGAGGAGGGCACCTGTTGGGATGAGCACTGGGTGTTGTATGGAAACCAATTAGACAATAAATTTCATAGAAAGAAATAAATAAAGAAAGAAAGAAAGGAAGGAAGGAAGGAAGGAAGGAAGGAAGGAAGGAAGGAAGGAGAAAAGGAAAAAAAAAAAATAACCACAATAAAATTCCCTCATCATTCCGTGCAGTCCTATGTAATTCACTCTTGCTCCCCTGGACCTTGGATTAGCAGTCTGCTTTCATGAAGCTGTCTTAGAGCTTCTGGAATGGAAAGAGTCCTGGAATTCCTGACTTGGTCCACTGGGACAGTCTTGAGAGTTGCTCAAGTGACATCAGCTCAGAAGCCTGCACCCAAGGGTCTATTCTTTAAAGGCTAGAAGGTTTGGAGTACCTGGTACAGTCATATATCCTGAGGCTGTAGACTGCCCTTTGTCACTGAAAACACAAACTGCAGCCTGCCCCTTAGAGCAGAACCTTCAGGGAAGCATCAAACGACATCTGTGAGGTGGCAAAGACGGCTCGGTTGTGCCTACTTTCTTACTCTCACCAATATCATCAGAATGGAGGAGAGTAGACATCTCTATCTGGGTACAGCACAGAACTCGTTCCTGAGACTTTAGATGGGTGCTTCCCCTGAGGGAAAAAACATATGGGCAGTGAGGGCACTGACCAATCTCCAGGGACTTCCCACAAAACACAAACACACACATTTTCTAAAATACTTACATTAACATCGCATCCATGTAAGCTTCACTTCAGGAAGGCGGAACGGGTCTTCTGATCTGACAACCCCTCTTGTGCGCATCTTACAACAGTAACACATCACACAAACCTCATTATTTCCAGCAGCTCTCTTTTAATAAGGAGCAAAAACAAATCTTTTGTGATTCTCCGGGATTCCTCTGGGGCATCTCAAACATCACTGTAGGTTGGAAAGATATCCTGAAAGTACCCTTTCATTCCCCCCACCCCCGTATATTTATTAAATTATTTGGTGAGGCAAATCTAAAGAGTTGTCAGAAGAGATTTGGACACTTGATTAACCTATATCACAGGTGCCCGAGAAAAAAACCTTTGGTTACACATGTAATTAAGTGGTAACACTTAAAAGTAAACAGATCCAAGAGAATTAGAAGACATGTGTCCACACAAAAACTTGCACACAGTGTTCACAGCAGCATTATTCATAATAGTCAAAGAGTGGAAGCAAGTCTAATGACCATCAACAGATGGATAAACAAAATACGGTTATATCCATACAATGGGATATTAATTGCCCGTAAAATGCAACGAAGTACTGATATGTGCTACAATATGGATGAACCTTGAAAACATTAAGTAAAAGAGGCCAGACAAAAAAGGCCACATATTGTGTGACTCCATGTATATTATATGTTCATGACAGGCAAATCCATTGAGACCAGAGGTAGATTAATGGTGGCCTAGGCGGGGGGTTGGAGGGGCAGGGGTGAGAGGTAAGGGGGAGTAACTGCTTAAATCAGGAATTGGAGATTCTTTAGGGCCTTAACAATTAGGAATTAGGAATTCTACCTGGAATTAGGCAGAATTAGATGGTGGGGATGGTTGCACAGCTTAATAATAAAAACCACTAACCAATACTCTTTTCAAAGGTGAATAATATCTTAGTTTTCTTTAAAAAAAAAAAGGCCTGTGCAAGATATGGATTGTAAAATAAATAAGCAAAATAAACAGGAAAGTATAGATATGGCATGTTCATAAGTGATGAGTTTTGTTCTTTGTGTTTTAAAATCACCTATTCTAGGACATGACAAATTCAACATAAGGCACCAAAAAGTGTCCTGGTAAGACACAGAATCTCTGCTATCTAGAATAACCCTCCATATTGCAGGCAATTATCAGTAAATCAAGGAGGCAAGCCCATCAAACCTGAGCAAACTTTGCTAAAATACAATATATTTCATAGTTTCTTTTCCGATGAAGGTATTTTTAAAATAATATAAATGAAATTCACTTTCCAAACTTTATCCTCCATAGTGCCCTTTTTCACATTCTGGAACAAACTGACACTTTACTACATGTTAGGAGTCTGCAGGATCAAAACTATTTTCATAATAATGTTAAAATATTATTTATGTTAATTTGCAATGTGTTCACCATTGCTATTGCAAATGAATCTATAAATATTTAATACAAACGTTTGTCTCAATGTCTAATGTGGCAAGAATTGATAGTTTTAACCCACATAAACAAAAACTCTTTGGGTAATCCCAATAGGTTTTAAGCATGGAGAGGGGAAGATCGCATCTTAGAACATAGGGTTGAATGAAAAACAAAAAAAAAGACTAAGAAATGGCATAACAATACCATCTATGTGAATTAAAAGAGCTTATACACAAGATAGCAATGATGTTTTGTTAGAGCATTCAAAAAAAGAAAAGACCAAAGACACCCATTGAGCATTCCAGAAGGACAGCATCCTGGGAGAGGGAGGAATGACCATGGGAAATTTCACCCAAAGGAATTAAAACACCAAGAGAAGGACCTTGCACAGACCACAGATAATGATCTGCCAAGAACTGAGGAGGGCTCCCACACCCCCCACCCAAAGGAAAACACCTGTGGGCTCTCCCACCCAGCTGCAGCTGCCCAGGACAGAGTGGACACCACAGAGAGACAGACCCTCTCACAGGCTCCCGGCACCATCTCCCTTCCTGGAGATGCCTCACCTGGAGGATTTTCTCCAGCAAATCCAGGCGTGGTAAAGGAACAAAGGAGCACGGGTGGCCTAGGATAGGGAAGGCCAGTGGAGGTTGGTAGATCACTCAGGAGCAATGCAACCATCTTTATTATGTTCAGACCACCCACACTGACCAAATGGTTTGTTCAGTTGCAGGGATGAGGGTGGGAGGGCTGGCTACGGGAGGGAAGGTGCAGGAAGCATATGTCATCCTGTTCAGTGGGCATTTTTGACACGCATAAGCTAGAGTGCCATGGTGCCCATTTGGGGAGGTGGTGGGGGTTAGGAAAAAGGAACCCAGCAGAGACACAAAGAATCCTGACTGGAGGGCCAAAGGCTGAGAGAACAAAGTTCTTCGGGAGGCACAGAATGATCCCCAAGTTCAGGGCCACAGACATGTATGTACCAAAGAGGGCATGCTCCATCATGTGAAACCAAGGACAGAAATATCAGTGATCAACACCAAGTGAGGAGCTGGTTTCTGCCTAACCGGCGTGCTGACCGGGAGGAAACTCGCCCCTTGCCAAAGAAGCACATCCCGCTGTCATGCAGCTTGGTTATGAAGTCTGCCGTTGTTCCCACAACTATTCTTTGGAGCATTCGGTACGGGCGGTGAGTCTGCACCCACACTGGGGTCATCGAGTGAAGAACCAAAGCAGACCCATACACGCCTGCCTGGGACTCCCAGTCTGATGAGATGGCAAATAAACACTTGGCTGTTCTTGCCTCCTTGAGTCCCATACAAAATGCCTAATCTCATCCTATTCATCCCACTGATTTTAAGATGGCTCCTTCCCTCCGTCTGCACTCACTCTCCTCAACCTCAGCCTCTTCCCAACGCTAAATGAAAACACAAGGCCTCCTCCTTCCAAAAATTATGAAGAATTTCAAGACAATGACAGCAGACCATTAAACCAAGCAGAGGCTGCAAGTCCCTGAAGCCAGCCCGCCCGCCCCCATGGGACACGGAGAGAGAAACGAACTGGCAACCACTAGGGCAGGGCAGGGCAGGGCAGGACAGGCCGACAGAACCCAGTTCTGGTCAGTGGGGCAGCGGCTCGTCAGTTTGTCTTGCCATGAGGAGGGGATTGGCTCTCATCACCAATGGCTCCAATAGGACCCAGAATCTCACCAATTCCCCTTAAAAGGGATAGCTAAAATTTGTTAGAGCAGAAACTGCAAACAGAACTTAAAGGTTAAAGAAAAAGCAAGGTTTCTGAATGGTAGTTTTAAAACCCAAAGTAAAATTCTGAAGAGTTCTTCCCAATGACAAAACTAGGCTCTAAATCACAAAAGCCCAAGCAGCCCACCCTGGCTCTGGCAGCTGGGGACAGGGCCATGTGTCTCCTGGGGGTGGGGGGTTATTGTCAGCTCACAGAAAGGAAAAGCTGATGGGGTGCCAGCTGCCTCCTGGAGTCACAGCCTAGAGGTGAGAGTCTTTGTCTCACTCCAAAGGTGGCCTCTGTGACTCCTGGGAAGGGGGCTGCTGCCCACGACTCCCTTTCCAGGGTGACTTTTCTTGGCCTCTGGTTTCGGGAAAATCACTGAAGTCAGTCACACTCTTCAGAAAACAGGATATTTCATCGAAGACTAAGCAGCTGAAACCATAGCTGGCTTAAAGGGTAAGGAGATGAAGAGTCACAGGCAAAAGAAATTGGCCCAAAAAGGTGAGGAGGCTACAAAAGTTCTGGAGAGTTAACACCTGCCAGCACCCCTCCGCCAAGGAGACTGGACAGAGTCTGCGCATACACATCCCCAATTCCTCGTGCCATTTACCACGGCTCCCAGCAATACCCTCAGAATCCAATGCGCCACAAGTCAGAAAGCAGCTGAAGCCCAGGATGAGAAAATACAAAGTCAGATGATAATGTCAGATCACAATCATCCCAGGACAAAATACTGCCCACAATGGCTGGAGAGGGGCAACCCTTTCTGTTCTAAAAGGAGAGGGGGGCATCACTATGCCATAGCAGGAAGAACTGGAAAGATGTATGGCCCAAAAGCTACCAAAAAAATTGAGAAGAACATCACACAAGCCTTCAGAAGGCCACCAGCAACAAGTCAGGGCTCCGCAACACAGAGTCAGGAAGAAAGAGAGTGGTTTGAAAGAAATGCAGCCTTCCAATCCCAAGTGAGATCATGTGTCCAGTGGGCAAGAATTAGAAGAAAACATAAAGCAATGAAGGAGGCAGATGCCCCCTGAATTCAGTCAGTGCTCTCATGGAACATGAAGGCAACACCATACAGGCCCTAACGAAGGCCATGGGCAACAAGCCACATTCATGCACAGACAGCTGATCAGGAAGGACAAAGAGCAGAAGCTGCTTGAGGAGGTGAAAATGAACGAGCAGAAAATCCAAGACCTGGAGAAAAAAATTTTAAAACAGGAAAGGTCCTCTAAAATCTACGTTTGGGTTGGGGAGGCGGGGTGGGAGGGGGAGTGATGGGTATTGAGGAGGGCACCTTTTGGGATGAGCACTGGGTGTTGTATGGAAACCAATTTGACAATAAACTTCATACACTGAAAAAAAAATAAAAGATAAATAAATAAATAAATAAAATCTACGTTTGTATTGTAAACAGGAGAGCCATGAACTCTCATTCACAGCACAGGATGTTAAAAGAGCTCTTGCCACAGAGAAGAGGGGACCTGCCAATTTGAGGTACATTTTAGGACAAACACACCAAGAAAGAGAAAGAGACTTTAACAAACAGTGTCCCTCAAAACAGCTCCAAGAAATAAGCAGTCACCAGAAACTTCCTGGAAGGTGCCCTCAATGACCAGAGAGCTCCTCTGGCCCAGCCCCCAAAACAGGTGAGACCTGGCTCCCAGCACCAATAATAAGCCGACCCGTGGGGTCTTTCTCTTCTTCCCAAAGGAGCCCAGCCTGGACTTGGAAGCCACAACACCAATTCCTAGGGGTCATGTGGGCCCTCAATTTCATGGCATGCCTCCTAGCAGGCACAACTGTGGTCCCACCAATGAAGACAAGAAATCCTTCTCCTCTACAGAGCTGGATGTCACAGGCCACCTGTCGTTTCCACAATTTCCATGATTTCTAAGACTAAGATGCCCAGCCCACTGGAGAGACCACCATCCCACCCAGAAGGACCTCCTGTCCTTCTACCTTTGGTTCTTCTTAGACAGTAGCTACTGAGAAAACACAATCCACACTTTCCCCAAGTTAAGAACTTCCTTTTGCCCAAAAGGGTACATGCAGACAACAATCTGAGGTTTGGGGTTTTAAAAATCTGTGTGACCACTATAAAGACCACTGCTCAACCTGTTTCTTCCCAGCACCAACAATGAGCCAAACTGTAAGATCCTCCTTGTCCCTCCCGGGAGCGGCTTAGCCTAGACTAGGGTCAAGGCCTGCTGAGCACACCCCCACACCTTGTTCTGGACTCATCTGGGGCCTCAGCTCCTGACTCCCTATCTGTGCTGTGCCCAAACCCTTCACTTCCGCAGGGAAGCACAGGAAAACCACTGTGTCTGTCTGTGTCCTAAAGGAACCAGCTCAATGGCCGTGAAGAGGGCCAATCCTGGGCTGACCCAGTCAGCACCGCCCCCTCCCACCAAGCCTCCTGGCTCTTCCAAATAAGAATGACGAGATTGTGGCCCCACTGTGTGGATACTGGACACCCTCCAGCACCAGCTCTACTGTCCACACAGCAAATGGGAGGACTCCACACTGTTAAGACAATTTGCACCACAATCTTTGGTGCAGTTCGCCCGGCTTGAAGAGACTCCTTCTCAGAGGGGCCACCTGCAACTAACGTCAGACCTGATACCCCAGCCCCATGGTTGCCATGCCCATCTAGGAAATGGAATCTCCCACAGCTATGAGGACCCGCAGCATCATCTGGTCTACACAATGCAGCATCCTAGTGCATGATTGAGAAATCCCAGGATAAGAGCCACATTGGCCCTGCAGAGGGCTGGCTCAATGTTTTTAAAGCATCTAGCATCATTGCTGTGGTTCACAACACTTACCCAACCCTAGACATCTCTGTGTGTCACCTTTGTCATGGCACCACCATGGTGGTGTCACCAGGTGCTAGCTGGAATCCTTATCGTTGAGCTCACAGGACCAGCTGTGCAGACGACGGTCCAGGTCCACACAAATGCCAAGGGGACTCAAATGGCCACACTCAGTGCTATAGACATGCACCTCCAAGAGCCAGATTCTGTGTGGATTCTTATACTTGGGTTAAGTGACAAGATCCCCAAACCCCACCGGGCAGAGGAGAGACTCAGGCAAAAAGCAGCCCCTGGTCCCCTTTGTCAGAGTCAATCCATCACCCAAGCTTGCTGCAACCACAGCATTTCCAAACCTTGCTTCTGCTGTCTACTACCAGGCATCACAGTACCAACGATAAGATACCATTGGGCTGGCAAACCCACAATGGAAGAACTGCCCAAAAGCAAGCTCCATGAGCATTCAGAAAAAAAAAAAAAAAAAAAAAAAAGCTGCCAAAGTCTGGAGGAACATTCTTCACTCCTGGGCAGTGACACAAGAATTCCTGGGGAGATGTTAGAGCAGACATATGAGGAGTTAAGCAAGAGAAGGAGAGCTGAACCTTACTCATCTATGGAGGAGGATTTATCCTTTAAAAGTCGGGAAGTCAAAACCCTCATCATAGACCGGATGCCTCCTGCCACAAGGGCACCCGGTGTAGGGTATTCTTAGACCACCTGCTAAACACTGCGGACGTCAAATGCTTCCAATTCTTCTACCATATCTGTTTCCTGCTGGGCCTTCTCCTTAAAAACCTTCTCTGGCCTTTCGCCTGAATGAGGAACTACCAATTTGAGGTTTGTGGTTTAAAAAAAGAAAAAAATGTATTCACCACAAAAGATTACCTCAAGACCTTGTTCTCCACAGAATGAACTGTTTAACTTTCTTTATAGCCCAGGTTTTAATAGTAAATGACTGAGTGATTTATGTTGCATTTTAATGCTCTAAAAACCCTTTAAGTTTAAGTGAAAAGAAATACAATAAAAACCAAGTTCCAATCGATCCAGCTGCCCAGCCAGGTTAAGGAACCAGTCATTTATATCAAACAGGGCCAGGGTTTGGAAAGCCTGTGGTCCATCAACTTTGAAAAACCCTCTGTCAGGATGTCACTGGACCCCCCCCCCCCCCCCCCCGCCCCAGACAGCACATAGAAGTAGGCAGACACACTGAGATTCAGAAAATAACCTTGGTATATGAACTTCAGCACAGCCAGCCACTCACTGCCACTAACTGCGAGTTCATGGCATAGAAAGCTTTGCAAGGCAGAAATTCTCCCCCGGAGGCAGTCTGTCTCCCTCTCACCTCCCTGAAGACATTTAGCAACATCTGGAGACATTTTTGGTTGTCACAACCAGCCTCTCCTGGGGAAGAGCTACAGATGCTGCTGATCATTGTACAACACGCAGGACAGCCCCCAGCCCCCGCGACAAAGAGTTATCCGGACCCAAATGTCAATAGTGCTGAGCCTGAGAAATTCTGGTCAGGAATGAAGATACTTGAACCCTCCGAGGCATCCAATCTTGAGTCAGGACCCTTTGGGCATCTTAGCACGTAGACCCTGTGCTTGAGGGGGAAAGCTACTTATGCACGCAGACACAGACACAAGGTTTTGCAGCTTGGGAAGGGGTGGTTCACCAGTCCCTGGCGCCATTCAACATCCCCCTGCCCCAGTATCAGGCACCCAAAGATACTGAGGTCAGGTACTCTTCTTAGGGAGTATTCCTATTTTTTAAATCCTTCTAAGTAAAAGAAACCCTGCTCTAAAGAACCTCTAGCACGTATCGTTCCACTTAAACCTAACAGCCATCTAATCAGATAGGATCACCAAGTGACAGAGAAGGACACCGAGGTACAGAGAGGTGACACAGCCAGCGAGTGGCAGAACTGCAGGCATGGCCCAGGCTCAGGCTGCCAGCGCACACCGGGCACTCCGACACCAGTCTGGCTTTCCGCAGGGTTCACACTCCTCGGCCGCCCTCCACTCGCTGGGAGACGGTTGGCCAGCTGCCCTATCACACTGGCCTCAGCAGGGACAGCGGCTCCAGAAGACGGCATGGACGTGGACACCTGGCATAGAGCAGAGGCGGTGCCCTCCCCGTGGCCACTGAGTTTGCAGGGAGAGGGACCCTGCTCCGACTCTCCCAAGTTGAAAGTCTGGGCGGGTGTTGCCCTGGGATCAGGCAGGACAGGAAGCCACGGTCTGGGTCAGATCCTTCTCATCTCCAACCGCGCTCACCTGTGAACGTGGCCTTCCACACCAGCAGCCGATCGGTGGAGTCAGCAAGTCAGCTCCGAGACACATCACCTGTGCATCTGCAGCCACCAAAGCTGCCCACCCAGACTTCTACCAGGCCCGGCTCTGTGCTCCTCAGAGGCCCACAGCCAGCCAATATCTGGAAAATAATGAGTGACGGTGAGTCCTCGAGGTTTCCTCATTTTTCCTTCATTAAACCTTTCCTTGTTCCCCGAAAATGCCTCTGCCTTTGTTTCACAGCAAGAGGTTGCTCGGGGAGCTGCTGTTCAGGGACCTCCCCCAGCTGAGACTGTGCCCCAGGATTCATCCTCCACCCTCACTTCCTGGCGGCCACTCTTCAGTCTCCCCTCGGCTTCCTGTTGAAAACCACCCAGCATGGCACCTTCGCATCCCTGGAGGCCTGTGACAAGCAGGAAACTGCATCCAAGCAAACTGTCTTCACAGGCACATTTTTCTCAATTTGCAAATACACATCCTCAAATCTAAAACTTCTGTTTCAGAAAACAACAGCCAGCCAGCCCATTTGCTGAGTGTGTACAATACAGCCCACATCTGCACCCTGTTTGGCTCATCTCTTAAGAGGCCCCAGCTGCTTCCTTTGACTGGCTATCTCATCAACCCCCAGTAGTGCACAGGCGGCTTCTGGGAAGGGGATGGGAAATGGCCAGTTCAGGACCAATCCCCACAGCAGGAGACGGTGGCTCTTCTGGATTCTGGTCCCCTAAGGGCACTGTCTGAGGCCACAAAGCATGGATGGCCCACAGAGCAGCACTACAGCCCGGCATGATTTGGGGGGTACTCTGCATCCTGGAACAGGCTGGAAGCTATGGACCCGGCCATTTGGTGGAGAGGAAATAGGCCCAGAGAGGTGAAGTGAATGTGTCAAGACCACACAGGTACTCAGTGTGTCAAAGCGCATCCTTGGCCCCAGGGCCTTAGTGTATTTGTGAGCTGGTGGCATCAACAGAACCTTCTTACTTTTCATCCCTAGAGAACAGGCTGTGAAGACGAGGGTCTCCTTCCAGCACATTCAGCCCAGCTAAGAGGAGCCAGGCCAAGTGCACTAGTGTTAACTTGTGGGCATCCTGCCACTGGGATCAGCATTTCTGCTCCAGATGGAGAGGACTAGGGCGCCAGAAGTGGGGACCTAGGTGGGGCCAGAGCGCCCCCTGCTGTCTAAATGCTAAGCGACCCAAGCCTCGCGTCTGCCTCCCTGATTTCTTGTGCTCCCTGCCCAGGAAAGTTGAGGACTGGGTTCAGGGTACACTCCCTCCTGGGGAGTTTCTCATTTCAGTCTAGACAACCCGGGGGAGTCCCCAGGCTCCCTGGTAGCGGAGTCATGCCCACCATGCTTTTCTGTTTCCCCCTTGCTGCACCCCTGAATGTGTCCAGTCAGCATCACATATTGAGGGCTTTCTGCGGCCCAGCCACTGGGTCTGGTACTTTAAGAACCAGAAATGACAAGCCACTGTTCCAGAAACCCCACCACCACCCCTGTGGAGTCTCTGGAATGAGGCAGATAACCAAGGAAAACAGTGAAGCAAAGATCTGACAGAGGTTGAGAGCCAAGGGATGAAGAACCGACCAAGTACCAAGGAAACGGGTCAGAGGGGCTCTAATGGCAGATGTGGTGAGTCTAAAGAGGAAACAAAAGCAGACAGACATGGAGAGAGGGGAAAGGCATTTCTGGGGGCAGGAACAGACACAGCCAACGCTCCTCCTCACTTGTCCCAACTGCTTCCCCTTCCTCCCGCTCTTCCTCCTAACTCACCATGGGTCATGGAGGCTGTCCACCTCAAGAATCCCCCCACCTCTCCTGACTGGCCTCTCTGGCCGGGTCCATGTCTGCCAGGATTCCTATGACCCTCCCAGCCCTTTTACCTTGGCCCTGCTGATGAACACGTGGTTTCCTGAACCCTACACAAAAGCCTGTCTGCAATCTGGACCCTGGAGAATTCGATACATGGGACAAATTTCTTACGCAGGGGATTCAGTAAAGTCTAAATCATCCTTTGCCCCTAAGAAAGGGAAATCGTCCCAGGGAAGCAGGAAAGGTGCAAAGGAGTCATGCTGAGGGAAGTTTCTCTACAAGTTAGGTGGAAGGAGCAAGTTCACTCTGCGCCCCGTGCAAGACAAGAGGAAGTGGGCAGGAAGGGATAGGATCCCCATGGAGAGACGGAGTTAAGAAGCAAAGACTTGGAGCAGGAAGACCCAGGAGAGGTCTGTGGGACATTGCAAGGAGGAAATTTCCCAGGAGGCAGCTGTAGGGTTGGAAACAGGAAAGGGACATAGTAAAAAGTGTGCTTATAAAGATTCCTAGGACAAACAGTGCCCAGTCTCTCTACAGTGGCTCTGATCAACCTGTACTCCAGGGGCGACTGGGTGACTCAGTTGGTTAAGCGTCCAGCTCTTGATTTCCACTTACGCCATAGTCTCATGGTTTGTGGGATTGAGCCCCAAGTCAGGCTCTGCACAGACAGAATGGAGCCTGCTTGGGATTCTCTCTCTCTCTCTCTCTCTCTCTCTCTCTCTCTCTCTCTCTCAAGCTAAATAAATAAACTTTAAAAAAATTTTTTTCAACCTGCCCTCCAGCTGGGAAGGGTGGGGACAGCTTGAGATCACCAGCATTTAGCAGAGCCTTGGCCCTTGAAGGCATCCTGCAAATGACCGTCTCCACGGGATGCCAGTCTTTAACCCAAGGGCCATTTAATACTCAAGGTCCAGATCAGAACAGGAAATAGAAGTCCTACTCTTGTGACCTTAAGCTTGTTACAGCACAGAATGGGAACAATAATAAAACCTCCCTCATAAGGTTACAGTGAGAATTGTCTGTGATAATACACAGTCCTACCTGGCATCTAGCGGCTGCTTGAAATCACGACGACGCCCTTCTACTTCTTAAAACCTGCTCTTCCCAGGGCTTCGGGGACTTTACACCGGTTTGGTAGCCTCTGCAGCCGCTTGACTTGCTCCCTCAATCTCCTGTTTTCCCTAATGAAATGGTAGCCTTTGTGAGTACTGTACACACGTGAAAGCACTTTACATATGCAAGCCATTTAATCCTACAATGGTGCTTTGAAAACAGGTTCTATTCCTTCCTGATTTAAAGACTAAAGGAAACTCCAGGACAGAGCTCCCACGTGCACACATCAGGGGTCCGAATGGACTGGGGTTACCGGATCAAACGCCCCTCCCCTGAGCACGCTTTCACATGGCCCCACAGTGAGACTGCCTGGGACTCTGCCTGGGCTCCTTCAGGACCCTCGAGCCACACTGTCTTCCTCCATAGCCCCTCCTCTGGCTGCTTGGGAACCCATCTCACTCTGCTTTGAGCCTCCATCTTCTCCTTTGATCAACAGACCCACATTTCCAAAGGCCAGTGAAATATATGCACATGGATATCTGTCTTCCCCTAAAACCCAACCAGCTCCAAGCTCCTGATCCTGTCCTCCAGCCTCAGCCTCAGGCACCTCCAAGAAAGCACTAGGTTCCTTCTATCCAGAAGTCTAGTTCTCGTCCAGTAGGGGCCCTAGAGAGCAGCAACCTGTCCTCAGAGGCCACTCACAGACCCTAGCACAGCAAATGTCGGACTCACCCATCTCAAACCAGTCAGCCCTCCCAGCTCCCCTCTTGTGGCTCACAGCGCCACCTTTCCTCCCATCCTCTGAGACCAAAGCTGTCCCCTGGACCCATCACTCTCCAGCAGCCTTCTCACTCCCCCAACAGTCCTTTAGCCTGGAAACTGTCTCCCAACTGCCTCTCGGATTGTTCCCTTCCCCAACATTCCAACTGACCAACCGGTCATCCGCTCATCCGCACCCCCCAACCCCCTTGAGTCTTGACCACAGTCTGGCTTCTGTCAGAATCAATTCCCAGTGTGTGTCTTACCCAGTGAATCATAAACTCCTTGGGAATAGGAACTGGCTCTACTTATTTTCCATCCCCACGAAACTGATTGCCCTGGCACACAAAACCATTAATCTATTTTAAGTAAATAAATTTGGGGATTTACTTAAATCAGAAAGTATCTGATTCAGAGGGAGCATTTGATTAAAAAATAGTCTCGGGGCACCTGGGTGGTTCAGTCAGTTAAGCATCCAGCCTCGGCTCAGGTCATGATCTCACAGCTCATGAGTTCAAGCCCCATGTCGGGCTCTGTGCTGACAGCTCAGAGCCTGGAGCCTGCTTCAGATTCTGTGTCTCCCTCTTTCTCTGCTGCTCCACAGCGCGTGAGCACAAGTGCTCTCTCTCAAAAATAAACATTAAAAAAATTTTTTTTAATTAGCCTGCAAGTTCTATATACTTCCTGACACAGAAACATGAAATTGCCCATACCCACAACCCAGGTCACCATGCCCCTTGTCATGCAGACATCACACCTACCCTGTCTTTATTGATTCATTTGTTTATTCTGTTTGAGTGCTGACTGGTCACTCAAATATTTATTGAGCAGAATGAATAAAAGAGATATTAAAGTTCACCTGATCCAGGGGACTCTACACTGGAATACTAGAAACACCCAGGGAGTTTGTTAAAAATACAACCCCTAGCCCCATTTCTAAGATTTACCAAATCAGAATCTCTGGAGGAAGACCCAAGGGCTTTCACTTTTATTCATTTGTTTTTAATTTTTCACCTTTTCTCTTAACTTTTAGACTTAGAAAATAGTTTGAAAATAAAAAGTTCCCACATACCCTTCAATGTTAACATTTACGTCACTGCTAACGCAATGATCGAGACCAGGAAATTAACATACATATGTTTAACTAATCTACAGACTTCATTCAGATTTACCAGCTGCTCACTAATATCTTTTTACGTGTTCCAGGCGCCAATCCAGGTTACCATCCGGCACTCGGGGGTTTTAATTTACATATCTCTCCTTACGATCATGCGTGCTTATATATGTTTTCATATGTTTGAGGACCATTTTAATTTGTGCATTGTGTGTGAATTGTCTCTTCGAGTCTTTTCTCATTTTTCTTTCAGATCATTCATCCTCTGTCACTCAATTTTCAAGAGTTCTCTGCGTATTAGGGATTTTAGCTCTAAGTCTTTGTAGCAAAGCCCTTAGTTTTACATGTTGTGATTATTTTCTCCCAATTTTTTAGTTGTCTTTTGACTTTGTATATGGTGTGTTCTGCCGTGTCCAACTTACCAATGATTCATTTAATTGCCTCTGGATTCAGAGTCATGATTTGAAATCCTTTCCTTACACTGAGGTCAAGTGAATTTACCCAGGCTTTTTGTTCTTCCCACTAGTACTTACTATGGTTTCCTTTTTTACATTTAAATTAATGATCCACTTGAGTGTATTTTTCCATAGGATGTGTGCTACAAATTTAGTTTTATCTTTTGAAACGACTCCCCAGTTTCCCAGCACCATTTATTGAAGAGTCTATCATTGCCTCTGAGATTGGGGAGGCCACCTTTGTCATACGTGACGTTTCCATTTGCGTTCAGGTTTATTTCAGTTCTATTCTCTTCTATTGGTCTATCCACTCATGTGCCACAGCCCCACTGCTTTAATTACAGAGGCTTTATGGTTTGTTTCAATGTCCAGTGAACGAGACATTAAAAGACCTTCTTTCTTTTCAATGTTTCAGTGTTTCCCTGGATATTCTAGCAGGTTTATTTTTCATATGAACTTCACTATCAACAAACCATTTGTCCCTCGAAACAGCTCCAAGAAGTAAGCAGACACCAGAAACTTCCTAAAAGACACCCTCAGTAGCCAGAGAGTTCCTCTGGCCCAACCATCAAAACAGGTGAGATCTGGCTCCCAGCACCAATAATAAGCCAGCCTGTGGGGTCTTATTCTTGCCGGAGGAGCTCAACCTGGATTGGAGACCCCACAACCAGTTCCTAGGAGTCATTTGGGGCCTCAAGTGCATGGCATGCCTCCTAGCAGACACAGCTGGGGTCCCACCAAGCGATGCAAGAAATCCTTCTCCTCTAAAGAGCTGGATGTCACAGACTACCAGTCATCTCCATGATTTCCATGATCACACCAAAACAAAGATGCCCACTCCACCAAGAAGCCCACAGCTCCACCCAAGAGGACCTCCTGTGCCCCCCACCCCCATGCTTCCACATACAGTTCCATTAGACCCACCAAGAAGACACAATCTGTGCTTCCCCCGAGTAAGGACTTCCTTTTGCCCAAGAGGGTACATGCAGACAACAATCTGAGGTTTGGGTTTTAAGAAACAGTCGACCACTATAAAGATCACTGCCTACACCATTTCCTTGTATAGAATGACCTTCTTAGTTCAGCTCCTCCCAGCCCTAGAAGTAACTTCGAAATTTATAATGAATTTAACGCTATAAAGAAGTACTTTCTGTAGATGGACAGCAAGCACTCCACAGTTACTCTGATGTGCAGCCAGGTTTGGGAACCAGGGAAATATAACCGACGGGATCAGGATGTGGTGACTCTGGGGACTGCTGCCACTCTCTCGCAGGAGCCCTTGAGAACAGCTGGACCCTTCACGCCAGCAGTGAGGAGGGGAGCTCAGCAAAGCCAGAAAAGGTCCTCCAGCTCACAGTGGTCAAACGATCAGTGACGAGTAACAGTCACCACAGCTGCCTCTCCATGCTAGGTGGATACGCACACTCTAGAACAATATCTTCCTTCAATCTTCCGGGAGCCCAGCAAAGTAGATTCGGGTATGATCACCATTTTATGGGAACAGAGAGGTTAGGACAACCAATCATGGCCGACCTGGAGATGAGCAGAGCCACCTGACTCTGGCAGCTGTGCACGACTGTTTCCAAGACCTGGTCTTCTAAGGGCAGTACAAGAAATAAAATGGCCCTAGCCCTGGGGATTTATGGGATGCTAGTATCCCAGAATAAGCTGGAAGGGGATTGAACCTGTTGCTTCACAGAGGAGAAACAACCCCAGAAAGTGAAGACAGTTCTTCAGATCACAAAGCCAGTCAGTGTCAAAGCAGAAACCGGAGTCCAGGTCTCATAGGCAAGGTGCTTGGCATCTGTTATAAAGCAGTTAGGTGTTAGAGGCAATGCAAGGCTGCCCCTGGAGGAAGGGCCAGAAACCTGCAGGCACCCCTTCCAGAGACCCTGGGCTGCTTCACTTTGCATGCTGGTAGATTTGGAGACACTGCCCCTCCGGGGATGGGGTCTTCTTTCTTTACTAGTGCCCCCCTGCAGAATCCCCAGGACCCTGTCAATGAAGTCCTATCAGGGGCCCAGTACACACAAAGCAGTTTTTCCTCTCACTGCACCCCTGAAATCACGGACTCAAGAAACACCTTGAGGGAATGGATTTCATGTGAGAGGCACTGCGGAGGGTACAGTGGGGACAGAATCTGAGAAAATAAACCTGTCAGTCTCCTCAGAGGTTATGACTTGTTGGGTGTCCCAAACACAACCTGTGATGAGCAGAGAGCTGGAGTGAAACAGAGGGGAAGATCAAATACCAACTCATGGGCTCTTGGCAGGCATCCTGTCTGAGCTAAGAGTGAAGAGGCCAAGATTTCAGTAATGAAGAAGTTAGTGAGAAGGTCCTGGGGAAAGAGAGAAGGCAGGGCCTCCCCTCACATTCCCTGGTGCCTGCTTTTCCTCTCAGCTCCTCACTCCCTGGCCACCCCCCATCCTGGGGCGTCTCCAACACTGACTCCTTCCAATATGCCCCCACCCCCCACTGCACCTGCCTCTCCTCTCAGGCCTCTCAGGATAAGCTAAAACTAGTTCTTCTGCACTTGCTGCAGAGGACACAGAAAAATTTCAAACCAACCACTGCTCCCAAAGAAAGAGAAATCGCCTGAAGGAAAGAGCAAAGTTTGGGAAGAAGTGACAGAGAGAGAGAGAAACATCTCTGCTAGTTCCAGGCCGCTGTGCAGGAGGAGCCCAGGAAGATTAGGATGAGCACACAGAAAGGGAGGAAGGCAGGAAGGCCCTGGATGGTTCTGCAGGACAGTCTGTCTGGTCTGGCTGGGAGGCTGAGGGTCAGCCTTATCACTGCAGGGCCCCGATGGCTATTTCCCCTAATGGGCAGTGAGGAACCACTCAAGATTGAGTAACGGGACGCCCTGCAAAATGTGTTTAGAGAGATTCCTGGAACAAACCGTGTCCTGCCCTCTGCACAGCGGGAGCTCGGGTTTCACAGCTCTGACAGTGCCTGAGAACCCCTCCAGCTGGGGGGTGGGGGGGCTGCCTGTCCTGCAGCCAAGTCTCCACCTCTAATTCTTGGGGCAGAATTTGTGCCACCCAGGATGAAAGGGAGGGGAAGCCACAAAGTCAAAGTTGGGTAGGGGCTGAGAGAAAACCAAAGCCAAGCCGCTCACTGTCCGTGCTCTGCTGTTTGCTCAGTGCACACTCTCCCTCCAGCTTGGAGTCTGGGCGGCAGATGGTAGCAGAAGGTGGCTTGGGGTGGGGCGCAGGGCCCCCCCGAACCCATCCTTCTGAATGTGGGGTACTTAGGGTTGGCTCAGATCCTGTCCCTAGATCGCAGAACACCCAAAGGAGGAGGCAGGACTAACACATAGGAAACAGCTGAGAACAACCTCAAACCACAGGATGTGCTACAGGCACTTCGTGCCCTAGGAAATCCCGGCAGTAAGAAGGAATCAGTGTGAACTGTGGTACCAGAGACAGCCTGAAACCTGTTTCCAATCGAGCACCAAACCCTTAAAGGCGCAAAGAGGAGGAAGAGGCCAGTCCTACCAGCTATGAAAACATATTATTTATTACTCTGGCGAAAGCAAGAATTCCACACGAGCTGGAGAACTAAAAAGTTGACAAGTTAACACAATGTTCTTACCCCATAATAATCGCTGGGTAAATGGGATGCATGATGAGTCCTTCCGCAGCAGAAATTTTCCTGCAGGAATAAAGAAGGGCGGGGGAGAATAAGGAAGGAATGCCTTCTTAGAAATGGTTGTATGTTCTGCCCACCCACCCATCCATCCACCCAGCAGTTCTATCACAATGAAACGTGAAACCCTGGTCAGGGGAAATGATGCCTCTCTTCCGCCCTTCAAGACGAGATGCCCCTTTTAATGAGGGAGTAAATTATTGTTAAGAGGATACAAAAATACAGAATCCAATAAACTGGCAAGTCCAAGGTAACTGTAATTTCTTCCCTGTGTTTTCCTACTGAATTCATCTCTCAAGAGTTTTCTGGAATCTTCTCTCGTTTCCCCTACCTCACTCCCACCCCTATTCCAGGACCTGGGCCTGGAGACCTCACGCCCCTAACGGCTCTCAGGCCCACTCTCCTCCTCATCCCGTTCTGTCCTCGCCCGCCTGCTACCAGGGCCTTACCCACCCCTGGCTCAGGGGCGCCTCCTGCCGCCCACCCGCAGCCGGTTCCAGCCCATCCAGCCTCAGTTCCCACCCGTCAGCAGGTGACGCCTCAGGTCCGCCCGCCCACTTGCCAGCTCGTCGTTGTCAGGATTGAAGGCATCGGCTCGGGCAGCCCCTCTCACCTGCCCTCCGCCGGAGCCAGGCGCTTGCCCTCTAAGTGCCCGAGCGCGCCGGAGGGGTCATCCTCGGAGGCTGTGCACCTGTCGGGAGCGCGGCTGCTCGGGGCCGGGTCCGCGTAGGGCTGCCGGGGCCCGGGGCGCGTTCCGTCTGACAAGACCGCTCCTCTCCCTGAAGAGCGACCCTCCTTCCCCATGTGCCCCCAAATATCCCCGCGTATTTGCTTGTGCCGGCGGCCTGGGACCCGCGGCGGGGACTCCCGGGTCTCTGCAGGGAGAGATGGACGCGCATAAGCAGCTCGGGCGGCGGAAGGGGCCGTAGACACTTCCCTTCAGTGGTAAAGAAGCCTTTGCTTCCAGCGGCCCTCTTGGCGCAGTGGGCAGCGCGTCAGTCTCATAATCTGAAGGTCCTGAGTTCGAGCCTCAGAGAGGGCACGGTCATTTTACTGTGCTCCAACGCGGCGTCTGCATAAAAACTAACGAAGGGTGCTTACAAGCACCACAGGTAGAGGGATGCCCTCCGTAAAGCAGCGTCCTGCCCAGGCGGAACTAAATCCTGGCTCTGCACACAGATCCCCCAGCTTCGCTAAACGAGAGAGCAAGCCGCAAGCAAGAGGAAGGACCTCGGCCACCCTCTCGAGCCAAGAATAAAAACCTGTGAGAAAAAAACACGCCGTGTTGGCGCGACTGGGGGGAAATGGACAAGGCGGTGCCGAGCGGCGCACTGTCTTTTACAACATCTGTGAAAACCAATCTCCTGGACCACTTACGATCTCCCTTTTCTCCCCAGCTTCCTCTACTCGGAGCAAAGCTGTGCCTGCACCTTCTTTTGAGGCTGTATCCAGAGACTGCACCCTCGCTCTATTCCAGACCAGGCTTTCGAGAGCGGGGCAACCTGGGTAGTCAGCGCCCGTCCTCCACCGGGCCCGGGACCGAAAGGTGGGGCGTGGCACTGATAGCCCAGGCGACGCCAAGCTCCACCCAAGGCTCTAGCTGAAGACTTCAATTTTTGATTATTTGGTTTACAGTAGCTTCCAGTTACTTTGTGATTTAATCTCCATTATTTAGAAGTATATTTATTTTCCAAAATAGGGAGATTTCTAGTTTTATTATTCATTTCCATCTTAATTGGTTGCATTGTGGATGTAGGATATATATAATATGATATATATATTTCTTTTTAAAGTAAGTTTTTACCCACTGAGAGGCTTGAACTCACCACCCAGAGATCAAGAGTCACTTGCTCTACCAACTGAACTAGCCAGGAGCCTGGGTCATAGAATATATTCTATAAGAATTAAATAGCTCAATGTATGGTCGTTTTGTAAATGCATTTTGAATATTTGGGATAAGTATTCTGTACTGGTTGTGTGCATTGTACTAAATTTTCTAATCACGTTAATCTTCTATATTCTTTTTTTAATTCTTGTTATATTTTTGCATGTTTGAACTATCGGTTATTTTCGATTTTGTCATTTGTATATACTTTGAGGCTACATTAATAAATGCATAAAGCATAGAATTCTTGTATCTTCCTTGTGAATCAAACCTGAATTGAACACTTATGAAGTGTTCATCTTTATCACTAGTATTGCTTTTCATTTTAGACTACATGTGGCCTAACATTAATGTAATATCAGCTTGTTTTGATTTCGTGTGTACAAGAAACACCTTTTTCTAGTAGTTTCCTACTTCTATTATGCTTATGTTTTAATGTCTCTTTTAAACACCTACATTTCATGGGGTGCCTGGGTGGCTCAGTTAAGCATCCAGCTCTTAATTTCAGCTCAGGTCACGATCTCTCAGTTTGTGAGATCCAGCCCTGTGGCAGGCTCCACGGTGAGCCTACTTGGGATTATCTCTCAAAAATAAACAAACATTAAAAAAAAAATAAATGCATATATTTGAGATATTTTTAGTCCAGTCAAATAACCTCTACAGATTAATAGGAATATTTACCTTATTTACATTTAATATAATTACTGATCTATTTGGATTTAAATCTACCATTTTAATAAGGTCTCCCTTTTTGTTCTGCCTGTTCTTTGTTGTGCATCTTCTTTTGGATTGCTTTATTATATTTACATTAATAAACTAATAGGTTAATGAGTTGATAGATTATATTATTAATATGAATAATAACATTAGTGTTATTATTATATTCTATTATGCTAGTTTTTTCCCTCTATTTGGAAACTGTACCCTTGTTTACTATTCTTTTAGTAACTAACCTTGAAGTTCCAATGCTACTACTTGACTTAATGAATACTGCTATTATTTGGGACTTTTACCTTTTACTTTTTTTGCGGGGGCGGGGGGTAACCTCTACACCCAACATGGGGCTTGAACTCTTGACCCCCTGAGATCAAGAGTTTCACGCTCTACAGACTGAGCCGGCAAGGGGCCCCGGCACTCTTACCTTTTTTCCAAAAAAAATTTTTAAATTCTTTTCCTTTATCACTCCGGTTGTGACCCCCTCAACTTATGTGCTTTTTCTTTTTTCAATTCTCTTGGACATATTCCTAACAGTGGAATTGCTAGGTCACATGGTAACTCTAGGTTAAGCATTTTGAACTACCAAACTGTTTTTCAAAGCAGCTGTACTTTTTTTACAATCCCAACAGCAGTGTATGGGGGCTCCAATTTCTCCACATCCTTACCAACACTTGCTGTTGTCTCTTTTTTAGTCCCATTGTCCTCGCAGGTGTGAAGTGGTATTTCATTGTGGGCTTGATGAGCATTTTCCTAATGACCTTGTTGAACATCCTTTCATGTGATTACTGGCCATTTGTATACCATCTCTGGAGAAATGTCCATTCAAATCCTTTGCCCTTTTTGAAATTGGCTTATGTGTCTTTTTATGGTTGCATTACAAGACTTATTTATATATTTTGGATATAAAGAAATTGGATTTGCTAATATTTTCTCCCCTTCTATGGGTTGCCTGTCCCCTTTCCTGTCTCCCTTGAAGCAATTTTATTTTGATGAACTTTTTTTTTGAAGAAATAAACGTTGCAGAGAGTTGAAGCTCCCGTCTATGACCCAATTTCGCTGCCTCCCTCTTCAGAGATTACTATTCTAAATGTGATCTTTTTAATTCCCCAATTTTGTTTTGTTTTTTAATTATGCAAAATACCCATAAATGTTAACATCTTAACCACTTCAAGGTGTACGGATCAGTGGCACTAAGTATATTCACACAATTTGCCACCAACACCACATCCAGCTCTAGAGTTTTTTTTTTCATCTTGCACAGTTGAAATCTATCCCAATTAAACCCTAATCTTCCATTTTTCGCTCAGGCCCTGTAACCACCATTCTGCTCTCCACGAATGTTGTAAATACCTCCTATGAATAGAATCACAGTATTTGTCTTTGTGTGACTGGCTTATGTCAACTTAGCATAAGGTCTTCAAAGTTCATCCATGTTGTAGCAGGTGTCAGGACCTCCTTCCTTTTAAGGGTTGAATAACATTCCATTGTGTGTGTGTACATTACATGTACATCACATTTGCTAATCCATTCATCTATAAATGGACACTTGTTATAAATGTGTGTCTATTTGTCTATAGCCCAGTAGGCTAGATTGACCTCTACCCTCTGTATCATATTTTTGAATGGATTTCAATTATGTATATTATTTAGAGGCACTCTGGCTATAGGAGGGGTAGGCGGACTTTGACCAGCACACCAAATTTGTCCCACTGCCTGTTATATATATATAATTCCATTGGAACACAGCCACATTCATTCATTTATCTATTGTCTATGGCTGCTTTCATGCTACAACAGCAGAGTTGAGGGACTGGGGCAAAAACCATATGGCAAAACCTAAAATATTTACTATCTGGCCCCTTAAGTAAGTCTGCTGTTTCCAAGGCACTAGTAACAAATAGATTCCAAAATGTGTAACAGCTCAAACATCAGCTTCTCTTCCACAGCATTAGTCCAAAGCCGGCAGTTTTCTCCATGTTTGATTCATGTACACAGGATGCTTCCACTGCACAGCTCTGCAATCCCCAAGGGCCTCCATGTCTTTGCCTTGAGCTAGTAGAAGGGGATCAAGAACCTGGAGGGGACCCCCGTACTCCTTTAGCCTCGGTCCAGGAACAGAATTCATTTCTCACTCATGATTCATCAGCAAGAACTAGGTGCCTGACAATATCTCACAGTAAAGAACGGCACACTGGGTCCCTGGCTTCGTGCCTCCTCCCAGTGACACAAGCTACAAATTTCAGTGGGAGGCCAGCTGTCTCAGCCATGCCAACACCCAGCAAGTGAAGAATCAGAATGAGCAAGAAAGCAGGCCGATATGGCTTGATTTCAGGAGATGGGCTTTTTCTGCCTGGAGAGGGCCAGATGGAATATTATAGAAAGCCAGAATGAACAGCAGGCCTTTCAAAGATTCAGATAAAACCAGGTATCATCAAGCAGTTGCTAAAAGGAGAGAGAGAGAGAGAGAGAGAGAGAGAGAGAGAGAGAGAGAGAGAGCCCTTCCTTGGGATATGGTTAGACCAGCTCATGGACTCTTAACCTGGATCAAGAATTGAGTGTTGGGGGCGCCTGGGTGGCTTAGTCAGTTGAGCGTCCGACTTTTGCCCAGATCATGATCTCGTGGTTTTTTAGTTCGAGACCCACATCGGGCTCTCTGCTGACAGTGCAAAGCCCACTTTGCATCCTCTGTCTCCCTCTCTCTCTGCCCCTCATTCACTCACACACTCTCTCTCTCTCCCACTCTCTCAAAAATAAATATTAAAAAAAAAAAAGAAGTGAGTGTTGGTGGTCTAATGACACCCCAATACAGTCTGAAAGTTTACACAGGTAAATAGGTTGCTTCTTGAGCTTTCTGAAGGCTCCAAGAATTCTCTGACCCCCCTCCAAAAAGTTACAAACAAAACTAAGTGTGGTCTAAAATTCCTTCCACATCCTGGAAGCTGCTGAGTGGGGGCATAAGCAATCCATCACTATAAGTTTGTTATTTGGAAAAACTGACCACATCTTAGGCCATTTTGGTTTTTGCTTTTCTATTTTGTTAGTTATAAAGTCAGGTTTCCCCACCCAAACCCAGAAATCAGTGGTAGAAAAATAACAAAGGAAAAACCCCTAAGCCATCTCATAAAAACCTGAGAGCACAGGCTGAGCGTGTGCCAGGGGCGAGGGGAATGGACAGATGACAGTCCATCGAGGGTTAAGGTGGAGGTATCCGGGGCACGGAAGTGGTCATCCGCTCTACCTGCTGACCTTCCCTGGGTCTTCGCCAGCAGGATCACAGCACGCCAACCTTCAATACAAGAGCTGGTAAACGGTGGCACTGTTCTTGGAGCCTGTGACCAGATACTGGTTGTCAGAGGACACATCACAACACAGGATATCTGTAGACTCCTCTGCCTACAAGGAAAGAAAGCCAAGAGTGACTACAGGCAGGGGCCAGGCTCGGGCCAGAGATGAAGGCCTCACTTAGGGCTGTGTCAAGGCTAAGGACAGACCTGAGCCTCAGTCTGGAGACAACAGGGCAGGTCTCGTGGTTCAAGGTGAAGTCCATGAGTTCACTGGACCTTGGGTCCTCATTCCCCTTGATGTATTAAACGGCCCAGATACCACCCCGGAGGTACTTTCCAGCACTGTCCTTGGGACCTGACACAATGGATCTGAGGCTATGAGCTCTGAGTGCCTGGATGTGCCCATCCCTCCTCCCAATACCTGAAACAACCTTTGTAGAGAAGGTGCGGCTAAGCAATGGATCGATTCATCCAGCGTGGTCACAAAATAGCTCCCTGGCAAAGGAAAGGCAGATGGAGAGGCCAGACACCAAGCTTGCATTCCAATCCCAGCCTCATTCCCAAGGGGACTAGGGAAAGGGCAACTCTTTCTCTGCCTCAGTTTCCCCATCTATAAAAATCAGAGATAAGACCCAAGCCATTCCTTCATCTGGTCCTACCCTCCTGCTACACGTGGGATCATGGTCAGTATCACTAAACAAAAGGACAATCAGATGGGATTTCATGTCTCTTCTGCCTGCCTGTGTCTTCAGGCTGCTGTTCTGTGTAGGAAGGCACCATTACAGAGAGAGCCAGAAAGGAGAGGGAGGGGGACAGAAGACAAGCAGGGTGCCAGACCACAGCGGGAGAGGAAGCGGTGGGGAAGGGTAGGTGGGTGCAGAGGCAAGAGCAGCAGGCAGGAGAGTCGACACCTGGGTCTTGGCTTGGCTGCGCTTGGGGCTGGAGGGTGAGGAACAGACCCTGCAACAAGGCTGGGCCCAGATTCTGCAGATAGACAGACACCCCATGGAGTGACAGAGCCCCTAGAGGTGTCACCTGGCTTCAACTCACCACAGGAGGAAAACTTGAGGTTGTGGTGGTGGATGTATTTGTTAAAGAAAACCTTCAACTTCTCCCTCCGGTGCGTGTGTAGGATTATGATGTCACTGTTTCTCAAGCCTACTAGCACCCACTCTTCACTGGGGTCATGGGTAATGCTGAGGATCTATTTGGGAAAAAAACTGGAGTCAGGGGTGCCTGGGTAGCTCAGTTGGTTAAGTGTCCAACTTCAGCTCAGGTCATGATCTCCCAGTTCATGGATTCAGGCCCCGTGTTGGGCTCGGTGCTGACAGCTCAGAGCCTGGAGCCTGCTTCAGATTCTGTGTCTCCCTCTCTCTCTCTGTGCCTCCCATGCTTCTGCTCGTGCTCTCTCTCTCTCTCTCAAAAATAAACGTTAAGAAAAAATTTTTTAATTTAAAAAAAAAAGAAAAGAAAAGAAAAAGGACTAGAGTCAGTGCTCCAAGCTGCCAACACCATCATTTGTGTCTCCTCTTGAAACCCGGCCCTTCCTCCTGCAGGACCCCCAGCTCCCAGCCACCGTGACTGCCCTCAGGCCTGGCACCTCATGCCGGAAATGGTGCTCCTGCACCCTCTGGTAGCTCCTCAGGTCCCAGGAATACAGGCTGGCGTCTTCACCTCCTGTCCAGAACTTATTGCCTGCGATGTCCACGCATCGGGATCCATATTCAGGGACTTCGTGCTTCCTGGAGGGAAAACAACTCATAGAGATTCACGCACTGGTTAAACACTGGGAAGTTCTGGGCCCAGGAAGCCCCCAGGAGTGCCCCCCCACCATATATTCTCCTCACAGACTCCCCTGATCCTACCACACAGAGCGGGGAAGCGCTGTCCAGAAAGGGACACAGGCTTTCCCAAACACCTTACTGTCAAGCCCTCCCCTAGGTCATACCTGATCAAGATTTGGTTCTGCAAGTCCCAAATCTCGACAAATCCTTTGAAACAAGCCAAGCAGATCTGGGCATTGGAGGAGAGAGCCAGGGAATAGCACATGGGGCCTGTGGAGGCCAGCTGTGCCCTGATGCGGGGCGTGGGTGCCAGATCCCAAAGAGTCAGGTTCCGGGACAGACCCCCAGTGATCAGGCTCTGCTCATCAGGCAGCAGCTTGCAGGCGAGGACACGGCTCTGATGGTCCTGCAGGGACAGTTCCCACCCTCACATCACCACCTTAAGGCACGGGGTCAGAGTCTCACGCCAGAGATCATACCCGGGCTCCCCAAGCCTATCCCAAACACCCCTCACCTGGAAGTCCAGCTGGGCCTGTGGGGCCTTGTTGCAGGCATGCAGAGCACTCTCGTCCCACACCTTAATGTAGCCGTGCCCACACGTGTACACGTGGTGAGTCGAGCCACTGATGGCAATGGCGTAGACCTTCTTTCCATGGCGGACATTGCCAACCTTCCAGGACTCCCGTGGGGCTCTGTGCCTGACCACCACTTCATCAGGAACGGGAGGCTAGGGACAGGAGAAGGTAGGCGGCCATCAAAGGGCACAGCCCCAGCCTACTGTCATCCACAGCCTGCCGGTCTGCTGACTGAATTCCTAACTGTTCACCCAACAGCTCTCTCTGACCCGGGGCAAAACCATGTTCTCATCTGGGGACCCCAGACCATAGACATCCTCCTGCACTAGCCACATGGTGCCCAGGCTTCCCTCCTTGACACACAGAGCCACATTTTGAGACAATTCTGTGCATCAGCAGGAAGAGCAGGACCTGGCACAGCGCCCCCCGCGGACACAGCTTTCGAAGAGGTGACACTGTGAGCTGAGGGCCCTACATCTTGGTGATGAGGGCAGGGTAGCCTAGCTCAGAAGAAGTAGGGAGCTGCAGGACCACCCCACCACCACCACCACCACCACCGCCTAAGGGAGAGAGAATGAGGACACACTGCGTGCCCTCACCTTCTTCTTACTAGCTTCTTATTTGGGGCAGGGCAGGGGAAGGCAAAGATCCCAAGTTTGGAAAAATAACACACTTACAATTGCCCTGAGGAATGACCAGACTTCTTCACTGGGAGGTGGCGAGGGGCAAGGCTGGCCTGCAGGGAAATATCAACACCCACCCGCTCACAGAGAGGGGCAACGGATAGCAGCAGAACCGCGGGATTCAACGAGAGGGCCGCTGTCCTGACACCAGGCCTGAGTCTTGTCCCCCACCTTCCCTGCCCATGCGTCCCACCTGGGACTTACCACACTCGGGTCCTGGCAGGAAGCTACGACACATAGAGAGCAGAGAGGGGACAGCGTGTGAAATGCAGGGCTCTGTGCTGGGATCCCCTCTCCCACCACCAGTCTTGTTCAAGGGGAGACCTACCTGCGATCCAGTTCTGCTGCTGCTTCTGGCTCCGCCTCAGAAAGCCAGCTGGCCTGGAGCTCAGATCTGTCCAGAGGCTGGAGGACCCACTGTTGTGGGGTCCCAGAGCTCGTCTCCTGATCAACCGGGCCATGCGGCGTCTGGGGAGCCGGGGGCTGCTGAGGCATCCCACACTCCCCCTCTGCTTGGGATTCTGCTTGGTGCTCATGCTGGGAGGAAATGCCAGAGCTTTCTAGCACGTTCCTCCACTCCTCTGGTTCATCATAAATTCTGAGTGTACTAAACGAGGCCCCCTCCTTCTCTCTATTCATGTTCTTAGATCAATCAAGTGTCTGAGCCACCCGGTTTTGGGCTTGAGAAATGAGTCCATCAAACAGCTCCCGGGGTTACCAGTTCATCCTGATCCCCTGTAGCAAGAGAGAACAGATGCAGAGACACAGATGTGCAACATTCAGGGCCTGTTTAGGAGGCTCTGAGAACACCTCTCATGGTGAGAGGATTCAAAAGACGGGTGGCTGACTAATGTTTTACCCTAAATGATGGCAGTGATGGTGTCAAGGGTGAACGTTTCTCACAGACACTTTGAGATGTTAGTAGCAGGTGTTGGGTTTTTCCTAGACCCATCTAGACAGATGGCATTTCCAGTCCTTTTAAATCCGAGTCACCCTTTAATCTGGCAATATACCTTTCAGATGAGGACTCACTCCCAGTGTAAACATGGGGTAATGGGAAACTCCACTCATGCCACAGGCGCTTTCCCTGCCTTCAGGGGATCCCCGAAGGCAGTATGCAGACATGATGTTCCATTTGGATGGAGCAAGGTCACACAACCACAGAGAGTTTGCTGGTGGGGACATTCATCTATCCCACCCTATATGGTCATTCTGAGAACTAAATGGAATCCCGTGTAGAATACTCAGAATTATGCAAGGCTACTGGCAGACCTTCATTAAATGGCAGTGAGTGCATTTATCTGCGGACTGTGCTGGGGACCAGACCTTTGAGGATTTAAAACAGACCATCTGCCTTCCCCCAGGCCACCCAACAGCAAGCCCTTGGACGGGCCTGGGGAGACCCAGCGTTCCAGAACACAGCAGAGCAAAAGCTCAGCCACAAAATGAGAGGTGGTCTGGGGAGGGGGTCTTCCCCTGTCTATGGAGACCATGCCTGGACGACCAAGCTCAGTCCTTGGTTCTCAGAACCCACCCTCCGCAAATGCCCCATGGTCACCCCAGAGAGGCCGGGTTGCCTGCCTTTGGGAAGATGTAGTTGTATCGCCAGACTCCACTCCTCTGAACACTTTGAGCTCTTACTATGTGTTTAGCCTTGAACCAAACACACTCCTCACAACCGTGTGAGCCACATTTCACAGATTTTAAAAACCGAAGCTCAACTTTGGTTATTTAACCAGAAAGCACAGGGAAAAGGTTCAAATTCCGCCCTGTCTGGCTCTAAACAGTCTCCTTTCCTGCCTCTCCACGAGGAGAAGGAAGACAAATATCCACTGTCTTTACAAAAGTGGTTACCTGGGGAACCTGAGTGGCTCAGTGGGTTAAGGGTCCGACTTAGGCTCAGGTCATGATCTCGTGGTTCATGGGGTTAAGGCCCGCATTACCTCTGTGCTAACAGCATGGAGCCTGCTTCAGATTCTGTGTCTCCCTCTCTCTCTGCCCCACCCCCATCCGCGCGCGCGCTCTCTCTCAAAAATAAATTTAAAAAAATTTAAAAACAAATGTGGTTACTCTCCTACCTAACACTGCCACTTTTAGGGATTTAGCCTGAAGGTGCACTTAAATATACACAAAAAGGACACCTGTACAAGCAGAAGCACCACAGCACTGTTTGTGACAGCAGATGACTGGAAAAATCCAATGGCCACAGGAAGGGACTGGTGAAATGTCACAGTATATGCATTCTGTGGAATACTACACAACTGTTAAATGTAATAAGGACGCATCTTCAAGGACTGGAGAAAAATCCAAGGTGTGTTAAGGAGGGGAGGGGTGGATCTAAGGTTCAGACAAATGTGCATAATAGCAGCTTTGGTGAAAAGAAGGATGGAAATTAGAACCTATCTTTGCATATGTTTGTATGCACAGAAGAAATCAGGAAAAGCAGTCGTCTTTGGGAATGCAAATTGACCCAAAGGAAAGAAGAATGGAAGATTTGGCCACCATAGAACCTGGGATAGTTTTTGCATCTGTGTGGCTCCTGGAATCTAAATGTAAAATAGTTAGACCTTGAATCTTTTCCTTGACCAAATCCATCTTTCTCACCTTCCCCCAAATGATAATTTGGGGTCCTTGTGATGCTCAGTTACTTGTTTAAATAATTTAACCAATTCATCCTGACGCCTTCAGCCTGCATTAAATGGGCCACGAGGGCTGGCTCACCCTGCTGAGGGTGGAGGCCCAGAGTACCCACATTCCCAGCCAGCGTGACGAGGATGAGCAAGCGGGGACTGGCAGCGAGCTGCCCTTGGGTAAAGCTTAAAGGCAGTGAGGTCATTTAGCCAGTATTTCACAGATGAAGAAGATTTCACCCTAAGAGTAAGACAAGGCTTTCTAGAAAGAGCAGAAGGAAGAGTCACTATCACTGAACCCCACTCTGCTCTATCCCCAGAGCCGCAAATGTAGAGACCCCACCCCTTACCAAGCAACTCCTACCCCAGGTTCCACACAAAACACTAGTGCTAGGGCTCCATCCTGCCCACAAGGCAAGCACTCACCAATCCCCATGGCTGGAAACTCACCCTGGAAGGCAGAAAGCCAAACCCCAGAGAAGGGAAGGCAGCAGCAGAACGGAGACCTCTCTGGTGCTGAAACTCTTCCTCTCACACCCAGGCACAGCCCCCTCCACGAACTGCTGCTATTTTTAAACCTTAGCTTAATTGATAATCAAGCCCTGGGTCAGAACCTGGGTCAGGTGTCCTGGCCATGAATGGTACCTGAATGGTTCCTCAATTCCCGGGTGGGCGTGGCCACAACCTGCCATTTCCAATTAGACCCTGTGTCCTTGGAAGAGGGATAAGATGGAGGTCTGCCAAGTAAGGTCAAGGCAGGAGGCAAGATGGAGCCAGAAACTTTTGTGGGGGAAGTCTCTGGATCGGGTGCGGGCCGCCCACTAGAGCCAGCATTTGCACAGAGGCCGAGAACTGGGTAGAGCTGTCCCCAAGAGCTGGTTTAGATTCATGTCTTCTGGTGAATCTCTTTGGGATTGAAGGCTGGTTTGGGGCTGAGGCCAATATGGGCTTTGATGGGAGGAGAAGGGGGCCACTAGAAGGGAAGACCAGGGAAGCCTTTCTTTTCAGGCACCCCTCATCCAGTGGTTCTTAAATATGACACCCGGAGTGCAGCCCCCGCCCCCCCCCCCTCGCCACAGAGACTCAGATTCTGTAGGTGTGGGGTGGGGACTGAGACTGCCTTTCTAACAGGTTCCTGGGTGCCACAGTTGAGAACCACTGCGAGCCCCTCAGTCTGGTGGTCCCCTCCTGCAGGAGAGAATGGCGGTGAAGCTGGATCCCCTCCTGCTCTTCCCGCCCCCCCCTCCCCCCCGCCTCTTGCTCACCCTTCCAATTGAACACACTCTCTTCCACTCTGGTTCCTTTCTCATTTGCTGGCTTCCTTCTTTTGAAGCAGCAGTCCTGAAATGGCTGCTGTCCACAAAGAAATCTTTTGACCCCTAATCTCCAAAACCCACTGTCTCTCCCCTTCTCTTTCCCCCTCACTAACACACCCCTCATCCCCCAAAATTTTATTACTGCCTGTGGTCTCCCAGATAATGCCTGGCATTATCCTTGGCCCAGTATTTGAGATCTGTCCCCATCCAGGCTCAGCCTGTTCTCGCTTTTTCCCTGACTGCACCCTAACCTGACCCCAAAAGAACTTGACTGCACCTTTCCATCCTCATACTTCCCTATGCTGTTCCTTCATCCAAGAATGTTGTTCCTTGTCCACTCATGCGTCAAATTTATACTCCCATGTACTCTGAGCATGGTGCCAAGGACCAGTGATCAAGCTAAGACATGGCCCAAGTCCTTAGGGAGCTCTGATTTGAGAGGGCAGGACAGAGGGTGGTTGATGTAATTCCCGAGCTGACGCATGACCATTTTTGGCGAGTTATCCCTTTTTTGATTCTCACAGGAAACACACAGCAGTGAGGCATGGATTTTATTGCTAGTTTGGAAATATGAGAACTAATTCGGGGGGTCAGAACATCACAGAGACTTATCCAGGGTCTCACTGAACAGGTGGGAGAGCAAGGGTCCAAAGCCAGGCCTATTTGATTTTTAAAAATATGCTTGAGAGAGAGCTGTAATGAATCATAGGAGCTCTTTCTATACTCTGCGTATGAATCCTTTGGCAGACCATGTGCACTGCCTGTGTCTCTTGCCAACCTGTGGCTGGCCTTTTAGCTCTTAATGGTGACTGTAGATGAATGGAAGTTCTTAATTTTAATTCAGTCCAGTTTATCTATTCTTTTAAGGTTAGCTCTTTTTTTTTGTCTTATTTAGGAAATATTTTCTGCCTTCAATACCATGATAATACTCTCCATTGTTTTATTCTAGAAGCTTCTCTATTTTACCCTCTACATGTAAATCTACAAAACTTGGCAATATCTAGAAAGGGAACACAGAGGGTCCAGGACAGAAGCCTGGGCCTCTCTTGAAGGGGGAAGCAGCAAGCAAAATGGTGAGGAGCCCAACCCTTCCATCAAACTCCTGATTTGAAGCCCAGGCCTGCCACTTCTCGGTTGCCAGCCTGTGCCTCAGCTTTCACATCTGTAAAATGGAGATGACAAGATTACATCCTTCTTAAAGCTGAGGTCAGACCTGGAGGTTTAAGAGGGCTTTGAAGAGGCCAGGTTTCAAGTAAATGCTCACTGAGGGTGAGCAATTCTTAGGGGCCTACGGAAGAGGAAAGAAAAAGAGAGGGGAGAGAGGCCAGTGGGAAGTCCCCTGTGCAGTGAGGCAGCCCACAGAGGAGAGAGTTGCCAGCAGAGGCATAGGGTCTGGATCCTAATAGGCTGCATTGCTGGGCACTGGGCATGCTTCTCTGTGTCATCACTGCCCCCTCTCGGCTGCCCCAGGAGGGAAGTCACATCTAAGGAAAATGAGGTTCAAAGAGTTTAAGTACCTTGCTCAAGATCACACAGCAAGGAAGGGCTGGAGTGAGGGTTTGAGGCCAGGTTCACACAACCCCACACGGCCCTCTTCCAGGCTGCAGGGAGATGGAAAATGCCGGGAACAGGGGGCCATTTGGCTTCAGCAGCCTGGAGGTGGTGGTTTCTGTGCATTCTTGGGCCGTATTAGCACTAGAATGCTAATATGTGAATCGTCAGACATTGAGAACAGAAGTGGGGGTACAGAGTACTTAACTGAGACATTTGAACAAAAGAAGAAATGGGGCAGCCTCTGTGGGGTACAGTGTCAAGAACAGTGGTTCCCAAGCTCAGAGGCAAGTTAAGGTAACCCAGGTACTTACCAATGCTCAGGTATCTGTGCCCTCCCCATTCCCGTTAGTAGGGAAGCAGCCTGGGCAACAGCATTTTTCAGACCTCCCACTGTGATTCCAATGCAAGCTAAGGTTGAAAACCACTCAAGTAGAGGGTTTTGCAGAGAAGGGTAACAGGAGCACAGAGATTGTGAGAGAGGGTAGAGGGAAGAAGTTGGGAGATATTCCAGAGGCTGGGGAAGGAGGGACAAAAATGATAAAGGAAGACCCCTGTGGTCTTGGGAATAGTTGAGGTCATGGGCACAGGAGGAATTTGAGATGGAAAGGGAAAATGACCACAAAAAGATGGGCAAAGACAGTTTCACCCTATTGTCCCTCTGCCGAGCCCATGGATGGAGGTGCCCATCCTGAGCCCAGGCTATACTAGGGTTGGTGGCCAACAGGTAGGACCAAAATTGTGTGAACCAGAGTGTTGGAGCTTCCAGGAAAGGAAACAAAATAGGTCCAGGACTGCAATCAAATGCATCTGTGCACCCACCCACTCACTCACCACCCTTCCCTCCAAGTGGCCAGTGAGCACAGTTTTACTGCTCCCTGGTTGCACTGGTCTGGGAGGACACAGGGCTGAGCCTACAAACCTGGCCTTGACCCTTGTGAATTTAGGTCTTTGGAGTGAAACTAACAGTTGAACTGTCAATTATAAATCAGAGTGGAGAGTGTGACCTGATGAACTTAGGGAGGGTGTGACAGGGGAATACAGATAAGGGGGACACACCAGATGTGAAAGATCACGAGTGATCCGTGAGGTGTGCGACATGAAGGATGGGAGGCATCAGTGGGGAAAGCGGTGGGGGGATGGGGAGGAGAGCATAGGAGAATGTTCTAGGTAGAGAGCATAGCAGGTACAAAGGTTTGGAGAAGTGTATTTTATTTTTTTAACTGTTTATTCATTTTTGAGAAACAGAGAGAGAGTGCAAATAGGGGAGGGGTAGAGAGGGAGACACAGAATCCAAAGCAGGCTCCAGGCTGTCAGCACAGAGCCCAATGTGGGGCTTGAACCCATGAACCATGAGATGATGACCTGAGCCGAAGTCGGATCCTCAACTGACTGAGCCACCCAGCGCCTCTGGAGAAGGCATTTTAACAAACGGGAGAATTTTCTAGGGGCTGGAGCACAGGGAGTGTATTGTGAGGGCAGGGAGGGCAGGGATGTGTGTTCTAATCTAGGGAGACTAGGTGGGGAGCAGCAAAGGATTCTGAGCTGGGGGAGACAGGAACGGACTTGTGTTTTGAAAGGACCAGGCCTTCAGTGGATAGTTTGGGGGAAGGCGGCAAGATTGGAGTCTGGAGACCAGTTAAAAATGCTCAACATTAGCAGTCGTTAGGGAAATATAAACCAAAAGCACAATGAGATACCACTTCCCATCCACTAGGATGGCTAACACAACAACAACAACAACAACTAAGAAAATGATAAATGTTGGTGAGGATATGGAGAGACTGGAATGCCAGGGCATTGTTGGTGGGAATGTAAAATGATGCTGCTGCCGCGGAAAGCAGTTTGGCAGTTCCTCAAGAAAGTTAAACACAGAATGACCATATAACCTAGCAATTCCACTCCTAGGTACATACCTGAGAGAACTGAAAACAGAGGCTCAAACAGATTTTTGTACACCAACATTCACAGCAGCATTATTCACAATAGCCAAAAGGTACAAATAACCCAAGCATCCATCAATGGACGGCTGGATAAACAAAATGTGGTCCATCCATACAAGGACTGTTAGTCACCAATAAAAAGAAATGAAGTGCTGACCATGGTACAACGCGGATGAACCTTGAAAACCTTACACTAAGTGAAAGAAGCCAGACACAAAGCCTGCATGTCGTATGATCCCATTTACATGAAATGTCCAGAATTGGCAAATCCAGAGAGACAGAGAGCAGATTAGTGGCTGCCAGGGCCTGGGGAGCCGGGAGCGATTTCTTAATACGGGGTTCCTTTTGGAGTGATGAAAAAGATCTGAGATTTAGACAGTGGTGATGGGTACACAACACTGTGAATGTACCTAATGCTACTGAAGTACACACTTTGAAACAGTTAAAATGGTAAATTTTATATTATGTGTATTTTACAACAATAAAATAAAATCAGACATTGTGTCATGAGCTATAGGCCTCGCAAGTTACCACAGCATTTTTCCTCTTCCTTCATCCAGCAGATACCAGGCAGTTTAGCTGGTGGTTTTCTTAACTTTTGCTCCCCTAGTAGAAGAGTCAGCCAGCTGCAGGTGCCCCCGCCCCCAGACACCCTTGTCAGCTATAGTCAAATGGCAGCATGGGGCGGGGTGGGGGGTGGGGAATGTGAACAGGGTGGGGGAGTTTGGCGGGGGGGGGGGGGGTACGGTGAGGAGCAGCACTCAGTGGGCAAGCACTGAGGTCACTGTTTGGATCCTCAAAGCCTGGGCTCAAATATCGACCTTCAGATCTCTATTTGGGGGGTGCAGCGCCCTTTGGCGGGCAACTGGAAAGCAACCAAATTCTAAGACTTGCACTCACAGGCCAGTGTGCGCGCTCGATGGTTGCTCTCATCAGAGGCTCCCTGACCCTAGGAGTTTCTCTTGCAGCACTAGACCCTCCTCGGGAATCCACGTGGACACCCGTTGCTGATGAAAACGTATATAAACCATATAAACACAGACACAAAACATTTCTTCCCTTACTGATTTACTAACATCATCCACCCAACTGAAATTATTCAACTAGCAAGGTCCTGCCCAGCCCAATAAGCTGTCCCCACTCCCACCCCCAGTGACTTTGTGGTCCACAGGATAAGGCTGGAAAACACAAGCTCCAGGTAGAGGGCTCAGAGAGCTGGTGGAGGACACAGCACAGGGGACCCAAAGGAGAGGGGGGAGGGCCATCAAGGGGGCAGTGGTATTGGGCTGAGCTCAGTGTGAAGGCAGGGAAAGCCCTCTGGGTATTAAGAACACCGCACTGCAGGGCTGGGCCCCTGCCCACTGTTTACCTGGTCCCTGCACTTCCTCTAACTCCACTGTCATGGAGAGACCCCAACCCACTGTTCTTTACTATGTGCCCTTGCCAGGGCTGTGGATCCCACCTCCCTTATCTATTGTTCTTCCTACCCAACTCACACTCGCGGCCCTGCTGTGGAACGCTTGGATTCTGTGGAACGCATTCCGATTTCTGTCTTGGATACCCCTGTTTCCAAGACATCTTTAGGCACAAACCCCCTGACCTTTACTCTCGGGCCCACTGGCAACTGGCCCCTTCACAATCTCCCACAGGGGCTCAACTTAGGTGAGTTTGCAGTATGCGCCTCTGAGTAAGATTTCTCGGGGCGGGGGAGGGCGGGGCGGTGGAGGAGTATGCTTCTTTAAGAGTTTGCAGTGCCCTGGCCTAAGCCTTCTGTGCGTTCCAACTCTGGCCTGCCGGTTGTCTCAGGTAGTGTCCACCCCACCCCCACCACCGGTGGATCCCCAGTTGAGTTTTCCACCAAGAGCTCGGACCGGGCTGTCCCAGGAACACCCCTGGGATCAGGGTAGGGAGGAAAGGTCCTGCATCCGGGCAGCCTCACAGTGGGGGGCTCTGTGCTTCCAGTCCCTCGTGGAGAGCGGCCCGGGCTTCTTGCGCCCTGCAGTGAGCGAAATGGCCACCGGGGGCAGCAGGGGGCCGAGGCTGGTGGCCAGTGGCTGCTAATGGCTTCTCAACTGCGGGTCCCAGAGCCCTGAGCACGCAGGCCCGACGCCCCTGCCCTTTCTTGTTTAGGGGCCAAAACAGTGCCCTGGTGGGAAGGCTGCCACCTGGCTACCCACGCCGCGCGCTGTGGCCCAGGACGGATGGGACCAAGAGCCTCAGGTCCCCACCCTGGGAGCGCGTGGGCCCGGGGCTCGCCGGCCAAGGACGGGTGGCAGACACGCGGTACGGGTGGCCGAACTGCCCCTTACCGTGGCGGGCTGGAGGAAATCGGCCGCGCAGCGCGAGGGCTTCCTGGAGGCCGGGCCTGTGCTGAGTGCCTGTGCGATTTCAGCGGCTGGCAGGGGCTGGAGGCACAATGCAGGATCACCGGAGCCACCCGGGGACTGGCAAGCTGTTGCAGGCAGAGCTGGAGCAAGAGGGAGGCTCTGGCCGCTGGCTGCCCGAGCGCAGTTGGAGCCAGGGCCCAGCAGAGCAGGTTCAGATGGGGGGCTAGAGTCCCGGGAGCCTTGAGACCAGTTGGATTTGCTGGGGACCACGTGGTCTGTGCTGCGTACTGGCCTCAGAGCTGGGGGAAGGGACTTGCAGGGAGCTCTGCCAACCCTTAGACTGGGGACTCGCGGAGAAGGCCAAGATTCGCTCCTCTCCTGGTCCCCAGCACTTGGTCGACCTTGGCCTGTGGCAAAGGGAAGGGTGTCCTCAGTTCCCTATCAAGAGACAGGATAGCACATAGAGTGGGGTTGTGGTCTGGGGAGAATGCAGACGTCAGAGGTAGAGAGGACAGAAGAGTCCAGAGGCATCTTCTCAGAATTCTCTGCCAGGAGGAGAGGGATGATAGCCCAGGGGTAGCTGTGCTGGGCCTCTTGTTCCCAAGATGACATTGGAGGCCTGTCCTGCCTTGGCCTCTCTCCCCAGGCCATCCCCTCACCTGCTGGGTGCTGGGCAGACATATTTCCCTCTAAGCCTCAATTTACCATCCTGACCTGGACAGGGCAGGAGCAGATGTTCTCTGAGGACCCTTCCAATGTGACAGGCCAGGGTAGAAGGGTGTGCTACAGGGACAGAACATGCTGATGGGGACTGAGGGACAAAGGCTTTATTTAATCCTGGCCCTTCCAGGCTCACAGCTCCAGTTCAGAAAAAGAGAAGAGCTTTTGTGAGGGGACAGAGGTCTCCAGTGCCATGGCTCCTCTTTGTCCTGATAAGGCTTCCACTGGGCCCAGGCAGCTCTGGGCTGGAGTCACCTATGAGCACTGAGGCTACAGGATATCGGGACCACTGGTTGATGTGATGGAGCCATTCGACTTCATGAGGCTTTGCAGGTATCTATTTTCTGCTTCCTCTTGTCCTTAGTATCTGAATAGAGCACCTGCCCTGGATAGTAACAGACCTACAGAGAAAGAGAAAACCCTCAGAGACCATCTGGGTGGGAACAGCCTTGAGTTCTGGTGCCAGCCCTCACCCTGCACTGACAAGGGCCTGAGACCCAGAAACCATGGTCACATAGAACATTGGTATCAGATCCCGGACAGATTGTCCTCAGTGGCTGACTCTCCTAGAATCCCTGCCTTGGTCTTGCCTCAGCAGAGAAACTGCCAGATGCTGCTGCAAGCCAGGACTGCACAGACACAACTAGTGGCTGCTCATGAACCAGGATGGCTGGGGAGTGCTGTGGCTTTCTGGCCTGTGTAAGGGACATTAGCAGCTGATCTGCTGGGTGACCAGGCCATCCACCTTTGGGCCTGTTTCTAAATAAATGGCCTGGGGCACTTTGAAGTCTGGAACTACCCAGAAGTGCAGGTTCAGATAGTCAGGGGGAAGGCCTTGTTCCCTCCTATGTTCTGAGGGGTTCCAGGCTCTGCCTCCACGCCAAGTTAGTTCCCAGGAGCCTGGGGGCAGAGCAGTGGATAGGGATTTCTACAACAATGGCATCCCTAGGACACTCTGCTGAGGTCCTATACCACATCATTAGCTTTCTAACAGGAATGGTGCCTTTGAAATACTCAAGATAGTACCCCTGGCCAACACCGGTAGCTCGAGCTACACAGCATGCAGCAGCAGGTGTCAGTGCCTCTGGGAGTGTACGGTCTCTGTATACGTAGGGTACGTTGTGTCTGTGACTAGAAGTGTATCTATGGGAGGGTCTGTGGAAGAGAGGTTTGTGGGCTCCCTGTGTATGACTGTGTGCGTGGTTTTTCACGCCTTAGAGGACTGAGCCTGAGCATCTCTTCATTAGTCATTTTTACATCTTTTTAAAAACTGCCTGCTAGTATCATTTTCTGGGTTTTATTATATTACTTATCTCTTAATTGTGAGACCTTTTTATATATTAAACTTTTATATCACAAAATTTACAAGGGTATTTCCACTTTTTGTGCTTTATCTTTTAACTGTATTTGGAATTATTGAGAACATATGTATTTAATTTTGAAAACTCAGTGTTTTGGTATGTTTGCTTATGGTTGATTTCTAGCTTTCATATGGTGCTCAGGAAAGGTTTTCTCCATTCCATGAAAATACAAAATGTAATCATCTTTTCTAAGGAAATTTTTATTGTTCATCCTCTTTACAAAAGTGATACATGCTTGTTGTCAAAGGGAAGTAAATTTAGGTAGAGTGAATATCTTGAGTTTTCCTGGCTAAGAACAAGGTTTCTCTCTCTCCCCCATTAATTTTTCCTTTTGTGGCCCTTACTGGAGATTTATTTCTCCATAGACCTGTGTATAATAATTAAGTTTATCCCAAGAAAATCCACTTTTCTTGATGCTTTTGGGAATGGGATCCTTTCTTTCATTATACTTTCTAATTGGTTGTTGGTATAGAACAAGCTATTCATTTTTGGATGTTACTTTTTAACCAGTCCTCATTCTTGATTTTAAAAGATGGAAAAGGTTTGTTTCCATGTGAAGATGCCACATTCATTTCCCTCTCAGGGTTTTCTACCAGGGTGAATCTGATGATACTTGATCCATTTCATTAACCTTGAGAGTTTTCTGCCACATCCTCCTCATTAAGATTTGCCTTCACCATGGACACTTTGATGCTGACTAAGTTGGAAACTAAACCTGAAGGCTTTCCCACACACATTACACACGAAGGGTTTCTTCCAAGTATGGACAGTCTGATGTATTATACAATCAGAACTATAGCTGAACCCTTTTCCACACTCCACACATCTAAAGGGTTTCTCCCCAGTGTGGCTTCTCTGATGCCGAATTAAATGGGCATTAACATGGAAGGCTTTTCCACACTCCTTACATTGAAAGGGTTTCTCTCCGGTATGGATCCTCTGATGTACAATATAGTCAGAACTACAGCTAAATGCTTTTTCACATTCCATACATTTGAAAGGTTTCTCCCCAGTGTGTATTCTCTGATGCCTAGTTAGTTTGGCATTGATAGTGAAGGCTTTCCCACATTCCTTACATTGATAAGGCTTTTCTCCAGTATGGATTCGATGATGATCAAGTAGGTTTCTTTTAGAAGTAAAGCATTTCCCACACTCATTACATTCAAAGGGTTTCTCCCCAGTGTGAATCCTCTGATGTTGCATTAGTTTTGCATTAACGTTGAAGGCCTTTCCACACTCATTACACTCATAAGGCTTCTCCCCGGTGTGGATTCTCAGATGCTGCCGCAGCTGAGAGTTACACCTGAAGGCTTTCCCACACTCGTTACAACCATAGGGTTTCTCACCCGTGTGGATTCTCTGGTGCTGGATTAACTTCCCTTTGACACTAAAGGCTTTTCCACATTCAGTACACTCATAGGGTTTCTCACCTGTGTGGATTCTTTGATGCTGAATGAGTTTTGCATTATTACTGAAGGCTTTTCCACACTCCTTACACTGATAAGGCTTCTCCCCAGTGTGGATGCTCTGATGCTGCCTAAGCTGGGAACTGCACCTGAAGCCTTTCCCACACGCATTACATTCATAAGGTTTCTCCCCAGTGTGGATTCTCTGATGTTGAATTAATTTGGCATTAACATTGAAAGCTTTCCCACAGTCGGTGCACTCATAAGGCTTCTCCCCAGTGTGGACTCTCTGATGTGTGATATATGCGGAACTGCAGCTGAAGCCGTTTCCACACTCCTTGCACTGATAGGGCTTCTCCCCTGTATGGATTCTCTGATGCCTGTTCAGACTCCCATTAACGCTGAAGGCTTTCCCACACACCTTACACTGATAGGGCTTCTCCCCGCTGTGGATGGTCTGATGTGTGATATAATGGGAACTGTAACTGAAGCTTTTCCCACACTCCACACATTTGAAGGGCTTCTCCCCGCTATGAAGCCTTTGATGCCAAATTAATTTTGCATTAACGCTAAAGGCTTTGCCACACTCCTTACACTGATAGGGCTTTCCCCCAGTGTAGCTGTTTTGATGCTGAGAGTTACACCTGAAGGTTTCCACTAATTCTTCACATTTAAAAGTTCTTTCCCCAGAATTAATTAGTTCATGCTGAATAAGTTTTGTATCAAAGCTGAAGCCTTTCTCCAATCCCATATGTTCAAGGGGCTGCTGTCCAGTGGTGACGGTGTGACAATGAAAGAAGTCTGGACTCTGACTAAAGAAACATTCCTCCACGGGGCTGGTGTTGTCTTTCACCGTTGCATCAATGATGCTGCTGTTTTCTTTCTTCATGCTTCCTACTAAATGGACTTCCTGCTGTTTCTCTAGAATACAGGCTTCTGAAAAGTCTGTTTCCTGGGAAAAGTCCCTCTGAAGTTCAAATGATGTATTGTGTTTTTCTTTGTATATTTCCTTTGTCAAGTTATTGTCAGTCTGGCTCTCAATATCTACTATAAAAAAAAACAGAAAAACAAAATATCATGTAAGAACCATGTTAGAAAAAAGAAAAGAATGGTGGTAAAAGTAATAAAGAATCATAGTTAATCAAGATTTCTTGAAACTTGCCACACTAGGTCAAAGAATCTAAGGTTCATCCATAAGATGGAATAATATATAGTTGGCAATCAATCAATCAATAAATCCATATATGCTGACCTGAAAAGATGTCCAAGATACACTGTTAAATGGAAAAACAAGTTGAGAAATGGATATAAATTAGATTCCATTTCTATAAAGGAAAATAAAACGGGCTAATAAATACATATAGATTTGCATATGTATGCCTAGAAAACTACTGGAAGAATACACAAGAAACCGAGCAATCTGGCACAGGAAGTTTCAGCGACTTGTTTCTCCAGTATGCTTTATACACTCTCTGTACAGTTTTGAGCATGAATGATTTAAGATGATGTTCCAGTAACATAAAAGTTAAAAGTGACAGCAGTAGAACAAAATCCTAGGTCTTCACCACCAGATGAGCATTCTTTTTATCACACCACACTTTACTACACGCTGCAGTTTTTTTCTCAGCTGTCCATGGTTAATAAGAATGGAAACTGCTTACAAAGGAAAAGGCACAGGATCCAACAACTTGTAGCAACGCTAAGGGTGGCAAGTGTTTGCAGCACCAGGAAGTGAAAGAGAAATAATCTTATTTCTTTTCTTGGAACTTAAACTCAAGGCTCTCTAAAATTCCTCCTTCACCTTCTGCTTTCTCTGCTTACAAAGGCAATCTTTAGGGGCATCTGGGTGGTTCAGTCAGTTAAGCGTCCAGCTCTTGATTTTGGCTCAAGTCATGATCTCACACTCAGCACAGAGCCTGCTTGGGATTCTCTCTCCCTCTCTCTCTGCCCCTCCCCACTTTGCATGCACATGTGCGCTCTCTCTCTTTAAAATAAACATTAAAAAAAAAAAAGACAATCTTTTGGCCCGCTTTATCCCTTTGATCCATCTCTCCCCACCCATCCAGAACACTGCTGCATTCTCCTGGTCTTTCCTTCTACTTCCTCCCTCAATCCTGAAAGTGGTCAGTCCCTAACGTTCTTTTTAGAATTCCTACAGTTCCAATGGAGCCAGGATCTGTCTTTGCTCCCAAATCTCTTAAAATTGGCCTCAAAATGCTGCCTCTATTTTTTCATCTCCCATCTCTCCTCAACCACATGTAATAAGCCCACTTCCCCAGTATTTCATTAAATCTCCCTCAAAAGATCCAAATGACCTAGATTTCCCTAGCAAGCATTTTCAAAATACTGTTGGTCTTTTCCCAATTATAAAAATAATATTCATCTCTAATATCAGAAACATGCAAAGAAAAAAATTCAAATTACCTGAAATACAACCACCTAACAACAACTACAGCTAATCTTCTGACGTATTTCCTCCCTCAATCATTTTCCTTCCAATCATTCTTCTAAAAACATTTTTTCAAAAATGAAAATATTTTTCTTCCCTAACATTAATAAGGATAATTTTCCAGTATCTTTAGATATTCTGTAAAAATATTTTAAAGGGGCGCCTGGGTGGCTCAGTCGGTTAAGCGTCCGACTTCGGCTCAGGTCATGATCTCACGGCTCGTGAGTTCGAGCCCCGCGTCGGGCTCTGTGCTGACAGCTCAGACCCTGGAGCCTGTTTCAGATTCTGTGTCTTCCTCTCTCTCTCTGACCCTCCCCTGTTCATGCTCTGTCTCTCTCTGTCCCAAAAGTAAATAAACGTTAAAAAAAAAAATTTTTTTTAAATTAAAAAAAATATATTTTAAAAATGGCTAAATAAGCATTCCATCCTAAAGAGGCATGTTAATTTAATCAATTATCTCTATCCTGATTATTCAGGTTATTTCCAACATTTTATTATATAAAATTATAATGAACTTCCATGCATGTACATCTTTGTTTATATCCCTGATTATTATCAGGACACCCTAGGAGGGAATTTCCAGGCTATCGAGGACAAACTTTTAAAAGGCTTTTGATATGTATTGCTAAAGTACTTTCTAGAAAGACTACTGATTCACATTCACCTCCAGAAGTCTATTCCAGTTTGGTGTATTCTCTCCATCACTTACTATAATTGTTCTCAGTATGAGCGAGGAAAACTGAAGGGACTCCATGAAAAACTACTTGCTTCTGTTCCTGGTTCTATTCTTTCTAGGACCTGCACTTTGGCCACGTACATGCCTTATGGAACAAATGATGTATGTCCTTCCTGTGTGAGTCAGAAGTTAATGATTTTTTACACTCTTCCAGCACAGGTGGTAACATCTATGGAATGACTAAGCAAGGCTGTCATGTATGTTTTCCACACCACTGACTCTAGACACCTGATGCCAAAACCCCCTGGCAGCAGGGAATAAGTGAATTATGGAGGACACCCGGACACTTGTCTTTGTTCTGACCAGTTCCTGGGTGCCCACAGAGGACATGTACATTCTAAATAGAAACCCCAGACCCTGAGCAAAGGAGAGACTCACTCTCCTTTCTTTTCTCAGTCTCCCAGACACTCATCTGCTATACTCTATCACTTATGCTATTCAGTAAACTCTGCTCTCACTTTATCCTGGCTGGCAACTTGATTTCTATCCTGCTCAAAGCCAAGGACCATCTTTGCTGGCCCTGCAGGACCCTCTCTGGGTCTTCAGACCCACCCTGCCTATGTCAAGTATGTTAGGTGAAACATCTGTTTTAATTTCTTTTTCATTGGTTTCTATTGAGGGTGAAGATTTTTCATTGATTTAAATTTGTACTTCTTATGTGGATCAAACATTTATATACTTTGCCAATTTTTCTATACTAGTGACCTTCTATTTACCAAACCCTACAGTGTGGCAGATGCTACCAGTTTCTTAACCAGTATCATTCTCCCTTTCTTCCTTACTAGCACAGCCTCCAATGTGTTTGAGGTAGCAGTAAAAACTACAGCTAAAAACTATTTTCTTCCCTCTCCTGCAGTAGGGGCACCAGAAGACACAGTTGTAGCAAATGAGATATAAACAGATGTCACTATGTGGGCCTTCTGAATAAGCTTTTTAACAGAGAATCAACTTGGCTGACATGGACCTTGTGCTCTAGGCCTTCCGCTTCTTTCTATCTAAAAGCCATCTGATTCCTCACTCCAATTAACAAACACAAACTAACTGGATTGATGTTCCCATTCTCAGCTAAGATCACGATGGGTTATTCAAAAACTTCAAAGACTTCAGGATTGTCTGTTGCCTACGGAATGAAATCCAGACTCCTTTGAGGAGATCCACGATTATATGGAGCTTCCTCCATATTACATGCAAGGCACTTTAAACTCTTGATTTTGCAAAACATGTCTTCCTTTGTCAGGAATCATCTGGTTGAATGACTACAAGAAACAAAAATCCACTGAATCTTTAAAGGATTCATGGGACACCTGAGTGGCTTAATCAGTTAAGTGTCTAACTTCGGCTCAGGTCATAATCTCGTGGCCCATGAGTTCAAGCCCCACATGGGGCTCTGTGCTGACAGCTCGAGCCTGGAGCCTGCTTCAGGATTCTGTGTCTCCCTCTCTCTGCCCCTCCCCCACTCATGCTCTGTCTCTCCCTCTCTCTAAAATAAACAAACATTACAAAAAAGTTTTTTTAAGTAAATAAATAAGAGGATTCATTGAAAGGACACAAGAGAATCTTATGGACCACAAACGCAGAGAAGTAAATAGGAAATCACAAGAAATGGGAAATCGTCTGGCAACTACTCAGCTTAAGCCAATGAGAAGCTTGCTACTTCAAGTAAGATCTGGGAAACGATACATTGGCAGAACCTGAGAATTAACAGAAATGTAGACTCTTGGCCCCATGCCGGACTTACTAAATGACAATATGCATATTTACAAGATACCCAGAGGTGATTCATTTGCACATCATTTGAGAAGCACTGAACTGAGAGCACTTCCTTCTGCCTTATTTCCCACAGCTTAAGCTGTCTTCTCCACAAAAAAAAAAAAAAATTAATAAAAACTAATATTTCCTTGAGCACACACTGTAAGTTACACATTTAATATGTATTATCTCATGTAATCCTGAACCCACAAGACTAGCACTGTTCTCTCATTTTATTATTCCATTTTCAGGGATAAAAACATTGACTCTTAGAGAACTCAAATAACTGACATACTCAAAGTCACAATTAGGAAATCCTGTAACTAGGAATAGCAGTTGGGATTGAACCTCAGGGAAGTCTACTCCAAAGACTGTACTTTTAACCACCAGGCTATTCTGCCTTTCTGTACAAAAAGACTGTTAATTCTCCATCCATCACATTAAGTGTACAATGTTTAGAAAGTAGCAAGGACCCCAAAATACTGAATCTATTCATTTCATCTGAGAAAGGCAGAATTCCAAAATTAGAACTGAAAAGAATTAGAATAAGGCATTTGAAAAAAAGATCTGTTCTTGGAATTACAAAGAAACAGCAAACTGCAAAAATAATCAGGTCTCAACTGTACATATCTCTAGAAATCATCAACATTATTTAAATTTTATTTTCTACAGCTGGCTCATAAATGTGGCATGCTTATATATTGCTAACGTTGGTTTTCTTCCTAAAGAGTTTAACTCCCCGATAAAAGGCAGCTGTGTGTCCCTTACCAGTCCAGACACCCTGGGAGCCTATTTCTGTTCCAGCCACCAGTGGAGATGGGTCCCCCAGCTCACCTGCTCCCTCTAGTTGCAATATCACAGCAGGTTTGAGAAGCGAAAATCCTGTTTAGGGGGAAAGAAAGAGGACAGAGAGGTGAATAATCTCCCAGAGATGAGTTCTTAAGCCTCTTCTCCAACTGTCTTGGCAATGGGAAGGGAAAATAAGCGCTGTAGGGGATCCCATGCCTAAAGACAACAGGAAAGGGTGGAATGGCTTCGAAAGTGTATGTGTGTATGTTGCGGGGGGGTGGGGAGGGGTACCTGAGAAGGTGTGGGAGGAGTTGGGAATGGCCTGAACCGTGGGCCCGAAAGACCAAGATATGCAGGTCAGATGAGGGTGAATGTGAAGATAATGCTGTGGAACAGTAAGTTTCTTTTTCCCACACTGTGTCCAAACCACAACTTCTAGAGGATGGATAAAGAGTGCACACTAGTCCCAGCAAAGTCCTATATTGGCCCAATAAAGGCTTGGGATTCACCCTTTCCAGCAACCCCTAACTCAAGGGGAATTAGGAATCTCAACCCCTGGGGTTCCGGCTCAGTAAAAGATTTCTACAGACCCCACCTGCAACCTGTCAGGGGTCAATAAGCCAGGAAACCCCAACTGGCAGAGTCTGGGTCCCAGGGGGAGAGAGGCCTTACCCAGGGAGGCCACATTTCCATAATTCTCCAGCATCACATCCCTGTACAGGGCCCTCTGTGCAGGGGACAGGCCATTCCATTCCGTCTGAGTGAAGTACACAGCCACGTCCTCGAAGGTCACCGACTTCTGAAACAACAGGTTCCTGCTGCCCTAGGGCCAGTTCCATGGCTCAGGCCCTAGGTGAGGGGCAGAGGGCAGTTTAAGGGCTTGGGGAGGGAGCTTGTGAAGAGCACAAAATTAATAAAAAAGGGAAAGGTTTGAGAAAAAGCACATGGAAAGTAAACCATGGAGAATTATCTGACCTCTCTCATGGCAGGGAAACCTCATGCCATATTTTACATTTATAAAAGATATCCTAAGTTGGGATGACAGAAAAAAATTCCCATAATCAAGTTCCCCAAAAGCAACTCCATTCTTTCTGCTAGCCATGTCCTCAGGGGCAGATATGGCTCAGGACTTGCCCACCAGCATGCCCACCCTGATCCCTACCCCCATAAACCTCCAGCCACCCCCAGAGAACAGCTACGGCCTCCATCTCAACCAGCCCCCATCTGGATTCCTGTCACTGACCCTGCCACGAGGGGCTGTGCAACTGCCTGAGCACCTCTAGCAGCTCAGTGCTGCCCAGACTGGCTGAGGCAGGAACGGCAGCCCATTCTGCTTCCAGATGGGTCTTGCTGAAAACCCGATTTTGTTACATGCTCCCATCAGGCCTCATCCTCTCCAACTTTACCCAAGAACTCACTGTTTCTCCAGGGTTCGGGAAAGAGGGGAGATCAACCTTCCTAGTGGCCAGGTGCTCTGCCACCATTCCAGCTGCTCATCTCTGCATCACTACACCGTGCACCCGGCACAGGCCCTGCATCAGGATTGATGCCTCCCTTCCGGGCAGCTGCGGCCTCTGGTTGCGCTTTCTCCCTGCCCACCTCAGTCCTCTGTAATAACCTGGGTGACACGCTGGCAGGGATATACCCTCAATTCCTTTCTGCCAGGATTTTGCTTGATTCTACTGACCCCCACCCATCAACAAGCATAGTCCAACCACTGGGTGAGTCTGAGCGTCACTCATCTGTGACCCTGGATGGGCCAAGGAACTTCTCTGCACAAAATTAAATACCTTCACCGCCCACCACCACCACCCTTTACCCCAGCAAGTTGGAGGCTCCTGAATTCAACCCCACCCCACCCCACCCCACCCCACCCCCTCCACTATCTGCGCAGGAAACGTCAGCTAGAATCCTGGGAAATGTTCCTGACTCCTCCCTCTCTCTTACTCTACCCTCAATCCTGACTCTCCATATCCTAAAGATTTTGTTAAGCATTACTTGAATTGGGTTCTTTTTTTTTTTTTTTTTTTAACAACTACTTTCCTTGATGAAGCCCATTATCACCTGGACCAATGGAATTTTTTCTAAGTGGACACCTTCCTCTTGAATCACCCTGAAAATTATTCCCTACACAGCCATGACAAATCTGACCACCTTAACGTCACTGATTGCACAGGTCACAGGAATGAGCAGAGAAGAATCAAATAACAGCTGTGTGACTTTGGGAAAGGCACTCTGCTCCCCTTTGCCTTCCTATGTTTTGTAGCAGAGTGAGCACAACACAGCACCTATGTCAAGGGCAAGGAATCAAGACTGAGCGATCCATGCAAGTGCTTAGTATTATGCCTGCAGCATAGCAAGCCGCAAACAGTGCTATTGGAATTACTGTGACTATGATTATTCCCAACCTGTAGTCCATGGAGGTCCATGGATGTGCTTCAGGGTGTCCGTGAAGTCCCTGAAATTGTATGGAAAATTTGGTTTGCATGCTTATTTTTCTAAGGGAGGGGGAGGGTCCAGAGCTTTTATCAGAAACGTAAAGTTTGAGCCCCTGCACCCAAGCCCTGAAAGTCTCTCCAGGACACAATGAGACATCCTGTCCCATAGGACTTCCTGTTTTTTCCCTCTCCAGACCCCACTACCCTCGTCTGCACACCATATTAGAGGCACAGCCATCCTTTGTGTTGACCTGGTCCTACTACTCCTTTTCACTTATGCCCTGGTCTCTGGACATCCTAAGCCGGTGCTACCCTCCTCCATTCACATCCGTGCACGGAGCATCCTCCATGGGCAGCTTCCTGTCGCCTATTCACCAGAGGAGCAAAGAACCTCAGTGTGCAGAACACTTCACCCCTGCCTTCAGGGATGCTCTCCTGCTGTTTCCATCCCTTCACGTCACCGCTCTTCCCATGAGTTCCAGGCGGAAGCGAGGAGGACCCCTCCAACTTCCATCACAAAGCTCACCAGCTTCCCTTCTTCAATGTGAAACTGCTCAGAAGAAGAGCTGGAGGACCCACAGCTCACCTGGGGCCAGGCTGTCAGGAGCATGGCTGCCATTACCTGCTCTCCCTCTCAGAGAAGGCCTGGAGCTGAGGAAAAACAGAGAGACAGATGTGAAGCAAGTCCCGCCCCTGCAGGAACAACACAGCCCCTCAGAGAAGATGTGAGACACAGGCAGCCAGTGTCCAGACAGGAATGCAAGCGGGAGCTGCCACAAGAAGAAGGGGGTGATCCAGTGCCCACGACCCCTCCCACCGATGACACTGATCCTAAGAACCCTAGGGTTTTACAATTCTGACACATATCACATACACTAGAACATACATAAAATGTATAGAGAGCCTAAAGGATAATAAAGCAACAATTCAGCTCAAGAAATAGAACATTACCAAGATCATGGACTTACTTCTTTTTCTCTAAACAAGGATCATCCTCAATTACACTGCAAGGGAAGCCAGGCCAGCACAGCTGCAGCCCCAGCACAGAGGCCTGAGAGTCATGCCCCAGGGAGCTGAAGGAGACAGCTATTCCCCTACATCCTGCTTATTCCCTTACATAACTGAGTGTTCTCAAGAGCCCTGATACCTCTGTAGAGATCTTGGGAGGCCAGCCTCCCACATGGCCCAGGTTTACCTTTGAGGTCCCATGCTGCCTCCTCATACTTTCCAGCCCTCTGATAGTGAAGAAGCCAGGGCCTCAGCATCCTGAGAGAGGGGTCACTCAATTATCTAGGGTCCCATGACCGAACACTCCTTGCTCATTGTATTCAAAACACATGGACTGGTTATTTTCTGGTTACTGCTCCCAAAGTCAGTCTTGAAAACCTGTGTTTTCCTAAAATATCATCTATGTCTTCTAGGGTTTCACTTTAGTGCAGAACTGTGGAAAACACTGGTTCATGATTCTTTCCATTTCTTCCATATCTGGAACTACTTTGTTTTTCCCACTTCTTTTGAATATGTGTGCTTTCTAGACCCTTTCCCCTTTGTTAATGTTATGGATGGAACATGTCTCCCCACCCCGCCAAATTCATATGATGAAGTCCTCTCCCCCAACATGACTATATTTGGATACAGATCCTATGAGGTAATAAGGTTAAACAAAGCCATAATATGAGAGGTCTGGTGCCCCTATAAAAAAGCAGAAGAGACACCAGAGTTCATTTTCTACCATGTGAGGACACAATGAGAAGACAGCCAACTGTAACTCAAGGAGAGCCCTTATCAAGAACCAAATTGTGTGGCATCTTAATCTTGGGCTCCCAGCCTCCAGAACTGTGAGAAATAAATCTCTGTTGTTTAAGCCGAATAACTTACTGTATTTTGTTACAGCAGCCTGAGCAGACTAACAAAGTCAAGTGGAACAATGATTTGTCTATTTGAATGTTGTTTTCTTTTATTTTTAAAGAATAAGCTTTTCTATTTATTTAGAACATCACTCTTCTATTTCCTTCATTATGTTCTGCTTTCTTTGTTTCTTTAGCTCTGTAACAGATACTTTATGTACCACTCCAAATCCTCTGGTCTCAGCCCAGTTCCAGAGGCTTTGATCAGCTTTGCACAGGGACAATCTACCAATGCCTCCTCAAGGATCTATACCACATGTGGCTGGCTCCTGCCCTGGGGCTTTTCTGGCATCCTGTGTGGGACATCTGCAGATACCTGTGGATACCTGCTAGGTCCCGAAACACAGATAAGTAAAGGCTTGTGAGGCCACCCTTGACCAATAGGGGATAGAAGTCAATGGATAAATATTTTCCCCTTTAGTCCCCTACATTAGCAGCCATGAGATTCCAAGGCTTCTCAAAGATCCTGCAAGAACGAGCGCCCGGGGCCTATAGACAGGCCAGCCTGACAACACATCCTTGTATTGGCTCTCCCTCCTCTGTTTTACTCCCCTTGCTGTTCACTCTGCCCTTGGAATACATTCCCAAATAAAGTGCCTGCACAGAAACCTCTGTCCTCTGTTTTGCTTCTGGGGGAAGCTAGACTGCGAAAGGTTTTTTCCTACCTTCCTGAGGATGCATGATTTATTCATTTATGTTTATTCTTTACTATTTAGCAATTAAAATCTGTATGGCCATAAATTTTCCCTCTGAATACACTATTACCCACAGGCCAAAGGTTTTGAAAAAAATATTTTATGTTTTAATTATATTAATTATATTTTATAGCTGGTCAGCAACTGTGTTTTGTCTCTGACCACAGAATTGTTTAGGATAGTTTGTTATTAATTTCTTCTCTGTTCATAATTTTGGCTTTATTGCATGGTGTTTAAATAACCTGATCTATTTACTTCTGCTTTACAGAGTTTTGGGGGCTTTTTTTTTTTTTTTAGCTGAAATGCCTAAAAAAAATTCTACGAATGCTTAAAAAGAAAACCTATCCTATAATGGAAGAACATATAATTCTATTTCAATCTAATAAATCAACTCTACTTATTTTGTTACGTAGATATTTTTCTGTAATCCATGATCACTTTTACCTAATTAAACGGAGATAGCCAGTAAAGAGCAAATGCTCACAAAACACTGAACCTACATGTATCATGAACAAATCTTTTCAAGTCTTTAAGAAATGAGTAGTTCTAACAGTACTGAAACTGTAGAAAAAAAACAGCAAAATAAGTTTCCCAGTCCTTTTTATGATGCCAGCACAATACTGATGTAAAAACCACAGACCAGTCTCATTTATGAATACTCACAGAAAAATCCCCACTATAAAGGAATAGACTCCAGTAGTTCATTAAAGTGACATGCCATGACTAAAAGGGATCATCCCAGGAAAGCAAGTAAAGCTCAATATCAAGATACAGATTAGTATACTTTTTCACATGAATAAATCAAAGAAAAATAAACACACTCTCCATCCCAACAGATGCCAAAGGAATTTAATCAAATTCAATATTCATGCCTAAATTTAAAAATGTATGCCCTAGAGAAACTCTCATATGTAGAAAATATGTACAAAATTATTATCAGTATTTTAATTAAAAAAAACTGGAAACAACCTACATATCCACTGAGAGTACATAAACTGTCTTATCTTTTTTAAAAAAAAATTTATGTTTTTAGTTTAAATTTGAAAGACAGAGAGAGAGAGAGAGGGAATGAGTGGGGGAAGGGCAGAGAGAGAGAGACACACAGAATCGGAAGCAGGCTCCAGGCTCTGAGCTGTCAGCACAGAGCCCAATGTGGGGCTCGAAATCACGAATCATGAGATCATGACATGAGCTGAAGTCAGACGCTCAACTGACTGAGTCACCCAGGTGCCCCTGTCCTATCATTTTTTAAATGAACATTACCCACCCCCACCAAAAAATGAACATTACCCAGCAGCAAAAATGAACAGCTCACAATTACATAGATGTAACAGCTCACAACAAACAACAGCTCACAAACAACATAAAAAATGAACAGCTCACAACAACATAGATGACTTCAGGAACATAATCTTGAGTTACAAGAGGGGCACCTAGGTGGCTCAGTTGGTTAAGTATCAGACTTTAGATATCAACCCAGGTCATGATCTCACAGTCGTGAGATCAAGCCCCACATCAGGCTCTGCGCTGGGTGTGGAGCCTACTTGGGATTCTCTCTCTTCTGTCTGTCTCTCTCTGCCCCTCCCTGCACACATGTGAATTCTCTCTCTCAAAAAAAAAAATTAACTGAAATAAAATTATAAAAATAAAAATGTTTTCTTTTTTAAAAATTGAGTTATACAAGCCCCAGATGACTAGAGACACTACAATGCCATTTTCATAAAGCTCAAAAACAAAATGTTTACAGACATATTTTGTGTGATAAAATTATTTTTATAAATAGGTAAGATGACGATTAATACAAAATTCTAGTTGTTACCTCTAGGGGTAGGAAGTTGGGAGCTGGGTTGAGAAGGAGCACACAGAGAGATGCACCAATACCAGAAATGTTCTCCTCCTTAAAGGGGTGGTGTGTTCATGGGTGCTCATTTTACCATTATGCTTCTTAAATGTCATGCTAGATGCAGTCTTCGGTATACATGAATAACGTTTTTTAAAAAGATACTTATCTCTATGATATGGAGTGGTTTCCAGAATATATCTTCAAATGAAACAAGCAAATGCAAAAGGTAGAGTGCTACCTTTTGTGTACCAAAAAATGGGAGTATAAGAAAATACACATGTATCTGGTCAATTGTACAAAAAAAAAAAAAAAAAAAAAAAAAAAAAAAAAAAAAAATAGAAGGATAAATCAGAAACTAAGGAGAATGGTTGCCTCAAATATGGGTAGGAAGTGAAAGGAGCCTGTGATGCAAACAGGCTGGAAGGAAATAGGGTAGATGAGATTGGCAGGGGAAAGGAGGGCGTGACAGGCTTCTCTGAGTGTGCCTTTTTGTTCTGACACTCATAACCATAGTAATGTTTCACATATCCAAATATACAGACATTAAGCCAACCAACCAGGATGGGATAGGGTGGCGAGCCAAAAAGGAATACAAACAACAGCAAATGAGCCTAACTATACTACAATTGACTAATATAACCACACTGAAGTGGTGGGAAAGAAAAGAACTAAATAACTTTGGAAAACAGTGTTTTAACTAGATACTACAAGGCTAAAAAAACCTGTGCTCAAATGCTTCTTGAGGATACATGATTTATTTACTCATTTCATTCTTCTCTATTTGGCAATTAAAATCTATTAAGGCCATAAATTTTCCTCTGCATACACTACCAGCCACATTCCAGAGATATATACATATATATAGATAGATAGACAGATATATACATATGTGTGTGTGTGTGTGTGTGTGTGTGTGTGTGTGTGTAATTTCATGTGTTAATTACTATAATTTAGTGTAGTATAGTGTTTTCGTAAAATTGCTTCTCATGAAGGTATGAATGAGGAATTCTGGGGCTATTTTATGTGTATTCTAGGACTTCGCAAATAAGTGATTATAAATCATCCCCAGATCATTGTCATCCCAACGGCCCAGGAGTAGGGCCAAGTTACCTTTTGGAACGCACAGCTCCAGGAGACAGTGCCCTTCAAAAGCCGGGCTGGCTCTGCTCCCCGGTGTCTGGGAGGGCTCTGCTTTTTCTGCGCTCTCACTGAACCCTGATTCACGACCCTATGTTAGGAGTCAGGAGGAATACGGTCCATACTTGAAATGCATATAGGTAAGAGCCCCTGTACGACTTCAACATGTTAAAACACTAGTGATATCACCTCAAGCCGCTTCACTCCTGCCAATATTCCACCCCCTGGCTGCTCCGACATATCTTCCCAAAAGGTCAGTAGTATCTTCCCCGAACAAAATGCTAAATGCTCGGGGCTCCGAGGTTGTGACGGTAATCCGGCTTCGCCTTCCACGGGATGGAACGTATTCGGCCACCAAGTCCAAAGTGGGAGTCGAGGAGGGGCGGAGGAGGACCGCGGGCAGCCGTTCTACCCACTCCTGCAAGTGCGGGAGGCCCATCCGCACAGCACCCACAGCTACCCGCCGGGGCACCGCCCCCGCCGCCTGCAGCCCCACACTCACCTCGCAGCAGGCGGCTTCGTGGCGCGGCCGGAAGTGCGTCACCAGGCCGCGGCCCAGCCTCTCTAGGAGCAGCGTTGCTACCAGTGAGTAGCACTCTGGCCCCGCCTCTGGGCTCTGAGTCTCGGTGTCAGAGGCTCCTGCGCCCTACGCTCAGGTCTGAGCAGGTCTGAGCAGCAGGGCAGTTGTTCCTCGAGGTGGGCTGGGGAAGAGTCGGGGGCCGGCAATGACGCCGGGGATCTGTATCTTAGTAAAGCTCCCGGTTCTACCGGATTCGAGAGTTTCCGGACTGGGCCAGTGGATCGATCACACGCCGACAGACCTTAAGGCAGCCTTTTTGTAACAAATATTTCCTAGTGACTGTTTTATTCTCGTGTCGTGAAACTTACGATCATGACTTAGAAGATCATATGTAATATAAACAACCTACATTTTAAAAACTAATATTATGCTTTAATAGAGGAGATAAAATACACCTTTCAATATGCAAATGTATGCTCGTGACTGCTATAGGAGACCTAATGAAGTGGTGGATAATTTGCCTTTTCATATGGAATGTGCCTGAACGCCACAGCCACAACGCTGTCTGTCTTACGCTGGTGTTTCAAAAATCACAAGGTACGATCCAAAATGGTGAACACTTTTTGGTAAAGTTTAAGTGAAACAGTACAATCTTCGTTTGATTTTATAGGTATAGTAATTATATTTCTGGAGAATCAACGTATGTTAATTAAAACTGTGTAGAAATCGTTGTGTTTAGGGGAACCTGGGTGGTTCAGTCGGTTAAGCCTCTGACTTTGGCTCAGGTCAGGATCTTGCAGTGCCGAGCCTGCCTGGTATCCTCTCTCTCACTCTCTCTCTCTCTCTCTCTGCCCCTCCCCCATTTGTGCACGTGCACACTCGCTCGCGCTCTCTCTCTCAATCTGTTTCTCAAAATAAATGAATTAACTTAAAAAAATCAGTTGTGTCTAGCTGAAAACACTTTCTAGACTCAGGTCATTTATCAAGTTTTTACCTACATGAATGTCCTGAAAGTATGTGAAAACTATTTCAAATAAGTGGAACCCTTCTGTGCATTGCAGGATTCCTGGCTCTCCAGGCTCCCATCAAACACCACCAAACACTGTAACAAAAATACTCCCATAAAATTCCAAAATGGGAGGTGGGGGGAGGCGGGGAACGCACTAAAAGCCACTGGATTGGACCATCCTTAGGTTCTGATCCCGCAATGCTACAGCACTGGAATGTGATTGGTGGTAGGTCCCACCCACCTCTCCAGCCTCTCACCACGCCTATTCTTCCTCCTCTATCAACTTCAGCCCCACTTTCCGAACAGGGCTCCCTAAACCTAGAATACCCTTCCTACTCTCCAATCTTGACTATTCCTTGAAGCCTCTGCTCAAATCCCATTTCCCTTTGAAAGCAAGCCTTCCCTGAGCACCTAGAATAAGGCAGGCCCGCCAGTTATGTGCCATCACAGCACTCTGTATTTCTCCGTACTTGGCACATGTGTGCTTTTTTAATGATACCAGTTTATTTAACTGTCTTCTCTGCTCACTCCAAGAAGCAAGGACTATATCTATCTTGTTCAACACCATTATCCTCAGCTAAAGCACAAGGCCTGGCACAAAGGAAGTATGCAACAAACATTTGTCGTTGACATCGTCCAAAGGCTCCAACCCCAACTCCAGAGTAGAACCCTTCTTCATTTCTGTGCCACTAGAGGTGGGATATATATTATACCTGGAATCATAACATTGACCAGGAGCCCTTCTCAGTTTTGCCTTGACCTTGATCATCACTGTTTTCCTAAAATGAGCACTTTCATGGCCTCTCTTGTTCAGATAGAAAAATGGTCCCAGGATTCAGCACAGTGATAGCTGGAGATTACATTGTTCTTGGCATTACGTGGTTTGTTTGTTTGTTTGTTTTTTGTTATTGTTTTCCTTTAGCAGACCTTTAGCTAGGACTGAGGGCTTGACTGAAGAAATAGGAAGGAATTAGGAGATCACAGTGTCACAGAAGTCCTGGGCCCAAATGTTAGATCATAAATCAGTCACTCATCTTACAGATAAGAAAATAAGGCCTCCAAAGTAACCATGAAGCTCTGACTCCTAAGTGTATGAGGACAGGCACACACCAAGTTACAAAAGGCCTGAAGAAGCAGAGACCACTTGTCTGTTGATCTCTATTCTTCCCTTATATAGTAACAGAATCTATAGCAAGCCAAAGACAGTCCAGAAAAAATAACACGTTTTCTGGCTCTCTTTAAATCCAAGCGTGACAACACGACCAACTTCTGATAAATAGACTATAAGCAAAAGTGATGCCATGCCCTTAAATAGAAGGAACATGCATTTCCTGTCCCAGTATCCATCAGCTAGGTGGAACGCTGACAAGGGGGTGAGCATCTTGAACCATGTGAATGAGGATGTGGTTCCTAGGGTTGACATAGCTGCTGGGTGGTATCATAAAGCTGCTGTACCAGCCCTAGACTGCTTAACTTCAGATGATACATAAGTGAGAAATAAGTTGTCATCATGTTTAACCACACTGATTTGGGTTCTTCAAATCAATACCCACAGCGATAGCCTTACCAATACCCCTAGGAATAAGGGATGATGGAAAAATCATACATACTTAAAAACAAACTTAAAAATTTAGGCTGGTTCTCATATTTCGCTGCTCTGGAAGGCTGGGCTTGCAGCCATGTTTCCCTCTGCTCGGCTCTAAGTATCCTCTGCCCCTCCAGTCCCAGGGCCTCCCTAAAACCTTTCCTCCCTTGCCCACCAGGAGAAACTGACAAATCTTCTCATGTTAAAAAAATATTTTTTGGTGTTTCTAGTTTTAAGATGACACAGTAAAGGTTGTTCTACCTGCGTTTCCTCTTGAAAATTGTGGGAAAACAACAAAGTCTGGGGTTCATTTCAAGAGTTCAAGAATGTTTCAATATTATAAAAATTCTCTTTACTTATTATGAATTAACAAACTACTCAACCTGGAGAAATAGGGCAGGGAGAGGTCTTATTCAAAAAAGCAACAAAGAAACCAAAAAAAACTTAAGAATAAACTTAATAATAAATGTTTAAGACATAGACGAAGGAAAATTTAAAATTTGTTGGACTAAACCAACAAAAACAACAACAATAAAAACTTGTATAAATGAAAAGGCAGAGGTAATTTTTCAAAGAAAGGGCATTCATCTTGACTTGACATGTAAGTCCAATTTCAAACTATTTTGGAAAAAAAAAAGAAGAAAGTGGAAGGAATTGTCCTACACAAATAAAACGACAATAGGATTTGTTTGGGATCTTGTGAAGATGATTCTAAGGTTTATCTAGGGCAAAAATGTTATATATTCACAAGATATTACTAAAACAAAAATGCAAAAGGACTGAATGTTAAAGATATACCAGACAAGTGTTAAGCTAAAGTAAAAATACCATTAACTATATTAATATAGTAATGACTTTAAGACAAAAAATGTTATCAGGCAAGGTTCCATTTAAGGCAATATAGTGAAAGATATAAACTAGTATCCAGAAATTTAGGATAAGATACAATTTATAACATGATTTTATACCTAGCTCACAGGAAAGTATACCCAGGTACCAAACCTGAACAAGAAACTAAAACCAATGAGTTTAGCTGCATTGAATGCTTTGGCCAACACAAGTAGAAACAGTGGAGATTTGAAGATCTTGATACCTGAGGAGGCTGAATCATAATATTCAGGAGGCCACATGAAACAAGTAGGAATTAGGACTTCTCACAAACACATACACCCACTAAAATGCCTGGACCCAGGAAAGGATAAATTAGGGGAAAAAATCTTCCCACTAGCAAAGAGAGATAACAAAGAAGTCCTTTTGTAGGTTTTAGAGTGGTAGTGGGGATGTCCCCTAAGAATTTAGAATTATAGTCTGTATTACTGAATACATAGTTTAATACTACCTACCTGGACCAGTAACTCATAATCTAAGAACTAGAAAACTGCTGAAATAGTCATTATAGATTTTGGAGACAATGGCATTTAAAGGTTATTATAACTGCATCTGCAGATTGAAAAATTAAATAGAGACATGGAAAATAGAGAAATGTCCTATGTCAGGGGGATCTGGGTTGACTCGGTTAAGTATCTGACTCTTGATTTCGGCTCAGGTCACAATCTACAGTTTGTGAGTTTGAGCCCCACATCGGGCTCTGTGCTGACAGTACAGAGCCTGCTTGGGATTCTCTCCCTGCCCCTTCCCCAAGTACACACACACACACTCTCTCTCTCTCAAAATAAATAAACTGAAAAAAAAAAAAAATACACTGGACAGAGGGGCACCTGGGTGGCTCAGTTGGTTGAGCATCTGACTCTTGATTTTGGTTCAGGTCATAATCCCAGGGTTGTGGGACTGAGCCCTTCATCAGGCTCCATGTTTGGCATGCTTGGCATGCTTGGCTTAAGATTCTCTCTCTCCCTCTGCCCCTCTTCCCCCACACTCCTGCTCTCCCTCTCTCTCTCTCTCAAATAAATTTTTAAAAATACACTAAACAGGGGGCGCCCGAGTGGCTCAGTCAGTTAAGCGTCTGACTTCAGCTCAGGTCATGATCTCACAGTTTGAGTTTGAGCCCCGCATTGGGCTCTGGGCTGACAGCTCAGAGCCTGGAGCCCGCTTCAGATTCTGTGTCTCCCTCTGTCTGCCCCTCCGCTGCTTGCACTCTGTCTCACTGTCTCAAAAATAAATACACATTAAAAATTTTTTTTAAAAAATACACTGAACAGAATTGAGTAGATATGGGGGGCGGGGGGGAGGAAACACGTTTTAAAAAAAACATAGTGAACTTGAAGTCATAGCAGTAAAAACTATCCAAAAAGAAACAGAGAAAGGGGTGCCTGGGTGGCTCAGTCAGTTGAGCATCCGACTTTGGCTCAGGTCATCATCTTATGGTTCATGGGTTCCAACCCTTCATCAGTCCCTGTGCTGACAGCTCAGAGCCTGGAGCCTGCTTCGGATTCTGTCTCCATCTCTCTTTCTGCCCTTCCCCTGCTCGTGCTCTCTCTCTCTCAAATATAAATAAACATTAGAAAGTTAAAAAAGGGAAAGAAAAAGACACAGAAAAGAAAATAAAAAATAAATGAACACTAACAAAACATATACAACACTTGAATACTGACAACCACAAAATGCTGATGAAAGAATCAAAGAAGATCTACACAAATGGGGATAAATATCAGGTTCATAGATAGGAAGATTTAGCATAAGAAAGATGTGAGCTCTCCCCAAATTGATATACAGGTTTAATACAACTCTTATCAAAATTCCAGCAGACTTTTTGAAGATATAAACAAGATTATTTTAAAATCCATATGGAAAGGCAAAGGATCTAGAATGAATAAGACAGCTTGAAAAAAGGAGAGTAACATGGGAGGAATTGGTCTATCCAATTTTAAGTCTTATATAGCTATAACAATCAAGACTGTGTTATTGGCAGAGGAATATACAATAGATAGATCAATGGAAAAGAATGAAGAACCCAGAAATAGACCCATACAACTATGCTGAACTTATTATTTTTTGCAAAAGTGTATAAGCAATTCAATAGAGGAAAGATGGCTTTTTCAAAAAGCAGTGGTAGAGCAACTGGGCATCCAGAGGGAAAAAATGAATCCCAACCTGAGTATCACAACTTATAAGCCCAAAATGGATCACAGACATTAATGTGAAAATGTAAATGTAAAATGTTTATAAACAAATGAAAGAAAATCTTCAGGACCTGGGGCTAGGCAAAGAGTTCTTAGACCTAACACAAAATTTATTAGCTGTAAGAGGAAAAGTTCTAAATTAGACTTCATCAAAATTTTAAAAAAATTTTCTATGTAAAAGATCCTGTTAGGAGGATGAAAAGCTATTGAGTAGGAGAAAATACGTGCAAACCACATATCCAAGAAGTACTAGCACATACCTGATAATATATTTCCGGAATATATAAAGAACTCTCAAAACTTAACAGTATAAAACAAACAATCCAATTAGAAAATGGGCAAAATATGTGAAAAGACACTTCACTGAAGAAGATACACAGATGACAAATAAACAAAAGATGTTCAACATCATTAGCCATGAGGGAAATGCAAATTAAACCACAATACAATAAACATCTATCAGAATGACTGAAATAAAACAACAGTGACACCACCAAATGCCTCCAAGGATGCAGAGCAACTGAATCACTCATATGTTACTGGTGGAAATGTAAAATAAAATGGTGCAGTCACCCTGGAAAACAGTTTTTCAGTTTCTTAATTATTTATTTAGAGAGGGACAGACACAGTGAGAGTGGGGGAGGGGCAGAGAGAGAGATGAGAGAGAGAGTCCCAAGCAGGCTCCGCGCTGTCAGCACCCAGCCTGACACAGGGCTCAAACCCACAAAGCCGTGAGATCATCACCTGAACCAAAACCAAGAATCAGACAGTTGACTGCCTGAGCCACCCAGGCACCCGCAGTTTGCCAGTTTCTTAGGAAACTATAAACATGCAGTTATCACATGACCCAGCAACTGTCCTTCTGGGCATTTATTCAAGACAACTGAAAACTTAGGGCACTTGGGTGTTTCAGTCAGTTAAGCGTCTGACTCTTGGTTTTGGCTCAGGTCATGATCTCACAGTTTCCTCGGTTTGAGCCCTGTGTCAGGCTCTGTGCTAGCAGTGCAGAGGCTGCTTGGGAGTCTCTCTCTCTGCCCCTTCTCTGCTCATGCTTTCTCTGTCTCTCTCAAAAAAAAAAAAAAAAAAAAAAAAAAAAAAAGAAGACAACTGAAAACTTTCTTTCACACAAAAACTGTATACAAATGTCTATCTATAGCAGCTCTATTCATAATAGCCAAAAACTAGAAATGGCTCAGCTGTCCTTCAATAGGTGAGTAGTTCAAGAAACTGTGGAGTATCTATACTATGGAATATATTCAGCAATAAAAAGGAACAGATTATTGATACATGTAGCAAAAGTCTCAATGCATCTCCAGAGAATTACTCTGAGCAAAAAGGCCAATCTCAAAATGTTATATACTGTCTGGTAACATTTACATAACATTCTTAAAGTGATTTTTAAAAATGAAATAGAGAATAAGTTAGTGGCTTCCAGGAATAAGGGAGAGGGTTCTAAGTGGCTCTAGAAAGGCAGCATGAGAGATCCCTGTGAATATGGAACTGTGTAGTATGTTGAGTTTTACCCATGTCGGTATCCTGATTGTTGTGTTACCTTTGGAGGAAACTGGGTAAAAGATACATGGGATCTATCAGTATTATTTCTTACAACTGCATGTCAGTCTACAATCATCTCAAAATTAAAAGTTTAAATAATAAATGAACAGATAATTCGTGAGCTGTGGGACAATTTCAAGCAACCTTAAAAGATTAAGAGAGGAGTAATGGAAGTACATTTTTATAAGGTTTTTATACTGTACATGAAGTGCTATAATATTAAAGGCAGAGTGTGCTAAGTTTAAGATATATAGTCTAAATCCTAGAAGAACCCTAAAACAAAAACTATTATAGCTAAACATCCACAAAAGGAGATAAAATGAAATCATAAAAATTATATTGATCCAAAAAAAGGCAGGAAGGGGGTGGTGAGAAAGAACTATAGGACAAATAGAAAACAAATATGAAGATGACAGGCTTAAACCTAATATTAATTAATAAGTATATTAAATACAAGTGATTAAATATTTCAGTTAAAAAGCAAGAGATCACACATGATGATGGTGGTGGTGATGATGATAAAAAAGCAAGACTACATCTATAGCCAAACCAGGTACTTCTGGTTCCTTAAGGTAGTTTTCCTTGAATTATCTCGTTTGGCTATATTACAAAACACAGTGGATAATAGCAAACTGCTAAAACCCCAATGTCCTTTATATATTCAGGTTATTTGAAAATGCAATATAGATGGTGGGCAGGAAATGAAAAAGAAACAAATACGTTTGTTATGTGTTATCAAGTGCACTAACTTAACACTGCCTAGTCAGTAAGTTCAAAACACCAGCCAGCTTTTGAGGCACTGTGACTTAGTAGGAATCACATTGAGGAGTTCTGGCTCCTTCCCTGACTAGCAATGAAACACTGGGCAATCACTTCATTTTTCTGAAATTCCATTCATCTGAAAAATGGGGTAATAGCACATAGTTGTTGTAAATACTATATGCTGTTTCACTTAAAGTACATACAATACAGGCATTGCTCAATTAATGTTAACTTCTTTCCTCTTCCACCTTATTTGTGGATCTCAGTAATAGCCAACCAGGGGTGCCTGGGTGGCTCAGTTGGTTGAGCATCAGTCTTCATCTCGGCTCAAGTCACGATCTCATGGTTTGTGAGATCGAGACCCATATCGGGATCTATGCTGACAGTGTGGAGCCTGCTTGGGATTCTCTTTCTCCCTCTCTCTGCCCCTCTCCTGATTGTGCTCTGTCTCAAAATAAAGTTTAAAAAAATGAGTAATAGCCAAACAAAGATACCAGGTCCCACTTTCTGGACCTGTAAATGTTACTTTAAATGGCAGTTTTTGCCATCAAAAAGAATGAAATATTGCCATTTGCAACAACATGGATGGAGCTAGAGTGTATTATAAACAAAATAAGTCAGTAAGACACAAATACCATATGATTTCACTCATGTGGAATTTAAGAAACAAAACAGATGAACATAGGGGAAGGGGAAAAAAAAAAGAGAGAGGGAAGCAAACCATAAGAGACTCTTAACTATACAGAACAAACTGAGGGTTGCTGGAGGAAAGGTGGGGAGGGGAGGGGCTGAACTGGTGATGGGTATTAAGGGCACTTGTAGTGATAAGCACTGGGTGTTTAAGTGATGAATCACTGAATTCTGCTGAAGCCAACATTACATTATATGTTATGTACTAGAATTTAAAATGAAAACTTAAAAATAAATATTTGAGGGGTGCCTGGGTAGCTCAGTTGGTTAAGAGTCCAACGTCAACACAGGTCACGATCTCGTGGTCTGTGAGTTCGAGCCTGGCATCAGGCTGTCTCCTGACAGCTCAGAGCCTGGAGCCTGGTTCGAATTCTGTGTCTCCCCAACTCTCTGCCCCTCCCCTGCTCATGCTCTGTCTCCCTCTCTCTGTCTCAAAAATAAATAAACATTATGGGGCAGTTGGGTGGCTCATTCAGCTAAGCATCCGACTTTGCCTCAGGTCATGATCTCACGGGTTCGTTGGTTCAAGCCCTGCATCGGGCTCTGTGCTGACAGCTCAGAGCCTGAAGCCTGCTTCAGATTCTATGTCTCCCTTTCTCTCTGCTCTTCCCCCACTCACACTCTTGTGTCTCTCTCTCTCAAAAATAAACATTAAATTAAAAACAATAAACATTAGGGGCGCCTGGGTGGCTCAGTCGGTTAAGCAGCCGACTTCAGCTCAGGTCATGATCTCGCGGTCCGTGAGTTCGAGCCCCACGTCGGGCTCTGTGCTGACAGCTCAGAGCCTGGAGCCTGTTTCAGATTCTGTGTCTCCCTCTCTCTGACCCTCCCCTGTTCATGCTCTGTCTCTCTCTGTCTCAAAAATAAATAAATGTTAAAAAAAAATTTTTTTTAAATAAAAACAATAAACAAAAATTATTTTAATAAAAAACCATTAGAAACAAAAATACACTTTAAAAATATAAAATACAGGGGTGCCTGGGTGGCTCAGTCAGTTAAGCATCAGACTTCGGCTCAGGTCATAATCTCACAGTTCGTGAGTTCGAGCCCCATGTCAGGCTCTGTGCTGACAGCTCAGAGCCTGGAGCCTGCTTCAGATTCTGTGTCTCCCTCTCTCTCTGCCCCTCCCCTGCTCATGCTCTATTTCTCTCTCTCTCTCTCTCTCAAAAGCAAATATTAAAAAAAAAATACAAATTTGAGAATTACATTTTTTTTAAAAGGCAGTTTTTACTGGTGTCATTTGATTACCTAGGTGGGTCCTAAATGCCACAAGAGAAGCCAATGGAGATTAGACACACAGAGGTAAGACAGAAGCAGAGATTGGAGTGATGTGGCTACAAGCTAAGGAATGCTGGCAGCCACCAAAAGCTGGAAGAGACAAGGCAGAGACTCGTCCCAGAGTCTCCCCAGGGAGTACAGCCTTTCCAACACCCTGACTCCAACCCAAGAAAACAGATTTCAGACTTCTGGCCTCCAAAACTCAGTTTCTTTTGTTTTATGCCACTAAATTTGTGGTATTTTGTCACAGCGATAGGAAACTAATACACTAACCATAACTAATTCAAAGGCAGTTACTCAGTTGGAGAAGGCTTTCTGATAACGGCACTGGGGTCAGGGACCATGAATGCAAACTACTTGATAATTAAGTACACAAAGATGAAAATGACTAATCACTAAGGCTTTCACCACATCTCAAACCTGAAAACACCTCAGAGGAGCCAGCTGATTCAGGTACATGACAGAAAATATCCATTTTCCAATGGCGTTTCAGAGGGTTGAGGGACCTAAGAGCCAGGTCCTCTGCCTCCTGGGTATGCCATATTGAGACTATCTGTACTACACGTCTTACTGTTCTAGCTCAATCTATGCTTTCCCTCACTGTGTGAAGTCAGGCACAGGCCTCCTGATCTTGTTCCTGATACTCTCTTCCATCTCTAAGGAGTCCATCACTCTCCTCAAATAACCCCTCTTCTGGTACTGACCTTAACTCGGATCTCTATAGGGGAATACTGGGATGGCTAGGACACAGGTGCACTCTGAAACCAGACTGACTGCCCGTGTCTGAAGCCCTACTCTGCTACCTCTGTGTCCTTGGGTGGCCTAATCATGCAACATGGAACATGTTCCATGCAACTGCAACATGGAACTAATTACAACACCCACTTGAGAGAATCGTTTAAGTGTGTGCAGTGACTAGGAAAGTGCCTGGCATAGGATGAGTGCCAAGGGTATTACTGCTGTGATATCATTTACTTAAGGGCAGCTGTGGCTCACATGGCAGCATGTGAAACCAAGTCCCAAAGCCTGTTTACTTTCACCAGTTTTATTCTGAGTGACTTTTAAATTATCTGCTCTCAAAATGATCCCCCTAGAAATAACTGAAATGCCTAGCAACAGTAGGCAATAATCGTGGTATATTCAAGTAACAGAAAACCATGCAGCATTGAGAACGGATCTATACTGATGACTCCATTCACGTAAAAAATTGTGATGGTAGAAATCAGAAAAGAGGTTACTATGAGAGAGAAGTAATGACTAGAATGGGGTGCAAGGAGACATCAGGTCCTGGTATGTACTTTCCTGATTATAAGGCTATGTTCTTTATAACATTTTAAGTTGTACAACTATGATTTGTGCATTTTCCTGTATGTATATTATACCTCAATTTTTAAGTTAAGCGATCCCCCAGCCTATTACCCATTGGTCAGTGCAAGGACATGATACAACTGCTCGTTAAACTGCCGGCAAATAAGGAAGAGATGGTGAAGCCACCAGGTGCTGGATTTCAGGGAACAGGTAGTCTGGAATATGGCAGGGTGACTGCCACGATGGTTGGCAGCAAAAGGGCACTAGACAAAAGAGGGTGCAGACTACATTCATCATCTAAAGGGCCAGCTCTTTGTTTTCTTACTGAGACACCTCAGCACCCCTTCATGAGAACCAGAGCTTTTCCTTGGCACACTAACCAGATCAAGGTGGGCATGCTCTTCTAGACAAATTGGTAAATGCCACACTATTAAAGATACAATAGCCTGGCATTTACCAGTTTAATCCCTAGAATAGCGTCCATTCCAAATAAAAACTGAGCAAACAAAATGAAAGCTTTAAGAGTGGAAGCTTTTGGCTTTATAGTTAAGATTTATCTTGAGAATGGATTCATTGATGCAGACATAATTTTGTAGTAACACTGAAACTTGTCACAGAGCTTAAATAACTAAAAAAAACTTTAAGTTTTTATTTATTTTGAGAAGCAAAGCAGGGGAGGGACAGAGAGGGAGAGAGAGAATTCCAAGCAGGCTCCATGCTGTCAGCACAGAACCTGACCTGGGACTTGATCTCACGAACTGTGAGATCATGACCTGAGCTGAAATCAAGAGTCAGACACACAACCAACTGAGCCACTCAGGTGCCCCTCAAATAGCTAGAACTTCTATATACTGGTGTCCTGATATAGCCCGTGCTCTTGAATTACAACGGGTTTTCCATTCTTGTTACAATCACAGGAACTGCTGAAACACAAAACACTTCTCCTTAAGATTTGTTATCCCTCAAGATTTTTGTTATGCTGGTAAGGCTCTGTTGCAAGGAAAGAAAACCTACCCTAAACTTGCTTGAACAACAACAAAGAAACACAACAGAACAAAAACAAAGCTAAATGTATTGGTTACTGGAATCAAAAAACCCAGATGTATTTCTGGCTTCAGATATGATTTAACACAGTTGTTCAAACAGAAGATTCCAGGGTGATTGCTCTTCAACTCTGATTCCTCTTTGACTCTGTTAACTTTATTCTGTCTCCACAAGAATCTAAGACTTCCTCTCCGCTCTAAGACTAAGGAAAAAAAGAAGAGCATTTCTTCCTATTAATTCTTACCAAGTCCTGGGGCTCTAATTGGACCATTGTGGGTGAACTACTGACATCTGAACCAATAACTATAGCTTAGGGGAAGGAATCTGTGGCCAGGCCTGTGTCACACATCCCACTAGAGTGGAAGATGAAATCCAAAAGGAAATTTAGTGTACTATTACCAGTAAAAGGGGGTGAAAAATTCTGGGAGGCCAAAATGACAAATGTCCAGGACAGGTTTCTCTCCGGGGTAGACATGTTCATGATGACCTAGCTTGGAAGAAGTCCTAAAGGTTTTTTCATACTTGACACACTCATAGGGTTTCTGGCCAGTATGGATTCTTTGATGCTGAAGAAGATTTCTTTTGCTAGTGAAGACTTTTCCACACTCAGCACATAAAGAGGAAGACTCCTGAATATGGATCCTTAGATGCCTTTTTAATTGTTCCTGAGCACTAAAGCCTTTTCCACAATCTACACAGTCAAAGCGTTTCTCTACACTGTGGACTCTCTGGTGCCGAGTTAGTTTCGTATGAAAATTGAAGGCCTGCCCACATATTTTACAAGAATAAGGCTTTTCCCCTGTGTGAATACGCTGATGTTGGCTAAGATGAGAAGTCCTTCCAAAGCTTTTGCCACATTCATTACATTCATAGGGTTTCTCTCCAGTGTGGATTTTTTGATGTCGAAGCAGTGGTGAATTACCAACAAAAGCTTTTCCACACTCATTACACTCATAAGGTTTCTCCCCAGTGTGGATTCTCTGATGTATAACAAACTCAGAACTACTGGTAAAACTATTTCCACACTCTCCACAGAGATAGGGTCTGTCTCCACTGTGGATTCTCTGATGCCTGATCAGATTTGCATTATCATTAAAAGCTCTTCCACATTCTTCACACTGATAAGGTTTCTCTCCAGTGTGGATTCTCTGGTGCCGGATTAATGAAGAATTGCCATTAAAGGCTTTTCCACACTCATTACACTCAAAGGGTTTCTCCCCGGTGTGAATTCTCTGGTGTCTAACAAAGTAAGAAAAATAACTGAAGCATTTCCCACACTCCTCACATATGAAGGGTTTCCTTGCACAGTGGATTCTTGGAGCCTTTCCTTTAATATTTTTTACTGTGGAGATTTCCTGGTGTTTCTCCAGTTCACTGGTTTCTAGCAAGTTGCTTCCCTGAAGAACACTCTTCTGCAAACCATGTAACAACATGACATCTCTTTCTTCAGAAATTCCCTGTGTTGATGTGGACTCACTGTTAATGTTGGTCTCAGTATCTAACATAACAGAAAACACAAATGCCACCTGAGAATTATGCTAGAAACAAACTAACATCAAAAATTATAGGGCCTTTAAAACAAACAAACAAATAAACAAAAAATAAATTATAGGGCCTTTAGAAATTACAATTCCAACCCCCACATCAGACTGTTAGCAAGAACAGGCTACTAAAATGAAAGTGCCAAGTATCACACAGAGAACAGTTGAGGAGAAACAGGGTATTGGTATACACAGCACACATTAGATTGCTTCCTAAGCTTTTCCAGACTCCATATTTTTTTAATGACTTCTCTCTAGTGTGTTTAATCTTCTGACCTTATCATAGTAATAGGCCTACAAAATATCAAAGGCAAAGGGCCCAAGAGCAAGTGGTGACCCTGGGGCTGGCAAGTACAAGAAAACAGAATCAGGATACAAAGATCACGTGATGCATGAACTGTTTTTTTAAAAAATTCATACCCTGCAAATGTCTCAAAAGACTGGAGACACTGAGCATTAAAGGCACTAGGCTGTGGCAAGACAAAGAAAAAAATCACACTCAGAGGTTCTTAACTGCAGGACATCACCCCTAGAAGTTATTAACTGCAGGTCCATAGATGTCAATGAATACCCCAAAACTGCTGACAATTCCTGTCTTGTCATCAGACTCTCACAAAAGTCTGAATCTCAAAAATGCAGAGATTTTATATGGAAAGTGAGGAATTCAGTTTACTTAGATACATCAAGACTGCAGAGCAGTCCTTCTCATATTAGCAAAAGGAAGAGAAACAGCCACCTATAAAATGGCATTTGTGTTCCAAAAGACTGGATGCCATTTTACCTAAGTTAAAGTCAATCTATTTTATACAAAATGTTAGACTAATTTTAACATTAATCTGGGTTATCTGGGACTCATCTGCTCATTAATCAAATTCATCCTTTGAGTGTGAGTTAAACGAGGAAAGCAGTGGGAGAGGAGATGTCAGAGACTGAAGCAAATGGGAAAACCAGTAGTCTGGAAAAGGGTGATCATGACAATGGAGATCTGGTGGTCTGCTCTCATACCCTGCCTCCTTCTTGCTATAAAACCAGGAATGAGCAATCAATGACCAAAACACTCTATTTTCCTGCTACCTCATACTCTGAAATTCATCTGGATCAAGTTCCCCATAGCAGTTCTTCTAAGCAACCACATTCCTAGGTCTCTAGCCATTACCCCCACCTTCCTGCTGAAAGAACACAACTGCCCAGATGCAGTGGCCTCAATGTCTTTCCCTTCCATTTCCACACCCACTAGTCCCAAGCCATCCACTGCCCTCTCAAGTCACACTTCCCAGTCACCCCAATGCCATGTCTTCCCCTTCCCCTGCTACACTACTCTACCAGCTATATCATCCCTCCTTTTCATCACCAACCTCCTTCTGCAGATCCTCAAATCCACTTGACCTGAACAATCTTCCCTTCACATCCAGCTTTTCTTTTAGTAGTGTTTAATCAAACTGCCTACTCATTAGTTGAGAAATTGACATCGTGTCAATTTTTTAAATGAAATTCATTTTTTAAATGAAAACAATTTTTTAAATGAAATACACTAGCCTAACATAGAACAGTATTCACGTACATTGCAATGCCAAGGTAAATGTTGTTTCTTGATACTCCAGTCTCAGAGTACATAGTGAGGGTTTTGATGTAAAATGTAATACCCCATGAGGCTCATAATAAAAAAAAAGTTTGACAAACATTTGATATACTTCTATTCCATTTCTAAACTTACCAAAATAAACTTATCTAAAGTGCTGCCTCAATTTTGTCATCTCCTACTCCCTCCCTCTGTGCAAAATACCTATCCTGAAACTCCTACCTCTGGCTTCAGTTCCATGTTCCCTCATAGGGACCCTCCTCTGCCTATTTTCTCTTCCCTCTCTCTCAACAAAATTAAATAACCCTTAACATTTAAGATTCAGCCCTTTGTTCTCTCTGGGTGTCATTTCAATTAAAACTCCGGTAGAGTACACTTGCATCTACATCTGTAGACCTGACCTTTATCTCAGACTCTACACTTGCCTTCTCCATGGCCTGCTCTGGCCATCCACTTATACATATTCTAAAGGAGCCTCAGACTCTACGCTCACATCTGAATTCACACGAATTAAAAAGCTCCTTTTATGTCATGACTTCCCAGTGTTATCTGAGTCAACTTTCCTCTTTGATGACCAAGTTTTGATAAGATCTGGTCGACTGTAGCTCCACACATACTCTTTCCTCTTTCATTTTTTTTTTTTTTTAACTTTTTAAGTAGGTTTCATGCCCAGCACGGCACCCAACACAGGGCTCAAACTCATGACCCTGAAATCAAGACCTGAACTGAGATCAAGAACTGGGACGCTTAACCCACTGAGCCATGCAGGCAACCTTCCTTTTCCATTTTTGCAGTGCCACTATCCCCTATCCAATTCACTCACTCAAAAGTTAACTCTTGACATATAGTAATAGTTTAATAAGATTTTATTCCTTCAATTTCTTTCAGACCAATCCAAAGCACATACTATGTTAATACTTTGCAAATGCAACCAAATATGGGCCTGTGTCACTAGAGGCAAAGTCACTGTGACAGGGGTCACTGCTCCTGCTGCATGATTGGTTTTACCTGCTCTGTCATTTCCTATTCCCATGCCCTAAGTTGTTTAGGATAGAGCCCTCAGGTCCACCACAAACTCTGCAATCTAGATTTTTCACACAAAGTTCGATGGGTAAGACACCCCACCATACTCATCTCCATCGCTGGCTGAGTAAAGGGGGTGAGGGTATACTGTAAACTGCCAGCCCCAAATTCTAGGAAGTCTCGCTTAGGTTTGAGGTCTAAACCTCAGGCTCTTCCACTGCTTACTAGGATAGACAAATATTCCAGAAATACCCATTTTAAAATATGCTCCCCACTGGGGCACCCGGGTGGCCCAGTCGGTTAAGCATCCGACTACGACTCTGGTCATGATCTCACAGTTTGTGCATACAAGCGCCGCGTCAGGCTCTATGCTGACAGCTCAGAGCCTGAAGCCTGCTTCAGATTCTGTGTCTCCCTCTCTCTCTGCCTCTCCCTGCTTGTACTCTGTCTCTCTCTCTCAAAAATAAACAAACATTAAAAATAAATAAATAAAATTAGATTAAATATGCTCCCCCGGTGATTGTCCTGCATGTTAAACTGCAAAATTCTTCACAATGATTTACTGGATCCTCTATTGATTTTCTCAAGCCAGATAATCCACCTTCTTTTTTTCCACATGGGATCCACTGTAAGAAGTCAAATTTGGCACATACAGCCTGCCACTGAAGAAGCTTATCCGAGCTTCTACATGGGAATTCCTCCAAGTTCTCCTTCTGCTGTGCTCCCAAAGCCCACTACTACATACCAACACCAGTACTTAACACATTTTCCCCCCAGCTCTTTACATCTGTCTCCATAGCATGTATCATCCAGAACTTCTTAAAACAAAGCTTGGCACACGGCAAGTGCTGAAAACTGCCCTTGAACAAATCCATCCTGTCCAAAGAAGGAGGACTACTAAAACAGGAAATGCTGAAACTCAGAAAAGAGTAATGGATTCAAAAATTGCATGAAATGATTAAGAGGAATTTGTTATCTTGATAAGAGTTAAAATTAATGGGACAAGTTTCATATTATTACCTATTAGGAGAAATAATCCATTTTATTTAAATCCTTCCCAGCATGGTTCATTTTAAAATACACTGCTCTCTCAAGCTCTATAGGTGCCTGTTCTCAACCTGCCTCGCTTACCTTCACAGATGTCTTTGGTCCTCTCTGCAGATAGGTTATCCTGTGCCTCCAGGCCCCATGGCAAATTCCCTGCCTCCAGAAGCGAGATCAGGGCAGGTCTGGGAACTTGATATCCTGAAAAGGGGAGAAAGTGGTACCTTTCAGACATATGTCTGCTGTGTCAATATAAGGAAAACCCTAAGAGCCTCCATAAGAGTAAGATCTGCAGAAGAGGGCTCAGGATTGGGGAAAGCCAAGATTCTGATAAAGAAGAAACTGAGCATTTATGACCCTTCCTACTCAAGAGTAGGTAAGTTACTGAGATCCTACAAGACATACATGTAAACACAGGGAAGGGGTCACACCCTTCCCTAGACGAACTAAGAATTTAACTCTGGCAATGGAAACTATGTATTCCTTACTGCACAGAGCCCCTGGGAGGATGGGATGTACTCTTACCAGGGGACAGCAATTCCATACATTGGGACCAAACTGATCCAAGATCTCTCCCTATCCACCAACCTTTGAAGTGGGTCATTCAGTCTCAGCCCTGGAGCCACACACTGGAGGATACCAGAGACAACCACTCCCTCTCCACACTGCACACCCAGCCTATTAGGAGAAAACAAGGAAGGAAACAGGAAAGCATACACCTGAGTCCCAGGAGGAAAGCAACCTTACCCAGGGATGTCAAGTTCCCATAATTCTCCAGCATCACACTTCTGTACAGGGCCTTCTGTCCAGGAGAAAGACCAGTCCATTCTGTCCCAGTGAAGTAGATAGCCACGTCCTCAAAGGTCACCAACTCCTACAACAAGAAGTTCCTGCTGCCCCAGAGCCAATTCTCTGACTCGGCCTGGGTACAGTATGAGGGAGGGGTCCTATTAGGGATGACTAATGAGAAAAAGTGAAAGAACTGGATGTTAGACCATTAAATGACTTTCCACAACCAAAAACCTAAAACTTCTCTAACAGAAGAGCTTCCATTAGGACATAAATTGTACCATTATAAAACACAGTAACATTTCAAAAACCTTAGAAAGCTTCCCATCAATTGAGCTTCCTAAAGCAGTTTCTTTGGTTTTGTAACTACTTTTAATCTTTTATTGTTATACCTACAAATGGACATTAGCTTCAATCGGTCTAGACACCCACTCACAGGTGGCATGTCAGGACCTGTTTTCCCCTTCACTGCCTCAGTGCCCAGCTAATCCATGTGTTCCCAGATGTGTTCATTCTGCCCCAAACCTCAAGTCTACATTACCAAGAATAATTTCATGGTTTGCTCTGATGAGCCATTCTCATCTAAGCCCCATCTGTGCTTGAAGAACTATCCTGCCTGTGCTCAAGAACGTCCAGCAGAGAAAGCTTAGTGCCGCCTGGAGCAGTCTATTCTGACAGACTTCCTGATGTGTCTTCCTGGAAGAATATACTTCTGGAATCAAATTGCTTCTGGGCAGCTCTTTTAGCTGCTTTTCTTTATACCTCCAAGACAATCTATAATAGCTTCTACCAACCAAGTCTCATGATTTTTCAACAGCCCCAGTTTCCCTTCTCTGATGGCCCTGAGGCTCTATCTTCCCAGAAAGTTCTAGCATCTGGTTTAGATCCTCTCTATACTCCTCAGACTTTGGTATCAAACTGGTTACCTAAACATGCAAAGAATATCCTCCCACCTTCTTATGCCTCAACTGATTCTGTGGATCCCCACCTTCCACTAGTCCCAGCACTGCCTCAGACTCCCTGGTGACCTAATATGTCTGACCCACCAACTACACCAAATTTATCTTCAAACTGAAACTGGCTCCTTTTCTAAATCATATAAACTAATTGGCACAGTGAGCAACAATTTTGTTTCCCTACCTCAGTTAATGGTACCAATCTCAGCCCAGACTCCACTGGAAACTTAAGATTTCACCCTAGACTAACTCGCCCCCAATCACTGCTCATTTCTGGCATGCAGTTGGTAATCAGATCCTGCCAGTTTCACCGCCGAAATATTTCTACAGTCCAACTCTTCTTCACCATCACACAATCAGTACACTAGTTCAATAGCTGGGGGACACTTAAACAGCTCCAATTCCAGGCTGTCCTGCACTGAATCCATCCTCTGCCAGCACATAAAATCATCAATTTAAAATGGCTCAGGTCATGATCTCACAGTTCATGAGTTCGAGTCCTGAGTCAGGCTCTGTGCTGACAGCTCAGAGCCTGGAGCCTGCTCCAGATTCTGTGTTTCCCTCTCTCTCTGCCCCTCCCCAGCTTGCACTCTGTCTATCACTCTCTCTCACAAATAAACATTAAAAAAAAATTGTTTTAAATGACACCCTGGGGTGCCTGAGTGGCTCAGTCAGTTAAGCGTCCAACTCTTAATTTAGGATCAGGTCATGATCTCCCGGTTCGTGAGTCTGAGCCATGCACTGGGCTGTTTGGACAGTGCGGAGCCTGCTTGGGATTCTTTCTCTCCCTCTCTCTCTGTTCCTCCCCCAATTTGCGCTCTCTCTCTCTCAAAAATAAATGAACTTAAAAAAAATTTTTTTTAATGATAACCTGACCCAGTCAACTCAATGACTTAATGAGTCACCACTAACCATAACAGTGGTTCTCAAAGTGTGATCCCCAGAGCAGCAGCAGCATCAACTGAGAACTTTTTGGAAAGCAAACTGATAGGCCCCACTGGAGAGCATTTCTGCTTCAATGAGCCCTCCAGGTAATTCTGGAGCACACTAAAATTTAAGAACCCAGGACGAGAGGATAAAGTCCAAGCTCAGGAAACTGAACTGCATCAGGTGACAGGCAGACAGTGAGAAGGAGGCACAAGACTGTACACAGAGAAACTAACTGGAATGCTCTGCGGACAAAATTCCAGAGAAGGAATGACAAACCCTGAAAGATGGAAATACAAAATATAGGACAAGTGGAAGAGATAGTAGGCAGAAGGAGCTGGACTTGGTGCCTCTCTAGACGTGGTATCAAGGGAGAATAGGGTCAACAACTGCTCAGCAATCCGGAAACTGAGTGGTCAGGACAGTGATATGGTGGTACCAGTGACTCACCAGTACTTACAGATCAGAAGAGGGTGGAAACTATATGGAAGATACTGTTTGGATTAAAGTCAGGGAGAGGGACCTGCCAGATGTCAGAAATCCAAGACTGGGACTTGGGATATGCTTCATGGATGCTAAGTCACTGGATAAGTAAATCCCAGGATGAGGAAATGGTAAAGGAACACAGCAAGAAATCAATTTCCTAGTCCCACAAATGTAAGGTACTTAATGTTCACTTTACAGATGAAGTCTGTTAAGACACAAAGAGTTTAACTGATTGGCTCAAGACCACTGAGGCCCGATGGGATCCCTAAATTCAGGTGACCTGCCCTAATGCAGATTTGACCTAGTGCAGATTTTCCGTATCATAGTCTGCTGCTGCCTCACCTTAGTCAGCAGCACTGCCCTTAAGGAGGATATATTTTCCTTGATTGTAAAGCCCAAACTTCTTTCTTTAGAAGGACAAATACTATAGACCCCCTCTTCTTATCTTCCTCCTACCAGCCCTCTTCTCCCACCTCCCAAGAATCTTGCAACTTCATTGATCTCGATCACTCCTACTAACAGTGGATACTTCTACCATCAGCCCAAGTCCCTCATTCTCACAGATCCCTCCTTTGTGGTCCCTACTGAACCGGTTCAGCAGAGATCCTTGGAGTACAGGAGGCTGTACTTCTGATTCCCTGGACACTTTCTCCAGCCAATGCTTGTAGGACTTCTGGCTGCTCAGCCCCTCACCATCAACTTTCTCCCCAACATTCAGTCCTACTAGAAAGACTCAAGAGGTACTTTCCCGCTGATTTGGTTCTAAGAGTCTTGCCAGAATTATCCCTCTCATAACCCATTTCCTTCAGATTAGATCTCATGAAGGTTGACCTGAGCGAGTCATAGCTCACCTGGTGCCAGGCATTCAGGGGCATGGCTGCCATCACCTGGGCTCCCTCTCAGTGAAGGATAGAGGCTGAGGGAAGAAACAAAAGAGAATCATGAGTGAGCTTCGCCCAGTCAAAGGCTCTCCTTTAAACCAACAAACCTGCTTGCCAGTAATAATACCAGCCATCATTTACTGAATGCCCACTGGGTAAGTGGCATATATTTCTTCTTTCAATCCACACTATACAATGAAGTTTGAATGCTGAGGAAACAGATTTTGAAAGAGTAAGTAACTTGCCCTCAGGCACCAGAGCAATGCTCCCTGTCCTGCATAAGACATGAGTACAGGGGGAATAGGAGTACACACAAGCAAAAAACAAACAAACAAACAAACAAAAAACCCCAAAGAAACAAACAAGTAAGCAAACAAACTAAAGCAAAACCTAACAAGAGGAAAAGGAAACCCAGACCTTTATTTTTTAAAAATAAACTTTTACTGAGAAACATAACAAGTTAAAAAAATAAGTTTTGGGATGTAAAATACACATCCCTTCATTCAGTCTTCACTATAATCCTCTGAATTTTCTTGTCCCCAAATGAGAAAACAAGGCTAAGAGAATAATTCTCTCTACCAAGGTCACAAGGTGGTGGATGAATGAATTTGGATTCCAAACCAGATCTGTCAGAATTCCAAAGGCCATGGTCAGTAACTACATTAAATCACTTCCAATCATAATCCCAACAGGATTTCTTTTAAAACCTGATAAAGTGATTCTGAAGTTAATATAGAAGGATAGAGTCACCGAGAAAATTCAGAAAAAGAATCAAAAGGGAAGTCTTCCTTTTCTTGGACCTTGGGGCAGGCATCTTTTTGCTCATCACTCCATTCTAGGACCCAGTGATTACCAAAACTCATTAGCAAAGGACCCTGAAAGGCCACCTCAACATGCCAAAATGTCTGGGTTATTATTTTAGTTGTATCCCCTACAGACACTGTGTTCTTGCTAAGCGGTCATATTCTGCCCCAAAACCAGCATGTTCCTTAACTTCATTGCTTGCTGTAATTTCCTGCTGGCCTTACATTATGCCACCCTTCTTGATTTAGCCATTCTGGCCTTCTTTCCGTTCCCTCTACGATGCTAACTCGGGATCTTTATACCTGCTGTTGTGTCTGTATGAACTACTCTGCTCCAACCTTAGGATCTTTTTAACAGATACTCTCTACCTAGGATACTCTCCAGCAGCCTGATCCTTCCCGCAGGTAATGCCAGGTCATCCTTCACATCCTCTACAAACCAAGTCAGCTCCCCATGTTAAACACTCCACTCATACTTTGTTCACTTTCCTGTATACCACGTCTCCCAGATTGAGATTATACTCTTGCATTGATTTGTGCTTTCTTCACTCAACATTTATGGTAGACTTCATTCATTCCAGGCCAAGTGTGAGATATAGTGGAGACAGGGAAAAAGGGTGTAACCCCTCTTGTCATGGAGCTCAGTCTGAAGCAAAGGCACACGTTAATCAAAGAATCTCATAAATAAGATCATAATTGTGATTACTGCCCGGGGAATCTATCCTAGATGGGTACATTTCGGGATAGGAATTAACTAGGTTAAAAAAAAACAAAACAAAAACAAAAACAAAAACATGTTCTGGAGGTGAATGGCCAGGAAGGCCGTAGCAGAGCCGAGGAGAGTGTGCTGCAAAACGAGCGGATACAAGTCGCATAAGAGGACGCCATGCAGGGCGTTAGTCTTCGACCGAAAGGCGACCGGCCGCAGCCAGTGGGTTACAAACAGGTAGAGTGAACTGGTCAGATTTAATGACTACGTGACTCCCATTAAACGGAAAGCTCCCCGAAGGCGGAGCCCACGCTGGTGTCCCCTACAACTGCATCCCGGGAACCCCGAGCACGAGCTGGCCTTCGGCTGCTAGGTCAGGAGTGGCTGGCCCAATGGGCAGGGCTCTACAGCTGCGTCTGGCGCACGGGGCGTCTCTTTTCCAACCGCCGCCTCCTTGTCCCAGAGCGGGCGCCGCGGGCCGGGGCGAGCGACGGCACCCGAGCGAGGGCGGCGCTGGCCCGCGAGCGGCCTCCACTGGCCTCCTCCACGGCTTCAGGGACCAAGGCGGCAGCCTCCTCCGGCGGTGACGGGCGCGCCGCTAGCGGAGACGACCGGGCGAACGAACCCACCACTCACCTCAGAAAAGGCGCAAAGTGCGGCGTGACCGGAAGCGCGTCACTGCGGGGCCGCGGGGCCCGCGCCTCACGTGCTTCCTCTCTAGGAAGCCAGAGCGCGCCGCTCAGTGGTTCTCTGGCTTCACACCCCAGGCCGGCCGGCCGGGCGGGCGCGGCTGGGACCGCGGTCCTCGGAGACCCGGTAAAGGAGAGGCAGCTGACTGGGGTTTTCCCTGATCTCTAACCGAAATGTAGCATTTCCTTCAGTTATGTGTTGGCAACAAACCCCAGTACCATCAGCAGTACCGTGCCTTTGTCACCAGTAGAAATCACAGATATTTTCATATCACCTCACAGTTGATGCAGATATCTCAAAATATGAGTTATTCTCTTCTTTAATTCGAAATTACCGTCGTTGTTATTAGGGCTCACCTTTAGATCTTGTCATTTGATTTCATCACAGTGGTAGAGACACGTATATTAATTACTGTATCACAGGTTTATTTTTTAAGCCATTTAACTGTATTTTAATATAACTAGTTTCAGAGTAGGTCCACAAATGTCATCTCACTGCCAAAGAAGTAGTAAAGCCAAAAAACCAACCAAACTAAAAAAAAAAAACAAAACAAAAACACCTGTCCTCCTTAGGGGTAAAGATCCAGTCACATTAAGAAAGACCAGGACTGTGAAGAAGGGATACTACTGCAGAACTGTTTAGGAAGTGAAATTGAGAATTGAGAATTGAGAATTGTCATGACAAGTAGTTGACAGTACAAAGTGGCATGGGAGGGAACAGGGCACAGACTGACATGCATCCAAAGAAGAGGACTGGCTCCTTATTTTTACAAAAACATACCTTAGGATCTCTCTAGATGGGTGGAGACCATTTTGATTTTCATGAGTGGGGGCAGGCAAGAGTGTTGCAAATAGTATCTAGTGGGCAGAAGTCATTGAGTAAGCTAAACATCCTATGGTGCATAGGATAGCGCCAACAAAAAACTGTCAGGTCCCAAATGCTGATAGTGTCAAGTTTGAGAAACCCTGCTTTAGATGGATAACCCAGGCCATTTCTTTGGTTATAAGGTAATGGCAGACATGCTATTCTAGGCATTATAAGGACAAATGTCAAGCTTTTGCATGTAAATATATGAGTAATAGAACCATACAGATCTTGTCAACCAACAAATTTAAGAATGCCAAGGAGCATATATTGAAAATATTTTAAACAGGATACATTATCTGAGTAAAAGTCAGGGCTAATAATTTGTAAGTGTCAGTAAGAAATTATAAATTACAGGGGCACCTGGGCTCAGTCAGTTAAGCATCTGACTCTTGGTTTCAGCTCAGGTCATCTTAAGTTCGAGTCCTGCTTCAGGCTCCACAATGACAGCACGGAAACTGTTTGGGATTCTCTCTCTCTCCCTCTCTCTCTGCCACTCCCCCATTTTCTATCTCTCTCTCAAAATAAATTTAAAAAATTAAAAAATTATAAATTACCAATACTGATTCAAGAAAAAATAGACAATGTAACTGGCTCAATGCCACAGAAAGAACTTATAAAGTAGTAAAGATCTCTTCTCCTCTACTACCGCCAACAAAAGCAACTGGCCCAGCCAGCTTTATTAGGTGGATTTTTTTGTTCCAGATTTCCAAGGAACAGATAACTGCTAGGCTTCTGAAACTGTTCCAAAGCACAGAAAAAGAACAGCCTCATAGCTACTTCTAGCAATGCTGTATAAGTCAATTCCCAAATCTGGAGAAAGATGGAAAAATGGATGAACCTGGTCACTTGAACCTATCATTGTGGCAGAGGGAAGGAAGAGTATAGATGGGCTAGACTAGACCACAAGTACCACCCTTCCAGTGGGGAACAGAGCCACACCTATACCACATCAATTGTTGAGTAAGGGAAGAGTAGCTTTCCAAAAAAAGGAAGGCAGTAATTACCATGAAAAGGGGGTAAAAAATGCTGGGAGGCCAAAGGAACCAAGGTCCAGGACAGGCTTCTCCCTAGGGTGGGCATACTCAGGATGATGTAGCTGAAGAGGAAGTCCTAAAGGTTTTCCCACACTTGAGACACTCGTATGATTTCTCTCCACTGTAGATTCTCTGATGCCGACTTAGTGTTGACTTAACAGTGAAAGTTTTTCCACACTTCTTACCCTCATAAGGTTTCTCCCCAGTGTGGATTCTCTGATGTATAACCAACTCAGAACTACTGGGGAAGCCATTTCCACACTCCTTGCAGAGATAAGGTCTGTCCCCACTGTGGATTCTCTGGTGCCTGATTAGATTGGCACTATTCTTGAAGGCTTGCCCACATTCTTCACACTGATAGGGTTTCTCTCCAGTGTGGATTCTCTGGTGCCGAATTAATGAAGAATTGCCATTAAAGGATTTCCCACACTCCTCACATGGGTAGGGTTTCTCCCTAGTGTGGATTCTCTGGTGTCTAACATAGTAAGAAAAAAAGCTGAAGCATCTCCCACATTCCTCACATCTGAAGGGTTTCCTTGCACAGAAGATTCTCTCATCCTTTCTTTTAATATTTTTCGCTGTGGAGATTTCCTGGTGTTTCTCCAGTTCACATGTTCCTGGAAATTCACTTTCCCGAGAAACACTCTGTAGCAGCCCGCGTGATATCATCACATTTCTTTCTTCAGAAATTCCCTGTGTTGATGTGAACTCACTGTCAGTGTTGGTCTCAGCATCTGACATGAGAAATGGAAGACACATGCCACCTGAGAACTATACTAGAAACAACAGAGCACTGAAATTATAGGACCTTTAGAGATTACTATTCCAACGTCCGTGTAGCCTGCCAGAAATATAAACCTATTAAACTGGAAGAGCTAAATATGACAGAGGCCGAAAATAGAAGCTGTGGAACAGGAAATGAGATTTTGAACCCAGGTCACTACACTTTCCAACAATGAAGACTACTTCCTAAGCTTCTCCAGACTTTCATGTCCCTATTAACTTGTGACTTCATAGTACTTAAATGCTTGAAAATGCTCATGGAGGAAGCAGCACGGAATCTAAGAACAAGAGGCAACACCTGATGGGCTACAAGAGTTGAGTGTATGCCATCTAACTGTTAGAAATGGCTGCCTGTGTGCTGTTGTTGGGACTCAAAACGTGTCTGCTCAGCTAGTCGGAAAGGGGACACCTTGCTTTGAGGCAGGTGACTGCACAATGCCCCCTTTTTCATAGTGAGGAACAGGAAAACCTCAGGTGAGAAACAGACAACAATAACAGCCTGTCCAGTGACATTTGTATTTCCAAAGACTGGAAGATGACATTTTAATTAAGTTTGTTAAAATTCGATCCATTTTTTTTTAAACTTCAATTTCATATTTAAGTGTTGATCTTTATCAATCTGTACTCTTGTTAATTAAACATTAGTATGCTAAAAGCAGATATTAGCATTTTTATGCCTTTTGCACAATAAAATTATGTGCAGAATGCTTGTTTATCTTTCCTTTTCTTTACAAATTAGCTGTCCTTGATCTTAAACCACTAGAACATAAGCTTCAGGAGAGCAGGGGCTTTGTTTTCTTTCTTGCTGTATCCTGGGTGTCTTGAGCAATTCTTGACACACAGTAGGTACTAAATAAATACAATAAAATAAATGATTGAATAACTGCTACTCTGTATACACAAGCATACAACTTATATACTGCAATAATAAAATTATTATGGCTCAAAAATAATTGTATCTATGTTATAATGGCTGATCTACTTGTTTTGGTTAATATTTCCCTTTTTCAAAATGTTTTTTAAGATTATTTATTTATTTTGAAAGAGAGAGTGAACGGGGAAAGGGCAGAGAGAGAGTGAGAGAGACAATTCCAAGCAGGCTCCACGCTGTCAGCACAGAGCCTGAGGCAGGGCTCGAACTCACCAACCGTGAGATCCTAACCTGTTCCCAAACCAAGAGTCAGATGCTTAAGTGACTGAGCCATGCAGGTGCCCCTGAGAAGTTCTATTTTAATAGGGAGTGGGGGTTATCTACCAAGTTCTCTGTGTGTGTGAATTTGAATGGGCTTCTTCAGAAGGGAAGTGCTGGGACACAGGAACAAGGAGACAGATGAAACTGTGAAGAGCAAAATAATCTGAAGCACGGTGACCAGAATAATGTGGAGCCTGGAAGTCAATTCTCAATTTCTCTTGCTGTTTGGTAAAAAGCAAGTGTCACATTATCCAGATTAGAATAACAGATGACAAGGAAACACTTCTCCTTCTCTAACACCCTAGAACCCTATCATTCAACTGATCAGGTTCCCCAAAGCGGTCCTTCCAGGCAATCACAACTTTCCCTAAAGCCCCACCTGCTCCCTTACCTAACTCTCTAGTCACTGCCACCTCTTCCTCACTGGGAAAACCAAGACGACCTCAAAGGTGCTCCTCAACCTCCTCGCGCTCCACTCCCACACGGTGGCGCCCATTTCCCACCTTCCCTTTACGGCTGCGCCTCTCTCCGGCAGCTCTTCCCACTCCTCTAGCAGAGCTCAGCAGGTACTTCCTCTCCCTTCTCCCCTTTCACTTCTTCTTACTTTCGCTATTCAGGTCCAATGGAGGGTAGTTATCTTTCCCAGACTAGCTTGATTTTTCTTTTTAATTGGCTGAGAACCACTAGTGGGTCATGAAATAGATGTAGCGGATTGTGAGCAGAAATCTTTCACTCAAAAATAAAAATATTTTATTTAACCCAATATATCCAAAATACTGTTTCAACATAAAGTCAACATAAAAATTATAAATGAGATCATTTATACTTTTTTTGTACTAAATCTTCAAAATATGGTATTTTATACTTTTAGGACATTTCACCTTGAATTAGCCCCCCTTCAAGTGCTTAAGAGTAATTTAATAAAGCACACATAGCTAGTGGCTACCATGTTAACAACACAGAAGTCAACAAAAGGAAGTCCTACTTAGGCTTTCAGTCCTAAGCCTCATGTTCTTTTTCTTTTTAAAGTTCATCTATTTTGGGGGGTGGGTTGGGGCAGAAAGTGAGAGAGACTCCCAATCAGGCTCTATGTTGACTACTGATCAACACAGAGCCCGACGCAGGGCACCCCCTAAGCCACATGTTCTTGAACGCTAACTTAAAAAGAGAAAAGAATAAATGCTCACAGATGGCCCTCAGAAATATCCATTTTAAAATAATACTCCCCAGGTAATTCCCCTGCACATCAAACCATGAAGCTCTTCACAATTTTATGGTGATATACATGATTAGGGGGTAGTGATATCTCACTGTGGTTTTAAATTGCATTTTCCTAATGGCTAATGTCAAGCATCTTTTCATTTCTGTGTTCTCTTTGTTGAAACATCTCTTCATACCCTTCACACATTTTCTAACCGCCTGTTTGTTTTTATTGCTGAATTTGAGAGTTGTTTATATACTCCAAATTCTAGTCCTTTTCCAGATATTATATTATGCCAGAAATTATATTGGATCTTTTATTATTCCCTTCCTCCAGCCAGACTATCTTCCCTTCCCACTCCTTCTGCAATGCATTCTTACATGCTGAACACAGAACACATGGCCTGCCACTGAAGGAGTGTTACCTGATCTTCTAAGTGAGAAGTCCTCTAACCTCTCCTGCTGTGTCCCACAGCCTGCTGCGTATATACCAACAGCACTTAACACATTCTCTCCGTTTTAGCTCTCTACATCGGTCTCCATAACTAGTATCCTCCAGAGCTTCTCCAAGAAGTTCCATTTTGGCACACAGCAAGTGCTCTAAAACTTGCAAACCATGCATCTAACAAAGGACTGTGGTTGATGGTTCTAAACCTGCCTCACCTACCTTGACAGACATCATTGGTACTCTCTGCAGGTGGATCATCCTGTGTCTCCAGGCCCCAAGACAAATCCCCTTCCTCCAGAAGTGACATCAGGGCAAGTCTGCAAACAGGGTATCCTGCAAAGGAAGAAGAAAACGGTGCTGGAGGGGAGTCTCGCGTTAGTGCTCCTGAGGTACCCTGTAACCTTGTGTCTACAGTCAGAGGAGGAAACCCCAAAGCAGCTCAGTAAGGATAAGGCCCACAGAAGTGGGCTGGAGGGTGGGGAAGCCCAAGGAGATTTTTTGATCAAGAGGAAACTAAGCATTTGTGACCTCTTCGTAAAAAACCATGCAGAGTTTGTCCGTGAGATCCTGTAAGACATTGCAAGCACGGAAAAGCAATGAGGGATGTCTTCCTTAGATCACAGGGAGAGATGAAGGCATGAACTTCAACAGAGGATGTTTCTTTCCCACAGTGCCCTCCACAGAAGCCCTATGATGGGAACTGTTCTCACCAGAGAATGGCCAAACCCACATTAGACCCAAAGTAACCTCAGACTTCCCCCTCCATCCCTGCCTGACATATTCTGGGGCTGAGGGTTTAGGAATTTTTGCCCCTGCAAATATGTGAAAGGTTGTGAGATTCGTGTCACAATCCACCCTACCCTTGTCCAATGAGTCTGAGTCCCAAAGGCAAAGTGGCCTTACCCAGGGAAGTTAAGTTCCCATAATTTGTCAGCATCACCTCCCTGTACAGGTCCCTTTGTGCAGAAGAAAGACCAGCCCATTCTGTCCGGGTGAAGTAGATAGCCAATCCTCGAAGGTCACCACCTCCTAAAACAAGAGGTTCCTGCTGCACCAGAGCCAATCCTCTGGCTCAGAGCCAGAGTGTGGGGCCCAGGGGACAGTGTAGGGGCTGAGGGAGAGTCCCGTGATGGACAGGAAATGAGGAGTGACAGGACACAGCCCTGAGTGCTGATGAATGACCACACCTACAGCCAGCAACTCCAAGACTGCCTTCACTATCAGAGCCTCTTCTAACTGCACATGAGACTATTACAAGAGACAATGTCACAACACAGAAAACTAAAACAGAATATCTTTTACAAATTCACCCTCCTGAAGCAAACCCTCATCATTTCTGCGCATGCTCTTCTGGTCTTTCAGATACTCCATGAACAGATGATTGGACTCCAACTGTACCTCTCATGGGTGACATCCCTCAATGTCCCTGCTACCTGTCCTCACTTTACTGATGAGAGTCCAGCCCATCCATCCTGCTCTCTGCACTTACCCAGAGTGCTGCTGTGTGTCCACATCTGTCTGCCCTACCCCAATCCTCACACCCACCTACTGGGAACAGTCATGGTTTGTCAGAAAGGGCCCTGTTCCCTGAAACCTTCACCTGATGCACAACCTGGCTGTGCCACCACCCCTCCACCCTTAACAAAAGGGGGCTGTGCTGCCCCTGCTTGAGCCCCTCCAGCAAAAAGGACTCTGGTGTTGGAAGAGCATCCTCACCTCCAGGGAGTCTTCCTAGGACAAAGTGTTTCCTGATTCTAACTGCTTCTAGGTGGCTCTTTGGCTATCTCTCTTTATATTTCTCAAATATTATGTCCTCCATCAACCAAAATGTCTACCAGCCCAAAGTCTTCCTTCTCAGACAGCACCAATGTGGTCCTTCTCGTCTCCCTGGTGCCTTCCCCTTGTGGACATGATCCTCCCTCCAAGGTCTCACATGGTCCTGGCATCAGTCACATGCCTGCCTCAGATGCCCTAGTGATCTACATGTCAGTTATGTTCCTGACATGTCCAATTCTGAACTCGTCACCCTCCCTAAAATGGCTACTTCTAATTCATATGACCTGCCTAGTACAAGGAGAAACAAACACTAAGTGCTCAAACCTGATGCTGGTCATTATCTTGATCCTCTGTCTCAATCAGTAGCACCACTTTCAGCTTGGTCTTCCTGGCTGGAAACCTGAGCATCATTCTCAACTATCCCCCTAGTCACTGCTTAGTTCTGGTAAGCAATCAGCAATCAAATGCTGCCAATTCTATCCCCTAAATATTTCTTGGATCTGATGCCTATGCAACATCATTAATCACCACATAATTCAAGTCCTCAGCAACTGTCCTTTGGACCAAGGCAATGGTCCCTAACTCCAGGTTTATCACCCAAGTCCACCTTCTGTCCAACACCTATTACGATCTTTGTAAAATGCCAATGTGACTTCAACTCTCTGGGTTAAAGCTCTTAGATGGATCATCATACAACAACAAACTCAAATTCAAGAACCTGAGCCTGAGCTCTATAGGCAATAAATGTCAGATGACAAGAAAGCCCAAGACAAGACAAAGGAAACTATTGACAGGTTCTGCTGACAATATCCAGGAAAGGGATGATAAAATCAGGAGAACCATACAAAGAAGAGACAAATGGTTGCTGAGACAGGAAAAACAGGATTTGGATTGAATGAACAAGGTGACAAAGGAGAATGAACAGTCAATAATGACTAAAAATCTAAAAATGGTGACCAGGGATGGTGGCATGGGGATACTAGCAATTGGCAGAAGTGCAGGAGGAATGGGAAGGGCAAGGGATACAATGAGTTGTGCTTTGATGTGTTGAGATTAGGCTTCCAGGCAAAGCGATATTAGCCAAAAGGAACCCACAGACAATGGATGATCTGGGAACGGTACTTGGGATAAGATCACAGATGCTGAGATGTGACATAGAGAGGTCCCAAGAAGACAGAGCCCATCAAGCAGCACTCAACAACCCACCATGCTGCAGAGCTGAAAGGCACCTGGCAGAATCCTTTTCCCTAACCTGGAATGAATAGCATTCCTGCCATCTGACCGATGAGGTCAGCTGAGGCACAGAGGTCAAGTGATTAACTCAAAGTTACAACGCCCTGGAGGGCTGATGGGGAAATTACTCTGAAATTTCCTATCACCTAGTACCACGTTTCATACTGCAGCATGCTGCTTCCCTCAACTGACTCTCAAGACAGACATTCATTAAAAAAAAAAAAAAAAGAGAGAGAGAGATAGACATTCACGTGCCCTTCCTGAACCAATTCTTTTGTCACTGATCCTGAACCCCCAACTTCGCTCTCTTTTTGGAAGACAAATGGTATAGGCCCCTTCTTTTCTTCCTCTTACCATCCGTCTGGTCCTGCCTCCCAAGAACCTTGCAACCTTGTTAATCTTGAACACTCCCACCAAACACTGGATATCTCCACCATCAGCCTGAGTCCCATATCTCACGGATCCCTCTGTGGGGGTCCCTACTGAACCTGGGGGCCCTCCAGCTCAGCAGAGATCCTGGCAGTGCATGAGGCTGTACTTCTGATTCCTACTCTCTCTAGCCATCTCCAGCCATTGTTTCCTGCACCCTGGAGTCTCGGTCTGTCATCATCAGCTCTCTCCCCGAGCATCCAGTCCCGCTGTGAGGATGAACAGGGGCATCTGCTTTGGCTCTAACGCTTTGGCCAGAATTGACCCTCTTATCTCTCATTTCACTGAAATAAGATTTCTTGAAGGATCTGAGGGAGTCTCAGCTCACCTGGTGCCAGGCCTTCAGGCACATGGCTGCCATCACCTGAGCTCCCTCTCAATGAAGGGCGGGGGCTGAGGGAAGAAGAAGAGAACCAAGAGTGAGATTGACCCAGGCAGTGACTTTCCTTTAAACTTGCAAACCTGCATTAGCTGCTAATAACAACTGATATTCACTCTACCTTGCAATGTGCCAGCTTCAGAGCTCAGCACTTTACATTCATTATAGTACTAGCAGATATGTAAAACTATTGTCCTCATTTTGCCAAAAAAAATAAAAATAAATGAGACTTAGAGGGTTTCAGTAATTATCTTAGGCCACAAGAGCTGTATTCATAACCACTAGGTAGTGCTATCTTTCCTAGGTAAAACAATACAGTGGGGCAAAAATACATACAAACAAAAGCAAAACAAATCAAACCTTAAAAAAAAAAAAAAAAAAAAAGCCAAGGGAGCACATGGGTGGCTCAGTTAAGCATCTGACTCTTGATTTCAGCTCAAATCATGATCTCATGGTTTTTTGAGTTTGAGTCCAGCTTTGAGTTCTGTATACTGACCGCAAGGAGCCTGCTTGGGATTCTCCCACTCATTCTCTCTCTCTGCCCATCCCCAGCTTGTGCTCTATCTCTCTAAATACACTTAAAAAAAAAAAAAAAGCCAAGATTAAACTTAATAAAAAACATGACATTACAAGGCCACCTGGGTGGCTCAGGTCATGATCTCACAGCTCATGAGTTCAAGCCCCACATCAGGTTCTGTGCTGACAGCTAAGAGCCTGGAGCCTGCCTCGGATTCTGTCTCTCTCTCTGACCCTCCCCTGCTCATGCTCTGTCTCAAAAATAAATTAAACATTAAAAAAAATTTTTTTAATATAAGAAACATAACAAATTCATGTAGAGAAAATCAAAAATATTACTGAGAAACATAAATGAAAAGGCAAAACATGATCCTGGATGGAAACAATCAATATTAAACTTTTTGTAAACGCTGACCTTCCTACAAACTAAGATACAAATTTAGTTATAGCTTCCTTTCATTAAGAGCTTGTACATGCTCAGCACCATGCTTAAATGCTTCATACACATCTTCTCATTTAACCTCACAATATTTTTAAATGAGATTTAGGTTTTTGGGTCATTCCCCACCCACTGACCTCTCCAAACAAATGAGTAAACAGAAGCTAAAAGATTAAGGCACTTCACTAAGTTCACACAAAGAACAGATGGTCAAACTTGGATTTTATGCCAAGTTTGCCAAATTTCAAGAGCCATACTTGGTTGTTTTTTTGTTTTTGTTTTGTTTTTCTAATTTTAGAAAGAGAGAGAGTATGAGCGGGTCAAGGGGAGAGACAGAGAGAGAGAGAGAGAGAGAGAGAAAGAGAGAGAGAGAATCTTAAGCAGATTCCACACCCAGCTTGGTGCACAATCCCACAACCCTAGGACCATGACCTAGGCCAAAATCAAGCGTCACTCAACTGACTGAGCCACCCAGGCACCCCAGGTAATTCTTTTTGTTACCACACACATGTACTACTATTTAAATTTGCTTAGGTAGTTCAATTTTATTTATTTTATTTTTATTAAAAAATTTTTTTAACATTTGTTCAGTTTTGAGAGAGACAGAGTGTGAGCAGGGGAGGGGCAGAGAGAGAGGGAGACACAGAACCCCAAGCAGGCTCCAGACTCTGAGCTGTCAGCACAGAACCCGATACCGGGCTCAAACCCATGAACCATGAGATCACAACCTGAGCCAAAGTCAGAGGCTTAACCGACTGAGCCACCCAGGTGCCCCTAGGTAGTTAAATATTAAAACCAATTTTTTTCAATGTTTATTTATTTTTTAGAGAGAGACACACAGAGCAGGAGCAGGGAAGGGGCAGAGAGAGAGGAAGACACAGAATCCACACTAGGGTCTAGGCCCTGAGCTGTCAGCACAGAGCCTGATGCGGCTTGAACTCACAAACCGCGCAATCACAACCCTAGCCAAAGTTGGACACTCAACTGACTTAGCCACCCAAGCGCCCCTAAACCCAATTTTTAAAAGTTCCAACTTGAGGAATTTATCTGAGATGTGTCCAAAGATTTCTGCTCATAAGCATTCACCACAGTTATTTCTTATATGAAAAAGGTACAAAGTTAAATATCCAACAATTTGGTACAAATCAGAAACAACAAAGTAGTCATTAAAAATCACGCTGTGGTGGGGTGCCTGGGAGTCTCAGTTGGTTGAGTGTCCTACTCGATTTCCACTCAGGTCATGATCCTAGTGTCATAGGATCAAGCCCCATGTCTGGCTCCATGCTGGGCATGGAGCCTGCATAAGATTTTCTCTACTCTCTCTTGCTTGCCTCTCCCTTGCTTACACTCTAAAATTAAAAAAAAAAACAAAAAAACAAAAAAACCCACAAATCATGCTGTAGAATATTTCACAACATAGGAAAATATTCAAATGCAGGTGAAAAAATTTCATATTTCAACTTTCAAGTGTGTAAAAATCATACATTTGTACTTATACCTACAAAACCATTCAACAGATAAAATTTTAAAACAGTATCTCTGAATGGTAGTCTTATTGATGATTTTTATTTTTTCTTTCTGCCACTTTATTTCCCTAATTTTTTAACTAGAAATAGAATTAGTTTTTTAATTAAAAGAAATGTCATAACACAAGTATTAAATGGCTGAATGGGTCCCAAATATGTCCTAGCATATGCTGTTCCCCCTGCCTCTAATAGCCTTTCCTGACTTGCCCCCTTTTTAACCTGTTAACAACTCCTTTTCACGGCTTCAGATCTCAATTGGAAAGTCATATCCTGGAAGATCCAAATTAAGTCAGATCTGCTGGACATGTATTCTTTTCTTATATCAAGTATCTTACACTGCAATTACAAATATATTTGCTTGCCCTCTCAGTCAATGTTTACTGAGGTATACTCTGTGCACGGGAATTTGGTGCACTAGGGATTCAAACACAGGAAAGAAACTTCTTGTTCTCGTGTGACTTGCACTAAAATAAGTGTGAGGTTACAACTGTGTTAAGTGCTAAGGTATATGGTGGTCTGCAACCCCATGATGCTGTCAACAGTGCTACTGAAAGCAGGGGTAATGCCCCAACCGAGGAAGACTTGAGAAGTGGAATTAACTAGCCCACAACAGCGGCGGCGGGGGCAGAGGGACATACTGAACGAAAGAACCACGTTTTACAAGGCCAAGGAGCCTGTAACAGGGGAAGGGGAGTGGGCTGCAAGGCCGACGATGAAGAAGCTGCGAGACGCCAAGCTAAGAGGGCCCGTGAATATTCGGAACGTGCTTCTGCCCAAAATCAATGGGGTCATTATGAGCAGGCGCAGGGGTATTATCAGAATTTATTAACATCCACTTCCCCATTGGGCTGAAAGTTCCCTGCGGCTGTCTCACTGATTGCTGCATCCCCGGAACCTGAACTACACTGCACTTAATAAGCGCTCAGTGGGGTAACGGACTAGAACTGTAGCATGTGGGTCATCCGAGGGGGCTACATTTTCCACTGGCGGCCCACACCCTCAACCCCCCTTTCCTTATGCGGTCGCGGCGACGAGTGAAGGGAGTGCGGGGAAGGGTGGGACAGCTCGCAGACCGCCTCGTTCTCCTCGGGAGCCACGCCATCACCCGACTCCATTCCAGGTAGGCCTCCCCCAGCGCCTCGGGAATCTAGGAGCAGCCAGCCTGGGGCGCGGGACAGAAGGCTCTCATTCTGCACTCACCTCCCGCGGCCGGCGGCTGCTGCTGGCACAGGGCAGGAGGCGCGCCAGAAGTGCGTCATCGCCCGGCGCGTCTCTCGCTCCGCGCTTCCTCCCCTCTAGGATTCTGGCGATTTTTCGGGTTTCCTCCGGTTCCGTCTGGGCCGACCCCTGGGAGGAGGCAGGCGTTTCTCTCGGAGGAGCTTGCGGTCGCACAGCCTTTCACCCTTCCCACCGGGTAGAGGAAACCAAAGGTCATCCTGGATGAGCGCTAGCATCTTGGGATTCTCTTATTTGGCGGTACACAAGCTGGTTCTGCTCATTGGATCAAGTTGGATTTCATTGTAGATCTATCGAGTTTTAACTGCAGTGTGAAAAATGGATTTAAGTTAGGCAGGAGAGCAGTTAGGAGGCTATTAAAAGGGCTTAGGCACAATAATGAAGAGCAGAGGCAGTATTATTCATAACTCTGCCGTTAACATTTATTACAAGCTATTCTGCAACGGGAATCAGCTGTAACTACAGACACACACAAGCACGGTTATATGAATACATTTACTTAGACTTCTAGATGTACCTCTTTAGATATTAATCATTACATATTCTTAATTTCTTATTACGCATTATCAGCGCCCAAACTGCTCCAAAATCGACAATGTTTATTCTGTCTTAGTGCCCTTGGCTTGACAAAGAACAAAATGTTAGATTTGCCTTCTTCACCCCCAAATCTATTATACCACTGAGGGAACTGAATCCTAGGAAGATGAAATATCAGAGATCTCACAGTGATGTAGGAGGCTTCTTGGCTATCTTTGCATTATGACCCTGACATTTATCTCTCATTGTCACTCGGGCATCTGCAAACGCTTCCAGTCCTACATCTCCATAGACAGATAAATAGCAGGTCCTGATGAGGTCCGACTATAGGCTCTGTGATTCAGTTCAAATTCAAATATGTAGTAACAATACAAAGGGAACTTTGACTCTAGGCAGACTTCTGCCCAGTCTATTGCTCTGATAAAACCAGGCTTCTAGCTGGTAACTACTCATGTTCTTGGAGCCTCAGGAGATGCACTTGATGAAACTTTTAGTGGAACAATACAGACACACACTATAGCACAGTTTGACAAAGAGATGGAAAATACAAATGAAGTGAAGAAACATGAAGAACAAAATCAGAATATCCATTATACAGCTAATAAAGATCCAAAGGAAGAGAATAGTAAGTAGGAGAACAAGTGATGCAGATATAGGGAAGTGGGTACTCGTTTGTTCTTGAGAATGTGAATATACTGATGTTTGGAGAGCAACTGGGCAATATCACATAAAATTGACAATGCATATGCACTAGGACCCTGTAGGTTATATTCCTATAACCTTAAAAACTTGCACACAAGCACATGGAGGCATATGTAAAAAAAAAAAAAAATTGTAAGCCCCCAAACTTTCATTCAGTTTTGGTCAAAACTTTGTTGATACCATAAATCACAAGTAACAAGGGTATTTAATGAGAAATCTTAAAGGAATGAACATTCTTATACATGCTTTTGAGAAATCAATGCCTATGTTTTTCTGAAGAAGCACTTAAAAATATTACATACCATTTACCTAAAGGCATTAAAAAGAGAAGCGTTAAAAAGAGAAGCGTTAGCCAGATGGGATGCCAGTGTAGTCTGAGTTCAATCAATGCATACTATATGTGGTAGATACTGTGGAGTGGCTCACTTAACATCTTTTCCAGCCTTCTTCTGATGTGCCTTTCTGTACTACAAGATGGAAAGCTAAACACCAAATCTCCCATATTCTTGTGGCTGGGTTTCTGGGTAGGTTCCACTGATAGATGTATTCATGCAGGATTAACTTTCGTGATTCAAGTGGTGCAGTTCACCACAGAGGCAGCATGGTTCAGAAGCCCCCAACTGTTATCTAGAAGGCAGTTTCAAATCTATTGCAGGAATCATAGCACCTTTGACCTTTGATGGTATAGACCTGCAGTGTTGCTGTGGGAGTCATTCCCAGAAATTTACCTAAAATTTATTTCTTCAACCTCCCCAATTATTTTATAAGCTTCTAAAACCATGTAATAAATCTGGTTTACTTAAACTCTGACAAACACACACTGTGTCTTATTATAATGAATTTGGGTTTCTGTCTAATGCCTCCATTAATAAAGAGAAAGCTCTACTACTGACTACATAAATTTTATATTTGCCTCCCTACTTTAGATGACAAGATTATGATACGATTACTGCAAACTTTTTTTAAAAACATATTTGTTGAGGGAAATTGTTTTAGCATGCTCTACTTGCTAAACAAAAAAGCACTTGTTGGGGCCCCTGGGTGGCTCAGTTGGTTAAGGGTCCGACTTCAGCTCAGGTCATGATCTTGTGGTCTGTGAATTCAAGCACTGTGTTGGGCTTTGCACTGACAGCTAGCTCGGAGCTTGGAGCCTGGAGCCTGCTTCAGATTCTTTGTCTCCTGCTCATGCCCTTTCTCACTCTCAAAAATGAATAAATGTTAAAAATTAAAAAAAAAAAAGTACTTGTTAGTATATGCTTGTTGTAGGAAATTGAATTTATTCATTTAATATGTAATGAGCACACTACATCTACTGATTTCTTTTTTTAATTGATTTATTATTATTATTTTAATTTACATCCAAGTTTGTTAGCATATGGTGCAACAGTGATTTCAGGTGTAGATTCCTTAATGCCCCTTACCTATTTAGCCTATTCCCCCCTCCCAGAACCCCTCCAGTAACCCTCTGTTTGTTCGCCATATTTAAGAGTCTCTTATGTTTTGTCCTCCTCCCTGTTTTTATATCATTTTTGCTTCACTTCCCTTATGTTCATCTCTTTTGTCTCTTAAAGTCCTCATATGAGTGAAGTCATAGGATATTTGTCTTTCTCTGACTGACTAATTTTGCTTAGCATAATACCCTCCGGTTCCATCCACGTAGTTGCAAATGGCAAGATTTCATTCTTTTTGATTGTCAAGTAATACTCCATTGTGTGTGTGTGTGTGTGTGTGTGTGTGTGTGTGTGTGTGTACCACATCTTCTTTATCCATTCATCCATTGATGGACATTTGGGCTCTTTCCATACTTTGGCTATTGCGGATTGTGCTGCTATAAACATTGGGTTGCATGTGTCCCTTCGAAATAGCATACCTGTATTCCTTGGATAAATACCTAGTAGTGCAATTGCTGGGTCATAGGGTAGTTCTATTTTTAATTTTTTGAGGAACCTCCATACTGTTTTCCAGAGTGGCAGCACCAGTTTGCATTCCCACCAGCAGGGCAAAAGAGATCCTCTCTCCACATCCTCGCCAACATCTGTTGTTGCCTGAGTTGTTAATGTTAGCCATTCTGACAGGTGTGAGGTGGTATCTCATTGTGATTTTGATTTGTATTTCCCTGAAGATGAGTGATGTTGAGCATATTTTCATGTGTTGATTGGCTATCTGGATGTCTTCTTTACAGAAGTGTCTATTCATGTCTTTTGCCCATTTCTTCACTGGATTATTTGTTCTTTGGGTGTTGAGTTTGATAAGTTCTTTATAGATTTTGGATAATAACCCTTTATCTGATATGTCATTTGCAAATATATTCTCCCATTCTGTCAGTTACCTTTTAATTTTGCTGATTGTTTCTTCGCTGTGCAGAAGTTTTTATTCTGATGAGGTCCCAATAGTTCATTTTTGCTTTTGTTTCCCTTGTCTCAAGAGACGTGTTGAGTAAGAAGTTGCTGCGGTCAAGATCAAAGAGGTTTTTGCCTGCTTTGTCCTTGAGGATTTTGATGGCTTCCTATCTTACATTAAGGTCTTTCATCCATTTTGAGTTTATTTTTTGTGTATGGTGTAAGAAAGTGGTCCAGGTTCACTTTTCTGCATGCCACTGTCCAGTTTTCCCAGCACCACTTGCTGAAAAGACTGTCTTTATTCCATTGGATATTCTTTCCTGCTTTGTCAAAGCTTAGTTGGGCATATGTTTGTGAGTCCATTTCTGGGTTCTCTATTCTGTTCTATTGATCTAAGTGTCTGTTTTTGTGCCATACATCTACTGATTTCTTACTGAGTTATTACCTTCATTGTCTAACTCCCCTATTATAGAAGTAGAATGAACTTAACAATTATTTTCTTTTAATTTTTTTAACGTTTATTTATTTTTGAGAGAGAGAGAGAAAGAGAGCAGGAGCGGGAAAGGGGCAGAGAGAGAGGGAGACACAGAATCTGAAGCAATGCTCCAGGCTTTGAGCTATCAGCACAAATCCTGACACCGGACTCAAACCCATGAACTGTGAGATGATGGCCTGAGCTGAAGTCTGACACTTAACTGACTGAGCTACCCAGGCACCCCTGAACTTACCAACTATTAAACATGAAGACCCCTTTGCTTTGGCTTTCTCCCTATAGACCTCTTTGAGTTGGTTTAACACATACAAGGATATTCACTATGGCACTTCTGGAAATTGTAAGAGTAGGTAAGTAGGCTGTAGAGAATTATATTCATTAGTTAAAATGATCTAGAGCTAGAAACTTCAACATGATAATCTCATAAAAATCATGCTGAGTTTAAAAAAACGTGACAAAAGGACACAGTGCAAAATGTTTTCATGTTTAAAAAAATACATAAATTATAAATATATATAATATTTACGGATAATTTGATACACACTAACCCCAACATAGGTGTTTACACTGGGAGGAGGGGTAAGGGAAGGAGAAAGAAGGACAGGGGAAAGAAGAAGGGCAGGGGAAACAAGGCTTTAGTTGTGAAAGAAATATTTTTGAAATGTTGGTAAATGCCAATATTTGCTTAACCTAGATTGTGGGTACATGAAAATTGAAATATCAATTATTTCACATTGAAAACAAAAGATTTAAAAGTAGAAATAATGTCTTTTTACATCTGTAACACTTTAATTCTTAGAAACATGTGAACAAGTCATGACAAAATGTTTACATATGATAAAGCTAATGTCTTTTTTTAGACTTTCATCCTGGAATGGACTGTCAGATGCTATATTCATTCTGCTTTAATGCTAAAGCTTTCAGATGTATTGTTAGAACTTGTTTCCAAGGGTACACCCTGGGCTGTCTAAATTGGATGTAACTCTTGTTTTACAGTCAGTGGATTTCTCACCTCTGTAATGCATAATACCCTTACAACTATAGCTGAAACCTTTCACGTGCTTCATACATATAGAGGTTCTTCCTATCATCATGCTCATTTAATTTTTCTTTAACAATATGGAATGTTTTCCTGTAGCACTTATATTGGTAGAGTTTTTCTCCAGTGTAGATACTCTGATGCATATCAAACTGGGAGGTACTTTCAGAACTACATTTAAAGCCTTTCTCATACAACAAGCAGTTTCTAAGTTCTTCCCATGGCAGATTCCTGAATGCCCAATTAATTTTGCATTAACAATGTGGAGGGCTCTTCTCAAGTACAGGTATTCTGATATTAACTCACTTGGAAGATACACCTGAAGGCTTTCCTGCAACCACTTCACTCATAAGGTGTCTTCCCAGTGTGGATTTCCTGATGCTGGCAAAGTGTGAAGTTACACATTTAAGAGCTTTCTCACACTTAATGGTTTCTCCCCACTGTGGATTTTTTCATGCTGAATTAATTTTGCATTGAGGCTGAAGCCTTTTCCATGTTCCTTACATTGAAATGGCTTCTCTCCAGTATGAATAAGCTGATGATTTCTGCATTGGCAGCTACATTTGAAGTCTTTCCCACACTCATTATAGTCTCTTCCCCATGCAGATTTGTTTGATGTCGAAGATAGAATTACAACTGAAACCATCCCCATATTCCACACACAAATAAAGTTTGTCCCCATTATGGTTTCTTTGATGCCTGATTGGATTTGCATTGACATTGAAAGCTTTCCCAACATTCATTACATTTATAGGGCTTCTCTCCATTTAGATTCTTTATGTCTAATATAGCAAGAACTATATATGAAATTCTTTCCACATTCTACATATTTGAAGGGGTTTTCCACAGTGTGGCTTAGTGACAAGTTAGTTTTGCACTCATATCAAAGGTTTTTGCCACCTTCCTTACATTGATATAGCTTCAAAACTCTAGTGTGGATTTATATGGTGCCAAGGTGGGAGTTACATCCAAAGGTTTTCTCACACTCTATACATTTGAAGGGTCTCACTTGCTCGTACATTCTTTGGTGCTGAATCAGTTTTGAATTAAAGCTGATGCCTTTTCCACGTATCTTACATTCACAGAACCTCTCCCTAGTGGGAATGCTCTGAAAATGATAAAATGTTTGTATATTGATTAAAATAACCTCTCCAGTGGAGACTCTCATCCTCTCCACGCCTACTGGAAAAAACTTTTATTCCCCACCATGGATATTTCCTATTGTCTCTTTGATTCATAGTCTTCTAAAAAGGTAGTTCCCTGGAAAATGTCTCTCTGGAGTTTACTAGAGAACATAATCTCTTCCTTTGCTATATTTTTTGTTGTTATGAATTCATTTGCAGTCTTGGTTCTATATTAAGAAAAAGAAAACAATATTGCACTTAAGAAATAAGTGAGAGGGAGGGGAGGGTGGGTGATGGGTACTGAGGAGGGCACCTTTTGGGATGAGCACTGGGTGTTGTATGGAAACCAATTTGACAATAAATTTGATATTAAAAAAATTAAAAAATAAAAAATGAAATTAAAAAAAAAAAGAATTGCTTCCGAAAAATCAACAGGATCAAAAAATCATAAGACTATTAAATATCATTGTCCAATCACCTCAACCAACCAACGACAAGCTGAGGCTGTTATAAAGGAAATATATAGTATCTTGAAAAAATAAAATGGCCAAAGCAGAATAAACCAGGCCTCGTTGCCAGTTACATGTTCTTTCCATCATCTACACTGTACTTTCCCTCACCCTACATTTTGACCCAGCAATTCTAAGTATGTCATCGAAAAATAATTTCACATGTGCATGAGGAAACATGTCCAACAATGTTCACTGTATCAGTTTTTCAAAACCAAAAATTCCAAACAACTTAAAATGTCCACTATTAAGACAATGGCTAAGTCAATAGCTTTATCCCGCAAAAATGAAATACTAAACATTAGTGGAAATGAATGAATTAAACAATGTGTTTAAATCTCAATTACACAACGTTGAATTTTAAAAGTAAGTTTGAATTTATGCGAATTCAAAATATGCAAAATAATGTTATGATGTTTATGGAAATAACCATATATAACAACTTTAAAAGCATCTATGGGCACAATTAACACCATATTCAGATGGTAAACTGCTTCTGGAGCCACAGAGAGAGAAATGCAATTTAATACAGGGGACTTCAATTACATCTGTAACACTTTAATTCTTAGAAACATGTGAACAAGTCATGACAAAATTTTTACATATGATAAAGCTAAGGGGAGGTACATAGATGTTTCTGATACTCTATAATTTTCTACACCTAAAATATTTCTAAGAATGTTTTAAATCTTAATCGTACCACTAGTAGAATAAAAATAGGAGAAATATCTTCCAGAATAGCAAAAGATGATAAAAGAGCAAAGAAAGAGTCCAATAGCAGAAGGGACAAAATAGGACAGAAATAATCATCAAAAATTAAAATTAAGATGAGATATCAGACCAAATTTTATCACAATAAATGTAAATAGGTTAAAATACTCTTAAAAGCATCAATACATTAAATGGATGAGAAATACTCTGCCTAGATGACTGGGTTACTTTCCATAAGTACAAGGGTAAATAAGCCTGTGAATAGGGTGATTGCCTTTACCTAGACAGCCTTCACAAATGGGAGATCTTGTTTTTCTAATATCTGGAAAGCCCTTCCTCTTTTCACTGAGGACGAGACCCTATGTACTCATGAAGTATACTATCCTAAATAGAAATTACTGATTACTAATTAGTAATTACTAATTACTAACACAACAACTTAAACATAAGTGAGCTATCTTCTCACTATCCTCTTACAGTTCATATACAATACATTCTGTCCTGATATTTCTTGCCAAAGTCCAGTAATCATTAAAGACTGGGAACGATAACTTCTGTGTACCAGTTTCTTGTACCAAACTGTTGGATTTGGATGCTCCAAAACAAATGGACACTTACGACAGCCTTAGTTAAAAGCTGCAGCCTTTGGTGAGAGAACCCAGGAGGCTGCTCTCCCCATTTAAAACTTTTTAAATGTTTATTTATTTATTTTGAGAAAGAGAGAGAGAGAGCAAGCAGGAGAGAGGCAGACACAGAATCTGAAGCAGGCTCCAGGCTGCTAGTGTCAGCACAGAGCCCAACTCAGGGTTTGAACTCACGAACCGCAAGATCATGACCTGAGCCAAAGTTGGAGCCCTACCAACTGAGCCACCCCGGAACCAGCACTCTATATATGTTCTCCATAAGTTACAGGCTCAGCTGGCTTTGCCAGCCTCTCCAGATGTTCACAGCCTCTTTGTTTTCCAAAGTTCTCTTGATAGAAAGAAACAGGTGCTTACTAGATAGGATGAGTGGAACTACTCATCTGGCTTGGGATATATCCATTCTTACTGAATCAGTATTAAATAACAGTTTATAAAAACCCACTCCAGAAGTCCCAGGAATTTCCACCAGGGAACACTTCCCAAAGGAAACTCTATCAGGGCACTGGTTCTCAACCTTGGCTGCACATTGGAATCACCTGGGAAGATTTTTAAAACATAGATGTCTGGGTCCCACCTCCTACGGCAGTGATTCTCAACTGGGTGATTTGCAAATGTCTTTTTGTTGTAGGCTTCTAGTGCATAGAGCCCCGGGACAGTGCTAAACATCCCACAATGCACAGGAAAGCCTCTCAAAGCAAAATATTACATAGTTCCGAATGTCAGTAGGGCCAACGTTGAGAAGGCTTGTTAAAGATTCGACTGTTTACGTAACAGGTTCGGCCCGGGCATGGGAATTTTAAAACCTTCCCAGGTAATTTTAATAAGCAGCAAAGTTTGAGGGGGAAAATCTCAACAGGGAGACCTGTTGCTAGAGAATATTTGAATATGTGGCTAAATTCCTTTCAACCCTTTATCACTGAGTATTAACTGGCAAGTTTCCATACCTTCCCATTTGATCATGAGTTGGGGGTTGAAGGTGGTTGGAAGGAGGAAGAGTTAGTTGCTTTTGTGAGGAACTGCAGGTTTCCCACAACTTGCCAGAATGTACATCTCCACAAATGTAATTTTGCTGATTATTGGCCTCACTTAGGAGTTGGCTTCCCTAGTGTAGTTCAGGAGGATCATTAATTAAGACAAACAATCACATCCCAGGAACAGCCCAGAAGGAGTTACACATGGGAGTAACAACTCCTTTGCTCCAGCTGCTGCCCTGGAGGATGACAGGGGCTTCTTTGGGGGAACCACCAGGAAGTGCCACCACAGCTGTGCAAATCCACAGGGCTCTGTTCACAAAGAACACAATGTGACTGGTGCTCCCTGGCTCCAAGGTCCCCAAAGGAAATTTTTAGACTCACCAGATTGCCTAGACCTTTAAATCAGATCCCTTTGTTTTTTAATGTTTGTTTATTTTTGACAGAGAGAGAGAGAGCATGTGCATGCATTGGGGAGGGGCAGAGAGAGAGGGAGACAGAGGATCTGAGAGGGCTCTGCACTGAGAGCAGAGAGCCTGATGCTGGGCTTGAACTCACGAACCATGAGGTCATGACCCAAGTGGAAGTTGGATGCTTAACCGATTGAGCTACCCAAGTGTCCCTGAATCAGACCCTTTTAAGTCTTTTTGCCAAATAAAAACATCCAGGTAGCTCTCTAGGTATTTATTCTGATATTTACTTATGTTATCTCAGGTAATGCTAAGGAGAATGTGTGTGTGTGTGTGTGTGTGTGTGTGTGTATAGTATGTGTATATGTATATGTATACATTATAATATGAAAATGTTTTTAATGAAACCAGTTTCACATTATACATACGAACCTGCAACTTGCTTTTTTCATTTCACTTTCTATACTGTCCATGTCACAGGTCCAGACATGTAGATACATTATTCCATTTAACACTGTAGAGTATTACACTGCGTGGGACTGATAACCATAAAGAACCGTTGCTTCTGAAATACAGGCAGAAAGAACACAGACATTTCCTGGACCCTATAACATGACATTAAAAGTACAAAAAGGATGAGAATCTTCAAGGACATGAGAATGAAACGGGATGAAAACAGAGGAGAGCTATTGACACTGTTGAGGGAGATGGAAAGGGATAGAGAAGTGATAACCAGAGACAAAGGGAAGCCTTGCATGGGAGCCAGGTGGGGAGGAGTGGCTAGGACACATGGTTAATAGTACGGGACAAGCTGATTCACCCAGTGGAAAGGCTCAGGAATCAGCCATCAGGTGTCAGGTATTTTGCAAGGCAGAGATGAGCCATAGAACAGATGTACAAGGAGAAATTGGACCTGCAGGTCTTACCCACACGTACACAGCCCAGAGACTTCTCCCAAACCCTGCAACAATACACTTACTCTCTGGGGGGAAAAATAGCAAAGGGTCAGATTTAAGCAGTGGATTTAAAACAAGGAAATGAATGAAAGTGTATACACTGAACAGAGAAATATCACAATGCTCCACCACTACCCCCTGCCCATTCTCCCACCTGGCTCTCAAACACTCAACCAGGGTTATAGCCTTTGCATGGGAGCCTGGAAGAGCCTTCTTTACAGGCAATGGGCAGTGAATAATCCCAAATTAACAGACATCTTGGGTAAGGGTCTATCAACAAAAAATTTGGAAGTCTCTTGAGCTTTTCCTCCTATAGAAGATTGGATGTGATTCTAAGGTCTCAAACATGTCCATGCCTATAGGTAGCTTCAATGTAACTGAAATAAAAAGGAAGTGGAAGGAATACTCTAGAAATAATGATTAAGGATACAGGTGATATTTTATGTTCACACTGGGACCCCTAAGGAACACAGTAATGGAGGTAATGGGGAGCTGTTGGAGGATGTCAGTCTGAGATGGACCAGAATGAAGTGAGAATCAAGAGCAGCAACCAGGATGTCTCCTTCCTAATTCCCATCAAGGAGGCAAGGGGGCTCAATGTGTCAGGGAACAGAGTATCACCAGTGCACAATCCAACCCCGTAAACATCCTGTGTGTAACTACTATGTTCCAGGTTCTGAGTTAGGGAACATATGTGGATATAGAACTAAGATGCTATTCTTGCCCTCAGTCAAGTAGCAACCTATCCAGGGGAGACTGCCAATCATAAAGCTCCCTGACGTCCTAGAGCAGACACGTGGGCCCCAAGACTTTCCTGTTACCTTCACAGCCCCCTGCCTAGGCACAACTTAATGCAGATGCACCCTCATTTCCTCACTCTCCTCCAGCCTGACATAGAACTGTCTTTCTGAGAGCACTCTCCCTCAGTTTGCACAGCTAAAGGTCCCTTCTGACTTCCTGTCAAACCAACAAATAAGCATGGAAAAAAGCTCACTATGTGCAAGGGGCTAGCTAACTTTGGCATTCAAATTTAAAGTCTTCAGAATATAGGAGGGCTAATTTAGCAGGTAGCAGAGAAAGAAGATTCGGTATTATAAGTTGTAGTTTCAGTCTGCACAGACTCTCAAAGCCACCCCACTGAAGAGGAAGTTTTTTTAATTTTTAGTCCTGTACCTCCGGATGGGAGAAGTGTCCCTCAGACAAACTGTTGCAAAGCCTTGAGGCCATAGTACAATGCTTGGAGAACAGAGGGGCATTAGACAAGATCTTCAGAAATACGGTGGCTTCGTTCTACAGCTGTGGAACACAGCATTTTTGCTTGCACACCCCTTAAAATGAAAAAATAGGAAAAACTAGGTAGTCATGGCCAACAAGCACATGAAAAGATGTTCAACATCATGAGTTATTAGGGAAATGCAAATCAAAACCACAAAAAGACACCACTTTATAGCCATTAGGTTAATCATAACTTTTTTATAATGAAAAAAATAACAAGAGATATTGAAGTGAGAGACTAAGAGAAAAATTACCAGGTGTACTCACAACTGCAAAGAAAAGATCTCCCCCCCCACCCCCCCACCCCTGCCGTTCCCGAAACCAGCCAGGGCCTGCCCAGTTGTAGTCTGACATAAAGGCGGGAACCAATCAAGTTCTGCTGAATGGTTTAAAATAAAGGCGGGAACCAATCGAGTTCTGCTGAGCGTTCAAATTTAAATGTTAACCAACAACAGCTCTGTAACCTCTAAAAAAGGTCCCTAACTTGTTTGTGCGGGTCTATAAAAGAAGCTGTAAGATCCTTACTCGGGGCCTCTTAGCGTCACCAGCAACGAGTGCACGGAGGACCGGGTTCGAACCTGCAATAAACGACCCTTGCCGCTTGGCTTTGATTCTGGACTCTGGTGGTTTGTTTTCGGGGGGGTCTCTCGAATCGGGGCATATCAGAAGAAGCAGAGAAATTGGAACCTTGTACATGGCTGCTGGAAACATAAAATGGTGCAGTGTGGGAAAGTTTGGCAGTTCCTCAGAAAGTTAAAGACAATTATCAGCAATTTTGCTCCTAGGTACAGACTCGAAATAACTGGAAACAAGTATTCAAACAAATGCTGTACACTCATGTCACAGCAACATTATTCATAATAGCCAAGAGGCAGAAACAAGGCAAATGTCCAGCAGGTGATGAATGCATAAGCACAATGTGGTATACACAATGAAATATCATTCAACCATGAAAGGGAATGAAGTACTGATACACCTCAAAAACATTATGTTTAGTAAAAGAAGCCGGACACCAAAGATCACATATTGTATGATTCCATTTATTTGCAACGTCCTGAACAGGTAAATCCACAGAGACAGGAAACAAATTTATGGTTGCCAGGAAACGGGCAGGGAGTGGGGGAATGGGAGTTCTTGCTTAATGGGTACAGAGTTTCCTTTTGAGATGATGAAAATATCCTTAGAAATAGAGGTGAGGGTTGCACAGTATTATACATACACTAAATGCCAGTGAATTGTAGGCTTTAATATGGTTAATGGTTAATTTTGTTATGTGAATTTTACTCAGTAAAAACATCCATGAAAGAAAAAAAAAACCCTAAATAATCTCCCTACATGGTTTTAGTTAATATTTAACATTTTGCATGTAAGAATAAAGAATTGCAAAGGATGTAATTTCAGGTATATCATATGGTACTGGTGCACTTCTGGCTGTGCAGACGGCAGCTCTCGGGTATATCATAACAACATTTGAAAATAAAACTGTTACGTCGTTCTTTTAAGTGCATCCGTATAGGGGCCCCTGGGTGGCTCAGTCTGTTAAACCTTGTCTCGGGTCATGATCTCAAGGTCAGTGAATTGGAGCCACCCCCACCCCACCCCCATCAGGCTCTCTGCTGACACCTCAGAGCCTGGAGCCCCCACTTCCGATTCTGTGTCTCCCTCTGTCTCTGCCCCTCCCCTGCTCATACTCTGTCTCTCTCTCAAAAATAAACAAACATTAGATATGTCCATGTAATCTTAATGCTCTAATCTGATACCCCGTTGCCCATTTTCTTTTTTAATGTTTTATTTCTTTCTTGAGAGAGAGAGCAAGTTGGGGAGAGGCAAAGAGAGAGGGGAACAGAGGATGGAAGCAGGCTCTGTACTGACAGCACAGAGCCTGATGCAGGGCTGGAGCTCACAAACCTTGAGATCATGACCTCAACCAGGAGATCATGTCCTGAGCCGAAGTTGGACGCTTAACCGACTGAGACACCTAGGCGCCCCCTCCCCCATCACCTATTTTTAAAAGTACATGAACAAACAACCTCTTCTTTATCAGTTATTTTATATCATTCCTTTTTACCCTTGCAATTATATTTTCATTACATTTCCCCTCAGATATTTATCTTTGTGTAATTTTTAAAGTTTTTGGGTTTTTTTTGTTTTGTTTTGTTTCCAGGAGTGCCTAGCTGGTTCAGTTGGAAGATCATGCAACTCTTCCAAGTTGTAAGTTCAAGTCCCACATTGGGTATAGAGCCAGCCAGATGTCCGAACCCGGATACTCCCCTTGCATGCTTTTGGCTTCTGTAATCTTGCTTGTCTCTTGATCAGCCAACTGCCCACGTAGCCAACTGCCCAACCGATAAATGCCCCCCCTGTTTTCCCTTGAGCCCCTGCAATCCCACCCTGGGCAGGCGATAGAAAGTTTCCAAGTACCCGGAAGCTGGCCAGGCATAAAAGTAGGCTAGTGCCAGGGCTGGGGTCTCAGCCTTTGGAGAGGACTCCACTGAGCTGGCACTGGTGTGAAATAAACGTCATTTCTGATTCTCCGACCGCGTGTTGCTTCTCTCTTCCTGTGTGCCGAGTATTTGCTGTAACACATTTGGTGCATTGGCTAGGAAGCCAGCAGCCCCGCTGGCTCCTTGAGCGACCGTTGTCGGAGGCCAGCAGAGAGGCCACTCATCGCAGGCCACTGCAATGGAAAGGAAGGCGCCCCTCCAGTGATTTCACTGTGTCATGACCCTCACCAGCAGATAATAGTTGGCCACCATTGCGGTTGAATGGACTCCAGGAGGAATCAGAAATTTCTGCCAGGATGGGCCACCGAATCAGGTAAAAGATCCCAGGGACCCAGAGCAGAAATCAAGCCTGCCCTAGAGGCAGAAGGGAAGCTTGATCACTTTGCAGGTGACCTAGTCGCCATATAGGACAGGGAAGTCCTGGGTGGGAGTCTGCAATCTGTCTGAATGCGTGTGTGAGTGCCCATGCTCCATAGTTTTGGCTACGCAGCCTGAGTGGGTCCTGTTCTGTGATTCCCTGATGACCTCATACGGCTCAAGGCAGAATCAGGTCCGCAGAGGCCTGATCAGAGTCAGGGGTTTATACTGACCTGCCAATGCTAAGAGGCGGCTAAATCCCTACAAGAGGAATGGCCAGGAGGACAAAACGACCTCTTGCTTCGTGTTTGTCCTGCAACACAGTACACTGGGAGGGACCCATCTAGGGTATCAGGATGGAGGGGGGGGGGGGGCTCCTCAAAACCAACTGTTAGAACCAACTGTCTCTAGTTAGTCTACCTCAGAACAGGGACTTTAAGAAATATTCCTAAGCAGCTGCCGAAACTCCCTTTGTTTCCGGGAAATCCCCTGTCTTCTCTGGACTGACATGGGCTGCCTAATTCCACTAGTGGAAAACAAAACAAAAGAAAACAAACCTGGAGTACACTCCTCTGAGCTGACAAGATTTAAAACTGAGAATTCTCTTACTCTACCTTCTGCTAGCACCTCGCCTCTTCTGCCTTCCCTTCCCTTCCTCCTCCTGTTTCTGCACCACCTGGGGTGCGGCCTGCATAACTGGCTCCTCAATGCCTCAGGCATCAGCTCCTCCCACCCTAGATGCCCAGGAACGAAGACCACCCACTTCAGATTTCTCCACCAATGTCCAAGTAAAAATTAACTGTGGGGAACAAATTGTTTTAAGTGGACCCAAGTAAAACATATTCAATGTTTAAGCTAATTTAAGTTTGTTGGTTTCAGATAGACCTGTTTATCAACATTAAGTAAAACACACACACACACACAACCACTTTTATTCTACCTAGATTTGCTGAAGGTCAAATAAGCTCATGTTATCTCTGTTCCAATCTGTTAGCAAAAGAATGACTTAAATAATGGTTAACTTTGTCTCATAGTTTTCATGGGTGATTGTTAAGATAGCTTTCAAAGTCTTTGGTAACCTAAAACGTTAAAGTTTTGCTTGCATGATAAATTGGGATTGAATTCATTGGATATCTAAGGAGATAAGAGAAAAAAGCACCAATTACTAGATGTAGGTTTGTGCTTTTGACTTGTTGCAGAGAAACAAGGGATGTTTAGATCTGTTGGAAAACACGCTTTGTGCTTAATTGATTCACAAGTTTGCCATCTAAGGAATTCTGGTGTAACAGTTCACAATTGGTTACTACTTAGTTTTCACTGGAGACTAAGACTTCCAAGAGTTAAATTCTGCTAAATGTAATTAAGACTGATGGAAATAAGAAAACAACTATGTAAATAAAAAGTACACATGTAAAAAAGATGTACGAAATGGAAATACATTTTTGTTAAAGGCAAAAGAAAATAATTTTGTCTGAAATGAGACTGCTTATTTAGAAACAAATGGCTTGGAACAGAATCTGAATCCAAAGGAGAGCTGTAAGAGGTTCTTTAAAAAAAGAAATTTTATATATAGTTAGGATGGACTAAGCTTAAAATGAATGGATTTTAAAAGTACCCTGGTTTAACATTTAAACAATCAAGATACACGTATGCAATGTAAGGTGGATCCTGATTTAATGGCAACCCTTCCTGAAGTCCAGCAATCAGGAGGGAAAATAATGAAGGGCCCCTTACCTGTATCCAAAGCAGACCTAGAGAAGGAGGAAAGAAAGTGTTCCACCTCTTCCTTCTCAGGTACTCGATCCATATAAAAAGTGCAATTCTGCTCCCTGCTGCCCACCTTATCTAGGTCCTCCCCATAATGTAACAGGCATGTTTCCATTGAAAGAAGCTAGAATGCCAGAAGGAGAAACCTTTTACATTACAAGCTTTAAGACAGATAAAAGGAGATCTAGGTAAATTTTCTGATCAGGTAAGTATATAGAGAGGATTTTCTGAATATTATTATGTTTTTGAGTTGACCTGGAAAGATATAATGCTTTTGTTAAATCAGACTCTTAATGAGACAGAAAACTGTGGGGTTCAGGCAGCAGCTGAGAGATATGGGGATGAGCAACTCATTAATTACCATGGGACTGGAGGTCCTGTAGGAAACTTCCAGCTCCCTCCTGGAGCTCAGGCCATTCCATCCCAAGATCCTAACTGGGACTATGACCATACCCTTGGGAAATGGTATCGCTGGCAGCTTGTGTTTTTAAAAAATTAAAGAAATCTAAGATTAAGCCCTTAAATTATGCTTAATTAGCCACTATTTTACAAGCACAGAACGAGAGCCCGAAGGTCTTCCTGGGGAGGTTGAGGGAGGCTCTCATTAAATATACGGCTATCTCCCCTGAAACCCCTAAGGCTGAGATGGTTTTAAAGGGCAAATTGGTCACTCATTCAGCCCTAGATATTCAGAGGAAATGCAAAAATTGGCTGTTGGCCTAGAAGGCACCCTAGAGGAGCTCTTACTAGCTGCCAATTTGGTATATTACAACCAAGGTGAAGAGAAAAACACAGGAAAGGAGACTTAAAAAAAAAATCTAAGGCCTTAGTCGCAGCCTTAAGTACTATGTCAGACTAGACTTCCAGAGGTCCTGGCACCAAATGCCACTCATGTGGCCCTTCAGGGCACTGGAAACAAGACTGCCCTCAGAAGGGACAACAGAAGTCAAAGCCCCATAAGCCATGTCCCTTGTGTGGAGACAATCACTGGAAGCCTGAATGCCCTCGGATACCTCTATCTACAGGGCTCAGATAACCAGTGTCCCTGAAAGGAACTGAGGGGGTCTGGGTCTCTTCAGGGTGGCTCCCCGGAACCAACTGTCTATTGGAAACCCAGAGCCTCGGGAACTCTGGATATAGAAAACAAAAACAAAAACAGAAACACCCCAAAGACCAAAAAACCAGTTGATTTCTTTCTTGATCCTGGAGCCATCTTTTCTGTCCTCCTATCCACTCCTGGCCAACTTTCCAAACCCAGCATTAACAATTAGAGGCATCTCCAGAAAACTTTTGACCAAATTTTTCTCTCAGCCCCTGGGATGTATATAGGGAAACCTAATTTTTTTTTTCATTCTTTCCTGATAATGCCAGAGAGCCTTAATCCCTTGCTAGGAAGGGACATTATAACTAAATTAGAGACTGTAGCATTACTAGGTCCAGGACAGATAAACAATTGCATGTTTTTAAAAAAATTACTGGATATTGTAGACTGTGGATATCAGGGTTCAGAAAATAGCTCACCTGCTATATCAGTTATTAAGAGAGACTCAATCCCACCTACTTTCCTGAGGAAATGAACTGAGATCTGATTCATGGACACTGTCTCCGGCCCTTAAAATGGTTACAAACAGAGCAGGGGCAATTACTATTATCTATCTCACAGAGAGAGAATATCAGTAAAGCACCGCATCAGGCCTTTCATTTAGGGAGGGATAAAACTTATCAAATGGCCCAAAGGATGTTTACTGGAAAAAAAAATTTGTCAAGGACATTTCAACAAATAGTATCAGCCTGTAAAGTTTGTCTTAGAAACAATCCTCTCAACCACAAACTTACTCTCTCAGGCAATTAAGATACTGGAGTCTACCCAGAGGAAGACGGACAATTAGATTTCACTCATATGCCAAGGTTGCAACATTTGTTGGTATGGGTTGATACTTTTACTAATTGGGTAGAGGCCTTCATCTACAAAATGAAAAAGGCACAAAAAGTAATAAAAGTTCAGCTGTATGAAATAATACCTGGGTTCAGCTTACCTAAAAATTTACAAAGTAATAATGGGAAGTGGCTGCCTTGGCTCTTTCTATAGTAGGACTCCCAGCTCTTGGAAAAGTTTACACCTCGAAATAAGACAAACTGTCTGCTTATACTCAGTAAAACTATAAATAACACCCCACAAGCGTTAGATGCTTTAAAAAAAAAAAAGTTAGGGCCAAACTCTTGGAGAATAGAGCCACCATGGATTACTTAATGCTCTGCTTCTCCATCACCTGGGTTATGAGAGTTCCCCTGACATATATCGTTTCAATGTAACCGATAATTCTCACAGAGTTTTAGAACTGATAGGTGACATTCAGACAAAATCAGGGTCTCTCCTGGATTGTTTGACATTATCTTAAGATGCCCTGTTGTTGGTCAGTATCATCTTTACTTTGTGTTTTTCTCTTTGTGTCTGCTAATGTTTTTGCCACCTCATGCCTGCCAGCCTTCCTGTAAAACCATTCTGTGGGCAACTCGACTGACTCTTGGGTAGACTCTAACTGCTGTACCCCCACACCATCCTTTATCAACTTGAAGAAGCCAGAATGGTCATCATCTCTGCTCCCTAACAGCTGTTACAGGCCCTATTCCAGGGCAAAGAATAAATAGGAAAAGGATTAACATTAGGCAGGGAGAGATTAGGGACCTTCCAGACCTTCAGACCTACAGACTGCAGCTACAAATGGGAAGTTAAAGAAGCAGATGGAGTTCTCCTCTTATAAAATCCTTTATGGGTGCCCTCTCCCCATTATCAAGGGCATAAGGGGGGATCTAAATAACATAGGCAATCTACCCCTAAGGCAACAGATGTGGGCCCTTGCCTCTACCGTAACCACCTTACACCACTGGGTTAGGGAACAAATTAACAAACGGAGGCAGAAATTAGCAGACTCAGGGAACTCTTGGAACAACATATAAAATTGGGCATCTTGGCTCCTCCCTTTTGCTGTTCCTCTCCTAATGTTTTTCATAGCCCTCCTGTTTGGTCCTTGTATTAATATGCTAACCAGATTTGTTTCCTGTTGCCTAGAAGCTATAAAACTCCAGATGATGCTTCAGTTGGGCCATTCTAGCTGTGGCTAACTCTTTTGGATGGCGAAGAACCCTAGCTGTCACATTCCTCCCTTCGATGTCCCTGCACAGCAGGAAAAAGCCAGAACAGTCTTCGCCCCTCCTCCCATGGCAGCAATGAGTTCCCTGGCTCCCACAAACAGATTTTCTCTAAGGTTGCTACAGCAGCTTGAGAATCAAGAGGGGAGAATGAAAAGGAAAGCAGACAAAAGCAGATAAAAAAGAGCCAGCCAGATGTCCAAGCCGGATACTTCCCTTGCATGCTTTTGGCTTCTATAATTTTGCTTGCCTCTTGATCAGCCGACTGCCCACATAGCACAACTGATAAGTACCAGCACCACCTCCCCTGTCTTTTTTTCCTTGAGCCCCTGCAATCTCGCCCACCTGTGCAGCCGATGGAAAATTTCCAAGTACCTGAAAGCTGGTCAGGCATAAAAGTAGGCTAGCGCTAGGGCTGGGGGGCTCAGCCTTTGGAGAGGACTCTGCTGGGACAGCACTGGTGTGAAAGAAAGTTTTTTCTGAGTCTTTGAGTGCGTATCACTTGTCTCTTCCTGTGTGCCAAGTATTTGCTGTAACAACTTAAAAATAAAATCTTTAAAAATAATAAATAAATAAAGGTTTTTCCCCTGATACCAAAGTCTCCAAATATTAAAAATTTCTTCTGGATTGGGTTGTTATAGTTGGTATTAGTATACAATTGATCAAAACAACATAAACATTACAAACCTTGATAAGTAATATGAACAATTATTAAACACAAAAAAAGAAAATAAATTGTTAAAAGAAAGAAAAAAATTGTTGAAAACACAGACCTCTTAAGAGAATGGATGGAGCTTTTCTTTTTTTTTCCTGTTTGCTCATGAATTCATGAATAAATATTACAACTTGCTAATATGAAAAAGTTCAGCATAAGCCTTTATTGTTTGTCTTTGTTTCTATATATTTAAGCACTCTTCACATAAATATGTAGATGGGAATGGAGAGTTTTGTTATACCAATGTCAGTCATTCAATCCTTTCAAGGTATATGCCAAAAATCACAGTGATAAATCATCAAAAAAATTAGTTTTAGTGATTTATCAGCTGACAGCTAGATTAGGTACTCCTTCAATGAGTTTATTTTTTTAGATTTGTTTTTATTTACCTTTTAATTTTTATTATTGAAAAGTTCAGGTCTATACAAATGTAGAAAAATAATAAAATGAATCTCCATGTGACCACCATCCAGCTTTGACAATCTTATTAACCCATGGCCAGTCTTCCTTCATTTCTATCTTTTCCTGCTATCTATCCTCCACTCCCACCCCTTCACACTGCTGGATTATTGAAGAAAATCCAAAGTATCATCTGCAAATATCTCCATAAATATCTCTTTAAAAATAAGGACACTTTAAAAAAATATTTTTAACATTTCTTCACTTTTTGAGAGACAGAATGTGAGCAGGGCAGGGGCAGAGAGAGAAGGAGACACAGAATCTGAAGCAGGCTCCAGGCTCTGAGCTGTCAGCACAGAGCCTGATGCAGGGCTTGAACTCACAAACCGTGAGATCATGACCTGAGCTGAAGTCAGATGCTTTAACCAACTGAGCCACCCAGGTGCCCCCAAAATAAGGACATTTTAAAACAAACCAGTACACCTAAAAAATGTAAATCATCCACTATCCAGCCATTGTTCAAATTTCCCTGGATTGTTCCATATATGTTTTTGTTTTGTTTTGTTTTGTTTTGGATTTCAGTGTTGGTTTTTCAACTCAAGATTCCACGAATGCCCACAAATTTCATTTGGCTGATACTTCTCTTAAGTCTTTTTTTTTTTTTTTTTTAATCAATAGATTCTTTCTCCTTATTTGTCTTTTCCCTTTCAATTGATTTGTTTAAAAATGGGGTCATTTGTCCTGTAGATATGTTTTCCATGTTCTGGATTTTGCTGATTACATCTCCTGGCCTCCATATTTCCTCAAAATTGATATTTTGATCTCAAGACTTGATTAGATTCAGATGTGATACTTTGACAAGAGTCCTTCATAGCTGGTGTATGTGTACTTTTTATTTCACGGGAGTTACCTAAAGTCTGAATGTCTCTTTTTGTGATAGGCTGTATCAGTGGGTTCAATGTTATTAGCCATATCCACTCATGATGAAGGTCTCCATCAGCTTTGCATCTAATGGTTTAGCAGCCAATAATGATCATTGCCTAGATTGGTCATTTCAATACAAGTTCTTCCTTCAATTTTAATGAAAATAAATGATTGGAAACATGGAAAATAACTTGTTGCCTAATTATTAGAGTCATCACTTTCTTTCTTTTTTTTTAAGTTTATTTATTTATTTTGAGAGAGAGAGAGTACATATGAGTAGGGAAGAGGCAAATAGAGAGGAAGAGAGAGAGAATTCCAAGCAGCCTCTGCACTGATATGGGGCTTAAACTCATGAATGGTGAGATCATGGCCTGAGCCAAAGTCAGACTCTTAACCAACTGAGCCACCCAGACACCCCAGAGTCATTCACTTTCTTAATTTCTGAAAAGTAGTATACTCAAATAATTTCAAGAATTACTAATTATCAGATTACATAATTATTAATATTGAGAATTATGTAATTATAATAAGTTATGCTTGTTACTCTTTCATGTAAGAGGGACCTTAATCTAATATACTCAGAAAATATTGGGAAAACCAAAATATTAATTCTAATACACCATAGCCAATTCAATATTTTTTTAAATAAAAACAATTTTCCCACCCCACATTAAAAAAATATTTAAAAAATTTTTTAATGTTTATTTATTTTTGAGAGAAAGAGACAGAAAATACGCAGGGGAGGGGCAGAGAGAGAGGGAGACACAGAATCTGAAGCAGGCTCCAGGCTCTGAGCTGTTAGCACAGAGCCCAATGCAAGGCTTAAACTCACAGACAGGGAGATCATGACCTGAGCTGAAGTCAGATCAGATGCTTAACGAATTGAGCCACTTAGGCTCCACCCTTACCCCACATTTTAAATACACTTTTGTGAAAAGTCTTGGAGATATGTCTCTTTACACTTATGAAAAACACTCACCATATAACCTAACTGGCAACTCTGATCCTCATTTTCTTTTTTTTTAAAGTTTATTTATTTAGTTTTTAGTAATCTTTATGGCTAATGTGGGGCTCAAACTCACAACCCCAGATGAAGAGTCACATGCTCTTCTGACTGAGCCAGCCAGGCATCCCTCTGATCCTCATTTTCAAACCAATAAAGTAAATCAGAGCTAATTTCTGTCTGACTTTTAAAATTCAAGTCATTGGGGCACCTGGGTGGCTCAGTTAGTTAAGTGTCCAACTCCTGATTTCAGATCAGGTCATGATCTCACAGTTGGTGGGATCAAGCCCCATGTTGGATTCTGCGATGACAGCATAGAACCTGCTTGGGATTCTCTCTCTGCTCCTCCCCTGCTCATGCTTTCTCTCCCTCTTTCAAAAATCAATAAGTAAGTATTTCAAATAAAATAAAATAAAATAAAATAAAATTCAAATGAATATGTTAATGGGCATTTTGAGGAACATTAGAACAATTACTGAGCAATAAGGTATGGAACATATCTTGTATGATACATTACCAAAAGCAGGCAAGAATCAAATAATGCAGCTCTTACATAATTAATTTATTCATGTTCAGACTAATTTATAAAAAAAAGATAATTATGCTATTTGCCATATATGTTCCAATATGTTATGCGACTAATATTGTGAGTTATTTACAAAGTAAGGAATATGAGGATTTTTTTTTATTTCTTGGATGTGTGCATGTGCATATATAAAAATCAGGTATTCAGCTTTTGAAAATAAAATGATGCATAAAAAACAGAATTAACTTTATTACTTTTGACATCATGGTTTTTTTTAATGTTTATTTATTTTTGACAGAGAGACACAGAGTGTGAATGGGGCAGAGGCAGAGAGAGAGGGAGACACAGAATCCGAAGCAGGCTCCAGGCTCTGAGCTGTCAGCACAGAGCCCAATGCGAGGTTTGAACCCACGAACCATGAGATCGTGATCTGAGCTGAAGTCGGACGCTTAACCGAATGAGCCACCCCGGTGCTCTTGTTTGACATCATGATTGAACTTTTCCAATGAAAGAGAAAGGCATATTGCACTAATTAGTCCAGGATTTGCATCATTAAACATTAAAAAAAATTTTTTTTAATGTTTATTTTTATTTTCTGAGAGAAACAGAGCATGAGCAGGGGAGGAGAGAGAGAAAGGGAGACACAGAATCTGAAGCAGACTCCAGGCTCTGAGCTGTCAGCACAGAGCCTGAAGAGAGGCTCGAAACCACAAACTGTGAGATCATGACCTGAGCCGAAGTCGGATGCTTCGCCCACTGAGCCACCCATGCGCCCCTCATTAAACATTTTATAAGTTAAATCAGATGAGGACTGACTGGTATTGGAGTAAATATTTCATGATATGTTTTGATAAAACTACCTTATTAACTACAATATTGATTAATGCACAGACAATCTGAAAGAAATCACGTGACAGTTTTGTTGGCGAATTTATCCGGTGTATCTTGAATAATTTGATAGTCCCAGATGAAGTTTCCTTGAAAGGAATCAGCGTTATTTACTTGTACCCCTTTGAAGGTAGCTTTTCTTTCCACGAAAGACATCCTGGGGTGAGTACTGAATAAAATGTACAGAATGGAATGGTTTATCTTAAATATGCAGGGAGCGGGGCTGGGAAGGTACTTGGAGGATTTGATGTTTGCTTTGATTTCAGGAGGTTGTTGCTAGGAGCAAAGTTTTTTCAATAATAAACTAGAGATGGAAGAGGTGAAGTCATTTCCACTCCATTACCCCACTACACAATATCTGAATTCAAAATATCCCAATGGAGGCCAAATCCTCCCAATAAAAAAATGTACAAAACAATGGAAGACAAAAAGTAGGCAGTTTTTCTTCCCCCTTTGATTAATTATTAAAGGAGCCTTTTCAGAAATCTATATTTCAAAGTGTCCCTTTGTTTGGTGCCCCAGAGGTTTTTGCTCCCAGGGGCAGTTCAGGGCAGGTTAAGAGTATGCATTCCTTTGGTAAAGCAAGAGGAGGGCAGATTATGAAAGCAGCTTTGAGAAGGAGAACCTGTGTGAGCAAGCAGCCCTCCTTTCACACAAAGCTGGGGATCTGGAAATAGATGCTGCTGTTCCCACTTTGAAGACATCTCACCACTGACCTCCAGCTTTGAGGATATTTCCTTGGGCTGGACAAAGGCAGATATAGCAGGCTCACCACTGAGTTGCTTTGGAATTCACGGAACATTCTTCATCCATCTTGTTCTAATCTTGCAAGTGGAACCAATGTCTAGGTTCCAGTTTCCCTCCATAGTATTTTGAGAATTAAGCATGAGAAATAGTTACTACTACTACTACTTAGGTTTTGAATAGTACTTTTAACTTTCCAAAAGACTTTGTTGTCTGGATCTTGTGTTTTCCTCCCAGTTGTCCCTCAAAGGCAAGTCTTCCCCTTGTGTGACAGATGTGAGCCATGGAGACCCAGGGAACAAGCCAAAGATCTCACAGCAAATAAGTGCCCTGGTTGGGAGTAACACCTTCGCTTGCGTCTTTCCTCCACATCCATCAACATGGGAACATACTGAGAAAACAACAAAAGCAGAGCAAAAGAAATCACCAATTACATCAAATACTAGCAGATGAATAGAAAGTATGAAGCATTTCCAGTATGTATACTTCATACAATATATAGTGTATCTAAGTTTCTAGTGCATCTGGATTTTTAAAAAATATCATTTTCATAAAGTAATAGAGGCCAGTGAATATTCTTAGTTCACTCCATCAAATTATGACTCAGTTAACTGAAGGGGATAAAAAACAAAACCATTCTTTACTGCCCAGTGATGTGTGATGCACTTTGCACTTCTGTAACCACCCTGCAAGATGATCCTCCCTGGTATGGAATGATGCCAGCCAAACAAGGAATTTTTTTAGAAATAATTACATTTCAGATTATTTTCAGATTGCTTCATTTGAAACAAAGTTTTATTTTTTGCCACCCTGTTCCTTTCCCCAGAGGTAATCAATGAGAAAGAATTTAAACCATGAAATCTGTTGTAATCCTGCACATGCCCTGGGCAATATGAAATAAGATATTTGGGGCTAACATCTTAGGTAATATTACCTAATCCAGGAAGTGTTTGGATATTGTAAGACCTTGGTTTATGGACAACTAAGTATATAATGTTGGAAGCAGGGTAGGGGCAGGGCAGGCAGCAGGCGGGATGGAGACGACCTTGGAGCAACACTTGGAGGACACAGTGAAGAATTCATCCATTGTTGGAGTCCTGTGCACAGATTCACAAGGTCTTAATCTGGGCTGCCGCGGATCCCTGTCAGATGAGCATGCTGGAGTAACATCTGTTCTAGCCCAGCAAGCAGCTAAGCTAACCGCAGTCCCCACTAAATTCCTGTGGTGTGTCTAGAATCAGATAATGGGAACATTATGATCCGGAAACATGATGGCATCACAGTAGCAGAGCACAAAATGGTCTCTTGACATCTCATTTCAGTTCTCCAGCAGCCTGTCTTAGGGGCTTGATCCTATGTTAATTATCTTGTAGAACTATTAAACTTCCAGTGGTTAGGCCCCATTTGTTTAGTGTGCATTGGGCACTTTTCTATGAATTTTAGAGTAAGCTGCTTTTTCACACTCAGTGGACTGACTTATCAAAATATAAGTAAGAAAGAAAGGATCATGTTTTGAGGCAGCAGATCCAGGTCACCTTGTATATAGAATTTTGTTATGTTCAATAAATCTGGTTGGAGGACTAGAAAGAAAGAAAGAAAGAAAGAAAGAAAGAAAGAAAGAAAGTCGGAAGCAGGTTCTAGTCAAGGGTCAAGGTAAAAATTTACATATCACTTCAGCATAAAAGAGGACAAGGAGTGAAATAATGAGTGTGGGAGAAATGAATCATAACTGGGAGTTGTGTGTGAGTCCAAGACAGGAAAGGAGCTTCCACAAGTCTATCGAGCAGTTAAGAGCAGAGAAAATCCAGGTGCCCAAGATCAGTCAAACAATGTGTAACCTAGGCCCAGAATCCAGTTCCAAGATGGCCCTTCTTCTCTGAGCTGCCCCAAAGACTGCCTAGTGATCTGGAGCCCCTGCTCCTGCCCTCCAAAAGTTATGTATGATCTAAATTGCTTTATGAGCAGAGAACCCTTCAATTTTAGAGCCGAAAAGAAACTTAAATACTACCTAATAACACCAAGTTCTCAAGCAATTTGCTCCCTGGGCCACATAATACTCTTAAAGGTATTGAGGACCCCAAAGAGTTTTAGTTTATGTGTGGGCTATATCTACTGATATTTACCATATCAGAAATTAGCTCTGATAAAATTTTTAAGTACTTGTTAATTTAATATTTTTAATGCATATTTATTTTTAAGAGAAAGAGAGAGACAGAGTACAAGCAAGGAAGTGACAGAGAGAGACAGAGACTCAGAATCCAAAGCAGGCTTCAGGCTCTGAGCTGTTGCACAGAGCCCCACACAAGGCTCAAACTCATGAACTGCGAGATCATGACCTGAGGCAGAGTCAGATGCTTAACTGACTGAGCCACCAGGCACCCTGTACAGAAGGTCCCTTTTATGACTATGTGCTTTCCTACATGTGCATCCTGACAGTCATTTAGATATATAAATGAGGTGATGGATACCTATAAATGTTTACTACAGGGCTTGGCTCATAGTAATCACTCAAAAAAAAGGGAGGAGCTCTTCCTACTATTGTTGTTAACAGTTGTTATTAAGTACATTCCAAGCAATGTGCCAGGGACCAAGGGTCATATCAAAGTGAGTAGGATGGCCTGAGCTGTTTAAGAGTAGGGGAGGTAAGATAAATACACACCTATATAGAACAAAACAGATTATGTCAAGAATGATAAAAAACAAGGGAGATGCCATATTCATTCATTCATTTATTCACTCAACAAATATTAACTAATTGTTCCCCATATACCAGGAGCAACAGCCAGGAGGGAGCCAATGTAGTGGAGTCAAGTGAATGAGAGGGAGGGCGGCAGGAGGTACGGTGAAGAGATAGGGGTGGTCCATGCGCACACTGTGTGGGCCTTTGTAGGTCAGTATGATTGGGGATATAAGGAAATGTTTCATGAGAAATTGGCATTTGAGTTAGAAATTGAGAAGAGTTAGGATTTGGTAATAGAGTTGATACACACATTTTTTTAATTCACATTCAACAAACATTTGATTTTCTTGCTAAGTCTGCTCCATGTTGTACAAAGGATCCCTACTTTCTTTTTAATTTTTTTAAATGTTTTATTGATTTTTTAGAGAGAGACACACACACACAGAATATGAGTGGGGGAGGGGCAGAGAGAGAGGGAGCCACAGAATCTGAAGCAAGCCCCAGGCTCTGAGACAGCAGCACAGAACCTGCTGCAGGGCATGAACTCACAGACCTATGTGGGGCATGAACTCACAAACCGTGAGATCATGACCTGAACCAAAGTCAGACGCTTAACCGAATGAGCCACTGAGGTGCCCCAAGAATCCCTACTTTCAAATAAGAAAATTTTGCATTTGTTTTTATTATATAAGGAATACATGCTCACTTCAAAACATTTAGAACATGCAGATGAGCAAAAATGAGAAAATAAAAACCACCCACAATCTTCCTATCCAGAGAGAATCCCTTTAATTAAGGCCAGGATTAGAGTAAGGTGAGTGACACATTTGCCTCAGGTACAAAATTTAAGGGAGTGTGGGGGAGGACAGTGTTAACAAATTCAGTAATCAAGATAAATCATATTTTAATGTAACAGTTTTTAAAAAGCAAAAAAATCCACAGTGACACAATACCTAAATTTTAATAAAGGCAGGATCCAACCCTGCACTTGTCTTGCTCACCTTCCCTCTCTTTACCCTCAGACTGGCACTGACTGGGCTTGGTCATTTCCTGCGTGTCCCCTCTCCTCCAGATCCAGTCTCTGCCCTCCTTTAGGCTGTTCAAGGCTAAGCCCTGGTGGCGGGTGGGGGGAGGCACCAATGGGCTTCTTTGCCTTCTGGCTTCCAGCTGGGTTCAGCCAATGGGAAGCAATTGCAGGAAACCAGAAAGTGGGGTGTTTCTTCTCCACTCTCTACCTTTTCATCACCTAAGTTCTGGCAGTGGTGGCTTTTTCTGCAAAAACAGCTCCTGCCCAGAGGCCCCTCTCCCACACTTCCCGCTTTTACAGAGCTTCCTTTCCTCCTTCAGGCATATAGGTGCTAATGGCTTACTGCTATTGTCAGAGTGTGGGTACCTTACATTCTCTTGTTGATTCCCTTAATGCTGCTTACATTTCTGTAAGTTGACCTTTTAGAAGAAACTACTTACTAAATTCCAACTTAGGGTGCCTTCTGCTTTTTAAAGGAATCTTGACTGTTAAAACCATTGTCAACATTTTAGTTCTAAGATATTTGCCTTAAAAAATCTTTTTTAACATTTATTCATTTTTGAGAGACAGTGTGAGTGGGGGAGGGGGAGAGAGAGAGGGAGACACAGAATCCTAAAGCAGGCTCCAGGCCGTGAGCTGTCAGCACAGAGCCCGACACAGGGCTCAAACTCACAAACCCTGAGTTCATGACCTGAGCTGAAGTTGGACACTTAACTGACTGAGCCACCCAGGCACCCCAAGCATCCAACTCTTGATTTCAGCTCAGGTCATGATCTCTCAGTTTGTGAGATCAAGCCCCATGTTGGGCTCTGCACTGACAGCACAGAGCTGCTTGGGATTCTCTCTCTCCCACTCTCTTTGCCCTTTCACCACTCATACTCTCTCAAAATAAATAAATAAACATTAAAAAAAAAAAAGAGTCTCTTATGAAGGTTTGTCTCCCTTTCTTTTTCCCCCTTCCCATATGTTCATCTGTCTTGTTTCTTAAATTCCACATATGAGTGAAATCATATGGCATTTGTCTTTCTCTGACTGACTTATTTCACTTAGCATAATACATTCTAGTTCCACCCAAGTGCTTGCAAATGGCAAGATTTCATTCTTTTTGATGGCTGAGTAACATTCCATTGTACATATATACCACACCTTCTTTATCCATTCATCAGTCGATGGACATTTGGGCTCTTCCCATAATTTGACTGTTGTGTATATATATATATATATATATATATATATGTGTGTGTGTGTGTATATATATATATATATGTAATATATATATGTATATATATGTATATGTGTATATATATGTATATATGTGTGTGTGTGTATATATATATATGTTGTATGTATATATATATATATATATGTTGTATATATGCTGCTATAAACATAGGGGTACAGGTACCCCTTCAAATCTGTATTTTTGTGTTCTTTGGGTAAATACCTACTAGTGCAATTGCTGGAATGTAGGGTAGTTTTATTTGTAACTTTTTAAGGAACCTCCATATTGTTTTCCAGAGTGGCTGTCCCAGTTTGCCTTCCCACCAACAGTGTAAGAGGGTTCCCCCTTCTCCACATCCTTGCCAACACCTGTTGTTTCTTGTGTTGTTAATTTTAGTCATTCTGACAGATGTGAGGTGGTATCCCATCATAGTTTTGATTTGTATTTCCCTGATGATGAGTGAGCATCTTTTCATGTGTCTGTCTGTTAGCCATCTGGATGACTTCTTTGGAAAAATGTCTATTCATCTCTTCTGCCCGTTTCGTTTTTTTTTTTTTTTTAATGTTTGTTTATTTTTGAGAGAGAGAGAGAACATGAGTGGCAGAGGGACAGAGAGAGAGGGAGACACAGAATCCAAAGCAGACTCCAGGCTCTGAGCTGTCCACACAGACCCCGATGAGGGGCTCAAACTCACCAGCTGTGAGATCATGACCTGAGCCGAAGTGGAAGCTCAACCAACTGAGCCACCCAGGCACCCCCTGACCATTTCTTAACTGGATTATTTGTTTTTTGGGGTGCTGAGTTGGATAAGTTCTTTATAGATTTTGGATACTAATCCTTTATCAGATATGTCATTTGCAAATATGTTCCCCATTCTGTAGGCTGCCTTTTAGTTTTGTTGATTGTTTCCTTTACCGTGCAAAAGTCTTTTATCTTGATGAAGTCCTAATAGTTCATGTTTGCTTTTGTTTCCCTTGTCTCTGGAGACAGGTCTGGTAAGAACTTGCGGCAGCTAAGGTCAAAGAGGTTGCTGCCTCTTCTCTAAGATTTTGATGGTTTCCTGTCTCACAATTAGTTCTTTCATCCATTTTGAATTTATTTTTGTGTATGGTATAAGAAAGTGGTCTAGTTTCATTCTTCTGCATGTTGCTGTCCTGTTTTCCCAACACCATTTGTTGAAGTGACTGTCTTTTATCCATTGGCTATTCTTTCCTGCTTTGTTGAAGATTAGTTGGCCATATAGTTGTGGGTCCATTTCTGGGTTTTCTATTCTGTTCCATTAATCTATGTGTCTGTATCTGTACCAGTACCATACTGTCTTGATGACTACAGCTTTGTAATATAGCTTGAAGTCTGGAATCGTGATGCCTCCAGATTTGCTTTTCCTTTTCAGGGTTTCTTTGACTATTTGGGGTCTTCTGTGGTTCCACACAAATTTTAGAACTGTTTGTTCTACCTCTGTGAAAAAATTCTGGTAGTATTTTGGTAAGGATTAAATGTGTAGATTGTTTTGGGTAGTACAGACATTTTAATAATATTTGTTCTTCCAATCCATGAGCATGGAATGTTTTTCCATTACTTTGTATCTTGTTCCATTTCTTTCAAAAGAATTCTATAGTTTTCAGAGTACAGATCTTTTACCTCTTTGGTTAGGTTTATTTCTAGGTATCTTATGGTTTTTGGTGCAAATTTAAACGAGATTTATTCCTTTATATATATATAAAATTTATTTATTTATTGCTGTTTCATTATTGGTGTATAGAAATGCAACAGATTTCTGTACACTGATTTTATATTCTGTGACTTTGCTGAATTAATATATTAGTTCTAGCAATTTTTGGGTCGAGTCTTTCAGGTTTTCTACATAGAGTATCATGTTGTATGCAAATAGTGAAAGTTTGACTTCTTCCTTGCCAGTTTGGGTGCCTTTAATTTTTTTTTGTTGCCTGATTGTTGAGGCTAAGACTTCTAGTATTATGTTAAATAGTAAAGGTGAGAGTGGACATCCCTGTCTTGTTCCTGACCATGGAGGAAAAGTTCTCAGTTTTTCTCCATTGAAGATGATATTAGTTGTGGGTCTTTAATATATGGCCTTTATGATGTTGAGGTATATTGCATCTATCCCTACTTTATTGAGGGTTTTTATCAAAAATGCATGCTGTATTTTGTCAAATGCTTTTTCTGCATCTATGGATAGGATCATGGTTCTTATCCTTTCTTCTATTGATGTGGTACATCATGTTGATTGATTTGCAAATATTGAACCAGTGCTGCAGCCCAGGAATAAATTCCACTTGATGGTGGTGAATAGTTCTTTTAATGTAGTGTTCAATTCAATTTTCTAGTATCTTGTTGAGAATTTTGCATCCATGTTCATCAAGGATATTGGCTTGTAATTCTCCTTTTTCATGCATCTTTGTCTGGTTTTGGAATCAGGGTAACGCTGGTCTTGCAGGAATTTGGAAGTTTTCCTTCCATCTCTATTTTTTGGAACAGTTTGAGAAGAAGAAATATTAGCTCTTCTTTAAATGCCTGGTAGAATTTCCCTGGAAAGCCATCTGACCCTGGACTTTTGTTGTTGGAAGACTTTTGATTACTAATTCAATTGTTTTGCTGGTTATGGGTTGGTTCAAATTTTCTCTTTCTTCCTGTTTCAGATTTGGTAGTCTGTACGTTTCTAGAAATTTATCTATTTCTTCCAGATTGCCCAGTTTGTTGGCATATAAATTTTCATAATATTCTCTTAAAATTGTTTGTATTTCTGTGGTGTTGGTTATGCTCTCTCCTTTTTAATTTGTGATTTTATTTATTTTGGGTTCTTTATCTTTTCTTTTTGATAAGTCTGGCCAGGAGCTTACCAATTTTATTAATTCTTTCAAAGAACCAGCTCAGTTTCATTGATCTGTTCTGTTTTTTTGTTGTTGTTGTTGTTGTTGTTGTTTGTTTGTTTCTATATCATTTATTTCAGCTTTAATCTTTATTATTTCCCTTCTTCTGCTGACTCTAGGCTTTATTTGCTGTTCCTTTTCTAGCTCCTTTAGGTGTAAGGTTAGGTTGTGTATTTGAGACTTCTCTTGCTTCTTGATGTAAGCCTCTATTGTAATATACTTCCCTCTTAGGACTGCCTTTGTTGTATCCCCAAGGTTTTGGACTGTTATGTTTTCATTTTCATGTGCTTCCATGTAGTTTTTAATTTCTTCCTTAATTTCCTGATTAACCCATTCATTCTTTAGTAGGATATTCTTTAACCTCCATGTATTTGTGGTCTTTCCAAATATTTTCTTGTGGTTGACTTCAAGTTTCATCACATTGTGTTCTGAAAATATGCATCGTATGACCTCAATCTTTTTATACTTGTTGAGGGCTGATTTGTGACTCAGTATATGATCTATTCTAGAGAATGTTCCACGTGCAGTGGGAAAAAATGTGTATTCTGTTGCTTTAGGATGAAATGTTCTGAATATATCTGTTGAGTTCATCTGGTCCAATGTGTCATTCAAAGCCATCGTTTCTTTGTTGATTTTCTGCTTAGATGATCTGTCCAGTGCTGTGAGTGGGGTGTTAAAGTCCCCTATTATTATTGTATTATTATCAATGAGATTCTTTATGTTTGTTACTGATTTATATATTTGGGTACTTCATGTTGGGGGCATAAATATTTACAACTATTAGATCTTCTTGATGGATAGATCCCTTAATTATGATATAAAGTCCTTCTTCATCTCTTGTTATGGTCTTTGGTTTAAAATCTAGTTTGTCTGATATAAGTATAGCTACTCTGGCTTTCTTTTTTTTTAATCCATTCTGACACCCTGTGTCTTTTGACTGGAGCATTTAGTACATTTACATTCAGAGTGATTATTGAAATATATGAGTTTAATGCCATTATGTTACCTGTAAAGTTGGTGTTTCTGGTGGTGTTCTCTGTTCCTTTCTAGTTTTTGTTGCTTTTGGTCTTTTGTCCCCACTCAAAGAGTCCTCCTTAATATTTCTTTTTTTTTTTTTTTTAATTTTTTTTTTTTCAACGTTTTTTATTTATTTTTGGGACAGAGAGAGACAGAGCATGAACGGGGGAGGGGCAGAGAGAGAGGGAGACACAGAATCAGAAACAGGCTCCAGGCTCCGAGCCATCAGCCCAGAGCCTGACGCGGGGCTCGAACTCACGGACCGCGAGATCGTGACCTGGCTGAAGTCGGACGCTTAACCGACTGCGCCACCCAGGCGCCCCCCTCCTTAATATTTCTTGAAGGGCTGGTTTAATGGTCACAAACTCCTTTAGTTTTTGTTTGTCTGGGAGATTCTTTATATTTCCTTCTATTCTGAATGACAGCTTTTCTGGAAAAAGTATTCTTGGCTGCATATTTTTCCCATTCAGCACGTTGAATATATCCTGCCATTCCCTTCTGGCCTGACAAGTTTCTATTGACAGATCTGCTGCAAATCTGATTTGTCTTCCCTTGTAGGTTAAGGACATTTTTTGCCTTGTTGCTTTCATGATTCTTTCCTTGTCTGTGTATTTTGTGAAATTGACTATGATATGTCTTGGTGATGGCCAGCTTTTGTTGAATTTAATAGGAGTTCTCTGTGCTTCTTGGATTTTGATGTCTGTTTCCTTCCCCAGATTAGTTTTCAGCTATAATTTGCTTAAATAAACCTTCTGTCCCTTTTTCTCTCTTCATCTTCTGGAACTCCTATGATATGAATGTTATTATGCTTTAAGGAGTCATTGAGTTCTCTAAGTCTACATTTGTGACCCAGTACATTTCCTTCCCTCGTCTTTTCAGCTTCATTATTGTCCATAACTTTATCTTCTATATCCCTGATTCATTCCTCAGTTTCATCTATCCTCACTGTCATGGCACCATTTGGGTTTGTATCCCAGTTATAGCATTTTAAATTTCAGCCTGACTAGTTTTTAGTTCTTTTATCTCTGCAATAAGTGATTCTCTAGTGTCTCCCAGTCTTTTGTCAAGCCCAGCTGCTTTATTTATAATTATTGTTTTAAATTCTAATTCAGACATCTTACTTATATGTATATTGATTAAATCCCTTCTTCATATTCTTTCTTTTGGGGTGAATTCCTCCATCTTGTCATTTTGTCCAGAAAAAAAAAAAAAGGAAACTGGATCCCAGGTGTGTTTTGGTCTGTCTGTTAAAAGAAGCTAGATCCAGGGGCGCCTGGGTGGCTCAGTTGGTTGAGTGTCTGACTTCGGCTCAGGTCATGATCTCACGGTTCGTGGGTTTGAGCCCCATGTTGGGCTCTGTACTGACAGCTTGCTCAGAGCCTGGAGCTCACTTCGGCTTCTGTGTCTCCTTCTCTCTCTGCCCCTCCCCTGCTTGCACTCTGTCTCTCTCTGTCTCTCAAAAATAAATAAATGCTAAAAAAAATTTTTTTAAAGAAGCTAAATCCAGAAAATAAAAAAGTAAAATTAAAAATTGAAAATATATATATATATATATATTAAAAAATAGGTGGCTCAGTTGGTTGAGTGTCTGACTCTTGACTTCAGCTCAGGTTACCATCTCATGGTTCATGAGTTCAAGTCCTGCATCTGGCTCTGTGCTGACAGTGTGGAGCCTGTTTAGGATGCTCTCTCTTCCTCTCTCTCTGCCCCTCCCCTGCTTGCTCTCTCTCTCTCAAAATAAATAAACTTTAAGTTTAAAAGCAAACTTTTAGTTTAATAGTTTAGTTTAAAAGTTAAAAAAAAAGAGAAACAATAAAACTCTATTTTAAAAAAAAGAAGGAAAGCTAGATCCTAGATGTGTTTTGGTCTGCTTGTTAAAAGAGGATAGATCCAAAAAATAAAAATAAATTACAAAATAAGAAATAGAAAAATTAAAATTAAAAGTATATATATGTATATGTATATATGTACATATATGTATATATACATATGTATATACACATATATGTACACGTATATGTGTACACATATACATATATGTACATACATGTACATATATATGTATACATACATATATATGTACATACACACATGTACATGTGTGTGTGTGTGTGTGTGTGTGTGTGTGTGTGTATGGGGGCACTTGGGTGGCTCTGTTGGTTAAGTATCTGACTTCAGCTCAGGTCATGATCTCATGGTTCATGAGTTCAAGCCCCATATCAGGCTCCCTGCTGACAGCACAGAGCCTACTTCAGATCCTCTGTCTCCCTCTCTCTCTCTCTCTCTCTTTCTCTGCCCCTCCCCCACTTGCTCTCTCCTTCACAAAAATAAATAAACATTAAAAAAATTTTAATGATAAAATAAAAATAAAAAGGAAGCTAGATCCATCCAATTTCAGCTCAGGTCATGATCTCATAGTTCGTGAGTTTGAGCCCCACATCAGGCTCTGTGCTGACAGTTCAGAGCCTGGAGATTGCGTCAGATTCTTTGTCTTTCTCTCTCTGCCCCTCTCCTGCTCACACTCTGTCTCTCTCTCTCAAAAAAATAAATATTAAGGGGCGCCTGGGTGGCTTGGTCGGTTGAGCGTCTGACTTCGGCTCAGGTCATGATCTCACGGTCCATGAGTTCGAGCCCCGCGTCGGGCTCTGTGCTGACAGCTCAGAGCCTGGAGCCTGTTTCAGATTCTGTGTCTCCCTCTCTCTCTGCTCCTCCCCTGTTCATGCTCTGTCTCTCTCTGTCTCAAAAATGAATAAACGTTAAAAAAAAAAAATTAAAAATAAATAAATATTAAAAAGAAAAATTTTTTAAAAAGGAAGCTAGATCCTATTTCTCCTAGAAATGAAGCTCTGCAACACTGTATGATCAGTAGACTTGGGGCCCTGGAGCGGTTTGTGCTGGTTTTCTGGGGTGAGGCCTGTTGTGCACATTCTCAGGTGGACTTGCCCTAGTGGAGATGAGCCTGCAGTGTGCAGGGAGGCGGGGCTTGGTGTAAGCAGCTCCAGTCTCCACTAGGTGGCACTGTTTTGCTCTCTGAAGTCAGTCAGTGCTGATGGGTGAGGTGAAAATGGTGGGGCTCCACTTGCTCATCCCCACAGCTGAGAGCTCACACTGTCCACCCTTCAGGAAGCCCTCACAGAAGAGCAAACAATCACTTCTGTGTCCCTGGCCTTCATCAGATCCTTCCTTCATCCTGCCTACCTCTGAGCTGTCTGCCTGCCAGGCAGCACAGCACTCCTAGGCTTTATCTCAGGTGATGGCTGGGTTCTAAAACTCCAGATTTTAGAGATCCCCACAGTGCAGTCCCACACCAATCCCCTGAGGGAGGGTCTTGCTGTGCTGGGGCCATCCACCAGTTCGTCCCAGAAATCGGCTGCACACATGCGACTTTAAGGCAAAGCACAGCAGAAAGCCAGCACCAAGGCTCACTGCCCTCAGCCAGCGCCCCCATTCCTATGCTACCATACAGGGCAGCTCAAAGGTACCAGCTGGATCCTTCGCCCCCAGAGAGGTCATGCTGTCTCTCCCGAATGCACTCCAAGCGGGGGAATGCCTCTTCCTGTGCAACCCAGGGGATCCTCAGACCATGCTGCCCACATCAGGGTTGCTGCCCTCCTCCACTAGGGCACTGCCAAGCCCACCGGGCACAATGCTGGCGATGGTGCAAACTTTCACAACTTCAGACACTGTTCTCTGCTGTGTTTTTTTTTTTAATGTTTGTTTGTTTGTTTGTTTGTTTAGAGAGAATGTCAGCAGGGGAGGGGCAGAGAGAAAGGGAGAGAGAGAGAATCCCAAACAGGCTCTGCACTGTCAGTGCAGAGTGCAAAGTGGGGCTCGATCCTGATTAGGCTACTAGATAGATTTTCCTCTGCAGACTTTCTGTCTATATCACCTGGGAAAATATTTGGAAAAAAATGACGCTGAAGCTAGAGTAGTGGAGCCACCTGGGCCCTGGTTTGTTACACATTTGAGGAATTCAAGGGGATAAAAACATACCTGTCCCTCACAGTCCACCCTCAACCTCCCCTAACTGGTCCCTTGAACCTAGCCTGCTCCTCTCCTGGTTCTTTTGGCATCCTGAGAACTGGGATGTGTTTGGAGCTTCGTGACTTGGTGTCCCTAAGACCCACATGCCAGATTCAAGCCAGGGGTACCAGTGATTTTATCACTAGGAAGCTAGAAGAAGCTGGAAGAGCCAACCTGCTATTGTAGACTTCCTCCTCTCCCCCTAAATAAATTGTGCTCATGTTCATTTAGTCCTCATTGCCTAATGATTACAATTCATGCCTATCTGATTGCAGTTTTGAAAAACTGGAAGGAATATACATTAAGCAAAAGGCCCTTTAAGAAAAGGGCCCAGAGGATGCCCCCTCTTGTCTGCTCTTCAGGGAGGCAGTGGGTGGAAGAAGATGTGGTGGGGAAGGCAGATCTCCTCAAGAGAGTGAAAAAAGTTACTGTACAGAGGAAACATGAGAAAACCAAGACAAAGTGGAGTTAGCATCCACAATAGAGATGCAGAGAGGCAGAAAAAGTAACCACACTCTGCAGGGCTCCTGAGAGGGGTCAAAGTGTCATGGGAACTGACCAGCACACAACTGCAGGGAGTCCAAGGGGGAAGCCCTGAAGGGAACACCACAAAGGGGCAGCATTGACACTTCCTTGATGGCTACAGGAGGGCTGGGAAATGTCCTTTCCCAAAAATTCTAAAGAAGAAAAACATGAATCTAAGTGAAGATGGCTTTAGGTGCTGTCTCTTAATCTTTTTTTTTCTTTTGGTCCCTTATTCTTTTGCTTAGATTGTTGGAAGAGTTTAGAATTTTCCTTTTTGCTTTTCAATTTTTTCACTTTGGATTTGACATTAACCAAGCACCTAGTGTGTACCCCAGCTTGGAGCTGGGGACACAGAGGAGAGGAACCTCAAGGCTCTTAAAACCCAACAGGGGAGACAGACATGTAAAGGAATATGCATAATTACAGAAGTTTGTACATCCCAGAGAATGCTCATTTCTATGAGGGAAGGAGCGTGGATGGGAGGAGACAGAACTGTCCTTGGGAACAAGACAAGGTTGCACAGACAAGGCATGTCTAAGCAGAGTTTTGAAAGCTGAATCGGAGTTTGTAAAGTGGAATTGGGAGGAAGGTGGAGAGGAGAACATGGCAAAGAAAACAGGTATAGAGGAATGGAACACGAAAAGGCTTCTATCACTAACATGACAGAGGATTTGAGGTAAGATATTTACCTTCCTGACTCTAAGTTCCACTTGAATTAAAATAAATAGTGACACCTATGTAGCAAATTCAATTAGCGGATTACGAATCATTTTTCAAGAACACGATGATACCCTCACACCCAAAAGGTAAATGCTACCAAAACTCAGGTGAAATGCATTCTTGGAAAAGGCACTTAGAAAAGTTTATACCAATATTGATTCTGGTTTTGGTTACATGGAGTCCCATTCATTCTGACTTCTGACTTTCACACCCGTCTGTAACTAGATTTTTTTTAAGTTTTATTAAAACTTTGTTTTAAATTTGAGAGAGAGCAAGAGAGAGAGAGCTTGAGTGGGGGAGGGGCAGAGAGAGAAGGAAAGAGTCCCAGGCAGGCTCCGTGCTGTCAGTGCAGAGCCCAGTATGCGGCTTAATCCCACAAACTGTGACGTTATGACATGAGCCCAGATCAAGAGTCAGACAATTAACCAACTGAGCCACCCAGGTGCCCAGGTGCCCCCCATAAATAGTTTTTTTATAGAACTGGACAAGCAGAGCCAGGGGACTGTATCAAAAGCAGAATAGAAGAAAATGAGACAACCCAATAACCTGAGGGGGAAAAAAGTCATTCATGGACTCCTAATAGACAACAGGCCAAATGACTATCAGGAAGAGAAAAGCAAACCTTCCAAAATTTCAAAATAATTCCTTAGTCATTTACATCCAGTATGAACCTAGACTTCAATGAGACATGTGATTTTACAACAAATGGGAACATCATCTGCATAACAGTATTTTGGTATTAAATTATTTAATATAACTATGAAATACATTCCTGCAAAAACCATCCCACATAGTATTGCTAGAATCCAGCAGCTAACATTGACCCAACCCTTCATGATGTCACTTCTTTGCTCAAAAGCTGTTTAACTATCCTCTGCTCAGTAAAAGGTGATGTTGAAATGTCCCTAACCTTATATTCAAGGACTTTCACAATTGGGGTCCATCCTGCCCTGCCACTTCCAGCCTTTTGTAAAAAATTTATATGTAATTGACATTTAACGTTAGTTACTGCCAATCTTACTTACAATTTCTCTGCAGAAATGCACTTCTTTGGTAAAATTACTTTCTGTGTCCCCAATACATGCCACACCATGTGACTGCTGACACATATAATAATATGTTTTATATCATAAATAAATAAAACATATATATGTTTATATATAAAACATAAATATATATAAACATATATATACATGTATAAACATATATATATAAACATATATATAAATAAAACATATATACATGTTTATATATAAAACATATATATAAAACATAATAATATGTTTTATAATAATGATATTCTCTGGCTAAAATAAAAAACATAAGAAATAAGTGTTGGCGGGGCACCTGGGTGGCTCAGTCATTTGAGCATCTGACTTTGGCTCAGGTCATGATCCCACAGTTCATGGGTTCAGGCCCTGCGTTGGGCTCTGTGCTGACAGCTCAGAGCCTAGAGCCTACTTTGGATTCCATGTCTCCTTCTCTCTCTCTGCCCCTCCCCTGCTTGTGGTCTCTCCACCCCCCCCCCCACAAAAAATAAATAAATAAACATTTTTAAAAAAGAAGAAATAAGTGTTGGCAAGGATGTGGAGAAAAGGAGCCCTCAAACACTGTTGGTGGGAATGCAAACCGGTGCATCCACTGCAGTAAAGAGTCTGGAGGTTCCTCAAAAAATTAAGAACAGGATTACCATATGACCCACTAATTCTACTACAGGGTATCTACCCAAAGAATATGAAAACACTAATTTGAAAAGATACATGCACCCCTATGTTTATTGCAGCATTGCTTATAATAGCCAAATTATGGAAGCAACCCAAGTGTCCATAGATAGATGAATGGATTAAGAAGAGGTCACACACACACACACACACACACACACTGGAATATTACTCAGCCATAAAAAGGAAGGAAATCTTGTCATTTGCAATAACATGGATGGATCTAGAGGGCATAATGTTAAGTGAAATTAGTCAGAGAAAGACAAATACTATATGATTTCACTAATATGTGGAATTTAAGAAACAAACAAGTGAACAAATAAAAGAAGAGACAAACAGGAAAACAGACTATTAACTACAGAGAACAAACTAACAGTTACCAGAGGAGAGGTAAGTGAGGGCATGGGTGAAATAGGTGGAGAATTAAGAGCACACTTACCGTGATGAGAACTAAGTAATGTATAGAGTTGTTGAATCACTATATTGTATACCTGAAACTAATATAATACTGTATGTTAATTATACTGGAAAAAATAAAAGAATGATATTCTCGCCTTCCCACTCTCATACCTGACTAGGCCACTAGATGTATTATCCTTTACAGACCCCTAGAAGAAGTTATCTTTTTTTATGTTAATACAAATAATGTTTTTTTAAGTTTATTCATTTATTTTGAGAGAGAGAAAGAGAGAGAGAGAAGGGGAGGGGAGGGGAGGAGCAGAGAGGGAGAGTGGGAGAGAGGAAGAGAGAGAGAATCTGTGCTGTTAACGCAGAGCCTGACATGGGGCTCAAACCCACGAACTGTGAGATCATGACCTGAAGTCAGACACTTAACCAACTGAGCCACGTAGATGCTCCAAAATAATGTTTGTTTGTTTTTTTAAGGCAGTGCAAGTTTCTCAACATTATTTAGGAAATGTCAGTAATTACAATGATTTGGTATTGTGTACTGAAGATCATAGTAAGAATATGTACACTGAGTCATATCCACTTACACTCTACCCTTTAAAGTGTATTTTGTGAACTGAGAACAAACTGAGGGTTGATGGGGGGTGGGAGGGAGGGGAGGGTGGGTGATGGGTATTGAGGAGGGCACCTTTTGGGATGAGCACTGGGTGTTGTATGGAAACCAATTTGACTGGGGCGCCTGGGTGGCGCAGTCGGTTAAGCGTCCGACTTCAGCCAGGTCACGATCTCGCGGTCCGTGAGTTCGAGCCCCGCGTCAGGCTCTGGGCTGATGGCTCGGAGCCTGGAGCCTGTTTCCGATTCTGTGTCTCCCTCTCTCTCTGCCCCTCCCCCGCTCATGCTCTGTCTCTCTCTGTCCCAAAAATAAATAAAAAAAAAAAAAAAAAACAAAAAAAAAAAAACGTTGAAACCAATTTGACAATAAATTTCATATATTGAAAAAAAATAAAGTGTATTTTTTGGGATTTAGATTATCTTTAAACTGACTACACAATATAATAAACTATTAAATTGAGTGCCAATGTTTAAGAAATGACCACTGTACTTGAGGTAGAAAAGCACTTGAATCTGTGATGAGAGTTTTTTTAATTACTAAAAAATATTTTTTTAGAGAGAGAGAGTGCAAGTGGGAGAGAGTGGCAGAGGGAGAGAGAGAGATACTCTTTTTTTTAATGCTTATTTTTTAGAGAGAGAGAGTGCAAGTGGGGGAGAGTGGCAGAGAGAGAGAGAGAGAGAGATACTCTTTTTTTTAATGCTTATTTTTTTTTAAATTTTTTTTTTTTAACATTTATTTTATTTTTGAGACAGAAAGAGACAGCATGAATGGGGGAGGGTCAGAGAGAGGGAGACACAGAATCTGAAACAGGCTCCAGGCTCTGGGCTGTCAGCACAGAGCCCGACGTGGGGCTTGAACTCACGGACCGCGAGATCATGACCTGAGCCGAAGTCGGCCGCTTAACCGACTGAGCCACCCAGGCGCCCCGATTAATGCTTATTTTTGAGAGAGAGAGAGACAGAGTGCAAGTGGGGGGAGGGGCAAAGAGAGAGATGGAGACACAGAATCTGAAGCAGGCTCCAGGCTCTGAACTGTCAGCACAGAGCCCAACGCGGGGTCAAACTCACGAGCCGTGAGATCATGACCCGAGCTGAAGTCAGACACTTAACCGACTGAGCTACCCAGGTGTCCTGAGAGAGAGATAATCTTAAGCAGGCTCCACTTGGAACCCAGTGTGGGGCTTGATCCTACAACCCTGGGATCATGACCTGAGTCAAAATCAAAATTGGACACTCAACTAACTGAGCCACCCAGGAGCCCCGAGCTTATTTTTTATTGTAGTTTCACGCACCTTGTTGAACCAGGTCTTTTGTGGTTGAATTCATTTCATCGCATTGTTTAGTTATGGGGAATTTTGCACTTGTTGTGCACAAAGCAGAAAGTCCCTTTATAAAGCTTGAACAAAGGTTCATTCATTCATTCCTTTTGCATGTTTCACAGCACTCTCAGTGTGCCAGGCACTATGCTAGGTGCTAGGTATACACAGATAAGAGGTGATCATGTTCTAAAGGAGATCCCCAACATTAGCTGGGGAGATAGAGCTAAGGCTTGTGACAGAGCTATGCTCAAGGGATTCTGTATCAATGATCCAATGGCACCATAATGCTGAGTAACAACCAACCATAAAACTTGAGCAATATAGGACAATAACTGTTTATTTCTCATACATCTGGGGTGGTTGCCTAAGCAGTTCTGCTGATCTTGGTTGGGGACCCTGAAGTGCATGGCTGCTGTTGGCTGATCTAGGATGCTCTCATCAGAATGATTCATCTCTGCTTCATGTGTCTCTCATTATCCAACAGGCATGTTCTAATGGCTTAGACACAAGAAGAAGTGCAAGCCCAACTACACAAGTGATTTTTTAATTTCTGCTTAAAAACCTCCCATTAGTCAAAGCAAGTTGCATGGGTGAGACTAGAATCAGAGTTATATGACACAGGGCATGGATACAGACAGGAGAACTGGGGTCAGTACTGCAATCTATTACAGGCTCTGAACACATGGACTAGGGGCATCTAACAGCCTAGAGAGATAGGAATGGTTTCCTTCAGAAGGGATAGTGACTTGAGTTGAATCTTTTTTTTTTTTTTAATTTTTTTAATGTTTAGTTTTGAGAAAGAGAGAGAGAGACAGAGTGTGAGTGGGGTAGGGGCAGAGAGAAAGGGAGACACAGAACTCAAAGTGGGCTCCAGGCTCCATGCTGTCAGCACAGAACCCAACGCGGGGCTCAGCCTGAACTCACAAACTGTAAGATCATGACCCAAGCCAAAGTTGGACGCTTAACCAACTGAGCTACCCAGGTGCCCCTTGAGTTGAATCTTGAAAGAGAATGGAAGTTAGCTAGATTATACAGAAGGGACAGTATGTTTAGCAGAGCAACCCACACGAGCTAAGAACTTCAGAGATTATTAAGTACTTCTACATCTTTGCTCCATAGGATATATACACCCTTTATCTCTTTTCCTCATTTCCTATTTGGAATTTAGATGTGAGTCCTAGATGTATAGCAGCCTTCTTTTAAGCATGACACAATAATCATCAGATTGAAGGTCTACAGAAAGATCGCACCTAACAGCATCACTGAGCCACTGAAATGGCCTTGTCAATGTTCTTGGGTCAGCACCCAAGAACTCCTGTAAAATACCCTGGAGAACTACCCTGCTGCTTAGTGCTGCAAGCACCATTACGTCCCTTTCTTCCTTGAATGAAAACTCCAGTTCCTTCAGTCAAGCTGACTCCAGATGCTTTGCATCAATTGCAAAAGTGGTGACACTATTTCTCTCCAGGATGAAGTTTCTAAATTTCTGGAGTTTCAAGTGCTCTGGAAAAGACAGAACCCTTACCCTGGCCTCCACATCATCACTGCCAAACATCAACAGGTGCACCTTGGACTCTCATGGCAGGTCCTTCCTCAGTATTCAGTTTGACCACCACTGTCCTCCTTGAGACCACTATTACCTGTTATCATGATTCCCTTTATCAGGGTTTAGGCCAGTCACGCAAGGAGCCCAGGATCCTAGGTTGTTCCTTATCCCTTGCATTTCATCCCAAATGGCCTTGTACATCTGACCCCATTTCCCAGATCCCCCACCTCCTGAAACCCTCAGCAATTCATTGTCGGAAGTGGCAAAATCCCTCTTTTTTCAAGGTCTCTGAATTTTTTCTCCACTTTTTTGCTCTAAAGGGACACTGCTTCCTCTGCTTCTCAAGCTGTGGCTCTTTTTCTCCCACCTCCCACAGTGGAATAATTGGTGTCCTTCATTATTCTTTAATATTCCTCATTGCTGCTTCCAGACTGTTCTGCTTCCCCCCTTCCTAGCAACTGCCCAGCTTTGATTCTGACATTAACCAGGCTATGCTACCCTCATTGCAGCCATATGGCCACTCTCACTTTTTGACTCAGCTCCTACACAATCTCAACATCCTTAAAGACGATCCTTCTAAAATACTAACTTCTGGGATACCTGGGTGGCTCAGTCAGTTAAGCATCTGGCTCTTGACTTCAGCTCAGGTCATGATCTCATGGTTCGTGAGTTCAAGCCCCACATCAGTCTCTGTGCTGACAGTGTAGAGCCTCCTTGGGATGCTCTCTCTCTTCCCCACCTCCATTCATGCTCTCTTTCTCAAAATAAATAAATACACTTTAAAAATAAATAAATAAGATACTAACTTCCCAAATCCTTGACCTCCTCTGGTCAAAAAAGCCTGTCGTCCTCCTTAGCTCAGTTATTCCCCTCAAGCCCTTGTTTCACCTCTTATCCTGCTTAGATTCCATGGCCCTTTATTACAATCACTCTTTTGAATTCACCCTTGGTTCCCTTTCCCCTCTCTCATTTCGTTACACTCTTCTGACAGCACACAAGCCTTAATTAAATCTAACTCTCCACTTATGTCTACACAAGTGCAACAGCTGAACATGGCTGGGACATTCACACACCTATGCTACTGCTCCCACTTTAAGTTCATGACCACACACCTCACAAAGGCCATCAATCCTACTTACATTACCCCAGCATACCCATCCTCATAAAGGGCCATTCCATACTTTCTCTCTCTTCAAAATTTCCACAAATTTTTCCCTATCTTCAGACTCAGATGTCAACCTTGTTAACTAGTTCACTGAGAAAATAAAAACGGTAAGAAGAAAATCGTCACAAACTCCCAGAACATCATTTCCCTACCTACCTGCATCTGGGCTCATATAGTCTACATCCCTCCTATTAATAAGGATGAACTCTATGTGCTTCTAACTTGGGACAACTCTCCACTTGTGTCCACCTTATTCCATCACTCTAACCATTCTCCTCTCTGTCCTGGACCATTTCCACCAGTAAATAAACAAGCTGTAATTACTCCCATCTTAAAATTAAAAAAACCAAGAAACTGTCTTTTGACCTCACTTTCAACTACTGTCCCATTTCTCATCTCCATCAGACAGTGATAGCTGGTTATCTTCCCTACTTCCAATTCCTTTCCTCCCAACAGATTTTCAAGCTTATGACTCTATAGAATGTCTTCCTGTCAACATCATTAATAACATCTTGCTATATCCAGTTATAAATAACCAATCTCTATCTTTCTTAATCTTTCTGAAGGTTTTATCACAACTGATTACTCCTTTCTCCTTGAAATACTTTTTCCTCCTGGCTTCCAGGACACCACATCCCCTTGTTTTCCTCCTAACTTGCTAGTGACTGTTTCTCCTGGTTTCCTTTGTTCCCTTCTCTATCTCCCACTCTTCCAGATGTTCTCCTCCAGTCTCTTGGCTCTACATACCATCTCTATCTTGATGACTCTCAAATGTGTGTCTCCAGACTGGACCTCTCCTTTGAACTCCAGGCTGTATATTCACCTGCCTACTCCAACATTCCCACTTAGGTGCCCAACAGACATCTTGAAATTGACACATCTCAAATAAAAACTCCTGATTTCCACCCCTAAACCTAATTCTTCCCATTTTTGAAAATGGCAACCATATCCTTGAGTTGGCCCAGACTCCCTCTCTTACTCTTATCCCCAAATCTGATCCATCAGTGAATTATTTGACTACCTTTAAAATATATGTTTTAATAGATACTGTGGAATCCACTACCTTCACTGCTACTACCCTGATCCAGGCCACTGGTCTCTTGCCTAGCTTCCTAACTGATCTCCCATCTTCTGCCCTTAACTGTTTATTCCCCTCACTGTATCCCAAATGATCCTTTTAGAATATAAGTCATTCCCAAATTCATACCCTCCAGTAGCTTCCCATTTCATCCCAAGTGGGAGTCAAACTCCCACTAATAAAGACAAACACTCAACTTCCTTGTTTACTCCCCTATTACTCACTCTGATTAGTCACACTGCTTTCCTTGTGATTCCTAGCTTAGTACCATTGCACTTGCCTGTTTTCTTTGCTTGGAATGGTCTTTCCTGAAATATTTTGTTTGATTTTCCCCCTCACCTCCTTCAAGTCCTCACCAAAATGTTACTTTCTCTGATCCCACAATTTAAAATTGGAATAACCCCCACCCGTGTCACAATCTCTCTCTTCTTTTCTTATTTTTCTTCATATCACTTACTGCAATCGGATAAACTACACATTTTATTTACATGCTTGTCCCCATCCAGTAGAATGCAAGCTCCACAAAGGCAGGGATTTTTCTCCTTTGTTCACTGCTGCTTTTAGGGCCTACAGCAAATCCTGGTGTGTAATAAGCAACAAACAAATATTTTTGGAATTTATTGCATAAAGAAGATTATGATGGAGAGTAGAGAGACACCCACTCTTAAAAGGTGCTTAATGGCATGCCAAAAAATTTTCACCTTGTCTATAATGAGCTCCATTGCAACTTTTCATCGGAGAAGTGATTGGGATTAGAGCCATAAAATGAAAGCTCACTCTAGCTGTAGGGTGGAGGAGGTAGACTGGAGTGGGTAGGATTGGAGGTTGAGGGAAGAGCTGAAGGGCTTTTGGTGGAAATTCAGGCCAGAAAAATTGAGAGCCTGAGCAAATACAGTGTCTGTGGACAAAAAGAAAACGGAAGCAAATGTGAGTTATATAGGGGTAGAACAGACAGACCTGGTGATCAGTGTGATACATGGGGTTGGAACCCACCAGAAAACACCTCTTTATTCTCCCCAGGTTTCATCCCCAGAAACTCCCTGACTAGGTCATCATGGATCACCTATGTCAATCTGTGAAGATCTTTTGAAAGCCTGGAGGTAGAATTCTCAGATCATATTCTGGCCCAATTCCAGATAAGGCATGCACTGTCCAATAATGACAAACTCTTGAACCACCAACAGCATATAAAATTGAGCTTTATGAGGAACTCCTCTTTATTCCCCATTTTCTCACCCTCTCTGTCCTATTAAGGGGCCTCAAGAAAGTAAGCATCAACAAGAAACTTAACGCCATGTTTACCTTTTCCCTCATCCTGACCTACCCTAACCCAACTTGTTCTCCTACTATTGAAACGAATACTTTCAAACACAGAGATAAGGGCCAAGGGAATCCCCAGCCAGGTGTCCACCCCCAGGGCCCACCTCACGGAAGCAGGTTCTACTGAAGGCATTGTCCATTTGATAATAGGATTTATAGCAATCAAAATTCCCTTCCTGGCACACTTTTTCAGAAGGTGTTGGCTCCCTAGGATGCTGAGGTCCAACCTCTGTAGCCTGCAGATGTTTAACCAGCAGAAAGTTCTAGTCCTCCAGAATCTATTCTCTAAATCCAGCCAATACCCTCACCAGTCCTGACGCTAGGCTTTGGTAAGTAACATAGGGCTGATGACCAATGCAGGGAGTATAATGTCACTCAAGTTTCAGGTCTTGACATTCATATTGCAGACTGAGGCATACTGAGAAAAAGCACAGAATTCTGGAGCCCTCGTGTGAAAATGCACTCAAGGAAAGCCTGCTATTCTTTTAACATGACAGTGAACAGGAAAGACATGTAGCCAAGTACAGCAGTGAAGAAACTCCAATCCTAGTACACGGGGAGTGATGGTCTGGGTAAAGATAGGGATGAATAGTATAACCAGTGGAAAGATTCTTCCTGACTTCTGAGAAAATCAGACTCTGGCTCAGTGGCTGACTCTTTACCATTTGAGTAGGTCCCCAGACTATAAAGATGGCAAAAGTCCAAGGGATAGAGGGATGGATGGACACAAAGCTCTGCTGAACAGAGGGCCCTGGGAGACAACTCTTTTGAAATCATGCTTTGAGAAACACCTAAAGTACACACAACCTCTTGCCAGGATTCTTAAGGTAATTGGATATTGCAAGTTGATATAATTTTGTGTTTATATGATGATCAAATGTACATTTTTCTAGACAGATGGTATTTATCTTTCATCAGATTTTCTGACACTCAAAAAGAAAGAGAGTGAATCCATACAACTTTAACTGAATTTTCTAATATGGTCCATTTGCCACATTTCAAGTGTTCCGTGGTCTCATGTGGTAGTGGCTGCTGTGTTAGTGCACACACGTAACATTTCTTTGTCACAGAAAGTTCTATGGATGGTGCTGACTTACAAAAATGGTGTTTTTCTCTATAAAAGTTCTGTAAGAAGGCTTGGATATCAGATATCCACATTCAAATTTCTTTTGGTGCTGTGGAACACTGTAGACTCTTAGAAGACACATATCTGAACATGCTGACTACCACCAGATGCTAGTAACCAAAGGAGGCTTTTCTTTAGCTGGTTGGCATTCTACCAGCACAAATTCCTATCAAGAAAAAGATGGTGGGTGATATGAATTATTGAATGCCCTCATTATATTTGGGAAGGCTTCAGAAAAGCATGAAAAGAACAGCAGAAAAGGCTGGATTAAAATTATCAGGGTTCATCATTGACAAAGACCTAGTTTCTCTCTTTTTCCCTTTTACATGAGGCTAGTAGAATCCCCCACAAGGTCTTCAAGGACTGAGGATTACATGGTGATGTAGGGAATTTGGGCAGTTCTTTCCTCTTTATGAAGATTAAATTTCTATTCCTATAACTATAGAAAGAGTTCTGCCCTGAATGAACTGTGAACTACTCTTAGGAGCACAGCAAAAGAGAATAGACTCAATAGTCCTGTCCATGATCATTCATAGAGGCAGCATTGCCTGATGAGTAAGCCTGGACTTTGATATCAGACCAGAGCTGAGATGTAGACTTTTCCCCTACAAACCATGCAATTGTGGATACACTGTTTAGCTTCTCCATGCCTCTATTCTGTCATCTGGAAAATACGGAACTTATCTCCCAAGGCCACAGCAAAGACAACAATATTATGATCCAAATAAGCATGAAGTGCAGGGTTTAGCTTGTAGCCAGCCCTGAACAAGCAGGAGCTTTTAGTCTCTTTCATAGTCTTCACGTTTCCTAATTCCTTACTGGGAATGCCCTCTGTTTTGGGTTTTGGATACCCTGGGTTTTTTATTACTGTGAACACCTATTTTTCTTCTTTTCTTTTCTTTTCTTTTCTTCTTCTTCTTTTTTTTTTTTTTTTTTTTTTTTTGAGAGAGAGAGAGAGAAAGAAAACAAGTGCGGGAGGGGCAGAGGCAGAAGGGCACAGAGGATCCAAAATGGGCTCTGTACTGACAGCAGAAAGCCCGACACGGGGCTCGAACTCACAAACTTGAGATCATGACTTGATCCGGATGGAGTAAGACGCTTAACTAACTGAGCCAAGCAGACGCCCTGTGAATACCTATTTCTTAATGGCTGCTCCCAGCCGAGACTTTCCAAAAATTCTTCCTGATTTATGAGTCACAAACTAAAGAGGCTAAGATCTGTGGTATTACATGTAAGGAAAGAGGTGGGGCAGCTACTTGTACTGAGAATTATGCCAGGTGTTTCATTAATTGTTAAGGTCATCGTATCCATCACAGTGTTATATGTAATAGGGAAACTGGGAACAATCTAAATGCCTGACAGAGCACTGGAACATTGGCTTTGACAAATCATTTCAAAGTAATGTCTCCCATTAATATTTGTTTACATGCATAAATGATTATTACATTGTATGAGGTGGAAAAATCTGAGCCAAACACCCCTCTGTCCCAGCATCCCCTAGAGACACTTGTGTAAATGCATGCCAGGAGGCATGTTGAGAATATTCAGTTATATGGGAATGCAAGCTGGTGCAGCCACTCTGGAAAACAGTATGGAGGTTCCTCAAAAAACTAAAAATAGAACTACCCTACGACCCAGCAATTGCACTACTAGGCACTTATCCAAGGGATACAGGTGTGCTGTTTCGAAGGGACACATGCACCCCCATGTTTATAGCAGCACTATCAACAACAGCCAAAGTATGGAAAGAGCCCAGATGTCCATCGATGGACAAATGGATAATATATGTGGTATATATATATACAATGGAGTATTACTCGGCAATCAAAAAGAATGAAATCTTGCCATTTGCAACTACGTGGGTGGAACTGGAGGGTATTATGCTAAGTGAAATTAGTCAGAGAAAGACAAAAATCATATGACTTCACTCATATGAGGACTTTAAGAGACAAAACAGATGAACATTAAGGGAAGGGAAACAAAAATAATATAAAAACAGGGAGGGGGACAAAACAGAAGACTCATAAATATGGAGAACAAACTGAGGGTTACTGGAGGGGTTGTGGGAAGGGGGGATGGGCTAAATGGGTAAGGGGCACTAAGGAATCTACTCCTGAAATCACTGTTGCACTACATGCTAACTAATTTGGATGTAAATTAAAAAAAATTTTTAAATAAAATTTTAAAAATTAATTAATTAATTAACATTTTGTAATACCAAAAAAAAAAGAAGAAGAAGAAGAAGAAGAAGAAATTCTATTTCCGTAACAGTTACAGGATGATTCAAATTATCTAACTTATGCTGGATGAATTGTAGTACCTTATGCTTTTTAGAGAATAGTCCATTTTATGTAAGTTGTCAAATATATGTGTGAAGAGTTTTTCACAGTATTCTCTTTACCCTTTTAATGTCTTCAGGATCTATAATCAAGTTCCCTGTTAAATTTTTGCTACTAGTAATTTGTGTTTTATCTCTTCTTTGTCAACCTTGCAAGAAGTTTATCAAATATATTGATCTTTAATGAAGAAAAAAAAAAAGAATATACAGTCATAGCTCCAAACTACAAACATTTCAGATGTCCATTAACAAGACCATGGACAAATAATGGTATATTCACACACAGAATGTTACAAGGATAATAAAAACAAATTTTTAAACTGTAACTCTATGAAACAACGTGATGAATTTTGCAAGGATAATATGAAATGAAAACAGCAAAGTTCAAAACTGATTCTATTTACATAAAGGTCAAAACAGAGAAATTATAATTGTCTTGTTTAAGATGATAAAGTACAAGGAAAAGCAAGGAACCACTTACCATGGCAGTGATCACCTCTGAGTAACTAGGGTGGGGTGAGACTATGGGAGGCGGGGGACACTGAAACAGCTCTGACAAGGTCCTGGTTTTGTTTTGTTTTGAAGTGGTAGTTCCTATTTATATTACTTCTTAAATTGTACCGTCATGCCCTTATTATAATTTAATAATATAAAATGTTTTTCAATAAAGAAAAGGGAAAACAAGCACAAAACTATACTTTCCAATGTGATCTCAATTATAGAGATTTCTGCATTCATGGGGGAGAAAAGATCAACAGTGGTTTTCTCTGGGCAGCAAAATGTAAAGGGATCTATATTGTTTTCCTTAGAGATTTTGTATTTTTCAAATTTTTAATAATGAACAGTACTACTTTTATAATAAGAATAGGGGCGACCGGGTCACTCAATACGTTAAGCATCTGACTTCCCCCTCAGGTCTTGATCTCATGGTTCATGGGTGTGAGCCCCGCCTCTGGCTCTGTGCTGACAGAGCCTGGAACCTGCTTCAGATTCTGTCTCCCTTTCTCTCTGCCCCTCCCCCGCTCACACTGTGTCTCTCCCTCTCTCTCAAAAATAAATAAACATTAAAAAAAAAAAAAGAATAAAAAGCAAAACCACCAACCGCTCAGTTCTGGCTCTTCAATTTACATCTCAGCATGGAATCACTTTGAGAAAGAAAAATTTCTCTTCTCCTTTCCAGGGAGAAATTGGGAGAGACGGAGAGTCACACAATTAAAATCCTACTACTACAGGTTGGTCATCTGTGTCAATGACGAGGCCTTGGGTAGCTCAGTCAATGGAAATCAGCAAAGATATTTCCTAGATTATCCTAGAACTCCTATTAACTCCCTGCCTGTTCTTTCAAAGTCTAGAAAATGAGCCAGAAACTGAGCAAGAAGAAAGAGGTATTGGGATTAACTACCACTTTTTAACTCATCATTGTCATAACATTGTATTAGGGGTGTTGCAGGCATTAATCCTACCCTAACATTCACAAGAATTCAATAAAGTAGATACATATTTGACACTGATATTCTAGGGCTCAGAGGGGTGGAAGGACTTAGCCAGATGTCTGAATGCATTTCAGTGGCATTTTGGCCATGGTTTACATTTACTTGAGTTTTCTCATCTATTGTTTACACTCACAAAAATCATGTAAAATGGTTCAGAGTAGTTGTGTGATTTGCCCAAAGACACACAGCTATCAAGAAGCTATAATTTTTAATAACTTGTTTCTTTTTGTCTTGAGGGGGTAATATTTTTCCTGTACCCCAACTAAATGCCAATACATCTATGTTCTCCCATACTTTTAGTTATGACATCTAGGTAATTATCTAATTATAATCTCCTGTAAGAAGCAATGAAGATGTTGAACATGACACAGAGGCTGCAAAAATGTTATCTCCCTAAATCCAGTGGAGTGAGCAGGCAGGTACAATCCAGAAATAGCATTCAAGTTTTCTCTTTTTTTTCTTTTTTCTTTTTTTTTTTTTTTTTGCAACAGAGATGAGATTAAGGTATAAGAGTAAGGTTTAAGATCTTGTGGGTTAGTAATTGTGTCTGATTCCCCTATCGACCTCATCTCTCAGGTCTCCAGGGTTCGCTCTTCTTTTTCTACTTTGCCCTAAGGGAGTTAACCTTTGCAGCTGCCTTCAAGGACCCTACTTTCCGGCTCCCAGCCCTGAGGAGAACGCTTCCTCCTTGGCTTCTCCCGGCAAACCTCGAGCAGAATCTCCCAGCCCTTGAGTCTTCTCAGGGTTAAAGCTGCTAAATATCAAGGCTACCCAGGAGTGAGTGCTTTCTCAACACCGTCTTGGAAGGTGGGTCACTATTTTGGCAGAAGGGAGAGGGCAGTGGAATTTGTTCTGAGTAGGGACGGTTATGCAAAATGCAAGTAGGAAGAGGAAGCCGATAGGGGAATTGGTGAGTCAGAAGAGAAAAGTACGACTTGGCTAGGAGTGAGCCTCTCTAAAGCAGTGGAGAAGCCTAAGCTATTATCAAGGTAAGAAGAGAGTTTTCTCTTTATCACCTCCACAGCAGAGCCACTGTCCTGGGGCTCCTGGAGCGGAGTATCAGAAAACCTCCAACAGCTTTGCTGGGGATTTTAATGGCAATGGGAGAAGGGGGGGTTGTGGAGGGAGGCTAAATCAGAATCACCTGGAAAATCTCAAAAAAGCACAAGCTGCTTGCCAGCACCTTCCTCAACCCCACGCAGCTCCATTCCTGAAAGGATCTGGAAAAGCCTAGAATGGCAGTAGGGCTGTCCTGATACATGTTTTGTAGATGGTCCCCTAATGCATCTAACTTGTTCAGATCCTGGCTTCTGAGCTCAAGTTTCTATACTTCCTGTGGCTTCTCTGATCAGGTGCTGGAGCGTGGCAGGCAGGAGGTTCAGAGAGCTGTAGATTTTCTCTAGCTCAAGTGAGGTGTGATGTGATAATTGAAAGCTCTCAGACCTGAGACTCAAAAGACCTGGGGTCTGATTCAGGTAGAGCTATTTCCAGCATTGAGTCAATCAATTAAAGTTCAGTTTACTTATTCTGAAAAATAGGTGTGTGGCTTATCACTGTCCTGTATATCTAGCTGGATTGTTGACAAATGGGGTTTCAAAGTTGTGGAGTGCTACTATTCAGATGTAAAATAGGATTAAGTTAATAAGATTAAGTTATGAAGCCAGCACATCAGCCAGAGTAGAAGAGACTTGTGTCTTGTTTGGACTCAAACAAGTCTAGAACTTCTAGTTGGAATTCAAACACATTTATATGTGCCAAATAAAAATATCTTGCCCCATCTTCCTTACCCGGATCAATTAGGGCATCTCAAACAGGAAAAACTACTCTACAAATGTTCGTCATTCAGTCATCACTCAGTAGATGTTTCTTGAGTGCCTACTATGTCCGGACACTACTGTTGGCACTGGAGTCACAGCAATGGTGAGGAACTGGGGTCCAGACCTCTTTGTACTTTAGTCTGGTTAGTGTTTGTTATTATAAGGTCACCTTCGCCTAGGTGCTTACCTCCATGGTTTTCCTGGGTTTATGGCTATATGTGTGGATGCCACTTTCCCCAAGCCAGCTCTCATCTCTCGGTTTGTGAAAATATTTTATGCCATCTCTAACTTCGGGTTATGGGAGCACAATCTCACAGGGGAATCTAAATTAGGAATGTGCCAATGGGTGGAATCCAGGCCTCTTAAATTGCCGTCTGTTAATTTTTTCCTCAGAATTCTTCATTTTGTTTTTAAAAGGCTACACAGTACCCATTTGGGGGTCATCCACTATTCGGCCCTCTGGAATCAGGCTGAGGTCATCCACCCTGGCGCCTCATGGCCCCTGAGCCTGACATGGGTGCTCCTTCTTGGGGGACAGTGATGGTAGGATGTGATGAGGGTTTTCTCCTTTTTTTCTTCTTTGCCTGAGCTAGTTAGACAAGAGAAGTAGTCTGAGTAGTCTCATGCCCTCCAATATAGTTTTTATTTCTTCTTTAAAAAATTTTTTTTGTGGGCGCAGCTGGGTGGCTCAGTTGATTGAGCATCCAATTCTGCTCAGGTCATGATTTCACTGTTTGTAGGTTCAAGCCCTGCATCAGGCTCTGTGCTGACAGCTCAGAGCCTAGAGTCTGCTTCGGATTCTGTGTCTCCCTCTCTCTCTGCCCCTCCCATCCTTGCACTCTCTCTCTCTCTCTCTCTCTCTCTCTGTCTATCAAAAATAAAATAAAACATTAAAAAAATTTTTTTAAATTTTTTTAATGTTCATTTCTCTTTTTTTTTTAATGTTTATTTATTTTTGAGACAGAGAAAGACAGAGTGTGAGCAGGGGAGGGGCAGAGAAAGAGGGAGACACAGAATCCAAAGCAGGTTCCAGGCTCTGAGCTGTCAGCACAGAGCCCGATGCAGGGCTTGAACCCACGGATTGTGAGATCACAACCTGAGCCGAAGTCGGATGCTTAACTGACTGAGCCACCCAGGTGCCCCATTAATGTTCATTTATTTTTGGTAAATTTGAGCAGGCCCGGTGCTGACAGCAGGGAGCCTGATGTGGGGCTCAAACACATGAACTGTGAGGTCATGATCTGAGCCAAAGTTGGAGGCTCAGCCACCCAGGCACCCCAGGTTTTATTCCTTATTAATAAATATTTTTTAAAAATAATGTTCATGAGGGGCACCTGGGTGGCTCCATCAGTTGGGTGTCTGACTTTCCCTCACGTCATGATCTTGTGATGATCTCGTGATTTGGTCCATGAGTTCGAGCCCCACGTTGGGCTCTGAACTGTCAGCACCAAGTGTCTCCCTCTCTCTCTCTGCCCCTCCCCCACTCATGCTCTGACTCTCTCTCAAAAATAAACTTTTATTTTTTATTTTTTTCAATATATGAAATTTATTGTCAAATTGGTTTCCATACAATGCCCAGTGCTCATCCCAAAAGGTACCCTCCTCAGTACCCATCACCCAGCCTCCCCTCCCTCCCACCTCCCGTCAACCCTCAGTTTGTTCTCAGTTTTTAAGAGTCTCTTCTTATGCTTTGGCTCTCTGCCACTCTAACCTCTTTTTTTTTTCTTCCTTCCCCTCCCCCATGGGTTTCTGTTAAGTTTCTCAGGATCCACATAAGAGTGAAAACATATGGTATCTGTCTTTCTCTGAATAAATTTTAAAAAATTAAAAAAAAACTAATGTTTATAATTTTTTTCTAGTTTTCATTAATACACATTCAGTGTAGAAACTACTTTTTTTTGGAGTAAGGTTAACTGTACCATATTATCAAACCTATGCCTCTGACTTTCTTAATATCTTGCTCCATGTAATTGAGGTAGTATTGGTTCTGTGCTCAATACTCAATGGAATCACCTACACTTTATTTTATTATTTTTTGTATTTCACCTAAATTTCAGTAACTGATACTAAAGAGACATCTGTGCATTTTAAAGCACAAGTTTCTTTCTCTCAGTGAATCCCACTCAGTTATCTGCTCTCCAGCAATGACTATGCCTCACCCCATATCCAACTATTATTTATTCAACAAGTGTTTAAAGAGCCTTAAGCAGTTATAAGTTTCATGTACCCGTAAATAAGACATACCATTTACCCTTAAGTTACAGCGGCCCAGTGGGAGAGACATTCACCTACACTTATTTAGAGTGAGAGATGGATGGTACTGGAAAGTTTGGGGAACAACTAAATCTCAGGAAGAAGGGCTTCTAAATAACAAGGCAACTTTGAAAGACCTGAAAGTAAAGTGTGGAGCCTCATGTGCCAAAAAGGAGGGGACTGACGGGGGGTCAGAGATCAGATCATGAAGGACTCTGGGGTACAAGACTTGGGGATTTTGATTTATTCCTATATGTACTGGAAAGTTATTGAAGGATTTCAAGGAGAGGAGTGAATAGATTTGTGCTTTAAAATGATAGTTTTTGGCAGCAGTGGATGATGGAGAATAGAAACAGAAGACAGAGGCTACTTACCATCAAAGACCAGGCTAGCAATGAGCAGACCTCAGATTCTGACAACAGCAAGGGTGGAATTTGAGAAACTGAACAGCCAGGAAAGAACACTTGGAAAGGTGGACTAGGGTCTCTGGAATGGAGAGATCTCATGCCATACACTTCTCACAAATGCCTACCAGCTCCAAGGACTACAGAAGAGGTTGGTGCAGGACAGTGGGGGAGAGGCGGTGGTTAGATTAGAGATTGCCATAAAAAACCTGACTTGCCCTTTCTTCATGGAGCCATATCTGCTCACTTCTCCCAGGCCCTCAAGCCATCTCTATGGCTGATTACAGTCTCTGCAGAAATGAGCTTCGCCTACAGTATTCCCTGGCTGTCCTGGCTAGACCCAACACAGTGACAAGAGATGGGACTCACTTTATGAAAGCATATTTTCTTTCTGGCCAGGGTGAGTGCTCATGGTAAAAAAAAGGAGAGAACAGAATCAAAGGGTTTCCATGGGAATTCCTGAGAACCATGGATAACTAAAGCCTGAGGACAACTGGGGACAGAGTTAGAAGCCCTGGCTCCAGCTCTGAGAGAGAATGGGCATGAGGCCAGGAGCTACTGGCAGGCAAGGAGGACTCAGGGCCATTGATCCCACTCAGGATACTGAGTTGGCCCAAAGCCAGCATGGGGGAGAGAGAGTATTAACTTTGAAAAGTCTATATCCCTAATGCTTAGGAGGTGCTAGCTTTTTCTTGAGTTGATTATAGGCCCTAGAGGCCTATAGGCCATATAACTTTCTATCAGTTTCCTTATAAGTGTGCCTGGGTCAAATTCTTCCCTTCTCTACTTTTTGTCTCTTTTGCTGTGCTGTTTCCTATCTTCTTTCCAATTTTACTTCATACTTACATTACCTCTGGGAGAAGATATCTTGCTAACGTCATTTCCTCAGTCTTTGGGGGTGGGGGTAGACGGGGGTATTCTTGGCCATTATTAATAATAGCCTAGTTTTTAATCATTTCTTCTTGGGCTCAAGTTTAAAACACCTAAGCGTATATCTTAGCTGGTCCTGTTATAACCTTCAGGGCCAATAAAGGAATTACTGCTGATTGACATTTCCCTGGCATATAGCACGGTGATTTGGGCCATGAAGGAGACATGATCTTCACCGGATCCTGGCAGACAAGGAGGAAATACACTGTTGTAATGAATGGAAGAGAAGAGTTTCTGTGCCCCTGCCATACAAGGTTTGGCTTGGGTCAATACGCACTTCCCAGAAGGTTCAGGGGACTTCCAAGGGAAGCCCACATACTGGCAAAGCACGCTCCATCTCTTCAGGAAGCAAGTTATAAACTTCAAGAGTCATATTTGTGGCTGTCCAATTCCTCCTCTAAAATCTACCCTCTAGAATCTCTGCAGCTCTGGATATACAGGATGGTTTATGATCAGTATGAAGGTCATCTGGGTGACAGATATCAAAGCTATACACTTCCATATTTTTTGACTCCACAATCCCATTTCTGGGGATTTAGCTTACATACACATGTAATGATGTATGAACATAAAGGTCACTACTGAAGTTTTTGAAAGGACAAAAAAAGCTGGAAACAATCCAAAAGCCTAACCACAAGGAAACTAGTTAAATAAATCGTGGTACATCCATATAACAGAAATCTATGTAGGAAAGGAATGAGGAAATGCTTTATGTGCTACCATGGAAAGTTCAGCAAAACATAAAGTTTATAAAGCAAGGTGTGGAGGGGCGCCTGGGTGGCTCAGTCAGTTAAGCATCCGACTTCGGCTCAGGTCATGATTTCACAGTTTGTGGATTTGAGCCCAGCTTCCAGCTCTGTGCTGACAGCTCAGGCAGGGCCTGGAGCCTGCTTTGGATTCTGTGTCTCTTTCCCTTGCTCTGTGCCCCTCCCCTGCTCATGCTCTGTTTTTCTCTGTCTCAAAAATGAATTAACGTTAAAAAAAATTTTTTTAAAGCAAGGTGTGTATAACTTGCTACTTTTTCTGTTATAAAGGGGAGGAGGGGAATTAAGACTATGTATACATGTGCAAAGACAAAAAATGAACCCAGTTGCTACCTGGGGGCAAGTTGGGAAATCGGCAGATAGGGGACGTGTATTGGAAGTAGACTTACACTGTACAGTAATGACAAAACACCAGCTGGTAGATTAATCCTAGCTGTGAGCAGGGGCGCTTGGGTGGCTCCATTAGTTGAGTGTCTGACTTCAGCTCAGGTCACGATCTCACAGTTTGTGAGTTTGAGCCCCATGTCAGGCTCTGTGCTGACAGCTCAGTATAATGAGTTACCATCTTAAGAATTCAAAAGAAAGAATTGTAGATTTCTTTGCTGCCACTTGAAACTTTTGCAAAAGAAAGCTCCTGGATAGCTCTGTCCGTTAAGCATCTGACTGTCAATTTTAAGTCAGGTCAAGATCTCAGGTCGTGGGGTGCCTGGGTGGCTCAGTCGGTTGAGTATCCGACTTCGGTTCAGGTCATGATCTCATGGTTTGTGGGTTCAAGCCCCGTGTCGGGCTCTGTGCCGACAACTTGGAGCCTGATGCCTGCTTGGGATTCTGTGTCTCCCTCTCTCTCTGCCCCTCCGCGGCTCACGCTCTGTCTCTGTCTCTCTCTAAGTAAACATTAAAAAAAAATTTTTTTTAAAAATCCTATCTGTGACAGAGGTTACTGATGCAGCAACTGGTAAAATTCTTAGGTGTTCTTTCCCCCAGGAAAATACTGTGACCCGTTGTCAAGATATGTCATTATCCCTGTTTACAAAGAGCTCTAGCTGTTTTCTAATTTATGACTATAGGCTTCATCCACAGACACAGATGCTTGTCATAGTATTTCCCCTTGCTGTTAAAGACTCGGACTAGGACAGGCTCAGGCTGGCAAGCACCCGCCTTATTGCCTTCCTGCATGCGGAATTGTAGGAAGCCTTCTTTTAAATTCTAAGTCTGTGGATTTAATGTCCATGATAATGATACTTCTTAAAACAGTTTGAACCATGTGACTATTGCTTATTAAAAACTTTTAAAATTAGGGATAAGACCTGTCACCAGGAAACCAGCAAACCCTAAATCCAGCTCCAATTACTGTTTAGAGATACATTTTCTTTGTTAAAACTGGAAGGCAGAATATCTTAGGTATGTAGTGATATGTAAATTAGCACCTTGTGGGTGCCTGGCTGGCTCAGTCTGTGGAGTAAGCAACTCTTGACCTCAGGGTTGTGAGTTCGAGTCCCACATTGGGTATAGCGATTACTTAAAAATATAATCTTTGGGGTGCCTGGGTAGCTCAGTCAGTTGGGTGTCTAACTCTTGATTTTGGCTCAGGTCGTTATCTCAGTTTATGGGCTCAAGCCCTGGGTTGGGCTCTGTGCTGACAGTGAGGAGCCTGCTTGGGATTCTATCTCTCTCTGCCCCTTCTCTGCTCATACTTGCTCTCTCTCTCTCTCTCAAAAATAAACATTAAACAAACAAACAAAATTTAATAAATAACCTTTAAAAAAATAAAAATTAAAATTAAAAAAAACAAAAATTAGTACCTTGCTACTATTAATATTTTACACTACGTGAAATAGCTATTCTATCTCTCAATAGTTATTTATGCTAGGAAGTCACCCAAAATGATGATCCAGATTCATCTTAACCCATAACACTAACATATATATATATATGTTATATAAAAATAATGTTATATATATTATTATATATAAAATTATAAAATATATGTTATATAAAATATATAAACATATTTTATATGTTACATATAAATATATAAACATATATGTTATATATGTTATATAAAATTATAAAATGTATATGTTATATAAAAATAAAAGATTATATATATATATATAATTTTTATTTTTTTTTAGAGAGTGAGTGTGTGCACACAAGAGGGGCAGAGGTATCTTAAGTAGGCTCCACATTCAGCACAGAGCCTGACGTGGGGCTCAATCCCATGACCCTGGGATCATGACCTGAGCCAAAATCAAGAGTTGGGTGCTTAACCAGCTAAGCCACCCACCTGGGCACTCCCATGGTCTTTTCATACAAAGTGAGCCTTGATTATAAAGGGATTAAGTTGAGGGTTGCCACCAGTATATATGAGCCTTAGTGTGAATTACTAAATGGAACTAATTTCTCTAGGTATTTAACATCTAACAGCTGGAAAATCATCCTGACATTCTTATTCTGTTGGACTAAGATACTTTACTGTCACCTACCAGAACATTGTTTTTTAAAGTTTACTTATTCATTTTGAGAGGCTGAGAGAGAACAGGGGAGGGGCAGAGAGAGAGAATCTCAAGCAGGCTCTGTGTTGTAAGTGCAGAGCCCGACAAGGGGCTCAATCCCACAAACTATGAGATCATGACCTGAGCCAAAATCAAGAGTAGGACACTTAACTGACTGAGCCACCCAGGTGTCCCTCAGAGTTTTAAAGATTTTTTTTTTAAATAATTTTAAATAATAAATATCTTAAAGTTCTAATGAGGTGGCATTCCCTAGGGTTGTACAGTATACAACCTGGCCATCTATACTGAGCAGCCCTGATTAGGTTGTGTCAAGCAGTTAAATATTCCCCCAAGCAGCAGCACAGTGGCTAACAGGCCACAGCTCTTAGGTTGGCTTGCCACAACGTCCATAGGGTTGGCTATTAAAGAGACAACACTTCAAGACATATAGATTCAGATGTAAGGTCAGCATTGGGTCACTTCCTTATGTCCCTAGTCCCACAGGATGAGACCAAGCCAGAGGGGACCAGATGACAGGTGCCATGGATACTTGGCTCTGCCACTGAGGAGACAACTCCAAACTCAAGCCAAGCACTTTTATAGCCTGCAACCATATTGTTCAGGGGATTGAAAGTCCTGTGCTTGCTTGAGATGAAGGAAGGTAATGAGAAATGGCCTATGGCAACCTCCCTCAAGATAGGGGAGGTGGGTGAGGTAATTCTTCATAAGTCAGCTGATCTCCCTTAGTTTCAGAAGGACATTTAACCAAAACTTGGGTCAGACTATGGTTAAGCTTTACCTAAGTGGCCCGTGTAGAAACATGCGTATCACCAAGGTGCCAGGGTGGAGCTGTTCCTCTACGTTGATCAAATATGACTGAGCTCAGTCATTTTTGGTAGGTCACTGGAAAAGAAAGACCAGCAGGGAGGAAGTAAAGAGCCTAAGATAAATAGAACTTACTGACACACTAACTGCAAGGGACAGGGATTGATTCAGAGAAGGATCTGTGCAGTTGGTTGTCAGAAATTTCCAGCACTCTAGCTGCTCCTTGCTCGGGGTTAGGGAATAAAAGCGGATGGAAGGCAGACACCAAAACAGAAGCCTAACACAGCCCTTCTGCTTGTTCCTTAAGGTCCTCCACTTCAGCATGATGCTGCCAAAAAAAATGAGGCCACTGCTGTTCCTGGTTTCCCAGATGGCCATCTTTGCTCTATTATTCCATCTATATGGCCACAACTTCAACTCCCTGTCCACGAAGGAGGAGCCCAAGCCCATGCATGTGCTGGTCCTGTCTTCCTGGCGCTCTGGCTCCTCTTTTGTGGGACAGCTTTTTGGGCAGCACCCGGATGTCTTCTACCTGATGGAACCTGCCTGGCACATCTGGATGACCTTCACAGAGAGCACTGCCTGGAGGCTGCATATGGCGGCCAGGGATCTGATACGTGCCATTTTTCTGTGTGACATGAGTGTCTTTGATGCCTACATGAAACCTGGTCCTCGGAGACAGTCCAGTCTCTTCCAGTGGGAGGGCAGCCGGGCCCTGTGTTCCCCGCCTGCCTGCAATGTGTTCTCGCGGGATATGATCATACCCCAGGCTCACTGCAAACTTCTGTGCAGTAAACAGCCTTTTGAGGTGGTAGAGAAGGCCTGTCGCTCCTATAGCCACGTGGTGCTCAAGGAGGTGCGCTTCTTCAATCTGCAAGTGCTCTACCCACTGCTGAGAGACCCTTCCCTCAATCTGCACATCGTGCACCTGGTGCGGGACCCCCGGGCAGTGTTCCGTTCTCGAGAACACACCACAGAGGAACTCATGACTGACAGCCGCATTGTGATGGGGCAGCAGGGGGAGAAACTCAAGAAGGAGGACCAGCCCTACTATGTGATGCAGGTCATCTGCCAAAGCCAGATGGAGATCTACAAGGCTGTGCAGTCCTTGCCCACAGCTCTGAGGCAACGCTACATGCTCATACGCTATGAGGACCTGGTCCGGGACCCCCTTGGCCGTACTGACCAAATGTATAAATTTGTGGGGTTGAAATTCTTGCCCCAGCTCCAGACCTGGGTGTACAACAGCACTCGAGGCAAGGGCATGGGTAGTCATGCCTTCCACACTAATGCCAGGAATGCCCTCAACGTCTCTCAGGCCTGGCGCTGGACCTTGCCTTATGCAAAGGTTTCTCGACTTCAAAAAGTCTGCAATGATACCATGACTTTGCTGGGCTACCACCTTGTCAGATCTGAGCAAGAGCAGAGAAACCTGTCACTGGATCTTCTGTCTACTTAGACCCCCTCCAAGTAAGTCTACCAAGAGGGTTGAGGAGACTGTGTCCCCACTTGGCACCAGCCTCAGCCACGTTAACTGAAGTCTTCTGAGCCTTAATTACATTTCTGTCAGTGTACATGTGAGCATGGGTTGTGCCCACACATGTTCAAGCTAGGAGATCTCTGTCTCTACTCATGCCAAGAAGAGATTCAGGAACCTATATGAGCAGCACATTACAGTGCTGAAAAAGAAGTATCACCTTTCTTCTCTTCTTGGCCCTCCTATCTGTGTATACCTCAAAGACTTTGGGGCCTGGGGCCCTATTTGACACCACACAGTATCAGTGGAGTAAATCCATAAACTTCTCTGTCCCCAGTGGGACAGGAAAACCAGTGAAATGGGTCTTCTGCCAAAGAGCCCACCAGAATATTCCACAGGGATATGAACTCTGAGCCCATGGAGCTTCTGGTAGATTCAAAAAGGGAACAGAGAACAGGGTTGGATGCTTACTGGTGAGCCTGGCCATCACAGCTATCAGTTGTCACAAATACAAAGTAAGATCTCTGCACAGCAAACAGAGCGAGCTCTTAAACTCATGGTGTGGCTGGGCCCCCTGTGGACATCATTTCCCCTCAGTGTTTTCCTATCACCTAGAAGATTTTGACTTGTGAAGCCGCCATCTGTTAACACTAAAATTCCAAATAGGATTCTGGTTGGAGTTTCCCCTTTTATGCTTTGTACTTACTTAGTAATAAACACTAATTCTTATAGAATCCTAACCTGATAGCACAAACATCTTTATAGATTTTTAAAAATACTTTTTCTATTATCTATTACCCACACATTAAAAAAAATGCTAAGACAGTGTTCGGTGTCAGATGATAAACTGAGTCCAAACTGATCAATACTGACCATCACATTATGTTCTTACGAATCTGTTGTTGCTGGGGCACCTGGGTGGCTCAGTCAGTTGATCGTCCATCTCTTGATTTCAGTTCAGGTCATGGTCTCATGGTTTGTGCGATCGAGCCCTGTGTCAAGATTCCCCTGTTTGGGATTCTCTCTCTCCCTCTCTCTCTGCCCTTCTTCTCACACACACACTCTCTCTCAAAATAAATAAGATAGACTTAAAAAAAAAAAAAAGAATCTGTAGAAAGTAGACAATCAGCAACTAAGCCAGACTCCCGTTCTTGTGCAGGGTGTGAGTTGCTATAATATTGTATATATCACTCAAGGGTCTGGGCAAAGGGTTTTCTTTTTCTTTCTTTCTTTCTTTCTTTCTTTCTTTCTTTCTTTCTTTCTTTCTTTCTTCCTTCCTTCCTCCCTCCCTCCCTCCCTTTCTCCCCTCCTCCCCTCCTTCCCTCCTTCCTTCCTTCCTTCCTTCCTTCCTTCCTTCCTTCCTTTTTATTTTTTGAGAGAGAGAATGAGAGAGGGAAGCGGGGCTCATCCAAAGCGGGGCTTGAGCTCACCCAAACAAAGGGTTCTTTAATGTGATCCTCAGCCAGATGACCTCAGGTCTAGGATAGCTGGCACTTTTCACCTCTTCTTGGTCACTTGTCCACATAACAGAGGTTGTTTCTCCCAGTCTTTGCAGCACCCCCTAGTCTAGTTATGCATCAGAATCTACTGTTAGACATTCATTTTGCTATGCCCCACCTGAGATCTGCTGGAATTGGAATCTGTCACAGTGGAGGCTGGGCTTCTGTATGTTGATCAAGCAACCCTGATGATTCTTTCATGGCCAGCCTGGCAAGACCACACCCTGCATGGGGCAGCAGCACTGTTTGCCTTCCTGCTCCAAGACAGATGTCTTTTCAGCATATGCCAAGTATCCATGTTGCATACTTTTGACATTGTACTGTCCTCAAGTTGGAAGGAATAGGAAAAAGGTCTGTATCTGTCTGGAACTCCAGGGAATCTCAGAGTCCTAACTTGTTTAGTATTTCACCTTGGCCAAATCTGAAAGATACCATCATTTCATCTTTCCTTTTTTCCCACTCCCCCTTTGGACATGGTCCTCACTCCATAAAGTGTGCCCGATGTCAGATGGGAATTCTCACACTTGATTCTGCCGAGGAGCTCTCGGGCTGTGGTAGCACTGGTGACATGGGAGTAGCTACCCTTGCCAGCTGGGTCTGGCAAAGTTCAATGACATGTGGCTCTAATGGAGTGAATTTATTCTAACATCCAAACCTAACCCACTCTAGACACTCCTTAAGAGCCTAGGATCTTCCAAGCAAATGCTACTTGCCTCTACAAACCTTCCAAAACTGTGAAAGAGTGAAATTTCTCTAGCATTGGAAATAAGTCCAGAGCAGTAGGTTATGGTGCAAACAGAGTGAAGATCATTGGCGGGGAGCAGGGGAAGACAGCAATAGACTCAACCACCTCTGGTTTCCCCTTTGAAATTCCAGCCTCCACCTGAATTGTCTTAAAGTTAGCAACTTCCTTAGGAACCACTTCTGTGGGATCCTGGAGTACAGAGCTGATTGCTTTTCCTTCTCCTAAGGAATCGTTATGTTCTCATGAGTGCATGGGCTCCAGAACCATGCTGCCTGGGTAACCCTACCAGCTGGGTGACCATTAACATCTCCATGCCTCAGTTCCCTCAACTGTAGGGTAGGTGTAATAAGGGTGGCAGTGACTTCTGGCAACCCTTGGGAGGGCTGATGAGTTAATATATGAAACACGCTTAGCAAGCATCTGTCACATAAGCAAGCACTCACTAAGGGGTAGTTGTGAATATCTTGATAACGACACTGGTTTTAGCCTTCTCAAGGACTATCTTCCATCATTTCTGGTAACATCCTTATTAAGGTGATGCTCAACAGCAGATCCAGAGCCCTTTATGGCGTTTCTGATCATAATGATACAATTAGATTTATAACTCTCTGATAGTCTAGTTTATATATATCAGTTGTTTTCAACCCAAGGCAATTTTGTTTCCCAGAGGACATTGGGTGATTTCTAGAGACATTTTTGGTTGTCAGAACCGGTGGGGTGGGGTGTTACTGGCATCTAGTGGGGAGTGGCCAGGATGCTACTAAACATCCTATCGTGTACAGGAGAGCCCCCACTCCCACCCTCAACAAAAAATTCTCTGGTCCAAAATGTCAGTAGTACAGGTGTTGAGAAACCTTATTCTACATTCATCAGATGGTGAATATAAGCAGTATGAAGAGCCAATGACTCAAACAGATTTCTCTTCTATCCTCATTCGGTCACAGTCTTGATCAAATAGTACACCCCTAGGCCAAGCGTCCTGACTGGGCAGATGTCACAACCAGGGCTCTTCTGGCACTCACTCAAATCATCTTAAAGGGAGTAAGTAGTGCAAGAGACATTATAAAAATACAGAGCAGCATCACAGGGGTCTGACGAGAGGAAGGGAGCACAGGCAGGCTTCCTGAGACCAGTCATGCACTGACCAGTCTATGCCTTAACTGGTCTTGACTTCTATCCACTCTAATTCAGTCAGCTGTGGCTAGAAGAGAAGACTTCAAAGAGGCAAAACATAGTCCTTTAGGTTCTCGAGGAGGATGGGCAGGACAAAGGAAGCAAGAAGCAGACACTGCACTTTGACAAACAAGCTGTCTAAAATGTCTGGGAACAGAAGAATCACTCATGAATGTCAAAAAGTTCCACAGGCACTATGGTAGCTAAACCATGGTCCCCCAACCTTTTCCCCATTATCACCTCCCACTGTTGGCAAGCCTATGGCAGACATTTTTGTTCCAATCGTCCTCTACCATGAATGTCAATACCACAAATTTACTGCATATTTTTATGTAGTTTTTATGGCCCTCCAAATGGTCACAAATCACTGTAATACCTACATATTTTGCCCCCCACAAACCACTTTTTAACCCATTGGTGGCAATGGCAGCTCCACTGAGAACGCATGATCTAGACCACTGTTCCTGACACTTAGCTCCATTCCCAGCTACTATTTTCCTCACCATGTCTTCTCATTTGTCATCCCCCCAAACCATGTTCCTTGCTCTCACCAGTAAGACTTATACCTTGCTCAACCATAATTAAATGTGATTATACAAAATAACACATATGAGAGCAACTTATAAACTATCAGGACATATAAAAATGTTGTCTAGTAGTAGTAGTATACTAATAATACAAGTAACTCATTGCCCCCCTCCCACCAGGACTCATTCTAACCGTGTGCGTTGGCCTTGGCCCTGTTTGCCTTGTCACATTTCAAGGTGGTTTCTTATGGTCCTGGTAGAATAATAAGGAAGCTAGTTTATTGTTTGTTTTTAAGCTTATGACAAGAATTGAGAACATGTGGAACACAGGCATATAGTTGCTATTTGTAAAGAATGAGGTATGTAAGGAAGTAAGCTATTATTCCACCCAAATCAAACAGGCTTAAATGGCTAACGACAGACAGTGTAAACAAACACATTGGATGAAAGGAATAAAGGCTCCTGTACTTTCAGGTAGGGTAAGGTGAACAGAGGGGACTCCTGATTACCTGATCCATCATAAACCAAACTATGAGACCTTAAGAGATACACACACACACAGAGCATTCTAGAAGCAAATAAGCTTGAAAAAGTTGGCAATATGAAATTTAACCAGATTTTTAAATGCAAGACCCTCAGAACTTCAAATATGTTCATGGGCGTATTAAGAATAAAAAAGAGTAGATAGTGATTCTCCCAAACTTCTTTGAACAAGGAAGTTTTTTTCCTCGATATACCTCTTAACATCTGTCAGGAGACTGTTTCAAGAAAGGCCAGTCTGAAAAATACTGAGTTGTCTTCAGCAATCCCAACCCTGGAGAGCCCCAACGTGCTGGGTTCTCTTTGCTTCCTCCCAACCCCCAGTGGGCAAGTGCTAAATAGAGGACATCACATGAGGGCAGTTAATTCACTGGGGTTTTATGTTTGCCCACATCAATTTATGATCACTTCAACACTCACCTGCAACCCTTTCCCCCTCAGTACAAGAACTTTCCCCCATCGTCTTCTGGCTTCATATCTTCCCCTTCTTCCCAGAGAAAAGAAAAGCCATCTGATAATGGACTTCTCATATCTTCACTACAAACATCTAAGGTTCCCATAACATTCTGTCTTCCTTCTTTAAAGTTTTTTGTTTGTTTTTTTTTTTTTTTGAGAGAGAGAGAGAGAGAGAGAGCATGAATGGGAGAGGGGCAGAGAAGAGAGAGGGAGAGAGACAATCCCAAGCAGGTTTTGCACAGCCACTGCAGAGCCTGACATAGGGCTTGGACCCATGAAGCCACAGGAACATGACCTGAGTCGAAACCAAGAGTCGGATGCTTAACTGACTGAGCCACCCAGACGCCCCTTCTGTCTTCCTTCTTCTATTGTGTTACCAGATAGAGGTTGTTCTGTCTCCTGTTGAGTCAGCCTCCTAGTGGCCAGCCTCCCCACTATCAGAGCTTTGGATTCTATCCCCTTACCTTTTCAAGAACTGTATACTTTTAGTATTCACTCTCTCTAAACTTCTCTTTGATTGAATCCTTCTCTTTGGCTTTTACTTACTCAGTATACTCCCATCTTGAAAAAACTCTCCCTTGTTCCCATATCATTATCCAACTACAGATCTTCCACTTAAAATGGGGTTAAATCCACCCCAGGTCAAAAATACTGGAAGTCAAAAATGCATTTAATACCCTTAATGAACTGAACACCATAGCTTGGCCCAGCCTATCTTAAATAATCTCAGAACACTTACATTAACCTACAGCTGGGCAAAATTATCTCCCACAAAACCTATATTGTAATAAAGTGCTAAATATCTCATGTAATTCATTGAATATTGTATTGAAAGCAAGAAACACAGTGATTGTATGGGTAGAGATGGTTGTAAGTGTATCAGTTTTTTACCCTTGTGATGGTGTGGCTGACCAGGAGCTGTGGCTCACTGCCCCTATCCAGCATCATGACAGAACTGGACCACATATTATTAGCCTGGGATAAGATAAAAATTCAAACTGATGTTTGGTTTCCACTAAATGCATACTGTTTTAGCACCATTATAAAGTCAAAAAATCCTTAGTCACACCATTGGAAGTCAGGTATTAGCCTCTCCCTCCTCACTGCACAGCCAAACTGCTCTAAAGAATGGTCTATATTCATTGGCTTTGTTTTTCTCACCTTCTACTTCCTCCTCCACCCACTTCAATCTGGGATTTGCCCCCTTCTCTAAACTGCTCTAGTTAACAATAAAATTTAAGTTCTGTGTTACTCTTTTATTCAATGGACATTTCCAATTCTCATTTCAGCAACAAATTTGATGGAGAACTTCCTCGTTCTTGAGACACTGTATCCTAGTTTCCCTCCTCTTTCCCTGGCCACTTCTCAATTTTTTGTAGAATTATTCTCTTCTACCTAACTATTCAATGTTGGAGTTACTTAAGGCACAGCATAGCTCCTCTTCTTTTCCCACTCTATGCTTTCTCTCTAGACTATCTCATCCATGCCCATTGGTTCTTAAAAACCACCTACATATAGATGATCCACAAATATGTATATTTGATGTATATTTTCTCTGAGCTCCAGATTTGTAAATCCAGTCACCTATCCAGGTCCCTTAAACATCTCAAAAGATACCTCAGACTGAAACATGTCTAAACATCGCTTTCACGATTTCCCCCTCCTCAACCCTAGACCACACCAAAGATCTTCATCCCTCCAGGGTCTTTTCCCCACCTTTTCAGCCTGTTGACAAATCAAAAACTGTAGTTTGCCTTGACTTCTTCCACCAATCAATCCCCACTTTTCAGCCTGTTGCCAAATCATAAAACTGGACTTTGCTCTTGGCTCTTCCACTAATCGATCCCCAACAACTGTTGATTCTACCCCATCAACATTTCTTAAGTTCTTTAATTTCTCTTTCCTTATTCCTCCAATCATCCCCTGTTTTGTTCATGCCACCACTGTCTCCTTCCTGAACCAGTGACTGGTCTTCCTGCCTCCAAGCTTCCCACTTCCAATACAATCCAGGGGTGCCTGGGTGGCTCGGTCGGTTGGGCATCCGACTTTGGCTCAGATCACGATCTCACAGTTGATGGGTTCAAGCCCTGTGTCAGGGTCTGTGCTGACAGCTCAGAGCCTGGAACCTGCTTTGGATTGTGTGTCTCCCTCTCTCTCTCTGCCCCTCATCTGCTCACGCTTTGTCTCTGTCTCTAAAAGTTAAATAAAAATGTTTTAAAAAATTAAAAAAAATACAGTCTACACTGTATTGAAAATTCAGAAAGTCCAAATTTTTAATATAGTTTGGATAGCCTTTTGCGATCTGGTTCTTGCATTCCTCTCTTGCCATTCCCTCTTGACTGTGCTTTCCTGCCATCTCCAATTTGTAGTTCTACCAGTGTGCCACATATATGTCTAGATCTTCGATTATGCTATTTCTCCCACCTAGAGTGTGCTATTCTCTCCCACCTCCAGCTTCTCTGGCTCATTTTTTTTTTTTTTAATTCCTTCTCAACTAAAACGTTTCCTCTGGGAGTTTTTCCCAGCTTGACCCTTAGGCCTCTGTTGAGTGCCACTTGTACAAGCTTTCTACTAACAGAATTTATTACAATATAATAAAACCATCCAATTTATGTGTTCTTGGAGCTCTCTGAAGGTGGAAACTATCTTGTTTATTGTGTTATAATCAATGTGTCACACAGTTCCTGGCCCATGGTAGGCTCTCATTAAATGTTTAATAAGTGAGCTTATCTGTATTATATGTAAAGGACTCATTTTCTATGTAATACTTAGAAAAAAAAGCTGGTCACAGAACCTTCTATTCTGAGATATATAGTGACATGTTTAGAGATTCAGATAAGAAAGCACCAACATTTAAAAGTTTCCTGTTTGAAAGAAATAAGGGAAGTTGAATCTCAAGGCCAACAGCTCAGAAGTGCTGGGTCAAGTGGAGTGGCAGATAGGACGTGGGGGATAAAGCAGATATTCAGAAATTAAATTGACTTCTCTGGGGCTACTGGGTGGCTCAGTCGGTTATGCCTCCAACTTTGGCTCAGGTCATGATCTCAAGGTTCATGAGTTCAAGCCCCATGTCAGGCTCTGTGCTGACAGCTCAGAGCCCGGAGCCTGCTTCAGATTCTGCATCTCCCTCTCTCTATGCCCAACCCTGCTTGCACTCTGTGTCTCTCTCTCAAAAAATGAATAAATGTCAAAAAAATTTTTAAAAAGGAGAAAGAAATTAAATTGACTTCTAATATTACTGTAGCAAGAGGAGCTTCAAATTATGCTGGTTTCTAAAGAGTTGCATGTGTTCACAGGGTGTAGCATATTATCTAATCAAGTGCCACCTGGAAGCATTTGGCAAAATCTTGCTTACTGATTGCTTTCCAACTGGCTTTCAGCCAAATATCCAAGCAGAAATTTTTTTATTTTTTTAATTTTTTTTTAACATTTATTCATTTTTGAGAGACAGAGAGAGATAGAGCACAAGCAGGGAAGGGGCAGAAAGAGAGGGAGACACAGAATCCAAAGCAGGCTCCAGGCTCTGAGCTGTCTGCACAGAGCCCGACGCAGGGCTTGAACTCATGAACTGCGAGATAATGACCTGAGCTGAAGTCAGATGCTCAACCGACTGAGACACCCAGGCTCCCCCAAGCAGAAAATTTTATAAACCTTTAGCTAGGTGGAATAATTATAAAAGAAGACTAACATTACTAAAATCAAAAATGAAAGTGGAGATATTACTACTGACTTTATAAAAATAAAAAAGATTATAAAGGAGTGCTATGAACAACCATATGCCAACAAATTAGATAACAGACAAAATGAACAAAGTCCTAGAAAGACACAAACTACCAAAACTAACTCAAAAAGAAATAAAAACTCTGAAAGACCTATAACAAGTAAAGAGATTGAATCAGTAATTTGAAACTTCCCACAAAGAAAATCCCAAACCCAAATGGCTTTACTGATAGATTCCAACAAACATTTAAAGAATTAATTTGAATCCTCTTGAACTCTTCCAAAATAAAGGAGGAAATACCTGCCAACTTGTTGTATAAGGCCACTATTATTCTGAGACGAAACCCAGAAAAACATGTTACAAAAACCCCTACTTACCAATATCTCTTATAAATATAGATGCAAATCCTCAATAAATACTAGTATCAACTGAACCTCCACAACATGTAAGAAGGATTATACACCATGATTAAGTGGGAATTATCCCACGAATATAAGCTTCACTTTAAGAGTCTCATGCTCTACCAACTGAGCTAGCTGGGCAGTTTAAGCTTGACTTTACATCAGAAAATCAGGTAATGGGGGCACCCAAATGGCTCAGTCAGATGAGTGTCCAACTTCAGCTCAGGTCATGATCTCATGATTCATGGGTTAGAGCCCTGCATCAGGCTCTATGCTGACATGACAGCTCAGAGCCTGGAGCCTATTTTGGATTCTGTGTCTCCCTCTCTCTCTGCTCCTCCCCCACTCACTCTCTGTCTCCCTCTCTCTCTCAAAAATAAAAATAAACATTAAAAAAAGTTTAAAAAAGAAAATCAAGTAATGTAATACACCATATAAATAGAATAGAAACAAAAATCATTTGATTATCTCAATAGATGCAAGAAAAAAAGCACTTGACAAAATCCAAAAGCATTTAATGATTAAAAATACTCAATAAACTAAGAGTAGAAGGGAGCTTCCTCAAACTGAAAAAAAGGGCATCTATCAAAAACTCACAGATGGGGCACCTGGGTGGCTCAGTCAGTTAAGCATCTGACTTCAGCTCAGGTCATGATCTCACAGCTAGTGAGTTCGAGCCCCGCATCAGGCTTTGTGCTGACAGCTCAGAGTCTGGAACTTGCTTCTGATTCTTTGCTTCCCTCTCTCTCTCTGCCCCTCTCCTGTTCCCTCTCTGTCTCTGTCCCTCAAAAATAAATAAACATTAAGAAAAAGACCTCACAGATAACATCATACTTAATGGTAAAAGAACAAATCAGGAACTAGACAAAAATGTCCTTCTCACCTTTTTTATCCATAACGTATTGGAGGTGCTATGAAGGGCAACTGGACAAGACATAAAAGCCATCCAGATTGAAAAGAAAGAAGTAAAATTATCTCTATTTTCAGATGGCATGATCTTACATATAGAAAATTCTGGGGTGTCTGGGTGGCTCAGTTGATTGGGCATCCAACTCTTGATTTCATCTCAGGTCATGATCTCAGAGTCTTGGGATTGAGCACACCACTAAGTGTGAAGCCTACTTCTCTCTCTCTGTCTGCCCCTCTCCCCTACTTGCTCTCTCTCTAAATAAAATAAAATAAAATAAAATAAAATAAAATAAAATAAAATAAAATAAAATAACTAAGAAAAAGAAAATCTTAAGGAATCCATTAAAAAATATTAGGAGTAATAAAGGAGTTTAGCAAGGTTGCAAGATACAAGATCAATAAACAAACACCAATTCTATTTCTATAAACTATACACAAAACATATTATATATACACCAATTCTATTTAGTCTGTTTATTCTATCTTTACACCAATTCTATTTCTATATACTAGCAAACAATCCAAAATCTCATCTGGCTTCTTTGCAGAAATTGACAAGCTGATCCTAAAATATTGTGGGGAAAAAAGTCCCAATTTCAAAACTTACTACAAAGCAATAGTAATTAAGACAATATGGTCCTAGTATAAAGACAAATAGATCAATGAAATAGCCAAAAAATGAACCTTTGCATATATTGTCAAATAATCTTTGACAAGCATGCCAAGACCACTCAATGGGGAAAGAATAGTCTTTTCAACAAATGGTGCTAGGACAATTAGATATCCATATGTAAAAGAAATAAGTTGGACTCCTACCTCACACCATATACAAAAATTAACTCAGATGAATCATAGGCCTGTATGTAAGAGTTATGACTATAAAACTTAGAAGAAAACACAAAAGTAAATCTTCATGATCTTTGGTTGGGCAATGGTCTCTTAGATATGACATCAAAAGCACCAGAAACTAAAGAAAAAGAGATGAGTTGGACTTAACCAAAATTAAAAACTTCTATACTCAGGGTATCTGGGTGGCTCAGTTGGCTGAGTGTCCGACTACAGCTCAGATCATGATCTCATGGTTCATGGGTCTGAGCCCCACATCAGGTTCTATGCTGACAGCTCAGAGCCTGAAGCCTGTTTCAGATTCTGTGTCTCCCTCTATCTCTGCCCCTCCCTTGCTCATGCTCTGTCTCTCTGTCTCAAAAATAAATATTTAAAACAACTTTTTAAAGAACTTCTATGCTCAAAGGACACCATCAAGAAAATGAAAAGATAACCCACAGAATGGGACAAAACATTTGCAAATTATATATCTGAAAAGGAAATTGTATCCAGAATACACACTCCAACAATAAAAAGAAGAAGAATCCAATTTTAAAATGGGCAAAGGAGGAAAATAGACATTTCTCCAAAGAAGATATACAAATAGCCAATACGCACACGAAAAGATGTTTAAAATCATTAGTCACTAGGGAATTGCAAATCAAAACCACAATGAGATACCCACTATGATGGCTAAAGTCAAAAAGACATATAATAAATGTTTTGCAGTTCCTCAAAAAGTTAAACAGAGTCACCATGTGACCTAGCAACTCCATTCATAGGTATATGCTCAAGGAAAATGAAAACACATACCCACATAAAAACTTGTACATGAATGTTTATAGCAACATCATTGATAATATCCAAAAAGTGGAAACAACCCAGTGGATCCAAAAAGTGGATGAACCCAGATGTTCATCTGGGTTCACTAACCAATGAATGGATACATCTGGATACATCAACCAATGAATGGTAGTATATATATATATATATATATATATATATATATATAGAGAGAGAGAGAGAGAGAGAGAGAGAGAGAGAGAGAGAGAGAGTGTATACATACATATATAGTGTAATGTTCTGCCATAAAAAAGAATGAAGTATGGATACAATACTACAGCATGGATGAGCCTTGAAAACATCATGCTAAAGACATCATGAAAAAAACAAAACACTAAAGACCATACATTGTATGATTCCATTTACATGAAATGTCCAGAACAGGCAAATTAATGCAGACAGAAAATAGATTAGGACTAGGATAGCCTAGGACTGGGGGTGAGAATGGGGTATGAAGGTAGAAAGTGAATATTAATGGGTATGGGATTTCTTTTGGGCGTGATAAAAAATGTTTGAAAATTGATGGTGGTAATGGTCACACAATTCTGTGAATATACTAAAAACCACGGAATTGTATACTTTAAATGGATGAATTGTATATGAATTACATCTCAATAAAGCCATTCAAACAAACAAGAGAAACCTCCAGTGGTTTCCCAGTCCACACAGTTCCTCTCCATTCATTCACTCCTACACATGCTCTTTCTATCAATTTTCTGGCCTTTGCACTTGTGGTTTCTACTTGGAACATTTTACCCCAAATTATCTGAAGCTGATCTTCTTCTCATTACTTAGTCTCAACATTATTTAGAATCCTCCTTAGACACATTTTCCCACAAGTCTCTCCCCCTTCAATTATTTCTTCTCTATTCTGTCAAGAGTTAAAAAAATAGTTAAAAATATTTAACTATAAAAAGAGTTAAAAAATAGTTAAAGTGACTCAGATATTTAGCCAATGTGTGTCACGTAGCCCCTCAAAATGATGTTAACTCCCTGAGCTGAAGCAGGATTGGAATTCTTATATATAAGGCACAGAGAAGGGGCATATGGTTATGATACTGCCCCAGGTGCCATTTTTCTTTATCAGTAACGACTGCCATTTGCAGCTGGAATGAGTGGGTTATGTTGGGGTTTTCATGCCTCTTTCTCATGATTGTTGGTGCAATCTTACTTCGGTACCTTTTGAAACAGTTCTTTTGAGAGCTATCTTTGTAAGCCCTGTGAGTCACCTCCTGCTAGTTAAGCTTCAGGGGAAGGGGAGGTAGAAAGGGGGAAAAAGAGGAAAGCAGAGGAGAGAGAGAAGAAAAGAAGGAAAGGAGGTAAAGATTAAACAAAGAAAACTGGGGTCTTTTTTCATTCTTTCACAATTCTTTATAACACTTCTCAGTACCTACAGGTGTCTTAGTTATTTGCATGTTTATTTTCTGTCTTCCTTCTTTGGGTAGGATGTTTCTGCCTTGTTTGTCTGCATAGCAGATGCTCAATAAATACCTTATGGCTGACTGGCCAAATTCCACAACAACATGCTAAATCCAGGACGAAAGCATGAACAAACTGTTCTGACGCTCTCTAACCACTCCTCTCATTTCTCCTCTCATTTCTAACTTCTAAGGCAGCTATGGGCCGAGTCTCCATCACCTGGGTGCTTTTCAAAGTTACAAATTCTTGGCTGCACTTCCACAGACTGGTTCATCTGTGCTTTTAACTGCATATCTCTTGCCTAGAGAGACAAATATATGTACAAAAGGTGAGATCAAAATTTGTCTAACAGTCTGTCCAGTGCTTCCACTTGGGGACCTGTGTGTTAAGAAAAAGAAGAGAGGCTCAAAAAAATAAAACTGGGCGGTTCAGTCAGTTGAGTGCCTGACTCTTGGTTTTGGCTCACGTCATGATCTTGTGGGTTCGTGGGTTTGAGCCCTGCACTGGGCTCTGTGCTGGCAGTGTGAAGTCTGCTTGGGATTCTCTCTCTCTCTCCCTCTCTCTCTGCCCCTCCTCCACTCACAGTCTCTGTATCTGTCAAATAAATAAACTTAAAAAATAAAAGATGTAATTCCAAAGCTTTGAATATGGTTTGGTTCTTAAATGACATTAACAGATTATTTTTAATTTTGTTAAATGTTATAATGGTACCATGGTTGTGTTGTATGTATGTGTAAATATATGTATGTATAAGTATACATACATATATACATAATCTCTATTAATGATGTAGCATGCTAAAGTACCTATGGATGAATTTATATATCTCGGATTTGCTTTAAAATGCACCAGCAAAGAAAAGGAGGAAACGAATTGGCAAATTGGTGGTAATTTTGGGAACAGGGTGATGAATACATTAAGATCCATTATACTACTCTCTCCACTTTTCTGTATGTTTGAAAGTTTCATAATAAAATATTCTTTAAACAATAGTCTCAAATTAGTGATAACTACCAGTCCCACCAAGAGGCGCTTGTGGTAGGAAAGTATAGTCGCAAATGTTGCCTATTTGTCCCAAAGTGAAAGCTGAAGAGGAATGGGTAAGAAGTAAGGTTTATGGGCCAGACCCTTTGGGTACATTTCTTCATGGAATCCCCCCTTCACAACTCTGTTAGGTTAATGCTACCTTAACTGTGTAATTGAATTCAGCATCACTAATCATGGGACAAGCTGGTATTGCATGCCTCCTGGTGGAGTGTATTAGGAAGTACCCATCATCGCTGACATGGTCCTCTTGCCAAAAAAAAAAAATGTTTAACCAGAATCTAATCATGAGGCAGCAATCAAGCACTGAACATGGATATTCTGCCAGACAATGGGCCTGGACTCTTCAAAACTGTCAACATCATAAAAGGCAAACTTTTAAAAAATTTTGAAGTTTATTTTTTTTTTTTAGTAATCTCTACACTCAACGTGAGGCTCAAAACTTGGACCCCGAGATCAAGAGTCACATGCTCCTGTGACTGAGCCAGCCAAGCGTCCTAAAGACCAACATTTTTTTAAAGACAAGTGCACTGCTTTCAATTAAAGAAGACTAAAGAGATAGGACATCAAAATGAAATGGGTGAACTTTGATTGGATCCTACATTCAAAAAAGAAATGCTGAAAAAACCCACGATGGGGAATATTAGATACTTTCAAAATGGAAAAAAAAGACATTTTCAAAATGGACAATGTATTAGATAATATTCTTGAAAAAAATATTAATGTAGTGAGTGTGACCAAAAAAACCAGACCAAAACCAAAACAAACAAACAAACAAAAACAAAAACAACAAAAAACCAACCAACCTTATGAAGTAAGGGGTAACCCTCTTTTAGAGACTGGGAACTAAGGTTCAGGGAAACAAAGGGACTTGCCCAAGAATCCACAGCTGGCAAATGGCAGAGACCAGACAGGCCCAGATCACCCTGCCTCCAGAGCATAAGCTCTTGGCTGGTGGGTGCTTCTTCCTCTGCAGCATCCCCCAAAGATTAAGAGACAGGACTGTGATCTACAGTAACTCCAAGGGGATGGTCATACCTAAAGGTAGTAAAGAGGCACCATTCACTCTTGTCACAGCACCAGCAGTAACTCATTCATTCAGAATTTAATTGCTGTCTGACAATGATAAGCAAAAACAGGTAGTCCCTAGACTCAGGTTGCTTACAGCCTAATGAAGGAGACGAAGGTTAATCAAATGTTGAAACCACTCAAGGGAATATATAATAACAAAAGGAGGTAAGAACAATGAGGAAAAGAAAGCTGACCAAAGCTGAGGGTCAACAGAAGACTTCTATGAGTTGTACTTTGAAAAATGAATAGAGGTTAATGATACAGACAGAGGGAAGAGTGTGAACAAAAGGCCTATGGCAAGAGGGAGAAGGACTTTGCAGCAGGAAAGCCCCCAAAGCTAGCAGGTGCCTAGTGTAAGGTGAAAATGGAGGAAAGCAGACAGAGTCAGACAATGCAGGACGCTGAAGGCTATGCAAGCATCCCCCCCCCGGCCTTTTTTGGTCACATTCACTACATTTAGTATTTTTTCAAATTATTGTCCATTGTCCATTTTGAAAGATTCTTTTTTATTAAAAGTTTCTAATTTTGTTGAATTTTGAAAGCAATGGAAAGTTACTATTTAGGCAGGTGACAAAATCTGACTTCAAATTTAAAAACAAACAAACAAAAGAAACACTTTAATTGCAATGTTGAGAGGACGGCTGGGCAGAATAGACGTCGTTAAGAGACTGTAGTAGCCAGTGATAATTTGGATTAGAGTGAGCAGTCTATAGGGATGGAAGTGGTCAGATCTAAGGGGTATTGGGAGTAAATGGGCAAATGCAAGTGAAGGAGGTGTTGAAGATGACTCTTCAGTTTCTAGCTTGGGCAGCTGGAGATGCCATTTCCTGAGAGATGGAACAGTGAACAAAGGCCAGATTTGGAAGATATGAGTGATATGAAGAATTGGTGGTACTTTTTACACCTCCAAGTGGATGGTAGGAGGGAGTTGGATGTGCAAGTCAGAAGTTCAGAAGTCTAGACTAGGGATGTACATCAGGGAATCAATCATCAACTTATGGTTACTGAAATATGGACAAGATGGCCTCAGAAAGGGAGGAGTTAGCAGATGAGAACCCCTGGGATTGGATGGTTCCTTTTTTTTTTTTTTTTTGATCTTTTTTTTTTTAATGTTTATTTATTTATTTATTTTAACGTTTATTTATTTTTGAGACAGAAAGAGACAGAGCATGAACGGGCAGGGTCAGAGAGAGGGAGACACAGAATCTGAAACAGGCTCCAGGCTCTGAGCTGTCAGCACAGAGCCCGACGCGGGGCTCGAACTCACGGACCGCGAGATCATGACCTGAGCTGAAGTCGGCTGCTTAACCGACTGAGCCACCCAGGCGCCCCTAATGTTTATTTATTTTTAAGACACAGAGAGAGAGACAGAGTGCGAGCAGCGGAGGGGCAGAGAGAGAGAGAGAGAGAGAGAGAGAGAGAGAGAGAGGGAGAGAGACAGAACCCAAAGCAGGCCCCAGGCTCTGAGCTGTCAGCACAGAGCACAATGTGGAGTTAGAACGCACAGACTATGATATCATGACCGGAGCTGAAGTTGGACGCTTAGCCGACTGAGCTACCCGGGCACCCCATCAAGCTCCTTTTAATAGATATCTCTGCCATCTTCAGTTCAAGGCTTCTAAGAAGACACTGGTCCAGTATTCATAAAAGGATTGCTGAAACAATGCTGAGGGCCTGTGAGACTGGAGACCATGTACCAATGGCACCAATTTACCTTTTTATGTATGTAGGTATTTATTTTTATTTTTATTTAATTTTTTTTTTTAAATTTACATCCATGTTAGTTAGCATATACAAAGATAAGGAATCAGGAGTAGATTCCTTAATGCCCCTTACCCATTTAGCCCATCCTCCCTCCCACAACCCCCCCAGTAACCCTCTGTTTGTTCTCCATATTTAAGAGTCTCTTATGTTTTGTCTCTCCCTGTTTTTATATTATTTTGCTTCCCTTCCCTTATGTTCATCTGTTTTGTCTCTTAAAGTCCTCATATGAGTGAAGTCATATGATTTTTGTCTTTCTCTGACTAATTTCACTTAGCATAATACCCTCCAGTTCCATCCATGTCGTTGCAAATGGCAACATTTCATTCTTTTTGATTGCCAAGTAATACTCCATTGTCTATATACACCACATCTTATCTATCCATTCATCCATCGATGGACATTTGGGCTCTTTCCATACTTTGGCTATTGTTGATAGTGCTGATATAAACATTGGGGTACATGTGTCCCTTCAAAACAGCATACCTGTACCCTTGGACAAATACCTAGTAGTGCAATTGCTGGGTCGGAGGGTAGTTCTATTTTTAGTTTTTTGAGGAACCTCCACATTGTCTTCCAGAGTGGCTGCACCAGCTTGCATTCCCACACTAGAAATTTCTTATTCTTCCCAGTGTGGAAGTGCAACTGATGTTTTGCCCTGTTTCTGTAATAAAATACCAGAATCAAGAAAAAACACTTTGTATCCTGAGATGAAACAATGATGAAGTCACCCCAATCTAGTTCCAGTTCCTAAGAAAATGTTTACTTTCATTTTTTTTAATGTTTATTTCTTTACTGAGAGAGAGAGAGAGAGAGAGAGAGAGAGAGAGAGAGAATCCCAAGCAGGCTCTGCACTGCCAGAGCAGAGCCAGACGCACGGCTCGATGTCACAAATGAAGAGATCATGCCCTGAACTGAGATCAAGAGTGAGACACTTAACCAACTAAGTCACCCAGGTGTCCCTCCACAACAACAAGAAAAATTTTAAAACTAAGTAATACCTAGTGTGGACTCCCTAATAAAAAATGGTGCTATACCTTTTAGAATGCTAATGTCTAAAATAATGTCACAATCTTTGTGGATATGGTTAACATGAGCAAAAGTTACTATTTCTCATCATGAACAGATAAATGAAGGTGGTAATTTCATGGGCTTCTTAACTTTCTTAAAATTCCTTTAAATGCCAAACAAATATTTGAATTGATCTTCCTGAAATCTGATTTCTTTGTACCTTTAAAAAAGGAAAACGGTGTATGGAAATACAATTCACATACTGTAAACTTCACCCATTTAAGTGTAAAATTTAATGGTTTTTACTGTATTCAAAGTTATGCAACCATTAACACAATCAATTTGAGAACATTTTTATCCCCTTACCCAAAAAACCCTGTACCTGTAAGTATGCACTCTCTACCTTCCACCCCCCCATATTATACCCTCACCCTCAACTCCAGGCAATACTAATTTATTTTGTCTCTATATGAGTTTGGCTATCCAGTACATTTGATATATATGGAATCACACAAAATATGGTCTTTTTCACTGGATTCTTTCACTTAGCACAGCATTTTCAAGGTTCATCCACAGTGTAGCATGCATCAGCACTTCATTCCTTTTTACTGCCAGGTAATAATCCATAGTATGGATAGATACATCACACTTTATTTGTCCATTCATCATCTGATGGATATTTGGGTGTTGCCATCTTTTGGCTATTATGAATAATGCTGCTATGGACATTTTTTTTTTTTTTTAATTTTGAGAGAGAGAGAGAGAGAGGGGGAGAGAGCATTCGAGCAGGAAGGGCAGAGAGGGAGAGAGAGAGAATGCCAAGCAGGCTCCACACTGTCAGCACAGAGACTGCTGCAGGGGTCCAACTCATGAACCATGAGATCATGACCTGAGCTGAAACCAAGAGTCAGATGCTTAACCTACTGAGCCACCCAGGTGTCCCCCATCTTAACCATTTCTAAGTGTAAGTGTACAGTTCACTAATGTTCACTTTATTCACATTGTTGTAAAACAAATGACCAGAACTTTTTCATTTCGCAAATATGAAACTCTATACCCACTAAACAATAAACCTTCTTCCCCCCCACACCCATGCCTGGTAACCACCATTCTACTTTCTGTTTCTATGAAAGTGACTACGTTAGATACCTCCTATACTTGGCATCATGATACATTTTTGTCATTTTGTTACTAGCTTATTCCACTTAACATAATATTCTCAAGGTTGATCCATGTTATAGCATTTCCTTTTTTGAGGCTGAATAGTATTCCACTGTATGTATACACCACATTTTGTTTAGCCATTCACCCATCGGTGAACATTTGGATTGCTTCCACCGCTCGACTCTTGTGAACAATGCTGCTATGAACATACATTTGCAGACCCTGCTTTCAATTCTTTGGGATATATACCCAGAAGTAGTACTGCTGGATCATATGGTAGTTCCATTTTTAGTTTTTTGAGGAACTGCCATAATATTTTCCATGGTGGCTGTACCATCTTAAATTCTCACCAACAGTGAACAACAGTTCCAATTTCTTCAAACCTTTCAACACTTCTCTTTTGCTTTCTTTCTTCCCTTCCCTTCTCTTTCTTCCTTCCTTTTTTCCTCCTTCCTTCCTTTCTCCCTTCCCTTCTCCCTTCCTTCCTTCCTTCCTTCCTTTCTCCCTTCCTTCCTTCCTTCCTTCCTTCCTTCCATAGTAATCATCCTAATGGGCATGAGGTGATATCTCATTGTTGCTTTGTTTTGAATTTCTCTGATGATTGGTGAACATCTTTTCACCTTTCATCTCCTTGGTTAGGTTTATTCCCAAGTATTTTATTCTTTTTGATACTATTGTAAATGAAATTAGTTTCTTAATGTCCTTTTTAGATTGTTGTTAGTGTATAGAAACACAACTGATTTTTGTGTGTTGATTTTGTATGCAACTTTGCTGAATTCAGTTGTTGGTTCTAGTAGGTACAGGTATTTTTTGGGGGATTTTGATTTTTTCATATTTATTTTTTTGAAGTATAGTTGATATGTTTTAGTAGTTTTCTTATGGAATATTTAGGGTTTTCTACATATAAGATCATGTCATCTAATAATAGAGATAATTTTACTGCTTCCTTCCTAATTTAGATGCCTTTTATTTCTTTTTCTTGCCTATTTGCTTTGGCTAGGACTTCCAATATGATGTAAATAGAATTGGTGAGAGTAGGCATCCTTGGAAAAGCTTTCAGCCTTTTACCATTGAGTATGATGTTAGCTATGGGCTTTTCATAGATGGCCTTCATTACTTTGATATCATTTCCTTCTATTTCTAGCTTGAGTGTTTTTATCATGAAAGAGTGTAGAATCTTGTCAAATGCTTTGTCTGCATCAATAGAGACAATCGTGTTGTTTTGCCCTTTATTAAATTTTTCATTAATTTTTTTTTTTTTTTTTTTTTTTTGAGAGAGAGAGACAGAGCATGAATGGGGGAGGGACAGAGAAAGAGGGAGACACAGAATCTGAAGCAGGGTCCAGGCTCTGATCTGTCAACACAGAGCCCGACATGGGGCTCAAACTCACAAACTGTGAGATCATGACCTGAGCTGAAGTCAGACATTTAACTGACCGAGCCACCCAGGTGACCTATTTTTTTTTTTTTTTTTTTAGAGAGACAGTGCATGAGCCAGGAAGAGAGGCAGAGAGAATCTCAAGCAGGCTCCATGCCCAACATGGATCCTGACACAGGGCTCGATCCCACGACCCTGGGATCATGACGTGGGCCAAAATCAAGAGTCTGACACTCAAGTGACTGAGCCACTCAGGCACCCCTCATGATTTATTTTGTTTTGGTTGTGTATTACACTGATTGGTTTTCATATGTTGAACCATTCTTGAGTTCCAGGAATAAATCCTACTTGGTCATGGTGTATAATCCTTTTAATGTGCTGTTGAATTTGGACTGCTAAGTTCAGGCTCATCTTCTCTGTATTGTTCCAATTTTAGTATATATGCTGCGAAAGCAAAAACTCCTGTGGCTTTATTTTTCAAATGGAGCATAAAGTGGGGCGCCTGAGTGGCTCAGTCACTTGAGCGTCTGACTCTTGATGTAGCCTCAGGTTATGATCTCACAATTGTGAGACTGAGCCCTGCATTGGGCTCCTCACTGAGAGAGGAATCTGCCTGAGATTCTCTCTCTCTCCTTCTGCCCCCCTCCTTTGCTCCCACTCTCTCTTAGATAAATAAATAAATAAGGCATAATGTACTTTGCATTTCAATTACCAAATGAGTCAATGTCTCAAAGAGCAAGAATTCTTTTCCATGCCTGAAACGCTGACAAAAATTAACACTTGCTTGTTCTTCTCCTTGTTTCCTTTGCAGAAGTGGCATCGCAACCTACATAATATACCTCAATTGTAACGTCAGAAAGTGACTACCTCTTTGGAAGATGCTGTTTAACGATTTGACCCACAAACAGCATCCAGATTTGTCGATTCTAGGACACCCTATGAAACTTGTTGATCAACATACCCAAACTGTTTAAAACAAATGAGAGTATGAATTAGATGTACTGGGAACTCAGTTCTCCAATGGATTCAATAATTCAACTTTTAGGGTACTTAAAATACAGCCCCTCCTCAAAATAATAATAATATAACATTACATAACATAAAATACAGCCCCTACTGTAGTAATGTGCGGAGTGTGCGGAACCTAGCGGTGGATTCATTTATCCGGCTGAGTAGGGATCCAAACATATATGCCAGGTACCAGGGACTCAGAAGGACACAATTCTTTGGAGAAAAGTTCCAGGGACCACACTTTTGTTGTCAGTTGACAACAGCTACTGGGAATTTCTGCTTCTGTTTCACAACTCATCGGACTGGCTGGGATTGGCCCAGAGCTGGGAAAAGAAATAAATGTACAGTTCACTTATTTAACAGGTATTTACAATACCTAGGGATGATGTCTCAGCTTCCGAGAAGCCTCCTGCCAGATGTGGCCCGGACAGGGGGTAAAGGGGGAAGAAAATCTCTCCACAGGGCGCGGGTCCGGGAAAGACGCGAAAGGAGGAAACAAAACCGAGGCCCGACGTTGGGAATAAAACCAGCATCTGAGGAAAGGATCCACCCTTTCCGACCTCTCAGGGATCTGGGCCTGCGCCCTGAGCGGCCCTTCGTGCCTCGCTCCGCCCCCCGACGGCGCATGCGCCTGGAGCAGCGCGGCGCTCGCGCTCGCAACAGCGCCTACGCAGCCTGGTGTTTCTCCTCCGCACTCTGTTCCTACCCAGCTGTCTGGGAGTTGTTGGCAACTAGGGACTGGGGTGGGACGTGCTGTGACTCCTGGTCTGTGGTACTGGCCAGTTACCCTATAGGCGGTGCTCTGGCCTAGAAAGAAAGGTGAAATCACAGACTTTCTAATGCATTCTCCTGCCACTGCCATCGCGAAGCATCTGGAAGCTGTCTGGGGCGGGGGGGGGGGGGACGGGAGGTGAGAATTTTAATCTTGTTTGGAAGCAACCAGGCACAGGGGTTCTTTTTATTTAGAAACACCCTGGAGGTAATGGACACCTCAGAAATATCATCCTTTCTTTGTCTTCCATAGGAAGCTGAATTATAAAGCTGCGTAATGGTTACTTTATGGGGCGCCTGGGTGGCGCAGTCAGTTAAGCGTCTGATGAGCCCAGCTCAGGTCATGATCTCACTGCTCTTGAGTTACAACCTCAACGTTAGGCTGTGTGCGGTGCAGGCAGTGCGGAGCCTGCTTGAGATTCTCTCTCTCCCTCTCTCTTCCCCTACCTTGCTCGCTCTCTCTCTCAAAATAAATAAACTTTAAAAATTAAAAAAATAGTTACTTTGAAGAGAGGAAAGAAAAAAGGGAAAACTTCACACACACACGTTTACAGGAATGTTTTCGTCTTTGTTTGCATCTTTTGAAATGTGTCCCGTCTGCGGGTTTTTTTTTTTAATGCTTGAGTATGTCCTTGACTCCTCTATCAAAATGTAGACACGAAAGAAACTCTCAAGTTTAAGAAATCTGAGTAGAATTCACTAAAGCTGGATAGAATTATATGTACGTGTTAAGATAAAACATCTTGCGTAAACCACCAAGTTTTCCTGAATATTTCTGGACAGATCTTCAGGGGATGGGGCAAGGGTGGTATAGGAAAAGAGGAACCGGACACTTTCAGAAAATTATTGGCAGTGGTGGCCTACAGGAAACAAATCTTTATTATCGCTATTGTTGTATGTTCCTTTTGGATTTGCCAAAGAAAATTAAAAGGTAAATTTTAGCGTGAACTCACTAAATGTGGGCATTTGATGTTTAGTTTTGTAAAGGAAATTAAGTCAGTGTGATTGGCAGGGTTGAGACCTGAAGTTCCTCTTCAGGATAAGGAAAATTTCTCTTAGTAATCTGTAGACTGATTATGGTATACTCCTGCCCCCAACCTTGCAAGATAACTTCATGCTCCCTTCTGTAAGGGAAGTTTTGAGAAAAAAGATTAGTCTACTGTGCCTAAAAGGATTTGCAGACAAAAGGCGGATAATGAAAGATGTCTGACACTTCTCATTCCCTGGGTCACCTGAACCCATTCAGTTTCATTCACCAGTGAGTGGTTAGCAGATGTAGAGCATAGGAATTTGGGACCAGAGGTTGGAGTTCCAAAAAGTTGAAAGTGTAAAGTCAAAGGCCAGAGGTTTATAATGTTGCTTCTTAGTTTGTCTTATTTATAAGTAGGAACCCAGAAATGAGCTCCCAAATAAAATATTTTAGGAATAGTGTTTCTTAAGTAACTCCAAATGTCAGTACATGGACAGGGAAATAAATGAAGTCTAGTGGGTAATGCATCAATCAGACTGAGCAATGAATAGGAATGAATAGCAATGAATAGGATAGGAATTCCCCACAGAGGAGAAAAACCACAGAAGAGCATACTTAGTAAAATTTATTTTTTAAAAAAAGAAGAAAAACAATAATTTATGCCCTTGGCAAAATAAAGGATCTTGTCAATATAAATGTTTCTTAGAAAACATATGAAAAGATAATATAATATACATATCAATAAATCATTATCAACCTTACAGCAAAAGCAATGATTCCATAACAATGATAAATGAGAATATTTCTGGCCCTTACACCACAGTATTTCTGGAAGGTCCGATGATTCCTCCTTTTTTTTTTTAAATACAGATGTGCCCTCATTTTAAGAAACCCTGATGCACACATATCTAAATTTAGAAAGTCCATTGATTACCTTTACAATCAACAATTCTGATTGATTGATTGATTGATTGATTGATTGATATAATCTCTGAACCCAATGTGGGGCTTGAACTCTTGACCCCAAGATCAAGAGTCACATGCTCTACCAACTGAGCCAGACAGGCACCCCATACGATCAACAGTTCTTAAAAAAAAAATCAACGAAAATGTTTCTGTAAGGGATCTTTCAAATTAGCAAACTTTCCTAATGTGTTTAGAAAATAATTAACCAATATATGTGTCCCCAACTTCTTTCATTATAGTTCTATTGCATAAAGCGAGGTATACCTGAAGTGAAGCAGTAACAGAATTAGGCCTCAGACCTGACTGGAGAGAGTGTATTCTTATTTATAGTATGAGGAAATGGTTGGGGCACAAATTCTCTCAATCTTTTGTTTCTCTTATCATGAGCTTTTAATTTTCTTGTCTCTGGTGCTTTCTGGTAAATTTTGTTCACCTAGTATTCTCAATAAAAAAGGAGGAAGTCATATAGGAGGGGGCAGATTAATGAATGAGTGAGTCACTCCAGCAGAGCAGAGTGAGGACAATCTGGGATTCAGAGTGTGTATGTGGACATAGCTGGGGGAAAGCAGGAGCGATTCTGAACGCTTGACATGCTTTTGAGGCCCCTCTCCCAGTAGGGGCACCTGATTCCCCTTGAGGAACAGCAAGGCCCAGTCCAGCCTTCCCCGGATGGGACACATACTCAAGAAAACGGACTTGGGCCTATTTGTCACACTCCTCCTGGCTCCCTTCAGCACAGTGATAGTGCAGCTCGCAGAACTCCTGGATCCGGCTACAGGCCTCCAGCATCATCACTGTGGGGACTGTGATCACCACTCGGAAGAAATTCGGGTACTCAAAGCACTGCAAAAATAAGAGCCTGTTATTCTCATAGCAATTGAATCTGGTACTAAACCACCCTACGATGGCCAGGGTCCTAATCAGCAAGAAGCAGTGATGTCATTTACTCAGAGCTATCAGTTGACTCAGTTCCTCTGTGAAAGGTGAAATAAAATGGGGTCGCTTATGTCAAGGGGTTTTAAAATGGACCCAGAAGGCCATTAAGGAGATGGATCTTATGCACCTCTTCACCCATGAAACCATGAACTTTTGAACTGGGCCAAACCACCAATCTCACAAGGACTCAGCCAGAGTCTTGAGACTTGCTACAGTGAGACTTTGTTTAGTGATAGCCTTAGTAACCAATTACATTCAGCCAAGATTAGTTTTCTGCCACCAATCAATCAAAATTCTTTATAAATAGCATATACAAGCATTCCTTTTTGTCTTTAAAAACACTTGACTTTTGTTCTGGGGGGTGGAAGGACACTATTTGGGTCACTGCCCAGATCTGTGTTCCCCAAATTGCAATTCTGAGACACCAAATAAATGTTTTTGTTTTATTTTAGCTCCGCTTCTTTTCTTGGTTGACACCATCATTGGGGTGCTAAGTCTAGAAACAATTCATCTTAAAAGGGACTTGTGGGACAAGCCTGTTTCCCCTCACTTAAAATGTTCAGCCACAACGTTTCTTCCCGGTATGGATGGGATAATGATGAGGGAGAAACAAATTTTAAATAGACGTCATGAAACACATCAGTTTGAATCTTATCAAATGAGAATACACTTTGTTGGGGGGAAAAAAAGGCAGGCTAAAGACCAACTCAACCCGAGGCTCTAGAAACTGTTGGGAATGTCCTGAGAGACATGAACACTCACCGTTGCTGGGAGGCAGTGGACTGACTGCTCAGCAACTAACCGCTCTGTGAACTCCACATCATTCTCAAATTCTGGGAAATGTTCCATCTCAATGCCAACCTATACCAATTACAGGGAGAGGCAAACTTATCAGGAGGGAAAACAGGCCAACTCCCCATGCCAGAAACTAACATAGGGACTGCTCTAAAAAATATCTTGGAACTCTACTACTGATAACTAAGAGTTCTAACACTTAGGAGCCCATGGAATTTTTCATAGGAAAGACAGGATGTCTTTATATTAATATTTTAGTTTATTGAAGCATTCCTTCCTGGATGTTGATAAGTGAAAGCTGGAAATAGAATGTCAGTGTTTCTCTAAAAAGGCAACATTAACATTGTGAGCCGGGCAATTGTTGACTGCATGGAACTATCCCACCAATTACAAGATACTAGTGTCTCCAGTCCACAAAATGCCAATGCCCCAAGTTATTCTGGAAACGGGCACCTGGGTGGCTCAGTCGGGCAAGTGTCGACCTTGGCTCAGGTCAAGATCTCAGAGTGACCTGAACAGACATTCAGAACAAGGCGATTCCTAAACTAACAGGCCCGGAGGCTTAGCTGGTTGTCTTTGTGAGTCCTGCAGACCAGCTTCTGCTTGCCTTACAGAAAATGCCTGCCACCTACATACTTACCATGAGGTACATGGCCCCAGAAGGGCGGACTGGCCGGAGTCCAGGGATGGCAGCTAGTGCGTCATAGCAAAGATCAACGTTGGACTACAAGAGGAGGCAGAAAGATGTCAAGAATCAAAATATAAGTGAAAGAAAAGCACGTCATTAAAAGTAGAGCCCACACTGGAGGCAGGGAACCTAAGTTTGCTCTGCTGGCATCAAGGGCACAGGAAGTAGGCGAGAAAAAAATCCTATCACTTTTGGCCAGGAGCAGAGTGAAGTGCCAGAAATGAGAGACATGGAAGGGTGGATAGTTACACTGATGCCATCTCCTGATTTGGAGGCCCCATAATGGCACACCGCTCCAGAAACGAGGACATGTTATTCCTAACTCCACTGGCGGCATTTCCTCACTCCCAAAGTAAAAGGCTACGGGCTGCCCTTACCTTCAAGAAGCTCAGAGTGTTGTGGTAGAAGTCCTGAGGGGTGCGATGTAGGATGCTTTTCAGAGCTCCCTGGACAATGGTGCAGGGTCCCAGGATCCGCTGACTCAGTTTCACCAACCCATCTCGGATCTAAACCCCCCCAACCCGCAAACACATTATTTAGCCTTCCTTAAGCATTCCAGTTTTGGGGATTCTGGTTCTGCCTATTCTTTCCATCAGGTTTGTAGTCTCTGGAGAAGTGATGGTGCGTGCCTACTGGCACTCTTAGATCAGACCACTGGGGTTTGTAGCCCAGCTCTGTCACGCACATGCTGCGTGACTCAGCAAATTGTACAATGTCTCAGTGCTTCAGTTTTCTCAACCGTAAAAAGGAGATAATACTATGGCCTCCTAGAGTTGTTGGGAGGATTACAGTAAAATAATGTATATCAAGTGCTGGCATATTGTAAGCCTGCAAACAAAATCACGTATCATTATAGCTATTGTTTCCTTATTTGTGGTCCTAAAATTAGAAGCAGATGGAACTTCTTCATAGAACCAGGTACAAGAAAACTGAGTTTTGGAGAGGAATAACTAAGTACCGTCTTTACCCAGCATCTTTTGGCACCCAGAACTACAGGGCCAAGAAGAAAGAAGAAAAAACAACACTAAAACAACAAAAAAATCACCACCCAACCACTGTGCATGCAAATTAAATACACATATATATCCTAAATTAGACATACTGTATCACCTCATTGCTCTTACCTCATTGCCAAAAATGTCTCTTCGGTCATGGATGAGGATCCAGCCCAACCTCCAGCCAGGAACCAGCCAGCGCTTGGCCAGCCCTCCACAGGACAGGATGGGGACGTTGCTGCTGAGGGTGGCCAGAGGCTCAAATTTGGAACCCGAAAACACCTGAGGAGAAGAGATCCTTGCAGTTGTCTTCTGGCTTACTTTCCTCCAAATCCCATGCCTTCCAGTCTTTACCTTGTATAACTAGGAACAGGGCCTTGGATTTATGCGCTCATCCTACCCTAAAGCATAACTGGGAGCCTAGGAGGCTTCAAAGGAGACTATACAGAGACATATAACCTGACATCTGGTCTGGATTAAAGGAAGCCTACGATGAGGATACTGATCCTGGCCCAGGAATAGATACAACTCAACAAAGCTTGCTCTGGGGAATGAATGCTTGTTGGAATTAGACATTTAAAAATATAATAGGGGTCCACAACCCTTTACCTGAGATTCTTGGGCCCATATTTGTTGCAGAATGTAGGATTGTTTGGATTTTTGAGAAGTTTACCTGGATCATATATTATGTAACACCCCCAAAGCAGTGCGGGACGGCACTCCTAATCAAGCATATTAACATTTCTTTCCCTTTCCTTACATTCTTGACAAATATATATATACATATATAAGTGAGATACATAGAAAATCTACAAATATCTTTACATCAAGTCAAGCCAGGTTTTTCCACCAAAGGAATTTCAAAAATCTTCAGATTTTTATAGCTTTTTGGACTTCGGAAAACTGGCTAAGAGATTGTAGAATCTATATGTACTTTTAAGAGTGCAGGGATACTGATATGCTGTACTGAAATGATTAGGAATTACTTCTGGTGTTTTTGATGCCACCTCTAAAGGTCCCATGAAGTAATTTGGAATTGAGATTATTGTAGTGATAGATCCTGCCCAAGACTTACCATGTCTCCATAGATCTCATCAGCTAAGATGGGGACACACTGCCTTGCAGCCACTAAAAATAAGAAAAACAGGCTGAAATCATTGTTGTTGTTGTTGTTGTTGTTGTTAAGTAGGCTTCATGCCCAGTATGGAGCTCAACATGGGGCTTGAACCCACGACTCTGAGATCAAGACATGAGCTGAGATCAAGAGTCGAATGCTTAACCAACTGAGCCATCCAGGGGCCCCCAGACTGAAATCCTTTTTAATGTGAATTGCCTTAGCAATTAATATTCACCTGGACTTATTATATTTTGCATTTCATATTTATGTGTTTTGTTTTCCAATTTAAGAACTATAAATTCTTATACTCTTCCAGGATACAGAGGCTAAATATACCATTTAATTAACCAGATATTTCAAACCTGCTCTTCCACATATGGGAATAGTGAAGAGGCAAGTGCTGCCTTTTTCTCCTTGTAGGTGAGGTCTACTGCTCCAGGGGCACACTATTCACTGGAGACCCCAGTAGAGCTCCCCCACCCCCATCCTCAGCTCGGAACTAACCCTCTTCTCATTCCAGGAAAACAGCTCAAGGATCCTATCCCCATATCTTCTCCTGTCAAATGAAGTCTGATGGACTTACCAGCCAGAATTTTCTGGAGATGACTTTTACTGTACACTGACCCACAGGGGTTTGATGGATTATTAACAATGAGACAAGCTGTCTTTTCATCAATTAGAGATTCCAGTTGTTTCAAGTCAATTTCCCAAGACTTTTCTGGCTGGGGAGGAAGAAAGGGTGAGACTAAGATGGTTCTGAAAACTTGAGGGGAAATATTCACTTAACAGTATATTCTAAATAATAAAATGTGTTTGTGGCCTCCACCACCCACTTCCAAATCTTTCTGTGCTAAGACAATTGTCATATATTTTTACAAAGCCATAATTCAACACTGGGGTCTAAAATTAAAAAGTTGTTTACCAATAAATTGTAGAGTTTGACCTCAATTCCCATTGATTCAGCCAAAGTCCTATAAAGAGAGAAACCGGGTCTTGGAACTAGGATGTTTTGTCCTGGGTTGGCCAACACAGCTAAACAAAGTTCAATAGCCTGACTGCAGCCACTAGTCAGAATGACATCCTGTGAAGAAATAAAAGGTACATTTTGTTAGGGGTTCCAACAGCAGTGGGAGAAAAGACATTGTCAGATAGGTGAGTGGGGAGCAATAATAAACTTACTTTTACAAGCTCTAAGTAAAGTAGTCAGGACTGTACTAAGCCAAAATTGGGGGAAAATGCTTATATATGTCCATATCTAAACGTTGAAAATATTGACCACTTAAAAGAAGTAAATCACTTTAACAAGTACATGTCAGCTATGACTCAGCAGACTTCCATGAGAGATCATTATGACCTTGGACTTTTTCACTTGGTTATTTGTTTACCTTCGACCAGAAATTTGAAGCCTGATTCTTCTCTGAAATACAGACTGAGGGCACCTCTTATGTTAAGAAATATCAACACACACAGTAGACGACAGAGGGAGAGTGGCATTTAAACTTGTGGCCCTGCCATCGATTGAATATTCCATAGTACCTCAATCTTCCCATCTGAGTGAGCTTTTTTTTTTTAATGTTTATTCATTTTTGAGAGATAGAGACAGAGGGTGAATGGGAGAGGACAGAGAGAGAGAGAGAGAGAGAGAGAGAGAAAATCTGAAGTAGGCTTCAGGCTCTGAGTTGTCTGCACAGAACCTGACAAGGGGCTTGAACTCATGAACCATGAGATCACAGCCTGAGCCAAAGTTGGACGCTTAACCAAATGAGCCACCCAGGAGCCTCCCCATCTGAGTGGGGAAGTGAATGATGGAAGCTACAAATTTAAGAAAGAAATTTAAGAAAGATCTTATTGGTAAAATAAAAAATGTTACTTATTTGGTGTTATGAATTATTGTTTTTTAAAGTTCTTTTGCAGAGAATCAAATGTAGGGGAACCTCTGAATCCTTTGAGCCTCAAGACAGAACACCACATAAATTATATTCAACATTATCATCATACTGTAATGGCATTAAATATACTCAGGGATTAAGTGGCCTCACTCTATGAGAAGTTCTCAAATTGCTAAAGGGAAATTCTTCACGCCTTTTGTTTCCCGAAACTGTTATTCCTTGTGGAACAGAGACAAGGAAAATGGTATAGTTTGCCCAGTATTACTTCAGAGCTGTTACCTTGGTTAAGCCCTACCTTAGCTTCCAGGGGTGCCTCGGGCCGGTGGTAATAAGAAGCAATATCCTCACGACTGGATAAGTAGCCTGAAAGAACCGGAAGGAAGAAGCTGAAAGTTTGCATCTGGCAACTGACCACTATGCCCTAGAGTCAAAAGGACCTCAGGCTAACTCCTGCCCCTGCTTAGAGCACAAACTGTTCAGTTTAGCTCTCAGCCACTATAAAGGAGTTATGTGTTACAATTTTATAATAATCTCACATGTGTAAATAATAACAAGGAGAACTTTCCAAAGTAAAAAATACTCTGCACCATCTTGATTACTATGATTATGTTTTATTTTTCATAAAAAACAATATTTAGATTTTTCCTAAATCCCTTCCAGGACTATATATTTTGAAGAGTTGTAATCAATGCATGTAATACATTGGGTCCCTTTTAAGTTTTTTACATTATATCATATACCTATTAGTGGTTTTGCACAAGTTTTTCTTTTAAATTCAATTCTTATACAATATTTCCAAATGTTGGCTTACAAGTTTGACGTAGGGACAGCATCATGCAAATTGGTTTGCGAAACTGCTTTTAAGAAGACTCCATTCAATTATAAAGTCCAGATACAATATTTCATAATGTTCCACTTAACAGTTAGAGATAAATGTCTTGAAGTTATATAAATCAGCACTTCCTTAATTACTAATAAGGAAGAGAATTTTCCTAGATAAATGTTATGGCCTATATTTCCTTTGGCATGAAATGTTCATATCGTTTGAATATTTGTGAAGTGGAGAACTGTTTTTGGTTTTTCAGGTTGAATCTGTTCCCTAATACTTTGGGTATAAAAGTTATAAACTTGTTTTATAATCTAATTTTTGGTCTTCTTTTGTTGATTTTTGTTGTATGAAACTTTATAAAACATAAACAATCAACCTAAAAATTACGTCCCTCAGGCTCTTTGAAGTGTTTTTAAAATTCTATTTTAGCACAAAACTGGATTTGCATCCTACATTAGAAATATGTCACTATATCTTGTCATTTGCAGCAACATGGATGGACCTAGGGGGTATCATGCCAGGTGAGATAAGTTAGACTGAGAAAGACACATTCCATATGATTTCACTCATTGTGGAATCTAAAAAACCAGCAAACAAATGAACAAAGAAAAAAAGCAGAATCAGAACTATAAATACAGAGAACAAACTGATGCCTTCCAGAGGGAAGGGGCTAGGAAGATGGGCAAAATGGGTGAAGGCGAGAGGGAGATACAGTTTCCGGTTATAGAATGAGTAGGTCATGAGAATAAAAGGCGCAGCATAGGGAATACAGTCAATGGTACTGTACTAATGTTGTATGGTGACAGACGGCAGCTACCCTTGGGGTGAGCAAACATAACGTACAGAGATGTTGAACCACTGTCTACACTTGAAACTAATGTAACATTGTGTATCAACTATATTCAAATAAAACAATATAAATAAGTTTTAAAAAGGAAAATAATATGTTGCTAGGTACATATGGAGACTGGGGGTGTGTGTTTGCAACATTGAAACAAAGTCAAAGGGTCACTTATTTTATCAGACATTTAATGTGGAAATAGTAGATGGAGACAGTTAAACCTAAATAAGAATAGGGATGGGCAAAAAGGGGTAAAGGGGCCAACCGTATGGTGATGAGCAGTAACCAGACTTGTGGTGATCACTTTGCAGCGTATACAGTTGTATTATACAGCTGTACACCTGAAACTCCTACTGTAAAAACATCTCAATAAGAATAACTTCTTTCTGTCAGAAATAACCTCTTCTTCAATGGGACAGCCCATTCTTTGTATTCTACTTCATTTTTATCTCTTTATTTAAGCTGAAACAGTTATAAATGCATTTGAATGTAATCAGAACATTCAACCACACAGTGATATTTGACCATAGTTAAAATAAGGGTTGAATGTGTAGAGAAAAAGAAATGAAGCCAAGAAGCTATCTACATAGTGCAAATAAGTAAATTAATGTAGGACCTAGAGGCTAAGTAAACAGGCACCTGCAAAATCCAAGGCCTTCATATGAAAATTAGCAATGTTGGTTGAGAAATAAGTACGTGAACAGAACAAAAGAGGCAGAGCCAGTGGGCCAGAGGAAGCCAGGAAAGGAGCTGAACCCTGCTGGCTGTGTTCAAGCATTCTGAGATCCTCGTCCCCAAATCCAAATGGCTATTTTACCTTAGCCTCTCCTTAGGATCTATGAATCAGGGAAGCAAAGAGAACTGCTGGAAACTTACTCCTAATAGAAGAGCACTAACAATTTGGACGCCACCAGACAGAGTCTCAGGAAAAGCTTACCAATGGAGGGGGCATAGCCATTATACTTTCCCGAGTCTAGAGCATCTTTCATTGCTTGGGTGACTTCAGGGTCTGTAGGCAGGTTTCCAAACACAGTAGGGTCCCCTTTTCATGGAAGAGAAAAAAAGAGCCCCAAGAGGTTACTCTTCCATGCCCAGTGCTCGGACTCCCTCTCTACTCCCATCTTCTCCAAGCAGTTGTGAGGATGGGGCTAACAGCGATGAGATCTGCCCCTCACCTGAGAGTCCCCAACTCACCAATTGACAGAGCGATCATGGTTTTGTTTGGATTAGGCTTCACCTTCATGCTGTCCACAATGGCCCGGATGGGATTGAAAGTTTTGTTGGACATGTCTGAGGGCCTCACGGACCATCTGGCCTTCCTGCCTTTCATTTTTCCCGGCACGGAGCTTCTCCCACCAAGGTTGACGTGCACATCCAGAACTGAGGGAAGGTTGCTGTTGCTGTTCATCTGAATCACATATGGGTCCATCACTAGTAAAGCCTATGGGGGAAAGGAGGTCCTTGTGACACTAAGAACAGAGCAGCATCTTGGCGGCCTATATTTGAACCTAAACATAAGCGTGATTTCGTTAGATGTCTTTCCAAACTGCTTTGTTTGGCCACATTTTTCATGCTTTGCGAATAAGGGGAGTTTTAAGACTTTTTGCTGAGATGGAATATAAAGCAAGAACCCATTTTATAATGTTAGCAAAGACCATGCACTGAATACTTATCTACTGTGAGATTACATGCAACCATAATGTCATTGAAAGTTTAACTGCTCTCAGTGAGACTGAGGGGAACTGACATGAAAATCATGAAACAAAGCATATATATGTGTTGCCTCTTTTCCATGCAAAGCCTATCCAAGTGTCTCCCTAATGCTTCAATAGACTGTCTTGCCCTCTGCAAGAACCAGGAAGGACCATTCCACACTGTTAGAAATTTAGTGTTAATATTTTGTCATTAGTAAAAATAAAGCCCTATCCCACGAGCACCTTAGTATCCTGTAGAAAAAAGAAGTCAATACACCATAAAGAAGAAAGCACACATCCCAATTACCACCACATTAGCTGAGGCTTGAGATTTTACCTTCCAACTACAGGAGAAACTGCCCTCCCAGTAGCCAAACCTGGAAGCTCTTAGTCCTTCTTTGACAGGTCACAGTGACAATGGCCTCGGATGCAATTCTTGACTCCTGAAATAGTTTGCACAAATGGGCGTTGGGCCTGGAACTTTCCTGCTATTGGCTAGGGTGAGAACTGGGTGGCCAGCCCTCCTTTCCCTCCCCTTCCTCACTTGCTGCTTCTCACCTCTAACTCTTCCTCCACCCCCCCCCCCCCCCCCCACCATATCAGGAGTTTGTCCTCACTTCAAACCTCTGGAATTCTCTGTGTTAACTCTTTCTGGGCACTTTGTGAGACATTTGAGAGGACTGTCAGAGGGCTTGTTAGGATTACAGTTGGCAATTTTTATTAAATCTCTTTTGATACAAATAACCTATTAAAATGTTAACAGTACAGACATGTGTAAAGTAAAAAGTGAAGAGTCCTTCCTTGCACCTTGCTATCTACACACTTCATTTTCACTATCCCCAGAGTCCATACACTCTCCCCAGGGGTAGGCAGTGTTACATAATGATTTGGCCATTTCTATCCATTCGCCAAGACAGATTAATAGGTAGGTAGATAGAGGATAGATACATAGATGGATACAAGATAGATACATAGGTACATCATTTTATAGATTTTCAAAACACTGAAGGAATTAGTGAAGGAATTCACTATTCACTGAAGGAATAGTTGCACAATTTGTTATGCAACATGTTTATTTACTTCCTGCATCCTGCACTCCTTTCCTTGTTCACAAGGTTCTTCTTCAGTCACAACAAATGGGCAGTTGAAACAAATTAAGTTTCACTCAACAAATACCTTAAAAGATAGTAGTAGCGTCTTCAAGGCAACTAAAACCTGTGGAACGTTATCCTGTACTGTGAATTCTCCTTCATTTACCTGCTAGGAAGTTGTGGGGAGAATAATATGTCAGGTGAAGTCTAAACAAACAACCTTGCTAAGCAAGCACAGCAGAAACCTCAGCATTCCGGTGAGCCTATAAAAAAGACCATCCACTCAAGGGTTAAAAGAAGCCTCTGGGACTCCATCTGCTCAGATCCTATCTGTTTATTTATTGGAAGACAAAGAGTTGTTACATAAGTTCTTTCTTCTCCATTTACTTTTAGGTGATTGGAGTCTCCAGTGGGGGGTGAATTACCTTTTATTCTTCTGGACCTTTCATCTCTTAGTGCTTTGAAGAACTTATCTAACACATTCCCTTTCCCACCCCAGTGAAGCAAGTAAGTGTTCACCACCTCATCTTAGGGCGGAGCAGCAGAAGCACAAGGCAAGAGCAGGAAGCCAGCCAGGTCACAGCGAATTTCAAATTCGAAAGCTGGAAGCCCTGCACCCTGAGCTAGATATTCAGGGCTGCTCTGTTGCAAAATGCAAGTACACAGCCTTGTCTACAACATCCAAAGGCACAGAGAAGGAAGAAAGAGTTGCATCAGTTCTGCTATTTGGCACCCCATGGCAAAAGGCACATGGCTTCTTTGTTTTACTTAATGGTAGTTAAACATTGTATAGACGGATGTATACTTTTGCATAGCTGCCAACACAATGAGAACACGGTATTGTTTCCAAAGCACACAGATTTTGTCAAGAAAGAAGACCTTTCTTTCCTAAATGCTTTTATTCCATCACCACCCCCATTTGAAATATAATACATGTGTACTGGAGAAAATCAGAACAAACTAAAAGCATTTATAATTCTACCACCACTCTAACACATTACCCTTATTTCTCCCCCACAACATAGATCTCTTGTTCTTTACATATATTTTTCAAATTGAGATAAAATTCACATAACAAAATATTCACACTTTCATCTTTTCAGAGTATAAGATTCAATTTTTAATACACTCACAATATTGTGCAACAATCACCACCATTTAATGCCAACACATTTTCTTTTACTCTTACTGTTTTAGTAATTAAAATCCTCATATAGTAAATTGAAATACTGATGTTTGTAAACTAAACTCTGAACACCTTTCCCCACAACTCCACTCCATACAGATGGTTGCTTTAGCCATTTCTTGTATATCTTTTCAAGTGTTTTCTGTTTCTATACAACACTTAATACTTCCATAGCTGGTTTTAAAGTTGTTTGAAAACATAGATACTACAAATTTGTTCTATATAGCTGCACTGTCCATTATTACAGCCACTAGTCAAAAGCAGCTATTGAGTACATGAAATGTGGTTTGTCTAAAGTGAGATGTGGTGTTGGTGTAAAACACACATCAGGTTTTGAAGACTTATATGAAAATAATGTAAAATATCTCATCAATAATTTTATATTGATTACATGCTTAAATAATATTTTGGATATATTGGGTCAAATCACTAATTTCACCTACTTCTTTTACATTTTAAAATACTTCTACTAGAAAGTTTGCAATTCCTGTGTGCTTTGCATTCTGTTTCTATTGAATAATGCTGTTTTACAGCTTGCCTTTTAAAAAATCTTAACACATTGTCTTGATATCCTTTCCATTTTCATACATGGAGATCAATTTCATTCTTTTTAATGGCTATATACTGTCCATTTAACCATTTTATTCTTGTTGGACATAGGGCAGCTTCTATTTTTTTCTCTTACAAATAAAACATTGAACACACTCATTACTGATAATTGAAAATTATTTTATAAGTATCCTATAATTTGTAGGATAGTTTCCTAGAGGTAGAATCACATTTCACATACCGAAAGACCTGCCAAATTGATCAACTGATAGACTATAGGAAGAAGAGACAATACAATATGTCTTATTTTGACAACCTCTTGGAGTTCAGACTACCTATCACAACTACATATCCTGCTTAAGGGCTGACAAAGGGAATCAACTGAGTTTTACAGCAAGGATTCTCTAGGTGATCAGAATCTCAGAGGTTAAGATTCTTTTTCTTTCCTTTTTTTTTTAAACTTTTTTTTTAACGTTTATTCATTTTTTGAGACAGAGAGAGACAGAGCATGAATGGGGGAAGGTCAGAGAGAGAGGGAGACACAGAATCCGAAACAGGCTCCAGGCTCTGAGCTGTCAGCACACAGCCCGACACCGGGCTCGAACTCACAGACCGTGAGATCATGACCGCAGCCGAAGTCAGAAGCCCAACCGACTGAGCCACCCAGGCACCCCTAAGATTCTTTTTCTTAATATTGGCCTTTGCAAGAGTCAAGCAAAGATGGGACTTTTTTAAAAGTTAGAAGCTGATTTCTGTCACTCAATGTTTACACTTTTTTTTTTTTTTTTTTTTTTTGAGAGAGAGAGAGAGAGAGAGAGAGAGAGAGAGGGAGAGCATGAGCAGGGGAGTGGCAGAGACCCAGAATCCAAAGCGGGCTCCAGGTTCTGCACTGTCAGCACAGAGCCCAGTGTGGGGCTCGAACCCACGAACTGTGAGATCATGACCTGAGCTGAGGTCTGATGCTTAACCAACCAAACCACACAGGTGTCCCTAGATTCAGACTTTTAAGGATCACAGCTACACATAAGACTCAGATTCAACTCCCCCTCCCACAACAGCCTGTGGACTTGGTGTCCTGTCCTCATCTGGAAGTTAACACAGGAGCCTTATATTATTCAGATAATCCCCTCGAGGGTAGGAGTAATGTCAGCCCACCTATGTCTCTGGTTTTCAGTTCCTTTTCATCTTTGGCCCATTGGGCATTTCCTTTTGTATCTTTGGAGCTCAGTCAGGCGTTTTGCCTTATTTTATCCAACATTCCTAGATACGTACTTTTATTATTTTTTATTTTAAAAAATGCTTACGTGAGGGGCGCCTGGGTGGTTCAGTCGGTTAAGCGTCCGACTTCGGCTCAGGTCATGATCTCATGGTTCATGAGTTTGGGCCCCGCATCAGGCTCTGTGCTGACAGCTGAGCCTGGAGCCTGCTTCCGATTCTGCATCTCCCTCTCTCTCTGCCCTTCCCCCACACGCGCCCTGTCTCTCTCTGCCTCTCAAAACTAAAGAAAACTAGTAGAAAAAAAATTTTTTTTTAATGCTTCTTTGAGAGGGGGTAGGGGCAGCAACAGAGCAGAGAGAGAATCCCAAGTAGGCTCCATGCTCAGCCCAGAGCCCAACATGTGGCTCAATCTCACGAACTGTGAGATCACAACCGGAGCTGAGTATTTTTAAATTGAACTGTAGTTGACACACAATGTTACTTTAGTTTCAGGAATACAACACAGCGATCGGACAAGTGTATGTTACACTGTACTATGTTACGCTATGTCACACAAGTGTAGCTACCATCTGTCACCATACAATACTATTACAATATCACTGACTATATGTATTCTATGTTGTACCTTTAATCCCCATGACTTATTCATTCCATAACTGGAAGTCTTTACCTCCCACCCGCGTTCACTCATTTTGCCCATTTTCCTACTTTCTTCTCTTCTGGCAACCATCAGTTTTTCCTCTGTGTTTATACATCTGATTCTGATTTTTTTGTTTGTTCATTTGTTTGTTTCTTAGATTCACTTATAAGTGAAATCAATGGTATTTGTCTTTCTCAGTGTGACTTAGTCACTTAGCATAATACCCTCTAGATCTACCCATGTTGTCCCAAATGGCAAGATCTCATTTTTTATGGTTAAGTAATATTCCACTGTGTATGTGTTGTGTGCGTGTATCATACCTTCTTTATCCATTTTTCTGTCAGTTGGACATGGGTGGCTTCCATATCCTGACTGTTGTAAATAACGATGCAATAAACACGGGTACATATCTTTTTGAATTAGTGTTTTCACTTTGGGGGGTGGGGTAAATACCCAGTAGTGGAATTACTATATAATATTTCTAATTTTTTGAGAAATTTCCATACTGTTTTCCACAGGGGCCACACCAGCTTATAGTCCCACCAACAGTGCATGGTGCATGCATATAAATTTTCTCCACATCCTTGCCAACACTTGTTATTTCTTGTGTTTTGGTTTTTTTATACTAGCCATTCTGACAAGTGTTAAGGCAATATCTCATTGTAGTTTTTGATTTGCATTTCCCTGATTAATGGTTGAACATCTTTTCATGTGCCTGTTGGCCATCCACATGTCTCTTTGGAAAAACGTCTACTGAGGTCATCTCTCCACTATTTTCCTTTTTGTCTTGAGAGAGAGAGAGAGACAAAGTGTGAGTGTGGGAGGGGCAGAGAGAGAGAGACAGAAAGAATCCCAAGCAGGCTTCCCATTGTCAGCACAGAACCTGATGCAGGGCTTGACCTCATGAATCACGAGATCATGACTTAAGCCAAAGCCATATGCTTAACCGACTGAGCCACCCAGGTGCCCCCGCCCTTTTTTAGTTGGATGATTTGGGGGTTCTGTCAATATTGAGCTGTATAAGTTCTTTATATATTGTATATTAACCCCTTATCAGATGTATCATTTGCAAATAACTTCTCGCATTTAGTAGGTATGTTTTCATTTTCTTGATGGTTTCCTTCAATGTGCAAAACCTTTTTTTTTCAGTGTAGTCCCAATAGTTTATTTTTGCTTTTGTTTCCCTTGCCTGAAAACTAGAAATATGTTTCTACAGCTGATGTCAAAGAGATTACTGCCTATGTATTCTTCTAGGAGTTTTATTGTTTTGGGTCTCACATTTAGGTCTCTAATCCATTTTTAGTTTATTTCTGTGGGTAATGTAAGAAAGTGGTCCAGTTTCATTCTTTTACATGTAGCTGTTCAGTTTCCCCAGCACCATTTATTAAAGAGTATGTCTTAGCCCTATTGCATATTCTTGCCTCCTTTGTCATAGATTAACCATATAAGTGGGTTTATTTCTGGGCTCTCTACTCTGTTCTAGTGATCTATGTGTCTATTTCCGTGCCAGTATCATATTATTTTGATTATTATAGCTTTGTAGTATATCTTGAAATCTGAGATTGTGATACCTCCAGTTTTGTTCTTCTTTCTTAAGATTGCTTTGGTTATTCAGGGTCTTCTGTGGTTCCACACAAATTTTAGAATTATTTGTTCTAGTTCTATGAAAAATACCATTGATATTTTGATAGAGTTTGAAATGAATTTATAAATTGCTTTGCGTAGTATGGACATTTTCATAATCTGAATTTTTCTAATCCATGAGTATGGTATATCTTTTCATTTGTTTGTATCATTTCAATTTCTTTCATAAATGTTTTAGTTTCCAGAGTTTAGGTTTTTCATCTCCTTCGTTAGGTTAATCCTAAGTATTTTATTCTTTGTAAAATTGTAAATGGAATTGTTTTCTTCTCTTTCTGCTATTTCATTATTCATGTATAGAAACGCAACAGATTTCTTAATATTTTTTATCTTACAACTTTACTGAATTTATTTATTGCTTCGAATAGCTTTTTGTGTATGTGGAATCTTCTGGATTTTCTATGTATAGTATCATGTCATCTGCAAATAGTGACAGTTTAACTTCTTCCTTACCCATTTGGATGCCTTTCATATCTTTTTCTTGTCTGATTGCTGTGGCTAGGACTTCAAGTACTGTGTTGAATAAAAGTAGTGAGAATGAACATCATTGTCTTGTTCCTGAGCTTATAGCAAAAGCTCTCAGTTTTTCACCATTGACGATGTTAGCTGTGGGCTTTCCACATATTGCCTTTATTATGCTGAGCAATGTTCCCTCTAAACCCACTTTGTTGAAAGTTTTTATCATGAATGAATGTTAAATTTTGTCAACTGCTTTTTCTGCTTCTATTGAGATGATCATTTGATTTTTATTCTTCATTTTGTTAATGTGGCTTATCACATTGATTTATGGATATTGAGCCATCCTTGCATCCCCAGAATAAATCCCACTTGATCATGGTGAATGATCTTTTTAATGTATTGTTGAATGTGGTTTACAATACTTTGTTGAGGATTTTTGCATCTATGCTCACCAGGGATATTGGCCTATAGGTTTTTTGTTTGTTTGTTTGTTTGTTTGTTTGTTTGTTTAGGGGTGTTTTTTTTGCAGTGTCTTTGTCTGGTTTTGGTATTAGAGTAATTCTGGCTTCACAGAATATATTTGGAAGCTTTTCTCCCACTCATATTTTTTGGAATAATTTGAGAAGAATAGGTATTAACTCTTCTTTAAATTTTTGTTAGACTGAATAGATGAAGGGATGGCTGGCTGGCTGGCTGGATGGATAGATAGATTCTGTTTGTGGGAGTTTTTTGATTATCAATTTAATTTCATTATGAGGAATGGTCTGTTCAGATTTTCTATTTCTTCCTGATTCAGTTTTGGAAAATTGTGTATTTCTAGGCATTTACTCATTTCTTCTAACTAATCAAATTTATTGGCATATAATTTTTCATAGTAGTCTCTTATAATACTTGGCATTTCTGTGGTATTGGTTATTAGTTCTCCTCTTTCATTTCAGATTCTCTTTATTTGTGTCCTCTCTTTTTTCCTTGGTGAGTCTGGCTAAAGGTTTTTTCTTCTTTTTGTAGCTTTTTTTAGGTGTAAGGTTAGATTGTTTATTTAAGCTTTTGTTGTTGTTGTTGTTCCTTGGGGTAAGCCTGTAGCTCTATAAATTTCCCTCTTAGAACTGTTTTCACTACATGCAAAGATGTTGGACCATTTTGTTTTCATTTTCAATTTTTTTAAATGTTTTATTTATTTTTGACAGAGAGAGAGAGAGAGAGAGAGAGAGAGAGAGAGAGAAAGCGAGCATGAGCGGGGGAGGGGCAGAGAGAGAGGGAGACACAGAATCCGAAACAGGCTCCAGGCTCTGAGCTGTCAGCACAGAGCCCGACACAAGGCTCGAACTCACAGACTGTGAGATCATGACCTGAGCCGAAGTCGGACGCTCAACTGACTGAGCCACCCAGGCACCCCTTGTTTTCATTTTCATTTGTCTCCATGTATTTTTTAATTTACCCTTTGTTTTTTGTTGTTTTTTTTTTCTTGACTCACTGGCTGTTTAGGAGCATCTCATTTATTTTCCAAATATTTGTGTTTTTTCCAGTTCTTTTCTTGTAATTGATTTCTAGTATCATACCATGTTTCAGAAAAGATGCTTGCTCTGGTTTCAATCACCTTAAATTTATTGAGACTTGTTTTGTGGTCTTTTCATGTGATCTATTCTGAAGAATGTTTCATGTGTACTGGAAAAGAATGTATATTCTATTGTTTTTAGACGGAATGTTTTATATATGTCTGTTAAGTCTATCTGGTCCAATATGTCATTCAAAAACATTGTTTATTGGTTTTTTGCTGGATGACCTATCCATTGATTTAAGTAGGGTTCTAGATTTGTTTTTAAATTGAAGTACAGTTGGCACACAATGTTATGTTAATTTTAGGTGTACAACATAGTGATTCCACAAGTCCTAGATATTTTTCTACCTGAAAATTCTCTAGGTCATTCTGACCTCAATATTGCCAGATATCAAAGTCTCTCTCCTTGTTAATTTGAGATGTCACCTTCATCTTATACTAAATTCCTATATCTTTCTGAACCTTTTATGGAATATTCTATTCTAGAACAAACATTTTTAGAGTTCTTGATGAGCATTGCCAGCTTGCTTTCAGAAGGGCCAGTTTCCTTCCTATCAGTAATTGTTTGCAAACCCTGGGAATTATTTTCTAAAGAAATCTTTGTCAAATTGATTGTCAGGGGGAGGGGAATGGTATTAAGGTATTGCTGTTATTTCTGTCCCTTCTAACTTTGATAAGGGTGGTCACTTCTCATATATTTTTTTTAGCTCTTGGTGTTTTGTGAACTACCTGCTCACGTCCATCACATATCTTATAGGGGGACTCATCTTTTTCTAGGTGAGACCTAGACCTAGGAAGTGACTTTGGGGCAATGAAACAGCTGCTCTGAGATCACCTGCCCAGTCTCCTCTGTCTCAACCCGGCTGGCTCAGGCTCAGGTTTACAGATCAAAGAACAGCCAGAAGCACAGGATTTTGGTGGGTGGTCCTGCAAATAATGCAGCTGACGCAGAATGTGCAGGGTTAAGGGGGTGTGAAGGGGGCAGGGGCTGCTGTATCAGGTCATCCACATGGGCACACCCTCTTTAGTAGCTGACAACTGAACCTAGATCAGAAAGAAAAACAGCCAAAGCAAACAAGTTTTGGTAACACCCCTCTTCTGTAGCTCATGTTTTCTCTCAATAGAAACCTGAGGGGGAAAACAAATCAGAGCACCCAAGTCTACTTAGGAAACCTTACTGGGCAGTTAAGGTCCAATAAACTGTAGAAATACTCACAAAAAGCTACACCAACCAGCCATAGTGATTTTCATTTAAAAATCAAACAACAACTTTTACTCATTTTTTTCTTTTTCTTTATTATGTTGAGAGACGGGGGGAGGGAAAGAGAGAGAGAGAGAGAGAGAGAGAGAGAGAGCGAGCGCCAGGGTGGGGCAGAAAGAGAGGGAGAGAAAATCCCAAGCAGGTTCCATGCTGTCAGAGCAGAGCCCGATGCAGGGCTCAAACTCACGAACTGGGAATTCATAACCTGGGCTGAAACCAAGAGTCAGACACCTAACCAACTGAGCCACCCAGGCAGCCTTCATTTTTTTCTTAAGTATAAAACTTTGTGTTTGCCATAGAAAAGGCTTTTTTTTTAACTGTGGTAAAAAAAAAATAATAATAATAACATTAAGTTTACCATCTTAATCATTTTCAAGTGTACAGCTTAGTATTAACTATATTCACACTGTTGTGCAACAGATGTCTAGAACTTTTTCATCTTGCAAAACTGAAACTCTATAACTCTGTAACAGTGTTTAACTGTCAAACACTAATTCTCTCCCCTCTCCTCAGCCTTTGGCAACCACCTTTCTACTTCTGACCTTTCTACTTTCTGACAGAAAAATATTTTTAAATAGTTTCACTACCCAGAGATAACTATTATCCATTTTATCCACATTTAACATTTTGAAATATATACATATTTTCTTGGTATACATCCAATAGGCTTCATGTAACAGAGTTTTGCATTCTGTGAGTCTCCTTTTACATGATACTGTGAACATTTTCCTAAGACTATAAAACATTTTGTAAACTTGCTTTATAACGATTGCCTAAAATCTCAGGCCCTTTACTTTTATACACCTTTTCCCATACCCTTCTTTTCTCTACCCATGCAGAGTGGCATAAACCTCATGCCGACTTGGCATCTGGCCCCTACCAACACTCTCCCTCAATTAACTCATCATCCTCACATCAGTCCTAGGAATAGGGCCTATTTTATCCCCACCTAACAGATAAAAACAAGGTCACACAGTAGCAAGTGGTGATTTGGACTTCCACTGTTGCCATGTGGCTCCAGACCTCACTACACAAGTCTGCCTCTCTTTAGATGACAAAGTGAGTTGAAAACTATAGTCCTTCTTCCCTAAATAGAAAAAAATTAAAATAGAAAAAAAATGAAAATGAACAAAAACCCAGGGGGAGTTAATTTTAAGAAAATAATGGATGAACTATGTGGATTAAGCATTGACTATTCACTTACCTTTTAAATTTAAAAAATAATTTTTTTAACGTTTATTTATTTTTGAGAGACAGAGATGGAGTGTGAGCAGGGGAAGGGCAGAGAGAGAGAGGGAGACACAGAATCCGAAGCAGGCTCTGGGCTCCAAGCTGTCAGCACAGAGCCTGATGTGGGGCTCGAACCCACGAACTGTGAGATCATGACTTGAGCCCAAGTTGGACACTCAAAAGACTGAGCCACCCAGGCACCCCAAAATTTTTTTTAACATTTTATTTTCTGAGAAACAGAGAGAGACAAAGCACAAGCAGGGGAGGGGCAGAGAGAGAGGGAGACACAGAATCCAAAGCAGGCTCCAGGCTCTGAGCTGTCAGCACAGAGCCCAATGCGGGGCTCAAACCCATGAACATGAAATCACAACCTGAGCCGAATTTGCATGTTCAACCAACTGTGCCACCCAGGCACCTCTCAACTACCTTAAAAATATTTTTTTAATGGAAAAAAAAAAAAAAAAAAAAAAAAAAAAAATGTTGAAAAAAAAAAAAAAAAGGGGCGCCTGGGTGGCGCAGTCGGTTGAGCGGCCGACTTCAGCCAGGTCACGATCTCGCGGTCCGTGAGTTCGAGCCCCGCGTCAGGCTCTGGGCTGATGGCTCGGAGCCTGGAGCCTGTTTCCGATTCTGTGTCTCCCTCTCTCTCTGCCCCTCCCCTGTTCATGCTCTGTCTCTCTCTGTCCCAAAAATAAATAAAAAAAAAAAAAAAAAAAAAAAATGTTGAAGAAAAAAAAAATATTTTTTTAATGGAGCACCTGAGTGGCTCAGTCGGTTAAGCATCCAACTCTTGATTTTGGCTCAGGTCATGATCTCACAGTTCATGGGATCAAGCCCCACATCTGGCTCTGCACTGACAGCACAGAGCCTACTTGGGATTCTCTCTCTCCTCTCTCTCTTCCCCTCCTCTCTCTCTCTCTCTCTCTCTCTCAAAATAAATAAATAAATATTTAAAACCATTAACAATTTTTCTTAAATTTTTTTTTTTGAGAGAGAAAGAGAGAGTGGGGTAGGGGCAGGAGAGAGAGAGAATCTTAAGCAGACTCCATGCCCAGAACAGAGCCCAACATGGGGCTCGATCTCACAACCATGAGATCATTATCTGAACCGAAATCAAGAGTCAGACCTTTAATCAACTGAGCCACCCAGGCACCCCTCACTTACCTCTTATTGCTTATTTCCTTACTAGTTACTATGTATCTGTCCATCTTGAACTATTATCAATGATCACTCATCTACTGGGTAGAGAAGAGGCATATATTTTAATTCCTGTGAAGAAGTACAAGATGAAGAACATTCCTTCTACTTTTCCATGTCCTCTGTCAATCTGGCATGAAGCTTTATATGAGTCATGCTTGATACTTGCTCACCAGTTGGCAATGAATAGTTCATAAATCAGAGGGAACGAAATGGTAAAAGGAATAGTAAAGGAGGGGAAAACCAAAGTCTCTGCATAGTTATGGAAGGTGGAGTGATGAATTTAGGAGGGATTAGGTAGCTATGTTGGACTTTGATAATTTATAATGCCACCTTACGTTTACAAAGAGAACTTTGGGTTTTGTTCCCACATTCATTATCTCATGCAATATTTACCCAAAAACCCCTACAAACCTGTAAGCTAGACAGAAAGAAGGCGCCAAAAGAGAGGCAAACCTGGATGAGCTTTTAAAATTTTAATTAAACCTTTTATTTTAGTATAATTTTAGATGTACAGAAAGTTCTGAAGATAGTACAGAGAGTTCCCTATACCCTTCACCCAGTTTTCCCTATGTTTTAAAAAAGTCTATTTATTTTGAGACAGAGAGAATGAGCATGTGCAAGTGGGGGAGGGGCAGACAGAGAGGCAGAGAGAGAATCCCAAGCAGGTTCCCCACTGAAAGCGTGGATCCCAGCGCAGGGCTTGAACCTACAAACCATGTGATCATGACCTGAGCCAAAGTCAGACACTTAACTGACTGAGCCAGCCCAGGGCCCCAGTTTCCCTTATTTTTAAAACATCCTATGTTACCATGATACATTCTTAGTCACAAGTAAGAAATAAACATTTGTCCATTAAATTAACAAAACTCCATATTTTATTTGGATTTCACAAGTTTTCCCACTAATATCCTTTTTCTGTTCCAGGATCCCATCCAGGATACCACATTACACTAGTGGTCATGTCTCCTGAATCTAATCTACTCTGTGACAGTTTCTCAGACTTTCCTTATTTTTCATGAACTTGGCACATAGAACATTCCTCAGTTTGGGTCTGTCTGATATTTTTCTTATGATTAGAAGGGAAGACCAGTTGAGCTTTCAATGTTAAGGGCTTTAAAGGTTAAAAGGAAATAAAACTTTACTCTGTTTGCTGATTGAAATGCCTATTGGCCATTTTTTTTTAATAGAGCATAGCAAATAATATCCCATTTTGTTTTGTTCTTTGCGTAACCATTAAGCTATGCCCTATTAACCCAGTCACTTTTCTTTTATGAGAACTTGGTGTTCTTTCATTTGTGGGTGGCTAAAACCTCAATCACACTCCAATTCTTGGCATTCTTAGGAAGAATGTCATTTGTACTTACAGAGAGAGCCACTAAGCAAATAAGCCCAGATTCTTGGGAAATAATGTATGTTCTTATCATTCTGATGTTCAGAATAATCTAGAGTTTAAGCCATGCTCCAATTCCTCAGCCTTTCTACAATTACTAAATTTTTGGGGGGGTAATACTACATTATTTGATGTGTTTTTAAAAGTTGAAACGTAATTCATATACCACAAAATTCATCCTTTCCAAGTGTACAATTCACTGGTTTTTAGTATATTCACTAGGTTGTACAATCATCAACACTATTTAATTACAGAACATTGCCATCACTCCAAAAAGAAACCCCATACCAATTAGCAGTCTCTGCCCAATTCATCCCTCCTATTGCTGCCCCTGCCTGACAACCAGTAATCTACTTTTATCTCTATGAATTTGCCTATTCTGAGTATTTCCTATAAATGGAATCATATAATATGTGGCCTTCAATATTAAATATTAATAATAATATGCTTATTTTTATGATACAAGTGACCACTTCTTGAGACTACCAAAAAAATAACACCTGTGTCTGATGTTCTTTTGAACTGAGTCTTCTGGATTGGAAAACAGTTTTTTTTTATAAAACTACATGCACTTACCATACAACCCTAAGAAAAGACATTCCATGCCTAGGAAGAGAAAGAAAAACTTCTATCCACATAAAAACCTGTATGTGAATGCTTATAGTGGCTTTATTCATAATTACCAAAAACTGGAAATAGCCTAAATGTCCTTCAATTAGGGAATGAATAAACAAATTGTGGGACATTCATTTAATGGAAGGGCTATTCAGCAATAAAAAGGAGGGAAATACCAACACACACATCAACATGAATCAATCTCAAATGCATTAGGCTAAGTGAAGGAAACCAGACTCAAAAGGCTATATACAGTATGATTTCATTTACAGGATACTCTGGCAAAGGTAGAATTAAAAGGATAGAAAATAGATCGATGGTTTCCCAGAGGCTGGGAATAGGGGACAGAATGATTGCATGTGGCAATTTTGGAGGATGGAGGAACCGTTCTACATCTTGATTGTGGTGCTGGTTATGTGACTGCATGCATTTGACAAAGACTGCAGAACTCCACACAAAAAGAGTGAAATTTACTGTTTATGAGTTATACCTCATTTATTTAAAAAAGGAAAAATAACAGGTTATCTCAAAAAACAAACAAAAAAACCCACAAAAAAACCCAGACCAAACCCAAAATACCTGTGCTACGAAGGGTGACACTGAATCTCGGTCCCACAGCTCATCTTTCAAAGTAATTTTGCAGAAACAGGTGGGATATCAACTGGAAAGTGGCTTTTGCTCCTTTCAGAAAGTGGAAGCATGTTTTGCAAACAAAACATATTTTTTGTACATTTTGGCTGCAGTATTGGTGGTAGAATATACTATAATACAGATCATCTCTATTCCTGTATTTATTTATTACTAGACCTCAATCACAGTCTTCTTTTTCACTTTCTACTTCTTGCCTGTAGGATGTACTGTATGTAGTCATGTACTTTGTATTAATATATTAGAAATTTATAGATCTGTTACTTTTTAATCAAAACTTTCACTAGGGTATTGTATAAATTCAGTCTTACTAGAAAATAAACAAACACAAAAACATATCCAGTATCAGAAGGACATGGACTTAGAGTGGTTTTACCACTGAGAATCTCCTGATTGGAGGGGCGCCTGGGCGGCTCAGTCAGTCATGATCTCATGGTTCTTGAGATCAAATCCCACATAGGGCTCTTCACTCACAGCGCAGAGCCTGCTTGGGATTCTTTCTCCCTCTCTCTCTGCCCCTCCCCCTCTTGCTCACGCTTTCTCTCTCTCTCTCTCTCAAAATAAATAAATAAACATTTTTAAAAAATGAGTCCCCTGATTGGAGTACATTTGCAAGCAGCATGGAACAGATTTAGCCTTGTCCTCATTGCCCTTGCACAGTAACCAGCAAACCCTAGCTGAATTGCTAGCCCCTGGAATCTATCCTCTGTGTCTCACAGCCAGAGAGATTTCAGACTTCACACTCCTCTTCCAAACCTTTAGATGGCTTCTCATTGTACTTGGAAGAAAATCCCAACTTTTCATAAGACCCCACATGACCTGGCCCCCACCAAGCACTTCAACATCACGTCCTACCACATGACCCTCACTCTCCAAGCTTGGCCATACTGGCCTTTTGGGTCCTTGAACAAGCCAAACTCAACCCCACTTGAAGACCACTGACCCAGATAGATTTGGATCACAATTTCACTCCTTCCCAACTACATAAATTGGGAAAAATACTTAATCCTTGTTCATCAGTTTCCTCATTGGTAAAAATGAGAATAATAACAGTACCAATGTCATAGGGTTGTGGTGATATTTGGGAAATTAACACATATAAAGCACTTTAAACAAAGCTGGACATGTTGTAAATGTTCAATAAATGTTACTAGGGTATTGAATAAATTTAGTCTTAGTAGAAAATAAACAAAACCAAAAACATATCCAACATCAGGAGCACATGGGTTTAGAGTGGTTTTACCAGTAAAAGTCTCCTGATTGGAGGGATGTCTGAGTGGTTCAGCTGGTTAAGCGTCCAACTCTTGATTTTGGCTCAGGTCATCTCACGGTTCATGGGTTCGAGCCCCACATCATCTACGCTGACAGCACAGAGCCTGTCAATAAATGTTAGCTGTCATTATTTCTGGTTCTGGAAGCTCTCATCTTTTGTACCCTTTGTTCTTGTAATCCAGAATTGTTTGCATGCATGAGCATGTCTACTGGGTAAAATATCTTAGAGAAACTGTGTCCAAACAAGTCAGTTATTCCTTGGTAAACAGAGTGGTTTCAAGTACACTAATTGTTTGTTTGTTAAACTTTTTCCCTGGAGATAATATTAGATTTACAGAAAAGTTGGTAAGATAGTACAGATATTTTCTATATACCGTTCACCCAGCTTCTACTAATGTTAATATCTTCCATAAACACAGTACAATTATCAAAACTAAGAAATTAATACAGGTTCACCACCTACCTATACTACAGATTTCATTTGTATTTCACCCCTTTCTCCACTAAAGTCTTATTTCTCTTCAAGGATCCCATCCAGGATACCACATTGTATTTAGCACTAATAATGTTCTAAATTATTATTTTATTAAATAATGTGGCCTTTGACCTCTAAAATATGTGAATGTAAAGTTACAGAGGTATATTTAAATTGCAAAATGATACTATATTTAAGTTGCAAAACTTCCTTCTCTCTCTTCCTTCCTGCTTTATTTTTTTTCCTTATCACTGATCACATCTAACGTGCTCTCACATTACATCAGATATGAGATGCCATTGACTGAAACATGTATCATCATTTTAGGTACAAAAGAAAAAATGCCAGCAATTACAATTGTAAAATGCTAACAGTTGTAAGATGTATACCAATTTCTGAGATATTAACACATGAAAAGTTGTGTCTTAAAATCTATAAAATATGATATGCATTTTCCATGCTCTACTTATCATCTATTTGCTTCATCAGAATGTTGATTCCATGATAGCAGGATTTTTGTTCTATATTCAATGGATCCCTGGTGTCTAGCACATGGTGCCCCAAAAGTATTTGTTAAATGAACAAATGAATAATAATATAATTGCCAGACAATATTTATTCAGCACTTGTGCCAAGCACCATTCAAAGCTCTTTACTTGTATTAACTCTTCTGATTGTGTTGGATGTTTGATCAGAATGGGGATTTGTCACAAATTAACAACAGCTAATTTTCAATACTTTTCAATACCTTGCCTAACCAGAATATAAAATTAAGCAACTGAAAGAAAAAGAGAGTGTCTAAGTATCTTCTTTAACAATAAACTGAAAATATAAAAATAAAAATTTTATTCATCAACAAATATTAATTGAGCCCCTCTCTAGTCTTGGCACTTGCAAGTTCTAAATACCTTACAAATGTTAATTCATCTAATTCTCACAACTACAACAGGAGGCAGGTGCTATTCTAAGCCCTGTTTTACAAATGAGGAAGCCCAGACACAGAAAAGTTAAGGAACTTGCCAAAGGTCACACAGTGACTAAATGGCAAAGCCAAAACTTAGGCCAAGGCAGCCTATTCTAGGATCAGAATTTTACCCACCAGCCTCACTGCCACAGAGCCACTAAAACATCCTGTCCTGTGTTGACGGTACTTAAGTGACAGTTAAAAAAATCAATAAAGGAAAAAAAATCACTAACTTTTGTGACCAAAGTGACTCCCCCAACTCCTGGTTAATTAGGCCATTTGGTTTTCTGGACAATTATCAAATGGCAAAAGGAAGGCAGAGCGAACCTGCTCAAAAGCTCTGGTTGGCTTTTGTTCTATTGACATTTGTTGAGTGCCCTTGAGATGACAAGCACTGTGTTAGGCACTGGGGACAGGTAGCTAAGAGAGGCTGGTAGACAGATGACTGCCACCATGGAAGCCTGTAGAAGATTCAGAATGCACCCAGTGGAAGAGAGGGGACTTTGCTGACCCCTGAGTTGAAACGTGAAGGATTCCATTTGCCAAGTGCATGAGCAAAGGAAGGCTCTTCTCCCTACCTTGCAAACCTCTTGCCTTCTGGACCTGAGGCCGGGTGGATTCCTTCCCCTCTCTTTACAAAATTATTTTCAGTTCCCTAGAACATGACAGCAGCTCTAGTTCCCTATCTCTGCCAGAGCAAATATTGAGAAATGTCTGGCTCAGTGACTTCAGTGTTGCGCTCTATTGCGTGTGCCACAGGATGGATCTATTCCCTTGTCCCGACCTCGCAAATGAGAATCAGGTGGCCAAGGCTGAGAAAAGTCCTGGTAAACCAGAGTGGGGAATAACTAGGGGCTGTGAAGGAATGCAGAGAGCGAGGGAAGAACAGAAAAAGAGTGACCAGAGATTGATCCTGGAAAGTTTCCTGCACCCCCGGGCACGGGGAGTGCAGACATGGTGATATAATATCACCTGACATCAGATCAATAATCAATAATTCATAACTAGAAGGCAGGTGAATGTCAACTGTTCTGCGATCTCCCAGGAACCCCTTTCTCCTTTCTTAAAAAATAAATAAAATAATAGTTATAAGCACACACATGAACATACATCAGTGTTTTCTTAAGAGATTTTATATATGGCCAATCTATCAAAGTGACAAATAAATTTGCTTACAAGTTACTGATTTTTACTGCTCTATTGATTTTTTTAAATTACCATTAAGTTACCACTTAGATGTCAATGAACCCTAACATGAAAATTATTAACTGCAATGCTTATGTGTCTTGTGAATACTTGATTGATCTGTTCCTGGCTTGTGCTTTGGCCAAAGTGTGGACTCTGGGAAAGTGTATATATCTTGATTTCTTTTCATGTTTATGCATTTCTGAGGGCAGAAACTTGTTCAAACTTGTTTTATATAGTGTTATACAGTGTTAGTTCCATGCACAAGGGAGTCCTTAATTCAATTTAATTAAGAAGTGGATGCTTATTTCTAAGAAGGGATTAATATATGAGCACATTTACACATATCAATTTTTTAAAAAAAATTTAACGTTTATTTTTTTTGAGGCAGAGACAGAGTGTGAGCAGGGGAGGGGCAGAAAGAGAGAGAGAGGGACACACAGAATCCCAAACAGGCTCCAGGCTCTGAGCTGTCAGCACAGAGCCTGACACAGGGCTCAAACCCACGAACCGTGAGATCGTGACTGAGCCAAAGTTGGATGCTTAACCAACTGAGCCACCAGACGCCACACCTACACATCTCAATTCTTAAAAATTCATAAAAGAAATATAATTTACAAGTGCCAAATAAATCAAACCAAAATATGCATCCTACCAAAAATGACAATTTGGGCAAACTCATATATTTTAGCTTGTCAATATTGAGTGACAGTTCTCACCTGGGGATATTGACTTGGGTCTGATGTAAGTAGGGTCAGAAGGAAATTCCCACAGAGTAGTAGAGCTTCAACCTCCAACTGTTCTTCTCCATGCATCTTTAAGTCATGTCTATCATGATTTTTCCCTCTCTTTAAAAAAATAGATTTTTTTTTCATGGTTGTGGTTTCCCTCTTGTGCAAAATATGGGAAGGTTCAGGTGTAAAGGTATATAAGAGAAAATAAAAATGGTAGCTAACACTTACCTAGAACTTATTATATGTCAGTCTGAATTCTAGGTGTTTTATATATATTAACTCATTTAGTTCTTACAACAACCCTATGAGTTCAGTTCTGTTACTATGATCACTTTCAATGGAGGAAAACTTTTTCATTTCATTGAGATGAAATTGAAGGAAACTTAGGTCCAGAAAGATTAAGTATCTTGCTCAAGTTCACAGATCTATCAGGTGGTGGATCTGGATTCAAACCCAGGTAGTCTGGCTCCCAGATTAATCTAAATCACTAATCAATGACCAGAAAGGACTACTTCAAGAATATGCCAGTCACCTTTATCTTTATCATGAGTGACTTTGAACTGGATGCCTAGTAAGTGGTACAGTTAACTATGAAAACTTCTTTTAAAAAATTTTTTAATGTTTATTTTTATGTTTGACAGAGAGAGAGAGAGACAGAGCATGAATGGGGGAGGGGCAGAGAGAGAGGGAGACACAGGATCCAAAGCAGGCTCCAGGCTCTGAGCTGTCAGCACAGAGCTCGACGCGGGGCTCACAGATGGCAAGATCATGACCTGAGCCGAAGTTGGACGCTCAACCAACTGAGCCACCCAGGTGCCCCAACTATGAAAACTTCTTGAACACCACAACAAGACTACAGACTGAAAAGGAAAATTTTCGATGAAAATTCCAAAATATTGAAAACTTACTTTGGGGTGCTGGTTGGCTCAGTCAGTGGAGCGTGTGTGACTCTTGATCTGGGAGTTGTGAGTTCAAGCCCCATGCTGGGTAGAGATTACTTAAAAATAAAAATATTTTTTTAAAAACTTACTTTAAGTTATCAGAATGTGTTAGTGCATATGTCATGTGCATTTTGGTAACATGATAGTTAAGAATGGAGACTCCCGAAAGCCTGGGGACCTCAGATGATACACAAACTATTTCTCCAGCTTTTTCCAAGCATCTAGTACTTACAACTGCCTCCTCCATATTTGATACCTCAGATATAATTTAAACTTAATGTGTATCTATTATCCAGACCAATCAGCACTAATTGCTATAATGATCTCCAGTCTCAGTGGCTTAATACAATTAATGTTTATTTATCAGTCACATAAAGTTCAAAGCAGGTGTTCATGGTTGGGATTTCTCATAGGAAGCTTTCTTTCAGGAGTGATTCCAGGATCCAGGCTCATTCCATCCTGTGGTTCTGACATTTTTCACCACATAGCCTCAGTGATGCCCTGGTTTGGGGGAAATGGAGGTAGAGAAGACGGAGTGAATGTAGAAAAGGCAGAACCATTCTTAATGGTTTCAAACAGGAAGTTGACACATATCATTTCCTTTTAAATTCTATTGGCAAGAGCGAATTGTATGGCCCCATATCTATTATACTATCCCCTGAAACTTAGTTCTCCTTCAGGATTCACTTACTCAGTGGATAATATCCCCATTTAGGTTAGTTATCTATTATGCAAAACAAACTGCCTCAGAAGTTAAAGGCTTAAAACAACAACAAAAAGTTATTTTCTCTCACAGTTTCTGCAGGTTAGGAATTCTACAGGTTAGGAATTCAGGAGGAGCTTAGTTTGGGGAGTATGCTCAGAGTCTCTCACAAAGTTTCAGTCAAGATGTATCTGGAACTACAGTCATCCACTTTGAAGGTGGTTCACTCACATGGCCGTTGACAGAAAGTTTCAATTTCTTGGGTGCTGGCTGAAGACGTGAGTCCTTTTCCAAGTAGACCTCTCCAGAGGGATGCTTGAGTGTCTCGACAATATGGCAGTTGGATTCTCCCAGAGTGAGTGAGTGAAGAGAGAGAACAGGGCAGAAGCCTGGTGTCTTTTTTGATCTAGCCTCAGAGGCCACCCTCTAGCATTTCTATGTTATCCTACCGGGTAGCTAGATTAGCCCTATTCAGGAGTTTTGTGCCTATTTCATTTTTCTTGCAGTACTAATGTGAATGGTATTATGTTTTTTAATTTCAAATTTCACTTGTTCATTGGTGGTATATATATATATAGGAAAGTGGTTGATTATTATATCATAACCTTGTATTCTGTGACCTTGCCATAATTGCTTATTTGTTCTAGGAGCTTTTTGGGTTGAGTTTTTCTGGATTTTCTACATAAATGGTCATGTCATCTGTTAACAAAGACAGTTTTCTTTCTTTCTTCCAAATCTGTATACCTTTTATTTCCTTCCCTTGTCTTATTGCATTAGGTAGAATTCCAAGTATGACGTTTAAAAGCAGTGATGAGAGGAACATCCTTGCCTTGTTCCTGACCTTGTGAGAAAGCTTTTGAGTTCTCACCATTAAGTATGATATAAGCTGTACATTCTTTTATAGATACTCTTCATCAAGTTGAGAAAGCTCCCCTCTTTTCCAGGTTTACTGAGAGGTTTTTGTTTGCTTGTTTGTTTGTTTGTTTTGTTTTAAATGGTTATTTATATTGAGAGAGAGAGAGTTAGAGAATGTGCATGAGCAGGAGAGTGGCAGAGAGAATCCCAAGCAGGTTCTGTGCTGGCAGGGCAGAGCCCAAAGCAGGCTAGATTTAATGAACTGTGAGATCATGACCTGAGGTGAAATCAACAGTCAGACATTTAATTAACTGAGACACCCAGGAGTCCCTACTGAGAGTTTCTATCATGAATAGATGCTCGAGTTTATCAAATGCTTTTTCTGTATCTATGGATATGATCATGTGCCTTCTCTTCATTAGTCAGTTGATGTGATAGATTCATTAATTTTCAAATGTTGAATCAGTCGTGTGTATCTTAGATAAATCCCATTTGGTCATGGTGTATAGTTCTTTTTATACATTATTATATTCAATTTGCTAATATTTTGTTGAGAATTTTTACATTTGTATTAATGAGAAATATTGGTGTGTAGTTTATCAGGTTTGGGTATTGGGGTAATGCTGGACTCACAGAATGAATTAGGAACTATACCCCTGGTTCTATCTTCTGAAAGAGATTAGAGAGAATTGATATACTTTTCTTCCTTAAATGTTTGGTAGAATTCACCAGTGAACCCATCTGGGCCTGGTACTTTCTGTTTTGGAAGGGTATATATTGTTGAGTTGATTTCTTTAGTGGCTAAAGGTCCATTCAGATTATCTATCTCTTGTTGTGTGAATTTTGGCAGGTTGTGTCTTTCAAGGAATTGGTCCATTTCACTTAGGTTATCAAATCTGTGAGCAGAGAGTTGTTCATAATATCCCTTTAACATCTTTTTAACATCCATGGAATCTGCAATGATATCCTCTCTTCAATTCCTGATAATAGTAATTTGGGTCATCTCTCTTACTTTCTTATCATGCCTAGAGTTAAATCATCTGATTTATCTTTTCAAAGAATCATCTTTCAGTTTTGTGATTTTCTCTATTGATTTCCTGTTTCATATTTCATTGATTTCTACTCTAATTTTTTAAAGTTTATTTATTTACTTTGAGAGAAAGAGAGAGTGAGAGAGAGAGAGAGAATGGGGGGGGGGAGAGGCAGAGGGAGTGGGAGAGAGAGAGAATCCCACACTGGCAGCTTGGAGCCTGACACAGGGCTCGATCTCACCAACTGTGAGATCATGACCTGAACCAAAATCAAAAGTTGGACGCTTAACCAACTGAGCCACCCAGGTACCCCTCGAATTTTTATTTCTTTTCTTCTGCTTGCTTTAGATTTGCTCTTCCATTTCTAGTTTTCTAGAGTGGAAGCTTAGATCATTGATTTTTAGATCAGTCTATCTCAGTGAATGTTCCATGTAAGCATGAGAGGAATGTGCACTCTGCACACTGGATGAAGTAGTTTATAGATGTCCATTATATTCCTAATCTCTTTCTTTGTACATGAGCATAAATACAATCTGTGTGTGTGTGTGTGTGTGTGTGTGTGTGTGTGTGTACACAAACAATAGATATAATTTGTGTAAGGTCCATTGAATATACAGATATAATTTCCATAGATATAATCTGATGGTATACTCTATGCACCAAGTTTTTTATTACACATTTTCATATTTTACTTTACCCTGCACATTCATGACTTTAATAATTCAAACTATTGACATACTGGAATATGGGACATATCAGAAAACTTTACCTCTGCCTGAGCACTACCACTTTCCAAAATGAGGAAAAAGGAAGCCAGAATCACCAAAGAGACTCCAACCCCTATGGAGAACATTAATTTCCCAAGATTCAATGACATCTCAGTCATACTAGGGAGAGCATATTAGTTTACTAGGGTCGTGATACAAAGTACCAAAAACTACATGGCTTAAACAACAGAAATATATTGTCTCAGACTTCCAGAGGCCAGAAGTCTGAGATCAAGGTGTCCACAGGGTTGGAGGGAGGCCTGGGAGGGAGAATCTCTTCCATGCCTCTCCCCAGCTAAGGGTGGTTAACTGACAATCTTTGGCACTCCTTGACCCATAGAGGCATCCTCTTGCTCTCTGCCTTCATCTTAACACATCACTCTCCCTTTTAATAAGAACATGCATCATACTGGATTAGAGGCCCACTCTACTTCAGCAACTAATTACATCTGCAATGACCTTATTTCCAAATAACATCACATTCTGTGATACTGGTGAGTTAGGGCTTTAATATATGAATTTAGAGGGAACATAATTCAACCCAGAACAAGGAACAAACAGGAGTGTGGGTATGACAAAATGGAAGGGCATCCCAGAATTTGGATTCCAGTCTTAATGTGTCAACAATGTGTTGGTGACCTTGAACAAACTGGGCAAACAAGGGAGATCCTATAAATGATACCATTTTCTGGTCTTGTTCTTGAAATAGTACTGGTGTAAGAAGACTGAAAACATAAAGTTTTATTTTATTTTTTAAATGTTTTATTTATTCATTTTGAGAGAGAGAGAGAGAGAGCAAACAGGGGAGGGGCAAAGACAGAGGGAGAGAAAGAATTGCAAGCAGGCTCCACGCTGTCAGCACAGAGCCCGATGTGGGGCTTGAACTCACAAACTGAGATCATGACCTGTACCGAAATCAAGAGTAGGGCGCTTAACCGACTGAGCCCCCCACAGGCACCCCAAAACATAGAGGTTTAAATAAGATGTTGAATTTTAAGCAAGCCATCAACTCAAAAGAGAGACCTTTTGAGAGGAATGTGGTATGAAGAGGCCCAACACACAAGGGCAGGGTCCCTGGGACTGGTTTGCAACAAAAGCTGCCTTCACACCCACAAGGTGCCAGAAGACCACTGCCTTCAGGCCATGATCATTCCCAACTTTTCAGAGTTGCAACACCCAACATGTTACAGTTGTTTATTTGATTTTGTGACACTGCCCGTTATTCTCCACCTCCCCACAGGTTCCCTCTCTCCCGGCCCCAGACAAAGGAACTGCCAAACATGGACTTACTTTTAAAAATTAATTAGGTCTTGCACATTTTATCATACCCAAGATAACTCTATCCCCTTTGTCAAGAATATCAACAAAACAGATGGCCACTGGGCACAGAAATGGCTGGAGGAGATAATACTTAGGACTACCCAAAAGACCATTTTTAGGAAATTATAAATTAGTATTTTTTTAACATTTTTATTTATTTTTGAGAGACAGAGTGTGAGCGGGGGAGGGGCAGAGAGAGTGGGAGACACAGAATCTGAAGCAGGCTCCAGGCTCTAAGCTGTCAGCACAGAGCCTGACACAGGGCTCGAAACCACGAACTGTGAGATCATGATCCAAGCCAAAGTCAGACGCTTAACCAACTGAGCCACCCAGGCACCCCTTTAAATTAGTATTTTTTTAATACTACCTTAATACTTACACTATTTTGAAGCACTTTTACAATAGCCAGCATATAAATTTGGATGTCAAAGTTACTGGAAAAAATATATAAAACATTAACATATTTGGAATAAGGTAGCTATGGATTTATGGATGATTTTTTATGGGTGACTTTAATTTTTTCTCTACATTTTTCTTTATTTTCAAATATTTCGACTATAGTAAGTGCTGTTACTAATGCAAAATAATAGGGGCACCTGGGTGGCTCAGTTGGTTGAGCATCTGACTTCAGCTCAGGTTATGATCTCACGGCTTGTGGGTTCATGCCCTGTGTGGGGTTCTGTGCTGATAGCTCAGAGCCTGAAGCCTAGCTTCAGATTTTGTGTCTCCGTCTGTCTCTGCCCCTTCCCTGCTCATGCTCTGTCTCTCTCTCTTTCTCTCAAAAAATAAACATTAAAAATTTTTTTAAAATCTGAAATAATAATAATAATGACCTTAAAAGATGAAGTTTATTCCTCTAGTCAACACCTGTTTATTGAGCACTTACTACATGCCAGGCACTGTCACAGCAGTAAAAAAAACAGCTCCTGTGGAGCTTCCGTTTGGATAAGGAGTGATATTATTGGGCACAGATTGCTTGTTCCTGTGTGTAAAAGTTTACTTTGAGCAGATTTTTGGGGGTAGGTGATACAAGGGGAGAGACTGCAGCCCTCTGAGGGTAACATGTGCCCACAAAGAAGGAAATGATGCTGAATGGAGAAGGGTGAAGGCGGTGAGCAACGCTCTTTGTCTGTGTCCAGATTTCACTGTCAGCTAGCTCTTGAAGTCAGAGCTCCACCCTCCCTGGTCCCAAGCTGCCTCTTGTACTCAACTGCCTCCCGGGGGACATTGTGAAACCTGAGTTGGGAATCACCCACACCTGGGTGGTGCTGGTCAAGGTGGCGCTAAGAACAGGACAGGGCATTCTGCTGACGTCAGTATGCAGAAAGCTAACAGGGCCCATACTTATTAGTTGATGCAGGTGCTGTTCCTTGGCAGGGCAGTGGATTCTCTCTGAGTCACCTTTGAAGGCAACATGCTGCACATTTGGTGAGATGAATAGGCTAAAGGAACTTGTTTTTGGTTATTGCACACATATTACTGATGTCCTAAGATGTAGAGAAATGCTAGTTTTTGCTAGTGACTCGTGGACTTTTTCACTGAGCACTACAATGGAAACTGATGCTCAAAGGGCACTCCAAAATGCATGAAGCCCTACAGGGGCCCAGAATAGAGACAGATAATTACACAGGACTTTGATTTGCCATCACCATGTTTCAGACATGGACTATCAGAGTGGCCCTTTGAGAAAACAAAGTGGTAAGACACATCAAGACAAAAATATCCATATTCCCTGACCCCAGAAATCCCACCCCTGAGAATTTATCCTGAAAAAATTGTTTATTTCTGCATTAGCTGTGATACTGAAGCACTGAAAACATCCTAAGTGTCACTATTGGGGAACAGCTAGACAAAGTGTGATAACATCATTCATATAATGAGTATACATCATAGTAATTAGCATAATCACAATTGTAAAGATACATATTCCATCATAGGAAAGTGTTTGTACTAGCTTGCTAGGGCTGCTACAACAAAGTGCCACAAACCGAGTGGTTTACACAACAGAAATGTATTGTCTCACAGTTCTGGAAGCCAGAAGTTCAAGATCAAGGTGTTAGTAGGATTGGCTCCTTCTAAGGGCTGTGAGGGAAGAGTCTGCTCCAGGCCTCTCTCTTGGGCTTGTCAACGGCCATCCTCTCCCTGTCCCTTCACATTGTCTTCCCTCTATGCATGTCTATCTCTGTCTTCAAGTTTCCCCTTTTTATAAGGACACCAGTCATATTGGATTAGGAACCCATCCTAATGACATCATTTAACTCGATTACCTCTATAAAGACAGTACCTCCAAATAAGGTCACAGTCTGAGGTACCAGAGGACTTCCATATATTCTTTTTTTTTTTTTTGTCTTTTACAGAAAGACATAACAGTGTTTTATGACATAAGTATTTTACAAGATAATGCTAAAAGAAATAAAAACAGCAGCAAACTCTCATTTCGCACTTTCTACGTATCAGATAGGGTTATAAACACTTTTAAATGTGTTAACGCATTCAATCCTCACAGCACCCCTATGAGGCATTAGTATCCTCATGTTGCGAATAAGGAAATTGAGGCATATCAAATTTAAGTTATTTTCTCAAGGTCATATAGCTAGTAAGTGGTGGAATCAGGCTTTGAACCCAGGAAATCTAGGCTTCACAGACCAAACATTTAACCTCCTCATCATACTGCAAAATTTCATGTGTTATGTTTACAACGGTATGAAAATATGTAAAATAAATTTTTTTTGCCAAGTTTTTTTATTTTTTTATTTTGAGAGAGAGAAAGAAAGAGAGAGAGAGAGAGAGACACAGCATGAGCAGGGAAGGGGAAGAGTTGTGTGGGGTCGTGGGGGGAGGACAGAGGCTCTGAAGCGGACTCCAAGCTGACAGCAGTAAGCCCCATGCAGGGCTGAAACTCACAAACCGTGAGATCATGACCTGAGTCAAAGTCGGATGCTTAACTTGACCGAGCCACCCAGACACCCTTGCAGACAAAGTCTTAATAGAATATGCAAAAATGAAAGCAGTTTATAATTAGGAGAGGTTACTTTTTATGTTACATTCCTGGTTTTTAATGTTTTTAAGTTTATTTATTTATATGGGGAGAGGGAACACAAGCAGGGGAAGGGCAGAGAGGGAGAGAGAGAATCCCAAGAAGGCTCTGTGCTGACAGCTGACGGTCAGTGCAGGACTCGACCTCACAAACCGTGAGATAACCTGAGCTGAAATCAAGAGTGAACACTCAACCTACTAAGCCACCCAGGTGCCCCGATGTTACATTACTTTTACAATTAATACATTCACATGCACTCATAGACTTTTTCTAAAAATGATGCTTTGAAAACGTTTCCACAATCTGAGAAATTTTTTAATGATACCGTACATCAAAAAATGAGTAATAATAAACATTTGGGATTGCTGGCCTCCACGGAGGGCCCCAGTTATCCTTCCCTTCTGATAGTCATGCCCTAATATGGTCCTTTCACGTGCAGTAAGGGTTGACTTGCATGACTAATGATTCCATGGAAGAGGTGACAGTATGTGACTTCTAAGGCAAAAAAAAAAAAAGAAAAGAAAAGAAAAGCAGGAGCGCCTGGGTGGCTCCAACGGTTAAGTGTCTGACTTCGTCTCAGGTCACCATCTCACGGTCAATGAGTTCTGGACCTGTGTTGGGCTTTGTGCTGACAGTGCAGAGCCTGGAGCCTGCTTCAGATTCTGTGTCTCCCTCTCTCTCTGCCCCTCCCTCGCTGACACTCTATGTCTCTTAAAAATGAATAAATATTTAAAAATTTAAAAATTAAAAATTAAAAAAAAAAAGCATTCACTGCAGCTTCCATTTTGGTCTCTTTGATCTCTTGCTCTGGGAGAAGCCAGCCTTATGCCTTGATACGCAAGCAATCCTATGGACACCCCCTGTGAAGAGGAATCGAGGCCCCCTGAGAGTAGCTGCATTAACTTGTCCACCACGTGACTGGATGACCTTTGGAGCAGATCCTCTGGGCGCATTAAAGCCTAGATGACTACAGTCCTAACCAAACTCTTGGCTACAGCCTCATGGGAGACCTACAAATGACCCAGTCAAAGCACTCCTCAAACTGACCCACAGTACAGTAAAGAGAAGAATGTCCCCCTCCGAGATGTCCACAGCCTACTCCCCAAGATTTCCACAGCCTACTCCCCGGAAACCGAATATGTCACCTCACATGGCCAAAGCAACTTATCGGATATGATTAAGAATCCTATAGCAGGGAAATTATCCTGGATTATCTGGGTGGGTCTAGTCCCTGGAGACTGAACTCTGACCTGCCAGGGATCTAAACCTTTTGCAACCTTTCAAAATGATAGCTACCGTAAGAGGGGTAATTCTTCTTTTTTTTAAATTTTTTAAATGTTTTTATTTATTTTTGAGACAGAGAGAGACAGAGCATGAGCAGGGGAGGGGCAGAGAGAGAGGGAGACACAGAATCCAAAGCAGGCTCCAGGTTCTGAGCTGTCGGCACAGAGCCCAACATGGGGCTCAAACTCACGGACTGTGACATCATGACCTGAGCTGAAGTCGGACGCTTAACCATCTGAGCCACCCAGGCACCCCTTTTTCTTTTTAAATTTTTTTTTAATGTTTTTTGTAAGAGGGGTAATTCTTAATTATGCAAGTGAATGGCTTATACTGAGAGGAGTCCCCCCAGTTCTGAGGACTGAGCCTGCCCTTGATAATTTTTCTTTCCTCTACAGAAATGTGGATGAGGTACAGAAATTATTTTTTGTTTTATTTTGTAGAGTATCAAAAATTATTCAACAGTTAGAAATGAGGCAAGAGATAACTGCATGTCTTCAATGCTATATGGAGTGCTGTGGAGCAGGCCCACACCAAAATTACTGATTCTCTAGGGGGTAGCGTACTTTTGTTTGACATATCACTTGTCTTGATTCAGGGTCAGGTTCTGTAAAGCTGGATCCTTTTTTGGATTGGTCAATTGCAAGTGCTTTTTGGAAAGTAAAGATTGAAGTGACTTCCTGTCTAGTAGAAAGAATAACTTCAAAGCTTATAGCTTATGGTCCTTTAGGTAAGATGACCAACTGTTCCCATTTGCTTTGGGACTGAAGGACTTCCCAAGACAAAGAACTTTTAGTGATAAAAGCAGGAGTGTCCTGGGCAAACTGGGGCTGTTGCTCATTCAACTCATCCAGCCAGTAAGACACTAGCCAGTTTGGGAGCTGACTTGACCATCTTCTTTTGGTGTGTTGTCTTGCATTGTCTAGAAATACTTTGGTCTCTCCCATAGGCCTTTGAACCAATTTTCTCATACTGCCAGTCTGTCATTAGTAATAAAAAATCTAAATAAATAAGTAAAGCTAAATAAATCATTGATACACACTTTATAATTGTGTAAGAGTCATTCTGTTTAACCATTTTAAATGAGCACTTTGATAAGAGAAGGGGTTTCTCTGGTGAGAAGTGGAATGATACTCTGCCAGGAGACCAGGCCCTGGGGATTCTACTGGAGCAGCTGTTTCTGTTTTTCATCCCTTCATTGATCCCCTCTCTTTTGAGTCTATAGATATGCTTAAGTCCCTTCTTTCCAGAAACGTAGCCTCCTCTTCCTCCCCGCAATGGTCCTGCCTCCTACCATTTTCACTCAAGAGTGTAGTCTGACTCCTTCCTAGCAAGAAGGAATCATCATTCTCTCATGACTCAGTTAAGGTCACCTTTACAGTCCAAATACAAGTGACAGTTTTCAACCTTGGACTTATATTCTCTGTAATAAAAATTTATAGCTACCAACACCTGACAATTATTGGGTACCTGATGTTCTTTGAGTGTTTGTTTCCATTGAGCATTTGATATTTTATTCCCCATGCTCTTGGCTACCTGCCACTTAGAGATTACTACTTCCTGTTGATGGAACTAAATACCTCCTTGATATCACTCAAGTCCACATCTTTGCCATCCCCAATGCCAATGCCTCAACTTGGGCCAGGTCTCCCTGCAAGCTCAACCCTGAGCTCAAGAGTTGGACGCTTAACAGACTGAGCCACTCAGGTGCCCCTGAGATGCTATTTCTGTCATTTTCCTGGTTAAAAGCCAGCCATTTCTGGTGGTTCTGCATGACCTGTAGTCATAAACCTAGCATGCATCCCAATAGACAAATACGGTTAACCCTTGAACAACATGAGTCTGAACTGCATGGGTCCACTTACATGTGGATGGTTTTCAATAAGTATAGTACATCACTGTAAATGTATTTTCTCTTCCTAGTGATTTTAATAGCATTTTTTCCCTCTAGCCTACTTTATTGTAAAAATATAATATGTAACATGTATAACATACAAAACATGCATTAGTTGACTGTTATGTTACCATTAAGTTTTGGGGGAGTCAAAAGTTACACACAGATTTTCGACTGCACAGGGGCTTGGTGCCCCTAACCCTTGTGTCATTCAAGGGCCAACTGCATTTATTTATAAATTACATATGTGTACCATTGTATTCACATATTAGAAAATCAGGTACAGAAAAAGAAATTCATGAGGTACCTGGATGGCTTCGTTGGTTAAGCGTCTGACTCTTGATTTCAGCTCAGGTCATGATCTCACAGTTGTGAGATCGAGCCCTATGTGGGGCTCTGTGCTGACAGCGTGGAGCCTGCTTGGGATTCTCTCTCTCTCTCTCTCTCTCTCTCTCTTTTTTTCTCTCTCAAAATAAATAAATAAACTTAAAAATATATGTATCCCCTTAAAAAATAAATAAACGCAAAAAAGAAAGAAAGAAACAGAAATTCCCAACAAGATAGCATTTACAAATTAAAGCACTAATATTTTTTCCCTCCCCACAGTGGAGGTTGTGTGCCCTTGCTTGGAGTCCACAGACCTGCAGCAGGAAGTCCATGTCCATATGGCTGACTTTCTTTTTTCCTTTTTCTTTAAAAAAAATTTTTTTTTTAATGTTTTATTTATCTCTGAGTGTGAGAGTGTGAGCAGGGGAGAGACCGAGAGAGAGGGGAACAGAAGATCTGAAGCGGGCTATGCACTGAGAGCAACAAGCCCAATGTGGGGCTCAACCCCACAAACTGTGAGACCATGACCCGAGCCAATGTCAGACGCTCAACCAACTGAGATACAGAGGCACCCCTGACTTTCAAGTCTAGTCATGATCTGGCCCCTACCCATCTCTGTCTCCTTTCCCTTCACATCCTCCCTTGCTCCCAGGGCTGGCTCAAGCAGAAGGATTTGAACTTGAAGCTCCCCAAACCTGCCTTTCCATTGGCCGCCCCCTTTGTTTAGAATGCTGTCCCCTGCTTTTGCTCCCCAACTCCCAAGCCCCTTTGTCTTACATATTCCTAAAAGCACTCTGTCCTCTGGGAAGCTGTTTTTTGGTTACTTCTGCCCCCTCCATACCCCGTGTACACCCACGCACATCTTTTTCTTGCCCTGCGTCAAGGGTGTGAACTTTAAAAGACAGTCTCGTTCACTTAGGAGTCAACAGTGCCTGATAAACAATAACGGTGACGGTAAGAACAGTGAATACTTTTACAGTATTAACTTTGCCAACCACTGCTTCAAGTGTTTTACACATATTTACTTGATTTAATCCTAGGAGATGGGTACAATTATCCCTATTCTGCAAACACGAACTTCCTAAGGTCATATATGTAGTATGCAAAGTTCAGGAAAGATTGAACTAAACTGAACTGTGTGCTTTTTCTATCACACCTCCGATGAGAGAAATAGAGTCACCCAGGCCAGTTGGGCAAGGAAATGCTCAGGCTGAAGAAAGGGGAGTATGGCGAGGACACCCCCACCCTGAGCCTGCGCTGCCCCCTGCTGGCCAGCTCTGCCCTTGCTGCAGACTAAACAAGGTCAGAAGTCCTCTCTGTCACCAGAGCTAGAGCCTGGAGTCTAGGGACCAGCACAGGATATTCCGAAAGAGAGAGGGAGCCAGGAGATGCAGGGAATATGCAGGAATTTCCTCTTGATCCACACACCTGAAGGACTGTTTCCCTGATAGGGATGGCTGAATGAAACCACTCAGAGTTAAGAACACAAGTGGGAAAGTCAACCCTCCACCGCCAAGTGCCATAGAACATATCCCAAACCAACAGAAATGTTTATTTTTTAAGAAAAAATTTAGGTGAGGATTTGGATTATTCTCACATTAGGCTCTCCCTTCTGGTGGAAAATTGAATGCTAATTTATATTAACAGATTGGTTCTCAAATGGGGTGCTTTGTGGGACTATTAAAAACTGCAGATGCCCAAGCTTCATTCCAAGCATGCTAAGTCATAACCAGCAGTGTAGGGGCACCTGGGGGGCTCCGTCGGTTAAGCGTCTGACTCCTGATTTGGGCTCAGGTCAGATCTCACTATTTGTGAATTTGAGCCCCAAGTTGGGCTCTGTGCTGACAGTGCGGAGCCTGCTTGGGATTCTCTCTCTCCCTCTCTCTCTCTTTGTCCCTCCCTTGCTCTCTCTCCCTCTCCCAATAAATAAATAAACATGAAAAAAAAAAAAAAAAGAACCAGCAGTGTATACTATTTTTCCTCAGAGCTAGCCTCCTGCTACATTTTCCCAAACTCGAAATCTCTAAGACCATGTAGCATCCCACTTTTCCAGTTTAAGAAAAGGCAATGCCTTTCTATTTGTGCTTCAGCAGAAAACGGTGTTATTTTACAACTCTAAAATGTAGATAATCAATAACAATCAAAAAAAGTAAAATTTTACCTTTGGACATACAAATTCTATCTTGTCTGGTAGAGGTTCAACTGATTTTCCTTTTGCTCTTTGCAAACAATTGGTTTTGCCTCCTTTGTACACCTGTTTCATGATTCCTGATCTATACTGGGTGTGTTCTTCAGATTTTCTTTTGAACCTGTGGTAACATCTGCCTGATTTCCCCCCATGACTACTGAGTTAAATAAGAGGTTTAGCATGTGTCTGTTTTATATCTGAATGAGAGTTGTGATCTTACCTTTTCAGGAGATTTCTCTTTAACACACCACGGGCGAGTACTTTCCTTTTCTATAGTCTTTGGCCATCTGCTACTGGTGCTCTCTGCTTTGGTTGAACATTCAACCTTCACAAGAGGGCTCCTGTCCTTGTAATCTTCTACTATATGCATAAGGTCTGTCCACGAGTTCCTGAAAGAAGGTAAAAGAATCAAAAGATTTTATATTTATATTTTATTCACCAATATCTTGCAGGTGACAGTGGTTGTCAGCTGGGACTAACAGCCATAACACCCAAACATGGCTTTTTCATGTAGCCTGAGATTCCTCACATTACTTGACTGGGGTCCAAGATGGAGCATTCTCAGAGAGAGCCAGGAGGAAGCTGCACTGCCTTTTTTTTTTTTTTTTTTTTTTTTTAACGTTTTATTTATTTTTGAGACAGGGAGAGACAGAGCATGAACAGGGGAGGGTCAGAGAGAGGGAGACACAGAATCCGAAACAGGCTCCAGGCTCCGAGCTGTCAGCACAGAGCCCGACACGGGGCTCAAACTCACGGACCGCGAGATCATGACCTGAGCCGAAGTCAGCCGCTTAACCGACTGAGCCACCCAGGCGCCCCTGCACTGCCTTTTATGACAGGACTTAGAAGCCATTTCTATTCAGGGCCAGCTTCACAGAATGTGACCTGTGCAGTCACCCAGGGCTCCGTACTTAGAAGAGACCCACACTTGGTTTACCACTCTGTTGTCACCATCTTAAAATTCCCAATAATATTTAAACAAAGGGCCCCACATTTTTATTTTGCACTGGGCCCCACAAATTATGTAGCCAGCACTGAATCACTTTGTCCAGCAACCATAATGTCCTGCCCAGGCTCACAGGATGGGAATTGAGACTCCCCATCTTGAGGGGGCAGTGCCAAAGTTTTGGAAGAGTATGTGGGGCTAGAAATACTGGTGTGGTCTTTTTTAGAAAAGGCAATCTGCCACAGACAGTTTGTGGAGAAGTTAAGGCACATAACCTGGAGATTGGAAAGACTTTCCTCCACGGCCTCCCACAAAGACATATCCGTGTCCTCCTTGTTCCACAAAGCATCCTAACGAGAATAAAAAGGCAAATGCATCTACCCACCTGTCTACTTAGCAAATCCTGACTGAGCACATAATGGGAAGCATTTGCAGATGACTCTTAGAGACCCTGCCCTTAGCGGACTTGGTGCTCGGAGTGATGGTGTCTGTGAAGGGAGAAGAGAAAGCAAAGGGTGAAGCACTATTTAAAAAGAGAAAACAGGGGTGCGTGGGTGGCTTGGTCGGTTAAGTGTCTGACTTCAGCTCAGGTCATGATCTCACGGTCGTGAGTTCGAGCCCCGCGTCGGGCTCTGTGCTGACAGCTCAGAGCCTGCAGCCTGTTTCGGATTCTGTGTCTCCCTCTCTCTCTGCCCCTCCCCTGTTCATACTCTGTCTCTCTCTGTCTCAAAAATAAATAAATGTTAAAAAAATAAATAAAAATACACATAAAAAAATAAAAAGAGAAAACAAGCTTGGGGCGCCTGGGTGGCTCTGTAGGTTAAGCATCTGACTTCAGTTCAGGTCATGATTTCAAGGTTTGTAAGTTTGAGACCCGTATCAGGCTCTCTGATGTCAGCACAGAGCTTGCCTCAGATCTTCTGTCTCCCTCTCCTCCTGCCCCTCCCCAGCTCCTTCTCTGCCCAACCCCCCCCCCAAATAAATAAAAACATTTTTAGAAAGGGAGAGAGAAAACAAGCCCCAAATGGTTCGCCCCACATAGCAGCAAACCAGTAAGTAGTCGATCAAAGTAAAGATTACATGGGAATGCAAGCTGGTGCAGCCACTCTGGAAAACAGTATGGAGGTTCCTCAGAAAACTAAAAATAGAACTACCCTACCACCCAGCAATTGCACTACTAGGTATTTACCGAAGGGATAAGGTGTGCTGTTTCGAAGGGACACATGCACCCCCAGGTTTATAGCAGCACTATCAACAATAGCCAAAGTATGGAAAGAGCCCAAATGTCTATCGATGGATGAATGGATAAAGAAGATGCGGTATATATGTACAATGGAGTATTACTCGGCAATCAAAAAGAGTGGAATCCTGCCATTTGCAACTACGTGGATGGAACTGGAGGGTATTATGCTAAGTGAAATGAGTCAGAGAAAGACAAAAATCATATGACTTCACTCATATGAGGACTTTAAGAGACAAAACAGATGAACATAAGGGAAGGGAAACAAAAATAATATAAAAACAAGGAGAGGGACAAAACAGAAAAGACTCATAAATATGGAGAACAAACTGAGGGTTGCTGGAGGGGTTGTGGGAGGGGGGATGGGCTGAATGGGTAACAGGCACTAAGGAATCCACTCCTGAAATCGCTGTTGCACTATATGCTAACTAATTTGGATGTAAATTTTAAAAAATAAAAAAATAAAATTAAAAAAAATTGTTTTTAGAAATGTATCATATGGTCATTGTAGAGATTTGGGAAATTAAAAAAAAGAATTAAGAAGAAAATTAAAACAGCCATAATTCCACCATCTAGAATAAATGATTTTAATATGCCACAAAATATAATATAAACATGTTAGCAAAGTGAAGATTACAATGGATACATAACTGTTATTTATGCTTTTACTACTACTGTTTGAAAATTATTATACATGTGAGTAGGGTGTAAAATAAAATGATGGAAAACAATTGGGAATTACAAAAAAAAAAAAGTAAAGATACAAAACAAAACAAAAACAAGGGAAACAAAAAGGTGAGCTGGTGAGGGGGGTTGTTTATTCAAAAAGAGGGTTCCAGAGCCCCAGAGGCAAGGTCTGAGAGAGGCAGCACTTTGCCACTTGAACCATCCTGTGTCTGCCCGTTCACCAGGCCTCTTATACAGCCACAGTTGTGCCAGGCTCAGAACAGGGTATCGTTCAAATAAATATCTGTGGAAGGCCCTAGGATTAGGTCCACAGGGCTCCTGTGGGCTGCTGTGTGGCAGGTAGGCCTGTGATCTCACCCTCCTGGGTTTCCTACTACCTCACTCAGCACTTCTTAATCCTCTTAGTGTTGGCTCTAAATGTTAGATTTCCCAGGGACTCTGCCCAAGGCCTTCCTCTGCACTCTAACCCCTCTGTCCTCAGGTGAGTGCCTTTACTCCCACGGAGTGTCTCCACCCCACCCTCTCCCTGCTCCAGACTCATTCACCTATTCCTTCACAACTGAACACCTACACTTAGATGAATCACAGTCACCTCAAATTTTGCATGTCCAAAATGGAACTTTCCACTTTTCCCCATATCTTGTTCCCTCCAGTCTTCCCAATTCAGTAAATGGCTGCCTCCACCGCCCAGTCACTTCTCACTTGCCTTCACTCCCCTACATCCAATCCATCCTGTAAGTTCTTCCTGGATGAGAAGGAGGCAGCTTTGGGGATATCTGAGAGAATGTTCCAGAAAGAGAAGCTCCTCCACTACCCAGTCACTTCTCACTTGCCTTCACTCCCCTACATCCAATCCATCCTGTAAGTTCTTCCTGGATGAGAAGGAGGCAGCTTTGGGGATATCTGAGAGAATGTTCCAGAAAGAGAAGCTCCTCCACTACCCAGTCACTTCTCACTTGCCTTCACTCCCCTACATCCAATCCATCCTGTAAGTTCTTCCTCCAAACCACAACCTGGATCTGAATATTTCTCACCAGCAACTGAGTCACTATCACCCATCAGATTGCTTTGGTAGCTTCTTTTTCTTCTTCTTTCTTTAAAGTTTATTTTTTTATTGCGAGAGAGAGAGAGAGAGAGAGAGAGAGCAGGGGAGGGGCAGAGAGAGAGAGGGAGAGAGAAAGAATCCCAAGCAGGGTCCGTGCTGTCAGCGTGGAGCACGACATGGGGCTCCAACTCACAAACCTGAGAGACCATGACCTGAGCCAAAACCAAGAGTCGGATGCTTAAGTGACTGAGCCACCCAGGCGCCTCTGCTTTGCTGGCTTCCTAATTCATCTGATGCCTCTACCCTTGACCTCCTGTCATCCACCCTCCACACAAAAACCAGAGTAGTATTGTAAAACCATAAATCAAAACAAGTCGTTCTCTTGCTCAAAACTATTCAGTGTTTCCCCATTACTTTCAGAACGAAAATGCAGACTCTTCACCCTAAAGACCCTACATCACCTGCTCCACCTCTCAGCGTCATCCCATCCCCTCTCACTCCCCTCGCAGAAACCTTCTTCTCCAGCTCTCTGCATTACTCAGCTTCTCTTTCTGGAACGTTCTGTCAGCTATCCCCAAAGCTGCCTCCTCTCATCCAGGACTGAACTCAAAGGTCCCTTCTCAGACCTGCAGAAAGAAACCTGCCCTCCTCCTTGTTAAATTTTAGACATTGTCTTCTTTCTTCCTCTAGGGCCCTTTCTCTCTTTTCCCACACACGCCAGAAGGGAAGCGCCTGCAATGAGAGTTTGCCACTGTATCTTCAGGGCCTGCTAGAGTAGGTGCTCACATATATTTGTCTAAAGGATTCATTAACAGACGGCAATTTTATGTTTTTAAATATCCTCACTTGACAAAAGAAAAAGCTGCCTATTCCACGTAGGTTAGTCATTTTAAAAAACGTTCATAAGCCCAGGGCTATTGCAGTAGACGAACTGGCCACAAGCACCCCTGAACAACACAGTTGTAAGGACAGCAGAAGAGGGAGGAAGACAGAGAGGGCCAGTGGAGGGGAAGCCGGCTGGGTGACTGGGTGGCTGGAGGGCCATAAAAATGGGTGAGCGAACGGATGCGCACGCTCCGGGAACGCACACCCACGGGGCTAAGAAAGTCGAGAACTCACTTCCCTTTACCACCCACCTTTCGGGGTCACTGAGAGGATACGCCAAAGAAGACGAGGTGTGGTGGGCGGGAGGTCGTCAGCTCCGCTGCGCGCAGAGCAGCGAGCCACACCCCCAAGCCCTAGCCCAGCACGTGCTTCTCGCTTCTCGCGCGCCCAGCCGCGCCCCCTGCCGGCAGCGCGCTTAGGTAAGCCCTCCCCGAGCCCGCCGTGCCGCTAGTGCGCGTGCGCGCAGGTGAGCGTCCCGCCCCGCCCCCGGGCTTGGCCACCTGCCCGGGAAACTTGTGGATTGTTGCCCTCGGGTCGCTCCGGGGTGGGGACGCGGAACTGGGCCATGGAAGATACGTCGGGGGCTCGCGAGCCCCGTGCCCGACCGAGAGAGCGGGACCCAGACCGGCACTCCCGTCCGGACCGAGACCTCCACCCCGAGCGACAGCGGGACAGACACGGGAACCGGCGCAGGGAGAGAAACGGGGGCGAGCGCAGGGACGGGGACCGGGACAGGGGGAGGGACCGGGACCCCCGCCACGACAGACACAGGGTCGAAGACCTTCGCGCGGGTGAACAAAGAGTTTGGGAAAAGTCCCGCCAGAGCCGGACACGGGACGGACCCCGCAAGCCGACCTGGGACTCAGCCTCGCCCCGCTGGCCCGCGCCTTGGGAAACCACGGAGCCGTCGCTCCCGAGGAAGGAGCGCTTCGGGCACCGTGACCCGACAAGGTGAGGTGGGGTTAAGGGGCGCCCTGAGACCTGGGCACCCAGGAAGCCTGGGTCTGCGGCCTGTCTGCGCTGCTCCCACGCCCCCGGCTTCGTGGCCTAAGAGGCCGGCTTAAAGAAAGGCAGTGCCATTCCTCCCTTTTGCACTCTTGGAGGTGACCTGGGAGGGAAAGAAAACCTTACGGTGCCCCCCACTTCTTGATCCGAACCTGATTAACAAAGTAGAAACCACTCCTGTTAGCAGTGGCAGGGCCAGGGACCAGGTAAGGCGGAAGAGAGGACTTCAGGACAGGAAAGGGAAGCGGTGGGAAGGAGATTAAGTAGGTGGTGTTAACTTGAGGCTCCTCCCACACGACTGCCCCTTGGGGCTTCAGACCCTGAGACCTTTGTCCAGTGTTCCCAAACCAGCCCACCTCCAAGTCCCAGTGCCAAGGGCTAATTAAAAGCCGCCCAGTGAAGGGTTAATAGTTGAATCTGCAACTTCTTCTAGGGGTATATGCGTTTCAAAACAGACAGCTGGGAGAGGCTACCGGTTTAGCCAAAGAACTAAATGCACCTAAAACTCCCACCGAAGGGCAGAGATTTCCCTACCTTTGTCACTGAAGTCTTTCCGGGCAGCCTCATTCAAATCCCATGATTGTTTCAGATCCCACCCCGCTGAATGAACACAGTGTGCCATCCTTGCCCGGTAGAGCACAGAGAATTCCCTTATGGGCCTTGTGAGGTGAAAGCCTCTTGCTGTTCTGCAGGACTTAGTACGCTGAGAGAGGGTAAGGATGGAAGGCAGGAGAGGAGGCAGTCCTAGACCCCACACCTCCTTCTAGGGCGTTGGTCTTTTTTCCCTCAAACATTCCATCCAACTCCACAAATATTACTGAATGCCCACATTAGATTATGTGCCAGGCCAACAAGGAGAAAAGTACTAGAGTGATGGCAGCTTTCTGGTTGACCCCTGCCCTCTTCTCTACGGAGGAGTCAGGTTCCTCTCTGCTATAGGATTTGGAGGCTTAAGCTTGGCCTCCCTCCCTGTTGTGTCCACACAGCGGGGAAAGCTGTTATCTTGAGCTTATGTTACATTATCTAAAACCAACTAGCCAAACTATGAAAAAGGGTGTGCCCAGATATAGTCACAGGCACTAGTTATTGTTCATCCCTGACCAAAGCCAAATTGCTTTGGTAGCTCTTCAGAGCTACATTTTGGATTTCCTTCTAAGTCGGTGTCCCAGTCCACCACCCCAGCCCCAAACGAGTGAAGGGAATACTTTTGTGTTTTTGGCTCACAGACAGTTGGTGGTTTGAAACCAAAGGACAATCTATTTCCACGTTTCCTCTACACAATAAGCTTTTATTTAATCAGCAGGATGTAGGAGCCAGAGCTCCATTACTTAATGGGTGAGATATCCTGGCAGTGTCCACAGTCTGGTAGGAGACAGACAAGTAAACGGGCTGGTTGCAGCACAGTGTGAAATGTGCCACTTCAGGGGAAGCCAATTTGAAGAGAACAGATCCCCTGCCTAAGATCTGGAAGATTTCTTGGAGCACAATGCCCACAAAGCTGAGTTCTGGAAAAGGGGCAAGAATGGGAAGACTGGGAGAGGAAGATGAAAGGGGTTCCAAGCAGAGAAATAGCTTCCATAGTGACCTAGAGCATGGGAATGCTGTCATCTTTTTGGGGGGTGGGAGTGGGGGGTTGGGGGTGGAGAAAGGAAGTTTATTATGGATGGGTCTGTGAGTATGAGGTTGTGAGTGAAGAGAGAAGAGCAAGGGCTCTCCTGTGTTGTGCTAAAAGTTTGGACTTTATCCAAGGCCATAAGAGTTTAAGGATTTCAAACCCAAGAGATCCATGATGAGAACATTAGAAGGATCCCTGGAGCCGAGTAGGTGGAATGCAGACCCCACCATTGCTTCTCGGACAAAGCTCAGGATATGCTGGCTAAAGGGGGAAAGAAAAAAAGTGCCAGAACTAGCAGAGGAAGAGAGAGAGAGATGACTTCCAAAGTTGTCTGTACTACCCATAGGCCTAGAGAGTTATTGCAGACTAAGATCTTTCTAAAGTAACAAGAGAATGAAGAGAATGCCAGCCTGGGCATCAGAGTCTTGTGAGTGCAAACTAATTTGTTTTTGTTTTTTTTAATGTTTATTTATTTTTGAGAGAGAGAGAGAAAGAGAGACAGAGTGTGAGGGACAGAGAGAGGGAGATACAGAATCCAAAGCAGGCTCCAGGCTCCGAGCTGTCAGCACAGATCCAGATGCAGGGCTTGAACTCACAAGCCATCAGATCATAACCTGAGCTGAAGTCAGATACTTTTTAAAAAAAAAATTTTTTTTAATTAACATTTATTTGCATTTTGAGAGTCAGAGACAGAAAGAGCACTAGCAGGGGAGGTGCAGAGAGAGGGAGACACAGAACTGGAAGCAGGCTCCAGGCTCTGAGCTGTCAGCACAGAACCCGATGTGGGGCTCGAACCCACAAACCGTGAGATCACGACCCGAGGTGAAGTCAGTCGCCCAACCGACTGAGCCACCCAGGTGCCCCTGAAGTCAGATCCTTAACCAACTGAGCCACCCAGGCTCCTTGAATGCAAACTAGTTTTAAAGAAAGCCGGGTCTGTGATGACTGAAAACCTAGGCTCACAAAGGTGGCTCCTGGCTACCTAGTTAGCTGCAGGTGGACAGACTAGCATCAAATCAGTGTTCAGAATTGTAGAGATATGTGATGTGGTAGCTTAACAATGTTGGGCTAAGTATTTGGATACTCTGTGGGGCCACTAAACCAGGGAAATCTCTGGAATATGAAGTACTACGGCAAATGTTGTTTCTGTTCTGCCCATCTCTTTAATGTCTGGGCCCAGTTCGAGATGTTCAGTGTTCTAATACTGAACAAGCTCTTGAATTTGAAGCCCCTAATGACCATATATGTTTTTGGTTATAGTGAACCTACTTCAGGGAGATACCTGCCCTCGAACCCCAGGTCTGGACAAGAGGGAGTGGAATATTACCAGTCAGAGGCTGAAGGACTCCTGGAATGCCATAAATGCAAATACTTGTGCACTGGGAGAGGTGAGCCATTTTGACCATTTACTGTTTGCTGATGGTTCTCAAAGGGATCTGAGCTGGCGAAGCAAAAATTCAAGTAGATTTCCCTTTTGGGTCCCTAGCATTTTCATTTCCATAATTGCAATGAGGTTCTCATTCCCCCCACCCCGCCTTCCCCCCGCCTCCCCAAAAGAGTAGGAACGTCTGAAAGGTACAGCTAGATTTCCGGTGCTTCTCTTCAGATGTGCCCTGGGGTCTGGCGAGGCAAGCAGCAATGCTGGCAGGTTTCAGGCCTCAGAGGTGGAAGAATGGCAGGCAGAACCAGCTATGAGCTGTCAGCTGTGGGAGGGCTGAGTTAGAGCCACCTGGAGGGGGCAGCCTAGTAGCATTTCATGTTACAGTTAATACTTGTTGACTGAGATCCATAGTAAGAAATTTATTGTACATTAAGACCAAGTTCACACACACACAGATGTTGTGAAACCATACTTACCTTATTATATACCAAGTACATGGGTAATTTCTATTGTACTGGTTCTTTTTTTTTTTTTTTAAGTTTACTTATTTTTGAGAGAGAGAGAAAGCATGAGTGAGGGTGGGGCAGAGAGAGAGAGAGAGAGGGAGACATAGAGTCCGAAGCAGGCTCCAGGCTCTGAGCTGTCAGCACCGAGCGCAATGCAGGGCTCAAACCCACAAACCACGGGATCATGACCTGAGCTAAAGTAGGACGCTTAACTGACTTTTCTAGCCACCCAGATGCCCCTGTTGTACTGTTTCATTGAGAACAAACAAAAAGAAAAAAAAAAACACAGTTACTAGAACACACAGTTAGCAAAAACACTTAAATGATATCATGCATCAGCTCCAAATGTGGTTCCCAGAGTTCCCATCCAAACCTGAGTGTTTGGCCTTGCCAGCTATGAAGAAAATCTGGTTTGCCAGGGTGAGCCCAAATCACATGATTTGGTGAGAAGTTTTTCTAAGCTGCATATGACTAAGGGGGAAAACTTCTCAGCCTAAGGGTGAGAAATCAAGGAACTTGTCCCTGAAAATGTACTGTAGGATCATTCCAATGATGCACATGATTGTGAGATTCTATGGAACTTTCGTGAAAAAGCTCTAGGCAATCCAGATACAAGAATCTGCACTCTAGTTCACATATACTGGCACAACCTCATTGCTTCTAATTCACTTAGTAACTCCGGAGGCTCAGAGAGGTATCTAAGCTCAGGTGTTAAGTGGAAGAGCTGGAATGCAAACTTAGAGTAACTCCAAGACCTAAAGTGGTTTACTCACTTGACCTTTCTTTTTTTCTTGCTGATAAAAATAAGAGGAATAAGCCAGAGGCTGGTTAACAGGTTTCTCAGTAGAAGTATGTTTTCCTCTGTGATTATTTTACCAAGAGGAGAGGGCAGGACTTGAAGCTCCTGACCCAAATGCACCTTGATTTAGCTTTGTCTGCTCCTGGCTATTTGGCTTTGGGCCTAGAGGTCATTTCTGAGTCAAGATAGTGAAAGGATAGTTCACTAGTCCCAAGCTAACCATTGAAGGCTTTTTAAGGATTCTGGATGTTCAGAAACCCACATCAGTACACAATACTTGGTGTTGTGTTGAAACAGCCATTAAACGTAGGAACTTGTCTCCAGCAGGAAATGCATGCCTGGATAAAGGCCACCTGAAGATTTTCAGCCCTGTCTTAGAGTAGATCTTTTGTGACTTCCTCTTTGGTGAAATCATGTCCTCTTCCAGCAAACTGGTGGAGAAGGGAGGAAGCTGTGTCCCTCTCTGACTTCCTAGGGAGACCTAGGAGTTGGGGCTTTGAGCCATGCTTTGGAAGAGTTCAGTGGAACAGTCAGGACACTGACACAAAGAGCGGGGTCCCACATTCACTTATGAGCAAGTCCCCTCAGATACTAAAATCTTCAGGGGCTGAGACTAAAGATGAGACAAAAAGCAGGTACAAATGTCCCCGTTTGTATCTCAGATCACCAGTGCATGTGCATGTACAGGTTGTACTCATTTATTGTCTGGAGGGACAGGTGAGGAGTTGCAAGTTCCCTGGGTGCATTTCCTGCTCTCCTTCTTGGCTCCCTGATTTATTTGGAGCAGTTTCGTTTTGCCTTTGGTCTTTCTCTCTCCCCTTCGACCAGTAGTGCTCAAATCATGACATTTGCATTCAGGTTAATTGCGCATCTCCCTCAGCCCTGCTTATTCTTTTCTGGTTCTATAAAATTTAAAATAAGAATAAGGAAGGGTGCCTGGGTGGCTCAGTTGGTTGAGTGTCTGACTCTTGATTTTGGTTCAGGTCATGATTTTCAGGTCGTGGGATCAAGCCCCTTCTCAGGCCCTGCACTAAGCATGGAGCCTGCTTAAGATTCTGTCTCTCTGGGGCACCTGGGTGGCTCAGCCGGTTAAACACCTGACTTCCTTTCCACTCAGATCATGATCTCAGGGGTCATGGGTTCAGGCCCCACATCAGGCTTTGTGCTGATAGTTCAGAGCCTGCTTGGGATTCTCTCTTCCCTCTCTCTCTGCCCCTCCCCTGCTCATGCTCTCTCTCTCTCTTTCAAAATAAATAATTTTTAAAATATTTAATCATTTTTGAGAGAGTCAGAAAGAGAATGTGAGCAGGGGAGGGTCAGAGAGAGGGAGACACAGAATCTGAAGCAGGCTCCAGGCTCTGAGCTGTCAGCACAGAGCCCGACGTAGGGCTTGAACCCATGGACCACAATATCATGACCTGACCCAAAGTCGGACACCTAACCAACTGAGCTACCCACGTGCCCCAAAATAAATTAAAATAAAAAAAAAAAATTCTCTCCCTCTGCCCCTCTTCCCAGCCTGTGCTTGTTCTCTTTCTCTTTCTCAAAATAAAAATAAAAATAAAAATAAAACCTATAAAATAGGAATAAGGGGCTTGTAGGGTCTCTGCTCTCCCCACACTGTATTAAGAAATATACATATTTGTTCCCATACATCAAAGACATTGGGAAAACCCTAAATGTTCTTTACATTGGAATTATTTAAACTTGTGGTATTCTATACATCCTTTAAAAATATGAAGTATATTGATTTATATTTGCTGAGATGGAAAAAAATGTTCACACTATATTCTTAACTGAAAAAAATAGGTTAAATAATAGTAGAGTAGGTCCCCATTTTTCACCTAAAAGCAAATAAACAATAGAAAAATTATGCATATATGACAGAAAAGTCCAGAAGAAAAAGTAATGGTCACAGTGGTTATTTTTTTAATTGGTTGGGATTTAGATACCTTTACATTATATGTTTCTGTCTATATATATATTTTTTTACAGTAAGTATGTATTACTTTTATAATTAAAGAAAATAATGCTATCTGCATTTGGGGGGGAAATTGAAGAGTGTTAAGATAATACATGAGAGTGAATCATTCCAGTTACAGAACATGTAGATGTAATACAGCTTCATACAGCACACAGGCATCACCAGCTGGACCTAGGCACAAAATCTGGTTCTCTAAACCCCTGGGAGCTGCTGGGAGTCTACCCCGAGTCAGCTGACCTCTTGCAACCATTCAGGATATATAATTTCAAGCTCAGAAGCGCCCAGCCTTATAGAATCCTGAGAAAAAGAAGCCACACACACACAACGATATGATTCCATTTATATGAAATTCTAAAGGGATGCCTGAGTGACTCAGTTGGTTGAGCGTCCAACTCTTGATTTTGGCTCAGGTCATGATCTCATGGTTTGTGGGATTGAGCCCCACGTTGTGCTCTGCACTGCCAGCGAACAGCCTACTTGGGATTCTCTCTCTCCCTCTCTCTGTCCCTTCCCCGCTCGTTCCCTCTCTTTATCTCAAAATAAATAAACTTAAAAAAAATTCTAGAAAGCTCAACCTACTCATTCCTAATGGCAGAGAGCAGATCACTGGTTGTCTGAGGAGGAGGGTGAAAGACTGACCACAGTCTCTCAGGAACTTTCTGGGAAGATGAAAACATTCTGAATCTTGACTCAGATTGCATGGCATGTGTGTTTGTCAAAACTCAACAAGCTTGGGGCGCCTGGGTGGCGCAGTCGGTTAAGCGTCCGACTTCAGCTCAGGTCACCATCTCGCGGTCCGTGAGTTCGAGCCCCGCGTCAGGCTCTGGGCTGATGGCTCAGAGCCTGGAGCCTGCTTCCGATTCTGTGTCTCCTTCTCTCTCTGCCCCTCCCCCCTTCATGCTCTGTCTCTCTCTGTCTCAAAAATAAATAAACGTTAAAAAAAAAAAATTAAAAAAAAAAACTCAACAAGCTGTACATTCAATGTGGGTCATTTTCTTCCATGTCAGTTATATCTCAATGAAGTGGGTCTTAAGGAAAGCAGCCAACTTTGGCGGAAAAGCTGGAGCTCTTTCCTTGTTCAAGACAAAGAAACCAAGGGCCCTGAGAGAATCTAGCCCTGAGAAAAAAACCACAGCCCAAATTTGCTTTTTAGGGAAACTAAAGAAAACAAAGTTAAACTTTAGAACATACTTACTGAGTTGAAATCTAAGAACAATGAAACCCATTACATTTCTTTAATTCAGGAAGCCTTGTGGGTTTAATTGACCTAATCTTTCCTGTTTCTAATATATGTGAACCACAGTTGACATTTTGATGTATAACTTCTATACTATTTTCTGACTTCATTGTATTTTTTTAAGCTCTGCGTTATTTCCTTCAAACTTGGAGAGGTTTCCTCTTTCAAACTGAAGAAAGCCACAAAACGTATCTAAAGAGAAGATAACTATTTTTTAGTCTTCTTGGCATGGATGGGCTGGGGCTGAGAATGTTCTTGCCTTCTATCAAGGATGCCTTTCTTTCTGGTTGGTAACTGGTCTGATTTCTCTCACCCTCTTCCTGCACCCCATGAGGGGCAAGCTGTTTTGAGAGTTACTCTTTCTAGCCTAGAGTACTTCCAGCATCATTTCCGGAGCCCACAGTTGCACGCTAGCACCTAATGTTCATCAGGCGGCTTTGGCTGATCGGGGCCTCCCCATGGTGGTGGTAGGGGGTGTGTGTGCGCGGAATAAAGAGACTGCTGTGGTGCTGGCTACTGCAGGGAAGATGAGCAGCAAGGTGGAAGTCTCCAAGCCTGAAACAGCACCTGTGAAAATGGTAACACGCCCTTCTTTTGCAGCCTGCTGTCAGATGCTGGAGGTTCTCCTGAACTTGTTGATCCTGGCCTGCAGTTCTGTGTCTTACAGTTCCACAGGGGGCTACACAGGCATCACCAGCCTGGGGGGCATTTACTACTACCAGTTTGGAGGGGCTTACAGTGGTTTCGATGGTGCTGATGGGGAGAAAGCGCAGCAGCTGGATGTCCAGTTCTACCAGCTGAAGCTGCCCACCGTCACTGTGGCCATGGCCTGTGGTGGAGCCCTCATGGCCTTCTGCTGTCTCCTGGTTGTTCTGGGTGTCCTGCGGGTCCCATGGCACTGCCCCCTGTGGCTGGTGATCGAAGGCTTGCTGGACGTACTCATTGCCGGGGCCTACATCCCAGCTCTGTACTTCTATTTCCACCACCTCTCTGCTGCCTACGCCTCTCCAGTGTGCAAAGAGAGGGAGGTGCTGTACCAAAGCAAAGGCTACAGCGGCTTCGGCTGCAGCTTCCATGGGGGAGACATAGGAGTTGGAATCTTTGCTACGCTAGCCATTGGGGTCTTTGCTCTAGGGGCTGTGCTGGCCATCAGGGGTTACCGAAAGGTCAGGAAGCTGAAAGAGAAGCCTGCAGAGATGTTGGAGTTTTAGGCTTTGTAAAAAACCGTCCTGCCCAATATAAGTGATGGTAGTTACTCTGAACGACTGGAATACTGGAATACTTCACTGTGGGACTTGCCAGCCCTTGAAGACTGATGGGCCGACTTTGGTATCCTGCATGAAGCTCTGGGTTACACAGAGCAGTGTTCTCTGATGTACCACACTCGGGTTCTAGAGTCCTTTCTTGGTGAGCGATGACCCACAATGATTGAAACAGAACAAAACTGGAGGTCGGGACCCACAAGGAAGAGGCATGTGCTGTAGGACAAGGCACTTTTGATTAACTAGAGAGAGGTGACCAAGTGAATCTGAAGAACCTTATCTTTAAAGTCCCTGAAAAGCCATCTACCAGGAGACAAGCATTTCAGCCTGAACTTTTCTAAACACAACTGTTTTAAGCAGATGAGCCCCGAAGTTCTTCCACACTGAGATCTCCGATCCTACACGTCCTTAATGCTCTGGGTGCAGGGTGTAGGGATGGATGCTGGGGAGACACCGCCTGTAAAATTTAAGTTGGAGGTAGTCGTGGGCTGAACAAAGAGGAATACGATTAATTCAATGAGATGCAAAGAAGCTACTCCAACAAGCTGCTTAGAGTGGCCTTGAAAGCTCAATAAGTGTTTTGTACCTCTTGTAAATGTGCCATTGTATGAAGAATTCAACCCAACATCTGGGAGGCAGGAGCCATCCAGAATAAAAGAATGTAAAATCTTTCCCAACAGTAGAATGCCACTTTTGGCCAGACAATTTAATGGGTCCTATTACATGTTAAATTATGGCTTCTGGAACATTACAATATATTCTTGGTACAAATGAATATGTTCTTTGCATTACATGAGCCAAATAAAAATCCAAAGAAAAATTTTAACTTGGAGGTGATGTCTGCTTGAGATTCTCTCTCTCCCTCTCCCTCTGCCCTTCCCTGGCCCATGTGCACACGCTCTCTGTCTCAAAAACAAACAAACAAATTAAAAAGTGACTTCCATTTGGGTTTAGAAAGTGAAATATATGCTTGTATATGATTAGAAAATTTCTTGAAGAGGGGCACCTGGGTGGCTCACCCGGTTAAGTATCCAACTTTGGCTCAGGTCATGATCTCATGATTTGTGGGTTCAAGCCCAGCTCTGGGCTCTGTGCCGACAGTAGTGAAGCCTGCTTCGGATTCTCTGTCTCCTTCTCTCTGTCTGCCTCTTCCCCACTCGTGTGTGCTCTCTCTGAAAAATAAAATAAATAAACATTTTAAAAAAAAAGAAAATTTCTTCAAAAATGTACATAAGAAGGCTTTAGGAATATTTGCTTCTGGAGAGAAGGAGATTTTATTTTTCATTTTATGCCTGGCTTGACTGCACATGTTTGTTTTATTTTAGATAAATAAAAAAATTTGATTTGCTCTCCAGTTTTTTCACATTTACTATATATATATATATACATATATATATATATATATTTAATTTTTGTTTATTATTTTTAATTTACATCTAAGCATATAGTGCAACAATGATTTCAGGAGGGGATTCCTTAATGCCCCTTACCCTTTAGCCCATCCCCCCTCCCACAACCCCCCCCCCCCAGTAACCCTCTCTTTGTTCTCCATATTTAAGAGTCTCTTATGTTTTGTTCCTCTCCCTGTTTTTGTATTATTTTTGCTTCCCTTCCCTTATGTTCACCTGTTCTGCATCTTAAAGTCCTCATATGAGTGAAATCCTTTATTTGTATTTCTCTAATTTCACTTAGCATAATACCCTCTAGTTCCATCCATGTAGTTGCAAATGGCAAGATTTCCTTCTTTTTGATTGCTGAGTAATACTCCATTGTGTACATATACCACATCTTCGTTATCCATCCATCCATCGATGGACATTTGGGCTCTTCCCATACTTTGGCTATTGTAGATAATGCTGCTATAAACGTTGGGGTGCATGTATCCCTTCGAAATAGCACTCCTGTATCCCGTGGATAAATGCCTAGTAGTGCAATTGCTGGGTCATAGGGTAGTTCTATTTTTAGTTTTTTGAGGAACCTCCATCCTGTTTTCCAGAGTGGCTGCACCAGCTTGCATTCCCACCAACAATGCAAAAGAGATCCTCTTTCTCTGCATCCTCGCCAACATCTGTTTGCCTGAGTTGTAAATGTTAGCCATTCTGACAGGTGTGAGGTAGTATCTCATTGTGGTTTTGATTTGTATTTCCCTGATGATGAGTGATGCTGAGCATTTTTTCATGTGTCGGTTGGCCAGAAATAGATGTATAATTAAGCAGAATATTACATGTTCAGCCACAAAACCAGCCTCACCCAGAAAGACCCCATTTATAACAAAAATCTCATGTCTGTTTCAGTGTCCACTTCCTTCTACAGAGCCTTCTGCTCTTTCTGGAGACTTGACCCATCCCACCATAGAGATAAACTCCTAGCTCTGGCAGTCAGCATTTTTTTCCTCTTCTAATGGCTGTGAATCTTTCTGCACTAACAGCAAGGTTGGAAATAGGTGAGCCTGTTTGATATTAATAGCTAAGCCAGGCCAGGCCTGGCTGGTACTGTGATAATATTCAGTGGCTATATTCCTTCAACAGATCCCACATCACTGGACCCAGCAACAGACCATTATTCCTCTCAACTGTTGTAGCCCAGAGGGGTAGTTGACAAGATCTAGATTTATTTCACGTCATCCTAGCAGATACATGCTGTGTGGATCATGACTCCACTGTTTGGGCAGAATCTGTCCCAGAAGGGACAGCTTTCCCCATCTGGTAGAAGGATGGTGTTCCTGCTTCCCTTCAGGGGGAGAGATGTTAACACACGTACACAAGGAAAACCAAGGCAGAGAGAGGTGTTCTATGTAGAGGATAACTACTCCCCCTGAATTAGAATGATATTTGGGCCAATTCACTTGCTCTGCTAGAGGGAGCCAGTGGCCGGTAGTTTATGGTGCTTGGGTGGAGAGTGGGCAGTTCTGATCTGATGTTATCTTCAAATTTAAATAAGAGGAATGTAGCTCCTCAACCGTTAAAGCCTTTGGCTGCTGTGTCCCATGGACCTCCTAGGAATTTGTGTGGGCCTTGCAGGAGTTAGGATCAGCAAAGCCAGTATGTTAGAGAAACTGGTATTTAGCTACCCAGGTTTTTGTTTGTTTTGAGAGACAGAGAGAGAGAGCAAGCAGGGGAGGGGCAGAGAGAGAGAGAGAGAGGGAGACAGAGCAGGCATTGCACTGTCAGTGCAGGGCCTGATGCAGGGCTTGATCTCAAGAACCCTGAGATCATGACCTGAGCCAAAATCAAGAATCGGATAATAGGGTGCCTGAGTGGCTCAGTCGTTAAGAGTCTGACTCTTGGTTTCTGCTCAGACCATGATCTCACAGTTTGTAAGTTTGAGCCCCATGTCCGGCTCTGTGCTGCCAGTGTGGAGCCTGCTTGGGATTCATATTCTCTCTCTCTCTCTCTCTCTCTCTCTCTCAGAATAAATAAACTTTAAAGAGTCAGATGTTTAACTGACTGAGCCACCCAGGCATCTCTAGCTGCCCAGTTTTTATACGCTGTGGTACTGTCTAATGTATTAGAGAGGTTTCCTGATTTCTGGGAAACCACACTTGTCCAATTTCTTAAATCTCTCACTAAGCCCCTTCCAATACCATCCACTTGTGTAACATTTTATGATTTTCCAAGTATTTTCATGTACTTGCTTTCATCAAGTCTCACCCCACCCTGTGGGATAAGACAGGCAGTTATCTTCATTCGTCAGATGAAGTGTGTGAGGCTTCGAGTCAGTGACTGGGGTAAGATCACCAGCAGTGAAGTGTGGGGACGTGAACCTGGTGTTCCCACTGGAGGGGTCATGTGCTTTCCTCTTAGTTCTCATCTCTGAACCCTGGGGAATGACAGGAGACATTCCCCCACAAGTACACCTAAGCAGAGGCTATGGCCTCTGTCCATGATGAATGAAAGCTGACCTTGGACAAGAAGATATTCAGTCTCCATTCGCCTGTTGATTCCTCCTGCCTTGCGGCATTTGTGAATTCCTTAAACTCAAAAGAAACCCCCAAGTGAACAGCCCATGTGTCCATCAGTTGAATAGACTGGGCCATCCACACAGTGACTTTAGAGCTACTTAACAAAGTATGTGGACACTGTCGGAGCTGATCTGAAAACATCTCCAGGAATAGTTAAATGAACAAAACAAGACTCAGAGCAATGTGTGCGGAATGCTTCCTGGTGAAAAAAGCAGGGCAGGGGTGATGAAATGCTGATTTGAGTGTGCTTTTATTTGCATAAAGAACACTGGAAAATTACATCAGGAAATAATGAAAGTGGTTGGGGGTAGAGAGCAGGGTGGACAGGGACATGAGTGACTTTTTTCCCTCAGTTTATACCTTTTCATGTCATTTTTAGTTTAAAAAAAAAACTTGAAGATTTGAAATAATTATAGATTCGCAAAATGTTACAAAATCAGTACAGAGAACTTGAATACCCTTAACCCAGTTTTCCACAATGGCCGCATCTTGCATAACCATAGTGTGATACTGTATCCGGGACATTGACAGTCTCCTGAGCGTATTTAGACTTCACCAGTTTTACAAGCACTCCCGTCTGTGTGGTTTTGTCATGTGTTACATTCATGTGGCCACCACTACCATCAACTACAGAACTGTTCCATCAGCAGGCATCCCCAGGGCTTCCCCCCCTTATAGTCACAATGCAACCCCTCCCCACTCGTCCCCATCCCCGGACAACCATGGAACTGTGTGCTCTGTCTCCCTAATTTTGTCATTTTGAGACTGTTACATAAATGGAATCATACAGTGTGTGCCTTTGAGACTGGCTTTTTTCTCATAATTCCCTTGAGATCCACCCAAGTTGTTGCATGTATCAACGGCTCCTTCTCTTTTAATTGCTGAGTAGTTTTCCACAGTATGGATGTACCTGATTAACCGCTCGCTACCGAGGGACATTTGGGTTTCTGACACTAGGCTATTACAAACAAAGCTACTGTGAGCTTTCGTGTACACGGTTTTGTGTGGACTTTGAAGTTTTTGTTTCTTGAGGATGAGTGCTCCCAGAGTACAGTCGTAGGGTCACATGGTAAGTATGTTTTCGTTTTTTAAGAAACTGACAAAATTTTTTTCCCAGAGTGGCATTTTGTTTTTCGAACATATGAGTATTAAAAAAACAAAAACCACGGATGTTAATGTTAAATCCGACCGTGTCCTTCAAATCAGGGCCCCAGTGGTACTTCTCTGATCTGACCTACAGTTTTCCTGGGTGTGAGTGACGTCAGCGTTAAATCCCGAATCTCTCTCCTCCTAGGTGTGGTACAGATAGTGGAGGTGATACTGAATGGGATGGTTCTCATGTGTATCGTGGCCTCCTACTTTGTCCTTGCTGGATTCAGTGCCAGCTTCACCAGTGGCGGCGGCTTTGGGAACAACTATTACTCACCGTTTGAGGGCACCGAGCTGGAGCAGGTTCGGCAGCTGGACCAGCAGTACACAGTCCTCCGGGCACCCCTGATATATGGCGGTGTGGCTGTTTCTCTGGGGCTGGGTGTCCTTACTATGAGCGTTTTACTCCAGGGAGCCCAAAGTCTAACCAAACTGTCGGCGAAGTGGCTCCTGCTGGAGGCCTCCTTCAGCCTCCTGGCGGCAGTGAGCTACAGCGTAGGCATTGGCACTTACCTCCACGTAGCCTTGCGGATCAATGCCACAGACACTTGCAGAGCCAGAGCACGGCTCTATGCCCGCAAGGGTCTCACCTGGATGAACTGCCAGCTGGCAGGCACTGATGGAGCCGCAGCCACCTTTGCTTGTCTTCTGGTGGTTACGTACGGTGCCAGCGTAGTGCTGGCCCTGCGGAGCTACCGGCAACAGAAGCACTACAAAGACAGCCAAGCACAGAACAGAAGTTACAATGACGCGCCTGAATACCTGTGGTCAGGAACGCTCTGAGACTTCTTCTGGAACCTAAATGGCAACCCACCTCCCTTGTTTCTCTCAAAAAGATGTGTCCCTTAAAGTGGCACGTTACACAACTATGGTCTTCACATACTTGATTTTACAAATGTTCCCTCTGGTACCAGTGCAAAGCTAGATGATCATTTCATTTTTTTAATCAGTAAGTCTTTGTTGGCTGAGAGCTTGAAAAAGATGTCTCCACCTTTGCAACAAAGAGCAACATTGCAAGTCTGGGGATGCCTTTGTGGTGTGGCTCTCTTACCAGATGGTAAGGTAATCATGATAATAGCTACATAGCCAGAAAAATTCTGAGAGATGAGAATTACACATCCGGGGTAGTAGGTCCAGTGTTACAGTAGAAATATCTTCCCGTCATAACTACTTAAGGTCATCAAAAGAGACGTGCCATTGCCCCCCGTATTTGGTCCCAGGGGAATGATTTTAAAGCAGTTGGATGATTGAGTTCTAAATGAGTAATTACATTCTGACTCTCTTAGAAGGAACACTCTGTTGGTACAGCAGTGTGCCCTGACTGCCTGGGTCCAACGGAGCGTTCCTCCCTTACAGATGGGAGCCAGGATTCCTGATGCATGAAGGGAGACGCTTTGAGAATGCATGTTCCTCCTCAGGATTCCTGCATTAGGGCTGAGAAAAAAGGGTTTTTCTGCCAGCGTCCAAGTTACTTTTTTGTTGCAAGTCATTCAATTGGATTTCACTTTCCTAAAATATCTTATAATTTTCTTAAATATGAGGCTTCCAGATGGAAACAAAATTCGTAAACTTCTTAAATGTGTTATTCAACTGATATCAAAAGTAAAATGTAGTGAATTTTATTAGACTAGAAAGGCTTACTGGAGGCTTCTTCATTTCTCCATCCCCTGACAGTCCCCTCTAGAGGAGCCCTTCAAAGGTAGATTGTAATCACTCAGGACCCTGGATTGTTTTCAGAATGTAATAGATCATTAACACTGAAAATTAAAAATAAAGTTTTTCACTTATTTTAATCTAAAGTTTTATAGCTGTTCTTATACTTTACTAGTCTCAGATTTTCAGTTGTTAAATGCACCTAGAAATACATGCATTCTTATGACAGTTTTTTTCCCTAATTGCTCTCTTGCTTTTCAATAGCTAATTGTTTTTTTTCTGTAATATCAGTTTTACTTCCATATTATAAATGAGGTTAAACTATTAATAAGTTCAAATTCTTAGTACATTTCTAAAAACAATCTATTTCCACAATGCAATTTTGACATAAATCTCAGATTCTCTAATTTACAGTTAGTAAGAAATCAGCAAACATAAGCCTCTTTCAACAGATGTGAAAATGACAATGAAAGAAAACTAAGTCAATGTCATTTTCCCCCTCCTTACCCCCCCAACTGCTCTCCTCCCTGGAACATATTACCTTTCCTCTCCTGTCCTTTCAACAGCTATTTCTGATAGAACCTATTGAAGGTGAAGGATCAAAACAAAACCTCATACAGAAATGAGAAAATATCTAATTATACTTCTACAAAAAGTAAAGCTTGGAGGAAAATAATCAACTGAAAATCTGCATTACTAGGTTAACATAAAAACATTGTGCCGCAGAAAGCTGCTTCTTCCACTGTCACCCTTGGCCTCAAGGCAGTGGCCAGAGTCCCACAGCTTTTAACTGAGTGGTAGACAGGAAGTTTAACAGCAGCAAAAATCAAAGAACCCGTTCCTCACACACACCCCAGAAAAGCCTTCCTGCACTGCCCCCGGCCCCGCATTATCTCCCGAGACATGTTCCTCTTACAGCTTTCCCCATGAAATGGGGACTCTGACCCATCTAGACCCCAGCACTGTGCCCAGGGCAGCTGCAATACTGCTCCCGAGATTCCCCTCCTTCTGAGGGATCGGAGTCCATCTGTCACTGTAAATCACAACCTTCCACGTGTGGAGTTTCATAACGTCCAAAGGCTTTAGCAAACCTCATCTTATTTTCTACTACTTGTCTGATAGGCAAATCAGGACTTACTGTTCACTTGCTACAGGTGAGATGAAGGTTCGAGGTTAAGTGGCTTACCTAACAGCTGACCTTTTGTTGAGTGCTCACAATATACCAGGCCCAGTACTGGGCTGAGGCAGCATTTGTTCACACGATCTCATTCAAGCTCACAACTAACTGATGGGAGAGATGGTGTTATTTCCATTTAACAACAGGAAAACGGAGTCTTGGAAAGGCTATTTAACTTGCCTCAAGTCAAATTTTTTAAGTAGTAGACACAAAACTAACCCAATATGTTCAGAACATATTCTGAGAGACTAAGGTACTCTCGTGGCCTTTGGTGTACCAGCGAATTCATATCACACAAAGCAGAGAAGGAAGATTTGACTTCTGCCACCCCGGAATAGGGAGCTGTGCGTCTCAAGAAACTCAGGCATTAAAGCGTATACAGATGGTGCCCTTGGGCCCAGCACATTGAAGGTGTTCAATGAACAGGTAATGAGCCCAGGTTTTAAAGTATTCATTCGGCTAGATAAGGAGGAAACCTGCAAAATGATTTCAATTTGGCTGTTACTTGGAAAGGAACCTCATCTTGCCTGGAAGTCCAGATTATGCGAGACGAGCAGCGGGGGAAGGTGGGAGGACAATTTAGAGGCTTAACTGGATTGTAAGTATTTTGTGAGTCAAAACCACCACTATGTCTGAAGTTCTGACACTGAAACCATTACATTAGGACAAACACGTCAGACAGACAGCTGGATTATCCAACTGGCTCTTCTGTGTTATCATCAGCTGTACGATTTAAGAACTGTAAATTACAATTGAGTTACCTCTAGTCAGCTAACAATCTGCATGTGAACAAGGACTGTTTCCTGTCTTTGGGATTTCTTTAAACATATAAATCAAGTCAGAATAGGTTTCTTAATGTAAAAAACCTTTATTGCTATTTCAGGTTAAGAGGTGACCAAAAATATTCTTGCCTTAACTCACAGCTTCATAGAGTGCCATGGAATGTGGTTTCATCTGTTATCTTCCTCTAAAGCAAAAAAAAAAAAAAAAAAGGCAAAAAAATTCTGTTTAAGAAACTAATTCTACATACAAGTTAGAGAAAATTACAGTTTCATGCCAAAATAAAATATTTATAAAACAATAGGTATTCCATTTTAAAACGAAGCCATGAAAAAGATACTCCATTTTATTTTATTTATTATCGTTATTGTTATTTTTTACAAACAATAGATTTGCTGCAACATGCTCTGGCTCATATTATTGAATTAAAAAATTTAACACATTTCAAAAATATCAAAAATACACTATCATGAGTCTTAGGACTACAATACAACAATGATTGCACAAAACCATAAGATATGAACTCACTGTCCGGATGACATCAACTGGCAACAGTGAGAGAAAACCCTATAGCATCTGGGAGAAGTGCATGAAATTTAGAATACAAGGAGCTTATGTGTGATTGAATGATCATCAAATGAAGGAAACAGCAGGATTTACTGTAGCTGCTTTTCTCAATCTAGGAAGTGCTTACCCAACTATGGGGCAAAAGTCACTAACTGGAGAGAAAGATTAACTTGCCTCCGTGGTTGGGGGAGTCTGAAAAGACCCCACCCAGAGGGAAGTAAAAAGTGATGCAACACAGTTCTATAGTGATGCTGCAGACATCACTGAATGGCTTGGAGACTAATTATTTAATAATTGGTACATTTATTGATAACAGCCAAATGCTCCCTTATGGAGGTCTCTTCATTAATAATTATTGAGTAGATAGAGAAGGTGAGCCTGTGGCTTGCAAGTACCTGCTTTCGCTGAAGGTCTACAGGGAAAGAAGAGCATCGTTTGATATTCAGTAGACAAACCAAACCTAACTGGCTCCATCTCCCGGAAAATAGCACTCGCTACAAACAACTATATTAGCACCCAGTGATTACCAAGCTGCTTGTGTTGGCTCTTCTATACACCAAGGAAATGAATTCATCAACTTATTGCACACATACACTCTACAGTAGTATTATAATAAAGCCCTCGCTTGTATCAGGAGTGCCAATTCAATGACTCTATGGCAGACTCTTTATGACATACTAGCATTCAGATTTTCAGATATATTTCCAATCCATTTGGATAAAAAGAATACCGTGGCTGCCAAGACTCATGTGTTTTTCCTTCTTCCATGGGACTCCTGAACTGCTCCAGAAGCAGGAGTGATACCCTTTCACAACTTCTCTTAAAGTTCTCTATTAAATGGGAGATACACACAGAGACCTGAGAATCATGCAGAGGCCCGAATCTCTGGGCTAGAGATCAACCGTACTCTGCCCACCTGGGGAACACATCCTCTGGGTAAAGTCCTGGGAAGTAGATTACATTCACCTGGAGACAGATTACTGGATTTTACCACCTGACAACCTAATCAACTCACACGACTGTAAATGACCTCATAGGTCAAGAGTTCTGTATATTTTTGGTAACAGGCGATGGCCTTTTTACCCTCTATTTTAATACAGAGCAATTATAGAGGGAAATGAATGAAAGGCAGTTACAGGAAAGAGTAGTTAGTTTGGTACAGCCTATATTAAAGGTTTTCAATGCAACCTAATGTTTCCTGAAAATAAACCTACCACATAAAAGAACATTTGGAATTTTACAGTTCTTCTGATGAAAAAACAAATGCATTTACTTTTGGTGAAATCACTTCAGAATGGGGTGTTCCCGATAAGTAGGGTGGGAAACAAAGACAAGAAAAGGGTTCACAGAGATAAAGGACTATTTTTAAGAAACTATACTAAGAAAGTGGTATATTCCCAAAGTAACTTTCTTTTTTAGACAGCATCACTATTCTGTAACTCAAAAGTTCTGCTGTCTGGGTAAGAAGATGTTTTACATCACCCATCACTATTATCTTGAGCTTTTTCTTCATTTTCGTTTCTCCTTCATTTTTTCCCCCATTTTCCCATATAAAAATAGGGCAGCAACACACTCTTTGTTCCCCTTTTTCCAGCGGCACCTCAACTTTATAGGAACCATTATATGCCCCATTTCAAATCAAGACCTGAGATCTAAAACTTTTTAGTAGCTGACCAGTAGTTTGATACACAGACATTTTCCTGGCAATGTGGGGACTCAAACTCAGATTTTTGAGGGGTTGAACTCTAGACGGCTACTTGGAGTGGTATGGAGTCCCCCAAGAATGTACCCCACTGACGCACACACAGCTATGGGGCCTTGGAGAAGATGAGGATACATAACCATTTGTGGAAAGATCATCTGGTTTTCTACTATTGCTTTAACAAAAACTTCCAAAACACCCCAAAAGATATAGATAGACACATCTATATATATCTCAAATCTATCTTTAACATTTTGTTTCTCATAAAGCAAATTAATGGTCCCACACTATTTCTTTTTAATTGTGAAAGTATTCTAAAAAATTCAAAGCACATTCCCCATTGGGTAAAATCAAGCAATGTCAAAATTTTGTAGGAGTAAGTAGGAATTTTCCTAAGTAAATCTTCTAGTGGAAAAGGCAACAGAAATAGGAACTACATTTTGCTAGGGTTATGTGGAATGTGCAAAAAATACAGTAAACCAGGTTTTCTGTAAGCTTAGGATTTTCTCAATTAAGTCTTTCTTATATTAGTAATTGAGCCCAGTACTCTGAAACCATGTGAGGTGGATAAGCAGTGTTCAGAAGAGTACTCTGTTAAACATTAAAGAGGTGAACTCAACTCATTTCCGACACTTTAGAAAACTGTCCCTCTACTCTAGATTAAGAGAAGGGGCGTGTCTAACCCATGAGCTCCATCCATCCATCCATCTGTTCGCATTCAGCCTCAGTCTGTGCAGAGTCCCCTGCTACACGCAAGGTTACTTGGACGCCAACAGCATCAGCCTTGGCCCAACATATGAGAAGGCTGGTGGCCAACTCCATCACGTGTTGTGGGAAGAGGCCAATCCCCAAATACTTCTCTGGAGATCTGCTGGGCGATTCCTCACAGGAGCCACATTTGTCAAGGAGTTAATCTCTTTTTTCTGATTTGGGGGGGAAGTCGTTTTAGTCCTTTCTCCTTCCCCATCTTCGTCCCCAAGGATGCTACTCTCCCCAGTTGGACATCCAACAGTTCAATGATTTCCCAAGGCCCTTCCTAGTCCCCCCTCACAGAATGTGCCAACGCCCGATGATCACTGTGTCTACAGACAGAGGTGCCGGGCTGCCTCTAAGAAGACTGGCTCGAGTGCAGATTCAAAAATAAAAAGTTCACAGTCAATGAAAAGTGCTCTCATTACATTACATACATAAATTATCTGTTTGATTGGTTCTACATTTCCAATAAACATCATTTCGAAAGGCTGTATTCTCGTAGAGAAGAATGAAAAGCCATGTGACTAGTCACATCACATCCCATCAGTTAGGTTGAGATATAAGGTGATTTCTCTGTCACAGAGATCCATCAGCAGCAATTAGTGAAGAGAATCAATCTTCAGTTATTTCCTCCACAGAAATAGCCCCTTTCCTGCCCAGGCAGGCAAATTCTCAAATGATCCTAGGAGAGAAAGGGTTAATGGCAGGTGGTAGGATTGATACAGAAGAACATCTGCTCTCTTCCCAATGACTCTGGGAATTCCAACGCAGGTTAAATGTGAAACTTAACACTGATGGTGTTTACTAGCTTATCCGGAGCAAGACCCTGATAGCTCCCACCATTTTTGGCTCCAAGTTCTAACCCCCTAAGCTATGGTTTAGAAATGCAGAGGCAAAATGCCTCTGGAAGGATCTCTGCCCCGACACTACACAGCCTTCCCTGATACCACAGCTCCTGGGGGAGGATTACAGTGCTGTGTCAAACTCCTCCGGGAGCTCGGTCCGATCCTCTTCCCTGGGCTCAGGCTCCGGCCTGCCCTCCTGGTGCTGTTTCATCTGCTCCTTCACTTCTTCTTCCAGGTCACGAGGAACAACAAACTGATCCTCTGGCTCCAGCTGCGTCGGGGCAGCAAAATAGCCAGTCTTCTTCTTGGGTGCTTCTGTGGCCACCTCAATGAGGTTCAGGCTATCTTCTAGGGGCACAATAGAGCCGTTGGAGAGTTTCTTTCCATACAGGCAGGAAGTAGAGGGGGACTTCTGCAACTCCATCTTGTCCTTGCTCACTGGCAGAAGTATGCCACTGTTCACACTGTTCTGTCTTCGGATCCCAAAAAATGATCCTCTAGCATGTTCTTCGGGACACGGGGTAGGAGAATTCTCTGTAAGAGTGGGGGAGTTCTCAAGATCCCTTCCCCTACAGCAGTGGATATCTACTTCTACTTCTACCTTACTGCCATTTGTTATGACTCCTTCCACAGGCTGGTCGTCATCACTGTCCAGGCCATTGTCAGACTGGTTACTCGAGAAAGTCGCACAAGAAGGCTGGCGCTGAAAAACCCCAGAGGTGGGTGTTGGATGAAGGCTGCAGCGCCTTTCTGGCCTTGGAAGCAAGCCAGCATCCAGGCCAACAGTGTTGTGTTCATCAGAAGCAGTGGACCCCACCTCACTGCTCACCTCTGAAGTGGACATCTCACTGCCAAACTCAGAGGCAATACCACTACTGGAGGAAGGAGTGGTTGGTTTGGGGGGGTCTTTGATAATGGTGGTTGAAGCAAACCCCACAGGACCTGGGAGGGTGAGCCCATTCATTTCACACGTGCACCCTTCCTCACCAATGTTCAAATAAACCACCATTGCCCCCACATTGTCCTGACAACCATAGCTCTGGGCTAATGTGCACAGCTTCTTGGCAGCTGCTAATGGGTCCTGCACGTGGCGTACCGCGTTGACAGCTTCTGTATATGACAAGTGTTCCCACAATGCTTTGTTTCCCAGAATCAGCAACTCATCTTGAATGGTAAGTGGAGTGGCAGATATGTGGGGCTTGGGGAGGATCCAAGGGTAGAGGTATGTACAGCCCAGCATCCGGGTACAGCAGGTTACCCCATTCACTTTGTTGTCCTGGAGACAAGCAGAATGCAAATTCTGAGAAACAAGCAATAATGACGTATAATTTTTTTATCTTTCTAGATCATAATGCCTGGGGCTATACAGTAAAAGAGAACGGACATATTGTACGGTTTTTCCGAGGATTTCTATAATTTTTTTTTTTTAATTTTTTTTTAACGTTTATTTTTATTTTTGAGACAGAGAGAGACAGAGCATGAAGGGGGGAGGGGCAGAGAGAGAGGGAGATACAGAATCGGAAGCAGGCTCCAGGCTCTGAGCCATCAGCCCAGAGCCTGACTCGGGGCTCAAACTCATGGACCGTGAGATCGTGACCTGAGCTGAAGTCGGACGCTTAACCAACTGCGCCACCCAGGCGTCCCTGGATTTCTATAATTTAAATGGACTTACAAAAATAAATGTACAGAATTCTAAAAGGACAAAGTATCCTGTGGTCGTTACACCAAATAGTTCACAAGACTGAAGTTAAAACCAATTAAAATTAAGTGGCTAGAAGGCACCTCCATCTCAAAAGGTATTTGCTCTCGGGGCACCCGGGTGGTTCAGTCAGTTAAGCGTCTGACTCTTGAGGTCATGATCTCACTGTTTGTGAAATCAATCTCTGAGTCAGGCTCTGTGCTGACAGTGTGGGAGCCTGCTTGGGATTCTCTCTCTTCTTCTCTCTCTACCCCTTCCACACTCTCTCAAAATAAATAAATAAACTTTAAAAAAAAAAAAAAAGAGAGAGATTTGCTCTCAATGAAGCACAGGCCTCGGCATGTCCTTAAATAGAGGATGATCTGTCAGAAAAACAAGAAGTAGAGGGGCACCCGGGTGACTCGGTTAAGCTGCTGACTTCAGCTCAGGTCATGATCTCACAGTTTGTGAGTTTGAGCCCTATGTGGGACTCTGTGCTGACAGCTCAGAGACTAGAGCCTACTTTAGATTCTGTGTCTCCCTCTCTCTCTGCTCCTCTCCTGCTCTCTCTCTCTCTCAAAAATAAACATTAAAAAAAAAAAAAGAAAAGAAAAACAATAAGTAGAACAATCATTAATTCTCCATCACTAGTATTCTCACAGAGTCCAAAACTCAGGTGGGTCATTAAAAATGATTTCTCACTGGGGCACCTGGGTGGTTCAGTCAGTTAAGTGTCCAACTTCTGCTCAGGTCATGATCTCACGGTTCGCGAGTTTGAGCCCCATGTCCACCTCTGTGCTGAGAGCTCAGAGCTCAGAGCCTAGAGCCTGGAGCCTGCTTCAGATTCTGGGTCTCACTCTCTCTCTGCCCCTCCCCTGCTCATGCTCTCTCTCTCAAAAATAAAAAATAAACATTACAAAAAAATTTTTTTAATGATTTCTCATTAAAGGCACAGTTGGGACTGAAAAGATTAAGGAAGATATTAAATGGCTAAGAGAATCTTCGTAGCTAAAGCATTAAATAATCTCTAAAGCTATTTAGCTTAGAAAAGTAAAATCTGAATTCCATGGCATAATTTACCTACTGTAAGGATCGTATGAAGAAAGAATAGCGGATCAAGTCACAACTGATAGAATTCTAAACGTAGAGGAAAAGGAATAATCCTAGATGCAGGTGATTTATTTTCAAGAGAAAAATCAGGGGTGCCTGGGTGCTCAGTCAGAGCCTGCTTCAGATTCTGTGTCTCCCTGCCTCTCTGCCCCTGCACTGCTCTTACTCGGTCTCGGTCTCTCTCTCTCTAAAATAAACATTAAAAAAAAAAAAAAAAAAGATAAAAAATCAAACAAAGCCTCTGAAGCCATCAATATATCTGTTTCACAGCTGCAGTGACTCTCTGGGTAACCATCCTGGCCCTCTCATTTACCAGAATTTGTCATAAACTCTATATTTTAATTTCCTCATGTGTAAAATGGAAATAAAAACACTTCTTTCATGGGGATTATTCTGAAAATTAAATAAAATAATAGGAGTAAAGTGCTTAGCAAATAATAAATGTCTGTGGTTAAACTAACATTTATAAGAATAATTCCTGCTTGCCTAGGACACCCCAAGAAAAATTACCTAAATTCTGAAAAACAAATTAACCATAAAGTTATCTTTTGTTTGTTTTGACTGAAAGACCTTTCTAAGAGCAACGCCTCAGCTTTCCAGAATCTTCTTTGTATCAACCCACATTATAATGGTACTTTTTTTTAGTTTTGTGTTCCTTGGGTGGAGTCAAATCTGCGTAACCCATCCACAGAATTCTGACAGACAGCCCAGAAATGGGCCCACACAAATAAGGTCCCCTGATCTTTGCCAAAGGAGCAAAAGCAGTTTCTTAATGGAGAAAGGACAGTCTGTTCAATGACTGCCGCAGAAACAACTGGACACCCACATGCAAAAAAGGGAAAAGGAATCTAGACCCAGAGTTTACATCTTTCACAGAAATTAATTAAAAACAAGCCACAGACCTAAATTAAAACATGAGACTTCTGGAAGATAACACAGAAGAAAATCTAGGTGAGTTTGCTAATGAGTTTGCTAATGAGTTTGTAAACACCAAAAAGCATGATCCAGGAAAGAAAAAAACTGTAAGTGGGCCTTCTTTAAAACTAAAAGCTTCTGTTTTGCAAAAGGTACTGTTAAAAAAAAGACTCTAAGAAAATATTTGCAAAACAGATATTTGATAAGGACTTGTATCCAAAATATACAAAGAACTCTTAAAACTCAACAATAAACAATCAAAAATGGGCAAAGCATCTGAGAATTCTGCTTTGTAGTAAACAGTGTTCACATGCAATTGCTAAAGTCTCTTTGAAAGCAAAAATGTTACTCTACTAAAAAAGGAGAGAAGCTATAAAATAGCACAGATATTGATGCTTCATTACAAAAAAACAAACAAAAAAACAAATTAAAAAAACCCACCAGAGCATACTAAGCCATACACAGTATACACAGGAAAAATATTTTGAAACTTTGCATTTCACAACAGGGATGTCAAACTGTAGAATTTTCTCTTTTTCTGTTTAGAGTAACAAACCAGAGGAATTAAAAATTAACCAAGGGAGACATTTACATTTATTTTACATGCCAGCTATCAATCTGAAGGATTGCAAACTAAGACTTTTCATTTCTAATTTGCCTTTTCTTTTTGCTAGTCATTAACTGCTCTTTAGGTTTTCTTCTAATACTATTATCTGGATTGGATACAATTTACACAGCTTGATGGGAAGAAAATGGAACTTCACTGCCTGTATGTAGAACAGCATTCACTAGATCTGGGGAGAAGTAACTGGCAATGAGTGAAATTCACCTCTGTTATGATGGCTTTCTGGTCCTTCACCCTTTGAGCCTCCTCCGGGTCCTGTTCCAGGCTGAAGACTTTCGAGAGTGGCACTGGCTTTCCACCACGGCACAGGACTGCTTGGCACGTGCCGACGTTGGCCACAGTCAGACTGAAACTACTTGTTGGGTCAGCAGTGTCAGGGCGGATATAACAAAGGAGAGCGGAGGAGCCCAGCTTCTGTCCAGCCATTCCCAATTTTCTGTTAAGAAGGAAAAGAAAACAGGGGCACCTGGGTGGCTCAGTTGGTTACGCTCAGGTCATGATCTCACAGTTCATGAATTCAAGCCCTGCATCGAGCTGACAGCACAGAGACTGCTTGGGATTCTCTCTCTTCCTCTCTCTGCCCTTCCCTCTCTTTCTCTCTCTCTCTCAAAAATAAGTAAACTTTAAAAAAAAGAAAGAAAGAAAAGAAAGCAAAGACATGGTAGCTAGTTTTAGAAGCGGCAGTCCTTCATGTCCGTGATTTCCTTGTTTCTCTGCCACATGACTGTGAACCAGCCTCACCCGTATCCACCTAAAGGCAGTCTCTTGCTACAGATGATGGTGAAGAGTTCTGCCTTCCATGCTCAGTGGACTGAGGAAAGAAATTTTACAAAAAGGTTGGGGGTAGGGGAGACAGTGAACATACATCTTTCTCTACTGCTTCTGCTTGGGTCTGATCCTAGACTGCAGTGACCTCATTCAAGTCACTTGCAACTTCAGCACATCAGAATCACCTGGAGGGCTCTTTAGACTAGGCTGCTGGACCCCACCCCCAGAGGTTCTGATTGGGTGGGTAAAGGGCTGGCCCAATAATCTGCAAGTCTAACAAGTTTCTGGTCATGCTAAAGGTGCGGCTCCTGGAACAAGCCCTCACTCAGTCTTTACGTTCCTTGAAAGAAGGGTCACACTGTTCCTTCTAGATCTCCCATACACATGGCATCCATTCCCTAGCACATGGCACACAATGCTAACCACAGGGCAGGTGCTAGGAGAAAGATCTGGTTGCAAATTCCAGCTCTGACATGTGCTCATTGCAGATCCTCAGCAAGATATTTCTCTGAGAAACTTGCCTGATGAAATACCTACCTCTTTCATTTGTTTGGAAAATTAAAGATATGGTATGAGGAAGACTTGGTCTTCTGGCTGGCTCTGGGAGGTGCTTCATAAACCAAGTTCTCTTTCCTAAACTCTTTATTTCGCCAAGCTCCTAGCTCAATTCTATTACTGAAAAATGACTCCTTTCCCAGCATCTTTGCTTTATGTTATAATGAGAGACAAAACTGGTTTGGGCTCCAGGCTATTCCATCTCAACCTCAGCGAGACAAGGTCACCACTGCTCAGCTGTGCGTGTCCTTCACAGAGCCCACCTGATACGCAAGATGTAATATTAGCTACTAACAGATCTTCACTAGTTTGGTTATGTAGAGTTTTTGCCCTTAAGTGGCTTAGAAGATTAAATGGTCAACTTTCTTACACCATACACAAAAATAAACTCAAAATGGATGAAAGACCTCAATGTAAGACAGGAAGCCATCAAAATCCTCAAGGAGAAAGCAGGCAAAAACCTCTCTGATCTTGGTCGCAGCAACTTCTTACTCAACACGTCCCAGAGTAAAGGGAAACAAAAGCAAAAATGAACTACTGGGACCTCATCAAGATAAAAAGCTTCCGCACAGCAAAGGGAATAATAAGCAAAACTAAAAGGCAACTGATGGAATGGGAGAAGATATTTGCAAGTGACATATCAGATAAAGAGTTAAATACCCAAAAATCTATAAAGAACTTATCAAACTCAACACCCAAAAAACAAATAATCCAGTGAAGAAATGGGCAAAAGACATGAATAGACACTTCTCCAAAGAAGACATCCAGATGGCCAACCGACACATGAAAAAATGCTCAACATGACTCATTATCAGGGAAATACACATCAAAATCATAATGAGATACCACTTTACACCTGTCAGAATGGCTAACATTAACAACTCAGGCAACCACAGATGTTGGCGAGGATGCGAAAAAAGAGGATCTCTTTTGCATTGTTGGTGGCAATGCAAGCTGGTGCAGCCACTGTGGAAAACAGTATGGAGGTTCCTCAGAAAACTAAAAATAGAACTACCCTATGACCCAGCAATTGCACTACTAGGCATTTATGCAAGGGATACAGGTGTGCTGTTTCGAAGGGACACATGCACCCCCATGTTTATAGCAGCACTATCAACAACAGCCAAAGTATGGAAAGAGCCCAAATGTCCATCAATGGATGAATGGATAAAGAAGATGTGGTATATATATACATACACACACACACACACACACACACACACACACACACACACACAATGGAGTATTACTAGGCAATCAAAAAGAATGAAATCTTGCCATTTGCAACTAAGTGGATGGAACTGGAGGGTATTATGCTAAGTGAAATTAGAGAAAGACAAAAATCATATGACTTCACTCATGAGGACTTTAAGAGACAAAACAGATGAACGTAAGGGAAGGGAAACAAAAATAATATACAAACAGGGAGGGGGACAAAACAGAAGAGACTCATAAATATGGAGAACAAACTGAGGGTTGCTGGAGGGATTGTGTGAGGGGGGGTGGGCTAAATGGGTAAGGGGCACTAAGGAATCTACTCCTGAAATCACTGTTGTACTATATGCTAACTAATTTGGATGTAAACTTAAAAAAATAAATAAAATTTTAAAAAAAGATTAATTGGCCAATCCTTAATAATAAGTATTCTAAATACACAAATCTGAGCAGTACTTTAACCCTTTGTAGGTCACTGACTCTTTGCAAAGACTCTTACAAAAGCTTATGCCATCTTCCTTCCCCTAAATGTACAAACTACATTGTACACACACAACCTTCTGCTCCCAATTTCTGGGCTTCCCAGATCCTCAGTGGCCTCTGGGTTCAACAGAGAAAACAGATGGCTCCCCAGGCTGGTTAAAGGACCAAAGTCCCCACATTACTCGGTGCTGATATATAAAGAACAGTCACAGCAGGAGGAGCAAGATCTCACCTTGATCCTATACCTGTAATTTAGACCCTGACCTTCTGGCTTAGTGAGATTTAGTTTTCCAAAAGCAGAACTGAGTTAGAGAATATTCAACCCACCTGCTTACCTGTGAGACACCAAGAAGGTGTTAGCCATGAAAACAGTGTCATTTGTTGACTGCTGTACTTCTTCCAAAAGCACATCTGCCATGGTGCACTGGAGTAGGCGAGGGAGCTCCTCATTACGGTCCCCGTCAAACATGCCATACACAGCTCCCACCCCCTCTGCAAAGTTATCCACAGCTAGGGCAGATATACACAGCCTGTAACACAAATATGAAAGAAACAAAGATCAAAGAAAGTTACGGTAAAAGCATTATTCTCCAGGGAACCTTCTTTGAAAAGTATTAGTTGAGGGTGGAAAGAACAGTAGTAAATTCTAATCTACACATGAAATAAGTATTAGATAATTAAGTAGCATCTGAAAGAGGTGATGTCATAAGAAGTGGGGGAATTCAGCCCCACTCAGGAGCAGTACATACTAGCTTTGCAATGCTGCCAAAGGCTGGAAATGTTTTCCCTTAGCAATGATTAATGACTAGTATGGCCAACATCCTTCAGCCAAAGATCCCCAGAAGCACAATGACGGTTGGACAAGTTGGGTTTATTATGCTTTGCAGCAATAGAGAATGTGTACCATGGAACTCTGGGGTGAATAGGTTAAGAGCGTGTTGGAGAAAATCTACTACAGGATTTGGGCTTTTGTTGGGTCATTTTGGGGATGGTCTAATGAAATAGGGGACCATCCAAGACTGGGTGCTATCAGAACATGGGGCCATTCTGTGGTTGGCTATCTCAGTAAATCTTAACTATAGGGAAAGAAGATTAGCAGGAGGATAAAGCTGTAATTGGTAAAGAAAGTAGCAGTCACCATTTTAGCCTTGAGAGGGGCTGTTTGGTATTTTGTGGACTGTACATTCATCTTGTGTTTGTCACACTGCATCACAGTCTCAGGGGGACCTTCTCTGAGGCTGGCATTCTATGATCTGTTTATGTCCCAGAGGAGAACAACATGGCCTAGCTTTCAGCATCAGATCAGATGTCAGGGGCTGCCTTTTTCATTTCTCTCCATGGCCAAGATACTCACTTATTTCTCTGCCCTGCCATCTCAGCCAGTCCATGGCTCCAGAAGGTTGATGTAACTGTAGAGTCGGTGGTTGGCAAAGGTTTCTGATCAATTTTCAGGGTTGTGATATGGCTGTGGGAAGTGCAGGAAGGGAAGGTTAAACCACATATCCTTCTGTGTTTTACAAAAACTATCCCAGCAAGAACATGTGTTTTTATAAAATCATCTGTTGACAGACCAAGATTCATTTACAGAGAGACTGCATGAAAGTAGTGTACTGATCTACTGGCCAAGAAGGAGGAGAAAGGAAAGGGGTAGGTAGGAGGAAGAAACAGGGGCCAAATATTGCTACAGCTGATACTGTTCATTTCAATGAAAAACGAAGCACAACAGATTTCAAAGTTTTAGCCAACTGTCTACTTAAATATTCTGATACAACAAAGTCTTGGTGCAATGAATGAGCCTGCATCATTTCTTCGATGACATAATGTAATGTAATCGGTGTCACCTAAGATGTCTATGTGAAAATATTCAGTGTGTGGGTGTGGCTGAGCAGTAGCCATGACACTGAGTTCTGATATAAATGGGCTGTCTACTGGATACACTATCCCTCCATAACTGAATTAAATGAGAGACTGAGGGGCTTTATGGCCTAATTCATTCTATTTCTTTAATCAAGATCTCTACAGAGCTTTAGGAGATCCACACATGGCTGGTAGAACTAAGAGACATGTGGATTCAACTTCAAAATTTTTCCTACCTAAATGTGTCCAGCGTCTTGTGTTCCAGAACCAGATTTGTATTTCCGGTCAGGTCAAGGTCTTGTAAAGTAGCAGGCAGAGCCTCCGGAATCAAGATCTCTGTCAAGTCATTGCAACTTAGGTCTACAAACTGAGAGGAAAATGGAGAAATCAAAAGAAAATACATCACAGAGAGTGAATTCTTAACTCCCTAACTCTCAGTCCCCTAGTGTATCCCCAAAGGAAACTTCATTTCTTCCCAGGAATCAATAAAATCTATTGTGATCCCAAACTGCCGTTTGCTTCCCCTTTATGAGAAGAAAACACCCTGCCATTTCTCCAGCAGGACACCATTCCATCACATAAAAGTACCTGGATCTGAGGCAACTGCAGAATTTCTGGGAAAATGCTGATGTTGTTGGAGTGTGCGACAAGGGTGTGAAGCCTTCTGCAGTTGGCTATGGTCGTGGGAATGGTTTTAAGCTTGTTGCCACTTAGGTTCAGTTCTTCCAACTGCTCCAATTTATTCAGTTTGCTGAAAAACAAATAACAACATAGCACAATGCACTCAAAATGAGAAGATGCCAAGCCAGTTTTATAGCAGCCACACACAGAGTGCAGCGGCAACCTGGTCTGCTGCCAGAGGACTGGTCAGAGTGAAACAGCCAGACACCAACAAAGGGAACGGCTCCTCAAGGTGACTGTTCCTGCTGAATCTCAGCCTCATCTGCTTCTCACTGTGTTTCAAGGACTAAAGCTTCCCTTGATTCTCTTATAGCTGCTAGACCTTGTGGGTATGAACATTATCTGACTTATGGGAAGTGGCTGAATCAGCACTAGCCCACTGTTGGAAGATTATTATGGTACTTGCTTGGCCACTGACTAGTTGCAAAATACTGTGATATTTAATGTCAGTGGATATCAATATCCTCAGCTATAAAGTACTAAATCATGACTAAGATTCCATTCAGTGTTTAATTTCTACAGTTACCTATTAATAACATAATCCATCTTTAGTAGACATTTAAGGAGTGCTTACTATATGTATAGCCATGTGCCACAAACTGTGATATAAGCAAATCACATTGTTCTACGGGACTAAGCAAAGCTTTCTACACAACAAGCAAAATGTCTTCAGACAGCCGAACATCTTTATCTAGATTATTACAAACTGCTCTGATTTATTTATAATTGATTTAAAAATTATAAAAATAATAAACTGCCATAATGTGGAGAAAGTTTGGAAAATAAATCAACAATACCACCAATCTGAAATTACTTTTCTCATTTTGCTAAATGAGATTCATATTTAGAATTTTCATATGCATATGTGTTTTATATAAAATTTATGTCCTACCAAAATTTTTATATGTGTATTTATTTTACATAAAATTTATATCCTTCCCTTTCTACATATCATAAACAATTTCTTTTTTTAAAGTTTATTTATTTTGAGAGACAGAGAGAAAGAGAGCGCATGAGCAGGGGAGGGGAAGAGAGAGAGAGGGAAAGAGAATCTCAAGCAGGTTCCACACAGTCAGCGCAGAGCCTGACGTGGGGCTTGAGCTCATGAACTGTGAGATTATGACCTGAACTGAAATCAAGAGCTGGAGGCTTAACCAACTGAGCCACCCAGGAGCCCCTCCATATATCATAAATAATGTCTATTGATAGAAAATTCATAAATACTTTTTAGTAACCAAACTCAGTAAATTAAAATTGTTTTCTTTCTGATTACAAAAGTAATGTATACTCATTGAAAAAAAAAAACCTGAAAAATAAAGATGAACAGAAAAAAATTCTTTTAATCCTACTACCAAAGATAATCTCTTATAATAGTTTGGTGGAATGTATTCTTGTCCTTTTTAATGCAATAAACTACATTTTTCAAATTAAAAAATGTTATATTATATATATTAATAACCCCACTCTTTTTAAATTTTCTTTTTAAATTTACTTAACAATACATTTTTAAAGTGTTCTCCTGTCCAAATCTCCTGTTTTTTCTCTTATACTACTCCCTGCTTGGATCTAACTTGTAAGAAGAAATGCAGGATCCCTATCTCAGCCAGTTTCTTACTGAGCACCCAGAACTACACTAGATTCTCAAAGTAGTCCAAAATAAACAAGATTCGGGGGCACCTGGGTGGCTCAGTGGGTTAAGCGTCCAATTCTTGATTCAGGCTCAGGTCAGGATCTCACACTTGGTGAGATCAAGTTCTGAGTAGGGCTATGCTCTCTCTCTCTGCTCCTACCCTCCTCACACGCACGTGCTCTCTCTCAAAATAAAATTAAAGAAAAAAAAACAAGAAACAGAAGATTTGGACTATGCCTATGTAATTAAACACTGTTCAGGAGATGATTTGACAGTGGACTTATTATTCAGTATAGAACATACATTTTAATATACCGCTCCTAAATTCCATTTAGTTTTATTATCTGTAGAGTACTTTAATTTTGTGTGATCTCTTCTTAATTCTTCTCTTTACTTCTAACCTATTTTCATAATCTTTAATGAGTTTTAAGTTTTGTATCAGCCTGCTTTTGACTTCCAACAATAAGAGTGTCATCAGATTAGGAGGAATTCATTAGCTTCAGAGTATTATATCTGGTATCTCCCAATAGCTTCATAAGCCAATATGACTTGTCAATGGTCTGTTTTCACTTTACAGGAACATATCTGAGGCCAACGGAATTAATCTGACAAGATTAAGATTCTGCATTCACTTTAAAAGCCATTGTTCAAATTCTTTGAAGGAAGTAATCTTGTCCTTGCTTGTCTTCTATAAGCTCCAAATACCTCATTTCATAAACATTCACAAAAATTATAATCTCTAAGGGTGCCTGGATGGCTCAGATACAGTGGAGTACTCTTGATTTCATCTCAGGTCATGACCTTATGGTCATGAGATAGAGCCCCGGGACAGGTTCCAGCCCCGGGACAGGTTCCTTGCTGGGTATGGGACCTACTTGAGACTCTCTCTCTGCTTCTCCCCTGCTCATGCTCTCCTTGTTCTCTCAAAAAAAAAAAAAAAAAAAAAAAAAAAATTATAATATCTCCATGAATTTTTCTAAGTTTATCACATTTCTAAGAAAATGTGTAAAATATCATCAGAATCAAAATAGCTTTGTTTTCCAATTACATCAAACATATAATTTCAAATTATAGTACAAATGATATAATTTTACATGATATATATAATTTCATTCAAATTATATCAAATGTCATTTTCATATAGTCTTCATTTTTGAAAACATGATTTTTTTTTTTCCCAACTTTTTTTTTTTTTTATTTATTTTTGGGACAGAGAGAGACAGAGCATGAACGGGGGAGGGGCAGAGAGAGAGGGAGACACAGAGTCGGAAACAGGCTCCAGGCTCTGAGCCATCAGCCCAGAGCCTGACGCGGGGCTTGAACTCATGGACCGCGAGATCGTGACCTGGCTGAAGTTGGACGCTTAACCGACTGCGCCACCCAGGTGCCCCAGAAAACATGATTTTTAATGAGTACTTTCATGGTATAGATGGATTTTTCTGGCATCAAATCTTCCCCAATTTTTTTTTTTATCAAATGTATTTTGGAAGATATTTATTTCTCCACGAACACTGTTTAAAACTTGGACAGCATTAAATATCTTGCTTATATTTTCTTATAGGTATAGCCTGGCTATATCACCTCTTCCTCCAGGAAGGCCAACCCCACCCCCAGGTACTGTATGGTGCAGTTAGCTACCTATGCATATTTTTAACATCCTGCATTCGTTCATTCATTCACTCATTCAGATTTTATTTTTTAAATTTTTTAAAATGTTTGTTTATTTTTGAGAGACAGAGGCAGAGTGTGAGTGGGGAAGGGGCAGAGAGAAGAAGAGACACAGAATCCAAAGCAGGCTCCAGGCTCTGAGCTGTCAGTACAGAGCCCAAGGCGGGATGGAAGAAACAAACCATGAGATCATAACATGAGCTGAAGTCGGATTCAACCGACTGAGCCACCCAGGCGCCCCCAGATTTTATTTTTAAGTAATCACTACACCCTTACGTGGGGCTTGAACCCACAACCCCAAGATCAAGAGTAACACGCTCTACCGACTGAGCCAGCCAGGTACCCCCAAATCCTGCATTTATTAAACTGCGTTGCAATTACCTATTGTCTATTTCCCTAATTTGACTGTAAGTTACTTGAAGACAGAGACTGTAACCTAATCACCACTGTTTCCCCAGTACTTATGCTGTAGTTGAGATACAGAAAGCATTCAAGATATGTATAAAACAAATAAATTATGGACTGAACAGTATATTATAAAACAGTTTTGACAAAAAAAGAAAAAACTTGTTTTCAGAATGTATTTCATAAGCTTGCACTTGTCTAGGCTGAAAATTCTCAGACTATTATTAAGTAATTACAACAAAAAATTAAATGGATTTCAGCCACGACTTCTGGTTATGGATACTTAACAAGTGGGTACAGATTTTTCCATTCAACTAGTAGAATCATAGCACTAGTAAGTTGCACAACATAAAGCACGAGTACCCAGTAAGATAGCTGTAACGTAGACTGGCAAATGCAGATTTCACACCATGTGTCTGAAATGACTGAAGTCTGCATCTGCTTACCTTGCAGGAAAGGTCTGTAGCTGGTTGTTTGCAAGATGCAAGATTCGCAGGTGTGGATGCCCCACCAGAACGGGCACACACTGGTCTGTCAGGAGGTTGTTCGTCAGATAAAGCAGCTGCAGAGCACTCAGACTCTCCTCTCCAGCGCCAGCAGATGGCAAAGATTCCAAACTGTTTGCAGATGCATTCAAGTATCTGAGACTGATGGAACACACACAAATCATCATTTACTTTATGGTTATTTGTTACCGTCACACCATCTCGGTATGGAATGCTGTCGTTTCATGCTCCCCAACCTGTAACACAAGTAATTTTCTCCAGGGTTTTCTCTAATTGATTTTACCTACCCAGCCAAAGTTCCTTTTATTCAACTCCTGCAAGCCAAGCAGAGAGAAAAGAATTCAGGCTTGGTTGTGCTTCCTGGGCTTCTGGGTGGCCTGATTCTAACCTAGCTTCATCTTTTACTGTCTGTTGTTATGAAAAAGGTGTTGTTGAATGTCATGTTCATGAATATCTCAACTATGAAGACATCCTTCAGAAAAGTTTTTGATTTTAACAGACCATATTTATTTAGCCAATCCCCTTTTTAGTCTCCTATAATGGGCATGTAGGCTGTTCACAACTGTTTGCTATTACAGACATCATAATGAGCAACTCTGTGTCCTTTTCTAATTGTTTCTTTAGACTATATTATCAGAAGCAGAATTTGTAGGGTCAAAAGATACATGTATCTTTAAGATTTGTATACACATACTATCAAACTAAACCACAGAAAGGCTATACCAAATTATACCTCCCACAAGAAGGATTTAAGAATGTCTGTTTGCTCAATCCTTTGTTAACACTGAGTATAATTCACTTTAATCTCTGCCAATCTCATAGGTAAAACAAGGTATGATGTTTAAAATTTGCCTAGCGTGGCATTTCATATTTATAGAACATGCTCAAATAAAAGGTAGCTAATATTATTAACCTTGTTGTGTGTTCTTAAGCCTTCTTCATATTATGTGATCCATATCCCTAATTAGCTCTTTAGGTGTTGAGGGTACTGTTTGTATGTGTGTCTTTGTAGGTCCCAAAAGTGCTCTGTGCAGTCAGTATTAAATAAATGTCATCAAAGGTTTGCTACAGCTACTCAGTAACTTCCTTACTACAAATCCTAAGGTTGTAAACTCATTTTATTCAAACTGTCATTAGAACTAAATGCAGTGGAGGTGTACCTGGGTGACTCAGTCAGTTGAGCGCCCGACTTCACCTCAGGTCATGAACTTGTGGTTTGTGGGGTTTGAACACAGCAGGCTCGCTGCTGTGAGCGTGGCAGCATGGAGCCTGCTTCAGATCCTCGGTCTCCCTCCCTCTGCCTCTCCCTCACACTCTCCCCCAAAAAAATAAATATTAAAAAAAAAAAAAAAAGGCTAAATGCAATGTTATGCATTACTAACAAATACCTGTTAATTAACAAGTTAAATTTTACTGCATTAAGATCCCATATAAACATTCCATAAAGAAAACTGCCCTCAAATATCTTCTAGAATTTCCAAAGATTTTTACTTTTAGGAAAATCCAACCAAGTATATTATACATTAACAGATGTATAAGCTATAAATCCAAACTACATTGAGATACTACCTCACACTGGTCAAAATGGCTAAAATTAACAACTGAAGCAACAACAGATGTTGGCAAGGATGCAGAGAAAGAGGAACCCCCTTGCACTGTTGGTGGGAATGCAAACTGGTGCAGCCACTTTGTAAAACAGTGTGGATGTTCCTCAAAAAATTAAAAATAGATCTATCCTATGACCCAGTAATAGCACTGCTAAGAATTTTTCCAAAGGATACAGGAGTGCTGATTCATTGGGGCACATGTGCCCCAATGTTTATAGCAGTGCTATCAACAATAGCCAAATTATGTAAAGAGACCAAATGTCCATCAACTGATGAATGGATAAAGAAGATGTGGTATATATGTACAATGGAATACTGTTCGGCAATGAAAAGGAATGATATCTTGTCATTTGCAACAACAGGGATGGAACTGGAGAGTATTATGCTAAGTGAAGTAAGTCAGTCAGAGAAAGATAGTTACCATATGATTTCACTCATATGTGAAACTCAAGAAACTTAACAGAAGACAGACCATAGGGGAAGGGAAGGAAAAATAAGTTACAGAGAGGGAGACTCTTAAATACAGAGAATAAACTAAGGGTTGATGCAGACAGAGGGTTGGGGAAAATGGGTGATGGGCATTGAGGATGGGACTTGTTGGGATGAGCACTGGGTGTTGTATGTAAGTGATATATCATGGGAACCTACTCCTGAAGCCAAGACTACACTGTATGTTAGCTAACTTGATGATAAATTAAAAATAAATAAATAATAAACCTTTAAAAAATGAAAAAAAAAAAAAAAGAGAGATGTATAATTTGCCAAAGAACAAGCCAGACACTTGTGAGCTAAATGCTTTTTGTATATACCCTGTAGCCTTATTTAAAGCACTACTGCTCATCTCCATTTTCTCCACTTCCAAACTGAAGACAATATTGCTTTCTCCCTACTGCAGAAGACTATAATTAAAACTAGTTTTCCCTTAATGGTGACATATGTATTAGACAGATAAACCTGATTACAGGAAGTAATTGGAAGACATACTATCTGTTAACTTATAATGAGAAAGCAAATAATACCTTTTGGAACAATTTTACCTTTAAATGCACAATTTTCAAAGTAGGTAGTAAAAAAGCAGTGCACATAAAGAATGTAACTTGAGGATAGGTCGATAAAGCAAGAAGCAAAACCTAAATTAATTTCAGTGATATGTCCTTTTATCCCAATGCAAAAGCTGAACACTTCCCAAGAAAGCTCTATCAGAGTACTGTGATTTTTCTTTAAGAGGTCATAAATGTATTCATTTTCTGAAATGAAAATCTGTTTGAAATTTCCCAACCTGTTTGAAATTGTTTACAACACTAAAACTTAAGTATTTGATGGTTATTTCAACCTTTGAGTTGAAGATTACTACGTCATACAACAGTGTCATATTTTAGTTCTTATAAATTACAAATAAATAAATCTCTACCTACAGTTAGACTGTGAGATAAACACTGTAAATATAGTTCCAAAGGTCACTCCAATGACAGTCAATGCAGTTTGTTGAGTCAACGATTCTGCTCTTCTAAATAAACCTTATAGTACTTACTTTAAGGCCTTGGAGAAGAGAGTATCTGGCAGCCTGGTGAGTAAGTTATGCTGAATATCCAGCACCTCAAGAGGGATGTGGTCCACCAGGGCTGGCAGGCTCTGTACCTGGTTGTGCCCCAGCATCAGTTTTCTAAGACTCAAGCTACTAAGAATTCTAAGGGGAACAGTACAAAGAAACAAATAAAAAACTCACTTAAATCATTTTTTCTGAGTCTGCCCTTGGCTATTTCACTGAAATCAGTAAACTAATAGAAACATATTTTTCTAGACAGTTTAATCACCAGTAGGCACTTGAGCCAACAAAGTGTCCATGACCATATGCTTACCCACCTCCCACCAGGAAGTCATTAAGGCCATTCTGGGAAAAGGTGACTTAATGAAAGCAACCAGCACAGAACAGACCTAAACAAAAAAAGCAATCTCTAGAATAAATTGACTTACATTTTAAGTTTAGACAGCACCAAAAATTCAGTTTATTAATACACAGTTTATCCTTGAACAACATGGATATGAACTGCATGGGTCCATTTACATGCAGGTTTTACACACACGCGTGCGCGCGCGCGCGCGTGTGTGGTGTGTGTGTGTGTATGCAGAACAGTATACCTGCTATTCCTTAGGATTTTCCTTTCTTTTTTTCCATTTTTTTCAATGTTTACTTTTGAAGGGGAGAGAGAGACACCGCACGAGTGGGGGAGGGGTAGAAGAGAGGGAGACACAGAATCCAAAGCAGGCTCCAGGCTCTGAGGTGTCAGCATAGAGCCCAACGCGGGACTCGAACTCACAAGCCGTGAGATCATGACCTGAGCCAAAGTCAGACGCACAACTGACTAAACCACCCAGGTGCCCCCTCCTTAGGATTTTCTTAATGAGATTTTTCTTTTCTCATTTTAAGAATATAGTATCTAATACATACAACACACAAAATATGATGTTATGTTATCAGTAAAGTTTCCAGTATACAGTAGGCTCTTAGTAGTTAAGTTCTGGGAGAAGTCAAAAGTTACACATGGATTTTCAACTGTGCCGGGGTCAGGACACCCCATTGTTCAAGGATCAACTGTAACTGATTATAATCAACAAAATTTATTATAACAAAAACTACTACTATCACTTAAAACATGCTAGGCCACTTCAACTATTAATTCATGGATATGAACTGCATGGGTCCATTTACATGAACATCAGGACTTGAACGAAGGTCTGATTCCAAAGGCTGCATTCACACCTACCACGCTGTAAGCCTCCAGTTTACTTTAAAGACTCCACTAGGTGATAAGCACACATTTTACATCTCAGTGCTATTGAATATATCATCCCCTCAGCCCCAGCATTTCCCTCTCTCCCCCTCCACATACAGAAATCTCACCATCTTGTAAAGGTCAACTCAAATACGCAATTCTCTCATGAAGCATTCTCTAACTGTTCAAAGTTGTTAATTTCTAAAGCATTTTATTTTATTTATTTTTTTAAATATGAAATTTATTGTCAAATTGGTTTCCATACAACACCCAGTGCTCATCCCAAAAGGTGCCCTCCTCAATGCATTACATTTATACAGTGTAATGACGAAGAGTGAAGACTTTGGAATAAGAACGACTACATTCAAATGTCGGCTCCCATCATTTCCTAGTTAAGTGTGGCCTTGGACAAGTTACCTAACCACAAAAAGCCTTCGTTTTCTCATCTGTAAGATGAGAATAACAGCGTCTATCTAATAAGGTGGTTAAAGGATTAAATAATAAATGTGAAGTTCTTAGAACATTACTCAGTTCATAAAACTTATCCAATACAAATGATCTATTAGCACAATCAGATCGCTGATCTATGCCAGTAGCCCTTGTTACATTTTATCACAGTTATCTGTGCACAAGTTTACCCCAACTATCCACTTACCAAGTTCCGTGCAGGCCAAGACTGTGCATTAGCCATTACTATTATGTAAGTAATATGTAAGGCTAAAATGTATTAGCCTTACAGCAATTCACACTGCCCTGCACTAGACAGGTACTCAATACCTACCGAACAAACAGATGAAAGTACCTTTGAAAGGCAACACAAATCTAGGAAAATAATTACACATACATACGGACATATATATATTAATGCATACATATGTTAACACACACATACCTCATGGGAACCTCCGTCAGAAGATTACAGCTCACATCTAGTATCTCCATCTTCTTTGCTTCACAGGCCCAATCAGGGACACACTCCAACAGGTTTCTACAGAAAATAATTAAAGGCATTGCTGCTGATGATGTGTGGAACTCTTTTCACTAGTCTGTAATGTATCTGTTAACCAGCCCTTGAGCTCCTTGCGGGCAGGAGCACGGGCCCCAAGGCATTCCTAGTGCATTACCTGGAATATGATACTAAGTGCTCAATGAATGCTGTTGACAGAAAGACAGACAAAGACAGAAACATGCATTATATTGGATCAATTATTTTACCTCCTCAAAGAAGACACAAAGGCTATGAGCAGTAGGAAAGCACACAAGTAGTGAGATGAAAGAGAGATGAGGAAAGGCAATGAAAGGAGTGGCATTTTAAACAAACTTTCAAGATGAGAAGGATTTCCACAGGTAATGAATGAATGAAGGAGAAGAGAAAGAAATTCTGGAGAAAATGAACCAAATGAATAGAAGTAAGGAAGTAGGGACAAAAGACAAGTGATGGGGGAAGGCTGCAAATCATTTAGAATTTGAACTCAAGCATTTAGTAGAGCACCGGGCAGATACTCAGTAAAAGGAATTCCATTTTCAGATGCTACTTAGCTTCGCTAAGGCTCAAAGTACCTGCTGATTGATAGATCAACTCAAGGCAGAAAGAAGTTGGCACTGTAGGAGAAACTCAGATACTGTTATGACGGCTAAGTGAAGGGAGCACTTTGCTTGACATGGATCAGGGCAAACTCCCCAAGAAATATGACATCTGGGTTGGAATTTGAAGAATGTTGTACAATGACCCGAGATGAGGAGGACAAACCAAGCAAGAGGTGACCCGAGATGAGGAGGACAAACCAAGCAAGAGGTGACAACATGAACTAGAGCAGAAACAAGAAAGGAAATGGCATGACGTATGTGGGGAATAATAAGCAGTCTGGTGATCCCAGAGCAGCAAATACAGAGCCAAATGGTAAGAAACAAAGCCGAAAAGACCTAAATCATGTCTAGAAGTTTGTGACTTTATCCTGCAGGTACAGGGGAATCACTGAAGGGTTTGTAAGCAGTGGGGAACACAGTCTTGTACTTTATTTATTTATTTTGAGAGAGAGAGAGAGAGCATGTACACATGAGTGGGGAAGGGGAGAGAGAAAGGGGGAGAGAGAGGATCCCAAGCAGGCTCCATGCTGTCAGCGCAGAGCCCAACACGGGGCTCAAACCCACGAACTGTGAGATCATGACCTGAGCCAAAATCAAGAGTCAGAAGCTTAACTGACTGAGCCACCCAGGCACCCCAGTGCTGTACTTTAAAGAGTTTATACTCTGTGTATACACAGAGGTCTGAATGAGGTGCTTATATCAGTAAAAGGAAGAACAATCAGGAAGCCGTTACAGAATTCCAGACAAGAAATGACATGGGCCTAACTGGGTGGTGATACATACGGAAGGGAGGGGAGGGATTCCAAAAATACTTAGGAGACAAAAATCAAAACAACTTGGAGATGAATTAGACAAGGGAGTAGAGCAGAGGGAAGAATAAAAAATGACTTTCAGGCTTCTCATCTAGACTGCCAGGGAGAAAATCATATCCAGAGAAAGGAGTGGTAGGCTCCAAATGAGGCTGGATATGTGAGTCTCGAGTGGTGTCCATCTGAAAGGACTATCTTACAATAATGCCAAAAGCTGAAACAGACACAAGACAAGCTAAGGCAGGGCTGGAGGAGTGGATACAGAGTTTCATTTTGCACATATTTGAGGTAGTTGGAGACAGGTAGGTCAAAAATGTCTAATGTGGGGCGCCTGGGTGGCTCAGTCGGTTAAGCGTCCGACTTCGGCTCAGGTCACGATCTCGCGGTCCGCGAGTTCGAGCCCCGCGTCGGGCTCTGGGCTGATGGCTCAGAGCCTGGAGCCTGCTTCCGATTCTGTGTCTCCCTCTCTCTCTGTCCCTCCCCCGTTCATGCTCTCTCTCTGTCTCAAAAATAAATAAACGTTAAAAAAAAAAAAATTAAATAAAAAAAAATGTCTAATGTAAAACTGGATACATGGGTCTGAGGCTGGAAGAAGAGGTGTGGGCTGGCAATCCAGGTGACGCTGATACCGAAGTGTAGCCGAAATCACTGGAATAGATGAGACCGTCAAATAAGAAAGCAGGAAGTGAGGACAGACCTGGAATAAATGACCTGTAAAAGGCTAGCTGAGGAAGAAAAGTACGCAAGGGACAGGACTGGTCGAAGTGGCATGAAAAAAATGAGATCATGTGAGCCAACTGAGGAAGGATATTTGAAGAAAAGAGCAAGATTAACAGTGTCAATATAGGAAAGTTCCATAGGAGAAGGTCCAAAGCAAGCTGTGGTGGGATAAACAAATGAGAACCAAGGAAACCCAGCCAACAAATGAAAATACTTACTGAGAAATTTGGACAAAAAGGAGATGAGAAGAAATAGATAGCATCTAGAAGGGCTGCAAGATAGAGCAGACTCTGTTAAGACAGAGGAGAATGAGTGTGTGTACAGACTGAGAAAAAAAAGACAGTGAACACACACAAGAGGTGAGGAAGTGGTGACTACAGAGCAAGGTCCAGAGCAGCAGAGCGGACGCCATCCCAGGCCCAGAGGATGGACTGGCCTTGAATAGAGGAAGAAACTGAGAATGGATATGAATTACATGAATTTAAGAAAGGTGATAGGACGCTCAGGGAGATCACCCAAGACGGTCTACTTTCTCGATCAAGTGGGAAGCTAAGCTCTAGAGTGAAGGAGTTGGGGCTAGTGCAGGTGAGGGTGAGGGAAGTTGGACAATGTGGAGCCAATGCCCAGGGCACTGATGAGGTTGGAAACTGTGAATTTACAGTGGTGTCCATATGATTTTCTTTGGTAATGATGAAACTCAGAGGAGAAGGTAAATCTTAGTGTTGATCCATGCTGGGGTTTTGCTGTAAAGGTATGAAAGAAAGAAATGGATGGGAGGGTATCTAAAACAACAGCTTAATAATAATGATAATAAAAAAAACAACAAAAAGAAACCTGGTTATATAGCAGCTAATATTCCCCCGAAAGACTATTTTATGCCAGGCACCATGGTAACATTTTGCATTTATTACCTCATTTAATCTTTACAACAATCCTGGCCATATGTATTGGGCCCCGTCCACTGCCCCTTCTACCTGCTCTGTCATCTATAATCACACACTTACGATGCTGCCCTGTCACTGCTGGCTTGACTGTCACACTCTCCACTAGGCCCTAAAACTCAGCCACTGATTCCTGAATGAACAGTGTTAAAAATGAAGGAAAGAAAGCAAAACCTCAGTTATATCTGTTCTTGTCCACAAATGGAAGTAATAAGATCCTGAATATAATTAATATCTCTCTGAACATAAGACCAACATGGGTCATAAGAATATCAAAAAAGAGAATAAAATTGTAAACATAAGTTACTAAAAACCAAGACGAGTTCTCTGATTCCAGACAGCAAAAAGGAAATCACTGCCATGAAGGGGATAAAAGGTTTCCTTTGTTTGCATCTCATTCTAAATCTGCAGACTTTTTAAGAATATTTCACAGGCATCTTTCTGTTTCAAGAGGACTTTCCCTTTAAATAGATGGTACAGCCATTAAAAGTATTTCTCCACTCATTCTTTCTCCCTTCTCCAGGCTATCCAAGTATTTTCATGTATTTAGATGTCTTACACCTCGAAACCACCAAAGTATCCACATCCATCTCTTAAATATTAAGAATCAAACAAGCACCACTCTCATGAGACACACTCACCGGGAAAGTTCTAGAGAAGTGAGTTGACTGGGTACTGGATAGACATTCACTGCTGTCAGCCCTAATCAAAAAACAAACAGGTGTTAGTGATACTCTCCAAAGAAGAAAGTAACTGAGAGAGTAAACAACAGCAAAGTGGTTTAGTGAAATCACCAGAGAAAAAACTGATGTCATCTCCTGAGATGAACTAAAGACAAAAAGCTGGGTAACTGACACTGACTAACTTTACCTGATTTGAAAACCAAATGAAACAACTGATTAAAGGATCTTGTGTACTGGTCTGGACTCAGACAGCAGAGGAAGTTGCTAAATGTTAGCTGTGACTACTTAGCTTTCTAACTTAAAAAAAAAATTTTAATAATTGGATTTTTAGGGCCAGTATCTTTTAATTAAAGTAAAAAACATACATACAGAAAAGTACAACAAGCTTAAGTGTATAGATCAATTGATTTTTACAAACAGAACACAATAGGGTAACCAGTACCCAGATCAAGAAACAGCATATTACCCGCTGCCCTGAAATTCACTCCCGTTTCCCTGTTTTGGTCACTGCCCACCAGGGCAACCTCCCTCCCTACCCCCAACTCCCAATACCACAGATGGCTTTTGCCTATCCACATTTTAAATACACATGCACAGTCTGCATAATGCTTTCTCTGGCTTTATTTACTCCACATTGTGCCTGTGACATTTGTTCCTATTACTGCCTAGGGCTGTAGTTCATACATTCTCATGGCCATATAAAATTCTTTATGTAATTATACCACAATTTATGTACCCATTTTAGAGCTGGTGGGCATTTAAGTCTCTTCCACTTTGGGGTCACTGAGTACACGTTCAGCTTTAGTAGATAATTCCACACAGTTTTCCAGAGTGGTTGACCAATCTACAACTAGTATTTTCAGTGATTTTCAAGGACTATTCTAGTCATTCTGATAGGTGTGTAGTGGTGTCACACCGGGGTTTCAATGTGCACATCGCCGATGATCAGTGGGGTCAAGTGCCTTTTCCTATACTAACTGATCACTTGGATAATTCTTTTGTGAAGCTGAGTTCTTTACTTTTGGGACATCAGAACTGCAAGTGTTGGTGTGAATTTTTCCAGGTTAAGAACTTAAGGATTCTTTCTGTAAACAGAGCAGCTAACTTCAAACAAGCCCCGTTTGGTACAGCTCTGTGACAGAATCCCAGTTACCGAAGACAGCATTTATGTCTATGAGGTCTTTTCTAGCAGGGCCACTCATTCATTCTCTAGATACATTTAGAACACAGAATAGGGCTAATAGTAAACATTTCCACAACAAAAGACCGACTACCATCTCACAAGAATATCTAGAACTTGCACAAGTCGATACTCATCAGCTTTGACACTGTTTTGACCCAAGCAATTAATCTACGCTACAAGTTGAAATTTCTCTAACATGATAAAAGGCAATGAAAAGAGAAGTCTATAACTATCTTTTATTTTAATAATGTATTTTAGAGATACAGAAAAAAGAATATAATAATGAACACTCTTTCACCCATCATCCAACTTTTAACAAATCTTCAAATTCTGTCTATAAGCTTCAGACTTTTTCAAGAATTAAAACACTGCACATACCAAGAGGTAAACATCATCCTGAATATTTTATCATTCCCATGGATCTTTTATATTCTCTGGTAAACACAGAGCTAAGGAAACAACTTTTCTGTGTGTCTGAAATTTGATACAACTATCTCGGTGTACATATACTTATGCATTTTTTTTTTTTGCTAAAACAATGTTTCTTAAGATTTATCCATATTAATACACAAAGCTTTAGGACATTCATTTCCATTGCTGTGCAGTATTCTATTGTATAAACATGTCACTGTTTAGTGTATACATTTTCCTATCAAGAGTCATATTTTTTTTTTTTTTTCCCCACCGTAACAAACAACGCCATGAGAAACACTCCAGTACACATCTCCTGGGCACATGTGGGTGTCTCTGGGAGATATTCCAAGCAGAGCACCTGGCAGAATATGCACTACATGTATCTTTGACTTCTCTGAACACTGTTATAGTGCTTTGCAAAATGGCTTTAGCAAATGACCCTCTCACTGGCAGTGTAGGAGAGCTGCTGCTTCTCCATATCTTCAATAGCGCTTAGTGGGAATTTTTAATTTGATGAGCATAAAATGGAATTATCAAAATTTGCATTTCTCTGGCACTTAGTGATACTGAACATCTTTTCCCATCCTTCCTGAAACACAGGAAATGCTAATTATAATTTCCTTGGTAAAGAACTCTGGGGCACCTGGGTGGCTCAGTTTGTTAAGCATCTGACTCTTCATTGAGGCTCAGGTCATTAATTGACAGCTCATGAGTTCGAGCCCCATGTCATGCTTTGTGCTGTCAGCGTGGAGCCTGTTTAGGATTCCCTTTCTCCCTCTCTCTGTCCCTCCCCGCATCGTGTGTGCTCTCTTGCTCTCAAAATAAATAAGTAAACTTAAAAAAAAAAAAGAACTTTCCATAAAAATAATACGACAAATACAAGGTCTTTTACAATGAACAATATTCCTGGAGCAAATCACTATTGAAATAAGGGGCTTCTCATTCTAGAACTGAGGCAGTACAAAGTTTTGGACTAGAGATGAGCAAACTTTTTCTGTAAAGGGCTAAATATTTAATAAATGCTTTAGCCTTTGCAGGCCATACCATGTCTCTTACAACTACTCAACTATGCAGTGATATGTAAACAAATGAATGTGGGTATCTTCCAATCAAATTTTATTTATTGATGTATCACTGATATTTGAATTTCATATAACTTTCCCAAGTCGAAATTATTCTTCTTTTGATTTTTTTTTAAATTTACTTAAAAAATGTGAAAACTCATTCCCCATGGGCCATATAAAAACAGGTGCTGGGCCAGATTTAGCCCTTGGGCTGTAGTTTGCCAACCTTTGTTTTAGGCTATTCCTGATATTCTGTTTTGAACATGCTTGCCCACCCTCCTACCTTGTTATTTTGCAAAATGCCTCTGATTATACTCACTTAGGGAATCTCAAAGTAGTCTGCAATGCCTTTTCATGCTTATCTCAGCCAACTTATAAACAAACTTAAAAGACAAAGCTGGTCTCCATGAACCTCAAACCACACTTTGCAGACTGGCTGAGGAACATCACAGATGCCACTGTTCTTAGAAAGCTCTTGACTGCGAGCTACAAGAGAAAAAAATAGGAGGCTGGATGGAGAACTCACTGTTCGAACTGGCGTACAGAGTTCGAAGGGAGAAGCCACTGAGTGTCAGCTCTCTCAGTTGGTTCCGCTCACAATGCAGCTGCTCCAAGCTACATAAGGAGTTGAGATCTAAGTCAGCCAGTTGATTGTCCCGCAAATCCATGTGGGTGATGTATTTATTTCCCTCCAGATTTTCAGTAACTACAGTTTTCAAATGGTTCATCCTTAATAGAGAAATAAGGAAATCATTAGAAATAAATTCTACTAAATGTGCTTATCAAAAGAAAAGAGGTATGATCTCTTTCTTTCTTTTCTAAACAACTAAAACATTTCACTACTTGCTTTGGCTTGCAAGGTATTAATAACCCTGAAGAGCTGTACCTTGAGTTCTTTCTTTATGAACTAAGTTAGGCAATCCAGACTTGCAAATACATATACAAATTAAATAGAGAGGGAAGAGGGATCATGCCTACAAACAATTACTTAAAAACTTACATCCAAAGACATAATAAAGTTAAGTAGGCACGAAGAAGCACACCAAATGAACAATAAGATGAACATAATCTTCTGGGTTAATGAGCAGCAAAGCAGTCGTAGTGCACCATGTAGAGAGCAAGAGGAAGCAGCCATACTTTCTCCCGTTGCTCTGCCTACTCTCTCTTATGCTAAGATTCACATTTCATTAATTAATAGAGAGGAAAATAATCTGTATCTATATGGAGTAGTTCAAGGGCAAATTATAGAAAATGGCTTCTTGGTTCTCTTCTACCCAAGTATAGGATTTAGTGCACATAGCCATGTTCTCATTTTCTTGTATTTCAATACACTTTTCTGTTAACTATTTTTTTTTAATGTTTATTTATTGAGAGAAAGACACAGACATGAGTGGGGGAGGGGCAGAAAGAGAGGGAGACACAGAATCCGAAGCAGGCTCCAGGCTCCAAGCTGTCAGCACAAAGCTGGACGCAGGGCTCGAACCCATGAACCGTAAGATCATGACCTGAACCAAAGTCGGATGCTCAACCGACTGAGCCACCCAGACGCCCCTCTGTCACTATTTCTTTACAAGGGACATCAATGGCTTAGTGTAAATGACAGACATTTACACTATGTGTATGTGTGTCTTTTATGTGTATGTGTCTTTTATCAGCTTTCTTTAGGAAAATATAACTAGAAAATAAAACTCATAAAAAATTCATAGGAAAACCATTAACATTTAAAATCTAATATAATGGGTATCAAGAAGAAATCCAATGATTCAATAAAAAATGGTCAAGTTTAAGAAAAATACAAATTACCAATAAGCATATTAAAACGATGCTCGGGGACATCTGGGTGGCTCAGTCGGTTAAGCATCCAACTTCAGCTCAGGACATGATCTCATGGTTCATGAGTTCAAGGCCCATTTGTGTTGGGCTCTGTGCTGACAGCTCAGAGCCTGGAACATGCTTCTGATCCTGTGTCTCCCTCTCTCTCTGCCCCTCCCCCACTTACATTCTGTCTCTCTCTCAACAATAAACAAACATTAAAAAAATTTTTTTGTTAAAGATGCTCAACCTCACTCATAAGTAAATAAATACTGATTAAAACAATGAAGTATTATTTTCTCCTACTACACTGACAATAAAGAAAAAGACTGCTAAGATCCAACATTGACAAGGATGTGTAGAAATGGGAATTCTTACAAAATGTTGCTGGGAGGGTAACTCAGAACCACCTTTGTCAAAGGTAATGTAAAAGTGTCTATCACATGGTATACCTACCTCACTCATAATCTCTCTGCTACTGAGTGAAAACTGAAGCTTTACTACAGCTTGGAAAATGTTTTAGAGAAGTCTTTATAAAGAGAAAACGTAAAAGGACATCAGAGGTCCACCCAGAAGAAGGCATGGTGAAAAATGGCCTCACCTTAAATCCACATGTTTGATATGGCTCATCCTATTCAGCACCCCAAGGTTTAGGACTTCCAGGTGATTTCCTGCCATAACTACTTTATCTAACATAGTGAGTTTCTCATAAACCTCAGGAATATGACTAAAGTTGTTGAAGGAAATTCCCAGGGAAGAAAGCTGTTGCAGATTTCCCAATTCCTCAGGTAAAGTTGTCAGAAAGTTGCCATCAACACAGAGGGTTTGAAGACTGTAGGAAGAAAACAAAACAAGACTTTATGAAAGGTTTTAATTGGAATGAAAAGAACTAGAAATATGGATTCTGACATACATCACTAATTTATTATGAATCCAATAATAATAAAATACCCTATCTACAGAGACTCAATGAAATACACATAACTGACATGGATGGTCCCTCCATAATCAAAAATAGTCAGAACCTCTGCTATTGAAACTGAGGGACTAATAACTAGTTACTGCTGCAAGTAACTGCTGCTGACTAGAATCCTCAGACTTACATGATTAATTTCACTGCAAGAGCTCATGGGACTACCTTCATTCCCAATGCCAGACAAGCTCCTTACTCTGCAAGTAAAAAATGAGTCTAGCAAAAGTCAGATACTTACTTTAGCAGATTGCCAATCTGACTTGGTAGGTCATGAAATCCATTACAGGAGAGGTTGAGCTCAGTCAGGGTAGAAATCTCACATAACAATACAGGAAACAACCCAAGTTTATTGTGGGACAAGTTCAGGCCCTTCAGCTGAGAAAATCTAAAAAGCAAAGGTACAAATTATACTGCTGAATGAAAAAGCCATCTATTAAAAAAAAATTTTTTTAATGTTTATTTATTTTTGAGAGACCGCGTGAGTGGGGGAGGGGCATAGAGGGAGGGAGACACAGAATCTGAAATAGGATCCAGGCTCTGAGCTGTCAGCACAGAGCCTGATTCAGGGCTCGAACTCATGGACCGTGAGATCATGACCTGAGCCAAACTCAGACACTTAACCGACTGAGCCACCCAGGCACCCTAGCCATCATTTTAGATGTCCACTGCAGAATTTGTTCCACAAATATGTGTTGAGCACTCACTACCTGCCAAACATTGAGTACAGCACAGACACTAAGATGCCTAACACTGGGACCATACAATGAGGGAAATCAGGTCTAGTGCAATGGGAGTTCTTCTCTCTTCTCCTTAAAAACGGAGAAAATTTTAAAGAAAATCTCATATCAAAGTCCTATTGATATGCTTAAAACCTCTTCCTTTATGAAATTTCTACATGTAATATATAAAATTTTGTAACAATTCATCAACGCACACAGGAATAGCTAACAAATATGTACATCAAATCCCATTATAAGCAACTTCTTTTTACATATTGAATTTTATATTGGCTCAAATATCACTTGAAATGAATGGGCCACTTAGAGCTTTAAAGTATGTATGTATTAATGGAGTTTTACTGTAATAGGATCTAACATAGAACATGAAATAGTAATTTTTAATGCTTCTGTTTTGTTCCTAGAAATAAAAGTATCTATGCCATCTTAACTAGAGATAATATCATCATAAACTGGATCTAAAGGAATCACTCTGCTAATTCTACTTAGGAATATTATACTTATGATTATACTAGTGCAAGAAGGTAAGGCTGAGGTGGTGTTTTCCATGATACCGATCCGTATCACCTGCTCCTAGATTTGAGTCACTGGTACCTCACTCTAACGCTCTCTTCTTCCAAATTTTCAACTTTTGATTTCCAATTGTCCTGACCTTGAGTACTGACTGTTCCTTTGGCTTGGTGCCTTGACTTCAGAATTCCTAATACAGCCCTCAAATTAGATAAAACCCTATTTTCACAGCAACTCAGAAGAAAACACTAGTAAATGCTAGAAACTCACTTAAAATGATAGCTTGTATTGTTTTTACATAACAATATAATTAAAAGTATTATCTCATTACTAAATATAGGCTTAAATCTAAAAAACTTTGTAAAACACATCAGATGAGATAAAAATACAGTGCTTTCTCAAAATTATTTTAGAAATGGGGTGCCTGGGTGGCTCAGTCAGTTGGGCGACCGACTTCGGCTCAGGTCATGATCTCGCAGTCTGTGAGTTCGAGCCCCGCATTGGGCTCTGTGCTGACAACTCAGAGCCTGGAGCCTGTTTCAGATTCTGTGTCTCCCTCTCTCTCTGACCCTCCCCCGTTCATGCTCTCTCTCTGTCTCAAAAATAAATAAACGTAAAAAAAAATTAAAAAAAAATTATTTTAAAAATATTATTATTAAGTAAAATATGTACTTTTTTTTTTTTTTTAAGTAGGCCTCATGCCCAGCACGGAGCCCAACACAGGGCCCAAACCCACGACTGTGAGATCAAGACCCAAGTCAAGATCAAGAGTCAGATATGTAATTGACTGAGCCATTCAGGTGTCCCTAAAATACGTACTTTCAATGTGTATTATCTTTCTAATCACCATGTAATCTGAATTCTTTAATGTCCAATTTCTCCCTTGCTCACAAGCCCAGACAATTAGTTATACCAAATATTTACTTAAAAAAATTTTTTTTAATGTTTTATTTATTTATGAGAGTGAGAGCAAAAGAGGGGGAGGGACAGAAAGAGAGGGGAAACAAGATCTAAAGTAGGCTCTGCACTGAGAGTAGCAAGCCTGATGTGGGGCTCAAACTCACAAACTGTGAAATCATGACCTGAGCTGATGTCAGACACTCAACCAACTGAGCCACCCAAGCAATCCTCTTCCATCCATTTTCAAAGGGAGGAGGGTGGTAACGTGGGTGGAGGGAGGGAATGGGGAATATATTCTAACAAAGATGGAAAATATATGGGCCATAGTCCCTAAGGAGTGGAATGGTTCCTTTATCAGAGGGGAGAAGTTTCATAGTTGTCTAAGGCTTAGAAGCTAGTGTTAATAGGCACACAGCAAAGATAAAAATCCCACACTGGGAGTGGAATTCTTGAAATTAGGCCTATTTCCTTTAAGTTATTTAAGTTTGATACTTAGGATTCAAAAACTTGCCATACACTCAATCTCTCAATTTACCCTGGCTTCAGATCAGGCGTCACTATCAGTGAATTATATAACAAGATTGTCTAGCTCAATGGCAGCACACTGTGGCCTCTGTAACAGAATATTTGCATCTATCTCCTGTCTTATGGAGGGAAAGGGGGAGTAAGAAAACTGCATAAATAGGGGCGCCTGGGTGACTCAGTAGGTTAAGCGACTGACTCTTGATTTTGGCTCAGGTCATGATCTCACAGCTTGTAAGTTCAAGCCCTGTGTCAGGCTCTGCACTGACAGTGTGGAGCCTGCTTGACATTCTCTCTCCGTGCCCCTTCCTCACTTGTGCGCACACGCTCTCTCTCTCTCGCTCAAAATAAATAAACTTAAAAAAAAAAAGAAAACAGCATAAATAAAGCATAAATAAAAATTCTACTCCTTTTCAAAATAGAGAAAATTTTCAAATATGTGTATGATGATAAGCATGCTCACCTTCAGGTACAACTAAGACAGTGATCACGATTTGGTTTGAGTAAGTTATTCTGGAAACCTATTCTCCACATACCTGTAGAGAGTGTCAAGGCCCCCTGGTCTTTCCAGCTGCATGAAGTTGTGTCGCAAGTTGAGGTAGGTGATATCTTGACTGTAGAAGAGATGCTCAGGAACCTCCTCAAGGCTGTAACACGAGAGGTCGACAGTACTGATGCGCTGGGACACCACCTGAATAGGGTCAAGGAGAAGAGCCATCTCAGCTAGAGCAGCAGAACAAATGTCTCTCACCCAGCAAAGGAAGGAATGCCATTTATAAAAAAAGTGCTAATTTTAACAATGGGAAAGAAAAAAAGGTAATGAGATCCAATTACTCATTTATAAAAACCAGTTCATTTTTCCTTTTTCCTAAAACCATTAAGCTGCTTGAAACACACAATGGTGTAAGCTGTAAAGTGTCTGTAAGTAAAAGGAAAAAAAAAATCATAAAGGGGAAAAGTTAACATTTCATGCAAGAAGTTAAGATGATTCAAAATAACTATACAAAACTTTGGCAGGCTGTGTGATATTGAAAGCCATGGCCTTTTGTACCCACAGGCTCTGCTACTTACTAGTGCAGTTTCTTCCTCTGTTGTGAGGATAAAATAAATTCAGCACACAGCACACTGCTTAGTATGCAAAAGGTGCTCAAAAAATATTAACTTCTCTTATAAGGTCAAAAGAATGGAACAGCTATTTAAAACTGAGATTAGTTTATTCAGAACAGATTTCATTACCACTACAATAGAAGTACAGAAAATTCAATAAAACCAAAACAAGTTTTTATTTCTATAATAGTCTGCTAATAAAAGATAGGTTGTGAAAATTGGTCTAAAAACCAAACAAAATCACTAGAAAAGTTATTCATGTTTTATGGCATCTCATTATACTAAAACAATACTTTATGCAACTATTTAGTTCCACAAAGAAAAAAGTGCTAAAATTCTGCAAAGATAGCTGGGAGAACAAGAAAATTTGGAAACTGCAATATAATTTTAGAGCACTGCATCTTTAAAGATTAAAAAGCAGAAATTATGCTGAAAAGCTAATTATCCTCAGCATAGCGGAACAATGGTTTGTAACAGGATCACAGGTCATGTCCCATAATAAGTTCAAATTTAAAGTGGTTCATCACAGCTGTACTAAATATATTCAGACCAAGAAGGACTAGTCTAGGAATTAGGGAATGGCTCCATCTATCCCTGACCACAGTGGTGGAGGGAAAGTGATTTGAATCTTATTGTGTCTCAATTCTTCCCAGAGAGATGGTATAAAGGTAAAATGCACCTGAAAACATGTTTGAATACATTTTGTACTATGCAAACATAAATAATAAGTTAAGGACTGGGTGGAATTCTATTATTTCATTCATTATAAACTTAGAGGAGCCTAAAGGAAGATACCTAAGAATTACAATTCACTCTCTTTGGAGTGAGTTCAGCTTCAAGATACATTTCTGTTGGGCTTTTACATTCTTATCACCACATCAAGACATTTGACAGCTTATCACCTTGGACGCTTGTCGCTGCCATCTCTGGCACTCAGCCAATGTCTCAAAGCTGACATGATAGGTCTGAGCCTGGGCTCCCGCTGAGCTGAATGCAAGGGAGTGCTGCCGTCGCTTCACTTCTTCCACCTGAGGAGGAGGAGGCAAGAAAACCAGGACCAAGACAAAAAAAAAAATCCTAGTCAGAGAGCAAAGGACAGTAACAAGAAAAATAAGTCAATTTTTTAAAATGGGGCAAAAGAGAGGCGCCTGGGTGGCTCAGTCGGTTAAGCGTCTGACTTCAGCTCGGGTCATGATCTCACAGCTCGTGAGTTCGAGCCCCACATTGGGCTCTGTGTTGACAGCTCAGAGCCTGGAACCTGCTCTGAGATTCTGATTCAGATTCTGTGTCTCCCTCTCTCTCTGCCCCTCCCCTGCTCACATTCTGTTTCTTCTCAAAAAATAAACATTAAAAAAATTTTTTTTTAACGGGGCAAAAGATCTGATCAGATGCTTCCCCAAAGAAGACTTGAGAAATGACCAGTAATAACATGAAATGTTCAACATCATTACTTATTAGATAAATGCAAATCAAAATTGAAAGACACCACATCACAGACACTAGGAGGGCTAAAGTTAAAAATAGAAAATAACAAATGTTGGATAACAAGTATTAGCAGGTTCTGGATCCCTCATACACTGCAGTGGGAATGTAAAATGGTTCAGCCACTCTGGAAAACAGTCTGGCAATTCCGCAAAAGGTTGAACACAGAGTTACCATGTGGCCCAGCAATTCCACTCCTACATATACACTCAAGAAAACTCAAAACATACATTTATACAAAAACTTACACATGAATTAGAGCAGCACTATTCATAATAGCCCAAAAGGAGAAACAACCTAAATGTCCATCCATCAACAGGTATGCGTAAAAACAATGAATGTGGTATATTTCAGTGGAATATTATTTAGCCATAAACAGAAGATATTGCTGCACACTATATGAACCTTGAAAAGATTATGTGAAGTGAAAGTCACAACCATATACTGTATGATTCCATTTATATGAAGTCTTCAGAATCAGCAAATCTGTACAGACAGAAAGTAGATTAGTAGGTGCCCACGACTAGGGAAGAAATGGGGAGATGATGGCTAAGTAGTGCAGGGTTTCTTTTCAGGGTGATGTGGTGATGGTCACAAAACAGTGAATACACTAAAAGCCACTGAACTGTACACTTTATATGGGTGAATTATATGGTACATGAATTAAATCTCAATCAAGCTGTTTAAAAAAAGCAAAGGAGGGGCGCCTGGGTGGCTCAGTCGGTTAAGCGTCTGACTTCGGCTCAGGTCATGATCTCGTGGTCACTAAGATTTTAAATAAGAATCTAACAATCACAATTATTATGAATATTGATAGATTTAGATATGTTTCTATCACTAAAATTTGTGGGTTTTTTAAAAATATTTATTTTTGAGAGAGACAGAGCATGAGTGGGGGAGAAGCAGAGAGAAAAGAAGACAAAGAATCTGAAGCAGGCTTCAGGCTCTGAGCTATCAGCACAAAGCCCGATGCGGGGTTCAAACCCACGAACCGTGAGATCATGACCTGAGCCAAAGCTGGACTCAACCGACTTAGCCACCCAGGTACCCCTCTATCACTATAATTTGTGATAATTTACCATGCTAATCATTGTGTTCCTTTTTCTCCACTCTTTTTCTGTCTTCTTTTAGCATTACAGAATTTTTTTTTTTTTTTTTTTTTTTTTTTTTTAATATTTGTTTTTGAGAAAGAGAGAACACGAGCAGGGGAGAGGCAGAGAGAGAGGGAAATAGAATCTGAAGTAGGCTCCAGGCTCTGAGCTGTCAATGCAGAGCCCAATGTGGGGCTCAAACTCACAAACTGTGAGATAATGACCTGAAATGAAGTCAGATGCTTAACTGACTGAGCCACCTAGGCGCCCGGCATCAAAGAACTTTTTATATTCTCTTTTTCCACTCTACTTTTTTTTTTAACCTTTATTTTTGAGAGAGAGAGTGAGAAAGAGAGACAGAGTGCAAGTGGGGGAGGAACAGAGACAGAGGGAGACACAGATCTGAAGCAGGCTCCAGGCTCTGAGCTGTCAGCACAGAGCCCGATGCAGGGCTTGAACCCACGAACTGTGAGTTCATGACCTGAGCCTATGTCCGATGCTTAAATGACTGAGCCACCCAGAGGCCCCTTTCCCACTCTACTTTTTTTAGTGGCTGTCCTTAACATTTTTTAATTCACACTTTTTTTTCTAATGAAGTTGAACGTTATTTGGTGTTTCTATCCGCTTATTCCAAGACTATATCACATGTTACTTATTAAACATACCACCACATCTTAAATATCACTCAGGGTAGTTTGAGCTTTAGTAGTTTAAATTTATATTTAAAATATAAAAAAAGTTTAAACTTATTACAATTAATATTAACTTTACCACCATATTTTATCAGTGTCTGCACTCATCATTGTTTCTTATTTCTTAAAACTTCCCTTTGAATTTACTTTCCCTTGTTGTATTCTTTTTTCTTTCTTCCTTCCATCTTTCCTCCTTCTTCCTTCCTTCTTCCTTCTTTCCTTCCTTCCTCCCACCCTCCCTCCTTCTCTCTTTCTTTCTCTTCCTTCCTTTCTTTCTCTCTCTCTCTCTTCCTTTCTGGTGGGCGGGGGGGCATTTTTTTTTAACCTATTTTCTTCATTCTGTCCTTCAGCCCCCAAGACCAGAACCAGGTCTTATATTGCTAAGTGGTAGGTTTCTGCCTCCTGGTTGATACTGAAGTATACACATTCATTTAGTGGCAGCTTATTCATTTCCTGGTTATGGGCCACATAAATGGGTCCTTCCACCTCTCTAGGACAATAGCGACAACAAGACTTGGTTCCAGTCAGTGGTTAACAGCAGTTTTGGGCTGTTTTGTTTTTGTTTTTTCCAGCAGTCCTTCAGGGGCAGAATACCACTCATCTCTTACTTAAGCCTGGGCCAGGTTCCCCTCATAAGTAGAGGACTTTTAAACCCAAATACTTAAGAGGAGCTACACATTTGGGCTGCCACAACCTTTCAGGCCCAGAACCCAGCAGGCCCTCAGATTCAGACCATTTCACCACATGCACTTCTATTCTACATTCCTAAGCCCAACTGTGCCTTTTGAATATTGTATATTTAAAACTGTATATTTACCTTTTGAATATATATATTTTACCTATATATAGATGATGTATTGTGTACCTGGAGCAGATTGGGTGTTTCAACGCATGAATTCACTAAGTTTTGTCTGGAAGCTCTCTCAAATTCAGACTGTTTTATGATATTCAAAATCAAAAATAAAAGAAACAAAATGAGGTATAGCTTCATATAAATGTTAATATATCTGTTTCCAGTCATCTGTCAGTCTGATGGACTTGCAGCTGAACTCCTTGCCCAGGGTGGGGAATTCTCTAGTACAGACAAGAAATAGTGTGCTTCCCTGGCTGCTGGAGAGGGGCTTGTGACCATCCCAGACTCTGAATTTTAGTATAAATGAGGGAAAAGGAGAAGCTGGAGACAATCTGTTTAAGGAATGGATGCTGGCGGGAAGCTGGCAGGGCAGCATCCTCGATCTACCCAGGTGTTACCGATGGCAGCATCCAGTGGCTAGCAGTGGAGGCAGAGGTATCATCAACAAATGGGTTCTGCAGCAGAATTTGGGGTATGGGGGCACCTGTGTGGCTCAGTCAGTTGAGCGTCTGACTTCAGCTCAGTTCATGATCTCACAGTTCTTGAGTTCAAGCCCCACGTTGGGCTCTGTGCTGACAGGTCAGGGCGTGGAGTGTGCTTCATATTCTGTGTCTCCTTCTCTCTCTCTCTCTGCCTTCCCCTGCTTGTGCTCCCTCAAAAATAAATAAATAAATAAATATTTTGAGAAGAGAAGAGAAGAGAAGGAAGAGAAAAGAAAAGAAAAGAAAAGAAAAGAAAAGAAAAGAAAAGAAGAAAAGAAATTTGTGGTATGGATACCTTTTGACCTCCCAGAGAATCTGTGATGTAAATAAACCAGTTTTATGCTTAAATTAGGCTGAGTAGGCTTCTTCCGGACCTAACAACTCTAAAAAACAACGTTGTAATGCAATCTTTTTTTTTTTTTTAATTTTTTTTTTAACGTTTACTTATTTTTGAGACAGAGAGAGATAGAGCATGAACAGGGGAGGGGCAGAGAGAGAGGGAGACACAGAATCCGAAACAGGCTCCAGGCTCTGAGCTGTCAGCACAGAGCCCGACGCGGGGCTCGAACTCACGGACCGTTTAGGAAGAGAGAGCATCCTAAACAGGCTCCACACTGTCAGCACAGAGCCAGATGCAGGACTTGAACTCATGAACCATGAGATGGTAACCTGAGCTGAAGTCAAGAGTCAGACGCTCAACCAACTGAGCCACCCAGATGCCTCTACAGTGTAATCTTTACACATGCTCGTACTTGCTTCTTTAAAATGATGTGGGGAGGGGCGCTTGGCTGGCTCAGTTAGAAGAGCATGCAACTCTTGATCTTGGGGTCATGAGTTCAAGCCCCATGTTGGGTGTGGAAATTAGCTAAATAAATAAATCTTCAAAAAAAATAAAATAAAAATAAAAAAATAAAAAGATGTGAGGAAAGTGCTGAAAAGCATATGTGATTTTAATGAAGAAGATCAAACAAAAGAAGAATAATTCCATTTTTACGAGTCTTACCTTTCCCCCAACCAAAGGCAAAATGTGCATCTTTCCAGTTTGACAATCTTTTACTGAGGAAACGATGAGGCAGGTACCACAGAGAACAACTAGGCGTTCAGCCCACTTATGCAGCTGGGTCTTTCCCTTGCGTACATTATAGATACCAGACAGAAGGATTCGATCCAGATGATCCATCTGGCATGGTTTTTCTGAAAAGAAAACAAAACAGAAGAAAAAAATTCAGAAGTCACAATTAAACTAGTATAAGACTACTATAAGGGAAAAAGAAAGTATTGTGTGTCAATACACAGCAACCTTGTTTACAGATTTAAGTGACCAATATAAGTATTACAAAGTAAGATCTCAGTCATAAAATGTTACCCATCGCTGAAGTTATACAACGGGAGTACTGTGAATTTGGGGCTAAGAACAAGATTTTATTTTGGATGCCATTATTTATTCTTCTAACACAGTCCTATTTCCCATGAACACAGAGAAAAGCAAAATGGCAAAGTGACTAAGATCATAGACCTGGGGGCCAGACACGTAAACCTGAGTTCAAATCCTCGTTCTGCCACTTACTTTTGTTTCTTTGAACTACTTAATTTCACTGAGATTAACTTTCCTCATTTATACAGTTTGGATCTTAATACTACTTATCTTTAGAATTTCATTATGAAAAAATTAAGATAATTTAAAGTACGGAGCATAGTTTTAGGTAACAAAAGAAGTACTGAGTAAGTGACAGCCACTACTGTTGAGACGAGTCTATTCTAGAAGGAAGAAATAAATAACTATGGAAGCACTCTACTTCTGTACACATTGTTCCATTTTCCTGCTTCTTGTGCAGAAAAGCTTAGGGCTGATATTTCAGTCAACTATCCCAATCACGGTAGCAGAAGCTCATATCATACAAGATCTTTCTTTTTTAGTATGCTCCCTCCCCAACAGAAATCTTCCTAAGGCTGAGATATAGTGCACAAAACAGCACATTATGAGAGCAGACAGGTTGTTGATTAAAGCACAGCTAAAAACAGACAAGTAACTCTACAAAGGAACGAACAGGAGCAGCACTATTATGAGATACTGCAAAGAGCAATAAAGTGGGAATAGAGAAAATTAGACCATACCTGATATTATTACACGATTATGGAACCTGTGTATCATGCCCCTTTAACTATGTGTTTCCCACATATAATCTGAGGAAATGGGGACTGAGGTCAATCTGAGGTCATGATCTTGCAGTTCATGGGTTCCAGCCCTGCGTCGGGCTCTGTGTTGACAGCTCACAGCCTGGAGCTTGCTTCGGATTCTGTGTCTCCCTCTCTCTCTGCCCCTCCCCAGCTTGTGCTCTGTCTCTGTCTCTGTCTCTCTTAAAAATAAATAAAAACATTTAAAAAAAAAAGGTCTCAAACTTTGTAGGCTAACACTAGCCCTACCCGAGAGCCATTTCTCCTTCTATGTGAGGCCAGGCCTTTCATCTATATTCTAAACCCCACCTTTCTCCGAGAATTTGTCTCTTCTCAGTCTTCAACTCCACCCTCCTTATTGTTCTTTTCAAAGCTACAAAAGCATTCAAGTTTTCTCCCATACCCTCTCAGTCTCAACTGTAGAATTCCTTCAGTTCAGTGATTCTCCCATTTCTGTGTGCCCAAGAGTTATTATGTGACAACAGTTTAAACTGAAGGACGCTGAGATCCATTCACAGAGTGTCTAATTTGTACGGCCTAGGATGTAACAAAGGAAAATGTCTTTTTGGTTTTGTTTTTGAGACAGACCACAAGCTGGGGAGAAGAGCAGAGGGGGGGAGAGAGAGAAACAAGCAGGCTTCAGGCTCAGTGTGGAGCCCAACACAGGGCTCAATCTCAAGACCTTGGGATCATGACTTGAACTGAAATCAAGAGTCACACTAAACTGAATGAGCCACTCAGGCGCCCCAGGAAAATGTATTTTTTAACATCTATTCCAAGTAGTTTAAATGCAGATGGTCCACAAAATATATTTTGACAAACTCTAAGTTTACCTTGTTGAGGCTCTTTTCTTCTCATTTGTGCCTCTTTATTAGCTATCTCTGTTACCTCACCTTCTATTTACTCAATTTACTTCAATTTTGTTTCCAGCCTCCAAATTGTACTATTCATATGATGATAATGGCCCTCAAATTTCTATCTCCTGTCCCAATCTTCCCTTCCCTTGGTTCTAATCTCACATATCAAACTGTCTGCTGGTCATGTCCAACAGATGTTCCCATTTACCTCAAATTTCCAGGATCAGACTGGAAAGAAAGAAATAAAACTATCTTTATTTGCATATGATATGATCTTGTATACAGAAATTCCTAAGTGTGCCACTAAAAAGACAATTATAACCAACAAATGATTTCAGCAAGGTTGCAGGATAAAAAATTTTTAAAAAAATAAATTGTATTTCTATGCACAAGGAATAAACAATTCAAAAGTAAAATTAAGAAACGAATTGCATCTGGGGCACCGGGGTGGCTCAGTCGGTTAAGCATCCAACTCTTGATCTCAGCTTAGATCATGAGCTCAGGATCATGAGTTCAAGCCCTGTGTCAGGCTCTGTGCTGAACATGGAGCCTGCTTAAGGTTCTCTCTCCCTCCCTCCCTCCCTCTGCCCTTCTTCCCTGCTTGTGCGCTCTCTCTGTAAAATAAACGTAAATAAATAAAAAGAAACTAACTGCATCAAAAAGAATAGTGCATAACTTGTACAGTGAAACTAAATAATATAGTTGAAGGAAATGAAAAGAAACCTAAATAAATGGAAGACGTCCAATATTCATGAGCTGGAAGACTTAAATATTGTTAAGATGGCAAAACTCCCCAAAGTGATTTACAGCAATGTAATCCCTATTAAAATTCCAGCTGCTTTCATGGAAGAAACTGACAAACTGATCCTAAAATTCACATAGAAATACAGTGGACTCAGAATAGCCAAAACAATCTTGAAAAAGAACAAATTTGGAAGTATAGTACTCGGGGTGCCTGGCTGGTTCAGTTGGTAAGAGCATCCAACTCTCAATCTCGGGGTCATGAGTTTGAGCCCCATGTTGGGTACAGAGATTACTTAAAAAAAAAAAAAATACAGTACTGACATAAAGATAGACATACAGCATTGTAATAGGATTCACAAATAAACACCTACACTTATGGACAACTGATTTTTGAGCAGGGTGCCAAGATAACTCAGTAGGAAAAAAACAATCTTGTCAACAAATGGTGCTGGAACTGGATAACCACAGGCAAAAGAATAAAGTCAGATCCCTAACCTCACACCATGCACAAAAATTAATTCAAAATGGATTGTAGACCTAAACGTAAGAACTAAAACTAAAACACTGGAATAAATTTTGTGACCTTAGATTAGGCAAAGGTTTCTTTCTTTCTTTTTTTTTAATGTTTATTTATTATTGAGAGACAGAGAGAGACAGAGCATGAGCATGGGAGGGGCAGAGAGAAGGGGAGACACAGAATCTGAAGCAGGCTCCAGACTTTGAACTGTCAGCACAGAGCCTGATATGGGGCTCAAACTAACAGACCGCGAGATCATGACCTGAGCTGAAGTCAGACACTTAACCAACTGAGCCACTCCAGGCGCCCCAGGCAAAGGTTTCTTAAGTATCAACACAAAAGTATAAGTGACAGGGGCACCTGGGTGGCTCAGCTGATTAAGCGTCCGACTCTTGATTTCGGTTCAGGTCACAATCTCGAGATTTGTGGGTTCAAGCCCCACATCGGACTCTGACAGTGCAGAGCCTGGTTGGGATTCTCTCTCTCTCTCTCTCTCTCTCTCTCTCTCCCTCTCCCTCTCTCCCTCTCTCTCAACCCGCCCCTCCACACTCTCTCTCTCAGAATAAATAAACTTTAAAAAAAGATTTAAAACAAAGTATAAATGACAAAAATGAAAATATAGATAAACGGACTTCATCCAAAAACAAAAACAAAACAAAAAACCGTTGTGCTTCTACAAACACCATCAAGAAATTAAAAAGATGACTCACAAAACAGGAAAGAATATTTGCCAATCGTATACCAAATAAGAGACCTGTACCCAGAACAAAGAACTGTTACAATTCCGCAATAAAGACAAGTAGCACAATTAAAAAATGGGCAAAGAATCTGAATAGGTGTTACTTCAGAGAAGATATATAAAAGGCCAACAAGCGCATAAAAAGATGCTCAATCTCATTAGTTACTAGATAAATGCAAATCGAAACCACAAGAAGATACGAGTTCATCGAAAAAAACAAACACTGGATAAGTGTTGGCAAGGATGTAAACAAACATTGCTGGGGTGATGATAAAATGGTGCAGCCACTTTGGAAAACAGTCTGGTAGTTCCTCAAAAGCTGAAACATGGAGTCACCATAAGATCCAGCAATTCCGCTCCTACGGCTTTATCCAAGAGAAGTGAAAACATACGTCTACACAAATAGTTATACCCAAATGTTTGTTCACAAAAATAGCCCAAAAGTAGAAATGACCAAAATGTCATCAACTGATGAATGCATAAACAAAATGTGGCATCATCTATACAATGGAATATTGTTTGGCCATAAAAAGAAACGAAGTACTGATACATACTACAACATGGGTGAGAATTGAAAACATTATGCTTAGTAAAAGATGCCAGTCACAAAAAGTCAAGTATATATTATTTCCACTTATATGAATTGTTTAGAATAGGCAAATCCACAAAGACAGAAAGTAGATTCGTGGATGCCGGGTGCACTGGAAGTGGGAATGGAGAATAACTGCTAATGGATATGGGGTCTCATTTTACAGTGATATAAAACATTCTAAAATTAGACTGTGGTGATGGCTGCATAACTCTCTATATATACTAAAAAGCACTGAATATACTAAATAGCACTTTTAAAGGGTGAATTTTATGGTATGTGAATTATATCTCAATAAAACTGTTTTTTGTTTTTTAAATCTCATGATTCGCCCCAAAATGCGAATTGATTTTAGATTCCCCATCTTGGTTAACAGCATCACCTACTACAAAGTTGGCTAAATTATGTAAAAATGGGACTTTATAATAGTTTAACAGGCTTCCAAATTGCCTAATGATCTTTTTACAAGTTTACACGAAAGAGATGTTTTAACAATTGATAGATAATTCTGAGTCTCTTCTTTCTTTGCCTTAGTTCTATTTTATTACAGAGAAAACTCCTGAATCTATACACCACCACTCTCAGAAGGAAACATTAAATTTTGTTTTGGATAAGTTATTTATACACGAAACAACATTCTGTTTTATTATTAATTTTGGAGTATTTGCTAGACATCCAAAGTGCCTCCAGTCTCTGATCTTCTGAAAGGTGACAAAAAACAGAACAAAAAAGTTCTAATAAGTATTCAGAAATGTGTAACAGTTCTAATTAAAAAATTGTTTTACAATCTCAAAAGCCAAGATTCTAAGTGGAAAATTAGGGATAATTTTCATTTCTTCATGTATGTATACTTCCAAATGTTCTATAAAGAAAGTAGATTGTTTTTATAATTTTAAAAAGTTGCTAAAAAAAAAAAAAAAACGATCAAGGGCAACCCTGTAGCAGTGAGTTCTTCTACTGCCCAGAGTATAATCTCTCAATATCATTTTTCATTAATATGAACCAGGAGTCCTTAGAAAAAGTCTATTCCTGGGCTGATTCAGACAATGAGAAGATGAACTTAGGACATCTTGCTGTGCCAGAACTTAATGGAAAATCCAGGGTGTATCAAAAACTGGGGTCATGTTGGAAGGACAAAAGCCAATGTGAAAAGCTCCCACGAGGGAGAAATTGAGCAAAAAAAAAACCACAACCAGTAATGGCCAAAATGAGTCACAACAAATATACACAAGCCCATGAGATCACAATGATACTCAGACAAAAAAATTATTAAAAAAGAAATCATACAGAGTCTGAGTAAGATGGAGAAAGCACACCCCAGCCCTGTCTTTCCCACTAAATACACCTATAAAACCTGGACAGAATGCACGGAACCGCTACATGAGGACCCCAAAAAGTAAACAGTAGCAGGCAGATTAGGGAAAAATAACATAATTACAAATACAACCTAAGCAGTAGTAAGTTAAGCAGTAGTGTAGTAAGTTTATCATTCTTCCATCTCTGACATCTCCCAGCTCAGGACTCGAGAAAGCCCAAGAGCCAGAAGTAGGCATTGGTGTGGAAAGCTCTGCCTTGAGGAGTGTTAAAAGGGTCTGCGAACACTCAGAGAGAGTGGGAGAAATCCCTCATTTTCCCTTCCCCCACCTTTTCTTCATTTTCTCAAGTCCCAGCCTCCAGGAGTGGCTGCAACAGTGGGGGACACAGGCACCTATAACTTTGAGGTGTGTGAACTTCCTTCTGTGATTGGAAGATCTGCAGTCCCAAAACAGCAGACGGAAAACTTGTTGAATTTTTGGTCTCACTGGGGGCCGGACCGTGTGGATGCAGTTGTAGGAAATGCCCAAGAGGGCAGGTTAAATAAAGTCCCAGGAAATCACAAAGAGATTGGAGCTCTGGAAAATGACCCCATAAAGTTCCCTATGAACCCCTGGGCTCACCCTTGAGGTATACAAATGGGATGTGTTCCCAAGCAGCATGCCAAAAATGAAAATTCAACGGAGGGACAGAGAGCCAAAGGGAGAGAAGAGTGCAATGCTAAAAAATTATTTGAAAAAATAGGGGAAAACTCCCCAAGTGAAATACAAACTTATAGATTCAAGAAGTCTAGTGAACCCCAAACCCAAAGACATTCAAGCCCAGACACTACATCATCAAACTGCTGAAAATTAAAGACAAAGAAAAAGTCTTGAGAGAAGCCAGAGAAAATGGAAGCACTATTTATATGGGAACAATTCAAATGACTGCATGAAGGATGTGCAGGAGGTCCCTGTGCTATCCCTCCAACTGCTCTGAAAATCTAAAGTTAGCTCCAAATAAAAAGTTAAACAAATAAACACTGGTTAACAGGTTGGGAGGTAAAAATAAAATATTTACTTCCATTTAAAGAACAAAATAGGAAAGCTCAGAACAAATTTCAAACTTGCAGTAGGCTCCCATACAACACAGAAAACTACTTGAAGTACTCCACTAGAAAACTTGGCAAAGCAGTGGTGGCTAAAGCAATTCCACCCTTGGGTTTCATGATCCCCAACAAATCCCCTTACATCTTCAGACCTTAGTTTCCTGAGATTAAGACGAAGGAGTTGGATGAGATGACTCCTAACCCTTCCTAGGTCTCATTTTATGGATTCCTCATACTCCTCTAAACTCTCTCTCCAAAAACTAAATGGTGGAGTTAAAAGGGTGAGATTTAGAAGCAAACAGATTTATCTGCTTCCTGGCTCTGTTATTTGGGGCAAGTTATAGCCTCTCTGGAATAGTAACATCTCCATATGGGACTATAAGGATTACATGAAGCAAGGAAACAGAGCGCTCAGCACTTGATAAAGCATTCAGCATAGAGGAGGGGAATTAAACAAATGCTAGTTATTATAATGAAAGTTTTGCCTGCCTTAAGCCTCCTTCTCTTCCTACATACAAGGATTCTTTTCAAGATAACTTAATCTTCCGGGACACCTGGGTGGCTCAGTTGGTTAAGCACTTGACTCTTGATTTCAGCTCAGGACATGATCTCACAGTTCATGAGTTCGTGCCCCACATGAGGCTCTGCACTGTCACTGTGGAGCCTCCTTGGGTATCTCTCTCTCTCAATCTCTCTCTCTCTCTCTGCCCCTCCCCTGCTCAAAGGTGCTCTCTCTCTCAAAATAAATAAATAAACTTAAAAAAAAAAAAAGGTATCTTAACAACTTACACAGCTTTAACATCCCCATGTACCCGACTCTCAGATCTGTACTTCCTACACTCTGGTTCCACATTTCCAACTACCTGCCAGACACCTTCAACAGGATACTCATCACCACTTAAAATGAAATATTCCTAAAACCAAGTCATCACCATCCCCATGAACAACTCCTTTTATAACTCAAGTCCTGATATTGTCCTGAAGTCAGCCAGGCTCAAAAACTCAGTTTCAGCTCCAACTCTTAGGTTCCCTTCCTCAACTCCCCTTTTTAATCAGCCATCAACTCTTACTGATTATCCCTTCAAAAAGTCTCTCACAGGAACAATTCCTTCCCATTCCCCATTTCAGACCCCTATTAATTCACATCTGAATTACTGTCCACACTGGTCCCAGCTTCACCTTCTCTGGCTCACTTGGATGCTCTCACTTCCTGCTATCATCTGCCAAACAAAGACTAAGCTCCTGATACTGAACTCAATGCCCAGAACAATCTGGACTCAAATTATCTGTGATTCACAGAACACTGAAGTGTCTAATCTCCCAACCCAGGTCCTCCTTTTCCTTTCGGCTTAATGAAATTCTATCAATTTTTAAAGAACCAACTCAAATACTACTTCTTCATAAAGGCTTCCCTGATTCAAGAGATCTCCCTTTTTCAGAGAATAGTGGTAAGGTAGCTTCCCTATCAGCTATCAAAATATATCATAGAGATATATTAACTAAAATAATTTTTGGTATTAGCACAGTACAAATTGATCAATCTGATAGGATAGAGTCTAAAAATAGACCCCTGCCTGTATAGGAACTTAAAAATAATAAAGATAATATTTCAAGTCAGTAGGAAAAGGATGAACTCTTCCATAAATGTTGTTGGGACAAATGGCTACCTACCCATTGAGAAAAAGTAAAGTTACATCCCTATCTTATGCAGATTTTAAAATTATAAAAGTACTGAAAATATAGAATACATTTATGAGCTAGAATAAGGAAGGAATATAAATACATTAAAGAAAAAGACTCAAAATCTGACTAAAACTTCTGCAGAATAAAAAACAGTAAAACTTAAGGACAAGTTACAGGCTGGAAAAAAGTTTTGCCACAAACACAGTATCCAAATGATGTATACTTAGAATATAAACATCCTTTAGATCAATATGATAAAAAGACAAACACAAATTTGCACAGAAATATCAATGGGTTATTCAAAGAAATCTAAAGAACCAATGAAAATATCAAGCAATATTCAACCACATTAGTAATCAGGGAAAGAAAAATTCAAACAAGGAGACCATCATTTTATCTATCAGATTAGTAAAAATTTTAAATGCTAATAATATTAAAAGGTGATATTGTGGGCAAAGTGGTACTCTGGTATACTGATGGGATATACGGTGTTCCGCAATAGTATTATTACTTTAAACGCAAATATCCAATGACCCATTAATTTCATGTTTACAGATCTCCTCTGAAGAAAAGGGCACAAAGGGCAATTTTATTATAATGCTGTTTGCAATAGTCAAAACTGGAAATACGGTAAGCGTCTATCACCAGCGAAATGGCGACATAAACTATAATACACACATGATATTCAGTGCTATGCAACTTAGAGAAATGTATATAGAAGACAGCTAAAGAGGGGCACCTGGATGGCTCAGTCGGTTAAGCATCCGACTCTTGATTTCAGCTCAGGTCACGATCTCACAGTTTTGTGCGTCTGAGCCTCACGTCGGGCTTTGCATGGATCCTGTGGATCCTGGGATTCTCTCTCTCTCCCTCTCTTCTGCCCCTCCCCTGCTTGCTCTCTCTCTCTCTCTCTCAAAATAAATAAACTTAAAGAAAAAAAAAAAAAAGAAGAAGAAGAAGACAGCTAAGGAAAGATCCAAAACATATGGTTGGGTGAAAAAGCATGAAGACCAGTATCAAATAATACCGTTTATGTAAACAAAATATATTTCTACAAATACCTATTAGATAAGAATATAAGTTAGAAAACTCTGAATACATATACACCAAGTTGATAGCAGTGGTTATCTATTAAGCAGTCAATTGACCTGGGAGGTGTATAAGAGATTGAAACACTATAGATAATGATTACAAGACATTGTAACACTTAGATAATCAAACTATATCCACATTTTACTTGTGTAATTAAATTTTTTACAAAGGAAAAATATATGGACACAATGATTATAAATGTGAAATATGTATATAAAATATGACTAGGAAATGTACCATAATAAATGTAATTGTATAAGGATGATGAAATGTTTTTTAATATATTACTCCTATAGTTTAACAATAAAGTTTAAAATATGCAAATTAACATGAGACAGTATTTTTTACAATTTAGGACAAAGAATAATTTTAACAATAATACCTGATATTGGCAAAGGGACAAGGAAATGAGTACTCTCAAACACTACTGATGAAAGCATCCATCAGTATCGCCTGTGCAATTTAGGAATAGTCACAATTTTAAATATATATATGTATTGACTCAAAAATTCTACTTGTAGGAATCATGTCCTCCTTCCCCCACCCTAGAGGTCAGCCACTCTCCTAACTTTTATAATAATAATGTCCTTGCTTTCCTTATATTTCTGCCACTTATGTATGTATCCTATACTAGTTATAGCAGGTTATAAACTACTATAACAAACAGCACATAATGGCTCAAGCACAAGAGAAATTTAACTCTCTGTTAGAGTAGACACTGTGGGTTTCCAGGGGTCACCTCCGTCAAGAAACTCAGGCTGAGGGAAGATCTATCACTTTCAACACATGACTTCCAATATTGCTCTGATGACTGCCATCCCAGCCTATGGGAGAGCAGAAGGACACTGAGAAGCGTGCGCGGGAAGTTTTAGGAATGGTGTGTTGAAGTGGCACAACAATTCCACTCCATACCACTGAAGCAAAGTGTGTCACATGTGCACACCTAGCTGCAAGAAAGGCAGGGAAATGAGGTATAGCTGGGCAGCAATGTGCCCAACTCTAATTCTCTTATTATGGAAGAAAAGAACAGATTTTGATGGACAGTAGTTCTGCCATACATCTCTAAACAACATGGCTCAGTTTTAGCTGTTTTTGAACTTTAAATGAATGGAAACATACCATGTGATTCTTTTGTATCTGGCTTCATTTGTTTGTGCTTATGCTCTTTGGAAAAAATGGTCTTAAACAATGTGTGCACAGAATATGGTACAGAAAGAAATGCTCAGGCTGGGACTCATGCTGAGCCACAGAGTCCCCAAACTACCACTTCACTAGCAAATCACATCTTGTAGACTCCCTTTCCTCATACACAGAGTTCATTAACATGCTCTCTTAATTTCTGTGATTGTTCATGCTACCTACTCATCTTTAGTCAACTGTATGATTTCCACAGCTTTTATCATGATTTGCACTGAGCCAGTCATTCCACTAACTCACTTTTCCCCAGAATTCCCTTTCCAGCAAGACTGGTAATGGACATCTACATAATGGCTGCATAATGGCGAACTGGGTACCTTTTAGACCCAGCAAGCACAGCAACATTAACTGGTTTGAACTTTGGCCCTTATGACCCTGGCCTCATATAACACTGTATTCTAACTAACCTTACTCATCAAAGACTCTACACACAAAATATTTAAAGATGACTACTAAGCTATTTGCTTTAAGAGAATATTTCACACATATCTTTCCTTAACAGTGGTTGTCTCTGGATTCAGGAATGGGAGTCGTTAAAGGAACATGGTGAAAGGGAAGCATGTTTTTTGTGATGGTTTTAAGATATGTCCACAAATTCTTTGATAGTCCTCACTCCAGAAGTTGGGGCCTAATTTCCCTCTCTATAGGGTGGGCCGTATTTGGTGATTCACTTTTACTAAACAGAAGGTGACGAAAATGTCTGTGACTTATGAGGCTGGGTCATAAAAAACACTGAGGCCTCCCTGTGTGTGTGTAGGTGCACGCGTGTGTGTGTATGTGTGTCTGTGTCTGTCCGTCCATCTGTCTCATCACTGAGGGAAGCTAGTTGCTATGGCATGAAGATACTCAGGCAGCCCTATACAGAGGTCTACAAAGCAAAGAACTGAGATCTCCTGCCAAAAGCTGGTGAGGAACTGAGACCTACCAACAGCCATTTGAATGAGCCAGGCTGGAAGTGATGCTTCAAGCCTCAGTCAAGCTTCTGGATGACTACATCTTTAACCAACAGAGTGACTACAATCTCATGCAACCCCAACCAGAGCTAAAGTACTCCTGGATTTCTGGCCCACGGAAACTATATGAGATAATAAATATTTATTCATTTTAAATCATCAAGTTTTTTTTAAATAGAATTGGAGAAAGGCATTATTTATTTTATTTTTTAAGTAATCTCTACACCCAACGTGGAGCTTGAACTCATGACTCCAAGATCAAGAGTCACACACACTCTTCTGACTAAGCCAGCCAGATGCCCCATCCTGTCACTGTTTTTTTGTTTTTGTTTTTGTTTCGTAAGTTTATTTATCTATTTTTGTTTTTTAGTAATCTCTACACTCAATGTGGGGCTTGAATTCACAACTCCAAGATCAAGAGTTCCATGCTTTACTAGGGCACCTGAGTGGCTCAGTCCGTTAAGTGTCCAACTTCAGGGGCACCTGGGTGGCGCATTCGGTTAAGCGTCCGACTTCAGCCAGGTCACGATCTCACGGTCCGTGAGTTCGAGCCCCGCGTCAGGCTCTGGGCTGATGGCTCGGAGCCTGGAGCCTGTTTCCGATTCTGTGTCTCCCTCTCTCTCTGCCCCTCCCCCGTTCATGCTCTGTCTCTCTCTGTCCCAAAAATAAATTAAAAAAAAAAAATTAAAAAAAAAAAAAAGTGTCCAACTTCAGCTCAGGTCATGATATCACAGTTCATGAGTTCGAACCCTGCATCAGGCTTTGCGCTGACAGCTCAGAGTCTGCAGCCTGTTTCAGATTCTGTGTCTCTGGCTCTCTCTGCCCCTCCCCCACATGTGTTCTCTCCTGTCCATCTCTCTGTCTCTCAGAAATAATAAATGAATAAACTTTAAAAAACAAAACAAAACATTTAAGAGTTACATGCTTTACTGACTGAGCCAGCCAGGTGCCTGAGAGGTTACTAAGTTTTGAGGTAAATCATTACATAGACAATAGATAATCAATACACTTACTGATATATATATATATATATATATTTACTTTTGTATTTTGTGCCATATATATATACTGTCTAATTTCAAATATAGTTAGCTTTAAACACCTCTTCCCCAAACATAATTTTCTCACTCAAAATATACTAGCTTCTCTAAATTAACAGAGGTCACTTTTGGAAATGTTCTTTGTTAAAGACTCCCCCTCCCCTTAAAAACAGAGTAAGTACAGGGTTGCCTGGGTGGCTCAGTTAGTTGAGTGTCCGACTTCAGCTCAGGTCATGATCTCTCGGTTTGTGGGTTCAGGCCCTGCATCAGGCTCTGTGCTGACAGCTCAGAGCCTGGAGCCTGCTTCCGATTCTTTGTCTCCCTCTCTCTCTGTCCCTCTCCCCCTCACGCTCTTTCTCTTTCTCTCAAAAATAAATAAACGTTAAAAAATTTTTTTTAAGAAATAAACATTAAAAAATTAAAAAAAAAAACAGAGTAAGCACTAAAAACTGGTATTCTTTTGGACTCTACTAAAAATATCGTCCTAAGGGTATATGCAGACCCTGGGCATGCTGTAGTTTATCAGGTTGTGGTAGAAAATTAATGTGTGGATGCCAACAGCTGTGCAAATGCAATCTCCATGGCTCAGGAGCCCGCTGGCACTTTAAGGCTCAACTTTCACTCCAGAATAAAACATATAATGAAGAATTCACTTTCAACCACAATCACAAAACGAGAATGTTACTGCTCCAAGTTGCTCTTTTTTTTTTTTTAAACCAAGTTTTATAGGTTTAAACGGGTTGTGTTCCTCAAATTAACCTTAAAGGATTTTAGTACTTACTTTCAACCTAGCAACTATTTTTCTTCCATGAACTAGCAAAGAAGAGAAATTAATGGAAATAAAATAATACCAACTTTTAAGGAACAACATATCACAAAACACTATTTTGTTTTTATTTGTTTGTTATTTTTCACAAAATCTTTGGTGAAGTGCATTTAATAAAGTTGGCTTGTGACAACTTTATTATGTTACAAGAGTTATATGAAGAAGTATATAGAGGGGCGCCTGGCTGGCTTTCTGGAAGAACGTGCAACTCTTGGTACCAGGGTGGTGAATCTGAGCCCCATGTTGGAGGCAGAGATTACTTAGAAATAAGTAAATACAACAACAAAAAAGAAAAAAGAAGTATACAGAAATTTAATCAGTAATTTCAGGAATGAGAGCACGGGATTTTAGTAAACAATTTTGCCTATAGACACAAATCATTTAGTTATTGTTTCAATTGTTTGATAAGTGGGTCATATTAATTAAAAATTGTTAGGTGTTAAAAGACTCCGTCACTAGTTGTATGATCTTGAACGAGTAGTTTAACTTCTCTGTCTCAGCTTTCTCATTTGTTAAATAAGATGACAGTTCCTATAGCATAAGGTGTTTCTAATGAGTAAAGTGGGTAATTCACAAGCATAAAAGCACACAGTAAGCACTCAATCAATGGTAGTACCATTAGTATTAGCAGTAGACTATGTATATTTGGAAAGTAATATTCAAAAAGTATTTAATTTTAATAAGTCTAACTTTATTATTGAAGTGACCAGGTGAAAAAGTTGATGGGGGTGGGGAGGGGGGGAATGCACCAAAAGACAAAGTAAAAAATCCTAGATTTCAAGCCCACTAAATTTAACAATATACAGCTTTGACAGATGGAGTCATCAAATGTTAAGTCATATATAATAATGACCATCTAGCTCTCAACATTCTTGAGCTATCCAGAAGTTCATGATTTTTATAAGAAACTTGAAAATACAATTGATACTAAAAAGCATGATGTGATGAAGATTCTGCAAAGGCATAAAATAATTCTAGTAAGTCAGCAAAAAAACTAGAACAAAAAGAGCAAAAATAAAAAAGGAAAGATATTTTGGCTAATACTTTGAAGTCTTCCCTTAACTACACCCCGCTTTCTTGTTTTTGTTGTTTTTTGTAACCACATTGATTAACTTAAACACACCTTTTACAAAAATACTTTTGAAAAGCTGAAGACAAGAGAGGCACAAATGACCAACCTAAAAGTAGTTAACACACTCACAAAGCCAATGATAAATTCTTACCACCATAGGGGCGCCTGAGGGTGGCTCAGTCGATTGAGCATCCAACTCTTGATTTCAGTTCAAGTCATGATCTCACGGTTCATGGGTTAGAGCCCCACATCGGCCTCTGCACTGACAGCATGGAGCCTGCTTGGGATTCTCTCCCCACTCTCTCGCTCAAAATAAATAAATAAACATTAAAAAAAAAAACTTCTTACCACCATAAAATCGAAGCATACAGCCAAGGTCAGGATCTGTTGCCTCCTCCTGTATGCGCGCAGGGTCGTCAAATCCCAGCCTGGCTAAGTAATCATAAACAATCTGAAGAGGTCGTTCAGTAGGTTCCAGTCTCCTGCTCACACAATTCAAAACAAAAGTATTTAGTAAGAAATAAAAATGCTTCTTTTAATTTTAAAAACCTTTTAATGTTTTAAATTTTGTTTTACTTCTGTATCAAGATTTTCTTTAATATCATATGATACAACTAATCGAAACAAGAGGTGCTCAAAGGTTTTGACTCAGAAGCCTTCTAAGGTCTTGAGGACCCCAAAGAGCTTCTTTTTACATGGGGTATATCTATTGATATTTACTGAATTAGAAGCTGAAAAGTTTCTAAATATTTATTCATTTTTAAAAGTAATAAACCCATTATATGATATGTAAGTAAAACTTCTTAAAAAATATATTTTCCAAAATCAAACAAATTTAGTGATGAGAATGGCAATTTCAATGGACAGCTAGATTCTCAGATCTGCTTCTACATTTAATCTGTTGTAATAACATGCTGTGTAGCCTCTAGAAAACCTCACTATAACTCATGAGAGACTGTGAGTAAAAAAGAATATTATTAACTTATTATGATTTGAAATAGTTGTGACATCATGTACTTCCTCAAAGAGTCTCAGGGACTCCTACAGGGTGCTTTGAGAACCTGTGGCCCAAAAGGTAGTGAAATTATGAGATATAAAAGATCACACTTGGCCATAAGTGATTTCATATAAATTACACACATAGTCAGAGACATAGTCTTTGAGTTGCCTACTATGTCTCAGGTACTATGTATTTCCACTGGCTTCAGAGATGATTTCTTCCACAAGAATTAGAAGTCAACAGCCCAATAATTCCCCAGAAATCATTCTACTATGTGGTCCCAACTGAACGCTAAAGTAAAGTCAGAATGTCTAGTAATTATTTGTGGCCTCTGGTGACACTGCATATTTTAGATCATACAGACCTAAAGCACTTCAAAATATTTAAAAACCAAAATGTTCAATGTGAATTTTGATAGAAAGGGCTACATCAGTAATAACAACAAGAGAGTCCTTTTACAATTGTTTCATTAGAAAGCAGTTATAGAGGCACCTGTGTGGCTCGGTCAGTTGAGCATCTGACTCTTGGTTTCAGCTCAGGTCATGATCTCATGGTTCATCAGACTGAGCCCTGTGTCTATCTGGACTCTGTGCTGACTGTGCAGAGCCTGCTTGGGATTCTCTCTCTCTCTCCCTCTGCCCTTCCCCCACTCATGCTCGCACACGCGCGCTCTCTCTCTCTCTCTCTCAAAGTAAATAAATACACTTAGAACTTAGGAAGGAAGGAAGGAAGGAAGGAAGGAAGGAAGGAAGGAAGGAAGGAAACAGTTATAAATACAGTGACTAATAGCCTAAGATCCCAAAGTCAGACTGACTGGGTTTGAGTCTCAGTTTTGCTCTTGGACAAATTTAGTTAACCTCAGTCTTAAATTCCTCATCATATATAATGGGAATTACAGTATTACCTACCTCACATAGTTGCTCCTAAATTTATTTACTTACAAGATATTATATAGTAAGGAAAGTGTTTAGCAAAATAGCTCACATTAATGTTCAATAACATATTGACAACAATTCTTAGGATTGGATTCAATTTTTAATTAGAATAAAAATAGAATTATCTCCCCTGTCTGAAACAACAACCAAAAAACAAGTATAGGAAAGCATGTGTGTGTTCAAAGGTCATGAGGAGCATTAGTCTTTATGTCTTAAAAGGATTCTATTTAGAAAAGTTAAGGGCACCTGAGTGGCTCAGTCAGTAGAGCATGCAACTCTTGATCTCGGGGTTGTAAATTCAAGCCCCGTGTTGGGTGTAGAGACTACTTAAAAATAAAATCTTTAAAAAAAAAGAAAAAGAAAAGAAAACTTAAGAATTGTATTAATTAGGGGCGCCTGGGTGGCTCAGTCGGTTAAGCGTCTGACTTCGGCTCAGGTCATGATCTCACGGCTCGTGAGTTCGAGCCCCACGTCAGGCTCTGTGCTGACAGCTCAGAGCCTGGAGCCTGTTTCAGATTCTGTGTCTCCCTCTCTCTCTCTGACCCTCCCCCGTTCATCCTCTGTCTCTCTCTGTCTCAAAAGTAAATAAACGTTAAAAAAAAAATTAAAAAAAAAAAAGAATTGTATTAATTAGAAGAAACATGATACACTCCCATCACTGCAAAAAGATACAAAGGACATCTATGTTTTATGGTTAAAGAAGTAGAAAATACTGTTGGGAGTAAGATTTAGGTAAAAATAACATAAAATACTAATACTACCAAGCTGAATGTAAACAACAACCAGAATTGTAGAGGCTGCTTTTAGTTAACAGGCTTGAGCAACAGAAACTTGAGCAAGGCTTTAGGGCCCCAGGTGACTACGGACACAGAACTGATGCAAAAAGGCTCATTAAGCCATACACCCTAACCAACCAATGGGTCACTTACAACCAGGCACAGTTCTTAAGATTACCAAAAAAAGGAAAATTCCATATGTCCCTGTATTCCCTCATTCCACCCTGTAACTATAGCCCCTTACCACTCCCTTGTGGCAGACAGTTTTTCCTTTGCTGTCCTGACCGCTGCTCCCTTACAGTGTAGTCAACGAACTTTTACCTCTTTTGTTTTGCCTTCGGTGAATTCTTTCACCGCCGGTACCTCTGGCCCTCATCCAACCCCATCCAATTGGAACATTCCACAAAAACAATAATTTAGGAATGGAAATCATCCTGATGAGCACAAAAACACAAAAATAAAACAACCACCTGGCCCCTCCTGACTGCACAGTGCAGACTTTTATCCATAAACTCAGAACTACTACAGGAGGAATGACCAAAGAACTAAAACCCTCAATGATAACTAAATACTGAATTTAAGAGAAATAGAACATAAACTTTTCAGAATAAAAACGTCAGTTACAACTAATCTCCAGTCAAAATAAAAATTCACAAAGGGGTATGGCAATATTAGCCATTTTCCCAGTATAATGGTAGAATTCTTCTAAGGAGGATGTATTTTAAGAGGGACTTCTAATTACCTATATCCTGGAGGGGTTAACTAGCCATGTAATCTGAACACTAAAGGATTAACTTGGGCATAACAAGGGTATAACAAGCTATCTCTATCTTCCAGTGTCAAGAAGGATTAGACTTACTCTGGATCACTCCAAAGAATAGGACTAGGAACAAGGAGAAGTTACACAGGTAAGCCTGGATCAAAAATGAGGAAGAACTTTAATAATTAGAGATACCAATAATGAAACAGACTGCCTCTCAAAATAGCTCATGGAGAGCTAGAGAGCCATCTGTCACAGATAATTTAGATAAGTCTCCTAAAAGAATCAAGTGGGGCCAGATGATCTTTAGAGTCTTTTAGAACCCAAGAGTCTGTGAGGTACCAAGACACCTTCCTAATATAATGCAAATTCTACCTGAATCCTGCTATTATTTCCAGATACAGAGCTCAATGTACTTAAGTATCATAATTCCATATAATGATCGCATAGCCAGGACCAAGAAATAATACTTTCAGGCTAAATCTACTAGCTCAATTTTTCAATTTCTGTCTAGAAAACCAAGAGAAATGGTAACACCCTAATTCTGACATATTTTACACGATCAAATTTCCTTCCTAAAAAGGCTCTGTAGATTTTTAAACCCTCTATATACATTTCCACCTAAGGAAAGTATTTTCCTTGGTAGGAGGGAAAAAAAAATCAAGAGAATCTCAACATCTGCTCTTATTAACTTAGCATAAATGAGTAAAAAAGAAGTATTTTAAGAACTGCAAAAACAACTAAAATGAGGGACTAATTCCATTTACTCATTAAACTCATCTGCTTAAGAAAGTAGAGAGTATGATGGGAGGGAAATGTGTAATATGCTTACTGATCAATTTTGTGTTTCAAAGTTCCAAAACTTTAACAGGTTGGTACTTAGCTATTTGTTAAATCTCTCACAAATTAAAGGAAAATTATATACTGCTAAATCAGGTGTAGGAGAGAGTAATATTGGCAGTGAAAGGTTCTGTTCAGCATTTGAAATACTTCGGCTTCTGCTTTAAGGAAAGACAGTAAGACTAAGTTTTAGTTTGCTTCTAAGGCTCTAGGAGCTACTATGGTTCTTGTAAATCTGAATATATGTGATTATTTCTCTCCAAACCACCCAACCCATACCACAATGCTATCAACAGACATTTACAGCTCTTAGCCAGGAGTAGCAGCCAACAGTTATTCTAAACGGTGCCCATAGGTAAGACACATGTAAGAGAAGAGAACGCTTCATTCCATGTATCAATCATTTCACAAGGATTCTAGTTAATAGTAGGAGGCAAAAGTACACATTATTAAAATATAATACAGGGAATAAAACATTTTATCAAAAAACCTTAACAAAGCACAGCAGCATTCTCTACCTCAAATTGAGATTAAAACTCAATCTCTGGCCACCTATAAAAGTAAAATCTGTAAATGTTAAGATCAACAATACAGATAATACAAACAACAACAATACTTGCCTGAATGTCTACTCCATGCCTGACACCATGCTGAAAGTGTTTAACATTTTACAAAGCTAACACATTACAAAGCCTAGCTTTTTTTCCGGTAAACCACACTATTTTATATAGTTAAAATAACTTACGCAGAAGAGAGCTCAAAACACTTCATATGTTAATGTATACAAAAAACTTAAAAAGTTATGTTTGAAAATAATTGTATTCTATCAGTCTAATCCACCATCATTTGAAAGATACACTATTTTGTGCGAATCATTATATAATACAGAATCTTACACTAGTCTTTGTCTCTGATTCCTGAGGGGAGATTCTAAAGCCTTGGAATTTCCTGAATAATAGAAGTGTCTTGTCATTCATGAGCCCCTGGCATCACCTCTAACAGATGAGATGACTCAAGATGGGGGCTGGTCACGATAAAGACCAACCAAGTGAAGAGAAGGTTGGGGTTTGGAGCCAGCCTGACTATGGGGAAGGAAGAAAGGGCTAGAGACTGAATGCCAAGCATGTGGTCAATGAATCAATCAAGCCTACCCAAGACATGCCAGTATAATCTGTACCGAAGTTCCATGGACCTTCCTGGTGGGTGAACACATTCATTTGCTGAGAGGGTGACACAGGGAGAGGGCATGGAAGTTCTACATTCATGACCCACTCAGACCTCACCCTATGTATCGCCTCATTTGGTTAGTCTTAATTTGTATCCTTTAGACTAAAACTAATCATAAGTACAGTTCTTGAGTCTGAGTCATTCTAGTGAATTAGTGAACCTAAAAGGATCATGGGAACCCCCAAATTTGTATCCAACCTGGTCAGAAGTGTAGCTAGAATCTGAAGGGCAGTCTTGTTGGGGACCATGCCCTTTAACTTGTGTAGTCTGTGAAAAGTCTGGATAGTTAGTATCAGAATTGTATTTCAGAAAACCAGATGGTATTGCAATAACCATTAAGAAACAAAACAAACTGCCAATTAAACCACAACCCATCAACAACCATAAAATACAAGCTGATTTCAGAAGTACTAAGATGTAAAAAACAGGGGTGGCTGGGTGGCTCGGTTGAGCGTCTGACTTCAACTCCGGTCATGATCTCGCGGTTAGTGAGTTCAAGCCTGGCATCGGGCTCGCTGCTGTCACAACAAAGCCCACTTCAGATCCTCTGCCCCACTCTCTCTCTGCCCCTCCCCCGCTTGCACTCTTTCTCTTGAAAATAAACATTAAAGAAACATGTAAAAACAAAATTAATAAAAACTTTTTACTTAGTGTATAATACATTATTTTTAAGTTTTAAAATAGCACAGAAATATGAAGCACAAAACAAAATTATTCTCTTTTTCCTTCCTCAATGGTAATCAGTTCAGTATGCATCCTAAAACAGGATTGTTCACTCTACTTTTATAACATCAAAATATGGTAAAGATTTTAGTGACCTGCATGAAGTCACTCAGCAAGTCAATGACAGAAAGGTAATCAGAATGCAGTATCCCAAAACCCAAGGGTATTTTCTGTTATAAACACCTTACTGTCTCCAAGCTTATCTTAAGAGATAGTCTATCAAACACAGAAATCTTACTCATTTTGATGACTAAGAATAAAAGTAAATATATGACCATGAGCAAAGAGGCACTTCACTTTGTCACGTATGATGTCTTGTTACAACTTTTCAGGCAGAAGGCAATGATTACACTAAACTTCACTAGTGAGTCAGTTATCACTTAAACAGTTCAACTGAAAAAAGACAAACCAGGGCGCCTGGGTGGCTCAGCTGGTTGAGTGTCCGACTCTTGATTTTGGCAGCTCAGGTCATGATCTCACTGTTTGTGGGATCTCCACGTCGGATTCCACACTGTCAGCATGGGATTCTCTCTCTCCCCCTCTATCTGACCCTCCCCAAATCATGTGTGCTCTCTCTCAAAATAAACAAACAAACAAACAAACAAACAAATAAATAAATAAGGGCACCTGGGTGGTGCAGTCAGTCAAGCTCCTGATCTCAGCTCAGGTTATAATCTCACAGTTCGTGGGTGCAAGCCCCACATTGGGCTCAGCATTGACGGTACAGAAGCTGCTTGGGATTCTGTCTCTCCTCTCTGCCCCTCTCCTGCCTTGCGCACATGTGCATTCTCTCTCTCAAAATAAATAAACTTTAAAAAAATAAATTAATAAATAATTTTTTTAAAAGACAAACCAAACATTATAATGTAAGAGCAATGGACTGGGACACCAGGTGGTGGTGGGAATGTGCTATCAACTGACCCTCTCCAGGCCTCTGTTTCACATTTATGAAACAAAGAGAAATGGTCTCGGTTATTCCCACTGGCAAGTTACTGGCCTTTTGGGCAAGGCCATTTTTTGGTGTACAAGTCTATCCCACACATTGAGGACATTAAGCCTCTCTGGCCCTTGCCCCCTACATGCTAGTAACTCTCTCTATTGGATGTGACAACCAGCAAACCCTGCCCCAATGGAAAGGGCACGGGGTCATTAAGTTTGGAAAACTTTGTTTCCCTAGTAGATGATCTCTTTCAGTTTCCTTAAAGTACTACAATTCTATAAATAAATAATCCTCAGTCTCACTGAAGTGACAAGTCCATGACTGAAAAAGAGTACGGAAAGAAAAAGTCATGGGTGACTTAGCAAAAACATGAGGTAATTTTCGTCCCAGTAATCCCATTTCTAGCACGGAGCCCAGGGAGAGCAACAATATAGCGATTCATGAGCTAAGATTCAGTCATCACAACACCACTTTGAAGAGTTGAGTGATTTGAAACAACCCAAATAGGTAACACTGAGGACTTACTGGGTGCCAGACATCAAGGCAAGCACTTTACTTCTTGACACTCCAAGTGAAGCACATCTCTTAGGAGCTTCATGCAGAATCTCAGGCCCCACCCAACCTTCTGAATCAGAATCTTTATTTTAGGATATGTGCTGCTGAAGCGAGCACTAGAATCTGTATTTTAACAAGCTCCCCGCCATGAACATTAGACTTTAAAAAGCACTACTTTGCAAGTATTAATTCACTTGATCTTTATAACGTGTAATTTTCATCATGACCACTCTATAGTGTAAATATAATCATTCTCCATTTTATACATTAGTAAACTAAGGCATAGAGCATTATATAACTTGCATAGTGACGGTCAGAGCCAGGATTTGAACACACACACTCTTGTTCTAGAATCAAAACTCTAAATCATTATTGCCTATTATTACTCAATTTTTAAACAAGTTATAGTATTTCCAGAAAATGGAATCTTCTGTAGCAATTAAAACTGATGTCCAAGGAATTTTTAATGACACAGGAAATTAACTGAAGAATGCAGTAAACAAAACTGAATATATGGTATGGGCCCAAATAAGTAATTTTTAAAAATTACGCACACATATACTTTGAAAAAGACCTGAAGAAAAATGTTGGTGTGGGAAGTCAAAATATTGGACCTGGTATCAGAATGCTGGAGTTCAAATTCCAGCTCCTCTTATTAGCTCAGTTATGTAGAGGCGGCTTTTAGGCAACAGTCTTAAGCACTGGAAACCTGAGCAAAGTAAAAGGGCCCACAGGAACCACCGCACTGGACTCCAACAGGCTCACTAAGCCATAGGCTCTAACCGACCAACGGGCTACTTACAACCAGGCAGTTCTTAAGATTACCAAAAAAAGGGAAAATTCCATTTGTCCCTGTACTCCCTCATTCCACCCTATAACTATAGCCCCTCACCATCACCTCATGTCAGGCCATCTCTCCTTTGCTGTTCTGCCCTCTGCTACCTTACATTGAGTCTAGAAACTTCTCTCCCTTGCTCTGCCTTGGGTGAATTCTTTCACCGCATGCACAGCTGGCCTCCATTCAAATGGAGCACCCCACATTTGGAGAACCCCCATCTGACTGAAATATTCCACAAGTGATCTTAGGTGAGATTCTTAACCTTAAGCCTCATTTTCCCAAATGCAAATAACATTTACCTCACAAGATCATTGTGAAAATTAAATGAGGTAATCTACAAAAAGCATAAGCATTGAATATTATTTCTCTTTATACTTTTTCATTTTCCTAAATTTCTACAATGACTGTGTTACACCAGTAAATAGCAAAAATTAAAAAAAATAAAAATAATGCCTTAGATTGTCAACTATCTTACAGGCTATTACAAAGAAAGTACCTATTCGTGTGATTAGATAACACAAGACTGAATTCAAGCAATTAACAGTTGAATAAGAGATCTAAAAAAAAATCTTTAAATAAGTATGCTTATATAGTAAAACTGAGTAAGGGACGCTGCACCAGTTCCCCTCCAGGAGGGACTGGGTGAAGAACGAAGTCCACCACCTACTTTGAATGACTGAGGCATTCCAACTGCCTGGCAGTACCTGACTTTGAACAGGTTCCAGGACCTCCGGCAAAGCCTCACTCTTCCTCATCTGAAAGAAAGGATGCTACTTCCCTTGGAGTTACTGTGAGGATTTAATGAGAATAGGAGCGTTAAGCACTAAGCACAGTGACTGGCAAAACAAGCAGTCAATGTTAGCAAAAATCCACCATCATCACCACCATCATCATTCTCTGGCTGAATTAAACTTCTCGAGCTCCTACTCCAGGAATTGAAATATATTCATTCTTTTCAAACGGCAACTCAATGGTGTTTTCATTATTTTCTAATCAATTAGATCTACGAAGAGCTATTTCATTACAAAATTATCAAGGCCACAGGGCTTAAAAAAAAAAAAAAGACAAACTTTCCATTTTAAGTAGTTTAGATTCACAAATTATTTCACATTTGGATTCTTAACTACACAGCTAGTAGCAGCAAGCCAATTCAGAGTTTCTCCACTTTTCTGTAGCTCTGCACACATACACATTAGTATACAAATGAGTAAGTCTTATGCTTAAATACATGAACTCCATCAATCACTACCAGCTATAATGTAGGTCAAGGCTTTGCACCTGATATAATTAGATCGGAATCGGTGTTAAGATTTAGAAAAGCCTAAGGATCACCCAGTCTGATCCTTACGTTTTGCAAATGGATTTAGGAAATTTAGTTAACTGGTGAACAAGGAAAACATTCAAATGCTAATCTACTTTTTCAGGAATTAGTCCAAACCCTAAAAGAAGCAGAGAGTAAACTTCAGTTTAGACTTTTTAAGTGACATCAATTTTTAGCTCAACTAAAGGTGTTACTATTATTACCACATGTTGAGGAGTAAGTGGGAGCTTCCTTTCTCACTTTCACGAGCCACTCACTCTAAATCTACAGCTCTAACTTCTGTTTCAAGACATTTGTTACAGGGAGGGAGGAGAGAAGGAGAATGGTCAGGCATTTAAGCTTTTATTTGATGTCTAATTCAAAGAACCAGTCATTTGTTTTTTTTAATTGAAGCAAAGAGTTCATAAACACAGTATAAGACTACTATGAGAATACTTTTTCACATTTATATAAAAAATTCTAAAGAACACAAATGGCATTTGAATCTATAAAAATATGCTCAACTTCACTCATTAAGATAAATGAAAATTAAAATGACAAAATAACAAAATTCCTACCAGATTTGCAAAAATCTAAGTCATTAGGCTTGAAAACAGATTTGTCCTTGGAATGCTGACTTTATGATTCTCTAATTTAAAAACTGTTGACAATCAGGTCTATTCACAAGCAAGTATGTACTCACATGCTTGAGTATGTATTTATATTTACATATAAAATTTAATCCTAACATGATCTGGAGAAAGGGGAAAATAGGCATATTTTTATATTATTTGTCAAAGTTTAACTTCTATGAAGAGATATCTGACAATATATATCAAAATTATAAATGCAAAGGGGCACCTGGGTGGCTCAGTCAGTTAAGCATCCGACCCTTGATCTCAATCTCAGGGTCATGAGTTCAAGCCCTGCATTGGGTTCTGTGCTGGGCACAAAGTCTACATACAAAAAAGCAAAACAAAAAAACGGTAAATGCATATATCCTTTGGCTCAGCAATTCCACTTCCAGGAGTTTATCCTACAGATTACCTCCACATGGGAGAAATATCATAGGTAAAAGAATATTTACTGCAACACTGCTTGTAGAAGTAAAAAGTAGTAACTATCTGAATGTCCATTAATAGGAGACTGGCTGGGGCACCTTTGTGGCTCAGTTGGTAGAGTATGCCACTCTTGATCTCAGGGTGGTGAGTTCAAGCCCCATGTTGGATGTGAAGCCTACTTAAAATTTAAAAAAAAAAAAAAAAAAAAAGATTGGCTAAAATGATGGTAGATTCATAAAATGGACTATTATACACCCATTAAATAAATGTAAATTATATAAATATTAATACAGAAAGATCTATAAGAGATTTCCAGTCAGTAGTGTGCTGGATATAGCACCATTAGTTTTAAAATTTATATACAGGGGTGCCTGGCTGGCTCAGTCGGTAGAGCATGCAACTCTTGATCTAGGAGGTATGAGTTCGAGCCCCATGTTGGGTGTAGAGATTACTTAAAATTTTTTAAAAAAATAATTATAAAATAAAATTTATACAGAGAGACACATATTTATGCATGAGCATATATACTTCTCTATTTATTTCTACACATTTCAATTTCATTCTATTTACATGTATTATTTTTTTAAATAACTTTAAAATATTTATTTTATATTTAGATATCTGACCCATGGTGTAATCCAAATGAAGTAACCATCACATTTTCCTTCCCTGATGGCATTCCAAGGACAAATCTTATTTCAAGCCTAGTGACCCCACAATCAATATCAGTTCTAAACACAATGAAAATCCTAGAGCCCACTTCCCATCACAAAGAGTAATGACTTACATCAGAGTGGTAAAACTCAGACCATACCTGACTAGGTCCCCATGAAGCTGTAGATACAGACTTTCCCTTCCCTCTCCAGCACAGATTTCCGACGCGGGGGTCTCCACTGTACACAGGACGAGATGTAAGTCAGAGGAGGCAGAGGCGGTTGTAGAGGCAGTGGTCGTGTCTGCTCCATAAAGGTAAACACAACCTCTCTTCACATCTTCTCTCAGCCAGTCTCTTTCTCGAGAACCAAACCTACTTCTCCTATTCAAACAAGTTCTGCTCCCATTGCGTTTCATATTTCTCTAAAAAACATCAAGAGAAAGAAATCATTAGCTATAATGTCTGGCTGAGTTAGACACATTCAGTCTTCACCCCACCCTTCCACTCTACATTCACCAAACACCTCTCTTGGGGCCTTCCACATCCACCATGCCCATTCCTAAGCTGGAAAATGGTTTTCTCTCCTGCTAGCTGTTCAGGACTCTGTCCATTAGCTTCTCTGACCTTTTCTTTTTCTTATGTTTTCAGAAAAATGTCAAGAATTATCTGTGCACCTATTACCCACCTTTCATAAAATTTAACATTTTGTCATATTTATTTCAGATCCTTATTCTAAAGAACATACATACAACATATTCTTACATATACTGCTGAAGCTACCTGATACCCCATCAATTCCATTTCCTTCCCTCTCTCCGCAGAAACACTCTACTGTATTTGGTATTCACCATTCCATGCATTTTTCTGTCTGCCATATATGTATGTATCTATAAATGAAATTTTATTTTACATGATTTAGAACTGTAAATGCTAACATACTTATGTTTTACCCTGCCATTTTTGTGGAGGGGGGGGTGTCAATATTGGTCATGCTAATACACCCAGCTCATTCATTTGAATATATCCCATTATATGAATACATTGCAATATATCCATTCTCCTGTTGATGGCATTTAGTTTGTTTCTAATTTCTGTTATAAACAATCCTGCATTAGATGTTTTTGGACATGTCTCTATAATGCAAATTGAGAGCTTCTCTAGGGTCCTGACCCTCTGCCTCACATCCTAAATAAGTATAGAATATTGTACAAATGGTTTTTATATTCTAATCATGTTCCCAAAAAAATTACTGTTGCATTTGATAATTTAGGTATGTGAAATTCACACACATTGTGGTTACCTCAAAGCAAAAACAACTGCTACAGCAATAATATGACAAGGCTCTAAAGATCAGTATTTACCTGTTCGTTTTTATGATGGGCCATTTCTATTCCTTTTAATATAAAGGCATTTCCACTAATGCTTACACTGCCATACCTCTCTAGTGTCAGTCTCCATTACCTGTTACTGTTTCAGTCATATCCAGCTACCTATAACTCCCAAACATCTCACGATTCCTTAATTGTGTGACTTGTCTGAAAGGTCCTTCACCTTGTCCCTCTGATGAGATAGGCTTGAAAACTCTACTCATTTGTCACCCTGTGTTCTCTACGGAGCCTTCTATTTTCCCATCCCCATTCTCTCTGCATACCTAAAATTAGCGACTCTACTCTCTCCACAGCAGAACCTCTTCATCTTGAATATGCATCTATTACTATGGGGATCACAATGGGTTTTAATAATGTATTTGATATTTCTTCCCCCCTTCTATACTGAGAATCTATTACGGTGCCTTAATACCTGAGTGGCAAACTGATGCATTCAAAACTTAACTGACATCACAGAAATGTATTGCCAGTCTATACTTCAGCCCAATTTGCTCTGGCAAGAAGTTGAATAAGCTTGGGGCGGAGGGGGGAACATCTCCTTTTTTACAGAGAACTAAAATCTTTTTGCCAACCAAAAAGTAAATAAAACACTTGTTACTATTCCTCATTGGAAATCAGAAATACCTATAAATAAAGCAAATATTATTTTTGTAATTACCAAGATTAAATATTTGAGGACAAATGTGGCACCTAAGGTTCAATTTCTAAAGCTGATAAAGGATGGGCACTTGAATGGCTCAGTCGGTTAAGCGATGGACTCTCGATTTCAGCTCAGGTCATGATCTCAAGGTTCATGAAAATGAGCCCCATGTCAGGCTCCGCGCTGACAGCACACAGCCTGCTTGGGATTCTCTACCTCCCTTTCCCTCACCAACATGTGTGTGAGCGTTCTCTCTCTCTCTCAATCAATCAACAAACAAACAAACAAATAAATAAATGGAAGGAGAAGCAAAAAGGTATTCCCAGGGAGGAAGAAAGAAAAATATGAGAATGGCTTCATTGTTCAAGGATGACAAATAAATCAACTGTTTTACAGATATTAAGGATTTGAACATAGCTATTAAGACCATGAGGATTATTACTGATTCTAACTTTAGATAAGTAGGATAAACCCCTGCTACAAGTGGGAACTAGGTCTCTCTCTTCTCAACAAGAGCATTTTCTCAAAGCTGAACATCTCAGAATTAACAAAGGGCTTTCAAGTACTTATTTTACAAAGACAAAGGCCATCATACTTGTATCACCAAGTAATTTTAACCACTGATTAATTCCAAATATTCCTTATTTTTTAGTCTCTGGGAAAGATTAACAACTGGTCCATCTAAAAACAGCATTCTAGGGGCGCCTGGGTGGCTCAGTCAGTTAAGCGTCCAACTTCGGCTCAGGTCACGATCTCGCGGTCCGCGAGTTCGAGCCCCGCGTCGGGCTCTGGGCTGATGGCTCAGAGCCTGGAGCCTGCTTCCGATTCTGTGTCTCCCTCTCTCTCTGCCCCTCCCCCGTTCATGCTGTGTCTCTCTCTGTCTCAAAAATAAATAAACGTTAAAAAAAAAAAATTAAAAAAAAAAAAAAAAAAACAGCATTCTAGGGGGCGCCTGGGTGGCTCAGTCAGTTGGGCATCCGACTTCAGCTAGGGTCACGATCTCACGGACCGTGAGTTCGAGCCCCGCGTCGGGCTCTGGGCTGATGGCTCAGAGCCTGGGGCCTGCTTCTGGTTCTGTGTCTCCCTCTCTCTCTGCCCCTCCCCCGTTCACGCTCTGTCTCTCTCTGTCTCAAAAATAAATAAACGTTAAAAAAAATTTTTTTTAAATAAAAAAATAAAATGAAAACAGCATTCTAGGGGCGCCTGGGTGGCTCAGTCGGTTAAGCATCCGACTTTGGCTCAGGTGATGATCTCACAGTCCATGAGTTCAGGCTCTGTGCTGACAGTTCAGAGCCCAGAGCCTGCTTTGGATTCTGTGTCTCCCTCTCTCTCTCTGCCCCTCCCCCCGCAAAATAAAATACAAACATTAAAAAAAACCAAGGTGATTTAAAAAAAAAATAGTATTCTATATGGTACAGTAACATCTTTACAAGGAAGCTCTGTGTTCTGCACCAAGTGGAGAGAAATTTAGCTCACTGGAGAGAGCAAGTGGATACTATTCCACACAACCACCAAAAAGCTTCTTTTAAAAAACTTTTTAAGGTCAAATACGGCCCAATGATGTCATCAATCTTAAAAAAGTCAAGAGCAACCCCAGGAAGTTATTATTTTAGTTCATCCATGATTTTTCTTCTGTGAGGATTTTTAAAGACATTTTTAAATGTTTATATATTTGTATCAAGACTATAAATTCCTGGCAGCTCCTTTTGCCCAGGGGTCATGCCCCTGTGCTTTAATAAAAACACCTTTTTGTACCAAAAAAAAAAAAAAAAAAAAAGCTACATTCTTTAAGAACTTTACTGAACACATGTGTTGTTGGTCAAAAAATGTGTCTCCTACATATATGACATATTACACCCTACAAAGATAAACTGCTGAATTAGAACTTGAGTAGATATCATTCTCTTAAACCTGCTCAATGGGCATTTAAAAGGCCTAGATACCAAACAAGCATAGCCTTCTAGCAACAAATCTAGATGGACTGTTCAGCTGTTATTAGCTATTGCTGAATTACCTGTGCTTTCTTCTCCACTGTGTAAAGCATCAGATAACTGCTGAAGGCCAGTACTGTCCTCTGACACATTTTCAGCTTTTAGAATCACTTTTCCACTGAAATTGCTAGATTAAGAACATTCTATTGCTTTCCTTATTCTTAAATAAAAACTGTTGACAAACTTTTCTAAAAGGAAACAGAACTATAATTACCTCTCACATCAAACAAGTATAAAAGAGCACATTTAAGATTTAAATGTATTTCTAGAAAGCACAAGTCTTTAGAATAAGCCATGAATTAAGTACCTACTTTAAGCTTTTAACTCTCTAAAAAGGAAAATAACCTATGAGGGCTGTAATCAGTTCAAAGGTGATAAAATATTAAATGCCCACATACAATTAGCTCTAATATATGCATGGTAAAAACAAGAGTCTGGTCAGGTAACTCTCCCTATGCACTGAGTTCTATTAGAATGTGAAATTCTGTAAGGTAGGAGATATACTCCCTGGTTCAAAACTTTAAAACAATATAGCCTCATCTCCAGGAATATATATGTTAAGGAATATTTTGGAAAGGGTGGGATGAGATAAGGATAGGAAGAATATTTCAGTTCATTAAACTCATTTTGGTGTTCACGGATTTTTAAGAACCACATACACACATTATTTGGATAAAAACTTGAAGCTAGTTCTGACAAAAACGGATCTCATGGCACTCACTGTCCAGTTGTAACTTCTTATCTTGTACAGTCTGAGTAAAACAATAATCCCAAAGTTGTAGGAAACATCTGGAAAATGATGCTTCAAAGGTACTCCCAATAATCTTACGAGTATTACCAATTACCAGTATCATATTTATATTCCAACAGCAGTAAACGGGTACATTCTAATTAGCAATTTGCTAAATAAATCTGGGAGAAGAGTTTTGAATCAAACTTTCCAATATCCCATACAGATGGACCTAGATCTAACCTGGCTAAATTATACTAGCTTAGCTATACTAGCCTTTTTTATGAAGATCTATATTAGACAATAATGATGCTCACAATTAGGTATTAAGTATAATAAAGGCATTACAAAAAAAAGAATAATAAGCCTTTTCCAAAGGTTCTTTAGAGAAGAACAGGTAGGAGACTATGACTTTCTTCTACCTATAGATTCTTGTCCAGTTTCACTTGACACAAAATTCAACTACTCAGCTACTTAAAGAAACTTCTGTATGCAGAACACACAGCACCTATTCACCATTGATGATCCCATTAATTTGCAAGGATTATTTAAAATGTTGACCATATGCAATAAAGCAAGAGATGCAAGGGCATTAGACACTGTCAGCCTCCCACCAACTCAGTACTATAATCAAAATCAATTTCTGGAATCTTTCTAATGGTCCCCAGACTGGAACCCCAGGGAACCAGTGGTAAAGAGGATCACTTCCTGGAAGTGCAGGAAGGTAGGACCCTTGAATCAAGAGCCTCCTTTCTCAATTCCTCCCCTCTCATAATTCACTCCCTCCCCAACAAAAAGTTGCTATAAAAAAAGCCAAGGTTGTTTATCTTCTAGGCCAGAGGGCATTACCTATCTCTCAGACCTGCCCTTTCCTGATAAGCCAGGGCAGAACTTTTCTTCATTCACAATTTACACTTGGTGACCTTATAGTTTTAAATAAATGTCTAAAAGTAATTATGCCTTAAATGCCTTAAAGTAAATAAATGCCTTAAAGTAATTATACTTAAGACTTAAGGTTAAGTAAGTTAAAATAGTACGTACAAGGTTTATGCAGAAGTAAAGGTAAACTATGAAAAGTTATTTCTTTAAGTCACTGCACTAAGACTGGGAGGTAGTAGCAGAAAAAAGTGTTTCATATTCTACAGAGTTCTATTTTATGTTGTTTCATGGATGGATTCACCAGATACTTTACGTCTATTATTTTTTTCATTGTTCTCACCTTTGTAATGTCCTACAAAAAAAACTCAATAATACAATGCTCACCCTTAATCCCAATTAACAACTATTAATGCATTTTTAACTTTATGTATTTTCACTGTTTTGCACAGTATTTTTAAAGACATCAAATCCTCTAAATTTTCTTTTCTCTCCCATCTCGCTGGCAAGTTTTAAATTCTGCTGATTTCCTCTTCTAGAACTCTAGAAAGAATTCTATTCCACCTCCAGAAGGACATCTAGCTTATATATTTGACCTACAGAAAAATTTCTCTCCAACTATTTCAGAGGCCAGTAGAAAACTCCATCCAGTTAATTTCCCACAACCCCTCCTTTAAACCATCTTTACTGTTGCCTCCCGACCTTACATCTCTTGTGCATTTAAACTTCTTGTCATCCCCTTCAAGTCTCCACTCTCCGCCTTGCTTGCATCTGCTTTCATTTTCCTCCTACTCCCCTCAATTCCTGCCCCAAAATCCTGCAAGATGCCTGTTGCATAACTGCTCCCCCATCGCCGTCTCCCTGGATTGTTAGCCCCACTCCCAAAACAGGAATGCCCGTTCTGCCAAACCCCTCCTCCCCGCTGCAACGAGACCAGAGATTCCCGGAGATTAAGATCCTCCGGGGATTCTCTCTCCAGGCAGGCAGGTCGAGCGTGTAGGCCTGCGTCTCGGAGCGCGAGCCGGGTCCTAACTTCGGCGGTGAGCCCCGGGGGCAGAGTCAGCCCGCTCCACCCAGCACAGCCCGGAGCACACCGCAGCGCCCGGCCAATCACCGCCGCCATCCTCCCGCTGGGGTGATGTCTTCAGGTGTCCGGGGAGAAAGCCCTGCGTACTTACAGCCCTGCTCTCGGGCCACGGGCGACCGGCCCCCGGCCCCCAGCGAGGCCGAGGGAGGCCGAGGCGGGCCCCCGGGTCCTGAAGGAGCCGGGTGGGCGGCGGCGGCTGGGCGGACGCCGGACCGAAGGCGTGGGCCTGCGAGGCGGGTGGCGCGCGGCCAGGGATGGGCAGTCGAGGGGAGACAGAGGCGACCGAGGCCTCGGCGGGGGCCAGTCGCGGAGGACTCTGCGGGGTCCGCGGCGCCCCTAGTCAGACTGCGGGGCAGAGGGGCGGCGAAGCGGACTGACGCGGCGCGGGGGTCGCCGCCTGCCTCGGCCACCGCGCGGGGCAGGGGCGGCCTCTCTCCTTCCTTGCTCCCTCCCCAGCCCTCCCACCTCACCTTCAGGACCCGGATCCCGCCCGGCCGGCGGCTCGCGGGCGCTTCGGGCGGCTCCGGGGGCTCCAGCGGGCCCGCGGGCCCCGGCTCCACCTCCCCCATCGGCCGCGGAGGCTGCACAGGGACGCCGGGCCGGCGCTACGGCGCGCGAAGCCTCGGCGGCGCGCGCGAGCAACCCCTTGGCCCCGCCCCCCGCGACCGCGGGCCCCGCCCCGGGCCCCGCCCCTCCCGCAGCCCAGCGGGACCTGCGTAGCTGCGGGCCCCGCGCGGCTACGGCGAGGAGCCGAATCCTGGCTGGCCGGTGGTGCGGAGCCCACGGGTGGGGCCGGGCGCTACCGAAAGGCTGGGCCTGAGTCCCCCGCTGCCCTCTGTTTGGAGGACTGAGGGTTATTCCCTGCTATCACCGCCTCCGAGGTACCGGCTGGACTAGGGGCTGGTGGGGTCTGCACCTGTCAGTAGGGACCAGACGCTGCCCTCCGCAGAGGGTGGATGTTGTAACTTACCTCTCCCAGACGTTTCCTCTTTCTCCTTCAAAACTGGCCTGTCACCCTCACATGCGGAGCCACTGAACGGATTGTCGAGAATATTCACCTTAACAAGGCCCTTTCTCTTCCTAAAGATGCTCACGACGTTCTTTAGCAAATTCAACCCAACCTCGCGTACAAAATGTCACTTCCCTGCCTGAAGTCATAATATGGTCTAAGACCATTTTATTATTTGTAAGGCTAATTTAGAAAATCTTTAGAAGTTAATTTATTATTTTAATTCCTGAAGGGACGGTAGTTTTGTGACTAGCCAGTGGGCCAGATTTGGAGTCAGCCTAATTCCAAATCTGAACTGTGCCTCTTATTACATCTATACCCTTGTGCAGTTTATTTGATTTGAGCTTTTGTTTCTTAGCTGTGAAACAGAAATTCATATCTAAGTTATTATCAAGATTTTTAAGGGCTTACATTTTATTCATTCATTCATTTATTTATATTCTCCAGTTAATATACAGTGTAGTCTTGGCTTCAGGAGTAAAACCCAGTGATTCATTTCTTGAGAAAGTGCTTAGTAGGAATTCACAGTAACCATTTATAATTCTGATTTTCCAAATTTAAGACTTACTCAGTTCCTCAGACCTCTCCTCTTAATTCTGCTCTAAATTTTCCTAGGAAACCTTTTAGACTTCTGGATTTTAGGGTTTTCCTCTTACACAGGTGTTAGTGAATCTTCAAGCAACATGTAGGGAATTAAGCAGCAAAATCAGTAACTTCCGGAGGTTTGAATAATTGGTGAAAAGTTATCTCCCCATTATCCACTGCTCCAACTTGCCTAGCCCAGACTAACTGTATGTCTAAAATATTTTAATTGAGGGGTGCTTGGGTGGCTCAGTTGATTAAGCATCCAACTTCAGCTCAGGTCATGATTTCAGGGTTCGTGAGTTTGAACACCCCCTTCCCCCCGCCCGACCTCCCTGGGCTCTGTAGTGACAGCTCAAAGCCTGAAGCCTGCTTCAGATTGTGTCTCCCTCTCTCTCTGCCCCTCTGTCCAACCCCCTCCTCAAAAAAATAATAAACACTAAAAAAAATTAAAATATTTTAATTGTAGGCTTAGTACAAGAGTTTTGAGATCTCCCCCCTCAGAAAAGAAACACTAAAAAAATTAAAACATTTTAATTGTAGGCTTAGTACAAGAGTTTTGAGATCTAACAGCATAGTCTGTGCCCCCTTCTCTACTGTGAGATATATATGCATTCGGAGATCTTTTAAATTCTAAGATAAAATTTGACTCTTGTAAAAACTCTCTGTACAAATGATTTATTCTGTAAAAGTTTGGAAACTACTTTCTCCCTTCATATGAGCTACTTTGCATATGCCAAAATTCGATCTCCAGTAATCTTCATTTGTCTTATTTTAATAAATTAAAAATGACTTTGGCAAGTCTGATATAAAGTGAAAAAAGGTCTTAGGTTGACTACCTCCTGGGTCTTCCTTCCACCTTGAAACTACTTTCATGAAAGCTACTCAAAGTAGTTGAATCCTGGGGTGCCTTGGTGGCTCAGTTGGTTAAACACCTGGTTCTTGGTTTCGGCTCATGTCATGATCTCATAGTTTCACGGGTTGAGCCCCACATCAGGCTCCATGCTGATGGTGCAGGGCCTGCTTGGGATTCTCTCTCAACCTCTCCCCTGCTCTCTTCCTCTCAAACTTAAAAAAATTATTTTAAAAAAAAAGTCGTTGAATTCCCATTTCAATGCTTACTGGGTAACATTCCAGCAAGAACACTGGTATGAAGGTTATAGGCACCCATATAGAGAGAGAAGTGAACTTTAACCAAGGGCAGATGGGCAGTGGAAAGACCAAAATGTGGTTCAGAATTAGGGTTTCTAAAAGCTTGTTTCTTGAGGTTTTTATACATTGCCTTTTCCAGATCTCATGAGAAATTCTTTATTGATTGATCCCTTGAACAAGGGCAAAGGATCCTATCCCAGGATCAGCATTTTGAGTTAATGCTGGGGAACAGCAGTGGTAGATTGCTTTTTGGTTTTTTTTTAAATCAATGGAATAAAGGCTAAAGCATCAATTCAGAATACAAGCATATGCTAAAATTTATGTATTTACTATTTTTTCATCAACAACAGTAGTACCCCTTTCATAAGGAAAACAAACAACAACAAAAGAATTTCCAGCCCAGATGTTGCAGGGAATCATTTATGATGCAGCTCTTTAAAGGTCTCCATGTTTTTTTTTTTTTTTTTTTTTTTTTTTTTTTTTTTTTTTTTTCAACTTTTTTTTTTTTAATTTATTTTTGGGACAGAGAGAGACAGAGCATGAACCGGGGAGGGGCAGAGAGAGAGGGAGACACAGAATCGGAAACAGGCTCCAGGCTCCGAGCCATCAGCCCAGAGCCTGACGCGGGGCTCGAACTCACGGACCGCGAGATCGTGACCTGGCTGAAGTCAGACGCTTAACCGACTGCGCCACCCAGGCGCCCCAAGGTCTCCATGTTTTAAGATCCAATTTAGCAGTCAAGCAATTGATTCTCCTTTTTCAAATCATGTACTACCATTAACATTTTATACTGTTTCAAAGGTCACATATTCATGTTCTTCCCCAGTTCAAGGCAATGTGCATTATGTATGCCAAGGGTTATGTAACTATGGTTTCTGGAAATGGTAAACAGCTGAGACTAACCCTAAAAATAAATTCCTCTGGGAATTTCTGTGCAAAAATCCATCTGCCCTCACTGCAGGTTCATCATTACAGAAATCACTGTTTAGATCAAGCCAAGAGACAGACAAGTCATTACTGCTTCCTCTCTGTATGGTTTTATAAGTACATACCTCTCTCTCTTCACCTGGGAAGGACACACACACACACACACAAATTTATCCTAGGAGCTTTCCCTAATCCTCACTACAAAATACAAAGTCTGGAGAAGAAAAGTCTGTCAAACTGGTAGAAGAGCCATAAGATCTTACTACATTCACTTATTTATAGCTGGTTCCCACTCCTTTAATGATCATCACAAAGTCATCTTTAGGCCTAAATCTCTTATTTCTAACACAGGTTGAGCAGATTTTCTTTATTTTAGTTCCAAAGAAACAGGTAGTATTTACCTGGCTTCAGGATTTGAAGGAATGTTTTTTTCTGTGAATGTTTTCATTATTTCCAAAATAAAGGAACAAATAAACTAGGGGAGGAAACAGCATGGAAAACCCTTATAAGTGATAAAAATTAATTCGGTCCTTCTGGACTAAAGTTCAAATCTAAGCACTATTCATTGTATTGTTAAGTAAATGTCTGAACTCTATTATTGCTGGGTAAACTTCTCTAATGTAGCTTTTAGATTTTCTTCTACATGAAATTATATGGAGATGAAAGTGTTAACCAAATTTAGTATTAGAAACAAAGATGAATTTTAACTAATCCATATATAAGGAAAGATCACAGAAATGTCAGTTATCAAACAGTGCCAAAGGGCACTTCTGCATAAACTAGATAAAGGCCACAGGCTCTATTCTCCTCCTCACTTAGGGGGCTGTCACACTCTCCCACTTCTCAACCAAGGGACTATAAGGGATCACCTGAGTAATAGAAAACCTACAGCTTCCAACTTCCAACCATTCTTCTATGGAAGAATTCATATAAAATAGATCATGAAACAATTCATTTTGGCTGGTCAATCTTTCCTCTTCTCAGTCACAGATACACTTAAACAATTTACAGAGAAGCTTATAACTAAAACCCCATCCTGGCCCCTAATACACATTTCACCCTGACATGCTTTGCCTTGTTTGAGAATTCACCCATGTGGAGAAGTAAGCATTAGTTAATAATCATTAGTTAAAAATTTCCAATTGCACTATTGACTGTCTATAAACTACAGATTTAAGTCATTCAAATTCCTCTAGGTGAGATTTCTGTAAAAGAAACATTAACAGGTCAGTAAGTTTAGCTCAAAGCTCTGGAATAAGAATTCATTCAAGCCTTCTCTAATCTACTTGTAAGAAGCAAGGAAGCAAATTTTAAATCATTTGAGTATTGACTTTTTATTATTAGTCACTGTTCATAATTTGTTTCAACCAAAAGACAATACACACAGAATTCTAATGCATCCCATGTAAATGTTTACATCCATTTTATTCCTCACTCACCTCTAAGACTTATCATTTAATTTTAAATTTTTTTTACATCTCAAAAATATGTCTGCAATAATTAGAATTAGCCATCCCACTTAGAAACAGCCTTTAATATTTTTACAGTAAAGAAGATGTGATGGGGCTTAATGAAAATGTAACTTACAACAATTATGAAAGAAAAGGACTTTACAGGGACACAGTGGGAGTTCACAAAGGAAAGAGTTCAGAAGCTCTTTCCCATGAGCCCCTCCCCCCCCCAAATAGAAAACAAAAACAAAACACACAAAGCGCAACAGCAGGTTCCAAAAACAAAAACGAAAAATCTCCAATGCTCCATCCTGAAGCCAGAATCAGCCTCATGGAAGTTCATGAAGCAACCGTGCAAGCTGCTTCAGCACGTCCTTCTGTTTAAGTGTCCGGGTCCTGGAACCCTGCAGATGGAGCCCCCTCACTACTATTGCTTGAAAAAGAGTGATTCACCTTCCACTTCTACAAGCAGCCCCACCTTCCTGAGCCAAAGCTGGTCAAAGTGTTTCAAACTTCAGGTCTTTTCCTCTTCAGTGACCCTCCCCACTCCCAAACAGTCATGAACCACCTCTCCACCAACCACAAATTTGTGAATATCCACTTTTTGCTCTCTAGCTCTCACTTGGTTTAGGACCGTGTGGATAAAATACATTCACTAGAAAAAAATATACACATTCAAACTCTTTCTTCCCCCTAGTTCTTGTGACCCAAATATTTTCCAATGCAGAAAATAATCAAGTTGAACCTCAAACAGTATCCCCTTCCAATCTCTTCTAGAAGAATGTAAAAATGGAAAGCATGTTTATACAGTAGATGGAAATACTCAAACCATTAGTGCTGAACAGTTTTAAATGTCTACTCTCTTATATGAATGAAATACATCTTTAACCTAGTAAGAGGAAAGAATCCCCTCCCAACTGTTACACTGAGGAATGTTTCTTTAAATGAGAAAGACCTTAAAAGGAACAGATGATCACTACACACAGCATAAAACATTCCATGACTGTCCAAATCACCTCAAGGTAACAGCACCAGAGCATTGTGGGAGAAGCTTCTTGGGTAGAGCACCCTTCCTACAGTTTTTTGAGATTACTTAGATTAATTCTCCCTTAGGATTACTTTGGGGCTGGGGGTAGGAGTGACAGGAAAGAGGGGGAAAATGAGGTAAAAGTGCATGTGAAATTGTCCAAGTATGTGTAGGCTCACTGCTTATCACCCTGGAGTTATTAAAACAGCCATGGAAATCACTCTTTCCTCACAATGGCTCTGAAGTTGTAAATCTATTCAAATTTGCTCCCCCTCGAATGGTCATACCAGGGAAAGAAATTACTGAAATGTGTAAGTATTCATAAAAATTAAGAGATTTCTCCTTTTAGCAGCAAGGCCAAGTACGAGGAGAACTTATTCTGATCCTAGAAACTAAGGCACGCTGAAGCTTTCAAAGATCCAATTACTTGGAACAGTCTTCACAACCATCAGTATCCTAGGCAGTTTTTTGGCCACTAGTTCTTCAGTGTGGTGCTCAGTTTCACTCTCCAAAACCACTTCATATTCTAGGCAGCACCCCTTGTGTTAAGGCCATGATTTTTATCCCTTTATCTAGACAAAGCTATGAATAATCCTATAACTCTACCTCGAAACTATAATCACCCATGGACATTTGTTACTAGAGTAGACCCCTTCCAGCTCCATTAGCTAGCATTGTCTTCTAGCATGGTCTTCAGCAGGTTTCTGAGATCCAACTCAGTCCAACTAAAGAAACTTGAACTGGTCAATTATAAACGTGAGAGAAAATAAAGCCTCTAACACAAAGAGGAATGTTAGATAAATTCTATTCAAGAAATCCACCAATATTATGTTAACCCTATCATGTTTCACAGCATTAAGTATCCATCCAAGGAAATCAGTCTGCAAAAGAAAGCTTAAAAGGCTGTATTTTTCATCGCACAGGCAGAGCAGCTGTTGGAAATATACACTAGTCCACACTTGCCTTTACTGAAAACTATGCACAAGGTAATATCCTGTTCTTGACTCAATCAACCATTTACCCAGTAGAGTAAATTTTAGCAAATCTTGCTCTTATATAAGACCAGAAATCTTCCCCTTTGGAGCCTTTTAGTTCAACCCCCATTTGTCAAATGTTAGGAATAATCTAGCATCTGATACAGAGCTAGATTTGACAAGACACTGAAAATTTTAAGTAAAGGCTTGGGGAAGTGAAGGGGGAAAAAAAGATATTTGTACCCAGGTTTAAGACCAGAGCCAAAGTAGTCATTATACTGTAATCAATACAGTAATGATTGCAAACATTATAAGAGCAAGGTGGGCCTGACTTTTTCTTTCTTCTTTTAGTGTATCAGACATGGCACCTGTGCACCTGAACGTACACGGTACATTCAATATGTGCCACAGGAGTCACCTTACCTCACTCCAGCAACTCAGTGTTAAGGTTTGATAACACAAGGGTCCTTTCTAAAAAGCACTCGGCACTCTCGCTAGTTTAAAAAGCTCCAGACCTCAGGTCTTTGATGCAGATATTCATGAGATTGGCTACTCTCAAGACACCAACTTCTCAGACTCAGGAAAGGATATGCCTACCCTATGGTGTCCATAAGACCTCCTCTCATACAGGGGCAAGGAAGCTACATGGCTTCATTCCAACACCATAAAGTACAATATAGGAAAGATTTCTTTAACCGCGTGGTCTTTATTTCAGTGCCAGTGTTACAGATACAACACAAATGTTCCAGTTAGAAGAAGGAATTCAAACGGAATGCCAAGGTCCAAGCCAGGCTCAGGAAATAAAAAGGAAGGTTTGGAATCATGGAGAAGATGACTCCAATATGCTCTAGGATGAGTCTGATACTCACTCTTCCTATGGGCAAAGGTGCTTTTTTAAAGGAGTCTGATCTTAAAAAGCTAACTCCTCTTTCCACCCATTTACCATAGTTCAACAGGCAAGTTATGGGCTTAGGAGAAACTTTTAAAATTTGTGGTGGGAACAGGGGCATTAATAACTATTAATATATCCTTTAGAAATTGTTCACTTTGCACTTTCAGGGGAATCAATTCTGAAAATCATGGAGAATATTCATGACTACAGCTAAAGAATGGAGAGAAGGGGGAGCTGGAAGAGCCTTGGGAGTTTCTATTACAAATAGAGCACCATATCCTTCATGCCAAATCTCAACAAAAGCTCTTTTTAACTGCATCTGTCCAGTGTTTAAACCTCTCCAGGTCTACCCAGTTCTTGGTAACAAACATACATACATGTGTGTGTCTGTGTGTATACAGCAATGCACAGAAAAGGCTACCAGGAGCCTAATGCCTCTTTCAAACATTGGGGGAACCAGTAGAAAAAGGCAGGGCTCCCTAAAGTCCATTTTTACATTTCCGTTCTGAATGCCTGATGTAAAAAGCGCCTGAAGATAGTAACCCAGCTAGTGAGGAATGAATACCCCACCTCGCCCAGTCCACAGAAAAACACAGTAGAAAGAAGGGGCAACTCTTTGCTGCACAGACAGAGTGAGTGTTTTCTTGCCATGGATTCTAGTCCTCTCCTCCAGACCAGCTGCTTATTTCCTCAGGGGCCCAGGGAATGTTAATTCTGGCTGTAAATGTGGGACGGGTGGAGAAGTGCGGACAAAGGAGAAGAGGAGGAAGAGTGCAAAGTAGCCTCCAGAAGCAGCCAGCCTCAACAGTGGAGGAGAGGAGATTCGTCTTTGACAATGCTTCAAGGTCAGCGATAACTTCAGGAAAATCCTCCTCAACAGTTCTCTTCAGCTCCTCATGCCCATGGTACAGTTGGGGGGGACTTGCCAGCGATCACAACCTCCTTCCCAGAGTTCCTTTGATTGAGTGGGACAAGAATGAGAATGGTGCCCAGGCCCTCATTGCCAGGACTGAGGGGGAAAGTTGTTCACCTCTGCTAGATCTTGCATTGCTGAGCCCTTGTGGTTATATGTGAGCTTGATCCGCATTCGCAGCTGTTGCTGTGGAAGAACAGAGAATTACAAGTTATACACTGAAAGGAAATCTCTAGAATCTATGTGGGCCACAAACAGACTTTTTTTTTTTTTTTTTGACGGAGAGCACATGTGCAAGTTGGGGAGGGGCAGAGACGGCGGGGGGGGTTGGGGGGGGGCAGGGAGAATCTTAAGCAGGCTCCAAGCCCAACAGAGGGCTCAATCTCCAACCCTGGGATCATGACCTGAGCCAAAATCAAGAGTCAGACACTTAACCAAATGAGCCACCCAGGCAGCCCTACAAAATAGACTTTTAATCTCAAAGGAAACAAATTATTTTACAGCAAAGCTGTCTCTTAAAAATGATACAGGCAAACCACCACCATCCCTACTGCCTAGTACTCTGGCCAACATCATGCAGTCGAGTAGAGAAAAGGCATCTCCAAAACACATCATCAGCTCCAATCCTAGAACTGCATTAACGGGACAGAACCACTTGGGAGCATTTCATAGTCACACTGGCTGAGTGCTTTTCAAAAACATTCAACCTTTGGATCCAAGCTTCTAGAAAAATGAGGTAAACATAGTCATCTTATGCTCTACATTCAGAGATACTGATGTTCTCTGTAAAACCAATAGTAAATGTGAACATAAACTTTTTTGTTCCCAGGACAGAAAAAAAAGAGTTAACTTATGGTAACAGAAGTCATTATAAGACAGCTCAATTATAAATCCTTTTGACTTTCTGTGGCAGATTTCAAATATTAATGCACTAAGAAAATTTGTACTCTTATGTATCAGATCATCAAAGGAATCTATGCTATGCTATAGGCAGATACTCCAAAATACACTGCATAGCAGAGGAAAGGCAAAATGTTTCGTGAGAAGGAAATATCGGGGTTATTAGACACTGCTAGAAATCTTTTAACCATTTTCAAAACCTGTTTGAAAACGAGTCAAATGATGACTATTAAAGAGTCAATTTACTTCTTTGAGAAGATGTAATGAAAATATTGCTTAATTTCAGTTTCTAAAGCTACTTTTCATTTGGCTGGTTCATTAAAAATGCTTCCACTTTTGCTGTGAATACTTACTACAGTAGTAAATGTGGATATATGGGGTTGTACAGATACTCTTACCCTAGACTGCAACTTGTGTAAAGATTAAAATGTCTAACCTTCTGCTCTTCTACAAAGAAATTAAACCTGTAAGCCTCCAAATAGATAATTCTTTAAAGCTGCATTTTAATAAGTTGCCACTAAACCATTTCATGTGTTTGAGCTGCATTTATTATCTAATCTACAAAAGAATAAAGAGGTTAGAGTAGACCTTTCCCAGATTTCTTCTATGAATATGAGTCAAAAAAAACCTAGAGAACCAAAGCAAAATTTTATTTCAGGAAATATGCTTATACTTCACTCAGATATTGCCTTCAAATGTGCTACTCACCTTCTGTGGGTTCAGAACTTTAATGACTTGTGTGATGGTCCCCGTATTAAATGCTGGGACAATGCTGCTACTAGGAGACAGAAGCTGCAGCTGGAATGTCTGTGGGGAACAAAGGGCACTCTTCAGAAAAAATAATACAGTCAATACTGTGTCAGAGATGTCAACAAATAAAAATGTCAAGACACTAAAATGATTATTCAAGTAACAGATTTACCTACTACTATGCTCTATTTGTTTTCCAGATACCAGCAATTCATAGTATGTGGGCTGACTATAACCTTCATGTTGTTTAAAAAAAAAAAAAAAAAAAAGCCACCATTAGGTCTTTGATCATGAAAACTAGCAATGAGCCACTCTCCTCTTTACAAGCAAAAGGAACTTTAGCCTACCACTTTTCAAAAGGTAACCAATTCTTGTTTTGGCAACCTCACTTAATAGTAACTGATCAACTACGCAGGTAAAAAATGGGTGTCTGTGGCTAAAGAAAGCTAGAAAAAAAGAAAAAAACTTTCTAGAAATAACAAACCAGCATACCATTCACCAACTACAGCCCTTTATGCTTTGGTGTGAGTGGGATCAGGAGAGTTGACCTTTTGTTTTCTGAAGTCTACATAATCTGGAATGTGTCAAAGGCTACATGACAGAGGTAAAGGAAAAGCTGGAAAGAGCCCAGATGTTAATATGTATGTGGAATACACCAGGATCTCTCCATTAGTGACACAGGGATTAAGAGAAAAATTACGTGCAGAACTAGCCTATACAGCAAAAGACCTGGAAAAGCCAAATGCCACAATTTTTAGTGTTAGTAAGTTTCATGTGTTTGTTCACAGAGAAGAGATAAAAGTGCTGTAAGATAGGTCAACGATAATTGTTAGCACAATATAGTATATATATGTAGCGATTCTACATACTAGGATTTTTTTTTTTTAATTCAAGTTTATTTATTTTCAGAGAGACAGCACAAGCAAGGTAGGGGCAAAGAGAGAGGGGAGAGAGAGAATCCCAAGCAGGCCCTGCACTGTCAGCGCACTGCCCGACATGGAGCTGGAACTCATGAACTGTGAGGTCATGACCTGAGCTGAAGGCAGACGATTAACCGACTGAGCCATCCAGGTGCCCCTATACATTAGGATTGTTAAAATCTTTCCTGAATAGTGTAGTCTTCTAAAATATTAGAGAGTGATCATCATCAGGGAAACACAAATTAAAACCACAACGAGATACCATCTCACACCTGTCAGAATGGCTAAAATTAACAACTCAGGCAACGACGAGAGATGTCAGCAAGGATGTGGAGAAAGAGGAACCCTTTTGCAGTGCAGGTGGGAATGTAAACTGGTACAGCCACTCCGGAAAACAGTATGGAGGTTCCTCAAAAAATTAAAAATAGAACTACCGTACAACCCAGCAACTGCACTACTAGGTATTTATCCAAAGGATACAGGTGTGCTGTTTCAAAGGGGCACATGCACCCCTATGTTTATAGCAGCGCTATCAACAATAGCCGAAGTATGGAAAGAGCCCAAATGTCCATCAATAGATGAATGGATAAAGAAGATGTAGTATGTATGTGTGTGTGTGTATGTGTGTGTGTATGTATGTATGTATAGGTGATGGGAGTATTACTCGGCAATCAAAAAGAATGAAATCCTGCCATTTGCAACAAAGTGGATGGAACCAGAGTGTATTATGCCAAGGAAAATTAGAGAAAGACAAGTATCATATGGCTTCACTCATACGTGGAATTTAAGATACAAAACATGAACATAAGGGAAGGGAAGAAAAAAGAATATAAAAGCAAGGAGTGGAACAAAACATAAGAGACTCTTCTAAAAAATTTTTTTTAATATTTATTTTGAGAAAGAGAAAGAGAGAGAGAGAGAAAGCGAGCTCAAGCAGGGGAGGGGCAGAGAGAGAGGGAGGCACAGAATCCAAAGCAGGCTCCAGGCTCTGAGCTGTCAGCACAGAGCCCGATGTGGGGCTCGAACTCACGAACTTCAAGATCATGAGCTGAGCCAAAGTTGGATGCTTAACCGACTGAACCACTCAGGCACCCTAAGAGACTCTTAAATACAGAGAACTGAGGGTTGCTGGAGGGTTTGTGGGTGGGGGGAAGGGTTAAATGGGAAAGGGGCATTAAGGAGGACACTTGTTGGGATGAGCACTTGGGTGTTACACGTTGGGGATGAATCACTGGATTCTACTGCTGAAATCATTATTGTACTACATGTTAACTAACTTGGGTGTAAATTAAAAAATAAATAAAAATTAAGGAAAAAAAGAAAAAATATTAGAGAGGAGAAAAAAGGAAGAGGGGAAAAAGAGGAAGAGGAAAGAAGAGAGAAGGAGAGAAGAGGGGGAGAGTGAGAGAGAGAGAAGGGAAGGGGGAGAGACACAGAAAGAGATGGGAAGAGATGGGGCTGGCAGAGAATGAGAGGAGGGAAGTCTAGCCATCTGTAAGGACCAAAACTTTACTGTAAGAGTAAAGAGATTTAGTATCAACTCACAGACTTATCACGTTGGGTCTTATCATAATTCTATTGTCAAGATGGATGATGTAAGCTAAAATATTCTTTATTTATTTACATTATTTCATCAAATGTAAAATGCCATTAATTGTAATTCACACCATTTTATGTACCCCTGAGAAAGATAACAGGTTACCAATTAAACTATGACAAAGTATTAATTTTAAAATGCATCTCAATTTCAGAGATAATAAAAAGTGAAAACAGTAATAGAACCTATGAAATATGGTATTTTGAAGTTCAAGATACATCATGACATGCAAGGAGGTATTGTAGAGTACAACACCAAAAATAAGGCTATGCTTTAATGGCAGAGGTGGTATGTTGCTAGTACACAGCCTCAAGTAACAAGTGTAAAACCCTAAGTTGTAGCAGCTAACATTTACTGAGCAATGAACACATGAAAAGTGCTTAAAACAGTACACAGCACATAAAACTCATCTAATCCTCAAAGGAACTCTAGGAAATAGACATCATTATCACCATCCCCTCTTTGTAAAGGAAGAAACTGAGGCACACAGTTTAAGGAACTTGCTGAATGTCACACAATTAGTACTGAAACCACTCCATTCTCCTAAAACATCTACATTACTCTAGTTCCTAAAAAATGCAATTAAAGGAGGCTTTTGCAAAATCAACAGTAACCACAAACAAAATGTCTTCAGTTTTCAAAAATGTGTGGTTTGAATGTCACACTTCACATGTCACTGCAAAGATAAGGTTAGCTTAGTCTAAACCAAGGGCTGGCAGGGGTGCTTGGGTGGCTCAGTTGGTTAAGCGTCCGACTTCGGCTCAGGTCATGATCTCACGGTCCGTGGGTTCGAGCCCCGCATCGGGCTCTGTGCTGACAGCTCAGAGCCTGGAGCCTGTTTCAGATTCTATGTCTCCCTCTTTCTCTGACCCTCCCCTGTTCATGCTCTCTCTCTGTCTCAAAAATAAATAAATGTTAAAAAAAAAAATTTTTTTTTAAACCAAGGGCTGGCAGACTATGACCCATGGGCCAAAAATGACCTGACATCTTTTCTGTAAATAATGTTTTACTGGAACATTTACTGTGGAACAAAGCCACACTCCTTCATTTACATGGTGATTATGGCTTTTTTGTTTTGAGAGAAAGAGAGCACGCTCGAGAGTGCTCTAGCAGGGGAGGGAGAGAAAGAGGGAGGGAGGGAGAAAATCTTAAGTGGGCTCAACACTCAGCAAGGAGCCTGACACAGGGCTCAATCCCATGACAATGGAATCATGACCTGAGCCAAAATCAAGAGTTGGTCACTCAACCACATAGGCACCCCCCTTTTTTTCACTATAACAGCAGAAATGAGTAGATGCAACAGAAATCATATAGCCTAAAATACTTACTATCCTATCCTTTACAGGAAAATTTTGCCTATTCTTCATTCTCAATGTTTCTATACACCGAACTTTTCATTATTCAAAGATGGGGCATAAATATTCCTTAAACTAAGATCTGGTATAAATAAAACTAAGCAGTCATTGTATCAATAGTAAACTAGGTATTAATGAAGGAGGAATGACTGTTTCTTTCACTCAAATACTGAGATGAAAACTGTCAATTCTGATCCAGTGACTAGAAGAGAATACCAAATAAAGTCCTTCATCTTAATGAACTTTAATTCCATGTTAGTATTTGTGTTTTTCAGGTTTTTACCACTGTATTTCTGAACTCCAACCTACTCTACATGCCCCTGAGCATTAGTAGACCACCTCACAGAATTCTGCTGTGAATCTCATTAGCTATAATCAGAATGTCCTTTATCCTTCAGGAATAACTGTAAAAATATTTAAAGTATTTAAAGTAATATTTAAAGTAAAAAGTATTCATTAAAAATGACATACTTTGGGGCACCTGGGTGGCTCAGTCGGTTGAGCATCCGACTTCAGCTCAGGTCATGATCAGTTTGTGAGTTCAAGCCCCATGTCAGGCTCTGTGCTGACAGCTTTGAGCCTGGAGCCTGCTTGGGATTCTGTGTCTCCCTTTCTCTCTGCCCCTCCCCCACTCACACTCTGTCTCTCTCTCTCTCTCAAAAATAAACATGCTTTAATGAACCATAATAGTTACAGTACTGTTAATTTGGATTAAACCTGCAAATTTGATTTAACCTCTAAAGCTTAAAATATATCCCTCAACAAATGTGTGACAAAAAATCAATCTTTAATCAAAGGAAAAAGACAAAGACAACATTGTAGTACCTTTGGTACTGCAGCTTGGAAAACAAAGTCTGTCATGTCCAGCTCTGTGCTGTTGGAGGCCTGTATCGTTATCACTGTGACACTAGGGTTGGTATTTGACCGTTCAAAGGTGAATTCTATCTTCAAGCCATTCTTACTGTATGCTGTGATGGAGGGGATGCCTGGAAAGCACGGGAAGATCAGTCTAACTGCAGTCAGCTTAAGGCTTGCAGAATTATTTTCTTCTTCAAGAACCACCTCTCACTGATGGTGATACCAGTAACCATACCTGTAGTGATGTCATTGAAGAGAGGCTGTGATGAAAGCCCATCCAATAAGAAAGGAGGCTGGGATATCTGTGGGACTGAGGCTGGAGCAGGAGTAGCAGCCGGAGCACCTAAATGAAGCGTTCCAATGGTAAGTCAATCTTAGCCAGCATGACAAAGCTCACCAAAAAAATACAGGAGAAAATTATTGGATCTCAGATTAAGAGAAGGATTCTTTTTAAACAAGATGCAAAAAGCATAAACCATAAGAAGAAAGAACTAAACATTCAAATACTTTAAAAAGAGTAACTCTTATTTAAAAATACTAAAATAAAATAGAGAGACCACAGGCAGGAGAAAAATGTTTGCTACAAAACAGCAAATGGATGTGTATACAGACCTATAAGGATTTTCTACAAACTGGTAAGAAAACAAGGTAACTCAATTTAAAAGTGGTAAGCACCTATACAGGACGTCTGGGTGGCTCAGTCGGGTGAACATCTGACTCTTGATTACGGCCCAGGTCATGATCCCAGGGTTGTGGGGATGAGCCCTGCATTGGGCTCCGCACTGAGCATGGAGCCTGCTTAAGATGCATATTCTGTCTCTCTGCCTCTCTCTCCCCGCCATGCCCCTCTACCCCCTCTCCCCTGCTCACACTCTAAAATGAAATTTTAAAAAAGAGTGGTTAAGAGATATAAACAAGCAATTTGCAGAAGAGGGAACCTGAATGAAAAGAGAATCATATGTAAAGAGATACTCAACATTACCAGTAATGAGGAATACAAAGTTTAAAACCACAATGAGATACTATTTCACATCCAACAGAATGGTGAAAATTTCAGTGTCTGATAATACCAGATACTGGTAAGAATAAGGAGCAATGGGGACTTCTAATCTCTGCCATAGAGATGTAAACCGGTACAAACTGGAGAACAATTTGGCAACAGGAGAGCTGAACATGATTATACCTCTAAATTTCCTCAACATCAGGGTACCTGGGTGTTTCAGTTGGTTAAGCATCCGGCTCTTAGTTGCAGCTCAGGTCATGATCTCACAGTTCATGGGTTCAAGCCCAGCATCAGGCTCTACATGGACAGCACAGCATCTGCTTGGGGTTCTCTGCCCCTCTCTCTCTGCCCCTCCCCTACTCACACGCTAGTACTCTCTCTCTCAAGAATGAATAAATTTTAAAAAATTTTAAAAATTAAGTTCTTTGACCTCAAAACTATTGAAATTTTAGGCTAATTGTTTGCTGTGGGGGCTTTGTGCCTTGTAGGATATTTACCAGCGCCCCTGACTTCTACCCATTAAATGACAGTAGCATCCTCCCAGTTGTGACCATCAAAAATATCTCTAGGGGCTCCTGGGTGGCGCAGTTGGTTGAGCGTCCGACTTCAGCCAGGTCACGATCTCGCGGTCCGTGAGTTCGAGCCCCGCGTCAGGCTCTGGGCTGATGGCTCGGAGCCTGGAGCCTGTTTCCCATTCTGTGTCTCCCTCTCTCTCTGCCCCTCCCCCATTCATGCTCTGTCTCTCTCTGTCCCAAAAATAAATAAAAAACGTTGAAAAAAAAATTAAAAAAAAAAAAAATATCTCTAGACACTGCCAACCCCTGATGGGCAAAACAGTATTTTCACCATCATAATAATTTAATAATATTTTTATTTTACAAGCTAAGTAGATCAAGACATTTATTAAATTTTATTATTTTTTATTTTTAATTCTTTTTTTTTTTTTTTTTGAGAGTGTGTGTGTATCAGTGGAGGAGGGGCAGAGAGAGAGGGAGGCAGAGGATCCAAAGGGAAGCGAGCTCTGCAATGAGAGCAGAGAGCCCAACACAGGGTTCGAACTCATGAACTGTGAGATCATGATTTGAGTCACCCAGGTGACCCTAAATTTTATAAATGTTAGAATTTTAACACACACATACACACAAACCCTGGGAGGGGTGGTATAAAATGGGTGAAGAAAGTCACCAAATTACCATTTTTATTTGATCCTTCCAAACAAGAACAAGTTGAGGATCATGCAAATGATAGTAATGACCATGAACTGAGAGAAATCAGGAATACAAGAAGACACATAAGAAAACACAGCAAAATAAAGAGTGCCTTTTAGGTGTAAATAGATTTCAAACTACTTATGAAATTAACTGCATATATATATACCTTTTCAAAAAGGATTAACAAAGTGAAGTAAAAGAAGGCTAGAATCTTTTTGTTTTTTAACTTATTATTTGAGAAAGTGTGTGCAGACAAGCACTAACGGGAGGGGCTCAAAACCATGAACCATGAGATCATGACCTGAGCCAAAAATCAAGAGTCAGACTTCAGCTTAACCGACTGAGCCACCCAGGTGCCCCATGAAGCAAACTTTTTTTTTTTATTTTTTTTTTATTTTTGGGACAGAGACAGAGCATGAACGGGGGAGGGGCAGAGAGAGAGGGAGACACAGAATCGGAAACAGGCTCCAAGCTCCGAGCCATCAGCCCAGAGCCTGACGCGGGGCTCGAACTCACGGACCGCGAGATCGTGACCTGGCTGAAGTCGGACGCTCAACCGACTGCGCCACCCAGGCGCCCCTGAAGCAAACTTTTTAATACAATGTTAGACAACCATTTAAAACTATAACTGTGAAGATTATGTACTAACATGGAAATGCTAGTATGTCAATAAGTAAAGTGTATCATCTATACATTGTGGTTTTTTTTTTTCAATGTTTTATTTATTTTTGACAGAGAGAGAGAGAGAGAGACAGAGCATGAGCAGGGGAGGGTCAGAGAGAGAGGGAGACACAGAATCCGAAGCAGGCTTCAGGCTCTGAGCCATCAGCACAGAGCCCGATGCGGGGCTCGAACTCACAGACTGCGAGATCATGACCTGAGCCGAAGTCGGACATTCAACCGACTGAGCCACCCAGGCGCCCCTATACATTGTGTTTTAACTAAGGGGTTGTTTTTTCCATATAACCAGTAGAGCTATGGTATCTGAGGATTTGGAATTACCTGTGAATGACTCAAAAGTATATGACAAGTAACACTTTGAAATTTTGTTAAGACATAAAATATAAACCATAAGCTCTGGGAGGATGCTGTTAGGAAAAACCATTTAGCCAGTCTAGATGACCATCCAAAATCTTTATTCTATGGCTATTTTCTATTTGAGGCCATGTATGCAGTAACACGTCATTATACTTGAGACAGCAATTATATGTGGGGCGCCTGGGTGGCTCAGTAGATTAAGCATCTGACTTTGGCTCAAGTCATGATCTCGTGTTGCAGTTCACGTGTTTGAGCCCCACATTGGGTTCTCTGCTGACAGCTCAGAGCCTAGAGGCTGCTTCTGATTCTGTGTCTCCTTCTCTCTCTCTGCCCTTCCCTGGCTTGTGTCCTTCCCCTCTCTCGTTCTCTCTCTTTCAAATAAAACTTAACAACAACAACAAAAAAGACAGGAATTACATGCTACAGTGATACTCTTGGACTCAGAGGTTCATAATATCACCAAATACATCAGCAATTACTAATGTCTACTATATATAAACAAATGTAAGAAAAAAACATTCCCAAATAAAAAGTTAAGTTTGAGTATTATAATTATGGACAATTTTCTCCATCCACTGCTTTATTAAGAGAGAGAGGAAAATAGGTTAACATCTCTCCACTCTCCTTAGTCACTGAAAACTAATCAGGAGTAGAAAGAAGTGTAGGAAAAGTGATGTACTACAACAATAACTGAAAGCAGAAGTGACTTGGGATCTATTTCTTTTGTAGCCTGAAAAAGAAAGTCCTTTCTATCTTAGGGGTGCCTGAGTGGCTCAGTCGGTTAAGCATCCGACTCTTGATTTTAGCTCAGGTCATGATCCCAGGTTCATGGGTTAGAGCCCCACTTTAGGCTCTGCACTGACAGCACAGAGCCTGCTTGGGATTCTCTTTTCCCCTCTCTCATTGCCTCTCCCCCACTCACGGTCTCTCAAATAATAAAAACAAAAACTTAAAAAGAAAGTCCTTTCTATCTTAAATACAATGGGAGCAATTTATCCTCCCAAAATTAAAAACTGGATTTTAAGGAATTCCTCTGAATTACCTCTAGAACATTAGAATGGTAGCTTATATCCCAGATATTCTGAAGATTCTATTCCTACTTCTTACTTAGCCTCTCCCATCTTTAATTGATTCATGTGCCAGAAAGTCTATGTTCAGTGCAGTTTTTCCTGAAGGCCTTTATCCCCAGCCAAGCATTAAATAACTCCAGTCTGCTCTCACCTGTAAGGTTGATGTCTCCTAGCAAATCGAGAAGTTCTCCACCAGCAGAAGCTGGTTTGCTTGTAGGTGCAGTTGGAATAACAGGTGTTATGTCATTTCCTCCCAACAAATCCAATAAATCATTGGCCTAAACAAAGAAATAGTATCTCAATTCATGAATCATTTGTCTAATCTGTATCTAAGGCAAAGCTCTTTCAAGACTTAAAAATAAGGAAGAGAACCATCAATCAATCTAGGAACACTGAAGGGAATCAGCTAAGAGATAGGTCATAAAGAACTAACTATAATATCATGAGGATTCCCAGATAAGCAAGTGAAAAGCTACCTGGCTGGTGGGCTGTGGCCCAGAGGGTGGTGGTTTGGTCTCTAGTGGAGCTGGTTCTGTCTCTCCATTTGTCTGCACAATCTCAGTAGGGCCATTTGTGGTCACTTTTTCCATGACAGGCATTCTCTCAAGCAGGGCAGACCTAGAAGAATCTGAAGTGGTTAAATTCTAGGCAGTTAACCTAGATTCCCTACCCAAGAAAATCACTGTTACTATATTGGAGTCAAACATGGACAGCCATCTCCCCTCCCCACCCTGTAACACACACACTAAAATAGAAGGTGGATTACAAGAATACATGACCTAAATTCCTAGCTGGATTAAGGGCAGGCAAGAAACCTTGAATAGACAAACTGTCCACCTAAATCCCAAGAGACTGGGATTTCTCAGTGGTAGAGAAATTGGAACGAAAGAAAGGTAAATAAGTAGGTATTAACAATCTCCAATCACGAAGATACTGCATAACAGACACGCAACACAAAGTTAAATATATGAGATTCTCTTGAAAAAACACAACTGCCACTTCTTAACCAAATAAAATGGAAAATGAAGCAAACATCTCATACCAAAAGAAGAGAAAGGGAATAATAGAACATGGTTAACTTAAGTGTTTACAGGTAGGCAGAACAGAAAATGGACAAATGGAAGCAGTCAAGCAATTAGGACTAAACAGACTTGTGAAGCCCAGTTAACAAAGCCTGAGGAATGAGTCTCCTTTGTGGATTATCATGACAATTTGCTCAGGATGCTAACAGCCACATGCATTGCTTGGTTTCTTTCACTCACCTCATATGATCATATTTCTTAAAAAGTGCATTATATTCTACTGCCCTCTGCTGGAGTTCCACATCAATGCTGCTTCCATAGATGGAAACCACTTTCTTAATTCGGCTTTGGGATAAAATGACAAACAAATTCAAATACCCAAAAGAAAGTTCATAAACAAGTAGAGTGAATAAACAAACCCGAGTTTTCTGGTTAAAAATCTGAAATACTCGTATTTCCTTAATTCACGCATCTTTTCAAAAACAAAACACCTCTCCTTTATCTTCTTTATCCAAAACACACCTCAACATCATCACTTACCACTGTACTTATTCTAACCGTAATGCTAGATTTTGTCTGTTAAATATCCCATACCCTGAAATCTGCAGGAAAAAGTACCCATTATTAACTTGCTACAAAAGAAGTGTGTAATGTTCATTCTCTTCTTTAATAACTTTAAAATAAAAAGGTTTTATCAACAAAAGGGTCACAGCATCAGACTTTTATCAATAAAGGGTTATTACCTGACACCAAATTCTTCTAGCTCACAATTTAAAGAGTTAGTAAAAAATATATATATCATTTCTTCACAGGACCTTACACAAGATCTAAGAGAACTAAGTTTGCCTTAAAAATGCTTGGCTGGAAAACTAGTCCAACTGATTTTATTCAAAATAGTGAAGAGCAGAATTTAAAAATTTAACCACCAAAACCTTCATAATTTTCTTCCTATTCAGACATCTCAAAATATTATAATAAACCCTTATATGGGGAAAGTAACTTCTTACTTTAAAAAGAGAAAAGGCATTAGAAGTCAGATTTTGAAAACATAACTTTTCACCTTCAAAATAATAAATGGTGGGGTGTGGGACTAAAGCAAAGCAGAGTATAGATAAAATAAGGATGAACTACAAATTAATAATTATTACTGTGGATTGACAGGTGTATACAACTCATTTTACTATCCTATTTTCCTATTTTTGCCCCTGCTTGAAATTTTACATAACAAAAAGTTTTTAAAAATTACAAAATAATGGGGCGCCTGGGTGGATCAGTCGGTTAAGCGTCTGACTTCGGCTCAGATCATGATCTCGCAGTCCATGAGTTCGAGCCCCGCGTCGGGCTCTGTGCTGACAGCTCGGACCCTGGAGCCTGTTTCAGGTTCTGTGTTTCCCTCTCTCTCTGCCCCTCCCCCATTCATGCTGTGTCTCTCTCTGTCTCAAAAATAAATAAACGTTAAAAAAAAAATTTAAAAAAAAATTACAAAATAACATGTTCATCCTACTTTTTCTCCATACTCACTTTACAGTACAGGTGAATCTAGTAGAAAGCTTCATAATGGCAGTGAGGGCATAACCTCTCGTCACAGAGGTGGACATATTAGAGATGAGGACACTTTCTAAAATATCCAACACTTCATCTTCTGTTACCTGGAGAGAAAAACAAAACAAACAAACAAACAACAAAAACAAAACAAAACAAAACAAAAAAACGCAGGATGAATCCTAACAGTAAAGATCTAAATCAAATACCAAGTCACAGGATGCCACCATCATTACCAAAACTTTAACACTAACTGTGCTTTGCCAGAGTAACTGTAAAAACTGATCCATCATCAATCAGAAGCACGTAGGAAGGAGGTTTAAAAAAAAAAAAAAAAAAAAAAAAAGGAAAACACCCAGTGGGTACTGAGAGACATATACAGCTTCAAGAGGTAGAAGTAAAGAAAATAACAAGATAAACAGAGTTCAAGTGTTGTTGCCACAATTTCTCCTAAAGCCAGTTCTTTGATAAGCAAATGCAGACATGGATAGGTCTATTTGTTATCAAGCCAAAGGGTGAAAAGTAGATCTGCAGATGGTTTTAAATCTCATCAGGGCAGCTAAATTCCATCTCAAAAACTGGCAAGTTTCCCAATATAATTCTGGGATTACTTCTTTAAAAGGTTTTCAAGGAATCAACCTCAACTCCTCATTAAACACTATCCTTTTATAAACCAAAACACTATTTTCCTCCCTCCTTAAAGAGTGACAAGGAGTACCTGAATAGGCTCTTCCTCTTCACACTGGCCTGATACAAGAAGATCTCCATATTCACCTATACACCATGCAGCGACTTGTACCAAAGGTTGCTGTCAAAAGAAAGTCACCATTTGTCAAAGGCTTTCAATCCTTGCAAGGATTAATGCAGATCATCTAATCATAAAAGATGAAACCAAGGCACATCTAGAGTGTTAGTAGTAAGAACACACCAGGAACTAATGGGTAATTTCCCCACCAAAGTAGAAAGTACCTACTTGAGAATAATCACCAAGAATTGCTTTGTACAAGCGCTGGACAGTATAGGCATGCATCTCCACACTATTGGTTATTAGCTGGATCAAGTTAGGGACTGCGTCATCACGAACATAGCTTCCTGCCTAAAAGGAAATGCAAACAGTTATCCCTAGAAACACATCATAATGATAAGAAGTGTTGGCTACTGCTTCTATTCAAAGGAGACTACTACAAAACACCCTCCACGATAAAGTTGGTTCCAATTCTCAGGTTCATAAGCAGCTCAAACTTCAAAGTCTTACTTATTCAAATTGCTTACTTCTTATTTAAATGAATATTCTAAGTTTTTCAATTTTACAAAAAATAAAACAAAATGTCCTTTGTCAAAGGAAAAGTAAAATATAAAGGATTAAAATTTCAAGAAAGACCTTTTCTACTCAAAACAGATTAAGCCTAAGATTTCAAAAATTTAAGTAGAATATTCACTGCAAACTTAATTACAACCACCTCTGCCTTCTCACAACTCCCCAGTACAGTTAAAATCACACAGGCTACCTATAGCAGCCACATCACTCTGGGGGAAGGAGACGGGGGTGTATATCAGAGGTCCAAAAGGGCAGCATGTGAAATAAGAATTAAATAAATAGTACTCTTTTTAAAACTTCGATTTAAAACATCACACTGTCCTTTAAAAACTAGAATTTATAAACATTATAGAACCATCAGTCACACAAATGGGAAGTATTTTGTACTTAATCATCCACACTTTAAAAACAAAAATAAACCTGGTCTCTTTAATATTCTCTTGACTAGTGGAATCTGAAATAGTATTTGCAACCATGAAACAAAGTAAAGCTATTTAACACCAACAAGGAAGCTAAATCTCATCCTTGTCAGAGCATTATAACAAGGCTGTACAGGACATAAAAACAGTGGAACCTGTGCCTATCAGCCCACCTTGATCAAGCTCCCATTACTAGACAGAGCAGCAGATCTGATTTACGAGACCAGGAAAAGGAAAAGGAAACAGAGAGAAAGAGAGAAAGAAAGAGGGAGCTTTTCAAGAGTGAGACGAGGAAAAGGAAACAGAAAGAAAGAAAGAAAGAAAGAAAGAAAGAAAGAAAGAAAGAAAGAAAGAAAAGGAAACAAACCCAGGTGATTGGGATACCCCTCACTCTTGTTAAAAAACACAAAGACTCAGAGAGAAGTTTGGAAAAAAGGTCAAAATGCTAAAGACAGAAGCTAAAGAACAGGTAATTTGTTTCATTCTTCCCAAATGGGAGAAAGCAGAGTGTTGTTTATTTATTTAATTATTATTATTTTAAATAGTTTTCACACCCAGTGTGGAGACCAATGAGGGGCTTGAACTCATGACCCTGTGATCAAGACCTGAGCTAAGGACAAGAGTCAGACGCTTAACTGACTGAGCCACCCAGGCACCAGAAAGCAGAGTGTTTTAAATAACAGAAAGCATCAACATGATCTAAATGACATTTACAGCCCACTTTATCCAACAGCAAAATACACATTCTTCTCAAGGTCAAATGGAACATTCATCAAGACAAACCACATTCTGGGCCATAAAAAACATCTCAAATCTAAAAGAACTAAAATCATACAGGATTTAACTAGAAATCAGTAACAGATAAGAAATCCCCAAATATTCAGAAATTAAATTAAATAACACATAGATCAAAGAAAACTATAGACCACTATCTCTATGAATATAGATGCAAAAATCCTAAAAAGTGTATTAGCAAATCAAATAGAACAATGTATAAAAAGAACTATACACCACGACTGTGTGGGATTTATTCCAGGTATGGAAGGTTAGTTCAACATTCAAAAATCAATTAATGTAATCCAGCACATCAACAGGTTAAAGAAGAAAAACTGTAGGACACAATAAGATTATATAACTGGAAAAATGAAAAGTAGGAGCATTAAAAAGAATGGCTTTGATTTTGACAACATTTTTCCTCAGAAGCTCTTTTTTCTCTTCTTTTGATCCTTATAAAAAAACCCAAAATGCATCCTGATTTGTATCTTTTGTTAAAATATAATTCCCCTGGGGCGCCTGGGTGGCTCAGTCAGTTAAGCGTCCGACTTCGGCTCAGGTCATGATCTCGCGGTCTGTGGGTTCAAGCCTCACGTTGGGCTCTGTGCTGACTGCTCAGAGCCTGGAGCCTGTTTCAGATTCTGTGTCTCCCTCTCTCTCTGACCCTCCCCCGTTCATGCTCTGTCTCTCTCTGTCTCAAAAATAAATAAACGTTAAAAAAAAATTAAAAAAATATATATATATAATTCCCCTGTTATTAAGTTCATGTATTAACCTTTTACAAAGTTAATTCATTGCAAGTAAACTAGAAAACTACTGTGTCACAGACAGAATTCCACAACAACAAATACACATACACACATCACAATTTTAATGATATCATTCCTTCCTACAGATGTTTCATAATTTCCTTAACCAATGCCTATTTGGAGACTTATACTTATTTCCAACATTCCCCCATTATAAACAAGATTGGGATGAACACCTTTGTATATACATTTCTGTATACTTGCCCTTTTATTTTTCTAAGATAAATTCTTAAGAAAAGAATTAATGAGTTAAAAGGTACAAACTAAGACTTTTGCTATAGGCTACCGAAGTTTACTCCAGAAAGCACCATTTTATATCCAATATGAAGTGGAGACTACACCACCTATTTCTCTTTCCTAACACTAGGAAGTAGGTTAAAAAGTATGACAAGTGAAAAATGATACCCCACTTGTAATTTTACTTACTATTTATTTATTAACAATGGTATTTTTCAATGTTAACTAGCCATTTCTTTCTTCTTTTGTGAAATATCTGTTCAAATGCCAATTTCTCCATTACAGTATTTGATTTTTCCTATTAACTGTAAATTATTTATAAAGATATTATCACGCTGTCATATGGTATAGTGTTTTTCCCCTAGTTGTCATTTGTTTCAGCTTTGTAGATTCTTTTCCCTTTTGCTATGAAAGTTTCAAATTTTGATGGGACAAAATGTGTAAAAGTTTCCCTTAATGGTATCTACTTCGGTGACAATAATTAGACATAGATACTTGTGTTTTCTTTATACACCACTACACTTCCATTTTGACTGTTAAAAAAGAATATCTTATAAAACCATACTTTTAAATCCATAATAAATTTATAGTCATGCAAAAGCTTCCAATGGCTTCCTATCATATTAAAAACAAAAATTCCCAACTCCTATGAGGCCCTATATAATGGAGCCCCTGTATCAATCCTACCATTCTCTGCCTCTCATGCTACCTACTGGCTTCACTTGCCTTCTTGTTGCTCTCCAAGCAGGCCACACTTGTTGCTACTTAAGGGCTTTGCAACACTTGCTGTTCCCCCAAATCTTTGCACAGCTCCTCATTTCATCAAGCTCTCTCCTCAACTGTTACCTCCTGTGAGCGACCTGTGTGGACTACTCTACCTAAAAGACTTGGCCCTTTGCCCCACCTTCCATTCTTCGCTGCTGTCGCTGGAGTCCTTCACGCTGCTTCAGTCAGCTTCACTATTGTTCGTAGTAGTTTTTCCTGCCTAACTGGATAGTACATATTTCTCCACGGAGTTCCTATCTCCCCCACTAGAACTAAAATGTAAGCTTTGTGAGAACAAAGGCTTTGTCTGCCTCATCCAGCACTTAGTATATGTTGACTAAAAAAAAAAAAACAAAAACAAAAGCTACTTACCGTTGTCAGAACACGCATAATTGTGTCTATATGCCACCGTTTGGAAGGTGCATACCTGAGAAAATAATGGCACCAGATAAAAACATTGGAACCTGTGAAGTATACTGTGCTCGGCGACTTTCAAAAATCCTGTGCTACAGACTTTTTAGGCTTACTGGTGAAGTGATTATTTTTGACATATTTCATCTTCAAATCTAGCAGCTACCTCCATTTCAAAGGGTAATGAAATGGGGCAAAGTCAAATTTAGATGTTTCACATAATAATTGCAATAGGAGTTGCTGAACTGAGAAATGGGACTCCAACTCAGTTTTTCAGAAAACAAATCATAAAGACAAAGCAGGAAGACAAAGAAAAAGAAGAAAAGGGACTGTTCCCAGACCCAGGCAACACCAGGACTAGAAACTCATTCCCTTAAAATCACAGTGCAGAGAGGAGAAATAACCACACTACCAAAACTGAGGTACTTCTTCCTAAGAGTTTTACACAGAACAATTCAATGCTGTAATTTTTCTATTCTCTACCAAAAAAAAATCCAAACACTTTTGTATTCTCTTCTTCACAGACGAGAAGTTAAAAAATAGATATACAAAGAGATTTTATAAAAGTAGGATTCTTTTTGGTCTTAGCATACTTAAATACTGGTTAGAATGGCCTTCTAACGAAGCAAATTTCTTTCTTTTCTTTCTTTATTTTTTAAATGAAGCAAATTTATAATTGGGAGCCTGAAATAAACATTATATGTTTTAAACAGGTTTACAATATTTTTTCCATGTTTTAAAGATGCTTTCAAAAAGTTCCAAGCATCTTTTACCAATAAATGTAAAAATTAAGTCTTACTTTTCTGCAGCAAGAAAGATTCCAGATGCACAGTCTGCTTTAAATTCTGGCTCACATGAATCCAGAAAATAAAGTAATTCCTTCATCATGCCTCGGATATTATTCCCATTTACCAGGGCAAAACTCAATTCCATTGCACGCCTTGCAGAGGGGGGGAAAAAAAAGTTATGATATTTATAGTGGGAATGAAACAAAAACCCAGATGTGTTGTTTCTGAACACTGGCAGATGGGTTCTATGCCCTTGCACGATTTTGTGATCCCAATCTTCATACATACATGATAGCCAAAGTTATCAAAGTTACTTTTAACATTCTGAATTTTCATTCAACACTTTTCTTTACAAAGCTCCAAGAGACACACTACTTGTCACCAAAAATGCAGTTTGGGTTCCAAAGTCTATTCTATGCATCTGAACTTTTGAACACTCAAAAGGCTAAACAAGAGAAGTAACAAAATGATTACCCAATGAGAATACCTCTTTGCATTATTTCTTAAAAATGTGATAAAGTCACCATATTCTCTTTATTACATCCACTTCTGTCCAAAAATGATGTAACAGTTTACATCAAAAGATATATAAGAAAATTAGAGTAAAAACACACCATAGGACATTATGGTAAGTGAGATAAGTCAGAGAAAGACAAATATTGTATGGTATCACTTCCATCTGGAAGGTAAAAAAGCCAAAAGCATAGAAACAGACTAGAATGGTGGTTACCAGGGTCTCGAGGGTGGGGGGAAAGGATGGAGATGTTGGTCAAAGGATACAAACCTCAATTATAAAATGAGTAAGTTCTGGAGATCTAATGTGCAGCATGATGACTACAGTTAATAATAATAGCATATTATATAATTGAAAGTTGCTAAGAGAGTAGATCTTAAATATTCTTATCACAAAAAAGAAAAGGTAAGTATGTTAACTAAGCTCCAGGGGTAACTATTTTACAACACATAAGTATACTAATTCAATGCACCTTACACTTACACAATGTTTATATTAATTTTATCTCAATAAAGCTGGGCAGGGAAAATGAAACAATGAGGGCCATGAAAAGGAAAAAAGGGCGCATACCATGAGAGCAAATAAGAGTTTCTGGAACTGCGTTATCAAATTTAGCAATCAAAGGAAAACCAAAATGTTTAACATAGATTACTGCATGAATCTTTTCGTATTTGGTCAATAATTTCAAACATAGTATATAATTTGACTTTTAAAATACCAATTTAATAAGTATAAAATACTTTTATCTTGGCTAATCTATAAACAACGTTCAATCTTTACAGAAATCCACTAATAGTTAATTCTTAGATGGTGCTTAAGTCCTTTACATATAATAATCCAATTAGTCCTGCATAACCTTTGTAGTGGGTGCTCTTGTATTTGCATTTTACATATGGGACAACTGAGGCAGAGAAAGTTTAAATAACTACCATCAAGTTTAATAAGAACATAGTCAGGATTTTAAATGAGGCATTCAGGCTTCAGAGTCTGAACTTCTACTGTTAAATACCCTGTCAAAGAGACAGGGATTTTACGTTTGATATGCAAAGCCCTGTCATGAGTAATAGAGAAATAACACAATAGGAGTCAGAAGGTCTGATTTCTATTCCCAGGTCTGCCCTGTCCAACACATAGGTTTAGAGGAAATCATTTGATTCTTTTGGGACTGTATTTTAACTAATCTGTTAACTGGGGATAGAAGTTAATTGTCTAGTCTGTCTCACTGGCTCACTCTGAGAACCAACTGAGAGGGTGCTTATACATTCTGTGGAAAGCACACGCATAAAAAAAATCCTGGGTTGGGGCACCTGAGTAGCTCAGTTGGTTACGGGTCTGTCTTTGACCCAAGTCATGATCTCATGGTTCGTGGGTTCGAGCCCCATGTCGGGCTCTGTGCTGACAGCTCGGAGCCTGGAGCCTGCTTCGGATTGTGTGTCTCCCTCTCCCTCTGCCCCTCCTCTGCTCACGCTCTGTCTCTCTCACTAAGAAGCAAATAAACATTCAAAAAAATAAAAATAAAATAAAATAAAAAATCCTGGGGCACCTGGCTGGCTCAGGTGGTAGAACATACAACTCTTGATCTCAGGGTTGTAGGTTTGAGCCCTACATTGGATGAAGAGATTACTTAAAAACAAAATCTTTAAAAAAAAATTTTTTTTTTTTAGGGGTGCCTGGGTGGCTCAGTCGGTTAAGCGTCCGACTTTGGCTCAGGTCATGATTTCACGGTTTGTGAGTTACAGCCCTGCATCGGGCTCTATGCTGACAGCTCCCCCTTTCTCTGCCCCTCCCCCGCTTGTACTCTGTGTCTCTATGTCTCTCAAAAACGAATAAATGTAAAAAAAACTTTTTTTTAATTTTAATTAAAATTTTTAAAAAATTTTTTAATTTTTTTAATTAAAAAAAATCCTGTGCAAAGCACTAGGTGAGTTATTGTTGCTGAGTTTAGGTTGTATCTTTAGATTGCCCATGTACTTAGCATATGCTCTCTGCAAATAAAGGAACTCAGTATGAATAGATATTTCAGAGATCATTTCAAATCTCATTTATTCTGATTTTGAACATACAACCAAAAGTTCACTGAGGCCAACTAAAATTAGATGTTACAAACATCTTCACTTCTTACAATAGGATAATCAGTAGAGTCAGTCTGTCGAGGAAAAGAATTGATGCCTTTGCAAAGTGCTATCTGCTGCCTAACAGTCATTCCTAGATGTGCTGTTCTAAAAAAACACAGCTGCCTCTAGTATCTTGGGGCAGAAGTACTGTGAGAAAATGTGTGCTGTCAGCAATATGAGTTTCAGCATTGTGATAAATCACTTAGCCGATGGATCACTCCGTATTTTCATCCTCCAGCACACAGAGCGCAGTACCTCTGTTAAGCAGACTTTCGTCCAGCTTACCTGTACCTGTTTATTTATCAAAGAACCAAGGACAACTTCAGTGTGCACATTAGTATTCCTTATTGGCCTCCTTCACTGACCTAACCTCCTCCCTACCAATCCTTTCTTAAAAAGGATTTACTCAGCAGGGAGTTCATCTGTGCAAATAAGGAGTAAATAAGCAAATGTCAACATTCTCACTCTCAAAACCATTACAAAGTTATCAAGTGGGGGCTGGGGCAGAGAACCATCAACAATCTATTACCGTTTTATTGAGACATCCAAATCTTTTAAACAGTCCACAATTGTGCTTCTGTGCCTCTGTACTGCATTATGATCTGTCTGCACAGTCTTCAACAAAGATGTCAAAGCTACGTATCTGTATGAAACAAAGTTGCAGAAGACAAATTAAAATGTAAAAGTCGGGATAGTTCTTCTCTAAAATAATGACAAAGAAGACATCTAATGACTAAATATTTTTAAATATTTAAAAGACAAGACAGAGTTAGTGAGTATAATGGTATTATTTTAAAGGTGTAAAAGACACTATAATCTTAAGTAGTGGTAACCAGGAAAATTCAGACTTGCATTCATGGTCAAGTCCATTTAAACTTCTAAAAGTGACTAATTCCATTCTTTTAATTCTTCCAAATAGTACAACAAAATAAGCATATATTATGCCTTTCCTTAGACCCAAAATGCAAGAGGATATTATTTCAATTTACCATTTATATTTTCTTGCTTTTGATACTGGTACCAAAACTGCCCCTATAAAGCCTTCACTTTTAAGGTTTAAGTATCTGAGGGGTGCCTGGGTGGCGCAGTCGGTTAAGCGTCCGACTCTTGGTGCTGGCTCAAGTCATGACCTCACAGTTTGTAGGTTTGAGCTCCACATTAGGTGCTGTGCTAATGTTGCGGAGCCTGCTTGGGATTCTGTCTCTCCTTCTCTCTGCCCCTCCCCAACTTGTGTGCGCACACTAAATAAATAAATAAATAAATAAATAAATAAATAAATAAACTTTTTAAAAAAAACTATTCAAGTATTTGAAAATTCTTTTGGGGGGGTGCCTGGGTGGCTCAGTTGGTTAAGCATCCAACTCTTCATTTCGGCTCAGGTCATGATTTCATAGTTTGTGGGACAGAGCCCTACCACTGGGCTCCGTGCTGACAGCAGGGAGCCTGCTTGGGATTCTCTCTCCTCTCTGTCTGCCCCTGCCCCTGCTTGTGATCTCTCTCCCTCTTTCAAAATAAATAAATGAACACTTGAAAAAAAAATAAATAAAAATTCTTTTGGAAGGAGGAGATAATTCAGGTGTTATTTACATATTTTTAAATGCTCAACATAAGAAATTTTTTTTCCTGATTAAAACAGGAAAAAGGGCAAGCAGGATACACTACACAAAGGAATATAACAAAATAAAATACCAATAAATTGATCTACCTAAAAAAATTAGCTAGAGTTCACACATTCCAGGTTTGCTACACAAAATGTTATTTTTCTTCTTAATTTGGAGTAGAGGTCAGCAAATCACAGCCTCTACCTACAAGACTCTAGCCTTCTGCTGTGTGGTTTTATAAATGAATTTTTAATGGAATATAGCCACACTCATCATTTACATAGTCTGTGTGCTTTCATACCAAGAGGCAGAGTTGAGTAGCTGCCACAGAGACTCTAAGGCCCACAGAGCCTAAAATATTGACCATCTGCTCCTTCACAGAAAGTCTGCTGACTTCTAATGCTAACAGTGTAAACAAAAGTAAATTTAGTCATGAGGTAAATCCTCATATTCTTTACAAAACAGTAGTCTTAAGATCAGGCTAAAAATAAAAATCCTGAGTTGAAGTTCTAGATAAGTCATTCAATCCATGTGCAATTTTGAGCAAAGTCACTCTTGAAAACACTGAGTTTATAAAACCAAAGTACAAGATATTTTTCAGTTGACTTACCTAATATTCTTATCATTGTTCAATAAGAAACGACCCAGGATGTTTATGGCTAGGACCTACAGAGAAACAGCACTGGTTAAAAATGGAAGAAAACAAAATATTTGTATCATTTAAGGATCATCTCCTGGCCTCTGATGGTGCAAGCAATTTAAAGGTGGTAGTTGGTATTTCTACAGATTGCTAGCAAAACACAAAAACAAAACAAAAATCTGAAGGCAAACTCTTAAAATCATATTCTATTTCAACAGTAATTGCTGAAAGATTATATTTTAAAATTATATTGTTAGTGGGAGAATAATATTGGTACAGACTCACTGGTGAAAAATCTGGCTATATATATATATATATATATATATATATATATATACACATTCTTTTTTTTTTAATATTACTTCTGCCTCAACAATTCTTCTAAGAATTACCTGACAAACACACTTGTACATATGCACATATTTCAGCTCAGATCATGATCTCATGGTTTGTGAGTTCAAGCCCTGTGTCAGGCTCCCTACCAACAGTGTGGAGCCTGCCTGGAATTCTCTCTTTTTCAAAATAAATAAAATAAACTTAAAAGAAAAAAAAAGTGGATTCATTCATGAATGAATTCATTCATGCTACGACATGGATGAACCCTGAAGACATTATACTAAGTGAAATAAGCCAGCTACAAAAGGACAATACTATGATTCCACTTATATGAGGTATCTACAATAGTCAAATTCACAAAGACAGTTAAGTAGAATGATGGTTGTCTGGCATCGGAGGTAGAGAATAATGGAAAGTTATTGTTTAATGGGTACATAGTTTCAGTTTGGGAAAACAAAGGAGTTCAGAAGATAAATGGTAGTGCTGGTAGCAAAACAATGTGAATGTATTTAATGCCACTAAACTACAGTTAAAATGGTAACTTTTATATTATGTATATTCCACCATAATTATTTTTTAATGGGAATGGTCTCTATACATGAATATAGTTTATCTACATGAATAAGGACTAGCTCCAAGATAACATTAGGTGAAAAGAGTAAGGTACAGGACAATATATATATATGTTACCATTTTGCTCGAAAGGTAGGGAGAAGAAGAGAACTAACCTAAGTTACTTTAAGTTATCTGGATACTGGAATGTTAAAGACAAAAAGAACCATATACAAATACTGGACTGTATCTAGTAATCTGTTTCTCATAAGGCTATGAGCTACCAATTCTTTTATCATTAAGTGATTGAAAGAATGAATAAATTCATGAGGGAGAACTCTCCTTACAGGAGAATTCCAATTATTTAATGAGGAAAAAATGAGGAAAAGAGAAAAGTATGATTGGAACACCATCCTAAATAACTACAGCAGACAAGATTCTCTGATGGATACTAAAATTGGTGGGCAAAAAATCTAAGAACAAGGTATTTGCATAGCCTCAAAGTGTCTCCTTCAAAGTATTTTCAATTACAAGGGAAAAAAATAACTTTACAGTGGAGAGACACAACAGACACCACTTTAACCAAATGATCAAGGTTAATATCACCAGTAATGAGACAAGTAGATAGCATCCTGATATGATACTGAGAAGGGTACATCATTTCTGTGGTGGTCTTGCCAAAAAAAGCATAACCTCAATCTAATTATGAGAAAATATCAGAGAGAGCCAATTTGAGGGGCATTCTACAAAGTAACTGATCAATACTCTTCAAAAATGTCAGTCATGAAAGAACAAGGAAAGACGGAGGAAGTGCCACAGATTGGAGGACACTAAGGAGACATGACAATTAAATGCAATGTGGGATCAAGGATTGGATCCTGAAGAAAAAGGACAGAAGTAGAAAAATTGGTGAAATTTGAATAAATTCTGTAATTTAGCTAACAGTATGGTACCAGTATTAACTTCTTAGTTTCAGTAATCATCTATAGTTATGCATGATGTTAACATTAGGGGAAACTGAGTGAAGGGTATATGGGAACTCAGAACTAATTTTTGCAACTTTTCTGTAAGTCTAAAGTACCAAAAAAAGGTTTCAAAAAGTGGGTAAGAGAAGAAATACACATGTACACAATTTAAATATAAAAATTTCTGAAAAAAACATGTTACAAAAGGATACCACATTCCCCACTAGAAGAATGTGAAAGCTACCCACAGACATTTTCCTCCCTGCACACCTTTTGTACTGTTTCAGTTTTTTTTTTGTTTATTTCTTTAAAAAAAAAAAACACACACAAATATTTAAGAAAAACTGATTAACTCAAATATGATGTCTCGTTCGAAGTGATGGAAACGACTCAAATCACAGCCCTAGTAAAAACTTTTTTGAAAATGTCTCCTTCACTCAACAGCATCTATATATCTACCTATACCTAAGTTCATCCAAACTTTATTATAATCTATACCAAAAACCTTCAATGGAGGGAGTGATACTTTAGATACCAAAACACAGCATTATATATTCTGTATCTCTTTCCTAAAGTTAATTTCCAAATGCAATTAATTTCCAAAGTACTGAAGTCTAATTATTCTAATTGGAATGCATGTGGGGGGGAGGGGGAGGGAAGATTTAAAAAGACTTACTCGCAGTCCACTCTCTGACTTTATATCCATGATAGTCAAAACCGTTTCATAAAGAATAGCATTTCCTACATTTTTACTAGTCTCCGTATTTGTGGCAACCTGAAAAGTCACAAGAGGTCAGTACATAAGTGATAAAACAACACTTCCGAAAAATATCCAGAGGTAACAAGAGGCATTTTGTGACTAATTACAGCCACTGATGAGGAAACATAAATAAATACTGCTCATCTAACCACCATCAATCACTCAGCTCCCTGCTCTACTAAAATGAAGATTCATTATAATGCAGATTGAGTCTACTCACCTGTGCTAATATATCATTCATAGCTTCACTTGAGTCATCATCATTTCGTCCTAAAATTCTTAATAACCGCAAAATTCGTACCTAATGTGCAAAATACGAGAAGTGTCAATAAATAATGTCTGACACAAAGGAACTTACTTGATATGAAACTCAAATTACTTAAATGAAGTCTTAGATTCCATTAGAAATGGCCAAAATTCAAACAGAAGAATTTTAAACATGATCTTTAGAGAAGTAATGTATGCTTCTATGCCCTAATGAAGTAATGAGACAAGGCACACTTCATCACTTTACAGCTAAAGGATACCACCACCTGCAGGGATCTACTACATTGGCAAGTCAAGTCTCTATGCAATACATAATTTTGACTATTACAACTATAATTTTATCCTGTTAATTTAGCACAGAACTGTGTCACTATTCACTTATTAATGTAATTAGTTTAATCAATTAATTACCAAATTTCTACCGACAAAAACTTAAGAGCAAAGAAACAATCTATTCCAAAAGTATTAATTTCTCCAAAATTCTCTTTCAACCTCACCTGCAAAAAGGGGTCACTGATACCAGAAACATCATGTTCTGGTGAATATCCCGACATGATGAGGTTCTTTAGAATACGAACTAATTGGGGCACAAGCTGCAGAGAAGAAAGATGCATCAAAAAACAGTGCACATCAAAGAATTTCTCATGAACAGGCAGGGGATTTGGCTTAAGAACAGGGTGCAAGGGTCTGAATCCAAAAAAATTCTACTGATACAATATGCTGGTATAATACTGCTGACACTTGATGAATATAACTTAGGAGTATTTAGGCCAAGAACTCAAGAAGGAATGTGTACTTTTATGTGAATTAAAAACAAATGACTTATTTACTCCAGAGTTATATATACAAAGATACTACAAATAACAGTACATCAGAAAGCCTATGGGAAAAAAGTCAAACAGATGCCTACGGGGCATACTACATTTTTACTTCTATAGAACTTGACATACCTAGGTAACACATGCATGTTCAGTTTTTATCCATTCAAACATTTGGATATAAAATGTGATCACCAAAAATACTGGTGATCTTATTAAAATTATAGTTTTAAAATGTACTATCTTAAACAGAGGAAAAAAAATTCTCTGCTCTTAGGATAGGCTAGTTATATAGTCTTTTCCAACAAACAACAGGAATACAAACGCCTTCAGCACTGACCAAGGGGAAAAGACACATGAAAAAATTTATTTTCACCTCAAGAAGATACCAAGGCCATGAATAATTTCCTTTCCCTATTCTCAACTCCCAAGATACAATTTTTGGTAAAATTTTACTTTAGCATTTAATTATACAGACTGATTGGTTGCCTGCTTTCTTGTCTTATTATATTAATATACATTCCTTATGGTCAGAATTCCTTTCTTGTCCTTCCTTTACTTTGTCCATTAGAGTCGTAACACATAGTAGAGGCAAGTCTATGGCCAAGCTGAACTTTAAAATGCTTTAAATATTATCATTCATTTCATTCTGTTGATTGAGCACTTAATATTAAACCCAATTCCAAAACATTTGCCACAACAGGAATTTTTCCAGGCTCCAACTAAAAACTCAATTTAGCTACATAAACAACTCTAAGCACATAAAATTAAGAAAACAAGTGTCCAAAGTGAAGTGAATCACATCTCTTTTAGAGGCAATCAGAACAGCCCCAATTTTGTTGCAGCTCAATTACTTTTCTCAATTACTGTTCTGGCTCTGCTCCCTCCTTATTCCCTAACTCCAAAAGAAGATCAAGATCAAAACAAAAGCCAAGCTATGCCCAATGTATGCACTCCCAACATGTAAATCCCACTTCTAAATGTAAGAGAACATAATCTACATGAATTTAAAGAAGTGTGGCCATAACACTTCAGAATTAAGTGACCCTTAAGTCATTTAAACAAAATTCTAACTTGGACAACTCCAAGATTAAAACAAACTAAACTATGGTGACCTGTAAATTCTAAACAGAATCCTCATTAAATGTGTCATCCATAGGCAGATTTATATTAAAGGTAAAAATAATATAAATTTATAAACTGCTTTAAAATGTGATTAAGCTGGAATCATCCAGTTACCAAGCTCTGCACAAAAAGCAGCTCGCCTTGCATACTTTCCAATGGCCTACTTTTTTGTACTACACATATCCCTAATTATTTGTTTAATCTGATTTCTTGGAGAAATCTTATTTCCTTGGGCTACTAAATTCAGAAATTGTTTTGCTCACTGACAAAAAACCAGCACACCACCTAAAACTGCTTTGGGGCAAAAAGCACAAATGTCTAAGTGTTCAACATACAGATTCTTGGAACCCAGCTTTATTTTTCAGATGAAAATGTAAGTTGTTAAAACTGATGACAAAAATAAGATGACAAAGGGAAGGGCTGCAGCCATGAAAATCAGTCGATGCCCACCCACTCTACCTCAAAATGCTTTTCATATTCCAAAACTTCCAGAAAAGATTAAGTGCAGGTAAGGGGGAAATAAAGGCTCTAGGTCTGAACTGAGAGCTCAGAAATACATACAGAGCTTTTTAAAGTATGAGGTTACCCACACATGGCTTTAAAATATCTACTTCAAAAAGAAGCAGTGTTTTGTGCCAAGTCTCCAAACTGATCTGGAATTGCCATCATCAAAGCCACTGGGAAACCGTTCAAAGTTTCTCAAGTGAAGATGAAGAAATGGCAAAGAAGGAGGTTTAGAATTCAGGAAAGGCTGCAACTGAAATCCAAGGCTGATTTTGGAGTTGGGAGTTTAAACGACAAGACAAAAACTGGACTAGGGAGTTAGCCAAAACTGCAAGAACAAGTAACTCATAGTATTAAGCACAGCTGCAGTGTTAGTGTATTTTTAAAAGCCACATTTGTGGATGGATGCACAAAAGCTACTAAGGACCTAATGCCAGCATGCACCATCTAAAAGAGGGTTAATTCTTACCTTTTCATTCTAACATACAGCAGGATTCCAAACAGACAACAGGAACAAAACATACAAAGCAAGCATTAGGGACAGATACGGGCCTCATACTATTTACAATTATTTAATCAAGACATGAACATCTAAGGAAAAAAAAAAAGGCCAAAAAAAAAAAAAAAAAAAAAAAGAACTGCTATTAGAGCCTCATGATAACTAAAATACAAAGTAGGCCCCATTTATTGAGTGATCAACACCTTATAAAAGGAATTAAACGCATGTAACTACCCAAAGTATAGCTTTCAAGTCCTTACTACTGTCTTCTAAAAGAAAGTGGAGAAAACAAAAATTTCCACTTTAGAATGCTGTAAGAAAGGAAGGGAGGAACTTAAGAAAGCTAGACTTCCACCACCAGTCAACAGCCTAAAATGAATAGAAGGTGACCCTGTGTTACATAAAAGTAATGTCAAATTCCACTCTGTAGTTTTCACCTTAAAAAAAAAAAGTTACCTGTCTTTAACACACACACACACACACACACACACACACACACAGGGCGCCACTTACACACACACACAATTCCTGTTTGTAATCTGACCTCAGGTTACATTTCCTGACTTCAATGTGAAAACAGCAGATAAAGCACATGAGAGACTGGTATGTCTGCCAACAATGAGAGAAGACTTCTATTATGAAAGAGAAAACACTGTACTACTGCCAGTTCTTATATGCCTAAATCTGGCTCCCAGCCCTACCACGCAGCAGGGCTGGTCAAGTCCTTTATTCAGTTCAATAGCTTCCTTTCAAAAGAAAATTCATAACTGAGAAAACCATGTGTTTTTCATGAAAATCATTTTTCAATCAAGAAAGGCTTAGGCATATAGAATGGTGCCTACCTTTCTGAAATGTGCAAGCATGTCTGGGCTTCGTTCACACATTTCTGTGAGGAGGACTACAGATGTGTGAAGGACACCTGAAATAAAAGAGCAAACAAAAACTAAAAATGAGGCTCTATATTCAGCTTCATAGAACAGGGCTTTGAGTTCTGAAGGTCAATTCCAAAAGGATAGTTGCTACTTTTATTTTTTACTCTCCCAAAGAAGCTAAGCATTGAGGTGAATACAAAGGAAGTGTTTAATAGATGCCTGATTTAATACTGGCCAAGTCAGTCAAATCAGAATATTTTAAACAATTATGTTACCAAGATAATTGCTAAAAAATGACAACCAACACATGTGTCTCTCCATCTGGGAATATCCATAAGGACATGCTCACAGTCAATATAAGCTAGGTATCATCTGCTCCATACTTTATAAGCTGTTAGCTGAGTTCTGATAATTCTAGAAGCAGAAATCTTATTAAGACTGTAAATTTCCAAATAAAATATATCACAACTCCAGGTAATTATGGATGACAAAGTGAACATGCTTGTTCCACAGACAATAAAAAGGATCTCACAACAGTTCCCACTAATAATAAAAAAGTACCCTAACCATTAATTTGTTCAACAAGTATATTCTGAGCCTTCTGGGCACAGGACTGAATTAATCCTTTGGATTAATTAATTAATCCAAATTAAATATACCTTACCATTTTTTCTCTTAGCATTTAGTAGGACACATGAATTTTCTTTACTCAGAACTTGTTTCACTGACTTCAAAATAAGAATAAAATGTCTGGGAAAGAATACCCATGTTCCATTTAATTTCTCTCTCGTTTAATATGAAGGTATCTAAGTACTTATTATAAATTCCTATTACAAGTAACCTAAAGTATTTTCATAAATCTTACATTCCTATCACAAGACAATAAAAAAGTAACTTTTTCTATTATAGCCAGGAAATCAAGGTGTTTTACATATGAAAATCAAGGCTAGGATATTTTGTACATTATGCTAAATATTAATAACTAAACATAGTACTTTTAATATAGTAAAAGTAGACCAAAAATGAAAAACAAGTTAACTATGAAGGCACCAATCTCTAATTATAAAAGCGGGTTATGAGAGTAGAAAGAGATCTGATCAATCAGCCCTTCCTGGAAAAGTATCTATGCACAGAAGAAAGACAACTCCACTGCACTGAAACAGAAGGCCACCACTGCCTGAAGCCTTTTCTCATTCCTCTTTTCCCTCAGTACTTTACAAGTACATCCAAATCACATTACCATGGTTCTTTTCATTCAATAAATTTTTTGTTGCTGGTAAAAACATCTCCATAAGTTCAGGAACCTTCCTGATGACATGAACAGCACATAGTGCTGCCTATAAAAAAAATAAAAAGGACAAAAGATTTATTTCAATTAAGTCAGGACAACCAATCTTACAAAAAAAAAAAAAAAAAACAAACAAACAAACCACCAACAAAAAACCATATCAACTAGTTCACCTACTAAAACAAGAAAGAAGAAAGAAGTCAGATATCAGATGTATTATATATTAACTGATTAGGGCTTTCCAATTTATACTATTTCATTAATGAGAACTTCTAGCTCACCTGTTCCTTAGTTCATACATTACTAAGTAAGTGGACAAAAACTTCCTAGAACATGGTTAACATGAACTTATCAGACAAATATAACTTATGTGGGATTTTACAAAGTTTTGCAGAGACTTCCATCTGTGATAACCATTCTTCTGAGTAAGATACCAAAAGGTTTTAAAAAAAAACACAATGCAACTGAAAGATATACCACTGCTGTTACTATTAATAATATCTATACCTTCCCCAATTCACTCTCTGCTGATATCAAGAAAACCATTTGAACAATAATTAGCTAGTCTCTACTGAAGAAAAGATGGTCTTGGCTTGTTCACTGGAAAGAAATATACAAAGACTGACTTTGATTCTGCCCACCAAAAGTAACCATAACTACTATTTGTTGGAGTTAAATACCATACAAGTTTAGATATATTAACTAGAAAAGATTTCAGCTAATTCTTCCCAAGTTATATTTGGGAGAAAAAGATTTTTACCAGTCCAGAGGAATGTTTTATTTAATGAAATAATGTATTTTCTGAACAAGAGCAGCCACACATTCTTTAAGAGAAAGCACTGGCTTTGGTTTGCAGTCATCATTAACAGTGTATGATCCTGGAAAACAGCGTGGTCCTTGCAACATCTTGCCTCACACCATTAAAATGGACGCAATATTAAGTGTCCACTTCTTGGGAGTTCTAAATTTTACATCCTTTGTTTATGAAGGTTATAGAGTTCAAGCACAATTTTAAAAAACATAAAATGTTTATATCAACATATAAAAGCAAGTTAAGAGAATGAGATCATTGTCTTCCAATACTATTCCATTTAGACACACCAATTCAGAAAGTGTGTTCTAGAGCATGATTCTCTATAATTCTCTAGGTCCCAATGGAACTGCACTTCCAGAGATTCAAAGGCACTAATGCAAAGACACAGGCACTAATTATTAGAATAAAAGTAAATTCTTAAAGTTCTGTTCATTATTCACTTTGTTTAATACTGTTTAGAATCCAGTAAATTAGGAAGTAATTAGGTTTCTAGGATACCCAGTAACATGTTTGTTTATAAATCATTTCCTTGAAAAAAGAGGAATTAAGAGAATTAAGTAAAGTCTTCACACTTATCAACTAGAGGTAATTAGCAATTAAAAACACCACCTCCAAAATTAGTATAAAAATAGATTTTGATTTATAAACACTTGATTCATATATAATCATTTAAAATACATTGACTGCAGAGAAACAGATTATCATCAGAGCTCTCAAAAATAATTTGCCTTCTCATCTCTATAATATTCCCTAATCCAAACGCAAACATTTGGCTTCATTAAAGTTACCTTTTTTCTTAAGTAAGAATTGGAGGTTTTCAGGAGTTTCTCTACCTCTCCTGCAAGATCTCTGCACATCTCTGAAGAGCCCATGCAGCCAAGGGTACAAAGTGCTAGCCCCTGTACATACTGCGTGCTATGATTAAGATCACTGCAAAAGAAAGAGGTAGAAATGAATATGCTTTGCCCGGTGCTCCCCATAAAGAAGGTTCACGTTCACAATCTAATGAGGTGCCTCTGAATGACTCATAATTACTACAATAAGGAAAGTAATTAATAGAATTATTTATTGCAAAAAATGTTTCCTTTAACTTTATTAGACTACCAATAGAGTAAACTGATTGATGGTGTCTCCTACATACTTATAATTCCATGTCTCCAAATACCAAAGTAATAGAACTCTGACGGGTTATCTGTCAAAGACAAACTACTTTAGAAAACTTAGCAAACCACTAAAAATGAAAACTGACAAAAACAGAAACATGAAGCACACCTGTATCTTTAAAAGATTTTTATTTTTTTTCCTCCATTTTTTTTTTTTTTTAAGTAGGGTCCACATCCAGCTCGGGCCTCAATGTGGGGCTCAAAATGACAACCCTGAGATCAAGACCTGAGGTGAGGTCGAGTCAGATGCTTAATCAAATGAGTCACAGGCACCCCTAAAAGATTTTTAATATCCTCTACCACTAACTACCAAAAAAAACTAGGATATTTACATAAACCAAAACCTTTTTTAAAAAACCAGAAAAGAGTCCCCACTACTAAAGCATTTAAGATGACTTAAACAGAAATACGTTGAAACCTTTAACCTTATGGTATAGTATTAACCTTGATGTCAGGTTAACTTTTGTTTTTATTTTATGTATTCAAAAGAAAAAATAGTAACTAAAAAAATTAGCTAAATTAAGCCACCTTTAACAAACTAAGCTAGATATTTACAGTGAGGCCAGTATCTAGTGATACAGATAGACAAAATCCTGTTTCTAGCAGACATTGATTACTGTACAAAACTATTTACAAACCAGCCAGGAAGTGTACCTTCAGAAAAGCTGAAATATTAAAACTTGAATCAGTAACTCATCTGTATATTATAATCAATGCTTACTATTCAGAAACTGAATTATTGTATGAGTTATGCTACTTCAACCAGCTCTATGACCATTTTACTATCCTTTAGTAAGGTGGTTCTCAAGGATTTCAGTGGTTAACAGATCTCTGGAAGCCCCCAAGCCTGTCTCAGGGGGTCTGTGAGCACCCAACTATTTTCACAATACTAACTCATTATTTGCCAACTGTACTGACATATACACTAAGGATGCAAAAGCAGTGGTGGAGAAAACTACTGGCACATTACAAGTCAGAGTAGTGGCACCAATGACTAGTAGTCATTGTATTCAATGCCACACAGAGGGAGGAAGGGAGTTTGTTTCACTTAAGCCCGCTTGGGACAAAGCAGTAAAAAAAGACTCGTTTTATTAAATCATGACGTGAGTACACACTGCTATCATGTGATGAAATAGGAAGTATGCAAAAAGAACTACATACTGAAGTGGTAATCTCAGAGAAAAGCACCTGGGCACTTGTAAACTAAACTATGAACTTTTCAAATGTACATGATTTTTTTTATTTGAAAAATAACTGACAACTATAGTTCTTAAGATTTGGGTATTTGACAGACATTTTCTGGAAAAAGAGCCAACTAACCCTATCACTTCAAGAGCAACAACTGACAGTGTTGGTTGCCAATGATAAAATCTAAGCTTGAAGTGAGATTCAGAATTTTGGAAAATCTGTACTGCCACAATGAACTTCACAGTCTACCAATACTTTAACTGAGAGAGCAATTTTTTCGAATGACTGAGGCATGGTGTTACAAACGCATACATGAATACAAGATTCAAAGTGCAAGAAAGACCAATGGGTTTAATATAACAAAGTACCAAACTTCACTGTTTCAAATTCCACACGGTAACTAATCCTTAAGAAATTACCCTTAGGGAGTTTTGGTATAGTATCAAACAAGAATATCCAGTTATTAGAAAGGTTATTTGACGGCTTCCTTTTTCTAACTATATTATCTGTGAAAGGCTGGATCTTCTTCATATACTTCAATCAAAACAGAACACAAGATATTGTATGCAGAAGCAAATACGACGTCTAGCTGTCTTCCATTAGGCCAGAAATTAAAAAGATTTACAGAAATGTGAAACAATGCTATTTTTCTTATTTGTTTTTGTCTTGCAAACTAGTTTATTTTTCATTAAAAAACGTTATCTTTGTTAACATTTAAGGAGTTCATTACTGGTAATTTTATTGATTTTTTTTTTTTTTTAATTTACACACAAGTTAGTTAGCATATAGTACAATAATGATTTCAGGAATAGAATCCAGTGATTCATCCCCTACATAGAACACCCAGTGTTCATTCCAACAAGTGTCCTCCTTTTTAATGCCCCTTGCCTGTTTAGCCCTTCCCCCCACCCACAACCCTTCCAGCAACCCTGTTTGTTCTCTGTATTTAAGAATCTCTTATGTTGTCTCCCTGCCTGTTTTTATATTATTTTTGCTTTCCTTATGTTCATCTGTTTTGTAGCTTAAATTTCAGATACGAGTGAAGTCATATGATATTTGTCTTTCTCTGACAATTCTGCTTTGCATAAAACACTCTAGTTCCATCCGTGTTATTGCAAATAGCAAGATTTTGTTCTTTTTCACCGCCGAGTAATATTCCTCTGTGTGTATATATACCGCATCTTCTTTATCCATTCATCTGTTGATGGAAATTTGGGCTCTTTCCATACTTTGGCTATTGTCAATAGCGCTACTATAAACATTGGGGTGCAGTGCTCCTTCGATACAGCATACCTGATTACTTTGGATAAATACCTAGTAGTGCAATTGCTGGGTTGTAGGGTAGTTCTATTTTTAATTTTTTGAGGAACCTCCATACTGTTTTCCAGAATGGTTACACCAGTTAGCATTCCCACCAGCAGTACAAAACGGTTCCTCTTCCTCCACATCCTCGCCAACATGTTGTTCCCTGAGTTGTTAACATTATCCATTCTGACAGGTGTGAGGTGGTATCTCATGGTGGTTTTGATTGGTATTTCCCTAATGATGACTGATGTTAAGCATTTTTTTCATGTGTCTGTTAGCCATCTGGATATCTTTGGAAAAGTGTCTATTCATTCACTTTGTCCATTTCTTCACTGGATTATTTGTTTTTTGGGTGTTGAGTTTGGTAAGTTCTTTATAGATTTTGGACACTAAACCTTTATCTGATAAGTCACTTGCAAATATCTTCTCCCATTCCCTTGGTTGCCTTTTAATTTTTCTGATTGTTTCCTTCACTGTGCAGAAGCTTTTTATCTTGATGAGGTCTCGATAGTTTATTTTTGCTTTTGTTTCCCTTGTCTCCGGAGACATGCTAAGTAAGAAGCTGCTGCGGCCGAGGTCAAAGAGGTTTTTGCCTGCTTCCTCCTCTAGGATTTTGATGGCTTCCTATTTTACGTTTAGGTGCTTCATCCATTTTGAGTTCAGTTTTGTGTATGGTGTAAGAAAGTGGTTCAAGTTCATTCTTCTGCATGTCGCTGTCCAGTTTTCCCAGCACCATTTGAAGAGACTGTCTTTATTTTATTGGATATTCTTTCCCGCTTTGTCAAAGATTAGTTGGGCATATGTTTGTGAGTCTATTTCTGGGTTCTCTTTTCTGTTCCATTGATCTATGTGTCTGTTTTTGTGCCAGTATCAAACTGTCTTGATGATTACAGCTTTGTAATACAGCTTAAAGTCCAGAATTGTGATGCCTCCAGCTTTGGTTTTCTTTTTCAGGATTGCTTTGGCTATTCAGGGTCTTTTCTGGTTCTGTACAAATTTTAGGATGGTTTGTTCTAGCTCTGTGAAGAATACTGGTGTTATTTTGAGAGGGATTGCATTGAATGTATAGATTGTGTTGGGTAGTATCGACATCTTAACAATATCTGTTCTTCTAATCCATAAGCATGGAATATTTTTCCTTTTTGTGTATCTTCTTCAATTTCTTTCATAAGCTTTCTATAGTTTTCAGTGCAGAAATTTTTCACCTAGGTTATTCCTAGGTATTTCTTAGGTTAGGTTTATTCCTAGGTATTTTATGGGTTTTGGTGCAATTGTAAATGGGATCAATTCCTTGATTGCTCTTTCTTCTGCTTCATTATTAGTATACAGAAATGCAACCGATTTCTGTGCATTGATTTTATATCCTGCGACTTTGCTGAATTCATGGATCAGTTCTAGTAGTTTTTTGGTGGAATCTTTTGGGTTTTCCATATAGAGTAGCACATCGTCTGCAAACAGAGTTTGACTTCCTCCTTACCGATTTGGATGCCTTTTATTTCTTTGTGTTGTCTGACTGCTGAGGCTAGGACTTCCAACACTATGGTGAATAACAGTGGTGAGAGTGGACATCCCTGTTGTGTTCCTGACCTTAGGGGAAAAGCTCTCATTCTTTCCCCATTGAGGATGGTATCAGCAGTGGGTCTTTTTCATATATGGCTTTTATGATCTTGAGGTATGATCCTTCTATCCCTACTTTCTGGAGGGTTTTTATCAAGAAAGGATGCTGTATTTTGTCAAATGCTTTCTCTGCATCTATTGAGAGGATCATGTGGTTCTTATACTTTTATTAACATGATGTATCATACTGATTGATTTGTAGATATTGAACCAGCCCTACATCCCAGGTATAAATCCCACCTGATCATGGTGAGTAATTCTTGTAATGTGTTGTTGGATCTGGTTGGCTAGTATCTTGTTGAGAATTTTTACATCTATGTTCATCAAGGAAATTGGGTCTGTAGTTCTCCTTTTTAGTGGGGTCTTTGTCTTGTCTGGTTTTGGAATCAAAGTAATGCTGGCCTCATAGAATGAGTTTGGAACAGCTTGAAAAGAATAGGTGTTAACTCTTTCAATGTTTGGTAGAATTCCCCTGGAAAGCCATCCCGCCCTGGAGTCTTGTTTTTTGGGACATTTTTGATTACTAATTCAATTTCTTTACTGGTTGTGGGTCTGTCCAAATTTTCTATTTCTTCATGTTTCAGTTTTGGTAGTTTATATATTTCTAGAAATTTGTCCATTTCTTCTAGATTGCCCAATTTATTGACATGTAATTGCTCATAATATTCTCTTATTACTGTTTGTATTTCTGCAGTGTTAGTTATGATTTGTCCTCTTTCATTCTTGATTTTATTTATTTGGGTCCTTTCCTTTTTCCTTTTTGTTCATTCTGGCTAGGAGTTTATCAATTTTGTTAATTCTTTCCTGATTTCATTGATCTGTTCTACTATTTGTTTTTTAATTTTGGTATCATTGATTTCTTCTCTAATCTTTATTATTTCCTATCTTCTGCTATTTTGGGGCTTCAATTGCTGTTCTTTTTCAACTCTTTAAGGTGTAATGTTAGCTTGTGTATCTGAGACCTTTTTCCTTCTTTAGAAAGGCCTGGATTGCTATATACTTTGCTCTTATGACCTCCTTTGCTGTATCCCAGAGGTTTGGGGATGTCATGTTATTATTTTCATTGGCTTTCTTGTACTTTTTAATTTCCTCTTTAATTTCTTGGCTAATCCATTCATTCTTAGGAGGGTGTTCTTTAATCTTCAAGTATTTGTGGTCTTTCCAAATCTTTTCTTGTGGTTTATTTCGAGTTTTATAGCGTTGTGATCTGAAAACAGGCACGGTATGATCTCGATCTTTTTCTACTTGCTAAGAGCAAGTATCCCAGTATGTGATCTATTCTGGAGAATGTTCCATGTGCACTCAAGAAGAATGTGTATTCCACTGCCTTAGGATGAAATGTTCCGAATATATATGTTAAATGCATCCAGTCCAGGTGCCATTCAAAGCCACTGTTTACTTGTTGATTTTCTGCTTAGATGATCTGCCCATTGCTATAAGTGGGGTGTTGAAGTCCCCTACTATTAGTAATATTATCAATTAGTTTCTTTATGTTTGTGATTAACTGATTTATGTATCTGGCTGCTCCCACGCTGGGGTCATAAATATTTACAATTGTTAGACCTTGGTGGATAGTCCCCTTAATTATGATATAATGTCCTTCTTCATCTCGTTACAGTCTTTATTTTAAAATCTAGTTTGTCTCATATAAGTATGGCTACTCCAGCTTTCTTTTGGCAACCATTAACATGATAGATGGTTCTCCATCCCCCTACTTTCAATCTGAAGGTGTCTTCAGGTCTAAAACGGGTCTCTGTAAACAATACTATTACTAGTAATTTTAAATGAACTAACAAATGGTTTTAATCTTCCCTGAACAAAGAAAGGAAAAGAAAGTAAAGTATAAATTAGCCAGGTTTGCTACTCTTTAACAATTTGAGTATTTAAGATAAAAATTACTGGTAAAATAATGTTTAAGGATTAACTATGACTTTACCATTTAGTTTCCCAGTTCCCAAAAATATTTAGGCAACTTTTCATTTTTCAATGGTTAAGAATCTTTGCATACTGCAAACTTTTAAAATATCATATCCAATTTTTTAAATGTTTATTTATTTTTAGAGAGACAGAGAGCATGAGTTGGGGAGGAGCAGGGAGAGAGGGAGAGAGAGAATCCCAAGCAGGCTCTGCTCTAACAGTGCAAAGCATGATGTGGGCTCAATCTCATGAACCATGAAATCATGACCTGAACCAAAATCATGAGTCGGATGATGTTTAACCAACTGACCCACCCAGGTGCCCCTATCATACCCATTTTTTTTTTTTTTTTTAATTTTTTTTTTTTTCAACGTTTTTTATTTTATTTTTGGGACAGAGAGAGACAGAGCATGAACAGGGGAGGGGCAGAGAGAGAGGGAGACACAGAATCGGAAACAGGCTCCAGGCTCCGAGCCATCAGCCCAGAGCCTGACGCGGGGCTCGAACTCACGGACCGCGAGATCGTGACCTGGCTGAAGTCGGACGCTTAACCGACTGCGCCACCCAGGCGCCCCCATACCCATTTTTTAAAGATTCCAAGATCTTTAATGTCTTAGAGCTTTTCTATGCCAATGAACAATGAAGGAAACATTCATTATTAAACATAAAAACTGCTGGTACATTATGATGCCCTATAATACAAACAAAAAACAAAATTTTTAAAAACCCAACATAAAACAAAAAAAACCCATTAACAAATGTTTTAAAAAAACAAAAATAAATGATCCAAAGTCCTTTAACTTGAGCTTAGACTGAGTGCCAGCCAGATCAATTCCCAACAATTAATTCTCTCTCACATTCACTTGGAGCTTGTCTAGGTTTCATTAAAAGAAAGGTTTCTTCTTTACCTATGTGCCTCAATCTTCAACTTTTATCAAGCTATAAACCTATACTTGAGTTTGACATTAACCCTTTAATATGAACTTGCTGCTAAATAGAACTGCCAAATCATTAGCATGTGATTGAAGGCTTAAGTAATAAGGTCAACAGAGCATGCAAGAACAAAAATTAAAGAAACTCTCAGAGACCTCTCCAGAGAAAATGTATGCAAGATTTGTGTAGAATGTAACATCTATGACACCAAGGATCTCGGTCCATTTTTTTTTTCATTCTCCCTTCCCAGAGTTTATAGCAGCTCCTGGCATGCAAAAGGTATACAATACATATTTGTTGAATAAATGAATCAACTTGGTATTTTCATCAGCAATGTTTATTTCAAGGCCAAAAAACAAGATTCTCCCAAAATTAAGTTTACAGACTCAATGTATTTACATAATACACACTGTATTTACAACCAAATCATAATTCTCATTTTGGAATTTTCCATTATTCACTGGGAAATTTTAAAGTAGGACATTACTGACCACAGAAAAGTATAAGAGTTCAGTATCTATAAATTTGATCACCGATACCCCCCTGCTTCTACTTTCTATCAAATAAATACTGCAAATGAAAAAGCAATCTACAAAAGGAGAATCACTATGAACTGACACACCAAAATCAAACTAAAACAAACCAAAAAGTACCGTTAGCCAGTAAGGCCCTCAGAACTTTTATAAGGTTCTAACAGATATTTGCTGTAAGAAGGATGCTGGGAAAAACTGCTAATTCCCTGCTTGGGTACTCTAATTCCTCCAAACAGTAAGCACTCCTCAATTTGTAAGTTGAACAAACATAATTGGACTAGCCAAGCATCCATTAGAGAAATAAAGACATTCACAAAAATTCACAGGACTAAATATAACCTCATGCAACTGAAATCTTGGATTAGACCACTGACATGCAAGACCTCTATTTTTACATTTAAATAGTTATTTACTCAGAACATACACTGGTAATTCTTTAATAAATGTAACATTTCATTACTCTTGGTATTCAAGGTCCTGGAAATATAAGAAAGCTGTGATTTACCAATGCTTTTTCTATTCTATGAAGGCCTAAATTCTTGTCTCATTGTTAAACTGTGTTCCTATGCCTAAAGATGTACAGCAACACCTTCATTTAATTGTCCCCTATGGAAGGTTTAAACCTTTGCTTAGCCTCTTTACATATAAACTACAAGAGCAATTCAAACATACTTTTTTCTTTTTAAAGTAGGCTTCATGCCCAGCATGGAGCCTAACGCAGAGCTTGAACTCATGACCCTGAGATCAAGACCTAAGCTGAGATCAAGAGACAGATGCTTAACTCACTGAGCCACCCAGGTGCCCCAAACATATTCTAGATGATAAATAAAATCAATAAACAGAAGCTCTTGGTATTATAAGAAAAACCTAAAAGCACAAAGAGGTCCTTAAAAGAAGGAAAGGTAAGACTTACTTCTTGATACAGTTGGTCATGAGAAGATGGACATCTTGTCTTTCATCTAACAGCAGCATTGCCCCTAAATAGCCAATGCGTTTGTCTGTGAATTTTTGAGAGGCGATAAGCTTCAGGCACTCCAACTGCAAATTAAAAAAAAAAGAAAAGAGAAAGAAATTAAGAAATTGCTACCACAATCAGGAAAGCAATGTTTTTAACCCAGAGTCAGTGGATAGCTAAAATAAATAGATACCAAACTGCCTTAATAAAAGGGAAATACTAACATCTTTGGAAATCTCGATAATAGCTACCAAGTTTTAGAATAGATCTCAGCAAGGTCCTATGATATTTGCTATCCAAATAATCTGTGAGATTTACCTTAGTTCCACAGATTTAAATAAATACTAACTAGTAAAATATTACAATAAAATATTAATAAACCCAATTCCTAATTTAATCCCCAAGTTGTACTAAATGAGCACTCAACTTATGTGTATATTTAAGGTCTGTTTCGCATTTTGAATATCAAAAAACGCAGTAAATGGAAATACATCAAATTGCCAAACACTACCTTAAATATCAGGAATAGGGGTGCCTGGGTGGCTCAGTGGGTTAAGCATCCGACTGTTGATCTTGGTTCAGGCCACTACCTCATGGTTCATGAAATGGAGCCCGGCATGGAGCTTTGCACTGACAGCATGGAGCCTGCTTGGGATTCTCCCTCTCTCCTTCCCTCCCTCTCTGCTGTCCCCAACAAACGTACATGTGTGCACTCTCAAAATAAATAAACTTTAAAAAAAATCAGGAATATGCAACAAGAAAGAACAACGAACTTTAATATAATGGGGAAAGTGCTACATTTAGGGCTTGAGCCATGTAGTAGGGAGAAGTGAGAGTTTAGTAGGATATGAGTAATAAAAATATAGAGGGGAAAAAAAATCCAGAGGAACTCTCTGGAGTGGAATTAACCTAATATGTCTTACGCGATTTCTTCTTTACATAACTATTAAAAATCCTCAGAGCTTAAGAGTCTTTGTAGTTAAACAGTTTGTCTCTCTACTTAGCTTTTCTTGAATGTCACAACTACTTCGATATAATTTATCGAACTATCAACTAACATGGAAAAGGCCAAACATTCCTTCTATAGCAATGGTTTCCAAAGGTGTACATAAGTTAGGCTCTCCAAAAGGAGTTTTGTGAACTATGTTCCCATTTAGAATCATTTCATCCCAAGGAAAGGGGCCCAAATGCAGACCTGCGTACAACAGTCTAAAATCATGTGACACTACTCCCCATCTGAATTTGCCTCTAAGTTCAAAAGCGAAATTGAGTAATGAAAAAAATTCACAGAACTGTTTCAAGCTATTTAAAAATTGCTCTCTCAATGTATCTGCATTAGAAACACCTAAAGTTGAGGCACCTGGGTGGCTCAGTCGGTTAGGCATCCAACTCTTGATTTTGACTCAAGTTAGGATCTCACAACTCATGAGACTGAGTTCCACGTTAGGCTCTGCACTGACAGCATGGAGCCTGCTTGGGATTCTCCCTCTCGCTTGCTCCCTCTCTCTCTCTCTCTCTCTCTCTATCTGCCCCTTCCGCTCTCTCTCAAAATAAACATTAAAAAAAAAAAAAAGAATAAGCACCTAAAGTTAGCAGAATGGCTATACCACCATGAACAAATGAAAGAAGTCTCCAAGAAGAACCAGGATCCAAAAGGGAAACTGAAATGCCTTCTGAAACTGACAAAGATTATATAACAACCCTTCATTTCCTTCTATGCATTCAATTTAAATTTTAAAAAACAATTTATGAAATAGAAGACAAAAGTCATTTTCACAATGTCAGCAGAAAAATTACTGCTGAGGTGAATGAGAAAATTAGAAGCTAAGTATTATCAGAACACCTTACTTTTTCAAATAGAAGGCTTTTTTAACCTTCCCATTCAATAATCCTACAAATGAATATTTTAGCAGTGAAGAAAAGTTCTAATAATCAGGTATCACTAAAATTTTTATCATCCTTATTGAATCATGCTTCAAATAAATTATCTAAAAATTCTGTATTAAGATGAACTAATGAGGAAGATAGACTTTACTCATATATATTAATACTACTTTGTATTTTTTTAGGGCCAAGTTTTAAAACAGTCACAGTAAAAGTCATCAGTGACTAGTGAGTACAGTTGTTGCTTTTTGTAACACTTATTTATTTTTTAAAAAATTTTTTAATGTTTATTTTACTTTTGAGAGAGAGAGACAGAGACAGAGAGAGAGAGGGTAAGGGCCAGAGACAGAGAGAGACACAGAATCCGAAGAAGGCTCCAGGCTCCGAGCTGTCAGCACAGAACCCGATGCGGGGCTGGAACTCACAAACCTGATCATGACCTGAAAGTAGGACGCTTAATTGACTGAGCCACCCAGGCGCCCCAGCATTTGTTTAAAACTTATCTAAAAATTAAACAGTGAAAACAAAAACTACAATTTAAAGGGACAAACACATAATTAATTCTTTTTAATATTCCCCATTGGTACAGTAACTTTGCACCAAGAATAAGCATTTACTTTATGAAGATGGCAAATTTGAGAGGAAATATGAGATTACAGACTGGAAATGGCATTTTAAAAACATGCTCCAATGAAGGATTAACTCTGATCATATCTACACTTAGGCATCAGCGGCCAGCAATAGTGCTGAGAAAGTACCATGGTTCATCTTTAAGAATAGTATCTCAGTTTTCAGATGTTGAAAAAGAAAAAGGACGGAGGAGTGTACAATGGGGTTTGGGGTAAATATGAGGGAAGGGCATCCATTTTTGACCAGCAACCACTAAAACCACAATTCTCATGTGAGTTACAGAAGAAAAATAGTAAAATCAATTAAATGCTTCTGCCTCTTAGGTAACAACCTCAAATTCAGTACTACTAATCACTGAAAGCTACCTGAAAAATCTCACCTAAACACTGCTAACTCACAAATCTAGCATATGCTTTAAGACCACAGTAAAGAGTTTAACTTTTATATTCATACAACCACAGAGATAAAAAATAACTTTTGCTTTTTTACACCAAACTCTGTAAGCAAAGTCAAAAGACAAATGACAAAATTGGAAAAAATATTTGCAACCCATTTCACAGATATGAAATCCTATATAAAAGAATCCTAATTGATTTTTTAAAAGATAAATTGATTTTTAAAAAGACCAACTCAGTACAAAAATGGACAAAAAATATGGACAGTTCAAAGAAAACAAAAATAATTCAAACATGAAATGGAGTTCAATCTCATAAAACAAATGCAAACCCAACTAGGTAAATTTACTTTTTAAAAAAATCACTTAACTGTACACTTGAAAAAGACGAATTATATGAGATACAAAATATGCCTCAGTGAAGTTATTAGAAAAGACATGCAAACTGAAACCATAGTGAGATGCTACTTTTTAACCTATTTTATTAACAAAGCTTCACAGTTATAACAGTGTGAGGGCATTAGTGATTGGACATAAACTGGCACAAGCTATAGTGAGAAAGTTCTAGCCTATCTAAATTACAAATACACATATCATTTGACTTGACCATTCCACATTTAGGAACTTACACACTTACATTCACACATGTGCAAAATAATGGGTATTATTTAATTGTAGTATTACTTTAAACAGTAAGACTGGAGGGGCACCTGGCTGGCTCAGTTGGTAGAGCATGAGACTCTTCATCTCAGGGTTTTGAGTTCAAGCCCCACAATGGGTGTGGAGTCAACCTAAAATAAAAAATTTAAGGGGTGCCTGAGTGGCTAAGTCGGTTGAGCATCTGGCTCAGGTCATGATCTCAAAGTGTGGGTTTGAGACCCGCATCCGGATCTGTGCTGACAGCTCAGAGCCTGGAGCCTGCTTCTGATTCTGTGTCTCCCTCTCCCTCTCTCTCTTTTTGCCCTTCCCCCACTCGTGCTGTCTCTCCAAAAATAAACATTAGAAAAAAAATTTTAACTTAAAAAATTAAAAAAAAAAAACAGTAAGACTGGAAATAAATGTCTATTAATAAGGCATCAGCTTAATAAATTATGATTCATAAACATCACAGAATACAATTCTGGATACACTACCATCAGTATGTCCAAAGAGCTGGAAATACAGAGGAAGCTTTTTTATATTGATATGAGCTAATCTTCAAAACAGATTAATAAGCATATAGTGCAACAACAGTGTGCTGCAATATATATTTTACAGTGGAGGGGACATTTCCATTGCCTGGAGATGTATAAAATATCTGAGGGATAGACAAGAGATGGTTGCCTATAAAAAGGAAACTAAGTGACTGGAAGAGGACAGAAAGTGGAGTTTTCATCTTATATTCTTTCTTTGTTTTTATTTTTTTATTTATTTATTTTTTTAGAGGCGGGGGGGGGGGTGACAGAGAGAGAGAGAAAGAGAGAGAGAATCTCAAGCAGGCTCCACACTCAGCACATAGCCCAACAAAGGGCTCGATCCCATGGCCCATGACCTGAGCCGAAATCAAGAGTTGGACACTAAACTGACTGAGCCACCCAGGCGCCCCCATTATCTATTCTTTTGTATCTTTTAAATTTTGCATCAATGAACTACCATTATCTATCTATTCACAATATAATATTGGACTAGAGGAAAAAGTTTAAAACTGCAGGATGAAGGGAACTTTCAACTATGGTTAGAAAAATTAATGCTATAATTAAAAAGAAAAAACAACCTAGGGAAATTATTCCCTCTCCAAAATTGAATAATATGTAATTTGAAAAACTAACAACAAAGCACTTGAGTCTTGGAATTGTTTTATGAAAACGACTTTGAAAATTTAAGACCAAAATCTTATGAAAATACAACTCAATAAATGGGAAGAATCAGTTTTAAATAACTTAAATTTATGATGAAGGATTACTGTGCTATGCTATTATTCCTGTAATGCTGCAGGACCTTAAGAAGTATGTCCATTCCTTATCTCTAATCCCCATGATGGCTATGTTTTTTTCCGCTGGCAGTTATTTTGTATTTTTCACTAACTATCAGTGTCTTTCTTGTCAACAACACTCTTAACTACCACTGGCTTTTCAACAGCAACCTTCTCACTCTCCCCCCCACCTTCCACCCCAAAGGTGTCATTGTGGTAACTCTCAGCTATTCACTGATTTTCTTTATACAGGATTTACTTTCCAATTGTTTTTGAGATGCTATGGTTTTGCTTTAATTTCGTAAATTACTAGCTTACGAAACTAGTACCAATGTATCAAACATTCTCACAGATACCCAGTTAGAAAGGCACACAAAAGGAAACCAACATTTGGATATATATCATAAGTGTGATACACATATACTTATCCTATGAAACATATATATATGAATATTTATATACTTATATACTTACATAAATATTTGTGACAATTATGCACAAGCTACTATGAAAACAAATTAGGAAGGGCACTCATTCAGGTTAGAAACAGTAAAAAAACATCAGAGAAAGATTCCACTCTCTTTATGTAACACATAGTGGAACAGAAAGAAGCAATTTGATTTACAGTCATAATCCTGGGTTTAGTTTAAGAGAACTAAAGTTATTTCAACAACCTGGGCCTAAGTTTCCTCATCACTAAGATAATCAGGCCATGTCATGAAAGACCACCCTAACACTGCCCTCCACACCCTGCTTTCAAGGCAAATACAGTAGTCACTAATTCTCTACAGCTGATCCTTAAAGTGGCCTAAGAATTTTTCTCAGCAGAAACATTCCAGGCAACCATTAGCAACAAGCCTAAAAAAGTGAAGTTACCAGCTCCCTCTGGAATAAATACAATGCCTTAAGAATAGTGGTTTCCAAACATGACTGATCAAAAGCACCTGGGAAAGTTTCGAAATAGGTAGGTCACCCCCAAAAACATCCTGATGTGAATAGGTTTCAGGTAAAGCCTGACAATTTGATTTTTATAAACATTTTCCAGATAACTCAGTGTTTCAATTTTCTCCAAATTTCAAAGCACTTTCTTTAAAAAGGTTTCTGGCCTTGTTACATTTTTCTACAAGTACAAATACTGCCCTTTATCAACATTTAATCTGGTTGCCCTTTAAGAAAAAAGCTGCACCTATTTTGTTAGCCTTCAGAACAATTTCCCACAAGGTCAAATGCACATGTACATTTGCTTTTAAATTTAACATTTGAGCTTTATGATGTAAACAATCACCTTGATAAAAAGATACACATAAACATTAATGGATCTGCAACTGATTGGTTAGGTATTTTAAAAAGCTACCTTTATTTCAATATTCAGAAAAAACTTTCTAGTTTATACACAAACACACACACATTTAAAAGTTGACCCTGTAACTGCTTTACCACTATGTAGTCTGGCAACATAAAAATCCGTATTTGAGACCAGTCTATTTCATTCTTCCAGCAGAGGGGGGGAAAATAAAACATTTAACAGTGCTATTGCATTCCATTTCTCTTCTTCAGAAAATTATGAAATATTTCACTCCAAAATACACAAAAATCATGTAACACTCCTAACCCACACCAACCAGCTTTATCAACTTTTAACATTTTACCCTTACTTTTACATTTTTTCATATAACAAATTCAATGGAAGCCCTCTATACACTCTGCCTCAATTCCATTTCCTTCTCTCCATCCCACGAGTAACCAAAACTCAAAACTGCTGTTCATCATTAAATTGCCATGCCGTATGTCCTTACTACACATGTTGGTTGTTTTTGAATGTTTTACGGTTTACATTAAGTATCATACCATATTCCTCTTTTCACTCAAGATCTTTGAGTATTACTCACATCCAAACAAGGAACTCTAATTCAGTTATACTAATTGCTAATACAGTATCCCACATGTGAATATACCACAACTTACCTATTTTTTGTGGACACAGATTGTTCCCAATATTTTCATATTAGAAACAATGCTGCAATGAACACTCTTATAAATGTCCCTTGTTAAATAGACAAGGATTCTTGATCAGATTCAGGTTTTTCAGTTTTTATTTTGTTTCCATTTAGCAAATACACTTCATAGGTGGTGGTATAAACTTTCATCAGGAAATATATAATTATTCCTGGTGGTTGTCTCTCATTTGTGATATTAGCATTGAAGATCATCAAGGATTGCAAAATGGTAATATTCTAATTATTTTATTCTTTATTTACTTATTAAACTTTTCCTCTAAGGAGCAACTTCTCTATATGTACCACTGGGTTAACAATAGTTCCTTCAGAAAGTTTAGCAAAGGCAGGATAAATGTCAGTTTTCAAAATGAGTACCTAGTATCCTCCAAAGATGACCAATGGAGTTTTTTTTTTTATAATTTGTTTAATAATTATTAAGTCACTGATATAAACTCACTGATATAAACTTACTTGGTATATTCCAACTACTATTATTATCCTTATTAATGCTCAAATTTTCTCATTTGGGGGCACAACAAAAAGCCACTTTTGGTGGCTACTAAATCCTTTTAACATGACCTCTGTAATTTTTCTTGTTCTCTGGCACAGTAAGACAGTTCAGGCTTAATTTGTGTATCTCCTGCTCCAGATTTCGGATCAGCCATCTTTCTAATGGGTCCTGGCCCTTTTAGAGTAAAATGGGTATTTGGAGACCACAATCTGGGCTTATGGGTGCTCAACACAAAGATGCCTACTATCACCATTATACTACAGGTACAGTGTGGTAAAGAAATTAAAAATGTGGATAAGGATGGAAACTTAGGGAACTGACATTATTTACAGACAACAGCACTGACTATATGGAAACAATGAAGTCCACAGGGACTCTTAGAAGTGCAATAATGTTGCTAGGGAGAGAAATACGCAAAAATCAATGATATATTTCTGTATAACTAAAACCTAATTATTCAACTTTTAAGACTGCTATTTGCAATAGGAAGAAGAGCTCCAAGGAACCTATAAATTTCACCAAAAGTGTGTAAGACCTTATGGAGAACACTGTAAAACTTTAAAAAACATAAGGAAGTGGAGTACTATAAATACTCTATTGATGGAAGGGAAGACTATTGTAGACAGATAATTGGGTATAGCAGGCCAGGCTGGAAATGGGAAGAAATAGAGAATTTAAGCCCCACCTAGAGAAGGTCACCAGCCTATTAGAGCTCTGGGAAAATGTTCATCCAGTGTTGTAAAATCCTCTAATTTCTAAGAGGAACCAGAAATCCAGATTTCTATGATAAGTTCCTTGATTTTTACATTGGCAGCAAATTCAAAACAATTTAATGTACTCTGCAATACGAAACACATCTGTGGAAGAATTTGGCCCCCAAGCCGCCATTTTTTTACTCCCATACATTTACTCCCACCTCTTAACTCAACTTTATTTCTAGGTTGTGTTTAAGCCAAATACATGAAAGGTTACAAACCATACAGCAAATCTATCATGGCTTTTGTTGTAAAAATGTGGAAGATACACTGTTTTATATTATGAAGAGGCTCCTAGATAAAAGACTCACATAAGAAAATCTATTTTAGGGGCAATTAGCTGGCTCAGTTGGAAGAGCAGGAAACTCTTAATCTTGAGGTCGTGAGTTTGAACCCCACAGGGGTGCAGAGATTATATACAAACATATATACATAAATAAATAAAAATCTATTTTAGAATTCAGTGACTTTCTTTTAAAAATTTTTAATATTTATTTATTTTTGAGAGGGGGGGAGGGCAGAGAGAGAGGGAGACCCAGAATCCAAAGCAGGTTCCAGGCTCTGAGCTGTCAGCACAGAGCCCAAACAAGGGGCTCAAACCCACAAACTGTGAGATCGTGACCTGGGCTGAAGTCAGACACTAGACTGAGCCACCCAGGTGCCCCAGAATCCAGTGACTTTTCAAAGAAATTTTTTTGCTGTCCTTGAGGGAATAGTAAAATCAGTAATACTTGAATTATTTATGTAGAAAACTTAAATGTTTAACATTTAGTAATTTATTAATCTTCATAATAATAATCCTATAAAAGAGTATGAAAATTGTCCCCATTTTACAGATGAGGAAACTGAGACAAGAAAGGTTAAAGATCTTGCTCAAAATCACCAACAGGAGGGGAGCCTGGATGGCTCAGTCAGTTAAGCATCAGACTCTTGATTTTGGCTCAGGTCATGGTTCATGGGACTCTCTCGTACCCTCTCTCTGCCCTTCCCCCCCTCAAAATAAACATTAAAAAAAAATCAGAGATAGTAAAGTAACAAAGCCATAATTCACATCCAGGCAGTCTGGTTCCTGTAGCTGTGCTTTTAAATTCTGGTTATAACAACCATGTAACTGGATTTTTTTTCTTGCCTTAGCTGCCTCACCATCACCAAGTACAGTGGCTTTGGGTTCTGCATTCTTCCTTTTCCCAATTCTTATTTTCTACCATCCTTTTGTTTTGTTTTTTAAACAGATGCTGGTCATGTATGTTACCTCAAATCTTCTGTACAGCAAGTCAGGACTAAAGTAATTAAATAGTTAAGAAACATATTTAAACTATATCCAAAGAATGAACAGGTTTTAGCGTTATACAAAGTTGAGTTCTAATCCTCTCCCTAATATTTACTAGCTGTGTCAATTTAAACAAGTCAATCTCTGAATTTCAGTTTTCTCATCTGCAATATGAGAATATTACCCACCTTGTGGGTATTATTGTAAAGTTTAAAACACTTTTCAAATGTGGCTAGTAGGAAATTTTAAATTACATATCTGGCTCATATTTTTATTTCTATTGAACAGCATCATGCTAGATACTGCAGTAAAAAGTAAAAAGAAACAGGTGAAATTAGTTTTAATAATATATTTTATTTAACCCAATATATCTAAAATACCATTTCAACATATAATCCACATAAAAATTATTAGATATTTTACAGCTTTCTTTTGTACTAAGGCTTCTAAATACAGTATATATTTTACACTTACAGCACATCTCAATATGTACACTATATATCCATCAAAAATATTTTAACTGTATTTAGACTTCATTAAATGTACAATTGATAAAGTAGATTCACATACTCAAGTTGTCTAAAACATTTAAGTTTTCCAGTAACTGCATCAATATCCCCCCAAATTTATTTTCCTTTAATATTCGCCTCAGTTGAACGAGCCACATTTCAAAAGACCAGTGGCTATACAGCTACTAGCTATCATAATGAACAGTACAAGTGCAAATAAAATAAACAAATAAAATGCAATAAATGGTAGCTGTTTTTACACATAGTTAAGTGAAAATAGTACTGTGATTCATACATGCAGGTGAGAGAACCGAGATATGAATCTTTTTATGGATATGTTATAAAAAAATTCTGATGGGCAAGATTGGACAGGGCCAGGATTTACTCCAAGAGGAAATAGATTAAGGGACTTAAAAGTGGGATTCCTATTCTCACTCAGAAAAACCTTTTTTTTTGGGGGGGGGGGGTACAATTTTAGTACAGTTTCCTTGAGTATTAACACTTTCCACCTAAGAATTAAATGTCTTATCAAATAATTAAATTCCAGAATGCCCCCCAAAAAGCCATCTAGTAAAGCTGGAAAGCATATTTTATTTACATACAGTATAGAAATGACTCTTAGAAATATAGAGATTGCTCTTTCACAGATGAAATATCATCAGTCTTAAATCTATCCTATTATTTTAAATTCAACAACTGGTCTTAAAAGAACTCCTTTAACTCCATGATGTTAACAGTGGTTATCTCGAGTGGAGGGCTTAAGAGATTCCCCACACCTTGCCATCCTTGACTATCTTTTACAGCTCAACATATCAGATTTCTATAAATCTAACCAAATGGGTCTACTTAAAATCAACCAACAAAAACGTATGAGTATCTATTTGCTTTATACTATGACGTGCGTTAAATGTATAACCACCTGGATCACTTTTTGATGTGGTAAAAACATATAACATGTTTATTCAGAGGAGATAGCTGTTGTTTTTGTCTACCTAGTACCTGGTCCGTTCCTCTGATACTGAATCTTCCTTTGGGAAATTAATGGTCTTCCACTCTCAATCATGTATTTCTAGTGAGGGTGATCTCACTCCCAGGCAAAAGATAAGCATAAAACTAACCCAAGTCAGTCTGATAAGATTCAATCCCATTACTGTTTTAACTCGGAGGTGGGGTGATCTCCTTTCACTGGAGTTACTGAGCTGAATAAAAGATAAATGTGGCCATTTTCCTGGATAAATTAAACATTAACAAAAGCTATCTGTGAATAATGGAAACATGGATGGTATTTTTCTCCTTCTACCTAATGTTGCACATTCTTTCAATTTTGCATTCGTTTCCTTAAGAACACTATTTAGTATGTAATACAATTCTTAAATTATCTAAGATAAAATTTAATGGCATTAATAAGAATTTAAAAACCCACTAAACCCTTCTCTGTGACTCCATCCCCATATGTATAAACATAGAAGAAAGCACGTCTTGCTTGAATACCAAATACCATGCTCAAAACCTAGATTGGCTATAGCTCATAATATGCATTTGTGTGTAGTAGAAAATCAGGAGGCACAGTCACTGTAGCAACCCAGTAACAAAGTAATTAGGACAAAATCCATAAATGCCATGATGTGGCAACATATTTTACTTAAAAACATCTATTTGGAGTGTTCCTCCTTGTATCATTGTGCACACAGAATATAGTTAAGGAAACATTTAGCAAACATTTCTTAAATATTCATTATAGTCCAGCCGCTCTAACAGACCAATCACAATCTACTGGTTATCCTGGTCAGTCTTTAAGTAAGCTAGCTGCCACCATCAAAACATAGTCTAATCCATATAATGAGAGATTCTCAATGGAAAGCACAACTGACAGCAGTATCATGTGTTTCCAGGTCTGCAACTTTCTCACTTCTACCCTCAGTTCCACAATGATCAGATTACAAGGCTATCAAGAATATTCTGTCCTCACTGAGGGGGAAACATTTGCCCTCCTTGAGCTGTCATTCCAACAAGAATAGCCTTGCTAGATGTGGTCTCAGCCCAGCCTACCTGTCCAAAGTGAGCAGGGTAGCCCAGCATGTGCATATATAGTAATTTTGCCACATTCCGACACCGGTAAGTATTGTCTTCTTCTCTAAAAGATGATCGGATTGCAGCACATTCTTTCTGGATCATTTCCCGTTCTTCGGCTTGGGTTCGGGCTGTCCGGATGGTCCGGATCAGCTCCCGCAATCTGATGGGGGCTGGCATCCTCTGTTTATAGAAAGACATTAAATAAAAATGTTCACATTTTTCACTACCAAAAGCATTCACACAACTTCTCACATAAATTTCCAATTTTTAAGAATTCAAGACTTGCTCAGTCCAACAATATAAAGCTTCAGCAAAGCTATTACATACAAACCCATTAATTCGGTAAATTTCTGGAAAAAATATAAACAAAAATGTTAAGTATTAAGCAAGATAAGACACAGAATACATCAGTATGTAAAATCCATCATTAGTATCAAACTATGTTAAGAACTAACTCAACCCAAATATTTACTCAAGAAAAAGACATATTTTCTGTGCCTAACCTTAAAGACAGATTATTTTCTGCTGAACTGTTAACAGAGCTCAATAAATTATCAGATGAATATTGAATATGATCACAATCAAAGCTCAACTCAACTGGGGCGCCTGGGTGGCTCAGTCGGTTAAGCATCCAACTTGGGCTCCGGTCATGATCTAGCAGTTTGTGAGTTCGAGCCCCACATCAGGCTCTGTGCTGACAGCTCAGAGCATGGAGCCTGCTTTGGATTCTGTGTCTCCCCCTCTCTCTGCCCCTCACTCACTTGCACTTTGTCTCTCTCTCTCTCAAAAATAAATAAACGTTAAAAAAATTTAAAAAAAAAAAAGCTCAACTCAACAAAATGAGAGATCAGGAGAGAAGACCAATTATCAGAATTAAACACTTCCAAGAAACAGTAATCATCTTGGTACACTGGGTACTCTTTGAAAATTGTTATGAGGAAAAAAATAATAAACCAATCTCAGAGGATAAGACTATTAGAATCATATTCTCACGAAAAATTTTTAAATAATAATGATAAACCTATAATAGCCAAAATTAAGGGGAAAAAAGAACAAAGTTGGAGAATCTGCACCACCTAATTTCAAGAAATACTACAAAGCTACAGTAATCAGGACAATGTGGAACTGAATTTAAGGGCAGACTCAAGATCATGATGCAAAATAGAAAGTTTAGAAATAGACCTACACAAATAAGCTTAACTGATTTTCAACAGAGAGGCCAAGGTTATTCAATAGGAGAAAGGGTATTCCTTCAACAAATGGTGCTGGCACAACTACATATCTATATAAAGAACCAATTAACCTTGAACCCTAACCTCACATAATATACAAAAATTAACTCAAAATGGGTCATAGACCTAAACATTAAAGCCAAAACTAAAAATCTTCCATAAGAAAACATAGGAGGAAATCTTTGGGAACCTTTGTCTCCCTACCTTCCCACCTCTCTCTCTGTCCTTCCCCTGCTTGTGCTCGCTCTCTGTCCCTCACAAAAATTAACAAAAAAAAAAAAAAAAAGAGAGAGAGAAAGAGAGAGAGAGAGAGAGAGAGAGAGAGAGAGATACCACCCTACAGTATTAGAATGGCTAAAATTTAAAAGACTGGCCATACCAATTGCTGGCAAGGATATAAAACAAATGAACTCTCACAAGCCACTCATGGGAATACAAAATGGTTCGACTACTTTGGAAAATAGTTTGGCAATTTTTTGTAAAATTAAACATATACTTAGCATAGGATTCAGGAAATCCACTCGGTATTTACCCAAAAGCAATGAAAACATGTTCTCACCAAGATTTGTACACAAATCTTTATAGAATCTTCATTTATAATTACTAAAAACTGGAAACAACTCAAACATCCATAAATAGGTGAATAATAATAAACGAATACTTCCCGGAATGAAACAGAACCAACACAACATGGAAGAATCTCAAAAACATTATGATGAGCAAAAAAAAAAAAAAAAAGAAACAAGAAAATACATACTTTATGATTTTACTTATATGAAACTCTAGGAAAGACCAGGCTAATCTATAGTGATGCTAAAGAGATCAATGACTGCCTGGGGTTGAGGGTAGGGATGGTGATCAACTAGGATGCAAGGAAACCTTCTGATGTGATAGAAATGTTTATGATGGTTGCATTGATCTCTCTCAAAATTCACGGAAATGCACACTTAAAACAAGTGCATTTTACACGCGCCTGGGTTGCTCAGTCGATTAAGCATCTGACTCTTGATTTAGGCTCAGGTCATGATCTTACATTTCGTGAGATCAAGACCCACACTGGGCTCTGCACTGACAGCACAGAGCCTGCTTGTGATTCTCTCTCTACCTCTCTCTTAGCTCCTCCCCTGGGCACACGCACATTCCGTATCTCTCAAAAAATAAAAAGATAAACATTAAAAAGAAAACAAGTGCATTTTATTGGTATCTTGTACCTCAGTAAGTTAAAAAAAAATGATAAAATTAGATACCATTACCATCATCTTCAGTACATACAAGCTGTAGAACCCTTAAACCATTAATTCTCAACGTTCTAATCGCACAAACCAGGAGGCTTTGTTCACTACAGCATCACTCCTCAAGGTAGGGATAGTACATTAGGAATTTACCAAGTTCTCTAGGTATTGGTTGTGTTCCTCCCTGTTAGCCCTCTTAAGATCACGTGTACTAAACTATATAAAACTACGTGTATACTGTTATTCTGTTATTTTTTAATAGAAATACTGAGGGCCTAGTGTTTGAACATTCTTACACTCACTATCTTCATTATTTCACTTGTTCCAGACCATTTTTGGGCCCAATGTGGGACTTGCACTCACCACCCTGAGATCAAGAGTGGGACACTTAACTAAGTCACCTAGGTATCCCTGTTCCAGACCCTTTTGAAGGGCAGAAATCATTATACCTGCTTTGCCTATGAAGAAAGTTCGTTTCAAATCAATTATGCAACTTGCTTAAGATTACAAAGGTGTAAGTGTCAGAGCCAGCACACAAACCATGTCTTAGAACTCCAGGGCTAGAGTTCTTCTTAATATTTCAAAAATGAACATTATCTTTACAGATAAAATTTTATGACTGCTAGGATGTTTCAAAATACTCTAGAGGAAAAAAGTATTAAGGAAGGAAAAAAAGAAACAAAATGGGCAAAATGTTGATCACTCTGAAGGGATATGAGCATGTTAAATTATACTGTATTATTCTCTATTTTCATATATATTAGAAAATTTTCATAATCAAAAGCTTTTTAATTTTTTTATTTGTTTTTAATATTCCTTTTTGAGCGAGACAGAAAGACAGACAGCGTGAGCAGGCAAGGGGTACAGAGAGAGGGAGACACAGAATCCAAAGCAGGCTCCAGGCCCTGAGCAGTCAGCATCAAGCCTGACGCAGGGCCCAAACCCACCAACTGCAAAATCATGACCTGAGCTGAAGTTGGACTCTTAACCGACTGAGCCACTCAAACACCCCATCAGAAGCTTTTTAAAAATAAAAAGCTTCCAAAAACAAAGCATTTAAATCCTTAAAATTTTTTATAAATAATTTTTTAAAATCTTCGTAGCTAAACTAGAGATCTACTTGAAGAACTACTTTCACAATGACTACAAATACAAATGACTTTAGGATAAAAAATTTAAGAGTAAGGGGTGCCTGGGTGACTCAGTTGGTTGAGTGTCCGACTTCGTCTCAGGTCATGATCTCACGATTTTGTGGGTTCAAGCCCTGTGTCGGGCTCTGTGCTGACAGCATGGAGCCCTCTTGGGATTCTTCCTCCCTCTCTCTCTCTCTGCCCCTCCACTGCTCACGCTGACTCTGTCTCTCTCAAAAATAAATAGACTTAAAAAAAAGAAAAAAAAATGTCTTAGTAGGCATGAATGAAAAACAAAATTTACATAATAAAGAGTTTAGTATATTTCAGAATACATTCTAAGTTAGAAACTAAACAAAAAATTCCAGTTCCAGGGAAGATGGAATAAACATACTCCATGGAGGCTCCTGTCTCTCCCTCTGACCATAACTATAAATCCTGGATAAAATGCATGCCACAGCTACCCAAGGATGCTAAAAAGTAAATGACAGCAAGCAGATTCCAGAAAGAGGAGAATCTGAAGTTCCATCAAAATGGCAAGAGGTTATCATTCTTCCTCCAGTACTGCCCAGCCTGGACCCAATGACAGCCCCAAACCCAAAAGTGCTCAGGGAGTACAGACAAGGAGCTCTAAGAAAAACCCTCTCTCTCTGATCCAGGAAGCAGGAAAAGAAGGACAATGGGAGAAATTCTCTCTTTTGGCTTTCTATATTTTCCTTCCCTCCACCACTGCCTCTAGGCAACACTGCAATGGCAGTGGCTGTGCCATAACAGCAATGGCAGTAATAGGCAGCCATATAAAAATTAGGGAAGGGGAATTCTCTCTGACCAGAGGAGCTGTGATCCTAAGAGCATGGAGTAAGTCACTCTCTATTCTCCCACTGCAAGATAAAAGACTGAATTCACCAAGAAAATACAACAATCCTAACTGCAAATGTATGTAACAATATAGTTTAAAAAATACATGAGGCAAAAACTGACAGTTATCAAAGGAAAAATAAACAAACCCCCCAACTACAGAGACTTAAACATGCCACCTAAGTAAATGATAAAACTACGGAGTATCAGCACAGATATAAAAGACCTGAATGCCATCTTCAATTGACTGGATCTAACCAACATTTATGGAACACCTCAACCAACAACAGAATTACATTCTTCTCAATTGCATACAGAACATACACAAAATGGGCCATGTCCTGGTCATTTTTTTAAAAAGTTAATAGGGGTGCCTGGGTGGCTCAGTCGGTTAAGCATCCGACGTCAGCTCAGGTCATGATCTCACGGTCCGTGGGTTCGAGCCCCGCATCGGGCTCTGTGCTGACAGCTCAGAGCCTGGAGCCTGCTTCCGATTCTGTGTCTCCCTCTCTCTCTGACCCTCCCCTGTTCATGCTCTGTCTCTCTCTGTCTCAAAAATAAATAAATGTTAAAAAAAATTTTTTTTTAAATAAAAAGTTAATAAATTAAATTAATGGAAATCATATAAAATAAAGTATAGTCTCTGGCCATAACAGAATTAAAACTAGAAATCAGTAACAGAAAGCTAACGGGAAAACTTGCGATGGCCCTGGAAATTAAACAATACACTCCCAAATAATCCATGGGTGAAGAGGAAATATCAAGGGAATTTAGCAAATATATGGAACTGAACAAAAACATAAACCCATTTATTAAAATCTGTAGTACAACTAAAGTAGTGCTTAATGGGAAATGTATAGCATTAAATGTTTGTGTAAGAACAGAAGAAACATCTCAATCTAAGGTTCTATTTAAGAAACTAGAAAAAGAGAAATATAAATCCAAGTAGGAAAAAGCAAATAATGACAAATAGAAATCAATGAAATTAAAAAACAGAAGGAAAAAAACAGGAAAAGGTCAAGTCAATGAAATCAAAAGCCAGTTCTTTGAGAAGACCAATAAAATTGATAAACCTCTGGCTAGATGATAAAGAGAAAGAACACAAATCACTAGTATCAGTAACAAAAGGGACTATTATCACAAACACTAAAAGGATAATTAGGTGATACTATGAACAATTCAATGAATATCACAACTGGACATCCATATGCCAAAAAACTGAACCTCTACCTAAAGCTCACAGCTTATACAAAGATTAACTCAAAATGAAGCATACACCTAGATATAAAACCATTAGAAGATGATGGAGAAAACCTTCTTGACTGGGGTTAGGCAAAGAGTTCTTGGACATTACATCAAAGGCACACCCGTAAGAGAAAAATGTTAAAACTGGATTTCATAAAAATTATAAACTTTTGCACTATGAAAAACACTGTTAAGAAAATGAAAAGACAAGTTACAGAGTGAGATATCTGCAAATCACATATCTGACAAGGACTTGTAACCAGACTATAAAAAGGAACTCTCAAAACATAGCACTTAAACGCAGTTTTTAAAATTGGACATTAAGTTTGAGAATCTTGAATTCAGAAAACTGCAAAGTCTTTAATCAAAAAAAATGAAAAAAAAAAAGTTTAACAGTTCAGGGCCCATTAGACTACAGAGTAAATAGTACCATAAATGATATCGACATAAGCATCATTTATATCTATTTCAAAGGGGGAAAGGAGAATAAAAACTACGGAATTAGAAGTTACCGTCATACATGCATTATCCAATTCAATTAGTCATACTATCCCATAGATGACCTAAGTAACAGGGAAACATGTTATACCAAAAAGTGCCAATCACTCATTCAACAAATATTTGCTGAGCCTTCTCTATGTCAGGCATTGCAAAAGGTGCTGACGACTGCCAATGTTGTAATCTCTACCCTTAAGAACTCAAAAGTCTAGTGAGGAAAACAGATTTTTACAATTCCAGCCATATAAAATAACAGCAAAAACTACTGACCAATGACAGAACAGAAAATTGTATTTAGGGTAAGCTAAACTGTTTCACAGCCAAACTAACTCAATATACTTAGAAATTTTTTCTTTTCCAAAATTAAGTGCTTTCTGCATCAGCTCAACAACTCCTAAATCCCATGTAGAAAGAGATCTGTAGCACAGTACCAACCCACAATTTGTTTTCCAAAGCTATTAAGAGCAAAACTTAGAATTTTCTGAATTTTAGAAAAGTAATACAGTGCATATCTTTTATGTCAAAACTCACCTACCATGACTGGAGCAACAGTTTCATTACCAAACAATATTTCTGAAATAACATGAATATTCACACCAAATGAGAAAAATAAACTACTACAGTGTCATGTCTGGTCAAATCAGATTTTAAGACCAAAAGAATTATGAAGAACTCCTGGGCATTTTTGTTTGTTTTTAATTTCAGAAACTGAGATAAAGACTGTGCAGCCTTACCCTTATCCAATGACCCTAAGCACTGTTAAAAATGATGACCCTGGGGCGCCTGGGTGGCTCAGTCGGTTAAGCGGCCGACTTCAGCTCAGGTCATGATCTCACGGTCCGTGAGTTTGAGCCCCGCATTGGGCTCTGTGCTGACAGCTCAGAGCCTGGAGCCTGTTTCAGATTCTGTGCCTCCCTCTCTCTGACCCTCCCCTGTTCATGCTGTCTCTCCCTGTCTCAAAAATAAATAAAACGTTAAAAAAATAAAATAAAAATGATGACCCTGGAGTAAAATTACCTGAATTTGAATCTCAGGTCTACCACTTATCAGCTATGTGTCCGTGAGCAAATGACAACATCCCAGAGCTTCAATTTCCTCATCTGTAAGACAGGAAGAGTACCTACCTCCAAGGATTGCTACAAGAATTCAAAGAGAATACATGTAAACTTCTTGCGCAGTGCCACACACATTGTATCCAATAAATAAATGTTGGCCATAATGGTTGCCTACATAAACTATCCATAATAAATTAATTTTGAGCAAAAATAAGTTGCAGAATAACACAGTACTAATATTCATAAAGGTTTAAAATGTGTAAAAGAACCTATTCTTTAGAGATACAAAAATGCAGTAAGAGAGTAAGAATATGGATAAAATGAACATGTGAAACATGCATAAAGATCAACACTGTGGTACATCTGGGAGGGAGGGGAATATGATGAGGAACAGAGTAACACACAGAAGGCTTCAGCTATACTGGTGATGCTTTATTTCTGAGACTAGGTAGTGGATAATTGAGTACTTATTATTCTTCTTCATATATTTTATGTCTGAAATGTTTCATATTAAAAACTAAATTCAAATATATCTAATCCATGTAGCGAATGCTGTAGAATATATAACCTGGAAAACACAACCTACTTGCTCTTATTACAAGGTTGAGGATTTCCTTATTTTAAGAGTTTTTACTTGCCTTTCAAAATACTCGAAAACCACAAGATTCCTTAAAATACAGTAACTTAAGCATCTATTATTGCTAACAATAACAAATTATCCTTTTTTAAAAAATAAAGTATGAATATGATTATAGTGATGACTTAGCTAAACATAGCTGAGAATCTGAAACCTATTTTTATAACGTCATGCAGCAATATAGACAGCATCACATCAACCTACGAAAACATCCACTTTACTCTATTTGTAGGTTCTGATTTACAAATTAGAAAACTGAAAGGGAAACAGAGGAGGCTGGAGACCAGGGGACAGAAGCTGTTTTAGGGAAGAAGACGGACAGTCAACAAAATGTCATCTTACAGTAAGGTAAGAAACAGCAGCAGCAGCAAAGCAAAAAAATAAAACCTATATAGAGCAGAAACAAGTATCCAAACAGCATAGTAACAAGATTAATAAATTCTACAGATTTGCTATATAACATTGTGCCTACAGTTAACAATACTGTATTGTGCAACTGAAAATTTCAAGACAGATCTGCTTGTACTCTTTCCACAATTCTAAAAAGTTTGTGCCCTTTACATAATGGATTTTTTAAAGTTTTTTTTTTTTTTTTAAGCTTATTCATTTATTTTGAGAGACAGTGACAGCAAGGGGTGGGGGGGCCAAGAGCGAGCATTCCAAGCAGGTTCCAGCACTGTCAGTGCAGAGCCAGACACAGGGCTCAAACTCATGAACCCTGAGATCAGAACATGAGGGGAAGTCAGACACTTAACCAGCTGAGCCAACCAGGCGCCCCTACATCAGATTCTTACCCTGTAAAAAATTTTACGTGATTAATCAAAAAGAAACAGATCAGGAGTGCCCGGGTGGCTCAGTCGGTTAGGCGTCCGACTTAGGCTCAGGTCATGTTCTCACAGTTAGTGGTTCAAGCCCCACGTCGGGCTCTGGGCTGACAGCTCAGAGCCTAGAGACTGTTTCGGATTCTGTGTCTCCCTCTCTCTGGCCCTCCCCCGCTCACGCTCTGTCTCACTCTCTCTCTCAAAAATAAATAAACATTAAAAATAAATAAATGAATAGAAACAGATCAAATCGCTGGTAAATCTCTGCCTTTGAGTTCCATAGTAATTACCTTAATTTATAATTTTTTACAAATCCAAAATTAAAATACTTACCTTAACATAGTTTATTTTTTTAATGTTTATTTATTTTTGAGAGAGAGAGAGAAAGAGACGCGCAGAGTACGAGTGGGGGAGGGGCAGAGAGAGAAGGAGACACAGAATTCAAACCAAGCTCCAGGCTGTCAGCACAGAGCCAGACGTGGGGCTTGAACTCACGAACCATGAGATCATGAACCAAGCCAACGTTAGATGCTTAACCGACTGAGCCACAGAGGCGCCCCTAAAATACTTACCTTAAATACACACACACACACACACACACACACACACACACAGCACAGTAATCTGAGCCTATTTAGTGTACTAGCAAAAAGGATTAAACTCTCCCCTAAAGTCTTAAAAGTATTAAATTACAAAGAGTACCATAATTATTTTACAAGACCCTGATTTATCAATAAATGGTTCAATAACATAACATTTAACATTTAATGTAGAGGTGGAAAAACCTGGATATAAAATTGTATCCTAACATCTAATTCTATACTGTAAATATGTGCATTAGGACTTTTATATACATTACATATAATTCATAATCCAATCCATAATACATTTATAATCCCATTATAGACTTTAAATATTGTGTATACCTCAATAAAGTCATTTTTTTTTTCTTTTTCTTAGAGTGGTTGTAGGAAATATAAAGGTTTTTTTTTTTTTTTTTTAAGTTTATTTATTTTTGAGAGAGTGCATGAGCAGGGGAGGGGCAGAGAGAGAGAGAGAAACACCGAATCCCAAGCGGGCTTTGCACTACCAGCACAAAGCCCAAAACAGGGCTCAAGTTCACCAACGAAGAGATCATGACCTGAGCCAAAACCAAGAGTCACTCAACTGAATGAGCCACCCAGGCGTCCTATAAAGTTGTGTTTTAAGACTAAAATGACAATTGAGTGAATAAAATAATAAAACTGTACCTGAGGAGTAACAATTTCTAAAATATAGAGTTCAGATACTATGTGCTCCTATTAATTTAACTACTTGACCCTTAAAAAGCTGAGAAAGATATGTCAAAGTCTACCACTATAATTGTGTTTATATCCATTTCTCCTTTTATATTATTTACATTTAGTATTTCAATGGTTTTATTCAATGCCTAAGTGTCCATATGTTTGACATTTGCATGGCTTGTACATTTTATAAAAATAAGATGTCCCTTTTGTTCTCAAATACTCATTAGGACAAGGATGGAAAAAGGACACAGAAAAATTAAAAGTCTGACTTGTTAAGATAAACAGATTGTAGATAAATGTATTTCATTAATGGTTTTTTAATACATAATGTTGAAAAATAACAAAAAGTGTGAAATTCATTTTTTAAGTTTCTACCCATAATGTAAACAAAGTGAGGTTTTGGAGCTTAAATTAATTACTTTATATACCCAAAGAGCAACCAAAATTATGAATGCTTACTATAGGAAAGAAACATTAAAGATAAAACAATGACTGCATATGTTCCAATTCTCCTAAAATTTATACCAAAATGGAGAAAATGGTTATTTTCCAAAATCTCCACAAACCTCTTTAGTTGATAAAGATTTTCATCCTACTGCAATACCAACTCCAGGCCATGATTACCTTTTTTTCTTTGAAAAGCCTATTTTTCCCAGTCAAATATAAGCTCCTAAAGACCAGATCTTGTTGATATTATTTATCCTTGTATTCCCATTACCTAAGAGTAGGAACTTGATAAATACTGCATTTAACTAAATTCTAAATGCTAGAAGCATCTTAGATAAAGAAAATGCATTTGTCCTTTCCAAAGCACACAAAGTAAAGAATGTGCACCAGCTACTTACCAACAGCAATGGGATAGGGACCAGGACTCAACCCAGTCCTCTATTCTACCCAGCTGAGTTAACTAAGCTGAACTCCCACTGTTTCTGAACTCCCACTACCTAGCTGTGAACTCTGAATCACCACCAGCCAACAGTTAAGAATATATAACCAAAAAGCTGGGGTTACTGCTGCTACATTGTCCTTCTTTCCCTAAACCTGAACCTATGTGAGCTCTAACCTAAAAAGAAATCTTAAATTAAAAGCAATTGTTCAATATTAAAATTACCTCCTTTTCTATCCAACACAAAAACTGTACTTGAAGTCTTTCTTGCTAAACAATAAGATACAAGAAATTAGATTTCAATTAACTTTGCCAGTGATTACCCTGTAACATCCGCTTTCTGAGTTCTTAAGTATGGCTAAGAACACTCCAGGGACTTAAGTTAATACAAGGCAAAACCCTCCAAAAGAAGTTACTGTGCTTTCTGTCCTGCATTCTCCATATGGCCTATATTTTTATATTTTTATATGCTCCACACAGAAGCCCTATTTCAGATTTTTATTGCATATGAATATCTGAATTGCTTTAATGCATTTACAACTTGCAAAACACTATGACCAAAGTAGTAAGAAAGCTTTCACCAAATTGATCAACAGTATTAATCTTTGATCACGCTTTTACTTTCCGATATATCTTACAGATACCAGCTGTCATTCATCTGACTTAACTAGGTTCTTTTCACCATCTTTGTGTTTTTGTGGTTTTCTTTCTTTTGCGTATTAGGCGACAGGGAAGGGGAGGCAGTGCAAGTCTATTTCCAAAGTATGAAGAAATGTGCTCATAGAAGGGAAATGTTCTACAGTGTGAAGAAAAGGGAAGAGAAGTGTTAGTACATCACTGTTTGAATAAGGGAGATTAAATCTGGGAGTAAGTATTTTGGTCACTACAGATGTAAACACCATTGTGGGACAGGGATAGTTCTTTCATCAGGTTTCACCATGGCCTAGAATGATGAAACGTTCAAGACCATTCAACTTTATACACTCTGGCTTCAGGCTCATAATGCAACTTTATGATTCTTAATCTTTTCAAGTATCTTGTCTCCCAAATTCCTTCAAGGGTGCCCTGGAAAGTAGACACAAAATCCAGAAGAAAGCACAGCCCCTTGTGAATTACAACATTGTTATTCTTTTTAAAAAATTTTTTTTAATGTTTATTTATTTTTGAGACAGAGCATGAGCAGGGAAGGGGCAGAGAGACAGGGAGACACAGAATGTGAAGCAGGCTCCAGGCTCTGAGCTGTCAGCACAGAGCCCGACGTGGGGCTCGAACTCACGAACTGTGAGATCATGACCCGAGCCGAAGTCGGACGCTTAACCGACGGAGCCACCCAGGCGCCCCCAATATTGTTATTCTAATTCACACATCACTGAGTCTGATTAGGCTAAATCATCCCTAGATGAAATACTAAAATGGACTTTCTCGATCTTCCAGGCTAAGGGAATGCTGTGAAATGTGTGACCACATCAAGATACCACCACACCCTGTCTAGGCAGCCAGCTGGCATTCCTCTAAGTCTTAAGTTCTATTCTCCCTAAAACGCCACAATAATTACAGCCATCCCCTTTAATTATCCATAACCAAAATTCACTGAAAATGAGAATTTAAAAACAGATGTATATAAATGCAAATATGCCTAATGAACAATTCAATTGCATTAAGATGCATGAAAATAAAGGCCAAATAAACAATAAACACAATCAATATCTAATTTGACACTGATAAAATAAAAAGCAAAATTTTACTCTCTCAACCTATTAGCAAAAGTGTCCCAAGGAGCCCACACTTATCAAAAATTGTCACAAAATTCTCAGAACAAAAATCTTGTTTTTTTTAAAAGATATGCCCCAGGGCACCTGGGTGGCTCAGTCACAGTTAAGCCTCTGACTATGGCTCAGGTCACAATCTTTGTGGGATTGAGCCCCATGTTGGGTTCCATGGTGACAGTGCTGAGCCTACTTGGGATTCTCTCTCTCTGTCCCTTCCCTTGCTCACATGCACGCGCTCTCTCTCAACATAAATAAACTTAAAAAAATAATAATAATAATAAAAGATATGCCCCAAAGGATATAATGTATGTTAAGGAAGGTAGATTTTCTGTGCCATGTAGAAATATACATGCCTTTTTAACTTCTGTACATTTTCTGCTGTATTTTAAATGAACATATATTACTTGAGCAATCAATTGTGCTTTGAAAAATCAAAGTACTAAAAATCATAATGGATTAGTAAAGCAAAACTGTAAACTTTCAAAATAACAAGATAACATCCATCCTGAAAAGACAAAGTCACATTTATCTAAAGGTCTTTTCTGCAGGATGACATTAGAAAGTTTACTAGAAAATTACTAGAAAATGATTTCACGCTAAGATAACAAAGCTTCCCTAGCATATTCTTCATAAATTCAAAGTTCTGTTCATTCTGGATACCAAGAAAGGGGGGGATAGGGATCTGGTCCACAGGAAATTAAAGGTCCATTTTTAACCAATGTTGCTGACATTAGTTAGAAATAGAGGGGGAAAGTCCCATTGACGATAGTGTCAAAAACTATAAAATATCTAGGAAAAAATTTAGCAAGAAAGGCATAAGAACTACATGAAGAAGACTATTAAATCTATGAAACCTTTACTGAAGGACCTAAAACTGAAACAGGATCTAAACAAATGGAAAGTCACAAGGAAAAATTATCATAATTAAAAATGTCAGGCCTCTCAAAATTAATATATGAATAATGCGATTCTGAACAGTAGATTTTTTGAGGTTTTGTGAACCCAAAGAATTATTTTTAATCAATAGATAAGAATAAATGTTCAAGAATAATCAAGAAAATAAAAAAGTACAGTGATAAATGCTTTTCTTTAAAAAAAAGTTTATTTATTTATTTTGAAAAAGAAAAAATGAACACAGGCACACAAGCGGAGGAGGAGTAGAGAGAGAGAGAATCCCAAGCAGGATCCACACTGTCAGCACAGAGCCCGACACAGGGCTCAAACTCACCAACTGTGAGATCATGACTTGAGCCGACACCAAGAGTCAGATGCTTAACTGACTGAATCACCCAGGAATCCCAGAGAGGGGCTTTTGTTTTTTTAATTTTTTTTAATGTGTATTTATTTTTGTCAGAGAGACAGAGCATGAGCAGGGAAGAGGCAGAGAGAGAGGGAGACACAGAATCCGAAGGAGGCTCCAGGCTCTGAGCTGTCCGCACAGAGCCTGACATGGGGCTCAAACTCACAGACCGTGAGATCATGACCTGAGCCGAAGCTGGACGCTCAACCGACTGAGCCACTCAGGCACCCCTAAAGAGGAGCTTTTCTTAACAGTGTAACTTTTTACAAATATATTATACTCAAAAAAGTAAAATAAAAAGAAAAGAGAAAAAAAGAACCAAAAGTGGAGCAAACATACATGGAAACTTATAAGATAGCATTTAATTCATTGGGGAAAGGATGGTTTATTTAGTCCTCATGCAGTTGTCTCTCTATATAAAGGAAAACCATATAAGACTCCCTGCTTCATATAAACGTTAATTCCAGATGAATAAATACATGTATTATACAACAAAGAATTAATATACCATAAGGTGTTCCTAGAAGATGAGGAAAAACAAAAGTAAACCAAGAAAATGCACAGAAAAGCGAAAAAGGAACCCGACATGAAAATTCTAAATAAAGGAAATCCAGATAGAAAAAAAAAAAAAGAAAAGAAAAAAACAAAAAAGCAGAGGCTAGCTCGAATTATGGCCAGGAAAATTAAAATTAAGACAAACAGAGAGAGTAGTCATCATCTGGCAGACCAGTAAAAACTATTTACATCTAATGATGTGATGACATAGAAAGCCCACGGCTAGTGGAGGTAGAACTTATGACAACCTACTTAGAAAATAATCTGGCAATAAAAACATTTAAAGTATATTTCCTTTAACCCAGAAATCCTACCTCGGAGACTCTAGTCTGTAGAACTAAAAGTGGCAATAAATAAGGTGACATGTACAAGGATTTTATTGTATCACTGTTTGTATTAACAAAATCTAGAAACAACTTAAATATCCATAAGAAAATAGCCAAATAAGTTATGTATGGTACACATTCATACTATGAGACATAATAGGGACATTTAAAAAAACAAGATCAAATTATATTTACTGACCAGGATGTATTAAGAAAAGCTTGTTACAGAGTGATATAAAATATGATCTCCCTTTTATAAATACAAAGAATCCATATAGAAGTGCACATTTATGTTAGTATACACTGCACTTGACCAAACATGGAGGGAAATAATGAAGTATACCCATAACCTGGTTAAATGGCTGGGGACAAACACTGAAGAGAACGAATGAAATGATAACTTTAAATATGTTTTTAGATTTTTTTTCATCATAATGTACACCTATTATTTTATAAATTAAAAAGATTAAAAAAAAAACAAACCTTAGCATTATAAAAGTATATTATCCAAACAAGAGGGGAAAGACAACAAATCACTGAACTGTATCAACACATTTCCATTTGGGGAGTAAAGCCTGAAATGCTCAACTTACAATTAGTTTCTTTAGTATAATGCGTTACCATATTAAGAACTCAAAAGAAAGAAGATGGCGGGAAGTGTAGATTTATTTGCTGCCACTTGAAACTTTTGCAGAAGCAAGCTCCTGGATGCCTCCGTGCATTAAACATCTGACTCTCAATTTTAAGTCAGATCAAGATCTCAGGTCATGGGGTGCCTGGGTGGCTCAGTTGGTTAAGCATTCGACTTCAGCTCAGGTCATGATCTCACAGTTTGTGGGTTCAAGCCCTGTGTCCGGCTCTGTGCTGACGACTCAGAGCCTGATGCCTGCTTCGGATTCTGTGTCTCACTCTCTCTCTGCCCCTTCCCCCGCTCATGCTCTTTCTCTCTCAAAAATAAACATTAAAAATTTTAAAAAACAAACACAAGATCTCAGGTCATGAGATCAAGCCTCACGTTGGCTCCATGCTGGGCTTGGAGCCTGCTTAAGACTCTTTCACTCTGCCTCTACCCAACTAGCGCTATGCTCTCTCTCAAAAAAGAATCAGACTAAATCACAAAGAGAAAAGAGCAAGGTCAACTTCAGAATTAAAACATGTAAACGCTATTTTCCAGGGTACAGACACAAGGTTTTATACAGGTTTTTGCTTTTTTGTTTGTTTTTCTTTTAGAGAGAGAGTGAGCGCGTGAGCAGGGAAGGGGCAGAGGGAGAGACAATCTTAATTAAGCAGGTTCCATGCTCAGTGCAGAGCCGGGCTGAAGGCTCAACCCCACAACCCTGGGATCATGACCTGAGCCGAAAGAGTCCTACAAGAGTAGTCCTACAAGAGCCCTACACTCAACCTTTTGAGCCACCCAGGCATCCCTGTTTTCTAAACCTGAAAGTAAACTTCACTGGTATCAATTCTGTAAGTCACAAGTAAATGACCTGTAGTAGCTTCTCATAACTCAGGGCTCTGTTTTTGGCTCTGGCATTAACCAATCACCATATATTTGAGTACCCAAACAATTTTTCCATATTATTTTCATCCATAGCATCTATTCCACAAAGTAGCTACTAAGTGCCAGGCACTGTGCTATGTACTATGGATGTCATAAATTATATAGTTCTTGTCCTCTGAAAGCTCAAGAACAGGTAGACAATTCAAGTACTTTAAAGAAAGCACTATACTATACCCCTTTGCCAGGGGGCTGAGAGGAAAGAACAGGTTTACTAGGTGGAAGGGAGAAAAGAAAAACATTCCAGGTATAGGCATAACAGGTACAAAGAGAATGAAAATGAACGAACCTGAGTATTGAAGAAACAGTAAAAAGTTCAGTGTGTGTAGGGGTGCCTGGCCAGCTCAGTCCATAGAACACACAACTCTTGATCTTGGGGTCACTGAGTTCAATCAAGCCTCACACTGCATGTAAAGTTTACTTTTTAAAAAATTTTAAATAAAGTCCAATGTGTGTAAATAAAATAACACAACCAAATGCTAGTAAATGCTTCCTCATTCTACTTTCCTAAATAATCAACACGATTTATGAAGCTTTCATCATGGAATGTTTCTAAAGAAAATATAAAGCCCAACTTTCACTAGTAGAGACAAACACACATTTAAAAAACATCACACATATTGAGTACTATCAGAAAAAGAAATTCTTGGGGCGCCTGGGTGGCTCAGTCGGTTGAGCGTCCGACTTTGGCTCAGGTCATGATCTCACAGTTTGTGGGTTCGAGCCCTGCATCAGTGTCTGTGCTGACTGCTTGTTCAGAGCTTGGAGCCTGCTTCAGATTCTGTGTCTCCTTCCCTCTCTGTCGCTCCCCCGCTCACACTTTGTCTCACTCTGTTTCTCAAAAATAATGTAAAAAAATAAAAAGAAAAAGAAAAATACTAGGCAACAGAAATTAAAAAAAAAAAAAGAAAAAAGAAAAAGAAACTCTTCTCACAACAGCTTACTGTCAATAAATCATACCCAAAATCTCGTACCTACCAAGATACAGGCTACCTAAGTATTTTCAGTTAGTTTCCCCATTCACCTGAAACCAGTATTTTCACCGTATTTTAAAACTTTTCAAAAATTTCAAAAAGTGGGAAGAAAACCAAATCTTCTGTGCACACTTTAAAAAGGGATTAAAAAAAAATTAACTTCCCTTCCTTTTCTTCAGCTTAAAACGGAATAATTTCCCAATCGTGAGGATGAGTAATGAGCTTCACTAAACTGAGCTGTAAAAACACTAATGGAACTCTTTTGAGTTGTACCACTATATGATCATTTACTAAAGTTAGATCCTTTAACCCAATAGTGTACATCATCTATTCTAGATCAGTCTCATTTTTAACCCGAAGTTTTGTAAGGAGAGGAGTGCAAATATTTTACAGTTCCAAGGATCTAAGTTCATGTCTTTCTCATATTTGCTCTTCACAAAAATCATTAACGTTAATCTCAAAATCAAACAAGCTGAAAAGCCTAGAATGCTCAGTAAAACACATTACAATCAGCTACAAGAAAGCTACAGTGAGCAAAGCACCTGCCTATCAAGGTTACACTGTGACTTATTGCAGTGTAACAGAGAAAGGGGGTAAAAACTACTTGCCTTTAAGATGTCTTTCATTATTTATAAAGTACAAAGGTCACATGTTTTCTTCCTCTTTTAAAATACGTTGTTTTTTTTTTTGCTTTGAAGACTATTTTACACTGACAACATTTATAACGTCAATTTTCTCCAATTATCTAAGTAAACAAAAAATGCAAAACCTCCAAGTACCTAATGAAAAAGCACTTCTCATTTCCATCATATTATCTTAAATCTTGCTCTTATACAAAAGTGTTAGTTAATGCTGACTCAACAAGTTTGGCCAAGAGCAAGGTTGTGTTGTTGTTGTTTACTTCCGGACCCTTCAAACTTTGACAAGAGATTGTTTTTCTAGCAACCAAAATACATGCCAAATTAACTGTTTTGTGTTGCTCCTTCAAAGAAGAAAAAAAAAACCACCTTTCATGTATTTTCAAGGTAGAAATGAGTGCCTTCACGGATATAAAATTTTCTGCACAAAAAAGCAAATGAAAAAATCCTGATGCTTTTTGACAAAGATACAATTTTCAAAACCTGTAAGCCAAGATATATAAGAGCTTAGACATACCCATATGTTCTCTTAATTTTAAAATTAATTGTTACTTTAAATCTTATCCTGCATGAAAGAAATTGGATAAAACAAAGGGATGAAAGAATGCCAAAATTAAGACCTAAAAACAATTAATAAAGCTGAAAATGAATGAATTTTAAGCAACAAAAATAGCTAAACAAGTAGTTGCAGTTTACAGAAAAGGTAATAGTTTTAGATTCTCTGAAACTAAATCTAAGTAAAAGTTTTAAACTTTTGCTATCAATTAAAGTCCTGCTTTATACATAAAACTTTTTAATCCTCATCAAATGCAAATAAAGAGATTAAGCATTTTGAAAATCTGTTTTGGTATGTAGTTTTCTAATTCGATTTTTTTAATTAAAAATAATCTTTTGGAAAATACTCATTCAACTTTTTCAATATGTATAGAGTTTTTATAAATCACACAAAAAAATTGCACTTTTGTTTTTGTACATCACTGATTTCAAGACTACTTTTAAAATAAAGAGGGGGTGAAATATCACCAAGATATTTCTGACAATTTTTGTACGTTACAGTTTCACTCTAAAATTTACTCTCAAGGGGTGCCTGGCTGGCTCAGTCAATAGAACATTCAACTCTTGATGGCAAGGTCATGAGTTTGTTTAAGTTCCAACTTGGGTGTAGAGTGTACTAAAAAATGAATAAATAAAATTGTCTCAAATCTAGAACTGATAAGAGTGAAACAGATCAAAGAACAAGCAACTATACCCAAAAGAAAATGAATTGAAGTTCCCTAAACAATAATGTTAATTTCAAGTATGATCCCACAACCTTAGACAAAGTAGACATTCCAGTATGTGACCAATCAATAGTGCATTAAACAGCACTTTGCTTAGAATTTGTAAGGCAAAAAGACACTCCAATTGAATGCAAACCACCCAAGAATGAATGACGTTTGACTACCAATACATCATACCGCAAAATGAACGGAGTTAAGTAACACCTATTTGATAGCTCTTCTAATAACTTTGTTTTAAAAAGGTAAGTCAGAAATGCAATATTTCAGTAACTACAAAGGAGTACTTAGTAAATGAAAAAGCATTCCCTAGATTTCAGGGGGTTGACAGTTCCTTTAAACCAAAAGAGAAACTCCCTATCTTGACAGTAAATACACAAATACTAACATTTTTTAAGTCTCCTTAAAATAAATAAGAAGAACACTATTTACAATGAAAACAGTCAATCTTCTATGGAGACATCATATGACCAGTACAGGAATTTATCTACCTGATAAGAATAATGCACTTAGACACGGATTAGAAGTATTAAAAGATTTGATCCAAGTTCAAGTTACAATTTTATTTCACTTTTCTCTTCATCCCTCTGCAATGAGTCCATCAAGTTACAAATTTAAATTTCAGCAGTCACTAAGCTGTAATCACAAATTATTTCTCTTTCACAGATTAAAAAATCCAGGCTGAGATGAAACAGAGGCGATTCAATCACACTCGCCTAACCTGAAATGTAGGAAGTAATCAGTAAATTACTGTGAAATGCTTTTTATTCAAACATGCTATTTTGCAAACATACTTTAATAACAGCATGAAGGTAATGAGATTATGGATACCTGGAAAATCTGTACTTTTAAACCAAAAGTTAACGTGTATAGTCTGACAAGTATTACGGGAACGGTGGAAATGAATATTTAAAATTCAACTACCCCAGAAAATTCTAACACATGAAGTCAATCTCCGTATTTTTTAGAATCAGGTAACAAGTATCATTACCGTACAAAACACCTGCAAGTTGAGATCACTAACTCCTTCACTCGCTCCTCTCTTCTGTTAACTAATCCTTTCAGTCGCCAAAAAAGTTACTTCCCTTTCTACCTACGTCAAATTAAGATCCTTCTCAGGCAATTTCCATGCCCAGGGTTAAATATCACCAATACAAATACATAAGTTGTCAATAAGCACCAAATAACTAAGTATTCAGCACACGAAAGGAATTCACCAATGAAAAAACATGACACCTTCCTCCGTACCCTCCCCCCCAAAAAGCTATTTCATTAGCTTCACAAACATTTACTGCTGAAGTATACTCTGAGCGAGTGGTTCGATGGGTCTCCTTCACCAAACCCTAACTAGGAAACATAACCAATCGTCCGGACTCTTTCAGACAGTCAAGATGATTCGGAGAATTATTAGAAACTGACGTCCGCAGGATCAGGAGTTTGAGAGAAAGGTAAGCAGTGTACTCGCAGGTGAGTTGGGGGGGGGGGGGGGGGGAGGGAGGAAACCCTGAAAATCGGAAACGAAGTTGGTCGGAAGGTTAGAGAGAGGCAAGGCCGATGTCCGGTTCGGAGAGGACGCCACTGCAGGGCAGACAGCGATTAATTAAGCATTTGGAAGAGCTAAAGAGAGTTCTACGAAAGACCTGACCCGAGTACAAGATACAAGAACGCTGATATACCGCTCAAAGAAGACACGCGGGGGTGGGGCCCGCCCCGCTAACCCTGCTCCCTGAATGCTCCCTGAATGAACCCTCAAAAGAGAATCGAAGCCCGAGAAAGTCAATGGGTCCAAAGGAGGCCCGCACCGGCCGGGCAACGCCACAGCACAGAACGCAGAAGCGTGCAGAGCCTCCTGGTCTGAGGCCTCGGGTCGGCCCTCAAGAAAGTCGGAGCAGCCCCTGGGGCTCCGGGCCCCTCCTGGGCCAGCCTCTGTCCTCTCTTCTCACCCCCAAAAGCCTAGAACCGGACTCATGAGATTGACAGGAAGCTTCCGGCCGAGCGCTCCCGGCAGGCGCGGGGCAAAAGGAGCAATATGTCCTTAGCGCCGCGAGTGACACTCACCGGCCCGAAACCTCGAATGAAACCAGCAGCTCCGGGGGCGGCGGCAGCAGTGGCAGCAGGAACCGAACATCCAAAATGGCGGCTCCCTCGGCCTCACCACCGCTACTGCAGGCGGAAGGATCCTTTTAGGAAGGAGGGAGTTTTTAACTAACTTCAAATACTATCTCAAAAACTTTGGCCTCTATCTCCCTCTCCTAGTCGATTCCGTCTTCCCTAGACGTAACTTTTTGTGCCTCCGCTCTCCTACTACCCGAAAACTCGGACCCCACCGAGGACTATTTGCCAAGGAGGAGGTGACTGCTCCTAGCAGAGCGACGCACAGCGTAGCAAAGTACGGGGCGGTCACTGATGACGCGAGACGCTGCTGCCGAGTCACCGCTGCGAAGAGTCTGAGAGAGAAAAAGCCGGCCGACCCTGGAAGCCTACGAACTTTGGTTCCGCTTGCGGGGGAGGAGGAGGCTGAGCTACCAGGAAACCGCGGGGCCACCTGAAGAGAGCCGAGCTATCAAGGTATAGAAAGAAGTGGGTGAGGCGAGGCAGGTGGGGGCTGGGAATTAATACAGAAAAATCTCGAGCTGTTTCCAGTCGTGTTTGAAACTTTAGCTTTCTCTAGGCTAACTTCAGGAACATGCTCCAAGCGGTCTTGGAGTCTACAGTTTTATGGTATCTTTGCAAGGTGTTTTTTAGAGTTAGAGGATGATACAGAAGAATATATTTCAAACGCAGTACAACCGCTCAACGTCCTGCTTTGGATAATCATTTAAACTCTCAGGGCCTCAGTTTCCTCGTATGTAAAAACAAAGGATTTGGACTAGTGAACGCTAAAACTCTTTAAAGAGTGGGCTGTGTCTCCATAACCAATAACCTGAGCCAAAGACAGTCTACCCAGACATTACCTGGCTTGATAAATAATTATGAACACCTGACACAAATATTTTCCACGTGAACGGTGAAAAGAGTCGTGATATTTTGGGTCCTTTAAAGGAAAGGTGACCCACCTAAACTAAAATCCTTCACGTAGATTGGCGGCAAAGAAGTCCTGAAAGTGAATAAAGCACAGCACCTGGCGGGATGCCAAACAGAACTGAACTAACCAAATCTTAAGTTTAGGACCTGTCATAGGAGGTTGCTCTTTTTTCCTCAGACAGCCACTTTTTTGCAGAGATTTCAAAACATTTTACAAAAATTGAATTCAGGAGCACAATTTTGCTCTTGAACTATTCGGGCTTAACAAGTGACAAAGGCCAGGGGGTGTGATAAAGTAATTATCATTTACTATTATTAAACATTGATATCACATTGTTTATAAAAGCATCTTCCTATGTGTAACCCAGTGTGACCCTCCTACCAACCTCCTAAATCAGATTAGTCAAGGATAAGTAACTTAGTTTTACAAATAAGGAGACTGAGGCTCAGAGAAACTATTAATATAGAAACCCTCTCTCCCCCCTCCCCCACTCTGATTCAGCTATATGGTGCCACTTCCTGAATTAGAAAAGAGTATACACACACCCACACCAACTCCCACACTCAGGGTGGAATCAACCCAAATGGTCTGGGGAGCAGAAACCTCATGGAATTCAGTTGCCTCATCTCCCCCTCAATGCACTACTGTGCAGTGCAACCTTGGATCACACAGCTTGTAGGTAGTAGCATAAAACTAGAACGTAATGATGTTGCAAGGCATATTCCTCTGAAGTATAGCTAGACATGAACACATGCTAAAGAACAGTTTTGGACTCCCTTAAAAGTAAGGAATTTGCAGGTCACAAAGCAATTAAAGTATTTTGTTTGCAACATCACAAATATTTGTTTAGAGGTTGAATTTAAGTGTTTATACCACTGCAAACCACAAAAGAAAAATTAAACTATTCTTAAGAAAGAGGAAGGAACTTTTTTAGTACCGTGCCAAATGACAGAGCATTAAAGAGAATACGGCAGACATTATGAGATGTAAACCCCCTCCATGTTTCTTTTTTACTTTTATTACCTTTATAATTACCAAACTCCTCCTCCAATGAAACTAAAAAATAGGGGCGCCTGGGTGGCTCAGTTGGTTAAGCGTCCGACTTCAGCTCAGGTCATGATTTCACAGTTTGAGTTTGAGCCCTGCATCGGGCTCTGTGCTGACAGATCAGAGCCTGGAGCCTGCTTCGGATTCTGTGTCTCCCTCTCTCTCTGCCCCTAACCCACTCACATTCTGTCTCTGTCTCAAAAATAAATAAACATTAAAAAATTTTTTTTTAATTCAATAAAAGCAATTGACTTAATATATAGTGTGGACATCATTATCCTAAGAGGCTTGGTTTCCGTGGTTAGCATTTAAAGGTTAAGAAGACTGGGGCGCCTGGGTGGCTCAGTCAGTTAAGCGGCCGACTTCAGCTCAGGTCGTGATCTTGCAGTCCGTGAGTTCGAGCTACGCGTCGGGCTCTGTGCTGACAGCTCAGAGCCTGGAGTCTGTTTCTGTGTCTCCCTCTCTTTCTGCCCCTCCCCCATTCACGCTCTGTCTCTCTCTGCCTTTCAAAAATGAATAAGTGTTAAAAATTTTTTGAAAAAAAAAGTTTGGGAAGACTTACTTCCCATCTAATCAAGCATAATCTCTAGTTTCAGGTAGGTTACAGCACATCAATAAAATGGAGTACTATGCTGCTAATAAAAATGAAGCTATAGCTCTATCTTTATTATCATGGTATGACAGGTGTTTTTGAACATTACAAAATGGTTTTATAATACTATTGCAAAAAAGGCGTATATATACATAGAAAAAAAGTTGAAGGATAAAACTAAAATGCGAAAATGGTTATTTTTGGATGGTGGGATTATATAGGATTTGTATGTTATGATGTTTTGTTTTTGCAATGAGCATAATGTACATTTTGGGAAAAAAAGACTTACACTTTAAAAAAAAGTTTTTACAAAATAATGCAGTTTTATAGATCCAAATGTAAAGGAGATCTTTGTTTTTATTTCTTTATTTTAACGTTTATTTATAGTTTTGGTAAACTCTACACTCAGTGTGGGGCTCAAACTCATGACCCTGAGATCAAGAGTTACATGCTCATCTTCTGACTGAACCAGCCAAGCACCCCAGGAGATTTTTGTTTTTAAAACGGCAACATCCCAAAAATTAACTAAACTTTTAGGAAGAGAGAATGGCTGGGAGAAAAGATCATTATTTTTATAGTTTTGTTTATTATTGAAAAACTCATATGCTTCAATTTAACAAATAATAACAACAACAAAAAACAAAACTAAAGATGCATCAGCCAAGAGTCAGACATTCGGATGCCAGTCCTGGCTGGGTTACTAACTTTGTGCTGTAATCAGGGTATTTAACATCTCTGGGCCTGTTACTTCAGCTGGCCCTGAAGTATTTATTTGAGAATAAATACTTTATAAATATTAACATACATTATTTAATATATAAATATTATGAGTGCTTTCTTTATGACTAGACTTATTCCAAAATGGATTTACAGTGGCTTAATATCCAGAGGGATCAAATGTGTGAAAACACTTTGAAAACTATGAAGGATTTTGCAAACATAAGTATAAAACAGTTTTTATACCACCATACAATTCATCTAAACCATTTCTTGATTGTCCACTACCAAGTAACAGTAGTGCATTGTGTCTTACAATTTACAAAAGTGTTTTTATATACAGTTATTCATTTGCTCCTCACCTGTCATGAGCTTGTAAACCATGCAGGCATTATAGCATAACAGTTAAAAGTGTTGGTTTCTGGAGCTAGACTGCCTGGGTTTAAAATGCTGCTCTTCCTTGGGTGCCAGGGTGGCTTAGTCAGTTGAATGTCCCAACTTGATTTTGGCTCAAGTCTGGTCTTCTGGTGCCTGAAATTGAGCCCTGCATCAGGCTCTGTGCTGATAGCTCAGAGCCTACTTGAGATTCTTTCTCTCTCCCTCCATCTCTCTCTGCCCCCCCCCCCTGCTCGAATGTGCTCTCTCTCTCTCTCTCTTAAAATAAATCAACTTTTTTTTTTTTAAATTTTTTTTTTTTCAACGTTTTTTATTTATTTTTGGGACAGAGAGAGACAGAGCATGAACGGGGGAGGGGCAGAGAGAGAGGGAGACACAGAATCTGAAACAGGCTCCAGGCTCCGAGCCATCAGCCCAGAGCCTGACGCGGGGCTCGAACTCACAGACCGCGAGATCGTGACCTGGCTGAAGTCGGACGCTTAACCGACTGCGCCACCCAGGCGCCCCAAAATAAATCAACTTTTTAAAAAATTTTTAAATGCTGCTCTTCCTTTATTGTATGACCTGTAGAAAATTAGTAAACATCTCTGAGGATTTCTGAACCTCAGTGTACCTGTCTATAAAATGGAGTTAATGATAGTAGTAGCATTGGCACCTTAAGGCTGGTGTAATAATCAAATGAGCCGATACACTTAAAGTACTTAGAACAGTGGCAGGCACGTGGTAAGGGCTCAATAAATAGGAGATGTCTTTAGGATAAATATCATCTTACTTTTAGCATAGTTTCCAGGTAAGAAACTTGGCCACTATCACTGCTCTGTGTGCATACTGCCTCTGTAAAAGCTTACTGCAGAACAAGTGCTGAATACGGTTTTCACTTTTTACTTTTGTGTGTGTTTGTGTGTGTGTGTTTAATTTTTAAAATTTTTTTAAATGTTCACTTAATTTTTGATAGAGACAGAGCACAAATGGGGGAGGGGCAGAGAGAGACGGAGACACAGAATCCGAAGCAGGCTCCAGGCTCTATGCTATTAGCACAGACCCTAATATGGGGCTCAAACCCACGAACTGTGAGATCATGACCCAAGCCGAAGTCGGACGCTTAACCGACTGAGCCACCCAGGTGCCCCTTTTTTTTTTCTTTTTTAGTGTTTATTTATTTTTTGAGAGAGAGAGAGAGAGAGAGAGAGACAAAGAGACAAAGAGAAAGCATACAAGCTGCGGAGGGGCAGAGAGAGAGGGAGATATAGAATCTGAAGCAGACTCCAGGCTCTGAGCTGTCAGCACAGAGCCCAACGCGGGGCTCAAACTCACGAACTGTAAGATCATGACCTGAGCTGAAGCTGGACACTTAACTGACTGAGCCACCCACACACCCCTACTTTTTTTTTTTTTTTTTTTTGGTAGAAGTGAACATTTTTTTCAAATTTCTTTTGGTTGGCCAAAACGGGTACTAATGTAGGTCATTCATAAAATCGAAGTGGCCTAATGTGAACTTTTGAAAAGTGAGGGGTAACTATATATCTTTTAGCCTACATAATAGTCATTTAATAAATGTATTGGCTGAGTCTACTACACCACACTGTCCTGGGTGCACAGAATCTGTTACAGACATTTTTTTTTTTCATGTTTATTTATTTTCCAGAGAGAGAGACAGAGACAGAACATGATCAGGGGAGCAGCAGAGAGAGAGGGAGACAAAGAATCCGAAGCAGGCTCCAGGCTCTAAGCTGTCACCACAGAGCCTGACTTGTGGCTTGAACTCACAGACCATGAGATCATGACCTGAGCTGAAGTCAGAAGTTTAACTGACAGAGCCACCCAGGCACCCTTGTTATTGTCATTTCAATAGAGACTGCCCTACCCTCTTTATTTCATTAAGGAAAACTAGATTTTTAAAAAATCCTCCAATACATAAAAATATCAATATTACCACTCAGGAGATAAATGATAGTTCCAAAAGAAGCAGAAAAATGAGAGGTCATTGGGCGCCAGAGCTGAGAAAGAAGTCTTTTGGAAGACATGGCATATCAACTGGAATCATGGTATCAGAGGGAACCCTCTTTTGGAGGCTTAGTTGCAGTGGGGTTCTTAAATGACAGTATCAGCAGCTGAAGCCATAAGACCTTTACAGCAGATAGGGAAAACTCTCCCTACAGAAATGTGGTCAGTGTCTTTCACAAGGAATTCTTCCTGCTTCTCCACATGCCAGAGATCTCAGCTGAGAAAGGAGAGTGAAGGAGATCCAACCCTGTCGGAAACAGTGACATGTGTCAAGGAGGTGGCTCCACTTGTTTGAATCACCTGAGTCTATAAATAAGCCTGAGAGTCAGAAAGAAATTAGTCCCTCTGTTGTTTATGTAATGTTTTCACAAAAAGCATTTTTACAGTTCTTTTAGGCATGGTGCCTAATCACAATTTATCCTGGCTTGAGAAAAGTTTAGGAATTAATCTTTCAGTTGTGGCAAAAGAGCTAGAAGTGATGTAAAATTGAAATTCTAATAGCCAACTCCATACACCCTTTGGCCTCGTACCAAGACCATTAGGAAATCTATATGCCCCTTGAAACTAAAGATCAAAGCACATAGGATACAAGGTTCAGCCCAGCTCCTTCTTTGATTTAGAGATTTAAAAGAGGCAGTCCTGGGGTATCTGGGTGGCTCAGTTGGTTAGGTGTCCGAATTCAGCTCAGGTCATGATCTAATGGTTTGTGGGTTCAAGCCCCACACCTGGCTCTATGCTGATCGCTCAGAGCCTGGAGCCTGCTTCGGATTCTGTGTTCTCTCTCTCTGCCCATCCCGCACTTACACTCATTCTCTCTCTCTCTCAAAAATAAATACTAAAAAAAATTTGTTTTAAAGAGGCAGTCCTGGGTGCCTGGGTGGCTCAGTGGGTTAAACGTCTGACTTTGACTCAGGTCATGATCTTAGGGTTTGTGAGTTCAAGCCCCACGTTGGGCTCTGTGCTGGCAGCTCAGAGCCTGCTTGGGATTCTCATTCTGTCCTCTCTCTCTGCCCCTTCCCCACTTGTACTTTTTCTCTCTCTCTCTCCCAAGATAAATAAATACAAATTGAAAGGGGGGAAAAAAAGGCAGTCCAGAGTTTGCCAATGGAGATGCTTTATGTCATCCTTGTTTTGTAAATCATTCTATATTATGTTGGCACTTTTAGAGTAAAAACTCTTACCAGATATGAGGTTGCAACCAACTCAAACCCCAACTTGAGGAAGTGGTGCCATTCTCTAGTCTAGGGAAGACAAAACTGTGGCCACTAGAGAAGGATGCAGCATCCAGAAAGTCAGCAGGGCTTCTGACTCATTTCCCACTCAAGTAATTCTATTTCCTTTATACAAGCACCATCATTTGCCTAGAAGTTTCCATGGTAAGGAAGGTTTTGTTTGAATAAACAAGGTTTTGTTTTATGTGCCTAGCCCCATCCTTACTCCTCTAAAATCAGGCAGTTCTGCAGTTTGCTTTAAAGTTAGCCTTGGGGCACCTGGGTGGCTCAGTCAGTCCTTCTTCAGCTCAGGTCATGATCTCCTAGTTAATGAGTTCGAGCCCCACATCAGGCTGTGTGCTGACAGCTCAGAGCCTAGAGCCCGCTTTGGGTTCTGTGTCTCCTCTCTCTGTGTCCCTCCGTGCTTGTGCTCTCTCTCTCTCGAAAATAAATATACGAACACACACACACACACACACACACACACATATAGTTAAAAAGTAATTAAAATTAATTTGACATTTTGCTGTGAACCAAAAACTGCTCTAAAACATAAAGGTTATTAAAAAGAAAAACAAACAAAATGCCAGTTGTACAAGAAACAATAATCTGACCATCTTGTTTTCTCAGCCTCTCCTTTATCCCATAGAATCACTAATATTTAGTCCACTAGAACTCAGCAAATAGAAACTGAAAAGGAAACTAATATTTATTGAGCACCTAATAAGTGCTAAAGGGCTTTACATAAATTCTTTTAATTTTCATTATTGTCCCCATTTTATAGAGGAGAAAAAGGAGGCTCACAGCTAGTAAGTGGCAGAACTCAGACATACAGGATTCCACTGATTTCCTAACAATGCCTTTTCTTCACTCTGTGTTGCATTCTTTCTTTAAAATATTTTTTTATTTTATTTTTTAATGTTTATTTATTTTTGAGAAAGAGCAAGCAGGGGAGGGGCAGAGAGAGAGGGAGACACAGAATGCAAAACAGGCTTCAGGCTCTGAGCTGTCAGCACAGAACCCAATGTGGGGCTCAAACTTATGAACCACAACATCATGACCTGAGCCGAAGTTGAACACTTAACCAACTGAGCCATACAGGCACCCCATTCTTTAAAATACTCTCTTTTTTAAAAAGTAGGCTTCATGCCCAGCATGGAGTCCAAAATAGGGCTTGAACCCATGACCCTGAGATCAAGACCTGAGCTGAGATCAAGAGTAAAATACTCATGGGCTCCTGTGCAGCTCAGTTGATTGAGACTCTGGATTTTGGCTTAGGTCATGATCTCGTGATTCATGGGTTCAATCCCTGTGTTGGGCTCTGTGCTGATTGCATGCAGCCTGTGTGGGAGTCTCTCTCTCCCCCTCTCTCTTTGCCCTTCCCCCACTTGTGCTTTGTCTCTCTCTCTCTCTCAAAATAAATAAATTGGGGCGCCTGGGTGGCGCAGTCGGTTAAGCGTCCAACTTCAGCCAGGTCACGATCTCGCGGTCCGTGAGTTCGAGCCCCGCGTCAGGCTCTGGGCTGATGGCTCGGAGCCTGGAGCCTGTTTCCGATTCTGTGTCTCCCTCTCTCTCTGCCCCTCCCCCGTTCATGCTCTGTCTCTCTCTGTCCAAAAAATAAATTAAAAAAAAAAACCAGGGGCGCCTGGGTGGCGCAGTCGGTTAAGCGTCCGACTTCAGCCAGGTCACGATCTCGCGGTCTGTGAGTTCCAGCCCCGCGTCGGGCTCTGGGCTGATGGCTCGGAGCCTGGAGCCTGTTTCCGATTCTGTGTCTCCCTCTCTCTCTGCCCCTCCCCCGTTCATGCTCTGTCTCTCTCTGTCCCAAAAATAAATAAAAAAAAAAAAAAAAACGTTGGAAAAAAATAAATAAATAAATAAATAAACTTAAAAAAAAAAAAGAATAGGACATTTAACCAACTGACCCACCCAGGTGCTCCTAAAATACTCATTTTTAAAAAGACACATATTCCTCTAGTTTCTTTGCACTTTCATGCACATCTGACAGAAGGTACCATTTACCAAAAGTCTTATAGCTAGTAAGTGGATAGGATTTAAATACACACCATTCTGTCTCCCTGGAAAAAGTGATCATTATGAGAGAAGTAAGGATCCAAGAGAAAACAAGAGTTTATTGACTATAATTAATAAAATTATTTAGGTCAGGAATCTTCATCTAAGAATTATAGAAGTTTCAGAGACAGGAATAATTATATGTATATGCATGGACACACATATACATTATTACAGACAGAGAAGCAGAGACTTTAAGGGATGGAAGAGGTTGTAAATGAGAACACTTCAGACTCACACACAAGTAGCCACATTAACATTTGTGCTGAAGAGCCCTGATTCCCAGGCAATTAATTACTCAATCCAAGACCAAGGAATTTTGTGGTTTTCTTGAGGATTTCAAGTCTCCGGTTAAGATCTTCAAAATCAACTTCCTCAGAACCACAAGGGTCAATGGATAGGCTGACTTGAGGTTTTACATCAGGCAAATCAGGAGGCATAAAGTTATCAAAACCCATCTTGGATCTTGATTCTGGCTTTGGAGAAGTTGGGAGGTTGAATCCTGTACCTGTTCATTTCAATAAATGTAATTAAAAGTCACAATAATACAGCCTTCCAGAAAGAAATCCCAGCCTCAATGGCAGTAGACTATTATTACTTTTGAGAGGGCAGCATATAATCTGGCTGGAAAACTAGACAACTCCCCCATCATGCAAATGGTGGTAGTGGTGACATTTTGTTGGCCCTTGCTTCAAAGGCAATCTGGACTTCTAAAAAAGGCACAGTTTTTCAAACTATGTGCATAATTATCTAGTGTGATGGTTGTTTCAAAACTTTTTCTGTGTTAAAGATCTCTCTGAGATCTATATCCACTTTGAAAACTGTTAGCTACTATAAAGGAACCCACTGTACTCCTGGTAAGTCACTAATAACCTTCTGTCACCTATGGAGGAATAGTCTTATAAGAATTGAAAAGTCTTGGGGTGCCTGGGTGGCTCAGTTGGTTAAGCGTCTGACTTCGGCTCAGGTCATGATTTTGCGGTTCGTGAATTCGAGCCCCCGTCGGGCTCTGTGCTGACAGCTCAGAGCCCGGAGCCTGCTTCGGATTCTGTGTCTCCATCTCTCTCTGTCCCTTCCCCACTTGTGCTCTGTCTCTCTCTATCAAAAATAAATAAAATGTAAAAAAAAATTTTGAAGAATTGAAAAATCTTCAGTGAGTAGTAAGCAGTTCCAGCTTCTACCAGCATTCCCTATACTTACTAGGAAACAATGAAGGACACAAATCACTCTTCTTATAGGAGTCATTCTGAAAGAAAAAAGACCGCTGGGTTGTGATTGGTCTGAGCGCCAAACACACATTTTGTTCACAGTAAGCCTTCAATAAATATTTCATAAAATTAACTTCTCATAGTCCAGCTTCCTTCTTGTGAAGGTGAAGTTTCTATTTATGCCTTCTGGAAATTACCCTTAGGAGCAACTATGAGTTTTGCTGCTTTTGTCACCTGTGGTCACATACAAGAAACAGGAAATCTTTTATCTTAAAGCCTGGAGATGCTACTTGTGAAAGACGATTCAGTTTAATAAAGTCTGAGGACTCTTTCTCCAAGAAATAAATGGCAAGGAGAAAACAACAGGCAGGAAGAAGGAAGTGTTAGAGATGAGAAGGTTTAGGAGATATATCAACCAAATACAATGTGTAGATCTTTGGTCCTGATTTCAATAAAATAACTATAAAATGCATTTTTGAGATAATCAGCAAAATTTTTCAAAGTTTATTTATTTAGAGAGACAACCAGTGGGGGAGGGGCAGAGAGAGAGGGAGGACAGAGGATTGGAAGCAGGCTCTGTGCTGACAGCAGAGAGCCCGATGTGGGGCCTGAACTCAAGAACGTGAGATTCTGACCTGAGCCAAAGTTGGACATTTAACCGACTGAACCGCTCAGGCACCCTAGCAATTAGCAAAATCTAATGTGGATTGAGTATTATATTATAGTAAGAAATTATTTTTCATTGTATTGAGCATCATAATGGCATGGCATTTTTTTATATTATAAAAACAAAAGGTATGTGTTAGAGATATTTACAGAAATGTTTACAGGTGAAATTATATGATGTCTGAGATTTGCTCTAAATTCCTCCTTCCCCACAGGGGTGCCTGGGTGGCACAATTGGTTAAGCATCTGACTCTTGGTTTCAGCTCAGGTCATGATCTCATGGTTTTGTGAGTTCAAGCCCTTAGCCCTTACTCGGGGGCTCCAGGGCTCCATGCTATCAGTGCGGAGCCTGCTTGGGATTCTCTGTCTCTCTCTCTCTCTGCCCCTTCTCCACTTGTGCTCTCTTTGTCTCTCTCAAAATAAATAAATAAACTTTTAAAAAATAAAAATAAAAGATAAATTCCTTCTCCCCCCCCCCCCCCAATAAAAGTGTCAGGAAGAGAGAAAAGAAGAGAAGCAGAAAGTTGATAACTGTTAAAACCATGTGATGGGTACATGGAAGTTCATTATATTATTACCTCTAATTTTCTATATGTTTAAAGTTTCCATAATAAAGTTTTCTTTGTTTTATTTTTTTAAGTTTTTATTTTAATTCCAGTTAATATACAGTGATATATTAGTTTCAGGTGTACAATGTAGTGATTCATCAAGTCCATATATCACCAGATACTCATCACGACAAGTGCACTCCTTAACCCCCATCACCTATTTAACCCATACCGCACCTCCCTCCCCTCTGGTAACCATCAGTTTTTTTCTCTATATTTAAGAGTCTGTTTCCTTCTTTTTTTTTTTTTTTTTTAAGTTTATTTATTTAAGAGTACATGCGCACGAGCAGGGGTGGGACAGAGAAAGATAGGGAGAAAAAGAATCCCAAGTAGGCTTTGCGCTGTCAATGTGGAGCCCGACATGCGTCTCAATCCCACAAACCTTGGGATCATGACCTGAGCTAAAATCAAGAGTGAGATCCTTAACTGAGTGGGCCACCCAGGCACCTCAATTCTTTCTTATTTTAAATCAGAGGACTTGCATTCCAAGACTGGAAGCTGAGCACTTCACAAGGTGTCATTCAGATAAATAATTTCAACAAAGAAAATCAGAGTTAAATTATGTCTGAAATATAAAATCTTAAAAAAAGAGTTTCATAGGGGCACCTGGGTGGCTCAGTTGATTGAGTGTCCAACTTCAGCTCAGGTCATGATCTCACAGCTCGTGGGTTCGAGCCCCGCTTCGGGCTCTGCGCTGACAGCTCAGAACCTGGAGCCTGCTTTGGATTCTGTCTCTTTCTCTCTCTCTCTGCCCCTCCCCCACTTGTACACACACTCTCTCTCTCTCTCTCTCTCTCTCTCTCTCAAAAATAAATAAACATTAAAAATTTAAAAAAGAGTTTCATGGGGTCAGAAATACCTTGCAAGTTTAAAAGAATAAGACCATTTCTCTTTATTCATACTGAAGGAACAGAGTAAAGAGAATTAATGTCTATGGCTCTTTAGCTTTTACTTATTTGACTTCTCTAGATTTATGTCTACAAAGTTTTGAGATCTTTATACTATTTTCAACAAGAGAAGATAACTGTTTCCCCTACATATAAATTAAATATTGAAATATGTGTCTAAATCACTGTACATGAAAGACTTTCCAATTTGTCCAGCTCATAAAAATGTTCCTTGCAGTCCATATTGTGGTATTGTCAAGAGATTGACAAAAGACTACAGGCCTATTTTCTCATGAGTTCAGCATAAAAACACATCAAATGGGGAGCCTGCGTGGCTCAGTCTCTTAAACCTCTTAAGCGTCCGACTTTGGCTGAGGTCATGATCTCATAATTCGTGAGTTTGAGCCCTACATTGGGCTGTGTGCTCACAGCTCAGAGCCTGGAGCCTGCTTCAGATTCTGTGTCTCACTCTCTCTCTCTGCCCCTCCCCTGCTCATGCTCGGTCTCTCTCTCTCTCTCTCAAAAGTAAATAAGCATTAAAAATCAAATGTCCGCTAAATGACTGCAAATATGCTCCCTAGCCTTAAAAAACATCACTAAGATGATTCTACCATTCAAAAGGCCCATGTAGAAATATATTTTAACACTACTGGTAGTCCCATCCCAGAATCAGTTTCCCTCTCTGTACTGACCTTTCAGGAGGAAGGGATAAAAAACAAGAGGCTGGAGGTCTCACAGGAAAGGGTCCCAGTGCAGATATTGGTGATGCCTCAAGTGGATCACCAGTTCCTGCTAAAGTTCCACCTGCTCTGTCAACAGCACCTTTCTTAACATCCTCAGTAAATCCAATACTGACCAGGTCTGCCAGGGCTTCCACCTAAGGCAAGAGGGTAAGAGTCACATTGTGTTCTCAACTTATCACACATTTGTTTATCACTTACCTACTAGATGCCAAACATTCTTAGAAGCACAGGGGAGGAAACGGTGAGCAAGGAGACATGGTTCCTGCCCTCATGAAGTTCATACTTTAATGTAAGTTAAGTCGATGACAGATAAAGCAACCTTCAAGCTTCTGGCCCATACCACCTTCTTTCTCTCTCTTTCAAAGACTATATTTTGAGTGCCTATGCGGTCAGACATTGTAGTACATCAATGATTAAGAACTGCACATAAACATGCATAGGTAGGTCTACAAGAACGTTTATCAAACTTGAGCAGTGGTAAACTCTAAATTTATTCATTCGTTTGACAAAAATCTATTGACAGTGCTAGGGATGCTACAGTGGACGAAACAGATAAAAGTCCCTGTCCTCATACAACTGATATTCCAGTGGAAGAAATAGATAATAAACAAAATCACTAAGTGAACTATATCGTATGTTAGAGTTAAGAGCAATAGAGAAAAAACATAAAGCAGAGAAGAGGGAAGAGGTTGACATTTTGGAGACAATAGCTGAGAAGTGACTCACAGAGAACACACAAGTACAGACCTGAAGGAAGTGAGGGAAGGACGGGGAAGATAGCTAAAGAACACAGAGTACTGGAAGTACAAAGGTTCTGAGGTGGGAACCAGCATGTGTATTTGAAGAAGCACAAAGAGGCCAGTGTGGCTGAGGCAGAGTAAATAAGGGGAAAAGTAGAGACAATGAGGCCAGACAGAAGAGGTGAGAGTGCATTTCCTCCTTCATCACAGGAAAGTTGCTGCCTGTTACTCGTAAGTGAATTAAAAAGACATTGTAAGGGTTTAAAAGAAGAGGAGTAACATGATCTGACTTAGGTATTAACCAGATCTCTGACTGTTATATTGGATCAATTAATGGGGAAGAGGAGTAGAAGCAGGAAAACCAGTTAAGAGGCTATTGCAGTCATTCAGGCAAGAGATTAGGTTAGATCAAAGTACTGTCAATGGAGGTGGTGAGAAGTGGCAGAATTCTGGATATATTTAGAAGGTAGAGTGACCAAGATTTGCTGAAAATTGGTTGGGGGCTAGGTAGGGGTTGAGAGAAGGGGTAGAATCAAGGAAGATATCAAGATTTTGCCCTAGCATAGAATTGCCATGAACTGTAAGAAGGAGTAGGTCCATGAAAGGGATGAGAGCACTGTTGGACATGTTAAGTTTGAGATGCCTCTGAAACATCCACGTGAAGATGTCAAGAAAGTGGATGGATATATCAGTCTGGAGTTCGTATCAACCTAGAGCTCTTAGCTAGTGATGGAGATATATGGAAGTCTTCACCATAAACATGGGATTGAAAACCATGACGTAGGATGAAATCACCTAAAGAATAGAGAAGAAAGGGAAAAAGTCTAGAGACTGAGCCCTTGGGCACATCTCTAGTGGTATTTCATGTGGCTTTTACTTCTTCAAAGTTCCTTTCTGTATTGTCTAAGTTTTTACAATGTGTCCTTTTTCAACAAACCATGTAACTTTTTGGAAGAGGGAAAAAAAAGGAGTATGAGTCCTAGCAGGAAACAATCAGCAAAACCTCAGAAAAGTGTGCCCCTTAACACTACCCAACTTGGTGCATGCCTCTTCAGCAATTCAAAGGCATTAGGGGGAAATCCCTCTTGTCCTAAAACCCTCCATGACCACCTTTTAGAAGCTTAGACCACCTTGAGTGATGTTGATGATGATGATGGTGATGATGGTGATAGAAAGCAAAACTTGATTACATTGGCTAAGTGCCAGGCATTGCATTTAACTTCTTTATTCATATTAGCATGTTTAATCATCTCAACAAATTATGAGATTTGGTAATAACGATTAACTCTTATTATCCCCCTTCTTAAAGTCCAGACAACTGAGTCTTTGAAAGGGTGAGTCACTTGCCTGAGGTCTCATGGTTAATAAATGGTGAATCTAGGATCTGAATATGGGTCATTTCACTACTGAACTCATACTCTTAACACCAAAATATAGTGCCTTATACTACACTATAAAATTGAGATCTTAAGAAGTAAAAAAGCTTTACACACTTCCGTGTGTATGTGCGTGTGCACATGTGTTTGGGTGTTTTTTTTTCCAATATATGAAATTTATTGTCAAATTGGTTTCCATACAACAGCCAGTGCTCATCCCAAAAGGTGCCTTCCTCAATACCCATCACCCACCCTCCCCGCCCTCCCACCCCCCATCAACCCTCAGTTTGTTCTCAGGTTTTAAGAGTCTCTTATGCTTTGGCTGTCTCCCACTCTAACCTCTTTTTTTTTTTTCCTTCCCCTCCCCCATGGGTTTCTGTTAAGTTTCTCAGGATCCACATAAGAATGAAAACATATGGTATCTGTCTTTCTCCATATGGCTTATTTCACTTAGCATCACACTCTCCAGTTCCATCCACGTTGCTACGAAAGGCCATATTTCATTCTTTCTCATTGCCACGTAGTACTCCATTGTGTATATAAACCACAATTTCTTTATACATTCATCAGTGGATGGACATTTAGGCTCTTTCCATAATTTGGCTATTGTTGAGAGTGCTGCTATAAACATTGGGGTACAAGTGCCCCTATGCATCAGTACTCCTGTATCCCTTGGGTAAATTCCTAGCAGTGCTATTGCTGGGTCATAGGGTAGGTCTATTTTTAATTTTCTGAGGAACCTCCACACTGTTTTCCAGAGAGGCTGCACCAATTTGCATTCCCACCAACAGTGCAAGAGGGTTCCCATTTCTCCATATCCTCTCCAGCATCTATAGTCTCCTGATTTGTTCATTTTGGCCACTCTGACTGGCGTGAGGTGATATCTAAGTGTGGTTTTGATTTGTATTTCCCTGATGAGGAGCGACGTTGAGCATCTTTTCATGTGCCTGTTGGCCATACGGATGTCTTCTTTAGAGAAGTGTCTATTCATGTTTTCTGCCCATTTCTTCACTGGGTTATTTGTTTTTCGGGTGTGGAGTTTGGTGAGCTCTTTATAGATTTTGGATACTAGCCCTTTGTCCGATATGTCACTTGCAAATATCTTTTCCCATTCTGTTGGTTGTCTTTTAGTTTTGTTGGTTGTTTCCTTTGCTGTGCAGAAGCTTTTTATCTTCATAAGGTCTCAGTAGTTCATTTTGGCTTTTAATTCCCTTGCCTTTGGGGATGTGTCAAGTAAGAAATTGCTATGGCTGAGGTCAGAGAGGTCTTTTCCTGCTTTCTCCTCAAGGTTTTAATGGTTTCCTGTCTCACATTCAGGTCCTTTATCCATTTTGAGTTTATTTTTGTGAATGGTGTGAGAAAGTGGTCTAGTTTCAATCTTCTGCATGTTGCTGTCCAGTTCTCCCAGCACCATTTGTTAAAGAGACTGTCTTTTTTCCATTGGATGTTCTTTCCTGCTTTGTCAAAGATTAGTTGGCCATACGTTTGTGGGTCTAGTTCTGGGGTTTCTATTCTATTCCATTGGTCTGTGTGTCTGTTTTTGTGCCATGGGTGTTTGTTTTTAACACACTTGTAAGTATAATACTTAAGGTATCTTCATCCTTGTTTTCTACCCTATTGTTACCAACTTATAAGGGTCATGTGACAGCAGAAGTCAAGCTCTGTTAGGAAAAGTATGTGGGTGGAGAAAAGGTGCAAATGTCACCTGCTTTACAATCCTGGCAGAGCTACTCTGGAAGCCACATTCCTAAGTAGAAAACAGATCTTCTGGTGCACAATAAAAATCTCAGCTTTAAGTCCATTCTTTGTTCTTGAAAGTATTCACTGTAATGGTTACCGTGGATTTATATGGCACATTATAGTTCTTAGCAATTTCTGTCAGGTACTATTCTACTACAACCTGGGGTAGAGTAGTCACATTTAATTTTACACATTAGCTGCAAGATAAAGAACATAACAGAATTTGGTCACACACATATCCACAAACTCAGAAACAAAAAGAGTTGAGGTGGTCTTTCATCTCTAAATCACTGTCCTTTATTTTTCTAGTATCCGTTCTGTAAAAGTACAATTAAAAACTTTTTTTTAAATTTAGGAGGTGCCCTGCTTATATCATAAAGATAGCCCAATCCTGGGGAGAAAGAATCTCAATCTCTGAAAATAAGAGGAAGAAAATAAACCTAAGAAAAAAAACTTTAAATTGAAAGTTCTGATTTTGGAAGTATTTGAATTATGTCAAAGGCGATATTCAACACACTCAGCAACCTACAGTACAGCAAGGCACCATCCAGTCAGAATGGACACCCTGAAACAACTCTGAAACACCACCAGCCTGAAACAACACTGCGGCTAGATCTCTGTGTCTCAGCTGAATGTCAGTCCTGAATTATACTGTGTGGTCATGATGTAAGATGTTCAAAACTTGAAGCTTCTAAATTTATAAACTTCCTTCATATTACTAGGCCAGTTACATTTAGGAAAATGTATGCTTTCTTTGTAAAGAAATAATCTCAGATTGCTTGACACTAGCTTTTTTATAAAGCTCTGAGTTCCCTAGTCCAAAATCTTTAAACAGGTTATTCTGCCTCCAACGTGTTTGGGTGGCTCAGTTGGTTAAGTGTCTGACTTTTGGTTTCAGCTTGGGTTATGATCTCATGGTTCGTGGGTTTGAGCCCCACATTAGGCTCCACACTGTCAGTGTGGGATTCTCTTTTTCCCTCTCTCTCTGACCCTCCTCTGCTTGTTCTCTCTCCCTCTCTGTCTCTCTCTCTCAAAAATAAATAAATATTTTTAAAAGTTTTAATGTTTATTTTTTAGAGACACAGAGACAGTGCAAGTGGGGGAGGGGCAGAGGAGAGAGAGAGAGAGAGAGAGAGAGAGAGAGAGAGAGAGAATCCCAAACAGGCTCTGCGCTGCCAGCTAAGAGCCTGACACAGGGCTCAACCCCAGGAAACTGTGAGATCATCACCTAAGCTGAAACCAAGAGTTGGACGCTTAACTGACTAAGCCTCCCAGGTGCCCCAAGACTTATTTCTAAACATCTTTCAGTCTGCACAAAATTATGCATTCTGAGTTTGTTTATATTTGCTTTTCCTGTATTTCTTGGCTTAGAAAAATGTGTGTCTCTGGAAATGTGTCTACCTGAGAGGTGACAGTTCCGATCTCATTGGTTCGACACAGTTGACCATATTCTTGGCTGTACTTTGCACACAGCTGATTAGATACCTGAAGCAAACCGTCACCAAGAAAAAAATAAAGGTGAAATCCATCAAGTTATGACAAATTTGAAGATGAAGAACTACGAAAAGAGCAAAAATCACTTTCATCTTATCTCATTGGAATTACATTCTATTAGCATCAAAACAACAGCAATAGCAACAGAACAAGTGTTTTGTTCTTAAGTATCTGATAAATGTGAAACTTAAAACTTCTAATTCTAAATACCTTATAAATTATGACTCCTGTCTCCGCACGAAAGAAATCCACTGTCAAATTTTGCTTTATTTTTTTAGGTAAGGTTTATTATTTTTTTCTACCATTGCCATTTAAAAAAAATTTTTTTTAATGTTCATTTATTTTTGAGAGACAGAATGTGAGCAGGGGAGGGTCAGAGAGAGAGGAAGACACAGAATCTGAAGCAGACTCCAGGCTCTGAGCTGTCAGCACAGACCCTGACGTGGGGCTTGAACCCACGAACTGTGAGATCATGACCTTAGCTAAAGTTGGACACTTAACCAGCTGAGCTACCCAGGTGCCCCTCTACCATTGCCATTTTTTTTTAATTTTTTTTTAATGTTTATTTATTTTTGAGACAGAGAGAGACAGAGCATGAACGGGGGAGGGTCAGACAGAGAGGGAGACACAGAATCTGAAGCAGGCTCCAGGCTCTGAGCTGTCAGCACAGAGCCCGACGCGGGGCTCGAATTCACGGACCGTGAGATCATGACCTGAGCGAAGTCGGACGCTTAACCGACTGAGCCACCCAGGCGCCCCGCCATTTTTTTAAAAAGTATTTTTTCACTTACACACTAACAGCAGAAAATACTTCTATGGTTGTCCTTTAAGAGAAAAAAGGATTCCTCTAAGTAATCCTACAATTCTAAACAAGTAGCAAGAGTGATACTCTCACCTACAGTTATGGCACAGGCAGTGAAAACTTATCAAACTTACTATCTTCAACTCAGGCACCTCTGACTGGAGGCGAGGAGCTGCCCAGATTAGTGTAGATACAGATTAGGTCAGACCAGAATCCAGTTCCCTAAGAAGAACACAAAGTTATGCAACACAGAGCTTTATGTTTCCATCTTTTCCCTACTTCAAAGATAGTCCATGGACAATATTCGAAATATATTATCAAATAATTCTTTTTTTAAGTTGATTTATTTTGAGAGAGACAAAGACAGCGCAAATAGGGGAGGGGCAGGGAGAGAGGGAGAGAGAGAGAATCCCAAGCAGGCTCCTCACCGTCAGCATGGAGGCTGACATGGGGCTCAATTCCACAAACTCCAAGATTATGATCTGAGCCAAAATCAAGAGTCAGATGCTCAACCGACTGAGCCACCCAGGCACCGCTAATGTTAAATAATTTTTTTAAGTGAAATTACAATATATACAATTACAGTATATACACATAGGTATATATAACTATATATATACCCACACACACGTATGTGTTTATACACAGATAAATAAATACATATATGGACTGAAAGAAATGTACCAAAATTCTTATCTCTAGATTTGGTGATTATGGATTCTTTTTTTGTCTGTATTTCACCACTCCTCTACAAACTCAGAAAAAAGATAACTATATGGTTCTTTTTTAAGACCAACTTTATTTATTTAAGGCATCTCTACACCTAACAAATTTAAGACCCCAAGCTCAAGAGTTGTATGCTGTTCCCACTGAGCCTGCTAGGTTCCCCAACAACCATATGGTTCTAAACATGGCTCCTTGGACTAACATATTCCCTTCAAACAGCACTACTTCCTCCTATAAAAATTAGAGACAAAGTTCTTTGGCATAGTACCAGCAAGTTAGAGTGCACTCTCCCCCCTCACTAGGTGCGGGGATGCCTTCTCACTCCTTTGAGCCTGAAAAATGTGCAGGTTCAGTAGGTCTTCTTTGTGGCCTGGATCAAGCTGAACCAAGCCAGCAAAAGGTCACAATACAGCTCCAGGATCTCCATGGATCCTCTGTGGTAGTCTTCTCAGATAACATGTTCCACTTGGATCCGAGCTCGTTCATCTTTCCCATTAGCCAGACAGTCAGCAATCTCTTTCCTGGCTCTCTGGGCCTGCTCAGCTTCAGCACAAAGCACACGTATAGGAAAGTGCATGTACGGGGGCTTCTGGGTGGCTCAGTTAGTTGAGCCTCCGGCTTCAGCTCAGATTGCGATGTCCCGGTTCTTGGGTTTGAGCCCTGCGTCAGACTGTGTGCTGACAGCTCAAAGCCTGGAGCCTGCTTTGGCTTCTGTGTCTCCCTCTCTCTCTCTACCCCTCCCCTGCTCGTGCTCTGTCTCTCTCAAAAAATAAAACATTGACAAAAATTAAAAAAAAAGAAAATTAAAAAAAGAAAAGTGCATGTACAAAGAGGAGTTTATTGAATAAAAAAGGCAGGTGACATGATAGTGTGAAACTTTTTATAAAAACAATAAAAAATATGTACCATATGTGCACATATGAAGTTATCAATGTTTTGCACTAAGCTGTGGTTCTCAAAGTGTCATCCCCAGATCAGCAACGCCAGTATCACCTGAGATTCTGTTAGAAATGCAGATTCTTGGAGCCCACTGAATCAGAAACTCTGAAAGTGAACCCAAAAATCTGTGTTTGAACAAGCCCTCCAATTTTGACACCTGTTGAAGGTTAAGAATTGCTCTAGGGGGTGTTCTGTCAGGTGATCTTTGTTTTATCCTTTCAGCTAACCTTGCTTTTCTAAAATGTCCCATAGTGAACATTTCTTATACTTGTAATAAAAATATTATTTAAAAAAGAAGAATAGGGGATCCTGGGTAGCTCAGCCAGTTGAGCATCTGACTGTTGATTTGGCCCAGGTCATGATCTCACGGTTCATGGGATGGAGCCCTGTAGCCTGACACTGACAGCACAAAGCCTGCTTGAGATTTTCTTGCTCCCCCTCTTTCTACCCCTCCTCCCCCTCAAATAAGCTTAAAAAATAAAAATAAGAAAATAAAGAAGAATGCATGAAGTGCTCTACATTTAGAAAACTGTTCTTGGGGCGCCTGGGTGGTTCAGTCGGTTAAGCAATGGACTCATGATTTTGGCTTAGATCATGATCTCACAGTTTGGGAGTTTGAGCCGTGCATTGGACTCTGCACTGACCGAGGATCCCAGCCTGCTTGGGATCCTCTGTCCCCCTCTCCGCCCCTCTCCTGCTGACTCTCTTTCTCTCCAAAATAAATAAAATATTAAGACAAAAACTGTTCTCAGGGGTGCCTGGGTGGCTCAGTTGGTTAAGCGTCAGATTCTTGGCTCAGGTTGTGATCTCAAGGTTGTGAGATCAAGTGCCACGTCAGGCTTCATACTGGGCATGAAGCCTGCTTAATATTCTTCCTCCCTCTCTCTGTCTCTCTCCCTCCCCCCCCACCACCTGTGGGTGTGGGTGTTTCATTTTATCCTATAACACCTGTGTGAGGTGTTATTTGCATTTTACAGTTGAGAAAATTGAGATTCTAAGAGGTTAAATGGCTTGCCCATGGTCACACGATTAAGAGTAACTGGTTGAATTAGAACATGGCCAAATCTTCAGACTGTAAGCTCCTATGCTTTCTCACCATATTATGCCAATAAAATGAACAAGTAGAGTAATGCTGGGGACGTAACAAATGTAGCCTGTCCCAGACCAATCCACCAAGGTAAGTCTTACCACTTTGTATTATCAACTGATGACTGAGCCTGGGGAAACAGACTTTTCACAAGTCAGGAAAACCTGAACCCCTAAATTATGTAACCTGTCTGTTCACTGAGTTATACTCACCTCCTAATCACGAAAAGACAGAGTTATTCTCTGCAAGCAAATCTTGACATGAGACTACATTTAAATCTGAAATAAACACAAATCTCAGTGCTTGAAAGGTTGCTTAGCCAAGTACAAAGGAGGAAAATGTTCTCTGTTCTAGACATCACAGGGAAAAGAAATTATAGTGGAATTGGACTTGTTTCAGATAAATACTGAACTGTTGTTACACCATTACTAATATTAGCAAACATTTATTGTGTGCCCAGGTTATAGTTTGTGTTACAAATAGATCCCTGGAATGATAGAAAACCAAGATCATTATCTCCCTTTAAAGAGGAATAAGTTTAGTTAAGGAGGGCTAATTTGCTTTATATACCTCAAATCACTCAGGCACTCCAAGTTTAAATTAAATTTGTTAAAAGAAGATATAATTTATCTGGATAATAATATGTGTCACTGGATTTCCAGGATCTAATAAAAGGACATGTGAGCATGCAGTTTAAAATTCACAAGCTCAGGGCGCCTGGATGGCTCAGTCGGTTGAGCATCTGACTTTGGCTCAGGTCATGATCTTACAGTTCATGAGTTCAAACCCCACAGTGGGCTCTGTGCTGACAGCTCAGAGCCTGGATCCTGCTTCGGATTCTGTGTGTCTGTCTCTCTGTGGCCCTCCTCCACTTGTGCTCTGTCTCTTTCTCAAAAATAAATAAACATAAGAACAAATTTTTAAAAATACAAACTTCAAGCTGTATTACAAAGCTGTAATCATCAAGACAGTATGGTGGTGGCACAAGAACAGACACTCAGATAGATGGAACAGAATAGGGAACCCAGAAATGGACCCACAAACATATGCCCAACTAATCTTTGACAAAGCAGGAAACAATATTCAATGGAATAAAGACAGTCTCTTCAGCAAGTAGTGCTGGGAAAACTTGACAGTGACATGCAGAAAATTGAACCTGGACCACTTTCTTACACCATACACAAAAATAAATTCAAAATGGATGAAAAACCTAAATGTAAGACAGGAAGCCATCAAAATCCTCGAGGAGAAGGCAGGCAAAAACCTCTTTGACCTTGGCCACAGCAACTTCTTACTCAACATGTTTCCCGAGGCAAGGGAGACAAAAGCAAAAATGAACTATTGGGACCTCATCAAAATAAAATCTTCTGCACAGCAAAGGAAACAATCAGCAAAACTAAAAGGCAACCAACAGAATGGGAGAAGATAGTTGCAAATGACTTATCAGATAAAGATCCAAAATCTATAAAGAACTTACCAAACTCAACACCTAAAAAAACAAATAATCCAGTGAATAAATGGGCAAAATACATGAATAGACACTTCTCTAAAGAAAACATCCAGATGGCCAGGGTTAGTATCCAAAATCTATAAAGAACTTACCAAACTCAACACCTAAAACAAATAATCCAGTGAAGAAATGGGCAAAAAACATGAATAGACACTTCTCCAAAGAAGACATCCAGATGGCCAACCGACACATGAATCAATGCTCAACATCTCTCATCATCAGGGAAATACACATCAAAACCACCACGAGATACCACCTCACAGCTGTCAGAATGGCTAACGTTAACAACTCAGGCAACCACAGATGTTGGCGAGGATGCAGAGAGAGAGGATCTCTTTTGCATTGCTGGTGGGAATGCAAGCTGGTGCAGCCACTCTGGAAAACAGTATGGAGGTTCCTCAAAAAAATTAAAAATAAAACTACCCTATGACCCAGCAATTGCGCTACTAGGTATTTATCCAAGGGATACAGGTATGCTGTTTTGAAGGGGCACATGCACCCCAATGTTTATAGCAGCGCTATCACCGATAGCCAAAGTATGGAAACAGCCCAAATGTCCGTTGATGGATGAATGGATAAAGATGTGGTATAATATACAATGGAGTATTACTCGATAATCAAAAATAATGAAATCTTGCCATTTGCAACTACATGGATGGAACTAGAGGGTATTATGCGAAGCAAAATTAGAGAAAGACAAATATCATACGAGGACTTTAAGACACAGAACAGATGAACATAAGGGAAGGGAAGCAAAAATAATATAACAGGGAGGGGGACAAAACATAAGAGACTCTTAAATATGGAGAACAAACAGAGGGTTACTAGAGCAGATGTGGGAGGGGGGGTGGGCTAAATGGGTAAGGGCATTAAGGAATCTACTCCTGAAATCACTGTTGCACTAAATGCTAACTACCTTGAATGTAAATTTTAAAAATAAATAAAAATTAAAAAGAAAGTGTAATTACATGGGGTGCCTGAGTGGCTCAGCCAGCTAAGTATGTGACTCTTGATTTCAGCTCAGGTCATGATATGATGGTTCCTGGGACTGAGCCCTGCATTGGGTTCTGGGCTGACAATACAGAACCTGCTTGGGTTTCTCTTTCCCTCTTTCTCTCTCTCTCTCCCTCAAAATAAATAAATAAATTTAAAAATTAAAAAAAACATTTAAAAAAATAAATAAAATTCACAAGTTCTGTGTAAACCATCAATCATCTTCATTTTCATGGTAAAAATGATGGGTACCATTGAGTTTGCCTAAATTTCATTTGTGCATTTTTCTTAGGCCCCTGTTATCTAATGAATGCCCAAAAATCTATCTGGAAGTTTGAGTAACAGCTGCCTCTCCACCAATAGATTATAGTAATTCGAGTAAGTAGTGCTATTTATGGAGCACTCAGAAAACTGTATGCACACACAATACTTATTTTACCTGAATCCCCCTCATAATCAGAGATCATTGGTTTTTCAGTTTATTGAGGGGTTAATGGCTCATGTGACTCACTGAAATGAGGAAAGAGCAAAAGGCAACAGAAAAGTTGGATTTAAAGAAAGAAGACAAAACTTGTCAGCTACTACCTCCACTCATGGGTGTAATTCTACTTGAGTCGTCACCTGACAGAAGAAATAGCTCTTTTCTTTTTTCTTTTCTTTTCTTTTCTTTTCTTTTCTTTTCTTTTCTTTTCTTTTCCTTTTCTTTTTTCTTTTCTTTTCTTTTCTTTTCTTTTCTTTTCTTTTCTTTTCTTTTCTTTTCTTTTCGGTGTGTTTAAATAAAGGTAAGGAAGCCCTTCCAGAAAAATGTGTCCAGCAGCTCAGACTTAATAGCTATTGCACATTTGAAGAGGCTTGACTAGATAAAGTTCTCTGCTATGGTGAAGAAAAGTCCAGTAATCTGGACATTGTTTTACATTTTAAATCTTTGGAAACTTCTTTTTAAATTATACTTCTTATTTTGGGATAATTGTAGATTCATATGCAGTTTGTAAGAAGCAATACAGAGAGATCCAGAGTAATTTTTACTCCGTTTCTGGTGGTGATAACATTTTGCACAACCAAAATACTGATATTTAAAAAAAATTTTTTTAATGTTCATTTATTATTCATTTATTATTTATTATTATTATAGAGCACAAGCTGGGGAGGGGCAGATAGAGAGGGAGACACAGAATCTGAAGCAGGCTCCAGGCTCTGCGCGGTCGGCACAGAGCCCGACGTGGGGCTTGAACCCACAGACTGTGAGATCATGACCTGAACTGAAGTTGGTCCCTTAACCAACTGAGCCTTGCAGGCACCCCCCAAGATACTGATATTGATACAATCAAGATACAGAATAGTCTTTGGAAACTTTTACATGATTTAAATTTTTTTAAGTGTTTATTTTTGAGAGAGAGAGAGACAGAGCATGAGCAGGGGAGGGGCAGAGAGAGAGGGAGACCCAGAATTCCAAGCAGGCTCCAGACTCGGAGCTGTCAGCACAGAGCCCGACATAGAGCTCTAACTCAGAGTGAGATCATGACCTGAGCTGAAGTTGGTCGCTTAACCAACTGAGCCACCCAGGCACCCCTTAAGTGATTTTTTTAAAGTTTATTTATTTTGAGAGAGAGAATGGGAGCATGAGTGGGGGAGGGGCAGAGAGAGAAGGAGAGAATCTCAAGCAGGTTCAGTGCCATTAGCGCAGAGCCTGATGTGGGGCTTGAGAGAGAGATCATGACCTGAGCCAAAACCAACAGTCAGGACACTTAACCAACTGGGCCATCTAGGTGCCCCAAACTTTTAAATGATTTGAGCACTATAATCATTTCCACAAGTCAGAAACATTCCTTTGAATTCTAAAATTGCTAAGTAATGTCTTAGGAGATATATGGGGTGTGGGAAGGTAGTGCTCAGTGATGACAGGCCGCTTACTGTGCTGTCTAGAGTATTTACTCACCTTTCTTTTTTTCCAGGAGTTTTAGGCAATTGACAACCAGTTGCAAGTTGACCTGAAGGCGATCAGCTTTGAAGGCAGAGATGAACATGATTTCACCAGGAGGCACTGCAGGCAGCTCGCAAATCACCTTGCTGAGCCAGTTTTGCAGAGAAAGAGTTATCAATGTCATGGGGGCATTAGTTTTTCCACATTTACTTTATGCATTCAATAGGCCCCTGTAAGGAATTTCTGGCTGTTTGGCAGTGGCCTAAATGTACTTGCTTCTCTGTGGCCCAATTCCCCAGATACGATTCTTGCAATTCAAGTAAGGGTTAGTTAGGTTTCCTTCAGTTTATTCCAATCTATGTTCTGACTGCAACTTTTCAGAGTTCTTCAGGAAGTTTCTGACAAAAATGAAAGCCTTTGGCAAGTGTCTGAGGAAGTAGACAACAGATCAAGATTCCCCTCCCCAAAGGATATATTAGTCACTTATGGAGAAATTCCAAGACCTCATTGAAAATAAAATATTAATGAATATGAAAGGGGGATCCCCCATTGGAATCAGGAGAGAGCACATAACATGAAAATCATATGGAGGGGTGCCTGGGTGGCTCAGTCAGTTAAGTGTCCGACTTCAGGTCATGATCTCACGGTTTGTGGGTTTGTCAAGCCCAGCGTCAGACTCCGTGCTGACACCTCAGAGCCTGGAGCCTGCTTCAGATTCTGTGTCTCCCTCTGTCTCTGCCCTGTCCCTGCTCGTGCTGTCTGTCTCTCTCTCAAAAATAAATAAACATTAAAAAAATTAAAAAGAAATAAAAAAGCATGTAGAAATAAGGACACAGAATTGTTCAGAGAAATAGATAAAACAGAACCTTGAAAACTGCACATTTCTACATTTGGACATCTAGAAAACTTTTGAAAAATAATCTAATATCAGGCACCAACACATTTCTAGGGAAAGCTAAATCTGCTAAGTATTTCTATAATTTCAACATATACTTGAGATGAATTGTTGTTTCTGCCATTGGCATCCAAAGATAAAGTTCTTTCCCAAAATGGCACCCTTGCATGCTGAGCCATACAAGCAAAAAGACAGGACAGTATGAAAACCATCTATTTTTCTTGTGATGACACACGCGGTCTCCTCAACTGCCAGCACTTCTCTCTGGTTTGATCCCTTAATGTCAAAAAAGAGTTGGGATAGTTGTCTAAACTTCCCCTGCCATACTATAGGTCTAGAAAAATCAACAATGAGGAACTAAGCAACACAGACAGAGCTGGTTTGAAACTCCTGCCTGCTTAGGGAGAAGAATAACTAGCTTAGCAGGGTTTTGTGGTCACTTGTTTTCCTTCCAAAGAGTAGCTCAAACTCTCCCATCACACAAATTCAATCTACACCCATCAAATAAATTCAATGGGAATCCAAGGAAAGAGAAGAGGTAAGACAAAACAGACTGAAGTATAACTTTTCAGTTCCCAAATGTCTCAACTACTTTAAAATTTTTCCTTTCATGGGGCAGGAAAGAAATTTTTTTAATGAAAAAAAAAAAATCCTTTCACTTCATCACTTCTTAAAACCCCATGGAAATTAAACAAACAAACTTGGTGAAAGAAAATGAAGGACTTTCAGATGAGAGAGACTGAAAACAGGTAATAAATAGGCAAAACTGGAGTAGAAATGAGGAATTGAGAGCAAAAATATTAGCAAGGAGAGTCTCCCAGTTTGAGATATCTTTTTGAAATTTCATTCAAGAATTATTTTTTGAGCCAGCTACAGTGAATAAGACCCTGGGTTTACTTACTATAAATAACTTACATAGAGAATGATACAGATTCCAGACAATAACACAGATTTCTGGAGAAATGAGGTAACTTTTGGTTATTTTAGTGTCTTAAATCCAAAAACTATGTTAGTTTACTTATCACTAACATTCCTGTAAAACTGTCTCTATGGAGCTTCCTACCGTCAATATGTACAACCAGAGAAATGAAGATTGCTTGGAGTTCTAGAAGAGGATACAGCAGAGATATGACCCACTCTTTTGGGACTGCAGCATCAAACCAGGAAATCACCTGTGTCTCACCGATCAGAACATGCTGTGTTTTTTTAAAAACCAGACTCGCCTTTGTACTATGTAATCATGTTAATGGCTGGTAGCCAAAAAATTCTTTTTGCTTGCATCTACCTGTGTCTGCTCTTTCAATTTTGTCTGAAACACTGGCTCTCTGAGAATGTGTCTTGATCTGGGAGAAAATGGCTATCCTTGAATACACCTGGATGATCCAAGGGTCTCTATCTTGGCCTATTTTTTAAAATACTGATTTGAATTTATTGATATGGAAAAAAATGGCAAAGACAGCAGTACGTGTATCATTTTCATGTAAAAAAGAGTATAGGCTTATTTATTTGTTTTTCTTGGCAGTTTTAATGCCAATTTAGTGAGCTAAGCAATGAACTAGAAACCAGAATGCCAGTTAGTGCTAAAACGGAGTCACTGAGTGACCACAGGACTTCCTTCTTGGCCAAATTGAGAGAGAAGACAACTGTCATGAATAATACTAATATCCTCGAAGCACAGCCCTCTGCTGATTTAGATGGCTACAGATGAGTAGCTTCAGTGTTTCACCCGCTGGTGCAAGGTATGTGTGTGCAGTGGTGGGGCGGGATTCAATGATTTTGATAATCCTTTGTGACTTTCCAGGTCAGAAAATACCAAAACTGAGGTCTACTGATTCCCTAGAAAGAATCTTAGAAGAGACCATATACTCTATTTGTATTTTAACTTACTCATCTTAATATTTCTAAGATAACATTCTCATAAAAAATCCAAATAAGTCCCTTTTGTATCTTTTGATTACCACCCAGTGCCACTTTTCTCTCCCAAGATAACCAATGTTAACTAGTTGTTACATATCCTTCCATTCCTTTTCTGTATAAATACATAAAGATGACTTTATATATGTTATGTTTCACATTAAATGCAGGATATCACATTGTACATATTTGCTTACATTTTCACTTACAATGTTTATAGAGAGCTCTTTTATCTACATTTTACTACCACCCTTTCATCTAATTTAAGCTCCTCATTTTCCAGAAGTGGAAACCTAAGCCTAAAGTAGTAAAATGACTTTCTCCTAAGGTCAGATAGCTACAGAGTAGGGACCAGAGCCCAGCCAGTACTTTTAAAATCAAACAGAAATCATTCGTTATTTGGTGAAAAGAGTTTGCAGAAACTGAAAGGGGGAAAATCCACTCAGAATCCAGTCTCTCCAATAGTTAAACTTATTTTTTCCCTCTGGTTTGTTTTTGTATACAGAACTACTTTTTTACACAGTTGTAATCAGAGTACAAATTCGACTGGCTTTCACTTTTTGTTAATCAGATGTTTATGTTACTATGAAGATGGCTAGTTAATTGGCAATGAATGGTGACTTAATATTTAATCGAGTAGTCAAAACCTCTTCCTACTAAATCAAGCTCCTTCCCACTGTATGAACCAACCCCCTTCCTCTCATCCCGCAAATTCTCACCACTGTTTCATCTTCCCCTAAATCCTAGGTCCGGTCCATTCTCATGCCCCTGAAAGCCATTTCTCAACTCAAAGAGCTCCCATCTCTACCCTGGGTCTCCAGGGAGATCACCTTACTACTCTCCTGGGCAGGGGTCTCCTCGGAGTTCCCCGAGGTTCCCAAGAAGAGGCTTCACGAGTTAGGCCTGGGAGATCCAGGACGTGAGGGTCGCTATTGGCCACGCCCCAGGCTCTGTTTGGGAACCCCCAGAATTTACAGGAGTACAGAGACTGCAGGGGTCATGGTGGGGTCAGGGTGAGAGGGCCGGCCCAGCCTTCTTCACGTGACCCTATTTCCCCAGGGGAGGAGTTCGTTTTTCCCACCAGAGGGGGCGCTGGGGGCGAGGGGTGAGGGGCGACAGGGGCCGGCTCCCTCCCTTCCCGGGTACTCCTGGGCGTTGCTCCTGGGCTCGGGCCCTGACGCCATCTGCCTGCGACGGGGGCGGAACGCACTTGACGCCATCTCCGGGCGCCCGGCTGGGGGGGGGGCGCTGGGTGTGGGGCGGCTCCGGGGCCGGGGATGGCGGCGGCCGCGGTCGCGGTGGCTCCGGGACGAGCGGGAGGAGCCCGAGGAGCGCCGTGAGATGGGCCGGTGAGTGTCGCCGGCAGTGCGGGCCGCTGGGCCTGCCTCACTGAGGCCACGCAGGCCTGGGCTCTAAGCTCTGGAGGAAGTGGCCTCCTGGAACCCATTGCCCCGCCGGACCGGGGCCCAAGAACCGCGAACCCGGGGAGCGAAAGAGGCCGCGCCTAGAGTCCCGCGCGCTTTTCTCCGGCCTGGCCCAGAAGGCGGCCTCAGGCCCTGGAGCCCCCGCGGCTGTGTCCCCGAGGGCCGGGGTGTCCCAGTCTTTGGTGCGGGAAGGGGCCCCCGAACAAGGAAGCATCGTCTGCAGGGCCTTGCCTCTGCCCCTCTGTTTGAAGGGTCGACCCCCCACCCCTAAACGTTGAATTTCTAATTTCGGGCCCTACCCTTGTGGAAGCAAGGATTGCAGGATCACGAGAAGCCATAACACGTAGTCTCTTCCAAGCTCCACTCTTTTCTGGCGGGCGCACCTCACCGAATTTTGGGCTCAATCTCTTGATTCTGGACTGTGGCAACGTTAGCAGCTCTCCAGGACGGACCCCCATCCCCGTTAGCTCGGTCAGGGTCACAAGCCGCGTCTACACCCTGAGAAGTCCTCTTTGAGCCCCTCCTGAAGCCGAGGTTTCGGATTCCGAAATGTGTTTTCCGTTGTGGGAACCTGGTGCACAGGCTTGACTCTTTGTTGTCATTCCCTCACCTTTTGCCTCTTTTAATTCTTTTATTAGGCTGTGTTTGGCTAACCCAGAGGCAGGTTTTCCTTAAGGTTTTAGTTGCAGGAAGCAAAGATCGTTCAGGGATTGGAGATGTGACCCCAATTTCTGTTGCCAGTGAGGGAGAAAGCTAATTGCTTTTCAGCTGGAACTGAAGCTGCCAAAGAAGGGACGCAGGACTTGTGCCCACCGTGTAATTTGTATTTATGAAACTGAGAATTTTTCTTTCCCCCAGGTTTTCCTATCTCATCACCTTTTCCTGTACATACACACCTTGCCACTCGATTAAAGAGATAAATGTTGCCTTCAGTTTGATTAGAGGCTTGCAGTTCTGTAGGACTTGGACAGGACAGTGGGTAGTTTCTCCGAGTACTGGTCAATATTACTTTAGCTGTTTTGAGAGATTAAGGTTCCTTTCTTGAGTGCTTGATGTTAATGGCATGTGTAGATTAAGATATTGATAGTTTAATGTGGGTTTTGTTTCCCCATTGTTAGCTACATGCGGACCAAGGCTGTGTTTTCATTTTCTGTCATACCTGATTCAGCACTTGGTACGAAGCTGTCATTCAGAACATTTTACCCACACACACACAAAGGATCCTTTTTTTTTTTTTACCCTGAAAATCCGTTAATAAGGCTTCCCCTTGAGTGACTCCCCCTTGACCTCTTTTTCTGCCCCAGAAACATAAATAATTGTTCTTTTTCTCTAGTGCCACTTTTGTCATTTAAATAACCTCCACATCTGTTTTCATCATCCCTGAATAAAGGTGAAATCAATACAGTTGATTTTTCCAGCTTCCCATTGGTCACATGGGAATAAATGTTGAGTCTTCCATTTTTGGTTGTGCATTTACCTGAAATTGGGATTGGAAGTAAATTTAACCTTTGGGAATGGATACAGGTAGAGAATGAAGAATATGACATTAAGGAAAACAACGAAGCTTGAAAATTTTTCTTCAGGGATGTCTTTCTACAAGTTAGAGCTTAAGACATAGTCTTTTCTCTATTCAAATGCCTACACACTCTGGATAAATGTACTGTTACCTCAGGAGCAGAGGATGAGGCAGGGACTCATGGACTTTAATGTTTTTGTGGCTTTAGAATTACCTTTCTGGATGACTCAGGGGAAAGTGAGAGTCTAGGCTCCTGCTTACTTTATCCCTATTTCTTTTTCTAGGCTCCCAAGGCAGTGGGGAGGACACTGCTTCTTACTACAGCTGCTCAGAGGCACCACTGGAAGCTCAGGTAATAACAGGAGCTTTGGACACCTTCTTGCAGAAAAAGCATCTGGGATTCAAGAGTGGAAAAACAGAACACAGTGTGATACGCAGATCTAAAGAACTGGAGCCTTGATTGGAAGAAATAGGTGACAAAGTTTGTATGCATTGAAATGTTCAGAACAAAAGGATACTTTATGACAATGGACAAAAGCACGTATGAAAGGTGACAGAAAGGGGAGAGAGAACTTTCTTATGAATCATATAGGCCTATGATAGTAATAAGCAGTTTGAAGGAATGGAGCCAGAATTTTAGGAAGTTGTTCCTAGAGCAGACCTACAATGGAAAAGGAGCCATTGGCAAAAGAAAATACACAGGACAATAGAAAGAGAATGAATGAAGAAAGTACATTGAAGATGGCCAATGAGAAGAAAAGAAGTCTTTCCAGACTAGGGGTAAAAAGTCTATTTGAGGTCAGAAGAGTTTTGTTGCTCTTTAGGGAGGAGGAGAAACAGATAAATTATGGAACACACTAGTACAATCATTCTCCCCAAAGGGCCCAAATTTGAATGTAGTATTTCATGGGGCAATGAAGATACTATTTTTCATTGGCACCTGGGTCTTTGAGATAGTGGTGATATGAGGCAAAGGAGGATGAGAGTATAACCAGGTCTGGGGTGGGGGTGGGGGGATGGGAAAAGGTGAGATCATAACCCAAATTAGGCTGGGGAAAGGAAGCAAGGATGAGGTCATATGTTCAGGAAAGAAGATAGCACAGTAGTCTTTGGTGACAAAAGGAGAAGCTTAGGAAAAAGAACCAGCAGCAAAGACCATGTGGTCAAATCTTCTCTTAGGGAAGAAGGCTGGGAAGAGTCAAGGTCCCTGTCAAGGCACAACTAATCAGGAAGATGGCGGTCTCTCTGGGGTTGTAGAGCCCACAGGTTATTTACGTATCATTGAGTGTTTATTCTTGTAGCTGTCTGTGGTTTCCCTATTTCTTTCATATCCTGGGCTGGATGGATAGGGGAGTGGCATCCTTGTTTGCCTCTTTCTCATACATTATTCCCCTGGCAGCACCCTTTGTAACACCTTCCTCCATAGGCATGGTTTCTGCTACTTCCTTTGACTTGGTTCACCCCTAGGTTACTTTTCTTTGCTTCTGATTTGTTCCCTAGCAGATGTGGGCGCCCCAGCCAGCAGCAGAGAGGGGTGCAGGGGAGCCACAGAGAAGCCCCTTCTGATGCCCCAAGGAGCAAGCCGACCCCTTCCAGGCTCAAGGAACACCACAAAGCAATATGAAACCTGTTCATGAGAGGAGTCAGGAATGCCTTCCACCAAAGAAACGAGACCTCCCCGTGACCAGCGAGGATATGGGGAGAACTACCAGCTGCTCAACTAACCACACACCCTCCAGTGATGCCTCTGAATGGTCCCGAGGGGTTGTGGTGGCCGGGCAGAGCCAGGCAGGAGCCAGAGTCAGCCTGGGGGGTGATGGAGCTGAGGCCATCACTGGTCTGACAGTGGACCAGTATGGTATGCTGTATAAGGTGGCTGTGCCACCTGCTACCTTCTCCCCAACTGGCCTCCCATCTGTGGTGAACATGAGCCCCTTGCCCCCCACATTTAATGTAGCGTCTTCACTGATTCAACATCCAGGAATCCACTATCCCCCAATCCACTATGCTCAACTCCCGTCCACCTCTCTGCAGTTTATCGGGTCTCCTTATAGCCTTCCCTATGCTGTGCCACCTAATTTCCTACCAAGTCCCCTCCTTTCTCCTTCTGCCAACCTCGCCACCTCTCACCTTCCTCACTTTGTGCCATATGCCTCACTCCTGGCAGAAGGAGCCACTCCTCCCCCCCAGGCTTCCTCCCCAGCCCACTCATTCAACAAAGTCCCTTCTGCCACCTCCCCACCTGGGCAGTTGCCACATCACTCGAGTACTCAGCCGCTGGACCTTGCTCCAGGCCGGATGCCCATTTATTATCAGATGTCCAGGCTACCTGCTGGGTACACTTTGCATGAAACCCCTCCAGCAGGTGCCAGCCCAGTTCTTACCCCTCAGGAGGGCCAGTCTGCTCTGGAAGCAGCCGCTGCCAATGGACAGAGACAGCGAGAACGAAACTTAGTAAGACGGGAAAGCGAAGCCCTCGACTCCCCCAACAGCAAGAGTGAAGGCCAGGGACTGGTGCCAGTGGTAGAATGTGTGGTGGATGGACAGTTGTTTTCAGGTTCTCAGACTGCACGGGTGGAGGTGGCAGTGCCAGCACACCGAGGGACCCCAGACACCGACCTTGAGGTCCAGCGGGTGGTTGGCGCTTTAGCTTCTCAGGACTATCGTGTGGTGACAGCTCAGAGGAAGGATGAGCCCAGCCCTCTCAACCTGTCCCATCATACACCCGACCATCAGGGTGAGGGGCGAGGGTCAGCCAGGAACCCAGCAGAGATGGCCGAGAAAAATCAGGCCCGAGGGTTCTACCCTCAATCCCATCAGGAACCGGTGAAACACAGACCTTTACCCAAAGCAATGGTTGTAGCCAATGGCAACCTGGTGCCCACTGGAACTGACCCAGGTCTGCTACCCATGGGCTCGGAGATCCTGGTGGCATCAAGTTTGGACATGCAGGCCAGAGCCACCTTCCCAGATAAGGAGCCAACGCCACCCCCCATTACCTCCTCCCACGTGCCCTCCCATTTCATGAAAGGCGCCATCATCCAGCTGGCTACAGGGGAGCTGAAGCGGGTGGAGGACCTCCAGACCCAGGACTTTGTGCGCAGTGCCGAAGTGAGCGGGGGGCTGAAGATTGACTCTAGCACGGTCGTGGACATTCAGGAGAGCCAGTGGCCTGGATTTGTCATGCTGCATTTCGTGGTTGGTGAGCAGCAGAGCAAAGTGAGCATCGAGGTGCCCCCTGAGCACCCCTTCTTTGTATATGGCCAGGGCTGGTCCTCCTGCAGCCCCGGGAGGACTGCACAGCTCTTCTCTTTGCCCTGCCATCGGCTGCAGGTGGGAGATGTCTGCATCTCTATCAGTTTACAGAGCTTGAACAGTAACTCAGTTTCTCAGGCTAGCTGTGCTCCCCCAGGCCAGCTGGGTCCCCCCCGAGAAAGGCCTGAGAGGACAGTCTTGGGACCCAGAGAGCAATGTGACAGTGAGGGGAAGAGCCAGCCGCCAGGCGAGGGCTCCCAAATGGTAGAGCCCTCGCAGCCGGAGCCTGGTGCTCAGGCCTGCTGGCCAGCCCCAAGCTTCCAAAGATACAGCATGCAAGGGGAGGAGGCACGGGCTGCGCTGCTCCGTCCCTCTTTCATTTCACAGGAGGTAAAGCTGTCCATCGAAGGGCGTTCCAATGCAGGAAAATGAACCTCTCTCCCAGACCAGGACTGGGGCTTCACCCCAGAGCTGGGCCTCACCGTGAGCAGGCAGAGGATTTGCACATGCCGAGCAGGGAATGGCTCTCTTGGCAGTGAGATTGGGGGGAAAGAGGAGGCATGAAGGCAGCCTCCCAAGGCAGGGTCTGTTGCTCATTACCCCATGGCAGCCTTTCAGGACAGCCCCAGAGGGTGCTGCGATGGAGAGCAGCAGGCTTGAGCCAAGGAAGGATGGGGGTGCACACAAGATAAGAAACATTCCAAATATCAGGGCCTCCCTGTTCTTTCCTCCCCATCCCTAGCTCCTGCAAGGGGAAAGTTGGGCTTTGGGGGCAGGTGGCAGAGGGAGGGAGCAAAGAAAGAGCCAAAAATGATGATCCACAGCTTATAGTAGCAGTTCAACTGTCTGAAGTTTTTTTCCTTTCTTTTTTGTGGTGGGAGGGCAGGAAGCCCCATGATTGGGATTAAGAGGGTTCCCACCCAGAACTCTTCTTTTGAGAGCTGTGCACTTTAAAGGGTGATTTTGTTACAGATGTCTGTGGGTTTGTGGGGGAGGAGCACTCATCTACAGGACTCTGCTTGATTCTGTGCTTCAGCCCTTTCCCATCTCCCCACCATTCCTCCCACAAGGCTTCTAGCACCAGGAGAGAGAGAAACCCCTCCAGGGTTCAGAGTGAAGTACTGCTTTGGCAGGGACCCAGTCAGGGGACTTGAGGAGAAAGACCTGATGGCCAGTTGACCGGGTTCTAGGCAGGGCTTCTGGAAAGGTAGCTGATGTAACAAAGCTCCTCCTACCCAGCATGCCAGACCTACTTCGAAATTGTACTGAATTTCTAGTTGGTAATGGTGACTTTTGAAAGAACCAGTGGACCTTTTTACCCAGTCCCCTACTCTCCTCTGTCTATGTTGTGCCTAAGTGCCTGCGCTGTCCCCACCCTTCTGCTGCCCTAACCTCTGCATGGTGTCTTGACCTGGGCCTGATTTGTAGCTGCACTGCCTTTCCCCTTCTGCACAATTGTTTTTGTCTCCTCTGACCAAGACCTCTTGTTTTTGGTGTGTAGGGGTCTCATTGATTTCCTTTTTAGTTATATTTCCTATTTTTAAAAACTCATAAAGAATCATGTCCCCTCCTCTTCTGCAGCTGAACAGCTTGGTAGAGAAACAAGAAGGGAACTGTGCCCTGGGTCAGGGCAAATACACCTGGCTGGGCAGTGCCCATCCTGGCGTTTTTACATAGCCCCTCCCATCTTATTCCACTTCCTGTCAGCAATCAGGCTTCTCCGAGCCATCCCCTCCCACAGCCAGCTCTGAGGTTCTGGGATAAGGGTCTTGATAAGTTTCCAGTACCTGAAGTCTTCTAGATTTCATTTCGTGGTGGAGAATTCCTCTGCAAAGAGCATTCTTAATCTTAGTTGCATTTGTCCCCTTGTGTCTTAAGCCCATGTTTTCTTCACAACTTTTAGCATCAGCTTGGACTGTGGGTTTCCACTGGGTATTGAGAATTAGGCTCCCCCACCAGCTTTCAGGTGGGTGGGTGGGTTTTTTGTTTGTTTTTCAGGGGTCTTCAGACTCTTGAAGCAACTCAGGGTATTGTCCACCCAGCTCTCTGGTGAGGCTTCTCCCATAATATGATCCTGGCATTTTCTTTAGAAATGTACTTGGACTGGCCGAGGCCTTGCCTGCCATCAGGAGTCCCAAACCTCTGAGGTCTGATCTCTGCTCTGTCAAGGACTTCAGGCAAGTCTTGTGACCTCTCGCTCTTTCACTTCCTCCCCAGCTGCCAAATGGGGATTAATAATCTTACCTACCTCCTGGGGGGAGGGGGAGTTCTGAGAATGGAGTCATTCTTAGTGTTCTGGTGCTAAAGGTTGTTCTCCGGGGGGAACTAAGTGACTGAGACTGGCTTGTTTGCTCCAAGCCCTACATGCCACTGTTTCATTCCTAGAGAGCAATTACCTGGTCAGTCAGGTTTTAGGGGCCCATCCAAAGGAAGCTGCTGACCTGACTGTGAGTACTTAAGTCTCCAGGTCACCTCAGAACCAAACACCAACTGTGTGTGGTAAACACTCAACCTTGTATGCATGTGGGATCATCGCCTTTCCCTTCTCTGTCCCCCATTTTCTCTGAATGCTGCTTTCTCTGGCTTGTTTCCTACAGAGGAGGCCTGTGGGAATAAGTCTTGAGGAATCCTCTCGGATGACAGCCCCAGGAGAAGGCCTCATCTCTGACTGTTCCGTGGTCAACTCATTCCTAGGGATTATTGTTTGCACGGGTTTCTCAGAAACATCCTTCCTCATAGGAAGGCTCACCAACTGAATACAGTGGCATTCACACAGTAGACACTCAAGAAGTGTTCCCCGAGGACACCAATTGAGCTTCCTCTTGTGGGAGCAAACCTATGTCCAACCAGATACAGTAGTTTAAATCAAGTAACGCTCCACTTCCCAGCCTGGTAATTTCCACTGAATCCTGGAAAGAGAAAATCTTGTGCACAAGTTGGGCCCTGACCTTTCTGCTGCTGTTCTCTTCTGTCTCTTGCTGGTGAAGGAATATCAGCAGCTCTTCTAGTACCATGCCATGTGTATGTAATTTATTAATACTCGGTTTTGCAAAGCTGCGGAGGTGTGTTTTGTCAAGTATGGGCTCCCAGGAGCAGAGGCTCTGTGCTCTAAATCTTGGTCAGAGCTGTGGCATTCTGCTTGCCTTTTCCTTCTGGTTCAGTCTTTTCTTCCAGGCATGAGAAATAAAAGGAGCCTGTGGTGTATCTGTTCTTCCTTAAAGGAATTTCATACGTCTGTAAGAGACCTAAGAGCAGTTTGGGGATAGTGAGCATTTTAGTGGAAGCTGTCAGCTTTTTGGGAAATGGGCAGTTGAAGCAGACCAGAGCCACTCCCTTGTCAGTAGTAGGAGATTCCCACAGTTAAGGAGTAGAAAGGAGGCCTGCTAACTCTGGCACTGAACAGGAGTGGCTTTGTACCGATTTGGGAGTAGAGTGACTAGGTAAAGGATGAGTAATATGCCCAAGTCTTGGATCATCATTCCTATCAAGATTAGTGTACGTGGGGAGGGGTGGGGGGCATGGAGGGTGGTGGTGTGGGGGAAGGGAATTCAGAGCTGAATGCTTGTACCCAAGGGGAGGGCCCCTAGCAGATCTGGACTGACCCTTCTACATTTTTGGTCCCAGTCAGTTGTAACACCAAGGGCTTTGGTCTGTGCTGCTTTGCCACTGCTGCTGTCTGCTCACTGTCCTGCCTGCTACCCTTTATAGCTCCCTGTCCTTCCATGTCTGAGCATAGAGGGGAAATCCAGGCATCCTGTCCACTCTTACCTGTGCAAGTGTTACTTTATAGCAAAGTCCTATTGAATAGGGATAGTATGAAATGCTGCTGGTGGGCTGGTGAATCCAAAGGGATATGGCTTCAGTGCTTGCTGGGAGCCCTTTGGCTCCAAAATCTGTCTTGAGGGAGAAGCAAGCAGGTCTTATTAGTGGGTGTTTTCTATGTATTAATCGCTTTCCTTTGTGGTATCTTGTATCCTGTTTTTAAAATAAATGATGAGGAACCAGGTTAGGGCCTGTGTCAGCATCCTAGGGAGGTTCATCTGGCTCCAGTTAAGTGGATTCTGGGACTGGAGAGCATTTAAACTTTGACTGACATAGCCCCTCTGTGGGTTTAGTTTTATTTTTACTAGTGGACATCATAGGAGATAAACAGGGTGGTGATATGATTTAGACCTGCAACAAGCAGGCACATTGGAGAGGTGAATGATCACACTGGAGATGAAGGGTGGATGTGGGTTGACTGGGAAAGGGCCTGGGTCCATTGGAGTAAAGATACCTGATTAACTGAACTGGCCATGGAGATTAGGTCACAGTCTTAAGAGCAAAGGGTAGAGGTCAAGTTTTAGGGAGACTTCCTGGCCTCTTAGGGCTAAGTTTAATAAACCACACCGAAGTTACAATACTTTCCAGATGAGAAAAAGTGTACACTACAGTTGAAGAGCTGGACCGTGTAAGGTGGATGTTGACCAGGAACCTATTAGCCCTTTGCTGGGAAGCCTTCACCATCCAGCTTCCCAGGGCTAGGGAAGGCCTCCCACATTATGCAATAATAAAATAAGCATCTGGGTCTTTGCAGCTATCAGTTGCTCTTTCAACTCTAGGGTCCATCTTTGGGCCAGAAACCTGGTCTGGGCCTGGGATGACACCAGCCCTCGATGCTAGAGTTGACTGCACTCTCTCCTTACCTGCAGACTATGCACAGTGCCTGGGGTGGAAGGAGGAGAGCTGGTGCGGTTTGCCCTGCTGAGCCTCCCCAGCAGGAACAGTAGTAATAAATGCACTTTTCACACTAAGGTTTCTTTATTAGTTCTCCTGTTAAGCCTAGATCCTCCCCTGGTAGATTGCAAACTCAGTCTGTGTGATCCCAAAGCCATTCTACTGCAGATGCCCAGCAGTGAAGATGGCCTCAAATTGGGTTCCTGTCTGCAGTGTGTATGGCAGAAGCCCATGTGCCTTTACCTATTGTCAAACTTGCAAGCATTTATTTCTGTCTTTATGACTGTCACGGGGACTGAGGTTCTTCAGAGAGAGGGAGCTGGTGACACAGTGGTTTTACACCCACTCCCTAGACAGGGAGTTTGCACGTGGTTGTGAGCTGTGAGTGGTTAGTGCATTGCTAGTATTGCTGAAGGCAGGGTGCATCCCTCATTTGCTTGATACACTCAAGAGAATATAGATTGTGTTGGGAAGAGACTGACTGTACTCGTGGCAAACTTGAAGTATTAAAATAAGGCTGTCCCCTACAACCTTCCTAGTCACACACAGGATCCCTGTAGCCAAAACAGTATATGTTCCAGCTGCAGAGAGCAGACTGCTCTCAGCTTGCACAGCACCTTAGGGGAGGGAAGAATATATGGATAGGGAATGGGGTGGAGATAGGAAAGCAGGAATGTTGTCATCCAGGTGGCTTTAGGGTCCTGAGGAGTAAAGAAGGATGGCACTGGGGAGGTCTGGATGGATCTGATTTGTGTAGGAGTTCCCTGTAGATAAATTACTGATCCCCCAACTACTATCCCCAGTATGTAATGGCTGAATTAATATGTAATCAACTGCATTGTATCTAAAGCCTTAGAACTAGTCAGGTGCTCCCCCCACCCAGTACCATTTCTTACCCTCTAATCCTACCTGATCTTTAACAAAGCATTAATAATTCTAAGGATAATCTCTATTTTGTTGTGCTTTTTTGTAACTGTTTTAAATAAATCAATTTGTACTGTATATTTGTACTTTTGTGAGATCCTTTTTGCTGTTTTACCATTTTAAGTCTCTGTACTTGGCTACACACAGATTGTATTTTTATTGTTAATGCTCTTCTTATGGATACCTGCATTTAACTTGTGGACTATGTAAACACAATATATATCAATATCTATATATCTATATATCTATCTATATAAACTACTAGCTTTTCCTTCTGGTGTTTGCGCCTTCTTCTTATCCCAGCCGTAGATGGTGGCTGCTGGGTGGGGGATAGCTTGTGGGAGAGCTTGTAATATACCAAATTGTTCCCATCTTTATGTGGTGGACTCTGGGCAGATTGTGCAAGCTAGTCCTGAAGCATGGCTGCACGTTCTTTTGGTATGTATTTCAATGATCCAGAAGTCTACCTATACACTTAGATGTTAGCATGATCAATCACAAGGACTTGTAGATATCCTCACTGCTGGCCTTTTCTCCAATTCTTTCCTTTCCTCGGGAATATTGCCAGAAATTGCTGGAATACATCAGCAGCAATCATAACTACTGCTTCTAAATTACAAAGCTTGCCAGTAGTAGGAGGTGAAACACACATGATTGTGACTCAGATCAGTTTATTGAGCACTTACTAGGTGCCACAAACTATCCTAAGTTACATTTATTATAGTAATATATATTAGCTATTTATTAATAGTCACTTGTTGCTAGTATTTTTATTTTGTGTTTGGGGAAACGAAGACTAAAGTAACTTCCCCACAAAGTTATAGTTTGTCTTAATAAAAGTTATAGTTTTTAATTTTTTAATGTTTATTTTTGAGAGAGGCCAGTGGGAGAGGGGCAGAGAGGGAGGAAGACAGAATCTGAAGCAGGCTCCAGGCTCTGAGCTATCAGCACAGAGCCCAATGTGGGGCTTGAACTCATGAACTGCAAAATCATGACCTGAGCCAAAGTTGGACGCTTAACTGACTGAGCCACCCAGGCACCCCAAAAGTTATAGATTTTAAAGGGCAGTGCAGAATTTTAAATCCAGGCATGAGATTCCTGAGTTTGTATTAACCACTAGTTTGTTGTGATACTTAGCAGAGATAATCTATATAAAATGCTCAGAATAATCTTTGACACAGAGTGACTACTCAACCATTTTGAAGCATCCCAAGTAAAAGTTCAATATGGATCTTTGTGAGACAGGCACTTGGCTCATTAAGTATTTTCTTTTAAAAGTCCAGTACTTTGAAATAAGTTTATTAAAATTTTTGTGTTCCCCGAACAGAACTATCTCAGCCTGTCTGGTAGGAATTAACCTGTTTGGTGGTGGTGGTTGGGGGGGCGGGGGCTGTCAGTTAACACTAATAGTCTTAAACCTATGGAGGTCAGAGAGGAGTCCAAGTTTCCTTGTTATGATATTGGAAGAGGTCCACATTCCTGGCATAGTTATTTTTCTGGCTACAACTTAACTAGGGCACTTCCTTCTGGACCTCAAGATCTATAATTATCTAAACTGTACACAACCTTTGGTGCAGGCTAAGGAAAGTTCTGTACTTGTTCTGTACCATCACAGACACTTTTAAGAAATGACCTCAGCTCTGGTCTCCTCGGCTTGGCAGACCTACAAAATGGTCATTTTGCTTGGGCTTTGACCACTGTCAACTTCAACTCTCTTCTCACTTTAATTCTGGATTTTTCTTAATGGGTTTTATTCTCCTACCTTGGCTCTGGGGAATAAATAAGAAGATGGATCACTTCTCTCAAACAAGAGTTCCTTGGTACTATAGATCTTAATATTGGAGCTATTTAATTTTTTTGAAATTTTAGATTTTCTTAAATATTTATTTTGAGAGTGAGAGAGACAGAGAGTGCTTGCACGAGCAGGGGAGGGGCCGAGAGAGAGAATCCCAAGCAGGCTCCACATTGTCAGCACAAGAGCCCAACATGGGGGGTGGATCTCACAAACAGTGAGATCATGACCTGAGCTGAAATCAAGAGTTGGACACTGGGGGCTCCTGGGTGGCTCAGTTGGTTGAGTGACTCTTAACTTGGGCTCAGGTCATGATTTCATGGTTTGTAAGATCGAGACCCACATTGGGCGCAATACTGGCAGCACGGAGCCTGCTGGAATTCTCTCTCTCTCTCTCTCTCTCTCTCTCTCTCGCTTTCTCTGCCCTTCTCCCCAGCTCGTGGTCTCTCAAAATAAATAAACTAAAAAAAAATTTTTTTTTAAATTACAAATAGAGTTGGATGCTTAACCAAATGAGCCATTCAGGTGCTCCAATATTAGAGCTACTTCTGTGAACATATTCCTCAATGAAGCTGACTGCTGTCTAGGATAGGATTAAAAATTTTTTTTAACTTTATGGGGCACCTGGGTGGCTCAGTTGGTTAAGCGCCCGACTTTGGCTCAGGTCATGATCTGATTTGTGAGTTCAAGCCCCATGTTGGGCTCTGCTGACAGCTCAGGGCCTGGTGCCTGCTTCGGATTCTTTGTCTCCCTCTCTCTCTGCCCCTCCCCTGCTCATGCTTTTTCTCTCTCTCAAAAATAAATAAACATTAAAAATTTTTTTTAAAATCTTTTTTAAGTTTGAGAGAGAGAGAGAGAGAGAGAGAGAGAGACAGCGTGAGTGGAGGAGAGGCAGAGAGGGAGACCTAGAATCCCAAACAGGCTCTGCACTAGCCTGTGCAGAGCCTGACACTGGGCTCAATCCCTTGAAATGTGAGGTCATGACCTGAGCCAAAACCAAGAGTTGGATGTTTAACCGACTGAGTCACCCAGGTGCCGCTAGGATAGGATTTTTAAATTTTGACAAATTGAATTCTGCCGGGAAAAGTAGCCAGCCCATAGCCTAAATAAATACTGCATCTCTTTAGAAAATGCCAGTTATGAGGAAAGGTGTCTACTTCTGAGTTTGGAAAAAGTAAGCTAGGTTTAAATGGCCTTTGGGACTATAGAAGATCTTTGTTAGGCTGTTGGGAATGGACTCTCACAAAGTCAGCAATGGTTCTTTCTTGTCATAGGTATGCCTTATCAGCTTGTAAAGGCCCAAACAAGGGATCTCTGGGCCACCTAAATTGAGGAGCGCCCTCCCTTCAGAAGACAATCTGCCAGAAGTCCCTGCCGAAAACTTCCACCCAGGTCTCTCCTACATCACTTCATTTGCTAGAATGAAATGGAGAGAAAAGCAGAAAAAGGCCAGTAAAGATAAAATTAATTTATTTGCCCTCACATTTCCGTGGGCCGCACCAGGCCCTGCAGTCCTAGAAGCATGCCCTGCAGCAGTGGGCTGGGGAGTCCAGTTCTCTGGAGTGCCTGCCTACTCCCTTGTCCGGAGCCGTGTTAAGTCGGCTTCTGGCTGATCCCAGCATCCCGCTCCCACATGCAAAGGTACGCAGGTCCACCTGCAGCCAACCCAGGCCTGTCTCTGGCAGTAAGGACAGGGCCCTTTGGGTGGCTACCACATTGATCCTTGGGGACCTGGGTGAGTGAGAGGGCAGGAGGGGTTCAGTGCAGAGAGCTGCTGTTCTGCTCTTCAAAGGCCATCTTGCCCAGGAGCTGGCTGTCCAACTCCACCCCACTCACAGGTAGCTGGAAGAAGTTCATTTCGGCTGCTAAGGCTGCCATGGCAGAAGGGTCCTGGCCAAACTGAGCTCGCAACATCATGTCCATTTTCTCCAGCCTCCTCTTGAGCCTCTTGGCTTCCCGCTCCCGGATGAGCCTGGCCTGCCTCTTCTCTGGGGTTTCATTGGCCCGCTTCAGCCTCATGGCTTCCCGATCCCGCTGCAGCCTGCGTGCCCGCTGCTCATCAGTCTCCTGCATGCGCTGCAGGCGCTTGGCTTCACGGTCCCTCATGCGCCTTACTTCCCGCTCCTCCGGGGTCTCATTGTCCCGCCGGCTTTTCTTGGCCGTGCGCTCTCGTTCCAGCCGCTGCAGCCTTACTTCCAGAGGCTCATTCTGTCGACGTAGGGCCCACTTGCGAACACTGGGGGTCTGTGCTTCCAGGAGCTTACGGTAGGCAGCACAATTGTTGCACACAAGCAGAATTCCAGCAGGGTACACTGGAGGACTGAAGGCAATGTCCTTCCCCTCAGCACTGGAGGGGCCCTCACTATGGGCTGGGGGTAGGGATTCCATATTAAGTACTTCAGGAAGTTTCTCGCTGGAATACAAAAATTTTGGATCGTTAGTGTCTCCTTCTAGTCTAGCTCAGGTATCTAGCTCTGACTTACTCTTGTCCTACTAGACCAGTTGCTCCAAGTGCACAACTAGGAGTCAGTTTGAGTACTTGGGAGACCTCTTCTAGCTCTCCGACTCCCCAGCTTCTCTGGGCTAGGGGGTCTATCAAGTTATAAAGCCCACCTGGAGTTGGACACAAAGCCAATGGCCAGGTGTCAGCTGGACCCCCACAAATACGCAGTTTTCATTCCAGCTGGCTGGTGGTGTTCCTAAGAGCCAGGCAGGGTAGTCCTCCTGTGGAAGCAGCAGTCCTTGAAGTAGAAGCTGCCTTTAGGGGAGTCCACTGGCTCAGCCCCTCCTGCCTTGGACGACTCTGCATTGTACCCTTGGCAAATGGAACTAGGACACAATTCACATAGTTCCAGTCTTCCTCGGACACAGTGGAGACTGTGTCCTCATATCAGGGGCCTCTTAGCACTTATTCCAGTGAACTTTATTATGAATGTTCTTGGACTGCTCCCCCACCCCTATCTCTTATGAAAATATTATCCTGATAGAGGAAAGAAATGGGAATTCATTTCTCTTTGGGGATATCTAATGGAATGGGCATATTTACTAGGTTCATTACTTTTATTTCCATGGAGTCAAGGGTCATTTGCCTTTGCATTACCTATCTCTAGCCTTTGTTTTGATTTGGGAAAGCAGAACCCACACCCAGTAATTTGTTCCCAGACCGAGAGGTTTAGGTGGCCAGCTAACCTGTTAAACGTGGCATGGCTGGTAAAACGGGCTCCACACACAGCACAGTTAGACCTCTGGTCCTCCGAGTGGATTAGGAGGTGACGACCCAAGGACCCTGGGGAACTTAGGGCCCGGCCACAGACAGGACACATATAGCTCTTGGCGCTCACCACTGCTGCAGTGTGCTGCAAAACAGAGCCTTAATCTGTCAACTCATGCAACCTTTAAGATAAGTCATACCCACTTAGAAGCTGCTTTCTAAAAAATGTCCCCTTTCCTTAGTCTAAGAACAAGGGATTTGCAACAATTCTCTCCGTTAAGCACCTGGAAAAGTAAGAGTCTTGTGTTAACAGGCCTTTAGAAGGGCCAGGCCGTGCCGATTATTGTTCAGATTTCATTAGCTTGAGTTTTGACTATGTTCTGGAACGTGCAGCTGGCCTGATGAACAACAGGGCTCCAGAGAAAGAGCCCTCTTCAAAACCTGCAAAGAACTCATGCTTGGGATAACTTCTATCTGCTTGCCTCACACTGTGCAGACACAAATGCACGGTAAGGAGGCAATGAAGGCCAAGTGTAGAAACTAGCTAGAAAGACTGGTATCCAAAAGAGATTTTGTCCTGCCTTTTCTTCAATCTTTTCAAAACAATCTTCTAAAGAAATGTGTCTGTTTGTTAACCAACTACCTTTATGGTAAAGCTCAGGCTGCCATGTGTGCTGATGCCTTTCTAATATAGATCACAAGGCAAAGGTGCTCTGTGATTAGATCATGGAAAAAAGAGCACAAAAGCTCGTGTTCTTCCGATCCCTTCATTTACACTTTCTCTAGTATAACAGAAACATTTATGTGAACTCATTTTTTTCCTCTTTAAAACAAAGCCCTCATTATTAATGGATCTTAGTTTCGATTTAACTATTTAAATATGCATTAAGTAATTTGGGAAAAAAAATTATACTTAAGTTTTCATAGGGTGTCTGCCTGGGAACCGACAACGGTTTTACCCAACATATCCCACTTAGTCTCTAAAATGTTCTGGGGCCTGGAGTGGACTCTTATTGGAAGCACCAGCCCAAGGTTCCTCTGGGAGCTGGAGGCAAAGGCTAACCAATAAACAAGCTGCTGACGCTCGTGTTCCGGAGCAAGTGGCTCCCCAGCCCATACCTGGTACACATGAGCAATCAGCTGCTCGCGGCTCCCACAGTCTAGCTGGCAGAGGGGACACTGGCAGAGTCCAAGTAAGGGGTCAGAATTCAAGTTCCCCGTGACCTGCAATTCAACAAGTAGGCAATTCATTAAGACTGTTTACCACTCTTTTCCCTGACCCTACTTCTTTTAACAGGGTATCCTGTTAAAAAGAACACAACCTGGTATCACATGTTATTCTTAGGTTTCCACTATGGACTGAAAGAAAAAGTAATAGGGCAAGGGAATAAAATTTGCTCCTATCTTTATTTCCTCCAAGGCTTCCTGCCATGAGGGCATAGGCTGCCCCAGGGACAGCTTCTCTGTTTTTTCCCCTAAGGTTAACTCTCTCGGATTAGCTTCCTTCCGGCTGTCCTTCTTGCAGGAATCCTCAGGAAACAATTTAGTGAGAAGATGGCACCTCAGGTAACACTCTGACTTAAATTTGCAAGCATATTCGAGAGTACACTTCAGGAAGTCAGCCGACAGTCTTGCAAAAGTGGATATTCCGTCTGGAAAGAAGTGGGGGAGCTGTACCTCAGTTAGTGACATGTGGGTGGACAGGAAAGCTGGTGTGATGAGAGTTGTGTCTGAGGTTTGGGTAAATGGAGCTGTGGAGGAAGACGGGCTTCACATGAAGGTCCAGGAGACCATCAGGCATCAGGGCTGAGCAGAAGGGTCGGGGGGGTTCCTGGACTCAGGAACCATTTGTCACTTGCCTCATGCTCTACCACTTCACTCCCACCAACAGGCTGCTCCACATTTTCTAACTCTTTTTCCACTTTGACCACCCCTCCATCTTCCTCTGATGTGTGGGAAGAGACTTCATCTTGTGTGGTCTCCTCTTCATCACCCTCACTGTCACCTAGAACACACAAATTGGTCACTAGTTCTGATTTTTGCATAAATAGGCCTTGAGTTGCTTTCCACCTTAGAGTTTGTAGCTATAGTGAAAACATTTTCAGATCTTCCACAACAGAGTTTATATCAATGAATAGTTTATTTAGTTGGATAGTGGATACAAATCATGTTAAGTGAAAGAGCTGCTAGCTCTTATTTATAATGCCATTTGCACACTAAAGAGAAAATCTCAGGCAAAACCATTAGACAATGGTTATTGGGCCCTGTATGTTATCATAAAAATAATTCTTCTTACATGATTCCCAAATACCTCATACTTCAAATCATACCTCCTATGCACCTCACACCATGCTCATTCATTCCCACAACACATCACCTCTGACCTACCCACACTTCTCACTGATTTTATTACTTACTTTTCTCCATAACACCCTGCATGATTTTTCCATGGTATCACATACACTATTCTATTCTGTGTCCCACTAATCTCTTCTCTCCCAAAAAACCCCAAGGCACACAGAGAAACAAGGAAGTTTTTCCTTCCTCTTAATCAATAAAGGAGATAGTAGTCAATTAGTTGAAAATAATGTCTACTTTATAGGGAAAAGTTTGTTCAGTCCAGTGGAAAAAACAGCACAGCAACCAACCTCAGGCCATTTGTTGTGGTACCTGACTCAGTGGGTTCTTACTCTGCTAGTAACTCAGGATTCCAGGCTAAATAAATCCATTGTTTACATTGGTTCTTTGGATTATCTGACGGATAACTGACTGCATTAAGTGGAGGGAACAGGACATTCTTTAGGATGAAATACAATTTCTTATAACTAAAGTAAGAATTGAGTTTATTTTCATTTAGGGGGTAGGATGTGGCTGTGGGGAGGTCTACTTGTGGCTGAGGGGTCTGCAAAATTTTTGTGGGTTGATTTTTGTTCCCTCATTATAAAATACATAGAAAAGAAAAAGATTTTTTAAAAACCACGATAATAATAGGGAGTTTGTTCTGAAAGGGAAAAAAAGTACGAGTACCTTGAAGATCACAAGAGGAAGCCAAGCCTAGGGAAGCTGTCAGACTCCAACCCTATCCCAACCACCCTTAGATTCGGGATTCCTGGGCCTGACTGTGAGCAAGAGAAAATACAGGGTAGACTGTCACCTGTGAGACTCAGCTTTCCTAGTTACAGTGCTTCTTGTCTTCTCTCTACCACCCCTCATGTAATTTTTAAATCCACCAGTATCTGGCAAAACTAGTTACATTCTTTGTCTTCATAAGAAAATCTAACCAAATCATCTGCTAGTAGTTATGTGGGTCTCTGTTAGATACTCTGCTTGGTTGGTGGACTGGATTTGGGCCCTGGAAAGATCTATATCATATGTATGCCTTATTCCCTAGCCCAAAGCTTTTGTGGGAATTTATCTCAACGATGCAGGATTTGAATAGATTAAATCATACCATATTTTCTCACCAGTTTATCCAGAGTACTTGTAAACTTAGTCTAAGACACTACTGTATCAAACACACTATGTGACTGATCAAAAATCCAAATATAGAATTCCAAAGATTTAAAAAAAAATAAGTATGCCATCTAGAGGGATGATGCAGCTTTTCCAGAATGGAAACCTATTAAACTTTTATAGATGTTGCCATTCCTATCCTGTTATTCAAACTGGTGGCTCCCATAGGTTTTCTAAAAATCTTTGGGTTTTTCTGTACCTGAGCAACTAGATGTTAATTTTTTTTTTTTTTTTTTTTGCTAAATTATTAATTTGAGTGAAAACTAGTTCCTAGAAGGCCCCTGAATTCTTTCCCTCTTTGTTATTCTTTAATCCCAAATGTAGAAAAAAATTAAAAATGTCACTCTGAATTGACAGTAATAATATCCAATATCAGATGGATGTGATTAGTAAAGTATGGAAATCATCCTAGGAAATTTGTATTTCAACAAATATATCTCAAAATGTATTTGTTCAGGCAGGTCATGGAACAGATGATCCATCAGGCTCAGTTAGTTACCCATCACTGTCTTTTCCATCTCCTTCCAGGGATCAACTTAGGACTTGGTGTAGAAAGACATTGCCTTTAGCACTTTATTGCTTTTCTAAAAAAAATAACTTATTCTTTTAAAAGTAGTCTCTTTGCCCACTGTGGGGCTCGGACTGAGATCAAAACTCGCATGCCCTGCAGAGTGAGCCACCCAGGTACCCAGACTTCAGCATTTTATATGATGCATAATCTCATTAGTAAGCAAATCCTCTTGTGTGACATTCAAACTGGGTCCTCAAGCAAAAATTTCATTAATGCCACTCTTATATTTTGTTAACTTTAAGTAAATAGATTCTAGGAGACAGGGATTATTTTCATTTCACCTAACCCAGGGACTGCTCCTGTACAAATGATCTCTATACCCGTCTATCATAGTCATCACAAACCTATCTGTGTATGGCACTGTATCAAGTACTGCAGTCCATGAGTTAAAAAAAAATATAATGCCAAACCTGTCCTCTCCCTGGATAAGCAAATGCTCATACACCTTGGAACACCTTTGGGAACACTGAGGATCCACAAATCTCTTTCTTCATGTCTTCCTCCCAACCCCCATGCACAATCCCCAGAGCACACACACTCTGATAATTCTTCTCCCATTGCCCTGAGTCATTACCAGAAGGTGCAGAACTCACTGCTACTGGAGTCCTGATCTCTTAGTTGTTGGATAGCTTGTCGCTGACTGCCAAGGTCTCCAGGAAAATCAGTTTTCATCATCGCCTGGCGGGCTTGCTCTTCTAGCCCAGCAAATACTTGATCCCCTGGTGGTCACAAGGAAAAACAGTCAGGCCACCAGCTAGACAGCATATTCCAGGCAAGCTGGGTGGAAAGTCAGACCATTCAAAGTTGGGAGACAGGCAGGTACCCTATTGTGGGGTCATCCATCTCTTAGCTTGCTGCCTCCTGGAGTTTCTGGGCATGGCTACTCTTCCTGGGCAGTGAGCCAGATGCTCTAGAAAGCATCACTTGCTTAAATCCTCCCAATCCTGACTCCTTTCAAAAGGTAATCAATTGCTACTTAACAAATTTAACGTCAGAATATCAATTCCACGGATAACTTACCATCAGGATTGGGGAGACAGAGGCAGAAGAGGCAAAGTGATGGGATAATACAGATAGGGCAACAAATGTGGGCACAATCTCTGAATCTTAGTATACTAACATTACGGCCCTGACTCAGAGTTCATCTCTGACTATAAACAAGTGCTTCAAATAATCCTTCCAAAAACAATCTCTCTAATCTCATCTTTCATCCACTCCCCTTTCGAGAGATACTTTGGAAGTTCTGCCTTGATTTTCTTTGTCTACCAGAATTAGCCACAAGCAAATCAACAACTGGTTGAATAACAGACTAAATGGAGAACAGATAATATATGAACTCATTTTTGCTGAGGAACAAACTTCCTGAAACATACCAACTAATTTGCAAGAAATAGTATTTTATCTAGTCTCCCTGGTCAATGAGGTATTTTTTCCTTTTTCTTTTTTCATATGGGGTATCCAAAAGCCCAGGACCATCCTTGATTATGCATTCATTTGCAATGAACTCTGCCTAGGATCTTTGTGGTTATTGAAGAGTTAATATTTAAGTGCTCTTTTATTTCCAAGAGGCCAGGCATTAGGAGAAAAGAGAATTGGGTTTCTTGAGGTTTCCATTATCTCAGTCAGAGTGGAAACTACAGTTCCCACTCCCAGCCACCAAGAGAGAATAAAAAGCCCTAGTGAAATGTCTGACAACAGGCCAGGCACTTTCTTACTGAAAAGAAAAAAGGAACATAAACAGGTTCAGGTTCCAAGACAGGATACAATGCGGCAGGAGAAATGGTCAGTTGACCTGTGCTATCAGTCCTTGGACGATGAAAGAACTGATGTAAAGGAGGCTTCATGTGATTCACTTTGGCATTTGTTCAGCAAAAATTCAGTGAGCACCTAGATGCTAAGTGCTGAACACTAATAACTACTATTTGGCATATCCTGGATCCAGGCTCTAAGCTAAGTGCTTTATAGTTGTTGTTGTTGTTGTTTTTAAGTTTATTTATTTATTTTGAGAGAGAGGGAGAGAGAATAAGCAGGGGAGGGGCAGAGAGGGGGACAGAGGATCTGAAGCAGGTTCTTTGCTGAGAGCAGAGAGCCTGATGAGGGGCTCGAACCCATGAACAATGAGATCATGAACTGAGCCGAAGTCAGACACTTAACCGACTGAGCCATCCAGGTGCCCCAGTGCTTTATAGTTTTTATCTGAATTCTCTGCAAAACTCTATGTGGTAGGTATTCCTACACATATTTTACTTAAGAGAAAACTCAAGTCTATAGAACAAAGTATTCAAACCCAGGTGTGTACAATTTTAATATCCATATTTTGAAACTGGTTTTTAGCAGTGATGTAAGCAGTTAAAAAAATTTTTTTTAACGTTTATTTATTTTTGAGACAGAGACAGACACAGCATGAACAGGGGAGGGTCAGAGAGAGGGAGACACAGAATCTGAAACAGGCTCCAGGCTCTGAGCTGTCAGCACAGAGCCCGACACGGGGCTTGAACTCACTGACCACGAGATCATAACCTGAGCCGAAGTCGGCCGCTTAAACGACTGGAGCCACCCAGGCACCCCTGATGTAAGCAGTTTAGATAGTTCACCAGAGTTGTGCTGCTGAAAACAAACACTTGTCTCTGTGTGAGAAGAATGGCTCTGATCCTAGTGATAATGTTACCTTCGAACCACAAGAAACTGATGCTACACCTCAAAGATCAAAATAATGTTCTTAGGGCCAGTAAATGACAAAGGGACCCATCATTTCGATGGTTCTGATACCCTATGAGGAGTTACCATGCCGGGGCCAGAGTAACTAGTACTGTGGCTACTCTGATTGCTACTGGGAATGGGAGTAGAGGTGGCAAGGGTTCAAGTGAACTTCTAGCCCCAGAGCACTCAAGTAAAAGAAAAATAAGCTGCCTTAAGTCCATTTCCAAAATATCAAGATCATAAACTGGACATAAATTACTGCAAGGAAGAACAAAAAAAAATTCTGTGTTATAGCACCTTCTCATCCTTCTTTGCAGAAGTAAAATATTTTTCTTCATGGTGGTTCCACTGTAACCACAAGACCATGGCCAACTGGATTAGTTACTGAATTCTTCTGGGTAGATGCATGCTTTTGGACCTGGAAACCGTGGGTAGAAATGGCACTGAGGAACACGTCATGTACCAACATATGATTATCAAAGGGTAGACCACTCTCATCAGTGATACTTCGCATCTCTAAAGAAACCTACCCAGAAAAAAACTAGGTTTATAACATATGAAGAATACACTTTTTCCCCCCTTAATAGGTAATTGCATTGCATTAGTAGAAGGGCATCTAAAAGGATAAATACCTCTCAAGATCTACCAGTGATTCAGTTTAGACCCACCAACTTGAGCTGAAAGTTTTTGTCTATTGATATTGTCTAAATATTTGGGCCTTCACGGAACAGAGAAGAGTTAATTCCATACAACGTCTTTATCTAGGACTTTTGCTGGCAATCTCACTTAGGATAGTTAGAATACATTAATTGTCATTCCCTTTTGGCAGTTTGGTTCTATTCCTGACTCCTGGAAAGGGCTAAGGTAAACCTTATTCCTTAAGGCCATTCTTATCTTAAACATTGACAGAAAGCAAAATATATAAAAACCATTAAAAAAGCGATTTGGGCATATCATGATCTTCCAGTAGGCCCTATATACCTAAGCTGTAAATCTGACTGCCCAGAATTATCCTTTCATAAAAAGGTAGTGATATCTGCTAAAAGTATGTCATAGTAACTCAAATATAATGTGATCCATAGAAATACTGGCACTTGAGAAATGTTATACAACAGCCTGCTTTTCTTTTTTTTATTAAAAATTTTTTTTTAACATTTATTCATTTTTGAGAGATACAGCATGAGTGGGGGAGGGACAGAGAGAGAGGGAGACACAGAGTTGGAAATTTGTCTGCTTTTCTAATGTAGAATTATTATTTCCTTCTATCTTGAAACTATTGGAATAGGTTAAAAAAACACTCAGTTCTCTAGATATTAATGTAGGGCAACCATCTTATTTAACATGGGTATTTATTTGTCTATTAATAGTTAAGAACAAGTAATCTAAGCTCTACAGTAAAAAACAAGGTGCTACCTCTTCTTTTTTTTTGGTATGAAATCAAGATACTGTTTGTCTGATTTGGCTAAGGTGTTCCAGACTAGACAAGAACAAGGCCATCCAAGCAAGTCTGTAGAACAGAGGAGAAGCCTGGGATAAAAGTTACTAGAAAGGCAAAGATTTTACAATTCTCTTTCTTGAGTCATTGGTGCAATTAAACACATGCAATTTCTGGCTGACTGAAATTAAAGAAAGCAAAGCAGCTGAAAAATATTCCAACAGAGCAGAAGTCAAATGCAGAAAAAATGAGCTAGTCTTGGGAGTGAGGGGCTTAGGATTCCATTCCAGCTGACAGTCTCTGTGACCCAAGGTGCTACCACAGGCCGGGAACATAGCCATTTACTTCACAAGGATGTTGACAGAATGAACGAGGACAAAACAAGTTGTGTTTTTTGGAAGAGAAGGCACTTTAAAGGCTTTTTTTCCTACTTCTCTGTAAAAGCTGAGAAGCTTTTATTGAAATTCAAAGTTTTTAGTCTTGTATGTACTTTTCAATCTGAAAACAAAAGTCTCTGAAGAAAGAGTTCTCCTTTTCTTAGTGGTTTGCTTGGCATAAACACATCAAATGAGAGTGTACAAGGGACTCTATTTTCAACCTCTCTAGAAAACAGCTGACAGAAACTTGTACTCAGAAGGAGGTGAGATGAGGAAGGAGGGGCAGAAGAAGGTCTAATACCCCTCAGCAGTTTCTCTGAAACCAATAATTCTGGGCTTTTATTCCAAAAGCTCTGTATCAAATCTATTAATGAACTGAGCAAACTACAAGAGTACATGTGGATGTTTCTGGGGAAAGGAGAGATCATGATGGTAATTCAGATACAGAGACAGTCCTGAGGAAAGCCAAGTAAATGCCAGTGCATCCTGCCCGCTGGCTTCTCAAGTGGATCTGATAAATGCTGCCAGGCTACAGCAGTGGGATCCTTCCTTCCTTCCTTCCTTCCTTCCTTCCTTCCTTCCTTTTTTACGTTTATTTATTTATTTGGGGTGTGGGGGGCAGAGAGAGAGGGAGAGAGAGAATCCCAAGCAGGGTCCACAAAGTCACTGCAGAGCCTGACATGGGGCTTGAACCCACAAACCATGAGATCATGAAGTGAACTGAAATCTAGAGTCGAAAGCTTAACGGACTGAGCCACCCAGGCACCCCTACAGCAGTGGGATTCTTAATATACTCTTTTAGGTGGGCTCTGAGTTTCATGACACAATCTTCTTCCCAGAAGGCAGATGTAATGGAGCTCAGCCATTACTCAAGTGCCGACTGGCTTTAACATTTCAGCAAAGCTTCTGCAGACATTCTTGCCTCCCAGACCTTGAGTCCATTCCACTTATTTTAAATAGATAAGCAGCATTAAATTCAATACATTTGATTGGTTCCATTTCACTGCAAGGGAACAGGAGACTCAAGCGGTCAGAAGACTGAAACCACCTATTTCTGCCTGCCACTTTTGTCATGGGCAAGGAGAAAATGCTGTTTAAAAAAAAAAAAAAAAAAAAAAAGACGCTTCAGTCCCCAAACAGTAAATAAGCACAAAGTCCTGAGACACCAGCAAATCTCAGTGTCTTTTCTTCTTTAGTCAAGCTTAGTCTATTACCTGAGAAGCCTTCATGGTTCCCCATCCAAATACATCTCTGAAAACAGTCCCTCCCTGGGGGTCTGCTTTTTAGTTGCAGCTGAACATTTCTGTTCATGGCCCTCATAATGGTCACTTCCTCAGAGCCCGCACAGCCCCACCCATTCCACCACAATATGATATTGACTCGGCTCTGGAAACTGCATTTCTGCAGCTGTGGATGTGTAATACTCTCTTATCTTCTCCATGGCCTGTTTGTCCATCTGTTTTCTGACCCAATACCAACTCACCCTGGGTTCAACTATGGTGGGAGGAGATTCAGCTGATGGATACATACAAGCCTAGCTTGTACATACAAGGCCATACAAGCCATACATACAAGGCCATACAAGCCTAGCTTCCCTTGGCCTTATCACAATCAGGCCATCATTCCCTGCCACCTACTCTCCTTAAATCTAACCAAGTCTCTTTGGACAGATGGCTTAAAAAAAAAATTTTTTTTTTAATGTTTATTTTTAAGAGAGAGAGAGAGAGAGAGAGAGAGAATGAGCAGGGGAGGGTCAGAGAGCGAGGGAGACCCAGAATGTGAAGCAGGCTCCAGGCTCTGAGCTGTCAGCACAGAGCCCGACATGGTGCTCAAGCCCACAAACGGTGAGATCATGACCTGAGACAAAGTCGGACGCTCAACTGAGCCACCCAGGCGCCCTGGACAGACGGCTTTTTTAAGTAAACACCCAACTCCTATGACCGCCTTATTTGTGAACCCATCTACTAAGAATACCTTTCCTTCCCTGCCTTCTTGGGGTCACATCTATGTCTTTTACTGATATTTGTTTTCAATCAGAGAGGAGAAGACAACCCTACTAAACCTCTGTGTTGGATCAAGAAATGTCTCTCTTGACAATCTTCACATTCAGGCCCACTACATTTTATTGTTGTAGCATCAATTTCTAAACCCTTCCTAAACCACTCACTCACCTTTATACTAAGCAGACTTCCACATCCACCTATTCCAGAACATACTCCTAGAAGCATCCAACTTGTTCTCTTCTACAACTTTTCCAGGAGTTAAGTTGAAGAATTAATTGTAAATGAAGGTGTGCCACCCTAATCTCATTATAAAATATTCAAGTCCCCCTAATTCCTCTGTTCCTACTATTTCTTCTCTCACTCTTGAAATTACCCAATAAGAAAAAAAAAAAAAAAAAAAAAAAATTTAAAAAAAAAAAAAGGCGCCTGGGTGGCGCAGTCGGTTAAGCGTCCGACTTCAGCCAGGTCACGATCTCGCGGTCCGTGAGTTCGAGCCCCGCGTCAGGCTCTGGGCTGATGGCTCGGAGCCTGGAGCCTGTTTCCGATTCTGTGTCTCCCTCTCTCTCTGCCCCTCCCCCGTTCATGCTCTGTCTCTCTCTGTCCCAAAAATAAATAAAAAACGTTGAAAAAAAAAAAATTAAAAAAAAGAAATTACCCAATAAGATAAGGTACAGAGTGCCTGGTATGCAGGATATTTTTAATGAACTTTAGTCCTCTTATCTTAACTCTTTGACGAATCTACCCTCATATGTAGAAGAGTGTTTTCCTTCAAAATAACCGTTAAGTATTATTTCACTGAATTCTCTTCGGATGCTGCTGTACTTTATTTGGTCAGTCCTCAATAATAAAAGGTGCTATGTGACTCTTTTTTAAACATTTGGGTGACGATAGATAGACATATTAAATGTTAATTTAAAAGGCACTTTGAACATCCTTTATAAGCAGTGCTAGAAGTAAAGAGGAATAGCAGGAAATACAAATGGGACATAGTCTCTGCCCTCTAGAATTTTACAGTCTAATTACTGAAATAAAACATACATACATACAAAACCGCTGAGAAACAATGCAAGGCAATAATGCATACCTAGTTTTCCTGTTATTAGTCTTTCTCTCATGTGATCCATCACACAAACTGCTTAGTAGTCCTGACACACTGCATTCTAAATGCCCCTCCCCTTCTCTGCCTGAAAACCCTTAGTAGCTCCTTATAGTCCACAGTATGAACTTGGCCTGAGTTTTACATCTCCAAACTCATGTCCTAGAATATCTGGATAAATAAAACATCTGCTTCATACAAAGTCTCCTTATCCCCTGAACGTGTGCTTTCCTTCTTTTATCTTTGCTCACATAATTTTCCCTACCTGATTTTACCTCTTCCTTCTTCCTTTTTTAAAAATCCACTTCCTACCTTCTAAGGCCCAGTTTAAGCTCACAGTCTAGGGCCTTTTCCATGAAGCATTCCCTTGCTACTTCAGTCTATGGAACTCCTTCCTGTTCTGTAGTACACACAGTCTTAGCATCCCTATATGGCACTCAGCATATACTATCTTGTGTTTTTAGATATTATTTTATGTATCTGTGGCTCCACTATAGTCTTATATATCCTTATGGTGTTTTACAGTCCTGGCATCTAGCACAAGGCTTTGCACAGATATCCTATAAATGTCTGTTAATGTGAATACTAAGGATGAATCAAGTGCACTTACTCCTAAGACAGGTTTCTAATACTTCCTCCAGCAACCAGACACACTTTAAACCCATCACGTTCAACCTCTTTAACCCTTTTTTCCTACACAAATTAGTGTAAGCATCTCACCTAAATTGAGATTACTCTTTCATTTCAACCCTCAATGTTCCCAGGTTCCAGAAGACAAAACCCAATACTCACAGTGAACTTTATTTGGATTTGTCTGTTTCCGACGGGACATGTTTTCCTGATCCAAAAGTTCTGGCCTTTCCCAGTTTCACAACTGGATATGTTACTACTTCCTTGCAGGGTGCTGACCTACAATAAAAAACATATTGTTACCACGTGCCATTTTTCCCAGAAATTAGACAAAATTAAAGATAAAAAGACTTTTAAAAAAGTTATTGAGCATATAAAACTCACCAGTTATAAATAATTGAACTACTTAAAGAAAGAAAGAAATGGGGGCACCTGGGTGGCTTAGTTGGTTAAGCATCCAATTTGGGCTCAAGTCATTATCTCACAGTTAGTGAGTTCAAGCCCCGCATTTGGTTGTGTGCTGACAATGCGGAGCCTGCTTGGGATTCTTCCTTTCTCCCTCTCTCTCTACCCCTTCCCCACTCGTGCTTTTTCTCTCACTCAAAATAAATAAATAAACTGAAAGAAAGAAAGAAAGAAAGAAAGAAAGTAAGAAAGAAAGAAAGAAAGAAGGAAATTTCTAGCACAACATCCAGGTCCCAAGAAGTTTAGGAAGGGACTCCTTCAAAGGATTTAGAGAATTCTACTCTAAATCTATCTGTGGAATCCAGAACACTGTTATGTGATCATGATCAAGATCACCAGATAGAAAAGGAAGCAAAACACTTAGGTAACAGTTTTAGAAGCACTGCAGGCTCAAATGGATAACCCCCATGAATGTAAAAGGAAGCAGATGGAAGCTAAAGAGGGTGGCAGCTCACATGTTACACGCCCACTGGAAGTCAAGCCCTGCAATCTGCACAAATGGGAACCTCCAGATGTTTTTTCAAGAAGTTATCTTGCCTGGAGGTGACAAAGCACCACATCCCTGCGAGACAGGAAACATCTCAAAACTTTTAGGCATCTATAAATGAAATCAGCACAGGAAATAGAGCCTCTACCTAGCGAGGTAGGCACAGTACTAGGCACTGTGGATGACAGGGCACTGAACCAAATCAGGCTTCCAATGTTGAAGATGAGCTCTCACCAGAAGAGCCAGATGCTATCCACACTGTTGAGTATTAATTCAACATTCCAGTGTGGAATATCAACCTGGCCCTGCTCACATGCTCTGGAGTGGCAAAGTTAATAACTTTAGTGCCTCTTTTTAATCCGGCCTCTGTGTAGCAAAGAGATCAGCTCCCCAAAGAGAACAAAGAGAAAAGCTCCCCAAAGGAAACATGCTGCAGAGACCTGCATCTGCTTCCCTGAAACTGGAGGGAACAGATACATAAGGCTGGAGGTTCCTGGTTAGTTTCTAAGAAAGACTTTCCCAGCAGTAAGTGTTGTTAAAGAGTCTGAAATGGATTAGTAGTGAAAACTGAAATTTTCTATGAAAGGCACAGTGAAGTTGTATGGAAACCAATTTGACAATAAATTTCATATATTGAAAAAAAATAAAATAAAAAAATAAAAATAAAAAGAAAGGCACAGTGAATAAACAGATTAAAAAAAGAGATTCTCTTCCCTACCAAGGACAAGAATATGGATTTGGTCACCCTCTAAGTTTTCTTTCACTTCCTGCCCTTTCAAATTGTACTTATACTGAATAAGCAAGTAGTTTAATGCCTTAAGAGGCATTCTGAGAGGCTACTGCTAGCTATACTCTGCACTCCAGTTAGTGAAGACTCATCTCCTGTTATGCCAACTAACTCCTCCATGTAGCTAGAAAGGATCTCAGACCTGTAATCAGATCCTGCCTCCCCTTACCAAAAGAAAGAAACCGCAAATGGCAAAGACAGGCCTCCACAGGAAGTGGCAAAGGAAGCAGCTTTCAGGCAGTCTTCTATCATATCTGCATATCAAACACAGTTCTTTTTCAGACCTTTAATTAAAACAACAACAACAAAAAACCAGCTTCAAATGTATACAGTAAAATCAATTTTAACTAGTTAGAGGGCACTTTCTGTGAGCTAATGCTAATGGTATGTATTCTCTGTTCTAAGTTTTGTTTGCATAGATCATTTCTTTCCAATCAAGTAGTTATTAGCATAAGCAGTGAAGGAATATTCACTTTGGGTCTTTTCCTGTGGAATCATAAAATGGAAAGTTGAATGAAATGCACATTATCATTTTCTCCCAACATTTGTAGAGCTACACCTCTCTATTATATAAAGAAAAATGAAATATTAACTAATCTTTAAATTTTCTCCTAATCAAGATCAGAAATTGAAACTGTGTGATAAAGGTAATGAAGATCCTTCTGAAGGAAGGCCAAATAACTTGAGACATGCTCAATTCAGATCATCTTGGTGAGGCAACAGTTCAATACTGAAGCTACAAGTCAGAAACAGAGATGAGCATCTGCATATTGAAATAGGCAGTATCCACTGCATCTCACAATCCTCCTAGCGGCCAAATGGGGAACTGACCAGATGGTACCCAATGGGACTTCACACCTGAGGGATTACGTGAGGGGGGGGGGGGGGGGGATAAGCAAATACCCTCCTCTACCTCAAAAAAAAAAAAAAAGTCAGTGGGTCGTGGACTCAATAAGGAAATAAATAAGAAAAGACATACATACATACATACATACATACATACATAAATGGCAATATAAGTGCATTCTTGACTACATAGCAAGATCTCAGAGGTTAGACGACCGTTTTATGGGCCATAAAAGGTAATAAAATTCATAGACGCGTTGCCCTAAAGATCATGCATTCAGTTCTTCTTTTAACACTGCCTCAGTTCCCAAGACTGAATCTGAAACTAACACAAAAATGTAAATGGAGAGCCGCCTGAACATCACCACCATCTGGAAGAAAAAACGGAATGGGAAGAAAGTAAACGGTGAGGTTCAGGTTTACAAGGGATTCTACGTAAAAAGGAAGGAAGCTTTGCCTTTACAACGAGGTTAAGAGTCCTTTGGAGGGAGGCCAACATCGCCCCTTAACATTGTCCCTGCTCTCCCACAGGTGTTAGGTTGCAGCTTTCAGGACACACCACAGACTTTAGCATGGGGGAAAAAAACAAAAAGAGCAGGTGAAATCCAAGCTTTAAGAAAAGAGGGTGCACTCCCACCTCCAGCTCTGGTGCAGTTCCCACGGAGCAAAGTAAACTCGCCCGAATCCCAGTGATTTGTATCTGCCAAAAAGGAGAGGACGAGAAAGCTGGTCACGTAGCTGCCTCACTGTTCACCCTGTTCCCACTTTCTTTGGTCTGGAGAAGGTGTACAATCAGCCGAGATGGTCCCTCTGGCTTCGATCTTCTGAGCACAGGTAGATACCCAGGAATTACCGACAAAAGCCAGAGGTCTTCCGAGGCGGCTCAGACAAACCCTCAGACGACACAGTCTTCTCAGAAATCTAAATTTAGAAGCCGTTCTGCGAGACCGCGACGCGGGACTGACACCCGGGTCTGCACTCCCACGCCCATCCTCCTCCTCCCCCGGCTCCACCCCAGCCTGTCAGACGCCGGGGCCGCCCCGGTAGTGCCCGGCCCAGCCCGACCTGGGCCCACCGCGGGAGGGCGGCGGCGCGGACGCCCCTCCCGCGCCCGAGACCGCCAAAGGGACTGAAAGAGGAACGGCCCGTGGGGAGCCAGCCGGGTCCGGCCTCGTCTGGGGAACCCGGCGCAGGGGGAGCGTCGGAGCCTGGGCTACCCCCGCCCTCCGGCCAGAGCGAGCACGAGCCCCCTCCCCAGACACAGACAAAAGGACCGACAGCGGGCGAACAAGGGAGAGAGCGGGGAGCCCCTGCATCCTCAGCCTACCCCCGGAGGAAAGGAGACGGGGGTCTTTTTACCCGGAGCCTCGGCGCACCGCGGCGCGCCGCGTCCCTGGGCCCCGCCTCCGGACAGACGGACCGCCGGACAATGGGCCCCGGGCCGCAGCTCGGGCCGGCCGGGCCGGGGCTCTCCGGGACCGAGCCCCGGCAGGCGGAGGGCGGTTTCGGGCCGAGCCGGTGGCGGGGAGCCGAGGGGCGGCGCTGCAGACGGACAAAGCCAACGGCAGACAGACAGACGGAGGGGGAAAAGATGGCGACGCGGGCGGCGGGAGCGCGCTGCTCGCGCACCCGCAGTGAGTGGGGCGCGTGCACGAGCCTCTCCTCTCTCCCTCCCCCCTTCTCCGGCTTGGTCCCCCTCCCCGCTCCCCAGGCGCGCGCCCGGCGGTGTGGGCGGGGCTTGAGGAGCGGGGGGTCTGGAGAGGCGGGACTAAAGGAGCATCCAATCACAGACTTTGGAGGGGGGCCTCGCCTCCATCCTGGCGCCCCGGAGACCACCCAGCCTCGCCCCCTCTTTGGTCTTTCTTCAGCCCCGTCAGCACCCCCCAGCAACCTAACCTTTCCTGGACCTGTGAACTCCACCCTGACAGTCAGCTCCGATCCTGGTTTCTTACCTCACCTTTGAGTTCAGCCACAAAACCCACATCCCCCAACCACAGCTCCACCGCAGGCTCCCCCTCTGCTTAGCCCAACCTTAGTCTCTCCCCCAACCCAAACCCTCTTCTCTTGCTTTCCCCGACGCTTCACGGTTTCTTCGTCCGCCTAGACATTTAATGTGTACCCAGACCTAGGGGCCACAGGCCTTTGTAGGGGGGGCCACGTTCTGCTGTCCGAACTTCAGAGGAGAAAAATCTTTAGACTTCAGGAAAATCTTTAGATTTATTTTAGGCATTTAAGTCTCCAACATGCTTCTTAACTAGTAAAATAACAGTAGCTGTAGACCTAGGGGCATAGGATATAGAATAGCACAGGATATAGAACAGAGTAACTTTGGCACTGTTACCACTTAAGGGGCATTTGAGGCAATAGAAAGTGGTTAGATTCACTTCCTAATAAGACACCTCCTTCCCTTGTCATCATCCCTGCTTCTTCACTACTTTGTTTCCTTCCTCTTATTCTGTCTTCTTGTAGAACGCCTAAGCTTGCCTCTGACAGAGCTTACTTGAAGTAGGGAATGCGGTGAAAAGCAGATGGGATCTGGTAAGAGCAGATCTAGCCTGGAGTCCCAGCTCTGCCACTGACCAGCCTGGTGGCTTTGGACAAGTCCCTATTCTGAACCTCTGCTTCCTGAAATGTAAAATGGATAATAAGGTAATAATTCCTAACCTCTATTCTCATAGGGTTGTTGTAATCATAGGATTAAGTAAAATGAAGATATGAAAGTATTGTGTAAGTAGTTCTTGTGCTTCCTGGCCCCAGGAAGGCAGCAGAGCTAATGTTTTTAAAGCAACAAGGCCTGGTATTTGCATAAAGGACTCTTGCAAAATGTTCTTCCCATAAATCTCCAGTGAGATGATATCATTGTCTGCATCTTGTGTTTAATGTGAGAGAATGGCTGTATTGAAAGAACTTCGTACTTCACAAGTGTGTAGTAAAGAGTTTCATTCATTCATTTATTTATTGTGGCTGGGATATTTAAGTAGAAATTATTCTTTAATTTCATTTAAGGAGACATTTTAATTCCTAAGTAGCCAGAAAATGGAATATTCTCATCTAACTAGAAGGTTTTTAGACAGTTTCATATCAGAATGCAAGCTGAAGGAATGCCTGGGTGGCTCAGTTGGTCAAGCATCTGACTCCTGATTTCAGCTCAGGTCATGATCTCACCGTTCATGAGTTCAAGCCCTGCATTGGACTCTGAGCTGACAGCACAGAACCTGCTTGAGATTCTCTCTTTGCCCCTCCCCTCCTTCTCTCTCTCTCAAAAAAAAAAAAAAAAAAGTGCAAACTGGAATAAATTGCACTACTAGGTATTTACCCAAGGGTTACAAAAATATTAATTCAAAGAAATATATGCATCCCAATGTTTTTAGGAGCATTATCAACAATGGCCAAATTATGGAAAGAGCCCAAATGACCATTGACTAATGAATGGATAAAGAAGATATATATACACACACACTGGAATATTACTCAGCCATCAAAAAATAATGAAATCTTGCCATTTGCAATGACATTGATGGAGCTAGAGAGTATTAGGGTAAGTGAAATAAGTCAGAGAAAGACAAATACCATATGATTTCATTCTCATGTAGAATTTAAGAAACAAAACAAATAAACATGGGGAGGAGAGAGACAAAGCATAAAACAGACTCTTGACTATGTAGAGAAGAAACTGATGGTTACTGGAGGAGAGGTGGGTGAAGGGATAGGTGAAATAGGTGATGGGTATTAAGGAGGGCACTTGTGATGAGCACCAGATGTTGTATGTAAGTGTTGAAGCACTAAATTCTACACCTGAAACTAACATGTGCACTAATTAGAATTTAAATAAAAACTTGAGGAAAAAAAGAATGCAAGCTGGAATATACACTGGCTTTTATACTTAACAGTAATTCCTAATGAGCTGAGACTGAGAGATGCAAATATAGCTTTATTAGGTCACTCTAAAGTTGACATAGATGATATTTTCTTTTAAAAAATGTTTATTAAAAAATGTTTTTTAATAAAATGCTTATTGGGGTACCTGGGTGGCTCAGTTGGTTAAGCACCTGACTTTGCTTCAGGTCATGACCTTGCATTTGTGAGTTTGAGCCCCCTACATGGGGCTCCACACTGACAATGCAAAGTCTGCTTGTGATTCTCCTTCTCTGTCCCTCTTTCTCTCTGCTCCTCCCTGACTTATGCTCTCTCTCTCTCGCTCTCTCTCAAAATAAATAAATAAACTTTAAAAATATTTATTTTGAGTGAAAGTGAGAGAGAGAGCGGGGAGGGGCATAGAGAGAGAGAATCCCAAGCAGGCTCTATGCTGATAGCTCCTCAATGCAGGGCTCAATCCCATGGATGTGAGCTCATGACCTGAGCTGAAATCAAGAGTCGGAAGCTTAACCCACTGAGCCACCCAGGTGCCACAACATAGATGATGTTTTCAACATGAAAAAAGCAAGGAGATAAAACATTAGGAGAAAGTCTCCAGTGAAATTTCTTGGCCTCATCATTAAGTTAGTATGTGAAGCTGGGCAGCTTGTTCTGATTCCTTGAGCTGCAAATAAAATAGGATCATAATGCTATTCTTATAACCCCCCTGTGTCTCCGATGTGGTGTGACTCAGGGTTATAATCAAATAAGGGAAAAATTACTAAATAAGGAATTAGTTTCTTTTTCCTCTGTTCTCACCTAAATTTGTGTATCTAGAAGACTTTTTCATTGATCATTTTCGGCTTCATTTTTTATTTCTACTTTCCCAATCAACTCACAGAGCTGTGCTATTCTTTTGCCATTTCAACCCTATAAACTTTTCCTTGAAATAGCTTCCTAATCTGTTTTATATTTACGGGCTTCTACAATGACCTTGTTAGGGCTTTACATTACAACTGCGTTGGTAAGATAATTTTAAAAATTCATTTAAAAACTTATTAAGATGGAAAATTTTATTAAGATATAATTCACATACCATGAAATTCACACTTTTTGAGAGGGAGTAAAGATTTTATTTTTAAGTAATCCCTCACCCAACATGGGGCTCAAACTTACAACCCCGAGATCAAAAAGTCTGCTCTACCAGCTGAGGCAGGCAGGAGTCCCTGAACTGCACACGTTTAGAGTGTGTATTTCACTGGTTTTTAGTATATTCACAAGGTTGTGCAACATCACCATTATCTAATTCCAAAACATTTTCATTGCCCCAAAAAGAAACTCCATACTCATTAGTAGTCATTCCCACTTTTCCTCCGCCCCTCCCCCATATCCCTTGGCAACCACTCATCTACTTTCTGTCTCTGTGGATTTGCCTTTCTGGATGTTTCACATAAATGGAATCATACAATATGGGGCCTTTTGTGTCTGTTCCTTTCCCTTAGCAGAATGTTTTCAAGGTTCATTCATGTTATAGTATGTGTCAGTACTTCATTCCTTTTTTTATTTTTTAAAAATTTTTTGAGTAAATTCTACCCCTAATATGGGTTCTAACTCATGACATTTGGGGTCTAACTCATAACCATGATCAAGGGTCACATGCTCTACAAACTGAGCCAGCCAGATGCCCCAATACTTTATTTCTTTTTATGGCCAAATAATATGACAGTGTATGGATGTAATACATTTTATTTCCATTTACCAGTTGATGGATATTTGTGTTGTTTCCACTTTCAGGCTATTTTAAAAAATGTTGCTGTGAACATTTGTGTATAATTTTTGTATGAACATACGTTTTCAATTCTCTTAGGTATATACCTAGGAGTGAAATTGCTGGGTCATATGGTAACTCTATGTTTAACTTTTTTGAGGAGCTGCCAAATTGTTTCCCAAAGTGCCTGCATCATTTTATATTTCCTACCAGCAATGTAGGTGGGTTCCAATTTATCCACATCCTAGACTATACTTGTTACTATTTTTCTTTTTCACTATAGCCATTGTAGGGGTATGAAGTAATATCTCATTGTGGTTTTGATTTACCTTTCCCTGATGGCTAAAGATGTTGACCACCTTCTTATACATGCTTATTATTGACCATTTGGAGAAGGTTTTAGCAAGACATGGGCTCAATGACACTTTCCACAGATATTTACTTTCATGTTTTGAACAAAGTTGCAATAATGTCAACTATTCCGAAAGTTTTCCAAACACACTATGCTACTGAGGGCATGGGGAAATAGAAACTCTCATACATTGGTGGCAATGTAAATTGAACTACCTCTTTCAAGGGTGATTTGGCAATATCTATTAACATTAAAAATATACCTACCCTTGATCCAGTTCTGCTTCCGGGAATTTACCTAATAAATACAATCCATGCAGGCCAATATCTAGTCATTGCAGCATTGTTTACAGAGGCAAAATATTGGAAATAATCTAAATTCACATCAATAGAACAGTGTTAAAAAATTATAGTATATGTATATATTGGAATATTATTCAGCCCTTTAAAAGAATGAGAATTATTGAAAACTGCTGATATGGAACAATCTCCAAGATATATATCTTAAAATTTCTCTTTATTTTTATTTATTTTTGAGAGAGAGAGAGAGAGAGAGAGAGAGAGACAGAGTGTAGGTGGAGAGGGGCACAGAGAGAGAGGGAGACACAGAATTGGAAGCAGGCTCCAGGCTCCGAGCTGTCCGCACAGAGCCCGATGCAGGGCTCTAACTCACAAACCTCAAGATCATGACCTGAGCCGAAGTCAAACGCTTAACTGACTGAGCCACCCAGGTGTGCCTCCAAGATGTATATCTTAATGTATGTTGCAGTACAAGTTATAGGTTACCATAAATAGTATGCTAGTAGTACATGTGTAGAAGAAAGGCATATATATTTATATAGTTTTATGTGCCCATATCACTGGAAGGATTTTGAAAGCATTAAACATTATCTGTTTAATACACCGTTCTAAGAGCTTTTTGTAATTAGCACATTTAAAACAATTTTATTAAGGTAGGTGGTGGTATTCCCATTTTACAGATGAGGAAACTGAGGCACAGAGAGATTAAGTAACTTGCTCTAAGGCACCAGAATCTGGTAACAACAGTTCTTCTATTTCTAGGGTGAGGGACTAAAAGACTAAGGGGCAAAGGATGGAGATTTAGTGTTTACTGTAAATCTTTTTCAGCTGTGTGTGTGTGTGTGTGTGTGTGTGTGTGTGTGTGTATTGCTGTTTATGCATTACCGTAAAAAAATTTATTTTAAAAGTTTATTTGCACCATTAGGAAAATGGGCAAAACCTATAATGAGCACACTATTTACAAGCTAGTCAATCTTACTAATGTTCAAAGATATGCAACTTAAAATAATTTATTAGTTTCAAAAAGATTAGAAAGATTGACAATGCCCACAGTTGGGGAGTATGAGGAAATGGGCATGCACATATACTATTACTAGGAGGATAAAATTATAGAACCTTCTGGGAGAACTGTCTGGTAACAGGTTGTACTAGTTTGCTAGGGCTGCTTTAACAAAGTCCCACAAACTGGGTGGCTTAAACAACAGGAATTTATTGTCTCATGATTCTGGAGGCTAGAAGTTCTACATCAAGGTATTAATAGGGTTAGTTCCTTCTGAGAGCTATTAGGAAGAATTGGTTCCAGGCCTCTCCTGAAAGCTTCTGGTGGTTTGTTGGCAATCTTTGGTGTTTCTCAGTTTGTAGATGCTTTGCTTTTGCCTTCATCTTCACTTGGTGTTCTCCCTGCATGTGTGTCTATCTCCAAATTTCACCTTTTTATGGGACACAAGTCATATTGGAGTAGGGCTGTCTCGAAGGACCTCATTTTAATTTGACTACCTCTGTAAAGACCCAGTCTCCAAGTAAGGTCACATTCTGAGATACTGGGGGTTAGTATCTCAACATACGAATCTGGAGGGGGGTGGGGACACAGTTCAGCCCATTACGTGGGCATCAAAAATTTAAATATGCATACCCTTTGACCTAGCATTACCACTTATGGGAATCTGTCTTGAATAAATAGTCTGAGGAAAAATAGTCTGAAAGTATTCATATATATATTTAGAACAATATTCATTATAGTACATTACAGAACATTACTGGAATCAGCCTAAGTATCAATAAGAGATAATTGGCTAAATAATGGTGTACCTGCTTCCATTGTTAAAGATGGATCTATATGTATTGACAGGAAAAGATATGCAGAATGGAGTGTGTGGCTGGCTCAGTTGATAGAGTATGGGACTCTTAAGTTCTAGTTCCATGTTGGGTGTAGAGATTACTTTTTTTTTTTTTTTAATGTTTATTTACTTATTTTGAGAGGGTGGGAGGGGCAGCGAGAGGGAGGAAGAGAGAGAATCCCAAGCAGGCTTCATGCTCAATGTGGAACCCAATGCAGGACTCAGTCCTATGACCATGAGATCATGACCTGAGCCAAAGTCAAGAGTCAGACACTTAACTGACTGAGCCACCCAGGCGTCCCTGTAGAGATTACTTAAAAATAAAAACTTTAAGTGTCTGACTTTGGCTCAGGTCATGAACTCATGGGTGGTGGGTTCGAGCCCTGTGTTGGGCTCTATGCTGACAGCTCAGAGCCTGGAGCCTGCTTTGGATTCTGTGTCTCCCTTTCTCTCTGTTCCTCCCCCACTTGCACTCTGTCTCTCATTTAAAAAAAATCTTTAAAAAATGATATACAGGATATATTAAGTATAAAAAGCAGGTTTACTGACAGTTTGCATATTGTTATTTGTGTTAAATTTAAAATAATAACAAAATTTTAAATAATGTATTCCAAAAAATTAATAATGGCATGAGGAGTCTTTCATTAAACCCCACACATATACTTTCAAATTAGTAAAAACAAACATATTTTTACTTTCAAAAAAAGAAGGTATTAAATTCAGTCCCCTTTATCCTGCTTTTAAACTAAATGCAGAACAGAATCATAATATATTTATTGCTGGAAACTTGGTTTAATCTGGTAGTTTCTGGGGGGGAAACTACTACTTCCCATGGAGATATATAATAGCCTAGTATAAACACACACACTTTTTGTTTTCTGAACACTTTGAAAGTAAGTTGCAGACAACATGATCCTTCACTTTTACATAGTTCAACATACATCTCCTAAGAATAAGGGGATTCTCCTACACTGTGATTACACTTATGAAACAATGATTATGCTTATGAAAATTAACAATAATTTCATAATGTCTAATATTAAACACACATTTGAATTTCTTAAGTTGTTCCCCCAGTATCTTTCCTTTTTTTAACCAGGATCCAATTGAATTTTATGTATTTTATTTGGTTATTATGTCTCATTAGTCCCTTTTAATCTAGAGCCAGTTTTCTGGTAGAAGATTCCACATTTTCCATTTAAATGATTAGTATATATGCTGTTTATTTAATCCCCTTCATGACATAGACTTAGTTTAAAAAACTTTGTTAGGGGGCGCCTGGGTGGCTCGGTTCCTTAAGCGTCCACTTCTGCTCAGGTCATGATCTCATGGCTCATGGGTTCGAGCCCCACGTTGGGGCTGACAGCTGACAGCTCAGAGCTTGGAGCCTGCTTTGGATTCTGTCTCCGTATCTCTGCCCCTCCCCTGCTCGCACTGTGTGTGTCTCTCTCTCTTGAATGTAAGTAAACATTAAAAAATTTTGTTTTTAATTTGTTATGAACTGTTTTTTTATTGTGGTAAAATATACATAATCTAAAAGTTAGCATTAAAATTAAAAAAAAATGTTTATATTTGAGAGAAAGAGAGAGGAAGAGCACGCAAGGGGGGAGGGTAGAGAGAGAGAGGGAGACAGAGAATCTGAAGTAGGATCCAGGCTCTGAGCTGTCAGCACAGAGCCTAATGCAGAGCTCAAACTCATTAACCGACTGAGCCACCCAGGCACTCCTAAAAGTTAGCATTTTAACCATTTTTAATTGTACAGTTCAGTGGCATTAAGTACATTCACATAATCATAGCCATCACCCCCATCCACCTCCAGAACTTTTGTTTTGCCAAACTGAAACTCTGTGCTTATTTAACAATAATTCCCACTTTCCCCTCCCTCTAGCCCCTGGTAGTCATTATTCTGCTTTCTCCCTCTCTGAATTTCTACTTTCTCCCTGTCTGAATTTGACCTCTTTAGGTACCTCATATAGATGGAACTACACGGTGTATGTCCTTTTGTGACTGGCTTATTTCCCATACTAGAATGTCTTCAAGGTTCATCCATGTTGTAGATGATGTGTCAAAATTTCCTTCCTTCTTAGGCTGCATAATATTCCATTGCGTGTATGTACCACATTTTATTTATCCAGTCTTCGCACCATGTAGTTGGGCTGCTTTCACCTTTTGACTTATTGACTATGAACATTTGAAGACATGCTTAAGGGTAGAGATAATTGTACAGTAACTCTCATCCAATTAAACAATTATCAAGATTTTTTGTGCCATTTTACCCCTTTGCAAAGTATTCGTTTCTTAAAAAATTTAAAAAAGACATTTTCTTACAAAATCTCAATGCCATTTTCATGCTTATAAAAGAACAACTCTTTGGTTAGTTAGTATCTTGTAATACTTCGTCCATAAAGTAATTTCCCTGATTGTCTCAAAATGTCTTTTATAGTTGGCTTGTTTGAATCATTAAACAAGATCCACACACATTCCATTTGATTGCAGTGTCTCCAAGGCTTTTTAAATTCAAGCAATCTGCCTTCACTTCTATTTTTTTTAGATGCCATTACCTTATTGCACAACGGGCTGAATTATATTTGCATGCATTTACAGAGGAAAAAACCCCACACATTTTAAAAGAACCAAACACTGTATTTTGAGGTTCTGGAACCGGTTTTATTTAGAAATACTGCAAGTGGTTATAAAAACAGTATATCTAAATTCATAAAAACCTCATACTGTTACGCATAGTCCATCCATCCTTGTCATATGACCGCATTATAATTTAGCAAACCACAGTGTTGATCCCGGTAGATGAAGCCTTTACGGCAGGGGGCAGGGTTACCTCCTTCTAGAAGCCAAGAGCCTAAGAAGCCCCTTCCAATAGTAAGCAGAGAATAGTTTTCAAGTGGAAAACAAAGACAACTATATCCAAGTTTCCTCTGAATACAGAGATATGGTAAGTTTCTGGAGAACGTGGTGTTGAGGAAACATACTAGTGAATTATATAATACAGGCTAGAGAGTCTGGTTAAAATAGTAATGAGACTTGGTTTTAAAAGGGGGCAAGACTATTGGAGGGGATCGATGGAGTGATGGTGGGCAACTAAGGGAATAGGGTGAAGGGTCGGATAAAAAGCCTTTAAAGGGTGGAAACCTGCTCAGTCATTGCCGCCGGAGGAAAGAAACGGACACCAGGGAAAGCCCCCAGGGCCACTGGAGTTGAGCGAGGCACCGGAGCAAATCTCTAGGAGTAACACTGGGTGTTTAAAAGGTAGTGCTGGAGCGGATTTTTCGAGGGCATGGAACAATGCGGAAAAAGGGATTGAGCACAAAGCAGGTGAACAAACCACTCCCTCCTGCCTCCCTGCGCCCAGGTCAAGCTATGCGATACCCAGGACGCGCCTCCACCAGAGAACGCTAATGCAGATGGCGTGAAGTCTTAACGCGTCACCACCCATGCCTCCGCCGCGGGAAGTAGTCCCCATTGCACCGGCTCCGGAGGGAGCTCAGTGAGGGAGCTTCCCAGTCCCTCCGAACGTGAGTTCCGGGCGGGGCGGGAACGCAGCCAATCCCTGGAAAGGGGGGCGTGGCTAGCTTGGCCTCGCAGATTCCTCCGCCCGCGCTTGCTTATGCTGAGGCTGAGGGACCCGCCATTTTGGATGCTGGTCTTTGAGTGCTAAGTCTGTCTCAGCCGTTTTTGCACCTGGATTCAGCCAGGTGAGTGTGGCAGTCTCAGCGTCAAGGGTCTTTGTTTTCCTCCTCCCACTGCGCTCCGTATTTGGAAGTCCCAAATCTGGGGTTCAGACGACCCCCAGGTGGCAGTTGAGAAAGGGAAGGATCCTGGGTTTGGGGGTCAGGCCCGAGGTCAGGCCCGAGAGTCCGCGGTGCGGGAGGCCTAATGGAGGCCGGGGTTGGGGGCGTGGCAGGGCCTCGAGCAGCTCGGGAGACCGCTGGTCTTGGTTACTTGAAGCGGCGAAACTTTTCCGTTGTCATTCCTGCTTCGAGGCGGAAACGCCACGGCCTCGGCTCTGCCTCCCGATGGTGACAGGGCTCGTTTTGCGGTTTCGGTGACACCCCTGTGCCGTTTCCACTGGTTCAGAGAGACTTCGGGAAGGTCGGTGTCTCCGGTGTGCGCGACAGTCTGATCGCCTCCACCTGGCGGGGCGGCCCCCTGAGGTGGTGTCTGTGGGGGATGGGGGGCCCTGGACTTGGGCCCCCTTGGCCAGAGAAAATGGCCTTTTTCTGTTTTGAGCAAGCAGCGGTCTTCGCCCCTTTTCGCAGACCCCTACGTGTGTTATGAGAGACCTTGTGAGAAGCCTGAGGCCCTGTCCTTGTCTCTCTCCTCTTTGTGTTCTCAGCGCTCCTCCTCCGGGGTGCCGGAGTTGAGGATTTGAAAACTCCAGCAGCGTAAACTTCTGCAAGGATAGGGATCCATGGAGGGTCCGTTTACAATTAGACAGTAGGAAAGACAACCACTTTCATTTTCTGTTGCAGTAAAATAAAAAACAAAAGCCGGTCATAAGTAACTTTTTGGGGACTTGTAGTTTTCTCTATTATGCATATATATTTTTAAGTTTTCATTAAAATTTCAGGCAGACAAATGTAGACAGTATAATGAATTCCCTCCTCTTCCAACTTCAGCGATCAATTCAGAGCCAATTTTGTTTTGTTTGTGTCCCTCCTTGTGTATGTTAACAAAATAGTGGTTGAGATATGTGTGTGTGCGCGTAAACATGTAGAAGTTTATTGACTACCTACACTCCAGTTGTCTATGGGAAATTTTCTTTTTTTAAAATGTTTATTTTGAGAGCACGCCAGTGGGGTAGGGGAAGAGAGAGAGGGAGAGAATCCCAAGTAGGCTCCGTGCTGTCTGTGCACAGCCCAAGAAGGGCTCCATCTCAGGAACCTTGAGATCATGACCTGAGCGGAAATCTGTAGGCGGAGGCTTAACTGAGACACCCAGGTGCCCTGGGAAATTTTTTTACAGCTTCCTCAGAATTACATCTTCTGGGATAGGAAGACTTGGTAGTATCCTTTTGTTAGAAGAGAAAGGAGTGTTTTGAAAATTTAGTTTTAGTATTGCATTTCGAAGTCACCTAGTTTGTTTTTTTTTTAACTTCATTTGTTTTGAGAGAGAGAGAGAGAGAGAGAGAGCAAGGAAGGGGCAGAGAGAGAATCCCAAGCAGACTCTGTGCTGTCAGTGCAGAGCCCGACTTGGGACTCCGTCTCTGGAACTCTTGAGATCATGACCTGAGCTGAGATCAAGAGTTGGACACTTAACAGACTGAGCCACCCAGGCAGTCCTAAAGTCACCTAGTTTCTTAAATGCTCTCATTTTTAAACTAGTGTTATTGTTTTGTCCAAATTACTTGTTTTTATTCTCTTCCTGTGCCTCTGGGCTTCTAAGTGATCAGGACCCTCCAGAATCCCCAACTCTAGTCTGCTTAAGTTCTCATTCCTTTTTTTTTTTTTTTAATTTTTATTAAGTTTATTTATTTATTTTGAGAGAGAGAGAGCACGAGCAGTGGAGGGACAGAGAGAGGGAGAGACAGAATCCCAAGCAGGCTCTGCACCATCAGCACAGAGCCTGATGCGGGGCTCAAACTCACCAACTGTGAGATCATGACCTGGCCCGAGATCAAGAGTCGGACGGTTAACCAACTGCGCCACCCAGGCACCCCAAGTTCTCATTCCTTTAAAGTTAGAATCAAGTCCCAGCTGTATGCAGTCGATGCTGATTTAAAAAATAAAGCTAGAAATTATAGTCTAATGAAATGATTTCAAATACAGGAAAAGTAGTGTGCACATGAATACTAATTTCAGCATTATATGACAAATGTCAGAAAGGGAAATAATTTAGAAATTATTACTCATTGGAATATTAGGCAGCCATTAAAATAAAGTTACAAACACTGTAACAGATTCTGTGTCACTTGATAAAAAGATTCAGTAGTGTCAGAGTGCATGATTACAGGTTTGTAACAGTATGAGGAAAAACTTGGTAAAATGTATACCCACTGAATTTTTTGTGATTTTTTTTTTTAAATACTAATTTCATTGAGAAACAAGATAAAAAACACTTTAATAATTCCTACATATTTCAGTATTTATAGCTTCTTCCAGAAAATCTTGATGGTCTCTGAATTCTGTAGCCTATACATTTCTTGTGAGTTACACATGATGCTACAGGTCTTGTGGCCCTTTATTTTATTAATTTTTTAATCTTGATTAATTTGGTCAGTGAAGTTTTTGTTTGTTTTGGTCAGTGAGATTAGGTAACAGTTTACTGTGTGAAAATATAGTAAAGTTGGCATTCTCTAAATGAAAGGTTTTAAGGATTGGACTATATTAACTTGGAAATGCCTTCTAGCTTGTTTGTACTTTAATGTGACATCTTCATAGCTGAAATACAGCGGTCATACCTAAATCTGTTCATATCATTTATTTTATAAGGAAGAAATATTCAAGATAAGTAAAATAATACAGTTCAAATATAAAAACTTTTTTTTATATTGCATAATACCATTCTAGCCCACTATTCACTCTACTTCCTCCCTTACCCACTGCACTTTTGGAGCTACATACTCTAAAGCTGGTCCTTTAGAAATTCAGGATCTTTTTTGCTCTTTTTAGCTACTTCAATAGAGCTTTCAGGATTACTACCTTTGGGCAGCTTCATGATTTGGGGCAGCAGGTGTGAACTGCAGCAGTCTCACCTTTATCCTCCAAACAACATGAGGAATGACTCAATCCATGGTTTTACACCTTCCCCTTTTCAGAATGAAGAGATTATCCTTTATTTACTTTGACTCATTTTCATTTTTTTAAGTTCTTGTTACATACTTCTGCTTATTTTTATTTATTTTTTAAGTTACATCCAAGTTAGCATATAGTGCAACAATGATTTCAGGAGGAGATTCCTTAATGCCCCTTACCCATTTAGCCCATCCCCCCTCCCACATCCCCTCCAGTAACCCTCTGTTTGTTCTCCATGTTTAAGAGTCTCTTATGTTTTGTCCCCCTCCCTGTTATATTATTTTTGCTTTCCTTCCCTTATGTTCATCTGTTCTGTGTCTTAAAGTCCTCATATGATATTTGTCTTTCTCTAATTTCACCTGGCATAATACCCTCTAGTTCCATCCAGTTCCATCTAGTTGCAAATGGCAAGATTTTGTTCTTTTTTGAGTGCCGAGTAATACTCCATTGTATATATATATATATATACCACATCTTCTTTATCCATTCATCTATTGATGGACATTTGGGTGCTTTCCATACTTTGGCTATTGTTGATAGCGCTGCTATAAAAGTTGGGGTGCATGTGCCCCTTCAAAACAGCACACCTATGCTTGGATAAATACCTAGTAGTGCAATTGCTGGGTCGTAGGGTAGTTCTATTTTTAATTTTTTGAGGAACCTCCACACTGTTTTCCAGAGTGGCTGCACCAGTTTGCATTGCCACCCACAGGGCAAAAGAGATCTTCTTCCTCTACATCCTTGCCAACATCTGTTGTTGCCTGAGTTGTTTATGTTAGCCATTCTGACAGGTGTGAGGTGGTATCTCATTGTGGTTTTGATTTGTAAGAGATTTTCCTTTAAAAGGCTTCTGGAACTGAATGATAAAAGAGGGACTAGATGGATTTGTTGTTCCAGAGTTAAGAATTGGGATAAAGTGAGGATTTGGGAAGAACCAATGTGTGACATAGTGGTGTTACACTAATAAAAATATTAGTAGATCAGTACATGCCTTCCCTGGAGATATTGTGGGTTCCGTTCTAGACCACCACAGTGAAGTGAGACAAATCAGTTTTTTTGTTTTCATAGTACATATAATAGTTAATGTTTATATTGTAGTCTTTTAAGTGTACAGTAGCATTATGTCTAAAAAAATATATTTTAATTAAAAATTTTATTGCTGGGGCACCTGGGTGGCTCAGTTGGTTAAGCATCAATTCTTGATTTCAGCTCAGGTCATGATCTCATGGTTGTGAGATTGAGCCCTGCATGCAGCTCCGCACTGGTCGTGGAGCCTGCATAGGATTCTCTCTTTTCTCCCTCTGTTCCTCCCCCACACGTGCAAGTGCATGCCCTCTCTCGCAAAAAAAAAAAAAAAAAAAAAAAAAGTTAAAAAAATGCTAACTTTCAGCAAGCTGTAACTTCTGGAGGATCCTCCCTACATGTTGATGGCTGCTAACTGATGCAGGTGAAGCTGAAGCTGCGGCAATTTCTTAAAATTTTAAAAAAAAAAATTTTTTTTTTAACGTTTTATTTATTTTTGAGACAGAGAGAGACACAGCATGAACGGGGGAGGGGCAGAGAGAGAGGGAGACACAGAATCGGAAGCAGGCTCCAGGCTCTGAGCCATCAGCCCAGAGCCGAACGCAGGGCTCGAACTTGCGGACCGCGAGATCGTGACCTGAGCTGAAGTCGGACGCTTAACTGACTGAGCCACCCAGGTGCCCCAATTTCTTAAAATTTTAAGACAGTAATGGAGTTGGGTGTTTTTTTTTTTGTTTGTTTTTTTGTTTTTGCATCAGTTGACTTCCTTTCATGAACAATATTTCAGCATATGATACTGTTTGATAATATTTTACCCACCATAGACCGTTTTTTTCAAAATTTGGGTCAGTCCTCTCAAACCCTGTTGCTGCTTTATCAACTAAGTTTATGTAATATCCTAAATTCTTTGTTGTCATGTCAACAATCACAGCGTCTTCACCAGGAGTAGAATTCATCTCAAGAAACCACTAAAGAACGTGGTTTGTTTATGAGGATCACGTCTCGGGGTACCTGGCTGACTCAGTCAGAAGAGCATGTGACTCTTGGTCTTTTGATCTTGAGTTTGAGCCCCACATTGAGTGTAGAAATTGCTTAAGTAAATAAATAAATTAACTTAAAAAAAAAAAGAAACAACTTCTCATCAGTTTTTATCATGAAATTGCAGCAATTCAGCCACATCTTCAGGCTCCCCTTTTAATTTTACTAGTTTTGCTCTTTATACACTTGCAGTTACTTCCTCCACTAAAGTCTCAAACCCGTCAAAGTTTAGAATCAGTGTTTTCCAAATTACTGTTAATATGGATATTTTACCCTCTCGACATGAATCACAAATCAAATGTTCTTAGTGGCATCTAGGATGGTGAATACTTCCTAGAAGGTTTTTGATTAACTTTGCCCAAGTCCATGAGGGGAGTCACTCTCTATGGCAGCTCTAGCCATGTAAGATGTATTTCTTAAATAATAAGATTTGAGGGTCACCTGGGTGACTCAGTCATTTGAGCGACCGACTTTGGCTCAGGTTGTGACCTCACTGTTTGTGAGTTCATGCCCCTCATTGGGCTCTGTGCTGACAGCTCAGAGCCTGGAGCCCACTTCAGATTCTGTGTCTCCCTCTCTCTGCCCCTCTTCAGCTAGCACTCTGTGTCTCTCTCTCTCAAAAATAAACGTTAAAAAAATTTTTTTTTTTAAATACTAAAGAAAATAGTAATAAGACTTGAAAGTTGAAATTACCCCTTGATCCAGGGGCTGCAGAATGGATGTTGTATTAGCAGGCATTGGAAACATTAATCTCATACATCTCTATCAGAGTTCTTGGGTGACCAGGTGTGTTGTTAATGAACAGTCATGTTTGAAAGGAATCTTTTTGTTCTGAGTAGTAGGTCTCAGTGGTGAGCTTAAAATATTTAATAAGCCATGTTATAAACAGATGTGCTATCATCCAGGCTTTGTTGTTCCATTTATAGAGCACAGGTAGAGTAGATTTAGCATAATTCTTTGTGTTTTTTTCCAAGTTTTATTTAATTTTGAGAGAGAGAGAGAGAGAGAGAGAGAGAGAGAATCCCAAGCAGGCTCTGCGCTGTCAGCACAGAGCCCAATGTGGGGTTTAAACTCACAAACCACAAGATCATGACCTGAGGCAAAGTCAAGCGGGTAACTGCCTGGGCCACCCAGGCTCCCCTAGATTTGGCATAATTTTTTTTTTAATGTTTTATTTAATCTTAGAGAGAGAGAGAGAGAGAGAAAGAGAAATAAAGACAACCAGCATGAGCGAGGGAGGGACACAGAACCCAAAGCAGACTCCAGGCTCTGAGCTGTCAACACAGCCCAATGTGGGGCTCGAACTCGCAAACCATGAGATCATGACCTGAGCTGAAGTCAGATACTCAACTGACTGACCCACCCAGGCCCCCAGATTTAGTGTAATTCTTAAGGGCCCTAGGATTTTTAGAATGGTAAATGAGCATTGGTTTCAACTTAAAGTCACTGGCTATATTAGCCCCTAACAAGAGTCAGCCTTTCCTTTGAAGCTTTGAATCCAGGCATTGACTTCTCTTCAGCTATAGAGGTCCTAGATGGCATCTCTTTCCAGTGTAAGGCCATTTCATCTATGTTGAAAATCTGTTGTTTTAGTCACCTTCATTGATTATCTTAACTACATCTTCTGGATAACTTTTTGCAGCTTCTACATCAGCACTTGTATGTTAGGGAAATGGCTTCTTTCTTTAAACCTCATGAATCAACCTCTTCGAGGTTCAGGGTTTTTTTCTGCAGCTTCCTCTCCTCTCTCAATTTGTAGAATTGAGGAGAGTTAGGATCTTCCTCTGGATTAGGCTTTGGTTTAGGGAATGTTGTGGCTGGTTTGATCTTTTATCCATCCAGACCACTAAAACGTTCTCCATGTCAGCAGTAAGGCTGTTTTACTTTCTTATTTGTGTCTTCAGTGGGGTAACACTTTTCATTTCCTTTAAGAACTTTTCCCTTGCATTTACCACTTGACTAACTGGTGCAAGAAACCCAGCTTTCGGCCTGTCTCAGCTTTTGACGTGTTTTCCTTATTGAGTTTAATCATTTGTAGTTTTTGATTTACAGTGAGAGGCATATGATTCTTCTTTTCCTTGAACACTTAGAGGCCGTTGTAGGGTTATTGATTGGCCTGATTTTAGTATTGTTTCTTGGGGAATAGGGATGCTTAAGCAAAGGGAGAAAGATGGGGGAATGGCTGGTTGGTGGAACAGTCAGAACACACACACTTACAAAGTTCAGTGTCTTACATTGGAGTGGTGGTGGAGTGATTGGTGGCACCCCAGTTACAGTTGAAATATTAACATCAAACGTCACTGATCACTCGTCACCATAACAAACGTAATAATAATGAAAAAGTTTGAAATATTGTGAGAATTAACAAAATGTGGCACAGACTTGAAGTAAGCAAATGCTTTTGAAATAATGGTGCTGATAGACTTGCTTAATGCAGGGTTACAAACCCTCAAGTTGTAAAAAATGCAGTGTGAGAAGTGCAATAAAAAGAGGTATGCCTGTATATAAACAAGGTAGAATACTGAGAAATAGTTTTGTAATCACTAGTTATAATCCTTTCATAGGGTTTGTATTATAGATGTTTGCATATCTTACAGTTTATTTATTTTTTATTAAAAAAATTTTTTTTAATGTTTATTTATTTTTGACAGAGAGAGAGACAGCATGAACGGGAGGGTCAGAGAGAGAGGGAGACATAGAATCTGAAACAGGCTCCAGGCTCTGAGCTGTCAGCACAGAGCCTGACGCGGGGCTCGAACTCACAAACCGGGAGATCGTGACCTGAGCCGAAGTCAGACTCTCAACCGACTGAGCCACCCAGGCGCCCCTGTTACGTTTTCTTTTTCTGTTGATTTTGGTAAATTAAGCATAAGAGATTTGTCCATTCTTGACTCATTTGAATTTATAGGCATAATTTGATAATAATATCCCCCCCCCCCCTTTTTTTAATGTTTATTTAGAGAGAGAGAGAGAGAGTGAGTGAGAGTGTGTGAGCAGGGGAGGGTCAGAGAGAGAGGAAGACACAGAATCTGAAGCAGGCTCCAGACTCCGAGCTGTCAGCACAGATCCTGACGTGGGGCTCGAACCCACAAACCATGAGATAATGACTTGAGCTGAATTCAGACGCTCAACTGACTTGAGCCACCCAGGCACCCTAATAATGTCCCCTTTTAATTAATGTCTGTAGGATCTGTAATGACATTTCCCTCTTCATTCCTGATATTTTGTGTCCCCCCCCCCTTTTTTTTTTGCCAGTTTGCTATAGATGTATCCATTTTTTTTTTTTTTTCAACGTTTTTTATTTATTTTTGGGACAGAGAGAGACAGAGCATGAACGGGGGAGGGGCAGAGAGAGAGGGAAACACAGAATCGGAAACAGGCTCCAGGCTCCGAGCCATCAGCCCAGAGCCTGACGCGGGGCTCGAACTCACGGACCGCGAGATCATGACCTGGCTGAAGTCGGACGCTTAACCGACTGCGCCACCCAGGCGCCCCGATGTATCAATTTTTTAAAGTAATCTTTATGGACAACATGGGACTCGAACTCACCACCCTGAGGTCAAGAGTCACATGCTCTACTGGCTGAGCCAGCCAGGTGCCCCCAAATTTGCCAATTTTTATTTAATTTTTAACTTTTTAAATTTTAAGTTAAATTTATTTTTGAGAGAGAGCGAGCAAGTGAGCATGAGTCAGGGAGGGGCAGAGAGAGGGAGACAGATGATCTGAAGCAGTCTCTGTGCTGACAAAAGAGAACCTGAAGTGGGGCTCAACCTCATAACGGTGAGATCATGACCTGAGCTGAAGTTGGATGCTCAACCGACTGAGCCACCCAGGCACCCCTTAAATTTTTTTCTAAGTTTATTTATTTTTGAGAGAGACAGAGTGTGAGTGGGGGAGGGGCAGAGAGAGGGAGACACAAAAGCTGAAGCAGGCAGGCTCGGATTCCAGCCATCAGCACAGAGCCCAATGCAGGGCTGGAATTCACAAAGAGATCACAACCTGAGCTGAAGTCTGATGCTTAACCGACTGAACCACCCACGTGCACCAGGACTACTTTTTAAGCTACATGTACAAGTTTCAATATTTTCATTATCTTGTAGTTCATACCTTTAAAAATGTTTCTGCTTAGGGTGCCTGGGTGGTTCAGTTGGTTAAGCGTCTAACTTCAGCTCAGGTTCTCACGGTTTGTGGGTTTGAGCCCTGTGTCCGTCTCGGATGCCAGTGCAGAGCCTGGAGCCTACTTGGGATTCTGTGTCTCCCTTTGTCTCTCTCTACCTTTTCCCCATTCATGCTCTCTGTCTCTCAAAAATGAATAAACATTAAAAATTTTTTTTTAATTAAATAAAATGTTTCTGCTTGCAACTTCCTCTTTGACCCATGGATTATGTAGAAGTGTGTTGTTAATTTCCAGGTGTTTGGAGATTTTCTGCTGTGTTTTGTTGTTACTGAGTACTATCTAGTTCAGTTCCATTGATATGCCCCGATTCGAGAGACCCCCCGAAAACAAACCACCAGAGTCCAGAGTCAAAGCCAAGTAGCAAGGGTCATTTATTGCAGGTTCGAACCCGGTCCTCCACGCACTCGTTGCCGGTGATGCTAAGAGGCCCCGAGCGAGGATCTTACAGCTTCTTTTATAGACAGGCACAAACAAGTTAGGGATTTTTTTGCGGTTACAGAGCTGTTATTGGTTGACATTTAAATTTGAACACTCAGCAGAACTTGATTGGTTCCCTCCTTTTTTTCAAACCACTCAGCAGAACTTGATTGGTTCCCACCTTTAGGTCAGACCACAACCGGACACGCCCTGGCTGGTTCTGGGAACGGTGGGAGTGGGGGGGGGCGGGGGGGGGCGGGGGGGAGGTGTTTTCTTTGCAGTTGTGAGTACACCTGGTAATTTTTCTCTTAGTCTCTCATTCCCCCCTTTCTTTGGTGCCTTAAGAGCCAATCTTGGATCTTATGTGTCTGACTCAAATGTTTCGGTAATGACAGGTTGGTATTGGGTCCTAAGGACCATCAGTTGGATCGTGTTCACTCGGTCTTTGATAAAGGCAACTAGTTTATTAATAATATAAGGCCCGAAGGTGAGGAGGAGAAGGAGTATAAGGGGCCCAGCTAGAGCAGAAAGCAGGGTGGCTAGCCATGGGGACTGATTGAACCAAGACTCAAACCAGCCTTGTTGTTGTTCTCGTTCACGCTTCCGTTTGGCCAGGCCTTCTCTAACTTTAGCCATGGACTCTCGGACTACTCCGGTGTGGTCAGCATAAAAACAACATTCTTCTCTTAAGGCTGCACATAAACCTCCCTGTTGGAGGAAGACTAGATCTAGCCCCCTTCGGTTCTGTAGGACCACTTCAGAAAGGGAGGTCAGAGATTTTTCGAGGTGCGAGATTGAGTCCTCAAGTCTGGCTATATCCTCATCAATGGCTGCCCTTAGGCTATTGAACCCTTGGTGCTGGATGGCTAGTGATGAGATCCCTGTTCCTGCCCCTATGGTACTGAGGCCGAATAAGGTGGCCAAGGTTATGGCTGTAAAGGGTTCCCGTTTTGTTCTTATTGACTCTCTTGCTTCCGTCCCTTCTGCCCACAGATCATATACAACATTTTCTCGGTGGTAAATAACCTTTGGAAATATTAATACCATGATACAATATTCGGGTGACGAATTAAAAACATCTCTGCTAACACATGGGGTGAGCCCTGTCTTAGAACAAATCCACCAACTGTCAGGAGCTGGAACTATCCATTTAGATTCATCCATAGAGTAATTAGTCGGGGCACAGAGCTGGATATGGCTAGAGGGGACCTTTCCTATACAAGTCCCATTGCCAATGACCGCTTGCAGTGTGAGGCCGGGGCCCTTTCGATTCCACTTGCAAGCTGCTGACGACTCTTCTCCTGACTGTGAAAAAGGGGCAGCTAGACCTATGGCTTCATAGAAGGGGGGTTTTATATCATAACATAGCCAGCAGGCCCTTGATGCCTCAGGGTCCGATCGGTTTAAGGCCTCATACGCTGCTGTTAGCAATTTCCATAGGGAGTCTATGCCTTCTGGGTTCTGATTTTCTTGGACAGCTTGTGCTTTTACTCCTGGGATAAGGACGGGGGTCCTGCTGGAGGGAGTAGTGGGGATCTGCCTGGGGATAGGCTCGTCTCTCTTTTTTTTTTTTTTCTAATACCTGATTTGGCCCCACCGGTTGTACAAGAGGGGAGACTTTTAATTTTATTTGAATGGCAGTCCCAAAGAGGGGATATTGATATAAGTAGAGTCCCCAAGTGAGTCCTGAGACCCACCGCCTGTCCTTTTTCCCCTCCTCTGTAAATCTTACACGAATAAGGTTACAGTTTTCATCATACCTGGTGCGGGTAGATGGTTGGACATAGGACATTTCAATAAATTGGGGTTTTACTTCCCACTTCCCTTCCCCATCATTGGAGGTGACGCAACTCCAGGCTGCTCAATAGAGGGTTTCAAACCCTACACATGTGTGCCTCATCGCCCCGGTCCTAAATCCCGGACATGCATAAAATCCATTTCTACTTATTGATACCCTCCTTTGCAGTTGCCTCCATTTACCTCCTTCCATTTCTTCTAATGGACTAATTTTTTCTAAATTAAAATATAAATCTGGCCACCAGGTATTTAATGGGGCAGTTCCTAGGGTTTTGTTGTAGACTTCATGAGTCTCTAAATTAGTAATTTCCCATGTCAAATTATAGGGGTTGTGGGGGTTTGGATTTACAGACAGAATTTGCAGAACAATCAAGAGGAGGGCAAGTACCATAGTTACGGCTCAGTCCGTTGGCGGCGTAGGGTCAATTTTAAAGGATTGTCCTTAGTCCGATCAACAGTCCAGGTTGTCTTTGAAGGTCCGATGAGGTCTGAGAACGGGTCCACTGGTTTGGCGTGGGCGAAATGGATCCAGGTGGTGATTCCGTCTACTTTGATGGCAGTAGGCGTTGTCAGGATGACCTGGGAGGGTCCTTTCCATCTGGGCTCCAGAGTTCCCTGCCGATGACGTTTGACGAGGACCCAATCCCCTGGCCGGAATTGATGTGGAATAGGCGGGGGTCCAGTCTCATAGAGTTCCTTTAATTTGGGCCATACATCTTCATGGACCCTGTGCAAGGCTTGTAGGGAGAACAAGAATTCAAGACTATTATCGTTCTCAGCTTTGACAAGGTTATCTTTTAAGTTAGGGATGATGGGGGGTGGTCTACCATGTATTATTTCATAGAGTGTGAGTCCCAGTTTGTATGGGGAATTACGCACCCTGAACAGAGAGGGGAGAAGGACCACCCAATCAGCGCCAGTCTCCATGGTCAATTTGGTTAGGGTCTCCTTTAATGTTCTGTTCATTCTCTCTACCTGTCCTGAGCTTTGGGGTCGGTATGCACAATGTAATTTCCCATCAGCCCCAAGTATGGAAGCCAGTCCCTGACTTACCTTAGAGACGAATGCAGGTCCATTGTCTGACCCTATCATTACTGGAAAACCATACCTGGGCAGGATTTCTTCTAGGATCTTTTTGGCTACAATCTGCGCCGTTTCATTCTTGGTTGGAAAGGCTTCAGTCCATCCTGAAAAGGTATCTACAAAAGCTATCAAATACTTATATCCATATTTTCCTGGTTTTACCTCAGTGAAATCTACTTCCCAGTAGGTCCCCGGTCTGCTCCCTCTTTGTCTTACTGTTGTTGTCTGAGAATTGCTACTCGCGTTGTTGAGTTGGCACACTGTACATTTAGTGACTACTTGATCAACCTTATCAGAGACATTTCTGATTTTTAGTCCAGTCTGTCTCCGTAAGTCCAAGATTTGCCGGGAACCTAAGTGGGTGCTGGGATGGATCCGCTCTAGAACTTGCCATCCTAGTTTATCTGGGAGTGTAATGCCGCTTTTGGAGTCTCTCCACCAGCCATCTTTGATTCCGGTCATAGGAAGTTTACTCATACATTGAATGTTGCTTTCTGAATACTCAGGGCTGGGGGGCAATTCCCAGGGTCCGGGGTCTGGCAGCTGTAGGGTCAGTAATTGTGCTGGGGGCCGAGCTATGTTTTTTGCAGTCTGATCAGCCAAATTGTTGCCCCAGGAAACTGGGTCGGTTGTCTTCTGGTGTCCTGGGCAATGCACAATCGCTAGCTTTTTGGGTTCCCATAAGGCTGCTAGCAGGGCTAGAATCTCTTATTTTTGATGTCTTTCCCTTCAGCTGTGAGGAGCCCCCGTTCTCTGTATATCGCCCCATGTACATGAGCGGTGGCAAAGGCATATCGGCTATCTGTGTACACGGTTAGCTTGCGGTCTCTCCCTAATTTTAGGGCCTGGGTTAAGGCTATTAGTTCAGCCTTCTGGGCCGAGGTTCCGGGGGGTGTCGGGCTTCTGCCCAAATCACCTCGGTTTCTGAAGTTACGGCCACCTGGGAGGGCGTGTTGTTTGAGTGCCTTCTGGGGGTGGCTGTTCTTTCTGGACTATAGCGCCCAGGACTTTAGTCATTTTCTCTGTGGCCTTGATCTGTCTCTCTTCTGGGGCGTCCCTGTTGTTGTAGACCCGTTGTGCTATACGGAGCAGATCCTGGATCTGTTTACCTTCTAAATCCTCTAGCCTTTGGAGTTTTTTTTCTTAATGTCAGGAGCTGCTTGATTTACAAAGGACATAACGACAGCAGCCTGGTTCTCAGGGACTTGTGGATCCATGGGGGTAAACTGCCTAAAGCCTTCCATTAATCTAAGTAAGCAGCTGGACTGTCTGCCTTTCCCTGTATGACCGAATATACTTTAGCCAAATTGGTGGGCTTGCGAGCTGCAGCCTGGAGACCCGCCATCAGAGTCTGGGCGATAAATGAGTAGCCTTCCCCTACCTTCTGCCGTGTTGTAGTCCCATTCGTCCTGTGGAGGTCTGGTTAGGGGGAAAGCCGCGTTAATGAGGTCAGGGTCAGATGTCGGCCGACCGTCGTCTCCGGGAACCAGCTTTCTTGCTTCTAATTGGATCCTCTCTCGCTCCTCTGTAGTGAACAGGATGCGGAGGAGCTGCTGACAGTCGTCCCAGGTGGGCTGGTGGGTGAACATGACACTGTCTAAAAGAGCTATTAGGTCTTTAGGGTTATCAGAGAATCGAGCGTTCTGTGTTTTCCAGTTATAAAGGTCACTGGTGGAAAAGGGCCAATACTGGAGTCGGGGGTTGTCTGTTTCATCGGGGGGTCCTATTTCCCGCAGGGGTAGGGCCACAGTGGAGTCGGGGAGGCGAGGGTTTGGCTCATGCTGGGTGCGCCCGCGGGTTCGGCCGGCTGGCCCCTTGTGGTTGTTTTCAATGGGGCCCGGCGTGGCTGCTGCCTCCCATCCTCCTGGTTCCAGCAGCTGTTCCGCTTCCTGTCCTCCCCGTTCCCCTGGGGGGGCAACTAGCGGGGCGACTGGTGGGGCGGCTGCTACGGGCAGGGCCTGGGGTACGAGGGGAGGGGGATGATAGGGTGGAGGGTCTAGGGATCGTAGGTCCTGACTATCGGGCAATATGGGATACAAGGGCGTGGCTGGAGTCCTTGATTTTCGGGGATCTGCAGGCCGCATGGCAAGGACCTTACACGTTCCCGAGGATAGGAAGGGGGCCAACCAAGGGGGTGGATTTTCCACTAAATTCCGCCATACAAGAATGTAGGGAATCTGATCCGGGTGTCCCTCGCGACCCAGTAGAAAAATCTTTGATTTCACCTTAGCAATTATAGGGAGGCAGAAAGTTCCTTCGGTTGGCCATCCAACACCGAAGGTTGGCCATTTGGAGCAGCAGAGGGTTATTAATTTTCCCCGCCGGATGTCTAAACTCAAAGTCTGTCCTCTGGTTCTAACATCCCTGAAGTTAGCAACGAGGAGAGAAAGAGGAGTGCTTTGAGATTGGCCCATCTGTATCCTGGAGGTGGAGGAAAGGATTAAAAGGAGAAACAGTAAAGTTATGAGGATTGCTGGCTGGGCCAGGCCAGGTCATCTGTGAAAGAGAAGGAGTTTAACACTTAAAGGTTATAGAATAGAGAACACAACACTTAGATCGCTAGCGCGTTTCAGGTGTCCGCCACCCGAACAGAAAAATTCCGATGGGCCCAAAAAGGTGCCCCAGACGGGTGCCAGTGGACGTCTCCTACTGGACCTGACCAACTGCCCTATAGCGCGTCCGCCAGGGCTGTGTCAGTCACCGATACAGATCCCGCGTGGGAGAGCCAGAAACGAACAAACAGAAACAGACAGAGCCGGCTCACTTACCGATCGGTCTCAGGGATGACCCGTTGACTTGGGGTCTGGTGGGTTTGGGGGGGATCCCGGATGAGCCCCCAAATGATATTCCCCGATTCGAGAGACCCCCCGAAAACAAACCACCAGAGTCCAGAGTCAAAGCCAAGCGGCAAGGGTCATTTATTGTAGGTTCGAACCCGGTCCTCCGCGCTCTCGTTGCCGGTGACGCTAAGAGGCCCCGAGCGAGAATCTTACAGCTTCTTTTATAGACAGGCACAAACAAGTTAGGGTTTTTTTTGCGGTTACAGAGCTGTTATTGGTTGACATTTAAATTTGAACACTCAGCAGAACTTGATTGGTTCCTACCTTTAGGTCAGCTGGTTCTGGGAACGGCGGGGGGGGGGGGGGGGGGGTCTTTTCTTTGCAGTTGTGAGTACACCTGGTAATTTTTCTCTTAGTCTCTCACCATATGGTTTAAGATCATACTCTGTGTGACTTCTGTTGTGTTCTGTTAAGGTTTTTTTTTTTTAGCCTAGGATATGGTCTACATTCAAGTGTTTTCCATGTACATGATTACTGGGTTGGCTGGAGTGTTTAGTAATTATCAATGAGATACAGTTTTTGTATTTCCTTGCTGATATTCCACCAGTTTGATCAGTTACTGAGGAAGGCATGTGGAAGTCTCCATCTGTAATTAGGGATTTATTTCTCCTTTCCTGTCAGTTTTTGTTTCATGTATTTTAAAGCATTACTTTTAGGTGCATTTATTATTAGGATTGTTGTATTTCCTTGGTAAATTCACTTTTTTATCATTATTTAATGTTCCTTTTCTATTCTTCGTTTTCCTTGTTCTGAAAACTACTTGGTCTAAAATTAATATAGTCTCTACAACTAACTTTAACTTTTTTCTTTTTAATTTATTATTGGTGGAGGGGAGTGGGGAGGAGGGAGGCAAGCAGGGGAGGAGCACAGAGAGGGAGAGAATCCCATGAACCTGAGCCAAGATCTGAGCTGAAGTTAGACACTTCACCAACTGAGCCACCCAGGTGCCCCTTTATTTTTTTTCTTTTTTAACTTTTTTTTTTTTTTAAGTTTTTTTTGTTTACTTAGAGTAAGAGCACAAGTGGGAAGGGGCAAAGAGAGAGAGAATCCCAAGCAGGCTCTGCACTGACTGTGCAATTGTTGGGACTTGAACTCAAGAACTGTGTGATCATGACCTGAGCTGAAATAAAGAGTCAGACACGTAACCTACTGAGCCACCCAGGTGCCCTGTTCCCCCCCTTTTTTTTCTTTAGTTTATTTTTTAATTTATTTATTTTGAGAGAGAGAAGGGGAGAGAGAGAGAGGGAGGGGGAGAGAGAGAGAGAGAGAGAGAGAATGAATATGAATCCCAAGTAGGTTCTGCACCATCAGCACAGAGCCCAGTCAGGGCTCAAACTCACAAACCCTGAGATCATGACCTGAGCCAAAATCGAGTCAGATGCTTAACTAACTGAGCCACCCAGGCGTCTCATAACAAATTTTAAGATCTATTCTCAGCAACTTTCAAATATGCAGTGTAGTATTATTAACTAATCCCTACATTTACTTCCTCATGACTTTATTTTACAACTGGAAGTTTGTACTAAAATAGGTGGAGGGGTGTCAAAAGATAGAAACTTCCAACTTTTTTTTTTCTATGTTTGCATGATACACCCCTTTTCATCCTTTTACTTTTGCTTTTTATTTTTTAAATGTTTATTTTTGAGAGACAGGTAAGTGTGAATATGGGAGGGGGCAGAGAGAGAGGGAGTCAGAGGATCTGAAATGGGCTCTGTGATGAGAGCAGACAGCCTGATGCGGGGCTTGAACTCATGAACTGCGAGATCATGACCTGAGCTGAAGTCAGACGCTTAACTGACTGAGCCACCCAGGTGCCCCTCATCCTTTTACTTTTAATATATTCATTATATCAAAGTGAGTTTCTTGTTTTGATAGTATATAGATGGACCATTTTTTGGATGATTCGGACAATCTCTGTCTTTAAATTGTTGTTTTAGACCATTTCTACGTAATTAGGTCCATTGAATTTAGGTCCATTTTATTATGTTTTCTATTCCTCTGTTTTTCTTTCTGTTTCTTCTTTCCTGCCTTTGGGGTTATTTGAACACTTTAGTATTCTAGTTTAAAGTCACAAGTTTTTTGGTATTTTTTTGTATGGAATGGTTTATAGGTCACTCTAGGGATTATAATAGATGTACTTTCACAGTCTACTTGTAGTCAGTATTTTGCCATTTATTTATTGTGGAATACAGAAACATCATGTTTTAGCTTTTAGTTCATTATGTTGTACTTATGCATTACATCTGTATACTTCAAAAACCGCATTAGACAATGTTACTAGTTTTGCTTTTAACTGTAAAATAAATTTTAAGAGACTCAAGAGTCATCTGTTAGATTTCCCAGATATTTGCCATTTCTTCCTTTATTTTAATCTTCCAAGTTTCCTTTTGATATCATTTCCTTCTGCCTGGAAAACTTCTTTAGAGCAGGTTTGGTGACAAATTCTTTTATTAGTTTTCCTTCATGTGAAAATGACTTTATTTCACCTTTATTTCTGAAGAATATTTTCAGTGGATATACAATTCCTGGCAAACAGTTCTTTCAGCAGTTTAGAAATACTATTCCACTTTTTGGCTTCCATGGTTTCTGAAGTGAAATTCATGGTCATTGAATAGAATAGGCAATGCATTTTTCTCTGGCTGCTTTCAGTATTTTACAAATTTGTCTTTAGCTTTCAGCAGTTTGATTATGAGTCTGGGCATACATTTCTTTGGGTTTATTCTGATTTGAATTTCCTAAGCTTTTTCAATCTGTAGATTTAAGCTTTTTGCTAAATTTGCAGTTTTCAGCCTATAGTTTTTTACAATTTTTGGGTACCACACTATTTTTTTCCATCTTTCTGGGACGCTGAGGGCTTTTGCTGTTGTGCTACAGGTCTCTGATACTTTGTTCACTTTTTAAAAAAAAAAAATTAAATCTCTTTTTCAGATTGGCTACTCTGTATTGATTGATCTATCTTCCAAGTGCCCTGGCTCTGTCCTCTGTCATTTCTATTCTGCTACTGAGCCCACCAGTGAGTTTCTTACCTTGGTTACTGTCTTTTTCAGTTCTAAAGTTTCTGTTTCCTCTTTGTATCTTTTATTTCTTTTCTGAGACTTTATATCCATTTATTTCAAGAGTATTCACCTTTTTGCAGCATTTTTTAAAAATGTTTTTTTAATGTTTATTTTTAAGAGAGACAGAGCACAAGCAGGGGAGGAGCAGAGAGAGAGAAAGAGACACAGAATACGAAGCAGGCTCCAGCCTGCAAGCTGTCAGCGCAGAGCCCGATTCGGGGCTCGAACTCATGACCTGAGATCATGACCTGAGCCAAAGTTGGACACTCAACCAACTGAGCCACCCACGTACCCCTGTTGCAGCATTTTTTATAGCAGTTGCTTTATAAAGTCTCCCTCATTTTTTTTTTTTTTATTTGTAATTTTTTTTTCAGTGTTTATTTTTTTTGTGAGGGAGAGAGAGAGATGAGCTGGAGCAGGGGAGGGGAAGAGAGAGAGGGAGACAGAATCCAAAGCAGGTGTCATGCGCTGAGCTGTCAGCACAGAGCCTTATGCAGGGCTCAAATTCCCGAGATCATGACCTGAGCCACCCAGACGCCGCATAAAGTCTTTGTCATTTAATTCACAGTTCCAACATCTGTGTAATCTCAGCATTGATGTGTGATAACTGTCTTTTCCCAGGTGAGTTGGTATTCCTGGTTTGATGTAGTTGACCCACTTTCTGTCCCCACCAGAGGACCCCTTTCCAGTTCCTCAAACCAGGATTAGAGAGCTTCTCTTAAGGTTTTTTCCTTTCCGTGCTGATCCTCAGTTTTGGTTTTCAGGCTGCCTTGCTTCTAGGCCAGGAAATATATCAGAGGGAAGAAAAGTGATAAACTCACTGCCATTTTATGGCTCTTCAGATTCTGGTCTTTTCCATCTAGCTACTATCGCAGTTTTTTCAGAGTCTTCAAATAGCTGCTCCATACATTCTGTTCAGGTCATATAGCTTTATTCGGCGGGAGAGGCACTGAACCTGGAACCCTGTTGTTTGCTTTTTGCTTGTTTTCTAAAGGACTACACAGGTTGCTCTGAGTATAGCTAGTTCATTAATCTGACTGCTGCATGAGCAGTCTGTCCTATGCTTCTGTCACATTTTATTTGTCCTCTTATAATGGACACTTTGTTTTCCTCTACCACCTTACTACCACAGAATCCTTATACATATGTTTTCATGGCCCTCTGTACACGTTCCTTTTAGGGTATACGTTCAGGAATGGATTGCCAGGTCCTAAGGTATATATGTACATTTATCTTACACATTAAGGCATACATTTTATTAAATACTAGTAGACTTGTATTTTAGAATATTAGAATAATAGAATATCATTCATCCCTTTATAAAGGGAGGAAATCCTGCTACAACATGGACGCAGATTGTACTAATAATATCCTATTGTATGTGTGTCAAAACACATAAATAAACATAAATAGTACTTTTTGTTTATCCATCTGTCAGTGTACATAGGGGTTACATTCACCTCGTGGCTGTAGTGAATAATGCTGCTATGAATATGGGTGTGTGTATATCTCTTTGAGATTCTTTTTTCACTTCTGTTGGATATGTACCCAGAAGTGGGATTGCTGGATCACATGATAGTTCTATTTTCAATTTTTTAAGAACTACCATACTGTTTTCCATAGTGGTACCCCTCTTCACAGTCTGACCAACAACGGTACACAAGGGCTCCAGTTTTTCCACATCCTTGCCAACACCTTTTTTTTTTGTTTAATAGTAGCCATTCTGATGGGTGTGAAGTGTTATCTCCTAGTGGGTTTGATTGCATCTCTCTAATGATTAGTGAAATTGAACATTTTTCATATGCCTGTTGGCCATTTGCATATTACTTTTGGAGAAATGTCTCTTCAAAGTCCATTGCTCATTTTTTAGTCAGGTTATTTTTTTATTGGTGACTTGTTTATATGTTAATAACTTTAAGATATACGTTCTTTATATTCACGATGTTTTAGTGTTTCATGGATCTGAAATTTTTTGTGTGTGTGATAGCAAGAAGACTGATAATTTTTATCTTTTTACATATAGAACTTGCACATTGCTGGTATATAGTAAAATGGTTAATAAATACTAGGTGCATGAAAGACTGTGTAAAATGAGTTGCTGAGTTTCTTTTTCCAGGAAAACAATGTTATGTTATTTTTTAAATAACTTTTTAAGTTTATTTATTTATTAGAGAGAGAGAGTGAGCAGGGAGGGGCAGATGGAGGGAGATGGAGAATCCCAAGCAGGCTCTTCACGGTTAGTGCGGAGCCTGATGCGGGGCTTGAACTCACAACCCGTGAGATTGTGACCTGAGCCAAAGTGGGATGCTTAACCAACTGTGCCACCCAGGTTCCCCTTCAATGTTATGTTATTTTTTTAAATAAGTTTTTTTTTTTTTAACTTTTATTTATTTTTGACAGAGAGACAGAGCATGAGTGGGGTAGGGGCATAGAGAGAGGGAGACAGAATCTGAAGCAGGCTCCAGGCTCTGAGCTGTCAGCACAGAACCTGACGTGGGGCTCTAACTCACAGACTGCGTGATCATGACCTGAGCCGAAGTCAGACGCTCAACCAACTGAGCCACCCAGGTGCCCCTTAAAATAAGATTTTTAAGAGATGTCTTGAGGATTAATCTCCGTTGTCTATGGCTTTTTGCCTGTTCCATAAATTCACTGTAATTGGATATCTAGTATCCTGCGGAATCTTAGAGTTGAAGGGACTTTAGAGATAAGAGACTTAAATTATGTTCGTCATACTGTATTTAGTGTGGAAAGGACATAAAGGACTCAGTTTTCTTTTTTTAGATAATTCATTTAACTTCAGTTTTCTAGTCTGGTTAGCTGAAATCTTACTACAGTGTAAATCTGGGGTTGCTTTGGTAGATCTAGGTTCCTGCTTGTTTAGTCCTGTGTGGTATAGTCTTTGTGCTAGATAGCTTCTGTTTTCTTTTCCAGAGCCACATAGCATTCTTTCCTTTTGATATTGTGTTCTTGAGGCTCACTCTTGGGCACTGTCTGTAGGCCCCTTTTCTTTCTGCCTTCCAACTGGGGGTAGGTAGATGGAAGTACCAGGAGACCAGAGGGCGGGAGGAATGGGGACTAGGTATTTATTTCCCTTCTCCTTTCCTGCCAGATTGCTGCAAATTGTCTGCATGCCTCTACTAATGACCTTGATTTCTGTCTTGGAGACCCTTTTCATATAGCTACCCTCACCAGGTTTCAGTTCCTCATCTTGCCCTTCAGGCCTGGATGTGTTAGTGGGCAATACACTATCCTTTGTTGGTTTCTTGGAGCCTTCCCCACACCTTTGTAAATAATCTATTAAATTCTTCTCAGATTACCCAGGATGTGGATGCTATCTGTTTTCAGCTGGAACCCTGATTGTTAGAGTCCCTGAACAGGCCCTGTGATTTTACTTACTTTTTAAGTTTTGAATAAATGTTACTACTGAATGATAAGATTAGTAATTTGGGTTTATTTTTATCCATCTTCCACAGATGTTTACAGTAGGCTTTTGGAGTTTCTTTTCCCCAAACATTCCCAGCTAAAAGATTAGGATTGAAATAAAAACAACTTGGCCACATTTCAGTATTTTCAGCTTCCTTCACAGAGTTGGGTTTCTAATTTGCAGCATAAAACATTTGTTAAGTGTCTCTTTCAGAGAATTACAGCACTTTCCTTCACAGTCCCTTAGGATCTTTTCTGTTCCAGGCTATTATGCTCTTTTAGCATGGTCCTAAACTAGCCATTTGTGGATGCTGCCCATCTTAGGCAAATATGTGAAATAAAGATGTCTTTACAACTGCCAACATTTCATGTTGCTAAAGTCACTTCTTTGTTAATCTACCTTCTCTGTTAACCTGTGTCTTTCATTGTCTAGCTCACTTTAGATACCTATTCTAATTAAGGGGGTAAACTTTACTTTCCTAATATGTATTAATGTATTAGTGTATTAATCAGCTGTACTCTTTTTCTGTTCACATCCTCATTAATTTTTACTTTCATTGAGATGGGAAGATACATTGTTTTTGCTTTGACTTTAAAAAAATTTTCTTGTTCCTGACAGAACTCTAAATCTCTCCCTTTTGCCCTTTTGCCTTTTGCTCTTATCATTCTTCTCCCCTCCCTTCCTGCTAACATTGTTCTCTTCCAGGCATTCCCTTTCCAGAACCTCATTTGTGCATCTCTCATGCACTTTAAAATGTTCCTTCTTTGGAGTTTAGGCACTTGTCTCTCTGGACACTTGGTCTTTATATTTCTGGTTGTGGTTTAATATCCTATTAGACCTGCTGCTAGTTTTCCTCTTTTGTCCACCACAAACTTTCTTGCCTGTTTTGCTTTCTGCTGAGGCATATGGCTGATGCTTTGTGCATAGGAGAGTGCCTGATAGGATTTGATGGTTTGTTCTTGTGTTTGTTTGTTTAGTGATATCTGCTGTTGTCTTCATTTTAAAGGTAAGGGAAATGCCGCTCAGAGTTGTTAAATGGCACGCACAAAGGCTGTTAAAAACAGAAGTGAGTATTGAGAATCAAGCCTCTGTTACCTTTGCTGCATTGCCTCTCTGTAGAGCCCTGCTTGCACTTCAAGCTTAGTGCTCATCCTTCCTCTTCTTGGAAACTTCCCAGAGCTCCATGGCAGAATGAAGGTCCTCCTGCATAGCTCTCCCCTTGCACTGGCCCTTGATGGAACAGCATCTGAGTTAAGAGGGATATCAAGACCATGTATACATTTTTAATCACACTTGTAATATTATTGTTTTGGGTAATGCCGCATTTGGGCTTTGAACCCAAATCTTGCCCTTATACATCTGTTGACTTCGTTTCTGGAGTAGTGGTTAGACAGGCTGATGGATGTGAAAGCCAGGAGCTGGCACCCAGTGAAGAGATTTCTCCTCCTTTTCTTGCATTAGTTCTTTGTCACAGGCTCACACATGGTATGCATGCTCTCTCTCTTTAATGTTTAAGGAGATGGTCATAAATTACTAGATAGTTGTAAGCTTGTTGCTCAGTATTGCACCATACTTATTTTTTTTTGTAGTTTTTTTACACACACACACACACACACACACACACACACACACACACCACCTGTGGCAACCACTGGTCTGTTCTCTGTATCTGTGAGTTTGTGGTTTTCCAGATTCTACATATTTTCCACTTACGATAAGGTGATCTTGATTGTTAATGTTTTCTGATGAGTTAATGTTTTGTTTTTCCCTTTTTAAAAAAATGTTTATTTATTTATTTATTTTGAGAGAGAGCACAAGCAGGGGAGGGGCAGAGAGAGAATCTTACATGATCTCCACACTGACACCACAGAGCCCAACGTAGGGCTCAAACTTAGGAACCGTGAGATCATGACCTGAGCTGAAATCAAGAGTTGGATGGTCAACTGACTGAGCCACCCTGGCTCCCCAGTATTTTTTTTCCTAAGGAGGCAAATGAATTTATATTATTTGTCTTTGATAGAAATTCTAAATTATATGCTCCTGAGGTGTTTTTGTTTTTTTGTTGTTTTTTTTTTTTTTTTAAGTGTATTTACTTAGAGCAAGCTGGGGAAGGGCAAAGAGGAGAGACAGAATCCCAAGCAGACTGCACACTGCCAGCACAGAACCTGATGGGGGGGCTCAAACTACTGAACTATGAGACCATGACCTGAGCCGAAATCTAGAATTGGACGCTTAACCACCTGAGCCACCCAGGTGCCCCTGTTTTTTAATATTAGCTCTATTGTTAGTCTAAACTCATTGGGTTTGAAAAGAGTTTACATATAATAATAATTACATCTTTTTCTTTTTAGTTCAGCCTTTGTCTATATGTATGTATATATGTGTGCTCTTTTAAAATTCAGAAAATTCAGAATTAGGGGTGCCTGAGTGGCTAAGTCGGTTAAGTGTCTGACTTCGGCTCAGGTCATGATATCACGGTCCGTGAGTTTGAGCCCTGCGTCAGGTTCTGTGCTGATGGCTCAGATCCTGGAGCCTGCTTCGGATTCTGTGTCTCCCTGTCTCTGCACTTTGCCTACTCGTGCTCTCTCTCTCTCTCTCTCTCTCTCTCAAAAATAAATAAATAAAAATTTAAAAACTCAGAATTTAAGGTCGTACTTCATATATATAGTCCTGCCTTTTTAACTAATATTGTTGATATATTTTTACTTCAGTAAATATGTTTCAAAAAAATTTTAGTGGCTATGTAAAAATCCAGCATAAATATACTATAGTTTGTTTAATAAGCAATATTCTTTGTTCATATAGTTCATTAGTCTAGTTTTTTGATCCTAAAATGTGTTGATAAATATTTTTGTATAAAAGTCTGCATGAATCTGTTTCTTTTTTTAATGTTTATTTATTTTGAGAGAGAGCATGAGAGTGTTTGCATGAGTTGGGGAGAGGCAGAGAGAGAATCCCAAGCAGGCTCTGTGCTGTCAGCTTGAGCCCAAGAAATGTGAGATGGTGACCTGAACTGAAATCAAGTTGGATGCTCATCTGACTCAGGCACCCAGGTGCCCCTTGGGCTGGATAATTTTTTTGTTGTGGGGGGCTGTCCTGTTCATTATAGAATTTTTAGCAGCATTCCTGGATCTTACCCACCAGATGCCAGTAGCATCCCCTCCAATGGTGACAACTTAGAATGTCTCCAGTCATTGCCAGATATCCTTATAGGGGGCAAAATCACTTCCAGTTGAGAACCACTGTAAAATCATAGTTCTAACCAGTTTCATAGTTGCCAGATTCTTTTAGCTGTTTTTTCCAATAGAATATAAGTTCCTTTAAGGGCAAGGATTGTAGGGCTATTGTCTGATGTAGAGATATTCAATAAGTATTTGAATAAATACTCAGTATAATGGATCCAAGGTATTTCATGACATAGAGACCCCATTATAAACTGGGACTTAGGTTAATTATTAAATGTATAAAGGCTTCTGGAGGTAATTTTACAAAAGGAAAACATAGCTGATGTTTTTTATTAGTGGTTTTTGCACAAGCAGACAAATATCCCTAGTGTTTTTCTTTACGTTGGATATCTTCTTTGGTTTGTCTGTTTATTGGTTACTTTGTTAGACCTAGCTTTTGTTTGGATGTTACCTGTTTTGAAGTTCAAGTCCAGAATTAATTGAGAAACATAGGATTTGTGCTTAATATGGAATGCACAATGATATACCCCCTTGTGAGTGGAGGGGAGTGGTTTTACTGACTGTAACTCTTCTGTTCAGTGAAAGTCTTGGTAAATAGCCTTCTGTTGAATTTTAAAGTTTTTTTTTCTTGGACTTTTCACCCCTTTGTATATTTATTTGTACATGAGTAAAATATTAATATTTCTGTACACTAGTTTTTTCCCCAAAGGCTGAGTCAGGAGGATATGAGGAATTGAGGGGAAGAAATTAAAAAAAAAATTTTTTTTAATGTTTATTATTTATTTTTGAGAGAGAATACGAGCAGGGGAGGGGCAGAGAATGAGGGAGACACAGAATCCCAAGCAGGCTCCAGGCTCTGAGCTGTCAGCACAGAAGTGATGTGGGGCTCGAACTCATGAACCATGAGATCATGACCTGAGCCAAAGTTGGACACTTAACTAATTGAGCCACCCGAGTGCCCCAAGGAAAGAATATTTTTGAATTTGGTTCTAAATTTGATAATCTTTTCTCATCACTACCCTGATGAGATTTTTGGGAGAGGTAGGAGGCCTTCCTGCTTAGTTTTTTTTATCAACCTGCTCCTACACCAATATATAATACTCGTTTTAACCATCGCCAGCATCTTTGAGCTGTGCCTTCAAGATATCAAATCCAGTCACTCTGCCCTTACCACTGGTACCTACCCGATTCTAAACTATTTCCATCTCTTGTCTGGACTGTAGTAATAGTCTTCTCCTTAGTCCCTTGCTTCTATTCTTTTTCTCCCTCAGTCAATTCTTCACACAAGCCAAAGAGATCTTTAAGAAATGTGAATCACATTATGTCATTTTGCCTGTGGAAAACCATTCTGGTTTATAGTGTCAGCTGATCTACCTTCTAATTGATGTTAGTTTCTATACTAATTTCAACTTGAAGGTAGTAACTGTGTTTCTTATCTTTTTCCAGGAGGAACAACACAGCATGCTGGGCTCTGGATTTAAAGCTGAGCGTTTACGAGTCAATTTGAGATTAGTCATAAACCGTCTTAAACTATTGGAAAAAAAAAAAAGTGAGTAATGCATGATTTCCTTGTATTTTATTTCCCAGAATACATCACCAGGTTCTAGCACCCTAATAATTTGGCTCTGTTAGGCTACTACTGTGAAGTCTTAGGGATCCCATATCCTTGAAGCTTTAGATATATTACTGCTGCCCTTTGTGACAAGTTAGACTGAATCACTTTGTTGTAGGGAATGGATAACATGACTCCTGAGGTGGAAATTTTTGGCTACACAAACAATAGTCTCACCTAGATAGTGGAGGAAGTTCTAGAGACTAGATGAGTTGGGACTAGATTTGCTAACAGTGAGCTGGGATGTAGAAGAAACACGCACTTCTCTCTGTCGGAGTGGAAGTCTCCTGCAGGGCAGGCGGCTCAGTGTACTGCTACTATGTGACTGGATGCGATTTGTGACTTAGCGGAATTGGCCCAGAAAGCAAGGAAAGAGATTGCTGACTATCTGGCTGCTGGGAAAGATGAACGAGCTCGGATCCGTGTGGAGCACATCATCCGAGAAGACTACCTTGTGGAGGCCATGGAGATCCTGGAGCTCTATTGTGACCTGCTGTTGGCTCGGTTTGGCCTCATCCAGTCTATGAAGTAAGATATTTTGTATTTTTTTTAGAAAATCTACATTTAGGTATGGTTTATAGAAAAAGCTGTACATATTTTATGCATGCAGTTTGATGAGTTTGGACATATGCATACACCCATATACCAGCACCACAATCAAGGTAATAAAATTTGTTTCCTCTAGAAGTCCTTGTGTCCCTCCTCTCCTCTCCCTTTATTGGTAAGAAAACATGACATCAGATCTCTACCCTCTTAACATTTTTTAATTTATTTATTTTTAAGTTAGTATTTTGGTTTTTAATTTTTTTAATTTAATTTATTTATTTTGAGAGAGAGAGAGCAGGGGAGGGGCAGAGAGAAGGAGGGAGAGAATCCAAGTAGACTCTGCATTATCTGCACAGAGCCTGATACGGGGGCTCAGACTCATGAACTGTGAGGTCAAGAGTCGGACGCTTAACTGGCTGAGCCACCCAGGCACCCCTGTTTTTTAATTTTTTAATGTTTGTTTATTTTTGAGAGAGAGCGCGTGCGCATAAGATGGAGAGGGGCAATGAGAGGGAGACATAGAATCCGAAGCAGGCTCCAGGCTCCAAGCTGTCAGCACAGAGCCCAGAGGGGATTTGAACCCACAAACTGTGATATCATGACCTGAGCTGAAGTCGGACGCTTAACTGACTGAGGCACCCAGGTGCCCCATACCCTATTCACATTTTTAAGTGCACAGTACAGTATTGTTAACTATAGGCACAGTGTTGTTCCAGAGGCATCTAGAACTTAATTCATTTTGTGTAAGTGTAATGAAATAATGCATTTTGAAGACCTAAATCAAATCACCTCTTTGAGAAAGGGAATCTGTGAAAGCATTACTTACTACATGTGGGCAACCAGCACTAGGGGACTACTTCACATACCCAAGGACCTTTTTCCTAATGGTTTTGCTGGAAGGCCTGATCTTGATATAGACAATTGTTGAAAAGAAAGGAAGGAATCTGAAATCAAAAGGCCTAAGTTTGAGTCTTGGCTCAACCATTTCCGGATTTTGTGACCTTGGGCTTGTCAGTTAGTTTGAGTTTCCCCACAAGTAAAATAGGAAGCCTAGAGTATTTTATGAGAATCCAGTGAGATTTGTGAAAGAGCTTTCCAGGGCTATCAACTATATGATACAAATGCTAAGGTTTGTTGGTTTGTTTTAAAGAATGTTAAATTTTATTAATTTTTCTTCCTTAATTAGGGAACTAGATTCTGGTCTGGATGCTAAGGTTTGTTGGTTTGTTTTAAAGAATGTTAAATTTTATTAATTTTTCTTCCTTAATTAGGGAACTAGATTCTGGTCTGGCTGAATCTGTGTCTACACTGATATGGGCTGCTCCTCGACTCCAGTCAGAAGTGGCTGAGTTGAAAATAGTGAGTACAACCAGTTTCATTGATGTCTGTAGTTTGTTAAATTGTTAGGTTGGTTAACATAAATCATTTCTGCTTATTTGACAAGATATTTTGTACACTTCTTATGTTGCCTTTGAAACAGGCTTTGTAAATTTGTAAATTTGTCTCTACCTCCTTTTCAGCCCTTATATAATGCAACAGAACAGTCTTTTGCAAACATGAATAATTTTTTTAAAGAGAAAAGTGTTGTGTACCTTCAGTTTTGTCTTATTTTTATTGTAATGTTATTTAAGTATATTCAAATAGGAAAGTTCTTACACAACTGTAAACCAGTTAACATTAATTTAAGGTCACATATTTTGCTTCATTCATTAATTCCACAAATATTTATCAAGTTGATGTTATGAGCTAAGTGGGCACTGAGGGTGCAGCAGTGGGCAAAATATGACAGTAACCCTACTCTTGTAGCTTAGAATCTAGCAGAAGAGATAGACATTAACTAAAAACTTTCACCTCACAACACAGATATAGTACTGACTGCTAGTATTCAAATTCATTTGAGTTGTTACCTGTTTTCTACATCTTTGCCTTTTTGTTTTATTCTGTAGATTGTCTCAGTCTTACCTCCTGACCCATCTTTTTTCTTTTTTCTTTTTTTTTTAAGTTTATTTTTGAGAGTATGTGTGTGGGTGGCAGGGGCAGAGAGAGAATCCCAAGCAGGCTTGCAGTAATAGCCTGAGCCACGAACCACAAGATCATGACCTGAGCCGAAATCAGGAGTCGGACAGTTAACCGACTGTGCCACCCAGATGCCCCTTGAGATTTCCTTGTCTTCTGTGGGTTTTCATTTATTTATTTAAAAAAAAATTTTAACTGTTTATTTTTGAGAGAGGGAGTGGGGGAGGGGCAGAGAGGGAGACACAGAATCTGAAGAAAGCTCCAGACTCTGAGCTGTCAGCACAGAATCCTGTTTTCTACCTCAAGGGTGTAAGCTGGCTGCCAGAATTTCTGAGAACCGTGGGAGGAGGAAGCCAAAGATCTCATTCTTGTCTTATAGAAGACTTAAAATTTTTGTTGTAAGTATCTTTGCTCTCTGCTGTGCGTGGAGTTCAGAGTCCTATTAGTTTAACCTCCCCAGAGAGTAAGCCTCCTGTATTCTATTCCTGTAGGGATGGTAGTCCTAGAGTTTTGTTGGTAGAGGAATGGGAGAGTAGAGGCAACAGGTTCTTCTTTTTGTCTTTTCTTTTTTCTTTTTCTGTTTTCTTTTTAAGTAAGCTCTACGTCTGTCATGGGGCTTGAACTCACGACCCTGAGATCAAGAGTCACATGCTGTACCAGCTGAGGCAGCCAGGCAGTTGCTTCTTATATAGACTTTTAACTTTTTTAGTCTCTGTCTCTCTTTTTTCTTTTTCTTTTCTTTTTTCTTTTTAAGTAATCTCTGTACCCAACGTGGGGCTTGAACTCATGATCAAGAGTTGCATGTTCCTCCAACTGAGCCACCCAGGAACCCCAACCCGGGGTTAAAACCTCGTTTTAACCTCTTCTATACTTTTCCTTTATATCAAGATTTATTCAAGATGAAACAGATTTATATGTTTGTTTGTTTTTTAATGAACTCATTAAAAACTAGAAGAAAACTAGGCAGATTTAAAAAGATAATCTCATAGTGGAAAAGGCCACAAAAGCCATGAACAAAGTGATTACGTTAATATAATAAAAAATTTCTGCATAGTATAAAGCAACCAAGAGCATTATCAAAACACAAAGGACTAAATTACATCATAAATACCGGGTCTATATATTGAACAATGAGTGCCTCCTCACTGAGCTCTCAGGTGTTGGGACCACTCTGGTTCGATGCCAGTCATTTCCTGCCTGGACTATTACAGTAACTTCTTGAATCTTCTTTCTATACCTACTTTGGTTTCCTTTAGTCTCTTCACCATTATGTCAGAACAGCTTAGGGTTCTGTTCAAAACACAGGTCTGATCCTGTCACTACCTCTTGCTTTAAAGCCCTTTAGTAGCTGTTGTTCTTGTGATAGAAACAAAATTCCTAATATGACCTATATGATTCTACATTTTCTGGCCCCCACATGCCTTTCTTACTTCATTTCCTATGGCACTCCTCCCTTGGGCTCAACACTTAACTTTATTTCAGCTTGAGGATTGGCCCTGTTTTTCCACCAGAGGGCTTTGCACATGCTGTTACTTTGCCTTGGTGGCATTTATTACAGCTGCATTTGTATCTTTGTATGATTGAGTAATGACTATTTTCCTCAGAGATTATAAGCCTCTATAAGAACAGTGTCTGTTTTTGTTCATTGTGTTTATAGCATATATCATAATGTCTGTAATAGAATTTGGCACATAGTTACAGCTCAGTGGATGGCTGGATAAACAAGTACGAATATGTACCCCTTAAGGCTTTATAGACCCTGGTTGTTTTGAATTCTTGTAGTAGAAAGAAGCATGTTTACTATTGTTAGGAGGAAGCTTGAAGTAGTTTTTAGGAATGGTTTCCACTTTTATTTACTGTTTTGCCTTTTTTTTTTTTCTTTTTTTTTTTCTCTCTGTAGGTTGCTGATCAGCTCTGTGCCAAGTATAGCAAGGAATATGGCAAGTTATGTAGGACCAACCAGATTGGAACTGTGAATGACAGGGTAATGAACATACTTGTTAAACATGATGCAGTAGACAGGGATGTGGGCATGTTATGCTATTGCCTGTGTTGATTCTCGTGGGTCCTGCTATATGGCTGAGTTAATCTAGGGTTGCATATTTTCATAGGGTGAGAGGCTTTCTGGCTGGCAGTGTCGTCAGCTCCTTACTCCGTCCCTAAACTTCTGATTGTGAGGCCCTCCCACCCCCATCCTTTGTGCCTCTTGTGATTTGTGGATATAGAAGCGAGGAGAGAAGTGGATGAATTCAAATGTGGATGGCGGTGGTATCAGTCTTAGCAACACCTGGGTTGTGTGTAACCAGAGAACATGAAAGAGGCATGGTTTTGCAATATGTCTCGTGACTGAAAAAAGAAATCATGTAACTAGTCTGAACCCCTTTTTTCTCAATTTACATATAAAATAAGAGGAACAAAGTTTAAAAGTGAGACAAGTTTGGTTTAAGGCTAGTTGGCATAGATGTTAATCCTGGGTGTTTTACTTATAGCTAATGCACAAACTGAGTGTGGAAGCCCCACCCAAGATCCTGGTGGAGAGATATCTGATTGAAATTGCCAAGAACTATAATGTGCCCTATGAGCCCGACTCTGTGGTCATGGTGAGTTTAGAGTCTTTCAGAGTACAAAGGGAAATGAGTCTTTGGATATCATTTTCTTTAAAAATAACCATATTCTTTTCATTAAAGTTTGTGTGTGGGAGTTTAAGCCTTTCTCTGCTTGGGTAACAATAAATATGCCTGCAAAGAGTATTTTAAGGATCAGATGAGATGAATGATGAAAGCACTTTGAAAAGGTACAGACCTTGATACAAATACAAAATGGCATTGTTGGTTTTCAATGAATTTCACTGAATTGAAGCAAGAAAGGATCCTGAAAGATTTATTGGGTGCCTGCCCTGTGCCAGACAGTACACAGAAATACAGAGATAAAAACAAGGTCACTGTCCTAAAGAGGCTTATAGTGTAAGGACGGCAGATGTACAAATAATAATCACTCAGTTAAGGTTGGTGGGGTGTAGTGTGTGGTTTAGTATGCTGTTTAGACAACCTCCCCCCCCCATCCCAAATACACTTCAGGATAAAAGCATTTATCCTCCCAGCTCTTGAGAATATTGGTGACTGGTGCTCATACACAGCTGAGTGCTCCTCCAGCAGTGGCTCTCAGAAGAAAGCTGCTTCATCCAAAGTCTTTCCTTAGGGGCAGCCTGTAGTTAGTAACTGGGATTTTAGACTCTGCCCCATCTGAGGGCACCTGCTGCAGACCCATCCCAGCTCCAGAGCTCCCTAAGGAATTGACTGAGCAGTTGCTATGACTACATGGCAGCCCAGCTTTTCCCTTTGCCCAGCCCTGCTTCCTTCACTCCCCACAAGTCTTTATCCCAAGAGACTACCCCAGTAAACTTCCTCCATGCTGACCTGCATCTCTGAGTCTACTTCTGGGGGACCTGGCCTGCAATGTGGGTTAATGATAAAGGTTTCTCTCTTCTTCTCAGGCAGAAGCTCCTCCTGGTGTAGAGACCGATCTTATTGATGTTGGATTCACAGATGATGTGAAGAAAGGGGGCCCTGGAAGAGGAGGAGGGGGTGGTTTTGCAGCACCAGTTGGTGGACCTGACGGAACAGTGCCAGTGCCTATGCCTATGCCCATGCCCTCTCCAAGTACTCCTTTTTCCTACCCACTTCCAAAGGGACCAGTAAGTATACATATAAGCGTGGATATAAACTCTAGAAAATGTCACAGAAGAAGAGACACATTGGCTGTATGAATACACACAAAAGTTGTAGGTTGTCAAGATTGAGCAGTAAGAACATTTGGTATTAGTGATCATATTGTGGAAAAAAATACCGGGATTTGGAAAAAGTCTTTTGGTTTGTCTATAGTTAATGATGTGGGAAAATACAGAGAGATGGTGTTAAAGAAACTTTTTCCTATAGGTTTACTGGTAAATACCTTTGGGACCTTTTGCAGCCATACTAGTTTTTTCCAAAAATGAATACTGCTTATTACCAGGTGGAAAAACCTCTTTTGTAGACATTTTGTAGACAAGGTCATTACTAGTAATAGAGTTTGATTATAATCTTTCCTTGTCAACATGGAAGCGGTTAATTTAGTAATTTGAAAACTAGCCTTTGGCTATAGATCTTTGAAGATCTAGAATTCTTCTAGGCATTTTTTTCTCTTTTTTGGCTCTTGAATATATGTATATATTCAATATATATCTTGAATATACACTGAATATATGTATATCTCCCTTACCATATAACAAACCTCAGAAAACTCAAATTGGGGCCGTGTCTCTGATGTTACCTTTCTCCTCTTGCAGTCGGATTTCAATGGATTGCCAATGGGGACTTACCAGGCTTTTCCCAATATTCATCCACCTCAGATACCAGCAACTCCCCCATCGTATGAATCTGTAAGTGGTTGAGCCTCTTTTGTAAGCAGCAGGAGAGTGACTCCCATGAAGAGAGAGCAAAATAATGGCCACAGGGAAGGCAAAGTTTTGATCAATTCCTGGTACCATCATTGCTCTTGCTTTGGATTCTTGTGTTGCTTTAACATTACCCTGGAAGTTGGGTGGTGGCGGCCGCAGCAACATCATCATTGGTGGCAATGCTTTGTCTGCAATTAAGCCAGGAATCAGGAAGGAGCTGAAGGTCTCTTAGAAAGTTCACGTAGGGCACTTGCCTAGTTTTTTTGGAGTAGGGCAGAGAATTGTTTTGAGTTGGTATAGTCCTGCTGTTGGAATATCATAATTAAAATACCGGTTTTAGGAATTCAACACTGTGTAAAGGAATAGTGGCCAGATTTTTGTCTTAAATAGAAGTGTCATTAGTAAATTTCAGCTGATATTACTAATTTTACATTTTAGTTTTGTAGGTAAAACTTATTATAAATATAATCATTCCTTGAATTGTTGGTGGTTGCACAGCTTTGATTCCAAATTAGAGGGCTCCTTTTCTGCCAGCTTTGTTTCCTCAGCTAGTATGTGCCTTTTGAGACCTATTTCCTTCCATCTGATGAATTACAGAGAAAACAAATTGATATGGCGTTTGCTGGGAGATCCTCCTGTTCCTGAACTTGTTTAGTGTTCTTTCCTTTGGTTTTCCCCTTGGGCTTGGGTTTTTCTTAAGTTTGGTCTTGCATGCATTGAAGCATTGCCCACAGCTGTTTCTAGGAATGAGGTAGAAGATCTTCAGTATTTGAGGACTTGGTTCTTGGAGAGATGAATTCAGTGGGTTAGTGCTTTCTCTCTGCACAGAAGGTGAAGGTATCAAAGAGAGGTGTTATGGTGTGGTAAGAATTTCCTTTTTCTCTGCTTGGTGGTTTAGAGTTTAATGTGGTATCTGTCTAGCTGGAAGATCAGAAAAGAGTACAGGGGGTGGAGGGGCAGTTTGTTTGGAGTGGTTCTGTTGCTTCTGCTTAGCTTTTGGAAAACACAGGGGCTTATACCAATCTCAGTACTTTCTCTCTAGTAATGCCTTTGCTTTCTCCCTTGGTAACAGTATTTGTGTTTCAGGTTGATGACGTTAATGCTGATAAGAATGTCTCTTCTGCACAGATTGTTGGTGAGTGTGAGTCAGAAACCCTCAGTGCTGAACCTTTTTGCTGTTTTCTCATTACTGCTTCCACCTCAGAGAAACTTTTCATGTCCATGGCATTTTACCCACATGCCCTGTCCTTTCCCTGAGTGTAGTATGACAAAAATAGAACTCAGGATTTCCCTTGTCCATAAAGAAAATACCTTTCTGGCCCCAGAGAATCTTCAAGTTCCTTGTTTCTGTTGGTGGTATTATTCTTTCAACCTCAAGTTCTTGATGTTCTTGCTGCTTCAACTTTCATTGTACTAGAAGTATCAAAATTATTTGTATTTATATAAATACATGTTTATATTAACAAACTTGGGCATTAATGAGGGGGCAGTAGATAAAACCATAGTGAATAGCTCAGTGACTTTTCACAGAGCAAGCATGCTGTGTGGCCATCCACTCAGAAAATAAAACACTACTAGCACTTCAGAAACCCAGGGTGGGGGGATGCTTTTAAAATTTGGGGATGGTTGTTTTGTTGAGGTATAATTAACATAGAAAAAAATACACAGAAGTATATATTTTGATGAGTTTTGATTTTACGTAACAGTGACTTCAGTCAAGGTGTAGAAAGTTTCCATCACCCCAGAAAGTTCTCTTATGTTCCTTCCCAGTCCATTCTACCCTGGAGGCAAATACTGTTCTTATTTTCTAAAACTATAGTTTAGGTTCACCTTTTCTAGAACTTAGATACAAATGGAAAGGGGGATGATTTTAACTTGTAAAATACAGAATGGAAGAGTGGAAATTCTGATTCTGTTACATCAAACAATGTAGACATTAATATTCCTTATAAAATTTTTCTTCCCCTAATCCTTAAAGAGTGGCTCATTCCAACAGAATTTTAGTGCCACCCCTTGGACTTTGTTGTTACGGGAGCAGACCTTTGTGAAAGGGCACAGTCTAAGAGAATGCATTGTGTACCTGGTTTCGTGTACCACACCTGGAATTTCTCTTAATCTTTCTTCTTACCATAGGAAAGTAAAACAGGATTCAATTGTATTAAGGGAATGTAGATCTTAATTGTACTGAAAATTTTGTTGATCTTTAATCATATTTTTCTTCTGTGTTTTGATAGTTACATTGTTTTTGCCAAAGGGGATTGTGGGCTTTGAGGATGTGAGCCCCTTCTCTGGCGTTTGTAACACTGGGCTCCTTACCCTTATTTAATTAGGTCCTGGGCCCAAGCCGGAAGCCCCCGCAAAGCCCCCTTCCAGACCTGTGGACACCTGCGACAACTTTGTACTACCAGAGTTGCCGTCTGTGCCAGACACGCTACCGACTGCATCTGCTGGTGCCAACACCTCAGCATCTGAGGACATTGACTTTGATGATCTTTCCCGGAGATTTGAAGAGTTAAAAAAGAAAACCTAGATCTCTTAAGCCAGGCAACCTCCAGGCTCTGGGATTTGAGAAGGCACTGTTTCTCCTTGTAACAAAGAATCTCCGTGCAATTCTTTTTCATCTCTTACCATCACTGAGCACACTTTTCCTTTGGGCTCTCTTCCTGCTCTAAATTCTGCTGCTTTCCAGTTCTCTGTTGCTCTTAAGAGACTAACAATTAGAGTCAACGAGGCCAGAGCAGCCTTGGCAACCTTGCTTGTTCGTCTCCTTTGAGTGTGATCCCAGGTTCACCCATCACCTGTCCTGTCCCTCCGCAGGGAAAAGGTGAAAGCATTGTAAGGAGAGCTGCCAAAGATGGCTGGACACGGAGGACATTACTTCATGAAGTCTCTCTCAGTCCTGTGCTGAAGTTCTAGATTTAGAAACAAACCCCTCTGTACAGAGGGATTTGTGGTGAGCAAGAATCAAGACAAAAAGGTGTGATATGAATGGGAAGAGAGACTGATGCTGGAAGCCTCTTTAACAGTTCTTGGAAGCTGGGTCCTCTCATTGGCATATACACTACTTCTTGCTGCAGGGCATTGTTCTACCTGGATCCAGTTGCAAAGTTTATTTGGAAAGTTGAAGGCTTCTCTTAGTTCTGCTGGATTCTCAGGGAGCCCTCCGTGGCCTTTTGCTTTGAGTGCTGTGTTCTCCTTTTACCAGAGGGCAACACTGCATAAATTCCTGTTTTTCCCCATAGCATGTTCTGTTGGATTGCATTTACTGGCAAATGGCGGACAGGTCACATGTTGGGCAGAAGTCACCATTCAAGGCTAAGGTGGGCTTCCAGGTGCCTTAATAGAAGTACTCAAATCTCTTGGGTAGTGAGCTGGAATGCCTACAGGAGAAGAAGGGTTCTTGTTTTCATTTGAAAACTTTATGATTAAGAGAACCTTTAAAGACTGATTTCAGAAAATTTTTTGGTGCCCATAAAAAACGTGGCTGTAGTTCACTACTTTTTCCTAGATGGATGAGACTATTACTATTGTAACTTAATGTGCTCCTTTTCCCTGTAGATAAGGCTGTCCTTCCCCAGAGGGATGGTTTTGGGATCAGAAGGTAGGACTCTGGCTTATGTGTAGTGTAATGTATATACTTGTTTCAAGCAACTTTAGTGTTTTTGATTGGTTTGTATCTATCTCATAGCTCAGTAGCTGATAATAAAGTTAAAAATTCTGTGCCTTGCTGAATTTGGTTTGGTCAAACGATGAGGTGCACATACGGATTTTAGTGGAGATTATTTTAAGCAGTGACCCATCCTGGGCACAAGCCAGACCTTAACTCTTTGGTTCCCTGGGTCATGGGGATGCCTGCAGCAGCGAGGAGCCCATTTCAATCTGTGTGTGTGTGTGTGTTTTAATGTTTATTTTTGCAAGAGAGTGAGCAGAGGAAGGGCAGAGAAGGAGACAGAATCCTAAGCAGGTTCCACACTATCAGCACAGAGCCCGATGTGGGGCTTGAACCCATGAATCATGAGATCATAATCTGAGCCGAAATCAAGAGTCAGACGCTTAACTGACTGAGCCTCGCAGGCGCCCCTCAACTTCTGTATTTAAGCCTAGATAGCATTTGTGAATTTGCTTGGTTACTCCTCTGGGACAGGGCTCTCCATTACCCAAACCTCATGCATTTATCTTTAAAATAAGCTGCTGTCAGGGCGCCTAGGTGGCTCAGTCAGTCAAGCGTCTGACTTCAGCTCAGGTTATGATCTCACCGTTAGTGGGTTCTAATCCCTGTTGGGCTCTGTGCTGACAGCTCAGAGCCAGGAGCCTGCTTCGGATTCTGTGTCTCCCTCTTCATTGCCCCTACCCCACTTGTGCTCTGTCTCTCTCAAAAATAAACATTAAAAAAAAAAGTAAGCTGCTGTGAGCCCACTTGTGATTCATTTGTATTTCCGACAGCCATACTGAAACATTGGTGATGAGTGTTTTTTTACTTGTTGTTTGGCAGCAGAGCTGGATTATTCTGTATCACTCTTACAGGGTTAACCCTTTCCTGACCGTGATCTATAAACAGAAGAACTTGCAGCCACGGGGGATTTTGATTCCTCAGTGATTTACAAAATTAACAGTGCATTATATATAAACATTGGTAATTTTCTAAACTGTGCCATGCAAAGATAAGTAATAATATGCTAAGTAGTAATAAGCCAGGGTGGGAATGAACATGATTAAGATAGTTCATTTTTTGAAACTCCACTGTTAATGCCCATTGCTATCATGACCATTTGCTCATGTGTTCTGGTGCCGCTGGATTCCTAGCAAACTCTCTGCAGCACCATCTGTGAATGCACCTTCTTTTAGAGTCTGTTCAAAGACAAAAGGAGAAGAGTGGGTGGAGAGAAAAAGTACCACAAGATACCAAAAAAAAGTATGAATAGTAATACTGGAAATTTCCTTTTATGATTTACTGTCAGGCATTGGAGTGTTTCTGCTAAATAGCGGAGGACCAGGTGTTTATAGGACAGTGGATATAGAACATAATACAGTCTTGGTAAACTGGGTTTCCTATAAAAATGGTTGGCAGAGACCAATAAAGGGAATATGCTAATAGTGTGCATTATGTCCACCTAGGAGCAGCAACAGTTGAGCTTTTCCAATGCTAGAAGAATCATGACATTTATATTTCAGTTACTGAGTCAGAGAGTTACCTACCTTAAGGGACTTTCTTTACCAAAGGCCATGAGGATGACAAACAAAAAGGTTAATGATCACAAGTACTATCAAGATGACACTGGTGAGGATCAGAAAAGAACCCAGGATTGGCTCTAAAACAACAACCTGGAAAGAGACAATAAAATTTTGAGTTTAAAGATTGTCAGTTTAATTTCTACTTTAAAAATGTAAGTTATATGCTTATGTTTGGGATATAGTCACATAAAATATTTGGTGGAAACTTGGAGAAGCAAAATTATTAAAAAGGAAAATACTTTTGAGTGGACAGAAGAGAAAGAATGATAGACTGGGTGGGTATAAAAATAATTGACTTCAGTGTTTTCACAGGTAAACAGGTGAGTCACAATAGCAGTATAATTCAAAACCCATGTGAGTTTTGGCAGTTCTGGAAAATATAAACATGGAGGTTTGAAAGAGTAGCAAAAGGTTATATCAGAAATCCTGAAAACTGTCTCTGCCGTTCTATGACCTCTACTTTAAACACAGGAGCATTCTAATAAAATTTAACAGGTTAACCATAAAAACTGGCTTTTTAGTCTTTTTTTTTCTTTTTATTTATTTAGAAAATCCCAAGCCAGGCTCAAACTCATGAACTGTGAGATCATGACCTGAGCCAAAATCAAGAGTTGGATGCTTAACTGACTGAGCCACTGAGGTGCCCCTAAGTTGGTTGTTTTTTTAAGTGTTATCTTTAAAAGTGTAATTGCTGAGTTTTGCCTGTCTTTTCAGCATAAAGACATCTCTCAAATACAGGGTTACTAGAGTGGTTTCCATAACAGCATTTTAATTTACATGTTCATTTTAACAAATGATGCACTTTTTCCCTTGATATTTTGGCTCATTCACTGTTGCCACTAGGGTACCGTTAAAAAAACCAAACAGCCCAACAACTTAGAGGGTGAATGTTTATAATAAATACCACTGTGATGGAAATCTGTATGACCAAATATATCCTAGTAACAATACATCATCCACTTAAAAGTGCTTAATTATAGCTACTCTATCTAGGTCATCAAGTAACTTGAGACAATCTCAGATTGTGCTGTAAGACTTTGCCCAATAAGTACACTCCATTTTCCCTTCACATTGTATATGATTATGATTAAAGCAGAAAAAGAGTTAAGTCAAAAAGGAGGTGTTAGCAAAAGCTTATTGTTGTGATTGTTACTTCCTTAAGAGCTTTAGTAAATAAAGTGTTCCAAGAGTGATGGCTTCATTCACTAATTTGAATTGTCGTTTTTTTCTGTCCTAATCAAATCTATATATGCTAGGGCTACAAATCCTCATCTAGGTTTCCTTGTTCTATCTTTTTTAAGTAGGCTCCGCACCCAATGTGGGACTTAAACTCCTCACCCTGAGATCACGAGTCACATGCTCTACTGACTGAGCCAGCCAGGCGCCCCCCTACTTTATTTTTTATACTTTTTATACTGAATAGAAGAGACTTGTGTTGGTAGTTCTTAGGGGGAGAATACAAGCTGTCTGAAATGAGCATTTATTAACTATAAACAAATACTGCAGTTCTTTCTGGAATTATACCTGCCGAATTTTCTTAAAAGTATACTTCATTGTATACCTCAAAGGGCCATTGAGACAGAAACAGCAAATAATGTTAATCTGGGTAGGTTATGAGAGTATAAATTGAGGCCTAGTGTCCTGGCAATAAGTCTAAGAATACAAGAAATGAGGAAAGTGGGACTAGGTGCTTGAAAAGGGCACATTTCTGAAAGTAACAGCCACTCAGATTGTATTCATAGATAGCACCATAAAATGGAAAGGCAAAGGATCTACTCTCCCTTTTCCAGTGTGCAGTGGTGCAGAAAGGGCTGCTTTTTTTGTAAGCAATTCTCCCCTTAAGTGTAAAAAACCAAATAGAATCCTGCGGGAAAACTGTGATGGGGTTTTTTACCTCCTTGTGATGAGAGATTCCCATGTTGAGACCAACAGCAGTCACTGCTGAGCTGAAAAAAGTTTGGTAGTCCCAGATGCTCCATCCAAACAGCAGGTTAAACTGGAAAGGACAAAGACCAGTCAGGAGAAGGTAGACAGTAATGAAGCTGGTTTCAGTTCTTTCCCTCCTGAGGTGCTTGATAAGGAGGCCAACACAGAACCAAAGAGAATGGAAATGAAAGAAATGCTTTAGTGGCCATTCAAATCACTATGCCTAAAAGAAACCCTCCCCCACCAACACACACACACACACACACACACACATTTCCTTTTTAATTACGTAGTGTTTTCATCAATTAATTTGATCTTCACATCAACCTGTGAGCTAAATTTTAGATGAGACAAATTTCTGCATTTAAGTCTCACTACTAGTTAAGTATGGAACTATAAAAGATTTCTTCACTCTTTTCTCCAGAACTTATTGCTAACTTGAACTGATGGTTTCTCATACAGTGCTTTTTCAGGGAGGCAATGTGATTCCAAGGCCAGCACAGCTTTTAGGAAAAGGCAGTGGGAACGAGGGCTTACAGCAATGGCATAGCCTGTCAGCAGGATCAGGATGAACAGCAGGAAGCTGTCCCAGGCTTTGCTGGGTGCTCTGACGACCTGCAGCCTGGGGTTAGGATCCAGCAGGTTCCACAGCTGAACAGTTGCCAGTAGAACCAGGAAGCCCATGAGGTGAACGACTGCTGAGTTTACTTTTATTGCCTCATGGAAGCTGATGAACCTGTACCCAGCAAGGCTGACAGTCACTCAGGTGAAGTGTATGCTATCCACTTCTCCAGCTGAAGTGTAGCATCTCTGCAAGTCCTACTGGGTCAAACACTTGTTGATGTCAGAACTCTTCTTTTCAGTGTCGCCTCTGGTACTTGTGGATGTGAGAGCACTGGCAAAAGGCCATGTATTTGGTTGGGAGATCTCCAGAAGCCCTGAAGTGCAACCCCTAGGAGATTACTCCAAATTCATCCTGCAAATCAAGGCCAGCCTCATCCACTGCTCCGGTTTGAGTTAAATCTCTCCTCAAAAGGAGAGGAGTTAGCCTAAGGAGATGTGCCCTTATGCTACTCTGTTTTCTGTAGGATAATTAATAGGTTTAACAGTGCTGAAAGTAGAAAGATGATAGGTAAACTAGACGGAAGGGTGTTACATGAGAAATGCATTCACAATCTTGTATTGCAACTTGGAAAGACCCCATAGAGCAAGTTGGTGTCTGATCACAAACTGTTCCAGTGTCTAAGACCTAGGCAGTGCCATACAGCAAGATGGACCTCAACTGTCAACACGATTTAACTGCACAGACACACTCCCTGCATAAACAACCCTCTGTAAGTCTGACCTGGAACATTGCTTCATTACACAGATCAACAATCCAGACTAGTGACCACTGAAAAAGTCAAGTACCACATGGCAATACTTGGCCTGGGAAATAGATGCTCCTCCCCATGGGAAAGACCAGAGAAGGTGCCCAAAGGGGCACCAGATGTCTCTTAAGTAATGGACAAGCTAATGCATGAACATCCCTACCCAGAAAGCAACCCTCTTTGGATTTAAAAAATGCACTGTGTTGCAGTTTTATTTAAAGCATGATCATTTGTCATGCCTTAGGCTTTATTCTTTGGTCAGGGTGCAAAATATAACTAATTCCAGGTCCTTGCTGTGTGAAATTTGAATGTATTATCCTTGACAAACACATACCTAAGTATTAGGAAGACAGAGGACATTTTCAATATGATTGGCAGTATAAATGGTTTCTTGTTAACTGTCTTCTCAGCTGTGGACATTAGTCGGAGTTCTGTTTTTAACTCTGGTATACAAATATAGGTCTGATAGAGCAGTGGAGGAGGAAAGGGAGTTTGAAAGGATACTTGTGAGTAATCAGGAAACTTTGGACGTTGACTAGGAATAGGCTTTGCTCCTTAGTCTCCTTCTTACCTGTTACGGTCATAGTGGTATTGTGCTACGTTTTTCTTATGCAGAGAAGTAAGCTTCATGTCAAGACCCAGGATGACAGCTAATGAGGCTTATGCTCGTGTCCAGGATGTTTCTTTTCCTAGTGAAGAACCGCCACCTCTGCTGTTTCAGCCAATGACCCTAAACACAGACGCCACAGTCACTACTGCTTGCCTTAAAGATTAGCCAGGTCTCTCCCTAACGAAGTATTTTAATACTGGCAAAACACTAAGCTGAGCACTTGTCAAATCTAACTTGAACACACTGGGTTATGGTCTTGGTCTGCTCTGTAGTAACTCAGAGCCGCTGCTTACAGAAAAGTTCACCTTTTCCACTACAACTTTCATTGGATACATTATTTCATTTTTGTTGTTTACATTTAAAAAAGTTTCCAAATTCGTTTTCAGGCCTGAAAATAAGACAGGTATTGGCTTATGACAGATTCTCTTTTGGTGCAGTTACCTGTACTTTTGAATACTTGCTCTATTTATTCATATTTTCAATTCTTGCTATTACCTTATATAGGGATAATGCAACTGTACACAAAAAATATTCCTTCTAGAGATTAATCCCTTAGCTCTTGAAAACTGGAAGAGCTACTTGGTGGAAAGCCAGTCACCTTTTAACTGAATTCAGGCTCTGGAAAGGACCAAAGTCATAGCCCTAATTCTAATAATAGCTCATTGTAGAGCTCCCCTGATAACATCTGGAAACTTCAAGAATCTTTTACATCTAACACTTTAAGTTCACCTGTACGAAGGCGTAGTAACAGACTAGGAGATAACAGAGGACTTGTGAGATAACAGACCAAAGTCCTTCTTGGATGCGTCCAGCCTCAGAGAGGTGAAGAAGGCACCTGAGAACAAAGAATACCTGGAGTCAAGAGTCCTTAAAGCTTGTGCCCTCTTCCTTTCAAACTTGTCTTTGAAATCAGTGCAACGATTCCTGGATTATCTGTTACAAATGTTCCTGAATCTCTACATTTTACTTGGTATTTCCTCTAGAGCTGTCACTGGATATTAGCTGAGATCATGCATGTGTCGGAGAAATGTGCTGGCTGCACTATCAATAGAGTGAATGGGTATATTGGTGACCCGACCATGAGGGCAGTGTCTGACTTCACAGCTATTAAAGGTGTTATCCTTGCCAAGCCGGAACAGGTGCAGAGACACACTGACTAGTTGTACTCTTGCAATATGATGTTTGGAAGAGAACTGACGACCGTGATGTAAAGTGTGGGGAGAAGGGAAAGCTACTTAAAATACACGTTCCGAAATCAGTATGCTTTGAGCCATTTCAAATTTACTAAGTGTAAAGCACTAATATCCCATGAATACTAATAGTATCCTGTGAACACTCAGATGTTTCTATGATACACTAAAAAGCCTCAGATTCCACCCAGGACAGTGAGACTGTTGTGTATAAAATCATGACAGGTCTTGTGACTATAAACTTTCATAAGGCCCCAAAATATTAGAATTAAGTTGTGTCCCTTAGTAGAAAGTACATTTAAAAATAAAAGGAATTCCACTTCACAGAGTTACCTCGTAAGACTGGGACTTTCCCATGTTTACCCCTTTTTATTATTATTTTTTTAATTTTAATTTTTTGGGTAGTTACTACTAATGAAAAATCCTATGAAGACCCACAGGAAGCCTTCACGCTTCATCTAGAAATAAATATAGAAGTCTAAAATTCCTGATTAAACACCTGATAGTAAATGGAAGGATACCGGGGGGCAAATTCTGGGGAAGATAAAGAGAAAATGAAGCTTGATGAGGACAGACTTCCTGTTAAACGTAGGGGAACTGAACATACTAGTTTCCCTCTAATCTCATAAAAAGGCCACTACAGTAATAGTGAAGGCATAAAGAACAACCCAAAGAAAAAGAGGAGGGTAGAGACAGCAACAAACTGCTGGAAGCTGGACAACAGAAGGATGACACTGAAAGCAGAGTCAAGAAAGCTGAAACCTAAATCAGCTGTGTAAAAACCCAGAAGCAAGCCTAGAAAGGAAAATTACAGGCATCAGATACTTTTGAAGGTAATGTCAGGTGGAACTGAAAATACAAGAATTGATTGCAAGATCCCAGATTTCCTTCCTCATCATTTGCAACAAGGTATTAGCTACCCAATCCTGCCTTCCACCACCCTAAAATTAAAGGTTTATTTCCTACTGATGTTGAACTAGAGAGAATCTGAAGTCAGGGGCACCAGGTATGATCTACTAGAAAAGAATTAAGAGAAAGTTTTTATACCGCTTGGTGAGATGCTTCCCAGGCCCCTTTCTCCACAGGCTCTGAGAGGTCCAACAAGCCTATATCCTCAAGGCAGGAGTTTGGAGGGTCCCTCTATGTGAAAACTGTCCCATAGACCTAGATAACAGTTGACAAGCTCTTTCCATGTGCAAATAACTTCTAAATAGCATTTATTTGCTTTTTACTGTCCCCCTCTTCAATATGAAAAGCTGGCCACATGTTTGAACCTCTTACACTGAAAACTGGAGATCAAAACAAAACAACAAATCAAAAAATAAAAGCTTGGCAGCTCTTTCTGCCCAAGGGTCCTCCTGTCTCTGTACTTTAGTAAAATCACTATATAAATAAATAAAGCTCAGAGGCATCAGAGAAAGGGAGCAGGGGAGGAAAAGGAAACAACAAACCCTGTAACATCCTCACAGTTCAGAGGATACTGCATCCATAAAAGAACAGGACACTATGAAAAAAAACAAACAAGGGCAAACAATTCTTGAAATATAAAGATGAATGCTTCAGTTCTAAACCATTTCCAAACCATTTATTGAATTAGTTCCCAGAAACTAGAAGAAAAAAGATGGAAAAGCAAAACCAAGAAAATCAAAGGATCAGTCTGGTCACTCCAATGTCAAAATGCCAGGAATACCAGAAAAAGAAAAGAGAAAAATAGAGAAGAAATTAATAGAAGTCTGTAAGAAAATTTCTCAGAGCTTAAGGACACATTTCCAGATTAAAAGACTCACCTTGAAGAGAGAAAATTCTAAAAACTTTTGAGAGCTGGGGGCATCAAACATCATTATACATCTTAACAACAACCTGAGAAGCTAGAAAGCAATGGAGCTATAATTTTCAAATTCTGTGAAGACAACTGTTTCCAGAATTGTTAGCAATCAAATGTTATGGCAGAATAACATTTTGAGACATGGAAGGCTTCAAAAAATTAACTACTTTTGCACACTTTTTACTAATTTTGCACCCTTGCAGTAATTTCCTGGATGATGTGCTCTAGCTTAAATGATAAAGTACAGCAGCAGAGGAAAAATGGGATCCAGGAGAAAGATCCAGCAGAGGAGAGAGGTCAAGGTAATCCTTAGGGAGATTCCAGGGTGAGTGCTATAATGCAGACCTAGAAAATAACCAATCTTTACTGTACCAAAAGGATGGAGGGCCCTAGAGAGGTCCTTGTATCTGTTAAAGGTTAAAATGAAGGTTACTTGACACTTTTTGAACAGAATGAGATTTTTACTTTTGGAGGAGTTTGGAGATGACTCAGTGATAGATCCATGCAAAACCAAATGGAAAAAAAAAGGGGGAGGTAATTATAAACTCTAAGGAAAAAGATGTAGAAGAAAAGAAATTTAACTAATATGTTACATGGCTCATCTTTGAAAAATCATTTGTATAGTCACAATTTAATATTTATTTTCATTATTACTATATTGGGATAAGGAAAGAGAAAAGGTGTGTATGTGTGTGTTAGGGATATGCATCGGATATAAGAAAGTTAAATGTTCATCAGTAGAGGAAAAAAGAAATAGATAATACCTACAACTAAAAATTCATGAAATCGTTAATCATGTTAATTTTTAAATTTCAAAGAACCAGTTTAAAAAGCTGGAAGGAGCTGTCTCTGGGAAGGGCCATGAGGTGGGGAGGAAGAGAGGACTGCTAGTTTTTGCCTTGAACTAGTTGACTTTTAATAACTTTAACTTTTTTTGTTTAATGTTTTTATTTAGTTTTGAAGGAGAGAGCACGAGTGGGGAAAGAGACAGCATGAGCGGCTCTGAGCTGTCAGCACAGAGCCCGACGCACGGCTCGAACTCACGAACTGTGAGATCATGATCTGAGCTGAAGTCAGACGCTCAACCAACTGAGCCACCCAGGTGCCCTGATAACTTTGTCTTTTAATGGTATGAAGAAACTGAGCCTTCTCCTGTGATACGCAGGTCAGAGAGAGAGGGGAGAAGAGGTCTTCATACCCATGTTGTTGGACTCCAAAATCAGGGTCCCTGCACACAACAGGTTCACATTAGCAGTGAAGACCACAAATTGCACAAAGAGGCTTTTGGTGCAATGGTCAAGCCAGTGGCTCTGTTCAAGATGCCGCAGAGCTCTGGGAAGACGGAGAAGCACGCTACCAGCTACCTTCTCCATTCAACCCTGCAAAGGAGAAAAATGCCCTGGCATCTCCAATATCACCTTCGTACCAGTGTAGTATGCAAAGCTACATCTCCAAATCTAGTTTACCTATTAAATACTATTACTAATGTTCAAACTTTCACTAGTGTTAGTTAACACTAATATAAACTTAGCTACAAAGATGAAGGTTTTCATAATAGTATTCACACCAAACTTCAATGTTCAAGAAAACATATTTGGCATTTAACATCTAGGGTAGAATTAATTTTACGTCAACCACCTATTACTCTACTCCTACTTCTAAATGTTAAGTGCTAATCTTAACAGCTATTCAGGTTTGAGAGGGGTGGAAATGTCATTATTTGGTTGGCATCGTTGTTGTTTTGTTTAATTTTAGAGAGAAGAGAGAGCAGGGGAGAGAGAGACTCTTAAGCAGGGAGTGTGGAGCCTGACACAGGTATGGATCCCATGACTTTGGATTCATGACCTGAACTTTGGATTCATGCCCTGAATCAGATGCTCAACTGACTGAGCCACCCAGGCACCCCAGCATCATTCTTTTTGAGTAAATTCTTGCTGTAAATTTAAATGAAGAGATATTTTAAGCTTTTTCATACATAATGAAAGATTTTTATCACATACACATATAAAACCATTCTACAAATCTCTGGCAATTTAACTTTGAATCTTGGATGATTATGGTTCATAAAGGGCAATGATGCCTCTTAAATTTGAAGATTATAGTTTGCCTAAACTAGAGATACCTGAATTGAAATTGGTAGGTGTTTTTCCAGATGAGAAAAAAAAAAAATGAGTTTGGGAAAACTGCCAAACCAAAACATACCTACAGTTTGAGGTTGAACAAGGAATTTTCCAACTAAAAGATACATTTCCTTAAAGTCTAAAAAGTATTTACAAGTGTAGGAGACAACAGAGTAGCATTATAGTGGCTGTAGAAATTACTCAAATGGGTCCTTAATTCCTAATTGCCCTAAGAATGGACAAAAGTGCACATCTTGCTCACCTGGCTGCAGTACTGGAACTTCTTCCAAGTCTCGCAACATACCCTCCTCCTGAGTAAATGGCAAATTCCCCTTGGATAGGATAGCCACCCAGTATCTCTTGATCCTGATAACGCCAAATGCTGTCTGACTTTGTGATGTTCGTATCAGGGGAGCCCCCGTTGACTCCACAGTTCTCTGTATCCTCCTGATCTTGTGAGATGGCTTCACTTGTTCTTGGGGAGATACTCCAGTTGGGAGAAGTATGGCACCAGGAACGTGAATGTGATGAAGCAGAACATTGCCCAAAAGAAAGGAGTTCCCATCAGTAATAAATCCTAATGAAAGAGTACAAGAAACTGTTTTTAAAAATACTTCAAATTAGTAACAGAAAATGCCCTTTTTTGCTATTTTAAAAAACAGAATTTGGAATTTCTGCTAATGCAACCGGACAAGAAGATGACTGAAAGCCGTCAGTAAGATGGTGAAACAGGAGGCCCTCTGCTTGCGTCTGCTCTTAGCAACAATAATTTGGCAACCATTCTCAGAAAAAAAAGTATGTTTGTGGGAGCCTTGGGATCCAAAGGTAGGGAGTTGTGAAACCCCAGTGGAGTCCAAGACTGACAAAAGGCCATTCTGAGAAGGCAGGTGCGTGCCCAGGTGGCTGACTCACAAACTGTGGTCCTGACGACAGACTCAGAAATAGCTTTGTCCCCCTATGCACTTGGCTACAGCACCTTTCAGTCTTGGTCCTGCCACCAGCACCATGCACCAGGAGACTCCTGCCTGTGTGTTGGATAATAGGCCTGCAGACCTCAGTCCTGACCGTGGACCATGAAACAGCTTGTGACCCAGTGCCAGTCCCTCTCAGCCACAGTTCAAAGGTTCCTGGAGACAAACTCACCAAACTCACTGGAATGGCCCTCAACTAGACTCCAGCCCCTCCTGGCTATAGAACATGAGCAGTCCTGCCAGTCCAGAGACCTGCTGGGGGACACACCCGTTAATGCTCCTGGAGACAAGCCTAGCAACCATGTCTGAGTTTAGATCCTGAAACTTCCTTCTAACTTGGCTCCAGGCCATCCCAGCCATTGTCAGGAAGCCGTCCCGCCCACTGTGGGATCGGGTGGGGGACACACTCATCCATCCCTCCAGAACCAGGTCTGTAGACACTGGTCCTGGCTGTGGATCCTGAAGAGCCCTGGGAGGTGGTTCCAGTCCTTCTCAGCCACAGTCCAGGGCCCATCTCACCTGCCCAGGGACCCAGCAGGAGCCCTTCCAGGAATCTGGTGGGAGCCACACTCATTCTTGCACCTGATAATAGGCTTGCTATATGCCAACTCTGAAGCAGACCCTTGTCCCAGTGCTAGTCCTAGTGAACAAGGTTCTGGAGTAAGTCCTGTTCACCCAGAGACCAGATAGAATCCACACCCACCTAAGCCTCTGGTAACAGGCCCACAAATTGTGGACCCCATTGCAGATGTAACAATAACCACAAGACATGGCTCCATCCCAACTCAACTGAGATTCTGGAGGTAATCTCATTAGCCTTGGGAAACGACAGAAGAAGGTCTTTACTTGTCAAAAACAGTCTGGAAAGACTGGAAAATGTGTTTGCTCTTTCAAGTGCACAAATACCAATGCAAAGCTATATGGGTCACAAAGAATGACTCCAAAGAAATGAAGATCTATGAACTGCCTCACAAGAATTCAAAATAATCATCTTAAAGAAACTCAGTGGAATACATGACAAAACAAATAAATGAAATTAGGAAAACAATGCATGAACAAAATGGTAATTTTAAGTTTATTTTGAGAGAGAAAGAGCACATGTGCATGTGAGCAGGGGAGGCACAGCAAGAGGGGGAGAAAGAATCCCAAGCAAGCTCTGCACTGTCAGCGCAGAGCTTGATGCAGGGCTCGAACTCATGAACCATGAAATCATGACCTGAGCTGAAATCAAGAGTTGGATGCTCAATCAATTGAGCCACCAAGGTACCCCCCAAATGGTAATTTTAATAAAGAAGTAGAAACCACAAAAGAGAACTAAACAAATTCTGGAGCTGAATAATACAGTAATAGAAATGAAAAATTCAATACAAAGCTTCAACATCAGACTTGATCATACAGAACAAAGAATCAGTAAATTTGAAGATAAGTCATTTGAAATTAGCCAGTTCAAGGAACAAAAAGAAAAATGATGACAAAGAATGAAGAAAGCCTATAAGAATTCTGGACATTGTGAAAAGAACAAATATACATATTATGGGAACCCCAGAAAGAGGAGAGAGAGAAAGAGGCAGAAAACTTATTTCAAGAAATAATAAATGAAAACTTAAAGATATAAACATGTGGGTACATGAAGCTCAAAGGACCCCCCAAGTCAGATCAACCCAAAGAAGCTTATCCTGAGACACATAATAATCAAACTGTTAAAACTCAAAGCTTGAGAATTCTGAAAACAGCAAGAGAAAAAATAACTTTACACGCACAAAGAAACCCCCACAGTCTATCAGATTTCTTAGCAGAAACCTTGCAGGCTAGAGGGAGCAGAATGACATATTCAAAGTGCTGAAAGAAAACAAAAAACTGCCAACCAAAGCCACTAAACCCAACAAAACTGTCCTTTGGAAGTGAAGGAGTGATAAAACCATTCCGAGCCTCACACAAGATTAGGGTAGCTCATCACCACCAGATCAGTCTTACAAGAAATGCTAGAGGGAATTCTTCAAGTTGAAAGGAAATGATGCTATGTAACAAAAGGAAAGTATACAACTCACTGGTAAAGGTAAATACATAGTCTAATTCAGAATATGGTAATAATATAATGGTTTATAAATCACTTTTATCCCTAGTATAAAAGTTAGAAGACAACAGTATTAAAAATAACTACCACTGCAATAATTGGTTACTGGATGACAATATAAAAAGAAGTAAAGTGTGACATCAATTGCATAAAGTGCAGGGGAAGGAGAAGAAAAAGTATAGAGGGTTTTTCTTTCTTTTTTTCCCCAATATACAGGCAGCACAATCTTGTTTATTTTTATTTATTTGTTAAGTAATCTCTATGCCCAGCAGGGGCTTGAACTCACAACCCTGAGATTAAGAGTAGCATGCACTACTGACTGAGCCTGCCAGGTGCCCCAAAGTATAGAGTATTTGTATGTGATTGAACATAAGTTGTTATCAGGTTATAGGATGTTTCATGTAAACCTAATGGTAACCATAAAGCAAAATCTATATAGATAGATACAAAAAAAGATATAGGGAAGGGAATTAAAGCATACCACTACAAAAAATAAATAACAAAGGAAGATAGCAAGAGAGGGAAAAAGGAACAAAGGAGCTGAGAAATAATCAGAAAACAATAAAATGGCAACAGTAAGTTCTTATCAATAATTACTTTAAATGTTGAGAATAAATTCTTCAGTCAAAAGACAGAATGATTGAGTCTGGTAAAAATACAAGATCCAATAATATACTGCCTATAAGAGACTCACTTTAGTTTTAGGTACACACCACAGGTTGAAAATGAAGGTGTGGAAAAAAGATATTCCATGCAAATGGTAACCAAAAGAGACCAGAAGTAGCTCTAACTTATAACAGATAAAATAAAATTTCATTTAAACTTGGGCACAACAGACAAGGAAGGTCACTTGTGATAAAATGATAAAGGGCTCACTTCATAAAGTGAACAAAACAATTATAAATATATATGCACCCAACATTGGAACACCTAAATATTTAAAGCAAATGTTAACTGAAGGAAGAAATAGACAGCAATACAATAATAGTAGGGGACTTCAACAACCCACTTTTAACAATGGGTAGATCATCTAGACAGAAAATCATTAAGGCAACAGCAGACTAGTTACCACTGTGGACCAAACGGACCAAACAGATCTATTCAAAACACTCCATTCAACCAGAATACTTGTTCTTCTCAAGTGCACATGGAACATTCTCCAGTGTACATCCTAAGTGGGGCCACAAAGCAAGTCTTAACAAATTTAAAGATTGAAAGCATGTATATCAAGTATCTTCTCTGACCATAATGGTATGAAACTAGAAATCAATAACATGAGGCAAACTGGAAAATTCATATACACAAAATTAAACAATACAGTTCAGAACAACAAATGGGTTAAATGAGAAATCAAAGGGAAATTATAAAGTACCTTGAGACAAATAAAAATGGAAGTATAAATGTTGTAGAGAGGTCCTAAAGGTGCGATGACGAGAGAATTGGAAAGCAGGGGCTGAGACTGTCCAGGAGCTGAAGCAGCGGTCCCCTGGCTCAAGCCTCTTTTATTTTTGCAAATTGTCTGATAACAGCAAGCACATACAACATAGTATTTGGCATCCTGACAGGTCCTGCACCTGCAGCGTATTCCATACCAGGTCATGAGTACATCTGGTGCCAGACAAAACATTCTTATCCCAGGCCTGGTGCCCATATGATATCCTTCTGGAGAGAACGTGCAGTCCCAATGGCTTTCCACCTGGGAATGGAACTGCTTTTAGTTCCTTGCCGCTCTGTCCCTTTCCTTCAGGACATTCTTACGGTGCCTCCAGCTTCTTGTTCTCCAACAAAATGTCATGCCACACTTAGGGGATGCAGCAAAAGCAGTCCTAAAGTGGAAAGTTTATAGTAATAAACACCTACTTTATGAAAAAGGAAAGATCTCAAACAAACAAGCTAATTTAAATCTTCAAGGAACTAGTAAAAGAAGAACAAAGTCCAAGGTTAGCAGAAGGAAGGAAACAATAAAGAGCTGAAATAAATGAAGTAAATACTAGAAAAATAGAAAAAAAAAAAACAATGTTTTTTTGAAAGATAAACAAAACTGACAAGCCTTTAGACTGACCAAGAAAAAAGAGGATTCAAATAAATACATTAATGAAAGAGGAGACATTAACATTGGTCTCACAGAAAAACAAAGGATTACAAGAGACACTATGAACAATTGTATGCCAACAAACTGGACAACTTGGAAGAAATGGATAAATCCCTAGAAACACACAACTTATCGAGACTAAATAATGATGAAACAAAATATCTGAACAGACTAATAACGAGTAAGGAGATTGAAGCATAAAACAAAAAACCGCCCAACAAAGACAAACCTAGGACCAGATAGCATCATGGATGAACTCTACCAAACATTTAAAGAATTAACATCAATCCTTTTCAAATTCTTCCAAAAAATTAAAGAGGAGGGAGCAGTTCAAAATTCACTTTATGAGGCCAACAATGCCCTCATACCAAAGCCTACAGGAAAAGAAAATCACAGGCCAATATCGTTCATGAACACAAATGCAAAAAAATCCTCAACAAAATGCTAGCACATGAAGTTCAAAAACACATTTAAAAAAATAAAACATACATTGTGGGGCACCTGGGGAGCTTGGTCAGTTAAGTGTCTGATTCTTAATCTACACTCAGGTCTTGATCTCAGGGTTTTGAGTTCAAACCCCACTTTAGGTGCCACGCTGGATGTGAAGCCTACTTACAAAAAATCATACATTGCAACCAAATTGGATTTATCCCTGGGATGCAAGGATGATTCAACATAAACAATTCAGTAAACATGGTATACCACATTAGCAGAATAAAGGATTAAAATCATGTGATGATCTCAATAGATGCAGAAAGAGCGTTTGACAAAATTCAACATCCTTTTGCGATAAAAACTGTCAACAAATTAGGCATAGAAGCAATGTACCTCAACATAATAAAGACCATGTATGTCAAACCCAAAGCTAACATCATAACTGTGAAAAGCTTAAAAGCTTTTCCTCTAAGATCAAGAATAAGACATGGGTGCCTACTCTTGCACTTCTATTCAACATACTATAGGAAGTCCTAGCCAAAGAAATTAGGTAAGAAAAAGAAATGAAAAGAATCCAGATAGGAAAGGACAAACTTAATTGTCTGTTTAAAGATAATATGATCTTATACAAAGAAAATCCTATAGATCCCACCAAAACAAAAACAAATACAAACCTGTAAAACCTATAAATGAGTTTAGTAAAGTTATAGGATATAAAATCAATACACACAAATCAGTTGCATTTGGTTACACAATGAACTACCCGAAAAAGAAATCAAGAAAACAATCTCACTTACAAGAACATCAGAAATAATAAGATACTTTGGAATAGATTCAACTGAGAAACTGAAAGATACAAAGTATAAGACACTGATGAAAGAAATGAAAAAGACACAAATAAAATGCAAAGATATTCCATGTTTATGGATTGGAAGATTATTGTTAAAATGTCCGCACTACCCAAAGTGATCTACAAATTCAATGTAATCCCTATCAAAATTTCAAAGCACTTTTCACAGAAATAGAAAAAATAATCCTAAAATTTATATGGAATCACCAAATATGCCAAATAGCCAAAGGAATCTTGAGAAAGAAAGCAAAGCTGGAGGCATCACATTTCCTAATGTCAAACTACAGTATAAAAGCTATAGCATGGCACAAAAACAGACACCTAGACCAATGGAATAGAATAGAAACCCCAGAACTAGACCCACAAACATATGGCCAACTAATCTTTGATAAAGCAGGAAAGAACATCCAATGGAAAAAGACAGTCTCTTTAACAAATGGTGCTGGGAGAACTGGACAGCAACATGCAGAAGGTTGAAACTAGACCACTTTCTCACACCATTCACAAAAATAAACTCAAGATGGATAAAGGACCTGAATGTGAGGCAGGAAACCATCAAAACCCTAGAGGAGAAAGCAGGAAAAGACCTCTCTGACCTCAGCCGTAGCAATCTCTTACTCGCCACATCCCCAAAGGCAAGGGAATTAAAAGCAAAAATGAATTACTGGGACCTTATAAAGATAAAAAGCTTCTGCACAGCAAAGGAAACAACCAACAAAACTAAAAGGCAACCAACGGAATGGGAAAAGATATTTGCAAATGACATATCGGACAAAGGGCTAGTATCCAAAATCTATAAAGAGCTCACCAAACTCCACACCCGAAAAACAAATAACCCAGTGAAGAAATGGGCAGAAAACATGAATAGACTCTTCTCTAAAGAAGACATCCGGATGGCCAACAGGCACATGAAAAGATGTCCAACGTCGCTCCTCATCAGGGAAATACAAATCAAAACCACACTCAGATATCACCTCACGCCAGTCAGAGTGGCCAAAATGAACAAATCAGGAGACCATAGATGCTGGAGAGGATGTGGAGAAACGGGAACCCTCTTGTACTGTTGGTGGAAATGCAAATTGGTGCAGCCACTCTGGAAAACAGTGTGGAGGTTCCTCAGAAAATTAAAAATAGACCTACCCTATGACCCAGCAATAGCACTGCTAGGAATTTACCCAAGGGACACAGGAGTGCTGATGCATAGGGGCACTTGTACCCCAATGTTTATAGCAGCACTCTCAACAATAGCCAAATTATGGAAAGAGCCTAAATGTCCATCAACTGATGAATGGGTAAAGAAATTGTGGTTTATATACACAATGGAGTACTACAGGGCAATGAGAAAGAATGAAATATGGCCCTTTGTAGCAACGTGGATGGAACTGGAGAGTGTGATGCTAAGTGAAATAAGCCATACAGAGAAAGACAGATACCATATGTTTTCACTCTTATGTGGATCCTGAGAAACTTAACAGAAATCCATGGGGGAGGGGAAGGAAAAAAAAAAAGAGGTTAGAGTGGGAGAGAGCCAAAGCATAAGAGACTCTTAAAACCTGAGAACAAACTGAAGGTTGATGGGGGTGGGAGAGAGGGAGGGTGGGTGATGGGTATTGAGGAGGGCACCTTTTGGGATGAGCACTGGGTGTTGTATGGAAACCATTTTGACAATAAATTTCATATATTGAAAAAAAAATAAATGAGCACTTTGGAAAATAATTCTACCAGAAAAAAAAATAAAAAAATAAAAGCCATAGCAATCAAAATCGTGTGGTACTGACATAAAACAGACACAGAATGATGGAACTGAACAGAGAGCCCAGAATCACCTCGTGCACATACAGCCAATGAATCTATGACAAGTGTGCCAAGTATAGACAATAGGGAAAAGATGGTCTCTTCAACAAATAGTTCTGGAAAAACTGGGTATCTATATGCCAAAGAATGAAACTGGACCCTTTTCTTATGCCACATACAACAATCCATTCCAAAAGTATTACCAACTTAACTCTGAGACCTGAAACTGTAAACTCCTAGAAGAAAACAGGAGCAAAGCTCCTTGATGCAGGTCTTGGCAATTCTTTGACTAGGACATCAAAAGCAAAAACAAAACAAAACCAAGAGGGACTACAACAAACTAAAAAGTTCCTGCACAGTGAAGGAAACTACCAAACCACGATGAAATGGGAGGAAATATTTGCAAATTATGTATCTGGTAAGGGGTCAATAACCATAATACACAAGGAACTCCTACAACTAAATACCAAACAAACAAACTTAAATGACTGATTAAAAACTGGTCAGGGGCACCTGGGTGGCTCAGTCAGTTAAGCATCCAGTTAAGCATTTGACTTTGGCTCAGGTCATGATCTTGTGGTTTGTGAGTTCAAGCCCCACATGGGTCTCTCTGCTGTCAGCGTGGAGCCTACTTCAGATCCTCTGTCCTGCTGCCCCCTGCTCCTCCCCTGCTTGTACTCTCTCTCTCACACAAAAATAAACATTAAAAAAATTTTTAAATGGGCAAAGGACTTGAATATACATTTTTATCAAGAAGAAAAGTGGCTAACAGTATATGTAAAAATCACTAACCAAAACCACAATGAAGTATCACCTTAGACCTATTCAGATGTTGTGGTGTTGTTGTTGTTTTTTTTTTTTGTAAGTAGGCTCCACTCCCAGTGCAGAGCCCAATGCAGGGCTTGAACTTACAACCCTGAGTTCAAGACCTGAGCTGAGATCAAGAGTCAGATGCTTAACCAATTGAGCCCCTCAGGGACCTCATGATGGGCTTTTATCTAGAAGATGAGATACTGAGCGTTGGTGAAGGTGTGAAGAAGGGAACTCTGTGCACGGCTGCTGGGAATGGAAATTGGTGCCATCATTATGAAAACAGCATGGGGTTCCTTAAAAAATTAAAAACAGAACTACCATGTGATCCAGCAACCTCACTCCTGGGTATATATTGAAAGGAAATGAAGTTAATATCTTGGAGAGATATTTGCACTCCCATGTTCATTGCAGCATTATTCATAATAGCCAAGATATGGAAACAATCTAGGTGTATGTCAGTGGGTTACTGTATAAAGAAAATGTGACACACGCAAAGAAATCTTATTATTTGCTACCACATGATGAATATGGAGGACATTATGCAAGGCAGAATAAGCCACACAGAAAAAGATAAATACTGCAAGATTTCACTTACATGTGGGATCTAAAAAAGTCAAAGCATAGACCAGAGAGTAAAATATGGTTAGCAGGTGCTGGGGAGAGGGAAGGGAAAATGGGGAGATATTGGCCAAAGTGTACAAACTTTCAGTTTTATTTAAAATGAATAATTTTGGGGGCGCCTGGGTGGCTCAGTCAGTTAAGTGTCCAACTTCGGCTCAGGTCATGATCTCGCAGTTCGTGAGTTCAAGCCCCGCATCGGGCTCTGTGCTGACAGCTCAGAGCCTGGAGCCTGTTTCAGATTCTGTGTCTCCCTCTCTCTCTCTCACCCTCCTCTGTTCATGCTCTGTCTCTCTCTGTCTCAAAAATAAATAAACGTTAAAAAAAATTTTTTTTAAATGAATAATTTTGGAGATCTCATGTACTGCATAATCATTATAGTTAATAGTACTATATTGTATACTTGAAAGTTGCTAAGAGAATACATCTTTATGTGTTCTTAGCATACCAAAACCAAAATTGGGGCACCTGGCGGGCCCAGTCGGAGCATGTGACTCTTGATCTTGGGGTTGTGGGTTTGAGCCCCACGTTGAATACAGAGATTACTTAAAAAAAAATCTCAGAGGCACCTGAGTGGCTTAGTTGGTTAAGCATCCAACTCTTGGTTTTGGGTCAGGTCATGATCTCACAGGTTCCTGACTTCAAGCCCCTGTTAGGCTCCCCACTGACAGTGCAGAGCCTGCTTGGAATTCTCTCCCTCCCTCTATCTCTGTCCCTTCTCCACTCACTGTCTCTCTCTCTCTCAAAATAAATAAATAAACTTAAAAAAAATAAAATCTAAAAAAAAAAAAAATGCAAAACACGTAACTTTGCGATATGGTGAATACGTTAATTAGCTTGACTGTGGTAAATATTTTACAATGTATTCATATATCAAAACATCACATTGTACCTTGGACACATATAAATTTACTTGTCAATTATACCTCAGTAAAGCTGGGGAAAAAGAATCAACTGAAAAACTACTACTTACAGAAAGATAATGGAGAGCCACCGGATAATGTATGGAATTGTGGAATCACTGTATCATATACGTGAAACTAATATAACCTTATATGTTAACTAACTGGAATATTTTAAAATAAAGAAAAAAGAGAACTCAGCAAGGTGGTTGGGTGCTAATATACAGAAATCAACAGCCTTCATACATCCAAACAATATTTACTTAAATGGTAAAGACAGATAAAATATCTCACTCATAATAGCTACACAAAGATAAAATAAACCTAACAAGAGATTTGGACTATTAATGAGGGATCCACGGAAGATGAGGGCGGAAAGGCATACCATACTCCCACGGAGATAGGAGTGTGAAGAGAACATCATACAGATATCAGTTCTGTGAATTAATCTTTGTAAGTTCATAGTTTCTATCTATATAAATATCTATTTTTAAAAAAAATTTTTTAACGTTTATTTATTTTTGAGACAGAGAGAGACAGAGCATGAATGGGGGAGGGTCAGAGAAAGGGAGACACAGAATCCGGAACAGGCTCCAGGCTCTGAGCTGTCAGCACAGAGCCCGACGTGGGGCTAGAACTCACGGACCGCGAGATCGTGACCTGAGCTGAAGTCGGCTGCTTAACCAACTGAGCCACCCAGGCGCCCCTCTATATAAAAATCTAAATTTAGATCTACAACCATATAAGCTCGCTATTTATTGATTTATTTGGAGAGAGAGAGAGAGAGAGAGAGAGAGAGAGAGAGAGCAAGCAGGGGAGGGGCAGAGAGAGGGGGACAGGGGATCTAAAATGGGCTCTGTGCTGAACAAAGAGCCTGATGCGGGGGCGCCTGGGTGGCGCAGTCGGTTAAGCGTCCGACTTCAGCCAGGTCACGATCTCGCGGTCCGTGAGTTTGAGCCCCGCGTCAGGCTCTGGGCTGACAGCTCAGAGCCTGGAGCCTGTTTCCCATTCTGTGTCTCCCTCTCTCTCTGCCCCTCCCCCGTTCATGCTCTGTCTCTCTCTGTCCCAAAAATAAATTAAAAAAAAAAAACAAAAAAAAAAAACGTTGAAAAAAAAAAAAAAAAAAAAAACAAAGAGCCTGATGCGGCGCTCAAACCCATGAACTCTAAGATCACGACCTGAGCCGAAGTCGGACGCTTAACTGACTGAGCCACCCAGGTGCCCCTATAAGCTCTTAATACATAAAAAGATCCCCCCCGGGGCACCTGGGTGACTCAGTCGGTTAAGCGTGCAACTCTTGATTTCAGCTCAGGTTGTGATTTCACAGTTCATGGGTTTGAGCCGCATCTCAGGCTCCACACTGACAGCACAGAGCCTGCTTGGGATTCTGCCTCTTTCCTTCTGTCATTCTCTCTCAAAATAAACACCAACAAAAAATTCCCATATATCCAAACAGTCTAACAAAATCAAGCAGCCCAATGAAAACTGGGCAGAGATTAGGAAAGGACATTCGTTCGTTCATACATTCCTTCAATTGATATGTATGGAGTGCACACGTATGGCAGGTCCTGCTCTAGGTGCCAGGAGCATACTGGATGAAAGAGTCCCTGTCCACAGACAACACACATTTGAGGAGGGAGACAGAGACAAGAACCAAACAGTATTCAGGTAGTGATAGTGCTAAGAAGAAAAATTAAGTAGGAGGAGGGATAGAGGGGGCTGGGGAGGGAACACTACTATTGGTCTACAAGGGATGACTAGAGAAAGTTTCTCTGAGGATGTGGCTTGTGAGAGAGACCATAATAACGTTCGGTGCACCCAATGCAAATATCTATCAGGGTAGCGGCACGTTCCAAGGCCCTGAGTTGAGAACAGGGTTGGTGTGTGGGAGGGCACAGAAGTGTGCATGGCTGAAGGACAGTGGAGGAGGGGTGGGCATAGGAGTGGAGATGTAGCTGTGGGCCAGGCTGGGCAGGCCTCTGTAAGCTCTGGAAAGGGTTTGGGATTTTAAGTATGATAGCAATCTACTGGGAGGTTTTGAACAGGGGAATAATACTGATTTATGTTTGAAAACAATATGGGAGGATGGAATGAAGCAGGGCAAGGGCAGAGGCAAATTCTGCCCAGATGAGAGGTGGAAGATGGTACCTTACTCTGGTTTTGACTTCCATTTTCTCATGAGTGCACTTGCAAAGCCTTTCTTCTATTTCAGAGCTATGGGTATTGTTTGAAAACACCAATTTTCAGTGGGCTGTTGGGGATGTGGCCAGACTCATACATTGCTCATGGGAGTGTTAACTGGTACAATAAGGAGAAGACTGGGGCAATAACTTTCTTTTCTTTTTTTTTTTTTTTTTTATTTTAGAGAGATAGTTTGAGAGCAGGGGAGAGGGGCAGAAGGAGGGGGGAAAAGAGAGAGAAAGAGAGAGAGAGAGAGAAGGAAAGAGAGAGAGACAGTCTTAAGCAGGCTCCATGCTCTGTGCAGAGTCCATTGTGGGGCTCAATCCTATGACTCTGGGATCATGACCTGAGCTGAAATCAAGAGTCAGACACTTGGGGCGCCTGGATGGCTCAGTCAGTTAAGCGTCCGACTGATAGTGCAGAGCCTGCTTGGGATCCAATCTCTCTCCCTCCCTCTCTCTCTGCCCCTCCTCTGCTCACACACTCTCTCAAAATAAACAAACTAACTAACTAAAAAAAAAAAAAAAAAAAAAAGTATCTCATAGGTTCAGGAGGCTAGAGGAAAGATTGAGCATACAAATACAGACATAGAGACATTAAAAAAAAAAGTCACTGGGGGCGCCTGGGTGGCTCAGTCGGTTGAGCGACCGACTTCGGCTCAGGTCATGATCTCACGGTTTGTGAGTTCGAGCCCCGCGTTGGGGTCTGTGCTGACAGCTCGGAGCCTGGAGCCTGCTTTGGATTCTGTGTGTGTGTGTGTGTCTCTCTCTCTGCCCCTCCCCCACTCACGCTCTGTGTCTGTCTCAGAAATAAACAAACATTAAAAAAAAAAGTCACTCAATTGAGCCACCCAGGTACCCTTTGGCAATATCTTTCTAAATTAAGAATGCATGCACATTTTACCACATCTTTTCCAGATATTCATGTTGTAGATATACTTGTACATGTGTGAAATTATGTACACAAAAGGATATTAATAATAGTATTATTAACAATGAAAGACTGAAAAAAATCTCAATGTCTATCAATAGGGAGCTGGTTTTATAAATTATGAGACATGTGACCAAAGGAATGCTACACAGTAAATGAATAAAACATAGGGGCGGCTTTACGTATACTGATGAAACAATCTCTGATGAACTGTTAAGAGAAAAACACAAAATTCGTGGCAATGTTTATAAGTGGGCTACCACTTACCAAACATATTTGCAAATGCACAGATTACCTCCGAAAGAATATATAATAAATTGGGAATGTCATTGTGTCTCCGAGGATTAGGGGACAGAGGAGAGCTGCACAATATACCCTGTGGCACGTTTGAGTTTTCTCCATGTATGTGTTTTAATTATTTAAAAAACCTGTTTTAACATGAAAGATTATTGAGAGAAATCTGGCAGGGAGAGGCTGAAGACAGAAGAGAAAGGTGAGGGCTAACAATCTTCAAAGATGGTCTCACTTTATATTTCTTTTTTTTTTAAGATTTATTTATTTTTGAAAGTGACAGAGAGACACAGAGACAGAGCATGAGAGGGGGAAGGACACAGAGAAAGAGGGAGACAGAGGATCAGAACAGACTCTGCACTCACAGCACAGAGCCCGATGTGGGGCTCAAACTCGCAAACTGTGAGATCATGACCTGAGCCAAAGTCGGATGCTCAGCTGACTGAGATACCCAGGGGCCCCTCTCACTCTGTGTTTCTTAAGTGAAAAATACATGAAATTATGATAGAATTTTGATCAGTTGTTTTCATCCCAAGAAGAAAAGTCAAGAGAGAAAAGGCAAGCTCATACAGCTACAAGATTTTTAATTAAATCCTACCAAAAAGAGAGATCCTTCCCTATATGTGATTCAACACTGCACCATGCTATTTAGGAAGATTAAGTATTTACAAGAAACAGATTATCTGCCATGAATAGCTTGGGCTTCAATATTCCTGAAAACAATTGGACTAGCAGGATTGGCCTACATCAATCCTGAAAGTAAAGATTTGTGGGGTGCCTGGCTGGCTCAGTTGGAGGACCATGCGACTTTTGATCTTGGGGTTGTGAGTTCAAGCCCCAAGCTGGGTGTAGAGATTGCTAAAAAAATAAATAGATAAATAAAATTGAAAGCAAAGATTTGCTAGTAGTTGAAGAGATAAACCACATTAGTGCCAAGTTTTACTGCTTTTCACCTCAGGTCTACTTAATTCTATTTCTCTGTCTCCATCTACCGATTGCTGGGGCTTTTCCTTAGCATGGCTAGGTAACTCATGTACACTTTGTGGTTCCAGTAGATTAGCCAGAGCTCCAGCTGCCCCAGTTAATAATAATAGCTAACACTTATCCAGTAAATACTCTGGGTCAGACACTCTTCTAAGCATTTACATCTACTGAGTTTTTAATCTTCGCATCAATCTTACAGGGCAGGTCCTAAGAGTATCTCCATCATGTAGGTAAAAAATTGGGGCCCAAGAGATTGAGTAATTTACCCAAGAATACACTGCTAACAAGTGAACCTGGTCAGTCTTGCTTCTGAGTCTGTGCTTTTGGACCAAGACACTAGACTGCAGAGCCATGGAGTCCAGAAGGAGGACCACGCCTACCATGATGGCACTAGCCTCAGCCACCCAGGGTTCCATTCACTTTTAATTTGGTCAATACTTCATTCCGCACACAGTAACAGACTGCAAGCAAACATGCCCTGAACCGAGAAGTATCACCATCCAGAAGTGAACTAGAAAGGATCAACCTGCAAGGCATAGGAGTTGCCATCTGTTAACACTTGCCTAAATGCCCCAAAAAAGCCTTTACTGAGATGAACGTGTCTTTTAGGGCTCTCCCCGCCGCCACCCCAGGAACCAAGGCCGCCGCCACCCCAGGAACCATGCCCATGTTCCAAATGCCCAAAGGAAACTACCAATCCTGAGATAAATGAATGCAACAATTTCCAAAATACAGCTTACTTAGGACAGAAAGGTAGGACAAAGTGTTGGTCACTGGTAGAAAATTTTGAACAAGAAGCATCCCAGAAGTGGGGCCCCAGGACTGTGTCCATACCTCTGTAATCCCCATAAAGGTTAGGAAGGTGAGATTGGCCTGTGGGTAGAAATGCTTAAGAAGTTTGATCTCTGAGAAACGGTGGGAAAACCTCTTCCAAATAGCTTGATGGAGGTAAAACCTACTGGAGTTCTGTGCTGAGTAGACCGCAGTCATCAACAAGATGAGGAACAGGATTTGTACTAGGAAAGAATAGGAAAAAAAAATTACAGTTGAGTGGTTAGCTTAGAAATTCTCTACACCTTCTCCTTCATGGTTCCCAAGCCTTGGCAATTTCATTCAACCCAACAACTGAAAACAGATGAGCCAACGTATTTGGCTCATGGTGGTGCCTATACATATCTACAAATATTTATATATTCCTTCCCAGAATTACTCTGCCACTCATCAGAAGTCTTCCTTTAAATAAGATACACAAAATCCTACACAAAAATTGCCGTATTTTAGTTCTTAAAACTAAATGCATCTCCGCCCCCAACCTTTCTCTCTCTAGCTATCTCTGGACTGTGTTCACAAGAAAGGGAAGGCAGATAAAAACAGAATTGGTCTTCTTTGGTCCAGGAAATGTGATAACCCAAACATGGTATGTGCTGAACCAGTTCCCCTGTACTTAGAGGACAGCTACTTTTTTTTCACTTTTTTAAAACAATTTATTTTTGAGAGACAGAGAGAGATCAAGCATGTGCAGGAGAGGGGCAGAAAGAGAGGGAGACACAGAATCCGAAGCAGACTCCAGGCTCTGAGCTGTCAGCACAGGGCCTGACATGGGGCTTGAACTCAAACTGTGAGATCATGACCTGAGCTGAAGTCCGATGCCCAACCGACTGAGCCACCCAGGCGCCCCGAGGACAACCACTTTTGAAAGCATATTCATTTTTCCTCCTGTGAAGTACATAGATCAAGTTGTTACTCCACTCTGTAGGCAGAGGAAGGTGCTTATTCAAGCACATAATGACTTCTCATGACTCCTAAGTTAAGGAGTCTGCCCATTTACCACACTCCCTGGAGTCCATATTTTTTTCAAGGGGAGTATTTTAAGACAGCTTCTCACTTCCCTGTATTTTCATTTACTTCTCACTCCCCCTTTGCTGGGAATTGTGCTACAGGATCAACACATTACTGTTTGCTCTCCATGCCCAAAATATCTCCTGTCAGCTTGAAATGTTTCTTCTCTTTCAAGGTTCTTTCTGGTCACTTACCCGGGCTGTGGAAAGCTGGAGCTGTATAGACGGGGTTGTTCTTATCTCTCGAACCAGGTAATGGTGAACATTTTGCTGTCAAAAATTCAAATGTAGCCCAAAAAACAGTTATATTTCATTAAGCAGTTATTCATCAACATTTGCTGAAACTCTACTATGAGTACCTCCTCTTAAATGCTGAAAACACAAAGAATAAAGCTACAGCAGTGGCACTTCTCAAACTAGCATGAAGGACGTAAGAAAAATTCCAGTCCACTGGGGACAGATACTTTAATAAAATACAGTAACAAGGAATTGCTAGAATAAAGAAGTAAAACAGGAGCATGTAAAAAAGAAGTCCCATTTTTTAAAAGTTTATTTATTTTGAGAGATGAGGGGAAGGGTAGAGAGAGAGAAGACAGAGAATGCAAGCAGGCTCCATGCTGACAGTGCAGAGCCCAACTTGGGGCTCGAACTCACGAACCTCGAGATCATGATCCGAGCCGAAATAGTCACTTGACTGACTGAGCCACCCAGGTGTCCCCAAGTCCTACTTTAAAAATTAGATTCAGGGGCGCCTGGGTGGCTCAGTCGGTTACATGTCTAGAGACATGTAAACCAAGATGGAGAGAGAAGGAGCCAGAATAGGACATGAAACTTGCTAGCACGTCTGTGCCAAATGCTTGGGAGTCACGGAAGAGAAAATAAATCTCCCTGAGGAAGTCAGAGAAGGTGTCATAGAGGTGAAACTTGACATTTGTTGTGAAGGATGAATCAGAGACAATTCTCCAAATGGACAAGGACAAGAAAAGAACAAGTCCTTTTTAGGCAGAGGGAACAACAATTCCAGAGCATGGAGAAATGAAATGAGGCCTAGGAAGGCAGTATGAAACCAGATTAATTTCTACAAATCTCATAAGGAATGGGGTGCCTATCCCTTAGTAATGTGTCTACCACTCAGCTTAAGAAATAAGTTACCACTACTTAATAAAGTTGGTTAGTGTTTGCCTGTGATAGTATTCCTTTCCTTCAGAGAGCTAATCCAATGCTGAATTTTAGAGTTTATCATTCCCATGCATTTCTTCACAGACACAAATACATACATACATACATATATATGTTATATATATGTACACATACACGTGTATGTATATGTGTATACAGAGATCTATACAGGTCTATATAGGTCTATATAGATCTCTGTATACACATATATAACCTATATATGTATACAAATATATATAGATAGATATGTCTATGTATACACACAAGTGTATATATGTGCTGTTTTCCATGATTAAAGTACTATGTTAATTTTTTTGCTCACCATTGTGTATGTGAGGTTCATTTGCATAACAGGAGCAGCTCCAATCAGGTTTTTAGAGGGTAGTTTCCCTCAGGCGTGGAGACTGAATGTGATGAGTAAGAATCGAGGATTATTTTGACATTTTTAGAGAGTGGGCATGTACTTAAATGAAAGGAGAAGAGTAAAGAAGTGGGTTTGCAGGCCAGGCAATCTGGATTGGGGCAGGTCTGATCAGACGTGTCCAGATAAAGATGGTGAGCAGCTGGAAACAGCCTCTGGGGCTCAGGGGTGAGACAGACACTTGGAAGGAGATGCAGGACCCGGACAAGAGGTACAGCACTGAGAGAGCACGAGAGGGTCTCAGGAGGAGCACATGAGTGTGGTGACACAATGGTTTTCCATGGGCAGCAGAGAAGGAGCAGCCAGCTAAGGAGAGACAAGGTCCCTACATAGATAACTGACTCGGTGAGGTGGCTAGATGTCCAGTATTTCAATACGATTTGCTCTTTGCAAAATCAGGTGTTGGTACTCAGAACTACTTGAATTACCCAAGAGTGCCAAGATCCTCCTTGTTTGTTGTTCCTTCTCTTTGGTAAGACACGGCATCCTGTTCCGCATCAGTGAGATGGACAATGTGAGGACGATCGCCTAGACAGAGAGATCACAGGGGAAACAGAGATCACAGAAGGAGCAGACAGTACAGGATCCAAGGTGACTATGGTTAATGCATTTCAATTATTTGGCCCTTTATTATCATGAAAAACCGAAAATTAGGTGGTTTCATAATTATTTTTGCATAATCACAGGGACCTGGTTAATACAATGTTAACATTTCTAATTTTGCTTGTAGTCCGTAAGCTGCTTGACTAGGAAAGTTTAACTATCAGACGATTTGCGATGATCTGTGTAAGTTACTTAAGAACATCTTTCTTGGAGTGCCTGGGTGGCTCAGGTGGTTAAGTGTCTGACTCCTGATCTCAGCTCAGGTCTTGATCTCAGGGTCATGAGTTCAAGCCCCATGTTGGGCTCCAGGCTGGGCATAAAGCCTACTTAAATTAAACAAACAAACAAAACCCACCTGTCTTTGGAAGACCTCTAATGAGCTGGACTGGAGAAGCTACACTTCTTAAAAAACTTTTTAAAAGTTTATTTATTTGAGAGAAACAGAGACAGTATAAGTGGGGGAGGGGTAGAGAGAGAAGAGGACAGAGGATCCAAAACAGACTCTGCACTGACAGCAGAGAACCCAACCAGGCTCACACTCACAAACTGTGAAATCATGTTCTGAGCTGAAGTTGGCTTCTAAATCGACTGAGCCACCCAGATGCCCCTGGGGATAAAAATCCCAAGGATTAAGTCTCTCTTTTGCTAAAGTAAGCATGGACTCTTGTAACTAAGACTTTAAAAGTATCTGTTACATGTGTAATAAGTATACCCCCTCCACCTTGTCCTTTAATCTCCATGGAGGGGAAGAAAGCGCTCTAGTCCTCAGGAGAATAAAGACAAGGGTGCTATTTCCAGCCTGTTGCCACACAGCTGATTTTAGACACTCCATTCTGGGTGTGTCTCCTCTGGAGACCTCAGGTGGCCCTCTAGTGGCTGGTCCCCGGACTAGATGGGAGAAAAAGTAGAAAGTTCACTTGGCCACAGGTCCAACCAAATTCAACACTGTAGCGATAGCAATAACTAATCTAATACACTTGCTTCCATCTCTTCCTCTTTTTATACTTTTCCACCAACATGCCCCTGCAACTTTAAAAAAATTTTTTTATTTATTTTTGAGAGAGAGAAAGAGAGAGCGAGCTCGAGCATGGTAGAGGGGCAGAGAGACAGGAAAACAGGATTCAAAACAGACCCTGTGCTGTCAGCACAGAGCCCGATGTGGGGCTAGATCTCATGAATCATGAGACAATGACCTGAGCTGAAGTTGGAGGCTTAACTGACTGAGCCACCTGGGCATACCCCTTCAACTTTTTTTAACTGAAGTGATAAACGTTTTTTATAAAAATTTGGAAAAAAGGAAGAATTAGAGATTTTAAGAAAAATTTAAATTTGGAATAGATCCCTTAATCACTTGTGTCTTAATATATCTGGACTGGCTTTCCACGTCACTACATTTTCTTTAACATTTCTAATGGTTGTTTGGCATTCCACTATATGGATATGGCTGCCTCATATTAAGACATTCATTAAGCAGTGTCCTATTTCGGGGCATTTAATTTGTTGCCAATTTTTAAAAGTAAACTACTTTGAATTTTCTCAGGGTAGGTCCTTAGAAATGAAACTTATTTAGTAAAGGGATGCAGAATTTGAAGGTTTTACCCTGTGTTGCCTGATTTTCCTCCACTAGCAGTGAAGGGTTGAGGCATCGCCATGTATTATCAGGTTTTTGCCATTTTTAAAAACCAATTGGAATATTATTGTTCTAATATATTTGACTCCAGGGAAGATAAACTTCTTACAAATTTTTTGGCCATTGTGATCATAAAATTTCTTTTGCTTTTAAAAATATTTACTTTGTATAGAGAAAAATCACTTTTTGGTGAAAAAAAAATTTAATGTTTATTTTTGAAAGAGAGCACAAGCTGGGGAGGGGCAGAGAGAGGGGGACATAGGATCCAAAGTAGGCTCTGGCTCTGTGCTGACAAAAGCAATCCCAAAGCAGGGTTTGAACCCACAAGCTGCAAGATCATGACCTGAGCCAAAGTCAGAAGCTCAACTGACTGAGCCACCAAGGTGCCCCTGCTTTGTTGTTGTTTTTTGTTTGTTTGCTTTTTTGTTTTTGTTTTTTGTTTTTTGAGAGAGAGTGTGTGTACAAGAGCTAAGAGCTGGGGAGGGAGAGAAAGGGGGAGAGAGAGGGAGAGAAAGAAAGAGGGAGAGAGAGAGAGAGAGGAGGAGGGGGAGGGAGAGAATCCTAAACAGCCTCTGTGCTCAGCAAGGAGCTGGACACAGAGCTCAGTCCCTCAAACTGTGAGATCATGACCCAAGTCAAATTCTAGAGTCAGATGCTTAACCGACTGAATCACCCAGGCACCCCTGTCAATTACACCTATTTAAATGCCACTTCCAGCATTTCCACTTTTCTTTGTTACTTATATCTTTATGGGTCAATTGCCTCTTCCAATTATCTTTTTTTTTTTTTTTTGTAAAATGTCACAGGGGTTTGTGATTGGAAGACAAGGAGATAACACAACTACACACTTTGCTGTCTGTACCTAAGCCAGATAATAGGTGGCCAATCATCCACACACTTTAAAAGTGACACAGTCACTGATCATGATGTACAGCTGTTATTTAGGTGGTGATTTGTGGACTGAAGAGCTAACAGCAAGCAGTTAGTACTTTAGGCAATCACTCACAGTTCAAGGACCATGGTAAATGATATTTGAACTGTGTTGCTGGGACACTGGTGCTATTTAAACCATGTAACTAAAATTCACAGACTATGAAACAGCACAAAGCAAGGACTACCTGTATGCAAGTATGTATCACCTAAAAACCAGGGCATTCTCCCATCATTATTACACTTAAGGAAATTATCAATAATTTCCTCGAATAATATCCTATCCATATTAAAAATGTCTTATTTAGTCAAAGGATCTAGAATACTCCTCCATCATTTTTTTCATGATATTGACTTTTCACAGAAACTGTTACACAGAATGATACTACTCCAAGTGTGATCAATGAACCAGCAGCACCAGCATCACCTGGGAAATTGTCAGGAATGCAGAATTGCGGGCTCCGTTCCAGAGCTATTCTCCATTTCAGTGCGTCTTTTAAAATTGATTGTGCCTGCAACTAGTTGAGGCCTTTTAAATTTTTTTTTTTTTTAACGTTTATTTATTTTTGAGACAGGGAGAGACAGAGCATGAACGGGGGAGGGTCAGAGAGAGAGGGAGACACAGAATCCGAAACAGGCTCCAGGCTCTGAGCTGTCAGCACAGAGCACGATGCGGGGCTCGAGCTCACGGACCGCGAGATCATGACCCGAGCCGAAGTCGGATGCTTAACCGACGGAGCCACCCAGGCGCCCCAGTTGAGGCCTTTTAAAATAAATTAAATATTTCTTTGCAAGAGTGGATTGTTTAATTATTATCATTCCTATCACCTGCATGTTAAGTATCCTGGATCTACAGTCTAAGTCTCTTCTCCCTTCAACACCCTCCAAAAAAACCCAAATAACACAGTTAACAAATGGGCAGAAAACATGAACAGACACTTCTCCAAAGACACCAGGTAGCTGACAGACACATGAAAAGATGCTCAACATCACTTATCATCAGGGAAATACAAATCAAAGCCACAATGAGATACCACCTCATACCTGTCAGAATGGCTAACATTAACAATGCAAGAAACAACAGGTATTGGCAAGGATGAGGAAAAAAGGGAACCCTCTTGCACTGTTGGTGGGAACGCAAACTGGTGCAGCCACTCTGGAGAAGAGTATGTTCCTCAAGAAACTAAAAATAGAACTACCTTACGTTCTAGCAATTACACTATTATGTATTTATCCAAAGGATACAAAAATACAGATTCAAAGGGGTACATGCACCCCAATGTTTATAGCAGCATTAGCAACAATAGCCAAACTATGGAGAGAGCCCAAATATCCATTGACTGATGAATGGATAAGGTATGTGTGTGTATGTGTGTGTGTATACATATACACACACATATACATACCACGGAATATTACTTGGCAATCAAAAAGAATGAGATCTTTCCATTTGCAATGATGTGGATGGAGCTAGAATGAATTATGCTAAGTGAAATTTAAGTCAGAGAAAGACAAATACCACATTTCACTCATATTTAGAATTAAGAAACAAAACAGGTAAACATATGGCAAGGAGGGGTAAGAAAAAAAGAGGGAAATAAAGCACAAGAGACTCAACAATAGAGAACAAACGACGTGTTGACAGAGGGAGGGAGGTGGGTGGGTGATGGGCTAGATGGGTGATGGGTACTAAAGAGGGCACTTGTGATGAGCACTGGGTGTTGTATATAAGTGATGAATCATTGAATTCTATTCCTGAAACCAATATTGCACTGCATGTTAATTAGAATTTAATTTTAAAAAAGAAAAAAAATAAGTCTGTTCATCCTTATTCAGTATTTTTATATATGTATTTCATGTTTTGCATTATCTTGGTTTATTTAAACTTCCTGGTCATTAGTGACATCTCCTTCAATTCAACTTGTGAATTTTAAAAATTTGTAAATCACATTTTTCATTTCCTGAAAGCCTTTGTCTGTGTGTTTGATACAAAGGAGTCTCCTAAAGAGGTCTTGTTATAGTTTTGGTCTCCTCCAGCAGTTTTTAATTAAGATCTACCTACTCCTTGTTCACCCTGGGATCCGTGGGTCTCAAATGGGGCTATACACTGGAACCACCTGGGAAGTTTAAGCGTGCTTGGCATTGGAAACCATCTCTAGGCATTACTTGGTCTGGTTTTTTAACCAATATTTAATTGGTCTAGGGTGCATGGGTGGCTCAGTTGGTTGAATGTCCAAATTTGGCTCAGGTCATGATCTCACGGTTTGTGGGTTTGAGCCCTGCATTGGGCTGTGTGCTGACAGCTTAGAGCCTCGTGCCTGCTTCAGAATCTGTGTCTCCCTCTCTCTCTGCCCCTCCCCTGCTTGCACTCTGTCTCTCTCAAAAATAAATTCTAAAAAATTAAAAAAAATTTTAATTGGTCTGAAGTGAGGCTTGAATGTCAAGAGTTTTAAGAGTTCTCCAGGTTTGGTTGTGGGAGCTCAGGCCCATCCTCTATGGTTGTTAAAGCAGAAACAATCCTGTCACCAAAATCCAGAATGTTAGAACTCTACTGGACAACATACAGTTTTTTCAACAAATACACTGTGATAAAAATAGCAAGAATGGACAGCAATGGGAAGAGAAAGGGAGGAGCTTCTGTAGACTAAGCATAAAGAGTGCTTAAAAGATGTATCAGCTGATTGCAACACATGGATTTTATTTGAATCTTGATTTGAACAAACTATAAAATAAACATGTATGAGACAATTAGGAAAATCTGAACCCTGGCTTTTTAAAAAAAAAGCGTTAAAATACACAACATAAAAACCATCTTAATCTTTTTATAGTATAAAGTACATTTGTATTGTATAAATATTAACACATTAGTGTGATAATTGTTTTTATATTTGTTTTTTTTACTCTTTTTAAATGTTTATTTTTGAGAGAGAGAGAGAGAGAGAGAGAGGGAGAGACACAGAGAGCAAGTGGGGGAGGGGCAGAGAGAGAGGGAGACACAGAATCCAAAGCAGGTTCCAGGCTCTGACCTGTCAGCTGTCAGTGCAGAGCCCGACTCAGGGCTCAAATTCACAAACCGTGAGATCATGACCTGAGCTAAAGTCAGATGCCTAACTGACTGAGCCATCCAGGCGCCCCTATATTTATGTTTTTAAAAGAAGAGGCCTAAAGTCCGCCTGGGTGGCTCAGCTACTTGAGCATCTGACTTCTGCTCAGGTCATGATGTCACGGTTTATGGGTTTGAGTCCCATTTTGGGTTCTGTGCTGACAGCTCAGAACCTGGAGCCTGCTTTGGATTCTGTGTCTCTCTCTATGCCCCTCCCTTGCTCATGCTCTGTCTCTCTCAAAAAACAAAAAACAAAAACCTTAAAAACAAAACAAAAAATTAGTCTTTTTTTTTTTTTTAGAAATATACACACTAAAATGTTTATGGATAAGATGATATGAAGTGAGGCATTTTTCTTTTCAAAATAGATGATTGACTTGTTCTGGTAATGAAGTAATGGTTGAAGCTGGCTAACAGAACGGCAGAATTCATTATACTATTCTCTACACATTTCTGTGGGGCTTGACATTTTCCTTAATCCAAAGTTTTTAAAAATTAAGTTTTCTGTTGCTTTTTTAAAAAGTAGTTTGGGGGCGCCTGGGTGGCACAGTCGGTTAAGCGTCCGACTTCAGCCAGGTCACGATCTCACGGTCCGTGAGTTCGAGCCCCGCGTCAGGCTCTGGGCTGATGGCTCGGAGCCTGGAGCCTGTTTCCGATTCTGTGTCTCCCTCTCTCTCTGACCCTCCCCCGTTCATGCTCTGTCTCTCTCTGTCCCAAAATAAATAAATAAAAAAAAAAAAAAAAAAAAAAAGGAGTTTGATGCCGATTGATTTTTTTACTTGTCCTTTTTAACTTGGCAATGCTTTTCTGCTCTGTTTCTACTGGTCTCTCAGTTCTGGTTAGTTTTTTCTGTGACTACCTCACTCATATCTCAAATCTCATTCTGCCTATTTCTGTGTGTGTGTGTGTGTGGTCAAATTGGCAGAAACATTAGGCACTCTGAATTGACACCCAAGGGTCTCACTGTTCCAAACTACGTGCAACTAGAGTGGGTACCTCTCCTTCACGACCCCCCCCCCCCTACCATGCCAGTATGACCCATTTTTCACATACCTTTACTAGCTGGCTGATGAAGACGTTCTGAAGCACTGATAATATTACTGAAATAACCCAGTTGGTGGCCTGGTCTTTGTTCAGTTCCAGACTATAAAATGCAGTAAAAAAGGCTGCAGCTGGGCTAGTGACACCCAGAGGGAGCCAGGAGATGCAAGTCAACCATCGGGGCAGGCCATTAGCGACGGGCTTCTTCCCTTCTTCCGGGCTCAGGAGGGGGGAACAGGTTGCCTCTCTTAAGAACAGAAGTTGAAAGAATAACCTGCTAGCCCACAGCTCAGAGAGAAGCACAGGAAGACTATAAGTGACAAAAGAAGCCGGGGTGGTACATTATTACCTGAATGGCCCCTGTTCTGTTGGAAGAATATGTATTTCCAAGAGCTCCTGGAGTTCTTGCAGTTGACTGGTGGCATCTAGGATGTCACAAGGCTGGTCAGCCTGAGTGGGACCCAGTGCACTTAAGTGAGATTGAAGCCTCTGCAGAACTCTGAGCAGGTAATGACAGAAATGATGCTGGCCTTCAGGAACCATTGAAAATACAGGCCGAGGTTCATACTTCAGCAAGTGGGAGACTTCAGCAGATAGTAATTAACTGGCAGAGATTAGCATCTCACTCATTGATGATGAGGTTAAATTGCCCAGTCACTGGAGATTAGACCACAATCAGTATTGTCTTCTCTGATCATCCTGGCCAGCTGGTAACAATGTCTAAAATTCTACACTGCGATCCAGAATAAAAACAACTTTTGCTCTAGAAGTAAATAAAAATTTAAACCTAACTGGGCTTTTTCACCAGAACCACAGTACATGTACAACTATATTAGATAAGTGCCCAGGAGGCCCCAATTATATTCAAGAATCCATAGATGACATAATGTCACCATTCCAACAGAAGAAAAAGAATGACATGTTTCAAGAGCCCCCAACAAAGCAGATGGAATATGGGGGGGGTCTGAGGGCATTTTTGTGGGCTCTTCCTTAATCCTTTACTTTGTTTCACCAGATCTATTGTCTTAAAAGCTCTACTGGAAGCCTAAGGAAGCTGGGCCAAGCAGAAGGCTGTACCGTGCCTGTTGGTCATGCTGAGAGGTAGGAAGGATAAGCAAGAGGCAAGCAAGGGAGGAGGTAGATAACAGATCAGTTACTAAAACCTGCGGAAGTTTACCGTTTACCCAAAGGGGTCCTGCCCGCTGATGAGAGCCGTGACCTGCTACGTGAGAACAGAGGAGGCTGGGTAAAAGCTTCACCTGCTTGTTAATGTTGGAAGGACTCCATAAAGGTTGTTCCGACTCTGAGAGTAGGTACATATTTCTCCAGAGTAGGAATCCCACAGTCTCCTTTAATTCCTGAATATAGAACCAAAAGGAGAAAAGTCAGTTTTACATTCACCCAGGACTGGTCGCGGCTATAGATGGTGAGGTTGTCCCTTGACTAGGAGAGGCAAATGCTTAGTGGGAAGAGCCTCTATTTTTCATTTTCTTTCTCCTTTTTCAGAAATACGTCACTTCACAGTAGCTTCAAAACTAATTTTAGGAGGACCACCTAGGTAGCTTAGTTGTTGAAGTGTCCGATTCTTGATTTCAGCTCAGGTCATGATCTCATGGTGGTGAGATCAAGTCCTGGGTCGGGGTCCATGCTGAGTGTGGAGCCTGCTTGAAAGTCAGTCTCTCTCTTTCTCGGTCTCTCTCTCTCTCTCTGTCTCTCCCTCCCCACCTCTGCCCCTCCCCCACTCACACTGTCTCAAAATAAATAAACATTTATTAATTTATTATTTAAAACTTTTTTTAATGTTTGTTTATTTTTGAGAGAGAGACAAAGCATGAACAGGGGAGGGGCAGAGAGAGAGGGAAACACAGAATCCGAAGTAGGCTCCAGGCTCTGACGTGTCAGCACAGAGCCTGACATGGGGTTCAAACCCACGAATGGCAAGATCATGACCTGAGTTGAAGTCGGACACTTAACCGACTGAGTCATGCAGGCTCCCCTAAAATAGAAATTTAAAAAAAGAAAATAAAACTAGTTTTAGGAGCATACAGAATGAAAGATTGGACCATTTGCTCAAACATCAAAAAATGAAAATTCCAGAATATTACCTTCTGCATTCACATCCTGTCCTTACAATACTTCACCATTAAGAGGAGAAACAAAAGGGTGCCTGGGTGGCTCAGTCGGTTAAGTGTCCGACTTCAGCTCAGGTCATGATCTCGCGGTTTTTGAGTTCAAGCCCAGCATCGGGCTCTGTATGGACAGCCCAGAGCCTAGAACCTGCTTCAGATTCTGTGTCTCCCTCTCTCTATGCCCCAACTCCCGCGCACTCTCTCTCTCTTTCAAAAATAAATAAACATTAAAAAAAAAAAAAAAGAGGAGAAACAAGGGGCATGATGCATTGTGGCCCAGAGGACAGAAATTAGGGAAAAGCTATCAAGATTAATAGGATCCCATGAGCCTTCCAGGAGATCCCCTCTGCTGGCCTTTCCTGCTACATGGGGAAACAGGGCCCACCATCTACCTATACAGTTAGATACCAAGCTTACTTCAGTCACCTCTGTGAGACAGAGGCTCACAAGGAGCATCTGAGAGGCAGGAAGCCTGGTCGGGAGGAAAAAGAGGCAGGGGTTCCTGAGGCTAGATCAGCAGGAAGAGCCTCCCGATTACGAGACTAACAGGGAAGAGGAAGACAGCGGTTTGGATGCTGATGAACAGTTGGGACCAGGTCATAGCAATGGACCCACTGGAAGAAGAACATCACATCAACCTGTATCCTCAAGAGATGAAATCATCTCAGACTCCTTCCTCTCCTAGCTTTAGCCATCTGTTTGGCAATTTAACCATGACTATCTAAGGACAGGACATCTTCATGGTAGTAAAGATCCCGATGTGTTCCTAAGGCTGCTTCATTCACTAATGAATGGGAACCCTGAGGAAACCTGTTAAGAGTATTCAAGTGTTAGAGTAGCGAAGGAAAAAACAAAGGCACATCAGGATTGTGTTTCTGACCCTGCAAGGAAGAAGAGTGCAGTACTATAAGAGGATTACACACCACAAAGGCTACACATCGGGCTCACCCATACCTTGCTCATCTCTCTGGGCAGTGGTGCCAGTTTTCCTCCAGAACATGACGTTGACGACCATGTCGCACAGAAGCAAGGTCATGCAGCAAGAGAGCCTCTGGACTCTTGTAAACTGGTTCTCCGAGCCACAGATGATCCTGGGTGAGCTTTCCTACAATCATGGAGGAAAACAGGTGTCTAAGAAGAGAAATTAGAAAAGGACAGAAGTGAGACTTCATTCTGACAGCATCCTAGACTAAGAGGCGGTTTGCCCGGCAACACGCTTACACCAACAACTAGGCCAGTATCCAACACCTCTATGAAGACTCTTTCAAATTCATGGCAACATGATTCTTTTGTAGCATTAGGACAAAAGGTTGTCAAGGATAAGGTTAATTTATATTGTATGAGAGTTTAAAATTAAAAACGGTTCTTTTAAACCTGAAACATACTGTCCCCTTGATCTCAGTAAAATTAATCTTCTCCAAACCTCAGTTTCCTGATTCGTAAAAAAAGGGCTAATAATAGTTTCCAGATCACAGGACTGTGGTGAGCATATAAAGAACTGAGCACAGTCCAACAAGAAGTACTGAGCGGGGTGCCTGGGTGGCTCAGTGGGTTAAGTGTCTGACTTTGGCTCAGGCCATGATCTTATGGTTTATGGGTTCGAACCCTGCATTGGGCTCTGCACTGACGTGAGGAGCCTGTTTGGGATTCTCTCTCTTGCCCTCTGTCTATGCCTCTCCCCAACTTGTGCTTTCTGTCTCTTTAAAATAAATAAACTTAAAAAAGAAAACAACGGTTCTTTTAGCTAAGAGTTTTGATAAATCTTTTACTCTTCACAAGTTTGCATTGGGCTTCCACTCAACATAGTTTGGTAAATTTATAGTTTGAGCCCCTTCTCTTCTCCGAATGTGGACGAACTATAAATAAGGCATAAAAAGAAATAACCAGGGGCGCCTGGGTGGCTCAGTCGGTTGGGCGTCCAACTTTGGCTCGGGTCATGATCTCACGGTCCGTGAGTTCGAGCCCCGCATCAGGCTCTGGGTTGACAGCTCAGAGCCTGGAGCCTGTTTCGGATTCTGTGTCTCCCTCTCTCTCTGACCCTCCCCTGCTCATGCTCTGTCTCTATCTGTCTCAAAAATAAATAAATGTTAAAAAAAAAAATTAAAAAAAAAAAAAGAAATAACCAAAGGCACGCCTGGTTAGCTCAGTTGGTTACGTGACTGACTCTTGATTTCAGCTCAGGTCATGATCCCACAGTGGTGGGATCCAGCCCCACATCAGGCTCTGCACTGACAGTGTGGAGCCTGCCTGAGATTCTCCCTTTCCCTCTCTCTGCATGCATGCACACACTCTCAACATAAATAAACAAACATTTAAAAAAAAAAAAAAAAAGGAAGAGCCAAAAATATTGGCTGGGTTTCAAAACAAGATAAACATCTATGAGGAGGAGAAATGGAATGAAAAAAACATGGCGATGAGCAGGGAAGATTTCTGGGCTCCAGAAGAAAGCAGTATGCAGGCAGGAGTTTGGTTCTTCCAAGGTAATTGGAAATGAAAGTATTTCATAGGGTGGGGTAGGGAGAGTAAAGCCAACTTCACTGCTTGGAGCCCAGGTTCAGGCTGGAGCTCATGAAGGGAGACTGCAGAACAATAAACTGCCAATTTATGGGTAGGGAGGTGGGCGGAAAAAGGACAGCCCCATAACCAGGAATTGAGCCAAGAAATCCACTCGTTCCAGACAAAATCTGCCAAGAGCCCTAGTTTTGTCAATTCCACTGAGGAATAGGAGATCCAAAATACTGTAATATAATAAGGCCTAATTCTAGACTAGCCATGTGAAGAGTTACATGGAAACAGCAACAAGACTACTAGTCAGGGATGAGGGAGAGAGAAAGAAATTTAACAATACCTCCCCCCCCCCAAATAAACTTATGATCCCAAATTCCTAAACTCAGGAAGAAATCAAATGCAGAGAAAGGCAACCAAAACAATCAATAATTCAGTCCTGAAGAAATTAATTTTATGGGACAGTCTGACAAAGATTTCAAAATAAGTATTTCAGGTTGCTCAAAGAGACGAATCAAGGCATAGCATTCACTTAAAAAGAATAAAAAATTCTGAGAAACAGAAATAAAATTAATTAGAAATCTTATAACTGAAACATACAGTCATTAAAATGGCTGTCAGAATGGCGAACATTAACAACTCAGGCAACCACAGATGTTGGTGAGGATGCGGAGAAAGAGGATCTCTTTTGCATTGTTGGTGGCAATGCAAGCTGGTGAGCCACTCTGGAAAACAGTATGGACGTTCCTCAAAAAACTAAAAATAGAACTACCCTATGACCCAGCAATTGCACTACTAGGCATTTATCCACGTGATACAGGTGTGCTGTTTCGAAGGGACACATGCACCCCCATGTTTATAGCAGCACTGTCCACAGTAGCCAAAGTATGGAAAGAGCCCAAATGTCCATCGATGGATGAATGGATAAAGAAGATGTGGTATATATATACAATGGAGTATTACTCAGCAATCAAAAAGAGTGGAATCCTGCCATTTGCAACTACGTGGATGGAACCGGAGGGTATTATGCTAAGTGAAATTAGTCAGAGAAAGACAAAAATCATATGACTTCACTCATATGAGGGCTTTAAGAGACAAAACAGATGGACATAAGGGGAAGGAAACAAAAATAATATAAAAACAGGGAGGGGGACAAAACAGAAGAGACTCATAAATATGGAAAACAAACTGAGGGTTGCTGGAGGGGTTGTGGGAGGGGGGGATGGGCTAAATGGGTAAGGGGCACTAAGGAATCTACTCCTGAAATCATCGTTTCACTATATGTTAATTCGGATGTAAGTTTTAAAAAATAAAAAACAAAACTAAAAAAAAGAAAAACGAAAAATGAATGAGTATCAGTAAAAGCAGTTAACTCTGTGGCATTGTCACTTGCCCTGTTCCCATCTCCCTTTCTCTAGCTCTACAGTGACCTGACAGGCTTTAATCACAGAGAAAGCCAGGGGCCACTAAAAAGAAGGCAGAACAGGACTGGAGCTCCTTTAAGGTCTCCTTCCCAGAGAACTGTGATGATCTGAGCTGTCTGGTAGTTCCCAGGAAAACCCCACTTGCAAGGCTGTCCTTACTTGACCTGACTGGGTATTCACTAGCTTTGAAAAGCTTTTCCCCTGAGGGCACTGTGAAAAATACTCAAAGGCGGGGCACATGGGTGGGTCTGTGGGTTAAGTGGTAACTTCAGCTCAGGTCACGATCTCACGGTTCCTGAGCTCGAGCCTTGCGTTGGGCTCTGTGCTGACAGCTCAGAGCCTGAAGCCTGCTTTGGATTCTGTGTCTCCTCTCTCTGCTCCTCTCCTGTTCGTGTTCTGTGTGTGTCTCTCTCTCAAAAATAAATACACATTAACAAAAATTTTAAAAATATACTCAGAGGCAACTTCATAGCTGCCTGCCATGGTGGGTGAACAACAGGCTAACCAAAAAACTGAAAAGAAACTGGGAAACAAGAAGTCTGCAGGAGTTTTGAAAGCTCTGACATAACTGCTGGGAATCCAGGCCTGTGTGTGGGCTCAGGAGATGCCAGAGAACGTCCTGAGCCCTCACCCCTGCATGACATTGAGGCTCTCAGCAAGCAGGAAGTGAAGACCAAGGCAGAGCTGGCCGGTGCCTTGCTGAGGGCTGAGGGTATGACACAACATGCACACAAATCCCCTTGGCAAAGACCGGGAGACTTACTGGCTCCAGGTGTTTAGGGAATCTCTATCCAAACATTAGCTGACCTCCAGACTAACTGGGCAGACACTTCAGCTGCACGCCATGACAAAGGATACAGAATTCATTCAGAGAAATCGTGAAACAGACAACAACAACAAATTTGTGTTTGAGAACAACAAATCCCAGGGAAAGGGAAGAAAATCTGATTTCCAGAGTTGCCACATTCTATTATTTAAAATGTCCAGTTTTTGGGGCGCCTGGGTGGCTCAGTCGGTTGAGCGTCTGACTTCAGCTCAGGTCATGATCTCGTGGTTGGTGGGTTTGAGCCCCGTGTCGGGCTTTGTGCTCACAGCTCGGAGTCTGGAGCCTGCTTTGGATTCTGTGTCTCCCTCTCTCTCTGTTTCTCCCCCACTCACACTCTGTCTCTTTTTCTCAAAAATAAATAAAGATTAAAAAAACCTTTTTTTAATAATAAAATGTGCAGTTTTCAACAAAAGATCACAAGACACTAAAAAACAACAAAGTATGGCTTGTGTGTGTGTGTGTGTGTGTGTGTGTGCGCGCGCGCGCACACAGGCACACACACACAGAGTTATCAATACACTGTCCCTGAGAAAGCCAAGACACTGGAAAACTAGAAAAAGCCTTTAAATCAGCTATTTTAAATGTGTTCAAAGAATTAAAGGAAACTATGTCTAAAGAACTAAAGGAAAGTAAATGAGAATGGTGTTTTCCCAAACAGAAAATATCAATAAACACACAGAAATTATTATTATTATTATTTTATATGTTTTTTTCTGAGAGACAGACTGCAAATGGGGGAGGGGCAGAGAAAGGGAGACAGGATCCCAAGCTGGCTCTGCACTGTCAGCAGAGAGCCCCACATGGGGCTCGAACTCATGAGCTATGAGATCATGACCCGAGCTGAAGTTGGACACTCAACCAACTGAGCCACCCACGCATCCCTAAAAATTATTTTTTAAAAGAACCAAAAAGAAAGTTTGCAGTTGAAAAATACAAGTGAAATGAAAGGCTCTACAGCAGATCTGAGCAGGCAGAAAAAAGAAGCAGAAACCCGAAGATGGGTCAATTGGAATTATCCAGTCTGAGCAACGGAGGATGAAGAAAAATGAACAGAGCCTCAGAGACTTGTGGAACACCACCATTTCCCCACCAATACCTAAAGGAAAAGAGTTCTTTCTTTGAGACTGGTTTGAAGACCCGGTCAGGCTCACTCTCTCCAAGGTCCATGGCCAGCCAACAGTTGGACAGGAAGTGCCATTTCCTTTTACCTGCCACGTCCCTGGCAATTACCCGGTTTCCATACCTATAGTAAAATGAAGATAAGCATGGTAGGGAGGTGGGCATGAACCAGTTGTTGCAACAAGAAGTAATCTTGCACTATCGGTAAATGGATTCTTTTCATTGTGAGGCAAGAACTAGAGAAAGAAACAAAAGCTGATCCAATTTCTTCCTTTGCAACCTCTAAGAGAATTCATGTATCAAAACCAGAAAGCAGGGGCGCCTGGGTGGCTCAGTCGGTTGAGTGTCCAACTTTGGCTCACGTCATGATCTCACAGTTTATGAGTTCGAGCCCTGTATTGGGCTCTGGACTGACAGCACAGAGACTGCTTGGGATTCTCTCTCTCTCTCAAAACCAAACAAAACAGAACGCAGACTTGTATAACTTAGGAATAGTTTGGTGAGTGTATATATTCCTTAACTTTCCTGTTCTTATGTGCCAGGGCCCTGCCATCTCTTCGAGTATCCCATCTGTCTCTGTCTCTGTCACCAGGGTCTGAGGGGACATCCCTGGGGGTGGGTCAGGGAGTGATCTTCAACATTTATACTACTGACTTCTGATCCTGCCGGGGTCTGTAGCTCTGTCTTTACCTCACAGAGCCAGAGGCCCTGAGGTTTCATCCTCTTTCTGACCACAGTGTTTTACCATGTGTCTCCTTTCTCCAGGAACTTCAACCTCCGACAAACTTGACCCCTGGGACACCTACTGTTCAAGTTGTTTGACTTCATCTTGCAACTAGTCCATTAACCTCCTCCTCTATTGTCATGATGCTATTTCCCTGAGAGCCTATGTTTAATATTATAAAGCAACTTAAATCTCTCCAGTCAAAATCTTTGTTGAATTTTAGTTGAAAATATTTTTTGTGTGATGAATAGACTTCTTTAAAGCTAAAATATTTCTAGGAACTCTCTGATTGAGGCAGTTTATAAAATCACAAGTGACTAAGGTACATTTGATTTAAACTTAGCTAGTGTATCTTGTACTATTAAAGTTTTTCATTTATGAGTAAAGTATAAAAAACAAGAAAAAATCTACTTTCTGATTGGTGAGAAACTTGTCATGGGCTTTTTATGACCCCAGCGTAACTTTTACTTTCTTATTCTTTCATATAAAAAGAATCTAATGTGAGTATACAAATTTGCTGTTAAAGACTATGAAAATATTTTGGGCACCTGGGTGGCTCAGTTGGTTAAGTGTCCAACTTTGGCTCAGATCGTGATCTCATGGTTTGTGAGTTCGAGCCCCCATCAAGCCCTGTGATGAAAGCATGGACAGAGCCTGCTTGAGATTCTCTCTCTCCTGCTCTCACTGCCCCTCCCCGCTCTCTCCCAAAATAAATACACTCTTAAATTTTTTTTGAAAATATCTAAAAATATAATGAAGAAACAATTTTAAAATTTATAAGCCTACTACTCAGAGATAATTATTGGTAATACTTAGTATATATAACTCTAGAATTTTTTCTACATGCATACTTAAAAAAATTTATTGTGGGGTGCCTGGGTGGGTCAGTTTGTTAAGCATCCGACTCTTGATTTTGGCTCAGATCATAATCTCAAGGTTGTGAGATTGAGCCCCATGTCAGGCTCTGCGCTGGGCAGGGAGCCTGCTTGAGAGTCTCTCTCTTCCTCTCCCTCTGTCCTTCCCCCACTGGTGCTCTACCAAAAAACAAAACAAAAAAAACCAAAAACTTTATTGTGGTATAATTTACATATGATAAAAGGCACCCATTTGAACATACAGGTCAAGGGGTGCCTGGGTGGCTCAGGTGACTAAGTGCCCAGCTCTTGATCTCAGTTTAGGTCTTGATCTCAGGGTTTTGAGCCCACGCTGGTCTCTGTTCTGCCTGAGAAGTCTACTTAAAAAAATGAATAAAAGGTACAGTTCAGTACAGTTTTTTAGGTCTTTAATTTATTTTAGCAATCTCCACACCCAAGATGAGGCTTAAACTCACAACCCCGAGATCAAGAGTTGCACACTTTTCTAACTGAGCCATCTAGGAACCCCCAGTCCAACACATTTTTCATAATGTGAACACTTGTGTAAGTACCACCACTGCCAAGCTATCACCTCCAAAAGTCCCCTTGTGTCCCTTTGCAGTCAACCCCCCTCAGACTCACCCCTGGCCCCAGGTGGCCGCTGATCTGCTTTCTGTCTCTTGCACTAGTTTGCCTATTTTAGAATTTCATATATGTACAATCATACAGCATGTTTTCTTTTGTTCTGGCTTCTTTTGCTTGGCATAACGTTTTTGAAATTCATCCATGTTACTGTGTGTATCAGTAGATTGTTCATTTTGTTGGTGAGTAGTATTCCATTAAATGAACATGCTAATACTTGCTTATTCATTCACCTGATGGACACTTGTGTTGCTTCTAGTTTTTTTTTAAAAATTTTTTATGTGTTGTTTCTAGTTTTGAACAGCTATTAGTAAAACTGCTATGAACGAATGTGTATACATTTTGGAATGGACCTATGTTTTCATTTCTCTTGGGTGAATACCTGGGAGTGGAATTTCTGGGTCAGATGGTAAAGGTCCATTCAACTTTACATGCCTTGTCAAACTGTTCTCCCACGTGGCTGCACTGTTTTGGGCTCCCAGCATCGCTTGTGAGTCCCAGTTGCCTCCAACTTCACCCAAACTTGGTTTTGTCAGACTTTTTAATTCTAGTTATTCTGGTGGATGTTTAGTGCTCTCACGGTGGCTTTACTTTGCATTCCTTGATAACTAGCAAAGTTAAGCATTTCTTCAAGTACTTATTACACATTATTCACCATTATAATCAAACTGGAATGATAGTATACAAGCTGCTCTGTAGATGCCTGAACAGAGTGGGGACAGCAAGCAAATTATTAGACTCTACTAGCCTAGTGGTCTAGCATAGCAGGGAAAGACTCATTTTGCTGACAAACAGGCAAGCTGTACACCCTTTGCAGGTGGACAATATTCAGCAACAATTTGAACACCTGGGCCTTAGACCTTTGACTTCATTCCCTTCTTTTTCCCAAACCCCAAACCACCAATCATCTTGGTCCTTAGTTAATTTCACCATTACTCTCTCCACCCACCTCTTCTCACTCCTCCTGCTGCTGGAGAAAAACAGGTCATGTGGACCTCACACACATCAGGTTCATGCACTCATCACTGACCTTTTCCCTCTCTAGCCCCCTGGGCACATCCCATAACACGATTCTTCTATTCTTACCTTCAAGCTCTTAATTTTTACCCCAAGTATACTTAGTGAATAGTCATTCATTACATTTAATCTTGAAAGATCTTTTCTCAAGTTTATAGGTACTTTTAATTTATAACACTTTGGGGCAGTAAGTGGTTGTTATTTGCTGTTTTTACAATCATGACAATATTAAATGAAGATAAAAGAAAAAAACCACCCATCACTTAATCACCCATACAAAATTATATTGTTAACTTCCCATATTTCTTTGCAGGGTTTCTTCTTTGTAAATGTTTTGAAATTTATTTTATTTTTTTTAAAATATTTTCTTTTTAATGTTTATTCATTTTTGAAAGACAGAGAGAGACAGAGCACGAGCTGGGGAGGGGGAGAGAGTGAGACACAGAATCTGAGAAAAGCTCCAGGCTCTGAGCTGTCAGCACAGAGCCCGATGCAGAGCTTGAACCCATGAACTGTAAGAGCATGACTTGAGCTAAAGTTGGATGCTTAACTGACTGAGCCACCCAGGCACCCTGAGCTTTGAAATTTAAATCTAACAGTCATTGGTTACAATTTTGCCCAAAGCATTATTGTCATTTGTTGTGATGGCATGCTGGTCTTGCCCAGAACGCCGCAGATTCACGGAGGAGAAAGGCCAAGGCAGCCTGACGCAGGGACTTACCGAGAAGGGCTGGCCCCCGAATTGTCATGCCAGAACCACAGGCTGTGCAGTTCCCCTCAAGAGGACTGAGTACTGAGGAGGAAGATATCCAGATGCTCTGGCTCAAAGAAAGACTGCCTTCTCGGGGTCACAAAGGTGATGGGTCTCCCTCTGCCCCTCTGATCCATAGAGGGTGATAACCACCTAAAACATGATAAGCAAAGATAAAATGCAGGAAGCTCTCAGAGGATTCTTGGGGTTTATCCCTAAGGAGAAGGGAGAAAATAGAGTTGTACTGAGATGAAGTCTTTGGGGGGTTGGGCAAGTATGGCAGACTCTGCCAATGTCCAGTGTAGAACTAGGAGCTACTCTCGTAAGTGCTCCTGGACACCGGGGCGTCACTGGGTCAGGGCACATCTTGGGCGATAGGAGACACAAGGCAAGGAGTGAAGAACATTCATTTCGTTAAGCTTAGCTGGCATGGTGGCCCTTCTTCAATAGCCAGTGGAGACCTGCAGGAGGTAGTGAAACAGAGCTGGGGTCATTATCAGCCAGGACAGTGACCTTCACCTGTAGGAACAGCAGAACCAAGAAGGATCTTCACCTAGTGTAGACACTGCTTCCTCCAGCTAAGAAGCAGGAGGATGCACGGCTCCAGCTTTGGCACCTCGGTGAACATCAAGGGTGGCATGCGGGTACAAGATAAACAAATAAGAGACCTAAGTGATGAAGCAGGGGATGAGGGCTCAAGTCCTGGGTTGATGCCTCTGAAATGAAATATTCATAGAATCAGCTGATCAGGTCTTGGCCTTAGAAATACTTCCACCTCCCGCCTGCCCAGGTAGGGTTATCACACGGTGTGGAGGACACCTAGTTAAACCTGAATTTCAGGTAAACAATGAATCACTTGGGAACAGAAGTACTAAAAATGCACGAGTTACATAAAATTCAAATTTAACCGGGTGTCCTATATTTTTGTTTGTTAAAACTGGCAACTCTATACCCATGGCTGGAAAGAAATGGATGGCATGTATTCTAGAATCCCCAAGTGTAAGAACACATAAGAATAAGGAATGCATGGAACAGAAATTAACAAGAGGCTGTCATCAGAAGATTTGTTGTTGCTGTTGTTCCAAAACGAGATTCCATACAGGTTTTTTCTATATTGCAGTTACATGGAATTCTAATTTTACTTACACCTGACTTTCACATCCAATGTATAAAGTGAGATAAACTTCCATTTGATTTTAAGTTCTCTAGATGTTCGGGCTTATTCCTAACTTAAATGAATCATATGAGAGTTCAACCTCTGCTAAAGAAAAAAAAAAAAAGAACATAAAGAGTTAAATTGCGAAGCCCTGAGACAGGAAACGTGAAGAGAAATTTAAGAAAAAAGTCGCACTCGAATTCCTATGCCACCGAGAATTCCTACCACTCTGCCTGCCTCTTCTGGTGAAGGTTTGTTGTTGTTGTTGTTATTGTTGTTTTTCCATCTTGTTCCACCTACTCAAGACACTATGCAAAACTTTTGGAATCAAAGTCATGACTGTCACCTGCATGTACTTTTGATCCTTCCTCCAAGCCCGCACAAAGGTGAGCATATAGAATCCTAAAAGGCTGGCTAGCAATGACACCCCAGCAGGGTTGCTGGTCACACGAAGGAGCAGCTTGATAGTGTCTTCAATGTTCACCATCCGGGGCACAATGAAGAAGTCGCTGCCAAAGTAGGTCAGGCGGTTACAGTGACCTCAGGCAGTTACTGTGTCCTCAAAACTGTACTCTGTGGCCCAACCTGCAATTAGAATCAAGACATTGACTCTAACTGAACAGAGTGCTAAGGAAGGGACAAACATAAAACACAAACACATGCAATTTAGGGAGGGAAAACAATGTCCGGGCCGTGCATTTACCACTGGGGGTAAAATAGTGTATGTGGATAGCAATCTGGAAACCTCTAGCAAACCTGGAGAAGCACAAATTCTCTGAATCCTACCATTCCAGGTCTGAACCCACATCTTTGGGGAACTCTGCACATGTGCACAAGGAGACATGAGAAAGGTTTCTGTCAGCATTGTTCATAACTAAAAGATTGGATGGGGCACCTGGGTGGCTCAGTCGATTAAACGTCCCACTTCAGCTCAGGTCGTGATCTTGTGGTCCGTGAGTTCGAGCCCCGCGTCGGGCTCTGTGCTGACAGCTCAGAGCCTGGAGCCTGTTTCAGATTCTGTGTCTCCCTCTCTCTGACCCTCCCCCGTTCATGCTGTCTTAAAAATAAATAAACGTTAAAAAAAAAAAAGATTGGAAACAACCTATATATATGGCCAGTAACAGCAGAACATACAAACAAGCAAGTAGAGGACTCTTACTGCGTGCTGATGGGAGTAATCTACAGCAGTTAACACGAATGAGGTAGAGGGGCTTCTGGGGGGCTCAGTCAGTTGAGCGTCTGACTCTTGATTTCAGCTCAGGTCATGATCTCATGATTCACGGGTTTGAGCCCCAGTCAGCTTCTGCACTGACAGCATGGAGCCTGCTTGAGATTCTCTCTCTCTGCCCCCCTCCCCCACTCATGCTCTCTCTGTCAAAAATAAAAAATAAATAAATAAAATAAAGAGACAACTTCCCCTTTAAGAAAAAAGAAATTGTCAGAGCTAGATATAGCAACGTGGATAAATGCTGAGTGAAAAAAACAAATTAAAGGAGGATACGGTATAGATGATGCCATTTACAAAGAGACCAAAAGCATGCAAAACCACACTCTCGTATCTATGTTTGTCAGTCTCCCTCCCTGGAATGTAAGCTCAGGAAGACACTGTCTTGTCCATCACTGTATCTCTAGTTCCTAGATATGGGCCTGGTGCGTAGAAGATGCCCGGTAAATATGTGCTGAAGGAATCAGTACAAATGCTGAGTTCAGGACAGTGGTCGCCCTTTGGTAAGTGGGAGAAAACAAGACTGGACGCGGATACATAGAGGGCTTTGATTATTCCAGAGTGTTTTATTATTATAAAAAAATCTGAACTATACAGAGCAAAATACCAACTTTGTGATAAAGCCAGAGTATTTTATGTTTTTATTATATTATTCCCTATAACTTCCTTATAACTTCCACATGTTGTAACATTTCTTCACAAAAAAGTATCTTCAGGGACACCTGGGTGGTTCAGTCAGTTAAGGGTCCGACTCTTGGTTTCAACTCAGGTCATGATCTCGAGGTGTGTGGGTTTGAGCCCAGAGTCGGGCTCTGTGCTGACAGCATGGAGCCTGTTGGCGATTCTCTCTCTTCTCTCTCTCCCCCTCCCCCACTTGTGCTCGCACGTGTTCTCTCTCTCAAAATAAACTTCAAAAAATATGTATTTTTAAAAATGTTACTAGGCAATCAAATGAAAATTACCAATTCCACGTTCGATTGTGCAGATAAAAAGCTTCAAATATTGTCAGTATGACTGGCTGCTTTCCAAGGCACAAGGTTAAGTTCTGGGTGCCGGGTCTATCTCTCACCCTCTGTCATCCTGCTCTCGGCAGCTCTCTTCCCCGCACGGGGTCCCAGCGTTGTGCAGGGGGCTTGTTAGAAAGGCCACTCAGGTCTTGCCCCGATTTATTTCACCAGAAACTGCAACCTAAGGGGCTCCCAGGTAGAGGATTTGCTCGAGAGGCTCTGCTCCAGCTCTTCCGAAATCCCTGCCGAGGCCACGAATGGCGCAGCTGCCTTCCACAGCATCCTCTTTTCCTCTCTTCACATGTGAATGACCCTCTCTCAGCTCTTAACCAACAGCCTCATTATTTCCAGAACTTTACACCACAGTCTTGGTGCGACTGAACCAGGACTTAAATCAGATGGGATCACACAGAATCACCCGTGCGAAAATGCAGGGCGCCATTTTAAAGTGAGCAGACCCCTGGAACGAGGTGACAATGAGAAAAGTCCCCACCTCGCCTGGAATGTACAAGAATCTGCCAGCTTATTTTTACAAAAGCTCTCTTTAATTAAGCAGGAAATTTGTTTACTTTTACCCGCAACATATTTAACACTTGCAGAATTTAACAGTGTCCACCTACTGCTTTTTTAAAAAAATTGTTTTAAAGTTTATTTATTTTGAGAGAGAGAGAGAGAGCGTGAGCATGCACAGCTGGGGAGGAGCAGAGAAAAGGAGAGGCAGAATCCCCAGCAGGAGCTGTGCCATCAGTGCAGAGCCCAATGCAGGGCTCGAACTCACATACTGGGAGATCATGACCTGAACTGACATCAAGAGTCAGACACTTAACTGACTGAGCCATACAGACCCCCCTACGTACTGCTTCTTTTATCTAGAACTGTCAGATTCACCCTGGACTGAATATTTGAGAAGGAAATAACAAATATAAAGTGTAAGCCTGCTCCGAAGAGACACACTTTCCTGGCCCGCTACATGCAATCTTCTTTTTTGCCAGGCCGATTTCTCTCCCTCCTGATGCTTTTTCTTTCTGGGCCCCTCGAATGAGGTAACAGATGCTCTGCATTTCATGCCAGCTGGGGCAGAAGAGAAAGAGAAGTGGTGTGGCTTCTTACTTGGCACGCTATGGTCTCCCACGTGCTGTTGTGGCTGTCCCAGAAATGACAGCGAGTGACCGCAGTTGTCGCCAAGAGCAGGGTGGGTGTGCGCTGCGCACTCTCCTGGCTTTTATTCAGCACAGCTGTTGTGTAGTAGGTGCTGCTCCCATACTGCAGACTCTCTGGAGCCAGCACCCCTGTACATTCCTCATCTGAGAACAAAGAACAGGGCTTACTTGCATTTCCATTGGGACAAAATTACTATCAGAACGCTCCTTCTGAAGGATCTATTGTTATTATTATCATTATTTTACAAGTGGGGAAAGGATTAAGCTTAGAATTACAAGACTTTCAAGAAAATGACCAGTTGAACAACCTGGGGTTCTGAGTTTCTCCCATTCCAATAAAAAGCTGTGTTCTTTTGACAGATGAAGATTTAGGTCTAATGAGTCAGAATATATGATGAGTTTTAGAAAAATGAATGAATTACACACCCAAACGAGTAGCTACAAGACGGAGCTAAAAGAAGAAGCCTAAGAACGAAGCAAGGATGGGAAGAGTGTGGTTCCAGGAAAGAGCCCTGATTCGAGGCCCAGCTCTGTCACTAGATGGCTGTTAAGGGCTAAGGCAAGTCACACCATCTCCTTAATGTTCTCATCTTTCCGACAAAGTCTCCGGACCAGAGGATGTCTAAGATCCCCAAGGGACATGATATTGCCACGACTGGCAAGGAAAATGGAGCGCATGTTCTGAGTCGGAAAGAGCTTGCCTGTAACACAGACAGAACTTTATACCCGGGAGCCCAGGATGAAAGGTGCTGCCTCAGGTACTGTGTCTAAGAGCAGGAATCACCTAAAAAGTGATCATTCGTGTTAGCGAGGCCTACAAAACAGCCAGAAGCTTGTTCAACAAGAGAAGACTGTAATGAGAGGGGATTATAACATGCTTTATATTTTATAACATGGTTATTGCCACTCCTCCACACATTTTTTAAATGCAAACAGTAGCTCTTTATTAAGACTCTTCAGTATTACAATAAATTGATTTTTAATGTTTATTCTTGAGAGAGAGAGAGAGAGAGAGAGAGAGAGAGCATGAGTGGGGGAGAGGCAGAGAGAGAGAGAGGGGGAGGGAGACACAGAATCCGAAGCAGGCTACTGGCTCCAAGTTGTCAGCACAGAGCTCGATGCAGGGCTCGAACTCACAAAATGCAAGATCATGACCTGAGCTGAAGTCGGATGCCTAGGTGCCCCAGTACGACATTTAAAGTTGATATCCAGTGAATATGTTTTTTGGTCAAGTACATCTAAGGCACTATTTATGTATCTCAGAAATTCTTAACTTTTTATATATGTCTCAAATTCTTCACTTTTCTAAGCCACAGTGTAGTCATTTTGATATTAAACCAAGATTTACTGAGGTATCTCTGGCCTTACCCAAATCTAAGATTAGAAATAAAATTGGAAATATATGTGTATGTGCTGGAATTTTACTTCTCAACATTATGCAAAGTTTCAACCATATGGAAAGTTGACCCATTTAATCACTGACCCATTTAATGTTAATTCTAGAATTAACATTTTACAAAATTTGCTTTATCACATATATATCTGGATCCCTTCCACAATCCATCTTTTAAAAAAAAAAATGTGTTTCATGGTCATATATATTCCCACATGTGATAAAATTACATGGAATAAACAAACATACAGGAGTACAGGTAAAACTGATGAAATCCAAGTAAGGTCAATGCATTGTATCAATGTCATTTTCTGGTTAGGATATAGTGGTATAGTTATACAAGATGCCAGCATGAGGGGAAACTGGGTAAAAGGTATGAGCTCTCTCTTTTATTTTTCACAATTGCATGAGAATCTACAGTTATCTCAAAATAAAAAGTTGAAGAAAAAGAAGAAAGAAATGCATTTCAAAGTAAGTTTCTGATTGGGGTTTTACCTTTTTGCCATACCTGATTCTTTGGAAGAGTGATGTTCAGGTTGAAGTGAGTGTGGTTAGGCTGATACTGGAACCCCAGGTAGAGCGTCATTAAAAGGGGACTTTCAGGTTCTATGCACACGATCAGGGATTTCTCCAGGGAAGTGATGCTCACTGTCATAATAAAATGGTCTGAGCTCATGTTGATGCTGGTGGGATAGATTTCCACGCTAACATTTCTCCACAGCATGATCTAGAATGAGACAGTTAACCAATCTTCAAGATGGTTCATCTGTTGATGCCTTTCAGTCTCCTTTCTAGTGATAATGGAATGTAACTTCCTAGGTATTCCTCCATGAATATCTGTAGGGATTAAGGGAGAGTATATAATCTCAGACCTAAAACACCTCCTAAAGGTAAGGTAGTTCTTGTAAAACTTCCCAAGTGAAGATGTGAATAATAAAATAATGGCACTGCCATGAATCTAAAATGGCTTCCTTCTATCCTATTCTCCAAGAATTCCTGTTCCTTTCTATTTCATTCCTTTATAATGAAGTCATACCTCAATATCTTCCACTAAATCATGGACTTGGAAAAATTTATGATTAGAGCTTAGCAACACACTTTCGATACTTCCAACAATGTTCTTGTCATCAAAATCCCTGAAGGAACTGAAGCTAGTCCTATTACCTAGAGACAAGAAAATTTGTTTCATCAGTTGCTGAAATCTATTACCTAACACCCCAAAAGGTAATAATGTATCAGATATCAGAGATTAAAGTAAATGTTGGGATTTTCCCCTTGCTAATATCTCAACTGAAATAATATTTCTCATTATAACATCATACAAGGAAGAATTAAAGATGAGTCATTTACTTGTGACCCTCAGAATTATTATTTTTTAACATTTTTATACCTGGAGGATTCATTATTACTAGGAAGGAAGTATTCTGCTCTCCAGGATAAGACAGCAATCTTGCTCTTGTTTGTTAGGTAAATGCCTAAAGAAATACACTATATACTGATATGGATAAGTTGGTATAACGAGTCAATACTTATTCAGATATTCCTAGCTTCATATATAAATAGTGAAGAGTTGAGATCAATTCAAACCATAACACAGAAACTCAGTTAAATCCAGAAGTCTGTTTAATGCTTCCAACCTCTACAGTGGCTCATTTTTTTTTAAGGTTCACTTACTTATTTTTGAGAGAGAGAGTACAAGAGCAAGCACACACATGCACATGAGCAAGGGAGGCGCAGAGGGAGAGGGAAACAGAGAACCCTAAGCAGGCTCTGTGCTGTTAGTGCAAAGCCCAATGCGGGGCTTGATCTCATGAACCGTGAGATCATGACCTGAGCTGAAACCAAGAGTCAGACACTTAACAGAGCCACCCAGGCACTCCTCCATTTTTAAGTGGCCTCCATTCCTGCCATTGTAAAACAGAAATCCATGACACCCAGCCTGCTCGTTTGGTCTGGCCAGCTTACGTATCATGGTGCATCCAAACGCCTGTAGCCATCAATCCCAACTCCATTTGGGTCAGAATCAATTTGACACTCACTTGAACATTAAATCCTGGTTGCCTGTTCAAGAGCTCTTCCAAAGCTGAAGCCCTTGAAAAGCCTAACCTCACAGGTGCTGGGGACCCTAGAGTATAGGAGCTCAGGGGCCAGGTTGACATGTTTTGGCTAATGAAGGAGAAATTAAATGGAAATCAACTTCTGTGTGTTTTCTAAAGATCAGAAACCTAAAATGAACCACTCTCCCCCTCCTCCTCTGTTACCTGCTCAGCATCAGAGAAGCAATGATAGAGGTCAAAGTCACTAAAGACTCAGAAAACTGGCTCTGCTGTAGAAATGTTTCTTTGATCTTCCCAAGGGCCAGCAAGGCCATTTCCAGCATATTTTCTACCTGCATTGAGAAGGAAATACCATGTGACCTGTGTGGCCTTTGTGGATAATGGTTTTGAAGGGGTTGGAAGGAGGACAAAGACCTGGACAGTGACATATTGAAAGATGACATTCTTTTTTTTTTTTTTTTTAAACGTTTATTTATTATTGAGAGACAGAGAGAGACAGAGCATGAGCATGGGAGGGGTAGAGAGATGGGGAGATACAGAATCTGAAGCAGGCTCCAGGCTCTGAGCTGTCAGCACAGAGCCCAACGTGGGGCCCGAACTCACAAACCGTGAGATCATGACCTGAGCTGAAGTTGGACGCTTAACCGACTGAGCCACCCAGGCGCCCCTGAAGATGACATTCTTTGCAAAGGACCCAAAGAAAGTATTTGTAGTCTGGCTAAAGACTCGCCATCCTTTGTATCAACTAACAGGGCCATCCAAGAAAATATTTCTTTGTCCCATGATATAAGCTTCTCTAGACCTACTTAAATTTTTTTTTTTTTTATTTATTTTTAGTAATCTCTCCACCCAGCATGGGGCTGGCACTCACGTCCTGGAGATCAAGAGTTGCATGCTCCACCGACTATGCCAGCCAGGCACCCCTGCCTGTGACCTACTTATGAGAGGTTTTCACAAACAGTTTTATTACAATGAAATTCACAATACAAATCACCCAGTTAGAATATACAAGTCAATGTTTTTTTAGTATATTCATAGTGCAACCATCACCATGATCTAATTTTAGATCATTTTCATCTCCCTAAAATAAACCCAGTACCCAAGTACCCAGCAGCCAGCTGTCACTGTCCATTCCCCTGTCCCTATACCTCCCCCCCACCCAGCCCTAGACAACCACCAATCTACATTCTGCATCTAGAGATTTGTCTCTTGTGGACATTTCATAAAATAGAATCACAATACGTGGTCTTTTGTGCCTGGCTTCTTTCACTTGGTGTAATGTTTTCAAGGTTCACCCATGTTGTACTGCTTCATTCTCTTTTGTTGCTAATGTAACAAATATAACACATTTTACTTATCCATTCCTTGGATCATGGACATTTGGGCTGTTTCCACTTTTTCGCCGTTTGACTGTTTGAATCATGCTGCTACAAACACGACCGTGCAAGTTTTAGTGTGGACATATGTGAGCCTATTCCAAGGAGTGGGATTGCTAGGCCACATGGGAAGTTCCTTTTTTAACCTTTTGGGCAACTGTCAAACTGTTTCCCAAAGTGGCCGTATCATTTCACAATCGAATAATGTACGAGGGCTTGAATTCGTCTGCCTCCTTGCCAACACTTGTTACTGTCTGTATTTCTGGGTACAAAGTGGCATTTTATTGTGGTGTGATTTGCATTTACATAGACCGATGATGGTGAACATCTCCTCAAATGAATACAGAAATGCAAATCAACACGAAAATGCAAGTTTAATTTACTGAGTGTCTACTATATGCCAAACACCATACTGAGCTCTTGTCACTGGATTATAGCACTAGGGAAGTTTAGCGCACAGATGAGACAGTGAGGAAGACCCAGAGCAGGCCTAACAGTGGTCTCTTCAGTGGTGTCGCTTGGCAGGAGACTCTTTAGAGATCTAGGAAGAGGCCGTGTGATACCTGGATCTGCCAAGATTTAAAAAGTTTCTAAACCGAGTTCGACATCAACATGTACTGTACCTACCTGCTCAATGGCATGCTTAGACCTCTGTGGACTTGCTCCAGCAGCTTCCATCACAGTGTCGAGGGACTCGGAGAGGCAGGCAGTTGGGGGTTTTTGAAACCCAGACTGCTTTGCTCTGAAATGTGCTCTCTGGTGACTTCTCACTCAGGTAAACATGAGGACTGATGACACTAACCTGGGAGATTTTGGAAGCAAACACACAGCCCCGAGCTGTTTCTGACTGTTTTAAATTTACTTCTGTTCTTCTTATAAGGAGTTCAATTTCTTTATGCATTTCAATGCATTTTTTAAAATATTTATTTATTTTGAGAGAGAGAGAGGGGTGGGGATAGGGACAGAGAGAGAGAGTGAGAGAATCCCAAGCAGGCTCTGAGCCATCAGCATGGAGCCCGATGTGGGGCTCCATCTAATGAACCCCGAGATCATGACCTGAGCCGAAATCAAGTGTCACATGCTTAACCCACTGAGACACCCAGGTGCCCCTCAAACGCATTTTTATAAAATGCAATATTACAGGAGTGTGTGGCTGAACATGGAGCCTGCTTAGGATTCTTTCTCTCCCTCTGCCCCTCTCCCATCCCTGCACTCTCTCTCTAATAAAAAAAAAAAAAAAAAAGAAAAAGGAAAAGGGAAAAAAAAATTCATAAAAAACCCCAGTATTACAACTTGGCAGCCAAAGAAAATATATTACATCTTACCTATAGGAAGGATTTTTATTTTATGTTATTCTTTTTAAAAATTAAAAAAAAACTTTTAAATGTTTATTCATTTTTTTGAGAGAGAGACAGAGTGCAAGCAGGGGAGGGGCAGGGAGAGAGAGGGAGACACAGAATCCAAAGCAGGCTCCAGGCTCTGAGCTGTCAGCACAGAGCCTGATGTGGGGCTCAAACTCATAGACCATGAGATCACAACCTGAGCCGAGGTCAGAGGCCCAACTAACTGAGCCACCCAGGTGCCCCTAAAAGTTTTTAAAAATATATTTATTTTTGAGAGACAGAACATACAATTGTACACCCCCCCCCCCCCCACACACACACACAGAGTGGGACAGAAGATCTGAAGCAGGCTCCATGCCCTGACAGCAGAGAGCCCAATGTGGGGCTTGAACTCACAAGCCATGAGATCATGACCTGAGCTGAAGTTGGACGCTTAACCAGGCACCTCTGTATTTCAGGTTATTCTAAGGAACTCGGAGAACCCTCCTGGAGTGGTAAGTAGATCAAATACCTAATTAACAAAACTAAGCTAAAAACAGGCAAAGAGCAGTATTGGCTTAAACACCAAGTAAATGATCCTTTGAAACTCAAAAAAGCACTCAAGATAGACTTAAAATAGAGATCAAGAGAAGTTCTGAATGAAACTGAAAACCCCAATTCTCCTTTCTGGAGGCTGTTCTTATGCAAAACAAGTGAGAAGGTTAAGCAAATGGACAGAATATCCACTGCGAGTCCTACTATTTTTGTTTTGAAATGTTATTTTTGTTTTCAAAGTTACATTTACTAAAGACTTCTGCATTTAAAAAAAGAAATAATAAAGTTATAAAAAACATGGGCACAAAATATTTGCAACATCTGTAACAAAAGGTCAACATCAACAATAAATAAAGCTCTCTTACAGACAAGTAAGTAAAATGACAACCCATTGTGGGGGAAATGGACAAAGGACATGAAGAAGCCACTGAGAGGAGAAATACACATGGTCAATCAATATATAAGATGACGTTCGGCCTCCTTTGTAATCAGTAAAATGTTCCTTCCTTTTCTTTCTTTTCTTGCCTTTGAAATTAGAAGTGTGGGGCAACAGTTGGTGGGGATATAAAACAGTGTCCTTTAAGAGACAATTTTGTCATCCACTGAAAATTTAAAAGCCCCTCAATTCTATTTATGCCATTCTATTCCACAGAAACATGTGCGTAAGTACTTAGTGATGTAGGTACATGGAGGCTCGTGGATATGCTATTTGTGAGAGGAGACAAACAAAAAAATGTCCAAATGCACATTAAGAATAATTGGTTCACTTATGTGTACTGACACGAAAAGATATGCATGACACAGCATTAGACAAAAAAAAAACAAGGGGCTGGGGCTCATGGGTGGCTCAGCTGGGTGAGCCTCCAACTTAGGCTCCAGTCATGATCTTGTGGTTCATGAGTTTGAGACCAGCATTGAGCTCTCTGCTGTCAGTGCAGAGCCTGCTTCAGATCCCCCATCCCCGTTTCTACCCCTCTCCTGCTCTCTCTCAAAACTAAATAAACATTAGAAATATTTTTAAAAAGGGGGGAGCTAAAAAATGTGTATACTTTAATGCCATTTTTGTTACAATAACAAACCTGTTTACACATAGAAAAAATCTGGCAGGCTATGTAGAGCAAATTAATAATAATCTGATAATATGGGAATGCAAGCTGGTGCAGCCACTCTGGAAAACAGTATGGACGTTCCTCAAAAAACTAAAAATAGAACTACCCTACGACCCAGCAACTGCACTACTAGGCATTTATCCACGGGATACAGGTGTATCGAAGGGACACATGCACTCCCATGTTTATAGCAGCACTATCCACAATAGCCAAAGTATGGAAAGAGCCCAAATGTCCATCCATGGATGAATAGATAAAGAAGATGTGGTATATATACACACAATGGAGTATTATACGGCAATCAAAAAGAATGAAATCTTGCCATTTGCAACTACGTGGATGGAACTGGAGGGTATTATGCTAAGTGAAATTAGTCAGAGAAAGACAAAAATCATATGACTTCACTCATGTGAGGACTTTAAGAGACAAAACAGATGAACATAAGGGAAGGGAAACAAAAATAATATAAAAACAGGGAGGGGCACAAAACAGAAGAGACTCATAAATATGGAGAACAAACTGAGGGTTCCTGGAGGGGGTGTGGGAAGGGGGATGGGCTAAATGGGTAAGAGGCACTAAGGAATCTACTCCTGAAATCATTGTTGCACCAAAGGCTAACTAATTTGGATGTAAATTAAAAAAAAAAAAATCTGATAATAGTGATTACATCCTGAGAATGGGATTAGCAAGAAGGATAAAGACAGTGAGGGCTATTGCTTTATAAGTTTATATGCTTTAATTCAGATTTTTAAATAACAAGCATGTATTATTGCCGTAATTAAAAATAAACCAGCCCAAATAAACCAGCACAGATTGTATATATATGCTTATCGCAGATATCTGAAAATACAGGACATGGAAAAGAAAAAAATGAAAATTCTCATGAATCTCATTCCCTTAATTTATTTATGTGTAGGGAGTAGAGACAGGCATGAATAATTACTGGGAATAACTTGGCAAATGTGGAGGGAACAAATGTAAACATTGCGGGGGCACTGATGGCCCATGTCTGTTTCGAAGCTGAACTGCTCTATCTCGGGCAAGGAGTGGATCTATTTCTGTCTCCCATTATGTCTAACAAATGTATCAGAAAGACAGTAACTTGATAAATGATCAAAAGAAAATAAACACAGCATATCTGAAAAGGTCATTACTGATCAATTTATCCGCAATCTTCAGACTTAAACGTAAATATACCCTGACTGAATGTTAAATTGGGTCTCTACAAAATGGTTCACAAGGCTAAATTCTGCACAGGGCACAATCTCTAGATTACGTATTTTCTACTTTATACACATTTTGTCTGTTTCACTTCCCCCTTTCTCATATCTCGTTTCCTCCCGATCACCCTCTTGCTTACTTGAGCTGACTTAGAAAATTCTGGCATAAAGGCCGTCAGTTTCTGGAGCACCTCACAAGCTCTCCGTAGTTTGCTGTGACTTTGCAAACCATGAATCACTTCGTTCAAACTCCCTGCTGGCTCATCTGCGACCTGTTGAGAATGAAGGATTTTGTCAACATTATCTCTAGAAAATGGCTGCACTTTAGTAGTTTCAGACCTTGTTTGAATAAGAATTGACCTCCAGTAACATTACAAGCTCAATGAATCACAGGCTCCCCCTAACAGTTACTACTTTCAGAAGCTTTTCTGCAAATGCATAGAATGTTCACCTCTTCCATGCAATAGAGGAAAGAGATACCTAGGTCTTACAATGATAAATACAGGGACAGATGGGTCTGGGAATAAGATCTGTAAGAGAAATTTAAATCTCATGGCCGTGATCAAAAGTGGGGGATACATGGAAATCAAAACAATGAAAACGAACTTTTCTATTCAGAAGTATGCTTTCCTCAGGTTTCCCGCTGGTTCCTGTCTCTCAATTCAAGAGTTCATGTTCAAGAGGGAAGCACAGGTGCTTGAAATTCCACATGGCAGGAGGTGGGAGGCAGAAATTCTGAGAAAACAAACCCAGAACTCTGGACATGGTCTTAAAACTTTTAAGAGGCCACTGCTTTTGAACTGGAAGTCCTGACTGAGATGATCTATTCACACCAACTACTTGACGCAATTTCTAGAGAACAGCCCACTGCAGCTTAATTCAGTCATGTATTCAGTTAAGTCTTTTTTAAAAAAATGTTTAGAGAGTGAGAGCATGAGCGGGGGAGGGGCAGAGAGTAAGAGGGAGACACAGAATCCAAAGCAGGGTCCAGGCTCCAAGCTGTCAGCACAGAGCCCAACATGGGGCTTGAACTCATGAACCATGAGATCATTCATGAACTAAGCCAAAGTCTGCCATTTAACTGACTGAGCCACCCAAGCACCCCTCAATAAGTCATAATTAAGGGCCTACTGGGTGCTGCTAGGCTCAGGAGTCAGAGCGGTTAAAGTCAGTTATGATCTGGCCCTTGTGGGCCATGCAAGTGAATAGGGGTATTCCTAATTCGTAGGGTTTATAGGGGGTTGGAGCAGTTACAGAATGATCTTAGAATTGAGGACCACCCAGTTTTGGTATTATACTTTGGGACCAAGGTGTAAATGAGCAGGAATAAAGGTACGAGTGAGACCCAGCTGCCATGCAACTTCACGTTTTCCAATGAAGGTCAAGGTCTTATCGAATGCCATTCTACTTGCAGCCAGGAAGGACACCAAGGGCACCTTATCTGATGTTTTAGAGCAGTGTGAACCTGGGCTGAGCCATGGTGGATCTCACCATTCATTTCACCTTTCTTCATTAGCTCTTAATAAGGCTTTACAGTTGTCCCCATATAAGTTTTGCCCATCTTTCGTTACATTTCCTCTTAGGTACTTGCTATTCTTTTTTTTTTTTTTTTTTTTTAAATCTTATTTTCTAACTACTGCTGATGTGTAGAAGTACAATCAGCTTTTGTCTATTGATCTGGTATTCTCTGAATATTTCCAATAATTTATCTGTACGCCCTTTTGGGTATGCTATACTTCAGACTTCTCTTTATTTAAGGGAAACAAAACCCTCTCTGTTGAAGCCACTGTAGATCAGTTTTTCTGCCAGGAGAGCACAATGCTAACCGCAACAATAGTGAATGTGTAGTTTCAATTGCCACTGAAAGCAGATCCAGCATAAACAGGATTACCTTTTAGTAAGGAAATGTCAGGTGGCATATATGTAGGGCTTGTGTTTAAAAAAAAACAAAAAAGAGAGAGAGAGAAGAAGGATGATTTTCTCCACTCAACATTATCAAAGTGGCTTTGTCTTTTTTTTCTTTTTTTTTAAGTTTGTGGGGAAAAAGGGAACTAAAAGAAAAGGAGCACTGAGGTGGTGAGTAGGAATAACAGTCCGGAAGGGTGTGCCATGGCTGGAAAATTGTGGCAGGTGGACAAAGCGTCCCCCCCATCTGAAGCACCAAAAATAATCGTATTGAATAAAAATAAGACATTAAATACTGAAGTGGGTATAAAACCCACTGTGGACTTGTTTAGTGCTTGCTTTTGATCGGGACACGTGCTTATGCATCAGCATAAGGTAGAGTTCTCTACTCTCTTAGGTAGAGTTCTGCTCGGATGTAATGGGTGAACTAGGCCTGTTCCTCACATGGCTGTTCCTGCAACATCACAAAATAGAATAGGAATGTTTTTACAGTGCCACAAAGGTACCCAGGGTGACCTCAGTTTTCCGTATTTACCTGATCAGATGCCTCATGAAACGATGTTTTTTTTTTTTAATTTTTTTTTAACGTTTATTTATTTTTGAGACAGAGCATGAACGGGGGAGGGGCAGAGAGAGAGAGGGAGACACAGAATCAGAAGCAGGCTCCAAGCTCCAAGCCATCAGCCCAGAGCCCGATGCGGGGCTCAAACTCACGGACCGTGAGATCGTGACCTGAGCCGATGTTGGATGCTTAACCGACTGAGCCACCCAGGTGCCCCCCCTGAAACGATGTTTATAGGTGAGAAGTAAAGACCTCGGGAGGGAGTCTACTATGGGGCTTGAGGTCATCTCCACCGGAGCTTTCCCAGCCTGTGTTTCAGATGCAGGCCGGCTGCTAGGCACCGAGGTGACAGACAGGACATGCCTCATGACTCTGGGTAGTGAAGGAAAGGGGCTGATGGAACGGCACAGGGTCTTGGACTGAAAGGTACGTAAAGGAAAAGGCTGAAGCCAATTTTACCAAATGAAAATGAAGGCAGTGTTTCCAAGACAGTGGGGGCTTTGAGGAACAGTAGCATGACTTGGGTTATAAAGCCTCACTCCTGTGACTGCTGTGTTGAGCACGGACAGGAAAGGGCCGAGGGTAGAAGCAGGGATATGAGCAGGAGGTGGATGCAAAGTGCAGCCGGGAGATGATGGAGGCTTAGACTACAGCGAGATAATGGTGAAGCTGGTCAGAAGTGGTTAGGTTTGGCCATATGGAAGGCCCTGAGAAGTCCTGCAGACAGCAACATTTGTTTTCTTTCCTTCCGGAAACGTTTTAGGCAATGTTGGTTGCTGTGCTGCAGAACACCGCTTGGAAAATACTGACTTAAGGGGCACGTGGGTGGCTCAGTTGGTTAAGTGTCCGACTTTGGCTCAGGTCATGATCTCATGTTTCGTGGGTTCAAGCCCCACGTCAGGCTCTGTGCTGACAGCCTGGATCCTGCTTCAGATTTTGTGTCTTCCTCTCTCTCAGCCACTCCCCAACTTGTGCATGTGCTCTCTGTCTCTCAAAAATAAATAAACATAAAAAAAGAAAAGAAAATGTTGACTTAAGGGATTTTTACTTCATCCCTGTTCTCTTTTATACTGCTAGAAAAGCTTATTTTTGGCAGTGGGTCAAACAAAAGTAAATCTATATTTAGACATCCACTGAAAGGTTTCTATATAGGACACAAAGGCAAGAAGGCGAAGAAATTTCTGGAATGTGAACTTTTATAGATTATGCAGAGTTTCTACTTTTATTTCCCTTTCACTCAAATTTTTTTCCTTTTTAAAAAGCAATCTGAATTTTATGACATTGCAATATCCTTTTGTAAGATGTCACAAGTCCTTTTTGGAATGAAGCAGGGAATAAACAACCAGCCAACAAATGATAATTATAACAACATGAAAGCCAGAGCTAAGCTTTAAAAATGTTGTTGGTAAAGCACCCATTAAACCTGGTTCCTTCCTGCATGTAAGTACTTTCCTTATCAGAAAACTACATCCAGAGAACTCGGGGAGACCGAGCAGTATTCTGGCAGGACGAACCAGGAAAGACAGAGATTGATAACCCCAGGTGTCTACTGTCAAGGGAGGCACTTAAAAGATTAGCACCAGCAGTGTGGGGACATGCCATTGCTGGGTGAGCAGCTGCCACAGAAAGAAGCAGGTTGAGTCCAAGTAAAAGTGTAGGATAGAAGTATCTCTTTCTATTTTACTTAAGGATGTTTCATTCTTGGTGAACAACAGTATAAATCATTTTATATGGAGACCAAACTGATCATTTCCTACTGTTGATAATTCTGTAGACAAGCTGGGATTCTAGAGCTTAAGCATCACAAATCACTAATGTCTCATCTCTGCTTCTTTTCCAAAGGCTCTCTGTATAAAAACATTAAATCAGAGCAATTGTGAAGTTGCCAGTACACAAATATTACTGCAGAAATATATGATTCATAATTTTAGCAAAAGGAGGAGCTCTATTAATAAATCAGAGCATTTTTCTGATCTTTCCTCCCTCCTTCCCTCACTCTCATTCTTTCTTTCCTTATGGTACTTTTAGATGAGATTGGCCATGTTGAGGGTGGTATGGCTGTAGTCTGATTTTTCTAGAAAATGATCATTTACAACATTTCACCAGATCACCATTATCGCTTTCATTCCCTTTACACATTTTCCAGCAAGAAAACCGTAATCTGAAGACACTATCAGTGTGTTAACATGGCTATTTGAGGAATGCTTGGGTGGTTCATTTGGTTAAGGCTCAGACTTTGGCTCAGGTCATGATCTCAAGGCTTGTGAGTTTGAGCTCGTCAGGCTCTGTGCTGACAGCCTGGAGCCTGCTCTGGATTCTCTGTCTCTACCCACCCCTCCCCCTACCCCCACCCCCTGCTTTTGCACAGGGATTTATTTATCAAAAATAAATTAACATTAAAAAACCGACATAGCTATTTGCTATTAACTTAAGTTGATCTCTTTCAAGGCATGCCTGTCTAGACCCATTACAATTTATCTGGCTATAGCAAGCCTGCTCTATCTCTTTTTGTAACATTCCCTTTGTTGTTGATGGGACTGGTATATTTAGCAGCAGAATCATTGTAGCCACTACTGCTGGGGGAGGACAGAGTTCTGAGATGTTAACTGCCATGTTTTTCTACCAAGGAATGCAGTATGGAAAGTAGAAGAAAGAAACTGGATTCTGAGGGTGCCTGGTGGCTCAGTCGGGTAAGCACATGACTCTTGGTTTCAGCTCAGGTCAGGCATGATCTCACCGTTTATGGGTTTGGGTCCCACATCAGGCTCTGCAGTGACAGCACAAAGCCTACTTGGGATTCACTCTCCCTCTCTCTCTGTACCCCCCCTTTCGCTGTCTCTCAAGATGAATAAACTTTAAAAAAAATTTAGAAACTGGATTCTGAGGCAAAAGACCTGAGCTCTTGACCTGGTCTACCTTTTACTGTAACTATGAAGCCTTGACAAATGACAGCCTACTAGCTCTCTCATCTGGAGAATGAGTGTAATAATATCGAACGATGTAAAAATCTAAGCAATGTATTTAAGGTTGAGAAAAATGTCACCTTGGATTAGGGTCATTACTTCAACAGCTCACGGGGAACCAGCAACTGATCCTGTGCTTCAAGTGGCGATCTGAAAGGGGTTATGACCACTAGGTGGGTCAACAAGCTGCTGAACCAAGGGTGATCCAGTTTCTTGGTCTATGGACAAACACTGTGCTTGGACAGGCCTTGCCTTAAAAGATGAGGAAAAAACTGGGGCACCTAGGTGGCTCAGTCGGTTGAGTGTCCAACTTCGGCTCAGGTCATGGTCTCGTGATTTGTAAGTTTGAGCCCCACATCAGACACTTGTTGCAGTCCCCAAAGAGCCTGCTTCAGATCCTCTCTCCCCCTCTCTCTGCCCCTCCCCTGTTCCCTCTTCCTCTCTCTCCCCCCACCTCAAAAATAAATAAACATTAAAAAAAAAAAGATGAGGAAAAAAACAACAAAAAGAAGCCCATGAATGTCACTCTGGACCCTGGGAATTGAATCCAGAGGACTTAGAGGAACATATGCCTCTGAAAATTATCAACAGCAAAATCCAGAAAAATATTTCACAAAGCTGGTTAACATCCTTAATATAAACAGAAAGTCTTAAAAATAAACCAAGTGAAGCTAACATGCACAAGAATGAGATAAATTAAAGGAGAAATAAATGATACTGGAGGATTTCGAGAGAGCTAAAATGCTTCAGAAAAGTTAAAATCCACACTGGTAATACAGAACCGACTTGGAAAAATCAAAACAGTGAGACGGAGGAAAAAAGTGAGGAGTTTGCCCTGAACGCAACAGAGCAAAGCATACAAAACCATTCTTTTCATTTAAAAGACTGACAGGAAAGATATGGAGGACAGAAACGTGCAATTTAGCACATGGATAACTGTTTTTTTGTTTTTGAGATAAAGAGAAAGAGAGTGTGTGTATGTACACATGCATGCAGGGGAGGGGCAGAGGGAAAGAGACAGAATCTTTTTTTTTTTTAAGTTTATTTATTTGAGGGGAGGGGGGAAGAGAGAGGGAGAGAAAAAATCCCAAGCAGGCTCTGCACTGTCAATACAGAGTGCACTGTGGGGCTCAAACCCACAAATTTTGAGTTGGAAGTCAGATGCTTTAACCGACTGAGCCACCCAGGCACCCTGAGAGAGAGAATCTTAAGCAGTCTCCATGCTCAGTGTGGAGCCTGATGAGGGGATTGATGCCATGAACCTGGGATCATGACCTGATCCTAAGTCAAGGGTCTGATGCTCAACTAACTGAGCCACCCAGGTACCCCGATAACTGGTATTTCTTAAGGACAAAATCAGAACTAATGAAACAGAAGTGACAAATAGGTGGCAGAGAATAAAATTTTCACAAGCCAAGAACAATGTGTATATAGAACATCACATTCTAGACAAAATCAGTGAAAAGTGATCTAGATGCATGCTAAAAGAATTTCTGTATTACACAGATTAAAACATTTTACAATCTAAGATGAAAAAAGGCTACCTATTATTTAAAAAAAAAAGGCTAACTGTAGTCTTTTCCACTATAGCATTAAATGACAAAACACAAGGGAATGATGTGTACAGAGTTTTGAGGGGAAGACTGAGGAAGGAAATGTTACTTATAGTGCAGAGACTATTGCTTATTCCACCACCCTGCCTTCCTTCCAGGGAAACATAGTAGCTCCATTAAGGACTACATTTCCCAGCCTTCCTTGCTTGCAGCAGTATGGCCATGTGACCAGGTTCCGGCCAATGGGATACAAGAAGTAATTGGTGCAATTTGTAGACTGTGCCCTTAAAGAAAATGATCAGGCTTCCCACTTTCCCTTCTCCCCTTCCCACTTGATAGAATGTGAACACGAGGCAGGAGCTAACACAGCTTTTATAGACCACGATATTCAATTACAAGTTGACAGCAGAACAAGGCAGAAAGAGCTTGGGCCCTATAAACTGTGGTGCCATCTTATCAGCCCTGGACTGCTTACTTACACTGCTATGTAAGTGAAGAGAGAAATCAACTTCCACTTTGTTCAAGCTACCATTTTGACTTCTGTTAGAGCACCTGACCCTGTTTTAACTTGTAAACCCTGCTAAAATATGGCTTATTGGGAAGGGACAAGAAAAGACTTTTTGACTATTCATGAGTTCCCAAAATATTTCCACCAGTGGATCTTGTGAAAACAACTAGAATAGAGATGATACAAAATTAAGATTTCAAGATGGATAAAGTTATGGTGTAAAATGATTGGACATAAACACCTCCAGTTAAAATTGATATAAGTTCTAAACTGTTAGAAACCTTGCTTTGCTAAAAGTTTTTAAAAAGGATTCTTGGGGTGGGGCACCTGGGTGCCTTAGTTGGTTAAGTGTTTTACTTTGGCTCAGGTCGTGATCTCGTGGTTCGTGGGTTCAAGGCCCGAGTCAGACTCTGTGCTGACAGCTTTAAGCCTGGAGCCTGCTTCAGATTCTGTGTCTCCCTCTCTCTGTGCCCCTCCCTCACTCACGCTCTGTCTCTCTCTCTCTCAAAAGTAAATAAACATTAAAAAAAAATTTTTTTTAAAGGTATTCTTGGGGTGTCTGTCTGGCTCAGTCGCTAGAACATGTGACTCTTGATCTTGTGGTTGTAAGTTGCAGCCCCACATTAGGTGTAGAGACTACTTAAAAAAATATTCTTTAAAAAAATTTTTTTTAATACATATATATATATATATATACACACACACACACACATATATATATATATTTATTTATTTTATTTATTTTTTCCTTTGAGAGAGAGACACACAGGGTGTGAATCAGGGAGGGGCAGAGACAGGGAGGCACAGAAACTGAAGCAGGCTCCAGGCTCTGAGCGGTCTGCGCAGGGGCAGACATGGGGCTGGAATCCACCAACTGTGAGATCATGACCTGAGCTAAAGTCAAATGCTTAGCCGACTGAGCCATCCAGGAGCCCCAAAAAGATATTCTTAAATCATATAATATAGATTTTAAAAACCCAATGTAACAATAACCTGAATAAAACCTACAGACTATACTAACAAAATCTAGGAATAGAGGGTGGGGAAGAAAAACTAACATGTGCTATATTCCTTTAACCACATGAGGGGGCTTCTAAAGAGACTTTCATTCCTGAGCCCAGCAATTAGGCAAACACAGGTGAAGGAATGTGTTTTCAAAAAGAACAACTCCTTGAAGGTAAACAATTAAAACGAGAGTCCTGAAGAACAAAAGTCCAACAAAGACAGAAGAAAACAGCAAGGAAGCATTAGAACCAGAAAGCACATAAGAAATGACAGATTATTAAAATAAACTTAAATGTGATAAACTGTACTATAAAAATATTTTCAGAGTCAAATACTTAGACTCATTTACATGAAATTTAATAGGAACACATGTAAAAAAAAAAAAAAGTGACACAAAAATTTCAAAGGACCCTGAGAGGCATCTGGCTGGCTCAGTCGGTAGAGCATGTGACTCTTGATCTCAGGGTTGTAAGTTTGAGCCCATGTTGGGTGAGGGAAGGAATAGAATAGAAAGGACAGAGATGGAATTTAGTTTTTTCCTGGTTTCATAATTTTGACATTGAAACTCTATCAGTGTTTTCCATAATTAGAAAAAAAAATTGTTTCCTAAAAATAAGGAAAAAGAGCAAGAGAGGAACTGGATATAGCAAGTTTAGACAATTTTTAGGGGAATTTTGCTCAAGATCAGGAAAGAAGTGGGGCAGTAATTCATGAGGCAGTGTGAATTGGTGCTTTGTCTTAAGATAGAAAAAACAGCAGCCAGCACAGTGTCCTTGATCTGAGCCAGCGTGCAGCTAGAGGGATTCACTGTGGGTAGGAGTACGGGGAACTTGCAGGAACAGGACAGAAGACAAGCATCTGTGGGTGCAGATGCCTGCTGCTCAGTGGACACATTTGGTGGCAGGCGTCTGTGGAGAGGATTCTTAATTGCTTCTATTTTATTTTCGAAACAGAAATCAAGGTGATGACCTGACCTGAGAATGAGGATCAGGGACTTCCTAGTCATTGGAGGTAGAGGAGGAAGTGAGAAGTAGTCCTCTCAGAGTAGAAGCATAAATAACCCCCGGGATACAGTGTGATTGCCAGGCTCATGATCCGAATTTCAGTTGACATATAGTCAGTGAGGTTGTGTGGTTTTGCCAAGCCATGTTGGGCAGCGTGTGTGAGAAACAGGAAGTGTACACGATGAGGCACATTCAAGAATATTATTGCTCACCTACTGAGTTCCTATCTCTCTATCAATAGGAATTATAAAACACAAGGAGAATATTGTGCTTACAATGTAATTCTTTTTTCTTCCAGTTTATTTATTTTGAAGGCGGGGAGGTCAGAGAGAGCGAAAGAGAGAGAATCCCAAGCAGGCTCTGCACTGTCAGTGTGTAGCCCAATGCAGGGCTTGAATTCACAAATTGGGAGATCATGACATGAGCTGAAATCAAGAGTAAGCCGCTTAACTGACTGAGCCACCCAGGAGCGCCTAGAATGTAATTTCATAAAGTGAACTTAATTCTATCTTCTTAGTGTTGACCCACTTGGTGGACCTCATTTGGGGACATTGGATAGTATAAGGTGATGTGACTATTCCAGAGCACAAGATCCCCTTGAGAATTCCTATGTTATTGTTCTTAAAAAACAAATAAAATCTTTGTGTTGTCTTGATTATCATGTATGTGCTAGTAACAACTATTTTATAGACTTAAAGCTAGAGCTATATACTATAAATTACCTTTTCCATTGGCTTCCAAATAGATGCCTTTTCAGACCAAGATGAAAGAAATGGAAATAGTTCTCATTTATGCTGGAGACCCAAGAAGACAAGAGGAAAAGTCACAATACCAAGAAAAAAATGACTTCAGGTAATGTGTAGTGAAATCAATTCGTGCCTGAAAGGATATACAAGATTAATTAATACTGAAATATGTCATCATAACATGTACCCAATTAATATTTGTTGCTTTGCGTTTTGTCTCATCTTTTTTAAAATGTCTTTTTAAAATTATTATTAGAGCACGAGTGGAGGAGGGGGCAGAGGGAGAGAGAATCCTAAGCAGGCTCCATACTCAGCACAGAGCCCAGTGTGGGGCTCGACCCCCACGATCCTGGGACCATGACCTGAGCCAAAATCAAGAGTCAGATGTTCAACCAACTATGCCACCCAGGTGCCCCCCACTTCTTTTATTTTTTATTTTTTTAATTAGAACATGAGCAGGGGAGAGGGGCAAAGGGAAAAAGAGAAAATTGTCTGCTCTTATTATTGCAATCTTTGCCCTAATTTTATATATACTTATTTTCTTGATAGGCCTTTGGCCATCTTCTTTTTCACATGTGCCCAAATAAAGGACAATGTATTCTCCCACATTTTTCCATCTAAAAAGAGTCTTCTTAAAGTCCTTGCAGGAGCACCTGGGTGGCTCAGTTGGTTAAGCCTCTGACTTCAGCTCAGGTCATGATCTTGCGGTTCCTGTGAGCTTACAGCTCACAGCCTGGAGCCTGCCTTGAATTCTGGGTCTCCCTCTCTGGCCCTCCCCTGCTCGTGCTCTATCTCGCTCTCTTTCAAAATAATAAATATAAAAAAAAATTTAAAAATAAAAAACTAAAGTCTTTGCAGAGTGTTTCAAACGAAGGAAGTGTTCTTTCTCATATTTTTTAATTTTGAAAATAAATACTATTTGGGAAAGATGCATTAGCCTGAAATGACCTCAGTCAATACCAGTCTGGAATGATTATATAGAGAACACCTGACCAAAAGGCTGGAAAAGAGACAACTCAAAGTGCATCTAGTGTTTAGTCTTAGGGGTATGACCCCCAACTTCAAGTTTTAGATGTCTTTGTCAACAAGCCCTCTAAGTATCCCTTAAAAGAGCAATTTAGAAATTGTCATTGTAGAGACATGAATATTTATCTAAAGAACAAATGTAAAAATCAGCTTTTCCAAATGATTTTGTTTTTCGGTGTTTGGTGTGGGGTTTTTTTGTTTTTTGTTTTTTTAGTTTTTTAAATTTTTATTTATTTTGAGAGAGACAGAGAGTGTGAACAGGGGAGGGAGAGAGAATACCAAGCAGGCCCCACACTGTCAGTGCAGAGCACAACACAGGGCTCGAACTCACAAACTGTGAGACCATGACCTGAGCCAAAGTCAGATGCTTAACCAACTGAGCCACCCAGTGACCCCCAATTGCTTTTGTAAATGGGTACTTGTGAGTTGGGGAAGAAGCGTTTTGTGATGGCATTAGATGAAAGTAAAGATGGTGTACTTTGAAAACTTAAATCTTTACCGAAATCACCCTGATGGTAATTAAAGCATTGAGGCTGAAGACGCATTTGAAAAGTTTCAATAAAGCTATGTCATAAAATGCGAGTTTTGAGAGAGCAGTGCTCCTAAATTAATATACTACTTTATATAACATCTGATTTTAAATATCCCTTTGTAGAGGGGCGCCTGGCTGGCTCAGCTGGAAGAGCACATGACTCTGGATCTTAGGGTCATGAGTTCAAGCCCTAGGTTAGGTGCAGAAATATTTTTATAAAATAAATAAATATGCCTTTGTAGAACAAGTTACTAAGTTAATAAATGAGACATTTGACTGTTTCACCTATATCCTTAGATATGATATAGTCAAGTTTACCCCAAAATAATTGTCTTTAAATCTTCTCATTGAAGAAGGAGATTTGCCTTATCTGGAGTTGCCTTATGTTTATGTATGTCAGGTCCTTTGAAAATTTTTTTTCTTTAAATTTTTAAGTAGTCTCTACCTTATAAGTAATCATTTTCATTAGTTTTTGTTTGCTTTTCCATTATGTTTATACAGATGTGTGTGTTGGTATATACACATATATATTCATGTTACCCTCTTTCTTAAAGTTAGCAATACATTACACATTTTCTGCAGGGTTTTTTCCACAAAAACAAAAACGAAACAACAAAAAAACCAGAAGTAACCCCACTGCAGTACATAGAGATATGCCTCATTTCTTTTTACAACCAGGACCCCCCCTAGATGGGTATATGGATTATTTCTATTTTTTTGCTATTACAAAGAGAGCCACAATGAATAGCCTCGTGTGTGTACCTTTTTATATTTTTGCCAGTGTAACTTTGGGATAGATTCCCAGCAGGTGGAAGGCTCAGTCAAGGGGTAGATGTCAATGCTATTTTGCTAGAGATTGCCAAATACCTCTCCCTAGAAACCATCTTATTGCATTTCCATTAGCAATGTACGAAAGTACCTACTTTCCTAGAGTCTTGCCAACAGAATATGTTGTTAAGTTTGTGGATTCATGCCCAACTGATAGGTGGGAAATGGTATCTCAGTTTTAATTTGCATTTCTCTATTTTTTGAATGTTAAGGAACAAATTTATAAATACTTTTCCCACCAACATATTATTTTGGAAGAGGCACTCCTTAAGTTCACAATAAAATGTATAAACACTAATGCAACAGTAGTGACTTCTGAATACTTCTAAGCAATTACATGTGTCAATACTTTAGTTTTAAAGGTAATTAGCAGGGGCACCTGGGTGGCTCAGTAGGTTAAGTAACCCCTGCTCTTGATTTTGGTTCAGATCATGATCTTGCCATTTTCTGAGTTTAAGCCCTGCGTTGGCCTCTGCATTCTCTGGGAGCCTGCTTTGCATCTCTCTCTCCCTTTCTCTCTGTCCCTCCCCCACTCGTGCTCTCTCTCAAAATAAATAAGTAAACTTAAAAAAAATATAAAGGTTGGGGCGCCTGGGTGGCTCAGTTGTTTAAATATCCGACTTCAGCTCAGGTCATGATTTCGCTGTCTGTGAGTTCGAGCCCTGCACCAGGCTCTGTGCTGACAGCTCAGAGCCTGGAGCCTGCTTCAGATTCTGTGTCTCCCTCTCTCTGCCCTTCCCCCACTCACGGTCTGTCTGTCTCTCTCTCTCTCTCAAAAATAAATAAACATTAAAATATATATATGTGTGTGTGTGTGTGTGTATATATATATATATATATATATATATAAAAGTAATTAGCAATATTGGATCTCCAATGACCTTTGACATGAATGTGATGCCATCTAGAAGCAGAAAACACACTTTGCCTAAAAAACAGAAGTTTCACAATATTAGCAGTAAGAACTATAATATTCTGCCAGGCACTATTCTAATACTTTACTTGTATAATTTTACTGGTCCTCATAACAATCCTTTGAAGGACTTGCCAGGTGCCACAACAGGAAAGTTCCAGAATCATGACATGAACTCAGAGGTCTGACATGAGAGCCTGAGCTCCTAACTGCAGAGACTTATTTAATATGATTATGGGAAAGCAGGCTCCGAATGTGCAGTGCTGGCTTAGATAATTGAATATAATTCTTTAAAAAAAAATTTTTTTTTTGGTTATTTTTCTTTCAACATTTTATCTTTAAGTAATTTCTACATCCAACATGGGGCTTGAACTCACAACCCCAAATCAAGAGTCTCATGCTCCACCAACTCAGCCAGGTTGCCCCTAGAATTTTTTTTTTTTTAAGTAGGCTTCATGCCCAGCGTGGCACCCAACATGGGGCTTGAACTCAAGACTGATGCTTAACTGACTGAGCCATTCAGGCGCCCCACCCCTAGAATTCTTTTTGCCCCAGATTATCCTCTGTACAAACATTCTCTATTTCACAACAGTAATATCTGGCAAGTACACGAGTGATAAATATCAGGAAATGCATTTCACTCCGAAATGAAGAGTAAGTGAAAATGTGTAAAAACTCAAATCTTGGAGAGTGAAAAATGGACGGAAAAATTGTCATCATTTAGGCTATGTTAAGGGTTGCTTTTCCTATCGTGGAGATGGGCTGGGCCAAACAGCCTGCTGTGAAGATGGAGAACAGTTCACAATCACTCCCATCTGTGACAGTGAAACACAGGACCACTTGATGTACGCAGAGACCCGCCTCACAACCTTGCCCTTGCCAAAAACAGCATGCTATCACAGCAAAATCGGACAAGCATATCACAGGGAGCTTGAAAGGGTGGAGAATGAGAGGCTGGAAACCAAAAAATTATCAACTTGAAATACTGGGTCCTTTCAATACCCAGTATTTGAGGACGGTGATCTTTTATCTTTCTCGTAATAAACATCGCAATGTATTCTGTTTTATGAAGCACCCAAAGATGCTTCATATTTTAATAAGAATGTATTTGCATTTTTTAAAGTGGAATAAAATTTTTACTCAGATTCGGAGGCATAGTAAGGTCTCCAAGAATTCACAGACTTAAGACTGAATGCTGTATGTAACACCGTGAAAAATGCTGATTCAAAGAAAAACCACACACTCACATTCACACACACAATTTTCATGGCCTACTCCTGAGAAAAACCTATAGACAACAGCCTCCTCACCCTTCACCCTCACATCTTCCTACACCATACTCTATTTTCCTCCTTTAGCTTTTCTCGTCTTCCTTCCGAAGCCCAAGCACTGAATGGATTCAGGGTACCTGAGGAAAAGGGAGTTTACTCATACACTTTCTCCCACACTTCACCCAAGTCAAGAAATGAAGGCAACATCAGGCACAACTCTACCTACCAGAGTAGGCTGCATGTGAAAGTCATTCCAGATGAACAGTTACTTACTGTAATCAGTATCATGAAAATCAATATCTAATCAGTATCATCAAAATCCCTATATCCATTCTATGGACTATCACTCACAGACTCTGTGACATGAAACCTTCTAGAGCACTCCAACCTTCTTTTTGTTTAACCACACCCTTAAGTAAACCTCAGGGCATAATGTCCTTTATCTGCCCCTGAGACAGGACTAGGGCACACACCCATCCTTTTTATTTTTTTAATATGTACTTATTTTTGAGAGAGAACGAAAGAAAGAGAGCACAAGTGAGGGAGGGACAGAGAGAGGGAGAGAGAGAGAATCCCAAGCAGTGTGTGGCCTGACACTGGGCTTGAACTCATGAACTGTGAGATCACCACCTGAGCTGAAATCAAGAGTTGGACGCTTAACTGACTAAGCCACTCAGGTGCCCTGAAAACACACCTATTCTTAAACATTCTCCTCTTGGCTGGTTCCCCCTTAATAAACCATTTCTTGTCAAGCTGGACTTGTCAGCCTTTTTCTTTAGTTTTTCTTTCAGTCCTCAGATGTCACTTTGCATATACCTTTCATGGAACAGACTCCTTAACCAACATACTGTAGGTTTCCAGAAATTATGCCTTTGGCCGCATGTGGCTTCATCACTTACCAGCCTGGCAACTGAAAGAATGGCCCAGTGAGCCCAAGTGCACTGTTGATGAGATCCAGTTGGAGTTTCTGGACATGTAAGTGCATCTGGTGGGCTTTGTGACTCTGCTGGCCGCGACATCTGTTGAAGGAGGACCAGACACAGATCCTCATACTCCAAAGTCAACCTATTTAAAAATTAAATATGAAAACCAAATTTTACTAGCTTCCAATAGGTGAAACTTTAGGATTCCTCCCCGATACTATGTATTGTTGGGGTCCGGGAGCCAACAGTCAAGAAATAATTCTTGAGACAACTTTGGTGCCAAAAAGGTGATTTTATTAAAGCATGGGGACAGGACACACAGGCAGAAAGAGCTGCTGGGGTATTGTGAGGAGTGACTCACTACATACCGATAATATATAATATATTATACATGATATAATGAGGAGTGACTGACTTTATCTACCTCCCTACCTACCTACCAGAAGGGGGTTAGGGATAGAATAAGTCTCCAAGCAATCAAGACCTTAGTCATGAGACCCTTCAGATGTGTATCAGTGGGCCATATGCTTGCAAGATGATTGTTAACATGTATCTTGGGTTGGGGTAGAGATAAAGGAAGTTTCCAAAGGGATTTTTATATGTTAAAGACTTACAGGATCCTGGAGGTTGAGCTAAGTTTGCCTTTTGCCTCTAGCAAAGTACTAACATTGAAGCAGTTAAGGAGGACACTGAAGCAGTTCCTCCTGGAGGAAGGTCACTCAGCCTGTCTCAAGTGCAGTACTTGTCACTGGGCTGCAAGTTTTATAAAGAAGTTTAATATTTTCTGTATTTCTTTTGCCTTTGTTCTCCACCTCACCTCCACAAAGTATAGATTTTTCATATATTATGTGTTATCACCAGGCTTAGTATTAATTTACCTAGACTTCAATGAAGACGACGATGATATAATTGCACCTTGGATTTTTCTGTAAGATCACAGTATTATGGTGCATGGTTTTGAAAATATCTCTGTAAGACAGATAACAGGCAAATAATTTCTCTCCTGGTTTCTGAGTTAGGAAACTTGGAGCCAAGAGTGATGAAGAAGTATTTACCAGGAAAAAAGGGGCCATAAAAGGTTTCCCACTTCAGAAACTTGCACAGTACTTGTAGTGAAAGATCAGGTATGTTACCTTTTGATAAAACACTAAAAAAAAAAAAATCTCATCATCTTTGCTACACAGACAATTCAAAGGCTGAAGCTCAAAAGTGTAAATATTTCAGAACTGTGGTAATGAAGCAAAGCAACAGATTTTCTGTGTACAAAAGTGGAAAGATTTAAATTTTTTTCTTACTCCTATTCCAGAGTCAAAGTAAGGAAGTTCCCTTCATTTTTTTTTTAACCTTATTGATTTATTTTGAGTGAGTGAGTGAGTGAGAGAGAGAGAGTGAAAGCAAGCATGAGCAGGGAAGGGGCAGAGAGAGAGGATCCCAAGCAGGCTCTACACTGTCAGCACCAAGCCTGATGTGGGGCTCCAACTCATGAACTGTGAGATCATGACCTAAGCTGAAACCAAGTCAGATGCTTAACTGACTGAGCCACCCAGGTGCCCCAAGGAAGTGTCCTTCATACATGCTGAGTCTCAAAGCCTTACCTGGGTTGTTTTTCTTCTTGATGTTTTCCCAGCAGCATGAGATTTTGTCCAATCCACCACTTACTCCTTTCTTCTAGAAAGTCCCAGAAAAGATCCCGAACCTTCCCGGTTCCAAGTGTAAGCAAGGTGTCCTCCCTGGACACAGCAGTTTTCTGCTTCCTCAAAGCTACAGTGAAACTTGTTAAGCTGATAACAATTATTTTTACCATGTTGCTCTGGGCTATTTAGCTCACTTCCTAGAATGATACCTGTTCTGACATATAACCAAAGCCAGATTCTTCCTCTTAAGAACATTTTCTCTGTGAACTATGAGCAACAACAGTGCAGGGGCTCAGCAGCTGCCTGGTCCTTTAAAAATGTTCTTAGTGGGTTAGTCATATTTGTTAGTATTATTCTTTTAGGAATAGGGAATAATTAGTCAAGGAGATAAAAGATGTTTTGTGTGTTTTTAATTTAAGAACCCAGGTGGAGTCCTATAAGCTGAAAACAAACAGCAAAGATCAATAAAGCGACGAGTCTTTATAGGGCACCACCACCTGTGTCTACACAACCAGATACGCTTTTAGCTAATTACTTGCTAAGCCTAAGCTGGAAAGGAGAAGAAGATGAATATGTAAGTCAGAGTTGCTAAAAATTGAGAAAAGTATTGTGTGGTTTTTTAAAAGGAAACCATTCTGGCAGACCCCCAGGCTGTGTCTAAGTTATTGTATTTTGTTTTTTAAATACATTCAGCCATAAAACCAGGCATAAACTATATGCTAAAGCTCTTACACAACCATGAACGAATGAATACAAATTAATACAAACAGAACTGAAAACTAATGAAATGAAAACGTGCTGAACTAAACAGTTACCTGACATAACAACTGTACCGGCTTATGACCACACAGGTTCTTTTGATTTGGCACACAAGCTATTTCATGCTGTAGGGAAAAATCAGTTCTCTCACCACTTTATTTAGCTTGCTGAAAAACCTTTGTTCATACAGCATGTCATTTGTTTTGCACCTGTGGCACATCTATCATTTAGTTTAGCCAGTTTTCTTTCTTGGCACCAAAATGTGATAACAAATACAAATAACTGTGGGCACTGACATAGCATGGTAGGTTTCAGGGTTCAGTTGGTTATCCAAATGGCCTAAATGCTTATACTATCTTTAAAAATCATTATGGAAAGATACTAGTATCAACAATTCTCTTAAGTGTATACTCCAAGAATACACCTCCCCCAGTCTGAAAAACACTGCAGTAATCAAAAGATAAATATGGTATGGTCCCTACTTTCAGAACGTGTACAGTCTAGTTAGGGGAAAAAAGATATAACAATTGTAATTAATAAAGACAGTGTCACTGGACAGGTACAGCATATATCTATCTATAAAAGTTCAGATGAGAAAGAAATTATTTCCAGCACGTGGCCATATTGAGATAGAAGAAACGGTCATACCGGGAGAAGCCAATGTGATTTAGTAAATGAATAGAAGAGGAAAGTATTTATAAAGAGAAATAATTCTGGGGGTGGGGCAGGGTGGGCACTTGTGGAGACAGCAGTGGGAAGGGAAACTAGAAAACTGAAAAGTCTTGAAATGGCAGGAAAAAGAGTGTCCAATTAATTTGGAAGGCTTCTGACTAGGAGTCCACTAAGTCTTCGCTGCAATGGAATCGTTCTGGGTGCTACAAGACTTTGTAACAAAGTGTTGATTTCCCAACACTTTCATTAATATACATACTTACGCACATACATACGTTTAAGGCATTTTTAAGTGAAACCTGAGGCTGATGGAAACTTCTCTGAGGTCAACTCCACAGGGCCGTAATTCATTCCAACCTTTTTTTCAGTGCCTGATATATGGTCTCAATACCTGCTTTACCTAGAGCGCAAGCATATCACATGTTCAACTTAAATGATCAAGATATTGGTGACAGTGTTGCTTAGAACTGAAGGTCTACCTATGCGCATTCTGTCGCCGAGGTCGCAGGGCCGCAGAACAGCTACGCACACCACCACAAGCCGAGCGTATCGCAACTCAGCTTAGCGCTGCGCCCACACCTGGACTCCGGCGGGCGGAAGGAGCGTGGCTGCCGTGACTGCGCGCGCGGGTACCAGCGTCTAGCCACACCTCCGGGGCGGAGCGAGGCCTTTTCAGCCGCTGGGAGGCCCGCCTCACCCTCCTGTCTGGTGATTGGTGAGGTGGCAGCTGCGGTGATTGGAGGGCAGGGCGGTGATTGGAGGGCTCACCGCCATCTCTTCCAATGGAAATAAGCCAGAGGCGGGCCCAGTGGCGGAAGGAGCATGGCGTGGAGACTGCTGAAAGTGAGTTCAGAAAGTGGGCTCTGCGGCAGCGAGGAGGAGTTGGGCGAGGAGTGGGGCTAAAGCAGATTGGAGGGCTAACCTGGGGCGAAGTGCGGTTCCGAGATCGTGGGCCCAGTTTGCACGTCTGTGCGTTTCTGGAGGCACACGTGCGTGTGCATTTACACGTGTGCTTGGCCAGTGTGCATAAGAGCACGTTCCTGTCTGGGTAGATGCAGGTCTGTGTCAGCGCACGTGGGCCAAACGTTTATTGAGCCTGGCACACGGGCGTTTAGTGAACACATGACCGCCTAACATTGTGTGCAGGATCCATCGTGCAGTGAAGTTACACTAAAACATGGCCCCAGCCCTTCTAGATGAAATTTTAGGGCGGGGGCTTATGTAAGTGTGTTCAGATACTTGTTGACATTAAGGAGCGTTCCTACAATCCGCTGGAGACTGGAAGCAAGACAATAAATACTTGTTCTGTATCGACAACTGGGAGTGACTTTAAAAAGGCAAATCTGATCATGCCACCTAGTTGTTGAGGGAGAACCCGAATCTTCATTTTGGCCAACGTCTCTGTTTATCTCCCCAGCTCCTTTTTAAGCCGTGCTTTGCCTTGTTCCTTGGTTCCAGACAAACCTTTCCCCTTCCCCCATTTCTTGGGTGCATCTCTTTACCCTGTGCCACTGTGAGCGCCTTTACACTTTTTCATACCCTCCCACTGCGTCCTAGTTAACTCCTATTTATCTTTTGGACATCAGCTTTAAGTCACTTCTTCAAAGAAGCCTTCCTCTACCTCTGAGATTGGGTTGGGGTGTGTTATTACCGTATGTTAATTCATAGCTATTGGCAGTTACATATTTGCGTGATCATTGATTAATGACTGTCTCTTCATAAGATTGTCGTCTCTTTGAGGGCGGAGACTATTTCGCCCACCTCTGAGTGCTCGATTACTGTTGGGCAGATGACTGACTGATGACTCATCATCTGGCAGTGATAACTATGAACCACTTTTCAAGTAGGATTCTTTGTTTTTGAGAGAAAGAGAGTGGGTGAGGGGCAGAGAGGCGGAGAGAGAGAAGCCCAAGCAGGGGCTCGATCCCACGAACAGTAAGATCATGACTTGAACCCAAATCAAGTGTTGGATGCTCAACCGACTGAATCACCCAGGTGCCCAAAACTAATTAGTGATTCTTGACTCAATAAGACCTGATGCTCCTTAAAAAAAAATATTTTGCAACTGCTTTTATTATCCTGAAGTGGAATTTATGTATAATGTAATCTATCTACGTATAATTTTAAAAGATTAGCATAATGTCCTAACTGGAATATAAAGGAGACATTAAAGGAATTCATAATAAAATAACATGTATTTTAGTATGTAAATGTTGGGCATGACTCACTTAGTGAGAGACTCAGGTGTTTAAGCCTCTATTTGGAAATTCCAGCGCCTCAGGTATGTTTTCTTGTCAAAACCCAAACAAAGCATTATACCATTCCTGAGATCTCTGAAACGGTGAACAAGGCTTAGTAACGTTCTGTGCAACACAGTGCAGTCATCTCTCAATTTATGATGGAACTGCATTCCTGGAAAAGTCAATGCATATGAAAACTGTGCATGACATAGTTGGTGTTTTTATGTGGTGGAATACAGGCTCAAATAATATGAATAGATTTTTTTACATACTGAATGTCAGTAGTATCTCCAAAAGCCATGCAAGGACAGGGACACTTCATCTGTCAGATAGCCTAAAACAGTGCAGGTGTCTACCTTTACAGATTCCTGCCCACTTAAATCTATTAGCATTCCTCCAAAATGCCTACCACATGTCCCCCTGGGGGCAGTACTGCCTCTTTTGAAGCCTCTGGCCCAGAGTCCTTCAAGGCCAGACAAGTGTGGGTCAGCAGAAGTGTGGATACAGCCTCTGAAAGTAGAGACCAATGTGTGAGCAAGACTAGAAATGAAGGAGACCAGTGTTTGCAGAAGGCTAGGGATATCGCTTCATGTCACATGCCATTATGTCCTGTGTGCCTGGGTGTATAGGGCTCAGAGAAGTTACTGCTGTCTGGCCCCATTGGGCCTTTTTCTTTTTTTCCCCCTCAGAAGCGGGCCCAGGATGCTGTGGTCATCCTGGGGGGCGGAGGACTTCTCTTCACTTCCTACCTGACGGCCACGGGGGATGAACATTTCTATGCTGAACACTTGATGCCAGCTCTGCAGAAGCTGCTGGACCCGGAGTCAGCCCACAGGCTGGCCGTTCATTTCACCTCCCTGGGGCTCCTGCCTCGTGCCACATTTCAAGACTCTGACATGCTGGTAGGTGCTCTTGGAACACCTTCTGATTAACAAGCTCCACGGGCACTTCTGACACAGAAGTGCTGGGGCCTGCACTTTGAGAAACACCAGGATAGCCTGGCTTTGTTTCCTTCTCCCTAGGAAGTGAGAGTCCTGGGCCATAAATTCCGAAATCCAGTTGGAATTGCTGCAGGATTTGATAAGCATGGGGAAGCTGTGGATGGACTTTACAAGATGGGCTTTGGTTTTGTAGAGATCGGCAGTGTTACTCCAAAACCTCAGGAAGGAAACCCCAGACCCAGAGTCTTCCGCCTCCCAGAGGACCAAGCTGTCATTAACAGGTGTGTGAATGGACCAGAGGTCACAGGGGATACTTTCTTCCCAGGAGGGCGCTCAGCAATGGGAGATCTGCCTGTTTTTTCTGTCATACAGTGTGGACATTTTTCTGCTATTGGGAATGTTCGAGAACCATGTTGAGCATCTCCTGTGTGGAGGCATAAAAGCAGATTTTATTATTCTAGTTTAACACATATACACCCCAGGGGCTCAGAGAGCTACATGACTTATCTCTAATCATGAGATCATAAGTGGGAGATCTGGGGTTGAGATTAATACATTTGACTTCAGGGTTTGTGCTTTTTTCACATTGTTACTCCAGTGCTCTTGCCCAGCACTGTCCAGCAGAAATATGATGTGTAATTTAAAATATTCAGGTAGTCACAATAAAATAGTAAAGAGAAATGGGTGAAATTCACTTCAATAATATATTCTATTTAATTATTATTTATAGTTATATCTAATTATAAATACTTAACATGTTCTGAATGTCATTTTAACACATAATCAAAATAAAAATGATTAATTAACTATTTACCATCTTTGGTGGCAAGTCTTCTAAATCCAGTGTGCATTTGACTTAAAGTGCTCTCAGGGTGTACTGGCCACATTTCAAGTGCTCAGGGACACATGTGGCTACAAGTTCTTGAACTGGATGGTGAAGCCCTGCCCTTTAGTAAACTGGAAATTTTAATAATCCATATGGATAGCTGCTTTTAATAAGAGAGATCCTTCTAGATTGTGTAAAGCCCTTCTCTTTGCAATCCCTAGGCAGTATTCACTATAGCAAACCCAGAAAATGAAAAAGTGTCTGCTTTTTGGTAACAGAATTTTCAGAGTCTCCTTGAGAGAGTTTAATAGGCATCTTTGGGACCATTGATGGCCTTCTGGAAGATGAACCTGTGGGAATTTTAGGTGGCCGCACTTCCTGCTTTATTGTACTTATTTCAGGGAAATTTTCCAGCATTAGAGATGAAGTTATTGAGCTTTCTGTTGCATTGCAGGCTGGGATCGGTATCTTCAGAATTTCCAGGCAAAATATACTTGTTGATGATTCGGCTGCCACAAGTAACTGCAGGTACCAGGACAACGGTACTGGGCAGAATCCATAAACGAGAAGTGGTTGAGGGAGGAGAGCCTGTGTGTTTGGCCTCCTTGCTGTGGGTGGCTTGGAGTGGGTGCCCAGTAAGCGCCTGCCAAGTGAATCGAGCAATTTATTCATGAAGTAAACAAAAACAGGTGCTCCTCTATCTGTTCAGTGTTTTTGGCTGCAAGTAACAACGTGACTTAAATAATAGGCATCTGTTATTATTTCTTCTCTGGGAGGGAGCTTGTGGAGCACAGGCAGGAGGAGGAAAGATGGGTTGTCAGGGAGGCCCCGCTGCAGGGGAGGGGTACATAAGTGAGGAGGAGTGTGGGTTGGAATCAGGTTGGGGGACAGCTACCTGGCGAGTCTGGGCTATTTCCAGTGCTAGGTACCTGAGAGACTTGTTTGCAAATTTAAATCTTTCCCTCTGTGTTTGATGGTGTTCTGGCAAGTTTTCTAGGAATTCCAGGGGTGTTTAAACCTTGAAAGTCTAAGAACTGACTCTGATTTTTTTTTTCTTTCCTGTTTTTAAAAGTCCAAAGTATAGTAGAAGTGGCCATGAAACCATCTCTCCAAAGTGTTTGGCTTATGGCCGAGGGCTCTAACCTCGTCCCCTCCCCACCTGCTTATATGTTACAGATATGGATTTAACAGTCACGGACTCTCGGTGGTGGAACACAGGTTGCGGGCCAGACAGGAGAAGCAGGCCAGGCTCACAGAAGGTAAAGTGGGGTTGTGCTAATGGGCCTTTCTCCGTTTGTTGTGAGGAAACCTGTGGGAGAAAGGTCAGGAATTCTTAATGAAGTAAATGTGACTGAGCAATAGGGAAAAAAAACACTATGGAACTCAGGAATTTTCCTGCCTTTATCACAGTCAGCAAGATTGTAACTGAATTTCATAATTTAGCAAAGACTTGCTTAGTTTCTCCCTCGTTATATAACCTGTGTTGTGTCATAACTGGGGCCGCTTGAAAGTGAGCAAAGCAGTCCCGCTGTGGTCACGTGGGTAGTTGAGATGTGAGCAGAACCTGAGCTCCATCTTCCTCGGTCTTCCTATGATGTCCTTTTGTGCGTTATGTAAACAATACATGTTAATTATAGAAGCATTAGTAAATACAGAGAAGCATCAAGAAGAAAAATGAAATTACTCATCCCCCGCCCTACTCGGGGAGAATTAATCTTGACTTTTGGGCAAATATCCTTCATGACTTGTTCAGAAAACACATGCATGTTGTAAGGCCGCCTTCAGAGATGCCGATGTCTGTTCTCTGGGGCTCTGCTCTCCCTCCAGATCCATGTAGTGCCTATAGCGCTGTTTTGTCCTCACCACCCCTTCCCAGGTGTCTTCTGAGATTGTGTGGGGCTGTGGCCATTTTCCTCTAGAACTCTTTCCAGGAATTTAAGTGTCATTAAATGTCCTGGTAGTGAGATAAGAAAAACCTATGGACATCGGATTCACTTCAGGAAGTAAGGTTGAAAGGGCCGAGGCAGTAGGCAATCTCTGATTTTAGGAGAAGGAAGTTACCTTGTTTGGAAATCCCAAGCTTTGGTAGGAGCAGACCCTGCTATACTACAGACCTTTCCATTTGGGGAACTTTGAAGCTTATAATATGACCTCCATAGCTTGTGATACTCCCCTGCCTTCTGGCTTCCCTTTCTTCTTTTTATTGTCCCCAGTGTGAGCTTTAGCCCCTTTTCTTCCTTGCCCCTCCCTCACCCCTACTCCAGCACTAACACTGATTGAAGCAGAATCTTCCAGCAGATTTGTTCATGTTTTCCAGCATCTAGAAGCCTTGAAGACAGCTTATTGCTAGCATAAGTTGACAGAAGCTATGGTGCCTTTTGAAGATAGAGTAATTCAGAAATTTCTGTCTAACTTCAGAGTCTTGGCCCTTTGGGCAGCTAACTGCTGATGGAAGATCCCTTAGCTGCATGAAAGTAAGGCTTCCTTTCAAGCCAGCTCATCTGTGCAAAGAAGAATCAGCTTACAAATGGCTTGGCTTGATGGAGGCTGGACTTGGGAAGCTTGGAGGACTTGTGTAGCTTTTGTCTAATTGGATGCTACCCACCCCCCCACCCCCGCCGCCCCCAAGGGAATCTCATTTACTTTCAAGCTGGGGATTAAAAGGGTGACTAGTTTAGGGAATGAGAAGGTGGTTAGCAACACTAGATGTTGGTCTTTGATCCCAGTGACCTGACACACCTTTTGGGAGCTCACTTGGTGCTCCAGGTCTTTTCCCAACCATTGCACGGTAAAAGCAGCTGACACCACTGACCTACCAGTGACCTTTGCAGATAAGGTGGTATCTTAGAAGCCAAGTACAGACAACCTCTGGCTTTCAGGCACAGCATGTTTCTAAAATGTATTTTTCTAACAGTCCAAAATGCAAGTCAGTAATCCCATGGATTTTTAAATTGGGTGGCATAATAGTTACCATGCAAACTGAGACATTTTGGGGAGTGAAGGGTGCAGGCATTAATAATTATGCCCAGGCTACAGGAGCAATGAGGGCTGTTCTGGGAGCACTGGGACTTGTGCTCATTCTAGTTATGAGCTGGAGCCCCTTCTCAGAAAACTGAAATTCCAAGTTCTAAAAGATTTATGCCTCTATATTTTAGGCATAGTTAGTGGAAAACATTTTCCAGTCTTGTATACATATTCTTTAATTTTGCCTTTTCTTCCCAACTGCACACCCTGTCACTCAAGTCCAGCAGACAGCCCTTGAGAATAAACAGCTGTCCCTTAACATGCCTGTTGATTTCTGACTGTCCTCATTACATTTATGAGCCCTTACTTTTTATCGCTAGCATTTGCACTCCTAATTTCTCCAGTTTCCATTAAATTTTAAAAAAGGAAAAGAACACAGTGCAGTAAAACATCCTAGTAGTTGCCCAAACATGCTGCGCAAAGATGGTGACCTCTTCTTGGTCAGCAGGCGGCAACACCGTGCAGCTTCCATGGTGTTTGCCGGCTGGTCCGGGAAGTTCACACAAAGAGGTGGAGGTGTACGGGGCTCTTCGTGGGCTGTTTAGTCAAGGACATCTTCAAAATGTTGCACAGGGAATGAATGGTGTTTAGGAACAAAATCTTGACAAGCCATCTTTACAGGGGGGCTACCACTGGGAATAAACCTGGGGAAGAATAAGACCTCGGTGGACGCTGCTGCGGACTACGTGGAGGGGGTTCGAGTCCTGGGCCCCTTGGCCGACTACCTGGTAGTGAACGTGTCCAGTCCGAACACCACTGGGCTACGGAGCCTTCAGGGAAAGGCTGAGCTGCGCCACCTGCTGACCAAGGTAGGAAATTACATCTCCAGGCTCCGTTCCACCAGCCTGTCCTACCCACTTCTTTCCAGTTGATTCTTCAGGAAAAAGCTTCAATGTCACTATCAAGGAGCTGTCCTTAGCACCTGGACCAGAAAGGACCCCTTGCTATACCTATAATCCCGTCATAACACTGATTATGCTTAACAGTAATTAATGGCTTGGTTACCTGTCCCTGTGTTAAACCATAAACCCTGTGAGAGCAGGGACTGTCTCTCTCTGTCCCTAGCATCGAGCACACTGACTGAATAAATTGGATGACTCTTCTTTGTTTTTAAGTAGGCTCCATGCCCAATGTGGGGCTTGAACTCACGGCCCTGAGATCAAGATTTGCATGAAACAGCGAGGCACCCCTGGATGAGTCTTTATCAAATAGTACTTGTGACAGTATTTTCTTCTTATCTCTTTTAGAAAAAAAAGTCTCAATAAGCCTTAATATATTAGCCAATATCAGTGACAACATTAGGGACTTAATCTTAGGGATCCCTTTGTTCAGGAGAATCAGATCTGTGGGATGGGTCTTTGGCATAACTGAGAGATGTATTTTCTGAGAAGGAGAAGTCGCTGGTGCTTCAGCGTGAGAACATGCTGATCTGTGGCTACGGCCTCCGGGGTCCCCGTCTCTGGCCGTGTGTTGTTCTAGGTGCTGCAGGAGAGGGACGCCCTGCAGGGAGCGCGCAAACCGGCTGTGCTGGTGAAGATCGCACCTGACCTCACAGCCCAGGACAAGGAGGATATTGCCAGTGTGGTGAGAGAGGTAGGAGTCGGGCTAGGCCCTGGGACGCCTCTCACTGCCTGGGAGGGGCGGGGGTGGGTGCCATTTGGCCAGCTGGGCTAGCCTGTGGCTTCCTTTCTGTGGTAGTGAGAGCTGGTTTGATATGTCATGATGTAACTCATCATCTAATGAAAAGCTCAGTTGGTTGAGCATCCAACTCGATTTCAAATCAGGTCATGATCTCACAGTTTGTGGGTTCAAGCCCCACATCGGGCTCTGAGCTGACAGTGTGGAGCATGTTTGGGATTCTCTCTCTCTCTCTCTCTCTCTCTCTCTCTTTCTCTCCCTCTCTCCCTCTCCTCCTCCCCTGCTCACACTCTCTCAAAACAAATAAATAAACTAAAAAAAAAAAAATTTAGAGAAGCAAATGTTTGGATGAGTCATTTACTTGTACCCATTCCCTTGTCTCTTTCCTCACATTCATCCAGCAAGAGCTCTAAGCCTTGTGCTTGCTTTCTTGGTCAGTCTTGGTCAGACTGTTCTGTCACTCTCTCCAGTCTACCCCAGGCCCCTGTGTTATAGGAGAATGGTGGAAACACGGACCAAATCTGGCAGTCCTGGGTTCAAGTCCTAGTTCCACCATGTACTACCTAGGGCCTTGGACAAGACTAAAGTGAGTGGTTCTAAGGATTAAATCCTGTCCTCGTGGAACATTACAGGTGGTCGATATGTGATGGCTGCTACCATTATGTTGAGGCTCGTTCAGACCCTTTTTCTAGAAGCATAGTGAGCTCTGGTATAGCTCTTGCTTCCCGGGGCTATAGTGTGGGCACCTGGCCCGGCTGCTGTCTCAGACCCTCGGGGAAGCTACTCCGACTGCATCAGTGCCACCACTGGAGGGTTCTTTCTCTGTCTCACATTGCAGTTGGGCATCGATGGACTGATCATCACAAACACCACAGTGAGCCGCCCCGCCGGCCTCCAGGGTGCCCTGCGCTCTGAAACAGGAGGGCTGAGTGGGAAGCCCCTCCGGGATTTATCAACTCAGACCATCCGGGAGATGTATGCACTCACCAAAGGCAAGAATTCGGTGCCTGTGTCTTCAGATCTGTGTGTGGCTCAGGCTCTTGGGTTTGATCCGAATCACTGTTCCCTGAACTGCTGCATTCAGCCGGGGCCGGAGCGGGGGAAGCCAAACTAAGGGTCTCACGTTGCCTGCCCTTCCTCACGATGTTATGTGTGCTTCTTGCAGGCAGAGTCCCCATCATTGGGGTTGGCGGCGTCAGCAGTGGGCAGGATGCCCTGGAGAAGATCCGGGCGGGGGCCTCCCTCGTGCAGCTGTACACGGCCCTCACCTACCGGGGGCCGCCCGTGGTGGGCAGGGTCAAGCGGGAGCTGGAGGCCCTTTTGAAGTGAGTGGGGCCATGTGTGGCTTGACACAGGCGAAGTTAAGGTGGCATCAGTTGAGGATGACTCACAGGGAGGAGGAGATGCTATTTACCTATTTATTCCTCATTCAGAAAGGATTCAAGAACGCTGGGGAAAATTACTCTGTTGCTCCTAAGACAGAGGACAAAGAGGGCCAAGGAATTCAAGATTAATGGTGTTTATTGGCCTGAGGGGTTCTGGCAGCATCCCTGCTCAGTAACATTGTCTTGATGTCAGGGAGCTGTGAATACTTGAAATTGATTCCTTTCCCAGTGTGAAGACCTAGGTGGAAACACCTCTAGGTTCCTGAGTGAAGACGATGTAGAAGGCAGGAGGCACGCCTCTGCGGGAGACAGGCAGGCACAGTTATGGAGCTGACAGCCTAGGTGAATGTGGGCTTCCTGCGAGAGCAGGGCCTGTCCTTCCCTATTTGCCGAAATTGCTTTTCCTCTTTTTTCAGGGAACAGGGTTTTACGAGAATCACAGATGCCATTGGAGCAGACCATCGGAGGTGAGGATGTTTTCAATAAGAAGCCTGATCTGGAATCTCCCCACTAAATGAGACGGGTCTTTGTGGCTGGATTGAGAGAGGAGAGCCACATCCCCCAAACCACGAGAGCCCTTCCTCCAGCCCAACTGTAAACCCAGTCAGGAGCATCACCAGAATCAATACGAGGCTTTCTTTAATCACTTGTCGGACCATGAATGTATTCATGAGTCTTTCTAAACTCAAATCCCTTTAATATTGCAAGGACATTAAATATTTGAGGGAAAAAAATCATAGAAAAAATAAAGCCATTTAAAACCTGGATTTAAGGGTGCTTGGGTGGCTCAGTTGGTTAAGCGTCCGACTTCAGCTCTCAAGGTCTGTAAGTTTGAGCCCCACATCGGGTTCTGTGCTGACAGCTCAGAGCCTAGAGCTTGCTTCCGATTCTGTGTCTCCCTTTCTCTCTGCCCCTCCCCTGTTTGTGCTCTCTCTCTCAAAAATAAATAATAGGCATTAAAAAAAAAAAAAAGTTTAAAACCTGGATTTAAATCCCAGCCCTCAGTGAGGGCCACGGGCCTCACATAGGTGCTGCAGGGCCTTCTAGGCCTCTGCTGCCTGGGGTCAGCTGTGGGTCCAAGGAGCTTGACTCTGTTTCATTCTGCCTTTACTTTTATTTAAGTTTTTGACTTCACTTGAAAATATTTCAAACACGGATAAAGTTGCAAGAATAGGGCTTGAGGGTGGCCATCCTCTGTCTTCACACTGCCTTCCCTCTGTGAGTCCGGGTCCTCATCTTTTCTTAGAAGGACCCCAGTCATGTTGCAGTGGGCCCTGCCCCGCTGACCTCAATTTAATTTGATGACCTTGGTAAAAACCCTGTCTCCAAATAAGGGCACTTTCTGAAGTTCTAGGGGGTTAGGATTTTAGTATGTCAGTTTTGGGGAGACACAATTCAGCCCATCACAGGAAAGTGTGCTTGCTGTGCCCCTTCTTTATTATCTGTGGCTTGGGGTGCCATTGGGCAGACAGCTTCTCAAGGTGCTTGAAGACATTAGACAAGATGTGAAAGAGGTGTAGTCGTTAACTGAAGAGAGAGCAGCACCGGTCTTTTCGATACCGGAGAGCAAATGGGGAAGAGGGGCTGGAAACCTTATCTAGGAAGCGCTGTTGCTGTGTGGCATGCCCTCACAGCCAGCAGAGAATTACCTTTGTTCCCATCACCTCAGTACAGATTTTTATTCTAAATTTGATTTCTCGGTAGCTCTGCGAGAGGCATGGAACTATAACAGGGGTAACATGTTTTGTTGCCTCATCATTTAATCTTGGCCTCCGCCTGTCCCTCCCTGTGTTCTTCGCTCACTCTGCCACAAAACCAGCAGCCAGTCTCCTGCTGTCCTTTTCAAAGATCGTTCACCTGTTTCGACTTTTTTTTTTAACTTTTTAAATTTATTTTTTAAATGTGTATTTATCTTGAGAGAGAGAGAGAGAGAGAGAGAGAGAATCCCAAATAGGCTCTGTGCTGATCAAGAGTCAGCTGCTTAACTGACTGAGCCACCCAAACGCCCCTTTTTTTTTCTTTTTAAAAAAATAACCCCCAAATAAAAGTTGTGTACCTCTCTTCCCTCTTAAATAACTCCATTTCCCACAGGTAATCACAGATAACTTTTGTATCTATCTTACTAGATGTTTCCAGATATTTTTCTTTTTATTATATACAAACACATGTAATCCATAGCTATCTTTTTATGTATCTGCATACTTTTGCATAGAAAAAATTTAGGAGAACTGTTTTTTAATACCAAGTGATATGAGAGTAAATTTAAATTTGCTGGTCTGATTCTCCATCCTGAATATTTTTGTGTGGATTTCTTGAAAACGAGTATATTCTGCTTCACAACCACAACACAGCCGTCAAAAATCAGGAGATCGGTACTGACATATCAGTTCATCCTCAGGCTGTGTGGCAGGCAGAATTTCTAAAATGCCTTCCCCCTTCCCAATGCCCTGTCCTAATTTCTGGAGCCTAGCAATGTGATGAGATATCCCTCTCGTGACTGTTACGTTACATGGCTTAACATAGGAGCCTCCTTGAAGGTAGGTTATTCAGGTGGGTCCAGTCTGATCACATGAGCCCCTTTAAAAGCAAGTTTTCTCTTTCTAAGAAGCATAAGGGATCAAAGTGTGGTTGCCATTTTGAAGACTGGTTTGGGGGGCATGAGAAGAAAGGTGTTGGCCCCTGGCTAACAGCCAGCAAGGAAATGGATGTCAGACCTACGGCCACAAAGAGCCGTTGGATTTTGCCAACAACTTGAATGAGCTTGGAAGCAGATTTCTTTCCAAAGTGTCTGGGTGAGGATCCAATCTGTCCAACACCTTGATCCTGGCCTGGTGACACCCTGAGCCTAGAACCCAGCTGAGCCTCAACTCCTGATGCAGAATGGTGCTGACAGTGACTGTGTTTCAAACCACTGGAATTTGTGGACTGTGTTTCACACAAGAGAGAATGAACACAGGCCAGCTTCGTGGTTCACCAGCCGTCCCAATCGTGTCCTTCATTGTAAAAGTATCCAGCTCAGAATGACATGTTGCATTTGGTTGTCATGTCTCTTTAGCCTCCTGTCTGGAAAACTTCCTGCTAGTCCTTGACACTTTTGAAGATGACAGGCCGATTATTGTGTAGAATTTCCCTCGTTTGGGTTTGTCTGGTGGTGTGATTGGAGTCAGGCGGTGCAGCTGTGGCAGGAACATACGGCAGCAGTGCCGGGTCGCTGTGTCCTCCCAGGTGACACACGGGGTCAGTTTGTCCCAGTGCTGCTAATTTCACATGGGTCACTTGAACGTGTGTCTGTACCACTTGTCCACCGTAAAGTTACTCATTTTTCTTTGTAATTAATAAGTACTTTATAGGGAGGTTCTTTGAAATTATGTACTTAAACTGTTCCTCATAAAACCTTTGTTTTATTCATTTATATTATTGTGGCCTCATAATTTTCAGTTTTATTGAATGGCTCAAAATCTATTATCATATTTTGATGCCCAGTTGTCTTATATTTGGCCAATGGATGCCTCTTCAGGTGGCTTGTGTGTCCTGTATACGTCTTCATTATTCTTTTAGCATCTCCTTGCTTTCTGGCACAAGCTGTTCTGGGCTTATCAGATAATATCCCTGTCCCAGCCCAGGAACCAGCTATTTCTACAAGAAACCCTGGTTCCTTCTATTGGACAGTGATATTTAGAAACTAACATCTGAAGCTTCTGCACAGCAAAGGAAACAATCAGCAAAACTAAAAGGCAACCGACAGAATGGGAGAAGATATTTGCAAACAACATATCAGATAAAGGGTTAGTATCCAAAATCTATCAAGAACTTGTCAAACTCAACAGCCAAAAAACAAATAATCCAGTGAAGAAATGGGCAAAAGACATGAATAGACACTTCTCCAAAGAAGACATCCAGATGGCTGACAGACACATGAAAAAATGTTCACATTACTCATCATCAGGGAAATACACATCAAAACCACAATGAGATACCACCTTATACCTGTCAGAATTGCTAACATGAACAACTCAGGCAACAACAGATGTTGGTGAGGATGTAGAGGAAGAGGATCTCTTTGCCCTGTTGGTGGGAATGCAAACTGGTGCAGCCACTCTGGAAAACAGTGTGGAGGTTCCTCAAAAAATTAAAAATAGAACTACCCTATGACCCAGAAATTGTACTACTAGGCATTTATCCACGGGATACAGGTGTGCTGTTTCGAAGGGACACATGCACCCCCAGGTTTATAGCAGCACTATGAACAACAGCCAAAGTATGGAAAGAGCCCAAATGTCCATTGATGGATGAATGGATAAAGAAGATGTGGTATATATATACAATGGAGTATTACTCAGCAATCAAAAAGAGTGGAATCCTGCCATTTGCAACTATGTGGATGGAACTGGAGGATATTATGCTAAGTGAAATTAGTCAGAGAAAGACAAAAATCATATGACTTCACTCATATGAGGACTTTAAGAGACAAAACAGATGAACATAAGGGAAGGGAAACAAAAATAATATAAAAACAGGGAGGGGTACAAAACATAAGAGACTCTTAAATATGAGAACAAACAGAGGGTTATCACAGGGGGTGTGAAAGCGGAGATGGGCTAAATGGGTAAGGGGTACTGAGGCATCTACTCCTGAAATCATTGTTGCACTGTATGCTAACTAACTTGGATGTAAATTAAAAAAATAAAATGACTTTTAAGATTTCTTCTTGGGAGAGGGTAAAAGGGCTAGAAATACAATACTTTTTTCTTTTCCTGGCAGAAGAGAGTTAGATGTCTTTGGATATATCAAGTGAACTACAGGAAATAATTTAACATTGTATACCTTAGTTGCCCAATTGTTAAAAAGAATATATTCCTCACTACCAAATGACATTACATAAATAGCCTGAAGGTCTGTCCATAAAATATGGGGAGTGCACATTGCCACTGAGGGGTTGCTGCTCCCAAGCTGTTGCAGTGAACAGAGCTAGGGAATATGTATGTGTGTACACACACACAGACACACACACACCTATATTTCTATATCTCTATATGTTAAAAATCATGAGTTCAGACTGATACCTTCAAATCCAGTCCCAAACCACAACATTCATTCTAGTTTCTTCTCTTCCTATATTTGTAACTCCCTTCTCTGACAATGGAAACTCTGGCAACTCCCTTAATACGTATTCTGTTTTCTTATTTGATCCACCCTCTCATATGGAACTTACTTCCAGTTTCTACTCCCTGCAAGTGTGTGGGTGCCTTTTCCCTTGCTCGGGGCCTGACACCCTCACCATCCCCCACCATATAGGCACCCTCCTGACTTTGTGCAGCTCTGACACCTGCTCCAGGCTGCTCCCTGCAGCAGACATTGTCCCCAGACCACTTAGGCTCGGACCTCTGTGTTGGCCTGTCCCTCCGTGTGGTCACTTTCCTCATTGACTGGGGCTCTGATGCTGCATTCCAAGTGCCCCGCTCCAGGCAGTGGACACACTCCTCACTCTGTGTGGGCTTTGGTTCTCTGAGTCACTTGCTCCTCTTTTGCTCATGGCAGGCCCCTACCTTCTCTGTGCCACCCAATGGCTTTATGACTAACTGCTCAGAAAAGGGAAGGGATGAGGAAGAGCAACCCTTTGGAAGGTTCTCTGTTGGAGACTGACATTCTGTCAGCACAGCTGTAGCATGCTGCTGTTTCTCCCTTGAGGACCAGACTAAGTAGTTGGCTTGCGTTCAGGGGCCATGTGGTATAAGGAGTACCCATTCTTCTTAATTCTCAAAACCACGCTCAGAGCCCCGAGAAGCTCACAGTGCTGGGAGACACAGACTGACAATGCCCAGGTAGCCCTCCGGGGCTCAGGATCATCGAGTGGAATGACACACAGAGTTGCTAATACCATTTACACTGTTCACACTTACATTTTGTGTTCTGTGCATAAATAAATAATTAGCATGGTCATTTCACATTAGTTAAATATAGGCAGTTAATAAGTTAAATCTTATTCTGGAATTTGCTTTTTTCACATATCATCATGGAATTTTTCAATGTTCTTCCCTTAGATATGTGTGTTTTCTAATAGAACTGTGGTTTTCCACAGCACAAACATACCAACATTCATTTGTGGCTGTGTGTGTAGGCTGACTTCACTGTTCCACGTCACAGGCAGTGCTGGAGGGGGTCTCTCGGTTCATGTGTCTTTGTACTCTTCTAGTAGAATTCCTGTAAAATAGACTCCCAGAAGTGCTATCGCTTGGGCAAAGGTTATATACACTTAAATTGTTAGCAGTTACTGCCACATTGCTATTACAGAGAAATATGCCAATTTATACTTTCTCTCCAACTTTGTGAGAGAGGGTACCCTTTCCTCTTATGTCCCACACTGGAATTTCCAAGTATGGGTCTGGGATAAGCTGTTCTTCCTTCTCTACTTTCTCCCTGGGAGTAGTTTACATTATTTCTCTGCCTTGTGGAAAAAGCAAAAAGGAACTGTGGGTTTAGCAAGCCACTTTGGGCCTCAGCCAGAGTGATTGCCACATCCATTTCTGTGTGTGTGTGTGTGTGTGTGTGTGTGTGTGAGAGAGAGAGAGAGAGAGAGACAGAGACAGAGACAGAGACAGAGAGAGACAGAGAGAGAGGCTTCCACTAAGTTGCACTAAGACCCCAGGGAAGGAAACCAGAAGGGGACTCGTTTTCCCTAGCTTCTCCCATTCTTATTGTTCAGGTCACCCTCCTGACAGTGGGGCCGACAAGTAGGCACATCTCTGTATCAGAAGGAGCTGAGGTTCTTTCTGGTAGCAGTTTCTTTCAAAGGGGTAGATACATCAAGTCACATATATCCGGTGTTTTGAAAAAAAATCCATTTCTCTGCTGACCTTCTGATAGGCTGCCTTGGCTCAGGTACTGTAGTCGATGCTTTCTGTCCAGTTTTCTATGAGGATGGGAGCAGGAGAACATCCCATCAGAATGCTGTTCTCAGTGTCAAGCAGAAGACTGAGACAAAGAGTTGAGATGATTTCTCACTTCATCTCAGGGCCAAGGCTGTGACTGGGATAGCTCAGGAGGTTATTGGTGACATTCAAACAGTGCCTCTCGACAGGAACATTGAGTGTGCAGGACACCGGGGCCCCATCATGTCTGCTGTCAGTGGTGCATGGGAGGGCGCGGGCCCCATCTTGAAAGAGACTGTACTCCTCTGCTCCAGGGGCTTGCCACCCAGGAGGGCCAGCCAGCATCTCATTGGATCAGAGAATGCAGAAATCTGCATGTTTTATATGGCGGCTCCTGTATTTAAAATCTGAGCTGATGTTGTACCAGCCCATTAAAACTGATCTGTGGAGCAGATGTGAATCAAGGTCTCCAACTGAGGTGTCTGGCTCATTCCATCCTGTGGCAGCAATTAGAAACTCTCATGAGCCAGGAGCACCAGCAAGGGGAAGGTTGCGGGAGGAGGAATAATACCAGGAGAATGACCACCCCAGCCAGGGTGGGGGCCATGAGGGCACCAGGGGGTGCTGTTCACTCCAGGACTCACTGAGGCTGGGGGGAAGAGGGCAGGCAGACGTTGGAGTTCGACCTTGGGAGATCTACTAATCCTGCTGATGCCCCATTTTTTTCACCAGGAAAAATAATGGTATGGAGGATTAAATGATATCCTAATAGTATAACTTTTACAAAGGTGTGTTCTATGTGTCAGGCACATTAGGTACTTTTTAGCTGTGCGCAGTCATGTTAATTTTGTGTGCCTTAGTTTCCCAAGTGCAAGAGGAAGAGAAGGACATTATCTATCTCAAAGGGTTGTACAAGGATTAAATATAAAGAGCAGTAGTGCTACCTGACTAAAAACATTATTTTTGATATTTCTAATCACCATAAAAGTCTGGCAAATCGGTATTATTATGCCCGTATTTACAAATAAACCTAGGGTTTGAGACATTAAATAACTTCCCCAAACCAAGCAGCCAGAACCAGCAGAATTAGGCCCCAGGGCCGAAGTATCTCCTGATGCGCGTAAAGGACCTCACAGGACCTCTGAAAAGTATTACTTGTTCTTTTTCACTGTTGCTTTCCCCCTCAAAGTTCATCTTCTTTTAACAGATAGACTTCCTACTGTGGACCATTAATTTTTTAAAAAACCTTCAGAGATACTTGTCCTGGGCACAGGATTGGTCTGAAATAAGGTGGTAGAATGGGGAATGGTGATCAAAGCTCGGAGCCCGGGAGGGGTGGGGAACCTTCTGTAGAAACCTCAGCACTAGCCGGAGCTGGGCCTGAGGCTCCAACATATAGCAGCTTCAAACAACAATCATTTATTACCTCACAAAGTGTCTCAGGAGCAGCTTAGGAGGGTGGTTCTGGCTCAGGGTCTCTCATGACATTGTAACCAAGACATTGGCTGGGGCTGCAGTCAGCTGACCTTCACTGGGGCTGGAACCACTTCCAGATGGTTCACCCATGTGGCTTGTGAGGAACTGCTGGCTGTTGGCAGGATATGTTGGCAGTCTCTCCATAGGACTGCCCGAGTATCCTCAAATCATGGCATCTGGTTTCTCCTAGAGAGAGGGATGTAAGAGGGAGCAAGGTAGAAGCTACAATGCCTTTTATGACCTTGTCTTGGAGTCCTATACCATTACTTATGCCACTTCATTGTATTCATTAGAATAGGGCTGCCAGTATTAGCAAAACTAACAAACAAAAGCAACTGGTACAACCCAGTTTAATTTGAATTCCAGATAAACAATGAATAAACTTTTAGTATAAGTATTCCCAAGAAATATTTGGGACATACTTACACTAAAAATTTGTTTATCTGAAATTCAAATTTAATTTGGTATCATGTATTTTATCTGGCGACCCTATGTTACAAGCAAGTCATTTGGTCCAGCCTACACGCAAGGGGAGGGGAATTTGTTTCCATTTTTGGAGGGAGGAATGCCAAAGAATTTGTGGAGATATTTCCAAACCACTACAAGCAGCATTTTGAAAACTTGCATTTGCCCCTGGTATCTGTGGTTACCTGCATGGGAGCCTAAGGGGATGAAGCAGTTCTGGATAAGAAAGTTCACTTTCCTAATAATCTTGTACATTTGTAAGTTTACAGAAAATTGTGCACAATATTTTCTTTGCCTCTCAGATAGCCCTGTGAAGTAGATGAAACAGTGATCATGATCCTCACTTTACAGGTGAGGAAGCTAAAATGCCTCCTCCAAGATGTTATGAGCAGAAATGGTGGAGGGAGGACAGATTTTTTTAGTATGAAGCCTAGCATTTGTTCTACTCTACCCAGTAGTGTCCTGATACGCTACTCATGCCTTCACAATAGAAGGTGCCTACATGTAGCAGACTCATGTTCTCCCTTCTGCCATGTTGTTATCTCAAATGGGTAATGGCATTTGTGGATCCTCACTGCCGTGCTGTATCCTGGGTAATGGGGGAGGACCCTGGGAGAAGCTGAGGGCCCAGATGCAGTCCTCTCTCAACACCCACAAGTTCTGGGATCCACCAGAACTGGCTGGACCACTGGCTGACTGTGGGAATCCAACCCACTATAGACCCTCTGAACTGCGTGACTCAAGAGTGCCCTTGGGAACATCATTCCCTTTCTCCAGGAGGCAGCCAACCTCACTTGAAAGACTTGCCTTTTGGCTATTGTTGAGAGTGCTGCTATAAACATTGGGGTCCAAGTGCCCCTATGCATCAGTACTCCTGTATCCCTTGGGTAAATTCCTAGCAGTGCTATTGCTGGGTCATAGGGTAGGTCTATTTTTAATTTTTTGAGGAACCTCCACACTGTTTTCCAGAGCGGCTGCATCAGTTTGCATTCCCACCAGCAGTGCAAGAGGGTTCCCATTTCTCCACATCCTCTCCAGCATCTATAGTCTCCTGATTTGTTCATTTTGGCCACTCTGACTGGTGTGAGGTGATATCTGAGTGTGGTTTTGATTTGTATTTCCCTGATGAGGAGCGACGTTGAGCATCTTTTCATGTGCCTGTTGGCCATCTGGATGTCTTCTTTAGAGAAGTGTCTATTCATGTTTTCTGCCCATTTCTTCACTGGATTATTTGTTTTTCAGGTGTGGAGTTTGGTGAGCTCTTCATAGAGTTTGGATACTAGCCCTTTGTCTGATATGTCATTTGCAAATATCTTTTCCCATTCCGTTGGATGAGGCACCATTTTGAAGGAAGTGGTAGATGTCAGGACATTTCATTCCTAAGTACTTCATAGCCTGAATCTTCTAAAAATGAGGACATACTCCTGTGAAGCCATAATTCTAAGATCACACCTAAGGAAATTAGCCATGATTCTCAAATATCCTCTGACATTCAGTCCATATTCCAGTTTTCCTTATTACCTTCAAAATATCTTCCATAGTCAATCAAGGCTCACCTATGTGTCTCTTAGTCTTTTAAAATCTAGAACAGTCACCTCTGAAGAGATCAGGTCAGTTGTCTTGCAAACAGTTCTATATTCTACATTTATTCCCAAAATAAAGGTTATATTCCCTTTAGCCTTTGAGCTCCATTTCATTGGGGTGTGAATATATGACCAAATCCTACTGAAAGATAAAAGTGAAAGTATTGTGTGCAACTTCTGAGAAGTCTTCTACTGCCTGGAACATGGGTATGACGGCTGGAGCTCTGGCAGCCACCTTCCACATGAGAATCAGAGTCACCCCAGAGGCAAAAACTGGAAAGGGCTTTGTAGAACTTCCAACATCAGCTCTGTCTGCTTATTCCCCACCTCTTTTGAGAAAATAAAAACTTGTGTGCTTAAGTCCCTGTTAATTGGGGTTTTCTTTCACATATATCCAAATTTAGTCCCCACCAATAAGCCAGATTACGGTGTACTGTAATCTTGTATTTGCCTGAAAGATATGTTATCTGCTTTCTACTTGGCTAAGACACATTTCAGGATTTCTTTTTCCTTCAGGCGTAGATCTCTGGTACCAGTGCACTGTGAGAATGTGGTCAAACTATTATGTTACCTAACCTCTAGTGTTGAATGAATCTTGGCAGTCAGGAAAATTTTCTGTGAGAACTTTGTGGTTATAAATGTGAGAAATGAAGTTAGTATGGCTTGTCATGTGTAAGACAACACCAGGGGAGTGTGTGTGCAGAGTGAGAATGACCTGGAATTGGCACAAGGCAAGTTTGTGAAATACAAACCTGAGCAGCAACACGGGGCAAGGCTGCAAAGGGCAGGGCCTTTAGGAGAGAAGAAGCACTGGGTGTTGTATGTAAGTGATGAATCACAGGAATCTACCTCCAAAACCAAGAGCACACTGTATACACTGTATGCTAGCTAACTTTACAATAAATTATATATATGAAACAAAAAACAAAAAACAAAAGCAGATAATGACAGAGAGAAAATAAAAGAATAAATAATGGCACAAAAGAGTAAATGTGTACAGGACCAAGGAGTATAAGAAAGAAAAAAAAATGGTTATTTCTGGGGCATAATGTATAGTATCTCAATCCTACAATAAAATATACATATTTAAAACAATTAAAAAATGAAACAAAAAACCCCAAAACATGCAAACTCTGCATTCTTGCCACAGCCCAGGAGAGGTTTTCTGTGTGTTGAGAACTCCATTTGGGAAGTGTCCCACAGGAAACAAAAGGAGTTACAGCATGTGAAGGCAATCTGGTTGCACCACTTTATCCCCATGGACCACTAGAGTGGACTTAATGGGTCCAGGAACAAAGCTATGCCTGGAGGGTCAGAATAGTTCCTGGGTCAGTTAGACCTCCCCGCCCCAAGCCTGTGGAAGACATGTAACCTTGATGCTGTCATTTCAGTCTTTGGTTATTTGAGAAGCTGGCCAGCCTTTTGAGCTTCAACTACTCTCTTGGATATTGAATTTATAGTCCTATAATGAATTCAGTGACATCTTCCTACCTCAAAAGGGTGAAAAGTATGGATCCCAAGTCTGGGAATCTGAAAGAAATCATTCTGGTTAGGGCAGGATTTCAAATATATTTGAGACTCTGGTACAACCACTGAAACACACACACGTGTATATATGTGTTTATGTGTATATGTGTGCATGTGTGTTTGCATGTGAGAGAGAGACACGGAGAGAGAGAATAAGGCTGACCTATAGATTCATTTATTCTTTCACTCATCCATTCTTCCAAAACCATTTACTGAGATTCTGCTTCCTGCCAGTGGCTGTGCTGCATATTGGGGATGAAGACAACGGAATTTTCTACCATATCTTATGTCTCAGAAGAGACAAATACAAACACAACTGACCAGAATCCAGTGGGGCACACTCTACAACAGTGGGAGGCACCCAGTGCTTCCCTAGCAGAGAGGGACTCCTCTGGGGGCATGGCCTCACACAGCTGCAATGATTTCTCTGTGTGGCTAGGACTAATTTCATACTATTTCCTGGGGTCATCATTATGCAAATCCCTAATTTCTTGGAGCTTGAAGTAGAATTTTAACACCATTCCTTCTAGAAAGATCTGTCATGGGACCAGAATGGATGGTTCAACTCTTCCCGGAACCTGGTTGGCACTCAGAACACTGTTCCCAAATGCTTTGCCAGACAGTTTCCTTGATTTATTTCCTAATGCTTTTGCAGTCATGGCCCACGTGGTCTTTGCCTGCTTCCTGGCTGTGATGCTCCCAGGGCCCCAAGTGAGGGCAGGGTATGAGTGAGGGTGTGTGGGAAAACTGGGACTGGGGATTGGCTCATCTCAAAAGTAGCCTCCAGTTTGCAGCATCAGGCTTCTCCTGCCCTGAGCAACAGTACTTTTGGGTCTTCCCTGAAAAACAGATGTGGAGCCTGAGAAACCCCTCTTGAGTTTAGTCTCTTTCTCACTGTTTCCAAGGGCCATGAGTTCCTCTCCATTTGAGCACCATTCTCTTTTCCTCAAGCTCAGCATCTAATTGGCTTTCTAAGATGGGGTCAGTCTAGAATCACTGGAGGCTCAAACCGAGTGCCAGTCCTTAGCTCTTGGTTCAGTGTTCAATTCTATACTGAAATCCTGTCCCCAGTTCTAGTCCCCAGTCCCCATTTACTGGGGTTTGCTGGTGTAGATCTTTCCCCAGTTCCAGTCTGCTATTTCCATTAATGGAGTTTGCTGATTTAGTCCACACTGGGAACTGCTGGAAATGCACACAAGGGGATTATTATGATTATAATAATGTTAAAAAAAGAAACAAGCCCAAAATGGAGTCATTTCCACCCCCCCCTTCTTCCCTGCAACAACAAACTAAGACTTAATTACAGTTTCAACCCATTCCAGGAATGTGACTTTTTATCAATCAATGTGAAATTTCCTGATCAGCAATGGTGAGGTCATCTGTATGATGAAAACCTTGCCCGTTCCGTGTATCCAAAGAAGAAGATGTCCTGGCCAGAAACAATCAAATCCTCCCTCCCTCACTTCATTTGTGTTTCTTTCTTTTTTTCTAATAACTTCTTTGCCCACCCTTCTTGCTATAAAAACCTTCCATTTTGTAAAACTCCCCACAGCATGCTCTCTACTTGTGAGACGGGATGCTGCCTGATTCATGAATCACCTAATAAAGCTAATTCAACCCTCAAATTTACTTGGTTGAATTTTGTTCTCTAGCAATATCTTCATAACTTTGACCTCTGACCAATTTCAAACTGGCAAATTATATTTGAAGTTTTGGCAGACTCTGTGGGTTGACCAGGTCTGGTTGGCTGTCTTACTGCTAGAAGCTGCTTTGAGAATAATATTTGATTTAAAAGCTTGGAACCTAGAAAGAAGTTCCTCATTTATAAAGTGTCAGGGTCGATGCTTCTTCTTCTTCATCTTCTTCTTCTTTTTTTTTTTTTTTTTTAGGGTTGAGCTACTTTTGGGAGTCTTTTTTAAAAGCTTGAAAAATCAGCATGTATGTCTCCAGCGACCCAGTTTTCAAGAAGAGAATTGGCAGAACTAAGGGAGTACAGCTGGGAACCAATGTCCATGTTCCTGGCACAGCAGGATCACGTAGTCCCTGCCCCCTGGTGACAGAGGGAAAGTGAGATAACCTAAAAAGAGGCAGAAGAGTGTGAACATCTATGTTTAATTTTCTTATTGAGCCAAACTGAAATTTTGAACAACATGTGCTGTTCTGGATTCAACACTCAATTATTCATTCTGTTCTAAGGTCATGTACACTCCTGGGAAAATTCAGCAGTTCTCATTCCATGGCTGCTCGTGCACTTGTGTCCACAGTATTCCACCACTTCTGAAATGCTTATTATTTTTCCATTTTTGGCATCGCTGAAATTGAGATGCATCTTAAATTGATGGCATCTTAAGCATTTTACCAGAATTTAATTGGCAGAGTTTTCTCTTTCTTATAATTCATAGCATATCAAATTTGATGAAATATGCTAGTGGTTCCTGATGCAGAGCCATCAAGGGCAATGGTCAAAAATTCTTGGGATGTTTTACAGTGTAAAAAGCTGATTTTATTATAGTATGGGGATAGGAACTGTGGCCAGAAAGAGCTGCACTTGTGTTTGTGAGGAGTGACTGATTGCATATTTTTAAGTTTGTGGAGGGAGGGTGGATAGAGATAACTTTAAGCTTCCAAGGAATTTCTGTATGGTGAAAGTAAGGTCTCCAGGACTTTGGAGGTCTCACTAGTGTCAAGATAAGGTTGCTTTTAGCCTCCAATGAAACATCAATATGAAGGCAACCATGAGTTCCTTGAGCAATGTCACACTCTGCATGTGTCAGGTATTTGTCAGTGGGCTGCAAGTTGTAAGGAGATTTAATTTTAGCTACCTTTCTCTTGTCTTTGTTCTCCTCATTAGTTTCCCCACTTTGGCTATCTTAAAAAAATATCAATGACCAGTGCACCCTTGCATGCATTTTTATGTAAGAGGGATGTAGTATGATCTGGGCATCAGGATTTTTAGAAGCTCCCAAGAGATTTTAAAGTACAGCAAAGTTTGAGAACTGTTAAAATAAGGTATTTCTGCCTTATTCAAGCTTTTTTCCAACTCCTAAGCTTCATGACCAGCCTCCTTACAGATTCTATTTATTATATATGGTACACTCCTCTGTCTCAATTAATCATGTCCTTCCAACTCCATCCACTGATCATCCTTTATTTTCTCATTAGAATGTCAGCTCCAGGAGGGCAGGAATTTCATCTGATTTGTTCTCAGTTATATCCTCAGCACCTAGAACACCTAGACATATTGTAGACACTTGATAAAGATTTGATGAATGAATGGATATTTCTTCTTTTAAATTCAGTGCCCTGATACACTCATTTCTCACACAATTTCCAGTAAAAGTGGTATTATGTTTAGATGATTTCCAAATCTGGTCCTGTTTCCAGTGGTCATCTTTCAAGCCCGAATTTCACATTAAAATTCATTTAAAAACTTGAGTTCACCGTTTTCTATTCCCAACCCAAACCCCAACACCATCCCAGCCTGTCATATGTATCTACAGAATCAGTTTCCTCCCTGAGTCTCAAGCTTAATATCTTGAGTTATTTTCAAGTCTTGTCTTCCCCATATTTAGTTACTCACTAAGTTTTGCAATTTGCTTTTCTGAAAATTCTCTTGAATTTGTCCCTTCCTTTAAGTTGCCACAACACTGAATTTGTCTTCTTGGCTTCTGTTTATTCACATTTAAAATGATTTCACATCCACCTGCTAGCAATTGTTTGTTTTTTTTAATGCTTATGAAGGTTAAATATATGACACAAATAGCACAAAGGATGGGAGAATGTAAAGAGAATTACATTGCTGTAAAGTTCTTGTATTATTTGGGAAGTGATAAAGACAGTAACTTAAAGTAGATTGTAATAAATCAAGGATGCATATCTTGAAATCTCTGAGATAACCACTAGAAAAATAATAGAAGAATATGTAACAAAATAATGAGAAAACATTTTAAAAATTGAGTAATACAAAAAAGGCAGGAAAAAAATAAAAAGAAAATGTATGATTAAATATAAAACAAAGAGCACAATGGTAGGCTTGAAACCAGCTCCATTAGGAATTACATTAAATGTAAATAAACTAAACATTCCAGTTATAAAAGGCAAAGATTGTCAGAATTGATGAAAAAAAATCAGTATGGAGAGAAACATTGCTAAGACTAATGTCAAGGAGCTTGCTATGTTTTCTTCTAGGAGTTTGATCATTACAAGTCTTACACATCTAAGTGTTTAATCCATTTTGAGTTAATTGGTGTATATGGTATAAGAAAGTGGTTCAGTTTTATTCTTTTGCATGTAGCTGTCTAGTTTTCCCAACACCATTTATTGAAGAGACTGTCTTTTCGCCATTGTATATTCTTGCCTCCTTTGTTGTAAATTATCTGACCATATATGCATGGGTTTATTTCTGGGCTCTCTAATCCATTCCATTGATCTATGTGTCTGTTTTTATGCCAATACTACACTGTTTTGATAACTATAGCTTTGTAGTCTAGTTTGAAATCAGGGACCATGATACTTCTGGCTTTGTGCTTAAGATCATTTTATCTATTCAGGGTGTTTTGTGTTTCCATACAAATTTTAGAAGTATTTGTTCTAGCTCTGTGGAAAATGCCACTGGAATTTTGATAGGGATTGCACTGACTCTGTAGATCACTCTGGGCATTATGGACATTTTAACAATATTAATTCTTCCAATCTATGAGTATGGAGTATCTTTCCATTTATTTGTGTCTTCTTCAATTCTTTCATCAATGTCTTTTTAAATTTTTTTTAAATTTTTATTAAAAATTTTTTTTTTTACATTTATTTGTTTTTGAGAGACAGAGAGAGACAGAGCACAAGTGGGGGAGGGGCAGAGAGAGAAGGAAACACAGATTCAGAAGCAGAATCCAGGCTCTTAGCTGTCAGCACAGAGCCTGACACGGGGCTGGAACTCACAAACCATGAGATCATGACCTGAGCCAAAGTTGGACACAACTGACTGAGCCACCCAGGCACCCCAATGTCTTTTTTTTTAAAGTTTCTTTCTTTCTTTCTTTCTTTCTTTCTTTCTTTCTTTCTTTCTTTCTTATTTGAGCATAGGTGACATACATTGTTACATCAGTTTCAGGTGTACAACATAGTGATTTGGCAAGTTTATACATTAGGCTATGTTCATTACAAGTGTAGCTACCATTTGTCATCATACATCGTTATTATAATATTCTTGGCTATATTCCTTATGCTGTGCCTTTTATTTCTGTGACTTTTTCATTCTAAAACTGGAACCCTGTATCTTCCATTCCCCTTCACCCATTTGCCCATCCCCCCACACTCTCCCCTGTGGCATCCATCAGCTTGTTCTCTGTGTTTACAGGTCTGATTCTGCTTTTTGTTTATTTATTCCTTTTTTTTACATCCACATATCAGCTAAATCATATGGTATTTGTCTTCTCAGTCTGACTTATTTCACTTAGCATGATATCCTCTAGATCCTTCTATTTGTCTCAAATAGCATGGTATCATCCTTTTTTATGGCTGAATATTCCATTACATATATATATATATATATATACACACATATACACACATATATATGTATACACACACACACACTACATCTTCCTTGTCCATTTGTCTATCAATGGACATTTAAGTTGTTTCCATATCTTGGATACTGTAAACAATGTTGCATAGGGGTGCACATATCTTTTTGAATTTGCGTTTTGTTTTCTTTGGTAAGCACCCAACAGAGGAATTATTGGATTATATGTTATTTATATTTTTAATACCTCCATGCTCTCTTCCACAGTGATTGTACCAATTTATATTCCCATCAACAGTATACAAGTGTTCCTTTTGTCCACATTTTTGCCAACACTTTTTAGTTTTTGTCTTTTTTATTTTAGCTATTCTGATAGGTGCAACACATTCCTTTTCATTTCTTGTATTATTTATTTGAGCCCCCCTTCTCTCTTTTTTCTTCTTTGTGAGTCTAGCTAAAGGTTTGTTGATTTTATCTTTTTGAAGAACCAGGTCTTAGTTTCATTAATCTTTTCTTTTTAGTCTTTTTAGTCTCTATTTCATTTATTTCTGCCCTGCTTTATTACTTCCTTTCTTCTACTAATTTTGGGCTTCATTTATTCCTTTTTTAGTCCCTTTAGGTATAAAGTTAAATTGTTTATTTGAGATTTCTCTTATTTCTTAGATTTTGGTATGCCATATTTCTGTTTTCGTTTGTCTCTAGGTATTTTTTAAATTTCTTCCTTGATCCAGTAGTTGTTCAGTAACATGTTGTTTAATCGCAATGTATTTGTAGCTTTTCCAGTTTTCTTCTTGTAATTGATGTCTAGTTTCATATCAATGTAGTCAGAAAAGATGCTTGATAGAATTTCAATCCTTTTGAATTTATTGTAACTTGTTTTGTGGCCTAAAATGCGGTCTATCCTGGAGAATGTTCTCTGTGCACTTGAAAAGACTGTATTCTGTTGCTTTTTTTTTCCCTTAAAAGTAATCTCTATGCCCAACATGGGGCTTGAAGTCATGACCCCAAGATCAAGAGTCACATACTCTATCGACTGAGGCAGCAAGATGCCTCTATTCTGCTGTTTTTGGATGGAATGTTCTGTATATATCTGTTACGTCTGGTCTAATGTGTCATTTAAAGCTGATGTTTCCGTAATGATTTTCTGTCTGGATGATCAACCCATTGATGTAAGTGGGGTGTTAAAATTCCCTACTGTTACTGTATTGCTGTCAATTTATCCCTTTAGGTCTGTTAACATTGGCACATATTTTGGTGCTTCTATGTTGGGTGCATATATAAGTGTTATATATTTTTTTTTTTTTTCAACGTTTTTTATTTATTTTTGGGACAGAGAGAGACAGAGCATTAACGGGGGAGGGGCAGAGAGAGAGGGAGACACAGAATCGGAAACAGGCTCCAGGCTCCGAGCCATCAGCCCAGAACCTGACGCGGGGCTCGAACTCACGGACCGCGAGATCGTGACCTGGCTGAAGTCGGACGCTTAACCGACTGCGCCACCCAGGCGCCCCAAGTGTTATATTTTCTTATGGGATCGACCATTTCATCATTAGGTAGTGCCCCTCTTTGTTTTTTGTTACAGTCTTTGTTTTAAAGTCTATTTTGTCTGATATGAGTATAGCTGCATCAGCTGTCCTTTTGTTTCCATTTGTATGAAATATTTTTTTCCACATTTTCACTTTCAGTTTGTGTGTGTCTTTACTTCTGAAGTGGGTCTCTTCTAGGTAGCATATAGATATGTCCTTTTTAAAAAAATTTTTTTAAGTTTATTTATTTTGAGAGACAGAGAGAGCAGAGGGGGGGGGTAGCGAGAGGGAGAGAGTGAATCCCAGGCAGGCTCCATGTTGTCAGCACGGAGGCTGATGTAGGGCTTGCACTCACGAACCGTGAGATCATGACCCGAGCTGAAACCAAGAGTTGGACGCTTAACTGACTGAGCCACACAGGCACCCCTGTCTTTTTTTTTTTTTTTTTTTTTTAATCCAATCATACACTGCACATCTCTGCTCAGAGAATTTAATTCATTTACATTTAAAGTAATCACTGACAGGTATGTATTTATTGCCATTTTGTTAATTGTTTTCTGGCTGTTTTTGTAGTTCCTTTCTGTTCCTTTCTTCTCTTTCTCTCTTCTCTCACAGTTTGATGACTTTCTTTAATGTTATATTTAGATTCTTTTCCTCTTCTTCTTCTTCTTTTTGTATTTACTTTGAGGTTACTATGAAGTTCACATATCTTACTTATCCTATGTTTGTAACAGTCTACTTTAAGTTAATGGCAACTTAAATTTGAACACATCCAAAACTACATTTTTATTCTCTCTGATGTTTAATGTTTCTGATGTCACTTTTTATGTTTTAATTTTACATATCCCTTAACTAATTATTGTAGTTTCTGTTAATTTTACTATTTTTGTCTTTTAACCTTCTTAATAGCTTTATAATTAACCCTTTACCTTTACTATATATTTACTTTTTTCCAGTGAGATTTTTACTTTCATATGTCTTCTTATTATTAGTGCCATTTTTTTTCAGCTTAAATATGTCCCTTTATTTATTTTTTTAAATGTTTATTTTCGAGACAGAGGGAGACAGAGCATGGGTGGGGGGTGGGGGGGGGCAGAGAGAGATGGAGACACAGAATCTGAAACGGGCTCCAGGCTCTGAGCTGTCAGCAGAGAGCCCAATGCGGGGCTTGAACCCACGAACCGTGAGATCATGACCTGAGCCAAAGTCGGACGCTTAACTGACTGAGCCACCCAGGCACCCCAATATGTCCCTTTAATATTTTGTGTAAGACTGGTTTAGTAGTAATGCACTCCTGTAGCTTTTGCTTGTCTGGAAAACTTCTCTTTACTTCCAATCTGAATGATAACCTTGCTGGATGGAGTATTCTTGGTTTGAAGCTTTCTCCTTTCAGCACTTTGAATATGTCATGACACTCCCTTTGGCTTGAAAAATTTCTGCTGAGAAATATGCTGACAGCCTTATGGGGTTTCCCTTGTAGGTAACAATCTGTTTTTCTCTTGCTGCTTTTAAGAGTCTCTCTTTAACTTTTGATGTTTTAATTATAGTGTGTCTTGGTATAGCTCTTTTTGGGCTTATCATTTTTGGAGCTGTCTAGATTCCTGGACCTAGATGTCTATTTCTCTCCCTAAGTTAGAGAAGTTTTCAGCCATTACATCTTCAAATAAGTTTTCTGACACTTTCTCTTACCCTTCTTCTGGGTACTCTATAATGCAAATGTTATTCTGCTTGATGTTGCTCCAGTGGTCACTTAAGTTACTTTCATTTTTTAAAATTGTATTTTTCCTTTTGTTACTCTGTCTGGGTGAGTTTCATTGCTCTATCTTCCGTGTTGCTGATTCATTCTTCTGCTTTATCCAGTCTACTGATGAACCCCTCTAATGTATTTTTCAGTTCAGTTTTTGTTTCTTCAGCTCTGCGACTTCCGTTTGGTACTCTCTTATGTCTTCTATGTCTTTGTTGAAGTTCTTACTGTATTCATCCATTTTTCTTCTGAGTTTGGTGAGCATCTTTGTAATCATTACTTTGAGTTGCTTATCAGGTAGATTACTTATCTCCATATCATCAAGGTCTTTTTCTGAGGTTATATCTTATTCTTTCATTTGGAACACATTTCTTTTCCTGCTGATTTTGCTTGATTCTCTGTGTTTATTTCTGTGTATTAGGAAACAACATCTATCTCTCTGTCTTGAAGGAATGGCCTTGTTTAGGTGATGATCCTTTTCATTCAACCTTGCCCTAGTTTTCGGTTGTCTCTTGAACCTTTGTCTAAACTGCCTGATTTATTCTTATTTATTTATTTATTTATTTAGCGAGTGTGAGTAGGGGACAGTGGCAGAGAGGGGGGGAGAGAGAGAGAGAGAGAGAGAGAGAGAGAGAAAATCCCAAGCAGGCTCCATGTTCAGTGCACAGTATGATGTGCGGTTTGATCCCACAACTCTGGGATCATGTTCTGAGCCAAAATCAAGAGTTGGACGCTTAAACAACAGAGCCACACAGGCACCCTTAAATTTCCTGATTTATTCTTGATATGACCCTGTTGTGGGAGATGTGCCAAGACCTGTCAGTGCTCCAAGGGGAGGTATTTCACTTAGCACCTGGTTTCAGGTTGATTGGAAGCCAGACTCTGAGGAGCAGCTTTTAAAATATGCATATATACACAGTCCTGTGGGGTTGCAATTGTAATGCCTGCTGTCCTTCAGACCAGGAGATCTGGAGGTGTCCCCTGTGTGACAACTCCAAAAATCAGGGTTCCAGATGAGTGTATAAGCTCCTTTCTGGGAAGTCTTGTTGAGCTGTAGGAAGGCCACGGGGGTATGGAATGATGATATCTCCCTGTTTACATTCCCTGGGAGTGCCTCCTTAGCCTCTAAGGAGGCTGTGGAAAGCCTGAAGCTTGCCTCTCAGGCTGAAGCTCCAGGCTAAGGAAATAGGTTTTTTCACAGGAAGACTGGGAGTTGTAGCCTGTCAAGAACTGTCTGATTGTTACGGTCATATTGAGCTCTGGAACAGCCCTCTTGGCTACCAAGGCTAGGCAATCAAGAGGTGTCCCCGTGTGGGTTGAGTGTGCCTGCAAGCTTTGGCAAGACTGCTGGAGAGTGTTGGGGGTGAGGCACCCTAGCACCGTCTAAGAGGCAGCAGGAACATGTCTTAACTCTTCTCACCTATGAGTTTTAGCAAAGCAGCAGGATAGTGCCTTGTCTGCGCACATGCTGGCTTCAGGCTGAAAGCAGGAGAATGCCATCGCCTCTTGCACTTGCCAGCCCTGGCCACGGGGCAGGGAAGTGTTGCAACCACCTGTGTTTGCAGACTTTAGCTATGGAGTGGGAGAACTCTGTGACTAGTCAGGGAGTGGGGGAGTGCTGCAATCATTGTGCTCTCTGACCTCAGTAAATGTCATGACCCTCTGGCCCTGACCATCCCAGCAAGTTGGCAGGAGAGTGCTATCTCTGAGCTCACCTGCCTGCGCTAGCAGGCCATGTGGAAAGAGTGTAACAATGGTGTCCTCCAGCACCTCCATCTCCAGAGAGCATCTCAACTGTGCCCTGGCCCTCTAGCTGATGTCACCAATCAGCATATATTTCCCTCACATATGGTCTAGGTGCTTTTCAAACTGCTGTTTTATGCTGGGTCTTGGGGTGAGAAAGACCATATGTGAGCCCTCCAAGAGGGGAATCTCAGTTTCCTATACCACTTTAGGACCTCCAGATGTCAGCCCCACTGTTTTTCCAAGTTAGACATTCTGGAGCTTGTCCTTCTGTTACAGATACTAGAGGTTGGGGTGCCTGATATGGAGCACCAACCTCTTGCTCCTCTGAGAGAAGCATCTGCCTGGTGAGATCCCTCCTTATTGTGTTCCCGGGCTGGGGGTGGGTTTTTTTTGGTGAGAGTGTGTCTCTGACTCTCTTATCCATCTTGATGTGGTTCTTTAATCCTTTCTTTTGCAGAGCAGTTTCACTTAGTTTTCAGATATTTTTCAGAGGGAAATTATCCATATGCAACTGTAGATTTGCTATGTCTGTGGGAGGACAGGAGTTCAGGATCTTCCTGTGCCACCTTCTTGGACCCTTCCCCCAACCCCATTTATAATCTTCCCGTAAGAGAACCACAGGCCTATATGACTTCATTGGAAAATTCCCCCAAACAATTAAGAAAAATATTATCAATCTTACACAAACTCTTTCATGTAATAGAAAAATAGGGAACACTCTTCATATTTCATTAAGAGATCAACATAAACTTAATATTAAATCCTGATAAGGATATTGCCAGAAAGGAAATTTATAGATTGGTATTTCTTATTTCTTATGAACTCAGATGGAAAAATCCTAAAAAATAATCAATAAATCAAATACAGCAATATATAAAAATTATATTACATCATGAGAAATTGAAGTTTATTCCAGAAGTGAAGGTTGGTTTAACATTTAAAAATTGAGCAATATAATTCACCACATTAACAAAATAAATAATCTTATTAATAAAGAAAAATATTTGACACTTTATGTTAAAAAAAAACTCAACAAACTAGGAATAAAAAGGAACTTCCTTAATCTGATAAATGATATCTACAAAAAGAAACAACAAACACAACAAACAAAACAAAAAAGCCTAGAGCTAACATAATACTTAGGAGTGAAATTCTGAATGCTTTTTGTCTCCCTGAGTTTGGGAATAGACAAGGATGCTCATTTCCCACTTATGTCTAACATTGTAGCAAAAACCCTAGTTAGTGCAATAAGGTGAGAAAAATAAATAAAAGATACAAAGATTAGAAAAGAAGAGGTAAAAAAGTCATTATTTGCAGATGACATGATTGTGTACCTAAAAAAATTAGATCAAGGAAACTATTAGATTTAATTAGTGAATTTACAAGTTTGCTGGATATAACATCAATATACTAAAATCACGCATACTTTCCTACCTTCACTATAAACAATTAGCAAATTAAATGAAAATATCACTTATAGTAGCCATAAAAATTGCATACTTAGGAGTAAATCTAATAAAAGGGGTGCACGAGATGTATCCTAAAATGTACAAGGCACTGAAATTAAAGACAAGTTAAATAAATGAGGGGATATACCATGTTTAGGGATTGGAAGACTCAATATTGTCAAGATGTCAATTCTCCCCAAATTGACCTAGAAATCTGATGCAATCCCAATCAAAATCCCAGCAGGACATTTTCAAATCAATAAGTAAAAGACATTTCATAAAGAAGATATCTAAATGGACCAATAATAATATAAAAAGTGCTCTATAGGGTTGCCTGGTTGGCTCAGTCTGTTGAGCATCCAACTTTTGGTTTTGGTTCAGGTCGTGATCCCAGGGTCATGGGATTGAGCCCTCTGTTGGGCTCTGCCCCGAGTGTGGAGCCTGCTTAAGATTCTCTTTCTCCCTGCTTCTGCCTCCCTCCCTCTCTTGCACTGTCTCTCTCTAAAAAAAAAAAAAAAAAAAAAAAAAGCAGCACTATATATCATTCAATATCTGTGAGATGCAAATGAAAGCCATCATTATAATTTGCTGTGTATGTATCAGAATGGCTAAAATTGAAGTGTACTGGCAACGATACGGAGCAACTGGAATCTGAGCAACTGGAATATTACAGGTGGGAGTGTATAGTGGAGAATTGTTTGGCAGCATCTACTAAAGCTAAACACCACTGGGGCACCTGGGTAGCTCAGTGGGTTAAGCGTCCAGTTTTTTATTTTAGCTCACGTCATGACCTAAGGGTTTGTGAGATTGAGCCCTGTGTTGGGCTTTGTGCTGACAGGTTGGAGCCTACTTGGGATTCTCTCTCCCCCCCCTCTCTCTGCCCCTTCCCTGCTCATGTTATAAACAAACAAACAAACAAACAAACTTAAAAAAAATAAATCTAAACACTGCCTACCCTATGACACAGCAAGATATTTATTCAAGAAAAATGAGCACATGTATTCACCAAAAGACATGTGCAAGCAAGTTCATAGTAGCTTTATTTATAATAGCCCAAACTGGAATAAGTTCAAACACCCATAAACAGAGAATGGATAAACCAACTGTGGTTTATCCATACAATGGAATACTTCTCAGGAATAAAAAAGAAGCAAACTAATGTGACAATATGGATGATTCTTACAGACATATGATGGGCAAAAGAAGCCAGAAACAAGTGACTACTATTTGATTCTATTTATATGAAGTTCAAGATCAGGCAAAACTCTCATGACAGAAGTCAGAATACTGGTTACTTTTTGAGGGTTGGGTGTTCATTGCAAGGAACTCAACATAGTCTTCTGGGTGCTAGAAATATTTTATATCTTGACCTAATGTTTTAAGATTTGATGTTTGTCTAAGATTTGATGTTTTTAGTAAATGACGCTAGATCAATTGTATACCCATATGGAATAAAATTAGCCTGGCCTCCTACCTTACTTCCCTGAATTTATGTAAGGTATTTATAACAGACAATTTAGAATCATAAAGTCCCAACAATGAAGGAATACTTAAAGTATACATGACACGTCTTTAAGTTAGGACTATGATGTGGCATTGAAAGTGTTTTAAAGAGTTTGCTACATAGAAAATGCCTGTAATATTGGGTAAAAAAGGCAGACCACAAAAATTATATATAGATATAGATATAGATATAGATATAGATATAGATATAGATATAGATATAAGGAATTATCAACACGATGTAAAAGAATGTACAGAGAAAAGCCTGGAAGAAAATGACACTAAAGTGTTAATAGTGGTTATTGGTTGTCTTGGAGTGCAAAATAATGGGAAGACTTTTTTCTTATTTTTATTTTTCTGTAGCTTGCAAAATTTCAAGACTTCAATAATGGTAGAACTTTTAAAAAATAATTTTTTCCTTCCAAAACCAAAACTCTACCCTTCAAGTTTCTCTGCCAACTGCTGTCCTGCTTTATTAATTTTTTAAGCTTTTCTGCTTTCTGTTCTCACCACAAAATGTGTTCCCTACATCCTGTGGCTGGCTACTCTCAGCTGTCACCTCCTCATCTTGTCCCATCCTAATTCCAAGTCAGAAGGCCTTTGGGCTGGATATTATTTTTTTCTTTCTTCTTTTAAAAATTTTTTTTCTTAACGTTTATTTATTTCTGAGAGAGAGAGACAGAGCATGAGTGGGGGAGGGACAGAGAGAGAGAGAGGCAGACACAGAATCTGAAGCAGGCTCCATGCTCTGAGCTGTCAGCACAGAGCTCGATGCAGGCCTTGAACTCAAGAACTGTGAGATCATGACCTGAGCTGAATTTGGATGCTTAACTGACTGAGCCACCCAGGCGCCCTGGGCTGGATACTCTTAATTGTCAAGTTAATAAAGGATGCCAAAGGCAGAGAGCCTGTGAACTCTCCCTTGTCGGTTATAATAGAGCTCAGGTTTTGTTTACAGGCAAATGCAAATTTTTTTTTTTTTTGAGAAAAAAAGCTTTATTTTCAAAGTCACAAGTAGTCTTCATTTTAATTTTTTTTTATTAACTTGTTTTTTTATATTTTTGCATTTACATCCAAATTAGTTAGCATATAGTGCAACAATGATTTCAGGAGTAGATTCCTTAGTGCCCCTCACCCATTTAGCCCATCCCCCCTCCCACAACCCCTCCAGTAACCCTCAGTTTGTTCTCCATATTTATGAGTCTCTTCTGTTTTGTCCCCCTCCCTGTTTTTATATTATTTTTGTTTCCCTTCCCTTATGTTCATCTGTTTTGTCTCTTAAAGTCCTCAGATGAGTAAAGTCATATGATTTTTGTCTTTCTCTAATTTCACTTAGCATAATACCCTCCAGTTCCATCCACATAACTGCAAATGGCAAGATTTCATTCTTTTGGTTGCTGAGTAATACTCCATTGTATATATATACCACATCTTCTTTATCCATTCATCCATCAATGGACATTTGGGCTCTTTCCATACTTGGGCTATTGTGGATAGTGCTGCTATAAACATGGGGGTGCATGTGTCCCTTTGAAACAGCACACCTGTATCCCGTGGATAAATGCCTAGTAGTACAATTTCTGGGTCGTAGGGTAGCTCTATTTTTAATTTTTGAGGAACCTCCACACTGTTTTCCAGAGTGGTCGCACCAGCTTGCATTCCCACAAATGCAAATTTTCATGCATCTAGTGGGTAAGCATTTATTTGAATTACAGTGGTGGTGAGAAATGTCTCATTTTAGATATTCTAGGAGGGGCATTTGCAGCCCAAAGAGAAAACTTCCACCTCCGCTTCACAGGATCACAGAGCAGCGCAGTCATGTTGCAGCATGTATACACAGTAGGAGAAGTTGTGGCCGTTTATAATGCAGATTCTCAGACTCTGCTCAGACTGGATCAATTCTCTGCAAGGAGGGGCCTGGGCTTTGCCTCTTAATGTCTGTCTGGTGATTCTCCCCCACCATCCTTCACTTTTTAAATGTTATTTGATACCAACATACGTTTTGAAAAATTATTTATTTATTCATTCTTGTTCTATTCTATTTCTTAGAGAAAGAGTGTGAGTGGGGGAGACAGGCAGAGGGAGAGAGCCCAAAGCTGGGTTGTTAACAATAATTTATTTATATTTACATATGTGATTTTCTCTTATGCCTTCCTCCTGGCTCCCTATGAGAAGTAACATTTTACATTTTGTGTTTTCCATTCTTTTAAAATATTTAAAAATACAGTTTTTTCTTCTTGGCATCTAGGCCTATAAGACATATTGTTTAGTTCTGCTTGTTTAAAAAAAAAACTTTTGGCCTCAAGAGAAAGAAGTTTGTTATTTTTTATGAATTTTTTGTGATAAAGTATATATAACAAATTTTCTGGTAACAGTTCTAAAGTGTACAATTCAATGGCATTAATTACATTTGCAATGTTGTGTAATCATCACTACCATTTCCAAAAATTTTCATCACTCCAAACAGAAACTCTGTACCCATTAAGCAATAATACTCCTCTGTCCCCTCCCCTAGGCTTTGGTAACCTCTACTTTGTGTCTATGAATTTGCCTTTTCTAGATATTTCATAGAAGTAGAATCATACAATATTTGTCTTTTTGTGTCCGGTTTCTTTCACTTAGCATAATATTTCCAAAGCTTATTCATGTTGTAGCATGTGCCAGAACTTTTTATAGATGAACAGTAGTCTATTGTACATATATGCCACGTTTTGTTTATCCATTCATTTGTTGAAGGACACTTGGATTGTTTCTACCTTTTGGTTATTGTGAATAATGCTGTCAGGAACATTGATGTACAAGAATCTTTTAGAGACCCTATTTTCAATTATGTTGGCTATATACCTAGAAGTAGAACTGCTGGGTCATATAACAATTCTATGTTTAGCTTTTTGAGGAACCATCATAGTGTTATCCACAGAGACTACACCATTTTATATTCCCTACAGCAGTATATGGCAGTTCCGACTTGTTCACACCCTTGCCAACCTTTATTATGTATGTATATATGTGTGCATATATATGTATATGCACATATATATATACACATAGATATATGTATTATACAATTTCAAACATATATTTTGAAAATATGTATATTTTAATATATTTATTTTATTTTGTTATTTTGAGAGTGATAGAGAGCGCGCACACGTGCAAACAGGGAAGTGGCAGAGAGACAGGGAAAGAGAAGAGAATCCCAAGCAGAGTCCATGCTGTCAGCCCAGGGTCTGACATGGGGCTTGATCCCATGAACTTGAGATCATGACCTGAGCCAACATCAAGAGTTGGATGCTCAACTGACTGAGCCACTCAGGGGCCCAACATATATTTGACTGTAGCCATCCTAGTAGGTATGAGTGCCATCCTGTGTGTGTGTGTGTGTGTGTGTGTTTATATCAAAGTTTTAAAATAATCTCTACACCTCATGTGAGATTTGAACTCATGACTCTGAGATTGAGAGTGGCATGCTCTTCCGACTGAGCCAGCCAGGTGCCTTGGCATCCTGTGGTTTTGACTTGCACTTCTGTAATGATATTTCCAGTGATGGTGAGCATCTTATCATGTGCTTATGTGCTTATTGGTCATTTGTGTATTTTCTTTTAAAAAAATGTTGGTTCCAATCATTTGCCCATTTTAAAAAGTAATATTTATTTATTTATTTATTTATTTATTTATTTATTTATGTATTTATGTATTTATGTATTGATTTATTTATTTAAAAATTTACATCCAAGTTAGCATATAGTGCAACAATGATTTCAGGAGTAGATTCCAGTGATTGATCACCTATGTGTAACACTCAGTGCTCATCCCAACAAATGTCTCCCTTAATGCCCGTTACCCATTTAGCCCATCCCTCCTCCCACAACCCCTCCAGCAACCCTCTGTTTGTTCTCTATGTTTAAGAGTCTCTTATGTTTTGTCTCCCTCCCTGTTTCTATATTAATATTTAAAAACATTTTTTTAATGTTTATTTATTTTTGAGACAGAGAGAGACAGAGCATGAACAGGGGAGGGTCAGAGAGAGAGGAAGACACAGAATCTGAAGCAGGCTCCAGGCTCTGAGCTGTCAGGACAGAGCCTGATGCAGGGCTCAAACTCACAGAGCGTGAGATCGTGACCTGAGCCAAAGTCAGAAGCTCAACCGAGCCACCCAGGCGCCCCTCTATATTATTTTTGATTCCCTTCCCTTATGTTCATCTGTTTTGTACCTTAAACACTTCATATGAATGAAGCCATATATTTGTCTTTCTCTAATTTCACTTAGCATAATACCCTCTAGTTCCATCCATGTAGTTGCAAATGGCAAGATTTCATTCTTTTTGATTGCTGAGTAATACTCCATTGTGTACACACACACACACACACACACACACACACACACAGACACACACCTTCTTTATCCATTCATCCGTCAATGGCATTTGCCCATGTTTTCATTGGATTGTGTTTTTGTTGTTTTTGTAGAATATCTGGATGTTAAATCCTTGTCAGAGATACGATTTATAAATATTTCCTCCCAGTCATAGATTGTCTTTCCTCTTTCTTGATATTGTCTTTTGATGCACAAAAGTTTTAAATTTATCTATTTTTTGTTTTTGCTTGTGATTTGAATCAAAGAATCTTTTTCCAAGTATGTTTGTTTTTGAGCTCTCTAAAAGTGTTATCATTCTTTTTCTTTAAATATATTTTTTTAAATGTTTATTTATTTTTGAGAGAGCGTGAGCAGGGGAGGGGGAGAGAGAGATGGAGACACAGAATCTGAGGCAGGCTCCAGGCTCTGGGCTGTTAGCACATAGCCCAATGTGGGGCTCGAACCCACAGACTGTGAGATCATGACCTGAGCTGAAGTTGGATGCTTAACGACTGAGCCACTCAGGTGCCCCAAAGTGGTATCATTCTTAACGTAATCTCCTGAAACTTGCCACTTTCTTTCAAACTTATGGTTTTCCATGTTTTTTCATTGTCTGTTCACTCTCACAGCTGTGTAATACAGATTGTCCCTGACTGAAGATGGTTCAACTTAACGAGTTTTTTCTTTCCTCCTTTTTAAAAAAAGTATAGTTGACGTACACTATTCTATTAGTTTTAGATACATAATGATTCAACATTTGTATATAGCATGAAATGCTCATCATGGTAAGTGTAGTTACCATCTGTCACCACACAAAGTTATTCCAATATTATCGAGTATATTCCCTATGCTGTACATAACATCCTTATGACTTAATTTATTTTATAAGTGGAAGTTCATATCTCTTAATCCCATCACCTGGCTCACCTAGCTCCTCACCCCCGACTTCTGATTTTTTGACTTTATGATGGTGTGAAAGCAACATGCATTCAGTAGAAACTGCACTTTGAATTTTGATCTTTGCCCGTGCTAGTCATATGCAGGATGATAGTCTCTTGTGATGCTCGGCAGTTTCCAGTCAGCTACACGATCATGAGGGTAAACAATCAATACACTTAATGACCATTCTTAACCCACATAACCACTTTGTTTTTCATTTTCACTACAGTATTCAATAAATTACATGAGATATTCAACGCTTTATTATAAAGGAGACTTTGAGTGAGATGATTTTGCCCAACTTAGGCCAATGGGATTGTTCTGGGCACATTTAAGGTAGGCCAGGCTAAATTTTGATGCTTGGTAGGTCAGGTGTATTAAATGAATTTGTGTCTTACAATATTTTCAACTTAAGATGGTTTATCAGGATGCAGCCCTATCACAAGGCGTGGAAGATCTGTATTCCATTATATGAATATACCACATTATTTAGCCATCCCCCTATTAAAAGTATTTTGAGTACAGTTGACACACAATGTTACATTAGTTTCAGGTGGACAACATAGTGATTCAACATCTCTGTATGTTATGCTGTGCTCACCACGAGTGTAGCTACTACCATCGGTCACCTTCCAACACTATTACAATATGATTAATTGTATTCCCTGTATCTTTTATTCCCATGACCTATTCTTTCCAGAACCGGAAGCTGTATCTCCCTCTCCCCTTCACCCATTTTGTCCATCCTCTCAATCCCTTCCCTCTGGCAGCCATCACTTTGTTCTCAGTATTTATAGGTCTAATTCTGCTTTTTGCTCGTTTGCACCCATTCCCTACTGATGGACACCTATGCTGTTTCCAGTGATCTTGCTGTTACATCAGTGCCACCACCAATATCTCAAAGTGATTCTTTTGTACATTATAACTTAAGAACCACTGATCTTTTTTTTTTTTTTTTTATGAACAAAGCAGTATTTTATTGAGTTCAATTGAGTAGGACTTGGAATAAAGAGTGCAGACATTTGACTGAAGCATACTGATTTTCCTCACCTGCTGTCTGTATTAATTACTGGATTACAATACCATGAGAACTACTGCCATTGAGCATGGTTTGCAGCAGCCTACAGTACAGCTTTAACCATTTTGTGTGATTTCTTGCAAAGAACTATCAGAGAAGACAATAAATACATTTTACTGATTTCAGGTTGGAGAAGTTTTAAGCAATAGGGAGATGTCAACACAGGGTGGGGAAGATGATTGTGAAAAGGAAATGCTTTCTTTAGAGCCCTGTCTCAGCCAGGTTGCAGGAACATCTATAAGGCGTTTGAAATAAGGCAAAGAAGTGTTTTTTTTTTTTTCCCTCAGTGCTGAAAACTCTCCAAAACAAAGAGACACAGATTGATGTTTCCTCCCCCACTCCTGCACAGTGACTGATTTCGGGAAACACTTGGGCAGCTACAGGGGGTCATGGCGTGGCCAGGCTTCTTTGGGGTTTGTAAAGAAACACCAGGGGCAACTCAAGCGTGAAGCAAGAGCTCAGCTCTTAACAGGCATATTGTTTGTGGCTCTGTTACTGGAAAATGCAGTGACCTTAACAAGGTCAAAGTTGTGTAGACACAGCAATTACGAAACCCAGAAGGGGGTGGAGTGAGATACCGGAGGCATAAAAGCATCAGCAGGTAGCTCCCACAGCACTGCTCTTCCATCCGGCAGGACAAACCAAAGATGAGGTGAGTCCATGGTTCTGCCACTTCCCTCCTTCCCTTGCTCATGTCATCTTTCTCTGTGCACATCTTGTACCCACGGGACAGCTCAGGTATGGGGGAAACCAAAGGAGAGATGGAAATCAAGAACAAAGAAATAGGGCCACTGGGCTAAACTATAGCAAATTAAGGGGTTTAGTTTAGCGTGCTAAATCTTCTGCTTTTCTGTGTCCATGAGAATGTGACTTACTCTAAACAATATCTTTTTCCTCGAGGTTACAAAATTTTCATCTTTACAGGGGATGCCAGAGGCTCCCATAGTAGGCTTTCTGGTATTTAAGATATGTTTATTAGCAGGTTTTTTTTTTGTTTGTTTTAAAAAATGTGTAAGACCAATAGTAACACATTTGAGTGACCCAATTAAGGCACTGAGATTTTATCAAAGCAAAAAAAAAAACCCAAAAAACCCAAAAAACCAAACCTTTTTTAAAGGTTGAAATAACAAGACTACATACTTAACTAAGCAATCTCTGTACAGTTGGCTTCTGTCAGCGAAACGATTACCTGGTAGTGTCGCCTATGCGTCAATGCCCATGTCTACGGTCATGCTTTCAGGAAGCCCGTTATCTTCCTGGTGACCTTTTGGGGTTTCCTAAAGGCAAATCATCATAAAATAATAGGAAAACCATAAATTCTGTATATTTAAAACATCTACTTATGGAAAAAATTAAAAAGTCTAGGGAATAGCATAAGAAATCCCTACCTTTCCATTTTCAAGTTACCCACACTTTATTAGCTATTATCCTGTAGCCCAGCGCCTTTGGTGTCGGAGGCTCTTTTTTTTTTTTTTTCCAGGAGAGCTCATTTATTATTAGCAACTTAATGTTTCCTCAATGCTGCCAGAAATTGAGGCCCACATGCCTATGTACCTTCCTATCTTGGTGGTTCCTCTCTGAGGCTCATGTAGAATTCCCAGCAGCACGGACCACACTGGAACCCGAGTGGACTGTGTATATGGGTGCTGGCAGGAGGCAACTTCTTGGTTCTAACACTTCCATGTACCTTCTTCTCTGGCTGGCTAATGGGAGGTGTGTGTGTGTGTGTGTGTGTGTGTGTGTGTGAAGCAAGGAGACCAGTTGTGCACCCCTTCTTGTCCTGTCTCTGCAGAGCCCTGGGAGCTGTCGTTGCCCTCCTGTTCTGGGGGCAGCTTTTCGCAGTGGACACTGGCAATGCCACGGATAACACAGGTAGGTCTTTGGGTTTGGGTGGGAGCTGGATGTCCCAGCACTGCTGGGTCTCATTGACCCTATCACATCTACACCCTCTCTTTGGGAAGAGCCACTTCCTCCTTCTCATCTTAACCTCTGGTATTTCAGTCCCATGAAGAACACTGGAGAGCCATCCAGAGAAAAGGGGGGATGGCCTTCCCTTTGGCTTCCATTTGAGGTGGAGGGCAGTTGATACGCAGAACAGCTTCTTCTCAACTCTTTTCATGGGTCTCTGGGATGAGTTTCTGAACATGAACCCCCTCTTCCTATTGCATTTCCTTTGCAGAGGTCAGCCTTCCAAAGCCCCCAGAGATTGAGAATGGCTATGCAGAGCACTTTGTTCGTTACCAGTGTAAACCCCTCTATAAACTGCGCACCGAAGGAGACGGTAAGACCTGGACCATGTCCCTGCACCCTCCTCCATCCCGGCCTTTCCATGATGAGTAGGGCCAAGGGTGATGGGCCAGAAAACTTACATGTTCTCCTTGGAACCAGAAGAGGTAGATTCTAATAGCGATTTTGTCACCAGTAGCTGTGGCCTTTTGGGCAAATTAACTTTAGCTCCAAGTTTTCTCCTTTGTTAAGGGGAGGTGATAACATGTAGCCTACTCATCTCAGAGTGAGATCTACATCTCCAAAAGGAGATGTGGTAAAAAAAAAAAAAAACAACCAAGGGTGGTGCCAGTGATGACAAGGGGTGGTCCTTACTAGTGAGTACTGTGTTCCCAGCACTGTTTTAAGTTCTTGATGTATATCTGCTCACTTAGTTCTTACAAAACCCTCTGAAGAGATACTGTTACTCTCATTTTCCTTATGAGGACACTGAGGTACAGACAGGCTGAATAACTTGCTCAAGTTCAGGTAGCCTGTAAGATGAACAGGCAGAATTTGAACCCTGGTTCCTACTCTGTACTGTGTCTCCATGACAACAAATCTGTCCTGCTGGGCTTTGCTGCCCGCCCCCCCCCCCCCCCCCGCCACTTGGCTTCTAGTACACTGCTCTTCCCTTCCTCCCTCCCTCCCTTCCCCTTCCTTCTCCTCTCTTTCTCTGATTCTCTTTAAATACCTCCTCTCCTCATGCTGGGTCCAGATTCAGTGTCTTTTAACTCTTTTCTATCCTTTTGCTTCAGGAGAGTATACATTAAACAGTGAGAAGCACTGGACAAACAAGGCCATTGGAGAGAAACTTCCCGAATGTGAAGCAGGTAGGAAGCCAGGGGCCCTGGGAAGCTGACCAAAGGTAGGTGTTGAGAGTCTAGTGTGTGGGCAGGCACACCCTTCCTGAGTGGCTTCCTCTGAGCATCACAGGGCCAAGATGAGGGACCTGGGAGAACCCAAAATGGTCAGGCCGATAAGTGAGCATTTGGGTGATGGCTCTCCAAAAAAGTACACTAAGGATCTCCTTCATTTGGGTCTTTGGGGTATTGACTGAATCCACTGTCCACATTGCCCCCAGAGAATCAGAAGGCCCTGTGTGTACAGAGAGGCCGCCTAGGCAGCCCAGGGTCAAGTGTACAGCCAGCTCCAGGAAGAACTAGTCATGGGAGGACAGAACAAAAAGAAATCCATGGAAGTATGAGGCAGCAGGTTGGAGACGGGTTAGGACTTCTAGTTCCGGTTATTAGGAAAGCTACTGCTCCTTCCCTTTCCCTCCTGGGACGGGAGGATTCTGTCTGCCTTCTTCTATGACTAGTGGTGTAGAATCGCTAAGCTGCCTTCTACCTAAAATCTGAGTTCCAGCCAACGCTGCAACAGATGGCTCTTTATTTAGGGAGAATGAATTTTTATAGCTTCTCACCCTCACAATGACTTTTAGGGAAAGTCTCAGCATTGAGATTTGAAAATCTCAGCACTACTTGTTTTTTTTCATGAGTTAGAAAAGCAGGAAATAGAACTGTGCCCTACTGATGTAAACAACTTTATAAAAAAGAGCCACTTTAAACTGTCAACAATGGAAATGGGGGGAGCAGGTGGTAAGGCAAGGAGTGTAAATATTCCTAGCTGTGCAGAAATTAACACAACAGTTTAGACAGCAGCAATTGCCAATGCTTTGCCCCTCTTTCCTACACTGGGAGACTGACATTTCTGCTCCTGACTTTCTTGCTTTCCTTGACAGTGTGCGGAAAGCCCAAGAACCCGGTGGATCAGGTGCAGCGGATCATGGGTGGATCAGTGGATGCCAAAGGCAGCTTTCCCTGGCAGGCTAAGATGGTCTCCCACCATAATCTCACCTCGGGGGCCACACTGATCAGTGAACAGTGGCTGTTGACCACGGCTAAAAATCTCTTCCTGGGCCATAACGATGATGCAAAAGCAAAAGACATTGCCCCAACTTTAAAACTCTATGTGGGGAAAAATCAGCCTGTGGAGATTGAGAAGGTGGTTCTCCACCCTAACTACTCCAATGTAGACATCGGGCTCATCAAACTCAAACAGAAGGTGCCCATTGATGAGAGAGTAATGCCCATCTGTCTACCTTCAAAAGATTATGCAGAAGTGGGGCGTGTGGGCTATGTGTCTGGATGGGGGCGAAATACCAACTTTAATTTCACTGAGCTACTGAAGTACGTCATGCTGCCTGTGGCTGATCAAGAGAATTGTGTGAAGCACTACGAAGGCAGCACAGTGCCCGAGAAGAAGTCACCGAAGAGTCCTGTAGGGGTGCAGCCCATACTGAATGAGCACACCTTCTGTGCTGGCTTGTCTAAGTTTCAGGAAGATACTTGCTACGGTGATGCTGGCAGTGCGTTTGCCGTTCACGACGAGGACGACAACACCTGGTATGCAGCTGGAATCCTGAGCTTTGATAAGAGCTGTAGGGTTGCTGAGTATGGCGTGTACGTGAAAGTGCCCTCCATCCTGGCCTGGATTCAGGAAACCACAGCTGGCAACTAATGCTGTCTGGCTGGGAGCCCTAGCCTGACAGCAAGACTTTACTCTGGAAGAGAGGAAACTAGATGGGAAGAGAGGGGATAAAATGGGGTGTGAAGCAGTGCTGAGTCAATCAATAAAGGGATTTCTTTTGAGTCATTTCTGTGCTATTTTTAGCCTCAGGCCTTTTTTATTCTCTCATTTATGGTACAGCAGCAGCTAAGTGGTATAGAGTCTACTAGGAGTGTGGAAGAAAACACCCCAAGCCAACTCAAAATCTGTAAGACGAAACAAACTTTCCCACCCTGGGGATCATACTCATTGACTGAGTGCCTACCAAACAGCAGGCCTCAGAAAGGTCACTGTTACCCTGGTTTCATAGACAAGAAAACAGACTTGGAGAAGTTAAGTGATTTGTTTAAGGCCATACAGCTATTAGATAGTGAGGCTGAATTCACTTTGAACCCAGGTCCGTCTGGATATGAACTTCAGCTCTCTACACTGCATCCTCTTCTTTGAAGTGTGTTAGGGGAAAGAGTGCGGGCTGATGAGGAAGAGGCTAGCTCAACGTGGGATGAAAACAAGGGTTTTGGCACAGGCAGTATTTTATTATTTGTGCTCCAACACACCAGCCTTCAGAAAACAAAGTAAGACGGGGTAAAGGCAGGACTTCTGGACTTGGTGAGTCCAGATCATAGTGTGGCCACATGTTTGCCAAGTGCCTTCAGTTCCCTGCCATCGGTCCCTGGTTTCCTTCCAGAGGGGCTTAAAACAGCTGGTCCCTAACATCCCTATGAGCATTCTAGAACTTGGTAAAGAGTTACAAGTCTCTTCCTCAATAGGGTATGCTTTTCCCAGTTGGAAGAAACCTATCCTTTACTGGGAGCCAAATGCAAGCCACCTGAGTCTTCCCTTTCACAAAGACAGGGTCTTGCTATTAAGGGTCTCCCAGAAGAAAGGTTTCAGAACCCCTGTAAACAGAAGGCTCTTCTTCTAACTTCTTCTATTCCTTCCTGCTGTTTAAGCCTTCAGTACACTGACCTTTCATTAAAGTACCTTTGTGTCCTATGAAAATATGGCCTCTCCTTCTCATGGCATAAAATGCTGATGTCAGTATTCTCGCACCAGGGTCTGCCCTTCACTGTGAAGTTGTCCTCAGGTGTACTCTCTAGATCCATCCACACTTTTCAACAGGTTAGAGCTAGTAGAGACCAATGAAGACCTTACAACTATATTCTAAAAGCTGTGAAAGAATAGCCAGAAACTGAAGAATTATACACACACATAAACAAAATATCTCTCAATACAGTTATTTTTCGGTTGGTATAGCTTTAGCACTAAATTTTCTTGAAGAAAAAATACTCCACTTGTCTTGAAGAACTATCTGATTGCACTAAGTGGCTTCTGGCCACTGTCCCGAAGGAAAACAGTAAGAGAAAACTTTCAGCATTTTCTCAATTCACTTATCATTTCCAGCTTCCTCCCCAGCAGCTCCTCCTGCCCTCCTGGTCTACCCCTTGGATTTTAGTGACACTGAACTCCGCGTGGCTCTCTGAACATGTTCTGCTGTCTCCAGCATCTGGGCTTCTTCCTCCTGGCACCCTCTCCTGAATGCCTCTCCCTTTCCACACAAGTATGTCCTACCCTCCTTTGAGGTTTGGGCATTGTCTCCACTACAAAGCCTTCTACCATTCAGGAGTCACTTGTATTTCTGTAGCATGGAGCACAGGGCAGGGCATTTGGTATGAACTCAATCAATACTTGTGGAATGGAAAGTAACTAACATAGGAACAAAAACAATAAAAAAAAAAAGGGGTGCCTGGGTGGCTCAGTCGGTTAAGCGTCCGACTTGAGCTCAGGTCACGATCTCACAGTCTGTGAGTTCCAGCCCCGCGTTGGGCTCTGTGCTGACAGCTCAGAGCCTGGAGCCTGCTTCAGATTCTGTGTCTCCCTCTCTCTCTGACCCTCCCCCATTCATGTTCTGTCTCTGTCTCAAAAATAAATAAAAACATTAAAAAAAAATTAAAAATCAGGACTTCAGAGAAACATTCCCTAAAGACCTCAGGAAGAAAGAAGATATGACAATTTTACGCATGCAAGTTCTAAGTTTTTGTTGGTATCTGAGCACCTACCACATGTCAAATACTGTGTGACTGAAGTTGTGACAGAAAATCCAACTAACAGTGACAGGCAATGAAGACATTTTATTCTTTCTGGAGGGAGGCAGGTATAGAGTTCACTAAGCAGCTCAATAGCATCATCAGGGACACAGGTTTTTATTGTTCTTCTCCACACATTCACGTTTCATCCAGGGGCTGGTCCTAATGGTCCTGGGATGGTTGCTACGGTTCCATGTCTTATCCCTGGGGCGGCTCTCTCCTGTCGTCAGCAAAGGATGCAAAAACCCACAGTGGCCTTCCTTCTATGCCACGTCAATGAGAACCAGAATGGGTGGTCATCTCTTTTTGCAGAAAAGGCTTGTAAAGGAAGTGCCCAGTGAGGGGAGAATGAACTTGCAGAGACAGTGTTGGTCTGCACAGAGCTGGGACGTCAGCGTCTGGCAAGCAAATCCACGTCTGGCCCACTGCCCTCCGGATCTGCATCTATTCTTTTGTTCTACAAAGTCAGTATCCAGAGGCCCAGCGAGGTTTTGAGAGAAGCAGGGACTTGTCAAGTGGTGGCAGGTTATGCCAGGGCTGCTGGCAGAGCAAGAATTCTTCATAAAGTTATTAAAATGGGCAAATACCACAAAGATGTTATTTCTAACGATTCTGACATCTCTTTCCGGTCTTGAGTCCTTGAAGTAAAATCCTCTGCTTCAGAAAGCGGCAGAACTTGGACTTCTGGGAGAAATCTGCTGCTACTTACTAATTTGTTTAGCTCAAATTGGGTGCTGGATGGTAAAGGTTCAGCGTCCCATTTCTTGGGCAATTTAATAACAAAAGCTAGTCAAATGAGCAAACTGGGATACTGTTTTAAAAGTTCAAGCCAGATGGGGCACCTGGGTGTCTAGGTCGGTTAAGCATCCAACTTTGGCTCAGGTCATGATTTCACAGTTTGTGAGTTCGAGCCCTGCGTTGGGCTCTGGGCTGACAGCTCAGAGCCGGGAGGCTGCTTCAGATTGTGTCTCCTTCTGTCTCTGCCACTCCCCAGCTTGTAATCTCTCTCTCAAAAAATAAAAATAAATAAATAAAAGTTTAAACCAGAAAGTTTCCAAAATAAAACATTTTCTCACTATCTGTAGAGAAATATTTATTCCAAGAGAAACTGAGATAACAGCGACTGGAGACAGGAGAGCATGAGATAAATACATGAGTAGAGAAACGGGGGAGGGGGAGGGCGTGTGTGTGGGTACATTTAGGGTAAAAAAATAAGTACTTCTGCTCTTACGGGAAATGATTTTCTATTTTACTTGTATATCAAAGTCAACATAAATATACTAGCCAATGTTTAGAAGGATTTTGTATCATCTTAAGGAATAAAGAGAAGCACAATAAAAATTAAAAAAAAATCACGCTTGGGAAATTGACCCCGGTGGTCTTGACTGCTCTGGGGTTTGCAGGGAATAGACATTTAAGCATCTCTGCCCATTGCAGTGCCAGCGTGGTCTTCTACTTGAGGGTGGGGTATTTTCTACCCAAGTCAGCACTCTTCTCTGCTGGGATGCTGAACACATGTCCGAAGGACTCCAGGAAAACGGCACAGCTGGGTTCAGGTACTGTTTCAAGACGTGCTTTTTTCTTCAACTTTGATAGTCATGAATGCTTTAAATGTCTTGATAGAGAAGGTCATATTTGGGAATATTCTTGGGATCAATAGGACTTTGGACAATAAGCTTTCCCCTCATTGCTCCTCGATAAATTACTTCAACCAAATCTATGAAGTCTTGCTTGGTTTTGAAACTTCCCACAAACTTAGTGTGATCGGGAGACCTAGAGAGCACGGGAGAAAAACAACCACGCTCAGAACTTTTAGCGATTTCTCGCTGCAGACCTTCAGGATAAATAAAATGAAGCACAGTTCTGATACTTTCTGTTCCTGAGGGAGACTTCAGACATAAAGCCCAACATTGATTTCTCCGTTTGTGAGTACAGGGCCCATTTGATACAGGATTAAACGCAGAGCCGTGGGCCACTGGGAGGGCATGTGAACCCTACCAGGTGAAGAGCCTTCCCTTCAAAATCTACCTCAATTTCTTGTCAGTTCCTTATCAAGCAGAATTCCCTGAGCGTTGGGATGGGCATAGTTGGTTGCCACTGCTGTTGGCCTTGCCGTGCAGAACCCGTTAACTGGTCACCGTCTCTGAGTTCCCCTCACTTATACTTTTGAGTGGGGGGTACAAAATCGTTTTTTTTTTCCCTATTTCAAACATCGGTTATGTTTATTACAGAAATTTTTTAGAAAAAAACATTACCAGTGAGGTCAAAGGCCGCATTTTGGTACATATTGTTCCAAAGCGTGTGTGCGTGTGTGTACACACATGTGTTTCTTTTTTCAAAATCATGGTAATTATATCATGCAAACTATTTTGTAATGTTCCAACTAACATAAAACCTATCTCTTTCAAAGTCATTAAACTTGTATTTACAACATCATATGAAACTGACATCTAGTGTCCTTCTGTGAACATCTAGTTTCTTTCCAAGTATTTTGCTTTCTAAATAATGGTGGGATGAATATTTAGGCAGCCAATTTTGCCCACTTTCATGATTATTTCCCTTTAGATAAATTCTTGGAAATGCAATTGCTAAGTTAAAATTTTTACATATTTAAGTTGGCAAATAGTGTCATAAATCACATTTTAAAAAGACTGTACCAGGGGGGTGCCTGGGTGGCTCAGTCGGTTAAAAGTCCCAGGTCATGATCTCATGGTTGTGAGCCCTGTGAGGGGCTCCACACTGGGCATGGAGCCTGCTTAAGATTCTCTCTCTCCCCCTCCCTCTTCCCCTCCCTACCTTGCGCATGCTCTCAAAAAAAAAAAAAAAAAAAAGATTGCATCAAATTAACTTCTATCACCTGTATCCTAGGAGAATAAACAGCTTTAAAATAAAACAGGTAATGGTTAATGCACTTTCAAGTAGATAATGACAAAACAGATACACAGATCTAAACAAGCAGACACCTGAACCACATTGAGAAGTGTTAAGAATTATGGACACACTGAAAATACATGTTGAGTGCTAGGATGCTGACTGGATACAACGGAAGGTGTTAAAGATTCCATGGTGCTTATTCTTGACAGAATTGAAGAATGACATCAGAATTCTCTGAGTGGCAGAAGATAGGACACTTGGCCAGAGAGAAACATGTCTCAGTTTGCCGGAAGGAACACTTCTTTCATAAATGCAGCCTACCAGTCCCAAAAGTTTAAGAACAATGACACATTTTGTTTTAAATGAAATTCCTAAGAAACTTTTAAAAAAGCTGTTCTATATTCTCTACACCAAAGGATAGTTAGTGCTGCACAAACTGTTCAATTGTTTCCTACTTACGTAGGAGGTTAACATTTGCCAATCATACTGGATACGCTGTCATTTTTGTGCCAAAGTTTCACATGACCAAGGAGTGGGTCACCTGAGGACACAGCACCAACGCAGGGCTCACAGAGCCACCCTCATAGGCAGGTGAGTTACTGGAACTGCTTGGTAGAAAGAACCCCTCACAGCTGCAATGACTTCAGTTCAATCTAACTTACCCATAATCCACTTTCATGTGCTGCCCATTGAAGAAGAACACAGTAGATGGAATATAACTGATGTCAAAATAGTGCGTGTAAACGGGAGTTTGGTCCACATCTACCAGATATATAGCAGCCATTTTACTCAGGTCAGAAGACGTCTTAGAAAGCTGCAAATAGAGACATGTAGGTTACAATGAGAGAGGCAGCTAAATCTCCCCTGAGTTCCACATTAGACACAATGTAACCTTATCATTCAGACAGGGCCCTGGGTAAACTGTGTGAATACATTTCTCTCTCTTTTTTTTTAAATTGATTTTTGGTTGTAAAAAACTTTTATAAACTTCTTATAGATTTATGAAATCCATGTTCGCTTAAACAAAAACAACTCAGAAATATACACGGCAGACACTGAAATTCCCCCCAATCTCCTGCCTTCCAATCCCCCCTTAAATGATAATCATAATAAAAACAGTGAAGGCTTGTCTGGCGGTTATTACACGTTAAGTGTCCAAAGTGCTTTATGCTTATTAACTCATTTGATCCTTACAACATTCATATGAGGTTATTATAGTCCCCACTTCTTGGATGAGGAAACTGGGTAATCTGCCCCTGGTCACACAACTTTAAGCAGTACAGCTGGGATTTGAACTTGGGCAGCTTGGCTTCAGTCTATACTCTTGGCCTTTGATATTCCCTTCCCTCTATGGCTGAGGGTATAATCCTCTGGCCCATTCCTCCCTCAGATTAACACATCAGCATTCATATTTAATCACAGAAATAAAGATTCTTATACTGGATCCACACTGTGTGTGGCAGCAATAGAAATGGTGCGAAGAGGTGTTAGTTCTGGGATCAGTCTCTCTCTATAACAGAGACAAGAATAACCACACTTTGTCCCATACTCCCCTCCCTACTCATCAGAGTATGAAGATGTGTTATGAAATCAGATTACCATCAGGCACACACTGGAGGCACCACACTGGAAAAGCTTATTTGCAGGCAGAGAAAAAGAAGTTCAAACCCCAGCTCTGCAAGTCACCTGACATCCCTGGCATTCATCTCCCTGTGTGGGAGTAGTTACAGTGATGGTAATTATTCCACTGTTGTGAGCACAGAGTAAATAAGTGTTTCTGGTCCTCTAGTGCTCTGTTGGTGAAACTGAACTTGGATGGCTACTGGTGGGGAGGGACGTCTAGGACAGATTCAGCAGGATCACGGGTTTGGGGGCTTAGCTCAGGGCAGGCATATGACCAGCTACTAGTGAAAGCGTGCCAGCAAATGAAAAGCAGTATCTCTAGGCCCGGCCACTGCCTTTCATGCACTTTGTAGATGTTGAAGTGAGAACATACAGATTTTTAATAAAAACCATTTATTTAAAAAATTCACGGGGTGCCTGGGTGGCGCAGTCGGTTGAGCGTCCGACTTCAGCCAGGTCACGATCTCGCGGTCTGAGTTCGAGCCCCGCGTCAGGCTCTGGGCTGATGGCTCGGAGCCTGGAGCCTGTTTCTGATTCTGTGTCTCCCTCTCTCTCTGCCCCTCCCCCGTTCATGCTCTGTCTCTCTCTGTCCCAAAAATAAATAAAAAACGTTGAAAAAAAAAATTAAAAAAAAAAAAATTCACTTACAATATCATCTAGCTGCAGACAGACTGGATCCTCATCTCTCCCAAATCGGAGAACCAATACCTTCTCTGCAGTACTTTTTATTGCTTGGTCTACTTCTTTTTTGCTAGTTAGCTTGGGCAACAGGAAGCTCATCTTGCCATAATCCAAATATTTATCCTTACTGTCAGTCCTGAAATACAGTTGCAATATTTAAAGACAGATTAAGTGCATGAGTCCTAATTAAAAAAAAAAAAAAAATTTGTAGTAGTTAATACACATATATTTTATTCTCAGAGGAAAGAAATAGTTTGATACAACATAGTATCACAACAGTAAAAAAAAAAACCCAACACACTAAATGCACAAACTGCTGGCAAGTCCACCAGCTTGAAAAGAAACATAAATACAAAAAGGCGTACTGTGGGGGCGCCTGGGTGGCTCAGTTGGTTGAGCGTCCGACTTCAGCTCGGATCATGATCTCACAGTCTGTGAGTTCGAGCCCCGCGTCGGGCTCTGTGCTGACAGCTCACAGCCCAGGGCCTGTTTCAGATTCTGTGCCTCCCTCTCTCTCTGACCCTCCCCCATTCATGCTGTGTCTCTCTCTGTCTCAAAAATAAATAAACGTTAAAAAAAAAATTTTCAAAAAGGCGTACTGTGAAAAATCTCCCTCCCTCTCTCTGCCCTCAACTGGCCCTGTTAGTACTGGCCTGTTTCTCCCCACACAGCAGGTAGCTACTTTCATTAATTTCTCATGTATCTTCCAGTTTTGTTATGCATTTACAAAAACATACAAATGTGCATTGCTATGTTTTTTCCCTCTTTTACCCCAAAGACAGGCTATTCTATCTGCCAGGGTTCTAGCAGGAGAAAGATAACATTCTCAAATTTGGTAATTTCGAAAGATTTTCATTAAGGCAGGGTACAGGCACACACCAGGTACAGTGCTGTACTTGGGCTAGTAAGAGCAGGGCGCTGTTCCCACCCTGAGGCCTGAAGGAGCTACAGCAGGGAGTAGTTAGCACAAGTGTGTGGTGGGGAACGCCGGGTGGAGAAGGCTGTCGTATAGGAGGTCAGCCTGCAGTTAAGGGATGCAGCCACTCTTCTCCGTCTGTCTGATCTCCTCCTAATGTGCCCACTGGGTGACTCACACTGGAACCAGAGGGCAGGGGAGATGCAGAAGGCATCCAAGTCTCGTGGTCCTGGAGCAGTCTAGAGAAGGAAAGAGTGCATCTGGAGAGGCAAATGACAGATGTCCGGCACACATACTTTACCCACTCTTCTTCACTTTGCGCTTTTTTACTTAGCATGCATAGACCTTCCCATATCTATACACACGTTGTCACAGAGACATACTATTTCACACACGCACCACACTTTTAAAACCGTCTTTTACTGATTAAGTATTATCATGAGTCTTGGCTTAAAGATTCTTGGTGCATATGTTATTAGATGCACCCCCCACCCCCACGTGACAAACAGATGGATTAAGAGTGTGTGTGAAAACCACAAAATAAACAAATCATAAAATACTCAGATAAAAGGGACCTAATCCAATTCCCTCATTTTATAGACTTGTTTGCTTATAGTTTTGGTTCTAGCTACAGCACGGACTAGAATCAAAGCCACCAAATTTCTTTCCTTCTAAAGTTTTTTATTTTATTTTAGAGGGAGAGAGAGAGCGTGCAAGTGGGGGAGAGAGAATCTTAAGCAAGCTCCACACTCAGCACAGAGCCCATCATGGGGCTCGATCCCACGACTCTGGGATCATGACCTGAGCCGAAATCAAGAGATGGATGCTTAACTGCCTGAGCCATGCAGGTGCCCCCAAGCCACCAAATTTCTACTGCAGTGTTCCTTCTGCTATAATAAGCTCCTGTTCTCATGGTTGAGAAACTCTATTTTTGAGTCCATCCAGAAGAACTCCACCGAGGTACTTGATATTTTATATTTGGCCCCCAAGTTGGCTAATGCTATGAAAAGGGAGGATTTCTTTATGTGTGTGTGTGTGTGTGTGTGTGTGTGTGACAAGTCACATTTTAAGACAAGAGTTAATAAAAATGTATATAGGAAATGAAATTGTTCCTGTAATAAGTCATACTTTAAACAGGCAAGCTGATTGCTAGGAAGGACTTCCTCAAATGTCAGTAGCAGAAAAAATTACTGATAAAAGGGAAAGTCAAAGTGAGGATGGATCTATCCCACCCTAGAATTCAAACAGCAACTCCAGTTCTGATAAAGAGGAGGAAAACTAAAGCCACACCTAAGAAAATGTCCATAGCAAGGGATACCAACAGAGACTTCACAAAAGAAGAGGTACAAATAGGCAAAAATATTTGGAAAGTTAAGCTTTACTAGTAAACAAAGAAAAGCAAATGGAAGATTATTTAACAAAGCCATTAAGTTGGTAAAGATGAAACAATATTGCAAGAGTGTGAATAAAGGGCCACACATTCTTACTTGCTGCTGGAATGCAGAGAAGCAAAAACTTTTCCAGAAAGAAAACAATTTGAGCAACAACTCCATTTCTGAGAATTAACTTGACACGTCCACAATGATTTATCACATTCTTAAGGTGAAAAACTGCAAACAACTTAAATAGCCCAAAATAGGAGATTGGAAAAAAATGATAGTACAGTCCTGGAACATACTATTACACAGCTGCTAAATACTGTTACAGATGAACATTTCACATACTGAAAAGTTCTCATGATAAATAAGTTACAAAACAGTATATAAAGTGTGATCCTACTGCTGTACAAAACCCAATACAAATGTATACATTTACATAGAAATAACTGGAAATAAATATCCCAAAACACATAGTGGTTATCTCTGTCAGTGAACAGACAGGTGACTTTTATTTACATCGGAGTGAGAGTCTTCTTCCAAACTATTCGATATATATACATACTTAATATATATATGCTTAATGATGCCTGTGGTTGGGCTGCTCCTGGCCCACAAGTGCTAGGGCAAACGACACCTACTTTCTTTGTACAAGTCACCTCCTTCTCTTCCACTTGACTGTTCGCAACCCCGACCGCTTCTCCGAAATGTCGGCACACAGGCGGTTCCCGTCTTCTACACCAAAAGCAGCAACCCTAACTCAAAGTAACCCAGGGGCTGCTGCCTCCCAACTCTGGCGGAACCACTTATAAAACCGGAAACGGAAAAAGAATACTCACTGGCAAGTAGATAAACTTGCGGTCCTTCCCCTCAATAGTCCCAACAAGCTCACGAGATTATTCGTTACTCTAGTCACCGCCCACTTTGCCCGCCTTTGACAGGAAGCCGAGCGTCACTTCCGCCCTTATTAAACATGACCGACCTCCTTCCCTTTCTTCTTAGAGCCGAGGCGGGGCCTCGCCTTTCAGGCTAACTATGATTGGTCGCGATGAGCCTCGGAAATGTCTCTGACGAGGGTTCCAGAGGAGGATACTCTAGCGTTGAGCGCTTGGTTGCTTTCTATACCACACTTGGCGCCAGGAACTGGCGGTTTCCGGGCTGCTCTCGATGGTTATCTCTGGACGGATAGAGGGGATCGCGCAGGGTATTATGGGACAATAATGGCCGCGCTCAAGGTTTGGGATTGGCTTTCTGAGGCGATCTGAGTGAGGAGTGGCGGTGCCGGCGCCCCGAAATCTGGGACAGGAGGTCCCAAGAGTCGGGTTTGGTGAGGTGAGTGTCCTTTCTTTCTTCTTGACCTGCCCTTCGCCAATTACGGCAGCTCCAAGCGGCGGATATGGGTCCTTCGCTCAGGTTCCGGTCCGAGTTTGCGGTCTCGTCCCTGTCACCCAATTTGCCTTTCTTACCCTTGGGATGCTGCACCGGTCCGGGCTGTCCTGTCCTTTCTCCCTGATCTGGTCAGATACTGCTGCCTGGCTGCCCAGGGGTCATCCTGCACCCTTCTTTAGGCCTCTGCATTGGCCCCCTCCCAAGCAGAGGCCGAGCCTAAGTAGGGCTCCTTGTGTCTTTCTTCTCTGTCATAGTGGTATCTTTAGTATGTGATCTCCTCTACTAGAATGTCAACTCCAAGAGGGCGGGATTTTTGCCTGTTTTGTTCTTTGTTCTTTTCCTATTGCCCAGAACAGTGATTGTGTTACAGAAGGTATTCGATGAAAAATTGTTGAATGAGCAAATCTAGTTTTTCTAAATTTTCTATTCTTAATTGGCTTCTTTGTCACTAATCATTCTCCAGAATCCAGTCCTTTTAATTCCTTATTTGTTCTCATAAGCTAGTTAAGTCCTATCAGACTCCTCGTCTTGTGCTATTGGGATCTTCCTTTGCTGTCTCTAGATATGTTTGTTTTCCTGTTCTCCATTAATCAGTTTAAATTAATTTATTCAGCAAACTTTATTTCACTAGGTGCTGGCTGTAGTAATAGCAAGATAGACAAGGTTCTCTTTGGCATCCTAGGAGTATATTTTTTAGTTCATGCTACTGTTGAGCATAGCATGTATATGTTTACCTTCCTGTTTAGATTTCCTCACATGCACAGAAGTCACCAATATGCAGCTCTGTCTTTTCTCTTCTGCCTGATGGCATTTTTCAAAATGCAACTCTTGTGTCTGTGTTGATATTATGTTTGGCAATATTTCTCTGTAGAGCCATGCATGTTAATTAGAACTGGGCAAAACATCCTGGATTCTGGTGGTACCCTACACCTTGACAGTTCCTTTGCTTCACTGACTTGTTGAAAGAGGAGAATTATCCAAGCACCTAGAATCGGTATATGTTTGTAAGTGGATGGTGTGTAATGGGATGTAAAGAGGAATGAATTTGATACACGTTGAGTGTCAGAAAATCTTATAATCACCTTAATAGTTTTCAGGAAACCATTTCATAACCTAGTGTTTCTCGTTAATATTTTTGGTGAACATGGATTGTTATTAAACAAGATCCCAACTGCCGTGAGGTAATTCTTTTCTACAAAACACAACTGGTCCAAAAAAATCCACTAGTATATGGATCACATAGTATATGGTAGCTTTATACCCCAGCATGTCTACTCTGCTGTATCTGTAGTTTAAAGGGAGGGAGAGGTAGAAGGGCTCATGTAGAAAATGTTGAGCCCCAATTAGTACAGAGAAGCATGGCAAATAAAATAACGTGACAGTTACTTTTATGTATGGCTTTATGGTTACAGAGAGCTTTCGCGTACACTTTCTTGTGGGATTCTTATAATAATTCCGTGGACTAAATAAAGCAAAAAATATTTCTGTTTCACAGATACAGAAATTATGCCTAACCAAATATTAAGTTATCTGCTTACAATCATACAAGTAGAAAATATCAAAAGCTTGCATTCTAATTGAGGATTCTGACTTCAAATCTAGTGGTATTTCCCCTACAGTTCCTTTCTAGATGCCATCATGTTCTAGTAAGTGTCCTTCGTGAGGACTGTGCTTGCCTGGTATCCTCTTGGATCCCGGTGTTTGGTGGGTGTGTGAATGTGTGTCTCTGTTTCTGATGTGTATCAGAGTGGGAGTAGGAGGATCTTTTGAGATTGTCAGTGATATAATGGAAAGATTTTGGCAAGAGGTAGCTAAGCAAATCCTGGTCTTGATGGGGAGGTTAACTCCCTGAATATCCCTGTAACTTCAGTTATCCTGGGATATAGCAGAGCTATACCTTTTCTCCTTTTATATCCAATACAAAATGGGTTGTCTTCCTTCCACAGAAATCCCAGAGCCTGTCATGGAGGACACCAGCGAGGATGCCTCGATCCATCGATTGGAAGGCACTGATCTGGACTCTCAGGTTGGTGGTCTTATTTGTAAGACTAAAAGTGCAGCCAGTGAGCAGCATGTCTTCAAGGCCCCTGCCCCCCGTCCTTCCTTGCTGGGACTGGACTTGTTGGCTTCCCTGAAACGAAGGGAGCGAGAGGAGAAGGACGATGGAGAGGACAAGAAGAGGTCCAGAATCTCTTCCTACAAGGACTGGGAAGAGAGCAAAGATGACCAGAGAGATGCTGAGGAGGAAGATAGTGACCAAGCTGGCCGACATAGCCGAAAAGACAGGTAAAGGCTTTTGGATGGGTTGACCAAAAGGGAATGAGAATGGAGGCCAGGGAATAACATCCCATGTTGATTGCTGTTTTCTTGTTGGACATATAGATCTTTATGGTTTTATTATGATTCCGTAGTATTGAAGTAGATAGGAACTGATATTTTCTTCAGATGTGTGGGGAACATTCAAAGGTGACTAAAGACTAGAGCATAAAGATTAGAAATGATTTGGGTTGTTGCTATCAGTAAGCCTGTAAGGAGATTAAGTGGAAAAGGTCAGGTCACCCAGCCAGCCCCCCTTTGGGGGCAAGGTTTTTCTCCTAAGGAGGGGGCTTTTACCACTTGTCCTTTTTGTTTCAGGCATTATCGATCTGCTCGGGTAGAGACTCCATCCCATCCTGGTGGTGTGAGTGAAGAGTTTTGGGAACGCAGTCGGCAGAGAGAGCGGGAGCGGCGGGAACATGGCGTCTATGCCTCGTCTAAAGACGAAAAGGATCGGAAGAAAGAGAGATCACGGGATCGAGACTCTGACCGCAAGAGAGACAGAGGTAACCAGCCCAGCCTAGTTCCTATAGCCCAGTAAGCATTTGAGCGGACATGTCAGCTTCTTTCCTGTTGCAGGAGTTTTTCTAATGCCTGATAATTAGGGAGCCCTGTTGGTGTTGATAGTGTTGGGGTTGGGAATAGCAGGCTGTTTAAGAACTGTCACTTGCAGCATAGCTGCTTGGCTTGAGTGTGTAGTTCTCGTTTAATTATGAAAATTGGTGATAAAGGCAATACCAGGCAGTGTGTATAAGAAACCAGAATTTACAGTGGTGTTGGTGACAGAGAAAGGACAGTGCTGTGAAGCAAAGCTGGACATAGAATCCAACGCTGGCTTTGCTCAGTATTATTTAAATTTTATAGCTTATAGACTGGTAACCATTAACAGCTATTCATTGTAGACTTATAACTATTGTTTTTTGAATTCTTGCAGGAAAATAACTGTTACTGTGAGTTTGAAACTTTGTAGCCAGTAACTATTTTTTCCCCCTGAAAGAATGGGGATATGTGAGTTTCAGGAGCCCATGGATCGCATTAGAGCAGTGCAGGTTGCACCTGTGAGTGAGTGGGAAGGCCTGTCCTTTCTCTAGGGTGAAGATGGGTGGAAGTTAGGATGGGACACACATTTTCTAAGTTCTGCACGTGGCTCTTGACAGATGAGAGGGATAGAAGCAGACACAGCAGCAGATCTGAGCGGGATGGAGGGTCAGAGCGCAGCAGAAGAAATGAACCGGAGAGCCCGAGACACCGACCTAAAGGTAGACCGAGCCGTTGCTTGTGGTGATTTGTCAGGGGTCAGTGTATACAAGGCAGCGTCCTCAGTTGATATGCCGTGGGCAGAGTCAACTGCTGGTTCCACTATGAACTTCTTGGACTACTTGGTTCTGAGTCAGGTTGGAAGGCCCTGGACCTCCCTGTTGAGACGGATATGCTCCTCTAAGTTGGTAGGCCAGTGGACTGAATGGCCAGTTTTCCAAATGGCAGGAAAGAATAGGGAGCTGGGGAACAGAAGAATTGATTAAAAATAATTATTTAGGGGTACCTGGGTGGCTCAGTTGGCTAAGCATCCAACTTTGGCTCAAGTCATGATCTCACGGTTCATGGGTTCGAGCCCCACATCGGGCTCTGTGCCGGCAGTGTGGAGCCTGCTTGAGATTCAACCTCTCTCTCTCTCTCTCTCTCTCTCTCTCTGCTCCTCCCCCACTTGTGCACACACAACACACACTCAAAATAAATAAATAAACTTAAAAAAGTTGTTTATATTCAAGAGGAGTATGTTTGCTGAGAGAAATTGGATATTCTTCAAGATGTTGTAAACACATTAAAAAAAAGAAAAGTGTTATAAATACGTGAAAACTGGCCTATTAAAATCCAGATACCTTAAAAATTGTCAAGATTGTGTTACAAGTAGATATCAAGTCTATCGATAGTGAAAGAAAGAGATTTGGGGAATTCACTTTTGGCTGATAGCCCTAGAGCCGTGTCCCAGTGAAGTTAGAGGTTTCCGGTGGATGTGTTCTTTGTCGCCCCAGATGCAGCTACCCCTTCAAGGTCTACCTGGGAGGAAGAGGACAGTGGCTGTGGTTCCTCAAGGCGCTCGCAGTGGGAATCGCCTTCTCCGACACCTTCCTATCGAGATTCTGAGCGGAGCCATCGGCAGTCCAGTCGAGATCGCGATAGGTGATGTTCTGGGCAGAGCAGCCCAGTTTCTCTGGGTGGGTGGCAAAGGGTGGACGTGATGAGGGCAAAGGGATCTGGGCTGGGGGAACCGATGGCAGCTGGGGAACATGTCTCAGCTTAGTGACTTAGTGATGCTGGTTACACGGTCTCCCAGGTCCGTGAGGAGCAGGTACTCAGATGACACACCTCTGCCAACCCCATCCTACAAATACAACGAATGGGCTGATGACAGGAGACACCTGGGGTCCACACCCCGTCTGTCCAGGGGCCGAGGTAAGGCAGGGGGAGGGAGGGGGACAGGGAAGCGGGATCACTTGTCCCAGTGAGGCTGAGCAAAGCTGTGCTTCTGGAGCTGTGCGGCTTTGCAGGGCTCTTGGTGGGGCTGGGGGTGTTTGGACTGACCTGCTGCGTGTTCTCCTTCAGGAAGACGGGAGGATGGCGAAGAAGGAATTTCATTTGACACAGAAGAGGAACGGCAGCAGTGGGAAGATGACCAGAGGGTAAAAGCCTTATGTCTTTGAGGCACCGAATGAGGAGTGGTGGACCTCCATGGGTGAATGGGCCACGAGTGACGCTCTAGTGGAATTGGACTTCGATGAGGGCAGTTAGCACTGGACAGTCTCTAGAGCCGAGCTGGATTCAGTCCCGAAGCCTCGGAGTCTCTCCAGAGGCACAGGCTCCTCTGTGAAACTTCTCACCTGCCACTGGCAGACCTGTTTTAGTTAAGCGTTGGTGCCACCGTGTGGTGAATGTAAGAAGTGCCGTCACGATGGGCGGCCACATAGTCCTTCCCCGCCTGTGTCCTCCACATGGCTCGTCCTAGAGCACATGGTCTTCCTCCTGCACCTCCCACAAACATTGCTCCACCACACCAGTGACTTCTCACCAGACACCTCCCCTCTGGTCTTGTCTTGCACATAAACTCGATCTCTTCCTTGTTTTCACCTCTCTGTCACATCGCTGCAGCAAGCTGACCGGGACTGGTACATGATGGATGAGGGATACGATGAGTTCCACAACCCCCTGGCCTACTCCTCTGAGGACTATGTGAGGAGGCGGGAGCAGCACCTACATAAACAGAAGCAGAAGCGCATTTCTGCTCAGCGGAGGCAGATCAATGAGGTGGGCTGCTGGCGGTAGCTGGAGTGAACCCGGCTGGCATTGGGCATGTGGGAGAAGTGCGGGCTTTGTGCACATGGTGGCAGCGCAGCTGGCCTCTCGTCGCTGAAGTATTGGGTGTCGCTGTGCCTCTAGAGTCTGAGGAGGGTGGGCATAGAGCCTTTCAGTAGTTATCTCCTAACCTCTCTCTCTCGTAGTCCTCCTTCCGTGCTGGGATGGGAACTAGTAGGGTGTTCTTTGTGTCTCTGAGTGGGGCCGCGGACGCTTGCCATTTGTGTGTCCGTATAGAGGTTCTGACTCACATATAAAGGGCTGCTGCTTGGAAAAAATGTCGCCGGTGGTTTGGGATCAGTCACTTTTCTTTCTTAGGAGCCACAGGGTACAGAGGCCTGTGACACGTCTATGGCCCAGGCCTCGCGTGGCCCTTCTCTCAGGACTTGATGTGTGGACTCTCCCAGTGACCTTTCAGATGCCTTGTGGTTTCAGTCTGAGCGTGGCCCCCCGTTGTGTTCTCGTAGGATAACGAGCGCTGGGAGACCAACCGCATGCTCACCAGTGGAGTGGTCCATCGGCTAGAGGTGGACGAAGACTTTGAAGAGGACAGCGCAGCCAAGGTGCATCTGATGGTGCACAACCTGGTTCCTCCCTTCCTTGACGGACGCATCGTCTTCACCAAGCAGGTGAGGCCGCTGGGGCCTGAGAGAAGAAAGCTCAGATAGAATTGAGCTGAGAGTGGGGGGAAAAAAAAGAGGAAAAAAAAGCCCCCATCCCTATAGGATAGAAATCCTTTCATTTATTAGGGCTGTCATGAAGTGGACCTTCCTGTTGAGTGTAACGATCAGTGGAGAATTCCTCTTTTTCCCTAACCTACAGCCAGAGCCTGTGATTCCAGTCAAGGATGCTACTTCTGACCTGGCCATTATTGCCCGGAAAGGCAGTCAAACAGTGCGGAAGCACAGGGAGCAGAAGGAACGCAAAAAGGTTGGTTTCTTGTCCTTTGGGGCCTGGGACAATTTTTAGAAATTGCATGAGATCTCATGGGTAGAGGTCCTCTTGGAAGTTTGAGGACACTCACACAGCAAGAACCAGCTGTTGGAGGAGGGCTTTGTGTTCCTCCACCAAGGCCTTTGTTAAGACAACCACAGGGCCCGATGCTCTGGTGGCTTGAGGTAGAAGAAGGGAATGTGGGCGCCGGGCCACTGCGGCTTTGTGGGAATTTACCACCTGCTAGATGGAGCCTCCTGTGCAAGTGGGATTGGTTTTCCATGGACCACAGTCGTGTTACACGATGGAGCAGACTTTCCGTATTTTTTTTAGGCTCAACACAAACACTGGGAACTGGCTGGAACCAAGCTGGGAGATATAATGGGTGTCAAAAAAGAGGAAGAGCCCGATAAAGCGCTGACAGAAGACGGTAAAGTGGACTATAGGTAGGAGTCTTCGTCGGCAGTGGGCTGTCTCCTGAGCCTGGGGCCCTCAAGGACACTTGCTGGGGAACTGAGAGAATTTGTGGCTCATGAACAGAAAAATTAGGTCACTTTGGATCTTCTAGTCTGTTCTCATCCCTTCCTCCTGGTCTCTCTTCTACCATCTTCAGCTTTTCCTAGATATTATTCCTGCCACCACCACTACTACTGCTATAGGAGTGACTTCAGTGCCTGTCAGCGTTAAATGCCTCACAGATACTGACTGAATTCTCAACGACAATCCCACGAGATAGGTGCTCTCCTTCCCATTTTTCGTGTGCAGAGGATGAGATGCAGGAGGTTAAGTAACTTGTTTGAGGTCACCCAGCTGTAAATGGAGTGATGCTCAGACCCAGACATTGTAGCTTTGGAGCCTGGTGTTGTAGTCATGGTGCTGAAGTGTACTTCCGATGTTCAGTGTTGGAAGGTAGGCTTCGCCCCCTTAGATTTCAGTTTAATGGAAGGAAGAACCACTTTTAACAGTGTTTTGAAAATAGGAAAGATTGTTTTTACCAGGGAGTGGCTTCCCTGTTCATAGAGGTATTTAAGCAGATGGTACATAGCTGCCTGTTGGGGTTCACACATTGGGTAGATGGCTGGACTCAAATGTCCCTCTTGAATCTCATCCTTTGAACATACTGAAGTCTTACTGAACTGGCATCCAAGTGAATAATTCCCTGCACCCCTCTGAGAAATAACCCAAATGAGAAGTCAGTACTGATGATCAGCCCTTGTTAGTTTATAAATGTAATCCCGTAGGCATTAATTGTTAGCTGACTGAGAGTGATGGAGAAATTAGAATAGGAAGCCTGACAGGGTGTGGGGGAGGTCTGAAAGGGGGACAGGTCTCTTGGGAGAGTGGCGGGCAGCAGACACGTGGACACCCACTGAACCGCACTCTCTTTGAGTGCAGCACTCTTTGGGCAGCACTGAACCTCTCTCTCTTTGCAGTCTTGGGAAAATTACAAAGTTCTTTGGAGTCTAGGCGTGTATACATGTGTCAGATATTTGTGTGCTTTCAGTAGAAGCTGGAGGTCACTACTAAGTGGGACTGTTTTTTCTCACAATTCTTTGAAAACGAAGTTTTACAGACCATGCCGTCCTGCCAGGAGAAGAGAGGAGGTCTGACCCTGGTCAGGATTCTGTAGCCATGACTCCTCCATTTAGCCTTTCGAGCATTGAGCATTGTGCTGGGTATTCTGTACAAGATAATTACCTGGTGATCTCAGCTCCTCTTCTGGTTGAGCTTTTTGGGGCAGAGAACTGGCCCATTTGTTAACCTGAACTCCTCTGAGTCATACTTAGTTTTCTTTGCCTAGGGAATATTGGGTATGTTGTGGATGATGGTTCTCAGACCGCAGTTCTAGTCCCTTAGGCCAGAGGAGACGAGAAACATCTTGGATCACCTGGCTGCTCTAGTGACTCAAAGATTTCTTGCGTCTTGTTGAGGTGGGTCTTGTTCTTGGGTGTAGGAAGAAGGACAGTAACCCAGTCAGGAAAAACAGTGTGGGAAATTGTGCAGGGTGCTTAGGCTGCTGTGTGTTCTCAGGACGGAGCAGAAGTTTGCGGATCACATGAAGAAAAAGAGTGAAGCTAGCAGTGAATTTGCCAAAAAGAAGTCGATTCTGGAGCAGAGGCAGTACCTGCCCATCTTTGCTGTGCAGCAGGAGCTACTCACTATTATCAGGTAACTCGTCTAGGAATTCCATTGTTGACTTGGTGTCCCTTGGGTCCCTTGTGTTTACTTAGTAGCTCTTTTACTTTGGGCTGTTGCATCTGGTAGAGAAGGGAAAGAATTTTTTCTTATCTGACCTCCATACCCTGGGCTACTTTGCATGAAGTAATAAGCAAAATGGCTTTGCTCTGTTATATTTCGTTTGTTTAAACCTCACCATCTTCTTTTTTTTTTAATGTTTTATTTATTTATTTTGAGAGAGGCGGGGGGCATGAGCAGGGAGGGGCAGAGAGAAAGAGAGAATCCTAAGCAGGCTCTGTGCTGTCCATGCAGAGCCCGATGTGGGGCTCGATCTCACAAACCATGAGGTCATGATCTGAGCTGAAACCAAGACTTAGATGCTTAACTGACTGAGCCACCTAGCACCTCTAAACCTTACCATCTTCTAGACATTGTAGGGGGTGTCTTCATTCGGGGCTGTTTTCCCAGGGAAATCTGCCTTTAAGCAGGCATGCTCCTTGGATAGCCAGACATAGGCATAGGAAGTGGCAGTGTCTTGTTGGAGGATTGGAAGTGGCCATCCGCCTGGCCTGATTTGTCCTTCGTCTTCTTTCCCTTGTAGAGATAACAGCATCGTGATTGTGGTTGGAGAAACAGGGAGCGGCAAGACCACCCAGCTGACACAGTACTTGCATGAAGACGGTTACACGGACTATGGGATGATTGGGTGCACCCAGCCTCGGCGTGTGGCTGCCATGTCGGTGGCCAAGAGAGTCAGTGAAGAAATGGGAGGAAGCCTTGGTGAGGAGGTGAGTGGGCACGAGGGCTGATCTGTACAGCTTCCGTCCTTTTGAGCTGACTTCCTAAGGCCTGGGCCCAGCATGGGGTATGTGGGCAGTGAGCTGGGGCCCAGAGCTTCTGAGCTGTCTCTCCCTGACTTTCAGGTGGGTTATGCCATCCGCTTTGAAGACTGCACCTCAGAAAACACCTTGATCAAATACATGACTGATGGGATCCTGCTCCGGGAGTCCCTCCGGGAAGCAGACTTGGATCACTATAGTGCCATCATCATGGACGAGGCCCACGAGCGCTCCCTCAACACTGACGTGCTCTTTGGGCTGCTGCGGGAGGTGAGGGCTGTGGGGCACAGTCTGTCTGCACTCTTGGGGCTTTGATGCATGCCCTGTTGGTAGTTCATGACTGAGGTGCTCCGGGTGGGCTGGGGTCTCGCCTGGGGGAGCCAAGAGGGTCTCTGACAGGCCTGAGTTTGCTGAGGCCTCCGGGTTGCCAGGTGGAGACCTGGGTTGTAGTTTATTCTGTTCTTGCTCAGCCAAGAGACTCCGGGTTCTCTTGGCTGTGGCTGTATGGGTTCGGTCCTCAGGACCGTTAGGAATCTAATGTGCCCATCTGTCAGCTTCAGCTTGTTTCATCTGGGAGTAATGTTGCTGAGATTGGTGGGAGGGAGCCAAGGGTTCCAAATCTATAGGGAAGCCTCGGACTGACCTCTTCTCTCAGGTGGTGGCTAGGCGCTCAGACCTGAAGCTCATTGTCACATCGGCTACTATGGATGCAGAGAAATTTGCTGCCTTTTTCGGGAATGTTCCCATCTTCCACATCCCTGGTCGTACCTTCCCTGTTGACATTCTCTTCAGCAAGGTACTGAGGCCTCCTCTTTGAACCATTCCTGACCTCTGATGAGAAGTCAGTTGGACGGCATGGGGTAGGGAACTGAGCCAGGAAAGGTTTTTGGGGTTACCATGGGGCAGATGGGGTACTCTGTAGCTCTAGGTCTGAGACACAAAGGACTGTACTTGGGGGAGGTCTAGTTTTATTCTTTCGTTAGAGTAGCATTGCAGGGCCCAGAGAGGGCAGTCAGGCCCATCTGTAGCCCTGAAAGTCCACTGGCTCTATCCCTATACCAGTGACTGATCACCAGTTCCTGAGGGATGTCCAACCTACATTTCTCTCGATGCTTCCCTTTGACCATGTCTCTGACTGGTGTTGCAGACGCCGCAGGAGGATTACGTGGAGGCCGCGGTGAAGCAGTCCTTACAGGTGCACCTGTCGGGGGCCCCCGGGGATATCCTTATCTTCATGCCTGGCCAAGAGGACATTGAGGTGCGTGCCTTGGTCATGACCATGATGAGCAGGTAGGATCCTACATATGGGAGTTTGGGGCTCTGGTATCTCATGGCTCCTCTCTGTGCCCTCAGGTGACCTCAGACCAGATTGTGGAACATCTGGAGGAACTGGAGAATGCACCTGCCTTGGCCGTGCTGCCCATCTACTCCCAGCTGCCTTCTGACCTCCAGGCCAAAATTTTCCAGAAGGTGTGATAGCAAGAATATGTGTCTTGGGTACCCACCTTTGGGTCTTCCTGGATTCTCCCAAGGGAGGACTAGAGAGAGGGTGTTACTTTCCCTGCAGGGGTGGGGTGTGCTCTTTGCCCTGTGGAGTCTTTCCTACCCGAGGGCCTACAGCCTTCCCTCTTTGTACATCCTGCCTGGTTCTAGGCTCCAGATGGAGTTCGGAAGTGTATCGTTGCCACCAACATTGCCGAGACATCTCTGACTGTCGATGGCATCATGTTTGTTATTGACTCTGGTTATTGCAAATTAAAGGTAAGAAACGACACAGGCACTAGGGCCCTGGGCCTTCACCTGAAGCTAACCCAATGTTGTAGGTGGTGGGAAGGCAGGCCCTGGGTCTTTAGCTCTTAAACAAGGGATGGACTTGGATTTAAGAGGCTAACATTTGAGTGCTGATTTTGCTGTGCACTTGATTGACTTAATCTTTGTGATAACGCCATGAGTTAGATGATTTAATAACTCTGTGCAGATCACAGAGCTGGTATTTGTGGGGAAATTTCTTGAGGTTTCTGGTTTCAAAAGGATGGCTGCCAGGGCACCAAGGTGGCTCCGTGTGTTAAGCGACTGACTTGTTATCTCAGCTCAGGTCTTGATCTTAGGGTCATGAGTTCACGCCCTGTAGTGGGCTCAACTTAAGTGGGCATGAAGCCTACTTAAAAAGGAAAAAGGATGGCTGTCTGCATTGCTAAAACACTGTACTCTGTGCTGCGTAGCAACCAGGGTTTGTCTGTCTTTGTCTCAAGGTTGCCTCCCCCTTTCCCCTTACTCTATGCTTAATCAGCTCTTTATTGTCCCCTCCTAGGTCTTCAACCCCAGGATTGGCATGGATGCTCTACAGATCTATCCCATCAGCCAGGCCAATGCCAACCAGAGGTCAGGGCGAGCCGGCAGGACGGGCCCAGGTCAGTGTTTCAGGTAGGAGCCCTGTGCTAGCCTGCTCTCTGGGGCAGCGCTGGGATTGCTGAGTGTGGAGCCCAGGCTGGGGCAGTGGGGATTGGACTGTGATCCAGCAGAGGGATGCTGGCCCTAGGATCCCTGAGGCTCGGGACTGATGGTGGGGCTGCCACTTGGTGGTTTGCTCCTCATATGCTGCTGAGCCAAAGAGTAGCCTTTCCAGATGGCTTGGAGGTCTGAGCAGCTTTGGGTGTCAGGCAGTCCCATGTTGAACATACCTGCACCTGAAGACTCGCACAGGCTAAGTCTGAGCAGATTATATCATGGCTCCTGTTACACTTCTGCAGTTATTTTTTCTGATTTTCGTGTTTTAAAAAATAACGTATTCGCTACAGAAATTGAGAAAATACAGAAGAGCATAAAGAAAACAAAACCGAGCCATAAATCTCGTCCCAGGCTCATTGGTTCCAGAAATGAAACAAATATGTAGGAGACTCCAGCAGAAGAGTCAATTGGCAGGACTGATTTGAATGGGTGGAAATCTGGGATTCAGAGAGAACAAGGCAGGTGGGGGAAGAAATGAGAACTTGTCCTCCCTGCCTGTGGCTTTCTTCCGTACTGACCTCTGTGGGGTGCAGGTGCAGGGCAAAGCTGGGGTAGCATTGGGTCTTCCACTGCAGGGACCCCTGCGCGGGCAGCTGGGCCCCGAGGCGGTAGATGCAGCAGTGTGTGGTCTTCTTCCCGGCAGGCTCTACACCCAGAGCGCCTACAAGAACGAGCTCCTGACGACCACGGTGCCCGAGATCCAGAGGACTAACCTGGCCAACGTGGTGCTGCTGCTGAAGTCCCTCGGGGTGCAGGACCTGCTGCAGTTCCACTTCATGGACCCGCCCCCCGAGGACAACATGCTCAACTCCATGTATCAGCTCTGGATCCTCGGGGCCCTGGACAACACAGGTGCCGAGCCCCGGGAGCTGGAGGCGGGGGTGGTGGTGGTGGTGCTCACGGGCTCTGGCGGTCGGTTTCGCTCCTCATTTACTTCACTGTGTCCACCGAATGTCTGGATTCGCTCCTCTCCCAGGTGGGCTGACCTCGACTGGGCGGCTGATGGTAGAGTTCCCGCTGGACCCGGCCCTGTCCAAGATGCTCATCGTATCCTGTGACATGGGCTGCAGCTCCGAGATCCTGCTCATTGTGTCCATGCTCTCGGTGCCAGCCATCTTCTACAGGCCCAAGGTGGGTGGTGGTGGCCCCTCTGCTCTCCTCGAAGCTGCAGGGGGCTTTACCGGCTTGAGGAAGGGTTAGAGAGGACTGGTTTCTTTCTGTATCATTAAAATGGAACGGAGGCATGGGAGTCAAAGTTTCCAAAGAGTGGTATTACTGTTTTCTGTTAAGCAGGTTGGGGTAGGGGAAAGCATGGGCTAGATCAGTGGTTTTCAGGTGATTTGGAAATTTCTTATCGTCTGGTATAGTTGTGCCTGAGCTGTCACGTTTTAGAGTAGATGTTTTGTCAGAAGTTATGTTATTTTCCCTGGATCGTTAGGGTAACACACTGATGTGTTTAAAGCTGTGCGTGCAGGCAGGTAACAGTGTGAAAAGCTCCGGGATCCTCCCAGTGGGCCTGGACTCCCCGTGCTTACAGTAAGGGTCCTTTTTCCTTCCTAGGGCCGAGAGGAGGAGAGTGATCAAATCCGGGAGAAGTTTGCTGTCCCCGAGAGTGATCATTTGACCTACCTGAATGTCTACCTGCAGTGGAAGAATAATAATTACTCCACCATCTGGTGTAACGATCATTTCATCCATGCCAAGGCCATGCGGAAGGTGGGGGCAGTCGCCCAGATAAGCAGGATGTTGGGGTGAGGCGGGGAGGCAGGAGGAGGCAGGCTTCATCCTTGCCTGCCCTGTGTCCTTCTCTAGGTCCGGGAGGTGCGGGCTCAGCTCAAGGACATCATGGTACAGCAGCGGATGAGCCTGGCCTCGTGTGGCACTGACTGGGACATCGTCAGGAAGTGTATCTGTGCTGCCTATTTCCACCAGGCAGCCAAGCTCAAGGTGAGCCCAGAGGAGCCTGAGGGAGTTGTGGCCCTTTCCTGGCCTGATAATCATACCAGCGCAGAGTTCTTTCATTCTCATTGTACAGTCCTGCAGACCTGGGTTTTCCCCACCAAGGCCTTTGTCAAGACCTGGGATGGAGTGGCTGCCCAGATGAGCAGCATTGTCCTGATGTGGCCACCTTTTGTGTCTCTTCCCTAGGGAATTGGGGAGTATGTGAATATCCGGACAGGGATGCCCTGCCACTTGCACCCCACCAGCTCCCTCTTTGGAATGGGCTACACCCCAGACTACATAGTGTATCACGAGCTGGTCATGACCACCAAGGTGAGTCTTCTCTGACGCAGTTCACTTGACGTGGGCCTACCTGGCTGGGCTGGGCCTTTGTAACCCTTCATTGCCTTCCTGTGTGAGCTTTGAGCCTGGGAGACTTGAGGCCACATGTGTTGCTTTGAGACGAATTGAAAGGATTTGAGGATGCTTACTTGGAATTAACCTTCAGATGCCAGTGACCTCAGCTATGCCAGCAGGATTGTTACTTGCTGCCAGGGATGAGCAACCCCTGTTGGTATCATTAGAAGGGCTTTCTGGGGAGCCTGGGTGGCTCAGTTGGTTAAGTGTCTGACTTCAGCTCGGGTCATGATCTCATGGTTTGTGAGTTCAGGCCCTACATTGGGCTCTGTGCTGACAGCTCAGAGCCTGGAATCTGCTTCGGATTGTGTCTCCCTCTCACTCTGCCCTTCCCCCGCTCACACTCTGTCTGTATCTCAAAAATAAATAAACATTTAAAAATTAAAAAAAAAAAAAAGGCTTTCTGAGGGGTTAGGCCTTTTCTCTTGGATACTGGGCGTGGGGGAGGGGCATTTTTTCAAGTATGGAGGGATTTGGGAGAAAGGATTAAAATTCCAGTGTCTGGGGCTTATGTCTGCCTTTTTCAGCCTCACAGGGCTGGGGGTCAGGCCCTTCCCACGTAGGTCCCGATTGTGGAACTACTTGGCAAGGGACGGCCCAAAGCATTGGCCTTCCTCTGACCACCGCTTTGTGACCCTTCTGCCTGCAGGAGTACATGCAGTGTGTCACTGCTGTGGATGGAGAGTGGCTGGCGGAGCTGGGCCCCATGTTCTACAGCGTCAAACAGGCGGGAAAGTCTCGGCAGGTAAGCATCCCGCGCTCGCCACGGAGGTTCTGTTTGCCCGTGGGACCCATTTTTCGCACAGCCCGGGATTGAAGACACGTCCTCACCTGACCCCTGTCCTCCTTACTTCTCTCTCAAACATAAAAGCTGTGATGGAGCCAGGTTGGTATGGTAGGTTTTCGCCCATCTGCTCCAGTTGCTTGGTCGGATGAGCCTTTTAAAAAAAACCTTATTATTGAAAAGTCCAAATATTCGTAGAAGTATAAAAAACAGTATAGGGAGCCGTCATGTATTCCTTACCGAATCTCGATAATGTTCAACATGTTGGTCAGACTTATTTGGCTTATTCCTCCTCTTCTCCATACGCTAATTTTTTTTCTTAGAAAAAATTTTAAAGCCTCTCTCTGACACTTTATTTCACCAATAAATACTTGAGTAAACATCTCTAAAAAGACTGGTTTTTAAAATGTAACCTTTTTGCCATTATCACTCACAGAATTAATCCTTAATGTCTTCCAGTCCTTATTCATATTTTGTCTTTTGTTTCAAAGATAAACTCGTATGATTTGATTTGCTTGAATCAGAATCTGAATGTTACAGTTAGTTGGTATATGTGTAAGTGTTATGTTCTAGAATGTGCTCTGTTCTCATTCTTTATTATGGCATTGATTACTTGGAGAGACTAGGTCACTTGTAGAATATTCCATTTTCTGTATTTGGCCAATTGCTTTTCGTGATGGCGTTTAACTTGTGCCTCTGTCCCATGTTCTTTCTGTAAACTAGTAATTAATCCAAAAGCCTGATAAGATTCAGGTTCAGCTGTGTTGGGCAAAGATGCACAAATGCGTGCAGTGCTGTGAACTTCCTTTTAGATCCTGTCAGGAAGCACGTAAGGGCTGGTGGCCCCACTTTTGGGGATGCTGAGAGTGGTCAGTGGTTCTGCCTGATCCCTCTAGGATAGATTGTCTCCCTGCCACTCCACCTCCTCATGGTCTTTGCGTACGTGGATGGCTGCTGCCTCGAGCTGTCCTTCAGGGCTTCAGACTGTGGGGGGCTTTCCTTCCTCTCTTGTCTGTACTGTCCACACTGGGTCTGTGCACACCTTCCTTATGTCTGTTCTTCCCAGCCAGCTGATCGTGTCTTCCCTGTTTCTTGTACTTCCTGGCATTACTGTGAACTTGGTAAGAGAGTGAAAGTACTTACGGAATTGAGTGGAGAGCTGAGACACGATAGGGTTAGGACTGAATCGTGTCGTGTCTGTCTTGAATCAGCGAATCGGCCTCAAAAGAATAGATGGCCTTGGTGTTGGGGCAGGGAGCCACCTGGCCCCGTCTCTGGGAGCTGGCACTGTGTACACGGCACCTGGCTTGTGGTGGGGAGATGGGTGGGACAAGGCTCTCCACCTGCTGGTGGTGGTCCCCAGTACCTCGCCCTCCCTTTTCTAGGAGAACCGCCGACGGGCCAAAGAGGAAGCCTCTGCCATGGAGGAGGAGATGGCACTGGCTGAGGAGCAGCTGCGAGCCCGCCGGCAGGAGCAAGAAAAGCGCAGCCCCCTGGGCAGTGTCAGGTGGGCTGCGGACTCGGGACCCTGGCTGGGATGGTGCCTGCCCCGGGGAGGCTCTGGGGAGCAGCCCGATAGACTGAGCAGGTCCCCATGCAGGCCGGTGATCTAAGAGAATTTGAGTGTGTGGAGCTGAGCTGGTCACAGAAGTTGACTGGTTCCATGGAGGCATGGGAGGAGTTCCAGACATACTCTCAAGGGGCAGTGATACATCTGCAGCTCCTGGTCATTGTCACGTTGTACTGAGGCCTGCGGTGGGCTGGAGAAGTAGGCAGGGCTTATAGCTCTACCGACAGGCTAGGGCTTGGAAATCATGTGGAGACGGGAGGAGAGTCTTGGGCTTCTGTGTCTGCTGGTGCCTGGAGTTAGGTCAGACTTCACAGGTGAAGGGCATAGTTCTCCACAAGACTGCCTTCACTTCAAGGGCACCTGGGTGGCTCAGCCAGTCAAGTGTCCAGTTGGAGCTTGGGTCGTGATCTCGCACTCTGTGAGTTCAAGCCCCGTGTCAGGCTCTGTGCTGATAGTTTGGAGCCTGGAACCTGCTTCAGATTCTGTGTCTCCCTCTCTCTCTCTGCCCCTCCCCTGCTCACGCTCTGTCTCTCTGAAAAAAAAAAAAAAAAAAAAAAAGACTGCCTTTACTTCAGACACCAGCTATAACTTGGGGTGTACTAAAGATCCCTCTCACTTCTGACCAACTTGCTACATATTTGGGGATCTGCATGGACTCCCCCGCCATTTGATAACTTGCTAGAATAAGTTGCTAGAATAACTCACAGAACTCAGGAAAGTACTGTGTTTGAGATTACAATTTTATTATAGCCAAAGGTTACAAATCAGCACCAAGGGAGAGATGCATAGAGTGAGGTCTGGGATGGTCCCAAATGAGAAGCTTCCGTTGTCCTCGGGGCCACATTACCCTCCTGGCCCATTGGTGTGTGATAGTATGCACAGAGCATTGCTAGCCAGGAAGCTTCAGCGTCCAGAGCTTTATTGGGGTTTCATTACATAGTCACGAATGGTTGAGTATATATCCATGTGATTGACTCAGTCTCCATCTTCCTTTCCATAGAGGCTGAGCTGATATCATGAGGCTCAAAGTATAGCCTTCTGGTCACGTACTTGGTTTTTCTTTAAAAAAATTTTTTTTTTTAACGTTTATTTATTTTTGAGACAGAGAGAGACAGAGCATGAACGGGGGAGGATCAGAGAGAGGGAGACACAGAATCCGAAACAGGCTCCAGGCTCTGAGCTGTCAGCACAGAGCCCGACGCGGGGCTCAAACTCATGGACCGCAAGATCTTGACCTGAGCCGAAGTCGGCCGCTCAACCGACTGAGCCACCCAGGCGCCCCACGTACTTGGTCTTTCTAGCTGGGCCAGCCCTTATCCTGAGTCCTCTTGTTAGGATAAACTATCAGATGTTACCGTGTGTAACAGGGACACTCAATCCCTCTGGAAATCTCGAGGTTTTAGAGATGACCTCCCAGGACTGGGGACTAGGGCCAGCCAGATTCTTTATTAGAAGGTGGAGTGGCTGTCTGGTGAGGTGGCTGGAAGACTGCTTCCATAGCTCACCTGGGAGGCATGAAAGGAATTGTTAAAAAATCTACCTGCCAACAGTCCTTGGTGGGTATCAGAGTCAGGTGGTGCTGTTACTGTGCTCCCCATCACAAATGGGGATGGCAGCAGGGGGGAAATGTGCTGGGGGAGAAGACCGTTCAGCCCCAAAGCCTGCTCACACACAGAAAGAGCAAGGCCTCAGGCTCCTTGCTGTGCTGTGCATCCTGGTTGGCGTGAGTAGCAGTGTGATTCCTCACCCCTCTTTCCGTGTCTCCAGGTCTACAAAAATCTACACTCCAGGTCGGAAGGAGCAAGGGGAACCCATGACCCCACGCCGCACGCCAGCCCGCTTTGGGCTCTGAGCCGAGGCTCTCCCTGCAGAGGATGCAGCGTGTGTTGAGTCCTGAGCCCTGTGGCCAGAGCATCCGGGGCCTGCCAACAAAACCCTTTCATCTGCGCACTTTCGTCTGTGTACATCACAGCCCCCAGGGAAGCTCCTGCAGGGGCCAGCTCTACAACAGAGGGAGTGGCAGTTCCTTGGTGCAGGGGTGCAGGTCAGGGTACGGAGCAGCGAGAGCTGCCAGGGCAGTGAGAGCTGGCCAGACCCACTGTGTCCAAATAAACCATTCCTGGGACGCTTGGTGTATAAATGACTTGGCCGTAACTATGGTTTTTTAAAATTCTGTGTAAAGCAGCAAAATAGACCTACAGGGAATTGTAATTTGGTTATAATTCAGGATTTGGAAATAAATTTATTGTTTGTAAAATGTTATTGCATTTTGGACTGTTCCTTTTTCCCTCGCTGCCCTAAATTACATAATGATAGAAGATGGGCAAGACGCCGACTTGACTTTCTTTAGGTGGCTCCTTCTAAAATCTCACCTCACCTTATTTCTGTTCTCCAGGCAGTCCTCTTAGAAAAGGGTTGGCAGGGTGGGACACAGCTGGCAGGGACAGATAATGGCCTGGGGCACTAGGCGGGCCAAACTGAGGGCGCCTCACTGTTCCGAGGGCTGGTGGGCAGGACGAGGCTGGCCAACAGCCAAGTGGGAGGGAGGTGAGTAGCCATGTGCCCTCTTCCCTTCCCCAGGTGTGGGTTGGCTGCTCTCTTGCTCAGAATGGCAGAAGTTTGCTCTGCGTGTGTAAGGGTGCTGTATTGGCAAAACTGGTGTAACATACTGCTTCTTGATTTTTGTGTAAAGGATGATCCTTGCACTGAAATCACTAAGCTTTTCTCTTGTTAAGCAGCCTGTATCTGCTGAGGTGGCTCTTTGGGTATTTGCATCACGCATGGTCTTTATTTTGTGATCCCCTGGGGTTGGGCTTCTGCTGGGTGTGCTGGTTGCAAGGTTCTGTGTCGGGGCTGAATCACTGCTGGGGTTGGCTTGGGGCTCAGAAGCACCTTGATCCCAGGCCAGCACTCAGCTCCAGCCCCTTGGGTCATGCTGCTATTACTTCTATTCCCTTTCTCACTTTGTTCCTGGGATGTGAATTTAAAATTTAAGTCAATTTTACAGATGAGTTTGGAAGCCTGGCTTTGCCAGCCAGCACCAGCTGCCACCTCCACTTCCATTCTTTTTACCTCTAACTGCCTTTATTGGGAATTCAGGTAGAAACGGACTTTTCATGGCTCTGGAGTGAAGAAAGGGCTTCTGGCTGCTCCTCTGGGAAGGCTTCTAATCATGGCACCGAGTTGAAGGGCTAGCAGAAGGTGTCTACCTGCTCTGTGGAAAGAAGTAAGCTGGGTATGTGATCTATTTACAGACATGGGCTTGGGATGCAGAAGAACGGGGGAAAATGGAGGTTCCAGTGAATGGCTTTGTTATTAACACACAGGCTGTGACCTTGGTCATGAACTTACCTTCCGATTCCTTAGATCACAAACACGAAGCCAGAGATTATGAAAACCATGGGTCAACCCAAACTTCTCATTTAAAAACAAGGAGCACCTGCAAGGACACCTGCCACACACAGGTGCCACAGGGTGCTTGGGGAGGCTCCCCACCCCCCAGCAGCGCTTCCCAAATCTGTTTTGGTGTTGGAACTTCTGCACAAGAGTCTGTCTGGACCTCTGTCTGTAATATTTTCTTTTAAATTATGGACGCTTTCTATTCAGATCCACCTTAAAGTTCCTTCCCACTTTAATATTCTGATTCTTACCACCTCTTCCTCAGATATAACTGATTTCTGCCCCCAGGGATACAAAAGCATGTCTTTGACAAAAACCCTGAGGGGGATTCTGGAGATTGGCTTTCAGGTTTTCTCCTGGTGTGAAGGAACAGTGAGGCTGTTGAACTGGACATCTTTCTGGGGGCCCCCTGTTGCTCTCAGTCATGGGCATCTATCCTTAAATGCCTAGTTGATGATACTTTAGACACCTGTCAGCAGTTGTGGGTCTTGGGCTGAGATGGGGGTTCGTTCTGGGGACTCCAGAGCTTGTTTGCAAGGTCCTGTCTATGGCAGGAAGCTTCCTCCTCAGTTGGGCTGTTGAGAGAAGGCTCAAAAGACAAGTGCTTATGGGGCAACATGGTGATGCCAATGAACTTCTCCTTCCCTTTAGTAAGACAGCCTGAGGGGGCTGATGTTTGCTCTGGGTTTCTTCAGCTCAGTGGAGAAAATTATACTCCAGGTGGATACAAGAGAATCTGTTGCAAAGGATTCCGTGGGCCCAGATGTCAGAATCTGAGTGACATCTTCTCAATGGGTGGCTGAAGCACTAATTTTTTTTTTTTTTTTTTGGTTACTTTTTAGGACAGTTTCCGGTGTGCAGCAAAATTGAGCCGGAAGTACAGAAATTTCTCATATACCCACTGCTCCCACACACGCATAGCCTCCCCCACCATCAACATCCCACCAGAGTGGTTCACTTGTTACGACTGATGAACCTACATTGACACATTATCCCACCGAACTCATAGTTTACATTAGGCTTCACTCTTGGTAGTACATATTTGATGCGTTTGAACAAATTTATAATGAACAAGTGTCCACCATCGCTATATCCTACAGAGACCATTTCTAATATCAGCTATTCAAAGTACCTTTTAGAAACCCCTTTGGTTATTTCTTAAAGAATTATAATTAGACAACACTCAACTTCCCTGCCCTTTGCCTTATCTTTAGAGAAACTACATTTCTCTAAGTTTAACTCCTCTACCTTATCAGATCTCCTGCCTAGCTGGGCTCAAAGGGCCAGATGGCTAGGGTGACATATCTGTGTTTTCCTGCTCTGCCCTTTGCTCCCCGTAACCCACTACCTGCCATGCTCTGGTGTAGTCACCCCAGAGGAAGTGAAAGATAACTTTGAAAAAATGTACAACATTCAAAGTACCCAGCTATTGGGGCGCCTGGGTGGTTCAGTCAGTTGAGCATCCAACTCTTGATCTTGGTCAGGTCATGATCTCACAATTGTGAGATTGAGCCCCATGTTGGGCTCCATGCTGGGTGTGGAGCCTGCTTGAGATTCTCTCTCACTTTCCCTCTCTTTAAAAAAAAAAAAAAGTATCCAGCTATTATTATCTTGGCCAAAATATATGTAACGTTTTCTTTTTTTTTTTAATTTATTTTTTTAATGTTTATTTATTTTTGAGACAGAGAGAGACAGAGCATGAACAGGGGAGGGGCAGATAGAGAGGGAGACACAGAATCTGAAACAGGCTCCAGGCTCTGAGCTGTCACCACAGAACCTGACGCGGGGCTCGAACTCACGGACCGTGAGATCATGACCTGAGCTGAAGTTGGACGCTTAACCAACCGAGCCACCAGGCGCCCCTGAAACCTTTACATAAATATAGAGACTAAATGTCTTTTTTAATGGATTGTAGTAGGGATTTTAACGACACTGAACTTTTGTTTGAGTGAATGGGCTACAGGGTGGAAGCAGGAAACCATTTCATTAGTACCAGATTCTTCAATCTTTGTTTACTCTGGGAAATATATCCTTACTCTAAACCCAATGGGGGTACATAGTTAAAAATAAACCTAAACAAACAAACAACACTGTCACAGCAGAGACTGTCAGAGATGCCCGTCACTCCTGCCTCATACTGCACCTCTCGTATTTGCTTTTCCCAGGTATTGGCATGTGCATTCTATGCAACAGGTTCCTATTTGGAATGAATTTTCTTGGCTTTTGTTTGGCTGCGGAGTGAGGCAAGAATATTTAAGAATCCTTACCAACCCCTTACCAAGGAAGTGGGTTTCTTCCTTCACTTCTCCTATCCTCCACCCCAAGATGCAAGCTCTTTCATTTCTTTCTCTAACTTTATCTTAGTAGCTATTTCTGTCAATCTCCTACAGACTAGGAATATATATTCCAGACATATATTCCGTTTAACAAAATCTTGCCACAATAAAATAGTTTAGTTGTGCTTGGAGTTTGTTATAATGGAATTTTACTTGTACTGAGCTGGCTGGGGAGAAAAACAAAATATTAGAAGGAGAAATGGAATATGGTGGCCAAGGAGAAAGCAGATGTTTCTCTCTCCCTCTTCCATTTGGAAAATGTATCACTCATTTCTCTTCCTTTCTTTTGGGTCTCAGGATCACTTTCCTTTTTGAGGTCTTTAGATATTTTTTTTTCCTTAAAATTGCAGACAGATGGAAATAAAGAAGGAGTTAATTATCTCTTGTTTTAAAAACTAATACAGGTAATCCAGAAGCTTGCTTTGGGAGTTAGAGCTTCCCTATATATGTGAGAGAGACTGTATCTTTTAGAATACTAAGAAAACAGGATGAACATGTTGCTGGGGGCTTGAGGGGGCAGAGATGTCTGCAAGATGCCGAGAGCTCACTGACACTGCTATGCTCATGTTTTTATTTTAGAGTTTGGGTCTGGAGATGGTAGTACGGTTCCAATGCTCACTCCACTGCAGAAAGTGGACAAAACTCAATAAAATGTTTGCATCTTGCAAAATAGGCTGGGACCTTGAGGCATTCCCATAAGAGCTGATCCAAGAGAGAGGGGCGGGAAATCACTGTCCTCTGAAAAACGTGCGTGGAAATGATGCTCAGGGCAAAGGTGCTGATTCTAGCAATATGAGGAACCTGAGGGAACAGGGAGGAAATGATAGTCTTGATTTGAGGAGAAACTAATGAGGTGATTCCTCAAGGACTGGCCTCATGGCCAGGCATCTCAGCTGTGGGGTGACTTCTTCCCTTGGGGGTAATATGGAGTCTATAGGTGACAGAAAAGGTAGCCGTGGACCCAGGCTGAACAGGGGACTGGGGCGCTCTTTTGGGGTTTTCCGAACAAACTATGGGAGGAAGATGTCTATTCTGCCTGTTCCCTCCTTGTCCCTACACTTCCCAAAAGGGACTGGGTCAGGGAGAGGGATGGGTCTGACATATGATGCACTTGGGTATCGTCAAAGAGTCTTAGATCAGAACGAGCCTTAATTCACTTACCTCTTCTCCCTACAGATGAGGAAACAATTATCTTTGGTCTAGAGTAGCTGAGCAAAAGATCTGTCCCCCAGCTCCCACTTTGAATTCCCAATGCAGTGATCTCTTGAAAAATAGCATCAGGCTGTTGCTATTGTTTTGTTTTTTTTTTGAACCATGGGACTAAGTGAGATGATATCACATAAGTAGCAAAAGATAAATGGCAGAATACCTGAACAGTGGGGTATCCCGACAAACTTGGTGATGTCCATTCTTTGGTTCATGTCCTGGGACATTCCCCTCCAGCCCAAGGTGGCACACACTTTTCCCTTTGGTATGGGCTCCGTTTTGCTCGGGCCTAGGGCTTTGGTGTATAGCCTTGGGTGCCCGGTTTTCACCTTCTTCTCCTCTATCTCAGTCTTCAGTTTCTTGTTTTCTTGCTGCAGATGGACCATTACATTGTGGAGGTGGCTGAGGAAAGGACAGAGGATGTTCAGTCTGCTTCAACTCCCGAGCCACTGTGTCATGTCAGCTCAGGGCCTGTTTTCCTATCTGTCAGATGGGGATAATTAAGTCTGATCTGCCTTCTGTGCTTCATAGAAAGATCCAGTTTGACAAATGATAGAAATTGGATTTGAAGAGCCAGAAGGCTATTATGAACAATCACATGTGCTCAAGCTGTCCCGGCTGGCCATACCTGGGAAACACTCTCATCCAGTTCTGATGCCAAAGTCCAGGTTCTTTTGCCTTCCTTTCCTGGAAGGTTGAGAGCACAGGGGATCCCAGCTCTGTTGAGAGCTTGGACAAGTAACTTATCCCCATTTTACAGATGAGGAAATGGTGGCAGCAATGTAGGTGAGGTGAAAGAACTTAGCATATCTCCTGTGGCTCAATAAATGGTCATATTTCTCTAAACCGATGCTCAGGGCAGTGAGTGACAGTGGGCTCTGGAACTAGACTTCCTGAGTTGGAATTCTGGCTCTTCCATTTACTATTCATGAGTTATTTAGCCTTTGGGTTCCTCTCTTTCTTCCCCCATGACAGTTTTTCACGGTTTTATGATTTTAATGGTACTGAACTCATGGTTTCTTATGAAGATTAAATAAGTTAATACATATAAATCACTTAGATCAGTGTCTTACACAGGAAACTGACAAATAGTATTTGCATTATTATTATTATTAAAAGATGGTTTTCCTTCAAATAGGTTCACTTAAGAATGAGTTCTTTGTGAAACAGAACTTCCTGGAACTGGGCACAATATAAGAAAAAGGATGAAATGCTTTTTTCTGTTACCTTCAGATTCTTACAATTTTTCTTTCAGTTAATCTCTTTCAGAAAATGCTTTTGTCCTAGTGAAAAATTTCATGGTCTTTTCTAGAAGAAATCAAAGAATTCATTCCCAACTTCTCTGGGACTGTGGTTTGTCCTCTTGCTCTCTATAAACCTGGCTGGTGTCCAAGACACTTACTCCCTTGGAGCCCCACATGTCATTGCCATACTCCATATGCCACTGGGCCTGGAGGAGGGGTCCTCACCATGCCCTCATTCCCTGGCTCTCTGCTACTCTCTTTGGTCCACTTCTTTCAGCATTCCCAAGTATCTTCAACATCCTGTACTTTCTGTCCAACTCCTGGCCTCTCAGTTGCTTGACTTCTGTATTCCAATGATCTTATCTTCTCCTTAAACTCAGCCACCCTCCTAAGGTTACAGCTCAGAGCTTTCCAACTGGGGCTGAGATATGGACACCCCCAGCTCTTGGGGCAGCCACTGGTTGGTCAACTTTGTCATAAACAACCCATCCCAAATCCTTCCACTGTGCCAAACAATTGTGGTTATTTTATAAGTGTTCCCTGACAAAGGGTTGAGAAACATTGCCCTGGAGCTTATCATGACCTGTTACCTGTACCATCTCCAAAGTCTTGGTTTTAGACGTCCATATGTTCACTTCTGTTCCCAAACTTCCAACACTCCTCCTACACTGCACTCTGCTGACCCAGCTTTGACCAGGAGGGTGAAATAAGGCCATAGGGGAGGTTGCAGCAGCAAGTAGAAGGAACCTCCGTTCCCAAATGACCATGTGGGACAGAGGAACCCCACCACCCTGGACTGTTCACTTCCTAGGGATGTTCCTTCCATGTTCTACATTCCTTCATTCGGAGGTCTCTTTGTTACAGCAGCTTAGTCTCTACCCTAACTAGTAGTGTCTAACTTTCAGTTCATGTTTCCTTCTTAGAATTTTTGACCTCTGATAATCGCAGAAGGTAACAGTGAGAAGGGGCATAGGGACCATTAACCCCTTCCTGTATTGTTGGTGAGGGAACAAAGGCCCAAAGAGGTAGTGATGTGCCCAAGGTCACATAAATATGGATTCACTACTCAGAATCTTTCCAAAGCCCCAACTCTTTCCTAAGGTCAGATGCATGTATCTAATGGAAAAGCCAGCCCTGGCTCGTGCCTGACCCTTCTCCTTCGGCCCAAGCAGCAGCCTGGGTGGTGTGGGATGACTTACTCTTTTTCTCCAGTTAGCTTGGCAATATATTTGACCTGTTCACGGAGCCTGTTTCCTAGTTTCTCGTTGGCGATCCTGTAATAAAATCCAAAAGAGAAACAGTTCTCAGACCTCCATGTAGAAGGGCATGAGCTGGCTGGATGGGTTGTTGGTGTTTTCAGTAAGGTGTCTGCTGAACCCTAGACCCTGTTCATTACCCAGTCCCCAGAGCTAGAGCCTCCCTAGCACCTGGCAATTAAGGGGACCCTCCATTCTCAAACTCCCATGCAAGATCACCATGATCTCAGGTGATTTCAAGGGATTCAGGCAGTGAAGCCAGATTCCAGGTTGGGAAAGGGGACTATGACTCACAGCAAAGCATCTCTTTTATCTTGGAGCTGCTCTGTTTCTAAGTCAGCAGATCTTTCTGATTCTGACTGACTAGTTGAGGCCCCTCCATCTTATTCCCAGCCTCTGAATGTGGGCTGATACTGGATCCATGTCCCCAGAGGGCAGTGTGTGTGCAGGTTCTCAGCTCAGCCCAGGCCCTGGAGCCCTGCCTTACTTTTTTCTCCCTTACTTACTTCTGCTCTTTTGCCCATTGCTCCATGTTGGACATAATCTGATCATTCTCTTGGTGCAGCCTACAGGTAGTATCTTTAGGTGCAGACCTCTGGGGCATACAACAGGGCTTTGGTACAAGAAGAAAAGGAGATGGTTAGGGGTGGGAGCATAGGCCTGTCATCTCCTTACTTCTAAATCAGGCCTCTTCTCTCTTCCTGGAAGAAGAAACATTGATTCTGCCATCCAACCCCTAGGCCAGAGTTGGGACTGCCACAGCAGAACCTCTGCCTCCAGCAGTACAGGCACACAAGGTGACATCTCTGCCAGGGCACCATTTACAGTAGAGACAAAGGACACATGTATGCTTACAATAATGATTTTTGGGCAAAGGCATTAAAACAGTTTGTTCTACAAAAGCAATACATTAAGCCGCCTTTTTTTTTTTTTTTAACAGATGGAAAAACAAATATCTTGAGGAATGGATGCCCTTTTTTTTTTAATGCAAGCTAAGGCCCTGTTGCTACCCTGAGATATCCTGTGGCCTCCTACCATGCACTTCACTGCTCAGGGACCAGGGCATAGGGCATGCCCAAAGATCTCTTAGCAGATTCTACTACAGGGTAAGTGAAAGTGTCAGGATGGGCTCTGGAGGGGGACTGCCCTGTGGGTTATCTAAGTCAGGGCAGCTGGTATACCTGACAGGGAGATGGCACTCTCTTCCCTGGAATAGGCCTTTGTTCTGCTCAATATCGCTGTCAACAAAGGCAACAAAGGAAGACAGTTGGGTAGAGACAACTGCTATGGGACTTAGAACATTGAGACCCTGCTTCACACTGAATAGAGTGTGGGCTGGGGGTGTCCTTGCCTAGCTCTTAGGTGCCCCCATCCCCACAAGGGCTGTTTGGTATCCTGGTGGTCGTGGATGTGTTGGGAGGGTCTGGGAGGAGGTGTCAGAAGCTGAGGAGTACCCACCTCCTTCTCGTCTGCCAGGAGGTTCTCCTTCAGGGCGGCCATTTCCTCCTGGAAGGCCCTAAGCTGCTCCTCTTTAGCTGCCAGCATCTTGAGGTCGCTCTGGTGCTGCTTCTGCCACTGCAGCACCTGGTTGCTCATCTCCTCCAGCTTCTTGTCGAAGGCATGCACCTGCTCAGGGGCGCAAAGTGAGAAGGGAGACCCGGGCTTGCGGCCCTGACACCAGAGCACCCGTGACAAGGCCTAAGAGAGCTTTCTCAGCTTTGGGGACTCCTCAGGGGGCAGTTTACTTCCAGTACCAGCAGAGGGCGCCCCCGCTCTGACCGTTGCCTCCTCTGCCTGAGGCTCGCTGAGCCAGCCAAGTGGAGGGAGGGAACCGGTCAGCCGAAGGGAATGGCTCAGTGCTAAAGAGTTCGAGGGGCAAGAGGAGACCTTGGCAACCTGGAACAGGAAGGCAGCCTGAGCTCCTGACTGCTTCCTACCTCTAGCTCGCTCTGCTCATGGAACCCCTGCAGTTTTCTTAATTCCACGTTGAGCTTTTTCATCCTTTCCTCATAAGCAATGATTTCATCTTCCAGCTGAACTTTCCTCTCTTGGGCTTGTGCCAAGCTTCGGTGCAGGCTCTTGGTCTCCGAGGTCGCATGATTGAGCTTCCACAAAGACAAAGGGGATGAGAATGGCTGTCAAAGCCATTTAGCCCTTTCTGTTGGGTGCTGAATGGAGAAGCATTCTAGTCCCTCCCCATCCTCTCTGTTCAGGGTGGCAGAGATACCCAGTCACTTGCCTAGGGTCCCAGAGAGGGGTGGGAAGTGACAATGGTTGGTTTTCTACATCCTCCCTTTCTTCCTGTTTCCTCTTTTTCCAATTCTATGAACTGATCAGCTAGGCATGATTGGTACCGAGTGGGGCACAAATTACCCAGACAATCTAGGTTTTGGGAAAACCTCGCCCCTGGGTCACTTGTGGCCAGAAAGACTGATTGGATTTGGCCTCCATCTTTGCCTCCTCTTCCTCCCCTCAAAAGAAGCCTCATTAAGAGGAAGCAGGCCTTCTCTGGAAGGATATCCCAGCTTGTGCAAGGGTTTGCAGATGGTCCTGGTGGCAGCCAGTCACGCAGGGGATTGACTCTTACATCTCTCATGCTACTCAGATGTTTCTTTCCCCAAAACAGTCCTGGAGATGAGAGGGTATGGCTTACCTTCTCCAGAGCTTGTGTCAGGTCATCTTGGCAGGTGAGTGACTTTCTGGACAATTCCTCATAGGCTTCTTTACTGACCATGGTCTGGAGATATTGCTTCTCTTTCTGCACACTCTTGTCCAGCTGGACCTGCAGACTCTCTAAGGCCTCCTTCTGAAGGACTAGCTTTAGGGAGGGGAAATATCACTGTCAAGATTTATGCCAGTAGAGGCATTCTCTGTCTGTAGGAAATGGATAAGAGCTGGGCTCTCTTCTCTCTGCACTAGCCTGCAGAGCAGTCTGTGATAAGGCCTACACCCTCCTCTCACTGTTATAAAAGGAACAGCTGCCTTTCCAGGCTCTTCTTCACCCCTCCCCTGACACTCCCCTTCTAAGTTAGCAAGTCCCCCAGATACAAAGAGTACTGGCAGTACTGGACCATGATGTATCAAGCACATGAATAGTCCCTTTCACAGACTCTGTAGCCTTTGATAAAGAGCTGGAACTCAATTCTAGGTTAAGAGACATGATACAACATTTCATTTGTACATTTCGTGCCTTTCTTAGTTCCTGACATAATCCACTAGACTTGATACACCATGAGAGTGGGACTGTGTGTGCTTCCTTCACTGCTGTATCACCACTGCCTATATAGCTCAGGGCATGGCACATAATATGTGCTCAGTAAATACTAAATAATTTTTTTGATTGAATGTAATATTATACACGGCAATGTTTGGAATTAGGGATACACTGAACATATAGTTATGGTAGAAGTGTGTTTAAAAACCAAAGTCCTTGTTGTAAACTTAGTATTCATGCCAAAGCTAAAAGGAATTAAGATCTGGAGTTAGAGGTCCAGGTTCTGTCATTTACTTAATCTCTCTTAGCCTCAGTTTCCTCTTCTGCAAACCAGGATACTTTCAATGGTTTTGTAGAGTTTTGGTGATGATCAAATGAGATTATGTAGGTAAAAAGGGCTTAGTAAGGTATACATTACTATATAGCTGTATGATCATGAACATGCTAAGTAACTAGCCATCTTATTAAATATTTCTAAGTACAGGGCAGAGATCTACTTCCAAGTCCAGAAGCAGGAGAGAGACCTTAGAAATTCACGTGCCCAACTTCTGTTCTTTGATATTTTATCTGTTCTTTAGTATTTCAATACACCCACATCTTCTATGTGGCCATATACACAGAAACACACTCTGTTGGGTTTTCTTCAGTAGCTGCTCAGGGTTTCAAGTTTATTACTGTTTCAGATGGAATTTTGAGTATCTTTGACGCTAGGAATTAGTGAGATGAGAAGTGTTAGATTGCACTTCTGACCCTATATTTACATGTCCTGGGAGTGAAACCATTTCTAAAGATGGAATAATTTGGTCTTCCGGAAAAAGAAGTACATCTTTTTTGGGGACTTCTGAAAACATGAAGTCATCTGGGTCTTCCCAGTAAACCAGGGGAATCACTGTATGTGATTCATTGTAAGTTTTCAATAAATGGTGGCCAAATCAAGATGTGTAACCAAAGAGGTGAGATATTGAAAAGAAGGGTGGGACATAAATCACAATGATGCTAGAAGCTAAAATAGAAGCTTAATTAAATTAATTTTGTATTATTTATCTATATGTAATAAATTTGTATTATTTATTATTTATATTATTTATTTATTGCTTTATTTATTTTTTAAAATTTTACCAGCAAAAGATAGGTTTATTTGGGAATGAAAGAGAATTGCAATCCAGGACAAACAAGCTGTGGCAAAACCATAGGCAAGTCTGGGGGACAAAGGAGAGATATGCTTTTTTAAGGAGAAAGGGGTAAGTTGGGAAGGCTGTTAAGAACTAAAAGTCCACTGGAGTTTGGAGGCTCTATTTTAAATTTCTCTAACTTCAGTGGTTTAGCTTGGAGAAAGGTACTGGAGACATATATGTAGTTATACATAAATTATAGAATCAAGGAGTTTTGATAAGAGTTCTCGTAAAGATATACTCTCTCCCTTGCTAAAGGCATTAGGCCTGGAAGGTTTTACAGGTGAGTTCCACTAAGTCATCCTGATTCCTCTCTTCTCACATTCAGTCCGTTGTTAGTCTGGTTAATTTTGCTGCCAAAACACATCGTGAATTTGCTAAAACTCTAGCTTGAATGGCAATAGTCTCCTCACTTCCATACCTACTCCTCTCTGCAATCCATTTCCACACATTAGTCACAGTTATGTTTTGAAAACTTAGATCAAATCACCTCACCTGCTCTTCTGAGGAAATGTCATCAATGTCCTTTCATTGCTCTAATAATAAAACCCCAAATTGCTTAACAGAGACCATAATGTCCACCCCTAACTATGTTTCTACTTTCATCCTATACCAATATCCTCCTCGATTACTACACTTCCATCATACTGGCCTTATTTTACTTCCTAGAATAGTCCAAGTATTGTATTAAAAGAGTAATACATGACACACAGTTAGGACTCATACTAGGAATGTAATGATGGGCCCAAATTAGGATCAATTAATTAATTTCATTCACCACATTATAAAGAACATCATACTGAAACAGATGGGTTCCATTAATGTTCAAAGCAAGAAAAGGATCCTACTGTTGAACACTAAATTGTAGGTACTATCTAATGCAATAAGGAAAAAAAAAAGAATAAATATTACAAAAGTTTAGAGAATTGTTGTTGCTTGCAAATGACATAACCATCCATCTAAAAAATCCATGAGAAACAAGTGAAAAATTATTACTGCTTAGAAGTGAGTTTAGTAAAATGTCCAAATACATAATAAATATATAAAATAAATTAGCTTTCTTATTAACAGTAATTAATTATAAAATATGGTGGAAAAATGTCCTAGAATCAAAGAGATGAAAAAAAAATCTCAGGATCTATTGCTTTCAGATGGGAAATTTGAAAATTAAGACAAGGAGTGCTGATGAAAGAAAATGCATTTTAGAATGTGAAACTAAACCTCTTTCTAATGACTGTTTCAATTGACAATACATCTACTATATGTGAGGTATGCTTTTAAAAAGTTGAACATGCTTACACACCAAAAAAACCCCTCTAGCCTCCTGGTTTCCATCAAAGGAATTCTGAAATTAATACTTTTTACTTCTAATGGCTATCTTTCTTTTGGCAAACGTGATAATAGGTGCATATTAAATATTTAGGTAATACCCCTTATATTTAGGGAGGTTCCTTAGGGATCTCAGTAATTCAAAGATCAACTCTGGACCACAGCAAAGGAGAGATTTATATCTCTGGAGGACAAAACTCCAGAAACGTCAGCCTCTGTGTTGTCTAATATGGTAGCCACTAGCCACATGAGGCTAGTTACATTTAAATAAAACTAAAATTAGTTAATATTAAAATTAAACATTCAGTTCCTGGGGCGCCTGGATGGCTCAGTTGGTTGAGCGACTGACTTCAGCTCAGGTCATTATCTTGCAGTTTGTGGGTTCGAGCCCTGTGTCAGTCTCTGTGCTGACAGCTCGGAGCCTGGTGCCTGCTTCAGATTCTGTGTCTCCATCTCTCTCTGCCCTTCCCCGTTCTGTCTGTCTGTCTCTCTCTCAAAAATAAATAAACATTTAAACAATTTAAAAAAAATTCAGTTCCTTAGTCATACTAATCCATATTCCAAGCACTCAACAGCCACATGTGGCTAGTAGATAGAGTATACAAGAGAGCTCTAATATAGAATGTTTCCATCATCACAGAAAGTTCTATTGGGCAGTGCTATTACTTTTTTAAATTATTTTTTAAATGTTTATTTATTTTTAAGAGAGAGAGAGACAGAGTGTGAGTGGGGGAGGGCAGAGAGAGAGGGAGACACAGAATCCGAAGTAGGTTCCAGGCTCTGCGTTGTTAGCACAGAGCCTGATGTGGGGCTCGAACTCATGAACGGAGAGATCATGACCTGAGCCGAAGTCGGACGCTTAACTGACTGAGCCACCCAGGCACCACTAGGCAGTGCTATTCTTATACTTTGCATAGTCCATAGTCTTTTAAGGTTAACATTTTTTCTTCTTAAATTATAAAGGAATGACGGCTGCTTGGTCTTTCATTTGCAACCTGAAAGACCACCCATCAAGACGCTGTATTTGTTTCTTGCAGAAAGATGAAATATATTCAGTTGGGGGAAAGTATTGACATTCATGATGAAGGGGAAAGAGGTTAGTGTTGGAGCTAGATGATCCAGGTTCAAATACTGGTCCAGCTCATCACTTAGTAATCAGTTACTTTGAGCCTCAGCCTTTCTTTCCTCTGTAAAATGAGGATCATAGAAATCTATATGTTGTGGGGAGTAAAGCAGATGGAAGGCATGTGAAGGACTTAAATAGTCAATAAATGATGCCTGACGTCAAGCACAGTACCTTGCATACGTTAGGTACCATTTACATTTTTCTTTCCTCTTCATTTGTGTGATGATAAAGAACTGTCTCTCTTTCCATCCCCTTTTTGAGCTTTGGCACTATTTTTGGAAGTGTACCCTAGCAAAGCGCTCCAAGCCATGGACTCACCCAACTCTGGTCTGAAATGCTGTAGTGGAATACTTGTTGCCAAAGCCCAGGTAGTTTGGGAGCTCCAGCAGATATTAAATAAGACCTTCCACACGTGGAAGAAACATTTCTTTGGCTGAGCAAATGGGTGCGGAAGGGTTACGACTTCAAGGAGAGAAGTGGCGCTACAGGCATCACGGATGATGCACGTGGGCTGGGCCGTTAGCCGTGTTTCCGTGGTGGAGGAGAGACAGGTCCGATTTCAGGTCAAGGGTCACAGCATTTAACTTTCTTACTCCCTCGGGGTTTCTGCCAACTCACCTCATTATTTAGCTCTTGGATCATTTGCTGGGAGGCGTTTTGTTTGCTGAGAGAGGAATCCAGTTGCGTGGAATATTGCATTAACTGTGCTTTGACATTCTCATTTTCCTCCTCCAATATTCTCAGATTTTCCTTTGTCTGCTCCCCCATTAGAGAACAAAGCCCAGAAAAGAGGTGTTACCTCAGATTCCTTTAGAAGCCTGCTCCCCCTTCCCAGCCTGTAGCTCCATCCTGCAGCCTGCCTTCTCTTGGGCCTTCTCTCTCCTCCTCACTTGCCTTTCTCACCTTCCCTCCCCCTTCTCTCCTGAGATTTGAGTCCCCATGGCCTCTGTATCCTACTAGGCTCAGTGGGGCTCAAGTCTTGCCCGGATTCATGACCCAGCTCTTCTTGGGTTCTCCTTCTCACCATCTTTTCTTTCCTTTTTTCCTCTTGTCGGAATGTCTCGAGCTCTTGCTCCAGCAACTTCTCCTGTTCTTTGCTCTTTTTCAACTGCTCCCGTTTCTCCTCCACTAATCGTGTTACCTCCTGAAGCTCCTCTTCTAGATTGCTTTTGGCGGAGGCTTGCTCCCTATGCTGAGAAGTAAAGAGACTGGCCTGAAAGACAGTCTTAAGGCTCTACACTTTCGAAACAAAACAAAAAACAAAACAAAACAAAACAAAACCCCCTTCCCCTGACAATTGTATAAAAGGAATGGCTGAAATAAACATGAGGGCAACTCCTTGGTTATTTAGCATAGATAATAACAGATTCCTCTGATGTTCAGCATTTTTTTTGGTTCAATTAGATATACCAACTTATTTTATTTATAGATCCAGTTCCCACAGCATCAGCCTTCTCTCCCACTTACTCACTAAATCTTTCTACATAAAAACCTCTTTGAATAAAGTTTTTAAAAAAATCTTAGAAAAGCACAGAAAGAATAATTCAGAGATCAAAGACTTTAAAATGACTGACAAGGATGGCTTTTGAATCCTATAAAAAAAAAAAACCCAACATTGTCCTCTGACTGTTTTTAAGCTTAGCCCTTGAAAGTGCTTATTATTGGTCATGGGAAGTAGAGCTGACAGGCTGGCTTAGCTTTCTAACACAAACTCTGGACAATGAGTTTGAATGGATTGGTGGTGGCATCTTCCCAAATAAAGACTAATATATTTAATCTGGATCAGAGCAAATGCTTGAGCTGGCAGCCTGCTTGCCCTTTATACCTGGTGTTGAAGGAGTTTTAGACGATCTAGCAGGTCAGTCAGCTTCGCGTCCTGCTCAGCTGTTGTCTTCTGAAACTGCCTCTTTTCCTTCTCTGAATGTTCAAGCTTCCTCCGGGCCTCAGAGAGTTCTGACATCAGCTCCTCTATCCGTTTCCTAAAGCAACATGGCAACAACAGGAGGACAGACTCAGTGTCTATGTTGGCGGATCATGAGCCACCCGCACGGGGCTTGCTGGCCCACTCCCGGGCAGCTGCCGCGGTGTCCTGGCTGGCTCGCAACGGACAGAGCCTTTCTCTAGAGGTGACGTGGTGGTACCTGTTGGGTGCGAGTTCCTCTCCGGCCATCAAGGAATCCTTCTGCAGCTTCTGAAGTTCTCTCTGCAGCTCCTGGATGGTCTCCGTCTTCTGCTTCTCCATGAATAGGTAGCTTTGCAGTTTCCTCTGGGAATCCTCTAGGTTACTCTTTGCCAGAAGGGCCTCTTCTTTATACTGGGCTGCTTGCTGAGCTGCAGAACACAGGGGACAAGCCAGGCACGTGTGTATGTGAGGAGGGAGTGTGCATGAAGACCAGACTCCCAAATAAGACCAGTCTGTTCCTTCATTTTGTGCCCTACCTCAATTTCCAACCTGCCCTCATTTCTCTCCATTTCATTATCACTCCTAAGGAACTCTGCTGAATTATCCGTCTTCAGCTATCCCCCAGCCATGGCCTGCTTCTGGACTAAAGTTCAACAAATCAATATAAACTGCTTGGTATCTCTTATGTGACTCATCCTGTCATTATGGACAAATCCTGACCCTAATGGAGTTTAGAGTCTAGTCAGGGAGACAGACTGGCCCACACAACATAGAGGACACAGTAAGCGTGCACTCACTGTGAACTCCTGTGAAGCAAGATTGGTGGGGATGGACTTATGGAGGAATAGAGGTTGCGCTGAGCCTGAGAATGAGGAGGAGGAAAGGAATTCCAGATGAGGGGATTGTTAGAGCAAACACATGGGAAGGGAACAGGGGAGGCATGTGGGAAGAGGATGGGAAGAGACTGGTTTGATTGGAAAGAAAAGTGGGAAGGGGTGCCGGGAGACAGCTGAGCAGGTACACGGACAAGAGAGGGCTTTGGAGCACTTGGAAAGCCAGAGAGAATGTTCAGAGTTAATTTAGTGGGTTCTTGAGCAGGGACCTGGCATAAAGAAAAGACTATTTTAGGAAAACTAGAATGTATTAAATGGGGAAAGACTTCCTACAAATATTAGTCCATTCCTTTGCCCCCACTGGGTGTAAAGGGAGAAACCTCAAATACGTTGCTTACCGGAGTTTGTCTACACCAGAATATGCTCCTATATACTAAAGTTTCTACTTTTGTTTCTAACTTCAACCTCACCCTAGTCTCTGTTTTTCAGCCTTGGAGACTGGAAGAAAGATGGTATCACTACAGAAATAATTATATAACTTGGAAGAAGAAGGAAGATTTTCTGTTTTTAAGCAGGGAAGAGAACAGTTTCAGTTTTGGGAATGAAGAATTAGAGGGCTAAAGCCCAGAGCGGGCTGCTCTCCAAAACGAGTGACCACAGGTGCCAAGTCAGGGTGGGGGCTCTAGGTTCTAGAGTTGTCCAGAGAACTAGAGCAGAAGGAGGAGGGCAGAATGTAAGGGGCAGGTGACTACTGCCAGAGAAGGAGGGAAAAGAGAAAACAATGGTGACGTTTGTGAAAGAAGGGACCTGTTATGTCTCCAAAGCTGGGAAACAATGGTTGAATGTGGGAGCCCAACCACACACAGACACACACTGTTACAGGAGGGGAGGAAGGAGGCTACACTTGGGACCCTTTCTTCCCCCGAAATTGATATGTCACTCACATAATATAAAATTGAACTCCTTAAAGCATACAGGTCCATGGCTTCTGGAATACTCTCAAAGGTGTGCAACCATAATCAGTGTCTAATTTCTGATCATTTTTCATCACCCCAAGAGGAACCCCTTACCCAGGGCAACAAGTTATCGGCCACCTCTGAGAAAGCAGTCTCAGCAGTGGAGCAAGGACACAATTGACAGTGCAGGCTACACAGCAAAGGATGCGTTTGGAGGCAAAAAAAAAAAAAAAAAAAGGGGGAGAGAATGTGTATAAACCAGGGAGGGGAGAGGTAAATTGTATGATGAAGGTCCTGGAGAAGATGGGGAGGAAAGCAGTGCACTGAAGCAGAATATAGAGACCTGTCCTCCCCAGGATGGGGAGAGAAGACCTTCACCTGAGGCAGTTGGGAAGGCGGTGGGCATGTGAGCTCAGTAGTCCACTTTCCCAGTTAGGGGTGCATGCAGGAGCTCGAGAGGGCATTGTGATCCCTGGGAGATGTACCCTGAGGTCACTGAAGGTTTGGAGTGAAGAAGTGGAGGAAGGAGAGGAAAGTGGCCCGTTAGAGAAAAAAGGGGACTGCTCTGGCCCTGTGGGTTTGAAGTGTGCTGGGGACAGAGACACTGCCTGCCGGGGCCTTACCAATCAGCTTCTGTTGCTGTTGAGCATCTTCGAGACAGTCCTTCAGCTTCTGGATCTCGGCCTGCAGGGCTCCACACTCTGCCCTGGACTTATCCTGCTTTACCTCCTGGATGGTGATTTCAAGTTCTGTTGTCATTCGTTGCTGCTTCTCCAACTCCATCTCCTTTTTCATGAGGCTGTTCTGAACCTGGGCCAATTCCTTCTCAAGCTCGTGCAACATCTCATCTTTCTCTTGGAGGATCTGAGGAAAGCAAAATGTGGATGCTGATAGAGGCCTCAGTAGTGCCCTGGTGAGGCCAGTTAGAGATTGTCTAGAGTCCTCTCCAGCCGCCGTCTTCTCTTGCGTGGACATCACAGTAGTCTCCTACCTCTGCTTCCTGCCTTAACTCAGGCTGCCCTCAACGCAGCAGCCAGGGAAGGGGTGGAGGGTGGGGTCTCTGAAAGTTTAAGTCAGATCTCGTTCTGCCTCTACTCAGACCCTCCAATAGCCGCGTTCACTTAGTAAAAGGCCAAAGTCCTCACAATGACCTCCCAGGATGCTCATGATCTGGTCTGACCTCACCTCATGGCACCCCTACCCCTCTTGCCTTCAGCTTATCTCCTAGAATATTCTAAGCAGACTGCCGTATAAGGGGGCTCTTGCACTTGCTACTCCCTCTGCCTGGAATATTCTTCCTTAAGACCTTTGCCTGGGTGGCTCCCTCACTTCATTCAAATCTCTGCCCAAATGTTACCTTATCACAGAGGCCTTCCCTGACCACCCTGTGTGAAATAGCCACAAAGCTGTTGTAAGAATTTATCAGTACCTGATATTGGCATTATATTATATATTAGTTCTGTGATTTGTTTATCGTCTGTCTCTTGGTATTAGAATGTAACCTCCAGGGGAGTAGGGATGTTGCATGTGTTATTATATTCTTTTTAAAAATGTTTACTTATTTATTTTCAGAGAGAGAGAGAGAGAGAGAGAGACAGAGAGGGGAAGAGCTTGAGCATGGAAGGGGCAGAGAGAGAGAGGGAGAGAGAGAATCCCAAGCAGGCTCCAGGCCATCAGCGCAGAGCCTGACAAAGGCCTCAATCCCAGGAATGTGAGATCATGACCTGAGCTGAAACTGAGTCAGACACTTAACCAACTGAGCCACCCAGCCACCCCTGTGTTATTATATTCTTAATGCCTAGAATGGTGCTTGGCATACCACAGGAACTCAAAAATATTTGTTGACTGAATATATGAATGACTCAAAGCTGTTTACCCAGACTCCTTGCCTCTTGTGATCATCTCTCCGATATTTCCATTTTGACTAACGGATCCCCTCTAGACCTTCAAATGGGAGGTTTGAATGACCAGCCAGTCAATGGGTTGGATGATTTCTATTAGCTCTGATGGAAGTTTAGAGTTGGAATAGCACTGACTACACAAGCTTGCATTGGTTTCACAACCTTTCTGTCCTTACTTCCATTTGTAGGCTTTTCCAGGACCTTGACTTATGTTGGCAATTACAGATCTTCCAAGGCATAGTTCCATTAGTATTTTCAAACTGCCTTGTTTGCATATTCATAAGATATTTGTCATTTTATAAATTGAAATTTCTTGAAATTCATAATAAGTTTACCTTACAGAATTTCTTTTTTTTAAAATATGAAATTTATTGTCAAATTGGTTTCCACACAACACCCAGTGCTCATCCCAACAGGTGCCCTCCTCAATACCCGTCACCCACCCTCCCCTCCCTCCCACCCCCCATCAACCCTCAGTTTATTCTCAGTTTTTAAGAGTCTCTTATGCTTTGGCTCCCTCCCTCTCTAACTTTTATTTTTGTTCTTCCTTCCCCTCCCCCATGGTCTTCCATTAAGTTTCTCAGGATCCACATAAGAGTGAAAACATATGGTATCTGTCTTTCTCTGTATGACTTATTTCACTTAGCATAACACTCTCCAGTTCCATCCACGTTGCTATAAAAGGCCATATTTCATTCCAGAATTTCTTTCCACTATCAAGTACAAACAAAAGTATTTTATTTATTTATTATGTGCTATGAGAAATCCCAAAGAAGTGCTCAGAATTGCCTCTGGGCCTAAGGACCCCACAGTCTCACTGCTCCTGTGTTGACGGTCCCTGGGCTGTCACAGGGCGTGGGTACAGAGCTGCAGGGCCTGCTCTGGCCGGGGTCCAGCCTCGCACCTGTCCCACTGGTGGCTCTACCCAGAGGGCTCCTCTTGCCTTACCTTGTCTTTCTTCAAACCCAGCTTCTGGGTCTCAGTGAACTGGATCTGTAGCTCCTGCAGCCGCCGTTGCAGGATGATGACCTCCTTATCCTTCCTCTCCATGTGGGCGGATGTCTCCTCCCGCAGCCCGTGCAGGTCCAGCTCCAGCTTCATCATGTCTACAGCGGGATGGGGCATGTGCTTCTCGCTCAGAGGGGGCCTCCCGCTTCCTTCTGCCTCCCGCCCTGCCCCCACTGCTCCCTGGCTCACCCTTCATGATGTTCTTCTTCTGTTCGGACACGGCCTCTAGCTCCATGCGCAGGTCCTTCACCAGGTTCTGGTACTCCTCCACGTGCAGGCACTGGCTGTCTTTCTGCTCCTGCAAGTGCTTCAGTATCTGGGCAGATGGGAAAGGAGCAGGGCGGGATGAGGATATGGGGGAACAGTGCTTTCTAAAATGCTGACTCTCAGGGAACCTGGGTGGCTCAGTCGGTTAGGCATCCCACTGATTTTGGTTCAGGTCCTGATCTTACATTTGTGGGATTGACCCCGTGTTGGGCTTTGTGCTGACAGTGCAGAGCCTGCTTGGGATTCTCTCTCTCCCTCCCTCTCTGCACCTCCCCCTGCTCTCTCTCTCTCTCTCTCTCTCTCTCTCACACTCTCTCTCTCTCTCTCTCTCTCTCTCTCTCTCTCTCTCTTTCTGTCTCAAAATAAATAAACAAACATTTAAGTTGCCAAATGTCTAGAACTGGTGAATCCAGAGAAACAGAGAAGAATAGTAGGTGCCAGGGGCTGAGGGAAGGAGGATGGGGAGTGACTGCTCGTGGATATGGGGTTTCTTTTTAGAGTGATAAAAATATTCTGGAATTAGTGGGGATGGTGGCCCAACCTTGTGACTATTTTTAAACCACTGAACTGTATACTTTAAACAGTGAGTTTTAAAGTATGTCAATTATATCTCAATTTAAAAACATTAAAATAATAAAAAAATGTGGCAGACTTAGCATCCTCATGTAGAATGTGCACAAAAGCCTCCAGCCCTTCTGCCCTGTAACAATCAACAGTCACTGATGGAGCACCTACTATGTACTAGGCCCTGTCTCCTTCTGCCCTGTAACAATTGACAGTCATTGATGGGGCACCTACTATGTGCTAGGCACTATCCTAAGTGCTGGGGACAGTGGAACAAAAACCCCACAGACATGAATCCTTGCTGCCATTGAGCTGACCTTACAGTGGGGTGAGACAGACAAAGAGCCTAAGTAGTCACTTGCAGACAATGTCAACAGTTGATAGGTGCTATGGAAGAAACAGAGCAGCAAGAGGGGAATGGGGGTGTATGGGGGGATGGGGTTGTCATTATAAATAGAATGGACAGGTTGGCCCCACTGAGAAGGTGTCTCTGAGCAGGGAGTGAGCCATGCTGCAGTGTCTCTAGGTATCTGCAGACAGGGGAACTAGCCGGTGACCAGACTTTGGGGAGAGAACATGGGGAGGTCATGTGGTTAGAGGGATAGGTGATGGAGAGAGTAGGGGGACATGAGGTGAGAGGTCAGTGGGTGGTAGCATCATGGGGGGCTTGTAGTCCTCAGGCAAGGACTTTGGCTTTTTACCCCGAAGCAGGAGGCTGTAACTAAGAGAAGGTAGGAAGATGTGGTCGAGGAGGAGCAGTTAGTCATCTGGACATCAAGGGAGAGTTATGTGATTTCAGAGTTGTCAGGAAGAGGAGACTGCAGCATGAAGGTGGGCAGGGCAGGGGACAACTGGAGGAATATAGGGTAATCACCATATGATCCAGGTGTGGGCACTGCAGAGGCTCAAAAGCTCACTCTATGGGGTGCCAGAGTGGCTCAGTTGGTTAGGTGTCTGACTTGGGCTCAGGTCACAATCTTGTGGTTTATGAGTTCAAGCCCTGGATCGGGCTCTGAGCCAACAGTGCAAAGCCTTCCTGGGATTCTCTCTCTCTCTCTCTCTCTCTCTCTCTCTCTCTGCCTCTACCCCACCTGCTCTCTTTTGCTCTCTCTCTCTCTAAAAATAAATAAATAAACTTAAAAAAAAAAGGCTCACTCTATGCCAGGCCAGCTGGGACCTGGATAGTGCCATTCCTAATAGAACATCCAGGTAACATGAAAGCTTTGGATAGGACACATAAAATGGCAGTGGAAAGTATAGTCTGTTTCATAGGGAAGTCTGCATCAATTTAAAAAATGTAGTGGTAAAAAGGCATTAGTGTTTCATTGACATAGAGTTTTGGTTTTGCAAGATGAGAATGTTCTAAAGATCTGTTGCACAACAATGTGAATATAACTTAACATGACTAAAATGTACACTTAAATGTGATTAAGATGGCAATTTAATGTTATATGTATTTTTGTCATTATAAAAAATAAGCGTATGGGAGAAATAAAGACATTTTTCAGACAAAAAAAAAACCCCAGGAGTGTTATGAGATCTTGCTGTAGGTCAGGACGTGAATAATATGGAACTGACCTTTAAAATAAATATTGACAGATGTCCAAGGAAGAACTCCAAAATTCAATACTGATCCTTCATTCATTTAAACTTTCTGGTGTCAGAAAGTCCTGGAAAGAGAAGAGTCTCCATCCCTTCAGTAGAGGACTCTTGGAGAGCTTATATGTGTTGTTCACTCTCCCTGCTACCTGCCTTTGCCTGCCCACAGTATGGCCTCAGGTGGCTGCCTTTGCCTTGGATCCCAGGTTCAGGTATGACTGACTTAAGATCTCACCAAGGAAATGCAAACTGGTGCAGCCACTGTGGAAAACAGTATGGAGGTTCCTTAAAAACTTTTTTTTTAATTAGATTTTTAAATGTTTATTTATTTTTGAGACAGAGAGAGAGACAGTGTCTGAGCAGGGGAGGGGCAGAGACAGAGACACACACAGAATCTGAAGCTAGCTCCAGGCTCTGGGCTGTCAGCACAGAGCCTGATGTGGGGCTCAAACCCATGAACCACGAGATCAGGAACTCAGCTGAAGTTGGATGCTTAACCAACTGAGCCACCCAGGCACCCCTGAGGTTCCTGAAAAACTTAAAAATAGAACTGTCTTGGGGCGCCTGGGTAGCTCAGTCGGTTAAGCATCCAACTTCAGCTCAGGTCACGATCTCACGGTCCGTGAGTTCGAGCCCCGCGTCGGGCTCTGGGCTGATGGCTCAGAGCCTGGAGCCTGCTTCCAATTCTGTGTCTCCCTCTCTCTCTGCCCCTCCCCCGTTCATGCTTTGTCTCTTTCTGTCTCAAAAATAAATAAATGTTAAAAAAAAAAATTAAAAAAAAAATAGAACTGTCTTATGATCCAGCAATTGCACTACTGGGTATTTACCCAAAGAATACAAGGAGAGTAATTCAAAGGGATACATGCACTCCTATGTTTATAGCAGCATTATTTACAATTAGCTGAGATACGGAAGCAGCCCAAATGACCATCAACTGACGAATGGATAAAGAAGATATGGTATATTCCATATACAATGGAATATTATTCAACCACAAAAAAGAATGAAATCTTGCCAGTTGCAACGACATGGATAGAACGAGAGGGTATAATGCTAAGCAAAATATGTCGGTCAGAGAAAGACAAATGCCATGATTTCACTCATATTTGGAATTTAAGAAACAAGACAAATAAGCAAAGGGGAAAAGAGATAGAGATAGAGATAAAGAGAATCAAAAAACAGATTCTTAATTATAGAGTACAAACTGAAGAGGGGAGGTGGGTGAGGGAGTGGGTTAATAAATAGGTGATGGGGATTAAGGAGTGCACTTGTCATGATAAGCACCAACTGATGTACAGAATTATTGAATCACTGTATTGTATACTTGAAATTAATATAATGTTGTGTGTTAACTAACCGGAATGAAAATAAAAACTTAAGGGGCACCTGGGCGGCTCAGTTGGTTAAACATCTGACTCTCGGGTTTTGGCTCAGGTCATGACATGTCTGGTCTAACAGTTCAGAGCCTGCTTGGGATTCTCTCTCTCCCCCTCTCTCTGTCCTTCCCTTGCTATCTCTCTCTCTCTCTCTCAAAATAAATAAACATCAAAAAAAAAAAAAAAACTTAAAAAAAAAGATCTCACCGAGGAGAGCACTGAACCTAGCTTTGGCTACTAGTTGGTCAAATCTTGCTATTTGTTTACATGGTTTAAATGCTTATTCACTGTTAGAAACAATTTTTGAGGTGGCTTTGAATTTTGAAAATAATGAGTTTTTGAAAAAAAGGACTGATTGTGAATAGATAATCTTCCCTAAATTTGGTGTTCTTCAACTCCAACCAGAAACTAGAAAGCTGGATGGTCCTTTTGAACCTAGCAAGCCAAGAGGAGTCTCTGTCTTATTTAGGAGTACTGTTGAAAGGGGGTTAAGAAGCAGGTGCAATTCCAAAATTCAGCCACAAAATTGAATACTGCCAGACACATTCGTTGGGACTTGGCATACATTACATACAGTATCTTTGTGACAGGGCCAACCAAGGTCACACAAATACAGAAATGAAAAATAAGCAAGAAAACCCAGAATCAAACTCAACTACATTCGACACCCCAGGCACAAATAAGCAAAAGTTTGCCTACCTTTTTAATGTCTTCACAATCTTCTGAGGAGCTAGGAGGATGTCTGTGTGTGGCTGTATAGGAAGCAAAATCTGCTTGTAATTTTATCAAAGCCTCTTCACGCTCCAGAACCTGCGTATAAGTATAGGTCAGTCATGCTGGGTGATCAACAGAATGTGATTATTACTAGACTAATTTTGCAGGGTGTTCCTTTTTTCAGCCTAAGTTCATTGTAATATTATACAAGTTATCACACACTTCCTGTGAGCTTAGTTCAGAGAAAGAATTAGGTTCTCAATCTTACATCAAGGTTCAGTAAGGCATAGGCAGTGGTTTGTCTCAAGTCTGTCAGTGGCCACATTTTGGACTCCCTCCTGAACCTCTGTGTGGTCTAGTTTATGAGGCAGAAGGTTCTTTAAAAACTGTGATGGAAAAACATACCTGATGTATCAGAGGACAGGATTCAAAGTTCAAGAATTAAAGAAGGAAGTTTCTTACGCAGTGGGTGGATGTGTATGTACTTTAAAAAAAATTTAAAAAGCATGAAAATTTTGTTCTTGTTGGTTGAAAATAATTCAAACAAAACCCAAATCATCAAAAATAAGTGAAATCTCCTCTCCATTTAGTCTCCCTTCTCTCCCTTCCACTAGGGGGCAGTGGGTACTATGGGCAATTTACTGTACGTACTTCCATAATATGATCAAAGAGTTTAAAAAACAAAAGTGGAACTGAACTACTCATAGTATTTTGCAACCTTTCTCAACAATATATCACAAACATCCTTCTACACAGTCCTTACAGATCTACTTAATACTTTTTCTTGGCTGCATATTACTCTACAGTATGGACATCTCTTTAACCATTTAAAAAAAATTTCTTCAACCATTTCCCTATTGATGAACACTTAGGTTGTTGTGTGAGAGATTTTAAGTCTCTTTAGAATCTTGAACTTAGTGTGGGTTCGGGGGATGCATCCATGGAGAATATGAACAAAAGGTGGGGGCAAGTATAATTAAGATATTTGAGGAGTCTTGGGGAAAGAGATTACTTTAGGTGACACTTTTCCCCTCCTTTCTTTCTTCATGGCATTATTTTTGGTGTCTCAGAAAAATGTTCTAGAAGTCACTTACCAAAGCATTACTGCAGGCTAGTTTATTTCGAAGTTCCTGGATTAGATCATCCTGTTCAGAGACCTTTTGCCAGACTTCAGACAGTCGTTTCAGGGTCTCCTGATGCTCTTGAATCATGCAGGAAGAAGTATATATACGCACCTTTGAATGGTCACCCTTATTCTCAGGGTCCTGGGATATTTAGAAATAATGGGTTGGTTTTGTTCATGATATTCGAGTTAACTTCAGAATAACAGAAGCACGGAAAATCTCTTTGCTCTATATTCTAAAAGTTCATGTTCATATATGTGAATCATATCTCCCTAAGTTAAAGAAAAAAATTAACCAGTGCATACACGTGGTGAAAACTTCAAACAGTTCATAAGAGGATACACTGAAAAGTTAGTCTTCCATCTTGACCCTCCATGACCCAGTTCTCTTCTTCTATGACAGTCTGTGTTACCAATTTTGGGGGGTATCCTTCCAGGGATATTTTATGTATATACATATATATACATCGGTATATATACTGAGTTGGCACTTCAGAGTAATGGGAAAGAGGTTCAACAAATCAAGTTGGGACAGCTGGAGACCCCTCTTGGAAAACACAAAATTATGTATATCTATATTTATCTATCTACCTATATATGTAGATTCTCTTTCTCTCTCTCTCTATCCATCTATATCAATTCCAAATAGACTAAAGATAAAAACATGGAAGTACAAATCTACAAAAGTGCTAAAAAGAAAATGAGGTAAACTTTTATGATCTTGGGGGTAGAGAAGGTCTTCCTAAGCATGAAATCAAACCTCGAATCTATCAAGGAGGCCTCAGAGATTTAACTCCATAAAAATTTAAAATTTCTGTATAGTGGCGTGCCTGGGTGGCTCAGTCAGTTAAGCGTCCGACTTCGGCTCAGGTCATGATCTCACAGTTCGTGAGTTCAAGTCCCGCATCAGGTTCTGTGTTGACAGCTTAGAGCCTGGAGCCTGCTTCAAATTCTATGTCTCCCTCTCTCTCTGCTCCTCCTCTGCTCATGCTCTCTCTCCTTCAAAAATAAATAAAAACACTAAAAATTTTTTTTAAAACAATAAAAAAATTTCTATATAGTGACAAATACCATTAGTAAAGTAAAATGAAAAGGTACAAACTGGGAGAAGGTATTTGTCACATATGTAATACAGCACTATTACACGTAGTATATTAAGAAGTTCCTGTAAGTTGATACACAGAAGACTAAATACCCAATTAAAAAATAGTTTAAGGATTTAAATAAGTAATTCATCAAACAGATATCCATATGACCGATACACTCATGAGCAGTGCTCAATATTTGTCAGCATGGAGGTGTGGGCACTGTGATGTGCCTCCCAGGCTGGGAGGTCTGCCCTGAGACAGCCCTCAGTTGTCAGCCCTTTTTGGGGATTGCCTGGGCTGAAGAAAACTGCTTTGCCCAAAGTCATGCCTCTTCCTAGGGGCAGCTCACACTCAAAACTGATCAACATGGAGCTAGACGGTTAGCTCCTTTCCCCCAATTTGGGCCCCTTTTGAAGGTCTGTTCAGCCCCAGAGCTCCCCACAGGGTTGGCTAAGGCCTTTGTTGGGCCTGCATCACAGCTCAGCTTCTCCCCCTGCTCAACCTTGTTTCCTTCTCCTTCCTGTCACAGGTGCTGATACCCAGGGATCTCCCTACCAAAATGTACTACTTGCCAATTTGTCTCAGAGTCTGCTTGGTGGGGAGCCCAACCTGCAACTGTTAGAATTAAAGGAAATGAAAACTGTAATGAAACACTTTTTTTTCCCCATGCATCAGGTTAGCAAAATGTAAAAAGACTGAAAACATAACCATGGGAGTGAGAGGAAGTAAGCTCCCTTTATTATTGTTGGTAAAGGTGTAAACTGGGAGAACCTTTTTGACATTCAATTTAGAAGTATCTTTAAACATTAAAAATAAGCATATCCTTTGACTCAGCAATCCTACTTCAGGAAATTATCCCATAGGAATAAGGATGTTCATTATAGCTTGTTTGTAATAGACAAAATAGGTCAGTAGATGGTATAGTCATACCATAGAATACAAGGAAATGGAAATTGTCAAGATCTACATTTAAAAGGCAAGGTGGAGAACCACATTTATGAAATGACCCATTTATATAAAAAGAAAATCCTAACCATTTATATATGTAACTGTATAACAAAAGACTGAGGAAGATTCCCAACAGATTTTTCAAATGATTACCTAAGGGGAGGAGGGGGGGTGGGGTAGAGGAGGCTGAAGGCAGGCTTTCAAGTTTAATCTCTGTAATTCTGTCTAGAGAGCCTACATTGTTGTATTACTTGTGTAATTAAAAAAAGCAATTAAAGGAAAAAAAAGGGGATTCAGGCATTTTGGCTCTTCTTTGTTATCTTTTATGGGTTTCTCCCCGTTTGACCCTGAGGTATGGTATGCATGAGTCCTGTGACCTACATGAGCCCCCCAGCCAGAACCCCCCCATGAGAACATGGAAGATTTGAGAGTCCAGTTATTAGAAATGCTGCATCTTTATATTAATTAAGGAGCTTCAAAATTCCTAGGGAGGAATCTTAAAGGAGATGTAAAGGCTGGAAATTGAAAGCTGAGGGCTCCAACACTGAAGGGAGGGAACGACATCTGGTTGAAGGTTTGGGTTTCCCTCAGAGGAAGCAGGGACTGTTAGCAGGGACAACCAGGAAGCATGTCCACTTGCTGGAGTGCCTGGTCTGAGTGGTCTGGGGTGAGTCCTACCTGACTGACGATCCCGCTGAGCTCCCCCTCCAACATCTTCACTTGGCACTCCAGTAACTCAATGTTGCTTAGGGAAGTCTGGTATTTATCCCTGTAGAGGTTTAGGCTCCTTTCTAGGGAGATGATCTTGTCCTCGGCCAAAGCAAGTTGCTCCTGTGCCAAATGGAGCTTCTCCCCTGTGTTCTCATTATGATTTCCCATTTCCTCCTCATAGATAATCACCTGTTGGTGTAGGAATGAAACCACACTGAACTCATGGAGGCATCTCATGAGGAAAGAGCACGGGTATCAGACCCCACGCAGAGGAGTCTTATGTCTTAACTAGAAGCCCAGATGTTGAGAATAGGCCCAGCACAGATTTAAAAGCTATGATATACAATATCAGAATGTTAATGATTAGAAATAAAAAAAAAAAGATGGTCCTATTTGGATGGTAAACTTCTTAAAGGCAGGGGCCATTTTCTATTTCCCATTCTGCCTGGCATGTAGTAAAAACTCAATAACAACTTGTCAGTTGATTAATATGAATGCATTTCTATAGCTCCATTTTTTTAAGGGCTTGAAATGCCAGTATTCTTTCCTTCCCAGGTATTCTCTAGAGATCAATTTAGAAAAAGTGGAGCCCCTCATGCACACAGCAAAGTTCCTGAGAGACCATGGGGGAACAACCCCAAATTCCTCTGGGACTTGCACAATTCTTATCTAGATTCCTTTCCTTCCTAATCAGTTAATTAGTCAAACAACTGACAGGTATTTATTGAGTGCTCATAAGCAATGTCTTGGGTGTTGAGGGGATATGTTGAGGGGATAATTTGGGGGAATATGTGATTTATAACTAGCAAACAACTGTCTAGAGTTGAGTGTGCTAGGTTTTATGGCTAGAGTTATATGTATTGAAGGAGAAAAGAGCGGGAGGGTCATCAAGGAATGTTTCATCTTGGTTCAAATAGTTCAGTGTAGAAACTGGATAGAACGCATTCTGTAAGTCTAAGCTATTTATCGCCATTTGAAGTTCCTCTTAGGAAAAGGTCACTTAGTTTGAGATGTTTATTAGATAAGGGAAAGAGGAAAGGAATATTTATGTTCAAATGTCTATAACCGAAGCTGTCAGTGACTTGCTCACATCCCCTTGGCACTCACCATTCCTTTGCATGCTAAATGCATTCCAACCACAAACATCTTCAACTCATTGCCTGAGGGATGCTCTGGCCTCAGGAGCCCACTCAAGCAGAGGAGAAAGACATGGCAGGTTACAAGTACTGGGGAGTTAAACGCCTCAGGTGCATCCTTCAACCACTGACTGGGTGGGTTGGCATGGGATCACCATGTTCTACACTTTCTCCCAGGGTTCTCCAGAGGGCATGAACCCCAGGTGCCCACAGCAGGGGTCTTGTGATTTTCTTTATGGGCTTCCTGCCTTTCTTTGACTCACTTCCCCACTCTCTCTCCGGGATCACCTCCTGAATAAACTACTTCCATTCATTTCCTTGTCGTAGACTCTCTGTTGGGAAACACAACCTTCCACAAAGTTTAATGCTACTGAGTAACAAAGTATTGAGGAAACTTGGCAGAATGTTGAGAGTAATTTTTTCCAATGCTTTCCTTGTGTGAGATCTTTGTCAGTGACTGCTACTTGCCAGATCCCACATCAACTCTCCCCCTCCTCCTTCATAGTTGAAACTTGACTTCATTTGGGATGGCAGTGCACCTCACTAAAATACATTTCCTTGGCTTTCTAGAAACTAGCTGTAGCCATATGACTAGCTCTGGCCCATGATGCATAAATGAAAGTGTTGTGTGGGGCTTCTGGAAGGTGTCCTTAAAAGAGAAGAGTGTCTTTTCCTCTCCTCCTCCTCCCTTGCCCCCATCCTGATTATTTGCCCCCATCACAGGATGTGAAGTTTGGAGCTCCAGCAGCCATCTTAGGAGACCTAAAAAATGGAAGTCTGGAGCTGATGATGGTGGACCCAAAAGATAGGACCCTAGAATTGCAGTTCCCGAAATAGTCCTAGACCATCCACCTCCAGCCATCTTAGCACTATCCTAGAGAGTCTCTGGAATTTTATCTCAAAAGGCAAAGGAAGAAAATACCAGGGGAGGCTGCCTGTCTCATTACATAGAACCTATAGTTTTTACTGCTGCTAGTGCTACCACTGCTTAACTGGCTTAAATTCTATAGTTTTGGTCTTTGGAATTGACTCGGGATTCCACAAGGATGCTCTTTCTGGTTTAAAAAATACTATCCTGGCACATGAATAGAAATGAATGTACAGAATATACTTAAGTCTCTATGATCTAAAACTCCAGTCTGAAAAAATGACCAATCTGGTACTCTCAGTGATTGACTCAGACTCAATGTCTGGTTATCTTATCAACTATCAAAGTGCTAAAAATTTATATATTATCAAAATCTGATTTTTCTAAAAATGGTTCATTTAATGGATTTTATGCCTCTTTTTTATAACCCTCAGAGACCTAGAGTCTTTTGCATTTAAATTGCAATGGTAATAGGATGGAAATGATGGACCTATATGCACACCACACATACACACACCGTGTCCCCCACATGTATCGTTAGTGGAGCTCTCATTTATGCCTTTCTGTTTAGTTCCCTCTGTTTGGTTTCAAAAAGAATGAGAATTAAAGAGGGAACATTGATAAAACCTGCTCAGGATATTGGGAAGTTCTCTGTAAGCCCACTGTCTGTTTTCTAGTAGGTACGACCTGATTTCTGTAGGTACATGGGCAAGGAGACATTTCCATAGTTATTCTATGTATACCTCATCTTCTTTTAGTTTGCAGTGATGGTGGAGAAGAACCAGGTCAGAAGTCTGCTTTTCTAGGACGGACTGATACTGTAGGAGGGAACAGTAAGAAGTCTGTAGCTCTTCTGTGCGAAACTCCAGTTCTTGCTGGAGAGCAAGCAATTTTTTCTTGAGTTGTTGGAGTTGCCTCAGATGGCACTGCTTACTGGGCTCAAACTCCATCCGCGGCTCCTTGAATGCTAGCACTTGCTTCTTATTCTGCAATTGAGATCAAATATATGGAAAGAACTTTAGGTTGTCGCTCAGTTTGCATTCATTCTTTGATTTTTTTCACTTGTCCAACAATTCACATCCATCTATAGTCATCCTTTCATCCACAGAACACTTACTAAACACTTCACTGTATTCACAATGAAAAATCATTTTATATTTCCATCCTGTAAGGAGGATTTGAAAGAAAAAAAAACCTAGGTCTTTCTTACTATTTGGATCTACCAGGCGTATTATTTGGGCCAGAAGAAAAAAACATACAGCTAAAGAATCTAGAAAGTAGTATAAAGATACACATGTTAATATGGGTTTGTTTGTTTGTTTGTTTGGTCTTCAATTTAAAAATAACCTAACTGACCTAGAATGTAGTGAATTTCTGGTCAGTGTTCTTGGACTGAACTCGATTATTAAAAATGCTCAGATAAAAAGGCAAACTCGGGGCGCCTGGGTGGCTCAGTCGGTTAAGTGGCCGACTTCGGCTCAGGTCATGATCTCACAGTCCGGCGTCGGGCTCTGTGCTGACAGCTCAGAGCCTGGAGCCTGTTTCAGATTCTGTGTCTCCCTCTCTCTGACCCTCCCCCGTTCATGCTCTGTCTCTCTCTGTCTCAAAAATAAATAAACGTTAAAAAAAAAAAAAAAGTAAACTCTTGGGGAAACAGCTTTTTGGAATGCTGGGAAATGGGAGGCAGAGCTATCATTCAGGGACATCTGGGCACAGACTCTGTTGTCTCCTCCTGAAGGAAGATGTGACCCTGTAGATGCTGAGTGTGTGTGTGTATGTATGTGTGTGAGAGACACAGACAGGGAGAGAGACACACACAGAGAGAAATAGAGAGAGATAGAGATAGATAGATAGAGAGAGAGAGAGAGAGAGAGAGAGAATCTTTTCCTGCTAATCCACAGTCAACATGAAAAGCTGCTATAGACCCATCTTATGTTTTTACTCATTCATTCAATAAACATACATTGAGCACCTGCTTTGTATCAGGTATACTGCTGGTAGGATGTATCCCTGAGGTATTTATTACAGTACAGTTGAGGTCTTTGCACTCAAGTTTCTATATTTGCTTGCCCAACATCCTTGATGACATATGAAAGAGAGGTGGATGAAGAGGGTGGCCCATGGGCATTCCTTAACTCCCATTTCTGCTTATTATCCTCCTATTCATTCTTTAAAACTGTCCAATTCTTGCTTTCCTTGTTTTCCCTGCAAAGTTGCCTTTGCACCAATACCATACACTTTACTGGCATGTCTTTAATATGGCATTTTACATTCCACCTTGCATTGCAGTGACCTCTGTATATCTTAACTTCTAATTAGATTATAAACTCCTGGAGGCCAGGGGCCATGTCTGCTTCTATAGGACATAGAGATTTATACACAGTTAGGTATTAAAGGAAAGTAGGAAGTAAAACAGAGAACAGACAACATCATTGGCTCCCAAAAATGTGAGCTTGTGGTCTCGGGCTAATTAACAGAGTACTTTCAAATTTTTAAAAAATTAACATTTTTTACAGTGTTATTGAAGTATACTTTATATATCATAAAATTCAACCATTGTAAGTGTACAGTTCAATGATTTGTTGAAAATTTATATAGTTGTGCAACCATTTTACAATCTGGTTTTAGAACATCTCCATCACCTCAGAAAATTCTCTCATGCCCATTTGTCACTCCTGTTCCTACCCCAGCTCCAGGCAACCACTAATCTGCTTTCTGCCTCTATGGATTTGCCCTTTCTAGACATTTCATATAAATGGAATTGTATGTCATCTTTTGTGTCTGTCTTCTTTCACTTAGCATAATGTTTTTGAGGTTCATCCAGGCTATAGAAAGAATCAGTATTTTGTTCTTTTTTTTTTTATTGCTGAATAGTGTGAATATACCATATTTTGTTTATCTGTTCACCAGTTGATAGATATTTGGCTTGTTTCAGCTTTTGGCTATCCTGAATAATGCTGCTATGAGCATTAACATAGTAGCCATCTGCAGATGTGATATTTTCCTTTAATTTGTTTAGCAAACATTATGGTGTACCTACTATGTGTCAAGCACGGTACCAGATATTGGGGATATAGAAGCATATAAAACAGAATACCTGCCTTCATGCATTTTTCATCTAGTGGGGAGGGGGGAGTCAGCAAATTAAGTAAGTGAATAATGTAGTGTATTAAAAGGAAAAAGTGCTATGGAAGAGAGTAAAGCAGGGGAGAGGGATGAAGAATGCTTGCATGGAGGGAACTGTTATTTTGAATTAAGAATTTTAACGGAGGACCAAATTGAGAAGGTGGTATTTGAGCTAAGATTTGAAGGAGGCAGGGAAAGAGCCTGGTGGGAATCTACAGCAGGAACATTCCAGGGAGAGATAACGGCTTGGGCTAGGGCTTGGAGGTGGGAGATGCCTGGTGGTGTCTGAGGAATCACTTTGTTCTGGCTGGAGCAGAGAATGGGGGAGAGTGGTACCAGATGAGGTGAGAAAGAAAGAGAGGTGAGGTCCTTTCAGGGCCACATAGTCCATTCTAAAAACTTTAACTTTTCCTTTCAGTGAGATAAAAGGTCATTGGAAGGTACTGAACAGACAAGTGAAATGATATCCTTTAGATGTTACAAAGGCCCAGATGTTACACACTGCCCATTCTACTGAAAATCAACTGTAGGGAGGCAAAGACTGAAGCAGAGAGACCAGCAAAGAGGCTGCTACAAGAATCCAGGCAAGAAGGGCTGGTGGCATGGACCAAGGTGGAAGTTGGGAGAAATGGCTGGATTGTAAATATGTTTTGAAAATAGATTCCATAGGATTGGTTGCTGTGTTGGATGGTCGGAGATGATGATCATCCAAGGCAAATCGACTCCAAGGTTTTGGTCTGAGTAACTGGAGAGACTGAAGTTTAATGAGATTAATTTTGTGAGAACTGGGACTGAAAAGAGGGAAAACTTTCTCTAGTGAGAGTCAGTGGGGTAGCTCAGGTAAGAGAAGGGAAGCTCGGCCCAGCTCAAAAGGAGAAAGACAAAAGCTAATTGTGTCAGTTCATTCTGAATGAGAAGGCTGAAAATGGACCATTGTGGTCACCAGCAAAAGAAATCCTAGACAAAGACAAGCCAAACTTTTGGCCTGAATATCTGGTGTATGTGGCTGAAGGGAAGTTAATGATGACTTCTTTCTTAGGCCAAACAAAGCAGAATTTTGTATTTACTCTGTGCAGCTATAATTGCCAACATTTAGATGGAATATTTTTAGTTAAGTGTTCTCATTCTTTTCAAAATAAGAATGTTGCTATTCTTGGGGTGCCTGGGTGGCTCAGTCGGTTAAGCATCCGACTTCGGCTCAGGTCATAATCTCATGGTTCGTGGGTTTGGGGCCTGCAATGGGCTCTGTGCTGATAGCTCAGAGCCTGGAGCCTGCTTCGGATTCTGGGTCTCCCTCTCTCTCTGCCCCTCTGTCCCCTCCCCAACCCCCAATAAATAAACATTAAAAAATTTTTTTTTAAATGTTGCTATTCTCAGAACTCATCGATGAATGAGGTTCAAAGAGAAGGGACTTGGGAGTGGTATGTGGGTGTGTGTGCATGCACACATACATGTATAGGGGGATGTTCTCAACTGCCGAAGTCTTCTGTCTCTGCAGGTAAGCTGGGGGTGGAAAGCTACTTGGAAAAAGACATGGTCAAGAATAAATATTAAATGTGGCTAGAGCCAAAACAAGGGGGTGAACATCCTGGGGTAGGGTTAATTCAGAGGGCTTATTTTAGTGAAGCAGATAACCAACAAAATCCTTATCAAATTTTTCCCAAATTCAGTTTTTCTTGGCTTTGTTGAAGTTGATTTGATCTCTGAAAATTATAAAAACTGGATTCCTGGTCCCTCCAGTACTTGTGTGTAACTGTTGATTTGGACCTGCCTCTCTAGTGATGGATATATATGACCCAGTTGAAAACAAACTGTGCTCTCTTCACTGTTCATTCTTTCTTAGTTTCCCCTTATTTCCATGTCCCTATTTTCTCTTCATCACACAAAAGAATGAAAGAAGTGCTCTTTGTTCATTTTTTTTTAAAGTCAAACTTTTTCTTTAGGGTTTCCCCTCCTAGAACGTGGTACATCATCTAATCTTAGGTGTGTTCATAATTGTTCTGTGGCTTGAAAGCCTCCTGTAGATAAAGAATGTCATTTCCTATGTGTATAAAGCTCAGAAAACTGTTAGTGATACTGGTGAACTGTTAGTTCCAATTTCTCTTCCCCAGAGGTCATGTTGAGTCTTCTGGGTTTAATTTTGGTTTGAGGTAACATGATAGGCCAACCAGATGATGAGAGTTCGTTCAAATCTTCCAGTACAGGGCAAACATAATGCCTGGCCAAATTTGTCTGGTTTTGAAGATCCAAAGAACTGCCCATATCTGCAGAGAAACTAGAGTTTCCTTGATGAGAATTTTAAACATTTGTACACTATAGATACCAATGTGTTTAGAGGTCAAATTTAAAAGTCTTGGAGAAATGCCTGGAATTGTTTGAGACCTATTAAATTTCTACTTATTTATTCTTAAGTATTCAAAAGATTATTTTGTCTTAATTCTAAATTAATAGAAAATGACATGTTATGGATTAAGTCTGCATTTCACTTACAGATGTGCCAAAGAGCAGTATGAGAAAGGCATCAGTGCATTTTCTACTGCCTCTTGTCTTCTTCTTTTTTTTTTTTAAGTTTTCTTTCTAGTGAAGACATAGATATTTTATGAGATTCTGCTTTGACCTTTAAACTGAGATTTGGAGAAAATAAGCAAGTTGGAAGTAATCTTCTGGAAGTAAGATTAGTTCTTGAAGTTACCATTCAGAGTTGAATGGTTCCAGAAGGCTGTCAGGTCCACCATGTTTCTCAGACAGAGTTCTATCCAGGCCTCAGGTGTTTTAAAAGATGGAGAGCACTGGCCACCTGTAGGAACCTGTTGCCATATTTAGTCAATTTCTCAGCCCTACTTATGGTCAAAGAGATTATAGCTATTGCTCTTTCCTTGCCTATGTGGCTACTTGATCACAGAAGGAAATTAATTGGCCTGGCATGATTTGCCTTTTGAGAAGTCACTTTGGTTTCTACCCAATACTTTGTGCTTTTCAAGTTGATGCTAATTGATTGATGTTAAGTTCTATATTTTCCCTGATATTGAAGTTAAGCTGACAGGTCTATAATTACCAGGATTGTCCTTTTTCCCTTTTTAAAAAGATGAGCACTTCATTTACCCTTTTTCAGTCTACAGGGACTTTCTTTATCCTCTTGAGTTCTCAAAAATAATCGCTAGCAGCTATGTAATAACACCTGCCAATTCCTTAAGTACTCTTCAAAGTATGTCATCAGGTCCTGCTGATTTGCCTAAAGCCGGCTTTTCAAAATACTTTTTAACCATTTTATTCCCTATTCTAGTTTGCACTCTCTTCTGTCTCAGGTTGGCATTGCTCTGATAACTGGATCCCTGCTGCCTTTTCCCCTTCATTTAAGAACTGAAACTCTCATCTTTCCCCAGTCATTGTCATGAACTTCTTTATTTTAGAGGTGTTAAGCGAGGTATTTTCTCTGTAACTCTAGTTTAGCCTTTTATCACTAGATTAGTTTGTCTGTTACTTTTCATATCTTCTACAAGTTACATTTCTTGTACTTTCTTGTATTGGTAGAGTGTAAAACTGTGTGTTTAAGTGACATGCATTTCTTTTGGATACATCTTCATGGTTCAGACATTTTTCTTATCAATGATCTCTGCTTATCAGAGATTCCCTTTAAAGAAAAAAACCTCTTTATTTTGCAATAGTTTTAGATGTACAGAAAAATTGCAAAAGTAGTATATAGAATTCCCATATGCTCTTTACCCGTCTTCTCCTAACACTAACATTTTACATAACTATAGTACATTTGTCCAGCTAAAAAATTAACATTGGTATATTACTATTAAACTACATACTTTATTCGGATTTTATCTGTTTTCCCACTAATTTTTTTTTCTGTTCGAGGATCCAATCCCAGATTCCACAAGGCATTTAGCAGTTCCACATAAAAAATTGTTTTTCATTCCCAATGACTCAATGTCAGTCATATTTCTGTGCCATAATTTCCATCAAGGATGTATTAACCTGTATTCAACTGGTTACTTTTATTTTCAGAAATCAAATTTCTTGCCCAGTTTTATGCTAAGAATAGTGTCCTATGTCCACTTCAAAGATGAGTTTGATAATCTAAGCTCTACTGAAAATCAGGGTGTTCTCCCCAGGCCACCACCGGGGCCAAAGGGGCCTGGGAAATTGCAAAGAAAGACCTTTCTTTTTCTAATTTGATCATTCTTTTATTATGATATCTCTGTTGTTCTTTTCTCCTTTCACGTTAATTGAAAGGTTCCTGGGCAGGTTCAGGACTACAGTGAGGCAAGTGCAGATTTTAAGAAGGCATTCAGTCTCCAGGTTGGCACCTGAGGGTGAGTGCCCTATAACATTTGTACCCTCGGTACCTCATTTGCTTTAGCTATCTCTGTTCCTGGGTTTTGGAGCATGACATATTCTTGATTTATTAGGTTACCCACCCCCTGCCTGCCATCCCTGTAGTTACATGTTAATATCTGATGTAGTATTTTAATTTTGTCTCCTAATTCTAGTTTTTAATTATGACCTCTGGTTTATTTCTCCAGATCTTTGTTAGATAGTAGTCAAAAATTTCAGAAAGTCTTGGGTTTTCCCCTCTGTTCCCATATTACATTTCCTTGTAGAAGGCAGATCTTGCAGGGATTTTCTGAGTGGATGAGTATAAGTCTACATCTAATTGTGTATTTGTATGCGCAGTCTCCAATTTAAATTCTGCACTAAGTGCTAGGAAAAAAAGAGAGCCTGTTTTAAAGCTTATTTCAAGCTGTTAGACCTTCTTCTGGGCAATTAGAATAATAAAATGCGATTTAATACCTTTCTCCTTCCAAGTTGCTAGGTACATTTATAAGCCACATGGCTATCCCTGACTGGGGGAATAAATAAACTTGTGACAGCAATGGTGAGAATATAAAAAAATGTTAATATTTAGAAAGAAGTAAATTATGATAATATTCTTCCTGAGATCCATTTAGGAAAACCAATGGATTTTTCTATGTTTGTGACCTCCTGGAGAAAGGACAGTAACGCTCAGTAGGATAAGGTGGAATTGCTTTGTTGGTAACATTTTTAGGACTTTGTAGAGGAAAAATCTGTGGTTTCGACAGAGAGGTAGTAAGTCCTGAAAGAAGTCTAATAGACACAATTAAGGGAGACCAGACCACAACTATTGAAGAAGACAGTGGAGTCTTACACAGTCTTACACAGAAAAGGCTAACTAGGGGGTCTAGCAGCAGATCTATGCAACCAGTAGCTGCTTCATGTTTGCCAAGGACTCAAGTCCCTGAAAAGATATGAAGACTGCAAATAAGGCATCTTATAAACCCAAAGTTTTCAGAGAGCTATGGGAAAATATCTTCCAGCTGGCTTCCCAGCTTCTGGGGATAAATTTAGAGATGGGTTTACAGAGCCTAGAACTAGAGTTTCCAAAAAGAGAAAACCTTAGGCTTAATTGTTGCCTCAGCTGGTGAACTGCCTAGCCTACAGGTAAGTATTAGTTCAAAAAAGATAATCACGCCAGGGGAAGATGATCATGCCATTGTTCATACATGTGCAGGACAAGTGTTACTGAGTGTCTTGGCTTGCACACCTCCAGAAGCAAGCTCTGTGGCATGGGACTGAGTGTTAAATAGTAGTTTATGTGGGAAGTGATCTTGGGGAATTCAGGTAGGTGGGTGGAGAAATGAGACAAGGAAGGGGTGTTATCAAGCTAGTTACCATTGTGGGTAGCTGGTGCAGGATCCCATTGAGGAACTCCAGGACAGAGCAAAGAGCATGCCTGGAGTATTCTATGACTGAGGGCCAAGAGACATAGATTATTTATCCATTTCCCCATCAGTCGTTGGTTGAGGGCTGCTTTTGGGGGCATTAGCCATTCCACATTTGAGCTTCTCTGGTGATTGGGTTCCTGCATCTAGAAGAAAAGCTTGTAGGCAGAGAGCTGCAGATGTGGCAATAAAGATCACCTGCTGTGCTGATGATCATTGACACCTCTAAGCGAGTGGTACAGTTGTTATTTTCATGGTTGACTTAGAAGTTTGTCTAACATCCATTAGGAGATGCTACTCTCCTTATATAATTAGGATTTGGTCTTTTCAGGTCTTTTTTGGCCTCAGATGCTGTAAATCCAGGTGTAAAAGGCCAGATAAGGAAAAGACAGGGCCTCAAATGTAGATGACCTTGGAGATAGCTAAATGAAAAAGTTCTGATGGCAGGGATGGGGTGTTAGTGTGTGTGTGTGTGTGTGTGTGTGTGTGTGTGTGTGAGAGAGAGAGAGAGAGAGAGAGAGAGAGAGAGAGAGAGAAAGAGAGAGCAAGACAGTGAGAGAGTGCATGTATTTAATTCTGCTCAATAAATGCTCTTGAATGACTAGTGGAAGAATTTTCCATTATTGTTCCTGCCTAAGGAAGCAGAGGTGGAAGTTGAGGGAGCAGAGGTGGGTAGTAGCTGCTGAATCCCTTACGCGGTTGCTACTCATCATTGCCTCCTCCACACAGAGTTGGTTCTCCTGCAAGGTCTTCCCCTGTCTCTTGCAGACATCATGCAGATTTTTGATGTCAACTTGCAGGCTCAAGAGCTTGCTGTTCAGGCCGCTCACTTCTCGGTCTCTCTCCCCCACCTAGGCAGTCAGAAAAAACACGAGCATTAATTATAAACTATCAAGAAAATGCTTACTTTCGTTCACTTAACTGGTTGACAGAGACTTTAAATTTGCTGGAAATTTGTCCATCAACTCTTAGCTGTTATTACTCATCCAGTGTAACATTTACACAGTATCCATTTGCGAGGTGTCTGAGTGCTCTGCATTATTCAGACAATTACTTATTTACATTAATTAATCTTCACCCACTGCTGTGGGTACATCACAGACACTTCCTCTGTTTTTCAAGAGGAAGTCAGTGCCTAGAATAATTCCAGGCACCTCGCAGACGGTCTATAAATATTAATGGTTCTGCCACTGATGAAATGAACATAGTGAGATGTCAAATGAACTTGTCAGGACTATAGTGAATCAGTGATGGAGTTGATGTGGATTCTGAAGTGTTTTAACTTTCTCTTCTACCCACTAATCCAACAGACGTCCTTCACCTGTAAACTGAGTGCTTTTCTGTGGAGACGTACACCAATGAGAATAAAAGTAAAATCCCTGGGCTGGTTGCATAAAATAATCTGTCTTTGATTACGAGTGAAAAAGATTAGCTAATTACAGCTAGGTCAGAATGGAAATTAATGATAGAGATCAAAGTAAAGTGTGCAGAGCCTAGTAACTTGGGTGGAGTCGGGGGTGTAGAGCTGTGGTAAGAAAGTGCTCCATCACACTAGGATGCCACCGTCCACTCTCACTGTTGTGGGTGGCAACGGTATAGAAAGAAATTAGGAAGAAGCCCTTTGTGAACCTATCCAGCGCTTTAGTCCTGTCACCGTGCAGACTTTTCATAACACTCGAGAGGATAGGCACTACCACTTCTGAGTTTTAGGTGTTGGAACTGAGTCCGGTACTTTTATGGTACATGATTATCCAAAGCAGGCTCTTAGGCAAGGATTCCCAGCATCTATTAAAGAAACACTCCCAAGTGAAATCAACCAGGAAGTGAAGGAAGCAAGACAGGAAAAGAGGAAGAAACCAAGGAAGGGCACTATTTCAGACAAAGTTCTCAAGGCAGTAGCTTTTGCCTGATCCCACAGGGAACTCTGGAGCGTAAGTTACACCTCAGGAGTTTGTCCTGATTAGTTGCAAAAGCTGGGCTGTTAGACTCATTATCAGCTAGTCAATGGCTAAGGGCTGCCCCATGGGATATAATCTCCCAAGGACTTCCAGCTCTCTGCTCTTATGAGCAAAGTGACCCCAATAGCCCAAGGGCAATTCTTCTAAGAGCGTTTCAGGTACAAAAGCATACAGAAGCCATGGGTGCACAAAAATGGTAAAGTGATCCAAACGACAGTGCCCAGGGTCTCATAGCTGGTTGGCAGCAGAATGAGGAGAGGTCTGCTCTCCTGACCCTGTAGCCAGTGATCTGCCACCATACCCCACTGATTGCTCTGGCTTCTTAAATACATGAGCTACATAACACTCATCCCCAGGGGAGCTGGAGACCTGATATGGACATCATAAATCAAGCCTTACTGGACAGGTCAGTTTAAGAGACCTCTGCACAAGGCCGAGGGGGGCCAGAGGATAACCACGAGAATCGGACACCGCAATGTCAGAGTATTCGGAATTCAGGAGGTTTCCCAGAAGTGCTGCTGTCTCAGCTGATTTATTTCTTCATTTCCATTTAGTACCTGGATTTTTTTTTTTTTTTTTTTTTACCACTTTACAGTTTAATTAGGTTAACGGCATGGCTCTGTCATTAAAAGGATTTCATTATCTCAAAACTCTCTCTCTTCCTCTCTTGCTCCTGTCCCTCGTTCCTCACTTTCAGAAAAATAACAGTGGATGTCAACTGCCCCAAGCATGTAATTACCATTACAACAATTTACCAGGGACTCTCTTAAGAGAATGTGTGCAGAGCAGTTAAAAAAAAAATGGTGTATGGACACTGTTTTCTAACTAGAAAAAATCCTTGACTCGACCTGGAGCAGAAGTTTGATTCCAGTTCTTTAAATTCCTTTTCTCATTGCTGCCACACTGGGAATAGGGAATAGAGGCTCTCTGGGGATTGAGACCCTAGGGATCTTCTCCCCCTGTTGCCACAGGACTCTTTCTTTGGCATCTATGAGCAGATTAGGCGACAATACAATGCCTGCTTTATAGAAGTGTCACGTGCCCCATACTCTTGCTTTAATGCTGAATATACGCATCTTAAGGTGAGGACCATGTCACCGGATTGTTCCATATGGAGCCTGGCACACTGTGGACTCATTAACAAAGTAGCAGTGATATACAACTTGAGCTTCTCCAACTTAAAAGCTAAATGCCTTCTCTTTGTCAGGCCAATAAAAAACCCCTCTTCCTCTACTTTTAGATGTCTTCTGAGCAGAAGACCTGCTTGCCACCATTCTAATGCACCAACAGGACTTCAGAAATGGATCTTTAATGTAGATGATCTCATCTAATTTGGACATTAGCTTTGACTCAGAGTGTCTGAGGCAATTTCTTCATTCAGAAAACAAGAGGTTTGGAATAAATAATTCTTAGAGGATTCTGCAAACCAACTGAATAACAAATGTGTTTTGTTGGATGTCAAATGAAATTTGCTTTTGAAATCAAAACTAGGGGCGTCTGTGTGGCTCATTCGGTTGAGTGTCCCACTCTTAGTTTCAGCTCAAGTCATGATCCTAGGGTCATGGGATTGAGCCCCAAGTCGGGCTCTGTACTGAGCGTGGAGCCTGCTTAATTCTCTCTCTCTTTCTCTCTCTCTCTCTCTCTCAAGTCAGGCTCTGTACTGAGCGTGGAGCCTGTTTAATTCTTTCTCTTTCTCTCTCTCCCTCCCTCTGCCCTTCTCCCCCACTCACTCTCTCTAAAAAAAACCCCAAAAAACCAAACAAAGAAACCCCTAACCATTCACTCTGAAAGTCAAAATCATACAGGGGTTTTTATTCATCAGAACAGGCGTGGAAATGCTAGGAGAGCAAAGAGCTGACTCCCATGAACAACAAAAGATTTTTACTGTAGGCAGTTGTAAGAAGAGGAAGTGCTCACCTCAGAACTCCAGAAATGCAAGTGTTTCTGAGGTTCCAGGAAACTTAATTTCTTGCTAATATCTTGCACAGAGGTCACTGTACACTATTTCTAATCCTATCTACTTTATGAAGGCTAAATTCCAGGCAGATGCCTTTTGAGTATCAATATGTGGCAGGAATTGATTTAATCTGACATTTCATCAATCAAAGCTCTGTAACCAGTACTGGGGCATGAGAGGAACTGAGAGTCATAATGCTGACCTGCAGGCACCATCTGATCCTGCCCTAGATCTGAAGTCATTAACGATGGCTGAAATCACAAGCCTCTGCTGCTGGGTGAGTTTTCACTCATAAGCCATGCATTTATACACCCTGGTTTTACTTATACGAGGTTGGAACCTGGTCACCATTTGAAGGCATATGACATCAGCAGCAGCTACCAACCACAGGAAAAATGGTGAGGGCTGGTACTGCAGTTGCAATCCTGATAGTTATTGGAAAACAGATTATTTACTGAAGCAAATCTTCTGTATTGATTAAATGGGTCTTTTTCAAAGAGCATGTCTTCTCGAACATACATTTCAAAAGCTCGGAAGAAATTTTGCTCTAGACTTCAAAGTAGTGACAAATGGTTTCATGCTTCTTTTTGGGGGAAGCTGATGTGAAACTGAAGCCTGTGATTCAGAAGTAGTCTCAGAAGTCAAGAGCATTACAAAGATTTAAGATGGCAGCATTCTATGAAGGATTTGGCACTCAAACAAGACACCTCGGGTGGTGGATTCCAGAGTAATTTTGGAGTCAACCAACGATACCATAAAGGTCATCATCTTTGGGAAATTATGTTTTTTACCTGAGGATAAAGACAAATATTTAACAAACAATGGAAACCATGACTACCATTCAATATGTATAAATTTCTAGTGAGAATTATGTTTTAAAATTATCATTGCTTCAGGAATGAAGCATTTTACTATGTAATAGTAGAGTTTACAGTCATATACAGTAATTTCAAGCACTGTTATCAATCTTACTAACTGTATTCCTGAGTTTACATTTCCCTCAATAGAAACATTGCAGATTTTGATTACTTATAATGGGAATTAATGGGCACTTATACAAAGTTTTGCCTGTGAGCAAAAATTTTGGAACCAATTTTATTCATCTAGTGAAGAATGAGTATAATTTTATTGTGTTCTAAGTTCTTTAAAAATTGGCACACTACATAAACATATGGTTTAGGATACACATGGCATATGACAGAGGTCAGCCACCTATGGAATATGGGCTGATTTTTATGGCACTTGGGCCATTGCTACATACTTTTCTCCATCATACCCTTGGACAAATTATTTCACTAGAGAGTAAGCTCCACAAGAACAAGGATATTTCTCTATTTTGTTCACTGCTTTATGCTCACCCCCTAGAACTATGCCTGGCACATCTAAGGTGGGCCAAGGATATAAGTTGAATGAAGAAATGCCCTTCTAGAAAATCCATGCCAGATCCTTGTTCCCTGAATAACATGCAGCAAATTCTGTACAGCTTCCTGCAGTAATGCAGCAGGAAAGTGTTCATTAGAAGAAGGTCTGTTAAAAGCATAAGTCATGTGGGACAATCCTATGCTAACCTAAACATCCGCCTTAAAAGCTTTCTGGAACAAGTGAGGGAATAGGTAAACACAGTTTGGCCAAAATATTAGACTAATTAGAAGACTCCATTTCCATACCATTCCAGATAAAGAACAATGTTGGCAACAATAGTTAAGATCTATTAAACACTTCTTATGTCCTGAGCACTGGTGTTTTACACACAGTATCTTACTCAATCCTCACAGCAAGCCTTTGAAAAGGGTGCTAATTATTCATATTTTCTAAGTAAGGGGAAGGAAGCTCAGAGAGGGTAAGTAACATGCCCAATATTATAGTGCTAGTAGATGTGGACCACGACCCACTTTGTTCAAGTCTGGGCTCTTAAATGCTATGGTCTGCTGCCTACATCTCTGTGATATTTTGGGATGCTTATTACTGGAGTTTGGGGTCATGAAACTTGAATTTAATTGTAACAAAGGTTCGACTCCATGTGTGTAGAAGAGTTAGGAGCCTTACCTCATCTTTCATTTCCTTGGCACCTCTCAATTCTTCTTTAAGCTTTAGCATTTTCTGAGCTTTGTTATAAACCTGCAAAAGTCCAAGATTTAAGATGGCAAAAATCGAAATAAGCCTGGCCCTTTAAAGGTTTTCCCATCTGGATGTGTGCTCTCAGAAGGGAGCCTGGAAAAATTTCCTGAACTGTTAGCAATACCTACTTGTCTGCCCATCTGTGTTTTCAAAAGTGTGTTAAAACCTTTACCAGAAAGACAGGACCAAGGATTTACAGGTTTCCCCCAAAACCAACACTTGGTGGGCCAAAGAGTTTCTGAATTCATAGTTTCTTGGAAAGCAAAAGTATTGAGATCTTACTTTCTAGATTTCTCACTATTCAATGGCTCAAATATAGTTAACATTATGCACTAATTATGAACCAGACAGAATGTGCACAACCCAACTTCATTCTCAGGATAACCCCACTATCCTTGTTTTACAGAGGAGGAAACTGAAGTCCAGAGAGGCTAAGTGACTTACCCAAGGTCACACAGGCTGTTTTACTACTCCATGAAGAGCTGTCACTAACTTATAACTATTAATTTGGAGATATCTGATGATGTGGTTTTTTCAAAGCATCAAGTTACTGTATGTTGGTGCTTATAAAGTTATGTAGAAACTATGATCATAGAGTGCTGAGAATTATCTATATAAAAAGCCTCAAAGAAAACCAAAGATTTTTGCACTGTGTGTGCATAACTACAGGATAATGTGTTTGAGGTCATAACGAACTGACTTATTAAAATAATCCAATTTATCATGTTTTTCATTCTAAGACTAAAGGAGATTTCCACCAGGCACTTACCTGCAGAATAGTTCCAAGAATGAGAAGCTATCAAAATACTCATTCTTTGTAATGAACCACATCCCCTACCCCTAATATAAGCCAAGAGGAAGAAAGAATGCTGGTGAGACATGGAATTTGGAATGTTTTATGGGGTTGTATTCTGATATGCTGCATTGTTTACCCTCTTTAGTCTTCGTGCACAGAAGTGCATCATGGGAGTGGGGGTGTAGCTCAGGCTTCCCCAGTAGGGAGAGGCCAGGTGATGCTGCAGTGACAGACAGCCCCCAAATTTCAGTGACTTAAAACCATGAAAGTTTACTTCTCACTGTGCTACATGCCCTTTATGAGTCAGCTGGGGCTGTTCCTCATTGTCCTCAGCTGGTAGAACCTCTGTCATCTAGTATGTTGCCTGTTGCCATGGCAGCAGAGGGGTAACATACCGGGTCTTAGAGTGGAAGTGACACACTTCACTTCGGCTCACATTTCATTGGCCAAAACAAGTCACGTGGTCATGCCTAACTTCTTCCTTTATCCCCTAAAGGAAGTATTGGTGACCATCACAAATGATGTCCACACTAGGCATCTTAGCCAGATGGACTGCTGTAACAAAGTATCACAAACAGGGTAGCTTATAAACAACAGAAATTTCTCACAGTTCTGAAGGCTGAGAGATCCTTGACTAAGTCCCCAGCAAGTTAGGTGTTTGGTGATGACCTTCTTCAGAAACAGCTGTGTGTGTGTGTGTGTGTGTGTGTGTGTGTTTCCTGTAACTTTACATGGCTAAAAGGGCAAGGGACCTATGTGGAGTCTGTTTTAGAAGGGAACTAATCCATCTCATGACCTAATCACATCCCAAAGTCCCCACTTCCTAATACCATCATTTCGGGAATTAGAATTTCAACACATGAGTTGGGGGGGGGGACATAAACATATAAACTAGAAGATTAAAAGTAATGTGGCATAAAAACACTAAACAAGGCTCTGGGCCACCAAGCTTCTAAACCTAGTTTAGCACCCATGTCAAGGAATGGCCTTTGGAATGAAAGGCACTCATCTATCTGAGGCTTTGTTTCTGGCTCTATAAACTGAGGTTGGGGGGTTGAATTAAATGACCATTGTCTCTAAGGTTTACTGATTCAATGTTCTACCATGATGCACATGTTTCTTTCGTATAACCAGCCTAAGCATCACACGAAAGTTGGAATGGAACAAATATATCCTGGAGAATAGTATTCCTCTACAGGCAGGGGTGTCTGGGTGGTTCACTTGGTTAAGTGTCCAACTCTTCATTTCAGCTCAGGTCATGATCTCACAGTTCACAGGATCAAGCCCTGCATCGGGCTCTGCACTGCCAGCACGGAGCATGCTTGGGATTCTCTCTCTCCCTCTCTCTGCCCCTCCCCTGCTCTCTCTCTCTCTCTCAAAATAAATACATAAATATTAAAAAAAATATTCCTCTACAGGCAGACCTGCAGGATGGTCTGGAGATGACTCTTAAATCAAATGAAATCTTATCCCAAGGACAGAAACGGCTGTCTAGATTGTGATGGTTTTGTCAACTATGGAGTTACACAACTAGCTGCAAGGGCCAAGAATGTTTGGAAGAAGTGTAAGGCATAGGGCCTCATATTTACATGAAAAGATATTGGACTTCACTAAGTAAAGTAAGTTAGAAGAAAAGAAAGAGAGAACTAAGTTGTGTGTCTCCATGAAGGAGACATGGGAATCCTGTGAGTCATTAACAACAGCAGTGGGCAATTTGGAATTGCTTATGGTGAAAAAAATGGAAGGCTTATATGATAAATTTTCAGTGCATTTGACAGTAATGTTTGCCAGATGGGTAAGGAAGAGTGCTTTGAAGGAGCCTCAAATGCTTTATAAAATGATCGTGTGGAACCTTCACAGTGCTCTCTGAGGAGTGTGGCTGGACCAGTATTTTGTAGAGGACAGAACTCATAATGGAGGGAGGGCTCCCTACCTGATCTGTGGGTACAGATCTCTGGGCCAAGGACTTGAATGTCTTCTCTCTTTTCAAAGCCTCATTCTATGTCTTCTGTATCTCTTTTGAAATCGCCACTTCTTCATGCCTCATCTCTTCCACTGGCACATCCAATTCTGCTGCATCTGCCCAGGAATTGCTTTCTTGTATTCAAAAGTCTTGCCCTCTTCCCCCCTGCCCCAGCAGGCCTTCTCTTCATGACGGCTATGACCAGAAAAACAAACAAACAAACAAATAAACAATTTTAGTGAAACCAGAAACTCAGAGTATCCAGTGATGTTTTGTGCTTCCTGGTTGGCCTCAGCTCACACTCAGAGCACCTTCCAGATTCTCAAGAAACACCTAGCACTGTACCTCACATGAGTCACTAGTTTAGCACGTATGAACTCAGATGTGTAAAGAAAAAGTAACTTTTTTATTACTCAACCTGGTTACTGAGCCTCATTCCAACAAATGGCAGAAACAGCATCTTAGTTATCTCTGAGAAAGTGCCATCATTTTCAGGTTAAAAATAAATCAGTTCACATCTCCCTCTACCTCTTTACCTCCTCTTCAGAGTACACCTAAATTCTGGGGTCCTAGGTTGGAGTCTGGCATCAGAGGTGGCTCTGGTCCATGGTCATGGACATCTCTCCCAGATTGAGTGTGCTAATAGTGTCCTGGTCAACAGGCTGGATTTATTGAATCTTCCTCATACTGTGGGCTTTGGGGCTGCTGGCCCTGTTTCATTTTCCAAGGATGTTCCTAATGCATAGAGAAAGACACACACACACACACACACACACACACACACACACACACACAAACACATACACATGAGATCGGTCTCAGGATTTCTCTTATTAGACCTGTCCTAACATCATTCTACATTTTGTCTGGAAAGGTGTTAAGATGAAGGGGATAGGATCCTAAGGTTTTGCTCACTTTCCTGCCTCCCAATCCTGGTATTGATCAAAAGTCTCTTTGGCCCCTGCTTTGCTAAACCTATCTGGGGTTCTATTGTTTCCCCAGCTCTTTCCCACCTCATCAATCTCACCAGAGTCTAATTCTCTTGCTTATGCTCAAATTCCCCTCTCCTTCCTCTTTCCTAATTCAGAGAGGCTTTGTTTTGTTTTTGGGAGAGGAAGGAAAAAGAGTACAAGTGAATGAGTTCAATGAAATACAGGTTGAGCAAGCAGGATGGGAAACATATGTTAGTATTTCATACACCATCTACCCTCATGAGGTTACACAAATGCCATAACCACAGATTGCTGATGCTGGCTTTCTCCCCAAGGAACTAGTACTCCCTGGGTATAAGGATGGACTACAAGCCTTAGAAAACCAAACTTCTAGTTATAAGGTAAATAAGAATGGGGGATGTAATGTACAACATGATGACTATAGTTAACATTGCTGTATGGTCTATTTGAAAGTTGAGAGTAAATCCTAAGAGTTTTCATTACAAGGAAAAAATCTTTTTTTTTTTTTTTTAGATGATCTTAACTAATCATGGTAATCACTTCACAATATATGTAAATCAAGTCATTATGCTTTACACATTAAGCTTATAGAGTGCTGTGTGTCAGGAAGAAATGAGTTTTAAAAATAAAGTTAAAGTTATCCTTGGGGGTTAATCAAAACGAGTATATTTACCTACACTCAGCCATAAGTCTTTCCTTTATTCTTGCTGGGTTTTATATTTTTCTCCAATGTTCCACCTCCTACTAATGTAAAAGGTGTGATGAATCCTAAGGCTCCTAATTATTGAAATAATCAGATGATGTTCAATATTTCATCTATTTTTTAAAAATGTTTTTAAAAATGTTTATTTATTTTTGAGAGAGAGAGAGACAGAGAGACAGAGAGACAGAGAGACAGAGAGAGAGAGAGAGAGACCGAGCATGAGCAGGGGAGGGGGAGAGTGAGAGGAGACACAGAATCTGAAGCAGGCTCCAGGCTCTGAGCTGTCAGCACAGAGCCTGAAGCAGGGCTCAAACTCACAAACTGTGACATCATGACCTGAGCCAAAGTCTGATGCTTAACCAACTGAGCCACCCAGGCACCCCAATATTTCCTCTATTTTCAAAAAATATGTGAGCACCATGAATTGGTAGGAATATTCCTTGTACAATCAATTATTTCTACCCAGAATGCATGGATGGAGCCATAGCTTGCAGAGGCTTGGCATGAACAGAGTTTGCCTCTTTGGATACAAAGAGAAAAATCCCTGACCACGTAAGGGCATATCTGATAGGGGAAGATGGCAGGAGGAGATGATGCTGGAGATGGTTTTGCCAGGGTTTCAGGTTCTGCACCATAACTTAGTGAGTAGGGACCTGACACCAATGTCACCAATTGAGTTATAGTCCAACCCCAGGACCAAGGCTTTCCTGGAGAGGAAACATGGTTAGTTGGGTCTTCCCAGAAGGAGACTTTGTAATGGCAGAAGAAATGAGGGTCCAGGAGGAACAAGAGAAGGTGTTCCAGGATTTATCAGCCTCACTGTCACAGGTGAAATTCTCTCCCCATGGGTCTCTTCTTTGGTACTTAAAAAAAAAAGTTTATTTATTGTGTGTGTGAGAGAGAGAGAGCACACGGAAGCAGTGGAGGGGCAGAGAGAGAGAAAGAGGGAGAAAGAGGAAGACAGATAATCACAAGCAGGCTCTGTACTGTCAGCACAGAGCCCCACAAGGGGCTCAAGCCCATGAACTGTGATATCATGACCCAAGCCAAAATCAAGAGTCAGATGCTTAACCAACTAAACCATCCAGGAGCCCCTGGTTTTTCAATTAAAACATTTATTCTTTTAATTTTAAAGAGAGAGAGTGCAAGAAGGGGGGGGGGCAGAGGGCAAGAGAGAATCTTAAGCTTATGTTCAGTGTGGAGACTCACATGGGGCTTGATCCCACGACCCTTTGATCATGACCTGAGTCAAAATCAAGAGTCAGATGTTCAACCGACTGAGCCATCCAGGTGCCCCTTCTTTGGTACTTTTCACAGAGGCTATCAGTTGCCTATTCCAATATTCATACTTCTTCTTTTCCTCAGTAACAGAACCCTAATTTTGTTGGGTGTCTATGTGCTCATCTAAAAGTCTATGAAATGAACAAAGGGAAAAAAAGAGACAAACCAAAAAACAGACTCTTAACTATACAGCACAAACAGATGGTTACCAGGGAAGGCGGGTGGGAGGATGGGTGAAACAGATGAAAGGGCATTAAGAGTGCACTTATCTTGGGGTGCCTGGGTGGCTCAGCTGGTTGAGTGTCTGACTTTGGCCCAGGTCAAGATCTCAAAGTGCGTGGGTTTGAGGCCTGCATCAGGCTTGCTGCTTTCAGTGGGTCGGCTCAGCCTGTCAGCTTTGGATCCTCCTTCCCCCTCTCTCTCTGCCCCTTCCCCATTTGTGCTGTCTCTGTCTCAAAACATAAATAAAACCTTAAAAAAAAAGGAGTGCACTTAACTTGATGACTGCGTAATATATGGAATTATTGAATCAGTATATTGTACATCTGAAACTAATATGACACTGTATGTTAACTACACTTAAAATAAAAATAAATAAAAGACTACCTACCCCAGACTCTCTTGGAGCTAGGTCTGGCTGCATGTCTAAGTTTTAGTCACTGAGATGTAAGAGGAAATACTGTGGGAAGCTTCCAGAAACTCTTCTTCTTCTTCTTTTTTTAAGTTTTTATTTTTTATTTTTGAGGGAGAGACAGAGAGAGATCAGGGGTGGGGCAGAGAGAGGGACACACAGAGACTCCCGAGCATGTGGGGCCCGAACCCACGAACCGTGAGACATGACCTGAGCTGAAACCAAGAGCCAGACGCTGAACCGACTGAGCCACCCGGGCACCCCCAGAAACTCTTCTTAATTAGTAGTACTGCCCAGCTCTTTGCCCCCTCCTCCTTCCTGATTTAACCCAGCAGCCATTTGGAACATGAGGAAATGGTCACAGAGACAGAACAGAAAGTGCCTAAGCCCCTGAATGGTGTGAAACCACCATACTAGGCCTGGAGAGAGAGTACAATTTCTTTCTTAAGTCACTTTGGACTTTTTCGTTTCATTCAGTGGAATCTAATGCAAATAAGTGGACAAAGTATCCTTATTTATGATCCTCTCAGAGATACCTTTCTACAACTCACTCCCCATTTTTAGCACCTCCACAAGTTGCTTCTACTGTATAGTTTGGAACCCCCATTTCATTATGGACCAACTTTTATCCACAGATGCTTCTTCCTTTCCTTGATAGTGGTTTTCTTGACTCGGTTTTCTCTTGATATATCAGCTCTTTGTTTTCACTGTTTTTTTTTTTTTAAGTTTATTTATTTTTAGGGGGGTGGGGGAGGGGCAGAGAGGGAGGGAGCCCAACACAGGGCTCCATCTCATGACCGTGAAATCATGACCTGAGATGAAACCAAGAGTTGGCCATCTAACCGACTGAGCCATCCAGGTAACCCTGCCTTCACTCATTCTTTTTTTCCTCTTGATGTATGGAGTAGGGGGATCCAGAGTGGGGAAGAGAGTGACATACTCTATCCTCCTACTGACACCAGTAGTATTTCCATGCCATTTAGTAAAATTTCCTCTTTTGAAGTACACTTCTAATCTTGGTTGCCATTATGATTGACTGACATGGCAAAAACTCTCCCACCTGATTGCTTAGTATCTTTATTTATAAACGAGAAATCTTCTTTCTGCTTGTCCAAAAATCACACACCTTCAAGCCCCAACTCAACTGCCATTTCTGTCATCTTCCCTCCAGCCACATGTAATATTAACATTTGTATGCCAACTGCTATATGTCACGTGTAGGCACTGTTATAAACATAAAATAACAGAGTTAATCCTACAGCAGCCTTGCCAGGTAGGTAACCCCTCATACTCTTAAAGAACTTTATCTGTACTTCTTTTAACACAACACAACCTGCCTTTATTATGGTTATTTGTGATTTGCTTTGTCTCTCCACAAGAGTGGCTGTGGTCTACTCTGGTGAAAGATGAGGAACATAGGACCTTTCTGAAATAATTATAGATTTCCAGAAAGTTGCAAAAATAGTTGACAGAGTTCCTATGTATCCTTTCTCTGGCTTCCCAATGTTAGTATCTTACAGAATGTCAATATGCCTTATTACTCATGATGTCAACCTTGGTCATTTGGTTATGCTGGTGTCTACTGAGTTCATCCACTATCCATTTATACTATTTTCCCCATTATAATTAATAACTTTTTAAGATGGGGGAGATACTTTGAGAGTACATAAATATCCTGTTTTGTTTTTTCCTGAAACTCTCACCCACTATTTTTAGCAAGGCTGATCTTGCTTGCAACGATTATTGCTATAGTGTTGTAATAGGGATTTTATATTTCCTTTATTCCTTCTACATTTATTCATCGGAATTCCCCTCTCCCCCATTTAATTATTTATTTATTTACATCCATATAAACTCATGGCTATATATTTTATTTCATGGGTTATGATCTAATATTATTATTTATTTTGTTGCTCAAATGGTCCAACTTCGGCCATTGGGAGCTCTTTCTTTTAAAAAAAATTTTAAAAAAATCTTTATTTATTTTTGAGAGAGAGCGTGTGAGCAGGGAGAAGCAGAGAGAGAGGGAGATACAGAATCCAAAGCAGGTTCCAGGCTCTGAGCTGTCAGCACAGAGCCTGATGTGGGGCTCAAACTCACAAACTGTGAGATCACGACCTGAGCCAAAGTCGGACACTTAACTGACTGAGCCACCCGGGAGCCTGGGAGCTCTTTCATTCTGGTTCCCGTGTCCTTTCAACAAGTCCCTGTCCTTTCTTGAGTACTTCCTTGCTTTTTGGCATCACACACCGCTCCAGGCTCATCTTGTATTTTCCTTGCCCCAGCCACTTCTCTATGGAGTCAGGCTTCCTGTTTTGACTCAAGTTCTATGACCTTGGGCAAATTAACGTCTCTGAGTCTCAGTTTTCTCACTTGAGAAAAACTGGAGTAATAGTATCTCCCTTGCAGGGTTGTGATGAGGATTAAAGAAATCACATATAAAACAGGGGTAAGGTTAAAAAATTTTTAATGGTTTTTTTTTCCCTTTACCCTCTTTAGCATAGATTCTGCTTTTTGAGTTGCCCCAGGCTGTCTTCTTCCTGGTACTGTGCAATAAGATTCTTGCCTTGAGAAAGGATTTTCTAAATTCCTTTACCTACTCTCCCCATGTTACCCCACTTGCCTCTTCCCAGAATTTCAAAGCATTCAATGAAAAAGCCAAGGCCTTTTGGAGGCGATATTTTCAACTGGCATTTGCTTCAGATGCCTGCTCTCCAGCAGGAGAGGGGTTAAATACTTTGGGATAACTTCCGCACCGAACTGCCTAGTCTCTTAGGTTCAGCTCAGCAATCAAACTGCATAACCTAATAGAGCCCCTGGTGCTACGGGAAACACAAGACACTGATTTATATTTTAATATCAGTAATTTCCACAAGAGCAACATTTCTGAGTGTCATTTTACAATTTCTGTCAAATGCCAGCTCAGTTTTTCTTAATTCTGTTTATTGTGACTGAATTTGCAACCTCATCCACAATGCAGATTCTTGGCTCCCAGGAGAGAAGAGCATTTCCATGTTTCTCTGGAATGGGAGGGATGGGGATAGGAGCAGAAAGGGGCCTATAAAATAATTGGAAATGTAAACGAAGCACTGTTTATTAAGAATGGTTATGAAGTATTTTTAGTTAAAAAGAAATGAGGTGTGTGTGGGGAGACAGTACCCAACAAACTGTAAAAATGACCAGCAAAAGAGGTGCTTGAGATCCAAACTGGAATCTTTCCTCTTCCAGAATGGAGAACTGTTCTATACACTGCAAAACTGAGAAGAGGGAACCAATGTGGGGAATATTTGGCTGCATTTACTGTAAGAGGGTTGCTGTGGCCATTAGCACTGTAGCAGGTTGTAAAGCGCTTTGGGATCCTGAAGGATCAAAGGTGCATGGCTACATAAATGCCAGATGTTGCCATTAGGAAGAAGGAGCCTGGTTCTCTCCTGTATTCTTTGAACATCTCATAAAAGTTAAGAACAAAGCCGGTGCTGTTGGCACCAAACCATATCTACTCAGCGTGCTGACGGGGTGGGAGTGCTTCCTGAGGCCCCTGGCTGCAGATGTGTGCCCTTGAACGCCCAGTGCCGTCCACTCGTTCCCTGCGGGCCTGCAGCTCCAGTTTCTGCATCAGTGCTTTTCTGGACGGTAATGAGCAACCTCCTGTAAGAGCTCAACATAATGCTCCTCTTTGAGGCCTGAAATTTAGCATTGGCTCCAGAGGATCTCTCTTTTGCTTGTTACAGAAAGCCAGCCAAGAGTCTGAGGCAGGGCACCGGTAACCACGAAGCTTCTTAGGAGACCGCTCGGGGCCTTTTCCCAAACAGGAATGTTGTTGTCTCTGTAATCCTTTTCTCCAAAGCCACAGCTCCCTGTAGGTCAGAGTGAGCTCCAAACCATTTGCTAAGACCTTGTGCTTTTCACCAGCATCCTTCCGTTTCTGTACACTCCAGATCCAACATCATGTCTCATTGCCAAACCTCTGGCAGAAGCCGTGTTGAGTTTCTCAGTGGAGCTATCGACCACATTGACTGAAGCCGCAGCAACGTGTTTCTCCCCGTCCAAAAGGGTAAAAATAACAGGAACAAGTTGTCGGAAATGAAATTTCAATTCATCCACGCCCTTTCTACACTTCTGCTGCGACTCCCAAGCAGGGATCAATAGTGTTTAGACAGCCAAGGAGATTTTTTCCCCTCTTAAAGCACCAGATCAATAGTAAAAAAAAAAAAAAAAAAAAAAAAAAAAAAAAAAAAAAATCCTCCAGCCCTCTCTATGTGTTGTAGTAAATGTGAACAAATCAGAGGCCTTCGGCTAAACGGATTGACTGAAGGCAGCAGCAGTCCGGCGCTTTGTAACTGAGAGCACGTCAACCGCCCAAGTGGCAATGAGGGAGGAAAGCCGCCAGGCTCCAGCGAACCCCGGTGCTCCCACAGTTCCGGTAACAAGGAAGCTTGAAAGGGAATTTCTGTCTCCAAAACGAAGGGAAGGAATGAAAACTTTTCTGGGCGTCGCAGCATGTGGGCATGACTTAAAAAAAAATTAGAAATAGCCGGAACCATTCATGGAAATGCATTTTGTAAGAAGACAGTTTGGACTGTGGGGTACTCCCCACTTCCTCTCCATCTTGTCTTTTGCTTTTTAAATTTTTCTTTTCTTTCTTTCTTTCTTTCTTTCTTTCTTTCTTTCTTTCTTTTCTTTCTTTTTCTTTCTTTCTTTCTTTCTTTCTTTCTTTCTTTCTTTCTTATTAAAGTGCTCAGCCATGTGTGGCTTATTCTCATTGCTTATTGAGGTTTCTTCCCATATGCTATCCAGCTCTCAGACATCCCCACCTGGAAAGATCCTGAAGGCTGAATTTGTGTCATAGGTCATTTCTCCCACTCATCTGGTTTCCTCCTTTGTCCTCACTGATCTCTGAGGCCTGTTCTAGCTCGTCCTTGTAATCCCATTATTCATGTGAGGGAGAAACTGGGTCAAAGCTCAATTCTGATTTTCCTCAAATGATTTATTTACCCACGAGCAACTTCTCCTCTTGCTATGAAAATGTCTGTATTTTATCACATTCCTTTTCCCCCCACCAGAGACCAATAATACAGTGTGGGGATATTCACATGGATAGTCCAGTCATTAGAGCGACTTCCAGATTGGGTTGGGTCTTTGTGCTTCAAGAAGCAGGGGACTAGCGGATTGCAGCTGTAATTATGGTGTGAGAAGCCGAAGAATTCTGAAGTGGGTTGTCATAAAACAATTCCTTAATTTCATTTGGGAAAGCCAACCCAAGGACTCAAAAGACTGCCACACAGCTGGTGCTACTTTGTAAGATTAAAAATTATTTAGGTTGCAAAATCCAAAGGTGAACTGTTATGAACATGTGTACATCAGTCTTTAGTATAAAAGACTCATTTTTCTTTCTTTCCTTCTGTCTTTCTTCCTTTCTTTTATTTATTTATTTATTTATTTATTTATTTATTTATTTATTTATCTTGAGACAGAGAGAGAGAGCACGCAGGGGAGGGGTAGAGAGAGAATCCCAAGCAGGCTCTGTGCTGTCATTGCAGAGCCTGACTCAGGGTTTGATCCCATGAACCATGAGATCATGACCTGAGTTGATATCAAGAGTTGGATGCTTAACCAGCTGAGCCCAGATGCCCCAAAAGACTTATTATTCTTTTTTTTAATGTTTATTTATTTTTGAGAGAGAGAGAGAGAGAGAGAGAGAGAGAGAGAGAGAGAGAGCTCGTGGGTGTGCTCACGCTCATGAGTGTGGGAGGGGCAGAAAGAGAGGGAGAAATGGAATCAGAAGCAGGCTCCAGGCTTCGGGCTGTCAGCACACAGCCCTATGTGGGGCTCAAACTCATGAAGTGTGAGATCATGACCTGAGCCAAAGTCAGATACTTAACCGACTGAGCCACCCAGGTGACCCAAAAGACTTATTATTCTTATGATTATTGTATTAATTTCTACAATGAATTAAGATTTCATTTGAAACGAAACATTGGTTAAAGCTAGTATAGGAGCATACAAAAGCGATAGTATGTCAACATGTACTAGTTTAGACACAGGTTTAGTTAAATGTCTATAATCATAGATAAAAGAAATGATTGTTACCGATTATGTCATAAACAGAAACTTCTCTGGGAGTAAGTTCCTGTCTTGTATGGGCCCAGATTTTAGACCAGACCTGTTCTGGTTACAGTTACAGTCACTGGCATATCTTGAAGGTATCCTAGGAGAGAGATACGCCTCAGTCACTTCAAATAGTTAAGAGGTCAGGTGGTAGTAGAAAAAGTCCCTCTCAGTGGATAGAGAAATAGGGACTATAAATATTAATTTATTCAGTAATTAAAAAGTGCAAAGAACCCAGTATGCATCAGGTGAAGCAGAAATGAACAATGACAAATGTAACTACAAGAGTACTGGTGCCATAAAACAGCCCCCTTCCCTCCCGCAGGGGCTTCACGCAATGAGTGGCCTAGTGACTGCAGCCTCTCCCTTTCTAATGATTCTTCTTATTAGCATTTTAAAAGTTTAAGCATTTGAATATATAATGTAGTCAAGTGGTTCCAAAATGTGCAAAGGCATGGACTGGGTTTCCATTTTCCGCTCATTTCTAGTCTCTATCCTTCCTGCCTCTGGTCCAAGCCCCACGAGGTCAGCCAGCTCACCTGCCCTCCGGCCTCCGGTGGGTGTGGCCGATGCAGAGCACCAGCAGATCAGAGGGAGGGAGGGCTGTGCCATATTTGCACATTCACCCTCAGATCTGGCCCTGGCAGGTACCCAGCAGTGACTGAGGCTGGTGTCACACTTCTGTCAAGGCCCCTTCTGAGCCACTCTTCTGCCCATTTTGGGTAGGTTTGCTCCAGCACTGGCCCTTGGGGTCTGGGGATGGTCCAGGCCTACTCTTACTGGACCCGGGCATTGCACGATGACTTGTGGCTTTCTCACCTCCTGCCCACACCTTTATACCTGATCCCTTTATAAAACATTCCATGTATTACTCAGCTTGAGTGTGCCATGTACTCCCTACCAGGACCCTGATTAATATTGTAAGTGGTGGAAAGTCCCATTCGCTGTCCTGTTAGTGTCCTAGGGCTGGTGTAACAGAGTACTACAAACTGGGTGGTTAAACAGTAAAAATTTGTTGTCTTATATTTGTGGAGGTTAGGAGTCCGAGATCCAGGTGTGGGCATGGTTGGTGCCTTCTGAGGAGGGCCAGGAGGGACGGAGAATCTGTTCTGTGCCTCTTACCTAGCTTCTGGTGGTTTGCCCCCACCCCTCCCATCTCAGCATTTATGTTCACATGCTGTTCTCTCTGTGTGCAAGTCTGTCTCCAAATTTCCCTTGTATAAGGACACTAGTATTATTGCATTAGGGGCCCACCCTACTCCAGTATGACCTCATCCTAACTAATTACATCTGCAGTGACCCTATTTTCAAATAAGGTCACATTGTCAGGTACTGGGTGGGGGTTAGGACTTCAACATATGAATTTTGGGGGACATAATTCAAACCATAACAGCATTTAAATATGCTCAAGTATCTTGTATTACACCAAAAAAAAGCCTCTCCTGACCTCCATCTATTGTCTGCTCTCTCCTTCCCACACCTCCCCACTATCTCCATGAATAAATTGTTTGCATTTGCTGTTTTTATTTTTCTTCCACCACCCTCCCTCCTCCTGCCTCCACACACCTACTCACCCACCCAGTGGCAGCAACACTGATTGGCCAAGGTCAAACTTTTGTTGTCATATCCAATGGGCTTTTCTTGGTCTTTATTGTATTTGACAAACTTGACACCAGGGGCCACCTCCTCCTTCTAGAAATACTCTCTGTCCTTGGTTTCTGAGAAAAGCTCAAGTCTTCCACCTGCCTTTCTGACTGCTTCTCAATGTCTTTGGCAAGTAAAGTACCTCTTCTATCCATTCCTGAAATGGTCCCCAAGGATCTCCCTTGTCTTGTCCTCCTCTCTCCTTCTACACCCTCTCTGATCTGTTTTATCCATTGTCCTGATTTCAGTTACTGTTCATATGAGGTTGCTCCCAGAACAAAATCTCTAGCACACATCTCCATTTGGAGCTCCAGATCTATTTATGCAACTACCATCTAGACAGCAATTCTTGATTGTTCCACAGATTTCTGCAGTTCAGCATCTCCAAAATGAAACTCAGTCCTCTACTCCAAACCTGCTACTCCTCCTGTGTCACCTATTTTATTTACTTAACAAACACACAAGCATTTATTACATTCCAGGCACTATTCTGAGCACGTCACTATTAACTCATGTAATCTGTGTTAACGACTCTGTGAATAAATACTCTGGTTATCTTTATTGTAGATGGGGAAATGAGGCACAGAGAGATTAAGTAACTTACCCAGGACTACACAGTAGTAAGTGGTAAAGCAGGGATTCAAACCCAGGTAGCCCAACTCTGGACTACCTGGACTTTGTGCTCGGAACTACTATTACACGTTGCCTCAGTGAAAGGTACCACAATTTATTCCATCTATTCAAGCCCAGAAATGCAAGTGCCATCTTGAATTTCCTCTCCTTCCTTCTCTCCCCCTCCCCCACTCTCTCTTATCAACTCCTAGTCCTCTCATCTCACCATTCACTGAGTTCTGCCTGTTGTATCTTCTAAATAAATCTTTTAATTGGCCCCCTTCTCCTCATCCCCCATGACCCTGCCTATTCCTTCAGCAATTAGAGATATGATCGTGTCATTTACTTGCTTAAAACCTTTCAATAATTCTCCACTGTTCTCATGATAGAAAACAGATTCTTAAAATGGTTTATGAGGCCTCCTTGATCTGCGCCCTGCTTTCCTGACCCTTGCTGCCCTTCTTCGTATTCCCCACTCTAGCTTTATTGAACTGTGTGCAGCTTCTCAGACATACCCTGAATCTTATGCCCATGCTGCTTATGCTATATGCTATCATTTCATTTCCCTCTTCCCATCAGCTTTGGGCTCACTCTAGCTGCTGCCTCTGGACTCAGGGTAAATATAATTTTCTCTACAAAGCCTTCTCTGGTTCCCAAAGCCAGGGTGCTTCCTCCAAGCATGTGGTCCTGCCCTTATCCCCTGAACAACCCCAACAAGGCAATCATCACACTATATTAGAATTGTAAGTGTACTTGTCTGTATTTCTCTCTACACTGTGAACTCCATAGGTCAAGGGACTATATTTTTCTTGTTCACCAGCTTATCTCAAGTGAGTAGACAAGTATCTGGTACATAGCAGATGCTCAGTAATAGTTACTGAGAGAATAAAAAGCCGATTAATTAGTTTGTAGTGAGAAATCACCATCACGTGAGCCAGAATACTCACAGTCCATACTTTGTAGTGAGCAATTACTATCATGCGAGCCAGAATACTCCTAGTCCATACATCTAACACACTTTCTGACCAACATCAGAAACCAAAGAGGTTTTTGGGTGACAGAATCAGAACCAAGGACACTTAAAGAGTCTAATGTTGAATAGCAACTGGGTAGGACAGCATCATGTAACTGTCTCAGACAGCAAAGTCTCACCAATGGGGCTGGTACTGTCAATCTGTTGGCCAAGGTTCCCTCTCTCCTCGACATCCCTAGAAGGGGTCTAGACATCATTCCCTCTGTGACTATGTTTTTCCTCCCCCTCTGCACGATCAGACTGATAAGCTCTTTCCTTAAATGGGTTACTCTGATACAGTCAGGTTGTGCAGATCTGAGACCTATTCTGTCTCTCTAAGGTGACTCTGGGTATGGTTCAGCTCTTTTAGAACAATCTTTCTCTCAATTACAAGTTCCAGGGGAAGCCTCCTTGTAATCTACTGGCAGACAATCCCAAAACTACTGTAGTTCAGAAGTGTAGTGGATCACTTCCCTTTGGAACAATCAAAAAAGACTTTTTGGGGACAGTTGCATTTGATTTTGCCTTTGATTCTGGTAAGGGCAGATGGGCTATGTTCTAGTAAAGCTAGAGCTAGTAAAGCAGGAGAGGCAGGGCTGTGAAAAGCTTTAGATGCTAGGATGTAGAGTCTGGAATTCATCTAGAAGCAATGGGGAGGCAATAGGGAGCAGCAGAGAGGCAACTCAGAGTAGGGGGAGTGACACTTTGAGAGTTGCTTCAGGCAGATTAGCCTGGCTTCTGTGTATAGGAGAGAGGGTGGATAAAAGTAGGAAGAGGAGAAGGCCCCGAGAGCAAGACAAGAATTAGGAGATGATCATTCTCAAATAAAAACAGCTGGCTGAACAGAGGTGCTAGATAAGAAATGTTTCTTTAATTTGCCACTATAATGGTATAATATTATATCCAAATATATAAACACATCATACTGAAGCTTATTAAACACTGATAAAAGCAAAAAAAAGAGCTTCATTTCTGAAGACATATATACTAAGGCCAGGGGTGAGATTTAAAATTTCCCCTTTGGGACAATAGTCTGTTTCTTGAATGACTTATTTTTTTCAATCACTAGGTGAATCTACAGATCATATCTGGTTACAGTGGGCTCCAAAGAACTGTCCACATTCATCTGGGTTAAGTTAGAGTAGTCTGAGATACTAGTCAAATAGTGGACGCTTGGAGACCTTTTTGATCTAAATAACTTCTGTTGTAGTGGGATCCACCCTGTACCCTGTAGGATTATTTGTCCAGCATTTTATTTATTACCCTAAAGGACTGAGGTGAGGTGAAGGTAGGGCTGGTTTTGGATGCTGGGTAGGGGACAGGCAGGTAGATTATCAAGCCCATTTATATTTCAGTCTTTCCTGTAGCTGTTCTCCAGTGATCAAGTCATGGAGGGAAGGGAGAGTGAGGTGGTTACATATGGGCGCTGCTATTGTTATGTTGGAAAATACTTTTTGATGAACAGTCATTTCCCTCCACTGCCAGAGGGTGTTGATAATGAGCAAATTACCTTTTACTCCCTCTGGTGTGGATGTGAAATTGGCTGTTAATAGAGTTGCTAATGCTACCGGGTTAGCATGTGATTGTTCTATTTTAAGCCAATTTAAGGTATATTTGGGGAGTAGCCAATCAGACATCTCGCTAAGAATATGGGCCCAACTGCGGCATTTAATATCAAGAAACCTGCCTCACCCACAGATGTGGCTGTGAGTGGAAAGTGCTGAACATGCCGTCATTAACATGAAATGTTTTAATACAATGTCTTTTTTCCTTTGTAGGTACAAGAATGGTCTCATTAGGCAAACACCAAATGTTTGTAACATAGGATGGGGCCCATTTCAAACCCCAATAATATGGAATGCTATCAGCCAATGATGTACTTTGTTTAATCTAACAATGGGTTAATATTGGTCATTTCATTACTGCTCGTTATGCAGTGAAAGCTTACTAGAAAATGCAATGTTCAGAAATCAGTTGAAAGGAGCAAAAAAGGTGAGAGATTTTACCGAGTTATATGCTCGATTGGGCTAATTAAAGGCACAGATGCATTAGTAGGTTATAGGAACATCTTTGATTTCTAAAGATGCTTGCCTAGAGGGGGATGGTGTATTGTATCACATGTGGCATTGTTAGCGTCAAGGGAAGGAAGCACAGCTTTTCTCTTACATTCCCCCTGGCCCTCTTTCTATAGCACCTATTGCGACCTGGCACCTGGTGGCTGAATTGAGTGTAATTCTTAGGGAAGTTTCTTGATTAAACAGAATACTCTTGAACAAAGCACGGTTGATTTGTGATTTTTGTGTTTTATTGGCTTTTCTCGCTTTAAATGTAAAGCTCATTAACTACACACAAAGAACGAAACAGGTATGAAGGATGGAAAATAAAACTCAACCTATGTGATACAGAAAGGTACTGTTTGTGCCATTCTGGTTTGGATTAGCCGGGTTTGGCACTACTATGACTCCTGTCACCTGATCAGTTTACGGGGCTGAAGAAATTGTGGGACTGGAAAGTGCTGGTGCCTTATAACACCTCACCCTCACCCCCTGCCAAAATGCCTTCCAAGGAAATTCTAGGCTCATGATCTCTGAGTTGCCATAAAGATCGGCGGCTGTGGAAAGCTCATCCCGTATGATCTTCTCATTTAACGATATTTCTGAGAGCTGCCTTGTGCCAGTTTGGAATCCAGAAGGGACTGGGACACAGTTCCTGACCAAGGGAGCTCAGAGTATACAGGGAGACACTTATCTAAAAACAATATATAGTGATAGGAAGGCTGGTAAGAGGTGATTAAAAGTTTCAGCATTTGGAAAATACTTTCAGAGTTGACTTCCCCCCCCTACACAAACACACATGGTACTTAACAATGTTTCAGGCACTGCTCTAAACACTTTAAAAATATTAACTCATTAATCCTCATAACAATCTTTGGAGGCAGATACTATTACTATCTTCATGCTATAGTTGGGGAAATTAAGGCGCAAAAAGGTTAAGTAACTTGCCCAAGGTCACAGAGCTAGCTCATCAGTGCAGAGTCAGCATTTGAACCCCCACCATCTGGCTCCAGAATCCATGCCCTCAGCCACTACACGCTGCCTTCATTTAAGCCAGTCCTGGAAGATGAGATTTAAGCAGAAGAGAGAAGGGGAATGTGTGAAATGAGGATTTCAGGGTCAGCATTCCAGGCAAAGAGCCCTCGTGTGTGGTTGCATGCGGCCCACGAGAAGAGCCCACGGTGGTCACAGTAACAGGATAAGTGGGGGTGCTGTTTGTGGTGCGAGTACCAATACTGGAGCGGTGGGCAAAGAGAGAGGGAGCTGGCCAGGAGAGTGGAGAAGGGTCCCGCAGAAAGAAAACCAGTAAAGAGACCTCCCTAAAGGGGAGAAGGCAGACAAATGATCATGGGGTCCAAGGTGTACCTGCTACAGAAGTTTAAGTAAGATGAGGAAAATCAGGCAGCAGGAGGCTGCTGCTGACCTTTGTGTCCCTGTGGCTAGAGCAAAGGACTGAAATTGCCCACAGTTGACCAGAAGTTTCTGAGAGGAGAGAGTCGCATGAATGTTTTTCTAGAAGTTTTATAGTAAAGGGAAGACAGGAAAGAGAGAAGAAAGGGAACAGAAGGGAAGACAGTGAGCTTAGCTAAGGATCAGAGAAGGGGAAAGCAGAGAGTGAGAGATGAGAGAGAGGTGGGGTGAGGGAAGCATCGGGGTTGGAGATATTTGAGGTTTGGAAATTCTTGCCCCAAACCTCAACCTGAAGCACTATCTCGAGAAAAACTTATTCTATTATTACTTTCTTTTATTTTATTTTTTTAAATTTACATCCAAGTTAGTTAGCTTATAGTGCAACAATGATTTCAGGAGTAGATTCCTTAATGCCCCTTACTCATTTAGCCCATCCCCCCTCCCACAACCCCTCCAGGAACCCTCTGTTTGTTCTCTATATTTAAGAATCTCTTATGTTTTGTCCCCCTCCCTGTTTTTATATTATTTTTGCTTCCCTTCCCTTGTGTTCATCTGTGTCGTAAAGTCCTCATATGAGTGAAGTCTTATGATATTTGTCTTTTGCTGACTAATTTTGTTTAGCGTAATACCCTCTAGTTCCATCCACATAATTGCAAGTGGCATATTATTATTTTAATTGTTGTTATATCGATTATTATCATGATTTTTTAGGCAGTGGAACATAACATACAAAGGTTCAGATGCTATTTAAGACAGGGGGCTTTATAAAACATCCGAGGCTATGAGGACTTTGAAAGAAGACTTGCGTGTCCCTAGCAGATTACCAGGCGGAGAGCAGGTTCTCAGAATGTGTTTGTTGAATGAATAAATGGGTTTTATTTACATTTTTATTGTGAATATTATAAAAAAAAGAATATGGCACTGATTTTAAAACACTCAGAAACACAGTCATAAAAACTAACATTTTATGGACTGCAAGTCATTTTATGGAAATGTTGCAAATACATATATCTATCCTGCCCGAGGCCTTGAAGTAATAGGACCATTATAGGATTTCTCATTGGGTCATCAAAAAAGTTTCTGATCTCATATTCCTGCTACTTTACAGGCAGAATCTGTATTTTATTAAAGGTGGGAAAAATAAATTGTTCTTGAAGCACAGGGTATAGTTAAAGGTGTTAAGAAAATGTAAAACAATTTTACTAGTGTCTTGACTACTAATTTGGATAAATGTTTATTCTCAAAATGTTCCAGCATTGTCTTTCTCTTTCCAGAAAGGTCAGGCATATGCCACTAAAAATACATTTAGTACATTTGAGAATATTTTTCAAGTGATTTATTGGGGTAATGTATGGACTATTTATTTAAATATATCTCTTATTTCCAGTAATGCCACAACCTCATTAGAAGTGACTTGGCTCATTGCTTAAGCAAAATGATTTCGCTATTTAGGACTTCTCCTTTAAAAATAGGCTATTTTCCTCTAACCATTTACCAGAATTCGGGATCTATTTTTAGAAAAGAACACGAGAATGGGTAAGGTCATAGCCCTGAGCCTTAGGGAATTCCTCTTGAAGTTGTGTCTGTTGTACATTCTGCTTCATTTTTCTCCCTTGCTGATTCTCCAGAGTGGAGGGAATTCTCCACTTGAGATGTGGGGGTACAGCCCTTCTCTGGGGGATTGTGGAATCCTCGGGAGAGGCTCTGTTCTGTATTTTCGGTGGCAGGCACCCAGCCAGAAAAGTATGGGGACTGGTTTTAGCAAAGAAAAATCACCTGTGCTCTCTGGGGACATCAGAGCACTACTTGACATATTAGCAAATGAAATTTGCTAACTAGTGAGTGTGCAATACATAATCACCTCTCTGTGGTTGATCCATTCAGATGCTCAGAACATATATGGAATGATAATAGGTGTGATCCCTCTGGGATCTGAAACATTCCTGGTGTGGCATCTATGAGTTCCCTCTGTTCCATTCTTCTGACCCTGCCTTCCCCCTCAGAGATAACCAACACCCTAAATTTTGTGATTATTATTTATCTGAGAAAAAAGCTTTTATCCCATATGTATGTACCCCCCCCCCCCCGGCAATATGTTAATTATGTTTACTTGCTTTTGGGCTTTATACAAATTTTATTATACTGTACTTAATCTTTTGCAACTTGCTATTTTCATTTGAAGTGGTTTCTGAGATTCATCCGTGTGGTTGTATTTATCTGTGGCTCATCCCTTTCACTGCCATATGATGGTCTAGTGTGGGAATATGGCACAGTTTACTCATCTTTCTTCCTGGGGATGTACAGGTAGGTTGTAGTCAGGTCCTTAGTTAGGGCAGGACAGGGCTGCTGTATGCATTCCTGGGCCTTCTCAGCCACTTATGCGAGTGTTTCTCCCACGTGTAGGTCCAGTTAAAAGGCTTGTGAAAGTTTAACTTCATAAGATAGTGCTGGGTTGTTCTTTTCAATAGTGCTGTTTGAATTTCTTACTCAGCTTTATGAAAAATATGACAATGCAGCTATGATTCGAAAAGAAAGGGAATCACAGGCAGGCAGGCAGGCAGGCAGGACACATGGGAGGGAGAGAGGAAGAGAAAAGAGAATTCCTCCAAACTGGTTCAGGTCAGTCTAGAAAAAAAAAAAATACATAAATTTCCTCAGGTGTTTTTTTCTATCTAATCAAGTTCGGCTGTTATGAGATGTTTAAAATGTTATTGAATTGAAAGATTAAAATATTTGTTAAATGCAGTTGGTGTGTGTATTGAGGGAATGGGCACTTTCATTTATTGTTCGTGGAGTGTTAATTGCCTTCTTTCTTGAAAGTAATTTAGCAATATGGAACAAAAGTCCTAAAGAAGGACAATTGACTTGGCAATTCCCCTTATGGGATTTTATTCTAAGGGAAGAAAAGAGTAAGTCTATGAAGATGTTTGTTTAAGGATGTTAACTGCAGTGTTAGTGATAGCAAAATGGAAGTAGGGGAAGTAATCTAAATGTCCAGAAGTTGTTGGTTAAACGACCATGCAGCATTTTAGAATAATGGAAGGATGTGTGTATTACAGTAAGTGGGAAAAAGACCAATTATATTATATGTATATGGGCCATCCTACATATAGGACCCATCCAATTTTTATAAAAATGACTTCTATATTTTTATGGGAAAAGTTATGCATGCAAATATGGCAAATTTTATAAGCAATGGCAGGATTTTAGATGATTATTATTGCTTCTCTGTATTCTTTGCTTTTTTTAAAGCCAGACTAATATATTACTTATTTGATTAAATTAATAATGTGTTGCAGTCTACTTATTAAAGTGAGAGGGTGGGGATTTTTGTTTTTGCCGACACTCCTTTCTCCATCTGTGGACTATCCTTAGAAATTTTAGCATTATAGATGGGCACCTAGTAGGAAGGCTTTCTCTCCCTTTCTCTCTGGGGATGTGAACTGATTTTATACAGCTTAAAAACCAAAAAAATATAATTATACAACCCCCAAATGCATTCTACTGAACAAAAGGTCAAATATCTGTAGTGCTCCTGATCATATGTCCCAGCTCCAGCCCATCAGCTTGGATCATAGAAACCTGCACCAGCTACCCCTCCCTCGAGGTTTTCCTCTGGGTAGATGAATATTTCTAATCACATTTGTCATTACAACATCCCCATGAGGTGGGGGAGAGTATATAGCAGCAGGTATAATCATTATCAGGGCTGCTTTTTTTTTTATTTGGTGTAAGACTGGTCAAATATTTTCATTTTATAATCCTTGGTCTCTTGGAATCTTTGAAAATAATGGCCAGTAGTTCAGCAAGTTCATTAACTAATTCCCTTAAGATTGGGGAATTGTGTGTTATCTGGACCTGCTGATTTACATATTGTACCATGTTTTCAAGTATTCCCTTACCTGGTTTATTTCAACGTCTATATTTAAAGTCTTCATTACTTCTTAATTATCTATGCTCCCTTCCTTTATTTTTGTTAAAGACCAATTTAATAGAGCAGCTTGGTATCTCTGTCACTCAGAGTCATCATTAATTTCACTCGCCTTCTCATTTATTAGTCCAGCCACTTCATTGCCCATGCTTTTCCCTCCCCAGCCCGTTTTCCTTGCCTTTAACCTCTTTGGTGGTGTTAACTCATTCTCGGCTGCTCTTATCTTTCTTACCTTGACAAGCTTTAGAAAGTTTGTGCGTTCACTTTTTTTTTTTTTTGGCTCTTCCTCATCCTTTCTCTATTTCCACAGTGGGGCATGCATTCTTCCATCCTTAGATCTTTTCAAGGTTCTTTGTCAAGCGGCTCCTTGCACCTTGCATTTTTTATTCAAGGTATGCTGGGCCTTTGTGGCTTAACTGTGATTTGAAAACTTTGAGCCCTTGCCTGTAGTGCTATCTGGGTTTCCTAATTCACCCAAATTGGATTTCTGAAGATCCTTGAACTTGAGCAAGTTCCTTAATGTTTTTAAATACAGAGATCAGGTCATATCGCCAGGGCAGTGGTGTCTCACGGTCAACAGCATCAAAGACCATTTACAGGAAGGAGAGAGTCAGCACAGATGTGAGGTCATTGTTCATGCCTTGGGCAGGATATAGACATTTTCAGACCCAAATCCATCCTTGACAAAGAAGCCAAAGTGCTGTTGGTTTTCCAGGTTGTTGACATTGATCTTGGTTTCCTGGGCAGAGAACATACCACTGATGGCAGGCAGCTTGCTGTTTAGAAAGGCAAGATTAATAAATGCTGCTTGGAGTCCCTCTTTCTAGTTTACAATAATTAATGGAATGAGAACAAGTGCTAGATTTTACACTCATCAATTTAGATGCACCACTCCACAGGGTTCCTTCATTCTCTGTTTTTGATAGTGTCCATGTGCAGACATGGTGATCTGCTGGCAAACATGATCTTGACACAGCTTCCCTTTGAGTCTGTGGTAGCCATAGAGTCAGGCTGCTCAGGTCTCCCTTTAAGAGAGAACCTGCCAGAAGGAGTGTAGTTAGCTGGCAGCTATGAGCGTCTCCAGGGAAGCTCCAGGCCAATGACCAGGCCCAGTGGTAATACCAGGGCCCACCTTTTCTAGCCAGTGTAGGACTCCTCTGCAGATGATCTTTTTGTACCAGACTGCCCTGTTGGGCTGGCCAAATCCTTCTCCAGCCACACAGCAGCCTGAAGTTCTCCCTACCCCATCTTCCTTCCTTCCCCTTCTTCTTTTCACAGATGTCTGACCTGTGTGGTGGTCTCAAGGCTCTCCCTGCCTACTCCTACTCCCTTTCTCCTTTATCTTTTACAGGTGTTAACTGTACTAAGTGTCTTGCATGTCTAACTTCATCTCAGCATCTGCTTCTTGGAGGACCTGAAATGACACAAGGACCCATCCCCCTTTAACCTTGTTAACTCCTTCTTCACCCAGCCTCCCTGGCAGGAGCTTAGTCATACTCTATTTTATGGTACTTGGTGGAAAACCCAAATGCTACAAAGTCACAGAATGCATTTTAGGCTAAACAAAAACAAAATTGGGTATCATCTCCAGTCTGGGATTATATATACTCGTACTCTTACTCATTAATATGGATAATTGATCTCTTTACAGTTTGATCAAATTGGACAGTTCCCAGGAAAAGAGCTTGTACTTAAACCACAGGATCACTAGGTGACGCTGCTGCCCCACACAAAGGGGACAGGCTGAGCTAGGCTTGGCCAGAACCATTTTGGGCTTGAGGTCCTGCCGTTTCCTTGGCTGGATAGGGCCTACAGGTCTGTAATCCCCTACAGAATCTGAAAAAGTAATTTCTGGATCCATGAATCCAGGCTCTAGAAGGGCTTATTAAATCTCCCTCTCTGTCTCTGTCTCTCTCTGTGTCTCTGTCTCTCTTTCAGCGCTTACAGAACTGTGTGTGTGTGTGTGTGTGTGTGTGCGTGCATGTGCGAAGTTCTTGGGAACTTTGACTTGATTCAAGAACTAAACATGGCTGCTCTAATTTCCCCAAGTGCCCACCCTTGGATTTGACTTCTCACCCTTTGGATCAACAAACACTCCAGAAAGTTCGTCAATCCATGCTCCCAGATCTGAGAGAACCATCAATCTGAGTGGCGTTGACATCAAAGTCTTTATCTAGAGTTCCTCAACAGAGTGGCATGTCCAGACACCACTCATTTATACTAGGAGGAGAGGGTACAGGGGCTACTTCTATGTTTGGTGTCTTCTCTGCTGAATGCAGAACACATACCCACCCCGGTCAGGATTCTGACTTTAGTCCTGCCGTCTTTTATGCTGCCTCCCCTACCTTTCTACACGCACAGTCAGCCATCTGTACACATAACACCTGTCTTGTAAATCCTCATAGACAAAGCTGCTGAGTGGGACTAAAAATTTAACCCTGCAATTCACCCCCACCCCATTCCTAAATAGTTCCATCTGTTTTACATGCCCAATACTCCTTTCTTAAAGTTTCTGGGTTGGCACATTAGTTAACCTGAGTTTTAAGAAGTTGTTTTCTTACACATGCAATGACTATTCGGTTGCACGGAAAATACTTTCATATTTAGAAGACTGAATTCATTCATATTTCCATTGGGGAATCTCCAGAACTACAACCATCAATCCGTTCTTTACTTTTCTTTAATATTGCCCAATCTTTTTTTTGGTCACATTTTACACCAGTAATGGTAAGGAATTTCCCAGGAGACTTCTGGCTCGGTGCCTTATATAGAGACATTAGGAGTATGTCAGTGGGATAATTTTTGAAAGATAGCCCTAATATTGTTAATAGGTCCACAATCCAAGTACAGTGCCACTCAAATTTGCTTGGTAGTAAGAATACAGATTTCTAGGCCCAACCCCCTGGAGATTCTGACTTAGTAGGTCTGGGGAATATACTCAGGAATATGTCTCTAAAACCAGCAGCCCAGTGATTCTTACAATGAGGAAAATTCAGAAAACTGTGTCCCACCAACAAAGTGGGTTGTAGCTATGAATCATGATTCAATTCCAATCAGACACAGCAGAAGCCACAATGTAAAAAAAGATTCTGGAGATTTTAAAAGCTGGAGAGAGAACCATCTGTGAGTCATGGGATGCCCTCACCAGGTAATTGGGCACCTCGGGTCATCACAGCCACCTGGAAACTTCTGACAGTGAAAGCATTGGGGAATCTTTTATTAACATATTTAATGTGCTTGACTAAGGGGAAAAAGTGGAGGAAGCCAGGAGCCCTTGTTAGCAATCTCTCTCTGCGTAGTGCATGGCAAAGGAACAATGCTTGCTTTCTCAGGAAAGGTTTTCTTTAACCCTTGACTGTCTTTCTCTGGGGAGAAGCCAGTGGGTGTATACAAGCTTAAACAATAGTTTTAGTGAAGGGGTTGGGGGTCCCTGGGACCCTGTGGGCAGTGCCTGGAAGGTATACACAGAAAGCCTCACAGACCTCTGTCAGGGAACATAGTTATGGCTTCTATGAGAGTGCAGTCTGCTGTGTTCTGTCCCAGGCCGCCCTCTGCCTCTCCTGGGGTTGGCTTGGGAATATCTAGGGGCGCTGGAATATCCATCCACCCAGTGAGAGAGCTCTCCACTCCTTCATCATGGCTGAGGGGTGAGTGCTGCTCCTTCCTGGCTGAGGGCTGACTCAGAGAAGCAGTGCAAAACCTTAGTGGGAAGCTGCAGTTAGAACCATGTGCCTCAAAGAACCAAGTGGAAACTTTGATTCTTAGGTTTTCCAGGCCACTTCTGTCACTTTGTACTCAGGCTGACATCACACCTGCACACACACCACAGTCGGTAAGATTTTATCTTGCCCCCACCTTCCTAAAGTTGGCCACCCCATGGGGAGTGTTTTTGTTTGGTGGCAACAGCTAAGTGAAAATGCAGCCATCTCGCCTCATCTGCAGATAAATCATTCTGCATCGGGGTATACCTTTTTGTTTTCTATCCCTGAAAGAGTCTGGGGGTGGCTTTTTTTTTGCCTTTTTCATAAATAAATATTTTAACTGGAAATTTCCAAGCATATGACAGGCCTAGAATGTGAACTTGAATGTACTGTAATAGAAATCATCAGTTGCCATGGCGACGTGTTCCAAGAGCAGATTGCACCGAGTCACATGGGCAGAGTGCTCAGTAATACTAACACATCAGAGAGCGGGGCCACTTAACCTCAATCGCTTCCAGCTATTGTGCAGAATGCAATTGAATTTATTCCTAATTTCTGCCAGTGCTAAGGAACAAAATTTCCCTGCAGATTTTAATCTTACTCAGGCAGCCCCAGCCAGTGCTCAGACACTACTCCGCACCAATATTCAGCCAAGCTACTCACCCACTTTACAGCTCTATTTTCTTATTCTTATTTTTAATAATAGCTTCCCTCTCCCTGCTGGATCCCGAGCGTCCCCCTGCCCTGGGGAGAACTCCCCCCCTCTTTTCTGAATGGCTGCATGGTTTGGTTTCTCTGAGTCTATTCTGCTAATACAAGGAACATAGCTTTCATAATAATACTGGTTAAAAAAAAATGACAGGGCTCCACTCTCAGCAATAGCTTTTTCTCCCCCCACCCCAAACCTGTTCTGAAATATAATTCCCACCGGCTCTGGGCTGCACCTTGGAATGGCACAATTAACAGCCCCATCATAAGAGGGCAAACTGGTGGATCAGTGAATAATGGAATCAAAGTGTGTATTTTCAGTCCCTGTCACAGTCCCCTCCCCCTCCACACATACCCACCCTCCCCCAGCCAGGACAGGAACACAGATTAGCAGGAGGTACAACCGCCGATCACAGAACACTCATTTCAGAGCTTATCCGCTCTTATGAAGGCTGATAAATCAGAGTCTCTCATATGGACAGTCTCAAGTTAGCAGCATCATCGATCTCTCCAGCCCCTTTTAAGTTATTTGTCTTATTCACTTCCAAAGATGATATCAGAGATGCCAAATGAGCCTTTGTTTTCTGTGCTCTTGCTCTTCCCAGGGTGAGTTGCTGTGGTGTTGTGGGGAGCAAAGAGGCATGCTTCCAGGGCCCAGTTCTTTGTTTCCAACCCAAGGTCACCTCTCCCCCGTCTGTTCAGGTGTTTTCAGTGGTCTGCCTGTGTTTTGAGGCACAAGGCAGTGTTCTCCCTGGCCGAGTCTTTGCACAGCCCTACCACTGATGACCTCCCTCTTTTACGAATGTCACTTTAAAAAGGACGTAAAACCTGCTTTAACAGCTAAATGAAGACAAGGCAGAGTCCAGCCCTTAGAAACTCCATGTTGAAGGTCAAGCAAAAGGAAACTTAAAAACATAGGAAGATGATAAGAAAGGTCTTTTGAGGGGAAAAAAAGGGGGATGGTTTCTGCAGTGTCTTCCTTTAAGTGGGTACTTCCCTCTAATAAGGGGGGAAAAATGTAGCTGCAAATCACTTACCTAGCTAGTAACACTGTTCTAATGCTGTGCTGGAATTGGAAACGTGGAGAGAAGCAGAGAAGAGAAGGAATGGCAGTGTGGAATTAGGACACGCTGCTGGTGGTTGTTGCTGACTCTACCCAGAGAGCATGGTGACTATGGAAATCTTCATGGAGCCTGCAAGAGAAAAGTAGCCAGAGAGGAAATGAAGAGAAGTATTGTAATGAATTTTATCAGCAATGTGACATTTGGATCTGGAGAGAGGAAACCGCATGCCAAGCTGTTGGTAGCACACATGGCTCTAGGCCTGCCGTGCTGCTCCAGAGCCTCTGGGAGGCCTTTGCCAAACCCCTTCGCCCCACCCCTGCCTCTCCACAGGGCAGGGGCAGGGAGGTGGGTATTCTCAGGTAGAGCCAACCCTTTAGCTTTCCTCAGGGCCTTTACATCAGCTCCAGCTCTCCCTGGCGAGGGGAGGAAGCCCTGTCCTCATAACTGGCAAATCGTGCAGCTAGTCACAAAACTGAACATGTTTTCTAATCAAACTGATTTATTCTGGAGCATCATTTCCATGCTTAGCAGTTTAAAATATTTGCTGACCCTCTTCCTAGAGGTGTTCAAGCAAGCAATTAGAAGAACCTTGGAAGATTCCAGGAGGATGTCTAATCTGTATCTAGCCATGTCCCTTTAGGCAGAGGGGTCTTCTGGATCCTTTACCTATACAGAGGTATGTGGCTAGGGACCACTGAGCTTCATGGCCTCTGACTGAAAAAACATGGTGAGAGAATGTCAGGAAAAAGTCTAAGAATTTTATCCCTGATGCATTTCATTAAAGGGAAGGGCAATCTGTGCTATTATGCTAATACCTACAATAGCGATTTTACTATGTTCATTAATCTATAGTCAAGGAATAACATTATTATAGTTCTTATAGCTTTTCAAAGTACTTGCATAATGTTAGCTTATTTGAACTGCACAGCAATACTGTGATATAGGGGGGACATATTTCACAGATGAGAAATTAGGATGTAGAAAAGTTGGGGCTCGGACAAAATCACGCACAGTAAGGATAAGAGCTAGATCTCAGGACACTTAATGCAGTGTTCTTTCCACCACCCTTGGACAGGCTGAGGGCTAGAGTTCCTGCGTTTTCTGTGGGAAATAGCCCCCAAAGCCTCCTTCCTGCACAATTTGCTATTGTCAGATCTTCAGAAAGAACCAGCCCATGGGTGAATGGATGGAGGTTGGTGCTTGAGCAGAAGGTAACCATCTGCGGGTTGACAACGAAGGGGCCAACTACCTCTGAACAAGGTTGATGTGGATTCTACTCACTAGAGTTTTCCAGGTCAGATGGAGACAATGCAATCCAGTCCAATCTCCTCTTTTGGGCATCATGGATCCTGGTGACAAATGAGAAGGCAGATCTCCTTTGCAAGAAGCCTCCTGTATAAATCTGCCTAAGAAGCAGTGAGCCTCAGAGGGAAGGTGTCATTTGACCAAGTTGACTCTGCCAAAATACAAACCACTGCATCTTTAGCTATCTGGTAATGGAAGAACTAGAAATCTTTACCCTGCCCTGTGCCTTCCTCCTCTAGAACATCTTCTCTACCTGTCCTTAGTGGTATAGGCACGGGGTAAGAAATGGATAGAGAATCAGAGATGTCAGGTAGAGACATTACTTAGTGATAAAAACAAACCAACAAACAAACCAACAAACAAGCAGAGTTTTAACACTGGCTTTTGAGATGGCTGGTGGAAAAAAAAGTCCCTGTATTGCTTCAGACTTTTATGGATCCTATGAACCTCTATTACAGAAGTAACCTGAACATGGCAGGATACTATTTAGATATATCAATCTATTTTCTCTTTCTTTCTTTTCCTCTTTTCCTTCCCTTCCTACAAACAAGTAATTTGATTGGTCATTGCCTCAGGGGGAGCATTCCACAAGGCAGAGTGGAAGTCTTTCTGGCTTCCATATTACTAAAGCTTGAGTTCTTAAGGCAAAGGTTCCATTTGGGTATTAGCAGCCCTAAGAGGGGTTTTGGAAATGTGTGCCATGAGTTTTATTGGTAGTTCAAAAGCCTGGAACGTGTTGTCCACATTTTGTTCTCTAGGGGCTAGAGATGATAAATGTCCAGTAATGAATGGGCAGGAACTGTCCTGCACCAAATGCCTATGGTGGCCTCCCTGTCAATTTTGGAGAGGGGATTTGGTAGCATAGTCCTAGGGTCCTGAAGAACATGAAGGCAGAAGAATTCCCCAGGGCCTCAACGAGATTTCCTTAAAGCTGGGAAGAGTGAAAGGGGAGGACAGATAAGAGGAAGGGGAGAAGTAGAGAAAAGTCTGTGAATCCTGTCTGAAGAGGGGACTTACTCCCTGAGGCCTGACGATGTGTCTACCTAAGGGGCAAGACCTCAGAGTGAGGTGCAAGCATGGCACATCTAGGCCAGATGTTCTTAACCTTGGCACAGTTGGCATTTTGGTCCAAATAATTCTTTGTTGTGTGACAGCACAGAGTTTTGGCTTCCATAGAATACCTATGAAGATTGGGTGTACATCTAAAATGTACCATGATATCTGGTGTCCTCCCTGTCTCTTGCATTGGGAAGGCAAGACAATGATCCACTAGTGACGGCCTCTGCTTGAAGGAAACAGCTCACGTCTTAGTTGGCATTCTCTACCAGGCCTCAGGGGTTAGCAGACTGCCGTGGGCCCCAATTCTGCATGCTGCTGGTGACATATACAGAGAATGTCATTTGTGGGGTCCCTGGGTGCTTAAGCTGGATTATGGCCCTCTGTCTGGTTGACTATATACTTTCTTTTATTTATTGTTGCACAGTCTAAATAACTCCTTGTTCCCATCCCACCCTTGGGAAAGATTTACAGAGCTCTCCAGATTGTCACAGAATCCTAATTTGTGAGTACATCATTGCTTTTCCAACTCTTTTCCCAGCACTGCTTCAACACTGACCTGGAAACGTATGGTGGGAAAGCTGACATTTGGCTCTGTCTCTTCAGTTCTCAGACTTTCCCTTGAGAGGGTGATGAGATACTAATTTGAGTTCATAATTTTATGCTGAACGGTTACCCTTAGAACAGTACATTATGGATTTAAATTTAAATTGGAGTTTGAGAGGTGTTAAAGTTAGAGGAACTATGTCCACATTTTCATTATAGGTACTCCTCCTTTCAGAGATCTTCAACACTTCCCACATTATATCTGGTTTCTAATTCCATTAGAATCATGTATGCCTCCTCTGAATATGATTGTTAGGAACAAACAGCGATTCTCAGAGTAATTCTCTCCAAACACTTTTCTGGAATACAGAAGGACCTGGCTCTAAAATAAATAATCATAAAGAAGAATTCAACCAAAGCTGCCAATACCAGTCCTTTAACAGTGAAGTTGGTCAAGCTGAATTTCTAGCTTATATTCAACCACAACATTTACTTTTTCCTCTGGGCTTATTTTCATCCTAGAAAAGAGCTAATATTTATTAATTACCCACTATATGGCTAACCACCTTTCTTTATATACATTATCTCAACTCATTAGAAAATACTTTCAAAGCTCATTGCTTTCGTCAGATATAAATCAGAAGACTAGATATACTGAAAGGCCACTAACTCTACAAGGTAGGTTGTGGCCGAGTGGCAGAGTACTCTGGTTGTTCAGAGAGGCTGAATCTCAAGGATGAGGTTCTAATGAAGGCTTTCACACAGGTGGTTCCTCCAAGAAAGTCTTCCAAATCCTTTTCCTCATTTTCCTACACCTAACTAAACTCTCCTATCCTGGAATTTTCACACCACTTTATTTCACCTGATACCTTGTACAAGAGTTATTTATTAATGTTTTATCTCCCCTTTAGAGAGAAGATTGCCTCTTTCACTTGTCTCCCTGTGGATGCCCTGACTAGGAGCTTGTACTCAGAAGGTAGAGTGGGTGAGTAGAGATTCTTGAATGAATGAATGAGTGAGTGACTTGATATGGGATTTGAGCTGACTCTTGAAGGACAGGCAAAAATCAGTAAATAAATAAACGAGCAAACAATCAGTCATTATAAATTGGAACCATTCTGGCTAGCATCCATCTGGAGTCCTTACTGAAGTTTTTCTCTAGCCGTGCTAAGAACCATGTGTTTTTTCTCCTCTATAGGTCCCACCCTGACACTCATTAGAATTGTTTTCAAGTAGCGTGGACTTTAGCCACATCCAGGCTTTATTGGGGTAGGGAGTTGGCACTTCATTGCAGAGATCCCATTACTTCCCCATAGGAGGCTGTCACTTCTCCAAAGTGTGCTACCCCTGGTGCCAATCTCTCACTCAGGCATTCTCCTCCTGACTGCTGGGAGCACATAGGCATGCTGCATATCACCTGCTCCTCTGGCTCTCGACAATCTCCTTCCTTTGTTTCCAAATCCTACGCAAATTGCTTGGTTGACAATCAAAGTCTGCTAACATCAAACAGCTGCTATAGACAGGTGTGTTCTACAGTTACCTGCTGTTTGCTTTCCTCAGCAGGGACTGATATGACAAACAAAACCAGGAGCTGGGTGCCAACTTCCTACTAGCATTTTTCAGACTTGGAAATTCACCCTAAAAATAGCCTTCCTCAGGTCCTCATCAGTGTGTGGCTGGATGGGATGCTGTACAGCCCCCCACCCCCACCCCAAGCTTACTGAAGTTCTTTGCAAAATGCTAGGAATCACAGCAGCTACATCCAAGCAAAGAGGTCACATAGTTCTAGAACTCTTGATTTATAAAAGACACCCAGGAGCCTTAAAGTATTTTCCAGACTTTTCTTTCTTGTTAATGTGATTACATGAATGTTGTTTCCTGCTTTCTACTTTTAGCAGTCTTCCCATAGGTCTCAGGTTTTGACTTTTGAAAGTTGCTCTATCCTGGAATGTAACTGATCTGCCACGATTGGGGGGTGCGAGGGCATGGCAGGTTGGGGGAGGAACGGATTCCCATTTCTAACACTCCTTCCTATTATGCTCTGTTAAGTAAGCAACTGGCATTTTCCATATTCTCTTTTTTATTCACCAGGTGCTTTTACACCTAGGGTTCTGGATGTGATTTAAGTTGTGCCAGTTAGATGTACCTGCATGAATTGTGGAAGGTGACATGGGCGGAGCCCATATTTTCTGGGCCCATTGTTTCTCTGGCAGCACCTTCATGGCTGTGTTGGGATTTCGATGGTGGTCATTTCCTGACTGTCCTGCTCCCTGATCATGGTGGCATCCTGATCACAAACCAAGCAGCAGTTTCCTCGGGGGTCTGGTGCTCAGAGTCACTCCTAAAAGCTTCACCTAGTGTTTGTCTCTTCAGCTTTCCTGGTAATTTTGTAAGTCATTTGATACCCCACTGTAACTTGCTAAAGTGAATTCTCTTCTCTATGACTGACCCTTAATCAAAACCGAGGACAATTGGTCTAGACATTCATCCCCCACTGCTTGACAGGGTGCACTGAGGTAATTAGCTAGCTGGCAGGGGTGAGAGACTCAGGCTGGCAGCTGGGAGAGAGGAGGAGCAATGTTCTCTAGGGAAGAACCTGTCTCCCTCAGTGCCTTCCTCACTTGGGATGATCTTTCCTTCACCACAATATTCCTCCTGCTTTGAGGGCCTTTTCCCAAGCTGGAAGCAGTTTTTGCTTCTCTGAACTCCATGAACACTCAGGACACTTCTCTTATGAAATGATGTACACATGAGCTCATGATAACATTTGAGACAAGAATGAAAGGATGGAGGAGAGGATGTATGCGTAGCTATGCTCCCCAGCTGCAGCCTGATCTACCATTTTCCATCATTTGCCTTCACACGGATTTTGGGGCCTTTCAAAGACCTCATACCAGTTTAAATGATGGTATCAGAGCAGTAGCACTGCCCAGTAGAACATTCTGTGATGATGGAAATGTTCTACATCTACACTGTCCAATGGGGGAGCCCCTAGCACCGGTGACTATTAGGCACTTGAAATGTGGCTGGTATGACTGAATAATTGAATTAAAAAAAATTTTTTTAACATTTATTCATTTTTGAGAGCCAGAAAGAGACAGAGCATGAGTGTGGGGAGGGGCAGAGAGAGAGGGAGACACAGAATCTGAAGCAGGCTCCAGGCTCTGAGTTGTCAGCATAGAGCCTGATGCAGGGCTCAAACTCACGGATGCGAGATCATGACCTGAGCTGAAGTTGGATGCTTAACTGACTAAGCCACCCAGGTGCCCCTGAAGAACTGAATTTTAAATTTTTGCTTGGTTTAAATTAAATTGAATTTAAGGAGCCACAGTGGCTAGTGGCTGTCATATTGGACACCATACTAGAATACACACTGTTTTGAGTGGCATATGGGCCCCTCTGTATTAACTATTCATTCTGTTATAGCAGGCCAGGCCCCTCTAAATGTCATTTTCAGTGCTTATGGGCTGGGAATTTGTCTTTCTGGCCCAGGACCAGGGCTTAAAGCTTAGGAGAAAGATAGAGAAGTGGAAGCTTCATGGTGAGACTTTACAAACAGATTAGCTTTCAAATACTCTTTTCCGTAATTTTTAAAAGTGATCTGACTCTTTAGAAATGAATGACATTTCCTACTTCTTGTACCACTGGAGTGCAGCGCTGTGGCAGCACAGAGGCAGAATGTCGCTGGAAGAATTGTTTGGCCACATGTTGAGTGGATCCCCTGCCATGGATCAGCATTGAATGATGACTCCTTTTAAAAAGATCATCAGTGCACCTGGGTGGCTCAGTCAGTTAAGTGTCTGACTTCGGCTCAGGTCATGATCTCACGGCTTATGTGTTTAAGCCCTGCATCGGGCTCTGTGCTGACAGCTCAGAGCCTGGAGCCTGCTTCAGAATCTGTGTCTCCCTGTCTCTCTCTGCCCCTCCCTCGTTCACACTCTGTCTCTGTCTCTCGCTCTCAAAAATAAATAAAACATTAAAATTTTTTTTTTAATTTAAAAAGATAATCAGTTTCTCATCAAGACATCTCCCCTTCTCTTTAGCATCTCCTACAGCAACTGCAAGTGTGTGTCCAATTGCACTGGATGTCAAGGATGAAAACAAACCTTGGTGGGCATCCTGGATTGCTGTGGGTAGGTTTAGCCCAACACATTTTTGTCTTGGCCACTTTGTTGGCTCCTTACTACACACACAGAAGGGTCTGATGCAAGGCCAGGATGGGGATCAAGGCTGGACACACAGAGTATAGTGCACATGGTGAGCATACCTCTGTGGTCACCTGGCTGCAGAGTGGCCACTTTTCATTAAGTTTTGAAAAGGTATATTCAGAACGTGCCCTTTTATTTACAGTGATATCTTTCACAGAATTCTGAGAAATTGGTATTTCAGATCCTAAGAGAAGACAGTCCTTAGATTTAGTCATTTCTGCAATAAATCTGCCAGAGGAGGATATAATCACCAACCACACTAAGTACTACTTACTTCATGCCACTAAGTACTCATATCCTTACTTTAAAAAATAGAGAATTCTCTCACATATGCATTTTTTTTTAAGCTGGGCACATACATTTACACACAGACAAAAGTCATACATCCATGGTCACAACTTTTGAATCTAGAATTTAGTGACAATAGTGAAATCATCTAAATATCGGCTTGATCCTGGGTGATCGCCAAACAACCTGGGGTGGACCTCTGGGAAGATAAGCACACCTGCTTGGCCTGGAAAGGGATTTGAACCTGGAATTCTGAATGTAAAGTTCAGGTGCTTCCCTGGCATGTTAAATGGCTTTACCAAGAGAGGTGCTGCTGCACATTCAGTTGGAAAGCTTTCCTCTCTCCTCCCTCCCAGCCCACTCTACCTGTCACCCACCTCCCTTGCTGTGCAGGGTCTTGCATGCCCAGGTGTAATTCCACCTACAAAAAGTGAGAGTTTCTGTGTGGTTCACTTGGAGGGAGGAGAGGAAGCACAGGACTGACAATCTCTCTCCTTGTTCACCTTCTCCAAATTCCTCCTTCTCTTTCTCCTATAACTGTATTTTTTTCCCATGTTCTAAATCCCCATTTCTCTCCAACTCTTCCCGGCTAACCACATGAGACTTGCTCTCACCCAGGGCTCAGCTGACTTTAATCAGGAAGTTGATAATGTACTGTAATAAGCCTCTCAAACATCTCCTCTAAGAATAAACATAAAGAATTAACTTTTTATTATGTAAAATATCAAATACACACAAAGGTTGAGAGAGGAGTATAATGAATCGCCCTCTTCAACAAAGATCAATAGTTTGCCATTCTTTCTTCGTCTATTTCACATTCACTTTTTTTTTTTTTTTGGCTTGAGTTTTTTTTTTTTTTAAAGAAAATCTAAATCATCATACCATTTCTCCAACAAACACTTCAGTAATTTATCCCTAACAGTTAAGAACTTAAAAAATATCATTGTCCTGCCTAGCAAAATTTACAGAAATTCCTTGCTGTCATCAATATTTAGACAGCTGGCCCTACCTTTTGCCTTTTGAGAGGGCAATGAGGCAGTACATTTCAAGATCTGAGGTGCCTACACCCTTTGACTATGTGTTCCACGTGTAGAAATTTATCTTAGCATATACTACATCCACTGAACTATGCAGAGATAGCATGGTTTATGATAGCTTGAAATGGAAAACAACCTAAATGTTCATTCATCGGGGTTGATCGGGGCAATTAAAAGAAGATGGTAGCTATTTGCTGCTTTGATATGAAAAGCTACCTAAGTAGCTTATTGAGTAGAAAACAATAGCAGGGAGAATATATAGGAAACATCTGGGAAGGACTTGGGGGGAGAGAGTGAAAATGAGAGATGAGTGAAATTCCACTTTTCACCTGATACCTTCCTATCCATTTTGAGTTTTTACCAGGAAGATGTATTACTTTCATAGTTAATAAAATATAGTTAAATAGTTAATAAAAAAAAAAGTGTATTCTCATTAGGACAAGTTTGAGGAACTCTGATTTTATGTTTCTGGTGGTTTCTTATGTAAATATTACGATAGAGATTACTAGGATGCTTGCATATCTGGTTCTATTCTTCCTTTTCACTGAGGACCATGAAATTCCTCTGGACTGCTGTAGTTAGGCAGAACCATGTGACTAGGTCTAGTCACTAAAGTACGTGTGGAAATACTGTATGTCATGTCCAGGCTCAGACATTTAAGAGTGAATGTGCCACCTCTGTGCTCTCTTGCTGTCTGCCATGGTCACTCTAGGAACCTCCTGTTGAGATGGCATTGTACCCAAAGAGAGGCAATGCATGGAAGGCCCCTAATGTTCAGACTTTGTATGAACAAGAGGAAAGCATTTATTGTATTAAGCTATGAGATTTCTGGGTTTGTTACCTCAGCTTTATTGATCTTGTCCTGACTAAATCGGTAATGACAATAGTACCACTGGAGGTGCATAAGAAACAGGCTTCCACAGACTGCAGTGCATGCCCTGGTGACATTGTGTGAAGTGATTATAAACCTTTCCCACTAACTAATGTTGGGATAATCATGCATTTGGGCTGCAAGAAAGGTAAGTACCGTTCCTAGGTACAGGATTCATATCCATCATTTGGCCATGGTGGTGACTTCCCTGAGAACGTTTGCCCAACCAGGAAGACTGTTCTCAGGCTTGCAACTTAACACTTAAGTCCAATGGTGTATTTCTGGTCTATCATCTTTGAGCCTCCTTGGCTCAAGAACAATGAAGCGGGAGCCATGGCAGCTCAGCCCTGCCTATCATCCTTGATGCCCCATGGCATAACATAAGCAGGTGAACTTTAGAAAAATAAGACACTCTGAGGGCCTCAGTGTCCTCCTTTTCCCAATGTTCTAAGGCAAATGCTTATGAAGGTAGAAGCTTCAGTGACAACAATCAGGGAGCCAGAAAAGAAATCTCACTGCTTTGCTTTGCCTCAGTTCCACTCAAACTAAAAATGAAAGAATGTTCTCACTAGATAACTGCTTGCTTTTGGAAGATGGAATGGAGTTCTAAAGAAGGGAGTGACAGTGACTTGGAGGGTATGACAGACACAGGACAAATACAGAGGCACAAGAGATCTGAGCCCCAAATCTAGCTATGTAGCCTGAGGCAAATTATTTAGTCTCTCAGAGCCTTAGTTTCATTTTATGGGTTAAGAGAGTGAAAGATGATGCATGTAACAGTCCTTATAGAGTGACTGGCAAATAGGCAGAACCAAAGGCACTTCCAGGTAGGGAGCCTCCATGACCTACATCCATTTTACAACTTTTGGAGGTGAGCCAAGGTCAGGGGAGCACCAGGGAGCCCACTCACTCATAGCTGTGCTATGGACACTTGAGGAGGGCAGCTCCACGGGGGTAATTCCAATACCGCATTGGCAGCTCATCACCAGGAACAATGCCATCATGACTAAAACTCAGAGAACCTTTAGAATGAGCAGTTACACTGGTCTAACCATTTTTGGCTAAGCCTCATGACAGTCTTGTGGGTGTGACTATTGCCATTTCCATCTTGCAGATGATGAAACTGAGGCCCCAAGAGGTTAAGGGATTTGCCCAAGTCCACACAGCCTGTATGTGGTAGAACTAGGATTCAAAACCCAGAGAGTTTGATTTGAGAGTCTACACTGGTAAATACTATCTCCCTAAGTACCCCTCTCAGCTAACTCAATGTGACTGTGGCTAATAGTAACAACTGCAAAACAGGCTAAGAAATGTTTAGCTCCCTAAAAGTTTTATAGTAAACTTCATGTGAGTTGTTTTTCACCCTGATTATAGGTGATAGGTACAGGCAATCCTGTACAGCATGGCTCCAATTACCTGGCGTTCTATTTTGTCCTCCTCGTCAGCATGGAATGGTGGATTGGATGGCAGAGAGGCTTAGAGGCTCAGCAAAGAAGTCTGGGATTTGCCTTTAGTCACTGGAGGTGATTAAGGGGACAGACGTAATAAAATAATGTCCGCTACTATTAATCTGGCCGTGGTATGCAGGATGAAGGAGAAGAGAGGCTGAAGACAAGGGGCCAATGAGAATGATGGCTGTTACGGGAATGACGGCTGGACTAGGACTGAAGCAGAAGGAATGAAAAGAAGGTGGTGTCTGGAAGTGAAAGGAAAAACCAACAGGACTTGGTGATGAATTGGATCCTGGGGTAGGGGAAGCAGACACAGGTTTTTAGCTGCAGGAAAAGATGATTTTGAGGGAAAGCAGGTAAACACACTGAATTTTAGGTGAGATGGGAACACTGAGGAGTAGTGGCTAATACAGGTGGTAGGAGATACTGGGCTGGAAGGCAGAGGAAACCCAGAATTATGATTTAGTAGAGAAGTGGGAAATGCAGTGGTGGGAACTGGAGAAGGTTGTAAAAGCAGGACTGTGAACCAAGAAATGAGGAGAGGAAGGAGGAGCCTGTGAGAGGCAAGCAGAACTGTGAGTGTCAGCATCAACAAAGAGACAGGTGCAGACCAGACCATAGAACCCTACTAAAAGACCATTGGTGACATCTGAGAGTCTCGTTTCAATAGTGCTGAATTAGTCATGGTTCTCCAGAGAAACAATCAATTTTATATGTATATGTATATAAATACCTATTTATAGATATGATTTATTATATATAATGTATATATGATATACATATGATCTATTATAAACAATTGGCTCACATAATTACAGAGGCTAAGAAGCCCCAATACCTGTGGTGGACACGCTGGAGACCCAGAAGAGCTGATGTGTAAGCTCAAGTCCAAAGACCTGAGATTCAGGAGAGCAGATGGCATAAGTTCCAATTCAAAAGCCACCCAGCTAGAGACCCAGAAGAGCTGATGTTTCAGTCTGAGTCTGAAGGCTGGAAAAGACCAATACTGCAACTCAGGCAAGAGAAGTTCTCTCGTGCTTAGTCTTTTTCTTCTATTTAGGTCTTCATTTGACTGGTTGAGGCCCACCTACACTAGGGAGCGAGATCTGCTTTGCTCAGTCTACCAGTTCAAATCTGAATCTCATCCAGAAACACCCTACCGACATGCCTAGAATGTTTGACCAAATGTCTAAGCAGCCCATGGCCCAATCAAAGTGACACATAAAATTAACCATCACAAGTGCCCTGAAGTCAGTTTTTGGGGTACCAAATGAGGAATGTGTGGTGGGGAGAAGGAGGCAGGAAGACATAACCACCTGCTTGAGAATGTTGGCAGTCAAAAGGAAGAGAAAAATCACAAGCTGTCCTGAAGGGGCAGCAAGGGCAGCCCAGATTTCTTTAAATAATAGAGGAGACCTTTAGACTTGACTTTCCTTTGCTAATCCATACGGACATTCATTTAATTTTTTTCCCCAAAAGGTTATTGAATTGAATATACAATTTCCATTCTAACTATGTTTGCCCAAAGGTAAGTTTGTTAGTTTGCATTTTTGGCAGGCATGCCAAGTATTGGCAGAAAAAGATGGCTCAGAAATAATCTGGGGCAAAGGAAAAAACCCAGCCCATGATCTAAAACGTGTTGTGCATAAAAGTGCACACTGCTCATTAAGGTAATCAAAGTTAATTGTTCTATATTATTTGTGGCTTTTTGTCATCGATGCAGAAGGGATCTGTTTCTTGCCAGCATGTGTCAATATACCTTAGCATTAACTTAAATGCAAGGAAATACACCTTCTAAGACTTGGTGCCAGATCAGTCAGAAGGAGTAAAGGAAACTGCAGTTTGGTTGGCTGGGCCAGGTGGCAAGTCAGCCATGGCACAGTGACATGTCCCTGTCCCAGACTGCACCTAATCAATGCTCCATTAAGAGAGAGCTAGAGAGCAATGCAATGCTTACAATGGAGGAATCCAGACTCTATAAATCCTTAAGGGTAAATAGTAACAAAATCCTTTTTGAGTCATAGACCATTTGCTAGACTCCTAGTTCCATGTTTCACCAGCACTGTCCCTTTCTCCCACACACCTCTGCTGTTAAATAGATCCCACATAGCCGGCTGGGCCTGGGCACTAAGTCCTGGTCAGCCTTCTTCCTGGAAATGGCATTTCTCTCCTCTCATCACTTAACCTTTTTTTTTTAATGTTTATTTATTTTTGAGAGAGAGAGAGAGAGAGCGAGAGCGAGCATGAGTGGGGGAGGGGCAGAGAGAAAGGAAGACAGAATCCAAAGCAGGCTCCAGGCTCTGAGCTGTCAGCACACAGCCCGATGCGGGGCTTGAACCCACAAACTGTGAGATCATGACCTGAGCTGAAGTCAGACACTTAATCGACTGAGCCACCCAGGTGCCCCTCATCACTTAACCTCTTAAAACAGACCACGCAAATACCTCTCTGACAGTGTTTGTGTCCAGAAAGTCACGTGCGTATTGTACCTGGCCAAACATGCCCATTAACTGTCATTTCTCAGTGGCTGTGCTGTTTCTTTACTTTTATTTAACAGAGGGTCTGCTCTGTATTTCTGGTTGAGATCCACTCATTGATCTACAATGATGCCCCACACATATTTTCGGGGTTATCACTCTATATTTATTATTATCATATCACAAGCCTGCCTCACAGATATTGCAGGTTCTGCTCCAGAACACCACAATAAAGCTAATATCATAATAAGGTGAGTCCAATGATTTTTTTTGGTTTTCCAGTGTATGTAAAAGTTATGTTTTCACCATACTGTAGTCTATTAAGTGTGCAATAGCATTATGTCTAAGATAGAACATACATGACAATGGGTGCCTCTGTCAGTTAAGCACCCAGCTCTTGATTTCGGCTCAGGTCATGATCTCATGGTTCATGAGATTGAGCCCCGCTTCGGGCTCTGTGCTGACAGTGTGGATCCTGCTTGGGATTGCCTTTCTCCTTCTCTCTCTCTCTCTCTCTCTCTCTCTCTCTCAATAAATAAATAAATAAATAAATAAATAAATAAATAAAATGTACATAACAAAACAATTACAACAGTAACATCAAAGATCACTGATCATAGATCACCATAAGAATAAAAAACAATAATAATGAAAAAGTTTGAAATATTGTGAGAATTACCAAAATGTGACACAGAGATATGAAGTGAGCAAATGCTTTTGGAAAAATGACACTGTGCTCGATGCAGGGCTGCCATAAACCTTCAATTTGTAAAAAAAAAAAAAAAAAAAAAAAAAATGCAATATCTATGAAGCTCAATAAAGCAAAGTGCAATGAAACGAGTGCGCCTGTACACGTAAGTACTCAACAAATGCTATTGTTAGATTTGAGTATAATTAATTATTATAGAGTAAAAAATATAATTGAAGAAAAAGCACAGTGCAATAAAATGAAGTATGGCTGTACACATAGGTGCTCAATAAATGCTCTTGTTAAATTGAGTGTAAGTTATTATTAGAGTATAAAAATATAATTGAAGAAAAAGATTATAGTTAACCATTCTATTATTACATACTTCAAAGTTCCTAAGAAACTAGATCTTAAATGTTCTCACCACACGTAAAAACATGGACACAATGGAGGTGCTAACTAACACTGCAGCAGTAATCATGTTGCAATATATAAATGTACCAAATTGACACATTGTATATCCAACTTATACAATGTTATACATCAAATATAATCTCAATAATAAAAATATATATATATAATCCCCCCAAAAGAAAGAAATCACTATATATCACACATATGATACGATAGTAATAGCTAGTGAAATCTTTTTTTAATTATATATTTTTTATACTATTACAATTTAATTACATTCAAATGTCTCACAAGAGCATTTATTGAGCACCTATGTGCTATTAGGTTAAGACCCGTGAGATACAGAACAGCTAGAAGATGTAATACTGGCCTTCAGTCTGACTACACACAAATTGGGGAAACAGATCCATACACAAGGAGTAACAGTGAAATGCCCTCTCTGGGTTGACCATGGAGGCACATGCAGGAGACTGGGAGGCAGGAGGGCATTTCTTCCCTGCTTCAGCATCTCTGGGAAGGTCATATCCTTCTATGACTGCAGTTTCTGCTGGGCCACTCTCCTAGTTCTCACTGGCTCTGGTCACACTATGTCTCCATTGTTCCTTCCATTCCAGGGGCAATAACAACTTCCTACTATTGTTGGGCACCTCTGGGCAACTCACCTTTCCTTGCCTCTTCTCTTAATCCTGTCCCTTCCTCTGTCAGTAGCCCCTACCTTCAATTCTCCTCATCTGTACCACTGGGAGTGGATTCTGTTTGCTGCTGGGACCCTGACTGATGCAGTGAAACTTAAGAAGTTGCACGTAGGGGGTTGGTTTGCTTTTTTGGTAGAGATTCTAACGTGTCAACCAGAACAAATACTTGTTTCACAGAGGAGAAGGGGGTTGGCCTTCCCCAGGAGGAGGGAGGAGGAGCTTTGAAAGGTACTTACTGAGAGGAAAAAGCAAGGGCTTGAATTGAACAAGTTGGTGTTGGGTGTAGACAAGTCTGATTTGTGCAGCTAATTTTTAGACTTTAAAAAGTTAAATAAATCCTCCCTGGAAGCTTGTATTTCCTGAACTGCCACTTGTTTAAAAAGAGAGCTACATCAAAGCCCCAGGCACCTGAATTCCCCAAAACCCAAACTTCACAGCCCTGCTGGGGGACACTGCAGCTCCTCAATTAGGAGGAGGACTGGAGGTGAGCAAGGAATCCTTCCTGCTTTACTTACTCCTGGCAGAATATTCTCTTTCAAGCTTTGCTAATTGAAATTAAAGAGCTTCCATGTTTGGACAGGGACAAAAAAGCCTCCATTTTTCAGCCTTCTTTGATATAATGCTCAGGCTGCAAGGAAACCAGGGGCGATTTCACTCCCATGGCTACTGAGTGTCCCCATGGTGACACAAAACAAGACAGAGTGTTGGAGAGGTGAAGTGTTTCCAACTACAGCAAAAGCAGTGTTATCCAGGCGTTCACAGGACAAAGGACACATTAAGTTAGCCTTATAGCCACTTTCACTAAAATGATCCAGGAGCTAACTCTTCTCAGTGCCCCAAATTACTGAGATATGTACTACCATGTGCTGGAAGGGCTAGAAACAATGAAAGGGGAAAGAAAAATGCTCGCCAATGATCCTTTGCTAATTAAGTCCCTCTCCAGGTAGGAAGGGTGGCAAGGGGTGGTTTTATCACCCTAAGGACCATTTATTAGTAAAAGGATGCTGAAGAAAAAAGAATTTCTACAACATGTTTAATAAGGATGTGCTAAGTTCTTTCAGAGAAGTTATCCTTTTCAATCCCCACAGCAACATGATGATTCGGGTCTTATGAAACAAAGTAGACTTTGAGCTAGGGGGCTGAAGTTTGTGTGTTGTTTTACCAGAAAAAACTTGTGTGCTTTTAGGTCTCCATGCCTCAGTTTCTTCAAATAGAAAATGAAAACAATGCCTAATCCTCACAGGTGACAGATAATCAATTTAAGCAGATGGATTTCTTTGGATGGAAAGTTCAGTCTATGTCAGGAAATAACAATTGTTAATGTGAATAGAAATAATGAAATCATGTGGGCTAAAAGCACAAGAGAATGCGTAGATGAATACTCAAGTAGTATCGATACCAATGTATGAACAATGAATAACTGAAATTTAAGAGCTTTTACTAAGCATAGCTTTTTTGTGTGTATGTGTTTGGGGGGGGGCGGTGGGCAGGTGTTTGGTTAACTCACAGTTATAAATTCTCTTTGGAAGTAGCATAAGAGGGGCACCTGGGTGGCTCATTGGTTGAGTGTTCTACTTTGGCTCAGGTCTTGATCTCATGGTTTGTGAGTTTGAGCCCCATCAGGCTCTGCTCTGATAGCTCGGAGCCTGGATTCTGCTTCGGATTCTGTGTCTCCCTCTCTCTCTCTGTCCCTTCCCTGCTTGTGCTCTCTCTCCCTCTCTCAAAAATAAATAAGTAAACTTAAATTAAAAAAAAAAATTAAAAGGAAATGGCATAAGAAATGAAAACCAGTCAGGTCTCTGTGCTTAAGTGCTGCATAATCAGGGAGGGCTTCCTGATCATACTAAGAAATAGTACCCTTGTCACTCATTTTCCTTTACCCTACTTTATTTTATAGACTTATTAATTTATTATCTATCTTTCCCAACCAGAACATAGGATCCAAGAGGAAAGAGATTGTGTCTGTTTTGTTCACTGTGGACTCTTCAATACCTACAAAGGTGCTTGGTACGTAGTAGGTACTCAGTAATGACTGAATTAATTTAATAATGATATGATATATAAAACTCAGTGTTAGATATTTTCCCAATTATTTTTGTAGTAAAATACACAAAACATAAAATTTATGATCATAATTTTGTATTTATTTATTTATTTATTTATTTTTATGAGCGGGGGAGATAAATATTCTCTTTATCCTCATGAGCGGGGGAGAAGAGCAAAGCGAGAGAGAAAGAGAATCTTAAACAAGCTCCACACTCAGCATGGGAGTTAAATGCAGGGCTTGAACCCAAGATGCTGGGGTTGTGACCTGAGCTGAAATCAAGAGTTGGATGCTCAACCTACTGAGCCACCAGGGTGTCCCTACCATCTTAATTATTTTTAAGTGTACAGCTCAGTGGTATTAAGTAAATTCATAATTTTGTGCTACCTAAACCACCATCCATCTCCAGAAGTCTTTTAAACTTACGAAACTGAAACTATACACCCATGAAACAATAATTCCCCATTCCCCCTCCCTCCAGCCCCTATCATTCCACTTTCTGTCTCTGTGACTTTCACTACTCTAAATACCTTATAGAAGTGGAATCATACATATTTGTCTTTGACTGGCTTATTTCACACAGCATATGTCCTGAAGGCTCATCCATGTGATAGTATATGTCAGAATTTCCTATCTTTTAAATATATTTTTAAAATATTTATTGAGTTTTGAGGGAGAGAGAGAGAGCACAAGCGAGGAAGGGGCAGAGAGAGAGGAAAACAGAGGCTTTGAAGAGGGCTCTGCACTTACAAAAGAGAGCCTGAAGTGGGGCTCGAACTCACAAACCATGAGATCATGACCTAAGCCGAAGTCGGATGCTAAACTGACTGAGCCACATAGGTGCTCCTCCTTTCTTTTAAGGCAGAATTGATAAATATTTTGGTCCATACAAAAGTTTTTGAATAGAGGGTAATGTGAAATATCTCAACATTCCATCCAATCTTCTGAAAATGTGCTTTATGAAAATGGTAGCAATGTTAAATGAAAACCTCACTGCAAAATAAACTCAGTGTAGAAATATCCACTTGCTATAATATTAAGGGTGGGGTAAAAAGCACATGTGAATATTAACCTATGTGACAGAAGTGGACTACAGAAGATTTAAGGATAAGATAGAATAGTTACGTCACAATCGGCATTTTCTACTCATAACGGTCTGAATGGTAAGTGAAAAATGTTCTATATTGTGTCACCCAACATGGTAAAGGTTTTGCCTGGCAGTGGGGACCCACTTTTACCTAGTGGATATCCACACTCAGATCTCTTATTCTAAAGAGTTCTCAGGCTTCCAGAACTCAGTAAATGACATTCCATTCATCCAAGGTGATCTTAAAATCCTAAAATAAGACAGATAGGACTCCTGATTTAAAATAGGAGATTAACTATGTGTGTTTATCTCTGCTTACATCTGAGACCTTATTAAAAATGATTGTAGAGGGATTTTTAAAAAGATATAAATCCACTGCAGAAAGAGAATGAAAGAGGTGGCCCAACAGAAAAGAAAGTTAAATGAGTTTTGGAAGTTAGAATGGGGTGAGTCATTTAGCAAATAAAAGAAGCCACAGTCTAAAAAGTTAATTTAGAGAATGATATGGATAAAGGGCTTGGGATTTAGGCACAGGTACCGGATAAAATCAGTGACTAGCAAAGTTGGCCTTCCTCCTGCCCCCAAGTCTTGATGCAGAGAGAACCAGCAACAACACATCTCTCCTCCAGGCAGATTAGAAGTCTGTTCTCAGGGTAAACTAAATGGCCCTAAGGACTAGACTTCTGCACACTAGCCTTCTCCATCTGGTAACTCTAAAGTGAAGTCCATTAGTTGGCAAGCCCTGCTCCCACTCCCAAATAAAGTCCCCCCTGTTTAGAATCGCACATTGAAGGGGCACCTGGGTAGCTCAGTCGGTTAAGCAGCCAACTTTAGTTCAGGTCATGATCTCACGGTTTGTGGATTTGAGCCTCACATTGGGCTGTCTGCTGTCAGCAGAGAGCCTGCTTCAGATCCTCTGTCTCCCTCTCTCTTTCTCTGCCCCTCCTCATGTGCTCTCTCTCTCAAAAATAAATAAACATAAAAAAATGAAAAAAAAGAATCTCACATTTCAATCCTTGACAGGCAAGAATTTTTTAGGAAATCCCTAAAGGAAGAGGAAAACATAGACAAAAAAGTATGAACATTAAGGAAATAGACACAACATAGGGAACAGAAAAAAAATTTTTTAAAAGAAAGAAAAAACCGCTAGTTCATATCTGTAGGAGGATTTGAGAAGATATTATTATACAAGGGAGCATTTGGAAAATAAGAAAGAGTTCTTAGAATTTAAAAATATAATTTCTGAAGTTAAAAAAGTGTGGTAGAGAGTTGGGATATAACCATCAAGAAAATCACCCAGAAATTATAGTGAGAAGTAGTAGAAAATATGAGAGAGCAGAGAGGATACATAGGCTATGTCTTTCCAGAAGAGATTGGCAATTAATGACCCATAAACCAAATATAGCCCATAGCCTGTTTTTGTATGTCCCTTAACCTAAGAATGCTTTTTTAAATCTGTAAAGGGTTGTACATAGAAAAAAAAAAAAAAAAGGAATATGTGACAGAGGTCATATATGGCTCCCAAAGCCTAAAATGTTTACCATCTGACCCTTTACAAAAAACATTTTCTGACCACTGATTTAGAAGGCCAACTAATCCAACTAATAAGAATGCTAGAAAAAGAAGAGAGAAAGTGGAAAGAGGAAGTCATCAAAGAAATTATACAAGGACAATTGTCCAAACTTAAGGACATGACTCTCAGGTTGAAAAGGTACAGAGTATCCAGAACAATAAACAAAGACTAGGTTTTTACCAAAGAACATCACTGTGAAACTTCAGAACATCTAGGATAAAGAGAAGATCCCGAAAATTTCCAGAGGGGATAGAAAAATAGGTCACTTACAGAGGAATGAGAGACTGCTCAGATATATTGGCATTAGGAAAAAAAAAAAGTAAGGCCTTACAAATCCTGATTTTTAAACTTGAATTCTACACCTGGCCAGATATTAGGAATAATTAATACAAATACATTTCAGACATGAACAGACTTAGAAAATTTACCTTCTCAGTGCCTTTGTTAGGGAGCAGTAGTTGTAGATATGCTGTCCTAAAATGAGAGAGTAAACCAAGAATGGAGATGGTGGGATCCAGGAAACAAAGACTCCAATGCAGGAAAATGGTAAAGGGAACTCTAAGGATGTTGGCCAAGTCAGGACTAGAGATTAACTGGTCTATATTAGAGCGAGAAGGAGAAAGAGAACTCCAGGAAAAAAGTAAAAGGGTGTGGTGGGTAGCTTCTAAAATGATTTTTAATGATTTCAGACATCTGGTAGTCATGCCCTGTATAACTCTCTCCTCTTGAGGATGGGCTGGGCCTAGTGATGTGCTTCTAATAAACAGAATATGGTAAAAGTGAGAGGATGTTACTCTCACGATGAGGGTATAAATAGATTCTGACTTCCATCTTATTCTTTATCTCTTGCTCTGATAAAAGCCAGGTGCCATGTTGTAAGCTACCCAGTGGAGAATGTCTGGTAAGAAACATTGAGGAATAATTCTTGCCAAAGCCCATGAGGAACTTGCTAACAACCTCTTGAACGAATTTGGAAACAGATCATCTCCTAGTTGAATCATGAGATAGTCATCAGTCCTGGCTGACACCTTAGCTGTGGCCTTGTGAGTAATCCTGAGCCAGAGGACCCATCTAATTCAAGTCTGATTCTTTTCCCACAGAAATTTGAGATAGTAAATTGCTTGTGTTAAGCCACAACGTTTTGGGGCAATTTGTTACACAGTCATAGGTACTAATACTAGGGAGTTGAATGTGAACCTAATATGGAGCATTTGAGGGAAAATGTCAAGGACAAGTAGGTAACAAACTTTGCATTTAAATAAAGAGCAAAGAGAAATTTCCAGAAAAATCCCAAAGCTGCACTGGAACTTGAATCATAATTCAATTTAAATGCAATCATAATTTACCACTTGGCTTAACAGTGAACAGTATAAACACTGTTTATAAGCACACTGCTGTAAATATTGAACACATAATTAAAAACAGGAGTGATACAAGGTGGAATAAGGGAACTAAATTCTTACTTATGGTAACATGAAGTATCTGGTTAATTTCTAACATTGCAAGTACAAAGTAGCTGTTGAATACATTATTTATAAATGTGGAAGTAACTATCAGAAGAAACAGCTAAAAAACTGAAGACATTTGGACAATCCTCAAAATGTTTAGGGGAAATAATTGACAACCTTGAATTTTCTACTCGACTAATTATCATCGAAAAAGCAAGGTGATAACAAGATATTTCCAGACATATAAAGAGTAAGAGTTTGTCTTAGACCCTTGCTGAAAGAACCAATAAAGAACATTGTTTCAAGAAGGCAAATTAAATCAGAAGAGAGGAGGATGTGGGAAGCAACAGTGAGGAAAATAAAGTGAAACATGCTGGTAAACTAAAGAAATACTAATTATATAAACAAAAAACCAAACAAAACCAACCAACCAAACAACCAACCAACCAACCAACCAACCAACCAAGAAAACCCCATTTGGCTTTTAAAAAAGATAGCCAAACTAAAATACTAAAAAGTCCTAACAGGGAAGATGGGTGGAAGAAGGTAGGAAGGCAGTTAATGTATCTTAACTGTTTTGGTCAGGAAGAGGATGAAGATAATAATTAACTGCTATTGTTTACCAGTATCTGTTCTTTTTTCCCCAAATTTTTATTTAAATTCTAGTTAGTTAACATATAGTGCAATATTGGTTTCAGGAGAATTCGGTGATTCATCACTTACATATGACACCTAGTGCTCATTATATCAATTGTCCTCCTTAATGCCCATCCCCCACCCCAGCCCTTCATCAACCCTCAGTTTGTTCTCTATCTTTAAGAGTCTTTTACGATTTGTTTCCCTCACTTTTTCCCCCTCCCAATGTTCATCTGTTTTGTTTCTTAAATTCCACATAGTGAAATCATATGGTATTTGTCTTTCTGTGACTTCTTTTGCTTAGCATAATACACTCCAGCTCCATTCATGTCATTGCAAACGGCAAGATTTCATTCTTTTTGATGGCTGAATAATATCCCATTGTATATACACACTGTATTATATATATACATTGTATGTATATATGTTTACATGTATACATACATATAACACACACACACACACACACACACACACACACCACATCTTCCAGTATCTGTTTTTTCTTTTCTTCTTCTGCATACAACCAAAGCACCTAAGCTCCCTTACATACAGGTGGGACTACGTGATTGAGTCTGGGCCAATGGCCTAGGGGTGGGTGTGGAAGTGATATATATACCTCTTGCAATCCTGGCCCCCCAAATACCCCACATTGTCCTCCATACTCTTTCTTTCCTTCTTGGTCAGCTGAGTGCAGAGTATACAATGCTAAGGATTCCCAGAAAATCCCAGGGGACATAGAGCCACCAGGTGGAAGACTCAGTATCCCAGAATCGGTCAGTACCTGTAGGAGAGTTGCACTATTACAAAAATCTGCATGAACTTTCCATTAGGCAGAAACAATTTTATTGTGTTAAGCTGCTAGGATATTGTTACCATAGCTTGGCCAATCCTGTTTTGACTAATACAGAAGCTGGTACCTTGAAGTGAGCTGCTGCCTTGATTAAAACAACAACAACAACAACAACAACAACAACAACAACAAACTAAAAGTATGTGGCATTGGCTTAGTGGTCAGGCAGTGGGTGGCAAGGTTGCTGTTTTCAGTGACTAGAAAGATGAAACCCATGGTATACAGTGGTAAAACATGATAAAACTGTAATTTGTGGCAGCTTAGTAGTCATAAACTCTCCTAAGCTGGAAGCTCTAGAGGAAGAATCTAGAAAATAGACTATTTGTAATGTGTTTTGATTTTTATTGGCTGCCTTTGCTAAGCTATTATTACAAGAAGGAGATGAACTCAGGAGAGAATCAGCAGGTCTGTAAAGCAAAAGTAAATGGGATCAAAAGAGTCCAGACATTTGCAAAGTCAAAGTCAACAGGTTGAAAAAGCTCACTTCTTACAGATCCCAAACGGTAGAGGATGTGGGACAAAGACCTGGTGAAGCCTCCCTGCAACACAGCTTGTGGCAAAGACCAGATTGAAGGTCTCATCTTCCCATTGATGGTTCCAGATGGCCTCAAGCCAGTTGCTATTAAATTGAGAGAGACTGGCATGAGGACAAAGAAGCAGGAAAATGAGGCAGGGTTGAAAATAATCTCTAGGAAATAATGTTGGTTGTAATTATTGGCTCATGCAAGTGACTGGGAAGCAAATAGGCCAGAAGCCTACATTAGTTTTTGAAAGAACTTTACTGTTAAAGAAACCATGAGTCCAGATTAAAGAAGCCTTTAACTACTTGAGATCTTTAGTCTCCTCAGCATAAGCAGAGAACAGTGATCTACAGACCAAGGGATTTCTTCCCATAGATCAGGACTGGGTCCTTGTCAGCATAGGAGACCTTCATAATGTCAGCCCCATAGGATTCTAGCATTTGTTAAAAATGAGTGACTGTAGTATATCCCATTTTTGTTCCTTTTCTGATTGGGAGTATTTAATTACAGTTCCTGCCCTGCTTCACTATAGTATGTAGGGTGAGGTGGGAAGGTGGGCAGAGAAGATAACTTCTTCTTTTAGTTCAATGGTTGCCAGGCCAAAAAGAATTACATCTGACCTGATAGAGAAATTTGTGCATTATTGAGAGATCCTGGACTTTGAGCCAGAATGTAGTTACTGTATGGGACTTTGGGTTATCCCCTTTGGGTGGGTATGTTCTCCATGTGGGAAGAAAAAAGAAAATGATACTTGGTGACCAGAAGGATAGACTATGAAAGAGACTGCTAGTGCTCATCAATATCCAGTTTTCTTCTTCTTGGATACATAGCTATACTGATTACATTGTAATCCCTGCATCTAGGTGAAACCATTTGATTGCGTTCTGGGCAATAGAGCATAGGTAGAAGCAGCAGTATGACAGTAAGTGTTTAACAATGGGTGTCCATAAAACAACATATGCATAGGTACTTGAGTTTATTATAAATTTACTGATATAAAGGAGGTGTAGCACATTATTTATCATTAATAACAATCACATTAAAAATATGCAATACTCTATTGTAATTTCCATATAGGCAATTGATTCTCTCAGAATGCTTTTGTTGATTTTTACTGAACTCTTGTAGCCAACCTATGGTTACAATTGATGAATGAATACAGTTCTAACATAAATATTGGTTGATATATTCTTTTACATTATTGAGTAACTGAAATAATGAAGACATATGTCAGAATTTACTTGTTCATCAGTAATGCGGGCAACTTCTTTGCTGAATCAGTTGACAGTTATCAAATACTAGAAGAATATTTCCTCCATATTTTGTGCTATTCACAATGTAATGACTACAGATACAACATGCTTTTAATGAATCTAGATATTTAATACTTTCTCTATAGCTTCTAAAAGTCCCTAGACAATCAACAAAGATAGTAACCAAACCCTGATTTATAGTGTTTGCCAATTTCCATGATGTAAATACTCTACCATTGTCTATTTCAAACACCCAACATGATCGTATTGAAGATGGAGTCCGGAAGACATGAACCATCCTATAGTATTCTATAGCATTTCCCACTTATAGATACAATAGTAAAATGTAGAAAAATAGGAAGTTTGAATAATTATTACCTTTGATTTTCTTTTATTTAAAAAATTTTTTTTATATTTTTTTAACGTTTATTTATTTTTGAAACAGAGAGAGAGACAGAGCATGAACGGGGGAGGGTCAGAGAGAGAGGTAGACACAGAATCTGAAACAGGCTCCAGGCTCTGAGCTGTCAGCACAGAGCCTGATGCGGGGCTTGAACTCACGGACCGTGAGATCATGACCTGAGCCGAAGTCGGACGCTTAACCGACTGAGCCACCCAGGTGCCCCTATTTAAAAAATTTTTTGTTGATATAATTTAACTTTTAATAATGTCTGTGTTTAATAGCCAGCTTGCAAAATGCCTGAAAATGTAATAGGTAGCTCTTGAGAGCTGCAATGAGCTGGTTCTAGCATATCCAGGGATGAGGTATGCCACTTACACACCTGACTTCTAAAATGTGCAGCATAGGCCTTCATATACCCTCTCTTCACTCACTGGCCAGCTCACTGCAGGGGGCCCAGTGAAAGACTCCAACAATGCCTTAGGGGACAGCAGAACCTGGGTCTCTGAGTCACTAGGGATACGATCAGAAGTGCCATCCCACTGAAAATATCTACCTTAAAAATTGTGTGAGCAAAATATGAACGTTCGTTGCATCAAGTCTCTGAAATTTGAGGTTGTTATAGCAAAACCTATCATGACTAGTATATGTTACTAGAAAAATTTAAACATTAAAAAATAAAATGAGGGATTTACATAATTATAGTATTAAAAATAACTCAAATATAGAGGTCAATATAAGAAATAAAAGTAATGTTATGTAATATTCAAGGTCAAGCCATCTTCAACATTACATCTAAAACTATTGATATTGCCTGCTCATCTTGGTTTTCATCCACTGGTGATCTCTGTTCTTTCCCTGTATAAATCTAGGGCTTAAAAGTATCTCAAAAGCAACGCTTCTGATGTCAGAGCTTCATGTATAGTTTATTAATTTATTGACAAATATTTGGGGTAAAAGACCAGAATCTCACAGTTGTAGATAAATCTTTGCTATTTGTCAGAAAGCTTTAAAAAAACATCCTTCAGCTTTAACATAATGCTTGAAAGATCCTGTTTTAACTGTTAAGGCCACTAGATATTAAGGTCTGCATCTGAGTACAGAATCTTGTCTGAACCAATCATCCCCTAAAGCTAGAATCTGCAGTCTTTTTTCAGGGAGTATTCTGACAATACTTAAATGAAGCACAAGGAATCAGTGGAAAACACACTAAAAAGATACTTTAATGGCAATTAAGAAATGTGGCGTCCCTGGGTGGCTCGGTTGGTTGAGTGTCAGACTTCAGGTCATGATCACTTGGTTTGTGAGTTCGAGCCCCAAGTTGGGCTTTGCACTGATAGTGTGGAGCCTGCTTCAGATTCTCTGTCTCCCTCTCTCTCTGCCCCAACCCCACTAGTGCTCTCTCTCTTTCTCTCTCAAAGATAAATAAACATTTAAAAAATAAAAAAAAAAAAGAAATTAAGAAATGTCCAGCAATAAATCAAGAGAGTCTACCAGAAAGCAGAAATGCCTTGAAAAACTATTTTTTCCTGAGCTGAAATGTTCTTAAAGATTTTTAACATAAACATCTCACCCTCAGGTCGAAGTGTTCTTTAAAATTTCAAATATGAACATCTAACTTAGAGTGCAAAACAATCCAGGAAGTACAGTAGGTAACAGATTTTAAGGAAACACATTTCTATAGATGTCTTATTCCTACATTCATTCACCAGATGTTCACTAGGTATCTACCAGGTGCAAGATATGCACCAAGCAGAAGCCATAGTGGTGAATAAGCCTCCATGGAGGAGGTAGCATGGAATTGCTATATGGGAGTCAAGAAAAGAGCATCCCAAGCTTAGCAAATGGCTTGAAGAGAGTACATGGCATATTCGAGAAATGATTAATGTATTAAGGAGTCAAACTGTATGAATGACATACTGAGGATTCTGGACTAAGTTTTGCATACAGGGAGGGAATCACTGTAGGGTTTTTGCTTGTGTTAGAAAGACAGCTCCCTGGCACTTTAAAGAGCTACAGGGCAGAGGCAAGGACTCGCAGAAGACAACTTGAAGGCTTTTGCAATAGTTTAGGTGAGAGACAGAGGTCTGACACAGCACTGTGGGAATGGAACAGAAGAGACAGCCATGAAGATGGGGGGACTTGCTGATTGAATGTGCATGTGTTGGGGGCTGTGAGGACAGGGCTGCAGCACAGAAGACTCCCATGTCTGGAGCCTCTGGGAGCTGCCCAATGGGGGCACCTTTATTCAAGATGGGAAAGGTGAGGTGAGGACATGCACTCAGTTTTGGACACGCTGAGATGGAGAGGTCATTGGGCAGATCCAGAAGGAAATAGGATACTCTGGGATACATCCTCAACTTTCCATTTTGTGGATAAGTCAATTGAATACATTTTTGTTGAGTCTCTACTACTTGCCAAGAGAAGAATCTGGGTCTTGGCCACATCAGGGTTCATGGCCCAGGAAGTTCGCTAGTAAAAGCAGCCTTCTGTTTCACAGAAAGCTTACTCAAAGAGGGAACTTAGTAGAGGAATTAAAGAAGTGCATGCAAATCTGCCAGATTAATTAAGATTTTTTTACATTTATAACACTCCATGCTAATGTAAGAATGAATAACCAGATATACTCATGTATTACTGTTGGAAGTAAATGGCCATAACTCTTTGGAAAGTAACTTGGAAATGTATTTCAAGAGCCTTAGAAAAGATTATACTCTTTAAATCAGTAATTCCTCAGGCTATTCCAAAGGAAATAGTCCCTAATTTTAAAAAAGCTTTCCGTAAAAAGATGTTCATCACAGAAGTATTTGTATTATCAGTTTGAGAATTAGCTTAGATGCTCAGTTACACTGGAATGGTTCAATAAATTATGACAAATATGTTAGATGGAATATTAAAGAGCCATTAAAAACAACGTTTGAAAGAAGTTTGTTACTTATGTTACAATATTAAATGAGAAAAAATGATATTTGGTATCATCACAATTGCAAAAATAAAACCAAAAGCCCATGAATAGAAATGAACAGTGTCTAGAAGGAAACACCACAATTTTAATAGTGGCCTTTTTCAGGCACTAGAACCTGGTTTTCCCTTATTTGATACATTCTTTTGCATTTCCCACATTTTCTATCATAAGCATTTAATGAACATTTAATCAGGAAAATAAGCTCTAACTAGCAAATCAGGATGAAAACTGATGAGGACTTAGTGGAGGCTGTCTTTGGAATTAAAAGGGCTCAGAGAGGGCATGGAGACAGTGCTCCAGCACTTTGTCCTGAACTCTGTAGAGACACTGAGGGGACCAGGGTCTCTGAACAAATGGCCAGACGCTAAGACACCCCTCACGTTGTTTTTTCCACTGGTATTTACCCCTACCGACTGACTACTTTAGGAAAGGTTAGGCCACCTACTGCTTTCTGGACATCATCGCTCAGGGCTACTAACTGTTCCCCCCAACTTGCAGTTTTCTGGGGATTGTACCTTTTTTCCCTTTGAGCTCCTCAGACTCAGAGAGCCCAGAGCAGGTGGGGGAGGCCGGCAAGAGGCATGCGATTGCTCTGAGACACGCCATAAGCCCATAAAGTCTGAAAGGTTAAGCAAAGACTGAGGCATGAAGAGTGAAAATTCTCCATTCACCAATAATCTCCCCCCTCTCTCAACTCGTCTTAAAATGGAAAGAAAGGGTGCAAGATGACATTAGGCACTTTAAAATATGCAAAATTAGGAGCTGGTGCAGACCTCATTAACACCCGCCTCCAACATCATTAAGATGTTTCCAAGAAAATTAATTGAGAGACTCATTAAAAATAAATTAAGAAAAATGTGTTGCAGAGCGCCTGCACTCAGCTCATAAATCACAGCTCAGAGCTCCGGCCCGCTGCTCCGGCAATTAACTCCAACCTATTTGTTTTATCCTGACTGTGAAAATTAGAAAGCAGACGTGGAGATTAGATTAGGGACGTCTGTCAAGCGGAACTTGAAGTGAATATTTTAGGATACAAAATGGAAACCAGGAAAACAAAGAAAGCAGAGATTTCATTCTGAGGAGCTTGTCTTTGAAAAGTGACAGGCAGATGAAGGGTGTTAGAGGGAGAGGGTGGGGAAGGAATACACAGGCTGGGGGCGGGGGCGGGCAGGAAGGGCGGGAGTGACAAGAGAAGAGACATTTGAACTATTCTGACCAGGAAGAGCACAAAATGCGTTTGCATTATAAATATAAACAGATCCACATCCCTGTAAAGATGGCATTGAGACATAAAATAGATGTTCCTGATGATACTTGCATGTATCATATTTTAATGTTTAGACATATAGCCATTTGGCCTCACCACTCAAGACAGTTACTGGTCTCCTACAATATGTTACATATCAGTGATGACTACCTGCTCCTCTATATGATGTGAAATATGTCATTCCCTTGTGTGTGTCTCTCATTCAACAACACAGCCAATGGTTATTGAGCAGTGGCACTTTGTTGGCCTCCTTCACCTATGTGATCTCATTTAACTTTAATATCTCCAAAGAGGAAAACCATTTTAGAAGATGTGGAAACTGAGGCTCAAGGTAAAGCAATATGCATGGGAGTTGCTTGGCTGATATGTGGCAGAGCTGAGACTGCAGCCCGATGTTTTAAATCTAAGACCAGTGCAGCCCTTAGTGACACAGCTTCTTTTCATTCATAAGTACATATTGGGTCACTGTATCTTTCAAACCTCACACTGAGAAAGTCTTTTTGTTCTTCTCTTCATCTCTTTATTTTCTCCTTCCACAAATACTTCTTCCATACCCACAATATCCCAGGCACAAATTACCAGGTCTAGGGAGTATAATAGGGGACTTGCTGAATGGAGAAGGACAGGCACTGGTGAAATCACTGCAAACGTGTGGGCTGCTGCAAACGACATGATCAGAAGACTGTGCACAGGGAGCCAGAGACTGTGCTCATCATTCGGGTCATTTGCTGAATGCCCACTATATACCAGCAGTGAGGACCCAGATATTGGACTACTGGCTCTCCTCCTTACTAGTTAGTAAGACCTTGGGTAAGTTATTTCACTTCTCAGTTTCCACATCTGTGCAATGGGGATGATACTAGTACCTACCTCAGGCGTTTATTTTGAGGATCAAAGGAGAAAATCCATTACAAGCCCTTAGCAAAGTGCCTGGTTCAGAGTAAGCAGTGAGTAAATGTCAGCCATTATCATTCAGAGGTGACATTTAAGTTGGCTCTTGAAGAGGCAGTAGGAATTTAATCAGAACTTCATTTCTGGGGACAGCTGCAGCCTGATAGGTGGTATTTTAAATTATTTGGATTTTTCAGCTAGAAGGGGAGTGAATAATCTTGAGTGGATAATAAGACACAGGCCAGCCAGCCTGCAATGACACATAGCTTCACTGGGCCAAGGGTCTGGCTGCCTGGATTTTGATTAGGAGTGGGCTGCAGCAAGGCAAGGAACAGATATCAGCTTTGCTTCCTTTCCTCCAGAGCATCTCGGAGGCAATGGGGGAAAACCACATGCACAAAGAAGAAAGGTTCAGGTTGAGGGGTGTATCACATCACAGGGTTTTTACAACTCCTTCCTATCTTGTCTAGGGAATAGTTACGGATCAGTTTGTGGAAGGGCAACAGTAGCCTTTGGAAATGCACTGGTGGTGAAGAGGATTGTAGTCTGTTTTTCATTTTGTTTTGGTCTAATAGTCAAAAGACTGGGTGGAAGTCTTAACCACAGGTCTGCTGGACCATCCTTATTTGTAAGGCTGTAATAACCCAGAAGATGCCCACCTCCAAGCTGATACTCAGCTGGATGTTCCCATAAGGCCTTAAATGTTGTTTGCTGTTGGTGTTCCTTAGGACCAGTCAGTGATTGCGCTTAAGGAATTATTCAGTATTTTGAGTTATCACTCCTGCCAATAAATAATGCTGGGCCAAGGCAAAGCCTGAGATATATGAAATTTGAGAATAAGATGCTTCCTCGTTAGGTCACTTGCCCAAATCATAAGTGGGGGCCAACGAGAAGGACCTGGTGAGTATCCTGGACAGAAAAGGGACAGAAAATTTTTAGACCTACAAAAGACATGTCAAGGGAGGGCTGCCAGATGGTCAGAGGCAATAGGAAACTATCAGAGGACAGGGTTACAGGAGTTCCCTCCTAAAGTTGCAAAGCTTATTTTGAAAGGAATACAATATATGAAGAAAAACACATTGGAAAATTATTAGCTGGTATTAGAAATTCTCTTTTAAAAAGTTTCTCTCCCCCCACCCCCCCCCCCCCCCCAAAAAGGTTTCTCTCTCTACCTTAAAGCTTAGAAATCTATTGAAGGGCAAATACCTGGGAAAGGTAACATTGTAAGCTCTTACCAGGCAAAATGAATTTCACACCCTTCCAGATGACAGACTTTGACAGTGGAAAGGAAGTAAGTGCACATGGCCCTGACAGCAGAAGAGGGGTACCGTGCTGAACTCTCTGAAGCTGTGAAAGTAAATCTAATCGTTTGCCAAGGGCTGGGCTGCTGATAGCAACATATGGGAAGGATCATCTTCAACTCTCTCCTCAACTTGGCCCCATGTCCAAATAGGTGCCATCTTCTGTGGATTCTACATCCTTCATATCTTGTGCATCCATTTCTTTTTTCTATCCCCTTCTGAAAGAGGTTGGTTCCGTCTTCTTTGGGCTCTTACAAATGCCTCCTACTGAGATTCCTCTCCTCCATCCTCCCCTCTTATACTCCACTGACAGACTTGTCCTACAGCACAGATGTAATCATATCACTCCTCTGCCCCAAGTCTTTGATACCTACAGAATAAAGTTCAAGTTTCTCAACTTGGCTACCTTGAATCTGGGTGCAAGTGATCTTTGCTGGTGTATCTTTTACTAAGTCCTCCTTTTCTAATTACACATTTTTGACTCTTGCCCAACCAGACTGCTCACTACTTCCCAAGCATACTCTGTATGTTTCCCATGCCTTTTACTCCTCCATTACTTGTGTCACACCTGCTTCAATTCATCTCTGCCTAGCAAATTTTTACCTCTTCTTCACAGCCCACTCCAAATGCTCATTTCCATAAAGCTTTATGACTGCCTCCCCACCACCTCAGAGAGAAGTAATTTGTTTTTAGAGTTTGCACAGTGCCTGCCAATACTTACTGAATGACTGAATAAACTTTCTCACACCAATTATCACAATGTCTGTTACATCTCAGTTGGTTGCAATACATGCATTGGTCTGTCACCTCACTAGATCCCAAGCTCCCTCAAGATATGAACCATGACTTATTTGTGTCTCCCACACAACTTGTACCTTGCACGTTGTAAAGTCTCCTTAAATTTTGTTATACTTTTATACTTACAGTGACATTTAAGTGCATAGGCACGTTATTTCATTTGTTCTGGGTTACTTATATAGATAAACATACAATTCTGCTTTTGATAATGGAGAATTAATGGCACCTGTAGATTAATTTTCTCGTGAGACATAGGGGCAGAGCTTGAGGCCATTCCCCCAATTTCTGGTCCAGTGCTCTTTGATCTATCATACTTTATCCACATAGCAACACTCCTCAGAGAACTGGAGCACTTCACAGTAGTTATTTCTTTAACTATGTAAAGGAGATGACCTGCTGGAGAAGTAATGTTTGAATAGGATAAACTATGCACCCTTCACCATGCCTGAAATGATGCACAGATGATAAATCAGTACTGATGACGCACAAAACACCTTTTTTCACTTACCATCTGAGATCACGCTTATCACTTTGGGTCACTATTTCATCTCAGAACAATAGGGAGTTTTAGAGTAGATAGCCCCTTGAAAAATCCTAGAAGCTCTTATTTAGACATAATTCTCTTTGCATAGCCCATAAATATTAGGCAGATAGTCATATTTCAAGAAATAATGTTGGGTTACAGATGAACAAATCACCACAGTTGTTCTTTTACCTGAAGGCCACATGTGAAGGTGTGTGCTTTTGTATACACACACACCAGAAATCTTCAGGAGCCAAAGTGTCTCTAAGCTACCAATAATGACTTTCTGAGATGCCTGACTAATTTCTTGCTGTCAGTGCTGTATTTCTGCTGAACAGGGTCATCCCCAGCAAGAGAATACACCCTATGCCATGGAATCCATCCTGTCGGGCAAACTACATATTTTTATGCTTTATTATCCAAATGGGCAGGTGCAGCCTTTGTGAGCACTGTCTGAGAATTCCTTTGGGAATTCTTTGGTTACAAGATTATTCTGGGCTATGGTTATCTTTTGATACCTCAAAGGTATCATCTAGTGTTTCCTGCGATAATAATTAGAGCAATTACTATGGCCAGTGGCTTTGGACTGATTTATTCTCTTAAGCTCATAAGCAGGTAGTAAAGATTGAAATGCCCTGGTTCTGTCAGGGTCCAAATGATCCCTAGGTTTCCACTGCTAAGTCAAGCATTTCTGGGGTTAATTTTCATTAAAATGACCCTGACACTAATGACAAGTGACTGCTTCTGCCCCCATTTGCAATTTTATAATAATGTCCTTTTGTTTGCTTCTCACTAAAGGATACAGAGACATTGCCGAAAGCCTCCATTCGTCCTCATTACATATCATCCTTAATTTTAATTTCAGGATTCTTTCTTTAAAAGAACCTTACCTCTTTTTTAGAATACAAAATACTTGAGGACAGAAACTATGTTGTTGTTGTTTTTTTTAATAACCAATACAGAAGGTAGTTGAAATGACAAAACAAATAATTCTATATCGGAACTAACAACATTCTATGAATTCACAAAGAAGCATTTGGGTTTGAACTGGCCACAACATATCATGAGAGACCTTGTGTGAGTTCCTGAACTCTTTGACCTACATCAGCAAAAATAGGGATAATAATGCTCGCCTCTAAAGGTTTTAGTGAAGATAGATGAGAAAAATTTTTGTGAAAGCATCGAACATTGCTCAGATGCTGAATGGGTCTGAGCATGTTATCATATTACTAATAGCCAAGTTAACAAAAAACCCACCCTAAATGCCTATGAAAATGTAAATGAAGCAAGAAGAATTTAGTATATTTCTTTTATGTCCCTACCTGGTTTCATTTGTACTAAAAAGAAAAATTTCTTTAAAAATTTTGTGTTTTGGGGCTCAGTTGGTTAAGAGTCCGACTTCAGCCCAGGTCATGATCTCACAGTTCATGAGTTCGAGCCCCGCTTTGGGCTATCTGCTGACCACTCAGAGCCTGGATCCTGCTTCGGATTCTGTGTCTTCCTCTCTCTCTGCCTCTCTCCTGCTCATGCTCTATCTCTCAAAAATAAATAAATGTTATTTTTTTTTAATTTGGTATTTTTCAGAATTGTAAAGACTATTTACCTTACCTTTCTCATTTCCTTGGCAAACAAACTGAGATACAGAGAATTTAACTTGAAAATTATATGATTAATAATTAGCACTGACTGATTTTTCTTACATCCTGCACACATGATAGTTTGCACTATTGTTTTCAAAGACATATTTAAGAACTGATGCTTCCTCTTGAGTCTAGGGTGAGGATGACAGATGACAGCAATTCAGCTTGAATAAGTTCTTTAAAAAATATATATATATTACAGGGGCACCTGGGTGGCTCAGTTGGTTAAGCATCCGACTTTGGCTCAGGTCATAGTCTTGCGGTCCATGAGTTTGAGCCCCGTATCGGGATCTGTGCTGATAGCTCAGAGCCTGAAGCCTGTTTCAGATTCTGTGTCTCCCCCCCCCCTCTCTCTGCCCCTCCCCTACTCACGTTCTATCTCTCTGTCTCTGAGAAATGAATAAACCTTAAAAAAATTAAATATATATATATATTACATATAATTTTTCGTTATACTTTAAATGATTAAAGAAACATATATTCATCCTAGAAAATCTGGAAGAAAGCTGTAACAGCAAAAATTAAAATTATGTATAGTCCTATCACTCAGAGATAAATATTTTTAACATTTTAGTTGTTTAATAAAAATGGAATGATCCTATATATTTTTTGTACTTGGGTTTTATTTTCATTTGACATTATTCTATAGACATTTCCCCCACATCATTAAGTGGCCTTTGAAAAAATGATATCAAAGGGTTGAAAAACATTCCTCCATGTGGATTTATCATGACTCAGGAGGCAGAATGGCCTCCCCTTAAGAGTCAGACAAATTTGGGATCGAATTCCAGTCCCACCCTTTACCAGCTGGGTGATGTAAAACCAGCCACTCAACCTCATTAAGCCCCAAGTCTCACATCTGCAAAATATTGATAATAATCACCTCATGGGATTTCTATCAAGGTTAAATTGTATCGAGTATGTATATACTTAGCAGTGTGCTTTCACACAATAAGCATTCAACAAATAAATGGTAGCTATATACTACTGTTATTATTTTATCACATTCTTATTATTGTACATTTAGGTTGTTCCCAGTTATAAATAAATAGTGGGAGAAGTATACTCCCCATAGTTAGCAGTGGAATCTACCTGAAATGTACATCTGTTCTGGTCATTCCCTTATTTAAAGATCAAAGATTTTCAAACTTCTTTTCAACAATGGAAGCCTTCTTTTAAATATCTTAAGTAAAACTTATCTAAAGTAAAACTTTAGTAGTAAAACTTTACTACTTGAGTAAAACTTCTTAAGTAAAACTTACCCTCTTGAGTAAAACTTACTACTTTAAGTAAAACTTAAAAGTTCCCTAAGTAGAACTTAGGTTGTGACAGGGTGGAGTTCAGAGCCTGGAACAATTCCCAGTGCCACCCCACCTCCCTGTTGCCAAAGGCCCCTAAAACTTCTCTGAGAAACACTAGGGCTACTCTGAACACACTGTGAGTACTTCTCATGTACAGAGTAAAAGTGAGGCCCCAGAGCCTGGGGTACGATATCTCCAAACTGTCCGTTCCTGAAAGACCCTGATGTAGTTTCTTTTCCTACCACTTTGCCGATTTTGTTGCTTCTGTCTGGAATCCCTTACTTCCCATCTTCCCAGGCCTTACTCATCAGCCAACTCAGCCTATGCACCACTTCCTCCAGGAAGCCTTCTCTGTTCCAGGCTGGTTAGATCCTCCTCTTCCCTCTTTTCATGATACCCAAATTATCTGTCATTGTAGGTACCACATCTCCAAGATGCTTTGGACTAGAAGCACTTAGAGGGCATACTATGCCTTATGGATAGCATAGTTTCTGGCACTGGTAGATGCTGACTAAAAATATTTGTTAAATAAAAAAAAAAACTTATGAATAAATTTTGTGGTGCCTCTCTATTTCCTTAGAGAATTTTCTAGAAGCAGGATTACTGGGTGAGAAAGGATAAACATGTCCAGCCTACTTAATGCTCCCTTAATATGATTTGAAACATGACTCTCCTGTGTCCATTAGTGTTTGCTATTTGTCTTTGGAGTTACAGTACAAAAGCCAATTTTGGGGGGGTGCCTGGTTTGGTATCTGCAGTTGGAGTGACTAGTGTAGAGCGGGGCCCTAAATATGATTTTGTCCAAAAGCACATGTTACCAGGGGTGCCTGGGTAGCTCGGTTGGTTAAGCGTCTGACTCCGGATTTCAGCTGAGGTCATGATCTCATGATTCATGAGTTTGAGCCCCACATCAGGCTCTATGCTGCCAGTGCAGAGCCTGCTTCAGATTCTCTCCCCCTCTCTGTGCCCTCTCCCCACTTACTCTCTATCTCTCTCTCAAAATAAATAAAAATAAACTTAAAAAAACCCACAAAAAACAAAGGCACAAACTACCAGATGGCTGGAGATAACCAATGCTAAAGTACGGCAACTTTTGCCACTTTTAATCCTTGTAGTTTCTCTATTTTCTCATTGTAAATGAGTTTCATGATGTATTTGAGGGGGTCATGTGATGATAAAATTGAATCAAACAGGCGGATACCCCTAAAATCTTAATACACACATTTGTGTGTTTTTACTATCTGTTAATGAGAGCTGCATGAGGAGGAGTTGGATAATTTTGGCTACACCAGAAGATAGAGTTCTAAGTTTAGGAAACATTTCAACTGACCTCTCTGACGGGCTTGGCTTGTCATAGAATCTTATAATGCCCACGTGCAAACGATTAGGATATAGCTAGGTTATCCTATTTTATCACCGGGAAGATAGAGAAATTCTAACTGCAAAAATCTTAAATTTTAAGAGGAAGTTGAAATGGCTCTAAGTCATTTTAAAACATTACATATTGCTGTGTTCTCATTCAGTTCTATGGTTTTAATTACTTACATGTCCATGAGTTCAAAAATCTGAATCTGTAGCCCAGATTTTTCTCCTGAGCTTCAGCCTTATGTATCCAAAATGCTTGGATGGTGCGCTGGTGAACTCAGTGTACTCAAAGCTGAATCTTTCACCTCCTCTCTCCCCATAGTTTCCCAGCCTTGTTCTTCCTCCTATCTTCCCATCTCATCACTACCTACTTATCCCAAGCCAAAAATTTGGGAGTCATCATCAACTTCTCCTCATTCTTACCCTCTACATCTAATCAGTCACCAAATCTTGTTCTAATGCCTAAAAATTTCTCACACTCATCCTTTCTTCTCCATCATCACTGTCACTATCCTGGATCAGCCCCTCATTATCTCTTGCCTGGATTACTGCAGTAACCTCCTAACTGGTCTCCCTGATTCTGGTCTTGCTCTCTCCATTCCATCACTCACATCCCTGTCATAAGCATATAATCAATCTGGATGAAAAGGAGCTGTAAACGGCAATAGATATCAATGTCTTCAAATCATGTTCTTTAAAAAATATGATGTCATAGGTTAAGACATAATCAGTTAAACATAGTTCTCCTGGAGACAGGTTGACCGCTCAGCACAAGAATCAAATGAAATATAACAATGAACGATGTATCAGTTCACTTGAAATAATACTCATGGAGAACCGACATTTATTGGATTGTGCAGAGATGATGTGGAGGTTAGTAATGCTGGAAGGGCATGGTGGATTAAGATGAACTTCTCCAGCATTCCGAAGGCCATCTGGTCTTTGTGATCATGTCAGAGAAAGAATCATTTACTAAAGTCTATTCTATCTTGATAATTCCAGGAGCAAAAGTTACAACCAATAGGGACAAACTATGCTACCCCCTAAATGATAAATACATTGTTAAAGTGGTTAGGAAGGGGCTTCTTCAAACTTCATGACTACAGTGAACCCTCAAATACTAGGGGCTTTAAACAAAGATGTTACCAGAGCAGCTTTAATACACTTACTGCCTGCAGGTTAAAGGGGAGAAAATGGTCTAAGTTTAGCATGTTCAGAGAAAATGGCATTGAGTATAAAATGGAATAAAATCTGGAGATTAGCAAAAGCAAATAAGACTAGCAAAAAAACCCAGCAGAGATGAGACATGGTATTTTAATTAGCATTTCCTAAACTATCTGTGGTAAAGAGTTTTTTTAAAAAAATATCCAAACCATCACAGACTAATATTTTTATAAAACAATAAAATTAATACTAGAAAAATGAAATGTAAAATAAAAACAAGATGCTGTGACTGCTTTTTATGACTGGGTTACCCAGACATAAAATTTCCCAAATGCTCATTTTTAATTTTTGTGTTTATCTCATCATGAACCAGTAACAGTTCATAGGCTGGTACTGGTCTATGGACCATGCTCTGAGTAGCACTATTTTAAAGGATTTATTCCGAATAAATGGCAAAGACTTTTCTCACAAAGATATACTGTTGGAAAGACACTAATCTGTTAATTAATATTCATGTATCTTTCTTTCAAAGACTGAAACGTTTGGCTGTTTGGGTGTTGAAAAAGTTCCATCTCTCATCAGGTTAAGTTGAGACCATCTCTGAGAAAATGCCTATCAAACCGGTGAGCCTCAAGTCAGCCTCCAGAAAAACAATGGCTATGTGGATTAAAAACTCTCATCAGAGAATACATAAGCTGTGACTATAACGTTGACTGTATTGTTTAGTGATGGATTTTTCGGTCAATCAACCATTAAGAATGTCTTTCTATCCCACCCAGATCTCAATCAATTATCACGATGTCTGATTTGATAGGCTGATAGTCACAGTTGATAGAAACACTAGTGATAGGGCAGGTTCCTTAGACTATATCGGACAATAAATATCCATCAAGCATGAGCTATATTCTGGCTTCTTTCTGTCCTTATTCTAAATACAAGGGCAGCTGTCTCCCTCTGAAAAGACATGTATAGTCTGTGCTTAAACAGCAGATGGAAGATCTCAGCTTCTCCGATCCACTATTGTTTTAGGTTAAAGGGGCTAAGAAATACTGACGAATCTGGGATAGTGAAAGGATGGACAGAGACTTTTATTTCTTGCCTTAAAAATTTTGTTAACAGACAAGCTATTCTCAAACCGTGGCTTTAAATCCCATTACCAGACACATTTAACATGACTCTCATGGGTTGTTTTCATTATGGCCAATGGTGAAATGATGCTTAGTGATAAGTTTAGAAATAAGGAAATGGATATAAGGCATGGAGAGGATATGTATTAATTTATATATCAACTTGTAATTTGAGGAGACTGACATACAGAGTTTGGAGGAGAGAAGACTTCAGGAAGACACCCTTCAGGCAGGTAAAAACCAAAAATCCCATGGAAGTGGCAGCTCAGGATGGCAAACATGCATTGAATGTGTTCTAAGCATTGAGGATGCAAAGTTAAAATGCTGTCTTTGTTTTTGAAGGTCTAGTGTCAGAAGCAGACATACAAACAATTACAAAATAGTGGGAGACATGCAAAAATAGGAATTTGTACAAGGTACTGATGACAGGGTGATTAACTCTATCAGGTGGAACTGTAAACAAATACAAAAGGTTACAAAGTAATTTATGTTGGTAAAGTGACTCCCCAAATGTAAGGGTAAACCATTTTTAGAAGTTGCTAAAGGGAAACCTGAGGTCTAATTCACAAGTCAAGCATGCCCACAAACCTTCCACTTGTAAAGATATAGGTTAAAAACTCTCCATTAGAGGGGCGTCTAGGTGGCTCAGTCGGTTGAACGTCCGACTTCAGCTAAAGTCATCATCTCACACTCTGTGAGTTCGAGTGCTGCGTTGGGCTCTGTGATGACAGCTCAGAGCCTGAAGCCTGCTTCAGACTCTGTGTCTCCCCCTCTCTCTGCCCCGCCCCTGCTCATGCTCTGTCTCTCTCTGTCAAAAATAAATAAACATTAAAAAAAAAAAAACCTCTTCATTAGGAATATCACCCACCACCAAAACTATACACATATATACCATCATCCCTATCCATGAATCCAAAATACCCAGCAAAGCTCTTATTTAACTAAAACCATTTTGAATGAGCACTGGAGGGATCCACAAAAAGGCAAACAGTAATAGATAAAAAGAATGAATTCTACTTGACTTAAACCTTCAGGGGTTATTATAAATGGAATTTTTTTGGTAATTTCATTTTTGGATTTTCATTGCTACTGTATATCAATACAATTGATTTTTGTATATTGATCTTGCATTCTGCAACACTGTTGAACTTGTTTACTAGTTGTAGTAGTTGCTTTTTAATGGATTGCTTAGGATTTTCTATATACAAGATCATATCACCTGAAAATGATGATGGTTTTACTTTTTCCTTCCCAACCTGGGTGCCTCTTATCTCTTTCACTTGCCTACTTGCCCTAGATAGACCCTCCAATACAACGCTGAACAGAAGTGGTGAGAGCAGACATCCTTGTGTTGTTCCTGGTATTAGGGGGAAAGTACTTAGTCTTTTGCCACTAAGTATATTAGTCTTGGGGTTTTTATAGATGTCCTTTTTCAGATTGAGGGATTTTCCTTTTAATTCTAGTTTATTGAGTGTTTTTATCACGAAAGAATGTTGGATTTTGTCTAATGCTTTTTCTGCTATTTCTCTGTTTTTGAATTAAAAAATTGCATTGCTTGAGTCTGGCTTTTCTAGGAAGGCAGATCACCTACCTAATTGGTGGATTCAGGTGAAGAGGATAAGAAACAGAAAGTTACTAGTATGACTTAGTTTCTATTTCCTACATTTAACAAGGTAATACAAGAAAACAGGGGGCCCAAGAAAGAACTTGGCAGCTTGTAAATGGGGTTGAAAAATATAATTATTTTTCATTTCCAACTTGCAAAAGATGAAACTGAGAAATGTTTTGAGCAAGAAGACTGATTTTTAAAAAGCCTCACCTGCAAAACCTTATCATTATCAACATCACGGCCATCATTTCCTCTGCTAAAATCTCTGAGTTGAGTTGGTGGTACCCATTCAATGTTTTCAGTTGGACAAAATGACAAAGGAAAAGAAGTGATGATTGAACCATAATATGGCTAAGTTTCTCCTGGGAAATTGTACAATTTCATTTCATTGGCAAAAGAAAGTCTTATGGCAAAAGAAAGCCTGATGTCAAAGAGACAGTCACTTATATGAGTAGGGGCTGAAAATCAAATGAAAATGAGTGGTATGTATAATCATTTCATAGGGAAGGGGAGACAATAATTGAGAAGAGTAATAAAATCTGTCTATTCTTTTGGTCACAAATACTTGCTCCTTCTTTTATATGCAAAACACTTCCATCTTTTCTTTAAAGAAAACACCCCTAAGTCTCATCCAATCACATTTCACACTCAAAGCACTGGATCTCATATGGATCCTCTTGGTCCAGACACTTGTGAACTAATAAGCCAACTTACTTGCCCTTGCAAGCTCAATACATAGTGATGGAAGAGGGACAGGGTAACTACAATAAATATTTCCATTTACAAAGGGAAGCAATGGAAATCATACAGCTGTCACTGATTCTCAACAATTTTGGATTTTTGTGATTGGGGTAGGGAGTGTTCTTTACTTGGGCTCTTGTTCTGCTTCCTGGAGGAGTTTCCTAGTTCATTGTTTTCCACGGTCCTGGGAGATCCTATTATACTCCTTGGCCACATCTGAAAAGGGTATTGAAAAATATGCTTTCCACTGTGCTTTGGCCTGTTTTCTGTAGAAGACTGGGAACTTCAAAGTCATTTTTGTCATAGTAGCCATATAAAACAAACAAACATACAAACAAACAACTCTGTGGCAATGGCTCTTTGGGAAGTGTTGCAGTCGTAACAATAGTAAATCTTCCAGTCCATGACCATGGGATGTGTTTCCATTTATTTAGGTCCTTAGGCTGTAATTTCTTTCAAAATATTTTGTTTGTAATCTCTTTTAAAAAATATATTTGGCTTTGTATTTGTTTGATCCTGGGCAGGTCTCTAGGTCAATAATCAATTGCTTAATTCTTTTTGAGACATGCCTCCCTCTAGACTTGATTACAGGTATCTTGAGTTATGAGTTCTGTGGGAGAACCAATCATTAGTCAATCTATGGGCAATATCACAGACCATGTAGTACCTGCTATGTTTTCAAAATATGATGAGAAACATGAGCCTTGTTATACAAATAAAGTTGTCTCCAAAACATGGGACAACTAAGCCCATTTTGAAAAATGAGAACCATCCCCTCTAGTTCAGTGGTTTTAAACCAGGGGTGATTTTGCTCCCTAGGGGACATTTGGCAATGTCTAGAGACATTTTAGTTGTCACAACCGGGGGATGCCACTAGCATCTAGTGGGAAGAGGCCAGGGATGGTGCTAAACATTCTAAAATGCACAGAACATCCCCCTTCCTGCCTCTTCTCTCTCTCCCCAACAAAGAATTATCCAGCCCAAAATGTTAACAGTGCTGAAGTTGAGAAACCCTATTCCTAACAGTACCACTGAAACAGAAGTCCCATTAATACTCCCGATAGCTCTCCAGAGCAAAAACAGATAACATGTTTCTGTGTTTACCCCACCAGCCAGATCTATGTTCTTCAATTTTTTCTTCCCCAGAAGCAAAAAGTAGGATCAGAGAGACTATGAAAGCCCACTTGTTTTGATACTTGAAGGAATCACAATTTGTTTTTTAACCTTTCATTGTCTATTGACCACATCTCCATCTTCCATCTTGTTTGTTAAGATTTTTTTTACACAATACATAATCTTTTGATCCCTTCCTTTAGCTATCAAAGATTCTCCATCATGCTAAAACACATTCTTGATTGACATGGATTTTATTTCTCCTTTTAAAATTCTTTAAAGTGCAGCCTTTCTTTGGGTCCTTTTAGAAGGAAAAGAAGAGATACTGAGAAGTCCTGTTCTGGTTTTATAATAATGTCTGGTTTATCAATATTACTATCTAGCACCTCCAAGAATGTTCCTATTGTTATAAAGTGTTTGTGAAAAAAAATCCATCAGTTTCACACTAAAACAGGGGTTATGCTTGAGGGGTTTCATGTTCAGGACCTTGGAGTCCTCAAGCACCAGGGAGATATTTTAATAAAAATATGCAGAATGGTTCAGACAGACATTAGTCTAACAGGAGACAGAACACAGGAAAAGGGAAATTATAGATGAAAAAAATACCTATTATGTCATATAAGGTAGACCTTTCCTAAGAGACCAAGGTAGGCTGTACCCTCTAAGGATCTAGATTCTAGGAGAAGAAAAGAATATGCTGTTAGTCTTAGTTTTAGTCATGTCACCAATTTACAAAGCCTAGGCAGGATCCCAGTGACTACAGTAAGAGTCCATGCTTGATTATGACTGAATTTTTCTAATATTTCAGAAGAAAATACATAGAGAAAATTAGAGCAGTGTGACTTTTGGAAGCAGCATTTGCTTTCTTGGCTAGTTTTAGAAATCTCTACTACTTTCCTTAAAGGACAATTCTGTCTTCTAATAGAATTCCTGACTAGGCAGATAGTTTTGTTAGATAGATGTTCTATTAACATTTTGCTTTTTTCATTTCATACCATTTACCTTTTATTTCTTTGTATCATGGTTGAAAATGAATACGATTCTTATCTCTTCCTCAGGTTTTTCTTTTTTTCATTGTGACATCTGTGCATTAATCACTGTTTAGCCAAGCTTCAGAGACCTGATTCTTTTAATGGGAAGTGAGCATGCTTCTGTGGAAAGCATGCCAGCTTTTAAGTTAGAAGCCTGGATGCTAGCCTGGTATCTGCCATTCTCTGGTTGAGTGTTCTAGGACAAGTCACTTCTGTATTTTTTAGTACAATTAAGGTTGTACCCAAATATCTTTAAGGGGTCACTTCTATCTCAAATATTTTCCATATGTCTAATCTTTTGTGTATATGAGAACAGTAGCATGGTAGCTAAATATTTTCTTTTCTCTGCTTATTTTGCAACTATCTGTTAAGGTAGAGCGTGTGTGTATGTGTGTGTGTGTGTGTGCGCGCGTGCGTGCCCGCATGTGTGTGTATGATGGTGGTGAAGGTAGAAGTGGAGAATGGGGAGAGAATGGACCACTTAACCTTGGTAGCAATAACAAGGTATAATAATCTATACACATAACTTATGTTGAAGATATGCAGGTATTTAAATACCTCTGTTAGAGGAAATATGGAAGCATTCATCACGGTTACAAAATAGCATTCTCAGAAATGTCATTCTCTCCCTCCCCCAGGACAGATAAAGCACCTGCAGACTTTGACTGGTCACTGAAACAGCCATGAAAACCCTTGTGCTTTTATAAAGCAGGACAAGGCTTTGAAGCTCCAGCTTTAAATCGCCCCAGCATCTCCCAGCTGTAATGAGGACAGCATTTCCCTAGTCAAAACATCCTGATTCTATTTATAGGCTTTCACTTATCTGAATAATAAACAGAAATAGACTGTTCTTATATCATTTTCCTTCAACTATCCTACTACTTAATACAATGACAACAATTAAAAAAAATTCCAGAACCACAATACGTAAGAGTGGGTTTAGCTAATTACCTTAGAGAAGACACTGACCAATGTATATTTGAAAAGCCGAAGTCTTGCAAGAATGTTTGATTGGCTTTTGTTTACCAAGGGTTTCCAATATCTCCCTTGCTATTATTTCTTGGGGAAAAATGTTTCAGCCCTTTATATGATTCCAGAAATATCCAGTCTCCCCGGATGAAGGGAGGCTGTGTTCCTCTGCTAGGTACCTCCCTTAGCTGATGTTGCTTTAAATAAGGACGGCAGACAATACAGCATCCACGGAGACAGCCACAATTCATTTCTATTCTTTTTCCAATGTAAGTTTGTATTAGGTTATTTAATGGACCACAATAGATTCAGTAGGTACAGAAGCCATACCCCCAATGGCTGGTGCTTAATTCCATCCCTGCAGTCTGTTTTAACTAAGACGTTTTCTCCCGTGCATATAATCTTCATTATCATAGAAGTTATTTTTAATTTATAATTAACATAGTTTCCTTCTCATTATGGACGCCTTGATCGACTTAGCCCTCCAGACACATCTTGTCTGGCGCTGTGCTGGCTATGTCCTGCAGTTCTCTGAATGTGCAGTAGGTGTCTATCTTAGCCTTTCCTTCATCCTTCCTCCTCCTCTCGTCCCTGACACTGTGATATAGTGCATAATTCCAAAATGGCAGCTTTTTGAAAATTCACCTTGATTATCAGACATTAAAAGTGACTCATCCCGCAGTGACTGTCTGGCAGAAGGGATGGGATCAGACAGCAAGACAATGAGGGGACTGGGCGCATTAGCGCACTAGATTACAGAGCCCATCAAAAATACCTTTGTTCTGTCAAAGATCCAATCATTTACTAGTTGTGTTCTGCAGAGGAGAAAGAATGAGAAGAAAAAATCCACCAAACAAACAAACAAAAAAATCCATCCAAGAATTTAAAACCTCCTCAGATCTCTCTCTACTAAGAAGGGAGGGAAGTGTCTGATCAACCATTTCAAGAGGAGGCAAGATGGGGATTGTGCTTGGGAAATGGGAATCTATAGAACCCTTTCTTTCAGTGGCTATCACATTTTCTATCCTAGATTCTGTTCTTTGGGTCTTGGTAAGAGGGAAATAGACAAGTGAACAGGGTCTGGTTTTGCCCTCAGCTGTCCTCAGGCTAATTTATAGAGAATAGTTAGTAGACAAAATATCTCACAATTAGAACATTCATTTTCATTAAAAGAAAGCTTCTGATTTCTATCATATCACAATATAATGCTAACCAAGAAATGTGTGAGGATTAAAGGAAAATATGTGTAAGGGGTATTATTGATAAATACTTTATAAGCATTTAAACTAGCCCATATGAAAAGGCACTAGGATTCTTTGAAAAGATAGAGCATATGAATTCTTGCATTGAGCATGTGTGTGTTTGTGTGCAAAGGGGAGGAGGGAACTGGAGAACAGGGGCGGGGGTGATGGTGAGAGATGAGGACATTCGTGTTGAGCCCTGTGTGGGTGTATAACTGGGTAAGATGTGTGCTGAATCGTCAGCATGACTGCAAGCCTGGCTAGCTTGTCTGATTCTCCAAGGAGACAAATAACCAAATGGGAGGTTGGTGCCTGGCTTTCTTCTTCTTTTCTTTCTTTTTATCATTTTTATCATTTGCCTATGAACTCAGAGGAGCAGTTTATCAGTCACGGAAAATGCCCCAAAGGGGCCCAGATCAAAGGGAGGCTTTGCATTGTGTACTTAGGTGGATCTCCCTGCCAAATACATTAATGCGATTAAAACACAAATTCCATAAACAATTATTTTCCATCTGTTTAGCAACAGTAATAGTGATACGATGTGCCATCAAGAGAATCCTTCTCTTACAGAGATGTACCAAGTGAATTCAAATGCTCTTGTGCACGTGGATGCTGGAGCACTTAGGGAGGATTTGGAGGGTGTTATTCGCCAGCAGGACAGGAGAGTGGCTGCTGTTACCATGCAGGGATCTCTTGATAAGATGGTATTTCAAATGGCTGTCATTTATTAAAATAGGTTCATTAAAATAACTCAACGCATTTCACCGATTGTGCATTATACTTGGAGGTTTGTCGTTTTTCTCCCCTGCCTTCATACTTATTTCTACTCTCAGGTACAGAAAACATATCCCTTTTTTTGCCCCTCTTAATTACCCCTAATTGACTTCATGCTTTATTGATGGAGGAAGGCAGATTCAGCAGAACTGCCTGTCTGGTCAGTCGGACTCAGTAACAGTTACACATTCAGAGACCTGTTCGTGTTTGTTTGGGTCCACAACACATACTTTGAGTAGGAGAAAGAGAAATCTAAAAAGCTTTAAAAATCTCTCTCTAAACCTGACCAAGAGATTAAAGGGGAGGGCAAAAGGGGAGGGCCCAGACCAATTTCCACACATCAGCACTCGCAATACAGGGATGGATTCATGAAAGAGAGACCTGCAAGAGAGTTTTCATCAGTGGAATTTTAATGAGCCCTAAAGGTTAGCCTTCGACTTCGTTAACAAACAGCTCTAGAGATAATTTCCAATTTTCCGTGTTTATAGAATAGCGGTTCCTTGGTCATAATCAAATTCTGAGACTGTGGAGAGCCTACTCTGCATATCCAGCTGATGCCGAAACACAAACCACCAGAAATTATTAAATGTGTGCTCAAAATCAAATGTAGAAGAAACAAAAAGAAGAAAAAAATTTTTGCAAATTAAAATGATCACATTAACCTTCTCTGATGAAATCAGTTCAAATGAAAAATGCTTATTTTTTTAAAAACCTGCACAGATATTTTGGCTGTTAAAAGGGTAGTGATTATTATAATACTTAAATGGACAGAGACAAGAAAAAAAAGATAATAAACGAAAGAAGACATCATTCCTAGGAATGGCAGACCAGAGTCCCTGGTACATTTTAAATAGGTTTCAAAAGTGTAGGAGAAAATATAGAAGCACAATTTTGCAAGATTGACACTAGATAGGTCAGTTTGCCGGGGATGTGTCCCATCTTTACCCCGCCTTCTGTCTCCCCCTTCTTCCTTCTCTTTTCCATCTCTACTGAGCCCTTGCAGAATTGCCATAATTGTACCAGAAGGGGAACAAGTATGACTAGGATTCCAGCCATATAGAACAAGAGCAAAAGGTAGTTAAGACAAAGGGCCAAATCCAAAGACTTGACTTTTAAAAAAAGTGACTGCAGCATTGAATGGAAAGTGGACCACTTGCCCTGCAACGGTGATCGATCTCTTAATGATGGGGACCAACAGCAGGTGCTTGAGATATAAATGCTGAGAGAAATATTCTAACATGATGCTAACTTTTATTTCCTCCAATGCAACAGATCCCTTTTCATTTCCAGGCTTGCCACCTCTTGATCTGCAGAGGGATGGAAGGGGTTAAAAAAAAAAAAAAAAGACTGGCCTGAGGCTATGCAACTGTAAGAGATTAAGAGTGAGGCGCCCAGCTGGTGATGCTTTGTTCATTTTTTGGTACATGGAGGGGCACAAAAGGCACAATATTAGGGGCTGGAAGACCTGGGTTCTAATTCGGATTTTGCATCTTATTCCTTACTCCCCATGTAACCTTGGTGGAGGGGGTAGGTGGTCAAACCCTCTGAGTTACAGTTTTCTCCTAGGATAATAGGGACTGGCAAATTCAGGCAATGTTAGAATTGTGAGGGACTTCCAGGATCATTTAGTTAATTTTCCTCATTTGATAGATAGAAACTAAACAGTAGTAGTAGTAATAATAATAATAATAATAGTAATAATAACTACTACTATTACTACTGCTAATATTTTCAAGCATTTAATATGTGCCAGGTACTGTTCTAAGTGCTTTATAAATATTGTTCTACTTTCATAACAGCCTCATTTGGTAGGTAGTGTTTTTACTCCCATTTTACAGATAGGAAAACTGAAGTCAGTAAGATTCAATAGCCAAGGTGATATAGCTGGTAAAAATGGTGGAGGTGAGTTTTAAACCCAGACAGCCTGGCTCCAGAGGCATACCCTAGTAAGCTGTAAAGTCCCCATTTATTCTCATTTGCACAGGCAGTGCACTATCTGGATTAGTGCTGCACACGGTCCTGAAAGCATAGACTCTACGGACAGTTGTTCTCAGTATTAAGGCAATGCTGACAATGGCCACTCTGTTCCCTCCAAATTCCCTGAGATCCCAAGGTCTCTCCAGCCAGGCTTTGTGCGGGTACCCTGTAGTCCTCCCAAGATGCCCTGCTCTATATATTGCCCTTCCCAAAGTCAAACTGCCACCCAAAGTGTCTGTCTGCTGATCTTTTCTCTCTCCATTTCCTTGAAATTCCCTTAAGCTGCTATTGCACTTGTATTCAAACACCCAGCATGATACTTTTTACTTCTTTGCTCTAGCACTAGAACTTGCACACCTTTTGTTAGCCACATGGATCAACACTGCTTCTCAGAGCAGAAATATATTGCAGAAAAGAGAGCTCATGGCAGAATAAAAACCAGTGGCAGGAAAGACACTCAACTGAGGATAGCATGATAAAGCACTCATTGGGTAAGTCTGGTTATAGTGTTACACTACTGCTCATTGGTTGAAAGAAGAGACTACAGTTTGTCATATTAGTTTCCATTGGTTAATAGCACACAGTGCCTGGGGAAAATATATTAACAGTATTTGGTAACGGACTGTTGCTAAAAAGAGAATAGCATTGGGACATCTGGGCGGCTCAGTTGGTTAAGCTTCTGACTTTGGCTTAGGTCATGATCTCACAGTTTGTGGGTTCCAGCCCCACATTGGGCTGTCTGCTGTCAGCACAGAGTCTGCTTTGGATCCTCTGTCTCCCCCTCTCTGCCCCAACTTGCACTCTCTCTCTCTCAGAAATAAACATTAAAAAATTTAAAGGAAAATAAGAACAGCATTACTGTAAAATTATTGTTGCATGGAGAAGTGTTAAATAGGCTATGTGTACTCTATGCCCAAAGGAGCTTGTTGACTTGTTCAGACACCTGAACAAGGCTGTCTAGAGGAGAACCGTTCTGTGTTTTCCTTTTTTTCACACTCACACTTCTCAAACAATTCTAACACCAGATGTGCGGGTTTTTCACACCAAATAATTCTCCAACACTAGATGAGTGTCCCATAATTCAATTCAATTTTGACACTAGCCAGAATTAGCACAGGCCCCTACTGGTTAAGGGCTCACTCCCATAAGACCGTTCCCCATTTCTGACACCAATTTCAAGTAGCAGGTCCCTAGATTACTCACAGTATCTGTCGAATATGGCTACAATTTGAAGGTTCGCATCACCCCCTTCCTCAGGTCCAATCATTTGCTAGACTAGCTCACAGAACTCAGAGAAACACTGACTTACATTTACTATTTTATTATACAATAAAGGACATGATAAAGAATACAGAAGAACAGCCAGATGAAGATATAGAGAGGGTGAGGTCTGGAAATGTCCTAAGTGCAGGAGCTGCTGTTCCCATGGAGTTGGTAGGTGCTACCGTCCCAGCACAGAGATGTGGTCACCAACCTGGAAGCTCTCTGAACCCCACGCCTTTAGGATTTTTACAGTAGTTTAATCACGTATGCATGAGCAATCAATTATTAACTCAATGTCCTGGAGGATGGGAGGTGGGGTTGACAATTCCAAGCTTCTCATCATGGCTTGGTCTCTCTGATGACCAAGCACCCAACCTGAATCTGTCCATGAACCCACCAAGAGTCATTTCATTAGAACAAAAGACATTCATATAAACCAGGAAATTTCAGGGGATTTAGGAACTCTGTGCCAGGAACCAAGGGCAGAGACCAATATATATATTTTTTCTGTTATTTCACAAACCCACATAAGATTCTTTCTGATCTGGCCTCACCTGTCATATTAGCCACCTACTTCGCACCTTGATGTCCTCACACCTGCTGTCCCTTCTGCTTGAGGCAACAGCTCCTCCAAGCCCCTTTTATCATGCCCTCTTCTTCAGTTGTAAATGTCTGTTCATCTTTTAGGATCTGGCCCCAAAGTCACTTTCTCTTTGCAGCCTCCTGACTTCTGGCATTTTCTATAGTACACATGGTCAGAGCACTCATTGCAAAGGATTATAATTAATTGGTTATTCTTATTTCTCTTACTTACCAAAGAGTCCCTTGAAGACAGAGACTATATTTCATTTATCTGTGTATCTTCAATGTTTAGCACAGGGCCTGAATCATCTTATTTACTCAATAAATATAGAAGGAAGGAGGTAAGGAAGAGAGAGAGGGGGCAGGTGGGGAAGATGTGTCTTTTCTGAAACTACAAAACATTATGAAAATACAAAGAATTACTAACCAGAGAAAGACGTCTATTGTTTGATGTACTCATCCTATATAGGAATGAGCTCACTGTCTTCATAGGCACGATGCTTAGGCCTAGCATGGAGGCCAATGACAATGCTAGCAGGAAGCAGACCTCTTATTCCTCATTTACCTGCTGATGAAAAGGTAGGTAAACAATTTCCCCAAGACAGGATGAGTGCTCTTAACTAATGTCATCACTAGCAGTAATTCAGTTAGCTGAATAAGCATAAAACCTAAAGAACACAGAGACTTAAGAAACTGTTTAATTCATGGTACTAAGTTATTTTATCAGGTGGCATGTAGTTAAGTGCACTTAAATACAATCACATAGCATTTTGTTTGGTCATTCTCCTCTGGGGTGTTAGAAGAACCAGTAGAGAAAAGAAGCTTCCTCAGGGATTTTTCCTTACAGTACAATTTTTACAAAAAGCTGAGTGTACAACTTGCAAAATAATAAGCTTCAGTGATAACACAAGCTTCAGCTACAATTATCACAAAGAGCAACTCTGCTGCCCAAGCTCCTAACTTATCCTTGTGACTACAGAACAGTCCAAAATGTCACATTCAAGTTGAAGTGACTGCAGCCAATTAGATAATTTCTACCAAACTGGGTCCACTAATTGTTGGGCATTATCTTGAGGGACAAATAGGGGTCTGTGACAGGGTACAATGTGGCTTGTGAAATATTAGTTTTGGGCAATCACAAATGAAGATCCATGTATGTTAAATTATTCAGCATTCTTGACCTCATTTATTAAGTGACTTCATATGGGTTTTTGCTCATATTCATATAATCTTAGGCTCTAAGGAGCTTGATTTTGTTTCCTTTCCTTAGCTGTCTCCCGATTTCATCTTCATTTTGGCTTCTCCAGTGTTTATGTATCAGAAGTTTAGTATATATATCTCTTTCTATTTTTTATTCTGTTTAATTTTATAATTTAAAGGGCAATGTTTGAGAAATACACAATGGAAGCAGTTGCTAATACAAAGATACATATCAGAAATATGAGTACTAGTTAGGAATCTGGCTCCCATGCCTTTCTTTGCTAGCACACAACCTCAGGTAATACAAAAATCTTCCAAATTAACATCTGCCTTGGTCCACCATCTATGAAGCAGAAAGTTGTGATTGTGACATATGGGTCAGAGCTTTATAAATGAATAAGAACTTCAATGCCAAGTCTGCTTCTGGAAGTGTTCTAAAACGATAGCAATAAGAATGTTTTCCAAAACAAAGGGAGAAAGCCACAAAAACACTCCAGGAAGTTCATGTACCCAAGATGTTTGTTGATTCCAATTTGTTCAAAAGATGTTGAGAACAATAGTTCATTGATGCTGACAGGATTTCTCCAACAAATTAGTGTTCTTACATGTTGTAAAGAACCAACTGCATAACTATCCTAAGAATATTCCTAGCAGATATCTTTTAAATTTACAATTTAAAATATATCATGGGGGCAAAGCAATAAAATGGACCTGGAAAGTGAACATCGCCAGATAATGTGATGGAATTAGTGAACATCTACCAAAAGAAAGTTTTTACACTAATACTCTTTATGAGATTCACAAAAGAAATTAGGTAACATTAGGCTTCTCAAGGTAGTTTCTTCCTTGAGATATGTGTGTTTTATAATGTTGTCCATAATTCAAATCATAACCAATACTCTGAAAGTAGAGACACAGAATTCCATTTCATCATACCCAGTCCAAATGGGACCAGAACAGGTGTAATCACTTTAAAGTGTTCTTCTCTATAAATCAACTTCGGATATATTCCAGACTGGAGCTGTCAGCCCTTGCAACCCCCTGAAGTTGAGAATTTTTAGCAAACTAAACACAGGCATTAAAATAATGTTTGAATCACAGTGGCCTCTATTCTCATGCTTCTCAGGACCCTACTGTATCTCTTCCATGTGTGAGATGCATAGGAGGGCTGCACATGGGCAAGACTCACCAGAGTGCAGAGCAGGAAGGAGAATTTAGGTCAATTATCTTTTGAAGTGTGATCCCTTTAAACAGCTACTCAAGGTAGTATCTTGCTAACTGTGCTGTATATAATAAAGGTGACCTGTTCTGTTTCTTTAAATAGTGTTTTTGGTTATAAGCGATCAAAGTATTAAATTTGTGTAAGGAAAAAAAAAAGATCAAGAGAAGTGTCATCCACATTCTTTCTGGAATCTATTGGAAGGATTAGGTATGTGTTTTACCTCCTCTGAAAGCCTGGGCATGAAAGTAGGTGCATCCATTTGAGTCTGTCCCAGCTGGATCTTTGTTTTCTTTATCTATAAGCTAAGGAGACAAGTAGTTTAGATGTCACTTCAGGATCTTTGGTAAATATTTTTAAAAATGAAAAAAATATATGGAGTTGATGAATATATGGGGAGGTGGGAGGTGGAGGCAGACAGTATTTGCTATGGGTCCGTTCTCCAAAGCTTAAAAAATATATTGTGTGTGTGGATATGCATTTTCATTATTTCTTGAGGGAAAAAATCACTGAAAAAATGGTTTTGTGGTTTTTAAAATATCTTTTTTGGTGTGGAAAAATCTTAGAGTCTTTTAATTGGTAAAATACTTCTACTGCTGTTAGCATCACAGCAGGCTTTAAGAGAAAGCAAATAGATTTAAAGCAACATAATTAATACAGGGAATACCTCTGATAGATATTCAAAGAAAATGATGTAAAGCGTCTAAATATTACTTGTACAATTAATTGCTCTTGTGATTATAAAAATAATACACATTTGTGGTAGAGAATTTGAAAAATATGTAGACATATATAAAAAATACAAATCACCCTGGATCTTACAATTCAGAAGTAACAACTTACCAAATTTCCAGTATATAATGATACACACACACACACACACACATGCACGCACACGTTGAAAAAAGTGAAGAAGCAGTAAGATAGCTTGCGCATAAAACATTTTTTTTGTTTACTTGTTTAACTGTTTTCAAGGTTTTGTATCTAGCTATTTTTCCTTATCGTATACTGAGTCAGCCAAAAAATATTTTTAATAAAGTGAAAAAAAGTGAGTTCATTTCAATCCTATGAAGAACTATGCCAATGAAAATGATAAGAACCTGGTTTCTGCCATTGCCTTTTTTCCAGCAGGCTTATGGGTTATTAGAAAGTTTAAGATGGCTTTCAGAGATTAATTAGTTCCACGTTGAATTTCAACAAATATCCAATGGTAAGAGCATAGCACAAAATCCATTAAGCCTTGTGACTGTTCATTATGAAATTCTGAATTTTAACCGTCTAGCAACGTAATCCAAGCTTAGATTTATCTTTTGTCCCTCAAGACTGTAAATTCCAAACAGAGTATGGACCTCTTCTTTGGGCCTAGGAGGCTACAAGTAGGCAGAGGAGGAAAGAGCTCCTTTGCTCCCCCCCTGGGTTTTCTGTCTACATGCTTGCCTAGCACCATGGCTCATTCACCAAGCATGTGGGTGACTAGCAAAGAGATATCATTCCCCTTCTCCCTCTCTCCCTCTCTCTCTGTCTGTCTCTTTCTCTCCCCCATTCTCTCTCTCTCTCTCTCTCTCTCACACACACACACACACACACACACACACACACACACACGCACACACATATTACACAGCCATAAAAAAGGGAAGAGGTCATGCCACTTGAGACAACACGGATGGAAGACCTAGAGAGTATTATGCTAAGTGAAATAACTTAGACATGAAAGGCAAATACCATATGATTTTACTCATAAGTGGAATTTGAAAAACAAAACAACAAATAAATAAACAAAAAGCACAGTCTGACCTATAAATACAGAAAACAAACATGGGGGTGAAGGGAGGGGCAAAAGGGGTGAAGGGGAGTGGAAGATACAGGCTTTCAGTTATGGAATAAATAAGTATAGGAATAAAAGACACAGCATAGAGAATATAGTCAGTGATATTTTAAGGGCAATGTATTGGTACAGTTGGTAGTTATACTTGTGGTGAAGATAGCATAATGTATAAACTTGCTGAATAACTATGTTGTACACCTGAAATTAATACAACATTGTGTGTCAACTGTATTTAAAAAAGATCTTAGTGGAGCATACACTCTAGCGAGCACAACAGACAAAAAAGCTAACATTCTACGGTGAAAATGCCACAGGAAAAGAAAACAGCAGGGTAAGAAAGATTGAGAGTAGAGAGTGGAGAGTGTTTTAAATAGGATGATTGGGAGAAACCTCACTGAGAAGGTGGCATTGGGGTCAAGATGTGAGAAGGTAAGGGGATAAGCCATTTACACATGAGGGGAAGGGTTTTAGGCTGAAGGAACAGCCACTGCAAAGGCCCTGACACAGGATCAGGCTTGTAGGTTTGGAGAAGAGTGAAGGAGTAGAGATGATGAGATCCAAGATATAAGGGGTGGGGAGAGGTGTGCATGTAGGATCTTGAAACTTATAAGGATTTTAGATTTCTACTTCAATTTGAATCCTTGTACCACCACTTGTCAAAAGTCACAGACTCAGTGACTTGCTTGCTTGTCTGTAAAATGGGAATCTTATTGACTATACAGTATTTTTGAAGATTAAAATGAAATATCAAGCACAGTGTCTAGCATGTGGTATGTTTGCAACAAATGTTGGTTTCTTTATTCTTTTGGGTATTATTTTGTGTATTTTATAAATGTACACATAGGGGCACCTGAGTGGTTCATTTGGTTAAATGTTCAACTCTTGATTTTGGCTCAAGTCATGATCTCACTGTTTGTGAGACTAAGCCTCGTGTTGGACTCTGTGCTGAATGAGTGGAGCCTGCTTGGGATTCCTTCTCCCTGCCCTGCCTTGCTCCTCCCAGACTGTGTTCTCTCTCTTGTTCTCCCAATAAATAAATAAATAAATAAATAAATAAATAAATAAATAAATAAATATTTAAAAATAAATGTACATGTAAACATAAAAGGGTGATATAACCAATAGTTACCAAGAGGTATGAATCCAAGTATATTTTAACTCTGTAAATAAATAACAGTTTCCCCCAAAACAATAAACACTATTATCTAATACAAACTGTATCACCAATACAAACTAATAGATGGGTTGAGGATTCAAGTTGAGCAAGGAGCTAAATCTTGGTTGAATGTATTAGCCATTGGTGACAGCTGGTATATTAGTAGAAATGTACAGACAAATCTCATTATTTCCTATTTCCATTGAATGTCTATTTCAAGGTTAGAAAAAATGCTATCTGTCCTTCTGGGGGGCATCTGAACATTCAAACAATGCCAGATAAAATGGTCACTTGCAAACTTTTGAAAACACCATTGCCGGCAAGGTTGAAAGGGCCTCTCTTAGATAACAATTTGCTCTGCGTTAACTCTTTTTATATGATGGTGGCAGTTTTTCTCTTATGTGGTGGTATCATTAGAGTTTCATCTGAGTTCACAGAAACCATTTTCTGGCAAAGTTGCTACTCGAACCCAGTTGCTATAGAAGTTGAATATCAGTGGGGGAGGCAATTAGTTAGCTAGTTATTATGACTTTTCTTACTTAGTACATTTTTAGCAGAAAGAAAAATGACAAAAACCTAAAATAATTCTATAGAAATAGACAAATAACTTCTTTTACCCATAGATTATTAGCACAGTGGACAGGATTTCCAAGAATCTACCAACACCTATAACATCCTCTCCTGTTGTATTATTATGCAGTTGTAATCAGTTAATAGGGCCAACAGGAACCATTTTAATAAAAGTTACAGGGTACTTAGCATTAGAGGGCCTAAAACCATGGGAAGAACTAAAGATAGATTCCTCTTTGTAGGTCAACAGCAACTGTACATGTTATTGCCGAGACAGTTATACGACCTTTGGTGGTATGGCTTCTGGGAGCTTTAAAAAATATTTGCTAACTTTTCCAGGGGAACACTAGTCTCTGTTGACTATCCTGCAAAGTTTGCTCTTAAGCATTAATATATTATTTGATCTGTATCCTTTGGTCTGGATTCGGAAGTTTACAGATTACCTGATAAGGGCTTTTCCTTAAAAAATTGTCTTATGATTTTTGTACCATATATTAGGAGCCCAATAAATGCTGAATGAATGAATGGGAAAAAACCCACTTCCTTTTCCTTCTACTTTTTATGTTACAAATCAAAGATTGAGCACACACATATTAAATATTTTACCCATTGCAAAGTATATACATATACTAACGTATGCATAGATACGTGAAATCTGGCTTTTTAAAAAAAAACACACATACCAGAATATATAGCTCCAAATGAGAGTTGCTCTTTCTGAAGTTATCTAAAGAGATAATCCATTTATTTTTCTTTTTGAAATGTTAATTTATTTTTGAGAGAGAAAGAATGCACATGTGGGGGAGAAAAAGAGAGAAAGGGAGACAGAGGATCCAAAGCCAGCTCTGTGCTGACAGAAGAGAGCCTGATGTGGGGCTCAAACTCATGAACTATGAGATCATGACCCAAGCCAAAGCCAGTCGCTTAACTGCCTGAGCCAGCCAGGCACCCCTAATCCATTTATTTCTCAGATGAAAGTAAAAACTTTGGGAACTTTCCTCTGGGAAGTTCACTCATGACCTCTGGTCATTATTTTGGATACTGTCATAGTCAGCAAATGTTCACCACTTGATAGATTTGATTTCTAAAAATAGCTAAAAGTCAGCTGGAACCAAACTTCTGAAATAAGTAAATAAACAATCTGGATAATACTATTCTTTATCTAAAAAAATTGGGTAGTACCATAAAGTAATAGGTTAATACCTTTTTTTTTTTTTTTTTTTGTATGGCTTATAAATTGCTTTTTAAAAAATAAAACAGATTTGGGGCACCTGGCTGGCTCAATCAGTAGAGCATGGGACTCTTGATCTTGGGGTTGTGAGTTTGAGCTGCATGTTGGGGGAAGAGATTATTTAAAAACAACAACCCGGATTTATTGGGAAATAATTCACATTCCATATACAGTGTACAATTCAATTATTTTTAGTACATGCATAGATATGTGCAACCAACATCACAGGTAATTTTAAAATATTTTCATTTCCGGGGTGCCTGGTTGGCTCAGTTAGTTAAGTGTCCTATTTCAGCTCAGGTCATGATCTCACAGCTTGTGACTTCGAGCCCCATGTTGGGCTCTGTGCTGACAGTTCAGAGCCTGGAGCCTGCTTCAGAGTCTGTAGCTCCCTCTCACTCTGCCCCTCCCCTGCTCATGCTCTGTCTCTCTCTGTCTCAAAAATAAATCAAAACATTAAAAAAACTAAATAATATTTAAAATATCTTCATTTCCATGAAGAAAAACCCTGTACTCTTTAGCCATCTCCTCTCTTCCTTCCTTCCCTCCCTCCCCACTCTCCCCAGCCCTAAGCAAACACCAAACTGACTTTCTGTTTCTACAGATTTGCCTATTCTGGACACTTCATATAAATAGAATAACATGCTATCTTTGTGACTGCCTTCTTAACATAATATTTTCAAGTTTCATTTATATTGTAGCATGTATCATTCCTTGTTACAGATTAATATTTCACTGTATGGATATATGGCATTTTGTTATTCTTTCATCTGTTGATGGACATTTGAGTTGTTTCCTATTGTGTATAGAGTCGGTATTACCATTTATATACAACTTTTTGTTAGAATACCTGTTTTAAATTCTTTTGTGTGTACACTTAGGAATAGAAATGCTGGGTCAGATGTTAATTCTATGCTTAACTTTTTGAGGAATTATCAACTGTTTTCCATGGAATCTATACCATTTTACATTTCTATTAGTGCTTTATGAAGGTTCTAATTTCTCTATCTCTTTGCCAAAACTCATTATTTTCCACTTTTTGAAAAACGATGGCCATTGTAGTGGGTGTAAAGGAGTATCTCATTGTGGTTTTGATTTGCATTTCTCTAATGGCTATTAATGTGGAGCATTTTTTCATGTACTTATTGGCCATTTGTAGATTTTCTTTGGGAAAAAGTGTCTATTCAATTTCTTTGCCTACTTTTTTTTTTTTTTTTAAAGAGTCGCATGCTTTACTGACTGATCCAGCTAGGCACACCTCTTTGCCTACTTTAAAATTTGTAATGGGCACTTCCAGAAGAGAAGATCCAAATGTTTTGAGCCATAGCAGCACTGTTGGAACAAATGCATAGCCTCCTGGAGTCACTAAACTGGAGTGTGACACATCTTTGACCATAGAGTAAAAACTCAAGTAATCAATCATATCACTTTAAGATGATTCTTTGTCCTACATTTAGCAATACAATATCCATGGGTTTCTACAACAAATATTTACACATCTGTTGCATATTCATAGACTATATACTGCTGTGTATATAGTAGGGACTTACTAAATAACACTAGTGGCTACACAATTTCCTTGAAGGAAGGGTTTAGAGGGAGCAGTCTAGTTGGAAGGAGGAATGCCCTGAAGCTGTGTTTGCATAACACTCATATATGACTATCAAAGTATGATTACTCTACTACAAAGAATAGGGGAAGCCTGATAGAGATCATGGAGACCTAAAGCTTCTCCCTTTTGCCAGCATCTATAACTAACTGAGAATCTGAGGAACTGTAATCGGAGAAGGAAACATGGTTCCCAGATTTACCAATGGCTAGTCACATGGATATAGGCACAACACTCTTCTCTCCCTTTGCTCCACGTATGGATATATCCAAGCAAACTGATAGATAGATACGTGAAAGGTGGTGTGGATTAGCAGTAGGAGGGGTAAGCAAGCCAGTAAATGGATCAAAGACAGTAGCATCGTGATGGGAGAAAATGGACTGATAAGTGGGTAAAAGTATGGATGGGTAGTAGAGAGGACTTCTGTTTAGTGCAGCAACCCAGGCTGCTGGCAAGCAGTAATTCAATACAAGTCTTAATAGTCTAAAAGATTAGTCAGCTGAACCACAAAACCAGGTTCTGATGGGGTCCTTTTGAAATATTCAATTTCATCCACCCTGTCACCTCTGAGAATTAAAAATTGCCTCAGTGGGTCCAAGTGGTTCTGACTAATTTTTCCCATTCAGTTCTCTCCAGATCTTTGGTGTGGATCAAAACCTCTTGAGAAAAAATGAGCAAGGGGGCTGCATGCATTACTGGCAATCAATTACCCAAGGTTTTAAACTGGGAACACACAATGGTCTCAGCTTTTCCCAGGGCTGCTCTGTGAAGAAAGGACAATCTATGAGAACAGAATAAAAACACAAACTGAAAGAAGATGGAATTTGTGACCAGCTTAGGGATTTTCTCACTTCTCTCTAGGGTCTTCTGTTAGAAAACAAAATCAGAATTATGTAATACAATTCCTTCCATGCCTTTCTCTTGCTTGGAATTAAAAATCATCTACTGAAGACTTTCTCACTTCAAAACCCAGTCAGGCGCTTTCTACTATCAAGGAAGGTGCCTGAAGAATAAATTGCTCCTATCAGAAATAAAGCATTTTAGTTCTGCCACAAGCAGTGAGATCTATGTTTATAAGTCTCTCCAAAGGCAACTCCATTTTTGCTGCTCTCCTCTCATTTTCTTTTGATGCATAAAACCTGTAGACTGGAGCGCCGTGATTGCATTCGGCTCCGGAGCAGTGTAATTGTAAATATTCATTGGAATTCAAGCTAGCTTTCCCAGGTCTCTCCTAGGGCTGTGCAGCTATGCAAACAGCGGCGGTGCCACGTTAGCTCACAGCCCGGAGGCCGCCTCTTTCCCCACAGCCCCTAGTACCCTTTCTGTAGAGTGAGTGCGTGCAGAGAAACTGGCCCTTAAACACCATTTCAATCTACCATTTTACTTCTTTCTCTCCTTCTCCTCATGACCGCTGATCCTTAGTAATTCTGTCTGTCAGTCCCAAACATGTATTAAAGAAAGAAACATCCTCGACTAAAAGCTGAGTCTGAATGCTCTCACTGTGCCTGTGTTCAACATATTTAGAAGATTAATCAGATTTCAGTCACTTCATAAATTTATATACAAATACACACAAACACACACAGAATTATATATATATACATACATATATATACATATATATGTATGTATATATATATGTATATATGTATATATATATACAGGAACTCCAGGTGACAAACTAGGATAGAGATCTACTCTAATTAAGATATAAGAACATTCATGAGTTATTCTACCTTTTTCTAAGTTAAAATCTGCAGGAATCAAAAATAAATTAATATGGGATTAGGAAAAGTATATTACTTGTCAGAAACTTAAAGAGTTATTTACATATTTAAAACATAAAAATTGGGCCAGAAGGAACCTGTGTTTCACTATGCCGATTCAATTCTCAGTGTACTGCTGCTAAGGCTGAAGTTGAAGGTACAAGCCAGGCTCACCAGACCACTCCCTGATATACCTTCTGAATCGCAGATGATTAGATTCCGATGGAATTCAAGGCAACTGCAATATTAACTTCAAAACAATCCAAGGAACAGATCTATGCACAGAAAAATGACCTATACAAAATAATTTTTGGAGTTAAAAAAAGGGGAGATATGTTATTAATGTTGAAATATTTCAATGCAAAAGTAAGTCTAGATTGAAATTCTTTGGGTCTGGCCAACATTTAGATTTAGTGATGAAAGAGAATTACTTTAAGTGGCAAAAAATATAGAATGGTAACTTCATACTTATAAGGAAATTTATTTTAATTTTATTTAACTAGGTGAGTTCATGAGCAAAAGACACTCTGCTAGGCATTTTGAGGACTACAAAGATGACAGACGTATGCGCCTTACATCTTGAAAGCTTTAGAATTTAACGGCAGAGACAAAATGTGCAGAAATAGCTATACTACAAGAGGGGCAAAATACTATGTTACTTAGAGGGAGTGGGTGAGGTGGAATTGTGAGCAACCACATTGCAGAGGTGAAAACCAACCAGACTCTGAATGAATAGAAGCATTTGACAGATGGAGTTGGATGGAAGGAGAAATCCATCTCTACAGAGACGCGTCATGAGTTGAATTGTGTCCCCCCAAAAAGATATTGTTGAAGTTCTATTCACCAGAAGTTGTGAACATGACCACATTTGGAAATAGTGTTTGTAAATATAATCAAGTTAAGATGAGGATGAACTAGATGAGGACTGGCCCAAATTCAATGACCAGTGTCCAAAGAAGAAGAGGAAACTTTGGACCCTCTCCTGGGTAGGGGAGAAGGCCACATGAAGATGGAGGCAGACGGAGACTGGAGAGATGCATTTACAAGCTAAAGGAGCACCAAGAATTGCCAGTAACCAAATGAAGTTAGAAGAGGCAAGGAAGGATTTTTCTCCGAGAGTCTTCAGAGAGAACGTGATGCTACTGACATCTTCATTTCAGACTTCTAGCCTCTAAAACTGTGAGAGAATACATTTCTATTATTTTAAACCACCCATTTTATGGTGCTTTGTTATGGCAGCTGTAGGAAACTAATGTAGGAAGAAAAGAAGATGTGGCTCAGCAGTGGGAAGTGTGGGACTTATTCTGAAAGGTGAAGTTTGGGTTGGCCAGGGAGTAGTGTGTGTAAAGACCAACAGTAGGAATTACATCTAGGAAAATAAGAAGGCTCGGATTGTGGAGTTTGGGCCTTTATTCGTCATCTTTAAAGCATTATTAGGAAAGGGAGTGATAGAGGATTCAGGATGAGCTGGAAGAATACACAAGAAGAAACGGAAATAGCCAGAAGGCTGTTGGGATATTTGAGATAAGAAGTGATATACTGGATGGTGGCTGTGGTTATGGAAAGGGAGCTATGTGTTTGACAGAGGTAGAGGTAGAACTGATGGAATCTGGAGACTAATTAGGTAAAGTAGTCATGAAAAATAATTTGAACTTTGAAGTCTACAGGTTGAGATGGAAGGATGGAGAGGCTAGTACCAGAGACGGGAAACCCAGGAGGTATAATTGGTTGGGAGAATGTGTTGAGAAGAAGAGTCTGGATTTTAGTAAATGTAGAAGTCCAGCAGAATTCTGGAAATGTGGACCTGCAGCATGAGAGGTCTGTTGGGCTGTGAGTATAGGTCTGGGGCCATCTGCACTGAGGAGATATCAAAGGCCTGGAAATGGTTGAGGTCAACAATGAAGATGGGTGAGCATAAAGAGAAGAGCTGAACATTGGGGGAGCACCTCTGTTTAGGGGTGGGAGATGGGAGAGGCAAAGACAAGCTAGAGAGGCAGAGGGCAACCAAGATCAACCCAAGTCAGGGAAGCCAGAGAATGTAATGCATGAAAGAGAGGGTGATCAGCAACATAAAATGCTGTAGGGAGGCTGAAGAGGTCAAGGACCCAGAAATAGTCATTGGCTAGAGGGATTAATATGCCAATGATAACTTAAAAGAGGACAGTTTCAAACTAGGGGTATGAGAGATCATTTTGGAAGGGTTTGGAAATGAAGGGGGTGAAAGAGGCTAATATTCTTTTGACAGGTTTGGTAATGAACAGAAGGAGAAAGATAAGAGAATTTTTATTGTTCTTTCTGTTTTAAGGTAGATAAATACATGAGCATGTTAATATACTAAGGGGAAGGAATAAAGGATTTGAGAGAACTGAAAAAACAAAACAGAGCAGGATAACTGTTGGAGCAGAGCCCTGGAAGGAAAAAGGATGGATTGGGATCCAGACAGAGAGAGAAGAATTAGCCTCAGAAAGAAGCTGGGACAATTTTCCCTCTGAGCCAGGCAAAAAAGATAATAGGAGGGATTTTATATCATTTGAATATGGAAGGAGGAAGTTGAAGGAGTTCATTTTAGAGAATCTCATTTCAATAAAGCACAAAGCAGGTAGCCTCATGAGAGAGAGGTGTGGCTGAGTGGGTTGCAAGTATGAGGGATGGGAAAGAGGATATGTTTGGGGAATATGATACAGAGTGAATAAAAGGATGGCTAATAAGTCTGGTTGAGGTGGTAGTAACAGTGCTAATTGACAAAATTAATATTACTTGACAAGATGTAACTTCCTCCCACAAGTTCTAACAGCTTACGACAGGCAGGCAGGTGGAAAAGCAGATGGTAGGGAGAGGCCAGTGTTGGTTATGGGCCAGATAATGACAGGAAAGCTCAAAACCAAGGGATTCAAGGTATAGTAAAGGCTAGAATAGGCATTCGAAAGACTTTTTCAGAGGGTATCAGTGTCCTTGTGCTTCAAAGTAACCTAAAAATAGTAACAGAATAAAAAAATCAAGAAAAAATGAAAAAGTAAAGGATTGTAATGCTCCTTTCTTCCTATGCATTCCTTCTTTTTTCTGTTATTCATTCAACAAACCCTTGCAAAATGCCCATCCATGTAAAGGCAAGGAGAAAGAAGGTAGTAGGTGTGTCATGTCTGTGAGATCAGGTTCCTTACCCTTGAGAGTCTAAGATAACACGAACCAAAACCAAAACCAACCAACAAACCAACCAACCAAATGACCCAAGAACAATAAGCACTCAGCTCACACTATCCACAAGCAATTGCTTTAAGTGCCTGCCCACATATTAATTAACCAGTTGGTACTTTGACCCTGGGATGTAGGAACAATCATTATGTCTAATTTCACTGATGAGGATATTGAACTGCGGAGAAGTTAAGTGACTTGTCAAGGTCACAGAGCTAGTTGCCAGTAGAGCTGGGACTAAACTTAGTGAATCTTGCTCGTCTGTGCCCTTAATGACTATGCTATGTGAACTAAAAAGATTTTGAAATGTGTTATAAGTAGGATGATTACATATTCCAAACAGTTTGGGACAGATCCACTTGATAGCTATTGTCTCAGTGAAAGTTTTCATTGTATCCCCTTTCAATAGAAAGTTTGGAGGATAAAGTACATGGTTCTCCTTAATTAAAAGAGAAACTAAACAATTGCTGGGCTTTTATTCAAACAATTAATTGTTGGCTTATGTGATGAACACAAAGAACCAGAAGACATTTGAGGAAAATAATGAAATGACTATCTCTTGTCATGATACACAGCCTCATGGCCTGAAAAACCCAGCATCTTTGATCCCCTTGGTAAGATTACAGCTCCTGTCATATTCCTAGTGGCCTCTGTCCCTCTAAGCACTTTAACCCTACTGCTAAAGGAGTTGAAAAAGAAACAGAAAGGTGCATTCTCTGAGCTGCTACCAATTGGACTTCTACATACCCATTCTTTAGGCAGTAATAGAAATTGAACCACAAAATCCTACAGTGAAAATTTGCCCTCCCATCTCTCTCTCTCTCTTTTTTTTAACTTAACATTTTTAATTTATTTTTGAGAGGCAAAGAGAGAGCACAAGCCGGGTAGGACAAACAGAGAAGGAGACACAAACTGGAGCAGGCTCCAGGCTCTGAGCTGTCACCACAGAGCCTGATGTGAGGCTTGAACCCACAAACTGTGAGCTTAGCAGACTGAGCCAACTGCGCCACTCAGGCGCCCCTCCCATCTCTCTTTCTTAACTCCTTTTCTTATCTCCATCCCCAAGAGACACTCCACCATTTCCTCCAAGCCAGCCATAATGAACATGTGTCATATGGATATGCAGCCTCAGCTAGAGCTGGTATCAGGCTGATGCCAGGCCATTTGCAGTAATGTTGGCTGTTTCGTGGATGTTGGTAATGGCTTCACATTGTGAGCTACATCTCCTTATTGTTTTCAGCCTCCAGTGGGAAGCAAGAAAATTGGTACCAGCCAACGGAGATCTGGTACCCTATGAAAAAATGTGTTCTTGTCATCGCCAAATTAGTCCCCTTGGAAGATTTAGAGATGTACACTCAACTCCCTGTGGACAAAAAATGTATCACTTAGTTTTCTAATGCTCACTGACGACAGGCATTTATACAACATTGTGATTGGCTCTTACTCTAGTAATGCTGTTTAAAATGCTGCAATGTGCAAAAATGATGGTAATGCCTAGGCCAGAGCAAGCAGAGAACCAACTCAGCAAAGTGAACAGAAGACATCCATCCAGGGTTTTCAATATCCTGCTGAGCGACCATTGTTTTGTAAGGCTTTATTATTCTCTGAGGTTTTAATATGCTGGTCCACAGAATTCTCTTATTATTTCTCTGACTGCTTTTTCTATTGTCTCCTCTGTCCATCCTGGGCTCTCTGTTTTTCCTTTCTCTGGACTCACTCGTGCAGTAAATTTTATGCATTCATACTGATTTCAACTACAATTTGGATTACAAAAGATTCCAAATATACATTGGAGCTGCCTGAAGGGCATTTTACTCTTTCTCCTTTCCTTCTTGGTAAGCTCATCCTCTAATATGATTTCAATAATAGCTAACATTTATCATGTGTCAGGCACAAAATTGATGCTTAGAACCCTGCAAGGTAAGTACTGTTATATCTTTGTCTCCCAGAGAAGGAGTTAGTATGTGGCAGAACTGAGATTTGAACCCAGGAAGTCTTGCTTCAACACCTATGCTCTTAGTGACCACACTATGATGCCTTTTCACAGTCAAACACTTGGTTCTCTACCTTGTGACTAGATTATACCAATGGCTTTCTAGTACTCTTTCTGGCCTCAGCAAAACTCAACACCATTTTTTCACAAGAAAAATTTTACTGTGTTCTCTATTGATCAAATTTAAAGTCCTCCAAAATTTTCTACTCATTTCTTTGTCACCCAAGCCCATTCAGAATCGATTCTAGCTAAGGAGATTTGCATGCTATGCAAAATGTTCTTACCATTTCTTTAGGCTATTCCCTCTACCTAAAACACTCTTCTTATCTCCTCTCCGGGAAACCTCTTACCTCCTCTTTTAGAATTTACCTCTTTCAGGGAGGTAAATGTAAGAGTAAATTATATCTAATTAGGGATCCTGTGTTTTAGTTCTTTATATTTCCTACAGAGTCTAGTAATGTTTATCATCCATTGATATGCATTAAAGATGACAATGTACTGACATAACCAACCTAACTAACGATGGAAAGAACTCAAGAACTCAATGGATAGCTGAGAGGCACAACTTTATAATTACTAAAGACCGAAGTGTAGGTCTTCATCTATGGAGAGGCTTCTGTTTAGTTTCTGGGTTGTTTTCTGTTTGTGTTCGCTTCCATTGCTCATTCTTTTCTAGTTCTGCTCTGTGCAGTTGGGAGCTGAACCCCTGTAGGTTGCATTTCTAGGCTCCAAAGTCAACTAGCTACCAGCTAGATTTGACCAAGTGAGAAGAGCTGGAAGGGGAATGGAGTGTGGGAAGGAGGAACTAGGCACATTTCCCCTCCCTCTGCTTTGGGCTGGATTCCAGCAGCAACTGTGTCTCCTTTGTAGCTTCAGCTCTACTCCATAGGCTTGACATGATTTCAGTTCCCATGAGGTTACCCAGGTCCCTGGACTCTGAGAGCATCATCTCTTCCTTTTGTCTCTGCAGGAGGGTAGTGGCTTCCTGCTGTTGTTAACTGCCCCACCCCTACTGGTGTCTCAGGTCCCCTATGTAATTCCCTGCATTAAATTCCCTCTTGTAAATACCTGAAGTGCTTTGTTTTCTTGGTTACACATTGAAACAGCAAGAAACCCATTTTTGTTTCTCCATCCTAATAGAATCATGGAAAAATTCTCCTGGTAATCTTAAATTGTTATAGAGCTATGATTAATTTCTGTCCTCTGGTTATTTAGGAGGTGTTAGTTAGCCACATCTAGTAAGTTTATGGAGGAAGAGATGAAAGTGATGTGGTTGTAACAATGGCATTAGGCCTCTAAGATAGTACTGATGTGATATGTTTCAAACTTACAACTCTTCCATTCTTGAGGTTCTCCATTATAAATAAATTTTGATTATACACTAGGAGGGCATAGTTTTGTAAGTAGTAAGATAGAAAAATGAAAGATTTATTTATGATTTCACAGGTAGATGAGATTAGCTCAACCTAAACATTACAAACCTATCACATTATTTTGTTAGTATTTTTTAAGTAGGCTTGGCGCCCAGCGTGGAGCCCAATGCAGGGCTTAAAGTCACAATTCTGAGATCAAGACCTGAGCTGAGATCAAGAGTTAGGTGCTTAACCAACTGAGACACCCAGGCCCCCCTTCAATTGGTATACTTAAAGGGACTTGTTTAAATGTTTATTAACAAGCAGGTGTGTTTACATTGTTATATGAAATGTGATGAACATTTTTTTACCTCAACACAAATTCCCAAGTAAAGCCAGTCCTTAAGATGAGCCATAGGAGTGTCTGGTTGGCTCAGTTGGAAGAGAAAGTGACTCTTGATCTGGGGATTGTGAGTTCTAGCCTCATACTGGGTGTAGAGATTATTTAAATAAATAAATCTTAAAAAAAAAGAGGCATAAATTCACCTTGTGCAAATCCAATTAGAAACATGTGGTGAGCAAACAGGACAGGTGTAATCTATGTTTGAGGAATTCTTGTTCAGCCATTTACCCATAGCATCCACCTGCCCTATTCCCAACTCTTTTCTCAACTATGTCATCTTGAGAGATCCTTGGGAGTTTCTTTAGATAAGGCTTTGAAGTTCCTGTCTGGATACAACTTCTTTGATATGGAGGAGAGGAAAAAATTAATTTAACTATTTGATGACATCAAGAGTAAGACCTTCCCAGGAACCAAGAGTCCCAGCTACAGCAGAATTTAAGCTATGATCTTGAGCTGAACTCCAAGCCATTATAAAGGATTTTCAAGACCCTAAGAAGGATCAAACTAAATATAGAGAAGAATTTAGGATTCTTCTTGGAGTTTATGACCCTGGGCTCCCTGATTTGTACCAATTTGTTCACATGGTGTTAAGTCCAGGAGATGCCCAAAGGTGGCTCCATGCAGCAGACTCCTCTAAAGGAGGAAAAGAGGAAAGACTCCTCTAAAGACTTTGAGGACACCATCACACATGCCTCAAAAGATGAAAAAAAAGAGAAAGAAAATTAGGTTAATTGCTACATGAAGCCATATGAGTGTTTTTCCTGTGAATATTGATTGAGTTATAATACAATCTTGTAAACACAAAAGGGATGAATCAGTTGCAGACTTTCAAATCTGTTTAGAAGAAATATTTAGACAGCATTCTGGTCTCAGGGACTCTGAAGCTAATATTGCCTTGTCTGCTCATTTTGTTAATGGGCTTTGCTCTGAGCTTAATGATTTATTAAAGAAGCATAAATTAGAATGAGAGATCACTCCCCTTTCTGAGCTCCAACATCTTGATGAGTATTTTGAAAGAATTTTTCAATGGTGGAAGTCATCAAGCAAATAAGCTCATGATCCTACACTTACAGCAACTATAGGGGCCTCAACAAATCTTAGAACTAATTTTTCCCCTGTTGACAAAGATACCTGTTGATACTGCAAACAGAAGGGACATTGGAAAAGGGACTGTCCCTTCAAACAACCTAGTTATCCATCTAGAGGGAACATTCAACCATCAGGGCTTGGAGGAATTGCCTAGTAAGCTACTCCTAGTAATTCCTATAAATCATCAGGGTAAAATAAAACTTAAAATAAATGGAGAAATCTGTATTGTGCTAGTGTGACTTTAAACTCCATCATGATACATCAAGAACTTCCTTAGAGTAATTAAAATGTTTTGGTGGTGGCTGTGTCCAATCAAAATCAAAGGGTTCCTTTATCAGAACTGACACTGTTAACCTTGGTCCCTTCTCTGAAAACCTTGTCTATTATGGGAAACTGCTCCTATAAATCTCCTAGGAAGAGGTCTACTTTCCAGATTAGGAGGCCAAATAAATTTTGCCTCAGGAGAAACAACATTGGAATTTCCAGACTCAAAAGACCCTGAAACATAATGTGCTCTCCAGGCCCAAATTGAGGACATAAACATTGTATACCTCTCCACACTCCCTAACATGCTATGGTCCTCTTCTTTCACAGATATGGGAACAATTAAGAGTGTGGAACTATTAAAATTTTGATCAGGAAAATAGTGTGGAGATTCCTCAAAAAATTAAAAATAGAGGGGCACCTGGTAGCTCAGTTGGCTGAGTGTCTGACTCTTAATCTCAGCTTAGTTCTTGATCTCAGGGTTATGAGTTCAACTACTGCATTGGGCTCTGGCTGGGTGTGAAGCCTACTTAAAACAAAACTAAAAATTGAAATACCATATGATCCAGCAATTCCACTACTGGGTGTTTACCCAAAGAAAACAAAAACACTAATTTGAAAAGATACATGCACCTCTATGTTTATTATAGCGTATATGCACCCCTATGTTATTGCATTATTTACAATAACCAAGATGTGAAAGCAACCCAGTGTCTATCAATAGGTGAATGGGTAAAAAAGATGTGACATATATATAATGGAAAATTAGTCATAAAAAAGAATGAGATTTTGACATCTGCAACAACATGGATAAACCTAGAAGGTATTATGCTATGTGAAATAATTCAGACAGATAAAGCCGAATACCATACGATTTAAATTACATGTGGAATCTAAAAAACAAAACAAATGAACAAACAAACAAAAAGCAGAAACTGACCCATAAATACAGAGAACAAACTGATGGCTGTAGACCTGAAACTAATATAACATCGTACACTTCAATTTAAAAAAAAAAAAAGAAGAAAAGAAAAAGAAAGGATGATAAATTAGAAACAACTAAGAGATTACTTAAACATATTTGGTACAAACATAACAAAATTCAGATTCATCCTTCTAAACTGTTTCCAAAATTGCCCCAACATCTTTAAAACCTGGAGTCATACAAGGGCTTACCCCCATTTTAGAAGATTCAATACATTAGGAACTAATTATCTCTTGTATCAGTCCTTGCAACTATCTACCCATGAAAAAAAAAGCCCCATGGCTGAGGGTGTAGATTTGTATGAGATCTTAGGGCTACAAATACAACTGTATTCCAAGGTTTCCTGTGGTACCCGACCCAAACACTCTGCTGTCAAATATTCCCACTCATCTAAATGGTTTACAGTTGTAACTCTATGTTTTGCTTTCTTTAGCATCCCAGTAGATAAGGAAAGTTAGTATTTGTTAGCTTTCTCTTGGAAAAATCAACAGTATACTTGGATAGTATATTCACTCAAGGATTTACTGAGGCCCCTTCATATTTCTCACAAGTGTGACATCAGGAATTAAGTACACTACAACTTTCCAGAAACTCTAGCTTGATTCAGTATGTAGATGGCTTACTTCTTTGCTCCTCAACCAGAGAGAACTCAGGAACTAACTCAAAATATCTATCGCAACAGCTAGCTTCTAAAAGCCACCAGTCCCCTACAGATAAACTTCAGTTTTTACAACAAAAAGTACATTACCTTGATTATGATTTATCAGCAAAAGGAATAATTCTGTCTCTGGAAAGAATAAGTTCCATCCAAAACTACCCAAGACCTAAGGCTAAAGGACAACTTAGAGGACTCTTTGGACTTGCAAGATATTGCCAATCTTGAGTCCCTAATTTTTCCTTATGGCCTCTTCACTCCAAGAACTGACTGGAAGGAACATTTAGGAACCTGTTCCTTGGGAAACAAATTATGAGGAAGCCTTTACTGAAATCAAACAAGCCTTACAAGATCCTTCTGTATTGGGGATTCCTGGCTATAACAAGCTTTTTATACTGTTCATGAATGTAACAGGCTTTGGGAGTCCTTACACAAGAACATGGAGGAAAAATAGACCATAGTTTGTTATGGTCTTACAATGCCCTGGTATCCAGGGCATAATCACATTGTTTAAAGGTAGTTGCTGCAGCTGCTAAAATTGTAGAATCCTCTTTAGAACTTGCTCAAGGAAGTGTATTAAGTCTTCAAATTTCTCATGCTGTAGAAAGTTTGCTAAACACTGAATGCACTGAGAAATTATTTTTTTTTAATTTCTTTTAATGCTTATTTATTTTTGAGAGGAGAGAGACACACAGAACACAAGCGGGGGAGGGGCAGAGAGAGAGGGAGACACAGAATCTGAACCAGGCTCCAGGCTCTGAGCTGTCTGCACAGAGCTAGACACGGAGCTTGAAAACAGACTGTGAGATCATGACCTGAGCTGAAGTCAGATGCTTAACTGACTGAACCACCCAGGCACCCCAGAAATTCTTAATTAGTAGACTAACATCACATTCTACTCCTGTCTCCCTCAAAGCTATACATTCTTTGATGCAACTCCTTAAACCCTGGTACCTTCTACCTTTCCCTGACAAAGGAGAAGCACATAACTGTGTAGACTCGGTCTGTCAAAATCTGACTCCTAGATTAGATTTATAAGAAATTCTAAATTAGCCAATCTAGACTTAGTACTCTATGTTGATGGCTCTTATGCCAAAGATTCTGAAGGGAAATATCAAACTGGGTATGCTCTAACTACTCAGTATGAATTATTAGAAAGAAGAGATCTTTCTCAACTTAACTCAGCCCAACCTGCAGAATTATTTGCACTCACTCAACCTTGTGAACTAGCAAAAGGAAAAACTGCAAATATCTACACAGATAGCAGGTATATTTTTGGAGTGGTCTATGCCTTTGGTACACTTGAGAAACAGAATATTTTGAATATCAAATGGCATGCTCATAAAAAATGGACCTCAGGTTGCTTATCTTCTTTCTGCTGTTATTATTTTCACAAATAGCTATTAGCAAAATTGAGGCTCATACCCACCGATCAGACTCTGAATATCAAGGAAATGCTATGGCTGAGGTTCATGCTAAGGCTGTTACTCAAGAAATTCCTAATGTACCAAAACTCTGTACTTTTTTTTCCTTCAATATATGAAGTTTATTGTCAAACTGGTTTCCATACAACACCCAGCGCTCATCCCAAAAGGTGCCCTCCTCAATACCCATCACCCACCCTCCCCTCCCTCCCACCCCCCATCAACCCTCAGTTTGTTCTCAGTTTTTAAGAGACTCTTATGCTTTGGCTCTCTCCCAATCTAACCTCTTTTTTTTTCCTTCCCCTCCCCCATTGGTTTCTGTTGAGTTTCTCAGGATCCACATAAGAAAACTCTGTACTTTAAATGAACTTTGTAAGACAGATCCAAATCTGGTTACTTAGGACAATTTGTGTAACATACAAAAATTGTGTGCAATACTGAAAAACAAAAATGGCACCAAGAAGGATGTAAATTTAACACCAACAGCAAAAGACTCTGAGAAAGTCAGAACAGCTGTCTGGGGCTTCCTGAATCTCTCAAATTGCCACTCTTGTGAGCACTTCACATGACTACCTATCATGGATTTGAGAAAATCATCCAAATTATGAAAAAAATATTGGTGGAACGATTGTTCTAAATTGTCATAAAAGATTTATAATCAGAGTTTAAGCTGTAAATAACCCAGGTAAAATTACTGAACTAGTCCAGGGGTTGCTACCCCACTATCCAGACTGTTTGAACATTTACAATTGGACTTAATTCAATTGCCTCTTTCTATGGGTTATTAATATGTATTTGTAATGATATGTCTGTTTTCTAGATGGGTAGAAATTTTCCCCTGTTGTAAAGCTGAGCTTGCTTTGGCAAAGAAATTATCAGAAAATGTTTTCTCACTATGAGGAGTTCCAAATGAAATTTCAAGTAATCAAGGGGCTAACTTTTCTGGACAGGTTATAAAACAATTAAACAAGGTTATTCAAACATTGTGGCACTGTTATTGTTCCTATCATCCTCAGTCTCAGGGAAAGTTGAATATACCAATGGTACTCTGAAATTGAAATTGGCAAAACTGACTGAAACCACAAGATTACCATGGCCTAATGTGTTACCCTTAGCTCTTGTGACTTTATGGTCAACACCTTTTGGGAAGCATAAATTGATACCTTATGAAATCATCATGGGTGGCTCATGCCCTTAAAGATAGAAGCCCAAGCACATTTTGCCCTTGTAAATTCTGATATGACCAAATACTGTAAACCACTAATACAATATTCAAAAACTTACTTTCAATAGCTCAATGTACCCCATATATTGGAACCTGGAGACTGGGTATTCTGGGAGGAACATCAGGGAAAAACAGCACTTGACTCTTGATGGAAAGGGCTATAATAGGTTCTTTTCACTTCTTACACAGCAGCTAAATTACAGGGTATTGAACCTTGGATCCATGTTTCTCATTTAAAGAGAGCTCCCACCGACTCTTGGACTTGTCAACCTGCAACTGACTTAAAATTAAAGATTTCCAGGAAAAAGTCTTTCCCTACAGCAGATGACAGCATGATATGGACTTTTGCCCAAGATCACTGAAAAGATTTGCAGAATTCATCATTTATTTTCAAGATTTAATTTTATAACAATTGTTGTGTTATTACTATCTTGCAAACTAACTCAAAATGTTAAAATTTCTGGTTTTCTTTATGTTGGGAATTTTCTTTATCTAGACTGAACATTCGCTAAGGTCCACCATCAAACAAATACCTTCTTTTACTAGTAAAAGTGATTTTTGGTTATTCAGCCATTTAAATGCACAGGAAGACACCCAATTAATATTATAATCATCTCCTGTACATGCCTGGAAGGACTAATTCAGGAAAACAGCTTTATGGAAAGGTCTGGTATTTTTCCCTTGGCCACTCAACTAATACTTATGGCCAATTAATATGGAATTGGGAAGAAGCCTTAGAGGCTAAGGGCTGGCTATAACCACTGTAAACTTCATGGCTGGTAACTTGTCACTATGTATAGAAAACCTTAATGGTATTAGATCTTCATGTGGGGCAGTGTTTCCGACTCACTCTTCATTTTTTTAAAATGTTTAGTCATTTTTTGACAGCGAGAGAAAGAAAGAGAGAGAGAGAGAGAGAGTGTGTGTGTGTGTGTGTGTGTGTGTGAGCGAGCAGGGGAGGGGCAGAGAGAGAGGGAGACACAGAATCCAAAGCAGGTTCCAGGCTCTGAGTTGCCAGCACAGAGCCCGATGCAGGCTTGAACTCACACACTGTGAGATCATGACCTGAGCCAAAGTCAAATGCTTTGCCAAGACACCCAGGCATCCCTACTCACTCTATATTTGACTTAGATGAAGAAGAGTGGACTTCTATATATATTGATGCAGATTTAAAATTAGATAATGACAATGATACCCTTAATTATATCATGAAAGAAATGCCTAAACCTGTACACTGGTTCAATGAAAAATAAGTAGGTAAGTGCAATGCTTCCATAATCCCATAATGTAAAGTAAATAACAGTTTCACTTATTTGATAGACCAATATTCAGGGCACCACTAGAAAAGAAATCAATCATTTATCAACCATGATATAGTACATATAGACTGCTAAACCAAATTCATAAGAATGTTTTTTGTTCCTATCCAAATGTAAACCAAATTTCTATCCAGATTTAAACCACAGTCATTCAAGATGGGAATGTGCTGATGCCTATATGGCAAAGAAAAACCATAATATCCACATTGCTCCTAATTGGTGCATCATGGGATCTACCCTAACTCTCTCTCTTTTTTAATTCACAATGTTTTGTATTCAACCAAAATTACTGCTCCAAAAATAAAACAGATGAGGTGAGCATTGCATAATGCATAGAATTGTTGAATCACCAGGCTGTACATCTGACCTAACTCTCCCTCTTAATCCTACTGGGTTATTCATCCTCTATGGTAATAAAATATACAAAGGTTCCCCCCCCCCACCCCAAATGGTCTGGATACTGTGGTTTAGGATAATCTTGTACCCCAAAGGACTAAATATGACTCCTTGAGTGCTAGCCAAATTTTAAATTTAAAATAATTTATACATAAAGTAACTTGAGCTTCCCGTGAGTTTCCAAATCCTATTGTTCAAAAAGCCCTAGTTTCGTATGTTTGTAAGAATGTTTTTTCCTCAGTTGGGAGTTAATGAATTAGAAAAATCACTTATTAATATTTCTGTGACTACTGAGAAAAGCTTTAAAGATACCCTAAATGTTCTTCAAGCAGTACAAACTGAAAGGGTTTATTTTCAGTGGTACTTCAAAATAGGATGGACCACTCAAAAACGAGGTGCATGTGCTATAATTAGGGAAAAAATGTTAAAAAAATTTTTTTAATGTTTATTTTTAATTATTTAATGTTAATAAACATTATTTAATGTTTATTTTTAAGAGAGAGAGAGAGGAGAGAGAGAGAGAGAGAGACATAGCGCAAGCAGGGGAGGGGCAGAAAGAGAGGGAGATACAGAATCTGAAGCAGGCTCCAGGCTCTGAGCTATCAGCATAGAGCCTGACACGGAACTTGAACTCACAGACTGTGAGATCATGATCTGAGCTGAAGTCAGATGCTTAACTGACTGAGCCACCCAGGCACCCCTGCTCACTCTGTATCTAACTCAGAGGAAGTAGCATACACTTCTATATATATTGACACAGAATTTAAAATTAGGTAATGACAATGATACCCTTATAATTATTATCTTCAAGGAAATGCCTAAACCTGTACACTGGTTCAATGAAAAATAAGTACGTAAGTGCAATGCTTCCATAATCCCATAATGTAAAGTAAATAACAGTTTCACTTATTGGAAAGACCAATATTCAGGGCACCACTGGAAAAGAAATCAATCATTTATCAACCATAATATGGTATAGGCACTCCCAAAAAATGTTGTTTTAATGTTGACAAGTCAGAAATTGTTAGCCCAAATCCAGAGGAATGGAAAGACCAGATAAAAATTTTTTATCAAATAAGTGACATTTCTTTCATAGACCTCTTTAGTTGGTTAAACCTTGACTCCTGGGAATCTCTGCTCTGGGGAATTTTTCAATCCTATTGTTCTTCTCAGTCATGACATTAACCTAGTGAGGTGTATACTTTCGAGCGTTTTAAATACCTGTTGGCAGCCAGTTGCATGCCAACTGGTATCTAAAAGGATCGGGCAACTGGAAGAAATCAACAATAAATACATAAATGATGAAGACTTCAAGACCCTCCAGGCTGGCAACTCTTCTAATGGAAACAGAATATGTGACTCTTAGACCTGACTGTATCAACAGTGGTAACTGAGGATAATGCTACTGCGCTCAGAGAGCATGACCAAAAGGGGAGAATTGTTAAAATTAAATACAGGGACCAGACCTGAAAATACCCTGAGCAGACAAAACCAGTTAGTTAGACAAGCAAAGCTTAATTTAATTTATTTTGCAAAACAAGTGAGGTTAATCTGACCTGGGTCACTTCTTGCTTATGCCACTGAAAATCCTAAGTGAAATATAAAAAGTTCTTCACAAATGATATGAAGTAACCACTAACCAATTCCCTTTAAGAAAATTCTAATATTGTAACCTATCACTGTAAAGCATAAACACTCACTGCCTTGTACTATACAAGTTTTCTATAACAATATACCTCTCAGCATAATTCCATGTTTTGGTTTGAGTGCTCCTGGTTTATCAACTATATTTTTGATGTGTGTACAATAAACTTTTACTAATTACTACTTAAGTGATTCATTGGTTTTACTTCTGTCTTTTTTAATGTTTATTTATTTTTGATACAGAGAGAGAGAGAGAGAGAGAGAGTGTGTGTGTGTGTGTGTGTGTGTGTGTGAGAGAGAGAGAGAGAGAGAGAGAGAGAGACAGACAGACAGACAGAGAGAGAGAGGGGCAGAGAGAAATGGAGACACAGAATCCAAAGCAGGCTCCCCCAGCAGGCAGGGGTCGAACCCACGAACCGCAAGATCATGACCTGAGCTAAAGTCAGACACTAAACTGACTGAGCCACCCAGATGCCTCTTACTTCTGTTTTTTGTTTGTTTTGTTTTGTTTTTAATGATCTTCTGGCAGTAAAATGCTGCATCTTATGGTGGTCCTCACACTTTTGTATTTCACATCCCATCAATCATTGAACTCTGAAGCCAGTTTCCTTCCCACTCTGGTCCCTTCACCCTCCAACCAAAGACTGGTAGGAGTAAGCAAGAAAGTTTCTTTTCCAATCATAACAGTTAAATGTTATGGGCATTCCATTGCCATTTTATAATTTATGTTTTTAATTTTTTTCTAGGACAGAAGACATTTTAGGGAGTATATTTTATCTTGAATCCATAAGTGTTCTAAAAATCTTGCAATCCACTTAACCTATTTTGTTTTCCTGCTGGTGGAGAATCCTCCTAGCATCTTGCTCCACACTCCTCTTTAATACTCAATGTCATGGGCCTTACTTAACTTGAGGCACCTTGTCCTCTTCTAGTTCAGGTATAGCTCAAGCATGCAAAGTGAAAAGGAGAATCACATGCACCCTGAAACTAATAAAAGCAATCGCACAGTTGACTGTAAACACCAAGGGCTGAGGATGCATGAAGTAATCAAATAGCCTCCCCTTTGGGACAGCTGGAGGAAGAAGCGGTCAAGACTCTTCAGGGCAAAAAGCAGTCTGCAAACCTAGGTCACGAACCTTTTGTTCGCACTGGCTTGTTAGGGGGGAGAATTCTGGCACCGTGACTGGCCACTGATGGTTGCACAGCAGCTAATGACTAAGGAACAGAGGACAGAAGTTCTGGGTTATCCTAAGTTTTGCAACTTCCTTAACTTCTCTGCACCCCAGTTTCTTCAAATGCGAAAGCAGAAACAATGGCATTGCACGGTTGATGTGAGGATTGTGTATGGATGTTCGAAACTGAACTCTGGAAAAAAATTCAAGAAGTAGTATAGAAGGGTCAGAATAGCAGGGAATAGTCAGCTGACCATTGCTACTCTGGCAGTTAAGACCAGGTTTTCCACTGTGAGAGATTCCAGAAGTTCAAATATATATTTAATATGTATTATGTTATATTATCATGTATTATTACAAAACAATATATTGTTTTGTATTATATTTTTCATATGTATTTATATACATAGATATTTAGACATATATACTACAATAAAATATAAATATTTTGGGGGGACTTCACTGAAGAAGAAGAGATCAAAGGCTTGGAAAGAAGGATAAGTAAGGATATGCCATCTAAGTGAATCAAATTATTCAAAAATCCTTTTAGAAAGGCCAAAGCAGGAGGTGAGGAGAAGTAATATTTATTTCTCTCTTTAGGGGAGATAAAAATCCTTACTTAGTTTTCTGAGGTCCAGAGGATCCTTCCATTGGCTTCTCCACAGCCCTGGCTCTCATTCCCCAAAGCAGTAAGAACAGAGTTCTCAGCCTCTACATTGATGATTTATCCCGGTCACAGAGGGGACACTCGGCTAACTGAGGTTAACAGCTTTCTCGGTTTCATTTCAAAAAGACATTAGCATGGAGGCTCTATGAAATGCTGATACGCCAAATACTGATTCATTTACCTGCAGAGTTCGCTATAAGGCAGGGACCTATTTGACAGGCAGGGATGAGCTCCCAGCCTTTTCCTAAAGGGCAATCCCATAATTCATCTCCCAGTGCTAAATTACACCTGACACCTCACTGAAGACTTCAGGTGCACTCACCCAACTGCAATAAGCCTAATGTGGAAGAAGAAGGTTGGGAATGACAAAGATATTCTTTCTGAAAATAATGTAACTAATTTATTATATATATCTGTAATATACATTTCCAGGCAGAGTTGGGTTAAGGGTAGGAATTGAGTAGATGTAGGGGTGTGATAGCCATATACACAGCAGTACAGGATGGCCCAGGTCAGGTCTTTACCCCGGCCACAGTCTTATGCATGGGGACTTCCATGTTGTGCATTACTACCTGAGGAACATGCCGCTTGACATGCCCTTATGATTGACCTATTCACCAAATGAATGCCAAGCTTTCTGTAATCTGGGCTTTCCATATTCTATTCTCATTCCAAATTTACCAGAAAGCAGGTTGTCCAGAAGCTGCGGAGAGGTAGGCTCTATTACTCCTCAATGGAGCTTTTTGTAGAGAGGCTGGACAATGTATAGAAGCAGAACATCTGTCTCCTACCCTTCAGCAAAGGGTGTCTCAGTAGCCAAGTTCTTTAGCATGGTGGTTACCTTGTCAGACAGGGCTATAGAGGCCACAGGGGTGGTTTGGTAGAAGGGAAATAAAAACAGCTTGACAAGTTCATTCATAGTCTAGCTTCCTCATGATTCTATCCAGGACTTCTCTTCCACTTTTTGTATGTGCTGGAGGTCTTGGGCCATTTTACTTCATGCTATGTGAAGAAAATAAGCAAGCACATGAGCCTGGTCAAAGCTCAGGGGACCTTTGGAGGAGTGAGACTAGATGTTTTCTGTCTAACTCCGGAAGTTATGTGCTAGATGTTGGGGACACTGCAGTGAATGGTCAGACACAGGGTCTTCTCTCATGGAGTTTTTAGTCTAATTTGGATACCTGAGCTTAAGAGGAAGAATTAAGTTGACTAAGAAGAAGAATTAAGGTGTGCATAGCCAGACAGTGCCCATCCTTATTAGGTGTTTGATAACTGTTTGCTAAGTGAAGAAATTACAAATGGGGTGAAAAGAAAAGAAAAGGAGATAAACATTATTAAGTGCATTTCACGTCCCAGATTCCATACTAGATCACTTTCTGAAATATTTCTTTAATTTATACATTTATTTTGAGAGAAAGAGTAAGAGAGGAGGGACAGAGAGAGAGGGAGAGACAGAATCCCAAGCAGACTCCATTGTATCAGCGTGGAGACTGATGCAGGGCTAGAACTCATGAACATGAGATCATGACCTGAGCTGAAGTCAGACTCTTAACCACTGAGCCACCTAGGTGCCCCATGCTACATCACTTTCATCACACTAGCTGATTCATCACAAGATGAACAATCAAAGTCAAGGTCAGACCCTGGTATATGTTTCTGAGAGAGTGTCTTTCATGGCACAAACATGGGAAACTGTGGTTTTAGTAGAAAGACTGCAAGACAAGTTGTCCATAAAATTGGAGCTTTAGTACTCACTCTGTTGTTTGTTAATGGCATAACCTTAGACAAGTCATTTATCCTCTCTGAGCCTTAGTTTCCACATCAATAAATCAGGGATGATAATACCTATCTCCTAGGATGGCCAAGAGGATTTAATGAAATGGTTAATGTAAACGGCTTTTAATTATAATTAAGACCCTGCTCTCTGTAAAACAAATATCAAATTTTATTCAGTTCACTTTTTAAGAGTTCATTCTGCTTCTAAACAATGACATTTTAAATGGTTTTAACAGTTCCAACAACAACATCAGAAACAATAGTAAGGTTGTCCTGGCAGTTATCAAAATGGTACTTGGGGACATTTGTATCAGGAAAACTCTTATAAAAAGATGAAGTTTCTTCAAGGTGATTATTTTCTCTGTACTTATCAAATATTTGGGAAAATTACTGATACCCCAATATTAATGCATGTAAGTCTATATAATTAAGTTTTTTCTTTATAAATCTATCTCTTTTGCTCCTTCAGAATTCCTGAGAATTCTTTAGAAGAATTAAAATTTGGAGAACACAGGAGAATAGATTTCAGACTCTCACTGAATAAAGGACTATTCTATTTAATGATAGTAAGTGCACTTTCCCCAATCAGCATTTTAACTATTATTTTCCCAGCAATCCTTTGCTCTTCTTTTAGTCAGGAAAAGAGGTTAAGTATCACCCCTGTTTAACTTTACTCTCTACTTTTATTTTTAACTATTTTTTGTTCTCTAATTGTGTCTTGGTTTGTGACACTTCTTATGTTGAAATCTGTGAATTCTATAATTTCCTTCCCCTTCTTGAGATCATTAGTGAGGTGGTTCTATTATACCAAAGTGGGAATCAGTCCTCAGGGATGCACTGGACAGTCTCCCACCTAAATGTGAGGGATCACCATTTGTCATTACTCCTTGTTTATGGTCCTTCAGCCAATTTTCAATCTATGTGACCATGCACATATTCTACCCAATTTGAATTAATTTTGTAAGTGGAAATTCATGGAGCAGTGTATCAAATGCTTTAGTAAAATCCATATATATTACCTCTAGTGCATTCCCTTCATCCATTAATCTCGTAATGCGATTTAAAAGAGTGATCACATTTGTCTGGAATGATTTGTCCTTTATCCATCCCTAAAGCTGCCTCCTGCTCTTGGCTCCATTATCCCCTACATCCGTTCAGTTTTTCTCTCTGCACATTTGAGTCATTATATTATTAGCCACAGAGGTTACATTTTAATAGTTGATAATTACTGGGAACACCTTTTTTTTTTCTGTTTCGAAAATAGTTTCAATTTTCAAATCTTTAAAATACGGATTACTGAAAATAATATCTACTGATTGTTAAATTCCGAAGCAAATTGCCTTATGCAATCTCTTTATTTCAAGCTATGATTCTGTTAACAATTAATTTGCCTAGGTCCTTCTTTTTTTTTTAAAAGTAAGTTTTTATTTTTATAAAGTATAGTATATTATTTAAGCTCTCTTTCCTGTTCTCCTTATTTGAATTGCTTTTCCAGAATCATATTTTCATTTCTTCCTGGGAAAGATGTCTACTGTGTTGTGTAAGGTAAGGGTGATTATAAATATCAGATTCTTGCTGTAACTCTAATGTCATCATACCAGCTATGAATGTCTATATTTATTTGCAAAATAAGTCTTAGCATATGTTTTCCTATATGTATTGAGAGCAGTTTGCCTGCCTGGTAAACATATTCCTCACCTTATTTTGATTTATGTAGAATTTTCTTCTGAAGAAGTTAAGGGTTATATGGCAAATCAGTAAATTTGGGGCAACAGTTGACTAAAAATAAAATATGTTTCAAAAGAGTAAGAAGAGTAGGAATGAGAGTGATAATAGCCAAAGAGAAGAATGATAAAATCAGGAGAAGCAGGTATGTAACAAGTAGAAAAGCATGCAATAAGCAAAGGACTTTTAGAAACGTAGCAACAAGAATATCAATTAAGACTATGGAGGGACTTCCTTTCAAAAGGTGAGGAGGCTCAAATATGGATTGATGCTTTGAGATCAATTCTTTGGCACATAGCTCCAATGCAAGCTACTTCTCCCTATCTATCATCACAGTCATTATCCAATGTTGCTTTTTTCCTCCACCAACATTCTGTTTGGGAATGGAGGATTCAGCACTTCTTTTTCAACTTTCTGCTTCAGTGGATGAAGGTAAGTGAATACTGAAACAAGGTTAGGTTCACAGGATATTTAAGCATCTCCTCCGTGGACACTCACCACTGACCCTGATAAGATACCACTTGTAGGATACATGCAGTGCACAGGGATCAGTGTCTTATTAACTGATGGGGTGAAATGAGCTTTACCCAAGACAAGAAATTATGACTTTATATTAAATAAGATTCAATTTTATAATCTAAATTTGTGGTTGACTAGTGTATTTCAATAAGATATTCTATAGAGGTGTATTGAAAGCCATTGAACTACTAATCAATGACTTAGGTTCAACATGCACTCAAGCAAAAGACTATTGAATGGAAGACTAGACAATAAAAATGGCTATAAATTGTCTTCCAATTTTATCTTCATTTTGATGTCTATTCTCTTCCTCCTGTAATAAACAAGTCCATTGTAGATCAAAATCAACTTGTACCCAAGAAATATGCAGCCTCACATTGATATGTGAATATCCATTCATTTGGTTAGAAATAGAAAGTATTTATTACTGGGAAGCAAGAGTTGCATATGAAATTATGTCAATATGCATGAATAAATTCTGATTTTATGTGACATTAATATTAAGAAGTTGCGGGCATGTCTCAAAGTGTACCTTCCTATGTATAAGCGTCTATGCTTATACTACACAAAGCATTTGTATTGAGAACTTAAGAGGCTTTTATTACTCATGCTCTATTTTTCAAGGAAATTTTCATAATCATTTCAAATACGTAGAGTTTTAGGGAGAATTTACACATTTGTATATGTGCCTTAAAATAAAAACCATTTTCCCTGGTTCTTTAAATTTGACTGAGAAAGCCCTAAAGTCTCAGTTTGTGAAGAAAGCCCTCTATCTCCATGTCCATTCTGACTTTCCCTTTTCTGGACTAACAAAAACCTAAAAACTGGGTCTGAAACTGGGGTATTTTCATTATTATATACTTAATACAGGATTATTATTTTTAGGAAGCTATTACTTAAGAGTTGCACTAAGAGGGAAGTAGAACAGGGTCCCTGTGGCCGTCTTTACTGCCTGGCATATGAAGGTGCCATGATGGAAAATGTGACTCAAGCAAACATTCAACCTACTAACTTTAATTTTTTATTAATTTTAATTTTCTGTGATGTATAGCTTCCTTGTCTTTGAATTTTCCTTCCTCCTCCTTTTTAATATCTAGTGCACTTCTGTTATGTGCCAGACATTGTGGTAGGTGGTGGTAATAAGCCATGAGCCATGCCCTCAAGAATGTGCACTCTTTAAGAGGGAGAGACAAGTAAATTGATATGAATCCTGTGGAGTGCTAAGTGTTAGAGAGGTGAGGGTGCTCTTAAAGCACAGAAAAGTGGCAGTTTATTCCTCCTGGGAGAAGGCTGGTGAAATTCCTTAGAAGAAATGATGCTTAAGTAGAGTTTTGAAAAATGAGTAGGAAGTATCTAAAGTAGGGTTTTTTAACCTGGCATCCATGGATTCCTAATAAATCTATGGATAGAGTTCCGTGGGTCCGTAAACTTGGATGGGACCAAAAAAAAAGCACCTTTACTTTCACTAATATTGAACCACATTTAGCATTTCCTTCAATTATAACTGCAGGAAACAAACCACAGTAATATTAATGGTCCCAGTGACAATGTCACCAACAAAAATCCTAGCTGTTTTCATATCACATCCATACCATATATTTTAGGCAATTTCAAAACATCCCTAATGTTCACTACTCCTTAAAATTATAGCACTGGACCTTATTCATCCAAAAATTACAGTTACAGTTCTACTCCTGGACTATATCAACATTTTAATAAAAATTACACATATGGTCATAATAGAAATTAATTTTAATAATTTCAATGATTTTAATCTTTTGATAACTCAATCTCAATATAAATTGGTTTCTCATGGATTCTATGTATTTTATTTCAGACATTTAAAAGTATTACTCTGAGAAGAGGTCCATAGGCTTCAGGGCTATGGCAGTCTAGAAATAGGGTCCATGACACAGAAAAAGTTAAGAACGCCTGAATTAGTAAGAAGACTGGGGAAAGGACAGTGGTTCTTTCAGGAAAACAAAAAGTTTATGTTTGACTTTGAGCACTTTATCTTGATGTTTCAAATTATACATACTATTTATTTATTAAAAAATGTTTATTTATTTATTTATTTTGATAGAGAGAGAGAGCACAAGCGAGTGCACAAGTGGGAGGGGGCAGAGAGAGGGAGAGAATACCATGCAGGCTCTGCACTGTCAGCAAAGAGTTCGATGTGGGGCTTGAACCCATGAATCATGAGATCATGATCTGAGCCCAAATAAAGAGATGCTTAACCAACTGAGACACTCAGATGCCCTATACATGTTTCTTTACAAGCAAATGTTGCTGGTATGAAGACTAAATATGTGCGTGTCAGTTCTGTGAAATGCAATGAGTAATATATACTCACTATGTTTTCATAGGGACGTGTTCCTGGGGAACAAAACTATTGATTAGGCATATAAATAACTCACAAAATTTCTAAGTCTAACAAGGACGGTCTGTCATGGCGTTAGACTCTGTAGCCAGTTGTGGGTGATAAAGGCCAAAGAAAGATGCCTGAAATACTTACTTACTCCCTTTTCCTGCATGAGCAGAATGCTAACGATCATTTAATATCAATCAACATTTGTCTTACCTGCATTTCAATGGTTGGATACATGCTGGAAGTACAGAATATGCTAAAATTTTATCAAATATTAATGGAGGCATCTCATAACGTAGGAGAGAATACCTGACCAGGGATCCATAGCCTGATCCATATGACCAGGTCATAGCCCCAAGTCTGATACTAATATGTGTGTCACCTTGTGCTTGTTTATTATTGGTAAAATAGAGGCAATGACTCTCGCTTTAACTTATCTCATAAGTTTGCTCTTAGGATCAAATATGTCATTATATTTTATGTTATGAATGTAGAAATAACAGTGAAATGTTTTATCCTTGCATTAAAATTTTTTGAATATAGAATCTTTTAGACAAATGGGATTGAAAAATATATCTGTATGTGTAAAATATAAAAGGCAGATGTAGCGTATGACATATATCTGTAACATAGGAGTTAAATTCTTACAAGACTGAAAACATTGAACTTGCTATCCTAAGCCACTGGATTATTCCATAGTATCATTTCCCTATGGCTGGTAACAGGCTTTCAAATATGACCTGTAGGAACTGTAGTGCAAGACAGCAATGAATTTATGTATGCGCTATTTAGATTTAGTGGCACTAAGATCACAAGAAAACACATTTAATTAGTGGAGTGCATTCAATTCTAAGATTTAGATCACTTTCTCCAAATAAGCTTGTTCTTCATAGGAATCACGTAAGCACATGTTGACAAATATTGCAAACAATGGGAGAAAGACACCTATCTCAGGACTTTTCTTCCTAAAAAAATTCTATTCTCATTTATTATGCTTTTCATTAAAACTAGCAAAGGATGTAAGTACTGGCCTGGGTCTTCTATTCTTTAAGTCAACGTTGAAAGTTTATTTCTGCAGTAAAATACACCTTTCACATTCTGAGTGTCGCCATATAAATCAAACAAAGAGAATTGCATTCCAATTCTCTCCATTACCACAGAAGCATACAAGTTACCAACCAGAACATTCTTCCATTTTTAGCTTGAAGTATTTTTCAAACTCAAGTATGCTTAGAAGCATTCTTAAGTCAAGGCTGTTGGTGATTATACCTGTTAGACTTATTCTGTATAAGTTATCTAAGCCAAATGGAGTCCAAAATACTGACCCTTGACTGCCAATTGGAATAGTCCCTAACCCTCAATCATTTGCTAAAAGAGACAAATGAGCTAAATTTGAGTTCAGAAACTACTGCCTCTGAATACAAAGAAAAAAAAGAGCAAAGCTTAATATGCATCTGGGAAAGATACAGTTAATGCAGAAGGAAGAGAAACATGGGGTACCACTCTAACCAGCTCATGGTCATGGCTTCCCAGGTACAGTCACCTGCACAGAGATACATAGACATACATTTATCAACTCACATAAATGGACCGGAGTGACTACACATTCTGAAATGAAGAGAAGAAAAACCCAATGAATTTCTCCCACATCTTAGACAGTACATACATCCCCACTAACACACTCCCTCAACAAGAATAAGATCCAGAAGTCCTTAAGCAGTTTTGTGGGCATCAATTATAAATTAATGAAACCTGCTGAGGGCAGACACACAAAGACACACAGTTCCAGAGGTAAGCACTGAAGCAGGGCAGACACCTGACAGAAACAGAAATTCCAAAACCGAAAAGATTGTATCCTGGATACCAAAGCAAATGATGGATTCAGGGTGAACAGATTTGTATCCTGGACAGTGAAGCACACGGTAGGTTTATGAAGCATGGTAAATGACTTCTAAAACCATTCTCCCTACTACCCAAATAAAAAAAAAAAAAACAACTTAAGTCTAATGGTTCCTATCCTTTATAAGGTTGTCCTTGCAGTGGAGAAAGCTTTGGTCAATGGTCTTGGTCTTTTCAACTGGCTTCAAGGGCTCTGCCTCTGAATAAGTCCTCAGGCTCCTTTCTTTTTCCATTCTCTTGGGTAAGGGATGCTCTGTTTACTTCATGTGAGCTTAGATTTATGAGGTGCTGAGAAACAGGAGTATGAGGACCTTCAAATTTTTCTTCTAGATTTAACTGCGAGTCAACACAGCATCTTGGCATTGGTTAACACATTTGCGTTATAAAGCTGTTTGTTACTGGAGCCAATCTGATGCCTCAATGAAAGCAAGAACAAAGCAACAACTGAAGAAGTCTTCCCCTTATTCCCCTCCAAACAGCCCATTCCTTTCTGAGTCCAGACTCCTGACTGCACATGAAACTGTAGAGCACTGACTGGGGGGGTAGCGGCACTCCCTCCTCAGCTGGAGACTGCATTCAGAAAGAATAGATTTTTCCTGGCTTCTGATAGTCTGAGACATTGTGCCTGTCACTCAGAGGGTGAGAAAAATAGGGTTCAGAAGAGAAAGCAGAGATGTATAAACAGATGCGAGAGTGGGAAGAGCATACAAAGTAGGGAGATGGCAGAGACTGATATCACACCTACCCCAGGATGGGCCACTCTCCCTGTGCCTGAAAGAGGCTTCCAGGCTATTTTAATTATAAATATTTATATCCACGGAAGCAAATTCAGAAGGATTTATATCCCAGGAGAGCGCAGATCAATAGATCTGAGCAAACCTCATCTCCAGGCTGACCACTTAACACTGTTATCACCGATTAGGGCTGCCCGGCCCTCTGGGAGGGTGTCGGGTTCTCCTCTTGTCCTTTGTAGGTCCACCCCATTCTTGGCCCCAAGAGGAAATCAATATCAGGAGGCACGGATCGATACCCAGGACATCTGCTTGGCTGAAGCGGCTCACCTTAGGACCGGAGTATGGTTAGCCCTCATCTATCCCGCAAACTCCCTTACAAGCCCCTACACCCTCCCAGTTCTACTGGGGGCATCCCGAGTTTGATCTTTAGCTCATTTAGCAGAAATGCGGCTGACTCTTTTGAGTAAGGAAAGAAAAACTTGGTTATCATTTGCCTCACTTTCCAAAAGTGAGGAAACTTACCAGACCTCAAGGATTGGGTCATTTCCTGCCTCATGCTTCCTGCTGCCGACTCTCTGGCCACCAAGTACTGTCGGAGCGGCTGGCGCTGGCTGGGTTTCTGTTCCAGGTCTGCCTGCGTCTCCCTATGCTTGGTCTGCAGTTGATAGATCCTCTGCTCCTGAAGCATCCAGCTATTGACCCGCCCAGGGAAAGAAAGAAAAAAAAATGGAAAAAAATCAATTAATACTAAACGGCTTAACAAAAACCCTGCATGCATAGCACAGGCCTGAAGCTTACAGGGTAGGAGTTGGGGTGGTCTCAGTGACAACACTGGTTGTGGGGACAGGCTCAGCCAGCTAGAAAAGCTGATGTTCCAGGGACAGGAAGCCAATATGGTAGGCGTGATCACACATACAAACACACACACACACACACGCACATGCACAAGCACGCACACCCATGTCAGCTCAGTCTGACATGCCCTAGTCTGGGAGCAGAGGACAGTGCAGGTGCATGTTCATTGTGAGCTGGTGCAGGGTGACACATTCACCAAAACAGAAGGGTTGCAACCAAACTCATAGAAGGGGTGGGTATTTTTCTGTTTTTTTTCTTTTTTTTAGGGGGAGGGGGAGGAGCGGAAGGGGAGGAGATATTGTTTTGTTCTGAAAAGGTAATACCATTTACGTGTTGCAGAGAGGTACCCCGGGCATTTCTTCGTGCGTCTCCCCATCACACGACCACATGCAGGCACACATGAAGCTTTTTAAAGGGGAGCAAGAAAATGAGGGAGCACCATACCTCAGCTGCCAGGCCCTCTCTCTTCTGCAGGAGCTGGCTTTGAAGGTTCAGGATTTTTGCATCTCGCTGTTCCAGCTGTAAAGAGTTTACATAGGGAGGGAGCAAGGAAGGATCATGAATGTCAACCAATGAGCAATTAGCATGACAAGACTAAAGTATTGATCCACTAAAGCTCACTGCACTGCTGTAGCCCCAGAGGTAAGGCAGCTCCCCTGTCACTAACTCCGACAGTGCATTTCAGAAGCCTGTAATGTAGGGCTGGCTACTTTTGTAACCCTGACCCTTTCTCAGGGCAGGGGAGGGTGGCACCCTCATGCTGTTCAGCCGCAGCTCTAAGAGGGATCTCTATCCCTGGGCAGAAAGCTGCAGAAAAGAGCGGAAAGAATGGAAAGATTTTGGCTGTTCTACTTCATTCATTTTTTTTTTTTTTTTAAATACAGCTCCCTCCCGATGGCACCAGGCAGCTCTAGGTATTGATTGGAGAAGGGCTAGGGAGAAATCCTGGCCTGACAGCTGGGGCTGGAACTAGGGTGGTTTACCATTCTGCATGGTCAGGGGCAAAGTGCCTTCTGTAGTACTAACTTCTGGCCAACCCAAATACGTACTTCCTGGGCACATTTTACTCATTTTAAACAGGAAGGTCCAAAATGGGAGGGGAAAACGTCTTATTTCACTAAAGAGGAACCCTTATTCCTAGGTATAAGTCTATAATACAACAAAAGAGAAAATGATGGAGTGTGGGATTCGGCAGACACAGTGTTTTGCTACACCAGCCAGGGGAGGCATTTCCTGTTAGTTTCTCCATTCTCCACTGATTCCTCTCCTTGCTACTCTTAATTATACACATACTAGCCTTTCTTCATCATTCTTCTACATTTTCCCTATCCATTCCACACCTTTACAAGTTCACTTCTTAATTGCTTTTCCAGTTTCATTCCATAGCTTCATTAAAGATCTACTAGCAGTCCATCTCCTCCCTGAAATCTTCCAAGTAGTGGTGATCATTTATTCTTTTCTGAGCTTTTACTATGTGCCCCAAACTTCTCTCCAATGATGGGCAATAACAGATATGGTCTCTATACTCAAAGAACTTACAGACTAGCTGAATCAATGAGCTACCCATTGACAACAAAACCACCCATCCATTCTTCATCCGTCCATCTATCCATTTGTTGATTCATTCAATCTGTGCTTATTGAGAACTTCCTATTGTCAGGAACTGCTCTTTGCTAAAAATATAAAATGTGACAGAGACTTGAGTGCTTGCTGATAACCATTTCCTCTTCTTCTTCCTGGGTAATCTATATTTCCCAGCTTTTTTTGTAATAGAGCCTCATGACTGAGTTCTGGCCAAGAGAATGTGGGTGGAAGTGATGCATGCCTGGCCTGGCTCATAAAAACCTTCCACCTTATCCTCTGTTCTCTTTTCCTTCCATTTTACCCTTGATGGCAATATGTTGAAGATAGTGGTGCAATCTAGGTCTGGCAGAGAGTTGCCTGGACCCACAGTGGATTATCATATGAAGAATAAATCTGATGTGAAGTTACTGAGGACTTTTTGTGTGTGTTAATGTCCATGTAGCAGTTAGTGTTTTCTTACTGACTAATAAAAATGTTAAATAAGAATAGACATAGCACTTGCCTTCACAGAGCTTACAGTCTATTCGGTGAGAAAGAGATTTAAATAAATAATTACAAAAATAAACATAAAAAGACAACTGTGATAAGTATAATAGGGAGAGGTCTGAGCCAATATACACACATATCAGAGGAAAGTTACCTAGACAACTGCGATTGTGCAATTATGCTGAGAGCTGAAGGGTAAGTGAATTGGGAGAACATGAGGACATTCCAGAAATAGACAACAGAACCAGCAAAGTTGCTATTGTAAGGAGTGAGGTACATTCTAGGAACTGAAAGAATCCATGTGTTAGTAGAACAGAGAATGAGAAGAGATATGGTGCAACATTAGGACGGGGAACTGGGTAAGGTTCATTCAGGGTCTTGCAGGTTATGGATCTTAGTTTCCATCCTAAGATCACTGGGAAGCCACTACAGTGTTTTAAGCAAGACTGATAACAAAGTTTTATTTGTATGTTGTATGAGAAGTTCTCTCTGGCTGCAGTATGAAGAATGAATTGATAGTCTCATTTCCAGCCATATGGCAGAACAGAAATATTCCTTTAATCAAAAATCTTAGGATATTCCAGCTAAAGTAGAACAAATGTTCTTTTATTTTATTTTTTAATTTCTATTTAAATTCTAGTTAGTTAACATGCAGTGCAATATTGGTTTCAGGAGTAAAACTCAGGGATTCATCATTTACATACAACATTCAGTGCTCATCATAACAAGTGCCCTCCTTAATACCCATCACCCGTCTAGCCCATTCCCCCACTCACTTTCCTCCATCAACCCACAGTTTATTCTCTACCGTTAAGACATCTGTGTTTTGTTTGTTTGTTTGTTTTGTTTTTTAACAAATGGCTAAGTTTGCAAGTACAGAACTCCCGAAATGCCTTGAAGAGCACTACCTAGTCTCAGTTACTGGAGAGATTAGCTTTTAACACTCATGTGGACCCAGTGGCCCATACAAGTTAGGAAGTTAGAACTGATATTCCCCATACAAAACTGGGACCCCTAAAAGGATGGCCTAGGGGGAAAAAAAGAAAAAAATCTGTTTTTCCAAGGATGCTTAACTTCCCCTGACCCATGGGAAAAAGTCTCCCCTGAGAATTTGCGACTATGCCTTACAGGTTTGAGGATTTATACTTGCTACCCACCAAGTTCAGAGACCTCTAAGCTGAAAACTTAAAATCAAACTTGGTCTCAGGCTAGTAATGTTCCTGTGGCATTTGACAAGGGCAAACCCAAAAATACTCTGGAAGGCCACAGCTTCATATAGGTCACCTGGGATTCTTATCAAGAAAGCTCTGCTTAAGATATATCCACATGTTACAAAACTAAAAACCATGAGTGAGAGTAATAGACAAAGAAAACAGCATGACTTAGATGTCTGAGAATTTCAGATGATAGAGCAATCTGGAGGAGACTGCAAAGTAAGTGTGCTTAAAGTTATTAAAAACATGAAAGAAGGTATCAAAATCATACAAAAATAGTGAGGCCTAATGAGAAAATAGAATGAACTGGAGAGAGGTCATACAAGTAATGCATGAGGATCAAGAATGCAACCCTCTTGCCAAATGTGCAGGATTTGGTACATATTGGGATTCAGGAAGCAGTCATTTTTATCTTTCTCTTTTCACTCCTTACGTTAGGTATGTAATTTACACAGGACAAATCTCCAACTTACTTTGTTAGTGATATCTAATGTATATGTGCATAATGACTGCCCCAAAGCCAGAAAATATTTTTCATATTTAAAACTGATGGTCAGCTCATAAGACATTCTCTGTTATGATTGTTGAAGTGCCTCATAAAGGAAAATATCATCTCAGTGTGATTTCTTTGCTTCTTTGCACTCTTCAGCTCAATGTTCTCTTTCCAGCTGGGCACAAATTGAGGACACTGGCCTTTTCAATGGTGGACAAAGAGCCATAATGGGAGGGAGGTGGCAAGTATCAAAGGAAGGCTCAAAATAAGAAAGGCTCATTATTTTATCAGAAACCTTTTTTCTTGCTACTGTTTAAAAAATTATTTCTATATCTCATAAAGGAACTAGGAATAAGTAATATAGTAACATCAAAAGGTTACCTGGTCAGCCTGAGCTGGTGCTGTGGAAGAACCAATATTGCTTTACAAATCCCATGATATTCCTTTATAGACCCAATTTCAAGTATAATAAGAGTTTTTGGGAATGGGGAGACTTAGACGGAATTGGATGATCCTAAACTGGTGAGATCAGGTCAATTTCATCCACCTCTAATCTCATGAGACAGTGATCATGATCACTACCATTGTTACTTTTTACTGAAGTTTGGCTAGTTGCCTGACCACGTGTTATTCCATTTAATTGCCAGAAAACTTCTGCAGAGTGAGCACTAATATCCCCATTTCTCAGATGACAGATACAAAAAAATGTAATAATCCAAATTCTCAAATTTTACATCAGAACCAGGGGTAGGATAAATGCCCTTAGCCTTCCTTAGCAGGTTTGGATAGAGGCAAAACCATTCATAGCACTAAAAAAAGCAGGGGCTCATAGAGAATTTCTTTCTTTGTGTACCTTTACAGAAAGTTGTGTTCTGAGCAGCAAAATGAGACAACTGAGCTCAACAACATTTGTTTCTCTTCCAGTAGCAAATGTAGACTTACTCCAGTAGGAAAGAGAGATTTGGACAACGGAGATTTATCAAACTGGGTATACTGGTGAGGCTGCTTTCAATCAGGGCTGTTTATCATGAAAAGAGTCAAGTTATCTGAGCTCTTTTCTTTCTCCCTCAGCCAAATATCCCATTGATCCATGAGGTGTGCTGGTTGTCCCTTTAGATGTGTCCCTTTAGATGTGCCTTCTGGTCTGTCTGCACCAGGACCCCAAGGCCATCTTTGTCCAAGCCACCATCATATTATTCCCAGAAGCCTCTCAATGGGCCTGCCTGCCTGCACTTTTACAACTTGGGACCAGTTCACCCCACAGCGGCCCAAGCAATCTTTTACAAATTAAATCAGACAAGTCTACTCCCTCTCTTAAAGCCCTCCAAGGCCTTCCCATTTCACTTTGACAAAACCCCCTTCTCTTTGCCAAGGCCTGCCCTATCCTAAAAGATCTGGCTTTGCACATTTCTCCCCTTGGCTTTCTTTGCTGGAATCGCTGGGTCACCTTTCTGGTCCCCAAACACTCCAATATCCTGTGTGCTGGGCACTCAGTGTTCTTCTTTGCCTGGAAGTCTCCATCCCCACATCCTTCCTTGGCCGTTCTTCTTGTTCTTTAGCTGTTGGCTCAAATACCACCTTCTGAGAGACCACCCGCCTCAGAGGCCACTCCCCATCACCTTACCCTGCTTTGCTATCTTGCTTTTGAACACCAAATCTCAATTACCAAGCACAGTGCCTGGCATATGGACATTTAGTAATATTTACAAGAATGAATAATGAGTTCCATATCTTCATTGACACTCATGATCTTCTAAGATAGAGGAAATGAGATACCCAATGAGTAAAGAAAAGTTATTATTAGTAAGTCAGCCTTGGAAAGAAAGTCTTTTGAGAGTTTTCTCAAGGTAGATAATAATTTAAATGGGGAAATCAGAAGAGATAATTGTTTATATTAGTAATGTTATGGGTGAAATTAGGCTGATAAAAATAAAAATCTGGGCTGGTGACTATTCGCACTTACTATTTATGAAGTTGCAATACTAACAATCAAGTGATATTTATATAGTATTTTTCTAGCATAAGTAGCACTTTTGCACATATTAACTCATCTTTTTAAATAACAACTTTATGAAGAAACAGGTATTATTCTCTGCATTTTACAGATAAGAAGATTGCTAGAGGCATTATAGCTAGTGAGTAGCAGGTCACAACATGGTCTGGTAAACCTGAAAATCCAAAGATCCACCTTAAGAGAATATTTTCATTTATAGCATACTTGGAAAAAGGACATATGGATACACAGAGGAAAAACTATTGTTTAGGGTGGTGCATTAAGTTCCAATAGGCTGGTGTGTTCTTTTCCTAGGGCTATTGTAAAACAGCAGAAGTCTATTCTCTCACAATTTGAGAGGGTAAAAGTGCAAAATCAAGGTATTGGCAAGGCCATGCTCTTTCTGAAGTCTCTAGGGGAGGACTCATCCTTGCCCCTTCCATCTTATGGTGGCTCCTGGCAATGCTTGGCATTTCTTGGCTTGTAGCAACATCACTTCAGTATCTGCCTTTGTCTTCACATGAATTCTTTCCTCTGAGTTTGTGTTTTCTCTCCTCTTCTTAGAAAGAAGGACATCAGTCATTGGATTTAGGGTCCAGGTTAAGCCAGTATGACCTCAACTTAACTAATTACATTTGCAAAGACACTATTTCTAAATAAGGTCACATTCTAGAATTCTGAGTGGACATGAATTTGGGGGAGATACCATTCAACCCACTGTTGATGGGAAGTTTCAAACTGTAATGCTTCCCTTTCCTGTTTACCCTCAGTTTCTGTATGTCCTCTAAAAGAGTAGGTATCCCTATATTTGTTAATAGCATTTTGCTCTCTCCCCTGCCAGTGACTTAAACCCACCAACTCTTATTCCTGTTCCTTCCCCCACCAGAAATATTTCTTTAATATTCTTTGTGGATTAATACACACACACACACACACACACATCATGAATGTGTCCAATGTACAGTATTTTTAGAGCCTTTCCTAGGGTAAGGATCCTAATTATGTTCCTCAAGTCAAACAATTAGTAGATTCAGGCTGGAAGTATGATGGCTGTTAGGTCAAATAGTAAAATAACTAGTGATTCCAGACTGTAGTAAAGGAAGGTTGGAGGAAGAGTTCTTTAATAGCTATAACAATCATAGAGCTCTATTAGTTACATAACTAGGATTTTTTTTCAATAGAAGATTTGAGGTTTGCAGTCTTTATGGTGTTCTTTCTCATACACTCCTATGGAGTGTATATTTAAAAGACAATGCTCTACCCTATGATCCAGTAATTGTACTACTGGGTATTTACCCCCAAAATACAAAAACACTATTTTTAAAAAATTTTTTTTAACATTTATTTATTTTTGAGACAGAGAGAGAGCATGAACAGGGGAGGGTCAGAGAGAGAGGGAGACACAGAATCCGAAACAGGCTCCAGGCTCTGAGCTGTCAGCACAGAGCCCGACACGGGGCTCGAACTCACGGACCGTGAGATCATGACCTGAGCCGAAGTCGGACACTCAACCGACTGAGCCACCCAGGCGCCCCACAAAAACACTATTTAAAAGGATACATGCACCCCTATGTTTATTGCAGCATTATTTACAATAGCAAAATTATGAATTATGGAAGCAGCCCAAGGGTCCATCTCTAGATGAATGGATAAAGATGACGTGCTGTGTGTATGTACGTATATGTGTGTGTGTGTGTGTGTATAATGGAATATTATCCAGCCATAAAAAGAATGAAACCTTGCTGTTTGCAACAACATGGCTAGATCTAAAGGGTATAATGCTAAGCAAAATAAGCCAGTCAGAGAAAGACAAATACCATATGATTTCATTCATACATGGAATTTAAGAAATAAAACAGATGAACAAAGGAAATTAAAATAATAAAAAAGAGACAAAGCAAAAAAACAGACTCAACTATAGAGAACAAACAGAAGGTTACTAGAGGGGAGGTGGGTGGGGCATGGGTGAAATAGGTAAAGGCTATTAGGACTTCGCTTGTCTGGATGAGCACTGAGTAATGTATGGAACTGTTAGATCACTATATTGTACACCTGAAAGGAATGTAGCACTTTATGTTAACTACACTCGAATTTAAAAAAAAGACTATGTCTTATTTTAGAATTTCTTAGTATTGTTCCACTTGAAGCCAATAGGCCTTATGTCAAGTGAATGTTTACATAGTGTCTATCAACACTGTTTTTACATAGCAGCATCTCATGTTCATAGATATTGTGGTATGTAAGATCTCTCCTGTCTTCTATTTCATTTTCCTGCCCTGGTTATAGATATAGAGGAGGACTCACCTATAAAGAACCATTTGTGTTTTATTTGCTTTTAGCTTGAACTAGCTCATTGTCTCATGGAATATAGTTATATCCAGTTCTTACTGATAGCCAGAGAATTTCAAATGAAGATTTTGTTTGTTTTCTTTGCTAAAGAAGTTTCTGGATCTTAGACCTTAAAATTGTGTCTCTTTTCTTCTTGAAGGGAAAATTTAAAAGAAAACATTATGGATTCTGTGTCTCTCTCTCTCTCTGACCCTCCCCCGTTCATGCTCTGTCTCTCTCTGTCTCAAAAATAAATAAACGTTAAAAAAAAAATTAAAAAAATTAAAAAAAAAGAAAACATTATGAAATTATGCCTTGCATATAATAGTAATTCAATCAATATTGATTTCATTTGGATATTTGGAACAATATTTTGACTTAGGTTGTATTGGAGGAAAAAACACAAATGGCATTTTCTCAGTAAGGGAAAAATGGTGTTGGAACAATACCCAACAAATGCACTAAAATATGTTCCAGATGAATTAAAAATATACAAGTAAAACTGCAAAATTACTAGAAGAAATAATGAGCGAATTAAAAAAAATAATATTGGAGTGATATGACACACTCCAGAAATCATAATATAAGGATTCATAACTTTATTATATTAAAATCAAGACAAATTTCTGTATGATAAAAACATCATAATTAAAGTAAGAGAGAGACGACTGGGAAATTTTATAATTCATATCATAACAAATTGCTAATTTCTATAATGTATAAAAAGCTTCTACAAATCAATGTATAAAACTACAATACCTAATGGTAAACAAACAAATAACTCATAGGGAAAGAAATAAAATGACTTTTAAACACACAAAAACAATCTCACTTAGAATAAGAAAATTCAAATTAAATCCTCAATGAGATACAATTTCATATTGAATATATTGTCAAAAATCCAAAATTATTGATAATGCAATGTATTGGTGAAGATGGGACAAAACAAGTTTTTACACACATTGCTGGCAGAAGTGGAAACTGGCACATTCTCTATAGGATGCGATTTCCTAAGATCCACTGAAATAATAAGCACATACCCTTTGACTTAGCAAGTCCAGTTCTGTGAATTTATTCTACAGATATACCGGCACACATGTAATGGCGATGCATAGCAACTTTGTAAAAGATTAGCAATTACCTAAATGTCTATCATTTAGAGACTGGTTAAATAAATAATGTTTTATCCAACAATGAGATACCATGAAGCTGTAGAAATGACTGAGGACTCTCCTACGTAGAAATTCCTTCTCTGTAACCATTGCAGGAAAATTAAATAGGTGACAGGAGAGGTCCAGAAATACCATAAATACCTATAAATATGATATATGTATTTTAAAAAGGTACAGAGCAGGATGTTTAGTGTGTTCTTTGTGTAAAAATGATGAGGGGAGTATATGCATATATATATTTGTTTGCATATGCATAAAATATTTCTAGGGGTGCCTGGGTGGCTCAGTCGGTGAAGCATCCAACTTCAGCTCAGATCATGATCTCACAGCTCATGACTTTGAGCCCCACGTCGGGCTCTGTGCTTTGACAGCTCAGAGCCTGGAGCCTGCTTCAGATTTTGTCTCGGTGTCTCTCTGCCCCTCCCCTACTTGTGCTCTGTTTCTCTCTCTTTCTCTCTCTCAAAATATAAACATTAAAAAAATTTAAAAACATAAAATACTTCTAAAAGGACACACAAAAACTTGGTAACATGGATTGCCATTGGGCAAGGGAATCGAGTAGGTGGGAGACAGAGAAAGAGGATTTTTGTTGGTACCTTTTGTACTTTTTGAATTCTAGGAATGTATTCCCTATTTAATAAGTTAATTAATTAATTAGAAATATCTCTCACATGTAGAAATGCCCATAGCCACACACACAGATCAAACTTCATTTGCTATCAGACTTCAGACCAAGAAAGATACGTAAATCCCCAGCATGCTAAATTTTTGGCAACATTATCGGGTTACTGGGCCTTGGAAGTGAAAGACACAAATGTTATAATTAGGGTAAGTAGAACTCATCAGCCAAGCATGTCCATTTGCTGAATTCCTAGCACTTATTATGCACATTCACTGAATGAAAAAATTAAAAATGAAGGATAAACTACAGCTTAAACAGAAAATGGCCTTTGTGGATAATCTCAACTATTCATAAAGTAAAAATAAACATGGTTGCTATACCTAGTAAGACCAGACACTTGGTTTCCACCACCCAGCTGTGAGCTTGGTAAAGTCACTTAAGCTAGGACAGCTGGCTCCCACATTAGTAAATACCGTGGACTAGAACATTTTTTTTTTTTTTTTTTTTTTTTTTTTTTTATTTATTTTTGAGACAGAGAGAGACAGAGCATGAACGGGGGAGGGGCAGAGAGAGGGAGACACAGAATCGGAAACAGGCTCCAGGCTCCGAGCCATCAGCCCAGAGCCTGACGCGGGGCTCGAACTCACGGACCGCGAGATCGTGACCTGGCTGAAGTCGGACGCTTAACCGACTGTGCCACCCAGGCGCCCCTAGAACATTTTTTTTTAATTAAAACATTTTTTTACATTTATTTATTTTTTTATTTTTTTTAAAATTTTTTTTTTCATTTATTTATTTTTGAGAGAAAGACAGAGACAGAGCACAAGCAGGGGAGGGGCAGAGAGAGAACGAGACACAGAATCTGAAGCAGGTTCCAAGCTCTGAGCTGTCAGCAAAGAGCCTGACCTGAGAACTCACAAACCGTCAGATCATGACCTGAGCCGAAGTTGGACGCTTAACCAACTGAGCCACCCAGGCACCCCCGTGGACTAGAACATTTCTAATGCTTCTTCCAGTTGCATTTCTCTTAGAAATATCCTAATTATAACATTCTTTACCAGAGCATATGGCCAAGCTCTTTACTATGGGGTTACATCTACATCTCTAGCTTCTCAGACCTGTGAAGACCCCAGAGAGTTCCCTTGCATTTCAGTCTCACTCTTTTCCTCTTTGCCTTAAAATACACAAAAATCTTCCTGTTATCCAAAAAAGTCTCTCTGGAACCAATAGTTCATCTAGCTATCTTCCTGTTTCTTTCTTCCACTTCTCTGCCAAATTTCTTAAACATGGAGCTTAAGGGGTACCTGCTCCACCCATGATTTAAAACAAATGACTTTTTTTTTTTTTTTACAATTTTTAATGTTTATTTTATTATTTTTGAGACAGAGGGAGAAAGAGGGAGAGACAGAGTGTGAGTGACGGAGGGGCAGAGAGCGAGAGGGAGACACAGAACCTGAAACAGGCTTCAAGCTTTGAGCTGTCAGCACAGAGGCCACTGCGGGGCTTGAACTCACCAACTGTGAGATCATGACCTGAGCCGAAGTTGGACACTTAACCGACTGAGCCACCCAGGTGTCCCAAAGCAACTGACACTTCTGCCTGTCTCTCTTAACAAGGTGAAATTCACATTACATAAAGCTAATCATTTAAGGTACAATTTAGTGGCATTTAGTACATTCATAGTGTTGTCCAACCATTACCTCCATCTAGTTCTAAAATATCCTCATCACCTTCAAATCAGACCTCATGCCCATTAAACAGTCACTCCTCACTCTCTCCTCCCCTTAGGCTCTGGCAATCATTTTCTATCTTTATGTCTCTACGGATTTAACTATTCTGGATATTTCATATAAATTGAATGTGACCTATGTCACCTTAGGTATCTGGATTATTTTACTTAGTGTAATTTTTTCAAGGTTCATCTTCTCTTGTTTACATGCACAGTTTCTTATATCTTCTCCTAAAATGTAGCTTCTGCTTATATCATTTGCTGCTATATCAACTGTACTTGGCACATATTAAATGACTGATAAATATTTGTTGACTGATGAATAATTGTACTACAGTTGTGCCAAATGTTATAATGATGGTGTATTGAAGGCACGGTATCAGCTCCAATAAGGGAGAGATCCTGGAGGGATTCTGTTTGAGTGCCGTGACATTTTTTAGTGTCTGGTTTCTAGCTTTCTACCTCCATGCCCACCTTCACAGTTACCACAATCATGTCTATACCCCATGCAACTCTGTGTCCCATGCAACCTACTGGAAATTTCCAACTTGTCATTCCCTCATCTCAACTCAACCCTGAATTTTTTTTTTTTTTTTTTTTTGCAAACTTAGGCCTGCTTTAACCACTTTGTTCTCTTCAGCTGTGACATCCATCCTGTGAAAACGCCAGTTTCTTCAATGCTTCTAGTCTTATGTTCTACTCCCTAAGAGAAGCAATTGATTTACCCAGATTCTAAACATATCAGAGTTAGCATATTGTGATCCTCAACAAATGTGGCCTCTTCTTAACCACTGCCTATCAAAATTGCCCTTCTACCTGTATAAGGCCTTTGCTGACCATTGCAATTCTCATTTATTTGTCCCTCATCTGACCTCCTGAAGTCCATAATATCTGTGCCTTTCTTTTTGGTACTTAACAAATATGATCTTGTTTAAATAGAAATCATTCACTGATTTATCCCAATAGAATAGAAAATTCTTGAAGTGTAGGCTGTTTAAAAATTTTTAAATAATCTCCACAGCCTTGCACCCAGAACTATTTGCATAGTATATATACTTAAGTGATATCTTAATGAATAAATAAATATGGATATTGAGAAACAATGACAAAATCTCTCATGGGCTGGGTACAGGTTTCCAGAGAGGCTAAAAGTACAGATGATTCGTATCTTTGCTTCCTATACACCTTTTTTGCAGTAGTTCCCCAAAATGGCTGCACATTGAGTCACCTGGGAAGCTTTACCAATTCCAGGGCCAGATAGAAATTGTGACTTCACTGGTCTGGTTTGGAGGATGGGTGTCATGTGAAAACTCCCCAAGTAATAGTAACGTATAGAATCACTGGGCAAGACTTTCAGAATGTATCATGTTTTACAAATTTCTAATTATGTATTTCCATAGATGCTTTCCTTTTTTCTTGAGTTTGTGAGTTTTATGTATGACAAATTTTAGGTGTTATGTCAAATCAGTATATGACCTACACAGTACAGCAGGAGTACTGCTGACACAGGAAATTTCAGTTTAGAATAATCTCAGTATGGAGTGCTTGGGGAAAACAGTAAGACATCTGTTGATAACACTGAAACAACAGAGAAGTGGCAGACACTATTTGTTGGTCATTCAATGACTACTACAACTTTTCTTCCTGGCTTACGAAGTCCAGATTTTGTTCAGGTGGCAATGTGCTCATCCTCAGGGGACTTGCCTATTTGACAATTCCATTGTCCTTTTCTTAGTACTCCCCTTCCCAGACTCTGAAGCTAAGGTGGCCATATGAAAAAGTCACAGCCAATGATATTTATGGGCAAGTCTACTGATGGGCAACTGGGAAATAGTTTGCTTTCTAAAAAAAGAGACTGGCTTATGTGTGCCACCTATTTTCATTTCCTTTTCCTACTATATACTTTATCAGTCATCAGCATAAAGTAACAAACAAAGGGACAAAAAGCCAATATACTGAAGATGGCAGAACAGAAGGACAAAAAGGTTTTGAGTTTGTGATAATAATGTTGTTGAGTCTTTGGAACTACCAATGTCCTAACATCCTCTTACTATGTGAGATTGAATGTCTTTATTACAGACTCAACTAATAAAATGCCAGAAGCATTCCAAGCTGTCTTAATCTGCTTGTGCTGTCACAACAAAACTATAAATTGGTGGCTTAAACAACAGAAATTTATTTTCTCACAATTCTGGAGGCTAGAAATCCCAGACCTAGTTCCAGCAGGGTCTGTTCCTGGTGAAGTTTCTCTTCTTGGTTTGAGATGGCTGCCTTCTCACTGTATCCTCACATGGCCTCTCCTCAGTGTGTATGTGGAGAGAAAGAACAGCTGTCTTGTGCTTCTTCTTATAAGGGCACAAATCTCATCTTGAGGAATCTACCTTTGTGACCTCATCTAAGCCTAATTACCACTCAAAGGTCCCATCTCCAACTATCATCTCACTGAAGGTTAGGATTTCAACATAATGAATTTTGGGGTGGGGGCTGCAAATACTCAGTTCATATACCAACTGATAGAAAATTCCTCTGTTCACGTATAGGAATATTGTTAGCCTATGAATATGCCCAAGGTAAAAGAAAAGCCTCATGTATATTTTTAATGCCATTCTTCAGAGTTTGGTTGACAATTAAAGAATTACCATAAAGGAGAGCACACACCACATAAAATGTAGCAAGAATACAAAATATACCCCCTCACCACCACAAAACAATTACAAAAGTAGGAATCATTTTGTTTATGTGTATTCACTAAATATTCATTGAATGCTTACTCCGTGAATTGTGCATTTTGGGGATTTAAAGGTAAAAATTTCAGGGTTCCAGACTTGTATAATCTATTAGGATAGATAAGAGATATGTAAATGAATGATGAAGAAAGTATAATACTCACCCTATAGAGTGCAGAAATTCAGTGTTAGGAAAGAGAGCTTCATCAAAGAGGTGATTTGGCATGTCCCTTAGGTTAGCAGAATTTCTATAGAAACCAGATGTGAACTTCGGAAGGGAGCCACATGAATACATGTTCTCAACTTAATCATGAATTTGGGGCTAAGTTTTAATCCTGCCCTTGCTGAGGAAGAGGAATTAATAATTGCCTGAAGGAAAAGATACTAACATCTTTAGGCTAGTAGGTTTAGGAACCTGGCAAATTAATTAACCCACAGACTGTGTTAATACACTTAATAGAACATAAAATCCTTGTTTACTTTGTCACCAGATCCATCATCAGTACCCTTAACTACTGAGGACATAGGTACTTCAGCCTTTAATGAACTGTTGGGAAAAGTGTTGGACTTATGAAGGCCAATAAATTGGCCCTTTAAAGATGACTAAAGCTTATGACAATCTAGATTATATAGTCTCTTCCAAACTTACACTCATCTCTATCATTACACCAGTGCTACTCCAGGCAGCCCACCCTAATATTTGCAGAACCTGGGATGAGAGCTTAAATGGAGGTCTACATACCATATGTCTAAATATTTAAAAGTTACATGTCAAATGGTTGCAGAAAACATGTTCTGCCTTCCTGCTCTGACAAATATATACATGTTCATTAACACCCTGGAAGGCCAGGTCTAGTGATGAGTCCTCAGACTTTAGACCATGGCTGTGTGGGGAGTTAGCTCACAGTCTCCAAACTCTAACTCATTTCCCTGCTCTTGCCACCCTGGCTTTGTCTTTCAGTGTGAATGACTTCATGCACACATATGTGAACATTATGCCTGCACACCCAACAGCCCCCACTGCATGGGCTTGGTGGTGCACACCAAGAGGGTGGCCCTAGGGAAGACTCCAGTGCGGGTCTTAAAAATGCACTTAAAATTCTAGCGGGCTGGGTAGTAGAGTATGGCCTCGAGGCGGGGAGGGCTGGGAGTGGGTAACCTCCTTTGATCTCCTGGACTCTTCAAACAATGGGAAGGGATGAGATGCAACCAGAGTAAAGCCAGAGGACAGCCCTCTAATATGTTGTGCCTCAGCACTCCTTCCTCTGTTGCTTGTCAGGATTGAGAACTTGTGTGCAACAGAAAGAGAAATCAAGGAATCGATGCCATTTACAATTGTACGAAAAATCTTAAAATTCCCTAACCAGAGAGGTGAACTTGTGCGAGTTCTTTAAACTATACGAGCCTCAGTTTCCCGATCTGTATAAGGGATCATAAAGGTGCTGCTACTGCTACTACACATGGTTGTTGAAAGGTCCAAACAAATTTAACCGTGTATGTACAAGTGCTTTGTAAAGGTGCTATATGCTAGTAATGCATTGTTATTTATGCTGGTTTTGTCGGCCTGTTTGCTTTCCACTGTACCATGTACTAAATCAAAGGGCAAAGCAGCTGCCTGCTGTGCACATGCTCTCGTGTTCTCATTAACATATAACCAAAGAAGCAAATATAGAGAGTGGATGACAAAGGAGGCAAAAGGTTATTAAATATCCTTCAGATTTCATGTTTCCTAAACACGCTGCCTGAGTCCTCCAAGTCCAGACTGATTTCTTTAACTCTTCTGAGTTGGTGGACATGTGCTAATTTGCCTGGCTGATCTAGGCCCCCACAGATTGATGCCAGGTAAGGGACATTACTCTTCAGCTACAGAGCAGGGTAAACTCCCGCATTAAGCAGGAAGCAGACTGATATCTCATCGGTTCAGCCGGCACAGAATATGCAGTGCACCTTTGTGGCAAAAGCAGGCTGCCGAACGAGCGGGGTGTGCCGGGGAATGAATTACACCCTGAGCTTCTGCATCCATAAAAATGAGGCCGTTCTGGGGTCAGGCGGGTGGGTGATGTGTCATGGAGGCAGGTTAAACCGATTCGACCCTCCAGCTCCCTGATTTGAAGCTGACAAAAGGGGCTGTGCTGTGGCTCTGGGCTCAGAATGATCTTACTAATGTCTCTGGCCATTGTGAACCAGGGAAGACTCTGGACTTCTCTTTCTTACAATTGTGTTTTCTTTCTTCTTTAAAAAAAAACCAAACACCTCTTATTCCTATCTGTACAGGAATCCCAATCAGTGTTATTCTCGGGGTAGAGATTTTGTTATGTTTGGGGAAAAATCCTCATAATCTTTATCCCCTTTGAGCATCTTACTAAATAGAACAAATTGTGCTATTTCTGTTTTTTTGCTTTTCAAAAGCAATTACTTTCCTGTCATTTTTTAGACATTCAGGCAGAAGAGTCTGCCTTGATTACTCATCCTTACTCCCCTCCCCCTCTCAAGTCCTCAGGCTTCTGCACTGCTAGAGAAGGATTCAATTAAATGAAGTGTCAATGGAGCTACAATGGTTTCAGGTCAGAGACGTCAGGAAAAAGCTGCAGAGCTGTGCTGCCCCCATGTATGTAAATGTATATATTTATACCAGGGATGTCAACTTTCAGGACTCTCCTCTTCTGCTCTTCCCTGATCAAAGATGATTGCTGAGGCAATTACTGCAAAGGAAAAGAAAATCGGGGCCTCTCCTTCATCCTTGTGCTGTCGGAGTTTAATTGCTTGGAATAATGGAGCAGGAGTCCCTTTTCTTTGCACATGGCCATGCTTAGGCGCACACAAACTTTCACACATGGCTGTGCTGGGACACAAACACACACGATGGCAGTGTGGGAAAACATGCGTGTGCCCCCTTAGTCCTGATCCTCATACATGTGCAGAGGGCTCCCTGCACCACAAAGAAAAACACTACACTCTCTGACTAATTCAATAAAAGCCATGTATCTGGATCACAGTAAAAACAGTGTTTTTATCTTCTTTATGAGAGTTAACAATTTTTATTCCCTACTGAAAGAGATAGCTAAAGTTGAAAAATAAAAAAAAAAAAAAAAAGAGAGAGCGTAGAGTGAGAAGTCACAGCAACAAAATACACAAATAGTTCAAACTGCTTTTGTTGTTTAATTCTTCTGTACACATAGTCACAGAAGTCCTAGGTCTCTGCACAAACACTTCGCATATTAAAACTCCTCTCAGCCCCTTTCGGCTTTGTGAAGGCAGTTACAGGGACAAATGGAGTATCCCATGCTATTCAGTGTGTTCTAGGCTCTTCTATTTTGTTCTCATAAGAAGTGGAGAGGGATTCTCACTTGCATCAACAAATAGGAGAAACGACAGTCAGATGCAGAGAATTTGAGCTTTCTCTCTAATTAGTTCTGCTGTGTCCAGACATTGGGAGCGCACGCAGCTTCGAGCTAGGGTGAGTCCCTGGTCATGCATAGAACACAGGCTCTAAAGCATCCATATGGCAGATTTAGTTTTTCATTTCAGGCTCCCGAGGGCTGTCAGATTTTAAATATTATTATTATTTGGCCTAATTGGTTCCTCCTTTGATGGCAAGAGAGTAAAGACAGGGAAAAAATATCCTCACGAACCCTGTCAACACAAAGATGTGCTGCAGACACTTGGCTTTGTGTTTCAACCACTCAAAGTTTTCCTTTTTCTTTTTGTGGATTAAATAGTTGAGGCTGTATACGTGAAGCACATGTCCATCCTTCCTAGGATGGTTGAGGATAAACATAGCTTTTCAAAACAGGTATTTACTATTTTCAACAGTGGTGACTGTTGAAATTAAGAAAAAAATTGTTTTCTGAAAATGTCAGAAAATGCTGGTGGTAGCTAACAAAGTGCAGACCCAAAAGGATCCCAAAGCACCTTATTTAGTAGGCGTGAAGATAAATGAGGGCCCCAATGTTACAGTTGAACCCCTGATCGTATCTCTGATAGGGCCCTGATGTTATAGGTGAACCCCGATCATGTCTCTGATATTTTGGTTTGTTTGTTTCCTTGTTCTGGTTCCTAACTGAACCCTGGGCTTGGATTTTCCCTTTCTGATTCTCTTTCCTAACGGCTCTCGGTGCCTCACTACAAAGTCTGTACCTCCAGCTGCAGCCTCCCTGCTGCACTGATGTTAATGAGCTCAGATGCTGCCCAGCCTTCAGTGTTCAATCTAATAGGAGAGGCAGAAACATAAACAGATAATTAGAATACAGGATAAAGGCCATGATAAAGGTGATGGGAGAGCACCCAGGAGGGCCACAAAACCTGTTTGGGAGCGAAGGAAAAGACATGGGATCCTGTTATGGAGAAGGTGATTTCTGGGCCAGAATTAGCCAGCAGGCTGTCAGCTGCAATGCCCAAAGCAGCCAAAGCCACCTTGTATTTGTAATTAATATTTTCAAATGATGTGATCTCTCTAACCCTCATGTGATGGGAAGTCCAATCCTCTTTTCCAGAGTTCTGTAAATTCATGTTTTAAATGGCTTATAGTCCAGCTTCTATGGTACATATGATGTCACTGGAATTCAACTTCATTGGGCCTGTTCTTTCCCTCTGGTCTGTATCAATCCCACTGTGATACCTGGTACGACGCCAGTACTTGGCACTTGATCTGTATACACCACCCACACAGGGTGTTTGTGTGAATACCTTGAATTTTGGAAGGCTGGGGATGTGACATTCCATATTCTTAGCTCTTTCTTGGTTTTCCTATTTGCCTTTCTTTTCTGCAGCTCCTTGTCTCAGACTCCTCCCTTAGCAACTCAGCTCTGCTACATCATTATGGCAAGCAGTAAGAGAGTTCTTTACCTCTTTCACTGCTCCAGCATGCCTCCATACACCCGATGTGTATATCCACTGTCCCACTTACATATGTACACAACATACTTCCCTCGCAGAGGCTTTGAAATTTTAGAATTTTCCTTCTTCCTCCTCTACCTGTCACTGCAGAGATGGATTTCCTCATCCTAATGATTAAAGAATCTTTCCTCATTATCTCCCCAACAAGGTAGGGTCATTCCACAAATAGTTACTGTGCAACTGTGTGCCTGGCTCTGTTTTGTAGGCACTGGAGACATAGCAGAAAACAGAGTCCTTGTGCCCACAAGATCAGCATTGCTTTCTAATACCACTTCTCGTTTTTCCAAGAGGTAAAACGTATTCAATGAATGTTTGCTGGGGGAAAGTTCTCACTCAACTTTCTTCTGCTGCCTTATCTCCCTTTATTCCACTTCACCAATCTCATGCTCCAGTCCCCACTGCCAACTCCCCAAAGGCCACCAGACCATTCCTGCTTCTAGAACTTTGTAAGGGATATTTTTAAAGCTAACATTTATCGTGTTTTTCTCATGAGCTTTGCAAAGTGCTTTATATGCATTCTTTCATGTAATCCTCACAAAAACCCAATGAGGTAAATAATATTAGTTTCATTTTACACATGAATAAACAGGAGCTTAAAGCAGTTACTTTTTTTTTTTTTTTTTTTGCCCAATAACTGCTCTCTATCACAATCCTACCCACCCATAATATCCAATTCCAAATCATGTGTTCTCTCCCACCTTTGAAATTCCACATCACTGTGTTTCAGCTATCTGACTAGCCTAATTTACTAATATACATTTGGTTTTTTTTTTAATATTAGATTGTAAGCTCCTCAAGGTAAGGGGTGGATACAGTTCATACTTGGATCCATTCTGTTCCTTGCATAGGGAAACATCAGTAAATATTTTTGGATTAATTTAAATTAAATAATGATAGCAAATGGCTCATTTAAAAAAGGGGGTGAAGCAAAAGGCTCATTTAAAAAAAATGAACACTTAAATTATCTGTATCTATGAGAAAGTTCAAAAGACTGTTCTGGATTGAGCCAGAATTTTGAAATAATTTTAAGTATTATATAATATCTCTATAGTATGAATTAACATGGCTCTAAACTATTTGAGACCATTCTGAATTATGGTAGGAATAAAATAATACTACACAAGTTAAAAAACTAAAAATGAAAGTTAAACCAATTTTAGACTCAATAATGAGAGGTCTTACAGCTGCTATTGTAAACAACATAATTTATGCTTTCAGTACAGAGAAATTTTGTACATTGCTTGGGTGAGAAAAGACTTGTAGCTAGAAAAGAAACCCTGTTCCAAGTGCCCAAGGTCTGTAGTTGGTGGAGTCAAAGACATTGGTTATCTATGCATGGGCCCAATTTCCTTCTATTTGTTCCCTGACAGTGAATCTATGACAAAATGTTTTCTCTAGGGTCACAAAAAACTCATATAGAATGTCCACTATAGGTAAGGGCTAGAAGGAATTACAAGTGTCAAATCCATTTCTTTGTGGTAAAGCTGAAGTCTGTCTATTTCTCTTCCATGCCATGTAACCGATATTTATTTTATATAGCTACAGATAGCAGTTAAAATGGATAGATAGCAATGCCTAATATAGGTGAAGATATGAGGAAATAAAAGTAAAAGAAAGGATGACTACTGGAATAAAAGAATATTAAGAGGAAGTGGTAAAATAAAGAGGAAGTGGTAGAATATGGACAGTAGGACTTAATAAAGAGAATATAGTTCATTTTTACTAAGGCTATCATTCATTTCAAAAAAACGGCTTTGCCTCATTGATTTTCACTGGTCATTGAGTCATTTATTTGCTGGCTGGTGCTTTGATTCTTTAAAAAAAATTCTTTATTCAGCTGCTTTGAACCTCTGTAATTTTGTGTTACGTGTTGTACTACTCAAATGCCAAATCGAGCAATGTTTTAATTATGAAAATGTGGTTCAAACAGTTTTGTAAAAAGGATATAATCTGTGTGTAGTCGAGAAAAAGCTTCCATGTAAGATTTCTCAACTATACAGATGATGACCTTTATGAAGGGCACTCAAGACTTTTTAGCAATAGTTTTCAGGTTATCTTAACCTTAGTGTGCTGGGTATTTTCCATTTACCCTTCCAGATTTACTCTGCCTCCTTCTTCACTAGGTTTGTGTGGAGGCTGATCTCTGTGAACTGTATCAACTGGCCCCCTTGTCTCTGGTTTCCAGTTGGTTCAGCTAAAGGGAATCAGTGGTAAAAAGGAGATCCTCTCCCTTTCTGAATATCAGTTGAGGGCAGCTGTGTTCTCTGACCGAACACTGCAACTCTTCCCAAATGTCTTCTCTATACAACACTCTTGCCTTCCTCACATTCAAGGCCAGGGGTGGTAACAGCTCTCCTGTTCTGTTACTAGCTCTAGGATACTGCACTATGCCTTGCCATTGTTTGCACCTCTGCCTAAATATTTGTAAGTAGTTGCTGAAGTAGGCCCTTTTTAAGTTCTTACTCTGAGTATGACACCTGTTGCTTGCTGAGACCTTGATTGGTATATTCAGGTATCATCTAAACTTAATTCTTAATACTTTCTACCTGGTCCCTCTATTCCAATCAGGCTGTTTTGATTGGTATACCTAACCCAACTTCTATTACTTTGTCTTTCGGGAATAGCTTTATATTTCTGTCTTCCAGACAAGGTTTATCAATTTCTTAAGATACAATTCAGGAGTCAACCCCTCCCCATTACCTAATTCCAAAGCAAAATTACTAATCTCTCTGTACATCACCGTAGGCAACCCATTTTATCATCACTAGACACATATATCTTTTGTTGTTCTATGTATGGATGACTATTTGCATTTGTTCTTCTCAGTGACAGTATAAGCTCAAAGAAGGTCAAAGAACCTTTCACTTTTAGATTGATTGATTAATTAACTAATTAAAGAGCTTTTGTTCCAACCAGACATCAGGCACTGCTCTTGGTTTCAGGGATAGAGCTGTGAATAGAACATACAAAAATTCCTGCCCTCTTGGAGCTTATACTGTAAAGGAGGTGAAAAAAAAGATATAATGATAAATTAGTAAAAAAAATTTTCATATGTTAGTTAATGATAAGGGCTAAGGAGAAGAAATAAAGGAAGAATAGGAAACTTTGGTGGGGAAATATTGAAATTTTAGGTACAGTGGTCAGGGAAAGTGTCACTTAGAAGATGATTAAATGGAAGACATCTATGTAGATAGTAAGAAGAAGAGCATTCCAAGCCCAGGAAATAGTAAATTCAAAGATTCTGAGGCAGGACAATTCATCAAACAGAAGGAGATCAGGTGACTGGAACAGGAGAACCACAGAGAGAATAGATGAGGTCAGAAAGGCACCAAATCCTAGATATTTACATAATAGTTTTTCGCCAAATTCAGGCATTTTAGAATTGGAAGGAAAAATGGTTTGAAAGAACCATCAGGATGACAGAAATGAAAGTAATAAAAAAAAAAATCCCAGAAGATATTGGCAACAATCAGAAGTCTCTTCTTTCCCTCCTTTGAGGCTATATGTATTCCAAGCACCTGTCCCTCCTGCTGTCTTCTTTTTCTACCAGTGTCAGAAGTGAAAGTATTACAGGATATGAATTATCAGCAAACCCCTCATGATTTTTTTTGGAAATAACAGTTTCAATCAAAATAGAATACTCAAAAGGAAAGTGCCATCAACCCAACAGAAAATTAGGTAAAGTGTATGACCAGACAGTTCATGGAAGAAAATTTTGGCTCATAGAGTAGAAAGTACAAAGCTCAGAGATGGGGGTGGGCTTGGCATATTCAAGAAATAGAAAGGAGACTGGCGTGGCTGAAGTGCAGCGAGGAGGGAGAAGAGCAATAGCAAATGAGTTCAGAGAGGTAGCCAGGGACTATATAATGGCAGGCCATTTAGAGCCATACAGGCCATTCAAGGACTTACATTTTATTCCAAGAGTGATGAATCATTAGAGGATTTTGACTATAGAATACCATCATCTGATCTACATTACAAAAGGCCAATTCTGGCTACTATGTGGGGAAAAACAGCATAGGAAGTAAAAGTGGAAACAGATGCCAGGTAGGAAGGTATTACAGTATTTAGGTAAGAAAGGATAGTGGATGGTAGCAGTGGAGGAGGTTGAAAGAATCAGAATAAGGATACATTTTGTTGGTGAATCAAGACTTGCTGATAAATTAGATGTGGGTGTGAAAGAAAGAGAGGAGTCAAGAACACCCCAAGATTTATGGCCCTAGCGATTCAGTAGTGCCATTTACTAAGGCAGGGAGTACTTATCATAATTATAATTTGACAATAATTTGTGTGATACTTTGATTCACTGGTTCTCAACTGGGGCTGTTTTTGCCCCCATGGGATATGTGAAGATGTATGGAGACATTTTTGGTTGTCACAATTGGGGCAGCGGTGTTATTTTAGTCTTCTTGGGCAGCTAGAGCAAAATACCGCAGACTAGGTAGATTAAACAACATAAATTTATTTCTCACAATTCTGGAGGTTGGGAAGTCCAAGGTGCTAGTGGATTTGGTGTCTGGTAAGGACCTGTTTCCCCACTTATAGAGAACCACTTTCTTATTGTGTGCTCACATGACTTTTCCTTGGTGTGTGCTCATTCTCTTTCTTATAAAGACACTAATTCCATCATGAGTGTTCTACCTTTATCACCTAATCTAAACCTAATCACTTTCCAAAGGCTCCACCTCTAAATATGATCATATCATAGGCTAGTTCTTAAACATATGAATTTTGGGGGCACACAGCTCACAATAGGTGTTCCACTGGCATCTGCTAGGTAGAGGTAGGGGATCCTGCTAAATATCCTACAATGCATAGGGTAGCCTGGCACAATAAAGAACTTTCCAGCCCAAAATTTTAACAATGCATCTATTGAGAAATATTCTCCTATTAAAGACTGATCTTCAACGTTATATCAGTTCTATTATGGCAAAGACCCTGGAGGAGAAGTGCCTACCACTGTACTCCTACATCTGACACATGGAGACTCAATAAAACATTTGTGACATTAATATGATATTTACACAAATAAACACAACAAATAAGTTCTTGAGAGAAATGAGAAGTTATAAGGAGGTAAACGTTAAATAAAGATAAAGGATTCAAGATTATCCATCATCACACTTTTCAACAGTAGTGTTTTATGTCAGAAGAAAAGGGAGCAATACACCTAGTGTATTCAAGGGAAGAAAATGTGAATCTCCAATTTCATACCCAGCAAAATTGACCTTCAGGAATAAAGGGTCACAAATTGTGAGCATGTAAGATATAAGAAAGTGTTGCCATGAACCCTTCCTAAGAAATCGACTAGAGAACACACTTTTAGATGACTAAAATGATGGAGAATTTATATATATAAATTATAAAAAGTAAAGTAATACATTAAAGTAAAAGATAAAGATACATTAAAGTAAATGAGTAATTATGGTATTCTAATTATATCCTCCCATGTGTCTTTGAAAACCAAAAATTAGAATATGTAAGAAAAAAGATATAGGTATAATACAAAATATACAAATTATCTGTATAGTCCTGAATTTGAATTGGAGACATCAACATGAATTTATGAGGTATATTACCTCTCTACATAAGTAAATATAAGCTATATACATATGTATAATAAAATAATATAAATCTATGTAATAAATAAATATATATAGATCAAAACATATGTTATATTTCACACACACGTATATGCATTCACAAAACATACACATACATATATTTCCTAGCCAATCCACTGAAAAGGTCTAGAAACCATGACCAATTCAGTAGCATTAAGAATCCTTAGTGCTCCCATTGTGATTTTGATATACCATTTTACATGTTTAAAAAAAACAGAGTTTCTTAGAAAAATGATTGATTCCAGGTCGATGTCAGAAAATATGAAAGATGAGCTGAAATATCTTAAAATACTGGATAGCACAAAAGCTAATCAAAGATTAGTTGGATCATGTCAAAACATCTAGAATGACTTGAAGAGATTTTGCCCCATAGGAAAAGATGGTATATTTTAAGCTTCAATAAACATAGGAATTGCAATAAATTGAAGCCTATAAAATATATTTAAATCCATGAATGAACAATTATGTATATTTATTTAAAAGTTAATTGGTTATTTCCTGAGGGTAATGGGACTAATTCAGTATCCTGAAGTATCAGATAGAGAATATCAGATAGATATCCAGATAGAGATAATGTCAGATAGAGAATATCACCATTTTGCAATGCTCAGTGGATTAAGGGATCTAGGCATTGAACATTAATGGCTATTAACATTTAAAAACAAAACAGCCATTATATGTCTACTGATGGAAGCATATAATTCTTTGAATATCCAGAGGTCAGCCTCTGGATCTAGCTGCCAATTTCCAGACAGAGGACAGAGGAATACACTGAACTGCACTATGAGTCTGCAATCAGCAAAATCCAGAATAAGAAGAAACTTTATGAGTCAAATAGCCTGAGTTCAACAACAAATAAAATGTAAGAAAAGGAGAAAGATGGAGAGGTAAACTATAGAGACTTCAATGACATATAAAGGTAAAAAAATATGGAGGAGACTAAACTATAGTGTTTACAGCTATATATATGGGTGATGAAAACATGAATAAATATAAATACCTAATATCATGGTCAGTAGAGGAAGGAAGAACATGGAAAGACATCTGGGTGGCTGGAAAAGTACTCTTTCTTCATCTAGATGGTGGTTATAAGGGTGTTCACCTTATAATAATTCACTTAATTATCTGCTTGTTCCATGTAGTTTTCTGTGTCTGTGTGTTTTTTAAAATAATTTTTTAATGTTTATTTACTTTTAATAGAGAGAGAGAGAGCACAAGCAGGGGAGGGACAGAGAAGAAGAGAGAGGCACAGAATCTGAAACATGCTCTAGGCTCTGAGCAGTCAGCACAGAGCCCCACGGGGGCTCAAATCCATGAATTGCAAGATCATGACCTGAGCCAAAGTTGGATACTTAACTGAGCCACCCAGGTACCCCTGTGTGTGTATGTCTTTTTTAAGTTTATTTTTTAGTAATCTCTATACCCAATGTGAGTCTTAAACTCACAACCCCAAGATCAAGAGTTGCATTCCCTGCCCACTGAGCCAGCCAGGCACCCGTCTGTGTTTTATTATACATCAAAAAGATACAAAAAGTTAATAGACTATATATACATATGTGTGTGCATATATGTGTGTGTGTGTGTGTGTGTGTGTGTGTGTGCGTGTGTGTGTATACATACCTATACACTCATACATATGTAGGTGGAAAAATTAATAGGTAGGTAGGTTAAAAAAAAGTTCCACGATAAGTGGGGTGCTTTTGAACAATTACAAATGGCAGGAGTTGGACAATTCACTAAAGAACAGCACTCTAAGCCTGGCGGGGCCCTATCTAGTTTTTTGGTATAAATTGAGCATTTGTTAACAGTAACTTTTGTTCTTTGGTCAGAGCCTGATATCTACTCTCTGAAGAAAGTAATTGTTCTGTTCAGGGATGGTTATTTGGAGAGCACTGGGGTGTAAGAGAAGCAGAGTAGAAATTGAGTCTCTGTACCATCAAGCAAGACCTGAAGAGGAGAAACAAAAAGGACGGTTCCACCAGAATGGTACATGCAAAACAGTCTTACTTCCATAGGAATGTCTTCCTGGCTTTTACAATCACTGGAATCCCCAACCAGCCTACCTGCTCCCAGCCTATCAGTCAAAACCCACTCAGTCATTACATGGTACTGGAAATCAGCCCTTCTTTTCATTGGTGAGACCTATTGGGCAAACGGATTTACCAACCAGAGGAAACCATGATCCTGATTCATAATGTTGCATAGACAATAATAATAATAATAATAATAAACCCAAAAAACAAAAAGCAAAGACAATAACAAAAATAAAAACTTTAGCTACTTAAAGGACTCAACAAAATGAAGGAGAAAAATCCCAATATATAAACAGTACAACTAATCCTGGAGGAAACAGTTATTTGAGGAAAACAGAAAAGAACCTTATATAAATGTTAATTAATATGCACAAATAGATCTGAGAAAGTATTGTAGTACTGTCAGGTAGATCTGAGAAGCCATTATATTTGTTAAATAAGATAAGATACTATAAGAAAGGAAAAATAAAAGAAAATTCTTAGAAGTTAAAAATTTCAAAGATAAAGAACTCAGTAGTTGACTAATTAATTAGACATAGCTGAATATTACATTGGTGAACTGGAAGATAAAGTCAAGGAAATCTCCATAATGTAGAACAAAAGAAAAAAAAAAGAAAAATGTCAAATAAAAGTTAAAATACACAGAGGATAGAACCAAAGCTCTGACATATGTTTAATAGAAATTCCCGAAGAAGAAAATTAATATAATAGAGAGGAGTAAAACAATCATAAAAATAATGGACTATACTGAAAATTTCCCTGAGCTGAAAAAGACATACATCTTTGGATTGAAGGCAGTACCAAATATCAGAGACCAAGGGGAAAATGGCTCACATCTAGACATATTCTTGTAAAATTTCAGAACTTCAAGAGTTAAAAGAAAATTCTAATAGAAAATAGTTAACAGAAAATTCTAATTTGGTGAAGGGCGAAAGGTTATCTATAACAATAAAAAGCATATTGATACTAAATCCTTATCAGCAACAATTCATGTTAATAGACCTTGAAACAATGCACTAAAAATTCTTAGGAGAAAAAAAATCTGCATGTGGCCAAACTATCAATTAAATATTAGTGTGGAGGGGCGCCTGGGTGGCTCAGTTGGTTAAGCGTCCGACTTCGGCTCAGGTCACGATCTCGCGGTATGTGAGTTCGAGCCCCGCATCGGGCTCTGTGCTGACGGCTCAGAGCCTGGAGCCCGTTTCAGATTCTGTGTCTCCCTCTCTCTCTGACCCTCCCCCGTTCATGCTCTGTCTCTCTCTGTCTCAAAAATAAATAAATGTTAAAAAAAAAAAAAAATTTTAAATATTAGTGTGGAATTAAATTTTTGGACACGTAAGCACGCAGAAAGTTTACCACCCACATATTTTATATAAAAAAATACTTAAGTGGATTATTTTGAGTAAATGGCAAAGGAACCAAAAAAGGAGGATTATATCGAACACAAAAAACAGTAGTAACCAAGTATGATACTGAAAAAGTAAAGGAAGCTAGAAAGATAATTAAAGAAAACTGATTAGAGATTTTGGTGCTTGGGAAATTCTCCCTCAAATGGCAACCTTTCAATGATATAGGATTACACCTCCTTCTCTAGTGTTTCAACCATTATACGTGGTTCTATTGTGACTATACATTTATAATGTAAAAACTGCATTTTATCTTGAATCTGTAAAATCACTCTATGTACAATGCATGTAAAACTTAAATTATAGATAAAATTATAAATGTTATAAACACTGATAAAAACAATTTAACTACTAAAAACTTGGTGGGACAATGGAGAGAAGCAATGGAAGGAGGGACAAATTCAGTATTTTCATAACCTTTTATTGTACTTTCATAGGGTAATAAATCAAGGAATAGGTTTTTAAAACCTCTCAGGGTGCCTGGGTGGCTCAGTTGGTTAAACAACGGACTCTTGAATTTGGCTCAGGTCATGATCTCAGGGTTCATGGGATCAAGTCCCACCTCAGCCTCTGCACGGACAGCTCTCTCTCCGCCTCTCTCTCTGTCCCTTCCCCACTTGCACACACACTCAATCTCTCAAAATAAATAAACAAACATGAAAAAAAAGTGCTATCATTTAAAATCATAAGGGCCATCACCAGAAGAATGTAGGCCATATAGCTAAAGAAAATCGTGGGTAGCAAAGAAGGTGTATGTGAGAGGGCAAGTAGTGTGAGTGGACAAAGAACCTCAGCCTGGAATCTATTAGGCATGACTAATGGTTGAAATATCAAGACAGAAGTATAATAATGTTAATAGTTATAATGGCCAATTGGCCAAGTCGAGCTGGAAAGGGATTTGGAAAATAAGTGTGTGGTGTTTTCTGTAATACTCATAAGGAAGGGAATGCTCCAGTTATCAGAAGGAAGCGTAGGTGGTAGGCAGTTAAATAAAATAAAAATGAAAAAAAAAGGAAAAGAAATAAAATAAAATAAAAATAAAATATACCATACCTCTACCATGCTTTCAAGGTCCTATTTAAATATCTACTCCTCACTAACCTGCCAGGTAGAGGCAGAGTGATTCTTTCCCCCCTTCTATTAATCATAAGGAAAGAGTGAGAACGGACACCAATTAAGTAGCTACCTTGTACCTTTATTAGGCATGTCATTTCTATTATTTAATATTCAAAGTCACTTCATAAGGTAGATATTGCTATTTCCATTTTATAGCTAAGGAAACCAAAGCTTCAAGAAATTAAGAAATTTGATCATGGTTTTTTGGGTGGAGGCAGGAGAATCTGTATGAAAAAAATCAAGGCTGTATGACCCTGAAGTTCATGCTTCTTCCACTTCTTCATGTTACATCTCTTTGTTAGTCTGTACTTCTGCACATGGTATTGATTATATACACTTTTGTACCATGTATGTTTTATCTCTGCAGATAAATTGCAAGCACCCTGGTAAAGGGTTCACTGTCTTGAATGATTCTTGTATCTCTTACAGCACATAATGCCCTACCTTTTATATAGAATGGGCTTAATTCGTATCTGTTATATGACTCTGAAATATTTACAAATAAAAAGGAAAATCATATTTTTGAGGTAAGTTAGGTCTAATAAAGGATCAGTGTTATGAAACTCTGTAATCCTTGAAGCACATCAAAATGTCCTTCATAAACTAATAAGTCTTCATCTTTCCCCTTATACTCCTAATTAAGTCATTTTCCTCAAGATTACAAACAAGCAAAATAAGTCAGTATGCAATTATTCTTTCCTGTTTTAATTTCTAGCTTTCCTGCAATGTTATTTTTTATTCATTTTCTTTGTATTAGTCTTATTTTGTGTATTATTTGTTTACAAAGACCTTTGAAGGCTAGCTTATGCATCTCACCATCTGTAACAATATTTTTTGAGGAACAGTGGCTTAAAGGGCTTAAAAATGGAATATGGGATATCACACTTTTGTAAACAACAAGCTTCTTGTACACAGTCTGTATTTCATAACGTCTAGTTCAATGCAAATGTGAATGCTAGTTGAATGTAAAATAAGGAGTAAGTCTTTATAGACACATTCATTCTTGGTATAGATGCAGGTGAAATATGTCTGTTCCTACATCATTCACATGTTAGGATGTAAATGCTGCAGTGCTTTATTCTTCCTCTCATTCATACAGTTGTCTACATAGCCCCTCCCGGTTGGAGGAGCACATACTCAATAATCACACTACTCTGCCAGTGTAGATGGATTTCAGTCTGTGTTTTGTTTCACTACGGCAGCATCTTGTTTCAATAAAGGCTGGCTCTCAGGCTTTTTGTGGCTTTTATTCCAAGCTGAGGATGCATGCTTACAAGCTGCCTGTCTCTTTGCATTTAGCTGGAAGTGTTCACTGCCCCTCCCCCAACCACCCTTCCCACTGTTTCTGCTACTACTTTTATTCAATTCAACACTTGAGGGGACTGCAGATGAAATGCCTCTGAATCTAAATTGCCAGCAATGGAAATAACAACCTATTTTCTGACCTTCCCTTCCTCCACCCACACTTTTTGAATCCAAGTTGAGGAGCACACAGCTGCTCTATCTCTGTCTCTTGGGTTTAATGGTATAGTGGCTTTGCTAGGCTAGAAAAAAAAAAAAGTACAACCTCAAATGAAAATCCATTAGGAAAAATATTTGGTGAGGGAAAGAAAGAAGTGGGTATGCATAAGCTTATTGGGTATATATAAATGCTGCAAAATACATGATGTAGAACAAAAAATCAGATTTTACACACCACACCATGAAGTTGTCACCTTGGGAGACTGTACAGTAACTCCACCAGCACTAATTGCTGCTAACGCACTTTTGAAATTTCTCTTACAGAATTGCTCCCAGTGTCAGCACACAGGATACATGAGAAAATAAGCCTCTTAACACCTCATTTTTAAAAATCCTAGACAGTATTACTCAGTTTAATCACTCACCATAAGGCTTCTCTATGAATGGGCTTTGCCAGTTTAAAAAACATCAAATCCTCTCCTCAAAAAAGAAAAACTTAACATTGTTGAAATTTTAAAATGTGATACAAGTTTTAATGAAAAACCTAGTATGTGCCAGTGGGCAGAAGTCACAGTAAGTGGTAGTATTCCCATCTTAGAGTTAAGAAAACTGGCTTCAGAGAGATTAAGTAACTTGTCCAAGGCCACACAGTCACTAAATAGATAAGGGGATTTATCCATTTATCCACTTACCTGCTCAGCAAAACAGGAAAAATGCCAGCGCTGTCTCCCAGGATGCTTGCAAACAGAATTACTCCCCTGGGGAAGGCTTCAGAGTGCCAAGGAGAACCCCAGGTACTCTGCTACCAAGGCTCCTGAAATGCCTACGTGGGTGGACATGGCTTCAATGTCAGGGTGAGGCTGGAGACCCAGGAGGGGCAGAAAGAGCAACAGAAGCAGAAGTTTCCTCCTGAGGGGCTCAGCAACTATGACTCATCTAAGAAAGTGCAGGACCCCAGTTATACCCTTCCCAAGGGACCCTTCCTGAGGACATGCCCCCTCCCCATCTCAGGCTGCTAGGCTGAACAGATTTAGAACTCCTGAGAAAGGGAGACTTTTTTATTCCTAAGCAGAACAATGGGTGTTTCATGTCACATAATAAAGGAAATAAAGGACATTTTGTGAGGGAGGGGGGAAATGTATATATATGTAGGGGTATTTTAAATACTTTGTCCAACTAGGTTTTTTAATAATAATATCATTTAGAATGAATTCACATTCTGATTAAATTTTTATTTCTATTTATCTTAGCATAGATTTGTTTTTGAACCTCTGTTTGCAAGGTCTTTTGAAAAGAAGGTTTTTAACTCTATTCTTCTCTCTCACCCCACCCTCCTTCCTGTTCATTGGTTTGTAGTTGACTTTAGGCAGCCCCTCAGGGCATCAAGTCCCACACCAAGGCTTAAGTTTGGGGTTGAGGACCCCTGTGATATTGGGGACATCACCAAATTAGTCACTGTGCCAGTGAGAAGGTTTATTTATTTTCTGGTACTGAGATTGTCTGCTCTCTCCTGAAGCCCCATGCCAAGAATCAGCAACAGCTCTGCCCTCAGCCACCATTTAAATGGGCTGTGGGCTCTCCACCTTGGTCCCTGGTTTCAGATATTGACTGGCTCCTACTTCCCATCCCCTTTCTCAAAAGAAACAACTAATTTAGTCCCCATCACCTTTAGAGGCTGGCCTACATCATTGTTTTCAAACACAGATCCCTCCCCATCCATGGATTCAAACCTTTTCTCCACTAATTTCAGTTTTTGTTTCATTTCTTGGCTTTAAGGGTATTTCTCTTACTTGTGAATACAACCACATCTCAATTTTTCTTTTTGTACTTAATTGTTGCTTTTGTGTGGAGTAGGGGAGAGGGGTTGCTCAAACAATGAACCCATAGAACCATTTTGACTGGAATTGTCCCCATTGAATTTGTCTTTAGAGATTTCCTTCAGGCATTTCAAATTTAACGAGTCTATGACTAAGTTCATTATCTTCTCTCACCAAAACCTGCTCCTCTATATTTACTTCAACTTGATGAGTGGTATAAAAATTGACCTGGCCTCCAAAATTAGAAACATAAGCTTCATTCTCAATTCTTCCTTTTCCTTCCCTCATCATTCCAAATCTGTCACCATATCCTATAGACTCTATTTCAACAGCAACTTTTGAATCCATCCATCCAGTCTGACCCCACTTTAGTTTAGAATCTATCATCTCTCTTGCCTGAGTGTCAGCTATAATCTCCCTGCCACCAACGTCTTTCAACTCAAGTTCATCTTTCAACTGTTTCCAGATTTATTTTCCCAAACAAACAACCCTAAATCTCTTTAAAGACTTCAACTGTCTACTATCTGGACAATTAAGTTCCAAATTGTTAGCAGGGGTGATGGTGGATTGGTAGGTTGAGGCTGAAATGTATAATGTTAGGATGTACTGTGTGGCTGAAGTGTAGTGTTTAGAATGAAGGATAAATGGGATTCATGTTTGTGATGTTCTTATATAATATTAGAGATGATCTCTGGTATGCACTAACACGCAGATGAATGAGGCATAGACGTAACTGTCTAAGGAGGGTGTGCTGGTTATTCTGGTTACTGTCAGATCCATTCTTTGCTCTTCTCTAGCTCTGTGTCTGAGAAGCTGACCTCTATTAACCATATCATCTGTGATGAGGTTTTGGTGATGGTGGGGTCTGGAGCCGATGGCCAAGAAAGAATTCTTGAGATGTCTTTGGTGCAAAAAGGTGATTTTATTAAAGCATGGGGACAGGACCTGTGGGCAGAAAGAGCTGCCCTGGGACCCTGTGGGGAGACTGGTTATATACTTGGGAGTTGGGGGAGGTAAAGTCAAGGGGAAGTTTCCAAAGAGATTTTCATATGCTAAAGGAGATTCACAGGATCCTGGAGACCTAGCTATTGTCAAGCTAAGGTTGTTTTTCCTTCTAGCAAAGCATTAACATTAAGACAGCAGGGAGTTCCTGGAGAAACGATTTACTCTGCCAGCCTCAAGTAGCTGTCAATGGGCTGTGGGTTATAAGGAAATTTACTTTTATCTGCCATGTCCTTCTTGCCTTTGTTCCCCGCATCACTATGGAGGAGAAGGTGATGGTGGGGCTCCAGGAAACTGAATCTATAGGTTGCTGGAGATCAGGCTATTGATAAGGTTGTCTTTTTCTTACACTTTACCAAGATATTTGTAAACTGATGGAGACCTGTGTCATGAAGGACTGTGATCTCTATTACTTAACCATTTGTTCTCCCCTTTCTTTGGGCAGTTGGGCATTCCTGAGATATATCACACGTATCACACCTGGGGGTGGGGGTGTTTGTGGCCTATCAGCTTGCCTTATGCTCCCTTATCTTCTGGACTTTCCTGTGCACTGGAGCCACCTCCAGGAGATAGAAGGGTAGGAGGAGATCTGGATAATTATTCCTTTCACTCTTCCCTGTTTGTCATCTTTCCTATTCTGGAAGTGTGGTAGAGCCCCTACCTAAGGAATGTGGTGGAGGCTTCCTCAGAACACGAGTCCATAACTTGGACTGTAACAAATCAGACTATATGTCATCATATATGGGAGACAAAGAGGTAGAACTTGCACAAAAGGCTATAGCCTGCTGTGCTCAGGACTCAGTTTTTCAGGTACCAGCCTGTGCCAGCATGATGAATAAAGTTGCTTCCTAGACAGAAAATCCTCAGTGTCCCGTCTCTCTGTGAGAGAATTCCACTACATCTCTTGGGGGCTTGCATCTAGAATTTGGAGACAGTGGGTTTCCACCTCCTTTGTTATCAGGTGTGAACCTCGGAGTGCCAGAAGAAGCAACCTTGCCTGGTGCCAGCAAACCACGTAATCTGTAGGAGACCAGCCCCTCCTGGCATGCCGGGGCAAGGACCTCAGATGCACCACGGTACCAGGTGAAGCCCAAGAGTCAGCTCAGGGAGCGCCACCTGTCAGACTGGTGAGAACCTGGGTTCGTTTTGGTAGACCTGCCCATAAGAGGCAGAATGGGAGCCGATTACCTCCCAGAATTGCCTGAGTAGTTCTGTAACAAATCAAACCACAGCTCCAAGGCCCTGGGCATTGGGCAGTGGGTTGGGATTGCCATGTGACTGTGTGAATGAGAGGGATAGCGGAAAGGTTCCGACCTGACCAATGGGCCGAAGCGAGTGTTGAGTCCTAATCCCCTCTTCTGTGGCAACCTCATATGACTTAAGGTGGCATCAGACTTCCTGGGGAGTCTGATCCGGGTTAGGATTTAATAGTGAACCTTCCAATGCTAAGAGGCTCCTGAAATATCTTCAAGAATGGCTGGAAATGAATGAAGTGAGTGTGCATCCTCTCCAAATTAGTCCCTCCCTTCCCCCTTTTTCCTCTTTCATGTCCATTAGGGGAGGAAATGGGTGGATATGAGAGTAAACCGACTCCCCTAGAGTGTATATTGAGAAATTTCAAAATGGAATACTCAGGAAATTATGGTGTGAAATTAACTCCCAGAAAGCTCTGGACATTCTGTGGAACTGGCCATTGTTCAGGTAGGCTGGCCCTCTGAGGGCTCACTTGATAAGGAACTAGTTGGCTATTTAGGATAGCTGTAGGGGATCCAGGCCACCCCAACCAATTTCCTTACATTGACTGTTGGCAAGATCTGGTCCTATCCAGTTACCTTGGCTAAAAGTCTGTATTGAAGAGACCTGTAAAGTTATGATGGCTCATGTCATGGCTTCCTCTAAATTCTGGCCAGAAACTGAAAAACCCATACCATTGGGAGCACCATATGCCCCACTGTACCCCTCACTGCCACCAGTGCTTCCAGCTGCCCTGGCTGCTGAAACCCCACTGGAGCCTGCCCCTTGTCCTGAGACCTCGCCACCTCTAGCACCATCAGCCTCTCTGGATGTGAATGGCTCACCTGTACCGCCGTTCCTAACCCCATGCACCCCTCCCGGAAGGCAACTTAAAGATCAGGCCAGTGGAGACAGTCCCTCCCTGCAGCAACACTGGGGATCCCTACAGATGCCACTGAGGGAAACGAGGGGACCCATGATCAGGAAGGCCAGATCCGAGGAGGCCAGTGTTTTTGTATACCAACCCTTTACCACTATGGACCTCCTAAATTGGAAGCACATACCCCCTCCTATACAGAGAAGCCCCAGGCTATGATTGAACTAATGCAGTCCATAATTCAAACCCATAAACCTACCTGGACAGACTGCCTCCACCTCCTCCTGGCCTTCTTTGACACAGAGGAGCATCACCAAATTACCCAGGTGACCCTAAAATGATTAGAGGAGAATGCTCCAGCTGGGACGCTAGACACCCAGGCTTATGCTTGGGCCCACTTCCCTGGGGAGGACCCCAAATAGGACCCAAATGCCTCAAGTGTAGATGGAGTGCTCATAAGGACTGAACTAAATGGCATGAAAGAAGCGGGGGGAAAGCTATAAATATGAGTAAAACGTCAGAAGTGTTCCAGGGACCTGAGGAGAGCCAGAGCCAGTTCTATGAGAGGCTACGTGAGACATTTCATCTCTACACCCCTTTTGATCCAAAGGTGCCCATTAACCAGCAGATGGTCAATGTGGCTTTCATAGATCAGGCCCAAGGGGACATCTGGCATAGCTGCAAAAGCTAGAGGGTTTCACCAGCATGAATGCCAGTTGAAAGGGCGGGCCTACGCTGGCCAACTCCATCTTGTTCTGTGTCCTTCACCTTGACCACGCCTCCTCCCCTTGAATAACCTCCCACTCACCTGCCTAACAGGACTCGGACCCTTCCCCAGCCAATCGGCTGAGGCCACAGCCATTACCTCACCAACTGCCCCTAGGCCCCAATAAAACCTTTGTCCTTTTGAAACTCCCTCTCCCCGGTATCTCACCGCTGCATCAGTGCAGGTAGGGGATTGAGCTCGAGCTAGCTCGAACAAAGGCTCTTTTGCTTTTACATCAGACTCGGCTCCCTGGTGGTATTTGGGGATCACGAATTCTGGGCATAACATTTGGGGGCTCGTCCGGGATCCCCAAGACCCCCGAGGGACCCCCGACCCGGAGAGCCTGACTGGCCACGGTTAGTGTCTGTTCGTTCCGTCTTTTCTGTGTGAGCTCATTTCTGAAATTCTGGTAGTGCCTGACGTGGTCTAAGTGGACGCACTGGAGGACCACGGGCCAGGAGTTTCGGAAGACGTTCCGATCCTCCCTTCTGGAGGGACGTGGAATCCCCTCATCGGTTTTGGAGGGACGTGGAATCCCCTCAAAGGTCTAAGCTAGCTTTCAGTTTTGCTTCGATGGAGTTGGAAGACTTTCTAGGGGCCCTCTGTTTGTCTGTTTTTGTGTTTCTCTGTTTTGTTCTGTGGACTTACTGGACTTACTGGACAGACGTTGTAGGACAGACTCAGACTACTCCTCTAAGTATTATGATTGGTCACTTTAAGGATGTGAGGGGAAGAGCTAACAACCTCAGTGTGGAAGTCCGAAAGGGTCGGTGGCAGTTTTTTTGTTCTAGCGAGTGGCCAACTTTCAATGTCGGATGGCCACCAGAGGGGACCTTCAACCTCCCTACCATCCGTCGAGTCAGGAGTATCATCTCTTGGCCTAAGATGGGCCATCTTGATCAGCTCCCTTACATTATCATTTGGCAGGACCTTGTAGAAGACCCACCCTCTTGGCTTAAGCCCTTCCTAGCCCTGCTCCCTCTGGAGCCAAAACCCATTCTTGCTTTGCAGGGGACAAAGAAGAAGAAAAGTCTTACCCAGTCTTCAGCACCCCTCTACCCTGTCCTACAAGGGGGTACTGAAGAAGAATTAATTTTTCCTCCCCCATATAACCCCTCTAGGATGCCGGAAGAACACCATCCTCCCCCTCCAGGGGAGGCAGACGCTGTTCCGAGAGCGGGAGGCAGAAATGCTCCAGTGGGAAGCCCACCCTTTACCAGACAAAGGGCTCAGAGGGAGCAATCTGCCTCCACCGCTGACTCCACTATTCTGTCCCTGCAAGCCACCGGACCCCCGGACGCGGAGGGGAATCAGCCCCATCACTATTGGCCTTTTGCCACTAGTGACCTCTACAATTGGAAAGCTCAGAATCCTAAGTTTTCCGAGAAACCGGCAGGGCTTATTGATTTATTAGACTCTGTTCTTTTTACCCATCAGCCCATGTGGGACGATTGCCAGCAGCTTTTGCAGGTCCTGTTCACGACTGAAGAAAGAGAAAGAATCCTTAATGAGGCCCGAAAACTAGTTCCGGGTGCAGACGAGAATCCCACCACCAACCAGGCTCAGATAGATGCCTCCTTCCCCTTAACTTGGCCCCAGTGGGATTTCAACACGGCAGAAGGTAAGGAGAGGCTCCGGGTCTACCGCCAGACTCTAATGGGGGGGTCTCCGAATGGCTGCTAGAAAGCCAACCAATTTGGCCAAGGTAGGAAATGTGCAACAGGGAAAAGATGAATCTCCAGCTGCCTTTTTAGAACGAATCATGGAGGCATTCTGTACCTATACCCCCATGGATCAAGAGGCTCCGGAAAGCAAGGCAGCTGTTATCATGGCCTTTGTAAACCAATCGGCCATAGACATTAGGAGAAAATTACAGAAAATAGATAGACTAGGAGAAAAAAGTCTGCAGGACTTACTGGTGGTAGCCGAAAAGGTATATAATAACCGGGAGCCTCCTGAGGACAAGCAGGCTCGTGCCATGGCTGCTGCCAGCAGTAAGCAGACTCGAGGCCTGGCCAGAATACTACTAGCTACCACTGCTGACTTCCCCGAGGAAGGAGACCGCTGTCTCCAGCAGCTGGCAGATGATGCAAGAAAAGGTAAAGGAACCACCAAGGGGGGGGGGGAGGGACGCAGAGGCTGCAGAAAGATCAGTGCACATACTGCAAGGAGATAGGGCATTGGGCCCGAGATTGTCCGAAAAGGGCCGGCAGGAAGGGAAGCAAGACTGATCGAGTAAAAGTCCTAGAGCTAGATGAACTAAGTGATTAGGGGAGTCAGGGTTCGGGCCCTCTCTCCGAACCCAGGGTAACTCTTAAAGTGGAGGGGACCCCTGTTGACTTCCTTGTCGACACTGGAGCACAACATTCGGTCCTCCGCACCCCACAAGGAAAACTAGCCAGCAAGAAGTCCTGGGTACAAGGGGCAACTGGTATGAGCCAGTATTCATGGACTACCCGAAGAACAGTAGATTTGGGGATGGGCCGGGTATCCCACTCCTTTATGGTAATACCAGAATGCCCCTACCCGCTGTTAGGACAGGACTTACTGACCAAGATTGGAGCTCAGATAACTTTCAGACAAGGGGGTCTCAGGTCACTGATGGCAAGGGCCACCCCATCCAGGTCCTGACCATGAAACTAGAGGATGAACCAGGTCCATGAACCAGGATGCTCATGATGAAACAGGACCATGAACCAGGAGGCGCTCCTGAGAGAGGATAATATAGACAGATGGCTACAAGAATTCCCCTCGGTTTGGGCAGAGACGGGGGGGATAGGACTAGCCGCTCACAGGACCCTGGTCCTGGTAGAGCTCAAGCCAGAAGAGAGTCCGGTAAGGATCAAACAATACCCCATGTCTCAGGAGGCCCGGAAGGGGATCCAGCCACACACCCGGAGACTACGAAGCCTAGGGGTACTAGTTCCTTGCCAGTCTCCCTGAAACACCCCCCCTACTGCCGGTCAAAAAGCCTCACACAAATGACTACCGACCAGTACAAGACCTCCGGGAAGTAAATAAGAGGATCACGGACATACACCCAACTGTTCCCAACCCATATACTCTCTTGAGCTCCTTGGCGCCCTCCAGGGTCTGGCATACTGTACTAGATTTAAAGGACGCCTTCTTCAGTCTGCCACTGGCACCCCAGAGCCAACCCTCGTTTGCCTTTGATTGGCATGATCCGGAGGAGGGCTACAGTGGGCAACTCACCTGGACATGGCTACCGACCAGCCCCTCCCCGATGCCGAGGCTACTTGGTTCACTGATGGCAGCAGCTTTGTGCGAGACAGACACAGGTATGCGGGTGCAGCGGTGGTCACCGAAACGGACACCGTATGGGCGGAGGCTCTACCCTCCGGAATGTCAACCCAGCGAGCAGAGGTCATAGCCCTCATCAAGGCGCTAACGTTGGGAGCTAGAAAATGGCTTAACAATTACCGGACTTGGGAGACCCAGTTTTACCAGACCTGCCCAAATACTCCCAGGAGGAGTTACAGCGGATCAAGAAACTCCCCATGGCCCAGGAGATAAAGGGATGGTGGTATACACCTAACAAGGAGCTCGTGCTGCCAGACCGGCTTGGAGTCTCAATATTAGAGCACATACATCGGTCTACTCACATGGGGGCCAGAAAATTAAAAGACTTAATCTGACATGCCAGAATCAAGATTCACCAACAGGACACCAAAATAGAGCAAGTTGTATCTGCCTGCAAGACCTGCCAGCTCACCAACGCGAGGGCCACATCAAATAAAAAAGGAACCAGGCTCTGAGGCACCAGACCGGGAGCCCAATGGGAAGTCGACTTCACTGAAGTCAAACCAGGAAAATATGGTTATAAATATCTTTTAGTATTCACAGACACCTTCTCTGGCTGGGTAGAGGCATACCCAACCAAGTATGAAACAGCTCAGACGGTGGCTAAGAAGCTACTAGAAGACATCTTACCCAGGTATGGTTTTCCTGCTATGGTAGGATCAGACAATGGACCAGCTTTTATCTCGCAGGTAACACAGGCAGTAGCCAAAGTGGTGGGGGCAAATTGGAAATTACATTGTGCTTATACGCTCCAGAGCTCAGGGCAGGTAGAAAGAATGAATAGAACCCTAAAAGAGACCCTTACCAAATTAACCATGGAGACTGGCAGGGACTGGGTGACTCTCCTACCGTATGCCCTTTACCGGGTTAGGAACACTCCTTATACTCTGGGTTTTACTCCCTACGAGATCATGTTTAGCAGGCCACCCCCTATTCCCAACCTTCAGTTTAAAGATCAAGAACTTTTTCTTTCCTTGAGAGGGCTCCAGAGGGCGCACGAGGGCATTTGGCCATGCCTCCGTGCCATCTACGAGGCTGGCCCGACCCCGACACCTCATCAGTACAGGCCGGGAGACTGGGTCTACGTCAAGAGGCACAACCAAGAGACCCTCGAGCCGCGCTGGAAAGGACCCTACATCGTGGTGCTGACAACCCCCACCGCTCTCAAAGTAGACGGAATCGCGACCTGGGTCCATCACACCCACGTTCGGCCAGCGGACCCCTCCTCGATCTGGAAGGACTCTGTCACGCGATGAGCCATCAATCGGGACCAATACAACCCGCTCAAGCTCACCCACCTAATATTGGTAACTCTGTTAACTCTGCATGTCATTGCTCATGCTGCTGGGAGTCCCCACGCCCCCCAAAACATCACCTAGCAGATCATAGACACCAGCTCGGGGACAATACTTAATCAGACGTCCCAGAGCCACCCCAGGGACACTTGGTTCCCAGAACTTTGCGTAAACCTCCAAACTCTGTTCCCCTTGTCACCATAAATGCAGCAGGTCCCATGATTGTGTCCGTAAGTTACATGACAAGGGGGGAATGAAAGGGCGGGCCTACGCTGGCCAACTCCATCTTGTTCTGTGTCCTTCACCTTGACCACACCTCCTCCCCTAGAATAACCTCCCGCTCACCTGCCTAACAGGACTCGGACCCTTCCCCAGCCAATCGGCTGAGGCCACAGCCATTACCTCACCAACTGCCCCTAGGCCCCAATAAAACCTTTGTCCTTTTGAAACTCCCTCTCTCTCCCCGGTATCTCACCTCACCGCTGCGTCAGTGCAGGTAGGGGATTGAGCTCGAGCTAGCTCGAACAAAGGCTCTTTTGCTTTTACATCGGACTCAGCTCCCTGGCGGTATTTGGGGATCACGAATTCTGGGTATAACACCAGTCAGTTGCTGAAAGTAGCAACTAAGGTGTTTGTCAACTGTGACCAGGCAGTGCTAAGGGAAGAAGGCTGGAAGGTGCAGAAAAAGGCATACTTGTTACCTGATGCCTTGGTGGAGTGGTAGGAATGCTCTTGGAAAGGTGCCCTGCAGGGACAAGGCTGGGGCCAAAAAGGGGAACAGTGGGGAGGATGATCTCTCCCAGAACCAAAGTTAGGACTGAACTAGTATGCTCACTGTTGTAAGGAGGGCCACTGGAAAATGAGTGCTCCCTGCAGCTGGGTAATTGTCAGCAGGGCCCCAAGCAAAAAGAAAGAGGTCATGTGGTCTAGGGCTGGTATCAACCAGCATCACAGCCTCATGGGGCTCCCAAAGATGATTTTGTGGGGACAGCTGCCATACAGGACTATGAGGAGGACTAGGACAGACTGGGCTCTATTTTGTTAGGCCCCCAAGAGCCTATGGTCCAAACAAATGTGGGGGCTGACCCATAGACTTCATGGTAGATACTGGGACAAAACACTCAATGGTGACCCAACCCATGGGCTCCCTCTCACAGAGACAAGCCACCATTGTGGGGGCCATGGGCAATCAGATATGCCATCCCTTCCTTCTGCCTCGGTAATGCAATTTAGGTGGCCATGAAGTCATCCAGGAATTCCTGTACCTCCCCAACTGCCCTGTGGCCTTAGTGGGTCAGGACCACTTGGGAAAGCTGCAGGCCCAGATAACTTTCAACTCCCACAGACAAGCTGCTCTGGCCCTACGAAAGCTGGAAGAAAAGATTATGACTCTCCTGATTCCCTAAGGGGAATGTACAGTCTCATGGAGGAACCACAATAGGGACCTGAGTTGCTTTCAGAGTACTGGGGGTGTGAGTACTGGGGGTGTACTGGGGACAACCCACCAGGACTGGCCCAGAAGATACCTCCAGTAATTATAGAACTAAAGCCAGGGCAGAGCCCATCTGCCAAAACCAATATTTCATCCCTTGTAAGGCACAGGTGGGGATACAGAAGCACCTGGAGAGACTTCTAAAATATGGGATCCTCCAGCCCTCAGTCATCTTAGAACACACCTCTTCTACCAGTCCAGAAGCTGGGCACCAATAACTATCTGCTGGCCCAAGACCTTCACCCAGTAAACCAGGCTGCTGTCACCCTGCACCCAGTTGTCCCAAACCCATACACTCTCTTGGGTCTTATCCCCGCTGAAGCTGTCTTCTTCACATGCCTAGAACTCAAGGATGCTTTCTTCGGCATCCATCTGGCCGCCCAGAGTCAACCAATCTTCACCTTCCAGTGGGAGAATCCTGAAAATGGTGACAAGGGCCAGTTGACTTGGACCAGATTTCCTCAGAGGTTCAAGAACTCCCCAACTATTTTCAGCACTGCATTAGCTTCAGACCTAAGAGCCTTCCCAGTGGATTAACATGGCTGTGTCCTGTTACGGTATTAGATGACTTACTGCTGGCTGGAAGGTCTCAGGAGAACTCCATGGAAGGCACTCGGTAGCTCCTTACCCTCCTATGGGAAACTGGCTATCAGGTCTCAAGGAAAAAGGCCCAAATCTGTCAAAAGAAAGTCAAGTACCTTGGCTTTCACCTCTTCCAGGGGCAGTACCAACTTGGCCCAGAGAGAAAACAGGCCGTTTGTTCGATCTGGGTCCCAATGACTTGACATCAGTTTTGGGACTTTCTCAGTGCCACAAGTTTCTGTAGAATCTGGATACCTAACTTCTCAGTCTTGGCAAAACCACTTTATGAGGCCACAAGTGGGGAGAGCAGGAATGTCTGTTATGGGAGCAAGTACAGCAAAGGGCCTTTGAAGGGATCAAATGGGCCCTTAGCAATGCACCTGGTCTGGGGCTCCCAGACATGTCCAAGTCCTTCTTCTTGTACGTTCATGAATGTACTGGCATCACAGTGGGTGTTGTAACCCAGATATTGGGGTCATAGCACTGCCCAGTGGCATATTTCTCTGTCTCCCAAGGCTGGCGACCCTGCCTATGGGCATTTGCAGCCATGGGCCTCTTAGTGTCTGAGGCTGACAAGGTAAGTATGGGGCAAAAATTGACAGTCTGAGTGGCACATTCAGCACTGACATTAATGGAGTACAAAGGACAATATTGGCTAACCAATGCCTGGATGATCAGATATTAGGAAATGCTATGTGAGAACCCACATATTCACCTAGAAGTAGTGTGGACTCTAAACCCAGCAACCCTACTGCCAGTTGGACCAAGTCAACCAGATCAAGGCTGCATTGAAATCATGGATGAGGTGTTCTCTAGCTGATGAGACTTGAGGGACCAGCCCCTCAAGGACCCCTATGCTGAGTATTTCACCAACAGTAGCAGTTTTGTGAAAGAGGGAGAATGCCTTGCAAGGTACTCCGTGGTGACCTTGAATTCTATCACTGAGGCCAAACTCCTGCCAAAGGGGACTTTGGCATAGAAGGCAGAGCTCATCACGCTAACCCAAGCCCTCCAACTGGAAGCATGGATATGTGTTAATATATACACAGACTCTAAGTATGTCTTCACCACCCTCCACGTACATGGGGCTTTATATAAAGAGAAGGGTCTAGTAAACTAAGGAGGAAAAGACATAAAGTATGGTAAGGAAATCCTCGAACTTTTATACGCTGTGTGGGCCCGTAGAAGAGTGGCAGTTATGTATTGTCAGGGACATCAAAGGGGAGACCACGGCTTCGTGAGGAAACCGTAAGGCAGACAGAGAGGCAAAGCTTGTGGCTTCCAAAGGAACAGTGGAATCAATGGCTTTAACTGCCATACTGTTCCATAGTCCACTAGCAGAATAGGACCTTAATTACTCACAACATGAGAGTACCTGGTTTAAGAATGAAAATGGAAGCTACCTTCCAGGTGGATAGCGTAAATTTGAAGATAGGCGGGTAGCAATTCCTGAGGCCTGGCTCCAGCTTTTTGTCAAGCAGTTTCATCAGTTTTATACTGGCCGGACAGCTCTAGGGACTTCGTTGAGTCAACATTTCTACATCCCTCGACTCTCTAGTATAGCCCGAGCAGTATGGTAGTGATGTGAAATGTGAATCTGGAATAACCCATATCAGGGACTCAAGGCTACCCCTGGGATGCAGAGTGTCATGGGAGTCCCATTTGAAAATATGATGGTGGACTTCACTGACCTTCCCTGGGTCTGAGGCTGTAATACCTGTTGGTCTTTGTGTGCACTTTCTCATGCTGGGTGGAAGCCTTCCCTACTCACACAGAAAAGACACATGAAGTGGCCTGTCTTCTAAAAGAAATCATCCCTCAATTTGGAATCCCTATCACTATGGGATCAGTTAATGGGCCAGTTTTCTTGGTTGAGATGGTTCTGCTGGTGGCAAAGAGGTTAAAGATCACCTGGCAGTTACACACAGCATACTGACCTCAGAGCTCCAGGAAGGTGGAACGAATAAACAGAACCCTGAAGGCTCAACTAAGTAAATTATGTCAGGAAACCCACCTATACTGGGACAAGGTATTGCCAATCACCTTGTTAAGAATCAGGTGTAGCCCCACTAAGACAGGGTCCCCTTATGAAATCCTTTATGGGCACCCTCCTCACCATTATCAAGGGCATAAGGGGGGATCTAAATGAGATAGGCAATCTAACCCTAAGGCAACAGATGCGGGCCCTTCCTTGGTCCTACCCTAACCACCTTATATCACTGGGTTAGGGAGCGATTACTTGTGAGTCTGACCATAGACACTCACCCCTTTAAACCATGAGATGCTGTATGGGTGAAGGAGTGGAATGTCCAACCCTTAAAACCCTTCTGGAGGGGCCCATTCACTCATTTTGCCCACCCTTACTGCAGTAAATGTAGCTGAAGTGGGTCCCTGGATTCACCACAGCAGAGTGAAGCCAGCATCTCGAAACTGGGAGTACATTCCTGATCCACTGACGCCATGCAAGCTGACCATATGGAAGAAGCAATCTACAACTCCAGAGGCTCTGGGAGACTGTAGCCCTGCTTCAGTCACTCTGGAAGCTGACTAATCTACACACAGCAGAAGCTTGAGGAATCAACAGTCTGGGGGAACAAATACACTGTGTCCTTATTTTCTGTATGTTTCCTTAATGTGAGGCACTGTCACCCTTGTTTCTTGCTGTTATTGTGATTCTTCCTCTACTTTTTGCCATAGGATTACAGAAGCCACACCGGACAGCTGGGAGTGTGGTGAGAGGTTTCTGTTAGCACTCACATTCCTTTTGTGGATAGGATGCTTCATTGGTATTGGTTGCTTCTAATCTGGATCCCTTCTGTAGACCTATATTCCTCATCCTGGGACTCATGTATGCACATAACCAGGTCAGGCCAGGGAGTCACTTGGACCTTACTATCCCATACGCACTTCTCATGCCAGGAAACGATTCTGAGGACCTGCATACACAATAAGACCACCTATTCTATTTGGTAATGGGAGAGTCAATACACTTGTTTCAACCCATAGTACTCCCCAACAGAGGAATGGCTAGAGGCCCAGAGTCACCCCAAGATAGGCAACGCCGATGTGGGCCAACGAATTAACAAAACTCAAATACCAATCCAACGTGGCTGGTGTCTATATTCTTTGATGTATGTACAGCCATAAGTGACACATTGCTGTATGGTTTGCCATGTGAAGGTCTGACATGGGAACGACAGTACCAACTCAATGATAAATATGTGTGAGGAGTCTGGTATGTGTGGTTCCTAGCTACAGGCACCTGAATTCTTCTGTCCTTATTGAAGCAGTGTCACATGGGCCATTTGGCAGAGTAAAGACAAACAGCACTCCTCCAAAAGGGTATGGCTGAGTCAAATTGCCAATTGGGAACCTGTAGCCCCATTAATTTTACCATCCTTGACCCAGGAGACTCAAAATGGAAAAAGAACTACCAGATTGGCATACTCATCTATGGGCAGGGCACAGACCCATGTTGTATTTTAAGAGAGTTATTGTCACACATAAAGCCACACGATCCACCAGGTCTTTCATTCCTTTTATGAAGAAATGGAGAAGGGTCCTCCTCCTGTCTCCATCATGATGAAAAATCTGTTTCTAGCCCTAGCAGAGACTATAGCCCAGACTCTAAAGATCTCTTCTTGTTATGTATGTGGGGGAACCAACATGGGGGATCAATGGCCATCGGAGGCTAGAGTATTAGATCTCTGTGAACCTTATAATGGAACAGAATACCCAAACCCTACTACCAGGGTTTGGCTCCTCAAAACCTCAATTATGGGAAAAAATTGCCTTGCCTGGTGCAGAACAAAGTTCACCATCTCTTTTGGAAGCTTAATGTGCCTAGGCCAAAGATTTTATAACTCAACCACCCAGATCCCAGTGGTGGTGATCCCCAGATCACCTTGAGCCAGATCTCCACCCCTTGTCTAACTTCTCTCACCTCCAAGAGGCCTGGGACAATCTCGATGCAACAGTTGAATGGCGGGCTCCAGGTGGACTATACTGGATACGTGGAAAGACAGGCTATATAGTACTTCCCTCAGGCTGGTCAGGGTCGTGTGTGCTGGAACTATTCATCCATCTCTCTTCCTGCTCCCACTTGTCAGAAGGGAACATTTGGGAGTCCAATTGTATGCAGACAAGAAGACTCAAAGGGAGGGATGTGCCCTACAAATTGGCAATTGGAAAGATGATGAATGGCCTCCCAAGCATATAATCCAATAGTACTGCCCTGTCTCCTGGGCAGAGGATGGGTCCTGGGGGCTACCACACTCCCATTTACATGCTAAACCACATAATCAGACTGCAAGCAGTTATAGAAATTATAACCAAAGAAACTGCCAGAGCTCTTAACTTACTAGCCAAGTAGCAAACCAAAATGCACAATGCTATCTATCAAAATTGCTCGGCCTTAGATTACTTGTTTGCTTTCAAGGGAGGAGTTTGTAGAAAGTTTAACCTCAGCAACTGCTGCCTGCAGATAGATGATGAAACAAAAGTCATAGAGGAGATCACAGATCTAAGGAGATAGGTTCCTCATGTCCCAGTCCAGGCCTGGAAATGCTGGAACCCCAGGGAGTTATTTGGAGGATGGTTTTCGACTCTTGGGGGATTCAAAACCGTCATAGGTATTAATCTCTTGATTTGAGGAGCTTGCTTAGTCCTACCTTGCCTAGCTCCCCTGGTTATATGGTCTCTCTCCAGCCTCACTGAGGCAGTGGTCAAAAGGAAAACAGCCAAGCATGTGATGATGTTACAGAAATATAAACCTCTAAACCAAGATGATGCTCTTTGACCCAAAGGAAGGGAGGTCCCAGCATCAAAGGGGGGAATGTAGTGGAGGCTTTCTCAGAACAAAGGAAGGCAACATGGCCCAATCAATTCCTATACACATATGCATAGATATGACATGATTCTGTAACTTGGACTGTGTCCAATCAGACTGTATATATGTCACTATATATGGGAGACAAAGAAGTAGAAATTGCATAAAAGGCTACACCCCGCTGTGCTAGGGGCTTAGTTTTTTGGGTATAAACCCACTGAGCCCACACTGGTATGACAAATAAAGTTGCTTCCTGGACAGAAAAGCCTCAGTGTCCTGTCTTTGTGTACAAGCATCCTGCTACAGCAGAGACTAGGGTCATTCATGGCTAAAGCTGTCATCTAATAACACCTTCTTCTATGCTTAGCTCTCAAGGAGCTCTGGTAAGCTCCATTCCTTCCTTTGTCCCTTTAGTCTCAGGAGTGGGTGGAAATGGCTTCCACTGCAACTAGTCTCTGAGTCCCTTGCCTGCCACTCCTTGCTTCCTTTAACCATGCCCACAGCTCTCTAGTCAATTTGCAACATTATTTTTAGATAAACCCCTGTTTCCTGCTGTACATGATAAATAAGATATGTTTGAGAAATAATCAAATGTGAGTTTAAGTTCATTTAGGAAAAAGACAAGAAAAACCTTCAAAAACACGATATCCTACATTTTTAGGAATAAAGATTATTTTCTATTTTAATGAGCATTCAGACATTAGAATTCAGGAGGAAGGATGTAGATGTATTCCCTTAAATTCAGCTCTGAAAGAGGAATTAATGAATTTATTACTGAAATAATCTGACTTCCCTTACCTTCTTCTTGTATTTCCAATCAGTAGCTATAACATTTGGGGGAGCTATTAAAAAGAAGTTTATTCTGGAAGCAATATAATTGGACTAGCTTAATTGATAATATTTCAATATTTTTCAATTGACAAATGCCTATCCATGAGTCATAATTAATAAATCCACAGTGCTGAGAATATGATATAACACACCATCCTTCTGGGAAAGAAACCAGTTTATGCTCATTTTTTCATCTAGATGTAGAGGTCCTTCTGACACATGCTCTTTCTTCTCTGACCTCCTTTCCAAAGTCAGAAGCACATTTTGTTTCTCTCATAGTGGTTAAAAAATGACACACTGGGACATGTCTATAGGCTAAAGTATGAGCCAATTTCTAGGAACTAAAAAACGTTGCCAAAAAAGAAAAAAGAGACACAGAGAGCAGCACCTCAAATAGTCCCTGGATCCTGTCACTGAAAAATAATGACTTGAATTCTGTGTAGCAACCAGGAAGCAATATTGTATGACTCTTCCTTACTCTCAGCCCCTCACAATCCCCTTTCTCCAACATCCCAAATTTCATTCACATATAACACTGGAAAAAGTATGAAGAGATGAGGAAGAGTAAGTGTTGGCATCATGTTCTTTGTTGGGGAAATCTGCAAGCTCTAGCTGTTTCCATGTGAATGGCATTTCATTTTGCTCAGTTCAGCATTTGCTGATTGTTCATGCTGTCTAGAAAAGCTTTGATTAAACCTCCTAATTTCCAGTAAGCTTTTTCTCTCCTGCAGGGCAAGCCCTTGTCCTAAAAGTATAGATATATGGTCAAACGGAAAACAACAAAGTAGGAGAATTGAAGGAAAGGAGTTAAGAAGCTTGAAGGAATTACAAGTTTGGTGAATTTAACCAGTATAATGTTATGTTAACCAAGCATCTCTTTTGATACCCGTTTTACTAATTTTTTACACTCTATGATCCTGATGTATAAAAAAATAAAATCACCTGGGGTGTCTGGGTGGCTCAGTCGGTTAAGTGGCCGACTTTGGTTCAGGTCATGATCTCGCAGTTCGTGGGTTCGAGCCCTGCACTGGGCTTTGTGCTGACAGCTCAGAGCCTGGAGCCTGCTTCAGATTCTGTGTCTCCCTCACTCTCTGCCCCTCCCCTGCTTGTTCTCTCTCTCTGTCTCTCAAAAAATGAATAAAAACCTTAAAATTTTTTTTAAAATATTAAAAAAATAAACTCACAAACCCATTTCCATGTCATTTATATTTTTACAATATAAGTGATATAAAGCTATCCCTTGTTGGTTTCAAACACAGATAACTTTGCTTACAGAGGGTCATTTATATTTGATTCATGTGAGTAGAAAAGCAGAAGTTGCTTATTTCTCCAGCATGAAATTCTGACTTTGTTTAAATATGGTACTTGTTTAGGGGTGCCTTGGTGGCTCAGGTCAGTTAAGCGTCCGACTTCAACTCAGGTCATGATCTCACAGTCCGTGAATTCGAGCCTCGCGTTGGGCTCTGTGCTGACAGCTCAGAGTCTAGAATCTGCTTCAGATTCTGTGTCTCCCTCTCTCTCTGCCCCTCCCCTGCTCATACTCTGTCTCTCTCTGTCTCAAAAATAAACAAAAACATTAAAAAAAATTTTTTTTAAATATGGTACTTGTTTAGCCAGGTCCTCTGAATTCATTAATTATTATTAAGTGATTTTTAAATAATTGTGAGAAATCTATTATGAAAAAGCCAACTTATTTATAGGCACGTGTGTATGAGAGAATGTGTATGTGTATACACATATATATCTCCACAATTATTTAGAACCTTGATATATATGCATATTAAAATATTGTTCATTATGGAAAAATGTAGAAAATAATATAATAAACGTCTTTGTATTTGCTATTTTATATTTACTACATATTTCATCCTTCCTACCCAAGTTCTGACTCAACTGATAGAGTCAAAGAAATTAGGCAAAGGAAATAAGATCTGCTGTATAATCAATAAAGTCTATATCAGGGGATATGGCATAGGTGGGTGTAGCAGTATACAACACTTTTTCCTTTCCAAGTTCTTAAAACCAAGTAAGGGAGACAAATACAGGCAGATAAGACTCTAAATAGCAGCTGATAAGGCTCTAAATAGCAGTAAGTTTGAAAAATTGGCTTGGGTAGAGTAAGAATTGGCTAAGACACCTGTACTCACACGGATACAGTTTTCCCTTGTTTCCAAAATTGTAACATCAGGTCAGAGTAGAAGTTCTCTGCAGATGGGAAGATCTCATCTGTATTCTTCTATATAGATGTTAAGCACAGCTTGTCAAGTTTCATGAAAAGGCCTTTTAGTAATTAGTTTTGAATTGCATTGAATACATATTGATATAAAGAACAATTTAGCCTTTACAACACTGGGATTTTCTATCCAGAAGCATGGGATATCTTTCCATTAATCCAGGTCTTCTAATGTCCATCAACAATGTTTTGCCATTTCTCTACATTAAGGTTTTGAGATTTCTTGCTAGAAATTCATAGACATCTTATAGTTTGGGTTTCTATTTTGACTCTATTTGATAAAAAAAGTACTTCAATTTTCAGATTTACTTAAGTTGGTTAATATTAGAGAAAGGGAATACTAGTAATTTTTGTGTGTATATGTATCCACCAACCTTGTTTAATTATCTTTCTGGTTTCAGTGTTTTTGTCTCCAAGTTTTCTGGGATCTTTTAAATAATTATATCATTTTCAAATATAAGCACTTTTTGTCTCTTTTGTTTCATTTTCTCCCCTCTCACTCTCCTCCATTGGTAGTCTTATTACTTTATAAGTCCTGATATTTGTTAGTAAATGTTGAATATTAGCGGGTACTAGTGGATATCTTTTTAAAAATCAATTTTAATAGGATTACTTCTAACCATTAACCATTCATTATATCTGCAACAGTTTTTTTCTAAATCAGACCTACTGAGATGTAATTCAGATAGAGTAAAACTCGCCATTTTAACTGTACAGTTCAAAAAAATTTACTTTAGAAAAGTGTCTATTCATGTCTTCTGCCCATTTCTTCACTGGGTTATTTGTCTTTTGGGTGTGGAGTTTGGTGAGTTCTTTATAGATTTTGGATATTAGCCCTTTATCCGATATGTCATTTGCAAGTACCTTTTCCCATTCTGTCAGGTGCCTTTTAGTTTTGTTGATTGTTTCCTTTGCAGTCCAGAAGCTTTTCATCTTGATGAGGTCCCAATAGTTCATTTTTGCTTTTAATTCCCTTGCCTTTGGAGATGTGTCGAGTAAGAAATTGCTGCGGCTGAGGTCACAGAGGTTTTTTTCCTGCTTTCTCCTCTAGGGTTTTGATGGTTTCCTGTCTCACATTCAGGTCCTTCATCCATTTTGAGTTTATTTTTCTGAATGGTGTAAGAAAGTGGTCTAGTTTCATTCTTCTGCATGTTGCTGTCCAGTTCTCCCAGCACCATTTGTTAAAGAGGTTATCTTTTTTTCCACTGGATACTCTTTCTTGCCTTGTCAAAGATTAGTTGCCCATACATTTGTGGGTCCAATTCTGGGGTCTCTCTTCTATTCCATTGGTTTATGTGTCTGTTTTTGTGCCAATACCATGCTGTCTTGATGATTACAGCTTTGTAGTAGAGGCTAAAGTCTGGGATTGTGATGCCTCCTGCTTTGGTTTTCTTCTTCAATATTACTTTGGCTATTTGGGGTCTTTTGTGGTTCCGTGCAAATTTTAGGATTGCTTGTTCTAGCTTTGAGAAGAATGCTGGTGTAATTTTGATTGGGATTGCATTGACTTAGCAATAAGGAAGAGTGAAATCTTGCCATTTGTAGCAATGTGGATAGAACTGGAGGGCATTATACTAAGTGAAATAAGTCAGGCAGAGAAAGACAGATATCATGTGTTTTCACTCATATGTGGATCCTGAGAAACTTAACAGAAGACCATGGGGGAGGGGAAGGGGGAAAAATGTTACAGAGAGGGAGGGAGACAAACCATAAGAGACTCTTAAATACTGAAAACTGAGGGTTGATGGGGGGTGGGGGGAAGGGGAAAGTGGATGATGGGCATTGAGGAGGGCACCTGTTGGGATGAGCACTGGCTGTTGTATGGAAACCAATATGACAATAAATTATATTTAATATAAAAATAAATAAAAACAAATGAAAAACAAAAAGTTCAAGTATGTATAGTAGTATAAACATAACCACAATCACAAACAAAACATTTCTATCACCCAAAAAAGTTCTCTCATAGCCTTTTGTTGTAACCTGTACTGCTTTGCTTTTTGTCACTGTAGATTAGTTTGCACTTTCTAGAATTTCATATAAATGGAATTATACAATATGTACTCTTGTTTGGCTTCTTTCACTCAGCACAATTATTTTGACATTCATCCATGTTGTTACATTTCAATAATTCATTCCTTTTTATTTTTGAGTACTATTCTATTGTATATATACATAATCAGTTTACCCATTCATCTGTTGATAACCCTATGAGTTGTTTCCAGTTTTTAGCTATTATGAATAAAGCTGCTATCAACATTCATGTTCAAGTCCTTATATTGATATATGCTTTCATTTCTCTTGGTTAAATACTAAACTAGAATTAAAATGGTTGGGATATATGGTAGGTATATGTTTATTTTTTAAGACACTGCCAGATTGTCTTCCAAAGTGGTTGTTGCATTTGACATACCCACCAGTAGCTTGAGAATTCCAGTTGCTCCACATCCTTGCCAACACTTGGTATGATTTTTATTTTTTATTTTAGATATTTTAATAGGCATATAGTAGTATCTCATTGTGGTTTTAACTTGCATTTCTCTAATGACTAATGATGTTGAACATCTTCTTGTGTACTTATTCACCATCTGTATATCTTCTTTGGTGAAGTGTCTATCTAAATCTTTCCCATCTTTATTTTTAAATTATCGAATTTGAAAGCTTTTTATGTGTTCTGGTTACAAGTTCCTTATCAGATACATGTTTTTCAAATATTTGCTCCAGCCTGTGGCTTGTCTTTTCATTTGTCAACAGTGTCTTTTCAGGAGCACAATTTAAAAATTTTTGATGAAAGTCATTGTATCATTTTATTTTATGGTTCATGCTTTTTATGTTCTAAAAATATTTTCCTAATATAAGAATTTTTATATATTATACAAAGGTCTGAGAATTTTTTGTGTGTGTATGTTTTGATGTCTAACTGCTCCAGGACCGTTTGTTGAAAAGACTATCATTTCTCCACTGAATGGCTTTAGCAATTTTGTTGAAAATCAAATTGACATTATATGTGTTCATTTATTTTTGAACTCTCTATTCTGTTATATTGATCTGCACATCTTTCCAATATATATTTTTTAAGATTATTGTAGTAGTTTTTAAGTCTGAAATCAGGTAGTATCAGTCTTCTACTTGTGTTCCTTTTTTTCAAAAGTATTTTGTCTACTTTTGGTCCTTTCCTTTTTTTTTTTTTTAATGCTTGTTTATTTTTGAGAGAGCAGTGAGCGTACAAGCAGGGGAGGGGCAGAGAGAGAAGGAGAGGGACAGAGAGAGGGGGGACAGAGGATCCAAAGCAAGCTCTATGCTGACAGCCCCATGTGGGGCTTGAACTCAGAAACCCTGAGATCATGACCCGAGCTGAAGTCAGATGCTTAACTGACTGAGCCACCCAGGCACCCTGGTCCTTTGCTTTTTTATACAAACTTTAGAAAAAGCCAATAAACCTCTACAGGGAAAAAGAGTTGCTGGGATTAAGAATGGCATTGCATTGAATCTACAGATGAAATTGAGAATAGACATTTTATCATATTGAGTCATCCTCTTCATAAATATGGTGTATTTCTCCATGTAGCTATTTTAAAAATTTTTTCTGTCAGCAATGCCTTATAACTTTCAGCATACACATGTTATACATATTTTATTAGAATTACCTTATTTTATGATATTTTATGCTATGTTTTTATATTACATTTTCCATTGTTTACTGCTGCTATGTAAAAATACAATTGATTTTTGCATATTGACTTTGTATCATGAGATTTTGTGAAATTCATTTATTAGTTTTATGAGCTTTCTTGAAGATTCTTTGAATTTTCTATAAAGTTATTTATGCCAAGTGTGAATAAAGACAAATGTAACTCTTCCTTTCCATTCTGTATGCATGTTGTTTATTTCTTATTCTTACCTTATTGCTCTGGCTAGTACCTCCTGTGCAATATTGAAGAAGAATCTTTCGTTGTTACTGATCTTAAGAGGAAAGCACTCTGTTTTTCACCATTAAGTATGATGTTAGCTCTAGGCTTTAGTTGATACCCCTTATTAGTTTGAGGAGATTCTCTTCTATTCCTAACTTGCTGAGATTTTAACAAAATCAAGAATGAAATGAATTTTGTTAAATACTTTTTCTACATAGGTTGAGGTTTTTTGGGGGAGGTGGTTTTATATGGTGCTTAGTTGCCAGTTTTGATAGATACAGTGGTTCCCGCTTACCCATAGTTTTGTTTTCTGTGGTTTCAGTTACCTATGCTCAACTATGATCCTGACACATTATGTACTTTACATATGTTGCAAACTTTTATTATAGTATACTGTTTTAATTTTTCAATTTTATTATTAGTTATTATTAATATCTTACTGTCCCTAATTTATTAAACTTTATCATAGGTATATATGTGTAGGAATAAATATAGCATATATAGAGCTCAGTACTATCCTTGGCCTCAAGTATCCACTGGAGACCTTGAAATAAATCCTCCATGAATAAATGGGGAAAATTGCTCTCAAGTGTTTGGTAAAACAGGGCTGGGTGTCTTTTATATGTGGATACTTTGATTACCAATTCAATTTCCTTGATAACTATTGATTTATTCAGATTTTTATTTCCTCTTGGATCATTTATAATTTATATTTTCTAGAAATATGTCCATTTCAAAATATTTTACAATTTATTGGCATAAAATTATTCACAAGTGATCTAAAAGTTATCTACATATCTATACCTCTGCACTATTTTTTATCATAATTTTTATTAATCTATGTTTTTTATATTTGTTTCTTGATCACTCTTGCTCTAGGTTTTTGTACTTTAGTTTTTGAAAGGCTCACTTTCAGTTTGTTCCTCTTCTCCATTATTTCTTTGTTTCTCAATTTATTAATTTATGTTCTTATCTCTGTTACATCATTTCCTTCTATTTTCTTTCAATTTATTCTGTTTGTAGTATAAGCCCTGGTGTTTGTCTTGTTCTTTTTGTAATCCAAGTGCCTGATTTAAGCTTTGATTGCCAAGGCATCCACTTCAATTGCCAGCCACACAAATAGATAGAGAGATAGGCTGCCTCCATTAACTGAAGTTCCTTTGTTTAGAGATCTTGGTTCATTTTCATAACTGCCAATTTGGGTCACTTGTTCTTTCTTTTCCTGTGCTTTAAATTCCCACTTTGATATTTTAAAGTCACTAAGAGTGGGCCCAAGAAGCCCTAGGTCCTACCCTCAACCCCAATAAAACCTAAAACCCGGGTGCATGTGCTCTCTCTCTTGTGTGTGCACTCTCTCTGACCTTGCTGTGTGGCCCTAGGTGTGCTGTGTAATTTCCAGGTCTTGTAAGTTATAAACTTTTATGTTTTGAAAGCTTCCTAATGGTTGTTGCAAAAGGGTGTCTTGCAGTCATAATAAGAACCACAGGTCTGGTTCAAAGACAACATTGATTATTGATAAACTAAGACTGGTACAAAACAATTAATGTAGTCAGCAAGATTGCATGATTGTCCTTGTAATTAACCAAGGGAATGCCCTTTATCTGCAACTTGCTTACTAACCACCTAAGTCAGGTGGGTAATACCATCTGGGAAAGGAACACTGCTTGCTGGCAGTCTGTCTTGCTGCTTTAGCATATTGCTTCTCTTTTGTGTTGTCTGTGATATCCAATCCAAAAGGTCATGGCTGCCATAATAATCCAAGAATATCCCCAGAGTACTGTGATCAAGGCCATATAGTCTAATGAGACAATTAGAACACTAATTATAAAGGTCTTAATTGGCTTTTAATGTGCATAAAAGTCCTTCATGCCTCAAGGCCAAGGAGAGCTAAGGAGGGTATATTGGGTCACAAGGCTATTGTCTTGACTTTTGTTAAGTACAGGTTTCTGATAACTCTCAGATCATACCACTGAACTGAATAATAATTTATTGAACTCTAAGTAAAAAACTGGACTCATAAAACTCCTAATGAAAGAACAAGATCAACAAAAATTAATTTCATGGGGCTGAATGAACTTATGAGGATGATTACAATTTTGTATGACTTTTATCCGAAACATAGATGGGTCAATTTTTTTTCCAGATTAAAAAAAAACTTTTTCTCTTAAACTAACTACACCTTATAGCAATTTGGCAAAGTCTACCTTTGTGAACAAAGATCAAACAATCATTTTTTCTCCCTACCTGATCCCTCCAAAATTTGGAAATTCTGAGTGAGTGTTCTTACTCTCACAGCAATATAGTTATTTGCATAATTTCAATAAGAATCTGTCCTCCTTGTAATAGGACCTAATTGGAAACATTGGTTGTATTACCAGATCTTTACCTGGAGTGACTGGACAGCTTTAAAGAACTAAAGTTGACTTTATGGAGCTAATAAAACCTCTTGGAAAAATACCTACAGAGTAATTGCTTACAGGGTTCCCAGCAGCCTTACCTGAATAAAGAAGGTCACTTTCTGGCAGGCCCAGGAACCTCAGGATATTTTGGAGACAACTACACAGAATTCACCCAAATCTATCAGTATTGCAGGGGAAATCTAAGGGTTGAGTTCTTGATTTGAGTTTTGAGTCTGAGTTCTTGGCTTGACTTCTTAGTTTTGAGAGGCTTTAAAAATTCAATCTGAGATCTATTATAAGAAGTTCCAGCAGAGCAGACTTAGAAGGGCCTAAATGGTGTATTGCTATTCCTGCTACACTTACGTAAATAATCAAGCCAAGTTTATGGAAACTAGATTTACTTTGCAAACACATTAGTCTTCTTTTGGTTATCTTTGCTTGAAATGGAAGTGATGGTACAGAGCAAATTATGTTTCAGTAAAAACTATAATACATGCTTGTGGATATTAGATTCTAGTTCTGTTAAGTGTCTTTGAAGTTTTGTTTCCTACCTGTCAACTGGACTAGATATTGCATTCTCATTTCCTCCAATATCTGGCTACAACTTTCCAAACTAATGTTTCCAATTTTCTTCTACCCTTCTGACTTGGAATCACTGAGAACTAAAACTGTCTTTTTTTCCAAAGCCATGCAAACTAAAGTGCGACAACTTGACATGAACGTCAGAGAAATCACCACAACAGATCATATATGAACAACCTCCATGCCTGTTGTCATATGGGCCACTTAGAAAGATCACTAGAGACATTCAAACTGGAAACAAGTAAAACCTATCATATTGCCACTGGTTGCCCTCACTCTATTTGAAGACGCTTCAAGCCTGACATCTAGAAATCTGTTGGACTGGATGCCTTAAGAATTTAGAATTTGGGATTATAATCTGCTCCAATCAGTAAACATGATTTCTTTGTTTCTGTGGAAATGCCTCTTATTAAACATCTGATGCAAATATTTGCATCATAGGAGCCTAACTTGGGGAACCCACCTTTGTCACAGTCTCCCAAAATGAGACACAACCCTCTCACTGAGCTAACCTATTCTCAGGACTAAGAGACTATAGTTCAATGGGATATGAAGTAACCTACCAAATCAGGACAGGTTCAAACCTACTTAGACCAGATGGCCCAAAATATTAAAATATTCCACAATATGATCACAATCTTTGAACATATGCCTAGGTCCTTCAACATCACTGACTTAGTTTCATTGCCAGACCCTTCAAGTTTGGGAGAGTGGCTATGGACTGGATTTTAGACTATTGCCTGTATAATTATAGGATTTGCTACTATAATCCTATTTTAGGGTGTGCTCGGGATTCTCTCTCTCCCTCTCTTTGCCCCTCCCCTGTTCACACACTCTCTCTCTCAAAATAAATAAATAAACATTAAAAAATCCTATTTAGACATATAATTTCTAGTTTAAAATGTGTCTTACCCTTGACTTTTAGCATATTACCTACTCAGGTAGTGAAGGTCTCTACCATTGACTCTGATGCCTCTGGCATCACAGAGTAAATTATAGTATAAACCCTGAAAGTTATTATTATTTTTATTATTGTAATGCAAGTGCCTGATTTAAGCTTTGATTGCCAAGGTATCCATTTCAAAAAAGCATCGACTTCAAAGACAGCATCTCAAATAAGCACATTGCCACCCACATGAATACATAAAGTGCTAGGCCTCCACCCCCAACCAAGGCTCTTTTGTTTTAGAAACTTTAGTTGATTTTAATAACTGACCATTTGGACCACTTGTTTTATTCTTTTCCCATGCTTTGCATTCCTGCTTTTATTCTTAAAGCTCACCAATTAAGAATCACCCCACAAATCCCTAGGCCCCCACTCTCAACCCCAATAAGCAGAACCCCAGGCCCATGTTTCTCTCCCTTTCCCTGACACTTTGCTACGTGTCCCCAGGCGTGTAGTGTAACTGCCAGGTTTTTAAAGTAATAAACCTTTATTTTTTCAGTTTCCTGATGGTTGTTACTGAAGAGCCTCTTGCAATCATACTATGAACCACAAAGGCTGGTCCAGTCACAACATTGATTACTGACAGGCTGACACAGCAGAAAGCAGTGTTCTAGTTTCACAAGTTGAACACACATCATTTATTCTCAATCTTTCTTGTTCACAAACACATTTTTTTTTTTTACTATTTATTCATTTATTTTGAGACAGTAAGAGACAGAGAGAAAGAGGGAGGGGCAGAGAGAGAGGGAGAGAGAATCCCAAGCAGGCTCTGCACTGCCAGAACAGACATGGGGCTTGATCCCACGAACCAGGAGATCATGACCTGAGCCAAAATTAAGAGTCAGAGGTTTAACCAACTGAGCCACCCAGGCACCCCTTCACAAACGCTATACATTTAATATGTACTACTTTAATTTTAATTCATAATTGGATATTTTTACCTTTTTATTTAAAAATTGTTTTTAATGTTTATTTTTTGAGAGACAGAGTGTGAGTGGGGAAGGGGCAGAGAAAGAGGGAGACACAGAATCTGAGGCAGGCTCCAGGCTGTAAGCTGTCAGCACAGAGCCCCGATGCAGGTCTTGAACTCACAGACCATGAAATCATGGAAGCTTAACCAACCGAGCAACCCAGGAGCCCCTTATCTAGATATTTTAAAATTTCCTTTGTGGTTTTAACTCACAAATTATTAATGAGTAAATCTACAGACATCTAACCATATAAGCCTTTTTTTGCTATTTATAATTGTTGATTTCTAGTGTAATTTCGCTGTAGACAGAAAAAATTGTATGAACTTTGTTGAGGTTTACTTTGTGACCTAATAAGACATGTTCAAATTTTATAATTTTTCTGTATGTACCTGTAAGGAATGTGTACTCTTTATAGGGATAGAGGCATCTTTATTTACCAACTAAATTAAGCTTATTAATTTTGTTGTTTAAATTTCCCATACCCTTTTTATGTTTTATCTGTCTCTGCAGTACTAGTTCGTGACAGAGATGTGTTAAAGTCTCCCACTATTACCATAGTTTTGTTAAGTTCTTCTTGCTATTTAGTAATTTTTCTCTATTTATTTCAAGTTCCTAATTGTTATATCTTTCTGAGTTTTGTTTTTTGTATAATTGTGCTTTGTTCCTCTTAGGGCCCTTTATCTTAATTCTATTTTATTGCTATTAATCCTGCAAAACCAGTTTTTAGCATTTACCTGATAAGTCCTAATCACCCTTTTATTCTCAACATTTTTATGATTTTTGCTTTAAATGCTTTTTTAAATTTATTTTGAGAGAGAGAAAGAATGTACATGTGCACAAGGGGGGGAGGGACAGAGAGAAAGGAAGAGAGAGAATCCAAGCACATTCTGTGCCTTCAGCACAGAGCCCAATGCAGGGCTTGATCCCATGAACCACGAGATCATGACCTGAGCTGAAACCAAGAGTTGGATGTTTAACTGACTGGGCCACCCAGGTGCTCCTCAATGCATTTTTGTTTTAGATACATATTTTGTGATCAGTAAATAGCAAGATTTTGTTACTTTATCTCATCTTATCATCTCTATTCTTAAAAATATAAAGAAATCTATTTACATTTGTAGTAAGATATAACTGTAAGGTTTTTGGGGGCGCCTGGGTGGCTCAGTCGGTTAAACGTCCGACTTCAACTCAGGTCATGATCTCGCGGTCCGTGAGTTGGAGCCCCGCGTCGGGCTCTGGGCTGATGGCTCAGAGCCTGGAGCCTGCTTCCGATTCTGTGTCTCCCTCTCTCTCTGCCCCTCCCCCGTCATGCTCTGTCTCTCTCTGTCTCAAAAATAAATAAACGTTAAAAAAAAATTTAAAAAAAAATAACTGTAAGGTTTTTGGTTTCCAAACTGCAGCCAGGGCAATGGGTGAAGAGTAGCTACACAATAAAGAAAGGAACTAGACTCATCTTTAAGACTTTCTTAGAGATAGCAAAACTATTTCTGCACACACACACAACCCCCACATAAAACAGAAGGCAAAAAGCTGGTTCTGCAACTTGTACCCCATTATCTTTGCCTAGCATATTTATAAGAAAGCTTGAGGGAGAGAAAGGAAGGAGGGAGGGAGTGGAGTGGGAAAGAGAGAGGGAGAGAAAAAAAAAGAATGGGAGTGGGGAGAGAGGGAGGGAGAGAGAGAGAGAGAGAGAGAGAGAGTGAGTAATTGGCCTGGTGGGAGAGTATTGTGTCTTCCCTATCCCATCTCCCAAGACAAGAAAGGTAAGAGGGGAGGGGTGAGGTGCATGCCAGAGGGGAAGGTGATGTCTCATAGGTATCTCACCCATGTGCATGCTGAATGAAGACACCTGCAGACTTGATGCTGCCTTGATACAGAGCCGAGTGAAAAGAGAAAGTTTTTAGAGAAACTGAACTGTAGCTCTTGAAGTTGGCAGGGCCAGAGAGACTGATGCCTGAAAGTTGCCCAGATAAGTTCTTCTCCCCCTGCTCTTTCTCCTTCTTCTCCTTTTAATATTTTACTCTACTATTCGATTCTATTGTTGAGTTTCTTTTTTAACAGCTCTATTTATATGTCTGACATATAAAAATTATATGTATTTAAAGTGTACAACTTGATTTTTTACGTGTACACATTGTGAAATGATCACCATATCAAGCTGGTTAACATATCCATCACCTCTACATCCCATAGTTACCCTGTGTGTGCACATAGAAGATTTAATTTAATATCTATTCTCTTCATGAATTTCAAGTTTAAAATATGATATTGTTAACTATCATCATCATGCTGTATATTAGATCTCCAGAACTTACTCATCTTGCATAAGTGAAATTTTTTACTCTTTAATATTACCTCATATCTCCTTCATGTATCCCCTGGCAACCACTATTCTATTCTTTGCCTTTATGAGTCTATTTTAGATTCCACATGTAAATGAGATCATGCAGTAGTTCTTATTCTGTGTCTTCCTTATTTCACTTAGCATAACGTCCTCTAGCTCCAACCATGTTGTTGCAAATGGCAGGATTTCCTTCTTTGTTAAAAAAAACATTTTAAAATGTTTATTCATTTATTGTTTATTTATTTTTGAGACAGAGAGAGAGAGAAAGCGTGCCCACAAGCAGGGGAGGGACAGAGAAAGAGGGAGACACAGAATCTGAAGCAGGCTGCAGGCTCTGAGCTGCCAGCACAGTGCCCCACACAGGGCTCGAACCCACAAACTGCAAGATCAGGACCTGAGCTGAGGTTGGATGCTTAACCAACTGAGCCACCCAGGTGCCCCTCCTTCTTTTTTAAAGCTAATATTCCATATATATGAATGGATAAAAAGTTTATCCATCAAAGGACATTAAGGTTGTTTTCATATCTTAGCTATTGTGAATAATGTTGCAATGACATAGGAATGCACATATGTTTTTAAGGTACTGATTTTGTTTCCTTAGGATATATATACCCAGAAGTGGGGTTGCTAGATCATATTGTAGCTCTACTTTTAATTTTTTGAGGAAGCTCAATAGTGTTTTCCATAATGGCTGTACTAGTTTACATACCCACTAGCAGTGTACAAAGGTTCTCCTTCTACCACATCCTCACCAGCACTTGTTACCTTTTGTCTTTTTGATAATAGATATTTTGACAAATGTGAGGTGATACCTCATGGTGTTTTGACTTGCATTTCCCTGATGACTAGAGATGCTGAACACCTTTTCATGTACCTGTCACATGTGAAAATATTCTTTGAGAAGTGTCTATTTAGGTCCTTTTCTCATTTAATCAGGTTATTTGTATTTTTGGTATTCACAGTTGTGTGATTTCCTTACACATTGTGGATATTAACCCTTTATTAGATATGTGATTTGCAAATATTTTTTTCCATTTCATAGGTTGCTTCTTTATTTTATTGTTTCCTTTGCTGTGCAGAAGCTTTCTAGTTTGATGTAATCCTGCTGTCTATTTTTATTTTTGTTGCCTGTGCTTTTGGTGTCATATTTTGGTTAAAAAAATCATCAATCATTGCCAAGGTCATTGTCAAGGAGGTTTTCTCCTATGCTCTCTTTCAGGAGTTTTATGGTTTCTTATATTTGAGTGTTCCATCCATTTTTAGTTGGTTTTATGTATGGGCATGAGATAGGTCTATTTCATTCTTTTGCATGCCAATATTCAGTTTTCCCAACACCATTTGAAGAGACTATTCTTTCCCCATTGTGTTTTCCTGGCACCCTTATCAAAGATGAGTTAACCATAAATGTGTGCATTTATTTCTGTGCTCTCTACTCTGTTCCACTGGTCTATATATCTGTTTTTATGCCAGTTCCATACTGTTTTGATTACTACAGCTTTGAAATATAATTTGAAGTCAGGTAGTGTGACTTCACAAATGCCTCCAGCTTTGCTTGTCTTTCTCAAGATTGCTTTGGCTATTTGAAGTGTTTTGCAGTACCATTTGAATTTCATAATTGTTTTTCTCTTTCTGTGAAAAATATCAGTGGGCTCTTGATAGGGGTTGCATTGAATCTATAGATAGCTTTGGGTAGTATGGACATTGTAATATTAATTCTTCCAGTTCACGAACACAAGATATCTTTCCATTTATGTCTTTCAAAAAATTTTTCTCCATCAATGTTTTATAATTTTCAGTGTGAAAAATTTTCACCTCTTTGGTTAAGTTAATTCCTAAGTATTTTATTCTGTTTGTTACTAATGTGAATGGGATTACTTTCCCATTTCTGGATTGATTGCCTTTTTTTTTTTTATTGCCTTTTATTTCTTTTTCTTGCTCATTTGTTCTAGCTAGGACTTCTAGTACTATGTTGAATAGCAGTAGCATCCTTGTCTTGTCCTGGGTCTTAGAAAAATAGCTTTCCCCCCATTGATTATGATGCTAGTGGTGAGTTTTCATATACGGACTTTATTGTATTGAGGTATGTTGATGTTGAATTTTGTCAAATGCTTTTTCTGCATCTATTGAGATGAGCATGTGGTTTTTGTCTTTCATTCTGTTAATGTGGTATATCACATTGAGTACTTTCCATATTTTGATCTATCCTTGCATCTGAGGGATAAATATCACTTGGTTGTGGTATATGATCCTTCTAATGTGCTGGAGGATTCAGTTTGCTAATATTTTGTTGAGGATTTTTGCATCTATGTTCATCAGAAATACTAGCCTGTAGTTCTCTTTTCTTGTATTGTCTTTGGCTATGGAATTAGGGTGATGCTGGTTTCATAAAATAAGTTTGGGAGTATTCTCTCTTATTCTGTTTTTTTTTTTTTTTTGAAGAGTTTAAGAAGGGTTGGTATTAGTTTTGAAGAGTATAAAAAGGGTTGGTAGTAGTTGGTAAAGTACTACTCTGAATATTTGTAGAATTCACCCATGAAACAATCTGGTTCTGGGCTTTTATTTGTTAAAAAGTTTTTGATTACTGATTCAATCTCCTTATTTGTTATCGGTCTCTTTAGGGCTTCTATTTCTTCTTGATTCATTCTTGGTAGATTGCATGTCTCTAGGAATTTATCCATCTCTTCTAGGTTATCCAATATGATGGTATGTAATTATTTATATTAGTCCCTTACATAATCCTTTTTATTTCTGTGTCATCTATTGTAATGTTCCTTTTTCATTTCTCATTTTATTTATGTGAGTCTTTTTTTTTCCAGTGTAGCTAAGATTATGTCAATTTTGCCTTTTCGAAAACACAACTCTTAGTTTTATCAATTTTATCTATTGTTTTTCTATTATTTATTTCATTTATTTCCACTCTAATATTTACTGTTTCCTTCCTTCTTCTAATTTTGGGTTTAGTTTGCCCCCTTTTATCTCCTAGTTCCTTCAGTTGTAAAGTTATGTTGTTTAATTGAGGTCCTACTTCTTTTAAAATGTAGGCATTGGTTGCTATAAACTTCTCTTAGTACTCCTTTTCCTGCATCCCATAAATTTTGCTAAGTTGTATTTTTGTTGGTCTCAAAGCATTTTTTTTAAAGATGGATGTTCTTTTTTTAAATGTTTATTTATTTTTGAGAGAGAGATACAGTGTGAGCGGAGGAGGGGAAGAAAGAGAGGGAGAGGATCCAGGCTCTGAGCTGTCAGCACAGAGCCTGACGTGGGGCTTAAACTCACAAACTGTGAGATCATGATCTGAGCCGAAGTCAGATGCTTAACCAACTGAGCCACCCAGGTGCCCCTGTCTCAAACTATTTTTCAAATTCCTTTTTTACTTCCTCTTTAGCCAATGGATGTGCCAGACTATGTTGTTTAGTTAACATGCTTGTGAATTTTCCTGTTTATGTTATTCATTTTTTAAAAAATTTAATGTTTTATTTACTTTTGAGAGATAGAAAATGAGTGGGGGAGGGGCAGAGAGAGAGGGAGACACAGAATTCGAAGAAGCAGGCTAGAGCCTGATGTGGGCCTCGAACCCACCCACTGACGGTGAGATCATGACCTGAGCTGAAGTTGGACGCTTAACCAACTGAGCCACACAGGCATTCCCCCTTTCTTTTATTGATTTCTAGTTTCATTCCACTGTAATCTGAGAAGATACTTAGTATGATTTCAATCTTTTAAAATTTGTTAAGACTTGTTTTGTGATATAACATGTGATCTGTTTGTTGTTGTTGGGTGGGATGTTGTATACATGCCTGTTAGGTCCATTTGGCTTATGATATTGTTTAAATTAGCTCTTTCCTAGTTGATTTTTCTGCCTGCATATTCTATTCATTATCAAAAGTGGGGTACTGACATCTCCTACTATTATGTATTGCTGTCAGTTTCTCCACTCAGATATGTCAATATTTGTTTTATATATTTAGGTACTCTGATTTTGGGTGCATATATATTTATAATGGTTATATATTTCTGTTGAATTGACTCTTTCATCATTATATAATGACTTTCTTTGTCTCTAGTGATAGTTGTTTAAAGTCTATTTTGTATGATACAAGTATAGCCATACTTATTTTCTTTTGGTTATCACTTGCATGGTACATCTTTTTCCATTGCTTCTCTTTCAGATTATGTATGTCTTTATATTATTTTTTAAGTTTATTTGTTTATTTTGAGAGGGATTGAGAGAGAGAGAAAGAGAGAGAGAACACACATGAGCAAGGGAGAGGCCGAGAGAGGGGGAGAGAGAGAGAATCTCAAGCAGGTTCTATACTGTCAGGGTAGAGCCTGATACAGGGCTTGAATTCACAAACTGTGAGGTTATGATCTGAGCCGAAATCAAGAGTCAGACACTTAAATGACTGAGCCACCCAGGGCCCCCTGTGTGTCTTTATATTTAAAGTGAATCTATTGTAAATAGCATATTATTGGATCTTATTTTCTTTTAATCTATTCACCCACTGTATGCCTTTTAATGGGGAGTTTAATCTATTATTTTTAATGTAATTATTAATAGATAAAATGCTTTCTATTGCCATTTTGTTTATTGTTTCCTGTTTGTTTTGCACTCCATGACAAATAGCCAGCCTTCCCATGACAATGTGCATATGACAGCTATAATAGAATTCCCTGTTACCTTTCCCTGAACCTCTTCATTGCAACCCTGGAAAAGCTAAGGTAGGTCACACATTAGGGAAGGGAAACAAGAGCAAGGAGGAACCTTAAAAGGTAAACCATGAGAATGCTTCCCCATTGCAAGTTCCCATGGCTTGGTCAGGCCTGAGCTGCAGGGGGGATAGGGGAAGGGTAGAATCTTTAAACTGAATGAGAAACTGAAGTTTGTACTCTGAGTGGCCTGGACTTTTAATATGTGAAAATGAAGCATGTTTATTAATATGTGAAATTGACAAAAGGCTATGGGATCTATCTGGGAAACAGCAGGTCATACAGAAGTCTGAAGGGGATTAGTGAGAGGAAAACAAGTCTATTTCCTGATTGCATTTTACTAAGTTCAACACGTTCAATAACCATGTTACACATTTATTGTGATGACTGATACACCTGGCCTCATTTCTAATAGTTATTTTGTGTTTCCATTTACTCTGTTTCTCTCTCTCTCTCTCTCTCTCTTTTTTCATCTTAATGCAACATTGATAAGGTTTCCATGCTCTACTTTTTCTATTTTAGGTTTGAAAATTACGAATTATTAATTTATAAATAAGTTTTCTTAAGGCCTAAAATACCAAATTATTAGATATGTTTCTCTTCCTCTTGCATTTGACAGATTTTTGTGTACTTTAATTACCTATTAAATAATACAATCCACTATTTTATTATTGTCTATACTTTTGGATTAACCTTTTTAAAACCAAAAAATTTTGAAGCCTTTCTATAATTGGCTGTTAATAATATATTTATCAATTTTTATGCTTGCTGTAATTTTGTATATTCCATGTCTCCCTCTGTGTTATCTTTGTTTCTTATATTCTTGTCTATTTTTCAGGTTGTGCAGTGAGCATCTGTAGTTTTGCTTTCCATCTTGAATGTTAGTATAGCTGAGTATAAAATTCTAAATTGATTGTGTAATTTCTCTCCAACACTATTATATTCTGGCATTTTTTGTTTCTGTTGAGAAGACTTTTCAACATATAAAATGTCGATTACCTTTTTAAGGTAATTTTTTTTTTGTGGTAGCTTTTAACATTTTTCTTTATCCTTCATGTTCTATAGGTCCATTATAATGTGAGTTGGTATGATTTTACATTTATTTATCCTGTTCACTATTCAAGGTGCATTTTAAATGTGACAGCCACTAACTTTTGAATTCTGGAAATCTGTAGGTTATCATCTTTTCAAATATAGTTTTTTTTCCCCTTTTTCCTTCTATTCATTTCCAGTGGATTTACTTTTATTATTTTTATTAATTCTTTTTAATGTTTATTTATTCTGGTGGGGGCAGAGAGAGAGAGAGAGGGAGACAGAAGATCTGAAGTGGGCTCTGCACTGACAGCAGAGGGCCTGATGTGGGGCTCAAACTCAAGAATGGTGAGATCATGACCTGAGCTCAAGTTGGACACTTAACTGACTGAACCACCCAGGAGCCTCCCTGTGGATCTATTTTTAGACCTGGCGTGCAGCCTCTCAATATATCTTCTCTATATTAACTGCTTTTACTTATATATTATTTCTTTGTGCTTTTGTCAATTTCTCACCACTGCCCTCCACATACAGATTATTTTGTTGTTCTGTATAATCTAGATTTTAGTCCTATTGAATTTTTTACATTTCTACCTATAGCTATTAATATGTTATTATAGTTCTGATGGAGAATAGACTTTTAAAAGATAATCATTCTAGGGTTATTATTCCAAGTTTCAGGAGAAATGCACACTCCAGGATACATGGATAGAGATTATTTCTTAGAATGTACCAATTATATTACAAGATGCATATGTTTTATCTTACCTAATAAAGCCTGCTATTGTTTTTTCTTATGATACATTATAAGAATAATGTACTTATAACGCTAATAACTTTGGTTATTCTTTTTCTTTAATGGTCTGAGTTCTTAGCTCTCTAAGATGATGAGGTATTTTGTGATTATTTAAAAAGAACAGTGACAAAACAATTGCATTTTCAAAATAATATATGCAAGAAGGTTTGAAGTCAGTTTTCATAATTCAATACATTAAAGAGGGCTGGATAATGAGCACGTTTTAAACATTTCAAATGCAAATAAAAGACAGCTAAATAGACACTCTGCTGAATTTCTCCAGACAAAAGGCCTCAGAACCCACCCAAAGCATGTAATCCTTTTGTCTAAAAGGGAAAATCTACCGGAAATCATAAGAGATTAGAAACAGAACCTTTAATGGAGACTATCTGGCATTGTAATATGGTAGTATGGAAGTTATAATGGTAAACTTCAAGCATGTTTAAGTTAATGGATATTCCATGTCAGGTGATTAAATGAGGGTGGTTTGAAATAGGATAGCTTAAAATGTATTAATTATTTTTCATCTGAACTGATTAGCTATGAAAATGTTTTCCTTTACTCTGAGGAGTATACAAAATTTATTAAAGAAAACAAAAAGCTAATGCCTAATAAACCTAATTATAAACCATCTGTACTATCTCTTCAAATATAATATTCCACAATAGTCATATAGAAATTATAAAATGAGTAATAAGAAAACATCAGTTTCCTCTGGATTCTTATAGACCATCAGAAACTTGCTCAATCTTTAGCATTTGACTTGATTGATCAGCCATTCCTTTAAATAAAGATCTCATATTTTGAATCCTGTTTCTATTCCTTTCTTCTTCTTGCCCCTCAGAGTCTTTAACCCTCAGTTCTACTCGATTTGCCATTTCTTTCACATTTTCATTCAAAGTATTAACCTGTTCTCAGCATATCAAATATTGTTTCTTTCTGGTAATCAAAGTCTACATCTACATTCTGATACCATTCTAAAACGTCCATTGTGTATTTCCAACTGCCTATTAAACAGTCGTATTTGGCTATTCAGCGAGAACTTCTGTACAACATGTTTAAAATTTATTCCAAAGAATGTTTATGGAAGACTTAACTATGTCCAGACCACTGTCCTGGGTGTTGGGCCTATAAAAATCATGAAGCATAAGGAATTAGAATTAAACAGGAAGAAAGACCCATAAACAAAAGTTACAGATACAATGTGATGAAGGCTGGGAATAGAGAAATGTGCACAATGTGTTCTGGGTGCCAAGTGAAGCTGGCTGATCCCCTAAAATCCTCCCTCTCCTCCTTCTACCCACTCAACCTCCAAACACTATAGTCATTTTTCACTCACTTTTCCTATATTCCATATTACTAAAGTAGTTACCAAATGCCATTTGTGATTCTTTCTTCCAAAAATCTCATAGAAATCCTGCCGTTTTCTGTCCTTCACTCCTTGCTATCCCCATTGTCACTGTGCTGGTCCAGTCTCTCTCAATTTCACATGGATTGTTTTCATATCCCATTAACTAGACTCCCTGTTTAAATCTCACTGTCATAATGTTAGGTTATTATCAGTGTTGGCCACAGAATTAGATCAATACCTAACATCAAAAACACCTAGAATTACCACTTTGGTGTCAACATCACCTGTAACAATTGAATTATACTAGTCAATATTAATAATTGCAGATGAAGTCAACAAACAATTGCAAACATTGTTCAAATGTCTCTCCCAATCTTCTCAGTATTGAGATGAACTTTCATCATTTCATTGTCTTGCTTACTGAGCGCAGGTCTGCCACCTAATAGCTGTAAACTTACCCAAGCTGTTTAACTTTTCTGGGCCACTTTTCCTCATCTGTACAATAGATTATTTCACCAAGTTATGATTTTTTAAAAAATACACATAAGTATGAAAAACAGTGCTTAGGACAGAGTAAATGTAGTTGCTCTAATAATTCTTATTATTGTCCATTCTGTCCAACTCTTATGACATTATGCCTCTTAATAAATTTATAACCCTTTTATGTTATAGTTTTTCATATATTTTCTCCATCCTATTAAACCATATGCACCATGAAGGCAGGGATTGAATCTTATTTGTCTTCAAGCATGACTTGCGAACCAATTTTTCCTTGGCCTATGATTTGTCACCCAAAAGGATTTGACAGATTCCTGTTTGATTCACAGTTGATGGGGACAAAAAGCACCAGAGCTCAATTAAAATGATACTTGAAAGATACCTGATATCACTAAAATCTATGGAATTATGTATTAAATGGTCCCCAAAGAATCACCTATTTCAAAAATTAAAAATTATTACAAAGAGCTTAATACATCATGTTATACTATATATCATGTACATAAAAATGTCAAAAGTAGCTTTATTTTACATTACTATATTTCTTGATGGTGATCTATCTAGACAAGTAAGGCTTGCTGAATTTGAACATGGATAATAAAGCTCACACTCTAAGAAAATGTTTAAAATATGAAACAGAACAAGGGATTGTGGTAGAGAACTCCTTGGGAGAATGCAGTTAAGGGATCTTTGAATCTCAACAGTTTGCAATTCCTTTCACAGCACATAAATGATTTAACAGTAACACAGAGTGGCCAGAGTAAATTATTTCCATTTCTATCACTGCACAACCTATAATAGGTAACCAGATAAGATGCTGAATGATTATATTGTTATGATGTATGCTGAACTGATCTGAGTTTTTTTTTTTCTTTTTTGTTTTGTTTTGATTTCTGATGCATTGGATCCTTGCCAAATCATTAAACAAGTCACATTCAGCTGAAGCTGGCTTGAACAGCTTCAACATAACTTGCAAAGGCCAGTTCATCAAAACCCTTAGGATCACACAAACAAGAGAAAAATACCAAGGGGCCTCTCCTATTTGTCTTTCTGGCTATCTGTGTTCCATGGGAAGGAAAGAAAATAACATGAACAGGATTTAAATGCTCTGTTTTGACAGGTTATTAAGATTCCAACCACAACCTGTCTGCTCCCCTCTGATCAAGCCAAGTCCAGAAACATAGCAGAGTATCTCTAAAGCAGCTACACATACATATAAAACAAAAAATGCTAGAAAAGAAGGAAGAGTGGAAAAATCCGGCAAACATGAATACTCTGGCAGAGTTGTGGGCGGTTTAAAACCAAGATGCATGCTACCATGGAAGAGTATATCAGTGTAGTTGAGTGGTGCAAAATTTTCTGCACAGAATTTAGTTACTCTGTGGTGGCTCAAGTGCTGTCAATCTCATCTTGTTCTATTATGTAATCAATAGTTCCAACCAAGACCTCCATGGGAGGCCAGGTTCTTATCCTCTGAAATAAGAGCCCACCCTCGGTATGAGATTTCCTACCATGGTGGCCAGCTCTGATATAGGCAGTGGGGCACCAACTCTGATTTCTCTAAGTCCCTTGATAAATATTCTTTTAATGACACAAATTTCACTGTGGTGAGCACAGGCTTGGGTCCTTGTCTTATACTTTTCTCTCGAAGGCTGAATTGTAATAAAAGATGGGGGTTTCCATAGTGAGGGACATTGGGGAACCCAGGCTGGATATAAGACTAAGGAAATTCTGAGAATTATAGGAGTAGAACACTCTGAAACTACATAGAATGAGTTATGTCATAAATGACTATCTTTAGTATAGAGCAAGGATTGGTCAGACTTCAGCTTATGGGCCATTTCTGGCTTTCTGTCAGTTTTTATAAAATAAAGTTTTATTGGGACATGGCCATGCCCACCCATTCATTTACATATTGTCTATGTAATGCTGTGTTTTGACCTAAACTGTCAGAAGTGAGTAGTGGCAACAGAGAATGTATGGGGTTCAAGCTTAAAATATTGACTGTCTAAACTTTACAGAAAATAATTTGCTGACGCTGATATAAGTAACTGAGCAAAATCACCTAGGCTCAGTTCTTTGTAAACTGTGTTTATTTTGATGGGAAATAACATGCATATAAGATGAAAATCAGACAGGCCTGAGAGAACAGGTCATAGCAACAATACCCTCCAGGAAGGCATGTATTGGTGTATCTGTTATGAGAGGCAGTATATATGGTGCTATGAGAGGCACTACAATATCAACTTGAACTGGGGTTTGACCCATAGTCCTGCCATTTAGTGGGCCTAACGAACCATGTCTCACAAGTTTATTATCAGGATTAGATGTTATGGCTTACGTGACAACACTTAGTACTCACAAAACTGTTGTGTTTTTTCCGTCCAGTCTTCCTGTCTTCACAGTTGCTGGCACAGATCATCAGCACCTGACCTTGACACATTTTGAGTAAGGAGGGACACCTGTCTGGAACTGCATCCTGACTCTGACTGGCACTTTTCCTTTGGGTGATGCAGAGCTTCCAAATCCTTTAGGATTGTCATTGTCAACATCTATGATAGTCGTCCATGGCTTTAAAATCTTTGCCTCCTTTCTAGAACCTAGAAAGCATAAAGAAGATGCGTCATATGCAAAAGGGAATCAGGAATTATTTGCCCATAATTAAGTACAGGTTAAAAGATCCATTCAGCACTCATGATGATAGGTTACTATCAGTGTCAGTCACATGATTATATCAACACCTAACAGTAACAACACCTCAATTACTACTTTGGTGTCAACATCACTCATAATAATTTAATTATACTTGTTAATCATTGCAAATGAAGTCAACAATTTCAGACATTGTCCAAAGTAACCTGATACAAATTCACGAAATTATTTGTTGAAAATATAAAAATACATTTCCTGTTGAAAGCACTGTTTAATATCTTAGTGCTATATTATTATTAAAAATGATAATAGTTAATATTCATCAAGCCCTTACTGAGTGTCAAGCAGAGTAATAGATTGCACAAATATCGTACTTAATCTTCACAACCTTATAAGAAAGGTAAAATCGTTATTTTCCCATTATAAGAAACTAACACTTAGAAAAGTTAAAATGACAACCAGAATACAGAAATTGGCAATAGCACTTCATTGACAAATTCTATAATTTTTAAGTCACAAAAAGATGTTTAAAAAATATTTGTTGTAACAGAAGAAAATCCTGGGCAGGTCAAGTTAGACAAAACCTGTTGTTCTATGGTTGTGTATCTCCTCACTACATTTTTGTGTGCTGAGCCCTTGTACATGTTTGATCTTGAGTTAATCTGATCACATATCACTTCCATGATCAGGTATCACTAGTCAATTGCTTTTTCAGATTCAATGTGATTTTGACTATTTAAATTTTGTTATCAACATTTTTAAAAGTTTATTTCTTTTGAGAGAGAGAGAGAGAGAGAGAGAGAGAGAGAGAGAGAGAGAATGAGTGAGGGAGAGGCAGAGAGAGATGGGGACAGAGGATCCGAAGCAGGCTCTTGCTGACAATAGCGAGCTGGATGTGGGGCTTGATACTCATGAGCCATGAGATCATGACCTGAGCTGAAGTGAGATGCTTAATTGACTGAACCACCCAGGTGCTCCTGTTCTTATCAACATTTTTAAGTAGATTTTTTTTGAAAGTCAAAATATTCTATAAATAGAAAACAGCAGCCCCCACCCTGTTCCATCTCTCCTCAATCTAAGTTGCACTCTTCAGAGTTAACTACTTTCAAATTTTAGCTGTTTTCTGTGGTATTTCTATCCATAGTTCCAAATAAGATACATTGATATTTGCAACATCTTGATGTTTTTCTGGCTTAGGCATGGCATCCTGAATTTGTAAAGTTGGGAAATGAGGATTTAGCTCTCTTACCCTTCTCCTACATGCTGTGTATGCACACAGACTCACATATACATATACATTCCTTCACCCAATCCTCCCAAAATGGCTATACAACAATTTCTTATTAAAACATTATTCAGTGATACCTTATTATGACTATGGAATATTTATTCACAGCCGAGTCATATAGTATACTATGATTATATTTCTAAAACTTCTTGCTTTCTCTGAAGTCCATAATCACAGGATTTTTTTCTCTGCTTGGTTTCAATAATGTTCTGCTCTCAAACTTGGACAGAGCTGTAATTTTCCTCTACAATAGGTCAAATATGTCAACTGACCAATCTGTTCCATTTGTTTTGGAACCCTCTGACCTTCTTGCTCCAATCTGGACTAATTGCCTCAAAGCTGTCAGTCATCTTGAGAATTCTAGTGGATCAGGTTTAATTCAAGCCTCTGTATTTTTACTTGCTTTTGTCTATAGATTTCTGGGAAAAGTGTTTTAAAAATCTCCCACTCTGATAAAAGATTTGTTAATTTCTTTTATTTTTAACTTTTAAAATGTATTTGAGGGAGAGAGAGAGGGTCCCCACGTGCACTGGGGGAGGGGCAGAGGGAGAGAATGAATACTAAACAGGTCCATGGCCAGTGAGCAACCTGACTGCATGTCTCAAGCTTAACGACTGTGAGATCGTGACCTGAGCTGAAATCAGGAGTTAGAAGCCCAACTGAGTTAGCCACACAAATGACCCAAGATTTGTCAATTTCTTGTGACCTGAGAAATAAATTACACTTATGGTTGAGTCTGAACACTTTTTTCCTCTTGTATTTCATGTCTTCCTCATTCTTATATTCCTTTCGTTTTGCTGCTGTATGTCCTTGAACAATTATTTTACAGAGGGTTTTGGTTAATAAAATCTCTTTCAACGTCTGAAAAAAGGACCCTATTTTGCCCACTCATGTTAATTTTTGTTTTCTTGGTTACATGATTCTTGCTTCAAAATGATTTTCCTTCACATTGCTTTGTGTATTTTAATTTTGTAACTCTTATGTGAAAACCTGATGCAACACACAGATTTCACCATAAAAACTGCAAAATAACCCTATGTATTATAAAAAAGCATCAGAAATTTTCTTTAAATTGCCAATATTTTCCAATTTGTTTATATAGAACATTAATTATATAACAAGTTAAACTGAAACTAACATATTGGGGGCCATCATCAACAGAAGCTTAAGTAAATCTAAGTCACTATGAGAATAAAATTGAAAATTAAATTTACAAAATTTGAGTTACTCTAGAATTTTAAGAATAATACTCATTGTATAAATTGAGATATATATGTATGAGGTAGAGACTTTGTTCTGTAGGGGGAACCTGAGAAATCATTTTAGAATAGCTCTTTAATTTTACAGATGAGAAAACAAAAGCTTAGACACCTGTTGAGGGTCATGCAACTTATTAGTAATCCAGCGGGGACGAGAACTCCTAGACCACACTGGAATGTTATATAAACTGTCTTTTCCCAACTATTAGCTTTATTCATCCTTCCCCACATCTCCATTCCCCAACACACTGATAAAATTCTCCTCTATTATTATTCTTGTTACAATGAACTTAAAGTTATTTATGTATGTCTATTTCTGTCACTAGAGCATGAACTTCTTTTTCAAAAAAAATTTTTAATGTTTATTTTTGAGAGAGAAAGGCAGAGCGTGAGTGGGGGAGGGACAGAGAGAGAGAGGGAGACACAAAATCTGAAGCAGGTTCCAGGCTCTGAGCTGTCAGTACAGAGCCTGATGCGGGGCTCGAACCCATGAACTGCGAGATCATGACCTGAGCTGAAGTTGGATGCCCTACCGACTGAGCCACACAGGTGCCCCTGAACTTCTTTTTTAATATTTATTTTTGAGACACAAAGAGAGACAGAGTGCAAGCGGGGGAGGGGCAGAGAGAGAGGGAGACACAGAATCCGAAGCAGGCTGTCAGCACAGAGCCTGACACAGGGCTCAAACCCAAGGACCAAGAGATGATCATGACCTGAGCCAAAGTTGGATGCTTAACTGACTGAGCCATCCAGGCACCCCTAGATTTTTACTACATTTTACTCCTGAAGTCCAGGACAATGTCTGATTTATCTTTGTAGTTTTTCACATAGTAGGTGATCAATAAATATTCAATATTCTATCTCAGTTATTATCTTTATGGTATTGCCAGTTTGGTATGAAGGGCAATATAAAATAATTTAGCACTTATACTTGTTATAACTCTAATAATAAAGCAATAGAACTATTTAAGATCTAATCCTCATTTTAGAGATGACTAGATTTAGGAAGCTGAGCCTTAACATCTCTGCCATGTGTTCTGATATATACATTATAGGAGAGATGAGTCTTGAGCAGCTGAGCTTGTCTTATCACCCTAATGGTCTGTGACTCAATACATCATAGACAGGCTTTTCTTAGGGAGGTGAGTTTGACTGACCCCCAGTTCTCCCCAGCATCATCTTAATCTTGTATTCCTCCACATTCAGGCCCTGCAGGTGGTGCATGTTTAAAAGATTTTCACTCACACTGTTTTGCCAGTGTGATAGATTTTATCCACTAGCTGGGATTTTCATGTGTTCCAATAACTTCCTATGGTTTTTCATTGGGCTTGGGTCTCTCTGCTTCTCTCATATTAGTAATGATTCTGGAATAATGGAAAAGGGCTCATATTCAAGCTTCATAGCAATTTAAATATCACTTTTATCGTTTTCTTCCTCACATTTCTACAACATCCTCTCTACTAATATTAACACCACAGCTTGAGGCAGGCACAAACCAATTTGCCTTTATGGATTCTTTGACCCCTAAATGTCCTTGCTCTGTTTCTGAGCCCTTCCAACAGAAGTCAGGCCTTAGCCCCATAAGCCTATATCTACTTGTCCTCCACAAAGGCAAGCAAAAACTAAGGCAACCTGTACCTTTTCCCTCATAGCAAAAAGACTGTACAAGTTATAAATGTATACAGATCCTTGTTTTCTTTTAGTAATTCAAGTAGGAAATGTATATATTTTGAAGATGTATAAAGTGGATTTTTTTTGTTGAATGACATTATCAGGCTCATGGAATGAACTTGATACAAATTTATTGAAATTACTGTGGTTGACATTATAAAAAACTTGCATTTCTAGTGAGGTCTTTATAGAATCAAAGTTATGTTTTTAACATTGTGTAAATATTAATTTTGTTAAGGGGGTGACCAGAAAATAATGCTTATGTTCTACTGAATTCAGAGAAAATAAAAGAGCATTTTGTACTGAATATCTTCCTCTATCTTCTCAGTACAAATGAATGACTAAATCTGTTATATAAAAACATCATAGCAGATGGTCTTTCCCATTAATGACTACGTAATGAAATAACAAATGTGAAGAGAAAGACATGAGAGATTGCAGATCAGTTGTGCAGTAAGTCATTTATCTCAGGACCCAGAGGTCAACCAACGGGAAAGATGCCATGAGGGTAAACACTGAATCTCCTCTTCTTTCCCTATTTTGCTGGTCATTTATAATGCCTTGTGTGATCTATTCAAATTATTAAGTCTTCATTTTGAAGCATCCCAGAAAAATAATCCATGATTCACACAGATGAATCTAAAAAGGGTAGTCTCATTTATAACTATATGCAAAAGTTATGATAGTAACAAAAAGAATTTAGCAATGTTTCACAATAATAATATGGCATGACCAAGAAGGATTTATTCCAGGAATAAAAGAGTATTGTGATACTAGAAAATCAACACAATTGATTACATCACCAAATCCAAAAGGAAAAACAAAACTGTGATACCAGTACCTGTTGAAAAGGCATTTAATACAGTTCAGAAGTCCATCCTAATAAGTAATAAGACTCTACTTAACTACAATAAAGGCAATTTTCTAGAAACCAACAGAAAATGTCAGTCTAAATAACAAAACTCTAAAACATTTCAATTAAAATAAGGAACTATTTAGGAAGATCCACTCATCATAATTCCTATTTTACCACTGCCTTGGAGATTCTAGTTATTGCCATAAATGAGGAAGAGTAAATCATAAAAACAGGCATTGGAAAAGAAGCCACTAAGACAGGCGTGCTGAACCGTTCTACTCTTAACTAGATGACAAAAAGAACTGTTTCTCAGAAGCCCTTCCCTGTGATTTTGTGTAAGAGTTAGTTGAAATTGAAAGTCACCTGAGACTTGGGAGGTAGACATATAGCAGTAACCACTATCTCTGAAGATCTTTGATTCAGATATAATGAAGGACAGATGCAGGATTGCCTAATGAATTTCAGTTTGTCATATTTTCCCCTAGGCCACATCCAATTCTACTTCCTGACTGGTAGACCTCCTGACCAAAAGTAGCCCCAGGCCCTCCACCAGATGCTTGACTGAAGACCTCATACGTGGGAACTGCACAGAGGTGCTGGTTTTCCAGAAACGTTTCTGCCAGTTCCCTTTAATGTTCCCTCTCTTGCACCTGGATGTCTCTGGCTTTTCAGATTTTCATTAAAACACTTTTAAGAAGGTTGGGTAGTAACTTTTCTTTGATCTTTCAACTTCCCTTTTTGGTCTTTACTTCCTAACAGCTCCTACAATTATGTAAGGCCTTGTTCCTATAATTAAACCTCATTTCATGACAACTCTTGCTTTGCTTCTCTGACTAAATTCTGACTGACAGAATTAATAATCTGTTAAGGGTCTGGATACAGATAAATGCTAAAAATAAATGTGTTTTAGCAATATGGACCTAGAAATAAAAATGGAAAAATGAGTATTTTTTCACAATAGTGACAAAAACTATAAAATAACTTGGAATAAAAATCACAGAAGTACAGCATTATATGAAGAAAACTAGAAAATCTTATTGAATGACATAGATCAAGATGCAAGCAATTAGAAAGGCCTTTCATGATCTTGGGTGGGAAACCAAAGATGACAAAATGGTAATTCTCTCAAATTAATCTAAATTAATCTAATTAGGATCCTAACAGAATTTAACAAAAATGGTTATTATTATTTGAAAATTCATATGTAAGAATAAATACCCTACAATAACCTAGAAAGATATTAAAAAGAAGTGTATGTGGTAGGGGGCCCTTTACTATATACGAGAACATATTATACAGCTTTTGCAATTAAATCAGTATGGTCTCCGCATGAGAATAGATCAGTTGACAAATGAGAAGATCAGAACTAGATCATAATATATATATAAGAATTTAACATGAAAAATCTGTAACTCAGTTTGGTGGGGTACACTATACTTAAGCAATGGTGTTTACACTAGTTCATATATTGATCTATGAGTATTGAAAGTTTCAGAAGGATACAGAATGTTGTTAATACAAGTTGTCTATAGGGTGGATGTGGGACAAAAGGCAGGAGTTGGGGAGAAGAAAGTGACAAAAAGAAAACAAATCACTAAGCAAACTTAGAACATATGATTTATACCATGCATATATAATTATATTTTAGTGTGACTGTGTGCAAATATATATGGAAAATGGATAAGAGAGAGAGAGAGAGAGAGAGAGAGAGAGAGAGAGAGACTGACTTGTAAGAATTTGTATGGTGTATCAGTGAAGGAAGCAAGTTGAAGATTAACATGTATAACTTCATTCTGTTTAGAAAAAAACAAATAGATGCCCTGTATTAATCAGGGTTTAGTGAGAGAAGGAGAACTTCTGGGAGTCATACAGAATAAGGAATTTATCAAGATATTTGACTATAATTTGATGCAAGGTCAAAGTGGGAGCTGGTGAAACACTTTATATATGGCTGTTGCTTCTGTGTCCAGTTTGGGGGCCTGAAGTCTTCATGGCAGGCAGTTGGAAAGGAAAGGTGAACATGAGGTGGCATGCAATTCCAAAGGTAAACTGGAGTCTAAGAAGACAAGCTGGAACCCAAGTGGCCCTCTCATTTCCTCCAAACATACAACTTTGATGATGTGGGTGACTCTTGCTGAAGAAGCTGATGCCCTTGGTAATGTTGTGGAAAAGGCAGCTGACCCAGGAATAGAACCTGAAGGAGGAGATCCTGTGGAAGCTGGAGAATGTGTGGCACAGCTGCCACCTGACACCAACAAGGTGAACCGGCAGACTCATACAAGTGTGTACAGGCTGCTGTAACACCTGATCCTGTAGCAATCTTCTCCATCTAATTTTTCCTGCTGCTTCAATTTTGCTTTCCAAATACCATGCAAATTTCTCTGTGGCCACTTTCAGCCTACAACCATACAAGGAAGGGATTTCTAGGGAAAGGAATCCTGGTAAATGTAGTCATTGAAAAAACACACACACACCACCACCACCACCACCACCAGCCCTATGTTGGTATAAGTAAGGAGAAAGGCATGGGAAGATACACCCCAGCCTTCTTAATCCTAGTTCCTTGGGGAGATGGTAGTGGAGGGATGTGGCCAGAGGTGAAATAAAACATGCTATATTTTTGCAACACAATGCCATGCAGCTGCTGTAAAGAACAAGGTGGGTCTGTGTGCACCCATAGGGAAAGATATGCTAATGTTATGATGCTGAGTAGAAAAAAGCAAGACACCAGAAAATATCTAAAATATAATCTTGGGGCGCCTGGGTGGCTCAGTCGGTTGAGCGTCCGACTTCGGCTCAGGTCATGATCTTGTGGTCCGTGAGTTCGAGCCCCGCGTCGGGCTCTGTGCTGACAGCTCAGAGCCTGGAGCCTGCTTCCGATTCTGTGTCTCCCTCTCTCTGACCCTCCCCCATTCATGCTCTGTCTCTCTCCATCTCAAAAATAAATAAACGTTAAAATATATATATATAATCTTATTTATGTGAAAAAAGCCCAGTAAGTTTGGGGATATAGATATAGATGACTTACTAGCTGTGTGACCTGTGAGCAAGCTATTTAATATGTATACACCTTATTTTCCTTATTTGTAAAATGGACATAGTAATAGTAGTGATAATATCTGGATTGTAGACTTATCATGAAGATTAAATGAGAGCCATAAAGTACCTAAAATAGTGCTCGGCAAATAGCAAGTGCTGAATAATATTAGTCGTGGTCTTTATCATTAATTTGTTGTTATTTCTATCATTATTAATACATCTGAATGCAAATCACTTTCCTTGTTCTCATACCCTATCAACTCATTCTATCCTGTCAAATCGAGGAGAAAAGGAAGAAGAGAAGAGGATCTGATTTAAATAGAGCTGCCCCAGAAGGTTGTCACTGGCCCATGGGTCAGTGAGTTGTAACCCTGGGTAGTCATTAAAAGGATGTCGATGGAGAGAAGACACAAGGTCAAGCAATGCTTATCCAGAAAAACGCCTGGGATTGACTCAGGCAGCTCTGGCTGTGTGAGTGAGTGTGCACGCACACATGCGTGTGTGAATATTCTCATGTTGTTAACATAAACATGCTTGGGTATACATTGGAAGGAACCAATACAACAACTGTAAATGAATGCCCTAAAAAAATTTTTTAAATACTACAAAGGTGAGGTCAGAACGCTATATAACCTTACGGTTTCTGATCTACACATGGGAGTTAAAAGAAGGGACTGCCAGTATACTCATTTACACACCCTGAGCCCTGCAATTTATTTCACCACATTTGATGTTAGCGGGGAAGCATTTATTTATTTAAAATTACTCAGAATACAGCACAAAGAGCTATTCTTTGGTATGAAATGCATCTAAACTGCAATAAAATCCCCTTCCTGCACTTTTGACACATTGTGACCACACTAAAGGCAACATGAGGTTTCTTTTGTTTCTAGATGCTGCTGGAATAAATGTAACAATGGGGCATGAACAGGTTCTCAACCATTTCCACCACCCCCCCCTACTGGGGCACACGTGGCTGACTAATGTTCCCCACACAGCGCTTTTCTAAATGCAATTCCCAGTACAGTGGCCATTACTTCATCTCATTCACTGCCACCCAAGAGAGCATTTCAAGATACAAATGAGTGAGACTGACATTGGAAGAGGATAACCTTGAAGATATTCTATTTTTAAATTAAAAATGTAATACATGAATATATTCTTATTATAAAAGACTAAAATAATATGGAAATAGATAGAATATATTCCTGTACCTGCTCTCTCACATCCATACTCCTCTTCTCCACAGACAGAAGTTAATAAATTATTAAGTTTGGTACATATCCTTTACATATTAAATTTGCATTTGTACACAGTTATATGTGTGCATGTGTTTATCTATATCGATAACCTGCATTCACAGTGGGTTATTTTTCCATAAATAAGATTATATTTTAGATATTTCTCAGTGATTTGCTTTTTTCCACTTAACATCATATTGTGTTGCATACACATACCACATTTTATATAACCTCTCCCCAGTTGGTGGATATTTATGTTATTTTATTATTAAAAACGATGTTGGACTGAGCATACTTGCTCATCCTAGTATATGCTTCTTTGTGCACAAATGTATTCATTAAGAACCTAGAAGCAGAATTGCTGGGTCAGAGAATAACTGCATTTTATGTTAGCATTCAATTAAACGCAAAATGTCCTAGAAATCTGTACCACTTTCTCCAGTGGCATATTTTGTCATTCATTCAAAAAAGGCTTACACAGTGGCTTCTTACCTCCCTCCCTCCTTCTCTCTCTTATCTAACATGTGGAGGAAAAGAAAGCAGACCAAGAGGTATCAGGAATGACAGGTTAGGCAGGTTACATATTTAAATGAGGTGATACTTGTAGCTTGCTATAAATAGGTAATCTCTGAGAAAAGCCTGATGGAAGCATTGGAACAAGCCACCCAGACATCTGAGAGAGGAGGATCTGAAGTAGAGGGAAGTGAAAGTATCTGAGGTGGACAGATAGGTGGATAGATAACTGGTGTGTAGTAGGAAAAGCAAGAAGGCCAGTGTGGCAGGATTGAAGTGAGCAGGGGAAAAGTAGGAGAGAGGTAACAGGTATATGAGAGTGTCCATCTCCTCAGCTATTTCTGATACGAAGAATTATTCATTTTTATTTTATTTTTTTAATTTTTTTTTAATTTTTTTTTAACGTTTATTTATTTTGAGACAGAGAGAGACAGAGCATGAACGGGGGAGGGGCAGAGAGAGAGGGAGACACAGAATCAGAAGCAGGCTCCAGGCTCTGAGCCATCAGCCCAGAGCCCGACACAGGGCTCGAACTCACGGAACGTGAGATCGTGACCTGAGCTGAAGTCGGACGCTCAACCGACTGAGCCACCCAGGCGCCCCAAGAATTATTCATTTTTAAAGTGTTGGCAAATCCACTGACAAATCCACTCCCTTTTTTCAAGTTGTATTCTGCTTGATTACTAATGAGATGAACATTTTCATAGAAGTCTTGGCCATTTTAGTTATCATTCTACATTTGTCTTTTCATACCTTTTTCTCATTTTTTATTTTTCTTACTGATTTTTAGAATCTATTTGTTCTGGTTATTAATCCTTTTTCGATTATATGTTGCCAGTATTTTCTCCCAGTTTGTCTCAATTTTTATGAAATCCCAACTGTACATTTTATTTATGACTCCGGGGTATGATTTTTAGCTTAAAAGATAGAGAAATATTTTCCTATATTTTCTTCCGATAGTTTAATCTTTAAAGCTCATTTATTTTTTACAGAGAGAGAGAGAGAGCAAGTGAGTGAGCAGGGGAAGGGCAGAGAGAGGGAGCCCCAATGTGGGGCTCAAACTCACAAACCATGAAATCATGACCTGAGCTGAAATCAAGAGTTGGATGCCCAACCAAATGAGGCACCCAGGTGCCCCTATTATGTTTAATCCTTAATCCACTTGAGATTTATATCTGTGAATGTCACAGTGAAGGCATAATCATATAATATAATATATGCATATGTTATTTTTTACTTCCTTTTCTAACTTGAAATATAACATTAATATATTAAAATTTCACATATATTAAAGTTTCTGTACCCTCTCTTCTATTATATCTTATTTCCCTGTTGATACCACACTGTTTCAATTATTTAAGCTTTATAAGGTATTTAGAGATCTGATATGGATCGCTTGTCTTCACTGTCTTTTTAAAATATTCCTGAAGATTCTATTATAAATGAATCTGAGAATTAGCTTATCTAGGTCTATTTTATTTGGATATTATTTAATTTTATAGATTAATTCAGGGAGAATTAATATCTGTAAAATATTGAGTGTTTTCATCTAGAAAATAGTATCTTTTCATTTATTTAGATTTCCTTTCATAATTTTCAGTAAATTTTTACAGTTTTGGTCCATATAGGTCTTGCATATTTTTGTTAGGTTTGTTCCTAGACAATTTGTGCTTTGTGTTGTTTTTTATAAATGTGTTGTATTAAATTTTATTCTTTACTATCTTGATTTAACTTTATAAGATACATTCCAGGGGAAAAATACCAGAAAACCCTGTAGCAAATAAAGATACAAGGGTACTTTTACTTTGATTGCAGTCATTTAATAATCAATTGCTAGGAATAGAGGATCTGAATTGATTCCATCATCAGAAAAATCTCTGGGATATGACAAATCAAAGAGTTTACCTTTAGCCTTTGTTTGGGACATTTATTTACATGGGGAGGAGGCAATTAGGCCAAGCCCTAAGGCTCATACGTGTTTAGTCATCCTGGAATCTGAAAACAAAGCAACCACAGCTGGAATTTCTCCTCCTTCTTTCTATATTCACCCCTGCTGTGAATTTGGACTTCCTTTTGTTTCAAGTCTTTATTTTATACAACTAAAAACTTTTAAATCATGCAATATTTTATGCACATAGAAAAGCACATAAATTAATATGACCTTAATTTAACAGCTGAGTCATTTAATATGACCCAAAATTAGTAGCTCTTAACTGCTTGCCATATTTGATTTGGAACTATTGTGCTTTTTTAAAAATTAGTTTGAAGAAAATATTACAAATACACCTGAAAACACCACCCCCTTCCTTCTCATTCACTCTGATATTGGTGTGTTTCACTCTTAGACACATGTTGAATATTTTTATGGTTTTTCTGTGCACCTCTATTTATTATGTGATTTATTATGTGGGTTCTTAGCATTTACATTGTTGGTATAACATGTGTAGCCTTTTGTAACTTGATATTGTGGGCTTCTGAAATTCATCCTTGTTGACAAGGACAGGTCTCTAAAGTTGCTCATGATACTTTTGTTTCTATCCCATCAGTCAGATTTAGCCAATCTTAGCTACCCCTAAGAGCCGGGAAAACTGAGAAATGTAGTTTTTCGTCCAGGCAATCATGAACCTTGTCAAAAATCAAGATACATATTACTTAGGGAAAAGAGGGGAACTGGCAGTAGGGTATATATAGCTAGCCATCTCTGCCAAACACTATAAATTATAATATTTATTGTAGATTTCTGATGTATACTTTAATTAGATTAAGGTATTTGTTTTTTTCTCAGATTACTAAAGGATTTAACATTGCTTTTAATTAGAAATAAGTGTTAAAATGTTCTTTGGCATCTTTTAAGATGATTATAGGAGTTTTCTACTTTCATCTGATAATATATTAAATTATAGGTTTTCTATTGTTCAACTGTCCTTGCATTCCAGAAATAAGTTTAAACAATCAATAATGTGAATCTTTTGTTAGAAATATATTTTCTTTTAAAACAGTACAGTTTGATTTATTTAGGATTTAAACATATGTTTACAGATTAAATTGGCTTATTCTGTCATTTATTATTGGTATGGATTTATAAAGATTATGCTAGCCATATAGAGTTAATGGGCAAGTTTCCCATCTTTTTTATATTCTAGAAAATTTATTTAACCTAGAAATTATCTCTTTAAATTTTAAAATAATTTCCCCATAATACCATTTCGTATAGGGTATTTTTAAGGACTAGATCTCTGACTACTTTTAAAATTTCTTCTATGATACTTTTCTATCTCTTGTTGAGTCAATTTTTATGATATATATTTTCTAGATAAGTTACTTTTAATTTAATTAAAATTAAAATTAAAATTTCCAAATTTGTTAGCATTAATTCATATATAGCTTTCTTTTATACTTAAAAAATTTCTGCATCTGTATTTACGTCTCCTCTTTATTTTCTTGATCAGAATTGTTAGAGATTTCACAATTATGTTGGGCTTTTCAAGAACAACTTAGTGGTTTTATTTAGTGGTCCTTTCACTAGGGTTTTGCTTCATTATTTTCCGCTTTAAATGTTCTCTATTCATATAGGATTTACTTTTTTTTTTCTTCTAATTTCTTACATTGTGTATGGAAGTCCTTATAGCAGACATTGTTTATTGGCTATCCATTCCTATCCCCTTAGCCCTTGTCCACTTCCAACTATAGAGGCTGAAATAGTAGGATACACATTTTCCCAGATGTTCTTGGAACTAGGTGTGACCATGTCCTCCTGATGTAAAAGGAAGACTTCTAGGGGGCATATTTGGATTTTTTGTTTGTTTTTACTGCTCACTAAAGCAAAGAAACATACACCAACTCTCTTTTTTCTCCAGTGAGTAGAAGGAAAATGGTGTATGGAGAAGACACACCTGATTTCTTTTTTCTTTTTATAAATGTTTATTCAATTTTGAGAGAGAGAGCATGAGCAGGAGAGGCGCAGAGAGAGAGAGGGACAGAGGATCTGAAGTGGGCTCTGTGCTGACAGCAGTGAGCCTGATGCGGGGCTGGAATTCACAAACTGTGAGATAGTGACCTGAATTGAAGTTGGACCCTCAACCAGTTGAGCCACTCAGGCACCCCAGACACACCTGATTTCTTAAAAGCACCAGCCAGAAATTGTATATATCTATGCCCTGTCACATACCATTGGACAGAACTTATTCATTTAGTCAGAACTATTTGTAAGGGAAGCTGGGAAATGACTAGCCATGTTGGTAGCCACAACCCTATCACAGTGGAAGCAAAGAAAAGATCTGGAAAATAGGTTTTTAGCCTATTACTTGCACCTCTTCCCACATCCAATTATACAACAGTTAAAAAATATAAGTTATTGCTTGAGAATGCAAGCTGGTGCAGCCACTCTGGAAAACAGTATGGAGGTTCCTCAAAAAACTAAAAATAGAACTACCCTATGACCCAGCAATTGCACTACTAGGCATTTATCCACAGGATACAGGAATGCTGTTTCGAAGGGACACATGCACCCCCATGTTTATAGCAGCACTATCCACAATAGCCAAAGTATGGAAAGAGCCCAAATGTCCATCGATGGATGAATGGATAAAGAAAATGTGGTATATATATACAATGGAGTATTACTTGGCAATCAAAAAGAATGAAATCTTGCCATTTGCAACTACGTGGTTAGAACTGGAGAGTATTATGCTAAGTGAAATAGGTCAGTCAGAGAAAGACAAAAATCATATGACTTCACTCATATGAGGACTTTAAGAGACAAAACAGGTGAACAGAAGGGAAGGGAAACAAAAATAATATAAAACCAGGGAGGGGGACAAAACAGAAGAGACTCATAAATACAGAGAACAAACTGAGGGTTATTGGAGGGGTTGTGGGAGGGGGGATGGGCTAAATGGGTGAGGGGCACTAAGGAATCTACTCCTGAAATCATTTTTGCACTATATGCTAATTTTGATGTAAATTTTAAAAAATAAAAAATAAAATAAAAAGATATATATAAGTTATTACTCATGAATGCACAAGCTTGGAAGTTGTTCATTAATCCTTATGGGGCCTATATGGAAAAAAGTTGAACTTTGAAAATATTCATCCAAATATTAGGGGATCCAACCAGCACTTTTACCTGACAAAAATACCAAAACTTGAGTTACAAAAATCAGATTCAAGTAAGCAATGACATAAAGCCTGAACAGTCCATTTGAAGCAATAATATTTCTATAAGGGAGGAAAGCCTATCCATAATTCTGTAAGGGGGGGATCGCACATACACACTGGCATACAACTGACTGGCTTCTCAACTCACTATGAAGTCAGACACAATTCAACCTAAATTAATAGTCACAGGTGGTTTAACTGGCACTGTCATAAAAGCAATTAGCATTGGTTTGTACCGACTAGAACTAGTGGATTTAATGACAATTGTATACACATGTAGCACTATTCTGCTGTACATTCAAAAATATTAAAAGAATAGAAAAAATGACATTACTTTCTGAGTCATTTTAAAAATTTTTTAAAATACTGTCTTTTATATTTTCTTATAGTTTGCTCTTATGAGTTTAAAATTGTTGAATTAAAAGGCCTACAAACCACTTTACTAACCTTTTTTCTAGCATAGATGCAGGTATCTTTTATAATCTTTTTATTTTAAGTCAGGTTTTAAAAAAATAACTTACATTCAATAAGATTCATTCTTTTTTCAGGTGTATAGTTCTATGAATTTTAGCAAATGAGTACAGTTGAATAGCTGCTACCGGAATCAAGGTATCAAATGTTTCCACAACTCCGTCATCTCCCCAAAAGTTTCCTCATATCCCTGTGTAACCCCCGAGTAAAGCATTTTAGAGGTGAACCAAAATTATAGCTGAGGTATCCCAGCTGGTAAGCCAGGTTTTTCAACTGGGAGAATACCATGCAGAAATCAAATGTGAATAAGCCAACTAGCTTATCTTTGTTTTTCTCCCCCACCCCTACCTACCCTGAAATCCCAGTTGTTCTTCTCAAGTGCCCCATTGGTCTAAATGATTTTAGCAGTGCATTGTTCCCTTCGCTTTGCAAATATACTTTAAGAAAAGTTTTGGAGGGATACTATTTTTAATTCAACATGTTAGCATGACTATCTTCATTAAATATTTTCCAAATCCATCAGATGCTCAAAATATGCAATAAATAAAAGAAAGGCATAGTGTTTATTCTCAAGGGGCTTTCAGATTAAGACAGAGAATAAATATGGACATATTTATAGTTAACACAATATGGTCCATGATAACCAGTAGGTGCTTAAGCATTTTTTCTTCTCTCTGTTTCTTATTGTTAGCCTGTGGAGAAGGGAAAGGAAGTTGATGAAGTGGAAGGAGTGGCTGTATTCAGCAGAATGAAATAAAGGCTAGAAGATACAGAGGCACCATGAACAGGACAGAACAGAGATTTGGGTAGAGATGGCATTATTAAAAGATGATTGGCATGTTTTGCTTTATATAAAAGAAGCATTGTATTTTGAAGTCCTTGATTTGTAGATGAGAAAACAGGTCCAGACAGGTGCAATGACAGCCTCAAGGTCAACCAGAGAGTTTGCAGCAGAGCCAGGACTAAAACCGTAATTCTGTTCTGATATTCATTTTACTGTTCTACAAGACTTGTCCTAGTTGTTTCCAGGAAACAACTGGCAATTCCTCTCTTAATTCACACTTGCTTTACAAGACCCCTTGCACCACTCTACTCTAGCTTTACAAAAAAAATATATTAGCCATCACTTGTGGATGACAACCATGGCCTTGAAGGTGCTGCCCTCACAGTTTTTCTCAGAGAGTTCATCTCCACCTTTCTTTGAAAAACATTTTTGGCAGAGTGCAGGCCTCATTCTTTGCTGGAGGCTCTGATAATGACTCACTGTAGGGCTAGCTTGAAACCTTTACTTTCTTGATATCATTCCTGGGGGGGGGGGGAGGGAATATTTTCCCAGTTCCAAATAATCAAACTAAACTTTCAACAAAAAGCCAAATACTTGGGAACTTCCTATAAATTTATCTGTGTATGTAGGTTTTCTCGTGTTCTGAAGAGAAATTATACATGCTGCGCAGATCTGAAACTATGACCTTACAAATATAGGATCAAGTATAATATACACAACTCTCAGTAGGTTCTGGTGAAAACTGAGCTTTTTCATTGCTATAGCAGATCACAACTCTACTCCAAATTATAGAGAATGGAGCAAAGTGTCTCACTATCTGGAAAACAGGCAGAGTATATGAGAAAAGAAAACTTACAGTGGAAAAGGTACTGGTGACAGTGTCTTGATGCTACAGTTCTTTGCTGAAATGTAAGTTTTTCAGGTGGTTTGTCTAAAAGAAAATGGGCTACTTGGATACCAAGCTCAAGTCCACAAAGGAAATTCAAATTAGCATCACACCAAACATAGCACTTTCAACATCACCTCTGGGTATTTTCACCACAGTATTCTATGTCCAAAAATATTTTTGAAATATCTATATGCACACAATACTGTGCTATAGGGAACATAAAAAAGAATAACAATACAAGATGGTGCATGATATAGGGACAATTTGGAAACATAAGCTGTTAAGTATTGCAGGAATTTAGAATCAAGAAATAGAACTGTAAAGAACAAGAAGGCTTTATTAAAGAAACTTAAGCCAAGACTTGAAGGACAGAATTTGTACATGTGGAGAAGAAAAAGGAGCAGAGCTACTGTTCAGTTGGATGTTCCAGTACAGTGGCACTGGCATCTATTTTGTGTGACTGGAGAATTCATTCTGAATGGTTGCTGTTCCTGCCAAATGGGTTATTGGATATTGTGAAGATTATCCCAGCAGGCATTTCAGGACACAAATGTGGAAGTGACTATGTGGTCAGGGAGTAGTTCAACTTATTGGGCCTTCAAAGGCAAAAATTAAAGTGAGCAGAAATAGAGATCTGTCTTTAATTGTTGCTGTGTTTCAGTTAAGTTTTTGCACACACTTCTTCTAAGGTTATACGACTAATCTCTTAGTCATATTGACATCAGTCCTAAACTTCATTATCATATGGCCATATGTATCAAACCAACAAACACACTCAATGGGCATAGATGATGCTTATTATTCTTTCCCAGAATGAGACCTGTACTGTCACTTATAACACTCAGATCCAATTTCAATTCATCCTACCAATACAAACTTTAAAGCAATCTCATCAAGAAATAGCAGAGCTGGCCAGTCTTCTCTAGCAGGTACTTCTGCTGTTTCACCTTTTGAGGTAAGTAGCCTCAGGGACATGGAACCAATTTTCAGCAGTGATTTGCTACAATATTGAATACACATTCAATACCCTGTAGATAGAAAAGGAGGATCTGATTCATCAACACTTTCCTTTAGGTCAGCAAACACTCAGGGAACAATTAGACTGTTTATAAAGCTTTGGTACCTGGAATAGTGCAAAGTCAATTTTAAAAATATATTGAATATGTGAGCTTTTCCAAATTGTCATCAACTGTTATGACAAGCTATTGTAGAGGACTGAAGGAGCAGCTGATTTCAAAATAGTAAATCAAGTCTTGGTCAAGAGCACTGATGAAAAGAGAACAGGATTCTTGCTGTGTTTATGAGTAGCTCAAGACAGCTTTAATACACATCAATCACAGGTAGGCAGCGTGCTCTGGTCCATGCCCCTGACTCTCAGAGTGACCTTTTGTGAGTCACCAGACGGCTTTCAGGCTCGGTTACTCAGCCAAAAACAAAGCAAAGGAGCAGAAACCTCAATGAAAAACAGGCGCTGCATCACTAATGAGATTTCCTGGGGAAATAAATTCCTCACCTCTACACCCCCCTTCCGTGACACTCCCTCCTCTAGACTGACGCGTCCCACACATTCAAGAGAAGGTGGACAAAGCAAAGTGCTTGAGGCTCGTGGCTATGTGACACTCCCAGCTTCAGAAGGGTTTATGAGGAAGAATTCACTGTACTTACTTAAAATTAGGAAAGCCACTGAGAAAAAAATGTCACACTATCTTGCTTTAGAAATTAGAGCACCAACTTTGGGTCCAAAATTTCTCAATCAGCTGTGGTGTACTTAGACTTGGAAGGACTAGCCAAGCAATCTCTCATTTTTCAGTTGGTTCTAAACAGTTATGGCTATATAACCAGTACTTTGAAATATTTCCATTCCCTCTAGGTAAAAACGTTCATTACTGTGAAACTTGCTGCTGAAATCCCAAGATTAGAGTTCCATGAACATGTGACAGGGTGACTATGGATGAAACAATGTTTAGAACGGCATAGCCAGACAGTAGCTTTTAAGGATGGTAGTAAAACGGGCTGCAGGTAGGCCTGGGGTTTGGAAATGCCACCAATGCTGTCAACTTTCACAGCTTCCTGGTGCAACCGGCCACCTGCGGAAGAAGAAAGCACTAAAGGAGGATGTGGCCAACAGGAAAATGAGGCTGCACTTTCGTGTTTGAGATTGTTGGTCTGTTATAGGCTGCGGTGTACACACACACACACACACACACACACACACACACACACAAGGGTCTTCTTTCTAATGCTAGCCCCTGTGGAAAGGTTCCACATGACTGAACACTACTGAATCAGTCAGTCTATTTAGTAGCTTGTAAGAAAAGCTGACGATATCACGGCTCCAAGGCAGGCTGCCACCCCAGAGCCTCAATCGTAACTAATGGGGGTTTAAAAGGGAGATCAGAAAATATCATGCAGATAAAATACTGAGATAGGAGGAAAGACCATAACCTCAATCTGCAAAATGTAATAGCTTTGTCAAAATAAAAGCCAAAGCTAAACTCTCCCGCTGCTGTCCACCTCCCAGCTTGAGGGAACTGTTCAAGCAGAGAGGCATTTTCTATTAGCACAAACTCTGAATGCAGCAGGGAGAAACTCAGCCATAATATCTGCACAACGGCCCCTCCATGCAAACACCATTCCAGTAATGGGAAATTTTAATGATGTAAAGCAGCAAGGTCACACGATATGTCCAGGCAGCCCTTGGAAAGACACTACCTCGGCAGATATTACAGAGGAGAGCTCAGAATTGCTCTTGGTTCATTAGGCTTTGCCTGAGGGTTTTTTTTCTTCCACTATTAACTACAAACAAGGTTGAGGTTCTTGTTACTCAGTCCCGTATATGCAATGCAAAGAGGTGAAGGGCAGGGTTTGTAAATACGGAAAGGCAGACAGCTTAGACATGTTTTTACAATACTTGAAATATTCTCTCTGAGTCACCTTAAATATGAAAATGGCAAAAGCCTTATCAATGTTGCAGGGGTTTTTTTCCTAGCAGAAGAACTTTTTCTCTACTCATGTATAGATAAAGGTACTATATGCACATAAATATACACACATGGGGTGGATTGATTCCCTCCCCTACATACGGCACCACCACATCTTCTTAAAGTTTGCCTCCTTCTCCCAGCTTTATGACCCCATTGAGATCACTCTTACTGTTTTCTTCCTCGTTACATTTTGATATTTCAAAGCATGGCCTGGATCTCACTCCCATCTCCCCACTCCACATTATTAATGAATTGGAAAGCAGACATCATTAGTTTTCGGAGACCATTTCTTTTAAAATTTACAGACCCCTTCATCTGAATCCCCAGAGACAGTCTGCTGTTCTCATCTTAGAATCTTATTAGCATCATATCTTCTGTATCCTGCCATGCAAACTGCATGGCTATGCACTTTCTAGCACTTGACCCTTTTGCGGACGGAATTAATTTACTCTTTGAAGATGCTGCAGCATGCTGTTGTGCTTGTTAAAGAAAGAAAAGCCAAGCAAAGAGATGGCAAAGCAAGCAAAGAAAATTCCTGGTTTAAAAGCAAGCTCTTGTATGGCGAGTTAGGTGGAGACTGGGCAGGAGAAACTAATAGCTAGTAACTATTGATAGAAACAGGCAAATTAGCTGATTAGCAGGGATCAGTGAGAATTTCTGTATACGACTACTAACAAGCTCCCTGGTATGGAAAAGGTTATAACAATGATACTATACTAGAACCTTTTATTCTTAGAAGACAAGAGAGTTTAATATAGGCTAGGTCAGCATTAGAAGACAACCCAAGCAACTAATTCTGATTTGGTCAGACACCTGACCTATCTCCTGAAATCTTTCAGACTCATTTACTCAGTATTCACTGTTTGTCATGTACTGTTCTAGATGCAGGAGATACAACAGGGGGTAGGACAATATCCCTTCATTTGCAGAATTTACTTTCTAGTGAAGGAGTGAAAAAATAGAAACTAAGGAGACAAAAATATAACTTTAGGTAGCTATAAGCAGTATGAGGGAAAATGAAGCCACGTAGAGGAATAGAGAGTGTTAAGGTGAATTATTTGAAACAGGGTGATCTATTACTTAGAAGCTGACATTCAAGCTGGGGCATTAATGATGCAAAAGAGCACGTCCTATGAAGATCTCAGAGATGAGTATTCCAGACAGAATATAAAGGCCTTGAGACTAAAATAAGCTTAGAATCTTAAAAATGTAAATATAGCCAATGTGGCTGGAATGGAATAATGGGGAAGAAAGTGATAGGAGAAATAGGCAGTAGTCAGGAGAAGTAGACACTTAAAGACCATAATAACGAATCTAAATTTTATCCTGACCATGATGAAAGCAATCAGTGAGTACATATTTATGCCTTGAGTTAACTCCCATGGTTTTGGGGGGAAAACATGCTCAAGAGTGGGGACAGGAGAGCAGAATAAAAGCAAGGAAACCAGATAGGAGATTATACCAGAAGTCTAAACAAGAAATTATTATGGTATCTTGGACTTAAGGTGGTAACAGTGGAGGTGGTGAGGGGTGAAGATTCAGGGTATATTTTGAAGATAGAGCTATTGTTAAGGAGATGGATGAGTGAGTGAACGGTGACAGCTTTAACTGAGTCCAGAAGACTGAAGTGGGAACAGATTAAAGATAGAATTAAAAAGCTTCATTTTGGCCAGGTTAAATTTGAGGTGACTGATAGTTTTACAATAGTAGGTATGGTAGAGCTCATAGGAGGAGTCTAGAAATAAGACAGATATGTATTTGTAATTGCAAACTTAAAAAATTATTTCAGGATGGATGAAACTATTGTAGGAGTGAGTATTGGTTTTTAAAAGGCCCAAAGATGGCTTTGGGGTATTCTAAAAAATGAAGGTCAGGAAGAGAAAAAGACGCATCAAAGGAGACTGAAAAGGAGTAACCAGGGTTACACGAGAATAACCACCACAAAAACCAAAAAAGACACGTGAAGAAAGAGGGAGTAATCAACTGTATAAAATGCCACCAAGAGTTTAAGTAAATGAGATCTGAGTATTGGTATTTGATGGTTACTTGAGGGTGAGATGAAGTCATTGGTCACCTTGACAAATAGTTCCATAAGTGATAGGAGTGATAAGTACAAAAACTTGACTGAAGTGAATTAAAGACAAAATGGAGTATGGTGCTTAAAAACACGAGCCAGCAAGAGTAGACTCTACTTCTGAGTTTTCTCAGAAAGGGGAGCAGAGAAATTAAGTGGTATCTGGAGTTAAACTGGGATGAAGTAAGGTTTTAAGTTGGGCACAACTACAGCATGTTTGTACACCATCAAGAATGATCTTAACAGAAAAGGACAAGAATGATGTGTAAGAGAGCATATAATGACAAGAACAATGGCTTTGACTAAAGAAGGGATGGGATCCAATTCCCAAGTCAAGTCACTGGCCTTAGACCGGAGCAGGGACAGGACATTCATTATAATAGGAGGGAAAGTAGAGGTTACAGGTGTTAGATTTGGTAGTGAGATAAACCAGTTCTGTTCTGATAGTTTCTAATTTCTCAATGAAACAAGACATGAAATTATCAACTGAGAGTAATACAAAGGATGATTTGAGATTTGTAGTAAAAAATTTTAAATGAGACAAGTCAGCATGACTGTTGTTTTCTCCCAACCACCTTTAGCTGTTTAGATAAAGGTGAAAATAGGTGGTGTGTTAGATTTACCAACATTGGGTTTAGCAACAAGCATAAGAAGGGAAAGAGGGGGAAGAAGGTGTACAGCAGAATGATTACAATAATGGACCGTGGAATATAATATTGATGATGTGACAACTGATGGTATGAGGGTGAATGTGAGGCTGAATCAGTTGACATGTAAATATAATGGGTTGAAGAAGTGTTGGTAGAGTGAGCTACAAACATATTTTAAAATGGAATTCTTAAATTTAGGTTTTGGAAGTGGTGTGGTGGGTATGTGAAAATGGATAGAGGAAAAGAGTAGTAGAAATGAGGAAATCAAAGATGTGGTTGGTGAAATCACCAAAAATGTTGACATGTGTGATGGTGCAGAGGAATATACTGAGCCAGATGCTGACTACATAAATTGGCAGGAAATTAAGCAAATGACCACAAAAAGGAAAGATAGGAGGTAATATAATCTATTGGCATTTGACTCAAAAGACTGGTTTTTGAGAGGAGGAAGTGGAAGGACCTAAATGGAGCAATGAGGAGGAAGGAGGATGTCTATCCCCCCTCAAGTCTCTGAGGATATGTGAAGAAAAGCAGCCACCACTTGACAGGGCAGGAGGAAAAGCAGAGCCCTAAGGGATAACCAGGTTTTAGTTTGAGAAATTGAAAGAAACATTTTTGATGTGAAGTTAATAACACAGGGAATTTTTTTTTTCTGATGACAGGCCATGAGTTCCAGAAAATCTAGTTGGAGGGTTTGGTGGGAATAGGAAGGTATAGGAAATTGGATCAGGCTTGGGGATATACAGAGCCACATAGGGATAAGCATACAAGTCATGATGATGACCTTTGAGCTGCACTATTCAAATGCAGTAACCACTCACCTTAGGTGTCTAGTGAGAACTTGAAATGTGCCTGTTCAGAATTAAGATATGATGTATGTGTAAAACACATACTGGATTTTGAAGACTTAGGCTGCGTGTGTGTGCAGACACTCACAAAGAATTTAAAATATCTATTTTGGGGCGCTTGGGTGGCTCAGTCAGTTAAGCAGCTGACTTTGGCTTGGGTCATGACCCTGCAGTTCGTGAGTTTGAGCCCTCAGCCCTCAGGTGCTGATAGCTCAGAGCCTGGAGCCTGCTTCAGATTCTGTGTCTCCCTCTCTTTGCCCCTCCCCCACTCACGCTTTGTTTCTTTCTTTCTCTCAAAAATAAATAAACATAAAAAAAGTATCAAATATTTCATACTGATTAAACATTAACGTAATCTTTTGGACATAACAGGTTAAAAATATGTTATTAAAATAATTTCAATTTTTAAAAACAAATTTGGCCACTAAAAAAATATCTAAAATTACATATATAACTCAAATTACATTCCTGTTAGATGGTGCTATTTTAGAACCTTTCATTTCTGGTGATGACCTGAAGAAGGATGTTAGGCATGCTGGGATTAGGTCTGATTAGCTTTTTAAGGGAAAGTAGGCAATCAGTTTGTTATGGCTATCCCTTTGGGAGTGGTCTTTTCTGTTTTTGCTACTCAGAGTATGGTCCTTGGACCAGCAGCACTGGTACCACCTGGGAGCTTGCTAGAAATGCAAAATCTCAGGGCACCTGGGTGGCTCAGTCAGTTAAGTGTCCAATTCTTGATCTTTAGCTCAGGTCATGATTTCATGTCACGACAGCAAGCCCTGCTGGGCGTAGAGCCTGCTTAAGATTCTTTCCCTCTGCCCAGCCCTCTCTTTCTCTGTCTCTCAAAAAACAAGAAAGAAAGAAAAAAAAAAAAGAAAAGAAAAGAAAGAAAAAGAAATGCAAACTCTCAGTCTGTCCCATACCTACTGAATCAGAATCTACAACTTAACAATATTCCCAGGTGGGTCTTTTATGTATATTAAAGTTTGAGATGCATTGCTTGAGGTTGTTTCTAGTGATGAGATGGATAAAGTTGAGGCTGGGGAAGAAGGAGAGTACTGGGAACATCTTTCTGAATGAGAAATGGTCTTACCAGTGGGTAATTTCCAGGCTGGAAGCGAAGCAGTTAGATCTTAGATAACTATGAAGTCTCTAGATATGCACTGATAGAGTAGCTGACAGCCACACTTGAAATGTGGCTACTCCAAATTAAGATGTACTGTAATCCAAAGATATGGGCCAGGTTTTGAAGACTTAGTAGGATAAAAAGAAAGTAAGATATCTCATTAACCAATTTCTAATGACGGTAGCATGTTAAAATGACAAAATTCTGGGTATATTGGGTTAAATAAAACATTGTTAAAATTAATTTCACCTCTTTGCTTTTTTAATATAGCTATTAGAAAATTAAGCATTTATATGTGGCTACCATTACATTTCTTTTAGAGAGTACTGCTCTGGACAATACTGGGAGAGTAAAGTCTTTAGGATGTTCCCATACACACAGACTCTGTAGAGCAGGGGCTGACAAACTATGACCCATGAGCCAAATGTGGACCACTGCCTACTTTTGTAAATCAAAGTGTAATGGAATTCAGCCATATTCATTCTTTTAAATCTCCCATGGTTACTTTCATGCTACAATGACAGGGCTGAGTACTAGTGACAGAGACTTATAGCATAAAGCCTGAAACTTTTATTATCTGTGTCTTTACAGAAAAACTTTGCTTTAGAGGGAAGATGAAAAGGCCTCTTTGTTTTCTTTTTCTGGATAGTCCAGAATCTATTTATCTAGTCAGACTAGATAAAGCCTTTGTATATAGAAAGTTTGACTATATCTAGAAAAATATTCTCATGATAGTAGTTGAAAATCAGGATTACCCTACCTTTGATAATCATGTATTTAACTGCACTATTCTCTTACATTATTGAAACCATTATTCTGTTCCTATTTAAAATATATTTTATAGGGAACATTCTTTAGAATTTATGAGGCTTCATTTATGAGCTTGGATTCTAATTGTAGCCAGATGTTACCAAAGTTTTAATCATTTAAATTGGTTTATTTTTCTCTTATTCTCCAATTGCACATTGAGTACTCACTTAATAATATGGTATCAAATCCTGGAAGTTCATAGTGGCTTTGAATATGATGAAATGACATAGATTTGAATTAGTCTTTTGAGTGGTAATGATGTATCCCTTCAAAATATGGAAATAATAAACTTATTAAGATTATTATTACTTATCATTATTATTCTTCCATCACCATTCCTGCTATACGACCCTAGTTTAAAACCTTAGTAAGTCTTGCATATTATACCAATATCCTTTCCATATGACTTTTTCTTAATTTTCCTCTCCAATCTATTTTCCTTGCCCTTTCTAGACTAATATTTTAAAAACACTACTCTCTAAACTTCTTTGCTCAAAAATCCTTGAGACTTGCTAAATATTAAAAATCCTCTTAGGTTCAGAAATTGGCCCTAGACAATCTTATAATCTTATTTCTCATTATTAATTTCCATTCTAGAACAATTCCCACATTGCCATAGTTACAGGCCCTGATTTCTTAGAGCAGTTCACTGTTCTACATTTCTCTATAATAGATTTGGTTTAGGGTATTGTCTTTAGTCCAGACTATGACAATCACCTTATAACAAGCTTCACAGTCTCCATTCACTTACCACTTTAATTCAAGAGCCATATAAATGATAGAAAATTTTCTAAAATCAAACTTGTTCTGTTTTTCCCCATGGTAAGAAGAAAAAAATAACATAAAATAAAAATACGTGTAGAAGGCTAGTAAAGAGTGGTGGATAGGGGTGCCTGGGTGGCTCAGTCGCTTAAGTGTCCGTCTTCGGCTCAGTCGCTTAAGCGTCCGTCTTCGGCTCAGGTCATGATCTCACGGTTCATGGGTTGGAGTCCCACGTTGGACTCTGTGCTGACAGCTCACGCCTGCTTTGGATTCTGTGTCTCCCTCTCACTCTGCTCCTCCCCCATTTACGCTCTGTCTGTCTCTCAAAATTAAATAAACATTAAAAAAATTTAAAAAAAACGGGCTGTGTGCTGACAGCTCAGAGCCTGGAGCCTGCTTCGGATTCTGTGTCTCCCTCTCTTTCTGCCCCTCCCCCACTCATGCTCTGTCTCTCTCTCTCTCTCTCTCTCTCTCTCTCTCTCTGTCAAAAATAAATAAAACATTAAAAAGAATTTTTTAAAAGAGTGGTGGATATAAGGTCATAGTGATAAACTCATCTCAAAGGTAAGCAGCAGCAGCAGCAGCAAAAAAAAAAAAAGTATATGAAAAAAGGAGAGATTTTGTGGGCTGATGAGGAAATCAATCAAGTTACTAGAAATAGTGATGAGGGCAGATTGGAGTCTGGAGGAGCTCCACACCCACCACTACTTTACTTGGGATAATAATTCTTCCTCCACTATGAATTTTGCTGAGAGAGCAACAGTGAAAGTAGGGCTTAAAAGAATAAAGAATTTGATTAATATTTTACATTCTTCAGGTGCCTGGAACCTAGGACCCTAGTGTAGCTAAATACAAAGATGAATGAAAATTAGCTGAAAATGCAGGACCTTCTAAGTCCAATACTAATAAAATAAAAGGGATTAATTTCTCAATAGAGGCACCTGGGAGACTGAATATTGGGCTATTCAAGATGAGATTAATCTTTATTAAAACTGTAGTTCAGCCACAGATTAAACTGACCTCTAGTGAAGTTTGAATTATCACCTCTTCATCTTAGAAGTCAGACATAGAAAGAATAAATTCTATTGCAGAAAAAAAACAAATAAAACAAAAACAAAAATATATTACAGTCTATATCCTTCTATACACAATGTCTGGCATATAAGAAAATATTATAATACAAGTAAAGAAGCAAGAAAATATGATGCCTAATCAAGAGAAAAAAACAATAATAAGCAGGTCCACAGATGCTCCAGATAGTGCATTAGCAGACCAGGACTTTTAAACTAATGTAAATATGTTCAAAAACTTACAGAATAAGATGAACATAATTGGTGAACAGAAGGATAATTTCATGTGAGAAATTAAAACCTTAAAAGAGGACTAAATGCAAAGGAAAGGCTAAGGAAATATGAAAACAAATCAAAAGAAATGATGTGAACTGAGACACAAAGGATTGAAAAAATATTGAACAGAGTAGCAGTGATTCATGCAACAATATCAAGTAGTCTAACACATATGTAAGTGAAGTCCCAGAAGGGAAACAATGGTAAGAATTATGGCTGACTTCTCATAAAAAAAAAAAAAATGGAAATCAGGAGATAATTGAATGACATTTTTAAAGTGATGAATAAAGAAAATTAACAATCTAAAATTCTACAACTAGTGAAATTATCTCTCAAAATAGAGGCAAAATAAAGATATTTTCAGATATACAAAAACTTAGATAATCTGTTATAGAAACTCCACTCTGTAGGAGGAAATAAAGAGCACTGGAAATAGATCTTAAAAAGAAAGTGTAGATAAATAAATTTTTTTCTAATTCCTTTGATGATTGTTGAAAACAAAATTAACAATATTTAATGAAGAGTTTATAAAATATGTAATAGTAAAATATGTGACAAAATAGCACAAAGTATAGAAGGGGATAAATGGAATTATAATGTTGATGGTTCTTAGTTTATATGTGACTGAATATAATAAGTCAAGATAGACTATGGTAAATTAAGAATGCATACTGTAGTCCTTAATGTAACCATTGGGGGGAAAAGAAGTGTTAAATTACAAAGCTGTAGTCATCAAGACAGCATGGTACTGGTACAAAACCAGACACAGAGATCAATGGAATACAATAGAAAACTTAGAAATGGAGTGACAACTATATGGTCACCTAATCTTTGACAAAGCAGGAAAGAATACCCAATGGCGAAAGACAGCCTCTTCAACAAATGGTGTTGGGAAAACTGAACAGCAACATATAGAAGAATGAAACTGGACCAATTTCTTACACCATACACAAAAATAAATTCAAAATGGATGAAAGACCTAAATGTGAGACAGGAGACATCACAATCCTAGAGGAGAACACAGGCAGCAACCTCTTTGACCTTGGCTGCAGCAACTTCTTTCTAGACATGTTGCTGTAGGCAAGGGAAACAAATGGAAACATGAACTATTAGGACTTCATCAAGATAAACCTTCTGCACAGCAAAGGAAACAATCAACGAAACAAAAATGCAGCCTATGGAATGGGAGAAGATATTTGCAAATGACATATATGATAAAGCGATATTAACAAAAATTCATACTATGATGAGATATCACGTCAAATCTGTCAGAATGGCTAAAATTAACAACGCAGGAAACAAGTGTTGGCAAGGATGCAGAGAAGGGGAACCCACTTACTCTATTGGTAGGAATGCAAACTGGTAAAGCCACTGTGAAAAATAGTATGGAGTTTTGTCAAAAAGTTAAAAACAGAACTACCCTATGATCTAACAACTGCACTGTTGGGTATTTATTCAAAGGATACAAAAATATAGATTTGAAGGCATACATGCATCCCAATGTTTACAGAAGCATTATCAATAATAGCCAAACTATGGAAAAAGCCTGTGCCTATCCACTGATTAATGGAGAAAGAAAATGTGGCATATATACACAATGGAATATTACTCAGCCATCAAAAAGAATGGAATCTTCCCATTTGCAATGATGTGGATGGAGCTAGAGTGTATTATGCTAAGCAAAATAAGTCAGTTGGACAAAGACAAACACCATATAATTTCACTCATATGAGGAACTTAGGAAACAAAACAGATGAACATATGGGAAGGGAAAACAAAAAAGAGATGGAAGCAAACCTTAAAAGACTCTTAATGATAGAGAACAAATTGAGGGTTAATGGAGGGACATGGATGGGTGACAGGTTAAATGGGTGATGGGTATGAAGGAAGGTACCTGATATGATGAGCACTGGGTGTTCTTGTGTAAGTGATGAGTCACTAAATTCTAGTTCTGAAACCAACATTACATTATATGTTAACTAGAATTTAAATAAAAATTTGGAAGAAAAACACCAAAATCTCAATAAAAACATATTTTACTTAAAAAATAAAAGAAGTGATATAGTTTAAAAGATAAAACAGTATACCTAAACATACTCAATCTAAAGTAATTCAGGAAAGGAGGATCCAAGGAACAAATAACAGATAAATACAAAACCAATAGCAAGATGACAGACATAAACTCAACCATATCAATATTCACATTAAATGTAAATGGCATAAATGTTCTAGTTAAAAGGAAGAGATGGTAAGAATGAAATTTTTATAAAAGATACACCTATACAGTATTTACAAGAAATGTACACAAATATAAGGACACTGATATGCTGAAGATAGGAGAATGGAAAAGAAAATGTCATGCAAAAATTAATCATAAGAAAGCTAATGTGACTATATTAATATCAGACAAAGTAGACTTCAAAACAAGTAATATTGTCATAGGTAGAGAAGGACACTTTATTCATTTTTTATTTTTATTAAAAAAATTTTTTTACATTTATTTATTTTTGAGAGGCATAGAGAGACAGAGCACAAGTTGGGGAGGGGCAGAAAGAGAATGAGACACAGAATCCAAAGCAGGCTCCAGGCTCTGAGCTGTCAGCACAGAGCCCAAAGTGGGGCTCGAACCCACAAACTGGGAGATCATGACCTGAGCTGAAGTCAGATGCCCAACCCACTAAGCCACCAGCCAGGCACCCCAAGAAGGACATTTTAAAATAATAAAATGGTCTGGGGCGCCTGGGTGGCTCAGTCAGTTGGGTGTCCGACTTCAGCTCAGGTCATGATCTCACGGTCCGTGAGTTTGAGCCCCGCATCAGGCTCTGTGCTGACAACTCAGAGCCTGGAGCCTGCTTCAGATTCTGTGTCTCCCTCTCTCTCTGCCCCTTCCCTGCTCATGCTCTGTCTCTGTCTCAAAAATAAATAAAAACATTAAAACAAAAATTAAAAAAAAAGGTCAATTAACAAAGAATACATAACAGTGTTAAGTATGTATATGCCTAATAACAGAACATTAAAGTATATGAAGGAAAAATTGGCAATACTAAAGAGAGAATAATAATAGAGATTTTAAATATACACATACTTTTTGGGGGCACATGGAATATTTGACTACATATATCAGATGGTAGAGCATTACATGAATCTCAGTAGATGTCAAAAGATTAAATCATACAGAGTATTCTATAATTCTATGATTACAGATATAAATTAGAAATCAATAATAAAAACTATATAGAAAAATCTCCTGGATATGTAGAACTTAAATGACCAACTTCTAAATAACACATGGGTCAGAGAAGAAATCACAAGAGAATTATGAGATATTTTGAAGTGAATAATAATATAAAACAAAACATCAAGAGTAGTGGGAGAGAGTTAAGCAATGCTTGGAAAAAAAATAATTGATTTAACGCTTATTTTAGAAAAGAGGAAGACTTAAAATCAATGATCCAAGCTTCCACCACAAGAAGCAAAGAAAAGAAGTGCAAAGTAAGTAGAATAAAATTATAAAGAGTGAAAATCAATGAAATAGAAAAGGGACAAACAATAGAGAAAATCAACAAAGCCAAGAAAGTTGGTTACTTGAAAAAGTTTCAAAATCCCTAACAAAAATAAAAAAAAAAGAGAGAAAACATAAATTACCAATGTCAGTAATGAAAAAAGGAACATCACTATAGATTCTAAGATATTAAAGAATAAAAAGGAAATATCACTAACAACTTTATGCAAATAAATTCAACAAAACAGACTAACAAATTCTGTGAACAGAACATACAATTTTTTCCCATTCAATTTCTGCATTTGCTTATTTCCCTAAAGTCCATCTATGGAAACTGTGGGGCAGGTGGTGGCACTGGGTATCAGAGTAAGAATCTCTGCCCTTAAAAATGAAGTGAAAATTCCTTTTCATGACAGCAAATATTTTTTTCACTTTTGACCTAGCCTATCTATTTGGCTTCTTTTATAGCCATTCCCCCCAAATTACACTGCACACTATTCCCATCAATTCCTTCTAGTTTTACCGCTTGACCTACTCATTCTGAAACTTGCTTTTATACCTGCTATTTCCTCTGCATGGCATGATTTATTATACATCTCTATGCTCTGGAAAATTCCTTTTCAGCATTTAAGACTAATACCTCTAGTTTGAAACTTTTCTGAATTTTCCAGACAGGTGTTGTTTTGTGTATGATGATCCCTTAGAATTTTATGTCAATTTTGGTGCTTACTACAATGAACTGTAAGTAATTGTATATGTGTCTTCTAAGATACATTTTTCTTGTTTTCATCCCCCATTCAGGTTATGAGTTATGTTTACAAGAGCTTACGTCAAACTAAACCAAGGAGAAAAACATGGAATGAATGGACACCATGTTCAATATTGAAGCATGTTATGTTCAATTGTGTTAGATACATTGCATTTAGCTGCTTTTAGTTGGTGGCATAAAATATTTACATTGTGGGAACAATCACTTATAACTAACATACCTTCTGTACTATACTGACATCATTCCAGTTTATATTTACTGATTGTATAGCTACAAAATCATATCATGAAATGAATATTTTAAAGTATTTTCAAAATGTTTTCTATAAAATGAGTATCTTTCAATATAAAGTTACTTTCTAGCACATTGTAAACAATCTTACCTTAAAGAGATTAAGTATGTTTATCTTTCCAAAATATTGCCATTTTATTAAGACATATTATGGTGGATATTTGAAGACTATAAAGTAATCAACTCCAAATTCCACATCCCTCAAATGATATAAAATAAATTCACAACTATAGTGGACTGTTTAAGTAAAAATAATTATAATGTGGTGTGGTATTTAAAAGATAAATAAAAGGAAAATATATGATGATATCATAAAGGCTATAAAGGGAGAAATGGAAGTATTCCATTGAAGGTTCTTATAGTATACAGAAAGAAGTACAGTATCACTTGAATGTAGTCCATGATAAGTTAAAGATGTATACTATAAGTCCTTAAAAATCTCATTAATATAAAAAACAAAGAAATATAACTAGTTAACTAAGGAAAGAGATAAAATGGAATAATAAAAATATTCAATTTAAAAGAGGTAAAAAAAAAAAAAGGAGGAATAAAGTAACAAAGAACAGCTTGAAAAAATGAAACAAATAGAATGATGATAGATTTAAACTGGGCACCAATGTAGGGCACCTGAGTGACTCAGTCGGTTAAGCATTTGACTTCGTCTCAGGTCATAATCTCACAGTTCATAAGTTCGAGCCCTGCTTTGGGCTCTGTGTTGACAGCTCAGAGCCTGGAGCCTGCTTCAGATTCTGTGTCTCCATCTCTCTCTGCCCTGCTACCTCTCACACTCTGGCTCTCTCTCTCTCTCAAAAATAAATAAACGTTAAAACATTTTATATGAAAAAAAAAATAGGCACCAAGGTGAGCATAGCATAACATAGAGTGTTGTTGAATCCCTATGTTGTACACTTGAAACTAATGTAGCATTGTGTGTCAACTATACTTCAAAAAAATTGGTTGTATGAAATAAGTTAGGCATCAACAATCACATGATTTTTTCTTTTAATTTGAGAAAGAGAGAGAGTGTGAGCGGGGGAGAGGAGCAGAGAGAGAGAATTCCAAGCAGGCTCCATGCTCACTGTGGAGTCCAACATGGGGCTTTGATCCCATGACACTGGATTATGACCTGAGCAGAAATCAAGAGTTGGGCGCTCAACCGAGTCACACAGGCACCCCAATTACACAAAATTTAAATGGCTCAGCACCCTAATTAAATGGCAATGATTGTCATGTTGGATAAAAAATAAGCCCAACTACTTGCTGCCTACAGAAAGTCACTTTATATGTAAAGGTGCAAAGTAGTTTCACAAAAAGAATACAAAAATATATACCATGCTAACACTAAGCAAAAAAAAGTTGGAGTAACTATATCTAATATATCAGACAAAGTACATTTCAGAGACAATAAGATTACCAGGGATAAATAAGGTCATTTCATAGTGATAAAGGGTCAAATCATCAAGAGAATATAATAATCCTACGCATTTATGCACGTAATAACAGAGTTTTAAAATGCATTGAACTAATTCAAAATACAGGAGGCAAAAACTGATTGAACTGCAATAGACAAATTCACAATTATAGTCAGAAATTTAAATATCCTTTTCTCAATGATGGATAGAACATGTAAACAATAAATTAGTAAGGATGTAGAAGATGTGAACACTTTTAACCAACTTGATCTAACTGGCACTTAGAGAACAAACGACCCAACAGCAGCAGAATACACATTCTTTACATGTATACACAGAACATTTACCAATAGACTGTACTACTAGACATAAAACAAGTCTCAATAAATTTAAGAGGATTCAAGTGATCCAAGGTATGCTCTATGATCACAATGGATTTAAATTAAGAAATTCATATCACAAAGATACTAGAAAATCGACAAATATTCGGAAACCAGCACGCTTATAAAACAGTAACAACAACAACTACCACAGGTTAAAGAAGAAATCCAAAAGGAAATTTGAAATTATTTTGAGCTTAATGAAAATGAAAACACAACATATCAAAATTTGTCAAATATCTCTAATGTATTGCTGAGGAGGAGAGAATATGAAATGCCTGTTTTAGAAAAGAATAAATGGCTCAGGCCAAGGATCTTAGACTCTGTATTAAGAAATAAGAAAAGAACAGTAAATGTGACCCAACACATTGAATAGTAAAGGGCTAATAAGAGTCAGAGCACAATTCAATAAAATAGAAAAAAGAAAAAGAATAGAAAAATATTAAAAAGACCAAAAGCTGGTTCTTTGGAGAGATCAATAAAATTAATAAACCTGCAGTCATCCTGATCAGGAAGAAAGGAAAAAACACCCAAACTACCAAAACGAAGAATTAAAAGGTGATGGTACTAAACATTCTACGTATATTAAAGGAATATTAAGGAACTTTATTTTTAAAGCTTTGTAACAATTAATTCAACAAGTGTAAAAAAATCCTTGAAAAATACAAACTAGCAAAGTTCACTAAGGAAGAAAGAGAACTCAAAAGCCCTATATTTATTAAAGAATTTCATCTGATTTTAAAATCTTCCCACAAAGGAAACTCTAGGCTCAAAGTACTTCATGAGAGAATTCTGTCAAACATTTAAGGAATAAATATCAACTCTATATAAAATACCCATAAAACTGAAGAGAATACTTTCAACTCATTCTGTGTTATGTACAAGCAACAGTCAGATTTGAAATTAAAAATACAACTGCCTACAAGAGTACTGAATCTGACAAAACATGTACAAAACCTGTACAGTGGAAACTATAAAACATTGCTGAGAAGTTAAAGAAGGCCTAAATAAATGGAAAGATATGACATTTTTATAGATCAGAAGACTCAACATTGTTAACATGTCAATTCCTTCCAAATCAATTAAAAGAATCAATGAATGCAACCTCACTCAAAATCCCAGAAGATATTTTATTTTGGACAGAAGTCAAACTTTTGGATAGAAAAGAACTTTGAAAAAGAACAAACGTGGAAGACTAAACTGCATGGTTTCAAGACACATAATAAAGCTATAGTAATTAAGATGGTATAGTATTGTTCTTGATAAAGTCAAGTAAATCAAAGGAACAGGATAGAGAGACCAGAAATAGATCTACATTTATATGGACTACTGATTTTCAACAAAGGTATGAATGCAGTCTGATAGAGAAAGTCTAGTCTTCTTTAACAAATAATGCTAGGACTGGAAATGCACTTCACATGAACTTCAATACAAATTAACTTCAATATACATGCCATAATCTATAAAACATTATAGAATGAAATGTAAATTCTAGCACACTAAAATTTATGAAAGAAAGAAGGAGAAAAACTATTTGTATTCTTGGGCTAGGCACAGGTATCTTCATAAGACACAAAAATCATAAACCATAAGAGAAAAAAAATTATAAATAGAATTTTATCGAAATTATCAAATTTATTGCTAAACACTCCACTATGTATATGTATACATATACTATACACATATACATACATTTATGTATGTGTATATACACACACATATATATGTATACGTATATATATATCCTATGCTTTCTTTATCCATTCATCTAACAATAGACACTTGGGCTGCTTCCATAATTTGGCTATTGTAAATAATGCTGCAATAAACACAGGGGTGCATGTATCCCTCTGAATTAGTGCTTTTGTATTTTTTGGGTAAAAACCCAGTAATACAATTACTGGATTGTAGGGTAGTTCTATTTTTAATTTTGAAGAAACCCCATACTTTTCCCCCAGTGGATGTACCAGTTTGCAATCCCACCAAGAGTGTATGAAGCTCTTTGTTCTCCATATCCTCATCAACATTTGTTGTTTCTTGTGTTTTTTATTTTAGAAATTCCAACAGGTGTGAGGTGCCATCGCATTGTCATTGATTTGCATTTCCCTGATGATGAGTAATGCTGAGCATGTTTTTGTGTGTCTGTTGGCCATCTGTATGTCTTCTTTGGAGACACGTCTATACATGTCTTCTGCCCATTTTTAATCATATTATTTGTTTTTTGGGTGTTGGGTTGTATAATTACTTTAAATGTTTTGGATATTAACCCTTTATTAGATATGTCATTTGCAAATATCTTCTCCCATTTAGTAGGTTGCCTTTTAGTTTTGTTGGTTGTTTCCTTCACTGTGCATAAGTTTTTTATTTGATGAAGTCCCAGTAATTTATTTCTGCTTTTATTTCCCTTCCCTCAAGGAAACATATCTAGAAAAATGTTACTACAAGAATGGCAGTAATACTTTTAAAACTATTTCAAAATCTAAAAAAAAAATGGGGGTGCCTGGGTGTCTCAGTCAGTTAATCATCCGAGTCTTGATTTCAGCTTGGGTTACAATCTCACAGTTTGTGAGTCTGGCTCTGAGCTGACAGTGCAAAACATGTTTGGGATTCTTTCTCTCTCCCTCTGTCTCTTCCCCTTCCCTGCTTGCTCTCTCTTTCTCTCTCCCTCTCTCTCTCTCTCTCTCATTAAACAAACTTTAAAAACAATCTAAAAAATGAAAACATAAAAATTAATCAAGTTCCCCACTCAGCAAAATTAGAAAATAAAGAACAGAGTCAAGCAAAATAAAAATACCTGGAAGGAAATAATAAAGACAAAAGCAGAAATTAATGAAGAATTGAATTAAAAACAGTATAATGAATTAATTAATAAAAATTTTGTATTTTTTTGAAAAAACCGACAATACTGAGAAGATCACTAGCTAACTCATCAAAGGAAAAAAAAAGAGAGAAAGCACAAGTACGCAAAATCAAATGACAGGAGTAAATGACCATTAAAACAGAAGAAATTTAAAACTCAAGTGACCATTTTGCAGACCTTTATACAAACAAATTTGAAAACATATATCAAGTGGATAAATTCTCAGATACAGATTGCCAAAATTAATTCCAGTAGCATTAGAACTCTTAAACAGGGGCTGCTGGCTGGCTCAGTAGGAGGAGCATGCAACTCGATCTTGGGGTTGTTTGAGCCCCACATAGGGTACAGAAATTACTTAAATAAATAAAACTTAAAAAAAGAAAATCAACCTCTTAAACAGATCAAGTACTGTAGAAGAAATGGTGTGAGTTATTAAGAAACTACCGTACAAAAATGCAGCAGGCTTAGTTGTTTTCACAAAGAAATTCAACAAATCTTCCAAAGACCAGATAGTCCCAATGCTCTGTAAATGATTCCACAGTACTGAGAAAAAAACCCTTCTAATCTCTCTTGTGAAAGAAATATAACATTGATAGCTAAACTAGATAAACATAATTCAAAAGAAGAGAATTATGGTTCTATGTCTACATCCAATGAATAATGATGCAAAAATTCTAAACTAAATAATATCTAAAAGAATCCAATACTACATTAAAAAATAATACACTATGACCAAGTGGAATTTATTTCAGGAATGCAAGTTTGGTCCAATATTTTAAAATCCATCAATATCATACACCATATTAATAAATGTAAGGAAAGAATCATATTAATACCTCTATAAATACTGAAAAAGTCTTTGACAAAATTCATTATCAATTCATGACAAAAATGTGTAAGAAAATAGAAACTGTGGAATACTTTGTTACCATAATAAAATTTTTATACCTAATCTTACAGTCAGTTTCTTATAATGGGAAACACTAGAGACATTTCCACTAATATTAGAAACAAAGTAAGATGGCCACTATCTTCACCACTATTTGACATTGTACTAGAGGTATTAACCAATGCAATTAGACAAGAAAAATCAATTACAGGCACAGGAATAGATCAAGAAGTAAAACTGACTCTATTTAAAAATATGATAGTAAACCTGCATAATTCCAGAAAAACAGATGATAAGACTAAATGAAACAATAATTCAGTGAGATAGTAAGATCTGAAATTAATATATAAAAATCATAAGCCTTTATATACACAAATAAATAATAGTAGAGAAAATCAAATTTATGGTATCAAAAAATGTAAACACCTATAAATAAGTTCAACAATAAATGTGTCAATTTTTATGGGAAAAATATTACTAACACCCTTAAAGCCCCCAAAGTAGACTATCCATTGGAAAGACATCACGTGTTCTTGGAGAGCACAACTTGACATGATAAAGATCTCAGTTTTCCCTAATTTATAAATTAAATACAATTATAATAAAATATCACGAAGCTACTTTGTGGAGCCAGACAAGTTGATACTAAATTTCACATAGGAAAGAAACATGTAAGAATAGCTCTGAAAACACTGAAAGTGAAAAACTATGAGAGGATTACTCTTATAGGTATTAAAGCCTACTACAATGATGTTTGCCTACTTCCATGATTTGGATTTTTAATTGAATTGGGTTGAATTTATAGGTTAATTTGAGGAGAATCTAAATATTTACAATATTAATCCTTTCCATTTAAAAACATGGTATATACCTATGCATCATTTAAATCTTTTTTAAAAAATGTTTTTTCAATAAGGTTTTACAATGTTCTCCCTGAAGTTTCTCTAAATATTTTGTTAGATTTATTCCTAGGTGTCTACAATTTTTGCTATTGTAAATTGACATTTTTCTAAAATTACATTTTATATGGCTTGTTGCTGATGTGTAGAATGTAAATGACATTTTGTTTATTAAATGTGTATCCAGTAATCTGACTGCATTCTTTTGTTAGCTTTAATGCTTTGTTAGATTTTCTTGCGTTTCTATGTAAACAATTATTTTTTTTTGACGTTTATTTATTTTGAGAGGGAGAGAATGAACTGGGGAAGAACAGAGAGAGAGAGAAGGGACAGAGTATCCAAGTAGGCTCTGTGCTGAGAGCAGAGAGCTTAATGTGGGGCTCAGACTCACCAGCCATGAGATCATGACTTGATCTGAAGTCAGATGCTTAACCAACTAAGCCACTCAAGTAGGTGCCCCTCTATGTAAACAATTATATCATTCACTTTTTTATTTCTAATCCATATCCTTCACTTGTTTGCTTGTCTTATTTTTGAACACACACATATGAATTAATAGTGGGTAACTAATTGTAACTATAAATGGAGTCTGCATCTTGAAACTAATATGTTAATTATATCTTAGTGTAAAAAACAAAAATAAAAGAACTAAGCCTCCTTTTTTTCATGTTATTGCTTTTTAGTATTTCAGTTCCTCTTTTTTGTACCACTCCAAAATACATGTTATTTTTTTTTTATTGTCTTATAGTTAATGATGATTTAGATATACCTACATATTTGTCATTTTTTTGTTCAGCACTGCTTTGTCCCTTCTCCACCTTGTTTCTGGGTTCAACTTCCTTCCTTGTGAAGAACATTTTAAAGTATTTTTTCCAGTGAAAGCATGTCAATGATAACCTCTAAAAGTTTTCATTTGTCTGAAAATGTCATTTTTTAAATTGTCACTCTTGAATGAAAACTTATCAGGGTATAGAATTCCAGACTGGGAGTTGTTTTCCCTGCAGCATTAAGAAATATTACTCCAGGGGCACCTGGGTTGCTGTCAGTTGAGCATCCAACTCTTGATTTTGGTTCAGGTCATATCTCATGGTTCATGAGTTTGAGCCCCGCCTCGGGCTCTGCACTCTCAGTGCTTGGGATTCTCTCTCACCCTCTATCTCTGGCCCTCTCCTGCTCTTTCTTTCTCTCAAAATAAATAAATACACTTAAAAAAATTACTCCATTGCCTTCTATTGTCTTTTGTTACTAGTGAGAAGTCTGCTGTAGCTATTATTATTTTTCTATTTTCAATGACCTTTTTTATTCTCTAAAAGATTAAAAAGGATTCTCTAAAGGATTAAAATTTTTTCTCTTTGCTTTTTGTATTCTGAAGTTTCACTAAAGAATTTCTTGAAATGGTTTACCAAGATTAGATTTTGTCATGCTCCTTGAATCTAAAGACTCATGCCTTTCATCTGTTCTAGAAAATTCCCAGTCATTATCTTTTTTAATTAGTGCCTCTCTCCATTGGTTCTCATATCACCTTCAAACTTGTTTTGTTTAAAATATATTTTTTTATTTCAGTATAGTTGGCACACAATGCCACATTAGTTTCTGATGCACCACATAGTGATTCAATGTCTCTACGCACTATGCTATGTTCACAGGTGTACTTACCATCTGTCACCGAAGTATGCTATTACAATTTCATTGACTATATTCCCTGTGCTGTGCCTTTTATTCCTGTGATTTATTCATTCCATAACTAGAAACCTATATCTCCTACTCCCCTTTACTTATTTTGTCCATCCTCCTCTTCCCTTTCCCTCTGGCAACCATCAGTTTGTTCTGTATATTTATTAATCTGATTCTCCTTCTCCCTAAACAACTTATTGACAGCTTGGGGAGCTTAATTCTGCTATTTATTGTGTTTAATGACTGTCACTTACTACATAGAGTTTATTTTGGTGTTATATAACATTAAATCGACAGCTTGGTGTTACATAACATTGAATCGACATCTAGTCTCAAAGGCTTTTATCTGTAAAAGGCACTTCCACAGAGTTTTACGTTAGTTCTTTCCGGGGGTTTTACTGTTCCAGAGCAAATTTCTATGTTAATTCCTGGCTTTGGTAGTTACCAAACCATGCAGGTACTATAAGTACCATGCAGGTACATATATGAGTCTCTAGACTCATATATGCAGGTCATTGCTATTATTTTTTTTTTTTTTTTTTTTTTTTTTTAAAGGAATCTTCCCTTCTTTTTTTTTTTTTAACGTTTATTTATTTTTCAGACAGAGAGAGACACACAGCATGAAGGGGGGAGGGGCAGAGAGAGAGAGAATCGGAAGCAAGCTCCAGGCTCTGAGCCATCAGCCCAGAGCCCGACGCGGGGCTCGAACCCGCGGACCGCGAGATCGTGACCTGAGCCGAAGTCGGACGCTTAACCGACTGAGCCACCCAAGCGCCCCTCATTGCTATTATTAATAAAAATTATTGTTTATTTTATTTTTTTTACATTCAGTCCAGCCCAGGACTGATAAGCTTCCTTATTATTTCCCTGTTCAGTAGGTACATTTACCCCCTATTCTATCCTTTGAAAAATTATGTATTATTTAAGGACTTCAGAATGCTGATTTTTAAAGGAGGAAGTGTGAAGCAAGTGATATTTTAGTTCTAGCCCTTTGGATTATGTGGGCTCAGGGCCTCACCTTCAATCGACTCAGGATTGTTTATTCAAGCTTCTAGATTTCCAAGACCAAAAAACTTCATCTCCCACCAGATTCAATTTCTTAGGGAAGTCACAGCCTCAGTGCACATGTTTACCACTCTGGTTATAAGTTCTAGTTCATTTCTGAATTTCCAAAGGAAATTCATTCTATTTTATTTAGATTTCCAGATGATTATAGCAAGAGAGTTTCCAGGTGGTCTAGCCTACCTACTGGCAGAATGAGAAGTCCTTTCACACTGTACTTTATTTTCTACTACTTCAAAACCCATACCCTCCACTCTGGTCAGGATTTTCTTCTTTCTAGTCTATTTTTTAAAAGGTTTATTTATTTTTGAGAGAGAGAGAGAGAAAGAGAGAAAGAGGTAGAGTGAGAGGGAGAGAGAGAATCCCAAGCAGGCTCCAAGCTATCAGCACAGAGCCCAATGTGGGGCTCAAACCCACAAACTGTGAGATCATGACCTGAACTAAAATCAAGAGTCGGACTTAAATGACTGAGCCACCCAGGCACCCCTCTTCGTTCTAACCTATTAATATATCATGTTAATACTTCTGTACTTTTGCTAATGTGATTTTACTGACTCAAAATACCTGGCCTCCACATTGTCTACCCTAATTCTAGTTTTTAAGAGTCAGCTTAACCTTCATCTCTTCCATGATTTTCTTATTTCTCCAGTCATCATTGACTTCCCTTTCCTCCAAATTCTCCTAGAATAATAGTCTGTACTTAGTCTTGGCTTATGCATGGTTTTCTATTATTTGGTTTTGTTTCTTTTGTCTTATTTCACATTCTCAATTTTAGGAAACTGAATTTGAAGACATATGATATCCTTGTGCTGAATAAAGCACCAAAAAGACCTAAGATACTTAATATGTGTTTTTATTCCTTTAATGTGCTAATTATAATTAATAACCACATAGAAAATCAATAATTTGTGTAGACCTCAACTGTGACAATACAAAAATTAAGATTTTTTTCTGTTAAAAATCAAGATAATTTTCTGTACTAAATCAAAAGCAAATGTTATGCCATGCATTTCCACTGAATAAAATTCTACCATCAAATTCCATTTGTAACTCTCTATAGTAAATGTTATATTGTAAGTCTTTCAGAGGAAATTTTATGTTACTTTATAAGTAGAGAGTACAGAACTTGCAACTTTAAAAAAATTCTGGAATCTTGGGGTGCCTGGGTGGCTCAGTCGGTTAAGTGGCCGACTTCGGCTCAGGTCATGATCTCACGGTCTGTGAGTTCAAGCCCCGTGTCGGGCTCTGTGCTGATAGCTCAGAGCCTGGAGCCTGTTTCAGATTCTGTGTCTCCCTCTCTCTGACCCTCCCCCGTTCATGCTCTCTCTCTGTCTCAAAAATAAATAAACGTTAAAAAAAAAATTCTGGAATCAGTAAAACATCTGAGAAAAATGAAATAAAAATGCAATATACAGTTACGTTGTGATGTGATGTCTCCTTAGATTGACATGTTAAAGTTTACATCGTAGATATCCCCTTTAAAATTTTTTCTTCCTATAAAATTCAAAACCTTGAAATTATCAATCATTGCATTAATTTTATGGGAAATTTCTTAAAATTGTATAAGATTTGCCATATATGTCAATACATACATTGGTGAGGAAATTTCATCTTCTAGAGTGAGTATATGAATTTAAAGAAAAGTTGTGTTGTCTCCATAGCACCAGAGCATTCCCATTTTTGTGTAATCCACACGGAGAGCTGCAGTGAGACTAATTCCTAGAGGGATTAATCAGCTTTGGAACAGCCAATGCTTATGCCAGATACAGGCTGGCAGGAAGCTGATGAGGCAGCACAATGAATGATCTACCATAAAGGCCATGGGCAAGAGGTGGCCATTAGTCTAGAGCTCAGTAATGCACTCTTCAAGTACATTACTCACCAATCCATCAGGCAACATGCTACAGAACCAAGAGATTCTAGCAGTTTTAAATTTGTAATGCGATGGCTGCCAGCCTGCTCTACATGCCCTAGGTTACAAGGGCACAGTAGTGTGGGAGGAAGGCAATTCATTAGGTGTCATAGCCAGTATTTTTCCTATTCTTTCTTCTGTGTGTACTTAAGAAATGGGCCTTCCATTATCCACAGATTAATAGTGGAAAGAATGCTCTGGTGTCTCTATTAGCATTAACTACTGGCAGACACTTTCCCAGGGCCTAATCGGCAGAATTTTCATTAGCTAAAATGAGAAAAACTTGTATAGGAAAATATATGTTATTTCTTATTCTAAAATACAGCTACATAAATATTCTACTAAAATAGATTATCAAAACAAACCCAATTTAGTAAATAAAAGCCACAGAAACATAAATATGCCAAAAGTTAGATGTAAATCAAAATGGCATGTCTCTTTTCTATTCAGGCAGCATTTACCAAATTTAAAGACTTTTACTGCATATGCTATAATTATAATTTAAAGTGAGGGTTTAGGTAAAGAAAGCGATGATGTTTACTAATGATAAATTTTCGCCATCTGTAATAAAGATACGCAATTAAACAAACTGCAGTCATAGACAGGTCGTAGGTTTAACTTAATTATGGTAGCCTTATCAATTTATCCTGAGATTACAACTTCCTAGTTCTTTAGGGTTTCAATGTCTTTTCTTTTATTACAACGGTAGATGTAATTATAATCTTTGAATGTTCTTGCTTGGTAATATAAAAGGTTGGCAAATCCATGTTCCTACTTTTTAAAGTCTACTGTAAGATCCAACTGTGTGTGGACCACGATGCAGAGTATTCAGGGTCATGAAGGGAAGGGAGAGGCACTGTTTCAGCAGCAGAAGTTATGTCCTGGTGATAATGTGCAAGCTAAAGTTTCAGTTGGGTCACTGTGGTGATAAAGTTCACCAGAAAGGAGGGAATTAAAAATTAGCCATTCTTGCTTGAGAAACATAGGAGGATCACCTCTCCTCACAGAGATGCCTATCATGTCAGATTGTATCCTATACCAGCGCTTTCTCAGCGTGTGCACGAAAACCAGCAGCACAGATTTACACATACTCAGATCATAATAATGGACAATATTCACTTAGCACATACTAAGTGAGAGGGCCTGTTCTTGATTCTTTACTTATAGTAACTCATTTAATCCTCACAACAGTTCTTTGAGTCTACACTTCTTTTTAGAGATGAGAAAGCACAGAGAATTAAAGCAATTTACAGAAGTAAATTAATTTACATGAGTCCAGATTTGAATCCAGGCAGTCTTGCTCCAGAGCATGCATTCTCGACCACTTTATACTGCCTTGTATACCCTTTCCAAAGATTCCACATCGAGATTGCTATATTCAGTAAATCTGGCATGGTGCTCAGGCATCTTTGTTGTTTAAAAGCTCACAGACAGTTGTGACGCACAGCCAGGATGAAGAACCACAGATCTAGTTCAGTTATCTAGCCTGTCCTTCCTATAACATGGCTCCCCAGGACGGGGCTATACTCTTGTTTTATATCACAGGAAATGCCTTGGTGTATCACACTGTTATATGCCATGGTCTATCAAACCATGTGCTAAATGGGTTACAGGATGGAGTAGTTCTGCTGTCCTCTGTTCTGGGTGTATCTCAATCAAAATACAAGGCTCAGTTCTGGGCATCATAGGTAGACAAAAAAAGTCAAGGAATAATACTATTATTGGGAAATATGAGCCATGTAAAATAGCAACTGGTTTAAGAAACCAAGGATACTTTGTTTTTAGATGAAATGAATTAGAGGCAGATATGGCCATATTCAAATATCTTAAGAGCTGTCATGTAGAAGGGGAATGAGACTAGTGCTGAAGCCCTTAGAGATATAATTAAGCCCTATGAATGGAAGTTAAAGGAAGACAGACTGTAGTGTCTAATGGGAGAAAGAATTTCCTAGGGGTGAGAGATGCTCAAAGATAGAACTGGTTACAACAAAATTTCTTAGTTGTCTGTTACTAGATGTTGAAGTGAGATTTGCTGACACTATTATAGAGAAGTTTCAAGCATTGAATGTAGCTGGTTAGAGCCACATTTGGGGGTTCACTACAACCCCAAAAGTCTTATTCTGCATGTATCCTTGGCACAGGCTGGGCTAATGTGCAGCTAAAAAATGGGCACAGTTTTAGCAGCTGTTTAATACCAGTATCGTTTCTGGTTGGTCAATGACCAATATATGTCAGTGATTAATATTTTTGAATATTCTTCCCAGAGTATTAGCATCCAACCAACTCAACAATCATATTTTGAGCACATGCTCAGGCCTTAAAAAAATGGCAAATGACACATGGTCTCTACTTCTAAATCTAGTGGAGTATACATATATACAATAAATAAGGTTGAACCATATGTTGTTGACATTCAATCATTCCTGACTTGTAAAAACAATGATTTAATGTGGTTCAGCATACTACAACTGCTAAGTGCTATCATAAAGATACGTAAAAATGCTATGAGAAAAAAGATGAGGAAATCATTAATTTTCTCTGAGAAAGCCTATGGGGACAATTGTATTCATGATAGCTTTGGTTTTTTTTTTTTTAATGGAGATATTTAAATTGTATTAAAATGCAAACTGGAATGCAAACTGGTACAGCCACTGTGGAAAACAGTATGGAGGCTCCTCAAAAAATTAAAAATATAACTACCCTACAACCTAGCACTAGTACTACTAGGAATTTATCCAAGGGATACAGGAGTGCTGATACACAGGGGCACTTGTATCCCAATGTTTATAGTAGCACTTTCAACAATAGCCACATCATGGAAAGACCCAAATGTCCATCAACGGATAAATGGATAAAGAAGATGTGGTTTATATATACAATGGAATACTACTTGGCAATGAGAAAGAATGAAATCTGGCCATTTGCAACAACGTGGATGGAACTAGAGGGTGTTATGCTAAGTGAAATAAGTCAGGCAGAGAAAGACAGCTATCATATGTTTTCACTCATATGTGGAACTTGAGAAACTTAACAAGACCATGGGGGAAGAGAAGGGGGAAAATAGTTTCTTTTTTATTTTTTAACATTTATTTATTTTTGAGACAGAGAGAGACAGAGCATGAACGGGGGAGGGTCAGAGAGAGAGGAAAACACAAAATCTGAAACAGGCTCCAGGCTCTGAGCTGTCAGCACAGAGCCTGATGCGGGGCTTGAACTCACAGACCGCGAGATCATGACCTGAGCTGAAGTCAGACACTTAACCGACTAAGCCACCCAGGTGCCCGGAAAATAGTTTCAAACAGAGAGGGAGGCAAGCTCATAAGAGACTCTTAAATACAGAGAACAAACAGGGTTGATGTGAGGGCGGGAGAGGAGAAATGGGTGATGGGCATTGAGGAGGGTACTTGTTGGGATGAGCACTGGGTATTGTATACAAGTCATGAATCATGGGAATCTACCCCTGAAAGCAAAAGCACACTGTTTACACTGTATATTAGGTAACCTGACAATAAATTGTATTAAAAAAAAAAAGCAAGAAATTTTCAGGTAAGCAAACAGGAAAGAAACTTCCAGAGAGACAGAATGGAAGAAGAGAAGGGATGGAGAAATGGAAAGCATTTATGATTTAGGATTAAAAACTCTGTTTCCTCATAATTCTTATAATCTGTAACAAAGCTTGTATTCTTTTTTTCTTCATCCTTTTGTATCTGTTACTGAATGGTATCAATGTAGCAATACTTTCCCTCATTAGTATACATTTTATGATGATGAAATAGGAAAATGCATATATTTGGGCCAAGGAGCATATGAGCTAGTGGTTAAGGGCATGCATATTATAGACAGCTGGCTATGGGTTCTAATATAAGCTCTTATGAATAGTGGGCCATGGGTAAGTTATTTAGCTTCCTTGTGCCTCACTTTCTTCATCTATAAAGTGAATATAATAATAGTATATTTTATCTTACAGGCTGGTACTTGTCTACTTCTTTTGTTAGAAAAATAAAAGTGATTTTACTTTATGCTCTTAGTTTGTATCTGGAGAACATAGAACATTAAAAGATAAATTTTTGACACTTTTTCTTCAGGTAAATTGTCCTCGTATTTTCGACAAAGTGGGACAAGTGAAAGCTCTCAAGTAGGAAACCTGCCCTTTGAAGTTTCTGGGCTACCTCAATACCAGAAAAAATGGCTCTTCCAAAACCACACACAGTTAAAGCAGTATTTATGAGGAGCCCAGGGACTTTTTCTGGGGGGGATAACTTCCTGCAACTAAACAACTAAATATTCTGAATAAAAGATTTACAACATCCTCTTAAATATATAGCTGAGCTCACAATAAAGTAAGGAAAATCCTTAGAGGCAAAGAACTAAGGAGAAGCATGAATCCAAACAGGTAAACATGCTAAAGCCAGAAGCTGCCCTGAGGGCATCTGCCAATCCCCACAAACCTAGAGCTTCTTATTTGAGAAGCTGGAATGGAAACCCCAACTTAAAATCAGGATTCTGGGAGATACACTTTCAGTGAAAGGGTGAACTAGAAATTCTGCCCTGCAAATAAGAAATAATAACATATCTTTTCGGTCTTTGCTAAGGTTGGAAGGGACAAAAAGTTTCTCCTGTATTCTTATACAAGGGTAGCATATAATTTATAATCCAAATGGAAAATCTTGTGAAGGTGGAAGAAGGCATTATTAATAATTATACCAAAATAAAGGGCACTTTAACTGGGAAAATTTGGATGTATGAACACCCTAATTCAGAACCACAGGTTAGTTGTCATGTCAATCCTGGGTACTGGATTGAAATCATACTACTTATATGTGATGAAAAATATCCAAGCTGAAAAATTAAAGTAATACTTGGTCAATAGTTCTTTCCAAGCACCTAAGACAAAAAAAATGCAAATCCATTCTAGGAGTGTTTATCCTTAACCCTGACCTCAGAGAAGTTGCTCAGAAAGAGTCCCAGTTTGCATGATTTCATAATGGAAAATACATAAAAAAATCACAAAACCCATGAGGAAACAAGATAGTATGAACCAACAGAAATAACAGAGAGAAAAACCTGGTGAAGAAATACTGTACTTCAAATGCTGGAATTACATAATTCATAATATAAGTATGTTTATGTATAAAGAAATAAAGGAGAGAATAGAAATATAAGTCAGATATAAGAGAATATAAACATATTTTTGAAAAAGACTCCACTTTATTATTTATGGTAAAAATAATAAAAATTGAAATAACAATGGACAGGTAAAACATCAGATTTGATATTGATGAAGAAAGAATTGGTGAACTAGAAGATAAAACTAAAGAACTTAGCTAAAGTAAAGCACTGACATAGAGGTGGAAAATATGATAAAAGAAATTATGATATGTGGAGTAGAACTTAAAGGTCTAAAAACCATCTATTCATAGTTTTTAAGTATGAAAGTAAAGAAAATTTAAAAAGATATTCAAGGAGATAATTACTGAGAATTATTCAGAAAGTTGGAATACATGAATATTTAGAATCTAGAAGCATAATGATCCCGAGCAGGATAAATATAAAGAAAACTTCACATACATTTAACTCATCAAAGTGAATCTGCAAAACACAAAACATGAAAATATCTTAAAAGCAAAGAGAATGACAATTTATCATAAAAGAAAAAACACTAATATCGGATTTCTCAACTGCAACAATGGAAACTAGAAAACATGGATATATTTAAATTACTGAGAGAAAATAATTTGCAACCTAAGCCTGTATCCTGAGGAAGTCATCTTTAAAGGATGAGCATAAAAAAAAACATTTCAGACAAAAACTGAGAGTTTTGAGCAACTAACCCTCACTGAGGAATTCTTCAGGGCTATTCCTTAGGAAGAAGGTAACTGATCAAGAAAGTCATGTGGTACAATAAGAAATGACAACGAAAAACACTTTAGACAGGGGCACATTAGATATGGGTATATTTAAATCAACACTGCTGTATAAAACAATAACATGAGGTCTTTACTTCAGGCAATAATGGTGTAAATGATATCAGAAAAAACTTCCTATAGATAACAACTATATAATCTAGAGACTATACATACTCTGTCTGTCTCTTTTTCTGTCTCTCTCTCTACATATAAAAGGTAAAATTAACAAGTGAAAAACTGAATAGTATGCTTTAGACATGTACATTTCACTATATGTGAATTTTAGCTAAAAAAAGAACTATAAGATATTAAATTCCAGTTAGTATGCTTACTTTTGCAATGATATCTGTTACCAATTTGAAAGTAACTTCTTTGAATTCTAGGCTAGAGCAAATGAGCAAATACGTTGAGGATAATGGAAGCCTAATTTCTCACTGTTATAGAAGGGGATTACAAATATGGAAAGGGGGAGTACTAGAATATAACATATGGTGTTAAATTGAAATTGGAGTTATGATCCTCAATCCTCTTATGAGGATAAACACACTTTTTGACAGAAAAATACTGATGTAGGGGTATATATATATATACACACACATATATGTATATAAAAATATATGTATGTTTTAGAAATATTAAAACATAGTTCCTAGCTCAATCAGTTTTGAGAGGCTAGAGGCAATGATACACTAACATCAATGAGCACATTTAGTGCACAGAGCTTGGTTTCAAAATTCTACTGTTGGGGCACCTGGGTGATTAAGCATTCAACTCTTCATTTCAGCTCAAGTCATGATCTCACAGTTTGTGGACTGAGCCCCACACTGGGCTCTGCTAACTATTTGCACCCTGCTTGGGATTCTGTCTCCCTCTCTATGCCCCTCCCCAGCTCATATGCTCTCTTTCTCTCTCACTTTCTCAAAATAAATAAATAAATATTTAAAAAATTCTGTTGTCCATTGAAGGCAATTAGGCTCCACAGGAAAAAGGCCAAATTTTGGACTGGAGTAGGGAAGTACAAGATGAGCCTGGACTGTTTTGTTCCAGAAAGCAAGGAAATGCTCAAAGAATGGTGAGGACATTGGGGCGCCTGGGTGGCTCAGTTGGTTGGGCATCATGATCTCCCAGTTTGTGAGTTTGAGCCCCACATCAGGCTCTGGGCTGACAGCTCAGAGCCTGGAGCCTGCTTCAGATTCTGTGTCTCCCTCTCTCTCTGACCCTCCCTGGCTCACACACACACACTCTCTCTCTCTCTCAAAAATAAATAAACATTAAAAACAATGGTGAGGACATTAAAAAAAAAAAGAGGCAGGACTGTTTAAAAGGACTCCTACTTGAGGGGCATCTGGGCAGTTCAGTTGGCTGAGCATCCAACTTTGGCTCAGGTCATGATCTCACCATTCATGAGTTGGAGCCCCACCACGGGGCTTGCTGCTGTCAGCCTGTCAGCGCAGAGCCCGCTTTAGAACCTGTGTCGCTCTGATTCTCCCTTGCTAGCACTCTCACAAAAAATAAATATTAAAAAAAAGGACTCTAACTTGACAAATCTGGGACAATTTGCATATCAAAATAAATGATGACAGTGTTGGACTACAACATGTAGAATAAAGTAAATGTCTATGAGTTCATACTTGCCCTATTCAGTTCACATTGCTATAACAAATTATCATACACTGGGTGGCTAAAACAACAAATATTTATTTCTCCAGTTCTAGAGGCTGCAAAGTCCAAGATCAAGGTGCTGGTGTATGGTGAAAGTGTCTTTCCTAGTTTGGAGATGGCCATCTTCTGGTATCCTCACATGACTGAGAACAGGATGTCTAGCTCTCTTCTTTTTCTGAGAAGGATACTCACTAATCCTGTCACCATTCTATTGGGAACTAGGGTTTCAACATATGAACTTTCTTTAAAATTTTTTAATGTTTATTTATTTTTGAGACAGAGGGAGACAGAGCACGAATGGGGGAGGGGCAGAGAGAGAGGGAGACACAGAATCCAAAACAGGCTCCAGGTTCTGAGCTGTCAGCACAGAGCCCGATGCAGAGCTTGAGCTCACCAAATGTGAGATCATGACCTGAGCCAAAGTCTGACGCTTAACCAACTGAGCCACCCAGGTGCCCCCAACATGTGAATTTTCAAGGGGGGCAGTGTGGAGACAAAAACATGCAGTCCATAACAATACTCCACACCCGAAAAACAAATAATCCAGTGAAGAAATGGGCAAAAAACATGAATAGACACTTCTCTAAAGAAGACATCCGGATGGCCAACAGGCACATGAAAAGATGTTCAACGTCGCTCCTCATCAGGGAAATACAAATCAAAACCACACTCAGATATCACCTCACGCCAGTCAGAGTGGCCAAAATGAAGAAATCAGGAGACTATAGATGCTGGAGAGGATGTGGAGAAACGGGAACCCTCTTGCACTGTTGGTGGGAATGCAAATTGGTGCAGCCGCTCTGGAAACCAGTGTGGAGGTTCCTCAGAAAATTAAAAATAGACATACCCTATGACCCAGCAATAGCACTGCTAGGAATTTATCCAAGGGATACAGGAGTACTGATGCATAGGGGCACTTGTACCCCAATGTTTATAGCAGCACTCTCAACAGTAGCCAAATTATGGAAAGAGACTAAATGTCCATCAACTGATGAATGGATAAAGAAATTGTGGTTTATATACACAATGGAATACTACGTGGCAATGAGAAAAAATGAAATATGGCCTTTTGTAGCAACGTTGATGGACCTGGAGAGTGTGATGCTAAGTGAAATAAGCCATACAGAGAAAGACAGGTACCATATGGTTTCACTCTTATGTGGATCCTGAGAAACGTAACAGAAACCCATGGGGGAGGGGAAGGAAAAAAAAAAAAAGAGGTTAGAGTGGGAGAGAGCCAAAGCATAAGAGACTGTTAAAAACTGAGAACAAACTGAGGGTTGATGGGGGGTGGGAGGGAGTGGAGGGTGGGTGATGGGTATTGAGGAGGGCACCTTTTGGGATGAGCACTGGGTGTTGTATGGAAACCAATTTGACAGTAAATTTCATATATTAAAAAATAAAAAAGAAAAAAGAAAAAAAGAAAAAAAAAAAAGAAAAAGAAAAACAAGTTCATTTCCCCTACCCCTGAGACCTATCTTTGCACATTTCCCCATAATTATCCACAACACCTTCAGTGTTTCCAGGCTGATAACCTTTGGTGTCTTCCTCCCACTCCCCCATTTTAACCAACAATTATAGATTTTACTAGTCTTTTCTCTGTAATAATTTTGGGCTTCACTTTTTGTCAGCGTTATAATCGCATCACTTCCTAACCTCACTTCCCCATTCCTCTACTTCCCAGCTGCCCTTAACTAACTCATGTTATGGATTATCACAATGGTTTATTAGGAATTCCCCTCATCATTTGACTTTTCCCACAACAACAAACCTTTGAGAATATTCGTACAATATTTTGTTCTTCAGTTCAAGTGTCCACAGTGGCTGCCTATTCCTTATTTTATAGAATTTTAATTAGTAAGTCCAACACTAAAGATATATCATGATTGGAACTACAATTTTATAAACCACAATTTTACTTCCACAAAAGACATGCTGTTTCAACTACTGTGCGACTCTTGCTATGCCCAAGTTTGACTTTTCTTACCTTCCATGCTTTGAGGTCTGCCACAGGTATAATACTGCCAAAAGAACACCTTCATTAGTGTGATGAGAGTGGGAGATCATCAAAAGGAAGGGAAAAACTTCTGCAGATGATCATTTGTTCTGCAATCAAAAAAGGAATTCAACTGAATTTTTTTCCTGCCTTGGTAGCCTAGATTTTAACTTTATACTACTACCTTCTTTCATCTTTTGAGATTCATAGGCTTCATCCTCTTCAAAATCCAGTTCAAAATTTAACTTCAGGAATCTTTCCTGGATGACTGTACATGGACAAAATATACTCAGTATCTGTGCTCTTTATTTAAAATTTTTCTGTATGCAGTTGTTGATATAGTATTATTATAGTAAATACTTTTGGGTACATGCTTTTCAGTTTGTTATATGTCTATATATACACTTCTTATCATCAGCCTAAGACACAAAATAATGTCATATTCCCTTTAATTTTCAAATTAAATGTCTCTATCCCTTTATTTTCTCCTCAGGATACTCACTTTGTTGAAAACTCCAACACCTCTGGGGATGCTTATTTAGACTTAAAGATCAGTTCTGGGAACCATCTTCTACTTAGTCAATCAAGGAAATAAATTCTTTCCAGCTGTTACCAATGTCACTGGCACAAGATACACCTGTTGAAACAAAGACAACTCAGTAGGCCCAACACAGTCTTTACTGTAAAACTATTAAAATATTCTGTTACCAGGGGCGCCTGGGTGGCGCAGTCGGTTAAGCGTCCGACTTCAGCCAGGTCACGATCTCGCGGTCCGTGAGTTCGAGCCCCGCGTCAGGCTCCGGGCTGATGGCTCGGAGCCTGGAGCCTGTTTCCGATTCTGTGTCTCCCTCTCTCTCTGCCCCTCCCCGGTTCATGCTCTGTCTCTCTCTGTCCCAAAAATAAAAAAAAAAAAAAAAAAAAAGTTGAAAAAATATTCTGTTACCATACTCTGTGTTTAGTACTGGATGAGCCACAATAAATTGGACATAGCTTTCTGCTGAAAACCTGGTCACTCTGCTCAGAGAAAGTCTGCTTAGCTTATGAGCCTGTGAGAACCCCCCAAGGCACGGAAGGGGCTCAGCTGTGCTTAACCACTTTGCTTTTGGGGCTTTGGCTCACAGCCAGGTCTTCACATACTAATAGATGAGCCTCAGATCTTTGAGGCTGGCACATATGCAGTTTTTTTCTGTAAGGCTGCTAGTAATACCCGAGTAGATGAATTTGAAGAGATTTCCACACTCAGCTACCAGAGTGACTAATACAACACTCTCTTCCGTTGGTTTTTTGCATATCAGCGTTAAGAGCAAAAGGAGTATACTGTCTTGTTTGCCAAGACCACTCTCACGTTCTGTCCCAGGATAAATAACAAAGCTTTTAAAGAAAAACCTTCCTATCCAGCTAGTGTTAGGGTTCAGGCAATCAATTTCTTTTCTCTTATTTGCTCAGTCTTTACTGTGATAGATACTTTTAGACATACTGTTTGGTTGACCAAGTCCTTAATCTCAAAGAGCCTTTGCCCAGCTCCACTAAAAAGGCTGAAGACAATCAAATATTTTTTTCTAGGCTGTCATTGGTTGTGACTACTTAAACCGACATGGAATATGCTGGAGAAAAGTGTGAGAAAATAAGAAAAGTTGAATCAAATCCAAACAGAACTCCTTTTCTAGTTTAGTAGTTGTCTCTGAAGGTATAATTCACAAACAGCTTCATTAACACATCTGTTCCTCTTCAGCTAGGTATTAAAGGTCTTTATTTTGCCCCATCACACGTTGCCATTTTTTTTTAAAACCAAGTCCTCTATATCTAACAGAACTAGCTGCTTGCTGCTCCTAGAACATACCTTTTACTTTCTGACTCTAAGCATTTTTCAGCTCATGACATTCTTCGTATCTGAAATTCAATTCCTCATTACGAATCACAAAATATTTTTTCCAGCTTTACTGAGGTTTAACTGACAAATTTATATATGTTTAAGGTATGCAAGGTGATAAATTTGAAATAAATATACATTGTGATGTGGTGCCAGGGGGCTTGGTCTGTTGAGGGACTGATCATGAGATCATGATTTGTCAGTTTGAGCCCTGCAACAGCCTCTCTGCTGTCAGCACAGAGCCCATTTCAGATAGTCTGTCCTCCTTTCTCTCTGCCCCTCCCCCCGCACTCTCCCTCTCTCTCCCTCAAAATAAATAAATAAACTTAAAAAAAAACATTGTGAAATGATTACCACATTCAAGTTAACACATCCATCACCTCACATAGTTGTCATTTTTTGTTTGTAGTGAGATCATTTAACACCTACTGTTCAATAACTTCCAAGTATACAATACAGCATTATTACAGTCACCATGCTGTCCATTAGATCCTTAGAACTTACTCATAACTGAAAGTTTGTACCCTTTGACCAACATCTCTCATGTCCCCTACTCCTCAGCCCCTGGAAACCACCATTCTACTCTGTTTCTGAGTTCAAGGTTTTGTTGTTCTTGTTGTTTTGTAGATTCTACATATGAGCGAGACAAAGTGTCTATCTGGCTCATTTCATCCAATATAATGTCCTTCATGTTCATCCGTGTTGTAGCAAATGGCAGGATTTACTTTTTTTATGGCTGAATATTATTCAATTGCGCGTGCGCGCGCGCGCGTGCGTGTGTGTGTGTGTGTGTGTGTGTGGTTTGGGTGTATCACATTTTCTTTATCCATTTATCTTCTTTCAACAGACACTTAAGTTGTTTCTATCCCTTGGCTATTGTGAATAATGCTGCAAGGCACATAGGACTGCAGATATCTCGTAAACATTCTGATTTTGTTCCTTTGAATTTAAATACAGAAGTGGGCTGCTAGATCACATAGTTCTATTTTTAATATTTTGAGAAATTTCCATGCTCATCCCCATAATGGTTGTACCAATTTATATTCCTACCAACAGTGTACAAGGGTTCACTTTACCTCACATCCCTGCTAACTCTTATTTCTCATCTTTTTGATAATAATCCTTTTAACAGGTGTGAGGTGAGAGCTCATTGTGATGTTGATTTGCAGTTCCCTGATTAGTGATGTTGAGCATCTTTTCATGTACTTGTTGGCCATTTGTGAGTTTTTTTTTTTGAAAACTATCTGTTTAGGTATTTTACCAATTATTTAATCAGGTTATGTGTTTGCTATTCAGTTGTAGGAGTTCCTTATGTGTCTTAGATATTAACCCTTTATCAGATGTATGCAAATATTTTCTTAAAATTTTTTTAAACATTTATTTTTGAGAGAGAGAGAGAGAGAGGGAGGGAGGGAGAGAGAGAGAATGAATGAGCAGGGGAGGGGAAGAGAGAGGAAGACATAGAATCCGAAGCAGGCTCTAGGCTCCAAGCTGTCAGCACAGAGCCTGACGTGGAGCTTAAACTCACCAACTGTGAGATCATGACCTGAGCTGAAATTGGACGTTTAACCGACTAAGCCACCCAGGCACCCTTTCTTTGCAAATATTTTCTTCTATTTCATAGGTTGCATTTTCATTTTGTTAATCACTTCCTTTGCTGTGCAGAAGGTTTTTAGCTGGGTGTATTCCCACTTGTTTATTTTTGCTATTGTTGTCTGTGGTTTTGGTGTCATAGACAAACAATTATTGCCAACACCAGTATCAAGGAGACTTTTTCCTGTTTTCTTCTAGGAGTTTTATGTTTTCTAGTCTTATGTTTAAGTCTTTAATCCATTTTCCATTAATTTTTTGTGTATGGTGTAAGATAGGGTCCAATTTCATTATTTTGTACGTGTTACCTAGTTTTCCCAACAATAGTTATTGAAGACACTATCCCTTCCCCTCTTGTGTTCTTGGTACCCTTGACAGAGATTAGTTGAAGGTATTTCTATATTCTACATTCTGTTCCAGTGATCTGTGTGTGTGTGTTTAAGCCAGTACTATACTTTTAAAATTATAGCTTTGTAATATAGTTTGAAATCAAGAAGTCTGATTCCTCCAGACTTTGTCCTTTCTCAAGCTCTCTTAGGCTATTCTGTCTTCTGTGTCTTCTGTGCTTCTCTACAAACTATGACCGTCTTTTACACTTCTGTGAAAAATTCCAATGGAATTTTGATAGGGATTGCATTGAATCTGTAGATTGCTTTGGGTAGTATGTACATTGTAACAAATTAATTTTTCCAATTTTTGAACATGAGTTATCTTTCCTTTCATTTTTGGCTTCTTCAACTTTTTGCACCAATGTCTTACATTTTTCAGGGTATAGGTCTTTCACCTCCTGGCTAAATTTATTCCTAAGTATTGTATTCTTTCTGATGCTATTTTATTAAAATTTTTAAAAAAATGTTTTTATTTATTTTTGAGACAGAGACAGTGTGTGAGCCGGGGAGGGGAAGAGAGACAGAGAGGGAGACACAGATTCCAAAGCAGGCTCCAGGCTCTGAGCTGTCAGCATAGAGCTTGATGTGAGGCTAGAACTCACGAACCAGGAGATTATGACCCAAGCTGAAGATGGACGCTCAACTGACTGAGCCACTCAGGCACTCCTTGATGCTATTTTAAATGGGATTGTTTTCTTTCTTTCAGATAGTTTGTTAGTGTATAGAAACAGAACTGATTTTTGTAAGCTGTTTTTCTATCCTGCAACTTTACTACATTTATTAGTTTTAATATTTAGCTGGGGCCTTTAGGATTTTCTATTTTTAAGATCATGTCATCGGCAAAGAGAGACTATTTTACTTCTTCCTTTCCAATTTTGTATCTTTTATTTCTTTTTCTTGCCTAATTGCTCAGGTTACGGTTTCCACTACTGTGGTGAGTAGAAGAGGCAAGAGTGAGCATCCTTGTCTTGTTCCTGATCTTAGAGGAAAAGCTTTCAGTTTTTCTTCATTGAGTACGTTAGCTGTGGGGTTTTTGGATATAGCCTTTATTATATTGAGGTCCATTCTTTCTATACCTAATTTATTGAGTTTTTATCATGAGAGGATATTACATTTTTCCAAATGCTTTTTCTGTATCTACTAAGATGATCATATGATTTTATACTTTATACTCTGTTAAAGTGATGTAGCACATTTATTGACTTGCATATGATGAAGAATCCTTGCATCCCAGTGATAAGTCTGACTGGATCATGCTATATGATTATTTTAACATGCTCTCGAATTTGGTCTGCTAGATTTTGCTGAAAAGTTAGCATGTTCATCAGTAATACTGGCTTATAATTTTCTTTTCTTGCAGTGTCCTTGACTGGCTTTGGTATTAGAACAATGCTGGCTTATAAAATGAGTTTGGAAGTGTTCCCTCCTCTCCAGTGTTTTGGAAGAATTTGAAAAGGATTGGCATTAATTCTTCAAATGTTTGGAAGAATTCACCAGTGAAGTCACCTGATCCTGGGCTTTCCTTTGTTGGGAAGTTTTTGATTACAGATTCAATCTCCTTATTATTAATTAGCCTGTTTAAATTTCCTATTTCTTCACGATTCAGTCTTAAAAGACCATGTTTTCTAGGAATTTGTCCATTTCTTCTAGGTTCTCCAATTTGTTACCATATCATTGTCATAACAATATCTTATGATCATTTGTATTTCTGTGGTATGTTTAATGTCTCTTCTTTCACTTCTGACTTCATTTATTTAAATGTTTTCTATTCTTAGTCTAGCTAATGGTTTGTTTATCTTTTCAAAAAACTAGCTTTTAGTTTCATTGATTTTGTCTGTTTTTCTATTGTCTATTTCATTTATTTTTGCTGTAATCTTTATTTTCCCCCTTCTATAACTTTGAACTTTGTTTGTTCTTCTTTCTCTAGTTCCTAAAGTGTAAAGTTAAGTTGCTTTTTTGAGATCTTTCTTTTTCCTTAGTGTAGTCTTTTATTGCTATTAAACCTGCCTCTTAGAAGTGTTTTGCTTCATCCCATTAGTTTTGGTATGTTGTGTTTATATTTTCATTTGTTTTAGGATATTTTGTATCTCCCTTTTGATTTCTTCTATGACCCATTTGTTGTTTAAAAGTGTTGTAAAATTTTTACATATTTGTGAATTATACAGCTTTCCTCCTGTTATTTATTTCCAGTTTCATACCACTGTGGGGAGAAAAGATTGCTATGATTTCATTCTTATTAAACTTGTTAAGATTTTTTTTTCTGAGAGAAATCACTGGCCAAGGGGGTGTCTCTTGGTGCTGAGTTGTGCTGCTTTGGGGGCAAGGTGACATAAGTAAAATGAAACTGTTCTTACCTTATTCACTACATTTATTCTTAGATTTTTTTGCTCAAACAGTGTGCTAGAACTTCCCTGCTGGACTCCTGGACTCCCATAAAGTTGATCTGTGGTTGACTGTCAACTGATATTCTGTGGGGGGATAAGAGTAGAAAACTCATGTCATATTTGACTAATGACAAAGTATTTATACTTATAGCTATAGTTATAGTTATAGTTATTTATACAAAAAAATTCTACTGTAACCTAAGTCACCCAAGTCTGGATCTTTGTCCACTGGAAGCTTAAAGTGGGGGGGGCAAATTAATGTCAAAATGAATTTATAATAAGGAGAATAGTGACAAGTAGATTACATAATAAGTTATTGTAATAGTCCCAAGGATAAAGAAGACCAACTTACAGTTAAAGATAGTAGCTTGCCCATATAAAGTTACATTTCTCACTTTGAAAACTCCACTAAAATGATAGAATGATAAAAAAAGGAATAAACCCACAAGTCCAAAGGTAACAGAAGAGGAGAAAAAAACATTAAAATTTTAGAAGCCAGAAAGCAGGTGGATAAAGACAAACTGGCTCAACAAATTTTTGAAAACAGAAACTTAAATCAGTAGGGGAGGGAGCTCAGCAGCAAGTAAATTCTTACCACTCATACACACAGAAATTATAGGTCTGAAGGTGGGGGTACAACTAACACATAACATGATGTGAACTGGGTAAAAGTTTGTATAAGAAGCAGCTGGATTTACATATAGCCTTTGCCAACCGTATATCTGAGCAACTTGCCCTCCCTCATCTATGAAGAAGACCAGAGATTTACTCTTTGAGGAGGTACAACCAGTGGGACTTTGAAGTGGAACAAATAGTTGGGCTGACAACTGTGTTTTCATGTTGAAAAAAGGTGAATTATTGAAACTCTATGTACTAAGTGGGGACCATACTAGCTTCTTTCCCAAACCTGACTCCAAGAATGCTGGAGGACAAACTCATATTCTAAAGACAAGAGTTTGGAAATATTATCTTTGAAAAACCATACTCAGCTTTAGAGGTCCATCATAAAATGGCCAGTCATTGGTCAATGAAACGAAGTAGTCACCAACAAATGAAAGTAACTTTGTGACTCCAAAAGAAAGCAACCCACATTTATGTACAGGGAACTTTCAATCATCTTTTTAATATCTTGCACTCAAATAGGAATGGAAAGTCAAGAGCCAGATATTTGAACAAATGTCCTCTTTTGACACAATGTAAAGCCAAACAAGAAAAAGAAAGAAGTTTGGGGGAAAAGAGAATAGGATGGAAAACATAACCTTGTAAGACCTATAATGAATATTCTCAGTGAATTAAGAAAACATCTTGATTGCATTCGTGAGACAAGATGCTATTAAAAAGGAGCATTCTCTGGGTATAGTTATTCTTTAAATTTCAATATGATACAGAAATTACACTATTAATAATGGTGCAGTACCTGTTATTAAGTTAACCTTCTTAACCTTGCCAGCAGATAACAATAATGGGAAAAATATAAAAATAGTTGTTTGAATGCACTTTAGAGCAACTGAAGGCAGGCAGAAACTGGAAGGGAGTTGACACACAAAAGAAGGGAATAGCACTTCTCAGTTTGCACTGCATGGAGTAGCTGAAACTCAAACAGAAAACTGCAGTCCTAAGTGACTTGAGGATTGAGAGGGAAGAGTTTGGGACTACTGGCATGGCTAGAAAATAAATGACAAATCTCAGAAAAAAAAGGAAGCTAAGGAGCTGGAGGAGAAAAATCCACATATAAACTCCTTCAAATCCTTGGATGATCTTGATTAACGTATGTGCAGAGGGCCAGGCAGAAAGCAATGGCTGGAAGGTGGAAAGAAGTGAAGATTTAAAGTTTGAGCTCAGCCACTTGAATTGCTTGCTAGAACATGATCAACACTATTTAGATGAAGCTATCCCTAGTCTCTACAAGGGTACAATAAAAAACTACTAAACATAAAGACACAGGAAAATGTGGCCCACTCTCAAGAGAAAAACAGTTAAGAAAAACTGATACTAAAATGATCCAGAGGATAGAATTAGAAGAATTTTTAAACCGCTTATCTAAATGCGTTCAACAAAACTGAAACAGGAAGAAACAGAAAATTTGAATAGACCCATAACCAGTCAAGAAGTTGAAATCTGTTATCAAAAATCTCCAACAAATGAGAGTCCAGGGCTGGATAGCTTCCCAGGGGAATTCCACTAGACATTGAAAGAAGAGGTAATGCTATTCTTTTGAAGCTTTTCCAAAAGATAGAAATGAAAGGAAAACTTCAAAACTCATTCTACAAGGCCAGAATTACCTTGATTCCAAAACCAGACAAAGACACCACAAAAAAGGAGAATTTCAGACCAATTTCCCTGATGAACATGGATACAAAAATTCTCAACAAGATATAGCAAATCAAATCCAACAATACGTCAAAAGAATTATTCACCACTATCAAGTGGGATTTATTCCTGGGCTGCAGGGGTGGTTCAATATTCGCAAATCAATCAACATGATACACCACATTAATAAAAGAAAGGCTATGAACCTCTTGATCCTCTCAATAGATGCAGAAAAAGCATTTGGCAAAATATAGCACCGTTTATGATAAAAATATTCAGGAAAGTGGGGATAGAAGGAACATACCTCAACACCATAAAGGCCATATATGAAAGACCTACAATTAATATCCTCAATGGTGAAAAAGTGAGAGCTTTCCCCTCTAAAGTCCGGAAAATGACAGGGATGTCCACTCCCACCACTGCTATTCAACATAGTATTGGAAGTCCTAGGCTCAGCAATCAGAAAACAAAAAGAAATAAAAGGCATCTAAATTAGCAAGGAAGAAGTCAAACTTTCACTCTTCATAGATGACATGATACCTTATGTGGCAAACCTGAAAGACTCCACCAAAAAACTGCTAGAACTGATCCATGAATTCAGCAAAGTTGCAGGATATAAAATCAATGTACAGGAGTTCATTGCACTTATATATACCAGTAATGAAGCAGCAGAAAGGAAAATCAAGGAATTGATCCCATTTATAATTGCACCAAAAATCATAAAACACTTAGGAATAAACCTAACCAAAGAGGTGAAAGATACGTATGCTGAAAACTACAGAAACCTTATGAAAGAAATGGAGGGAGACACAAAGAAATGGCAAAACATTCCACGTTCATGGATTGGAAGAAAAAATATTGTTAAAATGTCTATACTTCCCAAAGCAATCTACACATTTAAATGCAATCCTTCGCAAAATAACCCCAGCAATCTTGACAGAGCTAGAAAAAACAATTCTAAAATTTGTATGAAACCAGAAAAGACCCCAAATAGCCAAAGTAATGGTGAAAAAGAAACCCAAGCTGGAGGCATCACAATTCTGGACTTCAAGCTGTATTACAAAGCTGTAATCATCAAGACAGTATGGTATTGGCACAAAAACAGACACATAGATCAATGTAACAGAACAGAGAATCCAGAAATGGACCCACAAATATATGGACAACTAATCTTTGACAAAGCAGGAAAGAATACCCATTGGAAAAAAGACGGTCTCTTCAGCAAATGGTGCTGGGAAAACTGGACAGCTACGTGCACAATAATGAACTTGGACCACTTTCTTATACCATACACAAAAATAAACTCAAAATAGATGAATGACTTAAACATAAGACAAGAGGAGAAAACAGGCAACAACCTCTTTGACCTCAAAATCCTAGAGGAGAAATCCTAGAGGAGAAAACAGGCAACAACCTCTCTGACCTCAGTTGTAGCAACTTCTTACTAGACATGTCTCAGGAGGCAAGGGAAACAAAAGCAAAGGGCCTCATTAAGATAACAAGCTTTTGCACAGAGAAGGAAACCATCAACAAAAATAAGAGGTAACCAATAGAATTGGAGACGATATTTGCAAATGACATATTGGATAAAGGGTTAGTACTCAAATCTATAAAGAACAAACCAACTTAACTCCCAAAAAACAAATAATCCAGGGAAAAAATGGGCAGAAGACAGGAACAGACACTTTTCCAAAGAAGATATTCAGATGGCTAACAGACACATGAAAAGATGCTCAACATCACACATCATCAGGAAAATACAAATCAAAACCACAATGAAATACCACTTCACAACTGTCAGTATGGCTAAAATTAACAACTCAGAAAACAACAGATGTTGGCAAGGATGTGGGGAAAAGGGAACACTTTTGCACTGCTGGTGGGAATGCAAACTGGTGCAGCCACTCTGGAATGGTATGGAGGTTCCTCAAAAAATTAAAAATAGAACTACCCTATGACCCAGCAATTGCACTATTAGGTATTTATCCAAAGGATACAACAATGCTGATTCAAAGGGGCACATGCAACACAATGTTTACAGCCGCACTATCAACAATAGCCAAATTATGGTAAGAGTCCAAATGTCTATCAACTGGATAAAGAAGATGGGATATATATATATATGTATATACATATATATATATATGTGTGTGTATATATATATATATATATATATATATATGCGCAATGGAATATTACTCAGCAATCAAAAAGAATGAAATCTTGCCATTTCCAACAACATGGATGAAACTAGAATGTATTATGCTAAGTGAAATAAGTCAATCAGAGAAAGATAATTACCTTACAATTTCACTCATAAGTGGAGTTTAAGAAATAAAACAGATGAACATAGGGGAAGGGAAGGAAAAATAAGATAAAAAGAGAGATGGAGGGAACCATAAAATACTCTTAAATACAGATAGCTGAAGGTTGCTGGAGGGGTGTTGGGGGTGGTAGGCTAAATGGGTGATGGGCATTAAGTAGGGCACTTACTGGAATGAGTACTGGGTGTTATATGTAAGTGATGAATCACTAAATCCTATTCCTAAAAACATTATTATACCGTATATTAAGTAATGTGGATTTAAATTAAGAAAAAAAGAGGAAAAAAATTTAAAAAGTAGATGTTTAAGGGATTAAAGGAAAAATATGGTTACAATTAATGAATAGTTGGAGAATCTCAATAGAAAAATACAAACCATCAAAAAAAAGAAACAAGTAGAAATTTTAGAAATGAAACATAATATCAAAAATTAAAAATTTACTGGATAAGAACAACAGATCACAGATAGTCAAATAAAGAAAACAGTAAATTTGAAGATAGATCATAGAAAATATTCAATCTGAAGATGAGAAAAATATATTTGAAAAAATAGAACAAAAGCTCGGTGATATGTGGGACCATATTTAAGTGATTGAAGTTATATTCACCTGTATTCTCAGAGAGAGAAAATGAGTCAGAAGATACCTTTCATAAAATAATGGATAGATTTTTCCTAAACTGCTAAATAAATGTAAACTTACAGATCCAAGAAGATCAATGAATACCTGTTAAGATAAATACTTAGAAAACCATGCTTAGCCACATATTCATCAAATGATAGAAAACACAAAAAGAGAAAAGCAGCCAGTGGGGGAAAACCCATTACAAACAAGGAGGAAATGATATAAATTACAACTGAATTCTCATCAGAAATGATGGGAGGTAGGAGAGAATGGAACAACATCTTTAAAGTGCTGAGAGAGTGGGAACTGTCAAATTAGAATTCTGTATCTGGGAAAATTTTTCTTAAAAAATAAAAGCAAAATAAATACATTTTTCAGAAAAACAAAAATTGAGAGAATCTCTTGTCAGCAGAGCAGCACTATAAGAAATTGTAGGGACGTCTGGGTGGCTGACTCTGGATTTTGGCTCAAGTCATGACCTCTCGGTTCATGAGATACAGCCCTGTGTCAGGTTGTGAGCTGACAGGGTGGAGCCTACTTGGGATTCTCTCCCTCTCTCTCTGCCCGTCCCCTGCTCACATGCGCGCGCGCGCGCGCGCACACACACACACACAAACTTTCTCTCTCTTAAAATAAATAAACTTAAAAAAAACATTCTAAAGGAAATTCTTCAGGTTAAGGAAACTTCGATGGTAACATATCTATAGGAAGAAATTATAAGAGCCAGAAGTAGTAAATACCTGGGTTAATATAAAGGGGAATACATTTTCCTTTTCTTAATATTTAAAATAATATGACTAAGGTAAACATAATAATGCAATGTTGGGTTAATGCATATAGATGTACTACATATGAAAATAATATTACACAGGAAAAGATGGTAAGTGAAAATAGACTGTTGAAAGTTTGTAATTTTTTTTTAACAGCTTTGTTGAGATTTAATTCACATACAACTCACCCATTTAAAGCATATATTTCAATGGCTTTAATTATATTCACAGTAGAGTGGCATAAGACATTCTTAATAGGCATATCTAATACTGAATTGAAGTTGCCATGATATAAACATGTGGTTTAACTCACTGCCCCAAATATTCCCTCAAACTGGCCTGGGAAACATGGATTACTTATTGAGTATAATTTATGATTACAAAGTTAATTCTACTTCAATCAAGTCTCTTAATAATCTAAATTCAGAAATTCAGGAATTTAGAATTATAAAAATGTTAACATGAAAACATAGTGAAGGATAGAATGATTAGAATTTCTATAAAGATATATATAGGAAGAGTTACTACATGTAAAAATTTCCCAACCAAACTGTAATTTTTGAAATGACAACATAGTTTGAATATGATCCCAAACCTGAATGACCACTACTTGCTGACAGCATTACAAATGGGAACTAGAGGGATATAGATTATATTTTTTATAGAGGATGACACCCTATTATATGGTAACTTCACAGTCAAGGAAACAGAGTTTGGCTGGTGCATGAAAGGTGCTCAAATAGACTCACTGTTTATCAAATAGTTCTATTTAAGAGAATGCTGCATAGTGCAGTGTTTCTCAAATGAAGAAATGTGCAAACCTTTTAAAATAAAATATCACAGAATCTTAAGGTTATATTACTTAAATATGTACAAACATAATATCATAAAATTAGATATAATGCATTTTCTTAAGCTCCTATAACTATAAAACTAAAATTTATAAATTAAAAACAATTAAAAAACCAATACTATTCAAACACAATTTGACAATAATTTTGTTTCATTAAAACTAAGTTGTTAATTTGGGGTTTAATATAGGGTGATGTTTCTTCAGGTCTGGTTCTATATTTAATGTGTTTCTGTATTTTTAAATTTTTAAAATTTTTTATTTCTTAACATTTATTTATTTTTGAGACAGAGAGAGACAGAGCATGAAAGGGGGAGGGGCAGAAAGAGAGGGAGACACAGAATTGAAAGCAGGCTCCAGGCTCTGAGCCATCAGCCCAGAGCCTGATGCGGGGCTCGAACTCACAGACCACGAGATCAACCTGAGCTGAGCTTAACCGACTGAGCCACCCAGGCGCCCCTGTATTTTTAAATTTTAATGTTACTAATGTGGACACTGCCTTTTCACATAAGTATGCTGTATAAAATGGCCCTAATACTCACTGAGTCTCACACCAAATATATCTGTACTTTACCATATATAAGCTAAACCTTAATTTTTTTCACAATTAAAATTTTTTTTTAATGTTTATTTTTGAGAGAGAGAGAGTGAGTGAGTGAGTGTGAGTGCTGGGGAAGAGGCAGAAGGAGGGAGACACTGACTCCAAAGCAGGCTCCAGGCACAGAGCTGCCAGCACAGAGCCCGTCCAACTCAAAGCCTTGAGATCATTACCTGAGCCGAAGTCAGACGCTTAACCAACTGAGCCACCCAGAAGCCCCAATTTTCCTCACAATTTAAAGGCTTTGTTTGATAGTACAGTATGATCAGATTTATACTTTAAAAACTCTTGTTTATAAAAATCTTTGAGTGCCTATCTTAGTAAGGTGTAGCTGCTAACACTGTAATCTTTTATTCGAGAATACATTTAAATAGTCATGTAATTTAAACCTACACAAGTAATCTGACGGGATTTAGAACAAGGTATTGAACACCCTAGAATTATTTCAAGGAGGTACACAGATAGGGACTGTGTCAAACAACAGTGATACAAATTCAATATGGAACCCACTGCTGCAATGCATGTTCTTTTGGATTCATGGTGCCTTTACTGTCATGTTATGTTATGAGTCCACCCTTTTTGAACCATTATGACAACCTCACTTTTGAATTGCACCATGACATTTCTTTGCATTCACTAGCCAAAAATGTGAGAGAAAACACAAATCTAAATAACTGTTCTGAAATTACTGAATATTTTGTTATAGGAGGTCACTAAGATTATTCATGATATTATTACATTAAATATTTATAATCAGTAAGATGAAAGCACAATTCAAAACTGTCATAATTTTCTTTTTTTTTTCATAGCACTTTTACCTTCTAACATATATATTTTACTTCTTTGTTCATTGTCTATATCCTCTGTCCCTATGAGAATGTAAGCTCATTAGGGCCACAACAGTTTTCTTCCTCCATAATGTATTTCAAACACCTAGAATAGCATCCCACACAGAAGCACTCAGTCAATGTGCTGAAAGAATGAAACATTTGTCATAAGCTGACATCTGGGGACACTCCAACCTTTTAGGATTCCCAGACTGAAATATTGGAATGGGGGGGAAAAAAAGTTTTGGCTTAGCAGCCAGAGAGACTTCAGTTGAAACTATTTTGTAGCCGTTAACTCTTACTCTGCGGATTACTGGCTGCATGACTTTTGGCAAATTACTTAAATTCAGGGAGTCTGCTTTTTTTCCTCTAGGAAAATGTAAAGTCTGTTCAAAATGGGGGAAATGGCTAACACAAAAAAGTACATAAAATACCGGCATATAAGGAGACCATCATTACTATTACTATTAGAAATGTCATAGAAAAAATTAATCAAGTAAAACTAAACTTTTCCACATCATTATTTTCTCTTCTTAATTCATCTTATTCATAATTGATAAAAATGTAAAATAGGAAACAGATTTGGATAAATGAAAATGCAAAAAGAATAGGATCTAAAACTTACACTGTAACAGCTGTGTGAAGATACTGGAAGATGTTTTCATAACAATCATTTGTCAGATGTGGAAAGAACTTGGTTCTAATAGGGCTGTAAAAGAAGCCAAAAACAAAGAGTGAACAAGAAAACAGAAATAGATGAAATAGGTGAAATAGAATAAAGATCATCTTGTGACCTCAGCTGCACATGAGTGGTTTTCTCCCCAAGCATTCTCATACACTTTATCTACCCACCTTCTTTCTGTATGCACGGTCTACTTGGTTCATCAGGAACTTTAACCCTCAGGCCAACCCTGAAGGAAGAATTAACCTACTTATTGAACCCTCAGGCAGTGTGCCTGGCCAGGAAGCTGGGTATTTGGGGAACACACCGAGGTGATCTCAGCATTTTACTGCAATATCCCACATCACTGAAGGAAGAGGTTAAAAGTGATTTACTATATTAAGAAAAAGCCGTGTATATTTATTCCTTGATTTAAACTTTGCTGCCAAACGGAATTCTCAAAATGCTTTGGAAATGCAAATGGATTTAAGATCTGTTTTAGGTAAACGTTATCTGTATTTTAAGAGGACAATAAATTATTACTTAGTTTTAGGCAGGCAACATATCATTATTCAGTTTAGTACAAAAAAAGAAATTTTGGATGGCTAAATTCAGTCTTAATACAAACCATGTTCCAACAATGCACGTAAGTATCGGCAGATTAAATAGGTTTGTCCTCCAACATCCTTAATAACACTAAAGAAAACAAGTTAAATGAGAAATATACCCCGGAAAATAATTTGGGTATTAACAGGCAAACAAACACAAGTCCTTAAGGTGGGATATGCCAGGACTCCCCACAATAAAGTTATATTTTCCCCTTTGTAATTAATTCATATCTTACAGAAGGAATAATTTGAGATGGGATAGAGAAATAAGTAAAGGATAGTCTCTTTCTTGTCATACTTCTATCCAGCAATTTTAGCATCCATGGATGGATAATTATTGCCTGCAAAAATTATTTGAGTATTTGCCAAAGAGTGATTTTCTGTTACCATGATTCTTTCTACATTTATTTATTGGAATTTTACTATGACGAAGAGTTGCCCTTTTGCCCCAGATTATTAAATTTTTTTATAACAGTGTAGCTTCAAAGAGATTGATTTATTTAATGCTATGGTTTGTAATCCATTACTTGAATTATACGTTCTATTCACGTGGGTTCTTAAAAATTACTTTTTATGGTTGATTTTGAATATGATTGTGTGTTGGTAAGAAAACACAATCTGAATAATATCAGTTTTGATATTTATTGAAATTTCCTTTGTAACAAAGCATGTGGCTAATTTTTTTAAATATTCTTTGTATGCATGACGTAACATTCTTTTTTGCTTTTGATTTTTTCATTGTGAATTATAAAGCATATAGAAATGTACCATTTATAATTATATGCTTAGTGAATTATTATTGTTATTTTAAGTTTATTTATTTTGAGAGAGAGAGACAGAGAGAGAGACAGAAAGAGCAGGGGAGGAGCAGAGAGGGAGGGAGAGAGAATCTGAAGCAGGCTCCACACTCTCAGCACAGAGCCTGATGCAGGGCTTGAACTCACAAACTGTGAGATCATGACCTGAGCAGAGATCAAGAGTCAGATGCTTAACCAACTGAGCCACCCAGGCACCCCATAGTTACATGCTTAGTGAATTATTATAAAGCAGATACCTGTGTTAGCACTACCCAGGAGAAAAAAATAGAATCTTCTAGTGACAGAAAAACATCCTAAGTGCTATGTTCCAATTTGTCACCCTTGCTTAACACCCCACCTCTCCCAAGTAAAGCTAATGCCTTAAGTTTTCAGTTACCAAGTTACCTGCTTCTCCTAATAAATTTATCACCTAAATATGCATTACTGAAACCTATGCTTTAATGAAACAAGGTATATTACGGAAACATGACTAATCAATTAATATCACACAAAGTAAATTTTGAGACAATGAATATTGCCAAAGAAAAACATTTCATAATGATAAAAGGTTCAATTCACTAAAAATGCATTGCAATCTTTTTTTTTTAAATACATTTTTTTAAGTTTTCATTTATTTATTTTAAGAGAGTGAGCAAGGGAGGGGCAGAGAGAGAGAGAGGGAGAAAGAGAATCCCAATGCAGGGCTCCAACTCACTAACAGTGAGATCATGACCTGAGCTGAAACCAAGAGTCAGATGCTTAACCACCTGAACCACCCAAGCGCCCCTACATTATAATCTTAAATATGTATGCATCTAATAATAAAACTTCGAATTATATGAAACAAAAATGACAGAAATAAAGAGAAATAAAAAAGTACCAAATCATAATTGAGGATTTTGACACTCCTTTCTCAGTAATTGATAGAATTAGCAAAAAGCAAGTGAGAAAGGATATAGATGTGAATATCAACTGGACCTATTAGAAACTTATACCTAACAACCACAGAATACACATTTTTTTTCAAATGCATGTGAAACATGTGACATCTCATTGGATTTTAATTTTCAGACCTAATGAACATAGACACACTTTTATATATTTATAGCCCACTGGGCTATTGTACAGGTTATGAGGGCTCTGCCCAATAAAGGCTCTGCCTTTTGAGAACTCTATCTAGGACAGTTGCTACCAGGACTGATAGTTAGAAGCATAGTCTAGGAAAGGTCCTAGGGTCTAGCAGGTTGTAGTAATGCAGGAGTTAAGACTTTCACCCATGGTGAATGTGATGTGATAAAGGTGAAAAGAAATGTACCACCCTATGTAATTTCTCTGGCATTTCAGACCAATGAGGAAGAGAGTTAAGTATTAGGACTGTGGAACTGGGTGGTTATTGGTGAGCACCAGTGATTTACTGAAGAGAATGACAGACTTAGGTCAATTAAGTACCAATTTATTTACTTATTTAACATTTATTTATTATTTTTGAGAGGGGGGAGGGAGGGAGGAGAGGGGTAGTGAGCAGGGCAGGGGCAGAGAGAGAGAGAGAGAGAGAGAGAGAGAGAGACAGAATCCCAAGCAGGCTCCACACTGCCAGTGTGGAGCCCAATGTGGATCTTAAACCCATGAACTGTGAGATCATATGATCTGGGCTGAAACCAAGAGTTGGATGCTGAACTGATTGAACCACCCAGGTGCCCCAATTAAATACCAACTGAAAGCAAAGAAAAAAACCAGAGAACAAATATGATTTAAGATTAGCAATGTGGGGTGCATGGATGGCTAAATTGGTTAAGCATCTGACTCATGATTTCAGCTCAGATCATGATCTCATGGTTCATGAGATTGAGCCCTGCATCACGTTTTGCACTGAAAGCAGGGAGCCTGCTTGAAATTCTCTGTCCCTCTCTGCCCCTCCCTTACTTGTGTTCAGGCTCTCTGTTTCAAAATAAACAATAAAAAAAATTAAAAAGATTAGCTATGTGACTTAATTATAAGAGTGGCAGAGCTAAGGAGAAGGCTGATTTCTCATCTCAGTCAAGTCTTCTATGCTAATGTCAGGGCCCTGTTGGAGAAGTGGGACCCCAAGCCCTGAGGTGGGGACATGAGAGTTGATGCATCTGAGAATTTTGAAAACCAGATTACCCTCAATCCCTAGGGACTGTGAAAGAGAGCCACTTCCACGTGTTAGAGGATAGGGACTCTCTTACTTGATGACCACACAGAGGTTTCAAATGAAGGAGGTGCTGGTGCCTTATAATGCTTTCCTTCTCAGAACCTGACTTCATTTCACTTCCTAGGCACTAGAAGGAGTGTCAAATCTCAAAAAGGCCCCACTGGAGAAATTCTTGGGCATGCTAAGGGAGGAGAGAGATTTAATGTCAACAAAGAATGGAAGCACCCAGCTAGTAATACTGTAGGAACTGGCAGAATATGCCTGGAAGTAAATCCTGATGGTGCTGGACCAGGGAAGTGAAATATAATAATAGACTTAATGGCAGCTCTTTTCCATGACTCAGACCTAATCCCCTGAGAAGGACCCTTGGAATCAGTTAATACACTGATGAGGTGGTTTTTGGAAACATGAAGACTGATGACCCATATTAAATAGGGATATGATAACTGGTGTTATAAACTATTCAAAAAGTAATAAAAACCACAGAGAAGTGGATATGCCTGAGTGAACATGATACATAAGATGAAATCCCAGTTTACTGTGTTTCCTGGAAGGATTTGCTTCATTTACCAACATTGCTGAATAGCTTAGCAGTGACTGTCCTCTGTAGGTGGGGTCTTTGAAGGTGACAGTGTTAAAGAAGAACACCTTCTATAATTGTGGATGATATGATCCAGAAATAGAAGTTAGGTGGCAGCATTTAATTATCAGGAGAATGGTGGAAATTAGTACTACAACAGGCAGCAAGTTTCAAATGGCAACCAGTGGGTACCTGATCCAGAGAGATTTATGGACATGGCTCACAGAACTTGATGTTACTAGAAATGGTCAGCCAATAAAGGTGCTTTATATATACGACATATATTCAAAAGAGATTGAGACTGAATGAGCAGAATGATGAAGTCAGTCACTTCAGTGGAAAGTCATAATCTCTGTTTCCAGATCAGAGCCAGTCCTCAGATCCAGAATCCATCAATTGAAAGAGAAGCTGGGGTCTACTTGTTGCCACAGAGTATATACACTCCAACTTTTATTTGATTGGTGATAATATAGTATATCTATTCTCATCTTTTAACTTCTAAACTATTTGAATATTTATATTTGAAGTACACTTGTTGTAGGCAGATATTTGGATCTTGCTGTTTTTCACACAATGTGGCAATCCCTGTCCTTTAATTAGGGTACTTAGGTCATTTACATTTAATGTGATTAGTGAAGATGACATTCAAGTCTATTATCTTGCTATATGTTTTCAATTAATTGAGCATTTTTGATAACTTCACTTTCTCTTTTGTTATCTCATTAACTACAGCTCTTTTAAAATGTCATTTTGGATTTTTTTTAAAGTTCTTTTTTTTTTTGATAAAGAGAGAGAAAGCATGCACAAGTGTGCAGGAGAAAGGCAGAGAGAGAGGGAGAAAATCTTTTTTTTATTTTTTTTATTTTTTTTTTTATTTTTTAATATATGAAATTTACTGTCAAATTGGTTTCCATACAACACCCAGTGCTCATCCCAAAAGGTGAGAGGGAGAAAATCTTAAACAGGCTCTGTTCCATCAGTGCAGAACCAAACACAGGGCTCAGTTTCATGAACCCATGAGACCATGACTTGAGCTGAAATCAAGAGTCAGGCACTTAACCTACTGAGCCATCTAGGTGCCCCCATTTTAGCTTGATTTTAAAAGATTTTATAGTCTACAACTTTAGTTTCTCAGTCTAGCTTTTAGTGATATTATACCACTTCATGTGCAGTATAAGAACTTTATAATAGAATTCTTTGATTTTCCCATTTTCTTCTTTTTTTTTTTTTTAACGTTTATTCATTTTTGGGACAGAGAGAGACAGAGCATGAACGGGGGAGGGGCAGAGAGAGAGGGAGACACAGAACTGGAAGCAGGCTCCAGACTCTGAGCCATCAGCCCAGAGCCTGACACGGGGCTCGAACTCACAGACTGCGAGATCGTGACCTGAGCCAAAGTCGGACGCTTAACCGACTGAGCCACCCAGGTGCCCCTTTCCCATTTTCTTCAATAGCTTTTATGCTACTGTTGTCATGGATTTTACTTTATGTGTTATAAAAACAATATATTGGTATTATATGTGCTTCAAATAAACAATTACCTTTAAATATATTTAATAAAAAAGTTTAAAAATTTTACCAACATAATTACCTTTTCAAGGCTTTTCATTATGTGGTATAATTTTCCATTTGTCTGAAATTTCCTTTAACATTTTTTGTTGTGTAGGTCTGCTAATAAATTCTTTCAGCTTTTGTACATCTGAAAAAATCTGTATTTCACTTTTCTTTTGAAATGTATTTTTGCTGTTTATAGAATTTCAGTTTTACTTTCTTCTTTCAATACTCTAAAGATGTTTCTCCACTGTCTTCTGGCTTGCATTGACTCCAATGAGAAATCTGCTGTCATTTTTATCTTTGTTTCTGTATACATAATGCGTCTTCTTTTCTCCAGATACTTTTAGATTGTTCTTCTTTGTATTGACTTAAGCAATTTGAGTGTGTGCTTTGTGTAGTTTTCTTCATGTTTCTTGTGCTTGGGGTTTGTTGATATAGTTGTACCTATTGGTTTATAGTTTTCACCAAATTTGGAAAAATGTCAGGTATTTCTTGGAATATGCTTTTTTGTACTCGTTCTATCTATTCTTCATGGGCTTCAATTACACATATATTAGGCCACAGAAAGTTATCTGACAGCTTACAGATGCTTTGGTCATTATTTACTGTTATTTTTCTTTCTGTGTCACTTTGGATAGAAACTTTTTATAAGTCTGGAATGTGACTAATCTTTTCTTCTGAAATACCTAATCTGTGAATCCCTTCCTGACATGATATTCTTCATCCTAGACATGGTACTTTTAGTCACTACAAGTTCAATTAGAGATTTTTAAAAAAATCTTTCTATTTAATATTTTCCTGATTTCTTCTAACTCAGTGAATATATGAAATCCACTTGTGCTGGCTGTCTTCATCTACCATTTCTATTTTCTATCTTCTGTTTATATTAATTTTTCTTCTAATTCTGGGTGGCAAATATTTTGTCCCCGTCTGTAGCTTATTTGTTCACTCATTTAACAATGTCTTTCAAATAGCAAAAGTCAATTTTGCTGAAGTCCAACTTATCTTTTTCAATTATGGTTCAGGTTTCTTTCTCCCATCTATAAACTCTTTTGCTTAGCCCAAGGTCATGAAGATTTTATATTTTCTTCAAGAACTTGTAGAGTGCTAGGTTTGTATTTTGTTTTAATACCAATTTAAAATATTGGTATACAGCAAAAATGGGTAAAGGCACTTATTTATTTACTTGGTTCCAGCACCATGTATTGCAAAGACTATTCTTTCTCCATAGGATTGTCTTTGACCCTGTGTCAAAAAATTGTGCTTATTTTTGGGTTTTCTATTCTGTTCCACTAATCCTTAAGTCTATCCTTACACCATTATCACACTGTTTTGATCCTGTGGCTTTTCCCTACGTCCAATGAAGTGATGATTAAAAAAATACAGTGATACGGTGAATCAAATTGATTTTAGAATGTTGAACCAACCTTTGATTCTTGGAATAAATCTGACTTATGATGAATCATTCTTTTTACAAATTATCACAATTTGCTAATATTTTGTTAAGGATATATATATACATATATTTATGAGAGTTATTGGTTTGTAGTTCTCTGCTATTATAATGCCTTTGTCTGATTTTGGCATCAAAGTAATTCCAACTTCATAAAATGAGTGGAAAAGTCTTCCTTCATTTTCTATTTCCTAAAGGAGATTGTTTAGGACTGTCATGTTTCTTCCTTAAGTGCTAGAAGAATGTGCCAATGATGCCGTCTAGACTGGGTGTTTTCTTTATAGGGAGGTATTTTAACTATACATTCAACTTCTTTAATAGACATAAAATTATGCAGGTTATTTACTCTTGACTGCATTTTGGTAGTTTGTTGCTCAAAGAACTTTTTCATTTCATTTAGGTTATCAAAATTATTGACAAATTTATTTATCCCTTCTTATCCAGATAGTATCTGTCAGATATTCAGTAAACTCCCTTCTTTCATTCTTGGTTGTGATAATTTTTGTCTTCTTACTTTTTGTCTTGCTCAGTCAGGCTAGATGCTTATCAATTTTTGTATGCTTTGCAAAGAACCAAATTTTGGGCATATTAATTTTCCCTACTGTTTTCGATTTTATTGGTTTAAGCTCTTATCTTTATTATTTCCTTACTTCTTCTTTTCGAGCTTTTTTTTTTTTTTTTTCCTTAAGACAGATTATTGATTAAAAACTTTTGGCTTCTAAAATAAGGCATTAAATCTGATTTCTCTGTAGGTACTTCCTTAGCTGTATCTTACATATCATGTAGTGCATTTTCATTGTCATTCGATTCAAAATATTTCCCAATTTCCCTGTGACTGCTTCTTTGAGCCATGTGTTATTTAGAAATTTACTTAATTTCCAAAATTTGGGATTTTTGAAATTTTTGTTATTGATTTCTAGCTCACTTTGTTTGTGGTCACATAATATATTTTGTCTGACTTCGATGCTTTTAATTTTTTTTCTTAAGACCAGAAACTGGTCTGCTTCTGTGAATATTCAAGTATACCTGAAGAGAATCTGTATTCTGCTCTTGTTGGGTGAAGTGTTCCTCTTATATTTTCTTAAATGGCTATTAAATTCTTGAAAATAAAACTTCACAAAGAGAAGGAATAGGTCACATAAGGCAGGATTCAGAAATCTGATACTTCAATGCATCTGAAAAATCAAAAATTATATTTTATATAAAAAAATACTAGAATGATAGGTTTCAATGTGAAGTTAACCAAGTACATGTATATACAATTAATAGTGACATAAGAGACCACATACCAGCAAATAAATGCAGATAATGAATAAGTGACCTCTTCACATGCTTACATTCTAATCTGTTCCCAGTATGATCCAATGACCCACTGTTCATAATTCTCTACCCACACTGGTTTTATTTTAGTTCTTCCAAGCAGCCATGATCTCTTGTCTCAGGATTTACTGAACATACTCTCTACATGGAAAATATGTTCTCCCTCTTTTTGTCTAATCCCTCTTCAACTTTCAGCATTCACCTTGAATTCACCTTCAGAAAGCCTTTTCTGACATGCTCTACAAAGATCAGGTCCTCCTCGTGCACATTTTCATGGCACCCTGTATCTTTCTTTCACAGAACTTACTATGACTGAAATGAAAAATATAAGGGCAGACTAGTTGAGATTATCAGAGATGCTATGACTTCTCGAAAGGTTCAGAATCATCAACTCAAAAAAGTTACCCAAATGAGACATACAGCAGCCAACTAAGCTGATTTAATTAATTTAAGCCTGGTTTTTAATGACTAGCATTTCTCTTGTGAAGACATCTCTGAAAGCAGAATTATAACTTCAGAAGAATGTTAAATGCATCTGGTTTCCATATTACATGCCTAACACATCCAAGAAAATATAATTTATAAAATGCTGCACATAGCAGGGCACACACAAAACGAACCAAAATGAGAAATTCCACTTTATTGCCTTCAAAGATCCTGATAAATGGATAAGGTGTCTGTTTCTCTAAGACCTTCCTTGCTTTTGAAAGGAAAATCCATATACAAATCGCAAAAGTTTGGCTCAACTCCCTCCCCCCCCCGCCAAATTGAATCCAAAAATTAATGCTTTAGAATCTATTAGTTTCTTGTAAATTTTCAGGCAAAGAATTTGGGTGAAGAGAGTGAGAGGAAAATCTTCGTCTTTCATGAATATTTGGAACCTTAATTTCTTTAAAAATAGCACTTGATAATATTACCAGGGAGCACTTGTAGGAAAACGTACAGAGCTTCCTTGGCAATGGTGGTGGAAGAGCTGCCTTCCCTATGTCTCTCAGACTTACTTTGTAAATTATGTGAAACACTTTTAGACAGACACTGGCACTCATAAATTATACAGCTCATTTGCATATTCCAGTCATGAGACATTATGCAAAGTGACATGATTTGCATAATGGATTCCTCTTGTCGCTTCACTTGCTGCATGCTTTTAAAAAACAAAATGAAATAAAATGAAAGCATGAAAAGGTGGAAGCATCAAGTTTCCAGCTTTGCCTGTCTCCTTCCCAACTACAGCATCAATTGCTTTCATTTTCTACAGGATAAGGGGTAAAGGGGACACAAAGAAAAATCTACAAACCTACAAACAAACAAAAAGAGCCTTCATACGAATTTTGTTCTTAATTACAATGTACCTACTCTCTTAGTGAAATCCTTCACCATAAATCACCCATCGGAGTCAAGAGGAATGGGAACAAAACAAAACACTGGGATAACAGAGAAAGAAACTTTATGGAACTTTTTCCGTAAAAAAATAGCTTCTTTACATGTGATATTTAGGGAAGGGGTAGCCTTCCTCCTTGTAACTTAAAAAAAAAGTCCCCCGGCATTTTCTTATTATTGGGAAAAAAACATATTATAGATGAGATAAATGGTCTAGGGGAAGGGATTTTTCCCCCATGAGAACTTCTGAAGGGGTTTCCTGTTTTGGAAGACGAAGGGAGAAGAAAGGGTGTGCTTGATTATTTAACAAAATATCGAATGGCTATATATACTGTAAGGATGAGGCAGCACCACGTTGACTTCTATCGGCTCTACTCCAATAAGCAGGCAACGTTCCCTCAGCAGTTGCCAGTTCTGCTGCGGGCTTTCCCTGCCCCCCTGCACCAGTGTGAAAGGCAGAGTGTGCCAAGCGGCTGGCGTCTGTACCCTGTGGGAAAAGTTAACTGTAATTCTTCGGCTTTTAAAATCAATTAACCCGTGTGTTAATTAACGTCAAGTCGACGGGAGGAGGAGGAGAAGAAGGGGAGGGAGGGAGGAAAGAAAAAAGCTGCAAGGGCGGATGGCAGAAGAGTTGGCACAGTGCCATCCATTCAGGGGCAACGCCACAGTTTCGTGTGATAGCAGCAGCGGGTATATGTTACGAGGGCCCTGTATGCGGGCCAGACAGTGCGGTAAAGCCAAGGGAGATTATCCAGACCCCCAGGAGCGAACAGCAAGCAGCAACCGAAGGCGCAAGTGCCAGGATTACAGCCTAGGCTGCTCCAACTATGAGCCCTTCCTCGGACCCAGGGACTCGGCTACTTGGGGTTTGGGGGTCTTCCACACCAAAGAGGCACAAAGCTGACTTTAATCACTTTCTTCCTTTAAACTTGATTCTGCCGCAGTGGAGCCAGCACAGCGGATGCTTTCACACCCAGCAAGACAAAGGCCGTCGTCTCCGCCATGACACTGTTCCGTTCCAAGCAGAGGCCGGGATCTTGGACTCCTTGAAAAATCAAAAGGAAACAAGGAAAACAAACAACAAATACAGCAACAAACAGAAAAAATTAACAACCACCAAAATCGTGTGCCCATTTGCCCATGCCAGGGGTGATCTGGGCATCTGTTGCAGCAGAAGGCGCTTGTGTCGGGCTGTTTTTTTCTTTTTGGGCAAGCTGTTGGTTTGTTTGCTATTCAACTTCGTTTATAATTAACTTAAAAAAAACCCCACCATTCAGCCTAGTCAACAACAAACAAAGAGAAAAAGCAGACATCGGAAGAGAAATGCCATAGGAAGCGGCGTGAATGCATGCCACAGCCGGTGCCACTTGCCATTCGGAAAACCTCAGGGAAAGATGCCAATTCTACAGCTCGGAAGAAGGCAGAGAAGGGAGCATAAAGGTCTACAAAGAGAAATCATAAGGAAAGAATACGGCTTGTACAATCCTGGATTGCAATTGCACACAGCTTCTGCTGGGAGAAGAGAGGGGATATTTAAATGGAGATATAGATGGGTATAAATTAAAAGATAGGCACCTATCGATTGCATATAGACACAGTTGTAAGGCTGTATGTGTATGTAAATGCACATTATTTTCAGACAAATTAAACATTTAGATATGTATATATTTTTGTGATAGGTATGGGTGTGTATATAGGTATGTATGTTTATGCATATATACACATATGTGGCATGTATGCATGTGTGAGAAAAAAGGAGAGGACAGAGAAGGAGAGAGAAGGAAACGTGTGTATGTGCATGTATGTGTGTGCATACAATCCCACTTTTTGACCCAGGTATACACAGAAGACAAAATAAAAATCATACTCGAGCAGCAAGCAGGCAGTCAGAGATTTATCTACATTCACTGCTATCACCAGGGAGATGAATGGGGCCGATCTGAAGCCCTTTTACAAGATCCACTATGGGAGTGAAGGAGGAGGAGGGATGCCACACAGACATGCACAAACTTGAAGGCAGAGGGATTTGGAAGGTGCTACTTAGGAAACCCTGGTGGCATAACGCAGGGGAGAAGAAGGGGAAAGAAGGGGAAAGAGGCTTGTTTCTCTCTATGTTTTAGGTGGTCGTTTAAAAAAAAAATCTGAGAAAGGGTTTCAGGAAACAGCTGGTACTTACGTTGTCTGCGTTGCTGTGGATCCTGAAAGGTGTTCTGTTGGCACCAGGCGCTGAGCCAGGGGCAGGCGCTGGAAACAAAAGGGAGAGACAAAAAAAAAAAAAAAAAAAAAAAAAAAAAATAAAGTCATTCTATGGGAATATTAATTGCTGCTCTTGTGGATTTTACAAAACACACAAACTGTTTTCTTTTTCTTTCTTTCTTTTTTTAAATGTGGATTGGCGCGTGTCCCTTTCGCATGGAATATACAAGTAGTATGGGATTTACAGCCCAGTACGGGACTCAGGATTAACCGCGCTGGCATCTTTTGGGCATATTCTTCCTTTTAATGAATGAGCTTTCGCTGTTAATGAGGAATAATCGTTTGGCTAATGAGCTTTGAAACATTAAGAGAAAAGAGGTTTTTTTCCGTTAATCGCTCTGGTGCGACTGCATGGATGGATTACAAAAGACAGCAATAGGAATGCAGTACAAAGGGGGGGACCTCTCCTGGAGTGGGAGAAGCATCGAGATGGGTGATGTGTCCCTGCGTCTTTCCTTCCTTCTTGTTCTTTCACTCTGCCAACTGCTATGGGTTTCCATAACTCCGCAATCAAAGTGGATGGTCGGGAAGGATTATTACAAAGAGTGAAGCCTCCGCTGTTAATGTCTCCAGTGTTTAATCATCATACAGTAGAATGGTTTTATGCATATTTCATTTGCATATCATTAAACCGTGTTAGCGAGGGGCATTCAGAGCCAGGAGAAGTACAAAGTTGGGGAGAGAGGGAAGAAAAAAAGGTCCCTATGATGCTTATCTTCAAACAGGGACTTGTTCCATGATCTGTCTTCTACTTTTGCTAAAATCATTATGACTTGGAAGCCTTTGAAGTTGGATACAACCTTGGATTCTTCTAATTCCTGCAGAGCGGTATATTTTTAAAAACAGCAGAAATGTTCCTGCACTAGACAATTAAAGGAATATAAACTCCAGTGGGTTGAAACTAGTAGCTCTTTGGGGAATGCAGTGGCAGAGGCTTCTACAAATACCAACAGTTAAAAAAAAAAACAATAAAGAGCATCATATTAAAACAAAAGACAACGAAGACAAGAAATATTAACATGTGGATTATATTTGTTTCTTGTGGGGGGTAATGAACTAAAGAGAATGAAGAAGCCATCGGTAATTTATCCCTTCCTTAATGAACAGTCACCTTTTTGTATGTGTTTGTTTTTGTTCTTTCTTTTAAGGGGGATGTTGTCACTTTTGAAGCAATTAGTCAATTATTTTGTAGCTCTGATCTTTTTCTCCTGCACCCGACAGGAAAGAAAGGTGGTGGTTAGGGAATATATGTGTATTGGGGGGATTTGTGGGGAGAGAGGAATACAGTGAGTTCTTTGTAGATCTAATACATGCACAACATATTAATTGGGAGCTTTTAAAGCTTGCTCAATAGGCTGTTTCATTCCTGGTAAAACAGCAGCTGGTTAGCCACTGTTGGTGACTCTTCAAATATCACTTTAAGTATTTTTATTCTGTCACTGTTGTTGTTGTGTTGTTTTGTTTTGCCATGGTCAAGAATGAGAATATCATGTCATCTCTTCTTTATCAAGTCTTTTCTCTCCTCCATCATCTTCTTCACTTCCAATTTCCAAACTGTAAAACAATGTTGGTTTAATATTGAATCCTGGTGCACAGTTTAACTGGCACAACTTGATTTGGAAATGAGATGCTGTTTTATATTTAAATTACCCCACTCCTCCCTTATCCTCCAAAGCTTTGTCTCTGCTATGAATATTCAGATGAGGCATGATGTGATTACACTGTACAATTACTCCTATCCATAGTGGTGGCAGGGGCTGCTGGGGAGACAGAGAGCCAGACAGCCTCCAAGCCAATACGGAGTTTGTTTTCGGTATTTTTCCTATCTCCTTGGCGCTGCGGCACATGCAGATGTCGCTGTTGTTCTTTATAAGCCCTAATGATATGCAAAAGCATAACGACTCGGTTTGGATGCAAAGCATCAACGAAATATTATGAATGTCTTTAAGAAAAGGGGAGAAAAAATCCTGACTGAAGGAATGTCCACATAAATTATTTTTATTTAAATGAATTCAAAGGATGGGGTGAGGGCAAGTCAGAAGGAGTCACATGGAAAACATGCATAATATTAATATGCATAAAGAGTTCTCACCGAGGAGAAGAAGCTCCTCAGTACAGCTCATGGGACAAACTGGTTCATTAGGAAATAGCTCAGAGCGACTACAGCATTTTGCTATTTCAATTTTTTCCTTATTTTAAATGAAGAGTCAGACAGATGTGTTTTCTTTGCATGGCAGCTTCGAGATGGATCCAATCTGTGAAATTTGCTGCCCAAATAGCATTTCTAATGGAAACTGGAACTAAACAAGGGCACGGATGTGGAAGGGAGAGAAGAGAGAATATACGAAGAGGAGTATATTCAGAGCCACAGCATAATGTTTTATAGTACAGGAGGTTTTCAGAAACCATCCTTACTTTGTTAGTCTCAGATGGGGGCTCCTGTTGCAGGGAGCTATCAGGGTTTACCAAGATGAGCACCGAGACAGGCCCTTCTAGGTCTGAGGCTGAGGAAAGCAGCGGCAACTTGGTGCCTGTCCCCCACCAAGCTGTCAAGAGCTCGGAAGCCAAAAGCACAGCTACTCCTAATTTGGGGATGCAGTAGAGTGCCTCCTGGTCCAGGTATTTGTGACAGAGGGGAATTCTTGGTGCTATCATAGTATACATTGCTAAAGAGTAGATGGAATCATCTGGGTGCTTAAGCAGGCCTGATACTGTTCATGCCGGTTAATTATCAGGGTAATGATTACTGTGGTTTGCTAACAGTTTCAGAATGCTGAAATTACTAGTGTGGATTAGTGCATGTTTACAATGCATAGAAATGAACAAATAGTGAAAGGGCCTATTGGTTTGATTCAGAACTGATAAAGTATTACAAATATTACTAACAGCCTTAAAGGATTAATAAAGAAAACCAAAGCAAGAAGTCACAGTCAGAAATAAAGAGAATTCATCACTTCCTTGCTCAGGTGGACATAGTTCAAATTACTTTGATAATTCAGGTTAAAACAATTTTATACTTCTGTTTAAATTACCTAAAGACAAAGACAGTTTTGCTCTAGTCTGTGTATCTGTACAAATTTCTACTTTGAATGCATAATGTTAACCTGGAACCGGTCTCTATTTATATATGAGCATGTAAGCATGTTCTAAATTTTGCTGCTCTTCATCCATTCATCTCCAAAACCTCCATTTATGAGTATTCTTTATAACACACACACACAAATTCTGTGATACGATTCTCAAGAGGTACAGCATAACAAACTAGAGTACAAGGACTTAATGATTATGTGGAGAATGGCTATTTAATCTGAATCTGAGCCAGGCCTTTAACCTCTTATCTTTTCCATCTTTGTTGACAGAATTATGTCTGTTAAATATTGAAACAATGCATGTAAAGAATTTAGCATTGTGTTTGCACGTAAGCACTAAATACTGTATTTTATTGTTGCTATGTTACTGTTATTTCAAGTGTATTGGTTGGTATTTGAGAGAAATAAGGAGGGAAATAACATTCAGTCTTTACTAAATAGTGATGCATATAAAAGTTTAATGAGAAAGCATTTAATATGTTTCCATGGTGGATAGACCGCAACTTATCAGCAATCAAAAGTTAAACTATAGCTTATATTAATGCAGTTCATAATAGATTCTTGAAAAGTTTTCTTAAAAATTGTATGTGTAATTCTGAAATGATGATTACGTTGCATGGGATCTATAATCTGATAAGAGTTCTATCATGGTTGGTGTATGGGAACTGAGAGGATGGCTATAATAACCGAGAGATGCTCATTATTTACCATGTTTACAGGACAATGCCAACTTTTAGTGTTTTTCAAAAAAAGTGATTCTTTGAATAGGTAAAATATTATTTTTAAAATATTAATAATTTAAGTAATGTAGAAAGGAGAAATTCTCTCTCCAGTCCCTCCTCTAGACATGAGTTTCTAACCTCACCCCCAATTGGTAATACTTTTATTGGTCTCTTGTTTTTCCTTCCAGGTATACTATGGTATACCCAGATATTAATAAGATATTAATATATTTTCCCTCCCATGTTTTTGTATACACAATGCAGTTTTTGAAAGGTAACTTAGAATTTTAAAAAAATGCAATAATTTCATCTGTGAATAGATTGCTTAATGTCTTCATTTCCAGTAAGCATGTCCATTAATTTTGTCTTTAGCTTGCCTTATTTTATTGGTGAGGACATCTATCACCATGCTGAATAGAAGTGGTATGTGGGGGCAATGCACATTTTTGCCGTGCTTCCAACCTTAAGGGACATCATTGCCTTGTTCCTGAACTTAGGGGAGAAAAAATGCAGTCTTTCATCATTCAGACAGATATCTTTATCAAGTGAAAAAGGTTTCCTTCTTGCTAACTTGCTAAGAACTGTTCTAAAATCATGAATGGTTGTTAAATTGTGTCAAATATCTTTTCTGCCTCTGTTGAAACAAATTAACAGCTTAAAGTTACTGGCATGGTGAACTGCAGTGACTGATTTTTATGTTAAACCAACCTTGCAATCCTGGGACAAACACTACTTGGTCATGATTGATTGATTGAGGGACCAAACTATCAATCATATATATATGTATATAAGTACATTGCATATTTGACCTGCTAATATTTTTTTGTTAAGGATTTTTTGAATCCATGCTCATGAGAGATATTGGTCTATAATTTTCTTTCCTTGAAATGACTTTGTTTGGTATTGTTATTAGGGTCTTGTTGGCTTTATGGAATTAGTTGGAAAGTGTCCTCCTCTATACCCTGAAAGAGTTGGTGTAAGATTGCTATCATTTTATTGTTGAATGTTGGATAGATATACCAGTGAAACTACTGGGGCTGCAGATTGTGGGGCAATTTTCCAATCATAGATTTGATTTTTAAGAAAATGATTTAGATCTTCAGATTTTCAGTTTCTTATGTCAATTTTTACAAGTTTTGTTTTTTAAGCAATTTATCCGTTTCATCTTAATTATCAGATTGATCAGAACAAAGGTGTTCATAATGTCCTGGTATTACCCTACATTTGCCTGTCACAATTTTAGTAATGTCCCTTTTCATGTGTATTGGTGATTTCTGTTTTCTTCCCTTTTTTCTTGGTCTTTTATAAATCACTTTTATTAATCTTTTCAAAGAATCAACTTCTGTCTGTTGATTTTTCTTTGATGTCTACTCCTAATTTTATAACTTCCTTTCTTCTGCTTACTTTGGGTTTAATTTCTTTCTCTTTAGATTCACAATGTTGAATCTTTGATAATAAATTTTACACTTTTTTTTTTCTAACATAGATATGTAGAACTATATACCTCCCTCTAAGGATTGCTTTAGTTGCACCCCACATGCTTTAATAAGATGTATATTCATTATCATTTATTTGAGATTAAAAACACAATTTCTCTTGCAATTTCTCCTTGGGCACTTATGCTATTTGGAAGTATGTTGCTTATTTCCAAATATCTGGTTATTTTATAGGCATCTTATTACTGTGGATTTCTAATTTAATACCACTGCATTCAGGGGATATATTCTGTAAATTTCAATTTAAGGCTTGTTTTATGGACCAATATATAGTCTATCTTTTTGAAATTTCATGTGTACTTGAGAAGATATTCTGCTATTGATTTCCTTGATTATACAGTTGATTTCTATTATCTTCTGTTCTTATCTTTTTTCTTCTACTTTCTTTAGGTTTCCTTTCTATTCTATTTCTGATTTTCTGAGGAGGTATTTATATCATTGACTTTCAGCCTATTTTTCTTTTTAAACGTTTGTTTAAAGGCTATACTGTTCCCTCTAAGCATAGTTTTAGATGTAATTATCAGGTTTTCACATGTCAAATTATCATTTTCCCTTGGTTCAAAGTATTTCCCAATTTACACCATAATTTCCTGTTCAGCCTATGTGTTATTCAGAAGTTTATGGCTTAAATTCCATGCCTCTGAGGATTCACAAAATTTTTAGTTATCTTACTATTAATTGATTTTTAGTTTCTTATTCTTGCTTTCCAGATTTCTGTCATGATAGTCTACTTTGAATGATTTAAACCTTTTGACTGTTTTTCAGACTTGTTTTATGGTCAATTTGGGCAAATGTCTACTTGAAATAAATGAATCCTGCCATTGTTAGATGCAGTATTCCACATATAACTAAGTTATGTTGGATAATTATGTTGTTTAGTTTACCTATATTCTTACTGATTTTTTTGTTTGCTCTATCTATATTTGTTTTATTGGTTATGACAAGAAAGATGTGTTAAAGTCTTACACCAAAATGTGAATCTGTGTACATTTTTTTTAGTTTTGCCAATTTTTGGTTCATATATTTTGTGACTATGTTATTAAATGCACACAAATTAAGAATATTCTGTTTAACTGACCCTTTAATAATTATGCCATATACACCTTTATATCTTATCTTAAAATCTACTTTGTCTAATGGTAATATAACTCTTCTAGTTATATTTTGGTATAGTTGGATTTTTAAAATCTTGTTACCTTCAACTTTTTTTTTAGTTGGATTTTACCTCCTTTTTTGTTGTTTTTCTTGATACATTATGCTTTAGTCCAATCTAACAATTTTGTCTTTTAACAGAATTGAGTCCATTTATGTTTAATGTAATTACTGATATACTTTAAATTATATACATATCACATTATTTGTTTCCTACTTGTTATACCTGATTTATGTTCTTCCACTCCTTTTTTGTATTCCTTGACATTAATAAAAAAATTTTTCTTATTCCATTTTCTTCTGTTAGCTTATTAGTAATACATTATTTTGCTATTAATTGTTACCCTAAACATTACAACATGCATCCCTGACTTACTATAGTCTATTTATTATAAATTACTGCTTTTACCACTTCCCAGACAATATTACAACTTTAGTCTCATTTTGTTGACTCCCTCCCACCTTTTATGTTTACTGCTAACATGCATTTTAATTGTAAATGTATTTTAAATCTCACAAGATATTTTAGTTATTTTACTGTGCAGTTAAAATTCATTTAAACTCACCAACATATATGCCTTGTGCATCATGCTTTGTTCCTTCCTTCATTTCCATGTTCCCTTCTGGGAATGCTTTTCTTCTATCTGAAGAACTCACTTTGGTATTTTAGGACAAGTCTGCTGCTCATAAGTTCTCTCAGTTCTTGTTTGTCTAAAAAATTAATTCATCTTCAGTTCTGAAGGATAGTTTCACTGAGTATAGAATTCTAGATTGGCAGTTCTTTTCTTTCAGTATTTTAAAGATGTCATTCCATTTGCTTTGGGTCCCCATCATTTCTGTTGAGAAGTCAGCAGTCAGTCGTATTGTTGCTTCTGTGAAATAATACGTCTTTACATTCATTTAAGGTTTTCTCTTCATTTTTCACTTTCAGCAGTTTTACAGATGTGCCTAGGTGGATATGCTTTTCTTTGTATATATTGTGCCTGGGTTATCTGTGGCTTGCTATTTTTTCCTCCCTTTTGGAAACTGTTGTTCTTATCAGTTTAAATACTGTTTTTATTACAATCTCTCTTTTCCTTGTAGGATTCCAATTACAACTGTGTTAGACATTTTTAATATGTCTCATGTATTTTATGGTGTTTATTTTCCATATTTTTATCTCTTTATGCTTTGGCTTGAATTTTTTTAACTGATCATATAATAATCCTGTCTTCATCTGTTTCCAATCTGCTGTTAAACCTAGTTATAGGTGCCTTAATTTCAGTTATTATGTTTTTCAGTTCCAGAATTTGTTTGATTTTTTTCGTGAGATGCAGTTCTTTTGTTCTCCAAAGTATCATTTTAGGGGTAAATAGCTATTTCTCAAAACTCCAGTATCTGGTTTACTGTACGGGTCTGTTTCTACTGTTTGCTTTTTGTTTACCCCCTCTTTTGTTCCCGTTTCTTGATATTTCTGGAAATTATTAAATGAATGCCAAATATTGTGTGTGTGAAAGTTTTAGAGGCTCTGGATGATGCTATCTTCCTCTGAAGAAAATGTACCGTATCATCTAAAGCAGAAAGGCAAAGCAAGGGCAGATCACCTCAATCCAGTAAGTGAATAAGTTGATTTAAAGTTAGACTGTTGTCTTTGTAAAGTGTACATCTGGTTCACCTTATCTCCTAGATCACATTTTCTTGACAGCTCTTGAACTCCAATTTTTGTCTTCCTAGCACTTTAAGAATGCTGAAAGCTCTATTTAGCTCTCAGTAACTTTCTGATCTGCTTCTTAGCATCTTATCTTAAACAAGGAAAACTGAAAGTTTGAAATATACTGTATTACAGAATTCTTTTGAAATAATGCTATCAAAAAAGGAAGTGAGGGTCTTTGTTCTTTGTGAACTTGAATTTACTCCTAGTGATCAAAATTCCCTTTTCCAAGTGTTTATAAAATAACTTTTAAATAACTGATTTCACAATGAAACTCAACATTTTTGAAAATTAGGAACGATTTTTTTTCCTTTTATTCAGGCTATTGGCACCTCTCCCAATCTGCCTATTTTCTCAAAAATGTGTAATTCCTCAAGCCCAACTGCAGATAAAGTTACACAAGCTCAGCTGAAAAATCATAGTACCTTTGAAAGTAATATATCTTCTTATTCTTGTCCTTTCCTATCTAAAGTTCATTCTTATTTACAGAGAAAAAAATAAAGAATAATTCATTTTCTCTCTCTCAATCCCTCCTATTATCTCTTTTAGTAATTCCTTAATAGAATGTCAAAATCCTGAAAGTCTCCCTTTTACTTTTCCCTAAAAACTCCCAAATTCTCTCCTTTATATGCCCATTCTTCTATCTTTTATATTCATTTATTATCTAAAATAATCAAATAGATCCCTATGAAATCACATTGCGCTCCTTTATCCCCTTAGCCTTTTCCCTGATGATTTTTAAATTTTATTAATCAATTACTAAGTTCTTACTAATGTACTTAGTATGTCTCAGACTCAGTTAAACAAAAAGACATAATCCTGACTTAAAGACTGGTATGCAATATAGGCAATAAGCCAATTACAATATAATGTGATAGGTGTCAGGTGCAATTTTAGTGTTTGTAGGTCCTCCTATTTTTCTTGAGTTACCTTTTTATTTATTTATTTATTTATTTTTATTTTTAAATTTTTCAATATATGAAATTTATTGTCAAATTGGTTTCCATACAACACCCAGTGCTCATCCCAAAAGGTGCCCTCCTCAATACCCATCACCCACCCTCCCCTCCCTTCCACCCCCCATCAACCCTCAGTTTGTTCTCAGTTTTTAAGACTCTCTTGCACTGTTGGTGGGAATGCAAATTGGTGCAGCCACTCTTGAGTTACCTTTTTAGAGATGATGTCCCTAAAGTTCTATGTATCCTTAATCTAAATATTTAAAAATCTGTCTTCCTGAAGTCCAGGATAACATTGCCCAAAAGAACTTTCTGCAATGATGGAATTGTGATGTCTAATAGGGTAGCCACTGGCTAGTAACAACTGAAAACTGAATCTTTAGTTTCATTTAATTTTAATCAAAGGAGCTAACTTATTGGACAGGTAGCTGTAGGGCATATGTCTGATTATGTCCAATATTCATCATTCTTGGATATTTTAAGCTCTAAGATTAAATGACTACTTTCTTCCAGGGTTATTATTTCTTTTTTTTTTTTTTTTACCTCTCTGAGAAGTTCTCACTTGTTGATCAAAATTAAGTTCACATAATTAGTCTTCCTATCATTTCTCCCATCTACTGAGGATGCAAATTATTAGCAAGGCAAACCATGAATCTATCAGAAATTCTACTTTCAGTATAATGAGACTTTGGGCATGCAATCGAACAGTTGACTCTATATGATCATTATATCATAAGTTTGCACTTTTTAAAGGATCTGAACCAGGATTGCTAGATATATTATCTTTACTTGGCCAAAGAAATTGTAGAATGTCTGCCCTAAGCAATACCTAATTTTATGCTTATTTCTGACATCTCTTTTTATGCTTACCCAAATGTTTTCTACCATGTTTCCACTCAAATTCTGCCCCCTATTGTCATAATAGTTATTAATGAATGCTATAACAAAAGTAAGGAGTGCAGTTTGTGATAATGAAGATATTAGGGATTAACAACATGACTTTTAATTCATTAGCACAATGCCTTTGTTTGTTTACATGTCCAGATAGATACATATATAATACATATATTTCATAACTTTGCATGAAACAGGAATAGTGTTATTCAGAAGATTAAAATAAATGGCTAATTTAATGAATGCAGCATAAGGAATTTATAAAGTGATGGGTGTCCTATATTGAGAATTAATTAACAAAAAAGATGTAAAAGTTTTTATTGGGTTTTTAGAATAAAATTGAAAAATACTATTTTAATAGAATTAGATGTTATGTTTTTTGAAGATGAATGAGAGATAATACAGAAATCACCTGGCCTCTCATAATAGTCTAAGTATTGTGCTTGTATATGTGTTCACAGCATACATAAAATACTTGAACTGATTTATAGACAGGTACTTAACTTTTTTCCTAATGAAATATAGACAAGGACTTAATATTTTTTTTCTAATGAAACATGTCTGGTTGTCGATATTTTAGTGTACATCGATGTGCAGACATAATAGTTCAGATTATGGATTAACATAAAGCTAGGATTCTGTAATGTGTAGCTCTAATTATGATGGTTTATGACCTCAAAAATATGTTAGCAGCTTTTCCATGGTGTCTTGTGGCAATTATTTCAAGAGATTCTACATGTCAGTAGACATTATTTAAGAGAATCTTTCTTTAAAAAATTTCATGCTAAAAAATTCAAGATTGAAAGCAGATAATTAGGCAATTAGTCATATTACAAACTAATTCTTTACTTTGTTATAGGATTCACCCAGAAATAATAAGCTCTTTTATACACTGAAAATGGTATTATGTTTTAAAAATTTTTTTAATTATTTATAATTTTTCAGAAAAACTTTTGTTACAAAGAGTAAGATACACCTTTATTTGGTATAAGAACGCCATATTTATTGACAAGGTTATAATAAAGGTGCTTCAAATTCATTACTACAATTATAATTATACCTTATATTTATCTAGAACTTTACAGTGTACAAAGTACCTTGATACATATGGTTTCTTTGAAAAGAAAGGCATCACCTTCTAAGGCATTTCGTTCTATGAATAATGATGCTCTTAAAATGGGAAAAGACACTATGCCTGTAATTTTTATAATATAAATTTTTTTTAATGTTTTATTTTTGAGAGAGACAGAGTGCGAGAGGGGGAGGGGCAGAGAGAGAGGGAGACACAGAAGCTGAAGCAGGCTCCAGGCTCTGAGCTGTCAGCACAGAGCCTGATGTGGGTTCGAACTAACAAACCATGAGATCATGACCTGAGGCAAAGTCGGGTGCCTAATCGACGGAGCCACCCAGGCGCCCCATATAATTTTTATAATATAAAACAGCCCTTGTTATGCTGAGCTTCTCAAAAGGCCATATGGCCAACCACAGGCTTTAGAGTCATTAAGACCTCTGTTAGAATCCTAGTTTTATTTACTTACTAGCTGTGCGCCCTTGAGCAAGTTACTTAACTTATATATGCTTTATTTTCCTCATCTGTGAACTTGAAATTCTAACCTAGTAAAATAAGATTAAGGGAAAACATTTATATATCCTAAAGCAAGACCTAGCATACAGTAGGAACTCAATCGTTAATAATGATAATAATACTAGCTACTATTATTAAAATTATCTACATTTTCTCACTGACATTATCACATTTCAATAAAAATATGCAAAGGAAGTGATTAGATATGAGACAATGACTGGTCTGATATAGATGAAGTCAGGAAGAGAAGTAGAAGTAAAAATCTGTTTCAGAAGCAAATTAGATAGTACAACCAAGGGAAATGGAACTCATTAAGGAATCTGGCATGACATGCACACAGGTTTGAATTTACAATGTTTCAATAGGGTAGAAAGCTATACCAATAGCACCACAGGTAATTTTGTCTTAGGAAGAGTAAAATGGAAGTACATGTGGGATGTCAATGTTGAATGAAAGAAAAAAAATGGACAGTATTTGTGAAATAAGGAATAGTAGATAAAATGGGGCAGAGTGCATGGAACATGAGGCTGGAATAATGTGACATGTATAAGAAAATTATCTTAGATTTATCATACTGATTATGAGAACAAGGATAAAAGCTTGACCTGCAAACAAGTTTTGCATAAAAAAACCTGTTCCAGAGTAAAAGACCCTAATGAGTCTCCTCACAAATGTGTGCTCTCAATTAAACAAGGAGCCTCAATTTAAAGTATTTATTGCTTAAAGTAACCCATAATTATTATTAAACAACTGAAATTATATGTCCTATTTACATAAAATTAATGACTTCTTTGCATTAATAACACTTGCTCATTTTGATTTTGTCTTGATGTTCTTCTTGAGAACATTTAGGTAGAGAATTAACATTATTTGAAGGTCCATTATATAGGTGTTCATATAAACTATATATTTTTATTATGCTCATATTACAGATATGAAAGACTGGTGAAAATCTAAAATAGCTAGTACATGGCAGAAGTAGATACAAACAAGATTTTTTAAGTTGTAAACAAATGTTCTACCTCCAATCTCCTCATGCCTTTTCCAGATTAAATATACTAGGTTCTAGTAGAAAATTCAGAATATACACTAAGTGAAGGTAGCATGCTAAAAAATGCAGAAAAGAGTTACTGCCATAGGATAATACATGTATCTGATTAGTAGTAGGCACTGAAGAAACATTATTTGTTCAAGCATTGTCCAATTCATCCTCTATGTCCTCCCCCAAAGGAGTTCACCATTTTAGGGGTTCATAAATTATATTAAATATCAAGGAAAAACAATAGTAGCTTGCTTGAAAACATCCTAACAGCTGCGCAGGGCACACAATAAGCACTCAATACATGTCTGACTTATCCGATTTAAAAAATGAGTCATTAAATATTGAAAATCATTTCATGGCACAGAAAGCAAATCAGCCAACATTCAAAAATAAAGTACACAGTTATAAAGAGAACAAGAACACTAAGGTGTTGGTATATTATCTTTGACTATCTTTTATGATTCCCCTAGACAAAGGATGTCAAAGCAAAGAGAGAACCATGTTTGCTCACTGTAAGCATACATTTAGTCTACAGATTTAAAGGCTGTTTTGCACATTGGGTCTATAGAGAGACAAGCGATTGCTCTCTGTTACAATTCCAAAGTCCATCTTCTTTACCTCATCAATTTGCAGCTTGGTAGGGGTGAGGGTAAGGGAAGAGTTATGCTGGACTCTCAGGAGCAAGGGGCTGTTTTTCTGCCTGTCATTCGACCAACCTCCCAGAATAAATTGCTACTTAGAAAAAGGAAAGTCAAACATTTATGAAACATATTGCTGTTCAGAAAAAAAATAAGAATTATTTTGCAAATAGTAGCACTATTAAAAGAGGGAAGGGAGAATAGCATCAGTCATTTTATATTACATATAAGCAGTTTATTAAAGAATTAAATATTTATAGACTATAAAGCAAGGCAGGCGATGAGTCGCAAACAGCTTGCTGAGAAGTACATTATAAAACAATGAGTCTGTCAGTGATTGATAAAGAATGGGGAGTGCAAATGCTTTATAAAATCCCTAAGTTAGCTACAAATTTCCAGACTAGCAAAACAGGACACGGTAGCCAGCAATGTCACACCAACTCAGGCTGTTGTATTTGCTAAAGGCCTTCAGTGAACAAAATGTTTACTTCTGCTTTGATCCTTCCACCACTAATACAGGGGAAAGGACTGCAAAGCACGCAGAACTTTTATGCAAGGACTTTATGGATACAGTTCGAAACTAATAGATGTTAGATCTAGATACCCACAAAACTTACCTCATTTTCTTTTCTTTTCTTACTAGATAAATAAGGCTATGGGATTTTGAAGAAAGATATCTATCCCTTCCTTACAGAATTATATATATTAGAGATCAGATCACCTAATCTAATCCCTTTAGATCAGAAAAGAGGCAATTGAGCTGAAGGTGGGTAAGTGATTCATTCATGTTCACACAGTTAATTAACAACAGAATAAGGATTAAAACTTGGGCCTCCTATTTCCTAGATCAATATTCGTTCCATACAATCACCTTCTTTCCCCAATCTCTTTTTAAAATTAGAATCCTGAACTTTTTTTGTCCACAAAATCATCCCTCAGTTAGAAATTGTGAATTTTTTTTTCCTCATAAAATTGTATTTCAATCCAGTTTGGATAATGGTATTGTGAAGAGAGAAAAAAGCTTTAAGTGGATAAAACTTGAGTCTATATATTCTCTGCGAGAAGTGGAGAATATAATCTGCCTATCCAAAGTCATTCTAGAGTTAGACATAATAGGATGCTATTAGTGAAATGTTGGCTCTTTCTTGGATAAATTGATGATATACCTTTTTTTTCATGCACTAACTAGCTGGGAGGATGGGTTCTTTTTCATCCTTTATGAGAATGACTGGTCGAGATCCTAAAAGTGTTCATAATTTTAAATGTCAGAGGAAGTCATCTCTTCTTGACTTTGTGAAAGTCACAGCATCTATGTGCTCTGGATACACTAATTTGGAATTCTATTCCTTTCTGTTCTCTGCCTTCAAATTTAAACAATCATTTGGTTTCTACATAATTGAGTTTGAAGTTCCACTTGCTGTCTGTAAATTGAACAACATACACATTGTAAGTCAAATAAAATTACAGCTCAAATCCTTTGTGCCTATTCAGAAGAGAAAGCACTAGGCAGTTTGTTTGTAAAAACTGAACCACTGATGCTCCTGCCCATAACCTCACCATTTTTTATGTATAACAATTCCTAGGTAGTTTCTATAAGATTATATCACAGAGAGAAAATCTATTTGATTACATTCAGATACTTTCTAGAACATGATTCAAAGGCTTCTTTGTGAGAAAGAATAACTTAACTATTTTTGGTGTGTAAATTTCCTCATTCCCCCAATTCTCATCAATAGAGAAAAGCTGCTTGTATCTCAAAATTCAGCACTGCCAGTATAATAAAAATGGATGATATAGAGGATAAAGTGAACACTGAGTTGGTATTGTAATTGAATGTAACTGAAGACAATATTGATTGGCTAATAGTTGGGAATAACTTTATCTTTCAAGTAGAAATAAAGATACCATATTTTAAGGCAAATCACTCTATTAAATAACAAAAGCCACTGTTTTCTGAAATTTTCCCTTCTTTAAATGTTTTTTTTTTAATGTTTATTTATTTTTGAGAGAGAGAGACAGAGTGCAAGTGGGGGAGGGTCAGAGAGAGAGGAAGACACAGAATCCAAAGCAGTCTCCAGGCTCTGAGCTGTTAGAACAGAGCCTGACACAGGGCTCGAACTCGCAAGCAAGATCATGACCTGAGTAGAAGTCGGATGCTTAACTGACTGAGTCACATAAGTGCCCCATTTTTTTATTAAAAAAAAATTTTTTAATGTGAAATTTTCCCTTCTAAAGTTTTCCTAACATGGGAGGTATCAAGGAAATTCAATTTACTTTGTGTATATTAGGTATGGATGAGTGCATATAGAGTTATAATACTATTTTAAATGTCTTATCAAAAAAGTAGCTCAATTGGTTAAAATAAAATGTAAAAATTCAAAGTTCATTTCTGTCAGAAATGAATCTACAGGCTAAAGAGACAAAAAATGAATATCAGAAACAAACTGACAAAAACATTAACTAATTAAGGTGATTCAAACTTTAGAAGCTAAAAAATAATCCATTATGTTAATGAGTGCTTTTCTTCTTAAGTGGTTACTAAGTGTTCCCTGAAGAGTTTGGCTCAGTGTGTTGCAGCAACCAAAACTGTAATTAAAAATAAAATGCTGGAACCATTGAGAAGGCATGGTAAATGAGAATGAGTCCACTTGTAAGTAACTTCTTACATCAAACTATGGTGTCCCCATGCTTGATAGTCTATGCATAGATCTGGTACCTAAAAAATACAACATTAAATGTCACTAAAGTCAATGGGGCTAATGAACTGGGAGACACACTGGAAATGATGAGGATGCTTTGGTCTGGAGAAATGAGGATAATAAACGTTCTCAATAGGATGAAAGCTGATTTACCAAATCCTATAATTAGGGGTATCTCTTGAAGTTTAGAAGTGGTAAACCTAGAACACCCATGACGAAATGAAATCAAACAGTGGATTGATTACTTGACATAACATAGTAACGTTTCAGCAAATGCTGCTTCAAGAAAAAAAAAGTTTTAAAGCAATTTAAACAAATAAATGGATATTAAGTGTATAGGTATTAAAGGGAAACTGGGATGTTTTCTGGAATGACAACATAGCCACAGTGCATTCTTTAATCCTTCTGTTGTGAGGAGTCAGACTCCTAGGATATTTTCAATATGGCAATTTTGTGTTGGCATAGGTGTTATTTATAGTATTCTTTAATTTTCAATGGGGGAAAAGTAAGTATGCCTAAGTGAATTTAATCAATGCAAAATTTAACAGAGCAAAATCTAACAGCTTTTAAAAAGTCAAAGTCAAAGAGTACGAGAGTCCTACTTTGTGACTCAAACGATAATACACCACAATGTTAAGATCTCTTCCAATAATCTTATAGATCAAAATTCTATTGCAGAAAATAACAGCTATAAGTTTTTGCTATTTGGTACTGTTCTGAAGGCATTTATTAAGACTCAGTTTCTGTATTTGCACACTTGAGAACCAGAGTTCCAAAGGGCAACTAATACTCATTTGTGTGTAGTATCGAAAAATAAACCCAAGATGAGTAACAGGACTGACAACCAGCTCTTTTACTATCTTGGACCCAAGGTATAAAGATCTATTATAAAGGAGATGTGTTAATGAAGATAGTAAATTAGTAGGTTTGAGAATCAATTTCTTGTGTCTTAAGGGTTTTCAACTCAATCTGATAAAGTTAAATTCACTTCTGTGAAAATAAACAGCACAAACTAAATCTGTAATTCCCAAAGCCAATTGTTAACAACTATATAAGCCAAATGTCCACAGACAACTGAAGATCATAGATTTTTTCTGTGTTTTTGTTTTGTTTTGTTTTGTTTTTTGTTTCTTTTTTTCATTTTGCCCTTTAAAGAAAGGCTGTACTTCCTTTTCCTTGTTTGTCCCTAGGAAAAATTAAGTATCAGGATAAAGCTATCATCTCTAAAGAATGACCATGAATGTCAGGTTTCTCTCTGTAAACTGAAACAGAAGGCACTGTCTCATTCCCAGTAGGTCTCAGGGAAAGCTGTAGCTTTAAGGCAGATAATTCCCATGTACACATGGTAAGAAGGGACAAGCTGTGTTCTATAGAGTTAATCCTCAGAGAAAGATACGGATCCTCAGGCAATGTTTGCAAACAAAAGATTCCAAGAGGTGAGTGGATCAGCCAAAATGGCCTGTGTGTAAAGTGAGCACCAGCATATGATTAACTGTAGATGACAGTGTAACTAAACTCTGGTGTGTGTTTATGCGCATGTGTGCATGACCATTTATTTTTAAATACATCAAATTTGTAATAGTATATTTTTTTAGCATAATAGCCATAATCGTCTTTTCGTGTCACTCCTCTGCTTATAAACCTCTAGAGAGGGGCGCCTGGGTGGCTCAGTCGGTTAAGCATCCGACTTCAGCTCAGGTCACGATCTCCCGGTCCGTGAGTTCGAGCCCCGCGTCGGGCTCTGGGCTGATGGCTCAGAGCCTGGAGCTTGTTTCAGATTCTGTGTCTCCCTCTCTCTGCCCCTCCCCCGTTCATGCTCTGTCTCTGTCTGTCTCAAAAATAAATAAACGCTAAAAAAATATTTAAAAAAAAAAAACAAAAAAAAAAAACCTCTAGAGAGGTCTCACCTCACTCAGTGAGAAACACAGATTTTACAGAGCTCTATACAACCGGGTCCTCCACCTCCTCAAAGATCTCACCTATGACTGCTCTCTCCCTGCGATGCTCTACTCCTCATGGTGGCCTCCTTAAACTTGCCTCAGACTCCTACCTCAAAGCTTTGCCAATGCCGTGTCCTCTTCTTGGTATACCACTAGATGTTTTTATGATTTACTCGTCACCTCCTTCAACATCATCATCTCAGTGAAGCCTTTCCTTCAGACTCTATGTTATTTCATTAAAAATTTTTTTTTACTAGTTTAATCAATGGAAGGCGCTCACGGTATAGAGTTTAAGTCTTTGAAATTTGACTGACAGGGCTCAGGATCTGGTTGAAGCACAGCCTGCTTTCACAAAATTTCCATTTCTGTTCTATTAAAATGGGAAAAAAATTATGATTCTCACCTGTAGTGTTCTTGTGAGAATTAAATTAGATGGTTCATTTAAAAGCATTTATGGGGCGCCTGGATGGCTCAGTTGGTTAAGCGTCTGACTTCGGCTCAGGTCATGATCTCGCGGTCCATGAGTTCAAGCCCCGCATCGGGCTCTGTGCTGACAGCTCAGAGCCTGGAGCCTGTTTCAGATTCTGTGTCTCCCTCTCTCTCTGACCCTCCCCCATTCATGCTCTGTCTCAATAAATAAACATTAAAAAAAAATTAAAAAAAAAATAAAAGCATTTAACTTCTTTGGATGACCAATGAGTAACTGGTATCAGATCTGCCTTTTGCCCATATTCTGCTTCATTCCTCCTCCCTAGGTTATGGTCCGGAAAGTGCCTCCAGAGAGAAAGCTGGGGTGATTGTGGAAAAACTGGACAAAATATAGGAAACAACTCATTACAGACCCTGGATAAAAGGCAGCAAAGAATTATTATTCTTAAGAGAGGGAAACAAATAAAGCAAGCCCCAAATCATCCCAACTTTCTAGCTGGAGGCACTTTCCACACCAGAGCCCTGGGAGAAGACACCAAACAAAGCCAGACAGTTTCATGAAGTTTAGGAAACAGAGCAAAAAGTTTAGGGAAGCCAAAGTGCCTGGAATTTTTGCAGAGTACCCAAGAAGAGAGTGACCCAATGAGAAAGAAATCCAAAAAGTTGCCTAATCATTCCCTAGAGTCTCAAACTTTTCAGTCTCAGAACCCCTTTAAGTGTCTTAAAAATTAAGGACCTCAAAGAGAGTTTACTTATATGTATTATATCTATCAATACTTAGTTTATTAGAAATTAAAATGTGGGGTGCCTGAGTGGCTCAGTCGGTTAAGCGTCCAGCTCTTAACTTTGGCTCAGGTCATGATCTCAGAGTTCATGGGATTGAGCCCTGCATCGGGCTCTGCACTGACAGTGCAGAGCCTGTTTGGGATTCTCTCTCTCCCTCTCTCTCTCTGCCCCTCCCCTGCTTGTGCACTCTGTTTCTCTCTCAAGATAAATAAGTTAAAATAAAAACAAAACATTAAAATGTAAATTTCTAAAATATTTATACTTATCAATTCATGTAGATACAAAAGCCATATATAACATATTTCTATGAAAAATAACTAGAATTTGTAAAAACAAAAAACAGGACAAGAATAGTAGCATTGTTTTACTTTTTTTTTTTTAAATTCTCTTTATTTTCTGACTTCAGATTCAGAGAAGCCATATCTGCTCCTAAGTTCAATCTATTGCAGTATTACATATCACGTAACCTCTGGAAAACACTACTATATACTACCTAGTCAGAGTAGAAAGGTAAATATCTTAGTATAATTATAAAATTAGTTTTGAACTTATGGACCCTGGTATAATTTTACAGTAGTTTTAAACTTACAGATTCCTGAAAGATCTTAAAGACTCCCAGAGGGCTCTGGCACTTTTTCCCCTAGAGTCTTTGGCCAAATACTAAACTGGTAATGCATAGGGTGAAACTCCATAGGACCAGGAAAAGAACTACCAGGAAACTATAAACTCAACAATTCTCAGAGCTCACACAAGACTGGAAGATATCAAAATTCTGACCAGTTAGCACAGAGAAACTTGTTGACCATGCAGAACATTCAGTAAAGCCCTCACAAGGATCATGCCTGAGGTAGCAGTAGGGCTAACTTAACTCTTAAGTGAAGACTACTTTAGAATGACCAAAACAGCTCTTTAAAAATTTATTTATTTATTTATTTATTATTTTAATGTTTGTTTATTTTTGAGAGAGAGAGAGAGAGAGAGAGAGAGAGAGAGAGACTGCATGAGTGGGGGAGGGGCAGAGAGAGAGAGGAAGACACAGAATCTGAAACAGGCTCCAGGCTTGAACTCAGGAACCACAAGATCACGACCTGAGCTGAAGCCAGATGCTCTACTGATTTAGCCACCCAGGTACCCTGACAAAAACAGCTTTTAAAATCAAACCTCAAAAGCATCAAACTGATCTATAAGTAATTTAGCTGCCTGATAATACATGTTTAACACACTTTAACAGAAGACAACACAATCTATACTTAATAGCATAATACTCATTCAATTAAAAAAAACCCTCACTAGATATGTAAAGAAGTAAATGGGACTGAACACCTAGAGAAAAATCAGTAAATATAAGACCTAGAAACAACACAGATGATGTCAATACATGAACTTTAAAATAGCTATTATTGATGTGTACAAAGACTAAAAAACATGAACATAATGAGGAAAGAAATGGAAGATATAAAAAATAACCAAATAAAAATTCTATAGTTGAAGGATACAATATTCAAAATGAAAAAAATCACTAGATGAGGTTAAAAGGAGAATGACTAAAGATACAGCAGTTGAAAACAACCAAACCGATGCACAAAAAGAAAAAAGTGAGAAAAAATGAACTGAGCCTGTATGACACATGGGACAATAGCAACTGATCTAACATATGTACAATTAGAATCCCTGGAAAATAAGGAAAGGCATAAAAATATGTTTGCTGGAGTACTGGTTGAAGATTTTCCATACTTGATGAAAAGTGCAAAGCCACCCATGTAAGAGGCTCAATAAATTTAAGCAAGATTAACCCAAAGGAAACCATACCAAGGAAAAACATAATCAAGTTGTTGAAAATAGCAGTAAGAAAATCTTAAAAGTAACTAGAGGAAAAAGAAGATATATTACAGACAAGTAGACAGAGAAAACAGTTAAGTCCTGATTTCTCTTCAAAATCAATGAAGCCACAAAAAATATAGTGTCTTTAAGGCGCTGTGAGGGTGGGAGTAGGTGTAGAAAACTGTGAACTTGGAATTCTACATCCAGCAAAAATAACCTTTACATACGAAAATGAAATAAAAACATTTACAGATAAACAAAAGCTAAGGAATTCAATTCCCAGAAGATGTAAACTAAAAAAAAAAAATGTTAAACCAAGTTCTTCTGGAGAAGAAAAATGATAGCAGATGGGAACATGGATCTCTGGAAGAAAATGGAGAGTAAAGGAAAGTTTAAAATGCAAGTAAATACAAAAATTCTGTTTTTTTACTTTTTACCTCTTTAGAGGTAAATAATTGTTTAGAGCAATGGTCAGCAAACTATGGCCCCAGAACCAGAATGGTCTCTGTTTTGGAATATAAAGTTTCACTGGAAAATAGCCAAGCTCACTCTTTCTTTGAGTACTGTGTATTGCTGATGGCTGAGTTGAGGAGTAGCAACCATATAGCTTACCATATGGACCCTTATAGAAAAAGCTTGCTGGCTTCTAGTTTAAAGTAAATATAATTGTATTGTGGGGTTTGTAACTATATAGAAGTAAATGTTTGATAACAGTAGCACAAAGGTTAGGAAGGGGAAACAAAAGTACATTATTGTAAAATAGTTCTGTTATACAGAAGTGGCAAACCATTATTTCACAGTAGATTGTAAGAAATTAAAATGTATATTGTAACCCTAGAGCAATCACTAAAAATATTAAACATATAGGTATGGCTAATGAGCCAACAAAGGAGGTAAAATACAAATATTTAAGTAATTCAAAATGAAGCAGAAAAAAAAGAAAGATGAGACAAAGAGAAATTAAATTACAAAATAGATGATTTAAACCATCTATATTGATAATATAAAATGAATGTAATGTAAAATTAAATGCAAAAGTTTAAACAATTAAAAGAGATTGTTAAGGATGCCAGGGTGGCTCAGTCAGTTAAGAGTTCGACTTTGGCTCAGGTCATGATCTCATGGTTCATGAGTTCAAGTCCTGCATCAGGTTCCCTACTGTCAGGGCAGGGCCCTCTTTGGATCTTCTGTCCGCAGCTCCCCCCCCCGCCCCCACCTCTGTTTCTCCCTTGTTTCTCTCTCTCTCTCAATAAACAAACTAAAAAAAATTCAGAGACTGTTATAATGAATAAAAAACAAAACCTAACCATATGCTGTCTACAACAAATCTAATTTAAGTACAAAGACACAGATTAAAAGTAAAAGGATGGGAAAATATATAATGTTCATAAACAAATCATGAGAAAACTGGCATGGCTATATTAACCATCAGACAAAATGACATCAGGATAAAGAATATTATCAGAGACAAAGAGGGCCATTTCACAATGATAAAAGGATAAATTTATCAAGAAGACATACAAATCCTAAATAAATGTATGTACCTAATAACAGAGCTTCAAAATACAGAACCAAAAAATCTATAGGCCTGAAAGGAAAAAAGGAGACAAATCTCCAAATATAAATTTATTTCCATACTCTTACATGTAGATTCAACAGCAGATTGAAGGTCAGCAACAATATAGAAGAATAAAAAAGTGCGTAAAACACAAAAGTGCTCAAAAATATTATTGTGTTATAAATATAATTATAGCTATTAAACATCTAAAATGGGATAGAAACCCCCATTACCTAAATAGATGTAATATGAGCCTCTGGTTACAGTGATTTAGGGATAAAATTCTATCAAAAGAGAAACTGTACCACATTTGGAGTTGGAAACAGCAGTATCACTAATAGAGATATCTCCAAACATAATACAGACTATACAAAATTAGAGAAGCAAAATCTATATATGATACTTTTATAATATTTGAGGTGATATGACTGAAGCTTAGAAGCCAGAGTTGAACAACAGTACTCAAAGTTATATTAGAGATTATGCAGCATAGTTTCCTACTCTGATGATGACACTCAAAATTTCAAGACAATTTTTTTTTATATAAAGTCTTTAGCCAATGTTACAATCTTATTATATTGTCTATTCTACTTTTAAAAATCAGCTTTAAGAGACATAGTTTATATACTATAAATTCATCTATTTTTCCAATATTTATTTTTGACAAATAAAAATTATTTAAGGTGTAAAACATATTTTGATATCCACAGACATTATGAAATGATTACCACAATCAAACTAACATATTTATAACCAACCATAATTACTGCTGGTATGTGTATGTAGGGTGTGTGTGTTTGTGGTGAGAACACTTGATATCTATCTACTCTTTTCACAAATTTTAAGCATGTGATTCATTATTATTAACTTCAGTCAGATTGCTATATATTAGTTATATATATAGCTTACTTATCTTAAAACCGAAAGTTTGTTTCCTTGAAATGAAAGTTTGTATCCTTTCATCAAGGGTACATATTTTCTCCTTCTCCTCCAACCCCCTAGCTTCTGGTAACCACCAATCTATTCCCTGATACTCTTTGCTACCATGATTTTGACTTTTTTTTTTTTTAAAGATTCCATATGTAAGTGAGATCATGTGATATTTATCTTTTTATATCTGGCTTATTTCACTTAATATGATGTCGTCCAGATTCATCCATGTTATCAAAAATGGCAGCATGTGTCTTTCTTAGGTCAAATAAAATTCACCCTTCTTAAGTATACAGTTCCACAAGTTTTGACAAATATAGTGAGTTGTAATTCCACCACCACAATGAAGGTATAGAATATTCTTATCACCCTTTAAGTTCTCATGTCCCCTAATACAATCTTCTCCTCCCATGTCCAGCTTCTGGCTACCATTGACCTGAGTTCTATCCCTACAGTTCTGCCTTTTCTGGGTTTTCACATCTTCTATGTATACTGAGAAGTGGGATTTCTAGGTCATCTCTTAAAATGAATGCTTGACTTTATAATTACCAAATTGTTATTGAAGATGGATGTACCATTCCATCAGCAATGTATGGCAGTTCCAGTTGTTCTATATCCTCCCAGAAGTTAGAACTGTTATGATTTGAAAAATATTTCAAACATTTTATCAATGTAGTAGTGGTTTCTCACTGCAGGTTTTTTTTCTTCACATTTATTTATTTTGGGGGAGGGCCTGAAAGAGAGGGGGGAGAGAGAGAATCCCAAGCAGGCTCTACACTGTCAGTGACAACCCGACACAGGGCTCAAACTCACGAATCGTGAGATTATGACCTGAGCTGAGATCAAGAGTCAGATGCTTAACTGACTGAGCTACCCAGGCACTCCTCATTGCAGATTTTAACTGACAATTCCCTAAGGACTAATAATGTTAAGCATTTTTCTATGCTTATTTTCCAACTGACTACTTTAAGGCAATGTTTGTTCAAATCACTCTTTCATTTTAAAATTTCCTTTTTGTCTTTTTTTCATTGAGTTGTAAGAGTTTATATAGGCTTTAGAGAAGTCCTTCATCATCTATGTGTATTGAAATGATTTTCTCTCAGTCTGTAGCTTTTTCGTTTTAACACTATGAAGAACAAGTTTTTAAAAATTCTGATGAAACCCAATTCATCAATGTTTTTCTTTGATGGTTCTTTCTTTTTAAGGAAATCCTTGCCTAATACAATGTCACAAAGATTTTCTTCTATATTCCTCTATAGATTTCATAGTTAGCTCTTAATCCATTTGCGAAAATTTTTGTATATGTACAAGGTACAAGGTATGAGTCAAGGTTTAAGTTTTTCTGCCCTCCCTCCCTTTATTTTTGCATATGGATGCCTCATTGTTGTAGCATCATTCATTGACGGCTACGGTTCCCCTATTTGACTTAACTTGACACCTCTGTCAATTATCAATTGACTCTATTTATGTGAGTCTATTTTTTTACTCTAATTTATTCCACTCCTCTGTAGGTCTAACTGTATGCAAATACCACACTGTCTTGATTACTAAATTAGTGAGTCTTGAAATAAACCAGGGTAAGTCCTCCAACTTTGTTCTATGTTCCCTTGCTTTCCACATAAATTTGTCAATTTCTATGTTTAAAAATTCTGCCAGAATTCTTACCAGAATTGCACTAAATCTATAGGTAAATCTGGGGAGATCCAGCATCTTAACAAGATTGAAAATTCCAATCAATAAATATGGTATATCTCTATATTTAGTTTAGTCTTTCATTTCCTTCAGCAGCATCTTATATTTTCATTATAAAAATCTTGCACACATTTTGTTAAATTTATCCCTCTTATTTCATGCTTTTTGGTGCTACTGTAGATGGTATGTTAGAAATGTCAATTTCCAAATTTTTACTACTACTATAGAAATTTATAAATATAACTGGTTTTTGCAATATTGGCTTTGTATCCCATGAACTTGTTGAATGCACTCAGTTTGTAGATTCTTTGGGATTTTCTACATAGACAAACACCTTGTTTGGTTTATATCTATCATTTTGCAGTTGTTAGTTTCTTCTCTATCCCACCCTCCACATCATGTTTTCTATTTAACTGAGTATTCATTTATGGTTCCATTTTGTTTCCACTACGGGCTTAATAGCTGTGCCTCTTTTAAAAAATGTAGTTATTGCTGTAGGGTTTATAGCATACACATGTACTCAGCTTATCATAGTCTTCCTTCAAAACACTGTATCACTTCATGTACAATGTTCAAACTTGACAGTAGACTCCCATTCCATTCTCCCCATTCTTTTTGCTATTGATAGAACAGTAAATATTTTAGGCTTTTGAGGCCACATATGGTTTCTGTCATTAATTTTTTTTCTTTTTATAATCTTTTGAAAACGTGGAAAAAAATTCTTCACTCACAGGATGCACATAAAACTGTCATGGATCAAATTTGGTCCATGGACTGTAGTTTGCTGATCCTTGCTTTGCACAGCCATTTTACATAACAGATTAAAAATAAGGAAAAAAAGTTTCTTTATAGTTACCAACATTTCCCATATCTGCTACTCTTTATTTCTTTGGGTAGACCCAAATTTCCATTGGGTATCAGACTGCCTCTGCTTGATCAACTTCCTCTAATATTTTTGTAGCACTAGTCTGCTGGTAAAGAATTCTCTCAACTTTGTTCACTGAAACATCTTTATGTCTCCTTAAATTTCCCTAGATATAGAATTCTGGGAAGATAGTTTATTTCAGCACTTTAAAGGTGTTGGTACACTGTATTCAAACTTGGACAATTTTTGATGAGAAGTCTGCTGTAATTTTGATCTTTGTTTCTCTATAATATTCCTTTTTCCTCTGGCTGCCTTCAAGATTATATCTTTGTTTTTTAGCAGTTTAAATATGATGTCCTTTTGGACATGTATTACTGTTTTATCTTACTTGTCCTCTTGAGTTTGTGCTATTTAGCCTTTTCTTAATTTTGGAAAATACTCAGTTTTAGATCTTTACATTTTTCCTCTCTCTAGTTTTCTTTCTCCTCTTTCTGGGACGCCACAATTACACATAAATTGGATGGTTTGATACCACCTCACTGTTTTAGCCTACCATGTTGTTGTTGTTGTTGTTGTTTTCTTGTGCCTTTTTTCTTTTTGGTATTGTTTTCCACTCTGGATAATTTCTAATGATCTATCTTAAGGTTCACTGATTGTTTCCTTAGGTGTATATTATCTGTTGATAAGCCATCAAAGGAATTCTTCATCTGTGGTATTGTATTCCTAGCATATCACTGAATATTTTTTTATATTTTTCATCTCTCCTGAAATTACCTACATGTTCATGAGTGTCATCTTCCCTTTCCACTAGATCCTTAAACTTCCTAATCAAGGTTATTGCAGAGTCCTTGCATAAGCTTTCCAACATCTGCATCATCAGAGTCTAGTTCTGTTAATAGCTTTCCTTCTTTGAAATTGTTTCTCCTTAAGTTGCATGTCTTGTAATTTTTTAAATTGAATCCTGAACATTGTGTGTATTAAAGACTGAGATAAAAAAATATTTGTTTTCAACTACTGATTACATTCACTCAACTCCTCCATAATGATAGTTCTTATCCTACAGAGTGTGATGGCTTTCCTGTCTACCCCTTCACCAGCAAATCTTTGCTTGAATCCTAAGGAAGAGTTTCTTGTCACCCACACCAGTGGCGTGGCTGTAAGGTTTCTTTATATCTAAAGATCTAGAATATAGCCAATCCTTTGTCAGGTGTGATTACTTTCCTTCTCTCTGTGACAATATTTATTATATTCTAGCCATCTTTGTAGGTACAGGTGAGAGCAAAACCAGACATAGATTCCACTCCCGTATGGAATCAAATAATTATACAAGTATATTGTCAAAAATTATATAAGTGGTGTAAAAACAGCACAGGGATCTATGAAAGCATAGAAGAGAGGGAAATGATTCAGTTTGGTGGGGAAGGAATGACAGTATGAGAAGATGTGAGGAATTCAATGCTAACTAGGATCTTAAGAAGGATTAGCAGGAGTTACCTAGGGAAAATGGAGATGGGAGAAAAAGCTCAATGATGACAAAAGGAAAGACTTGGGCAAAGATCCTATTTAATGGGTATGTGACTGAAATACAAAGGAAAGGGAAGAGTGTGATATAATGAAGTTGGAGAGTCAGGAAAAGTCTAGATCGTGCTTACCTTGAAATGCCATATCAGGGATGTCAAGTCTTCATCTTGGGAGAAATGAGAAGCCTTTGAAGAATTTCATAAACAGGAGAGAAATAATCAGAGTTGTGTTTTTAAAAAAGATTACCCTTGTTGTGATATGCAGAAGTGACTGTCAGAAGCAAGAATGGATGTGGGAAAACCAGGAGGCTCCTACAGTGGGCCAGCTGAAGGTGATAGTAACTTGGCTTAGGATGGTAGCAGTGGAAATGGACAGAAGTGGCTCAATTTATTTACTTATTATTATTATTTATTTTTTATTTTTTAGAAGTGGCTCAATTTAAAAGATATTTGGAATGTAAACTGGACATGGGGAGGGAGGTAAAAAAGTGATTCTTATGTTTCTGCAATTGGATAGGTAGTGAAGTCATTTACAGAAGGTAAGGAATGCAACACAAAAGAACAGATTTTTGTTTTTATTTTTCAAGGTCAGGGGTTTGAAGGTCATGAGTGCAGTTCTGGACATATTGATTTTGGGCCATGTTTAGAGATGTCAAGTAGAACAAAAACCTAGATGAGAGAGAGAAATTTAAGAATCAAAAAAAATTATAGGCAGATAATTTGAAGCCAGGGTGTGGGTGAGATGTCCTAAAAGACAGAATATTCTCTAAATATTTAAAATAAAAATTTAAAAACAAAGTAATTTTAATACCTTTTGGAAAAAAAGAAACATATACTGTACCAAATTCTCACGAGCTTTCCTGTGTCAAACAATAATTAGCACTTTAATGTTTTATCTTAACTCTATTATAATCACTTTATGGGATAGGCGCTACATTATTCTCATGCTACATATGAACAAACTAGGATTTTGAGATGAATTTAACTTATTCAAGAGCCAGAGTTCAAATGTTGGGCTGCTTTTCTAATCATTCTATAGGATTATTTTCTCAGTACACCTTACATTAAACATCCCTTTCAGAAACAGTATCAACTATAGCAGTCAACATCCTTTGAAGACTTATTGTGTAGAGTAAACATTGTATATTTATAGTAATAATGTAGGAACAAATGATGACAGCTTTACTCTGATACAAACTATAAGGAGAACAAAGATTTTAAGAATATCAAATGAGTTTACTGGTTTGTTCAAATGACATAGAAATTGGTGTCTTGCTCAGTTACCTTAAATTGCTTCATGTTATATAATTATGAAAAAATCATCTATAGCAATATCTTATCTAATAGCAACTCTGTTTAGGAACAGTTTTGACTTACAGGAAGGAACACTTCCTAAAAAGTCATCAATTTTAAAAGACTTACTTTTCTTGGGCTATATGAAAATCTAACTCAGTTTACTAGACCCAACAAAGATCATAGCCAGAGAAGAAGAAAAGCCTACTAAGTGACAAGAGCTTGTAAACAAAGAGGATCTAGGAAAGAGTTCTAGGTAGATGGCTTTTGGTATTATCACCTAATGGAGAAATCTTATTTTATGCTTATAGTCTTTTTTACACATACACTTTTATCTTTGCAATTGTTCACATACTGAGGTTCCAAAAGTATGAGAATGGGGTCAAAAAAATACACAAGTTTCAGAGTTAGATTTAAAACTAAAGTAACAAACAGAAGAAGTGTTTCCACTATTAGTATAAGGAATGCTTTGGGACTGAGTGCAATGTGGAGGACATAATGTCTCTGCTGAGCAGGAATACTGGTTTGCCGATCAGATATAAATTTTTAGCGTGGCAAGAAAACACAAGAAGGTAATCTTTCTTCCCTTATAGATGTATATCTCTCAATGATGACCAAAACAAACACTAGCATTGTCACTTTACTAAATTGCAATGCAGCTATTTACAGTCTAAACCTGCATGTAATTTTAGCTTCTGGATATAACACTGGTGATTCTTATTTTACTTTAGTCATTTTTCAACTGAAATGACTTGTGTGCAATAAGAATGATTGGTAACCTTACTAGGATGCTCTAAAAGATGCTGTGTCAAAGACAAATTTAATCCCCCAAACGATTTAATTGCGAAAGTTGGATTTTTAGGTCATAATATACCTGACATAAACAAATATGGTTATTATATCATATTTAGTATTCAAGATATTTTTTTAACGTTTATTTATTTTTGAGACAGAGAGAGACAGAGCATGAACGGGGGAGGGTCAGAGAGAGAGGGAGACACAGAATCCGAAACAGGCTCCAGGCTCCGAGCAGTCAGCACAGAGCCTGACGCGGGGCTCGAACTCACAGACCACGAGATCGTTTCCTGAGCCACGGTCGGCCGCTTAACTGACTGAGCCATCCAGGCGCCCCTAGTATTCAAGATATTTAAGGCATTTTGTTATTATGAGTTAAATACTCATCTAATGACAAAGAGACTTTGAATCTTCAAGTCAGTCCATAGATTGAAAGGTCTTGGAAAAATAAGGTTTTTAAAACTTTTCTATGCCCAGGTCCTGCATGTAGACTAAGCCATATGTAAATTATCTTTTTTGGTAAGTACTGATTCCATGAACTTAAAGCAAAAGCCAAAGTGAAAATTTATCAGAGCCAGGCTACAATGAGGCAAGGAAAATGCCTAGGGTTCAAAATTTAAGGAGGCACTCAGTCTCAGCATCATGCAAGTACAGGGTTGGCACCTAAGAGCAAGTACTTCCTTAAATTTACTACATAGTCACCTTGTTATTGCCACCCTGGCCCTGGCACTGTTTTATTCCCAAAGTCTTTTAGGAATCAAGGCAATGCAATCTCTGGTTTCATACTGTTTTGTTGTTGTTGTTCAACAGTTAACAAAAATTAAGTAAATAATTTTAAGATTTTATAACAAACAGGTATTGCATAAAAATTAGATAAGTAGGGTATTAATAATTAGAGATCACATCTAAATATCAATAACTTGTAACAATTTTTTAGTGCTTATCATGTGATACACGTTTACCTCCTTCAGTACTACCTCTTAAAGTATTACTATTATTGCCCTTTTATACAGAGAGAAACTAATGCCTATAGTGTTAAATAATCTGCTCACACTCACAGCTGGTAGGAACTCAAGTTGATCTAAGTCCAAAGCCCAATCTCTTAATTGCTATGCTTTGCCACCTCCTAACCATAACCACTTAATACTGATAATCTATCATCTGTATCTCTACTGTATGTAGAGATCTAAATGCAATTGTTGACAAAGATTTAGAATTCTTATTAGAAAAATTAAGTTAATGACCTCTAGATACTACTCTCATTCCTATAGCCTTACAACATGGTATATTAAAAAAAAGAAAATGAAAATGTAGGGAAGAAAGGGGGGGAAGAAAAAAAGGATTATAAGAGATTTAGAGATCATATCCCTTTTGTGGACTAGAATAAAATAAAAATGGGGATCAGAATACATGTACAAGTTTTTTCAAAGCAAACTCTAAAGGAAAAAAGAAAAAGGTTTGTCAGAAAGGATTAAAAATGTTACTTTGGGTTTAATTCCAGCTGTTTTAAATTAAGAGGAGAAAAAAGACATTTCTTTTTTTCTTTTTTTTTTTTTTAGAAATGAATACCAATAGTAGTTTTTTTCTATTCACCTACTATAGAAAGAGAATATTGACATAAACAGAAACATGGGGGAATAACTTTATGATAGTTAATTAAAAATATGAAATGTCACTTTTGATTCATGTAGAAAGGAGAGACACTTGGACATAGTTGAGATTACCAATTTCTAAGACATGAATGCTTCATGGAAAAATCTAAGAATATGGTTTAAGAGATATAGTATTGTATTATTGGCAATGATTGTGATTTTCTAGTCTTTTATTTTTATTTTTTTTTTTAATTTTTTTTTTTCAACGTTTTTTATTTATTTTTGGGACAGAGAGAGACAGAGCATGAACGGGGGAGGGGCAGAGAGAGAGGGAGACACAGAATCGGAAACAGGCTCCAGGCTCCGAGCCATCAGCTCAGAGCCCGACGCGGGGCTCGAACTCACAGAACGCGAGATCGTGACCTGGCTGAAGTCGGACGCTTAACCGACTGCGCCACCCAGGCGCCCCTTTCTAGTCTTTTAGAAAGAGGAGATCTTCTAAAAGGTTAAATGCCTTTCCTAGCCCCCCTTCTTCCTCCTAGCTCCTCAAACCTTCATTACCAAGTCAGGCTCCCTTACCAGTAGGAAAGGCCTTATCTTGCAACCTGCTGAAGAGCGCCCTCTAGTGCTCTCTTGCAAATGAAATGTGCTCATAATTTTTTTTATGAATTGTTCTGGTTATACTGGACCTTAGGTTTTCTTTGAAATGTTAGTCAAAAGAGAAAGATAAATGATGCTTTAGAAAAATTTTCTGGATTGTATTTCTAGCCAAGACTACCACAATAAATTAAAGGGTGAGAGGGTTTGGATTTTTTTTTTTTTTTTTAATTTCTATGAAATGAGGCACATCTATTTTTAAAACAATTTGGTTTTTTAAAATATTTTATTTATTTTTGAGAGAGAGAGAGACAGAGCACAAGTGGGGTACAGGCTGAGGGAGAGGTAGACACAGAATCTGAAGCAGGCTCCAGGCTCCAAGCCATCAGCACAGAACCCGACATGGGGCTCAAACTCACAAACCGTGAGATCATGAACTGAGCCCAAGTCAGATGCTTAACTGACTGAACTACCTAGGTGCCCCTGAGGCACATCTGTTTTTAACATAACATGCTTTTTGTTGAAGGATAAGTTTTTAAAGAAAATAATTTGCAAAAATTTTAGTCTGCTTCACAGTATCTAAAAACCAGAAGTATTGTCAATAAAAAAAAGTTAGCATTGATAGCAATTGCTTCTCTCAAACTTTCAATCTCTGGAAACTTACCTACTTAGACTGATGGTATCCTAAGAAAAAATTTTAAAACCTATCTGAATTAAACTTTTATTTCTGGTGACATATAGTAAAAATTTTGTTCATGCTTAATCAAAATCCAGAAGGGAGAATGTAGAAGAACAAATTACCTGACTATATGGCAAGTGTATATTTAAATTCCAGGAAAAAGAAAACATAAGATATTCCAAAAGGCAGCATTAAATAATGGTAAAATATTCATTTAAACGGTTTTGCTACTAGTACAAAGAAATTTAAAGAAGTGAAGGAAACCAGTGTTTTATACACACCAGTGAATTTAAAACATGAGACTGGTATAACTCCATAAACTACCCCTTTACTTTGGGCATAATTTTTTTTTCCCTTTTAAAAGAGGCTATGTACAATGAATTAAAGCCAGAGTTTGAGAAATATGAGAAAAAGCTAAATACTCAAAACCACCATTAAGAATGTTAAGGCATGTATATGTGGGTGGTAGGTCTGTGTATGTATACATGTTTACATGTATTGCTGTCATTCTGTTTAATAAAGTGAGGATCGATCAGACGTTTGGCCCAGAACATGTGTAAATGTAAGATCTCTGAAACAGTGTTCTGACAAACGAAGAAATTAACAACACTGAAAGAAGTAGTATTGATAGATCTTTTAGTTTTCTTCCACTTTTTGTTTAGTTTGTTTTGGGGGGGGTATGTTATTCTGCACTGTGGACATTAAATAAGTTTAAATGTGCACAATGTATGAAAAAGCAATTAAACAAAATGTTAAATAATGCCAATCTAAAAATAGAAGATGCACAAATAGAAGGCAGCATGTTCTATGGTTTCTAGAATAAGACATCGTTTAGAGATGGAATATTCTTCAAAGAGGGCCTTCAAGTACTTGTGTTATCTAAACACAAGTTTAGGGCTCTAGCAAATCGATGGCCACAGTAGAGAGAAAGGGGTATAAAAGGGCCACAATACTTGGGAGTAAAAAACTGTGAGTTCTATTTCTGTCTCTGACTCACCATTGACCTTGACAAAGTCAGTGATCTCCACTGTGATTCAGCTTCTCCATCAAACAGGGGCAGTAACTCTTGCCAGAAACCGCATAGGAGTGTTGATAATGGGGAGGATTAGTGTAATAATGCACAGAGCTTATGGAAATTTTACTGTGCTGTAAACACTTTTGGAAAAGCTCTTGCTCTTTTGTTATCCCACAAAAGGTTCAAAATCTTAAGAAGATAATGGATGTATAAAACATTAGGTTAAATTCTGCTTAGCATCTTCATTTCCATTTATCCTGACATTTTCGTCAATGTGCTGTTTCTATTACCTGTTATCTGTTACTATTTTTATGTCCAGCAATTTTAAATTCTCCTTCCATCTTATTTGCCTTATTTTTAGGCTCCTATTTACACAAAATAATGATTTACTTTTGCCGTGACTTTCTCCTTTCACTCACTCTATTTATATATGTAAAACCATGGCTATTTTTCTTTTATGACTTAACCCTATGTTGTTCAATTATAATAAAAGCAACCATAACAATGATACTAGCACCTAATATATGTGAAATGTTTTGTAAACAAACTATAATCTCATTTCATGTATTTATTCAAATTGATCTCAATCAGAAAAATTGTTGATAGTTTATATACCTTACTTGTAAGCCTCAAGCAGGTAAAACGTTCAATAGTAGAAAAATGTTTACCCTGTCACTTTGAAAAAGGAAACAACTACTGGACATATTATACCAAAAATAAACCTTATTATAATTTTGCATACACTTCCTAGCAAATAATAGTACAGATATTTCAGAAAAATTTCTAAGTTACAAAATTTGTATTTACCCCAATTTATAGAATGAGATATCTTACATTTATATTTTATAGAAACTTAGGTTAAAAAAATGCTTCACACTTCTATTTGCAACTCTCTTGCTTTGGTTGGATAAAAGTAGAAATCACTTAATATCTATAAAATATGGAAATGACTACCTTATTGTGCTCTTAGAATGATTAATTATGCTTTTACTTCAGAACAAAGGCCCTGTGAACGTACAGTATTATTATTTTAATACAGGTAATTCATTGTAGTATGAAAGTCATATATAGACCGAACAATAATCACTTCTTATATACGATAAATAAAAACCCCACTGAAAAATGGAGAAATGCCTCTTTCTGTCCCTAATTAGTTTTTAATAAATGATACATAATAAATGGCAAGATTCTAATTTATCAAAGTTTAGGGATAGTCCTTGAATAGGGGGTAGAATTGTATGAACTCTGACAGCTGTTTACATAATTCTGTGAAGCCTTTTCTGTTAAAGGGTATTGTTCTCAAAGTTTGAAAAGATACAAGCTCTCATAAGGTTCTTTTAGGTAGTTGGTATGGCTAACAGGAAGAAGTCCCTGTAGAGCACAAGTTCTAACGGCAGATAAATTGTCTGTTCTTGGTCTACATCTCTATAAACAACCATATCATTTACTATTGATTTTAAATCACACACACACACACACACACACACACACACACACACACACATACACACACAGTTTTAGTGAAATTAATACCTAGAGTAGGGCACAGCCCTTTTTACTTCACAAATGTGAGAAATACATTTATATTAATAGTTCTGATTTTCTTTTCAGAGCTACTTTTTGGGCTCTGACATTAAATTCCATAAACCAGGCTTATTTAATTTTTTCACATATATTTCAATAGACTAGAAAAACTAAGTTTGTCTGTAAGAATCCAGATGGTATTTATTTTCCATACCTTGTCTTTGCTTAAGTTCAAACTGTGTAACTTAATACTTTTTATTCTTGCTCAACCAGTAAAGATAAAGGGCTAGATTTTAACCACAAACATTTAACAAGTATCTAACAGTCAGTATTCTTATAGTAGGCTGAAAATTTGTGCTCTTCTCACTACAAGTCTCATCTAGACTTGCCTCAGAAATGAAACAGGTGGGAAAGTGGGTTTTACCCCATGATACAACTCACAAAATGGTCTAATACGTCCCTTGAATGCACTCCTCCCTCCATGCTCGCATCTGCTATATCCATTGCTTTATCATACTGCCTGCATGCATGTACTTGTGCATACAGGACAGAGACTCTAATGCCTTGCATCATCTTGGAATAAAAGAACCTGAAAGGAAAGCAATTGTTTCCTCTTAAAAAGGGAGAATACAATGCACTGAGACTGCAACCAACCATTTCCATATAACCATTGCTAACTCATTCTAAAGACAATTTTGTGTAGATTTTCTATAGAGAATTCTTTTTCCCCCCATTAGCTCGCCCTATGAGCGCCTTTGTTTTCAAACAGTATGCTTTTCCTATGCTGAAAATTTTGTGTAAAGCTCCGCTGTGACCAGTTAGATTTAAGGGGTTTAATTTCCTTAATCATCAGTACAAGTACACATCTTTCTGTGTGTTATGGAGTTAAACACACACACACACACACACACACAGACACATACAATGTATCTTCTTCACAAAATGGACATTCACATAAAGCAAGACCACCTTCTATCATATATGGAATGGAAAACATCACATCCTTACAAAAATACAGGTGTACCCTTGTATACACTTTATGTAAGTATACCGATAGCATTGTGCCTTGACACTCCTTCACGCTGCTCTTGATGTGTTCAGACACACACATGCATGCACAGACACACACACGCACAACTCCATTTCTACAAAGTCAAATTCATCTAACATTACATAGTGTGGTTGTTATTTCTATATCTTTTCCTCCTTTAAATGTGACTAGCTATTTACACCCTAACAATTCTGGTACAGAGCTGATTTAGCATTTTTATTGGAATGTGAAAGCTCTTAAAAGAAGAAAAAAATCTAATCAGGCAGAAGAGATAGAAAACTTGCTGAATTTTCTCTCCCCCCCTCCAAGACCCCCCTGAATCCTATCAAAAGCACATCTTCCATTCATTGCTTCCCGGTGTCATTATGACAAGCGGCTACAAATCAATAGCAGAGGGAAAGGCAGGACCAACCCGCACTCACCAAGTGATAAAGATTCACTCTCAGCCCCGATTTGCTAATAGCCCATAATAGCAGCCATTGGCGCCCTGCATTAAATCATACATTTCACTCTGCGTTTATTATGGGATTTTTAAAACTCCTCACCAAATTGGATTTTCTCGATGGTCTCTAATTTCCACATTTATCATTTAAAATTAAACTCCTCTGTGGAGAGGGGGAATAGAGAAGGAGGAGAAGGTAGAGAGAGGCCAGAGAGTACTGTATTTTTTCTTCTCACCCCTCTCTTTTTTATGAAAACCCATAAATAATACCAGGTATCACAGCCATAAGCAGCAGGGGTTTTTTTAACTATAAAAAAATTCTAGAAATCATGCTGGAATGGTTTGTATGTGCTGGTCTGTAAATGAAGATGACAATTCAAGAGGATTATATATATATATATGGTTAAAAAATCTCAGTAACATTACAAAGAAGGTGAATTGCAAAAGCAATGGAAAATAAGTTAATGTTACATTATGCAAATACTCCAAGGAGTTGTAGAGTGTTCAGTAAGTATATAGTATTCTAGCTTAACAAAAACCATGTTCATCTTATTCCAAATCTCAATGACAGATTAAAAGTAAAAATTCTTTTTTTAATTTTTTTATTTAAAAATTTTTTTTTAACATTTTATTTATTTTTGAGACAGGGAGAGCCAGAGCATGAACAGGGGAGGGTCAGAGAGAGGGAGACACAGAATCTGAAATAGGCTTCAGGCTCTGAGCTGTCAGCACAGAGCCCGACACGGGGCTCGAACCCACGGACCGCAAGATCATGACCTGAGCCAAAGTCGGCCACTTAACCGACTGAACCACCCAGGCGCCCCAAAAATTCTTTTATCAGTTTCTAATGTGACACCTTGCTCTTCCCTCCATACATTCTTAGTTTAAACAATTATTTTAAAATTCCATGAAATTGTGGCTAAAGCTGTCCCTTGGCTGCCACAGCAAACCCCAGACAAGTTCTTAAATCTCCTGCATGTACTACTGAAACAATGGAATCAACCTGTGGGAACTTAAATCACTGTAAGTTTAAATATATAGTATGTCTTTTTGGATAAAAATTTTAAAAATCTTTAGGTATAAAAACTGACAATTAAATTTTGGATCTAGAGCATAAAATGAAAAGGCTATATTTTCTCAAGGCTGCATGGCTGGGACTTTAGTATGACCTACTTATAACTAGAGTACTAGCAGGATCCAAAGACATCAGAAGGGAACTAATCAGTCCATATTCAGAGATGCTTGAAAAGGCTAGAGGTTTAATGAAATGTCAAATAATCCCAATTTTTTTTCTTTTGGAGATTCCTCAGCAATGAGGTCCATCTATATCATTTTCCTTAAGAAATAGAGAAACATTTTAAAACAGCGTTTAATGAGGACTTAAAACTTCAACCATTTTATATTTCATTTTATGTTCACCAGCTCTTTTTTGTTTTGGAATTTGTGCATCGCTGATATAATTATTTAACTTTTTCAGTGATCCTTTTAAAAAATATCTGTCATTGATTGCTATGTCTTTTCTGTTGTGTGTATTTTTTTTTTTCCTAGTAGGAAACTACTGTTGAATATACCTCTTTTCCCCCCTCTCCAATTCCACATAACTAACAGTCTCCCATTTCAATAAGGTTTTTATTCAAGTAACCTACATACCGAAAAGGGCTTAAATCAAAATTGTAATCTATGAATTTTCACTAAGTGTACCCACTTGTTTAACCAGCATCCAGACCAAAAAACAGAACACTTTACTAATGTCCCAGAAGTCCTTACGCAGTCACTATCAACTACCCCGAAAGTAGTCTCTATCCTGACTTCTAATGTCATAATTAATTCTGCATACTTTTGAACTTCATATAAATGGAATCATCCAGTATGTACCTCCAGTATCTTGCATCTAAATTTTTACTCAAAATTACATGAGATTAATTCACATTACCATATGTATTTGTGGTTCATTCATTCTGATTGCTGTAGAGCAGGGTTTGGCAAACTATGGCCAGTGGGCCAATGTGGCCTTGTTGCCTGTTTTTGTATGGCCTGTGAGCTAAAGAAGATTTTTACATATTTAATTGGCTTAAAAAATCAAAAGAAAGATAATGTTCATGACATGTGAAAATGAAATTCAAATTTCATTGTCCATAAATAAAGTGTTTTATTAAAAAAATATAGCCATGCTCTTCTGTTTAAGTATTGTCTATGGCTGCTTTCATGCTACAATGACAGAATGGAGTACTTGGGGTTGAACTTTGGCATACAAAATCTGAAATATTTACTATCTGGCTCTTTACAGAAAAAGTTTGTTGACTTCTGCTGTAAAGTGTTCCACTGTGTGATTACCACATATTCATCTATTCTATTGTTAAAGAACATTTGGGGTGTTTCTGGTATTGGGCTATTATAAATATATGCTATAGACATTCTAGAACATGCCTAGGAGTGGAACTGCTGGGTATAGATAATGTATATGTTGTTTTGTAGTTGTTGCCATAGTACTTTTTGTCAATTTATACTTCCACGAACAATGCATGAGAATTCCAATTGCTTTTTTTTTTGCTGACTGTTGGTATTTTAGCTATTCTTACTGTTTTAGTATGCATTTCCCTTATGTCTAATATGGCTAAGAGCAGTTTTTCATATGTTTATTGCCATTTAGGTATTTTCTTTTGTGAGGCACCTAGTTAAGTCTTTTTGTCTATTTTTCTACAGGGTTATCCTTTTTCTTATGGACTTGTAGGAGTTCTTGGTATATTAAAGATATAAGTCTTTTGTCAGCTTATCTTTTGTAATTATCATCTAGGTTGTGGTGCACCTTTTTGTTCTTTTAAAGGCTATCTTCTGATAAACAGAAATTCCTAATTTTCATGTAGCTCAATGAACTCAGTTTTTCTTTGTAGTTAGCACTCTGTGACCTGTTTAAGAAATGTGGACTATCCCAATACATGAAGATTGTAAATTCATTTGGGTTTTTCATGTATACTAATATCATTTATGAATAATGACAATTTTCTTTCTTTTCTGATTTTGGTTTCTTGTCTTATTGTATAGTTAGAACCTCTAGTACAATATTGAATAGAAGTTATTGTAGGAGGCATCTTTGTCTTGTTTTGTATTCTGCTCTGGATTTTTGTAGATCTTCTTAATTAGGTTAAGGAAGTTCCTTCCTTTCAACCCCTAGTTTTTATTATAAAGTTTATCAAAGACAAAAAAAATTACAGAGATGATCATATGATTCTCTGTTTTTGTTAATATGGTGAATTACATTGATTGATTTAAAAATGTTAAAGCACCCATGTATTCCTGGAATAAATTCCATGTGGCGATAATCTATAATAATTTCTATATATTCCTGGGTTCAATTTGCCAGCATATTTTTAAGGGCTTTTCTATCTATATTCATGAGAAATTTCATTTTGTAATTTTCTTTTCTTGTAGTAATCTTTTTTGATTTTGATGTCACCTCCCTTACATTTTAAGAAAGTCTCTGGTGAAATCACAACAGTTACCTTTGGCAAAGAGAAAATTTTGGAAGAAACTGAAGCTTCTATACTTTTATAATAATGGCATAGGGAGCTGTGGTGCTTATGGGTTTTTCTTACTCTGCTTTCAGTTTCCTTATTTTCACAACTCATGACTCCTCAGTACCTGTTTCTTTTACACAAAAGCCTATACAGGCTTTTAAAGATGCTACATTTTCTAAATTTTATTTTACTTCTCCCTCTGGTGAATTCTCCCTCAGGCTTTTGTAAGGGTTTTGTTTTGTTTTGCTTGTTAATGATTTCGTATTAGACCAATACTATCTGTCAGAATACTGTGTGCAGTTATAAGAAGTAGACCATATATTCTCTGCCCTCCATGAGTTTGTAATGCAGTAAGTTATATCAGTCCATTAAAAAAATTACAAATCAATTATGGAATCATCTCTAATTAAATTTCTTCATTCAAACTTATGAAGCTTTTAAAAAATGATTTCTATTATAAAGGAGGAAGAAGTTGGTGAAAGAAAAATGGGAACTCAAGGAGAGTGGAAAGAAGGTGCAAAATCACTGAGACACACTCACAAACACAACCATTACTAACTTTTAAATTTTGTTGTAAATTAGATCATCTTCAGTGTGTTCATTCTCATATTTTATTTCTAATAGGCACCTCCATAGTTGGTACTTCCTATTTTTTCATCTGTATATACCTATTCATTTTTTAAAGGTAAACTTAGAAAAGGGCTTCTATAGTTTTTATCAACACAAAAAAAGTATAGAGTTTAGGAACCTTTTGAATGTATGAAATGAAATTCCTTTTTCCTCAATCAGATATGATACTACACCAAGGCTCTCAACTCAGAAAGCTTCTATTACATGCTTGGTAGGTCCTATATCTTGGCACATTTCTATCTTTAAACTATCCTCATTTCTGACACACAACAAATTAAGAGTTGTGCAAAAATTCTTTTAAATTTGATGTATAACATTGTACAAAGAGTACAGGACTGCAATCTTTTTTAAAATTTTATTTAAATCCAAGTTAGTTAACATATAGTGTAAGATGGGTTTCAGGAATAGAATTTAGTGATTCATCACTTACATATAACACCCAGTGCTCATCACGTGTGCCCTCCTTAATGCCATTACCCATGTAGCCTATCCCCCCACCCAACACCCCTCCAGCAGCCCTCAGTTGGTTCTCTGTATTTAAGAGTCTCTTACAGTTTGCTCCCCTGTTTTTACCTTAGTTTTCCTTCCCTTCCCCTGTGTTCACCTATTTTGTTTCTTAAATGAGAACTGCAATCTTAAGAGTTGATTTAGCCTAGTGGTTAAGGCACAGGCTGCAGGGCTAGACTGTCTGAGTTTGAAACCTGACATCAACACTCACAAGGTATATAATCTTGAAGTTAATTATCTTCTTCATGCCTCACTTACACATAAAATGGGAGAAATAAAGGGAATGACCTTATATGGTTGTTGTGAGGATTAAATAAAGTAAATAAAGACAAGTACTGTTGGGCACATAGTGGGTGCTCAGTGAATGTTGGCTTTACACAGGCAAGCTAAAGGGCTGCTCATTTTAAATGTGCACAAGGAGTGGCTATATTTATTGTTTTCATATTGAAAGACCTTCAATTTGCCCCCATCAACATCCCTCTTCTCTTTAATCCTGAAGACTGTGTCTTTTTAAACCATTAGTTTATCTTCATTCCTACTGTCTCCTGTCTACTGTCATATTTTGTTTCATTGCTGAAACAATGAAAAAGTCCTCTGCTTTTAAAATTCATTTCTAAAAGCCTACTTCTATTATGAAGTCTCTATCTAAGCTAACACCACTCGATTTAAGTGGATAAAAGCCGGAATTGAAGAAATGAAGACAAGTGACATGTTAAAACTGGAAGCATTGTCAGGGCTTTCCTAGTTTTCTCTTTTGTTTGGGTAATCTAGAATTCACAGAGTACAGCCTATATCTGTTCAATTAAAGGATCAATTAAAGAGCTGGCAATAAAAGTTTATCAGTCTGAATTATGCAATTAAATATGGAAGAAATTAAAATGAAGTTGAAAAATCAGGGCAGGGCAAGAAAGAATTTTAATAAAAATACAAAATGTAAATCCTAAACAGTTTTTTGAGGTTGTGATGCTTTAGGTCATCACATCACAAGAGACTGGAGAGATTAGATGAACTGGTTTAAGGTCTTAAAATCTGAGCTTGGAGGTTCTCTTTAATCTGCATGCAAGATTGTTTAACATCGTAGCAGTAACAATTTACAAACTAAACAGTATTTGTGTATTCCTTTACTAAATTGCATTGTTACTTTGTAAAACATTAATTTCATAAAACATTCAGATATGGTCAAGGTTATGGGTTCTCTCAGGATGTCTATGTAAAGGGAGTTATAATGAGACAGGGAAGCTGTAATTATGGGCTGGGTCCTCTCACTCTGAATATCACCAGGTTTAGACAATTACACTTTCAGTGGACTCCCCGTAGTAGCCTCACCTTTTTTCACTGTTTCAGAATCTGAAGCATCCTGTGGTTCATTGATTCTTGCAACCACACACTCTGCCACTAATGTTCATCACTTGTGTTTCTCCTGATTCCTGCCTCTCGAGAATGAAAGGTGGAAAATGTGACACTCAGTTCAAATTCCAAACAGGAAAAAAGGGTTTAAACCACCACTAGAAACATTTTCCTTCGAAATGGAACTGATCTTGAAACCCAGTTCAATCCAGCAAACAGATAAAGAATTTTTGAAGTAGGTACTTTCAGAACATGTTGTGGCATATCGGAAGCATAAGATGACAAAAACTTTTAGTTCTTTAGTTTTTTTTGTGATACTTGCTGATCTTATCAAATTTAATTTTATCCAACAATCAGTTCTCATCTAGACTAAATATTGCAACTTAGATTACAATCCCTTCCTGTCCTTTAAGCTAGCCTTTTAATTACATATTTAAAGAAATGTTCTTCCTTCAATAAAAACTATCTACCACAAGTTTTATCCCCTGCCCTTAAATCTACTTATAGAATTTATTTGAATGTTTATAGAATTTATAGAATTGTAATAATCCTATTCTTTCCACTACTTCATTGGTTTTATATACTTGGTGGATTTTAACATTTTAAAGATATATACACCCACACATTCTTCATAATACCACTATGACGTACGTACAGGAGACAGTTTAGCACTTTTGTTAATTAAGAGTGGAAGCAGTGAAGTTAGACTGCCTGAGTTGGAACCTGAGCTCTGTCACTTAGTGGCTGTGTGGATTTGGGTGATTTACTAAACCTCTTTGTTTCACTTTCCTCATGAGTAAAATGGGAGATAATTATGACCCTATTTCATAGTGTTGTAATGATTAAATAACAGAACATTTGAAAAATATAATATTTATTAGCACATAAATGTTCCAGTATTATTTCACTGAAATTCCCTATACTAATTTTTAAAAATGTTTTTAATGTTTATTTACTTAAAATTTTTTTTTTTACATTTATTTATTTTTGAGAAACAGAGTGAGACAAAGCATGAGTGGGGGAGGGGCAGAGAGAGAGGGAGACACAGAATGTGAATCAGGCTCCAGGCTCTGAGCTGTCAGCACAGAGCCTGATACGGGGCTCAAACCCACAAACTGTGAGATCATGACCTGAGCAGAAGTCAGATGCTCAACCAACTGAACCACCCAGGCGCCCCTAATGTTTATTTATTTTTGAGACAGAGAGAGAGAGAGAGAGAGAGAGAGACTGAGTGTGAGCAGGGGAGGGGCATAGAGAGAGGGAGACACAGAATCCAAAGCAGTCTCCAGGCTCTGAGCTGTCAGCACAGAGCCTGATGCGGGGCTTGAACTCACGAACCGTGAGAACATGACCTGAGCTGAAGTTGGATGCTCAACTGACTGTGCCCCTAAAATTCCCTAAATTATAAAGGAAGAATTTAATAGGCATCTTCTCTTCTCCACAGCCAAAGTGATCCTTTTAAAAATTTAAGTTGTATCAGGTCCTTCCTTTGATTAAAATCTTTCAGTGACTTTCTCTAACATTCAAAGTCAAAGTCAAAGTTCTTACCTCGACTTACTAGGTCCTACCTGATTTGACCACCTCCATCCCACCCCTGTGACCTCATTTCCTACTATTTTTCATCTCCTTTATTCACTCTATTCCCGCTTCCATTGGTCTCCTTGTTCCTGATGTGTCAAGTACATTCTCACTTTCAGAGCGCTATAACTGTTGCTCCCTCTAGCTGAAACATTCTTTCCTCAGAATCACATGCCTCCCTTTCTTACTTATTTCAGGTATTGTCCCTGATCATCCATATAAAAGAGCAATCATTCCCAGCCCTTGGCACTCTCTATCTATTTTGCCTTAATTTATTTTTCTCCATAGCACTTATCACCACCTAACATAAATAACCTAGATTTGTCTATTGGTGATAACAGAATCTATAGGGCTAAACTAAATATGATTGCTCACTGAAAATTTGTCCTATTACCTATTACGCGGCTTAGAAATCCATGGCATGTATTAATAAAGTCCTTCAATTTTTAAGATGAATTAGGCAGAATCCTCATAGAATCAGATTCTATGTAATATTTACATTAAATGGGTCTGATATTTTCTTATAGGAATTAACAAAGGATTTTATGTGTGCATGGTTAAGAATTATATATTATCAAATTAGCAGCTCTTTTAATAGATAACAAACTCTTGACACACATACCTGTCCTGGTAGTGAACTTCAACAAAGAGAGCTTTCTATGTAAGGAAGGCTAGAGATAAAAAGGAAAAGAGAACTGGCTTCTACAGGAGGATCCTGAAAATGTTACCTCCCACTTTTTGAAAAAAACCTCTTTGAGGATTTTTATAGGCATAGTGACTTGGTTTAAGTCTCTCGTGTGTGTGCCCTTTGACTTAGAAAAGGGATCAATTGAAATAAAGAAATGTTTCCTGCTTCTCATCAACAGATGAAAGAACAAAACATTAGACTAGCATCACATCTAGGAACAGAGGAAAAAAAGACATTGGAACACACATAAAGAGAGAGAAACAGCAAAAGAGAAGAAATAGTTGTAACATGAGGCTCAGCCTGTGGACTCCATAGGTACTCAGTACCTAAAATACAGAGGTTTAAAGTGAACATTTATTAGCCAGCTACAAAGGTACAAACTGATTAACTTTACATACACTGCGTCATTCTCCTTTCACAGAGGTCTTTGTTAATTTTTACTAACCCTTTTTCTGTGGGGATTTCTATTCTTCAAATAAGCTGTATGTGGACCTGAGACTATTAACAAAATATTTTTCTTTTTCTTTTCTTTTCTTTTTTAACGTTTACTTATTTATTTTTGAGAGAGAGAGAGCACAAATGGGGGAGGAGCAGAGAGAGAGAGAGACAGAGAGAGACAGAGACAAAGAGGGACAGGGACACACAGAATCTGAAACAGGCTCCAGGCTCTGGGCTGTTAGCACAGAGCCCAACGCAGGACTCGAACCCACCAACAGTCAGATCATGATCTGAGCCCCAAGTCAGATGCTTGACTGACTGAGTCACCCAGGTGCCCTGTGTTTTTATTTTCTTTAAAAACAAACAAACAAACAAAAACAAACAACAACATATCAAACATCCCAAGCATACAAAGAAGTAAAAGGAATAATGGCACTAAATACCTGTATAACCACTATCTAGTTGTCAAACCTAACACATTTCTTTTTGCTTAATTTTTTAAAAAAGAAATAGAACATCATAGTTACAGTTTAAACCTTGGTGAGAATGCATCCTCATGTCATTTCCCTCTCTCTCTTGCCTCCCTAGATGTAAACTGCACTCTGAATTTGATGTCCATAATTCCCATGCATGCCTTTGCATGTCTTAAGCAGGTAGGAAAGAAAACTACAGACCAACATCCCTTATTAACATAGATGCAAAAGTGCTTAACAAAAGATTAGTAAATATAATTTAGCAACAAACAAAAAGGATATTACACTAAAACCAAGTGACGTTTATTACAGGGATGCAAGGTTGGTTAATATTCAAAATTCAAGAGGCCAGATCACATGATCATATCAATAGATGCAAAAAACCTCCCAGCATTTGACAAATTTTAATACCCATTCATGATAAAATGCTCAGAATGAAAGGAATAGAGGGATACTTCCTCTACTTGATAAAGAGCACCTATAAAAAACTGACAGCTAATATCATACTGAGTAGTCAAGATGGAATGTATTCCTTCTAAGACTGGGAACAAGACAAGGAGTCTGCTCTCATTGGTCTTACTTAACATAGTGCTTGAAGGTCCATACAAGAAGACAAGAAAAGGAAATAAATGACATATACATTGGAAAGGAAGAAGTTTTAAGCAGGTAGCAAAAAAGAAAACTACAGACCAATATCCCTTACTAACACAGATATAAAAGTGCTTAATAAAAGATTAGTAAATACAATTCAGCAACACACAAAAAGGATTATACACCAAAAACTCCTACAAAAAACAACTAAAAACTCCTAACTATTGAGTTTGGCAAGATACAAGATAAACATACAAGAATCAATTGTACTTCTATGTACAAGTAAGGAACACAAGGCATCTCCCCCTCAAAAAAATCAGTACCATTTACAATGAGTTAAAAAAGTTAAATACTTAAGAGTAAATGTAAGAAAATGTATACAGGACTTGTATGCTGAAAACTACACAACAATAAAAGGAATCAAAGAAGATAAAAATAAATGTAGAAACATTGTGTTTATGGATTGGAAGATTTAACATAGTAAAGTTGCTGGTTCTCCCCACGTTAATATACAGGTTTAACTATAAAAATCCCACAAAGAGTTTTTATATAGAAAAGGTTATTCTAAAATTCATGTGGAAAGGCAAAGAACTTAGAGCTAAAACAACTCTCAAAAGAAACAAACTGTAAGGAATTAATCTACCTGTTTTCAAGACATAGCTTACAGTATACAGTTGTGCAGTATTCATGGAAAGATAAACATATCAATCAATAGAAGAGAACAAAGAACCCAGAAATAGACCCACACAATAATGTCCAAATGATTTTTTTAATTGCCAAATGTAGGAAAGACAGCCTTTCAACAAATGGTATTGGAGCAGTTGGACATCCATAGGCAAAAAAATGAACCACAATCTACGTCTCATAAATACCTTACATAAAAATTCAAAATATATCACAGCCTTAAATATAAATGCAAAACTACAAAAACTTTTTGGGTTTTTTTTTTGATGTTTATTTTTTGAGAGAGAGAGAGAGAGAAACAGAGCACGAGTGGGAAAGGGGCAGAAAGAGAGGGAGACACTCTCTTTCCATAAGCAGGATCCAGGCTCTGAGCCCCCAACGTGGGGCTCAAACTCACAAGCCCTGGGATCATGATCTGAGCCGAAGTTGGACGCTTAACTGACTGAGCCACCCAGGCACCCCAATCACAAAAACTTTTTAGAAAAATACATAGAGGAAAAGCCCAGATCTAGGGCTGAGAAAAGAGTTCTTAGACTTGAAAACAAAAACATGATTCATGAAAAGAAACATTACTCACATGAATCTCATCAAAATTAAAAACATTTCCTTTACAAAATACCTTGTTGAGCAGAGAAGGGCAAGATACAGAGAGGGAAAAATACCTGACAAAGGATTAGTATCTAGACTATATAAATAACTCTTAAAAGTCAACCATAAAGAAAGCAAAGTATCCAATTAGAACATGGGCAAAAGATGTGAAGAGATATTTGGCCAATATATACAGATGGCAAATAAGCACACAAATATATATTCAGCATCATTTGCTCGTAGGCATTAAGGAAACCGAAATTAAAACCACAAAAATATCACTGTACACCTATCAGGATGACTAAGATAAAAAATAGCAACATCATCAAATGTTGCTCAGGATGCAGAGACACAGGATTGCTCATACAATGCTAGTGGGAATGTAAAATGGCAGGGTAATTCTAGAAAACAGACTGTCATTTTCTTAAAAAACAAAACAAAAAAGCCCCCCAAAATGTAAAAATGCAGTTACTATACAACCCAGCGTTCACATTCTAGGTCATGTATCACAACAAAACAAAGACCTAATTTCAAACAAAAATGGATACATGGGTGTTTAGAACAGTGTAGTGGGTTGAATAATGGCTCCCCAAAAGATATGTCCATGTCCTGATTCCTGGAACCTATGAATGTTTGTGTGTTTGGAAAGAGGAGTTTTGCAGACATAGTCAAAAATGCTGACATGAAGAGATCACTATCGATTATCCGGGTGGGTTCTAGATCCAAACACAAGTGTCCTTACAAGAGACACTAGGAGATATTTGACATACAAAGAGAGGAAGGCAATGTGAAGACAAAATCAAAGACTGGCTATAGGATGAGGAAGCCAACAAAGCTGGAAGAGGCAAAGAATGGATTCTCCTCCAGAGCACTCAGAGGCAATGGAGTAGTGACAAATTTCAGCCTCCAAACCTCAGAGAACTGTATGAGAATAAATTTCTATTGTTTTAAGCCCAAATTTGTGGTAATTTGTTGTGGCAGCCACTGGAAACTAATATAAACAGCTTTATTCATAAATAGCTCAAAATGAAACAACTCATATTCTTCAAAGGGTGAATAGTTAAACCGTGGTACATCCATACCAATGAGTATCACTCAGCAATAAAATGAAAAAAACTATTGATACATGCAAAAACCTGGATGAATCCCCAGGGAATTATGCTGAGTGGGGGGAAAAAAAACAATCCCAAAGATTACATACTGCCAATTTCACTTATATAACATTTTTTTTAAACTTGCTTTTTTCATTTAACACTACAACATTCACTTAACATTCAACAAATACTAATGGATTGTTATAAATCAGAGCTGCACTTGTCTCTGAATATTATGAGCATTTTCTGATGACATTAACTACTCTTCAAAAACATGATTTCTAAAAGCTACACAGTGTTCAAAAATTTACTTTTATATAACATAATTAAGTCATTCTCCAATTTTTGAACGCACTTGTTATTTCTTTTGTGGTAACAGCTCTATTCAAGTAAACTTCACATATTCAAAGTGTATAATTTGTAAGTTATGACCTATGATTGTACCTGTGAAACCATCATCACAATAAAGATAATGAATATCTGCATCACCCAGAAAACACGAGTTTCTTGTGCTGGTTTGTAATCCCTCCCTCCTGCCCTTCCCTGCCCTCTCTTCTCCAGGCAACCTCAGATCTCTTTTCTGTCACTGTAGATTGGTTTGGACTTTCTAGACTATTTTATGAATGAAACAATACTTGATATATTCTTTTTTGTCTGACTTCTTTCACTCATCATAATTACTCTGAGATTTATCTATGCTGCTGTGCAATCAGTTTATTTCTTTTATTGTCAAGTAGTATTTTACTGTATGGATATACCATAATTTATCCATTCACCTACTGAATTCACCTATTACAAATACTATGAACATGTATCTTTGTATAGCCATATATTTCTTTTTCTCTTAGGTAGTCTATACAAAGATTTATACACAAATGTTCATAGGATCTGAGGATGAAATGTCTTGGTCATATGATATGGGTGTGTGTTTCTAAGAAACTGCAAACTGTTTCCCAAAGTAGTTGAACTATTTTCATTACCACCAGAAGTTCCAGGTGTTAAGGAGAGTTGGAGGCAGGAGGGAAGTATGTCTAACTATACAAGGCAACACGAGGGCTCCTTGTGGTGATGGAAATGTTCTGTATGTTGACTGTATCAATGTCAGCATCCTGGATTTGATATGGAACTATAGATATGCAAGATATGACCACTGGGGGAAACTGAAGAAAGGGTACATGGGATCTCTTTATATTATTTTTTGCAATGACTGTGAATCTATGAGTATCTCAAAATAAAAAAAATAACTTAAAAAGTTGATCAGCTTGGGTAGAAAGAAGTAAAAAACTAAAGTCAAGTTATTAAATTTTTTTAATTTTTATTTTTGAGAGACAGAGAGAAACAGAGCATAAGCGGGAGAGGGGCAGAAAGAGAGGGAGACACAGAATCCAAAGCAGGTTCCAGGCTCTGAGCTGTCAGCACAGAGCCCGACGCAGGGCTCGAACTCACGAACTGTGAAATCATGACCTGAGCTGAAGTTGCACGCTTAACTGACTGAGCCACCCACGCGCCCCAACAAAAATCAACTTAGAACCATCATCTTAAAGATTCCAATGTACCCCAAAATAAAATGTAGTCAATTTAAAATTAGTTTCCCATCTGACAAGTGTTTTATCCTATTTCTTACAAATGAAACAGCTTTGGTGTTAAAAGGTAACATCGCTTTCTTGTTTTTATTCTTTTCTATTCTTCTACAATATTAAGAAACAAAATCATCAGCATGCTGATGCTATAAAATTTCCCTCCAGTAAACCGCTTCAGACTCAGTTCTATAATTGACCCCATGGTTGTTCTCTCTTTTCTTTCACCAATTGTTTTTAACTCTTATTTTCCTATTGAGTCAGAAAAATGCTTCATATCTTTTTTTCTGAATTTTACTCTGAAGTGCAGCCTACTTTAATACCATAATCCAATTCCCATCCAGTTTACATTTATTGCTTTACTTGTCCTTAATCTATGTCCAACAAGTGTCTACACACAGTTTGTTTAACCTTGCTAGTTTTCAATATCCACATCCATGATGCCACCATTTGCCAAATTACTTGTTTCTAACTTTAACTTTACATTAGGACCCCAAATACCTTAGTAAAAGCCCTCATACCTTCACTACTGTTCTTCAATTATTTGCATTTTCTTTAACATTAAGTCAGACCATCAACCTCAAATGTGGGTCAAAATCTGTCCCTCTACAATATGTCATGAGAATTCAAATACCTCAGGACAAAGACCAGGTGCCTTATTCTTCCATTTTTGTTAAAGCTTCTAACACCCTTGGTAATAAAGTCTTATATGGACTCTAAATGTTGTTAAGGTCTGCTAATTCTTCTTTCACGATATTCATATCTGATTTTCAAATAATAAGACCATTATGTCTAGCCAAATGCAACAGCTTTGTATCTGGTCTCCCTAAATCCACAATCGTTTCACTTTAAAATAGACTGCAAACTATGGTCGAATACATGTTTGTTTTGTTTTTGTTTGCATTTCATCACATTGCCATTTACTTAGAACAGGGTTTTCAAACAGTGCATAATCTTGTCATAAACCTTTTTCCTAGTCATCTGTTTTGTCACAACATAAATGTATCCTGTGCATCACGGCTAAATAGAACAAATGGAAAAAACAACAGACTGAAGAGTAAGGTCTAGATGTCTATACTAGACATTCAAGACCTATAACAAACTTACTCCTATATGTCCTTATTGTCCACTATTTGCTTCACAAATCCATTGCCTTTCTTAAATTAATCTACTTACCTTGCCTTAAAACACACCCCATATTTTGTCAACTAAATCTTTCTGTAGATATGCTACAGAGATTTTGTTAAATATATAATGAAAGGAAAAGGACAAAATAGAACCCTAAAAACAATTCTATCAGAATTCTATCCAGATGAAATGCCTCCCTCTCCATGAAACTTTATTACAATAATGGAAAAGGCATTGTCCATTTACCTAAAATCTTACAATACCTGTTCTTTTTATTATTCTTATGGTGATTATGTAATGCCTTTCAATATGATTTGTTATAATCTTAGAGTCCCTGTTGTAATATAAGTAGGTTAAAATTGGTATTTCAACTTACATATCTTTAATAAAATATTTAATGCTTCCCAAAAAGTTTAGATAAATTTAACTAGCATGCACCTGAAGAAATAAAACATTAGAGATAAAACTAAAGCACTCTGTACAGGTCTCTTTATCTAATCCTTGCTCCAATAGAGGTAGCCATTATCCTAAATTCCCATGCATGCCTTTATACTTGTATTACATGTATAACTATCTCTGCATATTAAAACTTTAATGATCCCAATGTACATAGTATATTTGGGCTTACTTTGTCCTACACTGTTTACCATATTTGCTCATATTGATGCAAACAACTATAGTTCATTCATTAACTGGCTGTGGGATTTCTTTTGATCCTTCATGAATTTATTTATTCTCTTTTTGATGGATAGTTTGTTTCCAATTATTCACTCTTATGGTGATACAATGAACATTATACAAGTCTCTGTGTGTACATATGAGCATTTCCTTAGAGGAGTACCTATAAGTGCATTAGCTCTACCGTGGGGTTATGAACATTTCTATCTTTATTACAAGTTATCAAAATTATTTCCCTGTCTCTGGATTATATTTTCAGTTATTTATATCAGTGAACCAAAAATTTAATTTCTTAAAAAGTTATAGGTATATTAATTTCTTACAGACTTATAGTTCTATTTGTGTTTCCTAATTGCTCTTGAGTCAATTTGGGAAAGTTTTATTTTTCTGGGAAATGGTCCATTTCAGCTAAGTTTTCAAATTTATTGGCATAATTTATGCCCACCAGGGGAAGTTTCTTGAGCTTAACTAACAATTAGATTCACGTAACTATTATAGGCCATTCTTGACATAAATTCTTTTAGCAGAGTACAGATCAGGATAGAGAGCATACTGGCAGGGCAATGTCAGCCATTTTTCTTCAGTAAGAGTAGTCATCACAATAGGCCACTAATCCAAAGAGAAGCTAATATCAGACATGAAGGAACATAATCACACTGGATGGGTGCCGTGAGTCATTAATATTTCCTTTCATAATTCTACAGGTATAGCACAAAGTCATTACACACTCAGGTAAGTTTAGAGCTATGGTTTCCTAATTTCTTATTTACAGCCTTCCCAGGCCCATGTGATTTACTCATCAAATGTCACTTTTCACATAAGCAAAGGTGCCTGGTATAAACAAACATATCTCACATTCCATAAGTCAGCTGCAATTATTATTTGCAACTCTAGGGGAACAGAGCTAGGTAACTCTTGACTCACAATTGTACTCCCTTATTTGTTTAAATATTAATGTACCTGCAGTTATGGACTCTCTCTTCATTCCTAATACTGATTATTTGTAGATTTCTTCCTAATTAGTTTCATTTCAGGTTTATCAATAATATTCGTCTATTCAAAGAATGATCTTTTAATTCTATATTTTCTAATTCTTCAATTTTTGCTCTTTATTTCCTTTCTTTTACTTTCTTTTGGTTTATTCTCTTTTTTTCAAGTTGAACATTTAGTTATAACTTTTCCCCTAAGTACCTCCTTAGCCTCATCTCACAAGCTTTGGAATGGTATATTTGTATTATTGTGATATTCTAAATATTTTCAAATTTCTATTGCAATTTTAATTTCTGACCTATGAGTTTAGAAGTTTATTTTTAAATTTCCAAAGCTAAGGTATGTTTTGAATTATTTTTTAATTTCTACTTTTGTGGGTTAGAGAATACAATTAGTGTGACACTGATTTTTTAAAGCTTTTGTTAAGACTTGCTTTGTGTCCTCGTATATGGCAAGTTTTTCCAAATATTACTTATCTGGAAAGTATATACATGAATATTAGAATCATTGTGCAGATCTGGATTAGAGATTACACTGTTAACAGCTTTCTTCAAATTCTTTCTAGCCTTACTAATAATTTGTATGTTGATCATTTATTTAGAAAAGGGTATTATGTCTCCCATCACAACTACAGATTTGTCATTTTATTCTTGTAACTGTCAATTTTTTCTGTATATATTTGTGGCTGTGTAAATAGGTACATACCAACTTTTTTATACATACTTGGAATTTTTCATTTTATAATTTGTGGTATAACAAAGCTTATGCCTTAAAGAACATTGGATCTGATATTAATGTATTATATTAGCTTTCTTTTTAATAGTGTTTGCCTCATACATCTAATCTGTGTCTTAACCTGTCAAGTATGCCTCTTATAAGTAAAATGCAGGTGAATTAAAAAAAATCTGACAACCTGGTTTTCTGATCTGGTAAGATTGCTGTATCTGAAAACTAATATTTGAGTATATCTCTATCATAATATTTTGTATTTAATATTTTTATTTGCTCTCTCTTAGAACTTCCTTGTCTTTTCCTGCCTTCTGTTAACTTGACAAAGTTTTTTTTAATTAAAAAATAGTTTATATTAAGTACTGAGGGAATAAAAATGGATACTATAAAATATGCATAAGGTATGACTAGCTCTTGATTTTAACGTGTGGATATAGTAATCAACTGATTAATATTAGATCTTGCGAAAACTGAGAGATGTGTTAAACACTTCTGAAATAAGTTGGTGAATTTATTTATTTCTCTTTATAGGTCTGTCAATTTTTGCTTTATTTACTTTTACACCCTCTTATTATGTGCACTTAGAAATGTATCTTTCTACTGAGCTGAAGATTTTATACTTATGTAGTAGCTATCTTTATCTCTATTACAACTTTGCCCTTAAAGTCTACATGCCATTTATAGAGTCCTTCAAACTTTAAAAAATATTTATATTACCTACCATTACCTTTCTTTTAGTAATTCCACATAAACTCTTGCATACATACCTACTTTACCACAGCCTAAATATAATAAATATCTAAATATCCAATCTTTCTTTCTGAAGATTAGAGAGACCTTAACTTTTAACTCCAATCACTTTGTATCCTCCTTATAGTTCTAGTCTGTGTTCTCAGCTTTAAGGAGATATTTACTTGGGCAGTTCCTGAATTTTGACTACTGTTCTTTCTACCTTGGAAACTCATAAAAACCAAAGGTTCAACTCAATTCTGTGAATGCCTTTAAGGTGAAAGTGAACTGCTTACTTTACTGAGGTTCTTGTTTCATTTAGTTTTAGGCTTCAGTTTCCCTTACTTTCTTACCAACTCATTGATAGAGTTAAATTGTTTAAGTTTTATTCAGCATTTTTAATTGTTTTTTAGTGGGAAGGTGGTGTTAGTACTTAGTTAACCATATTGCTACAAATAAAATTCATCTAAATTTTCTTTACTCTGCCTCTTTTCCTTTCATGTTTGGAAATAACACATTGCAATTTTACATTTTTAATGGATACATCTAAGCTTTTACCATAGAAAACTTACTTTAAATCTAAAAGCAATCAATTTAACTTCTCAAAAAATTTTTCTATCTTCTTCACAAATAATACAAGGCATTCAGCACTCTAAGGCAAAATTCTCTTCCTTCTTACATGACATTATTGTTCAGTATTTCAGTTCCACTCTTAATTTTCCTTTTAAAAAGCTGTTTAAACAAATAATTATAGTTTTGGGGCACCTGAGTGGCTCACTCAGTTAAGCGTCTGACTTTGGCTGAGATCATGATCTTGCAATTCGTGGGATCGGGCCCTGTGTCAGGCTCTGTGCTGACAGCTCAGGGACTGGAGCCTGCTATGGATTCTGTGTCTCCCTCCCTCTCTCTGTCCCTCCCCCACTCATGCTTTGTCTCTCTCTCTCTCTCTCTCTCTATCTCAAAGATAAATAAAACATTAAAAAATATTTTAAAAATGGCTATAGTTTTTTTCCAGGGGAATTCTACCAAACATTTAAGGAAGAGTTAACACTTATCCTCTTGAAACTGTTCCAAAAAATAGAAATGGAAGGAAAACTTCCAAACTCTTTCTATGAAGCCAGCATTACCTTGATTCCAAAACCAGACAGAGACCCCACTAAAAAGGAGAGTATAGACCAATTTCCCTGATGAACATGGATGCAAAAATCTTCAACAAGATATTAGCCAACTGGCTCCAACGATACATTAAAAAAATTATTCACCACGACCAAGTGGGATTTATACCTGGGATGCAGGGCTGGTTCAATATCCACAAACAATCAATGTGATTCATCACATCAATAAAAGAAAGGACAAGAACCATATGATCCTCTCAATAGATGCAGAGAAACCATTTGACAACATACAATAAAAACCTTCAAGAAAGTAGGGATAGAAGGAACCTTGATAAAAACCTTGATAAATACCTTCAAGAAAGTAGGGATAGAAGGAACATACCTCGAGATCATAAAAGCCATATATGAATGACCCAACGCTAGTATCATCCTCAATGGGGAAAAACAGAGCTTTCCCCCTAAGGTCAGGAACAAGACAGGGATGTCCACTCTCATCAATGTTATTCAACATAGTATTGGAAGTCTTAACCTCTGCAATCAGACAACACAAAGAAATAAAAGGCATCCAAATCGGCTAGAAGGAGGTCAAACTTTCACTCTTCACAGATGACATGATACTCTATATGGAAACCCCAAAGATTCCACCAAAAAACTGCTACAATTGATTCATGAATTCGGCAAAGTTGCGGGATATAAAATCAATGCACAGAAATCGATTGCATTCCTATACACCAACAGTGAAGCGACAGAAAGAGAAATCAAGGAATCGATCCCATTTACAGTTGCACCAAAAACCATAAAATACCTAGGAATAAATCTAACCAAAGAGGTGAAAAACCTATATGCTGAAAACTATAGAAAGCTTATGAAAGAAATTGAAGAAGACACAAAAAAAATGGAAAAAGATTCCATGCTCCTGGATAGGAAGAACAAATATTGTTAAAATGTCGACACTACCCAAAGCAATCTACATATTCAATGCAATCCCTATCAAAATAACACAAGCATTCTTCACAGAGCTAGAACAAATAATCCTAAAATTTGTATGGAACCAGAAAAGACCCCAAATAGACAAAGCGATCTTGAGAAAGAAAACCAAAGCAGGAGGCATCACAATCCCAGACTTTAAGCTATGCTACAAAGCTATAATCAGCAAGACGGTATGGTATTGGCACAAGAACAGACACTCAGATTAATAGAACAGAATAGAGAAACCAGAAATGGACCCACAAACAAATGGCCAGCTAATCTTTGACAAAGCAGGAAAGAATATCCAATGGAATAAAGACAGTCTCTTCAGCAAGTGGTGCTGGGAAAACTGGACAGCGACATGCAGAAGAATGAACTGGACCACCTTCTTACACCATACACAAAAATAAACTCAAAATGGATGAAAGACCTCAATGTAAGACAGGAAGCCATCAAAATCCTCGAGGAGAAAGCAGGCAAAAACCTCTTTGATCTTGGCCTCAGCAACTTCTTACTCAAAACATCTCTGGAGGCAAGGGACACAAAAGCAACAATGAACTAGTGGGACCTCATCAAAATAATAAGCTACTGCACAGCAAAGGAAACAATCAGCAAAACTAAAAGGCAACCGACAGAATGGGAGAAGATATTGGCAAACGACATATCAGATAAAGGGTTAGTATCCAAAATCTATAAAGACTTATCAAACTCAACACCCAAAAAACAAATAACCCAGTGAAGAAATGGGCAAAAGACATGAATAGACACTTCTCCAAAGAAGACATCCAGATGGCCAACTGACACATGAAAAAATGCTCAACATCACTCATCATCAGGGAAATACAAATCAAAACTACAATGAGATACCACCTGACACCTGTCAGAATGGCTAACATTAACAACTCAGGCAACAATAGATGCTGGATGTGGATGTGGAGAAAGAGGATCTCTTTTGCATTGTTGGTGGCAATGCAAGCTGGTGCAGCCACTCTGGAAAACAGTATGGAGGTTCCTCAAAAAACTAAAAACAGAACTACCCTATGACCCAGCAACTGCACTACTAGGCATTTATCCACGGGATACAGGTGTGCTGTTTCGAAGGGACACAGGCACCCCCATGTTTAGAGCAGCACTATCAACAATAGCCAAAGTATGGAAAGAGCCCAAATGTCCATCGATAGATGAATGGATAGAGAAGATGTGGTATATATATATACAATGGAGTATTACTCAGCAATCAAAAAGAATGAAATGTTGCCATTAGCAACTATGTGGATGGCACTGGAGGGTATTATGCTAAGTGAAATTAGAGAAAGACAGAAATCATATGACTTCACTCATAAGAGGACTTTAAGAGACAAAACAGATGAACATACAGGAAGGGAAGCAAAAATATAAAAACGGAGGGGGACAAAACAGAAGAGACTCACAAATATGTAGAACAAACTGAGGGTTACTGGAGGGGTTGTGGGAGGGGGGATGGGCTAAGTGGGTGAGGGGCACTAAGGAATCTACTCCTGAAACCATTGTTGCACTAGATGCTATTTTGGATGTAAATTTTAAAAAAGAAAAAAATTAAAAAAATTAAAAAATGACTATAGTTTTAAGGAAGTGCAAGGATAATACAGGGAGGTTCCATGTTCCCTTCATTCAGTTCCCCCACAATAGTTATATCTTAAAATAACTACTGCAAAACACCAAAACCAGAAAATTTACATTGATACAATATGTATATACCAGTTCTATGTCCTTTTATCATGTGCAGGCTCAGATAACCATAACTAAGATACAGAATGTTCCATCACCACAGAGTTCTCTCTCATGCTTTATAATCATCTCACTCCTTTCTGCCACTCCCCATCGCCATTCTTAACTCCTGGCAACCATGAATATGCTCTCCTTCTCTATAATCTTGCAATTTTGAAGATGTTGTATAAATGGAATCACATCTTATATGACCTTTTGAGTTGGCTTTTTTTTTTTTTCACTCAGAATAATGCCTTTCTTCCTTCTAGGCTCATTTTTCTATTACTTGAAGTATTCTTTGGTAATTCTTTCAGAGAGTCTATAAGTGAGCGAAATGTTTCACTTCTTGTTTGTTTTTAAAATGGCCTTGTTATGCTCCCTTTCTTCAATAAGAGCTTAAGTGAGATTATGTATCAATCATGGGTCAAAAAAAGAACAAAACATTTCAAATACTTAAAGGTTATAAGTATTTCATACAGAAACTTAGGTGCTTACAAACCTGTTGGGAAAAGTATTAATCACTTCTTCATCAAATATGATCTCGCCTTCATTCTTCCGTGGTTTCCATCTGGATTCCTATTACATGTATGTTGGATCTTCTCACTTTATTTGCCATGTCTATGAAACTCCACAGTTTGTGTCTCTATAATTGTGTACTGCTTCTAAGGTAACTTCCTCAGATCTATCTTCTAATTGTTAATTCTCTCTTCACTGGCCAAATTTTTCATTTTTATATATTCTGCTTTTATGTTTTAGTGTTTTGTTGAAAATATTTTATATTTTTCTACATACATTCTCTATTCAATTATCTGAAGTTGATAAAGGCTAATTCTGGTGTATTTTGGGTCTCCTGACTCTTGTTCACATTGGCTGTGTTCTTGCATATTTTGTAGCTTTTGGATAATGAGTCTATGTTAATAGTTCATTTTTTTGGGGGAAATACAGTATCGCCTAGTTTGGGGGTGCATGATTCTAGAATGGCTTCTATTTTAGTTTCTTATAAGACACCTTGAACATTCATTTTAAGTTACTACTTTCATGTTGCTTTCTCAGCATATGGAATGTAAGGAGTGTAAATTTAAATCTCAAACCTAAAAAATAGTATACCTATGGTTAAAAATTCTCAGAGAAGCTTTTTTTTTATCCATTCAGACACAGAGCCCAAGCCAATGGACTTGAAAAAAATCTTTCGGTGATCTGCCTATACTAGAGAGATTTATTTTATTTTAAATGTTTATTTATTTTGATAGAGATAGAGAGAGAGCAGGGGAGGGGCAGAAAAAGAGGGAGACAGAGAATCCCAAGCAGGCTCCACACTGACAGTGTGGAGCAGGATTCAAACTCACGAACTGTGAGAGCATGACCTGAGCTGAAACCAAGAGTCAGATGCTTAACTGAATGAGCCACCCAGGCGCCCCAAGATTTTTTTTTAAATATCTTGTTCTTTGATAAAACTCCTAAGGTTCCTGCAAACTGATGTCTCAGTTCTAACTCCCTTCACTGTGTAGGCCCCAAGTCTTGTCTCCTGATCTTGAGTGGCTATTAAATCCTTATCCTTGGGCCAGGACATTTCCCCACCCCCATCCCCAGGGTAGCCCATATTACTCCTCATGCTTACCACTCTATTTTTTAAACCCTCTCCATTTTTAGGTCTTAAGGATCTTCCTTACTTTTTCACAAGCACAGCTACACATTCAAAAGGAAAGGTGCTGCATTTTATTTACCATTTCTGGATGTTTAGTAGTGGGAGAGTTTTCAAGTCAGTTCTAGGTTGCCCATCCAGGAATTCTCTTATACGTCTTTTTATTCTTCACATAACCCCTAGCACAGTGTCTGGAAAAGAGCAGTACATAATAAATGTGTGGAGTGACTGCTTGAACGAATGACTGATTGTATTTTATCAGCATTCCTTTCTTTCATTAATTCATTTTCTTAAACGTTTATTTCTGAAATCTCTCATTATAAATTTGTGATTTCATGTTTTATGGACTCCATTTAGGTCTGTATAATTTTCTCACATTGGTTACTACAGTAGTCATGATAATCTTTCCCTCAGCTTCTTTCTCCTTCTGTTTGCCTCACATGGATTTGCCAGTCATCTTTTTAAAACGAAACTCTTCTTATGTCATTTTGTGGCCGATGGACTTCCGAAAAATCTTATTTTTATCATTTTTAACATCTTAAATTCTTTTCTTCTCTCAGCAGTTATACTTAACTAAATTTTCTACTAAATAGTGTCAAATGTGAGTAGCACATAATATGATTCTTAATCATTTACTGTTATTACATTCTGCTTTATTCTTGGTAACTCATTAACTTGAGGAAGATTTTATCTAAGGATTTGTTTCAGTTTCCAGAAGTAAATACAGAAATTGCTTCATATACATCTTTTATTATGTTTCTGACTGTTCACATTCAGTAGTAGAGTATACTATATATTTGCTAAAATATACACATACAATCCAATTACGTAATAATTTTCTTCACATTTATATATGTACAAAATTATATTCACAAGAATCCTTTCCCTTTTACCCTATAGCCCATCCCTGAAAGTCACATACTATGATCTATCTTCAGTGGAATCTTTGCAAAACCTAGTAAAAGGTAAAGAACCCAGCGGACATTTAATAAGTATTCATTTGTGACAAATAAGATCTCACTCAGGCTTTCTGAAAATGAATTCTAGAAATCATCAGGTATTCTTTTATGTAGATTAAGAAGCTTTTTTCTAAAAGGGATGATTACCTTTCAAACAAAAATATAGCAAAATAAATGAGATCAAGTCTTTTTTAATTAAAAAAATTTTTTTGTTTTAAGCTAAAGATCCAGTGTAATATAGCATTAGGTTTGGGCAAATAAAACTCTATGGAAACTCAAGCTAGTGACCTAAAATTATACACAGCTTAAAAAATTTCCATATACTGTGGTATGCACTATGAATTTCAAACTTGTAGTTTTAAATATACTAGCATCTAGGCACTGGTACAGAGCTGCAATTATATCAACGGACAGTCTATGAACATCAGTACTGAAGATACAAATCCACCACAGTAAGCTGATTAGCAATGCTAATGTGCACAGTACACAGTCATATAATTAGAAAGAGTTTTACTCGCAGTGATGCTGAGGTTATGGGGTTAGGACAGTTTCTATTTCAAAAGGTGGAAGAATCTGGGTTACCATGATGGCAAAAAGTAAATCATGTAATTTAAGCTATTGAAAATATGATGGCTCACTTAAATAAAAACAACTTTTACCTTTCCTTTTGAAAATTAGGGTACATTATTAGTTAATTCTTTCCCAGCTAAAAGAGATTTTAAAAAAAGAAGAAGCAGCAGACCCTCTATAGTCATGACAGCTAAGGAGTCTTTCTACCATGTAAGACTACATTAGTACAATGATGTTGTCACCTCACTGTTCATTTAAGAGAGAATGGAGCTTGATTAGAGAAAAAAAATCATAAAAATTTTCACTCTTTCACCTGATATGGGAACATATGCAGGGAAAAAAAGGAGGTGGAGAAGAGAAGGCAGATAGTAACAAACAGTTGGTTATAATGATGGGATTCCCTTTCCTTTGTGCAATTTTGTCAGTTTCTTCTTTAAATTCCTTCTCAGTTGTAACAATCTATGAAACTTCCCTAGGTTTGGTGGTCTATAATTAGCTATGGTTATTTCTGCTTTCAATGGGGGAACATGTTAGCTGATCACTTATGATATTTGCAAACGAGTCCCACTGTCTCAAAATTTAGGTGTAAATACATTCAAAATTTAGAGACAAATTATTTTATTTCTGACATGATTTATCACAATTGGAGTATATCACCCTTTTCATGACACTTTGTGGTAGAATAAAGATGTGTTATTACTCTGCTTTAGAGTAAAAAACTGGATCATTTAAGTCTTGTGATATGTGAATTTTATATACATGCCCTGAAATGAAAATGCATTCTCACAAATCCTTGCTTTATATAAGAAAATGTCGATTACAGCTTTAAATAACATTCCTAGAGACAAAAGGAAGCCCAAATTATCTGCTCTTTAGAGGACGAAAGGCTAACACATACATACAGATACATACACATACCCCTCTTGCCTCCTTAGAGAGCTATTTCTATTTTCATAATATAGTTAAGTTGGATTACCCTAAGAAAAAATTTCAAAGGATTTATCATTTAACACTTCAATGGAGTTACTAATAGGAATTATATTGAAGTAGGTCATGCCAAAATTCACCCTCAAAGTGCACCACAATTACCTATGTATGTGGCCTGGTATGTTGAGGACCAGAGATCTGAACTGCAACCCAGACTTCCAGTTACAATCATATTACTATCTCAGTTAATCACCTCTAAAATGAGTAGATGCTTTATATCATGAAGGATAATGCAGTTGTATTAACAAAGTAAAAACTTTCTTTTCTCTCAGCCCACGATATAGCTTCTAACAAAATAAATCAAGTTAGAGAGCTATGAATTCAACTTGACATTAAAGGGAGTTTCTCTTATCCAAATAAGACATTGAAATAATTTTCCAAGGTGCAAATTCTTGTTGTTCATGGAATATACTTGTCTTATCCTTTGGAAAATACTTCTTAAGTAATTCACAAAGAAGACACTGTAAAGTACTAATTAATTTAATGATGAAATAGTTTTTAAAATCTGAAGAGGAATGTTTATCAGGTTTTTCTCACTGACCTGTACACACATGCCCTAAGTTAATTTGTGGGGGGGAAAAAAGTCCTATAAGCCTGTATTGTTTTCCAGTAAGGGAATAGGCATTATAAACAGGGTACATGCTAAAGAAATAAAAATATATAATGCTTTATATGTTTAATAAAAATTAAACAAATTTATTCATGAACTAAACATAAGATATCAAAAGGTACTTCTCTTACTTTCTAACTTCACACCAAAATTCTTATTTTATGATTCTTAAAATTGGGAACGGGACAGATGTTTATTGTTGTCTCAAGAAGACACCTATCCCTACTTCTGATTTGTGTGTTATGTGGAAGGTTTAACATATTTTGGCTATCACACATTACACTGTGCTGAAACTGTAACCAAGAGGATAACTTGCCCATCAGTTCACTAACATCAAATCATTCAAATATGTCCAATATATTCAACTACTTGTGATTCAGGGGGTGTGGTAGGGGGAGGGCTGGAGGGATTCTCAGGGTTAATATGTTATGCTATTTCTAAAAATTATTACCATTGTTGATTAAAAGAACTAAGTTTCAAGCTTAGCCCTAGCCCAAAACTTGCTTTTGAAGAGTTTACATATTTTTTCTGTGATGAATTACATTATACTCGCTTCTAGTCAGAGACACTATATCCTCCTTATTTTAACAGACTTCTATGGATGTGTGTGGGCTCCATAAAAAAAAAGCATAGTACATTTGTTTTTGTTTTTAAAAGGATTTTAATTTATGCTCCTACTGAGATAGTAAGGTCTGTTATCCAAAAGCCAAAACACCAGTTACATAGACTATTCAGGAAAGCTCTTTATAGTTATTTCAGTATTCTTCTAAATAAGATTCCTTCTTCCCTATATCCCTATTATAACAGCTTTGACTCAATTCTCCAGAATGAATGAAAACTACTGAAATTCCTATTTTCCCTTTAAATTCATGACTTGCCTTTAATTGTGGTACCTGATAAATCCTCTTACTGACTGAAAATATATCTACACTCAATAAGCAATTTTCAGCAATGGGAAGAAGGAAGCACAACTAGATACTTTTGGCATTTAAAATTACAATAATGAAAAAGAATATCATAATGATAAAGAAATATCTACATAGATATACTACTCTATATATTTCCTTATCTTGATCTTTTCAATAACTCTATCATTTAAGCAGGGGAAGAATTATTATTTCCGTTTTACAGGTGAGATCCAGAAGACACTCAGAAAGGTAAGTGACTGCCCCAAACCCTCAGAGATTAAGTGGTAGAGCTAAGACTAGAACTAGTCAGACATCCTTTTCAGTATGCTTTACTGTTACGACATTATAAGCACAGCTAGCAATGTTCAATAAAGATTTAGTCAATTTCCTTAAGTGTATATTTTAGTGAAAACTTTTAGCAATATCTGCACCAACTACATTTCATAGTAAATACAAATATTTGTATACACATACACTTGTATATAACAGATAAACTTCAGGAAAAAGAACGCTGATATTTACAAAGATTGTAATATCAGCCACTTTGTAAATGATAAAATCTCATTCAAATAATAAGAATTATTTAGTAAAAGAGCATTGAGACCAATTACTTTTAAAAATTGGATTTTGCCCCTTAAGTCTGTGTGTTTCTATGTGTATATGTGTGTGAGAAAGACAGACTTTAGAAAATATGATTTCTTTGTTTGGATTAAGATACATAATTCCTGGGGTGCTTGGGTGGCTCAGTCGGTTAAGCATCAACTCTTGATTCTGGCTCAAGTCACGATCTCATGGTTAGTGAGTTCAAGACCTGCATCAGGTTCCACACTGATAGTGCAGAACCTGCTTGGGATTCTCTCTCTCTCTCTCTCTCTCTCTCTCCCTCTCTCCCTCCCTCCCTCCCTCCCTCCCTCTCAAAAATAAATAAATAACGTTAAAAAAAAAAGATACATAATTCCTGTTAAGGTCAAGGGAGAAGAATATTTTTGTAGAGGGCATTACGGGATCACCCTAAAGGGCTTTGAGGAGACCTTATGAAGATAGATAATTCACATCATTTTTCCTTTTGTTCATGCCCACATCATCAGCATTGATTTCCAGTTTTTCTTAAAAAAAAAAAAGTTCATTTATTTATTTTGGGAGAGGGAGAGAGAGAGACTGCAAGCAGGGGAGTGGCACAGAGAGAAGAGAGTACCAAGCAAGTTCCCCACTGTTAGTTCCTCACTGTCAGAACCCAAAGCGGGGCTTGATCACACAAAGTGTGAGATCATGACCTGAGCTAAAACCAAGAGTTAGACACTTAAATGATTAAGCCATCCAAACGCCCCAACTTTCAGTTTTTGTACCATATGTTTTCCAAAGAGTTCAATGTTGTTTTCGCTTTAATACTATTTTCTCCTAACATTTGTCTACTACTATCTCACTCTCCATCCATCTCCATTCTTCCCTGTGATTATCTCTCTTACATTCTAAATAATTCCAACATTACCGAGTAATTCAATAAAAGGTGTAAGTATAGCTATAACCCAGATGCTAATGCTCAGATGCCAATGAGTCCCCCAGAAACTAAACTGGAAGCAATGATAATATATACTTGGACAATGTTTTAATGATTTTTCTTACTTAAATTTTATTAAAAATTAGACTAATAGCCTTGAGAAAACATTGCATTAACTTACGGTATCTGTTTTTTATTATTTAATCCATTGTATTAGGAACCTGAGCATATCTTCCTAAAAATACTACCATTAACTTTCAGATGTTTAGTAATGTGTGATTCAATTTGTAGGTTAATCAGGGTTCCTTGATTTTAATACCCCTAACTTGAGCTCTGGAGATAGAAAGAAAGACATAGCAAAGTATTAAATCAAGTAAAAGGGTTTTGAAAAGAGATAAAATAAAATAGATAAAACAATCTGTCAGAAATCTTATTTGCCTGGCTTGGTACCGTCTATTGAAGTATGGATAGAACCACGTAGAACGGGTACCAATATTGTCTACAAAGACAGAAATAATAAGCTAGGGATCAAAATAAATGGGTAATAAGATTTCCCAAAATGCAACTCTTCTTTTTCAAGATCACCATTTTGGACCACACACACACACACACACACACACACAATGTAATATCATTAAGTTGACTAAGTATAAAATATAAATTTTTTTGTTGTCTGTCAGTATGATACTTAATTTATTCTAGGGGCTTCCCATTCTCATGCATGAAATTTAGGGCAGATTTCATGTTTCTGTGCATTTACAAGCACTCAAACTACTCAACATCCCATCTAGTAATTAATTACATCTCATCTAGTAATAAAAACTTTAAATATCAAAGTTATGGTTACTTTTGTTTTCCAATTTATTCCTGCTATAAGCTGGCCACTTGCAGTGGGAAAGAGGGTGTCTTAACTCTCACTTGCAGATCCTTTGATCTAGGTGGAGCTCTCTTTCTGCTTACTGCTCTTGAAAAGATGGTAGTTCACTTCACCATTCAGAACACCGGGCTCCTCTAGGAAGTCTGAGTCTAACACAACCTTACATCATCTCTCTTGTGCATATGGCCTACCTCTGATCCATGACCTAAACTTAAGCAAAATTTGCTACAAAAAACTCTGAGAATGTAGGTCACCTAACACACCACCTCTTCATTACAATACTTTCAAAGCAGCTGGCCAATCGTCTCAAGCTCTAGATTTTTCAGTCATAAGTGAGACAGCAGTTCTTAAGTGGCAGGGGTCAGTTATTAAGCTTTCCAAGTCATATCCTTCAAGCCTGTCTCTCTCTTAATGAAGGGAGATGCATCCTTACTCCTTCCTTTGGAGGTGTGATGGGACACTCAGCAAATCAACTCTCTCCAAAATCTCCCTTTTCTGAATTTCCAGCTTTCCGATTCATTTATATCCTTGACATGGTTAAGTACCTTAGAATCACATAACTGGTTTTCTCTCTCCTATTGATGTATAAACTAGAGGGTGTTGTCATTTATTACTTTGAAATCTTTTCTCTTAGGGCTCCAGCTAAGACAAACAGGGAGAGCCCCATTAAAATTTTTTTTTTATATTTGTATTTATTTTTGGAAGAGACGGAGCATGAGCAGAGGAGAGGCAGAGAGAGGGAGACACAGAATCCGAAGCAGGATCCAGGCCCTGAGCTGTCAGCACAGAGCACGACACGGGTCTCGAACCCACAGACTGGGAATGTGAGCTCATGACCTGAGCCGAAGTCTGACGCTCAACTGACTGAGTCACCCAGGCACCCAAAGGGAGAACCCCATTTTAGGATCCTGTTATACATGGTTCCAAAAGTGTACCAAGTTTAATAGTTGAGGAGAAAGAATTATTTTTCATCAAATAAAGAATAGCAAATGCCACCAGATGGTTTGAAAATGTTTACAGCTGAAGTAAGATTACCAAAGGAACAGTATTTACTTACCACCATGTTTTCATTTGCCAGCCGTATGCTCATCATCATAACAATTAAATAAAAATGTAGACTTACTAGTGATTTTCATGCACCAAGAATAAATTATGGCTCAAATCCTAAGAAAATAGACATGCTGCTCTGTTTGCAAAACTGCTAACATTATTTCCATAGAACATTCCATCTAAGACATAAACAAGAGCCCAAGGAGAGAAACATGTCTTCTCTCTTGGCTGTGTTAGCTTAGGAAACTTATTATTTCTTAAAAAACAATTAACATTAAAGAGGCCAAATTGAGATTTTATAGCAAAGAAGACATTAACTATAGGAAAGCTCCAGAAGAATTGACTCTATATAGAATGAATAATTAGGAGCTGAGTTTAAGTCAACAAGTTCATAATAACGAGAAACAATTTCAAATAAACTCTGTTGAGTTTAAAATTTTTAATAATTTTCAGTGGTACTTGATGAGAATGAAGCTTTTGACAACTGTGGCATTTGGGTTTTAAGTTCTTTCTGGAACATCAGAAATCTTCTTATTTCAACATGACCCCTTCCCATTTTTCTCAACTTCTGAGGTACACTAGCCAGACCTTGATGGAATGTTTTCCCCACAATTTGCCATTTTAATAAGTCTTTGTTTGGCCTTTTCAAATTTTACTTGGTCTTTTACCATTATCTTTTTTAAGTTAGCTTTAATTAGTTTGAATTTTAAGTAGCTGTGCAAATCTAGCCAGGATAAAAGAACAATCTCTAGGAAAATACTAAAAATGATAATTAAAATTACATTTTAGTAAACTGCACCAAAACCAAGACAGAATATAATTTCAAAGGCAATCCATCCAGAAACTAGTTTTTGAGCACCTGTTTTTGGTTACTGATTGTTCTTTAGACCTAGAGAAACAATTGTGAAAAATACAGCTTGGGTGCATAGTAGGCAGGTTACAACTAAGAGTTAAAACTAAGAGTCATAAATTTGATCCAATCAAATGATCAGTAGGTACATTCTTACTTCTTACTTCTATCTTTCTGTCTCTTTTGGAAATGCACGGGAAACTTTGATTTTATTAATTTCAAATCAGCCAATTTCCTAGAATGAATTGAGGTTTCAGGGCCCAATGGAAAGCTCAAGGAATCTAACACTGCTTTCTTTCCTTCTTCTTTCCTCCCTTGTACAGGTATTTGTGTGTATACATGTTTGCATGTGTGCATGAGTGTAGAGAATACATTATTTTTGCAGCTTTGCTTGTCATTCTATTTGCTATAATTCAATTTATCCACTTATGCAAAGATAGATGTTTCAGTTGGAATTCCTGCCTCTTTAGAATCTTCATACAGGCAAGCTTAGCTAATAAATTTTGATTAATGTAGCCAAATATCAACTCCCACCTCAAGCCCCCTTTGGTTGGAATACTATCATCAGGTTTACAGAGAGCAGGAAATAACAATAAGGTTGAGAGGGATGGAGATAGGGGTAAGACAGCAATAAAAAGTAATTATATAAAAATGCTAAAGATAGAACATCTGTTTTTTTGCTTAGCCCACTGATCTTGGCAGTTCCAGATATATGCTATTGTCTATGTTTAAAGAGATATAGAAAAGGGAAAACGAAAAACGTTTATGTGAGATTATTAAATAGTGTAGGAAAAATAAGAGTCGTTATTACACTGGTGAGGAAACTCAGTGAAATTTCTTTCCGCAGATTTGCCTTTGTGATCTGCAAGGTGCTGTTCCCCTGCTTACATTCCGTTACCCTGGCAACGCACTCCTGTAAAATAAAGATTATTAAAGCGCATATGATTATTTTGCTGCTGAGTGAATAAGACAAGCCGCTTCTGAAATGCCTTATCAGAGAAATTCAATTTTAGGCCAAATTGTGTTTTTGCCTCCTTCTAGTTTTTCCTCCCTCCCCCCACTTCAAATAAAACCATCATCTCCACAGTTACTACATGGTATTTTGTTACTCATTCACACTTTGAGTATTTTAAGCTAGCTTTATTTTAATTTCATGAAAGCATTTCCCCAGTTTTTTTTAATAGCTCCTGCCTATTTTCCAGACATCTACCATCTGTTTGCAAATCAAAATTAGAAGGCAATGTGTCCTTGCCTTGATTTTATTATATAGTAGTAATAGAAATATTGGGCTCTGTACCAAATATAAATGCATATATTATATACTGAGTAAGCAATATTTGGCCACAGAATGATGCAAAGCCCTAAGATAAGCCATCCAGTGCCATTTTAAAGGCTATATATCCAACTGCAGCAGTTGTCTTCGCCCTTAAATTTAGTGTCTTGTGCTTTCCCATTCAACACTGCCCAAAGGTAATGTTATAGACATGGGGAGTTTCACAGCGACTCTGACAGCCAGTTATACCTTTGTTGCCCAATACATTTGCTATTCAGTTACTGAAGATTGTAAAGACTCCCGAGATCTCTGAAATTATTTAATAACAAACTTCATAAGCCTTCCTAGAACTACAGCTGTATCATGTTCACTGTCAGAAAAAAAAGTGCATTAGTAATAGTAAATTTTTATTATAGTCATGCTGTATATGAAAAAGCTGTATTTAAAATCTTTTAACATAAGAGTTAAATTAGCTTTGAAGTAGAAGTGGAAGGAATGAAGTCTCATCAGAAAAAAGCAAGGTTCCTATAGAGGAAGGAACCTCTACCGGGAAGACTCCTTTCATGTTTCTTAAAACTGATGAAAGGTACGGGTGGACAAGAATGGCTCTGGATAAACATTCACCCTCCATGGTTCCAATGGTGGATTGTCATGATAGAAGACATTGTTTCTACTGAAATTTTTCTTATAGGACATTTTCCTACTGCTGTGAAGCACTGACATGTAACCGGATACAGTTGTACCAGAGCATGGCAAAAACTATAGTGTACAGTGCTGATATTCTAATAACATGCAATCATTAATTTTTTCCTCTGCTGACATTCATTTTCAGGCCAACCAAGTACCATATCCTTTATATTGATTAAGGAGGCAGGTCCACTGGCTTTTTATTTAGCTAACTACAAATCTCTGTTCATTAGCAAGAAACGGTATCAATATTTAACAACTGTTAGAAACTCTGAGAAGAAGCAGAATTCTGTATGGGTTTATTTGACGAAGCACACTAAATTTAGTAGCATACACCTAATCTTTGGTATGCTTAACACCACCATGCAACTTATGGCTGTAATTCACTCCCATCACTGCCCAGAAGGTGTCACCACAGCCTCATTGGCTTGAAGGACTTGGGGACATGTGGGGGAGTAGAAAGCAAAGGGAGAAAAACAGACACAAAGAAAAAAAAATCTTCATGCAGACAAAGGAAAATAAGCCAACTACCAGGCAGTAATACTCCCAAATGAAGAAACCCAAACATTCACCCCATGCTAAAAATACAAATCACTAGAGGTGAAAGTGGACTTCCACTTGTCAGTAACCACAGAAAGTGGGAGATTCGAGGAAGGTGCTACTACCTCAAGTAAAAAGCAGGTAGTGAATAGGAAATATCTATGCACTGAACCTGGTCCAACCTTCTCACCTAAACTGGTTTACCTAATTATCATATCTAGTTGTATAAGCTGCATTGAACCTCATGAAAGGGAAGATAAAAGAACAGGAGGGAAAGCTCTAATACTGTGCTTCAAGAACACATCATGGAGTGATGGTTAAGATACATGATGGATACTTTAGATGCATCTCCAAAGCAACTAGAATACAACTTTAAAAAATATCTGTTTTAGATAAGGTTTCATTTGAGAAATAAAAATTATCTCAGTACGAATAAATAAAGGGAACTAGCATGTTGCCCCCCCCCTCCAAAAAAGATCAGCAGGGAAAAGATGCTAGAAAGTATCAAAGAATATAAAACACAAAATCTTTTATTGAGAAGCTGCACAAATTAACTCCAAATTACTACCACAGTCAGACAAGAGGAGGCTTCAAGGCACAAAACTTGTTGCTGTACTCCATCTTGCTTTATTGTGGTGTCTTCACTCATGTACTAGTAGCTAAAAGCCATCCCCTTTATAGTACTACATCTTTTAATCTCTGCTCTTCCCCCCTGTAGTTTAATTAAAAGACAATGAACCTTTTAGAGTAGTCAAATGGAAAATATAAAATTGCACCATTCTATCAAAGCTTAAGATATTCCTGTTCTCAGAGCATGAGAAGAATTCAAAATAACACACTTGGTATTTTATTACACTCCAGGCCCTCTGTGCCATTCTCATCAGAATGCTCTTGGTTGGAATACCTTTTTGGAGTCTGAAACACAGTTCAACCCAAGACTGATAAAAAGAGGCAAAAAATTCAAAAACAATGATTAAGTTGGATCAATTCGATCTGTTCTCTAGATCATTGCACTTGATTTTTAATTTCTAAAATAATACTGCTGTAACTCTGTATATCTCCTATATTTAATTGATATAGGTCTAAAAATTAGTAGCCTTCCTTATTTAAGTATTATTTACTCATTATGTTGTCAGTTTTAAGGCATCTTGGCTAAAATAAGATAAATATAGTAAAATATCAAAGGGTGATAAGTTGGCCTGAACACTTAGCTTTCCTCTAAGTCTGCAGCCCAAATCTATTAATTTTGGCAAAGGGCACCAAGACAAATCCATGCGGTTTGAAATGTTCCATGGGAGTCTTTAAAAATGAAGGTATCGTCTCCTCTTTATGGACATTAAAATGCTTCATCCCAAGGACCCCTTTATAGCAAATTACAGGCTGTTCTGTTTTATCTGCTTTGACAGGATGAAGGGCTGAGCTGGCCCTAGAGGGATGGGATACAGAGTCTGAGTACTTCAAACTTGAGATTTCCAATAAACCATCTCCCACAACTAGAAGAAAGGCACGGAGGAAATTCATTTCAGCAGATACAGGTTTCCCCTGCTATTGGAAAGTAGAACACTCCTATGGAAACTTTTGTAATCCAAAATGGCATAAAGTGAAGAAACAATTACCATTAATTTACATGGAAAAATTTTTGAGCATTCCCAGAGCCAAAAAAATAACCTTTCTTAGATTATTCTGATACTTAGGACACATCTTGCTAACAGATGCACAAAATAAATCAAGATAAAGCACACATGCTTACAGATGCAGTTCAAAGCTATGATGGCTTAATGCTGAGATGTTGAATGTAGTTCCCGGGGAAGGAGTTTGGTGGTGCCACTCTTGCTGCTTAGGGGTGCCTGATGGTTGCAAAACAGCTGCTGAGCGCCATTTTTGTTTTATTCCTTTTTCATAAAAGCAAACATCCTCTTCAGATTTCTCTCAGTCAGCAAAAACAGGTACTAATTTAACTCTTTCATAAAAGCCAAGAGGCATAACGCATACATTAGAAAAGTAATTTCCATCTATTAAGAATTACTTCATCACTAAAAATCTAACTAAAATCATGTCCTTCCAATGCTCTACTCCAAACTAGAACTAAAACTCATTAAGCCTAGCAGAGCAGTGGCATACACATGTGTCCTTCTTAGTCACTTGATTCTGATACCTGCTACCTTAATTCTTGGTTTCTTACAAATTAAAATCTTTCACAACACTACTCTTGTCCAGTCATTATTGTTCTTTATCCTTAAGTTCAATTATCCAGTATAGAGTGATTTTTCTCTTCCTGGAAATACCTGCATATTTCAGTTAGTTAATAAATGCTGGAAGGATATGAGATTTAACTTTAATTCTTCATCTATAGATTCCTACTACAGACCTGTTGTTAAAAACTTCCAAAAACATCACTGAATTCATTATTGCCAACTCTGCCTTACTTTTGGCCTTCTGTAATTAGGTTTGTCTCAGATTTCTCCGTACTTCCCATAGAATATAAAATTATAAGGCATCTGGGTGGCTCAGTTGGTTACACATCAGACTCTTGGTATCTGCTCAGGTCACAGTCTCATGGTTTTTGAAAATGAGCCCTGTGTCAGGCTCTTGGGGTTCTCTGTCTCCTTCTCTCTCTTCCTCCCCAACTATCTCACTCTCTCTCAAAGTAAATAAACTTTAAAAAAAAAAAGAATTGGGGAATCTGGGTGGCTCAGTAGGTTAAGTGTCCAACTTTTGATTTAGGCTCAGGTCATGATCTCAGGATTCCTGAGGTCGAGCCCTGCATCGGACTCTGCACTGATAGCATGGAGCCTGCTTGGGATTCTCTTTCTCCTCTCTCTGCCCCTCACTCTCTCTCTCTCTCTCAACATAAATAAATAAACATTAAAAAATAATTAACCCTATGCCAAAAAATAAAGTTACTAAGACACATGATCCTAAGTATCCCCCCATAAGTATTTAGTGATCTTAAAATACAGCAGTAATGAAAATGTTGAAAGTGCTGCTATAAACATTGGGGTACATGTGCCCCTATGAATCAGCACTCCTGTATCCTCTGGATAAATTCCTAGTAGTGCTATTGTTGGATCATAGGGTAGTACTATCTTTAATGTTTTGAGGAACTTCCACAATGTTTTCCAGAGTGGCTGCACCAGTTTGCATTCCCACCAACAGTGCAAGAGGGTTCCCCTTTCTCACATCCTGGCATCTGTTGTTTCCTGAGTTGTTAATCATGGAAAGAGCCTAAATTTCCATTAAATGATGAATGGGTAAAGAAGATAGGGTTTATATATCATGGAATACTACTTGGCAATGAGAAAGAATGAAATCCTGCCATTTGCAGCAACATGGATGGAACTGGAGAGTATTATGCTAAGTGAAATAAGTCAGGCAGAGAAAGACAGATATCATATGTTTTCACTCATATGTGGAACTTGAGAAACTTCACAGAAGACCATGGGGGAAGGGAGGGGAAAAACAGTTTCAAACAGAGAGGGAGGAGGCAAACCATAAGAGACTCTTAAATACAGAGAACAAACTGAGGGTTGATGGGTGGCGGGGGAGAGGGAAAAATGGGTGATGGATATTGAGGAGGGCACTTGTTGGGATGAGGACTGGGTGTTGTATATAAGTGATGAATCGTGGGACTCTACCTCCAAAACCAAGAGGACACTGTATGCACTGTATGTCAGTCAACTTGACAAATTATATTTAAAAAGTAAAAATAAAAAACAAAGAAACAAAAAAACCCCTATCTTAATGACAAAAAAAGAAGTAATGAAAATGGGAAGATGGAAAAAAAACTCTCTCACAATCATTTTTTATATTAAATATAATTTATTGTCAAATTGGTTTCCATACAACACCCAGTGCTCATCCCAACAGCTCATTGTCCTCCTCAATGCCCATCACCCACTTCCTCCTCTCCCCCCCCAACACCCCTCAGTTTGTTCTCAGTATTTAAGAGTCTCTTATGGTTTGCCTCCCTCCCTCTCTGTAACTTTTTTCCCCCTTCCCCTCCCCCATGGTCTTCCATAAAGTTTCTTAGGATCCACATATGAGTGAAAACATATAGTATGTCTTTCTCTGCCTGACTTATTTCACTTAGCATAATACCCTCCAGTTCCATCCACGTTGCTGCAAAAGGCCATATTTCATTCTTTCTCATTGCCAAGTAGTATTCCATTGTGTACATAAGCCACAATTTCTTTATCCATTCATCAATTGATGGACATTTAGGCTCTTTCCATAATTTGGCTATTGTTGACAGTGCTGCTATAAACATTGGGGTCCAAGTGCCCCTATGCATCAGCACTTCTGTATCCCTTGGGTAAATTCCTAGCAGTGCAATTGCTGGGTCATGGGGTAGATCTATTTTTAATTTTTTGAGGACCCTCCACACTTTTCCAGAGCGGCTGTACCAGTTTGCATTCCCACCAACAGTGCAAGAGGGTTCCCGTTTCTCCACATCCTCTACAGCATCTATAGTCTTCGGATTTGTTCATTTTAGCCGGGCATCTGACTGGCATCTCACAATCATTTTAAATAATAATAAAAATGGTAATATATCAAGGAAGATCCCACCAGTTTAGGGAATGCCACTCAAATATATTCTGAAATTCTAACTGCAGCAAATAGCTAAAGCTCTGGCCAAATGCTGAAAACATCTAGCCTGTTCCCTTCTCAGAGAAAGTTTCTTAATTTTCTGTACCAAAACATCATTCAAATTGTTCTAATTGGTCAAAAGGGAGAAGAGAATGTGAACATGTCAACAATTAAAATATAAACACATAAAAAAGTGATTTAAAGTACAAGCTTTCAAATCAGACAAACCTGGACATGAATATTGGTTCTATGGACTTCCTACAAGTTTCTGAACAGTCTAAAATTCACCTTATTATTCTATAATAATGACAATGTCAACTTGTAGGGTTGCTGTGATTGAATGCTATAGGTAAAACAGTAAAGTGCTTGTCATAGAGCAAATAAATATTTAAGTGATAGTTATTACTGAAAAGATTTTCCTGTAAGGGGGGGACCTATCCGTTAATGTAAACATAATACTCATTTTATATGAACTGTTTTATAATAACAAGATAACATTCCATATGAGAGAGCAAATATATGTTTAAACCTTTTGACAATTTAAAATTAACCTAAAGAATAAACATTATTGCAGGGATCCCGGGTGGCTCAGTTAAGTAAGTGTTCCACTCTTGATTTGAGCCCTGCATTTGGCTCTGAGCTGAAAGTGTGGAGCCTGCTTGGGATTCTCTCTCTGCTCCTTCCTACCTCTCTTTCAAAATCAATAAATAAATTAAAAAAAAAAAGAATAAATATTGTTGGGAGTTCAGTAATGAAGATGTAGTGACTTCATAATTTGATGTGAAATATGATATATGCCCTCTGCTCAAAATAGAAAACATGGCAGAAAAATACAAATATGGATAAATAAAAGCAAAAGACATAAATAAGCTTATAAGCTATGGACAAGAAAGGAAAAGGAAATGCAAAACAGTGTGTAGTGCTGAGGGTACTGGCTTGTTGGACTCTGGAGACAAACAGTGGTAGCAAGGAGTTAGGCTCCTATAGGGTACACACGTTTCACAGAAACAAGGAATACAAAGATTTATGGTTTGACATTGGTGGATGTTGTGGGGTTCCCTTTCCCATGAAAGGTGGTTCAGTGTCTCAATCTGTGTAACTCCTAATATCACTCTGGACTGAACACCAAACTGTCATTGTAAGATCTATGTCTGGACAGGAGCTTTGGGGAGCTAGATGTAAGTAATTGAAAAATCATCAGAAGGAGGAATGAAGAGAATCAAATAAAAAGAACAAAAACACTCAAAAAACCATAAGGCCTGCAAACCAAAATTCACAGAAATCTAATTTTAACAAAGGTATCCAACAAATAAAGTCTGAAAATAAATTCACTCAACATAAAATCATTTCTACTGACACAGTCTGAAGAGACTTCAAAATAAGTATTAAAACATTCAGAATGTTTGAAGGTATAAATAATTTTCAGAAAAAATAAATTATAAAATCAAAGAGGCAGGAATAAAATAAGAACAGGTAGACATGGAAAAAAATTAGAAGTGAAAATAGTATTACCGAAATTAAAAATCCAATAGCATGTATAAATTCTAGACTGGATCTTGTATAGAAAATCCTAAGGAATCAACAACAAAAAGCTATTAGATATTTTAGTGAGTTTATCAAGTTTGTAGGAAATGAGACCAATATATAAAAATTATAAAAATCAGTTTTATCTACCAATGTATAGAGAACAGTTTGAAAATAAAATTAAGTAAACAATTCCACCTACAATAGAATCAACAAGAATAAAATATTTAGGAATAATGTTTCAAAAGAATGCAGACTAAAACTTATAAAAGATTATTGAAAAAGTTTTTAAAGAGCTAAATAAGTGGAAATACATCTAGTGGCCATGGATTAGAAGATTTAATGTTGCTAAAATGGCAATACTACCCAAATTGATCTGCAGGTTCATCACAATGCCTAACAAAACCCCAGGTGTTGTTTTGCAGAAACTGACAAGCTGATCCTAAAATTCATATGGGAATTCAAGAATAACTGAATAACTAGAACAATCTTGAGGAAGAAATAGAAAATTCTACAACTCACACTTTGATTTCGAAACTTCTTACAAAGCTACAATAATTAAGACTACATGGTATTGGCATAAAGACAGACATATAGATCAATAAAATAGAATTAAGATCCCAGAAATGAAACTGTATGTTTATAATCAGTTGATTTTCAACAACAGTGCCAAAATAAATCAATGGGAAAAGAACCCTTTCCAACAAATTTTGCTATGACAGAGATTCACATGCAAAAGAATGAAGAGAGTCCCTAACTCACACCATATATAAAAATTAATTTAAAGTAGATCAAACACTTAAATATAGGAGCTAACTATAAAACTATAAAAAACTTTAAAACTCTTAGAAGAAAACTTAAGAGTAAATATCTTTGACTTTGGTTTCAGCAGTGATTTTTTAGATAATCCAATAAATGCACAAGCAATAGAAGTTTGATAAATTGGACTTCATCAAATATAAAAACTTCTGTACTTCAAAGGTCCACCATCAAGAAAGTGAGAAGACAAGCTATAGAAAGGAAGAAAGCATTTGCAAATCACATATCTTATATGGAATATATATTCAAATATGTAAAAAGAAACACATAAAACTCAATAATAAAAACCCTAAAAAGCCCAATTTAAAAAATAGGTAAAAGATTTAAATAAAAATTCCTCCAAAGAACATACAGAAATGCCAATAATCATGTGAAAAGATGCTCATTAGTCATTAAGAAAATGCAAACCCAAACCATGATGAGATGCTATTTCATACCTACTAGGATAATTATAATAAAAATACAGAAAACAAGTATTAGTAAATATGTCGAACAATTGGAACCCTTGTACATTGCTACTGAGAGTCCACAATATTGCAGCCTACTTTGGCAGTTCTTCAAAATGTCAAACATAAGAGATTTCAGTATGATCCAGCCCAACAATTCCACTGCTAGGAAGGAATACAAACAAGATAAATGAAAACATATATTCACACAACACAAAACTTGTAAATAAATGTTCATAAAAACATTACTCAGAACAGCCACTGAAAGTATGCTTTAAATTGGTGAACTTTATAGCATATAATTATATCTCAATAAAAAGTTTGCAAAATGGCTGCAGATAGGGCTGACGTATAAACTGGTACACCCATTTTCTAAAGTGAGCCGGTGTGTGTGTGTGCATGTGAGAGAGAGAGCGAGCGAGTGAGAGCGCATGAGAGAGGGAGGGAGAGAGGCAGAAGAAGAGAGAATCTTAAGCAGGCTGCACACTCAGTGCGGAGCCTGATCCAACAACCGAGATCATGACCTGAGCCAAAACCAACAGATGGACTCTTAACCAACTGAGCCAACCAGCTACCCTGGTACAGCCATTTTCAAGAACAATTTGGTAACAACATCTAATAAGGCTAAATATACACATGTACCCAGTAATTCTACTCTTAAGTATATAACAAGGCAAAAAATCTTGCATGTGAGCACAAGGAGGCGGGCCCAAGAATGTTCATTGTAGCATTGTTTAATAGTTAAAAAAATAGAAACTATCCAAATGTTCATGAGGAGATGAATGGATAAACTGGGGCATATTCTTACAAAATATAATATTGTACAAAATATATCAATGGAATTAAATGTCAAAAATAGGATGGTGAGGGAAAAGGAAACTGCAGAATAACAAACATAGTGTGATACCACTTATAGGTCAAAAACACAATACATGACATCACATGCCACTTTGGGATACAGAATTATATAATAATCATGCTAAAATTCTTAGGAATAAAACCTAATTTCAAAGAATGAATTACTTCTGAGAAGGAAGATAATGGGATTTAGGATACATGAATTGTATTTATAATGTGTTATTATTATTTAATAATTCTGCAGCAGTCATACAAAATTATAAGAACTTATTAACCTATAAAATAGGCATATAGGTATTGCTTATATTAGTGTCTTTTTTTCAGTAGGTTTAAAATGCGTTTTAACACACACAAAAATGGCATGATCCCATACATTTTAAGTTTCCCTAAGCAGTAAATTTCCTCAAAGGAGTTTTCTGTTTTTCAATCACTATACTGAGGGCAAATATTACTTACTTGAGCAGCAGTAAAGTATCACTAAAAGTCAAAGGACTCATTTAGTCAAAATGTTAAATTTTTAAAAAAGGTGAAATTACTATGCATGAATTCAAACACTTTGAAAATCAGACGCTCTCCGGCCTTCCTATTAAGTGTCATCTGACAAGGTCATTGTTTCAAAAAATTTAACAATTATTCAAGAATGAGAGAGAACATTCAGTGGGGTATTCTCCCTACTGTTTCCTGAGTAGAAATCAAAAATGACAACTGTAATTAAATCTTTTTTGAAAATTACCTATGAGTTTAAGTCAAGATGAAAATTACTTCTAACCTTATGAACTTTCACACTGCACTGCACCAAACGAAATTCTTTGTTTTCCTTTTTATCAGCAATGCATATGACAGCTAAATAAATAGGAACTCTTCACTTTCGACCTTTTATAGCTATTCAAAAGAAGTAATTCTGTTTGCCATTATTCTACTTACCAAAGATATAAATGAAGCAAGTATGATATTTAACACTAAGTCATCTGTTATCCAAAAGGGCTGAATGCTTTAAGAAAAACATTACTACATATAAAGGGAATCAGACAGTTTTGTGACTGTCATCTTTCACTTAGCATAATGCTTTCACTACTTCATTCCTTTTTATGATCAAATAATGTTTCATTGTATGGATATATCGCAGCTTATTTTTTCATTCATCAGTTCATGGACCTCTGGGGGCTTTTTTATTAAAAAAATAAAATATTTTATTGGAGGTATTAAGTAACATAATTCTCAAGTATTTTATCTTATAATTTCAAAGCACTTGATAATTGATACCTGTATCATCTATGTAACTGGCATTACTATCATATTTTATTATTGTTGGAAATGAAGAAGAAAAATCTATTCTGATTTCCAGTGGTAAAACCTAAAAAGAATCCAGGATTACTGAGACTAAATTTACAAAGTCAACCCTAAAAACTAAAACAGAATAATTCCCCAGGTATTTCATCTTTCATAATCTGTTACTTAAGAGATTTTTAAGAGGTTCAGAATAGGTTCCAGTACATAAATAGGGCCAAACAGCTTCTGCAAAGTAATTATTAGAAGTAGAGAGAAGAGACCCATTATTCATATTGTAAAAGGAAAGCTCATCCAAATCATAGTCCAGAAAAACACCATTCATACTGGGCCTTACTACTGGCAGAAGCTGGATCCCCTTAGCACCCAATGCAATATAAGTTGTCCAGAATACACCCAGAAATAATGGCTAATTCTGCCAGTTCCTAGGAAGACAGTTTTGACACATTTTCAAAGTCTACTCAGGTTATTTTCTATTTCTCCCTGAGCATATTTTCACTTTTTGACACTATTAAAAATGCTCGTAATAACGTGGCATTTTACGTGGACACATTTTCAATTCTCTTGGATATATTCCTAGGAGTAGAATTGCTGGGCAGTATGATAATTTTATGTAATATTTTATTAAACTGCTTTCCAAAATGGCTGTGCTATTTACATTCCCACTAGTATACATGAGGGTTCCATCCTTGACAACACTTGTTACCGTTTTATTTTTTATAGTAGGAATGAAGTTGTGTCTTATTGTGGTTTCAATTTGGATTTTCCTAATGACTGATAATATTGAGTATCTTTTCATAGATCATTTGTATATATTCTTTTAAAAACTTCAAATCTTTTGCAGATTTTTAGATGGAAGAATTTGGTACTCTTTATTGTGATAGAAGAGGTGGGATTTTTTTTGTTTGTTTTTTTTAAATATACACGTCCCTTATGGGATTTGCAAATAATTTCTCCCATTCTGTGGGATGTCTTTTCACTTTCTTGACACAAACCTTTATAGCAGAGAAGTTTTTAGTTTTGATCAAGTCCATTTTCTCTATTTTTTCTTCATCACTATGCTTCTGGGGACTAAGATACTAACACCTAACCCAAGGTCATCAATTTTACTCCTATGTTTTTTGCCAAGAGTTCTAGCTCTTGACATTTAAGCACACAATCTATTTTGAGTTATTTTTTTATGTATGGTTTGAGGTAGGGGTCAAATTTCATTCTTTTTCCAAATTTCTGTTAGCACAATTTGTTGAAAACAGTCTTCTCTTCCCCCACTGAATTGTTTTCGTCAAGGTGAATCAATAATGATAAATGCCAGAGTTTGTTTCTGGGATTTCAACACTATTCATTTTTTGTATATCCTTGTCAGTACCACAGAGTCTTGATTACCGTAGCTCTGTAGTGAGTTCTGGAATTTGGCCCACACTGTATGAACAAGTGTATAGTAACACAATTTATTTTTGCATATTGATCTTTTATCCTGTAACCTTGATAAACTCATTTAATAGATCTAATGGGTTTTTTTTTTTTTTGCAGATTCTTTAGGATTATCTATATAGAATATTATGCTGTTTGCAAAAGAGTTTCACATCTTTTCATTTTCCAATATGGATGCCTTTTTTTTTTTCTTTCCTTGCTAGAATTTCCAGTACAATGTTAAATAGGAATGTTGAGAGTGGACAACCTCTTGTTGTTCCTGATCTTGGATGCAAAGTATTTAGTCTTTCACCATTAAGTATAATGTTAGCTGTGGGTTTTTCATAGATGATTTTTATTGGATTAAGGGATTTCCTTTCTATTTCTAGCTGGGTAAGTGTTTTTATGAACGGATGTCGAATTTTGCCAAAAGCTTATTCTGAATCTATTGAAATAATCATGTTTTTCTTTGCTTTATTAATTTCATATATTATATTAACTGATTTTCAAATGTGAAACCAAACTTGCCTTCCTAGGATAAAATCCCACTTGATCATAGCATATGATTTAAAAAATATATATTGCTGGATTTCATTTGGTAGCATTGTATTGAAGATTTTTGCATCTATATTTGTGAGAAACACTGGTCAATATGTTTGCTCACGTTTGCTGAGTTTTGGTATCAGGACAATACTAGTCTGACAGAATGAGTTAAGAAGTGTATTTTCTCAGGTATTTTTTTTTTTTTCAATGTTTTTTATTTATTTTTGGGACAGAGAGAGACAGAGCATGAACGGGGGAGGGGCAGAGAGAGGGAGACACAGAATCGGAAACAGGCTCCAGGCTCCGAGCCATCAGCCCAGAGCCTGACGCGGGGCTCGAACTCACGGACCGCGAGATCGTGACCTGGCTGAAGTCGGACGCTCAACCGACTGCGCCACCCAGGCGCCCCTCAGGTATTTTTTTTGTAATAAGCATTTGTGAAAGACTGGTGTTAATTATTCTTTAAACATTTAGTAAATTTTGTCAATTAAGGGGTGTCTCAGTCGATTGACCAACTCTTTTGGCTTGGGGCATGATCTCTCGGTTTTGTGGGTTCAAGCCACATGTTGGGCTCTACATGGGCAGCAAGGGCCCTACTTGGGATTCTCTCTCTCTGCCTCTGCCCCTCCCCCACTAGCGCTGTCTCTCTCCAAACAAATAAATAAACTTAAAAAAATTTTTTTTACCTACTAAGCTACCTGTGCCTAGGCTTGTGAGGAGTTTTAAAGTTACTAATGCAATCTCTTATTTTTATAGATTTTTTAAATTAATTTATTTTCAAGTTAGTTAAGATACAGTGTACTCTTGGCTTCAGGAGTAGAACCCAGTGATTCATCTCTTACATGACACAGAGTGCTCATTCCAGAAAGTCCCCTCTTTAATGCCTGTCACCCGTGTAACCCACCCCCACCTCCCATCTAGCAACCCTCAGTTTTTTCTCTGTATTTAAGAGTCTCTTATGGTTTGCCTCCCTTTCTCTTTTTTTCTTAGTTTCCTTCCTTTCCACTATGTTCATCTGTTGAGTTTTTCAAATTCCAAATGAGTGAAATCATATGATATGTCTTTGACTGACGTATTTTGCTTACATAATACCCTTTAATTCTATCCACATTGTTGCAAATGGCGAAATCTCATTTGTTTTCATGGCTAAATAGTATTTCATTGTGTGTGTGTGTGTGTGTGTGTGTGTGTGTGTGTGTACACGCATACACACCACATCTTCTTTATCCATTCATCAGTTGATGGACATTTGGGCTCTTTCCATAATTTGGCCATTGTTGATAGTGCTGCTATAAGCATTGGGGTGCATGTGCCCCTACGAATCAGCATTTTTGTATCCTTTTGGATAAATTCCTAGTAGTAAAATTGCTGGATTGTAGGGTAGCTCTGTTTTAATTTTTAAACTCCATACTGTTTTCTAGAGTGGCTACACCACATCCTGGCCAGCATCTGTTGTTTCTTGAGTTGTTAATTTTAGCCATTCTGACTCGTTGAGGTGGCATCTCATTGTGGTTCTGATTTGTATTTCCCTGATGATGAGCGATATTGAGCATCTTTTCATCTGTCTGTTGGACATCTTGAAGTCTTCTTTGGAAAAGTGTCTATTCATGTCCCGTGCTCATTTCCTCACTGGTTTATTTGTTTTTTGGGGAATTAAGTTTGATAAGTTCTTTATAGATTTGGATACTAACCCTTTATCCAATATGTCATTGCAAATATCTTCTCCGATTCTGTAGGTTGCTTTTTAGTTTTGTTGATTCTTTCCTTTGCTGTGCAAAAGCTTTTTATCTTGATGAATTCCCAATAGTTCACTTTTGCTTTTATTTCCCTTGCCTGTGGAGACATGTCAAGTATGAAGTTGCTGTGGCCTAGGTTAAAGAGGTTGCTGACTGTTTTCTCCTCTAGGATTTTGTTGATTTCCCATCTCACATTTAGGTTTTTTATCCATTTGAACTTATTTTTGTGTATGGTGTAAAAAGTGATCCAGTTTCATTCTGCATGTCACTGTCCAGTTCTCCCAGTACTATTTGCTAATGAGACTGGTCCCCCCCCACTGGACACTCTGTCCTGCTTTGTCAAAGATTATTTGGCCATATATTCGTAGGTCCATTTCTGGGTGCTCTATTCTGTTCCAATGATCTATGTGTTTTTTTGTGTGTGTGTGTGTGTGCCAATATAGGATTGTCTTGATGATTACAGCTTTGTAATACAGGTTAAAGTCTGGGATTGTGATGCCTCCTCCAGCTTTGGTTTTCTTTTTCAAGACTGCGTTGGCTATTTGGGGTCTTTTCTGGTTCCATACAAATTTTAGGATGGTTTGTTGTAGCTCTGTTAAGAATGATGGTGTTATTTGGTAGGGATTGCATTGAATGTGTAGATTGCTTTGGGTAGTATTAACATTTTAACAATATTTATTTTTCTAATCCATGAATATGGATGTTTTTCCATTTCTGTGTGTCTTCTCCCATTTCTTTCATAAGTATTCTATAGTTTTCAGCATACATATTTTTTACTTCTTTGGTTAGGTTTATTCTTAGGTATTTTATGTTTTTTAGTGCAATTATAAATGGGATCGATACCTTGATATCTCTTTCTGTTGCTTCAATATTGGTGTATTGAAATGCAACTGATTTCTGTACACGGATTTTATATCCTATGACTTTGCTGAATTCATGTATCAGCTCTAGCAGTTTTTTGGTGGAGTCTTTCAGGTTTTCCAGGTAGAGTATCATCTTATCTGCAAAGAATGAAAATTTGACTTCTTTCCCAATTTGGATTCCTTTTATTTTGTTTTGTTGTCTGATTGCTGAGGCTAGGACTTCCAACAACTGGTGAGAGTGGACATCCCTGTTGTGTTCCTGATCTTAGAGGGGAAAGCTCTCAGTTTTTCCCACTGATGATGATATTAGTTGTGGGCCTTTCAGATACAGCTTTTATAATGTTATGTTCCTTCTATCCCTACTTTCTTGAGGGTTTTTATCAAGAAAAGATGCTGTATTTTGTCAAGTGCTTTTTCCGCATCTATTGACAGGATCATGTGGTTCTTATCCTTTCTTCTATAAATGTGGTGTATTACGATGATTGATTTGTGAATACTGAACCAGCCCTGTAAACCAAGAATGAATCCCACTTGATCATGGTGAATAATTCTTTTAACGTACTATTGAATTTGATTTGCTAGTATCATGTTGAGAATTTTTGCATCCAGGTTATTCAGGGATATTGGCCTGTAATTCTCCTTTTTAGTGGGGTCTTTGCCCTGTTTTGGAATCAAGGTAATGGTGACTTCGTAGTATGAGTTTGGAAGCTTTCTTTCCCTTTCTATTTTTTGGAACAGTTTGAGAAGAAGAGGTATTAACTCTGTTTTAAATGTCTGGTAGAATTCTCCTGGGAAGACATCTGTCCCAGGACTCTTATTTGTTGGTAGATTTTTGATAACTGATTCAATTTCTTTGCTGGTTATGGGTCTGTTCAAATTTTCTATTTATTCTGATTTGAGTTTTGATAGTGTGTGTCTAGGAATGTGTCCATTTCTTCCAGATTGTCCAGTTTGTTGGCATATAATTTTTCATAGTATTCTCTTATAAATGTATTTCTGTGGTGTTGGTTGTGTTCTCTCCTTTCTCATTTGTGATTTTATCTATTTGGGTCCTCTCTCTTTTCATTTTGAGAAGTCTGGCTAGGTGGTTATCAATTTTGTTTATTCTTTCAAAAAACCAGCTCTTAGTTACATTGATCTGTTCTACATTTTTTTTTTTTTTTTGATTCTACATCATTTATTTCTGCTCTGGTCTTTATTATTTCCCTTCTTCAGCTGGCTTTGGGCTTTATTTGCTGCTCCTTTTCTAGATCCTTTAGGTGTAAGGTTAGGTTGAGTATTTGAGACTTTTCTTGCTTCTTGAGATAGGCCTGAATTGTAATGTATTTTCCTCATAAGACTGCCTTTGCTGCATCCCAAAGGGTTTGGACTGTCGTGTTTTCATTTTGGTTTCCATGTATTTGGTTTCATTTTGGTTTCCATGTATTTTTTACTTTCTTCTTTAATTGCCTGTTTAGCCCATTCATTCCTTAGTAGGATGTTCTTTAACCTCCATGTATTTAGGGGCTTTCCAGTTTTTTTCTTGTGGATGATTTCAAGTTTCATAGCATTGTGATCTGAAAATATGCATGGTATGATCTCAATCTTTTTGCCTGTTGAGGGCTGTTTTGTGACCCAAAATATGATCTATTTTTGAGAATGTTCCATGTGCCCTTGAAAAGAATGTGTATTCTCCTGCTTTAGGATGGAATGTTCTGAATATATCTGTTAAGTCCATCCGGTCCAGTGTGTCATTCAGAACCATTGTTTCCTTATTGATTTTCTGCCTAGATGATCTGTCCATTGCTGTAAGTGGAATATTAAAGTCTCCTACAATTATACAGTTTCATTAGCCAAAAGTTTTCTTATGTTTGTGATTAATTGATTCATATACTTGGGTGCTCTCTTGTTGGGGACATAAATATTAACAATTGTTAGCTCTTCTTGATGGATAGACCCCTTAATTATGATATAATGCCCTTCTTCATCTCTTGTTACAGTCTTTGTTTTAAAATCTATTCTGATATAAGTATGGCTACTCTGGCTTCCTTTTGACATCCATTAGAATGATATATGGTTCTCCATCCCCTCATTATCAATCTGCAAGTGTCCTCTGGTCTAAAATGACTCTCTTGTAGGCAGCATATAGATGGATCTTGTTTTTTAAATCCATTCTGATACCCTAGGTCTTTTCATTGGGGCATTTAGTCCATCTATATTCATAGTGAATTTATTGAAAGATATTAATTTAATGCCATTGTGTTATCTGTAATTTCATGTTTGTTGTGATGTCTCTGGTTCTTTGTAGTCTTTGCTGCCTTCCACACACAGAGTCCCCCTTAAAATCTCTTGCAGGGCTGGTTTAGTGGTCATGAACTCCTTTAGTTTTTGTATGTCTAGGAGTCTTTATCTCTCTTATTCTGAATGACAGACTTGCTGGATAAAGGATGTTTGCCTGAATATTTTTCCTATTTTTCCTATGGAACACATTGAATATTTCCTGCCACTCCCTTCTGGACTGCAAAGTTTCAGTGGACATGTCTACCCTTGTAGGTTATGTACCATTTGTCCCTAGATGCTTTCATAATTCTTTGTATTTTGTCAGTTTCACTATGATATGTCATGGTGTTGACCTGTTTTTGTGGATTTTAAAGGGAGTTTTCTGTGCTTCTTGGACTTGGATGCCTGCTTCCTTCCCCCAATTAGCGAAGTTCACAGCTATAATTTACTCAAATAAATCTGCCCCTTTCTCTTGTTTTCTTATGGACCTATGATACGGATATTGTTTAATTTCATGGAATCACTTAGTTCTCTAATTCTCCCCTCATGATCTAGTAATTTCCTTTCCCTCTTTTTTCAGCTTCATTATTTTCCATAATTTTATCTTCTTTTCACCTGTTCTCTACTTCTTCCATCCTGGCTGTCACTGTATCTAGTTTATTTTGCATCTTAGTTATAACATTTTTTAATTCATTGTGACTAGTTCTTAGGTCTTTGATCTCTGCAGCAACAGATTCTCTGGTGTCTTCTATGCTTTTTTCAAGCCCAGCTATTAGTCATATGACTGTTATTCTAAATCCTTGTTCGGATATATTGTTTGTATCTGTTTTGAGCAATCCTTTGGCTGTCACTCCTTCCTGAATTTTCTTTTGGGGAGAATTCCTCCATTTTGTCATTTTGGCTGTGTTTGTCTTTTGTGTGTTTTTAAGCCTTGTTATGCTCCCTGAACCTGCAAGTACTACTATATTAAAAAGGGGTCATACACCATTCAGGGTCTGGCGCTTCAGGAAGTGTTTTTGGTTTATGGTGCAGGCACTCCACTGTAGTGTTTTGGCTGCTCTATCCCACTGGTCAGTCCTCTGTAAGGCTCCTCCTTGTTGGTAGTGGTGGAGTGTTTAGACTTTAAACAGGTGTATTTTGAATGTGTTTGTTGAGATAACCTTGGAAAAAGAGGAAAAGGGGTGGAAACCTGATCCTATAAAAAGAGAAAAATCAAAGGGGAGAAAAGAATACCAAACAGAGAATCAAAAAACTCTAAGGCTAAATAAATCCAGAGAAAGAGAAAGGAAAATAAAAAAGAAAATATAGAAAAGGTGTAAAAAGGGTAGAGGAAAAATGGGTGATTAAACAAACTGGAAAAAATATTTTATATAGCATATATATATTTTTTTAATATATATTAATAATATATTAACCAAAATAATAACAACCAAAAACAAATCAGAAACTAGAAGCATGATTCCAAAAAGAGAGGAGGGAGGGAGGAGGGAGAGGAAAGAAAAAAAGCCTGATTCCAAAAGGAGAGGAGGGAGGAGGGAGGAGGGAGGAGGGAGGAGAGGAAAGAAAAATCAGTTGTTTGTTGGTGCCTGGGACTGGTGACTGTGCTGGTCTGGAGAAGAGGTCATCTGGTTCACTCAGTGTCAGTCCCACTCCAGTAGATAAGCAGTTGCCAGGCATGCAGAGGTGGGGTTTGGTGTGAGCAAGTCCCACCTCTACAGGGGGCTGCTGTGCCACTCCTTGAAGCCCCACTGTGTTGGTGAGGGGGAGAAAAATTGTGAACACCCCAATCTCCCCTCCCCTGACTGGGTCTCAAACAATGCTGTTCTGGCAACCCTCACAGAATAGCAAGGGTGGTCAGCTTGCCCGGCTCTACAGTTCTCCTGTGCCTCCTAGGCACTCAGCTGGCATTCAAAACCCAATGTTTTAAAGGACTCCTGCACTGCCCCCCCCACCCCACACTGCAGGGACGCTGTTCTGGAGTAGTGCCATTCTACTGATAAAAGGCTTTTGGCTGGCACCTGCAGGGTCTTTTGTCCTTGGGAAGGCAATGAACCCTCTTCCCACAGTACTTGAGGAAGGGCACTCTTCTCTTCTAGTGTGCCCCTGAGATCACTACACCATGCTATTTGCTCTGGGGCCAGCTCCCTCCTCCCTAGGAATGCGAACACAGCTCCCAGCTTGCCTCTGGAGAAAGGTGAGTATTTCTGAAACCTCTGAGTTTCGGCTCCTAAAGCTGTTTGCAAAATAGAAACTGTCACTCTTCTATTTCTTATTTCTCAGTCATTGGTCCAGAGAGATTTTCCTCTTATGCTAATTAGATACAGACTTGTAGAAACTCTTTTTCTTTCTCTCCCTTTTGTCTCTACACAGACAGGGTAGCCTCCCCTCCATGCCTATGCCGTTTTTACTTTCCCCAATTCACATACGTACACCTCAACCCTGCCAAGATGCCTCCCTCCAACTGTGGAGATCCTTCTGCCACTCTGCAGATTGATTTCCTGGATGTTTCAAGGGATCTTACCTCAATACAGCCGTGTTTGAGGGATGAGGAAAATCCTGGTCCCCTTTCTACTCCACCTTCTTAACTCCCACTAATGCAATTTCTTTAATTTATTATACAGGCCTACTGAGATTTTTCATCTTCTGGAAGTTTTTAGTTTTCTCAGACTTTTTCCATTTCATCTTAGTTGTCTAATGCATTGGTATACAGTTTTTTATAGTGTTACCTTAGGTTACCTTTTGATTTCATTTCTGTAAGTTAATTAGTGTTGTTTCCTCTTCAATTCATTTCAGTAATTTGAGTCTTCTTTTGTTAGTCCAGATAATCTTTTGTTAATTTTTTTTTTTTTACGTTTATTTATTTTTGAGACAGAGAGAGACAGAGCATGAATGGGGGAGGGTCAGAGAGAGAGGGAGACACAGAATCCGAAACAGGCTCCAGGCTCTGCACGGTCAGCACAGAGGCTGACGCGGGGCTCGAACTCACGGACCGTGAGATCATGACCTGAGCCGAAGTCGGCCGCCCAACCAAGTGAGCCACCCAGGCGCCTCTGTTAATTTGGTTAACTAATAATTTGTTAACTAAAATTTTGGTTTTGTTGATTGCCTCTATTGTTTTTCTGTTCTGTATTTTTATTTATTTCTGCTTTAGACTTTATTTTGTTTGTTCTTCTGCTTCGTTGTGTTATTCTTCTTTTTATCATTTCTTATCATTAGGTTATTCCAGTTTTTGTTTTTTTTTTTTTTTTTTTTTTTGGTAAGTAAACTCTATGCCCAACATGGGGCTTGAACTCAGGACCTCGAGATCGAGCGTCACATTCTCTAACAACTAAGCCAACCAGGTGCTATTCCTTCTTCTTTTTTAATATAGGCAATATAAGTTTCCATTGTAAGCACTGCTTTAGCTACATCTCATAAATTTAGCTATGTTTTGTTTTCATTTTTATTCATCTCAAAGAAATTTTATTTTATTTTTTTTTCAATATATGAAGTTTATTGTCAAATGGGTTTCCATACAACACCCAGTGCTCATCCCAAAAGGTGCCCTCCTCAATACCCATCACCCACCCTCGCCTCCCTCCCACCCCCCATCAACCCTCAGTTTGTTCTCAGGTTTTAAGAGTCTCTTATGCTTTGGCTCTCTTCCACTCTAACCTCTTTTTTTTTTTCTCCTTCCCCTCCCCCATGGGTTTCTGTTAAGTTTCTCAGGATCCACATAAGAGTGAAAACATATGGTATCTGTCTTTCTCTGTATGGCTTATTTCACTTAGCATCACACTCTCCAGTTCCATCCACGTTGCTACAAAAGGCCATATTTCATTCTTTCTCATTGCCACATAGTACTCCATTGTGTATATAAACCACAATTTCTTTATCCATTCATCAGTTGATGGACATTTAGGCTCTTTCCATAATTTGGCTACTGTTGAGAGTGCTGCTATAAACATTGGGGTACAAGTGCCCCTATGCATCAGTACTCCTGTATCCCTTGGGTAAATTCCTAGCAGTGCTATTGCTGGGTCATAGGGTAGGTCTATTTTTAATTTTGTGAGGAACCTCCACACTGTTTTCCAGAGTGGCTGCACCAATTTGCATTCCCACCAACAGTGCAAGAGGGTTCCCGTTTCTCCACATCCTCGCCAGCATCTATAGTCTCCTGATTTGTTCATTTTGGCCACTCTGACTGGTGTGAGGTGATATCTGAGTGTGGTTTTGATTTGTATTTCCCTGATGAGGAGCGACGTTGAGCATCTTTTCATGTGCCTGTTGGCCATCCGGATGTCTTCTTTAGAGAAGTGTCTATTCATGTTTTTTGCCCATTTCTTCACTGGGTTATTTGTTTTTCGGGTGTGGAGTTTGGTGAGCTCTTTATAGATTTTGGATACTAGCCCTTTGTCCGATATGTCATTTGCAAATATCTTTTCCCATTCCGTTGGTTGTCTTTTAGTTTTGTTGGTTGTTTCCTTTGCTGTGCAGAAGCTTTTTATCTTCATAAGGTCCCAGTAGTTCATTTTTGCTTTTAATTCCCTTGCCTATCTCAAGGAAATTTTATAATTTCTTTTTTTTTCTTTTCAATTCATTGGTTACTTAAGAGTGTGTTGTTTATTACTCATGTATTTCTGGATTTCTCAAATTTCCTTTACTTGTTTGTAATTTCATTCCAATGTGCTGGAATACATACTTTGTATGGTTTCAATTATTTAAATTTATTGAGATTTGTTTTGTGGCATAGTATATGGCCTACTCTGGAAAATTTTCCTTACACACTTGAGAAGAATGCATATTTGGCTGTTGTTGAGTGGAATGATTATAGATGTCAGTTCTTATTATTTAGTAATGTCCCTAGCCCTTCCATTTCCTTGTTGAGATTCTTCCTAGTTGTTCTATCAGGTAATGAGACTGGGGTATGAAGTCCATTATTTTTGAATTGTCTTTTTTTTTCCAATTTTGTCAGTTGCTGTGTGTATTTGGGATTGGTTATTAGTGCATATGTTTATAATTTTTCTTCTTAATGGATTGACATTTTATTATAAACTGTTCTGCTTTGACTCTAGTAACAATTTTTGTCTTAAAGTCTATTTTGTTATTAATATAGCCTCCTCAGCTTTGTTTTGTTACTGTTTCCATGATATATATTTTTCCACCTTTTTTTCCTTTTATTTCACCCACTCTCCTACCAACTTCCCCTCTGGCAACCACCAGTTTGTTTCTTATTCTAGAGTCTGTTTTTGTTTGTCTCTTTTTTCTTTGTTTGTTCATTGTTTGGTTTCTTAAATTCCACATGAGAGAAATCGTATGGTATTTGTCTTTCTCTTATTTCACTTAGCATTATATCCTCCTTCCATGTTGTTGCAAATGGCAAAATCTCATTCTTTTTTATGGCTAATACTTTATAGTACAAATATACCACATCTTTACCCATTCATCTATTGATGGACAGAATCATGGGTTGCTTTCATATTTTGGCTATCGTAAATAATGCTACAATAAACATATGGGTGCATATATCTTTTCAAATTAGTGTTTTTGTTTTCTTTGGATAAATACCTAGTGGTGGAATTTACTGGATCATATGGTATTTCTAATTTTTTAAGGAATTCCCATACAATTTTCCAAATTAGTTGACCAATTTGCATTCTCATCAACAGTGCAAGAGAGTTCCTTTTCTTCCACATTTGTGCCAACACTTGTTATTTCTTGTTTTTTATTTAGCCATTCTGACAGGTGTAAGGTGATATTTCATTGTGGTTTTAATTTGCACATCCTTGATGATTAGTGATGTTGAGTATCTTTTCATGTGTCTCTTGGCCATCTGTATGTCTTCTTTGGAAAAATGTCTGACAATGGCTTCTGCCCATTTTTTTTTGAAGTTTATTTTATGTTTTTAGTAATCTCTGCACCCAACATGGGGCTTGAACTCACGACCCAGAGATCAAGAGCTGCATGCTGTACTGACTCAGCCACCCAGGTACCCCTCTTCTGCCCATTTTAAAAACTAGATTATTTGGGTTTTTTGGTGTTGAGTTGTATAAATTCTGTATGTATTTTGGATATTAACCCCTTATCAAATATATCATTTGTAAATATCTTCTACCATTCAGTAAGCTATTTTTATTTTGTCTATGGTTTCCTTCACTGTGTAGAACCTTCTTACTTTGGTGTAGTACCAACCAAAAACTCACAAGATTTTTCACAGAATGATAACAAATAATCCTAAAACTTGTATGGAACCACAAAATACCTCAAAGAGCCAAAGCAATCTTGAAAAAGAACAAAACTGGAGGTATCACAATTCCAGACTTAAAGTTATATTACGAAGCTGTAGTAATCAAAACAGTATTGTAGTGGCACAAAAACAGACATAGATCAATGGAACAGAATAGAGAGCCCAGAAATAAAAACTATGATTATATGGTCAATTAATCTCGACAAAGGAGGCAAGAATAAGAAATGGGAAAAAGATAGTCTCTTTAACAGATAATTTTATGAAAACTGTTACATTCAAAAGAATGGAACTGGACCATTTTCTTACACAAAACACAAAATAAACTTGAAATAGATTAAAGACCTAAATGTAATACCTGAAACCACAAAACATTTTTTTTTAATTTTTAATTTTTATTTGAGAGAGAGAGAGAGATAGAGAAAGAAACCCAAGCAGGCTCCATGCTCAAGGCAGAGGCCCATATGGGGTTTGATCCCACTTCCCTGGAATCATGACCTGAGCTGAAGTCAAGAGGCCGACACTCAACTGACTGAGCCACCTGAGTAACCCCAAATCATAAAACTCTTAAAAGAAAACATAGGCAGTAATTTCCTCAACATTAGCTACAGAAACATTTTTTTCTAGTTTCCTCTGGCAAAGGAAACAAAAGCAAAATTAAAATTCTGAGACTACATCAAAATATAAAGTTCCATTCTTTACTTTTAACCTATCTGCGTCTTTGGCCAACTCATCTTTGACAAAGCAGGAAAGAACATCCAATGGAAAAAAGACAGTCTCTTTAACAAATGGTGCTGGGAGAACTGGACAGCAACATGCAGAAGGTTGAAACTAGACCACTTTCTCACACCATTCACAAAAATAAACTCAAAATGGATAAAGGACCTGAATGTGAGACAGGAAACCATCAAAACCTTAGAGGAGAAAGCAGGAAAAGACCTCTCTGACCTCAGCCGTAGCAATCTCTTACTCGGCACATCCCCAAAGGCAAGGGAATTAAAAGCAAAAGTGAATTACTGGGACCTTATGAAGATAAAAAGCTTCTGCACAGCAAAGGAAACAACCAACAAAACTAAAAGGCAACCAACGGAATGGGAAAAGATATTTGCAAATGACACATCGGACAAAGGGCTAGTATCCAAAATCTATAAAGAGCTCATCAAACTCCACACCCGAAAAACAAATAACCCAGTGAAGAAATGGGCAGAAAACATGAATAGACACTTCTCTAAAGAAGACATCCGGATGGCCAACAGGCACATGAAAAGATGTTCAACGTCGCTCCTTATCAGGGAAATACAAATCAAAACCACACTCAGATACCACCTCACGCCAGTCAGAGTGGCCAAAATGAACAAATCAGGAGACTATAGATGCTGGAGAGGATGTGGAGAAACGGGAACCCTCTTGCACTGTTGGTGGGAATGCAAATTGGTGCAGCCGCTCTGGAAAGCAGTGTGGAGGTTCCTCAGAAAATTAAAAATAGACCTACCCTATGACCCAGCAATAGCACTGCTAGGAATTTATCCAAGGGATACAGGAGTACTGATGCATAGGGGCACCTGTACCCCAATGTTTATAGCGGCACTCTCAACAATAGCCAAATTATGGAAAGAGCCTAAATGTCCATCAACTGATGAATGGATAAAGAAATTGTGGTTTATATACACAATGGAATACTACGTGGCAATGAGAAAAAATGAAATATGGCCTTTTGTAGCAACATGGATGGAACTGGAGAGTGTGATGCTAAGTGAAATAAGCCATACAGAGAAAGACAGATACCATATGTTTTCACTCTTATGTGGATCCTGAGAAACATAACAGAAACCCATGGGGGAGGGGAAGGAAAAAAAAAAAAAAAAAGAGGTTAGAGTGGGAGAGAGCCAAAGCATTAGAGACTGAAACAAACTGAGGGTTGATGGGGGGTGGGAGGGAGGGCAGGGTGGGAGGGAGGGCAGGGTGGGTGATGGGTATTGAGGAGGGCACCTTTTGGGATGAGCACTGGGTGTTGTATGGAAACCAATTTGACAGTAAATTTCATATATTAAAAAAAAAAAAAAAAAAAAAAAAGTAGGTCTCCTGTAAGATAGGGGCTTTAAAGAGGTAATGAAGGTAAAGCAACGTCATATGTTTGGACACTAATCAATGTGACTAGTGTCTTTATAACAGGATATTAGGATATAGACAGGCACAGAACATGTGGACATGAAGATGGCCAGGTATAAGAAGAGATTATCTCACAAGAAACCAAATCTGAAAAAACTTTGATCTCAAATGTTCAGCTTCAAGAACGGTGAAAAAATGAATTTCTATTGTGGAAGCCAAAAATAAAATAAAATAAATCTCCTGTAGGTATTGTATGGTGAGATTATGCTTGTTTATCCATTCTGAAAATCTCTGTTGATTGGAGTGTTTAATTTACTTATATTTAATGTAATTACCAATAAGATAGGATTTACATTCACCATTTGCCCATTTGCTTTCACTAGGTCACATAGTTCTTTTGTTCCTTATTTCTCTATTACTGTCTTCTTTAATTCCTGCTGGTACAAAGCATCAAGTCCAAACAGACAAAATATTAAGACCTGCTCAGGTATTTCTGGGGCCTACAAAAAGTCTGTACGTGTAGATTGCCTTTTAGATTTACAGGAATATATTCAAGATTTTCAAAGTCTCCTATAGACATCATTCCTCAGATTTTCCATTTATGTATTCTGGTCAGTCTTTTGTTGACTTCAACTTGTGTCACTGCCTTAGGTAGCCGTAATATTAAAGAATTCCTTCTAACTGTATTCAGTGAGTTCCGCAACAATGAAGATTTCCTTACTGAGCGAGCTCTGAGTCAGGACAAACCAAGAGAAGCCCTGTGAACAGGGCTTTTCCAGAGATCTGTCAGGTCAAATAGTGACAATACTTTGGGATGGAACTTCCTGGAGAGCTCCAAACCCATTCTGCTTCTTCTAGTAGCTGTTACACTGCTGGTTTTCACAGCTTCTATGGTTCTGACGGTGTTGTTTTTCAAGGCTCTTGTGGAACTTGGAAGAGGATTATAGGAATAAGACAAGTTAAAACATCACAAGGCTTATTGTTCCTACCAAAATTCACTCATTTTTCTTTAGCGCTACTCAGATTGTGGCAAACTTTGGGTTAAACTTCAAAGGTCTTGAAAAGTTGATCTCGACAATTTTTGCCAGAATATTAATTTAATGGAGGAGATTTTTGGAGGTCCTTACTTTGCTATTTCAAAAGTGCTTTGTATTATTTACCTTAAATGTATTATTTCATGTTTGTTTACATTTTAACATACGTTCTTTGCAATTCAGAAAGATAATGAAATTTACATCTGAGACTGTGCATTTATCATCTCATACTGCATACAAACATGCTCCCTGAGTTCATTATGTATGCTTTTAGAAAGTAGTTTTTAAAGGCTTTATGTTTTGCACATATTCTCAGTGGATTGTTATATAGTGGTTATACTTTTTTTCCATTTAAAGTAACATATGTCAATTATATCTTGATAAAGCTAGAAAAATAAAAAAAATTAAAAAATGGTGAAATATAGTCTATTATCCAAAAATTTGTTATTCAATATGCTTTGAAGAATGACACCAGAAAGTGCAAAGTGCTATGGGAACAAAAGTCAAGGCAACTCCCCAACCACAGTGGTAATGGGAAGAAAGCCCACAGATGGTGGCAGGTGGTTAAGAAAATCTTTCTAGTAGAGGTGGTTTGCAAGCTATCTTGAAGTTAGTCAAGGAAGTAAGACCTGGAGTAAAACAAGGAAGCTCCTGGGAGTCAGGTATCTCCAGTAGAGTGAACAGTATGAAGAAGTAAAAGAGTATGGTCTATTTGGAACGCTAAAAGTTATTTCTGTAATGGTACAGCAGAAAAATGGTGGTAGTGAAGTGTGATTTAAGTTCACATATATGAATCATAGCTTATTAAAACTATTAGAGTCAGGGCACCTGGGTGGCTCAGTCGGGTAAGCATCTGACTTCGGCTCAGGTCACGATCTCGAGGTTCATGAGTTCGAGCCCTGCATCCAGCTCTGTGCTGACAGCTCAGAGCTGGAGCCTGCTTTGGATTCTGTGTCTCCCTCTCTCTCTGCCCCTCCCCCACTGGTGCTCTGTGTCTGTCTCTCAAAAATAAATAAAAACATTTAAAACAGTTTTTAAAAAACAGAGTCGGGGTCAGTATAAGGGGCAATAAAAGATAAAGGCCTTCATCTCAATCTTTGTTCTATACTGTAAGAAACAGTAGTATCAAAGTGACCTTTAAATTCTAAAAACCAATGAAAATTGAAAACCTGAACATTTCCCTAACAAATTTTTTTTTGTGTGCTGAGATAATGCAATCTAGTGTATGGATTTATATACTCAAGTTGAAATATTCACTAGTCATCACTGATAAGTTTAGAGCAGTAACAACCCTATACTACTCAAGAATGTCTTCTGAGAACAGCTGCACATATTGCCACAAGTTTGTGTCATAATGCATTGTTTTTTTACGGTAGCAGTAACTATTCACTATCATTTAACTGTCATACAAGTATTCATTAATTGTTACTATATTGCTCAGAAAATAAATCTAAATATAATGTGTATAGAATACAAGAATATCTTAGCTTATTTTTAATTTAATTTTAATTTATTTTTTATTTTAGACAGAGAGAGTGCACACCTGTCAGGGAAGAAGGAAAGGGAGGGGAGAGAGGGGGAAGGAGGGAGGAAAAGAGGGAGAGGGACTCCAAGAACCCCAAGAACATACATTCCTTTAAGGTAAACCATGTTAAAGAGAAGTAGGAGAAACATCTGGTTCATGTTGCCAATTGTTTTAAAAATTAGGATTGTTCTTTTTTTTCCCCTCGGTTCAAACAATAAGAAAAGGTTATGAAATATAGACTTATGCTGAATGAAAAGGTCTTTCCCCAGCCCTCTTCTCTGCACAGTATATGTGCCTAACTACCACCATGTTGCACTGGCTTGCCCTGTTTTTCTTCGCCCAAAACACTGAACACACTTTTCATTTGACAGGGTAGGAGTGAATACTAGTAACAGTAATAGTAGTTCCATCAGTGGCCACTTCTGTATTTTTAATATAAAATGGTTCATAACTATTGGAGTGTAAGAAAATATAACAGTTGTGAGTGCAAAAGCAGTCAGCTTGCCATCTTCCTGAACTTAGGAATCTATGTGAACACTTCTACATTGTATGACAAGTGTGAACCAGCTGAAAATCTAATTTACAATTAGATTCTTTTTATTCCTCTCATTCTTTTTATTCCTCTCTCTGCTAACATTCTTTTTTTTTTTTTATTTTTTTTTTTCAATGTGTTTTATTTATTTTTGGGATAGAGAGAGACAGAGCATGAACGGGGGAGGGGCAGAGAGAGAGGGAGACACAGAATCAGAAACAGGCTCCAGGCTCTGAGCCATCAGCCCAGAGCCTGACGCGGGGCTCGAACTCACGGACCGCGAGATCGTGACCTGGCTGAAGTCGGACGCTTAACCGACTGCGCCACCCAGGCGCCCCATCTGCTAACATTCTTTTTATTCCTCTCGCTGCTAAACTGCATGAGTTCTATTATTATATTAAATCCAATATTCTGCTATTCTTCCTGTTTCTCACATTCATTCTCTACTCCTAAAATGACAAAGTATAAAATACTTTAATAGTAGACTTGAAATTTAGTAATAAGGCAGATATAGGTTTAAGCTAGAATAAATAGCTTTCATAAACTATTTCTGTCTTTATCTAACAAGTCTGATCTAAGCATTGTTAACCCAAGTTTCCATCAACTCAGAACATCCTAGAGCTGAAGAGCAACTCCAATTTGTTTTTTGTCCCCATGACTATAAGTTATTTGACTCCATATTTTTTCATGGTCTTGAGGAATGTTCAGGAACATTCCACCACTAATGAATCTACAAGTCTATCTTATAGTTAAGGGAGAAAAAAATTATAATTCAACTCAAGAAATAATTCTTAAATACAATGTTCAATAGTGTGCTAAGTATTAATATAAGTGTTCATAAACCAACAGCTATGTTCAAATGTATATTATGTTAAATTTATATTATGAGCATTTTACATCTCATTAAGTCCTTACAACAACCTAATGAAGTATATATGTTCATCTCCAACTGGCAGGTAAATGAAATAAAATTACAAAACTAGTAAGTGGTACATTTGAACCCAGAGTTATCCAACTGAAAAGTCTACATCCTCAAATGTTGTATTAAATACTCTTCCTACTCCGTGAGGCTGCTGGCAGGGCCTTCTCGGTGTCAGGGTTTCGGGTAAGGCCCACGAGAGGAGAACTCCTCAGAGAGAGAAGACTGTAATAATGGTGAACCCCCTAGGAAGATAATACCAGAGAAGAATTCACTTAGACAGACTTACAACAGCTGTGCCAGACTCTGCTTAAACCAAGAAACAGTATGTCTAGCAAGCACTGCTATGAAGACTGAAAATTGTGTGGCCAAAATTCCACCTACACCTGCCTAAATAACCCAGAAAACCGCCAGAAAACTAGCAGAACGGAGTCTCCAGAGCCAAGCGCAGACGAGAGGCCCACGGAAGAGGGGCCCCTCCCGAAGCGGATCTCCAAAGGAAAAGCGAGCTGAGCCTGCCCCTCCCGCCCCCATGCACCTTGCCGATCCACCTCAGCTAATACGCCAGATCCCCAGCACCACAAGCCGGGCAGTGTGCAAGTAGCTCAGACAGGCCATCCCCACCCCACACTCCTCTCCGCCCCTAGGAGAGGGGAAGAGAAGGCACACACCAGACTGACTGTGGCCCCAGCGGTGGGCTGGGGGCAGACATCAGGTCTGACTGCGGCCAGTCCACCAACGCAAGTTATTCAAGACAGCACAGGTGAAGTGCCCTGCAGTCCTGCACCACTCCAGGGGCTATCCAAAATGACGAAACGGAAGAATTCCCCTCAAAAAAACGTCAGGAAATAACAACAGCTAACGAACTGATCAAAAATGATTTAAACAATATAACAGAAAGTGAATTTAGAATAATAGTCATAAAATTAATCGCTGGGCTTGAAAACAGTATAAAGCACAGCAGAGAATCTCTTGCTACAGAGATCAAGGGACTAAGGAACAGCCAGGAAGAGCTAAAAAAGGCTATCAACGAGCTGCAAAATAAAATGGAGGCAACTACGGCTCAGATTGAAGAGGCAGAGGAGAGAATAGGTGAACTAGAAGATAAAATTATGGAAAAAGAAGAAGCTGAGAAAAAGAGAGATAAAAAAATCCAGGAGTATGAGGGGAAAATTAGAGAACTAAGTGATGCACTAAAGAGAATATACACATAATTGGTATTCCAGAGGAGGAAGAGAGAGGGAAAGGTGCTGAAGGTGTACTTGAAGAAATAATAGCTGAGAACTTCCCGGATCAGGGGAAGGAAAAAGGCATTGAAATCCAAGAGGCACAGAGAACTCCCTTCAGACATAACTTGAATCGATCTTCTGCACGACATATCATAGTGAAACTGGCAATATACAAGGATAAAGAGAAAATTCTGAAAGCAGCTAGAGATAAACGTGCTCTAACATATAAAGGAAGACCTATAAGACTCGTGACCGATCTCTCTACTGAAACTTGGCAGGCCAGAGAGGAATAGCAGGAGATCTTCAATGTGATGAACAGAAAAAAAATATGCAGCTGAGAATCCTTTATCCAGCAAGTCTGTCATTCAGAATAGAAGGAGAGATAAAGGTCTTCCCAAACAAACAAAAACTGAAGGAATTCGTCACCACGAAACCAGCCCTATAAGAGATCCTAAGGGGGATCCTGTGAGACAAAGTACCAGAGACATCGCTACAAGCATGAAACCTACGGATATCACAACGACTCTAAACCCATATCTTTCTATAATAACACAATGTAAATGGACTAAATGCGTCAACCAAAAGACATAGGGTATCAGAATGGATAAAAAAACAAGACCCATCTATTTGCTGTCTACAAGAGACTCATTTTAGACCTGAGGACACCTTTAGATTGAGAGTGAGGGGATGGAGAACTATTTATCATGCCACTGGAAGTCAAAAGAAAGCTGGAGTAGCCATACTTGTATCAGACAAACTAGACTTTAAATTAAAGGCTGTAACAAGAGATGAAGAAGGGCATTATATAATAATTACAGGGTGTATCCATCAGGAAGAGCTAACAATTATAAATGTCTATGCGCCGAATACAGGAGCCCCCAAATATATAAAACAATTACTCACAAACATAAGCAACCTTATTGATAAGAATGTGGTCATTGCAGGGGACTTTAACACTCCACTTACAGAAATGGATAGATCATCTAGACACACGGTCAATACAGAAACAAGGGCCCTGAATGATACATTGGATCAGATGGACTTGACAGATATATTTAGAACTCTGCATCCCAAAGCAATAGAATATACTTTCTTCTCGAGTGCACATGGAACATTCTCCAAGATAGATCATATACTGGGTCACAAAACAGCCCTTCATAAGTATACAAGAATTGAAATCATACCATGCATACTTTCAGACCACAATGCTATGAAGCTTGAAATCAACCACAGGAAAAAGTCTGGAAAACCTCCAAAAGGGTGGAGGTTAAAGAACACCCTACTAAAGAATGAATGGGTCAACCAGGCAATTAGAGAAGAAATTAAAAAATATATGGAAACAAAGGAAAATGAAAATACAACAATCCAAATGCTTTGGGATGCAGCGAAAGCAGTCCTGAGAGGAAAATACATTGCAATCCAGGCCTATCTCAAGAAACAAGAAAAATCCCAAAGACAAAATCTAACAGCACACCTAAAGGAAATAGAAGCAGAACAACAAAGACAGCCTAAATCCAGCAGAAGAAGAGAAATAATAAAGATCAGAGCAGAAATAAACAATATAGAATCTAAAAAAACGGTAGAGCAGATCAACGAAACCAAGAGTTGGTTTTTTGAAAACATAAACAAAATTGATAAACCTCTAGCCAGGCTTCTCAAAAAGAAAAGGGAGATGACCCAAATAGATAAAATCATGAATGAAAATGGAATGATTACAACCAATCCCTCAGAAATACAAGCAATTATCAGGGAATACTATGAAAAATTATACGCCAACAAATTGGACAACCTAGAAGAAATGGACAAATTCCTAAACACCCACACGCTTCCAAAACTCAATCAGGAGGAAATAGAAAGCTTGAACAGACCCATAACCAGCGAAGAAATTGAATCGGTCATCAAAAATCTCCCAACAAATAAGAGTTCAGGACCAGATGGCTTCCCAGGGGAGTTTTACCAGACGTTTAAAGCAGAGATAATACCTATCCTTCTCAAGCTATTCCAAGAAATAGAAAGGGAAGAAAAACTTCCAGACTCATTCTATGAAGCCAGTATGACTTTGATTCCTAAACCAGACAGAGACCCAGTAAAAAAAGAGAACTACAGGCCAATATCCCTGATGAATATGGATGTAAAAATTCTCAACAAGATACTAGCAAATCGAATTCAACGGCATATAAAAAGAATTATTCACCATGATCAAGTGGGATTCATTCCTGGGATGCAGGGCTGGTTCAACATTCGAAAATCAATCAACGTGATACATCACATTAACAAAAAAAAAGAGAAGAACCATATGATCCTGTCAATTGATGTAGAAAAGGCCTTTGACAAAATCCAGCACCCTTTCTTAATAAAAACCCTTGAGAAAGTCGGGATAGAAGGAACATACTTAAAGATCATAAAAGCCATTTATGAAAAGCCCACAGCTAACATCATCCTCAATGGGGAAAAACTGAGAGCTTTTTCCCTGAGATCAGGAACACGACAGGGATGCCCACTCTCACCGCTGTTGTTTAACATAGTGCTGGAAGTTCTAGCCTCAGCAATCAGACAACAAAAGGAAATCAAAGGCATCCAAATTGGCAAAGATGAAGTCAAGCTTTCGCTTTTTGCAGATGACATGATATTATACATGGAAAATCCGATAGACTCCACCAAAAGTCTGCTAGAACTGATACATGAATTCAGCAAAGTTGCAGGATACAAAATCAATGTACAGAAATCAGTTGCATTCTTATACACTAACAATGAAGCAACAGAAAGACAAATAAAGAAACTGATCCCATTCACAATTGCACCAAGAAGCATAAAATACCTAGGAATAAATCTAACCAAAGATGTAAAAGATCTGTATGCTGAAAACTATAGAAAACTTATGAAGGTAATTGAAGAAGATTTAAAGAAATGGAAAGACATTCCCTGCTCATGGATTGGAAGAATAAATATTGTCAAAATGTCAATACTACCCAAAGCTATCTACACATTCAATGCAATCCCAATCAAAATTGCACCAGCATTCTTCTTGAAACTAGAACAAGCAATCCTAAAATTCATATGGAACCACAAAAGGCCCCGAATAGCCAAAGTAATTTTGAAGAAGACCAAAGCAGGAGGCATCACAATCCCAGACTAGCCTCTACTACAAAGCTATAATCATCAAGACAGCATGGTATTGGCACAAAAACAGACACATAGACCAATGGAATAGAATAGAAACCCCAGACCTAGACCCACAAAAGTATGGCCAACTAATCTTTGACAAAGCAGGAAAGAACATCCAATGGAAAAAAGACAGTCTCTTTAACAAATGGTGCTGGGAGAACTGGACAGCAACATGCAGAAGATTGAAACTAGACCACTTTCTCACACCATTCACAAAAACAAACTCAAAATGGATAAAGGACCTGAATGTCAGACAGGAAACCATCAAAACCCTAGAGGAGAAAGCAGGAAAAGACCTCTCTGACCTCAGCCACAGCAATTTCTTACTTGACACATCCCCAAAGGCAAGGGAATTAAAAGCAAAAATGAACTACTGGCACCTTATGAAGATAAAAAGCTTCTGCACAGCAAAGGAAACAACCAACAAAACTAAAATTTAGACAACAAACGGGATGGGAAAAGATATTTGCAAATGACATATCGGACAAAGGGCTAGTATCCAAAATCTATAAAGAGCTCACCAAACTCCACACCCAAAAAACAAATAACCCAGTGAAGAAATGGGCAAAAAACATGAATAGACACTTCTCTAAAGAAGACATCCGGATGGCCAACAGGCACATGAAAAGTTGCTCAACGTCGCTCCTCATCAGGGAAATACAAATCAAAACCACACTCAGATATCACCTCATGCCAGTCAGATTGGCCAAAATGAACAAATCAGGAGACTATAGATGCTGGCGAGGATGTGGAGAAATGGGAACCCTCTTGCACTGTTGGTGGGAATGCAAATTGGTGCAGCCACTCTGGAAAACAGTGTGGAGGTTCCTCACAAAATTAAAAATAGACCTACCCTATGACCCAGCAATGGCACTGCTAGGAATTTACCCAAGGGATACAGGAGTACTGATGCATAGGGGCACTTGTACCCCAATGTTTATAGCAGCACTCTCAACAGTAGCCAAATTATGGAAAGAGCCTAAATGTCCATCAACTGATGAATGGATAAAGAAATTGTGGTTTATATACACAATGGAGTACTATGTGGCAATGAGAAAAAATGAAATATGGCCCTTTGTAGCAACGTGGATGGAACTGGAGAGTGTGATGCTAAGTGAAATAAGCCATACAGAGATAGAAAGATACCATATGGTTTCACTCTTATGTGGATCCTGAGAAACTTAACAGAAACCCATGGGGGAGGGGAAGGGGGAAAAAAAAGAGGTTAGAGTGGAAGAGAGCCAAAGCATAAGAGACTCTTAAAACCTGAGAACAAGCTGAGGGTTGATGGGGGGTGGGAGGGAGGCGAGAGTGGGTGATGGGTATTGAGGAGGGCACCTTTTGGGATGAGCACTGGGTGTTGTATGGAAACCCATTTGACAATAAACATACATTGAAAAAAAAATAAAATTATAGTTTAAAAAGTTAAAAAAAAATAAATACTCTTCCTAATGGTATATTACAATCAATTTGTGATTTCAGGTGTATTTGAGGTCTAAATTTTTAAATTATAATTTTTAAAAAGATAATACACTTACATGATTCAAAAGTCAACATTGGGCCCAGAAGAATCGAAAATCTTGAAATAATTAACATGCTTAGTCTGCAGATCTTGATTTTAAGTATTAAAAGAAACCGTTTCCTTGGAGAATGGCTTATTTTAAGACTGAGGGAAGAAATATATAATATGAGCCTGGAATGTCTTGTTATATCAGCAAGCAAGGAAGTGATTTAAAAAAAAAATGCTACAGGGGCGCCTGGGTGGCGCAGTCGGTTAAGCGTCCGACTTCAGCCAGGTCACGATCTCGCGGTCAGTGAGTTCGAGCCCCGCGTCAGGCTCCGGGCTGATGGCTCGGAGCCTGGAGCCTGTTTCCGATTCTGTGTCTCCCTCTCTCTCTGACCCTCCCCCGTTCATGCTCTGTCTCTCTCTGTCCCAAAAATAAATAAAAAAAAACGTTGAAAAAAAAAATGCTACAGACACTGAAAGAGACGCAAAAGCCAGCCTGAAGAGGTTCTAATAATGAGAAATCCAAGTCCATATTAATTGATATAAATTTATTCTTATGTTGGAGATAAGTTTTTCCTTAGAATAGAACACCAACTAATAAATGTAGAAGGAATAAGAGAGTTAGAATGTCACTATTTGGCAAATAGCACAGCAATAAGAGATTCAGGCAAAAATCATCAGTATGTGTAAGTGAAAGTTGATGAGGAAAGGAGATCTCTCTGGTCTCAAAACATCTCCCCACAAATTCTCATTAATTACATGGGAGAAAATAGTAACTTTACAGTGGAGAAATCTACCAACTACCACCTAAACCAAATAATCAAAGATAACATTAACAGTAATGAGATGAAAAGACATCAAATGCCTCCCAAGACAAGGCACTGAGAAAGGTACCTCACTTTTGTAATATCTTTGCCAAAAATTCATAACCTGAATCTAATCATGAGAAAACACCAGACAAACCCAATTGAGGGCTATCCTTTAAAATATCCTGCCTATACTCATTAAAAAATGTCAAACACATGACAGAGAAACAATTCCAAATTAAATGAGACTAAGAGGACAAAAATTGCACTTTATGATCCTGAATTGAATCCTGATTCAGAAAAAAATAATTATTTTATCTGCTATAAAGGCTATTACAAGGAAAAATAGGCATAATAAGAATCAGGTTTGTAGATTAAATAATAATTATATTTATTATGCATTGTTAGTTTCCCCTGTGTCTTTGTATCAAGATATTCTAGGAAATACAAACTGAGGTATTTTGGGGGTAGAGACATTATATCTGCATACTCTCACATGGTTCAAAAAACTTACATATACATAAATAGATGCACATAATTCATATAGAGAAAGGGAATGATGCAAAGCAGAAGCAGTAAAATGTTAACAATTTGGTTATATGGATGAACAGAATATAGAAACTCTTTGTAATATTTTTACAGCTCTACTCTGAGATTAAAATTATTTCTAAATGGAAATTTATCAACAAATTATACTACAAAGCCCGACAATAAATTCAGATTCAGTAGGCAGAGAATAAAATAGGGCAGCTGGAATATAAGGTAATGTTTATAAAAATGTACTCTAGTTGTTCTTTCAATTTCCTTTAGATATAAGGAATTGTAATTTTTAGTGTAACAATTTTTTTTAAATATTTCCTATATGTTAAAGATACACACTGAAATATATATGCATATTTACAAATTAAATATGTCTGACACTGACTTTAAAATAACCTAGTGAAGGGATAGGAATATGGGGTTATAAGTGAAATAAGATGGGCCATCTATAAATATTGGAGTTGGGTGATAAGTATGAAGGTTCATTATTCTACTTTCTCTTGTCTATAATGTCTGTAATGAAAAATTTTAAATAGTCAATCCTATATAAAAATATTAACAGAGAAATATCATTCTCACTGTTCATATTTCCACATTTCTTGTCAAGTCATCCCTTATAGGAAACCATCTGATTATTAGTTGATTATCTTTCTAGTTTCTTCTCAAAAATATAAGGAAATACAAATATGAATGTATAAATTGTTTCTCCACTCTTCCTACAAAAAGGAACATGTAATACACATTCGTCTATACTTTGTCCTTCCCTTTCCCCCCACTGCCATCTTAATAGGTCATGGAGATATCTCCATACTGGCATATAGAACTTTATTTTCATGTGTGTGTGCTGCATTGTTTATTCAACTAATCTCTTATTATTGGACCATTGAGTCATTTCCAGTTTGGTATTCCTCCAACAATGCTACAAAAAATAACCTTGTATATTTTGCCAGTTTGTACCTCTGCAGGTTTACCTGTAGGACAGATTATCAGAAGGGGAATTGCTGGATCAAAGGTTATGCTGGGAACATTTTACCAGATTCTTCCTCCTCTCATGATTGATACATGAGAATACTTGTTTCCCCACAGCCTTGCCAAATGAAAGAGTTATCAAACTTTTGTTTTTTTGTCCATCTGATAGGCGAGAAATTGTGTGTCAGTATAGTTTTCACTTGTATTTTTGTTATTAGAAACATAAACTGCTATTTTTGCTATTTCCCACATCAGATGATGAGTAATTATTAATGACTTACACATTTACAAGTTTTTCCAAGCTGTCAACTTATACACCTTTGACTCAGTTTTCTACTTTATACATCTAGGAACTTATTTCTTCAAAACCTCCCTATTCCTCCAGTATCCTTAATATTCTCACCATTCTCTCCTAAGTTCAAATATTTATCCTTATTTTTTGGCAAGATACTCCATATAAACAATATGATATAAAGGGTAGAATATGAAAAGTAACTCTCCTTCATACGCTGAACTTAAACATCATTCACCCCCAGAATGAACCACCAGTCCTAGTTTCTTAGGTATTCTTTCAATCACATTCTGTACATATGGAAGCATGTATTTATATATTCAATTTTATAGAACATTCAAGTATCAATATACTGTTTAGATAAGGTAATGTTAGCTACTGTAATAATTAAACCCTGAAATCTCAGTGATTTAGCAAAACCAAAGGTTGATTTGCATACACATGACAGTCCTACATTCACTGGGCAGGCAGCCTTCCATGTGTGCTTCAAGAGCCCAAGTTCTGCCATAGCCCAGGGCTTCAGTCTTTACTTCAGCAGCAAATGAAGAAAAATAAGAGAGAAGACCTGTTTTTCAACTACCTTGCCCGTAAGTCAGCAGGTCACTCTGCACATATTCCCCTGGAAATAACAGTCCCATGGTCCTTTTAGATGCAAGGGAGGCTGGGAAATACGGTCCCTGGCTTGGCACCTACCCAAATTTACAAAGGGTAGCACAGATTTTTGGAGAGTAGCTGTCTTTTAAACACATTCTTCACACTATTTTATTCCATGGTATGTGTGTGCTTCATTTATCTCAGAAATGTTTCCAATAGTTGATACAGGGCTGATCCATCTAAAAACCTTTTAAACAGCTGCACTGCACAGGCACTTGTGCCTGAACTAGGCAGTCCCATCTTTCATTTAAGCAGCATGACTACAACAAATACAGGTATTTCTGCCCCAACAGTTCTGAAATACCTGTGTTTCTGCAAAATCAGGCTGCTGAGAAAAATATTGTTGGAAAATTATCCTGAAGAAAGAGAGCTTGCAGACTTGGAGACTAAGCAAACTCCCCGTCCATGTCCTTTTAGCCTTGGTTATCTCTCGCAGCCTATAGTAGCAGATTTCATCCCATCTTGCAGCCTACAGAGTGGATATTATCCCTCTTTCTTGCCTTCCTGCCCCTTCCTCCCCACACACAACTCCTCTCCTTGCTTGTAACAGGGGGCTTAGTACAGCCTAAGGACTTTCTCCTAAGCCACTCTGCCCTTGTGTGCAGCAGGCTGGAGGGGCAGGGGGATTAAAAACAAAAACAAGTACAAGCTGTCAACCAAAGACTGACTGGATTCAGTGCGAATCTACCCTGTATCTGAGTAGGATAACTCAAGCATCTATATTCCCCTGTTAGACAGAATTTATACACAGGACTCCTAACTTGATATTGCATCCTTTATTGACTAGTGACCTGTTCTTTTCTTTCAGCACCATCTAGCAGTGTTTCTTGGGATCACCTCCAAAATAAAGTACCTAGATCCTTATCTGAGAGTCTTTTCTGGGGAACCTAAACTAAGACATTCTTCTTCCCAGTTTCCAGCCTGTAGGCCCCTCAACAATCAGAGCTGGTTAGAGGAAATGTTCAAGCTGAAGTCATTATCAATAGACTAGGAAGCACAGCACAAAAAAAGCACTTGGAGCCACTGTTACTTGGTGCAAAGCATTAACATGCGAGGGAAAATCACACTGGAATCACCATGACTTCTCTGTTATAATGATAAATATACTTCCTTAGTTATAAACTATACACAGACTTTAATCAGAGTGTCTTTAAACAGTCTTCTCCTGGTGGACACTTATCTTATTTACACTCTTGGTATTTACAGGCAATGCTGCTAGGATGCTTCTTAGAACCTTTCATGTGTGGGTATGTCTGTCTTTGGGATAAATTCCTGAAAGTAGAATTCCTGGGTCAGCAAGCACATGTACAGTTTGGAGAATTACTAACAAGTTGCTTTCTTGATGTTTTACCCACTTTGACTTCCATTTATGAGAATGCCTTTCCTCCTCACCACCTGTCAATGCTATCAATACTTTTACCATTGCCTATCTAATAAGTGAGATATGGTATCTCAGTGTAGTTTTATTTCAAAATTCTCTTCTAAGAAAAACTGAGCATCAGTTCAGGATTTTAGGAGTCACTGTATTTCCTTTCTCAGCATTTATTTATATTCTTCAGATGGTTGGTATTTCTCTTATTGATTATAAGAGCTTCTTCCATATTAACATTATTTTTTATCTGTAATATAAAATTATAAATACATTTCCCCAGTTTATAGTTGGCCTTTTTACTCTGCTTATGGTGTTCTTAATCATGAAATTTTGTCTTTTATTTTTTTTAAGTTTATTTATTTATTTTTGAGAGAGAGTGAGTGTGGGCATGAGTGGGGGAGTGGGGGAGTGGGGGAGTGGGGGAGTGGGGGAGAGGGGGAGAGGGGGAGAGGGGGAGAGAGAGAGAAAGAGAATCCAAAGCAGGCTCCACAATGTCAGCACAGAGACTGATGCAGGGCTCAAATCCACAAGCCATGAGATCATGACCTGAACCAAAGTCAGATGCTTAACTGACTGAGCCACCCAGGCACCCCTCTTTTATTTTTTGTTTAATTAAATTAATTAATCTTTTCATTATGACTTTGAGGTTTGTGTCCTTTTTACCTCTGTAATTAAAAAAAAATCCCAGGTTTTTTCTAGTACTTTTATGTTTTCATTTTTCAAGATTAAATCTTGGCACCATTTGAAAATTTTGTTGTAAGGTGTGAGGTGTGAGGTAAGAATCCAACATTTTGTATGTATACAAATGGCTACCCTGTTGTCACATCATTTATTATTGAATAATCCAGTTTTCTCACACTAATTCAAAATACCACCTTTTTATTTTATGTTAAATTTCCTATGTATTTGTGTCCACTTCTGTACTTTCTATTTAATCAATTGCTCTACTGTTTCATGTGTTCTTACCACACTATTTAAATCAACTTACCTTTATACTATGTTTAACATTTGAGGGGGACAGTCTCTCCTCATCCTGCTACTTTTAAAGAATTTTCTGGATTATCACTTGTTTGATTTTTCAAGTAAACAACAGAGTAAACTTGGATAATTCTAAAAATTACCTAAAAAATATCTATATGCGTCTCTTACTATCTTCTTTAGCCTACTCTCTTTTTCTGTTCATAAGATTTCTACTTCCCTCTTCTTAACACTAAAACTTTAATTTCTTAAAAGCTTGAATCACTCTCATTAAACAAAAAGTAATCAAGAATCTCTTTATTTTCTCAGATTTCCCTTGCCTTTATGAAGTTCCAGACACTGTTAACCATTTACCCCTTCTTGAAATTCTCTTCTTTCTTTGCTTCATTTAGATACTCAGCATCCTTCTCTCACTCCTTTTCCCTAGCTCCCTCTTATCAGAGAAAGTCATTGAAAAACAATCTGTGTCCCTGGTGTACTATTTTCCCTTAAAGATATATAAAGATATATGCATATATAGTCAATTTTTATCTCTCTCTAAGGTCAATTACCACTAAAATTCTATCTTTAGTTCTGAGCACCTAAAAAGTATCTGCCATATGGTAGGTATGAAATAAATACTTAGTGAGCAAAAGAGTACCAATGCTAAATTTCTGATTCTGGTTCAAAATTTCATTTGACACGCCCCTTAGTCACCAACACATCAACACATTAAATGCCTGTATATGTAGTAGAAATAGTTGTCCTGAATTTTACATTGATCAAACCATACCAGGAATACCATGACTTATTCAGGGCCCATTTTCAGGAGAGGCAGTGACCAACAAGAGTGAATCCAAAGAAGGGAATAAGAAAGATGAATGGTACAAGACCTAGATTTTAAGAAGAAATGTTGAAGTTAGGATGCTTAGTCATCAGAAGATATAATGAAAGATTGGGGCACCTGGGTGGCTCAGTTCATGATCTCATTGTTCATGGGTTTAAGCCCCATTTCGGGCTCTGGGCTTACAGCTCGGAGAATGGAGTCTGCTTTGAATTCTGTGTCTCCATCTCTCTCTGCCCCTCCCCCCGTGTGTGTGTGTGTGTGTGTGTGTGTGTGTGTGTGTGTGTGTGAGCGCGCGCGCTCTCTCTCTCTCTCTCTCTCTCTCAAAAATAAACAAACATTAAAAAAAAAGATATGATGAAAGAAAAGACATAAAGGTCCTAAAATATGTGAAGACCTTTCTGGGCTGGGGCAAAGGAATGGGAGGGAGGGCTTAGAAGAGGGAAGAGGATATGGCACTGTTTGGTTACTTCACAGAACCCAAGCAGACCTGATTGTAAAGTTACAGAGAAACAAATTTCAACAAGAATTTTTAACAATTAGAATTGCACTAACAAAAAAATAATAGGAAGATTCTAACAAGTAGTGGGTTCCTTCCCACTAACCTCTCTCAATGTCAATGTTCTCTTCTATAAAATATGGATAATTACTATACTCCTACCTTAAACAGTTATATGTGAGTGTTAAAGTTTTGTTTTGTTTTGTTTTGTTTTGTTTGAGAGAGAGAGAGAGAGGGAGGGAAGGTCAGAGACAGGGAGACACAGAATCCGAAGCAGGCTCCAGGCTCCGAGCTGTCAGCACAGAGCCCAATGCGGGCTCGAACCCACGAACTGCGAGATCATGACCTGAGTTGAAGTCGGATGCTCAACCAACTGAGCCACCCAGGTGCCCCTGTTATAAGTTAGTGTTAAAAAGGATAAAGTATATTACCACTCCATATGGTGCCTGCTACATAAAAGGCATTCAAATAATACTAGTTCTTTTAAAACTAGACCATCATCTTTGAAAATGAGTTAGTTTAATCTTTGAGACAGAAACAAATTATTCCCAGGTCTAAATTTTTCCTTTTTGGTCTAAAATTGAAATTAACATATTTTACTCGAAAGTGCCCATCTTGGGGCACCTGGGCGACTCAGTTGGTTGAGCGTCTGGCTCTTGATTACAGCTCAGCTCATGATCCCCGAGTCGCGGAATCAAATCCCACTTGGACTCCATGCTGAGCATGGAGCCTGCTTAAGATTCTCTCTCCCTCTGCCCCTCTCCCCAACTCTCATGCTCTAAAAAAAATTAAAAAAAAAATAAAGTGGCATCTTATTTCTTGTTCTTATAGGCTCCACACTTCAGATCTTTCTAGTTTCTTGGTTCCTCATTCTCTAAACCCAGTCATTCATCAAGTCTCCCCCACTCCAACCAATGATTGTTCTTCTTTTGTATTCTTTCAAACCTTCCTTTGTGTTCTTGTGTCATTATTATAATTCAGGCTGCTGACTGTCCGAAATTGGCCTGTAGCAACATCTCAATAATTCTTCTGGACTGTGATCCACCCTAACCATTTTGTCATATAGAACTTAACATCCTTTCCCTTCTCAAAATCTGATGACTTCCAGTGTTGACAGAAAGCACAAAACACTTTACACAAGGAAAAAATCTTCTATAATATAATCCTTCTTTAATTCCTTAATACTATTTTCATTACTCTCCCATTAATCCTTTTCTTCATTTAAATGCCTCATGCTTTGGTATATATACGCAATGAATCTGATACTACTAAATAATCCCCTTCCTTTCTGTGTTCCTATACTTCAAGGTCTGGCTCAAGTAGCATCTTCTCCACAGGCTTTGTCTGTTACAGAAGGAAGACATCCCAACCCACTGTGAGGATATGTGATACTGTCAAAATCATTCCCTTGAAATTTTCTTCCTTGTTTGGTAGCAATGTACATGTCCTATCCATAATTCTGCATTTTAAGTTCCTATAGAAGTGTTGTTAAATAGAACTTTCTATGATGACACAAATATTATCTGTGCTGTCCAATACAATAGACACTAGTCACTTGTGGCTACTGAGCATCTAAAATGTGGCTAGTGGCTATATTATAAAGCATGTTCCTGGGAGGCAATAAATTAGTTTTCTGACCTTAGAGTACTAAATTGAGAAATAACTATGTTTCAGGTATCATTTAAACACTCTGTACATATTATTTCATTTATACTTTTCTATTTTTATCATTCTCATTTTTCAGATAAGTAAATTGAGTCCCAGAAAGGTTATATAACTTGCATAAAGTCCTAATTTTTTGGGATTAACAACAGGAGGCTTATCCAAGGAATACTAAAGTTAGAATATTAGAAAATATGGGAAGGAGCTTAGTAAACCATAAAACAGTATTCTTAAGATAGTGATCATTTAACTTTCTTTCGGCCTTTCTTACAATGTTTAGCATATCATTTCTGAATCAACTGAAAATTTTACATGGTTTACATGTAATCTGCCCTCATACATGTGTTTCTAAAACCTGGAATGCAAGTTTAATGTGTGAAAATTATGTCATAAAAATAAAATGTGGTAATATACACACAATGGAATATTATTCAATAATAAAAAGGAATGGAATACTGATACATGGTACAACATGGATGAACCACAAAAACATGATGTTTTGTGAAAGAAGCCAGTCACAAAAGACTACATATTATATGATTCCTTTTATATGAAATGTCCAGAATAGATAAATCCATAGAGACAAAAAGTAGATTAGGGCTAAGATGGCTGGCAGAGTTAGGGGTAAATGGGGAGTGGATTTTTTTCTGGGGTGATGTAAATGTCCTAAGATTGATTATGGTGATAATTCCATAACTGTGATTATAATCAAAACCATGGAACTGTACACCTTAAATGGGTGAATTGAATGGTGTGAGAATGTTATTTCAATAATTCTGTTTAAAAAAGTGGAATCATGGTTTTATGTTATTAAAAGGGGTCTATTCCCAAGAGCTATATACAGGTTATAAAATATCTAGAATATAGCTTTACCTTTATGCATATTCTTTGACAAATATTTCTGTCAAATATAGAAATACTTCTAATATATTTAAGAGTAAAATGAAATAAAATTGTGATTTTCAAATTGTTTTTTCAGGAATGGACAAAAGAATTTTTTTTTTTTTTTTTAGAAACTCAATACAACAAAAATAATCTGGTCTGGTTGAAGCCGAGTGGAGATTCAGACCTCTACCACTCAGATTCCTGCACTTTCTTCAGTATTGGCATCTAAGGAACGTACAGGGTTTGGGGAAGAAGAATTTACAAGTTCCTGCAAAAAGCAGCACAAATAATTGAATACATACAACAAAGTAAAAACTCTGCGAGTTGAAGTGTTTGCTACCCGACAGGCTATTAGCCTGTAATAATAACTCAGAAGTATTTTATGTTAGTAACATACAAACATACGATATCTATTTAGCAAATATGAGTTTTGGATCGGAGATTAAGGGCATGTTGTTTAAAAGTGTGCATGATTCTAAAGTCAAGATTTACCTCTAATTTATGTGTTTTTTTTTCTTACCTATTTGGATTAGGGACTTTCGAATTTTGTTTGTAACAAAAACAAAAAAGTGTAAATATCCCCAAACTAAAAAGCAGGTGCCCTAGTTCTGTGATAGTAGAAAGTGATTGCTGCATTCCTGGAGCAATACTACTTACTTAAGAAAAAAAGTGCAGTGTTGGACTCTCATGTACTTATGTAATTTATGTTGCTTCTACTTGGATGGCTTATTAACACCTAAAATCTATTATATTATTTAATTGTATATGACATATTACATTACACTTTAATTATACCAAAATCAGATGTGATCATTTATTTTTCTCAAAAAATACTTTTTTATATATTTAAGGGTGAAGAGGAACAAAATTGTGGTTTTCAAAATTGTTTTTTCAGGAGTGTACAAAAGAAATCTTTTTTGGTAATGAAATAAAGCATAAATAATCTTTTCAATGTCCCCATTTCTACTTAATTCTAAATCACCAGATTGATATCTTTAAGTACGAATTAGTAGATTCCCTTTACATTCATAGTTCATGAACAAGGTGTGATCCTTTCCCCTTTAGAAATGTCTTTTGGATCTTCTCCTTCCTTTCTTTATCCAAAGCTACCAACTTCTCTAGAATCAAGTCGGCTTCTCTCGTCTTTTCTATTTAGTGCTATTAGAATAGTTCTCAAGTGCTATTTCTATCATGTTATTTTCCTATTCAAAGACTTACAATTGTTCTCTAAAACTCAAATTCCTCTCACTCTCTGTGACAGTTAATTTTACATGTCAACTTGACTGGACCATGTGGTACCCAGATTATTTGGTCAAACATTCTGGGTGTTTCTATGAGATGTTTTTAGATGAGATTAACATTTAAATCAGTACACAGAGTACAGCAAACTGCACTCCAAAATGGGTGACCCTCATCTAATCAGTTGAAGGTCTGGATGGAATAGAAGGCTGATTCTCCCCCAAAGGAAAACAGAATTCTCCTGCCTGATGGCCTTCAATCTGTAGTAATACTGGGCCTTTCTGCTTGAAAGCCTTTGAATTGGAACAACAGCCCTGTAGATTTTAGACTTGCCAACCTCTATCATCACAATAAACATAGACTGATTTATACCTATCGATCAGTCTATCGATCTATCTATTGATCTATCTACCTAACAAATCTCCATCCTACTGATTCTGTTTCTCTAGAGAACTCTAATACACTCTCTATTACAACTTTAGTCTCATTTCACCAGCTTATTTCTTATTAGAACTCAACAGATTCTCTAATCCACAGAATAAAATCTGTCATTTTCTACATAATTTGTACAATTCCATCTAAATGCTTGTATTAAATAACTTACATATATCTGCACTGCCTATATTTGCTTTTCAAATATTTCTTTCCAGCTAGGCTGTTAAGCACTTTGAGAACAGGAGCCCCTATTTTCTTTACTTTTTTCTACAGAAATAATAAGGACTAATGTTGTGAAATATAGTGTGGTGTGTGCGTGAGCACACGTGTGCATGTGTGTGTGCGTGTGTAATATACCTTAAAACAAGTATACATGTATGTAAAATTTACCTCTTAAAGTCTGGCACAAAATCTAATTTTAATTTGTCTTGCTTGGAAGAATCACGCTTTGGGTTAAAATCAATTGTCATTTACAAGTATTCTTCCGCATTCATTTCAGTCAGCTATGACACAGAATAAAGTTACAGACAAACTTTAGCCTAGATAATTTAAGAGTACAATTGACAGAATGTTTTAATGTTGGGATGAAATGCATACTTTATATTTTTCAAACTCAGTTATATTGCTTTGCTAAAAGTAAATAGTACCTCCAGGACACCATCTGGTAAAAATCTCTCTGTGGATTAACCCAGAAAAGGAAGTGAATGAATTTTTATATATTGCATAGTTGTGGTTGCAAAACTGCAGTAAAAATATGTTTTCAATGCACTGGTGTAAGTGAGACTTCAGCTACCTCATCTGATTTGATCCAAAAGGCTTGGAATATTTAAGGCCATATCTCATCAACAGGGAAAAGGAGGGGTATTTTCTTTCTAGCATTCCTAGGACTTGGAAGAAAAAATAATCCAGGAAACTGAAGTCCATGAGCTGGAAAATATAAATTTGGTCTTTCAGAAATCATTCATTAAAAAATTACAGGATATGTCCAGAAAGTCTGAGACCATCTACGACAATTAGATGAGACCCAGCAATGCTATTGTGTGCATCCCTGCCAATGCAGAATGGTCAAATTAGTTTTTACCTTTTTTTTTTCTTTTTCTAAAAATAACGTGTTGTCCAAGCCTTGATCTAGTCCAATGACTAGAGCAATGGAACTTCCCCTCACTCCTCTAGGGAATCCATTCCAGAGACTAATAGATTTCACTGTCAGGAAACAATTCCCAGATTCAGTCTTAAGTTTCTGTTACTTAATTTCATCCCATTACTTGACTATACACTCCTTATTCTACCCTTAAAAATGACTTGGATTCCATGATGTTTACATTATTCAAATATTTTTCAAATGTTATCATAACTGGACTTAGAGATGGACAAATATATTTTTTGTTATTTTAATCTTTCCTTCAAATTTAATTTGGAGTCCAAATCCCATTATGCATTTATTTTCTAGTTTGAGTACTACTCAATTTACATATTGAGGCATTTATGACTTAAACTGGTATTCGTGTTGTGATCTCAGCAGTACAATTTAAGTAACTTTTATCTTCCAGCCATATGACATGAAGCTTTTGCATATACAGACTAAAATCTCATTGACTGATTTTACGCTCATATTCCATTACAAGATCATATATAATTTGCGACCCACTATCATCTCAAAGTCTCTGGGTATTACTGCTTTCCAAGTACTATATATCCTGCCAATTGAATGGCTGTGTTTCTGATTATTTTTTCCCAGATGTATCAGCTACATTTTTCCAGGTTGAATCACATTTCATTTCCTGCCCATATTTCTAACCACTTTAGGTCCCTTTTATCTGTCCTCACTGGTTTTGTCAACACTATTCAATTTAGTATCATCTGTGAATTTAATTAACGTGATGTGTATCCTCTCTTATAAATCATTAATGAAGTTCTTCTACAATGATTTGTTCATTTTTTAAAACTCTAATGCAGCTTAATGTTTATAGTCTTGCTATAGTCTTAAGAATATACCACTTTTTTGCCACTTGGTATTTATTTCATTATTTTAGGAGTGGTTGATGGTGGACTAACAGAATCATGCTCAGGGTCAATGCTTTTTTTTTTTTTAATATTAATGCTAAATACCTTTATGACAATTTATCTCAAGATTGACAATGCTTTTGCAACCACTTTTCTCCCTTCCACCATTTCTACATTTCCTAAATGTGGTCGAACATCATGGAAGCCTCAGTATGATGTTCTCATGTCCGTAATATAAAATTATCAAATATTTCTTATTCCAAATTCTGTTGTGCAATGAGTTTAAATTTTAGATGCTGACTTACCAGACAATAGCCTGTTATATTAAATTATAAATTAACTTAGAATGCTTCTATTTTAAATATTTTGGAATTGGTAAGCTGAACCAGTTCATGGTTCAGATAAGCTGGGCAACACTATTTTGTTCCTCCTTTACATTTATAACTATGATTTCTTTTTAATTTATTGGTTATTTAAAATTATTTTGTTGTATTGAAACCTATTTTTTAATTATATCTTTATGTGGAAACACATTAGACTTCTAAAGGTGTGTTCTGAAAACATAATATTAGAAATAACATACACAACCCACTACCCAGATTTAAAAAAAGTCACTACCAGTAACGTTAATAGCTCCTTAAATACAGCTTTTTTTTTTCTCTCCCTTAGGGATAAGAGCTTCTATGAATTTTATGGAAAGAGATGATCTTTTCTGTTTATATAATCATATATACATCCATATAGGTAAGAGGTATTGTTTTTCAAAATACTTTTTTCTAAGTATTTCACTTTTCCACAGAGATACCTTATGATACGTCCTCAATAATCTTGGAAGAAAGCATACAATTTTTATTTCAATTTTCCATAGTGTTAGCTTTACATACAACTTTCTTTTCTTCTTTTTATAAACCATCTCCCTTAACTTAATTATTTTTGGAGAGTATTTTTTTTCTTTTGTGCTGCCTCTTTTTCATTTATGAGTATATACACATTCTTATATTACTTATTATGGCCTAATTGTGGCATATAGGTCTGATTTCACATACTTGAACCAATAAGAGGATCCCTCAACCTACTTTTTAGCCAAGCCTTACATTTCAATATATTAATTAAGGGATTAGAAAATTCATGTGGCTACCTAAACATAAGAACTATATTTATTCTCTAACAAATTTAAACTTCTACTTTTTTAGTTATCAAGATTTTCCTTACATATTTGATTCCATCTTAATATCTATTTCTCATCTCTAGATCCACACAACTTCAACAGACTTCTTTCTTTTAAACCAAAGTTTAACTCAATCATCCTTAACTGTAGAGGCATTACACAGTAAAAAGCTGATGATCTAGGGTTTTTTCATATTTGCCAACTGTTATTGCTTTAAAAAAAATTACATGTGCTCCATTATTTAAAGAATGATTTATATTGTAAACCATTTTCTATGGTTTACCATAGAAAAAAATTGGAAACCAATACAAGTGCAATCCTACAATGGAACACTAGGAACCTAATTAAAATTGGAACTCCTGTCAGTGAGTCTCTTTGCCCAGTAATATCTGGGTTATAAGAATCAACCAACTTGGGAGGCCCACACAGTTAAGTAACAAATACAAGGTTACAAAAGCCAAGCCATTCCATTTTGGTCTCGCAGAGGGACTGTCCCATAAAAGGAATAATTCTGTGGTACCATTCACATCCCAGATCTCCCTATGGGATCAAGCTAAGGCTAGACTTCTTTTGAGATCACATCTTTGCCTATCTTCTTCCTCTGCCCTTTCCTGCTTTCCTTTCTTTTGAAGAGTACTCTCTTAAAAAGTCACTGCACACAAATCTTTCTTAAGCTCTGCTTTCTTGAGGTGCTTCTCTTCTCACCTCAGAGAAGTGGTGACAGAAGTGGTCCCCGAAAGTACATCTGAGGGTGAGATTCTGGGGTTGATTCACTCACAACTGGCTGTCAAAAAGGACAAAATTAGTAGTCAGTGATTTTTGGCATGCTATAGCAGTATAACGGCTTTCATGTGGGTGGACTGAGATGGAATACATGTAGGAAATAATTCACTGGCTGATTTGTACAATATCTCCATACACTGTACAATAGCAGATGAGATTTCAGGGATGGAATCATCAAGACACAGAAGGTAACTGAAGTTAAGGATGTCAGGAAACTATGTGATTATGTTATCAGATAAGACATCTCCAATGAGTATATCGATGGCATCTAGAACAACAAAATAATACAAAAATAGGGAAAAAGACCCTCAACCTGGTATAAGCCCTTATTTATTTATTTATTTATTTATTTATTTATTTATTTATTTATTTTTAACGTTTATTTATTTTTGAGACAGAGAGAGACAGAGCATGAATGGGGGAGGGTCAGAGAGAGGGAGACACAGAATCTGAAACAGGCTCCAGGCTCTGAGCTGTCAGCACAGAGCCCGACGCGGGGCTTGAACTCACGACCGAGAGATCACGACCCGAGCCAAAGTCCGCCGCTCAACCGACTGAGCCACCCAGGCGCCCCTAAGCCCTTATTTAAAATAGAAAAGTAATTTGGAGATTGGTAGTTGACCACAAGAAAGCAAGATAGTCAGATTGTTGAAAGACAGTTGTAGTCATGGGATCATTTTTTACAGAAGATAGAGGAGTGGTGGATTATAAGCAGAAAAAAGGAAACTGAACAATACTGAGCAACCAACATCCCAGAAATGTGAATGTACAACAAGGAAGACAAAGTAGTTTCCACTCAAGAGGGATCCAGGGGTAATCAAATTCTTAAGGTAGCTCCCAATGTGAAACCAGTGCAAGAATAACTTTATAAAAAGGCTGAAGAACTAAGGTAATTTTTTCTCATAGGACAAGTTCCACAGGGCACAATGGAAAGGTTGTGGAGGAGGAAAAGCATTCAAAGATCATGAGACCAAGCACAGAGCATTACTTGGATGAAAGTTTAAGATAAAAAAAAGGACTACAACAGGGGCTAGTATTTGGATTCATAATCAAGGAAGATAGAGATATGGAACACGGTGGAATTAAGCAATGTTAGGGATACTAAAAATGCCTGTTATTGTATAAAATAGCTTGGATACAATATCTTATTACAACCTTTTGTGGTAGATAAGAAAAGCAAGACTGAGAAGCTAAATAATTTTCTCAGGGATGTACAACTATTAACAGAAGGAGTAATGATTTGTACTCAGTTCTGCTGGAATTCTAACTCTATACTTTTATCATTAGGCCCAATGGACGCTCATGATTCCAGATGCAAATTTAGTAGGAATTATAAACAATTCCTCAGTTAGGTGAAAAGCCCTGACGAGCAGATAACAATCTTTGCATGGATTATGTTGGACCCCACTAAAGGAATCCAAGTCCCAATATACTAGAAAAAAGTAGTTCATTACCCAGACTTTTTCTGTCTTGATAGAAATCATAACAGTACTTAAAGAGTAGAAGAGCTTTCTTAATGGAGCTGGCTGTGACATAAACTGGTGGCTTGGAACATTAATTCCAGAGAGAAGTCAAGAGTCATAGTTCTCATCAAGAAAGACCCTCATTTACCTTGTCGCATCAAACTAATTCTGAAGCTACAAGAAATATGTGCTTTGACTTTTTAGTTAATTGAAAAAGTCAAAAATTAAAATTTCACTTTGTGTGTTATCATGACTACTTTGTATTCTCTGTTTTGCTGTCTCATTTGTACATCCATTAGAAGTTGCCATGGGCTTAGGAGATACAAACAAAATTAATCAGTTTTCCTGCATCTAGCATCTTTGTTGGGGGAAAATTTTTGAGATTATTAGTAGAAATATGTGGTCTGTGATCACCTGTTTTTATTTAATTCCTCTGTTATACATTAAGTCATTATATTTTATTGAACATAGATTGTGTACATACACACACACAACTTAAAAATGTAACTAGTCACAGTACCATTTAGAACAAATAATTTCTACCTTCATTAAGAACAAAATAAGAGCTCATATATGTACTCAGGCTTCTATCTGGTCAATGGCAAAAGGGCAAACCCAAGCATATTGTTTCACCATATTAATTTTTAAAGTCCAATTAAAGGTAACACCTACAACCTTTCTTCTGTTGTGTTTGCCAAATATTTTTAAACATTAAACAAAGTGCTGATTGCAAGAGAAGAGGAAAGCTCTTGCTGCTACACTCTGCCAGTGATAAAATCTTTGTCCCTAGGGACATGGCAAACATTTAGTCACATGAAATGATGTATATTACACGAAAGTTCATTTTATTACAAGGGCTTCTTAATCCAAATATAACCTCATATTATTATTAGTTCTGACTTCATTGCCTCCTACAAAAGAATAGGCATCAGATTTTGAAATAAGAATATTAAACAAAAAATCTGAAATAGTCTAAACCTGAAGAAAACTGCTTTAATGAAAACTGTTACATATTCTTAACTACTCACCAATTTGTATATCTTCATAATTTAATTCTAGAAATAAGAGCTTTGTATTTTTGGGCAGACTCTCAGTTTCAGGTCGGGAAAGATATGGATCTATACCCACATGTATTTCATATTACTCACCTTAACTATAACTACCTAAATCAGTTGGGACTCTTCTGGTTAGAAATAACCAAAACTATCTCAAATTGGCTTAGCAAAATGAGGAATTTACTAAAATAATACTGGGGTGTCTTTATGGAGTGTGAGAAAGAATTATATAAAATGAAGGACAAGGCACAGTTAGAATCTATACACATTCTTTCTCAGATCCCATCTATCTCCACAGGCCAGCTTAATCCCCTATATCACTGTAGTCTGACTTTTCCCACATAAAGAAAAATATGGCTGTCTAGAGCTAGGAAGTAAACATTTCACAGCTTTAATCTTAGTCTTTCAGGCCCAAATCCAAAATTCTTAGCAAAGATTTTCACTGGCCCAACTAATGAGCTATTTATCTGTTCCTGGGCATATTCAGTATGCCTAGGTAGGTGGGAACCTGTGTCCAACTTAACAAATAGCTGGCTATTCCTGAAGTGCACATCTAGGACCAAGAGATATGTTAAACATTAGAATGGAAAGACAAAGTTCTAGAAAAGATACACTGGACACACTATCCCATAGGTGTTCTCTACTCTAAAAAGTTAAATCTCTTCCATAAGTTTATATATTAAAATTTGTTAATGTCACTATGCATTTTTTTCTGCTGGCCATATGAAAGACAGAACTTATCCAATTTTGTTTGGCATTTCTATCCACCTACACTTCTGTCACAATGTTGTAACTTCTAGATGTATTTATTTATATCCTGCCTTGTTCCAGAAAGAATTTAAGACAGTTTAAAAAAAACACTACGTAATACTAGAAAATAAATTCAAAGTGAAACAAAAGATGGAAAAACAAGGTGGAAACAGAATGAAATCAAAAATAATGAATTTATAATGTAGGGATACACATTTACTATTGGTAGGTTACAAAGTTTGCTAATAACTGTTTTTGTCACTGCCTAAGTTTTCCATTAACTTTGCCAGTTATATAATTAATAATGTACAATAGGTAGTAAACCAGTTGCTTAAGAAGTATACAATGCACACTAAAAATGTATACATATGCTTCATACATGACCAGAAAAAACTTCTGCTAAAAATCCTTACTTAGCCTGAGTTATATTCTTGATATTACACTTCATTTATTAGGGATAAAGAGCAACACTAGCAAGGGGGCAAAGTGGGAGAGTTCCTACTTTAGAAGTGTTCTGTGATATAAATTTGAGCAAAGGCTTCTGTAAATAGATGATGTGAACTCTGAGACTATTTGAGAGAACATTCATTCAGGCAGAGGAAACAGTAAGCATAAAGCCCAGAAAATGGAACATACTTGGTATTCAAGGAAAAGCAAGGAGGCCAGTGTGCCTGGAGCAGAATCAGTGACGGGTAAAATGGAGGGCATTGAGAGGTGGGACCAGACTATGAAGGGCATTATATGCCATGGGAGAGACGGGAAGCTGTTCTAAGTGCAAAGGCAAACCATTAGACGGTTTTGAGCAGAGAAGTGATATGATCTGACTCATTTTAAAAGGATGATTCTAGCTATTGTGTTGAGAACAGATTTTCAGGAGGTAAGAATGAAAGCAAGGAGATAGGTAAGAGGCTTATTAGAGAGGTGTAGATATGAGAACAAAGTATCTTGGCCTAAGCGGGAGCACAACAGGTAAAGAAAAGTAGTCACATTTGGGATATATTTTGGAGGTGGACCTGACAAGTTTTGTTGATGGACTCCATGTAGAATGAGAGAAGACTGGCAGTTGGAGAACAGTCTCCTAAAGTTGATGGAGATAAGCTTGGTTACTATACACTTCTACTAAGGTTATTTATCTTGACATCAAGAGATAAAAGATGTTAAACTGTAAATTAGGGAAATAAATATTGTCTAACTTGAAAACCCCTCAATTCCTTTTATGGTCTCAACTGCTCATGTCCAACAATAGAACTATTAATCACTACAGAGAATGTTACAAACAAAAGATAGCCTTAGTCTTACAGAGTGCCTTGTCATGCCCTCGTGTTACCTCTTCCTAAAAAGACCTGTAGTGCAATGACATAACTGAGCCCACCCTACCAAATCTTCAAAGCAGACGAAACTAGAGTCCTTCTAAGCAGATCACCTACATTGAATTTGACACACTGGCATTCCTTAAAAACTGGGACAAAAGAGGAACAAAGCTGTGAAGTTAAGTAGTCTGGAAAGGGTTAATAAATTCTCATTTTCCAAACTGGTTAATGATTAAAGGCATTTTGTAATTTGGAAATGAAGCACTTGGCTTCAAGGGGAGCTAGGAATAAAGAGGGGTAAGGAAAGCAAGGAAATCAGGTAGTTTATCTAGAACCATCAACAGTGTTATCTAAAATCTGTAGTTTAAGATGTTTTTCTAATACAGCATTTGATATTCCAGACAAAGAAAAGCTCTGAGAATTTGTTGTCAGAAGACCTGCCTTGCAAGAAATGTTCAAAGAAGTTTTTCAGGCTGAAGGAAATACCAAATCTACACAAAGAATGAAGAGCACTGGAGATGAAAAATGTGTGGGTAAACACAAAATGTATTTTTCTTCCATATCTCAATTTCTTTAAACATTGTACAGTTGGTTTATAATATAAATAAAATTTAAATTATGAAACCAAAAACACAAAGAATTGTGGGGGAAGTAAAATTATATGTGATGTAGCATAGTATCATTTGATGGCAGACTGTGATAATCTAAAGATGAACATTGTAAACTCCAGAGTAAACACTAAACATGCAATACAAAAGACAACTAATAAGCCAGTTTTTATATATTAAAAATTATCAATTAATTCAAAAGGAGGCAAGAAAGAAAGCAAAAAGAACAAAGAAAAGACAATTAGAACACAAATAACAAGATGGTAGGCTTAACCCAAAGCATATTAAAGGTTACATGTAAGTGACAAAACATTCTCACTAAAAGTCAGAAATTGTGACACAATAAAAAACAAGAACAAATATTTATAAGGGGCACACATTAAATATAAAAGTGCAGACAGGTTAAAAGTAAAAGAATAAAAAAATACCATGCAAACATTGAGCATAAAAAAGCTAAATTGGCTATATTCAGATAAGACAAAATCAACTTCAGGACAAGGAATATGATCAAAGATAAGGAAAGACATCTCTTCATGATAAAAGGTCAATTCATCAAGATGACACAACAATAGTAAATATGTATCCACCTCACAGCAAAGCTTCAAAATACATTTCAAAATACTGACAGGAATAAGATAGACAATTCCATAATCATAATTAGAAATTTTAATATCCCCTTCTCAGTAAGTTATGAAAATTAGACAAAAAAGGTAGAGAATAGAAGAACTAGAACACACAATCCTAAAATTTGTATGAAACCACAAAAGACCCCAAAGAACCAAAGCAATCTTGAAAAAGAAAAACAAAACTGGAGGTACTACAATTCCTGACTTCAAGTTATATCACAAAGGTGTAGCAATGAAAACAGTATGGTACTGGTACAAAAATAGATATATAGATCAATGGAACAGAACACAAAACCTAGAGATAAACTAAAAATTTTATGGTCAATTAATCCAGAACAAAGTAGGCAAGAATGTCCAATGGAAAAAGACAGTCCCTTCAAAAAATGGGGTTGGGAAAACTAGACAGCTATATACAAAACAGAATGCAACTGGATGATTTTCTTTCGCCACATGCAAAAGTCACCTCCAAATGGATTAAAGACCTAAATGAGAGACCTGAAACCAAAAAAATCCTAGAAAACAGCACAGGCAGTAACTTCTCTGACATTGTCTGTAGCAACTTTGTTCCAGATATGTCTCCTGAGGCAAGGGAAACAAAAGGAAAAATAAACTATTGGGACTACATCAAATAAAAAACTTATTCTGCACAATGAAGGAAAAAATCAACAAAATTATAACTCAATCTATAGAATGGGAGAAGATATTTGCAAATGATGTATCTGATAAAGTGTTAGCATCCAAAACAAAGAATTTATAAAACTCAACACTCAACAAACAAACAACCTAATTAAAAATGGACAGAAAACATGAACAGACATTTCTTCAAAGATGACATACAGATGGTCAACAGACACATGAAAACATTCTCAACATCACTCATCATCAGGGACATACAAATCAAAACTACAATGAGATATCACCTCACACCGGTCATAATGGCTAAAATCAAAACCATAAGAAATAACAAGTGTTGGTGAAGATGTGGAGAAAAAGGAACACTGTTGGTGGGAGTGCAAAGTGGCTCAGTCACTATGGAAAACAGTATGGGGGGTTTCCTCAAAAAGTTAAAAATAGAACTGCCCTATGATCCAGTAATTGCACTACTGGGTATTTTCTACAAAAATATAAGAACACTAGTTCCAAGGGATACATGTACCCCTATGTTACAACAGCATTATTTACAATAGCCGAATTATGGGAGCAGCCTAACTGTCCATGAAAGATTAATGGATAAAGAAGGTGTGATATATGTACACACACAATGGATGAGTCAACCATAAAAAATGAAATCTTGCCATTTACAACAACATGGATAGAGCTAGAAAGTAAAATGTTAAGTGAAATAAGTCAGAGAAAGACGAATACCATATGATTTCATTCATGTGGAATTTAAGGAACAAAACAAATGAACATAGGAGAAAGAGAGGGAGCAGGACAGGGAGAGGGCCAGAAGGAGAGAGAGGGAGAGGGAAAGAGAGGGAGAGGGAAGGAGAGAGAATGAGAGGGAGGGAGGGAGGGAGAGAGGGAGAGGGGGGGAGAGAGGGAGAGAGGAACCAAGAAATAGACTGTTAACTATAGAGAACTGATGTTACAAGAGTTGGGTGGGGGGATAGGTGAAATAGGTGATGGGTATTAAGGAGGGCACTAGTTATAAATAGCATTGGGTGACATATGGAATTGTTGAATCACTTTATCTTACACCTGAAACTAATATAGCACTGTATGTTAACTACACTGGAATTAAAAATTTTAAGAAAAGTAGAGAAAAGAAAACTTCAACAACCATTTTGACCAAATTAACTGTTATAGAAGAGAAAATCTTTAAGCTGCAGAATATACATTTTTTTCAAGTTCAAAAGGTACATTCACCAGTTCATATGCTGTATCTCAGTGAATACTTACAAATTACAGTAAAATTTAAATAGACTGAAATTGTACAATATTTTTCATTTGAATTGTATACTTGTTACCAAAACAGAATTAAATTAGAAATCACTTACAAAAAGGTATCTAGAAAATCCCCAAGTGTTTGCCATTAAAACAACATACTTCTAAATAACGCATAGGTCAAATAAGAAACCCCAGGAAAATCACAAAATGTTTTGAAATGAAGAATAACAAGAACACAATATTTGAAAGATTTAGAATGCAGCTAAAGTAGTGTTTGAAGGGAAATTTATAGCTCTAAAAGCTTTCATTAGAAAAAGAAAAGGTTTAAAATCAATTATCTAAGCTTCTAGAGTAAAAACAACAAATAAATAAGAAAAACTCAGGGTGCCCAGCTGGCTCAGTCAGTACAGCATGTGACTCTTTATCTGAGGGTTGTGAGTTCAAGGCCCACGTTGGCTGTAGAGCTTACATGACAAAAATAAATAAAACAGAATAATTTTTTTTAAAAAGTAAAAAACAAAAAACACCCAAAACCCCACAAATTTAAACCAAGAAAAGCAGAGAGTAGGAAATAATGGCTATATGACTGGAAATCACTCAATTAGAAAAACAGAGCACTAATAGAGAAAAACAGTAAGATACACATACATTTTAACGTAGCAATTACTAGACATACATACACAAAATCACCATCATATAATGATCTCTATCAAAACAGAATTAATTAAAAAAAACTACAAATAACTTAAATGTTAGAAATGAAGGATCTGGTTACATAAAGTCTACATAATAGCATGATGTGTTTTCTTTAAAATGTGGCAGCTTTACAGGTACTAACATGGCATGAACTGAAATGTCTTGTTAAGTTATAAAAGCAAAGTGTACAACAATATATAAAGGATACTATCATAAGTGCAGGTGTGTGCTTTTTAAAGAATGTATGTGTGTGTGTTATGTATTTAAAAAAAATTTTTTTTAACGTTTATTTATTTTTGAGACAGAGAGCGACAGAGCATGAACGGGGGAGGGTCAGAGAGAGAGGGAGACACAGAATCTGAAGCAGGCTTCAGGCTCTGAGCTGTCAGGACAGAGCCCGACGCGGGGCTTGAACTCAAGAACCGCGAGATCATGACCTGAGCCGAAGTCGGATGCTTAACCAACTGAGCCACCCAGGCTCCCCTAAAAAAATTTTTTTTAACGTTTATTTATTTTGAGAGAGAGAGTGAGAAGGGAGACAGAATCCTAAGCAGGAATGTATGTGTGTGTTATGTATTTTTATATATTTACATATACATATAACATCTGTGGAAAAACACACCAGAAACTGGTGCTAGTGGTTGCTTCTGGAGAGGAGGCCTGTGTGGTTTACATATAAAGGTAGTATTACATTTCCATGAATACTATTTTTCCCTTTCAAACTTAATACTGTCTAAACATTCCCTATTTAAAAAATATTTTAACCACAAAAAATAAAGGTAATAAATAGGTATAATAAAACAAAAAGGACTGGAGTCAGAGGTCCTTGGTAGGTTATATAGACAGCTTGGCTTTCTATATATGCAGTCTCCTTTGAGACAGCAAGCCCTTGTTTATCTAGATAGGACAACGAAGAAACAAAGAGTTTCTGTGGTCTTTTTCTCTTTACCCTTACAGTTGTGTCTAAAGCAAACATGGCAGGAAGCCTTTGCTATATACCTAAAGGGATTAAAAAGGTACAGATGGACAAGCTCACAGGAATCCCCCTTTACTACTAACGTAGCCCAAACTCAGGCATCGTTTTTTGAGCCTGCAGATTCCATCTAAGCAACCGTGTATCCTTTGCTCTCTATCTCTGATGAAGACAAAAAGAAATGTTGCAGTAATTGCTTCATGACCACATACATACATACACAGGGTAGTCACAAAGCTAGCAGTCAGAAATTGCTACTGTAGTGTTTCCCTATGTCCAGAACCCAGGTAAAGACAGTTTTCAGGAAGGGAAATAAAAATATTTACTATTCATTGGATAAAATATTTGAATTCTCAGATTTTAAAATTAAAGTTACCCTCTATGTTTAGAACTATGGGGACAGTGTGACTTTATGTACAGCTCTTTAAACAGCCAGTTTCTATTCTATCTTCTAGAATAAGTTTCCCTCTCTGATTTTATTACTTTCTTCTAAAACAAGGTAATTTTGGGGGTGTGTGTGTGGTTTAAATTTCTATTTTAATAAATTTTATCAGTCTTGGTTCAGCATATTTTATAAAAGACTATAAACACTGAGTTACTATTTAAATAGATCTTTGTATAAAGCACCTAACTTGTCTTATTAAAATGACCCACAAAACAAATAATCCTGGTTTGATTTATTTGTTCTAACAGTGCCATTGATATAGAAAAAGTGATGTGATTGAAGTCAGTATTTGGAATTTATCTTATGAATTCTAAGGTATTTCATGAAGTGCTCCATTTAAATGTCCATTGATTTTCTTTACCCATGGGTAAAACTATTATACTCTTTTCGGGCAAAGCAGTAATTAGTTCCTTTAGACATGTACATAAGCGTTACAGTAGTAGAGAGCAAAAGTAGATATGCATCCATGCATCACTCCTTGAAACATGCAAATGGGTTGATATTTAGCTCAAAGAAGGAAAAACATCACTTGAATTAGTTTAAATTTGGGAAAGGATAAATCCACAACCAGAGAAAGCTAAACCAGACTTCTAATTCAATGAAGAAAATCCTTCAGTTTACTTCTAGACAATAGCAACTAACCAAGCAAAAAAGTGACTTTTGCCTTTCTTCTTTATCTTCAGTGTCAAAGCTAAAGAGAAAATTTTTGTGTAAATCCAGCCTTATCTTGGTTTAAGGAATTTGTAATACACCATATGTAATTTAGGTTGTCAATTGCTTATCATTTATTCATTTTGCTCAAGTGTATGAGAAGTGGGGCTATGGGTGAATGAGGCAAAATGCCCAATTCATATACCCAATGTCATGGTAGCAAAATTCCCAATGTCAATGGTAGCAAATTCCATTTAACCTAGTTAAAATAATTAACTCAATTATTTCTCATATGACATGAAAATGTCAGTGAGGAAATGTACATGATTAAGATCAAATCTCCTTCATTTGAAAAGTTTATACCTTTCTCTCTCTAGAACTTTCTCAGAGAGAAAAATAGTATGGGTTCCAAAGATAGAATGTTTTAGTAAGAACCGAGGAGAAAAAGAAGAACTGTCAATACTATATGTAGAAAGACCTTCTTTAGAGACAACTTGCTACTAATACAAAAAAACAAAACAAACCCTACTGCTTTAATAAAAAGCATTGATCTATTCACATTATAAACCACATATAGCAATACTTAATATTGCTCACAGATACATAAACATGGTGGAAATATAAAAACATATATTAGAATGAAAACACTGGATTTGTAAAACAGTAAAGAAGGAGGAAAGGAAGAGAATGAGATAGGAGAGGAACACAGTGGGAAGAGTAATTGTATTCACAATGCTTAATTGGAGGAGAAAGAGCAACAGCAGGAAATCAGGTATAGTGCTAATATTTCACAAAGCTGAGATTAAGTCCATAGGTGTTCATTATATTTTTCTCCATTCTTATCTGTATATTCAAAATATTTCATAATAAATACCATTTATAATAGCAACAAAAACATATATGCTACCAATACAGCAAAAACATGCAAAAGATTTATGAAAAAATTGTAAAACTTTATTAAAAGACAGTAAGAAAGATATAAATAAATGGAGAGATAATAAAACATGTCTATGGATAGAAAGATTCTGTATTTTAAAGAGAGCAGTTCTCCCCCAAATTAATCTATAAATTAAGAAATTTTAATAGATTTTTCCTTGAATTTGACAGGTGATTATAAAATATATACGAAAAAACAAAAAGCAAAAAATGGTCAATACACTCATGAAGAAGAACAAGTTGGGGAACTGTTTTACTAAAAATCTTTTTCTAATACCAACACTTATTACAGCCAAGATAAAGACACAATGGCAGTAGCACAGGGATCAATGAGAAAAAGAACACAGAAACAGACTCATCTATTATGAAAACTTCATTTATAACACAGCTGGCACTGATGATAAATAAGGAAAGGTTATTAGACTAACCAGTCCCATGGTGGGGCAGTTGGGTTTCAATATGGAGAAAAATGAAACTGGTTCCCTATTTCTCACTATACAGTGAATCACTTCCAGGCAGATTACAGTCATAAAAGTGAGAGACAAACTACAAAAGCTTTAGAAGACAATTCGTAACAAAAATTTTATAATATTAAAGCAGGGAAGGATTTCTTCAACAAAAGACCAAAAGCACTATTAAAAATAAAAAACAAAGGGGTGCCTGGGTGGCTCAGTCGGTTGAGCATCCGACTTCGGCTCAGGTCATGAGTTCAAGCCCCACGTCGGGCTCTGTGCTGACAGCTCAGAGCCTGGAGTCTGCTTCAGATTCTGTGTCTCCCTCTCTCTCTGCCCCTCCCCTGCTCATGCTCTGTCTCTCACTATCTCAAAAATAAATAAAAAAATAAATAAATAAAATAAAATAAAATGAAATGAAATGAAAAACAAAGATTGATAACTGGATCATATTAAAATTAAGAAAATTTGTAAAACAAAGCATAGTAAAAAACTTTTAAAGATAAGCCACACAACATAAGAAAATGTTTGCAATATGTATAAATCTAATAGTAAAGGATTTACATTTAAAATATATAAATAATTCCCCAAATCAACACAAAATGACAAACACACAGAAAAGTTAGCAAAAGAGAAGAGCTCTTCAGAGAAAACACAAATGGCTGGTAGACATATGACAATATTATGAGTTAACTGCAAATTAAAACCAAAAGATACCATTTCAGACTTGTAAGACTCATTAAATAATGACAATATTAAAAAATCCTAACAAATCTAAGTTCTGCCAGAATGTGAAACAAGAGGAATTCATGCATACTGCTAGTGAAAGCAAAAGCCAGTATAGGCACTTTGGAAAATAAGTTTGGTGTTTCTAATAAAGCTGAACAAGCACTTATTATTCTCTGACTCAGTAATTCCATTCCTAGGTGAACACAGCCTAGAAAATACAGCCTAGATGAATGTGTACATCATTTACCTATATAAAAATTTTCTTAGCAGCATTGTTTGTAAAAGCATAAACCATAAAAAAGCCTCATTTTCCGCCAATAATGAAATGGATAAATGTTATACAGCAGTGGAAATGAAAAGGAAACTGTAGCTACATTCATCATGAGTGAAATTTACAAACATAATTGTATACTTAAAGCAGCATGGGATACATACAAGATGCTTCTGAACATATCAAGTTCAAAATCAAGCAAAACTGAAGACTGTATCCATACATAGATAACTTCTAAAGGAAAGCAATAGACTCATTCCAACAAAATTCAGGATGGTAGGTTAACTCTGAGGAAACAAAGGTGATATAACAGGGGACTGACACAAAGGTGCTTTTAAAATACTGGTATGTCCTTTTTCTTTTCTTTCTTTTTTTTTATATTTATTTGGGGGGGGGGCGGTGAGGAGCAGAGAGAGAGAGGGAGACAGAGGATTCAAAGTGGACTCTGTGCTGAGAGAAGAGAGCCCCACGCGGGTCTCAAACCCATGAATTGTGAGATCATGACCTGAGCCAAAGTCATATGCTCAACCAACTGAGCCACCCAGGTGCCCCTGGTATGTCCTATTTCCTAAATTGGGTAGTATGTATGTATGTGGATGTTTTTCTATTACTCTTATAGTCACATATCGATGTTTTATTCTCTTTTATATGAACAAAATATTTGATTATTTTAACAACCACTTAAAAAAAAAGTCTGATGTCAATAAAGGCAACTCAAAGACATTTCATTCGCCCTGGAAGATAGTGGTAGCAGAACATTTAAGAGGGAATTTAAATTTATGAATGTCCAAAGAGCCAATGGGAAGAAAGAGAACTAATAAAATAATAAAGAGATCATAAAATAGAAAAATATTAAAATGAACTGGGCATGAAAAATGGCTGTTGTAATTTTAATCCATTTATATGAGTAAATAGTTCACTAGACAAAGCTAAGGAGAGAATTAGTGAATTCCAAAATTAGGGTAAAGAAATCTCCCAAAGGGCAATAAGAGAAATAAAAAGGGAGTATATGAATGAGAAGTCAGTAGAAATGGAAGATAAAATACAGAGTTCTAACATAATAAGAAGCACCAGGAAAAAAGTACAGAAAACTCAAGTAGCAGCATATGAACAGATAATAGCTGAGAATGTTCCAAACACAGAAAAATACTAATTGCCAGAGTATAAACTCCTACCGAGCATCATGTAGGAGTTAAAAAAAAAATCACACTCTGACCCACATTGTAATGAAACCATAGAGCATTAAGGAAAAAAGAGAAAAACAAGAGCTACTTTCCAGAAAATACATTATCTACAAAAAAAAAGTACTATCAGATTAACAGATGTCTCATTAATAACAAATATTACTAAAATGTGGAGCACAGAATAAATGCAAACTTAAATTTCATCATATAAGTAAGAGGGTGAGGAGAAAGTATTTTCAGACATATAGAAATGAAAATTTTACTATCCACAGCCTTTGTTGGAAGCAATATTAAAGATGTACTCTAAGAAGAAGAACATCAAACCCAAGAGGAAACAGTGAACAAAGCCAAAATGAGCAAGGATATTAATGTGATATGTTAGTGATTACAGATAATTACTGATTATAAAATCATTATAAGAATCTGTGTGTTTAAAAACTTGTGTGATGTGACAGTACAGTGTACAGAGTGTAAACTCTAATACCAGACTAAGTCTGAATATGAACCAAAGTTCTCTCTGAAACTAAAGTATAACTTGATTAAAGAACATTTATGACATCAAAGAAATGTGATTTATATTGTCTTTGTTGATCAAGTGTTATCTTTAAAAGATGAACAAGAAAAGCACAAAACAAGGGCTGAAAGGAGAACTGAGATTTTCAGACCAGTTTAACTTTTGTTAAAAATCTTAAGCAAAAGATACTCAGAAAAATAATCTTCACAGTGCTGAGGAAAATTTTTCATGGCTAGTTTAGATAACCAACCAGAAAGTAAATGTCTTGCAAAAACTACTTCTATCTCTAAAAATCTTCTGGTAGTGGGGCGCCTGGTGGCTTAGCTAGTTGAGCATCTGACTCTTCATTTGGTCTCAGGTCATGATCCCAGGGTCATGGGATCCAGCCCCATGTCGGGCTCTGAGCTGAGCATGGAGCCTGCTTAAGATTCTCTCTCTGTCTCCCTCTGCCCCTACCCCCTGCTTGTGCTAAAAAAAAAAAAAAAAAAAAAAAAAAAGAATCTTCTTCTGATAGAAATGCTGCAAAACACAAGAGAGATGGACAAAAGAATAAAATTGTTGTTTTGGAAACAGCTGGCCCATTAGGCCAGGAAGGGAACTAAAATCATGGGTTGGTGAAGTTGACAAATTTCTTTTAATTGCATATGGTAACAGGAGCCGTAGCACATGATTTAGGTCTTGCCTGATTTCTTTGGGTCAGGGTCGAAAACTATGCAATTCAATTATATTCTTAGGTCTATAAGTATTTAAGTGCTTCCTACATGTGCAGGTCTTTAACAATTTACAGTGAAATGTTCTTATCTAAAATCACCTCCTTCCCATCATTTTACAAGCCCTCCAACCCCTTTAGATTCCTAAAGGATGGCCACCAAGCTCACTCTTGCACTGTCTAGACAAGGAGTTCAATTTCAAACACAATGGGTCTTTCTTTGGGTTCCACTCAAAGATTTCACCAAAGGCTGTCACTTGGCAAGCAATACCTTACTGCTTTCTCACTAGAATCTCTCCTTATTATGTGTCATTTCTATTTTATTGTTAATAACTATTATTTCTCAGGCTTTGGTTATTTTGCTCCATTTGCACTCTAAGTATTTTTCTTTCATTATTTTGGGAAGGTTTACTGAAGTCACAGTATTTTCATCATGCATTCATTCAACAAATAAATACTGGGAAATTACCCTATACCAGGCTCTGTCCTGGTCAGATCATACGTTTCTGCTCAAAACCTTCTTAAGGCTTCTCATCTCATTCTGAGAAAAGCTCACGTTTTTAGTTGATCTACAAGCTCACCTTCCCTCCATCCTCCACAGTCTCTCTGACCTTCTGTCTGTTACTCTCACTCACTCCATTGCATACACTGACCTGATTCTTGCTGTTCCTCTTTACAGGAGAGTCATATTCCCACCTTAAAAACTTTGTGTTTAGTGTTCTGTCTGCCTGGACCATTCTTTCCCCAAATATCCAGATGATTCCCTCCTTCACTTCTCACTTGACTCAATTGACACCAAAGACTTCTTTGGCCTTACATTAGGTTACGTTCTCAGTCTCAATCTTTCACTCTTCTCCAACAGTATTACATATCCACACTCTGACCTCATAGTGGCCAGGATGTACTCCTCTGCCCCTAGATATTAGGCCTGACCAGATGATTTGTCTAGGTTATTGCGAAGTTAAGAGACACGGTTCAAGCAGACTTAAAATGGCTTGCACTTCCAGGCCTGGTCTCACGTACTCATACTTTTTGCCATTGAATATAACATCATCTGGTATTCCACTGATGCCAGAAAAATGCGAGACACATGAAACATACCTGAAACTCAGCCATAAAGTGCAACCAAATCTAGCCAGGATCATTTGAACAGTGGAAAACCCACAGATAAAGTCTGGTGTTGTGACTCACTAATTTTTAGGTGGTTTCTTATACACATTACTGTGAACATAGCAAATAGAAACTGAAAACTGTCAACATCCAGGTGATCCTCATCTCCTTTTCTTATTTTTCTTCATAGGACTTTAAGTACTCTATATTTTACTTCTTTGTGTTTTATCTATCCTCCTACATACACACACATGTACACACACATATACAAATAAAATCTCCATGAAGGAAATAATTTTTGTACATTCTGTTTATTGTTATTATCTGAGCACAAAAAAATAGGATCTGGCACAATGCAGAATGAATAAGTAAATAAGACAAAGTCCCCGAACTCAGGACCTTACATTTTAGTGGGGAAAAAAACAGTTAACAAGTATACAAACCATAATATTTAGATAGTATGAGTGTCATGAGGAAAATAGAGGAACGGAATAGAAAATATTGGAGTATAAATAGGAAGAGCAGAATAGATGATAAAAAAGTTGCCAAGAGGAGGTGTCATGTAAGCTGAGTGCTGACTAAAGAGTTCTGCATGCATCTAAGAGAAGACCATTCTAGGCAAAGGGAACTGAAAATGCAAAGACACTGAGGCAGGAGCAATATTTTCGTCCAACAAATTTCAACAGAAACAAAGTTTAGAGTGATAGGAGATAAGAAGTAGACAAACACCTGATCCCAAAGGCTTCACTGGCTCTGTATAGTCTTTGGATTTCATTCTAATTATAGCTGAAAGCCTTTGGAAAGGTTTATGCAGGGAAATAACTTATTTTTAAGGTCTTTAAAGGGGCAAGAAGGGAAGCAGGGAGATGAGTATGGTCATCAGGCCCAGGGGAGAGGTAGTGGCAGAATGGGTGAGGTATTTGGGATATCTTTTGAGGATAAAGCCAGTAGGATTTACTGAATAGATGTGATATATAAGAGAAAGAGAGGCATCTGGAGGATCATGAGAGAGGAATCAAGGATGACCCCTTGTTTCTGGTTTGAGCAATTTACCAAATAGTAGTTTTGTTAATTGAGTTGTACATTTATTGATCAACTTCTCTGTACAAAGCACTGCTACACACACAATTCAGGTATCTGTTCTGAAAAACATTTATGCCTTTACGAGTTGCTAAAAAGAATCAAAAGTTTCACTGCTATCTGGATACTACTGGACTCCATGCAGACAAAAAATAACTAAATCCATGGCAGATGTTATTAGTCTTTGAATTAAAAGAATCCTGCATTTATTTGTTTGGTTTAGTTTGATGGGGGGAGCTATGTGAAAATTAAAGATCCTTACCTCATACACCAGTTGTGTTTTTTAAAATGTGGGGGAGAGGTGCCTGGATGGCTCAGTTGGTTAAGTATTTTAGTCTTGTTTTCAGCTCAGGTTATTATCTAATGGTTCATGGGATTGAGCACCACATCAGGTTCTGCACTGACAATGTGGTACCTGCTTGGGAGTCTCTCCCTCTTCCTCTCCCTCAAAAATAAATAAATAAACATTTAAAAAATAAATTAATTAATTAAAAAAGGGAGGAGAAGACATATGTGAATCAGTTTGAGTATACATTTTTAAAATTTTTAGAAGAAGAAAAAAGAGACTAACATCAGCTGTTCCCTATTTTGTGGTAGTGGGGTAGAAAGGCATTTAAGTGGAAGAATGGAGATGTGATAGGAAAGGGAGGTTTTCACAGATTTATAGATTTACACTTTGACATTTTGAGAATGTATTGGATATTTAAAAAAAAAAAGGAAAATATAATTTAAAAAAATTCTCACCTTTCCAGATTCCCCTCACAGCTAGTAGTGATCAAATGACAGTCCTAGCAATAAGACTTATAAGTTCCTGAAGAGGGCTTCTCCTCCCTGATAAACACAAGTCTAGCAAGATGAATTTTTTCCTTAGCTATCTCTCCCTTTTTCTTACCTGGAATGTAGATATAATGCCTGCATTTTGACTAAAAACAAAACAAAACAAAAACAAATACAAAAAAACAAAGCTGCAAACTAAAGATGAAAGAATAGGAAGTTGCCAGAAAGAACCTAGGTCCTTGATGACTTCCTCAAGTAGGTGAACAGCTCAGAACTGTCTACACCTGGGCTACTTATTTTATGAGAAAATACTGGCTTAATCTATGGTAGTTTAGATAAAGTTATTTTGCTTTTTTTTTTTTTTAGATAAAATTATAATTGATATAGTCTTGCAATGTACTTAAAGTCTGTACTATAATGCAAAGGAGGCAAACAGGTGGTCATGATGAAAGTAAATGATGTCATAAGGAACATAATGTCATTAAGGCACTTTTAAGTTAACTTCTCAGAACACTATTAACAAGTAATCATAACTTCCAAGTATCATAATTATCCATTTTGATATATGTTTGGATTTCTGGGATCCTCATATAAGTAATGTGAAAGTATTCCCCACTGATTTTTTATCGTATATAAGTCATAGGAAGAGACTGTGAAAAGCACAGAGGAGAGGATCTAAAGAGAATTCTAGTTCTTGGTCATGTTTAACCATAACCTTTAGGTATAGTTCAGGATTTAATATAAAATTATTAATACTGTAATTTTAAAGTATGCATCAATAAATAGACTTTTAAAAATTACAAACCCTCAAGTTCTACTATTTTAACTACAAAGGGCTATTTTAAGAAGATGGTAATATTATATTTTATGAAAAATATATTTTAAGAATTAAGCTCACAATATGAATTATTCTTATGTTCATGTTTCATTTACTGCTTTTAATTTCTTTTATAGGATGCTATATTCCTAAAGCACTTATAAGAAAAGAAAACACTTAGAGACATCCTTTCAACTATACTCTGCCTTGGAATGGAATATGTCATTCAGTGTAACATATATTTTGGCCCTTCTATATATAACACTACAGATAGAAAAAGAAACATTTTTGAGAAACAGAGCTAGTGTGAAATCAAATATTGCAGTGATAATGCAGCACATTTCCTTCTAACTAAAAATAGAAATAAATTTTATTACGAAGATATTGAGTCATCTTTCTAAATCAGACTATCACATGGACAGAATATTGCAAAAACTTCAAAACACTGAACTGATGTAGAAAAAAATTTTCAAATATTTGGATAAGAAAGAAAAGTAGGATTCCTGTGCTACTCTAAAGTATACTTACTTATAACAGGTTGATCTTAACTATTAAGACTTGTCTGCGGAATTAATTTCCATGAAACTGACCAAATAATGGCAGAAAGTTTTGAATAAGCAAAAAACTTGCTTATCCAGGAGCACAGATTATTTCTCTGCTGCAAGTAGCCATGTCAAAAGGTTACCATCTGACAATTCTGCAGAAGATTTTTATACAGTTGAAAATTAGATGTTCTACAGGTTAAGCGTCCGACCTCGGCTCAGGTCATGATCTTGCAGTTTGTGAGTTCGAGACCCACATCGGGCTCTGTGCTGATGAGCCTGGAGCCTGCTTCAGATTCTATGTCTCCCTCTCTCTCTCTCTGTCCCTCCCCCACTCACGCTCCCTCTCCCTCTCCCTCTCTCTCTCTCAAAAATAAACATTTAAAAAACCTTAAAAAAAAAAAAAGAACATTAAAAACATTAGATGTTCTAAGAAGTTAATAAAACTAGGTAGTCCAATCCAGGCAGGACTGCAATCCAGGGAATCATTTAATAAAAACTTAGTGGTATAAAAAAATATAGGCAACCCAGATTTTATCTCTTACAGGTAAAGAAAGACTAAATTCAATACAAAACACTTTAAAATCTTGATTAAAAATCCCAGAAAATAGTAAAAGTTTATTAACTACGAAATGAGTGTTCTTTGAACAGTTTGTTGGGGAAGATTTTTGTTTTGCTGTTTGTTTTTCTTCCTGAGCTTTGTGGTTACGAAGTTTTTCCTGGGCTGATTCAGTCACATACACAAACTTATCACCATTTTGGAAGAACAGTACAAATGCTCTAAGTAAGACTATTCAAGTGCCATTTTGATGAAGCCATTTTTAAGAAAATCCAGGTATGAGCTTTCATTAAGTGAAGTGAATAGCTACTGGGGGAAAAAAAAACCTGCATGCCGTAATTGTCATACCTATGCTGGATGACAAATCCTGAAAACAATTTCATTAATTGTAATGCAATACATACCATATTCCTCAGAAGTTCCATATGATACATATTTGTCATACATTTCATTCTCCTAATGTGTAGTTTCTCAAATTTGGTAGTCAGAGGAATATGTAATGATGAAGAAAAAAACCAATACTGAAGAAACCTAACAACCCTGCTCCTCTGTTTCCATAAAAGTTCCAATCCATAGCCTCTGAAGCAGAACTCCATATTTACTATCAGACTCAACTTCTACACTTCAGCTTCTTAGTTTTTCATAGTTTAAAGCCAAAGAATGGCCAATATCCTTAAATCTGTAGGTGTAGGAAGCCACTGGAAAAGGTAATTTAAGTCCCGATTTCAGTCACCTCTATGAGAATATACACAAGAGATGTCACAAATTCCGAGTTAGTACTGTTTCACTACCCCTTGTGCTTAAGTCATTCCTGAGTAGTAACTGAAAGAACACAGAAAGGCGCATTAACTCTTTCAAGCCACTTGGGAACTCTATGATGTACAGCTACTGAAAGGCACTAAGTATGCCCCTAAGTGCATGACTTAACTATCTCAAGTCACTCAAGCACTAGGAAGGAAACACTTCATTGTTGTTTAACATTACCTACTAAATTTTGCTGCTTTTTAAACTGGGTCTCTGCAGTTATAGGAGTTGATACTCAAATGGAAATATATATCAAAGGAGTTACTAAGTCTCAGAAAACAATAAAACTATCAGCCAACCATGAAGCTCAACAATGTATCATCTTGATAATGAAATCTTAGATATTTGCATGTGAAACGAAACCACTGGTTTAAACTGAGTGTGACACTGACTGTTTTAAAAACTGAAGAGATCTCTACCTATATCAATAGCTATATCTGACATACAGTATAACATAGGAGAAATGAAATAAGTAAATATTTCATAAAGCATTGAATATATGTACAAATGTGATTAGAAGACACAGACTGTGAGATCAGATATCCATCTTAAAATTTCAGTGCTTTGGTGGTTAAAACAGTAAGAGAAAAACAACATTGTTTTGCTTTTAGAAACCTGTTTCTAATCAACTGAGCTACTCCTATGGGGTCAAATAAAAATGATTAGCTTATTAAAAGCATAGCTTTGCTATTTAATAAGCAAAAATGATTGAAAATTCTGCTCCAGATCCTGATAATTTTAGTGTTTCTAGTTAAGCTTGCAAAATTGCATTCATTATTAGTGTCTAGATTCATTAACAATTCAATTTATAGATATTAATGCTTATAATGCATGCTTCACTTGCCAAAACTTGAAGAGAAATTGTTTCAATTAGCTTTCATGGATCATGAATCCTACCGGCTGGGTATTTTTAGACAAAAGATACAAACACATCCCCAAGCAATGCTAATGCACAGCTGGGACTCGTGTGTAAGGTCACTTGAGCTAACAGTTTAAAAGGAAAAACAGTAAATGAGTTTTACCCATATGAGCAAGACAGGAACAGTCTTCTGTTTCCAACCAAGTATTTGAAAGGCATATACACACCTTAAGGAAAATGGCAACAGAATTATTTGCTTATGCAATTTCTATAAGATAAAACCAGTAGATAGATATTGGCAATCTAAACTTAGCAAGCAGTATTCAGTATATAAGACAATGTGAGAAGTCTCAGTGAGAGATCTTAAACTGACCCTGTGTAGAAAAGAAAGGGGATTTCTTAGAAGTCTTAAGCTTAACAGAAATGCAAATTCTATCACTTGCATAAAGGTCATGCTCTAGTGGTAGAAGAATAAAAAAACAGATTGATGTCCCAGATGAATCCAGTTGACCATCCAGACTTACAGATAATTATTAATTCTGCACTTCATCTTCCACTGCATACTACCAGCTCAAAGTTGCTCTTTATTGTTAGTGCCAAGGGGTACTCTTGGGGACAAAAGATATTCTTTGGAGGATAGCCACATCTTCCAGGTACACTTTTCTCACACACATCTTCACGCAAATTGAGGACACTAGCCCATTCTTGCACTTTTCATTTACTGTAGTGTACTTTAGCATAGTAAAGCATAGCATAGCATTGTATCTCCATCCCCACTGTTCATAGGTTGGAATTTAGTGGAGTATCAAGAGAATTAGGTGATTTTTAACTTAAAACTAAGAGATCATTTGTCTTCAGTAAGATGCTGGCCAACGTCACATACTGATGAACAGACTGAATAATAATTCTTGGTTGCCTCCATTCCAACCAACTCCTTAAAGGATCCCAAGAGAGAATCTTAGAAAACTTTGAAGTTAGTAGTATGAAATCAGAATAAGTTTTGAGAAGACCATGAGATTCTTGAAAAACATTCATGACATAAAGATGCAGTTGGGAAAGAGAGAGCATGAAAAGCATATATTCTTCTAAAACGAAACCGAAGTTTGGATTAAATCTTAGATATTGGTCAGAGTAACAACAAGTAACAGGCCTACAAAAAATTATTCATTGTTGCTTTTAGCCTTAATAGTGGTAGAACATCTCTCGTGATAAGTAGGAGTCTATTATAAATCGTAACTGCCACAAAAGGTATTACTCAAAAGTATCAAGATTAAAATCTTGATTTCTGCAAAAAATGTAAATATGAACAAAAGGAAATCTGATTGCCTACATAAGGTTATAAAAACTGATATATGAGAATGAATTAAATGATTATAGGAGCGGTGTGGAAAAAAAAGTTTAGAGAGAAAAGTGAAAAATTCAGTTTTTGATATAATAATTTGAAGGAAGGTCTAAAAGACTGAAAGAAAAAGGGCTAGGCTAAAAGCTGTATGTGCATGGGACTAAACACAAAAATTAATGATGTAACCTTTTTTTTTTTTTTTTTTTTACTGAGTATGACTGCAGAAAAATATGTAAAGTGCATTTTTCACATTGCCAAATTCATGACGACCAAATGACTCTGGAAAAACTACATTTTTTAAGCCAAATAGGTTGTTTAATAAAAGAAATCACCCCAGAGACAGACACACACACACACACACACACACAAAGGAATGACAAGGGCCATGGTCACTGATGAAATCATTAGCACCAACACATTACTATTCAGGTCCATAATTCATTCTTTAGTACTAGCGTCCACAGGGGCCTGGTTTGCTTTGCTACACTGAAAACAGAGGACAGCGGGGATCCCTGTTACAAGAATCTCACTTCCCCATTCTTTCATAAGCTTCCCCCAGCTCCTAAGTCTTCTGATTATTCTTTTGTCTCTCTGTGGCTAACCTATCACTTAACGTACTTCTCCCTCCCTGCTCCTCTCATACTTCTATAATGGATGTAAAGGTCAGTGACCCCCTCAGGAATAGTAGCTTTTTTCAGTGAGGGGTGTGGTAAGGTAGTCACGGGATTCCCATTACAGTTAACAGGAGTTGAGGTTGTATTCCTTCACTGAAAATCTAACCTTAAGATGCTAAGAATTATATTTTCATATAACCTATACTACCAAAGAGCCAATATAGTTAGGCTATAACAAAGAATGTTTAGAGGATGACAACATATATCAATAACAGATGAACAGAAATCCTAAGTGGCATACATTAACATTACAGAGCAGTTTGTGAAGGTGGTTAAGTATACAGATGTTTTTGAGGAAATGTGGGGTGGTAGGGAGATACTCAATATTATTTCACCCTTAAGTGCTTTTCTTATAAGGACTTCCTAGAGGCACAAAAAGGAAATTAGTTTGATATGGTATTACAAAGAATAATATAAATATTATAGCCCCATGAAGGCAGGCATAACATATTAGACTTATATACCCATGGCTACCCTAAAATAATGTCTATCACACAGTATGCCCTCAAAATTTGTTGAATTAATAGGTAAGTTATTCTTCACAATGCGGCCCAAGTTTCTTCTTATGGAAAACAAAATAACAGTAGCTTCTTTCAAGGATTGGTTGCGAGAATTAAAAGCAAGCAAGCAGATAAGATGATAACATGAGAAAGTGAAATGTAGTAACAGATACACAGCTTTCATATAAATCTAAACTTATTCCAAAATTAAAAAAAGATATCAAAGCACTTAAATGAACATCTGATATGTAGCTGGTGTGATCAACAAGTATTTCTTCATCCTCCTCTTTCAACCTCACCCACGCACTCAGAGGATCAATGATATTGATAATGACCTAGGGGACTAACCAGCTAACCAGCTAAGCAAAGTAGAGATTTGCTGGCCCTATTTGTTGGTTAGTTCTTAAAACATAAAATGGCCCTGAATTATTTAGAATATTTTCACCAGATACTACCAAAGGACTCCACCACAAACACCTCTCACTTTTTCTTCTTTACCCTCTTACAGTTTTTTGAAATTTGTTGTTCTCTCAAGCAGTACCATTGACGCTTCCTGTCATTTCTTGGTAGTGACTCTCAACATATGGTCACTAAAGCTACTGCTTTTGGAAAAGAAGAATTTGACTTTATTCAAAATTTAACTAGTTCCCAAATGTTCTCAAGCCTTAGGCCTAATATTCATGAATAGGATGCCTGCTTAAACTATAAAAATATTCATCCCCTTGAAATGCTAACAAGTGTTTCCACAGACATTTTTCAATTAATGGTGAAATAATTCTCAAAAGTCTATATTCCTATGAGTTTTGGTGAGACATTTATTCTTGCAACTGACAATTATATTTTTAAAGTTCTTTCAGAAAAAAAAGAAGTGGGAAATCTTTCTAAAAAGTAATGTTTTATTTTTTTTTTAATATCAGAAAGTTAAAAAAAAGGTTTAACATGAATGATCAACTCATCACTTTTGAAGTATATACAGAACCATTTCCTACAGGAAAACAAATATAAATACAATCATTCTCCCCATGACTTCTAAAAACTAGAAATGTGTTACCATTAAAAATTATTTTAAAACAGTTTCCTTAAAAATTAACTTAATGTTTTTAAAGAAAAATAAAACATTGATATATTCAAAATATACTTCTTTAAAGAAGCTTATAATGTATCAAATATTACTAATTTCTATCAGAGAAACAAAAGATAGTTTTTGACACTTTTTAATACTTTCAATTATTTTCTTATCATAGGAACATACCTGCATCCTTACTCACTTTCTATTCTCAGCCCAGGTCTTTACTTTATATGAAATCTGCAAAATTTAAAGAAAATAAGAAGTAAAAGTCAAACTGAAATAAACAGTTATAAATATCTTTCATGGACAAGATTGTTACAAATAAATGCCAGCTTAGTTAGGACAAAGTAGTCTTTCACTTAGTCCAGTGGTTCAGACTATGTGGTCTCATGACTTCCTTTATGCTCTTAAAATTATTGAGGCTCCAAAGAATTTATTTATGTGTTACAACAATTAATATGTACAATAATGGAAATTAAAACTAGGAACATTTTGGAGCATTTGCTTAAGTATTTTAAAACAATTAATAAGTCATTACATATTTACAACACATTTTTATAAAAATAATATTTTCCCTAGTCCAGAAACACCTATATTTGTTTCCATATGAAAATTAGATTTATATCACGAGCATCAAGGGAAAGTATTGTTTCAGAAAGAAGTGCCATGTTTATTCCCAGCTCGGGGGAGTAAAGTGTGGTAAAATGTACTAGACACCAGCATGACAAACAAAGGATCTGAGAAAACAATTTTCTCACATTTGAATATGATGTTGGATTTTTGGCAAAAGATTTTCTGGTAAAATTTTATACTCCAGTAGAAAAATTATCTAATTTCTGACTGTGATCAGAATAAGCATAACATGGCTCCTACTTGCATGCATTGGTTCTGACTTAGAACTCTAAGTCACATATGGCGTCATAATTAAAACACAGCACACCTTTTGCTCAGAGTTCTTTAGTTAGGTTGACCCTTTTGTAGGATATATTTAATATTATATGTATTAATTAAAAGATGGACTGGGGTTTCCTTCAAATTAACTAAGCCTGAAGCTACTCCACAGTATCCCTGGAGACTCTGGAGAAAAAGTGGGTCCTACATAATAACAAAAAAAAGACAAAAAAAAAAAAAACCCACCTGTGATTTTTTATCAGCAATAACCTTACACTTTGCAGAAGACAACTAGCATAGACCTCTACATAAAAAGGCAAAATTTAATGAAAGAAAGGCTACTTTCTCATTTTATTTCTAGTCAAGTAAAAGCCTTAGGTCTGTCAAGTAAAGTGGTATATACCAATCTTAAATGCATGAGTTATGCACACCATTTGTAGTAACCAGAGCTGTTACTCCCTTGTGATTTACCCAAACCTAAAGTAAGTTACTGCTGTGCAGCCAGTATTACCCCATATAACATTATAGCCTACTACTACTGATTAACAAACTTGACTGATTAGATTCTCCTTGGGTGAATGCTGAAATGTGTATTTACAGAAAGCTTCCCTGGTGATACTAAGGTAGCTTTTGGGTCTAAAAAGTGTTACATGAGAATTAATAGAGACATCGATTATAGCATAAATTTCCATATCAAATGAATTTTTCTTTAAAAAGAGAAATTCTATTAATAAAAGCTAAACAAACATAACTGACAGCCACAACACTCCTTTTGATTTGTTTAATAATTAAGTCAAGTTCATTCTCACCTGCTTTGCAAATGTGGTTGTCTCTGGCTGCAAATCCTTTTTCATCATATCCCTTTCCTTTTCACTCAGCTCACTCTTCCTCTCAGCCTACTAGTCTCAGGGCAATCATCTTACTTTCATTTTTCTTTTTTGTTTTTAACTTATTTTGAGAGAGAGACAGACAGAGCACAAGAAGGGGAGGGACAAAGTGGGACAGAGAGCATCCCAAGCAGGCTCTGCACTGTTAGCACAGAGCCCGATGCAGGGCTTGAACCCACAAACCATGAGATCATGACCTGAGCTGAAATCAAGAGTCGGATGCTTAACCAACTGAGCCACACAGGTATCCCACTTTCTTAGCCTTTTTAAGGATCCCTTGCCTCCCATCTCCAATCTCCTCCTCCCGTATCTATCCCTGTTTATTTCCTTCCTGCCACTAAATTGTATTGTCTGTATTTCTTTTTAAAGGTTTATTTTATTTTGGAGAGGGAGAGACAGAGCACAAGCAGGGGAGGGGCAGAGAGAGGGACACACACACACACACAGAATCTGAAACAGGTTCCAGGCTCTGAGCTGTCAGCACAGCCTGACACGGGGCTTGAACCCACGGATGGGGAGATCATGATCTGAGCCGAAGTTGGCGGCTCAACCGACTGAGCCATCCAGGTGTATTGTCTGTATTGTTACTCACTGTTAGTCTCTCCCCACTAGACTTTGTCTTTCTTTTCACCATAATAACCCTAATGCCTAGAACATTTGGTAGAGGGTGGGCTATATTAGACAGGGATTTTGAGGGCAAGCAATAGACATCAACCCATTTAATTAAACAGATAGGCTACCCAGTCAGAAACAAAGCCCAAAGAAGCATGCTGCAGAACCAGTCTGGTGAGAAAACTGCCATCTTTGGCTCTGGATGTCTGCTCTGGATGCAGCTGATACCACCAAAATGGAGTTTAGTGACATAAGGGTTGCTATGCCTGGAAAGTAGATGTTGCTTTACTCACTGCTTCTGCTGCCATAACCCATCATTAAAAAAAATTCTAGACCTTCACCAGGCAGATCTGATCCAAAATTCTTTCTGTTTAGCAGAGCTTAGGTTATAGGCCTGCACTCCTTGTAAGAAGGTTGAGAATATAAGCATATTCAGCTTCTACAGTGGCAGGTGAACTTGGCCTTATACAGAGGAGTCCCCAAATATAAGAAAAAGGTTCACCTTCTAGGAGGCCAAAATGAAGATAAATGTCTCCATTTAAACAGACCCTCAAATATTTCTTAAATAAACCATAAACTATATTGAAAGATATTATTAGAGTAAGTTTTAAGTAAGTATATGTAATGATAAATTTTCTAGTATTTAACTGCTATCAATTACTCCTTCTTCTAATTCTGGTTTCTTCCTTACAGACATGAAGAAAAAAGTCTGTGTTTCCAAGCAGCTCTTGAATTTCTTTAACCACGATGTGAGAGACCATGTCAGGTACATTACAGATTCCCCTTAGATGAAGGACTTGTTGCCTGGCTGTTGGGAAAGTGGTCAGCCATCAAGTTTAAGCTACATAGCTTTTCAACATAAAAAATATCAGGTACTGCTAGATAAAGTATTTAGCATTTGGTGCTCTTTTAATTTTGCTTTAAAATTTCAGTGAACACAGACCAAAAAAGTTTGAGGGTAATACATAATTAAGCAACAAATACTCTCAAAAGTGTTAAAATTTGAACTCTTTGGGGCCTTTATTTAAGAAATGCAAAGAAACTAATGGAATATTGATATTCTCAACCAAAAATTAAACAGAAATCTAAAAATATCACCCAGAAACCACTTTATAGTTCTATTTTTAAATGTTACTACATAAAAGTCTGGATTATAAAATGCTTAAATTATATTTTTGTTCTTCTTTCCCAGTACCTTCCCCTCACCCCCAAAATCCTTGGTTTTAAATAAGCAGGATATAACACTGAATTTACCTCACAGCTATGGTGTATAATTATCATTTTCAGAGCATAGGTAGGAAAATGCAATTGAGAAATAGTTTGCCCCAAGGAACATTTCAGGTTGTAAAGCACTGAATCAACAAAAGCAGGAACTCTGAACTTTACCTTCCTACTAACAGATTCTAGATTGTACCCTGAAGAAAAATAAGTACCTAAGCATCCTGTGCTGAAAAAATTATTTTGTTTAGAAAATAAGTTAAACCCGCTTCATGCAAAAGCAGGTTTTTTAGTGTGACCTTAAGTTACAGAGAGGAAGCCACTCCCTTATTAAGACATATCCAACTATGGAAATAATGTGGAGTTCCAAAATTAGTAACAGTTTTATTATTACCACAGTGTGGAAATAAATTCTGTTCTTTTGCCCTGTTACTCAATCTGGTTAATTATACATGTAAAACAAAGTTATTCCTGGCAACTCCAAAGCCAAAATTCTAAGTGTAACAGTTAGGTTTAGAAAAGAGAGAATTCTGGTAAAGAAAAAAAAAAGTCCTGCATAATACATATGTTACATTTTACTGACTCAATGTAATCCAACAATGGCTAACACTGAACACCCTAGTTTTCTCACATTTTTACTAGTCAGACAACCTACATGATATGAGGCACACTGGCTTTAGTTTCTAACAATGGCAGCATTCAAAATGCTAGAAGAGGGACAGGAAAAATAATAAATTCAGAAAGTACTCCATATTAAGCCTCCATGAGCAACATTATATTTGGGGGATTTAGGCAATGAAACACAACCAACAATTTACTGCACAGCTGTATTATTATAATGACAATGCACAGATGTCAGGCTGGATTAAAAAAAATCAGTTATACCTCTCTACAGGAAATACCCTTTAAACAGATTGAAAGTAAAAGGATAGAAAAAGATATATTATTCACACAGAAGCCATAAGACATCTGGAGCTGCAATATTAATAGTAGACAAAGTAGGTTTTAAAGCCAAAATATTACTAGAGATGAATAAAAACATTTAATAATGGTAGAAATGTCAATCCATTGGGAACATTTAATAATTATAAACATACATGCTCCTAACAACAAAGCCACAAAGTTTGTGAGTAAAAAAACTGACAGAACTGATGGGAGAAATAGACAATTAAAAAAGAGTGTTTGGAGACTTCAATACCTCATTTTCAGTAAGAGAGAGAACACCTACATAAACAATGACAAGGAAATATAAGACCTGGATAACACTACCAACTAACACGGCCTAACAGACATCTATAAGACATTCCATCCAACAACAGAGCATACATATTCTTCTCAAGTACACATGGAACATGCTCTAGTACAGGCCATACATTAGAGCATAAAGTAACTCAATGAATTTAAAATGACTGAATCATACAGAGTGGATTGAAATTAGAAACCAGTAATGGAAGGAAATTTTGAGTAATTCACAAATATGCAAAAAATAACAACACAGTTAAATAGTCAATTAATCAAAGATGAAATAACAAACGAGATTAGAAAATACTTTTAGATGAATGATAATGAAAACAAAAAAAAGAAAAAAATATGGGAAAATTATGGGGTGCAGCTAAAGCAATGCTAACAAAGAAATTTACAGCTATACCATGATATGAAAACAACCTAAGTGTCCATCAATAGATGAATGGATAAAGATGATGAAGTATATATATACACAATGGAATATTAGCCATAAAAAAGAATGAAATCTTGTCATTAAAGCATGTAACAACTTAGATGGACCTAGAGGGTATGATGCTAAGCAAAATAAGTAAGACAGAGGAATACAAATACCATATGATTTCATTTACAAGTGGAATATAAAAAACAAATAAATGAACCAAGAAACAAAATCAAAATAGATTTATAAATATGGAAAACTGATGGTTGCCATCAGTTAGGGGATGGGAAATAGGTGAAGAGAATCGAGAGATACAAACTTCAGTTGTAAAGTGAGTAAGTAAGCCAGGAGGATGAGAATACAGCAAAGGGAATATAGTCAATAACACTAATGACTTTGTATGGTGGCAGATGGTAATCACACTTATCATAGTAAGCCCAATAGTGCATAGAATTCTCAAATCACTATGTTGTACACCAGAAACTAATATAACATTATATGTCAGTTATACTTCAATAAAAAAAGTTTATAGCTATAATGAATGCCTCTATTAAAAAAGATCTTAAATCAACAGATCAACTTTCTATATTAAAATACTAGAAATACTATAAAAAAGAAGAGGAAACTAGAAAACTGAATCCAGCACTACATAGGAAGGATTACATATGATGCCCAGTTTATTTATATATTTATCACATATATACCATATATATATATATATATATATATATATATATATATATATATATAGGTCATATTATATCATATCAATGTAGGAATGGCTCAATATCCCAAAATCAATTTATGTAATACACAAATTGCACAGTATCAAGAGAAGGGGGAAAATCACACAATTGTCTAAATAGAAAGAGAAAAAGCATTTGTTAAAAGCCAACATCCTTTCATGATTAAAAAGAAAACATTCAACAAACTATGAATAGAAGGGAACTTACTCATCCTGATAAAAAGAATCCAAGAAAAATGCACAGTTAACATCATACATAATGGTATGAGTGATTGAATGCATTCTCCCTAATAAAACAAGGATGTCCACTCTAACTACTTGCATTTAACACTACTAGAAGCTCCAGCCAGGGTAATTAATCAGGAAAAGAAGAAGCACCCAGATTGAAAGCAAAAAGGTAAATCTATCCCTATTTGTAGAGGACATAATCTTGTATATTGAAAATTCTAAGATAAGAAAATCTATTAGATCTTAAAAACCAGTTCAGTGAGATAAATATACAAAAATCTATTATATAATATATACAATTCTAATAAATGTAAAATGAAAAATCCAAAAATGAAATTAATATTATTCCATTTATAATATCAGCAAAAAGAATAAAATACTTTTAAATAAAGAATTTAAAACATACAGTGAAAGCATAAAACACTGTCAAAAAAAATAGAGAAGTCCTAAATAAATGGAAACACATCCCACATTAGTGGAGTGAAGAACTCAACGTGAAGATGACAATTCTTCCCAAATAGGTCTGCAGGTTCAACTCAATGTGTATCAAAATATTGGCTGCTTTTTCCCATAAAATGGAAAGCTAACCCAAAAACTCACAAGGAAATGCAAAAGATGTAGAATAGCCAAAAATATCTTTAAAAAGAACAAAATTGGAGGATTCATACCTCCAAATTCACAACCTAACACAAAGCTACAGTAATAAAGATAATGCGGTACTGTCATAAGGATAGATGTATAGATTTATTGAAAAAATTTAAGTGTCCATAAATCAATCTTTATATTTATGGTCAATAGATTTTTTTTTTTTACAAAAGTGCCAAGACAATTCAATGGGGGGGTAAAACAGTCTTTTCAGCAAAGAGTGATAAAACAACTAGATATCCAGAAGAGTGCAGTTGGACCCCTTTATCACACCATATTCAAAACTACTTACAGATAGGTCATAGTTCTAAATACAAGAACTCTAAAACTCCTAGAAAAAAAATTTGGGGATAAAACTCTGTGATCTTGGGTTGAGCAATGGTTTCTTAGATATGACACTAAAAGTACATAGGACCAAAAAAAAAAAAAGTATTTTGAGATTCTTCAAAATTTATAAATTTTATGCTTCAAAAGTCGCTATCAAGAAAATGAAAACACAATTCCACAGAAAAGGGGAAAATACTTGCAAGCCAAATATCTGATAAAAGACTTACAAGCAGAATATATTAAAAAAATTCTTATAACTCAATAATAAAAAGATAAATACCTCAACTTTAAAAATGAGATCTCAGTAGACATTTTTCCAAAGAAGATATACAAATGGCTAGCAAACACATAAAAAGATGCTCAACATTCTTAGCCATCAAAGAAATGCAAATCAAAAACACCATGAGATACCACTTCACATCCGTTAGTATTAGTATCATTGGCTGGCAACCATAAAAAAAAGGAAAATAAATTCTGGCAAGAATGTGGGTAACTAGAACACCTATACATTGCTGGTGGGAATATAAAATGCAGCAGTTGCTTTGGAAAATAGTCTGGCAGTGCCTAAAAGGATGTATGACTCAGCAATTGAACTCCTAAGTATAAATCCAAGAGAAATGAAAAAAATATGTCCACACTAAACCTTCTACATGAATGTTCATAGCAAATTATTAATAGCCAAAAAATAGAAAAACACTCAAATGCCCATGAACTGATGGATAAATAAAATGTGATACATGCAACGATTGTATTGTGCATTTGTTTTCTGTTTTGTTTCGTTTTGTTTTTTATGAAGATTTACTATAGTATCAATGTGGATAATTGATGGGGTTAGGGAGAATATTGAGAATGGAGAAAGGAAGATCATTAGGAGACTGCTGCTATAATCCACTGGAATGGATAATGCCTGAAAACAAGGGCAGTAGCAGGGGTGATAAAGAGGGGATACATTTGGGAGATACTAAGAGTCTAGAATTATTAGGCTTAGCTAATAATGAAGGAGAAAGGAAAAGGCAAAGGGAGAAGTCGTGGTAAGCTCCTACTTCTGAGAACTCCACTCTAGCATCACTTTCTCCAAGAAGCTTTTCCTAAATCTACAATTTGCATAGTATGTCCCTTTCTGTATTACATTACAAATGCATATGACACACTTCTACCGCTATATTCACTACGTTATAATGTAATTCTCTGTTCCTGTGTCTGTCTCTTTAATTAGTCCCTGTAATTAAGGGCAAGGACCTGATAATGTCCTTGTAGTTCTATACTCCAGAACTTAGGACCTGCCCAGAACATTAAAAAGGAAGAAAAAAAAAAAAAAGAAAGAAAGAAAAGAAAAAAAGCTCTTGAATTAAAGAATGAATGCAGAAGGTGCCACCAACTAGGATAGAGACTATGAGAAGGAAAGTAGGCTTAGTTTAGGAAAGGGCCATGTTGGGGTAAGATAATAATGTCAGTTTTTCCTATGTGTCTATGACACAACCAAATACAATTGTCGGGCAGAAAGTTGTAGATCAAGACAGGGACTTGGAATAGCGTTAGTAAGTATCAGGACATAAAAAGCACAGGCAATAACTAAACTCTTGTACACATGGGCCAGACTGTCATAAAATTGAAGAGCCAGATAAAAACAGAATCTTGAGCAAGGAAACAATGGCTTTGAATGACACACTGGACCGGATGGACTTAACAGATATATTCAGAACATTTCATCCTAAAGCAACAGAGTATACATTCTTCTCCAGTGCAGTCTATTCTGCAGAATAGACCATATTCTGGGACATAAATCAGCCCTAAGTAAGTCCAAAAAGATCGAGATCATACTGTGCATATTTTCAGACCACAACGCTATGAAACTCGAAATCAACCACAAGAAAAATTTGGAAAGGTAACAAATACTTGGAGACTGAAGAACATCCTACTAAAGAATGAATGGGCTAACCAAGAAGTTAAAGAGGAAATTTAAAAGTGTATGGAAGTCAATGAAAATAACACCACAACCCAAAACCTCTGGGACGCAGCAAAGGTGGTCATAAGAGAAAAGTATATAGCAATCCAGGCCTTCCTAAAGAAGGAAGAATGTCGTCAGATACACAACCTAACTTTATGCCTTAAGGAGCTGGAAAAAGAACAGCAAATAAAACCCCAAACCAGCAGACGACAGCAATTAATAAAGATTAGAGCAGAAATTAATGCTATCGAAACCAAAAACAAACTAGAACAGATCAATGAAACCAGAAGGTGGTTCTTGGAAAGAATTAACAAAATTGATAAACCACTAGCCAGTTTGATCAAAAAGAAAAGGACCCAAATAAATAAAATCAAGAATGAAAGAGGAGAGATCACAACCAACACAGCAGAAATAATAAGGGAATATTATCTGAAATTATATGCCAATAAAATGGGCAATCTGGAAGAAATGGACTAATTGCTAGAAACATATACACTATGAAAACCGAAACAGGAATAAACAGAAAACTTGAACAGACCTATAACCAGTAAGGAAATCGAATTAGTAATATAAAAAAATCTGCCAAAAAACAAGAGTCCAGGGCCAGATGACTTTCCAGGGGAATTCTACCAAACATTTAAGGAAGAGTTAACACCTATCCTCTTGAAACTGTTCCAAAAAATAGAAATGGAAGGAAAACTTCCAAACTCTTTCTATGAAGCCAGCATTACCTTGATTCCAAAACCAGAGACCCCACTAAAAAGGAGATTATAGACCAATTTCCCTGATAAACATGGATGCAAAAATCTTCAACAAGATATTAGCCAACCGGCTCCAACAATACATTAAAAACATTATTCACCACGACCAAGTGGGACTTATACCTGGGATGCAGGGCTGGTTCAATATCCACAAAAAAATTAACGTGATTCATCACATCAATAAAAGAAAGGACAAGAACATTTGATCCTCTCAATAGATGCAGAGAAAACATTTGACAAAATTCAGCATCCTTTCTTGATAAAAACCCTCAAGAAAGTAGGGATAGAAGGAGCATACCTCAAGATCATAAAAGTCATATATAAACGACTCAAAGCAAAAAAAAAAAAAAAAAAAAACAACGACTCAACGTTAGTATCATCCTCAATGGGGAAAAACTGAGAGCTTTTCCCCTAAGGTCAGGAACAAGACAGGGATGTTCACTCTCGTCAATGTTATTCAACATAGTATTGGAAGTCTCAACCTCTGCAATCAGACAACACAAATAAAAGGCATCCAAATCGGCCAGGAGGAGGTCAAACTTTCACTCTTCACAGATGACTTGATACTCTATACGGAAAACCCCAAAGATTCCACCAAAAAACTGCTACAATTGATTCATGAATTCAGCAAAGTTGCGGGATATAAAATCAACGCACAGAAATCGATTGCATTCCTATACACCAACAGTGAAGCGACAGAAAGAGAAATCAAGGAATCGATCCCATTTACAGTTGCACCAAAAACCATAAAATACCTAGGAATAAATCTAACCAAAGAGGTGAAAAATCTATACGCTGAAAACTATAGAAAGCTTATGAAAGAAATTGAAGAGGACACAAAAAAATGGAAAAAAGATTCCATGCTCCTGGATAGAAAGAACAAATATTGTTAAAATGTCGACACTACCCAAAGCAATCTACATATTCAATGCAATCCCTATCAAAATAACACCAGCATTCTTCACAGAGCTAGAACAAATAATCCTAAAATTTGTATGGAACCAGAAAAGACCCCAAATAGACAAAGCGATCTTGAAGAAGAAAACCAAAGCTGGAGGCATCACCATCCCAGACTTCAAGCTATACTACAAAGCTTTAATCATCAAGACAGTATGGTATTGGCACAAAAACAGACACTCAGATCAATAGAACAGAATACAGAACTCAGAAATGGACCCACAAACGTATGGCCAACTCACCTTTGACAAAGCAGGAAAGAATATCCAATGGAATAAAGACAGTCTCTTCAGCAAATGGTGCTGGGAAAACTGGACAGTGACATGCAGAAGAATGAACCTGGACCACTTTCTTACACCATACACAAAAATAAACTCAAAATGGATGAAAGACCTCAATGTAAGACAGGAAGCCATCAAAATCCTAGAGAAGAAAGCAGGCAACAACCTCTTTGACCTTAGCAGCAGCAAGTTCTTACTCAACACATCTCCCGAGGCAAGGGACACAAAAGCAAAAATGAACTATTGGGACCTCATCAAAATAAAAAGCTTCTGCACAGCGAAGAAAACAATCAACAAAACTAAAAGGCAACTGACAGAATGGGAGAAGATATTTGCAAATGACATATCAGATAAAGGGTTAGCATCCAAAATCCATAGAGAATTTACCAAACTCAACACTCTAAAAACAAATAACCCAGTGAAGAAATGGGCAGAAGACATGAATAGACACTTCTCCACAGAAGATATCCAGATGGCCAACTGACACATGAAAAAATGCTCAACATCACTCATCATCAGGGAAATACAAATCAAAACCACAATGAGATACCACCTGACACCTGTCAGAATGTCTAACATTAACAAGTCAGGCAACAACAGATGTTGGCAAAGATGTGGAGAAAGAGATCTCTTTTGCATTGTTGGTGGCAATGCAAGCTGGTGCAGCCACTCTGGAAAACAGTATGGAGGTTCCTCAAAAAACTAAAAATAGAACTACCTTATGACCCAGCAATTGCACTACTAGGCATTTACCCATGGGATACAGGTGTGCTGTTTCGAAGGGACACATGCACCCCTATGTTTATAGCAGCACCATTGACAATAGCCAAAGTATGGAAAGAGCCCAAATGTCCATCAATGGATGTGTATGTATGTATATATATATATATATATATATATATATATATATATATATATATATACACAATGTTATATTACTCAGCAATCAGAAAGAATGAAATCTTGCCATTTGCAACTACGTGGATGGATGGAACTGGAGGGTATTATGCTAAGTGAAATTAGTCAGAGAAAGACAAAAATCATATGACTTCACTCATGTGAGGACTTTAAGACACAAAACAGATGAACATAAGGGAAGGGAAACAAAAATATATAAAAACAGGGAGGGGGACAAAACAAAAGAGACTCATAAATATGAGGAACAAACTGAGGGTTGCTGGAGGCGTTGTGGGAGCGGGGATGGGCTAAATGGGTAAGGGGCATTAAGGAATCTACTCCTGAAATTACTGTCGCACTATATGCTAACTAATTTGGATGTAAATTTTAAAAAATAAAAAATAAAATTAAAAAAACAGAATCTTGGAAATGTACATTTAGGAAGGGGCAGAGTAACTGGAGTTCACAAAAGGAGTCTGAGGAGGGATTAGAGAGGAAGAAGGAAATATCGCAAAAATGACATCAAGAAAGTGTCAGAGGAGATAATCAAGAGGTTGTGACTACGGGCTGACCCTCTGGTTGGACCTGGGCAATCAGATGGTCATCACCTCCTTCCCAGTCCTTGGAATGTATGAACTGCCTACCATTCTTGTAGTGGGAACTGTTCCAAGGACATAGCCTTCCAAGGGAAAGGTGATGAGACCATCTGGACTGAACTGTGTCTGAACCCAGTTATGGCCTCTATATAATTTTAAGTCTCTGGTGGGTAGGTGTGAAGGTCTACCCATCTTGTGGCTGCTCAAGAAGAGGCCGATGAGTAAATTTCCTTGCTTATTAAAACTGCCACCTACCAATCTGGTGTGGTCTTCCTACTTCTTTGGTCTCTTCCTGCCCTTCTCTTAAGGTGGCCAGTTTCAGATCATACCCAGAAAGCTCCAGAGTTTGTGAACCAACAGAAAGGAATTTCAAAAGGGACAAAAATGTATTTACTAGATTTGGCAAAAGGTATTTGCTAGTTTTGGCATTACTGGTTTCAGGAAAAACCATCCTGCAGTTGAAGAAGAACAAATGAGAGAGGAGGAAATGGAAACAGATGGGAAGGATAAAGGTTGGATAGTAACTAGAGGATGGTACAGGGTCAAAGCTAAACTTTATATTACCTTTTTTTTTAAATTGAGAATTCTGAATTATGCATATATACTTAGAAAAAGAAGTTGATAGAGATGCTAAGGGGAAAATGGGGATAAATTGATAAAGGCAATCACCGAAAAGATTGAAGGGGATGAAAGCACAGTTTCAGACATGAAGGATAGATGAGGATATGGTTTCTAAAATGCAGGGGAGAAAGGAGGGGTTAATAGGAGATAAGGGAATTCTCTCCTGACTGCCTTCACTTTCTTGGTGAAGTAAGAGGTAAGGTCACATGCTAAAAAGTAATATGGAAATAGTAAGAAAGAAGCCCTGAGGATAGTGGCAGACTTAAAGTAACTGTTGAAAGAATGGAAGAGGAAAGCTGAACTAGAAACACAGAGCAAAAGTGCCATGTGATACAAGAGGGTCCAAATGAAGTTGAAATCCAAAAATCTAAACTAAGAATAGCAGTCTTCAAGATTCTATCATTTTTCCCTCCAACCATAGAGCCTAAAAGAGTAAAAGTTAAATAAAATGTAAATGGGAGAAGAAATCAGTACAAAAATTCATCAAGATGTACACTTCAGATTTATTTACTAAAATATAAATTGTATCTTAATATAGTGTTAATTAAAAAAATAACTCTATTATATGTCTCATTTCATTTACCCTACACTCCCACCTCCAAATCAAGAGACTTAATGCAAGGGACCTCTAATGTCTGTTTAAAAACAATAGATATTTTTAAAAAATAACAAAAGACTGAAAATGAAAACAAACAAAAACCTGGGTGGGGGGGAACCCTCCTTCCCCTCTAATACATGTTTTTTAGAGTAAATTACAGACCACCAAGTACAATCTGACTTGGGTATCCAGCACCAGTTCCCACATGAAAATTGTTATTGTTGGCTTTAGCACTTTAATCCAAAGAGGACACAAATTCTGCTCATGTTTGAATAACCCTTGCCAACAAATTGATCCCACTGCACCAGGGCTATAGACAGTAGTTCAACAATTGAATGGAAACATAAACGGTTTGAAAAAAAACTCAGTAAATGTATTTCCTCCTACTGAGAACCTAGGATAGGTCACTTTAAAAAGAAAAAAAAAAACTTGCAATCTTTCCTCTTCTTCCAAATGCAGCCCAAAAGGGCATTACAGAACATCTGTAATTTACATAGAAGGGAGCAATGCCAAAGAAATACAGATTCCGCAGCTGTTAACCCAGGGGACAACTCAAATCAGGCAAATCTCTAAATAAGGTCTGAAAGGCAGATGCTCTGCTAGAGGGCAGCTAACTTCCAAAACCAGGAGTATGGAGCGGGCACTTGGAATGCTAAATGTCTGCCTTTCTGGAAAGCTACCTTTTGCCTTTATATGGGCAAACCACAACAATTCATAATTCCTATGCCAATTAAGATAAACTCAAAGTTTGCCTTGCCACCCCTATCACATGAACATAAGAAATGTGCCTTGTCATTTAAATACTTATCTTCTTCATCTACTCAATATTGCATGTCAGTTAACAACACTGCCAGAGTAAAAGTTTCCAAACTGCAGTATCAAAAGTTTCAGAGACTTTCATTACTTTCAGAAACTCTCTAATAGACGAGGCTATAGAATCAGATCCCCTGGATTCAAATTCAGCTTCTCTATTTCCTGTGTTGCTTGGGGCAAGTTATTTTACATTTACAGACCTCAGTTTCCCATCTGTGAAATCAAGATGAAATTATCTATTCATAGAGCTGTGAAGATTAGTCAATACATCGATACATATAAACACAAATATTTCAGATACACTGCAAGGGTTCAATAAGTCTTAGCTCATACCTTATATCCCTTATTAGGTCCCTACTGTATACATTTACATCAAATACATCTCTTTACTACGGCTTCCAAAATTTGCATGGCACCCAGAATTAACTGATGTCATTTAAACCCTGTGAATGTCTGATAGGCCGACAAGGGTCTCAAGCTGAAGCATGATGAATTTGTTGGTCTATTCACCAATAAATAACTAGCAAATATTAACGACTCCATTGTAAAAATAGATACATGCAGACTTATGATGTGAAGGTTAAAGGCTCAACACACCAACTCCATTTCCCTTGACTAGTAGTCCCCTTCCACATAAAATATGTTTCCTGTAATGACTGACCAACTGCCTTTTGCAGAAACTGTCAATATTCTGCATATACAGCATCTGGAAAGATTAAGCAGGACACTAGGGAATTAAATACAATTAAGTGAAAATTAAGAAGGAAATAGACGTGTTTTAAATCCTAGAAAAGAGTGTCATTAGGTGTTCATGCTTTTTCTCCTTCTTTTTTTTGTTAGACCACTATTAGAGTTCTGCCCCTTTAACTGTCAAATGGTTTTCCATCTTACAAGTAATCTTTCTCCACAGAGAAGCCTTCTAAAAGTTATAAATAAAATACCCCAAATATTTTCTTTTTCCCACAGATGAGAACATTAGAACACTGACATTTTAATCTGCTCTGTACAAGAGTGAGTTGTGTCAACACAGTGCTCCCAGCTACAACTCTGGAAAAAAACAAGTTTAATTAAAGACAGAGAAGAAACCGCATGTGGAGCTGAAGCCATTGAGACACAACGAAAAGTTGTCATCTTCAGACTCAGTTCTCTATGAACAAATCTCTTTGTTAGTGTCAGGAGAAAAAAAAAAAGAGGAAAGTGTGATGCTATAAAGGAAAAACATGGTGGTGTCAAATGTCAGTGTTTCAGACTAAGAACTAAAAAATGGTATTTATGTAGTACTAACTTCCAGAGTCTAAACACTACTCCTAACATCATAAAACATCTCTGGATATAAATAGATGCCTATTAACCTCATATAGGTTGCAGAAGATAAAGCTGAAGCACAAAAAGGGAAAGAAACTCAGACAAGATCACAAGGTAATAGTTTAGCAACAACAAATATTGCCTTTACTGGGTTTATTCCAGAATATTGACATATTCCTTCCTCAAATTTTAATTTGAAGGGAAAAGTAGCATCATCATAGCACTATTTTCCAAATTTAAGCCCAGCTCTAATTACAACCTAGCAATAGCTTGCTTGCCTATGCTCTGCTCTTCTGCCAGAACACCCTATCATCAGAGAAGCAGCACAGCACAAAGAGACAATATATGAGACAATATATGTAAAGTACCCAGTTCATTTCATGGCACACAGAGTAGGTGCTCCATAAATAATAATCTTTAAAACTTTAGGTTTTTATAATACTGAGCACTCACAAATTTTATAAAACTGACCACTCACCATACTCTACAGATTCTGTATTCTTTGTAAGTATTTCTCTTTTTAACTATAATGTAGCCTAACTCACCTTAGTGGAAAAGCTTAGTATTAAGTCTCAGGACCTACTGGTCTGCTCATACATTTACAAATTGTCTTTTTTTCAGCACAGTATTATATATGGTTATCAGTATGGGCTTTTATATCAAGAGTGCCTACATTAGCTGATTAAATTTTAATCCTGGCATTGATACTTAATAGCTGCAAAACTTTTGGCAGGTTACTTATCTGTGCCTCAATTTCCTCATTTGTAAAATGGGGAACCAAACAGATTTTATATTTATAGGGCTGCTGTTAAGATTAAATATATTAAGGGGCGCCTGGGTGGCGCAGTCGGTTAAGCGTCCGACTTCAGCTCAGGTCACGATCTCGCGGTCCGTGAGTTCGAGCCCCGCGTCAGGCTCTGGGCTGATGGCTCAGAGCCTGGAGCCTGTTTCCGATTGTGTCTCCCTCTCTCTCTGCCCCTCCCCCGTTCATGCTCTGTCTCTCTCTGTCCCAAAAATAAATATAAGACGTTGAAAAAAAAATTTTTTTTTTTTAAAAATAAAAAAAAAAGATTAAATATATTAAATACATGGAAAGCTATTAGAATACCTGGTCCAAATATGAGCTCAAAAAATTTTTGCTATTATCCAACAAATATATCTGTAAATGACTATTATTTTATGTTTATTGTAATAGTATTAAATATTTCTCAGAATTTATACGATATAAAGTTGTAGGGAAAGGGAGTAGGGTAAATATTTTGATGAATAGTCATAAACATGTTAAAAACCATAGGAACATGCATAACAGGAAAAAATTGACAAATATGATAGGAAATAACTGAATAAGAATTAAGAATTAATCCAAACTTTACAGAGGGCACTAAACTGAATGAGTTAGTGATGTAATGAAAAACAATACAACATATAAAACTGCATATTTTAACTGTATTAGGGACAGCACCATGGAGAAGATAGTACAAAGATTCAGACAAAGAAGAAAAAACAGGTCATTCAAAACACTAAAAGACATGAGCAAAAGTATAAGAAATACAGCAGTCTCATTTTGAGACTGATAAACAGATTTGTCTACCTGGAACTGAGGGTTTCTATAGGAAATAGTTGATCTGGTGCTCCCAATTCCTTTCCCACATAGCTTAGCATGCACACAGGCTAAGGTGTTTATTAAATAGCTATGTAAAGGGATACATTCCAATTGTATCCAGTCTGAAAAGCTAGATTAAATAGAGCTTCCTAGCTCTGTGTGCCCTAACTGGGTGACAGGTACACTGAGATGTTAATACGCTTAGCTCTTGGAGTCCAAACCCTTCAGCCATAAGGTCATTTCCCTTCTACCCTAGTGTGCCACAGAAATATCATCAACTCTAAGTGTCATAAAAATGACATAAAAAGTTGGGAAGTGATTGTTTAAGAATATGGTTATTAGGCAATATGCAATGGGACGAAGGTAAAGAAGACTAAATAGGGAGGATGTAATGTACCAAAGTCGTTGCCTGGTTTGGTGGTACTGTGGAAGGTCATTTAAAGAGGGAAAAGATAAGTAGCAAAAAGAGCAGTTTGAAAACCACTGTCATAGGTGGGGTACAAAAAATTACAGACTTAAATTAGAGTAGTAACAAAAGGGACACATTCAAAAGAGCTTGTGAAATAACTGCTTAGAACTCAGTTTAGTTCAGTTCAACTAACATTTATTGCCACCTATTATGCGTCAGCCATTTGATAGACATTAGGGATTAAAAATATTAAAGACATAATTCCAGTCAGGAATTTTTATTAATTGTAGGAAAAAAAACCCCAGGTTTTCCTTAATGCATTCTATTTCACATTAGCTCTTAGATGAAAATAAATATTAAATGGTGTTACATATTACACTAGAAGCCAAAGTTTTAACTTACCAATTAAAACATCCAAAAGATGTTTTAACATCTTTTAACCAGTTAAAACATCCAAAAGAAAGCTTTTGGATAGAGGCTCAATATCAGGAAGAAGGGGCTGTGGAGAGAACTTTGTGGAATAGTCACCTAAACACAAGAGCTGTACCGTAGTACATATAGTTTGTAATACATTTATATCTGAGGAAGTATTGGAAAGCATTCTATCGGCAAATGCCTTATAGCCTTTAAGAGATGGTAACAAAAATAATAGCTATCATTTATTAGGGGCTCACTATATAACAAGCATTTTGCCATTTTACACATATTATCCGTTTTTATCCTCCAAACATCCCCAAAGTACAGGTATTATGATTATTCTCACTTTGTTCATCAAAACCAAGGGTTAGAATATTAAGTCACCTGTCCGAGGGTTTCCAACTAGTATAATGGACAAAGCCAGAATTCAAAACCAGACCCATTGAATCCTCAAGTCTATGTTCTTATTAAATGTATTTTAATAGATAATTTATTCAAGAAAGGGTTTTAAGGGAAGTACCTGAGATACAAATAAGAGTCAGTGAGACAAACATAGGCAGTCCCACTCAGGTACTGTTCTAAGAGAGAATGTGCTAGCCATCCAAGGCTCAATATCTAGATCCACACATTAAAAAACTTACATCTGTGTATTAGTTTTCTAATGCTGGTAACCAATTATCACAAATTTAGTGGTTTAAAACAACACAGATTTATTATCATGTACTTTCATATACCAGAAGTCTGACATGAGTCTCACTGGGAGACTCAAAGTACAGATCAAGGTGTCACCAGGGCTGCATTCCCTTCTAAAGGCTTGAGAGAAGAATCTACTTCCTTGACTGTTCTAGCTGCTGGAAGCCACCAGCATTCCTTGGCTCATAGTCCCCTGCCATGATCCTCAAAGGCAGCAATGGTGGGTTGAGTCCATGTGCTGTAGTCTCTCTAGTTCTTGGATAATCCCATTTACCTTTTACCACAAAGAGTTTTTTTGATTATAGGGAAACCTGTGATTAGATTGGACCAACCAGAAAATTCACCATAAATCTCTTTATCCAAGGAACTTAACTTAATCACATGTGAAAAGTATCCTTTGCTGTGCAAAGTAACAGGGACTGCAGATTAGAGCCCAGACATTGTTGGGACGGTGTGTGTGCGGGGGGGGTAGGGGGGCAGGGGGTTATTCTGCCTACCAATTTGACCACGAGAGTGTGTGTAACTCAATGTCTGAACCACAAAATCAGCTTCCTTGTTCTGATCCCACATGTATAAGGCATTTTACTGATATTTTGGCTTGTCCTGTAACTTATAGGAAGAGAATGTACTCTTCAGAGGACACAGTGTCCAATCCCCCAGGCAAATATATTTTACATTATATTGAAAAATTTATTTTCTGAGTTACACATTAGTGTCTCATAAGTGCTGTCAAAATGAGTCAGAATCTCTTAGTCCGAAAACTCTAGGATTCAGAGAAAATAAGTATTCTGAATCTTCAAGTTAAGGATGAGAGTGGGAAGGGGGGGGCATATTTAATAGGTCCATACTGATGATAAAAACAACCTTTTGAAAATCATGTTTAAGAAATTATATATAGGGATGCCTGGGTGGCATAGTCGGTTAAGTGACCAGCTCTTGATTTCGGCTCAGGTCATGATCTCATAGTTCATAGGATTGAGCCCCACATCAGGCTCTGGACTGACAGTGCAGAGCTTGTTTGGGATTCCCTCTCTCCCTCTCTCTATGACCCTTTCCTACTTGTGCTCTCTCTCAAAATAAACATTAAAAAAGAAAGCAAGAAAGCAATCCCTATCAAATAGCACCAGCATTCTTCACATAGCTAGAACAAATAATCCTAAAATTTGTATAGAACCAGAAAAGACCCCAAATAGACAAAGCGATCTTGAAGAAGAAAACCAAAGCTGGAAGCATCACAATCCCAGACTTCAAGCTATACTACAAAGCTTTAATCATCAAGACAGTATGGTATTGGCACAAAAACAGATACTCAGATCAATAGAACAGAATAGAGAACCCAGAAATGGACCCACAAACGTATGGCCAACTCATCTTTGACAAAGTAGGAAAGAATATCCAATGGAATAAAGACAGTCTTTTCAGCAAATGGTGCTGGGAAAACTGGACAGTGACATGCAGAAGAATGAACCTGGACCACTTTCTTACACCATACACAAAAATAAACAAAATAGATGAAAGACCTAAACTAAGACAGGAAGCCATCAAAATCCTAGAGAAGAAAGCAGGCAACAACCTCTTTGACCTCAGCAGCAGCAAGTTCTTACTCAACACACCTCCCGAGGCAAGGGACACAAAAGCAAAAATGAACTATTGGGACCTCATCAAAATAAAAAGCTTCTGCACAGCGAAGGAAACAATCAGCAAAACTAAAAGGCAACTGACAGAATGGGAGAAGATATTTGCAAATGACATATCAGATAAAGGGTTAGCATCCAAAATCCATAGAGAATTTACCAAAAACTCAACACCCTAAAAACAAATAACCCAGTGAAGAAATGGGCAAAAGACATGAATAGACACTTCTCCACAGAAGATATCCAGATGGCCAACTGACACATGAAAAAATGCTCAACATCACTCATCATCAGTGAAATACAAATCAAAACCACAATGAGATACCACCTGACACTTGTCAGAATGTCTAACATTAACAAGTCAGGCAACAACAGATGTTGGCAAGGATGTGGAGAATGAGGATCTCTTTTGCATTGCTGGTGGGAATGCAAACTGATGCAGCCACTCTGGAAAACAATACAGAGGTTCCTCAAAAAATTAAAAATAGAACTACCCTATGACCTAGCAAGGCACTACTAGGTATTTATCTAAGGGATACAGGTGTGCTGTTTCGAAGGGACACATGCACCCCAATGTTTATATCAGATCTATTGACAATACTCCAAGTATGGAAAGCGCCATCGATGGATGAAGGGACAAAGAAGATGTGGTATATATATATACAATGGAGTATTGCTCAACAATCAAAAAGAATGAAACCTTGCCATTTGCAACTACATGGATGGAACTGGAGGGTGTTATGCTAAGCAAAATTAGTCAGAGAAAGACAAATATCATATGACTTCACTCATATGAGGACTTTAAGATACAAAACAGATGAACACAAGGGAAGGGAAGCAAAAATAATATAACAACAGGGAGGGAGAAAAACATAAGAGACTTAAATACAGAGAACAAACAGGATTGCTAGAGGGGTTGTGGGAGGGGAGATGGGCTAAATGGGTAAGGGGAACTAAGGAATCTAGTTCTGAAATCATCGTTGCACTATATGCTAACTAACTTGGATGTAAATTAAAAAATAAAAAAAGAAAAAAGAAACTATAATTAGATATACCTAAAAATGCAGTTTTATATCAGTCCTTTTGATTTATAAGAGAATAGTCACATTTTTCTGATTATAATGGGAATTTCAGTTTTAAAAAATTTCTCTTCTATTTATTATTTTGGTGGGGGGAGAGAAGGCCACGTATAAATTGTCCTTAGTTCTCTGATCCTGACTTATAAAACTTACTGATATTTTTAGTTGTCATAAAATACATATAACATATTAATCATTTAAAGTATATGGTTCTATTGCATTAAATACATTCACATTGTTGTGCAACCATCACCACCAACTACCTCCAGAATGTTTTCTTCTTCTTTAACTGAAACTCTTATACTGGGAATTTCAAATCAACAACTTTTAAAACCTGGATCACACAGATTAATGGTTGCCTAGGTCTGAGGTATTGGGGAAGAATAGGCAGAGATTGCTAGTAAGTGTGGGGTTTCCTTCTGGGAAATAAAAATTTTCTGAAATTGACTATGGCAATGGCTGCTCAACTCTGAGAATAACAAAAATCACTGCATTATACATTAACATTTTTTTAATGTTTATTTATTTTTGAGAAAGAGAGAGAGACAGAGTATGAGTGGGGGAGGGGCAGAGAGAGAGGGAGACATAATCTGAAGCAGGCTCTAGGCTCTGAGCTGTCAGCACAGAGCCCGATGTGGGGCTCAAACCCACAAACCATGAGATCATGACCTGAGCCGAAGTGGTATGCTTAACCAACTGAGCCACCCAGGCACCCTACATTGTACATTTAAAATGGGTAAATTGTATAGTATGTGAATTATATTTTAATAAAGTTGTTAACAAAAACACACTTGGATCACAAAGAGAAGACAATAAGAGGAGGATCTGATTAAACACTAGGATTAAATGGGAAGGGAGGGTCTTATCCAATTTAATGAAGATCCTTCCTTAATATCTACTCCTTTCATCCTTGTCCTTTGTTTTTAAGTATTTTTAAAAATTTTAGATTTATCTTGAGAGAGAGAGAGACAGAGAGACAGAGAGACAGAAAGAGAGAACAGAGTAGGAGTATAGAGGGAGGGAGAGAGAGAATTCCAAGCTGGCCCTGCACTGTCAGCGCAGAGCTTGACATGGGGCTTGAACTCACAAACCTTGAGATCATGACCTGAGGTGAATCAAGAGTAGGACACTCAACCGACTAAGCCACCCAGGTGCCCCCCTCCTTGTTCTTTACTCTAGTTTTGTATACATGGTGTTCTCAGAAAAGTCACAACTTCCCATCCTTTTCCTTTCCTCTTTTGGTTTTTATTTTACTAATCAATATACACATACAACATATATAACAAGCTTATTTCATAAATTATAAGTAATCTAGAAGGTGAGTCTGGCGTTAACTCCCAATGGATAAAGGAGACATTCTCATCTTGATTCTGTTTTAGATGCTTATGTTTTGTCACCCTCATTCCGGGTTGTGTGCTGACGATTCTCTGTATGCCCGAAATATCATTCCATGTGCCACAACAGCCTATGTGAGACTTATGCCGCCTTCTATCAAGACTCTATTAAATTCAAAGAATTTTTGGTGTGGTGTAAATGTGGAAAGTTCACACTTTAATACACATCCTCCACTTGCTCTGTTATATAGTTATAACTATTACAATGGCCGATAGTAATTCCACTGATCTGTACAATGCTACTGAATGACCTCTCTGCATTTCTTCTTACTTACATCGTATTTCTCAAAAGCAACAATACTTCCTTTATCCAAACAGCAAAGAAGAGTCAAAACTGTCAGAGGTCACTACACAGTTATGCTTACAAATTAGAAGGTTGGGCAAGTTTTGCTTGAAGCTTGCTTGCAGGTAATATGAAAATAATCAACTAAATTATTCCCAATGTCCTCTTTGAAAAAGTGATCAAACTATTTCAAAGAAAACACTTTCCTGAAACTGATACATTAAAGCTGTTCAGTTAAATTAATAAAATACCATTATCCCAGCCCATAACGGTAGAGCCATTATCCTGAGACAGAATACTTCCCTCATAAGAGTTTACACAAAATGGCTTACTTTTGGTCTGAGAAGAGCAATATATACAATCTACAATGTAGAGTGTACATAATTTCCTTGCTTTTAAACATGAATGAACTGACTTTGTAGAACCAACATGCCATAAATTCAGTTCCTGATATAAAACAAGCTTTGTCAAATAGTTTATATATTTTTTTGTCAGGTTTCTGCAAAAAGTGTTGAAGTTGAAACTGCAATACGTTTGTTAAGATTGTATGATTGTTGTTGTTTTACTGCACACAGACACTCAAGCCCATATTCCAGAGATCCTTTCAGACAATCAAAAGCAGAATTTTCCAAGCAGGCAGATGTAGCTCATTACATCTGCTATGGACCGTGAAAGCCACTTGCCAATAGTGTCGAAAGACTATTACTCATTTCAGTCTTTCCAAAGACGACAGATCTTTCTTTGACCAAACATTAGTGAAAAACTCTGAGCTTGGGGCTGTGACTGGAAAAGCCCAGCACACATGGATGGAAACATAGTAGAAAAACTAAAGCTAAGTGGAGATAGCAGTCTGATGTTCTAGCTTTTCACCTTCACATACCAGAGCTTCCACCTAGATTCCAAGGAAAAAAAGAAAAAAAACAAAATGAAACGAAACTAGGAAAAGCAATGTACCTGCATCATGCATGAAAATCCTACCACCTGACCTGACAGAACTGTCAGTCTGAATGGCAAATTCTCTGCATAAGAATGAGTTTTGTAATCTCAGCAGCTCAAAACAGAGAAACTTAAAGGGCCAATCCAATCAGTTTTGAATGTCAGTGACTGTCCAAGCAATGTAATTAATCAGAAAAATCAGGATCACACTCAGAAATTGTTTATGTCCTTATTCAGCAATCACAAAGACAACTAAGGAGACTCCAGACATTTAAAATTCTGTAGAATTGAATTGAATATTAATATGTCCAGCCAGTATGCCAAAAACAAAAATAATGTAACTATCTGGATAATTTGTGCAAACATTAAGTAATCCTACTCTCCATACATTTTTTAAATCTAGATAACTACTTAATACTCAACTAAAATTTAGCTGGGGAGATAGAGCCTGATGTTCAGTGAGGCATTAACACTAAGAAGGATTCCAAGGTGCAGGTTATGTTTTATTTCTTGATCAAGGTGCTAATTACACAGGTATTATTAAGTTATAAAAATTCATTGAGGTGTACACTTGCAATATGTGAATCTTTGTGATCAAAGAAACTTTGTGATCAAAGACACATCATGTCCTCCAGTCAACTGCCCCATGAATTCAGTCTCTCCAAAAAGCTATAGTATCAAATTCCCATTTGATCAAGATCATCTCAGCTTCACACATACTTGTTTTTCAGCTTTTCAAGCTCAACTATTCAAGGGAGACTCAAGTTAGACACATTAGAGCAACAAAACATTTGGGTCTCTCATAACATAGTTTATAACAAAGACAATTATTTCTTTTTTAAAGACCTACAAAACTTTTTTTTATTTTATATTTTTATTTTTTGTTTTTTTTCAAAACTATTTTTTAAATAGTCCTGAAAATTAAGATATTTTATCTCTGGAAAGACCTACTAAACCATAATTCATGAACATTACTCGTTAATAGTCACAAAGTAGTTTGTGAAAAATACAGAATATTGAGTACAATATTTCATTGGTAGAGGGCACTCAAAATATGTGCTGTTGATAGCAAAGGCAAATCAAAAGATATACTAAAACACTGCTGGAACTAATTATGAAAGACCATAATGGGAAAAAGACTGAGACTCATATATGAATTCCAACTTTGTAAGATACTATTAGATGATATACCTCTCTTAAAGTCTAAGAGATGCAAAAGTCTTAAAGCTATAGTTATTCAAAATTCTGTATAAGCTTGCTATTTCTGTAAGGTGGAATGATAGCTCAGCATCAGCTTAGTCTACTGTATCCACTACTAGGAACCTTAGAGGGTTCCCTTCCTTCCCTCCCCCCCCCCCCCGCCCAAGTTTATTTGCTTTGAGAGAGAGAGAGAGAGAGAGAGAGAGAGAGAACGAACATTGCATGGGCAGGAGAAGGGCAGAGAGAGAAAGAGAATCCTAAGAAGGCTCTGAATTGTTACCACAGAGCTGGGGCTTGAACCCATGAACTGTGAGATTATGAGTATAGCTGAAATAAAGAGTCAGAGGCTTAACTGGCTGAGCCACCCATGCGCCCCTCCCTTCCTTTTTATGAGACACAGGTTACACAATTGTGGGATTAAAAAGGCAAGAGCCAAAACAAAAAAAAAAAGAAAAAAGAAAAAGTACACTTTCAAATTCACATGTACAGGGGCACCTGGGTGGCTCAGTCAGTTAAGCGTCTTAACTCTTGATTTCGGCTTAGGTCATGATCTCACAGTCTGGAGACCAAGGGCAGAGTCAGCCCAGCTCTGCACTGGGTGAGGAGCCTGATTAAGATTCTCCGTCTCCCTCTGCCTCTGCCCCTCCCAAGTGCACACACACATATGCGTGTGCTTGCTCTTGCTCAAAAAAAAATTTCACATGTACAATTTTATACATATCACAAAAATCTCAACATTTTGATAATTAGCATACGAGGCTGAGGCAAGTAGTAACTGCCTTCATTTCTTCAAAAAAATTCACTTACTTTTTGTTTGCCTAAATTATCAAGTAGACAAACCTCAACTGAGAATGTCTAAAAGGCACAGAAAGTAATGTTTTTGGTTAGTATTTGCTTCTGTTAATAATACAACAACAATTTTAAATCTGACTCCAGTAACAGAGCATTCTTCTTCCAAAATGAACATTTACATAAGCCACTATAGCTTAGAATATACTGGGTCAAAATTCTGAGAAAGAAAAATGGTTAAATTCGGTCTTAACCTTTCAGTTAAAATAAAAAAATTTATGCTTGTCTAATATTAATGTCTGTGCAATGCTCATTTTTACATTTTAAAAGTCATACCTTTTAAAATGTATTTTTAGTAGATGAGCAGCCCAAAGTAATCAGCCCAAAGTTCACATCAGTTCCTCTCTAACATTAACCAATATTTCAAAGGAATCTTCTCTAGATTTAAAATAGAAGCCTACTATTTCCAAATAACCAAAAGTTGAATGAACTATTAACTATTAGCAATATGAAATTGCCATTATTCTAAGTCAAAAACAGTTAAATCATGGTAATTTCATGTGGCTTACCCTAACAATAGTTCCTTACACAGTTCCAACTCTATTCTAGAAAAAAGCAAATACACACAAAAAAATGTTTACATCACGTGCAAATACATGTAAAAAATGTTTCCAAACAAACAAATGCAATTGTACAAAGAAATAAAAATGGTGCGTTTTAAGAAAATGGGAAAAAAATCAGGTAGTTCAACAGGTTACTGAAATCCTGGTGGTGATCGATAAATCGACTTCTGCTTCACTTTTTATGAAGAGGCTGTACTTAGCAAATCACTATGTAAGCTGCCTCAATAACAGCACTCCTGCTATCAGGTTTACTTGCAATGATTCCAACAAAGAAATTAATTTCTTAGATGACAAGAAAAGGTTATCTGAAACAGGGAAAACACAGGAGACTGAGCTTTCTGCTAATAAAACAGACAAATATCAGTCTAGGCACTGAATTCAGAGCTGTTTTATGCTCTGCAAGATCTGAATTCCCTATAGTCTAACTACTACCATTACTTTAGACACATACACGTCTACCTATACACACATACCCATACTATACACACACACACACACACACACACACACAAACACACACACACACACACACACACACTTGCCCCTCTTCACCTGTTTTAGCAAGGTTCCTAGTCACAGCACAGAAACTTCCATGATTTAGAAACCAAAGCCTGGGCAAACTAAGATTATTAATTACCCTAATCTACAGCTACACCTTGCATGTGCACATATGTGTATAAATAAATAGATCAACACTCACCCAACCACATCTCAAACTCCCAAGAATGCTTTTCTGAAACTATAGTGAACTTACTAACTCTTCAGAAAATAAGTAGTGCTATAAAATTATCCAATAACTTTAACTTGCTTTATGACTACATCAATTAACTATGTAAATGGCAGTGATCAAATCTGAGAACTTGGAAACTGCCATTCATCACAAATCATCAGACCTATTCTTTCCACAAATGTTTCAGGCTTAAATCATATTTATAGAGTTAAGCATTACCATTGACAACTTCTTATAATTATTCTATGCTGTAAATATGAGGAAAATCTCTGTGGCATTCCATAGGTCCAAATATCAGCATCATTACTTACCAGTGATGTACCTTAGGAGAAAATGCTTAACCTTAATTCTTTATTTCCTAGTGTATTACATAGGGATAATAGTACTTACCTCATAGTGATTTTCCTGAGTATTAAATGAGGCAATGCATATAAAATCTTAGTACAATACAGTAGCATGAAATTAATTCTCAATAACATTACTATTATAGTTGCTAATAGTATTATTGTACAGTTAAGAACTGTGCTTTGAAGGTAGCAGTCATCTATTCCTGTCTTCTTTGGTGGAAACATTTTCTATTAAAAATAATTTATTTCCTTTTATAATATTTAGATTTCCAGAATTATTATTTCTGACTGTAAAAACTATGAGAATCTTGAGCAGTTTAAAAGAAAGAATGCTCTTTATAAAATTACTTCTTTATATGGAATTTCTTCCCATTATTGAATTTCAAAATCAGATGTAATAGTGTAAGTAAAGAATAAAAATCAGGACTTCTTGCCCTCTAACTTTAATAAACTACCATACTTAACGGGCTAAAATGCAGATGATAGTTTTATCTGTGCTAAAAAGAACAAGTGTTGGGGCGCCTGGGTGGCTCAGTTGGTTGAGTGTTCAACTTTGGCTCAGGTCACGCTCTCATAGTTTGTGAGTTCAAGCCCTGTTTCAGTATCTGTGCTGACAGCTCAGAGCCTAGAGCCTGCTTTGGATTCTGTCTCTCCCTTACTCTCTGCCCCTTCCCTGACCATGCTCTGTCTCTGTCTCTCTCGCTCAAAAATAAACAAACATTAAAAATTTTTGTTTTAAAAAGGAAATAGTAAAAGAAAAAAGTATAAACATTAAATCAAAATAGAGTCAAATTAGATTTTAGAGTTTGAGGAAACCAAAATCTAACCCAAAGCCCTCATGTTATAAATAAAACACCAAAAAGGTGAGCTGTCCAACATCACATGGCCAGAATCAGAGACGTTACAATAAATCAGGTCTCCCGCTACCTACTGTAATTATATTTTCATTATACTTTTCTCCAAATCATAAGTTAATATCATTAAACAAATTCCTATTCCAAAATTTCTAATAAAAATCATCTTTAAATACACAATGATAATTAAGAGGTGTGATGAGAAAGCCGAGGAAAAATAACTAGTATAATGTAGTGGAAAATATACTTTGAAGACAAACAGACCTTGTTTCAAATGCCAGCTCTGTCACTCTTTTATGCTGTGTCAATGGGCAAAGTACTTACTCTGAGCTTCAGGTTCTTCACTTGTAAAATGGGGATAATGTCACCTAGAACAAAACAAATAGATATAAAAAGGGTTAGAATTGTACATATAACACAATCCCAACAAAAGTTGGGAGTCACACTTACCTATATTTGAGTCCCAACACCACAACTTACTTGTTGTTTGTCCAAGTTACAGAACTTCTTTGAGCCTGTGAAGTACTTTAACACAGAATATGGCACATAATAAAAGTGAAGAGTTTCAGTATTATTAGTATTACATATAAATCTGCTGCCACTTAGTGGGTAGTGAATAATAAAAACAATGAACGCTACTACTGATAACAACAAAACACCTGCTTTTATAGGTGAAACAGACGAACAAAGCCAATGTATTACATAAAAATTGATGTTACCTAAAATACGCCCATACCCTGAAATGTATAAAAACTTCCTAAGACTGAGATTAAATGTCAAATTCAAAAAGAATACAAATTAAAATCTATCAAGTAAAGAGTTATTCTGTAGTGATATTTTTAAGAAAACTGTGGTTTCCAGGGTTTGGGACTTTAGAATGCTCAGTTCATAAGTCAGGAAAATATAGTATGAAGTCAGAAGTTAGGCAATAGTAGAAAGTTTTCAAAGTATGAAATAAAGCTAAAATTATAGCAATGATACATTGAAAATCTGTAGAGGATGGTGTACAGAAGAACCTGTCAGCTTTGGAAGACTGTATCTACTATGACATGGTTTTCATAAACCCCTAAACAAAAATATAATAAAAGAAAAAGAAAGTGGAAATCAACATTCAACACATTCAAATTTGAAAGAACCAATTCCCAGGTGATGAGAAAAGATCTCTGAAACTGGATGAAAAGGCCTGACTCTTAAATTCAAAGGGAGATTAAAACCACATAGTTTATACAAAACAGCATGAAAAAAAATACATGAAGGAATAATTTGGTTTTCAGCTTCCTCTTTACATCAATTCTATTTTTAGATCAGATACAGTGGTTTAAAATGCTACCATGTCTTTAAGTTCCATTTGGTAGGGAAATACCTGTGTTGGCTTTGCTACTTCTAAATAGGAGGTTTTGCATTTAAGTTACAATGTGGACTACTTCAGAGTAACCTCATGCCAAAATGGCACATTTCTGAGGGATGCAAAGGTATTCAATAAAAAGCTTTTAAAGGCATATTTTTAAACTTGCAGCAGGAAAGCTTTTCTGTGTCAAGACAGTAATTCTTTTAACAGCATTGATCAAAATGTCATTCTTTTATGAGTGTACAATACCTTTTAATGGCATACAACAAGCCATTAGGGTTATACACCTCTGTATAGCAGACAGCTTACTGGAAAAAAGGGAACACTGGCCAAGATATAGTCAGTAGGTTTTATGCTTCTAATAAGGAATCTTTTCTCCCCTAACTGCTTCATTCTCAAGTCCCCAACTGGAATTATCCAAAGATTAAATGTAAGCTCTCTTCACTTCTATAATTTAGAAGCTCTTTCACAGAGGCCTAAACTGCAAGGTCTAAGCTTTATCTTTGTGGATACTATAGGATGGTCTTGAAACCAGTCTCTCACCCAGGGTCAGTGAGAAATTATTTATGAAGATTAGAAAAGAATGATGGTTATATTTACTTTGCTACTTTCTGGGGAAAGAAGAAAGTCAATTAAAAAAATGTTATGAGACAATCAGTTTTCATATTTATTTACAAAGCCAAACACTAAAGGAATGTTAAAGTTATATATTACTCTACCACAAAATATCTCTTTTCATCAACTAATAGCGATTAGGTAATCTTTCGTAAAAGGAAACTAAAAATCATGTTGGGGTGCCTGGGTGGTTCAGTTGGTTAAGTGTCCCTGCTCTTGATCTTAGCACAGGTCTTGATCTCACAGTCCTGAGTTTGGGCCCCACATGGGGCTCTGTGCTGGGTGTGAAGCTGACTTTAAAAAAAATCATCTTGAAACAAGTCCTTCGCTTCAGCCTATTATTGCTTAGAGGAAGAAAATAAATTCTGAAAGTATTTAGAAAATTTAAACACGAGTATACAAAATCATGAAAAACTTCCACCAATTTACCAAATTTTTAATCACCCAGGAAATGGAGAGGTAAGGAGTTGTACAAAAATAGAAAGGGGGACTATTCCTGCTTTTCATGTTAAACCTTTACTTACTTTTCGCTATTAAAGCAAATATGACTTAGGTACAAGTAAATTCTTGGAATTACAGAACTATCCCAGATAAATTGATTGTAGCATAAATCCTGACCTTTGGAAAATTATTTAAGGGCTTCATAGAGTCTAAAGAATGTTAGCAGTAATACTTACAATCCTGCACCAAAAACTAAAACTCAACTTTACAGGCAATGCCAGATGCATTTCAAAACCTTTTGCATAAAAGCAAAGTTTAGAAACTGTCTCCTTTTAAAACTATGAGTGTATGGATGTGTGTGTGGTAGCACAGCGGGGGGGAAAAACCAGTGACAAATAAAGGGAAGTTCTTATTAATGGCTTTCTAAATTCTGTAGTCAAACAAAAAGTTTTGTTTCAGGCAATATGGAGAATCAGAGTATTTACAACAACTCCATTACTGAAAACAATTAAAACTGCAGGGTAATATACAAAAATGCCTTCTTAAAAGCATCCTATTTGATAAAAATAGTAAGAAGTAATCAACTCAAAGTTAGCGAAAGCGCAACTCAGAAATGCTAAGTACTGAATCTGCTTTTGCTTTTGAGAAAATTTGGTCAACAATTTTGACCAAAGTTAAAATTTATAAATCTTATTTGGGATGAGGATTAGAAAACAAACATGAACAGCGCCTAAGAGTCTAACTGGAGACTCTCCTCCCATTAAGCTGGGAACTCAAAGGGTTACTCCCCTCAATGTATAGACGATCAGGAATCTGGGCCTAAGGGACAGCAAGGAAAGTTGTCTTGGCAATGAGGAAAGCAAGGAAAACATAAAACCACAAGGAGTTGTAGACACAACCCAGCACTCATGTAAATATATATGCTAAATTCATATCACCAGAATGGGCCCCAAAATAAATAAATAAGTAAACATAAAGTGGTGCACAACTGATAGTATCCCCAGGAGCCAAACTGCAGCAAACACAAATGTTATCGGACTCTTAAATACATAAGTAAACAAGGCGCCATGAAAGAGAACCAGCAAAAATGAACCTATGAGGATTTCATTTCTTGGGAGATTATACACATTTAATAGATGTAAAAAAAATTTTAAAGTGTAAACATATTTCACAGCACAGAAAAAAATAAATGACCTAGAATGTTCAAAAGATGCATATACAAATTAAATACATAATAATTAAAATTTAAAACTCAGTACAGAGAATAAGACAGATTACCTCAAAAGAAACTAACTTTCCCAATAAAAAGAACTAGAAAAACTAAGTAAAATATGGAAAACGACTAAGCAAAGGCACAGGGGAGCTACCAAAAGCAGCCAAGAGATACAAAAGAGAAGTACATAGAAAGAAGCTCAACTTTGAGGATCAGTTTTCTTAAGTCATTTGCCAATTCTCAGTCAGGAGGCTGAGAAGCTAAGTAGAATTGTTAGCACTCACAGACGGCAGTGTGGGGAGACGGTTTGTGTGGAAGGGGGTAATTTCTGAGATTGGGTACTGCTAGTGGTAAACCAGAAATGTATTAGAAGAATGAAGCCCAGCTATATACCAGCTCAATCTCAGATTATATTACATATAACTGTCTCTAACTACATATCAGAAACAAAACAAAAACAAAAACAAACAAAAAACCTCCTTGGGAAAAGTTGTTATCATTCAGATCTTCAAAATATCACAATCAATGTCAAAGGGCCACTTGGGTGGGTCAGTTGGTTAAGCGGCTGACTTCGGCTCAGGTCATGATCTCACAGTTCAAGAGTTCAAGCCTGCAAAGGACTCTGTGTTGAAAGCTCAGAACCTGGAGCCTGCTTTAGATTCTGTGTCTCCCTCTCTGTCCCTCCCCTTCTCACCTGCTGTTTCTCTTTATCTCTGTCTCTCTCTCTCTCAAAAATAAACACTAAAAAAATGTTTTTAAATATCACAAGCAATGTCTGATATTCCATTGACCATTACTAAGCCTATCAATAGACAAAACCACACTAAAACTTAAAAGAATAAGATTACAGAATATACAGGTACTGATAATTCCAGTACTGATATTCCACCTGGAATTATCAGTACCTGTATATCCCAGACTCAAAAATATCTTTAATATGTTCAAAGAAATAGAAGAGGACCCCAGTTTCCTATAAAATAAGAACTACCACCTAAATCCAAGATCTCCACATAACTTTAACAAAACTGTAAAAATAAAAAGGGAGTGAAAAAAAACCCCTAAAAATCCACATCTACACCATAACCAGGAGACAAAGACTAGCATAAACATCAAATACACGTAAGTAGAGAAATGGTTCCAGCAACCATTTCTGGAACCATGCTTTAAAAAGAGAGATAAATGAAAATTATGTATAAGAGAAGAGAAGGTGTCAAAATACAGATAAAATAAGCACCAGGAAATGGGGAAGTCCTTAAAGCATGTCTAAGACCTGTTAGATCAAGTACTAGATACTGTGGAATCAAAAAGAAGAGGTTTGCAATCACAAGAAACAGCAGTGACAGTCTTGGGGAAGCATCACTTCTGGGGGAGACTTAGAAGTACTACTTCTTGGATGCTTGGTGGTAAAGAGAAAGAACAATAATGGTCCTACAGATATAAAAAAAAAAAGCACAAAATTAGAGATAGGTCAAACCCTGTCACCCTCCTAAACAAATGCACCGTAGATTCAAGATACCGCACTTCATTATACTAACAGAATAGAGTGCTTTTCAACTAAGAAGCCTGGTAAATGCTCTAGCCATTTTCTATATAAACTATTATTGCTGGTAAAGAAAAAAATTAGATTTTATAACTGATCATAAAACAGCTGGCAACAACTGTAAAAAGACTTATAAAAGAATACGGAACATAAGAATGAAAGAAAACTCTTCAGCTGATAAACACATCTTGAAAGAAAGCAAGAAAGGAAGGAAAGGACAAGACAAGACAAGACAGACACACGCCTGGGTGGCTCAGTTGGTTGAGTATCTGACTCTTGATGTTGGCTAAGTCATGATCATAGAGTCACGGGATTGAGCCCTGTGTTGGGTTCCACACTGAGTGTGGAGCATGCTTGGGATACTCTCTCACTCTCCCTCTGCCCCTCTCCTCTTGTCTCCTCTTCTTCTCTCTCTCTAAAACAGAAAAAAAAAAAAGAAAAAGAAAAAAAGAAAGGCAGTCATAAGGTAGAGATAACTATTAAAATATCTCAACCTGATTTATGTTATTAAACAGTATTTACAAATATTGGGGAAAACCTTCAAATAAAACATTTAATAATTCAGAACCGAAATGGGTCTCAAATCTTCACATCAGGAAGATGTGAAATGAGAGGTAACTGGTCTATAAAAGAAAGTGAGAAGAAAAAGACAAAAATCATTTTAGAAATGAAGAATAAATTATAAATTACTCAACAGAGAATAGGCTTGAATGAAAATATAGTAAGGGACATTAGATGAAAACAGCAAAAGAACAAAATGAAGAAACACTGTAATAAGAATCAGGGAGAAAGTGTTAATATACAAGAAAGAGAAAGAGGATCCAACACACATAAAATTGTGGAGCTAGTATTTAAAACTTGAATACAAAAAAAGAACTAGAAATAAGAGAAGGCATGAATCTATACATTAAAAAGGCGTATGAAAAACCTGGGCAATTGACACAAACACTGAATTCTGGGATGTATGCAATACATAATTAGATCTGAAAGGTGCAACTGGGGATGCAAATCCCCACACCCCCCACAATTGAGACATATGACTCCTAGCTACTTCTGACTAGAGTCACATAGCCCATTGTTAATATTAAAGAAACCTGTAAAACCGCCTTAGTAAATAACATAAAATTGTCTCCTCAAAAGTCTGTAGCATGCTGTTCTGCTCGAGATAACAAATATAATGTTCCATGTTTGCAAGAAAAGTAGTAATATTTTGCAGCTTAGTAATAGTTACAGGATATAGAACATCTGCCTTAGTACTCTAGAGATACATTACTAATGCAAACCGCAGAGAGTATTTTGTAGTTCCGGGACTCTAAGCAGAATGACTAGTCTCCTGATGCAGAATGACAACCTCACTATAACAATCACATTAAAACCAGATAGGGAGATGACAGAAGGAACAAGATGATCAAGAAAGGAAATATTATAGGACCTAGTCCATCAGCATGATCCAAGGCCCTGAGACCATTACCCTGATTTTTCAACTTTTAAATACTTCTGTTTGTAATTCATCAGGAAGTTCAAGATTTTTCAAATTAGTTCCCTGTTGTCCTAAAAGATAAAGAGCCCATCTTTCTTCGCTGTAAAAACTCAGTGTCAGTTTTTACTGGATTGCTGCTCACTGGGTGGATAAACTCTCATCTGGTTTAGTTACAGAGTAAGAAAAAAACTCTGAGATCATTTACACAGGAAGCAAAATCAAACTGGTATCAGACTACTCAGCAGCAACATACAAAGAAAGGTGATAGGAGAGTAGGAATCAAGACATGCTATTTAAACTGACAAACCAAACAATGAAATTGTAAGTAAGCAAAAAGAGGATAAAAAAATTAATGGCATTATAAGTACTACCATAAAAATAACCACTAGAACAAAAATATAAACCTTCTAGAATATCAAAGAAAAAACAAAAAGAGGATGAAGTAAAATATATACTACATAAGAGACAAGATGTAATACATATGATAAATATATATACACAATTTCAGTATAAAAACAGCACATAAAGACTTATCTTACCTATTTTTAAATAAGATACTTTCAAATTGATTTACAGAGCAAAATTCAACTCTTCAATGTATTGCAGAAACTCATCTAAAATAATGTGATTCAAAAAGCAAAAATATAAGGGATAGACAAAGCTCCTTGTTCAAGACAAATGAAAAGAATAAGAAAGTCAGTGTTGTAATTCTGATATTAGACATGGCAGAACAAAGGCCAAAAACAACATTTGGGGCGCCTGGGTGGCTCAGTCGGTTAAGCGGCCAACTTCGGCTCAGGTCATGATCTCACGGTCCGTGAGTTCGAGCCCCACGTCGGACTCTGTGCTGACAGCTCAGAGCCTGGAGCCTATTTCAGATTCTGTGTCTCCCTCTCTCTGACCCTTCCCCGTTCATGCTTTGTCTCTCTCTGTCTCAAAAATAAATAAAACGTTAAAAAAAAATTTTAAAAAAAACAACAAAAAAACATTTTATGACCTAAAGCCACATTCAAAATAAATATAATAGTTACGACTATCTACATGCTAAATAACACAGCAACTACTTTGATAACACGAATCAAGGAAAAATAAAAGTGCAAGAGAGAAACCAACAGAAGACATCAATATACCTAAACTCAGTATAAGACAAATGAACAAAAAATATTTTTTAAAAATACGTGGAAGACATGAACTAAACAAAACTATATCAATATCTACATCTTTAAACTCCCATAACAAATAACTTCCTTTTCAAGTGTACATGAAACATTCACATTGACCAAATATTCTAAGTCTCAAAGAAACTTTCAATATGTTCCATAAAGTAGAAACAACATAAGCAGTATTCTCCAATCATAGAGGTAGAAAATTAAAACAAAATCAAAAGTGCTTTTCACATGGTAGTTTTAGAACTATCCAGCAAAGTAAATCCTCAATGAAAGGGGAAAGGTAACTTGACACACTAAACAAAACTGTAAAAATTGAAGACAATACCAAATGTGGGAAGAGATGTAGAGCAACTGAAACTTATACAATACAGAGGGAACTGTAAATTGGTACAACTACTTTAGAAAACTCTTTGGCTATCTTTACTAAACTTAAACAGATCCCTGCTGTATGACCCAGCAATTCTTCTCCTAGACAGACTGACAGACACATACAGATATATGTACATATATACACATAAAAAAGACTAAGTGTATATGTCTCTAAAATGACATGTATAGGAATATTTATAGCTTGATAGCCAAACAAACTCAATGTGTATAAACAAGAAAACTATTATAGTATATTCACACAGTGCAATCATGCACACAATGAAAAATATAAATGACATCATGTGTTATTTTAAGTAAAAGAAACTAGACACAAAACAGCACATACTTTTTGAAGAATTTTTTTATTAATCATAGTTTTTTTTAAATAATTTGTCGTCAAATTGACTTACATACAACACCCAGTGCTCATCCCAACAACTGCCCTCCTCAATGCCCAGCATCTGTTTTCCCCTTTCCCCCACCCTCTCCATGCACCCTCAGTTTGTTCTTTGTATTTAAGAGTCTCTTGTAGTTTTCCTCCCTCCCTCTCTGTAACTATTTTTTCCCCTTTCCTTCCCCCATGGCCTTCTGTGAAGTTTCTCAAGTTCTCAAGTTCTTTCTCTGTATGACTTATTTCACTTAGCATAATACCTTCCAGTTCCATCCACATTGCTGCAAATGGCATGATTTCATTCTTTGTCATTGCTAACTAGTATTCCGTTATACATATAAACCACACCTTCTTTATCCATTCGTCAGTTGATGGACATTTAGGCTCTTCCCATAATTTGGCTATGGTTGAAAGCACTGCTATAAACATTGGGGTCCAAGTGCCCCTATGCATCAGTACTCCTGTATCCCTTGGGTAACTTCCTAGCAGTGCTATTGCTGCATCATAGAGTAGATCTATTTTTAATTTTTTGAGGAACCTCCACACTGTTTTCCAGAGCAACTGCACCAGTTGCATGCCCACCAACAGTGCAAGTGGGTTCCCCTTTCTCCACATCCTCACCAGCACTGGAGTTTCCTGATTTGTTCATTTTAGCCCGCTGACAGGTGTGACGTAGTATCTCAGTGTGGCTTTGATTTGTATTTCCTTGATGAGGAGTGACGTTGAGCATCTTTTCATGTGTCTGTCGGCCATCTGGATGTCTTCTTTGGAAAAGTGTCTATTCATGTCTTCTGCCGGTTTCTTCACTGGATTATTTGTTTTTTGGGTGTTGAGTTTGGCAAGTTCTTTATAGATTTTGGATACTAGCCCTTTATCTGATATGTCATTTGCAAGTATCTTTTCCCATTTCATCGGTTGCCTTTTAGTTTTATTGATTGTTTCCTCTGCAAAATAGCACATACTTTTAAATGAAGTTCAAAATCAAGTAAAACTACTTGATGTCAGCCAGAGAATTTAGGCAAGAAACAGAAATAAAAGACATCCCAATTGTAAAATAAAATTATCTCTGTTCACAGTTGATGTGATCTTTTACGTAGAAAACCTTACAGATCCCACAAAAAATTTTTTGAATAAATGAATTCAGCCAAGAAGTTGGATACAAAGTCAACACACAAAAGTTAGTTACATCTACACACAAACAATGAACAATCTAAAAAGGGAATTACGAAAACAATTTCATTTATAATAGCAAAAAAAGAACAAAACATTTAGGAATTAATCAAGAAGGTGAAATACTTGTACAATGAAAACTACAAACATTGCTGAAAGAAATTAAAGAAAATAAAAATAAATGAAAACACATCTCATGCTCATGAATTGAAAGACTTAATACTGTTGTGATGTCAATACTACCCAAAGTGAGGTACAGATTCAGTGCAATCCCTATCAAAATTCCAATGATGCTTTTTGCAGAAAGAGAAAACCTCATCCTAAAATTTATATGGACTATCAAGAGACATCAAATACCCAAAACAATCTTGAAAAAGGAGAACAAATCTGGAGGGCTCATACTTCCTGATTTCAAACTTACTACAAAGCTACAGTAATCAAAACAGAGTGGTAATGGTATAAAGACAGACGTACAGGCCAATGGAACTGAATAGAGGGCCCAGAAATAAATCCAGACATGTATGTATGGTCAAATGATTGTTTTAAATTTATTTTTTATTTTTTTGTAAATATTAAACACACCACCACACAAGCAATGGGCCAAATAAGAAAGCAAATGTGAAATCACAATGTCTCAAAACAAAAGAAAAATAAAACACAACACCCCAAAACCTATGGAATGCAGCAAAAGCGGATGTTAGAATGAAATTTATGCTAAAAATGATTGTATTTTTTAAAAAGTTTGAGGGCACCTGGGATGTTCAGATGGTTAAACGTCTGACTTTGGCTCAGGTCATGATCTCGCAGTTCACGAGTGGGGGGCCTTGTGTGGGGCTCTGAGCAGACAGCTCAGAGCCTGGAGCCTGATTCAGATTATGGGTGTCTCTCTCTCTCTACCCCTTCACTGCTTGTGCTCAGTCTCTCTCTCCCTCCCCCTCTCAAAAAGTAAAATAAACATTAAAAAATTTGTTAAAAAGAAGAAAAAAGTTTAGGGGTGTCTGGTGGCATCTGACTCTTGATTTAGGCTTAGGTCATGACCTCACAGTTTATGAGATGGAGCCCCACATCAGGCTCCACACAGAGAACACAGCCTGCTTGGGATTCTCTTGCTCTGTCAAAAAAAAAAAAAAAAAAAAAAAAAAAAAAAAAAAGTTCAAATAAACAACATTATAGCACAAGGAACTAGGAAAAAAAAGAAACTTGGCTGATATTTAGTAGTGGAAGGAAATAACAAAGAAAAATAGGTACCAGAATAAATGATAACATAATATTGAAAGCATTGGCCAGTTTTTCCAAAGAAATAATCAAAATAGGTAACGCTTTAACTACATTAAGAAAAAAAAAAAAAAGAGAAGACTCAAAACCCAAATTGACAAATGGAAGAGAAAACAATACAACAGGTAACCACAGAAATACATAGTACACTAATATATTACTATAGAGAATTATATAATAACAAATCAGATAACTTTAGTCAAATGACTTCTGACAAGAGTAACAAGACCATACAATGGGGAAAGGACAGCCCTTTCAATAAATGGTGCTGGGAAAATTGGATATCCCCATGTAAAAGAATAAAACTGGATCCTTACCTAATCATACACAAAAATTAACTCAAAATGGATCAAAGATCTAAATGTAAGACCTAAAACATAAAACTTAGAAGAAAACAGAGCACAAACTTCATAACGTTGGATTGGGCAATGATTTCTTGTATAGGACACCAAAGAAACAGGTAACAAAAGAAAAGACATACAAATTAAACTTTATGAAAATTATAAAATTTGTGCAACAAAAGACACTATCCACAAAGTAAAAAGGCAACCCATAGAATGGAATATTTGCAAACCATTTATCTGATAAGGAATTAAAATTCAGAATGTGAAGAGAATTTCTGAAATTCAACAACAAAGAACAACCCAATTCAAGAATGGGCAAAGGACTTAAACAGACCTTTCTCCAGAGAAGATACACAAATGGCCAATAAGCACATGAAAAGATGCTCAACATCACTAACCACTAGGGAAATGCAAGTCAAAGCTATGAGAATACCAACTCACACCCATTAAAAGCACAACTATCAAAAAACAAACGAACAAGGTGGAAAAATCCAGAAAATAACAAGTGTTGGTGAGGAAGTGGAGAAATCAGAACTCTCAAAACTGTTGGTGGAAATGTAAAATGGTACAGCAACTATGGAAAACAGTATGGTAGCTCCTCAAAAAATTAAAAATAGAACTTCCATATAATCCAGAAATTCCACTTCTGGATATGTATGTGTATATGTATATTTTACACAAAAAAATTTTGAATAAAACCTCATTGATGCTGATAATGAGAATTGTGGTTATCTCTAGGAAGATGGGTGGTAATGACTGGGAATACACAGGAAAATATAGAATGCTGAGAATGTTCTGTATCTTGATCTGGATGTATATATTTATATAGAAAACCATAAATTTTTTTTTCCTGAACTATACACTAAAGATTAGTGCACTTGACACTCTTCACTAGATGTCAAACAACCAAAGCAACAAGAACAGTTATGAACAGACCCTTCATTAAAAAAACAATTCCAGGGCACCTGAGTGGCTCAGTCATTTAAGCATTGGGCTCTTGATTTAGGCTCAGGGTTGTGAGACAGAGCCCTACATTGGGCTCCGCACTGGGCATGGAGCCCACTTAAGATTCTCTCTCTCTGCCTTTCTTTCTCTTCCTCCTGCTCACGGGAATGCTCTCTCTCAAAAAATAAGTAAATAAAAGTCTGAAAACATAAGGTAATATATTCAGTCCCATTAGATACCAAGGAAAGGTCAATTAAACTACTACTAAACTGTTACAAGATTAAGTACTATTAGACTGATCAACCATATCAACCAATACACTATTGTTCGAGGGCAAACTGGTACAACCATTTTGGAAAACTGTGATGCACCTAGTAAGCGAAAATTTAACATTCTCTCAAAAAGTTGCTTGGCTTATTTATTTTATTTTAACCAGGTCCCTAGTCTAGGAGCCACAGTTCTTTTCTAGACATGCTTAGGTTTTTAGGTATCTTTTTTCATGACCCCATAGTTTCTATCTTTCTTTTTAATTATGAACGCCCTATCAAGGATGGAGAGGCAGAGACTTTTCCCTAAGATTCTGTTTAATTGAAAGAAATTGAATAGATACCATTCCTCCAATAATTGAACTTCACTCTGTGACATCTTAATTTTGAGGTTTTATCAATGGGTGTAAAGGTCAAGGCCTTGATTTGAACCTTGCTAAAAGTTTAATTGGCATTTGTCATTCAAAGCCTTTATTGATTTTTTTAGAAGGTAGATTAAAAAACAATTACATTTCTCAAAATTGTCCTTTTAAATTACCTTTTAATTACCTTTAAATTTAATTACCTTTAAATTACCTGTTTTTAAAAAATGACAGTTCCTCTCCAAGCTCTTCCTTCCTGTAATGCTTTCTAAATGTAGCCACCAGCAACCAACACTTGTCCTAGAGCTACAAAGTTAGTACATAATCTGCATCAAACATTGATAGTTAAAAAAACAAAGACAATAACCAAAAAACTCTAGGTTTCATATAAGAGTTTATCCTTTGGAAAAGTTGATTGACCTGCATCTTATTACATCCTGCCTATTAACACAGTTGCTAATACAATAAGCCTAACACCAATGGAAAAGAGCTATTCAAATACCAATCTACCACCCATTACCCCAGTTTCATTTATATAAATCTACAACTATGAAACATATTTTGGAACTTACAGTATATCCTTCAGCAAAAGCAAATTGTCATTCTAATTTTGGATCTCAAATATAACTCAATCAGATACAGTAGGGCAAAATGGATCTAGAGGTTTAAGTGATTAACTACATTGTACTTTTGTGTAAAATTCATAGATGGAAGGTAGACATATTTAAAAATCTTCTCCCTCATGTTTAACAGTATAGGAACTTACTATATTTAATGCCCTTCACATTGAAATGCCACAAAACCAAGTGCAGTTACACCTTCCATTTGTCCTACAAGAATAATTAAACACAATAAAATGAAAGTATAATGAAATCTTTGCACAATGTTATCAGGTCACCCTCAAACAATTTGACCTGAACATGGCTTGTCTAGCTAAGTCAATCTGTCATTCACAAATCAATCCTCCTTTCTTCTGCCCCATAATACTCCATAAACAACAACAACAAGACAGAGAGAAAAAAAAAATCTAGTAATAAAAAATGAAAAGTCCCTGCTACACACTGAGAAAATCCAATGAAAAGCTGAGAGTAGTCTTAAATATTACATTTCTTTTAAAACACCTAGGGGAAATAAACAAATGTATCTATTCTATCAAAAGCCATTACAGAAATCAAAAACTTTCAGGTAGAAGAGCATATTAATTACTATTTAAATAGTAATTCTTCATTTAAATTTCATGGCTAGGGGCGCCTGGGTGGCGCAGTCGGTTAAGCGTCCGACTTCAGCCAGGTCACGATCTCACGGTCCGTGAGTTCGAGCCCCGCGTCAGGCTCTGGGCTGATGGCTCAGAGCCTGGAGCCGTTTTCCGATTCTGTGTCTCCCTCTCTCTCTGTCCCTCCCCCGTTCATGCTCTGTCTCTCTCTGTCCCACAAATAAATAAACGTTGGAAAAAAAAATTTTTAAAAAATAAATAAATAAATAAATTTCATGGCTATAAGCCATGATACATTATATGTTGATGACATTTAGCCACTCATCATATAATGCGTTAGGGAATTGCAAATTAAAACAATGAGACACCACTACATGCTTATTAGAATACCAAAAATTGAAAACACTGACAATACCAAATGCTGGTGAGGCTGTGGAACAAGAGGAACTCTCCTTCATTGCTCAGAAATGCAAAATGATACAACCATTTTAGAAGAGAGTTTGGTGGTTTTTTACAAAACTAAATATACCCTTATTATATAATCCAGCAATCATGCTCCTTGGTATTTACCCAAAAGAGTTGAAAAATCAGGTCCACACAAAAACCTACAGATGGATGCTTATTGCAGCTTTATTCATAATTGCCCATATTTGGAAACAACCAAGATGTCCTACAGTAGGTGAATGGATAAAGCCTATAGTCTTACTGCTCCCCACCCCCCTTAATTGCTTCTGGACACTAGACATTTCCCATTTATATGGCATACACACTTTTTTTTTTTTGGAAGCGAGAGCATTTTAGGTTATCTTTTCTTCCATAATGCAGGAACAAGAAATATGAAAATTTTCTGAAAAATAAAAACTTGGGATTTACGCTATTTTGAGATATTTTTCTTCCATAGGATCTCATTTTAATTATAAATTTAATTATAATCTTAAATTCCTAAAATTTTCTTTTTGTGTTAGGTAATATTAGACTTATTTCCTACCACAACACCTGAGTTTTTATTAACAGTAATTTGACTTGCAGATGGCAGTGAAGGAGAACGCTGGGCTCACCGCGCGTCCTGCTGATCACTTAGATTCCACCTCCACCTGCCTAAATAACCCAGAAAACCACCACAAGACTAGCAGAACAGAGTCTCCAGAGCCAAGGGCAGACGAGAGGCCCACGGAAGAGGGTAGGAAGGACGGCGAGGCGGTGCGCGCTACACGGACTGGCGAGAGGGAGCCGGGGCGGAGGGGCGGCCCGTGAGGCAAGCAGAGACCCCGAGTCTGGCTTGCAAAAGCAGAGGGGCCAGGCGGAGTGTGTTCGGACAGGAGTGGGACTTAACATCTGGAAGGTTATAAGTTAACAGCTCTGCTCAGAGAGCGGGAAGGCTGGAGGACAACAGGAGGGTGAGTTGCTGAGCCCCAGGACAACAGAGCTCAGTTTGGCGGGGAACAAAGGCACTCACCAGCGCCATCTCCCTCGCCCATCCCCCAGCCAAAATCCCAAAGGATACCAGTTCCTACCAGGGAACTTGCTTGCACCACGCAAACACCCAACGCTGTGCTTCTGGCGATCCACACCTCCTGAGGCGGTCTGACTCCCTCCTGGTGCCGCAGGGCCCCTCCGGAAGCAGATCACCAAAAGAAAAGCGAGCTGAGCCTGCCTCTCCCGCCCCTGTGCACCTTGCCGATCCACCTCAGCTAAAACACCAGATCCCCAGCACCACAAGCCTGGCAATGTGCAAGTAGCCCAGAGGGCCACACCACCCCACGGTGAATCCCGCCCCTAGGAGAGGGGAAGACAAGGTACACACCAGTCTGGCTGTGGCCCCAGCAGTGGGCTGGGGCAGACATCAGTTCTGACTGCAGCCCCGCCCACCAACGCAAGTTATTCAAGACAGCACAGGGGAAGTGCCGTGCAGTTCTGCACCACTCCAGGGACTATCCAAAATGACAAAACGGAAGAATTCCCCTCAAAAAAACATCCAGGAAATAACGACAGCTAACAAACTGATCAAAAACGATTTAAATAATATAACAGAAAGTGAATTTAGAATAATAGTCATAAAATTAATCGCTGGGCTTGAAAACAGTATAAAACAGCAGAATCTATTGCTACAGAGATCAAGGGCCTAAGGAACAGCCAGGAGGAGCTAAAAAATGCTATTAATGAGCTACAAAATAAAATGGAGACGACCACAGCTCGGATTGAAGAGGCAGAGGAGAGAATAGGTGAACTAGAAGATAAAATTATGGAAAAAGAAGAAGCTGAGAGAAAGAGAGATTAAAAAAATCCAGGAATATGAGGGGAAAATGAGAGAACTAAGTGATGCACTAAAGAGAAATAATCTACATATAATTGGTATTCCAGAGGAGGAAGAGAGAGGGAAAGGTGCTGAAGGTGTACTTGAAGAAATAATAGCTGAGAACTTCCCTGATCTGTGGAAGGAAAACTGCACTGAAATCCAAGAGGCATAGAGAACTCCCTTCAGACGTACCTTGAATCGATCTTCGGCACGACACATCATAGTGAAACTGGCAAAATACAAGGATAAAGAGAAAATTCTGAAAGCAGCTAGGGATAAACGTGCTCTAACATGTAAAGGGAGACCGATAAGACTCGTGATGCATCTCTACTGAAATTTGGCAGGCCAGAAAGGAATGGCAGGAAATCTTCAATGTGATGAACAGCAAAAATATGCAGCTGAGAATCCTTTATCCAACAAATCTGTCATTTAGAATAGAAGAAGAGATAAAGGTCTTCCCAAACAAATAAAAACTGAAGGAATTCATCACCACTAAACCAGCCCTACAAGAGATCCTAAGGGGGATCCTGTGAAACAAAGTACCAGAGACATTGCTACAAGCATGAAACCTACAGACATCACAATGACTCTAAACCTGTATCTTTCTATAATAACACTGAATGTAAATGGACTAAATGCACCAACCAAAAGACATAGGATATAAGAATGGATAAAAAAACAAGACCCATCTATTTGCTGTCTACAAGAGACTCATTTTAGATCTGAGGACACTTTCAGATTGAAAGTGAGGGGATGGAGAACTATTTATCATGCTACTGGAAGTCAGAAGAAAGCTGGAGTAGCCATACTTATATCAGACAAACTAGACTTTAAATTAAAGGCTGTAACAAGAGATAAAGGAGGGCATTATATAATAATCACAGGGTCTATCCATCAAGAGGAACAATTATAAATGAATATGCACCAAATACAGGAGCCCCCAAATATATAAAACAATTACTCACAAATATAAGAAACCTTATTGACAAGAATGTGGTAACTGCAGGGGACTTAATACCCCACTCATAACAATGGATAGATCATCTAGACACATGGTCAATACAGAAACAAGGGCCCTGAATGATACATTGGATCAGATGGACTTGACAGATATATTTAGAACCCTGCATCCCAAAGCAACAGAATATACTTTCTTCTCGAGTGCACATGGAACATTCTCCAAGATAGATCACATACTGGGTCACAAAACAGCCCTTCATAAGTATACAAGAATTGAGATCATACCATGCATACTTTCGGACCACAATGCTATGAAGCTTGAAATCACCTACAGGAAAAAGTCTGGAAAACCTCCAAATGCATGGAGGTTAAAGAATACCCTACTAAAGAATGAATGGGTCAACCAGGCAATTAGAGAAGAAATTGAAAAATATATGGAAACAAAGGAAAATGAAAATACAACAATCCAAACGCTTTGGGATGCAGCGAAAGCAGTCCTGAGAGGAAAATACATTGCAATCCAGGCCTATCTCAAGAAACAAGAAAAATCCCAAAGACAAAATCTAACAGCACACCTAAAGGAAATAGAAGCAGAGCAGCAAAGACACCCCAAACCCAGCAGAAGAAGAGAAATAATAAAGATCAGAGCAGAAATAAACAATATAGAATCTAAAAAAACTGTAGACCAGATCAATGAAACCAAGAGTTGTTTTTTTTAAAAAAATAAACAAAACTGATAAACCTCTAGCCAGGCTTCTCAAAAAGAAAAGGGAGATGACCCAAATAGATAAAATCATGAATGAAAATGGAATGATTACAACCAATCCCTCAGAGATACAAGCAATTATCAGGGAATACTATGAAAAATTATATGCCAACAAACTGGACAACCTGGAAGAAATGGACAAATTCCTAAACACCCACACTCTTCCAAAACTCAATCAGGAGGAAACAGAAAGCTTGAACAGACCCATAACCAGCGAAGAAATTGAATCGGTTATCAAAAATCTCCCAACAAATAAGAGTCCAGGACCAGATGGCTTCCCTAGGGAATTCTACCAGACATTTATTTATTTATTTTTTTTTTCAACGTTTTTTTTTATTTATTTTTGGGACAGAGAGAGACAGAGCATGAACGGGGGAGGGGCAGAGAGAGAGGGAGACACAGAATCAGAAACAGGCTCCAGGCTCCGAGCCATCAGCCCAGAGCCCGACGCGGGGCTCGAACTCACGGACCGCGAGATTGTGACCTGGCTGAAGTCGGACGCTTAACCTACTGCGCCACCCAGGCGCCCCTCTACCAGACATTTAAAGCAGAGATAATACCTATCCTTCTCAAGCTCTTCCAAAAAATAGAAAGGGAAGGAAAACTTCCAGACTCATTCTATGAAGCCAGTATGACTTTGATTCCTAAACCAGACAGAGACCCAGTAAAAAAAGAGAACTACAGGCCAATATCCCTGATGAATATGGATGCAAAAATTCTCAATAAGATACTAGCAAATCGAATTCAACAGCTTATAAAAAGAATTATTCACAATGATCAAGTGGGATTCATTCCTGGGCTGAAGGGCTGGTTCAACATTCACAAATCAATCAATGTGATACATCACATTAATAAAAGAAAAGATAAGAACCACATGATCCTGTCAATTGATGCAGAAAAAACATTTGACAAAATTCAGCATCCTTTCAAAATAAAAACCCTCGAGAAAGTCGGGATAGAAGGAACATACATAAATATCATAAAGCCATTTATGAAAAGCCCATAGCTAATATCATCCTCAATGGGGAAAAACTGAGAGCTTTCCCCCTGAGATCAGGAACATGACAGGGATGTCCACTCTCACCGCTGTTGTTTAACATAGTGTTGGAAGTTCTAACATCAGTAATCAGACAACAAAAGGAAATCAAAGGCAACAAAATGTGCAAAGATGATGTCAAGCTTTCACTTTTTGCAGATGACATGATATTATACATGGAAAATCCAATAGACTCCACCAAAAGTCTGCTAGAACTGATACATGAATTCAGCAAAGTCACAGGGTACAAAATCAACGTACAGAAATCAGTTGCATTCTTATACACTAATAATGAAGCAACAGAAAGACAAAGAAACTGATCCCATTCACAATTGCACCAACAAGCATAAAATACCTAGGAATAAATCTAACCAAAGATGTAAAAGATCTGTATGCTGAAAACTATAGAAAGCTCATGAAGGAAATTGAAGAAGATATAAAGAAATGGAAAAACATTCTGTGCTCATGGGTTGGAAGAATAAATATTGTTAAAATGTCAATATTACCCAAAGCTATCCACACATTCAATGCAATCCCAATCAAAATTGCACCAGCATTCTTCTCGAAGCTAGAACAAGCAATCCTAAAATTCATATGGAACCACAAAAGGCCCCGAATAGCCAAAGTAATTTTGAAGAAGAAGACCAAAGCAGGAGGCATCACAATCCCAGACTTTAGTCACTACTACAAAGCTGTCATCATCAAGACAGCATGATATTGCCACAAAAACAGACACATAGACCAATGGAATAGAATAGAAACCCCAGAACTAGACCCACAAAAGTATGGACAACTAATCTTTGACAAAGCAGGAAAGAATATCCAATGGAAAAAAGACAGTCTCTTTCACAAATGGTGCTGGGAGAACTGGACAGCAACATGCAGAAGAATGAAACTAGACCACTTTCTTACACCATTCACAAAAACAAACTTAAAATAGATAAAGGACCTGAATGTCAGACAGGAAACCATCAAAACCCTAGAGGAGAAAGCAGGAAAAGACCTCTCTGACCTCAGCCACAGCAATTTCTTACTTGACACATCCCCAAAGGCAAGGGAATTAAAAGCAAAAATGAACTACTGGCACCTTATGAAGATAAAAAGCTTCTGCACAGCAAAGGAAACAACCAACAAAACTAAAAGGCAACTCACGGAATGGGAAAAGATATTTGCAAATGACATATCGGACAAAGGGCTAGTCTCCAAAATCTATAAAGAGCTCACCAAACTCCACACCCAAAAAACAAATAACCCAGTGAAGAAATGGGCAGAAAACATGAATAGACACTTCTCTAAAGAAGACATCCGGATGGCCAACAGGCACATGAAAAGAGGCTCAACATCTCTCCACATCAGGGAAATACAAATCAGAACCACACTGTGATACCACCTCACACCAGTCAGAGTGGCCAAAATGAACAAATCAGGAGACTATAGATGCTGGAGAGGATGTGGAGAAAGGGGAACCCTCTTGCACTGTTGGTGGGAATGCAAATTGGTGCAGCCGCTCTGGAAAGCAGTGTGGAGGTTCCTCAGAAAATTAAAAATAGACCTACCCTATGACCCAGCAGTAGCACTGCTAGGAATTTACCCAAGGGATACAGGAGTACTGATGCATAGGGGCACTTGTACCCCAATGTTTATAGCAGCACTCTCAACAATAGCCAAATTGTGGAAACAGCCTAAATGTCCATCAACTCATGAATGGGTAAAGAAATTGTGGTTTATATACACAATGGAGTACTACGTGGCAATGAGAAAGAATGAAATATGGCCTTTTGTATCAACGTGCACAGAACTGGAAGAGTGTGATGCTAAGTGAAATAAGCCATTCAGAGAAAGACTGATACCATGTGTTTTCACTCTTATGTGGATCCTGAGAAACTTAACAGAAACCCATGGGGGAGGGGAAGGAAAAACAAAAAAAAGAGGTTAGAGAGGGAGAGAGCCAAAGCATAAGAGACTCTTAAAAACTGAGAACTGAGGGTTGATGGGGGGTGGGAGAGAGGGGAGGGTGGGTGATGGGCATTGAAGAGGGCATCTTTTGGGATGAGCACTGGGTGTTGTATGGAAACCAATTTGACAATAAATTTCATATATTAAAAAAATAAAAAAAATAAAGTTTCACGATGAAGTAAAAAAAAAATTTAGTTAAAGCCATTCTTTACATCATACACAAAACTAATTTTCAGGTGAAAATTTCTAATGTGAAAAAATAATGCTGGAAATAGTTTAGAAGACAATGTACGATGGACATGTTGGTGGAATTTCACATTAAAAATCATCTCAATATAAAACATCCAAAAAATTAAGGCACATAAATTACTTTAACTCTAAGTGTTAAGAATTTTTCTACTTTTTACGTTAATTCAAGACTCTGGATACAATCAAAATCTTGTCAACTTATTTCTCATATACCTGTGTACCCACATACTACCCTCACCTGTGGAGGGCTTTCCTAACACTTTAAAAAGCATTTCAGTGACTTCTCTAAAATTCTTAAACCAATGCTCATTTAAAAGTGTTGCTACTAATGCAACTGCTTCAGACTTCTCAATTCCCACTTCCTTCAGAACTTAAGTCTCAAAACAACTCAGAAGCTAAATGCCTTTTTTTTTTTTAAATAAAACACTTATGTATTTTTGCTACTTAACTAAAAAATAGAAATAAACTTTTAGAACTGGAGTCCTATCGACATCCACACTTCCAAGTGGACTCTAAAATTCCCTGACATTGCTATAAAATTTGTGTGGGCATCAATCATATTCTATACAAAACCTCCAAGGTTTTTCTTGGTTCTTAGAGGGGACTACGTCCTCCTTCCCACCAAAGTTAAGAACCTCCGTTCTAGAGGCTAGGCACTCGACAAGTTAAATTTTCAAATTAGAAATTGAGGATTTTCATAGTCATAGACAGGAGATGTTAAGGAAAGCTGTCCATTTACACCATAAAACTCCTGAAATGGTCCCGAATCTCCCTTTGACATTAAATACATTGGGGAGTGGGGGGAAATCATGTCATTCCAGACAAAGAAGGTAAAATTTACTGAAGAGGTTTTAACCAGTGGTTGCTTTTGTTTGAGATCAAGCCTCAGAGTCTAACTGTACTCCAACACATATATGAAATGCATGTATCGATGGGTCCGACCAAGAAAATAACCGTGTTTTTGATATGAATCCATCATCATTCAGAGTCAGCAACTGCAACAATAGTTAACTTACATTTCTGTGGTGCTTTATAGAGCGCTGTCACGTGCGCTCTCCACGTGACCTTCACTACATTCCCACTTAGGATAATTAGCACAGCAGCATCCTCTTTCTCGATGAGGAAAGTTCTAGATTCAGTTTGTGAGGTGCGGGACGCTCACCGATCTCTGCCGAGGCATTTTTTCCAGAGACAAAGGAAGATGTAATGTTTCTTTATGATACTGCTGGTGAGGGAGACGAGGATAGAACTGTGGAAGACATCAGTGGGGAATAAAGTGTAGTTGGTGGTAGTTGTAAGCACGTCAGAGCTGGAGAGTGGTTTCTGGGAGAGGCACTAAAATAAGAGAGAAGATGGCCTTAGGAGGAGCCTTCCTTCAGGGGCGACTGAACGGGGGCAGCCGTGCAGTCTCTGAATCGAGAGAAAAACGACGCCAGGTCAGAACCTAGAGACTGAAGAGTCCGCTAACAGAGGTCCCGCCTCAGGCGAGTGAAGCAACCCGACTGAAGTCCTCCAGATCGAAACGGCCTCTTTGACTCAGTGTCCCTCCACCTCCGACCGCCCTTTTTGTCATTTTCCCTTCAGTGTCGCTCACCACAGCTTGCTGTCTCCAGTAAGACGCCCAGCTCAATTGTGCACCTCAGGGACTCTACGCGCCACAAATTCAAGTGTGAGGTATGGAATCTCGCCGCCCCAAACGTCTCCTAGAGTGAAGGAGAGACGGGCCAATCAAAGCCAGACCGGCTCCAGATGCCCAAATCGGTGGGCGTGGCGAAGGCATGCAGGAGGGAGGTTACTGAGTTGCTAAGACGACGGCTTCCGGGTGGGCGGGCCGAGGTGACTTCTGGCCGGAAGACGAGACTCCGCGGGAAAAGCTGCCCCGCTAGGTGGACGAGGAGCTGTCAGGGTGAGGCAGTTTCCTCAAGAGTAACGGCGGGCCTCTGCTGGGGTCGCACCACCGGCCTTCGTTTCCTTTACCCTTCTCTCTAACCAAACGATATTCCTGCCCAGTTACAAAGTGCAAGTTGTTTCCCTAAGGTAAGCGTGGGGTAATCCTATGTCCTCGTTAAATGGGTTACGGAAACTCTAGTCCACTGTGTCACACAAGGAACAGGTACTCAAAAAAGAAAAAAGTGAAAATTCAGTAACTTCTTATAGTGCGAATTTTTTACTACATTGTATGCGTTTTGTAGTTTTAAAACACTGAGTGCAGTTCGAGTTAAATTTTGGTTCTTCCTGACTGCAGAATTCCATCTACCCGAGTAATGGACAAAGACCAGAATTTTCATGTTCTCTGTAGCAGTCTCAAAGCTTGTCTGACTTAAGTTCTTTTTTTTTTTTTTTTAATGTTTGTTTATATTTGAGAGGGCGGTTGGTGGTACAGAGGATCCCACGCTTTGTGCTGATGACAGAGAGCCCAGTGGTGTCTCCAACTCCCAAACCTGGAGGTCATGACCTGGGCCCAAGCCAAGGCTTCACTCACTTAGCCCCCCAGGCGCCCCCTGCCTTAAATTCTTAATCTCCCATAAATCTGAAGGCAGAGGGTAAAATGGACAGTTGCTTTGAGCCTAAACCATTCCAAGAATCAAACTAATTCAGCTGAGTCTCCTTTCTTTAAGAGAGTCATTGTAACCTAAAATAATTGAAACCAGGTGCTAAATATGGTGCCTTTGGTTCAACGTGTGTCTCATTTGATGATGTTGGTCTCACATAAGTCTTATAAAAGTAAACATTGAAATGATAGAAGAGAAGGCTTTCTACAGACAGATAATTTTTTTTAAAAAAACTTGTGGCTTTAAAACACATCTTTTTTTTTTTTTAATATGACATTTATTGTCAGATTGGTTTCCATACAACACCCAGTGCTCATCTCAACAGGTGCCGTCCTCAATGCCCATCACCCACCCTCCCCCCCCCCCCCCATCAACCCTCAGGTTATTCTCAGTTTTTAAGAGTCTCTTATGGTTTGGCTCCCTCCCTCTCAAACTTTTTTTTTGTTGTTGTTCTTCCTTCCCCTCCCCCATGGTCTTCTGTTTAGTTTCTCAGGATCCACACAAGAGTGAAAACATACGGTATCTGTCTTTCTGTGTGATTTATTTCACTTAGCATAACACTCTCCAGTTCCATCCACGTTGCTACAAAAGGCCATATTTCATGCTTTCTCATTGCCAAGTAGTAGTCTATTGTAAAACACATCTTTTAACAAATCACACAAGTCATTGTTAAATTCCAGTCACCAAAATCTAAAAGAAAACTTCAGCAAAACTTACCTGCTTATCAGCAGGAATTTATTCCTCTAGACTTAAGGCACAGAAGCATTTATGAAAGCTTAGATCTGTATGTGTTTAGGTTCCTGCCAACCTCTTTCTTCATATTCCATCTTCAAAACTACCTGCTAATGAGCACTTTTCCAGCAGCTTGGATGAAACATTTTGAATAACTTCCTCAGCCTCTAGGTTAGAAATTTCATTAAATAAAAAATTAAATACATTAGAATGCTTAGGTATGAAACATTAATGAACTGTGTAATAAGTTCTTCGGAAGAGGAGGCACTTAAGAAAACACAGGCTACCTGCATCGTGAAGCCATATAATGTGATGAGATTTGATATATAGGCAAGAGATCAAAAAATGGCCAGAATTTCAAAAGAGAATGTTCCATGAGCTGCTTAACTGCCTTCACAGACCATTTGAAAATAAAACTGAATCTCAGCAGAAGCCCAAGAGACCTTAGAGATGAACCACATTCTTTGGATGTCAGTATTATACTGAACAAAGCCAGTTGGAATGTTATTTATCTGGCAGGAAAAAAGATGCCTAAATTTTATGAGGACGTAGTCATTAATTTAAAAATACATAGTGGCTTTAGAGTTGAGAAAAGATACTTGTTAGATGTACCTGTACTTGGAAAAAAAGTTTTCTCTAATAGACATATTTGACTTTGTACACTTTTTCTTACCTGCATGTTCTTCCCCCTCTGCTTAGTTGCATCTTAATTTTTAAGACCTAGGTCAAATTCTGAATCTTTTGAGATGTAGTCCATAGACAACTCTGACTCCAGAGAACCTATAGAATTACAATGTTGTCTTTTTTTGGCATTTTTGCTTTAGGGACTGTACTGTTTCTTTTTTATGTTGTTAATCGTATCTTCTGTATAATTTGCCTGCTTTACTAGATTCTAAGCTGCTTAGAATGGTATTCACCAGTGTACCTGGAAGAATGACTTGAACATGTTAAACATGATGTTGGTATAAAAAAGCCTAAGTTAGAGTTAATGTTAAATATAACTGGTAGCTGTATTAGTTTGCTAAGGCAGCCTTAACATAATACTACAGACTTGGTGGCTTAAACAACAGAATTTTATTTCTTTATGATTCTAGAGAGTAGAAAGTCCAAGATCAAGTTGTTAACTTCTCTTTTTGGCTTATGTAGATGGCCATGTTCTGCCTTTGCCTTTGCATGGTTTTTTTGTATGTGCACATAAACTATGCCCAAATTTCTTAAAAGGACACCATTCATACTGGATTAGGGTCTTCCCTAAAGACCTTATTTTATCTTAATTACCTCTTTAAAGATCTTATTTTCAAATAGAGCTGCATTCTGAGGTGCTGAGGGCAAGACTTCGACATAGGAATGTGGGGGTTGCACGCAATTCAGCCCATTATAATAGCCAACACTCAAAAAGCAGAAGTGGTTGGGAGCAGTTCTGTCACCCTTAGAAGTCTCTTAGAAGTATATAAACTTAAATGTATAAACTCAGATTAGTGTAAGATAATAGGGAGTAGTAGAGCCTGTGGTATATCAGAGAATATTTGCCTAAGCAAGACATTTAAATTAATATTTGTGGTTTTTTTTTTTGTTGTTGTTACTTATTTTGAGAGTGCACGTGCGAGCAAGCAAGGGAGGGACAGAGGGAGAGAGAGAATCCCAACCAGGCTCCATACTGACAGTGTGGAGCCTGACACGGTGTTCACAGTGCTCAAACATGACGTCATAACCTGAGCTGACATCAAGAGTTGGACGTTTAACCGCCTGAGCCACCAGGAGCCCCTAAATTAAAATTTGTAAATAAAACACACCTCAGATTTGTTTGGGCTATCCACACAAAACAGGCTGACTGGTTTTGGCTTACAAGGCATTGGTTTGCCAAAACCACCATCATATGATTTCATTTGGAATCTATAACCTTTTATGGTAGATACTGGATATATTAAGTATGTTTTTGCATATCCAAAGGCATTTTCCCCAGGTCCCATTGGTTCACACATAACTTTATGTGGAATACCCATGTGGAAGGAACTTTGCCGAATGCTTTACTGTGATTAAAATCCATAAATTTGGCCTTATATCCAAGAGTTACAGGGACATCCTATTTTCGAGGTAATTGAATGCATAACTATGCATAATTTGGGGATTTTTTTTTTTTGGTACAGCTGTATCCTGTAAATAGAACTCAGAATTCCTTGTCAGATTATTTGCCCTCAAAAGGTCAAGCCTTTGCCCTGAAGTACAATTGTAGAGGACATGAGATATATACAAAAATAATTATAGTGCAAGATAAAAGTGAGACGATAAGAGAATAATAGATGTGCTGTGGGAAATTAGAGGAGGAAAAGATTTTTTCCAGCAGGGTGTGTTACTAAAGGTATTTAGTGCAGTTAGAATTAATCTTTCCTAGGGCACCTGGTACTTCTAATATAGCATTAATCAGTGTATTACATGGTACCTACTTGCGTATGTTCACACCTCTCCCAATGCACTCTGAAATACACAAGAATGTCTTAGTCTTTATATGTTCCAGTCTGGTATTGTCCAAAAGTTTCAAGAGTCGCCTGGGGAACTTTTTAAAGATAAGTTTCTCAACTCTATTTCTAGCGATTCTAATTTAATAGGATTGGAGGGGTGGTAGAGAATCTATTTTGAAGAGGCTTCTCTCACTTAATGACTTTGGTTATCAGCCCTTTTTGGAACCTCCTGCCCCAGAACACCTAGGATATAGTATGCTCTCAAATTCTTATCACATTAAATGAGCAGAGCTGTGACTTAGTAAAATTAATAAGGATAAATTAGAGTGGAAAATATCCTAGAGGCAAAGAAGTCCTATTACAGATGTCCAACTAAGAGATTAAACCACCCTTAACTAGGGCAAAGGCCATAGGAAAGGAGAGAAACAAGAAATTTTGAAAAGGTAGAATCTACAGAATTAGATGAAACTTGATATAATGCAGTAGTTCCCAAACATAGTGTGCCTAAGACTTATATGGGGTATTTATTTAAAAAGCAGATTGCCACACTCTTGTATGAATTTTTTTTTCAGTTAGTCCAGGGTAAAGCACAGGAATCTGCATTTTTTTAACAATCCTTCCACATGATTTTGATTTAGATTATTTTATCTAATTCAAGACCTCAGTTTAAGAACACAGTGATCTGTTGACCATTGTGAGTAAGAGGAAAGATTGAAAAATAGTTCTAAAGGTTAAATCGTGAGTAACAGGATTAGCCATTAATCAGTATTTGGTTTAGAGAGAAATAAAGTTCATCCATGAAAGCTCTTTGGCAAGTAAGAAGAAATGGGCTTTAAGAGCCTGGGAGAGAGGTAGAGGGCAACGAAAAAATTGGGATCCTTTGTGATAAAGATTCCCAAGAGAGATAAAGGAAAGATTCCTAAGAGAGATAAAGGAAAAAGAAGAAAGTCATGGGGAAAATTGGGGGGATTATTTCTCCTTTGAGAGATTTTGAAATGAAGGAGGCAACATGTGAAAGAGAAGGTGGGAGAAAAGTTGGAAAAAACCAAAACCAAGAGTTTTAAGTAAAGAATGTGTACATCATCTAGTGTGAATGAGAACTACAAGGGTTGTAGGGTGAACATGGAGAGACCTCTGAGATTGACATCTATTTGGTACCCTTTAATAGGAGTTTTGCAGAACTGTGTGATTGCTGTGAGTTGAAAAATAGATGGCAAGAAAATCTAAGCTAGGGATTATTAAGCATAACTTACCATGTGAAGAGAATAAGTATCTGCACCCCCATGTTCATAGCAGCATTATTTATAATAACCAAACAGGGAAACAACCTAAGTGTCCATCATTGAGTTAATGGATTAAAAAAAAAAAAAGGCTATGCTATATATATGATACAGTGAATTATAAGTTAGCCATAAAAAACAAAACAAGGAAATCGTGCCATTCTGACAAAAGGGATGGACCTTGAGGGCATTTTCTCATATGAAGTAAGTTAATATTGTATGATCTCATATGTGAAATCTGAAAACAAAAGTCAGAAGAGGTCAGATTTTAGGTTACTGGAGGCAGGGGGTAGGGGAAATACAAACTTCTAATTACGAGATAAGTACTAGGGATGTAATGTGCATTATGATGACAATAGTTTGCACTGCTGTGTGATACATATGAAAGTTAAGAGGGTAAACCCTAAGACTTCTCATCATAAGGAAGAACTTTGTCTCTCTGGCTTGTTTTATCTATATGATAGATGGTAACTAAACACTGTGGCAATTTCATAGTATATGTAAGTCAAACAATTATGCTGTATACCTTGAACTTGTACAGTGATGTGTACCAATTATATCAATAAAACTGGAGGAAAAAATGAGAGATTGTCATTATATGAAGAAGGTAGCACAGGAAGATACTTATAATCTGTTAGAGATGTCCATTTTTTGTATAGTAGAAAATAATTTTTAAGACCAGGATCAATGGAGGTAAAAAGATAAAAGGATTGGGGCGCCTGGGTGGCTCAGTCGGTTAAGCATCCGACTTCAGCTCAGGTCACGATCTCGCGGTTCGCGAGTTCGAGCCCCGCGTCGGGCTCTGAGCTGACGGCTCAGAGCCTGGAGCCTGCTTCCGATTCTGTGTCTCCCTCTCTCTCGGCCCCTCCCCCATTCATGCTGTGTCTCTCTCTGTCTCAAAAATAAATAAACGTTAAAAAATTAAAAAAAAAAAAAAAAAAGATAAAAGGATCACAGTAATACTAAAGAGTAAACATGCTTCATTAGCAAAACCTGGGTTTTTTTTTTTTTTTTTTTTTTTAGGTCTTTCCTGGATAGTAAAGGAAATGAATAATAAGCCTAATTAGAAGTTCCCTTTTTAAGAAGTAAAACAGAAGAATAAAAGTTTCTGGAATAGAGTTTTATTTTAATATAGACTTTAAAGAAGAAAAATTTTCAAGTGATAGCCTTTGTAGACTTACCAAGACAATGGTTTTAAAACATTATATCTTATATGCCAATCTTACAAGCTATCCATAAGTACATAATTAGTATAATAGTTTATATAAGAGGTCTGTATTCAAAACTCAAGTCTGCCTCTTGTAGATGTGTGTACAACCTTGATTAAGATCCTGTTAAACAGGGGCGCCTGGGTGGCTCATTTAGGCATCCAACTTTGGCTCAGATCAAGATCTCACAGTTCGTGAGTTCGAGCCCTGCTTTGGGCTCTGTGCTGACAGCTCAGAGGCTGGAGCCTGCTTCGAATTTTGTGTCTCCCTCTCTCTCTCTCTCTATGCCCCTCCCCTGCTTGTGCGCTGTCTCTCAAAAATAAATAAAATATTTAAAAATAAGATTATGTTAAATGAAATGGAAATTTCTAATACCTCATAGCATTAAATGAAGTGATAGAATGTTAAATATGTTCTTGCCATATAGTAAGAATTAAATAATGGTGACTCTTATTAATTGAATGACCTTTTGCAAGTTACTAATTGCTCTGAATTTTTAAGTGTTCTCTGTCAAATGGTAATAGTTATATAGTTAAGGACATTCATAGAACAAGGTAGAGTTAACAAGAATATTATGTTATTAGAAAACGGGGAGTTAATCAGAGGGTCTTGTAATAATGCGTAGCACATAAAAACACTCAGTAAATGGCAAATGGTATTGTTATGTCAAAAATCTAAAAGTAATATCACTTATTTATCTCAGTTGCATAGAGCTTTGAAATACATTCTTCATATAGTCTTTTCAACAGTTTTGTGAGATAGTCCCTTTTCAGATGAGAGAAAGTTTGAGTAACTTAGAGTCAAAAAGAAGCAAAGTCTTCTCACTCCCAGGCCAGTGCTTTTACCCATCATACAATATATGTCATCTAAGTCACAAAGGTTATTTTTTTAACTTTATATTTTGAAATTTTAGATTCATGTGTGGTTGCTAGTAATAGTACAGAGAGGTTCCTTGTACATCTTCACCCAGTTTCCCCCAATGGTAATGATATCTTATGTAACTATAGTATAACATCACAACCAAGAAATTGTTACCTAATGACCTTACTGAGATTTTACCAGTTTACGTACACTAATTGGTGTGCGTGTGTGCATTTATTCTATGCAGTTATCTGTGTGTAGATTAGTGTAACCACCATTATAGTCAAGGTACAAAACTATTTTCACCACAGGATTTCTTATGCTACATTTTTGATAGCCACAGCCTTTCCACCTAGATCCCAGTTACTATGCCCTAGCAACCACTAATCTGGTCTACATGTTTACAGTGTTGTCACTTTGAGAATGTTACATAAATGGAATAATACTTGTAACTACTTGAGATAAATTTTATTAATAAAATTTACACGTAAATTGTATCAAAAAGAAATACAGTTTTTAAGTTTTTATTTTAATTCCAGTTAAAATACAGCATTCTCTTAGTTTCACATGTACAATATTGTGATTCAACAATTCCATTACATCTCCCAGTGCTCATCACAAAAAGTGTACTCCTTAATCCCCATCACCTATTTAACTCATTCCCCCCACACAACTGCCCTTTGGTAATCATCAGATTCTCTGTAATTAAGAGTCTGTTGCTTGTGTCTTTTTTTTCTCCCTTGGCTCATTTGTTTCTTAAATTCTACATGAGTGAAATCATAGGGTATTTGTCTCTCTCTGACTTCTTTTGCTTGGCCTTATACTCTAGCTCCATCCATGCCGTTGCAAATGGCAAGATTTCATTCTTTTTTATGGCTGAATAATATTCCTGTGTGTGTGTGTGTGTGTGTGTGTGTGTGTGTATGTACAACATCTGTATCCATTCATCAGTCAGTGGATACTTGGGCTGCTTCTGTAATTTGGCTATTGTAAATAATGCTGCTATAAACATAGGGGTGCACATATATCTCTGACTTAGTGTTCTTGTATTCTTTGGGTAAATACCCAGTAGTGTGATTGATGGATTGCAGGGTAGTTCTATTTTTAACTTGTGGAGGAACTCCATACTGTTTTCCACTTTGGCTGCACCAATTTGCATTCACACCAACAGTGCACAAGCATTCCTTTTTCTCCATATCCTTGCCAACACTTGTTCCTTTTGTTGTTGATTATAGTCATTCTGACTGATGTGATACCTCATTGTAGTTTTGATTTGCATTTCCTTCATGATAAGTGATGGTGAGCATTTTTCATGTGTCTTTTGGCCATCTCTAAGTCTTCTTTCGAAAAATGTCTATTCATGTATTCTCCCACTTTTTTAATCGGATTATTTATATTTCGGGTGTTGAGTTTTATAAGTTATTTATTTCGGATACTAACCTTTTGTTCGATATGTAATTTGCGGATATATTCTTCCATTCTGTAGTTTGCCTTTTAGTTTGGTTGATTGTTTCCTTCACTGTGCAGAAAAGTTTTATTTTGATGTCCTAAGAGTTTATTTTTGCTTTTGTTTCCCTTCCATTGGGAGATAATACCTAGAAAAAGTTGCTACAGCTCATGTCAGAGAAGTTACTGCCTGTATTTTCTTCTAGGATTTTTATGGTTATAGGTCTCACATTTAGATCTTTAATCCATTTTGAATTTATGTTTGTGTATGATGTAAGAAAGTGGTCCAGTTTCATTCTTTTGCATTATTTCTGTCCAGTTTTCCCAGCATATTTTGTTAAAGAGTTAATTTTTTAAAAATATTTATTTTTAAGAGAGAGAGGCAGAGAGAGAGAGAGAGGGGGAGACACAGAATCCAAGGTAGGCTCATAACCTGAGCCAAAGTCAGACACTTAACCAACTGAGCCACCCAGTCACCCCTGAAGAGGCTTTTACCCATTGCATATTCTTGCCTTTATTAGCGAAGCATATATGAGAATAAATTGACCATATAATTGTAGGTGTATTTTTGGATTTTCTGTTCTGTTGATCTATGTTTCTGTTTTTGTGCCAGTAGCATACTGTTTTGATTACTGCGGCTTTGCAGTATAACTTGAAGTCTGGAATTGTGTTAACTCTAGTTTTGTTCTTTTTCAAGATTGTTTTGGCTATTCAGGGTCTTTGGCGGTTCCATACAAATTTTGGGATTGTTATAGTTTGGTGAAAAAGTCTATTGGTATTTTGATAGGATTGCCTTAAATGTGTAGATTGCTTTGGATATTATAGACACTAAAAATATTCTTCCAGTCCATGAGCAATGGAATGATTTTCCATTTCTTGGTGTCATCTTCAATTTCTTTCATCACGGTTTTATAATTTTCAGAGTACAAGGCTTTCATATTTTTGGCTAGGTTTATTCCTAGGTACTTTACTATTTTTGGTGTAATTATAAATGGGTTTATTTACTTAATTTTTCTTTCTTCTTCCTCAGTGTTGGTATATAGATGTGCAACAGATTTCTGTACATTGATGTTGTATCCTGGCACTATATGGAATTTGTTTTTTAGTTTTAGCAGTTTCTTGGTGAAGTCTTTCAGGCTTTCTTTATATAGTATTTGGTCATCTGCAAATAGTGAATGTTTTATTTCTTCCTTACTGATTTGGATGCCTTTTATTTATTTTTGTTGCCTGATTGCTGTGGCTAGGACTTCCAGTACTATGTTGATTAAAGTAGTGTGGGTAGACATTCTTGTCTTGTTCCTGACCTTAGAGAAAAAGCTTTGTTTTCCCATTAAGTATAATGTTTGCTGTGAGACTTTAATATATGGCCTTTATTATTGTTGAGGTATGTTCCCTCTAAACCTACTTTGTCGAGGGTTTTTATCATGAATGCATGTTGTACTTTGTCAAATGCTTTTTCTGCGTGTATTGAAACGATCATATGGTTTTTATCCTTTCTCTTAATGATGTGATATATCACATTGATTGATGTACAAATATTGAGCCACCCTTGCAACCCAGGAATAATTCCCACTTGATCATGGTGAATTCTTTTTAAGTTTATTTGAGAGAGAGAGAGAGTGTGTGTGTACACGTGCGCGAGCACATGGGCAAGTGAGGGGCAAAGAGAGAGGGAGAGAGAGAATCCCAAGCAGGCTCTGCAGTGTCATTGCAGAGCCTGATGTGGGGCTTAAACCCATGAACTGTGAGATCATGACCTGAGCCAAAGTTAGACACTTAAGCAACTGAGCCACCCAGGCACCTCCAGGGTGAATGATTTTTTTAATGTGTTGTTGGATTTAGTTTGCTAGTATTTTGTTGAAGATGCTCGCATCTGTGTTCTTCAGAGTTACTGGCCTTTAGTTCTCTTTTTTTATGGTGTCTTTATCCAGTTTTGGTATCAGGGTAATGTTGGCCTCTATTTTTTTCTTTTTCCATTTTTTAGTAGAGTTCATCTGGTCTTTTGTTGGTTGGGAGTTGTTTGATTACTGATTCTATTTCATTGCTGACTAACAGTTTGTTCAAATTTCCTATTCCTGTTTTAGTTTTAGTAGTTTATATATTTCTAGGAATTTATCCATTTCTTTTCAGTTGTCCAATTTTTCAGCGTAGAGTTTTCCATAATATTCCCTTGTAATTGTATTGCTGTGGTTTTGGTTGTTATTTCTCCTTTCGCATTTGTGATTTTATTTATTTGGGTACTTTCTCTTCTTGTCAAGCCTGACTAGAGATTTATCAATTTTATTAGTTTTTTTTTTTTTTTTCCCATATAACCAGCTCCTGGTTTCATTGATTTCTGTTCTGTTGTGGGGTTTTAAGTTTTTTTTTAATTTTTAGTTTCTATATCATTTGCTACTCTATATGTATTATTTCCTTCTGCTGGTTTTAGGTTTTGTTTGCTGTTTTTTTTAGCTTTTTAGGTTATTTATTTTAGGTTTTTCTTTGTTCTTGAGGTACGCCCATATTGCTAGAAACTGCCCTTTTAGAACCGCCTTTGCTGCATCCTAAAGGTTTGGGACCATTGTGTTTTCATTTTTATTTGTTTCCATGTAATTTGTATTTCTTTTATTTCCTATCTGACTCATTCATTGTTCAGTAGTGTGTTATTTAACCTTCATGTATTTGTGGTCTTTCCAGACTTTTTCTTGTGGTTCACTGCTAGTTTCATAGTATTGTGTTCAGAAAAGATGCATGGTATGACTTCAATTTTCTTGAATTTGTTGAGACTTGTTTTGTGGCCTAATATGTTATCTATTCCAGAGAATGTCCCATGTGCACTTGAAAAGTGTGTATCCTGCTGTTCTAGGATGGAATGTTCTGAATATATCTGTTAAATACATTGGGTACACTGTGCCATTCGAAACCATTGTTTCCTTGTTGATTTTCTGTTTAGATGATCTGTTCCTTGATGTAAGCAGGGTGTTAAATTCCCCTACTGTTACTGTATTACTATCGATCAGTTCCTTGATATTTCTTTTTAACTGTTTTACATATTTATTTTTTTTTTTATTTTTTTTATTATTTTTTTTTTTTTTGGCTGATAGAAATTTATTATAGAGTAAACATTAACAGATATACATGCATGTAAAGTAGCATGAAAATGACTGCAAATATAGACAATATTTAACTGTTTTACATATTTAGGTGCTTCAAGTTGGGGGCATAAATATTTATGCCTTGTTATATGTTCTTGTTGGATTGTCCTTTTTATGATTATGTAGTGTCCTTCTTTGTCTCCTGTTACAGTCTTTGTTTTAAAGTCTTCTTTGTTCAATGTAAGTATTGCTACTCTGGATTTCTTTTGACATCCATTTGCATGATAGATGTTTCTGCACCCTCTCACTTTGAAGCTGCAGGTGTTTTTAGGTCTAAAATGAGTCTTGTAAGCAGTATATAGATGGGTTTTGGTTTTTATAATCCATTCTGTCACCCTCTATGTCTTTTGATTGGAGTATTTAGTCTATTTGCATTTAAAGTAATTATTTATAGGTATGTATTTATTGTCATTTTAATACTTGTTTGGGGGTTGTTTCTGAAGATTTTCTCTGACCCTTGTTTTTCTTTCATGGTTTACTTGTTTTCTTTAATGATATATTTGGATTTCTTTCTCTTTACTCTTTGCTTATTAGTGGCTTCTGATTTGTGGTTACCATTAGGTTTGTATATAGCATCTGTGTATAGTTGCCTTTATTTAGTTAATGGTTATTTAAATTTGAACCCATTCTTTTTTTCTTCCCCTTACCCTGTTTTAGGCATATGGTGTCATATTTAAGATCCTTTTATTTTGTGAGTTTTTTGATTGAATTTTTTACAGAAACATTCATTTTTACTGCTTTTATGGTTCCTACCTTGATATATCACTTTTGGTCTTTACTTTCCACTCAAAGAGTTCCCCCCCCCTTTTTTTAATTTTTTTTTTTAATATTTATTTATTTTTGAGAGACTGAGAGAGACAGAGCACGAGCAGGGGAGGGGCAGAGACAGAGGGAGACACAGAATCCGAAGCAGGCTCCAGGCCCTGAGCTGTCAGCACAGAGCCTGATGCGAGGCTTGAACTCTTGAACCATGAGATCATGATCTGAGCCAAAGTCTGATGCTCAATCAACTGAGCCACCTGGGTACCCCTCAAAGGGTCTCCTTTAATGTTTCTTGCAGGGCTGATTTAGTGGTCATGAACTTTAGTTTTTGTTTGGGAAACTCTTTATCTCTTTGTTTGGGAGACTCCTTCTATTCTGAATGATAGCCTTGCTGGAGACAGTATTCTCAGCTGCAGATATTTTCCTTTCAGCACTTTGAACATATCATGCCACTTCCTTCTTGCTTGGTAAGTTTCTGCTGAAAAATTCCCTGATAGTCTTATTTGGTTTCCCTTGTATGTTACTATTTTCTTTCGTCTTGCTGGTTTTAAAATGTTTATCACCATATTTTGCCAGTTAAAATATATCATGCTGTTGATGTGGTTTTGTTGTTACTGGGAGTTCTTTGTGCCTCCTGGATCTGGATATCTGTTTCCTTCCCCAGATTAGGGAAGTTTTCAGCTATTATTTCTTGAAATAAATTTTCTGCCCCCCTTTGTCTCTCTTCTTCTGGGACTCCTATAATATGAAGATTATTAGGTTTGACGGAATCAGTGAATTCCCTAAGTCTGTTCTTACTTTGCATAATTCTTTTCTCTATCTTTTGTTCAGCTGGGTGACTTTCCGTTACTCTCTATGCTAGGTAATAAATTTTTTCCTCTGCTTTTCCGGCCTGCTGTTCATTCCATCAAGCATGTTTCTCATTTATTGAGCCCTTTATCTCTAATAAATTATTCCTTATCTCTGTGTTAAGGGTCTCACTCATGCCTTCCATTGTTTTATGAAGTCCAGTGATTCTCTTTAAGTATTACATTGAATACTCCAACAGCCATGTTAATTACATCTGTTTAACTTATGTTTCTGGCCAGGGCTTTGTCCTGTTCTTTACTTGGGGACGAATTCCTCTGTCTTCTCATTTTGTCTAAATCTCTGTGCCTGCTTCTATATGTTAGGAAAGTCATCTACGTCTCCTGTTCTTTCAGGTAATGGCCTTATGAAGAACAGGTCCTATAGTGCCCTACTGTGTAGTGTTCCCTGTTCCTCAGGGCCTGGCAATTCAGCAAGTGTGTTTAAGGTGTGTTGCATTTGTTCTGCTGTTGTGTCCTAGCTGTTTTATCCTTTAGTCCAGTTGTCTGCAGAGGCTCTCTTTTCTTGTTGTGGGCAGTGTTTGGTCCCTGGCCTGAATATGACAAATTTTAACTAGGTGTGCCCTGATCTGCTTGTGAAATGAGACCTGTTGCTGCTGCCACTGGAACCGAGGCCCTTCAAATCTCCTGGACTGGGAAACATGGTGTGGGCAGGGGTTTGGGCCAGTCTTCTGGGGAGAGGGCCTGCCATGCTTGGACTGAGGTAAGTTGACTAGAAAGGGGGATCCCCCAGAGTTTGGAGGGCAAGGCTTGATGTAAGCAAGTTACATAGCGAGGGTCTGCTCTGCACTGGTTCCTGCATGTGGCCCTGTGCTTAAACTGAGAGGCAGGAGAGGGAAATGGTGCTTGCCAGTTCCTTTGTTCACAGAGTGATCTATGAATGGCACCTTTTTGGTGCACACTCTGAGAAAAGCAAATAACCCTCCCAGGCACTCTTGAGATTGCTGTGTCTACCATGTACGTCCATAGGCTGTTGGCCGTGCTTTATCTTCACAGGTATCCTCAGTGTCCTGCAGGCTCTATTCAAACCAAGCCTGCTGACTTTTAAAACTCCAGGCTTTAATTCACACTGGTTGCAAGAACTAATGAAATTCGGCCCCTATTGCTTTGCTAGACAATTGCTATGGGAATTCATTTTACCTTTGTGGACTCCCCTATATGTTAGTTTTTCTCTCTCCCTTCTCTGAAATGATGGCTCCCTCCTCACCACCATGCCCACTCTTCATTTCTCTCCCAAGCTATGTCTCTGCACTTGCCACCTTCTTCACTGTAGCCTCTTCTCTATCTGTAGTTGTGGAGTTTGTTGTGCCAGTGTTCAGGTCCATTTCTGGGGAACTTCAGATGTTTGGTTTTTTTAAAAATTTTTAAATTATTTATTTATTTTTTGAGAGAGAGAGTGAGGCAGTGTGAGCGCGGTGGGCCAGAGAGAGGGAGACACAATCGGAAGCAGGCTCCAGGCTCTGAGCTGTCAGCACAGAGCACAATGTGGGACTCGAACTCATGGACTGTGAGATCATGACCTGAACTGAAGTTGAACGCCCAACTGACTGAGCCACCCAGGTACCCCTTGATGTTTTAATAGTTACCTAGTTGTATTCATGGGATGAGGTGAGCCTAGAGTCCTCCTACTCTGCTGCCATCTTTCCTTCAGCCCCACTCAAAATAAAATCATTTTAAAAATAAAACACAAGCCTTTTATCTAGTGGAGGAGTAGATCTCTTTCAATGTTCTTGGGCTATAAATAGCAAGAGAAGAACTGGAGGAATAAAACCACAAGCAATGGCAAAGACCCTCAAATTTTAAACCCTGGCACACGTGGTTCTGTGTGTCTAGATAGCATATTTTTTCTTTAAATGTTGTTCAATGACCATTGCCTGCCTTTCCTTTGAAAACGTTTTCTTGTGGAAATTAACCTTGTTATATATCTTGCATGGATTTTAATGTCAAATCAGTGAATAAGGGAAAATTTATGAAGTGCATGACGTTGTGAAAAATTATGGATGTTTTATGGCTTACTCTCCTCACCAAAATAGCCATTCAAGTGGGAAAAACACCTCTCACAGTCAACCATCTTGGAACTCTGGAACCCAATCAGGCAGTAAAACAACCAGAGAAGTGCTTAATGAAAGGAGAGGCTTTTAAATTCAGTAAAAGTGACATGACAGCTACCAACCCCCCTTTCTTCAGCCTTGCCATGATTGTGGTGATAGTAGTCACCATTTCTAGAGTAGCTCGCTACTGCCAGGGCAGGCAGTCTTGACTTCATCATCCAAGTTTTGGAGACGGTGCATTTTGATCAGTCTGGTTATCCTGTGAGTGACCAGTAAAAGTGTTTCCTTTTGTTTCAGCCCCCTTGGATTGCAGTGGCTTCCACAGCTGTGGCTACTATCAAAAGATTTAGAGATGCTTTCTTTTTTCTCATTTGGATGCAGGCATTTACATAGACTCTGTTAGGTCTCTGCCTGACTTGTGGGGATACTGGAAGAGAAACATCCCCTGGATGACTACAGACTTACTTAGCAATAAACTTAAGGAGGCATAAGACTTTAGTGTGCCAAAAATGACAAAAGATTGCTGAAAAAAATAAGTCCTAAATAAATAGGACATTCCATATACATGGGTTGAGACTTAATATTGTTGAGATGACAATACTACCCAAAGCAATCTGGAGTTTATATTGAATCCCTATGAAAAATAGCCTTCTTTTTTTTAAATTAAAACTGAAAAACCCTTCCTGAAATTCAAAAAGAATTTCAAGGGACTCTTGATAGTCAAAACAATCTTGAAAAGAAAAACAAATTTGGTGGATACAAAGTTCCTGATTTTAAAACTTAGTACAAAGCTACAAAAATTAAAAGTTTGGCATTGGCATAAGGGTGGACATATAGGCAAATGAAATATAATTCAGAGCCCGGAATTATGTCATCACATTTATGGTCAAATGATTTTCATCAATGGGGGCAAGATCATTCAATGGTGGGGGAAGAACAGTCTCTATAGCAAATGGTGCTGGGAAAACTGGACATCCACATGGAAAAGGACAAAATTGGACCTTTACCTTATACAATATACAAAAATTAACTCAAAATGGATTAAAGACCTGAATTTTAGAACTAAATGAATGTAACTTTTAGAAGAAAACATAGGGACCAATTTTCATGACCTTGGATTTGGCAGTGATTTCTTATATATGACACCATAAGTATAGGCAATAAAAAAAATACATTGGACTGCATCAAAATTTAAAACCTGTATGTTTCAAAAAATACCATCAATAGAATGAACAGAGATTGCACAGAACAGGAAAAAATATTTGCAAACCATATATCTGAAAGGGGTGTAATATTCAGAATATATGAAGAATTGCTTCAACTCAATTTAAAAAACAAAATTCTTAAATGGGCTAAAGCTTGAATAGACATTTCTCTAAGAAGACATACAAATGGCCAATAAGCATAGAAACAATGCTCAGCTCTGCTATTCATTAGGGAAATTTACATTGAAACCGCAGTAAGATACCTCTTCATACCCAGTAGGAAGGCTGTTACCAGAAGAAAAAAAGGGGAGGGAGGGAGAGAGGGCAGCGGAAGTAGAAGAAAAGAAAAAGGAGATAACAAGTGTTGGCAAATATGTAGAGAAATTTGAACCCTCTTACATTGCTGGTAGAACTGTGAAATGGTATAGTTGCTGTAAAAAAACAGTTTGGCGGTTCCTCAAAAAATTAAATATAGTAACTCCATTCCCAGGTGTATACCGAAACAGGGACTTAAACAGATTCTAATACACCAGTGTTCAAAACATTATTCACAGTTACTAAAAGGTAGAAACAACCCAATTGTCCGTCAACAAAGTAACTGATAAACAAAATTTGGTATATCATTAAACAGAATCTAGTATGTCCATATAATGGAATATTACTTGGCCAAAAAAAGGAATAAAGTTCTGATACATGCTACAAAATGGATAGATCTTGAAAACATTAAGTGACATAATCCATATATAAAAGGGTGATATAATTCTAAAAGTTAGATGATTTGTAAAGACGTTAATTAGAGGTTATCAGGGTTAAGATGGGGGAGAGGCACATGTGCTATTACTATATGGGTACAGAATTTCTTTTTGGGATGATGAAAAAATTCTGGAAATAGTGATGATGGTTATACAACATCGTGAATGTACTTAATGCCACTGAATCATACTGGATGTAGTTGTTAACTTTTATGTTGTATGTGTACAGGAATAAGACCTTAATGTGGTTATTGTTTTTGAGACTCCTTGTTCTAACTTACAAATGAATGAGAAAACTTTGGTTTTCTTTGTTTTGATTCTTAACTTAATGTCTAATCTTATTTAGGTTTTTTGCATAGATTTTTTTCCTTTGAAAACAAAATGTGACCATCCATCGGGAATATTCTAATATTTTAGTATTACTTTTATAAATTAATGAGATTTTTTCAAATGCAAATTATTCTCAGAAGAATCTGATGACACTGGCATAGTTTTTTGGGATATGCTTAGGCTTGGCTGAACTGGGGTCAGGAGGCTGAGAGTTTAGAATATGGAATATCTAGGTCATAGTAAACCTGGAAGACTAGGGGAAACAGTAGTAAATTTGTATTCCACAGGCAAAGGGATTCAAATTACACCTTTAACATTACTGAAATAATAGTTGTAAAAACATAATTAATGTTACCTTTTTGGATAGGATAGGATAGGATAAACTGCAACAGCAACAAACCTCTGTATTTGTTTGGCATCATCTTCTCATTAACAAACAGCATCAAGAGAGATTAGAAACTTTCCTTTTCATTTGGTCCCAACCTAAATAACCCCAAAGGCGAATGTAGGTTTTGTGTGATGATTTAAGTTTTGGCTCTTTTAAACAGCTATATTTTAAATATTTCTTCACAGTGAATTAGGTGATGTTTCAAGTAAGGTTAGACTCACCATAGTTAGGCTTCGCTCTGTTTCAAACTAAGGGAAAGTTGTTTTTTTTTTTTTTTAATAGACTTGAGGTATTTATAGGTTTTTGAGTTTTCATAGTATTGGCAAAATTCAGTAGATGAACTCTCAACTTGGGTAATGGCATCAACTTTGGTGCTAGTGTTGTGTACCAACTGTGGGAAGTATTGTGTGTTCTCAAGTAGTTCATTTAACTCACTGTCAGCATCTGGAAATGGGAACAATATTCCCTACTACATGGGATTCATATGAAGATAAAATAAGAAATAATGAAAAGTGCTTTACACAATATCTAATACATTGGAAATTATCATTAATGGTAGTTGTCACTATTGATTAAATATCATTTACCTTTCCTGCCTTTATGCAATTTTTTGAATATTAGATGAGTTAACATGAAAGCTTTTTAAAATTTGTAAGGTGGTATGTAGGTAAACATTTGACAATTGAAGATCTTTTTCTCTTTTCTGAACTTTTTATTTTCACTATTATAAAATAAGTGTTTAATATTATACTTACTTACATTTGGTTTTGTTTTGTTATTTTATGGATGTTAATCTCAATTCCTAAACAAGAATGTGTATGTTGCTTCAGGATAGCTAATGTTTCTTAGCTCGTGTTTCTCTTCAGTCTCCTATATATAGCATGGCGCTATGTTACTTGCGTGAAAAACACGGTAAACATTTGTTTACTTTTAGTAATTGGTCTTTTCTAAGCAGGCCCTTAAGCATATCATAATTGCAATTAGAATTAACAGTCACCCTGAACATGTGGCTGCTGCTATGCTCTTGAGAATTCCCATTACTCGAAGGTGACCTTCAAGTATATCCCACTGGATACTGACCTGACAAAAGTGATTCATACCTCTAGCCAACAACACAGATCTCTGCAGTGTGTCCTGCTTTCCAAGCCACACTAAAACTAAAGCTACTGAAATAAGTAAAGCATATTATTTGTTTAATGAGGATATTATTTACTAAATAGAAAATATTATTACCCAAGTCTATTTTTAGAGTTGGCTTAATATTTCCTGTCATGTACAATCTCAGATAGTGTTTCCTCTAAAAAACTTTTTTATCCAAATACAATTTTCAGGAAATTAGCACAGTACACACCCTATAATATGTTGGGGTGTGTGTGTGTTGGGGGGGTGGTATGTGGAATTAATGATAAAATGAGATTGAGTCAGTAGCCAAGAGCCTAACTTTGAAGTACAAAAGTTTTGAATTCTCAACTGTGCTATTTATTAGTTATGTGACTGTGGGGGATGTAGTTTAATTTTGTAAGACAAAGTTTCTTCTTTGGTTTATGGGCATTATAATAGCCATCTCATAGGTTTATTGTATTAAATGAAATAATCGATTTACAGCACTTAGCACAATACCAGATACCTACTAAAAACACATTAAGAGTAATTTTAATTGCAATAACATTTTTGGCCTCAAAATTACTTAAAAATTACTCTCAAGTAGGAAATTTCAAGAAAGGACAGCTCCCACATTGGTCATTGCAAGTGCTCAGTGGCATGATGAGAATTCAGATCTCATTATTGTACTCTGCTATCCTCAAAATGTTGGTCCTTGTCTTCAGACTAGGTTTCCTCAGGGTCACAGGTGACCACTATAGTTTTAGTCTTCAATTAATCCAGCCAAAGAAAACACCATCTCTCCACATAGGTTTCTTTTTAAGAACAAGAAAATCTTTTTTGGAAACCTTCTAACACACTTGCCTCCAGTATTCATTTACTGAGTTAGATACTCACTTCCTAAATGAACACAGGTGAGGAGAAAGGGATTATGGATTACCCAGGGGTGTGCTTAGAGAAGCCAAGATTTCACAAAGCAAGAAAGAATATCCAGCAGAAGAAAGACAGTCTTTTCAACAAATGGTGTTGGGAAAACTGGACCACTTTCTTACACCATGCACAAAAATGAATTAAAAATGGATTAAAGACATAAATGTGAGATAGGAAACCATCAAAATCCTAGAGGAGAACACAGACATCTCTTTGACATCAGCCATAGCAACTTCTTTGTTTGTTTTTAAAACTTTTTTAATGTTTAATTTTGAGAAAGAGAGCGTGCAAGCACAAGCGGGGGAGCAGCAGAGAGAGAGAGAAAGGGAGACAGAGGATCTGAAACAGGCTCCAGGCTCTGAGCTGTCAGTACAGAGCCTGATGTAGGACTAAAACTCAGGAACTCTGAGATCATAATCTGAGGCTGAAGTCAGACGCTTAACTGAGCCACTCAGGCGCCACCAGCCATAACACATTCTTACTATATATGTCTCCTGAGGCAAAGGAAGCAAAAGCAAGCTATTGTGACTTCATCAAAATAAAAAGCTCTGCACAGGAAGCAGACAAACTAAAAGACAACCTACTGAGTGGGAGAAGGTATTTGTGAATGACCTATCTGATAAAGGGTTAGTATCCAAAAGATAGGAAGAACTGAACACCCAAAAAACAAACCACACAGTTAAAAAATGGGAAGGGGTGCCTCGGTGTCTCATTTGGTTAAACATCCAACTGTTGGTTTCGCTTTAGGTCTTGATCTCATGGGTTGTGAGATCAAGCCCTATATCGGCTTCCTGCTGACAGTGCAGAGCCTGCTTGGGATTCTCTCTTCACTCTCTGTTCCTCCCCTGCTCATGCTCTCTCTCTTTCACAAAATAAATAAACTTTAAAAAAAACATGGGCAGAAGACATGAAATACACATTTTTCCAAAGAAGATATCAGATGGCCCGACACATGAAAAGATGCTTATCATCATCATTAGGGAAATACAAATCAAAACTACAATGAGAGATCACATTAATATCAGATTGGCTAAAATCGACAACATAAGAAACAGCAGGAATTGACAAGGATGTAGAGAAAAAGGAATCCTTGTGCACTGTTGGTGGGAATGCAAACTGGCACAACCACTCTTGAAAAGCATATGGAGGTTCCTCACAAAGTTAAAATAGAACTACCCTATGATCCAGCAATTGTACAACTAGGTGTTTATCCAAAGAATACAAAAATACTAATTCAAAGTCGTGCATGCACCCTGCTGTTTATAGCAGCATGATCAACAATAACCAAATTAGGGAAAGAACCCAAATGTCCATCAACTGACAAGTGGATAAAGAAGATGTGGTATATCTGTATACAGTGGAATATTACTCAGCCATATAAAGAATGAAATCTTGCCATTTGCACTGAAGTGGATGGAGCTAGAGAGTATTACGCTAAGCAAAATGAGTCAGAGAAAAATACCGTATGATTTCACGCACATGTGGAATTTAAGAAACAAATGAACAAAGGGGGAAAAAGAGAGAGAGGCAAACCAAAAAAAGATTCTTAACTATAGAGACCAAACTGATGGTTACCAGAGGGGAGGTTGGTGGAGGGATTGTTAAATAGGTGATGGGGATTAAGGCATGCAATTGTTGTGAGGAGCATTGGATGTTTCATAGAAGTGTGGAATGATTATATTGTACAACTGAAAATAATATACTGTATGTTAACTAACTGGAATTTAAATAAAAAGTTAAAAAGAAAAATCGAGATTCATCCCTGAGTTTTTGGTTGTGTCACTTTTTTAAAGAGTGGATGCTAACACAAAATTGGCGTCATTTAACTGGGGGAAAGAGGTGTATACCATGGCTATTATCTGCATAATAGAATATTTGCTATTTCTTTTTAATCCTCAGATGGAGATTCAGATGTCTAACAGCTCAGTTACTTGCCAGTGTCATCCATGAGTTACATCATTGTCATTGGTTTATTAGACAACTAATGCCAATTCCATTCTTTTTTCACTCTTTTAAATGTTTCATTCTATTATGTTTCTACTACTGTGGAAGATTACTAAATTGTCACAGCTAAAAATGGCAAGTACCTAGGAATATCAGGTTTTCCTGAAAAGGCTCAAAAACATAAATGGCATGGTAACTATATTTGCTTTCTTTTATTTATTTTTATTCTTATTTTTTATTTTTTGTATAGCTTCTTTCTTAAGGTGAATTTTATCTTGGGGTGGAAGCAAATAAGTAGCATAGTTGCACCTTCTTTCTATGCTAAAAAAATCCATTAGACAGTTGTTTTTCTGTTTACTTTCCATCTGGATTAGGTAATCTGTATCAGCCACACCAAGATGAGAAGGAATTATGATATTACAATATTTTTGTGAAGGAATAAAAGAAAACATTTTTCATTATCCCAGTGAGTTTGTAAAAGAGAGGGGTGTGGGACGCCAGGGTGGCTCAGTCGGTTAAGCGTCTGACTCTTGGTTTCAGCTCGGGACATGATCTCAGTTTTGAGTTGAAGCTCTGCGTCGGGCTCTGTGCTGGCAGCCCCGACCCTGCTTGGGATTCTCTCTGTCCCTCTCTGTCCTTCCTCTGCTCATGCTGCTCTATTTCTCTCAAAAGTAAATAAACTTAATTAAAAATTAAAAAAAGAGAAGAGTGTGATTATCTAGTAATATGTATAAGAAATCTTTTAGTTTCCCTGATTCCTTCCTCCATAGCTCCATTTAAATAAACTGTTTGCTACTATGAACTTGACTTGATATGTAAATAATTTTCATAAGAAACTTAAGAAATTGAGATAGTTTTTTTTTTTACTCTCTATTTCCGTAAAATTGAAAAGGTACAGACCATAGAAACAATTGAAGAAAACAGTGAGACATGATTTAGAAGGAGAAGGGTGAAATTGATGGAAGAAGAAAAACCCCCTAAAAACAACTCACTTGTTAAAAATTTTCTAGATTTTATACAGTCTTCTTTTTGTCATAGAGAAGTGCTATTGTAGTATGTCTCATTGGAAGCATTTTTTAAACATCTGTAACATAAGTAACTAATAGAACAAGTATTAATATAGACTTCCTTTATTCATAACCATGCCATATGGTAAAATTATATGAAGAGTGAGGCATCTTATCTATAGGCAAATTTCGTTGTTAAAACCTTATTTTTAGAAAGGATTCTCCAATAGGACTGTTAATATTTGCTAATATTTTTCTAAAAACATTTTTAAATTGGTGTGTTTATTTATATTAAATTATTGATTTGGTTGAATTTAAATCTGCCAGTACTTGTTTTCTGTATGTCCCCTGTATTCTGTGTTCCTTTGTTCCTCTTCCCCTGTGTTCTTTTAGATTAATGAAGTATTTTTTGGTTTCTATTCTATCTCCTCATTTGACTCTTTTGGTCATATATACTTGTGTTGTTATTTTATTGGTTTCTTTAGAAATTAAATATATGTACTTAAATTATCACAGTCTACCTTGCAATAGTATTATAGTACTTAACTTACAATTTAAGAACCTTACAGTGATGTCTTCTATTTATTTCCCTCTCATCCTTTGTACTATTTTGTTATATATTTTACACCTACACTTTTTATAAGCTCCAACATATATTTTGCTGTAAACAGTTAACTGACTCTTTTGGGGGTGCCTAGGTAGCTCAGTTGGTTGAGCGTCCGGCTTCAGCTCAGGTCATGATCTCACGGCTCGTGAGTTTGAGGCCCGCATCAGGCTCTGTGCTGACAGCTCGGAGCCTGGAGCCTGCTTCATGTTCTATGTCTCCCTCTCTCTCTGCCCCTTCACCGCTCATGCTGTCTCTCAAAAATAAATAAAAAATAGATAAATAGTTAACTGACTTCTAAAAAAATTGTGGTAAAATAACATAAAACTTACCATCTTAATCATCTTTTTAAGTGTGTACTTGAGTATTGTTAAGTACATTCACATTGTTGTGCACCGAATTCCTGAAACTCTTTTCATGTTGCAATATTGAAATTCTATACCAATTAAATAACAGCTCCCCTTTGCCTTTCCCCCAAGCTCCAGGCAACCACCATTCTACTTTCTGTCTCCATGAATTTAACTGCTATAGGTACCTCATATAAGTAGAACCATATGCTAGTGTGTTTGTGTGTGTGTGTGTATATGTGTGTGTGTGTGAGAGAGAGAGAGAGACTGGCTTATTTCATTTAGCATAGTGTCCTCAAGGTTCTTCTTTGTTGTAGCATGTATGAGGATATCCTTTTTGTTTTAAGATATTTTATTTTTTTTAATGTTTATGATTTTTATTTTAATTCCTGTATAATTAACATTCATGTTATATTAGTGTCAGGTATACAATATAGTGATTCAGCAGTTCTGTACATTACTCAGTGCTCATCATAAGTGTACTCTTAACCCCCTCCACCAATTTTACCCATACCCATATCCACCTCCCCTCTGATGCCATCAGTTCTCTATACTTAAGACTCTGGGGATTTTTTTGTTTCTTTTTTCTTTGTTTCTTAAATTCCAGATATGAGGAAATCATATAGTATTTGTCTTTCTCAGACTGATGTATTCCAGTTAGCATTATACTCTCTAGGTCAATCCATGTTGTTGCAAATGGAAGGATTTGATTCTATTTTTATGGCTGAGTAATATTCCATTACATGTGTGTATGTATGCATGTGTGTGTGTATACCACATCTTCTTTATCCATTCATCCATTGATAGGCACTGGGGCTGCTTCCATAATTCGGCTATTGTAAATAATGCTGCAATAAACATAGAGGCGCATATAACTTTTCAAATTAGTGTTGTTTTCCTATTCTTTGGGTAAATACCTAGTAGTGGAATTCCTGAATCATATGGTAATTCTATTTTTAATTTTTTGAGGAACCACCATTGTCTTTTCCACATTGACTGCACCAGTTTGCATTCCTACCAACAGTGCAAAAGGGTTCATTTTTTTCCATAACCTCGCCAACACTTGTTTCTGTTTTTGATTGTAGCCATTCTGACTGGTGTGAAATGATATCTCATTGTGGTTTTAATTTGCATTTCCCTGTTGATGAGTGATGTTGAGCATTTTCATATTTCTGTTGGCCATCTGGATGTCTTCTTTGGAAAAATGTCTGTTAATGTCTTCTGCCCATTTTTTAACTGAGTTATTTGTTTTTTGGGTGTTCAGTTTTATAATTCTTTATATTTTTTGGATTCTAACCCTTTATCAGGTACATAATTTGCAAATACCTTCTCTCACTAAGTAGGTTTTCTTTTGGTTTGTTGCTCCTTTGTTGTGTAGAAGCTTTTTATTTTGATAAAGTTCCAATAGTTTATTTTTGCATTTGTTTCCCTTGCGTCAGGAGACATATGTAGAAAATAATTGCTCTAGTATATGTCAGAGAAGTGACTGCGTGTGTTCTTTTCTAGGATTTTAATGGTTTCTTAACTCACACTGAGGCCTTTTAATCCATATTGAATTTATTTTTGTTGTATGGTGAAGAAAGGTGGCCAGTTTCATTCTTTTGCATGTAGCTGTCCAGTTTTCCCAGCACAAGTTTGTTGAAGAGACTTTATTTTTCCCATTGCATATTCTTGCCTCCTTTCTCAAAGATTAACTGACAGTGTAATTGTGGGATTATTTCTGGACTCTCTATTCTGTTCTGTCAATCTTTATGTCTGTTTTTGTTCTATTACCATATTCCTTTGGTTAATATAGCTTTGTAAAATATCTTGAAATTGAGGATTGCAATACTTGTAGTTTTTTTCTTCTTTTTCAAGATTGCTTTGGCTATTTGGTGTCTTTGGTGGTTCCATACAAATTTTAGAATTACTTGTTCTAGTTCTGTGAAAAATGCTATTGGTATTTTGATAAAGGTTGCATTAAATCTGTAGTTTGCTTTAGGTAGTATGGACATTTTAACAATATTTGTTCTTCCATTATATGTGCATGGAATATCTTTCTGTTTGTGTCATCTTCAATTTCTTTCATCACTATTTTACAGTGTTCAGAATACAGGTTATATTTATTCATAGGTTTTTTTTTAAATATGAAATTTATTGTCCAATTGGTTTCCATACCACACCCAGTGCTCATCCCAAAAGGTGCCCTCCTCAATACCCATCACCCACCCTCCCCTCCCTCCCACCCTCCATCAACCCTCAGTTTGTTCTCAGTTTTTAAGAGTCTTTTATGCTTTGGCTCTCTTCCACTCTAACCTCCTTTTTTTTCTTTTTTTTCCTTCCCCTACCCATGGGTTTCTGTTAAGTTTCTCAGGATCCACATAAGAGTGAAACCATATGGTATCTGTCTTTCTCTGTATGGCTTATTTCACTTAGCATAACACTCTCCAGTTCCATCCATGTTGCTACAAAGGGCCATATTTCATTCTTTCTCATTGCCACGTAGTACTCCATTGTGTATATAAACCACAATTTCTTTATCCATTCATCAGTTGATGGACATTTAGGCTCTTTCCATAATTTGGCTATTGTTGAAAGTGCTGCTATAAACATTGGGGTACAAGTGCCCCTATGCATGAGCATTTCTGTATCCCTTGGGTAAATTCCTTGAAGTGCTATTTCTGCGTCATAGGGTAGATCTATTTTTAATTTTTTTGAGGAACCTCCTCACTGTTTTCCAGAGCACCTGCACCAGTTTGCATTCCCACCAACAGTGCTAGAGGGTTCCCGTTTCTCCACATCCTCTCCAGAGTCTATAGTCTCCTCATTTGTTCATTTTGGCCACTCTGACTGGTGTAAGGTGATATCTGAGTGTGGTTTTGATTTGTATTTCCCTGATGAGGAGTGACGTTGAGCATCTTTTCATGTGTCTGTTGGCCATCTGGATGTCTTCTTTGGAAAAGTGTCTATTCATGCCTTCTGCCCATTTCTTCACTGGATTATTTGTTTTTCGGGTGTGGAGTTTGGTGAATTCTTTACAGATTTTGGATACTAGCCCTTTATCCGATATGTTGTTTGCAAATACCTGTCCCATCCTGTCGATTGCCTTTTAGTTTTGTTAATTGTTTCCTTTGCAGTGCAGAAGCTTTTTATCCTGATGAGGTCCCAATAATTCATTTTTGCTTTTAATTCCCTTGCCTTTGGAGATGTTAGACCAATCTTAAATCTTAACTCTTCCAGTAAATCTTACTAACTCTGGGCTTGATCTCTTTTCTTCCCTCTACTATGCTGTTATATACTTTTTGCTATTTAACTCCTATTATTGAGCCTTGTACGTAAGTTTAAAGGCTTGTTTTCCCAATTAGACTGGTTTTTTTTTCATACAGTGACTAGGTCATACACATTTTGTTTCTGACTGTTTCCATCTCTCTATACCCCAGCCATCATCAAGGTTTGAAATACCTGAATATTACATCTTCTTTGGGGATGTGTCAAGTAAGAAATTGCTACGGCTGAGGTCAGAGAGGTCTTTTCCTGCTTTCTCCTCTAGGGTTTTGATGGTTTCCTGTCTCACATTCAGGTCCTTTATCCATTTTGAGTTTGTTTTTGTGAATGGTGTAGGAAAGTGGTCTAGTTTCATTCTTCTGCATGTTGCTGTCCAGTTCTCCCAGCACCATTTGTTAAAGAGACTGTCTTTTTTCCATTGGGTATTCTTTCCTGCTTTGTCAAAGATTAGTTGGCCATACTTTTGTGGATCTAGGTCTGGGGTTTCTATTCTATTCCATTGGTCTATGTGTCTGTTTTTGTGGCAATACCATGCTGTCTTGATGATTACAGCTTTGTAGTAGAGGCTAAAGTCTGGGATGCCTCCTGCTTTGGTCTTCCAGGGTCTTTTGTGGTTCCATACAAATTTTAGGATTGCTTGTTCTAGGTTCGAGAAGAATGCTCGTGCAATTTTGATTGGGATTGCATTGAATGTGTAGATTGCTTTGGGTAATATTGAGATTTTAACAATATTTATTCTTCCAATCCATGAGCATGGAATGTTTTTCCATTTCTTTGTATCTTCTTCAATTTCCTTCCTAAGCTTTCTATAGTTTTCAGCCTACGGATCTTTTACATCTTTGGTTAGATTTATTCCTAGGCATTTTATGCTTCTTGGTGCAATTGTGAATGGGATCAGTTTCTTTATTTGTCTTTCTGTTGCTTCATTGTTAGTGTATAAGAATGCAGCTGATTTCTGTACATTGATTTTGTATCCTGCGACTTTGCTGAATTCGTGTATCCGTACTAGCAGACTTTTGGTGGAGTCTATCGGTTTTCCATGTATAATATGTCATCTGCAAAAAGTGAAAGCTTGACTTCATCTTTACCAATTTTGATGCCTTTGATTTCCTTTTGTTGTCTGATTGCTGATGCTAGAACTTCCAACGCTATGTTAAGCAACAGGGCTGAGAGTGGACATCCCTGTCATCTTCCTGATCTCCGGGGGAAAGCTCTCGGTTTTTCCCCATTGATGATATTAGCTGTGGGCTTTTCATAAATGGCTTTTATGGTGTTTAAGTATGTTCCTTCTATCCCGACTTTCTCGAGGGTTTTTTTTTAAGAAAGGATAGCAAATTATGTCAAATGCTTTTTCTGCATCGATTGACAGGATCATATGGTTCTTATCTTTTCTTTTATTAACGTGATGTATCTCATTGATTTGCGAATGTTGAACCAGCCCTTCAGCCCAGGAATGAATCCCACTTGATCATGGTGAATAATTCTTTTTATATGCTGTTGAATTCGATTTGCTAGTATCTTGTCGAGAATTTTTGCATCCATATTCATCAGGGATATTGGCCTGTAGCTCTCTTTTTTTGCTGGGTCTCTGGTTTGGGAATCAAAGTAATGCTGGCTTCATAGAATGAGTCTGGAAGTTTTCCGTCCCTTTCTATTTTTTGGAATAGCTTGAGAAGGATAGGTACTAACTCTGCTTTAAATGTCTGGTAGAATTCCCCAGGGAAGCCATCTGGTCCAGGACTGTTATTTGTCAGGAGATATTTGATGACTGATCTATTTCTTCACTGGTTATGGGTCTGTTCAAGTTTTCTATTTCTTCCCGTTTGAGTTTTGGAAGTGTGTGGGTGCTTAGGAATTTGTCCATTTCTTCCAGGTTGTCCAGTTTGTTGGCATATAATTTTTCATAGTATTTTCTGATAATTGCTTATATTTCTGAGGGATTGGTTGTAATAATTCCATTTTCATTCATGATTTTATCTATTTGGGTCATCTCCCTTTTCTTTTTGAGAAGCCTGGCTAGAGGTTTATCAATTTTGTTTATTTGTTTAAAAAACCAACTCTTGGTTTCATTGATCTGCTCTACAGTTTTATTAAATTCTATATTTATTTCTGCTCTAATCTTTATTATTTCCTTACTTTTACTGGTCTGGGGTTTTGTTTGTTCTTTTTCTTGATCCTTCAGGTATAAGGTTAGGTTGAGATTTTTCTTTCTTCTTGAGCTAGGCCTATATTGCCATGAACTTCCCTCTTAGAATAGCTTTTGCTTCATCCCCCAATTTTTGGTCTGTTGTGTTTTCATTTTCATTTGTCTTCATGTATTTTTTTACTTCCTGTCTTATTTCTTGGTTGACCCATTCATTGTTTAGTAGCATGTTATTTAACCTCTATGTATTCGTGTTTTTTTCCAGATTTTTCCTTGTGGTTGATTTCTAGTTCTGTAGTGTTGTAGTCAGAAAAGATGCATGCTATGACTTCAGTCTTTTTGAATTTGTTGAGATTTGTTTTGTGGCCTAACATATATCTAAGGAATGTTCCATGTGCACTTGTGAAGAACGTGTATTCTACTCTTTCAGGGTAGAATGTTCTGAATATTCCAATAGATCCGTCTGCTTAGCTGTTTCAGACTTGTAGCTATGCTTCCCTCTTGATTTCTTGGCTCTCACCCTCGATAAGCAAAGTTCAGGAATCAGCCAAGGATTTGTGGGGATGCATTATGCAGATTTTGGAGATACCCTCCCAGCCTCACCCAGCCCTCAGTGGTTTCCCCTTTTTGGAGACTTCCTCTTTGAACTTTCAGGTCTTCCAGCAGCCTGAAGCTCTAACTTCTCACTCTTCAGCCCCACCAAGACTACTCCTTCTGATAAGCTCTATTCCCTGTTCACCACACAGACTGGGAAATAACCTTACTGAAAAAGTTAGAAAACCATGGATGTCACCTATTGGCTTCCCTTATTTCAAAGGCCGTATCCCCTTGAGTTTCTACCTGCTATTTATTGTTTCAAATATTCTTCAAATAGTTGTTTTCTTATATCTTAGAGTTTGTAATTGTTACTGTTAGGAGGGTTATCTAGTTTAAGATATTTCACTGTTTGTGAATGCCATAAGTCATTAGCACATTTTTAAAGTATTTTTAAAAAGAAAAATAAAAGTATGGTTTCTAAGAAATTGCTTATAAGTATTTCTAAGCAATTTCTAAGAAATTGCTAACAATAGCTGTATTTATGCAGCTATTTTTAGAAAAGCAAGAAGTAAAAAAATACTTCCTAGAATGGGGAAAGAATTAGGTAATATTCTTTCAAAATTAATTTCTGGACTTTTGATTCAACTATGTAGTGTGATGGGCATGAAGATGTAGTGTTTAGATTTCCTTCTGCAGGGAACATGATTTACTGATGGCCACAGCTGCTGCCCTTTAGACCCACTCCCAAGTTCATACCAAGGCAGTGATTCCAAAGTGATCTTTCTAGGCAATGGCTGCATATGATAGGAGTTGTAAGGCAGACCCTTTCCAATGTCATGCAGGAATCCTTTACTGGGATACTTTGGTTCAAAGATTTCCCATTGGCTAGGCCAAAACTTAGTTAGAACTGTGCTGCAGTCTGACACTCCTCCTACCCAGGCTTCCTTCCTTCCCTTTTTCCATTACAGGTACTAGACCTACATCACAGTCTCTCTTACCATCCCTTGCTACCTTCTCATCACCTATTATAAGTAAGTCCCCAAATCTTTTGCTTGTCTGATTGGCATCTGCTTGTTGGAACACGCAAACAAGACCAGAAACAGACCCAAACTACTGACTGAAAATGAACCAAAATGATGACTTAAAGGAAAAAAAAATGTTCTTAGAGAAAAATTCCAAATAGTATATGTAGATATTCTCTCCTTTTGGAGGTAGAGCTTAATTCTCCTCCCTTCCAATGTGGGATGGGCTTAGTGACTTGCTTCCAATGAATACAGCAATATCTGCCAGTATTCCCCCTTTTAAAAATCATCTCCCATTCCACATAGACACAGGAACCTTTTTACACATTTTTTCATAATGCTCCCCCACCCCAGATGAAATTTTGATAACATAAATATACTACACATTTGTTTATGTACTATTTATATATCCATGTTTTATGCATAAGAAGAGTTACTTTTTTACCTCCAGGAATGAATTTTTATTCGCTTGAGGGTGTTATAATAACCCCACTTAGAATGCATAGAACAGAATATGGAAAAAGCAAATCTCTAACTTACGATGGAGAAATGTGGCAGACACCACCTTAAACAAGTGGTCAAAGTTTACATCACCAGTGATAATTCCTGCTGATACCATATACCCCCAGTATGATACAGTGGGAAGAGTGTTGTGCCTATGTAGGAATCTTCCTAAGAAAATGTAACCTCTGTCTTTTCACAAGAAAACATCCAACAAACCCAAATTGAGGAACATTCTACTAAATATCTGACCACACTTCAAAAGTGTCAGTGGAGTAAAAAAACAAGAGAAATTTGAGAAACTGTCAAAGATCATCTGAGACTAAGGAGACATGACTACCAAGTGCAACGTGGTATCCTAGATCCTTGCATAGAAAATGATCACTAGGAGAAAAATGATTGTGTAATGTGTTTGTAGTGTGTAGTTTACTTCATATCATTATATATTTCTTAGTTTTACAAATATACCATGGTTTTTAAAGATAATAGGGAAAGCTGCGGGAAGGAATAAAGGGAACTGACTCTGCTATCTTTGTAACTGTTCTCTAAATCTAAAATTATTACAAAACTAAATGTTAAAAAAGGAGTGTTCAAAAAATAATTATCATCTGTATTCATTACGCAAAAATAATGGTACAAATCTAAAAAGAGAAGTAGGTACATATAGATCACTAGAATTACAAATGTTAAGCTAATCTGAAAATGAGTTTTTTAGAAGTATTAGTAAATGAAAAAATATAGTGGTTGTAGTAGTTTTCATATTAGTGAAGCTGTGGTATAGTGTATCATGATGTCTGTGCACAGTTAATTCAGATTGTCCTGGATATACAGCAGAATCACATATATTCAAAACTGGCTAGAGAACCATAAAAAATATTGATAAACCATAAACAGAAATGTATCAAGTTGGGGGATATGTCTAGGTGATGCAAGGGTCAGTGTTATGTCCTATATTATATAGCTGCTACGTTAATGATGTAGAACAAGGAGTAAAAAGCATGTTAATGAAATTCACAGATGATATTAAATTGCAAATATCAGTAAGGGCAGCAAAGCAATATAAAGGTATCCAGAGAACTTAGAAATAAGGAGTAGAGACAACAAAATGAGATTCTGTCCCTCCAAAGTAGAAAGTACTTTAGGAAAAAACAATAAAACAGAATGGGTATCTAGAATGGGTGAAATCTGAAAGTCATCAAGTAGTCAAAAAGACCTGAGGGTAAAAATGAATAACAAAGTAGATAGGAATTTATGATACAGTGATTTTGAAGATTATGGTTACATATACTACATGCCACAAAGAAAGAATAGCGTGGTCTGTTCTTCATACCTAGTAAAATGACATCTGGAAGACAGAACTCATTTTGTGTCACGTTGGTATTGAGCCACCATCGACAAAATGGAAATAGTAATAAAAATGATTAAGCCTTAGAACACTGCCAACAAATATATTTATCTTCAGCAAATTAACTGAGCTATTTACCAGTCCCTCCATTCATAACTGCTGATTCTAGTTCGTATCCCACATAGGTGACACTTGCTGAGACATACAAGTTATACCAAGCCTCAAAGTACCTTACCTACCTCTTTTTAACATTCTCCCTTGTCTCCCAAATTAAGTTTACAAATTCTTTGTAATAAGTTCCTATTTTCATTAGGATTAAATTAATATAGCCTCCCTTCATTACTTACTACAGCTGACTGAAGCTTATGTTGCATCTGCATCACAGTGATGCAAGCCTTATTTGTAAATACATGTATATGCTCCTAATGGCACCTAGAGTATACACTAGAGTAACATCTGAGAAGTGTTTTGCAATTGAGACCTAACTGAATAACAACTATAAGAGAAAAACACAGAGATCAGAATTCTAATAGCAGTGCACTATTCTGGTGATCACAGCATACATCAGGAAGCCTCAAGACATTATCACCTGTTGGCAAGGAGTCATTCAGAATAATGTATGAAGAAATCTCTTTTCTGCATAACTGTATATGCTTAAGTATTGCATAATAATAGATGCTTTTGCAAAAAAAATTTCTCAACACTAAAAACTTTATGAATTTTTATTTTTATGGTTTAAGAATACCTATTTTTTTAACTTCTGCACTGAACAACTATAATCCTAAGGGCACATGTAATGGTTATGCCCAGTAGTTTCCAATAAGCAAAATACTTAGGAAAATCAGTGAGTTAGAAGAAATACTGAGATCTTGTCTCAACCTCCTCCTTTTATGTATGAAGTCGTGGAGGGCAGAGATGAAGGAAGGAACACCTCATATGGTTGGGGAAAGGATATTCAACAATATAGTATTTTTAAGAAACTAAGGACAATGCTACATTGGATGGGAGACTGGACCAAATAAATTCTAAGGTCCCTCTGCATGCTTTGAGGATATTTTGTGTTAATTATTTGGCTGCTTGAATGCCTGTAGAATACAAACACAATATGGTTGTCTCAAAATCTTTACAAAATTAAATAGAATATCATCTATCCTCATTTTTCAGTAAACCTCCCCACTGTAGAGATACAGCTCTTTTATATAAAATAGAGCAAATTCCATATATATACAACAAGAATGTATAAAGTACAACAAAAACTGCTCCCTCAGTTCAGGCTCTAGTTGCCTAGGTGTTATACTTGGTTATTGAATTATTTATTATTGGACAGCCTGGCCTTAACTCTCAAAAAATACAGGACGCTGAACATCAGAACTATAGAGAGGTTAAAAGGCTAGACATAGGCACATTTATCATTAATTCTAAGAAAAACTTGGTGACAAGAAATAAAAGGGGGCATGATGCTTCTATACCTGAAAAAGTTCATACTGGTCAGTATTTTCTTAAACATTTTTATAGTAAACTCCAAAGAGTTGCCTTCTTCATATTCCTTGTGGTGACCCTGTCATAACCTGATTCTAACACATCTGTCAGAGGCATAGCTGTCATTTCTATGGTCACATCAAGTCACTTTACAATAGATAGTAAACTGATCATGTCCACTGACTTAAGCATAGGAGAATCTAACTTACTGTTGATATTAAACATCTAATTTTGCTCATTTAGCTCTTAATTTCTTTAGAAAGCCACATATTCCTCACTATCCTTGTCATCCTAGATGCCATTTGTTACCATTTCTTGATTTTTATTTAGGCCCTAATATCTGTATTGTCCTTAGAAACTGAGACTAGTTCCTTGACTATGAGATAAAAACGGAGAGGGAGGCAAACCGTAAGAGACTCTTAAATACCGAGAATAAACTGAAGGTTGCTAGAGGGGAGATGGGTGAAGGGAAGGACTAAATGAGTGATGGGCTTTGGGGAGGGCACTTGTTGGGAGGAGCGCTGGGTGTTATATGTAGGTGATGATTCCCTGGGTTCTATTCCTGAAACCAATACTACACTGTATGTAAACTGACTTGAATTTAATTAAATAAGTTAAAAATGGGGGGGGGGGGGAATTAGGAGCTGTTCTTTAAAAAATTTTTTTAAATTATCATAATTATGACATTACATGTCCATATTTTCCTCTTTTATTGTCATTCACATATCTTAATCATGGAATGAGATCTCTGTATTCTTACTTTCTATCATTGTAATCTACTTCCTATACTACGTAGGAAAAAAAGTATTCTACTAAACCATGAATATAAAATGAACTACCATTTAGGCCATTTGGAAAACTTCATCTAGTATTTATTCTCTAATCCTTTCATCATAATTTGAATTCACTGTTAGTCTTACTTTCCTTTGCAGTGATGTTGACATTTAGATAGATATTTATAATAGAATCTGCAGTATCTTTTAACTTAGTGTTCCCATATAGATTGCTGAAGCTTGCTTGAGTACTGAAAATATCTCTAAATGCCATCTTAAATGTTTTCTTCTTTCTTCCTGACTCCTTTTCCCTCAAAGCTAACTCAATTCCCAAAAGTTGGATAAGAATAATTCAAAAAGTCACATCTTTTTCTTGTGTCTATAACCTAGGGTTAGGGTATGTGTTCCATTAACTTAAATGAGTTAATGCTTATTTTAGACTCTGATGAAAACAGGAGGTAATGTGGGGTTTAATTCCATTTATTTTGTTTTTTCTATTATCATTTCTTTTACCATAGTTCACTATTCTTTTTTCCAGACTTATTAATCACATTCTAGCCTATGGTATGTTGAACTTTACGTTCACTTTCTTTTGCACTGAATTCATCACAACTGCATGTAGTTAGGCAATAAATGATCAAAATGAAATAGACTTCACTGTCACCTTACAGACCCCGTCATATAGAAACCATGCCATAATTTATTTTCTTGGAATTTATTCAGTGTCACAAGAAGCTTTAAAAATAATAATTAGGTATTGCAAAATGCCTGATGATACCCAAATACTCTTTTTTAAAAATTGAAGCATTGGGATTGGGGGGACGACTGGGTGGCTCAGTCGGATGAGTGTCTGACTTCGACTCAGGTCATGATCTCGTGGTTGAGAGTTTGAGCCCTGTGTCAGGCTCTGTGCTGACAGCTCAGAGCCTGGAGCCTGCTTCAGATTCTGTGTCTCCCTTTCTCTCTGGCCCTCTCCCACTCAATGCTCTGTCTCAAAAATAAATACAAGCATTAAAAAAAAATAAAATTGAAGCATGGGGGTGCTTGGGGGGGCTCAGTCGAGTAAGCATCTGCCCTTGGCTCAGGTCATGATATCATAGTTTGTGAGTTTGAACCCCCTCATCAGGCTCTCTGCTGTCTGCACAGAGCCAACTTCAGATCCTCTGTCCCTCTCTGTCTCTTTCCCTCCCCAGCTCACTCACATGCTCTTTGTCTCAAAAGTAAAGAAAAAATAAAATAAAATAAAAATAAAATGAAATAAAATAAAATAAAACAAAATTGAAGCATAGTTGGCATACAGTATTAAAGTAGTCTCAGATGTACAACACAGTAATGCAGCAGTTCTGTACATTAAGAGATGTTCACCACAATAAGTGGTGTATGTTCGTCACCTTATAACAATATTATTGACTATAATTCCTGTGCTATATTTTTCATCCCCATGACTTATTTTATAATTGAAGTTTATATCTCTCAATCCCCTTGACCTAGTTCACCTATCCCCTCTAGCAACCACCAGTTTGTCCTCTGTATTTATGAATTTGTTAGTTATTTTATTTCTTAGAGTCCACATATAATATAAATTATATGCTATCTGCCTTTCTCTGCCTGATTTATTTCACTTAGCATAGTACTCTCTAGATCCATCCACACTGTTGCAAATGGCAAGATGTCATTCTTTTCTATGCTGAGTAATATTCCATTGTGTATATATATCGCATATTCTTTACTCATCCATCTATCAGTGGATACTTGGGTTGCTTCCATATCTTGGCTATTATAAATGATGTTGCGGTTAACATAGGGATGCCTATACCTTTTTGAATTAGTTTTTTGTTTTCTTTGGGTAGATACCCAGTAGTGGAATTATTGGATATTGTGGTATTTCTATGTTTTAATTTTTTGAGAAAACTTTATACTGTTTTCCACAGTGATTGCCCAATTTACATTACCACCAGCAGTACATGAAGCTTTTTTTTCTCCACATCCTCATCAACACTTACTATTTTTTGTGTTTTTGATTCTAGCCATTCTGACGGTGTAAAGTGATATTGTGGTATTGATTTGTGTTTCTCTGATGATTAGTGACAGTGAGCATCTTTTCATGTGTCTTTTGGCCATCTGTATGTCTTCTTTGGAAAAGTGTCTCTTCAAGCCTTCTCCCCATTTTTAATTGGGTTATTTTGTTGTTGAGTTTTATGAGTTCCTCATATAGTTTAGATATTAACCGCTTATTGGACATACCATTTGCAAATATTTTCTCCCATTCAGTAGGTTGCCTTTTTGTCTTATTGATGGTTTCTTTCCCTATGCAAACCTGTTTATTTTGAGATATTCCCAATTATTTCTTTTTGCTTTTGTTTCCCTTGCCTGGGGAGATACCAAATATTTCTGCTCTCCCCAATCTGAATTGTCATCATGAAGTAAATCCTAAGTTTTAGGAAAAGTCCATGTGGTTTATTTAATATGAATTGTTTAGGAAAAATTAAAATTGCTGGTAATCAGTCAACTTTCTCTTAGCTCCTTATATATGAACCACTGCCAGGCTGTATTAACACAAGGTTTCAAATTACCGTCTATTACCTTGAGAATGTGGAGGTAGCATCATTTTGCTTGTTTGTGTCTTGATACTGGGTTTAACTCTGGACTCCAAGATCAATTATGGGTTTCCATAGTTTTTCATTCTTGAGACTTGAGTTCATACAAATCTGTAGATTATTTATTTATTTATTTATTAAGTGAACTCTACGCCCAACCTGGGGCTCAAATTCATGACCCTGAGATCAAAAGTCATATGCTCTAGTGACTAAACCAGCCAGGTACCCCTAAATATTCATAAGTGTCTTGTATAATGTTTTAATTTTCTTTTTATTGGCCTTTTCACAGAAAGCCAAGCTGAAGAGTTTAACATTCCTACCAATTCCCGTTTGTTATTCTTTGTAGTTGTCCTACCCCACTTCCATCTGAATCTATTTTTAATTCTTTCTGATTTCCTTTCATTCCTCTATTGAACATTATTTCATTTTGCTTTGTCTCCTTTGTCCGACCTCCTTGATGATTAGCATATTATTTCATTCTCCCATTTTTTTTATTTGCTATGCAGTTCTTTATTTATTTCATTTCATTCATAATATTCATTTCAATCGTTTTCAAAAATATAATATTCCACTGCAACCCTCCTTTACATCATAAATTTGCTTCACTTGTGGTTACAAACTCACAAGTTTTTTCCCACCTTTAAAAATGATTTCATTTATCTTCATAGGTTAAAAACTCAAGGTGAAAGACAAGCCATGGGCAACTTATAAAAGAGAATTTATGGGTAATTTGAGAGTGGCAGATACTGGAAAAGCATTATGGGTTCATCCCAGATCTACTTGGAGGACTTGGTTAAACTTAATGAAGTTATTCGGTGCATTGCTTAGGCTGGCACTTATGCCTGTGCCTTCTGTCACAACTCTTGCTCTTAAAACTGGGTTGCTTTGGCTTCGAGGCCTATCATGTGCTCCTCTATAAGTACATCATAACTCTTAAAGATTGCTTAAAAGGAAGAAGGGGTTGATAAAGCCTAGCCATGAAAATCACTTCAGATCTGAAAGATACACAAAATTCAAAATGCTTTACTACTTTACAGAAACTTGCCTGTGATCTCATTAGAGGTGGTTTCACTGAAGCAAAACGCTTAGGTTTTCATCTCTCCATTGCTTAAAGCTAACTCTGTAGACTGATCGCACATTGTCAGTATTCTGTCCTTGAACCGTAGGAACCAGATTCTGTTCCAGAGTCACCTAGCAATATGTCCAGCTTCCTAGATATTCAAATATCTTCTTATCCTATGGTTTATCTTGGCTGGGTTGTATCACTTATCAAGTCTTGTGTATTCTTACTCTAGGTTCATTTTCAGGTTTATAATTTTCAAGTGTAGAATAAAAGTTTCCATTTACAAAAAAATAAGTGTATTTACCCAGGTATTTAAAGGTATATTATTGATAATTGAGGTTTATTTTTCCAAAGAGTAAGGATTCTTGAGAGAAATTTTGAGAGTGAAAACTGAGTTTCTAGAATTGTATTTTTATATACTCCTCTCATAGACAAAGAGAGAAAAGGGAGATAAGGCATGGGGCAGAGACAGAAAGAGAGAAAGAAAATAGCTTAAAAAATAAATGATAGAAAGTAAAGTCTGAAGAGAAGACAAAAATCAAGAATAGTAATTTCCATCAGAGCTCATCTGAAGGCATGTAATTAAAACTGAGGACAGTTGATAACTAAGAATAAAGACCAGAAATAATACTTTACAGTAGGATTAGTTCACTTGGAGGTACCTAGTGCTTGTGGAAAGTGTAAAGGGGATGGAGGAAAGAAGGCTAAGAGAAGACACTAAATTATCTTAGAGCCTTTCACATTATTTTTGCAGATCCTATTATAGTAAAGTGGGCAGAAAGGGGGCTGCTGAACAAGTCATAAGAATTTCTGTATCCAGCTGTCCAGTAGTCCACTTTCATGTCTTATTTATGACAACGTAATCTTCAGATTGAAATACTGTTTGGCACCATTGCACAACTAAAATTTGGTGCAAATGAAACACATACTGTCTGATTTCGTATAATTTTACTTCCACCAATTCAGAATAACTTTGCCTTTTCCTCTTAAGTTCCTATGGAAAATGTCACTAATTCATTTTATTTTACTACACAGTTTATCACAATCTAGGACTGACTTTTTGTTCTTATACCAGAGTTAATAGTGTATAGTATAACTTTCAAAAAGCAGAACTACTCTTCCATTTCTTCCTCTAGCTTCAGAATAAAGTGTTGCAATATCTTAGACATGTGTTTTAAATGGCCCTTCTTTTATTCTTTTTTTGGAGCTGAGCAGAAAATAATAAATTTAAATAATGGCAGAATTGACTGTTAGCATCAGTATAAAGTATGCAGGGTGTGTGTGTGTGTGTGTGTGTGTGTGTGTGTGTGTGTTGAAGAGACTCTGAACCATAAACAGAAATCATCAGATGATGAGTTAAGTATCAAAGTTCTTTGGAATAAGAACCCCATTTCCAAATAACAAGTTAAATTACTAAGTAAAAGTCCTTTGGGGTAATTAAATGGGTGAGAATAGAAATATCTATGTAATACTGTTTCCATTCAATTCAATAATCTTGCTCCTGTATTTACAAAACTAAAATTTGAAATGACAATTTTGCTAAAGACATCCTTGTCTCTATCCATGGTATGATGAAAGCAAGATTTTAAGGTTGAGAGAAGAGTTGAGAGAAATGTTCTTGATAGTCTCCATTCACTATGTAGGTAAGGCAACAATAACTTTATTGCCTGTAATTTGAAAATAGTTTTTATAGGGCCCTTGAATTACTTTATCACTAAGCGATTTCTCTCTCATCTTTGTAATAAGCACTATTCCAAAATCACAAAGTGAGAAAAGTAACTTAAGTATTTTATATTGAATAATATGCTATAGGATTACCATATTTTCTGAAACATATCCATGATCTTTGAAGAAAAACTATAACGTATTATTTCATCAGTTATTTTCTTCATTGTTGGCTTCTTCCTCATCCCTGTTTCGATCTTTTCTCTATCTGGAAAGAGGATAGATAACTTTCAAAAGTATAAATTTCAAACCATTATCATATCTTTTTTATTATATTTTATAGTGCCAATGTATGTTGACATATATATATTGGGCTGAAGCATATCACATCCAGCATTATGGCAGCAGGGAATGTAGGAGTCACAGAAGAGTGAAGCATTAGTTGTATTCATTGGTTGGTGATTACTCCTATGGAAAAGAGGAAATGTTTAAAGGCCTCCAGATTTCTTAAATCTAGCTGTGAGCTCATTAAATACAATAATTTTAATATTTGGAATGATCCATGTAAAATCCCTTTGAAAATACCACGTCAGGCTAAATGTTTATCATGAAAATTTGATGATTTGATAATTTACCTAAAACTGGCCGTTTAAAGCAGTCCCTGTATTTCAGACATGGGAGTTTTTTAAAGGGCTGTTAGTGTGTCATTCCATATGACAAAATATTGAACCCTACACCCAGAATATAGAAGATAGACTGAATAGAAGATTGTAATTATGAGATATATAGGCTGGATCATGACCTGAGCCGAAATCAAGAGTCAGACATTCAACTGACTGAGCCCACCCAGCTTCCCCTTAAAAATATTTCTGAAAGTATAACTGAGGTAACAGAAAAGTAAAGAAAATTATTTCTAAGTAGTCTAAAATTAAGAAGATAAAGAAATTGATTAAGTGTGAGTTAACAGGGTAGCTGCCTGTACAAATTTGTTGGTCTCAGCACCAAGGGTCTGTGATTTTTAAGTGCTATGTAGGACTTGGAGCTATGAAAGGCACAGAATTGTAGCTGAGATTCCAAATCCTCCAAAGACTACATCCCAGGTGAAAGGACAGAACTAAAAAAAAAAAAGTCTTTCCGTTGGGACTGTAAGAGCTCAAGAAAACTTGTCTCACTAGCCTTGGGCTCTGGATTAAGGGGATGAGAGTAAAGAGAGAGGGACAGAGAGAAAGAGAAACAGAAAAATGAAATGTCTAGTTTTGTTTACATATCCATAGCCAGAGGCCTGCCCTCATTCCTGTTTGGGGTCAAATTTACCTTGTTTACATGGTTTAGGAATTCCTAAAATCAGAAATTGACATAAAAATCAACGTGGACTGGAAAGATCCATGTAGCACCTATACAAAGCAACAGCAACAATTTTGGAGGAACATAACTATTCAAGGATTCCCACAAATAGAATCCCACTTAAAAATGAACTCATAACCCCAAATTAGGAAATACAGAAAGCATTCCATCCAAAGAGTTGACAGATACAACAAAGCAGTATGAGATGCCCAAGAATTTTCAATAATAGCATTATCAGATAAAGATGATAAAATAATTCTTCTAAACACTTAAAGATATGAAAAGAATGGAAAATGAGAGAAACAGTATCAAATATCCAGGCAGATTTTAAAAGAGAACTTCTAGATATAAAAATTAAATTTATTGAAATCAAAAGATCCATTCTCAAATACAAAGATTCTGAAATTGCCCATGAGACAAAAAAAAATATTTACTTCTGAATTGAACAGTGAGATTCCTTACAGATACTTTGTTTACTCAAACCACATGCCATTTCACCAGTGACTTCTGGATCTTAACATGTGACTCTTATAATCTCTGAGAACTAATTTATTGAGTTCTAGCAAATCCCAAGTCAGTATACCATGTGTTAGTTAAACTGAATGGCTTCTTCAAAATAAACCACACAACACTGATGTTGATCCTATTAGATTAAGACAAATTAAAAATCTAATACATAGTTTTGCTGTCAGGTCCTAAAGTTCAAAGGTCAATATGGTATATTGCAATAAGGCTATAGGTTACCCATGCCCCAATATTTTATCATAATAAACCAAATAGGGATGAAACACCCAGCAGTAGCCCATAAATCTATTAGCAGTGAACTGTCAATGTCCTATATACCAGGGTAATTTGTTAATTCAGAGCTAGGTCTCTTTTTTCACTAGACCTTGTAAACTCCTTTCTGAAACATCAATAAACCATCTGCTTTGACTTGTTAATCAAATGACTTTATTCAGTCCAAAGCAATTTTTTCCTAATAAAAACAGAGTATTTATCTCCATGGCTATAAAAGAGGATTGTTTTCAACTGTTCACTTATAGTTAAGAAGCACATTTAGTTTGGATTGATTTCCAATGCTTCGGTCATATCTTGTCACTTTCCATTTCTTACACACAGCATCTCAGTTTAGCCATTTAGGAAAAGAAAAACAGTCAAATTCTGAATGTGGTATGGGACCAGTCCACAAAAACTGAGGAGTAAGTTTGAGGAAAGAACTCACCCCAAATTACCGTAGATCAACATTTCAATATCATGGTTTCCCTCTGAAAGTTTTCTTATTCTTAGAGAGTGTTCATACTAGACACTGTTTCTCCCTCACCTGAGGTTTCTAGATGTTTGCCTTTTAGTAGTCAGTATTGCTCTGTTCTGAGTCACAGAGCAGAATAATAGAAACTTCTTATCCTCTCTTAAGCTTTATTGTGTTAGTGTAAAATAAAGTCAGCCTCAGTGAGATGGGATCATAGCATGTGAAGCTCTGCAAAGCTACCCCAGAAAATTGACCCCCTTTTCTCCAAACCACCAAACTGACATAAAATGAGTATTTCTGAGGTATCCGTGGGGATATTCTCAATGCTTTGTGAATGAGCATCTTCAGGAATCGTCACGCTTCTTGCACCCTGTGTCCTTGGAGCTTACTGCCAGCTGGCAAATGGGAGCACAGCCTATGACCTTTGACCTTGAATCAGCTCCTCTTGGACTGTAAGAAAAATGATGTCCGGGGAGAGGTCTGAGCATTTGAGTTATTGCTGGATTCTGCCCTCTTAAAAAACAAAGAAGAAACTCAAAGGTGCCCTTAATGAGCAGAGGCTTCAAATGCAGCACAAATCATGGTGCATTCTGGGAACTGTTTCTCAGGGGCACAGCTTCCTTTCCCAGTGCAAGTCCCTGAACAAAGGAAAAAATATGCAGCAAACAAAAAGTGTAATTAAAGTGCCTAAAGTGCTTTGCAAACTTGTGATTCTTTTTATTCAGACATTATTTGGTGACACACCTTTTAGATTTTTTAATGTTTGAGGTGGCATTGTGGGGGAGGATCATCAAACAGTCCTGTTTCTCTCAACGTCCTTTATCTACTCACTTTTACATGGAGGAAAAAAAATCTTTAAGCCCTTAATTCAAATCTTAGGCTCTTTGTTGAGCCTGAGAAAGAAAATATGAAAAAATTTGAAATTTTATGATTATAGCAATGGGTTTCTAATATGGCAAGTTTTTCCTAACATTTTGCTTTTTGATTTTAACATTCCCATGAATTTTTTTCTCTTAGTGTTTCCATAAAAATTGTGAACCAAATACATTAATATTAACTGCCCCTCAGGCATGAAATTCTCTCAAATATCAATTATTTTTCACTTAATAATAAAGATTTCATTTATTGAACCCCCACCTTCACCCAAGCATTATGTATTCATACCTAGCTCACACCATAAATAGGAGAGACTACCAATCATGAACTCATTAATGTTCTCCACACTGTAGTTCTCCACCTTGTAAGTTATTTTCATGAGGATGAGGAGAGCCTATTACTGGAAATCTTGAGGAAAGCATCCTTCAGATATGGTTGAATAATACAGTCTTTCTCTGCATGAGAGGAACTGATGGACAGATTCCCTAACTTTAATATTCAGAAGGATAAATTGGACTGGAATGAGAATGGGAGTACCAGAAAGTACAAGAAAATTATGTACATAATTTGAAATGTGCGTTAAACAACATATTTTTTAAACTTCTGTCATCATCAAACTCAGTGCTGTAAATTTCCAGAAATTTCTTATGAAGGGTTAATTTATAGACTTGAATAATAACTTGGGGATAAAGAAGAGAGCATGATATGATTATTTTTAGAATTCAGTATCAAATAAAAACCCAATTCATACAGTTCATACCAAACAAAATATGCTTGGTTTGAATAACTTGAGTTGACTGTCATTATGGTCCCAAATCCCTGAGTGGTTAGGTTCCTTTTTAACCTTGTTGGTTTGCCTTTTTGGCTTTGTTTTTCCCTTGTAACATGCAGTTTGGAATCAATTTTTGTAAAATGTTTCACAGAAAGTTATACAAAGAGGGTCACTTACAGGTAAGGGAAAGGAAAAAAAAAAAAACATTGGTTTTAAGAGGCAGGCTGAGTCAATGACTCAAAATCCCATGAGGATTGGACAGCATAATTGAAGGTCACCTTTTTGTCAGAGATGAAGAAGATTCTGAGAGGGTGAATAGAATGCTGGAAAATGTTGTGGTTAGATAGGTTAAAAGATCAAAGACTGTGCAGAATATTTATGAAGTTGACTAAGCAATGGATAGAAATAAATGCTAGGGAAATAAAAAATAGATTAAAATATTGCTACCTAGCAAAGCAATAATAGTATAAAAGCTAGCATATAATTGAAAGGAATACAATTATATATTTCTCTCCCTTTTGGTAGGACTATACAAGAAAATTGTGTTGCATTTTTTGAAGATCTTAAAAAAGGAATTAATAAAACTGTATTTTTAGACATTAAAGGATTAATGTAATTAATGTCTCAGTCACGTTTAAGATGTATGTTTAATATGTATGGCTTTGCTAAGCAAACTCAAGATGAGAAGTGGCCACAAACATGTAAAATTTCAATATAAGTATAAGCTATCTAACATGCCACTGGGGGTTATGTGTGTAAGAGAGTAACATTATTTCTCATTTCTTTCTAAACATGAAAATTTTAGCTCACCATTAGGAAATTGTAACTAAGATTCATTAGGCTAAGTTTTTTTTTTTTTTTTTAATAACGTTTATTTTTGAGAGAGAAAGAAAGAGAATGGCCGAGGGGCAGAGAGAGAGAGACCCAGAATCTGAAGCAGGTTCCAGGCTCTGTGCTGACTGAGCTGTCAGCACAGAGCCTGACGCAGGGCTTAAACTGACATACTGCAAGATGGTGACCTGAGCTATTGTTGGACGCTTAACCAACTGAGCCACCTGGTGACCCTCATTAGGCTAAGTTTTACCCTTACCATTTATCTTGATCTTAGAGTTCTTTTATCTAACAATTTCACTAAAGAACAGATCCCAAATTAATACAAAAAAATAAAAAATAAAATGGTTTCTCTTATTGGATAGTTTCCTATTGTAACACATCTTGATCTTACTAATAAGATGAGATTTTTCTTGTTTTGGTTCTTTCCATTTCATATTTTACACATAGAAAGTGCTTCTGATCATTTTAAAATAACACTTTACATGGGGCACCTGGCTGGCTCAGTCGGAACAGCAAGTGACTCTTGATGTTGGGGTTGTGAGTTTGAGCCCTGTGTTTGTTATAGAGATTACTTGAAAATAAATAAACTAAAAAAAAAAATTACATTTAAATAAAAGATCAGGAAGATAATATATGTTTTCTATGTGCAAAATTGCCAGTATATTTACTTATCCATTTGAAAAAGATCATTTTGAAATTGTAGAAGTTTGCTTCATATTCGTCTTTCCTTTTACCTAAATACATTTTAAATATGTAGATAAACTAGGAACTTCTGTTTAAAAGACAGATATTTCCATTATGAAATATGAGTATCTACAATTTAATTTGAGGTAAAATATAAGTAACACATAAAATAGTGTGGAGTTTGGCTTCTAGTAATAATGTTTAAGTAATTTGGACCATCTCTCCTACGGAGACAATCAGAAAAGCTGTTTTTAAACAGAAACAAAAATTTGTTTTGGGGCCTTGTAATACTAACAGTATGGTGAAAAACCTATGAGACCAAATTAGAGGACATTCAAGAGAGAGGATTCTGGCATTTGCATGTGTTTTTCCCTTAGAGGTGTCTGCCATTTCTTGTAGATCCAAGTATCTGCCATTTCCAATAAAGATGGCTAAAAGACTGAGAAAGTTGAATGGAGATAATCAGAATCATGAAGCCTGTGGGAAAAGCTAGAGTTCATGGCCCACAAAGAGGGGTATAACAATCGATTAACTCTAAGAGGAAGGATGAACCTGAAATAGACCAGCCTAGTCAGGGACTGAAAACCAACTTTAAATTATTTCAAATCTTGAACTGATTTAGGTGATCCACAGTAGCTTGTAGTCTTACTCATTCCCAGAAATTTTTATAGAGGAAGATAAAATTGTCTGAAGCTGTCCAACTGTTTCTCTGCAATTTTTTATGTATACTTACTGGTGTTCAATCAGTAATAAATCAGTAATAAAAAATAGGTACAGGAAAAGATGAAACTATCTGATAGAAAATCAAGAGAAACAACACCCAATACAAAGAGATTTACACAGATGATTTAGTTAATGGGGTTTTTTAGACACAGATTTCATAAAAAGAATACTTAATATATGAGTGCTGTATATATTCTGATATTAATTCCTTATCAGATATAGGATTTTCAAGTATTCCCTCCTATCTTGGGGTTGCATTTTTTACTGTATTGATAGTGTCCTTTGATGCATATGTTTTTAATTTTCACGAAGTCCAGTTTGTTTACTTTTATTGCCACTGCCTTTCGTGTCATTTCCAAGAAATCTATGCCAAATCCAGTGTTGTGACATTTTTGTCCTCTGTTTCTTCTAAGAGTTGTATAGTTTTAGTTCTTATATTTCCATCTTTGATCCATTTTGAGTAAGGTTTGGATATGGTGTTAAGTAAGGGTCTAGCCTCATTCTTTTGCATGTGGATACCCAGTTTCCCCAGCACCATTTATTGAAAACACTATCCCTTCCTCCACTGAATAGTTGTGGGCACCCTTGCCAAAATCATTTGACCATTACATTAGTGAGCTTGTGATGCCATGACAAAACACCACAGATAGAGTGGCTTAAACAACAGAACTTAATTTCCCACTGTTGTAGAACCTGGAAGTCCAGTAACACAGTGCTACCATGTTTGGATTCTGGTATGAGTTCTCTTTCTGGCTTGAAATGGGCTGCTTTTTGCTGTGTCATCACATGGCAGAGAAAGAGAGGGTTAGTGTCTCTTCCTTTTTTTTATAAAGGCACTAAGTCTACAAATCACGGATCCTTTTTTATGACTTTATTCATTTAATCCTCATTACTCTTCAAAGGCCTTATCTCCAACACAGTCACATGGGAAATTAGGACTTTAAAATATAAAATTGGGATCATACACTTCAGTCCAGAACAACCATTTATGCAAGGATTTATTTCTAGGATCTTTATTTTAATCCATTTATTTGTATGTCTGTTTTTATGCCTGCATAACACTGTTTTGGTTACTGTAGCTTCAGTAGGTTTTGAAATCATAAGTGTGAGTCCTCCAACTTTGTTCTTTTTCAAGAGTGTTTTGGCTATTAGGAGTCCCATGAGGTTTCATACAAATTTTAGGACAGATTTTTCTCTTTCTGCAAGAAGCATCTTTGGAATTTCAGTGGGTATTATGTTGAATCTGTAGATCACTCTGGATAGCATTGACATCATAGCAATATTAAATAGCCTATCCATGAACATGGGATGTCTTTCCTTCTACCAATGTCATTTTTTATTTCTTTCACCAGTGTTTGGTAGTTTTCACTGTATAAATCTTTTACCTCTTTGTTTAAAGTTTTTAAGCATTGTTTTCTTTTGGATACTTTTGTCAATGGAATTATCTTAATTTCCTTTTCAGGTTGTTGTTAGTGTAAAGAAATGGAACTGATGTTGGAGTGTTGATTTTGTGTGTTATTTTTCTCAATTTGCTTATTCTAAAACACTTTTTTGGTCACATCTTTAGGGCTTTATACATACAAGATCATATCATGTGCAAACAGATAAATCTACTTCTTTCCAAGTTGGATGCCTTTTGTTTCTTGCCTAATTGTTCTGCCTAAAATTTATAGTACTGTGTTGAATAGAAGTGGCAAAAACAGGTATCTCTGCCTTGTTCCTGGTCTTACAGGAAAAGGTAACCTGTCTTTCACCATTGAGGATAATGTTAGCTGTAGGTTTTTCTTACGTGGCTTTTATTATATTGAGATAGTTTTCTTCTCTTCCTAGTATATTAAGTATTTTTATCATGAAAAGGTATTGAATTCTGTCAAGTGTTTTTTCTGCATCAGTTGAGACGATCACATAGGTTTTTTTTCCTTCATTCCGTTAATGTGATGTATTCTGTTAATTTTAGGGGCATGTACATAATTTGCTGATTCTTTGCATGCCTTAAGACTTTTTTTATGTTGAAAACTGGACAAAAACTGAATCTTAAAATGTAGGAACTCTGGAAATCATATTCTCCCTCTCCCCCAGCATTTGTTGTTGTTGTTGATGTTGTTGCTGCCTGATTCTGTGATGGGCATCAGCCTGGGTTTTAAACTTAAGGTCTTCTTAGATCTGTTCTATACCTTTATGCCTTCACTTTTCTTGGGGCCTTTGCCTGACGTTCTAAATGTCCTATATACTACAGTTGCTTTTGAATATCCTACTCCTTAAATGTCTGGCTTCCACAGGAATTAAGACATGAACATTAAGGGGGCAGGGGCAAAAATGTGTAAACTCTTTAAATCTCCTGGAAGTCACTTCAGGTGGAGGTGGAGGGGCTAATGGCTGCCTGACTCTATATCTGTTCTTCTATCAGGAGCAGCAATCAGCATTCAGAGCCCAGAGGCCCAGTATTTGAAGGACAAGATCTTGTTGCCCATTGTGACTCAAACCAGCTGCATACAAGCTGCTCCAGGAACATGTGCACGGCTACTTGCCATGAGGCTAGGGAGTGAGGGATGGGTAGCTGCTACTGTATTAAGAGCTAGCAGAAATTATTACTGTTTATTGTCCAAGACTTCCCCTGGAAGGCTACAAACCTTCAAAGACTCCAGAGTTCCAAAATAGTTACGTCAGACAGATTCTGCTGGAGTAATTGTTGTCTCGGTGGGGAGACAGATTTCTGATATGTGAATGTTTCCTACTTTGCTATCTTCCCAGAATCCTCTTCCCCAGAAGTCTTTTTTTTTTTTTTTTTTTTAAGACTTTACTATTTTTTTTAGTGCAGTTTTAGGTTTATAGCAAGATTGGGAGGAAGGTACAGAGATTTCTCATATACTCCTTCTCCATATATCAACCTTATAATCTACCCTATTATTAAAATCCTCCCACCAGAGTGGTACATTTGTTATAGTTGATGAACCTACTCTGACACATTATCACCCAAAGTCCATACTTTACATTAGGATTCACTCTTGATTTATATTTTATGGGTTTGGACAAATGTATGATATTTATCTGCATTATATTATCATAGAGTATTTTCACTGCCCTAACAATCCTCTATGCTCCACATACTCATCCCTCCCTTTTCCCAACAGCTGGCCATGTGTGATCTTTTTACTGTCTCCATAACTTTCCCTTTTCCAGTATATAGTTGGAATCATGGAGTATGTATGAAGACTTTTCAGATTGGCTTCTTTTAACGATATTCATTTAAAGCTCCTCCATGTCTTTTCATGGCTTGATAGCTTGCTTTTTTTTTTTTTTTTTTTTTTAGTGCTGAATAATATTTCATTGTGTCAAAGTACCAAAATTTGTTTATTCATTCACCTACTGAAGGACATCTTGGTTGTTTCCAGGTTTTGGCAATTATGAATGAAGCTGCTATAAATACCCATGCTACAAACTTTTGTGTGGACATGAGTGTGTAATTCCTTTGAATAAATACCACTGCATTTGATTGCTGGGTCATAGTAAGGATAGTTTTGTAAGAACCTGCCAAACAGTCTTCCAAAGTCGCTGTACCACTTTGCATTCCCACCAGCCATGAAAGAGATTTCTTTTTACTCCACATCCTCACCAGCACTTGGCCAGCATTTGGTGTTGCCACTCTTTTGTATTTTTGCCATTCTAATAGGTGTGTAGTGGTATCCAGAAGTCTTTTTGACCTCAGAATATCAGTTTCCTTTGTTTCAAACTAGCAGTACTTCTGATTCATGTCTCTTAAAAACTGCTGGAGATTTGATATTTCATTCTAATCAACTCTGTATGCCAAAAACTACACCCATGATTCTTTTAGGGACATGCCCTTCTCTCTACACTTAAATTAATAAATACGTGGAGTGCATCACATTTTTATGGACCTATGCCTTTTTTATTTCTGTATGTCATCTTTTTTTTTTTTCCCTCAGTGGGTTGATATGCAAGGTACTACCTTATTTCTTCTGAATGTCTTAAGTAAAGGTCTAATGGCCATACCCTTGATTTGGTCTTTACCTACTGCCCTAAGTTTGGTCTTTTCGCTGAAGCTGTTCCTTAATGGCTACAGCCTTATTCGATGAGAAAGTTTTATTTTCCAGTCCTGAAATGTCTGGGCAGTTTATAATCTCTGTAATTTTACTTGCAAATGGACCACTCCTTTTCAGAAGTCATTTCTTTGTTGTTGTATCTTACCAAATGAAACAGTTTATGCATTTAACATTTTCTGTCGAAATTTACTCCCCTCATTCTACAAGTTTATTAAACATTTTCTGTTAGGTTATTACGTGCAATCTTTTTATCAAATGTTTGCCATTATATGAGTCATCATTTTTTTTATTTCTTCTGTTTCCTTGCCATTTACAGCTTCCTATTACAGTTCCTCACTACCTGCTCCCTGGTTCCAAACGATTTTATATTTTAGTCTTTTGCTATTGGAGCGCCCCAATTATAGCTTACCTCTTCTATATCTGTTCATTTTTGCTCCAGTAATGCCCCTAACTCAGTAGCTTACAACAAAATAACTTACTCTTTTTCATGCATCTTGGATGAACTGGTCTAGGCTGCAATTGTTGTGTAGGTCCAGGTCTACTCTTTTTCCTTGGCCCACCAATCTAGTCAGGGCACATTCTTATGGTAATACCAGAAGCCTGGGTGGGCAAGTTCAGCTGAACAGGCACATTTCCAAGTCTCTGAATACAGTGTAGCTACTAACATCTCAAGGTCCAAATGAGTATTGTGACTGAACCCAACAGTCAAAGCTCAGGAAGATAGTATCTCTGGAAGAAGGAACAGCAGTCACATGGCAAAGAACATAGATATACGAAGGGGTAAAGAACTAAGGTCAATAATACAATGTACCAAATCATTTAAATACTAAGCAAAACAAATATGAGAAATCTATACTCATATAAAGTTGTCACTAAAAATATTAGCAGTAAACAGTGCTATTTCTTGACAAAATACTTAGTTCACCTATAAGCTGAAATAATTATGAATATTTTATATACCTAGTAACATAGCCTCAAAATATAGAAAACGAAAAGTTACAAGACAAAAAGGAAAAATATGAAAATTAATAATTATGGGAGATTTTTTTTTTTTTTAATTTTTTTTTTTCAATGTTTTTTATTTATTTTTGGGACAGAGAGAGACAGAGCATGAACGGGGGAGGGGCAGAGAGAGAGGGAGACACAGAATCGGAAACAGGCTCCAGGCTCCGAGCCATCAGCCCAGAGCCTGACGCGGGGCTCGAACTCACGGACCGCGAGATCGTGACCTGGCTGAAGTCGGACGCTCAACCGACTGCGCCACCCAGGCGCCCCTAATTATGGGAGATTTTAATACACCATTCCAATGACTTTTACAGCAAGCAGACAAAAATCAAGAGAAGGAAAATTTTAATCCAGTTAACAAGCTTGATTTATTTATCTTGTATGTAAAACTTTAGAATACATATTAAAACTACTTAATGCCCTTTATTTTTGAGTGTACACAGAACATTTAAAAAATTTGACTGTGGTCTAGCCATAAAGAAATTATCAACAAATTTCAAAGGTTTGACATCATACAGAATGTTTTCTCAAATCACCAAAAGTTAGATTACAAAAGAATAACATAAAGGTAATTAGGAAAGCCCAAATACTTGGAAATTTAAAAATACACTATTAAATGTCTCATGTCTCAAGGAAAAAAATAACAATGGAAAAATAGAAAATATTTTTAAATAAATAATAATGAAAATCCTACATATCTTGTAGAGCCAAAGCATGCTTACAAGGAAAATTTTGCTTTTAGATGCATATGTTAGAAAAGAAGAAAAGCTGAAATCTTCCATCTGAGGCATTTAGAAAAAAGAACAAATTGAAACGAAAAGAAACTAGAAGGAAAAAAATTAAGATAAGAATGAAGTTAATGAAATAATAAACATTCAACAAATCAACAAAGCTAAAAGTTGGTTCTTTGAAATGATAAAAATAAAAGTGATACTTATTTCCAGGTAAGACTCATCATTTAAAAAAAAGAGCATAACTAATTAAATTCAGGAATTAAAAAGTTGGGAAACCTAACTACATATCCAACTTACTATTTGGCAACATACAATAATAGTAACAGTGTTCTACATTGTGGCATAATTTTTTTATTGTATAAGTAATATGTGATGTTCATTTATATAACCAGAAAACATATGCCAAAGTAAAACATTGTCCCACTACTTAGGAAAAAGTGTTTCTCAATCCTAGGTGCAGCCTGGAATCACCAAGGATGCATTCTTTTTTTAAAATTTATTTTAGAGCACATGAGCTGGGGAGAGGGGCAGAGGGAGAGAGAAAGAGAGAGAGAATCCCAAGTAGGCTCCATGCTCAGTGTGGAGACCGACATGGGGCTCCATCCCATGAACAGTGAGATTATGACCTGAGCCAAAATCAAGAGTTGGAAGCTTAACCAAGTGAGCCACCCAGGGGCCCCACCAAGGATACATTCTTTAAATATTGATTTCTAGGCCCCTTGGAGGATTATTTAAATCAGAATTTCTAATTGTGTCCCTGCATCAATATATTTTAAAAATTCCGCTGTTGATTATAATATGCAGCCACATTTGTGAGCAACTAATAGAGAAAATGACTTTTTAATGTTTTCCTTCAAGTCTTTTTGCTTGTATAAACATAGCACACAATTTTGAAACCTTATAAACTTACCAACATGATGTAAAAGTCTTTCTATCCCGTAAATGTGCTTCTACCACTGCGTTGTTAATAGTTACATAGTATTCCATTATGTGGATTTAATATCATTTATGTAACTAATCCACTATTGGGCATTTGAATACTCAATATTATAAATAATGCTAAGAGAATGTCTTTATAAAAGTAGTTTTTTACACATCTATAAAAAGCACTGGTTAAAAATCATTTATCCAAATAATTCTTAATGGATTAATGCAAATAGTTTATGTGACAGTTGGTAACTGAATTTTTATCTTAGATGCTGGCCCACGAATCATGTAGACTATTAAAACGGAAAGAGTTGTATGAATATTTGTTTGGCTGACCTTATTATCCCTAACACAGCAGGGCCTGATGTACAGAAGGCATATGAAAATATTTGTTGAATAAGTGAATAAATGTAATTCTTTGGAACTAACTTCAGTTCTTAGAGTATGTAGAACAGTCACATTGAAAAGAAAGATGGTGTAACCTTAGGAGCAAACTTAGATTATGTGAGCTAAAATCTTTTACTTTTAAACTAACGATTAAGAACCAGGAGAGTTTTTGAGGTTTATGCATATCTGGACTTCTAAAATGGTCATTTTAGCACGTGGATTTTAAGCTACCATTTATTGAATGTTTTATATACATTATTTCATTTAACCTTTACAACCATCCCACATAGTGTATGTTATCTCATTTGAAAGGTAGGTTCACAGAGGTGAGGTAGCATGCTCAGGTTTACAGAACCAGCAAAAGACAAAACCAGGAATTCAACTTTGGTTTGTCTGGGAGGAATAAAAAAAAGCACCTTATTTACCACTGTGCCTCCCAGGTATTTTGGTCTTCTGCTGCACTGGAGCAGAATAATTTTTGATACTGCAATAAAATATAATATTGTTATAACACCAATACATGATTATGGAGAAATATTAGAAAATTCAGATAAGCAACAAGAATGTAAATTATACCTATGATTCTATCATCCTTTGGGGGAACAGTACTTTTTATCTATCTGAAAGAAGTATTTCACACCTCTGAAATTATTACAATCCCTGACATTCATTTTTTTCACTGCGTATAATCTTATTTTGACATTTGGGTATTTCATGTGCATTGAAGAAGCAGTACAAGGTATACATTTTAAGCTGATCACTGGCTACTTTTCCATAGCATTTATTCATTCTTTCATAATTAACCATAAATATTTATTTGTTCCATGCATTCTGCTACCATTTGAGAACACAGTGATGATTAAAAACAGATATGGTCCCTGCCCTCATGGAGCTCTCAGTGGATCTGAAGAGAGCATCATAAATAAGAAAATGACATAAATAGATGTAAATGTGCCACTGTAATAAGCCCTGTGCAAAAAAAGGTGTGAGTTTGTATGAGGAAAATTTTCCCTAATCAAAAAAGGGTTTCCTGATGAAATAATAAGTAGGCTGATATTTGAAGGAAAGTTAAAGTAGGGAAGGAGGAGCCTTACAAGGAAAGGTAATAATATGTGCAAAGCCCTGAGACAAGAGAGACCTTGAGAATGATGAAGATAGAAAGAAGGCTGGCATGGTTAAGGATAGAAAAATTAGCTGAAGACTCTCATACAAGGTGGGGCTGGAGAGGAAGGTAGGGGCCAAACTGTGCAAAGGCCCCGAGGCAGGATCATACCTAATATACTCAAAGAGCAGCAAGGGTTCCAACATGGCTAGAGTGACATAAGCAAGGTGAGAAGAGTGGAAAATGAGGTTAGAGAGGCAACAAGGTGCCAGATGGTACTGCAGTGCTCTCCAATAGCACTTTGTGCAGTGATGGCATGTTCTTGTCTGCTGCCTACTATGTTAGCCACTACTCACTTGAAACTGAACACTCAAAATACGGCCAGTGTAATTGAGGAACTGAATGTTTAATTTTAATTTTAATAGTCTTTAGCTATAGTGTCCAAAATGGTGGCTTTTGAACACTTGAAGTGTAGCTAGTATAACTGAGGAATTTAATCTTTGATTAGTTGAAATTGAGGTAGCCATATGTGCCTCGTGTCTACCGCATTAAACAGTGCACTTATAGCCTGTGGCCTTTGGCTTGTACTCTGGACTAACTTAATTTGAATTACTTAAGACTTATAGCCAAATTAGTGTTTTATTTTACTTTTAAGCAAATTAACAAGAACTTAAAAATACACATAATTTCCTTGACATTTTTAATTCATACCTTGAGACATATTTCAGAAGGTGAAATGTAGTTGGTTAGAGAACATATTTTTTTTTCTTAAATGTCTCTCAGCTTAAATGTCTCTTAAATGTCATTAAAGCCATCTCTGACATCCTCTAGATGAGGTACTTCCTTCCAGTTAACATTCTCATGGAACACCACACTTTATCTTCTTATTTCTTGTCACATACTAACCTATGTTGATATTTGTATAATTGCTTAATATCTTCACAACCCCCAACCACACATAAGATTATTATTTAGGGCAGGGACATGTCTTACAGTCAGTCTGTAGCACATGGAATTGTAGTAGGCCCTTCGTGAATTCTTGACAACTGAATAAATGGATAAAGAAGTGAGTGTACAGAAGTCTCTTTTCCACTGTACTCCTCTGTTTATTTATCCATACTGATTCTCATCCACCCACCTCTGGCCATTAAGGACTTCCCTTAATCATCTATTCATCCTAGTTGCTTAAAACTATTGATAAACATCAACGTCAATACTATCCTTAATCCATTAAGCAGTCTTTATTGAGAGACTTTTTTCCATCTGCCAAAAAGGAATTTAAGCATTTTAAAGTGAGATGCAAAAGAACTGGTAAAGAGTTAGCTTCTTGGCCTCTGTAGCTCAAAACTGAATTACTCTACAGTGACAACCAACTTTGTCCTTTAAGACTTCTCAGCTTTCATATAATTCATGAGTCTACCTAATTTTTAAAAAAAAATGATTATTTGAGAGAGAGAGAGAGAGAGAGAGAGAGAGAAAGAAAGAGAATGCAAGCAGGGGAGAGGGGAAGAGGGAGAGAGAGCGAGAATCCCAAGCAGCTCTGTACTCAGTGTGGAGCCTGACCCTGAGCTTGATCCCACAACAGTGAGACCATGACCTGAACTGTAATCATGAGTTGAATGCCATCCAGGAGCTCTGAGTCTAACTTACTTTAAGTGAATTGTCCATTTTAAGACAGAGTAATGATGGTAAGTGACAAATGGCTGTTGTCTCCTGGCATGTCACTTAGATTGCTTTACACCATTCATTCTTAGGTTGATTAAGGATGTGTATAACCATATGTTGAGTTTGTCTTTGGAACATTCTCTCTAAGAACCTCAGTTGGGATTCTGCAGCATGTGACTGACTTTCATTTATTTTGGGGGGACTACTTTCTCTATTATATCAGTTGTAGGAGTGTCAGAGCATCTTGCTACAGTTTGTATGAAACGTATAGAGATAGAACTGAAGTGAGCATCCAGTGACCTGGGTTTCAGTCTTAGCATGGCCCCAACTCAGTGTGTCACCTCCAATGTACTTAACCACTCTATGCTTCAGTTACAGTCCGCAAAGAGAAACTCTCTTATTCGCTACCTCTTTCAGTGATATTAGAAGTAATAAAATAATTCACTTTGTGAAGCATACTAAAGTCCTTCTACAAAACAAATTATAGGCAGAGATTATTCAGTGTGTTTGTGTAGAATTGCTGATGTTTTAAGCCAGATAGAACAGTAGCACCTATTCAAGATACTACCCCAGGGGACCTCTTAAAAGTAGGTTGATTGCACTATAGGATAGCTTAGGATCATTATTGATATATATATTTCCCTTTTCCTGCCAAAAGAAAAGTCTTGAATCTAGAAGGAGGAATTAAGAGTAAGAGTAGTGGTTTCTGAGGAAACTAGTGCCACAGTGAACTGTGTGTTTGTCAATTTGTTCTTGAAGCAAATCTGGTAATTATCGTGGAATTCTAGGCTTTCATATTTTTCCAATTTTTTTATTGTTTTATCATTCCTGATGAAAGAAACAAAATAGCAAAATGAAATCTACAGTTTACTCTGAAAAGTTGGCAAGTTTCTCAGGGGAGTGGTTGTCTTAAGAGGTGCTGTGACCACAGCACTTGAGAGCCACACTGGTCCAGTGAATAAAACATGGCTTCTTTGGATCATAATGTGCTGTACATTTCTCTTCCCATTGCTGCTCCCAGAATTTCTTATCTTCTGCCCTGGCAAATCATAACACACACACACACACACACACACACACACACACACACACCCATCCTTGTCCAGTGCACCCAGTAGGGGGGAGGGGGCAGAAAAGACAAAGTCATTTATATAATGTGTCTCCCTGCTGAGCCCCTAATGGCCAAAGCTTTTGTTCTGCATTCAGTGGCTGCATGTGATGGGCAGGAAGCCACAGTCTCCCTTTGTTCCATGGCCTTATTCAGCAATTTAGATCCATCATAAAAATCAAATATGCATGTTGCAATCCCCTTGCCTACAACAGCTTCAATTTTCACCTTTCTTTAATTTGAACTCCACAGGGGAAGAAAGAGAACGAAGGGATAGAGGAGAATGGGGAGAGGAAAAAAATGCTTTGTATTTTTGCTTAGTGGACTGTTAAAATAACAATAATGAAAAAAGTATATTTTTAATCTCCTGGATGTGTCCTATTCAAAGTAACACATACCATGAAACCAGGCCAGTAGAATCCCTTCTGGAAATGCCCTCAAACCATTCTGGTTAATTGAAGCTCCAAAACTGGATGTGAAGGGATGGGAAAAAAGCAAAGTATGAGACTGTTACAGAAGAGCAGAAGGGGGAAGACTGTCTTTCAGGCTTGAGAAATGAAGTCTTCCTGTTCAGAGACATTACATCTACACTACTTCTAATTATGGCTAAAAAACGGTATTTTATGTTAAGCTGTCATGAGTTTCTTTTGTAGAATAAATGATTTGGGAAAAGGGTTCACAGATGGAGTGAAAGAGAGATTACCTTTAAAGATAAATATTTCCTCTCCAAATAAAAATGAACACATTGAAAGAGATGTTTTTGTCCACTTATTGATTTGTACACTGTGTTTAAAATTTTCCCAGAACTTCAAAGGGTGTATTCCCTGGGGTTCAAATAAATTTGCATCAGCAGCTTTGGTATTGATTATTCAGAAAAATACAGAAACTCTTTACCTAGTCCATCATTAGACTTGAGCAAGGACTTTACAGAGGAGTTCATGCCCTAAATATAAACAATATGGCCAATATTTATTCGATTTATTAAAAAAAAGATCTGAAGAACTTTGCCTCTTTATGCCTGGTTTTACTTACTATTATAGATTTTGAAGGCTCAAGCTACAGTTGAAGCTGAGCATTTTGAAGATCCCTTGCCTGTTCTTATAAATGGAGCTCTTTCAGAATAATTCCAGGGAGATTTGCTGTAGGCAACATTAGACGCTGAACATAATGTAGGATGGATGCAAACTGAAAGAGTGATCTTGGGGATCATTCAAGGTTGAAAAGCCTTTGATTGTCTTGAGTGGAGCTTCTCCTGGAAGATGTACTGAATGAGTCTGGGATCAAAACCAATTTCACAAGTTTGATCCAGTTGTAATATGGAAATCCACCAGATTCTGCTATGACTAATTAGAGATGTGTGAAGAGGGTTTCTCTTTTCCAACATTATTGATTTTTCTTTCAAACACCACAGTTTCACAGAGAAAATCTCTGGCATTTAAAAGTGTTCAATTTAGTACAGTTCACTGATGCATGTAATCTTTGCTAACTGCATCCCATTTTCTCTGAACTTGGTTTTTCAGGCCCTCTTATGTTCTGGATATATTTTAGGTTTACTTTTGGTTTTAAGTGAAATCAAGAATGTACCTAGGACGTATGAGCACTGACAGGATGAATTTAATATTTGGATTTTTTTTTAGTTGCAATTTTTCCCTTCCTTCTGTTGGAAATAGAGGAAATTATCTGTGCCTGGAAAAAAGAAGTATAATTTTAAAAAGTGGAGTCCACAATTTAAGCTTACATCTGAGTCAAGGGATTTGTTTATCTCTTGAATCTCCTCTGGAAAAAGTGAGAAAATTAAGATGGTTAATAGTGCCTGGAAATTTACAACATTAAAGAAAATCTGTGAATAGTCTAACTTAGGCAAACACTATGGCTCTATGATAATTTAACTGCTCCTCTCTATCCCTTCTTTTAACACTTTCCTATTTCTCTCAGACTGTTGTGGACAGATATCAGACCCTGTAACTTTTCAGTAAAGTCAGGGCCATATGCTGGTATTTTATGTTTTCTGCTTCTCTTATATGAGGGAAGATGCTGGGCAGATGTATCAGATGGTAAACGTTGCATATTGGAGAATGAAGTATTTTCTATTTGAATTTAAGATGATTTAATGTATAAGGGTTTATCTTTAATTGAACATTTTCTTCTCCCCTATGAAATGCGAACTTTTCTTTGTCCTCAGTTCTATCTTCTCAAGAAATAAATTGTAGAAAGCACAGAGGAAAATTGTTTGGCTATTTTCTTGGCTAGGCTTCCTTTTCAGGCTACCTAGTTTATATTTCGGGTCATTCCACTTCCATGATTGTTACCTATGCTTAAACAAAATATTAGATTTCCTTTTTTTTTTTCTCCTCAGTATTAAATACATGTTGAACTAATAATAAGTCTCAATTACTGAAGCCTTGCTCTCTGTACAAAATCCTGTAGACGTTGGGTATAGGTTCCAGAATTAGACAGTATCAGTTCAAATTCTCTTTTCATCCTTTACCAGCTCTGTGGCCTTGGGCAAGTTAAGCCTTAGTGTCTTCATTTCTAAAATGAGTATATAAAGTAATAGCACCTAATTCGTATGATGGTAGGAGTTAAATGAGATTATGTCAAGTGTTGTTGTAGGTTGAGTTACTAGGGAGGCAGACTCTCAGGTGGAGATTAGCATTCAGAATGTTTATCATTTATTAGGGGGTGCTCTTGGGACCAACACCTCTGGAAAATAAGCTGCAGTGCATTCCCAGCAAAGACCTCAGCCAGTCCCACAGGGAAGTTTTTTCAACTGAGAGCTGATAAGGGCCATCTTCTTTGAGGACTCTAATAAGCTGGTGAAATAAGTCCTGTTCCTGAAGGGGAATCTGGGTGGCACATCACAGTTTCCACCAGAAGTGTTTAGTAAGTGCTCAATAAATATTATAGAGTAGTGCCAGTGTATATTTATCTGTGAGACCATTCTCATCAGTACTGCAAGCAATTGCTCCCATTATATATTTTAATTATAAGGGGCAGTATAGTGTTGTGGTCAGAGCATGGTTCTGGAACTGGACTTGATGAGTTCGAGTCGCAGTTCCCCAGTTGGCAGCTGAATGGCCCTAGTGCATTAGGGTCATGTGCCTCAGTTTCCTCACCTGTGAAATGGGAATAATAGTAGTATCTATTTTCATAGAGTTATTATGAGGATTTAAATGTGTTAATACTCAACACTTTGAACAGTGCCTGGCATGTAATATGCTGTCTTACTGTGCCTATTGTTGTTATTGTCTTTCTTCTTTCAAGCCACATACTTAGAACTTTGGAATCGGGCAGTTATTGGTTTAAAATCCCAGCTCTGATCAGCTATTTTAATTTTGTTATCTAATCTGTGGTATTCAAGTTTTCTCATATGTTAAAGAGACTCTATGTCTCTTATAGAATTCACCAAAATCATGAAGGTATTAGTAACCTGTGTTTTAGTTTCTTTTCTCAAATACCGGAGTAAGTGAGTTCATATATGAGAAGAACAGAAAATGATTCCTGATGCAAAGTATACATGAAGTTAGGTGTTAGTTAATGTGATGAAGATGATGATAGCATCAGTGTCACATATGTAAATACTCTGCACAAGACCTTGCATATATAAGTGCTTAAATCTTATTTTGAGGCCCATCATGGATCTGTTTTCTTTATTCTCTCCATTTCACCTTTATTTCCTATTTAATCTGGTCTGCTGTTCCTTTATTCTTTTTTTTTTTTATTTTTTATTTTTTAAAATTTACATCCAAATTAATTAGCATATAGTGCAACAATGATTTCAGGAGGAGATTCCTTAGTGCCCTTTACCCATTTAGCCCATCCCCCCTCCCACAATCCCTCCAGTAACTCTCAGTTTGTTCTCTATATTTATGAGTCTCTTCTGTTTTGTCCCCCTCCCTGGTTTTATATTATTTTTGTTTCCCTTCCCTTATGTTCATCTGTTTTGTCTCTTAAAGTCCTCAGATGAGTGAAGTCATAGGATTTTTGTCTTTCTCTGACTAATTTCACTTAGCATAATACCCTCCAGTTCTATCCACGTAGTTGCAAATGGCAGGATTTCATTCTTTTTGATTGCTGAATAATACTCCATTGTATATATACACCACATCTTCTTTATCCATTCATCCATCGATGGACATTTGGGCTCTTTCCATACTTTGGCTATTGTCGATAGCGCTGCTCTAAACATGGGGGTGCATGTGTCCCTTCGAAACAGCACACCTGTATCCCTTGGATAAATGCCTAGTAGTGCAATTGCTGGGTCGTAAGGTAGTTCTATTTTTAGTTTTTTGAGGAACCTCCATACTGTTTTCCAGAGTGGCTGCACCAGCTTGCATTCCCATGCTGTTTCTTTATTCTTGATTATTTGTTTCCTCTTCCCTCATTTGCTTCAGGTTTTTCAATGTTATGTATAGGTCAACATTAAACCACATCCTCTAAAATCTTAAAAAAAAAAAAAAAAAAAGCTCTTATTCTCTGTGATTTTTTGGAGGTAATAAGGCCTCCCCAAATATCTTAACTATAAATATTACCTGCTAGAGGTGCCTGGGTAGCTCGGTCGGTTAAGCGTCCAACTTGATTTCGACTCAGGTCATGATCTCACGGTTCAGTTTGTGAGATTGAGCCTCATGTTGGGCTCTGCACTGGCAGCACAGAGCCTGCTTGGGATTCTCTCTCTCCCACTCTCTCTGCCCTTCCTCTGCTAGCCTGCACTATCTCCTTATCTCTGTTTCACAAAATAAATAAAAATAAATAAACACAAATGAATGAATATTACTTGCTAGTGTGTACCTTGCTTGTATTATGTTACTCTGTTCTCATATTACCTTTCCTGGTATTATAATAGTTGCTACCTTTATAAATTCATCAGAAAAGGATCTTGGTTTGGCATAGCCATTTACTATTTATTATAGTTTATAAACTATTTCTCTTTAAAATAGTATGTAATAGGAGTGCCTGGGTGGTTCAGTTGGTTGAGCATTTAACTCTTGATTTTGGCTCACGTCATGATCCCAGCCCCACAAAGGGCCTCTTGCTGAGTGTGGATCTTGCTTAATATTCTCTCTCTCTCTCTCTCTCTCTCTCTCTCTCTCTCTCTCTCTCGCCATCTCCCCCACTCATGTACTCACTCTTTTTTCTCTCTCTCTCTCAAATAAAAAAATAAAATAGTATAAACAATTGACAGCCAAAACTTTAACACTCCAGAGGAAATAAATAGCATGATTAAATTCACCTTATTCATACACACAGTTTTTATATTGTTTTAGATTTAAATACTGCCAAACATTAACCTTAAATTGTTACTTTGAATTGTATGGAAACCAATTTGACAATAAATTTCATATATTGGAAAAAAAATAAACATTAAAAAATTAAAAAATAAATAAAATAAAAAATAAAAATAAAAATAAATTGTTACTTTGACAGAGATGTGATAGTATAATTATGGCCTTTATAATTAATCGTGTAGAAAATCATCTTAAATAAAAACTGAAGAAAAAAGAACATTTTGACTGGGCTTATTCCATAGCAATAAGAAGAAGAGTGGCTCAAAATAGAAGCAGACATCTGTGAAATACAGAAGAAAAATCTGTCGTTCTTAAAAACCTAGACTTCTCTTTTGAGGATATTATCATATAGAGATCTAGGAAATAGCACAGCTTCAAACATACCCCCTTATAGATAGAGTAAAGCTGCATTTTTGATGGCAGACAGAGCTATCATCTTTGTTCAGACTTTGAACTACGACTGTAGCGTCTTCTACCCAGGAATCTCAAATTCCCATAAATTCTATACATAGTAGTTATTACATGTTAAATATATAAAGCGTTAAACTTTTCTTCCTGGAAGTCCTTGTGAGTGTATAAGTTATATTTCATTGTTTTTAGAACTTTTTCTTTGGGTTTCCCCTGATTATCCCCACTGACGGGAGACCCATGCCCTGTTGGTACATATTTTAGAGAATTATAGCACAGGAGAATTTTCACTTATATTTTCTCATTAAGAGATCTTGCTTTCCTAAAACATATGAGAGGGCTAGATGGATTTTGTGAGTGTGTGTGAAATACACTAGAATTTTTTTGTATTTTCATATCTCCATGCTTGGCATGTAGTGGGTACTCAGTAACCACTGATAGTTGATGAATCCATAAAAAGTCCACAACAGTTCTGAATGCTTTCAGAGTTTGAAACCTGTGGTATATAGTCTTTTGAATATACTCCTCTTTTCATGTCAGTAGTTCATTTTCTTTGTTGTTGTTAAAGCATAGTTGACACACAATGTTGCATTAGTTTCAGGTGTACAGCATAGTGATTTGACAAGTCTGTATGTTATGCTCTGTGAACCACAAGTGCAGGTACCATCTCTCACCGTACTGTGCTATTACAATACCATTCACGACATTCCCTGTGCTCTACCTTTTATCCCTAGGAGTTATTCATTCCAGAACTGGAGGCCTATATCTCCTACTCCCCTTCACCCATTTTGCCCATCCTCCCCTCTGTCACTCCTCTCTGGCCACCATGAGTTTGTTCTCTGTACTTATGGGTCTATTTCTGCTTTTTGTTTGTACATTTGTTTTATAGATTCCAAGTATAAATGAAATCATATGGTATTTTGCAATCTCATTCTCACTTATTTCGTTTAATGTAATACCATCCATGTTGTCTCAAATGGTAAGAACTCATTTTTTATGGTTGAATAATATTCCATTGTGTATATGTACCACTTATTCTTTACCCATTCCTCCACTGGTGGAAACTTAGGTTTCTTTCAGGTATTGTTTATTGTAAATAGTGCTGCAGTAAAAATACTAGATCATGTGGTATTTCTATTTTTAATTTTTTGAGGAACTTCCATCCTGTTTTCCACAGTGGTTGTACAGTTCACATTCCCACCAACAATACACAAGTTTTCCCTTTCCTCCACATCCTCACAAACACTTGATATTTCTTGTCTTTTAATTCTAGGCATTCTCACAGGTGTAAGGTGATACTTCACTGTGGTTTTGATTTGCATTTCCTTGATGATGAGTGATGTTAAGCATCTTTTCATGTGTCTGTTGGCCATATGTGTATCTTCTATGGGAAAATGTTCAGTTCCTCCTGCTGTTTTTTAATTGTATTATTTGGGTTTTTAATTTTTTTTTGGTGTTGAGTTGTATAAATGGTTTGTATATTTTGGATATGAACACCTTATTGGATATATAATTTGCAAATTTCTCCCATTCAGTAGACTATGTTTTGTTTATGGTTTCCTTTGCTGTACAAAAGCTTCTTATTCTGGTGCAGTCCCAATAGCTTATTTTTGCTTTTGTTTTCCTTGCCTGAGGAGAAACACCTAGAAAAATAAAGAGTTTATTGCCTATGTTTTCCTTTAGGAGTTTTATGGTTTCAGATATTACATTTAGGTTTTTAATCCATTTTGAATTTATTTTTGTGCATGGTGTAAGAAAGTGGTCCATTTTCATTATTTTGCATGTAGCTGTCCAGTTTTCCCAGCGTCATGTATTGAAGAGGTTATCTTATCCCCATTGTACATTCTTGCCTCTTTCGTTGTAGACTAGTTGGCCATATAAGTATGGGTTTATTTCTGGATTCTGTATTCTGTTCCACTGATCTACGCGTCTGTTTTTGTGCTAGTATAATACTGTTTTGATTACTATAGCTTTGGAGTATCTGGGGGATATGGCTGTGCTCTTCTTTCTCAAGATTGCTTTGGTTAGTAGTTCATTTATTTTCAGTTATAGCAAGTGCCTGCCACTCTTCCTTGTGTTAGTAACAGTAACTGAATGCTGAAGGCGGGGGGGGGGGGGGGGGGGGGGGGGGGGGGGGTGGTGTGAAAAATAAATGGTTCTGTTCCTCCAGAGTTAACATTTAGAAATGTATATACAAATTATATAATACAAAATACAATGTTATAAGTTATAAGAGAAGTATACTATGAAGTAGAGCAGGTATCTGGCTGAGCTTCATGGAGGAGGTAGTATTTCAGATGGATTTTGATGGATATGGATAGGAAAATGTGGGAGAAGGGTATAGCAGGCAGAAAAAAAAAATTGTAAGCAGAGACTCCAAAGCATAAAAGCACTTGGTTCAATTAGAGAATGGTGAATAGTAGGTAAAGTAGGAAAAGAAACAGGGAGAGAATTCTGGAGCCAGGGTCCTTGCATATAAATCTCAGTACTGATACACATTAACTATCCTTTGACAAGTGACTTGAACTCTGTGCCTTAGCTCCTCATCTCTAAAATGGGAATAGTATCTTTACCTATTTCACAGAGTTGATGAGAAGAATGGGATACCATATGCAACACACCTAGAATGATGCCCAGCACATAGCAAACACTGTGGAAGTATTAGAAGACCAGAGAGTGCAGAATCTTTCCTGGAAGCCACTGAAAGTTTTTGAGCAAGAGGGTGAAGAGATAAGAGCTGCGGTTTGGTAGGATGATCCTGTCAGTACTGTGCATAAACTGAACATCAGAGAGTTGTTAGTTGAAAGAGATCTGGAAGGGGAAGTGGGAAGAATCTTTTATTTATTTTACTTGCAATGTCCTGCTGATGTACATACCTTTTGAAAACTGCCATATCTTGATTTTCTTTGTTATTATTTTTATATTCTATTAAAATGAAAATAAGGAGGTGCCTGGGTGTCTCAGTCAGTTAAACTTGGACTCTTGGTTTTGGCTCAGTTCATGATCTCACAGTTTGTGGGTTTGAGGCCCACACTGAGCTCTGTGCTGACTGAGCAGAGCCTGCTTAGCATTCTCTGTCTCCCTCCTTCTCTCTGCCCCTCCCTGCTCACTTGCTCTCTCTCTCTCTTTCTCTCTCTCTGAAAAATAAATAAACATTAAAAAAAAGGAAGGAGGGTAGGAAAACCAGGATTTTTTAACTTTAGGTACTACTAAAGCTGGGGAGGGACTTACATTACATTTGAGTAGCCTGAAAGATTTTGTGTAGCTGTTGGAAGATGCACTCTTGCACTACACTTTCTGTATTCTACTGGGCTTTTAAGGGTCTCCTTACCATATTGTTTACTTACTTGCAGTTCACTAAATACTGCCCTACATGCTAATCTGATCAGCTTTCACTTATTACCGTGCAGCAGCTCTGGGATGGTGATAAAAGGCCACAGGTTTTCCTAGAAAAATTTCATACGATGCATTGAACATAGTATTTTATTCAAAATACCATTTTCAGGCAAATGAACCATAATGCAAGTTTGTAAGGTGGAATTGCTAGAAATGTTTCCAAGATAAACATACCATTTATAGACATAAATCTTTCTTTTAACGAGAAACTCACTTTATTATTTAATTTTTTGTTTTTAATTTGAGTATAGTTGACACACACTGTTGCATTAGTTTCAGGTCTACAACATAGTGATTCAGCTTCTCCATATGTTATGCTGTGCTCACCACAAGCGTAGCTACCATCTGTCACCATGTAATGCAGTTGTATCATTGACGATATTCCCTATGCTGTACCTTTTAGTTCCATGAGTTATTCATTCCATAACTAGAAGCTTGTATCTCCCACTCCTTTTCACCCATTTTATCCATCCCTCCCCCATTCCCTCTGGCAACCTTAAGTTCTCTATAGAGATTTTCGTCTACTTGTTCATTCGTTTATTTTTTTAGATTCCACATTTAAGTGAAATCATTTGGTATTTGTCTTTGTCCTGTTTCACTTAGCATAGCACTCTCTATATCCTTCCATGTTGTCTCAAATGGTAAGATCTCATTCTTTTTATGGCTGTATAATATTCGTCTGTGTGTGTGTTAGGTTGCTTCCAAATGTCCATTGTAAATACAAATGTCTATTATAAATAATGCAATAAAATAGGGCTGCATGTATCTTTTCAAATTAGTGTTTTTGTTTTCTTTGGGGAAAAAATTCCAGTAGTGGAATTGTTGGATCATACGGTATCTCTGTTTTTAATTTTTTTAGGAACCTCTATACTGTTTTCTTTTTTTTTAAATTTTTTTAATATTTATTTTTGAGAGAGAGAGAGAGACAGAGCACAAGTGGGGAAGGGGCAGAGAGAGAGAGGGAGAAACAGAATCCAAGCAGGCTTCAGGCTCTGAGCTGTCAGCACAGAGCCCAACACAGGGCTCAAACTCATGAATCGCGAGATCATGACCTGAGCCGATGTCGGTCGCTTAACTGACTGAGCCACCGAGGCGCCCCACCGCTATACTGTGTTCCCCCATGACTGCACCAATTTACATGGCCACCGACAGTACACAAAAGTTCCTTTTCTCTCCACATTCTCACTAACACTTGTTTTATCTTGAATAATCAAATCTTCAAAAACTATCAATTAATGAATACCTAACATGATATACATTTGTACAATAATAACACCACAAAAAGAGAATGATTAGTAGTCTGCAGTCAGTGAGAAAGGACTTTTGTGACTGGAGACTACAGGAGGAATAGGGCTCTTTTCCACCAGGTATATCCAAGGAACCACTAAACATGTTTTCACTTCCCATAAGGGAAAGAAGGTTTGAAACAATGTGTGATATCCTGAAAATATAATAGAACTCCATGATGAATTAAGAGCACAAACCTGGATGGAAGTCATTATGAATGTAGTCTCTTGCCTCTTGTTAAAAAGACAAGACTCAGTAGGAAAAATCTTCAGTCATCAGTTTAGCAAAAGTCAAGACTCAACATTGGAGAGATTGGAAGGAACTGGTATCTCTTTGTCAATTCCAGCATAGGGTTTTATATTGATACGTATTAACAGAGCCTCATTTTGCAAATGAAAGAAAACAAAAATCGTTTGGCAATGAGGAAGTCAATAATTTAGTGTTTTTCAAATGTAATAACTTCTCAGGTTAGAATTAGCCATTGCTACCTGTATCTTATGCTAAATTCAAATATGTTGGTTCTTGCGAAGCTCTGTCATAGGAGATTCAGGAAATAGATTCAGACTGCTGATTCTTCAGTGTAATATCAGGCCAATGAAACTGGAATGGGATGGAACTCATTAAGAGTATTTCATAATTCTTAATAAACTGGTCAAAAGAAATGTATGAACATGCAAGAATATGAAATTGAATTCTCAGCCATGGATGTCATTCTTTCCCCTAATAGCCAGAAAATTTCAGTATATCTCTGGGTTATAAACAAAAAGTTACCTGCATTGATTGCAGTTTTTCATTTGTTAACTATGATGTCTTCTGTTCAGGCTGCTATAACAAAATACCATAGACCAGGTGGCTTACAAACACCAGAAATGTCTTGGAATTTTGGAGGCTAGAAAGTCCAAGATCAAGATGCCAGCAGATTTATTGTCTGGTGGGAGCCTGCTTCCTTGTTCATAGATGACCATCTTCTCTGTCTTCACATTGGAGGAGGAGCAAGGAATCTCTCTGGGGTCTCTTTTATAAGTACATGATCCCATTCATGAAGACTCTGTCCCCATGACCTAATCACCTCAAAAAAAGCCCCGCCTCCACATACCACCCCAGTGGGGGAATAGATTTCAGCATATGAAATTTGGGGGGACACAAATAGTGTATAGCACGTCCTGTTGATTCTAGCTGTTCAGAGCATCATTACTTGTACTAGTCAAAGAAGCAGAAATAAAAACCTGTGTTTACAGGGCATTTCCAGCAAATGAAAGCAAGAACTATTATTTGTTGGGAATGTCAATAGAAACTTAAAAACTCATCAAAATAGCACATTTTGTTGCTTTTTTGCATTCTTCTGAAAGTCCTTCTTATCAGTGCTATGAGAGGAGTTTGGAGAATAACTGGGCATCCACCTATGCCAAGAATTTAAATTGACCTGAGGGCCTTCATGCAAATAAAACTCCGGTTAGCAAACAGAATTCTCTGATTTGTTGCTGTTTTTGATATGACCAGTTGATATTCACCTCCAGTGGGATATTGACTATTGAAGTATATGGAACCACCTTATAAATTGTGAAGCATTACCAAATAGAGGATTGCCCTATTCCTATTGGCTGGTAGTGCTCAGTCTGTAAATATTTACCAAGTGCATACTATGTACCAACTACACATCTAAGTACTAGAAAAATAATAACAAAATGTAACATTTTATATATAAATATGTAAACAAAACAAAAATACATAAAATAAAACAGTAGAGAACTTCCAATGGTGATAAGTACCATGAAGAGAAAAAAACATGCTGCTGAGATACAGTGTAAGGAAGACAGTGGTTGTGGGCAGGGAAGAAGAAATATTTTAAATGGGTTATTCAGGAAGGTCACTTTGAGTGTCTGACAGTTGAATAGAGCTATGTGTATTGAGCAGAAGTCAGCCATAAATTGCAGGTGGTGGGAACAAGCAGTGCAAAAACACCCTGTGATAGGAACAAGCTTGGCTTATTCAAAGAATGTCAAGAAAGCCAGGAGATGAGGTAACTTAAGCTCATTGGGACTTGTAATCTTATAGGCACAGAATGACAAATGAGTGAGGGAGGATACACAGTAAAATATCTTTACTCGTAAATGCTTATTTTTCTTTTTGCATGGGTTTCTTCATAACTAAAGAGACAAGATGAACCATTTTAACCAACAGAATTACTTGACTTTCCCCCAGTGTCCTTAGAAAGTTTTACCTTTGAATACTGTGACTCCATTCTTCCTACTTTGTCCGGAAATATCCTCTCCAATTATTAACTTTTTAATAAAATTTATAGAGGAAATACAGATAACTTGTATATGCCTTTTTATCACAACCCTTATCAAGGGAAATGGAGGAAAGGAATATGCTGAATAAATACATATTATGGTAATCCTATCTTTTGAAGCAAATTCTGCCTTTTTTATTATAATGGATTCTGGTCATTGTATTCCTTCAGGTCCATGCCACTTAATAATATATAAATATGGGCAGGTTACTTAACCTGTATTGAAACTCAGTTTTCTTATCTATGTTATGTGGAGGTGATTACTCTTTATCTCATAAGTTTGTGAGGATCACATGAGATCATGTAAATGAAGTGTCTAGCATGGTGCTTCACACACAGAATAGATAGTATTTATGGAGCACTTCCCATTATGTTTTATGTTATGTTCATGAATATCTTCATTCCTTCCAGTCACCTCCCAGTAAACCTTTCTGCAAACTTTTTCAAGTAGCCCCAATAAACTTTTATTGAGTTTATTGAGTTGACTTTTTCCCCAGCTTACATCACTGATCAAATATTTTTTTTCTCCAATGTCTGGCTGAAAGAAACTGTATATTTATGAAACCATCTTTTTTGGTAACAAAAATGCCAGGAGTCACTGGTCTATTAAAAACCTAGCATTAATTTAGGCTCCTGTCAAGCTCCTGACAAAGCCTATACATACTGTGTAGCTATACCAAGGATTCCAGAGCATAGGTGAAAATGTGTGAGTATGTAGCCCTTGATCTCCTGAGCTACGGTTGGCAAGTATCCAGCCACTCATTTTTATCTAATTAATGACATTCCTGGCATACGGGGATCATATAACACAGAATCTGTTCATACTCTGCCTGCAAAAATCCACTTTGTTCTCCACCTGCCTCCCCGCCCCCCGCAAAATTGGCAACCTCTGCTATTCATTTCTTTATTGTGTCATTTTGAATGCACATTTTGAGTTCTCCTTCCCTCCCCCTTGCCTCCCTCTCTTTGCTCCTTTTTCTTCCTCTTCTTTCCCATTCCCTCCTCCCTTCCCCTGCATCCCATTCTCCCTCCCTCTCTCCATGTTTGTTTGTCTGTCTGTCTGTCTGTCTGTCTGTCTCTTTTCTACTAAAGGGAAGAGAACTCTCTTGGGGAAGGTGGTATAATAGGAAACTAACAACATCACTTGAACTGATTCCAAAAGTGTTCTTAAACTCAAGGATGGTTTACTTGAGTAATGCTAACATTATCATGGTCCTCTTAGAAGACCATGGCCGTTCCCACCACCACATTTTAGCTTCTGCTATTTTCCTTGCTTAGAATCCTTTTTCCTTTTCGTCCATCTTTTAAGACCAATCTTAAATCTTTTTTTTAATATTAAATATAATTTATTGGAAAATTGGTTTCCATACAACACCCAGTGCTCATCTCAACAAATGCCTTCCTCCATGCTCATCACCCACTTTCCCCTCTCCCCCAGCCCCCCATCACCCCTCAGTTCTCAGTATTTAAGAGTCTCTTATGGTTTGTCTCCCTCCCTCTCTGTAATTTTTTTTTCCCCTTCCCCTCCCCCATCATGGTCTTCTGTTAAGTTTCTCAGGATCCACGTAAGAGTGAAAACATATGGTATCTGTCTTCCTCTGCCTGACTTATTTCACTTAGCATAATACCCTCCAGTTCCATCCACGTTGCTAAAAATGGCATGATTTCATGCTTTCTCATTGCCAAGTAATATTCCATTGTATGTATAAACCACATCTTCTTAATCCACCAGTCAGTTGATGGACATTTAGGCTCTTTCCATAATTTGGCTATTGTTGAAAGTGCTGCTATAAACATTGGGGTACAAGTGCCCCTATGCATCAACACTCCTGTGTCCCTTGGGTAAATTCCTAGCAGTGCTATTGCTGGGTCATAGGGTAGATCTATTTTTAATTTTTTGAGGAACCTCCCCACTGTTTTCCAGAGCACCTGCACCAGTTTGCATTCCCACCAACAGTGCAAGAGGGTTCCCGTTTCTCCACATCCTCGCCATAGTCTCCTGATTTGTTCATTTTAGCCACTCTGACTGGTGTGAGGTGATATCACAGCGTGGTTTTGATTTGTATTTCCCTGATGAGGAGTGACGTTGAGCATCTTTTCATTTGTCTGTTGGCTATCTGGATGTCTTCTTTGGAAAAGTGTCTATTCATGCCTTCTGCCCATTTCTTCACTGGATTATTTGTTTTTCGGGTGTGGAGTTTGGTGAGTTCTTTATAGATTTTGGATACTAGCCCTTTATTCGATATGTCGTTTGCAAATAACTATTCCCATTCCGTCAGTTGCTTTTTAGTTTTGTTGATTGTTTCCTTTGCAGTGCAGAAGCTTTTTATCTTGATGAGGTACCAATAATTCGGTTTTGCTTTTAATTCCCTTGCCTTTGGAGATGTTAGACCAATCTTAAATCTTAACTCTTCTGGTAAATCTTACTAACTCTGGGCTTGATCTCTTTTCTTCCCTCTACTATGCTGTTTCATACTTTTTGCTATTTAACTCCTATTATTGAGCCTTGTACGTAAGTTTAAAGGCTTGTTTTCCCAATTAGACTGTGTGTTGTGTTTTTTTTTTTTTTTCGTACAGTGACTAGGTCATACACATTTTGTTTCTGACTGTTTCCACCTCTATACCCCAACCATCATCAAGCTTTGAAACACCTGGATATTACATCTTCTTTCGGGAAAAGGGCATGTTAGAAAATTTCTAGACCTTTTGAGCAGAATCAAAGACAACTGTATATAACATTATAGATACTACAAGGGCAAAACTTTGCTCTTATAGTAAGAAGCCTGTCTACAATAGCACGCCAGTTTGAATCCCTCAGAGCCTACCTCCATATACCTCCATTCACCCCAGATTTCCAAGTGAGTTTAGAATGTCTCATTCTGAGCATCCAGATCATATCTGGAGGAGTTATGCCAATGTCCAAATAAGTTAATAATCCCTGAAGAAAAATTAGGCTTTTTGTTTCTCCTTTTATATGCTTTTGATTCATTTAGGCTCTCATATATATCATCACCAGAAAGAAGATAAGAGTGAATGCCAGCCATTCAAGTGTTTAAATTTTTTGTTGATAGCTTCAATAATTTGGTGAGAGAAGTTAGGGAAAAGTCTAGACTCTGAGGAAATTTAGGGACTGATTTTCATTTATCCACTTCTTCATTTCATCAGTTAATGACAAACCTAAAAATCTAAAAAAAGATTAACACATAAAAGATCACTATATATCCTCAGAAGAAAATACTTGTTGAAGTTAAAAATATGGGACATTTAAAAGTAAAGAGGGTGGTAGCTAGTGTTCTCTTATATAAATTAAAGAATATCACTGAAATTCTGAATAAACAGGCCATCTAATAGAGGAAGATATCTATACTGGGTAACTACATCCTGATATGTAAGTTTAAAGGAGAGGAAGAGAAGACAGTGCTGAGCGAGGAGCCATGTATACCTGGATGTGCTCTATTAAAAGAGGCGCTTGATTGCTCAGTAATTGCAGAGCTAGGCTCTTGGGGAGGCCTTTGTCATCCCTCCTTGGCTGACACCAGATGATAGTGTGGCTCTGTGATAAGAAACAGAGGACCAGTGTCTCCATGGTAACTAACTGAGCTCTATATATTACACTCATTACAAATGAAGATAGATAGTAAAAAAAAAAATAATGTATTAATGCAGAGAGAGAATATATATATGTGAGTGTATATATGTATCTTGTCTTATATCTAGAAAGTGAATAAAATAAAATAAAAATGTGATTGCACTAAATAGACAAGGTTGATAGGCCTTTTTTCCCCCATTGGTGCAGGTAAATATTTCATTTTTCAGCTCCTCTGATGGTTTTGTTCTGAACCCACCCAGCTGTAGCTTGAAAGATTAATGATGGGCAGCAAAAGAACCTAAGAAGAGGCAATGAATGAATAGAAACCAACACCAGAGAAGAAAGAGTTCTGTGTGGCCTTTGGGACAAATAAATAAGGATTTACTCGGTCTGCTAGATTCGTCTCCATAGCAGGAAAACCTGGAACCCATTAGAATGAAAACCTGGACATTTTTATAATGTAATGTTTCCTAGAGTTCCAAACTTGCCCAGACTAGTGACAGGAAAAAATAAATAAATAAATAAAGAGGGAAGGAAAATCAGCAGTTACCTTTCTAATTTTTTCTTCTGTAGATATTGATTTTGCTTTAACACAACTAACTTTACTATCTCTCTCCTTACATAAGACCATTTCACCTATCTATAGATCTTTATTCAGTTAAACACATTTTTCTAAAAACTCAGCCTGCCTATGTCATGCATTTTAAAGAAATGTATTAGTCCATCTGCTCTTGGATGAATGATTTTAAATTCTGAAAGAAGGATCCTTGGTAGCCCAGCAGGGACTTTTGCTGATCTTTAAGGTTGGTTCCTATCCCACCTGTGTTTCTTTCTCAGTCACTCCCTTTTCTGAACAAGTACTTGGGTTATTGCTAGAAAGGGTATAAATGTATTTTTAAAATAGCTATTTCGTCTAAGCAACATAATGTTATGCCCTTCTTTTTTTTCTTTCTGAAATCACGCTCTTCTACAAGACTTGTGAAAGCTCTTTATTTAGCATCTTCCTAGGTAGGGATGAAAAAAAAGGGGGGATAATAATGTAGGTGCATACCTAAGAGGAATGAAAATATAGGTACCACACAAAAACTTACAAATTTCATAACATTATTCATAATAGCCAAAAAGTTGAAACAACACAAATGTCCATCACCTGATGAATGGATAATATAATGTGGTATAAGCATACAATTGGTAATTACTTGGCAATAAAAAGTAATGAAGTACAGGTACATGCTACAACATGGATGAACCTTGCAAACATTGTGCTAAGTGAAAGAAGCAAATCATAAAAGACCAAATATTGCATGAGTCCATTTACAGGAAATTTCAAGAATAGGTAGATCTATAGAGACAGAAAATAAATGAGCAGTTGCTTAGGGCTGGCAAGGGGCATGGGAAGGTGAGGGTGACTGCTATTGCATACAGGGTTTCTTTGGCAGATGATGAAAATGGTTTAAAATTGATTGTGATGATATCAAAACTTTGTGAATATACTAAAAAAACACTTTGAATTGGACATTTTTAATGGATGAATTGCACGGTATGTAAATTATATCTCCATAAAATGGTTACAAAAATAAATATAAGACTTAGATGAAAATGAACATGATGACCTATAAAATGACCACATGTCCTGATTTGCCCAGAATAGTGCCAGTTTTTGCCAGTTGGGCCAATGAATTGTTATTAGCTCTGCTTTTATTTTCAAAGGGTCCTGTTTGGATGATAAGCTATGTGGTTGCTGTATGTATATTCAGGAGTACCATGACTTTCTGAAGTGTATCTTAAAGTTACCTAATGAAAATACCATTTGGGATTCCTATTAAAAGTAAAGATACCTGTGTCCCTCCCATGGATTCTAATTTAGGTCAGAAGTGAAAACTGGGGGGCGCCTGGGTGGCTCAGTCGGTTAAGCGTCCGACTTCAGCTCAGGTCACGATCTTGCGGTCTGCGAGTTCGAGCCCCGCGTCGGGCTCTGGGCTGATGGCTTAGAGCCTGGAGCCTGCTTCCGATTCTGTGTCTCCCTCTCTCTCTGCCCCTCCCCCGTTCATGCTGTGTGTCTCTCTCTATCTCAAAAATAAATGTTAAAAAAAAAAAAATTAAAAAAAAAAAAAAGAAGTGAAAACTGGTGTTTTGTAGTTTTAGACAAGATTGGGTGCGTTCAGGGTAGTATGGCGGTGGACATGTAGTTTTAATAATTATTTAATAGTGAATATTGTGAATGCCAAAATGAATTTAGTGAATGCCAAAAATTCACTGTTCTACTTATTTATAAAAAAGAGGTGACCTAATTACTTTCTGGGGCAAAGAGAATTCCAGACTACAGGGAATTGCCAGCCATGGGAGAGGCTAGAACACCCATTCTGACTGTGATGAGGATCAAGAGAACAATGGGAATAACATTCAGCACAAGTGGTGCTTCTAAAAAATACATTTTTCTTCTTGTCTCTAAAAAAAAACCCCTATTATATATTATTTTATATAATTTATATATGATATATGTATTTATAATATATATCTATTATATATTATTTTGTAGGAATGAATGAGGACAAAACTGGTAATGGTCCAGTTGGAAGTTTTTTGTCCACAGTGGCCCAAAGTAGAGGCAGATAGGTTCTGGGATATCCCTGACTATCACAGTCCTACCTTAGAACCTTATATCCACTGCCTTCTCTCTTCTTGCTGCTTCCATCCAAATGCCATTGACTCAGAATTTTACTGAGAACCCTTTAACACCCAGGTTTGGAGACAAAAAGTAGAACCCTCAGCTAAGGCAGAGCTGTCCCAGAAATAAAGGAAAATGTAAGAAACTTGAGCAAAAGGACAATTTTTTTAAAAACTGCCATAGACTAGACGGTTTGCGTCCTCCCAAAATTCATGTTTTGAAACCTACTCTCCAGTGTGATGCTGTTTGGAAGTAAGATCTTTGAGATGTGATTAGGTCATAGGGCTCTGGAATGGAATTAGTGCTTTAAAAACAGGACCCCAGAGAGATCCTTCACCCCTTCTGCCATGTGAAGACACTGTGAAAAGACTGCTGCCCATGAGTCAGGAAGTGGGCTCGCACCCACTGTACACACCAAATCTGCCTAGTGCCTTGATCTTGGACTTTGCAGCTCTCAGACATCTGAGAAATAAATTTATGTTATTTAGAAACTAGCCTGTCTATGGCATTTTGTTACAGCAGCCTGAGTAAACTAAGACAACTACCAAAAGGAACAAAGGAAATTGGACCATAGTTTTTAATTTTTTATTTTTACTTATTTTTGTATTTATTTTGAGAGACAGAGAAAGAGAGTGCATACCAGTATGATCTGGGGAGGGGCAGAGAGGTAGGGAGAGAGAGAGAATCCCAAGAAGGCCTCACACTGTCAGGGAGTATAGAGACCAATGCAGAGCTTGAACTCATGAACCATGAAATCATAATTTAAACCAAAATCAAGAGTCAGATGCTCAACCACCTGAACCGCCCAGGTACCCCTGAGCCATAGTTTTTTAAAATGAATGTGAGCCCTGGACCACATAGCACAATATGAACCAAACGGATAAAAAGCAATCTATCATAATATACATATATAAAAATACATATATTATTAAATAATTGAAATAATTTGTGACTTATTTGAATCAACATTAACTTCTATTTAAAGTGTTTAGTGTTTGGGGCATCAGGGTGGCTCATTTGGTAAGCATCCACCTTTTGACTTTGGCTTAGGTCATAATCTCACAGTTAATGAGTTTAAGCCCCATATCAGGCTCTGGGCTGACAGTACAGAGCCTGCTTGGGATTCTCTCTCTTTTCTGCCCCTCCCCCACTCGCCTTTCTCTATTTCTAAATAAATAAGCATACAAATAAATAAATAAATCTTTAAGATGTTTAGTCTTCATTGCTTGTTGTTCATGTTGAAAAGTCCTTCACAGTCTCAGAGTCTGAATCTGAAATGAAAATTGTACAGGTGAAGAAGCCTGTACATTTCCACATTTGCAGAATTATCATAAAATGACTTAAGGAAAAGGGAAAAAATCATTACAAACCGGTTCTCTCCTTTGGCCAGATTGCTTTAATTCTTAGACTGTTTTTTTGTTTTTTGTTTTTTGTTTTTGTTTTTGGCATCTTTAATCAATCAAGAAAATGCTCTCCTGCAGATTCTGAACTCAGAAGTATACTCCTATACTTGCTCCTGTCCATACCCAAGCCTCTTGATCTCCAGGGGAAAGGTTGACATCTGGGGAGATTTCTTTGTTTCACTTTGTTCCAGCAAACTGTTTGAAATATTCATGCTTTTTATTGAAATTTGAGTCATCTTTCTGTCTTAGGTACTGTCTAAAATTTTTCAATGTTTTAAAAGAGAGTCCTAAAATGTTTTAAAAAGGATTGAGGGAACGCAGCCCAGGGTGAATATTACTATTATTTAATAACAGCACAAATTGAACTTCTTTGGTTTCTAAACTGCTGCTTTTTAAAAAAATGTTTGTTTAATTTTTTGAGAGAGGGGGGATGGGGCATGGAAGGGACAGAGAAGAAGGGAGAGAGAGAATCCCAAGCAGGCTCCATGCCACCAGCACTGAGCCTGATGCGGAGCTCAATCCCACAAACTGAGATCATGACCTGAACTGAGATCAAGAGTTGAATGCTTCACCAGCTGAGCCACCCAGGTGCCCCTCCAAGCTACTGCTTTTTAATGGAAATATTTCATATATGCCTTTTAGGTTCCAATATGATATTACTAAGACATGTTGACTCATCAAATCAATGTGGCAATTACCACAAGAATATTTAGATGTCCAGGTTTGGTGCTTCTGTTTTATTGGACATGCATGGACTGGCAATGAAAGCAGTTTAACATTATCTAAAAGACAAAAGATTTGGAAAAGCTTTAAAAAGTTTTGACTACAGGGATTACAAACTTTAATCTAATGATGTAGATTTACTTACGCAACAGGAGTAAAAAAGCATTTTCTAGAAGAAAAAACCTGGGATGAATTCCAGGTAACTGATTTCAAGTATGATTCTTAACTAATAAAACATAACAAGTTTAGAAGACTCACAAACACAGGGCCACACAGGACTCTGAGATAACAGACCCATGACATCAGAAACTAAATACTAGGCAAGACCATGTCTTTGAATTTTGTTTATGGGCAGGAAGTGAGGACATTCTAAACAATGAGGATTACAATCAAGAGAAAGGGTAGCAAGACAAACCAGTTTAAAAGAATAATTCTGATGTATATTGGAAGGGACTTTACTGAGCTTGAAATAAGAAAATAACAACCTCTAAGATTTTATTTGTTGCTTCTCTTGATCCTCATCCAGTATTTTAGTTCTAGGCTTCTTAAGGTGCTTAGTAAATCCCAACAATCAACCCAAGGGCCTGACTATGATATCATCCAGGCTATGGATGATAATGCTTTCCATTTTAAACAAATTCAAATAACTTAGAACCAAAAAAAGAAATAAAGTTTATTTAAGGCCTTGGTATGTTTGTGGAAGACATAGGTTATGGTGTAAGAGCAGGGTAGCAATAAAGAACAAAGGCTTAGACATCAGATAGATATAATTTCCACCACTTCCTTCCTGTGTGACTTTGGGAAGGTCTGTGATTTCATCTCTGTGACCTTTGATAGACCTTTGATAGGCAGTTAGCTTTAGTAGACACTGCCTGTCTTCTGAGGTGATTTTACTTACACTTCGAAAAGCAGTGTTTTAGAGTTCCAGTTTCTCCATATCCTTATCAACATTCTGGTGAGTAAATGATGACTTTTTGTTGTGACTTTTGTTTGCATTTCTCTGTTGACTAATGATATTTATCATCTTTTTATATGTTTATTAGACTCTTTGATGTCCTGTTTTGTGAAGTGCCTGTTCCAGTCTCTTGCCTGTTTTTTTTAAATTGAATTTTTTTATCTTACTGATCTGTAATTTAAAAAAAAAATATTCTAGTTAGGAGTCCATTGTTGGATATGTGTATTGAAAATAATTTCCTCCCAGTCTGTGGCTTGTTATTTTACTCTCTTAATGGGATCTTTGATGAACAATAGTTTTTAATTTTAAAACAGATTTATTCACTTTTTTTCTTTACATTTACCACTTTCTGTGTCATTTATAAGAAATCTTTCTAATACCTTGGTGGCTTCATTGTAAAGTGTATATCTCTAATCCAAAAAGAATTTATTTTAGTAAACGATGAGGCAGGTATCCAAATTCTTTCTTCTCCAAATGTTCTTTCAGTTGTCCAAAAACTTATTTTTTTAATGTTTATTGTATTTTTGAGAGACAGGGAAAGCCCAAAGGCAGGGAGGGGCAAGAGAGAAAGGGAGACACAGAATCCAAAGCAGCCTCTAGGCTCTGAACTTTAAACTGTCAGCACAGAGACCCACGTGGGGCTCAAACTCCTAACTGGGCTCGAACTCAAGAACTGTAAGATCATGACCTGAGCTGAAGTCTGATGCTCAACTGACTGAGCCACCCAGGAGCCCCTGTCTAAAAACTTATTAAAATCATTAATATATTAAATGCCGCCTTTAGGGAATTTCCATCACAATGACTTCATAAGTTTTGATATGAAATATTCTTAACACTTAGCCATGTTCAGTAAAATATTAAAACACCAAAAGACACAGGTAAACCGAGAAACAGATAAATCTCTCTGTGGATCAGATATAGTGAGTGGAGGTGAAGACAATGGCCTTAAGTGTTGTGGGTTTAAAAAAACAAAAGGGCAATATTTGCTGAGAATGTAGCTCTTATGAGATAGGGAGTACTTTAAGTGCTCCATTTGAATCAGGAATGTGAATACCTCTTAACCACATGAATCCACGGGCTATACTATATAAATAGTAAGGGATCTTCTCATGAAAAAAGGCTGGGGAGTAGAGTTTCTGGTGACCATGTTGGGCTGTGACTTTCAGAAAACTGCAGGATACATTTGAAGGAAGATATATTCTCATAACCAAAACAGAACCAAGCTGCCTGTGAGCTTTGGGACAGCATCAGGGATATCAACCATGTCTACTTGGGACTGGAATCCTAACATACCATTATCAGACCCCATTCTTGATTGGGATATCAGGATTTGGGTGGAGGTAAACATAAAACTACCTGACCCAGGATTGGGTTGAACACTGGAAAAGAGAAAGGGGTGGAGGGATAAACCTCAAAATAGGTCAGAGTTCCAGAGAAAAACATTTACTTGTCTGAGAGAAACCAACCAAATTAACAATCAAAGTATGAATTTATTCCAAACAGAATCAATTTCTTGGAAGTTTAAATATATTTACATTGTTCAGGGAGATAAATAAGGAATACTTTCAATAAAAAAAAAAAAAAGATGAAGAAAGAAGCAATCACTTCTAGAATGAAGACCACAAAGCATAAATACAAGATATAGTGAAGTGTGATGGTAGAATGACAGGAGGAAATAAAACACTGGCTATAATTACTCAGGAAAGAAGTAGAAGAAAACAAAGGGATGAAGGGAGCATTAAAGGAACATAGAGTACGTAGTCATAAAAGCAAAGGATAGATATTAGAAAATTGAACAGCATGAAATAAAAATGAATAATTGAAATGATATACAAAAGAGTTAAAACATGCATAACTATAGCCTAAGAAGAAGAGAGCAAAAAGAAAATAGAACAGATATTTATTTATTTATTTATTTATTTATTTTTAATGTATGAAATTTATTGTCAGATTGGTTTCCGTACAACACCCAGTGCTCATCCCAAAAGGTGCCCTCCTCAATACCCATCACCCACCCTCCCTTCCCTCCCACCCCCCCATCAACCCTCAGTTTGTTCTCAGTTTTTAACAGTCTCTTATGCTTTGGCTCTCTCCCACTCTAACCTCTTTTTTTTTTTTTTTCCTTCCCCTCCCCCTTGGGTTTCTGTTACGTTTCTCAGGATCCACATAAGAGTGAAATCATATGGTATCTGTCTTTCTCTGTATGGCTTATTTCACTTAGCATCACACTCTCCAGTTCCATCCACGTTGCTACAAAAGGCCATATTTCATTTTTTCTCATTGCCACGTAGTATTCCATTGTGTATATAAACCACAATTTCTTTATCCATTCATCAGTTGATGGACATTTAGGCTCTTTCCGTAATTTGGCTATTGTTGAGAGTGCTGCTATAAACATTGGGGTACAAGTGCCCCTATGCATCAGTACTCCTGTATCCCTTGGATAAATTCCTAGCAGTGCTATTGCTGGGTCATAGGGTATGTCTATTTTTAATTTTCTGAGGAACCTCCACACTGGTTTCCAGAGCGGCTGCACCAATTTGCATTCCCACCAACAGTGCAAGAGGGTTCCCGTTTCTCCACATCCTCTCCAGCATCTATAGTCTCCTGATTTGTTCATTTTGGCCACTCTGACTGGTGTGAGGTGATATCTGAGTGTGGTTTTGATTTGTATTTCCCTGATAAGGAGCGACGTTGAACATCTTTTCATGTGCCTGTTGGCCATCCGGATGTCTTCTTTAGAGAAGTGTCTATTCATGTTTTCTGCCCATTTCTTCACTGGGTTATTTGTTTTTCGGGTGTGGAGTTTGGTGAGCTCTTTATAGATTTTGGATACTAGCCCTTTGTCTGATATGTCATTTGCAAATATCTTTTCCCATTCCGTGGGTTGCCTTTTAGTTTTGTTCGTTGTTTCCTTTGCTGTGCAGAAGCTTTTTATCTTCATAAGGTCCCAGTAATTCACTTTTGCTTTTAATTCCCTTGCCTTTGGGGATGTGCCGAGTAAGAGATTGCTACGGCTGAGGTCAGAGAGGTCTTTTCCTGCTTTCTCCTCTAAGGTTTTGATGGTTTCCTGTCTCACATTCAGGTCCTTTATCCATTTTGAGTTTGTTTTTGTGAATGGTGTGAGAAAGTGGTCTAGTTTCAACCTTCTGCATGTTGCTGTCCAGTTCTCCCAGCACCATTTGTTAAAGAGACTTTTTTCCATTGGATGTTCTTTCCTGCTTTGTCAAAGATGAGTTGGCCATACGTTTGTGGGTCTATTTCTGGGGTTTCTATTCTATTCCATTGGTCTATGTGTCTGTTTTTGTGCCAATACCATGCTGTCTTGATGATGACAGCTTTGTAGTAGAGGCTAAAGTCTGGGATTGTGATGCCTCCTGCTTTGGTCTTCTTCTTCAAAATTACTTTGGCTATTCGGGGCCTTTTGTGGTTCCATATGAATTTTAGGATTGCTTGTTCTAGTTTCGAGAAGAATGCTGGTGCAATTTTGATTGGGATTGCATTGAATGTGTAGATAGCTTTGGGTAATATTGACATTTTAACAATATTTATTCTTCCAATCCATGAGCAGGGAATGTCTTTCCATTTCTTTAAATCTTCTTCAATTACCTTCATAAGTTTTCTATAGTTTTCAGCATACAGATCTTTTACATCTTTGGTTAGATTTATTCCTAGGTATTTTATGCTTCTTGGTGCAATTGTGAATGGGATCAGTTTCTTTATTTGTCTTTCTGTTGCTTCATTGTTAGTGTATAAGAATGCAGCTGATTTCTGTACATTGATTTTGTATCCTGCAACTTTGCTGAATTCATGTATCAGTTCTAGCAGACTTTTGGTGGAGTCTATTGGATTTTCCATGTATAATATCATGTCATCTGCAAAAAGCGAAAGCTTGACTTCATCTTTGCCAATTTTGATGCCTTTGATTTCCTTTTGTTGTCTGATTGCTGATGCTAGAACTTCCAGCACTATGTTAAACAACAGCGGTGAGAGTGGGCATCCCTGTCGTGTTCCTGATCTCAGGGAAAAAGCTCTCAGTTTTTCCCCGTTGAGGATGATGTTAGCTGTGGGCTTTTCATAAATGGCTTTTATGATCTTTAAGTATGTTCCTTCTATCCCGACTTTCTCAAGGGTTTTTATTAAGAAAGGGTGCTGGATTTTGTCAAAGGCCTTTTCTGCATCAATTGACAGGATCATATGGTTCTTCTCTTTTTTTTTTTTGTTAATGTGATGTATCACGTTGATTGATTTTCGAATGTTGAACCAGCCCTGCATCCCAGGAATGAATCCCACTTGATCATGGTGAATAATTCTTTTTATATGCCGTTGAATTCGATTTGCTAGTATCTTATTGAGAATTTTTGCATCCATATTCATCAGGGATATTGGCCTGTAGTTCTCTTTTTTTACTGGGTCTCTGTCTGGTTTAGGAATCAAGGTAATACTGGCTTCATAGAATGAGTCTGGAAGTTTTCCTTCCCTTTCTATTTCTTGGAATAGCTTGAGAAGGATAGGTATTATCTCTGCTTTAAATGTCTGGTAGAACTCCCCTGGGAAGCCATCTGGTCCTGAACTCTTATTTGTTGGGAGATTTTTGATAACCGATTCAATTTCTTCGCTGGTTATGGGTCTGTTCAAGCTTTCTATTTCCTCCTGATTGAGTTTTGGAAGAGTGTGGGTGTTTAGGAATTTGTCCATTTCTTCCAGGTTGTCCAATTTGTTGTCATATAATTTTTCATAGTATTCCCTGATAATTGTTTGTATCTCTGAGGGATTGGTTGTAATAATTCCATTTTCATTCATGATTTTATCTATTTGGGTCATCTCCCTTTTCTTTTTGAGAAGCCTGGCTAGAGGTTTGTCAATTTTATTTTTTCAAAAAACCAACTCTTGGTTTTGTTGATCTGCTCTACCGTTTTTTTAGATTCTATATTGTTTATTTCTGCTCTGATCTTTATGATTTCTCTTCTTCTGCTGGGTTTAGGCTGCCTTTGCTCTTCTGCTTCTATTTCCTTTAGGTGTGCTGTTAGATTTTGTATTTGGGATTTTTCTTGTTTCTTGAGATAGGCCTGGATTGCAATGTATTTTCCTCTCAGGACTGCCTTCGCTGCATCCCAAAGCGTTTGGATTGTTGTATTTTCTTTTTCCTTTGTTTCCATATATTTTTTAATTTCTTCTCTAATTGCCTGGTTGACCCACTCATTCGTTAGTAGGGTATTATTTAACCTCCATGCTTTTGGAGGTTTTCCAGACTTTTTCCTGTGGTTGATTTCAAGCTTCATAGCATTGTGGTCTGAAAGTATGCATGGTATAATTTCAATTCTTGTAAACTTATGAAGGGCTGTTTTGTGACCCAGTATATGATCTATCTTGGAGAATGTTCCATGTGCACTCGAGAAGAAAGTATATTCTGTTGCTTTGGGATGCAGAGTTCTAAATATATCTGTCAAGTCCATCTGATCCAATGTATCATTCAGGGCCCTTGTTTCTTTATTGACCGTGTGTCTAGATCTATCCATTTCTGTAAGTGGGGTGTTAAAGTCCCCTGCAATTACCACATTCTTATCAATAAGGTTGCTTATGTTTGTGAGTAATTGTTTTATATATTTGGGGGCTCCGGTATTCGGCGCATAGACATTTATAATTGTTAGCTCTTCCTGGTGGATAGACCCTGTAATTATTATATAATGCCCTTCTTCATCTCTTGTTACAGCCTTTAATTTAAAGTCTAGTTTGTCTGATATAAGTATGGCTACTCCAGCTTTCTTTTGGCTTCCAGTAGCATGATAAATAGTTCTCCATCCCCTCACTTTCAATCTAAAGGTGTCCTCAGATCTAAAATGAGTCTCTTGTAGACAGCAAATAGATGGGTCTTGTTTTTTTATCCATTCTGATACCCTATGTCTTTTGGTTGGTGCATTTAATCCATTTACATTCAGTGTTATTATAGAAAGATACGGGTTTAGAGTCATTGTGATGTCTGTATGTTTTATGCTTGTAGTGATGTCTCTGGTACTTTGTCTCACAGGATCCCCCTTAGGATCTCTTGTAGGGCTGGTTTAGTGGTGACAAATTCCTTCAGTTTTTGTTTGTTTGGGAAGACCTTTATCTCTCCTTCTATTCTAAATGACAGACTTGCTGGATAAAGGATTCTCGGCTGCATATTTTTTCTGTTTAGCACACTGAAGATATCGTGCCAAGCCTTTCTGGCCTGCCAAGTTTCAAAGGAGAGATCAGTCAAGAGTCTTATAGGTCTCCCTTTATATGTGAGGGCACGTTTATCCCTAGCTGCTTTCAGAATTTTCTCTTTATCCTTGTATTTTGCCAGTTTCACTATGATATGTCGTGCAGAAGATCGATTCAAGTTACGTCTGAAGGGAGTTCTCTGTGCCTCTTGGATTTCAATGCCTTTTTCCTTCCCCAGTTCAGGGAAGTTCTCAGCTATAATTTCTTCAAGGACCCCTTCAGCACCTTTCCCTCTCTCTTCCACCTCTGGGATACCAATTATACGTATATTATTTCTTTTTAGTGTATCACTTAGTTCTCTAATTTTCCCCTCATACTTCTGGATTTTTTTATCTCTCTTTCTCTCAGCTTCCTCTTTTTCCATAACTTTATCTTCTAGTTCACCTATTCTCTCCTCTGCCTCTTCAATCCGAGCTGTCGTCGTTTCCATTTTGTGTTGCATTTCGTTTAAAGCGCTTTTCGGCTCCTCGTGACTGTTCTTTAGTCCCTTGATCTCTGTGGCAAGAGATTCTCTGCTGTCCTCTATACTGTTTTCAAGCCCAGCGATTAATTTTATCACTATTATTCTAAATTCACTTTCTGTTATATTATTTAAATCCTTTTTGATCAGTTCATTAGTTGTTGTTATTTTCTGGAGATTCTTCTGAGGGGAATTCTTCCATTTGGTCATTTTGGATAGTCCCTGGAGTGGTGAGGACCCGCAGGGCACTTCCCCTGTGCTGTGGTGTATAACTGGAGTTGGTGGGTGGGGCCACAGTCCGACCTGATGTCTGCCCCCAGCCCGCCGCTGGGGCCACAGTCAGACTGGTGTGTGCCTTCTCTTCCCCTCTCCTAAGGGCGGGATTCACTGTGGGGTGGCGTGGCCCGTCTGGGCTACTTGCACACTGCCAGGCTTGTGGTGCTGGGGATCTGGCGTATTAGCTGGGGTGGGAAGGCAAGGTGCACGGGGGCAGGAGGGGCAGGCTTAGCTCGCTTCTCCTTAGGTGATCCACTTCAGGAGGGGCCCTGTGGCAGCGAGGGAGTCAGATCCGCTGCCAGAGGTTTGGCTCCGCAGGAGCACAGAGTTGGGTGTTTGCGTGGAGCGAGCAAGTTCCCTGGCAGGAACTGGTTCCCTTTGGGATTTTGGCTGGGGGATGGGCGGGGGAGATGGCGCTGGCGAGCGCCTTTGTTCTCCACCAAGCTGAGCTCTGTTGTCCGGGGCTCAACAACTCTCCCTCCCATTGTCCTCCAGCCTTCCCGCTTTCTGAGCAGAGCTGTTAACTTATGACCTCCCAGACTCTAAGTCGCGCTTGCTGTTGGAACACAGTCCCTCTGGCCCCTCCGCTTTTGCCAGCCAGACTCGGGGGCTCTTCTTGGCCGGCGAGCCGCCCCTCCGCCCCGGCTCCCTCCCGCCAGTCCGTGGAGCGCGCACTGCCTCGCCGCCCTTCCTACCCTCTTCTGTGGGCCTCGTCTGCGCTTGGCTCCAGTGACTCCGTTCTGCTAATCCTCTGGTGGTTTTCTGGGTTATTTAGGCAGGTGTAGGTGGAATCTAAGTGATCAGCAGGACGCGCAGTGGGCCCAGCGTCCTCCTACGCCGCCATCTTCCCTCTCCAGAACAGATATTTAAAGATATAATTCAAGAAACATTCTCAAAGTGAAAGTTCTCAATCTATACATATTGAAAGGGCCACATGCTGAATGTTGAACAAAATTGACCCAAAATAGTCAAAAAACCCAAAAGTTTATCTTAGTAAACTTACTAGATTACAAAAAATAATGAATTAATTCTACATTATTAGTTAGGCAAAAAGATTATGTCCCTTATAATGAAAAAAAGTATCAGGCTTACCTCAGTAACTTGGGTTGGGTTCTCTGGGAAGCAGTTGCTGAAATGGACTTAGGAGTGCAAATAATACCTGTGAAAGGAAAAGGAAAAAGCTCAATTGGGCTGGGAGAGGGATTAGTCTGCAAGTCTGACTCAGTCTTTGTCAGCCCAATGAGGAGCTCCTGAGCAAAGATCCTATTAGAGAAGTTCTGCATTTGTTAGGTATTAGCTAGGCCCTGCTACCTCCACCTAGTTTAGTCATTGCTGGGACAGCCCTGAGAAGAATGTGCCTTCGGCTACTGCTACTTTGTTCAGTCATTCTCCAGCTTCTACACTGAGAAAAGCATGATCTTGATTCAAAAGCTAAAGTAGACCCTACTGACACTAACAACTTGAGGTTGTCAACTAACCATACTGCTCAGACCTGGGCAGCAAATCCTTTCATGAAGGAGGGTCTGAGCAAATCCTTTCATAAAGGAGGGTCTGAGCAGTACATCTCCAATTCTCCCACAGTTCAACCCTTGTATGATGCAGATCTACTCCTCTAGGTAACAGCTCCTATAGGACTCTGGTGGGCCTCTATTCCAGAGGGCAAACATAGAATAAGGAAATTAGCAGGATGAACTACAGCCTCACTCTTCCAAGTTTGTCTCAGACACATACTCATTGTCTCTGCATCTTCCACTTTTATTATAAATTCCTCTCATTCTTAGCCACTACTACCTCTGCATGTCTCAGTGACTTGGTAACCCAAACTCTCGTTAGTGGGGGGCTCAGTGTTCTTGCTAACCATAATATTCTCAGGCTAGGTATTTCCTTTGATGATTCAGTCACCGTTGGGCAAGAAAATACTAAGAGATGCCTAATTGTGTCATCTGAATTTCACACATATTCCTTTCTGCCCCAATGTGTAGCAGAAACCCTAGTTCCTTTTTCTGTCTCTGGTCATTATCCCCTAACAAAGTATGTCTCCTCTTAGAGCCTAGGGTGCTTATGTTGGAGCTTTATTCTGTAGCTCAAAAATACCAATTTGAAGGAGTTATTGCTGTATCCCCTGGTGGGAGTATTCCTTCTTTGAGGACCAGGACCTCTAACTTTGTAGAGCCCAGAATTATGGAGCTGGGAAATAGAAAATCCCCTGATAAGTCATTGGAAGTGATGGTAAGTGGAACCCCATCCTGCTTCTATTCCTTGGTCCCTGGTGGTTGTGTCCTGTTGAGGAGAGAAGCACACAAGCACCACATAAAAGTCTCTGATTCAATGTGTATACCATCACCTGGGGATGGCTTGCCATCCTTTAAGGGTTTTGCCTCTAAGCTGGTACTTTATCTGTACCTTCAGCAGTTTGTTACAGTGCTCTGTTAGTCTGGCAACTTCTAGATGGTTCATCAGGTGGATACCATGGGCCCACGTCTTTACTTCCTTTATTGTAAACTGGTTGGATGCTATGTTGTATGGGATTCCATATCTATGGATGAGGTATTCCTTAATCCCCTAGATAGTAGGGGCTGAGGTCCTGAGACAAAGGCAAATCCTTTTCTGGAATAGGTATCAATTCCTGTGGGAAAAAACTTCTGGCCCTTCTGGGATGAAAGGACCCCCAGATAATCAACTTCCCATTCCAAGGCTTTTTGTCATAATGCAGGTTCAACCTTGGTGTCTTTTGCTGGCAAACTGGACATTTAGAGATAATGGTAGTTACATAAGCCTTGATTAACAGGAGTCTGTGCCCCTGTCTCTGCCCCTCTGGTCACTTCATTCATAAATCCATTGTATTGCATGGCCAATGACAGGACTAGGCTAATAGTAACTCACCAGTTTGTTTACTTGGTTAATGCTTCTTCCATGATTCTTTCTGGTGAATATTAATATGTGACAGAAAGATCTTCATATTTCATGCCTTTATTCTCATAGGCCTTTCCATATGCCTTTGCCTCAGGATTCCCTGTCTCCAGTCTTTCAATCTTTTACTTTCCAGGTCCCTCACCAGTGGCTAGGCCATTTGTCATTGCCTATGAGTCCATGCATATCTTTACCACAAGCTATTTCTTCCATACATAGTAGATGACCACTGCCTGAAGCTCTGATTATTGGGAAGATTTTCTCTTTCCACTCTGTTTCAAAGCCACTCCTGAATGAGGCTGTAATGCAGCCGCCATCCATTTTTGGCTTGAGTCTAACCCATTCATTCCATCAGTATTTAAAATTTATTTACCTTCTTCATAGAATCTACATAGGTATATTGTATATAGGTGTGTTGTACATAGGCCACAGATATGAGCTGTGGGAGAGTCTCTTGTTAACTATGGTGGATGATATAGGAGTCTGGTCCACCTGTTCATATAGCTTCTGTGTACCCTCTGATCTACGTCATGATTATCCTATATTTGCTATTTCTGTCATATAATGGGTTACTGGCAAGCCTACTTAACTTTATGACTTGACTTCAGTAGTTCTGAATACCTGGTCACTAGTTATCCAATGGTCAAATGTTGGATCTGTCAGGTCCCAGTATCATGCCAGAAGCTGGTTTGTTTTTGAATTGTATCATCCTAATCATTTATTCAAATGTTAACTCAAATATAGTTTACATACAGTATTTTATTAGTTTCAGATGTACAACATGGTGATTCAAGATTCGTATATATTACAAAATACCATGATAAGTATAGTTACCATCTGTCACCATACAAAGTCATTACAGTATTATTGAGTATATTTCCTCTGCTGTACTTTTCGTTCCCATGATGTATTTATTTTGTAATTGTATGTTTGTATCTCTTAATCCTTTTAACCTATTTCACCCATTCCTCCAGCCCCCTCCTGTCTGGCAACTACCAGTTTGTTCTCTGTATTTATAAGTCTCTTTTTGTTTTTTGTTGTTCGTTCATTCTGTTTTTTTTTGAATTCAACGTGTAAGAGAAATCGTATTTATCTTTATGTTACTTCACATAGTTTAATATCCTCTAGGTCCATCCGTGTTTTTGCAAATGGCAAGATCTCATTTTTTTGTGGCTAATTAATATTCCATTATGTGTGTATATGTGTGTATGTATCACATTTTCTTTATCCATTCATCTATTGATGGACACTTATGTTGCTTCCTTATTTTGGCTATGGTAAATAGTGCTACAATATACATAGGGGTGCATATATCTCTTTGAATTAATGTTTTCCTTTTCTTCAGGAAGATACCCAGAAGTGGAATTAATAGATTTAATGGCATTTATATTTTTAATTTTTTGAGAACTCTCCATACTGTTTTCCATAGTAGCTGCCCCAGTTTACATTCTCACCAACAATGTTCTGGTGTTCACTTTTCTCTACATTCTTGCCAACACTTGTCCTTTCTCTCCTTCCTTCCATCTTTCTTTCCTTCTTTTTTCTTTTCTTTTTCCTCTTCTTTTCTTTTTTCTTTTCTTTTCCTTTCTTTCTTTCTTTCTCTTTCTTCTCTTTTTCTTTGCTTTCTTTTTGTTCTTTTCCTTTCTTCCCTTCCTTTCCTTTTCTTTTCTCTTTTCTTTCCTTCTCTTCCCTTCTCTCCTTTTTTCTTTCCTTCCTTCCATCCTCCTCCATCCTTCCCTTCTTCTCTCTCTCTCTCTCTTTCTTTTTTGATACTAGCTATTGTGACTAATGCTAGGTGTTACATCATTGTTGTTTTGTTGTTTGAATTTCCTTGATGGTAGTGATTTGAGCATCTCTTTGTGTGTCTGTTGGCAATCTGTATGTCTTTTTTGGTTTGTTTGTTTGGAAAAATGGCTCTTCAGGTCCTTTCTCCATTTTTAAATTGGATTTTTTTTTTTTTTTTTTTGCTTTTTCTTTCTGGTGTTGAGTTGTATGAGTTCTTTATATATTTTGAATATTATTAGCCTGTATCAGATATATCATTTGCAAATACCTTTTCCCATTCAGTGGATTGCCTTTTTGTTTTGTTGATTGTTTCCTTCACTGTGCAAAAGCTTTTTATTTTGGTATAGTTCCAATAGTTTATTTTTTCCTTTGTTTCCCTTGCCTGAGGAGATATATCAAGAAAAATGTTGCTAAGACTGATGTCTGAGTTTACTGCCTATGTATTCCTTTAGGAATTTTATGTTTTCAGACCTCACTTTTAGGTGTTTTGTACATTTTGAGTTTATTTTTGTGTACGGTACAAGGTAGTGATCCAGTTTTATTCTTTTGCATGTAGCTGTACAGTTTTCCCAGCACCATTTATTGAAGAGATTATTTTTTCCCCATTATACATTCTTGCCTCCTTTGTTTTAGATCAATTGACCATATAAGCATGAGTTTATTTCTGGACTCCCTATTCTGTTCCATTGATCTATATGCCTATTTTTGTGCTGGTACCATACTCTTTTGATTACTGTAGCTTTGTAATATAGTTTAAAATCTAGGATTGTGATACCTGAACCTTTGTTCATTCTCAAGACTGCTCTGGCCATTCAGGGTCTTTCATGATTACATACAAATTATAAGATTATTTGTTCTAGTTCTGTGAAAAATACTATTGATAGTTTGATAAGGATTGCATTGAATCTATAGGTTGCTTTGTGTAGTATGGACATTTTGACAATATTAACTTTTCCATTCTATGAACACATTATATTTTTCCATGTATTTGTGTCCTCTTCAGTTTCTTTCATCAGTGTCTTATAGTTTTCAGTATATAGGATTTTTGCCTCCTTGGTTAAATTTATTCTTATTTTATTATTTTTGCTGTAACTATAAATGGGACTGTTTACTTAATTTTTCTTTCTGCTAGTTCATTATTAGTGTATAGAAGCACAACACATTTCTGCGTATTAATTTTGTATCCTGCAATTTTTAAAAATTTATTTTTTAAATGTATATTTATTTGTGAAAGAGAAAGAGAGTGCAAGAGCAAGAAAAAGAGGGACAGAGATAGAGGGAAATACAGAATCTGAAGCAGGCTCCAGGCTCTGAGCTGTTAGCCCAGAGCCCGACACAGGGCTTGAACTCACAAATTACAAGATGATGACCTGAGTCGAAGTCAGACGCTTAAACAACTAAGCCACGTAGGCCCCTTGTATCCTGCAGTTTTGATGAATTGATTTGTTAGTTCTAATGGTTTTTTGATGGGGTTTTTAGTGTATTGGATATATAGTGTCATGTCATCTGCAAATAGTGACAGTTTTACTTCTTCCTTACCAATTTGGATGCTCTTTGTTTGTCTGATCATCACAGCTAGGACATCCAGTACTATGTTAAATAAAAGTGGCAAGAATGGACATTCTTGTCTTGTTTTCTGATCTTAGAGGGAAAGCTCAGCTTTTCACCATTAAGTATTATGTTAGATGTGGGTTTGTCCTATATGGCCTTTATTATGTTGAGGTATATTCCCTGTGTACTCACTTTATTTAGAGTTTTTATCATGAATGGATATTGAATATTGTCAGATGTTTTTTCTCTACCTATTGAGATGATCGTAGGATTATTATCTTTCATTTTTTAATGTGGTGCATCACATTGATTTGTGGATATTGAGCCATTTTTGCACCCTGGAATAAATCCCACTTGATCGTGATATATGATCTTTTTAATGTATTACTGAATTCAGTTTGCTAATGTATTTTGAGGACTTTGCATCTTTGTTCCATCAGAGATACTGGGGTGTAATTTTCCCTTTTGGTTTGGGGATCAGGGTCATGCTGGGCTCATAGAATGAATTTGGAAGCATTCTTTCTCTTAAATTTTTTGGAAGTGTTTGAGAACGATAGGTGATAACTCTTCTCGAAATGTTTGGTAAAATTTATTTATGAAGCCATCTGGTCCTGGACTTCTGTTTTTGGGAGGTTTTTTGATTACTGATGCAATTTAATTACTAGTATTCAGTATGTTTAGATTTTCTATTTCTTTCTGGTTCTTGGAAGAGTGTACATTTCTAGGAATTTATACATTTCTTCTATGTTTATAAATCTCTTCTGTTTTTGGCATATAATATTTCATAATAATTCTTATAGTCCTTTGTATATATGTGGTGCCAATTGTAACTTCTCTTTCATTTCAAAATTTGAGTCTTCTATTTTTCATGTTGACTCTGGGTAAAGGTTTATCAGTTTTGTTTATCTTTTCACAGAAACAACTCATTTCATTGAATTTTTTTGTTTTTTTTTTCACTTTTATATTAATTTATTTCTACTCTGATCTTTATTACTTCCTTTCTTGTACTAACTTTGTGCTTTTAATTTTTTTTCTAGTTCCTTTGGGTATAAGGTTAGATTGTTTTATTTTTTGTTTCTTGAACTGGGCCTGTATCACTATAAACTTGCCTCTTAGAACTGCTTTTGCTCTATCTCAGGAATTTTTAACCATTGTGTTTCCATTTTTTATTTGTTTCTATGTGTTTGATTTCTACTTTGATTTCTTTACATTGACCAATTTGGTTGTTTGGCAGCATGTTATTTAGCCTCCATGTGTTTGTGTTTTTTCACTTTTTTTTCTTTTAATTGATTTCTAGTTTTATACCCTGTGGATGGAAAAGATGCTTAATATGATTTAAGTCTTTTTAAATTTATGGAGACTTGTTTCATGGCCTACCTTGTGGTCTGTCCTGGAGAATGTTCCATGTGCACTTAAAAAGAATATGTATTTTGTTGTTTTGGGATGGAATTATTCTTTTTCTTTTAATGTTTATTTATTTATTTTGAGAGAGAGTGAGCAAGCATGCACATGCATGAGAGCAGGGGAGGAGAAGAGAGAGAGAATCCCAAGCAGGCTTCAAACTCAATGTGGAGTCCATCACAGAACTTGATCTCACAACCATGAGATCATGACCTGAGCCGAAATCAAGAGTTGGAGGTTTAACCGACCGAGCCACCCAGGCCCCCTGGGATGGAATGTTCTGTAAATACCTCAGTCCATCTGGACTGATGTGTCATTCAAAGAAACTGTTTCCTCATTGATTTTCTTTCTTGATGATCTATCCATTGATGTAAGTGGGGTTTAAAGTCCCCTACTAATACCGTATTACCATAATTTTCTCTCTTTTTGTCTACCAATATTTGCTTTATACATTCGGGTGCTCTTGTGTGCATAGATATTTTCACTTATATCCCTTTATCACTGATCCCTTTATCTGTATGTAATGCCCTTCTTTGTTTCTTGTTACAGTCTTTGTTTTAAAGTTTATTTTTTTCTGATATGAGTATTGCTAACTCAGCTTTTTTTTTTCATTCCATTTTCATGGAATATCTTCTTCCATCTCTTTACTTTCAGTTTGACCTTCAGACTGAAGTGAATCTCTTATAGGCAGCATATAGATGGGTCTTGATTTTTATCCATTTTTTCACTCTATGTCTTCTGCTTGGGGCAGTTAGTCCATTTACATTTAAAATAATTTTTATAGGTCTGTGCTTATTGACATTTTGTTCATTGTTTTCTGGTTGTTTATGTATTTCTATTCTGTTACTTTACTCTCTTGCTCTCTTCCGTTGTGATTTGAAGATTTTCTTTACTGCTGTGCTTGGATTACTTTCTTTTTGGTTTGTGGTTACCATGAAGTTTTATATATTTTTATATGTAAATATATATGTATGTGTGTGTGTATATATATATATATGTATATATATGTATATATATATATATACACATGTGTATATATACATATATATTTTTTGTATGTGTATATTTATAAATATATAAATACAAATATATATATCTACATAAACATAAATATATAAGTACATTTATAATACGTATGTATATGTATATATGTGTGTGTAAGTTGATGGTTAAGTTCACAAATATTCTTTTCTTTTTAATATAATTTGTTGTCAAATTGGCTAACATACAGTGTGTACAGTGTTCTTGGTTTTGGGGGTAGATTCCCATGGTTCATCGCTTATATACAACACCAGTGCTCATCCCAACGAGTACCCTTCTCAATGCCCATTACCCATTTTCCCCTGTCCCCCACCCTCCCATCAACCCTCAGTTTGTTCTCTGTATTTGAGAGTCTCATATGGTTTGCTTCCTTCCCTCTCTATTTGTAACTTTTTTTTCCCCTTCCATTCCCCCATGGTCTTCTGTTAAGTTTCTTAAGTTACACATGAGTGAAAACGTATGATATCTGTCTTTTCTCTGACTTATTTTACTTAGCATAATATGTTTCAGTTCCATCCACATTGCTCCAAATGGCATTACTTCATTCTTTCTCATTGCCAAGTAGTATTCCGTTGTATATATAAACCACATCTTCTTTATCCATTCATCAGTTGATGGACATTTAGGCTCTTTCCATAACTTAACTATTGTTGAAAGCACTGGGGTACATGTGCCCTTATGAATTAGCACTCCTGTATCCTTTGGATAAATTCCTAGTAGTGCTATTGCTGGGTCGTAGGGTAGTTCTATTATTAATTTTTTGAGGAAACTCCACACTGTTTTCCAGAGCGGCTGCACCAGTTTGCATTCCCACCAACAGTGCAAGAGGGTTCCCATTTCTCCACATCCTCACCAGCATCTGTTGTTTCCTGAGTTGTTAACTTTAGTCACTCTGACTAAAGTGTGAGGTGGGATCTCAGTGTGGTTTTGATTTGTATCTCCTTGATGATGAGTGATGTTGAGCATCTTTTCATGGGTCTCTTGGCCATCTGGATGTTTTCTTTGGAAAAATGTCTATTCATGTCTTCTTCCCGTTTATTCACTGGATTATTTGTTTTTCACGTGTTGAGTTCAGTAAATTCTTTATAGATTTTGGATACTAGCCCTTTATCCGATATGTTACTTGCAAATATCTTTTCCCATTCCTTTGGTTGCCTTTCAGTTTTGTTGATTGTTTCCTTGGCAGTGCAGCTTTTTATCTTGATTGGGTCTCAATAGTTCATTTTTTGCTTTTAATTCCCTTGCCTTTGGAGATGTGTCGAGCAAGAAATTGCTGCAGCTGAAGTCAAAGAGGTTGTTGTTGCCTGTTTTCTCCTCTAGGGTTTTGATGGTTCCCTATCTCACATTTAGGTCTTTCATCCATTTTGAGTTTATTTTTGTGTATGGTATAAGAAAGTTGTCCAGTTTAATTCTTCTGCATGTTGCTGTCCAGTTCTCCCAGCACCATTTGTTAAAGAGACTGTCTTTTTTCCATTGGATACTCTTTCCTGCTTTGTCAAAGATTAGTTGGCCATACATTTGTGGATCCAGTTCTGGGTTCTCTATTCCATTGATCTATGTGTTTGTTTTTGTGCCAGTAGCATACTGTTTTGAAGATTACAGCTTTATAGTAGAGGCTAAAGTCTGGGATTGTCATGCCTCCCACTTTAGTTTTCTTTTTCAATATTACTTTGGCTATTCAGGGTCTTTTGTGGTTCCATACAAATTTTAAGATTGTTTGTTCTAGCTTTGAGAAGAATGCTGGTGCAATTTTGATTGGGATTGCGTTGAATGTGTAGATTGCTTTGGGTAGTATTGACATTGTAACAATATTTAGTCTTCCAATCCATGAGCATGGAATTGTGTCTTCTTTGTGTCTTCTTCAGTTTCCTTCATAGGTTTTCTATAGTTTTCAGCATGCAGATCTTTTACACCTTTGGTTAGGTTTATTCCTAGGTATTTTTATGATTCTTGGTACAATTGTAAATGGGATTGATTTCTTGATTTCTTTTTCATTTGCTTCATTATTGGTGTATAGAAATGCAACCGATTTCTGTACATTGATGTTTGTATCCTCACACTTTGCTTAATTCATCTATCAGTTCTAACAGCCTTTTGGTGGAGTCTTTTGGGTTTTCCATGTAGAGTATCATGTCATGTGCAAAAAGTGAAAGTTTGACTTCTTCTTTGCCAATTTTGATGCCTTTTATTTCATTTTGTTGTCTGATTGCTGATGATAGGACTTCCAACACTATGTTAAACAACACTGGTAAGAGTGGATAATCCCTGTCGTGTTCCTGATATCAGGAGGGAAGCTCTCAGTTTTTCCCCATTGAGGATGATATTTGCTGTGGGCTTTTCATATATGGCTTTTATGATGGTTAGGTATGTTACTTCTCTCTTGAGTTGATTGAGGGTTTTTATTAAGAAACGATGCTGTATTTTATCAAATGCTTTTTCTGCATCTGTTGACAGGATCATATGGTTCTTATCCTTTCTTTTATTAATGTGATGTATCACATTGATTGATTTGCAAATATTGAACCAGCCCTGCTGCCCAGGAATGAATCCTACTTGATCATGGTGAATAATTCTTTTCATAAGCTGTTGAATTCAATTTGCTACTATCTTGTCAAGAATTTTTGCATCCATGTTCATCATGGATATTGGCCTGTAATTCTCCTTTGTTGTGGGGTCTCTGTCTGGTTTGGGAATCAATGTAATGCTGGCTTCATAGAATGAGTCCAGAAGCTTTCCTTCCATTTCTATTTTTTGGAACAGCTTGAGAAGGATAGGTATTAACTCTTCTTTAAATTTCTGGTAGAATTCCCCTGGGAAGCCATCTGACCCAAGACTTTTATTTGTTGGAAGATTTTTGATAACTGATTCATTTTCTTCACTAGTTATGGGTCTGTTCAAATTTTCTGTTTCTTCCCATTTGAGTTTTGGTAGTGTGTGGGTGTCTAGGAATTTTTCCATTTCTTCCAGGTTGTCCAGTTTGTTGGCATATAATTTTCCATACTATTTTCTGATAATTGTTTGTATTTCTGATAGATTGGTTGTGATGTCCATTTTCGTTTGTAATTTTATCTATTTGGAGTCTCTTCTTTTTGAGAAATCTGGCTAGGGGTTATCAGTTTTGTTTATTTTTTCAAAAAAGTATCTCTTAGTTTCATTTTTTCTGTTTTTTTTTTAATTCGATATTGTTTATTTCTGTTCTGATCTTTATTCTTTCTTTTCTACTGGCCTTTGGGTTTCTTTGCTGCTCTGCTTCTAGTTCTTTTAGGTGTGCTGTTAGATTTTGTATTTGGGATTTTACTTATTTGTTGAGATAGGCCTGGGTTGCAATGTATTTTCCTCTTAGGACTGCCTTTGCTGCATCCCAAAGGGTTTGGACTGTTGTGTTTTCATTTTCATTTGTTTCCATGTGTTTTTTAATTTCTTCTTTAATTGCCTGGTTTCTTCTTTAATTTCTCTTCATTCTTTAGTGGCATGCTCTTTTTTTTTTACTTTTATTTTTATTATTTTTTTAACTTTATTTTTTATTTTTTAAGATTTACATCCAAATTAGTTAGCATATAGTGAAGCAATGTTTTCAGGAGTAGATTCCTTAATGCCCCTTGCCCATTTAGCCCATCCCCCCTCGCACAACCCCTCCAGCAACCCTCAGTTTGTTCTCCATATTTTTGAGTCTCTCCTGTTTTGTTCCCCTCCCTGTTTTTATATTATTTTTGTTTCCCTTCCCTTATGTTCACCTATTTTGTCTCTTAAAGTCCTCGTATGAGTGAAGTCATATGATACTTGTCTTTCTCTGACTAATTTCACTTAGCATAATACCCTCCAGTTCCATCTGTGTAGTTGCAGATGGCAAGATTTCATTCTTTGTGATTGCCGAGTAATACTCCATTGTGTGTGTGTGTGTGTGTGTGTGTGTGTGTACACACACACACACCACATCTTCTTTATCCATTCATCAATCGATGGACATTTGGGCTCTTTCCATACTTTGGGTATTGTTGATGGTGCTGCTATAAACATGGGAGTGCATGTGTCCCTTCAAAACAGCACACCTGTATCCCGTGGATAAATGCCTAGTAGTGCAATTGCTGGGTCATAGGGTAGTTCTATTTTTAGTTTTTTGAGGAACCTCCATACTGTTTTCCAGAGTGGCTGCACCAGCTTACACTCCCACCAACACTGCAAAAGAGATCCTCTTTATCTGCATCCTCACCAACATCTGTTGTTGCCTGAGTTGTTAATGTTAGCTATTCTGACAGGTGTCAGGTGGTATCTCATTGTGGTTTTGATTTGTATTTCCCTGATGATGAGTGATGTTGAGCCTTTTTTCATGTGTCAGTTGGTCATGTGGATTTCTTCTTTGGAGAAATGTCTATTCATGTCTTTTGCCTGTTTCTTCACTGGATTATTTTTTGGGGGTGTCGAGTTTGATAAGTTCTTTGTAGATTTTGGATACTAACCCTTTATCTGATATGTCATCAGCAAATATCTTCTCCCATTCTGTCGGTTGCCTTTTAGTTTTGCTGATTGTTTCTTTCGCTGTGAAGAAGTTTTTTATTTTGATGAGGTCCCAGTAGTTCATTTTTGCTTTTCTTTCCCTTACCTCCAGAGATATGTTGAGTAAGAAGTTGCTGTGGCCAAATCAAAGAGGTTTTTGCCTGCTTTCTCCTTGAGGATTTTGATGGCTTCCTGTCTTACATTGAGGTCTTTCATCCATTTTGAGTTTATTTTTGTGTATGGTGTAAGAAGGTGGTCCAGGTTCATTCTTCTGCATGTTGCTGTCCAGTTTTCCCAGCACCACTTGCTGAAGAGACTGTCTTTATTCCATTGGATATTTTTTCTTGCTTTGTCAAAGATGAGTTTGCCATACGTTTATGGGTCCATTTCTGGGTTCTCTCTTCTGTTCCATTGGTCTGAGAATGTCTGTTCTTGTGCCAGTACCACAGTGTCTTGATGATTACAGCTTTGTAGTATAGCTTGAAGTCTGGGATTGTGATGCCGCTTTGGTTTTCTTTTTCAAGATTGCTCTGGCTATTCAGGGTCTTTTCTGGTTCCATACAAATTTTAGGATTATTTGTTCTAGCTCTGTGAAGAATGTTGGTGTTACTTTGATAGGGATTGCATTGAATATGTAGATTGCTTTGCGTAGTATCGACATTTTAACAATGTTTGTTCTTCGAATCCAGGAGCATGGAATATTTTTCCATTTTTTTGTGTCTTCAGTTTTTTTTCATAAGCTTTCTGTAGTTTTCAGTGCATAGATTTTTCACCTCTGTGGTTAGGTTTATTCCTGGGTATTTTATGGTTGCTGGTACAATTGTAAATGGGATAAATTCCTTGATTTCTCATTCTGTTGCCTCATTATTGTTGTATAGGAATGCAGCCGATTTCTGTGCATTGATTTTATATCCTATGACTTTGCTGAATTTGTGGATCAGTTCTAGCAGGTTTTTGGTGGACTCTTTCGGGTTTTCCATATAGAGTATCATGTCATCTGCAATGAGTGAAAGTTTGACTTCCTCATGGCCGATTTGGATGCCTTTTATTCCTTTGTGTTTCCTGATTGCTGAGGCTAAGACTTCCAATACTATGTTGAATAACAGTGGTAAGAGTGGACATCTCTGTCGTTTTCCTGACCTCAGTGGGAAGGTTCTCAGTTTTTCCCCATTGAGAATGATATTAAGCAGTGAGTCTTTCATACATGGATTGTATGATCTTGAGGTATGAAACTTCTATCCCTACTTTGAGGGTTTTTATCATGAAAGGATGCTGTTTATCAAATGCTTTCTCTGCATCTATTAAGAGAATCATATGGTTCTTGTCTTTTCTTTTATTGATGTGATGTATCATATTGGTTATTTTGTGGAGATTTAACCAGCTTTGCATCCCAGGTATAAATCCCACTTGGTCATGGTGAATAATTCTTTTAATATATTGTTGGATTCTGTCACCTAGTATCTTGTTGAGGATTTTTGCATCCATGTTCATCAGGGAAATTGGTGTATAGTTCTCCTTTTTAGTGGGGTCTTTGTCTGGTATTGGAATAAAAGTAATGCTGGCTTCATAGAAAGTTTGGAAGTTTTCCTTACATTTCTATTTTTTGGAATAGCTTCAAGAGAATAGGTGTTAACTCTTCTTTTAGTGTTTGGTGGAATTCCCCTGCAAAACCATCTGGCCTTGAACTCTTGTTTTTTTGGGAGGTTTTTGATTACTTATTCGATTTCTTTACTGGTGATGGGTCTGTTCCAATTCTATTTCTTCCTGTTGCAGTTTTGGTAGTTTTTTTGTTTCTAGGAATTTGTCCATCTCTTCCAGATTGCCCATTTTATTGGTGTATAATTGCTCATAATATTCTCTTATTATTGTTTGTATTTCTGCAGTACTGATTGTGATCTCTTTCATTCTTGATTTTATTTGGGTCCTTTCCTTTTTCTTTTTGATTAAACTGGCTAAGAGTTTATCAGTTTTATTAATTCTTTCAAAGAACCAGCTCCCCGTTTCTTTCATCTGTTCTGTTTTTTGGTTTTTGTGTTATGTTTGTTTGTTTCGATAGCATTGATTTCTGCTCTAATCTTTATTATTTCCTGTCTTCTGCTGGTTTGAGATTTTATTTCCTGTTCTTTTTCCTGCTTTTTGTGGTGTTAGATTAGGTTGTGTATCTGAGACCGTTCTTCCTTCTTTAGAAAGGCCTAGATTGCTACATACTTCCCTTTGCTGCATCCCAGAGGTATTAGGCTGAGGCATTATTATTTTCATTGGCTTCCATGTACTTTTTAATTTCCTCTTTAATTTCTTGGTTAGCTCATTCATTCTTTAGTAGGATATTCTTTAGTGTCCAAGTATTTGTTATCTTTCTAGATTTATTCTTGTGGTTGATTTTGAGTTTCATATAGTTGTGGTCTGACAATATGCACAGTATGATCTTGATCTTTCTGTACTTGTTGAGGGCTGATTTGTATCCCAGTATGTGATCTGGAGAATGTTCCACGTGCATTTGAGAGGAATGTGTAATCTGCCTCAGGATGAAATGTTGTGAATATATCTGTGAAGTCCATCAGGTTCAGTGTGTCGTTCAAAGCCATGGTTTCCCTATTGATTTTCTGTTAGGTGATCTGTCCATTGTTGTAAGTGGGGTGTTGAAGTCTCCTACTATTATGGTATTATCAATGAGTTTCTTTATGTTTGTGATTAATTGATTTTTATATTTGGGTGCTTCCATGTTTGGAGCATAAATAGTTTATAATTGTTAGATTTTCTTGGTGGATAGACCCCTTAATTATGATATAATGCCCTCCTTCATCTCGTTACAGTCTTTATTTTAAAATCTAGAATGTCTGATATAAGTATGGTTACTCCAACTTTCTTTTAGCAACCATTATGATAGATGGTTCTTCATCCCCTTATTTTCAATCTGAAGGGTCTTTAGGTCTAAAATGCATCTTGTGTAAACAGCATATAGATGAATCTTATTTTCTTAATCATTCTGTTACCCTATGTCTTTTGATTGGAGCGTTTAGACTATTGACATTTAGAGTAAGTACTGAAAGATAGGAATTTATTGCCATTAGGTCACCTGTAGAGTTGGAGTTTCTGGTAGTGTTCTCTGGTCCTATCTACCCTTTGTTGGTTTTGATCTGTTTGTGTTTGTTTTTGTTTTTCGTTTTTTCTCCCCTCAGGGCTGGTTTCTTGCAGGGCTGGTTTACTGGTCTCAAACTCCTTTAATTTTTGTTTGTCTCGGAAACTTTTTATCTCTTCTTCTATTTTGAATGACAGTCTTGTTGGATAAAGAGTTCTTGGCTGCATGCTTTTCCAATTCAGCACATTGAATATATCCTGCCCCTCCTTTCTGGCCTGCCAAGTTTCTGTGGATAGGTCTGCTACTAACCTGATCTGTCTTCCCTTATAGGTTAAGGACTCTTTTCCCTTGCTACTTTCATGATTCTTTCATTGCCTGAATATTTTATGAATTTGACTATGATATGCCTTGCTGATGGTCGGTTTTTGTTAAATCTAATGGGAGTCCCCTGTGCTTCCTGGATTTCGATGTCTGTCTTTCCCCAGGTTAGGAAAGTTTTCCACTATGATTTGCTTACATAAATTTTCGACCCCTTTTTTCCTCTCTTCATCTTCTGGGACCCCTATGATTCTAATGTTACTCCTTTTTAATGAGCCACTGAATTCTCTAATTTTTATTTTGTGTTCTTTTACCTTAGTCTCCCATTTTTTTTTTTCCTGCTTCATTAGTCTCTATAATTTGTTCTCTCCATCGCTTATTCGCTGCTCTGCTTCATCCATCCTTGCCACCGTGGCAGCCATTCAATATTGCAACTCAGTTACATTTTTTATTTCATCCTGAGTAGCTTTTACTTCTTTTATCTCTGCAGAAAGGGATTCTAATCTGTTTTCAACCCCAGCTAGTATTCTTATTATCATGATTCTAAATTCTGGTTCAGACATCTTGGTTGTATCTGTGTTGATCAAGTCCCTGGCTGTCATTTCTTCCTGTTCATTCTTTTGGGGTGAATTACTTTGTTCTGTCATTTTGGAGGAAGAAAAGGAATTAATAAAGTAAAAAAAAAAATTAAAAAATTAAAAACAACACAAAGAAATAAAATAAAGGATGCTATATCCTAGGTGTGTTTTGGTCTGGTTGTTGAAAGAAGCTTGATTAGAGCAAAAAGGGAAAGATTAAAAAAAAGTTAAAAAAAAAAGAAAGGAAAAAAGAAAATATTTGAAAATTTGAAAAAATGAATACAGTAAAATAGAATAAAATGAAATGATGAAAATAAAATAGAATTTAAAAATTTACAAAAAAGTAAAAATATAGTAGTAAAAATTAAAGAAAAATCTTTAATAAAAATGGAAAAGAAAAACATTTTTTTTTCTCTTTCTGTATTCAAGAAGAGAAAAAGAGAAATTGAATAAAAGGACCAGTGAATCAAATGAAGTACGATTGAAATTACATTTGGTTTCCTGTAGAACTCAAGTTATGAAGCACTTTATAGACCATAAACTAAGCAGGCAGAGACTTGTGTTTAAGAGCACTGTTGGCCCAGTTGGATGGGGTTTAGTGTAATGGCTCTGTTCTCCATTAGATGGCGCTGCTTGGCTTACTGGGGTGGATTGCTGTGGTGCGTGCAGGCGTGTATGCACATGTGCAGGAGGAGTGAAAATGTTGTCACCCATCTACCCAGTGTCTAGTATCAGAACTCTGTGCTCTCCACGACTGGCAGTTAAGCCCCCCTCCTTTGTCTCTGGCTTCTGTCTACTCCCTACACTGTCTGTGACGAAGCCGTCAGCCATCAGTCTGCCAGGCAGTGCCTCCTTGCTGAGTTTTATGTCAAATTGGGCTGTGTTTCCCAACTTCTTGCTTCTGAGGGACTGCAGCTTTCACCTGTTCTGACCCTCTGGGGGAGTGTCTCACTGAGTAATGGCCGGGTGCTGGCCACCTCCTGGAACGTTTGTGAGACTGTGCTGTTGGTGATGTCCAGAGACTGCAGCTAAGTGCCAGCCCACCCCAGAAAAAGTTCACGTGATCTTGTAGCAGCACCGTTTCGTGGTTTATGGAAAACCAAAAGACACTTCTGGCATGAGGTTTCCCCCTTAATGTTCTTGTTCCAGCAGCAGCAATTGTGGCTGTTCTCCCAGGTCCACTGGAACCTTTCCCTGTGGGGTGGCCACACAGCCTCTACCAAATGTCTTCCCAGCAAGGGAACCATGTGGCCTGAGGACACCTTGCACCTTGCTCTCTGCTCCTGGGGATTTGCCCTTCCCACCAGAGCACTGCCAAGTATCAAGCTGTGGAGTTTCAGACTTTGTGCTCCCCCTGCTTATAGAGGCTTAATAGAATTTAAACCCTCTCCTTTCTCCCTTTTTTGTTCATTCCCTGTGGCTGTTTCCACTTTTCCGCTTGTTCTCGAGCTGCTTTGGGGGGGGGGTCGGTGCTTTTCCCGTACTCTCCCCACCACCCCCACTGACCTGTGTCCATCTTCTCTCCACAAGCAAAAATAGCTCCCTGCCCTCCATGGCTTCTCTCCCAGCAAGTTCACCTCTCCGCCCTGTGTACCTGTCAAGTTCTCTGGTTCAAGTTGTGCAGATTGTTGTGTTAATCCTCAAATTAGTTTTTTGGTGTGCAAGATGGTTTAGTGTTGATCTGACTGCATTTCAGAGCCGAGAGATACAAAAAACCTTCCTTGCTATTCTGCCATCTTGGCCTCTCCCCCAAGTTCACAAATATTCTTAAAAGCACCACTTTCCCCTCCACATTTTATATATTTGGTGTTATATTTTACATCTTTTCATTTTGCATATACCTTAACTAATTATTGTAAATTAATTGATTTTACTCTTTTTGTCTTTTAACCTTCATACGAGCTTTATAGTTGATTAATCTACTTACCTTTATTATGTTTGCTTTAATGACTTAAATGTTTTTTCTTTTGTAATTTTCTTACTTTTAGTTATGGACTTTTCTTTCTGCCGAAGGAAGTCCCTTTAACCTTTCTTTTATGGCCAGCTTAATGGTGATGAATTGCTTTAACTTTCATTTGTCTGGGAAACTATCTCTCTTTCAAATCTGAATGATAACCTTGCTTGGTAGAGTATTCTTGGTTGTAGGGTTTTTTTTCCCTTTCAGCCCTTTGGATATATCATGTCAATCCTTTCTGGCCTGCAAAGTTTCTGCTGAAAAATAAGCTAATAAGACTTCAGGGGTTTCCCTTGTAAGTACTTAGTTACTTTTCTTTTGCTGCTCTTAAGATGATTTCTTTATTTTTTGATATTTTAATTATTTTGTGTCTTAGGTTCATTTTGTTTGGGGCTCTTCTGTGCTTCTTGGACCTGGAGGTCTCTTGCCTTCCCCAGGTTAGGGATGATTCTTGTTCTTGTTAATCAAACAAGTTTTCTGCCCTTTCTCTCTTTCTCATATTTCTGTAATGCAAATATTAGTACACTTGATGTTGTCCCAGAGGCCTCTTATCAACCTGTCCTTACTTTTTAATTCTTTTTTCTCTTGGCTGTTCAGTTTGGATGGTTTTCACTACTCTGTCTTCTAGATCACTGATCCATTCTTCTGCCTTCCTCAATCTGCCATTGATTCCCTTTACTGTATTTTTCATTTCTGTTATTGTATTCAACTTTGATTTTTTAAAATGTATTTTCTGTTTTTTTGTTGAAGTTCTCACTGGGTTTATCCACTCTTTTCTCAAGTTCATTGAATATCTTTATGACTATCATTTAGAACTCTTTATCAGGTAAACTGCTTATTTTGATTTTATTTAGTTCTTTTTCTGAGGTTTTGTCTTGTTCTCTTGTTTGGAACATACATATGTTCTGCTCACAGTTCAGAACCTCAACATCCTCTTCTGTCTTTTCATTTTGTCTGATTCTCTGTGTTTGTTTCTTTTTATTAGATAGGTCAGCTGTGTTTCCCAGTTTTACAAGTAGTGGCCTTGTACCGAAGGCATCCTCTGGGGTCCAGTAGGCTAATCTCCCCAGGTCACCAGAACTACACACTCTAGGGGTATCTCCTGTGTGGGCTGCATGTGCCCTCCTGTTGTGACTGGGCTGCAACTGGTGTGAGTGCACTTGGTGGGCAGAGCTGGTCCTCAGCCCAGCTGGTTGCAATGACCTGCTAAGAGTACTGTAGACACACTGGTAGCTGGCCCTGGCCACTGGTGCAACTGGCTGAGAGGCCTTGCTGCAGCTGCTGCTGGTGTTGTGGTGGATGGAATTAGTTCCCCAGTGGAGGTCTGGTTGCAGCTGTTGTGGGTGTGCTGGTGGGGAGGGAGGGGGCTGGCCCCTCTACCTCCCTGGGGCAGAAGTTGCTTTGGAGGGATGTAAATTCTGACTGGGACCCACCACGTGTGGTGGTGTGGGAGATGCTAGTCCGGACCAAGGCTGCCTGCCAGGTGTGGGGCAACCGCTTTGGAGGGGTGCCTGCCTGAATGGGTGAATTGGGTGGGGTAAGTTTGCATGGGAATGCCAGAGAAGGGTGAGCAGTGCTAGCAAGTTAGATAGAGACTTCAGAACTGGTTTCCTACAGAATCCAATTAGCTAATCTGAAGGATGGCAAAAAACAAAAAACAAAAAAATTGTGTCTGCCAGCATTTCTATTCCTGCAGAAAGTTGCTACAAGCTTTTCCTCTCAGGCACATGCCTTATAATTAGTAAATAAGTCTCCTTCAGGAATAACCCAAGTTATTTTCTGACTGTTGCCTCTGCGCTGGGCCTTAGCATGATACAGAGCACTGGTAGTTTAAGATTGGAGTCTCAGTTTCCTATAACCCTCCTGCTCTCCCAGAGTTAAACCCTGCTCATTTTCAAGGCCAGATGTTATGAAGGTTCATCTTTTCATTACACATCCTCAGGTCTGGGTATGCTTGATGGGGGCTTGATCCCCTCACTCCTCTGGAGGACCCCCATACCTATGATATTCCTCCTGTTTGTGGGTCACCAGTGTCAGGAGTTGGGTTACCAACCTCATCTCTGTCCTCTATGTGGCTTTTTCTTTGTATCTTTAGCTGTAGAATTGTTTTCATAGTTTTCAGGTCATTTCATTAGTATAAAGGGAACTACTGAAAACTTTTTGGCTTGGTACATTTTGAGGGAGAAAGGTAGCTCTTTGGTAATTAAAATTTTTTTTTCCCATGGTACTTACCTAATTTGTTAAAATTTTCTCCCTCCCCAGAGGTACATTTTCATGATTTATATTTTTCTAAAACTCCATTCATTTCAATGATATTCTGAATACGTAGAATTAAAGTAATCTCTTAATTTTATATTTCCCCTGAATCTGTTATTTTCCCATTCATTTCATTGAGATATAATTGATACACAATACTGTATAAATTTAAGGTGTACAGCATAATGACTGGACTTATATATGACAAAATGTTATTTCCTTATTTTTATTTTTTATATTATTTATATTTTATACCCTTTTTCTTGTTTAGAATACTTGTTAGCTAAATGGTATGTTGATGCCCTCCAGTTTCTTGATTTGGGAACTTAAACTTTCATTATGTGAATAACTAATAAGTTAACATAAATATTTAAGTTTATATATTTTTCTCTGAAGAAAAAAAAAATTTTAAAGAATTATGTAATCTTGGTTTTGATTTCTTTTTTATTCTAAAGGTTAATAAAGTTGTAAAAATATTTCTAGGGTATTTTTCCCATTTGATCAGAGTTTTATCTGTATAAAACAAATGTATCAATTTTTTGAGGGGTAATATATGATTAATTTTGGTGAATTTTCCAAGGTTCTTAAAAAGACAATGTATTATGTACATATGTATATAAGTATAGTATGTGTAATAGATACATATTAATATTACTATATCAATATTATGTCTATTATATAATAGATACATATTAATATAGATTACCATACATATATGTATTAATATTAATGTTACTGGTTGTTAGATCTTCATTATGGGTGTATTAATTATTGCTATATAACCAATTACCACTGAGTTTAGCAGCATTAACCAACATTTGCTATTTCATTATTTCTGTGCATCACGAATCCAGGCACAGTTTATTTATGCTTTCTGAGTTTCTCACAAGACTTCAATTCAGGTGTCAGCCAGGGTTGAAGTTTTCTTAAGGCTCCCCCGGGAGGATCTGCTTCCAGTTGACTCACCTGGTTCTTAGGAGACCTCAATTCTCATTGCCTATTGGCCAAGAGGTATCATCTCCTTGCCACGTATGCCTCTCCACAGGGCAACTTACAACATGGTAGTTGGTGTCCCTCAGAGTGACTGAAGGAGAAAGTAAGACAGTGACCAAGATGGAAGCCATTGTCCTTTTGTAACTTAATCTCAGAAATGACATCTCATTACTTTGCTATGTTCTTTTGGTTAGAAGAAAGTCATTAGGGATAGCCCACACTCAAAGAAGAGAGAATTACAAAAGGGCATAAACACAAGAAAGCAAGAGTCATTTGGGGTTGTTTTAGAGGCTGTTTATTATAGTCTTCTTTGTGTCTCCAACAACTCATGTCCCTGGCATATGCAAAATACACTCATTCCCCCCTCCAAGATCCCCCAGAGTCGCACCCAGTTACAGCATCTGCTCACAGTTCAGAACCTTATCTAAATCACACCCGGTTTTAGATGAAGCTCCTCATGTATAGTTCCTTAAATACAATTCTTGCGGTTCTTCTCAATCTATAAAACTTGGCTCTACCCACACACACAAACCACATAGAATAGTAAGAAAGGCATAGGATAACCACTGTGGATACTTTTGTGTGAAAAGGGGGTATATGGGGGGCCCAAAAGAGTCCCTGGTCCATTGAAAATCTGAAATATAGTTGGGCCATTCTTAGTAGTTCCTTGCTTAGGTCTCAAGACCTAGGAATGATACTTCATAGGTTTTGGTTCTGCTCTCTGGGCTCCCAGTTTTACCTTCAGGGTCATCCTTTATTTTTTAAGAAAAGTATCACATGTTACAGTCAAGAAGTTGTTTCAACCTGTTCTTCCTGCCAGTAGAATTTGAGGGGGTCTAGTGGCTTTTTAAAATTTTACTGTTCATTTGGTCCTGAACTTTCAGTTCAAGCTGGCAGTCCTTACTGATAAAATTCTTGAAAAAAATTTGTGAAACCCCTGTGAATCTCATTAGGGTCCACTCCATTATCTAAAAGTCACAACCAAAAAACTCTTCTAGATAAGTCTTTCTTTACCTTAGGCTCCTAGATGTCAGTAGGAAAAAGCTCTTGACCTTCTTAGAGACCCTATTATTTGAGAGGATCTGTGAGGCACACCCTTAATCTTTTAAAAAGGCCCTTTGTGTGACTCCGCATAGTACTCTGAAGGCAGTACCTTTTATCTTTCATAGTCTAACAAGTTTTTACAGTCAAACCCTTGGTGTCATCTTTAGACCAAAGTTCTTATGGCAGTGTTACTATATGAACTTTTCATATAAGTTATTTCTTAATGGTCGCATCTTTTAAAGCTGGAAAGGCTGCAAATTTTCAAAATCATCAAGTTCTGAATTCCTTAAAAATTCTTTTTGAATCATAAAATATGCTTGGTAAAATACCATAGACTAGGTAGCTTAAACAATAGAGATTTATCTTTTCACAGTTTTTGGAGGCTGGAAATCCAATATCAGAGTGCCTACATAGTTGGGTTCTGGTGAGAGCTGTCTTAATTGGCTTGCAGACTCCTGTCTGCTTGCTGATTCCTCACATGGTAGGGAAAGAGGTCTCGTATCTCCTCCTTTTTTCTTAAGGGTGACAAATCTAAATGATTGGGGCTCCACCCTTATGACCTCGGTTAACCTTAATCACTTCCTTAAAGGCCCTATTTACAATACAGTCATATGAACAGTTAGGCCTTCTACATTTAAATGAAGGGAGTGTGATACACTTAAGTCTATAGCAACCATATATCTGAGAGTTTATTTCTGGGCTCTTTATTCTCTTCCATTGGTCTATGTGTCTGTATGCCAGTACCACATTTCTGATACAGCTTTGTGGTAAATTTTGAAATGTTAAGTGTGAATCCTCCAACTTTATTTTACTTTTTAAAAATATTTTTAGCTATTCTGGGTCCTGTGAAGTTCGATATAAATTTTAGGGTGGATATTTTTAAATTTATGCAAAACATCATTGGGATTTATGACTTTTGATAAGGATTGCATTGACTCTGAAGATCATTTTAGATATTATCAACATTTTAACATTGTCTTATGATCCATGAGCATGGGATATGTTTCCATTTATTTATGTCTTCTTCCATTTTTTTTTTCTAGAGGTAGTTGACCTATAATATTGCGTAAGTTTAAGGTAGATAGTACAATGGTATGTATATATGTTGTCAAATGATAACAATAAGGTAGTTAAGACACTCATCATCCCACATGGTTACCATTTTGAGTGTGGTATATATATGTATGTGTGTGTGTAGTGAGAAATATCAAGATTTTCTCTCTTAGCAACCTTTAAGTATATAGTACAGTGTTACTAACTATAGTCACCATGCCGTACTTAATCTCCAGGACTTACTCATTTATTCATCTTATAACTGAAGTTTGTACCCTTTGAATACCTTCACCCATTACCCCTGCTCCTGGCAACCACCAGTCTGCTCTGTGTTTCAATGAGTTTGTTTTTATAGATTCCACATACAAGTGAGATCATACAGTATTTGTCTTTCTCTGACTTATTTCACTTACAGTAATGCCCTCAAAGTTCCTGTGTTGTTGTATGCCAGGATTTTCTTTTCATTGAATGAATAAAATTCATTCAGTATTGGAAGATTGTGTTTCTACAAATATGTCCGTTTTTCTAGGTTGTCCAGTTTTTTGGCATGTAATTGTTCATAGTATTCTCTTATAATTATTCGTATTTCTGTGGTGTCAGTTGTTACTTCTCTCTCATTTCTGACGTTATTTATATGGGTCCTTTCTCTTTTTTTCTTGATGAATCTGGCTAAAGGTTTGTCAATTTTTTTTTTTTTTTTTACCTTTTAAAAGAACCAGCTGCTAGTTTCATTGATTTTTTTTTAAATCATTTTTTGTCTTTATGTCATTTATTTCTGCTTTGATCTTTATTATTTCCTTTCATCTACTCACTTTGCACTTTGTTTTTTATTTATTTTGTTTCCTTTAATTTTAAGTTTAGATTATTTGAGCTTTTCCTTATTTCTTGAGGTATGCCTGTATCACTATATATTTCTCTTTTAGAACTGCTTTCACCGTGTTCCAAAGATTTTGGGCCATTGTGTTTTCATTTTCTTTTGTCTCCATGTATTTTTAAATTTCTTCTTTGATTGCTTAGTTGATACATCTTTATTTAGTATCATGTTGTATATTATCCATGTGTTTGTGTTTTTTCTAGCTTTTTTTTGTGATTTATTTCTACTTTCATACTGTTGTGATTAGAAAAATGCATAGTGTGATTTCAGTCTTCTCATATTTATTGGGATTTATTTTGTGGCCTAATATGTCATCTTTTCTGGAAAATGTTCCATGGACACTTGAAAAGAATGTGTATTTTGTTTTGGAATGGAATGTTCTGTATATATCTGTTATGTCCAAGTGAGCTAGTGTGTCTTAAAAGACATTATTTTCTAATTGATTTTTTGTGTGATGATCTATCCAATGATGTAAGTGAGGTGTTAAAGTCCCCTACTATTACTGTATTACATTTATTTCTCTCTTTGTGTCCACTAATATTTGCTTTATATTTTTAGGTGTTCTGTTGTTAGTTGCATAGATATTTATAATTGTTTTATCCTTGGATTTGTTCCTTTATCATTATGTAACGCCCTTTGCCTCTTGTTATAGTCTTTGTTTTAAAGTCTATTTTTTCTAATATAAGTATTGCTGCCTCAGCTTTTTGTCCACTTCCATTTGCATAGTGAATGTTTTTTCATCCCTTCACTTTCAGTCTGTATTTGTCTTCAGGTGTGAAATGAGTTTCTTATAAACAACAGTCTTGATATTTTATCCCTTCATTCACTTTACATATTTTGATTGGAGAATTTAGTCTATGTACATTTAAAGTAATTATTGATGGGTATGTACTTACTGACATTTGTTATTTGTTTTTTGGGTTGTTTTTGTAGTTCTTCTTTATTCCTTTTTTCTTATTCTGTTTGTGATTGATGGGTTTCTGTAATTTTATGTTTGGCTTTCTTTCTCTTTATTTTTATGTATCTGTAATAGGTTTTGGGTTTGTGGTTACCATGAGGTTCTTCTAGGACATCCTAAGTAAATATAAGTTTGTATTAACTTGATGGTTATTTAAGTTCACACACATTGTAAAAAAGAACACACACAGAAAAAAAAAAAGCTTTCTTTCCCCACCTTCTTTACCATTTTTACTCCTTCCTCCATGTTTTATGTATATGTTGTCTTATTTTACATCTTTTTATTCATAATTTTCTTATTTCTACTTATGGCCATTTCCATTATGCTTAAAGAAATACCTTTAACATTTATTGTAAGGCAGGGTTAGTGATAAACTCCTTTATCTTCTCTTTGGGAACTCTTTATCTCTCCTTCAAATCTGAATGATACCCTTGCCAGGTAGAGTAATCTTGTTTGTGGGTTTTTTACTTGCATGACTTTGAATATATCTTGCCACTCTCTTCTGGCCTGCAATCTTTCTGCTGAAAAATTGGCTTATAGTTTTATAGGCTTTCCCTTTTAGATAGCTTTTTCTCTGTCTCTTGCTTTTTTAAAAAATTCTTTCTTTTTTTTTATTTAAAAAAAAAATTTTTTTTTTTAACGTTTATTTATTTTTGAGACAGAGAGAGACAGAGCATGAATAGGGGAGGGTCAGAGAGAGGGAGACACAGAATCTGAAACAGGCTCCAGGCTCTGAGCTGTCAGCACAGAGCCCGATGTGGGGCTTGAACTCACTGACGGCGAGATCATGACCTGAGCCGAAGTCGGCCACTTAACCGACTGAGCCACCCAGGCACCCCTAAAAAATTCTTTCTTTACGCTTTGATATTTTAATTATTGTGTGTCATAGTGTGAATCTCCTTGGGTTCATCTTGTTTGGAACTCTCTGTGGTTCTTGGACTTGGATGTCTATTTCCTTCTCTAGTTTAGGAAATTTTCAGTTATTATTTCTTCTAATAAGTTTTCTACACCTTTCTCTGTCTTCTTATGGGTTCTTTATAATGCGAATGTTTGTTCACTTGATGTTTTCCAGGAGATCTCTTAATCTATCCTCATTAAAAAAAAATTCTTTTCTCTTTTTGCTGTTCAGCTTGTGTGCTTTCCATTACCTTGTGTTCCATATCATTGATACTTTCTTCTGTATCCTCTAACCTGTTGACTTACTTGAATATGTTTTTTATTTCAATTATTTTTCAACTCCAATTGGTTCTATTTAATATTTTCTATCTCTTTATTGAAGGTTTTGCTGAGTTCTTCCACTCTTTCCTCCAGCCCGGTGAATATCTTTATGATAGTTACTTTAAGTTACTTTTTGGGCACATTGCTTATCTCTGTTTCATCTGGTTCTTTTTCCGAGGTTTTTTTTTTTTTTTTTTTTTTTTTTTTTTTCTTGTTCTTCATTTTGGAGCATATTTCTGTCCATTTTGCTTGACTTTCTATGTTTGTATGGATTAGGTGAAATGACTGTTTCTCCTAAACTAGTTACTCTTTTATATTGTGGCATATCTTTGCCTCCCCTGCTGTTTGTTCTCTTGCTGTTCTCTGCCTTTGGTTATTCAGAAGCTTTTCAGTCAGTCCTCAGTTCTTGTTCAGGAAAAATTGTTCTATAAATAGGTATAGTTTGGTGTGTTCCATGGCTGAAGTGAGTTCAGGGTCTTTCTGTGTCGCTGTGTTGGACTGGAACACTGTCTTTGGATTTTGACAGTTCGATTTTTTTTTTTAAATTTTTTTAATGTTTGTTTATTTTTGAGAGAGAGAAAGAGAGAGTGAGTCAGAGAGAGAGAGAGAGAGACTCAGAATCTGAAGCAGCCTCCAGGCTCTGAGCTGTCACACCAGAGCCCGATGTGAGGCCTGAACTCATAAAACGTGGGATCATGACCTGAGCTGAAGTCGGATGCTCAACCCACTGAGCCACCCAGGTGCCCCTTGAATTTTGGCAGTTTGATTATAGTTTGTCTTGCTTTGGGCATCTGAGTTCATCCTATATGGAGGTGGTTTGGCCTTTTGAATATTTGTATTAATTGCTTTCATCACATTTGGGAAGTTTTCAATGATTGTTTCTTCAGTGAATGTTCTAATAATTTCTCTTCCTCTTTCTCTGTCATTTCTTGTTCTGGGACTTCTGTGATGCAGATGTTTTTCCACTTGATGGTGTCTCACAAATACCCTAGGCCCTGTTCACTTTTCTTCAGTCTTTTTTCTTTCTTTTCATCAGAAATGATAATTTCAGTTGTCCTTTCTTCAAGTTCACTAGTTGTTTTTTCTGCATATTTAAATCTGATTTCAAATCCCTTTAGTGGATTTTTCATTTCAGTTATTATACTTTCCAGCCCCAAATTTCTTTTTGTATGTTTTTATGTTTTCTGTCTCTTCATTGATATTTCCACTGTGTTCCTACATCATTTCCTTGACCTTCTCTATGTCTTCCTATAGATCTTGTAGCACCTTTAAGACAATTGTGATAAAGTCTGATCTTTGTCAGAAACAGTTTCTGTTGTTTGATAGTTGTATTGATTTAATTAAACATGTTTGTTTTGTTTCCCAAGGTTTGCTGTGTCTTTTTGTTTGTGTGTTTGTTTTTGTTTTAATTGTAGGCTGTCTTTGTGCCAGCAGTCAGCCTGGGGTATAGACTTACGGTCTACTCAGGGCTTTTCTGAGCCTGTACCTTTCACTGTGTATGTATAGTGACTTTCTAAGTTCCCCCTGTATATGTGGTTGCTTTTGCATATCGTAGTGTTAAATGTATGACTGCCACAAGGGTAAAAAGAGAAAAATGAAGCCCGGGCAAATATGCACACACTTTAAATGTCCTAGAAATTGCTTGATTTGGAGAGGGTGGGCTTTCAGCAATGGTAGTGATGATTGCAACATTGGCTGCCTATCCCTGTGTCTGTACCTTTGCAGTTAGAAGCAGCAATCAATATGATTTCACTCATATGTGGAATTTAAGAAATACAACAAATGAGCAAAGGGGAAAACAAAAGATGCAGACCAAGAAACAGACTTAACTATAGAGAACCAACTGATGGTTACCAGAAGGGAGGTGGGTAGCGGGATTAAGGGAGTGCACTTTTGTGATGAGCACCTGGTGATGTATGCCAGTGTAGAATGACTATATTCTACACCTGAAACTAACGTAACACTGTGCATTAACTAACTGGAATTCAAATAAAAACTTTATTTTTATTTGAAAAATAAAAGAAGCAGTAATCAGTGATCCTAGGTCCTCAGTATTTGGAAGACAGGGACCTATCCTGGTTTTGTCAAGCTGAGTGCAAGCTGCTCCTTGAACACATACATGGATGCCTGCCACCCATCTAGGGAGTGGGCAATGGGTGGCTGCTTCTAAGAGTTGACATTGACCAAAATTAATTTGCTATTCAAGACTTATCCTATAAGTTGCAAGGCTTTGAATAGACTCCAGAGTTTCAAAATTATTAGACAAATTCTGCCTACAAATGTTGTTTAGGTAGGGAGATGAGTTCCTGGTGCTTCCTGCTATACCATCTTAATTCTCCAGTACAGACTTCTTTTTGTTTAACCATTCTTCCTTCAGTGTATCTTGCTCTCTTGTTTTATTATCAACAATAACAAAAAATTAAGCAGTAACTCTAGCAGTTTGTTTGGGAATCACAGCTAGGTCACGCAGGTCTTTCAACATATATTGTGCTTTCTGTTTTACTCAAGTCAGTAGTTTTGCTAAGCTTTCTGCTACTACATAACTAGAATCCCTCTTCTACTTTGCAATAACATGTTCTTCACTTCCTTTTGTGCCCTAAATGGCAGTATCCTCAAAGTCCATTTTTCTAATACTCTGTTCAGGGCAGTTTAAGCTTTTTAAAAAATGCCCTTCAAAATGCTTTCAGCCTCTGCCCACTGCCTGATTCCAAAGCCAAAGTAGAACCCCACTTCCAGATATGAAAACCTGTATTAGTTATCTATTGCTCTGTAACACATTGTCCCAAATCTTAGTGGCTTCAAACGAGAAACATCTATTATAGTTTTTATGGGTCAGGAATCAGGCATGGCTGAGGTGGTCCTCAGACTCAGAGTCTGACAGGGCTGCAAATTGTTGGTTGGGGCTTGAGTTATCTTATGGCTCAACGGTGGGAAGATCCACTTCCAAGCTCACTCACTTGCTGTTGGCAGGCCTCAGGTCTTCACTGGCTGTTGGCTAGAGATATCAGCTCTTGCCACATGGGCCTCTGTAAAGACAGTTGATAGTGCAGCAGTTGGTGTTCCTCAGAGTTACTAAGGGAGAAAGTAAAAAAGAGAGAAAAATGGAAGCCAGAGTTCCTTTGTAAGTAAATCTTGGAAATAACATCTCATCACTTTCGCCATATTTTTTTGTTTAGAAGAGAGTCATTAGGTCCAGCCCACTTTCAAGGAGAAAGTGTTACACAAGGCCATCACCAGAAAGCAGGGATCATTGGGAGCTATTTTAGAGCCTGTTTGTCACAGTGGGGAATACATCATCATCAGCATCATCATTATTATAAAGGACTTATTTTTACTTTGGACTAATGTTTTTTTTAATGTTTATTTTTGCAAGAGATAAAGACAGAGTGTGAGTGGGAGAGGGGCAGAGAGAGAGGGAGACACAACATCTGAAGCAGTCTCCAGGCTCCAAGCTGTTAGCACAGAGCCTGACTCGGGGCTCAAACTCATGAACCCAAGATCATGACCTGAATTGAAGTTGGCTGTTTAAGTCACCGAACCACCCAGGTGCCCCTGGACTAATGCTTTTTGCCTGAGGGCCTATTTTCTGCAATCTTCACCATTAAGGTATATTAGCAAACTTTAGATGTAATATGTCGAGTTTTTTTTTTTTTTTTTTAATTTAAGAGAGTTTGAATGTATTTCCTATATTTGAAAGTCATTGGTAACTTAGGGGTTTTTTTTTTTGTTTTTTTTTTTACGAAGGAGCTGTCATATTTTGGGGCACTTTTCTCTCGTATTTCTAGTCTTTAGGTTTATTATGTTTGGGTTTTTTTTTAATTATATGAGGAAATTAGCCCTTTGTCATATGTGTTGTTAATATTTTTTCTCACTTTGTCATTTATCTCTTGATTTTTTTCATGATGTTTATGCCAAGTAGACTTTTAAAAATTTTTTCATGTAGTCAAATAGATCAAGTATATCTTTTATAGAGGAATTATATCCTTCAAAATGAAATCTATTCATGTTATTTCCTTATAATTTATCTTTAGTATCTCACCATTGCCTTTTTCAGGATAAATTTTAATCTTTTTATACTGACACAGTTTTTATTACCTTATTTCTACTTAGCTCTTTTCCTTTCATCTGTTGAACACACTCCTTATGAGACTCCCACTGAGGTCCCATGTTCATATACATTAGCATTGTTTTTTACTCCTTCATGTACCTGTGGGAAGATACATAAAAGGCAAGGACTTTGGAAGGTGATTTTGTAGGCCCAGAGACTTACACAGTACGTGGCATGCTTACCTTGTTGAGTGAACAAATGAGTGCAAGGGATCAGAGAACAGTAATTCAGAAGCAAACAAAAAACATGACCATGATATTGTCACCTGTTACTTTCTTCTAATTTTTACCTTTTCTAAGAAGACAGCTTAAGTGTGCTAGTTCATTTTATAGCTATCTCACAATTTCACAATCTCCATAGTTGTCTAAAACAACATGGTAAGCAGGTTTCTGTAACAAGATTAGCAGCAAAAGAATTCATGTCTCGGTTTCTCTGGAATCTAAGTGTGGCTAACTGATCAGGTTCTGACAATGGAATATGAGAAGTAGTAAGTACAACTTAACACTCTTAAAATAGAAGGTGCATGTCGTCCCCTCCTTTTTCTCCTTTCCTACTGACACAAATGGGAATGTGGGAACAGGAGCTGGAGAAACGATCCTGGACTACATGATGGAACCTGGGTGTTGAGAATAAGAAAGTAACAGGATAGAAGGTGTCAGAGTCCTTGAAACAATGGAGCCAACTTTTCAGCCCCACCCTGTTCAAACTTGGACTGTTATATGACACAAAAATTAACTGTTGTCTTGTTTAAGCCACTGGTATGCTGGCTTTTGTTAAAGAAGTCAAAACTGTATATTAACAGACACATATCATTGGGTATCATTCCACCCCTGGGATTATTCCCTGCTAATCCTTTGTTACAAGTTAGTATCAGGCAGTTAGAAACATAGAAGTTTTAGGGGTGCCTGGGTGGCTCAGCTGAATGTCTGACTCTTGATTCAGCTCAGGTCATGATTCCAGAGTCATGGGATTTGGTTTCGTGTTGGGCTCGGCACTGAACGTGAAGCCTGTTTAAGATTCTCTCTCCCTCTGCCCGTCTCCCCCACTCGCACACTCTTTCTATAAAATTGAAAAAAAAAAAGCATAGCTGGTTTGGATCAAGGAAATGATAACAATATCATAAAATTGAAGGAGGAAGAGAAGAGAGAGAACAAGAGATGAATGTCAGCTGAGGTCATCATTGAGAACCCACTTGTGATGAGCCAAGCCTGCTCTCCATGACTATGATATAAAGTTGCTCAGGAACCTCTTGAGGGCCAGACAGGGATACATGGCAAATGAATATCCCAGAAGAAGGAAATGAAATGAGAATGATATGAAATAATATAAGGAAACACAGAAAAAGAGCAGGCTGGGCTCTAGTTTGTGGCAGTAATTTAATGAGGCCTAAAGCCTGTGATTGTTAAAATAAAACAGTAAAAAAATACCAATGCAGGGGGTAAAGGGCAAAAGATACAGTCCTGGCAAAATGGACCCTGGGCTCCTATTTCAGGCACCTGGTTCCCATTAATCTCTCATCCTTATAGACTCTTACAGAGCCTCTTGCCTCTCCTTAACCTTGTCCTGAGCTGGTATGTAAATTAAACCAGCAGCTTTAGTCTTTATAACATTATAGCAGAAGAATTAAAGATAGTAAAAGTTGTGGATGGAGCCAGACTCCATAGGATCCAAATATGTAGTAGCAGAATGCTCCAAATAGGGAACAAGGACAAGAGAAAGAACTACCATAAAACCAGATTCTTTATTTCCTTCTTTGAACCCCTATCTTCTCTTTACCCCTCTGCAAAATGTGCATACATAGGTTGTGTTAGAAAACCCTTTCCAGTTGGCCTTTTTCCAAGACTAGGGTACAGCTGGGCTGAAGGGCCACATGTTGAAGTTATTAATATGCCTATGCCCTTCTCCCCCACTGAGTTCACTGATCAAAGGCCCTGCCAGAGCAGCAATGGATAGCCTTGCATAATGGGAACTGAAATTCTACTTAAGAAACCAGCTTTGCCAAAACACACTACCTTTTCAAGTGAAACATTCCATGCACATATTAACCTGATTACAAAAAGGAAGGGAGATCTTTTTTCCTTCTGTACCCTGCTAATAATTTTCTGTCAAGTCTGATTTGGCTTTAGCTGCACTCCCAAGTTCTTGTGATGTGCCCCGATCACCAGTAAACTAAAAACAGAAGGTGCTGCACAAACTCTGAGACAGGATACTCTGTCTATGAATATAGACACTGCTGAATTCAGTTCCTTGCCAACAAGGAAGGCCAGTGACTTTTCCAGTCTCTGACAACCAGCAGCCTGCCTCTGATTCACGCAGTTGGTGAAGGAAACACATGGAGAAAGTGGTGGAAGTAATTAAGGGTTCTTGGAGTTAACAGAGGCATAGACTCATTATACCAGGACCTTCCCTCAAAAGGGAGTAAAGTAATGTGCTTATTAGAAGAAAACACAAACAGTAACGAAGTGTTTAAGGTCCCAGTCAGTTCAAGCTCCAACTTGGAGAGTCAGGTTGAAGAGCTGATTAGGTGAGAGAAAAGGGAAACCAACCAGATTTAAGGAAAGCAGTATCATTTTGCTCTGCTTGATAAACAGAAAAGTTTTATGGTTTATTTCACTGTATTTCCAGGGTAACTTGGTTCCTGTATAGCTGACAGAATTATGTCCTCAGAAAGGGTATCAACAATCTAGATGTCATATGGTTGTCCAAATAGAGTCCCAGTTCATGAAGAGTCTCAACATGATTGTCTTCTTCCTTCAGATGCGTCAGAGGGCGGTCTTTTTTGGAGGATGGTTAGATGTGCTTTTTTGGGAGCCTCAAGCACTAGGATGTGGCAGCTTGCAAACTCTTTGTCAAGTTTTACGATCTCTCAAAATCAAAGCTCCCTTGCCTACAATTATAAACACAGAAATTCAGAATTCTCTGGAAACACCTGTTTTAAAAGGATTTCCACTGCCCTACTCTCCATCTCTGCACAAACTAAAAGGTGCTGAGTGGTTGATTTATTCTAGAAGTTCAAAAATTCCCTAAACAAAAAGTAAACAAAGGTAGTAAGGTCTAAATTAGTCCTTTTCTGTTTGTATTTAGCAACTATTAAGATCACTTGTTAACAAGGACCAAGGTAGTTTTTTTTTTCAGTGATGTCCTATAAGACTTCAGATGGGTGTCCTGGCAAAACACAAGAACTCACGGAAGTTTTTTTTTTTTTTTTTTTTTTAATTTTTTTTTTTTTTTAACGTTTTTATTTATTTTTGAGACAGAGAGAGACAGAGCATGAACAGGGGAGGGTCAGAGAGAGGGAGACACAGAATCTGAAACAGGCTCCAAGCTCCGAGCTGTCAGCACAGAGCCCGACGCGGGGCTCGAACTCACGGACCGCGAGATCATGACCTGAGCTGAAGTCAGCCGCTTAACTGACTGAGCCACCCAGGCGCCCCTCACGGAAGTTTTTATCTGAAAAGGGTAAACAACTAGATACTGCTAGCAAAACTACCACATGATTAGACACAGTATTCCATTATCCTTAGTATATCTACTAGCTTGTTTTTGTTGTTGTTTTCTTTTTTAAAATATTTTCTTCTATTAGGAGTGCTTTCAGATTAACCCAGACTGGATGTCCCAAATGTCCCAGACTAGATGTCTTGCCTGGTACTCCTATTGACATTCCTCCAACTATCTTTCTTAGACTCTTGAAAGACTCATTTCTTTACAGGTTAGAGTATCTTATTGGCATTAGGGTTTACATTCTTGTCATCTTAGGTAATCAGAGAAGGCTATATTCTAGATTGACACTTTTATAATTTCTCATAGTTATGGTAGAGAAGATAGGGAAAGGTGGTTACTTATAAAAATAAATTTGGCATTTCATTCTTGCTTTTCTCTAAATTCCACTGCTAGAATTCACAACAGTTTCAGCCAAGAATCTTCAGTGATTCACTTCTTGGCATATAGTAAAGGAGAGCATACGTGGCATTAAAGTGCTACGTCCAAACCCAAAACTGAATAAACTAGGATGCTTTGATCTTGAGTACTTACCTTTATAAGTTTTAGCTATAATGGTTGCATGTAGATAATGAAATGTAGGAAATAATTTGTAAACTCTTGCTAGAGAATCATAATTCCTTGTGTGTTAATATAGCCAGTCTTTATATTTAATGGACCTTTAAATTAAAAAAAAAAAACTATGACATAAATTATTCTTTAAAAAAATGTTAAGTTTCAGAAAATGTTTCATTCCCTTCAGTAAATTTCTTTCATTTATCTTTACCATACTGTATTATAGTATATTTTACCAAAAGACCATTTCAACAAAGTAAAAGAGACTTGAGCAACATGACTATTTTACTTGAACTGTTTGTGAAAATACATAGAAGAGGAAAAGATGTCCTATAATTTCCTCAGTGTACTATAAGGAAGGGCATTTATAATCATTCACTAGAAATGGGATCCCAAATCACAAACATGGAAGGAAGGGAAGAAGGGAAGTGTAGGAAGGGAAAGAGAAGGAGAAAGAAAGAAAAACAAGCTGAGGAGTGTGTACATGTAGCCCTCATTCTAGAAAGGTTGGGAGACAGCTAGCTGAGGGGTAGGCAAGACAATAAAACCTAGGGATGACCTGGTGATCAAAACAAAAGATACACAAATGGGCCTTTAGGAAAGAGGATTACGTGAAGTATTCTCAGTTGAATGAGTTTTAACTATTGCATAGAATTTTCTTTCTTTCATATTCATAGCACTAAAATATTACTGAAATTACCAAAATTTTACTAAATTACTAACCATATTGCTAAATAAGAGCTTCCTTCTGATTATCTCAGTTTTTCCTCCTGTGAGTATTGCCATCTAGAAGAGTTTTTTTTTTCCCCTTGAGTGTTTAAAAAGCACCTAGTGACTTATTTACAGCAAACCCAAAAGAGCAGAATATTAAAAAAAAAACATTTTTTTTAATGTGTACTTTTGAGAGGGACAGAGACAGAATGCAAGTAGGTTAGGGGAAGAGAGAGAGGGAGACATAGAACAGAAGCAGGCTCCAGGCTCTGAGCTGTCAGCACAGAGCCCGACATGGGGCTCGAACTCACTAGCTGTGAGATCACTACCTGAGCCGAAGTCGGAAGCTCAACCGACTTAGCCACCCAGGTGCCCCTGAAGCGGAACATTTTTAGAAAAATCTTAGAACTGTTTAAGCTGAGTAAATGTGCTAGCTACCTCATGATTGTGGGCGTTTGCTTTAGTGGATTTGCTTTGCCATTATATTCAAGTGATGTGGGTAGGTTGATGGGAGAGAAGTGCCTTCATCCCCTGACTTTTAAACCTTGTCAAGTCAGCTGTTAGGTTCTCTTGTTCCTCTAGGACCAAAGTGACTTCTTAATCACTAGTGTATAAAACTCTACTATGGTGTTAGTGTACCAAAACACCTATAACCAGGGTTATATTGGTTCCAAACTTACTCCAAAGAGGTAAGCTGTGGCTACAGGAAGCAGCATTTGTATCTAAATCTTTTCTTTACTGGAATAAATCTGAGACAGACCCTCTTTTTTGTCCCACTTTAACATTAGGCTCATGTGGTATAACATATAATTTTTTTTTGTTTATGTTTTAAATAACATTTAAAACCTATCTTGTAAAAGTAAAACACTTGGTATAAAGTGCAAACAGCAAAAAGGGAATACTAAGTCTCTCTTCCACCCTTGGCCCCCAATTCTTCAAAAGCAACCACTGTTATTAATGTCTTGTGAATCCATCAGAGATAACACACACACACACACACACACACACACACACACTCACATGTATGTAGTTATTTACAAATAAAAATATACTAAATATATTTGTTACTTATTTCTATATACAAATGCTAGCATACTATGCAACCTGTTCTACATCTTATATATAAATTTATTTTCTTGTGGAAAACACACATACAGAAAAAGGGCTTAAAGCTTAAAAGTGTAGTTTAACTAAATCGTATAAAGGAATAGAAAGAACTCCAGAAGCATCTTCCTTTATCCACATGGCCCTGATCAGCATCTTTAGAGCCGAGGTAACCATTGTCTTAACTTTTATGGAAATTACAGGCTTTTCTTTAATGTTGCACTGTGTAAATATTTATAAATAAGGAAGTTTTCAGTTGGGGGCCTTTATAAAAAAAGTGCTGCTAGGAAGGACATTTTTATATTGCATACAAGTACCTGTTGTTGAATTTCTCTAGGGTATTAAAGTAGGGGTGGAATTGCTGGATGTTAGGGCATATCCCCATTTTTATAATGCCTGAACGTTGTCCCATTTACACTCCCAACATTAATTTATAGGAGTGCTTGATGCTCTAATTCTATGGCAACACTTGGTATCATCAGGTTTTTAGCTAATCTGATGTATATGTAATATTATCACATAGTGCTTTTATTCTGTATTTCCCTAATTACTGATGAGATTTGAGCATCTTTTTACATGTTAATTGGCATTCTGAATTTCTTCTTTTGTGAAGTGTCTGTTCAAATTTTTTGTTCACTTATCTACTTGTCTGTTGTTTTCTTAATGACAGATAGAAGAGATTTTAGGTCTATAATCCACCTAAAACTGATGCTACGTAGGAATCCAGTTTCATACTTTATCACAACTAGATACTCAGTTTTTCTAATACCTTTTATTGAAAGGACCATTCTTTCCCCCCTGCTCTGAATTGCAGGCTTTGTCATAAATTGATACCCATATACGTGTGCGTCTATTTCTGGGCTCTCTGTTATGTCTCTGTTCTATTTGACAACCTGTGTGTCTATTCACACTGTTTTAATTACTGTAACAAGTCTTAATATCTAGTAGTAGTATCTAGTCTGTAGTATCTAGGCTCAATATCTGGCCTTATAACAAGTCTCAGTATCTAACAGAATGAGATATTCCACCTTCTTTAAGAACACTATGGTTCTTGGTCTTTTCTATTTCCATATGTCTTTGTCTGTTAGGATGCTCTAACCATATACCGACAGACAGGGTAGCTTAAAACAGCAGGGATTTGTTTTTCACATTTCTTTTTTTTTAATGTTTGTTTATTTTTGAGACAGAGCATGAATGGCAGAGGGTGAGGCAGAGAAAGGGCAACAGAGGATCTGAAGCAGGCTGTGCACTGACAGCAGTGAACCTGATGTGGGGCTCGAACTCATGAACCCTGAGATCATGACCTGAGCCAAAGTCGGACACTTAACCGACTAAGCCACCCAGGCCCCCCTATTTCTCACACTTCTTGATGCTAAGTCTGAGATCAGGGTGCCAGCATAGCTGGGTGAGGACCCTCTTCTGGGTTGCAGAGCTCTCACTACATCCTCACATGGTAAAGGAATGAGCTAGCTCTCTGGGACCTTATTTATGAAGACACTAACACCATTCATGAGGGCTCTGCCCTTATGACCTAATCACCTCCCAAAGGCCCTACTTCTTAATACCATTATGTTTCTTACTAGGTTTTCAACATGAATTTGGGGGGCTGGGCACAAACATTTGGATCATAGCAACATAAAAATTTTAGAAATAGCTTGTTGAGTGCTACAGTAAAGCCTATTGAGTTTTTTATTGTTATGATACTGAATCCTATATATCAAATAATAAGGAATTGACAATTAAAAAAAAGAACAAAGCTAGGGGACTTACAGTACCTGATCTCAAGACTTATTATGAAACTACAGTAATCAAGGCAATGTTGTGTTGATTTGGACAGATATAGAAATCACTGGTACAGAACAGTTTAAAAATAGTACCACACATATATGATCAATTGATTTTCAACAAAGATGCCAAGAAAATACAATGGAAAAATGAGTCTTTTCAACAAATGGTACTTGAACAATTGGGTGCCGCTGTACCAAAAAATGAACCCCAATCCGTGCTTCACATACTATACAGAAAACCCTCAAAATGAATCATAGACTTAAATGTAAAACCTAATATAGTAAGACTTCTACAAGAAAAGATAGGAGAAAGTCTTTGTAACCTTAGATCAGCATAGATTTCCTGGCTAAGTCACAGAAAGTACATAGCCCAGAAGAAAAACTGACAAATTTGACTTGAAATTTAAAGATTTTGGTTTTTTGAGAGAGAGAGAGAGCACCCACGTGAGTGGTGGAGGGGCATAGGGAGAGAGAGGATCTTAAGCAGGCTCCATGCCCAGTACAGAGTCCTATCCTAGGATTGTGAGACCATGACCTGAGCTGAAATCAAGAGTTAGATGCTTAACTGAGCTACCCAGGAGACCCTAAAGATTTTGCTATTTAATATAAAATATTAATAAAATGAAAAGATGGATGGCAGATAAGCATATGTATATAATAGTCCAAATTATCAGTCATAAGAGAAACACAAAATCACAATGAGATACTAGTAGACATGTCTTTTAATATTGTCATAATTTACAAAAACTGACACTACCAAGTATAGTGGGTGTTCAAAGCAACTAGAACTTCCATGTATTGCTGGTGAGAATATAAAATGGAATAATCATTTTAGAAAACAGTGTGTTATCAAATGCCACAAATTATATACATTTAGCAGCTGAAAACAACACACGTGTATTATATCACAGTTTCTATGAGTCAGGATTCTGGGCAGAGCTTTACTGGGTCCTCTGTTCATGGTCTGCACCAAACCTGCAGTCAGTTTGTCAGTCATGCTTAGGTCTCTTCTGAGGCTCAAACAGGGAAGGATCTGTTTTCAAGCTCATGCCATTGTTGACAGGACAATAGCGTTCCTTGTGGGCTGTGAGATTGAGAGCTCAGCTCATTGCTGGCTCTTGGCTGTTCTCACCTTCTTGCTAATGGACCATTCCATATGGCAACTTACTTTATCAGAACCAAGAAGGAAGAGAATACATGGAAAAAGTCTGCTAGCAAGACGAAAATTAAAATTATATGTATTACCATCAAAGTGACATTCTTATCACCTTTGCTGTATTTTGTTGTTTAGAAGCAGGTTCTTCCCACACTCAAGGGAAGGATATTACACAAGGACATATATACCAGGAGGCTGCGATAAATGGTAACCATCTTAGAGTCTGTCCACCACAGGCATCTTCTTAATAAAGTTATATGTTACATTTACCATATGACCAAGAAATTCCATGCTTAGGTATTTGCTCAGGAGAAAAGATCTATGTGTCCACACAAAGATCCGTACATGAATATTTATAGAAGTTTTATTAAAAATTGTCCCCCCCCCCAAAAAAAATTGTCCCAAACTGGAAACCACCCAAATATGCATCACCTGGTGAATGGATAAGTAACTATGGTATATTCAGGCAGTGGAACACTATTCCATAATAAAAAAGAACTACTGATAAACCTAGTAACATAGATGAGTTGCCAGAGCCTTATGCTTAGTGAAAGAAGCCAGACATAAAAGGAAGGCTACGTACTGTATAATTCAGTTTATATTATATTCTGTAAAAGGCAAAGCTGTAAGGGAAATATACCAAATCAGTGGTCCCTCATCTGGGGATTGGGAGAGGACTGACAACAAAGGAGGGGGAGCTTTTGGAAGGTAATAATTTATAATTCTATATATTGATTTTGGTATTGTATATACAGTATATACATTTGTCAAAACTCATAGGACTGTACACCTAAAAATGATTTTTACTATATGTATGATATACCTCTATAAGTCTGACTCAATAAGTCTTTAGCACTCAAGGATTTTTTTTAAAAGGTAGTAGAGTTTGAGGTTTGGCTAGTAGATAAATTCTGTTTTGCAAATCCTGAAAGTTAAAAACTTAAATGTTTGTCTTTTTTTCTGAATGCTCATTTCTCCACTATGGCAAAAATGTCTCAATTAATAGACAGCTTATTGAACTGATAGAACATTCAACTCATCATTTGCCTTGTAATTTTAAGTATTGAATATAAATGTATAAATGCATAAAAATTTTTTTGAAAAATTAACATGTCTTAACATATAAAACTCAAATGGTAATCGGTGCTTCTACTTATGTCCTGGACAATACAAGATCTTAAAAAGCTTTTAACTCTCTTTACTGTCTTCTAACCTGAATGCTAATGTTGAATATTTTAATTTCATATATTTAGAAAAACTTCACAATTATTGTTTTATACCTACAATATTTATTTATTTATTTATTTACTTATTTATTGAAATGTATTTGACATATAACACTGTATTAATTTTAGGTATACAACCTAATGATTTGATATGTGATATATTGCAATAGGATTACTACAATAAGTTTAGTTAACATTGATCACCACACAAAGTTAAAATTTTTTTTCTTGCGACGAGAACTTTCAACATTGTCTTAACAACTTTGAAAAACACAATATCGTTAACTACAACTGGAAGTTTGTACCTTTTGACCACCTTCACCCATTTTATCTCACCCTGTGGCAACCACCAGTCTGTTCTCTGTATCTATACATTCAATTTTTTGTTTTTTAGATTCCACATATAAGTGAAATCATACAGTATTTGTCTATTTCACTTAGCATAATTGTCTTCAAGTTTCATCCATGTTGTCACAAATGGGAAGTTTTCCTTCTTTTTTTAATGAATGAATAACTTTCCATTGTGACTGTGGGTGTGGGGGAGTTGGTACGTGCACATGTGTGTATATACCCTTACTAAAATATACACTAAGTGATGGACATTTAGGTTGTTTCCATGTCTTGGGTGTTGCAAATAATGCTGCATTAAACGTGGGGGTCCATATATCTCTTCAAGATAGTGGTTTATTTCCTCCAAATAAATACCCAGAAGTAGAATTGCTGGTTTATGGTTGTTCTATTTTTAATTCTTTGAGGAAACTTGATACTGTTTTCCATGGTGACTGAATCAATTTATATTCTCACCAACAGTTTATAAGGGTTCCCTTTTCTCAAGATCCTCTTCAATACTTACTTCTTGTCTTTATGATGATAGCCATTCTAACAGCTATGAGATGACATCCCATTGTGGTTTCCATTTGCATTTCTTTGATGATTACTGATGTTGAACATGTTTTCTTGTACCTGTTGGCCATCTGTGTCTTTGGAAAAAGGTTCAGTTCCTCTGTCCATTTAAATTCAGTTTATATTGTTTTTTTTTTCCCTTGAGTTATATGTGTTCTTCATATATTTTAGATATTAGGCTTTTATCAGATAAGGAATTTGCAAACATTTTTTTCCCCATTCACTAGATTGCCTTTGTATTTTGTTGGTTTCCTTTGCTGTACTGAAACTTTTTAGTTTGATTTAATCCCACTTACTTATTTTTGCTTTTTTGCCTTTGCTTTGTCAAAGCTTGTGTCAAATTAAAAAAAAAAAAATCATTGGCAAGTTTTTTTTTCAACGTTTTTTTTTTTTTTTTTTTTTTTTTTTAATTTATTTATTTATTTTTGGGACAGAGAGAGACAGAGCATGAACGGGGGAGGGGCAGAGAGAGAGGGAGACACAGAATCGGAAACAGGCTCCAGGCTCCGAGCCATCAGCCCAGAGCCTGACGCGGGGCTCGAACTCACGGACCGTGAGATCGTGACCTGGCTGAAGTCGGACGCTTAACCGACTGCGCCACCCAGGCGCCCCATCATTGGCAAGTTTGATGTCAAGGAGAAGCTTGCCTCCTATGTTTTCTTCCTAGGAGTCTCATGGTTGTAGGTCTTACCCTCAATCCTTTAATCCATTTTGAGTTCCATTTTTTGTATATGGTGTGAGATAGTGGTCCAGTTTCATTCTTTTGCCTGTAGCTGTCCAGTTTTCCTAACACCATTTATTGAATATAATGTCCTGTTTCCATTGTATATTGTCACCTTCTTTATTATAAATTAGTTGACCCTGATAAGCATGGGTTTATTCCTGGGCTCTCTGTTCTCTTTCATTGATCTATGTGTCTATTTTTCTGCCAATACTATACAATCATAACTACTATATATTTGTAGTATAGTTTGAAATTATTGAGCGTGATACCTCCAGCTCTGTTGTTCTTTCTCAAGATTACTTTGACTACTTGTGGTCTTTTTGATTCCATTCACAGTTTAGGATTGTTCATTCTATTTCTGTGAAAAGCCATTGGAATTTTGATAGAAATTGCATTGAATCTATAGATTGCTTTGGGTAGTATGGATGCTTTGACAGTTTTCTTCCAATATATGAGCATGGCATATTTTTCCATTTATTTGTGTTTTCCTTAATTCTTTCATCGGTGTTTTATAGTTACCAGTGTATAGGTCTTTCACATCCTTGGTTAGATTTATTCCTGGATATTTTATTCTTTTTGATATCATCAAAAATGGGATTTTAAAAATTTCTCTTTCTGATAGTTCATTATTAGGATATAGAAATTAAGCAGTTCTGATTTTATATCCTGCAACTTTACTGAATTGGTTTATTAGTTCTAACAGGTTTTAGGTGGAGTCTTTAGGATATCCTGTGTATAATATGTCATCTGCAATAGTTTTCTTTCTTTCCAATTTGGATGCCTTTTATTTCTTTCTTTCTTTTTTTTTTTTCATAATTGTTCTCACTGGGATTTCCAATCTTATGTTGAATAAAAGTGAGTGGGCATACTTGTCTTGTTACTGATCTTAGAGGAAAATATTTTGGTTTTTCACCATTAAATATAACTGTGAGCTTCTCATATATGGCCCTTACTGTGTTAAGGTACATTTCCCCTATACCCACTTTGTTAAGAGTTTTTATCATGAATGGATGTTAAATTTTGTCAAATGCTTTTTCTTCATCTACCGAGATGACCATATGATTTATTCCCTTTATTTATTTATTTAAAATTTTTTTTTAATGTTTGTTTATTTTTGAGAGGGAGGGAGAGAGAGAGAGAGAGTGAGAGTGAGAGAGTGAGTGAGTGGAGGAGAGCAAAGAGAGAGGGAGACACAGAATCCAAAGCAGGCTCCAGGCTCTGAGATGTCAGCACAGAACCCGACACAGGGCTCGAACTCAGGAGCCCTGAGATCACGACCTGAGCCGAAGTCAGACACTCAACCGACTGAGCCACCCAGGTGCCCCTCCCTTTATTATTTTTTTTAATGTGGTGTATCATATTGATTGATTTATGGGTGTTGAGCCATCTTTGCATCCCTGAAATAAATTCCACTTGGTCATGGTGTATGATCTTTTTAATGTATTGTTGATTTGGCTTGCTAATATTTTGTTAAGCATTTTGCATCTATGTTCATCAGCAATATTGGCTTGTAATTTTCTTTTCTTGTGGTGTCTTTGTCTGGTTTTGGTATCTGGGTAGTGCTGGCCTTGTAAAATGAGTTTGGAACTATTTCTTCTGGCTTTTTTTGGAAGAATTTAAGGAGGATTGGTATTAATTCTTCTTTGAATGTTTGGTAAACTTTACCACTGAAGCCATCTGGTCCTAGACTTTGGTTTGTTGGGAAGTTTTGGGTTACTAATCCAATATCTTTGTTAGTAATATATCTGTTCAATTTTTCTATTTTCATGATTCAGTGTTAGTAGGTTGTATGTTTTTAGGAATTTGTCCATTTCTTGTAGATTGTCCAACTTGTTGGTGTATAATTGTTCATAGTAGTCTAATGATCCTTTGTGTTTCTCTGGTATCAGTTGTAACATCTCTTTGATTTCTCATTTTATTTATTTGAGTCTAGCTAAAGGTTTGTCAATTTTGTCTTTTGCAAAAAACAGCTCTTAGTTTCATTGATCTTTTCTATTGCCTTTTAGTCTCTATTTAATTTATTTCCATTCCGATCTTTATTATAATCTTTCTTATACCACCTTTGGTATAGTTAGTTCTTTTTATAATTTGTTGACACATAGAGTTAGATTGTTTACTTGAGATTTTTCTTGTTTCTTCACGTTGGCATATATTGCTAACAACTTCCCTCTTAGAACTGCTTTTGCTGCACTTTGTAAGTTTTTTTTTTATATATCATACTTCAATTTTCATGTATCTCAAGGAAAATTTTGATTTCTCTTTTGATTTCTTCTTTGGCTCTGCCAGGTAATTGTGGCTCCTATCAGTCCTGAAAACCAGGTTTAAAGCTTGAGATTCCATGGGCTTCCTAGGGAATTTGAACTTAGACTGTAAATCTGTGAGAGGCTTGTTCTACTTCTGGATTACCCAAACCCTAAGGTTGTAGGCTCTTGTGGTCTTAGTTTATTATGAACAGTGTCTTCTGTTAGAATCCTCTTTTTAGAGACCCTGAGTTTTAATTTCTATACACCCTTTCCCTTAATGATGATTACTTTTTTTAATTTGTTTATATTGAGAGAGAGCGCACACGCGTCCTTGCGCTCGCAAATAGGGGAGGGGCAGAGAGAAGGGAGAAAGAGATTCCCAAGCAGACTCCACACTATCAGCGCAGAGCCTGACGTAGGGCTTGATCTCATGACCATGAGATCATGACCTGAGCTGAAATTGAGAGTCAGAGGCTTAACTGACTGAGCCGCCTAGGCACTCCAATGATTTCTTAATATTATGAAATTCCTAGCCATGATCAAACTTATGATTCTCTCAAATATAATTTTAAAAATAATGTGAATGAGCCTCCAAATGAATCCATATTGCCACTTTGTTTTTAATACAGTTTTTAGGTATCTTTTAAAGCATAGGTATTTTTCTTTCCACCTTCTTCTAAGAGTAATTGCAGATTACTCTTTGAAATTTATTTGATAAAGAATAGTTTAACCTAGAGAGTTTCCCACAGTCTATTTTTTGTTTATTGTATCTCTGTGCTTTAGTTTGGTATGTACTTCTGTTCTTTATATACCTTGTGCATTAGTTTGCTCGGGCTACCATAACAAACACCACGACTGGCAGACTTAAACAGTAAATTTATTTCTTCACAATTCTGGAGGCTAGAAATCCCAGATTAAGATATTGGCAGGATTGGTTTCTTCTAAGGGCCTCTGTCCTTGACTTGCAGATGGCCCTCATCTTCAGTGTCTTTACATGATCGTCCCTCTTTATGTTTTTGTGTCCTAATCTCATTCATTTTTTTAAAGTTTATTTGTTTATTTCAAACAACTACTTAATACCATCCTTCAAGTTGTGGAATGCTACAAAGGGTTTCAACTAGTACTTCTAATTTCCTAGACTGTTTTTTATCACAGTTATTTTTTCTCTTAAAAATCAATCATTTGCCTAATACAGTTTTTAATGCCGTACCACTTGACTTTTTCATTGATTTCTATTCTCTGTTACTATCTGCTGGAAAATATTCCCCCTTACTTTACAGGTTTGGGACTGAAAAAATTTTAAAGTGTTCTATCCTAATTATGTATCATTTGATCTGTACTCATTTAAGATCTCTCTTTCTATAAAAAAAAAAAAGCATAAAGATGAATGTGACTACCCTTTCCTTTATTCATTCTTTAATTTACTCATGCAGACATTAAATATAAATGTCGGATAGAAGGTGATCTAATGATAAAACACGTACATATAAATTGCCTAAAAGACATTATGTGTGCTACTATAAGGGGTCAGAAAAGGGTCTGGGAAGATGTGATGAGATGTCATGGAATAAATGACATTAGTTAAACTTGTAAATGTAGAGGGGAAAGTACAGGGTGTGTTTGGAAAGTGGGCTGGTTTTAGTGGAGCAGGTTATCTGCAAATAAGTACAATGGGGAAGGTACCATGGGAAAAATCTTGAGAGTTTGGAAAGCAAGTAATGAGTTAACAACTTAAGAATTTTACATATTATGGATGTATTATATGCCTAATTTAATTAGGAACAAATTTTTGCCAAAAGGACAAACATACAAAAAAAAAAAACAAAAAAAACCACCTATGATTTGAGTTTAGCAAGAATAACTACTTCAGTGCTGGGGCCAAATTTTTATTCTCTGTATAGTGCAATGAGTTCATTTCAGAGTGTGAACCACACTTCCAAATTAATGGATCTCCTTGAGGCATACTTAGGTGTCCTAAAAAATGATCTGAATGAGGCAAGACTGTGAAATGTTTTTTTTTTTTTTTTTTTAAGACTTAAACTATAAGGGCTGTCACTATTCATAAGGTAATGGGGAAGACCTAAAACAGTGTTTTGCCATCAGAAATACCTCTGCTTTCATGGGCTGGTTTTTCCCTCTACCTGGCATTATGGTATAGCAAAAAGTGGCTAGAAGAATTCATGCATTTATCTGCCCTTCTTCCACCTGTGATTATTGTGGTTAAGCAACAGGATGAATTAGTTACAACCCTTATCCTAAGAGTGAATCAGTACCATGTCATGTTCAGAGAAGTCTGCTGGGGAAATAAGACTCCTATGTTAATTCAGGCCTTTTAGGAAATTTCCTAACTGTAGGTAGCACTATATACCTTTGTATACAGGACTTTACTTGCATATATCTAAAAAAATTTGACTTTTGCTCCGGCTAAGATGGGAGTAACAGAGACCAGACTTTAAAAAGACAAAATGCATGAAAGAATGATTCTTGAGACACTGAACATCCCACAGTAAAGGACAGTGATTACTGAGAGATGAGAAACAAACAAGATGAGCCCTATGATTATTCCATCTCACTGTCTTGAGAGAGTTTCTAGGTCACAATACAGGGTTTGGAACCTAGGTGGAACCCAGCAGACTCTGTGACTTAAGGAGATAAAGCTGTGCCTGGGGAAACCAAGGCAGCCATAATTTATAGGACACAATACCAGAAAAGAGAGACCTCTGGGGTCTCCCCACAAATGTTTTTACAGGGTCCCCCACAAGTGTTCGGAAAAGTGCTGACCAGAGCATACATGTTAGGAAACTACCTGTGGCTGGGAAAGAAGTAGCCCAAAGGATAAGAGGGAGTGGCACCTGATGCTCACATAGATGGGTTAAAGTTCATGGGACATTTAAGTAGAGTTCTCAGAAGGGTTATTTTCAGTAGTAAATAGGGTTCTTGTCATGCCTCACCAAATTTAAAAACAAGACCCAAAGGAATCAAACTATTTCCAAGTAACTGAAGTGCAAAGTCCAGAACAAACTGGAAAATTATAGCTATACCGAAATATCTACCCAAAAAGCCAATTCGTAATGACTCAGATACAGTCAAAGAGACATGTAAAGAGGTGGGAAAACAACTCATACTAAGGAGAAAAATCACTCAATTGAACCGATCCAGAACTTACATAGATGTTAAGATTAGAAGAGGATGACAGTAAGGCATTTATTACAACTGTACATTTTATGTTCAACAGTTAGGTAGAGACATGGAAGATATTTTTAAAAAGACTCAAATTTCTAGAGATGAAAACTAACATATGGGATGAAAAAACACACTGGATGAGATTAATGGCATATAAGAAGAAAGGATTAGTGGACTTGAAGACGTTAACATTGGAAACTATGGAAAATGAAGCACACAGAGAAAAGAGTAACCCCCTGCCCTTTCCCCAATCCCCTCCCCGCATGAAACCAGAACATCAGTAAGCTACAGGTTAACTTCAAATGGCCTAACACGTATATAATTGGAGTTCCTGCAGGGGGCAGGGGGTGGGAGGGCAGGAAGAAAGAAAAATATATTTGAAGAAATAATGGCTGGAGAATTTCCATTTTTGACCAAAAGTAATACCCGAGATTCAAGAAGCTCAACAAACCCCAAGCATAAGAAACACAAATAAAACTTCACTTTGGCACATCCTAACCAAAACATGATGTGACAAAACTGGTGATAAGGAACAAAATCTTAAAAGGATCTATAGGGGAAAAATGTTTTAAAAAATGATGACAGCAGATTTCTTGTTGGAAGCAATTGAGATGAGGCAACAATGGAACATCTTTACAGTTTTGAAAAAACCAATCAGCTGAATACAACTCATATTTTGAAAACTATTCACTGTTAAAACCATATGACAAATCAAAAGTGGGTACCCTATGATGAAATCTTACCTATATGCAATATGCCAGAATACATTCATAAGTCATTATCCTCAGAGAAGAGGAAAAATCACCCACCAGTCATCCTCCATAGCTTTTACTAGCCCTCTCATACCAATATCAGTACTCTCATTTCCAGTACTATCACTGTTTTTTAACTAAAATTGGAGACATTTCACAGACAGAGCTATAGCCATCTAAAGCCTGTATCACTGATGAGTTTTTGTATGCAGAGGCTATCATGGAAACACTCTACTCAGATCTATTCTCTGTGCTAATTTTTTTATTCATTTGTTCCTATGCCTACTCCAGATGTTTATTTTGTAGGTTACTAGAATAATAGTATTTTTAAGACTCTTCCTGTGTTTTGGAGTGGGAAGATCCTCTTGTTACATTCCTTTGTGTGTATTCTTTCAGTTTTGTTTCACAGACAGTTCATTGACTTGGTCTTATTTTAGATGCTACAGCTCCTAACCTGCATGTCTGAACCACCTCAAAACAGGCAGTAGCAGTTGGCAAAACATCACAACCTATTTCATTTTCTCTTTTCTGTAACCCCATTTAAGCTGTTCCCCTGTCAAGACATGGTAAAGTAGGACTATGTCTACTTTTGCAAATTAAAGCCATCCTTTCTTCTGACCAAATTAGTCACTAGAAGTTGGGCATTGAGACACTGAAATGAAACCGTGTGTACGGCATTCCTGTATAGATCTGAGCAAAATCTCCCTGAAGGGCCTCTGGATCCTCTGAGATATGTATGGACAGGGAAGCATCAGATATAAACATATGGCAAAGGCTTGATGGATCTGATTTATACAATAGCATCCCCTAAATCCTCTGTGAATTAAAGCAAGAGTTAGAAAGCTGCAGTCCCAAGGGACCTACGGCAATAGACACATGGAGAGTTAAAACTGACAAAAATAGCAGCAACAGATATTTAGCACTAAGTATGTACCAGTGTTCAAAACATTTTTGCATAATCTTTGCAACAACCCTGTGAAGTAGGTACCATTATCCTTATTTTACAGTGGGAGTAACACAATCGTGTTCACAGTGGTCAAGCCAGAATGAACCCCATCAGTCTGACTCCCTGAGCCCATACTCCCAGCCACTCTTCCTTGGGGTCTCTCAAGAAATGGTGTGGGGGTAAGGAGCACTGGACAAAGGCTAAACACATGATTAGTGCCTTCTCTCCTCACTCATTACCTCCCTTTGAACACTTGGGATGTCACCCACTTTGCCTACCTTATAGATCATTTTAATGAACAAGCAAGAAGTAATTTTACAAAAGTATTAAGTGCCATACAAATATTAGCTGTTACGGAGGGGGTGTAAAAGAGAGCAACATACAAGGGGGCTTAAGAAAGAGCAGTGCATGGGGAATAGGAAGGCAAGATCAAGTGTCAGAAGTTTTTGGTCTTACGTAGGCAGAGAATATTTACTGGTGTCTTCCTCACTTGGTACTCTTGGTTGCTTCTTTGCGTTCAGTTCTCAGCCCAAAGGATCTTGGCCCAAGAGTAAAACTGTTCAGCTGTAAGTTCTCATTCCCATGTTAAGGGATTAATATAAATTGGATTACATAGCCTTTGTTCCACATAGGATAAGAAATGAAGCAGTCATAAAGATCAAGAACAAATTTGTTTTTGCACCTGTAATTTAAAAACTTAAGAAGATATACTGTGAGGAATCTAAACTAATTGGCTAAGACATCTTAAAAACATGTGCCTTTAATTTTAAAAAGGATGAAAGAAAGAGGAAGGGAGGGAAGAAGGAAGGAAAAGAAGGAAAGAAAATACCCACTTTTTCTGTGAAGTAAAAAGTAATGGAAAGCTGCCTCTACTTTAATGGCCCTGAGAGTACTAATTTCTTTGCAAGTTTTGCCAGAGCCTTGGCTGGTCCACCCCCAGCAGTAACGTACAGAGACTGAGTGAGCACATGTGTCCTGCTGTAATTAAGGCTGCAGAGCAGAGCAGCAGGTGCAAACTTCTCATCCTTCAACTTGACTCTTAAACTGCTTGTGCTCTTGTAACTTAAAGTCTAAACTTGTTAAAAGTGAGATTTGGAAGGTCATTAGTCTATAACAGGAGCTAGGCACTACAGACATTGCTTTAAAGCAAAATTGGAAACAGCTACCTAACACCTATCAGCCGTTTTAAGATGTTGCCGTTTCACATTTTCCAGGGGGGAAAAACTATTAATTCTAAGGAGATTAATATCCACATGAGCATGGCATTGAAGCCAGACTGGAAGCCTTCTTTTCCCTTAAGAAAAAGCTTTTCTAGTAACAGAGTCCCTTGCCCAACCCTCTTTCAATGTAATTCAGGTGCTTAGAGATTTTCTTATACAAAGGGCTCAACCATCACTAAGGTTTAGTCTTATTTTCTTGTTAAAAATTTATCTGTAGAAGAATTTGAATTGTAGTCACCTTCCTCTAAAGAGTTGAGGCAGCAAAACCTCTGTGTAAAATAGTTCCATTTAAAATGTTTCAATGTGATCCTGCCAGATCCTAAAATAATGATAGCTTAGAAAGGCAGACGTGGCTTTGGGTCTGAATGATTTTTATCATACTTTACCTTTTCATGGGGTCAAAATAAAGATCAGTGACATAAACGTGTACCAAGAAAACATACCAACATACAAGCAGTGTGCTCCTGCAGGAACACCCAAAAGAAAGGGACAATGCCTGGGGAAAGCTCAGGATTTTATTAGGTATAGTGACACGACTTGTTTGGCATAGAGGTTCTAGCATTGGCAGGGGAACCAACTTTCCCTTTCTGAGCACCAGCAAGGCCTGTGCCAATTGTAGAATTCTTTGCAATTTTTAGCTACTAGGGTCTCTGCCTCTTCTTGAATGCCTGTTCCAGGAACTAAAAAGACTTGGTTGACAATGGCTGTCAGAGCCAATAGAAGACGATTTCATAGCTTACCTCCTAGAGTGGAAGAGACCCCTGTTGGCCAAGGTCAGATGCTGCAGACCTTGCAAGGACACAGCTAGTCGGCAGTGCTGTCCAAGCCCAGCTGCTAGAATTTTGTAAATTATTTATCAGCTATGGCTATAAATTAGAGATGAATGGAAGGCCTTTGGGCCTGATCTTGGATATACTCCTTATTAATGGATTTCAGACATTTTGTGCTATGAGAGTTTTTTATAAGAGGACTGAGTATTCTCTTGTATATAGGAGTGACCCCATGCTATTACTGTTTTGCAGACTGTTCTTACCTCAAATTCTGCTCTAAAAAGGGTTTAGCAAAATCCTTTACTAGGAAAGGTAAATGTAGTGAATTCAACTTAATTCACCTTACCTTTTATATCCTTCTGTCATAAACACTGGATCCACTTCCCCTTTCAGAAAGGTTGAACTTACCTCTCTTTTGGCCATCAGCAAGCTTAACTTGCCAAGTGTCTATAACTCTCATATAAACATTTATATATATATATATATATATATATATATATATATATATATAATCACACACACAGGGTTCTCAAGGGTCAGATAATTATCCAAGCTGTCAGGCTTACCTTCTCAGTGAAATAAGTTACTCAGCATCATGGCCAAAACTTGCTGCACTTTCATGAGCACCAGGAGATGGGAAATACAAGGACACTTAAAAATACCAAGGAGCTTGTGTACTTTGGAATAAGTACATGCAACCTCAAGATACTGTTCATCTGTACACTCTCTGCCAGTCATCAGTCTCTTTATCACTCATGCACGCACACAAAATCTGATGACATAAGACAAGAACTTTTGCTCATATTTTTTTTAATGTATCACAATGAGCAGGAAACATACTTGATGAAATATTTTCAAAGGAGTATATTCAATTACCATCTACAATCAACTTAACTATGACAACAAAGTTTTTGTGACAAATTTTTTTTTCAGTTTGAAAGTTCCATGTGGTTCTGTTTGTTAGTCTCCATGTATTTTGGTACAGTTCGAGATCAGCATTGTTACAGTAACAAAAAAGCTAACAAGACTACATTATAGAAAAACACCAAGAACATCATTTTTGGTTTCACTTGCTCTATTTTTTTTTTGTTTTTTTGTTTTTTGTTTTTTGTACATTGCAAAGGCTGTTCATATACCTCTTCACCTCAGGGTCACGTTCATTTATGCTTTCTTTCCTACCCAAACTTGCCCCCATCCCTCCCCCCCCCCCCCAAGAAAGTAAACAAACAAAAAAAACTAGTCAAAGCTTTGTTTCACAGTGGGCAGTATCTCAGCGCCAACAAACAACCAACTCAATTTATGCTTCTATTTAAAATGTTTTAATTTATTTAAAAAAAATATATGTCCATGAATATCAAGTGCACTGGCTTGGGTCACTGCCTCTCTCTCCTGCAACTTCCTGCCATGCCTGATAAACTCAGGTTTAAACACATGCCGTCTGTTTTACTTTATTTTCAATCATGTAAAACTTTGGCCACATTCATTTCTTTAAATAGCTTTTAATTAAAAAAAAAAACTTCCTAGATTTATTAAACTTTTCTGTGTGTGTGTGTGTGTGTGTGTGTGTGTGTGTGTATTTCCTTCTTAAGTTTCTTTTTGGAAGGATGGAGGAAAGATGGTTGAAATAAGTTCCATTTGGTGGGTTCACATGGTGCTATGGCTGAATGGTGTGTAGTGCCAACCCACACTTTGGAATATTTGGAAAAAAAGAACAACCAAAGTATGAAGTGTCAATAGAGGTGAAGAACTAATTTAAAAAGTGAGTTGAGATATCCTATTCAGCTACCTACTATGCAACAGACAGGAGTTAAACTCTCCTAGTGAGACCAATCTAAACAGTTGAGCATTGTAGTGAATTCATGCTTTGTAAATGGTACCGGTCACAGCCAAAGTGGATGTCAACCCACAAACATCTAACTAGCTCATACTTGACCTCTAATTGTCACCATCACTGACTGCTTTGCTACTTCTGAGTTAATGTGGAGAATTATTTTTTAAATGAACATGTATGTGGATGGTAGAGTTGTAGAGGAAAGCATTGAGTGTGCAACCCACTCCAGGATGAAACAATCACATAACCCCTCTGAGAAACACTGGTGGGTGGAAGCATGCTTAGCCAATCTACGCAACCACTCGCTGTTACCAAATACACCCACAGGTCAAGGCATGGCATAACAAAACACTGACAGTCACTCTGCCTCACAGAGGGAGGATGGCATAGTAGCTCAAAAAACAAAACAAAAAACAAAAAACATTGTGGAGGGGGGTAGCAAAATTTCAAGGAAATGAACTTAAAGTTGAGGGAGGAGGAAAAGGGATAGAAATTGCACTATTACCAAGCAATATCATTTTTGAAAACAAAGTTTTCAGAAAAAACCTAGCAGAATTTGACAGGTAAAGCTAGTGTTAAATTGTTAATTGGTATCACATAGAGAACCCAAAACAAAAACAATTTTTTTATCTATATGATACAGACACAGAGTAACATACAACAGTTAAATGGCAAAAAATATATATATATTTCATAGAGTTACAAACAAGATAAAATAATGGAAAACAAAAAACTGTACAACTTTAAAATTTAAAAATGTTCATCTCAAACACAGGGAGAAATACAAGAATTCTTGTTAAAAGAAAACAGTTTGTTAAAACAGCAAATGTTTTTGTGTACTTGTTTTTGACACCTTATGCTACAACTGGATACTGGTATGAATAGTTAGATGGTACTCTTTAGTATTTCTACTTAAAAAATTAAAAAAAAAAAAGGAATTTGCACTGTGCATCAGCCTAGTTAGAAATATGTACAACAGTTCAGGATCTACTCTTTCATTAAATCAAAAACAAATTCATAAAAATAAAATAGTCCCGGCTAAAAAAGATAAAGAGAAAAAAGAAAAAAAGAAATCCATTTTCAGATCTTGGAATGCTCCAGTCTTTTGCAAAGTCGTTGAGTGGCTTCAGCACTGGGGAAAGAAGCCCGAAAGGTGACCAATGGAACCTGCATTCACAGTCTTCAAAGTTCCCTTTTGAAACATAAGGAAGAGAATGAAGGGGAAAAGGATTTCACACTTTTGGGGTAAGGGGAGATTGTTTCTGTTGATGTTTGGCTATGAAAGTGAAACAGCAAAGCATCTATTTGTCTCCAAAAATCTACGTTTTAGCAGCACAAAGTTTTCCTTTCAAAGTTCAGACCGTTGTTTTAAGATGAGAAAAGGTGTATGTTACGTTGTATTATGTGTTACAGGAATACATATATTAACATAAATACAAGTGCCTCGCATACGGTTCCTTTTTTGCTCTTTGTACATTGCTATCTGCTTCTTTGTTGGCTGCACTCTGGATCACTCGCCGCTCAGACTGCCTAACACAAGGACAAAACTTTGAAGTAAAAAAATGTGTCTTTTGGTATATGGAATTGTCATTAACAGCTGCCTCTCTGCTTGCAGAAGAAGCACATAACAACCTGGGAATCTTTTGTTTTTACTCTTTCTTTTATTAAACTAAGTCTTGTTTGTTTAAATCAGAAACAAATTCTCAAGTAACAAGAACCCTTTCCCTTTTTTCTGCATCAGCAGTGAAAGGGTGTGTCTTTGGATTTTATTTAAAGCATGAAATTTCTTTTTCTGAGAGGAAAGAAAACAAAAACAAAACCCCTAACCAAAAACTTTTTTAGAAAGAAAAGCATACAGCCCAATTACACAAACCGAAACAAATGCTTTAGTTTAAGAATATGTGAAGCATCTACCAAACAAGGAGGAAAAGAAGGGATAAAAGGGAAAGCTAAAGAGGAAGGATAAATAATAAATGGCACAAGGCTTACAGACATAGGTAACTAGAATTATATGCCTTTAAAAAGTTTCAACTCCCCAACCAAAAATAATCTGTGAGGATCCTAATGACCCCTAGAACCTTTTGAAATTCTTTAGTTTTATAAAATAATTCTGTAGCTCCCTCGAAGAAATGAAGGCAGCTACCTTAAGTGGGAGATTATAGGGTGGGAGGAGGAAGGAGAAAGTGGAATTAAGGGACAAAGGGGAGAAAAGCTTAGGCGAATCAACGGATTGCAATCTATCTGCTAGGAATGAACAAGACAACATCAAATGAGGAGCTGTCAGCTGGACCATACAAAAAGCTAAATGTACACAAAAGGTTTTTTTTTTTTTTTCCTTTTAAATCTACCATACTGCTTCAGTTCATTTCCAATGCAACAATCTACTCAACACCAAAAATGGTCATATCTATCATAAATACAGAAAGTCAGTTTTTAAAACTTATTTAAGCTACAAGTCCTCAACACTCTGTGTGTGGGGTTTTTTTTTTTTTTTTTTCTGAAAGTGGGAGTGCTTAACTTTTCCCCTTGAAATTGGCTTCAGCAGAAAAGCTATCCTTTAAATCCCCAGAAAGCTAAAGCAGTTCACATTGTTTTTCTCGAATACTTTCTGCCCGTTTTTAAATTAACAAAAAAATCTTTTCTGGAACAAAAGAAAAACTGAAAAAATAATATATTATAAAACAATGATTCTGAAAACAGAACAAAGTGTGAGCGATTGACCTGAGAATAAAAAGACATTACATTTCTTTTTTTCTTTTAGCAAGCCATTGGTATCTGAATGCTAAGATAGCAAGAAATTTAAAACTGTAACAAGGTGGACTGCTTTCCCATACAGTGCATGCCGGGCTCCTCTGTGCTATCAACATGGGGCGTTTATTGAAAAGAGGGCAAATATACAAGGGGTTTAAGCTCCAAAGACATTAGGGAGGCCCTGCGGACTTCTGTTTCCCAGACCAATAGTACCTTCAAAAGGACACAATGTAACAGGGTTAAGGTGGTTTTTTTTGTTTTTGTTTTTTTGTTGTTTTTTGTTTTTGTTTTTTTTTAATATTGAAAGAAAAAAGAAAAGAATGTAAAATCACCGGCATAGATAGGTATATGGGAAAACAACCCACGCTTTTTCTTTTTTTTCCTTTTTTTTTTTTTTTTTTTTTTTTTTTTTGGTTAGAAGCTTTGGAATTGCAGTTAGTCTATTTTTGAAATTGGTTTGTTATTAATCTTTTTTATTTAAATTCATTTGTTATTGTTCATCTTCAAAGCTTACAATCTGAAGGTGTCCGTTCCTACACTGGTCAGACCACTGTCCTTGGGGCAGCTGGGGTCTTTGGGACCCTCCACCGGGCTCGCCGGTCCGTCGGACTTTTGGCTGAGATCCGTGTCAGACTCCTCCGAATAGTCGTCTGTTGGCATCGAGGGCTGAACCCCTGAGGTGCTGCATGAACTTGAGGTAACCGTTGAAGATGAGGAGAGAGGAGGAAAAGAAGGGGGCTTCGCGGCCGAAGCCCGGGAGACCACTTGCGGCCAAGACTTCCTGGAGGCGTGGGGGGAAGCGGAGGAAGAGGAGGGGGCGGCGGCCGACGGGGGAGGGGGGCTGTCGTTTGAGTGAGCGGCAGACTGCGAGGTAGATGCGGTGCTAGGATCGGGGAAGCAGGCAGAGTGAGGTAATAAACTAGGGTGCTCTTTGGCGTTTCTTGCTGCTCTCGTGATTGTTCTGTGTTTGTGCAAGGCCGACTCGAGATGTTGACTCAGAGCTTCCTCCCCACAGAGCGCGCTCTCGCACGCCAGGCAGTGGTACGAGCCGCCGCCGCCACCGCCGCCACCGCTGCCGCCGCCACTGCCGCCGCCGCCCGTGGGGACGTGAAGCACCATCTCTTGCAGGTTCACCACAGACTGGCCGAAGAAGCAGAGGGACTTCAGGTGACTCCTTGCCGCCTCCTCGTCACCGAAGCCCGCCTGGCACTTGCGGCAGACCAACTTGTACTGCACCTTTGGAACAATGAAGGGGTCATAGAGGGAGTCCGCACTTTTGCTTTCTGCTTCTGGCTCTTCAGGGGGTTTCGGCAGGAGGGGGGACACCTCACGGGGTGCGTTTTTCTGCTCTTCTGGTTTGGGGGATTCTTTGGCAGGGTCTTTGTCTGGGGAAGCAGCCCCCTGGGGGACTGGGGTTTGGCTTGCTTTGGGCTGCTGCTGCACTTTTTGCTGCTGCTGCTGCAGTTGCCGCTGCTGCTGGATCGCCTCCTGCAGACTCTGCTGGTATTGCTGGTACTGCTGCAGTAGGGAGCCCGGGGACAGCCCCATCAGGGCCTGCGACAGTGCAGGGCTGTAGGGGAACAGGCCTTCCATGCCATACATAGGCTGCAGGTACCCGCTCTGCAGGGCGCCGGGGATCTGGGGGGCATAGTAAGGAGAGAAGCCTGGTACAAAGTAAGGAAGGAACTGGCTCGTGAGCAACGCTGTGGGGTCCGAAGTCAAGGCTGCCTGCAGGGCCTGCAGCTGCGCAGGGTCCACTGCATACTCCATGGCGGGCAGCGGGGCTGAGATCGTGGCTGTGGCCGCTGTGGGGGCCTCTCCTTTCTCCTTCTTGGGGACAGGGAGGGGCTCCCCTTTCCCTTTGTGTGCCTTTTCCTTCTCCTTGACCTTCTCACTGTCTTTGTCCTTGCGCTGCTGTTGCTGCTGTTGGGGTGGGAGCTGTGGTGCAGCTGGTGGCTGGGCTGCGGGCGGCGGCGGCTGCACCTGTAGCTGCTGCTGGGGTTGGGGGGGTTGCTGAGGGGCCATCGCCATGGTGGCTTGTGCTGGGGTCGGGGAGCTCAGCGATGCTGAGGACGGTTTATTTGGTAATCCAGATGTGGGGAGGCCAGGGGAAGGAACTGTTGTGCTGGGCAGACCCATCAAGTTCGGTTTAGGAGACGTTAAAGCTGAAACAAACAGAACCACATGTCAGTCTGGGGTGGTGAGGCTGAAGCTCAAGATGTCTTATCTGTGTCACTGGCACAAAGTCTGAGATCTCAAGGTTTAAATCCTAAAGATCCTCTCAGAACCACCATTTTCAATAGAGGTGTCTCACCTTGTATTCTGATCAGTACCTGACCCTGAGTCAGCTCCCCGATTTTCCCTTTCAGCTAAACAACTTCTAACACCTTCCTACCACAAGTGCCACACCCACTAATTCATATTTTCTTTGGTGAGTTCCCCAAACCAGCTGGTTCCAGCTGGGACCCATTTGAAAGGCCTTCATGAAAGCTCCACAGAAATAATATAGCTAAGTGACCACACCAGAAGTTGTACAGGAGAGAGGAAAAGAAGAGAGCAAAAGCAAGAAACCTGGCCCAAGCCCAAAGCCCATGTGAACAAACACATGTTCCTCTCTGACCTCCATTGCTGTAGCAGAATGGGCATGTTAAGAGGGCAAAGAGAAGAGCTATGGGAAGAACTAAAAACAATCCATTTAGGGAAAACGGTCCCATTACCTTGGTTCAGCTACTCTGCTTTAACAAATCTTTTGAAAAATGTAACCATCTATGAATAGGATTCTGGAATTTGCTGGAAAAATGGAGCATGCTGTCTTCCTACTCATTTGAATGACATGTACAAAGGCTGCAGTTGCTTGAGAAACCAGCCACAGGGAGAGGAGAAAAGCAGTATCAGAAATGGTAGGGCCCAAAATGTTGATCCCACCGCTTCCTAAGACATGGCAACCTAGCCCTGCTTGTGAGTAGGAAAGGTCTTTGACCATGTCACCAGGCCCACATGGGTTACAGCCCCATCCACAGTCACATTCTACCTGTGAAGCCTTTACCCAACCCAGAGCCGAATATTCTCCCTCACCCATAGTTCTCTCCTGGTTTGAGTCTGTCTTTTGTTCCAGGGTGACGGAAGACAACACTGCTACTGGTACATCAAGGTGGTGGTAGAAGAGGACAGCATTGTGAGGAAGGGAGACCAGGTGTGCTGAATGAGGAGATGCTGAGAAGAATTCACAGGCAGTGGACCTCAGATCATTACATTCAGCACACTTCAGAAACTAGACGGTATTCATCCCTTTGCTTCAGAGCGTACCAAATGTAAAATTAAACCCATAGCTCCTCACTATTTCTTCTGGACCAACTTCTGCCAGAAAGCTAGGATTGGGTGTTCTATAGCACAACACGGGCCTTGTAAGAAAAAAACACACGGAAGTGCACACCTGGGTGAAGACGATGTTGACTTCACAGTGGGGCAGCATGTAAAAACTCTCAAATTTCAGACGAAGAGGACAAGGTTGCCTCAAGCTGTCAATCCCAGAAAAAGATCCATTAATGTTTGGAAAGCCAAGGAAGATGCTTCCCTCAGCTTTGTGGAATAGCATTAATCTATTCTTTCAGAACAGCAGAAAGGGACGACTGAAATTAAGTCATCCAGTTTCCTCAATGCACAGAAGGGACTGAAACAGTGTGACTCAGAAAAACCCCGTAAAGGTTCACTGGTTAAACTGGCACAAACAAGATGGAGAGCAAATGGATTATGAAGTCGACAACTTAGGACGCAGCTCTTTCTGTCTACTTACAGGCAACAGGCCTGCTCCAAGTTTTAGGTTGGAGTCAGAGCCAAAAGATCAGCAAGGCAATGCAAAAACAGCTAGAGATTTCCTATCTCTATGGCATCAGGCTTTCAGAAGAAGGATCCAGGTTAGAAGGCCTAATGTAACTAATGTATCTTGAATAGAAGAGAAAGAATTTTAAGGATCATTTACGGAATGCTTGCTATATTTACCAAGCTCTGCTAAATATATTCTCAGAATAATTCTGTGGCCTCATTTTTTGCTCATCTGTAAGATTAGAACCAAGTAAGGCCCTTCATCCTCCTGGTACTTGTCACCCAAATTGATGCAGTATGGATTACGTTTGACACAGAGCTGCTGTGTGGCCTTACGCTAATTAACTGTGCAGAACCTCAGCCTTCTACAATAGATTGTTGTAGGGACTAAATGAAAGGTCATTTGGAAACAGCTTACCATTGGGCCTGACATATAAATACAAGTTTGTTCCCCCATTCCAGATCCAGTGCTCCTGGGAGCTGTGGTACTGTTAGGTGGTGGTAACTGGGACATACCTGGCTGCCTCTAATAATTAACAGCATATTTTTCTATCTTGAATCCACTCTTAGTGGTCATAACCTGAGCAGCACTAAACATATACCTGTTGACTGACTGGCTCATATTGAGTGTTGTGGAAGGAGCACATAGCACTGGGAGCCTGGAGGCCTGGGTGGGAGCTCTGGCTCCTACCCTAGCTTGCTGAATGGTCTTGACCTCTCTGGCCCTCAGTTTTCTCATCTGTAAAACAAGGGGAATAGATCAGACATTCTGATTCTAATGCTTTTCACATTATTACGAAACGTTGGGCCATCCCAAGTTCTTCTGCCAAGGTCCTAGGCTGCAAGGGTAATTCAGTGCCTAGACACCTCCCATAGCTTGATTCTTGGTTTATGTCTAGTTGGCTTTAGCATAACTCTGCGACATTACTTGCTAACAAACATAAGCAATGAGTTACACATCTTAATGCTTTCACTTTTTCAACCCCTGGGAACAGGGACACGTTTTGAAGGCAAGGAGGCACTCTGAAGGGCTCTCCTTTGGTAAAGGTCCACTGGTCAATGTAGGCCATGGGGGAAACTTGCTGACTTGTGCCTAAGTTTCACAGGATCCTGGAGGTCCAATTTAGGAAAGAGAGCTGGCTCCAGAGAAGACAGGTGAGGACAAAGGAGGGGGAACAAGAGAGGGGTGCAAACTATCAAACTCCCTATTAAGAAGAAAAATAAGAGTACCAAGTATATGTGTGAATTAGGGGACTATGGGGAGCAAAGAAAGAGAGATGGGCAAAAGGAAATGAAGGGGTGACTGAAGACCCCTAAAAATGACCATTAATGTTTTTTTGTCTCTCTGGAAGATTCAGAACCATACTACCCAATACAGGATTCCTGGCCAGTGCATTCGAGTACAAAGGGAGTCTCATTAGGAACTGATAGAGCCACTGTCGTTCTGGCTAGATAAGAAGACCAGGAGTAAGGATCCATATATAAGAGCTTCTTCCCGATAGCAGTTCTGCCAGAACAGCTCTCTAAAAATGGGCAGGAACCACAGGTAAGGATAAGGACTTGATTTAAATTTTCTTGAACCAGTTTCCAAAGGGCACAATTCAGGATTAGCTAGGATACTCAAATGTCTTCTATTTTCAACAAATATCTACATGGCAGTGGCATTTTCACAAAGACTGACTGGAAGGGTTTAGGATGAAAACCTCTTTCTTGAAAATACCTCAGGATTTAGTATGCCAGGACCCTCAAGTTCTTCACTATAGCACACACCCTGGTGGTGCTACTCAACACAGGAAATATGATTTCAGAGAAGACCGTTCCTACCGGGGGGGGGGGGTTCCCCATCCCTGAGATTGGGACATCATAGAACCATGTACACCACAGCACTAGGGAGACTCAATGAAGGGGACCAGAAGTTTTGTTGCTGTTAGAGAAGTAGAAAGGGAAGCTTTTTCCTATCTGCCCAACATTCTTAGGGTTTGGGTGGTAGCCACAGAACAAAATACTAATGGGGCAGCTATTTAATGCTGTAAGAATCACCTAAAGCAGAACCCACCTGTGTTGGATGGAGTAAAGCCCGGCAAAGAGGGGCTGTTGAGGCTGGGGAGCAACACAGGAGGAATGCCCTGGAGCGTGGGATATGTTGTAGGAAGGTTGAGAGCCTGAAGAGGGGCATTGTCAAACATCCCTTGCTGCTGAGCTGCCAGTCCGAGGACCTCATTGGCCTTTTTAATCCGGTCCAACTCTTGTTGAGCCATCAACTGACGTACAGTGGCTGGGTCAAAGTATTCTTTCTCCTTGTCCAACTGGCTTCCAATGGTGTCTTTAACTTTGGAGATATGCTGTTGGGAAAAGATATGGTCACGTACAGACAGCCTAGCGCTGTACTTGATGCCACACAAAGTGCACTCTGTTTTCGGTCCCTCATAACTTGTTTGGTTTATACCAAAATGCTTGGCCATGCTTAACTTGGACTTCTTTTCTTTTGCCCGGGCATTCTGGAACCAGACCTGAACAACTCTCTTTGGCAGTCCAATATCATTGCCCAGGACCTCACACTCTAGCATGGTGGGTGTCCTGTAGTCATTAAAGCATGACTTGAGGACTTTGAGCTGCAGATTGGTCATCTGAGTGCGAAAACGTTTCTGCCCTGGCCGATCCCCACTGTCTCCAGATTTGCCTGCTGACCCACTTGCACCAGGACTCGGGGAGCAGGGGTCTGCAAGGCTTGAGGTTTCACTATAGTCCACTGTACCTTCATTGTCATATTCCTTGCTGTAAAAGCTTGGGGCTGGACTGACCAGACCCGATGACAACCGATCTTCATACTCAGACATTGCCATCATGGCCGCTTTGGTCAACCCTTCATTGGGTGCAGAGGAGGATTTGGTTTCAGTTGCTATTCCCGTTGCACTGTCATTATCTGCGTTGCCCTCGTCTCCTGTAGTGGTATCTGTGATTGCTGTGTTGACAGAGGAACAGTCGTCATTGTCCAGCTTGGTTTGGTCAAAGTTTAGATTAACTGAGGACATGGAGGGGCTTTCAAAGTCTTCAATCCCTTCCACCTTGATGGAAGAAGGGCTAAGAAGAGTTCTGGGAGACAACTCCATGGTTTTACTCACAGGTGAGAGGGGCACACCTTGGCCATCACTACTGCTTGGGGGTAGGTGGGAAAAACTGGTTCCATCAAAAATATCTCCTTTCATCTGAAGTCCCCCATCACAGTCTAGGAGCATTGCAGACAGAGTAAGGTTGTAGCCAGCTCTCTTGGCTTCATGCCAATGACGGGACCGGATATGAGCCTCAAGGGCAGTCTTGGCTTTGAAGAGTGCTCTGCAAAAGGGGCATCTCCTATGGGCCTGGGCTGGGCCCACAGCCCGGAACTGTCCTTTCCGTTCCCGGGCTCGGGTATTCTGAAACCAGACTTGTACCACACGTTTCTTTAAGCCCACCTCATGCGCAATGTGATCCAACATCTTTCGAGTTGGATTGGAGTCTAATAGATACTTTTGGTACAGTATTTCTAGCTGTTCTGGTGTAATAGTTGTCCTCAAACGCTTGTCTCTCTGAGGTTCTTCTCCTCCTGTCCCACTGTCATTTTCTCCAGGGCTTGCACTGGCCTTTTCCTCCAGCTTCCTCTTCAGAGTGTTCATTGTGGAGGTCGGAGTTGAAGGAGAAGTGGCCGAGCTGGCTGGAATCTGAGGTATGGCCCCAGAGAGCAGCTGGCTTGCCAGGAGTGGGTTACTAGGGTCAAACAGCATGAAAGGCATATCCAGTGACCTGTCCAAAAACTGGGGGTGGATGAACTGATTCTGTGCACTCAGAAAATGAAGCTGCTGATGCTCCTGCCAGTGCTCAAATGATGGAAATGCCAACTTACATTGGTCACACTGGTAGGGGATTAGCTGAGGAGGTAGGTTTGCCAACTGTTGAGGAGTCGACGTGTGGAGGGGCTTGAGGGGCAGGTGGGAGAGCTGGGAAGGACTGGGGCTTGACTGGGGTAAGGGGCACTGAGGTGGGGGTGCTTGTGGAGGAGGCTGTGGCAACGCAGCAGGGGAAGTGAGCTGTGGGAGCTTTTGCTGGGCTGTGTTTGTCTTCTGCTCAGGCTGGTCTTGCTGCTGCAGCTCTGCCTTTGGTTGTCCTTGCTTTTCTTGGGTTTGGCTTGGCTGTGCACTGGGAGGTTCAGCCTGCTTTGGTTTCTCATCACTCGCCTCTGTTTTTGAACTAAAAGTGGCCAGTTCGTCAGCCTCTGCCGTGAGCTGTAAGAAAGCAGAGGAAGCTGTGTTGGCCGATGATGCTGGGGCGCTGTATGCCTGTGAGGGCATTGGGGTGCTGCAGGAGGAGCTGGTGGGTGTCAGGATTTCCATGGCATCCATGGAATCCTCATTTTGGCTGTCATCCTGCCCCTCCTCATCCTCATCTTTGTAACACAGCTTCTTCTGATGCTTGATGAGATCAAAGATGCGCTGAAACACCAGGCTACATTTTTTGCACTGGTAGTTCAAGTTGCTTGTTCGAATATACCTATCGTTTGTAAGCTCGCGCCGCTCTCCATCTTTGCCCTCCCCCTGATTCTCATAATTTTTCCTGGCCTTCTGTCGGGCATTTTGAAACCACACCACTATGACTCGGGTTGGAAGGTTCAGTAAATTAGAGAGTTGCTCAAATTCATCATCCTTTGGGTAAGCATTGGCATCAAAGAAATCCTGTAGGACTCTCAGTTGGTAATCTGTAAACCTTGTTCTTGAAGACCTCTTGCTTCCCCAGTACTCCTGCTTCTGCGGTTCCGGAGAAGGGGGCCGGGAGTCAATCTTGAGCTCCTCCAGGCTGGTGATAGGAGGATTGCTAAAGTTGTAAGGGGAATCCTTGTTACGCTGCCTCTCTTTGAAGAGGGTGTTTCTGAACCAGTGCTTGATCACCTTCTGGGGCAACCCAGACTTGTCTGCCATTTCTTTGATCTGCTCTTCACTGGGGGAGTTGTTAATGTCAAAATACTGTCGCAGGACCCGGAGCTGGTCATCTGTGATTCTGGTGCGAGGCCTCTTGTTCTGTTGCTGGAGCAGGCTTGGATTGAGCTGATGCTGGTACAGCTGGGCCAGGTCTGCAGGCAGAGGCTCCACAGGTCCAAGTTGAGGGGGAAGCTGAGCCGGCAAGGTCTGCAGTGGCATCGTCTGCATCATCAGCGGGGAGAAGATGGGCAGCTCCATGGGCATGGAGAGCTGGGTGAGTGGCACAGATGGCTGGGTCGGTGCGATCGTCGGTGAAGTGATGGGCGGGGCCGATGCAGGGATGGCTGGCGTGGAAGCTGGCTGAGGCGGTGCTGAGGGAAGTGGGGGTGGAGGAGGGGGTGGGGGAGGTGGTGGTGGGGGCTCCGGGGTCTGGGGCCTCAGGGGGTACAGTTTATCGTAGTGCTCTCGGTACTGTTTAGCAAATCTCTCTAACTGTTTAAAGGGAAAGTAGTTTTGGTGAACGTGCTCTTGATGACTCTTTAAAATCAAGATGTTAGAAAACAACTTGCCACAGGAGTCACACTCCAGCTTTTCCAGGTTCTCTCCCTGCTCAGTCTTCCCATTCTTCTTCTGCACCTTCTGTTTGTTCTCGTTGTACTGAATGACCAGCTCAAAGCCAAAGTTCTCCAGTAAGGCCTTGGTGGCGTTCCCTCTCGCATCTGAGGCGATGCGCGGAGGGAGCATGGAAGGCTCGGAACTACCTGCCGGTGCTAACTCTTTCTTCTCTTTAGCCTTCAAGGCATCCGGCAGCGATTCCTTGGGTGCTGGATTGCCCTCTCCCACCTCAGCACTGTCCCTCTCTCTCTGGCTTTCTTTTTCCTTTTCTTTGACGATCAGTTTGTTTTTCTTTTCGGGGTGCTGGCTTGGCTGCAGAAGGGCCGAGTGACTCTGGGACAGAGACAACTGGCTTTGCTGCTGCTGCTGTAGGATCTGCTGGTGGCTCTGCGGTGGGATCTGAACCTGAGCCTTCAGATCATCCAGCAGGCCCGGGCCCGTCCCCGTCAGCGTCAGTGCCCCGCTGGTCACTGGCAAGCTCACCTCAGGGTTGAGCTGGAACTCTGCACTGGGGATGTAGAAGGGGAAGAGGAGATGCTGCTGCTGCTGGAGCTGCAGCAGGGTCTCTGTGGTCATGGGGAAGTGAGGAAGGAGGGTGGGGTTGAACAGCTGAGACTGGATCAGGGCAGCCTGCTGCTGCAGCTCCTGCTGCAGGTGAGCTTGAACTTGAGCCTGGGCCTGGGCCAGTGTCTGTGCTTGTTGTTGCTGCTGTTGCTGCTGCCTGGATGCAATCATATCTGCTAGCTTCTTCCGATTCGCCTCCTTGGGCTCTGAAGGGGAAGTGATATTGGCACCGATGGGATTCCCCAGGGGCGGCATCCCTACGCTTTCAGCGGGCACTTGGCTCAGTAAGTTGGAGCTCGGAGCGATGCCAGCACTGCTTGGATTGGTGGTGGTAAAGGTGTTACTGCCACTGGTGCTCACAGGACTTGGGGTGGAGGAGCTCAGGGAGACACTGCTGCTATTCCCAGTCCCATTGCTATTGCCACTTGCAGCCTCCAACTTGGCTGCTCGGGCCTTGGTTTGATGCAACACAGACCTCATGTGGATCTCCAAAGTGGAACTCTGGCTATAGGCCACATTACAAGTGTTACACTTGAAAGGTTTGTTGTCTGGGCTGCTGGTGGGTTCGGGCTGACCAGTTGCCGACTCTTGAAGGGCTCTCTTTAACTTATGCAGGTGGGAGACAGAATTGTAGTGCACTAACAGGATATTTTTTTGAGTGAAGGATTCCTTGCAGACCGTACACTTGTAAGGGCGAGAGGGGTCTAGAAATTTTTCCATAGTGAAGTTGGGGCCTTTCCTGAAAGGTAGAGCTCTCTTTGGCTCTGAGCCTGAGTCTTCTTGTACCGACCCAGAGTCACTGCCTGTTGGGCTCTGTTTATCTTCCAAATCACTCTCTTCCTCCTTGTCTTCCTCAACAATTATGGTGTGGTCCTCGGCCAGGGTAGGGTCTCCCATTGCTAGGAGGTCCCCGTTGGCCAGAAGGCCACCATAAAGCTGTTGGATGTCGGCCTCACTCAACTCCAGGTGGCTTGTCTCAAGGTGTTTTTTCAGAGCCTGGAAAGTTCGGAAACTGCGCTGACAAAGACAGCACATGGTGGCAGCTCTGATCACGTGGTACTGAGAATGGAGCTGGAGCTTTTCAATGGTCTTGAAAGCCAGGCTGCATTGATTACAGCGATACTTGTACACATGGCGATCTGACACAGGCAGCTGAGGCCGCTTGGCATGAACCTCATTGAAGTGGGTCTGAAGAGTGGCAGAAGTTTTGAAAACCTGGTTGCACCCCTTCTTCCAGCACAGGAAGCCTGAATCTTCTCTCACAGCCCCTGGGTCAGCAGGAGAAGGTTTCAAATCTCCACTGTGCTCTGTGCTTACAGAGGGCAAGATGTTCTTTCCCAAATCCTCTGAGGTTTCTGTAAAAAATAAATAAATACATACCAATCCCAATGATAAAGAAAGCTTTCTTTCAAAGATGGCTCCTAGAGCTATCTACCTAGCAAGTCCTCACAAATAGAATCTTCTCATAAAGGAAATACCCAATTAGAACACAGACTGTCTCCATACAGCTCCTGCAAAGAGTACATATTATAAGCAAGTGCACACGAACAGAGGGGAATAAAAGGAAATACAAAAGTTTCACTCATAATAGGAATGTATTGTATCATAGATCTCTTATACAACATTCAGGTGCTTGACTCAGCATCTTGAATTTCTCAAGCATGGGTTTGAAGGTTACTGATCTTAGACTGGATTCCCCTTTTACATGGACCTCAACTGTAGAATATGTGAATTAATGCCACCCTAGGTTGGGGGAATTTAAGATAACTGCTGTCCCATTGTAATACAAGAAATTTTGGAATATTACTTTTGACTGTCACCTCTATTTACATTCAAGTGGCCAACTATTAAAAGATGTAACAATTTTTTTTACACCCATACATATCCTGACCCTTTATTTTATAAAGTCAGCTGTCTACCTTCTAAAGTGGGCCAGCCAATAATGTGGCTGAAGTGTTCCCAACTTAAATCTTAGGTGCTGACAAGAGGTGAAAGATGTAGGAGAGCCTCATAAATGGAGGTCTAATGATCCATCTAGCTTGGAACCACCATGGGCACCAACATCTATGTCTAAAAAAACGTTCTTTCCAAATGCATCTCTACACTGGGTCCTAAAGCAATCCCAGAAGACTCAAAGAACTTCGTGCAAAGGAAGCTCCTCAACAGACAACAAATCGAGTGCCCCAAAATCACTCACGGGGGCCAAAACTCCCTAATAATTAAGTCCTCAGAGAACAAATGCTGAATGGCTTAGAATGGCGAGTCATGCATGGGTCTATTGACTGAGTCTCTGGTTGTTTACTTCCTAAATGTATGGTCTAAGGGGACATGTGTCCACCAAAATCCCACTGGTTCTCACCTGATTTTCTCTCACTTTAAACAATTTGAACAGTGTACAAATACATGCCAGGAGTCAGAGTATAAGTGCCCCTCATCTCTTGATCAATTACATTAACCTTAGGAGTATTGTAAAGGATTCTTGGCACTCTTGCTCAGTGAAAATTTTGACCCAATATGTCATTTTCTTTGCATTTCTATGGGTAAAAAATGACACTAACCAGGCTGCTTTCCTGCCTCCTCCAGATTGGAGTTCCCGTCTCGATCTGGAACAGCTGCTGGGAGGAACATGCTGCTGGGCATCACCATCTCAGGGGTGGTCACCTGAGAAATAAGAGGCAGAGAAATGAGGAGAGCCAAATGGAGAGGAAAGAGACACAAAACAGGGAAATGTGTAAAAATTATTTAATAAGCAAAATTAGCCTTCACCAGTGTAAAGCTGGAAGTGTCACTTTTCATAGCTCACTGAAGATTCATGTTTATTAGACAAAGCTCACATCAGTCAAAAGTGTTTCTACGGTTACATTCTGGACATAATTAGCAGTGCACACTTGAAGAATAATCTTATTATTAATATTTTTCCTTTATGCAGAATTTTGACTTTGATCACTGACAATGTTTTGTCATGGGCTGTGAAACTTCTTGTGCAACCAATTAGGTAGATAAGTTGAAAGGCCCACCTTAAGCTGCTGAAAACATAATAAGGGCCCTAATTAAATCATACCTAGTAAAGTACACTGTAATCTTGAAGCAGGGAGCATTGTAGTACTGTTTTCAAAATGTATTCAGGCAAGAAGAGGAGGGGAATGAGAGCGAAGGAAAGGGTAAGAAGAAGAGAACAGAACAAAGAGAAGGCTAAGGACACGCAGACACATTGGCAGATCCTCCAGGAAACAACATTTTGTAACCCTTTAGAAGCTAGATCAAGTGCAAACGAGCATTTCTTATGACTCACTTCAGCCAGGATTTCCTTTGGAGTCTTTGCTCGAGGTACTCAGAATCACTGGGAAGCTCTGGCCAGTGTCCCAGCCACACAGGGTGCCTTGCACAGCATTCTATACCAGGGCAGCACCACCTTGACCGTGGCTATTGTTTACTAATATAGCAATTGCAGAATCAGCCTGGATCAAAAGAGCTGTAATTTTAGATCAGATCCTCAGACACTTCTCTAGGCTTCTCTGCCATCTGGCTGGAAGTTTGTCTACATAAGTTATCATTTACCCGACATTAATGTGATAAGCAGCCCTCAAATCCAATGTAAGGATAAAACGTTCTTGATTTAAACAGAATATCCCTTTGCCTGCTACAGGGTGGAAAGGTAGTAGGCGAAGATATTGCTACATGAATTAGAAATTATCTCCTGTTTGATGTCAGCCTAAGAAATGAGCTGAACAGAAACTAGAGTCACACCCCTAGCCTTTCTACATGGCATCCAGCCCTACCTGAAGGAGTTATCTTCCCATGAAACACAGGTATCTCAGGATCTTTACTTGCTGTTGCAAAGACTGGAACACCTATATTACTGTTCAAAATTAAATATTTTAAATAAATTATTAATTTTTTAACGGTTTAAAGATCCTGGCCTTGCTCAAAATAGCTGCTGACATGTTCCCTAGAAACATCGTGACAGGCTCCAGTCCTAGGGGAAACCCACACAACGGTCCCCATAAACACCAAAAAGGGAACACCTCAATCAATACCTTTCGGGGTATTAGAATAATTTCAGCAGTTCAGATGCTGATAAGGTGCAGAAATTAAGCAACAGGCACTATGGAGAAGGGTTCTGAGAAAGCTCACGTTTATGAAGAGCAGGTGCAAGGCAGGTGAATGTGCGTGACACAGAATTCCTGTTCCCAGACATCTGCACCCTCACACAAAGCTCGTCGGCAGCTGGTTAAGGCTAGCTGTTGATGAATCGTTAGGAATGGAGCAGAGATTGCCAAACTCATTCCATCTATTTTCTTTTTAATAGAAAGCATTTCTGACCAGTGTGGTTGGGGAGTCCAGCGGGAATCCAAGAAGTGAAAGGTCACCGATTAATTTATAGTCTTCAGCCAAGGGGGAGCACGAGGTTGGGGGCAAGAGGGGGAGAAGGGAAAGGAAAAAAGACTCCCCCCCACCTCCTTTCTCGGTTGTAGCTGCAGGATCAGTCCTTTCCAGGGATCTTTAGGAATTATGAAAAATGAATCATGAGAAATAAAAAAAGCCCTACAGAGTAAAAAAGAATAAAATTATCTAACACCTCAGCTGCACATCATTATAGAAAACTGTGGGCTTTTTATACGCATTACAGTAAGGCAGACATCCCCTCTAACAGACTCAGTACGACGGATCAGTAATTGTTTTCATACACTTTAATTAGAAAAACTCAGATGGCTATGAATAATAATGGAAAAGAGAGACTTTTGCACTTGAAAGGTTGAAGTCAATCAAGTGTGAATGACGGCAAAAAAGAAAAAAAAAAGACACCAATTCATCAGCCCTCTGTTGTCTCGCCGCGACTTTAATCATAATTCCTGATTGGGATTCAAGAAGGCAGTAAGCAGAGGTTCTTTGTCTGCCTTCACCTTCCATCAATTAACTCTTCCCGAAATATAATCATCAACCTCACATGCTCCTCTGCATCTTAATCTGGGCCTCCAAACCTGTAAGTCTTGCCCCATATGTGTTTAAGTAATTACTTTTATCTACCTGCATCTTCTCATCTGTAGTGTCCTCAAATTCTCTGGGGGGAAAAAAAAGATTTGGTATATAAAATTTTGATGGGCAAGAAATTCCCAGGAGGCAAAGAGGAATCTCCCTAAAGGGAATCCTGAGGATCTAGAAAGTCTGGTGGGGTGTATCTGCACATATGTCTCAACACAGAGATGGAGAATGGAAGCCTCCTTCCTGCACAGGCTACTGGAGGGCCCCAAGGCAGCCCTCAGACACTAAAGTTTCTGTGCCTTTGTTCACTTGTCTCTCTCCTCCTACTTTCCAGAGCTTCTCAAACTCTGCATGCTTTTTTGTAAAGAGCCATAAATACAGTCCTGCCAACAACTCACTGAGGAAAAGGAGAGGTGGCCAAAGGCAGAGTTCCTTCGACATCTCCCTTGGCATCCCCCCCCACCCCCTTGTTTTCTGGTCCTATATGACTACCAAGTGGCGTGGAAGGTTCAGACTCTCCTAGCCACACCTCTGATGGGTAGCTGAAAGTCACTGGGAAAGGCAGTCCCTCAGGTGTGCTGAGCACTGTTCTGTGAAGACCCTCCCTTTTGCTAGGTGCACTGGAGCATGTAGGTGTGTGAGAGGACACAACCTGACTGCAGCATAACCAGAACCATCCCAGATGTGCCCAAACCTCAGACACCCTCAAATAACAGGATGGCACCACCTTCCCCTGCAGACAAAACACATGCATGCATATGCTCTCTTTCCTCCCTCCCTCCCTCCCTCCAATCTCCCTCTTCCTACTTCTACTCCAGATTCAAAAGCCAAACGAAAAGTTTCATGTTTGGCCAGATGACAACACAATTGGTACAAACAACTATACTTTCTCCATGTCACTATTCCATCCATGTAGATTGATTTTTCTCATAATCTATACATCCATCAACACTGAATATGTTAAATTATGTCCCAAATACTCTATGTATACAGGGGACCAGAGACTATTAAAACAGACTTTTTTTTTTTTTTTTTTTTTTTTAGGTTATAGTATTTCACTGATAGATTTTGTGTGTGTGTTTTTTAAAATAATTTACTGTCGGGGCGCCTGGGTGGCGCAGTCGGTTAAGCGTCCGACTTCAGCCAGGTCACGATCTCACGGTCCATGAGTTCGAGCCCCGCGTCAGGCTCTGGGCTGATGGCTCGGAGCCTGGAGCCTGTTTCCGATTCTGTGTCTCCCTCTCTCTCTGCCCCTCCCCCGTTCATGCTATGTCTCTCTCTGTCCCAAAAATAAATAAAAAACGTTGAAAAATTTAAAATAATTTACTGTCAACTTAGCTAACATACTTTTAGCCTGGCTTTGGCCATGCAACAGGCAATTCCATGGTAATCTTCTAGATACCACATACGTTCCTGAGAGTCTTCAGAGTTGATGGGAATGCAGGAAAAAAATCACCTTTGGAACTGAGGTAGTGACAGAAAAGTGGCTGTGAAATCTTCTTAAGTAAATAGGTCTCATATATACAAGAGAAATATGGAGTTCTGCTCTGATGCCAGAAATCTTGAAGTTGTGGCAATTCTCATAAACAACAATAGAAATAAAAGAGTTCCACACTGACACTGAAAGTCTTCAAGCTTAAGCAATTTCAAAACAACTTAGTTGTTGAGAAGGAAGGACCTCAAGTGACTCTGCTTACCCATCCATTTGACCATCATTCACTAGATATCGTACAGGGTCCCTGTATTGCACGCCTGTTAAGATATGGTGAGACAAAGTCCCTGTGCCCAAGAAGCTCACAAGCCAGAATAAATAACCTTTCAGAGATCATAACCTTAGAAAATCTGAGGAAGGCTGCAGATGCCTAAAAACATACTTTCACACAGAAACTACTACAGATAATTTCAGGAAATCACAGGCTCCCTAGAGAAAAATCCATGGACTCAAGTTAACTGTCCTTGAACTACCAGGAGAGGTGACATGGGTTCATAAATACCTAGTTCCTACTTCTGTTTGGTTCACCATCGTTTCGGATTATGACTTGATTCTTCTCAAGTTTCTATCAGGTGAGTGGACCCTAAAGCCCCAAGGACACTCCTTATAAAACCCAGAGGGTTGGATGTGGGTCTGGCTGCCACTATGACACTTGGGAGGGACCACCGGTGTTTATTCTTTCTCGGTAGAAGAAGCTAGAGTTATAAGGAGCCCTCTCGCTTCCTGTTTTCTCCAGATCATGGATGTGGAATGGCCAAATAAAGCACCCTGAACAGCCAAGGGGTATATACCATGCTAAGTTCTCATGGGACTATCCATGCAAATTTACCACTCAAGGCCACCTTGTCTGACTTAGACCAATACAACCAACGTGTTCTACACGCTGGAAAGCAAAGATACTATCCCTACACCCTTGGCATTGCTCACCTAAGTAGGGGATCTTTCTAAAAGGTTCACTATTCCAAGTGAAAAAATACATTTGACAAAACCTAGACTCCTAAGGAACCCTCAAATCTTTCACTTTTCAGTAAAAATCATTAGAATGAACCACCTCAGATAGGAGAAGGCGGGATAGCCTCAGACACAGGCATTCCTGATGCAGACCTGGCCAGTCTCCGCATCCTTGTAAGTAAGGAACTGCTTCTGTTAATACTGAAGTTCAAACCCAGATGCTTCGGGAGCTCAGCATTCTAGCTAGTGGTATGTCTGCAGGCTGCAGTGGGACTCAGGCTGCTCACTGCTCCTGCACCGGCCACCACGGGAGCCTGTCCACTGGTCTCTGCACTTCTGCAGCCAGCAATGCAGAGCACCTCCTGGCAGCAGGGCTTCAGAATTGTTCTCCTTTCCTTTACTCTCTCCCAAATGTGCCAGGCTGGGCACTGGCCCACAGAGGCTAGAGGGCCTGCTTTCTCTCTCTTTCTTGTTTCCTTTCTAAATTGTTTTCTATGTGGTTGTCTATCTTTGTGTGTGTGTGTGTGTGTGTGAACCTAAAACTCATGAGGAAAAACTGTAGGGCCATGTTCACATTCATGTGGGCCAGAAAATAACATAGCCCTAACCAGAGTTTAAAAACTAAGAATAAGAAAGACAAAAATAAAAAGGTGACTAGAAGAACAGGAAACACAGGAATAGTTAACACACACACAGGGTGACAGAAAAGAAAGTTGAGAAGGAGAATGGATTGGAGAGAAAAGCTTCATTAGACTCAGAGAGGCAAGCAGTGGCAGTATACCAAGGTCACTTCTAATTTAGACCATCTAATTGGCAAACAGGCTCCAAATGGCTATCATCTCACAGGGCTTGGAATTAATGAAGCCCGATTATTTTCATTACCTTCCTCTGAGATAGAGACAAAGTGAGAGAGCTGGTACCCAAGCAGGTGCAAAAGCCCCAGGGCTAGTGGCCACCCGCCGCCCCAGTTAGGGGGGGCAGACAGCAAGCCTGTCCCAGAGGCCCATAGATGCACAGGGAGACAGACAATGACTGAAAGAAGTCACAGGACACAAACTATTGCTCCTGAGTAGGGGGAGTAGGGGGCGCAGAGGGCAGGGGAGACAGGAAGGGAGGAGAGAGAAAAATGGGGTGCAGGGCCAGGAGCACAGAAGGGAAACCTGTGCACAAACAGAAAATACTGGATAACTAAGAACTACCAAAGGGAGATAAGATGAAGAGCTAGAGAAAAAGAAGTTCCTGGGCTGCTCAGGAGCCTATCCCCATCTCCACTATAAGGTCATATTGTGGTAAGTGACAAAGGAACAAAAACAATTTCCCCATATTAATGCTCCAGGAGCCCAGTGGTGTGTCCTGTTACTTAGAAGGACAGTGATCAATTAGTATAAGAGTATTGAAATGCATAGTAGGTGGTCTTTCCCATTCTTATGGAGGGGCCAGGAACATGTTCCCCCTCAGCCTCAACCCTCCTTCCCCCAAAAGAGTAGGAAATGGAGGGTACAGAACAGGAGCTCCTACATCCCCTCCACCAATTTGAAATCTCTACCTTCTCTGTAAATAGGTGAGAGTTCTGTGGAGCCGACACTGGGAGCAGCCTGCTCGGTCAGGTCTGGAGGGGCACTTGTCTCAAAACCCTTAGGCTTTATAGATTTGCTTCTTTGATATGACGTGTATAAAAACACTCTTTGGAGGTCTGTTTCCAATAGGCCAAGCAGAATGAAGTGCTGCGGGTGCAGTTTCCATAGTGGAGGACCAGAGCTGCGATTGTTCCCAGTGGAGAATATTTTCAAGCCCCTTCATCGGTAAGGAGAAGGGGGCCCATGGAAGACACAGATATGAGATGCAGAGCATAAGCAAGCAGCTGTTACCATAGCAACAGACATATTAGACACTGCAGGTTCCTGAAAGCTGTCTGATAAGGTATTATTAAATGAAGCCTCCTCAAAACACTCTCCATTTACAACTGAACGGAAAGACATTGTGTAGAAAGTAATCTATTTCCATTTATCAGGGTGAAATTTACTTTTAGAAGAACTGAAACCCAATTCAAGCCAAATCTTGTGACCTTGGACCCAGACAGCAGAAAATGTTTATCCGAATTTATAGCTTTAGATACCCGGGACATACCCAACGTCTATCAAGAATTGTCTGTGTGGTAGATTTTGCCAGCTTTTCCTATTCTACAGCCAACTGCAGCTAATAGTCAAACCATTTGACAAGGAAGGAAAGTCACTCCTCTTACCACCATTCATCCTGGCCACTTGGGGACAAGGCAGACATAACTTTCTCCTTTTGGAGGATGAATGACTATACACTGGCCATTCCTTAATGATATGCTTTTGAAAACTGGAACTCTGGGGCACCTGGGTGGCTCAGTTGGTTAAGCTTCTGACTTCAGCTCAGGTCATGATCTCACACTGTGTGGGTTTGAGCCCCACATCGGGCTCTGTGCTGACAGCTCAGAGCCCGGAGCCCGTTTCAGATTCTGTGTCTCCCTCTCTCTCTGCCTTTCCCTCACTCTCTCTCAAAAATAAATAAACATTAAAAAAAATTTTAAACTGGAGCTCTGATTTGAGGGACATTTGTCATCATGCTGTTTTCAGAGTTTCCTGTTCCAGTTGACCAGGAACAAACAAACATACAGTCAGAAAGTCCAACCAATACCTTCCCATGGCCAATTTTTTAATAAATTTACAGTAAAATGCCCTCCAGGAGCATGATTGTCACCACAGGCTTATTATAATCACTTGGTTATAAAACAATTACAAATTCCATTTTAACACCAAACTTTTCAGAGGAAGCACAGTGGTATCTGTTTTGATTCAGGAGGGCAAACTTCAGTCCTCAAACAGGATTATGGATTCCCCCTAAGCTACAGCCATCAATTCTCCTCTAACCCTGATTGCTCATCTTTTCCTGCTGAACTAAAGGATCAAAATGGAAATACTTCATCACCTCAATGCAAACCATCCTCAGATCTTGAAAAACCAATTCAATACTGACAGCCAGGCAATAACTCCATCTTCTAATGCAGACAGAGGGTATTAAACCATCTTTACATATACCTTTAAGAGTAAAACCCTCATATGATTATATTTCTCATAACTTTCAACTTTGTTTCTGAATCCACTAACTTTCTCTTGCTGCTAGCAAACTGACTTCCTATAATCAGAACCTTTCCCACAATTTGCACACTTTTCAGAAATGTCTACATTTCTAGTAAAAACAGTCCCATTTGTAATTGCACCAAAAATAATGAAGTACCTAGGAATATACTTAACCAAGAAGGTAAAAGTCCTGTACTCTGAAAACTTAAAACATTGATCAAAGAAACTGAAGACGACACCAAGAAATGGAAAGACATTCCATGCTCATGGATTGGAAGAACAAATATTGTTAAAATGTTTATACTACTCAAAGTAATCTACACATTTAATGCAATCCCTATCAAAATACCAACAACATTTTTCACACTCCTAAAATTTGTATGGAATCACAAAAGACCCTGAATTGCCAAAGCAATTCTTGAAAAAGAACTGAAGATATCACAGTTCCATACTTCAAGTTATGCGGCAAAGCTGTAGTAATCAAAGCAGTATGGTACTGGCACAAAAAGACACACAGTTCAATGAAACAGAATAGAAAACCCAGAAATGAACCCACAATTATATGATCAATTAATCTTTGACAAAGGAGAAAAGAATATACAATGGGAAAAGACAGTCTCTCTAACAAATGATGATGGGAAAGCTGGGCAGCAACATGCAAAAGAATGAAAATGGATCGCTTCCTTACACCATACAAACATTAAATCCAAAATGCATGAAAGACCTAAATGTGAGAACTGAAACCATAAAAATTATTTAAGAGAGCACAGGCAGTAATTTCTCTAACATTGGCTATAGCTGCATTTTTCTAGATATGTCTCCCGAGGCAGGGGAAATAAAAGACAAAATAAACTGTTGGGACTACATCAAAATAAAAGGCTTCACTTCCTTCCAGTGAAGGAACAAAACTAAAAAGACAGCCTACTAAATGGGAGGAGATATTTGCAAATGATATATCCAATGAAGGGTTAGTATCCAAAATATGTACAGAACTTATATAACCTAACCCCCCCCCAAATAAACCAATTAAAAAATGGGCAGAAGACATGAACAAACACTTCTCCAAAGAGATACAGATGGCTAACAGACACATGAAAAGATGTTCAGCACCACTCATTGCCAGGGAAATGCAAATTAAAACTAAAATGAGATACCACCTCACACCTCCTAGAATGGCTACAATCAAAAACACAAGGAACAGCAAGTGTTGGCGAGGACATGGAGAAAAAGGAAAACTCAGGCACTGTTGGTGGGAGTGCAAACTGGTATCGTCACTGTGGAAAACAGTATGGAGGTTTCCCAAAAAGTTAAAGATAGAATTACCCTATGATCCAGTAATCATACTACTGGGTGTTTACCCAAAGAATACAAAAACACTAATTGGAAAGGATATAAGTATCCTTATGTTTATTCCAGCATTATTTGCAATAGCCAGACTATGGAAGCAGCCTAAGTGTCCATTGATTGATGAATGGATAAAGAAGATGTGGTATATATACACAATGGAGTATTATTCAGCCATTAAAAAAAAAAAAAAAACAAAAAAAACCAAAAAACGAAATGTTGCCATTTGCACCAAAATGGATGGGTCTAGAAAGTGTAATGCTAAGCGAAATAAGTCAGAGAAAGACAAATACCACATGATTTCACTCATCTGTGGAATTTAAGAAACACAACAGATAAACAAAGGTGTGGGGGGGAGGGAGGGAGGGAGGCAATCCAAGAAAAAGACTCTTAACTATAGAGACCAAACTGATGGTTACCAGAGGGGAGGTGGGGGGATGGGGAAATAGGTGAAGGGAATTAAGTATACATTTATCATGATGAGCAATGAATAACGTATAGAACTGTTGAATTGCTATACTGTACACCTGAAACTAATATAACAATGTTAACTATAGTGGAATTAAAAAAAAAGAACTTAAAAAAAAGTCTACATTTCTATAGAAAAAATCTCCATTGTCTGCTGTGGGAAGATAAGGTACACAGGGGTTTCAGTACAAAGTACCAAGTACAACCCTTTTAGGGATCATGCTTCTCCTATATAATTATGTTGTCAGGGATTCTTCTAGAACAGGGTTTATAAACCTGGTTCCATGTATGAATTTTAAGGTATTCTTATGCTCCCTGGCAGTATACACAGTTTTGTATATGCAGAATACTCAATGGTGGTCTTAACAATGGTTGTCCAACTTTACTGTGCATAGAATAACCCAGTAAGGCTACAGAATCACTTTTATTGGAGTCTCTAAAAAGGTCGAGAATCACTGCTGAGAAGGTGCTAGTTAGTGAGTAACATCCACAATTATCTTAGGGATTGGTACCCCAGGAACACAGTAGTTACATGTTGTCCTTGAAGACTCCGTTGGTAAATGAAGAAGATTCATAATGACCACCAGACTCACTTATGTGAAATGCACCTCACTTTCACTGTTATAAAAATATGACAAATAATGGATATTTGAAATATAATTTATATTATAGTCCCTAGGGATGTATAAAGGAAACCTACTGTTTAATGTAAACCAGTCATACAGATTATTATAGGCTCATATTTTCTAGACCAGACTTATATCAAATAGGAAAAATTATCACCTGAGGAGAAGAAAGATGCCATTAAGTACTAAAAATGCTTCCCATATCACTTTCTGTTCCTTCAGGCTCTTATGGTTCCAGGCCATCAGTGGGAAGTGTGATGAGGCCTGAGAAAATCCCCTTGTTATTTCCAAGGCTGGTGAGAATGCCAATACCTGTAACACAGAAACCTACCCATCCAAAAAAACGGTCTCCACTCACAGAGAATCTTTACACAGTGTTCACCAGTCTATCTGAAAACACCCACGGAAAGGGAATTTATACTTGAAAGATCTCTGAGATGAAACTTATGCTGGGTCACCTTCAAGTTTCCTATTAGCTGCTAAAGTTCTCTTGATGCATTAATTATATGTTCCCCACGACTAAACATCACTTAGAACATTATTCATTCATCTTGCATAACCAAATGGAATAGGAAATGCCTAGAGGTTATATGTTTGTAACCTGCACGTCATAACGTGGAATTCTGAACCGACTACCTCCCTGGGAATCTGTACATGAAAAGACCATCAAATTAACCTATTACTCCACTGTTGAAATAAGTTAGAGGTGAGAATAATTCTCTTTGGTAGTTTTTCCTCTAGTAATCAGGAATGGGCTTGCACAGCAGCCCCATCACAGATAGAAAAGCAGGATATTAGTATCACCTGTGGAATTTGGAAAATTTTCACATTACAATTAAATCTTTATGCTAACCTTTTGGGCCGAGCTACAGTAGCCACTTAGAGCCATGCTTTTAAAACCTGCAGGTGTAGCAATAGCGTGTTGAAAATGCAAAGCCCTCGTCCATGAGTCAACACATGCTATCCCACTGACCATTCTACTGCTCCGAGAATTCAGATATTGGCTTGAGAAGTGCCCACATTACAGGGTCACACCCCTAGAGCTGGAAAATGTGGGTTCAAATTTCAACCCTACCACTTACAAGTGGCATCAAGTCAGCTAAACTCTCTGAGCCTCAGTTTCCTCAGCTGTTAATGTGAACATGTCCAAACCTTTATCTTTTAAACAAGGCTGTTGTGAGGATGAAATGAGACTAACAGCAACCTAGAACATGACCAACTTATTGAAGGTTTGCAGAGTCTAAATAACAATATCTTTTATGTAAGTGGTTAGCTAATCTCTGCATCAGACCAGGAGGGAGGATAATAAGGGAAGGTGGAGAAACACATACACATTCAATGCTTTGGGCTACAGTCACACCATGGTCGTACCCAGTCGAAGGCAGGTACAGAAGAACAGAGGTCTAGGGCCATTTTTGATATTTCCAACTCTACACTGGCTTTCTCACCCAACAAAACAGAATCTCCTCCATGTTACTGCATCACCTTTGACCTCGGGAAAGAGAAGCCACAGGTCTTGCTGCCGGCTGCCTTACCGTCATAATGAGTTTCTCCACGCAGTCAGGTGCCACGCTGTGGAGGTGGGTGAGGTGCAGCTGGAGGTGGATCTTGTTGTTGAGCATGTCCTGGCACAGGGGGCAACGCAGCATGGGCTGCACGGAGTGCTGCGTCATGGCGTGCACCCGGAGGCGGTTGACGTCGGCATTGCTGTACTTGCAGTAGGGACACTGGTACATCTGTGGGGGATACATCCACCCCTCTGGCTGAATCTTCAGTTCCCACCAGTGCCTGTGTCTGCCCCAAGCCCACCCACCCAAAAGTGTGTTCCCCACTGGTGTCTAGAATGCTCTCCCCCTCCCCCAACCAGCAGAGCCCCTTCCCGTCTCACCTGCTCTGATTTGGTCTCCTCTGTTGTTTTAGGTCGCTTTGAAGAAAGAGGAGATTCTGAGCTACCTGTGAAGGAGATGCGTTTGGAGGTCGCGGGAGAATCTGTCAGCTCCTTCTCTGCTTGGCTGGACGATGCTGGAAGGAAAAGCAGAAGATGCGATACAGCAGCCAGACCAGGCCAGCTCCCAGAGGGTTTGTGTTGGGTGAAAATCAACATTCATTTATAGCACAGGATTTTCTTGAAACACCAAAACTCAAGTAGGATGAGCATCCGGACTGACTTATCAAGCACACTGGAAAAGAAGCAAGTGTTCCTTTTTCCCCCATGAATTTCTGTCACTACTTTAACAACTGAATGCTGAGAAAAAAAAAAAAATAGGGACTAAAAGGCTCTGAGTTGGATTAAGCTAAATTCGTTGTATTATGACTTCCCCCCAATCAAGACACAATCTGCTGGCCTATGGGGGGCAGTCGGGTTGAGAGTGGGTAGGGAGTCTTACCAAATGGCTAGTCAACCTGAATACCCAGACACACTCTGCTTTCACAGAAGTCCTCAACTATGTGAGCTCAACTTTATTTTCCCAGCTCTTGGAATCACAGCACAGCACATCACAGGAGACATGACACATGTGACCTGAGAAAGGTTCACATGGATATCCGCATATAAATACTTGGGGGGAAAAATCAAGTTTGAGTTTAGCAACCTGCTTTTGGGGAAAAAGTAATTGAAGAGTGAAAGACGTAGGGCACGAATCCAACATATAATCTAGCCAATGCTCCAGACACAAGCGTTTATTCTGAGTAGGTGGTAAGAGGGAAAGTCTCCTCTCTGCTTGCCCAAACCATGCCCCATTTCACCAAAAAAAAACAACCAAAACATTAATTAATGAGGAGAGTCACATGAGACTTAAGAAGCAAACAATAGGTACAGAAATGTGGGTGGAAGGAGTTCTCTGAAATACAGAAAAGGATCTGGAAGAATTTGATGAGAAAACCACTGGGTTAAAGGTTTAACAAGGATCAGCAGTGCTTCTCCAGCGTAAACACAAATCCCACCAGGAGTGGATGTGGTCATTCTAAAACCTGGTCAGTATGTAAGGATGGTTCTCTCACTTGTGAACACAGAACTTCCTTTTTCAGAATTTCGCTACGAATGATTTTTAAAATCCTGAAAATGGTCGGGAGAAATATATACCCATTCCCCTCATTGAAAAAGAATTTGACTTGCTATTGAGGTCCTTGGTTTAGAAAGCCTAATTTTTACCCTTAAGTGCAAAAGCTGTCTGTATCACCCAGTCTAGTTACCTAGCTTGTGTTTCTACTTTAGGCTCAGCTTTGAAATTTGTTCTGACGTGGATACCAAGATGCTCTCATTATAGATGTGCCTTTTAATAAACAATTTTAGAAAATCAATTTTATTCATTAAAATCATAAGGCCACAAATAATTTTGAAGAAAGAATTGCTAAATGCAGGAAATATTCCAGGAAGTTGATGCTCTTCCCAGAATGCACATCTTGTGACCTTTAAACCCCAGTATCTTGGTAACCTGGTCTGCATAAGTTTGTAGGGCATCTATTATTTAAAAAGTACAAGGACAAGCATTTTATACACAGACCCCTCCTCCTCCCAACACACACATTCATAACAGTACTTTAATCTGTCTCGAATCGACTTCAAACCCATTTTGCTCTTAATGGGAGTTATTCATTTTCACTTGAAAGGTAATACATGACGGCTGGATATTTAATGTGATGGAATGGCTGCCGATTAACTAGGTGCTGTAACATTCTAGACCGGTTCCCCCATGGCCCACTTCCCATCCCCTGGCCCCTCAAAGGAACCCTGTGTCGCAGGTTTTCGACCTCACAGTGTGATGGGCCCCTGCCTGAACACTACCACAACAGGAGTCCTTAACTAATGGGTCAGGGAATTAAGTGCCCCCTGACTCCCAGAAAGTTCCTCATTCTCCATCATTTCTCATTTTTGCTTACTGATTATCCTCTATATATTAACAGTTCAAAAGCATTCTACAGATGGGGTGAGAGGAGGCATTAGGTGTTTACTTTATTTGGTTCAGCCATCCCTTCCCCAACCCCTTCCCTATTTCCACCTCCAACCTGTAGGCATTAGTTAGGCTCTGCACTTATAGTTAGGAAAGAGCTGCCACCCGCTCCTCCTTCCATTAGAGGCAAACCAAGATACAGATTCCATTCCAAACACCCACTCCCTGTCTTTTTGTTACTCTTCCCAACCCGAAACAACATTTTCTTTTATAAGACCATGCCATCATCTTGTAAATGCCCTCAGTCTGCCACTAACACCCTTTAGAAAGGTGGTCAAATGTGCAGTTGTGAGGCCGTGTGGGTGGATGAGCCCTAAGAAGGAGACCACCGAGGATGAGACCACCCAACTCATCTCACTCACTGGGAGCTGAAGGGCAAACATAGGGTAGCCCAGTGTGGCATTAGCTTCCTTGTCTGACCAGAGCCCACCCTCTTCTTTCAGTGCTGAATGATGAATTGTGACAAGGTTGCAGAGGTGAGCATTCTGGTTTCAGAAGCCACTATCCTTTCCCCCTGCATGGAGAGGGGAACTTTTATTACTTTTTTTTTTTTAATTTTCAAACTCCTTAACTTCTCTGGAATTGTAAAGCTTCCTTTGTGAGCTCAAGCTAAGGAATCCTTATAAAGTGCTTTAAAAAATAAAATTGGCACTCTCTCCCTCATACCTCTTTCTCCCCAGTAATACACCAGCCATGCTGTAATATGAAAATGCTGCACCTGCTGGTGTAAAAACTTCTGGAGCTCAGCTTCCTTCTATCCTGGACAGCCTGCATGTTTATTAGATCAGATCTGTCTAGTGGTAGACATTAGCCACCTGCAGCTCACTAGCTCACTTCCTAAAGATAAAGCTGTGCCATTCTTAGAATCTATTAACACCCAGTTACAATCCCATTGTGTTTCCCTGGGTGATATGGGACTGCTCCTAAGAGTTAGGTTAACTAGTCCAGCAGCTCCCTCCTAGCTTGACCCCCAATATTAATATGTCAATCCCTATCAAGACATGGCACCCATGTCTTTATACAATTTCTGTAGATGTGCCAACAGCTGTACAAGTTCTCCATCAGCAGGCTGGATAAGGGTTTACTACAGGCCACAGACAGTCTGAAGATTTCTCAAGCTGCTTCCCGCTGAACTACTTCAAAAGGGCCAGAGTCTTAAAATCAATTTCTATTTTAGTTCGTCACTAGCATACATTGTAGGCCTAAGTAAATGAGGTTGTATGAATACCAAGAGAGAAAGTATTGTGGTTTTCTGCTTTTGAAGACTTTTCTAAACTTTAACTTAAAATCTAGGAGAGAGTCTAGGAAACATTATTTAAAAAATCAATTACTGGTCACTTTAAGGCCACTATGACATCATAGTAGTTAATTGGAAATACACGCACTTCAGAGACAAGCTTTAATTTAAACAGTGCCTGGAACCTTTGGTTTATCCTGGCAACAGAAAGCCAAACAACTTGAAGGGTTACTACCTGTAGTGGTTTTTACAATAATGACAAAATGAACTGGAAGCAATGTAGTCTCTTACAACAGGGCATGGTCAAGTAAACAATGGTATAGCTACTCTACTGGTTATCAGAAGACATTAAAAATAAGAGCTGTGAACCAATGTGGAAAAGTTCTCAAGAATGTTAATCAGAAGAAAAATCAGATAAAATATACATTACATCATGATATAACTATGTAAAAAATTGGTACTAGGAAAGAAGACTAGAATAAAATGGACCACTTTCCCATTTTCTAAGGTTGTCAGGAAGTTATATTATTTTTAATATTCTAATTAAATAGTTCAGCATTTAAATTCAACTGTCCGTGAAAAAGTTGATATTTGGATCCATACTGTGCAAAACATCAGGTGGTATTTTTTTACTTTGCTGGTTAAAGCAATTTTCTCATTTTGGCAGTTCTATCATACAAAAATATGTGTTAAATCTCAACGAATCTTTCACGGGTAACATGCTGGGCTCCTGGCACTTGGAAGGGGATAGAAATGTGGTGAGGAGCCATGTGAATGCACGCGTTATAGATTACATACTCTATATAAAGCTAGGCAGATGGAATAGCGACAATGAAATGGTGGGTCAAACCCTTCCACGACCTGATAGGATGTGAGCCGTGCATTCCTAGCCAGGCTAACTTTCTAAGGGGTTTAAGCACTTGCTTGTTAGGAGTTTATAGCTTTGCTATCCAACTTGCTTGATAAGGGACAGAAAGGACTGCCATGTCCTTCTTATGGAGTACACAAACTTCAAAGTTGGCTTTCTGGGCCAGAAGCCACCATTTTCCCTTAAACTGTGATGGGCTGGACACTACAAATGACAAAGATAAATAGCAAGAGAGGCAGACCTGATTCATGACTCTCTATTTTATTCTCTTAGGTTCCTCTACATGTGAGGCAAAATAATTTCATTCCTAATGAAACACAGTAGTCAGTACATGGCTTCCTTAAGGAAGGAAGGGGGGAAAGGGCTTTCCTTAAGGGGGAAAATAACGTATGCATGGAGACATCAACTTCCAGATACCCTTTGCTTTTAAAATATTTCTTTGGGAAGCATTTAAACTCTCAAAGTAATTATTTAAAAAGTCACCCCTCTTGTCATACTAATTAGAGGAAGTTGGGAGAAAAGGAGTGCCAACCTGTAATCATGCAAGTTTTGCTTGAGATTTTATGTTCCAAGCAGACAGAATAAAACAAGCCAAGCAGTTTCATATAGGAAGTGACTTACTTTAAAAAAGAGGTTAGAAAAGTATAAACTTAGGAGGCTCATAGAATGGCCAAGTATGGTAGAAAACACAGCCTCTGTAACTTTACCTGATAAAACCAGTCTTCCAATTCCAGTCCTCACTAACAAATTAAAGCCTGAGTCACTGAAATTTTGGCCACAGAAAATTTAAAAGATGTACTTGCAATACCATAGACCATCAGTGGACTCATGATGCCCCATTTCACACCTGGTGATGTTGTCCGTACAGCTCTGAAGAGAGGTAAGGCATGAAGTGGACTCGTGAAAAAGAAACCTGAAGAAAAACTGGAAATGAAGTTTTTGCTTCCTCCAATCATCAGCCAAGACATGGACTTGCCCTCCCCCAAAACCAAAGTAGTCAGAAGTAGTTTCTGTATTTCATGAGCAGAAGTCATCTCATCACCAATGGGGCTGTTGGTATGATGGATATTCTGTGCTGCAGGCCAGCCTCCCTTTGGCCAAAGACCTCCCTTGGGGAGATCCTGGGAACGCGCTGAGCTGTTCGTGTTTCTGGGAAGTTTCTTCTGCATTTCTCTCCTTCATGGTGGGGTGGCAAATAGAGATGGTATACCCCAAAGTGCTTATCTTCCTCCTTATGGGGGCCCCAAGGTGAGCCCACTGAGGGCCTGGGCTGCTGCTGGACATTCACTCCTTGTGGAGAGGCCAAAGGCAGCCGCCACCTCCATGTCTCAACTGTCAAACTCTTAGCTAAAGTGCCACTGACAGCCCCTCCATCTAAACTTCCATCTCCCAAACCAGCAACATAATGGAGGAGCCAATTAAATGATTATTAATTCATGCTACTTTCCGTAAGCCAGAGGTTCTCATCGCCTTGCGTTCCGTAAACCAGCTTGCCACCTGCCCCAGAAATTTACAGCAATCTTTTATCCAACTCCATTGACTAGGGGGAAAAAATTCACACAACTCCATATCAATGTTTGAGTTGGGATAACTACCCCGGCACACTAGACTCAGAAGCTTCACTAGATGTGAAAACGGTCATTTCAGCTCATAATTACACTGAAATGAAAGGTACAGTGTGCTCTTTCCTTAGCTCTTCTCCTTCAGCTTCTCATGAGCCTCCTACTTCCTCTAGACAACAAAAATTCAATGTTTTCACAGGGTAATCTATGTTTCTGGGCTCTGTGATCTTTACACTGGCACTGAAAGTGGAGCTACTCTTGGCATTTCCCTGCAATTCCCTCCCCCAGAGGACAGGCTAGGATTTCATACTCGCATCTCCTATGGAACTACCGTACTTGATAAGTGACCAGAGATCTGGCTAAATTCCCTTCCTCCCCTAATACAGAGAACAGCAGTTCCTCTAAAGGATTTGCTTTGCTGCCAACTTGGTCTTTAAACATGCATGGTCTCATTCTGCCGCCGACCAAGCACTTAAAGATTTCAAAGAGGAAGCAGAGGCATGCACTGGTACCCACACCCAGGGGGTGGTCTCCTTGCTGTGGCTACAGCAAACCTGGGCTCCTCTCCTTTCCCTGCCCAAGGTGTGGGACAAGTCTCAAACTCTGGCCCAGTGGGGTTAAGAACCTTCAATTCAGAGCACAGTCTCATTCTCTGTAACTCCAAGTTGTGCTGCCTGTGTACATCTCTAGAAAGCATTTTCGAGAAGTACAACCACCTACTCAAGAAATACAAGAATATGCCTAGTTGGGAAGAATAAGACATACAGGTATCATCAACGTATAAGACACGTCTTTCTGTTTCTATAAAGGGCTTCAAGGAAAATTTGAGTAATACTACAGATCGGTGTAATTTGTACTCTGGGAACTGCTAATTATTTTTCTCTTCCAGGTCGGATGTGAACTAGATAGGCCAGCACTTTGGAAATCCAGAAGCTCTTGGTGTTGTTATTATTATTATTTTGCTCTTTATTTAGAAATAACTGTAGATTCACAGGAGGTTGCAAGAACAATCCAGAGAGGTCGGTCACGTGTCACCTTCCCTCGTGTTACTTTTAGCCTGTGTTCAGAGAAAGATTTCTAGGCATTCAGTCACTTTTCATTGTGACTCTGTTTCTCTGACCAAGCTTCTCTCCAGCTCAGAGCCTGGAGCCTGCTTCAGATTCTGTGTCTCCCTCTCTTTGACCCTCCCCCACTCCCGCTCGCTCGCATTCTCTCTCTCTCTCTCTCTCTGTCTCTCAAAAATAAACATTTAAAAAAATTAGAAGCAGGAAAAGGGGTGCCTAGGTGGCTCACTAGGTTGAGCTCCTGACTCGACCTCGGCCCAGGTCATGATCTGTCCCACTTCCATTCCTGCTATCCAGGATAATATCTGCCAAAACTCAAGACTTATGGCTCTTCTAGGCACTTGTGCCTTTCAGGAAAGCTCAGTACCTCTCGCACTCAGCAGGGGCTCAGGACCTGCCATTCAGTTAAAGAAGACATAGTTCTCGAAACCTCATGCATGTCACAAGATCGCAGCCCCAAGTCTGAGTCAGAAGTCCCTGGGAGGGTTTGATAAAACAGAGAGAGCAGGCTACACACACACACACACACACACACACACACACACACACACACACACCCGCATCCTCAAATATGTCTGATTCAGAGAATGTGCATTTCTAGTGAGTTTCTAAGTGATGCTAATGGCCCATGGACCATACTTTGAGAACTGCCATCAGAGTCAAAGCTTTCTGTAATCGATGGGGACCAGAATTAAATGAGGGGCCTGGCAGGTGTGGGTGGATCTGCCAGTCCACTTCCAAATGACTGTTGCCAACAACACACTCTCATCATCTGTGCTCACGGAAGAAAACCAGGCCTGGTCTCAAAGCTACAGGTTTCCCTCCTCAGACCAAAAGTGAAAGATTAAATATGGATGTCCCTCAGGGAACATGCCCCCTCTTAAACAAATGTAGACACATTTTCAAAGTCAGAAATTCAGAAGGAATAACTTCCACATCCTCTGTTGGTAGTATAATCCAAAATAATGACAGATCGCCTTGCATATGGCAGTCTCCTTCTTTCCATGTGTCTCGGAAAACCTCTGGGAAAAGAGGGCAGACACCTATGGGGTCATTCCACTTTGCAGGAGGAGGAAGCATCTCTTCAGTGCTGGCATGCTGGGTCTTGGCACCTGCAGGCCACACCAGCCAAGGGTTCCCTTTGCTTCAGCCCTGACAAGGATGCAGAGATCCATTTTGGCCCCTCTGTGTACACGTCAGCCATCTGGGAAGGGAGGACTACACCATGTGGGGTCTCTGCTTTCCCAGTAAGCAGACTCAGGGAGGGATGGTGGGCCCATGTGGACTGATGGCTAGTGTTCTCACCCTGCATCTTTGGGGAGAAAATAGTGCTAAGCCCTACATCAGAGGCATCAATCTGTTCCACTAATTCCTTGTTGAAATATGCATAAGGCTGCTTAACTGTACTGAGTTGAGCTCCCAAAAGGCCATCCCACAATTTGATTTTAAGATACCTTGCTCCCTCTGTATCAGGTTTGTGAAGGAACCACCAGTCCAAACAGAGCCACCAGCCCCTGCCTCGTTTAGACCAACATCTGCTGTCAGTTTATTTAATAATTTCTAGACACTGGGCTGCCACCATGAGCCTAGCCTGTGTGCCAGGAGCTGGGGACCAAAGGGCCAAGCCCTGACTCCTCACTTTAAGATATAAGTCAGCCTGCCTGCTTCTGGCCTCTTTTGAGTCCCCCCCACCTGCCCAAAGTATCCTGGCTTCTTCTGGCACGGCCTCTTGAGCTGTGCAGAGACGCCATGGGCAGCTGTGGTCAGTGTCCCATGAGGATGAATGGCCATGGTCGGAGGAGAAGCTAGGGGCTGCACTGTCACTCTGCCCCCTGGCTTAATTACAGGGCTATGAAGACCACGGATTTGGAGAAAACCAGAACGGGAAGGACCTCAGAGACCCTTGAACTGACAAGAGGAAATAGTCCAGAGGTGTGAAATGTAGGTCAAAACAAGGGGGCAATGTGTGTCATTCAGAGACCAGGCCAAAGTTAATTAACAGAAGTTCATCCAGTCCCCATCAAATTGAACATTAATTAGGTTAGTTAGGGTCTCTGAGCCCCAGCACAGCACAGTCTCCCAAAGATTGGAAATATAACAATACTCTTCCAGTTTTTTCTCTATTCCAAACCTATTTTCCTAAGATACTTAATGCATTTTCAGAATGAAAGTGAACCTGTGAAAATAAACACATAAAATCCAGATGCAGCATGGTGACAGACACCAAGAACTCTGAAATGAAATTCTCAGTACCCTTTCGAGTCAACTTCCCCCCATGATCTGCCCAGCTGTCCGGGGTTTGTTTCTTATTTTTGTTTGTTGGATTGTTTTTTTTGTTTTTGTTTTTTGTTTTGCCAGTCCAGGTTCAGCATGAGAGTGTGAGAATCTGTACTTGGGGAAGAAAGACACCACTCAGGCCCCTGCCTGTAAGGCTGGGAAATGGCAATGATTCTCTACTTTCTCCTGTGGGTTTAAAGTACCAAGAAGACTGGAAATGTCTCCTTTGATAATTCTGCACAGTACAGAGAGAGGGGGATTTATGTCAATGCTTCTCTCAGTACTGAGTCCCCATGTGCAGTTTGTTCAAAGTGCTCCAAAGGGCTAGGACAAATGATCTGTGCAAAAGGGTCAAGATGTGGTCCTAGTGCACGTTTAGGGACTCCTTAAGAACTCATGTTTTCCACATGTCTCTTTCTGTTTTCCTAAGACCTAGTTCCCTTTCTACAAAAGCATCAGCTTCCCTTGCTAGGAAACAAAGCACAGTGATTTGCAGTGCTGGCCACACACACCCTGGTTCCACAACCTGGCTGTGTGACCTGGAACATTTTACTTGACTACACTGAGCTCTCAGTTTCCTCATCTGTCAGTAGGACAACAGTGTCTACTCACAGCGTTTCTGTGAGGCAAGAGATCAGGCATACAAAGCCCACCACAGAGTCTAGCACGTAGTAAGAGATCAAACATTGTTGCTATGGTTTCGTTTTTAGAAGTATCTCCGGGAAATAATATGGTTCCATGTGTGGCCATGGCATGAGGGGAGAAGCGTGGTTTTTAAAGAAGCATGGACACCCTAAATTTGCCTTTTCTGTACATTAACATGGAGCAACGATCCTATTAACCCATGGGTTTGATGTCTAAAGAGTAGAACATAATAGCTTGGACTTGAGAGTGTTTGTAGTCATGCTATTTTACCAAATTGATTGTTAATGAAACATTCAAACAGTATCAGGCACTTGCTAAGTGCCGGAGATTAGAGAAATGAATGAATGCTAGCTACACTGGGGTGAGAAGAAGAGGCAGAACACAGAAGACTGTTAGGGCAGTGGATATACTCTGTGTGATATAGTGACAGACATATGTCAATATCCACAGAATGTATAACACTAAGAGTGAATCCTAAGATAAACTATGGACTGTGGGTGATTTTTGATATATTAATGATTTATCACTGGTTTAAAAGAAAAAGTACCATTCTAGTGAGTGATGTTGATATGGGGGCACCTATGCATATGTGAGGGCAGAGAGTACATAGGAAACCCCTGTACCTCGCTCTCAATTTTACTGTAAACTTAGAACGGCTCTTAAAAAATAAAGTCTAGGGGCACCTGGGTGGTTCAGTCGGTTAAGTGTCTGACTTTGGCTCAGGTGACGACCACGTGGTTCATTGAGTTTGTGTCCCACATTGGGCTCTGCACGGAGAGTGCAGAGCTTGCTTGGGATTCTCTCTCTCCTTCTGCCCCACCCCCCACTTGTGAGTGTGCACACGTGCACGCTCGCTCTCTCAAAATAAATAAACTTAAAAAAATAAAGTCTAATATATTAAGCAAACAAACAAAAATGAATGAATACCACAAGCTCAGATCATAAAGAGCTCACGATCCTGTTCGACAACTACAGAAAAAGGATCTTCAAGTCTTCTCCAATCTTCATATAATAAGAGAAAGCGATTACGTTATGTGTTCTTTAGCTTTATGATGTGGGGACTATATCCCTGACCCACAAGGCAAATTGGGGTTTGATCACAAATCTGACAACTAGGTGTTCACCATCTATGTGCCATACTTCTCTAGTCTGCAAAACACAGAGAACGTCAGGCCAGAAAGTCTGTGGGAGCCTAATGAAAATGCTCGGATATCCCCTGAGAAAGGCACTATGCATTTTTTTTTCTTAAATGATGATCATGATTCTAATAACAGAGGTGCTTCCCTCATTGGCACAAATGCTAAAAGTGAAACAAAGCAAGATGATTCACACAGCCACTTTGCAAGAATAATACGCTCTAGAAGGTATTCTCAGTAGTGGTGAAAGAATGATTTGCTCCTTAATCTACGTTTCCACTACCCTTTATCCATACCTCGATGAGAATTCTCATCACATTATGCCACAGCTATGTGATTATGTATGGCATCCCTTCTCGAAGAAAGTGAGTTCTTTACTTTTTTGCTCATTCCATATCTGCCTTAGTTTATCGTCGCTAATTTTGTTACTACGTGAAAAAATATTTTCTCAACTGATGTGGTCCCTTTCCCCCTCTTACAATTTACAATATAAATTCTCAAAGCCAAGACCTCTGTATTACTGGAATTCAGGCGAGTCCAGATATACACCACACCCTATATCTATTTTTGCTTTCCAACATAAAAATAGTTTGAATGGTTTGTTTCCAATTGTGAGGCAGAATTCTGCCTGCAGTGACTTTAAACAGCCAAGTTATACTGAAAGTGGCCTGGAAAAAAAAAAAGGGTGGGGAGTGGCGGTGGGGGAGGGGAACAGAGGACTCTGGAAAAGCCCACATAGCTGCACAATTCCCATCCGTGTGTGAAACGTAAAACCAAAAATGGTTTCCGTTGGCAAGAATGTGAACCACAAAGAAGCCATGCGAGCCAGGCTCCCAGCATTCATTCCCTCACACACACCCTACTGCAATGACAAATTTACTTTTGGGTGAGGTAGAAAAATGGAACCAAATGCCAGAAGGACATAGACTTAGGCTGAAATAACTTCTGTGGAGGGTGGTGGTGAAGAATAGCCTGGTTTCCAGCCCAACACAGAGCTGGGATGGGGGAGCCACTCAAAGGTACCCATACGAATCTGCAAGGGCTCCTCCCTGCTGTCATCACACAGGGCTCTGCCAACACAGCATGATGGACCCTAGTCACACAGGACCAGTGTGGTACTCTAACAGCCCACCAAGAAAGGAGGCCTGGTACTGTCTGACCCTCATGGAAAAAGCCTAAGGGGCCCGTGTGAACCCCTTAGGCAGGCTCCTGACTCATGCCATCTCCATTAGTCGGAGACTAGAGGAAATCTAAGTTACCGGCATCCCAACTTTAGAAATGAATATTCTCCAAGTTTCTGCCCTACTGTGGAGTTCCAGAACTGCAAGAACCTATTCAGTCCAAACCTGCCATTTTACAGATTTTGAAACTGAAGACCAGAGACCTAAGGTCGAGCAGCTAATCTTGGCCTTGAGCCCTGGGCTTCTGACTCCTAGCAGGTAAGTGCTTTTCCAAACACATACTGCTTCCTCTCAGGATGCACTTTCTTTTGTCTTAATGGACTCAATTAAAAAAAAAAAAAAAAAGGAAAATAAAAAGGTATTTTTTTCAGCCCCTTTCCAGTCTCTGTCACAGATTACACTTGAGGCACTAAGTTCCCCCATACAATGGCATCCCTATTTATACAAAGCTATAAACAACAGGGAGAATAGGGGGAGGGCTGGTAATAGATTTCCACTAGGATGTGCCTGACCTGCTTTTTTTCAACCTCAGTAATTAGAAAGGCAGTGGGTCTGTAGGAATTATTCATATGCAGCAAGAGCCGTACACTATACATTTATGTTAAACATGTCAAACCCGATTGAAATCATGCCTGCCAGCACCATATTCCATAAACACATTTTTCCCTCACAGTCGCCCAGACCTTGCCGTGCTGCTAATACCTCTTTAATAGCAATCTTCCATAGATTCAAATCAGGGACGCTCCACTGCACTAATTGCTCTGTGTTAGGTGAGCATCGTGGATTTAAAAAAAAAAAATTAATAAAATAAAATCCCTTCAAGCCATTCCCCTAGAAAACAACACTCAAACTACAACTCTAACTCAAAATTTTACAAAAATACAGACATGGACATCAGTGGGGGATTGCTGAAGCATTGTCATGTTGTCATTTTCAGTGGAGCTATTGCCCCATCTTTGTTTTTTAAAGCACCAACACCCCCTGGTCATCTCGTCTCAAATTAGTTTAACTAGACCCAGTTTAGTGCTCTGTGGCTGGAAACCATGGCGGCTACAGGATTTAAATAACCACCTTACTACGACTCTTTGCCAAGAGTTCAATTTTTTCCCCTAATTATTGGTGATAAAGCATCACATTAATTGTATATCACTTAATTTATAGCAATTAATGGTTGATTGGATAATCACTGCATTAATTATTGTTCAGTTGCTGACACTGGGGGCTCTTCAATCTAGAACACACACTTTTAAATCCATAGCGCTAAAAGAGAAAGAGGGATCGTTTTCATGTTTCAAAAGAGAAAACCACAAAGTTGGACGGTGGAAATTGCTGCGCATTAGAGAAGAGACTCAGCTTCAAAGAACATTCCTGCACCTTCTGTTGGCCCACAAGAGTGCTTTACACTCACCATGAGTAGATGTGACCTCCGGAGGGTTTACCAAGGGCTTGTACATACGTGTACCACCACCTGACATCATGGAACCCTCACGACCCTCATCACGGAACCCAGGTGTGGTGGTGGGTGTCACCCACCCATGTTTTACAAATGAGATACCCAAGGTTCCAAGAGGCCAAGGTCATTTGCTGAGTGCTGGGCTTCCTGACTCCAAATCTAGAGAGTTCTTTCCACTTCACCAACCTGCTTTTAGACTGAGTAAGATGTGGACTGACTAGGAGGCACATTCATGGTGAACAATCCCACTCATTTTGCACATACAGGTGGCTCTCATGTTACCATTACTGCTGTACAACTTTAGGAGAACGCTACTGTCCAAACTCAGAATGGAAATGGAAGCAAGATCAAATGATGACACAGAAAAATCCCATTCTTAGAGAGGTGGGACAGAGTACCTGGTAGGAACTCAGGCTCTGGGGCACGTGGGTGGCTCAGTCGGTTAAGCGTCCAACTCTTGATTTTGGCTCAGGTTATCATCTCAAGTTTCGTGGGATAGAGCCCTGCATCAGGCTGTGCACTGATAACATGGAGCCTGCTTGAGATTCTCTGTCTCCCTCGCTCTCTGCCCTCCCCCGCTCATGCACACACACACACACACACACACACACACACACACACACTCTCACTCTGTCTCTCAAAATAAATAAACTTAAAAAAAAAAGAGAGAGAGAGAGAACTCGGGCTCTGCCCCAAACAGCAGGGCCAGTCTGCAAATCTGAACCTGTCTGTGGGCCTCTTGGCAACCCGCATGAGCTCAGCTCTCCCAGGCTCAGTTTCCTTCCCTGCACAGTGGCAGGGGGGAGAGAGACTTCCCTGCACAGTGGCGGGAGGAGAGAGATAGGGCGGGGTCACTTACAGCATCTCAGAGTGAAGGGTGGGAACCAAATAACATGTGTAAACCTGTGTAGGGCTTCCCAAGTCTCTTTCCCATCGTGGCGCACACAGAAAATGATGGCAAACTACTATCAACAGATGAAGCTGCCACTGACCCTGGCCTCAGGAGCCCCCGCCCCACCTGGCTAACTGAAGGGCTGCAGACATCAGCAGCACTTGTGCATCACTCCCGGCATGCGTGCTGGATAGTTGTGACACACCAGAACAGTGCCTGGCACACACTTAAAAGCTCAGTGTGCCTGTGATGTGTACTTTCAGGGTGAGTTTTAACTCCTTTTGAGTTTCTGTGGCTGCACTGTCCATATTTAAAGAGCCACATTTCGATTCATTACAATTAAACACAATTTAAAATTTGGTTCCTCACGGGCACTAGCCACAATGCAAGTGCTTAACAGCCACAGTGGCTAGTGACTTTTGCATTGTACAGTGTAGACACTGAACATTTTTATCAGCCCAGGAAGTTCCAAGGGACAGCACTGATCTACGGGAACACTGTTCTGATGACTATGGCTGTTCCTAAAAGCCCTGGCTGTTCAGGACTATGTCCCCTGAAAGCAAGACCTGTCATCTCATGGAACTTGCGATCGGTGGCATTCTGCTCGGGGTCCTGCACAGGGAAGGGACCCAGCCACTGACCGTGGGATTGACGCTACAATGATTCAAGTCACTATCTTGCTTGCTTTGTTGCCAACTGAGGTAAAAGACCTGACATCTAAGTAATAGAAACCCAAAGAGGGTGACCGGCGGACACCAAAAAGGAAATCTGGAGTCCTAGTCCACCATAAAAATAAATGACTAAAAATTTTTAGTAAAGATTATCCATTCCTGCACAAACCCCAAACTACATAATCAATAGCTGAGAAAATGCCAATTATCCAGGCTCATTTGAAATATTATTAATCTGCACCGTGAGCGGCCACTAATCAACAGTACAAATTGTGAAATCACTATTTATTTATTTGCTGGGAGGAAGCACTCCCCATCACATTTAATCAGATAGGAACAGCTCAATTTGGGGAATAAATGGAACAAACGCAGATTTTTTTTTTTTTTTTTTTTTTTATAAAACAGTAAGGATCCCAAAGAAAGCTAAGAAGAGGTTGCTGGCACCTGTATTGATTCCAAGATCAAATTGGCTCAAGTACCTTAATAAAGCCTGTCATTACACACTCAGACAACATAGACAAAATTATGTTTCGGGTCAAAAGAGGATCATTTGCAGGAGTCAGGGAAGAATTTTCGCTTCCCTCTTTACTACTACTGCAACTCGTAAGGTGTACCTCTGAGTTACTCATCCGTTCCCTCCCTCTGCCTCTCTCCTCTCTGGCTTTTGGAGAAAAAGCACAGCTTGCTGCTTGAATGAATGAATGAATGAATGAACGAGTGAATGAATGAATGAGAAAGTGAGGCCTTATTAAAGATGTTCATTTTTGGGGCACCTGGGTGGCTCAGTCAGTTAAATGTCTGACTTCGACTCAGGTTGTGATCTCACACTTCACATGAGTTTGAGCCCTGTGTCGGGCTCTGTGCTGACAGCTTGGAGCCTGGATCCTGCTTCAGATTCTGTCTCTCTCTCAAAAATAAACAAACATTAAAAATTTTTTTTTTTAAAAAGCACGTTCAGTTTTACGGTGCTCCTCATTGCCTAGCGGGTCCACTAGCTTGGTGTAGACACACACCCACTAAATTTATAAACACTCTGAATGTCATTTAATTGAACAACGCTTGCCCTAAACCAGCGTAAGAATTAGAGAAGCCCAGACCAAGTGTTTGGGACAGCCTGGCGCACAGCAGGAATCCTGCACGTGGCAGTTACTTTTTGTTGTTTACTGTGTCCGTAGCACACAGAATGCAGGAAACACACACCAAATATTGTCTGCACAATCCTCCTAAGTTCTCATATGTTGTTCCCCCTCAGCTTCTCAAAATTCCTAGCAGCCACATGCTTCCTGGCAAGAGTTTCACATTCACATGAAAGGACCTGAAGAAAAACTGTACTAGCTTTCCTCATCTTATTTATCTAAATTATTAAAACAACAACAACAACAACAACAACAACAACAACAACAACAACAACCTGCCTAATCTAAAGCTTCCTGCTTTCCAGGTAGTGTTCTAAGATTCCCATATTCAAACAATCCTCACAGAGATCCTAGGGAAAGTAGGCACTATTTTTAATCTCCGTCTCACGCGAGGAAACTGAGGCACAGAAAGGTTAAGGTCACATAACTAGTAAGTGGCAGAGCCAGGATTAGAAGCCAGGGACCCAAATTGTGAGAACGAAGGACAGATGGTGTGGAAGGTGACTGGGCCTTCCAACCATGCGTGTGAAATCCTCTTCCCCGGTTCACCTCTGAGCAGGTACGTTTAACTGCTGTCTGCAAAGTCCGTGTACATCTCGCCTGAACAGTGCAGCAGAAACTGGGATCTTGGTCTGTGCAAAGCAACACCGGACAATCCTCTGCAGTCGAGGCCCTGGAGAACAGACATCCATGCCCTGTCTCCCCGTCTGCCCTTGCAACTCTTCCCAGGGTGCTCGGCCCCCTCCCTCAGCGCCTCTGGAGCGCAGGCCCCTGGCCGCCACAGAGTCCGGCTCGAAAGGGGACGATGAGCAGGATGGACACTGAAGTCCACCCAGCGTGCCCGTTCACCCACTCTGCTGGGTCCTGTTGCTGTGCCCCAGGAAACACTGTAGAGGCACATCGCCTATTCCGCCCCCTCCCTCCTCAAATTTGGAAGCTGTTAAGCTGCCTCTCAAATTTCTCTTTTACAGACTGAATAGCCCCAATTTCTTCAGCCTCTTTTCAGAGGCAATATTTCTCAGCTTTCAGTCATTTTCATGGCTCTCCCTGGCCTCTCTCCAAGATTCTGTATCTTGTTTAAATAGTGAAGGCCAACACTGAACATGATTTAAGAACAGCCGTGCCTGGAAAAGTAACAAAGGCCCAACCAATACAGATGCCAGAAGGTAAATATTTTCTCGAAAAAATACAAAGTATTACAATATTAATAACAAAAGGCCTTAAGAATTAGGTTGACCAAATAAAATAATTTCTGTTCCCTGTCATATCATTTCCTCTAATAACTGTGGTGGTTTCTGGGAGACTTATCTGTCCTGAGAAGTCTTCTCAGAAACAACTTTGCTACTTCTCAAAACACCCAAGCTTTTCTTCTCAGTCTCCGCTCTTCTTTCCTCCAATACAGCAACCCCATCATCACGAGAGATGCCTGTTCCCCTTCTCACAACATCAAGTTTTCCAGAAATAGCACTTCCTTTCCTGACTTCAACTTCTTCTGCTTTTGGTAACACGTCCTTCTGCCTGGCTTCACTGCCTGCCCCACTCTGGGTGCATTTCAGGGGGTGGGCGCTGGCCCTGGGGACAAGGTAGGACACAAAATGTGCAGAGCCCATCCAGGCCCCTGAATGCAAGATGGAGCCCACCCTTCACTGCTGACCCCTCAGAGTTTTGGGAGTGATCCCAGTCAAGGTCTGCAGGACAAAGCCTTCCACTGGGCCTAGGGGCAGAAGGACTAGGGGACTGGACCTTCCATGGAGGAAGAGTCACATCGAGGACAAAGCAACACTGGAGAAATGTGACCTCAAAAACACAGAAGCCCCTGGCACAGAGCCAGACACCTGGATGCTCAATAAACAAGCTGGCTCTTGGGCCATTTAAAGAAAAAGCTTTAAAAATTCTTCAATACAACCAGACAGAAGGAGAATGATGCTGACCATTCAAAAAAGCAAAACCCAAATCCTTCTCTCGCTGCACAGAGCCAACACAGTTTTTCTGGACACATTAAGGATGCATCTGCTCCCTGACCCGTCGGCCCCCTCTTCCAGGAGAGACAGATGTCAGGGCCCTGAGGGCAGCGCACATGCTACCTGTCCACTTGCTCTGGTCTTTCTCGCCTCCACTCTCCTGGTCTTTAGCAAGCTCCTCTGGGTCAGCAGGCGCTTCACTGGGCCCTTCAACATCTTCAATGGCTTCTTCTGAAACAGAAGAAAAGCAAAATGTCAAGGATTAAAAGTAGACAGATGATGAAGGATTCTTGGCTCCTACTCCAAAGAATCACCAAGCACAGCACACAGAGGCCAACGACTGTGCCTCCTCTCTCCGTATGGCCCTCAAGAGGCTGACTGCACTCCGGATGTGCTGAGGTCTAGGGAAGCAAGTGGGGCCTTCCCTTTCCTACTCACTGGCATGAGAATGACTCGCTCTAGACATGGGGACATTAGGTATTACTCTCAATCCTGTTGAAGAAATAACTCCATCTAAATGCCTTAAGTTGCATGTGTCTTTTCCACCCGAAAATGCAAAACAGGAACCACATGGTAGCTCTTGCTTGGCTCCAACCCCAGTGCATTATGGATTTGAACTAGACTAGACCCTACCACTGACCCTTCAGAGGCCTCACAGTGCACAGGCCAGACCACGGCAGGAGGGTTTTTTTTTTTAAGTCACTCATAGTCTCAAGAGTCACAGAATATCACTGAGAGGATTTTGTTAATGTGAAGACTTCTAGAAAACAAACAACATCTGTAGGTGTGCCAGGCATCAGTGGCAAGGTGCTAGATTCGTAGAGAAAGGGGGAAAAATTGTAACAGAATCATTATTTTCCTTTTGAAGTCAGTCCATTCTTTACCCACCAATGGTTTAAAACTAGCCATGGAAATTCTCTCCAGCTCAACACACAATGCTTTGATAGAGACAGAAGAATGGTCATTTCAAACACAAGGTTACTCAAGTCGGGAGGAAGAAGAGAGATATTCTAAATGCTGAGGCAAAGGAAGCGAGACATTTCTCTCTTACTTTCCTGGCCCTCAGGATCATTATCCAAAACATTCATTAAGAATGGATTAAACGAGGGACACATGACTGGCTCCCTCTGTGGAGCAGCTGGATCTCGAGGTCGTGAGTTCGAGCCCATGTTGGGTGTAGACATTACTTAAAAAGAAAAAAGAAAAAAAGAATAGGCTAAATGAATGAATAAGGCAGGCAAAGCAAACGGAGGTGGGTGAACGACAAAATTATTAGCAGATTTTGAAGAGCACACCTTCCTAGGTATAGAAACATGAGAACCTGGCTGCCCACATTAATCACTGGGGTTGGCACTAGACTGGGTGCACAGGGACTAGGTACTGGATTTGGGGCTCAGACCAATGTCACCCTAGGTCCCTGGAGCCATGACCCTGCTTTTCAATGTTTCAAGGTGTTACCTTCCCCAAACCTCCAGAAAATAGCTTCTAAATTTCATCACACAAAGGAAGTAAAAGGAATTAAAAGTAAACTGACCCCAGAAGCTTTATAAAGCACTCGAGGAAGAAAGTATCTGTTTAGAGTCAGATTTTCCTAATTCTTCCCAAAAAGACAATGGAAGTCCGAGGAATGGAAAACTGAATGAGGAGTCAGGGAACATTATTTCTTCATTACCACCAAAAGGGCATTTATGAGGCAGTCATGAGGAACACAAATGAAATAAGATAGTGCTTATTTTCATCTGCAAATAATAGGCCTCCTTATGTAATTTCCATGTCTCCTTTGGTCATACTGCATAGGCAAGGTAACATCAAGTCTCCCCATACCCACTCTTAGTTCAAACAGAGAAAAATCAAGCAACCATGGTTTGAAGTCAATCTGATATACAGTGCCATATTAATACTGTACATCGTGTAGGAGAGAAAAAAATTTACATACAAGCATTATTAGAGAATAACACGTAAATTACACAGTATGATAGATGCATTGTGTCCGGGCAGAATGTCCAATGCACTTTTTTACACTTTTGATAAAACTGTTCAACACTGTGATTATAAAATTCATCTTTGAATGGTGATACTAGAATTCAGTCAATCAATCTTAAATTGGGTCTACCCAAAGGAGCTAAGGTTCTTAAAATATACTCATTTGTCCCAGTACATGCTGTGATACAAACTATGTCTAGTAATGTAGACATTAATCAAATTTGATTATGAAGAGATGGCTGAATGGCCCCTCCTCTCCATCACACACACACTTCACCTTTGATGTAGACAATCTGACATCTAGAAAAGAGACAAAACCCTGATGTGGTGAACAGTGCCTGAAGTGCTTCTCTACAGAAGAAGGAACGAATTTGCCCACTGGGAGGCACCTCCAAAGGCCAGCACCCTTCTCCTCACCATCATGTGTGCTGCAGCCATCCAAGCAGAGAGTTAAGAACTCACGGTCACTCTGGCACTGACCCCACTTCTTTAGCCTCTCCAAACACATCTTATTCAGAAGACAGAGGGTGTGAAGAATAAGCACATCGTTGATGCACTGAACAAGGAAACCGTACAGTGCTTTGTGAATACTCCTGGAGCCCTCATTCTCTAAGCCTCGGTTCTTTGCTTTCTTCCCTCCCTACCCTACTACAAGGAGAAAAGCGAAGGCAGCTAAATTCCACTGGGAAGCTAGAGGGCAGAGGTTAATTCAGGAACTTATTTTGTTTCTCTTTCCCTCCCTCCACCTTTTTTTTTTTTAAGATTTAAAAATCAAATCCTCTGCTTTTTCAGCTCCTACTATCATTTGTCACTCATTCACTAACAGGCTGTTATATGCTTGGTGGAAGAAGAAATGATTAAGAAACTCCTTGAAGAAGAAGTTATTAGGAAACAGCTTCCTTTGCAAGAGGACCAGTGTCACCCCCAGTGGAAAACCAGGTCCCATTCGGCTGAGCAGGCACTTCACTGCAGTTCCACCTATGACCTACAGGTGTCGCCCTCTGCATGGCGAGGCCAGGAAGGGCAGCTAGCTGCAGGAAGCAGACACCGTCTGGGCCGCCCAACCTGAGCATGTGGAAATAATATACGTCTTCAAGTGAACTGTCTGGTCCTGGGGAAATAAAATAGGACATTCATAAGCAGTTACACCATCTGTCTTTATACCATCATCATCAACAGCAAGAGGAAAAATAGCTCTTTAAAATGGATGAAAGCCCAGGCTGACAGTAACCAGAAAACTGTGAGCTCTGAATACCAATAAAGCCAGAAAAATGATTAAAAAACAGAGATACAAAGTACGAATTTGTCTGGACAGCTCAGACCCACAATGCTTTGCAGGCAGGGTCTGTTTGATTGGTTACGAAAGCCTAAAGAAAGCCCACTCACTAAGACCCAGGCCTCACCTCGTCCCCCTGCACTGGAACCACATGGGGACCAGGGGCACAATGGCATCCAGCGTTTTAACAGAGAGCTGTATCCACACTCCGCGCTGCTGGCACTGGTTATCCAGCCTGTATTCCCTTTAGGAATGTGTATTTGACACCCACGCATTGACGGAGCACGGGGTTGGGGGCAGGGGGTGGCAGTTTCTCACAGATCACAGATTGCATTTTCCACCCGTGAGCTCAGTGGCAAAGGGCCGGGGTCATTACAGGCGTCGATGTTTTAAATATATATATAATACCAGCTACTGACAGATGGTGGGAACAAGTGAAGAATTGAAGGGCCGACGATCTGGTTTTATCTGGAAAATCCTGTCTTTCCCTCCGATGACGAAGTTGCTGCCCTTCCCTAAGATACCCAGCAGCCACTTTGCCATGTTTAAGGCTGCAACAGACAAATCAAAACCATCTATTCTCCAAGAGTCTAGCGGTATTTCAGAACCAAGCAGAACACCCCAGGAATGTTTTTTCAAGGGCAGAGCCAGGACCTGGGTGAGGAGGTCATCTCTGCTCCCTGCGCCCCCCCACCCCCATTCCTGCCAGGGGGCAGCAGGCCCAGCGCAACCCAGACAGAACGTCTGCTTTTCAGAAGACTTCAGAGAAGGTGCTTCTAAACCCGCTACAGCAGAAGGCGACTTGGATGGATACACCCCACAGTGGCCCTCAAACCGAGGCACCCCTCCTATGTGAATGTATTTTCATGTTAAACGGCTAGGAAAACACAAGCAAATCTTGAGTAACTGCGAAGTCTTCCTGGTATCTCTTCTGCCTTCAAACTCCACATAAAACTTCAGCCTCCATCGGCTGAAGGTCTTTAAAAAAAAATCTATTTCCATCACTACCTCCTTTTGACAATGGCTTCTCCCAGACAGCACTTACTAGCACTCGGGCCAAACCCAGCCCTGCTCATTCATGTCTCCTGGCTAAGGACAGAGCCCTCAGGTGTAAGAATTTCAGCAGCTACATATATTCTAAGAGGGAAGGGTTCTTGGGGGCAGCTAAGGTTTTTGAGGCGATCATACTGCAGCTCCAGAAAGTTCCCCTTCAGTCAGGGTGGTTTTGCTTACCACAAATGCGAACGGTTGTCTTAACACACCTTCTATGTATCATGTTGGCAAAGGTGACTGCGAGATTCCCCGGCTTAGGGTGAAACCTGCTCCCAGAGGAGGTGTGCGTGCCAAGTGGCAGCCCCGTGGAGATTTGCAACAATTTTATGAACAACCTGGAAACGGGTATGTGAAAGGAGCACCGGGCAGAAGCAAGCACAGAGGTGGCATCATCATACAGTCTGCACTCACCCCGGCCGCATGCACTTCCCAAATGTGATACCCGAGAAAACTTGCCAGTCGCCCCCAAAACCAATACCGTTCACCAAATAACTGGGGCCGGGAGCTGTGTCCACTGGGTGTTTTTTACCAATTGCTTACAGACTTGAAGGAAGGGGAGTCAATCAATGGCTAAGACTAGTCCCTCTGTTCCTAACTCTTAACAGGATAATGTAGAACAATTCAAACCATCCCCCAAACCTGACAAAGCTCCCAATAGTGCCTCACTGTGACAGAATTTTGGAAATTCTCCTAAGAATCAGGGTGTCTGTACCCAAGGCTCTCAGGCGATCACGTTACTTAAATAATACAACAATCTGGGATCCCTGAAGAATGAAACTGTTCTTTCCTTTTTCTTTGGGGTGAGCCATATTTGAGGGTGGGGGTGAAATAAAGTGCATTTGCCTGTCGGCAGGCTCAAGAGCTGAGAAACATTAGCTGTCATGAACCACAATCAAATCAGGTTTGAAATATTTAGCAGTGGCTTGGAAAATGCGGTGGTGCAGCTCTGACAGGCGAGATGTGCACAGACACCCACTTTCCATTATAATGGAAATATCAGGCCTGTTCTGAATATGTATAACCCAGAAAAATGTATTGATTTTTCATTCGGCATTAAAAAAAATGAAATAGCCTGCAGCTGTCAAAAGCCTTTTGTTAAAAGCTCATCTTTCCTGGAATGAGGTTTACCAGAAACAAGTTTTAATTGTATATAGGACCTCTTCTTTGAAAAACAAAATAACCAATCTGCCTACTTTGAAGATAGGGTTAAAGCTTTTCCTTTCTCCACTTTCAACCTAATTAACCAAGGACAACCGCGAAGCAAGCAAGGCCTGCAACATGAGGGCCAGCAGGAGTACCACGGAAGGTGGCAGCCACTTAGGCTGGGATCTCTCTTGGCGGAGAGCAGGAGGGACTCCATGACTGTGTCTTGTCTTCTTATTTCTGTAACTCGTGTGCAGGTGCTGGACCCTGTGGCCATTGACTCGGCGTAGGACACTGTGGCCAATCTGCTGTCTTTTTGCAAGGTTGGTTGGTACAATTGGAAAACAAGGGCAGAACCCTCCAGCGTACCCAATCCTCTTGGCCTTTTGTTATCCACAAGAAACCTCTACTGGCTGTATATACTCTACAGAACATGCATGCTTTCTTTTGCAAACACAGGTCAAATCAAATGCCACTATGTAAAAGAGGACTGCTAAGGTCTACACCACTTGTTTCTAATAAGATCTAGCATGTTAAAATTCTGCTAAAACAGTAACTTGTAACAGGATGTGATTGACAATGCTGACGGACATCCAACCGTGCTGCTCCCAGCTCTTCACCCCTAGTCTTGTCTTGCCTCTCAAAGCCAAGGAAGAAGAGGTAAATGGCAGCAACGTTCCTAACTATGCCGTTCTCCCTCTGTGCCATTTTGGTGAGTGGGATCTCACTGAATGGTGACCACGGGGCCTACCAGCAGGTGATTCTCCATGTGCCCCAGGCTTATTCCCAAATCCACAGAACACCCAGATACAGGATGCAGCAATCCATTCTGCATCATTCCCAAACATATTTCCTCAAACATTTATTCCATGGTTTTATTCCAATGATATCTTTCCAGCCCTGACGGTGTGGCTGGAAACTGCACAAGACACAGCTTCGAGTGATGAGGTTTTCTGGTTGACAAATACCGCAGCCCCAGAACATTTCCCCCCTTAGATCAAGGTGGTTTTGCTTACCACAAATGCATATCGTTCTCTTAACACACCTTATACTTAGCGTATTGATAAAGGTGACTGCATGTTTTCATGTGGACACATGGAACAGGAAACGTAAAACCTCCTTCAAAGTTCTTTGTGGGTAATCACCTGAGTATTACTTTTAATTGCAGGCAAAATGTGTCCATTCCATTTTCTACATCTTAACAGGATACTGAGGGAAATACCAAATCACCAGATGAAGGGTCCAGAAATCCATACTGACACTGGCAAGTGCAACATTTTGAAATATAACCCATCACAGTCCAGGCAGGAAAGCTTAAAGGGGCAAAGAATGAGGGTGAGGGGGTACAGCAGGCCCCCAGGGGCTTCGAGGCTGGAGCATTCATTTATTCACCTTCTCAAGACAAGATTCCGTTTCTTTTCCGGCCAACATCAGAACTCCAGTGCAGTAGCAGAGCCCAAGGTGAAAAGTAGGCTCCCCACACAGACGACGGGCAAACAGGCCTCCCGCACTCCTGCCTGCCCAGGCCTCCCTGAGGTCCCTGCCTTGCACAGGATGTAAAGGACAGAGCACCCTCCTGGCGGCCCTTGTCTTCGCATCATCCATTTGCTTACCACCCTAAGCTCCGAGCCAGGCCAGGCCATCCTACCAAGGACCCTTCTCTACCAACTGGGGAGAGCTATCGGGGTGGGGACAGCCTGGTGCTTCTGCGGGGAATGTGCCCACCCTGGTCCCTTTTTAAAAAATAACGTGGCCAAAGCACTAGCCGGTTGTTTTAAACAAAACTGCCTTCTAAAGGTGACATTTCTACACGTGGACGTCACTCCCCTGAGACAAAGGGGGATGTGAGCAGTAGAGGAAGTGGAGGACACGCTCCACTGGAGATACACTCCCTTTCCCCCCAGGGATGAGCACAAATCCTTTAAGTGATCATTTTCCCACAAGAATTCTTTTGACCACTAGGTGTTCACTTACCAAATACACCTGGGGCCGCAGGGCCTGGAGTTTCTGGACAGAGCCTGGAAGGTGGCGGGGGGCCGGCCAGCCTTTCAAGAGGGGCTTCGGGAGAAGCTCTGCAGGAAAACCCAGTGCTGGAGGACCTCGGCCTCCTCACTGCTCCACCCTTGACCCTGTTTCCCTGGCCACCACCCCCACGACCCTGCCTTCTGGCAGCAGGCTAAAAGAATCAACACTCTGAAGGCAACTCCGGGTATTATTAAAATGAATAATTGGAGAATAGAGACCATTTATGCTTTTGTATATTTGAAGATCGTGCCACTGTTTATAGAAACAAGAAAAATGGGGATTGTGTGGCAGGAGGGAGGCTGGGGAGGCCGGGCATGCTGCAGCCCTGCGCAGCCCCTGCTGGGTAGAGCAAGGTCAGCCGCAACAAGGACGCAAGCCTGGGGGAGGCTCTCCCTTTGCTTCTTACTTAACTTCACCTCCACCTTGCGCACTGACAGGAGAGCACGTTTTATGGGTCCATCGCCGCCAGGGCCGGTTTAGGCCTCCCAGAGAAAATTTCCCCTCTTTGAGCTGTTCTCCTAAGCAAACGGCACACAGAAAGCCAGAGCACAAAGTGATAAATGCTGCCGTTGTGTGGCGAGGGACAGGTCCTGCCATTTTCCCTCTCCTGGGCGAGGCCACTTGGTCAATCGGAACAGTCTGTCAAAACCGCGCTAAAATTAAGGGGGTGGGTGGGGGTCAAGGGAGGAGAAAAAGGGAGGAACCGCCTACAGCCAGGATTGCAACAAGTTCCATTTATCTGTGTTCTTAGCAAAAGCACCTGGGCTGCCCCCTGCAGAAACGCAGAAAAGGATAAAAGCCAATGTGCGGTGACAGAGCACAACGGAACTAAATATGTCCGCTGACTCGCCTGGTGGCTATTCACAGGAAGAGTTTGCTTTCTTGCTTTTCTTTTCTTTTCTTTTCTTTCTTTCTTTTTTTTTTTAATAACTGAAAAATGTGAGTTCCAGTTTGTAAAACACAAACCCAACCCTGAAATGGTTTCGGAATCCACACTCCACGGGAAATCCAGCTCTGTCCCAGAACTCTGAGGAAACTGAATTCAGCAGGGATTAGCTCCCCTGATTTCTCCAGGGCCAGGACTGGCGCTTTGCTTCCACACATGAAATGTAAAAAAGGGCAAATTCCCTGAGCATGTTTGTAGCGGAGCGTGATGGGATTGTGTTGTCATTTATGGGAAATAATCGCAGACCCATCTCTCCCCTTCCCCCCCCCCCCCATTTTCCAGTCCAAATAACCATGAAAAATTACACTTCAATGTCAGGGCGATGACAAAGGAGGCGCGCTCTCTGGGAGCTCAGCGGATTTGCAGGGGTTTTTCCTTTCTTTGGACAAAAACTACCTTCAATTGTACTTCATTTAAAACGTGATCTAACAAATGCATTTTGACAAGTTCCTTTCTCTTTTTCTCCCTTCTTTCAAACAGTGTTTTGCACAGTTTAACCTCACACCAAACTGGAATGTTCTGGAAAGAAGAGGCATGCAAAATAGAAGGTTCTTGAAACCAAGAAGGGTGTTTTATTTCCCCCTCTGTTAAAAACAAAGTAGTAGAGGAAAATAATGAGTCTAACTCAGTATGCTACTGAGAATGAGCGGGGGGAGGGGACAGAGTAAGTCACAGGGTCTTAACAACAGACTATTTGATGGGCAAAGGTGAAAAAAGCCAAGGTTAGTAAAAAGAGGAAGGCTTTGATGGAGGAAGAAGGGGACTCAGAGGTTTGCTCTTCAGAACAGACTATCTTGTGGACTTGGAAGCACCATCTAAGGCATCTGGAAGTACAGTCAGAAGTGGGAACATCCTCACATGGGATGAGGCGGGGAGGTCCCACTTCCCTCCTAGTCCCCCTCCTCTACAGAAAAGGACATTTTTCACCCAAACAGATCTGCCTGAAAGCTTTTTAACATTCCAGGTGTGAGACATAAGCAGTCCCTACAAGCATCTGTCTTTCAGTAACACTCTGCTTGAAATAAACACTGCCAGGCTTCCATGGCTGGAGAGGAGAAGACAGGATAGATAAACACACGAGTGATAGAAAGAGTGTAAATAAAAAAAAAAAAAATTAACAGTTTCCACTAAAAAGACTGAAACCACCCTTCTGAGTTGAAACTCACTTGGCTTGTCAGGGAGAGATCTTATGCTTAAAGCAAAAAAAAAAAAAAAAAAAAGAAGAAGAAGAAGAAGAAAGAAAGAAAGAAAAAAACAAATTCCTATTTATTTTTAATTGGAAAATGTTGGAAATACATGAGTGAAAAAAACGTCAAGGAAGGCTTGTAAGTGTACTTAAGCATCTATATACAAATGAAGGTGTGTGGGAAACGAACAGGATGTACCAGGAGTGGTATTAGATGATGGTGATTAGAACCTAATGGGTATAAGTGAGACCTTGTGGGATGGCTCTTGTACTGGGAATGTCAAACGCTGAAGGATGCTATCTGTACAGGAATGACAGCAAGGAAACGAAAGGCAGAAGGGTGGCTGGACAGGCCCAAGGTGTTTACGACAGTGGGGAGATGTGATTTGACAGTGCCCAAAGGAATGATGGAATATTTGGGGCGAAGATATGCAAAAAAGAAAACTGAAAGACAAACAGGTAAGTATCTTGTTCCTGGCCATCAAAACAAACAGCACACCATCAAGACAATACGAAGCCATGACTCCAGGAGTCTAAATCACAGACCAAAACGAATGAGGGGCTGAATTCCCAGCCTGTTGATGGCCTCAATCTTAATGCTCACAGTGTCCAAAGGGCCTGCAGCCTATTGAGAAATCAGCCTTGGCCCCTGTGAAGCACAGGGTGCTTGCAGAAATAGTAGTGTGCTCCCACCCGAGGACAGGAGAGTGATGGACTGCCTGTCAGTGAACTTCACTTTGCATGATCATCAGCCACTTATGTGCACAGCTGGTAAAACAAGCTGATTCATAAAAATAAAGCACAAACAAAGGCTGACACTTTCCAAACCAAATGCAGGAAACAGACGTCAGGCCAACTTCAGGCAACCTGGCACCCAAGAAAGCACCAGCTAAACCTGTTCTTCCTTGGACAGACCTGCACGTGCACAAAGGTCACCGCAGGTGTTAACGGCACTGCCAGCTGCAGAGTCTAATGCTACGGACACTTATGAACCCTGGAGATGGCCCAGGCCTGGGTCTTTAGGTGCCTACCACGCATACATTGCCTGGTACAAGTGGAGAAGGGCCTGCCTCTGCCAGAAGCATTTACGGTCACACCTGAGACATTTAAGGATATGTCTACACTTGGAAAGTAAAAAACTGGGCCATTCTCCAAAACCATCAAGTCCCCAAGCACACTTCAGTCTGAAACAACCAGGCAGCAGCAGCAGCATGTTTGAGCTAACATTTCCTCGGAAACTGCAAGGAAAGTGAAGCAGGAAGCTGAGGTACAGAGAAAATCCAAGGGTTTATGTTCAAAAGCTTTCCTGCATCCACATGAGAAAAAGCAGATGGGACTGCTAAGTTGTCATTTTTAACATGCACCTTGCACAGCTCTTCTGTGCCCAAAGGGAGAAAGAAAATTCTTGGATCTTCCTCCTCTTTTTGAGTAACTTCCAAAGTTATGCCAGTGGTTGAATACAAAACCTCTGCATTTTTAAACTTTGGATATTACAAAATACCCCCACCAGCAGCACACCAGCCCTTTCATGGTGATTTTGGCTATGGTAACCCATCTCCAAATCTTCAGAGCTACTAACTGTGTTTTACCCTCAGTCTCAGGATTGGGTCCCTCTACTCAGCCTTCCCTCCTGTGAGAGGTGTCTTCCACCTAAGAACAGGCTAGTATCCCCGAAAGGGAATGCAGTCCATTACGCACCCCAAGTTAACACTGTAATAGTATCTTTAAAATTTTTTTTGAATGTTTATATTTGTTATTTTTGAGACAGAGAGAGACAGAGCATGAGCGGAGGAGGAGCAGAGAGAGAGGGAGACACAGAATCCGAAGCAGGCTCCAAGCTCTTAGTTGTCAGCACAGAGCCCGACGCAGGGCTGAACCGCTAGACCATGACCTGAGCTGAAGTCGGATACTCAAACTACTGAGCCACCCAGGCACCCCATGTAATGCATCTTAAAGCCCAAAAATGCAGTCATAATCATCAAGACAAACGATTCAATAAAAGAACTTAAATTCTAGACTCTTTAATAGCGGGAACAATTGAAAACAACCAATACGTGAAACCAAAGAGAAAGAAAACATCTCCATGAGATGAGAAGGCCATCAAGGATCTGAGCAGAAAGTAACTGGTACTTGGGACAGTTAGGAATAAGGGATCTGGAGAAACTGACAGCACACAGTCATACTTTATGGAAATAATTTTGGATGTCTACACTGTTCTGTGTACATGCTGCACCTGGAAAAATTACTAGAAGCTCTTGTCAGGGAATACCTTACGTCGGAACTGTCCCCACACTTCCAGAAGCAGACAACTCTTTCTAAGGGAATATGAACCCTGGGCAGAGACAGAATATGGAAGTAAAGCCTGCAACAAGTCAATGGTTTTGCTTCACTTTGTAAGGCCAAGAATGATGGCAAGGAAGGTAAGAAGCAATGAAAAAACTAGTTAAAAGGCAATACAATCTTGAAGATGAGACTGCCCAATGATTAGGAAGAGAAAAAGTGAATGAGTTCTCACTTACCAAGCAACAATTTTAAATACAAAAAGTAAGAAGAGGAGGGGGAATAAGAGGATTTAGACAGTCATCAAAGAGCAACTTTCAAAAAAAAAAAAAAAGTTTGCATCTTTAAATTCAGCATCTACGATGGCAGGTGGGGGAAAGGTCAATTTCTGTCTGAAGAGAGTCTATGAATTGACTCACCTACTGGAAAATTCTGGTGACAAGTATGGAAGAGAAGCACGCAAGCAAACAGATTTAGGAGAGAGAGATACTGGCTGTTTGCAGAAACTCAGTCATCAGAGGGACCGGCCTTTGTTTTGAGGAATTTGGGGGAGCGGACAACAAGCACTTTGATTCTGTAGACCAGGAGACCAGGACCTGGAGAGGGGTGGGGGGCTGGATGTCCCCAGGGCGAGGAAATCCAAAGGAGGATGAAGGGGACAGGTGGTCACATGCTGCTCCAGTGGCCAGCCGGGCAAAGAAACCAACAAAGTCCCATGGAAAAGCTCCGACGTTGAGGCAAGTGGTACAGCTGCTCAGAGCAAGACCTAGTTTTTCTTGACATTCTGAGACAAAAAGACATAATAGCAAGGATAAAAATGGGCTCGCCAAGACCACAACAAACCGAAAACCATCTCCTAAGAACCCAGATATCCGTGTATTTAGGCAAGTGGTATCCTGTTAACTTCCTGCCCAGTGGCAACGTGGTACCCAAAATAAAACCGTCACGTTTAAAGACAGAACGAGCCATGGCTCTGGCGCAATGCAGCCCGCCCACCTCGCTCTTTCATCCTTACACACATAAACACACGTATGCTCTCTCGTTCCTGCTTTCTCCCTCTCTCCCTTCTTGCTCTTTCTGGAAAGGGGTTGTCCCAAAAGGATTCCTCCCAAATGGCTGGGAGCAGAGCCCGTCAGAGAGCTTCTAGATCAGGGTGAGGTCCAAGGGGCCGGTGCAGCCCCTGGTCCCTGCTGCAGAGAACCAGCAAAAGCCAAGTAATTGCTTTTTCCCCTTCCACTAATAAGCTTTTCAGTGGAGGAAGAATTCAGCTTCCTGTAGTCAACAGACCCTTTTTTCCCTGCCTCTCCTCGCTCCAAATAATCTAAAGTGACTGCAATTTCAGTCCTGGCTCTCTAGCATTCAGCTCCACCGGCTGAGGTCAGAAGGTGTCAAGTGAGGGCTCTCTACTTCTTTTCTACTCTGCCTTCACTCCACCCATGCTTCTTTGTAACTGAGGCAACCTGCCTCCCCAGCCCAGCCATTATGTGTATCACCAGCCCACAGCACACACGGACTTCAGTCAAGATTCCAGGAAATGTTTTGAAGGCCTAGAAAACACTGGGGGAGAGAAAACAAATCTCTTTGCTATAAACAACTGATTAGTAATGACCAACTTCAGATGCTCTGGTGACCCGAGCCACTCATTTCCTGGTTTCGAGAAAATGCATCGCAGTACAACATTTGTGTGTGTGTGTGGTGGTTAAACCATGTGGCTGGTTGTGTGGTTTTTGGTTTAGTGGAATGCAAAGGACTCTGGTTGCTGAATTTGCTCCTTGAGATGCTGCTGCGCACTCATGGCGCTGGTATCAGGTCTGGCTTCGTGTCTGGCGGACAGGCTGCAAGGGGACCTGCCTGGGAAAACTCTGCCCCACCCCCTCCCCTGCCTCATCTCCCAGATGAATGAAACGGGATTTCAATTAAGAAGGGCAGCAGCAGAGCCTGCCCTCCTCTGCCTTCACAGAGATCTAACGGAGAGCACAGAGATGAAGGTGAACAAACAAATGCACAAGGGTGATGACTAAGTGAGAGGTAGAACAGGTGTGTGACGGGACTGATGGAGGTTCAGTGGTTCCAGTCCCGGGGAGAGCATGAAAAGAGGGTTAACGTCCAAGTGCAAGAGGCCTGCTACTGGAAGAGCAGCTCCACGCAGGGGAAACAGAGGCAGGTCTGCAAAGAGACTGCTCAGTGGGCCTACAGCCAAAGCCCGTGAGGTTCTGAAGAGGACAGAAGGGGAGAAGCACGCAGGGAAGGCGTGAACACCTGCACGCACCCCCACCCCCATCACACACACAGAGGAGGGGGATGCTGACTCCTGGCTGCAGCCAGGCCTGTGATGGGAATTTATTTCCCTCAATTATGAGCTCTTGTCCCCAGTCTCAGTTCATCAGCACAGTGCAGCCAAGTCAATGAAAGGCTCCATAATGAAGTAATCACATGCATGGGGATGGCCCCGCACCTGCCTGCTGGGCCCTGAATCAAGCTGACATTGGCTCTCCAATCCCCCCAACCCCGTGTGCGCCTATGATCCATGTCAGGTCACCCCCATCCTGCCCCAGGAGCCTCGAAGCCTGGGTGCCGTTTTCTTGACCCAATCACAAAGGCCCTGATTGCAAGGAGGAGAAGGAAGGGTCTAGCAAAGTGGGACCGGTCAGTAGAAAACGTGTTATACTTCCCTTTTTTGCTGCCTGGGAAATCTTCACTGCAAAGAGTCTGATCATAAAAACCAGTACCGTGTGCTTAGAAAGATGCCATTTGTCTAAATTATTACTATGTAATAATAGTAACTGTGGAATACAACTGTCACACAACAGAAGTAAATTCTATTATTATTCCCATTTCACAGATGAGAAAACTGAGGCTCTGAGAGGTTAAATTAGTGGCAAAGGTCACACAGCCTAGAAGTGGCAGAACAAAGCCAAGGCCCATGTTCTTCATGAACACCTTAAGAGCTACTGCATGGCCTTCCCAAGAGAACTTAAACTTCTTCTCATGCTATCCATCCATCTACCCACCCATCCACCCATCAATCCATCCATCTACCCATCCATGTACCTACCCACCCATCCACCTACCACATGTTCACGGAGCACCTGTTCTAGACAATGACAATACAGCTGGGAACAAGACAGGAAAAGTCCCTGCCCTCAAAGTGCAGGGGTAAAGAAAAAGGTGGAAAAGAAGGAAAGAAGGTGGGGGAGTAAGAAAGACAAAAAGCTGCCGAACAAATGACCATACTGTAAGTCAGATGCTGATAGAGAAGGACGGTAAAGTAGGGAAAAGGAAAAAGGCAATGCTAGGAGTCATTTTCTGTGGGAAGCTTGGAGAGGGCAACATTTGAACACAGACCTGAAGGAGTGAGGGTGTGAGCTACAAGGGCCTTCCAGGCACAGAGGAACCGCATGTGCCAAAGCCCAAGGTGGGAGCAAAGACAGAAAGGAGGGCCAGGAGATGAGTCAGACAGGTCACGTGGACGAGTTCCTGCAGGCCTTACTGGCTACTGTCAGGCCAGAGGCACTGCTAACACCTAAAGAACTTCTATGAAAATCAGAACAATGTGCTTCAGTTCAGCAGCCCCTCCTCTGGGCAAATGTGGCCTCAGACCCCCCATCCTGCCTGGTAAGTAGAGGCTGGGATGGATTCCCGCCCTTAGCAGAGAGCTGCGTGGGTGAGACATCCTGCTCAGCTTCACACAGTTAGGCTCGAAGAGCTTTCCAGTACGGAGGCTACGGTACTTCCCCAAATCTGCGTGTGTGTGGTGTATAAAACTTCCTTGTGCCTTTTCCTTTACTAGGGGGTGGGCAGGAGCTGACCTTGAGTTGAACAAATGCAAAGACAGGCAGGGGAACCTGAGCATCCTCTGCCACTGGCCATACTGCAGCAAGTGGCCGGCCTTGACACCCATGCACCAGAAGGACCCGCCCCACCACTGTGCTCCCAAGCCCCTCCCTGAGAAGCTGGGGTGAGTAACTCCTGGTTCAGCAGGGCTACAGCTCCAACTCAGAAATTTGTCACCCACCATTCCACACAGCCCTTCTCGGAAACTTTATTGCCTTTCCACATAAATGAACTTCAACGCACTCTGCAAACTTAATAATCATATAAAGCTACGTAAGCTCAGCAGGGCTGCTATTTCGATGCCAGCTCTTCCTAGTGCAAGATGGATCTGGAGGGTGGGGGAGGAGGCTTTACTTTTCTTAAATGGGCCACTGTGGAAAGAAGTCCACTCCGTTGGCCACAAGAGAAGAGGGGTCTCCCCCTAGTCACACACACACACACACACACACACACACACACGCGCGCGCGCGCGCGCGCGCATGCACACGTTCTCAGCTGCCGCACCGCCACCCTGGGCTGTCTCGGGGTGCAGCCAGGTAGCGAGGTACAGGTAGACCGGCATCACAGGTCTCCTCAGGCAGCACTTGGCCCCGTGCCGCAAACCAGCTGTCTCAGAGTACCCTGGGGCCTCCAAGGCAGAGTAAGTGGGTGAGCCCTCAAGTGTTCTGGGTTCTGTTATTAAACATTAACGGGTAAATCCGGAGCACCCATGGGTCAGCTGCTCTGGGCGCTGTTTCTCTGGCCAGGAGACAAGAGGAGCTGGATCTCAGCCAGAAGGGAGAGAGGGAGGGGCCCCGAAGAAAACACAAAGAAGCCAGGAGGGGCCAGGAAGGGGGCCAGGAGGAGGAGGCCCTTCTGGGCTTGCTGGGGATCCAGAGGAGCGGCCAGGACTGCCCAGAGACGTAAGGCTAAAAGCCAGAGAGAGACAAGAAGGCACCAAGCAAGGGAGTGCAGGTGATGAGCGAGGAAGCAAAATCCAGAAAACCGGGAGCTGAATGGGACAGGATGCACAATGGGCCAAACCCAGCACAGCTTAAAGCGCCCATGAATTCAGGTTTCCACAGTGACCAGGAGCCTGAGGAGCTGTCGCCCCTTCTCCAGGTCATTCCACTCCAATCATCAGGAGAACTGTGTTTTGGGGAAGGGGCCAGAGCAATTACCGGAGCCTTCACTTCGTTGCTCCCTTTTACAGTACACTTCCCAGAATAAACTGCCCCAAGACTTCATCCATCACCAAAAAAGGCAACTGTAAAAACACTCATGGCCGGCCCCTTCCCACACACCAGCAGGCGCCCTCCCCTGCAGTGGTGGGGGGTGGGCAGGGGTGGGGGCCGTGGGGGGAGGTGGCTCCGCCCGCCCGTACTAATTGCTCTTGCGGATGCTGTGCGGCGTGGGGGCCATTCCCAGCGCCGAGCAGTTAGGAACTTCCCAAATCATTAACCTTTCTCGGAGTGCATTGTACTGGGAGGTGCTCCCTCTGCAGCCCTATTCAGGAGCCCTATTGATCTGCCGCACACTCGGTGCCTTCAAAGTTGTTTATGATCAATATGCAAATTGCCCATGGCATTGATCTAGTATTAATTTTCAATTAGGGAATCCACAAGGGGTCTCTGAGGGTCAATACCTAACAATGCAAAGGAAACTCCGTTGAGGAGTATCGGGCCTGGTGCTGATAAAAGCTTCCCTAAGCCTCCTTCTCAATAGTTCCAGGCCCTCGGGGCTGTCACCTTCACTTTGGCTCATTTTGTTCCCTCCTAAGTCAGACCCCTTCGGTCAGCAATCTCTCAGGCTGGATCTGTGGCTGTTGCCCTGGAACTCCCCCCACGGCCGACCCCCCCTACCCAGGGACACAGGGCCACTCCCTGGCCTGCCAAGTGCGGTCCCCTGACACCCGCCCTCTTGATCCGATGCCCCAGGCCATGCCTCCATGTCTCCCCATGCCACACCCAGACCCGGGACCACTCTCTCCCCCAGCTCCCCAACCACACATACCTTTTTCCTCCCTCTCTCCCTCTCCCTCGTTTCTGCTTAGTCACGGAACGTCACCTTGGCACGCTGCCACGGCTGGAGCTGGCGAGCTGCACGGTCCCCAGAAATCTCAGGCAGTCAGGCAGAGCCGCCAGGCTGCCAGGTTATGCTTGGCAAACAACCCACTGATGTCATTTCAAAAAAACCAGCAGGGTTGGTGGGGGGGGGGGAGGAAAAAGGCACAGCTTCAAATCATCTGTTTCTCCTTCTTTCTTTCCTCCAACAAATTTTTTCTTCCTAAATGAAACATGGGGACAGGGGGCTGGAGGGATATTAATTACTTTACCACTCGTTCATGGTTCCCAGAAGAGGCCACGGCCCGCCCTCCAGGAGCGCACAAGGCAGTTCATGTGAGCCATCGATGGGGGTGTGTCCCCAGGGAAAGCATGCCCAGCTGGGACCAGAGTGACCCGGGAACTCAGTCATTCCATTACGGCCCCCTAACAGCCCCTGAGAGGCTTGCGTGGGAAAGCTGGGCAGACAGGAGTTGGAAGAGAAAAGTGTGTCCTGCTCTGTCCTCCCAGCAGGTGTTGGGGACAAGCAGGGCACAGCTGTGCTCCAGCCCGGGGCCCGGCAAGGACTCTGTTTGCCTTCTTCTCTCTCTGCCAGGGGCTCTGAATGCTCCAAGTTTTCTTCACATTCTCCAGTGGAATAAACCTTCCAGAGTCTCAGGCTCTCTCATTACCCCATGAAGCCACCTGAAGACCCAACTCCATGCCAGATGGGTAGTGGCCTGCCCACTTTCGGCACTGCCGCTCATCGTGCAGGCTGGCGCATTAGCTAGCCAGGCTAATTGGTTTATGGATAACATTAATTACCATGTTGCTCATTAATGGATGAAATCTTTATTGGTGCCATTGATCAGCGGACTTGTTAGCTGGCCTCCTAACCAATGGCGGATATAACAAGCTCTCTTATTGGCATATCAATTAATGCAATCAATTCCTGGCCAGAGGCTGCCATTCGCTTCCCTAGTTGTTCAGGGGTAGGAGACAGAGCCATGTCAAGCGTGCCTTTACTTAGAGTCCCCAGTTCTCAACTGACCTCCAGGTGGTCTCTCTGCCACTTGGGACTCATCAAAAAAAAAAAAAAAAAAAAAATCACACCCACCCTTCCATTTGAAAATCACCTTTCCATGTTCTGCCAGTGACAAAAATGCTACCCTATCAGGATACAGAAGCTAGAAGGAAGACAGGAGGGGCCTGGGGGCTGTTAAAGCAAACAGGAGAGGTGGAGGCAACAAGTGAACCTTTTCAGTCCCCAGACTGGCCCCTGGACAATAACCACACAAGCCTGAAAACACAAGCCGCAGGCATCAGCCCTCTGCCTCCCAGACCCTGCCAACCTCCTCAATGCACCCTCACATCTGCTGACCACGCCTAATGGCATCCGCCTCACTCAATGCCTCTGACGGGTCCTATATGAAAACATCACTTGCTCATCTGAAATCCCAAGCTCCAGTACCAAAAAGGACTTTTCACATTAGGGACCATCATGTGCCCAGTAAATCTGTGCAAACAGGGGCTAATGTTTGTTGAAATGCATACAATAAATCTCTTCAACAGCACTTATATCCCTATAAAGGCACAGTTTGGGAAAAATTTCTCTAGGCAGCAACATGTCTTTAGTTAAGTTGTTTTAAAAAAGGCTGAGGGACTGGGTGTGTGGGTGGATCCAGAGGACCAAGGATTTACAGCTGGACTTGACCGACGAGCAGCAAACACCAAGGCATTAGCGCTATGGCAAAGGGGGTGAGCTGATGGCCCTGTGGCTTTGGGAGGGTAAGTGGGGAATGCCTGACCCCAAGACATGCTTTCAAAGGATTACCTGGAGGTGGCCCCCAAAGGGAGAAGCTTCAAATATTATTTCAGATTTGTTTCTAAAAGCCAAAAATAAATTAAATGTAAAAAGGGAAGAAAATCACTACTCTACTCAGCAGTGCTGGTGCTATTAATAAACGTTGCAAGCCCAAACATTTGATTCAAGGAGAGAGGGGAGAAGCAACAGAACTGGCGAAAAGCAGACAGGGAGGGAATGCAAGCTGCTTTTGGCAGAGCGATAACGGAGCACAGGAGGGTGACCAAGGCCATGGCTCAGGGACATAACTCTCAGCATGTGGAAGCACAGCTCGGGGCTCCTGTGATAAACAGAAGTATTTCCTCTCATTTAGAAATAAAAAGTGACGTCTTTCCATGCGGACCACATCAGTACTTCCACAGTCACAGGGCAGAGGCAAGTCCTGAACAGACCAAGGCAGGGGCCAGAGAGGCCCGCCGCAGCCGGGGGTCACCCTCTCAGGATGTGGCCTGGCAGCAGAAGAGGGGCAAGAGGCCTCGCGGGGGAAGCCAAGGCCTCCTCAACCCGTAAAGTCATGTGCAAGGCTGCATACCACGCAGTGGTCATCCAACACAGGTGACGGGGAGATACCCAGACGAGGGGCCCTCCGCCAGCCACTCGGCACCACAGTGATTTTTTCAGCAAGAGCAGCCACAGGGTCTTCCGACGACAGGAGTCCCAGGGCGCTCGTAAGGTGCAGCTCTCACAGGGTAATGGTGTCTGAACCGCTCCCTCAGGAACCCCATAACACTTGCAGGGGTCCTGCAAAGTTTGATTCCAGTTTTCTTTTAAGTTGCTTATAAAATTCCAGGTGATTACCAAATGTTGTAATAATGAAAACCTAAGTTCACGTAACACACTGGAGGACAGGCCGTGGACTCTACGGCCAAGTTAACTAGATTCTGTGCAGACCTCAGAGTAAAAGTTTCTGCCATCCCTACTTAGTTGAAGATTCTTCTGAGACTGAGACACAGACACTTCTTCTGAGACTTGAGACACAAAACTATAAAAACAGGTACCATCTGGAACTACTTCCTCACAAACAAGGATCTGCATAATAATGGAACCGAACCGAAACAGAACACAAAACAGAAGTTTAGCTGATCCTATTGAACTACCTTCCGTAACTCTTAATTTTTAAAAAATTTTTTAATGTTTTTTTAATTTTATTTTTGAGAGAGACAGAGAGAGAGAGACAGCGTGCAAGCAGGGGAGGGGCAGAGAGAGAGGGAGACAGAATCTGAAGCAGGCTCCAGGCTCTGAGCTGTTAGCACAGAGCTGGGCGTCGGGCTCGAATCCACGAGCTGTGAGATCCTGACGTGAGCCTAAGTCAGATGCTTAACCAAATGAGCCACCCAGGCACCCCCAGAACTCTTAATTTGGATCAAAATGTTGATCAACTCTGCTTTATTCTCATTTTTAAATATACAAATGTGACAACTCTGAACTCCTAAATTAACTATAGTTATAAAGCTTTTCCAGAAAATTATTCAGATACTGGGTGAAAATTAGATCTCATTTGTTTAGAAAGGAGAGCTCTGCTAATAAAGTTTACAAAGCACTGTTTTGCCTGACGCACTGCTCTAGATGAAAAGCAGAGCGCCCTCTTTGGGGAGCCTCTCTTAGAAGCAATGTGGATAATTTAAAGTTTCGAGTAAGAAAGTAAAAACTCACAGCCTAAGCTGACCAAGCATCCTCACACACATCTAATTCACTATTAATATTACATGGCACACGGAAGATTGCATGCCAGTATGGAGAGGGTTGTATCATGGTAAGATGACAGCGAACCTAAAAGTACTCTTTTAGGTTGTGTATTTGCTTTACAATAAAAAGTGAAGCGGGAGAATGAGCTCTTCAAGCAAAAATCAAGTCCCTTTAAGAAAGGGTTGCCTGATTCTGGTGCAAAGGCAAGCGCTCGGAATGGCGGTTGTCCTTGTCTTGATGCTCTAACCAGACAGAAAGCTCCCATGATAGTCTCTCCCAAAGATAAGAGCTTGCAAGCTCTCTCTCCAAGACAGAAAAGAGGGGTTGTCTAATTTGTTCATCTGTGAATTCACCAACTCATTAAACATACCCATTAAGTTACACCTACTAGGTTCTAGGCTTTGGGAATCCAACTGGACAAGAAGGACACATTCCTGCCTTCATGGGACCTATTCTCTAGCAGACCCACCTTGGGTGACACAAGATGGCTGAGAGACGTCCAATCTTGCCACTGAACCATCACGTTGACATGCACTTGGACAAGAACGTCGCCTCTTCTACTAGGTCTCCTTTTGCTCATCTGAGGGATAACAAGGTTGGCCTTGGATGTTCTAACGTCCATGCCATGCTAGGGTTCTAAGTCGGTCCCACTCAACACTATCCAGGGCAGTAAAAATCATTAGAGAATCAAACCCTGTCTACTCTAAAAAGACTCTTCCTTCGCAAAGCTCTGGTCCATGCTTCCCTGAGTCTTCACCTGGGTGATTACGTATCAAGGTTCGTCCACACCAAACACGGTAATAAATCAAATCTTATCAGAATTGAACTATAAATCTGTGAAGACTCCAATAATTTCTAGCCAAGGGAATAACACCACAAAAGTACTTTTTAAACTAATTACTCGGATTCCAAAGAGCGGCCCTAATGAGCCTTCTTTCTGCCCAGAACTTACTAAGAGGAAAAAACTACCTTCTGGTGCAGTAATTACTGCTTTCCCCTTCAAACTTCTAACTGGAGATCGATGCTGCATTTTAAGACCCATTGATTTACAATTAGCCTGGCTTTCCTGCTAAAGTGTTTTTTAAGCAGAGTTTACTTTTATTTTATTTTGAAATCTCTGAGATCTGGTTCTTGGATTTTACACCCTCATGAGAGGGGACTGGAAATCTCCAAGAGGAAGATACTCATCAGAAAAGAGAGGAGGAGAGGGATGTAAATCAGAATCAGGAGAGAGGGGAAGGGGAAAAGGGAACTTTGTTTGTTCACAGGATAAATGCAGAGACAGAAATTTAAAAAAAAAAAAAATTTTTTTTTAAGCCAAAACTTTTGCCGAAAGGGGAAGAAGGAATGACGAAATCCAAAGAGAGGAAGCAGAAGGCAGGGAGGTAGGGGGAGAGAGAGAGGCTCACAGTCTCACCAAGCGTGGCTGCTGCCAGGGTGGCTAGAGAAGCTCTTTATTGCCTCTGCTGTTTATTAGCATCCTTGGGAAGGAAAAAAGAGAGAGAGAGAGAGAGAGAGAGAGAGAGAAAGCTTTGTGCGTCTTTGCAAAACAAAGCACTGGTTAAAAATAGTGTGTGCAGCAGGGACAGTGTGCTAACGTGAGGGTCCTGGCAGCTCCAGCACTTGCACAATCTGTCCCATGAGGGGAGCAGGAGTAAGCGAAGCAATTAAGAATTTCATGCTGATTGCTTCGAGCATGTTTTTCTATGCCATAAAGATAATAGCATAAAGGATATGGCCTTGCTTCCCTCCCCCTCCCCTGCCTGGCAACTTCTGCCTTCTGTCTTGTAGACTCTTTCTTTTCCTCACCTCCCATGGTTGAGGACTCAAGACGCTGCTTAGCGGGTCTGGCACTGCTTGACAGAATCGGTTGCTTCCAGGCCTAAAGCACAAATCGGAGCTTGTCCTCACGGACCGGTCCCTCCCCACCCCTGGCCAAGGGCAGACCCAGAAGAGGAGCCATAAGACGAGGAGCTGTGTTACTGAAGCCCCAGAGAGACGGAAGGGCTTCAGAAACGGGGAGATCCAGGCTCTCCGAGGCCCCTCCTGCCACTCACCCTGGGCTCCTCACTACGGCCAGCTCCCAAGAGTGACTGGGAAAAGATGGTCCTGGAAAGAGAAAGTGAAAAATAAAATCCCCCAATGACAATAAAGGGGGGAGGGGACAAAAGCCACTAACTTTTTTCTTTTTTTTTTTTAATGTTATTTTATAGCAAGATTGTATAGGCCAATTTCAAAGACTAACACGAAAAAAGTGCAATTAAATCCTTGAAAAACTGACAGATCAGCAAAACAAAACCACCCGGAGGAGAGCCCGATTGAGCCTCATTAAGAAGGAGTTCAGCCTGTTTTTAAAACCCTTCTTAACCCTTATCTGGGTACCTCCCAGCAGTGAGGGCTCCCAACGCGGCTGGCATAATTAGTGTCAGAATGGAAAGGGGGAAAAAATCAACCAGGAAATAGAAATTAAAACACAAATTTAGGAGGGGGGGGGGGTGGTGTTTCAAAAGGAAAAACCATTCCAAATTCAAACAACAAACCCCCATCAGTCCAACCGGGAGCAATGGGGAGACAGCAAAATGCTCCTCCATACCCAGAGATAACTATGTTCCAATTACACAGAGAAAGGGCTGGGGCAGAGCGAGTGCCACCATCTACTTCTCCCCCTTCTCCCCAAAATATATTCCACCTTGTGGTCGCGTCAACTCCGGGAGGCTGAGTTGATGGCAGACGGACGGCAAGCCACACCAACCTCTACATCAATTACAACCATCACGCCTGACAATGGGGAAAATGAGATCTGGTGACAAATTTTTGCACCTTCGGTCCTCAGGATCCCCCAAAAGTGGCACACACGCACATGTGTGAAACAGCGTGTGCGTGGGAGCGAGTGAGAGCATTGCCTGTGAAGCCACCAGCCTGTAAGGAGGAGATACGGCACGGAGATCCATTATAGGAGAGCAGGCCGCTACGGAGGGAATACTCTGGAGATGGGGAAGATGGCAGAGAGACGAAGCCGTTTTATTAAATCGGGCAAATTCTCATTTATTCTGTGGAGACAGAGGAAGAGAAAATGGATTCACTCTCAGCATCTCCTTTGAGCTGACTCCTATCGCCTCAGCAGAGGGAGGCGGAGGAGATGGAGGTGCCGGGGTTCATGTGGAAATCAGGGGACGTTTCCCCCTTTCAAAGTGAACATTATATCCATTTCACCTCTTGCGCCAGGAATCTGGAAAATAATGCTTACGTCGGAGAAACATGGTGGTTTTCTTCGGGCTTTCTGATTACTCCAGCAGGTGGAGGGGCTTACAAATTTGACTCCCTACAATATGAAATCAGAGAGGCGACCACAGCCAAGGTAAGACACGGACACGGGCTGACAAAAGGAAAAGGAATAGTGGGACGTCTCCCCCAACGGCAAGACGCGCCCCTTGCCCGATGGTGGGAACAAAAATGGCACTTTTCAAGTTGGGAAAAAGGGGAAAGAAATGCCTTGAGCCAGAGCACCAAGCGCGGAGGTTGTCCTTCATTAACAAGAGGCACCTGTGTTGAGACTGCAATTAGAAAACCAAGGTTTTAATTAAACAATCACATAAAGCTGTATGGCTCCCCGTATGGGCCAACATGTCACCTGTGTCTCGGGGTTAGCTGGGCAATGAGCTCCAGCTGGTGTGGAGGGAGGGCAACTGGTGATGTGGTACACATATAACTGCAAAGCTGGACACTCTACCTGTCTGTGGCTCCCCTGCCATGTCCGAGAACTAAGAAGAAGCCAGTGAGGCTGCTGGGAGCAACGGCGCTGTGGTCAGACCATAAGCCACCAGTAACCCTGTACTGTTCGCAGCCAAACACAAGATATTATTCAAAGTGCTGTGCAAAAGCCAGGGGTGTGGCATAGGGGGCTTCCTGTGTCTCCCAATTAAAACTGCTTCTCCATCAAAGCATCGGCCAGGTGCAACCAGTTTACCGAGAGCCCCTTTTAACTAAGAAGAATTCATAGGAGCTTAGACACCTGCCAGCTTCCATGGGAGGGGGAAAAACCAACCTACTTCCTCACCTGCTGCTTTTATACCCCCTGGGCCATGGGCAGACAGGAGGTACACAAGGCTCTGACAGCCCAGACTCCCAGGAAGACAGACAGCAATGCTTCCAAAGCACAGATTCCTCTGGGACTCTTAGCCATCAACACCCTCCCTGTTCATGAGCTGTGAACTGATATGAAACTGGTTGTTCCAGGAACTGTGTTGTGTGTTGGCCTTCTGCTGGACGCTGCTGAATGAACAGCTTGGGCCACCTTCACACCCAGGTCAAATAGCTTTTGCCAGGTGCATGGGGTCCGGCTTATAGGAAAAGACAGGCAGGGCGACCAGTTTTCATTCCAAGGCTCCCAAGGGCATTCCACACCTGGGACAGCCAACCTGGAGACCTCCCCACTGGTATGTGCAGGCTGTGCCCCCCAGGAGCTAAGCACAGCTTTGGGCGCCATAAGTCCACATTGCCCTAGCTTCCCAGCACGCTGGGGACACTGTTTCCAAATGCTTCGGACTCTGAAAGTCGCCATGTGTCAAATGCTGGAGAATCCAAGATGGCCAGTCAGCTAACACTGACCAATGACCTTGTATGTGCCTAGCACTGAGCTATCTTCCGGAAAAGAAAATCACTGAAGAGAAAACCTTAGTAACAGAACGCCATTAGTCTGCAAAATGCTCCAACTCAGAGAATACTCAAGGCTTACCAAATCACAGGGTAATCAATACACTCTAGGTTTCATAGACCACCAACACCATTTTGGGTTTTCAACAGGAAAGTCTTCAGACTATCTGCTCACAGAAAAATTAAAACAGCAACAACTAAACAAACTTCATTTGAGCTTTGAAAATGCAAAGGAGTCCTTCTTCCCCATCCTCAGGCTATGGCCTTGCTAAGTTTGTAGAGAACTGGGAGATTTAAGGAGGACTCAGAAGACTGTATAACGAATTCGTTCCATCGGAGCCGAAAAACAAAGTTGCCTTCCCCACCAGAATCCTTCATCTCTCAGACAAAGAAAGGTTTCCCTTGCCCTTTCCACCACCTGATTGTGTGAACTGCCTAAGAGAGCAAGAAAAGGGACCGCAGCTTCTCAGCCTGAATGCGAGGCAGCCAGTCAGAACTAATCTCTGTGCTGGAAGTAAATTCAGTCAGTTCCATGATCTGGTCCCCAGGAGGGCACAGGCAGCGGGGGGCGGTGGGGGGTGGGGGTGGGCTCCCCTCCCTTGGCGTCCTGCACCTCACACCCCAAAACCTAACCGGGGACCTTCTGGGCAATGTCCTTCGCCACAGTCAGCCACGGGAGGAATTATTTGAGATCAGGCCCCGAATGAAATCCGAAGCAACGAGTTTGACTTTATGACTTATTTATTTATTTCTTCCCCCACGAACAGAAGGTTAATATAAGAGCAACTCCTTGGCAAACCTTTAAGGGTAATTCAAGCGACACTGATGTGAATCAATGTTCTCTTTGTGAACACATTACTTGGCAGAAACTGGCTTTTTGTAACCCCCTTAAACCTAGCCGGCAAAACAAAAAGAAGGGGAAAAATGTCCTTCAAACAAAAGGATGAGGTGAAAATAAAGAGAGAGTCGACTGCACTTTATTCTCTTTCATAGAAGCAAATGGATCCAGTGCTTTCATACATTAATCAATCAATATCACTGACTGTACATCAGCAGGGTAGCCAAGTTATGAATGACCTTTCTGGCAAAGAGGACACTTTTAATGCTCATAAGACTGCTCATAGCTTAGCAACTTTCCGAATTTATGCCTGCATGATTACCCCTCAGAGGCGAGTGGCCGTTAGCGCTGCACTAAATATGGCAAGGTTAGTCATTTCCAATTTGTGCAGAGGGAAGGGGAGACGTGGACGCGCTGCCCCATTTATGCACGAGCTGCCGCAACCTGGGCAAGGTAGGAGGGCAGAGGCGCTGGGAGGCACCGTCCCTGCCCGGCTGGCAGACCGGCTTCCCCTCGGAAAGCTGGCTGGGCCTCCTGTGCCAGCTTCGGGCCAATCCAAACAGGGAAGCTGCAGAGAGCTAATCTAGAAAGCCGTGCCCGGCTCGGCCTCAGCTTCTGCCTGCTTCTCACACTCGGCTCCTGTGTCCACCGAGCTGGCAGGCGGGCCAGGCTGGCCACTGCAGGGGCTTCCCCGGGCCACCTCCGCATCCTCTCCCCGCTGGCTTCCGCCTGTGTCTGCAAGCCCTCCCCGTGTCGACTGGGCTTCTCCAACGAGGCAACACAACTGCATGTTTCCAAAAAGGGAACAGAACTTCCATCTTTCAGCTGTTTTCCTTTTTTTCAGCAATCCACAGAAGGGCATTTCTACCGAAAGGATGATGTTGACTTACTCTTTCTAGAAATAACCAGCTCAGATAAATAAACGGTTAAGCCAATTCTCGTTCTTTTCCCCTCTTACCAACTCAGCTGTTCTCTTCACGTCCAGAAGGCAGGAAAGTTCTCTGGATTCCCTTCTATGTGGGTGGAAATGGGTCAAAGGGCTGTCCATGGGTGTGGGTTTCTGCAACAACCATGATTGTCTCAGTGAGGCCAAAGGGAGGCAAGGCACAAAATCCTACTTGTCATTGCCCCTCAGCTTTCTCCCCAGCTTCCCTATGGTCAAAATCTCTGGAAATCTGTTGGTTCATACACAAGACCTTACTTATTTCTGCCTGACATAGACATAGAGGGAGAAAAAAGACATCCAGGAACTTAGAATACAGCTTTAAATTCCTCCAAGTTACAACAGAAAAAAAACAAAGGCTCAAGCTCAACTTTAGGCAGAGTTCTGGGCGGCAACAAGTTTTGCCAACAGCATTCCTTGGTCTACAGAGTTGCCCAGCAGGGCACCAGTTAGACAAAATGTAACGGTTTGGTTGTAGCCACTTCTGGTTATGAACATAAGGATACACCTGTCTGGCCGATCCCGGTTCATATTCCCGAAGCCAGGGTAGTCTGTTTAGGGAGGAGCCTACTCCAACAACGTTTTCCAAAGCAGCTGTGCTGCCGGGCCATGAGATCCCAAGGCCGGTTTCCAGAAATAGGTGATAAACAAAAACAGGGAGAAGAGGGGCTTGTTTTTTCTTCTTCTTCTTCTTTTTTTTTTAGGGAGAGAGAGAGTGCAAGCAGGGAGAGGGTCAGAGGGAGGGAGGGAGGGAGAGAGGGAGAGGGAGAGGGAGAGGGAGAGGGAGAGGGAGAGGGAGAGGGAGAGAGGGAGAGGGAGAGGGAGAGAGGGAGAGGGAGAGAGGGAGAGGGAGAGAGGGAGAGAGAGAGGGAGAGGGAGAGAGGGAGAGGGAGAGAGGGAGAGGGAGAGGGAGAGGGAGAGAGGGAGAGAGGGAGGGGGAGACAGGGAGAGAGGGAGAGGGAGAGGGGGAGAGGGGGAGAGAGGGAGAGAGGGAGAGAGGGAGAGAGGGAGAGAGAGGGAGAGAGAGAGAGGGGGAGGGAGGGAGGGAGGGAGAGAGAGAGAGAGAGGGAGAGAGAGAGAGAGAGAGAGAGAGAGAGAGAGAGAGAGACTCCTCATGCAGGTTCTACGCTCTGCACAGAGCCCAATGTGGGACTTGATCCCACAACCCTGGGATCATGACCTGAGCTGAAATCAAAAATGAGAAGCTCAACTGACTCACCTCCAAGAAGAGCTTGTTTTAAAGACCATGACTTGGGTGTCTCTGAAGGGGTGGAGAGTTCCTACCTGGGTGCCTCTTGGGGTGATGGATGTCTGTGGCCCCATGCGTGGCTGGGAGGCAACACTCCCCGGCAGCTGCAGCCCTGCACTGCCTTCTCTCTGGACCAGATCCTCCCTCCCAGGGGGTCAAGCTCAAGTACAGAACACTGCTCTCATTGCCCACTGTTTTCCATACATTCAGATTCCCCCATCCAGGAAAACTCCTTTCTGTTGAGAGCAGGGAGGAAAACATGGAGCCCGTTCTAGTGGGTCGCCCCTGAAGGAGCAGGTGCAGGATGGTGCACAGATACCCCTTTCCTGTTCCATCAGGAATCATTTTGAATGTCTCCATTTTCCCATGGGAAGCTGCTGATCCACATGTTTATCAGCTATTAAAAAAAAAAAAAAACTTTGCAAAGTACACTTTTCGTTTCATCATTTAACAAATATCTGTCTCTCTGCCGCCTTCATAATTTACAAACTCCTGGATCACCTTTGGAGCTGCTACCCTGTGTTCCTCCCTCCCTTTCACTTTTTCAGAGAGAATTTTCTTCCAAAATGCAGGGCAAGGATTTGGCTAAACCCTCAACCACCCTTTCTCTCCAGATCTTTACCCGAGCCTGGCTGTTCCCCTACCGCCTCTCGAAAGTTCACCCCTTGTCTAATGTCTAAAGATCATGAATTTTATTTTTTGCATGAAATTGGCTTTACGGGCTCTCAGAGTTCCCCCAAGTTACAAACACTACCTTCTCCACTTTTCTCCACCTTGTTGTTCTCCCTGGCCTATGGCAACTAGTCCGCTTCTGCCTTGCTCTCGTACCTTTCCTTCTGCCAACCCACCAGCTGTCCAGCTGGCAGACGTGGGACACTCTTCGCTCTGTATGTCTACACTGCTCTTCTGGAAGCACCTTGGTACCTAAGATGCCCTGCAGCCACAGGGCTGTCCTGTTGCAGGTGTCATACAGCATGCCCCCCTTCTGTAGAGTTAAGTCTCTCTATAAAGAATAACATCAGCCAAGATAAAGGGGCTCTAGATCTTTCCTCTAAGCATTTCGTGGAAACTCTCACATAAGTAACAGCACAGAGTAAACCGAATCCCCAGGATGAGGGCGGACACCCTATTCTGGGTGAGCTCAAGCGCTGCCACATGGGCATCCCTGAGGCCCCCGATGCAAGAACAGATCATTCCCTGGATCTCAGACCAGTCCTCAAAATCTGTAAAAAGAGAGAACTTTCCCCACTCACACATACGTTTCACTACACCAGTGAATCCCTTACACCCTCAGGAATTTCAGTCCCAGGAGAGCAGGAGGACAATCCAGGCCTACGGCAGCTCCAGATGTTTGCTGCAAACCAGAGTCCAGGACTGGAAGAAAATTCTCTCTGAAAAAGTGAAATCACCAAGATGCAAAAGATACAGGAATGTGAAAGTCCTTTATGATTTAAAGATTTCACACAGGAATAGAGGTAACTATTTTCTGACTCAGTTTCTGTGTCTTCACTTCCTGAGAGAGAAACCTCTACGCGGACAAGGTGTAAACTGTGCTTCCCACAGGTGAATCCAGCCATGTCAGGCCACTCCTCGTCTCAGAGCATCCAAACCCCCAACCCTGGGCCTGCTGCCAGAGGTAGGTCTAGTGAACTGTGCTACCTGCCACCTCTTCCCCAGGACATGCCAGCTACACCAGCCTTCCTCCTGCCCCAGGGCTCTTGCACCAGCGAGGCCCTCAGTCTGCCACCCCATGCTCACCACCACATCTGCACGGCTCTGAAGATGCCTGGCACAGAGGAAGCTTCATTAAATACACACTAGAAAATATACAGGCATATGTACAGACACAACCACAACATTATTTAGTAGCAACTCAAATTCCTATTGTATTTGTATGCAGTATACTTGTAAGCAGTTGTGAAGGTGTGCTTACCCCCTGTCTTAGGAAGATGCAAAGTATTCCTGTGCCACTCCAATAGTTTAAGCATTAGATCTTGGAAATGGGTTGTCACGTATCAAAAGGCATGTACTTAAAACTTTGAAAGCTTCCTATAAACTTGTGAATGAAGTGCCGAATCGTGTGGGTAGCAAGGCATTTACCTCTCAGGTGGCCCGTGTTCCCTTGACCCTCTCTTCTTGGCCAACAATTGCTCCTAAGTCACACTGACGGTGCACATTAGGGCTACCAAACCCCAGTTCCAACACCTGTGGCCTAAGTCAGCATCCGTACCAAGAATGAAAGCCATCAATCATCCACACGGCAACAAGCTATTTGGAAACATCCAGCTAGAGTTTGAAGATGGAGCCTACGGGGACCCAGTGGAAGTGGTGTTCAGTCTGTGGGCCGTGATGATGTTCCCTGAAGAATGACAGTCTCCGGAATCATGGCGGATGTGAATGACGATGGTGGGGGGCGGGGGGGGGGGGTCAGTGTATTCCCAGCTGGGAGAGTCTGAGCAGGCATCAGGTGAGGCCAACATTTGTCTGCCTATCAGATTATTTTAAAAAGTGGATTCTGCATTCTTTCCTACCCTCAGGCCAGTGAAAGCCAGCTGAATGACCTTAATCAACTATATTAAATAGCAAATGGAACATTAGCATAAGAACCTAAAAGTTTTTACATTCTCAAAATGAACCCATGACTTGAAGGCCTCCTACCACCAGGTATTCTCAGGTGACTACCTGTATCCAAGCAGGGCTGGAATCGAATGACAAGACCAAGGACCGGGCCATGGACCAGGCAGGCCAAAAGGCGAAGAGGCCAAGGGGAAGAAGGCATTTGTGGCAGAATCTCACTGAGGTCCTATCACTGTAATCCAGGTGGGTGCTCACCCCACAAACAAGCACACTAGGTCCTGAGTTAGGCCATGGGTGCTTCAGATAAGCCTTCCCCTTGAAGGTGGCTCCATTCCGGGTCATGTCAACCACGTGGGCTGTGACAAACCTTTGTGAGCACTGCTGCATTGATTGCTCTCTAATGAGTGTTAAAAATGACCTCAGGCCTTGCCCCCACCCAATGTGCCGAGGGCAGGAGCCAAGACCCAGAGTCTATAGGATGGGGTACAAGGAACAGCGAGAGGGCAGGCTTTTCGATGCTGAGATGGAAGGGGCCTCTCACTGCCTCTGACTGGCCAAGGAGGCAGGTCACCACTGTGATCAGGGTTACCTCCAACCCACAACAAAGTCTTCCACCATCAGGGCTGGCTCTTCCCAAATCCACCACTGATGAAGGCCCTGATATGTGCCGGAAAGGCCCTCTGTGGAGCTGTGTGGCTGTGGGCCAAGGACATGCTTGTTTGAAGCCTGAAAGCTGGAGTGCGGCTTCCCTTGCCCTCAAGGATAGAGGAAATGCCACCTTGAAGATTGTGCAAAACCCCAGGGCGGCCATGAGTGGGAGAGGCAGACCCAGGGCTTCCCCAAGCACAACCAACATGAGACCCCTCCCACAGGAAGGAAATGGGTGTACTGAAACTTCAGACCAGAAAGATAATGCGATGCTTCCGGCCATGAGAAGCCCAAAGTGGCGAGAGGGGGAAAAAAAGGAACAAAGAAATCATTGTGGACAGATAAAATGAAAATCTGGCAGGGCTCTGTCCTAACAAATGATCCAAAAGTGAACTGAGACTAACTTTTCTCCCTTGGCAAATGTACTGTAGGTCAAGGCACAGTGCCTGGAAGAGAGAGAACCGAAGAGGGAAAGAAATGGAAGGAGAGAGACCAAGGTTCAGAAAGAATGTGCCAGGTGTCATGCTAACGTACATTCTCTCACTTAACTGCCACAGGAGAATTAATGAGACAGACCTCCAAGATGTGCACGGCCATCTCCTTCCACAGATGAAAGATCTAATACTTTAGAGGTGTGCAGTTGGGATCCTGAAGTAAACATGCAAAATCTGTCATATGTATGCATTTTTTTCTCGGGTGAAGGATCATTTCATTCATCAGGTTACCTGAAAAGGTCATGAATCTCGGGGTTATGTAACTTGACCAAGGTCAGCCAGTTCAGAAAGGCTGGGATCTAATTTCTCATGTAACTTTTTTATTAATGTTTATTTATTTATAAACATTATTTATTGAGAGAGAGAGAGAGAGAGAGAGAGAGAGAGAGAGAACGTGCACAAGCAGGCAAGGGGCAGAGACAGGGAGACACAGAATCTGAGGCAGGCTCCAGGCTCTGAGCTGTCAGCACAGAGCCCAACACGGGGCTCAAACCCACAAACCATGAGATCAAGACTTGAGCTGAAGTTGGATGCTTAGCCAACTGAGCCACCCAGGTGCCCCTAAATTCCTATGTAACTTTTAAAAAGCTCAGGGTGCCTGGGTGGCTCAGTTGGTTGAGCATCCAACTCTTGATTTCGGCTCAGGTCATGATCCCAGGGTCATGGGATTGAGCCCCACATTGGGCTTTACACTGAGTATGGAGCCTACTTAAGATTCTCTCTGTCTCCTCTCTCCCCACCCCCCCCCCAACCACCCCTCACCCCTGCTTGTGTGCTCTCTCTCTAAAAGAAAAAAAAAAATTAAAACAAATAAATAAAAGCTCTTGCAAACAGGACTGATCTGAGAGTTTCCAATGTTCACTGGCATGTGAAAGGAAGGAAAAGAACCAGAGAAGGTTATCCTCAGAGTTTCAGGAGCTGCAGAAGGAAATGGGACGGACACTGGGTCACAGAACAATGTATGAAGACATTCATGGGCCTTTCCATTTTATTCTAGAGGATGTTCAAAGCAATTTCACCTCTTTGAACACATTCAAAGTCACAGAAGTGACGTTTTTTCATGGAACCCAACGGGGCAGCCCTACCCATCACTGACACAGGCACAGACACATTAACCTACAGTCACAGCTCTAGCTGATGCCAAAAAATGACCTGGGAATGACAGAAGAAGCAGTAAATATCCACATTCCCTAAATTACAGTCTTTCTGGAAGGAAGTTCTCAAAAAACATGAAAGGTCATTATCTCTGCAGAGGGGAATATCTTATCCTCAGGGTTGTGCGATTTCCCAACCCACCCCCGCCCATACAACATGGCATTTTTAAACGTCATAAGCATTTATTGATTTCTCAATTTTGGAGGAGCGCTGCACATACACTAATTAAAAATGCACTTCATTGACATGAATTTTTCCCAGCAATGGGCTGAACAGAAATGACCTGGAGGATCCAGGGTTGAGTCTCACTAACCCAGCATGAGACCATCCAGTTGGCCTTCTCAGCACCAGCCTGGAACATATCTGAAGCCTATCATCTGTGACCTTGCTGAGAGGAGTAATTCTACTCTGCAAAGAAAATGATGGCAGAGTAGCATATTATGTGATTACCCTGGGTACTTACACTAAATGCAGAAAAACCAGCAATTTTAAGCAGAGTAAGGGCAAAGTCTAGAATGGCATCACCCAGATAAAAGAACCCTAGAAATGCGCACCTTATCAAATAAAGAGGTGTACTTGGTGTAATTCAGAGTAGGAAGACAAAGTGGTATTTGTACATTGTGTGTGCCCACACCTTTTCCATGCAGGGGACAGAAGGACACAGGAAACACCTTTTGGAAGACAAAACACGCCCAAGCCTGAAGGCTGTCAGGAGATATACCAGGACCCCACGAGCTAGTGCCCTCTGAAGTCAATAAGCAGTTGGACTCTTCTTCTATTTATTGCTGACACACCTGTTTAAACCTGGAATCCGCATGTATTTGGGTGGCATATCTGTTTTTGCTCATGTGGTCACTTCCTGTCAACTTTGTGGCCAAGGTAAAAAGTAACAGATCCAGGAAGAGTAGGATCTTTTGCAGAAACAAAAGAGAAGGGGGGGGCGCCTGGTACCTCCGTTGGTTGAGCCTCTGACTCTTGGTTTCAGCTCAGGTCATGATCTCACGGTTGATGGGACGGAGCCCTGCGTCAGGCTCTATACTGGGCACGGAGCCTGCTTGGGATTCTGCCTCTCTCTGACCCTCCCCTGCTCGTGCTCACGTTCTCTCTCTCAAAACAAATAAATGAACATTAAAAAAGAAAAAGAAACCAAAGAGAAGTGACATTGTACATGACCAGGCACTTTCTTCTCAAGGCAGCAGCTCTCCCAACCATAACCCAGGTCCATGCACCGACTTGTTCATGGTGGTTTTTCTGGGCTAGTGCTCACTAATCATCAAAAGGGTTGGATGACTGTGGTGGCAGGAAAAAGACAACAATAGCAACAAGAACAGAGCAGAGTAAGTGTGTGGGACAGAAGGCTCAGAGCCCACTGCAGCATCCATAGGAATCCAGCAAGATGGCACCCAAGTAGCTCACTGGCTGAGCTACTAATCGACAGGAGAGATCCAGGATCAGGTACTGGTGAAAGAAGTAGCATAACACACGGTCGCTGCTCCACAGAGGTTTAAGATTCCAGGGATGAACAGTAAGAAAGTATTAAACAGCCGAACAAGGTTGTCAAACTTTTCTGAACAGTAAGAGATAAACAGCACTTAATTATAATTATGTGCAAGACTCTGTGGTACTAGTTAAGCGTTATATTCACTTAGAAGAGTAGGAGATGAGGGAAGAATTTGTGGTTTTAATGGTAGCATCCTCTTCTTGCTCCTTTCTTACCCACACTGGCTTCTCAACTTGCTGTCTCCCATTTAGAGCATCAGGACCCACCTCGGTACCCACATTAGACACCTTAGCTGCTTTCTCCCTATTTCTTCCACATGGAACCACATCCACAGCAGCAAGTATCTCAACCCTTCCACCAGCCCAGATCCTCCCTCATCTTTTACCTTACATGAGGTTCGCCATCACTATCAAATATCACTAAAAGTAAGTAATCAATGAAGAGACAAATCAGTAGCATGTCCCTCCTGATAGAATGGCTCTAGGAAGAACATGTCATTTTTCTGGAATTTCTACCATAACACAAAACCAGATTCTAATGATAAGGAAACACCAGACGAACCTACATTGAAGGACACCTACAAAATAATGGATCTGTACTCATCAAATATTTTGAGGTTGTAAAAGAAAAACAAAAGACTGAGGAACTATTCCAGATTCAAGGATGTTAGAAAGGGCAGATGAATACTGCTAGTGATCTGGGATCTTCTTTCATGGAAAGCGCGTTACTGGGAAAATTTGAGCAAGATCTGTAGATTATCAAAAAGTTTGGTATCAATGCTATTTTCTGATTTGGGTAATCTCTGCGTGCTTGCTTAAGATGGTGTTCCTGTTCTTAGAAGATATACACTAACCTATTGAGAGACCAAAGAGCACCATGTCTGAAATCTACTCTGAAATGGTACAGAACAACAACAATGTGCGTATCTGCATCTATCCGTTACACAAGTAGGGAGTGAAAGGGTGTGAAACAGAGAGTTTGATAAAGCAAATGTAGTAAAAGTTAAAATTTGGAAATCTGGATAAAGGCATGTAAGAATTCTTTTTAGTCTTTACTGTAAGCCTAAAATTCTTTCACAATAAAAATTTTTTGAAAGTACAAATTTAAAATGAAATACACGAAGATTCCTAACACCTCTAGTGCAATTATATAATTTTTCTATTGTTAAGTATTTCCAATTATACACATTACTACATAAATATTTTAGATTGCATGGAAATTTCATTTACTATTTGTTGTTTTCACGCTACTAATGAAAATATTAAATAAAAACAGAGCTCTCACCAGCATTTGGAGTTCCCCTCAACACAAACACCTCAGAAATCAATGTATTATTCCTATTTATTAGTCTTTGTTTTAGCCAAGATTCAGCACATGTGAAGGTTTAACACATGCAAAAATTTCTCTTGAGGCTCTAAATTTGATTAGGTCCTAGGAACACAGGAGTTTCTGTGTTTTTGTTTTTAATAAATCTATGATATTCACACTTGTAATTCTGTCTTTCTTTTAAAAAAGTAGACTGGCATGGTAGATGGGAAAGCAGACAAAGCTAGATACAAAAGATGGAAGAAAATGGGACTACAACTGTTGATCTTGGCCCAACATCCTTTCGCTAGCTACAATGATCTGCTCACTGCCCCTTGAACTCCTCAACCAAACTCCTGAACTCCAACACCCCTGGGTCCTCTTCTTCAGCCTGCTCCTACCATCCATCCTTCCAGGAACAGGTAGGTCTACTCCTTGGAGCTTCCCCAGTTATTCAGCTCAAGAATTCCTCACACCTTGGACTGTCCAGGATATTTATTGCCCTGCCCTACTACCTCGTAATTACAGAAGGTCATCTTGAATCCTGTTAATCTTGTATGTGGGTGTGTGTCTCATATCCCCAAAAAAGATCACAGGCAGGGATCATTTCTTCTACTCTTTTATAATCTCTCACAGAAATGAGCATTTACAACTAACAGGTGCTTAACAAACAGCTGCAAAGCTCCACATGCCCCAGTGTTTCCAATGCAAGAATGGAGGAAATAGTTACCACTGAGTAACATTGAAAGAATGCTTAGGGAGAGCAGTGAATGTTTCTGAAGTACATTTACAGTCCCCAGAATATAAGTTTGCATTTGTACAATACAACTTCCTTTTTCAATGAGAATTCATGTACGTTATTTCATTTTATCTTATTAGTATGATGGGATCTGTTCTTGATGAATCCATAGTACTATGGTTACTTATCATCATTCCATTATCATTACATGTTTATAGATTTTCCCCTTTATTACTCATTTTATTTTTTCCATCAAGCATATTTCAGATATGAGGTAGTAATTACCAAGTTCTCCACTCCTTACACTTAAAGTTTGCCATTTTCCCCCGATTATAAAGGCAGTAAGTGCCTATTGTTGATAATCTTGAAAATACAAAGAAGTATGAAGGAAATAAAAATCACCCACAATCAGTGGTAACATCTTAGTATATTTATATACATTTTAAAGGGAACGAGGACAATTACATACAATTTTGTGTCTTGCTTCCCTAGTGAGTTTCATCCATATCCTTAAATATTAATCAAGAACATTATTCCTAATGGCTACCCAGATTTCCACCACATAATCATAACAGTTTACTTCATCCCCTCCTTATCTTTTAAAAGATGTGTGGCAGAGACTCCTAATTGCCTTCATAATAACTGCTCTTCCTGGGTTAACCGAACACTCATAATTTGGAGTGGCAATAGCCCTGTTAAGAACGGCATCACCCAGTCTCTACAGTACTGGGAGGGTCATGTGACCAAGTTCCAGCCAATGAGATGCAAGAGGAGGCAAGTGGGTGTGGTTTTGTGGCAACCTCTTTAAAGAACGTGATGGAGCAGCCACGTGGAGCCGGTGAAGATGGCTGCGTGGAGAGAGGGAAGGAAGGTGCAGTGGATGCCTTCCCTCCTGCATTCAACTGCCCTCCTCTCAAGTCAGTTATGTCAAGGAAAATGAAAACTCATTCGTTTAATCCACTCTTGGCGTATCTCTCCGTAAGTCGCAGCTTAATGCTGTGCGATAAAATAATATTTTTGTCTGTTTCCCCGCCTTCTACTATCTTCATCGTCTACATAACTTGAAAAAATACAGGACCAAGCCCTCCGACACTATCCAGATTGTGTGAGCAACGTGAGACAGCAGTCCGGCAGAAGGGACTGGCACCAAGGGTTGCCTAACCTGTGGATAACAAGCCCTACTCAAGAAGCTCACTCAGAATGATGTGGGCGTTTGTTCGTTTCTACTGTTCCTGCAACTGAGAGTGACCAAGAAAGCTGCCCCTCACTGGCTCAAGTAACTCCCATAAAAGAATTCCAAAGTTACAGGCTGCTTGTCGGCTTGGCACATTCTCCCACCTGGAACTCAGCCAGCAGGGCGGGGCAGATGCCTGCAAGCTTGGAAGTGGTCTGGGCTCCCAGTCTCTTTAGGAGAAACCTGGCTGGGTCTGAACTCAGCCCTCACCCAACACAGCTCCTGCTGGAAGCCCCAGCACTACCAACCATAGCCCAGAAGCCCAGGGGGTCCCCAGGCCCCAAAGGAGCCTTGATGTAATACATGACCGACTACACGGCCTGCTAGGGACCAGGACATTCACTCACACAACCAACTGGGTCAAAGCCTTGATGCAATTTCTGCTTGGTTCAAAGAACCAGAATCACAGCTGCCCCTAGAAAAGCTGCTTCTGTACTGATGACCAACCCACTTGCCCCATAAAAACAGCAGACAAAGTACTATAAACCCTCACGTAGCCAAAACTTCAAGCCTGGGATGTATTAGGGCTCAGGGAACTACCTGCTTAAGTCAGGTTTAACGAGATGACAATGCTTTAATCCCGATGCTTAAAGAAATGGCTGAAGTGTGCAAGTCAAGTTTCCGGCCTTCGTGAGAACAGAACGGTGAATGCAATTTCACCATTCTCAGGGGGTGCCCCGGCCTGACTGGTCTTGGCACCAGGATACCCAGCACTCATGCCTCTGCAGAGTTTCGTAGCCATGGAGGACAGGGTAGACTGCGCTGACTCTGGGGTGCCTCCAGCCCACATCCAGGGGATGCCAGACAAATGAATTCACTTTGAAACAAGCTTACTTTACTGCCCCAAAGGGAAAATGGGCCAAAAGTCCTGTTAAACTGGGGTCCTACCTACTCATTTATGGGACAGTGTTCCTGTTCAAACACTAAAGACGAGGGATATTTCATAAAGCGCATGTGGCACAACCTCAGAGGTTTTGGCCTAAAGTGAGTCTTCAGATTATCTGGGTTCAAATATTTCACTGCTTTGATAAGGGGTTCGAAGAGTCTAACAGAAGAAAATTCTATCATTCTCTATAAATTTAGATTTCTGGCTTGGGGATCCAGTCCACTTGGGAACCAAGTGGGGTGAGATAACAGTGGCCGCGTTCTCTCTTTCTGTTTCATGAAAGCCATGAGCTGCCCATGGTAAGGGAGCACTAGAGGTGGAGGGGAGCTCATGAGATGCCAGCCACATGTCAGAGTTGTCACAGCACGCCCTGGTCAGCCCGTTGTCCCCTGACTTCCAACCACTTCCTCCCCACGTGATGCCACCCATTAGAGAGTTTTATTAACCAAATGCTTGAGGGTTTCTGTCTATTTATGTCACCTCCTCTTCTCTCCCTTCTGTCCTAGCAGGGCACGTTGGGAAAAAAAAAAGTTATGATAAACTTTAATAAAAACAAAATTAAAATGATTAAACCTTTCATATCCTTTAGAGATAATCTCTCTTGTGCCGGCTGGTCAAATCTGGAAGAAAGCAAATGCAATCCAATCCATCCCCTACCCCAACCAAAGGAAACAAACAGAAAAGGCTGCCTGTGGCCAGATTTTTAAAATAAATTAAATTTGTCCTCACACACGGCAGCCAGGTGTGGCTGAAAAATTCTTTCCGAATATCCGTGATATATACCAACATCCTTCCCCACCCCCAGAGGTCTTTCAACATGAGCCTGACAATCCTGAGGGGAGAGAGACCCTGAGGGGGTTGGAGTGGCCCTAAAACGATTAAGGAAAAAGACTATTTCCCAATTAGCTATGTAAAACCTGTCTTACAAAAGGGACTAAAAGCCCTGTGTTTGTACACCATCTACGGGACACACACACACACACACACACACCAGTCCACATTCCTGATTAAAATAAAGCCCAGAGAAAACAGTACACCATAGTGCAAATCTCCCTGCTCTGATGTGTTGGAAGAAAGTCTTCAGATCCGCCTGAGATCTGGGCACATGTCCGTGGAGAATAAAATGGTTGCAGAATTAGATCAGGCCTGTCTGTCAAAGGCTGGCTAGACACGCAAGTCAGAGCTGGGTCACCGGCCCTTCCAGAATGGGATAATGACCTCTGGACACGCAGCACTGGGGACACCGAGGATCAAAGGTGTTAGGGCACTGAGCTCTTTTTGGGTTACAGTGGTAGGCAATGCAATGAAATTCCTGTCCTAGAGATACACATCGCAATCTTATACAACAAGTCCTGTGGAATGTGAACGCCCATCAGAAGAAGGTGCAGGACAGGAGGAGACGAAAGACTCGGGTGCTCTGCCTTGGTCATCCTAACACATACCCTGACCAGAGACAGTTTCTCATTCCTGCGTGTGGTGTTTACATTGTAGTAGAGACAACGCATCCTCAAGTCAAAAGGACAAGTCTTTCCTGTGCTTCACACTTAGGCAATGAGTCACCAGGAAAGGATTTTGTTTTTGGAAAAAAAGCTGCTGACCCCTGGGCTAAAGCAGAGGACTCCACAGTGCTATGTGGTAGGCAGAAGCCTCGAAGCAAGCAGTTCAGGGGTCAGTGGCGCCCCCCGATAACTACAGTCACCCCTCTCCTCCCTGCCTGGAGGGACAACTCTACTTGGGGGTGATGGAGAGGGAGACACCCTACATCTGGACTATGGTGGACATGCAAATTTCCACAACAACCTGATTAGTGTAAGTCATACTGTCCCCTCCGCTGCTCACACCTTGCCAATGACTTCCCATCTTGAGGGGAGGAAAATTCAAATCCCCCCACACACTGCCAAGGCCCCCAGGGGACTGGGCTGCTTGAACCACACCTCCCAGCCCTCTGCCTCCTCCCCAGCCCTCTGCCCACCCTCAGCCCAGGGGCTTTGCACTTGCTGGACCTCTGCCAGGACTGCTCACATTTGCTGTCCTCTGCTCAGCTCCAATGTCGCCTCCCCAGAGAGACTTTTTCCGGGGCATCTTATATAAAACAACTCCACCAACTCACCCCACCCTGCCTTGCTCTATTTATTTGTATAGAACCTTGCACACCTGACATTCTGTATTTGTTTATTTGGTGTCTGACCACCACAACCCCGCCCCCCCACCCCGCAACTAGAGGGAGAAGTCCAGAATCCGTGTTCTCCTCCTGCTGGCAGATTCCCCAGAGCCTAGAGTGGTGCCTGGCCATGCTAAGGACATGTCCATCTTTGCAGGACTAAAGAGCTCCACCTCTGGACTCAAATCAGTCACATCTTCGCCAGCCAGCCAACGTTCTTTTCAAAGCAAGAAAGGTCAAACATGGTCTTTCCTCTATGGATTCCTTATCTTTACCTCTTCAGTTCCAAAGTCGTTAGCACCTGCCCAGCCTCTTTGTACTTCCCTATCCCACCCTTTTTCAAGAATCATGGCCCCATTTTTATTTTGTTCTGATTTTTACTGCCAATATAGTCTTTGTTGTTGCTCTGTTAATAATTCCAGACCTACCAACCCCAATTCCAGCTAATGTATACTACAAAATTCCAGCTATGACCATAAAAATGTCCAGGGTGGACACAAGTTTGCATGGCTGATGGCCAGACCACATCCTCATCTCAGCAGTGCCTCACAAGGTTCCTGTACTGGTGACAGGCTAGAACCCGTTCAAATAAAGACCCCTGGCCCAGGTGACTGGGTCAAAGCTGCCCTTTCCACTCTCTGGGGTTTCTCACTGCTTTGGGGACTGACTCAGAAAAGAGAAGCACAGAAGACCGTGAGTGTTAGCAAAGCCATGCAAACCACTGCCAAGTCTCAGAGAAGACCAAGGCTTGCACTCTGATGTCACAAATAACTGCTGCCCCTTTTCTCACCTCAGTCTCATGGGTTTCTCCACTTCTATACTGAGAATTAAGCAATGAACCACATTCCTTTCTAGGTATGAAAAGCCCTGTCCTGGGGCCAAAGAGCTACTTATCCCCTGGATGAGCCAGTCAACCCACAGCAAGGAAGGCAGGCACAGTGGGAAGAGTATTGCCCTGAGCCTCTGCTCCAACTCCCAGCTTTGCTGCTGTCTAGAGCTACAGTGTCCATGAGAACTTTCATCAGGGAAGGAAATATCTACTATCTGCAGGATCCAATATGGCAGCCACAAGTCACATGTGGCACTAAGCACAAATAGTCCAGAACACTGCAAACCTAGAGACGTGAGACATCTACACTTGGCTGTGAACTGGTGACCGGTCTCTGCTTTATGCTCCTGCAGTCAAGGAAGGCCCATCTGGAAGGTGGCTTTGAGGCCTGCATCCCAGGCTCACATTCAGAAAGATCAGGGTTGGGACTGAGGATGTGCCAGCCCTAGAGACACATGGGGATAGGCCCTCAGCGGAAGTTATTAAGGGTGAAAACGTCTGCCCTGGGACCTTTAGATAATGTCAAGCATGGAGCATTCAATACGGAGTAAGGCAAAATCAAAGAATAAAAGTTCCTTCAGGTACTTCCAGCAACCCAAATCCTTTGGATGGAAGCCCAACCAATTTACACCACACAGAATTCTCTACCGTAACAGGATGTGGAATATGGTAAGGCTCTGGATCTGGGGGCATTTACCCCAACCAGAGAAACAAAACAAAACAAAAGCAAAAAAACAAAAACAAAAACAAAAAACCAGGGCTACCCAACACTATCCACAAATCCGGTGAGTTCTGCTTGTCCATGAAAGTACCAGTGGGCAACAGTAAGGAGTCAGTATGGCTATAAATCCCTCTCACACAAACCTTCTACACCTTCTACACAACTGGCCTGCTGGAGCGCCCAACAAGGGCAAGTTCTACTGATGCTGAGAGTGTCACGTTTCACAGGCACGAAAATGTCCCTACAAAGGGCTGGCTGGTTGTTCCCTGGGGTTTCCCAGGAGGAGGTGTGAGTGGAGGCTGTGTCAGGACTGGTGAGAAAAAAATCACGGAGAGATGAGCTCAGCGGGCATGGTGTTCTGACCCGACTCTGTCCTGACGAGTTGCCTCCAGCACCTCTGCCTTCCTCTGGAGTCCCCTTCCAAGGAGCTGGCCCTGTTTCACCTGCCAGGGGCCTCAACAAGGACGGAGGATGGGAGCTGTGGAGGGTCTCCCCAACATTGGGTCACCTCTGTGTCCACCTCCACATCCCACCCTTCCCTCCACACCCAAAAGGACCATGTCAAAGAAGGAACATGAAACAGACTTCAAATGTCCTCAGAAAGCCCATGTTACAGACTGAATTGTGTTCCCCCAAAATTCATACATGGAAGCCCTAACCCCCAGTTCCTCAGGTGTGTCTGTGTTTGGAGACAGGGCCCTTGAAACACTGATCATATAAAAGGAGGCTCTTTGAGTAAAAGGAGCCCTAAACCAATCTGACTGGTGTCCTTTTAAATCCAGACAGACAGATAGCAGGGAGGTGCACACAGAGGACAGGCCACATGAGGACAGGAGGCAGCCATCTATAAGCCAAGGAGAGAGGCCTCAGGAGAAACCAAACCTGCCGATGACTTGATCTTGGGACTTTCAGCCTCCAGAACTGGGGGAAACACATTTCTCTTGGGTAAGCCAACCAGTCTATGATATTTTGTCATGGCAGCCCTAAGCCAAGTAAGGCAGTCCAGAAAGAAAAACTCTGTCCTGAGCTCAGGACTTTAAACCAATGGAAACAGTGGAAGAAAAGAACACAGATTCTTTTTTTGACTTCATGAGAAGACGACAGTTTGGGATCAAGTTTTAAGTTAAAACAACAGGTCTGTTCCAAGAAAAATCACACACTGTCCAATTTTTAATATTCTAATTAGAGCAAAGGTCAAGGATCTTTTAAAAGCAATCAATAGCTCCTTTTGTTAACATATACACCCAAGGTCTCAAGATAGTCTTGAGATATGAACTATAAAAAGCCCTTTAACATGCACTCTGCAAGATGCATCTTTAGAAAGTCCGATCAAACTCCCTCAACACTGCTAATAGGCTTACATGCTTATTTGAAGCATACCTCTCACACTGAGAAAAACCAAGAAAAGGAAGCAAAAAGAGAGAGAGAAAGAGCAATAAAGACTATACCCCATCCAGAATTGGCAGAAAGCAGGTGGTGGGTGGGTACCATATTCTTTAAAATGGAAGCCAAAGAACTTCATAAAAAGTGCAGCCCAAACCCAGCCTGGGCCTGCCATAATTCTAAGGAATCCCAGTGAGGACCTCAACACTTTGTCAACTATTCTATAAATATAAGTTATGTAAAAAGAACTTTCTCAACTGTTCTATAAATCTATACTGTCCAATGAGGTAGCCATGAGCCACATGTCATACCAAGCACTTGAAATTTGGCTAGTATGACAGAGACACTGAATATTTTAAAAAGTTTATTTAGTGTGTGTGTGTGTGTGTGTGTGTGTGTGTGTGTGTGTGTGTGGAGAGGGGAGAGAGGGAGAGGGAGAGGGAGAGGGAGAGAGGGAGAGGGAGAGGGAGAGAGGGAGAGAGAGAACGTGCACGTGTACAAGCGAGGGAGGGGCAGAGAGAAGGAGAGGCAGAATCCCAAGCAGGCTTCACATCATCAATGCAGAACCTGATGCAGGACTCGAACTCACGAATGATGAGATCATGACCTGAGCTGAGATCCAGTTGGCTGCCTAACCCGCTGAACCACCCAGGTGCCCCAAGAAACTGAATTTAAAATTTTTATGTAACTTTAATTAATTTAAACTTAAATAGCCACATATGGCCATGACTACCATACTAGATGGGCAGGCATGGATCTGGAGACGTTCACTTTGCTCTCAAGGGATCTAGAAACCCAACGACCACGGAACTAAGGACAGTGCTTATACTGATCTGGAAAGACACAACACTTTTCATTTCTAGTCAATGTGTAAAAAAAAATCATATGAAACTATAATTCTCATAATTGGGTCACAGTTTGAAGGGGGTTCCTTAATATCTGTAAGTCTGAGAAGCCTTTGAGCTATTTCTGTAAGCAAAGAGATGCATGTTCTATTTTCCTCCCTGGCCCCCAACCAAGGTCAGGAACAAGTTTAATATAGAATATAAGTAGCCCAAGATATGGATCCTTTGCACATTTCTAAAGGCAAAGCAAACACAAGCCATTACTTCTCTTGAAAACTACATTTGAGCAATACAAGAGGTACTAAGTGCCGAGGCTGGGGTGAGGGATGCACACACAGGGCCACTGTGTCCTGCTACAGTGGTCATCACCAGGCCCCTCCCTTCCAGTGAAATCCCCAAACCCCAACCGACCCAGCAAGAACACCCACTCACTGGCTAACAATCCTTGTTCACCTGAAGGTCAAGTTTCAAACTTTCAAGTTCCTTAGATACCCCTTTTCAAAGGTGACTTGGCATAAAGGTTTCGCTAAAATAACACTTGGTGTGATATGATATTCTAAGTTTCCCCCGGGGGTTCCTGTGTTTCTGGGCTCTCTAGCACGCTCATATCCCTCAATAGGGCACCATCCAATACTGACTCAACACACACACACACACACACACACACACACACACACACACACCCCTCCTAATTCCAGTAACCACCAGCAGGTCCCTGTTTTTTTTTCCTTTTTGCAGTGCTCCTTGTTACCACCCTCCCTAGAAGAGAGTGGCCATGGTATTGCTGCCTCCCAGAGTGGGCAGCACTAGGTGGCCATGAGGACACACACTACTACCTACCCCAGAGGACAGTATGGAAGACAACCTAGAGCCCCCAACCAAGAACAAGGCTAAGTGGCCCACAATGTGTAGCCACACGTATAGCCCATTGTACAGGGCAACGTATGCTCCAGATTTATATAGTAAAATAAAACAAACAGACAAACAAATCCCTGGTAGCTTTGATCAGCTCATAAAAATAAATCAACTAGTGAATGGCAGATCTAGAATATGAAAGGGCGAATGAATAAGCATCACTGCAACTCAGGCTACTGCAGCCAGGTTTTGGATAATATCTGAAAGGTCCATGTCTGGATGTGGATGTGAGCCTCTCCTGCAAAAGACAGAGAGGAAAGAGATTACATGCGAGGTTGGAGACTCTGGACCCACTGCCCAAGCCACTGGTGTCATGACATCTCACCCTCTTCGGAGAGACCCTTCCAGACCAGAACATGGGACGGCAATAAAACCACATTTAGACGTGTCCACCTTCCAAAAGACCAGATCATTAGCATATTTTGCAGAGAGCAAGCAGGAAAGTTTAATTGCCCTTAATTACCCAGTTCGAGAAGGCTCCTAGATAATGGCTCTCAGATTTCTTGCCTGGCATCGACATAATTTCCCTGACTCTGGCTTCATTATATTCCTAACTTAGAAGCGACGGCCTCTCCAAGATGCCTTTCCATAACAGACGCTGAAATTCAAGGGAAGGCTGGACCATCCCCACAAAGGTTTCTTGTATGAAGAGTCAGATCCTCGGCGTCCACACTGGGCTGATGCATGTGCGGGATGTGGGAGGAGGGAAGGGGAGGGCACACTAGCATATACTTACAGGAAGGACTAAGACAAGGAATATGTAATCAGAAGCCATCACAATTACAAATGTAAATGAACAGGCAATTGGCGCTGACCTTTGTAGATTGTTAGAGGACTAATTAAGGCAAATCAGAAAATCTGTTCCAACAGAAAAACAAGACGGTGTATATACCCTAAGAACTACTCCTGTCCTCGCCATGTAGATGCAAAATGCAAGAGAATCAGACGGTAATCAAACTATGTATGCTTTACAGTGACAAACAGAAAAGTGTCTCTACAACAAAAGACAACCAAGATTTACTCTTTGGTATGTTCTTAGCAATTGTGTTAGTATCTGTGTGTATACGTGCCATCAATATCGGAGTCCTGCCATGTGCCTGACACTCTCTTAGATTCCACGTTAAGTAGATCCCACCCATGAAACAGCCAGAGACACCAATTACAAACTTTGCTGAGAATGGTTATTTTAAAAGCTTTAAGAAAAATACTTTTACAAAATAGAATCAAATTAATCAAACTAACAGAACCAAATCATGTTATTCTATAAACTCCATTTTTCCTTTAACGGTATTATGCCCTCTTTCACGCTGACACATAATGATCTCTCTTTATCCGTGCGTTGTGAAGCATCTTTCCAAAAAGCACACTGAGGTTTATAATCCTATTGTCCAAACAGTCCTTATCAGAGAATATATTTAACACACAGTCATATTTTTCCGCTCCTCTGTAATACATAAAATTTCACTCACTCCAATCTGTTGTGATTTCTTTTACATGTAATGTCTTTAGTTGGAAATATTTTTATCCCTATACCTTTTCCCAAGTCCCAACAACAAGACATACCATAAAAAGGCGAAAAAAAAAAAAAAAGAACACAGCTGTTTGGTTTTACAAAAACAATGTTTTGGAATTACAGAACTGGCCTTAACATATTTCAGTGCTATGAGAAAAATTACTCTAAAATTGCATATAATTTAGCTACTTATAGAAAAAAGAGATGTACTTCATAGTTAGAAGGCAGCCTCATACCAATTTTGAAAAATAAAAACAGGACAAAATGAGAAAGTTTTGAAAAGAGAACATTTTCTTACTCTTTTAAGCTGCAGAAGTTAAAAGCAAAAACTCCCTGAAACATGGTATGAAAAAATGATCCATCAAGAGAAGCCAGTGAGTGTTTCAGAATAGGTTGTCACCAAATCCACATTATCACTTGGCAAACCTCTGCCTCCCGACCCCAGGAATTCACGACCTCGAGCGCCAAAGACGTGTCAGTGAAGGGGGATGCCAGCTTCCGCTCCAAACAAAATATTCTCTTAAACTCCAAAGAGCTGTGCCCTCTGTAAACTGAGTCATCATCTGGTTGCCTCGAATGCCTGGGCTGGCATATCCACCAGGGTATCCACATCAAGAGAGGAGAGGAAATGTCAGAGGCGTCTCCCGACTCATAAAAAGTCTTGAACATAGTCGGCGTGCAATCGAGAACCGTTAAATTACATCTGTGCAAAGTCTGGAGCTCTAGGACTATGTGCAAGAGAAAATAGTTAAGGCAAGGGTAAGACAGAAAAAAGGAAGAAGAGGAGGAGGAGGAGAGGCAGGCAGACAGGAGGAACACAAAGGGCCTCTTGTCTTCTAGAAGCCCAGGGCAATGATATAGTGAAATTAACTACAGCTTCACCCGGGAGCCAGAAATGCCTTTTTAATAAGCAAACGGGGAAGTGGTCCTTCACATGACCCACCTATGAGAGCTTTCAATCTTCCATGAGCTTCCAGTCGACTAAGGGGAAGTAAACAGCCAGTGCCAATAACGAAGAGCTAGAACTCAGTGTGTCAGCACTTAACAACGGGCCTTCTCTACCTCTACCTCTACCTGGTTGTGGGCACGAAATGAAAAGACCAAATCCCAAGAAAGTCCAGAGAACACTTGGTCTTGCAGAAAATGCACTCAAGCCCATTACCAAAAAACTGGGCAGGAAGGCAGAGGGGAAACTTCACCTGTTTAAATTACTTCCTTTTCTCTGAGCTGTATATTTCCAAGCCATTTTTTAAATGGGAAGTCCCACTGTGTGTGTGTGTGTGTGTGTGTGTGTGAGTATGTGCGCACGTGCATGTGTGTGCCTGCCTGCCTGTCTAGTGTGGGGGTGACGTGGCAAGCATAAGCACACAACTATCACACTAGGTTAAAGACAATATGATACAGGGCCTGGCTTGCCCACGAGCATAAGGGTAAAGCCTCGCACAAGCAGGACCACGCAGGGGGCAGTGGTGTACTATCAGCACACCTCCAGCAGCTGACACTTAGCCCTTTGGTGCAGGGCAGGGCCTAGGTGTTTTATGTTCGGCCACGAGGCCTCTCAAGGGCTTATGCGATCAGTGACAGGTGTGAATCCTGGCCGCTACCACAAAGTTCTGAAGGGCGGAGGAGAGCTTCACCGTGTGTCCTTCTCCATACTTACAGATTCATGTGGGTTGGAAGGCTACATGGCGAACTTGACTGACTGGAAAACATACTGGCTTTAAGTTAACAAGGAAAATCTGAAGAGATTTTTTTTGTCAACCACAGGGAAGAAACTATTCTAGAGTTCTCTCCATCAGCCGCAGCAAGAGGAGTCTGGATACCTGTGGAAAGAAGGTGTTGGGGGACTGGGGTTGGAGGTCCTGAGTTCAGAGAAGGAAGTTATTTCTTTTGGACAACTTTCCAGTGTGTGGACAGCAGAGGCAGAAAGGAAAGAAGAAAGAACACCATCATTTAACTAGCTGTTGACAGAAGGCCAGAGTAGAAAACTCTAGACAGCACACCATTTACACGCAGTTTATAGTTAGAACAAGCAGGGGTCCCCAAAAGGTGTTCGAAGACCTCCCCGTGGCTTCCTTATGCTACACGAATGACGGTTCCAGTTGAACACTAATGTCCTGACCCCTACTTGAGAGAAGAGAAGATTGGGAATATTTGATAAAGTCTCTGTTGATAAATTTGAAGTTGATGACTTTGAGTGTCTTAAATTCACCTTTTCTTGAAAATATTCTCTCAAGAAGTTAGGAGCCAATCCCTATGGGGAAGGAGGACATATTTTAAAAGGAGTTGTCTTAAAGGGGTTTCTAAAATGGCACCAAGTTACTTTTACTGTCAACGTGAACATTACCTAAGAATTTGCCCTTTTGTCTTTAGTGAAGAGTATGGGTTCAGCCCGAATGTGTGAGGGAGGAGGGCGCAGGGTGGAGAGGGAGAGGGTAGAGAGCAAAAAACATGACTCCAGGCCAAAGACAATACAAAAGGATTTTGAAATACAGAAAGGAAGTCTATCATCTAGACTAAAGTTGCTCATACACTTCAGGGGGAAAAATAACTCTTAATACGCATTAAATGAGAGAAACCCAGAAGGCAATGGTGTAAGAAAGCAATTCCAGAGCGGACTGCATAAATAGAAGTATTACATTATAAAACAGGGAACTGTTTGTTCCAGTCCATAGACCCCGGGTGAAATGGCAGCTGTACACTATTTAGTTTGGGGCACCTCATTAATAAAAAGGGAATTCTGAGGAGAGTGAAAGAAAGAATTGAAGGGCGAAAGGGACCAGCTTTTAACAGAAGATTAAAACAATGACGTATGCAGAGCTGGGGGAGAAAAAAAAACAACCCTGAAATAAATAGGTCTGCATTTATGGATGGGACAGGAGAATCCTGTAAAATGGCTCCACAGCAAAATAATGCCAAGTGGCAGGATCAAACAGAGGCCAAAAGGCGGAAAACGGGGACCCCCACGGGCAGATGGCTCAACAGGCTGTGTTCGGGCACAGATGAGTCTGGGGTATTGGCCTCGCCCCTCATTCCTGAGCGCATAAAGGTGGAGGGACAGGGTCGGGCACCAAGAGGAAGCCCCCGAGATCACGGTATTTGAACTTGAACCAGAAGAGACATCTGAAAAACACAGGGGAAAGAACAGTCTTGCAGTGACCCAGAGGTGACAAGTTATGCTGGCACCCAAGAAATGACCCTGGTTCCTGAAGAAAGAAACTGGCCTCTCCATTTTGAGAATGAAACCTCAGCTACTCCAGCAGGGAGGGCGCATGCTCCCCCTTTCGTATAGCAGCTCACTCCATTTACGTAAAGAGACCAAAAAAGCAGCGAGGGGGTAGGGACAGGGGCAGGGAGCAGAGAGGTCTGGAGGGGCTCAGGAGGGACATCTCCAGGAAGAAACGAAGCTGACGGAACAACTGATCTGGCAGGGCCTTCAGAGACCAGGAAATGTCTACTCTGGCAGAAGGCTAGCCATTAATTAATCATAGATACCTAGCAAACCAGGGAAAATAAAAAGTTGTACAAGAAGGTAAATGAAATTATAAAACTCTACATGGCTCAGCTGTGATTAATATTTATAGAGTTAGAATAATGAAAACACTGAATATTAATATAACCCCAAATTATTATTTAATCATCATGGAAGATGAGGGGAGAGAAGACTGGGTATACAGCGGGGGCTGGGGAGTGTGATGTAGGGGGTCCAGGGGTGGTGTGCAGGGGAGTATATGGAGTCTGAGGTGTCCACGTGTGAGTTTGTGGATGGGTGTGTGTCAGTAGGAGTGTGTGGTTTGTAGAATGGAATGCTCGTGAAAGCCTCACCGTTTAGAGTAGAAAGCCAATAGATAATGTCTAAAACATAAAAAAAAAAAAAAAGAAATCAAAGCACATTAAGAAAGATGGAAATATGTAACAAAACAAACAACTAAAAGTTGAAAGCCATGGCTCTGGGCAAGGGGATGGGGGACGGGGAGGGTCATGCCATTTTTCTTAAGGTTTACATAACTTATTGCCTTTAAGAACTATAAAAATGTGAAATTAGATAAAATTAAGATTAAAAACTCCACAGAAATCAAGCTTTAAAGGACTGGGAGCCAAGGAACGGGGCCTAACTCCCAGATGATGCCAGAAGGTGGGGCAGGCCGAGGACCACGAGCCAGGGGCCAGGCTGGGAAGGATGGCCAAGAGAAACACCAGGACAGGACAGAAACACAACCTGGAAGCTCAAGGAAGGGAGCTTCAGCGTGGGGCCATGCAATACTTTCAGAGACCACAGAAAGAATAGAAGAAGGCCCAGCAGGTAGCTACAAGGTTGGGTAAATCCAAGGTCAATGGTGACCTCTCAAGGGTGGTTTGCTGATGCAGCGAGACAGGCTATGGTAAGCTGAGGCACCGGCTGGAGATGACAGATACAGGCTATTCTTTCAAGAACCTTGAAGATTCTATTGCAGAGAGAGAAGCAGGACACAGGATTGTGGGAGAGCTCTTGTTCTGTTGTTTTTAAAGAGGCCCTGATGCCCTGTGATTCCACAGTGAGAGAAAGGGAGTGGAAGGGCTGAAAACACAGAAGGAGGATTCTACCAGTGAGGTCCTGGTGGGAAAGAGAACCACAAAGAAGTGGAAGGGAGTGACGGAAAAAGGGGACTGTGGTGGGAGCCAGGAGCTGGCGAGGTTCCGCTGGAGGCCCCGACCCTGTGGAGAAGCAGGCAGCACCAGGCCATGACTCGCAGAGGCACCCTCAAACCCAACGGGAAAATGTTTAGAACAAGCGCAGGCTGTTCTGATCCTCTCTGAAGTTCATTCTCACACACTGGACTTGAGGCCACAAACTCTTATCCCTACCGGCGAGCAGGCCATAATTTAGCACTTGCTTTATGTCCATCTGGACCAATAAAGTGAATCCAGAGTAAGCACCGGAGGAATCTGGGGATAGGAGACACAACATCTCCAGTTGTCCTGCTCATTGGGCAGTGGCCTGTGACACCTGAAGAAAGTGAGGCGAAGTTCCTTCAGTTAAAAAAAAGAAAAAGAAAGAAAGGCAAGAAGGCACACAATGTTCCTACCAGAATACGATGGCCACCTGTGCGGTCGGTGATGGGACACGAGGACGAGCAGCAGCAGACCAAAGCCCTCGGGAGGTCCACACCGGGCCCCCACCAGAAACCACTCACCAACGGGCCCGTGAGACCACTCACCCGGATCGGTGGAGGGGCACCTGCGGATGGTGAAGATCTGCCCCAGGTCCTCGTCCTCCTCGGGAAGGCCCTTCTGCAGCCGCTGCAGCTTGCGCAGGCTCTCGCTGCGCTGGTGCTTCATGGAGCGCACGTGCTGGATGAGGTTCAGCTTGGCCTTGGTGGAGTAGTTGCACAGGACGCAGTGGTAATAGCAACTTTCGCCCTCCACTCCGCTCTCGTGCTGCTGCAGGTGCTGCGAGGGGCAGAGGAGAGGGACACGTCGTGGGTAAGCCACTGGAAGCCACCACCACCACGAGCCCACCCATTCCTGGCTGCAGCCCAGGGCGGAGATTCCTGGGAGGGGCTGTTCTGTCTTCCCCAACGTACCTTCTTCTCCAGCAGTGCTTCGAGGGCCAGCAGCCAGCAGACTCCCCTCCCCAACTCCCCCGAACGTCCCTTCCCTGGCGGCTTTCCACGCGGCTACTGATGCTGACAGTGCCGACCCTCCCCAGGTGACCTGGGTCTTCCTGGCACAATAATCCAAGGTTCTTCCTCAGACGCTCCAGAATGCCCCACTTTATTTAGATCAGGGTTTGCAAACAATGCCCTGTGGGCCCACTCCAACCTGCTGCCTAATTTTGTAAATAAAGTTTTAACAGAACACAGCCACATCCACGGATCTGCATATTAACGATGGCTGCTTTCCAAGCACCAGAGTCGAGTAGTTGCAACAGAGACAGCATGGGCCTCAAAGCCTCAAATATTACTACCTGGCTCTTTACAGAAAAAGTTAGCCAACCTCTGCTTTAGGTGATAGCCTATATGGTCACACTCCCTGCATAGAATCCTAGGTCAGTAACGCAGAGCCAAAGCTGTTGTCTGGCTTTTCCACAAGAATGACAGGTCAAGTTTTTATATTTAGAACCAGAGTCTATTAGGAGAACCTAAAATTAGGTTTTCCTTCGGATTAAAAACAAAAACAAAAAAAAACACAGAAAAATAAATTTCTCCAGACTGGTTGCCTGTCAACATCTGAAGGTCACTTGGCTTAGTGCATCAGATGGTCAAAATTACACTCTTGATTGTATTTGTGTGTTCTGATTCTAGAACAAGGAAGCCCAAAACGTGGCAGAAAGCAGACACACACAGGATTAAAGTGAGAGGTGCAAGAACAGGAGAGGTCATGGGAACAGTTAGCAGACCCCAGACTTCTGTGTACTGTAAAAGACGCGAAGATTATCCAAGGACAAAACTCACAAACTCTGTGTGCCTCTTTGAGAAAACGGTGAAAGGTATGGGCCCTTCTCACTAACAGCTGAGGAAGTAACAAGCTCCTGGTATAGAGAGGATAATCTCCTTCATTTCAAATGATCCCATTTTAGGAGAAGAGGGAATTTTTCTACTGGCTGCCCTTTATAAAGCAGGGCAAACAACTCCAATAAACTTAAGTGAATGACCCAAGGTCACCCAGCTACTTAGTGGGAGAGAGGGAACTAGGACCAGGGTCTCATGTTCCTCCAGCATCCCTGAGGAGGAGCAAACTCCGATAATGTGTTTTATGTGCTTGTGTTATTACCTGCCCTTTCCTCCTTCTCCCCACCCCATCTCCAGACCCCAGAGCCTGGCTCAAGAAGACACAGGGAAGACACAAAAAATGCCTCAGAACCACTTTGTGCTGTTCCTCTCCTTTCTGACCTGCATGTGCACACGCCAATGCCATGCTAACTGTTGCTCATCCTGCTTCAACAGCCTTCTTCTCTAGATTATAGCTTGAGACACTGAGAAGGCAGAGCAGTTAGAATGCCCTGCGCTCCATTAAAAATACCCGAGCGGCCCTACCAGCACTTCCCATTGAATGACACACTCCAGGCTCAGGTGCTCACATGTACACATTCTTTGTTCTGTAGAAAACTATGAAAATCCCAGAAGCATGTTTGAGCTTTACTGGAAGAGGGAAGGATGAACGTGCCAATGGACCGTTGCAGAAAAATCTTTGTGGGGGATGAAAGGGAGGCCCAGGCCTTCAATCATGTAAATTGGCTAAACCACCCCATACCTAACTGTTGCTCTGAGGCCAAGGTATAGGCAAAAATGGGAAGGACTTCATAGGTACCAAGAGAACAATCCCTTCTTTCCCCCAAAATGGACGATTTGACACACTCAGGTGCAGAGCTTTGGAACAAAACAATATCCCCACTAGTAACAGCCATCCTACAGCAATTTCACAACCAGAAGGAGTCGGCAGAACTGGCGAACTCAATGTTAACTGTTAAGGCAATGACAACAACTTATAATAAAAAGCTACTTTCTGGAAATAAATTTGAGCTGATTTCCTCTTTAATGGTTTATCTTCAATGTGCCTCTGAGACAGGGTCCTTGAAGAGGATTTCAGGAGGGTGGAATTCACCAAAGCTATCTTTTTTGGAGGCTACAACCCTGGGGAGAAGGAGGGCCTGATGGGCTAGATATAAAGGGAAAAGGATTAGCTTGCCCACGTTCATTGTCCCCAGCTTCCCCATAGAGTCCTCCCACCCCCCAAAAGTCAAAAATTGGACTAAGATATTTCTGGGAGCAAGGGGTCTGGCTTGGGATTAAGGAGCAGGAAACTTGTATGAGAGCCAGCATGGGGAAACGTGTACTGCTGTCTTGGGTCACTAAGGCCAAAAGAATTACATTTATTAAAGCTTCAACAAATGATAAAATAAAAGATAACAGGGAAAATAACCATGGAATCCAAAGCAATGAATTTTATCGAGGGATTTTGGTAAGATCATATAGTATGAACTCAGAACAAGAATCATTAAAGCCTTACCCCAAAATTCCCATTACCCTCCCGTGAGACAGGATTTCCTTGCAATAAGGCACTGAATCCTTAACATAAAATTGTAATATGGATATAAAGGCTCTTTTCCAACTGGCTGGTGTTTCCAACCTCTGAGCCAGAAGAGAGGACAACGTGGCCAAAAAGAGTTGGATGGGAGTTGAGATGTCAAATGTCTTTTGTCCTTAAATCCATAGGCCCTTGGGTGATAGAACTATATAAATCCTGAATTGACATAAACATCACACTGGGAATTCCTGCTTTAAAAATAACCAACATGATAAAAATGTTCCAAAAACACTCTATACTCAATCTCCTGGGGGTAAATGGCAACCTCTTGTGCCACCAGGAGTTCTTCCATCTACCATTTGGGAGCCATTTTGGAAAGGAAATGGACACACGCTACAAATGGTAGAGAAAAGAATAAGAGGAAACAAGGTAAACAGGTCTATGGCCTCTCCCCTTGATCCTGGTCTAGAGAATATTTAGGGTCTTCTCTTAGAGGCTTGTACAAAAACTTAATTCAAAATTCCAAGCCGGCATTTGTAGTCTGGGTTCATTCTCCAACACACTGAAAAAACTGCAGAATAAACTATTTATTGGTTGCCAGGAAACACCTGCTTATAAAGGTTACATCCCAACCCAAACTTTTCAAAAACTATTTTTAATTTTTATTTATTTTTGATGGGAAGGAGGGCCCGAGAGAGGGGGACAGAGGGCCTGAAGCAAGCTCTGCACTGACAGCAGAGAGCCCTTTGCGAGGCTCAAACTCATGAACCTCAAGATCATGACCTGAGCCAAAGTCAGATGCTTAACTGATTGAGCTACCCAGGCGTCCCACAACCCAAACTTCTGATCACAACCTGAGTCTACCTGCAGGTCAAAGATCCTGTTCTTACCAGATTTTATAAGTTCTCACTCAGTACTTCTCCAGCTGTCCAACCTGGAGCAAACAGGGATCCAAAGCTAGCAACAGGGTCTCCTGCCCTGTATGACCTTCTCCACACCATGGAGTCATTTCCCAGGTCTTGAGCGGGTCAATGCCCTGACCTGTTGGCCAGATGCCCTCTCCATCCCAAGTGGCACTGGTTGTGTCCCCAGGATTCTACCCTTGGAACCTGCCTAATATGAAGCAGTGGGAGGGGGTGGGGCTGGAGAGACCAATGAGGACTCCAGGAGAGCAAGCCGTCACCCACGGACATGCTTCCCCTGCAGAAAAGACTAGATGTTTTCATTTGGAGGAGAGAGAATAATTTGTTCCTGACCCAGCTAATTAGAATACCCTCAACTGGGATCCCAATGTATTTAATTAAATTCACTGTAATATATGAAGAATCCACCAAGGCACAAATCTCAGGGGAACACTCAATAAAGGATCTGCCCCTGTTCAGAATTCTTGCTCTTCTTGACAGGGAGCGAATTTTTCTCCCCCACAAATCCTCAACGCTCCAACCCTCTCCCTCAACTCTATCAGAGGTCCTCCCATCCTTGGGGAGGGGAACGTAGGTTTTGCTTTACTTTTTCCAGTTTACTCTGCATTTGATCTTAACTTCTTACCTCTATGAGGTCAGGTGTAGAGTTTATTTAAAATGTTTAAGTTTATTTTTTATTTTGAGACAGAAGGCAGAGGAGGGGCAGAGAGAGAGGGAGAGAGAGAGAATCCACCCTGACAGCACAGAGCCAGCTGCGGGGCTCAAACCCACAAGCTGTGAGATCATGACCTGAGCTGAAACCAAGAGTCGAACGCTCAACCGACCGAGTCACCTAGCCACCCCAGGTCAGTTGTACAATTTAAAAAAGAAAACAAAACAACAACTTCAGCTGTGGCTAGAAGGCTCTCAGGCATGCACGCTACACATGGACCCAGAGAAAACCGGCTGCTCTGCCCACTGGACAAGGTTTGAATCTGATTCACTTCTAAACGTCTACAACACATTAGACACTATGCATACGCACACACGCGGACGCACATGCACACACACACAGAACACGCCCTACCCCAGGCCTTAACCTGCAATTGATTAAGACAGTGACAGTGGTGACTTGGAGAACACGCCAAGAGGGACATGAGAAAAACATCCCTTTGGCTTGAATATCATCGTGAAAACACGCCAGCTCCAACAGTGAAAATCACTGGCTTACTCAAGAAAAACTGCCATCTATCCACAAACTAATAATGATGAAGAAGCGTGACCAACTAATAAACCAAGAAACCAAGATCAACTAGCTAAAGAATAGTGGTAACTGAGGTCTACCCCAACTCACTCGGGCCAGTGACCTATAGCCTTGGACCTGCCTAAGGGTTTCCTTGATTTTCCTCAATGTCACTGGCTGGTTTAAAAAGTGCGCACACATGGGGCGCCTGGGTGGCGCAGTCGGTTAAGCGTCCGACTTCAGCCAGGTCACGATCTCACGGTCCGTGAGTTCGAGCCCCGCGTCAGGCTCTGGGCTGACAGCTCGGAGCCTGGAGCCTCTTTCCGATTCTGTGTCTCCCTCTCTCTCTGCCCCTCCCCCGTTCATGCTCTGTCTCTCTCTGTCCAAAAAAAATTAAAAAAAAAAAAAAAAAAAAAAAAAAAGTGCGCACACAACACTGAGTTATATGAACTGTAAATGTACAGTCATTTCCTAAGAAACTTTCAATATGATTTATTTCTGAAAGCTCAAAGAACTACAATGACCTCTAACAAGTATCCAGTTTGACTCATAAACGGAAGTAGAAGAGCCCAATGATCTCCAACTTCTTGAAATTACCGCTATGCAGCAGGCATGACTGTCCTCACTGACAGCCATCAGGAATGTGACTTGCACTGGTGGTCAGTGCTTTAAACTGACAACGGGGGAGTGTGGGCTCACTCGTACTGCTCAGGGACCTTTTCCTAAACCACTTTCTGATCTTGGTGGAGCTCTTTTAAGATGCTCATCCCCCCCAAAATGAGTAAAATAAAATAAAAAATAAAAAATAAAATAAAATGCCTGTCCCATCTCAGTTTAGCTGGAAGGCGACACTCCTGTGCCCTGGACATGGAAACATCGAATGCCCCACATCTTCCCCTGTGGGTCCAGCTTAGGGTGGGGGTGGGGGCAGGGCTCGGAAAGAAAAAGCCATCGCTGCAATCAGAAGCACCTCGATAATGAACCTGGCACATAAATCCAAGCGCAAAAGGAAAATTAATAATTAAAAAAGATGGGAGAGAAAGGAGGCCAGCCCGTGTTACTTTGTGGGATTCTACCCCATTAATATGTGGTGCTCGTTCACCCTGGCCAACAACTGCAAGTCAAAGAGACGAAAAGAGGACTCTTGTTAGAAAATAATTCATCGTGAAAATCAAAAAAGTGTGTTCCTGTAACTTGTTTCCCAGGAAAACTAACCAACTTCTGTCAGAGAACATTGATTTCTGTAAATCTGGAGGGGCCCCGCTCCTTCCTCCTCCCCAGTGATAGAAACTTCTAACATCTGGTTCTTCATGCATGGAATGCAAAATATTGATCAGGTTTTGTCAAAGCCTCCCCTTTAAAGTAGAAATGGACAAAGTACATTCACACACGCATACACATTCACAAATGAAAACACACAGGACTCCTAATGAAGCTTCCTCAGGGGAGCAACACCTGTTACTAGAAACACACGCTCGCCCACCCCTCTTCCACGCACACAGTGCACCTCTACTCCTTGAGCAACTGAAACTCTGATGGATGAGGAAAAGCAGCTCCCAGGCATCCCTCTGAGCAAATGGGCTCCCCTAGGGGAGACCACACACCTCTTGCTGAGCAGAGGAGAATCCCCACGGCGGGTACACAGAACAAACCCCAAGACACCTGCTGAGGAACACGGAAAGTCATCTAGGCAGGGCGGATGGAAGGGCTTCTGGAACTACTAACCACAGCGTGCCTGGCCAGGGCTCCAGTTTTCCCCTCTGGGCAGGGGATATAAAGTCATGAGCACTTCCAGGGAGAAGGAATGGGAAGATGAGAATCAGTTTACTAATTCCTCACATATAAGTGGGTGTTGTACCCATTCACAGCATCTACTGCTGAGCAAACACCCACAGACACTTTTCATCTCATGAGGGCCTGCCCCACGGGGTGGGTAGCATTTGGCTCCTGGACGTGGACAAACCCAAAACTCAGGGAGGTCATGTGACTCCCCTCAAGGTCTCACAGAGTATGAAAGAAACAGGACTAGAACCTGGGGCTTGATGCCAAGTCCACAGCAGTCCAGCTACTCTGCACTGACCACAGGGCTCATTCTGGAACAGCAGATTCCCCATACCCAGGTATTCGCCTTGAAGGCCTAAAAGATAAATTATTGCAGGTGTAACGCAACTGGGAATGGAGGCAGTTAATTTTTTAATCAGTGGTTGTGTTACAGTTTCAAACCTCATGTCACATGCTCAGGAAGGCTTCCAGAAGGTCAACCTAAATATATAGGTATTTTCTGTTTAATGTTGGCTTTTCACCCACTCATGCCCTCATCCTTGGCACATGCTAATTTAGTCCTATTTCACTGTAGGAGCCCTGCAGACACCATAAGATACAAGCTTCAACCATCATTTATAAGAGCAAGTGAAAGGAAGTAAAAATGTTCCCTTAGATCAATCCATTTACGTTACTCTGACCTATTTTCTGGTTTCTAGGCCAGAGTCCTTGTGCCCTGGACAAGCCATGAGTGTTCATTCTCAGTATTTGAGCTCCAAAGCTGAAGGCGAGACTTCCCATGCCTGTGTCACTTCCCTTAACCTGAATGACATCTCGTGGTTCAAAAGTCTCAATATGAGCATTTCCTTGAGAGACATACAGTATATCCTCGAAGGAAACTAACAACAAGAAATCCACAATATGGTGTCTTGCAGAATGCTGATACCTTCACATAACAGAAATCATTTCTCTGTTAGGGAAACTCCAGAAAGGAGAGGAAGCTTACCAGGTATGTAGGGGTTTTCCCGAAGGAAGGGGCCCATCAGAGCATGAGGTCACAAGCCAAATGAGGGCGAGTTTCCATGACGGTCAAACAAGCATCTACACATCGAGCTCGGAAGCTTCCAAGAGGGATGTGGTGGGTGAAACCACAAAGTGGGTCCCACAAGGCTAACATCAAACTGACCACCCTCCAGAACCGACCAAAAGCTTAAATATCTGAAGATTAGCCCTTCACTAGGTTAACCTACCAGTGATGGTCCCTTTCCCCACTCATCCATCAAGATGCATTTCTTCTCTACACTACTTTCCACCTCTTGCAGTTATCAACTCTCAAGTAAAAGTAAAGGCTGCCATTTACTCCAGCACGTCTCCCTTCAACTCCACGCCAAAATGTCGCCAATAATGGTTGTTTAAGGTGCACCGTAGATTAAGGTAGCCTGATGGAAGAGCCTAACTCTGTGCTACTTCAGGCAAGTTATATACACTGTTGGGTCTCCCGCACACAATGGGGCGACAGTAGGAGAACCGCTGCAGAGCACTGTAGGGAGGAGTCTATGGGATAATGCACACAAAGGGCTTAACACAGCGCCTGACGCAGAGCAAGCCTCTGTGATAAGGCTATTACTGTTACTATCATGGTTTCTCAAATTAGTTACAGTTTGGGATTAGGGATCGAAATAAATGTCTACTGAATTTACCTATTTGGTATTTCCCTCCTTACAACCAACCTTGCCAGCCCCACTCCCTAGGACCTCCCCTCCCACCCTCTCAGCCCCAAAGAGGAATCCCCAGTTGACTGCAAAGAAACCGTAATCTATAGGAACTGTAACATGGAAGGGATAACGAACACACAGAGGACCGACTTCTTCCTTGTAAGAGGTGCTTAATTTTCAGTCACTTGCCCAAAGTCATGCTGCTGACGCAGGCATAGCTGGGATCCATACCCCAAGCCCACGTCCTTGCCCCCAAACCAGATCTGTTTTACTGGGTCTCTTTGCCCATGGCGGTGCCAATATACTGAAAATCAAGAACCATGTTCTTTATCGCGTCTGCCAACATCCCCAGGTGTAGACCAGGTGAAGGAAGGAGGGCTCAGCTGAAACGGCTGGTAGGCACCTCCCAGATTCCCTAGATTTGCTCTGAAGGATTTGCTTATTTCTGTCTCCAATCCCATGGCAGTCAATATGGCAGAAAAAAACATGTGCCCGGTGGTCAAAACAGGTGCATTACTTCATCTGTAAAATGAAGATGTTTATACTTGCCCTGTCTTCCTCGGGGGCAATTTTCTAAACCACGTGAGAAAACAAATGTGAAATCCTCCAAAGGATATGAAGGACTCCCCAGGTATTTGGCACAGTCATCATCTTTCTATCCTGAGCCCAGATTTTGCTTCCTCACTTCTGACTGGCAGGTGCAACACCATGGGCTGGGTTGTTAACGATCAGATGGTGTTCTAGCTGAGCAGTTCTCTAACTGGAGCGTGCACCAGGAACACCCGAGGGTGTGTTATGCCTGGACTGTCGGCCTACCCCAGGGGTTTCTGATTCACCTGGTCTGGGAAGGGGACCAAGAATCTGCATTTCTAACAATCTCCAGGGAGACGCTGATGCTGCTGGTCTGGGACCACATTTTGAGAACCGCTGATCTTGACAGCAACTGCCATGGACCAGAAACCTGAATCAGAATAAATACTTGGAGAGATTCCCCTGTAAGGAGAAAATTTTCCAGAGTCTAAAATCTCTGCACCCGCCTTTCCCCAAAGAGTATTTCCGATTCTAGCCAACTGCACTAGATAAATCATGTGATGCCGGCACAAGAAGTCACCTCTTTAATGAACAAGTCACACGGAAGCAGCCGCCTGCTACCAGCCTGCTCCAGATACTTCATAAAAGTAGAAATCGGCCCTATTCATCTCTCTCCCCCCTTCTGCACCTGCAGTCTAAAATTTCCTGGGGCTGTCGCTGAAAGCGTGACTCTTGATGGCAAGGCATGAGGCATCACTTTTTCCTCGTAAGCTCTGGATCCTGCTGAGCACACCTGTCCAGATGTCTTGCTGGAATGGAGCCCACGAAAGAATTTCAACCAAATACCAGAAAAAATAAAATGGTCTTTAAAATTCCTCCCACACTCCTGAACTTTCTGGCTGTTGTTGCTGAGAGCATGAATTTGGTGCTCAAACCTGGAGGCTTCTCTTAAGCTCCCATGATTTGCTGACAAATACCCTCATCACCTCCATTATGAGAGAAGACGAAGGGCAGCCAGGGTGAGATGGGCCTGGGGTGGGCGGGCAGTGAGCACACACAGGCTGACTTCTCCCTTAGAAGAGGTCCTTCATTTAAAAAAAATTTTTTTTATGTTTATTTGAGAGAGAGAGAGAGAGCGCGTGAGGGAGCATGAGCGGGGGAGGGGCAGAGAGAGGGAGACACGGAATCTGAAGCAGGCTCCAGGCTCCCAGCTGTTAGCACAGAGCCCAACGTGGGGCTCAAACTCACAAACTGTGAGATCATGGCCTGAGCCAAAATCAGACGCTTAACCGACTGAACCATCCAGGCACCCTGAGGTGCTTCATTTTTATTTCATTCTTCCCTTGAAAGGGAAAATGGGAAGGTGAAAAAGCAGGAGATACAAATTCTCTCTGAACAAATGTCTCTGATGCTGGTCATTGTAGCTGCTAAGGCACTGGGCCTTTTCTCCTTAAATTCCCTGGATTTTGTGGGAAGTCGAAGAAGATGGTGACACTTGTGGGAGGGGGACAGGGACAAGCGAGTGACAGGATAAAGAAGCTTCTCCGGGGAAGGAGAGCAGAGTCTGAGCCAAGAGGCCAGGAGATGGCCGGCTGCAGAGGGGACGGCCACACAGCGAGAGGGGACACGGTTTTGCAAACGATGACACGGCTACTTTCTCTGCCCTGCTTTCGGGTTCCCCCCATAAATAACCCAGACAAACACCCCGTGCACTGGGTTTTGCTCTCCTTCCCCCCCCCCCCCCCTCTGTAGGTCTCATTAAAAGCCGATATTGTTCGGCCTCAAGATGGAGAGCTCAGCATGGATTTTACTGAACGTTAAATCAACCAGCAAGCGTAGCCAGCAAACTCTGTGGCACTTTAACTTTAAATAATGCAATAATTATTGAATTTCCTTTTTATAACTGAAGTGCTGGAATGTAAACAATGGGGCCGTAATTGCAGGAAGGGGGGATCAATAGAGGCAATCGTTTTTCAGCCATGTTAATTGTAAATACAATTGCTCCAAGATGTCAGCCTTGTTCTTCTTGCTCCCAGAATCATCCTAACGGATGACAGAGTCCAACTTTCCCATTACAGCTGTTCGTTCCTTTAAGAGGTTCTCAATCAGGTCTGATCAATCTGTCAAGATAATGCATGGAGTAAGTAAGACTCTTCCAAACACAGGCTCCCAATCAATAGCCGGGACCAGCTTAATGAGGTGGGGCTAAGGCCCAGAGGGAGGTAACTGCCCCCAGCTTGCGCCTAGGTTTGGCAGGCCGGCTTCCTCACATGGCCCTGATAAACAGATCAGCCCTTAATGAGGACATTAGTTATGCATGCTTCAGCAAGCAGCAAGACATCCATCCCTTGGGACAGACGGACACAAAACAAAATAGATTAACAGAAAACAATATGGTGCCAAATTAGGTCTAACTGAAGACTTTTCCCTCCTTCTACTGCTTTCCTTAATTGTCCAGCAGAGTGGAGGACATCAATTAATCATTCCAATGGGCATGAGCTCAAAGAATGGGAGTACCGTTGGGCTGGAGGATCTCCGGGTTTCTCCCAGCCTCCTCTGGCTGCCACTCAGTATGAGTGCCCTCACCTCAACACCGTTTCCAGATCACAAGGGGGGCCCCTCACAGAAGGGGCCCCACACCAATCAGCAGGAGAGAAGGAAGACGTGGCTGAAGTCTCACAGCCCTACTGGAGGGGCCAAGAACTGAAGATGGACGAGAACAAAGCTGCTACTCCTCATAGCTGACATCTGTTTCTGAGATCAAGTCTTGGTCTTGAGAATGGTTACTGCCTCACAGGAGAAGAGGTGTTAAGTCAGGAGTCTAGAATCCCATTTCACGTGGCACCCTCGGCACCCTCGGCAAGCCGCACACGCATTGAGGGACCCTGGGTTCTCAAAAGGATACCCTGGAGGGCTTCACGGGGAGGCTGAAGGGCTAGCTTCCCTCCCCGAGGCCAACGCGCAGCGTTGCCTCTGCTCCCGCTGCCTGGCTGGGAGAGCACCTCCCTGTGGAAGTCTGTGAGAAAGACCACGCTAAGGGAAGGTCTCACCCAGAGTATGACAGTTCCTTCTCCCAGAGTCTGGGTTTCCCAGAACCTTCTCAAAGTTTGGATCCCGGACCAACAGCATCAGCACTCCCTAGAAACCCCTTCAGACCCCATCCAGACCTACAGGGGTCTGGCCCAGCAATCTGAGTTTTAACAAGCTCTCCAGATGATTCCCACACAAGCCCGTTTAAGGGTCACCGTCTTAGAGGGGGAATTACATAAAGCAGCTTAGAGGAGGGAGGATCTAGAAAATCACGGTGTTTCTGGTCCTTTCTAAATCAGAAACAGTTCCGTGTCTAAGATGTAGCTAGAAACCCGTATTTTCCCTGAGGTTTGGATCAGAGCCCACCACCCACCTGCTTCAGAACGCAAAGCCTCTGGAAGATATGACACCAAAGGAATGAGGCCCTTGTGTGAAAAGCCCATTTTATTAGTGGGCTAAGATCACAGAGTGGGCCACACCACTGAATTACAAAAGGGCAACAGTCTCATTATGTGACTGAAGTAAAATGAGAATAACCGGGTCTTTGTAAGGGTGTCAGGATGAGCAGAATATACGAAAACAAATAAAGAGCTGGAAAGATGAGATCCCTCTTTTGTGCAAAAGGCCCAGCTCACCGGCCACTCCCTCTCTGAAGCCTTCCCTAACGCCCAGATTGCACCTCTCTCCCCCACTCTGGGCCCCCAAGCCCATTGGGAGCAACTTCCATGCCGGACTCATCTTGCTGGCTTACAAACCCCTGCCTGCCTCACTGCTGCCCTGTGAACAGCAAGTCCCAGGCCCGGAGACCAAGCTGTGCCTCTCTGCCTCAGCACAGCTCCTGATCCACAGCAGGTTCTTGAAAATGGTTGGCTGAAAGTCTGAGCAAACCTCCCACACTTCACTCTTACTCTTGGTCTTCAGCTTGCCGACCTTTCTAATCTAGACCAGACTCCCTCTCTCCTCCTCCGCTTTCAACCCTCTACTCCATTCCACACTTGACATAAAAGCAGTCTTCTGGCCCTTTCCACCTCACCTACCAACCCTGCTCTTTCTGGTCACGGCGGCTCTTCCTAAGCGCAAACCCTCCCGAACGCCCCCCTCCACCTGCTGAATGGCGCCCCTACCTGGACGTCCTCCCCCCTCACACTGAGCTAGCACTATTGTCTCCATGCCTCTGGGGTCCTGTGGCAGGAGGTGAGCCCCACCTGTGGGTATCAGTATTGGGCACAGCCTTCACTTGGCTTCCACGTGGGCTCTACATTCCTTGATGACCGAGACAGGAGGCTGGGACTGAGAGAATAAACATGTTTATTCTAAGATTTACCGCTCGCTTGGATAAGATTTTACAGCAGGATATCACTACTGTAAATGGCTGTACTCAATGACTTCACTTCTCAGTATATGAATCGTAGAAGCCCTTCTCCTTCCCCACTCTGAATCCACCAAAATGTCCCCCAGCCAGAAAACAACTTAGCTCGTCACCATCAGTGTATTCTTCCATTTCGGTCTACGTATTTACAGAGCTTTAATATCGCTATTCTCTTTCACGAAAGCTTGTTTCCTATTCAACGGACAAATACTGCGAGACTGTGAGATGTGTTGAGAAACATCTAGAAGAAGACCATAGAAGACAGGGACAGAGAGCAAACTCCAGCAGATGCCTCTCGGTGGGGAGTGACTCAAGCCATGAGGACTCCGACAACGAGTTGACAAGTCCACTACCACACCTTTACAGACAAAAACAATTTAGTACAAATTTTAGTTCTAAACACACAGTGTCTCCAAGATCCAATGGAGAGGCGTGACCATACACAGACACCCGAAAGGAGATGGCTGACTGGGTATTTCTGAGACATCTGTTCATCTCCAGGTTGGAAAAGCCAGGCTAAGGACATAAAAAAACAAACAAACAAACAAACAAAAAAACAAAAAACAAAAACCCAAAAAACAAAAAACCATGCACACATGCTTATCTTTCTTTTCTTCCCAAACTTTTTGTCTTCTTCCACAACTGAGCAGCTGTGGCCTGGACCCTCGATTCTTGCCACTCCCTAAGCAACTGGTTACATCTACCTTCATATGTTTCCAAACTCTGAGACCTGTGAAGAAGGGAACGTTCTCCACCTGGGTTTAGATGGGCTGCTTTCCCTTCCTGGCTTATGACCAAACTCTAGGCCCCCCAGCTGCTCACTGGCCACCAGACCCTCCCCCAGAGGTTCTAAGCAACACGGTCTAATGACATAGCCTCCTGGTTCTGTTCTCAAGCTCCCAATGGAATGTGGCTGTGAGGCTAGTCAGCGAGAGGTTTTGTGTTTTTTGTTTTTTTTTCCTCCAACCTTATTTTAAATGGTAAAAAGGGAGGCTTTTGTTTGTTTTTTCACCAGCCAGTCTACACTGACCAAATCATCCTCTCCTCACAGTCTCCAAGTTCATTCTGTTTCAGAAGGCCCAACCAACAGTGAGGAGATGGGAAGGGCCCAGTAGAAGATTTTCCAGGGGGCACAATTTCATTCCAGAAAGATGATCATTTACAAATCCTTCTAGAGAACTGCAGTAAAATTCAAGTTCCAGAAAACAGCATCTAAAAAGCTTGCAAGCAGGAAGATTTCTTTGAACAAAATGGCAGGCTTCGGAGAAAGCTGGAGGTAGGGTGAGCAAGGAGATTGCTACGATTTCCAGCTCTGGGGCGCCGGGATGCTGCGGGCATGCATTTTGCCCATTAGCAGTTACTGTGTTCCTGGTGCACAGTGACATCTGGACATAGACCTGCCAGGGCTCTCTTCCTGGGGACACGGTACGAAGACGAAGCCAATCGCTCACCACCACAGCAACTGGCAGGTGACGTCTTTAAAATCTCAAACCTAGTAACCTGTTCTGCAGGTATTAACACAAACTACAGATACTATTTTAGTGGGCATTTTAAAGGGCTCAGTCTTAAAACACCAATCTCTCAATGACCTTTCCCGATTGCATCACAATGACAGGAAGCCAAAAGGAACCAACAGTCATTCCCAGTTTCTGAGAAAACCTTTATTTTTACAGTCTTTAGCGGTCTTTCTTTCAGCTTTGGATTCATTCATTTCCCATCTGTCTCTCCATATTCTTGTTTCTGGTTTCCTCACAAAGCAATGAAGGGATGATTTATCTCTGAACACTGTTTTTTTTTTAATGTTTATTTATTTATTTGAGAGAGAGGGAGAGAGATAAAGCGCACACGTGAGCAGGGAAGGGGAAGACAGAGAATCCCAAGCAGGCTCTGCACGGTCAGCGCAGAGCCAGATGTGGGGCTCAAACTCATTAACGCTGAGATTGTGACCTGAGTGGAGAACAAGAGTAGGACACTTAACTGAGTGAGCCACCCAGGCACGCCATGAACATTATTTTCACCATTCTGTGTACATAAGAAAAGTCATCTACTAAAATGGTTTTCACCCACCAGTGCCTTGTACCACCCTTGTCTCCTTCTCAGTCCCTCTGCAGTCTCTCTCCCTCTCTGGCGTGTGTGTGTGTGTGCGCGTGTGTTCTGTCGTCAGTTCATGCCATTCCATCCTGTACGTACTTCCATTCCAGCTCAGCCAAATTCTGCTCCCCTTTCTGAACACCCCATCTCCCTTCCGATTTCTGTCTCTAGGAATTCCTTCTCTGAAATTAAAGACTTCACCTCTCAGCGTATCTTTTCCCACTGACACCTTAGGTGCTGGTTATCAGCATTACATAGGTGGCATATTCTCCTGTGAGACCGGAATGTTCCTGAAGACAGAGGTTATGTGCCCTCCTACTGGACACCCAAGAGTCAGGTTATTCTGTATAAAGAACACGGGCATAAATCAGGAGTCACGCAGGAGAGGGTCTCTGACACTAAGCTCTCTCCTCAACTGTGAACACCACCACCTCACACTGAGGGGCCATGAGACTCCAGTGAGTAAAACGGTATGAATGTACTTCTTAAAGGGCCAAGCAAAAAAATTTTTAACAAAGTGGTCAGATGATGAGAACTGGTTGGAAGGGGCACTTGGAAGACTCAGAAAACCCTCCCACCATCTGATTTCAATGGGGTCCTAAGTCTACACAAAGACAAATTAATTACTTGATGGCCTGTTCACTTACCTCGCTAATGAAATCATGGGTGTTTCAGGGAAAGAACCTGTTAGGAGGACTGGCTCGCCTCTGGGTGTGGGGACTGCCGGTGCCAGCTCATTCCCCCGCGCCAACATGACTCACGAGATGACACAAATCGCCAGTGGGCTTTGTTATTATGTGACCTTCAACAAGTCACCCTTCTTTCCTGCTTCAGTGATAAAAATCTGGATGGTAATACTAAGAACCTCCTTCGTGGCATGATCGCGAGGAATGACGATGGCGCACAGCTAATAATGACCAGGAAGCACTGTGTCTTTGTAGAGAGCTATGTTACTTAACATTTAGAATAATACCCACTGTTTCAGGTTGAGAAAGCATTCAGATTTTAGCTAAACTGAAGGCTGAACATATCCACTAATGAGCAGTGTCCTTCCCATAGAAACACTGAAAGCTACTCAGTCTACTGAATAAAATGACTAGCAGTACATTAGCCAGAAGCTGATGCAGGTGTAGTTACCATGAAACCAGGGTCATTGCATTCAACATCTAATAAGCAAATTCTTAAGATCACAGAAATAAACCAGGGCCAACCGAGCTGACAACAATTGCATTTGGATAGAATGATTTCTTGGTCCATAGTTTCCATAAAAATACAATCTATTAAAAGATATGTTTCTACCATCTAGACCAGGAGTCTGTAAGTATCTGGATGGTAACTATTTTAGGCCTTGAAGGGCCATACAGCCTCTGTTGCAACTGCTGAACTCTGCTATCACTGCACAAAAGTGACGCTGGGCAATTGTTAAAATAACATGCATAACCGTGTTCCAATAAAACTTTACATAAAAGGCAAGGACTGGTTGGATTACCCCTCTGACAGTGATGTGCTGACTCCTGATGAAAAAATTTGTGTAAAATTTACTCATTTGCAGTATGAAGAGACAACGAACGAACACACACACACACACACACACACACACACGTTTGTTGAGCAAAGTTCCTTCCAACTTGTCAAAACACAGTAAGACCAAGGTTTGCAAACTTGATATCAAAATAAGCAGTTTCAAAGTGAAGATCAACAGTAACTCAAGTACCATTTAACTGGGAATTATGAAATGACTCCAGAACAATTAAACTTCACTACTTGTTTTCATGCTTTTGAACGTAAGAACTTGCGTTGTGTGTTTTCTACCCATGGCACTCCTTCTCTACTGCTGCCATTCTCCTCCTATAAACACAGTGAATAATGCCGCATGAGTAAGTTAGGGTTATACATTTATTCAGAACGAAACAATACCTGTAACTGAGTCAACTTTTAACTAATCTGATGATGGAGTTACTAACAACAACAAAAGAGTATAAGCTTCTTCTATGCCCTCGAGTAGCTGAAAATAATGCAGATGTGAAAACCAAGGGAGCAAAAACGAAAAGGGGAAAAATTAGGTCACTTTCATCCCTGTATACCTTCCTACACATCCGCTTACTTTCTGAGCATCTCTGGAAAGGAGAATGCTAGCAATGACCTTGACATCCAACAATGAGTGGTCAGGAAGTCTGGATTTAGAAAAAGAAAATATCTGAATGTTTTCTCAATAACACCGTCTCCATGTATCCAGTCCTGCATAGATTTCAAAAGGTTTGGCCTTCATTAGTTCAAATGATTCTCACAACTGCCTTGCGAACTTCAGTGGCGGCAGATGCCTTTCTTCGCCATCCAGTGCATAGAGAAGAGACTTAAGTCACAGATGGCAAACGGGTGGCAGCTGGGGGAGCCTGCAGGTATGAATCACGGAACCCTGCAAGTTTTAAAAAATTCTTCACTAACGGTTAACACTGTGAATTTACACAGCACCTGGGTGGCTCAGTCGGTGAAGCGTCCGACTTTGGCTCAGGTCGTGATCTCGTATTTCATGAGCTCGAGCCCCACATCGGACTCTGTGCTGACAGCTCAGAGCCTGGAGCCCATTTTGGATTCTGTGTCTCCCCCTCTCTTGGCCCCTCCCTTGCTCTCTCAAAAATAAATGTCCTATCTCTCTCTCAAAAATAAATAAACGTTAAAAAAAATTTTTAAATAAAACCTGTGAATTTCCCACCCAGCCAAGAATGAATGAATGAATGAATGAATGAATGAATGAATGACTATCTGGCTGTGCTGGCTGCACATTCCCTCAGCTCAACAATTACCTAGTTAAGATGGGGCAGGCACTTCCCAAGCCAGCACTGGTGCCCATCTACGACAGATGCGTCACCCCTGCAGGCGCCTGGGCCGTGCCACGTGTACCAGACGATGTGGCTCGTGAGGGAAGGCCATGGAAGTTGGGCCTACACCTTCGGGTCCTGCTTCAGCGTTGGTCACACCACACTGTGCTACCCATGAATAAGCCAGTACAAAGACTCTCCTGAAACACAGTGCCCACTTGAGGAGTGTGCCACAGAGCACAAAGCCAGAGCTGAGCTACCACAGGCTCAAGCGGTAAGGGACTTCAGAACGAATGTGGCTTCGTAAGGGAAGCCAACTTAATTCTGCCAAGGAGTTAATATTTGCTAATTGGTAGAAAAAGGTAAAATTAATGAGGACATTAACATAGCTATTTAAAAACAGCTCCCTGTTTCTCCCATTGTAACACATGGAACTATCAGGAAGTAATTGAGGGAAAAGGACACTGTCAATTCTCAATTATCTGCATGAATGAAGCGCTTAGTGACACGGATAATCCAAGTCATTTACATTTGGATTTAGAAAGTAACATCTTTTTCCTTCGGAAAACTTACCTTCCTAATTACAGCTTGCTGAATGTGAGGGTGAAATCAGTTTACCTTCTGTGCCAAAGCAAAAAGTTGCTGGGGAGGGTACAGAAACCACCAGGGGCTTCAGACCTGCCACAGATAACCCAAGGCAAAGAAAAGATCATCCACAGTGGTTGTCTAACGTGGTGGCCACGAGCCACATGTTTAGCTAAATAAGAAGTTCTGTTACGACGCATGCCATGTTTCAAGTGCTCCAGAAACACATGTGACTAGGGGCTCTCAGCCACTAGTGGACAGCAGAGATACAAAACATCTCCATCATCACCAAGTTCTAGTGGACAGCAGTGACTTCTCGGTCCATGGTGACCTCTAGTTTCCTGGATTAAGTAGAAAGCTGTGTGACGGGTCAGGAGCAGAGGAATGCAGGGGATGCTATACTGCCACCTGCTTTAGAAACAAAAGGGAATTGGAACACCTGACTCGCTCAGCTAGTTTAATTTCAAGCCCTGCAATGTAGACTTCGTCCAGGGAATAGCACAAAAAATACGCATTCCATTCCAAGTAAAATGAAGCTTTTTAATTAACAAAGCAGAAAACAAGTGGATAAAAGGCAAGGCAGGAAAGCCTGATTCTAAGCAAACATGTGCCATATCGTTACCCGCACCTCGTGTGGCCACGCGGCCTGGGTGCCCGCTATAGGTAAACAAGGGAGGGAAGGCAGCTCTCCCCCCCACCCCCCGCCGGCCACAAGGGGCCCACGCTGCAGGGGGCTGCTCAGGTGCCACCGGGGGTGGTGTCAGGCCCAGTGGCACTTCACATCCTCATTAATTATCTTGAAAGGAGAGGGTTAGTAAACAGCAAGTTAATTAAATTCTCCGATGATGCTAATTTGGGAGGCTTTAGAAAGACTGGCAAGGGCAGACGCAATATAAATGGGACCTGGATGGGTTAGAAGAAGGAGTGGAAAATAAAATTAAGCACCGGCTCAACAAACACCGCTTGAAATAAGTCTTAGGGAAGAGCCAAAATACGTCCACAAACGAATTTATTTGGAAAATAGTTGTGCTAAAATGAAAAGTTTTGCAACGTCTGAGGCATATAATCAGAAGGGGGGCAAAAAAAAAAAAAAAAAAAAAAAAAAAAAAAAAAAAAAGGCTTTTTAGTAAAAGTGTTTATGTGCACTTAGAAAAAGGTCTGGAAGGAACACCACCCGGTAAAGGTCATTGCCCTCAGGAGGCGTGGTCACGGACAAGGGGACATGGGGATGGGGCTTCCACTGTTTTCTTCATGTTCTTTTTAAACTGATGAAACATCTTTCAAACTAGCACACACTGTGAGGTTTTTAGCTGTCTTTGTTTGGTTTTTTAAGCTTTTTGGTTTGAAATAATTTTAGATATACAGAAGATGGGCAAAGAGCTCCACGTGCCCTCCACTCAGCTTCCCTACTGTTTACATCCTACATCTTACCATCTGGCACACCCATCCAAACCAAAAAACTGACACTGGTACAATACTATCATTAAAGCACAAACTTGACTCAGATCCCACCCATGTTGACATTCGTGCCCCTTCTCTGTTTCAGGATCCAGACCAGGACCCCATACTGCACCTACTTGCTGCGCTCCTCCAATCTGTGACAATTCCTCCGTCTTCTGTGACCTGGACGCTTCCCAAGAGCTCTGGCCAGATATCTGTAAAAACACCCCTCGATCTGGGTTTGTCTGATGTTTTCTTAGGATTACAGTGAGGTTCTAGATCTTTTGGAAAGTACCCTTCCCAGTGCATCATCTCAGGGGTATGTGACATCAACCGGACTTATCCCTTATCAGAGGTGACTGTCCATCACTTAGTGAAGGAGGGCCCCTTTCTGCCAGGCTTCCCCACTGACAAGCTACCCCTTCTCCCATTCTATGCTGTAACCATTAGAAGTGAATCACTTAGTCCAGCCCTCAGTCGAAAGGAGGGGAATGAAGCTCCAGCTTCTGGTTATTATGCCGTTAAATAAAATATCTTGTCACAGAGATAAGCTTCTCCATGCAAAAAGAAGTATCTGGTGAAAATGTCTATCTACAAGGTCTTGAGAGTTGCTGTTGTTGTTTCAAACGCTTGGATTCTCAACAACACAGATGAATGAATGCCCACAGCTGCAGAGACCCTGCTCTACAGGCCAGGCTGTGTTCTGCATACTTGCATATGTGAACTTATTTAATCCTCACAACAGCCCGGTGAAGGGGATGCTGCAATGTGACAACAGTCAACCCCAAATTACAAAGAGGTGAAATCTCTTGCTCACGTTAACACAATTACTACTTGGCAGGGGCAGGACTCAAACTCACGCCTCCTGGCTCTAGAGATGATGCTGTCTACGAAGCTCTCCTGCTCCACCATATACAACACAAAAATTTCAAGCTAGTTACATGGAGCAGCGAAATATAATTGAGAGAGAAGAGTGACGTGGGGCAAGATGTCAAAGACCAAATGGGACAGAGTCTTCTCTGGAGACAAGCACCCTCGTGGGGGCATTCAGAGGGTCAACAAAATCGACACGCTCCAAAGGGGTTTCCAACAGAAGGCAGCTCTCCTCCACCTTAATAGGGCGGCAAGGAACACAGAGCACCTGAGCGGCTCAAAGGACCTCCCCATCGACAAGTATGCAAGATGCTCAGAATCTAAGGACCATGACGCTTATGGATAGCCCAGCCCCCATCTGTCATGGAGACAAGCCGGGAACTGTCTCCTACTCTTTTACTTCTCCGACTCTTCTGAGGTTCACTGTGGCACAGACAGCAATAAAGTATAGGTCAGGATTGGAGCAGATCTGTCTGGCTGTGGAGAGAGAGCAGATGCCAAGACAGAAAGAGACCAACAGCCCAGACAGCGTGGGGAAACTTGGCCCAAGACCCCAAGATCTATAACATGGGCTTGTTTAATCCCAACTGCTAATGATCTCATATTCTGACATCAAAAAGAAACAAAGAAATGAGTTGCTTCTATAAAAACAGGCAAGTGTGGAGAAGAGCTGCTGCCTCCCGCCCCAAGTACCCACATGATTCAGTTCTCACACTGGTCCTAACCATCATCCTTTGCATACAGAAACAGAATGATGAAGAAGTGAGCAGAAAGCAATACGTGCTTCCTTCCTGGATACCCACCCCACACCGTCTTCTCCAAATATCTGGCATTCGTTTCTTCTCCATGTAACCCTGCCTTGCTTTGTTCTCTGATTGTTTCAATTGCAAAAATTTGCCTTGAAAATGGCACTGACGAAGCACATCACACAAATTATTCTACCACCATGCTGATCCCACCTCACAAGTGGGCAGAGAGCAGATCATCCATAAACACCCAGCGTCACAGAAGAGGAGAGGAGCAGGGATGGTCCCTGGCTTTCCTCTGGATACAAGTGGACCTAGTCAATACAGTCGGCCTCTGTTTAAACTTATCCACCAAGCTAGATCTCAAGGAACACAGAACTGCCTCCTCTCAAGACAGGGTCTCAGTGCAAATTTTAAAAGCAATATACTCCCTTTATTAAATACAGAGGAGACTTGTTAGCAGCAGCTGGTGTATGAGTGCTTACTACCTGCCAAGCACAGTTCTATCTAAGGGCTGTTCTAAGAAGAAATAGACTCGGCACCAACCAAAGGTAACTCCTTAACGTGTCAGTGTATTCTCTTCCATGCACTACTTCAATGTTTTACATCATCCAGAAAAAATAAAATAGCATTCAAGAGGGACACATTTCCCGATTTTTAATGGAGCCAAACCCTGAGAATTATGGCCTGGAGCATTGTATGTAGCAAAAATCTGAAGTCTTTGAGTAGATATTTCTAAGCACCTACAAAAGCAATGAATCACTAGAAGTAAACACAACTTCACCAAGTACAGAACAAGATTCAGCAATTTCAAGATTGCCATTTGTGATTCTAGGATAGCAAGGTGTCTCTGCACTTAGGAATGCTGACCCAGAAACAGTGATCATGTGTCAAAGTCAATCTGGAGGAAAAGGTCTACAGGGGATCATCATTATCAGGTGGACTTCTCTGGTCTAACATTTCTTTTTTTTTTTTTTTTTTTTTTTTTTTTAAATTTTTTTTTTTTTAATGTTTATTTATTTTTGAGACAGAGAGAGACAGAGCATGAATGGGGGAGGGGCAGAGAGAGAGGGAGACACAGAATCGGAAGCAGGCTCCAGGCTCTGAGCCATCAGCCCAGAGCCTGACGCGGGGCTCGAACTCACTAACCGTGAGATCGTGACCTGAGCTGAAGTCGGACGCTCAACCGACTGAGCCACCCAGGCGCCCCTCTGGTCTAACATTTCTAATGAGATGTACATAGAGACAGGAGTCCTACCCATCAACACTCCAAAAAAAAAAAAAAAAAGAAACGAAAAACCAAACCAAACCAAAACAAAGAAACATAAATAAAAACAAAACTCTTAAAAGCCACAGAGAGGATATTAGAAAACATTTTAAAAGGGAGACTGAGCAGAATTATCACACTTTAACACAAAACAGTACAAAACTAAAAGAACTAAGACAGTTCTGTATGGTCCCAAGTCAGGGCAAATTAATGGAACAAGAGAAAGTCTAGGACCAGATCCAAATATGAATTTAGTGCGTGATATGGTGGCATTTCTAAGCACTACAGGCAAGGATGGGTGGATTGCTTAGTAAATGGGGCTGGGATGGACAACTAATTGAGAAAAAATAAACACGGAAGAATCCATGCCTCGCAATATATACCAAAATAAACTCCAGATGGATTATGGAGTTTAATGTCAAAACATTAAACCATAAAAGAACTAAATGGGGATATAAGTGAACCTGATCTTGGTAGGGTAAAGGGAATTCTAAGCTTAACGAAAGGGAAGGAAACAGAAATGAAAAGATCTGATGATACAAAAATGTTAAGCTTTGGAATCTCAAAACATACCATCAATAATAAAAGATAATGAAAAGAGGAGGCCATGGAACTGTAACAGAGAGCAAATCCGTGTTTCACGTCTTTGATATCAAAAGAGCACTTTTAACCTATTTGTTTCTATTATGTACTTTCAAAAATCTTATTTTTAATAGTGGAAAACTGGAGGAAAAAAAAACCCTGATGACTAAACAGAGAAGGAGGTAAATAATCATGGCACCTTCCCACAATGGCATGCTGTGCAGCTAAGAAAAATTACGTGGTAGGGAAATATTTAGGGATTCCCAAGAAAACCAAACACCGTAAAGTCCTTAAAAGCCATTTACAAGACAGGTGTGCGCTGTTTCGGGGCACCTGGGTGGCTCAGCGGGTGGAGGGTCCAACTTCAGCTCAGGTCATGATCTCATGGTTCATGACTTCCAGCCCCGCGTTGTGCTGTCAGTGCAGAGCCCGCTTCAGATCCTCTGTCCCCTTCTCTCTTTCTGCCCATCCCTCACTCATGCTCTCTTTCAAAAATAAATAAACCTTAAAAAAAGGGGACCACTTACGAGATATATACACAACACCATTTAAATTCTACTAAATAATGTCACAAGGCTGAAAGCACAAATGCTAAAATGTTTAAAATTAAAACCATCTTTGGGGAGTGAGGTTAGGGATGATTCTCTTTTTTGAGTTTCTCTACATTCCCAGAAGTTGTGTTTGTTTGTTTTTACAATGGACAAGAACTACTTCTGAACTCAAAAATAAAAATAAATGAAAAAAATATGCATACATATGACAACTTTACTATTCCATTTCCAGATATGAAACATTTGAAAGGGCTGCCAGGTACTCTGAAACAGTGGAAGAAACAGGATAAAGAAAAACGGCAATTTACATTAAGTCCTCTCCTCAGGTCTGGGAGGACAGGGAGACCTGCTTTAATAGTCAGTTCTATGAAAACAAAGGCACGAGCCAAACCCTCATCGTTTCAGGGGAACACAAGTTCCATAGGAGCCAAGGGTCTGATGTGCCTGCTTAATAAAAGAATAGAAGTTTAATGATTCAGGGTCTTTATCAAGGAAGGAGAAAGACTCCCTGTAATCAGTGAGGTCTCCCCATCCCATGAGGAGCACCCCATCCCATAATGAGCATGGTCACCGAGGAGACACGCAGGTTAGAAGCAGATGATGGGGATGGTAAGGAGTTTAGAAGCCACTTCATACCAACAACTAGTTACAAATGTTAGGGATGTGTACTCCGTAGAACAGAGAAGGTGCCTGCACACTAACAAGTGACAAAAAGAGGAGGGGCACTTGGCGAAATAAACTATGGCACCTTCACACCTGGGTATACTGTGCAGCTGGTAAAAATCACATGGTATAAAATATTTAGTGGCAACAAAAAAGCACACACAGCAAAGTTCCAAGAAGCCATTCACAAAATACATACGGTACCATTTACATTCTACAAAACAGCAATACCGTAAGGAAGATTCTGCTATCTGAGGGAAACAGGAAACAACTGTCTCCACCTTTGCAGAGAAGGAAACAGACAATACCTCAACAGAGAGCATTTTTACCAGTTAGAAGTAACCCTAGACTCATTTATGTAAAGAAACTAGAAACATTCGGAGAAAGTGAAAGACCGTTGCTTACACATATTTTTTTAAGATATTCGTTCATCAGTATTTTCTAAGTCCCCTTCAAGGACCACGTGAGTCAGGAGCTTGCTAGAAACACAGACCCCTTGTATTTCCCCAGCCCAGATTCATAGAATCAAATCATGGCCAGAACCTCAGAATCTGTACTTTATAGGGTTCACCAGATGATTCTGATACACAATAAGATTTGGGAACCCTTGGGAAGATGACATCTTTAGCAGATTTTAAGAAGTGGTACCTTTTTTTTTTTTTTTAAGGCAACACAGAAAGGAACAAAAAAAGCATCACTAAATTTTACCACCGAGATAAACACTTTTGGCCAACAACCATCTTGACACTTCTTATCTACACATACAGTATATCACAACTTGACATAAATGGAATAATCTGAATGTGTAACATTTTATACGATGTTAAAGCCTTCTTTCCAACTAGAAAGTACACATGCACCATCGTTTTTAATAGCTGCATAGTAATGCACAGCAAGGACTTGCTATAATGATTTTAACCAGTCCAAGTGACCGATTTACAAACTGGAAGGAAGGAAGGAAGGAAGGAAGGAAGGAAGGAAGGAAGGAAGGAAGAGAGGGAGGGAGGGAGGGAGGGAGGGAGAGAGGGAGAGAGGGAGGGAGAGAGGGAGGGAGGGAGGGAGGCAGGGAGGAGGAACAATGCTCTGATGAAGAACATTTCAGACCTATCAATGCCTGGGGGTGTCTCATCAAAGAGCAAGCCCACTTCACAACTGGACAGGCACTGGCAAAAACTACAGTAAGTTCCCTGTTCACCAACAGGACACATGAACAAGTGTATCAATTCCCTCATGATTAGGAATATAATCCCTGTAAAATAAACCTCCAGGGAGCAAGTGTCAGTCTGGGTGTAACCTGCAAAGTACTTTCCCCAAGAAAAAGAGGACAACTTTCTTAGGGTATAAAGCAAATCCAACAAAAGTCAGAGGACCCTCCTTGCAGAACACATGAGCATTCTTTTGCCTCTTTAACTCCGGAGCCCAATCATGAATTAGAGCCCTTGTTCTGACTCTCCTGCCACACCCCACCACGGGGCTTGGAAGGCAGGAAGGTAACAGGGCAACAGATCAAGAAGGCTTCTGGGAGATGCAGCTGTTAGCAACTCGGACAACTTCTTCACAGAAATGCAACCAGGGTTACTTTCTTCCAGGAGGCCATGGCCAAAATTACATCCAGCTTTTGTTTTCTTCAAAAGGCGTGAGGTCCTGCTCGGGGAAGCAGGAGACACGTGGGACAGGTAGTAGAGAGAAGGAAGGAGATTGAAAGGTATGCCTAACCAAGGCCCTGGGAGAAAAAATTAGAGGGAATCTCATTTTCATTTGGATCGTGGGCTACCCCCATTCCCTGATAAAGTCATGTGACTACCAACAGGACAGGCATAGCAGAGGGCTGACACCGTGTGGTCTCCCCTGAATGCTCCATGTGGCAAATGGTCACTGAACGTGCAGAAAGGAGTCAAGGTGTCCTGAGGGAGAGGCCCTGGGGCAGAGAGCAAAGAGGGAGGGGGTGGTGCATTTGGCTCTGTTCTCGTGTTCCTGTGATGCTGGCTGGTTCCAGGCCCCAGGAAGCTGGCTGGGGCCTTGTCCTGAGCAACAAGACAGGCCTCTGCCAGTTTCCTAGCAACCCTCTCAGGCATGGTCAGAGGCAAGGCCATCTAGGGAAAATTTGAAACGGCCACATGCACAGATACAAAACCCAAGCAGGCCCAACTCCCATTTGGGAGCCAGCTCCAAAACCAAGCCGCACCCAAATGGTGTGTGGGGGGTGGGGGTGGGGTGGGGACTGGCTATGGCGGCAGCCACACTTCCTTCTCCTCAGCCCTGCGCTTTGCAGAACACAGCCACACCTGGGAGCTCCAGCCCCGCCCCCACGGGACACAAACAGCAGACTAGGTTCCCCATTGCAAGGGTGTAATAACCAAACGTGCACATGTCACTGTCCTTCTGAGAACTCAGACCCCAGGCAAGGACAACAAAGCACTCTATCTTAACCACTCCCTCTGCACCCAAGTTCTTCTCTCTGCAATTATTTCCACAAGCCCACTCCCATTTGGTAACACCTGCTTCTCGGCAGGTTTTAGCTCCACATCCTCTCCCATCTCCTCCAACAGGACTTCGAGGCCATGCTGCCAGCTCAGGCCCACCTGTTCCAGACAAATGACCTTCCCTTTCACCACTGTCCCTTGTTCCTTCTCTCTCAGCCTGAATCCATCACATCCTATTCAATCCACGATGCCAATGACACCAAGTGGGAGGTGAGAACTGAGATGAGAACTTCTCCTTATCCTATGGCACGTATGGGAAGGGGCCAACATCAAGGCCGGCCCAAGTCACACCAAGTCACGGCAAGGACATCCATCTAACTTGCCACCTTCAACGCAGGGACTAGAGTAAAAATGAGCACCAGAGAAACATGAGTGTGGCCAAGCACATTCTAGGTCACTCCAGGCACTTGCCCACTACCTGCTTTTCACCTATGAAATTGTCTTGGGCGATCAGATAGTAATCATAAGATATTCACTTTCAGCATTGGGTGTTGTATGGAAACAATGTGATAATAAATTTCATATATTAAAAAATAAAACAAAATGTAGTTGAACATTAAAAGCGAGTAAAGAATAAAATAGTGAGTAAAAGAAAAAAATAAGATATTCACTTTCAATTACTATATGCTGTACAGTTTTTATAACTCCTGTACCTCTATCAGAACACCCAATGCTGTTAACTCTGGGAGGCAAACAGGCTCCATTTTACAGATGGTATTTAAGGCATGGGTTGAGGGTCTGGGGCTGGTACACTACAGAGAAAGAACAGAACTGAATCCTACCCTCCAGTGTATCTCCCTACTCTGTCCACACCAGGGTCCCTGTGCAGATATGAAGACTATAAGGACTGATGGAAAAAGCAGTATCTAAGACACTCCACCATCTATAAAATTATAGAAAAAATATATATACATACAGATATGTGTATATTTATACATGTGTGTGTATTTATGCATGTGCGTGCATATCTCTGTATGTCAAGGATAAAAGCTACAGGCAGACAGAGGTACTTGTATCTTAGATACATTAGAACTCCTCACTTCATTTATAAAATCAAAATATTACATTAATGATTTTCCAGGGTCTCAATGTCCATGGCCCGATTTAGGCCAGGGACTTGGTCTCCACGGCTGTTTTAGACACACAATGCAAAGAAGAACCAGCACACCCCAGAATTAAAACTCTTCCACAGCCGGCAACACTGCTTCCCAGGTCTCTGTCCTGACCTCATCAGTCTCAAGTCTCTTCGCCTTGGTAGAAGATGAAGTGGGAGCTAATGAAAAAGCTAAGGAAATCAGCACCACTAAGAAAATGCCAATACTCATTCGAAATCAACATAAACAGTTGACTGTTTTTATCCTACTCTGAATTGCTTTCGTCCTTCCTGAAGGGCCTCCAGGGCATGATCACGTCTTCATGTTCTGTGTAACGCCTGCTTCACAACGCTGTTACTTATTAAGTGTCAAAATAATAATTATCCCGGATGCAGAATTCACAAGCGGGTTAGTCATGGGCTGTAACGGGGCTAGCTCGCACTTGCCCCAGGCACGAAAGATCAGCCATCACAATATTCGAAAACAGACTATTCTTTCTTCTGGTTATTTATTTATTTTCTAGCATCAAGGAGAGGCTCACATTTTCTCTTTCAGGGTTGGTTTCAATAGTTAAACCTCTTGGAAGCCACATAAAACAATTTTCACTCTGTAGTTGGTAACAAAAACTAGAATGACTTTAGATTTGACCGCTGTATACTCAACACTCCTTCCCTCGGACCCCACGTGTCTCTTAATGACCACACCTGGGAAGCAACAGCGTCGTGGTTTCCTAGGAATGTTTCCATCACCCCCACTCTCCTGGAAGGATGGCCGCTGATGATATGGTGGAGGTAAGAAAGTATTAGAGCCCAAAGGGTTCCTAACCAGCACTTCCTACTCCCGACTTGGCACGATCGCTTACAGGTTTTGACGTAAGTTGTTTCAAGCCAGCAGAGGGGATGTCGCTCTGTTCCAGAGTGGCAGTGGGTCTTCTCAGGCAGAAAGAGGGTGGTGGGGTGGCGCCAATACAGCCATCTATGGGCTGGGGCTGGGGGTGTCACCACAACGCCAGCCTTAAAAAGCCAACAGGCTGTTGAATGCCAACCCCGCACTATTAATTTGCATATGACATTAATTTTGCTGTCAGTGTGTTAATGTGTGATTAATTCTGTCATGGGTTGGAGCAAGGAGAATTAGTTAATTGTCAGAAACCCTTCTCATTCACTCTCTCATTCACTCTACCGCCCCAACTAACGTCCCTCCAACTTCTCCCATTTTTCTTTTCTTATTAAATGAATCTCCGGGGTTTTCTTCCTCGGGGCCCTTCTCTCCGATGGGATTTCAATCCCATCTCCTCCTACCCTTTATATAAATCTACTTCCAGACCCCAGAAGTAAGAACACAGATTCAACACCCCCAACCATAGTAGCAAATGTCAAGTTCACATGCCACTGGTCAGGAAAGAGTAATTCTGATGATGACACTCCCCAGGTATGCCAAAACGCAGCCCACACCTGTACCCACTTAACCCATTCCTGTGTCTCTCCATTACCTTTAATTACACATTGAGTGCCTTTATTTTTATTTTTATTTTTAGTAATCTCTACATCCAATACGGGGCTCGAACACATGACCCCAAGATCAAGAGTCACATGCTCTACCAACTGAGCCAGCCAACCAGCCACCCCTGAGTTGCCTTTATTATTGAAGGAATAAGGTTGAAGAAGAAGGAAGAAAGGAATGAAAGCAAATTCACTGATTCCCCCCACCTTCGACTCTACAATCCTCCAGAATTCTCATTTATGGGGCTGAAAAACCAAGTGTCACCTTCTGACCAACTGTCCAGGGAGGCAGAATGGGCGTCAGCCAAAGGCTGGCCTCTGGAAGGCATGAGTGAAAAGAGACACAGTCTGCTCCTCCCCACTCTTTAGCAAGTTAGAGAAATACATTACAATTTATTGAAAGGGACCATACATTTATGTCTGAAATCATGTTTCCAACAGTTAACTTCTATTCACTACAATAATGAGGAATTAGGCAACTGAGGCCTATTTACATGTTGTCAACAGCATTTTATGATTTTTTTTTTAAAAAAAGCACAGGACTCAGGTTTTTTTTTCTTTTTTTTTTTTCTTTTTTAGGACTCATTTTCTACCATGGCAGTCAATGTTAGTTTTAATTTGGAAAAATATCAATTGGAACTTTTTTTTTAATTAACAAAGACTTATGTTGTTATGACCCTCAACTGTTTTAACGTCTTACCATTTTATTTCATGTATACCCTCACAACTAAACTCTAACTAGATGCTGAAGAGGAACCAAGTGTAATTTCTCATAGTAGCCAGCTCCACAGTGCTCCAAGCACTGTGCCTTCTGTTTGTGTCTGTGTCTGTCTCTCTCTCTTATTTGGCCCCACCGGCCCACTCACTTCCTCCCACTAGTAATAAAAGCCAGATAAATCCACAGAAGAGGCAAGAGTCATCTGCAGTGACCCCAGTTTTCAAACACACTTGTTTGTATCACCACTTTTTCCAAATAAATTAAGTTACAGAGTCCACTGAAGAACTTTTTCAAGCACTTATGGAAGTTACCAGAGAAATCAACGAGCTGGAAGTGTCTCTGACCAACACGAATCTGGGTCCCTTCTTCCTTTTCAGATTATGTGCAGCTCTAATTGCTTTAATATGGGCATTATTCACACATGAAACTGAAATTACTCAGCACGTGGGAAAGAGGTCCCGACCACCCATGGCCATTAAAGATCCCATGACATTTTTGTAAGTCAGCCAAATTCCAGCACAGACAGTAGGCCCAGCAGTTGCTGTATTCAGAAGAGGGAAAAGCATGTGCTCCTTCTGTGCAAAGCAGGAAGCAACTTTCCTTCGTCTGGTCCATTCTTAACTGTCTACTGATGAGGTCATCCTGGCCAAGCTCCTCAGGGCACAACACATCGAATCTCAAGACGGCTAATTCTAACTTTTTTGGGCACTGACCTTCTATACCCAAAGGATCACCAAGAAGCCAGGTCCTCTCGGATTATTCATTTTGAAGCAAAGTCTCAAATAAGGAAATGAAAAGCTAGAAAACAGGGTTCTGGAGCAGGGTCCTGGCACAGGGGTTTCTCAGCTGTTCTCACTACAGAACTGCTTCCTAAAATCTAGTTCAAAATCTCCTCCCTTGAATTTCACTTTGAGAATCTGAACATGCAGAACCTTCAAGGTTCCACTCTTTCTTCCTCTCCCATGCAAATATCAAACCTCTCCCTTTTCCTCCATACATCTCTCTTTTTTAATGTTTACTTATTTTGAGGGGGAGAGGGGCAGAAAGAGAAAAGAGAGAATCCCAAACAGGCTCCACACTGTCAACACAGAGCCTGACGTGGGGCTCGATCTCAGGAACCGTAAGACCGTGACCTGAGCCTGAAATCAAGAGTCTGATGCTAACCTGAGCCACCCGGGTGCCCCTTTTCTCCATACATCTTAACCATCCTTACTCTACCATTCTTGTGCAACTTCTCATTCTGTACCCAGCACACCCTTCAGAATCCTTTCCCATTCATTTTCCCGCAGGGATGGCTGAGCCCTGTGGAAGGAAACACCTGCTCCAAGGTCACGCTCCCTTGGCCTCCAGGTTTGCTTTGAAATCTAGAGTCAGTCGGCTGTTCTCCAGGTGCTGGTGATGGGGGAGGTGACATCATGCTCTACAACAGGAGGAAAAGAGCTGCACAGTGACTTTGGGGAAATGCTCAGCCGTCGATGCATTCAGTAAAAATATCCTGTAACTCAGATCCAAAGGCGGTGGCCTTCCCGGTGCCCTGGGAGGGACAGGAAGGTGAATGGCTCGGCGCTGGGGCTCCCAGCAGGCCCCCTGCGAGGCCAGCCCGCCCTCACAGCCACCCTGGGTAACTGAAAAAGGCTTTCCAGGCCAGGCACACTCCCAGCATTGTGCACTCTCCAGCGCTCTCTCCCCCACCAAAAACCCCGAGGCCTCCAGAGTGTATGCTAACCACAAGCCTTTGAGTGGCTCATGTATTTACAAACTGAGGCATGTCGAAATCAAAGGGGATACCACATGACATAATTCGCATTAAAATGTCAACAGGCTGACAATTTATGGAGTCAATCCACGGAAGGTGGGGAGGAGTAAGACTTAGTAATTGTTTAATTCCTGCTGAAACCCACGGCTGCTGTGCCTTCGGGAAACTGGGATGCACTGGGGGCCTCTGGCCTGCGCAGCACCCCACGGGGCTGGCACCGTGCCAAAGCCAAGCACTGGGTTTAACCATTGAGGGCAATCCATGTTGAGAGAGAGAAGGAAGAAAATGAGAGAGCTTAAGTGAACATGGCAGGAGAGGGGGCAAGGTTGGCAAGGTTCCCCAAGTGTGGATGTGGCTGACAAGACGGTTCAGGTTGGTCCCAAAGAGGGAAAGGTCTCCTTTGTTGTTGTGCCCCTGGAACTCCCTTTATTGTTCACATGTCTAGGAGCTAAAGATTTGAATACATGCAAAAGGCCTGCCCAGCCCTGGTTTCCTGGCCACCCTACGCAGGTCTAGGAAGGAGAGGCATTATGGGCACCTCCATTATAGTGCCCTCCAACCCCACAGGAGCAAGAGCCAAGTCATGGCCCAAACCAGAACCCCCTTCATAGAAAATCACCCCTGGAAGTTTCTTCTGGCTCCTTGACCATCCCTACCAGCAGCACTGCTCGGACCCAGGGAACACGGAAATACACATTCTTAGTGCCTATTTCAGACTCTCAGTATCCCCCACACAAGGGTATGGTTCCCCTTGGGACTCCTGAAATTAGTTTCGCTTGTGCTGTTTTAAATGCCCAGACCCTTCCTCAGGGAGGGCCCCGTCTAGGGGTATGGGCTGGTGAAAGGCAGGCAGAGTTGGAAAAGTCTTTTGGGAGAAGGTGAACCAACCCCTTCAACGATACCCCAAGTTCTAAGCCAAGTTACCATCTTTTAATCATGGCTTAGGAAAGACACATCAAGAAAGGAGAAATGGTATTAATAAGACGATTTGGCAAAGCTTATGGGTAATGATCGTTATCTGCATTAGCCCTGAAAAGCCCATGTTCCGAAAAGGTGGCTTCGCTCTGTGGGACTTGCCCCTGAGGACACCCAGGGCCACGTGGGCTGTGGCAGGGCCTCTCTCTGCACAAGCTCACTGTCTGTGTATAAACAGTAACACCTCGTTCTCTCTTCTACCTCATTAACTGAAACACATTAAAACAAGTGTGCACTGGGAGCAGAAAATGAGACTGTTAAACCAAGCTGATATAATCCTCATCAGCTGTGGGAAATGAGACCACATCAATTATGCTGAATCAAGTGTAGTCACAGGGATGCGCTGGGCTCCCGGGCCCCCAACACGAGAAGGGGGAAGACAGGAAAGGAAACACGCTTCACAAGAGAGGTATACACGTAGCATACTTCACACGTACACCCCAGTCCCATTAAAAATAGCTTCCTGCCCATTCTTTCTATCACCCCATGGGAGTGGCGTGGCATCTGATAAACTACTCCTTTGAGATTCTTCTGCATATAAAAAATCTTTGCCAAACTATCTGGAGTTATGGGGGAAAAAGGAAAATTAAATTTATTCTTAAAAGGGGTGGGGCAGAAGAAGAGATGAACTCTGTGTGGTCTGGTCTCACAGACAGGCTTTCTAAGTCCAAAGTACGGTGAGGGCAACAAACGTCCTTTGTCCTAACACCCAAAATGACCAGAACACAAGCTGCACACGGACTATAGCAAGAACAGTGCAAAGACCAAAGAGCTAGGAAAACCATAGTAATTCCGGCTATTCGATAATCAAACCAAACTAGCACCTGACTTCACCTGCTACTGCCAAGTGGCAGCTCAGAATCAACACGCTTAGAAATACCCATAAAACCGACTAGGGAAGAAAACAAAGATAAAGTCTGTACAGTGCTAAATATAACAAAGGTTTTGATTATATGGACACAGTCAATGACAGAATCACTCCCTTCATCTGAATGTGTCAAAAATGCAAAAGACTTGCGTACAATGGTTGTAAAAATTTGCCCAAGGACTCGTAATTGTAGGACGTAATGATGTCCCAGATCCTGGACACGAGAATATCGTATTTGGTAGTGATAATTACCACATATGAGAAATGAGTGTTTCTATGCAAAGCTTTCGTTTTGCATTTTCTCATTTGTGTTCCAATTTGCAACTTTAGCATGTTATGGCCATCGATTTGCATTTCATTACATAGGTGTTTCCAAACATAAGCCGTGGACACGATGCCTACACACCCCTTGACATCGGCATGAAACTTACACTGCCAAAACTCAGTCATCATAGTGGCCATTAAATTCACCATTCAAAATAAATAAATAAATAAATAAATAAATAAATAAATAAATAAATTCACCATTCAAATGACAAAGAGCTGCTCTGTTTCTCAAGAATACTTTCCAGATCCGCTCATGCTGATCTAATCATTAGGCAGGCAATGAACTTGGTGAGATTTTTCTGTTGCACATACTTTGCACATCATTTCAGATGTTAAAGATTGTTTCACATTAAGTTTTGCTTCCCTCAAATCAAAGAGGGAGGCGTCTCCTCCCACTTACTGACTCACAGCTGTAATCAGAGATCCCAGGTTTTGCCATTTATTTCATTAAACTCTCCCCCGCCCCATCCCCAAAAAAACAGCCCTCAAAAGAGGTGGGGCAGGGAGGAAAACATCCAGAACTTGAGTAGCCAAGGAGATGAACTTGAAATGTACAAATAAGGGAAGAGGAGCCATGCACGGTTTAAAAAAACAAAAGTTTCAGCTGAAGAAAAATTGTGGAATATTCTAAATTAATGGGTAACAAAGGATTGCCATGGAAACAGTTTTGCATACTTGACTGAAGGTGTTTGCTACTGTGAATGGAGACTAGGATGGTACCCGCCACAAGCAGGGACACAGACGTAAACACTGAAGGAAGACTCCTAAGGCAATGTTAAGTCATCCGAGTCTCCAACACTGTGGTTTTCAGCATAAATGAACTCACTTAGGCCAGGTGGGTATGGCTAGTTTTGCAGCGCTAGTTAAAGCTTCACTCGGGTTCAGAGGCTGCTCCCCCTTTACGATATTCTGTGGTATTGCCAAGGTGACCAAACATAAACAGACACAAAAACAGAACACCAAGAGACACCGAAGCCAAATGTACTCTAGGCTAACTTGAACATAGCCTTCACTTTTCCACCTTTGCCCTCCATGTTGTGCATTTGGATTATAATTTCTTTTGGGGGGGGGGCAGTGAATATACATTAGCTTTTATCAGAAATATATACTTATTTCTGAAATATAAGAGAAAAAAAAAGAAAGTTCTCTGAGTGTGCTGTGTACTCTGAACCAATTTCCAAGCTTAAATTCTTACTTGCATCTAATTTTGGTCACACAAGGGGAATATGGGTGTGCTGCTGGCTTGCAGGGAAGTCCTATTAAAAAAAATTGGGGACCTTGGCTGGCTCAGTTGGTTGAGCATCTGACTCTTGATTTTGGCTCAGGTCATGATCCCAGGGTCATGAGATTGAGCCCCACATCAGGCTCCACACTGAGTGTGGAGCTTGGTTAAGATATTCATTCTCTCTCTCTCTCTCTCTCTCTCTCTCTCTCTTTCTCTGCCCCTTCCCCCACTTGCACATTCTCTCTCTCTAAAATAAAAAATAAGATAAAATAAGATCAGATAAAATAAAAAAAATTTTAAATCAAACAGTAAAGTCCCCCAGATTAGGCAGGGCAATTATTATAAAATTATGTCAGTAAAAGTAACTTCACTGCTCAGTCTTCTCACAACTGAAGATCTTGTAAGTACTTCTCAGAGAAGGGATCAGAGAACTGTAGCAGAAATAAAGCTGGACAGGGGTTACTTTCTAGTTTTCCCAAGTACCTCACTAGACTACTTCTGGCTCCACTACTTAGGAGAAGAGACAGAAGTATTCCCTAAAAACAAGGACAAGGACCACAAAGGCCTGTGAACATACTTGGGGCTTGAAGACAACTCCGTGATCTCTCTAAGCCCCCCATTCTTGAGATCAGACCATGAATGACTGGCCAAGATTAATTACTGGCCCAAATCATTTCCCTACACACTGGTCACTCTTCTCTCAAAGGTAATTCTTTCTTCCTCCTCCAAACCAAAAAACAAAAAAAAAAAAGACACACACTAGCCTTGCTGTCCTCTAAATCCAAAGTGTGTCAAGTTCAAAGTTAATGAAAGACAAATAATAAAGTAACTTCAATTATGTGGTCTGCATAAGAGTGGAAAACCTGATGCCGAAAAATAGTATTCATAAAGACTAACACATTGTTTTGCACCATACACTGACTACACTGTAGACACACATCGCATGTATTATCTCATTTAACTCACTCAACAGTCCTATCAGGCATGTTGTTTTACTAGCTCATTTTACAGTGAAGGGCGCACAGGGAATAAGCTTTGTGTCCAAAGGCACACAGCTGTGAAAGATAGGCTGGAATGCACACCCAGGCAGCCTGACACCAGAGTGACTTTCTCTCTTTAAAACTCCCAAGCACTGGGGATACCTGGGTGGCTCAGTTGGTGAAGCATCTGACTCTTGATTTTGGCTCAGGTCATGAGATCAAGCCCCGCACTGGGGCTTAAAATATTCTTTCTTTTTTTCTTTCTTTCTCTCTTTCTGCTTTTCTTTTCTTTTCTTTCATTCTTTCATTCTCTCTCTCTCTCTCTCTCTCATTTTCTCTCTCTCTCTTTCTGCCCCCCTTCCCAGCTCGTGAGCGGTCTCTAAAATAAACTCAAAAAATTGCCTGGGTTTTCCTTCACACATTCGGGCATCTTATCTTGAAGCTTTCTAATGCTTGTCATCTGGTGGGCATCTCAAATTTCTGGAATGACCAAGAGCCTCCTGGACTCCCCCCGCCCCACCCCACCCTACCACCCCTGCTCTTCTTGCCCTGGTCTGAGGGCTCTCAATTGGGCATGCTCCTGCCTCCAATGAAATGCATGCCCTTGTCTGGAAAAAAAAAAAAATGGAAATAACTCACCTGAGCCTGGTCTTCAGAGACACGACAAAACATCAATGTTATTCTTTCCAGAGCATGGGAAGGCAAAGAGGAAGAGGGTGGGGTGGAGAAGAGAACTCCTGATGAACACAAAGCTTCTACATGGTCAAGTTCACAGCAAAAGAAGACCTAACCATTTTAGTATGTTACCCCCATACTGTATTAGGAAGACTTTCAGTTACAGAGAAGAGTTGGAAAAAATCATTTAGTAGACCTCTATATATCCACCACCCAGATGCTAAAACTAATATTCTGCTGTATATCTATCCATTCTTTTATCCATCTATCAATGCAGCTTACCTTTTTATGGTATTTCAAAGTAAACTACAGACATCAGTACATATCACAGCCCTAAATACTTCAACATATTTAGCATTAACTATAGTTCAGTATTTGTTTATGGGGTATTTTTTTTAGTATTTCTACTATTTCAACAGATCATTTGAGCAGAACGCCTTCCTAGCAGCATGCGAAAAGGTCCCAATTCCTGTGAGTTATTAGTCTGAAATGTTTAGCCCATAGCTGACTTTCTTTGAGAAGGTACCGTAACCAGAAGTGCAAGAAAGGAAACTCTGGTTACTCCAATCAGTTTAGCAACATGGTCTCAGGCTTGATACGGAGAAAAGAATCTACCTTTATCCTCTGTCCATCTATGAAAGCTCTCCCTCTTCAAATCTTACCCAAGTCCAGCGTCCCTCTCTTTCAGGAGGTCATTTCTGAGCGAACCAAGTGGATGGGATTTCTCCCTCCCCCTACCTCCCTCCACACTTGGATAACTCTCGTGTGTACATTTCACTGCTCCTGCTGAATGATCAACTCCTGTTTGTATCTTACCCAGCAATGTTTTCTAAATTGCGGGTGGTGATCCATGGGTGCAATGGTGTTAAGCCTAGGGCTGCACACTAGAAGCCCACAGTGAATGACATCAGAACCTCCATGGGCTGGGATGGGCCAGGCCTGCACGTGTGTTTTTAAAGCTCCCTGGGTTGAGAGTCACTGCCTCAGTGGATCTCGAAATCAATGCAGTGAGTAGAACCTTTATGTAAATGAAACAACAGAACAAAATAGGAAGTATCCATATGCAGCACATGTAAGAAGGATAAAATTGAACTCTAAAAATTTGTTTCAATAATATAGACAAAATCTCTCTCTGTGTATAGTGAGCTGAGTCATCAATGTAAAATGTCTCTCTTTTGGAATCACAGTCAGCCAAGTTTACAAAGCTTAGGACCACAGCCCCGAAGAAGGTGATACACAGTCCTGCTCACAGAAGGTGGTCAAAAGTGTGTGGCTTCAACACGGGGCGGGTGGGAGGAGAGAAGCGAGAAGGGGACTGGAGTTCCTCTCTTACTGGGAATATATTCTGCCACCAGGCTCGTGGTTCTCTTGGGGACAACCAGATCTGGGACTAATTAGCATCATTTAGACACGGACATTTGCCCAGGGAGAGGGGGAGTAAACAGAGCAGAGAAGATTCTAAAGAAACCAGAGTAGGCTTTTCAGGGCTGAACCTAGTCTTTACATTTCTATGTTCAAGATGCCATCTTTGGGTATTAACTCTTCCACTGACACTTACATTCTATCCAACATCTTCAAGACACTGGGAAACACACAAAGTTGGATGGGAATAAATGGATCCTGATGTTGAGAGTCTTATAACTGATTCGAGGAGAAAGACTACTACAAAAATGGACCATAATATGAAGTAGAAGGGGCAAAGCACCATTAATTTTTCTACCAGGGCATGAATCTCTAGGACTGTTGAGTAGAAAGAGCTGTGATTTCGGACTGGCAGAATTCTGGGATCCTGGGCCAAAGCCAGCTGCATGTGGGAATTTTCAAAATACCTGGACGTGAGCCGCACCAGAACTGTTTCTCAGTGGGTCAATACAGGAGTGTAACTGCACAGAGCTACATGACACAGCTATGGACAGCTTTGAAAAACACTCAGTTCACTCCAACATATGCTTTTGGAATCTCAACTGTAATAGCCAAGTGTTCAGACAGGGCTGTTTTACCGCATCCTGGAGTCAGAGAGAAACCACGGGCACATTCTGTTAGTACTTCTGTCACTCCAGTGAACGTTTATTGGGCTGGTGTCAGACACTGTTCTAAACACTAAGGATACAGCCATTAAGAAGACAACCAAGGTCCTTGATCTTCTGGGAGACAAATATATCAACAAGCAAGAAAAGTAGGTAGTAACTGTCAATGCAGACAAGTAAACTCGGATAAAGTGAAGACATGGTGACTTGAGAGTAGGTGGGCAGGGAAAGCCTCTCAGAGAACCAGACATTTAAAGAGAGCTGGTCAGGAAAGCACATTCTGGGCAGTGCAACAGCAGGTGCAAAGGCCCGGTGGCAGGCACAAGCATGGCATACTGCATGTAGAGAAAGGAGGCCAGTGTGGCTCAAGTGTAGTGGGCAGAGGGAAGGGTGGTACAAGACGAAGCTGGCACGGTGCATGGAGTGCACATCGCAAAGGAGTTTGTAAGCCAGAGCAATGAGTTTGGCTTTTATTTTATGCAGGATGGAGGGCCGCTGTCGGGTCAGAGCAGAGGAGTGTTATGATCTGGTTTTCCTCTTCATAAAATCACTATGTGTACAGTGAGTTACAAGGGGCAAAAGTAGAAGCAGGGAGGGAACTGACACAGTGAGAAGCAATGGGGTGGGCGGTGTCTGAAGGCAGAGTCAGTAGGACTTACTGATGGTCTGGCTACTGGGGAGTGAAAGAAAGAGTGGTCCACAAACAATTTCTGGCTTATTGGCCTGAGTTAATGGTAGACTGGCAGGGGCCCTTGCCAAAATGGGGGAGCCTAGAGGAGAAAGGTGTTGGGGGTCACAGTCATCAAGACTTCTCTCTAGACCATGCTTAGTCTGAGGAGTCGATTATCAGACATTCGAATGGAAATATCTTGTAGGGAGGTAGATAAAGGGAGAGCTCAGGGCTCGAGATCTAAATTCAAGTGTCACCAGAAGGTGACAGTTTAAAAGCAATGGATTAAACAAGGCACTCAGGAGGAGTCACATGTAGGAAAAAGGAGGGCACCTGGGCCAAGCCCTGGAAACCAGTATTTACATTCACAAGAGAAAAGAAACCAGCAAGGAGGCCAAGAAGGGCCAGAGAAGGGCCTAGACGAACCATGAGCCTGGTGTCACACAAGCAAGGGGGAGGAGGAGGAAGAGAAAGCGTGGCAGAGGCTGCTGAACTGTCACATGGGGTTCAAACAGGGCCAACGGATGTGGCAACATGGGAGCCACCGGTGATGCGTCACAGCAGTGGTGAAATATGTCACTTCCAGATCCAGCAACTAGGAAGGGACACTGAATCCACTCATGGAGCAGGCATGATTGAGGGCAAGAGGTTGTTAGCAAAGAGACTCAGTCAACATGGCCTTGGGCAGGTACCACCACCCCCACAGGGAACCAGTCCACTTCTGTTAGCACAGAGTGCCGGCTTGAGCTCCACGGCCACCGGCGACACCCCACAGCCTCCCCCAGGCCCCCTGCATCCTTCCAACCTGTCTGTCCCTTTCCTAATGCTGTAGGGAGTGGGTATGAAAACACCATCTCCCTCCTGCTTCCTGACACCCCTCCCTCCACTCCCGAGAACGCTTGATGTGTCCCACAACACAGGAGTTGTTCAATTTTGCTGACAAAATCATGGTTGCTCTACACTCTTATCAAAACTGCACCTTTCAAACACTCCTTTGCTACTTTTATTGCCAAAGAACTCGATTTCCGGCAGGCAAGGCAGTGAAGGAAATCTGCACCCTCTCCTGGGGTCTACCTGTCGAGATCCCCATGATGGTAGAGGCAGCTCATGTGCGGAAGAGCCTTCAAAATCTGTTGGGGAAACGGACTACCTACCACATGACACAGAGACCAGCCTGGTACCAAATGGTGTGACATGCTCTCAGGGCAGAGATACCACCTGTGGCTGCAGTAGCAGGAGAGAGCTTTCTGGAAAAGCAGGGCCGTGTCACTAACGCGTAAAGGCGGGGCAGGAAAGATACCAGTCCTTAAAGTCCAACAAATAACAAGACATCTTGCAATAGGCCAGGAGCCCATCTCGGCAATGCGGGGCGTGTACATCCACGTTACAAAGAAATGAGCACTTGCAATGACATCTGTTGGCTTAATTAGCTGTGTAATTAGTTTCCCCTCAGCGGAGCTGGGCTTTGTCACTGCTGAGACTTCTCCAGGTGAGATTTTATTCCAAATGCCACACTTCGAGAGGAATAAAGAACAGGCCAGGCAAAGAAGAAAAGCATGTGACGTGTTTGTGGGAAGCAGTGGGAAGGCAGAAGGAGCATCTGGGGAGCTTTTGGGGTCCTTTGGGTGCCAGAACGTCAGCGTGGAAAAGTCTGAATTTTGGATAAACTCAAAGCACCAAAGGCCCAGAGGTGCAAATTACCACGGCAGGATAATGGAGATGCACAGAGCGGGGCACGGACACATTACTGGACAAAGTTCAGACTTCTTATCCCTGGACAAACTGTTTGGTCTTCCTATACTGGCGGCTGTGGCCATCGCTACTAATGGGAACCCAGTTTGGGCAAAAATAATAATAACAACACCAACACCAACAATGGCCAGATCCTAATCTGAGAATCAGAAAGTGAACAAACACACAAGCAGATGCCTGCAGCTAATCACCCCTCACAGCACTTCCTAAACCACAGGTGGCTACAGTCAAACTCACTGACTAAAATCTAGGACACTGAGGAAATGGCAGTCCTCGGGACTCAAGCCTCCTGACTTGGCTGAATGGAGGAGCCTAGGAATGTTCCCCCAGTTCCTTCTATCTTTAATCATTTTCAAAAACAAGAAATGTGGTAGTAGAAGGTAATACAGAAACATGAAGGCACAGCAGAGGTGAGAAGCCGACACTGACCTTGGAGTTGGGGTGGGGGGTGCTCCAGAGCCGAGGGTGAGCGTTTGGGGTGGCCCTTTATATCCCCCACACATATGCACATAGTGCCCTAAATGTAGGAAAAACACGTGATGATGCTCAGAGAACCTTCCTGGCCCATGAGTCAATGGTTCGTAAAGAGACTGAGACATGAAGCATTCAGCTCACATGAGCCCTAGTTTAAAAATTCTTTTTTTAATGTTTACTTATTTTTGAGAAAGAGAGACAGAGACAAAGTGAGCCGGGGAGGGTCAGAAAGAAAGGGAGACACAGACTCCAAAGCAGGCTCCAGGCTCTGAGGTGTCAGCACAGAGCCCGACACGGGGCTCGAACTCACAGACTGTGAGATCATGACCTGAGCCAAAATCGGCTGCTTAACCGACTAAGCCACCCAGGCACCCCACATGAGACCTAGTTTAAATCAGCAATAGGAGTTCTAAAGCTCGACAGGATCATTCCAGTAGGACAGTCTCTGCTGGAAATAAAATCAGAGCCTTTCCTAGATCTTCAGGAGCACCAACAACTCATCTGCAGGACCTCTGTAGTGACATGAGCTCCCTCCACAGGCTTGAGAAGGGTTGAAGGGAACCAGGGGACAAACACAAAACCCCGACATTATCGTTCCCACTGTCCCAAAGACCCCTGTGGTGCATGTGCATAAAAGTCAAAGACAAACTAAGGGAAACCTCCGTGTGTGCATCACGGCCACGCCACCAACTACCAGCCTGGCGATGCCCGGGCTCCTCCAGCAGTGAAGGGCGACAGAATCCTGTTAGAAAAGCCCTGAGGTCATTCGAGACTCCATCCTCCTCAGGTGTCAAAGAAGACAGACAGCACCAGGCTGTGGTGGGTTATGACATCTTTCCAGCTTTGGGGCTGGAAGAAGATATAAAGGAAAGAGAATACCTTGGAAAAAAGTTCCAGCCCCACAAAGATAGAACTTGTCTGCCCCAACTTTTTGGAAGAATAATCTTCTAATTCAGAACCACACCCGCTATCTGCTCATCTCTCTGGACCACGTGAAGATTCTGAAGCAGGCAGCATGGACCACAAACAGAAGCCATCCCAGTGCACAGACACCGGGGGTGAACCACACTCCGGGCAGTGCTGCTCACAGAAGGTGCCCCACACAAAATGGGTTTTCACAAAACATGCTAAAGATTCATTAACCTGAATCTACACAAAATGCTACCAGAGCTCAGCACTAAACTGGCGTTCAATAAATGCTGACACAGAGGGAGAAATTCTCTTCCCATTTGTTTGTGCACTCTGGACAGGGGAATGCTGTCCTAAGTGCCGACATCTGAACCAGCAAGAGGAAAGCCCCTGAATATGACAGGTCCAGGGACGCCTCCCATCCCAGAAGCCCCGGTGCCTGTGCCCAGTCTTCGGCCTCCTTCCGAGGGGCAGGGAAACAAAGACTACCTGGTCAGCTCAGGAGTGGTCACAAGACCCAACAATCCTCAAGGAGGAGCCTGTCACCGGAGAGGGCAAGACTCAACAGGCACAGCGAGTGGATGGGAAAGTCCTTCCGCAAGTTCAACGCACAGACTGTCCTGGCAAACGAGACGAGGAATAAAACTATTGACCTAAGAGACTAGATATGCTTTGGAGGCCCTCATTCTGGGTCTGAGAACCTGCCCCGCTAATTAACAGGCGGCAAACCAAACACTATCAGTAGATAAACATTTCTAACCTTCTAACTAGTTTGCCTTTTATAGGATGAGGACGTGGGCCCTAGAGAAAGTTCCCTGATTATTCTTGATGATTAGTCCAAGTTCAAATCTACTTGAGAAAATTCCTATTAGCATCCTATTCAAGGTAAGCACTTAGGGTCTTCTGTGTACAACAGCCCACGCTCAAGGGCCGTGAATTTCTATCACCTCCATATAAAGATCAAGTGCAGAGGGAGGCCAGACCAGCGTGAGCAATAACACTCGAAGCATCTGGCATAGCTGTGGGAGGCTTAGCCGGGCACTCTGACGTCTGTCTGGCCACATGACATGAAAGCACTCCAGCAAAAGGAAATAATGAAAAAATTGTTGAAAAGCAAATTTTAACAAACAGCTCTGGAGAAAATTTCAGATTTCATTATAGGAAAAGCACTTTATTTAATGTAGAAAATGTGAAAATCTGATATGACAGTTTTCTATAAATAACAAAAATTGGAAATCATCATTAGAGGCATTTGTAATTTTCCTCTTTTGTTGGGAATGGCTTAAAAAAAAAAGAGGTTTACCAACAAGGAAGCCACTTCTCTCTCTCTCTTTATGCTCTGGTTGAGCCTGTTGGCAGAACACCCTAAGAGAATTTTTTTCTCCATCCAGAGGTAGGGTTGCCAGATAAAAGACAGGATGCCCAGTTAAATGTGAAGTCCAGGGGAGCCTGGGTGGCTCAGTCAGTTAAGCATCCAGCTTCAGCTCATGTCATGATCTCCTGGTTCATGAGTTCGAGCCCCACATCAGGCTCCACACTGACAGTGTGGGACCAGCTTGGGATTCATTCATATTCATTCATTCATTCATTCATTCATTCATTTCCCTCCCCCCCAAAATAAACATATAAAAAATGTGAATTTCAAGTAAGTATATGCAATTATATTTTATGGGACATACTTATGCTAAAACATTACTTGCTATTTGAAATTTACATGTAACTGGCGATTCCACATTTTTATTTGCTAAATCTGGTGACTTTATGTGGAGGCTTCCATTGGGGTTGCTTCAGTGCTCCCCAGGGTCACCATCCTAATGTCCCCCTGGTTGCAATAACCTCCACCACTTCTGTGAGCAACACATTCTCTGTCCAACGTTTTTACCTTTCACTCTATATACTGGTTACTTTTTAAAAAAAAACAGCTGGAAACCTAATTTAACTAAATATTAAAGTATGAAATGACTCAAGCGTTTTTCAGATTAACAGTCTTTCCCACCCTACACTCACATGACATCTGTAGTTTCAATATGTAGAGAACAGAATAAAGACCACGGTTCAGGCATATTATGTAATTACTTAAAAACTCTTGCCTGCTCCTGACAGCGTTCCTGACAATGCTTAATTGTTCCTTTACGATTTCCCTTTCAAAACAAAACAAACCACACCAAAACAAAACCAGAAACACCTGTTGGGACTAACCGTATTCAAATTTGCCCTTTTAGACCAGGTCTGCAGCAAGTTGAAGGGACTAGAAATGGGGTTCGCACCTTTGTCCCATTCTATGGCGCTGAGTTCCTGCCAGACTGGGCTTACCTATAGAACAATCGTACCGCATGGAATTGTGCTGGAATGTGGAGGCAATGGAATCTTTGCGGCAAAATCCTCCTCAGGGTTACAGAGCACCCCTAGGACACCAGATGGCATTCGCAGAAAGCATTCCCCAAGTCTGACTTCTTCCTCTAAGTGGCTGCAGGGGGCTGATGGTTTGAGATTTTCCTCTCATAAGATCTAGGGCTTTTGTCTTGAGGACTGAGGGCGGGCGGGTGGAGGCTTTCAAATATTTTGACAAAGTGGTAGTTACTAGATATCTGAAATTAGGCCTCCCTGCCCCTCCGGCTGAGCCAGCAAACCAGCACACCTTACACCTTTGGAATCCAAAAGGAGACTTATCACCACCAGTAGAGAACAGTTTATACTAGAAACATGTGGACAGAGCCACACTGTCTCCTCGTTATCTGAATAAGAACTTCAGAAAGGGGAACTTCTAGAAGTTTCAGTATTTGTTCTCTGTCTTTTTTTTTTTTTTTTTTTTTTTTAAAGACAACTGGTGAGACCCAGTCTCCATTAAGGAACAAAAAGAAACTCAGCTCCTCTCCCAAACCCTCGTCTCTTGTGGAGGCTCCTTCAACCTAGTGAATTTGACAAAGGTAATTAAACCAAGAAATTTCACACTGGGGAAAATTCGGGACAGAGACAGGAAAAGGTCTGAGGAAGAAACTTCATCCACAGGACTTTCCATGCCTTGAAAAGAGAACTGTCTCTCTCTGTTCCCTCTTCTCCTTCCACAATGCTTTCGACAAACACTACTCTGTGAATATGTTCCGACTGTAAGATTTAGAGAAATAGGGACGATAAAAATGGCCTTTCACATCAGCTAGGACAGGACGGTGATTGAAAAAACTGTTGGACGATCAACCGTCCACTTTGAAAGAAAATACAGTCCTAAATCACAATACAGAAAAACAGAGTCCCCCAGTGCCCCACACACAAAATACTTTCCTTACAGATTAAAAACTTAAATGGAAGGAAAAAGTATTGAAGAAAATATTGGTTAAGTAGTGCCAACCCGTTTGGGTTTGAACACTCACTCCAGCAACACTCACTAACTTTGACCCTTGTAACCTCCCTCTGGCTTGCTTTCCCCGCTTGAAAACAGGCTAATCCATAGACGATTAAATCAATTAATGTATGGAAAGCTAGTATGACAGTACCCGGCTTGTAATAAACGTTGTGTAGGTGTTATTACTTTTATACTTTCATAATATGTGAAAGAGAAAGTCTCCCTGGGAAAAGAGAAAAGCTAGAAACGTAAAGAAAAAGATGCACAGACTGGACATCATGCAAATGAAAATTTCCTACATGTTAAAATGCAAAGAGACTCAGTCAACATGGCCTTGGGCAGGTACCACCACCCCCACAGGGAACCAGTCCACTTCTGTTAGCACAGAGTGCCGGCTTGAGCTCCACGGCCACCGGCGACACCCCACATCTGTACCATAAACCAAGGTACAGAGGGACAAAGGACCAGGAGAAACTACTACAACATCCACAGCACAATCAGGACGTCAGTCCTGATAAACCAGGAGCTCTTGCCGATCAATCAGGAAAAGGAACGAACCAAGACAATCAAAGGGCAAAGGCTGTGAACAGGAAATCTGCCAAAGAAATACAAACGGCCAATAAACACATGAAAGAATGTTCGCCCTCTGTAATAATTAGAGAGACCCAGGCTGCAACAACTTTGCCAATCTGAGGAAAACAGAATATCATGGCGGTCACTGCAGGGGCATCTGAGCATTACCTAACAGGGAGGGGTTAAAACTGTCACCTTCTGTCCGAAGAGGCAGGAAAAGGTATCTGTTGGCATTAATCGCATCCTGGAATCCAGCAATCCCACTTCCTGGGACAGCACAAGCATAGAGACATAGATGCACACACCTATTCCCTACCTCACTGTCTCTAATACCGAACCATGGCAGACAACCTGTCTGTACATCAGTAAGACTCTAATAAATAAACATTAAAAAATTTTTTAATTATTAAAAAACACTTAAAGACATTAGAAGATAATATACAGGTACAATACTGTACACACGCCCATTCCAATTTTGTAGAATGCTTGTTATACACAAAAGGAAGGAAATAAAAATACACTGTTGCACAGGAGGATTAGGTTGATAGTTATTTTCACTTGTACTTTCCTGAATTTTTCAAATTTTCCACAGTGAACATAGATTACTCATATTAATTATTTTACCATAAAAATAAGGAATCTACATTTTATCAGTAGCTTACACTGAGACAAACATGGAATGCTAGTCTAGTAAGAAATAATTCAGAATAATATTCTAAAAGGGTCTTATCAGCTCTTTACCATGCACAAAAAAATATTTAAAAAGGGAAAAATAAAGACAAAACAAAAATATTAATATCATTTAAAAAAAAGAAAGTGCTACAGTGAGTGTTATGGTTGTTCAATGGTAGCATGGACTTTTTAAAACTAGCCACGTCTAATAAGATCTCAGTTTTGTTAAGGCAAAAGGCAAAAGAGAAGACTGACCTCACCTTATTGACCTGAGGGTGTGTATAATACTATAACCACAGGGATCCAGGCAAAGTTTGTGCATAAAGCCAGCCAATCAGCTGAATGAATGTTTTGAACGAAATAACACTCATGGGGGTGGGGGGGTGGATTCAGATCAAGGTGGGTGGGACAGTTCTGACCGGAAGGGAGGGCAAGGAACCTGTGCAGAGAGATGTCTACCATTCACAACGCACACACTGGCAATATACTTGCCATGAATGTTCCTCCATCATACACTGCCCACAATTACTACGGCAGTGAAGGATTAACTATGTCATCGCATAAACACTCCCTCCTAAAAAGATGTGGCCTTTCAATCTTCCTAGAGTCTCCTTTAAGTTACTCGTGGTCACAAATTTTACCAGAGCCAACCCGGGCTCTGCAGGAATGACCACGGGGCCCACATGTAGTCTCCCGGCCCTGCTCCAGGAGGCCCACATCTGTGAGCCCAACAGTCAAGTGAGGGAAATGAACTTCAAATGCCCTGCTGCTCTAGGAGACAGAGGGCATGGAAAACTAAATGGGCTAAAATTTGCCCTAACATCTGGCTTTTCACACCTTCTGAATCAACCACAGGAAACAAAAACATTCCCCTCCTTTCATTTTTGCATGAAGGCACCAAGGTATGGAAAGAAGAAGGCAAAAGAATGCCCATAACAAAAAAAAAAAGAAGTCAACCTAATGAGAAAACAAGGTTTGAGGACACTAGTTCCAGAGTGACGATGTAAAGCAGATGACACTAGACCAAGTGCTTCAGACATGGTAGCCGCACCAGGGAGGAGAGGACAGGGAGGGAGGCAGGGCTCACCAGAGGATCCACGCTATCTGCTTTCCAAGCAAGACAAAGGCTACCAGTCTTTGAAGCATGAAGCATGCAGCATGCAGCTGTCTTCCTAAGACAGTCTGTCCCCCAAGTGTACCCATAAAGGAGCACGAAGAATGCAGACTGAAGAGGAAATCTTTGTCAGATTTGTTCTACGTCTTCTGATTTGTCCGACCACCCTGTGATGAATTTATGGCCCTGCTGGGAGACAGCCCCAGTGAGTTTATGAGTCTGGGGAAGAACTGAGAAGGTGGATTCTCAGAGTCTGACAGAGGGTTTCCTACTTCCTCCCACCACAAAGAATCCCAATAGGGTGGCAAGTGTTAAAGTCCACTATGTGGAGAATGTGGGTGTGTGTTTTCAGTCAACTGGTGCCATCCTTTACCTCTACTTTAAGCCAAGTAGAGCTGGTGTTTCACCGTCTGCCCCGTTGGCCCAAGGTAGCTCACATGGGGCCCAGACCCAACTCCATGGGAGACGACCTCCTCCTCTGTGTATAATTTAAGGTTAATATGAAACCATCAGGCTTGGTCTAATCAAAGGCACCTCAGCTGGGAACTCTGAGTAATAGAGTTACTATGGGGCGGGGGGGGGGGGGGGGGGGGGGGGAGGTGGCAGGAGGGGGCGGTTCTTAATCCATCTGCTAAAGTTGATGGATTTCCAGTCCAATGACTCTCAGGTGAAGAAAAATATCAAAAGAAAAAGCAGATCCTAACAGCTGACAAGTGTACACTGATCTCTATCTGTCCTCTCTGCACTCTCCTCCCTCAAGCAGAAGATGCCACAAATTTTAGGGAGCTCACTATGGATGCCACATAGCAGGGAAGTCCAGGTAAACACGTAAGGGCCCATACTAGCTGTGAACGCACACACGGTGGACTCAGGACCTATGCTAGCTTGGGGGGGAGCAGAGGGCAGGCATCTGTCAGTACCTGCCACTCCCTGTTTAAGGTAAGCAAAGGCACCCCGCATCTCTACAGCTCTACAGGTGGAAGGGGTGGGGGAGTGGCCAGGTCCCCAAAGACAAGAGTGATCCATTTATGAGGGAAAGCAGAAAGGGGCGGAATTCAAGTTCTGGAGCTCAAGCCCCGATGAGAGACAAGTACCTTTCCCACCCACAACACGCTTCCATTCTGGCTCAGATGAATCGCTACAGACAGAAACCAAGGACCCAGCCTCTAAGCTGGACTGGGGCTGCTGGCCCTTCCCACCGGGTGGATCAACCACAGTGCCCCATCACGGCAGGTGTGAGCATATGGGCGGAGGACCTCTAGGGGCTAGACCAGAGCCCACAACTCTTTAAGACACACACAAAAAACCACTGAAGGAATTCAGTCCTAAGTGTTTCACTAAGTGACCTGGAGGCCCAGAGAAAGGGAAGAGCCTTATCTGATGCCCGGGGCTCTCTAGCTCACCCCCCACCCAAAACTCCCCTCCACTCCTAGGAGGTAGGGAGGAAGAATTCACCGAACGTTAATCTCCATTGAAAAACTGCTCTCACACAATCACAACTGGACAATCCCATGCAAGCAAGGGTGATAATATCAGCAGGGTTTTTTGTTTGTTTCTGCCCTTCTCTAGGTAGGTGGGGTTGGGGTAGTGGATTAAGAAACCCTCTCTCAGTCCAGATTGGAAATCCTCTCACGCTTTCAGACAGCTCAGTGTTAATACAGCAACGTATGTCCCAGCACTTATGACACCAAGAGAAGGGACCCTGGACCGGTGTGAGGTCAAACGACAAACCAGAAAGCTACGCCTCTGCTTGCATCTCCTGAGATGGCTGTTCTAGCTCCTCCAACATGAAAAAGGAAGAGGAGGGAATAAAGACCTCAGTTGAAAGAGAGGGTTGAGAGACCCATTAGGAAGTCCAGTACACCATGGCTGCTCGAGCAGGTGCAGCACAAAGCAAGTTGGGACTTTTCCTGACCAAATGATGTCTAATTTGCCAAGGCACGGGGATGGGGCAGGGTGGGGGCCAGGACAGGTTGGGGGGCAGGGTGGGAAGTGAGGATGGGGTGAGTAAAGAGGGCTGTGTGTGAGAAGCCTGGTGCCCTCCCCAGGTCAGCAGCATCTGGAGCTGTTTCTCTAGCGGACAGTAAAGAACTCGATTACATCCAGTTAACTGTGCTCTAAACTGATTATGCATGTGCTGGGCTAATGGATTACATTAGCAAGAGGAAAAATCACATGCAATCAATCTCCATTTACTACAGGCCACACCAGGGCCTAGAGAAAAACTGACTCTCAACCACCTCCAGGCCCCACCCCAAATCTGTGGACTCGTGACACCCTACGACAGTGAGCCCCCTCAGCGGCAAAGCAAGTCTGTCTTAATCACACCGCAGGACAGAAAGGCTTGGCGCACGCGTTGGAAGAAGCCCATCTCCGTGTCACTCAGGGGTGGGTGAGAGAGCTCCCCGCCCCCACAGCAGAGCCACAGCAAGCAGAGGGACATTCATTACCCAAGGACTAATGAGACCAGACTCATGACCTACGGCTCCTGACACACAGAATTCTGCTCTGAATGTGGGGAACGTTCACCCCCGGGGTTGTGTCAGCCAAGTGTACTGTTTGGAGACTTCTTTAGACACTGGTTCCCCAGTTCTATCCCACACCCCAACATCTGTGGCCCACCTGCACTGCCTTTTTTGACGAGGAGTCTTCTCCATCTTTTAAATTCAAAAGAGAGACAGAGAGAGAGAAAATAAGGCCAAGGAGGATGAGTGTCCACAGTTCAGCAAAACACAAACGGAAACACACAAATGGCTCCCTTACATCCATCCAGGAAACTACCTCAACCTGACTTGCTAAGTGTGATGCGTGAAGGTGTCCTGGGGACCAAAAAAAGGTATAATCTCAGAGAATCCTCCGGGCTCCAGGCCCCTCAGAAGCAAAGTCAAGGGCGTGATATACTCTTACTGGAGAATGTAGTGTGGAAAGTTCATCACCACCATGTAGGTTTTATAATGAATCTAAAGGGCCTTTCCCCCCTCAGATGGAAGAGGACAGTTGCTTGCCAACTCTAAACAGCCTTCGTCAAAGTGGTAGACAGTCTTCCATGACCATGGGGAGTGCTCCAAACTAATTTTTCTCAGTCGGGTCCTTTGGAAATAGTTTTCCTATGGGTTTCCCGTCAGGTTTTCTTGACCACAATCAGTACCGCGCTACAGCCACGCGAGACCTCTAACTTAAAGTGACTGCCAGGAGCCTCTTCTGTTAATGGTGACATAAAACTAAGCCATCCAGTGAGGTTCTTGCTGACTTATAACACAAGGGGGTCAGCTGCTTGGCGTCCAGACCTTCCCCACTGCACCACGCCAGCCCGTCTGTGCCGGAGTCGGCAGGCGATTCTAGAACCCTCTATTTCTACTGCCTCACTTCTGCTTTCTCTTCCTTTCCCTAAAATGGTTTCTCACCCACTCTACCCAGGACTCTTGCCAAGCTGAAAACGAGCAATTGTAAAATGAATTACAGTTATCAATCTCGACAGAGACGGACATGGGGAAAGGACCTGAGGTCTTCCTTATTTGAAGTCTCCCTTTAAAATCGCCAGGAGTAGAAAGGGGATTAAAACTAGCTCAGGGTCAAAAGAAGTGCTCCCTGGCCCCGAAGAAGATGTGGGAAATGGCATGAAAGGAAAGAGGGGAGGCTGATAATAAAAGGGAGGAAAATGCAAAGAGAGAGTGAGGGTGTGGAAGGTATGTGGGAGGAGGCTGGGCAGATTTATGGCGATTTGTACCTGATTGTTCATACTAAAGCCATTATGGGATGATTAGAGAAAAAGGTGAGGCTTTAAGTCCAGTGAAAATCAATAGAAACGTCTGGAGCAATTCTGCCTCGCAAGTGAAAGGACTATTTACAGTATCTGAGCACCTCCTCCTCACCGTTACCGTTACAGTCTATGGATTGAGAGAAAGACTGGAGGGGGTGGGAGGAAGGAAGGGGAGGGAGGGAGGGAGGGAGAAAGGAAGGAAGGAAGGGAAGAAGGGAGGGAGGGAGGAAGGAAAGAAAGGAGGGAGTGAAGGAGAGGAGGGGCCAGGAGGGGAGGGGAGAGGAGGGGAAGGGAGGGGAGGGGAGACAGAGGGAGAGGAAGAGGATGGAAGAAGCCCAGGGGGGAAAAGGGGAAATGCAAACATGAGATAGAGAAAGGAGCACAGAACAAAGAACAGAGGAGCCCCCTTAACTGATCCCAATTTTCCCAATAGTACGTGCCACCTTCTAGTCAACTATGCACTGTATTTATCACCCACCTCCCTGCAAAAGAATGGAAGCGCCATGAGGGCAGGAATTTTTTTTGTCTGTTTTGTGCATGGAGGTGGGCATGTGTCCAGAACAGCACCTGCTATACAGTAGGTGCTCAATACGTACCTAATGAATGGATGAATGAACGAATGGATGAAGGAATGAACCAAGGCACAAACGAACTAAGTCCTCCAGAGGCATTTAGGAGAGAAGAGATTAAGGGGCGCGGGGTGGGGACGAGATGGAAAGGGAGAACATGAAGCATGTATGAGAAAGGGACAATACAGGAGCACGAGGGTACACAAAAGCCACAACTAACAACTCAAGGGGGAAAAAGCCAACTGTAAAGACACTGTCGATGGGGAAGTATCGGGCTGCTGTCAACGGAACCCGCCCTCCGAAACGGGCGCCTCTCAAAAACAACCTTCAGGTGGCAGAAGCTGCCACCGCACTGCAGCTTCACCAGGAAGCGGATGCCAACACCCCTTCCAACACCAGGTTACCATCCAGCCACCAGCCCCGCCGCGACACAGCCCGTCCCCTGTCCCCAGCACCCAGCACCCAGGGATCCGAGGCATGCCTTCCAGAAGCAGCCCGGGGCTCACCTTGTACAGCTTCAGGCTGGCCTCGTGTCTGGAGTTGACCGTGTGCAGCCGCAGCTTCTCCAGGCTGTTGGTGTAGTAGTCACACGCGTTGCACTTGAGATGGACAGGGTTGCCGATGGCCACACACTTGAGCCGCCACTCATTGGCTTTGCCACCCTCCTTGATGTGGGCCACCAGCTGGTACTTCTGCACATGTTTGTCGGTCTTACAGTGCAGCTGGAAGTTGGCCTTGAGCTGGGTGTTGTAGCGGCAGAGTTTGCACTGGTACGAGTCCCCCATCACGGCCTTCCACTCGTCCTCTGGGAGGCTGCGCTCCACGTTCATGTGCAGCCCCAGCATGTCCAGGTTGTCCGTGGTGAACTTGTTGCACACGGCACACTGGAAGAGCTTCAGAGATGGGTCGTTGGTCTGGATGAAGCTCTCGCCCAGGTTCATCAGCTCCTCCGACACCAGTTGCCCGCCCCCGAGGCGCATGTCTAGGGGGATCTCACCGCCCACTGTGGGGAAGGAGAGGGGAAGAGAATCAGCGGCCGGGCTCACAGATGCAGCTGAGGCACCCCCCAGCCTCCCTGACCCTCAGCCTAGGTTCCAGGAGAAAAAAGATCCCATTTCAAGTGTTGCAAGGTGCTACGACCTGGAAACACCACCCTCCTCCCCAAAAAATCAACTTTATGCGTCTTTATGTGTTCAGATCTTTTCCTGTGGACTTTCTGAAATTTGTAAAAGGTTTCATGTTTTTTGCCCCACTTTGGAAAAGAATACCTAGAAGCACAGTCTCTTGAATATTTCAGTTCGGCCCCTCACTCTAATCCAAGAAAAGATGGGAATAAGCATCATTCACTAGACATAACAGAATCTGAAACTCCAGACCCCTCAAAGTTGGAAATGAGTTACAGCTGTAATCTAAGATATGAAGCCTTCAAGGTAAATGAGAATCGGGCCCAGAATTTATCTAAAGCAGCACTGCCCAGCAGGACTTTCTACAATGATGGAAACATGTTGTACCTGCACGGTCTGGTGTGCTAGTCACTAACCACGTGTGGCTGGTGAACACTTGAAATACGGCAAAGTTGCAGCCAAGCGACTGAATTTTTTATTGTATTTCTTTTTAATTCATTTAATTTAGATAGCCACATGTGGCTAGTGGCTCCCGCAGTGGAGAGCGCAGCTCTAAATCTGAGATTTAGGGGACGGTCTCCCTATTCCTCATCACGCCCCGCGGGTCAATAGTCTACCTGCCTGTCAACGGTGCCAGCTCCTCCAACATGTCCCCAAGAATATAATCACTCCCCTTTTCTGAGCCCCCACGGTGCATGAAATGTTAGGTCTGCTATGGGCCATGTCACATTCTCCTTTGTCATCAACCACATGGAGAGCCACGTGCTGCCCAGTGTCCCCATCAGGGTACAGCCTCTTTAAGGCAGGGGTCCAGGCTTCTCCTGGCTGAACCTCTAGAGACCGCCCAGCCCCCTACACAGATGCTGTGCAGGACAAGGCTAAAGGGGAACCAGAATGTTACAGGTTCAGGAAGTGGATCCAGATGGGCAGTGAAATGCAAAGGTCAGCTCAGAGTCCCCCCAAAAGGGTCTGAGAAAGCTCTTCTCTGCCCTTCTCGCCCTATTGTTTTTCAGCTCTACAGTGCCCTGCACAAACTGGGGATGGGCTCTCACTCACCAGTGGTAAATTAATACTGCAAGCTCTTACTTATACCACAAAATAGGCTTGGAAACAGCAGCCTTCTCTGCATTACCTAGCAGCATAAAGTCCAGCAGAACGCTGAGCACTGGCTTCTATTTTTTGCCTCTCCCCCCAAACACACGCACACTTGAGCTATTATGTCTGCCCCTGCCCCTCCCCAACTGATACTCAGACTTGACCTTTTACATGTGGTTGGCCTGAGGTTTTGTTTTATTTTGTTTTGTTTTAATGACTGATTACAATCCAAGTTAGCGGCTAATCAAATAAAAGATTTTTTTTTAATGATTTTCTTATTTATGCTACATGAGGCACCTCTAGTGAGAAGATCAGTTACAAGGTTCTACCGAGCTGACTGGCTGCATATGAAGCCTGTGGACAATCTAGCAAGCCGCAGAAATCTTTTGCACGTGCATTCCAGAAGGCTCAGGAAGCTTTCTGCTTGTCTTCTCCCCTGCCATCTCCCCTGGTGAGAGGAGCCTTAACTAAGACATTCTTTTTAGGACGGGAGAGAAAAAGAGGAGGGGGGGGGGGAGCCTAAAAGCTCCATCCCTTAATGGGGACAAAGGCCAGGTAGCATCCATGAAACATACGCTGTGTTCAGTAAAAGCAGAAATTGCCCAGAGGGTAAGACAAGGAGCAAACATATATTTGTTTCTGATGCCAACCACCTGAAGCATCAAATCTTCTCCACTTTTTAAATTTAACCTCAGCACATCAATATTGCTCTAAAGAGAAATTCAGCTGTCACTTGCTGGATGCCTGAGTAAAAATGAGAAATCCTCACACACACAGAGGAAGTAAGTCCCTATTCCCATTCCAAGCTCTTGAAATGCAAATCGAAGACACAGAGAAGCAGTGAAACGAAGGCGACAGGAAAGCCAAAACTCCCTCCGAGAACTCTACCTTGGAGGAATGAACACAGGGCTCAGAATCCTACAAATCTGTAGAGCTAGAAGGAACTAATTCAGCCTCCAGGAAGTGGCAGAACCTCACCCATTTCTCAGGAAGTTAGGAAGAGAGCCCCTGTGAGTGAGAACTCAGCCGGTGTTTACTCCTGAAGCTACACCGGAGGTAACATCTCTGTGAGGGGGGGACCCCACCTCCCCACACGCACCCAAGTCTAATACTTAGAATTTACACCCTGGCACAAGAGCCCACCCATGAGCACATCGTCAGAGAGGCACGTGCATTAAAAGACACCTTCTAGACCCAAAGGCAGAAGCAGAGGACCTCGAAAACCTCATGCAGATGTCCTGTAGCTAGGCGGCTACCTGGAAAAGCAGATACCCCGCCAGCTGTTTCTCAGTGCTGTCCTAAACTTGATCATCAAAAGCGATGTCTGGAAGGATATTCAGATGGCTTCGAGTCTAATATCTTATCTACAAATGGCAGCAAAATCCAACCAGACCAGACCAAAGGATGCCAGCCCTCTCCTTAAAGCCCTCCAGAAAGAAAGCCTTCCCAGAAGCAGCATCTGTTTGGTATCACAAGAAAGAAGGCTCTGTCAAAAGAAGTATGAGAATAATAACTTCGTAAGCAGAAATGTATTTCACAAAAACATTTTTCCCCCTGCAGAGCCCAGGAATACCCAGTAACACCTACAGCCTGCTCACAAATGGCCTCAAGAAAGATCGGCAGAGTTGCATATAGGACTTAATGTTTTGGCTCTTTCACATCTGCATACACCCGCTTCTACCGAGGTCCTATGACTTACTCTACAGGACCTCTGGACACATGCTCTCATACCCACACCCACTCAGGCTTCCAGGATAAAGGATCTGGGACTCCAGCTCCATCTCAGTTGTTCTTGTGCACTAAGAGCACAGAAGGTTTCCAGAGACTTACATTGGCTGATAAGCAGTAACCCTGAAAATTCAAGGACCTTTGCTTGGCTGACCTGGGAAAAGCCCTTAGAAGGAAAAGCTCTATTCTCTTTAAGAAATAAAGTATGGATCTGCTATACATGTCCAGAACACAGGGATTTATTCTACCATTTCTTTTCCATCTGCCATATGCCCATAATGCATGATGCCCCGCAGACTCACAGACACTTGCGTAAAAGCAAAATATTTTTCTACCACTTAATTCAAGTCTTAGTCAGAATTACTGGTTTTCAAGGTAATTAAAAAGATCTCACTTTGACCCAGTATGAACCTATCCATTTTCTGTGTCTTCATTCTACCTACATTATATTTGATTTACTCCAAGATCTGCCTCCCCAAGATTTTAAATCTCCAGATGAGAAAACCTCAATTCCCATAGGCTTTAAAAAAAAAAAAAAAGGCTTACAGTATGATGCCATCCCTTGGTGTGCAAACCCTATGGTTCACTCTGGGGACAAATAAAATAATTGATTTCTGTGCATCCATTATTAACCAGTTGGTAAAACATCTTCAAATCGTTTGGTAATAAAGGATCCACAGGTCAATATTCCAAAACAGAAAATAAGATTAAAGTAGTAAGAATTCGCAGGAAAAACAAATTAAATGCTATGAAATATAACTCATCAGCAGCAATTAGCACTAAAACACCATACAAAGACGTGCCAACTGGGGAGGCTTGGCCCCTGGCATTAACTTAAACCATGTCAGATTAAAAGTAATCTGCTCACACTTTGTTGCTGAGAACAACTTATTCCTGTGTCAGTAAAGGAATACTGCTTAATCCAGGCCACCACCTTGGTCCACCCTGGTTAGCCGGGTCAGGGGACAGAGACCAGGCAGTGCCTGTCTGAGGCACAGGTGGTGGGAGCAGCAACAGCCCCCATCATACTGGTCCTTGTAAAAGTGATTTGTACATCTCTCGCTATAGAGGCTCTACCCTAAAAATGATTGTGATTCTTTTGATGCAAAGACCGATGACTTTTGGCATCCAAATCCTATCCTCTTGATCCGATTCTAGGTCAATTAAGCCAGTTGGTAAGACTTGCTGTCCGGACACGGCCAACTCACCTTCTCCAACATGGGTTGTTTTTTCACGGCCGACAAAGGCTCCATTAACCATCATCTAATGGATATTAGAATTCAGCTTTCTTTGATGTACAATTTTAGAATGTATTCATTTTTTGTCTAGCACACCACTCTTTATGGTGCCCTGGGGCAATTTAATTCCCAACTATACTTATCAGCGACAACTCATGCAAAACAAAAAAAAAAAGAACGCGTCTCTTTCATGGAGTTCCCCGCGAACACACCCGAGAACTCTGAGCACTTATCTGGATGGCTCCCTGCTCGGCACAGAACCCAGCATTCGGTTATCTGAATAAGGTACACTGTGATTTTGAGTCGCTCTTATGGAGAGGACTGTCCCTGTTTACAACTTGAATGGCAGTTTCCTGTAGATTACAGTAAATAACGGAACCCAGAAGTTTCAGATAATTGGGGCGATTTTTCAAATTGAGAAAGAGATGAAGAAAGAGAAGATGGGAAGAGAGAGGGAAGTTGACCGGAAGCCAAAAACTAGAGGAAACCCTTCAACTTTAATCCCAGCCTGTGCAGCCGGAGTATTACCACGTGTGGGTGCTGAATACATACGACCCCCCACAGGCACACAAGGGGTCCTTGAGAAAAACACCTGAAAGTCAGACACTCGAGGGTATACACCACCACTCTGGAGAAAATCAGCATCAGCCGAATCCAAAGGACCTCAGTCTATTCTCGGTTCTCCCCAGTTAAACTCAAGTCACCAGAACAAACAAACACGGAGTCAGCCTCACCTAGAGCAGGCGTCATGGCGGCCATGGGCCCAGTGGGATCCAGCTGGAATCCACTCATCATGAACTGGGCGTCCGAGGCAGTGTTGTCCATTTTCAGGTTGGGCAGGTTCATGTTCTGGGCCAGGTAGTATTGGTAAAGCTCGGCCTCGGCGGGCGAGGGCAGGCTGCCGAGGCCCAGGTGGCGGTTGTGTTGAATCTGGGACATGTTCTGCTGCAGCAGCATCATGTTATGCATGTGCTTCTCGCTGGTCATGTGGATGCGCAGGTTCCTGGCCACGTTGGTCTCGTAATCGCACACCTCGCACCGCCAGGTGGGTTTGGTTTTTGGTTTGGTGGGCGAGGGGGCCCCGCAGGAGCTGCCGATGTTGGCCGCCGCGGCCGCGGCCGCCGCCGCCGCCGCCGCCGCCCCGGCCGAGTGGCTGAACACCTGCTCCCCTCCTCCGTTCTGCAGGTTCTGCATGTTGTTGAGATGCTTGTCGGACTGCATATGAATACTGAGGTTGCCTTTGGTAGTTGTGGAGTAGTTACACACCTCACAGCGGAAAGGCTTGTAACCACACGTGTAGCTCTCACCTCGTGCCAACCGAGGGTGGGGCTGCCCGCTTTTACAGTAGACACAGGAGCCCCCCGGCTCCGGGTGCTTCTCCTTCATGTGAGCCTCCAGTGTCTGCTGGTACTTGTAGTGCCAGTTGCACTTGGGGCACTTAAGTGTCTTACATGAGTTACGAGAATGCATCATGGTCATGTGGCCGCCCAGCGAGCGGGAGGAGCCCAGGACCGTGTCGCATTTGGGGCACTCCACGCCGCTCCCCGAGGGGCATTCCCCAACCCCAAGCTCGCAGAGGGAGCCAGCGTGCTGGTGATGGGGGACAAAGCCCCCATCGTCGCCCTCTGTGCTTTCATTTGGTTCTGGTGCTGTGGCATTGTCTTTATTGGCACTTTCGTCAGCAAAGTCCAGCCTCCTGCCGCCCTCTGCCACATTGGCCCTGACGCCCTCACTGTTAAAGCTTAAACGATTCCTCCTGTTCGCACCATCAAAGACAACAAAGGAAGAAGCAGAATTAGAACTAGTAGAAGCTGTGCCCCTCGACAGGGTCTGGAGCACATTAGGCATTAAGGGGGAGTTAGAAATGCTTTGGTTTGAGAGAGCAAGGTCCTTTTTGCTGCTGCTACCTGCCACGGGCCCAGCCTCCTCGTGGGGCCTGTCCTCCAGTTCGTCGTCCAACTCGCTTGGAAAGAGTCCTTTGCAACCCTCGTCTTCCTCCTCCTCTTCTTCCTCCTCCTCTTCTTCCTCCTCCTCCTCTGCCTCTTCTTCCTCCTCTTCCTCCTCTGCCTCCTCCTCGGCTGGCTCTGCTTTCTCGGAGAAACAATCCGGATCGCCTACTTCTTGCTTCTCTCCTTCTGCTGCCCCAGAGTCCTTGCCCTCTGAGGATTTGGTAGGACTGGAGGCCAGAGGCCCCAGGGGGACTGAGGTAATGGGGGTCTTCAGGACCGAGCTGGTGAGCCCGCCAAGGTTCAAGAGGGTGCTGGGGGTCAAGATACCAGCCTGGGGCTGCTCGGGGCTGGCAGCAGAGCCGGCTGGGAGAGCCTCCTCCCCTTCCATCCGAATGCCACTAAATTTCCCATAAAAACTGTGTCCGGGGCCTATGAGGTTAGCCGTAGAAACTAAAGGGTGTTGAAAGTTTTTGTTTTTTGGTTCCAAAAAACTCACAAGGGGTTCCTTGTCTTTGCCAATCCCTTGGATGATAGCGGAGATGTTCTTATTGCTAAGAATTTTCCGCTCGTCTTCACTCAGGGTCATTCGATGGTCGTGCACCGCGTGGGTCACAAACGAACGGACGTACCCGAAGGAGAGTTTGCACAGGAAGCACATCAGGATGGGCTTCCTCTTGCCGTAGAGCACAAAGCCATCGAATTTGGACAGGTCCACGTTGTTGGGAACATCTTTGGATACGCAGGAGCTTTTGGCGGAGCCGTCGCTGTTCAGGTAATCCTTGTTGCTTTTGTGTCGCACGTCAAACACGCGGAAGCTGTGCAGGACGGGGCTGAGCCCCGTCAGGGCTGAGGTATTCGGGAAAGCCTGGTCTGGGCCCTCAAACCATTTCCCGAAGGATGAGGCTATGTGGAAAGTGTTGATGATCTGTGGGTAGACTGGTGCAGCACAAGAAGGGTCCCCTTGTTTGCCCCCCGCCCCGGGGAGAGAGTTCAGGAAGAGCGAGGGGGGGGGCCCGCTGCCGCTGCCACAGGCGCCCCCGCTTTGGGTCAGCTGGCTCAGGCTCTCGACAATGTAGGCCGAGCCGTCGGGCTGGTAGACTATCTCCCCAGCCAGGTTCTCCACATCACTCTCCTCGTCCCCCTCCTCACTGGTGTCGCTCCCGCTCTCCTCCCTCAGGGGCAGCGGGGGGCGCGCGCTGGGACAGTGGTGCTCCATGTAGGTCTGCAGGCTGGCGAAGGAGGCCGAGCACCCGTTGCAGCTGACCTCCTTGCCAGCGGGCTCGGCGGTGGGGCCGGCCGAGGCGGAGCTCTCCGCGAGGCGCTCATTGAAGGGGGCCCTCAGGCTGTCCAGGGGCCCGTGGTTCTCGCTTGTGGACTGCTCCATGCTACTGGGTTTGTCGGGGAGGTGGGTGCTGTTGAGTTCAGTCCATTGCTGGTGCTGAGGGATACCGCACCCATTGTCCTTCCCCGAGACGACGGGCGAGTCACAGCCTTCCATGGTAAGGCCTGCGTAGAGCTTTCATTGCACCCAGTACGGATCGGACCTGAAGAGCGGAGGCAAGGGGGGGAGAGGAGGGAGAGAGGGGGAAGAGAGAGAGAAAGGAAAGAGGTTAGGAGGGCCGAGGCTAGGTCCCGCACAGAGCACTCTAACAGGCTTCTGTCCACACCCACAACAGAGACCGCCAGGGCAGCAGGGACCCCGGCCATCTCCCCCACGTCGTCCAATGAACGCGCAGAGGGCGGGTGGGAGCCCGAGGCATGACGGCCAGGGTCCGTGGCATGAGTGGGGAGCATGGGGACGGGGGAGGGGGGCAGACAGGAGACTCCCTCCTTGTCTTCGGACTGTCGGCTCCTCTCCCCCTGGAGACCGGTTCGAATTTCTGTTCTTTGCGAGCACAGTGTGAGAGTTGGGGCTGGGCCTCGAGCCACAGCAGAGGAAGAGGGCCACGTTATCTCGCCAGGCCCCACCAAGGACGCAGAATGGCGGCCCTACCGAATAGAGATGGCCAGCTCAAAGTCACTGCCGGCTGCCCACGCTGTCTGTGGGGCAAGGGGACCCAACAGGGAAGGATGGACGAGAGGAGAAAGGTTTTGCACCCCCAGAGAAAGGCTGGTAAACCTGCAAGAGGATACGCTAGCTGATTTAGAGGTGAAGCTGCTGCTGTTGCTCTTACTGGCCAAACGTCTAGTTTGAGAAGTTCAAAGGAAAGTGATGGAGGGCTGCAGGTCTCAGAGAGCGAGCCTGCAGGGCCTAGACACGCTCTGCAGGCCCTCGACAGGGCCTATGCCTGCTTTCATCCTCTGTGCGTCTGGGAAGCATCATCCCATTGTACAAACAGTAACACTGAGGAGCTAAATCTACAAACAGGCCCAATGCCGCCCCGACACTGTGAAGTGGATGGCAGATCTCCAAAATCCCATCTCCAACCCCGCCCCCCTGAACCCACTGAGCACGCCTGCTTGTGAGTGAGCTGGCTTCAGACTAAAAACGTGATGGTGCAAAATCTGAGCTTGACGTATCTGGGAAGACTCTCAACTGGCCGGCTCCCCCTCTGGCAGCGTCGATCTTGCCCTGTCTGGATGGAGCCCGGTCACCACTGGTGTGGCGGTTTCTGCTGTCAGGGATCCTAGCGGCAAGCCGAGATGGCAGCTGGGCTCCACCGGCCCCCATTCCACACCTGCCTCGTAGTTATTAGTAGCTGCTCAAGCAGCTGTCCTTCAGCCCCGGGGCTTTTCCGCTTCCGACTGGAGTGCCACAGAGCTGAATTTGCCCTCTGAGACTTCGCATCCCTGGGGAGGGAGGCATCAGATCCCCCGCCATTGCTCTGCTCCTGTGGCCACATCATCACAGGGGCATTTCTTCCATCCCGGCATGGATCCTACAGTCGACTCAGCCTCTTGGACGGCCCCGATTGTTCAGCTGCAAATCCCAGGCCACACTCCCCCCTACACCTCCTTCCTGGAGAACATTTGGCTGCTTCTCCACCCAATATCTCATTCATACACATCGGAGGAAGGTTTTGGCCGGGTTTGGTCTCTCTCCTTCCCCACCCCACCCCTATGTTCCCATTCTTTTTCATTTCTTGATTCTTGACTGCACAGTAAGCCAACAGCTCCCCCTCGGGAAAAGACAGGGAAGGCAGGTTTACCCGAAATCTCTGGAGAAATAGCTTTGGAAAAACGTGTCCTGTTTTGTTCAACACACACACACACACACACACACACACACACACACACACACACAGCATCTCTCAAGCTTATAACCTCAAATTCCATTACAACAAAGTTCCGTGTGCCTTAGAAAAGGCACATTGATTTTAAACAGAGATAACTACATGAAACCAAACCACACAGCAAATGCGATGGGACTTCAGAAGGCTTAGCTGGGATACAGGTGAGAATCCAGGGTGGCTCTTCTTAAGGATGCGCCTGATTGGCTGGACGACATCTGATTGACAGCTCAGGCCAAAAAGGTTGGCAGGCTGAAGGGGCGGGAGGGTTAACAGCCCGATTGTAAAATCAATGTCATAAATGCTTGGTAAGTTACAGGAACATGCTGGAAGGGGAGGCCACGATTGATAAAGGAGAACAGCTTTGATGCTTCACTAGGGACTTGAGTATCGACAGCAAAGCCAATCTCCTCTCCAGCCTGGGCTAGGCCAGAGAAACCTGCAAGCGTTTACCAATTAATTGGTGGGCTTTTCTTGTTCAGCTCTCTCTTACCTCCTCCTCCACAAACTATCCAGCTAGGCAGTCGGGACCTACAAAAACTTGCCTAACTTTTCTGTTCCCAAGCAAAAGGTGTCCAGCAAGGATGACACTGTAGCCACCTATAAAAGACAGATGACCCCGTGGTGGTGCCACCTGCCCCATCAGAGAGGACACGTGGAATACCACTCATTCACAGAGAGTGACGACAGCCCATGAAGACACCAGTGGGATAGAAGGGTCCACTTCAGGATCGAGACTCTGGGCTTCCTTTCAATGCATGCTGGCCACAACAGGCAGAACCATTTCTACCTTGCTAAGTGAGGTGTGCTTCCGGGACAAGTAGCGTCATTCTTCACCAGGGCGCCTGTGAAATGCAGTCTCTCAGGCCCCACTCCAGATCAGGATCTGCATTTTAACATGATCCCCTGGGGACAGGCATTAAAGCTTGAGACACTCTCTGCTTCACAACATCTTCACCAGATTGCCATCTTTTCCATGCTTGATGCCTGGACTGCTAGGTAGCCAGGCAGGGTCGGTCTTGGATTCCCCCACCGGTTCCGGGGAGGCGCAGGGATGGGGTGGGAGGTGCAGAGAAGGGACCTGAGGGTAGAGATGAAGCAATCCCTTAAACCTGCCCAAACCTTCAGCTCAAGGACCTCAGGCTCTCCAGAACTCTCCCACCCGGCTGGCTGTCCCTCTCGCTCTGTTTATCAGCCAGTCAATAAGAAAAAGGTAGTTCTTACTTAAGGAGGCAGAAGTCAACTCGGCAGGTCGATCAGCACTCTGTCTGTAAACACGGTTTCCCGTAAAATCAATGATCTTCAGTTACAGAGGGCAGCCTGGGAACCCAGCAGGTCCCCACGCACTCACACGCAGGCCCACCAGCAGCCTCCATTGAGACCCTCACACCCCACCCCCAGCTCTGCACCCCATCCCCTCACCCTTCACTCGTGCCAGGGCCAGCTCACGCACACCAACTTACAACCCTTCCTGCAGCCTGCTTGTCTTCTGCTGCTTGTGACCCCAAGTTCCCTTTCAAACACAGACACACTCTACTCCTGACCTCCCAGTATGGTACTCAACATGGTCTGTGAATGGTTTTCAGACATTGGTTAGATTTCAAAAGAGCACATCTTTCCAGTAAGACGTTCAATGGCAGATATAGGAGTGATCTGGTTCTCTCACACTCATTCTCTCTTAGTGTTTAAATCTGCCATGTGAGAAGTAGTCTTGTACAGAAAGTTCCAACATCATCATCAAAAGCCCCCACCCCTGCTCCTGTCACAAGTTACAGTCCCCCTGGAACCTACCTGGGAAGCTCACCTGTATCAGCCTTTATTTACCAAAGATTGTTTAAAATGATAAGTCTCCGTATTACCCCGGGCCCCACCACTAACAAGGTCATTCATCTCCCTCTTTCAACCAAGAAGATGTGCTAGGACAATTTTCTGACACTGCTTTAAGGAGACAGGACTGGTACAATGCAACAGTTACTGGGAAGCTGGGCGGGGGGCAGGATATAGTTGTTAGGGAGGGGAGGGGTTCCTGCTGTTGCTCCAGCTCCCAGAGAATTAAACATGAACAGTCACACTGTGTAATTTTAAATTGTTAATTAGCACAGGGTTAATTAGGCGGTCCTTTCACAAGAGGCTGTTTGGCAGAAAACCAAGAAAAGAAACAAAGGGGAAGAAGAGAAAAACAGAGAATCCAGACTGCGAGAAACTGTTGCCTCCGCGAGTAATCCGTGCTGCATGCCAGAGAGAAGTGAAGTAGCAGGCAAACCATCCTCCACGAGCAGCCTGCTTGCTCTGCTGGACCGCCGGCCAGGGAGCACTATCCTCTAGGAGCAGCCTGCTCTATTGGAGGGCCAGCCAGGGAGCACCATCCTCCACGAGCAGCCTGCTCTATTGGAGGGCCAGCCAGGGAGCACCATCCTCCATGAGCAGCCTGCTCTGCTGGACCGCCAACCAGGGAGCACCATCCTCCACGAGCAGCCTGCTCTATTAGAGGGCTAGTCAGGGAGCACCATCCTCCAGGAACAGCCTGCTTGCTCTCCTGGAGGGCCAGTCAGGAAGCACCATCCTCCACAAGCAGCCTGCTTGCTCTCCTGGAAGGCCAGCCAGGGAGCACCATCCTCCACAAGCAGCCTGCTCTGCTCTGCTAGAGGGCCAGCCAGGGAGCACCATCCTCCAGGAGCAGCCTGCTCTGCTCTATTGGAGGGCTAGTCAGGGAGCACCATCTGCCAGGAGCAGCCTGCTTGCTCTCCTGGAAGGCCAGTAACGGAGCACCATTTTCAACGTTTTTTTTTTTTATTTATTTTTGGGACAGAGAGAGACAGAGCATGAACAGGGGAGGGGCAGAGAGAGAGGGAGACACAGAATCGGAAACAGGCTCCAGGCTCCGAGCCATCAGCCCAGAGCCTGACGCGGGGCTCGAACTCACAGACCGCGAGATCGTGACCTGGCTGAAGTCGGACGCTTAACCGACTGCGCCACCCAGGCGCCCCGGGAGCACCATTTTCCTGAAGGCAATCTGGCAATAGGTATCAAAAGCCTCAAAAAACACACATGCCCTTTGACTCAGCAATTCCCCAATTCTAGGAAACAACCCAAGATACACGGTGGAGATACAGTATTATTCATCACAACATTTTCAACAGGAAAAAAAAAAAAAAAAAAAAAAAAAAAGCAGATGGAAATAATCCGGTAAAAGAAGGGGCTCTCTAAATAAATGATACTGCATAGAGTTCCATAAGACAATATAAAGTATCACTGTTTAAAGAAACTACTTACAGGAGTGGGAAAATGATCACAGAGGATATTGAGTGAATGAAGTATCTATAGGTCTGCACATGGAAAATACAGGAGATTTGTATCAGAACTTTTTAAATGGTAATTGCTAGGGGATGAGGTTATGGGTGACTTCCTTTCCTCCTCTGTGCCTTTCTTTCCCAAAGCTTTTAAAAATTAAAACCATCCTAAGGGAAGCCATCGCTTCTAGAATTAGGCGTCCTGGGAAGGCCTACAGATACCACACCACCCTCATAACCACTGTGTGAGACGGATGTTCTTTATATCCCTGTCTTTAGGATGGGAAAACTGAGTTGTGCACGTTCTACAGCCCAAATGATAAATCCATCATCTGGCTGTGAAGTCTGTCTCCTTAGCCACTCTCCTACAGTTTTCTTTAATGTCTATTTCCCAAAGACAACTCCAGAAATATCCGACATTCAAATTCAATCTTTATATGTAACCGAGGACTGTTCTAAGATCATGGGAATCCAAGATTGTTATGTGAAAAAACATGCCCCTTCGAGGCCCCTGGGTGGCTCAGTCAGTTAAGCATCTGGCTCATAATTTCAGCTCAGGTCATGATCTCACGGTTCTATTAGCACAGAGTCTGCTTGGGATTCTCTCCCTTTCTCTCTCTTCTCCCTCTCCCTCTCTCTGTCTCTGTCTCTCTCTCTCTCTCTGCCCCTCTCCTGCTTGCACTCTCTCAAATAAACATTTAAAAAACAACTATGCCCATTCACACACATGCCCCTTTTTTTTGGAGTGGGTGGAAGCTACTTGGATATCTCTACACAGGAGAAGGGGTAATGAGAATTGGGGGAGGTATTACAAGGAAATGACAGGCAGCTCATTACCCTGACCTTTTTTTTTTTTTTAAGACAAAAAGGCAGGAACACCTGGGTGGCTCAATTGGTTGAATGTCTGACTTTGGCTCAGGTCATGATCTCACGGTTTGTGAGTTCAAGCCCCACATCAGGCTCACTGCTGCCAACACAGAGCTCACTTCAGATCCTCTGCCCCTCCTTTCTCTCTGCCCCTTCCCTGCTTGCACTCTCTCTCAAAAATAAATAAATGTTTAAAAAAGAAGAGGAAAAAAGGCAGATTCCAGAGACTATAAAACAAAAAAATGTATTCATTCATTCATTCATTCACTCACTCATTCATTATTTACTGTGTACCCAGTATGTGTCAGATGCTAGGGAATTAATGATCAACAGGTCTCAGTGTACATTCTCGTGGGGGAGAGACCATAAAGAAACAGAACTTTAAGTGGTAGAAAACACTTAGAAATAATATAAAGCAAGAAAAGGAGGAAAAGTAATGTGTGTGTATATCATTTTGGATAATGATACTAGATTTAAAAAAGATATGCTGGAGATTGCATATTGCAAGTTCCCCATAGTTTTAGAACAGATTCAACAGTTACTGGATAGCATCTAGGAGGAAAAAAATTTTTTCTCATAAAGGAGGTCCTGAGAAATTAACAATTAGCTGTAGGTTCAGTAAGAACATTCACATAAAATAAACTGAAAAGTAGCTTCACTTAAGTTCACAGATCTGAGAAATGCATTAGAGAGCACTTTTTGATTTGTTTTTTTTTTTTAAGTTTATTTATTTATTTTTGAGAGAGAGAGAGACAGAGAACAGGGGAGGGATAAGACAGAGATAGAGAGAGAATCCCAAACAGACTCCATGCTATTAGCATGGGGCCCGATGCAGGGCTCCAACCCATGAACTGTGAAATCAATCAGCTTGAGCTGAAACCAAGCCCCCCAGGCGCACCGAAGTACTTTTTGATTTTAATAAGGTATACCAAAGTTTATCATATCTTTGTATCCAGGACAGAAAATGTCTTGCAGATAACAAAGTCTGGCTGATTCTACAGCTGGCAGATGCTGTGACTTGAAGTATCCACTCAAAGGTCAGTGTGTCTAGTGACGTGCCTCAACATTCTGTCTTGTGCCCGGTTCCCTTCGCTCCCATCACCAGTTTGAGGGATGAGACCAGGCACACCCAACGCTCTGTGAAGGACATAGAGCTAAGAGGACTAACTCCTATGCCAGATGGTGATGTCACGACTAAAAATAAGATCTCAGCTAGTGGGAGGGACAGGCCCAAACAAACAAGATGAAATTTTGAAAGATGAAGTTTGAAGCCCTGTATTTTAAGTTCACGCAATCAGTAAAACCAACAGACACTGGAAGAGACTTGATTAACAAGAGTTCATGCAAAAAATACCCGGGGGTGTTACTGCACTACAGATTCAGTGCAAGCACAAAGCTGACATGGCGGCCAAATATGGAAATGTGATCTCTAGCTATAGGACTACACCACACCTGGTGAAACTCAGTAGGGTTCACAGGCCCATCATTTTCTTTCTCTGCATGAAGAATGCTACAATCCACTCAAGAGAATCTCACATGAGGGGTCCTGACAAACCAGAGAATGGTCAGATGGCAGACCAGGAACCGCCTGAAAGAGAAGAGAGAACTCCCAATGCAAGGCAAGCCAACTCTCCTCAACGATGCCTGTTATGTACAATGGGAATTAGTTACATGTGGTCTACCTAGCTTCAGGGTTTAACTACGAGTAACGCAGGGAACTTAATAGGAATTCGAGTTTGGTTTCATACGAAGGAAAGTCTTTCTCAAGATTATCAAAGTTCTCAAATGGAATGTTGACTTTGTGAAATACTGCTCCCCGGTTCCATGAATGGAGAAAGGGATTTTGCTGTGGCCAGAAGGTTCCATCAGGCAGTCTATGAAGGTCCCATGAAGGGTGAAGATGCCCCACTTGTCAATCGGGTTACTCAGTCAACTTTAACCTCCTTCTCTGTGATCCCGCAGTAGCATTTTGCAGATGGAAACACATTGCAATTCTGGGGTTACCGCACTGCTATAATCATCTGTTGACTGGTCTACCTCTGCCATTAGTCTGTTCCATGTCTCAGTATCTTCCCCATCCAAGATGTGATAGGTGGTGAATGAAACTGTAGGGAAAATTAAGGTATTGGGAGAAATAATACTTGAAGGGGGGGGGGGGAGATGACCCCTGAACATGTTCTGTTTCTTTTTCTCTCGGTTGAAGAAATGTCTGGTGTAACCTTCCTCTACTCAATGGAACCAGGGCTCCTTGAAGAAATAGCCAATTCTTGGGCTGGGGCAAGGAAGAGCCCAAGATGGGCCTGAAGCATCTTTCTGAGCCAAAACGTAAGAAGGTGCTCTCAGAATGGAGGCAGTGTGCTGAAAGGAAACAGGAGCAGGCTGCAGGGGCTCCCATTTGCTCAAACTGGGACAATCTGAGCAAGAAAATTACATGAGAGTAAAGGTTTACAACTCAACGTATAAAATAAGAGTCCTTAATTGTGCACTTTGTAAAAAAATGTAGGATTAGGGAAAGTTCTTGCTTGGAACAGAAATCCAACTAATAAATGCAGAGGGAATCATGGAGTTAGAAGATCACCATTTGGTAACTATCATAATTATAATCCATTCAGGAAGGAATCAATGGATACTGAAACTGGTGGATGAGAGTCTGAACTGTAACAAGATATTTACACAGTCTCCAAGTATCTCCCCATAAGATACTTACTAATTACAGGAGGAAAAACAGTAACTTTACAGTAGAGACACCTGGCAATACCACCTTCACCGCATGATCAAAGTTAACATCACCAGGAATGAGACAAATAGACATCATGTGCCTCCTGAGAGGTTATACCGAGAAGAACACAACATCCCTTCCCTGACATTCCTGACAAAAAAATGCAAAACCTGAAGCTAATCATGAGGGAACATCAGACAAATCCAAATTGAGGACAGTCTACAAAATGTCCTATGCTCTTCAGATATGTCAGCGTCATGAAACAGAAAGACTGAAGAATTGTTTCAGATTAAAGGAGATTAAAGAGACATGACAAATGAACATCACACCTAATCTGGATTTTTTTTTCCTTTAAAGGGCAAAACTGGGACAATTGGCAAAATGTGAATAAGGTCTGGAGGTCAGTAATAGTCATAGATTAATTTTCTAATTTTGATAACTATGTTAATTTTCGAATTTGGTAACTATGGTGTGGTTATATACAAGGACATCTTTTTTTTTTTTTCAGGAAAAATACACTGATCTATTTACAGATGATGTTTCAATTTTCAAGTGGCTTAGGAAAAAACCTGTAGTAGAGTGTGTGTGTGTGTACCTACACACATCCATACATATAGACAGAATCTGAGATGATGTTAACGTGAGGAGGTCTGACTAATGAGTATACGAGAATCCTTTGTTCTATTATTACAACTCTCCTGTACACCTAGGATTATGTCAAAACAAAGAGAAAAGAGTAACTATCCGGTATAAGAACTCCCCACATTGAAATGCCAAAAATACACATGAACAGCCAACCCACCCTGATCCCCATCTCCTTTTTTTCCCCTATGAACTGCACTGCTGGCACAGCTTCAGGAAAGAAGCGGGCTCCAAGGCTGGACAGTGAGGGGTAGACAGATAAAAACAGAAAACTGAGCTTCCCTACGCCTAGATGAGAGGTTCTAGACAGAGCTCTCTAACTGGAGAAGTCACATGACCATTCTAACTTGGGCAGAATGTCCAGTAACACATCACTGAAAGACATTCACCCAAGACATGCATGATCCTGGATCGGGACAGATTTCCCAAACCTGGTGAATGCAGTTCTAAATATAAGGACAAGGGCAGCCACCATAAAAAAGGAAGAATCCCAGGAGCTACAGAGGGGGAGCACTGCTAAATCTAGAGTAAAACACAGACAAATACATGGCAATGAAAAACCATCCCCACATCTCCCCGCAACACCCAAAGGCAACCCAGATTCTGAGATAAGTAGAAAACTCATTCAAGGGGCAAATAAATAATACGCTCATCTGTATAGCTTAGAATCCACTGAAGAACCATATCCAATTCCATTCTATGCCTTCTACAATAACACGATTTGTATATTGCTACTGTGTGGAAGTCAGAAGTGTGAAAGCCTAAAAAGGTGAGATTCCATCGCTTGGTAGCAATTTCCCAGTAGCTTTAAGAATGATTCTGTAACTATGGCAAGGTCAGAGCACACACACGTTTGAACGGTCCTTCGTGTTGCAGGAGGTCCACTGCCTGGAAGGCCCAGAGAATCATCCAGGCTCTGGACTTCATGTTTGCTAATGAGTGCATCTGTGCTCTTTCCACTGTGAACATAAATCAGCCTGGAAGGGAAAACTGCTAGCTCAGTCCATTCTGCAGGGAATCCGTAACTACCGCGATATTCTGGTCACAGTCGAGTCATGGAGGGGAGGAAGAGGGTGTCACATGATCTGAAGGAGAGCCAGACAAGGAGCCCAGTCTGTGTGCTCTGGGAAAGATGAGCTGGGATTGGAGGAATAGAATTTTTTATTAACCATGTGGATGCACACACATTTCAACAAAGACCAAAGCCATGACTGCAATAATAAAAAGTCAAACTCTCCCAAAGATTCCTTAGGCTCTGCCTTGTTCTGAAAAAGTGTCGCTGGGGCAACTGAACCAGCTGTTCAAGTAACTTTATCAAGTAACTTAGGTAAATACCGAAGTGCTCACGCCGCAGCTTCCCACCATATCCTGAAGGCAGACGACCAGCATCTTTGGCCATCACTGGCCTCAGAAGTTCTCTCCTGACCTAGATTCAAACCGTGAAGCACTGCCCCCATCCCAGATGTCAAGCAACACCTCCTTTCACCATACACAGCCGCTTTAACCACCTTACCGCATCAACTGCCCCTGCGATGTGGGCAGAGCTCCCCCACCCCATCTCTACTCAGCCCCTGCTGCCTTCCCAGCTAAACGGGATCCCTTCCCACCCTCACTGTAACCAATTACTTCAGTGTTTTCTTTGCCAGCACCCACAACTTTTCATCTCCTCCCAATTTCCTCAAAATCCCTCTCCAAAGATCCTATTTCTGATCTCTCCGTTCTTGCTGTTGGGCTGCAGAGTAAAAGCTAGGAGACGAGGTAAAACTGTGCCATCTGGCCCATTACAGTTTCAATCTGGCATCTCATGATGTTAAATTTATTTTAAATAATTTCTCCTGATTAAAGCAGTGTGAGTTCATTATAAAAAAAAAATGGATATGGGCAGAACGACTCACCAGCTAAAATAAAAATCACCTATAATTCCACCAGCCAGAGAGTCACTGGCAGGCAGGACAGTTTTTAGGTGTTTTTTTTTTTTTTTTTTTTTTCCTCCGCACATCTAGAGATACTGATCTTCTTTGACCAAACTCAGATCGCACTGCTCCTTATGTGAGCCGCCCTTTTATTTTTTTTTTTAATTTTTTTTTTTAATGTTTATTTATTTTTGAGACAGAGAGAGACAGAGCATGAATGGGGGAGGGTCAGAGAGAGGGAGACACAGAATTGAAACAGGCTCCGGGCTCTGAGCTGTCAGCACAGGGGCCCGATGCGGGGCTCGAACTCACGGACCGTGAGATCGTGACCCGAGCCGAAGTCGGCGCTCAACCGACTGAGCCACCCAGGCGCCCCGAGCCGCCCTTTTAAATGAATCTAGCATGAGAGTTTCCCAGGACATGGAATATTCTTCCTAAGTCAGAACTAATAGCTACATAGATATTGTATGCCTTGGACATAGCATAAAATTTCACTAAATTCTATTACTGGACTTTTAGGCAATTTCTAATATTTTGCTGTCAATGCTACAATAAACTCTTGTAAAGCTTTGTATATATGCTAATGAAATCACTAACATAAATAAGGAGCGGCTCCATTGCTAACACACTTAGTAGGGCCAGGCATAGTTCTCAGCACTTTTTAAATATACCTCATTTCATTTGATCCTCGGAACAGCCCATTTTATAGATGAGGAAACTGAGGCTTAGAAGGTTAAGTATCTTACATATAAGTCACATGCCAGCTAAGTGGGTCTTTGAAACTAGGGAAGCCTTCCTTCCTATTGTAAAGCCTAGGATCTTACCCAAGACGTTACATCTCTGTTTCCTTAGGACATACTTCCGCAAGTAGACTTGCTGGCCTAAAAGCTAACAATGGGTTAGGCTCTCTGGCATATTCCAAAAAAGCCCTTCCAACTCATGCCCAATGGTATATGAGCATCAACTTTCCTGCACCTTCATCATTAGTGGGTATTATTTTCCTTTAAAAAAATGTCAATCTGGCAGGCAAGAAATGGTATCTCATTTTGACTTATACTTCTTGCTAATAAGACAGGGACCATCTGCAGATACTTATTGGCAATTTATATTTCTCGTGTGAATTGCCTGTTATTTCTACTGCAGGGATGTGTTGTCCTTTCCTTGATGATTAGTCAGAGGGCTGTGTAGGATTTTACTGGGGCTATCTCTTGCTCAACTCTCTACCACATTCCACTACCCTTGAGCTCCTGGATCAGAGTCTGACCCACTCGCATCGTCAGACAGCACTGCTGTCCTTCCTTCCAACAACCTGTCCTCAGCACCTTCAAGCAAGCAGACTCTGGCCTCTGCTTCACTTCCCCAACGCTGATCTCCTAAAGCCAGGTGAGCTTCTCCTCCTCCGCGAGGAGTTCAATGAGAGCTCTACCGCATTTCTCCAGTTCTACTGTGCAGCAGAAGCAGCTGTGGGGCTCAGTGACGACACATAGAGATGCCAGGCCCCATCCCAGAATGCAGGGTCAGGTTCTCTGGACATCACTTCAGATGAGTGAGAAGGCCCTACGTCTCCAAGATTTGGTATCCCTACAAGGTCACCAGTGTCCCCCTCAGCAGCCAGTAGTTTTTTCCTCTTCTATTTTCAACTTCCTCACTCTCCTCTGCAATCCAAACTGCCAACCACCGCACCCTGAGATTTCCCCTTCATTTCTCTGGCATCCTCCTTCGGCTCTCCTCTTACCTCTCTGATCTCTGGTCTCTGCGTTGCCTGCCCTCTTCCTGTTCCCACAGTTCTCCATGGATACACTTTTCCACTTATTTCATAAGACTCCCTCTTGCTTTAACCCACAGAAACCTCTCCTCTCTGTTCTTCTACAGTATTTAACCAGCATATTCTCCCCCTTGGCACTCCGCTCTTATCTCTGTACATCAACTACCTTAACTACTTCTGTGGTTTCAATTACTGAAATTATGTGTTGACTCCCAAAACAAAAATATCCATTCCTAACTTATCACTTGCATATGGGCCTCATACTTTCAGAAGACCACAAGATGTCTGTAAATGGCTAGCCTTCCCTCACTCAACACTCAGCACGGCTCAACAAGACTGAATGGAAGTGCCCCTCACTGACCACCCTCGTCTCTCTGAATGGAACTCCTGGTGCCATCCTTGACTCCAGAAAACAGAAAGGATACATCAGTCTAGCCTTCCCAATGTCATATTCATCTCATGCTTTTTCCCATTAGAGCGAACTGCCAAAATAATCAAACTTACACTCTCCACACTGTTGTTGTTGTTTTTTAACATTTACTTATTTTTGAGAGAGCGAGAGAGAGACGGAGTGGGAATGGGGAAGGGGTACAGAGAGAGGGAAACACAGAATCTGAAACAGGCTCCAGGCTCCGAGTTGTCAGCACAGACCATGATGCGGGGCTCGAACCCACAAAACGTGAGATCTTGACCTGAGCTGCAGTTGAACACTTAACCGACTGAGCCACCCAGGCGCCCCTCCCTGCACTGGTTTTAAAACACTCTGGAATCTCCTCCTGTGCTACTACTCAGTCACCTCTCTCACTGCCGTCTAATAAAAGGGTCTCTCTGCTTCATTTTTCCCTCTGTTCATGCAGTCCCAAGCCCTTCGGATGTCCTCTTCCCCAACATTTATCCAAACCTTGGACATCCTTTAAGTCCCACGCAGGCAAGAAAACCCCTCTGATCACTCAAGCCCACAAAGATCTGCCTCCTCTCTGTCCTACCACACAGAGATTGGTCCTACCGATCATCACCACAGGGCCACTAAACTATCGCTCATTTCACCTGGTCACTTTTAGTTCTACAACTGACTTTAAGCTGCTTGAGGGCAAAAACTGGCTTCTATTTCTGTTCATCTCCTACCACAAAGCTGAACAAGTGGTACAGACAAAAACTTGATTAACAGCACACTTTCTCTTTCGAGGAAACACCTTAAATAACAGCGGGAGTGTGTTCATCTCAACATGACCTGTAATTAATCACCAAAGACCCAATCATCCTAATTCTGAGGCTCAGGTATAATACTTGAATATTTCAGCATTCTGTGGTTTATAGTGTTCGTTTCCTTTTCCAAAATTACAGAAGGCTTGAAGTCTACAGAGGCAGCCCTCATTCCAGCCATTTTAAATAACTGGTCCATGAAACATAAATCAGGAAGCCAAGCAAATCCCTAAGTACAATTCTGTTTTTGGGGGGAGGGGAGTCAGGCACAGGCTATACACTAACGACTGCACACAAGATTTCTGCCCTATTGCAAGTGTTATCAGAGCCATGCTCACGAGTTTCATAGGATGATGAGCCTACTAGGGTTCCTGAATTCTTATTAGGGAGTTCTTCGCAGAGCACTGATTTTGAGTAGCAGGAGGACCTGTTGCAGTTCAAGGCTGCACAAGCCCATGACAAACTCAACTTGGGCAGACTCTCTGTCTGCACTTGCAGTCTCGGGAAGGAATGCAGGTAGAAGCAGCCCAGGCCTTAACCCTCCTTTTATGCCGATCTGATCTACATGGGAACAGATGAATAACATGTTACGGCTGCTGTTCTCTGGTCTGCGGCACCATCTGGAAAACCCCATCCAACTTTCCTGGAGAGAGGAGATTGTATGCTCTCCAGTAACTCTCCCACCTGTTGTAAAGGGGATGATCGGGAAGCCCAGTAAAGGTGAGGTGAGTGGTGGCCTCGGGGGAGGAAAGTCTCCCTCCACTGGCATCTCCAAAATGGCTCTGAAAGAGGGGTGTCTTTCCCTTTCGGCAGGAAGAAAGCCACTGGTGGGCTCTCTGGTGGCAGTGGGCACTGGCACAAGGCTCCAGAACTGGCACCACGAGCAAACAAGCAAGGGTTGCCCTTCCAAGGCTCATTAATGGGGCAACACACACACACACACACACACACACACACACACACACACACTCTCGAAGGCACGCGCGCACGCGCACCCACACAGGGTCGCTCACCAGTGCAGGCACAGAAGCTCTTCACATCTCCCCTGGCTCATTAGCATAAGCAGCTTTTTGAGCAGCAGGGAGCAAGAGGGACCACTAAATAGAGCAGGAATGGAAGCTCTAAGGCCCGGGGCTACTGCCAAGGGCATGAAGAAAGGATCACCATGCAAAAGCGAAACCACCCCATAGGGTTGCTCAGGAAGGGTGTGTCGTGGCTGGAGGCCCTCAGATGCCCCTCTGGGCTGAACTTGCCAAGCATTCTCCCAACTTCGTATTTGGCTAGACTGTAGCCAGCAACTAACTCTGTCACATAATTTCCTCCTCAAGAGCTTTGTTTTTACTCAACTGAAGATCTGAGAGGCGCCTATTTCATACTGGGTAGTCCTTACATCCCAGGGGCGTAAAAGGAGCTCTTTCAAACGCCAATGCCCTTCCCTAGTGCAAAGTGGGAGAGCCGCAACAGTCATCAGGACCTTGAAGGACCTCAAGACAGCCTGAAGAGGTGCAGAGTCTGTTTGCCCCGAGTGTGCTTCAAGCACTTCCAAATTCCAGAGCTTTAAAACACAGCGGGGTGGGTATGAAACTGAATGCCATGTCCTATTCTTCACAGCCCCTTCCCCATCCCACGTGGCATTTAGGAAATCCATCATGTGCACTGTTACTTTTCATCAAGAAAAACAGATTGAGACACAGTTACCATTGGCCACTTCAAAGAGTGGCCCTGGGAATTAGGCAAAACAACAAAGGAAAATTTCTTCTTCAAGTGCAAGGATCCAATAGTTCGCACTTCCTCAACCCTCTGGAAGCTGCCCCAAGAACTAAGTGACTGTGGGTAATAATTATACCCTCTCAAACACAGCAAAAAAAAAAAAAAAAAAAAAAAAAAAAAAAAAAAAAAAAAAGGCCCAGATGGTCTTTCTCCTCTTGCTGTTCCAAATGCTGCTTTTGGGTCAATAGCTACTGTGAAACCTCACCAAGGTCCACGTTAAATAGTACTTGGATTAATTATGCTTGAAAGTCTCTTATCCAAGCACTGCTAAGACCCAATGATTGAGTTTGGGAACGAGTGTGGTTACATATTTTTCCTTAATGGCTTCCTGAACACCCTGGTTAGGTCTGATCCCTGGGGGCAAATTGCCAGTTCGAGTCATAAAATGTGATCAATGTAGATCAAGACCCTGTGCTAAGTGTCTAAGAGGAGAGGAGAAACGTATTTGTACAAACATATGAAAAATGCATGTTAACATAAAGAACTTCAGCTTCCGTTCTGAGCAGGCACCAGCTTCTCCTTTGGCCCCTAGAGCTCTGCTCATCCCTCCACAACTTCCAGCCAGCCATCCTGATCTTGGACAGCACCAGAACCAGAGAACGCTGTGGATACTGTTCCTGCATCTCCAGAAGATTCCCACATGAAGTCAGGCTAACATCAGGGCAATCCAACCTGGCAGTTAATGAGCCACAATAACACAGAGGCTCCTGGGGTTCTGGCCCTATTTGTCTTAGTTTTAAGCTCCTCTGCAGAATACTAAGCCCAAAACTCAGTAGCTGCTCTAATGATTTTTATTCATTCACGCAACAAATATTGACTGAGCACCTTAAAACATATACAGCATCCTTCTTAGCAGTACAGAGACCTACTAGCTTGCTCTCATTAGAGTCCAGATGTGTCAAATAAGAATATGGACAGTGACAATCGGGGCACCGCAAAGGACAGACTCAACACTTCCCATGGCCACTGGATTCACTGTAGTAACACCGATCCAGGGTACTGCTCCCCACCATTCCAGAGTCTTCCTGCTCTCCTGCCACAATCTGTCCTGCTCCTGACCAGATGTACTCAGTGATGACCTCTGAGGTCCACTACACTTAAAAACATGGTTTGACTATTCCAACACCTGGTTTGCCAAGTTGTGCCACTGCCCTGAGACCCTACGGTGCTGGGGACATCGCTGCCCCCGCACTTCAATGTATCCCTTCGACATTCCCCAGCTGTACTAATCCCTCTCGGGAGGTCTCGCCCTCAATCCCCATGGAGGTGAAGGACTGTAGGAACATTAAGGATGTTTGAGATCAACCATCTCCCAACAGCCCAGAATTTTTCCCATCCTGGGATGAAGGGCATGAGAAACTGACAGAATCCACGAAACGGCCTTCACACAAGCATTTATTTCCCTCTGATGCTGTCAAGTTGACAAGAAATGAGCTGATTCCATGTCTACTGGCTCCTCGCAGGTGATCCAACACGTTCCCCACCTCCTCGCCTGCCCTTAATATTCCCCATCCTGGTTTCTTTGGCCTCAGTTCCTCTTTAGGATGGACTAGGTGACTTTACAGGCTCCACACACCTAAGTGGCAGAATATTCTGGAGGCAGAGTCTGGTCTCTCCCAGTCTTATCGAGAGCTCCTGGGGTTGGCATGTGCCCAGGTTCACTGGACACCTCAGGGAGGTGGCTCGGCCCAGCTTCCACGTGACCAAACAATGCCCTTTCATGGAGCATCGTGTTCCTGACACAGTACTGGGAGTTTCCGGGACAAACACGGGGAGCGGGGGGGGGGGGGGGGGGGAGGGGGGTCTTGTTCTCAATGGGCTGATAAACAGAAGCATCAAGTCTGCGAATTCAAATGAACCAGCTCTGCAAAGTCTATTCAGCAACGTTCCCTCGGCTTCCAGCTATCCCCCACCCCCAGCCATCTGGTTCCTTGTCACAGGCCATAGGAGAAGCTGTGGTTTCTGTAATTCCTCTGGTGTCTAACTGTGGGCGACGCAGGAGAAAGAAAAGCAGATACCACCCGGGGTATATATGCTTATCACACAACAATTCTACTGACCTGGGAAGTAGGGCAGGAAAATCGTGTGCGTAATTTTGAATCATCCACACGTAAGGGGTCTCCGGAGAGACAGTTCAGGGGAAGTGAGTGGGGAATAAAGTGGGCGAAGAAAATGGACTGAGAATTTTCTCTTCCCTTCCTTCCTTCCTCCCTCCCTTCCTTCCTTCCTCTTTCCTTCTTTCTATCTCTTTTTAAAGGAATCTTTCCCAAGCATTCACTACCCAGCCCTTTCCGCCTCCGGGATGGAAAGTGTTACTCAGCTGCAAGGCCTCTTGCTAATTGTGGGTTTTTATTTTTATTTCCTATTACCCTCTCGCACGCCTGATGAGATTATTTTACCGGAACTGACACAGCTGGAAGCAGCAGGCATACGTGGAGCCTCTGAGGAGGTGATGCAATTTCATTTTCATTGATCAGAAATCAGCAGGGCAGTAAGTGATGGGAAATTCCATTAGAAGAGAACTTGCAAGCCATGAGCCTCAACTTCCTCGCCACACCCAAGTGCCCCCCCACCCCCACCCCCCCCCCGGGGTCTCGCCTTCCTCTGGACAAAGTCCGCACAGAGCAGAGGATGGGAAATGCTCTCCTCAACATGGCAACGGGAAAAGAAGTTCCACGCTGCTGGCTTGCGAGAGCAACAACGGGACTCCTTCAACCCACAGGGGCATCTCAGCTCTTGTCTGTCAATTATGGAGAAGTTTTCCAGGGATCCAGAATAGGAGTGCTCAGAATCAAGCTCCAAAGCTCTTCAAATCAACACTTAAAGGATCCCTTCCCCAGGGTCAACCCCTAAGAAGAGAGACGGCCACTAAGTAATCCTTGTACATATATCCCCCAACCACTCATAGAAATTATCCTGAAGGCACCTACCATTTTTGAGCACCTACTGTGTGCCAGACACTGTGCTAGGCGGTCCACACGCACAAACTCGGATCCTCCCCTAACACTCCAGGATGAACATTTATCCGTCTTCTCTCTTGGGCAGTGGAGGAGGCAGAGTTCCAGGGAGGTGAGGGAGAGAGCCAACTGGGACCAATGCCTCACTGGGGGTTTGCAAGACTCTTACCAACAGCGAAGGCAGGCTGAGTGAGAGCCCATGAGAAAACTTGCTCACTCACACTTGGGTCTTAAGATGCAGCACGTCTGACTGTCTGGTCTACGTTTTTCCAGAGATGGCAGTGGACAGATTCTGATTCATCCATCTCCATCGTCCCAGGCATCCCAACAACACAGCCTGTGTCCAGGGCTACAACCAGAAGTGAACTTTGGAATGCATGGATTGGCTACTGTTTTATAGCAGTTAAGATCTCCGCCCACCCCCACCCCGCCCCCATGCCCAAACTGTTGGCCCAGCAAATACAGCTTCACTCACCAAAGACCTGACAGGGGGGAAAAAAGACGAAAAAGAAGAAAATAGCAAAAGCTACTCGGGAAGACAACTTCTACAGAAAACAAAAACAAAATACATTGCCATCTGAATGGCTCAACAGATTTCCTTTGGCTGTTTTGCCATATAAAACGTGAATCAGAGCAGAACCAGGCCACGGTCACAGAATTAACACTGCTCCAAACACTAAAATAGAAAACTTCTAAGTGCATAAGCGATGACAACAGGTCAAACCAAAATCTGTCAGTAAGCTTTTTCTGAGCACCTAACCTAAGGCTCAACAAAGCAGAGAACACATAAGAAGGGGACCCCTGGCCTCCGTGAGCTTACAAACTAAATCAGATTCACACAAGAATACCCAGCACGCAGTCACTTATTTATCCTGCTTGTGAGAATGCACAATACAACATCAGAGCCTAAATTGAGGCCAGGGCAAAAGAGGAAAGAAAGAAGGGGGGAAAAAAAACCAAGAGCGTAGGAAAATTTGAGCCAAAATTGAAGCTTAAATGTATGGATACAGTCATAATCAACACAGTGAGCAATAAATTTGGCTCTAAACTTCCTAAAAGTCTAGAAAAAAAAAAAAAAAACACATAATAGCCTTGTTTTAGGTATACCACTCACAGCGGCCAAGAGACAAAGAGCAAGCCAACTGCTTGGTATTTAGTACCAACAAATTCTCAATTTCAAAAACTAGGATAAGGACTGGTAGCAAGAGGTACCCATAACCCTGTTTCCCTCTGCTAGAGTTGGAGACCAGTCTCATGGCCTCCTTCGATGGGCAAGAAGAATGACCCCAGAGGGTGCTGGGGGTTTGCCCGAAGTTAGCGAGCTCATCAGTGGCAGAGCTAGGAGGGGGGCCTGGGTGTATCTTCATATGATACTTACAGTGGTGTTGCGACCACACATAGCTATCCTCCATTATCCTTCAAAATGCATGGGCTGGTCAGGCAGGGGAAGCGGGGGCATACGGAGGCTGGAGTTCGAGGTGGGGGTGCTGTCCTAGATAAAGAGACCTAGACAACAACTAAATATACTACACAGACCTCCTATGGATACTAATTTTAACAAACAACTGTAAAAAGCTATTCCACGGACAATCCGATCATTCTGAAAGGTGATATGGGATTGGATGATGTCACGAGGTTGTTAATTTTGTTATATAAATTCAATATTATAATCACCTTAAAAATGATAAAGCCTCACGGTGTCTTTAATGGGCCTTAAAATCAAAGCCAGCGAACAAAAAGATTAAACGTATCTAACAAAAAGTGTATTGTTGTTAAATCTAGATGATGGGTTCATTCTATTATTCCATTTTTCAGAACACATTTTTCTTTTCTTTAAAAGAAAGAAGCTCCAGGGATGCCTGGGTGGCTCAGTTGGTTGAGTGTCCGACTTCAACTCAGGTCATGATGTCACGGTTCATGGGTTCAGGCCCTGAGTCGGGCTCTCTGCTGTCAGCACGGAGCCTGCTTTGGATCCTCTGTCTCCCTCTCTCTTTGTCCCTCCCTTGCTTGCCCTCTCTCTCCAAAATAAATAAACATTAAAAAAAAGAAGAAAAAAGAAAAGAGGAGGGGAGGGGAGGGGAGGGGAGGGGAGGAGAGAAGAGAGAAAAGAAAAGAAAAGAAAAGAAAAGAAAAGAAAAGAAAAGAAGGAAACTCGGTCTTTACCCAGTTTGGGAACAACTTCTAAAGAGAGCACAGCATTGGCTGGAACCAAGGTTCTCAGCCTTGAGTTGACACATTCATGGCAAGCTAAGCCTTTTTTCCAAAGAAATATGGGTTCTCCTTTCCTTAGAAGAGCTGAAGGACTTCCTAAGAAGTCCTTTTACCACTTTCTATCTCTGTATTTTGCTTTCAAAATCACCATCTGCTGACCCCACCCCTGCTCTTAACCTTAGAAGGTACCAAGCACTGCCATGCCATTACCAAAGGAGACAACCTCACACTCTGGGCTCGGTACTAGCCACGTTCATATGTGGTAATTATCACTATCATCACTGAGCAAAACGGGTCCCAATTCACAGCCCAAGATTACATAAGAGCTTGAAGCTAAACTCTAAGAAAACCACATCCACTAATAGTTAAAAGCCTCCACTTACAGATTTAATGGGTTAAAAAATAATTTTAAACACTTTCAGTGAGTTTACAAAATAAGGCAATATTTGCCAACCACTGTTTTTGAGTTCACTGTCTTTCATCTCAGTATGAATGTTTTATAAGTCACCTTAATTGCTTTGTAAAGTCTGAACTGAACTGCTTCCCGCTGGGCTGGCTCTCTTGGGCTCATCTGCAAGTTGGATGGCCCAATGACAAGTGGGCTTCTTGCCACATGTGGGCCCATACACACCTATTACTGTGATGCGGTTTCTGGGAAACACTCTTTGCAATGGACTTTTCCACAGTATTTGTAAGTAAGTATTTGACCAAGAAAACAGTCACACCCAGCACCAACCTTCCCAGGAACAAAGAACTCCGCTCAGGCAATTTACATGATGTTCGATACATTTTCAAACACTCTTATATTCATTTCTCATTTGACCTCCAACAATCTTGTTAAGTAGACAGAATGGTAATCACAATTCACATCTTATAGGTTTAAAGAGATTCATCAAACATTACAGTAACTACTATGAGTCACTCTTTCCCAAGGTCACTAGCTGGTTACTAGCCAATCAGGGACCAGGACTCCATCTCTAGGTTTCTACACCAGTGTTCTTTTCTCCATGAAGACATCACTTCCTGAAAGAGAATCACCTTTCCAAACCCTTCAAAATCACAATTCATCTTCTAAATTAAAAAAAAAAAAATCTGAATACACCAACCCCCTCCAAACATTATTTCACTGCTCATACCTAAAAAACAGAGTTATAAATAATGCCAAACACCGGGTTGCTCCACAGAGCCAAGAACCTTGATGGAAGACATCAAGTCTCAAAATTTTACATAGATCAGAGTGTTATAGGGCTTGGAAAAGCACCTAGTAAAGTGCCAAATGCTGAAGCAAGGATCTCTGGCCATAACAAAATATAAGACAGCAGGCAGTGCACAACTCCCTCTAAAATGCTCTCGACCCCACAGACTATACTCCTGCATGAAGTAGTCTGACCACTCAGCTCCCAAAGCTATTTGTGAAAAGAAGAAAGTAAAATGCTGTCAATGTCTAAGAGATCCTCACAAATGAGTTCAGATTTAGAAGAGCTAGTACCAACACAGAGTTCAAGTTAAGACCCAGTGGGGTGATCTAAAGAGTGATGGTGGCCACAGTATTACTGCTTCGTGACCCATCTCCACAACTCATAAGTGCACAAACCTACGTAAAACCAAAATCTAGGGAACTGGCTTCATTCCTATCGTGAATGTTGCATACTATCTAGTTATGAGCAGTCTAGTCCACCTTCTGCCATCATGGTGGAGCCCTCTGAGCTACAGTCCCTATCCGAAGGGAAAGCAATGGAACTGTGGTCAATGTAGTAAGTACTACCCACCCTCCAAGCCTAATTGATCTAGGGGACATTTTTAGGAAGACCATTTTGCTTAAAATAAAACTTTGCGATGTGTGGAACCAATGGAGCCTGGGCAGAAGGAGAATAAGGAGAGAAGTGGGTGGGTCCAGAATACAAGAGAGTGACAGTGATCCCTTGGTGACAGGTAAGGTCAGATGGGAAGGCTCAAGCCATGACCGTGGGCAGACTCTCCAACCACGAATGGAGAAACAATCCCACCAGCTTCCCCTCTGGACACAAAAGACTCACTATTACTCCTGGGACCCCTTCCTCCCCTGTGTAGGTCTATCCACTCACACCGTCTGTGAGCTCAGCCCAGCTCATCAAGCCTGTGGCTTGGTACGAAGGTCAAGTCTTGCTATTACTACCCTGGACCTTACCAGATAAAGCCTACAGGCTTACTTTTTTGCTGCCCAGGCTCTGTGGCCTGGCTCCCTTACTCTTATGGACTCTTATCCCATGGCCGGGAATTCCATACACCTGAGACCCCCTTGCCTGTGCCTACCTGTACTTCCCAAGCGTAGCTCACAACCCTCACCTTCATCACATACCCACTGGCTTTCTCCCCATCTGCTCAATGTCCACTCCCGGTTTTCTTGGGCAGCCACGAAGGATAAGGAAGCCACAGGCAGAAGCCTGGCTAGAAAGGCAGGAAGGTGGCAGCAACTAACACAATTCGCTCTCCTCCTAGTCCAAGTCCTGCCGCTGTTTCCCCCTTCTCCACTTCCCAGCAACACTGTGAAACTCAACAGCTTTACAAACAGACTCCTAGATGTGGTAGCTGGCTTCTCATTAGAGGTCAGTGTCACTCAGGTTCAACAGCATCTGTGTTGGTGGGTGTGCAATGCTGAAGATCCCTAGGATAGACTTCACTAACGTTAGGCCAAAGGGGTTGAGCCACTGGAAATGGTGTGCAAGCTCACGTCCAGCTTCATACATACTTACAGATACACATGTACACACATACAAATACATATTTCAAACACAACAGAGAAGTGAAAAGAAAACAACAACAACACAGGAAGTCAACACAAACACACACACCACCACCCCTACTGCTGGCAAGATCCTGTCCCAAAAGTTTCCGGATGACTGTCACTTACTATTTCCTAGTCCCTAAGCACTGGCTTGGTCTGGGGACTCCATCCCAGGTGCTTCCTAGAGCCAAGTGTCCTTGTTGCCTTTGTTCCATCAGAAGAAAAGGGGAACATAAACATTAATCAGACCAGAGACGGGGCACAGGCAGTGACAGTGATACAATCTCAAGTGGCACCAAACTCTACCTCTGGCATTCTGTCATTTTATGATTGAGCACTGCACTTCAGACACTCACTGGACCAGTGGAACCTGAATCCTAGAACTAGATGTCCCGAAAAAAGTGGTTTCTCTCTAAAATATGGATCATAAAACAAATGCTCAGAGTCCCAGGATGCCTGTTGCATAAGGGCATCAATGCTACAGTTCTCAATTCACCTCCACACTTGTCCGTCTTCCCCTGAGGAGCGTGCAGGTGGAGTGGAGAGAACACGGGACAGAGCCGAGGCAAGGCAGGATCACAATCCTTACTCTTAGCATTCAAATTCCTGAGTCACAGCTGAAACCCACTACTGTAACTGTTTCATACACTGTCTCCAAAAACTAAAAAAAGAAAGAAAGAAAGATGCCTTTGAAAAGTTGCATTAGCCTCAGGATTCCGTTTAAAACCCTTCCTTCTGTTGTGCACCTCGAGATAAAAGCTTTGTTTGTCTCTCTGGTCAGCTGTCAAAATTTCAGCACTCGCCTGGGCTGGGACCAGAGCAGTCTTCCTTCCAACCATGGAAGGCCCAGGTCCAGCCGGCAGAGCAAGGGTTAATGGAAGCTGACCGCAGCACAGTTGTTAAGGTAATCAATACCACTGAGATACTAAAGCAGCATAAGCCACAATATTGATTGCCAAGCAGATGATAAAACTGTTTATTATGATAATTGCAGGGTCCCTGCAAGATGCTCCCAGTGCTTCCTAAAGCTGTTTACAAAACTAATAAAGATTTGCCATTTCAAGGTCTTCCATTTTCACCACCCTCCCTCCCCCAAACATCTACCCCTGGCCCACCACCAAAAAAAACCCACCCTTACCCCCAGGCTATTAACATGTTCCTCTCTGGGACAGCATCCCTGGCTGTCCTGGGTTTTGTCATCCCTCTTGGGGCCTCCAAGGAGAGGGCTCTCCTTCAACACCCTCCTCGCCCTGCCCCCAACTTCAGGAAAGGGAGGCCGGAAACACAGCCGACTAGACACTCAAGGCATTGAGATTTCCTCCTTAGAGCCCGCCATGTGATAATTACGGGGTTTTATTGATGGAGGGGGCTGTTCAGGGCTACTTGGACTAACATCCATTTGTTACAACACATTTAAGAAACCACATCACCTTGGTTTGTAATTAAAACTTCTCTGGAGAACTTGGTGGCCATGGAACTCACTGAACACAGTCAAATGCCGATTTGAGAACGCAATTCCACAGACGCAACCCAGTGGTGACTTTGGCTGCTACCCTGGGCTCAAGTTCTATCATGCCCAATGCAATGGCTTAGTTTTACTAATAATAGGGGAAATTAACTCGTTCTTGCTCACCAACACAGCCATCTGCCTTGGGACCCAGTGCTTTTAGATGAACAGCACTGTTGAGGATTATGAGATTTTCAAGGTGAACAAGATGAATGTGGAGATTTTTCTCAGCAGAAGGAGGCATCTCACAGTGTTACGTTCTTCAAAGTGCTCAAGGGAAAACCTATTCCGTCTTGAGAGTAAGTGAGGTAGCTTCAGGACCTCAAAGCTTGCAAATACACGGAAAGTGTGTTTCCAGAGCATGCAAGAGGGGAAAAATGGAACCCAAGTTCTGAGAACAACCCAGTAGCCGCTCCGTTAGCAATCAGAAGGCAAAACCCCCCACCCTTCACTCAACCTTTGATAACAGCTGTGGCTCATTCCATAGTGACCAATAAGATTTTACCTACCCTACAATCTAACTGGACCTGGCCTTCAAAGCCACTTAGGGGGCACTACTCTAAGTTCACAGGCCAAAGAAAGATGATTTGAAGGAATCTGAAGGAAGTGTTTTGTTTTGTTTTGTTTTGTTTTTCAAAGTCTGGAGAAACCATTAACCAATGCTCCTGTCTCTACCTTGATCTACCACCTCAGTTTAGGAAGCAAAGCCCCTAACCTCCTGATTCTCTTCCCTTTCAGCAGTACCCCACAGCCCTGGGAGATCATTGCCCACAGAACCTGACAATGCATACATATGCATGGTTTAATTCTGTGGACCAGTAGAGACTCGCAGCTCCTTTGCAGACACCTGTCTGCCCTGCCTACTCTCAATCACACAGAAATCAGGAGACAGGAGCCAGTTTTATGCAAAGTAAAATCCTCTTGCCAAAGACCTTGCCATGAACTCACAGATATCACACCATGGCTGGAAGGGATGCACCAAGAGTAGTTTAACCTGGTTACCTGCTCTTACAAGAACTACTTGGCAACCAGGAACAGTCAGAGAAAATCCAAGCCTTTCTATTACTGCATTTCATAAACAATATACTCCTAGGCAAAGTGGCAGAGAACAATCACCAACTACTGAGCTCTCAGCTGGACGTCATGCTCACTCACCATATGCCCATGCTCCCCATGTGAACAGACACATCCCTGCATTTGATACCAAGAGAAAGTTGAATATTGAGTGCAACTAATTCTGCTGTTACCCTGAACCTCCCTTACACATATAAGTTGTACTCTCAATAATAACTTCAATAAAAAATATACCCTCTGAATGATATGGTCCACACTTGGAAACCCGCCCAAAATGGCCAGCCAAGCCTGCCTAAGTGCTAAGAACCATTTAGGAGCACTGTAAACCATTAGGGCCATTAGCTCTAATTTGACCTCAACAAAATAAATCAACCCACTAAGAACAAATTTAGAAGCTTTCCAAAGTCAAGTTCTCAAACCCTGAAGATTCACAAAGCACAGTCCCTCGCAGGAAACAAATGCCCAGCCTCTGACCTACACTCCAGACCCGTACCTTCCCTACAGCTGAATAACGAGAGCATGCTCAGCTGGAACCAGGACTCAGGATCCTCCTCAACCCACTGGATCAGGAAGCTGTGACCATCAAGACTGGAGAGACGACCTGCAGGTCAGACGCCACTTACCATCGTGGTGTAAGGCATTCATTCTTTTCCTTTCCTCTGAGTTTACATGATATGCAACTTCCCATCTGCAATGCTCAAAATGTCTTCTTCCAAAGCATGGGGACCTTCAGATTTATTTTCATGATATGCTGATGGGATTTCAACTATGCTGATTCTCAGCTCCGGGTCAGAGTTCGCCTAGTCTATCTTTAAATGGGCAGGTATCATGTATATTAAGAACCAGGATTCCTACCCCCTACATTAATACATGTGTCAACACAATAAATAATCTCTCCCACAAAACTTATAACCATCAGCATTGACTCTAAATAAATTTAAATTGCAAAATCATCCTAATTTTTCATCTTGATTCTCCCCTGATAATTACTTCCTGCATTTTTTAATACTGATGGCACTGCCTCGACGAAGAAGTAGCAAGGGAAATAAACTATGGCGCCAACAGAAGTCCACCAGCCAGTGAGAGCGGAGCGCCGAGAGCACGCACGGTGGAGAAGCAGGCAGTCCACGTGTAAAAAGTCAACAACCCTTCAGTTGTTTTAAATGCGAAAACACACCCTATCACCATGTCACTCATCTGCACAGGACAGAAGGAAGAAACAACTATCGAGGATACTGGCAAAACAAGTTAGTGGTAATAGGAGAGCCAGGACATAGCACATCGAGTTCTATAACCCAAGAGTCTAAACGGCTAAAAGCTGAGTAATCCTTTCCAGCTCCGCCCAGCATGAATTTCTAGGTATCAGATGATATGTCAATTACAAGAACGTGAAGTTATATGGGGGGAGTGGGGTTTGTTGGCACCCAGAGGGTGGGAAGTTCAGTAAAATAATTTGGTGACGCATCTTTGATACACGGGCCTGGGGCTCCTCTGGGCCAGGAACCCAGGATGACACAGAGGCCCAGGTTCTAGCTGCAAACCTTTCCCTGACAACCTCCCGTAGCCCATTCACTAGACCCCTCTGGCCAAATCCTCCTAACTTGTCAAGTACCACAGGGTCCTTTTCCTTCTTATGCATTTGTCATACTAATCAAGGTGTTAGGTCTGGGCCAACCATTTCGGACTCAGTCCAAAGAGGGGCACACGCCCCCAATAACGGCAGTGTGGGGAACAGCACTCCCACATAAGGTGATGGAGGGACAAATGCTAAACCACTCTGTGCTGTCCCTCAGCCACTTCGGACAGGCAGGACGGCACAGTGTCCTCCTGGGTCGTGGCGGTGCCAGAGCCTCTGATGCGGGGAGACACGCTGTACCTGTGACAAGATCAGATAAGGAATCCCCAAACTGCTCTGAAGCTGCGAGAACTTTACACGTTGTAACCCTGCCCCTGGAGCCCCAATGACTGCATACTGATCTCGCCCTGATGGGAAGGGGGAGCACCCCGGTGAATTCCAGGCCTGTCCCAACCAGTGACGGGCCAGACAGACAACTGGAACTGGGCGCTTAGGACGGTGCCACGGCCGCTTCCAGAGATCAGAGATCCAACCGAGAGAAACCGCGTGTTCTTTCCTTTCCAGTCCTTCCCGCTTCAATTGACTGTTTTCTAACACTGTACCCAACAGGCAGACACAGGAGAGGCACTCTGAGGTGAGTCAATAACGATTAAAAAAAAAAAAAAAAAAAAAAGACATAATACAGGCCACGAGCCGTGTGCCTTCAGCTGGCATCCCAGCACAGAGACCATTTCTGCAAGTTCTTAACCTACGTTGGGTTCATGAGACATATAATGGGTTTAAGAGCCCATGTGCCCCATACGGCTATAAGGGTTAACAAGACAGTGAAGCATTTAGCACATGAGATCCTCATAAGCCTCACTCTTAAGGCTCAGAGAAGCAGGGAGACTCACCCACACAGTCCCACAGGCCACAAGATGGCAATGCCAGGCTTGCGAGCAAACACCCAGGCTGCCAGTCTCGCTTCTTCCATTGTTATTTTCCAGCATGGACTACCAGCACCAGTAGCCTAGGCTGGTGATGGCGGACAATATGTGGATGAACATTTTAAATTGGAATCATTACCTGTTTAATATGTGAACCAACGCAACTAGGCCCAGATTGTGATTCGTCCGGGATGGCTGCCTGGGACGATGCCAGCGCAGGTGTTCATGGCTTTACTAGGAGAGCCCATGAAAAGAAGAAAAAAGAGCCAACAACACAGTCCAGCTGGTAAGAAGATATAACAGGCCTGAGGAGCTCTCTCATAGGCCCTGCTGCCCCTCTGAGGGGCCGCGGCTGAACTGTCCCTTCTAATAGAGTCGACCAATAAAAGTCACCAACCGGCACATCGTGGTTTCCTCTTCATATCTATCGCGCCCTCTCTCAAGCAACGCCTCTCGCCTCTCGTTGAAAGAAAGGGCTTCACCTCCCTCCAGGCTTTCTGAGAAAGCTCATGAGAAGGGTTATCAGCCTCCCTGACCCTTTGGGTCATCAGTGGCCCTTCTCCTCCTCCCATCCCCCCTGCAAGGACCCTGCGGCCTGCAGCCGGCTCCCCAGCCTTCCCTGCTAATGCCTTCTTCCTTGAGCAGCTATCACAAGAGGGCTGTTTAGTGAGAGGACCTCAGGCTGACCTTTGCTGACAGGCTCCAAGCTCCCTCTGTAAACTGATCTAATGTTAGGCAGGGTAATTAGCGACCAAGTAGTAATTGCAGCTTCTAACTACGGGGGACCAAGATTGCAAAAATTCCCTGGGGGTGGGGGGCCTTCTGGGGACCCCAACCCACATGGAGGCATCTGCTTACAGCCAAAAGGAGGGACTCAGCAACATTTCTGTGGGAGGCCAGCACTTTCCAGGTTTTAATTAAAGTGGGACCCGGGTAAGGAGACAGCTACAAAAGGAAATTAGTAAACAAAGGAGGGTAACTAAGAAAGAAATCCATGGCTTGCCTGGAAGAGCCCATTCAGGAAAGTACACACTCTTGAGGCAGACGGTTGTGCCCAAGGAACTCTCATCTCAGCCACGGAGGAGGCAGCAAAAAGAAACACCAACAGGCAGGAAGGCTGCTGGACTGCGGCTTGGCCTGCACCCACCCCCCAGTACATACACAGCCCTCGCCCGCGCAACTCAAGATCATCTGCCTCCCAAAACAGCTTGGCTGCCCCACCGTATACTTAGAAAATTCAAGTGTGGTCTACCCTAAGGGGTCTGCATGCTTATCTTCTGGGAACACATATGTAACGTGTTTTGAGTCCCCACAGAGAAAGAGGCGGGCATTTCCAGGTACAACAGGCTGCCCTCATCAGGACTCTAAAAATAAATACAGCTTCACGAAAGAGAACATGGACGGAAAGACTCAGGAACCGTCCCTCCTTCCTATACAGCAGGACAGTAAGAACCCAACAGCATAACGGCACGTCCCCTCCTTCCTAAGGAAACCCTTCGTTTTTCGACCCCACCCCATCCCAATTTCCTCTATCTGCTTGGTCCTACAAAAGCATTTCACTGAACGGCTGATGCCCATGATAAGTGCTGAACCTCTTTCCTCAAGAGAGGCAGCAAGTTCAGGGGTCACTGTAGCTTTCCTGCATGGACTAGGTTTTCTACCAACCTGAATTACACTCTAGACTTTCTCAAACTTCACTTCCTCTGCCCCTGCACCGCCCAATCCCCAGTGTATATTCAAGGCAGTACAGACACTCTGGGCCGAATCCAGGGACAAAAACCAGGGTAACAGCTGCCGACTGCACCCTGTGACCCTCCATTTCCTTCTCCCAACAATTAATACACTTAATAACTGCAGCCCCAACTACAGACTCTTCAGACACCCCTCTATTAACTGGTGCCCACCACAAACAGGGGGTCTCCGCCAGGATTCTTCCGTTCCCTATCACTTCATCATTTTTTGATCCACAACAGGGACTTTACACCATGCTGGGGTTCTGTTCTCTCTTAATCTTTTATGAGGGACCTTCTCAAAAGCTTTTAGAAAATATAAGTGAATTGACGCCTACCAGGTCATCTTTATTATTTTAGAATTCTTTACGAAGAAATTACAGACTTTAACGTTGTAAATGAGTATTTAAGACTCAGCATTCACTTGGACAGGCAGGTCTGACTCAGGTTACATTTAAGTCGCCGTATTACCTCCATCTTCAGAAAGATTCTTGTCTGCCCATTAGTAAGGAATGATGCCCTGCCCCCCAACTCCCAGGTACTGGGAGTCCCCCAAGACCTACTAGACCAGCTGAAATGGAGTATGTACTGAGTACCCAAGGGATATATGGTGTGTCACAGAACTTCAAACCAAGGAATAAAAGCCACTGAGTCAAGGAAAGCCTGGAGGTGGTAGCCCATCCGATTTCTACCTTTCCCCAGGTGAGTAGCAGGTAAACAGCATGGCTTCCCTGCATCAAAGCTGGCCCACACATCCACACAGAGCCAGCGACAGCTTCCTGATGCGACATCATTCATGTTCCCTCATAACACCTGTTTGTTGTTGCTATTGTTCCTAATTAGCACTCTGCAACAAATTCGGGTCTGAGCGCAGGGACAGGTTTGCCCCGATGGAACAATTATAGATGCGCGTGGGGCTGGGTGTTTCCTGGTCACCTAAAATTATTTTCTGGGCAAGTTTAAAGGTAAACCGTCCAAACACTTATCGCTTCAAGAGCTGCCTTTGGGCACAGTTGAAAAAGCTGTAATGCAATTCTGGAATCACTCTCTAAAAGCCTTCCCAGCGAGTAAAAGACAGGGTTAAGGTAATCCACACTTATACAACACACATTCCTAATCACTGGGAAATCCTCAGTCCTCAGAGCCTACACATCAGCTTCTACTGCCACATCTAGAGGCACAAGGCTGTGCTCCCATCGCCAAAAACATAGGCAGGGTTCCTGGTCCTGTGGCCAGATGAGACGAGCCTGCCTCATCCCCATTACATATTGGTGAAACTCACAAGCCTAGAAAACAGTCTCCAGAGTCCAGAGCATTGGGTAATTCCTCACCCTTGAGGAAGACCATCGATGTCCAATCCTAACTGGAAGTCTATGAAAAGGGTCACCATAAATCAGCTTACCAAACACTTCTCTATCCTCAGCACATACCTCTCTAATCTGGGGGTCCTAGAGGATGAAATGGGAAGTGCACGTCTAGTGGCTCCGTTATGGCAAATGCTGCCGTTCAGCGTGGACTTAATGAGCTCTTGCAAGGAAACAGGAAGTCTATAAAGTAATTTAAATAACTTCCAGTCCTGAAATAAAGGAAATTAAGCCTCTGGCACAAACCTCTCAGATGGACACCTTTTTTGTCTCTCCAATCACATCCACAACTACAGCTGTCATCTTCTTCTCCCCAAAGCCAGCCTCCAAACTCCTCTGGGATGAAACCTACAAAGGCTACGTCAGTCTTCGGAACTCTCCAAGCTACTGCAGAAACTGTAGCCGTGGGATGTGGCACAGTGTGCAGGAAGAACCCCATGTTGAGTCCAGCCACTCCCTCGCTGCAGGACCTTGGGCGAATCGCATACATTCACAGGACCTTGGCATCTCACCACGAGCCCAGGAAAGGTCTTGGTCTGGGCAAACTACCTCTGAGATTGTCAAGAGGGTCAGAGAAGCACAAATGAGAACAGTGCAAACTGAAAATGCAAATAAACGTTTGTATTATTCCGGCCACCGAAGCCCTTAAGCTCCAGAATTTTTCAATTTTCTGTTCAAGAGGCACAGCGCTATCCCTGCCTTCCACTTAACTGTGAATATTTATTCATAGGTTCTCCTGCTTTTCCTAAGCCCCTAAATGTAGGTAGTTATTGGTGTGGGTAATTACTAGTCCAACTAGCCATGGCTTCCTTACATGCAGGGGAGAGGCTGTGGCTTTTTATCTTTGGTCAACCAGTACGTGCAGACCACTGGCCACCACCCAGCAGGTTCTCAACAAAGGGTCAGAGTCTACAACCCATGCAGTTACCCATTCATTCTTAAGCACCAATGTGCTACTAACCACTCACCAGCTCTCTGTGGAAAGAGACCAGCCTCATAACACTACTCATTACTCGCTGTGAGTATGCAAAAGGAGTGGGCGCTCGGGTCCCCCCATCCCCAGTGCAGAATCAGCCCCAACTTCTCACAGTAAGAGCCACTGCCCTCTTTGAAAAGCAAACCATAGTCACTAAGGCAGTTTCACCTGATAAACCTCAGCTACTGGCTGCCAGAGACTGTTTCTGGCCAGAGAGTTAAGTTTACTTTGTTGATAATAATCAGCCAGATATGGACTGGTTTAACCAGTACTCTGGACGCAGGATCGCAAGAAAGACACCCTGAAAAGCCACTTGGGGTCAGCCTCATTTTGCTAGCCCTCTAGATAGTATTACTCACAACTGGTATGGTGACCCCTTGACCCTTTGATAGTGAAAAAGCCAAGAGTGAGGGTGGATGTTCTGTGTTGCCAAGAAAGCCTCCCCACCTCTCTTGGCACACAAGGGCAAGATCCAGCGCTCTTGCAAGGGAACAATTGGGCCCTGCTCAAAAAGGGATCCTCCCACACCAACCTGGGAAAGGAAATCACCAACATAAATCTAACTTTACTTTATATAAAGGCACACCTTCTTCACAAACAGGTTCCGTGTGAAACTGCTCTGTAGCTCCCATCGATGACTGTAGGGCAAAGTCTCAATCCCACTGAAGAATTCAAGGGTGCTCTCTTGCCCGTGGGCCTGTGTGCCTGGAATGATTGGACTGAGCGGGTCCAGAGGCCCATTTAAGCAACAGAAATCTTCCCTGAAGGTCCTTCCATTGGGTAAGAGTCCTTTACCCGGGAGGACTATGCCAGAACTTGAGCAATAGCACTTACCGCCCGCCCCCCAGGCTTGCCATGGCGAGGCCCACAGCCCTGCGCATCTAATGGCACTCGTGCCTCCCAAGAATGTGGGGCGACTCGTTCTCCCAGCCATGGCAACTGTCCCATCACTTTACAGTCTGACCATGGCTGGAGGGACACTGTCTGACCCATTTCTGTCCAGGGTGGGTGAATCTGAAAAGCAAACACAGATTGTCTCCTGCAGCATTCATTACAGGACTCTCAACTGGAGCCTAGCTAGACTTTCCAGAAAGTTCACTGACCCAGAGCAACAGTGAACACATCTTGGGGTGTTTAGCCATCCTTCATCTAAAATGGGAGCCACACAGTCGATGGAGTGTGTGACTCTTGATGTCGGGGCTGTTGAGTTTGAGCCCCGCCTTGGGCACAGAGATTATTTAATACTAACTAACTAAGGTCACCCAGGTGGCTCAGTCAGTTCAGTGTCTGACTCTCGATTTCGGCTCAGATCATGACCCCAGGGTCGTGGAATCAAGCCCCATGTCAGGCCCCACGTCAGGCCCCATGCTGGGCGTGGGGCCTGCTTGAGATTCTCTGTCCCTCTACTCGACCCCGCTCATGCGCTAATAAAAATAAATAAATAAAAATAGAATCTTTCAAGTGGGAGTCACATATATAATCTTAAATTCTCTCAGTAGCCATATTTTAAAAAAAGGTAGAGGGGGAAACAGGTGAAATTATAAAATATTTTACTTAATCCAATATGACTAAAGTCTTCTTTACAATGTAACCCATCTAAATTTTCTTAGGATATTTCCCCCTTGTTTTCCTACTAAGCCCCAGATGCCTGGTGTGTGTTGTACTGACAGCGTGGTTCTACGCGGACCAGCCACATTTCAGGTGCTCTGCAGCCACAGGGGGCTGGTGGCCACCAGATCACGGCGATCTAAAGCAGTGGCCTCCTCTGCTCATGAGAACCTAAAACGTAACTCTAATCTGGCCTCACTGTAATAATTCATGCTTGTTTTTCCCACTCACAGACTTCACAGAACCCACCCCTACTTCCAGATTCTTTCCCACGGCATTTACGATTCTATTTGGGTGATGTGTCAAGAAGTTAAGCTGGCTGGGCTTGGAATGAACAGATTTTCAAGGAATCCTGGACAACTTATCTGCTCAATCAGATCTTCTCTCCGGGGCTTGTCCACCAGTCAACTCGATCCCTGGGGGTTTCTGAATTTAAAATCCTCACAACCTTCTAACTTGAAAACTAAGCATCTTCAGGACAATACATTGTTCACTCGGTGGCGGCCATATAAACGTCCTCCATGCTGGTATGTTCTCAGCTACAACAGACTCCATTTCAAACTCAAGGTCATGTTGAATTATTCCTGCCCTGGCCACACAAGATGTCATGCACTATACACACAAAGTTACACAGAATAATCCACTGAGGCTGTGCCTACGGCATCCTGAGACACAAACAGACTCGGGACAAATCCACCAGTCTGGGAGTTGCTATAAACGGAAGAAAAATTTTTCCATGGAGGAAAAAATGTTGAGGCCATGTTCTCAGCAGCAGTTAACCAGAAAACTCTCAGCCTCGATCTGGCAGGAGGGGCACTTGATGTACCACAGCTCAGGGAGGGTGCATCTGTCCTGAGCACTGGGCCCTCGCAAGACCCCCATTGTGCAAGAACAGCACACGTGATATGAGTCAGGTGTGGGGCAGCACGCCTCCCGTGCCAGGACAGGGTCCCGCTGAACCCACCAGACACATCACCCAGGCGGCAGCTCTCACGTCAGCCCCTCTCCCTGTGGTTACATCGGCCCCATCCAGAGGAGCACAAGATTTGGTCTACAGGACACTAGAAAACCAGGTACCGCTTATAAGCTCATCCATCCAGTTTGAGCTCGAAGAGGAGTACATCCAAGAGGAAACTAAAAGGCACAGAAAGCAGTTCATAATTCTGGCATAGGCAAGACAAAGTGCACACATCGCCCGTGAGGAAGAACGACGGGCTGAGGACAGGATTTGCTCCAAGAGCCGCCCCTGCCCACCCAGGGCAGAGGCCTGGCTCTTGAGCCTGCAAATGCAGAAGCCCGCTCCCCAGCAGGTGAAGGGCTCCCCACACGGAGTCGGCTGGCCAGTCAACACTGTTTCCTGGCACCCTCCCATCCCCGAGGGTCCCTCGACCTGTCCCCAAGGCAAGAGGGAGAGGAGCAGGAGGCGAAGAGAGCAAGCGGAGAGAGGAAGGAAGGAGGCGGCTCTTCTTGGCGGGCTGATGGGTGTGAGTGGTGAGCATTAATTAAAAAGCCATCCGGGAACAATGGTCTTTTCATATTTGGAGCCTGTTCTGCACAAAGCTCGGCTTGTTCTATGGGGAGGTCGCTGCTTTCAGTTTTTTTCTTACTCATTTCCGAGGGTTGTGGCAATGTCTGGCACCCAGCTCTATCCACCGGAGTGTCCCCAACCAGAGGCTGCACCAGGCACACCTCCAGGTACAGGTGGTGGCGTTCAGAAACCAAAAGGGGGCAACTTCAGGAGGCTGTGCGGTTTCAACCCGCCGGCTCCCAAAGAGCTCCCGGGCGTCTCCCTAAATAGCTGTCCGACCCACAGAAACACTCACTGGACGTTGTCATCAGCCAAACGCCCATTTCCCTCTCAAGTTACGCTAGACACACCACACCCAGCAGACACGGGGCGAGGAGCTGGAGTCTAACGGGCCAGCCAACACGCACTTCCAGGCTTAAGTGTGTAAGACAGTGAATGGACAATCAGATCAGGCAGTGAGACCCTCCCCACACACACACACACACACCTCCACCCACTCCTGGAATCTTCACCCTACAGACCATCCTTAAGCAAAGCAGCTGTAACCAGGGGAAGGCAGGGGGGTAGGAGCTAACACGGAGCATCTAGAAGGTTCCCAACACTAACACACCACCTCCTCTCTCGCTCCTTACCAACCCTGACGGGCAGGCCCCTCTGACTCCACCTCCTGGTGTTCACAGGGGGGTGTAATAACCCCTCCCCTTCAGCGTAAGCTCTGCACAGTGACTCACTTCTAACTCAGAGGCTACGAATAGAACAGGTCACTTCTGAGAGGAGGCTACAAAGACACTAAGTCTCTGTTTTCTGTACCCTGTCCCCCTCTGCCTCACAGAGGCTACATGCCATATTGTCTGCTGCTTGCTCTAAGGAGAACCCCTCGTGGCAGGAAACTAAAGGCAGCATCCTGCCAACAAGGTGCAGAGGCCCTCAATCCCGCAGTCCCGGAGGGACTGAACCCTGCCAACCGTGACCGTGTGAATGAGTTCAGATCAGGTGCTTCCCCAGCCGAGCCCTCGGGTCAGAGTGCAGCCCTGGCCAAGGCCCTCATGACAGATCCTGAGACAAAGGGCCCAGCGAAGTCACATCCAGATTCCTGACCCACAGAAACTGTGGGATAATAAACGTCTGCCATACTAAGCCACTACATTTAGGGATAATGTGTCATGCAGCAAGGGAAAACTAACACTTCCCCCTCCGTTTCACAAATGAAAAGGAGAAGGTTTGGGCCAGTCAAAGGCAGGGCTGGGATTCTTGCTGAGGCTGAGTCCAGACACACCCATCACAGCTGCTTTTCCCCTACCATGTGACTTCAGCTATCCAGCTTAGGTTTTGGTTCACAGAGCTATGAAGTGACCCTACTCCTTGGGCTTCTGCATCACCACAGATAACATAGAGACATGTGAAATGCATGCCCTAATGGGGCGCCTACCTGGCTCAGTCAGAAGAGCATGCGACTCTTCATCTTGGAGTTGTGAGTTCAAGCCCATGGTAGGTGTAGAGATTACTTAATAAATAAGTAAGTAAACTTTGAAAATAAAATAAAATGCATCCCTTAAAATAAAAAGACATCAGATTCCTTTAGAAAAAAAGTCAAACCTGAAAGAAGAGCTGGGAGACCATCTAGTCTAACTTCCCCCTTTTACGGAAAAAGAAACTGAGGGCCGTAGTCCGAAAGCAGCAGAGACAGAATTTAAATGCTGGCCAAGATGCCACATGACTCTAGGGATCTGGGAAATTTCAGCCCAAGCATGCTGAACATACTTCTGATTTGCTGGCCAAGAAAATCCCCTCAGTAAGTCCGACCTTCTTTTTGGCACAACGCTGCTGATTAACGTCCTGCAGCGGGCCGTCATCCCCTTGCATTTCACCCTCTAACTTGGCACCTTATCCTACACCTGTCCACCTAAGTCCTTCCACACAAGGATGGGTCACACGCAGTAGAGTGTGCCTCTTGGTTAATCTGAGAATGGAAAATCCTGGTTCCCAGCTTTTGCTGAGGCACAACCTCAGTTTATTCTCAAATTCTATGACCTACCAGGAAGAGCACTCAGCGTTTCCATCAAGAAATCTACACCGGGAAGAGGTGTTCTCACATCTCCAGGATTCCACAAGCTTGCACATCACTGACCAACACTTCCATTATGTGTACACACACACATAGACTCTGGACACTTACAGTAAAGATCATAAATATTTAAGACGACGTAACCTAAGGACATTTTCTGAAGCATTCTTGCTGATTTTTTTTTTTTAACTAGGCTCTTGCTAATCCTTGAGATTGAATAATCTCCAAAAGTCTTCCAGACACGGCCACAGACCAGAGCTATTCAAGTGATGCTACACTCTCACCAACTTTTATTATGGATGTAACAGACGTTCACTATTCAGAGTTCAGAAAACACAATATTAACAGTGGCCTGACTTCTGCCACCTGGAAATAACCACTCGGTTAATCCTCTGTTATATGAATTCTTTAGCCACCCCGTATTTTAAAAATTAAACTGAAGTTCTATGGTGCACACAGCCTCCTTTAATTTAATTTAACATCACTGTTTTCCCACATCATAACCAGGAGACAGGAGTTTTAAATAGCCACATAAGAATCTGCCATATGGATGCACCACAGCTTAAATCAATCCCCTGTGAGAGGTTTAGACGGTTTCCAATTTTCACTATTATAAATGCCTATAATAAAGCTTTTATTTATAAATTTCTTTTGCACAACAGATGATTTCTTTACTATAAATGAAGGTGCTGTGTTACCAGCCCTACTCTAGAAATTAGTGAACAATTAGCGAAAACACAAAAACCCCTGCCCTTGTGAAACTTATTCTAGCAGGGGAGACAATCAAGATATTAGAGGTTAAATTATGTAGTATTTTATTAGGTAACATAGGCTAAGGTAAAAAAGGAAAGGCAGGACAGAGTAAGGAGAATCAGAAATTTATGGTGAGAAAACCTACAAATTTAAACACACTTTATTTTAAAGCTTCTTAACACATACTACCAAACTACTCTGCAGAAAGTGTGCACCCCTTCGCCATAACAGGGCATTTGCTTTATAACGAATTCTTCATTGAAAAACACACAAAAAGCTTGACCTCTCTAGCAATCAAATAAGTTAAAACAAGGAGCTCTCCAGTGGACCCTTCGAATGGAATGGGCAATCTGAATTTATCCTTCGAGGAGTTACCCATTAATATTCTTTGCTCGTCTTTCTACTATCTTTGTCTATCATTGATTCTAAGACTCTTTCTATATTGAAGGTTTTTAGGACAAACTCTGTCAAATATATGTGCTTTCGACATCTTTTCCCAATTTGTCAAATGCCTTTCAAATTTCGTATTTAGTGCCCAGTATACAGAATTTTTTCAATGTAGTAAATCAATCTTTTCTGTTTTACAGTTTTTTCGCTAGAAGAATTAGGCCTAATATCCCTCCCTGTCCCATATTAAGAGCAATATTAACCTATACTTTCTGGTAGCACTTTCTTGATTTCAGTTTTCCTTTTACCTAATTTCTCTGGGATTTATGGTAACGTTGCTGTGGGGAATGGCTTGAACTTAACTTTTCCCCCTACTTGGTTAGCTAACTATGCTCCAACAATTTGTTGCATCATGTACAATACTGCATAGCACTACAGGTGGTAAAGCATAATGTCAGAGACCACTGGTTTTGCTGTCAGTCAGACCAGTGTTCAAGTCTGAGGGACTCTGGGCAACTTACTTCAACTTTCTGAACCTGAGAGAATGGAACCATTCATGGTGTCTACCACATCCAGTGACCTAAGTTCATGTGACAGTGTTGAGCATAACGCTTACCACTCAGAAATACTGAAAAAAGTGAATTTTTATTATTTTAATTCCTCTTATTTGAAATGCTACCTTTACCGAACACGTTTCTATTTGATTCCATTCCATTGAGTGGGCTCTGTAATATCTTCTGAGTTTTCCTGCTATGTGAGAAAGCTAGTGATTTCTGAAATTTTATTTTGTAACTGAACTCTATGTTTAATTCCATTTAAGCGTGTAATGGGTATTCTAGGAAGACAACGACATGTGAAAATGATTTTTGTTTCTTTTTAACCATGATCTGACTTAGGTTTGTAAGTTCTGGCCAATTCAATAAGGCAGGAAAAAAGAAATGAGTACACTGGGCAATCCATGTTTTGTTCCCAATTTCATTCTGCTGCCTCTCCTGGTTTATCAGTAAGTTTCTAGCTGGGAGGGTTGGGCTGCTGGTTTCTTCATCAAATTAATGCAATCTCTTCACAGGTTTGTTTTTAATTTTTTTTAATCTAAGCAAACTAGAAATAAGAGTAGAAATTTAGCAAGTGTCTCTATCTCTGTCTGACCCACTCTGTCTGTCTGTCTGTCTGTATGTATGTATGTATACACACACACGTATAGATACAGTGTTTTTCTTCTTTGTTCTATGTAGGTGATGTACCTAATAACAGACCTTCTTACAATTCGGGGATAAATCCTATGTGGTCATGATTCTTTCAAAATGCCACTGAATTCAATCTACAACTGTTTTATATGTTGTTTTTGCATGTATATTCCTGTCTGAGCTCAGTCCTTAGTCTTCTTGTGTCATCTTTCTAATGATTTTAGGTTTCTAGAGTTATGCTAGCTTTGTAAAAACCAACTGGAACGCTCTCTTTTTCTCTGCTCTGAAGCAGTTTACTCAGCAGGTAATTATTTTGCCCCCCAAAGTTTAAAAGAACTCCTCCATGAAACTACTTGCATCCAGAGTTCTTTTTGGAAATTTTTTTTCTAATGTTCAGCTTCTCTAGTTCCTTGTTTCAAGATTCAGACTTCTGAGTCATCTCCCTAGAACAGCCATGTCAAGGGAGATTTTCAAAATTGCTGTATTTCAAAATTACTTTATTTTTATGTTATAAAATAATTACCTCAAATAGAATTCATAATTTGTTACTCCTTTTTTTTCCATCACATCAACTCATTTTTAGTTTTGTGTGTTTATTTGGGTTAACAAAGCATGAGGGTGCTTCGCTCTATGTCTTTGATTTTTTCCCCCCAAATACATAGCTCTTAGGTTTACCACTTCAGTATTTTTGCCTGTTTTCTAATTCATTAACATTAGCTACATCTTACTCGGCTTGTTTTATTCTTTCCAACTTTGAGTTGAAGACTTAATTCAATTACTTTCATTTCTTCTTATATAATAACAAAAAGATTCAGAGCTATGGATGTGCCCCGGAATTTAACTTTGGCAATAACCCATACATTTAAGTATGCTGAATTCTTAGTATTTCTCAGTGATTCCATAACAATAATTTCATCTCCTCTTCCCCCCAAGTGATTCAGGAGAATATTTTTAAATTTCCAAGTAGCTGGATTTCATTAATGTTTTTAATATTAAGTATTCTAAAGAGGATAAAAACATCTCTGATAGAAGACGAAGAAACTCTGACAAAGGGGAAAAAATCTTTTAGGCAGAAAACACTACTTAAGTAGTGAAAAGAGTATTTTATGATGCCGTGACAGCCCTATTCCAAATATATACCTCCTAGAAGGGATGTAACAGCAGGTGATTCTGGGGAACTGAGTGATTGTGGGGCACACTGCACAGGAAAGAGGGAAAGGAAGTCTCTTCTGTACCTTCTGAAAATTTTATTATGGGCATGTATTGCCTCTTTAAAAATTAATTTAAAAAGCAAAGCCATCTCTCAATAAATGGAATTAAACCCATCCCAGATAGACTGTGTAAGTATATAACCAAGTAAATTTCCATACTTTCTTTGATGAAATTTAGAGATTAGTTTCATTGAGCAAGACTTGGCTCCAAGATGATAAACATCTGTGGCTGGAGAAGGGAGGAGGGAAAAATAATTTCTAATTCTGTAATGTCCTAGTTCAGAAGAGAACTAAGGAGCTTCAAGGAAAATGAAGTATCCAAAACAATGAAGTTTCATCAGGTTTCCACCACACTACCGTGGTAAAACCTGAATTCACGAATGTACCGCTGAGAAGATAGGAGAAATTCCCAGGTTCGCCCTCAACTAGCCTCTCCCATTTCAGGAATGTTCCACATTAGGCATCTCCGCTGTCAGAGACTTCTCCATTATGACTTAAAATGAACATAAATCCCAAATTAACTCAATTAACTTGTGATTATAAGCATTATGCCACTGTCCTTCCCACCAATTATGCAATGTCAACTTTTTTAAAAAAAGAAAAGAAAAAACAAACTCAATCAGTTTTCCAATTCATGTTGAAGAAATCGGTTTCCCGCTTTCTAATTTCTGCAGCTGGGAAATTCTGTATATTACGTTACCATATAATGAAGGATGTCAATAAACAGCCACACGCCTGCGCACACAACAGATTACACCGTATGTAACTGCAAACGCTACCAAGTTATGGACTCCTAGGAGGATTATTACTGAGGTGTTGTTACTTAAGGCCTCACCTGTTTAAAAAACAAATGTTATTCCATGTGGATGAAAAATTAGTGTACTAGCCCAAATATGGGGAAGATATAAAAAAATAATCACTAATATAATATATAAAACATACATAATACATAATAGAAAATGTAACTGCTTAAGATCTTTGCCATACTATGCAAGGATAAGGGTAGTAAAGCTTAGGAACTCAGAAGGTCTCAAATTACAAGGTATGAGTTCAGTGCCAGTTACCAAAATCCCACCCTGGCACTGGGGCTAGAGGTGACCCACAGCAGAAGGCAGAACCATCCTTTGCCCTTAACCTGAACATTTAGGAAACTCTTAAAGGGACAAAGCACCTTGGGACGTTCACAGAAAGCACCCATGGAGGAGCGGCCCCTTGGGAAAGGAGCACTCTGCAAAGCATTCTGATAGCTGAAAGGCTGCAGGGTTACTCTCCCTGCTGGGAAGAGGCATTCAGACACCGCGCAGCCTGGCGAAGAATGCCCAACTCTGAGGAAGGAAACAGCCCCACTTCCACAGACTGCCCATGTGCCAAACGGAGTTCAAGACTCTGCACGGTGCCCCATTCATTCCTGTCCTAGTGAGCACAGAAGGTTCAGCAGCCACTGCTGCTGAAACAAAAGACAGATGACAGGAAAGCCTACTGCCCTTTGGCCATTCCCTAGCAAAGGGGAAGTGTAAAAGTGCAGAGGGGAAAGCAGGCCAGCTGCACTAATCCCTTTTTGTCCAGCAGTAATTAATAGTATAATCCACACTGAAGATGCATTAAAGGGGAGATGCTGCATTATCAGAGCACTCGGCCCATCGCCCCAAGGCAGAACCTTCCCTGCTGACCTGCGGAACCAGGTTACCTCATCTCAGCCTCATCCTCTCAGGGGAGCTGACTCTGGACACCTCATAAAAGGACTGAGCTGGCAGCCAGAAGTCTCCAGTCGGCTGATGTGTTCCGTGTCCATCTTCGGAAACCACCCCCTCCAAGGCCAGACTGTCCGGCACACAGGCTCTACTCAAATTAAGGAGCATTCAAATCAAGTGGCTAACACAGAACATGTTAATATCACAAGTCCCCCCCAACAGATTTTTAAGACGGAAGCTAACCTCCCAAGATAATGTGGGATAACACAAGGAGAATCAAGGTGGCTTTTAACTCAATTTGTTGGGATGCCCTTTTTTTTGGTGTTCCCTGGGTGATTCATATAAATCCTGGGGGCACCAGGTAGGTTTCTATCACCAAGTAGAAGCCAATTGCTGCCTTGGAGGCCCAAGGAGGAGGAAGCCTCTTCCACCAATACTGAATACTGTCTTTAGGGAAAGAAGTGCAATCAGCTCATTGAGCACAAAGCACATGCGAGCTACAACCAATGCCAAAGCCACTTACAAACATTGCACGTGAAGAAGCAGACTTCTGGACCATGCTTTGCAGGCAGGGCTGACCAAGAACTTGATGTCAGTTCTCCAACAGCACCCCATCTCACTAATAGTAGGCAGAGTGCCTCATACCCCTGTTCAATTCCACAATGCATTCACGTTAGCATTTCAGTCCCCCTCTGCACTGTGACAGGGTCGCAAGCCCGTGGCCAACAGGGGCCATAGGCCCTAGGGCACCAACTAACCTCCATCCCACAAGTTCTCCTTGGAACCTCTTTTTTCATAATCTTGGCAACTGGATGTAAAAAAAAAAAGAGGAATGTGCTATAAACCATTTCTCTCTCAAGTTTTGGGATCCTGGCATGTATGATATGAGCTGGGCAACCAATTACCTACACTTGTTCCAAAAATTGTGGCTTTAAGATCCTTACCTTGAACCTAACACATGCCTCCATAATGTTATTTAATTACTGTCATCCAAAAAAAGGGCAATTCCAGAGTTCAGACTAATACCAGGGTCTGGTCAAGGAATGAAGTATCATTCACAATATCCCTTCTGGTAGAAAATGCATCCATGATGGTTCTAGAAACATATCCCCATTCTATGAACAGGCTCTCCTCTGAGGCTGCCAAAAGGTCATTACCCAGTGACTGGACACACCACCAGGCCACACAGGAACCATTTCTGACAACATGTCACAGACCTGTCACTCTTGGGGGTAAGAGCCTGTCTCTGAGACTATATAAGGAACGCTGAGGAGGCCGCCATCCCCCCTACCATCGTGGGCTGCCCATCTGCACCCTGTGGTTGACCTCTCAAATGCTGTCAGACTTCCCTGAAACTTTGCTCTTAGTCTTACAATGCCTGGATTCTTCCTCAGGAATCCTTTATAAACACTCTCTTACTCTCTCAAGGACAACTCTTGGTGCCTCACCACACCACATTACAATTTAACAAAACAGTATTGCACGGTTTGGGGAGGAGCGAGGCTACCAAATTTCCGCTCAAAGTCTTCCCCTCCTTCCCAAGGAAAAATCCTTTGCCAGAACAGGTACACTGCTTCAAGCTTTCAGAAGAATGCTCGGTTCAGCTTTTAGCATTAGTTTCCCCAGCCACCTGACTCCAGGCCCACGTGGGGCCTTCCTTTTAGGCCAACTGCACTAATTCCTCCACAGGACCCTTGTGGTGGGCTGCCCAACAGCCACCCAAGATGTCCATGTCCTAATGTCCGGAACTCGTGAATGTGTCACAGTAAGACTGGCAAATGAGACTTTGCATATGGGATCAAGCAAAGGATCTTGAGACAGAATTATCAGGTGGGTCTGATGTAACTACAAGGGTCCCTATTACAAGGATGCAAGAGAACAGTCAGACAGACGTAGATATGATGATGGGAGCAAGAGGTGGTGTAATGGAGGAAGTGATCGTGAGCCAAGGAGTATGGGTGGGTGCCAGAATCTAGAGAATGCAAGGAAACAGATCCTCCCCTCAGAGCTTCCAGAAGGAATGAGCCCTGGCAACACCTTAACTTCAGCTTAGTGAACGTGATTTCAAACTGCTGGGCTCCAAAACTGTTAGACAACGAATCTACGTTGTTTTAAGCCACCAGGTTCAATGCAATGTATTCCAGCATCAATAGAAAATGAATTCGACCCCTCTGGAGAAGAGAAGAGTGTGGCAATGAACACACAGGAGCAGGAATGTTCCTGAACTTCAGGATGAGTTGTCCTTATTAGGGTCCACACAACCCTCCCCCTCTAGACTCTATGAGCCAGCTAAGCCCTCTTTCCCTGTCATCAAAAATTAGAACCAAAGGTCCTCGATGCCATAAGTAAGTTATGGCTTGTGGGTAGTGCTCAGCAGGACCTCTTAGCAGTGGACTGAAAAAGCCTCCCACACTAGCTTACTACGTTTGAGATGCACAAGTATGCACAATAAGCCATGGAAACAACAGAGAAACAGTACAAAGAACGTACATGTACGACATGTGTATCTTATCTAACAGGAGATACTCGGCCTTAAAAAATATCTAAAGGGAAGAATCCCTAGATCCATAGCTCCTTTTATCAGATGGACAGAGCCAGGCCAGGCCAACCTTGCCCAATGGCTCCCACGGGTGGGCCTGCCCAATGCCTCGCCATGATGGCAGCCGGCCTAAGGCAATGGGAAGCCAGGGCCTGTGCCCATTGGGCTCCTGAAGACAAAGAGAGGAGGAAGGCTCTGGAAGATGGTGGCATCCTGCCCACCTCCATAGTAGCCTGGGGCCATTGGATCTTGCCATCTCGCCAGCACCTAAGAGGTGTGAGCCAGGCAGCCAACCACATCAGAAGCTGGCTGCCGGCCGGCCCCAATTGCCCAACACCTCCACAGGAGCCAGCTTTCCAGGACTAGGTTTTACAAACCACACAGGTATAGGCCACTGTTGACCAAACCAAGGCATGGCGCCTTGAAGAACATCCCGCATAAGGACTGGCCAGGGGGAGAGGGGAGGACGTCCTGTGGCAGGGCCAATGAATGCATTGGTGCTTCACATTTGCCTCTAGGCAAAGAATATTCTTCTCACTTACTATGCAAAGGAGGATCCCTCTGGGGTCTTCTTCCTAACTTGACAGTTTTCTTTCAATCGCAGGTCAGGCCTCCCATCCTCAGAACCTGCCACACCCATCTACTTCTTTTCTCCCAAGCCTACCAACCTACCAGTGTGCCTACAGGCTCCCAGTCTGGCCCGTCTCCTTTACGTTAAAAATCAACTTGAAGTATTATACGATAATGTTTTAGGTAGGAGCGACTGGGACCACTCAATGGGATCTAAACACGCAATGTCAGCGTACACATAGAAAGCACTATTGTAAACAGGGTGAAGTAGTTAAAAAATAAACAAGCCGACCTTCCACAAAGGGCTCTTGTTCAGCCTCCTGCTTAACAAACGTACAATTTTGAATATTCAAAGTCCCAAAGAAGGTGAATCCTGGCAAAATAGGCAGCTAATCTGCCCAGGAGTCAAAATCTTTATGCTACCTGACCAGCTTCTCTTTACCTATGGCTCTTCTGATGCCCTCCTCAAAATAAACGAGCCCTAGAAATAGAATCCCATCTTCCTTCGTGCTTATGACTAATTTATGGCCTTCTTTTAAAGCCCTTGCTCCAGAGCTCTGACTACAGTAATTTCCTCTTCTTCTATATGAATGTCCATTTACAGCCACTCTCTAACCTCTGCGTGAACCGAGAATATTCTCCATGCCTCCCACGGATGTGGGATCACGCCCTGGTGAGAGCTGGGTGGCTCTGGAGCACAGTCTCTCCATTACAGTGGAAGCTCACTTGGGACCCTCCCCAAGTTCAGCTGTATATCCCCAGAGAGTTACTTGAAGACTGGTTTTGCTTTAATGAGCCTTTAAAAAAGGCAAAGGAATGCCATGGGCTGGGTTGGCAATCAGCATGTAATCCTAAGACATGATTGGGGTTTACATACATGCTCGAATTAAGGGGAGTAGGGATCTTAATTTCTTATTCAGGGAAGTGAGCATGGGAAGATGTCCCAGAACACACCCTCCACTGGCCATAGGATAAGGAATACTTCAAGGGGATATCTGAAAGTACTCCAAGTTTTTTCTCAACCCTCCCCCACCCCACCACCCCATCCCAAAGCTTCCCCTCGCCAAGCCATCAAAGCCTTACCAACACCCTTCTCTGCCACGCGTCCCTGGGCTCCCTGCCCTGGTATTAGCTGCCTTGACACCTAAATACTGCCTTCTCTTCTACAAGGCTACCCTAGCCTTTCTGATCTGTGGTACAACCTATCAGCTGACTTCTCTAATTCTAGGGTGCTAGAAAACACGGTCCTGCACACAGAGTCTTAGCACCCCACAGTTGGAGCCTGCCTGGGGACTTGTCCATCCATGTATTCAAATATCTGAGTGGCTACAGCATGACAGGGACTGTCCTAAGGCTAGGGATAGTGATGAGCAGTGAACCAAACAGGCCAAGCCTCCTGCCGCTGCCTGCACAGAGCTCACGCCTCAATAGGCATGACCACTGGGTCGGCCCCCATTACCAGGTCTTCAGATCCTCCTCTTGCCTCCTTTGGGAAGGACTTCTCCATTTTAGTTGGACCATTCTAGGATTTTTTGCTGAGGGAGGTAGGAAGACCTATGTTTTCATGGGTTTTGATCTTATTTTAAAAATTGACTTTAGGCAAAAAATGGCCAATAAATTTTTCTTAATTGAAGTTTTCAGGGGCTCCTGAACTAAATCAACTCATGTTTGGTGTATGCTGCCATATTCTCTTAATCTTGAGAATCTGAAGTCTTTCTTTCACTTGGAGACTGAAGCCTGTCTCCAAAACTATTTTTTTAATGTTTATTTATTTGAGAGAGAGAGAGAGAGAGAACACGAACGGGCAGGGGAGGGGCAGAGAGCAAGGGAGACACAGAATCCAAAGCAGACTCCAGGCTCTGAGCTGTCAGCACAGAGCCCGATGAGGGGCTTGAACCCACACGCCACAAGATCATAACCTGAGCTGAAGTCAGAAGCTTAACTGACTGAGCCACCCAGGTGCCCCTCCGTAACTTCCAAATGCTAAACTCAGCGGTCAAACCATCTCCCCAATCCTTGTCTGCCATGACTTTATCCCCAAAGCTCTAATTCTTCTCATTCAAAGGCTATCCTCCCTCAAGCCAACCCTCAGGAACTCAGTATCCAGTTGTGCTAGTGCCCTAGTATCGGTGCCTGCTTCCGAATCCCACAAAGAGTTTGACCTAGCTTTCTAAGAACAGGTACCCAAGACACAAAGCACTCCATTCTATCACATTCCCATAATTACGTTTCCTTAGACGCATCATGAGGGAGTCCTGAGAGCTGTCACTGGCCAGGAGAGTAAAACAGCAATACATCTGGCACTTTCTCATCCTGTCTCCAAAGAGCTCTCTGAGGCAAAGACCCTGTGGCCAGTTCATCTTGGGAAGCAGCCCAATGCTGCAGAGGCTGCCAACAGCAAGCAAATAAATGTCTGCTCACTCCACTTTATCTTTAAGGCCCAGGAAAATGGCCCTCGGGCACAACACTAAGTCCCGGAGGGGCCTCCGAATCGTCTATCGGCACCAACATGTATGTATGTGTGTGTGCATATACACGCGTTATGTGACGTACAGGACACTGCCACCCTCCCACAGCATCTGAACACACATCTGCCCTCCTTACCAATGCGCCCACTGAAGGCCACCATCATCCCACACCGCTCCCGGCCTCACTGCGATGGGAGGGAACAACACTCTCCTGTCCAAACTGAGCCAACCCTAGGTGGCTGCACACTGCTTGTCTCTGTACCCTCACATGACCACTTTTTCCTGCGGAGACTTTCCTGCTCTAATGGGCATGAACCTGGAGAGTGTGAATCTTCAATACTCACAGGAAGCAACTCCTCAAACCCGAACGTGAGCCAGTTCCTGAAGAGACTTCTCTGGTCTCTCTCCAGGCCATCTCATAATGAGCTCGGCTTACCCACCCCCATGCCCTTTCTCTATAGCCTTTTCAAGCTCTCTTCTTCCATCTACCCACAACTAGGACTGTTGATTTGTTTAGCCTACTGGTAAGGAAAGTGAGAGCGCTGTCTCCCATTCCTGGCAGGGCACATACACTTTTTTCAAAAATGTATGTTCTGACTTTGCTTGGGTCCTGTACTGAGCCCTTTAGCCTTTCGAAAGAACTGCAGACATTCCATGGGAATGGACTATCACCACTCCTTATCATTGCTGAAAGACAAAATCCACTTTACCCTGCAACGTCTCACATGGATCCTTCACATTCTTGGTCTGGGAGCTGAGCGTGTAAGGAAAGAGAGGATATACCAAGAACGTGGGAAAGGCCACTGTTACCAGTACACGAGGCATCAACACCAATTACTCTACCGAGATACCAGGATACTTCATTTAGAGTGCTTCAAAAATAAATGTAACGAACCACATACCAAAGCTTTACATTGGAAGAACACTTTCCTAGCAATCAAGATCAAATTTCAGATCAGATCAAAGGCAGATTGTCCAGAGAAACCATGGAGAGAGCTAACACTGCTATCACTCTATCGAAAAGTCAAGACACAGTTCTGACTTCTTACAGGAAGTTTGAAAACAAAAGGTCTGCCTCTTAAATTCGGAAAGCAAAACCACCCCCACACAGCCTGTACAGGCCAAGAATGGCCTCAGCATATGGGACAGCTTCTGAAATACACAGAAAATGGGAAATGTAGGACACATGGGACAAACCGCTGTGAAACCAGCTGCCCCAGCCAGACCCATCGTATTGACTTTGGCACCGCCTGTCAGCCATGACTCGGCAATAAAGTTATCGAGACTGAAATCAAGTGGAACTGATCAGTTCAGACCTCCAGAGTTGAGTCCGACTCAATGATTCCTCAATGCCCTATGTGTCCTGGATATTTTCCCACTCAAGTACTTACTGGTTTAAGGGAAGGCCAGGAAATTACAAGCATGGTCATTAGTCTTTTTTCTGTCTTCTTCTATTCAAATCTAGCTGAAGTGGGAGGAAACATACAAAAGCATTAAGCGTAACTGCCAAATTAACACCTGCCCAATTAGGCAGCAGGTAGTAAACATTCTACCTTCTCTCTTGGCTTCATTCTCCTGACAACCCAGGAGATGGGTACCAGTAGCAATTCGATTTTGCCCACAAGGAAAAGTGAGCCCCAGAGAGTCCAAGTAGTTTTCCCAAGGTCACACAGCTAGGAAATATCAGAGCAAGAATCCAGTCCCTGGTTTTTTGGTCACCAGAATCTCTGGTAGCATAAGGACCTGTAGACATTCTTCTAGGTAATGTAGTCAATACACCGGCCAACAAACTAATCAGGAGCAGTGACTGCAGGTTCAGGTTCATATATGAAAGAGTTCCTGCCAAGCAGCTCAACTCAATTTGTCCCTCTTCTCTACACACTCTTAAAACTATAGGGGAACGTCTGCCCAAGCCAGGAGGAGGCGTGTAGCCCATTCCTTCCCTTGTACAGGCCCTCAAAAGTCAAGCCCCCCATAACATGCACGCAGGTGGTTCTGAGGCCTCCCTCGGTCTGATTCTCAGACATCATGGGCTGTGAGTAGGTGGGTGGCAGGGGAAGATGAGTAGACAATGTCTCCCTACGATCTACCCCTGTCCCACCAGCTAACACTTGTCTGTAGCAATACCTTGCCTGTCTACTGGAGGTCAAATTCAGATTTAAACCAACTGCTAGGTGATTCTCTTAAGACACTTAGCCTCTAACTTTTCCTCATCTAAAGACAAGGACATGTCCCCACTCTGCCTACCTTATAGAACACCTGTGAGGATGACTTCAAAGGACACAGGCTCCAGGCCTTTGAAAATGAAGCTTCTAAATTCCTTTCCAGTTTTCCTCTGACAGATATGGTACCTCTCCTTTCTGTTTAGAATTAAACAGTTATATCTTTGAGTGACTAACTCAGAGGCCTAAATAGTAATATTGAGTAGACACGCAGTAACTCAATAAAAGATCGATGGAGCTTAGCTGGGTGCAACAAGTCATAACTGAAGATGTGGGGCTGGTGGCTCTGGGGCAAGGGAGGGAGGGCCTCTGAGGAGGCCAGCTCTGCCAAGTTCACGAGGATCCTACCCTTCCGGTCATCTCAGGCATCCTTGACTCTTCTTTCCCTCCCACCCAATATCCCACCTTTAAGATATATCCAGAGGGTGACCACTTAGAATGGGTTTTAAAGTGCCCCCCCCCCCACAAATTTCTGGTCCACCTAGAACCTCAGAACATGACCCTATTTGGAAAATAGGGCCTTTGCAGGTACAAGTAAGTTAAGGTGAGGTCATGCTCGATTGGGTGGGCCCTTAGAATCAGAGTGGGCACACCAAGGTACACACAGGGAAGACGGGCAGAGATTGGAGGGATTCAGCCATACACCAAGGAATGCCGAGGATTGCCAGCAGCTGCTGGGAGCTAGGAAGGATGCTTGCCTAGAGCCTTCAGAAGGAGCAATGGTCTTGCTAACACCAATGTCTAGCCTCCAGAACTGAAAGAACGAATTTCTATTGTTTCAAGACACATTTTACAACTCAGAAACTAACACAGCACTTCTCACCCCAGGTCCGCAAGGGCCCTGGCCGCAGCTACCGCCGGCCGGGCTGGGGCAATCAACTCTTCCTGGTCTCCTTGCTTCTGCTCTCAGCCCAGCACAGCTGCTGGAGAGAGCCTGTCCACCCCCAGTCTGGCCACACCATCCTGCAGACACAATCCCTCTTGAAACGGCCGCCTAGCTCAGGGCAGGGGATAATCTGCACCCCTGCGCCCCAAGCAGGCTGCCCACTGCTCTTCAGACATGCCGGGCACCCCCCCCACTCAGGGTTTCTGAAGGACTCTTCCCTCTGTCCAGAAGCCTCCCCATCACTTGGGCCCTCCAGTCCTGGCTCAAACGTCACCCTTCTCACGCAACCTTCACAGCGTCACTTAACCTGCAAACCACATCCTCCACAGCACTCCCTCTTCCTTTCCTTAGCTTTTCCTCCACAGCATTTAGCATGTTGTAAAAGCATGCATTTTACTTACTAACTACGCATATTGAGGGAGAGAGGGGAGTGCAAGCTTCTTGAAGGCAAGGGTTTTTCTTGCCTTCCCTCCATTGAGTTATCTATCACCTCCCTCCATTGAGTTTTTCCCCTCCCTCCATTGAGTTATCTATCACCGGCACCTAGAACAGCGCCGGGCACACAGGAAGTGTGCCCAAACATCTGATGAAGGATGGGACAAAAGGTCAAGGGCAGGAGAGGAGCCGGACACCCAGGGGAGCAGGAGCACGGAGCACAGGCCCTGACAAAAGCACGGATCCCAGGAACTTGAGGGTAAGCCAGCTGAGCGGGAAGAGTCAGCCTCGTGGCCGCAGGGTTTACAAGTCCTGGCAGGCAGGTGGAAAATGCTAGCTGTCAAGGAAGCACTGCAGGCCCCTGATCAAGAAAAGAAGAGAAGCAGGATCCCTTGACCTCAGGATTACTGCCATTTGCGGCTGGACAGTCTGTACAGTTCTCGTGGGCGGAGGGTTGGGGGGTGCGGCTATCCCATGCACTCTAGGAGGTTTACCAGCAACCCTGGCCTCCGCCCACCAGATGTCACTACCATCTCCCCCCTCCACTTGTGACCACCACAAAAGTCTCCAGACATTGCCAAATGTCTCCAGTGCAGGAGGGAGGCAAAATCGTCTCCACAGAGAACCACCGCAACGTAGAGCTTCGGTGGCAGTATGCAGGGTCATCACAGAAGGCACAGACCTGTAAGTGCCAGGCAGGTAACAACCGTGAAGGAGCTGGCCAGGTGCAAGGGGATGGAATGACAGGGACCCACCCTGGTGCTCTGAAAAGCACATGGTCCTTCAAGGAGGGGCAGCCACTATCCTGCTCTAGACAGCCATTGCCCTTGAGAACGACAAGTGCCAAATATCCCCTTTTTTTGCAGCCAATCCCAATTTTTACACTGAAATATGCCAAATTTTACAACACACTATGTGCTGGGGCGCCTGGGTGGCTCAGTCGGTTAAGAGTGTAACTCTTTATTTTAGCTCAGGTCATGGTCTCAGGGCTCATGGGTTTGAGCCCCGCAATGGGCCCTGCACTGACAGCACAGGACAGCTTGGGATTTTCTCTCTCTGCCCCTCTCCGCGACTCGTTCTCTCTCTCAAAATAAACAATAAACTTTAAGATATAGTCTGTGCTGAAGAAAACACACCCATGGATCAAGGTTTGCCTACAGGGCCACAACTTTGCAATCTCTGGCACAGAAATGGGTGGATGAGAGATTCCTTAGGAACCTGTTGCACGAATTCAACCACAAGGGGACAGGGGCCCAAACTAAGCCTGTGAATGTGGGGATAAACAAAGGGCCAAAGCCCAGAAACTTGAGAAATCAGATAAACAAAGTAGGACAACTCCCCAGATTTTACTAAAATGCAGGCCTATCCCACTAGTGCCACAGTAATGGCCACAGAATTTGGAGAGTCTGTCAAAGATGAAAATAAGTCCAGAAAGTCCCTTCCTTAATTCTAGAAGGCATATGAGCCTGTACCCACATGATCCTAAGTCTGCAACCTGTCCTGGACATAGCCAAGGCCTCTACATCTTTACAACGGTCAGCAACCAGCCCAGCCCCAGTGGGAGACTTTCCCCCATCATTCAATCCATTCAAGGAGCAGCCAGAACGTGATCAACTTCTCCCGGAAATTGGGCAATGTCACTGTACTTAAATGAGAGCACTTCTGGCTGTGCAAACAGGACCAGTCACCTCCAGACTCCTACCTGTGATCATCTAGAGCTAGAAGGACCCCTAAGGCATCCTTCAAGTAGGTCCCTCTGTGATACAGAAACCTGGGGCCTGGAAAGGGTTAATGTGAACATCTTGAAGCCAGCTGGAATCAGAGCTCAGATAGGTCCGCGACCTCAAACCCACCAGGCGTGCTTTGTGTAGTCTTAACACCACCCACCATCTCAGAGCTGGTGTAACCGGGAGAAGGACGCTCCAATGACGTACACCGCGGTGTTGGTGCAAGGGCAATGTGACCCCATCTAATGGTAGACCATTAACAAAAAGCAACAAAAGCTCGAGCGACACCTCCACTTGTGGACAGGCTTACTGGAGGTGACACCAGCTTTCACTGCCCCACCTGTAAACAGGGTAGAATGACTTCCTTTGAGCACTGTCCTCTTCCCAGAGAAAGCTGTCCTACAAACAAAGCATGTACACTATCGTAATCAAGTAACACCGTCCCCAGTTTAGTGCTCCATCAACAACAGACACACAGGCCGCTGCCCACATATTTCCATCAAATTCTGGACACAGTCAAGGTCACTGGATAAAAGGTAAAATAGTCAGAGCCCCCTAATCCCACTGCCACACAGCTCTATTTTGCTGGACATGAATGAAATAACCGAGTCTTTGGCTGAGGAAGGAGCCACCTGGATGGGAAGGGAAAAGTAGGGGGAGGGAGGAAAAAGGGAAGAATAAGGTGGACACTGGAGGCAGCAGACTCCAGGGAACTCATGGCCAGTCTCCATGGAGCCTCGTGATATCCCACAGACAAGGCCTTCCTCCTCCGCCTTCCCTCTCCCACCCACAGGCAACAGCACCATCCATGGTGACTGGGTTTGAGATCATCGAACCTTCCCAACCAAGTCTGATTCTCCTTTCACCCAATCTCCAAGTACTGGTCACAAACAGGCCTATGTAAGACACACTAAAAAATGGCTTGGACTGGGTCCCAAGGCATGGGAACACAGAGACAAAACTCAAATGACACCAGCATTCAGGGAGGCCAAGGAACCAATGGGAACTATGGACTGGTCACCCCCAAATCTCTCTGTATTGGGTTCTGCCTCCCAGAATCGGGTTACCCTGATTTGTGAGATGATTATTTGGAGAAGACTCTAGGGTCTAAAGGCATCTAAATGACTTGGCCATGTGAAAACACCGTAAATCAAGCAGCCAGACACTTTGCAGACAGACTCCACATGAGTAGCTACAGAAGGAACAATGTTGGCTGTGCCCAATCCCCAAACCCCTGGAGTCACACGTGCCCCCAGAACGTGGGCATGAGGAGGCCCTGCTCCCCTGCCCTAGGTTCCATGGCGGGGGAGGGGGGGCGGGAAACTCTGCCCCCCAACACAGCACATTCCCAGCCTTCACGGTTCCCTCAGACAGCCGCCCATCTCCTGGAGATGAGACACTCCTCGCCTCTCTCTCCCACATATGATTTCCTCATGTATCCATTTTAAGGAACAAACCTTTTTATGGAAAGAGGAGGAGAAAGTTCCCACATGCAGAAAATTCACACCCCGGGGAGGAACGAAGAGAGGGTCATTTAGCACTTGTTGAAAGAAGACAAGTACAAAAACGATTAGGAAGAGAAGAAAACGTCTTGTCGACTAAGAAAGTTAAACAAGACTGTCTCCCCCATTGCCACCCCACCTCTCTCCCTCCCCCAACTGGGAGGCAGCCACTGGCCCTGCAGGCCACACGCCGGTAGACCCCCAAGGTAGGAGAGAGCCCCAGGAAGGGAGAGAGCTCCCCTGATACTGTGCAGGAGCTCCACCTCTGGGAATGGATTTGATGTCAAGTGTCAGCAAGTAAATTGCTATTGGCTTCTCAATAAGCAGCAGTAGTGAGCTAAGTGTTTCCCTGTATTGTGCGGGCTCTCACGGACTCAATACTGCAGTATTGACAGCACAATCACACAGTAATCCAGGCTCCACTAATACCTACACTTCCTCAATGAAAATACACTTTCCACTTGGACATCAGCCCATTAGCTTTGGACTGGAATCTCCGGCCTCCCTCCTCCCCCAACCACCCCTGGGCCCTGGAACTGGCATCTCGCCCCTGAACACCCTGGCCAATGTGAATATCCCAGCCAGCATATTGTCAGGGCCCAACCAAAAAGATAAACAGTCAAGGAAAAGGCCTGGACTCTCCATCTATAAATCACCCATTGGGAGGGAAAGAAAATGATCCAACTCTTTAAGGATAAAAATCTCAGCAGTCGCGGAAGACAACTGATGGCCCCTCACAAAGCAAAAGATGTTCACTCTGGGAAGATGCATGCCTTTAAGTTTTCAGACAGTCAAAGAAACTCAAATTTCACCCAACCCGACACAGGAAGGAGACAAGGTACACAACCCTTGGAAAGCGTCGGTGGGTCACACACATGGGTCACACACCCATGCCCTAGCAGTCCCAGGGGGGCTTACATACTGGAGGGTCTGCTGATTTAATAATAAGCACTGGGCAAACACTAGCCATCCTGCAAACCCATGTTTCATCCACTGTCATCTGATTTTCACAACACCCTGGAACAGGCAAGAGACAAACTTTTATCACACAGACCAGTGAAACAAAGAAAGTGACTTACCCAAGGTTACACAGCCGGTTAGCAGCAGATTTGAATTAAACTTTTAAAGTCTATTTACTTAGAGCGCAAGAGCACACAAGTGGGGCAAGAACAGGGAGAGAGAGGGAGAGGGAGAGAATCCCAAACAGGCTCTGCACTGTCAGCACGGAGCCTAATGTAGGGCTCGAACTCACGAACCCTAAGATCATGACCTAAGAGGAAATCAAGAGTCAGACGCTTAACTGACTAAGCCACCCTGGCTCCCCAGCAGTGGATTTGCAGTAAGAAGCTAGACTAGGGGTTGGCAAACTTTTCCCCTAAAGAGGCAGGTAAACTTTTTGGGCTTTGTGGCCCACACAGTCTCTGTGGCCACTACTCAGCTCCGTCACTGTCGCATGCAAGCTGCCAGGGACCACACATAAATGAACAAGCCTGGCTGTTTTCCAATAAAACTTTATTTATGGGCACAGACATGATTTTCACATATTTTTATATGTCACAAAATATCATTCTTCTTTTGATTCCCTTCCCCCCCCCACCACCACCACCATTTAAAAATGCAAAAACTGGGGCGCCTGGGTGGCTCAGTCGGTTAAGCGGCCGACTTCGGCTCAGGTCATGATCTCGCGGTCCGTGAGTTTGAGCCCCGCGTCGGGCTCTGTGCTGACCGCTCAGAGCCTGGAGCCTGTTTCAGATTCTGTGTCTCCCTCTCGCTGACCCTCCCCTGTTCATGCTCTGTCTCTCTGTGTCAAAAATAAATTAAAAAAAAAAAAAGTTAAAAAAAAATTTTTAAAAAATAAATAAAAATGCAAAAACCATTCTTAGCTCACAGACCATACAAAAACAGGCCTACAGGCTACAGTCTGCCAATGCCATTCCACTGGGCAACTTGTAAATATCTAGAGTACCACAAGGCCAAAAAAGGCAAATCAGGACCATTCTCCGGCTTATTGCAATTTTAATAATCTAGTCCAGCCCCACTGCTTGCCACCAAACACCAAACATAAACCCCAGCCCCCAGATGTCCAACAGCAATACCACTGCACACCCATAACAGGCTGGCACGGTCTGGGCTTCAGTTAGAAATGCTGCCTTTTTATTAGAATGTTTGCACAAATTTCAAAGTTAAGAAACTTTCCATCAACACACGGTGCATGCCCAAGCCACCGCTGGTAATATGCTAACTGCAAAAGGCATTCTCAAAACCAGCACAGGAATAATCCCTAAATACAATGTCTGGGGCCATGACACCTTGTCCCTCCCTCACTGAGGAGGAGTTTGGGTAGGTGCTTTAAAAAAAAAAAAAAAAAAAATCTGGCCAGAAAGGGGTTAATGCCCTTCCAGGGCTGTGATCTGATAAATGGCTGTGCAGAAAGCAGGTTCCCTCACTTTGAGATATGATGTCACTAACCTTTATTGATCCACTATCAGAGAACTTTGCTTATCTCTCTCCGGTGATATACTGCCCCTCCTGTGCTCAACTAGTGTTTAATACACTGCCGGGTGCCCCGCACTCCTCATCGCTCAACACTATGGAGCGAGCCTGCCACGGGGGGCAATATTTTACAGCCAGGCCTTGCCAGGACAGAAGGTTCCCTGAGACGGTGGGGAGGGGAATACCCACTTCCCGCTGCCTTCTGACTGCGGGTCCCACTCGCACCTTGACAGTGGGCCAGGGGAGGACAGATGGAGCCTGGTCCCCCTGAGGTTCTCCTTCTTTTTCCCCAGATTCCTCCTCTAAGCCCCGCCCCCCACCTTGCTACCATGAGAAGACAAATGTCAGCCAAATACGTTCATGTGGCAGAATGAAAGTACCTCTGAGTCAAACCTCCTATTAGAGAAATGAGCTTCCTGTTTTCCCTTTCCACAGCGGCAAGACCTCAGTCAACTAGAAGGTGGAAAACACTGTCCATCAAGGTGCTAGACAGTCATTCTAGAAGAATCGTGCTCGAAGGAAGGCCAGAGACCATACCCAGGTGTGGCCAGTCAGACTCAGATTCCCAGAGATAAGAGGGCTCCAGGACCTGGAACAGTGTGATGCTGAAATTGCCACAAACGGGTTTTGGGGTCCTTCCCTCCTCCTCCCAACCCACATGAAAACTGTGAATGAGGTTCAGCCTGCGCCCCACCCACAGGCCAAGAGCCAGCAAGTGCCAGCACACAGGGGAAGGTGCCGGGCTGGCATCAGACCTGCTGTCTGCACCGTCTGTGACGTCCCACGCCTCAGAGGGGCTCTCGCCCTCAATGGAGACCCCACCTGTTGCCCCTGGAGGAGCCTATGGACAGACCTGCTCTGCCCAGCCCCATCCCTGTGAACAGGGGCAGGGGCACCCAGGAAAAGTCAGCACGCCCTTCCACTGCCCTGGGGCACCCAGAATTTGCCTAATTGAACATTAACAAGTTGCTACAATAAAGTTCCTCTGTTGTGAGCTAGAAACCTTTTCGGCAACAACAACAGAAGTCTTGTTACAAACTGCTCTCAAAGCCAGGCCTCAGCCTTGACAGGTGTGAACAAGATTTAAACACCTCCTACAACACAATGCAATTCAAACAAAGGGGAAAGTCGATCCCAACCTCCTGGGGTTTCTCCTTGTCTAACATCTCCTTCACTCACTCAGCCCAAGGGAGACAAGGGAAGCCTGGAGAGGCGGTCTCCAGGCCCAGGTATACGAAGACCTAACCCATCCCGAAGCAGCTTTCCTTCACTGCCTCAGGCAGGCCACCATCTTAGCCACCCTCTCGCAAGCTCTGCAAGGCCTTGGCTAAGAAGGGGAGGTCGTTCAAAGCCTCACACCTGGTCTTGGGCCCCTATGAACCTTCCATTCCCCTTCCTAACTGAGCCAGCTGATGAACCCCCTGGCAAGCTTCCCACATTACCTGGCCCCAGCTCACCATCCATCTCTCCCACTTGACAGGTAAGACAGAGGAAGACAAGAAATACTCCTAGCGCAGGCACAGGGTCTACACTGTTCTTCTTACTAACTGGGACACAGGCACTTCCCAATGCTTCCTTTCTCAGAATGCTAGAGAAACACAGGACTCCAGGACTGCATTTTTCATTCAAAAAACTTTTGAGGGTCACTTGCCTGGCTCAGTCGGTAGAGCACACAAGCCCTAATTTCAGGGTTGTGAGATCAAGCCCCATGATAGGGGTGCAGCCTACTTCAAAAAAAAAAATTTGAGTGCTGCTCGAGATAGAAACATGTGAGAAGTGTGTCTTAGACAAGAGAAAGAATTATCCCTCCCACTGATTTTTTTTTGCTCTAGAGTATTAGAGGGAACACAGCATTCATCTGGAGATTTCTTCTCAAAGCCAGCCATATAAACAGGACTTGAAAGGAGCTTATCAGATGAAGGATCTGCCCAGACCAACCACCATGGCACAAAGTGGGCATCGCGGTAGAGAACTCTATGAGCCCCATTGTTCCTGCAGGGGCATCTTTAAGCTGTTGTTACTGTGACTGAACTTCAAACAAGTGAGCAGAAGAGAAGAGACAGAGGGAGAGTGGAGGCACCACGGGCAAAAGTTACAACGGACAATGAAATGGGATTCTCTTTCTCTTTCTTATGCTCCAATAAGAACGCAAAATGACAAAACAAAACCTCAAAAAGCAGCAAGTACATGTGCATGCCTCCAGTCTTTCCTGTCTTGGGCACGCCTTCTGTTCTCTTCTTTTCCACAAACTCTCGAGGCATTTTTTTTTTTTTAATTTTTTTTTTTCAACGTTTTTTTTTTTTTTTTTTTTAATTTATTTTTGGGACAGAGAGAGACAGAGCATGAACGGGGGAGGGGCAGAGAGAGAGGGAGACACAGAATCGGAAACAGGCTCCAGGCTCTGAGCCATCAGCCCAGAGCCTGACGCGGGGCTCGAACTCACGGACCGCGAGATCGTGACCTGGCTGAAGTCGGACGCTTAACCGACTGCGCCACCCAGGCGCCCCAGAGGCATTTTTTTTTTTTTTTAAGTGACAAACACAACCCCACTTCTTAAAAAAAAAAAAAAAGCCTCCCATACTCTCCCAGTGTAAGAGAAAAACTATCAACAATTTTTCAAACTGACAGACAGTTGGGGCACCTGGCTGGCTCGGTCAGAAGAGCATCCTACTCTTGATCTGAGGGTTGTGAGTTCAAGCCCCATGGTGGGAGTAGAGATTATTTTAAAAAATAATAAAATATTCCTAAAGAAAAAAGAAAAGGTAAGAGAATAATATGCCAGGGTAATCTCCAAAATCAGCTACTCTCAACTTGACCTCCAAATTCAGAGCACACCCAAGGCTTAAGAGTGGCCTACAGACTCGCTTTAAAATGTACGCAACCATCTTGATGGGATTTGCTTTCCAGAAGTTTTTAGTAATGAACCTGTAGCATGAAAACAGATTGCACACAAGGAGTTAAGCTGGTCCACTTTTCTCCACGCTCCCCTTTCTCCTACCGGGTAAGCAAGACACGTGCCCCCAGCCCCATGAAAGGCCAACAGTCCACTTGCAGCAACAACAACAGAAAAAGGGTCTAAGGCTCCAGTCCCCCTTCCAGGTAGCTGGAAGGATGTAATTGGTGAGGCAGGAGATTAGAAATATCGGCAGCCTCTAAGTAAGACTTTAATTTACTGGAAGATCAATAAAGCCGGGGTTATATTGGCAAAGTGTCTACAGCTCTATTGACTCACGCAATGCCTCTTATCAATTTATCAGAAATCTGGAAGTCAGAAGATATTGTTTGAAAGGAAAAGAGAAAAAAAAAAGAAGAAGAAGAAGAGGAGGAGGAGGAGGAGGAGGAGACAGGAAACGTGAGACCAGAGCCCAGGCAGTGAGAACCCGGGGTCCCCAATGACGAATGTGGTGAGGAGAGTTTTATAGAGACATGTCTCCCGGAAAGGAGGCCGACATAATAGAATTCAGAGTTCACCTGTCCCCCCCCCCCCCTTCCACAGCCTCCCCAGCCTTCTCCTGTGATCCCATTATCCATAAAGCTGGCGTTCTGGGGGATGAGAACCCCACCAAAACAGGGGCTGCTTGCTTGTTTCGACAAAGGAGCAGCTCCTTCCTTCGGGTTCTTGTCAAAGTTGTAGGTAGTGCACATGCACATCCCCCCACCTTTTTGTTGTTGTTGTTGTTGTTGTTGTTTTGTTGTTGTTGTTCTGTCCTCTATGCCTCTCCAGCTCCCCCTCAGCCAGAAGTCTAAGAGTCTGTGCCTCTCTTGCATGAATCCATACAAGATTTCAAGTAAAAATAGTGTCTCAAAACTCTCAGGAGATCACGAAGGTTTTATCAGACTAACAACGGCACCCGATCCCAAGAATCATAAAGAAAATATGTTCAAGTTCTATAAAACTGGAAAGCTATGTGAGAGTTTTCACAAATAATTAATGTTCATTTGAAGAGGGTTTTGAAATATCCCAGGTAGCAGACCAAAAAAACAAAAAACAAAAAACAAAAAAACCCCAAAATTAAAAAAAAAAACACCAAAACAAAAACAAAAAAACCCAAAAAAACCCAGAGAAGAAAAAAGTAAACATTAACACTTCACCAAACCCACATGTCCACACCAAAGAAGGAAGGACACAGGAAGACATAAAGTTCACGAGTATTTCTATCAGATAACTCTAGGGGGCAGGTCAGGAAGACAGGGGATGTGGAGCATTCCAGTTATCAGGAGGCCAAAGGGAAAAAGCGATTTTTACTCAGTTGGGAGGAACCACAACCTGCTTTTGACAATCCATTTTGGTTCCTGCCTCATACAACAAATTTCTGCTTAATTGCTGTTTTGCATTTCGTTGAGACATCGAGTAAACAGTACTTAAGTGTTTCCAGACAAAAACAATAACTCACTAATGACTAAGGCACTGCTAATTAAAATGCCCCTGTGATGGCATGACTGGACTCAGAGTCACCACAGCGAACAGAAAGAACTGTCCAAGCCTTGAATGCATGAACCAGAACGCAAATGTACAGGGCAGGGGCTGGGAGGGAGAATGTTCCACTCCTTCCCCTGCAGGTCAGGAAGGTCCTCTGGGTATAAAGAAGGAAGCCCTTTACTGGAACTGGCTGGGGGAAGTGTGGAGAAGTGAAGGGCCCTGGGATTTCAAAGGGAACGCCAGCTCCCTTAACGGAATGTACATTCTGGAGCCTTGTGGAGAAAGTGACCCCGGTGTGGCCCTCAAAACTCTGAGTCCCGTGTTCCCCTGAGGAAAAAAACAAATACAAACGTCCTACCCTGGTTAGAGAGAAAGCAATGAGATATGTCCCACTGATCAAACAAGATCCTTCACCACACTACTTATAGGAAGAGCCAGAAGTTTAAGTTCCTAATTATCTTTTAAGCAAGAAGAAGGATTCGGGAAAATTAAACAAAGCACCTGGTCAGCGCTGAAGTATTAGTGTACCCCAAGAGTCAAAATGCACAAGCACAGAACAGAACAGAAGAGGAAACTTCTCTCCCCCGCCCCACCGAACAAGTGGTGAAAACAGCCAGACTTCTCCTTAAGAGAAGATTTCCTCTCTGCTCTCTTAAACTTTCAGTCCTAACAGATACCTCCCGACATCACTTTTTAAATCTCAGCATCCAAAACCAAAGGAAAGGAAAAGGAGGCAGCCCCTAGTCCCAGAGCATGCAGAGGACTGTATCTTCCTCCGGGCAGGTCTCTAACCTGCCCATTAGCAATGCGAGAGGGTGGAGAAAGTCACTGAAACCGCAGGGGCCTAATACCCGTTTGTATTCACACTCAGACCCTTTAGGGATATAAAATCGGAGAGGCTGAACTGTTTACATTCACCTAAATGCTCAAGTAAACTAATCAGAGTCCGAGTGGAGGGGCTTCCGGGCAGGGCTGTGGCCTGGAGGCAGGGAGAACAAGGCTAACAAGGTCACTTCTGAAGATGAGAGGGCCAGGCTCTCCTGCCCACCCCACCCCCCACATGTTGCACCCCCCAACTCCCGCAAGCCTGAGTCTCCCCACCCCCACCCCTGACCCCTTGCAGCTCATCTTGATTGATTCAAGGCCGTGGAAGGTTGGAGAAAAGCTCAGGACAGAGGGATGGGCCACAGAGGGAAGGGGGCTGGCAGACTCCGCCAAAACAAGCCCAGCACAGCATTTTAAACCACAAGCTCAAGACAGGGGAGCATCCCCTCCATGGAGCGGGGCCCTCAGCCACCAGACATCACTTTGCCCCCCCACACACACACACACACAGGGTCCCCTTGGAGCCCTGCCAGCACCTTTACACAGCCTGTGGTAGCTTTGGAGGGAGGACAGTGGAAGAGGAAAGGGCATGCCAAGAGAGTGCAGAGAAAGGGGTTAAACGCCCCTTGTCTGACGGAAGAAGAAACTTCCCTCTCCTTCCAGGAGGGGGGTGAGCCTGGTGTGCAGCAACCATTGTTGTCCAAGAAGTCTGCCCCAGGGGAAGCCGCCCCCCTCCCTCCATGGCTTCTAGCACCATGGGGTCAGGGCAGACGGGAACTAGGAGCTGCTTGATATCCCAGCGCAAGGCCCAACCAGAGCCTCTAAAACAGGAACGGTTTCAACTTGACTGGGGAAGGAGGGGGGTGGGTCCTGGCACTCTTTTTAAATGCAGATTTGAACTTTTCACCCAGGGTCAGACAGCTGCGCTACTCCGTCCCCAGCAGAGGCCGGCGCCGGGGGCCACTCAGCCTCACACTTCCAGTTTTTTTTCCTGCCTGTGGAAGGAATCAGATACCTCCCTCCCTAAAACCCAAACCCACACCCGCCTCTCAGCTTACCAGGGGCACCAATCCCACTGTCCTCCCCCAGGAGGCTGTGCAATCGGCAGAAGCTGGCTGCGTGCCCCGGGCACAGCCATGGTGAAGGGAAACTGTTCTTATCACATGCATCGACTAAGGAATGCTAAGATCAATAGTGAGAAAACCCCGCTCGGAGAGAAGGCACATCCTCTGTGGGACATGCTTTACCACTGCTCTTTCTACCAGCAGAAGCCAGGTTTTGCTGTTTTACTCTTTAGAGCTATGTTAGAAGGACATATGTTATGGACATATGGACAGATGTTAAGGACATAACAAAGCTATGTTAGAAGGGTCACCTAGCTTTGAGAAGAAGTCACTTCATAAATGAACAAGACAAAAATATTAACAGCCTAGTATTCAAAAAAAAAAAAAAAAAAAAAAAGGTCTATGAGTGCCTGTCTGGCCCAGCTGGTAGAACATGCAACTCTTGATATCAGGGTCGTGAGTTCAAGCCCCATGTTAGGCAGGGAACCTACTGACTGACTGACTGACTGAGTAAATAAATAAATAACCCTTTTTAAAAAGCAGCTCTGTTCTTATCTAGGAAAAAAAAAGTCTAGGCTGGGGTTTGTTGTCTCTATCCTATCCCTTATCCTCACAGGCAAGGTGGTTTCTGATTTTTCTTTATCACTCTCTGTCCTTCCCCTTCTCCTCCTGCACCTGGAGATGCCCAGTGGCCCTAGACTAGAGAAAAGAGGGTTCTGTGCATGGCATTAAGATGATGTGAGAAATCAGAAATCCAAAATAAACACTAAGGGAAGAAAAGGAGGAGTGCACTCTGGTTGGGATTGATAGTTCCTGCACCTCACACTGGGGCAGCACTGGAACCCCCAAAAGGAAGACCCCTCCAAGCAACAAGCCACATCTATCAGGCAAACTAACCAGGAAGCCTGCGTGATGTCAGAGAGCACAGTACACCGGTCACCTGCACATCGGAGGTCCCACATTCACACCCCGTCCTGCCCCGAGCTAGGAAGTCACCGTGGAAATGGTGAAACAGGTGGTTTCCAGAGCTCCCTGCAGTCCTGCCAGTCTGTGATCTCACGAATAAAGAGGGGATGACGTACAAAGCCGTAAGAGTGTTGTAATAAACATACCAGAATGCACACCCCTGAGAGCTCTTCTGCTGCGCCCCCTCTCCCACTGGGGTCTGGCCCACCTCACTGCCACTGCCGGTATTCTTTGTTTGGAAAGACCTTCCAAACCAGGCGGGTACCTCCACTTCCCACCGGTACGCTGGGAATCAATTTACAAAATGTTCGCACAGCAGCATCACACTGACATCAGGAAAACCGGGCCGTTTTTACAGAAGGAACTGTGTACAATTGAGGCCTATACCCCTAAACTCCAGTAAATGGAAGCAGCTGGTCACAAGAGACAATGGGTGACTCAGCTCCATCAGTGGAATGCCTCGGAGGAGCTGGGGACAGCATCCTTTTATGTTAGCCCTGCCCAGTCCAATAGGTAGCTACTAGCCCCTTTTGCCTAGTGAACCTATAAAATGTGGCTAATCCTAACTGAGAAGCACTTAGTAGAAAACACACACAGGATTTTTTTTTTAAGTATGCAAAATGTCTCATTAATGGTTTTATGTTGACAATCGGTTTGGGTTTTTGTTTTTTTTTTTTTAAGTAATCTCTACACCCAACACGGGACTCAAACTTACAAGCCCAAGATCAAGACTCACACGCTCCACCAACTAAGTCAGCCAGGCCCCCCAACATTGATCACATGTTAAAATGACCACATTTCAGGTATACCAGGCTAAATAAAACAACAAAATTAATTTTACCAGTTTCTATTTTTTTAAATGGGGCTACTGGAAAAATTGAAATTACATGTGTGACCCCTACTGTGTTTCTATGTAGAACAGTACTGTTCTAGAACCTCAGCCTGCTTTTCAGCTTCAGATTCAGCCAAAAGCTCAACGTTATTGAATATGACTGAGACAGAATATTTTGGTCTATTGTGAACATCCCCCTAAAGCTACAATGCACTGACTCCCAAAGTGAAACTTCTAATTGTCCCCAAAATTCTTAGTATCCAAATAACCCACTGCCAGGCTGCAAGTGTAAGGAGAAAAAAAAAAAAAAAAAAAAAAAAAAAGGAAGGGTCAGGTGTGTATCAGAAGCTAGACAAGGTCAGTGGCATGGTGCACCTCTTCCAAAAGACCATCAATTTATCTCTGAGACCAAAAGTGTGCTTTAAAAAATAAGCAGTTATTTGTCGTGGTGCCTATCACAAGCCCTGCCTAATACTCCAGCCTGATTTCTTACTGTCAAGAGCAGAGTCCCCCTTCTAATTGCCCTCCCCATGAAATATGCCCAGCAGGAGCCTGGTACCTACACCCCTTCCCAATATACACACACTTTAAAATGAGGAGAGGAGGAGGAGGAGGAGGAACAGAGAACACAGACACGGCCCCTTTCCTATTAGAAAGTGCCCAACCCACCACCAGGGATCACAGGCCAGTCTCATTTCTCCATGTAAATGAACTTTTCAGCCACCTCCTCAAAGAAGAAAAGCAGCACAGACGCGGAAGGCCTGTCCTGGGGCACACAATTACAGCCATTTGCATTCCTTCAGCAGCAGGATTAGCACAGGAATGTGCTTTGCAGCTTTGTGGGGGGAAAAGGAGTTTAGGAAGAAAGGAATGGGGGGGTGGTATTTCTCCCTGGTCTGTCCATCCAAAGCTCTATGATACACTTCCACCTCTATGAGAGTCAGAAAGTGGAAATAACTCTTGCTCAGGCTTTCTAAAGAGGGGGAGGTTGAAAAGGCCAGGGAGGGGGAGCAGGCGGCAGGAGGCAGGAGGGAGGGGGGCTGTGTGTATTAGGGGAACTGCCCCCACCCCCGTGCTTTGATCCCCTCGGTCGCTAGGAGAAACCAACTTTTCTCCTTGGGTTAATCAAAACCAAATTACTCAGGAATGTGGCAGGACAGGTCTGAGCCTCCAGGTCCCTTTGTCTTTGAGGATTTAAAATGAAAAAATAAATTTTTTAAAAGCAGATGGCAGTGGCTTACGGGATAGGTAAAGTGAAAAGTCTGAATAACCTTAGACCACATGCCCCATTCTCAAGACAAGAAAAAAGGGTATCTGTAAACCTACTCCCATCTATCAATAAAGAAGTTATTTTTGTAGAGGAAGTCCACAACTCAGAAAAACTTCCCATTTTATCCTTTACCATCCCTCAAAAAAAGACACCCCCCCAAAAAAAAAAAACTATACCTTGTCAAAGTGCAAACAAGAAACCATGCAAGATTTAACAACAGCCAAATGCCACAACCCGGTTTTAAAATGTAGTATTAAAAGCAAAGTCCCCAGGAGCTGAAGAACATATTTTTTCCAAGAACAAAGCTTGGGAGTATTCTGTGGTGCAAGGTGCTTCCTACGGAATACAGGGGTAGGAAGGTGAGCATCCCATCGCTGTGCAAACGCATCAATCCAATCAGTGGTGACTTTGTAAACTTCGGGATCTCTTTAAACCGGAAGAAGGGCAGTGTTTAGGGACCGGCTCAATGTAGAGCCATAAGGATACCAGGGATGAGAGAAGACAACCACTACTCATCTCCCCGCCCCCCCCCCCCACATCTGTCCTGCCTAGTGGGAAAGTGCTCTGGGTGCGCTGGACAGCCCAGAGACGCCGTTGCACTAACTGGAGAGGCAACAGGAAAAGGCTGACCTCAGAGATGAAAGAAACCTACGGGTTGGAGCTATATTAAGGCCTCCACACCTCCTCCCCAGCTCACGCTTTTGGCAGGCTTGTGGCACTGTGGGAGGTGTGGCCCTGCAGGCCAGGCTTCTGGAGACTCTACAGTACAACACCCAAGCACACAGTATTATTAGGGACAGCGAGGCGTGAGGCATCCCAGGGCACTCAGCAGCAGAAATACAAACAGCTCTTGGTGCATTATAACATGTCCCTACGCTTCACTGAAAAACCTGGTCAGCCCCCACTGCCCCCTCCCCACCAAAAATGATAAAATAAACAAACAGAGCACCACCAGTTAAGCGACAGAGCCTGGACTCAAAAGATAAAACGAGGCCAACACACAGGCCTGACTACTAGCTCACCATAAATTGTAACTGGCCCCAGGCCTACGATTATCTGGGAGGTTGCACTAAAGTAACTTTTAGAATACTCTTCACCTTATCTTTAGGCCCAGTCAAACACACACATACATCACCCGTCTTAGATCTCTGCCATTAGGGTTCCATTTAGACTTTCTAAAACAAGGTCATCCCAGTAGGCCCTTGCCCTGTTTCCGGTCACAGCTGCGGACTTTCACCCCCTTCTCCAACAAAAGGGACCTTGTACACAAAATTAACCCGAACCATTAGTCTTTGCGGTGTGAGAGAGTACATTGAGCCCTCGGAATATTTACCCTCCTTCCAGGGCCCAGGGTACTGCCCAGAGGGCCTCCCCCACGGAGACCGAGGGAGCTTCCCCCAGAGATTAGAGGCCCAGATCCCTCTGCCTCGATGCACGGCTACAGCTGTGCAGTCAAGGCCCTACTTTTCAGAGAATAAACATAAAGCCTTTTTTTTTTTTAAGAAAAAAGAAAAAAAAAAAACTTTCTCCCAGACTCAGTAGAAAATGGCTTTATTTCAGGGATGAAAAGGGCTGCAATCATCCTAGATATTGCTGAGCTGTCCAATATGGTAGCCACCACCAGAATCCTGCCAAAGATGAGCTGTCCAACAGGGTAGCCACCAGCCACATAGGACTCCCTCTTGAGCACTGGAAATATGGCGAGTCCCAACTGCTGAAACAAGAAGATCATGGCAATATTGTGCATCGCACAAAATATATTTTAAACTTAATTCCATCTGCTTGTTTTTACTTTTTCTTTGTTTTACTTTTTTTTTTTTTTTTTTAGTGTTTATTTATCTTTGAGAGAGAGTGAGCAAGAGAGAGACAGAGCGCAAGCAGGGAAGGGGTAGAGAGAAGGGAGACACAGAATCCAAACCACGTTCCAGGCTCTGAGCTGTCAGCACAGAGCCTGATGAGGGGCTCGAACTCACAAACCGTGAGATCAAGACCTGAGCCGTAGTCAGAAGCTTAACCAACTAAGCCACCCAGGCACCCCTTTTTACTTTTTCTTAATGCGACTACTAGAAAATGTACAACTACCTGTGGGGCTTGAGTTCTATCTCTACAGGGTGAAAATGACAAAGCCTCAAACACGAGCCCATTACCATGCCCTAAAAAGAAAGGGCCTTAATTTTTAAATGCTGAGAAGACCATAAAATTAAGCAAATGGCAACATCTGACATCCACCGAGTCAAAGTCCAAGCTCAGAGGCTGGTCAACATGTCTGCCTTGGAGGAAGAAGCCAGAATCCGCCATCTTTTTTTTTTTTTTAACGTTTATTTATTTTTGAGACAGAGAGAGACAGAGCATGAACGGGGGAGGGGCAGAGAGAGAGGGAGACACAGAATCGGAAACAGGCTCCAGGCTCTGAGCCATCAGCCCAGAGCCCGACACGGGGCTCGAACTCAAGGACCGCGAGATGGTGACCTGAGCCGAAGTCGGATGCTTAACCGACTGAGCCACCCAGGCGCCCCCGCCATCTTTTTATCTAAGAGAAATGAATGCAATCTCTGTCCCAGTGGTTCTCAACCTGGGGTGATTCTGCCTTCCCAGGCGACAGTGAGCAATTCCTGGAGACACTTTTCTTTTAGGGGTTGGGATGGGTATAACACCAGTGGAGAGAAGTCAGGGACACCCCCCAGCTCACCCAATAAAGAATGAGCCAACCCCAAGTGTCAACACTGCCCACATACAAGCAGGAAGCAACCACAACTGAGATCATCTCAAGTTGACAGAGGTCAACTCTGTCTCTCTCAAAATACTCAGATTTCCAGGGATAGGGGGCCGGAGGGGCACCCCTTCACAAAATGGTTTCTCTGGAGGCTCAGAAGTGGTAACAAGATTTAGTGGTATCAACAATGTGGGCAAATGAAAATAATAATAATAATAATGTTAAAACAACAGTCACTGTCTCACCAGACTGAGGACTGAGGGTCAAGAGTTGATAGGCCTGGGTAGGTCTGTTTTTCAAGCTAGTAGGTAAAAATGAGTTTAAAGTTCAGAGCAGGGGGCGCCTGGTGGCTCAGCCAGTTAAGCGTCCGACTCTTGGTTTTTCGCTCAGGTTTCATGGGTTTTCGCTCACGGTTTCATGGGTTTGAGCCTCATGTCGGGCTCTGCGCTCACAGCACGGAGCCTGCTTGGGATTCTCTCCCCCTTTCTCTCTCCGCCCTTCTGCCACTCATACTGTCTCTGTCCCTCTCAAAATAAACAAATAAACTTTAAAAAAAATAATAAAAATATAGCTCTGAGCAATGTAAGCCAGACTGCCCTGCATGCAAAGTGACACCATTCATGGAGGATTCCAATTGGGCCAGCCACTTACATGCCCACCCTTGGCTACAGAGGTTCCAGGGATGGGCGACAGGGCAGCAAAGAGCTGTGATCGGGTCTGCAGGGACAGGAAGGGGACAGGGCAAACGACAGCAGAGGCCGAGACAGGAAGAGCGCAGGGATGAATGAGAACAGCCCCTTTTGCAGAGCCAGGCTGGGAGGCATAGCAGGAAGGGGGGGTGGGGGCTCGGCACATGATAATTAACTCAGCAAGTTGATAGTATTTGCATATAAATGCCTCCACAAATCACTACAAACAAGCCAGGACAAGTCAGGCCTATTAGCATATACAAGCCAGCCCGGGAAGGCCTCTCTAGGTGGGTCATTGAGTGGGCTGCTCACTTAGAAGGCCGCCTGCCAGCTTCAGGGGGCAGGGTGGGGGGGCCCGTGAGGGGAGGGCTGGGGAGGATGAGGACACTATGTCTATTTCACTCCTAAATGCAGTTAGTTGCACGATGTCAAAAAGAGTTGGCCTTATTCCCAGCCCATAAGGGGAGCGCCCGAAGGAATGCTGGACCTTTGAGTTTATTTCTTCCAGGGTGCTGGGAAACAAAAGGTAGCAGAGGCCAGCAGCAGCAACAAAAGAAATACAAAGGAAGAGGACGTGGGGATGGGAACTATCATTTGTGGGGAGGCTACGCAACAGGCTAAGCGCTGTGAAGCCTGTTTTTATTGAATTGAATTCCCACTATAAATGTGAAGTGTGTATCGTGCCCATTTTACAGGTAAGGCGGTAGGTGAAGGAGGCAAGGCTCAGAGAGGTTACCTGATTGGTCCACAGTCACAGAGAGGTGCCAGACCAGAACTGGGCCCCCCAGTCTATGACCCCAGCAGAGGGGTCCAGGCTCGAGGAGACAGATGAACAAGAGCCAGCTTCCCAAAGAGCAGGCTCATTTGCTTCATCTCTGCTTCTCCCACAACACTGAGCGTGAACAGAACCCCCATTTTAAGGGCTGGTTCCTAAGCCACTCTCTTATCCTAAACTGACCTCTCCCCGGTTTCATTTTAGAATTCTCTCAACCAGTGAGGAAGAGTGCGCCTCCCTCCAAGCAGACACTCTGGAGTCTGTATCAGCCAATTTCTCCACTGTCTAGATAACTGCTACAGCTTTCCCAGCAAGGGCAAAATTAACTGACTGTCCTTTCCCAAAATGTATGACTCTCCGCTTTCCCTAAACACCCCTCTACCTTTGGGTTTCATAGTTTCGGAGGAAAAACAAGCCTCAACCACCCCCCTCTGAAAACGTGGGGGGTGGGGGCGGGAAACCCCTGTTATTTTCACTACTGCCATCCTCTGCCTGGAGCTATATTTTAAAAGCCAGGTAGGCCCAGGTAACAAGTGTGTGTACAGTCAGGTATACAGTCGGACAGTCTCTATCAATGCCTGTCCCCTGGCAATAATTATGTATCAAATATAAAAGTGACACCGTTCAAGAATCTGGCAGGACAGAGGTGATATTTTAAAAACAGTCACTTCTGCAGTGAGATCAACCTCCTAATACACACTGAATCCAGGCTTCTGGAGTGTCCAAAAGTTGACTTGACGCTTTAGCAAGGATGCAGATGTTCCACAGAGAAATACAGAGCTGTTACAAGGAAAGCAAAAACCACTCCCCCTACAAGCCAAATGTACATTAAGAACCAAGGCCCTGAGCCAAAGAGCATTTTAGGAAGCAGGGTCTGAAATGGTGGAAGAGGCTTGCATTGTTTCTTGAGCAGTTAAGAAAAACTGTTTAAAAGGAAAAGAAGAAGAAGAAGAAGAAGAAAGAAAAGTTGCTGAGAAGGAGAAAAAAAGCACACACATGTTTTTTAGCACATTTTCACTGGACACAAACGTCAGGAAGAGAAAGTTGTCCAAAACGGGCCACTCAGAGACCGTAAGCGTGGGAAGCAAGTTAGTTCATGTCTACACATATGTACTTTTTATAGACTTACGGGAGTCAAAACTCTTTTGAAAAGAGCTTTTTTATACACTGAAGGGAGACTTCCATATTTGAACAGGCACTTAGATGACTTTGGGAGGGGGCGGGGGCTGCAGGGCTGAAATCAAGTATCAAATTAAGCCCCTTGGTCTTTTCTTCCCTGAGCTAATCTGGCTCCAGCTTCTCCACTAAGGAGATTCAAGTGAGAAGGTGTACAGGTGCCTGTCAACTGGAAGTTTCGTACTGAAACGCACAGCCTGCAACAGACACATGCACAGGCTACAGCTCTCACTCAAAACCTAGCACAACCAACACACTCAGAAACATTTTTCTCCAGCCACATTCGTGGATGAAATTGGGCACAACCAAGAAACCAGCAAAATTGTTTTTTGTCCACTTCCCCCACCCCCACCCCCACCCCCGCCCACCAAAATCTCCAAGTTGTTCCACACTTCTTACCCCTCCGGAAGTCTACACATTGTTCCTTCCCAGTCTACAAGCCCTCACCATGCCTTAGGCCCCAATCACCCCACTACTCGGCCCTTCTCTTTAGCTACTGCTCCCCCCCGCCCCACACACACACACACACACACGCGCACACACACACACACACACACTTTCTCACATACACAGAGCAGGGAGGTCTGAGCAGTCACCAACTCCTGCCTCCAGAAGCAGGAGGTGGGGGCTGTCTCACTCCCAGATCAAAGGTTTGTGGCCAAAATCACTTTCAGGACAGTGCGTGAAATCGGCAGCAGATGAAAATTCCACTGTCTTTTCACAGAGCCCAACAGAGCCAGTTTTCCCAGTTCAGAGTCTCCCTACAGATGACTGAAGATACTCCATGAACTCCCAAATGTTGCCCCAAAAGAGCCACTTAAAATTAAAGACAAGATAATCATTTCAGAAAGCCTTTAAGGCCATTATGTGATTAGCAGAAGAGATGGGGAGAGGGATGCCAGCCCCTCCCCATCTTCACAAAGAGTGGTCTGCAAAGGGGTTTTGATGCCCTCAGTCCCAAACCAGCAACACCCAAAGAGAGCAGGGGGTGTGAGGGGAGCCCACCCGACTCCTCCCTTCTACAGAAGCCTCAGTCCCACTTCAGGGAGAGAAGAGGATGGAAACACCTTGGAGGTGGCACAAAATTCAAAGCATGAGCAACTGAACCACCTAAAGCCCCCCATCCCCCACCCCCAGGACACAGGAGGCCGGCTAAGACCTCTCTGGAAGGGCACACCAAAACCCCTATGCATTAATCCCCGTGTTGACATGACTGCGTGATGGCCCTCCCGTGGGAAGGGAGAAGGGCTCACCCAAAAGGCAGATTAAGCCCAGGCATTTTGCTAAGAGGCCCTGTCTGAGGTTAAAACCAACAAAACAGAAGTCTTACTCTGAAATGAAGCCAAATTTGTCACCTAGCAAACTCTGTCTCTTTTCCCATTTTTATTCACATCCATATCCTTGCAAAAGCAAGAAACTCCAAGCAATTAACAGTCAAAGAGGGGAAGAAACATCAACGGAAAAAAAAAAATCACCTTTAAAAGTTACAAATAAGAATCAAAGGCAACTTCCTTGGGCAAAGAACTCTCTAGAAACACACCCATCACTGCTAGACCACTCACTGCCTCGTCCTCACCATCCTATCCCCTGCCCCAAAGAATGAAAACCAGGGAAACACACACACACACACACACACACACACACAAAACACTGGAGTTGTCTCACTGCTTGTGAAACACAAAGCTGCTGTCAATTCCCCAGCTCCTGTCCATACAGGAGTCATTTACCACGTTGGGGGAGGGGACCCTCTAACATCCGATGGCTCTCTTGGAATATGTGCAAAGCGACAATCCGACAATCCGGCAGCCAACTTTAAATCACATAGAAAAGAAAGCTGACAGTTGTTGATTTTGTAGTTTTTCTCCTTAATCTGAACTTTGTCAGAGGCTTGCCAATGAGCCAAGATTTTTGCCACACTTCCTCTCTCGGGGCAATCTGACTCAATCTTAGCTTCTGTATATTTCTCAATTTGAGCGGCCTATGGACTCAGGACGCTGTGCTTTGGACAGAAAAGGCACCCTTTAAAATCTGATTGAGACTAGCTTCTGCAAAGGCATTCCCTTGTCTGGATTCGATTAAAACTGGGTCCCGATTTCCTTGACTGTAGCTTTTAGAAGCTGCATCCCCAGGCCCAGGATGTTGGTTCTGAGCTGGGCTGTGATTTCTAGCAATCACTATCACAACCAAATTCTCATACCAGAGCATGTGGATACCCCTATGAAGTTCACTGTAATGGAATCTGCCTTCCTGTTGTGTTTTCAATGGTACCGCCCCCATCCTGGTTAATTAGACCAGCCTTGGGAACCAGAGTAGGCCAACAGGCCCAAGCATTACAGGAACAGGGGCTAAGAGCGAGCAACCACTCTAGTAACAAATGAGAGTATGAACCACAGCACATACTGTTCTTGTGGAGGGTACAGAGTCAGGTGCATTATCCCTGTAACACTGGCAAGTGTGAGACGAAGCTTCCAAGTTTCTTTAGGCCAGAATCACTGTCACTGTTGTCTCCCCAGTAAGATAAAGCTAAACCTTTCAGGTTAAGAAGCAAACTGGATACTCTAAAAAGTGGGTGTAACAAGTCACTTTCCCTTCTAGGGATAGAGCAGTTACCTACACTTTTACAAAATGCTGCTTCGTCACCTAAATATTTATGTGTTCGTGTTAATGAGGCTGTTGCAAATCTACAATACAAGCAATTTCTTAGGTAAGGGTCTGTTTTGGTCCTTCTAGTATTTCCAAGATCTCACATTAACATTTGAGAAGCACAAAAAAAAAAAAAAAAAAAAAAAAAAAAAAAGGCTCCACTGCTGTCCAACAGCACACAGCAACAATAAGGACACGCTCCATGGATACCGCTCGTGACCAGAACTGAAAGAACCAAGCTAAATCATCACCAGCCCCAGGTAATACTTTGCTAGTATTCTGCAATCACAGATTTATTCTAATGAACCAACAACCTGTGGGTCATCCAAGGTGAGCCAGGCCTGTCCTGGGAGTGTCTAGTAATCATCATTTAAAGTCATAATGATGAAAACTGAAATCTCGCTTATTTTAGCTCCTTGCCACTGGGCAGTCCATTGGCACGGAGGTTACACGGCAGTTAAATCCAATCCCAAAGCAGCAAGAAGGAAGGCACTTCACTGTCCTGTTGGGACGAGCCAAACAGAGGCCTGCTGAGAGTGCTGTTTTATTTGGGTCCTTTCCACCCTCCCTGAGTATTCATTTGTGCAAATAAAAGACGGAAGGGAAGAAACCAAAATTAAAGTTTCAGGTGGTTGGGGAAGCAGCTCAGATTTTTTTTTTTTTTTTTTTTTTTTTTGGAAGAGTTACCACGCGTTTCTCAATAGTTCCCTGTCCATCAAAACTGTTTTCAGGAGAACTGGAAAACAGCAGCTCTATCCCACAGAAAGTGCAGCCATTTCAAAAGAGAGCTGGGAGAGGGAGGTGACCCATGTCATAAAGACAGAAGGTCTCCAAGTCATTTAATTCCTTGTGATTCCAAAAGGGCTGATTTTAAAGTGTAAAAGTGCTTGCTTCTGCCTCTGCCCCGTGTTGTTAAATAACACTCGGGCAATTAAATAAAAGAGCAAAGTGTGACCCCAGCCCATTCTGAGAGGCACTCACACGCTCTCTGAACACATGCTAGAAACGAAGTGCAGACAATCTCCTTAGTCCTGTAATTTAAGGACGGGAGACAGGAAAAGTTTCTCTTGGCCTTCATAGCCATATACCCTCTGAAATGGGGCTTTCAAGGTCTCTGCAAAATAGAATGCACAAAAATACAGGTGCACAAACATCCAGGTATGTACCTCTCTCTCTCCAATGACTCATTTCCTGAAACCCTTGAATTATTTAGAACAGTGGGCTCCTGACTTCCCACATATCCTACCTCTGTCCCCTAACTGCTTTTCGTGTTTGGGTTAGGTAAAAAGAAGGATTCAGAATATCAGGCCGCCAGCAGCTGTTCTGAAAACTAGGAACAGGCCACGTTCTAGCCTTGGCCTCTCTCAATCAGGTTACCTTGGAAGGTGTCTGTTTTCCTCTCAAATGCAGTCTCTGCCCCAGCACTTGGGCTTCCTTCTCCAGCCCAGCCTCCTGGAACTCATGATTTTTAGGGTTTCCCCTTGAAACCTATCCAGAAACCACAGCCATTAAAAGAACATGAAGGTTTGACACCTCCTGAATTTAGGAATGAGGGGACTCGAGGGGCTAACTCTGCAAACTCGCACCTGCTGCTTGATGGCAAAGAAACAAAGTTCCCCAGCTAGCAGGAGCAAGCTTTAAATTATACTCTATTTATTTAGTGACTTGTCTCCAAGGATCTCAAAGCATGGGATGAAATAAGATGACGTGTAACTTTCCCACTATCTACCTTCAAGGCTTAAGTTTGTTTTTCTTGCTTTGCCTTGATAGATTCCACGAAGCAGGCCCCAGCCCCCACCCCCCCACGAGGGGTGGGGAGGCCTTCTCCTAGTGCCCAAGTGGGGCTGTCTAATCTCTCTGAGCTTATCTGTCAGTAGCTTTCAGAGTCTTCCAGGCCTGTTAAATGACACAAACAGGGGGTGGGAGCAGTAAGGACCCTCCTGGATTCACCTGCTCACGTGTTTCATTTAAACCAGTTTATATACTGTGCACTACTAAGCCAGGCAATGCACTCCTATAATACACCAGGCACGAGTGATGGTCTTTGCCCTCCAGGTGTTTTACCATTCTTATAACACAGGTATGTCCAAAGCTGAAAAGACTATTTTCCAGAAAGTTCTTTTCCCTCTATTAGTCTACAATGATTACTTTTTTTTCCCCTGCTATTGACCTAACTTGGGCAATCTTTCTCCTTTAACAGGACAAACATCACAGCTCTCCCTCTCCTCCACCCCTCTCCCCCACGGAAATGTTTTTCCAGAGTGCGAACAAACTAAAATTAGAGGGTGGGCAAGTGGATCCCCAAAGGTGCCTTCCAGCTCCAAACCTCTGATTCTCCCTTTAATTACTCCACAATAAGCACATTCTTCACGTTGTTTCAAACTGACCAGTGACTTCCCTTGTGCCTGAAAAGGGCGCATTTTAAGGCAGAGGAACCCAAACTTTAAATGACACTAGTACCGCAAGTATTCAGAAGGCAGGAACTAATCCAAAAGCAAAATAAGGAGGGAAGAAGGGAGGGAGAGAGAGGAGGAAAGATGGAAGGAGGAAGGGCTTCACTCTGTACCCAGCAGAATTTAGACACTCTCACGCCAGGTAGGTTCCAATTGGAATCTACGAGTTCAAGTGCATCCAGCCTGCCCTTCCCCCACATGCCTCAAGAGAATGGGAAGTTCAGCCAAGACTTGCAGCACCTGCCCGCCGCTCTAGGCCGGCGGTGCGAACCGGGCGGCTGGCGGGCTGGGGAGGGAGGCTCCACTCACCTGGCACACAAAGGCTCCGCACACCTCCGGAGGGAGGAGGCACTCGCAGGTCCGGGGGCCGCGGCGCGCTCGACAATGGGAAATTCCAGCGGCACCGGAGCCCCGAACTTACCCACCCCAGGCGGCATTCTCCCCACCTCCCGCCGCCCCCGGGACTCCGAGGTGGCTCTGTCTAGGTGCAGGGGGGCCGCAGGCAGGGCAGGGGGGCGCATGGTGGCGGCGGGGGCTGGCGGTCGCCCCTCCCCGGGAGGGAGGGTCCCCCGGTCGCGCGGCGGGGATTCACCCACGGGGCGCGGCGCTCGCGTCCGGGTCCCCGGCCTGCCCGCCGCCGGCTCACCGCCCGCCCGGAATCGCTTTATGTAAATGAAGCTCAACTCGCAGTTTGCAGGCTCACCGCCCGGGGAAGGGGGGCGGGCGGGGCGGGGGGCCTTCGGGGATCCACATTACACAGCAACAAAGCGGAAGGTTAATTTGAAACTCACAGCCCCGCCGCCGCTCGGCTCCCCGGGCAAAGCCTGACATCTACAGTCGTGCCGGGCGCAGGCCGGGTACTCGGCGGCGGCCGCGCCCGCAGGGACACGGGGACGCCCGGGCGCGCGAGGCCCGAGCGCTCGGTCGCGCTCCGGGTACTGGCTTCTGGGCAGGCCGGGCCGCGCGCCTGGGACGGGAGCCCTGGGCGGCTGGGCCTGCGCCGCCTCGGGAACGGGCCCGGCGGGAACAAAGCCCGGTCCTTCCCAGGCGCTGACCCCTCTCTCTCATCAAAAGTCAGGGGCCGGCCTAGAATCGGGCGAGAAGAAAGGGGCGCGCCCTCGGCCACAAAAGAGAGCCTGAGGCCTCAGAACCGGAGCCATGGGTCTCTGGGCCCCATCCACGTCACAGCCAGGCCACTCTAGCATGGGGACATTAGCCAATGTGGACAGGAATTTATTTGAAACACACACCCATCCTATTAACTGCTTTACAGGGCACTTCTGTTTTTCAGCTGCAGAAACTTAGAAAAACATCCCCTGATCTCCATTGAGAGTTGAAGGATAGAGTTTTTCATGGGAGAGAAAGAAAGGGGGGGGGGGGGTGTCAAGAAAAGAAGTCACAGCTTGCAATTAAGCTTACAGTCTTTTTACAAGACTTGCCTTAAAACACACACACACACACACACACACACACACACACACACAATTTCAGATAAGGCATATATCATGCCCTTCACAGGGAGATTCAACTGCCAGGTCAAATTTAATGGGGACACCCCAGTTGGTCAGAGCAACCACTGGACACTTTTCTCCCCAGGTTCGCCTTTGCCATTCTCATATGCAAAGGCAGCACCAGAGAAATCTCACCGGAAGTCATCGTCCTCCCTGTCAGAATCCCGCGCTCAGTCTGATTTAATTCCTGATTCCCCCAGCACAGAAGGGCACCTATTTTTCCCTTTCTGAAAGCCACCCACCCAGGCTGGCCCCACAACCTTAAGAGTCCTTTCCCCGACTGCACAATAATGAACCATGCAAGTGTGAGAAATATAATAAGCTCAGGAGGCAAAGAGCTGTATGTATGGAATTGTATTAGCATTAAGCACACTGATGCAGGAGGAAGAGGATGCTCGGCTGATTGAAACTATCAGGTCTCCACGCACAAGGCATTTTACACAATGTAATTTGAGTTCAAATTAACGTAAATAGCCAACCTGTTGGGGACAGACAACCCCCCTCTACATTTTACATTTTAGTCCAGAAAAAAAGACTCCAAAAAAAAATTTTTTTTTGTCTGCCAGGGCCCTGGGAGAAAAGACTGCCTCTAGGGAATCATGTCCGATTAGGGACAAAGGAGAGCACAGGCCAAATTCTGTCACACATGAGAGAGTATGGGGGTGGGGGGGGAGGGTGCTGGAGAGCAAAAAAGGAAAGTGGAGGATGATTTTGCAAACCGGGATATGATCATGGCCGAGCTGTTGCCAGACCACCTGACTTAAGCCCCAAGAACAGGTGGTGTTTTCAAAACACACTATTATTTATATTAGCCACATGAGTTGAGAACACCTTAAAGAAAACCAATTAATAATTTAATTGAAAAAGTGACTATGAATAATACATGAAGATGATGATGCTAGCAATAACGCAAGTAATGTGGCACTCACAACACAGAGATGTCTCTGGAAATGTCTCCAGGAACACAAGGACTCCAGGCCCCTATGTCCTACCTGGGAGCAATCCGGAGCCCGTGAGCTAAAGACAGTAAGAAAATGTTTACACTCCCCGAAAATCTAATTTTGCTCCTTTATCTTAACTTTTATTAACAGGGGACGACCTCATAATCTGGTGACATCATGAACCTGGTGGGCCGACAGATAAATATCTTCAATAAAAGAAAAGCGAGAATGCCAAAGAACCAGCTATAAAGTAATCTGGAAGGATGTGGAGGTGCTGGGCAGAAGGCCCTGGGGGGATCTGAAGGATACTACCAGCATCCCAAGGGGCACACGGGGCAATGTGCCCTCCTGCACCTCAGAGGCCTGACAAGTGGAACTGGGAGTAACCCTGGGTCCCTTTCCTTTATCTTAATCCAACACCAGCTACAAACATGGTAAGAGCTAGTCAAGCTTGCCTTTGTTACAGGCAAAATTGTAACAGGTTAGTCCACAGGCAGGGAAACTAGGGCCTCTGGAGCATCAAGATAAAGGGTTACCAAAAAAGCTGGGGGCATTACCTCCACCAGAACTGATTTTCATCATTAACAAAACAATACCTCTTCAGAGGGAGTCTGAAACTTTTGCACTTGTCTATGCAATCAACTGTTTCCCTGAAAGACAGGTTGCAAACTCAGTCCTCTGGCTCCGAAAGGCCCTGGCTCTTCTGAGGGCAGGTATCTGTAGTTAACCTACCCAGCAGAGACAATCTGGCACTCTCATGGCTCTTGGACACTGCTGACAAATAAACCCTCTCTCAGAAAAGGCAGTTCTCTGTAACTAGTCTCATCTCATCTGCAAACCGTAATTGGCAACAGCCAAAAGGATAAATATTTAAAAATAAATCAGGGAATGCTAACCTCTTCCCCACTCCTCCCCTTACCCACTCTCCAAGCCAGAGGCCAGCCCCCTAACACTTAGCTGGCTGGTAAATTACAGTGATCCCAACTGAGCCAAACTGGCTTGTCTCTTTCTCTCTCTCTCTCCCTCTCTCCCTCTCTCCCTGTCTCCACATACACTTCAGCGAAAGTAAATATGATCTCTGAGCTAAGATACAGTGAATGTCAGCATTCTGACTTCCAGCTAAACCTAGCCTCTATTTTCACAGCACACTGGATTTAGGGGAGATTTGTGTATTTTTCCAGATCCCTGTATTTTTATTAAAATATAGAGACACACTGATTTTAAAATTACTGCTTCAATAACCTTGAGGTTTTAACAAAGAAAAAGCCAGGAGAGGGCAAAAACAAAAATCCCTGAAACAAACAATAGAATATTTGAAGTTAAATTGCACCCCATGCCCTGAATTCACCCCATCGTTTCTAGGCAGTTATATTCAGGGGCCAGGTACCCACCAGGTGACCAGGCCCTCCTGGGTGCGACAGAGAATGCAGGCTTTCCTCAGAACAGCCACACTCACCTTCATAACCACGGGAGGCTGGCGTGCCAAGGCCTACACAGATCATTTGATTCACATTTCTCTGACACGTACCTCAAGGCCTCCAACTATCGCTACAATGCTAATTCCAGAGATTAAATTTTTACCCCCAAATCAGGGGTGGAACATTATCTAGTTAACTTACCCACCCTCCCCAACTCAGACCCTACATCTGTCAAACACACACATAAGAAAGACACAAACGAGTAACCATGTTTTAAAAACCGTGATTGGAAGGAGCTTTTCCAAATTAATTTTAAGTTATAAAGCCCAAGTTTTAAGAAAGCCAAAAATAAAAGACTTGCCTTACAACAGCTTTAAAGCATTAGGTGAAGTGCTTGCTCTCTTTCTTCCCTTTTTTTTGTTAACAAAAATATTATTTCTAAAAGGGCAAAGAGAATTTGCCATGCAAGACTTTTATACCCAAGGGGATTCTTACATTTGTGTTTCTAAACCTTGAAATTGAGAATTTTAATGAAAAGGCAGACAGATGCTTAAGGACAGCATCGCAATCAGGGTCCATACATTACGGTAGAGAAGTGCTTTGTTTGGGGGCTAGGAAAACGAGGTGGACTCCTATTTTTTCAGGGGCCATTCCCACTGTTGGACTCATCCCTTTGCACTCTGATACAAACCACTGAATTCTTGGAGGGAAGCAGGTTGGAGGGAGAAGAAAGGAAAAGGGAAACAGGAGAGGAAAGGGGAGGGGGAGGAAATAAGGTCTCTTTCTATAAATTGGAGTTTGAAAAAATAAAAACCACAAAATCTCAGCACAGCCTCAATTCCATAGTATGTACCAACAGCTTCCCTACACATGTGTTAAAACAATCAATTAAACAATATGCCAGGAGCACACAAACCAAGATCAGATTTTTGTTTCAGTGAAGAATTTAATTTGGGTTGGCCATTCCTTCCTATGAAGCAACCACTTCTTGGGGCAGGACACTAAGGGATAAACAAAAGACAACCCTGTTCACACTCCCCCGCCCCCCCCCCCAAATGATTCTAGAATCCCATTTTCTTATCTTGCCATTTTAGTGCGTTTTTGTCTGCAATCTGTGCTAATCTGACTTAAGAGCCCGGGCTGAAATTTCACATATCCTCCAAGTCAGCCAGTGTTTTAGAATCTGGATTTCTATTGAGGCTGTTCCAATCGTCAGCGAGGCCTACGGTAAAATGTGCTTCATGCTGTTTCGATTGTCTCTCTGCAGACAAATAGAAACTGTGAAATTTAAAGAATGGATAAAAAAAAAATCTAAAACAAAGAGGTTAAAAAAATAGGACAAATGTTTTTGCTTTTGTGTCTCCCTGGAGCAATTGTTTGCAGGAGTCTGCATTGACAATAACCATGAGAAGGCCATCTAAAGGCGATGCGCACACAAGGGGACTCCTTGCCTGCTGCCTTTGGTCTGGGAGAAAAAGCACCTTAGCTCCGTTCTCCAGGAACAAAAGGCCAGGGCCACGGAAGGGGGGAGAGGTTACTGGGGCTTTCACATGGAGCCAAGTGTCAATGCAGGTTCATTTTTCACCCGTCTTAGTTGGAAAGCAGCTCAGTGAACTTCCTAATGACTGCTTTTCCCTCTCCCCTTATTATTTCTAAACCTAAAAGAACAAAACAATAATATTTTTTTAAACCTAAAACCCATCATCCTATTAGAGGAAAGCCTTAGGGACCTACAAAGTTTTCCCTCCTTCCTTTCCCCACCCTACTTTTTTTTTTTGGGGGGGGGGAGGGGGGATTCCAATTGTAGATCACATGGAAATAAGAGACACTGGACATTGTGGCCGTTTTTAGTAACACCAGAACTGCCTTTATGTCTACAAAAAGGCAGGGAGCAGAAAAATAAACGCAAAAGGGGAAAAAAAAGACTGATCAGGGCTAGGTGATGGTCGGGAGGCTGTGGGGCACCGCCTGAAAACATTTTCTTTTTTCACAGCATGAAGTCACTAATGCCAGCTTCAGATTTGCGACTGAATCAAAGTCATCACTACAAGGTTGGTGTTTTTTTTTTGGGGGGGGGGTGGGGGGTGCATGGAGAAGTGGACAATAAGGATGTATTAAAGACAGAGACAAGGTGTGTGGGTGTGAGGAGGGGGGGCACTTCAAAGAAAGGAAGCTGGGATGAATCACTGCATGCCATGGAAATACCAGGGCAAGTGGATGTCGGAGTGTTTAACCAGATTCTAAGCTGGAAACATCTTCCCCAGCGGGCGAACCCTAGGACGAGGCAGTGACACGCAACCCTCAGCCTTTGAACCCAGACCTGGCAGCTTAGGAACGCGTCCCCCCCTTCCCCAGGCAGTCGCAGGCTCTGGCTGAAAAAGCGAGGTGGGGGTAGGGATGAGAGGGCCCTGCGAAGAAACACAATAAACAACTCAAATATGAACGGAAATGACATCAGCAAAGTGAAGGGCCTGTTTATTGCAGATCAAAACAAAACAAACTTCCAAACCTTTTGTGTATACAAGATAACTCTATAAAAAGCCCTCCTAAAATGTCACCAGGGTCGACACATCAGCATCCCAAGAAAACAGATGACAGTTACCAAAGGGGGAGGGTGGACAGGGAGGAGGAAGGGGGATGAAGGAAAGAAGATGGGAGGAGATAGAAAACCAGAAGGGGCCAAAAACCCAGCTGACTAGTTCCCCCCTCTGCTGATCCTTAATATTTATTGGTGTTTATAATCTAAAAGCCATGCTCTGTGTTTCACTTAATACAAGGCCAGACAGTGCTGTCTAATGAGGCAGCATTACAATCAGCTTGTAATACTGAATTTTTAATGCTGCCAAGGATTCTGTTACATAATAATATGAAAAACAGAAGCTGAAAGTGGGCTCGCAGTGACAGGACACTGGAGGTTCCAGGCAGGCAAGCAGCTCCAAGCCCGCCTTCCCTTCCCTCTCTCGCCCACCCCTGTCTCCCGATCAGCTCTCCATCCCTACACAGGAGGTCGGTATGGAAACCAAGAGGATTTCTTAGGAAATCCACTCTTTTTATTATTATTGCTATTATTATAATCTGTGATCCAAAGTATATTTCAAAGAGTTTGAATTCTAGCCTATCTGGGGTTAGAAGCCTGCAGTGAAAATTGGGGGAGGCTGAAAGACAAGGAATACAGGAGTGGGGGATAGCTTACTTTACGAAAGCCAAACAATACAAAAAAAAAAAAAATCACAGAGGGAAAAGTACTAAGATGCTTGGGGGGGTGGGGGGGTGCTGAAGTCGGCCAACCATATTCGCAGCTACTGCAGGCAGTTTACATTGGTGTAATTTAAAAGCATATATATAGCCGCCGTTGCTCCTCTCTGTAATACCCCAAGACTGTAAATCTATAACCACTGCAATGATTTAGTGATTAAAAACATGATAACATATTGTGTAACTGCAAACCACAGAACCCCTGCCAACTCTCCTCGAAGATAAAGAGAAAAAAAAATACAGAAAATGTGTTGCTTGCAGCGATCTTCCTAAACCCAAAAGATTTTAATAAAAGAACCTATATAGTAGACGAATCGGAAAAGGGTGAGTGAATTCTATGTGAAGCCAGCAAAGGGAGGGGGGGAAAGGGGAGCTTTATGTGGGATTCTTTTCCTTGTACTAACAAATTACGACCTAAACATGCCTTTTCTTTTCTCTCTCTCTCTCTCTCTCTCTCTGTCTGTCTCTCTCTCTCTTTTTTAATAGTTTGTTGTAACTGGAATGACTGGTCTTGTGTGCTGTCTTGCATATTCAAAGCAGCTCTGTAATCGGATCTGGAGACCCAACCTTATTTGCCTGAACTCAATAGGGTTTTTCTTCTTGCCCCCCCCACGCCCCCCTTCTTGTTTTGTTTTGGATTCGGTGTTGTGGGGTTTCTGTTCTTGCTGGGAGCAGACAGCAACCCAGGAATAGGCTCTGGTGCCTTTAAGCTACAGAGCAAACACCTGAGAGGGGGAGGCACAATTTGTAACCTGGCAGGAGGAGCCTAAAATATACACAAAAAAATAAAATCAAAGCAGCTGTAGGGGTTTTGGCCTCTGAGCAGCTGACCTGACCCCATTCTGTATATTCTTTTATTTCCCCATTGCAGGATTCCTGCACCTTGGGTCAGATTCGAACTCAATGTGACCCTGAGGAGAAGGCAGTCACCGAGCCCTGGAAAACTCTCCGCATGTAATGGAGGGGGGGGGGGGGGGGGGATGGGGGAGTATAAGTGCATCCACATTCAGACTTCCCCAGTGTAGACACCCACGCACTATGTACTTATACACACACACACACACACACACACACACACACACACACACACATCTGTCAGGAATGCCAGGCCATGGGGCCAGCTCCAGCCCAGCTTTCTCAGTTAACACTAACCACAGCCTGAACTCTCCCTAAAGCCCCCCAAAATCTTCATATCTATAACTCTACCCATAAACACATGCATGCACAGGCGAACACTCCTCCAGAGACTTTATATGTTTAAAAAGTCCACAGATCTGAATTGCCTCCTCTCTGGACCTGAGCAGGGCAGTTTATTCAGAGAAATCAATAGGAAAGAGCATTTGCAAATATTTATATAAGCCCTGTGCGTTTCAGCATTAAGTAATTAAAAACTAAAACTCAGGGAGGGGGAAGGGAGGGATACACAGACAGAAGAAGGCTGCAGGCCTAGAGTGGGTTTTCCTGCCTACACCTCATCTCCCCAAACCACAATCCTTTCAAAACTGACTCCATGTACACTTTTTACGAAATCCTGTTCGTGCACCATTTGCTAGACTATTTCAAAATCATCTCCAAATATGGATTTACCTACCACCAAGCTTTCAAGCCTGACTATAAGAGTCTGTATTCTCTCTCTCTCTCTCTCTCTCTCAAATGCACACACAGCAATTCTTACTTTTGACACTGCTTCAATCTCTGGTGTATTACTCTCTACTGTATTCATATTCCTGAATTATTTGCACTAAAGATACCCAACATTATACGATGAGAAGAGGGCCCCCAAGGTGATAATTCAATGATCGAATACCCACCCCCTACTCCCCCACCAATACTTTCCACTCCCCTCAACCTACAGGATACCTACACCTTGGGGGTTCAGTACCTGAAACCCACATATGTAAACAGATTTTCCCCTCAAAAATGTACAGCAAAATGAAGGAGTTTTTAAATGAGCCACTATCGACTGGACTTCCCCTATATTGTTCCGGAGGGCTGACACTAAATTCTGTTTGTACTGCCTCTAAATCTTCTCTAAGGAGCCAACCAAGGCAGTGGAGCACCCACGCTGCAGATATTGTAGAAATTTACAGTAAATGTAGGTACACGATTGCAGCACGCTGCCCTATTGATTATGCAGATTGTGATCAATCTTCTCCCCTCTCCGTTTCCCAAGCCTCTTTCTGAAGACCTCCAAATAAGTTGGTCTGTAACTAGCCATTCTCCCAAAGTAGGGGGGAAAAAGTAATTTTTTTAAAAACATAATAAATCCTCAAGTGTCCCCACTGAAAGGGCTTGGGTCTTTTTTCCTTTAATTCCAAAGTAAATTTATGCTCTGCAATTTGCATTATAGCTAAGCGATCACCGTATGTCATATTCTTCAAAGGTGCTTAACAAACCCCCTTTTAAAAGTCACTAGAACTGGAGTCCAGAAAAAGGCAATCAGCCTCCTTCTTCCATATAGTCCTTAGATCAAGTTTCAATAATTGAGACCAATAAAGATTGTCATATTTGCCTTACTTGGAAGCAACAAGGGGAAAAAGTTAAGAGTGGGTGATTTTTGAAAGCACTTGTAATCAAAGAATTTGCCACAGTCGAAGGAATTGCACAACATTCTGCAAAACTCAGATTTTGAGCAACAGATTAATTTGTAAAGTAAAATGTATTTTTTAATGTAATAGCTCCACAAGAAACCCACGAATCCATACACAATTTAAATACACTGCATAAAATACACTCACATCTACTCTCCAAGAGATATACAAAAAGACGTACACGAAAATACATTAATGGAAAAGAGTGAAGCAGGACTAGGGGTGAGAGCAAAGAATGGAACGTAAACAATCCCAGATTCGTGAGAAGAGAAGAGAAAAGAAAAGAAAAGAAAAGAAAAGAAAAGAGAAAAAAATAAAAAAGGAACACTCCGATGTCTCTCAACTCAGCTGGTCAAAGAGAGGCCGGCCAGGCTAGATCTAGTCCTGGCCGGCGGCGCAGCCCCGAGTCCCCGGGAGCCCCTAGTGTCCAGGGCAGAGCCCCCTCTGGGCGCTCGCGGCGCTGCCAGTGGGGCAGGGCGGAGAGCGCGCAGGTACGGGGTCGGGCGGCCGCCTCGCACCCTTGCCCCCTCTCCGACCCGGGGCTCCCGCTGGGCGGCCACATCCCCCGCAAGTCGAGCCCCGGCGAGGAAGGCGGCCGCCCGGCCGGCCAGCGGTGGCGGCGGCAGCAGCAGCCGCGGCGACTGCTCGGGGCCGGGTGCGCGCTCCGCGCGGTGGCTCAGCCCGGGGCCCCGACGCCTCTCGGGGTGGGGCAAAGTTGGGGGCCGGGGGCGGCGGGGGCGGGGGCGCTCGGCACCGCGGACCCCCCCCCCCCCCGCCGGCCGCCGCCTTTGTCTCGGCGCCCGGACCCCGGCCGCCCTCCCGCCCTCGGCCCCGCGCCCCGGCCGGCCCTGCCCCGCGGCGCCTCCAAACTCGGCGCGCGGGCCTCGCCCCGGGCGCCTCCACCCTCCCGGGGGTCGCTGGCGGCCGGCGGCTGCGGCGCGGGGGCCGGGGAGGAGGGGGCGGCCCGGGCTCGGCGGCGGCGGCGGCGGCGGCGGCGGGAGGAGGAGGAAGAAGAAGAGAAAGAGAAAGTTTGGCGCAGGGGGAAGGCGAGCGGGACGCAGCGAGCGAGCAGGGCGCGGGCGCGGGGAGCGCGGGCGGCGGCGGCCGGGCGCGGGAGCCGGGAGGGGGCAGGACGAGCCCCATGCAAAGCAGCCCGGGCGCCCCGAGGAGCCCCGCGTCCGGGCGGTGGCGGCGGGAGGAGGAGGAGGAGCAGGCGGCGGCGGCGGCGGCGGCGGGAAAAAAAAAAAGAGGGAAAAGTTGCCACTTACGCGGTTGCTTCTCCGGCGGCGGCGGCTGCAGCGGCGCTGCTGGCGGCGGCGGCGGCGGCGGGAGCTGGCGGCGCTTTTAATCCCGAAAAGAGGCGCTCGGGCCGCGGAGCCCATCAAGGCAGCAGCGGCGGCTGGCGGGGGTCGGCGGCGGCGGAGGACGCGCTGCTGGCGGCGGCGGCGGCGGCGGCGGAGCTGGAGCGCGCTCGGCGGAGCCCGGGGCGGGAGGCGGCCGCAGCCGGGGAGCCGGAGCCGCCGCCGCCGCTGCCGCCGAGCAGCATGGTTGGCGGGGAGTTTACAGCCCCCGGAGCGGGCAGGGGCCACGGAGGAGAAGCGGCGGCGGCGGCGGCAGCGGCTCTAGGCTGTAATTGGGATGCAAAGCAGGCGGTGGCGGCGGCGGCTGCGGCCGGGAGGAGGAGGAGGAGGAGGCGGCGGCGGCGGCGGCTGCAGCGGTCGGAGGGGACGCGCTGGAAGTGGGAGCTGATGAGTGAAAAGAAAAAAAAGTCTTTGGATCTTTATTCTGCTAATTAGTTTCCTGCAAAAAATGGCTGTGATTAATTCAGTGCGCATGTGCTTCATTACCCAGGCACGACGGGAAGGGCTAATTAGCCACCTTCTGGATCAATAAGATTCAGCAAAAAAGAAAAGGGGGAGGTGGAGGGAGGCAGAGGGGAGGAAGGGAGGAAAAAAAAAAAAACCGGGGGAAAGTGATGAGCAGGGCAAGGAGAGCAGGAAGAGAGGATGGGAGAAGAGCCCAGGAAGAGGGAGAGAGGCACCAAAAGTTTATGCATGTATTAAAAACACATACACACACGCACACACACACACACACACACGACACACACGCACACACAGACATACACCGAGAAGTGAAATGCAGAGAAGCAACAATAGGAACCTGGCTAAGATTTTTTTTAAGATTTTTTTCTTTCCTTTTTTTTTCATTCTTTTTTTTTTTTGTTTCTTATTTTTTTTTCCATCTTCCCTTTCTTTTTCTTTCTTTCTTTCTTTTTTTTTTTTTTTTTGGCAAATGCAGCAGTGTTTAAATTAAATAGGAAGAGAGCATCTTCAAAGAGGAGGGGAGCGGGGGGGGGGGGTTAATAATGGAGTGGGACAGCTTAAAGCAAAGATTTAAGTGAAAGGCAGAGAAGCAGCAGTGACAAAATAGAGGCCACTTTAAATTGCAAATCTGAGATTTTTTTTTAAAGGAGGAAAATTACCTCCCCCAAATCAGAAGACAAATAAAGAAAATATGGAGAAAACTTTAGCACGTACCATAGACTAGACAAAAATATATATATGATATGTTAATTTTGTCTTCTGAAATAAGATGCCATCAATCTTCTCTGGTTCTTTAGAAGAAGAAGGGAAGCAGGAGTGATGATTAGAAGGAATAGAAGGGGGAAAGTGAAACAGAACTGAAAGGGGGGTAACTTAAGGAAAGACAAGAAAAGGAAAAGTTGCACTTGGAAACAAGTCAACTTTCTACCTTTCTGGACCTAAGAGAAAAGTAAAATCAATTTTCTCGTGTAAAACCTGGAAAGCAGATGTTTTCAAAACACAGGAAGCTATTTTGCCATCAAAAGCAGGGATGTAATAAAGGCAGTGAAAAATAATTTCAGACTAAATTCGTAAGAAAGAAAGCCAATATATTTAAATAGCGAGGAAAGGTCTAGAGCGGAGAAAGGGGGGAAATTACATACCCCTTCCCTAATGCCAAAAAAAAAAAAAAAAAAAAAAAAAGTCTTACAGCTTCCTCCAAGAGTTTGGAGCAGAGTCTCGAAGCCAAAGGGCTTGAAATGAGAGGATGGATTTCAGATAAAGACTAGGAGCAGTACATCCCACCAGAGCCCAAAGGAGATCCCTGGAATCAAAGACAGCAGCCAGGGACCCTGCTACTGTACCGATTCCCAGTACATCAAAGCCATCACTTAGGCGGGTGTACGGTACCTCCAAAAAGGAAGCAAACAAACGCAGGAAGAACAAGAGTCTCAGTCTCTCTCCCACTCTCTCTCTCTCTCTCTCTCTCTTTCTCTACCCCCTCTTTCAAATCCTAGCCTAGCGTCACTGCTAATGCAATAGATTTTTTTTTTTAATGACAAGTATGTATTTATGTAAGTTCTAAATATGAACTAGTACCATTGAAATTACAATGTCTGGAATAAAATAAAATGCAATTTGCACTTTAAGTGATCTGCAAACAAATGCAAAAACAACATTTATGTCTCTGAGGCTTTAGAAGTGAACCCTGTAACATCAGGTAGACAGCGCGCACCAAAACTTATTTTTCTTAGAAAAAAGATTTTTTTACCAGCCTCGCTGGATTATTTATTTTAGAAAGAATTTGGGAATTAATCGGGAAATGTATTTGATTAGAAAGGAATTCTTCATTTTGAGAGATTTTCCAATGCTCTTAAGAGCATGCAGGTTCTTAGTGAAGACTAGGGGGAGAAAACCGGTTTAGGATTTTGCAGGGTTACCTCATCTAATCCTTGTGAATTCACTCTGGGAATAATGCTGTTTTATTTAGAGAGAAAAAAAGAAAATACATTTAGAAAAATCGGGGGTTTCCTCTCTATGAGCCAAATCTGGATTGCCATTCAAACTTTTCCTGGCTGCTTTTCCATGCGGGACAGTTGATCAATAAAGCCAAGCCCAGCCTGCCTTGCTACAGGTTTCACCAGTCAGTGCTTGCAAAACCTTTGTCATTTTCTAAAAATAAAAAAGCTAAAAGTTATTGTAGAAGAAGGGGCTTTTTTTTGTCCCCTGCACAATGTGTCTTTTGTGAGGTTAATGCCATTCTGGGCTCTCGATAGCCCTGGACAATGGGAACTCTCCAGGAGCCTGCAAAGACTCTGGCTTTTTTCTTTCTTGATTTTTTTTTTTTTTTAAGGGAAGGATGAAACATTCCTACAGTCCAAACACAACTTCTACTTTGATTAAATAAATATTTATCTTTATTGTAACCATTGTATATTTTTAACTTCAGTTTGTCCGGTTTCTGATTATTATTTTAAATTTTTCATTGGCAACAGTTAATCTTTTTTTTTTCCCTTTCAGTCCAAAGTGCAGGTCAGTGTAAAATGTAGCTGACTGAAAGAAGACTGGTAAATTCTGAATTTTTCCATAATATATCAGGTAAGGAAAATTGTTCAGACCTTCAGGAGTATATTTGTCTCTAATTTATCTGTCTTCACGAATCTTCATAATTGTTGGGGTTTTTTTTTAAGATGCAGGAAATTTTAATTTCTCCTTGTAGATCTTGAAAACTCACTTAAATGCTATGTATTTATTTTCTCTTAAAAATGTAAATGATACAAGGAGCGAACTTGTAGCTTGTTACACAAAACAGCGCGGAGGAAGTCAGTATCTCCACTGGTATAGGCTATTTGGGGGAAATTCTGGATATAAATGTATTTCATGTTGCAATATAGGAAAATGTCAGCTTAATCTGGTAAATACTTATGCTAATTTTACTCAGTGAATTCGTTATAAGGAGGAGAGGTACCAAGCTTGTATGATTGAATAATGCTTAGGCGATAATCCAGCATCTGTATGGATTATTTTATGTACAAAATGAAAAAAGGGACCAAGAAATTCAGAATCTAAATCCTTCATTTAGCTGGCAAGAGGGCAGAAAATTTTAGACCAATCTGTTTTTAAGACATTTACAGTAGGGAGAGAAAGTAGAATGTAGGCTAAATACTGCATTGATGTATGTATTTCTCTGCCTCTCGCCCAAATGAATGGATAGAAACACAAAGATATATGCATAAATGGGTACATAAATATACATTTGAATGGCTTTAGATGTCTTTGCGTCTCTGTGTGTGCTGTGAATATATGTGCACACAAATATACAAGGTATACATCAATGCAGGTACTATACAGAGCTATGCTGTGTGTGCTCTCTCGCTAGGCGTTTTTGTTTCCAGATCTGTTGGAAGCTACTTTTTTGCAAATATAACATAGAAGTGTTGGTTTAATGATGAAGATGTGAATGGTGAATTTGAGTAAGAGTTTGCTTCCCTGCAATTTTCAGAATCTGGGGTTACAATGTGAGCAGCTATTATTTGGTCCAAGGGTTAAAGATGCCGTGGGCCAGTCTTAAGGGGGAAGAGAGGTGAAGGGGATCTTAGGAGATCTCACTTCCAAAGAGCCTAGATTCTGGACCCTGGGTTTTCTTCTGCTGGGGGGTTGGGGGGACACAACAACAAAAACAAAAACAAAAAAAGGAAGAGGAAGAGAAGGAAAAAAAAAAAAAAAAAAAAAGCAAGCCCGTGAGGAGGCAGGGGGAGGTTGAAAGGACGCCTCTGCGCACAACTCTAGAGCTAGATCTAAGAGAGGGGTTGCAGGGTGAAGAATGTGCGGGTCCCTTTCTGAATGTGTATTGTTATTCTAAGTCTATTGTATGTATGTGTTACTGTCCTTTCATTTGCCACGACAACATATGGATTCCATAAATGCAGACATGCTGAAGTGCATCTGTCTGGGTAGTTAACACGATCCAAACATCCCTCTTCGTTCCGCTAACTCTGGCTCTTCCTCGGGTTCCCTGGCAGCGCTCCGGGCTGGCCGGCCCTTGCCCCAGGCTCGCAGCACCCTGCAGTCTCGCCCTTTTGTGGTCTCCTGGTGGGATCCAAGGTACCGCGCCCGTGGAGGAGGGCTGCTCCGGTTCCGGGGTCAGAGGCGCCGCTGCCGCCGGCCCCTGAGCGCCAGGGAACGAAAGGGTTAAGCTGCCCGAGCTCTGGGAAGGGGCAGCGTTCATCCCGGAGCGAGGTGCAGCCACCAGCAGCTGTGATTTAGGGGTCAAGTCCGAGATCACCTTTCTCCTGCCTCTGGAAATGGCAGAAGATGAGGTAGGGAGGGAGAAAGTGGAGACAGAGGCAGCCAGGCGCGGCACTTGGCGCTCCATCCATCCGTTCCCTCCCCGAACCTACCAGCCCACCTTGTGACCCCCAGACAAATCGAACAGTTCCCCTTTCTCCTAAGGGTGCGGGGTGAGGTTCTTCTGAGCATCCAGAACTGTTCCATCCCCAGCTGTATCCTACGGCTCAGCCACTGTTATCCAAGCCTCAGAAAGTTTGCTCTTAATGCACCAGAGGGGGAGCAGATGGGTCTGGGCAAAAACTGCTCCCCGTTTGTGGAAAACAGGGGTGCCCTTGGCAGGGTGGGGGGAGTTGGGATGTTGGCGCCAGCCTCGCAGACCCGGGTCATGCTCCTCATAGTCCCTCATCGTCCTGAGCGGATGTACACAGTGGTATCCATTACATGCAGCTTCTTGCTTTCTGCCGATATTCTCGGTCAAAAGCTTTCTTTCCCCCAACTTGGGCAGCCCGGAGAATACTTTTGTCAAAATATTTTTCAAGCCTGAAAGATAACCAACACCCAAATTCAGATTTGCTTGTGAGATGTTTCACTGGCAAAGAGCAAAGCGTCTGAAGTCCCCTTTTGTTTTGGCGCTGCACGGAAGCACCAGGTTGTGGGGCTCAGTGCCCAGGTGATGTCCTGGGGACCCTGGGGGGCGTATATGTGGTGTCCACTAAAGGGGCTTCAACTGAGAAAGAGCTTCCCAAATTCACCCCACGAGGTTGGACTTTAGGACAACGACAGCTCTTTTGGAAAGTTACTCCAAGAAAAAGGAGTTTTTGGTGGGAAAAGAACTGGCTGGAAATGACAGAGAGAACGGAGAATTAGATCCCTGGGGGACGCGAGGCAGGTGGGGGATGCTAAGAGTAGATAGGGAGCTGAGCGAGCAAGGAGGTCCACATACAAGGCATGTTGGGCACGGCTGCGCGGAGGCTCGGTGACGCGCGCCCCAGACGCTCCCTCCAGCTGTCAGAGCGAGGGCGAATCACCCCGATTTCCGCTTCTGCTTCCAGGGCCAAGAGTAGACCTGCTGGTCCAGTAGGCAGCTGAGGTCTGTCTTCCTAGCCCCTGCACCCCTAACCCCGCCACAGCCTCCAAACCACGGATATCAAACCAAATTGGCTGCTCGAATCTAGAGAGGTTTCATCCCTGGGGCAAGGGGGAGGGAACAAGCCTTTTTTTTTTTTTTTTCTTTTGAACTCCCGATTCAAAAGAGACCACAACCTACTCTTGAGTGTCATCCCCAATACAAGGATTGTGGGTATGTTTCATTCTTTCATTCTTCCTTCCCTATATCTCAGAAGTAAAACCTTTAAAGAATTAGCCCCAAACTTAGAGCGCTCAGGTCACTGAAAGAGTTCCAAGTGATGAAGCCTGCCCTTCATTTCCAATACATGGTGCACTGTGAAAATGCAGGGCAATTAGTTCCAAGGTTTGAGTCAGATTTCCAGTTTCCTCGGCTCCTTTGCAATGGAAATCTGAGATCCAACCTTGGGGCAGGAGTCGCCTCTGAGTTGGTGGCTCTCTTGGGTTCCACACAGCCTGTACTACTGGCAAGCACTGGCTTGCCTTTTGGTGACCTGGTACCAGAAGTTTGCACTACATCTACAGCCTGGGGCAGGTGAAGAAGAGAACTAGGCTTATCTCTACACAACAAAGTGAACAACTTGAGGGCAAGACCCCCCCAGTCGGGCTGTGTTCGCTTTGGGGATTTCCAAGGGCATAACTTGGGGGGGAAAGATCGAGGTTTCTGACTTGCCAGCCAGAGGCAGAAAAAAAGGGATCCTGGAGAGGCACGGGCAGCGGGCTTGGGGGTAGGGCTGACAGCGGGAAAATGAGACCGGGTGCCCATTTGCGTGGCGCCCATGAGGGCTGGCGTGGGGAGTCCGTGCCGTGGTAGCACGTGCATTGTTGACACGCAGACACGCAGGCGTGCGCTAATGGAGGGATGCGCGGCTGAGCAGTCCCCGATGCCTGCATTTTTTGCAGGCATGGCTTGTTTAATAGCCAGGGAATTGAGTGCCTTTCCCCCCCCCCCTTTTTTTTTTTGCTGAGAAATGTAAAAAGGGACCTATACCGTGTATGTATTCTGAAGAAACATGTGCATTTTTTTTTCTTGAGAAATACCTAGCACCATAATATTTCTGATTTAAGGGGCGAGGGAAATCTTTGAAGTGAAGAAAATCAGTGGGGGACGAACTATCTTTTCCTGATTTTTTTTTTCTGTGCCTCTCCTCAAAGCCAGTAATGGGATTTAAAATCAGAGATTCCCAGTTCTCATCCTCCCTCCCATTCCATTTCACTCTCTTCGCCCCAGAAAACATCTGCAGGAACAGACTGCACGTCTAAGGGGGATGGTTTAAAGAGAAACAAGGTTTGGGGCACGCATCAACTTTCCTTTTCTTTTTCAAATGAAGCTGAAAAAAATTCCAAGGACAATTTAAACACCAAACGACATCGAACAGATATTTTTCCAAGGCAAAATTTTTCCAATTCGTTTGTTTCCAATTCTTAGAAATAGAGAAAAAGGCAAACTCGATCTTCCTGCACGCGGATGACACGAAATTTGGGGCCAGCGCTTGGTGAGGGCCGGGGGTGGAGGGCAGGGTGCAGCCCCGCAGTCTTGGAGAAATCCAGTGGGTGCCAACCCCGGGGGTGCGCGGGCTGGGGCTCTGGCCAGCTGGGCTCCCCACAGATGTCCAGCGGGCCCAACCTGTGCCAGGACAGTACACAGGGCAGTGGTCCCCTGTGAGCATGGCCACCTCCCTGTTTAATTCCAGGGCTCAGCGGGCCAGCAGGAATATTCGATGCCAGTTTCCTCTGGTCCTGGCATGGGACACGCCCTTTTTACATCTAGTCTCCTGCCCCCTGGGCTCAGCGTCATGGACACCAGGCGCTGTTCCCACCTCCCCAGGAACCATGACCTCAAGGATCGCGAGTTTTCCTGAGACTCTGACCACAGCTCACTTAGCCAGGGCATATGTCCTTAATGTCTGGCACACCCAGCCCCATTTTGGGCAATCTTTATTCTTCTGCCGTTTCGGGCTCCTGAGAGGAAGCCTGGGCTCTCGGGCCCCCGGAGAGGCCAGCTGGGGAGCTTAAGCCAGCACAGGTACGTGCTTAGCAAGACCCCTCACCCCTTCAACTGGCCCCCATGGAACAATTTGAGCATTCCATTACGCCCCTGCGGGGCACCCCCAGAAAAACCCGCAGGCCCGGGAAGAAGAAGGAAAGTCGAAGGTGCAGCTCAGGCCTGAGCTGAGCTGCCCAAGCCCAGTGCCTGCCTCCGGCTTTGATCCTCCTCCCCACCCCTGGCAGCTGGTGGTTTGATTCCCTGTCCACTGCCCTCATTGGGCTTCCCAGCTTCTTTCAGGACACAGGTACCTGTGGGGCGCCAAAGTGGGCGAGCAGCAGCGACCACAGGGGGCAGTTGGGGGCCGCTTCCAGCTCAGGCCAGCCCAGGGAGAGTTGGGAATGGGGAGGCACCCCCCCCCCCCCGCCCCGACCTGGGGCCCTGCTCACCACTAAGGCTGACCAGACACTGGGCTAGCCAAGAAGGTGGGACTGGATGCTTAGAGTTAGCGAGGGCCTGGCTTGAGGAGTGCCGTGTCTGCGTGTTCAGTTCTGTAGACCTCCCTCCCTCTCTTTGGTTTGGGAGCGCTGCAGCAGGAAGAAGTGCTCCGAACAACACTTCAGCCCCGACACTTGAATGCTAAAGGTTAAACTCACAGCCTTCAGGGAAGGGCTTCCTGCCAAGTGGAACAAATGCACTCTGCCACAGGCTCTCCCCCACCTCGCCCTCGCCCCTGCAGGTACAGCTGACGTCAGAGCCCCTCACAGATTGTGCACTTCAGTGAGAGGTGCCCCGGGGCGCTGGTCTTCTCACCTCCACCCATCTCCAGGGAACCTCTCCTTCCTTCTCTCCCCCATCATTTTGCCTGTGGCTATTTGGACCTCACTTTGGTCTAGGGATCCCTGACTTATGGGTTCCAACTAGTTCCTACCGTGGAGTTGGAATGACCTCTATCTACATTGCAACAGGCATGCAAGGTTCACACATGTGGGCACTTTGAGAGAAACCACACTTGTCCCCCTCGTTCCTTTGTTCTGGGTACTTGGTGGCCCCTGCAACTTGGTGCAGGCAAAACTAGAGCTAATACACTCAACTTAGTGGCCAGCATTGGAAGGGCGTACAGGGAGACCCTGACTGTAAGGAGGCAGGTAGAGGAGAGATTTTCAGACTGGGAAGCTTCCCCAGAAAGAACACCCATGGGGGTCTCTATGGCAGGAACCCTTTCCCTTTCCCTCCTGACCCCATCCCCCCAATGATGGTGAGATTCAGTTCTGCACCCTTAACGAGGGCATTCCAGGAGGAGACCAGTGGTGTCTTAAGGGGGACGGAGGTTAGCTCTTAGGAGCCTGGCAAATTCGCCCTTTTCTCTTCCTCCTTACCTTTGTTGAAAACCCTACATTTGGTTAGCACCCACCATGTGTTAGTCCCTTGGCAGACACTTTACATGAATCGCATTCAATACTCCCAGTAGCCTTGGGAAACTGGTATTATTAGTCCCATTTTATAGATGAGGAATATCAGATTCAGAGAGACTGAGATCACACAGCCATTTAAGTGGCTCAGCTTGAATTCGAACGCGGCACCATTTGGCTTTAAAGCTATTTCTATTACACCGTCTGCTTCTTGTCAAGGTCAGGAGAAGCAGGGGCTCAAGGAAAAATAAGAGGAGAGATGTAGTGCACATGGGCTGAGAAGGGGGAAAGAAAAATATTCCGGGAAAGGTTCTCTGGTTTAGATATGGATTCCGGGCTGGGAGACACATCACAGAAAGTCATGGAGGATGTTCTCTAAAGGCCACAGACAGAAATGACAATGAAAAAAGATGAACAAGCCCCCACCCCAGGGTGACAGCAACATAATATCACCCCGAAACAACTGCCAGTGTACCCTTGCGATGGCGGGCCCGCAATGGGCCATACCAGGGCAAGATGGCACCAGGCCTTTTTCTTGTTGTTTTTCTTTGTCAATTTTCTTACTGTGTCTGAAGCTCAGACAAGTTCCTAACTTCTGTGAGTCAGCAGGCTAACAGGAAGGGATGATCAGATGACCAATTACTCAGGAATAAATGTGAGGAAATTCAGAAAGCTGGGGAAGAAGAGAGGGGAGTGACATCCAGATGGCAGGCCTGCGGAGGGGCGCCTGGTCACGCTGGGGCTTGCTCCTGGAGCTCTCAGGTTCCGACTGCCTGTGTGGCATGAATTGCAGCAGCAGGCCCGCAGCCCCCTCAGAACAAAAATGCCCGGTTTGTGGTACTGAGGTTTGGCTATGGGAGAGTCTTCAGCCAACTCTGGCCAAGGCATGTGTGACCAGGTACTGAAGTCCTCCTTCCGGGGCTTCTGCAGCGAGGGGATGGGGCAGTTAGGTCAGTGGCATAGGCTGACATCTCTTTGCTGCGGTTAGCTGTCTCGTCTTGGGCTGAAGCAGAGTGGGTAACCGGGCAGGACTGGCCAGGCCCACACCGAGGGGCTGCCGAAGCCTTGTTAAGGAAATGCTCCTGACCAGGCAATCCAATTACATAATGCCACAAAAATAACTCTGGGCTGGGATCTTGTCAGAGTGACGTATTTTGTTAGCAGAGAGGGGTATCAAATATCTATCTTTCAATCCAAGGGCTGAAAGTACACTTGTGGTGCTGATGGGCTCCTCCTCCTCCCAGGGCCCAAGGAAGGTTGGGGGCGGGGAGGGACAGGAGGCAAGGATGCCCAGTCCCCTCCCCCTCCTCTTTTTTCCCCAGGTGCAACAAAAGCCAACTCTTCAGTTTCCGCTGTATTCTGCCAGCTCCCAAGTCCATGTACAGAGTCACATCCACTCAAATTTGTCTTGCAGTCATCTCTGCTATAAACGGCTCAGGGACAGTTAAGAGAAAGAAATGAGGGTGGGGGAACCGTGGAAGAAAGATGATAGGGAATGAAAGGGGTTTGCTGCTCTGTTTGTTGGTGGAACAGGATGGACATGAGTTATCTTATTATAACTAGACTGGGCCTCCCACTACAGTTGACCAACTAGCCCCACTTTGCCCAAGACTGTTCCAGATTTAAAACTGCATCCCAGGAATCCCCTCAGCTCTAGAAACTGGGATAGTTCGTCACTCTCCTCACAGGTTTGGCCAAATTTCCACAAGGATGTAGAAAATTATGACCAAAATGAGGTAGTTCATTTCAATTCCGAATCATTCAAAGAACAACCTAAAGAAGCTATTTCATCAGAGAGGCAAAGGCCCCATTTCCAGGAAATTTGAAGAAAGAGCCTCTCACCATTTTGGACTCTAGAGCTTTCCAGGTGGAAAAATCACCTGTTCCATCTACTCTGCTTTTCAGATAAAGTTTCCAGACATGCTTCCACCATTCTACAATGCCCTGAACTCCTGCCACGGTTTGGATGGGGATTGGTTTTATATCCCTTTGAAAAAACTGCTTGAGTCACAGGTAGGACTTTTTGTCACCTCATCACTTTCCTGGGTCTCCATTCCTCCCTGTGGTACCAGGGTCACATTCGGAGCTGTATCCTAGGAGAATATATTCACCTAGGGCCTGTTAGCATTTCCTTTTTCCTAATATGGATCATCACAGCATCCGATCCTTTTATTGTAAACCACGGCGGCCTTCCAAGCCATCCTGGATCTAGACCCATCTGACCCCCACCCCCTTGGAAGGAGACAAATGAGGATAAGCAATCCCTACCCAAGACACTCTCACAGCATCTGAGCTTGGACGTGCACACATCCCCACCTCCATTCTCTTTTGAAATCAAAGCGTCTCAAAAGTCCTAGAGCTAATTATAAAAGCAAATAGCTTTCCCTCCCTGAGTCATAGTCCTTGGCTCATAAAAAGGCAATTCCACTCGGAGACCACCTTGTCGCAAACACGAAAACCAGCTCGGTCAGGGCGCAGCAGAGAGGAAAGGGTGAAGCGCCAGCGCCTCCACCCTCCCCCAGCAGGCTCTGCCTTTATGGAGTCTATTTCCAGTCTGTTTACCTGGCAAGGCCCACGTGACCAATCCAGAAGGAAATGCTGACATCACTGTCTCTCTCTCACACATGTGCGCCTCCCTCCCTCCCGCCGGCCGTGCCTGCGTTCCGGCGTCCAGCCTCTGCGCCTCGTGCGGCGCCCGGCCCCTCCCCCCGCACTCGCGCCTTCTCCCACTTATTTCTCTGTCTTTCTCTGTCACACTTTCCTTTGTTTTCTTTCTCCTTGTAGGCCGCCTCTTAGACCGTCTCGGGCGCGCACGCACACGCGCGCACACACACGCAGACTTCTGGGAACCCTTTTTCCTTCTCTTCAACAAGCCTTTTTCTTCCTCTTCCAATCTCTTTCACGTCCGTGGCCACTGAATCTTCGCTGTTTTAAAAACAAACTTCCTCTTTCTGTATAGATTGGAGATTTATTAAAAAAAAAAAAAAAAAAAAAGAAAACAAAGCAAAAACCTCTGGAAGGCCTGGAAAACCTTCCAGGCCAAGGGTGGGGGGAGGGCAGAGCAAGGCCGCTCCGTTCAGCCACTCAATTTCCTGCTCCAGTGGACTTGGAGATTTAGGTGTTGGGGGTTTGGTCAAACATGCCTTCTTTATTTATTTGTTTGCAGCCTTCGTTCTTCCAGCTTCCCTCCCACGCTTCCTCACGGCTGCAGGATGGGGTGCCTTCCCTTCCCCACGGCCGGCCCACAGGGTCCCAGCGGCTCTTGGCCTTGGCGGGGCCACCGAGCACACGCACCTCGCTGCAGCTGCCGCTACTCCTTCTGTCTGGGGCTGAGGGGGCGTCTCGGCGTCTTCCCAACCTGGAGAGCTGGGAAGACGATGGAGGCAGAGAGGAGGGGGCAGTGGTCAGCGCAGGTGCCTGCTGCCTGTTCGGAGGGCTATTTATAGGAGGAACCAAGTGGCAGGGCTCTGGGGTCCGGCTGCTCCCGGACAGCTTGCTTGGTGCACGTGGGCTCAGAGCCAAAGCCTGCAGTTTAGAGGAAATGTTTAATAAAGACACGGGAGTCCCAAACTGTTTATTTATCCTAATGGAAAGGTGGAGATACGATGTCCCTGGAAACTGCCTCAGAAGTGGCCTGCAAGGTTGTGAGGCCAGAGGGTAAAACAACGGGTGCCTTCAAAGGGAACTGACTGGCCCGGGCAAAGGGGCAGAAAGCAGGCTCTCAGAGCTCTTTTGCTCCCATCTCCCACCCAGGCCGTCATCTCCTGGGCTCCTACACCTTTTAGTTTGGGGTAGGGCAGGGAGGCAGAGGGAGGCATGTGAAGTCATGCAAGAGTGAGGTCATTAATATATACAATGGAACATTATTCAGCCCTAAAAAAGAATGAAATCTTGCCATTTGCAACAACATGGCTGGAGCTACAGAGTATAACATGAGATGAGTCAGTCAGAAAAAGACAAATACCATATGATTTCACTCATATGTGGAACTGAAGAAACCAAACAAACAAGTAAGGGGGGAGTATGAGAGAGAGAGAGTGAGAGATCAATAAACACTCTTAACTATAGAGAACAAACGTGGTTACCAGAGGGTGGGGGAATTGGGGGTTGGGTGAAACAGGTGATGGGGATTAAGGAGTGCACTTGTGATGAATACAAGGTAATGTATGGAAGTGTTGAATCACTATATTGCATACTTGAAGCCGGTATAACCCTGTATGTTAACTAACTGGAATTAAAATAAAAACATTTTTAAAAAGAGTGAGATCAGTAACTAATCATTACTTACCTGTGAACTCATAGTCCCCAACACTCATAAAGGTAGAACTCTACGAGGAGGACATGCGTGTTTTTTCCCTTAATTATGAGACAGACAGAAAGCACAAGTGAGGGAGGAGCAGAGAAAGAGGGAGAAAGAGAGAGAAAGAGAATCCTAAGTAGGTTCCATGCTGTCAGCTCAGAGCCTGATATGGGGTTTGATCTCACAAACCCTGAGATCATGACCTGAGCTGAAATCAAGAGCCAGACGCTTAACCAACTGAGCCACTCAGGTGTCCCATGACAAGAGTGTTTTAATGGGCATATTTATCATTGGGTTATGTTGAAAATCAGGAATATAGCATCCTGTTGGAAGACCCTAGTAAAATCTAAGAATAGGACCTTCAACATTAAAATAGTAGTTCTTCAATGTTCACATGCATTCCTACTTCTTGAAAAACATTTCCAGTGCACATTTAAATGGCCCTGGCAGCCAGGGAGGAGAGAATTCAGATATTATGAAGTCACCTTATAGAGAGACCTTTTCATAGGTCAATGTACACAGCCAGCCAGGGGTCGGGGTGGGGGGCTTTTGCGAAGCTCCAGTCACAGACATGTCTCTTCAGGCATGTCAAGATCTAAATCCTCTTTAGACATGCTGGGAATCGAGAACTTTCTCCTAGCTTTAAATATTTTGTGCAAGTTCTAATTTTAAACTTCCAAATGTTATAGGCCAAGGACTCGCTGTTTTGAGTTGTCAATTAGGTAGATAGTTCTGTTGGTCAATTAAATGATTTTTGTGGTTTTAGAACCCAAATAAAGTGGTAAGGAGAGTCTCAATGTCATTCTTACCATCTCCATGAATATTTATGGGGCCCTGGCCCAAGTAAAAGCACAAAAGAATAGGGTGGAGCACAGGTTCCAAACTCCCAGCTGTGGGTTTGAGATGCCTCTGTTAAGAATTCTACACTATCCACTTATTATCATTGTTTGTCAAACTAAAGCCAGGATGAGATACAGGGTGGTGGGAATCGTGCAAACAAACAAAAAAACAAGACAAAAAACAAAACAAAACATACGTGTGCGCGCGTGCACACACACACACACACACACACACACACACACACACACACAAAACCATAGAAGGAGTTGAGGTCTTTTGATATGCTGCCTTTCAACCTTGGAGGGATCTGGGAAAGGGTGTGCAGGAAGTTCTTTTCCCTGTCCCTGAGTCTAGCTCAGGCTCACCTCCTCCTGAGGAGGCCCAATGCTGGAAGTGACCTCACCTAGCTTCTCATATTCAGCTCTCTGGGGAGGTTTCTTGGATTAGTTAGCAGACACCAAAATAATGTTTGATAAGATCCATTTGTTTCGCTATTCAATACCTGTGATGATGTGGAAACACACATGCATTTATGAATATATTTGGATTCATGTTATGTGTTACCCCACCTGCTTCCCCAAGGATAGGCACCATATGGAGTATACTCTGTACACATCTCCATAAATGCCCACAGTGCTAATTGCTACTCAGTGATGTGCCCGTGGTGAAGAGGAGGATAATGATAATGTTGATGATGAGGAGGATGACAATGATGATGACACTAAATTGCTAATAATGATTCCAGGATGAAAACAGTTGTGGGTATAGAGATATGCTCCACAAACTCAGAATGAATGAATACAGTTAGGACTTTCACTGAGTGTTTTTCCGAGATCCGGTTCGTTCGTTCGTTCTTTCTTTCTTTCTTTCTTTTCTTTTCTTTTCTTTTCTTTTCTTGTCTTTTCTTTTCTTTTCTTTTCTTTTCTTTTCTTTCTAAGCATTTACTCCATGATTATTTATTAAAGGAAGTAATCTCAACTGCTGAGCCTGTGGGCTGGGCCAAAGTGGCGTAACAATAACACAAGGTGGATTGACAATCACTTTTCATCATCAGTGTACTTTTAAAAATCTGATTGAGATACCTAACACTTATCTCTTTCATGGCAAATGACCACAGAAAACAAAAGTTTTTTGCTGGTACTTAGAGAACAGAACCACTCTCCTATCTGCTCTGGGAGGGATGTCAGAGAGATGACACTGGTAGCACAGGAAAGACACGCCTTACAGCCAAGCATGAAGGACCACAAGCCAGAGATGGACACACCTTGCAGTGATACACAATATACAAATCAACCCACAGTTTTTAAAACATGTAGGAAAGTAGGGGTGCCTTGATGGCTCAGTCAGTTAAGCATCTGACTCTTGATTTTGGCTCAGGTCATGATCTCACAGGTCCATGGGACTGAGCCCCAAGACCGGCTCTGCGCTGACATCGTGGAGCCTGCTGGGGATTCTCCTCGCTCTCTGCCCTGTACCCCACTTGCACATGTCCTCTTTCTCTCAAAATAAATAAATATGTTTAAAAATTTGGCGGGGGGCATCTGGGTGGTGCAGTTGGTTAAGCATCTGACTTCCGCTCAGGTCATGATCTCACAGTGTGTAGGTTCAAGCCCTTGTCAGGCTCTGTGCTGACAGCTAAGAGCCTGGCGCCTGATTCAGATTCTGTGTCTCCCTCTCTCTCTGCTCCCCCTGCACTTACACTCTGTCTGTCTCTCCTTCAAAAATAAAAGTAAAATGTTAAAAAAATGTTTTTAACATGTAGGAAATTAAATAAAAAAGAACTGTGTAACTACCTAGAGGAATCAAAGTCTTTTCTTAAAACTTAGAATGTGTAAAGATCTTCAAAGACTTGGCTTCTGATCCCAGCTCTGCCACCAAGAGTCCGATGGCTTCCAGTAAGTCATTTAATGCTGGACTGTGCTTTCTCCTTGTAAAATGGAGAATGGAGATAACAATACACACCCTACAGGGTTGGTGGCAGATCAAGTGAGATGGTTAATATAAAGTGTCTTTCATGATGCCTGGCACCTGGCAGGTGTTTAATACATGGCAGACTGGTGAATATTATCCTGCCACTGCTCACCTGTCCGCACAGGTGAGGTTGGAGCGTGAAGAACAAGCTATTATGAAAAAGGCTATACAAACCAGATAGCCTTGCACAAATCCAACACATTCTTTCTAGGTATTACGGGATCTAGGCTTACTCCATTGGTGCAGGTATTCCCCGCTTCTCAAAAGTTCACATTACTCCACATCACTTTCACAAAAGCCTACATTACTACCTATTTTTATGAACGGAAAGAAATCCAAAGACAAGTTTGTTTTACAAAAAAAAAACAAAAACAAAAAACAAAACAGGGCAAAAAGTGAAAATAGCATTCAGCATTTGCTTTGCAGTGAGCCATTACAGAGACCACGCACACCCCAAGCAGCCACCAAGCCCCTTCCAGAACCACACCTGGCATTTCAGCACCAGCTGCCAGAGATTTGAACTGTGTCTGTGAGCATCTGTGCTTTATCTCAATTTATTTTGGGCGTCCGTTACCATGATGTGTCCTAAGGTAACAGAAAAGCCTAAGAGAGGTTATTTGGGGGTCTGGAAACATTCAAAGATGTTTCCATATAAATTAATGGTAATTGCTGCTTCGCTTTATGCCATTTTGGCTTATGAAAGTTTCCGTAGGACTGTTCTACTTTCCCTTAGCGGGGAAAACCAATACTGGGAAATGGGGCAGAGATAAAGATATATTATCAAGGACAAATTTTCTCCATATCCAGGTATCTGATATATCTAATTTGGGGCATATGGTTACTGAAATGAGGAATGCAAGAAACCACCAGATTTCCTCAGGGAGGGTTTTGTGAAGATTAATAGTTAAAAATGACACAAGTTATCAAGGTGCGTGGGCTCCCTGCAGCACAGGAGATATGTAAATCCAAGGAATAATCATCAACATAATACTACCACCATTTCTAGAAACAGATTCTTTCCGAGGCCAGAATAGAATTTCCAGAAGTATCTTTCCCTTTTGGAATTACAGAGTATGACAGATTTATTTCCACACATCTCACTTGCTTTCAGAGTTATTGTTTCCTCTTATTTTTTCCCCCTTCTTTGGTGATAGAGAGGCCTGAGAACCGATTCTGTCAGGAAGTTCTCGGGGAATTTTCAGGAGGATGTACAAGCAGTGTATATGAATGACTGTGAGCAAGCATCTATTTCATTTTATAAAAAACATGTATTCGTAACCCATCTTCTGAGCATATCTAAATAATCAAAACCATGAATGACAAACATATCAGATATACATTTTTCAGAGCATAAAGGATCCTTTTGGGGTAAGTTACTAACATTTCTATTTCTTCCTCTTAAAGCAGATCAGGTAACTTTTCCCCTGTTACAAAAAGGATGTGCTATTAAATCCAGACCCCAAGATAGGAACTCAATTGCCCCCTAGACAGCTAATGCCAATGCCCCAATTTTTTGAATTTATCGACCGAAATGTTGGATGGAGCAGGTTCAAGCATCTTGCTAAATAAAATATAGATTACATTTATCATTTCCCCTCAATCTACTAAAATCTTGTTACTTTTTCATGGAAGGAAATGAATCAGTCTGACAGGACTGCTCTGTCAAGTGATATAAGTTCCCAACACTGTATTCACTGCAGATTATTCTAGAAGTGATTTGGCAATCATTTTTTCCAGGTAAAGTTCCAGATTAGGACATTACGAACTTCCTCTTTGCTTTTTAAAAATAGAGGCATTAATCTTGCTTCTTTTCAGTCTTTCCAAGTTCTTAAAAATGAAGTTACTCTCCCATGATTTTAGCCAACAATAACAGATTTCCTTACAAAAACTTGGCCCTGCAAAAAGTCTACTTAAAGGAGAGGTGTTTCTACAAGTAGTTAAGGAATATTTAAAAGTTGATCATGGGAAAACAATGAGGAAGCAAACAGTCAAAGCTTAGACCTCTGCTTCGACAGGCCTGTTTCCAGATCTCTCCCATGGATGTAGATATGATCTGAATGGATTTCTGAATTCAATGGGTTCAAGGCCAAAGACAGGTATGGTAAACTTTTAGATTGTGTCTATCTTGTATGTCTCTACAAGTCAAAGCCATTATTTTCCAGAAATCCATTGAAAATCTGCTAGGAAGTAAATGGGAAAAATGGGAGAAAGTACGTAAAAAACTTCATAGTTTTACACCTTTTCACGTAAGTTATAGTGGCCATGCGGTCTTCACACTTCCTAAAATCTCAGAGTTTCATAAAAACTCAACACTTCTAGAACACACACTGCATGTACACAACCTTAAGTCAGCAGAGCTCCAACTCTGTGAAGACCAAGATGGAAGCACAAAGCACAATGAAACGAAATTCAGATATCTTGGGTACTTCTGGGTATCTCCAGGTTTGGGGGTTTCTAAGTTTAATGGAGATAGATGCTTGTTTAAACTCTGAAGTGGCCTCTTGACAAATACAGCTTGGTATTTACCAATCTTTGTGAACCTGAAATTCAAGTTCCTTTGTCCTTCTGGGGTACACTCTGCTGATTCCCGGTCCAAGAGCTTCCTGCTCTTCACTGTAGCCTCCAGACTGCTCAACACGGCTGGGGGCGTAAGGACCTCGAGTGGACTGTACTCTGTACAACATTCTACAGTGCAACAGCCAGCCACGGATGCTTGCTGACCGCTGAACAAATTCCCTGAGGCTGTTGCTCCACACCTTTTCCACACTCCTCAAGCCCCCGCCAATGGTACTCTTTCTTAACTCTGGGTAACAGATTTCAAACCCTTGTTTCTTGAAACCATGATTGGAATGAATTTCATCAACTTGCGCATTATGTTACCTTACAGTGCCTTGGTCTGCAGAGAGAGAGGAGAGAGAGAGAGAGAGAGAGAGAGAGAGAGAGAGAGAGAGAGAGAATGTGAAGTAGGCTCTGTGCTGTCAGCACAGAACCCCACCTGGGGCTCAGGCTCACCAACCACAAGATCATGACCTGAGCCAATGTTGGATGCTTAACCGACTGAGCTACCCAGGCACCCCACTCCCCTACTCTTTATTTATCTCTCCCTACTCCTGTCACCATGGCATGCCTGCCCCCACCACTCTCCTATCTTTGTTTAATCAATCCATTTATATTTGAAAACCTACACATGCTCTATTCTCTCCTACTAAAGAAAATAATAAAACAAACCAAACTTCCCCTGATTCTACCACAGATTCAACCCTCCTATTCACTACTTCTTTTTTTTTAATTTTTTAATGTTTATTCATTTTTGAGAGACAGAGAGAGACACAGCATGAGTGGGGAAGGGGCAGAGAGAGGGAGACACAGAATCTGAAGCAGGCTCCAGGCTCTGAGCCATCAGCACAGAGCCGGACGTGGGGCTCAAACTCACAAACTGCAAGATCATGACCTAAGCCAGTCGGTCACTCAACCAACTGAGCCACCCAGGCGCCCCTCAACTTCTTAAAAGAATCATTGAATCACATTCCGCGGTCCACGATTGAACACCCCCAGCCTTGTGGACAGCATGGAGAAGGATGGCCATTATTTTGAGCATAAAGTGATTTTCCTGTAGCTCTTGCCTACTAGTCCTTGTGTCACCTTGTGAGGCACTTGCTGACACAGAGCATGTTTAATTCCCTGACACAGACAACCTTTCTCCTGTCCTGTCCTGTCCTCTTCTCTGTGACCTTTCTGAGCTAGGCACTGCCAGTTCCTGCAGCTGCTCTTTACAAGACCTGATTCTGAGTTCTTTCACCTCCTCCTTTTCAGTTTGACTCTCTTCTTAAAGGGTCATGTCCCAAGATTAAATGTAAACTATCTACATCTGCTCCTCCACCTAGTACAGGAGAGCAAGGTCATCACCTCCTTTGTTCTCCTAATTACACTTTGCTCAATACAATGGTTGAATCCTCCTGCTATCAACTTAAATCTCTAAGATAGTGGCTCACAGAGTGTGGCCCACTGAAGCTTCTATTTCAGAATGACCCAGGATCCTTGATAAATGCAGATTCTTGGGTACCACCTCAAACTTGTTGAATCTGGCAATCTCGGGGTGACATCTGGGAATCCACATTTCACTTTATTTTTATTATTTTTTTGGAATCCACATTTTAAACAAGAATGCCAGATGATTCTTAATGTACCCCAAATCTGGGGTGGGGGGGAATGCTTCCTCAACATCTGTTGCCAAGCTTGCACCTGGCCCCCATATTTGTGCAGATGGATTTTTGGATCCAAGACAAAACTTTCCATTTTCTTGCGTTATATTTTGTCTTGTTAGATTTGGTTCATTGCCTTGGCCTATCAAAATCTGTTGAAATATTTATTCTGCAACGTATGACCTCATGACAATCACACATGGATTAAGATGAAAAGCCTTAATATCGCAGCACTCAGAATCTCCCTCTACAGTGACACCAACAATGGTCAACTGGTTACTAAGAAACTCCTACTTCACCTTATTCCCCATAAGATAAATGGACAAATTGTCATTTACCATGTTGCCAAATGCCTGGGTAAAGCCCAACTGTTCTTTGTCTCCCATATTTTCCTGATCCACTGTCATGTCGAAGAAGAAAGTGAAGTATTCTCAAGGGCCATTTACACACGCCTTCTAGAATCTGTGGCCAGACAATAGAGTGTAGTGTGCAGAAGCCACCTTTGTCTGTGACCTTGTTCTGAATGCCTATGGCACTTAGGCATTGTATTACAAATGTTCTTGTCCACATTTTGACTCTACTGCTAGAAAAAGAGCTCTTGAACTCTGAAGTTGTGTCTTATGTGTCTCTAAATATCTCATGGTAACTAGCACAATGTCCTACTTTGAAAACTTTTCTTTGAATGAATGAATGAATTTTACATTTCATTCCCACTAACTTACTTTACCTCTTTGTACAAGATGAAAGCAGACTCTGCCGTGAATACTAGGAGACTAGGCTTCTTAGGCACGAAGGAAGTGGTATGCCTGGACAGATCTCCACAGGCCCAATTATTTCTTTTAGTCACTGCCCATTCAAATGAGCTTGTTAGAATAAAGGCATTCTTTGAAACGAAAGATAATGAAAACACTGAGAAATGATGACACAGTTTCTAAAACATCATAACTTTACTAGAATGTGTGGCAATGACCAAATGAGACACAGGAAAGTGCATTTCAGGAAAACCCTGGATTAATGGAGCCACCTAAGTGAGCATAACATGCAAACATATTACGGGCTTCATTCTAACGAGACCCCCCATGATGGCACCAAGTAGATCAATAGGATATGAGATAGCTAGACATCCCTCTACATCACAACTGCTAACACATCTGAGTAATTCTCTGATACATAAAATAGTGGAGTGAACAACTGTAAACGAATGATGAAAAGTCCTGTGGTTTCTACGGCTCATGTGACTTTCTTCATGGTCACATTTTGTCTTTCCTATTTTTTGGAGGCCAGGGAAGATTCCACAAATACTCCAGAATATTCCTCTACTAGGAAAGCCAGATAGCCCCACATCTACTTACTTGTTCCACATGAGGTATAGGGCAGTGATTCTCAACTACGGGGTGACTTTACCTCCTGTTCAAGGGATATTTGTCAATGCCTGGAGACACGTTTGCTCATTACAACTGAGGAACAGGTGCTACTGGCATCAGGTGGGTAGAGGCCAGGAATGCCTCTCTCCACTAACAAAGAATTATCTGGTTCAAAATGCCAATAGTAATTATATCAATGAAAATTTTCAATGAGGGGCACTGGGTGGCTCAGTCAGTTGAGCATTCGACTCTTGATTTCAGCTCAGGTCATGATCCCACAGGATCATGGAATCGAATCCCCATGGAATCGAACCCTGTGTCAGGCTCTATGCTGGGTACAGATCCTGCTTACAGTTCTTTCTCTCTCCCTCTGCCCCTTCCTTGCTCACATGCATTCTCTCTCTCTCAAAAAAAAAAAATAAATAAAACAATTTTCAGTTAAAAATAATCAGTGCCATTAATGAAAACCCCTGGTCTAGGGCTATGGTTGTAGTGCCAAACCTGGAAAGACTGATCCATCTCAAAGGGTCACGGGACTACCTGTTGTGGATGTGAAGTAACTCAAGGGTGACAAACACTATCAGATACTTTGCAGTTCTACAGTGAGGGGAGGGTATCAAGGCTGAAAGACCCACCTGGCGGGCTGAATGGAAGAAGAAAGGTTCTGGAACACTCCTAGTTGCTACGGGTTTTACTTCAGAGTGGCTTACTGGGAAGGCTCTTAGTGAACTCTGCTCAGAAGGCAGCCTCCTTCTCAACACATGAAGGAATGCATGCTCAGTGGAATCATGCAAGAAGCATCAGTGAGCCATGTTCATGGTCATAAAAAAAGCCCCGAACCACAGCTGCTAATGATGTAACTGGAGACTTAAGCCTCCAGGAATGTGAGGTGGACACGAAGCAAATGTACCAACTGGAAAGGGTGCTGTTTTGGTGCTGACTACATAAAAGTCAGAGTCCTGTAGAGTGAAAGAGAAACTCACTTTACCTGAACTTCCTAGATGACAGATACATTTTGCCCCACTTCCTGCTATTTTTTATTTGACCAAGATTTTAAACACCACCAGTTTTATATATCATAGTGAAGCTGATAGATTTAATGAAGCCTCCAGATGCCTCTTGAGAGATGATTACAACTCTAATTAAAAATGGAGGATGACAGACAAGAATCCCATGGGACTCTATAAGCAAGTGGCATTCATATGTCTTCTTTCATGGAAAAGATTACTTTGTTCATGTCAGTCTGGACTCTTTCCAGTAGTAAAAGATAGTGTCACCAAATTCTAATACGTTATGAGATTTAATGTGGTTCAAAGATCAGGGAATGTTTTAAACTGTAAGGAACAAAAAAGTTTATCAGCTAAGCTGGACTTTCATTTTTTTTCTTTCATATACCTGTACTCACCATCTCTAAGATTAAATATAGCCTAGAATACCACAAGAATCACCTAAATGAAGTCTGCCTTTGTATCAAATCCAAGCGTGGAGAAGAACAAGGGAGGTATTACTGGAGCAAATGAGAATTCTGGCTCCATACTAAGGGCTTTAGGGACCAGGCAGGTATGGCAAGTCAGAGCAGATTGTGGGGTCACAAATCCAGGTAATCAAACGAGGTTTAAAACATCATGAAGAAGGTCTTGAGGGTCAAGGCAGTCAAATACATTGACTGAGGAGATCAAGGATATTAAGACATCGGTTTCCCTATCCCTACACTGTTGGTCATGTTGGCTAGTCATTGAAGAATCTTGGCCCTATGTGGGTTCTAAGGGAGGTCATACTATTTAATCTCCTTGGTAGGAGTATGAGGGTGGGGAGTAGCCAGAGAGAGCCAGAAGCAGAAAAGTAAGGCTCATTGGAAGGCTTTGGGCTGGGTAGGGCCTTTGCATATGGACATAACGTAGCCCTGGGGCCAGATTTCAGTAGTCTGCACAACCATACATCTACTTCCAAAGGCAAATGTGGCACTACGTCTTCACATAATACACTTGCATCTCTTTAACCAATGCACATCTTTTAACAAGGAGAAATTAAACAGGAGAGAGTTTGCCCAACATGAAACCACTTGTATCATTGAACAAAGGGTCTAATATAAGAAACATCAAGGGCTCCACTGTGATTAAATCATGGATGTAGTGACTGCACTATCCATCGACACTGCACTAGCTGTCATAAATCAGGTATAGTCTCTGACAGTAGAAGCCCAGTGAATCAAGATTCATTTCTAGATAGGATGAATATGCCAGGCAGGGCTCTCGATCCTTGTAGTCACTGAACCTTAGGTGGGATGTCACTCTGGGAGACTGACCTGCAGGTCTTAACAATGATCATCATGTCTTTTATGAATGACTGGCAAGATGTGGAGATTCCTCCCAACAATGTCCAGGCCTGGGGAGTTGTCTGCAGGGCAGAAGGATGAAGAAGCACTCCTGAGCCTCAGCTGTGGTTGCTTTGAGGCTGGGGGTGCCCAAACTCATCTTCAGCCCCGATTCCTCCCCAAATCCTAAATATGATTCATAAAATGTCTACACATGATTCCCAAATAAGCCGTGTTTCCTCTGCTGGGAATGATATCTATCAGGAACATCTTTTCTAGGACCCCCTCTAGGCCAAGTTAGGCCTTTCTACTCTGTGCTCTCCAAGTTCAGTGTATATAACTTTATTTAAATAAACTCTATTGGTGATTACTTGTCTACTTGATTATCTCTTTCATGAAGCTGAAAGTACTTTGAGCCCAGGGACTATTTGTTTTAGTATATGAGTACTGTGTACCCTGAACAGCATCTGACACAAAGTATATATTCAATAAATTTTTATGGAAGGAAGGAAGGAAAGAAAGTTGGTAGGAAGGTTTATTTTTTATAATTCTTTTTAAAGTTTATTTATTTATTTTCAGAGAGAGAGAGAGAGAGGAGAGAGAATATTCCATCCAGGCTCTGCATTGTCAGTGCAGAGCCCGATGCGGGGCTTGAACTCATGAACTGTGAGATCATGACTTAAGCTGAAGTCAGATGCTTAACCGACTGAGCCACCTAGGCCCCCCAAGGTAGGAATGTTTAAAAAGCAGTAAGGCCACTAACCAGGCAGGCAACAGTGTCAAGCTCTTCCAAAAAGATATTGGCCAGCCAGCCTGGGAGAGACCACCTCATGGAGATCTACAAAGGAGTTGGCAATGGCATCTGGTGGCTGTAGGGCTGTGATTCCCACTGCACTTATTGGCAGAATCCCAGGGAATCCCTCTTTGTTGGCTAAGCCACTGACTTACCTTCCTGGAAGGCCGGCACATAGTTCTGTGCTGGCGATACTTCTGCAAAGTCAGCCAGCACAAGGTTGGCTATGCCAGAAGGTTCCTCGCATCCTAGAGGCTGGGCCTTGCAAAGTCTTGTCACTATCCTACCATTTCCTCTGAGGCCTCTGAGATTTGATATTATGATATTTGATCATTACTAATAATGATAAAAAACAGTCAAACTTAGTGTCGGTGAATTGCTTTGATCTATTTGCTGTTCCTCATCAGATGAAAGAGTTTGCAGAGCTAGCGGCACAGGGGGATGGGGGGGAGTGTCTCATTCAGAAATTCCCAGTGTATAGTTTTTGAAAGTGTTTCTTAATTCTCAAAACATTATCCACTGGTGACAAAGATTACTATAGATGATAACCCTGAGTACATCAATAAAGATTTTTCAAGACCCTAGAACTTGACAACACAGATCTCTTCTACTTTCCATTCACCTTTGCAAACCAGTAAATTCAGTATTCAGGAGATTCAGTGGAACATTCAGCACATATCCTTGACGGCTGTTAGAAAACTGGTTCTGTTGATGTATAAGCTATTTTAAAAAAGTGGTTTTAAGCTCATTGTCGAACATGGTAATAGAGTATTGTGCAATCACAGAGTCAACAAATGAACGAGAAGATACCTTACAGAAAGTCTGAACTGAGGATGCTAATGCCCGAAAGGAGAGGGAAGTAACTTGCCCAAGGACACACAGCTAGTGAGTGGCTGAACCTGGCTTGAAGCCAAACACGATGATCTTAAAACACCTTTCTATTGTTCGATATTGATGGTATGTATATTTATGGTAGTCCCTACACACACACATGCACACACATACAAGGATAAATTCCTGCATCACATAGATCGAGCTGTCTGTAGAAACCGAGAGCCCTACTGAAACAATAACCCATTTCAATTTAGGGCAGCCTAGTCGGGAATAGGCCCAGAGCCTCACCAGCCCCCTAGAAAACAGAGTATTGTTTCCATCCAAACCTTGCCCTGAAAGGAAGCCTGTCAGCTGGCAATGACCTCGTGAGACAACTTTGGGGAGAGCAAAGGGCCGAGAAGAGAAAGGCCTCATTCTCACTGCAAACAGGAAAAGGGAAGAGAAAAAGAAAGCTCTGTCTCCACACAAGGTTTGCTGGGCTGGCTATGAACTGTTCCAGTACGTTCCATCAAATAGACGCCTTCATAGAATCAAGCCAAGCGCGAACATGGGCTCTGGGACTCCCACTCCCGGGACATACGCGGGCCAGCTCACACATGCTCTTGCTCTCTCGCACCCTGGGAGAGCACTTATATGGGCTTCATGAGGCTAAGTAATAAACACTTTGTCTTCACCCTGCTATTTATGGGTTGCTTGGGGCATCCTGTTCTCTCCACTGCCCTTACCTGAACAGACGGCTCCCGCAGACCCCACACTTCATAGGGACAACAGTAAATGTGAAAGGCTCTGTGTGCCCCACACGCTCCTGTTTTCCTGGCCACCGTGCTAATTGCGGAGAAAGGTCAATCTGCATCCATTTACCTATTCTCTGTGCTCCCTTCCTTGAGGTTAAATCTGTTCTCCTTTTTCCCTGGGTTCTCATTTTCTTCCTTCCTTTCAGACATCTCTCTAAGACATCTTTCAAAGATATCCTTTTCTATTTTACCACCGCCAGGGACTTTCATTCTTCTGTGATGGATCAACCATCTAGGAAAACAAGAACAACTCGGAAAACTGCAAACCACCAGCCGTCGCCTCCAGCAGCATTTCTGGGGCTCTCTGGACGACCGCGCACATGCAGAGTTAAGGGGCTGATCCGGTCCTACCTGTTGCTGACTTCAGGTTCACTTAGAAGCCTTGCGCTTCCCCTGCACACATTGTGTTTGAGATGCAAAGGGGCGAGATGCACATTTGAAAGCAAGAAGAGTGTCCAGGCCAACAGACGTCTGAAAGCCGCAGGGGAAGATGCCAGGAGTGTCCACTGGATGCAGGACCAAGGTTAATCACTTTGGTCAGATTTGGGGCCCTTTGACTCAGCTACTTTGGGGGCTTCAGGGCTCTCAGAGCTGATGGGTCCTGGGTGAAGAGAAGGAGTCACGGCTGCATCCTGTCCACCCGCGGGCCGTCACGCAAGCCTGGAGCCCTGCCACCTCTCAGTGCCGTCTTCATTGTGGGCTAGCCCACCGCATCCTGAAAGCAGACAAGACAGAGGAGGATGCGTTAACTCGGCCTCTCCCCGCAGAAGGCAGTTCGCCATTGCAACACTGATTAAATACAGGACATTATCTCACCATAATGCCCTCCTGGCGGCGTTCCCAGGAAAATTCTAACTAATCATAAAAATAGAAAGAAAAACTCAACCTAAATTCCATTCCTCGTCTTAAATGAGTGATGTGTTCACTTTTATTTATTTTTCTGGAAGCAAGGCGGGAAAAGAAAATGAATTTTAGGGCTTAGAAAAACAAGCTACTAATAGTACTAAGTAGAGCTGGGCCGTGGTGCAGACAGTCGGGGTGTAGCCGGCATGGTATCATGGGTGAGTCCCAGCCTTGCTCCCAGTTGGAAACTCAGAGTTTCAAACCAGAGCACCTGGCAGGGCAAAGCCAGGAAAGGGCAAGGAAAAACCAGAGAGGGTTGTGGGGACAGGTGTGGACACACACGCACAAGCACACGTACCCACACAAAGCTAGGTGCCGAATGGCACTGTTACGGCCCTGGCAGACCAATGTTCTTCCTCTACTCCTTTTAAGCAACACCGGCATCTTTTTCTAGCATCTTTCTTTCTGGACACTCATGCATGGTTTAGATATTCTCTGCCTAGAAGTTTTCCTAGAGACCCACCTAGCTAATTGTTACTCACCCTTTAGATATCAGAGCAAACGGCACTTCTTCAGGAAGCCTTCTCCAAGAACCTCTACCCCAATTCCAGTCTAGGCGTTGGCGTTCTAAAAACCTTTCCTTCGTGACAATCACATGGCTGTAATTAATGCACCAGTTACATCGTTGGCTGTTTAAGGGCTGTCTCCTCCCTTAGGTCTCGTCTCGTTAACTGCTTTGTACGTGCCTGGTACATAGTAGCTGTTGAACAAATGTCTGTGTTGGATGGGTGCTGATGGATGGGCCCAGCCCGTGAGCGGTACCTTATGTTACAGTGGTAGGTTAGGTCTCAAGCTAAGAAGCAGCAAGCAGATGTGGAGAAGCAGATCATGGTGGGTCAACAACACCAAGCCCCGTGCCTTTCCTATTTCAAGTAATTCCTGCTTTTTTTTTTTTTTTTTCGGGACGTCTTCACAGAGAAACTATGGGAGAGTTCAAATCCTGGAAACCAGCTTCTGAGACGCTTCTCTTAGTGCTACACTGAATGAAATGAAAATAAAGGACACACCTCGCTCCCCTCCTACCCCTCTACCTGCCCCCACTTCTGGCATTAGAATCCCAATGCTGCCATCCCTCATCATTGCTACAGCTGCCGTAATGGGCACTGCTACTTGATGGCAAAGTTCTAGCTGAGCTAATTAAGCATACTGAGCTAATAACCTTCCATTTTGGGACCGGTATTATTCATAATTTAATGTATTGCTGCTGAAACATTAACCTTTCGACAACTGGCATGTTGCCCACAGCAGCCCAAGTGCTGACCATCTTTCAGTAAAATGAGTATTATTGTTAAAACAGGTATAAATCATTCATGGCTGCAGCTTTTGTGTCAGACCCTATGTGAAAATAAGCAGTAAGCTGGGTAATTTATTTACCTTTTGGTGATTATTTTTTATGATTTTATGATCATATTCAATGATTCATAAACATTGGCCTGGTGCCATTTTGTAATCATTTCACATTTTAAATATTGTGTGGCTGTTCTGCTTTTCATCTTTAAGAATTTCAGGATTGATATTGGGCAACTTAAGCCAGGCACAAATGCAATTTCATCTGAGAGAAAGGTTGGGGCAGAGGGGGAGAGAGTCCCAACACCATTCATTTTAACAAAACCATTTTCAACAGGGCTCTTTGGAGCTTCCACTTGTCACAGCACTGCACTCAATGGAGCAAACTTTCTTTGAAGTTTAACACACAGAGGGTGCCTTGAAATCGAAATAAAAGCACAGGAAAACAGTTAACAAGCTTCTGGTTCGGAAGATGAGGGGAAGGAGCCGAAGGGTGGAGGGAGGCCTGGAAAGTCTGGCCTCAGGCCAAGAAGGTTGGAAGCCACAAGCCTACTTCTAGCACCAGGTTGGAGAACGTGATTACATGTCCCGGGGGTTTTGAGACTTTGCTCCTGCTGCTGGCTCTGGGTTTGGGCTCCCATTACGGTGCTAGAAAGTAGCTTTTTCTTCTCAGGACAGCAAGTAGGAGCTAGAGGCTGAGAGGTGGGAAGGTCTTTCATGGACGGGGAGGTTAAGAGACCTCCCCACATTCCACGGGCTCTCTTACAGTAGTCCTTCATGTTTCTTAAACCAGTGAAAGCAAACAGGTCCTCGTACAGTGGGAATGATGGTCGATAGATGGTCAGATGGCGGAAGGGAAACAGGGCGGGAGAAGGCAGGGAATGGGACGTTGTGTTCAGACTCCTCTTGAAAGCAGGAGTGTGTTCGAGAGCAAGCTTGCTTTTAGAGCCCATTTCACGTCAGGTGTGTTGGTTCAGAGGGGGACTCGGCCCCAAATGCAGGAGATGAGGTCTCGAAATGCAGCCACAGGTATGTGCTGCAAACAAACGCCCACATCTGTAGGGGAAGCCCAGGCAAAGGGAAGATAATGTATTTCGTTCTGAGACAGTTTGAAATGAATAGTTCTGAGATGGATGCTTACTTTCTTTTCTACCTTCCATTTATTTCATTGCCTATTTATAGCTTTCATGGATTTTTTTTCCTTTTGACCATCTGGTTTTAGGATTTGTCAGGAAGTGTCTATCATCTATCTATCTATCTGTCTATATCTATCTATCTATCTATCTACACACACATGTATGTGTATCTAAAAATTATTTTAACATATATAATTATTTAACTTTTCAACATACGGTTCAGTGGCATTCATCACTTTTACAGTGTTACATAATTCTCACTATTTCCAAAAGTTTTTAAGAAATTTTTTATGTTTTATGTTTGAGAGCAAGAGAGAGCACGAGCGAGGGAGGGGCAGAGAGAGAGGGAGACACAGAATCTGAAGCAGGCTCTAGGTTCTGAGCTGTCAGCACAGAGCCCGACATGGGGCTTGAACTCACAGGCTGCGAGATCATGATCTGAGCTGGAGTCAGATGCTTAACCAACTGAGCCACCCAGGTGCCCCTCCAAAAGTTTTTGTCACTCCAAACAGAAACTCTGTACCCATTAAGCATTGATTCCCCACTTCCTCCTGTCCCATCACCTGGAAACCTCTAATCTACTTTCTGTCTTTATGGCTTTGATAATTCTGGATTTCAGATAAGTAGAACCATACAACATTTGCACTTTTGTGGCTGGCTTCTTTTACTTAGCATAAGGTTTCCAAGGTTCATTCATGTTGTGGCATGTATCAGAGCTGAATAATATTCTCTTTTTTTCAGAGCTGAATAATATCCCATTGTATGGCTATACCACATTTTGTATATCCGCTCAACTGTTAACAGACAATTGGGTTGTTTCTGTCCTTTGGGCTTTGGGAACAATGCTGCCATGAACATTGGTGTACAACAATCTGAGTCCCTAATATAGAGAGACTAATATTTCTAGACCACTGTATCATTTTTTTATAAAAGGTCACTGCACGTTATTTACATGGATCTACCTTTATATAGGATGCTCTACTTGGGGCACAAGTAGCAAATCCACAAATTACTCTCCAGCCATCCTGTCAACACTCCTGCCTCAGAGGACTTATTGCAGGCACTTTCTGGAATCTCTGGGGCTGGTGCAGGTTGTGAATTCTGTACCAGTAGCTTCCATTCTCCACATTGGACTTGCTAAAACAGGCTTGCTTCTCAGGTACGATAAAGAACAAATTAAGAAACAGAATAATCTGGCATGAGTGAAATTCCCCTTCAATCATGTCAGCCAGAGCAGATGTTGTCATGAAATTTGATGTTATGGATTTATTTCCTAAGATAGAGTCTAAAAGGGAAAACGGCGTAAGAGCTGAAACGTGAATTGAACATGTCTATAGAGTGTGAATTGGATTCAAGACAAAATATTGTGAATGGTTAATAGGGTCAGTCTAAGTATACTTGCTAAAATAATCTCTTGGATATGCAAATATTCTGAGAACTACACTGTCAAATATCTATTGTATCCTCTTATCTGTGTGTTCGCAGAACTGCTACATGTTATAACAAATGAGAAAAATGTGAATTTAAAAAATAATGTCACCCTAAAATAATACTTTAGTTTGAATAAGTAATTTTTGTTGTCAGAGTTTTTTTATTTTTGTCACACACCAGACAGCCAGGTCCTTAAAACAGCATTATTTGGAAATATTAAGAGGTGAGTTTGTGTGTCTTATTCTGAGAAGAAACAGAAGTGATGTGGGAGTAGGGAAGGAGCAGGAAATGGCCATAGGTCCCTCTTTTTTTTTTTTTAATGTTTATTTATTTATTTATTTTTGGAAGAGAGAGTGGGGGGCGGGACAGAGAGAGAAAGAGAGAATCTGAAGCAGGCTTAGAGCTGTCAGCACAGAGCCCGATACGGGGCTTGAACTCACAAACCATGAGATCATGACCCAAGCTGAAGGTGAAACTTAACTGATTGAGCCACCCAGGTGCCCCAAGGTCATATGTCCCTCTTGATCTGGGTCCCTCAGTCCGCCGTTAGCACCTGCCATACCCTGGTATTATCCCAGGGGAACTTCTGCTCCTGGCTACCTGGCACTGTCTTGCTGTAATTTCCTTTCCTGGGAACATTGTCTGGAGGACACGAGATGCTACTTTCATGTTCACCATCTCACCATAGAAATAAGTCCATCACACATGAGGAAGACGGGCAAGGAGAATTCAGATAAGGAGCACTTGGAGAGAGGCCTTAGGTTTTATTGTTGACAATTTCCAAAACTCCACCATAAAACTGCTCATTAAAACTGTAAGCAAGGAGACAAATGGATTGAGTTTCATTTAGTTTCTTTTCCTCTCTTTTCCCTAATTTCTGAGAGTTGGGCTAATGAGCAGACAAAGAATGAAAATGTGGACAACATACGGATGACCTTACTGTACTTCTCTTATCTTAGAACGGTCTCCAGCCCATGGTAAGTAGTCAGGAAAGTATTTATCAAATGAACAAATGAACATCAGTCAGTAGATCCTCAGGAGTTGATGTGATCTGACCAATGGGTGTGCCTTATTTCCTCTTTGGTCTGGTCAAACAGGGTGGGCTGGGTTTGATTAACTTTGCAAATCCTTGGCAAAATTTGGCTCTCAGAAATACCAGGAAGTAGCAGAACTCAAGAGAGCCCTGTCACTTCACTTAAATCAGGACATCTCCCAGTTTTTTGGTTTATAGGTTAAAATTCCTAGGATTCTCAGGGCACCTGGGTGGCTCAGTCGGTTAAGCGTCCAGCTTCACCTCAGGTCATGATCTACCACTCCATGAGTTTGAGCCCCATGTCAGGCTGTGCTGACAGCTCAGAGTCTGGAGCCTGCTTCGGATTCTGTGTCTCCCTCTGTCTCTGCCCCTCCCCTGCTCATGGTCTGTCTCAAAAATAAATAAAAACATTAAAAAAAATTAAAAAAAAATCCTAGGATTCTCTTAAAAAATAAAAAAAGGATTCTGAAGGTAAGACATCAGAAAACAACTGATTCCCAGCACCTCTCTGTTGTTCTTCTCTTGACCCAGTTTTAGAGCCCACCATGTCCTTTCTCTTGTGCTCCAGACTCTTCTCATTCTCTGTATTCAGACTCTACCCACTGAAACCCATCTAGTCTGTGTCCCATCAGCTTGGAGCTCTCCTGGCCCTTGCCCTGTCTGATATGAGGCAAACGCCCCCTCCCAGGCCCCACCCCATTTGTACCCTAATAGCAAGGGTTTCTTAAGTGTGGCCGTGACCCACCTGATCAGAATTTCTGGGGGTACTAGTTAAATACACACATTTCTGGACCCCATCCAAGATCTACCAAAGCAGAATTTCTAAGGTCAGTTTGGACCCCTCAGAATTACTTATACAGTTGAGAACACTGTCTTTTGGTCTGAGTAACATGATCACCATATTAATAAAATAGTGTACCATTGTGTAGCTGTCATGAGTGGGATTCTATAAAGCCTCTCCTTTCATGAACGCATGTGAAGGAAAGGCACGGGAACGGGGTTTGGTTTGAGGTTGACACCTGGCATTTGTTGACAGGATAAAGAAGGAATGCAGACCGTGTTATTAGCTCTTTGGGGGCCTAGAATGTAGTCACCACAGGTGAGTGTTCTGGAACCCTCTACAAAGCTCTCTATTGTCCTTCCTCTGATTTTTACAAGAAGAAATGTGTAATTTGAAAAGCAATCCATTTGTTCATGACCTTTGAATTATCCTTATTTCTCCATTTCCTCTTAGGGTGTGGAGGCCACACTTCTAAAGATGCTCTAAGAATAAATTTCTCAACCTTGGCACTATTGACATTTTGGGCCAGATACTTCTTTGCTGTGGGGGTTCTCCTGTGCATTGTAGCAGCATCCATGGCCCCCACCCAGTAGATGTCAATAGTACTCCCCATCCCTGAGTTGTGACAACCAAAAAAGTCTCCAGCAAGTCCCAAAAGTCTGATGGGGGACAGCGGGGGCTAAATTGCCCCTGGTTGAGAATGCTGCTCTAAGAGAAATCCAGCTCAGTGCCACAAAAAAGTGCAATATATCTTCTGAATTCAACTTCATTTTGAGATTGGCTTCTTCCTGACTTCCCTATTTTTGTTAATGACACCACATCCTAAGCTTCAAATCTAAACCCTCCAGTCATCCTCTCCCTGTTTGCCACCCCTCCCTATGTGCCCCTCACTAATTGAGGGCTACATCCACAGCACTGTTTCTACCACTGTCACTTCTGCACCTCTAGATTAAGAATTGGAAACCATTCTTGTTGGCTGGCCACAAGATGCATCTCAAAAGCAGCCTATAAATCCAGGGTACGTGTCCCCCCCTTTTCCCAACGCTTATTTTCTACCCACTTTTGACAATATAGCTCTGCATGCTTATCTATTTCTTCAACTGGACTTGAAGCTCCAAGAAGTGAGTTTCTTTGTTATAAATCATCTTTGTTTCTCTATAGCATAGGACCTTGCATGATGCTTCGAAAAACATTTATTGAATTGAACAGGTGAATTTCTCAATTACAGGCCACCAGTACTGTGTAGGTATTTGTATAGATTTTTCAACCCTCCAAAGCACTTTTGCAATCATATCATAGCTAGCCTTTCTTTTCCTTGGTATTTGCATCTTTCAGTATATCTGCATTTGTAAAAATGTAAAAGAAAACAATGACAACCACCTGGACTTGAGCTTAGAACCTCAGCTTTGTCACCCACAGGGGACATTAGGCAAGTTCCCAACTCTCTAAACCTCAGTTTTACCTTCCATAAAAGGGGAGTAATAATAGCACCTAACTCACAGGTTGTTGTAAAGGTTGAAAAAAAAAACACATGCGAGTGCTTCACAGGGTTCACAGTACATGTCAGGTACTGAGTACATGGTAGCCTTTGGGTGCTGGTGTCCCTCCATTTATGTCTCTGGGAAGGCCTCCACAGGCTCCCAGTTCTATTGGATGGGATTTAAAATCCTGGTCCAAGAGCATCTCAGGTCTCCAGCCTCAGCGCCAGGCATGGCCCCATATACCTCACACTCAATCACCCCAGCCCAGACTCCCCTTTGTCCTTCATCAAGACATGTACCCCAGCCCTCCAGTTCGTTCTGAAGAAGCTCCCTCCACCTGCTGTGTCTATCCCCCACCCTCTGGCCATCCATTTGCTCGTACTTGCCGAGAATTAATTACTTCCCCATTCATGTTTGCACGGTACTTTGAACCTCCTTCTATTATGGCACTTTTCATATTGAATTACAGTGGATTTATTTTTGTATCTGAACTCTTCTGTGAGTCCATGAACTTCTCAGAGTGGGGATTAGGTCTCAAGCTTCTTTCCATCCCAACCACAGAGCCTAGAAAAGTCTAAGAGTTTGATGAATGTTTTCTGGGCTTAATAAAATAACAACCACCTTTTTATCTGCAGACCTCTTCACAGAGATATTTTACATAAATCCTTTTCCTGGATTTTTAGACCAAACTAGGATTGCTCAAGCAGATACTAAGAAAGATCTAGAAATCAAGACAAAGATTTTGTAATTTGGCCAAAGTTCCAAGCTAACTGAGGGTATCCTGATGCCTCTTGACATCTATGTTAGGGGTTTATCCTCTTAGGTCCCCAAGCTTCTGCTACTCCTGACCTTTGTCATCATGTTCCGATTATTTCTGTTTCCTGCAATTAGAGGGCAAGCTCTCTAAGGGCAAAGATCTTGTCTTGTTCTTTTTTTCCACATCCAGTACTAGGTGCTAGCTGGCACGAATGTTTATGAAGTAAGAATCTGTGTAATTTACATTTCTTTTTTATTTGATAAAGTTGGAGTTCTTTACCAGCTCTGAGAAGACTTTAAATGTACACTGGTTTTAGTATGGTGTCAGTTTTTGGTTTCCAGGACTCTTGTTTTTGCAGAATGAGAACCCAGGATTAAGCAAGCAGCCTAGGTACAAACTCTTTCTCTTAGGATGATGCTCTTCAAAGGCTATAAAAGATGGAGCAGCAGGATGGCTGTCCTGCTGCTGCCTGGTTTTGCTATCTTTATTGTGCTTTTGGGCCAAGTCAAATCTGCAGACCAAGCTGACATGACATATGCAGCTAGTTTTATGCAAAATGTGAATTTTCGTGCAACAACAACAAGAGAAGCTTGTTGTAATTCTGTGCAAGTTGGAAAAGACTGGGGGCTGATTTGACCTTTGAAGAAAGATGTGACTTTGTCTTCTCATCTCCATCATTCATCACAGAGTCCCTGCTTTGGAAACTTTTAAGTAATCAAAATATTTATCAACTATCCATCGACAATGATGACGATATGCCTATGTGCAGTTAGTCAGTCCAGTTCCAAGGATGTTCTCATGTGATAATTATGCAAGAGCATACTTGGTCACTATGTGGGTGATGAGAAGTGGGTCATGACAGTGCTATCTTATCAGGCATTATTACATTGTGTTAATGGACAGGACTAACTTTCCATCTAACTCATTGGCAGGTGAATCACTTACAACACCAAAAAAGTATTCAGTACATATTTTAAAATTAATTAATTATAAAATTAATCCAATTTTATTAAGAAAGAAAAACTATTTAAAACAGCTTCAAAGACAAAAGGAGATCCATGTAAGCGTCATGCCTAACCAACAGATGCTGTCACATCTCCCTACTTTAAGATAACACCTTGCTGGTGGATTTGCCTTCCCTGACTCACTCAGTAAGGTTGATAATTCCCTCATCTATACCATACCTACCCCCTGAATAAACCTGTTCTGTGGTGTACCTACTGTTGTATGGCAAATGTTTATTTCCATGTCTATCAGCATCTTGGGGGCAAGACAATGGCTTATTTATTTTTGTACCCCATCTACCTAGCACAGCTCTTCAATTATGTATGATGATGATGTATATCATTGGGTAGACTCAATTTGGGATGTGTCCCCCCGACCACCACCTCCATTCTTTTCTCAAATCATCCCTGAGCATAACCACCAGCACCTCTCTGGCTCTCCCCACACTTCCCCTCCATTTCTTCCCCATCAGGCCCTGTAGAGCCACGGGCACAGTACTGCAGTGACTCTAGCTTTCTCTGCTGTGGTTATCATAGGGTTAAAGTTGAGGTTTCTAATTGCTCCCATGAGGTCTTATTACCTGTTGATTAGGTCCTTTTGGGATCAGCATCAAACCGACAACAATAATAAACACTCCCTTCTTTGGAACTCAGTAATGACCCTGCCTGCCCTGCAGGCCTGCCGGCTTTGGGGAGGGGCATTGGGTAGGCCTGGAAAGGGCAGGCCATGTTAGGGACGTTTCCTGGAGATTTGGTGGTGCAGGCTCTGAGGCACAGCTAACAAGCTGATGGGCACCAGCTTGAGATTTTTGGCTGGCCGGAGGCACCTCTGTTGTTATAGCACAAGGCGCCTCAGAGAAGACCCTCCACAGCCAGCCCAGGGACACGAGGGAGGTGTCTGGGTGGTCTTTCCACAAGACTTGAGGAATTTCTGGAGAATGGTCTGGTAACTGTTTCATGTGTATTTCTCCCAAAGTTTTCCTATGTACATATAAATGTGAGTGGGAGTGTATATGTGAATGCATGTATGTGTGTGTGTGTGTGTGTGTGTGTATAGTTTAGTGTTTTTATTGCAAAAATGCAATCATACTAAACATTTTGTCTAGCATATTGCTTTTTTTTTTTTTTTTTTTTACACAACCATCTGTCTCGGACCTTTCCTTGTCAGTGCATAAAGATTTTCTTCAGTCTGGTGAAGAGTTTATGGTAATCCAGAATAAGACCAAAGAAAAAGACATTTAACCACTACCTAGTTGAACATTTCAACTGTCCAATTTCTTGATATTACAAATAAAACTCTAGTGAATATCCTTATACATTTTCTCATGTATTTACATAAGCAGTTTTGTAGGATACATGAAAAAGGCTACGACTATTTGTACACCCAATAGTAATGTCTGACTGTGTCCTTTCCATGGCCTCTAGACAGTATAATTTTATTTATTTATGACAACTTAATTGTAACAAAATATATCTCAGTGATATTTTCATTTGTGTTTCCCTGATATGACATTGCATTTATTTTTTATTATTTTTTATTTTTTTTAAAGTTTATTTATTTTTGGGACAGAGAAAGAGCGTAAACGGGGGAGGGTCAGCGAGAGGGAGACACAGAATCTGAAGCAGGCTTCAGGCTCCGAGCTGTCAGTGCAGAGCCTGACGCGGGGCTCGAACTCACGGAGTGTGAGATCATGACCTGAACCAAAGTCGGATGCTTAACCAACTGAGCCACCCAGGTGCCCCATGACATTGCATTTATTATGTAACTTAAAAATATCTAATTCAAACTTAAAAAAATATTTCAAGAATAATCCAAAGAATTTCCACATATTCTTTATACAGTTTCAGTTCTTTACATTTTTGTCCCTCGTTTTATTATTTTTTCTCCTACTCTTTTATATCATTGCTGTCCAATATGGTAGCGACTAGCCATATATGGTTATTTAAATTTAAATTGAATAAAGTTATGGGCACCTGGGTGGCTCAGTTGGATGAGCGTCCAGCTCTTAGTTTCGGCTCAGGTCATGATCCCAGGGTGGTGGAATCGAGCCCCGTGTCAGGCTTGGTGCTGAGCGTTAGAGCCTCTTGAGATTCTCTGTCTCTCTCTCTCTCTCCTTCTCTCCTTCTGCCCCTCCCCCCAACTCATGCTCTCTCTTTCTAAAATAAATAAGATAAATAAGTAAGTAAGTAAATAAATAAATAAATAAAAATAAGATTAATAATTCAGTTTCTTAGTTGCATTAACCATATTTCAAGTGCTTGTGTAGCTCTTGGCTTCCATACTGTCAGAGCACATATAGAACATTTCCATCATTGTGGAAAGTTCCACTGGAAAGCTCCGAATTACATAAATGCATATTTTTTGAGGCATTTAGGGGTCAGTTGGAGAAATCATAGGTATTTACTCCTAAACACTTCAATGTGTGCTTCCTAAGAAAAAGAATATTTTCTCATATAACCACAGTGTGATAATATAAATCAAGAAATTTAACATTGATATATTATCTAATCCACTGATTCCATTTGAATTTCATCAAATGTCCCAATATTTTCTTTTTTAAAAAATGTTTATTTATTTTTGAGAGAGAGAGAGAGAGAGAGAGAGAGAGAGAGAGGAAGGGAAAGAGAGAGTGAGAGCGAGCAAACACGCGAGCGGGGGAGGGGCAGAGAGAGCTGGAGACACAGAATCTGAACCGGGCTCCAGGCTCTGAGCTGTCACCACAGAGCCTGATACAGGGCTCAAACCTGTGAACCGGGGCTCAAACCTGTGAACCATGAGTTCAAACTTGAACCTGAACCTGAGCCAAAGTCAGATGCTTAACCAACTAAGCCACCTAGGCACCTTTCCCAAAATTTTTCTTTATGGCTATTGGTTTTCCTGGTCCAGGATCAACCTTGTATTTATGCCACTGTCTTTTAAGAATTAAGTATTTAAGTATTAAGTCCAGACTACTATATCTTCCAGGGTGTGTAGCAGGTCTCATTTATCTTTACATGCCCAGGATTTAGAGCAAAGCCTAGAATGGAATCAATGATTAGAAAAACATGAATGAATGAATGAATGAATGAATACATTTCTAGGCATTCCCTTATTTCTTTGTAATTATGATTATTCTTCCTCCCTTCCTGGAACCAAAACAGAAAAGGACTACATATGATTATTTTGGAAACACATTGTCAAAAAGACACCAAAGAAAAGGTATTATTAGTATGTTTAAAAACTGGCACCACAGTCTTTGGAAGACATTTTGGCAGTATTGACCAATATTTATAAAAAGAAGTCTTCTTTGCCCCAGTAAATACACTTCTTAGGGCCTACAGTAATCTATGCATATGTGCACAATAAGGCAGGCATAAGGATGTTCACTGCAGTGTTGTTTATAATAGGAAAAGAAAAAAACGGAATAACCTAACTATCCATCAGTAGGGGAATGGTTAAAAACGCATGTGGCGTATTCTTATTTAAAACAATTTTTTTTAATGTTTATTTTTTGAGACAGAGAGCGAGTCGGGTAGGGGCAGAGAGAGAGGGAGACACAGAATCCAAAGCAGGCTCCAGGCTCCAAGCTGTCAGCACAGAGCCCGACGTAGGGCTTGAACTCACAAACCACGAGATCATGACCTGAGCCCAAGTTGAAAGCTTAACTGACTGAGCCACCCAGGTGCCCCAGAAATGCATGTGGTGTATCCTTATGAATTCACATAATCATTTAAACAATATTTGTAATTGTTAACATAGTAGTAAAACAACTATTATGTGACAAGCAATGTTAAAGGTTTAAGGGATAAAGAAGTGAAAAAGACAATATCTCTTTATTGAGCTTACATTCTAGTGGGAAGATTGTGGAATACACTGAAGCAGATGGAAAAAATGATCTAGGGTTCTACTTGATGACCAGAAAAGATCTCCAGAGTATTTTACCTAATAAAGAAACAAACAGCCACATTGCAAAATAATAACGGTAAAGATACATTTTATGTTTAAAAATCCCAAAATAAATCTAGACATTTCTATATGTACACATATGCATGTGAATGAAAGTTTATCCTTTTGGTTTGAATGGATGCACATCAAGTCATTATCACCTCTGGGACAGGGTTAGGATTTCTGAGGGTGGCCAGAGGACATTTTCACATTAACTTATCTTGTTTGATTTTGCTCTTTTTGAGAATGCTTTCATGCATTGCTAGTGAAATTAGAAATAAATAAATAAGCACACTATGGGAGGTCTAACCATCATGCCAACTAAAGAAAACAGTCACTATTTAAATACTAAAGAATCTTTTTTAAATTTTTATTAAAAAAATTTTTAATGTTTATTTATTTTTGAGAGAGACACACAGAGTGTGAGTGGGGGAGGGGCAGAGAGAGAGGGAGACACAGAGTCTGAAGCAAGCTTCAGGCTCTGAGCTGTCAGCACAGAGTCCAATGTGAGGCTTGAACTCACAGACTGCGAGATCATGACCTGAGCCAAAGTTGGACGCTTAACCAACTGAGCTAACCAGGCTCCCCTAAACACTAAAGAATCTAATGCAGTTATTACCACACACCCGGAATAAAAATTGACCTGTAGGCTTTTGCTATCCACAGGAAACAGTACCAACCAGTACATGAAATGCTGTGCTCTTACCAGCTTCGACTGCCAAGCTTTATTATTTATCCTAAGTTCTTTACAGATTCAATATTCTTGGGGAGAAAAGAAGGAAATTAATATTCACTATGTACTTAGCACATTCCAAACACTTGTTATATTTGCTATTTTATTCTATGCTTGGAGCTTTAAGAAGTATTACTGTCCCTCCATTTTACAGATGGGAAAACCAAGGCTCAGAAGGTAGAACACATTTGTGCAAGGTCTCGCACATGCCAAGAGTCAGGTGATGGAGTGTGGATTCAGACTCAGTCCTTCCTGACCTCAATGCTCATTGACTCTCCTCACTTAAGAATCATTCAAGAGAGGGTGGAGAATGGGTTTGCGGTTCTAGAATTTTGGACTCATGGATCTAGGTGTCTCATTGTCCTTTTCCACCATTTTTAGGGATACTCTAGAGGAAACTTTAGATAGTGCCCTCGATATGTCTGACAAACTTTTCTTCAGAATGTCCCATTTTTCCCTGCTCCTGTCTGCTCATGGTACCCCATCTCAAGGGAGATGAGAGAGAAAAAAGGAACAGCATCAACAGAGAAGGAAGGGTAACTGGAGAAAGAGAGGCAGGAGACCACAGAGGAGTTGGTAAAAGTGAGAAGACAGAGGAAAGTGGACAGAAGGGAAGGGGAAGGACCTGTGATTAAATACACTATAGGGAATCTTGGTCTTATCAATCAAGAGGATGACAACAAAGACACACAGGAAGGATTTTCTATTTAAACAAATACTTTCCTCATAGGGTGGGAAGGGAGAGGTTGGCAAATGGTGGAAAGGAGAAAAGCCCGCCAGACACCACCCACTTTCCTTCTGCATCCAGCTACTGACTTGGGGACCTAGCTGATCAGGTAGGCAGGTCTGCAGCCCCTCTTAATTTGGGCATGTCCTTTCTCCTCTGTCCCGTGGACACATCACACATGGTTCAGGCCCAGGCACCACAGAAGACCTGCACCTTGAATGTTACTGTCTTAGGGGTTTTCAAAGTTCTCCCTTTGCCTGAACATCTCTGGGCACACATCCAAAGTGATCTAACAAATTTAACAGTGCAGCAGTGACCCAGTTAAAATAGTCATGGGAGAGAGGTAGGAGGGTGAGAGAGAAGTTGAGGAGAAAGAAATAAAAGAGAGAGTGGAAAAGTGAGAGAGGAGACAAAAAGAGAATGCCAGGAAAAGTGAAGGACCAAAAGAAGGAAGACAACAAGAAGAGGACAGATGACAGGTGAAAGGAAGAGGGTAAGAAACAAGGAGAAGAAGGAAAGCCGCTGGCAGAAAGAAAGGCAGGGAAGGGAAGAGGAAGGCATTTTGTATTTCTAGGAAGTAATAACGTAAGACCCTTCATCATATCCTGAAGATCAATAAACCTGGCTGGGAAATCAAGAACAAGTTCTAGTTGAAGGTTAGAAAGCCCTGAGGAAGTACAAAAACTTCTGTCAGCTTCCATAAGGCTGCATCCTTGAAATTAAAAATTGCAGGCCATGATACATGTGGCCCACATCTATCCATACCCAAGTCCATGTTACAGCCTGGAGAGTCAGGCATCATCCCAGATATTGCTTAATGTAATTATAATTAAGCAGGAACCCCCAGAGGCTATCACATCTCACTACATGAACTACTGGTGTGAGGCAAGGAGGTGAGGGCCACAAATGCACAGGAAGGAATGTTCTAGAACAGATAACAGGGAGTAGAATCAAACACAAATGGAGGACTTGATTTCTACAGAGGGGTAGAATCTTGTCAAGTTCTGTATTTTCAAGGTAGAAAGTTTAAATTACGTGGTCAGCCCCATGACTGGGACTCTTTTTAGAAACTTTAAGGGGGTTGGATTTTGCACGTTACTAATTTTCTGCATATGTTACTCAAACACTACAGTTGAAGGTAAGTTGGAATTTTATTAATTGAAGCTGCATTTTTAATATTCTTTATTAATCCTCTCAAGTTGCTATAAAAAATTAGGCAGACTCATTTGGTGATTTTCTGCAAGGATCTAAGCTTTGCCACTTCATAAAGCAGATGGTTGGCCTGTCTTTGATAATAGAGGCACCTTATAGGCAATAGGTAGTCCCTATTTCCACCTTGGGATCCTAGGCGCTGCTGTATCTACCCCAGAAGAGTCTGAATTCACAGAAGGATCTGTCTTCAGTTCCTCTCTCCAGGCCTCTTTGCCGTCCACCAACTCTGAGCATGGCTCTTTCTTGTAGGATTTGATACAAGGATGGTCAGGACCAACTACTGAAGAAAGAAAAACCTAACCCTGGCTATCTCATCTGCAAGTGTCAGCAGACACTATTGAGTTTGTACCTTTAGAGAGACCATGGTGTCTGATTTTAGGGATCCAAGTTCCACCTGGTCCCAAGATTACAGGCTTCCGAAGCCCATTATCCACATGTAGGTTCCTTCAGCATCTCCCACCTCATTTCCATGCTTCTAGAAGGGGCTGTCAACAATTGTAGGCACCTACTCTGCGGCCAGCACAGTGCTAGGTAGTTTATATCTCTAATTCAGCCTTCAATAGTATAGGAGGGATTACTGTTCACAATTTCTCAGCTGAGGAAACTGAGTCTTAGAGAGGGGACTGGTTCAAATTCACATGATTAAACCAATGCTCAATCCTGGTTTGTCTGGTTCCAAACAGCTCATTTTCTCCACTCCCATCATCCTGCTTTCTGTTCTATGCCTAAAATTTCACAATTAGATGCAGGTATTTGGATGTTGAAGACTGTTTCTACCTTCAGGAGTTTCTCCACAGAAGTTCTGACATTCCGAATGTGGTAGTAAGGAGGCTCCTATAAAAATTCTGACTAACACATTAACAGGGATTTGCTGAAGGTTATTTACTTTAAGGCCTTTTCCTTAGGACAAGGAGGACTTGGAAGAGTCAGGCTAATTTTCAAGGGGGCCTAATGAGAGTTTGGACCAGAAATTGGTGTAAAAAATACTGTTAAATTATGGAATTGCAACTGGAAGAGGCCAGGAGTGGCCTACAAGGGTGCCACACCCCAGGCTGGGAAGTTGGGGGTCTTCATTACGCAGTGGGTGAAACCATTACTTTTTGTACCTCAGAATTAGGTTGACTACGTTTCAAGGCTTTATTTGGTAGAAAAAATTCAGGATGTTGTAGTGGGTTGGCTAGTTCTGGCAGCCTTCAATAAAATACTGTAAGAGACAGGCTAAAGGTAGCCTATTTTCCAGCAGAAAGTGAAGAGAATATGGCTTTGCTGAGAGAGATCCTTTCTGCCTATGGCAGGTAATTCAAGATGGCTGAAAGTCCTTACCTTGGGACTGTGGGGCTGGCAAACCCATATTTTCTATCTTAAACCAAGGTTGATATACACAGATGCAGGGAGACTAGAGGATCCCAGGAGGTGATACTGGGACACAGAAAAATCCTGATGCACCCGATCCTAGGCTGTCCCAGCACATCCTGTTAAACATTCTCTATGAAAAGGGAGACTCATAGGCTTTGTGAACCTGTATCTGGGAGTAGTCTAAAGGCTGGAAGGAATTATAAGAATCTACCGATCTGAGGCTATTATTTTTCTTTTCTTTTTTTTGGGGGGGGAGGGTACATCCTTTTTATTTTATTTTATTTTATTTTATTTTTAAATTTACATCCAAATTAGTTAGCATATAGTGCAACAATGATTTCAGGAGTAGATTCCTTAATGCCCCTTACCCATTTAGCCCATCCCCCTTCCCATACCCCCTCCATTAACCCTCAGTTTGTTCTCTATATTTACGAGTCTCTTATGCTTTGTCCCCCTCCCTGTTTTTATATTATGTTTGTTTCCCTTCCCTTATGTTTATCTGTTTTGTCTCTTAAAGTCCTCGTATGAGTGAAGTCATATGATACTTGTCTTTCTCTGACTGACTAATTTCACTTAGCATAATACCCTCCAGTTCCATCCACGTAGTTGCAAATGGCAAGATTTCATTCTTTTTGATTGCCGAGTAATACTCCATTGTATATATATACCACATCTTCTTTATCCATTCATCCATCAATGGACATTTGGGCTCTTTCCATACTTTGGCTATTGTGGATAGTGCTGCTATAAACATGGGGGTGCATGTGTCCCTTTGAAACAGCATACCTGTATCTCTTGGATAAATACCTAGTAGTGCAATTGCTGGGTCGTAGTGTAGTTCCATTTTTAGTTTTTTGAGGAACTTCCATACTGTTTTCCAGAGTGGTTGCACCAGCTTGCATTCCCACCTGACACATGAAAAAATGCTCAACATCACTCATCATCAGGGAAATACAAATCAAAACCACCATGAGATACCACCTTACACCTGTCAGAATGGCTAACATGAACAACTCAGGCAACAACAGATGTTGGCGAGGATGTGGAGAAAGAGGTTATCTTTTGCATTATTATTTTTATTTCCTTTAAAGCAAAGGCTAAAATTAACAGAAAGGCTATTAAACTAGGCCTCAGCTGAGGGTAATGCTTTCAAACTCTGGGTGTGACCCATCAGTGGGTTGTAAAATCAATTTTGTGGATGGTGACCAGCTTTTCTTTTCTTTTCTTTTTTCCTTTCTTTCTCTTTTTTAATGGAATGAAATAGGAAATATTGGCATGCATCTCATTCAGTGAGGGTAAATACTGTTGCATGAAACTTGTGATGTGATTATACATAAATACATACTAATATACACACATGCATAGATACTGGGTCATGAAGTAAAATTAATTTTTATCATGAGTCATGTCCAAAAAGTTTGAAAGCTAGTAGTCTAGGCAGACTGATAAAGCATAGAGGTTTTTGGTAGAAAATAGAAACTTCCAGGTTTGAAATACATGACCAAACAAAACCTCTGGTTATGGGTGCTACTCAGTGGAGTTGACTAGAAGAAGAAGATGAAAAGCCTATAAATTTCCATGAGATATGTTGCCACAGAAACTCCATGACAGGGTGATAGTTATTTTCAGTTGCTCAAATCTTAGGGCAATCTTTAGGATAATCTCTAACCCTTAAACTTGCACCAAATAGTTGTGAACAGCTAAAGCAATATAATTCTCAGAGAGTACATCTTCCCAATGCCTTTCTCAGATATGCTCATGAAGGACAAATGAGCAAAGATAAACAAAGATGATCCTTCTTAGTCTATATTGGATGCTAAGAATTCTTCCTATTTCCAGGAGTCTTCATTATTTCTGCTCTACAGGATATGATCTGTTCTTTTCCCCATTTTCCCAGAGTTTTTATTACATGCATTCTGTTTTTTATCCACTATATAGATAACTTACCATTAACCAAAGGTCACTGAACCACAAGGAATTATGTCTGGATTTCGAGGAGGAGGATTTCATAAGAGATAGTTATATGAGCCTCAGGGTTCTTTCCATTTAAGTTGAATGAATGTTTATGTGGGTGTGGGCATTTGTGAAAGTGTCTGTGTGGAAGATGGGCATGAACAGATGTTGGTGGCCAAGGGGTGGACTATAGTTGACACGTACTGGTTACTACTCAGCACCCATATCCCCTTCTCCCATATTAACAGCATCCAGATTTTCTTTCAGGCAACTACACCCCCATGCAGCCCATTGACTTTGTGGGCCGTTCTAGCTGTGAGTTATGAATGATTTCAGCCAGTCAGTACCTTTTTTTCCTCCAGTGATTACTCCATGGATGGGCATTGTGTCTTGGAATGGTCCCATCAGGTGCATCACAGGAATCTAAATGTGTAATGATGGTATAGGAACACTCTCTACTACTGAACGTGAATGAGGAAACATGGAACTCCTAACTCTGCTGACAGTCATCCTATTACTCCAAGGGGAGTGGGCCTTTGGATGAGGTCAACATTGTGGATGAGAGAGTGAAAAGGAAGAAAGGCTCTGAGCCCTTCATTATACTCTGGGACACTTGAATCAACCAGCCATAAGTAAGTATGGCGTGCCTTCCTTTTGGACTATCCCCTATGAGCCAGTAAGCCCTATTATTGAAATCTGTTTGAGTGGATTTCTGTTACTTATAGAATATACACACGTCACCCACTCTACACTTTGTTTTGCAAAGCTTTAAACCTTGGAAGTAGACTTGCAGAGCCTGTGTCCTAGGCCACCAGGAATGTGGATTCCTTCACATTAGGTTTTAGTGACCCCAGCTGGGGCATACACCTGAGACTTCTCTCTGTGCTCAATTTCCCATATATTAAGTACATACTTATGAGATATATCATTCTTTTGGAGCACTGAAGACTCATTATAAGTGTCTTTTGCCTATCCCTCCACCTTTGGCTCATTTCCCATCACTAGTCTTGCCCATTACGTGACAATAATATCAAACTGCAGAGTTCCATACCCCATACTAATTTATATGCCTTTGCTCACATTATTTTTTTCCTGCCAAGAATACCCTCTCCTCTCTAGTTTTTGTTTGTTGTTGTTTTTTTTTTTTTGCTTCACATCTATTTACCCTTTTAGACCTGTGTTCTCCAATATGGTAGCCAGTAGTCACACATAGTTATTGAGTTCTTGAGATGTGGCTAGTGAAAGTTAGAAATGGAATTTTTTTACTCCACTTGAATTAATTTAAACATTTTAAACTGGAGCAATATAAAATATTTTTCTATTAAACACAAACCTCATTGCTTTGATACAACTACATTTTAACTGTTGAAAAGTTGGTGTCCAAATGAGATGTGCTGTATGTATAAAATATACACTTGATTTCAAAGACTTAAATCTTTTTACAATAAAAAGATTGTAAAATGTCTCATTAATAATTTTTATATTGATTGGGTAGTAAAATGCTAATATTTTGGATATATTGGATTGAATGAAATATGTTATTAAGATTATTTTCTCCTGTTTGTTTTTACTTTTCTAATGTGGCTACAAGAAAATTTTAAATTACATATGTGGTTCACAATATATTTCTACTGGAAAGCACTGAACTAGAACATATCAGATGTCATCTCCTTGAAAAAGCCTTCCACAATCACCAAGGCTAGATATGGTGGCCTTCTGCCCTCTCATGACATTCTCTTACATAGCACCTACCTCATTAGTTGATATTATCGCTTCATGTATCTATCTGTTCCCACCTGTCCCCAGACTGTAAGTTTCTCAATGGCAGTGAACATATTTTATATTTCTAAGGCCTCCGTAGTGACTGGCACATAGTAGGCACTCAATAAATACTTGTGAAATAAATTCATGAATGGGTAACCACATAAAGTTCATAATGTCACAAGTATTTTAAAGTATAATTTCGTATACTACAAAGCTGTAATCATCAAGACAGTATGGTACTGGCACAAGAACAGTCACTCAGATCAATGGGACAGAATAGAGAACCCAGAAATGGACCCACAAACGTATGGCCAACTAATCTGTGACAAAGCAGGAAAGAATATCCAATGGAATAAAGACAGTCTCTTCAGTAAGTGGTGCTGGGAAAACTGGACAGCAACATGCAGAAGAATTAACCTGGACCACTTTCTTACACCATACACAAAAATAAACTCAAAATGGATGAAAGACCTCAATGTAAGACAGGAAGCCATCAAAATCCTCAAGGAGAAAGCAGGCAAAACCTCTTTGATCTTGGCCACAGCGACCTCTTACTCAATACGTCTCCAGAGGCAAGAAAAACAAAAGCAAAAATGAACTACTGGGACCTCATCAAAATAAAAATCTTCTGCACAGTGAAGGAAACAATCAGCAAAACTAAAAGGCAACTGACAGAATGGGAGAAGATATTTGCAAATGACATATCAGATAAAGGGTTAGTATCTAAAATTTATAAAGAACTTATCAAACTCAACACCCAAAAAACAAATAATCCAGTGAAGAAATGGGCAAAAAACATGAATAGACACTTCTCCAAGGAAGACATCCAGATGGCCAACCGACACATGAAAAAATGCTCAAAATCACTCATCATCAGGGAAATACAAATCAAAACCACAATGAGATATGACCTTACACCTGTCAGAATGGCTAACATTAACAACTCAGGCAACCACAGATGTTGGCGAGGATGCAGAGAGAGAGGATCTCTTTTGCATTGTTGGTGGGAATGCAAGCTGGTGCAGCCACTCTGGAAAACAGTATGGAGGTTCCTCAAAAAACTAAAAATAGAACTACCCTATGACCCAGCAATTGCACTACTAGGTATTTATCCACGGGATGCAGGTGTGCTGTTTTGAAGGAACACATGCACCCCCATGTTTATAGCAGCACTATCCACAATAGCCAAAGTGTGGAAAGAGCCCAAATGTCCATTGATGGATGAATGGATAAAGAAGATGTGGTATATATGTGTGTGTATATATATATATATATATATATATATATATATATACACACAATGGTATATATACAATGTATATACAATATGTGGTATACAAGATGTGATATATATTCAATGGAGTATTACTCAGCAATCAAAAAGAATGAAATCTTGCCAGTTGCAACTACGTGGATGGAACTGGAGGGTATTATGCTAAGTGAAATTAGTCAGTCAGAGAAATACAAGTATCATACGACTTCACTCATAGGAGGACTTTAAGAGACAAAACAGATGAACATAAGGGAAGGGAAACAAAAATAATATAAAAACAGGGAGGGGGACAAAGCATAAGAGACTCATAGAGAACAAACTGAGGGTTAATGGAGGGGGTATGGGAAGGGGGATGGGCTAAATGGCTAAGGGACATTAAGGGATCTACTCCTGAAATCATTATTGCACTATATGCTAACTAATTTGGATATAAATTTTAAAAAATTAAAAATAAAATTAAAAAAAGTATAATTTCATGTACAACTACTTTTTAGATTAATATTCTGTTTTAGGGTTTCCTGAAGGTTCAGTCTTCTGGCTAAGTCTCTTGGTCACTATGTGCAGTGCCCAACCTTGGGGGGCTATACAGGGGATCCCTGTAGACAAACCTTCCAACTCTTCCTAGAATCCTGCTCCTAGGAGAGCACCATATGGGTACACAGCAGGAGTGAGCAGACAAGAATGAGCACCAAAACGAATGGAGGAAAGAAAAGAGGAAGTGAGGAAAGCAGGAAGCAAGACTTCTCCCTCTACCCTTTGTGGCAATGTGAGCTAAGCATGGCTGCCAAGCAAACAGTGGTGTGGAAGACTGGGAAAGAGAAGCTAGGCTGGCTGTGGTATGCCACTGGGTGGAGTTAAAATTTATAACAAGGGAGAGGCAACCGAAGAAAAGAAAGATTCTTTTAAAAATTCTGCTGAAGCCCAATTAAAAAAAATTCCACTCCCTCATGGTAAGTTTTAAGAGACTTCCTTTTCAGAATTATTTTCAGTCTGGTGGTAACAGGCAGGAAGAGTATCAGATGTTCATAAAGTGGATACTCCCCACCCCCTAAAACATAGGACTTGCCCACATTGCTTTTCTGACTTGGGTTATGAGGATACAGGATATAAAGTTGTCAAGGCGTACATCTTTCCATAAAGGAGTGTCTCATGTGGTATACTGAAAAAAAAAAAAAAAAAAAAAGCTGAAGTAGTTTGCGACTCCTCCAACCAAAGAAGTGAAATGGATTTTGCCAGTCCTTGAATCTGGGTTATACTCATGGGATGTTAGAGGCTTCTAACATCCAGAGGATATTACCTGATGTAAGCAGAGGCTTGAAAAGTGCTTGTACACTGGGACTTCCTTTCTTTGGCTCTTTTTTGGAACCTAACCACTCTGTGAAGAAGTCTAGGCTGGCTTGCTAGATACTGGAGACATGTATCCTGGTCACCTCTGTGTCTCCCCACCAGCTTCCAGACATGTATGTGACACCATCAAGGACCAGCAGGCCCCAGAAAAATCTTCCAGCTGACTACAGCCATACACGCAAATCCAGGTGAATCCGGCAGAAGAACTTCCCAGCTGAGCCCAGCCCAGACTGCTGACCCCAGAATGGTGAGATAATGGATGATCATTGTTTGAAGCCTCTGAGTTTTGGAGTGTTTTGTGTGCGCCAAAAACAAACTAATATATTCTACCTAAGAGGTGTGGAAACACATAGAGTAACAGCGACTTTACACCTTACTATAAGAGAAAGAGTCAGAGTCTTGGTTTTGGAGCCCCAGTGTGGTTCCATCACTTACTTGGTATGATCTTTGGTAACAACAAAAGTACCTACTTTGTAGGGTTGTAATGAGAACTGTGTCAGTCAGCATGGCCTATGGGAATGAGGATAACTTGGGGAGAGTTTATATAGGGACACTTGTATTTACAAAGGTGTGGTTGGGGTTCAGGGAACCACAAGGGCTAGTGTAGTGCTCTGGGGCCATGTTACCATCATGGGTATGAAGACGCAAGGGAGGGCACGGTGACTGGAAGCTAGAGACAGAGCAGGCTGGTCCAAAAGGGTCACTTGACAGGAGCCATGACTTTGGGTTGAGAGATGAAGCTGTTCTGCAGTGATATCACTGGGAAGGAGCTAGAGGAATAAAAATTCTGATCTACACTTCCTCCTCCTGCCTACTTCTTGCCAGTGCTCTTGTTTGTCAAATCTGACTAGAAGCCACTGGACATGCATATCAGCCTCTAGTGGCCAAAAGCAAGGTGAAGCAGGAGGGAGAATGGTTATGGGGCAAATGGAAGGTGTCAAGTCCAAGAATTCAAAAGCAATAGTGCATATAGAAGTACTGAGCATGTACCTAACACCCAACAATCATTGTTACATTATCAGTATAAACCAGGGGCTATGGGTGGCAGAAAAGGAAATGAATATTTTTTTCTAGGCTAACCTGGGGAATATTCATGGAGAAGGAATGCTTTGGGTTGTGGTTTGGAGAAGTGGCAAAATACTAAAAATAATGATAAGAAAAATTTGCTTAGACTTTACTATGTGCAGGTACCATTGCGAATGCCTTAATACATTAATTTATTTAATCTTCATAACCATCTTCTAATGTAGGTACTATTATTATCCCTATTTCACAGGTAAGAAATGGAGGCATAGAGAAGTTAGATAACTGAGGTCACACAGCTAGTAAGTAGTGGAGTCAGGATTTGAACTGATTTTAAAGGTGGTGTAGGGCATGACATTCATTATTTAGGCACAGAGCTAGAGCATGCTTGTAGAAGAAGTAGACAATCATCTAGATGAAGCACAGTGTGGGATTTCTGCTGGAGGACAGTGAGAAACAGTCTGGAGAGAGAGGAAAGGACCAAATCTCTGAAGGCTGGAATGGTAAGCTAAGGAAATAGTCTCCATTCTGGTAGTTGATAGGAAGCCACAAGAATTTCAGAGACAGGTAGTCACAGCAGAGGGCCAGGGAAATGAATGTGTGCATAGAGTGAAACTAACAGAGCAGGGAACAACTGGAAGCCAGGCAAGCAACAAGCAGATACTGCAAGAGTCCAAGCACCAGGGAATAAGGGCTAGAATAGAATGATACCAGCAGAGATGGGGGGCAGGGACATTAGAAGTGCACTGCAAGGGAAGGCTCAAGGGGCTTGGGGACCAATGAACTGGGTATATCAAGGGGTCTGAATAAAGAGAAATAGGACAGAAGGTCTAAGACCCAGGTGACAGGGTCAGGATGGTGTCAGATGTACCATTCAGCCATCTTAGTGTACATGCTGGGGAAAAAAGTGTGTATCATCTACTCATGCATGTATTCGGGTTATAACACAAATGCTATAAAGTTGTACCAACCCCCAGTCAATTTCAAAATAACAACTGGTTTTGTAATGCCAGCTCCTGGTGAATTCAGTTGTGAACCTGGAACAAGGATGGGGATGGATTCAAGGACTTCTCCCTGAGGTTGTGAGAGAACCAGAGCTGCAGGATATTGTGAGATTAGTTCTGGGGAAGCTGGAAGGATGCTTGGTTGCCCGGCGACAATGCTGCCTCCATAGCAGCCCTTGGTTTCCTGCAGTCCCGGATGCATCTCATTAAAAGAAAACAGGGACAGCTGGCTGACACATTTTCTGAAGTGGCATTTTCAATGTCCCAAGTCTTGGTATCTTGTTTATAAGTGGCACTTACAACATACAAGGAAAGGGGGAAAAGGGGGAGCGGAAGAAAGGTCTCCTAGGATCTCGAGCACATGAGGAGTTGATCTTGACTCTATGATTTTAGCTTGTCTAACAGAGATGGGGTGCAGAGCCTCCTTGAAATCCACCTGAAATGAATTAGCCTGAAGTTAAAGTAGGTGTTTATCTCAAGTCATTGCCTCAAATAGCTGACTACCTGTTGGAAGAAGGGTCTGATCGATGCAAACCAGAGCAGCCGTGCGTGAGCTGTTACACAGCGGTTAATATTGATCAGAGCTAAAGGCTGCCGATAGGAATGTGGAGTGAACTGACAGGCAGAGAAGAGGGAAGGAGGAAACAGCCTTCGCTGGTGGCAGCTGTACAGAGGAAAGCCGATAAAAAGTCAATTCCACTTAACTGAATGGCTGCTAACTAAATATTTTTGGGGCCAGAGCCTTCCCAGGTAGCAGCTGGAGCATCTCTGTTCCGGAACTGAGACATCAAGCGAGAGCTGGGCATCGACAAGCAAGATTGCAGGGCCCTGGTGATGGATGGGGGAAGAGGAGAGGCCCTCTGATGGAGGGATGGGTAGCCCTGGTCTTGGCTGAGCTGAATGGGTGCACTGGAGGAGAGCCACTGGCCCTGCAGTGTTGCTGACATGCATGAAAGCGACCAGAGCCGGGCTGGAATTTGTGAAACAGTCGCTGATTAATTAGTTCATTTAAAATGCTGATGCTTTTCTCTGAACTTAAGTAAGGGGTGTTGAAACTAACTGCTGCAGTAAGGGAAAGTTGAACAATGGCTGGACCTATCACAGAGAGAGAGAGAGGCAGAACAGTGCAATATAGCAAAGTTAAGAGGCTGGCTTTGCACAATACAGTGTTCACTGATAACTTATTTCCTGTACTTCTATGCACTCAGAAGGGTTGCATTTCTCTTTCTCGAATTAGGTGTGACTATGTAACTTATTTTGGCCAATAAAATGTGAGAAGAGACATGTGTCCTTTTGGGTGGAAGCATTTAATTGCTAGTGCACAGCTTTTCTGCTCTTTGCTTGCCACTGCGATCACAGTGCATTGGTATGGATAGGAGCAAAGGCATCTGGAATGTTAAGCTAACACATGAATAGTTGTCCAGAACTGCATTGTATTTTGTGTAAGTAAGGAATACACTTCTATTGTGTCATACTACTGAACTTTTGGGCTTGTTTGTTACACAGCGTACCCAAACCTTTCTGACTAATACAGGTAGGTCACTATGGCTACCAGCTGCGGGTAGTTGGATGATTTGGCCTATGTCTAATCCACCCAAATCTTGGATTATGTATATAAAGCATAAAAACATCAGCAACAATAAAATTTATGATGCAATGAATGCTTCCAAGGTATAGGTATGGCACAGGCTCTACCTATATTAACTAGTGTAATTCTCAAAGCAACCTTGTGAGGTTTCTATTATTATCCTCATTTTACGATTGTGGAACTCAAAGTTCACAGAAGTCAAAAGACTTTCCATGGTCACACAGTTTATAAATGGTAGGCAGGAATTCAAACCCTAGCAGACCACTCCAGAGCACTTTTTCTTAACTATTTTCCTATCCTAGATCTCAGCTTAGGTGCTTAATAAATAATAGGTCTCTTAGTATATAGGCTTGAGAATAAATCCACCCATTTTCTCATACCCAAGTGTTCTACATAGGAGGAGAAGAAGAAAACATGGTTAGTATTTCTTTTGAACTTTCACTATTCCCCTTCCCTCAACCCCATAAACCTCTGTAGGGTTTGAGCCTATCTGTAATATTCTTTTCCACTTGTTACCCAAATCCTGGGTATTTCTAAAGCTCCAGATCAATTTCCTACTCATTTGGGATACAAGAAGGGAATTCCTCATCACTGGAAGAGGCTGAATGGAGTTCTGTCAGAGGGTCTCATTCTGAGGAGTTTCTCAGCTGTAAAATAGGGATAATAACACCCATCTTACTGTATTATCAGATACTATTTTTCACTTGTTTTTTAAACATCATATTTTAGGTTTTAGACACTGCACTCTGTAATTTTATATGTATGTGTATGTGTACACACATATAAAAGATCTACCCATCATCTGTCCCTCTCTTTCTCTATTTTTTTATATCTTCACAGCAACACTAGGAGGTAGATATTACATTATATCCATTTTAAATATAAGGAAACTGAGGGGCACCTGGGTGGCTCAGTCTGTTGAGCATCTGACTTCAGTTCAGGTCATGATCTAATGGTTGCTGAGTTCGAGCCCCACATTGGGCTTGCTGCTGTCAACACAGAGCCTGCTTTGGATCCTCTGTCCCCCCCCCCCCCCCGCCCCTCCCCTGCTCTCTCTCTCTCTTTCTCAAAAAAAAAAAAACAAAAACCAACCACATTTAAAGATAAGGAAACTGAGGCTCAGAGAATTTAAATACTTTTCCAGAGGTCACCCAGTTAGAATGAAGGATGAGGGCTAGTTCAGATTATGCCTCTAAAGCCTATTATCTTTTCTATAAATTCTTGTGCCTCCCTCCTACTTGTGGAGTTAAAGTGAAATAACACAGTTACGATTTTTTTCAAGTACAGTGCCTGGCACATAATAGTAGCCCAGTAATTGGTAGCACTTATTATAATTCCTTCATAAACATTTATTAGCAGCTCCTGAGAGGCTCCTCACCCTTATGACCAGCCTGCAGGGGATATGGGCAGCTATGGAGGTGGGAAAGGAGCCCCTGGAGAGTAGAGAAGCCCAGAGCACTCAGCACCTGCTGGGTGCTGAGCACTTGTCATTCAGGTTCACATTCATTCTTCACAATGACCTTCAGGATGGTGACATGAGTTGTCCCATGTCCAAACCTAATATTTGAGCCCAGGACTCAATTTTTAGCCACTAACCCATGCTGTTCTTTCCTTATGACTATAGGTGTGGGAGACAAGGATGGTGATGGACTACTCCTTGACCATAGTTAGAATTTATCTGGACTGACCTGTAGATCCCATCCAGCCTTGTAGGGAGGAGGAAGAGTGCTCATCTGTTGTCAGTTGTATGGCCATGAGACACTCTAGGAATAAGGGACCTTACACTATGTATCTCTTTACTTTATGCCTGTTGTTATGCTAGGTATCTCCTTATGACTTCTGCATATCCTTCCCAAACGGATATTACTGACCCCGTTTGATTGATGAGAAAACTGAGCTTCCAAGAGTTTAACTGGTATCTCTTATTGGTCCCCGTCTTCTCTGCGCTCTTATGAGAGCATTTCATAATTTTGCTGACTAACAGTACTTCTAAGTGCCTTAATTAGGGGGTCATTTTTGCTCTCTGCTTGTCAAATTCTAGTTACTTGACGAATGTATTCCATTTATTGATACATCAATGTATTGATGTGTGTGTGTGCAATGTGTGCCATCTCTACGCTCAGGTTCCTCTCAACCAATATATTAGTTCTATGCCGAGGTGAGTATGCTCGGGCTGTTTTGAGTTTCTTTACTGAACACTTAGCAACTTCAATAAACTTCATTCCTTTAGGTAGTAGACTTAATATTTTAAGTATAATTTTAATCCCCATCCTCCTCATGTTGAAGTCAAAACCAGGAAAAAGGAGAAAATAAAATCTAGCCTATGAGCATTGCCAACGATTCCACTCTGTGAGAATGAAGGTCAGGATTCCAGAATGTACAGGCTAGAGCGCTCTCTAAATTGTTTCTTCAGGCATGGGCACATAATGCTTAAATCACTTTTTCACTGGGTTCTATTCTCTCTGCATAGGCTGTAAACATTTATCTTTGGGCTTTCCCAGAAATGTGTCTTATGGAAGGGATTAGCTGTTTGCGCATTTAAAGTTCTGAAGGTGAACTTCTCTAACCTAACCCACATAATTAAAGTGGAAAATTTCTGGTGGGGGAAGAAAACCAACAAGGAAAATACCATGTTTGGGAAGGGAGCTGTACTCTTAGAGTCTCAAGAGATGGCTTCGCATTCTCTGGCACTTAATTATAACCCGTCTTGCTGGGCGCTCCCATTTTTCTGCCTGTTCTGTCTCATCTTTGTATTAAGATGATAAGCAGCTTGAGGGTGTGACACTAGAGTGGAGAAGGTGGTTGGTTTTATGGTATGATTTTTAAACGTGACATTCATTAATTTTTTAATATGAAATGTATAAGGAAGAAAATAACACATAACAAAATAAAACAAAAGTTGTCTTATTCTGATAAATCCTGTTGGTATAAAACAAAACCAACAGGTAGAGCCAGGTTTGAGAATTCAAATAATATAGAAAAACACAAAAGGAAAAGGAAAAACCATGCTATCCTCACCTGAACTCAGTCCTTCTCTACAAAGACTACCACTGTTAACAATTTCTTGTGATTCCTTCCTTCAGTTTACAAAATATATTCATAGTATAATTTTAGCAGCACCTAGAAAGCCGTTTCTTACTTATTGTCTGTCCTCTTTGCTATAATGGCTGATATTACACCATCACAGACTTGCTCCTTTCCATGTGAGTACTTATATACCTAAGCTATTTCTTTTATTCAAAGATATTCTTAGCAAAAATATAAAAGGCAAGAGGCAATGTTAAATATTTGTTATCTCCCTACCTCCCACAACTGGAGCTTGGGCCTGAACTATCAGCTGGGCCTGGAATTACACTACTTAGGCCAAATCCAGAGTCGATCTCTTGCTGGCTCTTTAATTTCTTAGTTCTTTCATCTGTCAGGTGGGGTAGTAACAGTATTTGCTTCATAGGGTTGTCTTGAGGAATCAGTGAAAGAGGAGTACATGAAAAGTACTAAGAACAAGTCAATACATAGCATTACACAGTAGGTCTTGAAAAATGCTAGCTATATAATTAATGACTAAACAGAAATGATTTCTGAAACAATTGCCCTTTTTGAGTGCCTAATAAATTCCAGACATGGTCTAGAGTGCTTTATGTACATGACTCATATAATCTTCTGTACAGTCCCAAGAAGTTGGTACTAGTAATAAGCCATTCCACAGAGGGGGAAATCCAAAAGCATAATGTAACTTGCCCAAGGTCATGCAGCTAGGTCTCAAGGGTGAACTGGGCCTTCAGGGCACATCTGTCTTTCTACTGGGCCAGCTAAAGACCAGGGCAGTTTCAAGAGGGGAGCACATAGAAGGACCCCTGGGCCCAGGGATGCTAGCGAAAATGTGGGCTGACACCATGGAGGGCAGAGAGTGGGGCGGGGGGGACACCTGGAAGAGAGCAAGAAGGCTGGTGAAGGGGAAGAGGAAAGGCATCCAAGGAGCTTTGCCTATAATGTGATTTTGCCTGGGGCCAGCACAAGATCTGATTTCCTCTGTGGTCTCCTATGTTGCTTGGAAGTTGTTGGAAGGCCATGGGGTCCACGTGCTAAAACCAGGTGTTCCAGTTCTACCATGAGTTCCATGACCTTTCAGCTCACATCACTTCCCCAGCAAATTTCCTCTTCTGTAAAATGGGGATCATAAATCCTGGCTCACCTAACTACCTTATGGGGTTATTGTAAGGCTCAAATGGGTCTGGGGACTTTTCAGTGTTTGGCTAACTGGAAACGACTGCACAGAGATGCTAGATGTTATTATTGACTTGATGTATACCTATGAGTTAAAAAGGGGGATGCATTTGGTCCTTAAACTTAGATCTAGAGAGGACTCCCAAAATGTGCCTCCGTGCGGAAGAGTTTATGGTGCCAGGGATGCTGGTATTGTCTCTGCTCCATTCAAGAACAGGTAAGGAGCCTGGGAGCCTGTGGATGAACAGTATCATCATCATCTAGGCTCAGTGATAGCAGGTTTGGTGAACACATCATAATCATCCCTCTCTCCTCTGTACTCCTACTCCTAGCAATTTGGGGGCAAGGTAGGGACTAGTGATGTCCCCTCCAATGTGTCTGAATCTGTCCTGCTTTATGGTCTACTTGGCTACAGGTCCACATATTACATGGAGACACAAAGCAATAGATGGCATCCTGGCCATTTCTTATGAATCTAGCATCATGTGTCTAGGTTGTATTTCAGGCCAACTTTTAGTGAAGTGGATCAATGCTTGAAGAACATAATGTAACATGATTCTTCAAGAGTTTGATTAATTGTGTCACCGTCACAGCCTCAGTTCAGGTTCAACCTTTTAAAAGTTTTATTATTGTATAAAGTGATCAATCAGGATGGAAGAAAAGAAAAATGTGCGACTTTGGCCATATCTCTTCCTGGTCTTTGTCAGCAAGTGTTCCTCTCCTGGTCAGTTCATCTGGATCATGCTGGAGAAACAAGGTTAACCCAGATCCATGGTGGAGCAAAATGTGGACCAAGAAGGAGGCAATCAGGTGCTCTGAGTGGAAGATAGACTGCTCCAATGCGTCAGCCTTGGTTTGACACAGGAAGAACCCGGGGAGTTTGAAGGTGCTGAGTCCTGCATCCCTGCCCACAGAGATTCTGACATCATTGGCCTAGGGTGTGGTCTTGGCATCCCCTGGGATTCTAATGTATAGCCAAGGATGAGAATTACTGGTCTAGTCTGAGTAGCTCTCAGTAAAACAGCCTCAGTTCAGGTTCAACCTTTTAAAAGTTTTATTACTTAGGGGTCCTTTCTCCCTAACTTCTGTTTTCTGTCGCACTGTCTCCAGGACCCCTTTCTTACATCCTATCCTGCTAGAAACTGCTCTCAGAGTATTAGTTGATAAAGACTTAAGGGTTTAGCTCTCCCAGAAACACATGCATTTTAACATAGGATTTTTAAGTTGAAAATACCTGGAGGAATCTATCTATATGGGGAGTCTTGGCCCTTATTGAGAAGGGGGCTGAGAAGCATTTGAGCTGATGGCTTTCCAGTCATCATCACTGCAGTAATGGTCAATACTTATTATGTGCCAAACACTGTTCTAAGTATTCTCTCTCTCTTTCTCAATATATATCCTCACTCATTGAATCCTCTGAACAGCATTATGAGGTAGGTGTGCTTGCATGAGGAAAATGAGACACAAAACCATTGAGTAACGTATCTGAGGCCTCACTGCTAAGACATGGGAAAGCCAGGATTTAAATCCAGGAAATCTGACTCAATGCCCTACTTTTAACCACTCACCACTTAAACTACCTCAATGGTTCCTACCAAGGTCAGAATGGAGCCTGAGGGCTAGCTTTGTTTCTCCAACAGGAGATGTTGGGAGCTTCCCAGTTATTTTTCTCTTTCAAAGCCCCCAAGGCCTACCCCCTATAGGAGATTGTTTTATTGTTCCCAATTATTGCCCTTCCTTGTGAGAGGGTAATAAGTCTCCTGCCTCATCAACATCAAGCTTGGCCATATGACTTGCTTTGGCCACCAATAAAATGTAAGAAGTAGTGATGTATGCTACTTCTAGGCAGAAGCTTTAAAAGCCATTATGTGGTTTCTTTTCTCCCTTCTAACGCCACACTGTTTTTAAAATATATTCATATATATATATATTTATCTGAGAGAAAGAGAGAGCACGAGCAGGGGAGAGGGGTGGGGGGGTGGGTGGAGGTGGGGAGAGAGGGAGAGAGGGAGAGAGGGAGAGAGGGAGAGAGAGAGAGAGAGAGAGAGAGAGAGAGAGAGAGAGAATGAGTCACCCAGGTACCCCTAGCACCATTTTGTTTTGAAGCCAGGGAAGAGCCGCTCCTTTAGCCCTGGGCTCAGAATAAAGATGAACTAGAGGAGAGATACAACCAACCTATGCATGAAAAATGTATCTTGGTTGTAAGCCACTGAAACTTGAGGGTTATTTGTTACTGCAACATTATTTAATAAAAACTGACTAATATAACCTCTGAATAACAATAATTTAAAGGTGAAATGCAGGAATGCTGTAAGGATAATATCTTAAAGCAACTAATAAACTATATTATAATTTATCTAATATATTTTGCAAATAGGCTCAGAGCACAGCTTTCCACTGTCTTCAAATCTTTTCTATGCATCAATCCATCCCCATCTCAGAAGACTAAAAGATCATAAGCATTTGCTTAGCTCAGTATACCCAGAGTTCATTCGCCGCCCAATACTTACAAAGGGAATCAGAAAGAAAGGATAAAGCAGATTAAAAGTTATTTTAGATTTGAGGGCACTGGATAGAATGGGAGAGAAAAAAATATATATTTTCCTTTATAGATGAGAATTAGTGTTAAGTCTTGATAAGACTCTCCCTTATCTGAGACAGAGGATGAAAGAACTCTTTAATAAAAATTATCCATTCCAGGCTCCAAAACCTGTTGCTATTTTTAGTGCCCAACTGCTTACTTCTATCTCATACAATTTGCAAACTTACAGCCCATGAGCTAGATGAGGCATGTAGGAGGAGGCTTTGATTTGATTCATACATTCTGTGGGTATTTGACTAAAATTGATTGCCAACATTCAAAATTTGAGATATTTCAAGGAAAAAAAATCTATATTTCCAGTTTCTCTTGAAAAACTGAAAGCTCTGGTTACACTGGACCTGGGAACCTGCAGCTGGATTTGAGCAGCCAATGCCCTTTAGGCTGGGTGTATTTTCCAAGGTCCCCGACACTCCTTAATACTCACTTCACCTGTTTATATTTTTAGTTTAGTCGATTGCAGCCATTCAAGTTTGCCACCCTGGGGATCAACTTCCTTCCTTTTCTCTCTTTTTTCCTCTTTTTTTTTTCTGTTATGCTCTCTTTTCTCTTTTCATTCTTATTTCTTCCACAGTAAGAAAGGAGATTTCTGGGACCCTGTTCTCTGCCAGTCTGAGGACACCACTCTGCCTTAATCTCAGAACTTTGAGCCAAGTTTGATAGTGCAGCTCTCCAGGCCCCCAGAGAGAGTCACCCTAAACTATCTAAGACCATTCTTGGAGTGGAGGGAATAGATGCTTCACTCTGGAAATCTTGACTATGTTTGCTCAACAGATTCTATAATACTTACTGATTTGCATACTTACGTAGCTGGAAGGTTTTAGAGCAGCATAAACCTCCTTCCCACTAGATAATTCTGTTGCTTAACAAACCATAACAGCTCTGATTACATGGAGAATACTAGCAGTAAATGGTTTGAAAATGATTTTACTGTTTTCTGTTATGGAAACTCACATGTAGAAACATTATGGAACTGTTTTGAAATTTCTTTAGCCTTCCAAATGTAAAATCACTAGACTTTGATATTTCAGTAATTTTACATTTGAAATAGAGTTAATGAAACCTGAGTCTGCTTTATGGACACCTTCACTGGAGAAGGCCATCCTGAGCCATCTGGATGAAGTAGTCAGTGGGTAGGCATTTCCAAGCCTCTAGAATGTCCTTTTCTTTTTCTGCATCACATTTGTTGCTAGACTGACCTCTCAGTGACTAAAACTTCACACCAAGCCTCGAGGATTATAAATCTCAGACTAGGACTATACAGAAATACAATACAGAGTGTGGGCGTGAAGACATACACTGGTGTTTCCAAACTCAGTAATAAAATCATTCTGAGAGTTCTCATGCCAGCATTCAGCTAGCTGCAACCTTCTCCTGCTTGCCTTCTAAGGAGATTAAGACCGGACATTTTATTTTGTTTCCGTTTTAGTTTATTTGAAGGTTTTATGATGTCTTAGTTGAGTTGCTTGTGAGACTTCCAAATAAACATGCTGCTTTTAAAAATGGCAAGTTGTTTTTATTTATTTCTTTTAGGTGCCCGGTGACCTCTGGGTATATTAGGCAGCTTTAAATTATAATTAAAATAATAACTGTGGTCCTGAAACAATAATAGATGTTGAATTATACAAACGCCAAATTAGGATGTCCAGAAAATCTGTTTGAAGGAAACCAGAGTAAGCATGGAATTTAAAAAGTTATCTTTGTGGCAACGTGACCAAAGGAAACTTCTCTCTAACAGCAGACTTGTTATTATTTTTTGCTTTGTTTTGCCTTCCTATGAGGCTACTCAAATTTTTATTTTTTATGTTTGCTGGACTTGGGGTGTGTGGGAGTTCCTTAGTTGAACTTGTTATGATTTTATAGACAAGAAAAAATAATAAAATTTGCTTGTCATCTGAGAAAATCCCTGTATTTTAATGATATCTTGAACATTTGTCAAGTCCATGGACACAAGCAGTAACAGCAGACATTGTGATTCACTGGATACCAAATCCTCAGGGTGCTTTTGAGTCTCTAAGAAGTTCACATCTGCATTCCTCCATCTGTCATCTTAGCTCATCTTCTTCTCCCAGCCATTCTTAAATTAAATGACTACAACTAATGGGAGATTTTCTCAGGAAAGCTTATGAGAATTTGTCCAAAGACAAATTAAAACACTGCAGAGTAATCACCCACCTCAACTCACTGCTTTAGCTGGCCTCAGTGCTGACTCTAACCCAAATGAGTTAAGCAACCATTGGGCCCCATTCGGAGAAAAGCCACCAGAAAGAAAACCCAGTAACGAGAAAATGGAATCCACTATGTGATGATCAGAGTGTCCGGGAATGAACAGTGCTGCAGAATGGGTTGTGTGGTGTGCAATGGATCCAAAGGCCAGGGCAAGAAGAGTGGTTGAAAAAACCAAACACAACACAAAGCAAAACAAGATTCTAAAGCCCCATGGCATGACACTTAATCTCAAGGATATGGCAATTCACCTCTGGCATCCTCATTTCCCCATAGGTGAATGGATAAAAACCACTAGGATTAATGGGACCCTTCAGCTTGGCTGGTCCTTGCCCTTCTATTACTTCACTGCTCCATGTGAATACTTCTTAAGAGTGGTTGGAGGTGGCAGCTTCCCTAGTGATTTCAACTTGTGGCAATTTGTCCTAAGGAGACAACTCAACAGGTTCACTAAGCACAAGTATACTCATTAGAGTATTATTTATAATAACATTACTGCCCATCCATAGGGGATTAGTTAAATAACTGATGGTATATCCAATAGGAATACAATGTAGTCATTGAAAAGGAATGTGCATATCTATAATTCAATGACATGGTATATTGTTTTGGATAGCATGTGTAATGTGATACCACTAATATAAAATAAGGCATAAATATGCATATGTATGCAGAAAAGATGTCTGATAGGATACAGTCCAGGTTAACAGTGTTTGTTTCTGGGTAGTAGAGTTCTGGGTGATTTTAATTTTTTTATACTTTGATAAATTGTTTGCATTTTATTTTTTTTTTTATTTTTTTTTTTTATTTTATTTTTGGGACAGAGAGAGACAGAGCATGAACGGGGGAGGGTCAGAGAGAGCGGGAGACACAGAATCCGAAACAGGCTCCAGGCTCTGAGCTGTCAGCACAGAGCCCGACGCGGGGCTCGAACTCACGGACCGCGAGATCGTGACCTGGCTGAAGTCGGACGCTTCACCGACTGCGCCACCCAGGCGCCCCAATTGTTTGCATTTTAAAAAGAGATTGTATGTTATCTTCATAACTAGAAAAAAAGGCTTAAAGCTAGGTCCACATTTGAAAGAAAAAAGAGAGTAAGTAGCCTTGGTTAATGGCATGTGATTATTTGTGCCATTCCACTAGAGTCTCCAAACCCAGAAAAGCCCCAAAGAACTGAATCCTGAGAAAGAGGTTTGGCTGGGTCATCATAGGCATACATAGGGGTTGGTGGCCCTGGTGATGTTCCAAGTCTTTATTCCCAGGCTGCTACAGCCTAATTTGATGATTGATTCCACTGGAACTTTATGTTCCCAACTAAACACTCAAAGTGCTTCCCCAGATCAATGCTTTCAGTTTATCCTCCTATCATCTTTGTAAGGTAGAGGTGGGCAGGGAATATAAATGTCCTAATCCAGGGACCTGAGACATCAGTGGCTGTGGGATGTGAGGGAAACCAGGGTACTGCTGAGACCAGCATGCTGATCCTTGGTCTCTCCATTCAGTGCTTCTTCCCCTAACCCAGAGCGCTTGGATTTAGAAATGAGAGGATAAAGGTTTAAAAGAATCTTTTTAATAACTCAGGAAGTGGAACTGAAACCCTCTACATCTTTGTGTTTTAGGATGTTCAAGAGTTGGATTATAATCTGGCTGTGATGATCATGACAGTTAGGAGAAATTTTTTCAGACCTCAGGTGATCATCACAGGGCATAATTCATCCTGATGCTGCTGGGGTGGGGGTCTCCCTTCTGGAAGCCTGGAAGCTGAGGTAACAGTCTCAGTTCTACTATGCACTGTGGCAAACCAAAGCAAGGGTAACCTGCTGGGGTTTCAACTTTTTCATACATAAAATGAATGGGGAGAGTGACACCAGCCTTACCTGCCCCAAGGCATCATTTGAAGGACCAAACAATAAAACCGAAATGAATGCCCTCATCTCTTTGATTTCTCTGTGATCTTCCCAAGAAGAGTTGGCTGTCCCCCACCCCATAATATATTCTTGAAATATACTACCACTTAGACTCTAAGTCTTGATGTTTCTGTCTCCCCAGCAAGGCAGTGAAGAACAAAGTTAATTCACCCCAACCAGGACCTAGCACAGAGCTGAGCCCTCAGTAGTTTTCAATAAATGTTCGTTGGCTGGGTGAGTGCTTCAAAAGTTTGAAGTGCTCCTCCAGTGGGAAACATTGGAATTGCCACTGTGAAACCGGTATGAACCATCTTCTTATGCTGTCACACACAACTTATTACCCATTTTTTCCAAACTCTCTACTTTCTCTTGAAGATCATTGGCATACGTGGAATAACAATAGTAATGGTTGACACTTGAGTGTTTATTCTGTGCCAAGCACCACTCTATGCCCTTTATATGAATTTTCTCATGTAATTCTATGAACCTCCCTTTGAAGTAGGTGCTATCTTCAGTTTTCCAGATAATGGGGCTGAAGCTTAGTGGGTAGCATGCCCAGAACACAGAATAGGTCTGAAATACATATCTAAGCCCATGTTCTTGACCGCCCTTCCTTACTGTGTGCCTGGGGGCAACATGAACCAAAGAACAGGTGGGCTTAGTACTTGCCCATTTTCATTCTAACATGGGATCTGTACAGAATTAGCTTCCTCTAAATGTCCTTTCAGCCAGCCTGTGTTCAGCAGGTAAAATTGAACAAGGCTATGATGAAGGTTCAGATGGGCTGCATTTCATCATCCTGTGTTCCGACAACATCTGCTCACTTTCAGAGCGTTAGCTCAAATGTGGTCCTTCTCTTTGTTTCTTAAATGTTCCCATTTTCTTTTACTTCCCTCTCAGTTTCCTCTTAACCAGCTGAGTGACAGAAACTCAATGCTGACCACTTCATTAGCTGATGACCTTGTCCCTCTAGCCTTCTGCCCCACTTGCTCTCCTGGGCAAGTTGCCTTACGTCATAAGTTCTTGTTAAAGGTCAGGACCTTGGAGTCATCATCACTGGGCATGTTGTTTTAATATATATCTAGAGAAATCAGGCCTGTCGGATCACATTAGGCCCTATTTGTGGAGTGCACGCCAATCCCCACGGTAGAGATGAACTGTTACCTTTGAAATACAATCATGGCTAGTTACCAACGAGTACAGAGAGGGATTATATTCCATCAATGAGGCCCTTCTAATCTGTCTATCCCCTCATTGGCAGGGCTGCCCTTCTTCCTTTACAGAGAAAAATCCTCATAAACACTAGTCTTGGAAAGGAGTGAGGCTGAGGGATACAGTATGTTACTAAGACCAGATATGTTGATGAGCACATGAGGGTCAGTGTGGTATGTGATAAGTCAGTGCTGAGGGAGCCCATGGTGAATTGGAACATTGTTCCTGCTAGTTGTTGGTGTGCTAATAAAATTATAGTTGTCAGCCACTGTTTGTTGAGTGATTACCCTGCGGCAGGCATAAGACTAAGCATTTTATAGGCATTAGCCCATTTGTTCCTTGTAATATTCCTGTGAGGTTGCTACCACCACTAAGCCCATTTTATGGATGGAAAAATAGAGGTTCAGAAAAGTCCAGTGGTTTGCCCAAATTCACAAAGCAATTAAATGATGGAGCAGGACTGATTCCAAAGCTGCTTCCAAATACCAGGCTACCGTGATTCTGCCATGATACTATTTGGTCTCTTCTTTGGGGTGGGATTTTAGGTGGTTTTCAAGAGAACCATACTGTAATTCATCTTCTAGGGAGGGGCCACAAATATATAACTTGACCCAAAAGATTTATTTAAAAGCAGAGTCTGGGACTAAGCCAACCCTTCTTTTTCCTTCATCATTGGTTTTAAATTCATTCCTACATCCCGTGGGAGTCTGGCTGGACAGATCCCTTGACAGTGGATAGAAATAGCTCTCATAGCCTATTTTTAAGGAAAATGTGATGTTAGAAAATGAGGCAGGAATGGACACCAGGAGAAGAAAAGAACACACCAAACTTCCAGAGGACTTACCCCAAAAATGCTTAGAAGTGGGAATACTGACAGACTAAAGTTGGCAGAGATATCCTAGGGTGGGTGGGACTGCTTTTTACCTGGCCAGCATATTTCTGTCATATTCCTTGTGTTTTGTCCATAGCAAACTCAGCCAGGGAAGGTAAGTGCTGTTGTCCTGCAGCAAACCCTCTTTTATGTCTAGAGAAATAAAGCCTGACAAAATGCACACAGAAATGCCTGCTTGCCTCTTTTCTGGAACCTCAAGGCACAATGCAGAGGTGTCTAGTAACACTGCAATTTCCTTTGAAGTGTTTGGTTTTGTTTGGTGCCCTTGTCTGGCAGTTTAGTCTTTTTGACTGAGTTAACTCACCTGGTATAACATTTTCTTTCATTGAGAAACAAGAAGGCTGGAACTCACCTTTCTGATTCCGGTGAAGCTGGACACCATCCAATTGCTCTCGGCCAGACTTCTGGAGGCTGTAAATTATATCTTCTGAACTAAGGAAGAGAAGAAAGAACAAAAACACTGTTGGGAAGACAGTCAGTGAACCTTTGTAGGCCAAGTGGTTAATGAGCGAGATGATGCTCCCATTCCTCTTCGCTTATTTTCCTTAGGTAAGATTTATATATAGGGTGAGGGTTTATTAAAGCCATCCCCACCTAGGCCGGCATCACAAGCAAACAACACAGCTGCCGTATTCACCCATATTGGTAATGCTATAGATCCTTTAACTGAAAAAGCAGTCTTTAAAAATGGAACTCAGGGCGGCCAATCTCAAGATAGCATCTGATATTAATTAGAAACTATACAACACTCTGAGTTGAACTAAAGAAATATTGGTAGAGGGATCAGGACAAGAATGAGGAAAATTAAAAGTGAAATCCTGTGCTGATTAGAAGTGACTGTGGCCCCCACATTTCTCCCCAGTCTGCCCATCCCAGAAAAAGCATTCCAATGGCGTTAACTACTGAACGCTCGCCTTGCTTTCCGTTCCCCTTTCCCTGGGTAGCTGCGGTGAGTTGGCTGCCGAGATGTAGCCCTGAACCTATCCATCAAGTCTAGGGAAGAGAGAGTTAGAAAAGCAAACATTATCCGGGATCAATATCTTTACAAATCCAAAGGAAACCCCAGCTCCCAAAGGGTTAAGCCAGGGAAGGAAAAGCCATCAGGCTGTTTAGTGAGCTAATGTTTTTATTGATGGGGGAGGCCTGTAAGTCCCTAACAGGAAAAGTGGGGAAAGTGGCAGGTTGTTTGGCTGGGAGAAAGGAGAAGGGAAGGAACATTATATGCTCTCATTCCCCTGCATTCAAACCCCTGAAATCCATGTAATGCAACCTTGAATAGTATTCAACACAAGGTGTTTTCCTCACTCTTATCCCCTCCCAAAGTGGAATCCACATCTCCCCCTAACAATTTTGCTATAATGCACATCTCAGGCTAATGCCTGCACTGCGGAGCACATCTTAATTTAACAACTGTGTTATAAAGCACATCTCAAGCTAACATTCCTAGGATAATCCATATTTCAACCTAACTACCCTGGCATAACACTTCAATCTAATTCCCCCACTGTAAAGTACATTGCAATCTAACACCCTCATATAATGTACATCTCAGTCCATTATTTTGTATTTTGTAAGCCATATTTTGATATGTCTTTTCCATTAAGGAGCAGAACTGTCTGGAGACAACGGCTACCCCTGCGCTGAAAGCTTCCATAGTTCTTACATCGTCCTTTGGTGACAGGCTGCTGATGGATACGTTCCTGAATGTTCACCTTTGGCATCTTGGGTTCAACTCTGGCTTGTTTCTGTACTTTAAGCCTTAAGCCTCCTGTTGGGAGTGGGGGTGACCAGGGAGCCCTGCTTGGTCCTGATGGGCCTTCTCTCATGCTAACCAGCAGGGCGGACCACCTCAAATGATCAGAGTCTACCTCAGGAGAAGGCTGTCTGAGGTCAATGTCAGGGTCAGGGGTCAGGGTGTCGCTGCTGGCTAATAGAGTGTAAGCTAACACTGTTGTCAAATTGCTTGGCTAAATGACAATGCCTGCCTCCTGCTGATGACCTTACCCTGGGGGAGGGGGCTATTGGCTTTATTGGAAACCTGCCAGTCTCAGAGGTGACGGAAGTGGCTGATCACAGCTAAAGACTGTTTGATTGTTGATGGAGAGCCAGTTCTGTGGTTGGTTCCCAACCAAAAGGCCTGCAGGGCTGCTTATTGATGGCTGAGTTTTCCACAGGTGATGGATTTCTCTTCCTCTTCACATGCATCTGAGTTACAGTGTGTGGTTGTGGAGGTGGGCTGTGGTGGCTCACAGACCTGGATTTTTTCTGGAACTGAGAGCCACTAGAGGCTATGCTGTCACTGACTTCTGGCACCACCTTCTTATTGCCAGGCGAATGGGGCTGATGGTTCTCAAAAGGAAACCAATCCAGAATGAATTGAAAATAGATATAGGGGTGCCTGAGTGACTCAGTCAGTTGAGCGTCCAAATCTTGATTTCAGCTCAGGTCATGATCCCAGGGTTGTGGGATTGAGCCCCATGTCAGGCTCTACACTCAGCATGGAGCCTGCCTAAGACTCTCACTGTCTCTCTCTCCCTCTGTCCCTCTCCCCCACTGGCACTCTCTCTCTAAAATTAAAAAAAAAAAAAAGAAATCAGTTGTAAAAGGCCTTTCAATTCCAAAGTATTTTGGTGCACACAAAAGAAGACAATAAATGTGTGTTCTGGAAGAGATTCAGTACTCTAACCATCAATATCACAGCCTCAAAATTTCAACCTATCTCATGCAGAAGGAAGAAACTAAATGTATTTACCTACTGGTGGCATATAACCAAGCTAGTAGTGCCATAAAATATTTGAAGAAAATGAGTTTGTTGAAGACTTAGAACTCCAAAATTTCCTGGCATAGTATGAATTTAAGAGAGGCAAGTACAGTAGATAGAGGACAAAGTATAGAGATGAAAAATATCTTTACAAAAGACATATGGATCATGGAGGATCACCACCAGTACACACCCCCAACGCAACCTGATTAGACAATAAATGACTAAAAGCATAAATGGGAGAACAGCTTATTGAAATCTCAAGGTTATCCTCTTCCTCTGCTAAGCCTTGGGAAAACTCATATAGAAATGGTAGCACTAATCTTTAAGTCGCTAACTTAATAGAGATGGTGAAGCATCTGGGGGCAGCAAAGTGAGGTTATGACATGAACTTGAATGCTTTTTCCTAGAGAAGAATTGACAGAGGGTGACTTATCAATGAACTTCCAGTCTGTCACATGGCAGGAAGAGCAATGTGGCTTTAAGCCATGTCAATAAGGTGTGATGGTGAATAGGGAAACTTCAGCCTGACTCTAGTTTAGTTACTTTTTTCACAACTGTAAGTCTCAGTTTCTTTCTTTGTTAAAGACGGTCATGCCATTCACCTTACACAGTTACAATGATCATTTTAGATGTAGAGCCATTAGCAGATTACATGACACAAAGTCCACATTCAGTGCACATTAGTTTCCTTTCCCTCAAACTATGCCATGGACTTTTTGACAGATGACAGGTGCTCATAAATATGGGGGTGTTAGACAGTATACCTTCTCTTTGTGAGCAAGCAAGACAACTTCTATTTAGAAAGTTTAGGCAAACTCCACTTGACCACAGAGGGATGGTCTAGACCAGAGGTTAGCAAACTATGGCTGCTTTAATAATGAGGTGTTATTGGGACACAACCACACTCATTAATTTAGATACTGTCCATCACTGCTTTTGTCCTACAACAGCAGAGTTGTTGTGACACAGACAGCGTGGCCCACAAAGCCTAAAGTATTTACTATCTGGCCCTTTACAGAAAATGTTTACTGGCCTAAGACATATACCAATGGAATACTCTTTGTCTCTTTTGTTTGAAAACAAAGTGTTATGTGGAAATCCAATACCCAAAGCAGGTTCAAACACAAAATGAGGAACTCATCCCTGTTAGGCACAAATACGTCATTGTTGGTAGAACTTCTGAAGCAACTCCCATGGTTCCATGGAACAGTTTGAGAAATATGGACTGGATAATCTCTGGATGTTTCTTTAAGGTCTTGGAAACTCAGTGATCTCCAAAGAGATTAGAAGATGCCAATCCTGGGCGCTATTTATTTATTAATTTATTTACTACTAACTGCATGATGTTAGGAAGGTTACTTAACTTCTCCATGCCTCCATTTTCTCATTTTAAAAATGAGGATGATATTTGCTATGTAATTTGTTATAAAGATTAAATGAGATAATATGTTTGAAGCACTTAAAATAGGACCTGGCTCATAGCTGGTGCTCAGCGAATGTTAATTAACATTATAATTGTGGTTATTAATATTTTGGGCCTTCATTTGTGGTAGAGATCATTTCCACATTGTTCTAAATATCTCTAGAGATGTTTTCTGCTCATTAATTAATTCAGGTGGTCACCCACTCCACACACATTTTGTGCACTGAAGTTATCAGTAAATGAACAGAAGTCTGTTCAGTGCCAGCTGCACATCTAGTCTCCTCCTGCTCCATCACTTTCGGCAGTTTGCGTTGGTGTTTATTGCTCCACGTCTTACTCGAAGTTTCAGAGTGACACCACTGCTCAAAACAACTTCCTACTATTCCATCTCCGACGGCTCCACAATTAATTTCTCAACTAGCAGTTTGGTTTCAATGCCAACGAAGTAATTAGACCTTTAAGGTTCTTTACTGGGATTTTATCCTGTCAGTGAATGTGAAAGAAACAATAATTATTATTTAATATTTATTGAGTGTCTTCAGTGTGATATGTAGATTCACGGATGTAACCTGCCTTATTGTTGAAGATGACAGCACAGTACACGTGTGTCTTAGGAAGGTAGTTGGACGGTTCTAGAGGTCCCAAATGGAAAGCCTTGAGTTCTCCAATGCTGCCATTTGTGATGCTGCTGTACAAAATGGTACATTTTGGGAGTTGGGAGGATCCTAATTTGTTATCCCTAAGCACATCTTCTAACATTTGATTCCAAAATGGTAAGTTCCAAAGATGACATCCAGTGATTTCTTGTATCAAACAGAGGGAGCTTTGAGGGGAGCTATGTTCTCTATTTTTGACAAGAGAATGGAATGGAGGCAACCACAAATGCTGTAGGACGAAGACTTGAAACACTTTGACTCTATCCTTTGCCCCCAGACACCGGTTCAGGGTTCTAAGACCAAGATGCAGAGCTGCCTGCCAGAATGGCAGGTAAATAGGATCATCTACTGGCTGCTAAGAGTACCTTCCATGCAGCTGGGGGCTAATGTGGTCCAGTGACCACCCTTACCAGGTGAGTGACCTTTAGCCAGTTGCTTTATCATCCTGGCCTCAGTTTCCCCGTCAGCAAATGAAAATAACAGTGGCTACCTCACAGGATTGTTTTGCAGCTAAAATAAAAGAAATACATAGTAAATAATACATGTTGTACTAATAATTAATATTATTATAATAGAAAAGAAATAGAGCACATAGTTCCTATCTTGGGGTGGCTTACATAATAGCATGGTATAAATATAAAAACACATGAAATAAGCTGGAAAACCATTTACACATCTACATCAAAATAATGCAAATTCAGACATGAGAGGCACCTGGCTGACTCACTCAGTAAGAGCATGTGACTCTTGATCTTGGGGTCATGAGTTCGAGTTCCACGTTGGGCATGGATCCTACTTAAAAAAATGTTAGTGAAAAGCTAATGGTATCAGAGTGACTCATGGACATGATTTGTTCTCATTATTTGATGTAACTAGATTATAAACCCTTGAATGGCAGAGAGAATGTCCATTCGTCTTTTTATCCCCAGCAGTTTCTGGCAAAGAACCTTGCATATTTCAACACTCAATATGTACTGTTGACTGAATTGAACTGGATTTCTCTGTAAATTTAGTAGAATCCTACAAAAATAATCAATGGAACAATAAAAGGGTGCACAGATGGGAGATATGAAGGCCACTCAATTCAGTAAAGTGCTGAGAGCAACACCACAAAAACAAAACAGAAGCTCTTAGAAAGAATGGGCAAATAGAGTGGAATATTATTTGGCAATAAAAAGGAACAAAGGAATGTTATAACATATGGATTGATCTTGAAAATGCGCTAAGTGAAAGAAGTCAGTCACAAAAATCCAAATACTGAATGATTCCATTTTATGTGAAATGTCTACAACAAGATAATTCATAGAGAAAGGAAGTAGCTTAGCAGTTGACTAGGGCTGAGGGAACTTGGAGGGAAACGAGAGTGGGAGTAACTGCCAGTGGGTGTAGGATTTCTTTTTGGGGTGATGAAAATGCTTTAACATTGGAGGTGATGAGGCTTGCACAACCTTGTGAATATGCCCCAAACCATGAAGTTGTACACTTTGGGTAAATTGCTTGGTATGTAAATTATATCTCAATAAAGCTGTTAAGAAATTTTAAAAAGAATGGGCCAGCATATTGAGATATCCTTAGAATACTAGAAATGTAGGTATATGCCCTAAGACTGTTCAACTATATGTTTTATGACCTAAAGTCTTACAGATAATAAAGTTTACAGACTTTTCAATAGGATATATAAAATGTGAAACCCATTTTTTTGCTTAAAATGCACGCCAAGTTCAGATGCAAAGAATATATACTCTTCTATGTATAATATATAGAAAGATGATTGGCCTATCAAGGTACAATTTATAACAAATTATAAAGTTCACTCACTTTTTAAGTGTATGTATGTTTTTTACAATAAAAAATATGTTGTAAAAAGAGAAGCATATACATCAATATGTATATCCTAATGGAATTATAAATTATTTTAATTTTATACTTTTTTGTATATCTACATTTTCTATAATTTCTACAATGAATTTATATGCCCTCACATTGGCCTTCATAGTCTTTCTGGAACTGCTCCTCATACCGTGGGCCCATGTTCTCTAGAACAGGAATAGAACCGGCATCAGTGCACAAGATAGGCTGAAGGGAATGCTTAAAGCCTAGAGATCAGCTCAGAGTCTCCTGAAGTAGTGCAGGGCCCAGTAGGAATGGCAAATAGCTTTTGATGTGTGTCCCAAATCAGATCCACTGCAGGTGGCTCCCAAGACATTGTGTTGAGAAGGATACAGGGGCTGCCTGGGGCTCAGTGCAAAATGTTGGGATTGATTAGTGATTTCTGCCACAGGCACAGGAAAGAAGAGTAATGGCACCTATGCCATATTATTTTCCATCCATGGAAAAGGGGGTGCTTCTTGGAGTCAGCCTAGTCTCATTCTGCAAGTCCCCAAGAAGTTGAAACACTTTCAGGTCTGCCTTAAGTGCTGAGATCTGACAAAGCAGACTTGGAGCTCTGATCTGAATTCTTTTAAATTCCTATGAAAATATTCTAATCCTCATGTGTCCCTTGAGTCAAATCCAGGGTGAATTCCCCTGATAGCATTGGCCATGCTGGGGGCCTACCCAAAGAAAAAGGAACTTTCCACTTCCAGTGTTGTACCAGTCAATAAACTGAAGAATGCAAAACTGAAAAGAATGGTGGATGGGGCACTGGAACCCATGACTGAGCAGCCCTTCTGTGAGTGATGGATGCAGGCTGCCACCTCTGACAGACAGCTTTCAGTCTGAAGGAAGGTATTTTTAGTATATCCTGGGCACCAAGGAACTGTTCATATGTTCCAAGTGATGATGAATTCGTTCAAACAACAAGTCAAGACCCTGGATATCACTCAGCTCCAGTCCAGTCATAACAGCTGACAAACATAAAAAATAACATACACCCTGTTAGACTTGCTTTTCCTTTTCTTCCATATGCATATTCAAGAATCTCATTCTATTCTGGGCTGTCAGAGATGGTGACAGTTGTGGGGGTTTTCTAGCTTTATCAAGGGAGATTATTTTTTTAACCCAAATTATTTTCCATTGTACATGTTTAAATCCATATTAAGTCCAGATTAATGTAGGAAGCAGCTTCAAAGGATATCGACTGGGGTGGGGGGAAATAATAATAAATTAAATTGCTAAGGATGGGACCCATCTCAAGAAATATTTCCAAACTAGAAAAGAAAGTTGTTTGGATTTAAAAGATAGCTAAAGGAAATATGTTTCCCAGGGATCGCTGTGGTTCCTTTCACAAACACCCAAACTTTGTATACAAACCAGGGCCTGGAACACTTTTTTTTTTTCACGATTGGAATTAATAATGCAGATAAACCCTAAATAAATCAGGATTAGTGTTAACCACATCTTGAGGTTTAGGATGCTATAGGAAAATGAAAAGAGAGAAAAAAATGGGTTGCTTTAAAAAAAAAAACTGCCTGGGCTATGGGGCAAGGGGCTGAGGGAGGGGAGAAGGGAAATACAGAGAAGGGAGGACCAGCTGAGCTGAGTAATCAAAGACCTTCTAATCGCAGCAGCTCTGGAGATGTGTTCAAAGGCTCTTTCCTGACCACAGGCTGTGCAAGGTCACAAGCGAAATGCACTGTTCTGGAAGGGGGAGGGGTGTCTGGGATTTTTGGATGGTGTTGCTATCAGGCTTTGTTAGGAGGAGGTCAACGGGATTGTCAGATTTGAGCATCTCCTCAGGATGCAGGTTCAACTTGCTGGCTGTTGGGGAGCCATCACTTCCCCTCCCCCCACACCTCACTTCCCAGACCAGCAAAGAAAAGGAAACTTCTAGTCTGGATGTTCGTTTCGCTGGGGAAACAATCCCCACAGCAGTTTCTCGCAGAGCTCTGAACTCAGGCATTGGAATCATTTTTGGACAAATAATTGCACCTTGGGATGAATTTCAGTGATGTAATTTAGATTCTTTGATGTCTCTGTGTTGGGGTCACAGAAAATGATCCCAGCCCATTTTTATTCCAGACTCTGTCTGCTCTCTCTTTTCCCTGACATGAGACCTGAAGGCTACAGATGTAGAAGACTGAGTCCCCTTCCTCTGGCCATGATTACAAGCTTAATTTTTAAAAAATTTTTAGGTTTATTTATTTATTTTTAGTAATCTCTACACCTGATGTGTGGCCTGAGCCCACGATCCTGAGATCAAGAATCTCATGCCCTTCCAACTGAATCAGCCAGGTGCCCCTCCAGGCTTAATTTTTACTAAATACCTCTTAATTCTTTTTTTTTTTAAGTTTATTTATTTATTTTGAGAGGGACAGAGAGCACGTGAGTGGGGGAGGGGCAGAGAGGGGGAGAGAGAGAGAATCCCAAGCAGGCTCTGCACTTCCAGAGCAGACTCCAATGCGGGGCCCGAACCCACAGAACTGCAAGATCATGACCTGAGCCAAAATCAAGAGCCAGATGCTTAATGGACTGAGCCACCCAGGCACTCACCCTTCCCCTCAATTCTTGGTAAAGAAAGAAATATTCTTAACTCCAAATCACATGATTACAGAGATTTCAGCTGTCAACATGAAGCTAGGGTTGAGGCTATCCTTGCAAGAGTATAAGCCTTCTTCCCACCTCTTGGCCCAAATTAACTCAGTAATAGCAAGCTTTCTCACTTCCCCTTGGCACGGTGAACTGCAGCCAGTTGGATTTGGTGTCCATGTGACATGACTCCCTGCTGTGCCTGCTTCTGCTGGCCTCTCTTTGGTAAATGCATAGATCTCACTTTTTTCCTAATCTTCAAGCAACCAGGCTGTTCTGAGGTTTTTCAGAATTTGGGGAGCTTGGAGAGATCACATCTCCCATCTGTTTCCTGTTCCGTTTTTCAACGTTTCCTCTTCTCTGACCTGCACCAATGACTGGGCACACACATCCACTGGACAGTCACTCCCTGTCTGTGAAACAACAAGAAGAACCTGTACTGACAGTTTATTATCCTCCTAGGTCTGCCATTCAATCTCCTCCAAGACACACTATAATGGAAAGAAATTAGCGACGTGAGGGTGGACGGCTCTTTTCTCAGCCATGGATGTAATTCTTATGTAATCTTTGTGACCATTTGCAGTGACTCTGCCATAAGTTGAGTAAAGAAAAGGCAACATACATTTTAGGGACTCCTGATAGTTACCATGGCAATCTGAGATTTTGGTAAACAGGAATACGTTCTGGGGAAAAAGCATGAGTCAGATCCGAAATGCTCAATCTTCAGAAAACCTCATAATACTAAAGATGGGTGAAGAATGGGGGACAAGTGAGTAGTGAAGTCCATTAAAAAAAAAAGATAGTGAGAAGTAAGATTGTGGAAATAAAGAAGCATGAACACAATTCCAGCATAAAGATAAACTAGGAATTTTTTTTTCAGGTGGCACGTATACCCTTGAAGACAGTTCAAATTGCTTGAGAGTCAAAATACCACACATTTAAGGGAGGGTAAATAATCACTGGGGCTTTAGGCTTTAGCGGTCAATAGAAGGTATGTTGTTACTGCATAAAACCGGGAGCATCTCCCAGACACAAGGACTCTTGTTTCCAAAGAGAAAGCTGAGTGAAAATCAAGTCCTCACCCCAATCCCTCAAACCTTCCATGTAAACACAACTGCCAGTAGTGACAAGATGCAGCCCATTCCAAATAGACACTAGTGATAAAACAATACACACACACTTTAGATATGTTTATACATACACACACACATACATACATACATACATATGTATATGGACATTTGTATATACGTGTATACACATACATATCTAAAACTTTCTTTTCTGGTAATGCAAAAGTCAGGTTCATTATAGGAACTACTTGATAGGTAGGTAGGTAGTTCCAATTTAGAGAAGTGACTTTGGTGGTACTAAAAGAAAACTGGGGGATTTTTTCTTTTCTTTAAAAAAATGTTTATTTATTTATTTTTGAGAGAGAGAGAGAGAGAGAGAGAGAGAGAGAGAGAGAGAGAGAGAGAGAAAGAGCATGCACGCAGGAGCAGCGAGGGGCAGAGAGACAGGGTGACAGAGAATCCCAAGCAGGCTCTGAGCTGTCAGCATAGAGCCCGATGTGGGGCTTGAACTCACAAACCGCGAGATCATGACCTGAGCCAAAATCAAGAGTTGGAGGCTTAACTAACTGAGCCACCCAGGCGCCCTTCTTTTTCTTTTTAAAAGATGATCATTAGAGACAATGGACTAGATTGCAAAGCATACTGAAATGGATTTTCAGAGAACTGCTGCCATGAATCCATCATTAGTTCAAGGAGATGGTCCCCAAACAGGTAGGTCTCTCTTGATGGAAGTCTTTGCTCCTTAGCCTTAGAAACTGAGAAGCCACATTTCTAAAGCAAGGCCATATGCGCCTGACTCTAAAGTCTAGCCTTTCATAGAAAGGAAGACAAGTCATGAGTGGGATCGCTCAGAAGCCTAATGGTGCTACATGGTCTCCCTCACATCCCCAATTTCCTTTCCTCACCCAGCAGATAATGCAGAGTAACTCCAAGTTCGTTTGGGCTAATGGTGACTGTTATGTCCCACGTTTGCCATGACAGTTCTTCCTTAAAATGCCCTCTGCCATTGCCAAAGCTTACATTGGCTCAGCTCTCAGACATGGGCTTTTGTCCTGGAAACTACAGTCTCTATGGCCAAGTCAGACATGAGGGCTCATCACCGGTTTTCATTCTTGGTTGATGATCAATGTGGAGATATTGACCTGGGGGATTTAGGGAAGTTTGGTAAAGAAATGGCCAGTCAACAATAAAAATTTTATCAGGAAGAGATGACAATGATGCCACTTACCTGCTTCCTCCTTAAAAAAGGAGTGGAATGACCCATCTTTTAGCAGTAGCTCATTATTTCCAATTATACATAATTGAAAACAAGAAAGTTCTTAAAACTTGAACACTGGTAATTAAATTTGAATTGGATGGGATATTTGTAATTTTAAATGCTTGCATTCTGAGAGGAAAAAACTGTGTAATGTTGTTGGCCAAATAACCCTAGTCATTAAGATTCCTATGGCATTATTTAGTTAGTTGGCTTTTTATAACACCATGAGGTTTGCTGTGGGACGACGTAGAGGAAGCCACTGGCCTCACAAGGGGGAGAAGCATTCTAGAGAAGAGCTCTGAGTGGGAGAAGCAGCCCCTTAAATTTCTACTGATAGTTGGCTTCAGCATTTCTGGACTTCTTAAGATCAAGGAACTGAGACAAGTTGAGGAAAATGAACAGAAATAACTGTTTTCGTGAAGCCAATGGAAACCACGTTCAGATCCAGGAAAAGAAAAATGAGACAGGAAAGGGAGGGTCACATTCTTGAAGGAAATCATGCGGTATTTTGGTAATCCTTTGTTGATGAAAAAAAAATTAACAGCGCATTAATTATGTCCTAAGAATGGGGCGTTGCTGGCCTACATCTTCGGTCTTTCTGAGGCTGGGCCAGCAGTTCAAGCATTACCACGCTGTGGAATGGAAATTTGGGCTTCTGTTCCCTGAAAGGGTCCTGGACATACATTGCTGAGTGCCTCTGCAGAAGCGGAAATCTGACCCACGCAGAAGTTCAGGAGATAGGAAGCTATTTTACAAGACACGTAATGACAACCAGATAGTTTAGGATCTTTACAGGATTGGTAGCAATCTGCCAATGCAGAGTAATGAAATTGGATATGCCAAGAAAGATATCTTTCTCTTTCCTCCCTCCCTTCCTCCCTCCCTCCCTCCCTATAATCCATCCTTCTTTCTCTCCTTCTTTCCTTCCTTCTTTCTTTCCTTCCCTCCTCCTCCTTTACTTTCTCTTTCTCCCCCTTTTTTAAAACTGTAAAAATCAGTAATATATATATATCCATAAATTTGTTTCACAATAGTTCAAATATGTACATTCGGACAAGTGCAGCATAAGCCCAACATCGACCCTTACCCTTCCAGATCCTCCGGGTAAGATTAAGTAGACAGTTGCCACTTTCTTTAGAGATGCATGGTATTTTAGACATACGTTGCTACGGTAGTAAAAATTGCCCCTTCCTTTTATCTGTGCTCTTGAGCAGTGCCTTCCCAGATTGTGGTCTAGCTGGGTGACTTTCTTTGGCCAGTGAGGCAATAGCAAAAGAGGCTTGAAAAATGCTTGAACACTGAGGCTGGTTCTCTTGCTGCCCTTTGCAATCCCGAGGCCACCATGTGAAGGAACCCGAGTTAGTCTGTTGTTGGGTGAGGGAGTCACTCGGGTGACATGGAGTCCAGCACCATGAGTGTGAGGCCCTTCTTGTTGATCCCTTGCAGTCAAATCAACTCAGACCAGGTGCACTGTCTAGTCTATCCACAGAATCGTAAGAAATGATTTACTGTTTTAAGCTACTAAGTTTTGGGATGGTTTGTTACATGGCAAACGCTGTGTAACAGACCATAACCAAGGGCCTTGCTTTTTTCTCCTTTAAGCTTTATTATAAGGGACACAGTTCCTTAAATATAAGGCATTGTTTGGACTTACGATTATTAACTATTACACAATGACAGCTCTCCCTTTCTGATTGGGAGTTTTATCAAGTTTTCCTGAGTAGTCATTGTATTCATTTTTAAGGTCGCTTCTCATGCGTTTGTGGACCAGTTTCCTAGGAAGCAATGCTGCTCATTCTAGCTCTCATGAGCAAGGTCCTAAGGATGAGAACTCCAAGGAGGGCTTAGAGATGTGGTTTTCCATGCCCTTTTCTCCCTCACCATACGGTCATTGCTTTCTATTTCCGAGGCTGGTCAAATCCCTTCGTCCATCTCCATGTCCCTCATTACCACTCTCATAATCTCACTGCCTAATTGTCTCTTTTGAGTTAGCATATCTCTTTTTGCGAGAGTTAGAAAGAAACAATATCAGTATTGCTTTTCCCTTTTAAGTAAAATAGGAATTCTGGTATGGCATGCTTATTCTTTTGGGGGATGAATCCTAGACCTCAAATCATTCTCTTATCTCTAGTCTTCTCTTGTTCAAATCCATTCTGGATTATACTTCTATCATGCTATCGCTTTATTTATGTGTCATTTCATTCCAGAAATGCTCTCAGTAACTTTTTATTGGATTAATCCTTTTATAGCACTGACCTCAGCTTGCCACTCTCCTGTTCAAAAGTGGGTCCCTACACTCTGTGGGTAAAATCCCACTCCCTTGGCAAGGCATTTAGGGCCTTCCAGAATTTGATCTTACTCTACTTTACCACTGGGCTTCTTTTTATTCCTCATGTAATACACTCTAGCAAACTCCTCTGAGACAAATTTCCATCATTGTCTGCACCAGATTCTTCCATTTACTTCTTTACAATTACAGTTACCTGTTAAGATTAGGCCTAAGTAAACTCTCTCCTCCAAAAAGTTCTCCAACCACCTGGGCCCATATAGCAGTTTTGTTCTTCTGAATTCTTACAGCCCTGAGGTCTCAGTCAGTCATTTGTTATTGATCATGTCCAGCACATAGTCAGTTATCATGCTTGTGTCTCTCAGCTCTTCCAGACTTGATTGTGTGCTCCATGTGGGAGACACTATGTCTTTGTATCTCCCGAAGTGCCTAGGCAGTGTGTGTTTAAGGTTGGTGTGTGAAACACATCTAGCAATGCATTGGTTTCCAACCTTTGAGTGTAGTATTTCTCAGAGTGTCATTCATGAATTCTTGCATCTGAGTGACTTGGTTGATTGTTAAATATTCTGTCTCCTAGGCTCTTCCTCAAAGCTACTGAATTTGCCTTTCTGCTGCTAAGAACCAGGAATCTGCATGGTAAACAAGCTTCCCAGGGGCTTCTGATGTTCATAAAAGTTTGAGAATCCCTCTTTTACTATAGGTCCTCAAGTGAGAAAATGCAATCCATACATGGTCTGGTAGACTCCTTTCTTTATGTAAAACTTAGGGATTATGAACTTATTGTAACTTCTAGGATTTAGAATGATGATTTTCGACTGGGGATGGGGGTAGTCTGCCTCTGGGGAGAAGGGTTTGAAAAGGCAGATTTAAGATGATAATATGATTAATATTTAGAAAAAATGCAGTTGTTCTTATGATATAAACTACAGGAAAGTGGAGCATGATGAAATCATCTTGCTGGTGTGATATGCAAAGAACCGTAAGCTGAACCATAAGCTTCACGATCCCAGGATTCTTTCCTATGTCCCTATATCCAAGTTAATGTGTAGCACACAGTAGGCCCTCAACACATAGTTATTGACTCTGAGTGATTCTTACAACTAACTGGAGTTTATAAATGAAGGTTATGTATATATACCCTTGGTAAGTACATTTAAACATCATGGGCATACAAACTTAATAAATGATCTACTTTTAAGATATATCTGCACATGACATATTTTTCTGTGTGTAGAATTCTTAAACTATAAACTTCTAGCTTATATCAAGGGGAAAAAGGTATACATTACAGATTAATTTTTGATGAGGATAGCTAAGTCAACTGACGTTTTAAAAAAGGAAATGTCTTGAAAAAATAGCTTCTTTGAGATATAATTTACATAACATAAAATTTACCCTTTTAAAGTGGTTTTAGTATTTCACAGAGTTGTGCAACAATAACCATTCTTTATTTTTGGGACATTTTCACCATCCCCAAAGAAACTCCATTCCTATTAATAGTCACTCCTCACTCTCCCCTACCCTGCACTTCTCCCCTGGCAACCACTGATCTACTTCCTGTCTCTATGTATTTGCCTATTCTGGACACTTCATATACATGGACTCATACACTATGTGGTCTTTTGTGACTTGTTTCTTTCACTTAGCATAATGTTTTCAAGGGTCATCCATGGTGTAGTGTACATCAGTGCTTCACTGTTTTATTTTACTGGCTGAATAATGTTCTATTATATGGATATACCACATTTTGTTTACCCACTTGACAGTTGTTGCACGTTTGGGTGGTTTCCACTCTTTGGCTATTATGAATAATGCTGCTATGGACATTCATGTACAAGTTTCTGTGTATATAGATTTTCACTGTAGATACAGGTCTTCATTTCTCTTGGATGTACTTAGGAGTGGAAATCTTAGTCCATATGGTAGTTGTATGTTTAAAGAAGTATCTTTTACTTCTGTGATGTTGACTGCCACTACTACTGCTACTACTAGATGCAAATAATTACTGAGTATTTACTAAGTCCTGAGCCCTATACAAGTTCTTCATAGTCGTGGCCTCATTTAACCCTCACAAAATTCCCATTTCACAGATTTGAATTAGTGTAACTCCAGACCCTGCTCTCTTTAACCACTATTCTACCTGCCCCTGGAGTATCAAATTTCCACAAATGAAAATACTTGTTTTAGGATGAATCTAAATGGGAAACAACAGGGAAATTATTGTAAATTCAAGGATAGTAATAAGAGGGTTACCTCTAAAGAATGGTGGTCATCTGTGAATTCAGAGTTATAACTATGTCCTTAGGAAAGAGTCAGGCTACTCATATTCTGGGTCTCCTATGGCATTATTCATGCACAGAGCTCAAATTCCAGGAACATGTGGTCTTCAGGTGTTTTCCATAGCTTTTCCCTCAGGATTTAACAGTGATCAGTGGGTAACGTTTCTCTTACACTCATGTATTTCACATGCAGATGGCTGTCTCTCATTCCATAGGGACAACACTTCTCTTTTCCCTGATTTAACTCTTCAGGGCATTCAGCATGGCTTGGTTGCCTGAGTTAATTTACTCACAATACATATAATTTTCCCATGAGATAGTTTAATCCAACAAGTATGTACTGAACCAGGCGCTGGGCTCAGGAGAAGCGGGAAGTAGGGCATTATGAACACCTTATAAAGACTCTTATCCTTGAGGTCCTGATAATCCAGTTGGGTAGACTGAAAAGGCACAAATAAAGATGTTCAATAACAAACTCAAGCTACCAATTAGGAGTTGGAAATTATCGTACATGGGTAACACCTATTTTTGTAAATAAAGTTTTATTGGAACACAGCCATGTCCATTCAACTGCATATTGTGTATCATGCAGTTGTGCTGCAATAACAGAGCTAAGTTATGGTTGTGACAGAGACTGTATGGACCACAAAGCCTAAAAGATTTACTATCCAGACCTTTATAGAAAAGCCCCTTGATTCCTGGAATAGATAATTAAGTACCAAAGCAAGTGAAAAGGACGGTAGTAAATGAACTAACAGTCAAAAGAGTGGAAATTTAACATTGCCTTCATGTGCCCATGTGCAGGATGACTTTTTAGAGGAAGTTAGGCTTAATTTGGGCATTTGAATTAGTGTAACTAACTTGGACAATGAGATGGGAAAAATGGAGTACTGCAAGGGCATTTTGCAATATTCTATATAAATATAAACAAATAAATAAATAAAAAACAAACTTCTTTTAAAAGTGTTATTGATTTTAAGATAGATTATTCATTAGAAACTATTTCGTGATAATGATTATTGCATTTCCAAATGTTTTCACTCTCTTGCTTGCAACAGTCTTGTGAGGTAGGCATGGTGGTGAATCACCCCAGTTTGGCAGCAGAGGGTCAGGAGGTGGGTTGGAGGTCTTGCTGGAGGTTGCAGAGTTGCCAGTTCATCCTGAAACTCTAGCAAGGTTCTGGCTTTTATGGGGAGTCCACATGAGAAATCTGTAATTTGTGTCTATATGCAACAGAAGGAACAATAAGAGCTTTGGAATGAAATTTTTATTAACTTTTGCACCGATGATTCCATTTCCTGAGCCTCCATGTCCTCAAGTAACAGTAGGCTGTGAGAGGTTGATTCATGGGTTGACTGTGAGTTTTGACGTAAGGCTATGTTTAAGTGCTGCCAAGTGAAGTACAACATGAAGACAAGGATGTGCTCATTCACCCCCTTGAGAGCACCTTAGATCTTTGAAGGACCAGTTCATCTCAAACCAAAAATAATGTAGTTGATATTGTTTAGAGTATTTGGAATATAGCCAACACCTACTGAAGGCTTGCCATGGGCCAAGCACTCTCGTTAACCCTTTATGTGTTTAGTCCCCACAATGACCCCAAGAGGAGCATTCTATTATTCCCTATGATATACATAAGGCAAATGAGTCATGATGGTTAAGTTAAAATGCTTGAGGTCAGACAGCTAATAAATGTCAGAACTGAGATTTGACCCCAGGTGGTCTGGCTTCAGAGCGTCCATTCTTATTCACTGCACTGTTGCATTCTGGTACTCATGGACAAGCATAAGGGTATGTAATTTGGAATCATGCTCAAGAAGACTGGAACCAAAAAACATGATGCATGAAGCAGGGATCTTTTTCAACAGGGCTATAGTAGCTTTAGAGAGCTGGGAGCACAGACTTCAAAAATTCCTAACAGGTTCTTAGTCCCGCAGGCATGTCAGAAGGAAGAGGGAGCACAGGAGGAACACATGGTCCACGCTGGAGTTAACCCAGCCTGGAGGCAAAACATGATAGCATCTCAGAGGAAAAATGGAGATAAATTCTTACTTGGGGAGAAAGATGAGAAAGGCTCAAGTGCAGAAAGTTTTCAACAGGCCTCTGAGAAGGGCTGCACAACTATGCTAGGGTTCTCGGATTCTTAACACACCACATGCATCCCACTTAAATCAGCTGTATGCAACCCCAGCCACACTCCACCTGGTGCCTAGTCTTGCATCCTTGCCTGGCTTTCCCTTCTTTCTGGAGTTGTTGTGAAGGAATCAGGCAGTGACAGGAGAAAATGACAGACTTGGGTCCATAGAAAATGCAAACAGGCATTGTTAGAAAGTGGAATGCATCCACCTCTCTCACAGTGGCCCTGGGTCAGTCCCATTAATTTTGAGTCACTGGACTTGGCTCAGGGAGTGGCAATTCACCAGGTCTTTTCTCCTCACCCCTCGTGACCAAAGCAGCCAAGCTCCGGGACACAGGTATGAATTTCATTAGCACTCCTGGACAAGTCTTGTGAACTGGCTCCTCCAGAGATTAAGGTTTGAGAATAAAAAGAACTACCTCAGATATCAAAGAAAAAGTGAAAGCCATTTAAGAGAACCAGACAATTTCCAACAATGACATGGATAGTAGAGTTGAAGGTAATTATATTTTGTATGAGATTGGGGGATAAAACAGAAGAGTACAGTACAATTCAGAGTGCCTGGAATACATTAAGGCTGTGGACCTAGTAACAGGCTTATGTAATTTGATGAGCAGAAATATAAGTTATAAAATGAGGATGATAAACTAAGAAACAAGAACATCCCTGAAGGGCTTGGGATGGGCTTTTGAATGATGTGGCAGATATTCCCCCAAATTACAGGGAATACGGAGGGTTGCATTGAACCTAAGTAAATTATTCTCACTCCTGTGTAGCAAATATCAAGGCTTTATCTCAATGCTGTTCTCAGCTTGAGCCACCTATTATAGAATAAAAATGGATATGCTCAAATGGTCAGAAGCCCAGTCTAGAAGTGAACACAACGTGGAGATTTATGGGGTTTCTGATGTTATCAGAAGCTTAGATAGTGGCACCCCAAAAGGAAAAGATTCAGAGCTGTGTTATGAAGACAAAGCAGAAGGTAGCTGGGAATGGTTACAATTTTTCAGAGTGATGGCAAAGTATAAAGAGCTTGAGCATGGCAGTGATTTGGGTAATGCATTTTGATGCTTTAAAGAAGTTATAGCTGGACCAAGCCACCAAGAACGTGGTGAACTCAGTTAAACCAATGAAAGGAAAGATCCAGAATTGGTCACGAGCATTGGGAGGCAAGTTCAACAGGAGGGAAGGTGGGTGGCAGCCTGCTGCCTAACTTCCTTTTTAGGGTTAATCTCCCGTGTGTTCCCTCTGATTTGGGGAAAATTCAAGGAGGATGTTTTCTCTTTCAAACATTTGAGAAAGCTATTTTCAGCTGTTTTTAGGAAAGGAGGAACAAGAGCATTCCTCTCTCAAACCACAAGAAACCTTCATGAATATGGCCAGAAATTGAAAGTAAATTTGTTATTATGCTGCTCCCGTGATTCAGGCCTTTTCAGAGTCACCTGAGGACCCTTCAGACAGGGAGAATCTGGACATGATAAAAATACTCTTGGGATAAAGTGCGTCTAAATGTCTCTCACCGTCACATAATCGACAAAGCAATGTAATGCATAGCACCCTCATCATGGTTTCAGCATTGAAAATATATCCCTGAATTAGATCAGTCTGATAAATTAGCTCCAAATGACAGCCTCAGTTGCTTGCCCAATGGAGGGGCTTTTTAGTAGCTGTTCTGTTCTCTGCCTTATAAAGACTATACTATGAAGGGCTGGGAGGCTGCTTTAAGAATACTGTTGTGTTGTTGTTCTTATTGCTAAATTGGGGAAAAGAAAAACTGGTTTTGTAAGTGTACTGGCCTTGTGACTTACCTGATAAACAACAGTGGGTAATAAGATTGGAAATTCTCTTAAAAATTTTTGCACATTATTTGGTTACAGTCTCCATATGGCAAGAATGCGAGGGCAGAAAACCTTCCATTCCTCGCCCCCCGCCCAACCACATATTTAATCCATGCGCTTATGTCAAACTTAATTACAGGACTTTTGGCATAAAATAACAGTCCACATCCTCAGAGAGAAGAACTTAAGCAGTTAATATGTGCGATTGAGTGAAATTGCTTTGCTGAATGTTTATGAGTAACCCAAGACCAGTGAAATGTGCTGATATTTTAACCATTGCAGTGCTGAACTTGGGCCAAGATGCGGTGAAATGAGAAAAAAATATTAATTTCCTCTGATCTGCTGTATATCATATTTCCTGAAACTGAGAGCTTTGGGTAGAACGATTTTATGGCACTTTCACAAATAGGTTTGTGGAGGAAAAACAATAAAGCTGGGACAATTATGGAACTTGTCACCATCTCGGGGAGTTGCAGGGATTCAACCGAACAGAGCACCAAGTTTAAACCTGAGTCCATTTCTGCAGAAAAACTTCTGGAACAGCACAGCTCACTACAAGGGGCAATCATTTTTGCCTCTGGGTTTTTTCCAACTGCCTTGAACCTTTTCAGACATTTCCCTTTTCAATTCATCCCCAGTTTAATGTGGATGGTTTTTCAATGTAGAGCTTTCTGATCCTAACATGAGTCTATGCTTCTCATTGCCATCTTTGATAACATAAACTCCTACCTGTGTTTAAACTTGCTTTAGTATCAATCATTCAAAGTCAGACTTGCCTCTTTTAGACTGGAGGAACCCCTTAAAACATAAAATTATCTGTTCAGTTTTCTCCCTTACCCAATGTCCATTCTTAAACCAGCGAGATTTGGAGCTACTTTGGAGTTCACACTTTCTTTCATTACCTTTGTTTCAGAAAACGGCCCTATGACCACCTGCCTCATAAGCACCAGCCTTGTCACTATATTGTTTCTGAAGTTTCTCTGCACTTAAATGTTCCACTGAGCCCAAATTCGCTTTGCTTCATTCTCTCCAAATGCAGTTCCCTGCCCAGACCTTTGGGGGTGTATTTACCACTTGTCCCAAGGACAACAGACTCCAACTGCATCATATCCACCTACAAAACATTCCACAGACTGTTTCAGGAGTTCACTCAGACTGCTCTGCGGGTTTTAGCAATGCTGCCCATTCTGCCTCGCATCCTTCTCTATTAGAGCCTCCTTCTCGTCTCACTTCTGTGACTCTTTGGAGCACTTGTACCTTTTCATTTCGTTGCCTTGCATCTTCCTTTGCTATTTCAGAATGCTCCTGAAAAGCATTTTCTCCCTTCTCTGCTTCTCCAAACTTCATTAGGGTTATATTGTATAATTATTTTCAGAGCTATTGTTTAGGTCAGCACATTAGAATCCTAGTCTCGAGAAAGATGCGATAACATTATGATGTTGAGATTGGAGAGTCTTTGTGAAAATATCCAGCTCAGTGCCTGGTCCACAGAAGACATCCTATAAAAGTTAACTCATTTGTTCATTGATCCCTCCCTTCATTCAATGTATATTGAGCACTTAATACATAAATCTACTTTGAATCATGGTAGGTGTTGGGGATTCAGACACAAGAGACCCTCCATTTGCTAAAATAGTTCCAGGGAGATGAATGCCATGCTCTGAGCATTTCAAATACTGCACTGGGAGCTTTACACACAATTAACTAATAACCTAGAAGTGAGATATTATTACCTCCTTGTATTATTTGTGATGCAGGTTATAAATCTGTAGGTTTGGAAGACATACCTGCAAAAGTCTCCTGATCTTGAAATGACCTATTTCAGTAAAACATAAAGGTCAGGCTCAATACTGTGGTGACTCAGGGGTTTGATATAAATGGACTTCTTCACCTACTTCCTATTCATTAATCAAGTCCTAGAAGAAAGTTGCCTTATGGGGAGGGGAGGGCAGCTTTTCCTGATTCACTCAAATGTAAGTTGGGTCCCCTTGTGCTTTCTCTTATACTCTGTGCTTTTCCTCTGTAGTGCTTACTACAATCTGTGGTTATGTATTTATTGGGGGATTATCCCTTTAATTCTTTCTCCCTCAAGACACTGTGAGCTCCATGATGGTAGAGACCATGTCCATTTTGTTCAATATCCTACACCCAATCTCTAGCACAAGGCCCGGCACACAGTTGGTATGCAAGAACATTTGGTGAATGCTTATTAATGTCATAACATTGATTACAAAAGTAAAGATCATCCATAATATTTAAAATTTTTTAATTCTGGAATCGACTGTGTAACTTTCTGAGGCATCTAGTTACTTCTATGTAGCTTATGATCAAACGATTTTGGGGTTCCACTGGCTGGTGGGAGGAAAGGGACAGAAGCAGTGGGCTGCTTTCTCTGTCAGGATAGCTTTGCTGATGGGAATGGGAGAAGAAAGACTGAGCTAGAAAAGGTCAAATATCAGGCAAGACTGGGAGGTGGGAGTGCTGGACATGGGAAGAGAGTGACCTCGGTGTCTTCCTGTCCTTACTTCCTGTCTCCCCAGGAAGTGTCAGTCAGAGATTTTCAGGAAAGAGCGCTGTCATGGTAACCTGAATTGGCTCTTCCTTTCTGGGCTGTACAAGGACAAGTGCCCTCATGTGCCCCAGCTGTCCCCATGCATGGTGGCAGTCACTTTGAGGTTTCAGATGCAACATGGAAAATCCAGAGCAGACAATGTCTGTAATGACACAACCAAGTTCAGCACGTGGCAAGGATTCAAGCCCAGAATGCAGTGGAGCCCGTTCTTGAACTAATTAAAATTTAATCTGCTGAAGCCATTTTTTTGATAATTTGGGAACCCTCTCTTGACTTTTGCAAGTTCCAAAGAGCCTTGAAAATAGAGGATGCTATATTTTTGCACTTTTCTCTCTGTGTATTAGATTTCATACCAAAAAAAGCGATTTTTAAAAAGGGACTGTAGATAACCATATGATTTATCATCCAAACTGGGACACTTGGCGAGTGAAAAGTAGCGCTATTAATAATTACACAGGGACAACAGATATAAACTGGGCTGTCCTGGGCAAACTGGGATAGTTTTAAGAAGACTACGGTCAGGGACAGATCAAATACATCCACCAGGCTGAAAATCCCAGAGGTCGGGGCTGTGGCTGTGTGACCCCATGCCTCTGACAGGGCTCGGTATACAGCAGTTGCTCAGTCTTATCAACTAAATGGGAAAATCCAAAGTTGGCTTGGATATGCTTTCTGAACAGAAGTGGATACGGGGTCTACTAAAATAAGGAAGGTACAGCAGACCTAACAGACTGCAAGGTGAGGGATCTGTGTTCCCCAAAAGTGGGCCGGTACCCAAGGCAGAAATGTATGCATATTTTGTGTTTACTCCTTCCTAACCGTTAGCAGTTAATTGCCATCTGTTGACACACCCACTGGGGAAATGTGAACCAGCTTTTGATATTTGCATATGTATTCTCGGCCGGCATATTTTGCTAACACGTATGGGTCGCAGGTTCCTAAAATCCACGCAACTCTGCCCTAATTTCATAGTATATGTGTACGGGGTGCCACATTTTGGGTCTGACCAGCAAAAAAATGGCCTCCTCAGGATTCCCTTGTGGTCAGCTGGAGATGCTGGTTGCGGCCTGGGGCCTGCCCAGACTGGCTAGGCTGCTCTCTCGTTCCCACCCCTCCTCCCCTCGCCTGCCTGGTCTTTCAGGAAGAGTGAAATGGTCCATTGACCTCTGAGGAGCAAAAGGGCATGTTCAGCTTTTTTAGAGGTTATGGACGCTCTGAGTGACATCAGAGCCCAAACCTCCAAAGGCAAGGCCTCCAAGGCGCTGGAGAACAGGGGCGAGGCCTGGATGTGTCTCCTCGTCCACTGCTAACCTTGCCCTGGAACTGACCAGAACTGATGCCCTCCTTCCTCCCCGTCTGCTGAGCGCTTCGTCTTCTTCCCATGTCTTGGGAGAGATCCGTCTCCTCTGACAAACTCAAGATTCCAGGCGGAACTTTCCCATGCCACCATCCCTCAAAATAGCCCGAGCCGAGCTGTATTTATAGCCGTGTGAGACTCTAATGGGCCAATTTGTTTGAATTTCCACTGCTTTTGTGTTGAACGTACCCCTCACCCGTGGGCAGTCTCTTCAGGCCTTTATTATGGGGTGTGTTAGGGTAGAGGGGGCCGTGTTCAAGATGGTAGCTGTATAGAGTGCGGGGGCTGTTTTGCATATTTACTGTTCTTTAAAGCCGGTTTTTTGAGAGAGAGAAAGAGACAGAGAAAGAGGTTTCTGTAAGTAGCCCGGACAATGAGAACAGACCGGCTGTGTGCCAAGCACGGGATCCCGGCCAAAACACATATCATTAGCTTGGACCAGCTATAAGCAAGGAAATGAGAAACATATGTTGGAGAGCAAGGTTAGGAGTGAGAGACTATGGGTCAGTGACAGTCACCCTAAAACTTTTCCCTTGTTCTTCAGCTGTGGCCTGGTGGTGTCAAATGTCATTTCAACTGCCTTGATTTCTCATGGTGGGGCTGCCTGTGTGTTTTTTGGTGTTTTTTTTTTTCTTCCTCCCCCTGCTGTTTCCTGATGGGAGCTTTTTGGGGAGGGGAAAAGAGGGGTGGGGAAGGGTTTGTGTGATAGTTTTTTCTCAGTTCTGGGAAAAGCACAACCTTGTTTCCCGTGATGCTCTCGGAAATTCCTCACTCTCTCTGAAATAACGGTGTCTCTCCGTTTGGGATTTGGACTCGCTCGTGAGGGAAGAAAGAGGGGGAAGGCTTTGAAAGCATTTCTTGCTGTTTCTTTCTTAAATATAATTAGACGCGCCTCATTACCTCACACTGAAGGACTTTTGTACTTTTTCCGAGCTGTGTTTCCTGAGATCTTCGATGGGCCACGGCCTGTCGTATCCACTCACATTTTATCATATCAGCCATTATTTTTCCCAACACCTTTGTCCTCTCCTCTCACTCTTCCTGAGGTATCTGGAGTTGGGTTTCTTGTCCGAAGCCATACCCAGGGAGCCTGCTGGAGACTCGCCCCTGAAGGAAGAGCTGCACCCCTCAGCCTTCTGGTTTCCCTTTCCTCACGTTCGTTCTTCAAGTTTTCCCCGGACAGTTTGCTAACGGGGCTGTGCTCTCTCCCATTGCGGGGTCAAGACCCCTGTTCTCTATAAAACCCAGATGAAGAACTGTATCACACGAAACTCAGAGGCAGTCCCTGGAGAACGGCTACTGTTCTGAAGCCGAGGACGGTTCCAGATGGCTGCCCAGAAAACTCACCAGGCTTTGACGCCCAGCTCTGGCCAAGGTCACGAAACAGCCACAGGTATCCGTGGCCATTGCCATGAAAGACATGTCATGGCAGGGAGGGCATGGGGCTGCTGCAGCCAGCACGGCAGGGAGCTGAAGGAAAGTGCTCCCTATCGGTCCTCCCCAACCTTTGTTCTTTTAAGATTTGCGGAACGGTGTTGGGGTGGAAACCATTTCAAATAATTAAAACATTTGGTCTCTGTTTATCCTCTGCTTCCTTCTTTCAGGCCTTGTTCTGAAAATAAACTTTGCTCTCAGTTTCCAGGCTCCTAAAATTCCCCAGCGTGTGAGTGTCCTGACGGCCTTGGGCAGAGTTAATGATTGGCTTGGGGTTAGAGCGACCTGTTTCCCCCAGGTGAGCTGTCTACATGTTTTAGTCTTCTTTTTTTTCCTTCTTTTTTCTTTCTTTCTAACTGCAGTTTCTGGAGAGCAGGTCTCTCCTCCTCTGACAGGAGACTTCTCTGGTACCAGAAGGAAGCCTCGCTTGTTGGCTATTTCTCAGTGCTCAGTGGATCCAGAGGGATGTGTGTATGTGTGTGTATCCACTTAACAAGAAAACATGAGAGAAATTAGGGCAGCCAAACCACAACATGCAGGCAATGGGTGTTTAAGTCTTATACTGACAGCGAGGCAGGATCCTGGTTCGGGGCCTGAAAATCTTCCAGTTTCAAGGAGTCTATTTCTCAACTCTCTGTTCCCTCTCTTTCATAGCAGAAGGCAGCTGGTATTAGGTTTGAGTCCATGTGTTTTCTTACTGTGTCCTCATTGTTTGGCTGCCTCTCAAATCTCAATGCAGCCAAAACATGCCTCGAATGCACTTCCCACCATCTCCTCTGCCACCCTCCTGGCACAGCCACATCTACTCTTGCCTGGAGCCCGAAACGCCTTCTAAGTGGTCTCTCCATGTCCTGTCTTGCTCCCTTTCATCCACTCATCAATGAGAGGCCAGAGGGATCATTTAAATTTTTTTTAATGTTTATTTATTTGTGTGAGAGAGAGAGAGAGAGAGAGAGAAAGCTGAGCAGCGGAAGGGCAGAGAGATAGGGAAGAGACAATCCCAAGGAGGCTCCGTGCTGTCACCACAGATTCCCATGTAGGGTTTAAACTCACGAACCTGTGAGATCACGACCTGGAGTTGAAACCAACAGTCAGATGCTTAGCCGACTGAGCCATCCAGGTGCCCCCAGAGGATGCTTTAAAAGCCCCAATTAGATGGATCGCATGTGTCTGCTGGAAACCCTACTGACCCCTGACTACTTTTCTGACTTGCTGTTGAGCCATCCCCTCCTTGGTCCTTTACACCGCAGAAACACTAGCCTCATTTTCCTCCCCAGTAGAGTGGAGATAACAATAATACCTACTTGTAGGGCTGCGAAGAGTAAATGCTTTCACACACATAAAGCACCTGGACCAGGGTCTGACCATGATAGGTGCTCAATAAATCCAAGTGCCATTTAGAGTTTACTTCTTTGAATTTGCGAAGGACTTCCTTGCTTCAAGTCCTTCACAAAAGCCTCTGTCACTTGCCTTTTTCTTTGTATGGCTGGTTCTTTCTTATCCTTGAAATTTGAGTTTAAATGTGAACTCCTTAGAGATCTTCTCTGACCAGTCTATTCAAATAGGTTCCCATTCTTTTAACCCCAATCCCATTATTTTGTCCAGTAACATTCTATTTGTTTCCTTCCTAGCACTTTTTCCAACTGGCAATTACGTGTTATTTGTTCACCTGAGGGCAGGGTTGTGCCTGTATTTCCTCATCTAGCACAAGAAACAGCTGTGGAATGAATGCATAAATGAATGAATGGCGCTCCTTTCTTCTCCTTTCCTCTTCTAATATCCAACCCACCATATCTCCTGGGTCACCTCTCCTCTCCAAATCCTGTATTTATTTATTTATTCTCTCATCCTCTTGCCGGTATTGACCCTGGTCTCTTGGCACTGAAAATCCTCTGAATCACCCGGGGGCTGCCCCATGCTTCTACCAGCACGCCACTCTTTTCTTGTGCTTGTAAGCCAGCTTCTGTGAAAGGCTCATGCTTTCATTTATATGTAAATGATAAATAATAGAATATATAATGCTTAGAGTGAGTTTGATGACTAATAACTCCTTATCTGCCAAGTTAGAAGAGTTTGGGATGAATTAACTCATCATCTACCATTAAGAGATCAATGTCTGAGCAATTACTCCACAAATACCCAAGAGCAGGTATCTTACAGTGCTACCTGAAAGCCCAAAATGATAGTAGTAAACCAGGTGGAGGTGAAATTATAGTTCCCATTTTTGATCCTTATCACCACTCATTATGTATATATGTTGTATTATACAGAAGCAGTGGAACATGAGGTAGGAAGAGGTAACCTGACCTGTCCTCATGAATATCTCTCTCTTGCTCTCTCTCATAACCAAGAACACCACGATGGAAAATGCCCTCGACTGAATTTTTTATTATTTATTGATTGATAGCCTGTCTTCCGCCCCCCCCCCCCCCCCCCCGGCTTAAGCTTCTGTGCACTTTGCTAATTACTTCTCTGGAAATCATTTTACTTTACCATTCACCAGAATGCTGGGAAAGAATGTGGCAGTGTGATGGACTGTAGGCTTGATAAGGGCTAAGCTTCAAGAAAGGTCTTCTCATGGAAGTGCTGGTCTAGCCCCACCCTGGAATCTAACACAATATGAAGGCAATGATGTAATCCTGAGAAAGAGCACAGGGCTTGCATCAGAGCTTTTCTTCTTAACCAAGAGAATAAGCATAAGGACAACTGCCTTCATCATTTCATTCTTGGCCTCACCCAAATTTGTACCATCACTGTGACTGAGTTGTGAAAGCAAGTCTATCAGCACTCTGTTGAGGCACCCTGTGTCATCAATGTGTTGTGAAGGTGAAATATGCATATCCCCCAGACTAAACTATTCAGTGATTTGAGTTATTAGGAAAAGAACGAACAGCTATTAATTGCTTTAAGAAGAAGAAGGTAAAGATCTCTTTTACCCTATGCAAAAGACTTACTGGTTTATATATGTTTGGATGGGTAGTAGATAAATGAGTTTGACTGAAATAAATTTTCTAGAATTTAGAGGTCTCCTTACTTTAAAGATGGGAAGAGTAGATTCACAGATGAGATCTTCTCCCAAATACGCAGAACCTTGGAGGAGAGCCAGCACTGCTCTATTACCATTCCAGAGTCTCTGTGCTTCCACAGATCTCAGACTAAACCAAATGAAGTTTGTGGTGTTAGTCTTGAATCAGAGGCTGCCAAGTTCTATTTAACTCAACAAATGAAGTAAATGTTGATTGGGTGTCTATTATGTATAAAGAATATGAAAGGCAACAGTCTTGTTCTCAAAGAATTTATAACTTAGTGGAGGAGACAGACGTATAAACTAAGTTTAATACAAAGCACTATTAAATAAAGCTCTGAGAAAGGACTGTTGACAATCAGTTGTGGAGGCATCATAGTGAAGGAGTTGCTCCAGATGGGGGCTGTCTACGGTAGTCAGCCTTAAGTGAGAAAGAGAAAGACACATCAGTAGAATCAGACCATTTCCCTGTTGGCACCAAAACTCCTTCTAAATGAAAGATGTCTTCCTGGTTCTAAGCTGAAATCTACCTTTCTGTAGCTTCCACCATGTGCTTCTAGCTTTATTCTCTGAGGCAATGTATGGTATTTTAATCCCTCTCATACATATGAATTTCCAAAATTCTGAATATTTCTGAATATTTCTCTCCCCTTACCCAGTGCTCCTTCCCCCAAAGATTCCTTTACCTCCTCTGATTTCAGATTAAATGTATCAATTTCTTAACTCTTTCCCCTATGCCATGATTCTCAAATCCCTCACTATCTGGACATTCTTCTCTTGATACATTCCATTTTATTCATGTCCATCCTTAAACATGGCATTCAAAACTGGACACGATTTTACATATGTATTCACTAATAGGTCAGTTTCCTCCCTTGTTATCCATCCATCCATCTGTTTGTTTGTTTGTCTGTCACGCATCCATCCATCCTTCCATCCACCCATTCACCCATCCATCCAAATGATACTTAAATAAGCTTCTGTGATATGAGGCACTGTTCTAGTTATTATAGGGAATAAAAAGATGAAAAACTTCAATGAAAGTCAAGTCTAATGAGATGATGATTAGAGGGAACCATTCTCATACTAACACAACCTAAGATTTCATTAGTACTTTTGGTAGCCATAGGACACACAGAATTTACTGAGCCTGTGGACTCCAAAACTTCTAACATACTCTCACAAAACTTATGATCAAACAGATTGCCCCTTTTTGCTGCATTGGCATTTAATTTTGGGAACCAAAATTCAAAACTTTACATTGATTCTATCCTCCAAAGTTTCACCCCATCAATTCGGTTCATGGAGATCTTTTGGAAATCTAAACCCTGTCCTTCAACATCAAGCCCTTCATTTTAGTCCTGGGCCACCTGAAAACACAAACAGCATAGCACAGACCCTTGGAGCATATCAAGCTAGCTTTGAATCCACCTAGTTCTATAACTATCAAGGCCTCATTTCTTTATCTTGGCCATTAAGGAGATCACTTTTGGTTATGTGTTATACTGAAATCAGGATACTGGGTGCCCAAAGAATTTTACCAACTTACCAGTATAAATACTAAATAAATAAACACATTAATAAACAGTAGAACTGAGTACCAGGCCTTACCTAACTCCATATTTACAGAGGGATCACTCTGCTAATGTGGAAATTGGCAGTGCCAAAAGGTTGGAGAAGGAGTATCTCCCTCCTCAACTCAGAGATACTAAATCAGCGGATTAAGTCTCCAAACTGTCTCTGGAGCTAGAGAGAATAACAGTGTTCTTTATGAGCATCTTGGATTTCTACTTTTAAAATGAAATCCACTGGGTCCTATCAGTCTGTGGTTTGTCTGCTCTGGTTTTAGCAAACTCAAGATGGGGCTGAATCGTGATTGGTTAGAACATTCTGCTCTTTGGAAGGGGGAGCCCACTGACCCCTGACCACAGCCGGTCATACAGAGAGTGTCAGAGGCGGACCAATTACCTAAGAGGACTGAGAAAAATCAAACAGAGGCCGGGCACAATGAGGGGAAAAAACACACAGCAGGCCCAGCTTTAGTTCCACTGCTTGAATTACCACTATGTCAATAGAAGGTGATAAATCAAGGGAGATATTTACTGATTAAAATTACAGACTCCTACGGGAAACTGTATAAACAGATTGAAGAACAAAGCCTTCAGGGACTGAGCCCAGCTGAATCCATCCAGGCTTTGGCCAGTCATTTCTGTTTCCAGCCAACTCTTGGACCCAGGGGTCATTGAGAGAGCAAGTTTCTCTACGAAATCAGACTTGCTCTGCACAGATCCAAATATTTGTAGGGGAAATTTAAAGGCATGTTGGGAGGAGATTCAGTACTTAGATCCATTCACTAAGGATCCTCTTATTTCATTCTTATTTCTTCTTCTTTTTTGCTTTCACTCTCAAGTTTGGTCTAGACTCACTAGAAGGATCCAGAACATCTTGTCTGAGTGCCCTGTTTTTCAGCAGAGGTCCTGAGGTCACAGATGCTGGAAGGAAGACACAGGAGATATGAGTGGGCATGAAGCCCACTTCCACAGGAAGTTGGTGGCTGGTAACTGTTGCCAGGAAGATTTCTATGAGGACCCATCTTGCCTACCCTTTCTGGAGTGCCAATGTTGGTGTTCCCTGGGGGATTCAAAGCTTTGCTCTGCCATCCTGGTCTCTCTAGGTGTAGTGCATGGTCAATGTCACTGTGCTTCTTTATATAGTGTTCTTCTTCAATAAGAGACATACCTTTGGGAATGCTTGAAGCAGTTTGTGTAAGGAGGGCTTGAAAGCAAGATTGCGGTTTAGTTTCCAGAGCCCTGTGAATTTCTTTTTTTCCAGCTCTGCCTGTGGGAGCATGACCATCTCCCCAAATCACTCAGCTCTGATAAGCAGCAGTACAAGGTTTATATATGATGGATAGGGGATGCCTGCTTGAGGGCTCTTTAACAACACCACTGGCTCCATTATCTACGAATGGTCTTGAAGTTGAATTTTGCCCATCTAATCCAATTTCCATTCTTTGCCTTTTGTGCCCTTGGCTGTGACTATACAGTCATCACTCAAAAGGGAATTGGGCAAAAAATGTTCTGGGATAAATAGTCTTTGATGATTGGGAGGAGGGAGATGATCATCTATACAATGAGAATAAATGATGGAAGCATGTTGGGGGTATAATTCCCATTAGGGCCAGCATGCATGATTGAGTGTCTTGTGGATTTTGTCAAGGTGCCCCACTGAGGGGCAACTGTTGGCTGAAACCAACTGACACTCTACCTGCCAAGCTGTCCTGCCATGTGCCCTGATACAGGGGGTGTCCACCTGGAGGGAGAAGGAACATACAAAGGAGCAGTTGGTAATTCAAGCATGCAGCCTATGGGCTCTTGTGTATCAAGTGGGGCACTCTTTTCTAATTGTCCCTGCAGAGGGAATAGATTTAGTTAAATGGAACAAAGGTCCAGAACAGGCTGGACAAGGCCCTGATTCTTCTGGCCTTTTCCTTAGAGCTGGGGGGAAGAAAGGTGGAGAAGATCCCAACAGAGCATTTAGAAGTTCATACTTGGCCTTTTAAAAGGCAGCAGGGGATAATAAAATGCCTGTATAATTATCCTGGCTCACTCTCCTGTTCTTTCGCAACTAGGTTACTGTAAAGTGAGGTGAGTGTTCCTTTGTTTTTTCCTCCCTGAAGGGATTTGTCAAGTATTCCCTGCCTGAGTGAACTCCTTGTCCGGGGGTGTCACTGAGCCCATCTCTTTCCATCAGCTTCCAGAGATGGCTGATGTTACAGTTCAGACGTCACACACTGTCTTAAGTTCTGGAAGACTCTGAGATATGCTTTTTCTTTTCTTTTTTTTTTCCTAAAGGAAGTCATGTTTATAGTTGCTGCGCTTGATTGCTCTGCCCCTGTGAGCCTCCTCTGAATGGTTTCCAGCCTGTGTGCTCATCTCCAAATGGAAGTACGTTTTGGAGATGGGGAGAAATTAACTACGATTTCCCAAGCTGGAGGAGGTGAAGTCGGCTGTTGCAAACCGTGGGGGCGCTCTGATCTCGTTCTTCTGCTCTGCTTGCCGAAAAATCTCTCTTTGCCCTGGAATATCGTGGCCTGGAGGCCTTTAAATTAAAAACAGTTGTGAAACTGGCAGCAATTTAGAACTTATGCCAGTGCATGAATCCGTAAAGAGCAGGGCCTCAGGGATGCAGGTCATGTGTCTATAAAGAGGCCTGTTTTGTATCCTTGGTTTTCACTAAGGCAAGCTTTTGGCCTACTGCTTCTTTTCTCTCACAGGGGAAGGTGGGACCTCTCCGGTTGTTTCCACCCTCCTTTCTGACTTAACCTCCCACCTGATCCCACGTCCTAGGGTCCTAGGGTTTGCCATGTGCACAGCGGTGCCACCAGGGACTGGGTGTTTCTCAGTGTCTCCCAGGTCAGCAATGGAACAGTGTCCCAGGTGAGACAGTGGCTGACACTTGCTATTTCAGAGTTACAAGAACACAGAGGGACCCAGACACAGCACTGCGGAGAGGGGGAGGGAGCGGGGAGAGGAGATAATGCAGCTACAGACCAAGCCTTCACAGATAACATAAATCTAAACCTGGAAAACCAAACGGAGGTTTTGTAGGAGATACTTTTGTCAATTTCAGGAGAAGGTAGAGGAAATGCCAGACAATAAAATAGCAAGCTGGGGATGGGCCAGTAAAATTCCTCCTTGCTGTTTATGGCCTGGTTACTTCTAAGCCAGGAGGCATTGTGATTCAAGAAGGGGTTCATCTCCAATGGGCGTGGTCAGAGGGTGGGGCTCATGGTAAGCTTGGAGAGCGGTGAAGAGCAAAACCTGGAGTCTTTTCCTGACAAAAGTCTTCCTACAGGCAGCCTCTCCAACATTCTGGCCACTTCAATGTGGCGTTCTTGCTCAGAGTATCCTAGAATATCTTAAGCTAGCTGGCATCTTTAATTCAAAACTGAAATTCGGGTACCTGGGTGGCTCAGTCGGTTAAGCCTCCAATTTTGGCTCAGGTCATGATCTCCCAGTTGGTGAGTTGGAGCCCTGCGTTGGGCTCTGTGCTGACAGCTTAGAGCCTAAACCCTGCTTCAGATTCTGTGTCTCCCTCTCTCTCTGTCCCTCCCCTGTTTGTGCTCTGTCTCTCTGTCTCTCTCTCTCTCTCAAAAATAAACATTAAAAGATTTTTATAAAAAACCAAAAAACCAAAACCGAAATCCACCTATATATAGACAAGGAGGCCCCAGGATTCAATGTGTTGAATCCTATTTGGCAGAAAAAGAATTCACACTTAAAGCTGAAAATGTAATTGTTTCCTTAATCAAATTCAGAGTTATATTCAACAAGTTACCCTGACAGTTGACTCTCTCCTATGTGTGGAAGTCGGAAATAGGACTGGCAAGTTTGGTGGGGCCAGTATACATAAAGTATTTCTAAGTTAAGGAATTTGTACTGTTTATATGAGTGAACATTTTATTTTTTATTTTTATTTTTTGCTTATTCAAGTCTTTTATGTATTTTTTATTGCTTTTTATGTTTTTTTTTCAATATATGAAATTTATTGTCAAATTGGTTTCCATACAACACCCAGTGCTCATCCCAAAAGGTGCCCTCCTCAATACCCATCACCCACTCTCCCCTCCCTCCCACCCCCCATCAACCCTCAGTTTGTTCTCAGTTTTTAACAGTCTCTTATGCTTTGGCTCTCTCCCACTCTAACCTCTTTTTTTTTTTCCTTCCCCTCCCCCATGGGTTTCTGTTAAGTTTCTCAGGATCCACATAAGAGTGAAACCATATGGTATCTATCTTTCTCTGTATGGCTTATTTCACTTAGCATCACACTCTCCAGTTCCATCCACGTTGCTACAAAGGGCCATATTTCATTCTTTCTCATTGCCATGTAGTACTCCATTGTGTATATAAATCACAATTTCTTTATCCATTCATCAGTTGATGGACATTTAGGCTCTTTCCATAATTTGGCTATTGTTGAGAGTGCTGCTATAAACATTGGCGTACAAGTGCCCCTACGCATCAGTACTCATGTATCCTTTGGGTAAATTCCTAGCAGTGCTATTGCTGGGTCATAGGGTAGGTCTATTTTTAATTTTCTGAGGAACCTCCACACTGTTTTCCAGAGTGGCTGCACCAATTTGCATTCCCACCAACAGTGCAAGAAGGTTCCCGTTTCTCCACATCCTCTCCAGCATCTATAGTCTCCTGATTTGTTCATTTTGGCCATGAGTGGACATTTTAAAGCAAGGGGATGAACAGAGCTATGCTTTAAAAGGGCCATAGTAGAATGACTTTGAGGGCATAGTTGATTGCTAATATTTCTTGAACGCCTGCCATGTGCCAAAAACTAAGTTAATTATTTTATTACATGAATTCTCTTTTTAAATCTCCACACTGGCTGGCACTACTCTTGTCCTTGCTTTACCAATAGACAACCTCAGGCTCAGGGAGGTTGAGAAACTTGCCCAAGGTCACACAGCTTGCAAGAGGCAGAGTAAGGATTTGAACCCAATCTGACTGACTCAAGAGTCCACACTCTTAACTACTATACATCACATTTAGTGTATATATCGCTTGTTTCATTGAGTGCCCAGAAAAATAAAAAAATTCCTTTTGTGTGAAAGAAGGGGGAAACTTCTGGATTTGGAATCATGGGACCCAGATGTTAGGGGTGCCAGATTTAGCAAATAAAACTACAGAACGCCTAGTTAAATTTGAAAAAGTAGCTCTAATGAACGTTTGCAACTTATTAAACATAGCTGAATACAGGACATATAAGGCATCCTGACAAAATGAGTAAAGACACAGGACAAACTCATTAAATACAGGGCATGTCCCATACATACCAAGTATGCACCTTGAGTTGATCACACCGTTTCTGTGTGACCTTGGGCAAATCTACCCACTCTTAGCCTCATTCTCCTCAACTGGAAAGCGCGGATAGTACGATCTACCTCATGGAGTTACCATGGGTTTAACTGAGATGATACAAGATGCCCAACAGAACGCCAGGCAGAGAGTGGAATGCTCAAGAAGTGTTTTGTTGGTAAACTAGGCGACTCCTTGGTTTCCAGCAAACTTTTCTTTTTTCATTCAGAAGAACACTTAACTCTTACCAAGTGTTTTATGCATCAAAGACTTGGCCTTGTCTTGATGAAAAATATGTCTTTTAATGGGGGTCACTTCTTAAGGTTTCATGTAGCCTGTATTTAAAAACACCAGCCATTTCCTCTAATAATAAAGTTACTACACAAGTTTAAAAAAAATGGGGCAACAGAAACAATGCCCATTATATTATCTTCAAGCCTTTATTATGTAGGTATTAAATTTGAACTCTGAGGTCGTCACACTTGGAAAGTGCTTCCATGGGGTAGCAGCTCCATTCTGCATTCTGTCGGTTCAATTAAGCTTGAGAATTTAAATTATCTCTCTAACTCTAAAAATATGTATGGGTACTTCTGAAAGTGGAAACTATCCCAGGGCTTAGAAGAAATTCTGTGGGAGTGAATGTGCTCACAGCTTTCAGGCCAGAAAGGCTGACCCTTCCAGATCTTTGAAAGGTTGTGGAAAGACCGTAAAAATCAAATCAAATCAAGTCAAAATAGACAGGCTTTCTCTCGAGAAGAACATTTGGAAAAGAGGTGGAGGGATGGAAGGGTTATGCGTGAAAAACACATACACACTCAGTGGGGAACATATTTGTCTAAAAACATTAAATTAAAAACTTCTTAGAGTGACAGCATTTCTTCCATTCTTTCTCTCATTTCCAGTTCATTCTTATCAGAATTCTGTCAGCTCTCAAACTGACATTTTCCTGTTTTGATCTTTTCTCAGATAGTAAAGAGGTTTTTTTTTTTTTCTTTCTTTCTTTCTTTTTTTTATTGGGCTGATGCAAACAGCAGATCAGTCTGCAGAGAAACGTCAAGGACCGTTCGGAGTCCTAAGCCCTGACCCGCCTGCCCTCTCCTAACTAGCTATTGACATTGAACTTAAAAAAGCTGCAATGCTGAGATGAGATAATGTTTTGGAGGAAAAAGGGCTGTGTGTGGTGGTGGCTGGGGGGGGGGGGAGGGGGAAGGTGGGGGGGCACTTCAGAAGTGAATGAGCCGCTGGCTTATGAGTCAAATTTCAGGCTTTTAAAAGTTCAGTTTTGCTTCAAGTATCCGGTAAAGAAAATGGAGCTCTTCTTTTACAGCAGAAATGGGGCAGGAGAGCCTCTTTGGATGATCTTGTTCCCAGAAATGTGAAATGGTAATATTTTCATGATCTTCGGTATAGGAGAATTACCACATGGTTTCTGCACTGGGCCAGTGAGTGACCCACTCTTCACTTCACTCACGTCATAGAAAAGGGGTGGAAATTTTAACATGAATATCTAAAGGGACTTTCTCCATCATTTCAAAACCGACAAGTAAAAAGAACATTGTGTGCATTGTTGTCTGGATTCTATGAGTGTTGACTTCTGTGTATGGTCATTTAAAGATTCTCCCACCTGAAACTGTGATTTTCACTTGCTTCTCTCTAGCTGGGAACAGAGATAAAAAGAGAAATGGTTTTCTCAGAAAAACCTTGACTGTACAATTGTGAGGCTGTCTTATTTTCATATCACTTGGCCCTAAATGTTCTAGAATAAAGTCCTGGCATCTCTGAAAATATTTCCTCCATTTTGCCACCAGTTGCAAATGTGATTTAGTTGACTACTGACCAATCCAGAATAAAACTTGTGAGAGGGAAGGTTGGATACCTTAGGGGTAGGACTTATTTCATTTAAAAAAAAAAAAACAGTCTTGGTATACCTGGATTCTCTATTCTTCCTTTGTGGCAATTTATTTACAGAGAGGCTGGTGCCTGGATGCTTCCAAAAGGTACTGTTATTCTGCTTAAACACAAGAGGTAGAGAAGTTCTCTAAATGTCTCTACTTTCTAGAGGCTGCTGCTTTCTTCTGGGCCAAGCCCTGGGGAATCCAAACCCTTTCCGGGCATGCCAAAGTCCAGTGAGCAGCTGGGAGAACTCTAATCACATGATCATTGTTCACTGCGGTGGGCAGACACCTCTGTCTCTGCCTCCTTCATGTTCATTGCTTGAGACACTTGAAATTAGGCCTGACATAGCGCTAACAAATATACTACAGGGAATGCGCCCTGTACCGGGCCCTAGGGAATGATCTAGAAGACTTAATAGGTCTTTTCCATCTTTAATTTCCATGGTTCTAAATATGCTGGCTGCTTATAAAGTGGCAGATTGATTTTCAGGCAGACTGGTTAGTTTTGAAAGCACTTAGTGGAGAGGATTTGGCTTTATGTAGCCATACTCCTTGACCTTCACTTTAGTAGGTACCTGGTTTCTGAATGCAGCCCTCACATTTCTCCTTTTGCTTCCCTCTGGCAGAGCGCAAACAGGCAAGGGGTGGCTTGGGGCTCCCCCCACCCCAGATCACTAACCAGCTACTATTGTCCCTGTGCACTGGGGACTGGCTCTTGTCTATCTGGTTATGTATAAGAGGAAGGAATTGGGGCATGGAAGCAATGTTAGTCTGGCTCACCGCTGTCTTGCATCTCCTCTGATATAAGCCAAGTGTTCAGATTCAGCAGTGAGCCTTGCTAGGAAGAAGTCTCCTTGTTTCCTCTGGAGATGTGGTAAGTGCCGTGACTGACCCTTATTGTGAGGACCATAGAGTAAGACTCACCCAAAAGGAGGCAACTTTGAAAGCACGAGATTGCTAAAATGCTGTGGGATGGTGCACTTTCATATTATGCAGCTGGTGAATGCATTTTGGAAATGGCTGTTTAGGGGAGAAACTTGCTATTTTTCTTTGGGTAATTGTTCCCATTGGCCTATCCCACCCCCACCCCTCAACATGATGCAAGGAAGCAATTATAGGCAATAAAATAGACACAGCTAAGTTTAGGGAGAGGGAAGGGCTCTAGGAGTTTCCATATTTTCTTTGAGCTCACACGTAGATTGCTTTTTTTCTGGACATGGGAAATACAAACAATCTCAGTTTTTCCATCCATAAAACAGGGTCCTAAATTACTGCTTGCATCCCAGGAAATGTTTTAAGGACTAACTAGCTAACATTTTTACATTGGTCTGGAGATAAACTACATATATGAAGTGCCGAGGATTTTTCACGATGGTTAAAAGTGCTCTCAAGAGGGGAACCCAGGCATCCACTCGTTTTGCATTCCATTTCCAGTGAAATGTACAGCCAGAAAAGCTACTTGTGGCTGATGAAATACCAGGACCGATCTCGTGCTTTGAACTACTTTATCTGGATTTGAGGAGCCAGTTCCCAATTATTCAAATTTCAAGGTCACTCATGGATCCAGTACTTCAGGTAGAGGAGGATTACATGTGGATGAGAGAGGAGAGGCGGTGTGAGGACTGCAGGGCAAAGGAAGCAAAGGGAGAAAGATAAAGACCGGAAGAGCAAAGAGATCTTGGGTTATTTTTCCTGTAAACTGCCTGAATTTGAAATAATCTTCCATCAGCCTTGGTTGTATGGAAATGCGCCAACTTCTAGAGTCCCCCTTTCTGTTTGCCACCCCCTAAAAGGAGGCCAATCCACACCTGGAAAGGATCTTGCCTTCCTTGTGTCTGTTCGGTGGCTCTGCCTGGCCTGAATGTCATTTTTAGAGGTGTGGACCAGCGGGCACCTCCTCCTCCTGGAGCTGTTTCATCAGGATTCTGTAAGCTTCATATGTAACCCCTCTTAAAAATCTGAAAATGAAACAAGACATATTTCTGAGGTTGTCAGCAGGTAGATCCACTGGTTTGTGGTAAGTAATCTCTCTGGGAGGAAGGCTTGGCTCTGATGTCTGTGTTGAACGTTCCGTGGCTCCCCCCGGCCGCCCTGGCGCAGGTCTGTTCACTGGGCGAGGAGGCGGTGATGATATTGCTTCTAACAACCAGACTGAAGCGTAGCCTCAGGCTGTCTTGCAAAGCCCCCTCCAAACAGCCTCTAATTAATTTTTATCCTGCCATCCCAATGAGTCCCGGGAGTGCGGCAACCCAACAACACAAAACCCTCATCAAGTCATTTGGAGAAAGCTTTGACGTAATACTTGCAGATTTTAGATCTCCAAAGGAGACAGTGCTGCAGGAAAGAAAGAAAGAGAGAAAGAGAGAAAGATAGAAAGAAAGAAAGAAAGAACACAAAAAACTCCTCCCCTTCACTCCCCACACCCTACCTTGTTTCCCCCCCCCCCCCCCCCCAGTTTCTTGTCTTTTCTTCTACAGTAGCCATAAGTCAGTCTGTTCTCTGGCTCCCTCTTACCCACAGCTCTTTCAGTGAGAACCCTCGAGATACACATTTTTTACTGCTGGAGGAGAAAGCCAAATTCTCTGGGGGCTGGAGCCGGGGACCTGAGCTGTGCTGCCCTGGGGGTTCCAGCTAGCTCTGGAGGGAGCCTTATGGACGCTCTGGCTTGTAGCCATGGTACAGCCAGGCCTCCTTTGCACTGTGAAGACACTCGGTAGTAGACATAATGCTGGAAGCTGAGGGAAGGTTCCACAAAGAGGAATTTTACCCACTGAGCACGTCAAAGATGCGGCCCTCTGGGCCTCCCCTGTGGAAGCGTTGCTGGCAGAAGTGTAGTCACGCTGGCAGGCTGTCTGTGACAGGCAGCCCATGCAAACTCCTGAAGGTCCCCGGTGAGGACATTCTCCTTATTCCGGGGGGATCCGGAGACAGAAGGGCCCCTTCCGCCCTAGCATGGGCACGGAAGCCTCACTTGTTGCCTTCCCTCCCAGCTCAGGGTCTCCCTCCCAAACACTTTGCCCCACGGGCCTTTCAAAGACCTCCCCGACCCTGTGTGTCCATTCAGGATGCTTCTCCTGGGACCTCGGGATGAATTCAAATTTAGGAAGCACAGCCGTTTGAAATGATGCATTCAGAGGGGCTGAAACCCAAACCATGGGCCGCCCGGGCTTCCTGGGTTTTCAGAACAAAAAGGTTGAGTGACTGCTCCCTTCCTGAGGTCTCAACAGAGGAGAGTGATCCAGTGCCAGCGCCTCTGGTGTTAATTTCATGATCCCTGGGTGCCAAAGAAATTTCCTCGGGACCTGCTTGACTCGACAGCCCCTGAGAAATGGGGCCATTGTTTCTAATGAGCTTCAGCGGTCTGGCTCCTTTAAAAGAGTTAATCACAGAATCACGGCCTAGAAAGGACTTCTCTGATGGCTCCTCTGTGCCAGGGCCAAGTGAGTGAGAGCTGATCCTATTTTTGAAGACGCCCATGGAGCCCCACTCCAGTGACTAATCGCTCGTAATTGTCCTCTTTAATTTTAACCTCATGTGCTAGTGCTTGAAACAGATTTCCGTTTGCGCCGTCCTCGGAGAAGGTAGAAAGCATTGCTCATCATACAAAATAGGCTGTTCATTTCCTCCTCCTCTGCTTTTTCCTGTCTCCTTGGATGGTAGCATGGCCCAGCGGTGCAGAGCCTCCGATGGGGAATGCAACGTGTGTCTGGGTCCCACCTCCAGGTTTTATAATGTACTAGCTGTGCTACCATGCCTCAGTTTCCCTGCCTGTGAAACTGGGGAAATAACAGTCACCTCACTGGGCTGTTTTGAGGATTAAATGAGATAATGGAAGTAATGTGCTTTGCATTGCTTCAGGGCCTACTATGTGCCCACAAACATGTGCACTCTAAAAAAACTCAAAAAATAAGGTGTCCACTTCAGTGGAGTTGGGTGCACATGGAATTCTTGCCTGTTGGGGTGTTTCATTCTTCAGTACCAGGTGACACTGACAGGCCAGGCAGCAAAGAGCAGTGGACGGAGAATTGGACCGAAGGTCCAGAGACTTGGGTCCTACACAGAACTCTGCTATAACTTAGTCCCATGGCCCAAGGGAAGCTACAACCTTTTTGGGGTTCAGTTTTTTAGTCTGTTAAAAATCTCCACTCTGTCTTCCTTGCAGGGAACGTTAAAAGAAAGGAGAGAAGGGGCTGTGGACTGTCAATTGGAAAGTACTATTCGAGTGTGAGGCACTACAGGTCTCAAGGTTGAGGACCAACCAACTCCCTTGGGCTCCAGTCCCCTGCCTGCTACCCTCGGAGCCCTCTTTAGCACCCACGAGCACCTTGGCATTTCCCTTGACAATTCCCCTGAATTGCTAATACCCTGGAAATGAGGAGTCGGGTAAGGCAAGTTAGGCTTTATTTTCTTACTCATTTTTTTTAGTTGTCACATTTCCTTAGACTCTCAGTTCCATTTTGTTTTGAAAGGGACGGCCCCTGACTGGAAGTGGCCCTGAGGCAAGACGCTTTAGAGCACAGTGGCTAAAGCAGTTGTTTAAGCCCATGTACTATGGGGCAAGACTCTGGTTATGTCTTAACTCTGCCACTTTCCAATCTTGTATCCTTGGGCAAACTGCCTACTTCTCTGTGTTTTAGCGTCCTCAACCATAAAATGGGGATCATAATAGTTCCCTTGTGAGAAAGGTTACATGTATATACATAATGTCCTTAGAACAATGCTTGGCTACAGGATAAACACTCAGTAAATATTAAGAGCATTATTATTATTGATAACTTGACTTCTGGGGAAGATGGTGGTGTAGGAGGATCCTAAGCTCGTGTTGTCCCATGGATATAACTAGATAATACCCACATCAGTGTCAACAGCACTATTATCATTACTTGAATTTTTCTAGACCATGCGGTGATAAAGCCTGACCCTGAGATTCTTGACTCAGGAGAGACCTCTCTGAATTAAGACATTCATGTCCAATGGGTTCTTAAACTCCTGGGGGGGGGGGTGCATAGCTTGACTGAGAAAATGATAAACATATAGACTCTGTCTGCAGAGAAGTTCACGCATGCCCCAAATTTCACATATGCTTTTCAGGGGCTTCAAACCATCCATGGGATTACTGGAATTGCTGGGGCTCATTGACCTTTGGTTAGGGACTCTGTTTTTATTATATTTTTATTATGATAACATTTATTATGGTATCAGGAACATCCAGGTATAGCTTTGGCTCTAGTTAAGAATAAGAATCCCTGATCAGAAAATTTTATCATGGTTACCATCAACTTGAGATCCAAAAAGGAAACAAAATGTATGCTATAAATGAACCCAAACTACATAATTTGCACAATCTCTTTCTTTAGTACTATGCCTATGTCTTTGATGCATACCATGGCCATTTTTGTCTCAGCCCAATGTACACTGCTCTGAGAGAGTGTTGGAGAAATTCTCTCTCTCCCTTTATTCCTACTATTTGGCAGCTGCAAATAACCAAGGGTCACTTTGTTAAGAATTTCCAATTCTGGAGAGATGAAAGGTTAAAGTTGTGAACCTCTTAGTTAACAATGAAAACTTCCTTATTTCTAGTTAAAGAACTCTCTTATGTACCGTGTTTATAGGCTAGAATTTGGAAGAACTTAAATTAAAAAACAAATAATGGCAAATACACCCTTCGATATGATTATACCCTGGACGACTTCGTTGTCATTTCGTAGGAATTATGGGCTGGACCCACAAGAGTTTAATTTTCAGGTTAGACAGAAGCATATTTCAAGTCTCCCAAAATACCTACTTAACAAATACCTTTTGTACGCTTTTGATTTATTCCTCTACTTCTGTACCATTGCCTTGCAAAATTTGCTACAAAGAAATATCTGAAACCACTTTCCCACTAAACCATAGTTGTCCTAGGGGAAGAAAGGGGGAACCCCCTTTTTTTTCTATCAAGGGCTGATAACCCACAGAAAAGAATTGGCTGAAGGTGACATACAAAAATCAAAGTAATATCAATATTTTCTTTTCTTAGAGAAAGAAATGCCTGCCTTAAAAATTAAGCCTGAGGAAGGTAAGTACATACTACAAAATACATTTCAGTTTCTTTACCATTATGTCCAATTAAATGGGCTAGAGAGAAAAAAGGAAGGGTGAAGGTAAGTGATGGGGAGTCTGGAATGGTAGGAAATACAGAAGAAGGCAAGAGACCAAGACTGAACCGGGTAGGAGACAAGTGCCGAGTACAGAAGGGATATATTGGGGTAAGGCATTTGCACAAATGGTGAGGACAAGGAAAAGAAAACAGTAACCACTAGTTACCTTCTTTGCACACTTATATATTTGTATCTCCCCTCTCCCCTAATACATGCCTCCACATGTTAGGAACTCAGTAAATAAATGGAAGAGATACAAAGGGAATGTGTAAGAATCCCCGAAACTTTGAAATTAATTGCGACTTTGAAAGTGCACTTTAGCTAGGCTGTGATCTTACCATTATTATCAACTGCCATCCGTTTCCCTTGCAATATTATTTTTGTGGTTTAAATGCTGTTCACAGCTCTTCAACTGCTTTAATCCTAGCCTTCAGAAGCTTTACCCCAAATGAGATAGCTAAAGCTTCCTGCTTATGGTGGTGGGGTGGGTAGGATTATCCTTAAAACTGAAATAGGAGTAAGTAGAATCATGTCACTATTGGGGGTTGGGGCCCCCTATGGACCTGGGCCAGCAGTTTCCCGTTAGGATTCTAAGGGCTGTAGTACAGCCTGGTAATAATAGCCTATCTGTAGCTTATAGGACAACCGCTTAAATTTCTTCTTTGGAAAATAATTTCTGAATTGGGGATTGAAAACATGAAGAGATGAGGAACAAAGGAAGAGAGAGACATTCATTTTTTTAGCCAACACTCATCAGAAGCCCCAACCCTGGCTAGTGAAAAAGTGTTGTCTTGGTTTGAGAGACTCAGGCTTTAGCAGAACATTTGAATTGGCATACTGTGTAGCTCTTGAATGAAAATGTTCTATATTTGGTTAATTGGCCTGTGCACCCCTTATAATTACATCTAGCCCAAAATAATGGATTGATGCTCTTAGGTGGCCCTTAAAAAAATGTCATTCACCAGAAAGAGGCTTAGAGAGGACTCTACCCCATTATTTTAGTGGTGCTTGAAATAACTGCAAATGGTCACACGTCATGAAGATAGGCACTGAGGAACATTCCTTGAATAAACAGGGAGCCTACTGCTCTGGGATGGTAGGCTCTCTGGAGGGCAATGGAGCCAGGACACTGGTATTAATATGGTGACCCCTAGTGTTTCGTGGTGGTAGCACGACTTGGAATCACACCAGCACCCTGACCTACGTAGGGCTTTTCCACAATCTTCTGATTGAAGGAGTTATTGCCCATCATAATTGTTTACGTCTTTAAAACCATCATGTTAAACAAAACCCTCGTCAACTTTAATGCATTTTCCTGCACAATATCCATTTCTAACCCCTGCTGAAGAGAGTTGTCATGACATTGTTTTTTCTTATAATGTGTGGCCTCCTGTCTGAGCATTTCAAAGATCAAGACATATCAATTCATTACTGTGGTTGCAATGTCATAAACAATGGATAATGGCATCAACGGATGAATTGTTGGAGGGGATGGGTATTGCTATGTCCATGATATGGGAGCATGACTAGCAGGGATTTACTAGGAGTACATCAAGTAGAGGACAGGCAAGCAAAAATGGTTATGGTGATACAAATACTTGTCTACTGTCTGTTGGATTTGTCATCGTGCTACCCTCATCTAGAAGTGGTAGTGTATGATGGCTACAAGGAATGCAATTTGATTCTCTATGTTCCTGTAAGGAGAAGGGGAAAGTCAAATTACCAAATAACTCAAGCTACTCAAACCACTTACTCACTATCTGGCTATTTCAGAGAGAAAGTGTTTTTCTGGGACCTGAATCGTACGTATTTCTATTAAATGCGATCTAGGTCTTCATTTCCAATGCTACATAATAAAGGTAGACACAGCCTTAGAATAAAAATAATAATTAAAACCAGTTCATTACTTACTAGGAAATATATTCGACATATCATAAAAGGGACAGGAATAGGCTGGCAGTTGGCTCACATCTCACTGCTTTTCACTTTATAGTTATTGCCCTGTTTTATCAGATATAAAAGATTCTGCTTGTCAGTGGTCAGATATATTTGGGTGTTGGTAAAGGGAAAATAGATAAGTAGAATATTTTATTTGGTGTTTTAAGACTCTAGTCACAGTATTATTATCAAGACTACAAGTCTTTTAATTATTCAAACACCCGTGGTTATTTTCTTCTCTTCCATCCTAGTATCTTTTTTTTTTTTTTTTTTTTTTCAGTTTCAACTCCTGTTGCTGGAGTGACACCAACTGACCCAAATGAGAGCTTGAAGACATTTTCCAGTTTTCATTGGTCTATTGATAAACAAAGGCCAGAGGCTATATGTGTATAAAAAGACAGATAAACAACATGTGTAATCCCATTGTTTCAATCAGTTCTTGGGTGGCATCTTTATGGTTACCTTTTCCTTGATCTATACCTCCAGATTCAACTGATGGCTGGCTGGTCCTTTTCTGTAGATAGTTTCGTTTATATACCTGATGGACATGTAAGGAGTGAAGGACATTATCACCATTGGGAAGGGCGGAGACGAAGGAGACTTGCATCCAGAAGCATAAGAGAAGCAGGTTCTCCCAAACAATTTTGACTGAATTAGACCTCTCTCTCTCTCTCTCTCTCCCACCTACTTTTAATTTTCTTTTTCAAAAAAAAAAAATGTTTCGTTTATTTTTGAGAGAACACAAGTCGGGGAGGGGCAGAGAGAGAGGGACAGAGGATCTGAAGCAGGCTGTGTGCTCACAGGGTCAGCGAGCCCAATGTGGGGCTTGAACTCATGAACCACAAGATCGTGACCTGAGCCGAAGTTGGATGCTCAACTGACTGAGCCACCCAGGTGCCCCGCACCTACTTTTTCATATATTTAAATACCCCATGATCTTCTTTTTATAAAAATCAGCTCTACTATCTCAAAACAGATCATCAAGATAAAAACACAGATACATGTCATTTCAAATAATAATGATAATAAAAAAGAAACCAGGAGATTTAAATATCAGTTCAGGGATTCTCAACCATACAAATGTTTCATTCAAAACAAAGCCCTTTGGCTACTAGGCTTAGAAGAGCTTTTCAGCCTCCAGACTGTATCTATCTAGAGCCATCTGTGAATGAGTGGGCAACCACACTATCATGTTCTTGGGGAACATTGCTAATGCAGGATCAGAAACGATGAAAATGATTTATGAAGGCAATATGGATGGTCTCTTGTAGAAGAGAAGAAATGGGGTACACTTGAGTATCCAGGGGACAGAAAACTTGGGACAGAGCAAACACCCAAACTGATGAAGAAAATGCCATATTTATTGCTTTACTAGAATAAAATTCATGGTTGCCTAAATCAAACTGTTGTACCAAGAAGTCCATAGTCCATTGTGTTTTGTGGCACATTGGAATGATTCTCCTGCATTCTATGCCAATAGCGTCTCATTTCCAAGGAAGCCTGTTTTATAGAAATACATCAGAACATCTTCTTTTACCTTTTGACAAAATGAAACTGCATCCTCGGGAGTTTCCCACCCATTGCTCTCTTGGCTACTTCACTCCAGTACTATTTCATTACTTATTGATTTTTCAACACCTCTCTGCATGGCTGTAATTTACACAAGTCCTTCTAGCCCTTAGCGATTCTTAACACCTCAAGGTAAGATCACCAAGTCCACTAGAGAGATACAGTCGGCTACTATCTTTTCTGGAATAATGAAAGATTGGTGAGTCTCATCGCTGAAACAAGTACCTTTGGGAGGTCATAGTAGATGGAAACATAGCCTCACAATAGTTCAGATGCTACAATGAGAGGATGAACAATGCTAACTCCAAACTGACTGTTGTTGCCTTCTTGATGAGCCACTAGATTCCATGCAACTTTTATTTCAGAAATGAAATAGTGTTTTGTAGATCGGCAGTACTTAGTTTTTTTTTTTTTTTTTTTAAAGGCTTTGGAAATAACCCTAAAGCTGATGAAGCTGGGTTTATTATGATCCTTTTTTTAAAAAAAAAATCACCACTCTTGTCAATTTGTGAAATATATTTTTGCCTTTTGTTGTGATTGAAGTTCCACATGGGAAAAAATGCAACTAAAAGAAAATGTGAGCATGCTGGAAAATATAGAATAAAATGATAAGTATTTTCTGGAGAGTTTTTGTTTGGGTAAAACACACCAGTGTTATAGAGGGGGTAATAAACTAAAAGTTCTTTTTTTTTTTTTTCTTCAGGAAAGCATAATTTTGATCCAGAGGAGTAAATCACATCAAATTTACAGAATTTCTAGTCTCAAAGTTGGACTTTATTATTTTGCTTTTAAAAATCTATAATTAAAAAATTATTCAACTATATTATTATATATTTCTAGGGAATATTTTCCATTTTACCCATAAAATTCCTTCATGAATTTCTATTTTATGTATTTAGAGTCATAGTGAGAATGTGCTTATCCACTTGAAGGAAAATATATTATTATTTAATAATCATATAAAAATGGCAGTGTCATCCAAATATAGGGCTGAATTCTGCCTTTGCTTCATCTACAAAATTATATTAAATAAAGAATCCCCTGAAGGAGTGTATCATAGATTGGCCTTGTGAGGAAACCACAGCCTGAAAAAACCTGGTGTCAGACTGTTTACACAGTATCATGTAGTTTACCTAACTGTATGACCCAAAAGCCTTCCCTAGATGGTTCCAAAACAGTGAACTAATCAACCTAACCAGTTCATAGAATTATGTATTTTTTAAAACAATTTTAAGTAATCCCTACACCCAAGGTGGGACTCACAATCCTAAGATCAAGATTCATATACTCTTCTGAGCCAGCCGCTCCCCCTCCCTGCATTTTTTTTTAAACTTAAAGTGCATTTAGGAATCATCTGAGCCACTTGTAGTTTAAATCAGTGGGGATAATGCAATCATATAATTAAATAAAAGGTATTTGAAGAAAAACCCCAAATCTTTGAGGACATATTTTCATTTTTAATTGTCTTCACCAATTATGTTGTTGTTGTTGTTGTTGTTATTACTTTTAGATTTAGTTTTATGTCCTTCACCTGACTTTTACTACCTGATTTTCCAATATGCTAGGGTGTACTGAGGTGATTGCTAGGTATACTGAGGGTGTATTGAAGTGGTTACTGCTTGCTCTGTCTCTCTTCCTTTTCTTTTGGAGCATTCACTCTAAATTTCCTTGTTGAGGAGGGACCTTACTCTGCTCTCAGTCTATTTGGTTGGGTAGGACTGACCCATCCCCCTGACTTCAGGCTGACCCAAAGCTGACCTGCTGGATGCCACACCACCCTGTCCATGGGTCAAGGACCCATGCTGAGACAGTGAGAGCCAAAACCAGGACTTTTGCTAGAGCTTTTGCCCTTGAGGTGGTTATATGAGTAAGATGTGAGACTGGAGCTGCAAGGGGCTACCACATTCAAATAGCCCAGTGGGAAATAAGGCAAGCAGAACCAAAGCAGATGTGAATAGAGTGGGGCAGTAAGACAGATGTTACTGGTTGAGCCCTTGAATTCAGCTAAGCCTGAAGCCCCCTATCCCAGTTAGTTTCAACTCAAAGAGCTTGATTAATCAGGGAAATTTTGTCTATGAAAGACCTTCATGTTCCAAAATGGATTTCTTTTTGCTCTGAAATAAACCTGGAATGTTCAGGCAGGTTCACTGAATTCAAAGGAATTTAATGATTTCATTGTCCAGCTGAGAAGAAAATGCTACTAAAGCATCTTAGACTTGATCCTGAAACTTGGTCTGAGAAAGGCTCTTCTAGATCAAGAAAAGAGATGTTGAAAGATCCTTAAAAATAATGAAGAAGAGGAAGATTTAATATTTTTGTTTTGTTTTGTTTTAGGTAATCCTGAATTATACGAAATCTCGTGCAGGAAAGGCACTGGGTTTCACTGACATCTACAATACCAAACAAAGACCTGGGGGCACAGTATGCATTTATTGGGCTAAATTTATTAGGAAAAAAATTGCCATCAGCTATTAACACTGACTCTATAATAAAAAAAAGGAAAGGCACATAGGGCATACCAGTAGTTTTGAGGAATTCAGTGCAATCTAAAAATGATCAGCCTCTTCTCTACAGATTGACAAAACTCCAAGAAAACACCAAGAACATAAATCAGAGGGAGGAACCTTCTTTTTCTGTGGCTCACATAATCATCTTCTAAAAAAAGATACGTGAATGCAAAGATTTACATTCACAATTATTCACTTTACAGCTGCTGCAGCCCAACACCCACTCTTTACCTAAGGATGATGTGTAAGAATGCCAGCCTTGTTAGAATTCATAGATGTGGCCAAAATCTGGGCTAGACCCAACACTGCTGAGCCCTAGAGATTTTCTAGCATGAACACTATTAAAAGAACACCTTCATTTTGAACCAACTATCTCTTAGGTATTTATTTCCTAACCATTTTTTTCTGATGCTAACTCTTGGCCAAAATGTGAAGCCAATCAAAAGCCACATGGAAAAGAAATCTGAAGCCTGAGAAGAAAATATGAACGGTACCCAGGGCAAATGGCTGAAAGGGTTTCTGTACTAAGGCAGCTCAGCCATATGGCCAGTTTGGCCCAGAATCAAAATCCAACTCATAAAACCATCAGTAAGGCAGGGGAAGATGTTAGAGTTGCCGGAGGCAGAATGGCTATACTGTGTCACTGAGAACTGGGTCGACCAGATGGTGCTGAGGGAGCCAGATAGGAATTCCACAGGAGGAAGATGGACTTTGCCCCATTTTACCTTTCCAGACTCCTCTCTCTTCCAGCCACACTACACCACTTGTTGCCTTTCATGTAACTCGCTCTTACATCTTTGTGCCTTTGATTATGCTGGCCCCTCTGCCTGGAGTGGCTATCTTCTTTGCTCTCCTCTGGCCCCATCAGAGTCCCAGCCATCCCACCTACCTTACTGTGCTTTTATTCCCCACTCTCTTGTGCATTCTGAACTATCTGGGGTGTCATAAAGCTCCATCCTTTTTCTTGCCTCCATGCCTTGACCTAGCCTGTTTTTTTTTTCTTTTTCTTTCTCATCTTTTACTGTCTTCTTGATCTCCCCAAGCTATTCCAAATTTGGCTCAAGCATCACCTCCTCCTGAAAGCCTTCTCTGATCTCTCATTCAATTTAGAAGACCCTTCTCTGGGTTCCTATAGGCCCTTTGTAGCTACTTTATGAGCAACTATCCCACTGTCCAGTTGCCACTGACCTATGAGTGTATCTCTTCCTTACGCCTAGAATGGCCTTGACGTTGGAGATCATATGTGCATTGATCATGTATTCCTATCACTTAGTGCCTGGCTTTTGGTAGGAAGAGTGGATAGATGGCCGAAAGGAAAGAAGGGTGACTTAATCCCTTAGGGTTCTACTCTCATGCTACTTCTTTATATGATCCTTCTCATTCTATTGCAATTTATATACATTATTTGTAAACAATCCCACAGTTTGACTTGCTTTATGAGTAGGCTCCCCACCTCTCCTTCAACAGAATGTAAGCTCTTTGAGGTCAAGATTCATGTCTTCTTCATTTTTCTGTCTCTAAAGATGCCTTGCTCATAGTGCGTGCACATGTGTTTCTGTCCCATAAATATCTATGGAAAGGCTTATGGTATCATTAGGCCATAAAAAAGTAAACATCAGTCAAACAAATCTCAAAGTGGATAGGACAATCTTCCTAGCTTTGGATACTAAACAATCTGATCCAACAAACATAATTGGTGGGATGGGTTAGGGGTAGGGGAATTCTCACAGTCATAATACTAGCTAACACTAACTGAGCTCTTACTGTAGGACACATGCTGTTCTAAGAGCCTTGTGTGTATAAAACCACCATTCAACACTGCTCCATAGTTATGAGCTTGACTCGCACTGGAGGCAGTGACAACTATGAGTCTGTAACTGGGAAGAGAGCTGGATATGCTGAGTCTCATGCTTATATATGAAAGCTGAGATTATATGGATTTGTTCTGAGAGTTACCAGAGAGTTTCATCAATTGCTCTCTGCCCGCACTTGAGTATTTTAAGCCAAAATTATTTTAAATTCCATTAACCTGTGATTTTGCAACTTGAATCAAAAAAATTCCTTTCTGGATTCTAAGATGTTTTCAGTAAATAAACAGCAGGTTTTCAGACAGGAAAGAAAGACAACCAAGGTGGTGTTCTTTACCATATGGTATCCTAACAATAATGAGTATAGATCCTGTATCAGGAGCTCTATACAGAGATACCCCTGCACCCCTTACAAGGCAGCAGTGCAGATTAAACACAGTAGGAAGTATAAATAGCTTAGCCCAGAAACACTTAGACGGGGAGCTGTTATTACTTCAACATTCCCAATAACCCCTACAGGGTAGGCATTGCTTTCCTCATTTTAAGGAAGCCGACAGTGTTGCAAGAGAAGCCAGGCAACCTGCCCAAAGTCACGCTATTAGTAAGTGGCTGAGTCAGGATTCGAATCCAGATCTGAGTCTGTGTTCATCATTAACTTACAAGGAAACCTAATCTTACTACTACTAAATTGTTTTATGACCCTGGGAAAGTCATTTTCTCTCTGGGTTGTAGAATTTATTGTGGAGGAAGAAATGAATAAGCAGAAGAATGAGTTTCAGCCTGGCAGAGATTCTGAGTCTTAGGACTCATGGTTACCCTAAACTATGGTCTGGACCATACTCCTGTCTTGAGGGCTGAGTCTTGAGATGTGGGCATCTAATGCAATTTCAGGGGCCGCTTAAGATAGGTTGTATCTAACCTACCTTGTGATCTCACTGGGTTGTTACCAGGAATAACTAATAAAAAAAGGCTAAGATGTGTCCAAGTGCCACAGTGACAGATGTGACTATACATAAATTAGTCTTGCAGAAAGCTACTTGCCTGGGGTCATCATAAATTTCCAATGGTGCAACACAAGAGGGATTGTATTTACTTTTGCTCTCTGTCGGGTAGAGAAGTGTGATAGGCCAGTAAAACGATTTAGTTGGCGGGTAAATTATCTGCAAGATTGATTAAAAATAGGAAGCATGCAATTGGCAAATTGTCAATGCACAGAAAAGAATACTCAATAACTAGACCCAGAGATTAAATTAATTTAACACAGGGGCATCATTTGAGGAGGCTGTTTCATTGAACTCTTGTGATATTATTTGGACTGAAATTACTGTGTGTGTGTGTGTGTGTGTGTGAATGAAGCAGACATGTAACATGGTGCTCATCTTGGCTCTCAATTCAAGATTAGAAAAGCAGTAAAGATAATACACAAGGGACAGCCATCCTTAGTGCTCATCATTCTAGAAGAGATCATTTGGTGGAAATTAGAAAGAAAACATCAGCCATGTAATAAATTACTCTGAGTATCCCAAGAATTGGAAGCTGGCTGCTATTGTTCCCTCTTCCCGTAAATGATGTGCCTAGATTATACCATCACTCTAACGTGATTATGTATGCAAATGATGCAGACAGTTATACAATTTACAATTTGGCTGAAATTGTTAAAGAACTGGCAAATGGACTTTGACAAATTGCAATTTGGGGTTTTAAAAATGGACTTTTATCACAGAGCAAGAAAACAACTGATATTCAGCTGTGCTCATATAAATTCCTTGAGCAATGTACAATAGAGATGCAATTGATTCGTCCATCTTGAAAACTAACATCAACTTTTCACTGTTGTGGGGAAATGGATTACTCAAATATTGCTCTGGTTAACTAAAACATTGGGTTAATATGGAATTATCATATACACCACACAGGGATTGCCAATTTTGAATTAGACTACAAAAAACACATTTAATTTAGTAGTTCTTTGGTAAGTCAGAGGTTACTTCAAGATCTTGCTCTGCCCCCACCCCCTCGCCCCCAGGTTATCATTATGAACCACTATTCATACTGGTCAGGGCTGGGGGATAATTAATAAAGAGATCTGGTTCACAGTACTCAGGAAAACAGGGAATGTTCTGTTTCTAGACATTTATTTTAGGGTGTTTCCCCTTCTATTTTGATTCCTTTATATTCCTAGGGAAGCTTATAGTTCACAATTGCCTTTCCTATCTAGATCATAGTTTGGTTATACCTTAGTAGGATTTCTCAAGGTTTACCATTCATAAATTCTTACTGGAATCTGAAGTCCTCTCCCATATTATTATGTATTTGGTATTTTTTCTATTAAATATATTTAGAACGATTCTCCCACCTTCCTCTTTTCCCTCTACACATGGCCACCATCTCAATATACAACCAACCAGAATGCTTAGAAAGGATCTATTTGTGCAAAATTGTAAAAAGAGAATTAGACATACTTCTGTCTTGTCACACTTACTACCTCAAAAATGTTGATACACAGATACAGAGAAAGCCAGTTGAGATCATTTAAGAACCTTTAACCCAAAAGAAAGAGATAGGGAGGTACTAGATGATTTGCAGACCTTTCTAAACACTTGTTTCCCAGTTAAATAAGGCCAGTTTCAAGTTTATTCTTCTGTTACTGCTCTTTTTTGAAGTATAAGTTATTCACTTTCCTCTTAAATTATAGGGCCCTAAATTAGACTGCAAGGGATATTGACCAGTGTAGGGTATAATGAGAAGGTTACTTGTGGTTTCAACATTTTGTATTTCTAGCCAGGAATATTTCCAACAGTGGCTGGTTAGTTCATTTGGTTAGCAACTAGGTAGTAATGAAGCCAAAAGAATGAGTGCAGTGCCCTGTGGACCAGTTGGCTTCACTCATTTTATAACTATAGACTAGAACTATTAAGGTTTGACTCTGGTGCTAGTTAGCCACCTTGAAAATGAAAGTGACTCACAGTGGATAGCAAATAATATTTGGAAAATAATTTCTGCATCACTAAAGATCAGAGTCATGCAAACTAAGAGAGCATTTTTTCCTGCTTATTTCCTTTGGAAGACAGAGGAGAGGGGAGGGGAGAAAAGTAAAGGGGAGGGGAAGATAGGGGTGGGCAGGGGAAAGGGACACAGAGACAACCTAGTTCTGGCATGACTAAGTAACACAGCCACTCCAACATGGCAGATGGAAATGTAAATTGGGACAACTTTTTAGAAAAAAATTTGGCAAGGAAAGAGCCAAATGTATATTCTCATCTTCTGGCTCAATAGTTCAATTTCTAGGAATCTGTCCTACAGAATTGGAGAACCTGCCCTTTTTCTCTAGAACACTATCTCCACTACATCCTGTGCTTTAACACCACCAGTGACATGCTTGTGCGACAGAAACCTCTGAGTTGGGCTGATTCCATTTTTGAGAAACAAAGTGAAAAAGTCTCCAGTAGAAAGAAGATTTATGTCTGCCCAAAAGTGTTCACAGAGGCCTTATTTCTGTGAAAAAGTGCCAACATTATAAAAAAAAAAAGTGGGATAGTTAGTAGATAATGTTACATCATATGATAGGATTTATTCCATAAAGAAACTGTTTACGACAAGTTTTCTGCTGACACAAAAAACCATTCATTGTATGAAAAACAGAATATAAAACCACGTAAACAATATGATAGAAAGAGTGAAAAACAATATGTGCAAACAGAGAAAAATACACCAAAATCATAAGTGTGATTATTCTGGATGGTGTTACGTAGAATGATTTAATTCCTCACAATTTTCTACGTTTTTCAAAAATGAAAAAGATTAGCATGTTAATTTTTTATAATCAGAAAAAATAATACATTTTTAGTGATGAGATTTAAACTAAACAGGGAATGTCAATGTAACAGTGTTAAATGATAAACATAGGACTCACGACTGAAAGAATACCACATGCTCTTATTTCGGTGAAACATACCTTGATAACTAAGTGGAAGAAATATATTGGGAAGATAGCTCCCCAGGAAGCTATTTCTGGATGGTGGATTAGAGTTGTCCTTTCTACTACTTTTCTGTACTTTTCCTAAGTCGTATGTTACTTTCATAATGAAAATTTGAAGAAAGTACTTAGAAAAAAAAAAACATTAGCTTACAAAAGGAACCTGGATAAAGGTGTGCAGATAAATGTTGCCCAGACAAATCTGCAAAGCCAAAGTGACAATAAAATAAAAATATCCCCTTTTTCTTAGATTTACCAAATGAAATTACCATTTTTTTGTAAGCATATAATGGTCAAACATTGGTTCAACCCAACATGCAAGGAACAGCACACACTGTCCACTTGTAAAATTAACTATCAGACTGTAGGGTTATTTTTACTTTTGCTGGCTAGTGTTGCATAGAGAAAGCCCCCAATCTTCAAAAGCAGTGATCCTCAAACTTTTTTGGTCTCAGGCCCTATTTACAATCTTAAAAATTAGTAAGGATGTCAAAGAACTTTTGTTTGCCTGGAATGGATATGTGAAAGATGGAAATGGAAACATTTTTTAAAAATGGACTCATTTTGGGGCTCCTGGGTGGCTTAGTCGGTTAAGCGTCCCACTTTGGCTCAGGTCATGATCTTCCCATTCCCGAGTTAGAGTCCCACAACAGACAATTAGAGTCCTATGACAGACAGCTCGGCGGAGGCTGCTTTGGATTCTGTGTCTCCCTCTCTCTCTGCCCCTCCCCTGCTCACACTCTGTCTCTCTCAAGAATAATTCACATTAAAAAAATTTTTTAAAGTAGACTCATTTAAAAATAAAATAATACACCCATTACATGTTAACACAAATCACGTACCTTTATAAAAATAACTATATTTCCCAAACCAAAATAATTTGGTGAGAGGAGTGTCATTGTATCACATTTTGTAAATCTCTAGTGTCTAGTCTTAAGAGAAGACAGCTAGATTCTCAGATCTGCTTCTGAGTTCAATCGGTTGCAATATACTACGTGATGGTGATGTAGCTTTTGGAAAGCTCCACTGCACATTTGTGAGAGAATGAGCATGAAAAAGACAATGTCTTTCTATTCATATGTAAATAATTTGACCTCAGAGACCACAGGAAACCCAGGGGTTCCCAGACCACACTTTGAGAACTGCTGCTCTAGAGCAATGACTCATGACCATTTCAGGGTCATGGTTCCTCCAGGAACCATGTGCATGTTCTCCCTTCTCCAAGAAAGGAGCATGTAGACGCATGTACATACACACACACTCACACACACACAGGTTTGTAAATAGCTTTGTGAGTTACTAACACCCTGATGTCTATGGACATCCTGGATTAAGAATACTCAGCCTGGAAGGAAGGAAAGAATTGTTCTGGCTACATCTGCTTTTTCAAGTGCCCCAGGTCAAGACCATGCCTGGTTAAGCTGCTTGATAAATACTGGTGCATGAGAAGAAATAAAATTTCCTCAGCAAAATTAGAGAAATATCTAAAATCTCCAAAAGACTAAATGAAATTAAATGGTAAGTAGCTGTTGGATCTGGTTAGCTGTGCTCAAACACTGAATCGGCAAAATGCCTCTCTGTGCAAATGGGAAGGAATAAATGCTAACTCCATCTTTCATGTCTCTCCCAAACTTACCGTTTTCAAAAAACCCAACTGGCTGCAGTTTAAAGTCATGTTGAAAAATATATAAATATATATTTTGGGGGTAAAAATCCATTAAATTTTTTGATTGCATTGAGTTGCTTATCAAGGGTGTGTGAATAATGCCAGGAAAAGATACTTTTCTAAAAATCAATAAGTTGAAAGTGCTGTTTTAGGGTTGCTGTAGTTGTTGGTTGTGTTTCAGAGTTATTCCTATTGACCTGAATTCAAAAACAAGGTATTGATTTATAAAGTACCTTCAGTAAATAAATGCACATTCTTTCAGCTAACCCTAATAACCTGTAGCATACAGAATAAGATTTCAACTCAGCTCAGTAGAGTTGAACTTATAGTGTCACAATTAATCCTTTCTAAGAGTCACGAGGCTACTCTTACTTACATTGAGGAACAACAGAAACGGCACACAATGAAAACCATGGAAAGAGGAAAGAGATAGGACCATCTAGGCTTCTCTTTGGGAAATATTTTATTTCAAATACTATTTTGATTTCCTAAACACTTGTGAGGCAAGGTTAACCAAACTATAGCTCTCCAATGATTGAATGATAACGGACCCAATTCTTACACATTATGGATCTATTCAACTTTCTTCTTGAGAATGAATAATAAACATAAGCAAAAGTTCTCTCTTTGGTTGACTGTTGGGCCTATTCTAGAGAAAAACAAGATGAGGTCATCAGTCCCTGATTTTGATTCAAAGTCTACATCAGGGTAGTGTTGTGGCTCGCTTCTGTTCTGTTGCACCCTGTCATTATTTTCAGCCACAAATATTGGTTGTTGGGAACCATAGTGTATTAAAAAAACAACAGCCTAGTTTTCTTTAAAATAATTTTCCACCAAGTGCAACTGATTTGTCCCTTTAAGAGGCAGGTAAGCATCATGAAAGCAAGCTGTGAGAAAATAGAGTCTATGCGTTTAAATTTAAGTCCCAAAGAATCTTCTTCTTTTTTAAAATTTTTATTTATTTTTGAGAGAGACTGACAGACAGAGTGCAAGAGGGGGAGGGGTAGAGAGAGAGTGAGACACAGAATTCAAAGCAGGCTCCAGGCTATGAGCTGTCAGCACAGAGCCTGATGCGGGGCTCGAACCCATGAACCGAGGGATCATGACCTGAGCTGAAGTTGGATGCTCAACTGACTGAGCCACTCAGGTGCCCCAAATAATCCAGTTTTCTATTATTTCTCTCAGTTATTATTTTGATGATTCATATAGACATTTCTTCAAAGCACACTTTTTCAGGCTACCATGATTTTCCTGGAGCGGTCGAGGGCATCATTTGGTAGACAAGGCCTGACTGAAAATGGGGCAGTGGGGCAGGGACGGGGGTAAGTGCATGGTGGGCTCTAGGCCTCACACCTGGCTTCAATCAGAGAAGCTCTATTTGGTTTGTCTTTTTATATATTGAGGCTAAGAGTAAGATTTTATTGGGAAAAAAATTCTGCCAAAACGACAATGGAAGGTTTAAAATCACTGATCTGGGAGAAACTATGTTTAGACTGAAATGGAACCTACACGCTAGTAATTCTTCTGTAGGACTTAAACAGGTGGCTTCTCTTAAAAAAGAAAAAAAAAACCCAAAACTTTCCAGTTATTTGTGTTTATTATGGAAAAAGGATAAATAGATATATAGATATAGATATCTATACATACATATCTATATGTATGTATGTCCTTTCTTAAGACATTAAAATGAGGTCAAACTCTATATACTATTTCGTCACTTGATTTTCTTTTTACCATAATGTATTATGAACATCTCCCCAGGCCAGCAAATATACCTCTCTATCAAACTTTACCAAGTCTCCCTAGTACGTGAGCATATGGACTTTGCCCATTTTCATCAGGCACCAAGTCTACAGATGGCCTTGTTGGGAGGCATTTGTCTGCTGCTTTAAATAAGACTGCTCTGAACATTCTAGCTAGCTCTGCAGAGCAGAACTTCCTAACTGGTGTGCTGTGGCATATGGGTATAGTGCAAGAGGGTTCCAGTGTGGGATGTGGAACCACTCAGCCCACTCTATATTTGGCCCAACTCTATGCCTGGGGCTGTGAGTGGTCTCCAGTATTTACCTCAATATATCCATCAAAGGTCTTTTCTATGTGATCCATGACTCAAAAAGTCTTGGAAAGTGCTGATACAGTGTGGGAGTTACAAATATGCCCTCTCCAGCCAAAGTAGCTGCCTCAGTATCACTACTCACCAGTTAGGGGACCTTAGGGAAGTGACTTTCCTTTCGTGTCCTTCAATTTCTTCATTTCTTATGTGGAGGTGATGATAATATCTAGCTCATAGTTAATGTGCCATTTAAGTTAGTAAATGTAAGCACTTAGAACAATGCCAAATCCATGGGAAGCAATAAAAATGTTAATTATTGTTATCCTGGTATATACATCAGCACACTTTCTGACTTTTTCAGATCCGGGGTGGCTTCTGATCTGAAGGACAGAATGCTACACTTGGAAGCTCTAGTGTCTCTGTTTGGTGTGGGGCATAATTTTCTACACTGTGTTGAGAAAGTGATTCATTTTGCCCTCAGGATGGTATGGCAAAGGCCCGAGGGATCAGAGCTCCTGGGCTGATAGGAACCAGCCTTCGATTAGTCTAGTCTGCTGAGTGGTGAGCAAGGACTTGAGAAAGGTTGGAAAGCGTGGTCATGAGCTTTCTGTTTCATTCAGAATTCTCTCTAGGATACCCCACTGCTGCAAAGTTTGCCTTCCCCGGCTCTCCCCTCTGCTTGAGGCACCAACTATTTGGCAAACAATCGTGCTTACCCAGGCTCTTAGCCTGACCTGTGTGTGCAAGGAGAAAGAGATCGGTTTTCAAAGGAGTTTGCTGATGTAACTTCACTAGCATATTGCAATATAATATGATAATTACCACACTTTAGGGAAAGAAAAACAAGTTAATAATCCTTTACCTACATATCATGTGACTCTTTTGCTTTCTAATATGTGGCTAGGCCCTGAAGTCTGGGGATGTCCAAAGGGTAAATGTGTGACACTGAGAATCTTGTATCGTTAAAACCTGAAGGTATATTTCAAACATTGGTGACATTTTTGTGAGAAAGAATTTCTCTGTCTTTAATTTTAGTTGCTATTTCTCCTAGTCTTTGGGTTTCAAAGTTGATAGTCTCCTCCTTAATGGGCCTGGGTCCCATTTTTGCTCTAGTTGAGCACAGATACATGTATCAAATTCTGGCTGAAAATCAGCTGTCTTCTCAGTTTTCAGAAGATGGCTCCCCTATTCCTTCCATAAACTCCTTTAGTCTTTGTTCTTCGGTCCAATCTGCAAGCCATCTGCACCCTTTATTATTAAGAACATATTTACTGAGATTTCACAACTGTTTAATAGATATGTATCTTATTACATGTTTGATACACCTCATTAAACATACGATTCAATTGGTATTTATTTAACATTCAGTGAACACTGAGACCCCGCAGCCTAGATGGGAGCACGGGCAGGGGGAGGACCCCAGCTCAGCATCAATGCCTCCTTTGTCCTGTAGGAGCTGCTCCTGGTGCGTGTCTCCTCCTTCATCTTTAACCCTTCAACACTGTAGCCCAAATGGGCTTGGGCAAAGGATCAAAGTCGGGATCGAAGCCTAAACTGTAGCTTATAGCTCAAGCTACTACGGGGGCTACCATTCTGGATATGGTCCATGCTCCCCAGTGCCATCTCAAGCAACCATGCAAAGTGTGAGCTATGGGGTATCTGGTATTTCCAGATCCATAGTGTGACTGTGATTTTTTTTAAGCGACTGATGATGTGGCCACCAACACAACTCAAACCTCCCAGGTACTCTCCCAAACCAGATCAGATGTCCTGGGAGCACTATTTAATGAACTCCTAGTAGATCAGGATGCTTTCTGAGTCTACCAGGCTGCTCTGTCCCTCATTCACCTAATCTCCGAGACCCTCGGTTCACAGCACAGATTTCTTCTCACAGACCCCAGCTCTTTGAGTTCACTTCTCATAGGCTCAAGGTTCCTTCCTTGTTTCAGAAAAGTAATGATATACCTGAGTACTGCATAGGGCCCGCCAAAGACAGAAAATGAGACCCAACACAAGAGCTTTTCTTTCAATAGAACTTTTCTGGCATGAGTTTCTCAACCCTGCCAGCTTTACTTTCTCCTAAAGCAGAGCTTTAGCGAAACATTACTCCATTTAAACATTTGAGACTTTTTTTTTTAATTTCAGGGTTTCCAGGACTCAAATATGAAGAAATGCAAAGAAGCCACAACAACTTCTCTGTGAGAAAAGTTTTCCTTTAAGGAGGCTGCATGTCTTAGCCAAACAACCGATACCAAACTGTGGGACTGAAATGGTTTCTGCAAGGGGGGCAGGAGGCAATTTAGTTCTTAGTTCTTTGCCATAAATAACGGATTAAAAAGCTTAGCTGATGCTATAAATTAAAAATGTGAAACTAATTATACCAGCCCCATAAAAGCAAAACAATCAATTCATAACCCAAGTATGTGATGTGACAGCATCTCCTGGGTATGACAGCTCAAGAGGAGCAGAGGGGACCCAGTAATCCTGCAAGAATCTGTCCTCCAGTCCAGAACCACAGGCCACTTCCATCCTGCAAAGCAAAACAGTAGTAGCTGTTCTGTTCTCTCTACCCATTTTTCATGACAACAGCTTCATCCTTCTCTTCCCTTTCTCCACCCCTTCCATGCAGGCCCATTCCTCAAAAGAAAGGCTCACCCTTACCAACAAGCACAGCTGCAGTTTTGCCAATTCAAACCAGATGGATCTGGAAGGCAGCTGCTGCCAAGACTATAATTCAACCGGGAATTTCTAAATGTTTCAACCAACCATTTAATAATGTTCTAGCTAGAGTTTTCTCCCTGTTCTAAATATATGGGTGAGGCCAACTTGGTTGGACTCTGTAGTTTCAGAAAAGTTCTCTGTGTCACTCAGTGAATTGTTTCCTTCTGTTTTACATGGACCATATTCAACATATCATAAGCTGCCTATGGTTCTCCACCCCTAGCTTGTCCTCTTCCTGGTATGGTGGAAGGAATCACTGTTTGCAAGTCTTCCTGACCTCTGTGTATGAGAACAGTACATCTACACCCTTTGCCTTGTGACTTTGCAGTTCCTCGCGCTAAAAGTGGAGTATGTTTCCTCACTGAATTGCTGTGAGGCTCAACGATGTGATTTGATTTGGCTACTGGAGTGTGTGTGTGTGTGTATGTGCGTGGGAGCATGCTAGCTCTGGATTGAGACCTCAAGAGACACTGCGCCTGTCTTTCTGCTCCTGCTCTTAGCTCTGTTAATCTGCCTGGGAATAAAGTGCCCTGGATAGGAAGTGGTTGGAGAAGAATAACAAAACACTTGGAGCTGACATGAACCCATCTCACACTCTGGAGCCAAACTCAGCTGACCCCAGACAAGCACAGCAGAGCCAAAGCCAGCCTACACAAGGGAAAAATATAAATTTGCTGTTTTAAGATGCCCTGTTTTGGGAAGGTTTGTTACACAGCAGTGTTGTGGCAATAGCTGACTCCTACAATTGCCACCTGAGCCTTTTGCTTCATGGCTCCTTGATGCTTATAGGGCAAGTCCAAATTCTTTACCATGCCCCTCAAGGCCTCTCCCAATCCAGCTGAACCCTGACGGTCAGTCTCTCTGCAAAACCTTCCTGAACTGATTGGCTCCCCTCCTTTGGGCTTCTAGAGCACGTCCATTGTCTGCTACAATAGCACTTGTTCTACTGGATGTCAGTCGTATTATATCTATTTCCCTGGGAAAACTGAACTCCAGAGTCAAGAGTCATCCCATTCATCTTTGTAGTGCCAGCAATAGCTTCTGGTAAATAAATTGAATTTACTTAGTAATGATTACAACCTGCCTGGTTTTGATAGGAAACATCAATAGACCATTTGTTTACAATAGACTCAGCTGTTGTCTGAACATTTTTAAGAAAGTAACTTAGACTCCTAGTTCAGGAGTCTAGGTTTACACAATGATCTGGGTTTCAGTAGGAGACAGACAATGGTGCAAATATCACTGAAGGTCATAAAGATATGTTCTGAAAGCAAGGCCATGGCCCACTTAAGTTCTCCCTTGGGATTTCAGCCTGATCCTTGCTCTAATGTTGACCCATAGCCATTGCCCAAATAGAGGGAGCTGAAAGCAGGCTGGGGTTTGATTTTCCCAGTTGATTTGGTCACAGTTTTGACCATAATAATGTTGCTGTTTTCCCTGGACTGACTGTTGCAGACGAGTCAGATGGAGCAGGGCTATAGTCCTGGGATAGATCGATGCTATCGATCCTCAAGGCTCTGTGTCATTTCCAGGGGATTTGCTAAAGAAGCTACTTATGTTCCTTTTTCATTTTCACCAACTCATTACCAGCTGCTGCTGCTTTCATACATCTCAGCAACACCTGGAGGAGTGGAACATGACCGTCCGGTTGGGTTTCAGACATCTTCCTTCAAAATTAAGTACAAGACAACGTGCAACCCACCAAAATCTGAACCACATGAGGAAGTCAGGTCACACTGGCCCACAGGGGTTTGGTATTTTTTGTTTTGTTTTAAAAAGGGCAGCCTGGCCCTACACTAAGCAATTGATCCCCTGGCTTAACTTTTAAATTAAGACCATTGTAAATTTGGGAACTTGAGAGGACATAGAGAGGACACCCATAATACTTTGCAAATGTCAAGTGCCTCTCGATGTTGGTTACTTTTCAAAGGTAGCTAGGTTACAATGTACCGTGGTAATGAAAAAACCCCGTCAGGCCCACTCTACAGGGTTTTAGTCAATATACATAATATTATTGGGCTTTGCAAGGATTAAAGGTTGTTTCTCTCACAGCCTCACAATAGGGCTATTTTTTCTACTGAAGGCACAAAAGAAACCCCCCTGTTTACAGAGGAGCCCAGGACATTTTGGGGCCCCAAGGCAGTCCTGACATCCCTTTGTATACATCCCCCTGCTGGTGGCTTTGCAGTTAACCTTAAAAAATTCAATTTCTTTTAATCTATAGATGCCAAGATTAAAAAAAAAGATTAATTGGTGATTTATATTTTTATTATGGGGTTTACATTGTCCATGAGCCTTTTCCAGCATACAGGAGTGATGGTTTCCTCCAGTTATATTCTGAGATGGAGAGCATTTATGTCACTCCATCTTTCCCCCCACACCCCAACTCTAACCCTCCTGTTATGCCATATTTAGTGCAGTTTTGGAATCACTCACTTTGCACAATGGGGTATCCAGAATGGAGTATAATACAGTGTGGTCTGATCTAGATTTATACACATTAGCAGAGCACCTTGGTGCCTCAGTCACTTGAGCATCTAACTTGTGATTTGGCTTAGGTCATGATCCCAGGGTCATGGGATCAAGCCCTGTGTGGGGTTCCATGCTGGGCTTGGAGCCTGCTTGAGATTCTCTCTCTGTCTCTCTCTCTCTCCCCCTCTCCCTCTGCCCCTCTCCCCCATTCATGCTCTCTCTCTCCCCCAAAAAATCTTTATGCACATTAAGAGGCTAGAGATAGCATACTAGAAAATTCTGTAATGTGTCATAACCATGTCATTACCATAAATAAGAAAAAGGAAACTACTCTGTATGCTTTGGCCTTGCACGATTCAAAAGAATTCCAATCTTAAAATCTTACAATAGAGATGCAGTGATTAACCTATCCAATGAAACTTTAAGGGTGAGGATTATGGAGAATAGTAATGAATTGGCTCCAGGGAATGACCCAACTAATTCCTTTAAGCATCTTCACAGTATTTTACTGTGGGTAAAACACATAACATAAAATCTATCATCTTAACCATTCTAAATCGGACAACAGAGCAGCATTAGGTCGTATGCACAAGGTTGTGCCACCATCTCCACCATCTAGTTTCAGAACTTTTTCATCATCCCTCATCCCCAAATGGAAGCCCTGAACCTATTAGCAGTCACTTCCCTTTTCCTCATCCCCCTAGCAACCACAAATCCACATTCTGTACGTATGGATTTCCCTTTTCTGGTTATTTAATAAAAAACAGAATCACACATTCTGTGTGATTTGTGTCTGGCTTCTTCTACTTAACATAATAATATCTTCAAGTTTCATCCTTGTTGTAGCATGTATCAGTATTTCATACCTTTTTATAGTTGAATACGATTCCATTGCATGGATATACTGATTTTGTTTTTGCATTCATCTGTTGATGGACATTTGGATTCTCGGATCTGATTTTAGTTTCTTTTCATGATGACAGAAATTCATATAAACAACATGCAGCTCTAAAGTTATTGTTGCTGTAGTTTTTAACAAGTCATGTTATTAACATATTTTACTCTTAGTAGTCCGTCAACATGTACTGTACTCGTGGCACTAAATCAATATTGCTTGATAAGTTCATGTCCTTGCCTCCAAGAGTTCTGGTTGAGTACACCGGAAATGATGAAAGAGTTATATGATATAATTAGGGGATAATGTAGGTGGTCTCTGAATGGGTCATACTGTGGAACCAAGAACGAGTTAAGCCTGGGTGAAATCTGCTGACTGGGACAGAACAGGAACCCAAGACATATCCAGTTGACAGCTAAGGCCCTGCTGGACCTGTGAGATCATTTGTCTGAGAGATATTACAATTTTCTATCACTGTTTTGACAAATGGTTAGTGATAAGGGAGCCTGAAATAAAGGGAGTGACCCACAAGACAGAGTAGGAAGTACTGTGATGGCTGCTTCTGGACTGGTCCTATCCAGGAGTCCACGTTGGTGAGAGACTGAAGGCTGCTTTCTCTGGTCAGTAAAGTCTCAGGAAAATGGGTTAAGATTTTCTTTGGAAAATATATTTGGGGGAAAGCTAGGTGAACTGTAAACCATTTAAAAAAAAGAGTGGACTTCACTGACAAGTCTGAGAAATGCAGCCAAAGTTTAGGTTAAAAGAAGTTAAGTGGGTCTTGGTATACAGATCTTTGAAGAGCCTTTAAATATAACCATGTGCATCCTGAACCTCCAAGAGGCCAGACACACTATATAGTATTTTCCGAAATGTTTTGATTGTGGAATCCCTCAATGCTGCTGTTTATGGTGCAGTGTTTGTGCTACACAAAGGTACCTACCCAAGGGAGCGACTGGGAGCTGAAATGTATGTGCCCTGCGCTTTGCTTGCCAAATAAAGGGACTGTGCACCTGTGTTTCCCCAGAGGGGTTTCATTCTTAGTTTTATTTGTCTGTCTTCTAAGAATTGTCTTTATCTTCTAATTTTTGAAAGGATGCTCTGTAGATAGCAAAGTCCCTGTACCCTTTTTGGTGGAACACTGTGAATGGATGTGCTTGTGTATGTGAAGGAGGGTGTGTGTATGGAACAAGACTGTCCCAGGGAATTGATGAGCATATCCTATATGGAGCAAGGCTTTAGCCCTAGGAAGGAGCACTGTTCCAACAGCAAGGTAATTGCTATAGACTAAATGTTTGTGTCTTCCCCAAATTTATATGCTGAAACTTAATCCCCAGTGTGTTGGTTACTGAGCTTTGGGAAGGTGTTAGGTCATGAGGGTAGAACCCTCATGAGTGGCATTAGTGCCTTTATAAAAGAGATCTCAGAGTGAGGACACAGTGAGAAGAGGGCCATCTATGAACCAGGAAGTAGGCCCCAAGCAGACACTGAATCTGCTAGTACTTTGATCTTAGACTTCCCAGTCTCCAGAACTGTGAAAAACAAGCCACTCAGTCTATGGTATTTTTGTTATGGCCACCCAAATGAACTAATACAGGAACTCAAGGGTTGATCCCCACGGCCACTGCACCTTGGAATTTGTTAGGGACAAGGAAGCATAGAAGAACACCATTGTTGTAACTGAGCCACTGTGTCAGAGGTCTTGGACTTGACTTAATTCTGACCTCCCTAGAAGAGTGAGCTTGAGGCTATGCTTTACTTCTTGGTCAGGATATGGGGCCTTGGGGAGTCAAGGATGAGGATTTGGGAGACCAGAAGCAGGCAAGGAACTGACAGAATACCACAGGATGAGGTATACAATAAAAACCCAAGAACTCAGAGAGAGAGAGAGCCATCAGCGTGATGGACAAGCCAGAAAAGTCTTCAGGGAGATGCTGAGTGGGGCACTGAACTGGACACATCTATTAACTCTCACCTCTGTGCTTCCACTGCTCAGAGGTCATTGATGTTTCAAATGAAAAGAATATTGGAGCACTAAGGGATTATGAGATTCCTTCTGAATCAACTCAGAATGATTAAATTATTTTTTATATTGCCTAGTTTCGCCGTATTTATATTTGAATTCTCTGAAAACTGGTACTCCATGTGGGATACTTCTAAGAAGATTTGACTAATCACAACATCCCAACCCATGGCCATGATCATAATGGAAAACAGGGTTTACTAGATAAACATGCTTCTAGGATTACAAAATTTGTGGCATTAAGGCCAAATGCCTCATAAATAAAAGTAATTCTGTATATCAGGTTGCTATCTGCTCTTGCCTAGTAATATATATTTTTATTTATATATCTATATCTCTATCTATGATTTTTTCACATAAAAGATATGTGGCCATCATAGAAAATTTGGAAAATACAAAAAAATATATAAAATACAAAAAATACGAAAAAATACAAAAAAATATAATACTTCTTTTCATAGTTACAATCTTGAAGTCTATATTTTATACACCTTTATATATAAGTATTTATTTTCTTTTTATAGATTGCTCACATATGAATATACATTTTCTACATTTTCATCTTAAGTTGCATCTTTTAATAGATTGAAAAATAAAATTGGGATATCCTATCTATGCTATTTTTTAACTTAAAAATCACGTATTAATGTCTTGTATATATGTTCTATGTCTTTAAATATTTCTTCACAACACGGCTATGCAGTGTATCATTGTATGGATAGACTATATTTTATTTAATATAACCCTTATCATTGGATTTTCAGGTTTTTAAAAAATTTTCTTTATTGTACAAAACTCAGTGATAAACCTTTTTCTCCCCTACATGTCTCATTGTTTCCCAGAAGCCTCTCACATCTTTTTCTTATACTTCTCTAACCCTGAAGTCATCACTGATGGTTATAATTATTTTCTAAAGATGAACAGATATTTCCCAGGTGTTAGAATAATCTCTTCTCATATGAATGTCATACACTAAGATTGACAATGTAAAAAAGCATGTTGAAAATACATGGCTTTAAAGTATTGCTTTCCCTTACCATGTAAGAAAATGCAAAATAAAAAGTAGATTTAGCAGCACAACATGTATATGAAATACTCAGACATTTGTCTTGTTCAAATCAGCCACATATTGAGTTTCGAGGGCGCTTCTCTGTGGTTGTATCAATTTTCTTGACATGGAAATTTCCAAGGACAGACTTGTGGAGAGCAGGTCGACCTCACCTAAGCAAGACAAGTCAACTCAAACAAGCAGTAGTCCTCAAGTGTTGTTTCTAAGTGTGTTGTATTTTATCTCTAGGTGTGGCTTGTGAAGAAAGAAGAGCTTTTGTAGAACTGCAGCCAACAGTCTTATTTGTAAGGAAAAGGACTCCATGCTACAACAGCCACCGAGAACTTTTCACTGCAAAGAGGTCTCTCAGGCATCTTTAAAATGCAAGCCTGTGCATGGAAGCCCAAATGTGAGGGGCTGAATTGTAGAATACTTGAACTTAGAGATCTTTCTTAAAGATTAAGATGGCTTTCCTAAACTTCAATTATTGGCCTTGTCACCTTCATGATTCTGTCCTATTCCTGTACCACCTTCATTGTGACTTCATATTTTTCTTTCAGTAGACTTACAATTTTACTTATGTGGATTTAGCCTTATCCTGAGACAATATCCATGAAAACATGAGATTATGTGGTTATATTTTTATATATGCACAAATGCTAAAATTGTTAGTGTACTTCCAAACACGGTCTTTTACATCACTGTGGATATGCATTCCACATTTGAAGGAAGCATTGATTTAAGGAAAGCTTCCTTTAGGACAAATAGAGAAATATGACTGTTTACAATAGAGAATAAATATATGAGACTTGTTTTTTGGAATATTCTTACAGGCTATAAATGAAGCTATAAATTTAAGGAGATTTGAATACATGTCTGGAGGTCGGAGACACAGCAAACTATTCAATTATAAGTATTTAAAATCCTAACTTGACTCCCTGATGTCAGATGGACCCATTAACCCTGTGTTATACATCATATAATCCTAGCACAGATTGAATGCTGGCTCAACATGGGTCTTTGTTCTGACCCAGCATTGCATTCTTTGTCTCTGGGCTCACCTTTCTGTTTCAGGAGTAGAAACTCCTGAAGCAATATCCACTTCACTAACTAACTGAACTGACAGTCACTCTCCATTCCCTTTGGAAGCCCCACTGACAGATGCCCACAGCACTCCATGTGGTCCCAGATAATAATCTATTACCTGGAGCATCTGAGCAGTCCTATCCCCACCAGCTGAATTGTATCCTTCCTAAGAGTCAATTGTGTTTGCCCCCAGACTCTTCATGGAAGTCATTCTTGCTTATGAAATTCATAATTTAATTAAATAAAATATAAGCAAGAGGTATATGGGTGAAAAGAGTTGTTTCTATGACAGCTAAACTAACTCTGTGAAAACACACAGGTGAGTTGCTAAAAATTGCCATGTATGTAGGACAGGTATAACTGATGGATTCTGCACTCTGATGGCCTCTTGGGTGCCTTATATTCTCCCTTCACTTCAAAGACTAGAAAATGTAGAAAAGGAATATGGTGGTGGTTCATGCAAAAAGATGTAGGGCATTTTAAATTTAAAGTTCTTAAAGTATACCATATATATATATCATATATATATATATATGGTATATATATATGATATATATATCATATATATATGTGGTATGTATATATATGATATATATATCATATATATATAGCCCACTTTTACAATTTACCAACAAACTGCTCGTCCATCAGAACCTTCCTACATGATAATTGTTTTCACAGCTGGGCCAGAAATGTTGTATGTTGTATGTGTCTTGGCCTTGGCCTAGCTCATAAGATGTGAGCTCCCCAAGGACAGGGCTTCTATCTTAACCATCTTTGCTGATTACATGGAGCTAAGGCCTTGCAGCTGCTGATCAATATTCTTAGAACTGAACCGAAATATCTTGTTCTCATTAATTTGACTTCCTTCAAGCTGACTGTACTTTCCACCCTGATCCTGAGTCATTTTTCCTGATAGCCAAATAACTCAGCATGTCTGGGATAAAGAAATGCCTGTCACTGAGCTGTCCATTCTGCCAGGATTGGCTAGTAAGAGGAAAAGGAGAGGAGGAGACTTCTGGCAGCCTTAACATGACTGAGGTATGGCTTGGCCAATTAAGTACTTCATACTAGAATATTCCACGAATGCTATAGGATGGAGAAGTAATTCATCACATATATTTAAAGTTGAATTTACCGATATTTTATGGTATTGGATATTATTTCTATTAACATTTTATGCTGAAATTACAGAATGATTCGTGAGTACTGAATTTTTGATTGCTTTTACACTTTCTGGGACACTATTAAACTTGATTTACGTTAATAGCACTGTAAGAAGATATTAACAATGAAATTTCCAAAAGCACTTAGCATCTCATAATTGGAGTTAAATGACAAAAAAAATGAGGGGATAATAAAGTAAAGAGAAAAAAAGGAGAGAGAAAGTTTTGACAATATTCTTTTTAACCTGTGGTTCTTAATAAGATTTTTGCAGGAATTGTTTTAGGTTAGGAAAGAATCAAATCTCCGATCAAGAGAGATGACGCTGATTTATTAGAAGAGTTTTATAATACAGAATAAAGACCTGGCTCCAGGTAGACAGTATGGAATTTACTACTTCCAAGAGAGAAAATTTCCCAATTTCTGGAGTAGGAAGAAAACTTCATTTATCATCTTTTTCTTCTGTCCATGGGGACTAGAAGATAATACAATTTTTTTTTTTTTAAATAAAAGGAACTGATTTAGTCAGAGTTGCTGGATTACAGAGAGGCGGATAATTAAAGCACAGACATCAAAACCAAAACAATAATAACAGTTAACATAACAAATTTTATTGAGCCCTTATTACGTGCAGGCTCCATGCACAATCTCATTTAATTTTCACAGCATTCCTATGCACTAGGTGATACCGTTGTCTCCATTTCACAGCTAAGGAGAGACTCAAAGAAGTGCATGACTTTAGAGAAAGTGATACCACCAGGATTTGAACCCAGGCAGTCTGGCTCCTGAGCAGGTCCTTAACCACCACACTAGTTTGAGCACAACTGTTATAAGAAGTCTGGTAAATGTCAAAGCCACATCATGTGTAGCTTTCATTAGCTATGGTGCTTTTGCCTTCCTGGACTCCTTCCTCCCTAAAAAATTATTCAAACTTATGTTTTATGACTGCACTGACATTAATATAAATACATTAACATTAGATATTAAAGCATTTTCTTTGACTGGGGCACCTGGCTGGCTCAGTCAGGAAAGCATGCAACTCTTGATCTCAGGGTTGTGAGTTAAAGCCCCAGGTTGGCTGTAGAGATTACTTAAAAATAAAAAATACCTAACCCCCCGCCCCCACATTTTCCTTAACCAAAATTTTTACCATTTTAATGATTTTAAAAGAAATTAAAACACTGTGGGCCCCTGAAAGTGTTGTAGCCTGTCTACTGAGACTAATGGAGAAGTCGGGCCTGGTTAGCATGACAAAAAAGCCACGACTCGAACGTGATATCATGTAACCTCATTGCTGATTATGACAGGATCCAGAAAGCTATGGCAATGGAATAAATGGAAATAACATGAGAAGAAGAATGAAGGGGTTTTCATCCCCCTCGTTTTTTTGGAGGACACATGGCTTGGGGCCTTGCCTGCTCCTTGAGGAGTGCAACTCCAGAACTGTTGAGGTCTTTATTAGCTTTATCTACATTAATACAGTTCAATTTAGTTAAAAAAAAGCAAAACTTGGATACTTAACTGATAATACTGGCAGCAAACTAACAGATTATTATAGATGGCTAGGGTCAGAGACATTGCCCTTAGGATTCTGACCTGGGCTGGTTTTTGGGAAGGGATTCCCTGGAAATACAGAGAAAAGCCCATCAAATGCCTCAGTCCTCACTCACAGCAACAAACTGTAGTTTCTGTCCCAAAGAGAAATGAGATTCATCCATTAATGTTTCTCCCCAACCCAATAATGCTTCACATGACCCATTATTTTGGATGCTAATAAATGAAGGGTCATCCTGAGATGATGTTGAATCTCAAGTTTTGGCCAAAACCTGAATGTATTCTGAATAAAAGTAATGAGGAAAAAAAATATCTATTTTTAGTTCCCAAATTGCTACTCGACCACCGACCTGGATATAAGATAAATCCACACATGTATGACCACATTACCATGTTAGGGTTTAGTATCTGTTTTGCTTTATGATAAAAATAATCTCAAGTTAGCTTTGGTTGAATTAGATCCTTTGCAAGGAGTTCTCTCAGTGTTAGACACAACATCCTGAATGAGATTTATGTGTAACACATTATCTGAAATTTCCCTCTTTTAAAGCCATGGTTTAAAAGGGAGGAGAAATGCATACTTGTATTAAGCAAAGAAAATACCCCAGGAATCCAGGAAAAAATATTTTCTTGGCAGTTTTTAACTCATTTAAAATCATGCCATTTTATGAACTTCTTTAGTTTATAGGACTTTTAAACCAGAGAACAGATAACCAAGTGTATGGCATTTATAGACTTCATTAGGAAATTGGGCATTATTTACTTGAAAAATGATTGAGAATGTGAGTCTGGGATTCTGTTAAGATCATAGGCAACAAAAGGCACAAAGTAAAAGGCAACTGATAAGCAAATGATAGATGATTGAATGGATAGATACACGAATAGATTAATGAATAGATGGAAAAACAGATGGATAATACAGATGAATGAATTAATAGAGACACAAAGGATAGGCAAGTAGATGACAGATAATAGAAAGATATTCATAGATCAATACCTGGTTAGGAAATGGATAGCTAGATGCACATGGATGAACAGAATGCTGGGAAGCAGAATAAAGAGTTGATATATAAATGAATATAGTTAGGTGAATGGAGAGGTAGATGCTTGAGATTGATGAACGTAAAGATAAATTTGGAATGAAGTTGTAGATAGATAGAAGGGTACAACAATATCACAATTGCACCCAACTGGAATGGAATACCAATGAAGATAATGACATTTCTCTTCATGGAGCTATTTTAAATAATTTAACTGTGTTGGGGGAAGTATAGGCTAGAAGGAGGAAGTGAGTCAGTCTCTAGGAGTCCCAAAGTTTCACAATAAATGTCTTAGTTATAAGGAGAAAACACATGGGTGTGCCATGATGTAGCCACTCCTGCGTAATGCTTGATTCTGGCCCACTCAGCCTCTTTGGCACACACTAGAACAGTGAGGGATGCACAGAGTGGCGGGTGCACAGGACAGCCTTCATGCATCCTTGGTGATGCACAAAAAGTCCTGCCTTTTTGCCTCTTTTTCACTTCTGATATTCACATATACCTTCACTGGTCGACCTACTCAGGAAGGTCTGATGTTGTAATTAATCCATGTCATAGGAGGATGTAGTATCCGCAGAATTTATGAGTGGGCTTGAGCTGCCGTGATGAGTAGGGGCACCTCAGCCCGAGTGATATAAATTCCTCTGCTAATTGGATTGCTGGAGCTAATCAGAAGCCAGAAAGGGGATAAAAAAAAAATCCGTATTCCTTCTCCTGCTGCTGCTGCTGGCTGATAAAGCGCACAGCTCCTTTCTGGACAGGGGGTGCTGGAATTGAATCCTCTTCGGAGGTCTCACTGTAGATGGCTATCTCAAAGGTGACGCATCCCTTCTGTCACCAGGCCAGCAGAAGACAGAGCAATGGGAGAAAAGAGGAGAACGATCCCAAAGAGATTTTACTACTGAATCAAAAAAACACAAACAAACAAAAAAACCAAAAAAAACACCACCAGAGTGAGTGGGGGGACAGATGAAAGAGGACATCAAAGGGGGACATCCAATGGCCTGAGAGAGCTAGAAGCTTTTTCAGCAATGAGGTGTCACTCCCTGGGACACGTGAGCGTGCCTGGCTTCCACATGGGGGCATCACTTCAGGAGGCCTCATCTCAACAGCCAGGACTGGGCGCAGGCAGGAGAAAGTCACCCAAAGCATATTGTCTAGAGTAAGATGCCCCTGGGCTCACTTTCCTGAAGGTGAGAAAGCCAAGGGGAGGGTGCAAATTCCATTCCGTACTAGGGCAAGTGCAATTCAGGAAGCTCAGGTGAAGGACGGAAGGATGGAGTCAAAGGGGAAGGGGCGGATAAAAGCCCAGGGTCCAGAACTGCTCGCCTGCTGAAAACCCAATGGCGCAGAGCGGAGGGAGGGAGGGGACGCTTCCTCTGCCCCCACTCTTTCTAGGTTTTGCATGAGGGCAGGAAAAGGCAAGTTTGTGTTCAATGTCCTTCTTACCGTTCCCACCGAGAATAAATAGCTGGTTGCAGCTGACAGAGGGAAACCTCCCGACTCCAGGGCACCGGTTAGACCTTGGTGATCTTTCTCTCTTCTTTGCTTGTCTAAGGCTCTAGCCCTTCTCCACAGAGGAAAACGTATCCCTAATATTTGGTTCCACCAAGCTGAGTGGCCTGCAGTTCTTCTCTCTTTAAAGTCCTCTTTTTGTCTCTCCTGCCTTCTTTTCTGTGATTTCCACTTCTTTGGCCGCATTTCTTCTGGAGCCCTCTACATACACTAAATCCTTAGCCATGATGAGTAGGCAGCAAGCCCCTCTTGCACACAACAAAGACTTCTATTTTTTTTCCCTATCTTTTGGGCGACACGATAAAAAATAACCCTGTATTTATGCAAATTGCAAAGTAGCGTGTGATAATGAAAACAAAACAGTGCTGGCCCGCAGCCAAGACATGGCACTGACGGGGGCTCCCGACCATTTGGCTCTTGATTCTTTGGGGAAAGCAGCTGTAGAGAAAGGAGAATGCACAACACCCTCGTCACACGCGCACTCACACGCGCACACCCTCGACCGCACGCATTCCGGTACCGTCACCTCGGAGCCGGCAAGACTTGGGATCCAAATGAAGTTCTGCTGCCTACCGCCACGAGCCCTCCAGCGTCGTCCCCCACGAGCCTCCCTGCCCCCTGCTCCTGATTCCCTTTCAGGAATTTACAAACATTTTCCGCAGATCAATATCTGTATTGATTATTCATTGTGAGTGAGTCGTGTGTCTTTGGTGATCCGGCTGGCAGAGGTAGCAGCCAAAGCCTGCTGCAGGGGAAAAAAAAAAAAAAATAACAGAAGGCGAGAGGGACCCAGCTCTTGCTGGGTCTGCGGCTGTCGGCGACACAGAAAGGAAGAGGAAACGAGGAAGGCACTGGGAAATGAAGGAGTGGACAAGGGTGGAAGAGAAAGAGGGAGCAACAGCAAGAAAAACCAAGTGATGATGGGCACCTGGTTCCAGGGATCTCGGTGGCTTGGAGGAAGCCCCCATCGTGGTCTGCTGCTCCGTGCACCGTGCAGCGGACTCCCTCGGCTCTGGGAGTGAGAAGTGACTCACAGTTTTGGTATCTCCTACGTAAGAGCTTTGGGGGGATTCCTTGGCTTGCTGACAAGGACAGGAAGAAAGCAGCAGCAGCGAGGTAAAACACGATTACTTCCAACTGCCTTGTGGAGGATATGCAGTCGCTTGGTTCGACTGGAACAGCTTGCCGCTCTCTGATGGCACGCGGAGGGAGAATAATTAAAAAGGCCAGCATCACTTGCTAAGTGAGTAAACACAAAGCCGTTCCAAACGTGCTCTCCAGCTAATGAGAAGCTGTAATTTCTTATACTTGAAGGCGAAACAAGACAGTGATGGGGCTTAGTGGAGTGTGTGTTTGCCTGGATATGGAGGTGGGGGTGGTGGTGATGGTGGTGGTGGTGGTGGTGGTGGTGGAGATAAATCGACTAATTGTTGGCAATGTTTAAAAAAGGGATTACTGGAAAAGACAGTGAAATGATGACAGGAAAACATCTTGGACCAGAGCCAAAAAAAAAAAAAAAAAAAAATCGAGGCAAATCAAGTCTGCAGCTCAGAGGAAACACCCCTTGCTCCTGTCGGAGGCTCGGACAGGAATTGCCTGGTGTTCCTCAGCCAACGTGAAATCCTGTGTGGGCACCAGGGGACAGGAGCAGGGACCACCAGGGTGTCCAGAGGAAGGAACCACAGCATTCCAGGTTACACAGCTATGTCATACTTTAAGAAAACAAAACAGTAAAAACCAACCTGTCCTTTCCTTTTAATTGGAGCTCCTGCATGCTCAAAATTGCTTCGGTTTATTAAAAGCAACCCCTAAATGTGCCTCCTGATAAGAGGAGCTGCCGATTCTCTGTTTGTCTCCAGGAAGCTGCTGCAATGTTACAAAAATATCCTGGAAAAAGGAGGTTGAGGAGATTCGGTTTTCCGTAGACTGGGCTTCTGGAGATGGTGCCAGGTGATTGTCTTTTGCCATTTGAACCACCATGCGGGAGCTAGTTTGGGGTTCCTCTTCTGTTGTCACCCAGCTGTGGCATGGTGAGTCCAAAACCAGTCATGAATAGGACTTTTCTTAATACAGGGTTCCAAACACAAATGACAAAGTGGAGACCCCGAGGAATAAAATGAGCTGGATCTTCTTTTATTTCTGGGTGTTCATTTAACTGAGCTATCTGGTTCTCTTTCACCTGAATGGAATTGGGGCTTTTTTTTTTTTATTGAAAGGATTTCTGAGACTGGAAGGTCAATAGATAAGATGTCCCCCTTCTGACTGGGATTTTATTCTCCATGTTGCTTTTTAAATTTGGACTCCCCCATACATTGCAAGTTTCTTGAGTAGGAGAAATATATCCTGCAGAAGTGTGCCTTGGAAACCCAGAGGAGGAGGAATTAAGCCAGTCGTGGATGACTTGGGCACCTTGCGTTGCATTTCTTCAGCATTCATAGAGACCTGTGTCTATACTGTGTGTGTGTGTGTGTGAGTGGGATGGCATTACATGTAGTGTGTGCTTGCATGTGTGTGGCTCTGTGTCTGTGTCTCTCTCGGAGAGGGAGGAAAAGAGAATAAAGTCGGAGCAGACAGTGTTTGGGCATTTACGCAATTCATGCCGAGAATGCTCAATGCTGCAAGGCAGACAGCCACCCATCCCCGGACTCTGCTGCTCTGGAGGGCCTGTACAGACCTGATCTGAATGTTAAATGCAGGAGACGAAATTAGCATACTAACCAAAGATGTCAACCCCTCCTTGCGATCAGTAAATGGCCGTCTACTCTCTTTAAAGCCGGCATCGCCATGCGCGCCAGCCACTTAACCATGTCCTCTGTCAGGTCCTTTTTTGTGTTTGTTTTTTTGTTTTTGTTTTTTGATGAAAGACTGGAAATTCATTAATGAGGAGGGAAGGAAGGGCTTCAAGGGGCTGTAATGAAAACAAATGATCCTCTTTAAACCTCATGACGGCCAAAGCTGGTGTGTGGGGGGGTTTGCTTTCTGCTCTGGGGCTGGAGAATAGGAAATTCCACAGACAACAGACCACTTGACGAGAGCCCAAGAACGCAATGCTTGGGAATTTCTTCTCTGTGGCAAACACCAGCCACAGCCAGTACATCTGTATGAATAAAACGTAGGAATGAGCTTTATCTTCCTAACTCTAAAGTGTGGTCTACCAGATGTCTTTCCACTTCATCACAGGTTATCAAATTTTCTTGACCTTTTGAGGGTAGGAAGAGAGAGCCTCTTGGGATCTTTTGGCGAATTGTCTCAGCTTCTGAAGTAATACGAATTTTTCTCTTGGGCTACGCATTAGACTTATCCCAAAGGAAGTAGTTGCTTTTATTTTAATCTCTAGCATACAGAAAAACTCACAAGGAAGATTTGACTTGTACTTCTGCAGAGCCCCATGGTAAAGTAGATGGAATGTTGTTTAAGAGCTAAGATTCAGGCACTTCCCACCAAGTATCTGGGATGGGAAAAGTTTGTTTCCTTTTTCCATCTTTTAGCCACTTTATCCTTGGACAAACATCTTCTCTTCCATTGTAGTGTACCAGTGGTCTGACTTATAACAGGGGTCATACTGTCTGACATACTTCAGGATGACCTGTGGGCCCCAGCCCGAGGAGGCAAGAGGGAGGAGTGGAACTTGGGATGAACTGGAGACAGAGCCGCTCACTTCTATTTAGGGCTATAAAAGCCACGCTTTGTGTTGCCTAATCTTCCGATGTTCTAAGAGGTGGTAGATATTGGGATGTTTAAATATAACTATATTGATTTTGAAATACTGGCTCCAGTTGTGTGTGTGTGTTTTAAATAATCCATGGGTCAAACAAAAAATATTTTTGAGGATGGTCTTGGTCCACAGCATGCCACTTTACAATATTTGCTTTAGTTTAAAATACCTAGCACCTATGTATTTTTGTTTTATTTTATTTTACATTATATTTTCCTAATGCCCAGGCTTTCTGTGAAATACTTTATTTTATTTCATTTATAATATATATACATATTAGCAACTATATGGCACACATCAGTAGGAGGGTATATTCTGTTGGACCAAGAGGGAACTGCTAATTTAAAACAATAAAGAGGGGAAGGAAATGGATGTGTGCCTGGCTTACTTGCCTTGTGGTCCCTGGCATCTTAGCAGTCATGGTATAATGCTATCTTTTTCTAAGGTAGTGATCTCCACAAAGATTTTTTTTCTTACAAAGGTCATAGCTGGGAAGATTAAATACCTAGAAAGAAATGTGTTTGCATATTTTCATATTTATCTCCACCTGTTGTTACCATTAGTGATTAGTGAGTGCTATGTTAACGTTTAAAAACAATTAATTTTTTTTTCCTCTTATTCATCCACAGAACTCTACATCTCAAGTGGGTAAGAAAAAAAAAGATAGAAATCCCCAGAAGAGAGATCCTGCACGTAGTTTGGAAGAAATTTTTCCCATGGCACCTGATATAACTTCAGCAGGAAAAGGCATCTCAGCAGATGGTAATGGGCAGCAAGGAGGCCCCCCTCTCTCACAAGTACAATAGGGCCTTCCAATTTCCAAGGTGTTCTTCATGCGTATTATCCTGTTTAATTCTCACTACAACCCAGCAAGGCAGATTGTATTTAGCTTGTTTTGCATGTGAGGATATTCAGGCTCTGGGAGGTGACGAAACTGCATCAAGTTGGAAGCTGGTAAGAGGCATTCACGGATTCTGAGTCTTAGCCTCATGCTGTTTCATTATTCTTCATAGATTCTTCTAGAAATATCCTCTTCAGAACCCCTTACCCAAGGCTTCCTCTATTCTTGATCCTCTCTCATCCTCCCCACCCTTACTCCCTCACTATGAGGTTCTCATTTTGTAATCTGTGTAATTTGTAGTCATGTGCAATTTGGAAATGCTCCTTATACCCTGCCAGCAGTTAAGAACCAGGGCTAAGTTCCAACTGGCAATGGCAGAAACCTTCTTTAACTTTTCACTTTCTCTTATCTGCCCCCCCCTCCCTTGTTCCCTTGAAAGTCAGGTTTATCCACAGCCAGTCTACATTTGCCCTGTTTTTAGCTCTTTGCTTTCTTTTGCATCTCTAACAAAGCACTCTGCTTCCATTTCTACTCCCCATTAAAACTACCTCAGGTCATTAATGACCAATTCAATTGTACTTTCCTTCCCCATAGTTACAGTCTCTTGACCACTCCCTCCTCCATGACACTCTTGTCTTCTTTCCTATCTGATACGATGCTATGCTAGATTTGCTCCTTTATTTATGGCTGCTTCATCTCAGACTTATTCTTCCTTTTTAATCCCTTTAATATTAGTGTTCCCCCAAGTGGTTTCTGTGGTTCTCCTCTATTCTCAACTGCCTTGTGTAAATGTAAACCCTTGATTTCAATAGTCATCTCTAAACTAATCATCAAATTCTCGTCTCCAGCCCAAACCACTCTCCTGAACTCAGCTCTGGATATCTGGCTGCCTGCTGACATCTCCTCGGGCACTCCTAACTCAATACCCTCTAAACTTACCATCATCCCCAAACCTTCTCCTTCTGGATCCCTTTTCCTTCACCCCTCTCACTGCCAACTGCTCTTTGAGTTCTTTCAATACTACTTTCTTAATTTCTCTCTAACCACTCATTTTCACTAAATTCTGATTGCTCCTCTCTTGGTTTATTTTCCCAGTGGCTTTCTAACAGCCCAGCTGTTCTCTTCATTCTCAGACGAGCCCAGCCCACAATGCATTCTCTGTACTACTTCTAACGCATCTATAGAACATGCAAATATGACCATTTTGCTTGCCTCTGTGAACCTTCAGTGGACTCTTTCTAACTTGGTCTTCAAGGCTCCTCATGATCAGGGCCTTGCATCTTCCCAGCCTTCTTTCTTAAAATTCTTCCATTTCTCACCCTATATTACAGGTCACAGAATACTCATAGCTCTTTTATGCCTCTAGGGTTTCATAAAATGTTCCTGCCTCATGGAATGTTCACCTCTACTTTTTTTCATTTGGCCAATTCTTTCACCTTCATGGTTCTGTTCCAGCAAGAAGCAATACACCTCCCCACCCCACCCAAGACTCCTACTACGGATTATATGCTGCCACAAGCCCTATACCCCTGCCCGCTGTCCCACAGCATTTACCCCACTGGCATAGTAATCAGGTTCTCCTATTTGACTGTGAGACACTTAAAGGTAGAGACTGTGACTTTTATCCCTGTGTTCCCAGAACCCAGCACAGGTTCTGGTGTATACTGGATGCTTAATATATTAACATTACTGTTTTTATTCTGAGTATCATAAATGCTGTTTTTTTGAGCTGTCAAATTACAGGTCCCCCAAATAATCAAACTGAGGGAAATACAGCAACCATTTCTCATGGTGGAAAAAAGATTTCCTATGGTGCAGTTCTCACTTACATCAGTTTTTTGACTTCTGTCAGGTGAGAAATGAATGCTGGGGTGGTCTTGAGGTGTGTGCTGATGTGGTAGAAACTTTGGAGTTAATTAGAAGCTTTGGCTAAAGCTGAACTTCCTTTGTGGAGTTCCTGGAGGAAACACTAAATTAACAGTTCAAGGTTACTATTAGAAAAATAGCCTGTTTCCCTTAGGTTATGCCTCAGGGAGCTCGTTGTTCTCCCTGCCATTTCTAAGATGTGTCTACCTTCCTTTGGACCTGGCTACATCTGCCACTTTAAGCCTAGTCTTTCTAACAAAGGTGAAATCCCTTGAGGTCAAGACTGCTGAATGCTTCTTTTGCATATCTTCCAATAACAGTATATTCTAGTACATTCAGTTAATACTGGTTGAATTGAACAGCAGGAAAAACTGTCTACCATAGAAGGAAGAATCAGGATGGCTTTTTAAGTGTCCATCTTCCACAGAGCAGAAAATGGCATGAAATTATTAGTACCATAGTACCTTGACAGTCCCATGAAATAGCTCATGACATCATTAGGAATTCCTACATTTGCAAATACAGCCAATTCTCATTATTTATGGTAGTTATATTCTATAAAGTCAACAAAGACTTTGAATTAGCAAATACTGAACTATTGCTCCTAGGAGAAATATAAGGTTAGGTTCCTTTGAGCCTCTGGTCATCATATTTTTGTTAAGTGGTCAATACATAACCTTGTTTTAAGTGTGTTTTTGTTTAAAGACATCTTATTTAATATATATTGCTGATTCATTAGTATTGAATTCATGGCCAATATCATTATAACTCTTTGCCTGATTGAAACTTATCTAATACATGTGTTCTGTCTGTAAGTCACAGCATAGCCTGCTCATACTTAATAACACCAGACCACACTTTTGCATTATTGGGAGCCATTTTAAACAGTGAACCAAAAGTACAAAATGTGAAAGATGTAGCACTAAATAAACAGGGAATAAAACACCTGTCTACAGTATGAGAATTGAAACAAGAAGGCAGAGTATTGCTTCATTCAAACTCGGCTGGGAATGTGCCTATTGAAGTACTTACTCTCTATTTTTGCCCCTCTGTACATGTCCACAAATGACCATCAAAACACTGTAAGTACTGCTGCATTACAAATAACTTGGAGTAGGTGAATTTTTAAGTACAGAGCCTATGAATGAAGATTGATTGTACTACCAGAATATATGGATAAAACATTAGAGCTTTTGCTTATTTCTAAGTAGAGACGATGATGACCTTGTTCACAGTGCAATTCTGACTTTGGAGTTCATTCTTTAATTTGTACAAAACTTCATTCTGGAAAAGGATCACCTTCACTTTCTTGGAACTCTTCACATAAATAATTGCCACTCACTAGAAGTTGATTGTTGGGGGTGGGATGGTGCATTTTACTCAAAGAAACAAAACTGGTCTGTTGCAATGAGATGCAAAGGCTGGGCAATCATTTAGACTCCATCTCCAACTAGGTGAAGTCTCCCACTGTCACCTTTACCCGCTTAAGGTTTATGATTTAAAGGTGGCCTCAGCAAAATTACAATTGACTCATGTTAGGCTTCTTTGCCTACATGAAGAGGATTTTATATGACTGTCTTAAAAAGCTATTCTTTGGAGCTAAATCGTGCCCTCTTTGGGTCATATCTTCACTTACATTTCATTTTGCAAACAGCTGCTCAGAAGTTCATTTTTTGCTGTTTTCTTATTGATTTCCATCTGGTTGCAAAGAATGGATGAAGCATTCTAAACACTATGTTACCCTTTCACACAAGCCAGAGGCACAGACACACATGTGTTTTAGAAGTCAGGAAAAGGGGTAAATCAGGAATTTAGAGTGTAAAGCATAGCAGGATTTCAGATAACTGGAGTGATGACAAGAGCCTCTGGAACTTCTTACTATGTCTCACTACAAGTGAGCTTGGAGTTGATTCCAGCAGGATTGGAATCTCTGCTCTGTTATATATGCTTGCTGCCATCCTAATGGAATTGGATAACTGCCTTGAGAGCTGTTCCCTCTTCTGGGAAATGGGGACCATGATACCAACCTCCAGGAATGACTGTGAGGATTAAATGAGATAAATGTATGTAAAGTGCTCAGCTTGAAGTCAGGCAGAAAGGTACTATGAAAATGGGAATTGGGAATTGTTGCTTTTGTTATAATTTTGTAGATTCCTAATTAGTCATCTGCCCTGACTTCTAGGTAATACACATTCATGGAAACATGGAAGACTGGAGTTGAAAGAGCTGCTCTAGGGCAACTTCCACAATGCACAGAGGAGAATATTGGCCGAACAGGATTAACTAGTGTAGCATTCCACAGCTAGTTAGGGCAGAATCAAAAGGAAAATGCAGCTCTCTGAAGTCTGGTTCACAACTATTCAGTAAAGTCCTCTATACCCACATTTCCCTTATAGAACCTACTACAACTATCTGTCTGCCACCCCTTCTTCCTTAACCACTAGGCTGATAACCATTGCTCTGTGGACTGGTATCTTCTTTGGCAGAAACACTTGGAGCTAATAGCAACAGCCAAGTAGAGTTTTTAGAACAGGAATCATTGAGCATGATTTCTTCATATTTTTGACTATATCTATATCTATATACACATACACACACATATAGATATGTGTGTGTATATATATGTAAAGAAATCATATATATATGAAGAAATCATATATCTATGTGAAGAAAACATATATATACACATATATCTATGAACAGATAATATTCACAGTATATTAATGTAATACAAGGCAAAAATGATTGTAGAATCTACAGAGGGAATGCTCTTTTAAAAAGCGATCAATTATTTTGTAGTTCTCTGCAGCAATTTGCAAGATGCTACTTTGGAAGAGCCCCCAGGGATATTGCCACCCGATATTAAAACCCCAAAGCTTATAAATGATCATGCAATGAAGGGATGAGAGAACTTGGCTGGGCAAACTGGATGGGGCTGGTTAATTTCCACCAAGCCTGTCTTATTGAGTACAGGCATTAAGTGGGCTATTCTAGGAGCCAGCAACTTTTTCATTGGTGTGGAGGTGTAGGGTGGGAGATGAGAAAAGGTAGTCCTAGAAACTGTCCACAGTCCACAGTCCAACTGTCCACAATCCAGAAACTGGGCGGTGCCATGGAATGATGGATTATGTGGCATTCAAGTAAGAAGTTATATCCAGCAGGATGTGGTAACGGTAAAACAAGGCATGATGTGCCCATGAGTCCTGGAGGTGAAGATGAGGTCAGAGTCTGAAGTGTTTGACACAAGAGAGGGGTCTACTATTGTGGAGTTTCAGCTAAGGGAGCTAGGTGCCTCACATGCTGCAGAAACACCAAGGTACAGCCAGCATCACAAGACAGGGTGGTCCCAACCTCTACTTAGATGAGTTGGGTTATACAAGTAAGTATCAAAATTTGGAAGTAGTTAGGCAGGCCTGGAAAGATTGGGGTATCCTTACCTATTTTATCACATGAGAGATTAATCTCTGCTATGAATTATTCATAATTATCCTTGAGCAAATAACGATATTTCTTAGTGGGTATTGGAAGGTTTGCAGGGCAAGATCCTCCTATTTCTCCATGGCTGTGTCCCATTCGTCCTTATTCCTTACTAATTTTGGTCCTCATTCTACTCATATGGAACAGTCTCAAAAGCTTGTATAAGATGTAACTTCATCAGAATATCCTTCTTGCAAAAAGCCTGGAACTGTATTTAATCTGCCAAGGTAATAGGTTTAAGTGAAACACAGCTGACTTAACCAGCCTACTAAGCTATTATATTTGCATTTTATATTGAACATGCCCCTAATATTCTCTTTGTTAGATGAAATTGACATTTCCGTATGACGGTAAATGCTAAACTGTGAATAGCTTTCATGAGGGTTTTGCTTCATCATTTCCGTCATTCTATAGGCATAGAAAAAGATCGCAATGAATACACGTAAGCATCCAACACAATGCTTTTTGCGGTATAATCTGTTCAGTGGCTTAATTTGGATTTATGCAACATCTCACTTATCCAGAATTCAACCATTCAGCAGCTACCTTACTTGTCTAGACTTAATTGAAAATAAAAGTCCTATGAAAGACAGGAGAGTTGTTGCTGAAGTGACATGTATGGAAGTCCCTTGAACATTCAGTCTCAGTTGGATGTGAGGTTCCCTCCAAGTACCAAATTTGAATGGTACGCTGATGGCCAGGAGTTCTCTCAGGTAATAGCATCATGTAAGGCTGCCCTCCCTTGAAAGGAATAGTTGTGCAAGCAGAAGTTCTGTGCAAGCAGAAGCTGAGCTCTTAGATCTTTTTTAGCATGGGATACTCTTGAAGGTATGTTGGCCCCTGTGAGGAACGGGAAATGGCATCAGTGGTCCAATAGAAGTTGGTGCTTCTAGTCTGAAATTCTTGGTTTCTAGGACATCTCTTTAATTCAGCTGCCACTTCTTTAGAGGGTACATGACAATATCTGAATTGAGAAGTGGAAAACAGAGAGCTCCAGGACTTTGCCAGGCAACAGTGCCTGTAATTTAGTAGCAGCATCCACAGAAATTTCCATACTCCTGGGTGTGGCTAGAGAACTATGGAAAGATCTATTGGGAGCATACTTAAGTGGCAGATGAAGAAATCTTCTAGAAAAGTATTTGTCTTGAGGAGAAGTTCAGGCATATAAACTTGATTCCAGAAGAAAGACAGGGTAATCAACAGAGTGGTTGGATTTGGGGCACAGGATATCCTCCACTGCGAAGATGATCCCTCACTCCTCCTTCTTCCAGGCCAAAGCCCAGGACACAGGGCTGAGTCTCAGTGACAAGTAAAAAGCTCATGAACTAATTTCACACAGAGCCTTTTTGAGTGGTGGGACATGGGAGCCAGGAGCACGTGGGGATCAAGGCAACTGAGTGCAGAACAAAAGTCAGAAATTTCAACCTGAAGTAGACATGGGTGCTCATGCCTTACCAGTCCCAGCTTCAGCAGATTCCCCTTAGTGACTGGCATAGTGATATGGGATGTCCCCAGCTTTTTCAATAAGGAAAATCTGGCAGAAAGCAATGCCACCAGCTGTGGGAATAACTGGAGGAAGTGCTTTTGCCTGGATAGCAGCCATATACCCTCATAGCAGCTGTGACAGTGGCAGGATGAGGCACACTCACAAAGCCTGAAATGCAGCAGAGGACTCAGATCAGGAGGGACAGAGAGGACTTAGGTAAGCACGCATGACATCCCCCCCACTGGATTACCTCCTAGAACACCTGAGGGAGATTTTGAGTGAAATTAGAGGTTCTACAGTTACAGGTGGATGTTAAAGCCACACACATCAACACGGCCCTAGTTCCACATTGGCATGACCTGAAATTGGCTATCTCAGCAACCTAAGCTTGGAAACTCTGTGAATAAAGGATGGATATCAGAAACATGACATGAGAGGTGGTCAGACTCTATTCTCTTGCACATGAGAACTGATTTAGAAGCTTCTGTCTCCATTTCCCCCAAAGCTAATAGCAGTTACTACATTGTTCTTTAAGTATTGAGTTACTCATCTCTCTCTTCTAGTGAGCTGTAAGCTCATTGAGGAAAGGGACTATATTTTATTCATCTATAGATTCCCACTACTTAACACAGTGTCAAGCAAATAGCAGACACTTAATCAACGTTTTTTGGATGAACAGGTAAATATGTGAATAAATCAAGAGATGTCACAAATGAGATGGCTATCTGTGATAAGATTATGTAAATAAATGAGGATCATATCCCATGACATTGTGTGGAAAGAAGTGGAAGACCCCATCCAAAGCCGTCCAAGGCTGAAGTGAGTTCAGGGGAATATGTATAGTCCAGAGCTGGCTACTATATGGGCTCTTTCAGAACCTCCTGGAACCTCAGTAGATTGTAGTCTCTAGTCGTGATCTAAGTGTTCCAAAAACAGGTCAACACAACTCTGCAATGATCATACAGGGTGTCAGTTCCATACACAATAATTGAGGGTCTTGATAAAGAAGTAAAAGAGCAAGAAAAGTAAGGGTCCTACAAGATGAGAAGGAATGGCAGATGAACTTGTATCACCTCTAGATCCATAAACTTCAAAAGGGCTGGGTCCTTGGCCTTGGACCATGATTGGATATGCTCCAGTGGGATATGCACCTCAGGCAACTGTGGGTTGTGGATAGAGCACAAGACCACTCCCCTGCGCTCTTCCCTGAGAATGTAGTGAGAAGATCCACTCCTCTGTGAACAATCCTAGGCTTCTTAGCTAAGGTTTTGTGGTAATGGTTCTGGTGAAGGTGGCACCTTGGCCAGGTGACCCTCAATGGCTGACAGGTGGTCATTTGTCTCTTGCTTCCAAGCCCCGGAGTCGTGACATTCTAGGAGGGAGCTGATCCATGCTGGTCCATGGAGGTCCCAGAAGTTAAGTGTCCTGAATACCAGGGCCTGATGGTGATCACTGGGCTCTGGCTTCTTCCTCACAACCAGGGGCTTGGAGGAAGGAAGCTTAACCAAAGAAGGACTCTTAAGTCATAGATTTATGAGTCTGTATTTCCAAGCAGGATTCCTCTACAGCTACATTTGGAGCTGTGAGCACAGGGCTCAGGAGTCTGGAGGGAAATGGATTAGGAATACAGAAACCAGACTGATTGGCTTCTTAAGTAGCCAGCTGGGTCACTACCACCCATTGAGCCCTGAGATGCTGTGGGTGGTGGAAGGCTTTAGCAGCTTGATTAGGCTTCCAACAGCAGGGTGGGGAGGGTGTTTCCTTGCTATACAGATCTCTTGATTAATCTATACTTACTGTTAATTCTACCTTATATATTTAAGAGAGAGAGCCAGAGAGCAAGAGAGCCATAACAACACATTTTCCTTTTAAATGCTTGTATTTTTTATAAGTGAATTTATTTATGTATTTATGTATTTATTTATTTGTAATCTCTATGCTCATCATGGGGCTGGAACTCATGACCTCTAAGTCAGCCAGGGGTCCCTAAATGCTTGTATTTTAAAACAAATCTATATACTCTTTAGGTATGACATTCTTAAAATAAGTATCATGAGGTATGCTTTTCCACTCTTAGAACTTGCAATGCCTTCAGTTCCTGGAAATTAGGTTTTACACAAACCAGTAATTTTAAAATGGTTCCTTTGTTCTTGACTGATTAAGAAACTGATGGTTATAGACATTTTCATAATATAATATTTAACATTTTCAGAATGGAAAAATCCCTCTATACTAAATTGACATATATGCATATTTGCTTCAAGTTTTCCATTCACAAAGTGTGAGTGTGTGTGTGCATGTATGTGTATATATGTACATGTATGTCTGTGTGTGTGCACACATATGTATGTATACTGTGTATATGATGTGTCTGTGTGTATATTTATATGTGGAGTATGTGTGTGTGTGTGTGTGTGTGTGTGTGTGTGTGTGTGTGTGTGTTGTGGGTCAAGGGAGGCTATAATAGGCATCTTCTCCATGTGGAGTATACACTAGAATGAAGTGTCTGCTTTTTTGGATCATTTAAGGGCAGAAATATTGCATTTCATCCTTACATTGAAACGAAGTTTTTTTTTTTAAAAACTGAAAACTACATTTTTATTCCAAAAGATTGAGTAGAATAGTACTTTAAAAATAATTTTAGTGATTTAAATTGAAGGCCCTGAAAAAATTCCCATCCATGGTTCGAATCTATTTTCTGGCCCAGAGCCCAAAGCGTTTCATTAGATTGAGAATTGGATACAATTTCATTTACTTTAAGCTTTTGCTGCTCAGGATTTTGTTCTTCAGAGACGAGCTAACAAGTGTCGATGGCCATGTTGGCCTCAATAATAGATCTCCTTTTCTTGAATGATCTATTTCAGTTGCATTATTATCATTTCAAGATGGCCTTGTGCTTACAGACACATTCTCAGTGAACATAACAAGAATGCTGATATTTCCTCTATGTGGTTTGCCTCTTCAGTTAGTAACTTTGTTTGGAGAAACATCCTCAACTTATTTTCCACAAAGCCATTTGCAAAAGAGAGGTTATCTAAAGAATTCTTTTCCATATTGTATTCTTGTTATTACTAAAGAAGATTTTGTCCTATAAACCATACTGAGATTTTTAAAACCGTTTTAAGCAGTAATTAATGAAAATTTTGTTGTCTTTTCAATAAACAGAACTGACACATCAGTAAGAAATAGATAACCCACAGAAAAATGGACAGATGACTGGAATAGTGACTTCACACACAAAAGGAAATCCAAATGGCCAATCAGTGCTCAGATTCACTGGAATTAAGGAAATACAAAATAAACTACAATGAGAGACACCTCCTACACCCCCCGGGCTTGGCAAAAATTGAAGTCCGACAATAACAAGTGTTGGCATGGGTGCAAAGAACAACGGATACTCATGCATTGCTGGTGGGATTGTAAAGACACTAGTTTGGAAAATAGTTTTGCGTTAATTAGTAAAGCTGAAGAGATGCACTCCCCCTGACATCCCCCTAAAATCTCTTCCAATAACTTTAATAAGTGGCTCCCAAAGTATGGTCCCTATTCTCAGCTGGTAGCATCAGCATCACCTGGGAACTTCTTAGAAATATAAACTCTCAAATGTAACCCCAGTTCCACTGAATCAGACACCTGAGAGTGGAGCCTTGTCATTTGTGAACCATGTGGGTGATGGTCATGAGCTTTCAAGTAGAAGAAGCACCACCTGAGAGAAATTTGTGAGCATGGGTACAGGATCCATGATAAAAATGTTCACAGTAGCAACCACGTATCCATCAACAGGAACACGGTCCCTTCTATTTATACAATGGAATAGTACACTAAAATACATGCATTAAAAATGAATGCATTCCATGGATAAAACTTATGGTCAGTCATTATGCTGAAGAAAAGAAGCAAGACACAAATGAAAAAAAAACCCTGAAAAGAAGAACGGAATTGATTACCATAAAATCCAGGAAAATGCTTATCAGTATTGGAGAAGGAAGGAAGTATGATCAAGAAGGAGCTTGCAGTGGAGCGGAGTTTATGAGAGGCTGACAATATTCCCTGTTTTGACCTGGTAGGTGATTACATCTTCCTTGACTTTATGATTATACTATAAACTGTATATATGTGCTTTTCCAAATATATATTGCCTTTTACAGTGAAAATAAATTTTTGTGTCTATCAAAGCTTTCAACGTTGCTACCAAAATCAAATTTAACCAAATTATAACCTGCCTACCTTTGTAAGTCTGCTTGATTCTCCTTCCCATTATAAGAAGCTCCTCCATAACATTACTACTTCTGTTCTTTTTTTTTTTTTTTATGTCTTCCTGCAGGGGAAAGAGAGTTGGGGACAGACTCGAAGATGACTATCAGCCAGACTCATTATCCCTTCTTCTCCCTAAATGTGTAGAGGAGTCGAAAAGCAACCAGGCTTCTCAGTAAGCGAGGTTGATATCACCCACTGATCCAAGGTTCTGCTCCCACTTTTGACTTTGTTGTTTATTTGCAAACTTCTTTAGTGATTGCTGTTAGACTGGATTCATGCACAGTTAGAAGGGAAGAAATAACACATTAGTTCTTCCAAATATAATAGTGATGGCACAGATGCTGGTTGGATCATACTTGAATTGTCTGAGTTTAAAGCAGAAGGTTTTCTCAAACAATTTTAAAGTCAGGTCCTTATTTTTCTTTTGTTTCAATTAAGACAAGTGTACCTTGGCCACAGGTCTACGGTGATTGAATTGATAGCTATTTATCCTACATGGATAATATCATTCTTTTGTCAATAGTAATGATCATGTGAGTATGAACACATAAAAAATATAGCTACATATTATGATACAACATACCAAGCACAGTGTTTGTACAGAGTAGGTGCTCAGTGAACACTCAACTGATATAAGCACATCTGTCATATAAAAATATGTCTAAAATACAAGTATTATTATAAATTGTTATATAATTTAGCTGTCTAATTTTTCTGGTGTGTGTATTTACTTTATTATTATGTGAATATGTGTATATGGCATAAAATTAGCCATTTTTGGTGTGCATTTCAGTGGCATTAATTATATTCACAATGCAACCATCTAGCCACATGGTTTTCACCCTCATTTTATTGCCTTTGTTAGAATCGACTTTGGTATTTCAAATTGCTTTCTTAAAACTTCCTCGGAATTTACCCAAGGGTACATGAGTACTGATGCATAGGGGCACTTGTACCCCAATGTTTATAGCAGCAGTCTCAACAATAGCCAAATTATGGAAAGAGCCTAAATGTCCATCAACTGATGAATGGATAAAGAAATTGTGGTTTATATACACAATGGAATACTACGTGGCAATGAGAAAGAATGAAATACGGCCTTTTGTAGCAACGTGGATGGAACTGGAGAGTGTGATGCTAAGTGAAATAAGCCATACAGAGAAAGACAGGTACCATATGTTTTCACTCTTATGTGGATCCTGAGACACTTAACAGAAACCCATGGGGGAGGGGAAGGAAAAAAAAAAAAAAAGAGGTTAGAGTGGGAGAGAGCCAAAGCATAAGAGACTGTTAAAAACTGAGAACAAACTGAGGGTTGATGGGGGGTGGGAGGGAGGGGAGGGTGGGTGATGGGTATTGAGGAGGGCACCTTTTGGGATGAGCACTGGGTGTTGTATGGAAACCAATTTGACAATAAATTTCATATATTAAAACAACAACAACAACAACAAAAAACTTCCTCTAATACAGCCGCTCCCTCTTCCTACACTTTATCTTTTGCCATCTTTGCCAGGTCCTTGGTCTCTTTTACAGCCTGAATCATGTGTGTTATCTCATATGTGGGGAACTAGATTTCTGTGTCAACAGGACTTTCTTTCCTTCTTCAGCTCAGCTTACAGTTGTCCAATAGTGGAAGCTGTTACATTAAACTATGGAGAATTAAAACAAAAAAAATCCATTCTTACTAGGAAAAATGTAGACTCTTGGTTTCAGAATCCTTTGGGACCCATCATGGGTTATCTAAAGTACCAAAAATTATTAGCCTGATGTCTTAGTGGAAGTACTCAGGATATTAATTCACCAGTTGTATATAATTCCCAAGTTAGTCTCTCGTGCCAAACAGTGACTAATTAAGCTGTGGATAATGTCATGCTGCAAGAGTGATAAAACAATAATGATGGTGATAATAACAATAGCTAACACTGAGCGCTGTTAGGTGCCAAGCATGGTTCTAAGGCTGTTATGTGCACTACTTTAGGTAGTCATCATAATAATACTATGGCATGTATACAGTCGTTAGCCTATTTTATAGATGAAGAAACCAAGACTCAGAGAGGTAAATTATATGTACAAAGGTTATAGGATCTGAACCCAAGCAGATGGATCTCAGAGCCTTGGTCTTAGTCACCATACTGTGACCCCTATTTAAGAGTAGAACACAAGAGAATGCTTAATTCTCATGTCCCTTGTAGGAAGCTAGTTACTGCAGGTGAAAACATACAAAAGTAGATTAGGAACAAGAATAACACACACACACACACACACTCCTTTATTTCTTTGGGGGGTCAGTGAGAGGTGGAGCACAGAGCTGGGAGAATTAGCCTGTTAGTAATCAGTTAATAATAAGTGCTGAAAGAAAGGCATTTGGAGAAAAATATCATGGCAGTTTAGTTGGGAGGAGATTATTTTTAGCTACTACGCAGGAAGGAGTTGAGTATACAATGTAGAGCCATCAAAGATTTTTTGGCACAAAAGGAATATAATGAAAGCTATGCTTTTAGGAAAATAAAACTGCCATCAGTGACTATTATGGCCTGGAAGGAGAAAAGACTCAAGGTGGAAAGGCCAATTTGGAGGTGTCTATAGGAACCCACAGGACAGGTAGGGAGGGCTGGAATGAGGGCAGTGACCATAGGCATGGAGAGGTGGGGAGAGGCTCTACAGAGGAAGGCCAGAGCAATGGATATGAAGGGTCAAGTTGACTACAAGATTCCAATCAGGATGAGTGACAGAATGGGGTCTCATTAAGAGAAACAGAAAAGATGGGAGAAGAGCACCTGGGAGGAAAGTGCAGGTACAGAATTTGAAGCTCTGGTAAGATGCATAGGGACACTGTTGAGGAATTTAACTTTGAGAGGGAAGTTAGAGTGGGGACCTAGAGTTACTGCAGAGCCTGGAGAGTGAAAATCATGGAAATGGAGGAGAATGTCAAGGGAAAATATAGAGTCAAATCAAGAGTGTTAAAGACAGAATCTTGGGGAACATTTATATTTAGAGGCAATAAGTAGTCAGAAAAGATAAAGTTAGACAGATAGGAAGAGTTGAGAGCAGCAAAGCCAAGGGAGGAGAACATGTGGAGAGCAAGGGGGTAAGAGACAAGATGAAAGGTCATGGAAAGCACAACAAAAGATGAGGCAGTGGGTTTGGCAATAGAGACTTGCGAGGAAACAGCTTCACTTGAGTGGTGAGGGAGAGGGGGGTTTAGGGGATGAGTGTCTGGTGAGAAAGGGGAGGATGCAGCAAGTGTAGACACACCTCCCAAGAGGTTTGTTGATGAGGCATACATGAGTATAGTTCAAAGTAGTAGAAGGATCAGGGGAAAGTTTGGTTTAGGAAAAAAGAGCCAAGGTTTAGGGACTAAGAGGAAGAATCCCAGTGGAGAAGAGAGAAAGAAAATGGGTGAGAGGGGGCAGGGAGAGAGAGAGAGAGAGAGAGAGAGAGAGAGAGAGAGAGAGAGAGAGATAACTGACACAACCAGAGTAGGCAGGCAGAAAGCAAGTGAGAGCCCAAAGAGAGGGAGGCATTGGGCAGGAGAAGGGCCTTTCTTCGTCCAACACTTAAAGAAAGGAGGGGAAGATGAAGAAAGCTGTTGATGTGAGATATGAGAGGGAGAGCACTTTGGGAGCTCATGGAGGAAGGCCAACCAGAAAAAAGTGAGAGCGTGGGCAGCATAGAAGTACTTGATCAAAGTGCAACAGGGTTGCAATAAACACAGAGAGAAGTATGGCATGTAGTCAACAGAGGAAGGACAGTGAAAGATACTGGGGAATGAGGGCCACCTGATGTTGGATAACATGTATGGTGGAGCAACCACATCAGTTCTATGACTTTTTAAAAACTGGATTGTTGGGGCGCCTGGGTGGCGCAGTCGGTTAAGCGTCCGACTTCAGCCAGGTCACGATCTCGCGGTCCGTGAGTTCGAGCCCCGCGTCGGGCTCTGGGCTGATGGCTCGGAGCCTGGAGCCTGTTTCCGATTCTGTGTCTCCCTCTCTCTCTGCCCCTCCCCCGTTCATGCTCTGTCTCTCTCTGTCCCAAAAATAAATAAAAAACATTGAAAAAAAAAAAAAAAACTGGATTGTTTAGGCAGGGAGCAGATATGCAGGAGCAGCAGACAGTGGAATTCACTCTGGTTTGGGAATTAGAATAGGAGTCCAACTGAGGCACAAAGGGTCAAAGTCACTAAGGAGTAGATAGAAAGGCCAGAGGACTGAGAGAAAAACATTGCCTGGTATGGTGGCGCTGGAGGATCAGCTCCCCTTTGAAGATAACCTGCTCTGGAAGCACAGCTGACTGACAGCTTCCAGTAGTCTCAGCACTTGTGGATTCACTCAGTATTCGTCCCAGGCCAGGCTGCTTCCAGGCTGCACCAGTAAGGACTAAAGCCAGTGAAGGGACTAAATTTGGCCATCTTTCCCCATGTGGGACTCCTGTCATAATTAAGTGTGCTCAGGGACTCCGTTGGCTTGGTTGAGATTTTTCTCGGACTTTTTTCTGGAGTCTGAAGCTCTTCCTACCCAAACCCTCCTGCCCTCTCTCCTTCTTAGTTATTAGAACTGCCTGCCAATTTGAAGACTCTCCCAACCTGAGTCCCTCTCACTTTTTGCCTCCCAAGCATTTCCCCCAATAAATCTCTCACATGTCTAATTCTATTTTTGCTTCTGCTGTTTTGGAAGTCCTGAAGGGACACATTGGGCTTGCTATTATTAGTGGAGGACCTAGTGATTGGAAGATGTAGGCAATGAGGTGACTGCAAAGATGTGAAGATTTTGTTTATGCAATTCCTTTTTGAATTATAGACTCACAGGAAGATGCAAAAATAGTACAGAGATTTCCCCTATACCCTTCACTCTGCTTTCTCCAGTGGTAACATCTTATATAATTAAAACTAAGAAATTGATATTGATATAATATTGTTAACAAGTTCATATGATTTGGGGTAATCTGTTTCTCATTATGTTCCTGTCCACATCATAGATATATTGATCTCATCTTCTTTGCAAAAGGCCACTTAAATAACAGTTCCTTCCAAGTCAACCAGCTCTATAACCGCAAGGTTTGTAAGATGCATAAATAAAGCCATTAGGTGGAGGGAAAAATAGAAAAATGACATATGTCTATTGAGGAGAGGGCTCCCCATCCACCCAAACATCCATCCATCCATCCATCCATCCATCCATCCATCCATCCATCCATGTTTGCTAAGCTTTTCCTAAGTGTCAGGACCTATATTGTGCATCTACTGCATTACAATACTGTTATCAAAATGGTAGCAGCAGCTACCACACCTGTGCTTGAATTAAGATGCAGTGAAGAACCCAGATATATAGTTGTTTTGTGGGCAAAGGATATCCAGATTGGCCCTGTGATCATTTTTACCTAGGCAGTAATTCAACTGGTAGCAACCGTATGCTCAACAGCCAGGATCATGCCTTTTTATGAGTCACTGTAAAGCACCAAGTGCATTGACATATACTTCATAAATGCTAAATAATAACAAGTCAGTGAACCTAGAAGTATTGGATTCAGTATTTGAGACATTAAATCCAAGTTATTCTGTTCTAGAAGCAAGGCAAACAAATAAATCAGCCCCAAATCAAATAAAGCCCACATGCATCCCCGGCCAGCAGTGGGTGTTGTCTGGAACGCACTTTATGGGCGAGTGGCTCTCTCATGAAGGGGCACTTGTTAGTACTTTACCTGACATATCATATACAGTGCCTTGCCTGTGATTTGGGAGGAGAGTTTAATATCTGGCCCACAGAAGACAACAGCAACACTATGTTCTTAAAGCTCCACTTCCCTTTATTTGATACCAGAAAATACTATCTGCTGAAGCTCTTGAGAAGAGCAACAGTCATCCACTGAGCAATTAGACTGATCCTGGTGGGAAGTCTCTGTAGGCAGTACTGGGAGACTCTATGTATTTCAAAGCCAGGATTTAGTTTTCCTTTAAGATAGAAGTCCCTTCATGGCTGCCTGTGACTCCTTGAGGGTTTAGGCACACAATATAGAAAGCATGAAATGCTATGGATGCTATACTGGCAACCAAACTAGCCTACAGCACAGTTGAATGCTTTTCTGATTCACAGGCCAGAGCCTTGAGCAGCGTCTGGTTCTGTCTGATTTGGGATCTCTGGACACAGGCCCTTCTGTCTAGAAGCCTGCCATCTTGGTTCCACATGCAAACATGATTTACCTCCATCCACATCCCTTTAGTCATTTCATAGTGATGACATCCTTGGGAGCAAAGCCCAACCTTCCACAGCAAAAGATTGACGGCAAAGCCATTGTAAAATGAAGAGGTAATAACTATGACATCTCCAGGAGTGATACACACCAATGAGATCACATTTTGAATGGAGTCTAGAGGAGATTCTATCCTTTAACAGTCATTTCCAAAAGGATTTTACTCTCATTCAATTGCAGCCAAGAGGAAGGGAGCCAAAGACACCTAGATTTAGCCAACAAAGTGTTGAGGGGAGGAATGAGCCAAAGGGGAAGGTACAGAGCCAAGAAACAAAAGGTAAAAAAAAAACATCAGAAGCTGACTTTGTTAATTCTTATATGAATACAAGTGATTTCAGCCAGTTGCTGCTTGGCCCAGACCTAACTCATCATATCTCACAGAACTAAACGTACACGTAGATAAAATGATGCTTACAGTGGTTAGGACAGGGGTTCTCAAACGTTACTGTGCATCCAGTTTACCTGGGGAGTTTGTGAAAAAGGCAGATTTCTGTTCTTCAGCCTCAGAGATTCTGACTTGGTAGGTCTGGGATGGGACTTGAAAAATGTACATTTTTAGCAAGTACTCCAGTGATAGAAGCAGATGTATTGCCCATAATATATTAGAAGTCATTGCTTTAAATCACTGCCTTTCAATCTTTCTGAAGATGTGATATTAAGAAGTTTATAGAAATATTTTCCAAGTAATCCAGCCCAAACCTTTCATTTTGCAGATGAAGAAATTGAAGGCTTTGGTAACCTTCTCAAGGTCGCTAGCCCAGTTAAAGGTGGAAAGTCAGGACTAGAAGCAAAGTCTAGTCACTGTGCCTTTTGCATTTACTATATACTGTTTGGTTTGCATTTACTATACCTTCTCTTCTTCAAGTCCTGTTGGATATACATGCACATAAGTAGAAATGAGAATGTGTGGATTCGTTTTTAAATTTTTATATTCTTTGAAGCAATTGGTGAGAACTTCAGTGTTGCCAAAGCAAACATTCAGAAGGAAATGGTACTTACCCTCTCCAAAATCAATGGTGAAAAAGATGATAGAAGGGACTCTAAGTTGTCCTCTGAACAACCACAGTGTCTGGGTCCCCCCAGCTCAGTGCCTGGATAAAACAAAAAAGTAAACAGTTGCAAGAAATTGTATTTGTTTCTGATGCTGCATTAAAATAACAAGTACTTTGCATAAGCTTTATTAGAATCAAATCAGATTTAAGTGTCATAATTATGCTCTTCATCTTTAGGTTAATTTCTCACTTTACTTTGTGAGGCCACAGTCAATTTAAGCTGAAGGGTTTTGTGTCTCAGCAAATTCCAGAGCTGTCTTGACAAGGATCACTGGAAGACTAGCCCATAGTAGTTAGAGGACCCTCTGATATGGGCTACAGGGCTCTGAGAACTTCACACTCACTTGTTTTCTGGTTCTTCTCTTTATATATGAAAGGGAAAACTGAGTACATCCTCATTTCAAATGAATGGGGAATCAGAGAAGTTATTCCAAGAACAGTGACTAGATCTTCACAATTTAAGAGGGTGCCCTCATTCATGGGCTCATTCATTCATTCATTCATTCATTCAATTTTTATGAAGACCTTTTATATCCCAGGCAGTAGCTTTATATCCCAGGCTCAGTAGCTTATTGACTAGAAGGAGGGCAATGTGAAGCCTATTGACTAGAAGGTGGGTAAATACTGATTACCAGTTACTCAAGTCATTTTTAAAAAAAATGTTTATTTATTTATTTTGAGAGAGAGAAAGCACAAGCATGAGCGGGGGGAGGAACAGAAATGGAGAGAGAGAATCCCAAGCAGGCTCCACACTGTCAGCACAGAGCCCAACTCAGGAACTGTGAGATCATGACCCGAGCCAAAAGTGAGAGTTGAACGCTTAATGGATTGAGCCACCCAGGTGCCCTCGTCATTTAATAGAAAGGTCATGTGTTGTGGAAGCAAGAGCACTCAACTGGGAGTCAAAAGATCCAGTTCAAATTTGGGGCCATTTTGACAACAGCAGAGTTTCTAAACTTCAACACTGCTGATACTGGGAGCCAAATAATTCCTTGCTGTGGGGAGAGCTATCCTGAACATGATAGGATGTACCTTGTAGGATACCATTAAGTGACTCCTACTTGTGGCAATCAGACATGTCTCTAGACATTGACATTGCCAAATGTCCCCTTTGGGGGAGGCAAAATTGTCCCCAGTTGAGAATCACTGGTTATAATAATAGCGACTAGTTTTGAGCACCTATTAGGGCATTGTGGTAGGGCTTTATATACACCACATTCAGTCTTGAAACTAGCATTTCAAAGTAAGCAATACTATCCCCACTTTACACGTGGTGAAACTGAAGTCCACAGATGTTAAGGAAACTGCACAATATTATACAACATGTAAGTGTTAGAGATGTGAACCCAGAACTTTGAACCTTAAGGCTCATGTTCATTGTTCCCTACTTTTTTCTTTTAAACCATTTTAACCATTCAAAAAAGTAAAGAGAATAATCTAATACCTATGTACTTAGTACTCTGAATTTAACAAATGCTATTATTTTTTGTCATAGTTGCTTTATATCTTTTTTTGGCAATAAAGCGTTACAAAGATGAATCTCCCTTTTAGACTTTTTCACTCCTGTTCTTCTCACTTCCTTTCCCAAAATAACAATTCTATTGAACCATAGCCTCCCTGGGAAAGACTATACTCCTTTTCCATGGATGTGTGTTCACAAGCCACATACAACACTCCAAAAAATGCACAGAAAGGGTACACCTTCTTCTGCAATTTGCTTTCTTTACTCAACATTATGTTTTATGGTTCTAATACTTTTATTTAATAACAGTATTAGAGGGAATAGGCCACTATGTTTTCAACCATTTGCCCCTTGGTGGGCATTTAGATTGTCTCCCACTGTTTGCTCTTCCAAGTTGCACAGCCTGGAGCCCAAGTGTGTGTGTGTGTGTGTGTGTGTGTGTGTGTGTGTGTGTGTGTGAGTTTCTCCAGGATGCACATCTCAAAATGGGATTGCTGGGTCGCAGGCTGTGCACATCTTCAACTTTATTAAATATTGCCAAATCGTTTTACAAAATGATTGCACTAAATTACACCCCCTCCAACAGACTGTAAGAGTTTTCATTTCTTTACATCCCTGCCAATGCTCAGTATTTTCAAACTTTATGTTTGCCAGCCTGATTAGGGCGAAATAGCATATAATTATTATTTCAAAACCTTGTGTTCTTAACCACTCCTCTTACTGTCTACGCTGCTGGAAGCTTCAGTTATGTAAAATGGAGAAAATACCTTTGCCTATTTGTACGAGTAGTAATAAGTTCTTCTGGTGCAGTGTGCATATGCGGGTTTTTTTTAAGTATCAAGTGCCATTTTTGTACATTGCTGGTGGTAGGAGAGAATATTTGTAGTTTCTCTAGCAGACAGTTTGACATAATGTATCAAAATTTCAAACGCACATATATTTTCTTTTAACTTAAAAAAAAACCTAAAAATTTCACAAAAATAGTGAAAATATCATAGAATTCCTGTGACCCAGATTGTAAAAATGTTAATGTTTTATAATATTTGCATTATAGTTCTCAATCTCTTTCTCCCTCTCATCTCTCCTCCTTCTTTCTGTATATATATATATATATATATATATATATATATATATACACACACACACATCTATTTGTAAATGCACACACACACATATATTTTATTTCCAAGAGTTTACTTCTGAAAATTTTCTACAAAGACATTCCATTATTTAACCATTGAAAAGTTGTCAAAATCAGAAAATGAACAGCAACATAATACTATTATATAACCCACATATCTTATTCAAATTTTATCTACACTCCAACAAATGTCCTTCATACTAAAATATTTTCTTCCTCTTCCAGGATCCAATGTAAAGTCATTTGTTGTACTTAGTTGTCATGTCTCTTTAGGCTCACTGGAGATGGACTAATTCTTTGGTCTTTTTTGTTTTCAGGGTATTTTTGAAAAGTATTGATCAGTTGTTTTGTAGAATACCCCTCATTTTTGGTTTATCTAATGTTTTCTCATAATTAGATAGAGGGTATGCATTTTTGGGAAAAATACCACACAAGTGATGTTGTATCCTTCCTCAGTGCATCACGGAAGTACTCAATTGCAGTCAGTTTGCCCAATTACTGGTGATGTTATTTTGATCACTTGGTTATGGTGGTACCTGCCAAGTAACTGTTTTTTCCTTTAAATTTTGTTTAATGTTTATTTATTTTTACTCCCATGTGAGTTGGGGAGGGGCAAAGAGAGGGGGAGACACAGAATCCAAGGCAGGCCTCAGCCTCCAAGCTGTTAGCAAAGAGCCCAATGTGGGGCTCGAACCCATGAACTGTGAGATCACAACCTGAGCTAAAGTCAGATGCTCAACTTACTGAGCCACCCAGGCACCCCCCTGTTTTTCCCTTTGTAATTATCTTTTGGGGAGATATTTTGTGACTATGAATATATTCAATTTCTATCAGGATGGACTCCTAGATTTAATAAGTTGATTTGGGTTACTAACCTTATTGTGATGACTAAAGTATTTCATGCTTGGTCAGTGAACACTCATTCAAGCCTACTTCTGTGTTCTTTTGATACATCCCCATTATTCTTTGGCACTTCGCCACTTTCTGTCACTGTGAGATGTCCCACGTTCATCTCATGCCCACCCAGATCTTGTCCTGGAACTGACCATTTTCTAAGGAGTCCTGGTTCCTTTGAGTGGAGAATGGTATTTAGAAACCAAGATATGGGTGCTAGGTGTGTTCTTTGTTATGGGTGCACTTAACTTTGAACCTAGTGATTTCTCCTTCAGAAATTCTTGCAACAGGTATAAAATCATTAATTGCAGCATTATATAGAATAGCAAAAGGCTAGATATGACCTAGAGGTTCATCAATAGGGTTAAATAAATTATTTAAGTCCATATAATTGAATACTATGCATCCATAAAAGATTGAGAAATTATTTCCAACATAGATTAAATTAAAAAAATCAATTTATAGAACTATGTATCCAGTATGTTACTATTTATGTACCAAAAGGGGAATATATATACACGTACACACATATATTATATATGTATATGTGCTTGCTGATAAATACATAAAATAGCTCTGGAAAAGCTTACAAAATCCAAAAAACATTGACTGTGGATAAAAGAACTGAGCATTTGGGTAATAGAGGGAAAAAGACTTTCATTATAAACTTTCTTGTACCATTCAAATTTGGGACCATATGAAGCATTAAAAATACTATAAAATTTAAAGCAATGCATCACTTTAATGCAAAGTATTTATTACTGTCTCAAATATCAAAAGAGGAAATCTGTTTTCTGGGACAAGAGTCTAGCTAAAAACACAAGTGCAACTGGATAATTATCTCTCAGTATCAATAAAAACAGTCGTATACTTTTATGATTTAACTTCTCTTTCTGTGATATGGGTGTAATATTTTTATCCTAGAAGCCAGAGCAAAGGCAGGTGAAGCAAGAGTGAAAACAAAGTGCCAAGCTACTAGGACGGCTAGTCATCACATATTCTCACATTTATGGGATTTTAAGAAACATTTGTTGAATAAAAGAATGGATGGATAAAGTTATAAGAGAAGGAAGGCGGGAGGAGAATTATATTTCACCACTTGAGTTTCAGGAAAAGAACTTTTAAAAGCACAGGAATACATTAAGGAGCAGTCCTAAGATAGATAATCTTTAATGCATTGTTGTTACTCACTACTTTAGTGATGCCCCAGGCAGGCCACACAGCCTGCCAGTCAGGGAGTCAGGGAGCTGTGTCCATAGTCTGGCTCTGCCACACTAGCCCTGTGACCTGGGGCAACTTATTTAACCAATTTGTGCCCTGTTTCCTATCCTGTAAAATGGGACTTCTAGGGTAGTTGTGAGGATTACATGAGTTACTACATGTAAAGCATTTAAAACTGTGCTGACTCATGGTAATCACTCAAAAAATATAAGCTATAATTTGTTTTTATTTTTATTTTATTATGGTAATACCACTTAATATGAGATCTACTCTCCTGGCAAAATTTTACATGTACAATACAGTACTGTTAGCTAGAGTCACAAAGTGGTGCGGCAGATCTCTAAAACTTATTCATCTTTTTTAAAAATTTTTAATTGTTTTTGAGAGAAACAGAGACAGAGACAGAGACAGAGAGAGACAGAGCACAAGTGGGGGAAGGGCAGAGAGAGAGGGAGACACAGAACCTGAAGCAGGCTCCGGGCTCTGAACTGTCAGCATAGAGCCTGACGCAGAAGCCCAAACTCACAAGCTGTGAGATCATGACCTGAGTTGAAGTTGAATGCTTAACCGACTGAGCCCCTAGAATTTATCCATCTTGTATGAGTGAAACTTTACACCCATTGACATGCAAGTCCTTGTGGCAACTCCCTTTGTATTTTCTGCTCTTATGAGTGTGATTATCTTAGATACCTCATATAAGTGGCATCATGCAGTATGTGTGCTTCTGTGACTGGCTTATTTCACTTAGCATAATGTCTTCTAGATTCATCCATGCTGCTGCATGTTGCAGAATTTCATTTTTAAGGCTAAATGATGTTCCATTGTGTGTATGAACCACATTTTCTTCACTCATCCATAAAAGGACATTTAGTTTGTTTCCATATCTTGCCTATTGTGAATAGTGCTGCAATGAACACAGGGGTGCTGATATATCTTCAGGATCCTGATTTCAATTCTTTGGAGTAAATATCCAGAAGGACTGCTAGGTCAAATGGCACCTATTTTTAATTTTTTGGAGAAACCAGTCTGCTGTTTTTCCATAAGGGCTGTAACATTTTACATTCCCACCAACAGCACACAGCTTTTCCAGTTTCTCTACATCTTCCCCGGCACTTATGGCTCAAGTTATAATTCTTACCATCATGAAACTTTAGAAAGAGAAGAGTCCTCAGAGATTATCTAATTCATGTCTCTTATTTTCTAGGTTATGAAATACATAAAAATGGGGCTCAAGGAGAAAAAGTGGTGGTCCAATGTAGCACAATTAAACAGAGCAGATTCAACCCTAGAACATCAGTGGTGGGATTGTCAGCTGTGTTAGATTGTAAATAACCACAGATTCCTCATCGCCCCTCCCATCAAGGGGACAGGCCTATTTCCCCACTCCTTGAATGTAGTGTGAGATCTGAGCCTCAGCCTCAAGCGGTCCTGCAGTTTCTGATCTGACTCTCTTGGACACTGCTACTCGGTGACAAGGCTTGGGCTAGCCTGTGGGAAGATGAGAGACCACATGGAGTGCAGACAAGAAGTCCCAGTGGAGGCTGTCCTAGACCACCAACCAGCTGGCCAACTGCCAGGCACATGAGTCAGATGCCCCCTCCCCAGATCATCCAACTCCAGCCAAGCCACCAGCAGACCACAAAAATCAATTGAGTTGGTCTAGACCAACAGAGCTGCCCTAGCTGTCCAGCCATCCTAACCATCCCATGGAACTGTGAGCTAAATAATAAATATTTGATGTTTTAAGCCACTAACTTTTGGAGTGGTGTTTTATACAGCAAAAACTGATAACGAACCTGGGCCTCTCTTCAATAACACCACATTTATAATTCATCTCTAGGATGTCTGGATGACCAACTATGCACCAAGATTAACTATCTATCCCACCCATGTGTTGCCTGGTCCATGTCCCTTTATTCTCAGGAACACCCCTGGCCTCTGGGTGGGATCCTACCAAGGGCCCAGGGGTGGGGGGGAAGATCCATGTCTCCCAGGGTCATAGACCATAATTCTCCAGCAACAGCAAGAGAGATTGGCACAGGACCCAGGGAAGTGCTGTCTGTAGAGCCTCCTTACCCCACTTCCTCTTTTGCAGTCTCTAGACTGCTATGCAAATATGTTGGTAAGTTATTCCTGTATGAATAAAAGGGAGCGGGCTTAGCTAGTATTGGCTGCGAGGTGCTGGGCAAACAGAGGAGAACATCCTATAAAAATGAAAGCCAGGGAGTGATTTTCTGGAGTCATAGGATTCCAAACTTTCATTTTTCACCCTCCTTTTCTCCCTTTTACTTGGCTTTCACTAACAGTACACCCTCCCCCACCTCCCCAGACCCTCAAGGTGCCCATTTCCATTTCCAGAAATCAATTAAGGGTTTCCTGGTTCCCATTAAATTTCATGCCTATATCCTTCACCCATTCCCTGTCCCTCCAACTTTAGGCATTTTTTTCATTTTTCTCCTTTAAGACTTTCATCCTAACTGCTCTCATAGTTGAAAAAACACTAGACTTCTGATTAAAGTCCCAAGATTCTTCTAATCACAATCTTACAAAGTTCCAACTCCTCGATTACTAGGAGGCCAAGTGGCAAAGAAGAACCTGGCTTAGGAGTCAAGAATGAAATCAGTTGGGGGCCTGGAAATCATGAGGGGCAGAGAGACTGATGAGAGAGAGTGAGCTAGGGTCAGATTGGCTGTTATTCCCTTCTCACCAGGGCTCATTCCCTCGCTCCTTGCTTGGTCCTAGACACAGCGTTCATAATTCTACCATCTTTGAACTGCACAATGGTTTTCTATGAATGGCAAGATTCTCACTTGCCATTCCTGGACTACTGGAATACACTGAGGTAGTTTTGACCACTCTTATCAGCCTGTGGGGTATTTGGTACTTTTGAGAGGTGATTAGAGGAGGGATGAGGAAATCTCTGTGTTGTCACCCTGGAAACTCTGGTTCGTGACCTTATCAGCCCTCCTGGAATTTCCCTGGTTGGTTTTCTGTGCCAAATGGAGAACTCCCACTTTAATTAAAATTTCTGGTCATGTGTAATAGAAATGGATGCAGTGATATGACAGGAGGCATCAGAAGGTAGTTCAGGTTTTAGTCTTCAAGGGAGTTGAGGTCTGCCGGCCAAAGCGCAAATGCCCCTGAAGGGGAAAAACAAGATATCCCAAGGACAGTGATATAAATGTAAGCAGCCTCTGGGCGTGGGCGTCACATGAGCTCCTTCATCTTTCAGCAGGAATTTCCCAAACCTGACCACATTCCCAGGTGCTAACAGAGAATGGAGGAAACATGGCAATCAGAGCAGTCAGTATGGAAAACAAACTGCTTACTCTTTACAGCAAAGGGACTGAAGTTTTTCAAGAGAAAGATCTAGCTGCTCTTCAATTTATCAAAACATGACAGGGCAGTGATTACAAATGCAAATATAACCTTTAGGGGCTACAAGTAAAACAATACTCACAGCTAAGCTTGTTTCCCTGTTGCCAACCTGCACGCAGTAGGCAGTTCAGTCTGGATTCCTTTCTGAATGCCAGTGTTTTTATAACCCTATCATCACAAATCCTGCTTCTGTTTGTTTGGAGAGGGATGTAACTACTACCCACTTTAAAGGATGACTATGTACTTCCCTTTCTGTAGCAAACTTAAATATGAGATAATGTCTGCACTTTCCCCTTTGAGATCCAAAAAATATATGAAAAACTATGAGGTGCTAGCTACCGCGAGAGGCATTATTGCCTAGAATTTTCACAAGGCTTTTGTGAAGGAGGGATATCTGTTAACGTGTCTCCATTTTACAGATGCCAAGACAGACTCCAAGTGCTTAAGGGGTTTGGCCAGGATTAATTACTTGGTTATTATTGAGAAACAGAAAAGAGATCTGAACCCAGGTATCCTGAGTCCAATACCAGTATACTTCCAGAATACTCCTGCAGTTGAGTGCTTGGTGATGAAAAAGCAAAAACATATTTGCAGCTTGACTGTATTTTTGTGGGAGCATGGTGAAGTTGAAGAGGGAAAAAATATCTATGGCACAGGAACTTGATTGGGAATAGAAGAGAGGCAAGAAGAAAGGGGTTCTGATCTATTTTCAATTGCATCAAGCAAAAACTTTAATTAACCATCTCTCCCTTAGGTTTCTTTACAGTATACCCATTTCTTGTGTGACACTATTCGCTTGTGCCTATAGGTGGGGAATGTCTTCCTTGGTCCAGGGTTTTTTTGGGGGGTCATCTTGTTTCATCAGGACACACATGGTTTCAATGTGATCACCCCAAACTGTGGTGGGCAGCTAGGTTTTAGTGCCAAGGTTTGGGAGAAGTAAATTTTGGGCATACAAAGTAGTCCTTGCCGATTACTAATCAGGCTCAGATCTGTATTTATCTTGTTAAATAATTAAAATTCAAACAAGTACACTTTAAAGATCTAATTGACGTTATTAAACGATTCAAGAATGGGCAGCATCCCACCTAGCAACCCCTATCTAGAGGGTGCTCTGAGGAGGAGCCTAGGAGAGTCCTAAATGGAAGTTTTGTGTAGAAGAAAGGTGGGGCAAGAAAGTTTTTGGCAAAAGGGAAGGACTGTTGTGGGTAAGGTGGCTTTCCATTAAGGGGAAAAGCAAAGGGTCTTGTCATGCAGATTATCTCATTTTTTCGCTGGGGTCAAGGGATGGGGGTATGGATGGAAAAAGCCCAAGTCACAAACTCATTGGTGCTGACTGAAAAATTCCTGACTGACTGGCTAAGACTAGATTTCTAGGGGAGGTAGAAACTGCAGTTAGATTATGTTTTAACCCTGCTTTGGGAATTAGATCTAAGTTGGCCTTTGGTTCTTTTGTTCTGTTTTGTTTTTTAATTTTTTAAATGTTTATTTATTTTTGAAAGAGAGACAGAATGTGAGAGGGGGAGGTGCTGCAGAGAGAGAGGGAGACACAGAATCCAAAGCAGGCTCCAGGCTCTGAGCTGTCAACACAGAGCCTGACGCAGGGCTCGAACCCACAAACCATGAGATCATGACCTGAGCTGAAGTCGGACGCTTAACCAACTGAGCCACCCAGGTGCCCCTGGGCCTATGACTTTTGTTTTAATAACATAGAATCCCCTCCCTGAAAATGGGACATTCACTAAAATATGGAGCTTCCTCATACAAAGGATCATACACACACATTTCCTTCTTTGAGCCATGACCACCTGTCACAACACCTTTGGTTCAGCATCCTTTCTGCCTGACAAAGGTCTCCATCAGCAGGCTTGGTCCAGCCTGTGGTAGCCTTAAGGGGCAGCTGGACTAGACTCTTAGGAGCAGACCCAGCTGACTCCAGTAGAATCTGAAAGACTCAGCACTGCTCCTTCCATTCACCTTTAAGATGACAAGCTAAGCTTCATTAAGTGAATTTTTCCCTCATTTTATTTTTTCCAGAGTTTTATTTTTAACTTTTCTGGGAAAAGTGTTTAAGAACCACAAGGAAGGTATTTATTTTTTCAATTCATGAAGTTTCCTTATCACCACCTTCTGGGTATATCTGTTGATAAAAATGGACAGTGATATTAGCTCTATTATTGGCCTCCATTACTACACTTGGAAGATTTCAGAAGATTTGGTTTACTAGATATTTCTATCTCCATATGTCAATGGTGATTTGGGGGAAGACAACAAAAAAACATGAAGAAATGGGATGTGTACAAATTTTTTTCCACAATAAATGACACCAAAATCTGTCATTTTTCCTACACTTGAGTTTTTGAAGAAGTTTGGTAGATGAGTTAAACTTGGCTCTCAGCTGGCTTTGCTTGAGAATGATCAGTCCCTTCTGGAGGAAATTCCATATACTGGTGAATTTGGGGGGAAGATGTGTTAGAATGTGCACATTATTTCCCTAACTCTACATGAGTACAAAGAACACAACTGCTGACTGTATCAGAGGGGAGAATGGAGGGTGTGTGGTTGCCCAGTTACCCAACCAGAATCACGTTGGATTCCAGCCTCGCTTCCCCACACCCTCCCACAGGCGACTGACATTTAGACAAACGTGTTCTCAGTCACCGGTGCTGCGCCCAATGCAGGGTATGGCTCTGAATGGCTCTGGCATCTGTTTTGTCTTGCCTCATGCCCACATACTGGGGCTGCTTGTTTTCATCCAATAGCAATTAGCACCGTGGTAAATGCCTTGTGCCCTGTGCTAATTCAGAAGAATAAGCATGTCACACTCTGCCAAGAATTACAGCTAATCACAGAGGGCTCCGGGCACACCTGCCCTTTCATTAGGCTTTTGTTTTAAAATGAGGGGTTGGTGCAACCTGAAACATTACATTCTCCTCTTGGTTAGGGATAACCATGGAGACCCAGGGGAGGCCAGGAGTGCGGGCAGGAGTGCCAGTCCCGAAGACATGTTTCCTATGAATGAGAACAGACAGCAGCAGGGAACTCAGGCTAGTATTTCCAGTGGGGCAACTGCTAACAGGGTGGGCCCGGGGAATGTTCCATGAATAGGCAGAGCATTGCTTTGCAGTGCCTGATGCTAGAGACTGTTCAGCAACCATGGTAGATGTAATATATAGGAATAAAGACCTGAACCGAAGCCACTTATGGGGTAAAAGCCTCTTTAGTTATTGTTTCCTTTTAGTCTCATCATCTAACCTGGCAACTGTCCTTTTTCTAAGAATGCACTATTTATCCTAATCGATATTTATCACTCATTTAGTTTTCGAAAAGTCAGGGTAATTAAGGGATAATTTACATTCAGGGAAATTCACCCTTTTAAAGTGTACAGTTCTAGGAGTTTTGACGAATGTGAACAGTCACGTAACCATTACCACAATCAAGATCTAGAACAATTCCGCTGCTCCTAAAAATTCCTTCTTGCTCCTTTTTCTGTCACTCCTCCTTTCCAGCCCCCAGACCATGTCATGACTGATCTTATGTCCCTATTATTGTTTTTTTATTCCAGAAAGTCATATAAATGAGATAATTAAGTAGTTTCTTGTTAGTGGCTTCTCTTACTTAGCATAATGCTTTTGAGATTCTCCCATGTTGTCGTGTGTGTCAGTTGCTTGTTTCTTTTTATTGTTGAGTGGTATTGGGTGAATCACAGTTCATTCTCCAGCATTTGCATATTTTGGTTGTTTCCGCTTTTTGGCTCTGTGAACAGTGCTGCCATGAACATTTGTGTATAAGTCTTTGTGTGGGTATACATTTTATTTACTCTTGGGTACATAGGAATGGAATTCCTTGGTTCTTGCTTATACATTTAACTTTACAAGAAATTGCCCAAATATTCTGCAGAGTGGATATACCATTTTGCATTCCCATCAGTAATGTATGCCAGTTCTCCACATCTTGGTTAGCACTTCATATTAGTCATTTTAATAGGTATCTACAAGTATCTTAGTGTGATTTTAAACTACATTTTCCTAATAACTAATGATTCTAAGATTCCTTTCATGCTATAATTTATTTTAAAAAATCACCTCAAATCCACTCTGTCCAAAATTCTTGTTGAAGCAAGTTCCCATGTACCTCATTTGTCAGAGATTTGTCAAATCCCTCCCAAGTGCCTACAAAAAGTGCATCCCAGGAAAGGCCAAACATAGCAATGACCCAGCAATGTGGTCACTGACAACAACACCACTCTAAGTTAACTTTCCCTACATGTTGAGCTCACCTCAGGGCAGGGACTGGGTCTTTTCATCCCCCTCCCACCCCACAGCATGCAGCTCAGGGTCAAGCACGCGGCGGGTACAATAAATATCTGATGATTGATGGAGGCAAGATGGTGGCTCACATTCCCAGGGGACATGACTAGCATGTGTGCATATGTTCTGGGAGATGTTAAAGCCACAGAGGGTGGATTGGCCACTTAGTAAGAGGTTTTTCTGTCCTGTGGAGAGCATTAATGCTATACAGAGAGTAGAGGTCCTTTATCAGGCTGCTCTATAGAATCAGGGAGGGAATTTTTTAAAGAGATGCTTAGGACCAGGCACAGATTTTGCATGAAGCTAGCGCAGGCCTCTCACTTGCAGTACCCTGTGAGTGCTGGAACTTGCTGAGAATTATAGAGTGTTCCGGAAGGGAAGGGAAGAATCCAGGTGGCAATCGGGACACTCAAAGACATCTTGGAAGCAAGGGACCTGAATCTCAGTAATCTGCATGATTTCTGCACTCATTTTAAAGAAATACTAAGCACTGGATATTGCTGTTGATGGTGGTGATGATTTTGTGTTCTTTTTTCAAGAAGTTTCCTGAAACCTGATCTTTCCCACTGGGCTTCAGTCCAGAGGCTGAGATTTAATTTTTCTGGGTGTGGCCAAGGCACGGGCATTTTTTTAGAGCTTGGAATACGGTGGAATGTGCCTGAGGGTTGAGCCGTGAAGTTACACATTGTCCACTAATGACCAAGTCTAGGCTCTAAGCCATGAGGGAAGATTCTGGGCACATAAGTGCTCATTCTCGGCACCAGCCACTTCAACAAAATGCGTCCTCTTTGTTTCCCTCTAAAGCAGTCTTTTTGCGTTTAGTCCTCTGTTTTATTTTATCTGACATGCTGTCTTCCCATGCCACCCCCATGAGTAGGTCATAGCCCTGCTCACTTTCTCCTCTGAGGCCTTTCCTGGACTCCCGGCTAAAGTCTACACTGCTCCGTAGGGGCAGCATGGCAATGTCAAGAGCACAGAGCAGATGCCTGAGTCCACACTGCAGCCCAGCTTTCAAGTGAGAAAAAACTGGATCAGAATCCCACCTCTCACACTGACCACCTTTGTGACTTTGCTCCTCAGTTTCCTCATCTGGAAAAAAATGACAATAGGAACAGCCACATAGCTTTTGAATGAGGATGGAATGAGATGATTGAAAAGCACCTGATACAGACCTGGGGCATGGTGAGTGCCAGATAAAGGTTAGCATTCCATCGTGGCTGACTCAGACCTGGTGTCTTCTGGTCCACGCACCCCACACCTTCCCCTATTCCACTGCACTGCCTCCCTCCTCTGACAACACCTGGATGCCTCTCATCATCCATATCGCCTGTTGGGCACTTTCTTACCACCTGCTTCTTTTCCCAGTTAGATGCTGAGTTCTTGGCAGACACAAGGTCTTCTATTTCCTCTTAGTCTCTGTTCCAAGACAATATCATCAACCACAGTGACACTAATTGCTGACATCTACTGAATGCTTACTGTATGCCTGGCTCTGGTAGGTAGTGTATGTGCATTACCTCATTTAATCCCCATAATAACCCTAGAGCCAGGGGCTCTTATTGCCGTTTTACAGACAAGCAACCTGAACCTCAGGAAGGCCAGGTAATCAACCACGGTCACACAGGGCATGGGATAACATTCAACCCTGACAGAGTTTTCACCAATTAGAGGTGGAAATGAGATGAAAGGAGCACTAACTATAGTTAAAGAACTGGGTTTATTCTGAGATTATAGGCTCCAATTCTTTCTTCCTTCCTTCTCTCCTCCCTTCCCCCCTCCTTCTCCCTCCCTTTATAAGTTAAATGCCTTTTCATTAATGGCACGGTTGTGATAGTAGATTGTAGTAGATGTTTTTAAATGACTTTACATTGCAAAATGAAATACCGGTATCCTACATTTGTCTCTCACAATTGTTTGTGTAAAATGTTACTGGTCTGTGAAGTGAAGAAGTCTGAGATCTGTAACTCTAAACAACAGCTATGTTTAAAAAGATGCACAATATACGTTTGTTATATCGATGAATATGACATTTATCTTCCAGTGAAAACATGCTGCCAATAGAAGAAAGGAAGAGAAAGTGTTTCTCATTTAATTTCTTCCATCAATAGTTACTGAGCATCTGATTTGTGCTAAGCACTGTGCTGAAGTCTGAGGAAGGACATAAAAGAAAAATGGAATAGTCACTGCCCTCAGTAAGCTCAATGCCATTTCCAACAGTCAGTTTGGGGAAAGTAAGAAGAAATGTGTCTGTTAGAAATATCAACAGTATCAGTATTATTGGTATATTGCCAAAATATTCAGGAAATATTTGTTACTCTTTTTACCCCCAGGGGAAAAAATCCCCTTCGACAGAACACAATCAGTCCAACAGCCCAGGGTGTCCTAACTTGCCTTTGGTCATATTCTTAAAGTTCATGCGCTACAAGGAGGTAGTGCAGAGAGCAATGAATATAAGGGTTATGGATGAATTAAAAAAACACTGAAAATAGGAAGAATATAAATGGTCTGTAAAACTATCTAAGTCCTGTTGGATATGAAAATTGAAAGTATTTTATCCACATGGTTAGAAAATTCAACTTAAAACTAGGAAGACATAAATAAAATAAGTCCTCAGTCTCCCAACAGGCCATTTCCACGTATCCGTTCAGAAACATTTTCCATGTGTATATAGTCAAAATTTATTCATAAGGTATATATAATATATATAATCCATCGATTTTGGGTTTTTTTACTCAAAGGACTCCTACTAACCCACATTCCTCTGCACTGTGTAGTTTTCACTTGATGTTATATCTTAGGAATGTCTCTGTATTAGTCCATTCAGATCTGTCCCCTCTTTTTCAAGGCCATATAGTATTCCATCAAAGGTTATACCTACCACACAGCTTTTAACGAGTCCCCCATTTGCCAGATATTTCATATTCCCCCCTCCCATTTGAAAATAATGCTTCAATGAGTGTCTCTGTGTAGATATTTTGGTGTACTTCAGAGGCATGTCACAAATATGTGGAGTGTTGTACAAAGTAATAGATACTTAATTTTTTATAGTCATTACCAAATTGCCTTCCAGATAGTTGCACAGATTCATATTCCTAGAAAGAATGGGTGGTATATTCCCCTGCCAGGAAATGGTATTCCCAAATTTCTTCGTTTTTGCCATGTGATAGTTGACTTTTAACATCATATTGACATTTCTACCTTGCTTATTTTTGCATTGGGTTGTTCAGCTTTCCTTTTTGGTTTCTGTAGCCAAATGTATCACTCTTTTCCTTGATGGTTTCTAGTTTTTATCTTCTTAGAAAGTGTTCCCATTTCAGGATACTAAGAGCACCTAGACTGTATTGTATAACTTGGAGGCTTATTTGTTTCTTTAAAGGCTTTGGTCAATTTGGAATTTACTGGGTTTATTGATGTCACTTCATTTCTCCGTGAATGATTACCCAGATATTCCACACTATTTATTAATAATCTTTCTGTTCTTTACTGACTTAATATACTATCTTTATTTCATACTTAGGTATATTTCTGGATTCCATCCATTTCTTCAGCAACATCAAATTGCCTTAATTATTGTTGCTTCTTAATCTGTTATGATAATCTGATAGTGATAAATCACTCCATCACTCTTTCCTACCTACTCCCTGAAATATCCTGGCCAGTGTATGCATATGTATATATGTACATATATATGTGTGTGTGTGTGTGTGTGTGTGTGTATACTCAATAATTACCAGCCAGTATATGTGTGTAGTATATATGTATATTTTTCAAAATAATTACCATCATTTTTAAAATGTTCTCTACATTCCCCAAACATAGTGATGTGAATGTAAACAATATTAAGTATGATGTTTGCTGCATATTTTTGATAGATAGCCTTTACTGAGTTAAAAAACTTTCTTATGGCCAGGTTTCTAAGATTTTTTATATTGAACATAAATTTATTTAATTGGATTTTTCTCTATCAGTTGAAATGATCCTATGATGTTACTCCTTTCATTTCTTCATATGGTAGCTTGCATAATTTGATTTTCTGAGTGTGAAACATTTTGTATTCCTGAAATTAACTCTTCTCCATTAACATGAATTTTTATATTTTTATACACTGCTAAATTCAATTTGCTAGTTTTTTGTTTATTTGCTTGCTTATTTAGGAGACTTGCATCTAGGCTCACAAGTGAGTGTGGTTTCTAATTTTCTTTTCTTGTATTCATTTTACCAGATTTGGGGATTATACTAGCCTTGTAATATAAATTGGGCAACATTCTTCTTTTTAAAAAAGTTTTCTGAAATAGATTGTTATGGATTTTTCAGTTTCTTAAAGTTTGGTAAAAATTTGTAAATCTTTATGAATTTAGTGTCTTCCTTGGTGGGAAATTTCATTTTATATTCAATTTTTAAATTGTTTATTTCTGTTCCCCCTGGAGATGATGCACTTTACATTTTCTCTTGAAAGGTTTAAGTTTTGTTTTATTTTTAGTTTCAAATTCATTGACATAAGATTAAAATTATCAAAAATTTTAATCTATATGTACTTTTCCATTTTCCATTCCTAATATTTGGGTTTTTTTTGAGTTTTATTTATTTCCTTTATAAAATCAGTAAGCAAAAGAGAGAGAGAGAGAACAAAGAGGAGAAAATAAGTAAAATATGTTAATAAATTAAACTTCCCATTAGCTCAGCAATAGAGTGAGACTTTTGGAGAACTCAACCTACAGGTAGCATCTTTTATTCCACCCTAAAGTCAGTAGCAATGGAGAGTGATGGGGAGGGACAGAGAAGGATAGTACTGGGGACTTAGGAGATGATGATACTTTATGCCCCATATTTTATGCTCTTTTTTCCCCCTAACATGGCAGATTGTAGAATACAGACTCTCTCTCTGTTGGCTGGTTGTGTTGTCTAATGTGGGAAGCTGATTAGCACTGGAGTGGTCATTGTTTTTTAACGGCTGTATTTCTTACAGTATTATTACTTGCATGGTATATAGGTTTGCTGAAATTCATAAAATATAAGGAAATTATACCCCTTCCTTATTTCTTTGGTTCTTAAATATGAAACCATCTTGTCATGTTTCTGTTGTGGTTATTTATTTTTTTTCAAAAGTAGAAAGCCCAAGTCTCACAGGAACCACTTAAGCCGAATTTTCCAGGAATGAGGGACATTTTTGTTTCCATGGGGAGAAAGCACGTTTTGCGGCTAGCACAAACATTCCATCGTATGAGCTAAATCCAAGGCTACTCAGAAAATGAGAAGTCAGTCCTTTCCATCTTCCAAGGTTTGGGAGGAACTTCTGACGATTAGAATAGGTCAAATATGTACAAAATACCGAGTTTCCTACAGGAAAGATTTTGTAGAAACTGAGAAACTGGTGACATTACATATATGCATTTTTGGGTGTCCTGAATTGTTTTCTTTAAACATAAGCTTGATCCTTAAGTGACCATGTCTCATGCTTTTTTTTTTCTCTCTCCTTCTGAAGAACTTGCTAAGGGCTTGACACACACTTGTAAAGGTGACTTAGAAGCACTGTGAGTACAAATGCAGCATTTTAATCATTTTAAATCTCAGGGCTAACAAACTGCATGTTGATGTCCTTGTTTTCCATCTAATGAAAATATTTAATTTTCAGAATGAACTGAAAGTCATCCCAGATTTACTTAATACCAACCCTGCCTAAGATGATGAATCATTCTCAAGGGCAGCGCTGTGGCTCCAGAGTTCAAGAGCAAGGCCATTCTCTGTGGCTTTGAGCTCTAGGTGGCATCCTATTTGTCATTCTTACTGGGTACATGAAATCTTTATCAAAATCCAAAAGTTCGGTAGCATTTTCTTTAGGGCCCACCATTCATAGAGGAGAATAATTCCCAAAATTGTTAGAAGGAATTAAATTTTCATGACTTTATTCACTCTGTGGTTGTCACTCAATGACAACATTTCTGTTTGTAGGATACCAATGTGCCGGATAAAAGCTGGGAGAGCAATCACTGAAGATTTTCTGATTCATTCTACTTTGTAAGTTCATCTTCTAACCATATGGTGGAAAGAGAGATGTGTCTTTTCAATTTTTATGTCCAAGGGGAAATACTCTTGGGTGTTTTTTTGTTCTTTCCCATCCCTTTGATAAATGATCATTTAAACCCATGGAACAATTTTCTCACACTGAATCCAGGTAAAAATATACATCTTAAAATAAGGTGTGTGTTGCTGTCACTGGAAATCTCCTGTTACGTGACTTCATAGTTATGCTGTAATTACAGTCCCAGGCAATCAAAATACTAAGTCTTGCATTGGGCATGGTCTTCATACTGCTGAAGGAAGAAAGTGGTGACTGCTTACTCAGAGGGCAGCTTCAAAGAATTTTCATCTCTCTGCTGTTTTCTCCTACCACTAAGTGGGGACAACCACACTTCTCAGTTGATTCTAATACAACTTCTCCTGTAGTGTTAACCTCCCTGTCTGTACATACCATTCATAATCTTTGCAAATTAAGATGCTAGTCATTTTATCTTACATATTTTTTTTTGCCTGCCTTAGAGTCAATTCATTCTGCACAAATTCTAGGCAGGAAGCTGTAACCCCAATGAACCAGTCAAAGGTATTAATTAGTTTTTCCCTTCAAGAAGTTTTCAGAGAACTGAGTACCAGACAGTAATCACGTTCTTGTTATCCATCAAAAAGATGCATATATCTGTCATAATAAGCCTACTGGGTATTTTCTTCTACTTGGAGTCAGCAGTATACAATGTATTTATAGTTTATCACATATTAGTGATCTGAAAGTGATATATACTATGTTATAGTTATGAGGAAGAAAAGAAAGAGCTCATATTCAATGTTACATTGTGTCTTACACTGGGAAAAAAATTTTAAGACAAAGGTAATGAGGAGACCAATGGAAATTGCTACTGAACTCTCTAAGGTATCAATACTGAGTAATTCTTTTGTTGCTACATCACTCAAGGTCTTATAAAACGTAGTCAAGGCAGCCAGATCTTTTCATTCATGTGGTTTTTGGATCTTCTCAACAATGGCATTATTCCTTGTAGTTAGAAACTTGGCAGGCAGTGGAAGTCATTTCTCAATAGAGCAGGCTCAAGGCATGAGGACATATAGCTGAAGCTTAAAGGAGATTGCATGAAATATTAACCCTGCTCCTCTCAGAGTCCAGCAGCTAATCCAAAGGAACAATCACCAACTCCACAAATAAGATACTGCAAGTAATTAAAAAAGTGTCTAAAATGCTCTTATCATCTGCTGATAATAATTATGCATGTTAGAAAGGCTTGTGGAACACACTAATCAGACAATATTAATAGCAGGACATCGGGGAGTTGGAAAGGCAGCCTACCTGATTAAATGGCCTGATTTAGGGCTAGACTTGGAGAAGCCAACTTCAGAGACAACCAAATGAGAATCCACTAGACTTCCAATGCAATGATGCCTCAAAGAAATTCAGCAGATATGCCAAAGTGAAACACAACATGAAAAAAACCTAATTGCAATTCTAAAGAAAATTTTTGAGTGTGTGTGTGTGTGTGTCCTTTTATTTTTCTGGACATGTTTGTAAACCAGATAAATTTTTTCTCTGTATTTTTCCCATCCTGGAATCATACTGGTTTTCCCCAGTATTTAGTAGACATTATCCCATGTCTCTTTTAATGGGTGTTATTTGGCAAGGTCAAAAGGCTGTCAGATTCCACTCCATCCCCTTCGGTGGTGACTTGTATTACAGATGTGAGAAAAAGTTAAATCATTTTTCTTTGTTTTCAAGGTTAAAAATTTTAACCAGAATATAGCTTAGGGTTAGTATTTTTCTACCAGTCTGGAATGAATTTATTTTTTATTTGCAATATCCCTACTGTCTCATTTTAGAGAATGCTTCTGGTTATTCTACCTTTGAAAAAAATTCCATTTCTGGGTTCTCTACTTGAGGAACATCTTTACGTTGAACCACTTTCAGACTGTCCATGCACTAATTACATTCTCTTGTCTTTTATTCTTCTGCACTCACCATGATTAACTGAAACATATTCTTTATATCAGAATTTTATTTCAGCTAGTAATATTTTAGGCTTTGCTATTTTAACTTATCTGTGAGTTCTATAATAGTGTTTTTGTCCTCAGTTTCTTTAACTTTGCAGCCTCTTCTTATCATCTCCTTCAAAAATATGTTTGTATTACATTCTTTAATAGCGTGATACAACTGCATAGGATTATCCCCTTTTCCTTGGCGTCTGTTTTCCTTCAGATTAAGTCATTCATTTGTCATTTTTATGCTAAGTTCCATTCACTCAATATTGATTTATAGATTATCTACTATGTATAAGGCACTGTTCTTGATGCTATAGTGAGAACCATTGGAGAAACCTAGTTCCGTGCCCTCACGGATACTACATCTCAGACAAAGTCAGACAAAAAGCTCCAAATATATAATGAAATATTAAGTACAACTTTCTCTGTAAAGGGACTGGTAGAAAGTAATTTTGGCTTTGTAGGCCATAGGTCATCTATTCAACTCTGCTTTGTAGCTCAAAAGCAGCCATAAACAGTATGTAAACCAATGAGTATTACTGTGTTCTAATAAAACTTTTCAGACACCTGGTTTAGGACAACTCTTTACTAATATTATTCTCATGCTTTCTTTGGTATTGCTTCCCTGAGGGCATTCTGTCTACCTTACAGCAATGAAGTACAGGTCCTGGGTTGGAGTGAGTGAAGATACCAAAGGCTGATGACCAGAGCAAGGAGGGAAAGAAAAAGAGTGATAATTGATTCTACATGTGCTAAGGCCCATGACCTTCACTCGTAAGTATTTCAATTCCAAGGGCAAAGGGTCATTTGGGTCACCTCTGGCCTGAGCCCATTTCTAGTTGCCAATGTGGAAAGACTTAAAGTCTGGAACCTGATGCTAGCTTCTCCCTGTAGCTCTCCAGCCCTGGGGTGACTCCCAATTAATGGGGGGTCCAGAAGAAAGCAAAGAAGGGAACCAGCAGTGCAAATTGCTCCCTAAAGAAGTACTGTGCTGACACCCGCTAACTCAGTCTTTCTTCTACTGGTGATTTTCTATTTATACGTGGTAGACTTTACACATTTAACCCTTGGCTTATTTTGCTGGGCCACTGAAATGCTTTTTAAACACATTTTTTATTCCTATTAAAAACAGTTTTTATTCACTGCAGAAACAAATGCAGATAAGCAAAGAGAAGAAAATATAAATGATATCAAATGCCCCCTCTGTAGATAACCAAAGTTAGCATTTTCAGGTATATCCTTCCAAATATTTTTCTACAAATATGAATCTATATCGGATATTAATATATATTAAATGTATAATTTTCTATTATTATGTATATGGAGACATTAAAAGTGGGCTCATATTTAATATCTAGCACTCTATCTGCAGCCTTCAATAAGTAATACGTGATGGCAATAACATATGTAGTAGAATACGACATTCTCTTAAGTTGGTCTGGTTTGTACCCTGCCTTTTGCATTTCCTAATAAGTCACGGAACTTTTCCAGGACTGTAAGTGTTCTTTTTGTAATGGTAGCACAGTATTTCCCTGCACGTATGTACCAACATTTATTTAAAGAACCTCTCATTATTGGAAATTTACTTTGCTTCTGTTTTTGTGGCATTATAAACAACCCAGGAATAAATGTCATTTTGTCTAAATATATGCAAACATTCTTTTTTTTCTTCTTTCGGCACACACTTTCCCATAGAAGTTTTCTTGGAGAGTATACCTCACCTGCTCTGGGCACTTGTCTCATTTTTGTTTCAGAGACTTGGCTGTAACACTTAAGAAATTCTTGTCCCCTTCTGCTCTTTTTGTTTGGCTGGGTTTGTGGAGATGGCGGCAGCATGGAAAAGCCTGTGAGGTTCACTATTTACTCACCACGCCTGGATTGGGATTGGGATACTGGTGCCCTGAGAGGCAGTTCCCACAGGGAGAGGAGCCCCACCTCGCTACTTGAAGAGATGAAGGAGAGCCAGTAGAGAGTAATTGTGAGAGCCAGAAATCCCATTGTGACCATCTCATACTGAACACCAGGAAAGCTCCATTAAACCATTAAATACTAAACGCGGGCCTGAAAAAAATCCAAAGGGTGTCTCTAGCTGACAAAGGGCACAAAATTCATAGTCTGGGTTGACATTTAGCCCTTAACACACCATGACAGCATAAGGCTCCATGGGGTAGGTCAGAATGGGGGATCCGACAGAACTCTTTCCTCTTACTGGCTGTGCCTCTGCGTCACGCAATAATGTTATAGAAACCTTTGCATCAAGATTGTAACATGCTTGTTTTCTGACATATGAAGCCTGGGCTGGGCAAGTCCATCGGGAAAATATATACTGAGATGGGTGGAGCTTTCCCATTTTATTCATATTTATACTCTTTATTTAAGCCCCTCGCTTATTTTCCAGAGAGGCTAGGATACAGCAGCCTCCTGGGAAATAAGAATTGTAAAGTTGGCAGGTAGAAGGGGGCTTTTGGCCGTTGTTTTTCAAGCATATTACACATATTTTTACATTATTAAAAACACACGCACACGCACAACACCATTTCCCCAGAAGCCTCTTCGGCTGACTAGTGTCAAGCCTAGTGATTTATAAGATTGTTTGCATATATTATATTTTAAAACACACATTGCTTTTGTAAAGTGTGTATTTATTATACATCTTGGAATTCATAATATGTGCTGGAAAAGCTGCCTCTGCCTCGCCAGGTCTGGGAGAGTCTGTCATGCACAAACATTTCTGGAAGGGACTACCATACAAATGCTTTAGACGGAGCCAACCGATTCTTCCCTTTGCGGCTCCCGTGGTGGTGTGTGTGTCTGTCTGTCTCTCTCTCACATGTGCATGCGCGCGCGCACACGCACACACACACACACACACAGGCGGGCGCGTGCATGCCTTCTCCCCATCTCCTGAAGTAACCTCATGAAAAGCAGCAATTCAGAACTCTAAGTCAAGCTGCCACAGATTTGGGAAATGCTCCAGAAACCCCTGTGAGGTATGTTCTTCAGATTTACCAACTCTGACTCTGAGCACCAAACCTGAATTTGGAATCCAGTTGTACACCTGAGGTATAGCAGGAGTGGTCCAAAGCTTGATCACCTTGGCGTGTGTGTGTGAGAGACGGAGAGAGAGCGAGCGAGCGAGCGAGCATGCAAGCATGAGAGTGCCCCAGCATTAGGCTTGTGCAAACCCTGGGAAAACAAACAACCACATGCACCAAGAGCCTCACTCTGACGAGTCCTACAGTCCCTCCGGGTGCTGTCCCCTCACGCAGAGGACTAAGAACATTGCACTAAGCATCTGGGCCAGGCAGAGATGGACTGCCTGTGTCCCCATTAATGCTCTGACCCTGCATGTTTGCTCTTAGATGTTCAGTCTCAGCAGGAAGCCCAGGAGGAGGATGGGGGACTGGCTCTTCATCAGCCTGGCTGCCCGCAACTCCCGCCTGCCATCCCCGCAGAGGGAGAGAGGGAAAGAAGGGCAGCCACCACAGTGCTGGGGGTAGAGGATGGAAGGAGACAGAAAAGGAGGTTTTGAAAGCACCCAAATGTGAACCCACCCAGGGGAATCAGGGCTCCCAGCACTCATACAGAAGCTGGGCTCCACATCCCTCCATGTGATTCTGTTTCCGGATGCTGTCCTATTAGCATGGAAAGGAAAAATGAGCCCGGGAGGTGCACCCTCCTTGCTGATGCACGCTGCCAGCTCTTTAATGACAAAACAGAAGGGACGGAATCCCATGGATCTGCTCCTCCACTGATAGCTGAGGAAACTTTCCTTTACCTTTTGAAAATGGGAACCAGCTTGAAAAAACACAAAGGCGCTTGGGTCCGGGAGGCTCTGTGACTCGGTCCTATTTAAAGCTGCCGGCCAGATGTGCCTACTTAGCTACTCCGCCTGCTGTCCACAGCAGAGATGGATTTCTTTAGCCTTCGTGTTATCAAACCCCCGTACTTTGTCACCCACTAACTCAGTTTCCCCACAGATGTCTAGGTTCCCTTCATCTGAGGCTTGTAGCAGCTGCTACCGCTGCAGCCACACACAAAAGGCAGCTCCAAGAGCCAAGATTATGTCTTCAGTGCATTACAGGTCCATGCAGTGCGTATATCTTCGGTAAATAACCGTCCGTTTTCACATGGATTATTCAGAATTTCTGATGAAGCTGCAGAAATGTCAATGCGGGGTGCAAGGCACCAATCAGAGAACGGCTCCATGACCCCTCTCTACTTCAGTCTGACTGCTCCTATCTTCAAGGGGGGAGAAAACCTCCTTGTCTCTTGTTATACCTTTTTTATGATCTAGGATGCTGTTAATAATGACTTTGTGTTACATAAAACAGATCCATTAATGTCACCAAGTCCCCAAAGTACTGAATCAAGCCTGCTCCTTCAAAGGGAAAGCATGCAGAGGATGAGCTGAAGACGAGGCCTGAACAGAGGCTCCGCTGCCCAAGCACTGGCCTGATCTGGGGTGAAACAGTATTTAAAGGGCCATGTGGCCGAGGAGGAGGCAGATGCCTGGGTCTGGCCAAATATCCCTCCGATGGGAACAAATCAAGCTTGTGGTTTTGGTTGGTGATTTAAAATCCCTCCAGCACTCCTATATGTGTGTTCCTATCCCAGCTATGCCTAGCGAGGGGGGTAAGGAGGCATGGGGTTCCCCCATCAGCAATTACACTACCTTTCAGTGGGAATGTAAATGAGTGATTCAAAACCACATCTTCAGGGGAACCCAGCTGTTTGTCTTCAGTGTGGAGGAAAGCATCACCCAGTTTTGCACCCCACGTGATGTGTCCCAGATACTCACCTCTAACAAGAAAGGGATGGGGCAAATGAGGCATTTCTTGCAGGTCTGAGACAGGGCTCTGATCCCTGCTGAGATCCTGGGCTGGCCGCCTCCCCCCCCCCCCCCCCCCCCCCGCCTGGGCCCTGTCACCACAAGCTCCATCCCCAGGCTGCTGGCCAAATATGCAGCAGCCTTGTCTTCCCCTTCCTGTATGCTCTAGAGTCTCAGTCCGATGGGTCTACGGGGGCTAAAGAGACAGTCGGCAACCTTCCTGCCATTTTGGAGGGAAATAACTTAGCAGGTGAACCAAGATGTGGACATAAGCCAGGAATAAGGGAGGGAGTGTGACATAGAGGTGCTATACAGACAGCATTGCCAGATGGGACATCCATACCAGGCCCCCTTGTGCAAAATTACTAGGATGCTTTGGGATGGCTCCTTCTTTGGCTCAGCACTGCTGAGCAAAGGCAGTTTCTGAACATCATTGTAGTATGAAGATTATAAAGTAGAAGCTATAGTTATTAGTGCATAAATCAATAGGCACATAGACACATTTAGATAAACTAAGAATGTAAGCTCATATCTGTAAATCACAAGTTTCAACAAGTATTTATTGAGCACCTACTGTAAACCAGGCACTGCACTAGAACTCAGGGACTCAATGAGGAACCCAAATAGACTCTGTGCCTTTGTTCATGGAGATTATCTGAGTAAAGGAGACAGCCTCTAAACAAAATGATGAAATGAGTGTAAAATTGCGGAGTGTTTAGTACCACGAAAACCTGATAAGGAGACTGGACTTTATCTGAGCACCGGGAGATTTCTCTAAGAAATGTGGTGAAGCTAAGATATGAAAGACAAGTCAGCATGAAGCAGGTGAAAAGGCATTCCAGCCAGAGAGAAAAGCCTATGCAAAGGCCCTATGGTAGTCAGGAACATGAAGAATACAAGGGAACAAAGATACCATGGAGTTCAGCATCAGCTAAAAATGTTCCAAACCTCAAACAGAAGTTGAGAGTCATTGCCTAGAGGAAAGTCATCTGCAGTGCTAAGAAAAAGCCAACTGTCAGGGAGAGTTTCCAGAAAGAATAAAAGTTGTCAGGGAAGAAGGACAAAAAGGAGCCCCAGCTGAGCCTAGACTCAGAAAATAAGCCTAACAGTGAGGCTGAGTGTCTTCTATCATGTTATATATCACACAGTGGTGCTCTAGCTTTCACTGGGGACCTGATCCATTGCTTTAGTGCAGTGCCTCCCCCCCACCATCCCCTGTGCTCCTCAGGTATTGAGTCAGTGGTAGAGGAAGGAGCAACAAAAGGGTTTCACAGAGCCACCAGCCTCTTGGCTTCTGCTTCCCAAGCTCCTGGATAGTCTTAGGGCTCAGCTGTGTGCTTGGGAGGAGAGTTGAGGAATGCTGGTTAGTAGAGTAAAATCCCACTCAAAGCAAACCCAGGAGAGCATCATGAATGAGCAAATGGGAAACTCAGAACTTGAAGAGCAAGAAGAAGAAACATGGCATTTGGGAATGGCCCCAGAAGAACTTTGTGACCAGGGCTGAGTGATCTCCATGGTTGACCAGGAGAGGTTAGAAGATGGAAACCTACTAGAAAGGGGCTCCAGCAGATGAGCTGACCTCTCTAGCCACAATGTACCAAACCCAACTGAACCCCACAGCCCTAGCATGCAGTTCATTAAGCCAAAGCCCAACTGCTTTCCAGACCATTGTAGGGCTATCCCATCCTTCTGACAGTGCCCAAGGTTTGCACTTCCCACATTTGGATCCCATGCCTGCTAGGTATATGTTCATCTAAACCTGGGCTCTACTCCATCTTTCTTCCCACGGATTTCACAGGTTGCTTCATGCAACCTTGGCTCATGACCACCATCAAAGGGCAGGCAGGAGACTGAAGGCTGCTGAGAAAGACACACACCTCGAAACGAGAATGGGCTCCCCAACACAGGGCAGAGGAGTTTGGCCTGATGCCAGTGAAAGCAAGGTCTCTGAATTTTTTGCGAGTTAAATTTTCTCCTGAATGAAGGTTTATTGGCTCCTTGCTGGTTAGGAGATTATACCCCAGTCCTCCAGGGATATGTGTGAGGGATCATGTAAATCCTGCATTCTGGCAGAAAGAGAAAAACACTAATTTTTACATTAGTGACATCTCAACATGGAGTTGTTCAGGAGAGCATCTGCTCACCCCTGATTAGAAAGCCTGAAATGTGGACAGCATCTGTTCACCTCACCTCTCCCTTTCTCTCCAATGGATAGCCACCCTAAGAGCCCTGAGCACCTGGTGAGCAGGTGTGTTGACACTGAAGGACTAGGTAGGTGCTTTTGACTATTAACATTCTGGAACCAGAATCCATCAAGACCATCATGGCCATTTAAAGAAAGCTTGACATGCTTTTGTGAAAATACTTTTCATCATTCCACATGAGAGCTCTACATAACCCTGCCAAGGTTAACTGGGCTGGCTTTAGAGCTGGCTTTGAGCATTCCATATATTTTGGGAAGAACTTTGAGGAGTTAGTCATTTGTCAAGCTTCTTGCTTTTAGCTTTGTTTGATGTTTTATCTACATTTGCCAAAAAAACAAAAGTCTTGATAGTATCCTCTGAATGTCCCCTCTGATAAGGAGACGGCATGCTCAGAATTGTAGTTGCTAAGTATTGACATAAGGGAAGTTCTGAAATGCTGTTTAAAACCCGTGTTTAAGTTCAACATGTTACTCATCCTAAAGATAGTTGTACAGACTGGGATGAAAACTATAAGCAAAAATAAAACAAATGTAAACATTGCCCATTGCCATTTGTAAATCTAGAATCGAGAATAAAATTTATAATTTACAGCAGAAAAAAGTGGAACCAGGGCAGGGTAATAACTTAGCTGGTGATTAGTATACCTTATTAAGTACAAAATTGGGTGTGGCCTTTTGTATGGAGTTTTTTGAGGGAGATGACCACAATATCTCAGATTTGTAGTAATGGGACTCAGAGATTGCAAAGAAGTTCCAGGTTTCCATACTTCTGGTGATGGAGCATTGCAGTGTCTGCAGTTTTAATTTCCAGCCGAAATCTAGAACATTCTGACATTTGTGAGTTACAGATTTTCCAGGCTTCATTTTAATAGAACACTTCTAAGATTCCAAAATAAAAACTCAAAATATTTAAATTCTGAGAGGGAACAGGGCAATGATAGAAAAAAAGGATTGTTTTTTATGGCCATCATTTCCTTCCAAGTCTTCCTGGAGCATCTAAGAGGAATTGCTTAACTCTTGATGCCTTCTATTGTGTGCTTGTGTGTGTTTGTGTGGGATACAAATAAGAAAAACATGGCACCAGATGGTCACCAAGGAGAGCCTGAGGCTATGAGTGGAGGTGGCCACCTGAACCCAGAGAACTTTGATCCCAAGACATCAGTCATCTTAGTCTGTGCAATCGAAACTAGAAAGTATTGAAACTAGAAAGTATTCCTCAAACTGGAAGTAGGGGCTTTTTGGTATTTTTAGTAGGGGATCTGAATTTTTAAAAAGGAAGACATGATAATCACTGAGAGTTTTAGGAGCCAAGACAACACAGCTGGAATCCAAGGATGATGTCTATCATTGAAGCATGTGGCCTTCAGAGAGAAGTAATTTTCAGTCCTCTAGAACAAAAGCAGACAGACACCACACTGTGTGATTCTAAAGGTAGGATAAGCCTTAAAAACCAGCTGATGTGTGTCACAGGCAAACTTTCAGAGAAGAAGAACACAGGTTTGGGCTGTGGATTTGGGGCAGAGCAGAGTGAAAGGTAGGTATGATAAACCATTATAAGGTGAGGATCTTTGATGGAGAATTCTTGTGCAATACCAAGAGTCACAGTTGGTGAGGAGTTTAGGAAACAAGGTTATGAAAGAGACTCCGAATCCTAGTAGATCTGGAACCAACCCATAGCAACCTTAAGTGAGTATCGAAAACCAATAGGGTAAATGTAGACTGATTTTCAGAAGATCATTGGTATTTCTGGGAAGGGGATTGAGTTTAGCCAGGAACAACTATAAATAGTACATTTAAGATTTTGGTGCCAGGGCACCTGGGTGGCTCAGTTGGTTGAGTGCCCAACTTTTGATTCCAGCTCAGGTCATGATCCCAAGGTTGTGGTATCGAGCCCCAAGTGGGGTTCCACACTGAGCATGGAGCCTGCTTACATTTCTCTTTCTCTCTCTCTAAAAAATAAAAAAAAAAGACTTCAATGCCTGAAATGTCCCTAAAGTTTAGCTCTATTCTATTCTACTCTATTTTCTGCTGTTGGTATATAAAAGCAATACTGAGAAGATCCCATAGGATTTGGGAATGAAAAAATGAATTAAAGGAATGTGGATCTTAAAGTTTCACTCTTTGTGAGCAGCCATCTCAAAGAGACAGATTGACACACATGCCAGCATGATTGTGTCTATTAGATGTGTCAACATATGTAATGGAAGAGAATGTTCATTAGAAGCAGAGTTGGTCAGACCATAGCATCATAGAGCAAGGAGATTCATGGACGTGAACACTGACAATGCCTAATAAAAACCATTCACTGGGGCCGGAGCAGTATGGTAGTTTTATTGGTACAGCCAATGTGGATAGAGATTCACTGAGTGTTGGCCAATAACCTTTGAATATTTGGGTTCATTGACAAGATCATTATACATCGACTTAACTTGTCTTACTATGATCAGATTCAATGCTTGCTAGAAAACCTTTGGATTGTTCCTTGATTGCCTAAGTAGATATTCCCGTAAGAACACGCTCAACATTAAAACTCTGCAAATTCTGGTCTCTGGGACAGTTGCTTCTCACTGCAAAGTAATACATTTATATTTTGATAATGACTTGGGTTCCCAGGTACTCTTATTTTTAGTGACAAAAACAACTGGATGTGTTGCAATGTTCGTTACAATGGGTTATAGTTTTTATTGTAAATTTGTAAACTGCCCTTGTTTTATTTCACAAATTCATTTAAGGATGTTTGGCTCCGAGAGGAGGAGGGCTCATTCCTGGAATGTGGGTAGCATCAGTTTCCTAGCCTGTAAGGTTGCAAACCACATCCTGGAAAGGGATAAAATTGCCCAGGTGATGGATGCCATGCCGTGAGCCTCAAAGTCTCTCCCTAGATAAGCAATCCCTCCCCCTACAATGGTAATATGTTGATCATCCTTATGTTTCCTACAAACATCAGCCAGAATTCTTAAAACTAGAAAGTAGGGGGCTGGGTCCTATGTTTATTTTGGAGACAACAGAATACAGGAAGAGGTTATTAAGTAGGATGTTGATTTGTAATAGGCCTGGGAGCAAGGAACCCATACAGAAGACTAATGTTAGCCATGGAAGAGGCAAAAGTGTGGACCCTCTAGTGTTCCTTGGTGGATGGATGTTAGTCTTAAGAGCCACAGTCATGCTCTTCTAGAATGACTAATCCTTGATTGTCTAGGGATTGAGCCAATCCTAGCCTTGTCTGAAGGCTTAATTTATGCATGTATTAAACCTTTCTCATTGGCTCTAAGAATTAAGCTCCAACTATACAACTGGGTTTCAGCACATTTTCTGAAATTCTACAGCCTTTTTGTACAGTGTTTGCAATTCTTTCACAGTAATGTGCCACATCCTTAGGGCTGCTCATTTTCTAGTTCCATGACTAGGTAACAACATTGAGGATGTCAGCAAATCCATTTGTCTTTCAGTTAGTGGCATAGACAGAAGGCTGCTGTGAAGTGGCTGCTGAGGGGTGAGAGCAAGGGAGGAGGCTGGGCCTGGGTTGGACAGGGATAGGATGACAAGGCAGTGGTTACCCCTTCACACCTGCTCAAGGGACTGGGAGAGAAAGGGATTGTGGTGATAGAGGAAAAGCATAGGCAAGAAGTGTTGTGAAAGAGGGAGCCAAGAGCACTGGCTGGACTTCACCCGTTAGGGACCTTCTTGCAGGAAGCTGGCATAATGTGGGGCAACTGCCTGCAGCTCCTTTCCCCTTTTCTATTGCAGTGGCTGCAGGAATGGTGTCCTCACTGCTGTTGTGACTCCCTGAATGGGGTCCTCTGGTTCAGCCACAGTTCATGCATTATCTTCAGAGAGGATCACAGTCCTAGCCCTTTCATTGCAATCCCCTCTGTGTATGTGTTTCAAACCATAGTATCCTGACCTTTGTACACTCTGTTTGGAAATAACTCAGGCAATTGGTTCATATTACCAGCTAAATGCTTATGAAATTTCATTTTAAGAGACATAACTAGAAAAGCATAAAAATGTCTAAATTCTCTCATTTAAAAACATCACTACAAGCCAAGACCTTGTATGATAATGTGTAAGTGCAATGTTACAACTGAATTATGAAGATTGCGGAAATAAAGTCCGGGAAGGAAGCATGAGAGAACTTTAATGGGCCTTCCATACCCTCAATGTGGGAAATTAACACTAAACAACCACATTTCTAGGGCTCACTCTGAAAATATATTTGAGAACAGACAGTACTGTTCTAATGTGAAGATAATATATATATCAGCACGATTAGAAAATTACTCTCTTTTAGCATGTCCTGGATTGACTTGTACATTAAAAAATCTAACAAATTTATCAGACAACAATTCTGTTAATGGTTTCCTTCTTACTTCCTACCCCTCTATTTCTCAGTTCCTTATTCAAAGAGATGAATAGATAGAATCCATGCCCTTGATCAGTTATCCAAGATAAACTGTTATGTACTGGGTCTTAGTTGTGCATAGATTCTTTGCATTGATTTGCCTAGGACTAAATACTACTAATAATGATTTCAACCATGGCAATGATAATAAATGTCTATTGAGCACCTATCATGGGCCAGGCACAATTTAAAATGCTTTCTATGTCCCATCTCATTTACTTTTATAATAGTCATGTGAAGCAAAAATGACTATTGTCCATTTTTTTTTAAGATATGGGAACTGAGGTCGTGAAGGGCTAAGTAATTGCCCTGGGTCACTGAGCTAGCAAGCTGTGGAGTCAGGAGGCAAACTCAGGTCTCAAAGCCCAAGTGTTGAGTGATGTAGATGCCGATTCTAGAGTAAACCTACTTGAGTGTTAAGAGGAACTGTCATTGCTCAGACAATGGTCACCTTGTCCGCTTACATCAACATAACAGGCTTGCTACCAATAAGCATACCTAAAACAAACACATGATCCCTGTTTTTGCCCTGAGGTATCAGTGTACCTCAAGTAGGTAGAACCAGGTAAATGGAAGATAAACTATCACAGGTGGAAGTAAACTAAATCCTTCCACCTGCAACTTGCTTCCTTTAGCATATGGAAGTCAAAGAGGGCAGTTGTGGATCTGATACAATGTGACCTTTTCATTTTAAAACACAGACAAGAAGGAGTAGAGGGAGAATGTGCATTGCCTGTGAAGATGGGGCAGGCCAGGTTCAAAACCTTTCTTTTATTATGTGACCTTGGCCAAGTTACAAAACCTCTCTGAGCCTCCGTTCCTTCCTCTGCAAATTGTGTGGTAATAACTTTACCATGTGGGGTTGTTGGGCAGGATAAACAAGATGAGATAGCACTTAGCATAATGCCTGGCACACAGTGGGAACTTAATTAATATTAGACTTTACTTGTGTCTACTCCTTCAATCAACCATTTCTGTTGCTGATTGTTATAGAGGACAATTAGATAGAATTAGCTCACAGGGTATATTTGAGGCTTCTGGGCCTTACCAAGTGATTGAAGCTGTGTGGCCAGCTGTGATGCTACTAGCTGCTGAAGCCCGTGGATACAAGCCAGGCTGGCAGACAAGGTTTTATTGAGGATCATCACTCTAAAGGCAAAGGGGTACGAGGGTGATGCATTAGGTGGAGGAGGAAGTAACATTTGGCAAGTACCTACCATATGCCAGTTCCACAGTGAAAATTCCTTTTATTACTTTGTAATGATGCCCAAAATAAACTCACCACTTTGCAGAGCTTCAAGTCTGCCCTGGACAACTTAACTTCAGTGCATAAATACACAAAAAGGAAAATGATGTGTATTTTCGATTATCTTAAACACTATCAATATCTGTGTACTTAGGGAGAGCTTCAAGGAGATAAAGATCCAGAGAAGGGTGCTATTTCTTTCTCATGTCAGAAAATCTTAAAAAGTGACTAATTTCCTTTCTAAATACAAATTATGATTATTATTATTTTACAGGCTGGGATCCCTTAGCTGGCCCCTAGGGTCACATATAGCATCTGGACCCAAATACTCCAGTCCTTAGACAATCTGGTATGATCTATATACCTCTGAAATATATGTTCCTTAATTTATTATTCCAACCAGAAAACGAAAGACATTCCAGCATGAGAATGTGCTGATCAGTCCCTGAAAGAGAAAGAAAGTCTTGTGCGGACGTTCTTCGTGGAGCCCGGAGCCCGTAAGAGGGAGAGAGGTAACGTAACAATAGAATCTCCTCCCCCAGCCACCTCCTGACTAGGCAGTTCCACCTCAAACATCAAAGCTGCTGCATTAAAATTTAATTTGAATTTAAAATCCCTGACAGGGACCAACACTGGGGAAGCAGGGGTTAACCACGGAGATAATGAGGCCGCTGCTGCCAGTGCTGATTCTGTTGACAGTATTGTATCACCTAATGAATGTGGCGATATAAATCTTGATGAGGGGCAGGCTCCAGTCTTGGGGAAGGTAATGATAATGAGGAGGGAAAAGAGCCCATGCTGCAGATGAGGAGGAAAACCAATAAAATGCCTCAGCTCAGGAGGGGCAGGCTGAGGCCGGACCCAGAAAGGGTCGACCATTTGGCCCTACTTATGCAGGTTGCCCCATATTCCACATGCACATTCTAGGGACTCTCAGGTTCACAGGGGGTGGGGAGGTTCAGGAAGCGGAGGAAAAGTGATGAGATGAATTCTATGCTTCTAAATCAGCTCTCCACAGGCCCAGCAAAGCACAGAACTATGACAATTCCCCACAACAACTGGGGTAATCTCCTCATCTCTCTCTCTCCTCTCAGCGGCAGAAAGAAAAGGGATTTTAAAAATCTTACTTATCCATGGCATCATCTGAAGTCTCTGCTTTATTTTAACTATCATATGCTACCATAAATTGCTCTGCCTTCTTTCAGTTAGTGAGTTTGGTGTGATCTCTTTGCTATTGTTGCTTCCCAAATATGTTCCAAGAGCTACTTGGTAAGACAAAGGACCCCTGTAAAAGTCCCACTGTAGAAAACAAAGACACCAGGAGGCCGTTATGGAGGCAAGGTCTGATGTGGTCCAAAGAGCTTGTGAGCATCTGAGCAGACTCCCCTACACTCCACCTGGAGAGCACTGACAACAAAGGTAATCTTGCCACGGCCTGCAGGTGGCTCTGGGCCCCAGCACACGGGGGCTCCAATAGCCAAGAGTTCTCTGCTTTTGCAGCCCAATGGTCCAGGCTTTTCCAGTTCAGGACTGTGAGATGCTGGAAAGAGTCCAACATACTCATGCTGGAGCAGAATATGATTCTTAAGTGGAGAAAGGAATCTTAATGCCAGAGCATCTATAAGATGGAAACTGGTCAACCTTCCTCCAATTCTAGAACTCAGGAACTAGATTTCTGATCGAAAAACAATCTCTCACACTTGACAGAATCTTGAAGGGGGCCACTTATCTTTTTCTAGGATCCTCAAACCTGGTTGTGGATAAGAGTCATCTGGATAACTTTCCAAAATATAGATTCTTGGGCCTCATCCCCAGAGACGTTGGGTGAGTGTGGTCTGGACAGAAAAACATCTTTGTCTTTCTTTCTGTTCCTTTTTTAATTCCCTAGAGGTGGCTATTATATACTATTGGCCGAGGAAATGTCTTAGGTAAAAGTGGGAAGCAAATAAGGGAGAAAAAAAAGAGGAAATGCTACTTTTTCAGGGCTAAGGCAGTGTTTCTCAACCTTGGCTGTATTGGCATTTCAAAATGCACCATTCTTTGTGGTGGGGGGCTCTCCTGTGCATTGTCAGGTGGTTAGCAGCATCCCTGGCCTGTACCCACTAAATGCCAGTAGCATGTCCCAGCCATGACTATCAAAAATGTCCTCAGACATTGCCAAGAGTCCTCTGGACAGGGGTAGGGGGGTGCAAAATTGTCCCCAGTTCAGAAGCCCTGGCTTAGACAGACCTAGAGGCTTTACAGCGGTGGCATGTTAAAGAGGCGAATGACATTCTTAACTGAATGACAGCGAGAAACCAATTGCCAAGTCTCCGATGGCTTATTGCCGTGAGCCGGTCTTTCACTTTGGGATTATAATTCCTGCAACAAAATCCTATTCCGGTGCTTTTGCTGTTGCTGTTACAAGAAGCACTCTTTTAAGCACCCGGCATCTTGCATCAGCCTTTCTCCTGGCTCCGCTGGCAGGAGCGTCCTCAGCCACGCCCTCCTGTGTTCACACGGGAGCAGGAGGTGAAAGCATGCTGGAGCCACAGGGCCACGCCCTTCATGAGTTCCCCAGGCACAGCCTGGGGGGTACACCAGCCACACACATGGGCACCCTGTTCTCATTCCATTTGGAACTGACCAGAAAATGAAAACTGCTCTTTTATTAACAAAGGGAGAGTTGAGGCTTAAAGGAGCAGAAAGATGAAAATCCTTCAGAGATTCCTATTAACAGGACAGACCCCCCTTTCTCTCTCTTCTTCTCCTTTCCTTTCGATCGTTTCTTCTCTCTTCCCTCCTGTTTCTCTTGCTTCTCTTTCTCTTCCCTCTTTCTCCTTTTTCCCTCCTCTCCTCCCTCTCATCTTCTCCATCCCCTCTCTTTCTCATTTTATTCAATCGGCTTGCCCGGCAACCTTACAGAAACTTCTCTTAAGAGCAGGCCTATGGCGCCTCGCTCTCAAATTGCCCCCAGAGCCCACTGGATATTCCTTCAGATGTCTAACAAGCGTTGAACACAACTGAGGTTTAGAGAGACACAGAAATCAATACTGCGGCTTCCACCAGTCACGCTGAGGGATTAGCTGTCCCAAGGAAAAGCACAGACAGTTGAATAAGAGAATCATGACTCCGAATACCCTAACAGGTTTATGAACTAGAAAGCAGCCTCTGGCCTTGATAACCTCCAGGTGGCCTGCAGAAAAAGGCGACTGTGAAAACATTCACTTAGCTTTCTCCCCTTTTGTATTAATGAGGTCAAGCATTGGACCTCAGGGGGTCAACATTGGTACGCGGAGGAGCGACTGTTTAGGCCAATGGGCAAGGATGGTCATCTGAACAGTGGCGCTCAGAGTCTCTGAGTGGTCTCCTGGATTTCACGAAGTCAGTGGTCACATCCCTCAGGACAGAGCCTGCAAGGACGCTAGGTCTGGAATCCAAGTAGGAGAATAGCAGTGCCTCAGACTATCATCTGCTGTGAGCAGGCAACATTAAACAGTGGCAGGGATTTATATTTTAAAGATCGTGGATGAGAGATGGGAGATTGGCAGAATGTGCAAATGATGGAGAGCCTCTAAATGGATTCTGAAGGAGCAAAAAGCAATGGATAAATTTTAATAGGTTCTCCTCTTCTCATCTCAGTAAGTTGAAAAACTTTCATGCTTCTACACTCACACTTCAAATTCCAGAGGCTGACCTCAGGAAGCAAGATGGACGGCCCAAACGCTTCACATGTAAGATGGAAAGGACACGTGGTTGCAAGCGATAGTTCAAAACAGGTGGGGGCAAAAATCTAAATGATGTCAGTTTCAACAAAAGAAGAAAGAGTCCCTTTTCCATGGGACATACAGGATTGAGTGAAGTGAAGAATTAAGGCTATTATCTGTATAATTCAAACCAAAACCTACCTTTCTGTGAATTGATAGGACAATTTAGGTCCTAGCTGAATAATTCAGAAAAAGATAATCACCTCAATTATTTAGATAGCCAGCTCATCCCCTTACATAGGCCATCTCTCTAACTCAGATCTGGAAAGTTGACAGCAATTAAGTCTCTTAACTAGGCTACCCACGGAAGGCCAAGGATTTTGGCTACAAATGTGGCGGCCCTGAAACACTGTGGGTAGAAAGTGACCAGGATAAACAAATTCATGTTTAAGACACTCACCCTGAATCAGTAAGTGGTGTTCACCCATCTGATTGAAAGTCCAAGACCCTAGATTCAGGAAAAGGCGAGGAGGTCATTTCCTCATGGCTTAGTATTCTCTTGGCCTGCTTGGATGTCACTCATTCCAGAAAAGAGGAATCAGTGCCCTTCTCTGGCAGCCTTCCATCAGTCCAAGGCCCACTGAGCTTGCACAAGAGTCTCATTTCTGGGCTCTGTCTGGGTGAAGGGTGTGGACTAGGAATTTGTGCATCTGAGGCTGGTTAGTGAGCAGCATAGGGAATGACACCGTTTAAATAGCACTGATGGAGAGCCTGTGAGGCACTTGATCCAGTTGTCAAGGGTCATGGGGAAAGCAGTCCCTCCCCCTGGCCACTCCAGGACAATGGGGAGGTCATCCTGGCTAGCCTGGCTGTGGTTCTTTCTGTCTGGGTGGTACCTGCAGGTCCCCGCATGTCTCCATGTGTTTGTGTGCACATGGATTTATGTGGATAGAGGCAGGGTGTCTGCCGTGTCCAGGCTGGTGGGTTCAGCTTTCCTTTGTGCGGACGTTAATCTGCCTGTTCCCATCCCCCATCCCTTTCCCGCACATTAACCTAAAATATGAGCGCATGCTCCGGTCTTGCCTGTGCTGGCTGCTCCTGCGCCCACAGCATCCCTGCCCCCTTCCTCCAGCCCTCTTATCTAAAGCAGCGTGTCACTGCAATTTTATGGTCAACATTACAGACTCAAGCCCTCCTTTGAACCAATCAAACTGCACTGAATATGTTAAGGGAATCCAGGCTTTCTGGAAGGAGCCACGTCCTGAGCTGTACCGCCTGACCTCTCTAAGAGCAGCCCCCATAAATCTGCCTCACGTGATGGGAGATGGGCTTTTCAGGATCTCTCAGGGTGCTTTGAGGTAGCACTTCTATGAACTCCTTGCCACAATAAATAATGCTACCTGCAATATGTCTTTGGGAATGTGTCAGCAGCTGCTGTGCTGCCATGAATTTTTATTCTTGTGCCGTCTGGAAGATAGATTCCAGATTCAGCATTTCCCCGCACTTAGTGTCAGATCTCTTTACCCCCTTGCCCCGGCAGAATGACAGAGACCACAAATAAAATAAAATAAAATAAAATTTAAAAAAAAGCAGCCTAGGAAAAATGGCCCAAGACCAGAGGGAAGGAGCCATGCTTACCTCACAACAGCGGAGGGAGCAGCCAACATGACCACAGTGACCAAGTGGGAGGAAGGAGGACTAAGTCAGGCAATTCAGAGTCCTCAAATAGGAAGCAATTCACTGGGGGTAGGCGGAGGAAGGGGTTTCTACCAGGTAAAGCTGTTGGGTGAGAGCAAAGCCCATTTGGAGGCAATAACCCATTGCAAGGGAGAGCAATGGAAATCAGTTTTTGAGCCTCAGTTAGGTGGTCATTGCCTTGGTCAAATTCTAGGCAATCGGTTCATGAAAAGAGGACAATGGATTCAGAAATAGCCTAGAGATGACATCCAACATGAGTTGTTGTGGTCTGAAAGCTAAAGATGAGGAAGAAAGGACTAGAGCTTAGGAATTAGAGTCAGTTGACTCCCAGGTTTCACTGACTTGCATGTCTTTGCTGATCTAGGAATGAGCATGCATATAGCTGGGTATGTTTTACCATCGCTGCAACTTGAGACCTTCTCGCAGTGCTGAAGCCAAAATTCACCACCACAATGCCCAAGAATTTCCGCCCCTTTGAAAAGTCCCATGTCGCAGGAAGCTTCTGCATTACTAACGTGCCAGCCATATCCATTACAGTGGGAGAGAGCACAGGAAAAGAAGAAAGAAAATATGACTTTGAAATGTTAACATCTCACAATGGTAGATTATTTCATTTTATATACTGCTTCCTCTTCAGAGAGGGTAAAATTTAGTTAGCGTCCTGGCAGGAACAATGCATAGTCCTAGCTTCTACGTACATTGAAATCCACATAATCTGAGTCTAATAACTAAATTCAAACTTCGGCCGACTTCTAGATCAAAATTTCACCAACTGTGAAGTGCATAGGAGTTACTTGGAGATCTTAACATGCAGATTCTGGTTCGGTAAGTCTGTGGGGCCTGGGAGTCTGCATTTCTAACAAGCTCTCAGGTGCTAGTGACACTGCCGGACCACATGTTGAAGAAGAACGTTTTGGGTTCTACCAAGTTTTTATGTGCACAGTACTGCTCTGCTTCCCTAAAGTGTATATGCAGGCTCCAAATCCAGGAGAGAGCCCATCTGTTCCTTTGTTCCCATATATTTTGCTCTTGGTTCTCCTTATATTTAAAAAAAATTAAGATCAACATAGAGCTTCAAAAGTTGTGATAGTCTGAGTATTCACATTTAATATAGTAATACTTCTACAATATTCTCCAAAATGAAATGATCATCTCATTTGGAGACAATAACAAGAGTCTATATTTGAGACTCTTTGTTAGGGTAAGGTCTGGATCAATTGACTTTCAAAGCCCAGCAGTGGTAGGCTGCAAGTTCTCATCCAAAGGGACTCTGACTCTTTATGCAGAATACTGGCCTGGAGTGGTAGCCTCCTAAATAATGTCCTATGCAGCCAGAGCCAATGCTGCATTCATTTCTAGCTTCCCAAGGCAATGTGATCATTTTTTTTAGAACACTAATGAGAGAACAAAGTGGGGTTAGGTGGGAACTAAATGGAAACCTTTGCTGATTAACTTATCAACGGCCAATTGATAAATGGGTCTAGGGTTTATTCAACATCACCGCAGTTACTCTCCAACACAACAAGAACAGCAAGATCATAAAATTGGCAACCTAAAATGGAGGCCCCTAACAAAGGTCAGTGACAAATGCATTTTTTTTTGACGGGAAATTAAAGTTTCTTGTGGTTAATATAGTCTTTGTTGAAGTAACTGTGGAAGTTTTCTTGTATATCCCAACACGTACCTGCGAATATGGTGGTCCCTGTCAGTCAAGTCATCTGGGGCCAAACATGATCACTCATTTGTAAACTGGGCTTTCTGCCTGCTGAATACCTTTCAAAAACAGAAGCTCTCTCCTAATTGCCTGGGTTGACCTATATTTAGAAACCTGAAATGTGCTGGTGTAGTGGAGAAGCCAGAAAAATGTTGGAGTTAATCACTAAATCAATCTGGGCTGACCCCAAGAGAACAGTGAGCACTGAAGGTTGTTGGTCAAGGAGCTTTTGGAGGCTGGACTTAAAAGAACTCTCTTGTTTCTCTGAAACTGGAAAATCTGCTTCTTTCTGCAAAAATGTATTCTCAGAATAGAATTTGGTCTGTTCTAGGACAGCCCTTTGATTCTCTCATGCCAGTGACCAAGTCAAGGTTAACTTCATTTTGTTCTGGTGTACTCTCTGGGCTCCCCCTTTGACTTGCAATGGCAGTGGGAACTACAGATGGATAGACAAAAGAGAAGTGCGGACTATCAAGTGAAACCTAGCTACAAGATCTTTCCTTTTTTCCCTTCTCACCTTGGCGTTCTTTCCTCCTCCTACAGCCTCTTTTCAGATTCTTAGTATTCTGGGTTGTTAAAATTTAGAGTTTAAATTTTCCTTAATTTTTCCCCCCATATGTGATGACGATAATTTCCTAAAAGTTCAGAGTTTGAAAAATTGGGGGAAATGACAAGAAGTATTAGGTATTATTTTCATTTAAAATGAACTATGGGATGACATTTGGAAATGGGTACCAGGTACCCAGAAGGTTAGTAATTACCTTTACAGGAACATTAAACAGAAAGTTTAGGAAGTTTCTGGATTCTGTAGAGCCAGCACTCTTACCAGCAAAGTTGCCAGCTCCCATGATTTCTGCAACCTATGCTAAATGGTGGCTTCGCTTTGAATGCTGAAGGATAGACACAACTAAAGGGGCTGGGTTGGCAGGGGGTGGCTAGTACTATTAAAGATTGTTATGGATCATTTGATTCCTGAGAAAATACTTGTTAGATACATAAATGATGAGAAAACCTAGTACAGTTTTTGAAACTTACGTTTGGATGTCTAGGTAGTTAATTTTAAGGTTAAATTAAGATATCTGAAGGCACACACATGTATTTTTAGTTCTTGCACTGAATGTTATAGAGCTAAGCTAGGAAATGAGGAAGTTAAATAATATTGGAACAGAACAAATTATACATCATCATCAGCTATTTATTGAATATTTACAGACTTGTTTTTGAGAAGATTTTTGAGTATAAAACATCTTTGCCTTTAGGAAATTTATGTTCTAATTGTTGAGATAAAACTGTTACAAAAATAATTAGAAATACATAGATAGGTAAGTTAAGTGCCAAAGGATACTACATGATATGATAGGAGAGGATACAGATCACATAATAAGGAGCTTAGAGAAGCAGAATATCAATGAGAGATTTAAAACCCAAGAAGGGTTTCCTATGAATAGGGTTTGTGTAGGAGAGAGGAAGGGCATTCTAAGGGAGTGGAACAACATATGCGAAGCCATGAAGACCAGTGTATACTTATGGGGCAGCAAGGAGACAAGTTCCATGTGGCAGATGTGGCCTGTCAGGGGATTGTGGGAAATCAAGTTTGATGGTCTGTGAAGGAGCAGGTTACAGTAGTATTCACAATTGATTAGCAGAAAGGAGACAGTGAAAATTACTTTTAAACAGAGGAGTATTACACTGAAAACATATTTTAGCAAACTAGGGAAGGTACCCTTAAACCCTCAAGCATACGTTCCCAGGAACTAGGGAGATAACACACCAGAAGAGAAGAGGGAGTTAGGCTCCTTGAACTTGATCAGTAAGAAAACAGTACTTAACAGAGGGACAAGATGACTGTGAGTATAGCAAGTATCTCCTGACTATCCCCAGTGGGTCTCAGATCTGTGACAAGAAAGCTGTAAGCAAAAAAAGAGATGAAATTCACCCAGAAAGCTGTGTTGTTAAAATTGTATACAACTTTGGGGGAGCATAAACAGTGTGCTTTGGAACTTTTTTTTTTTAAACTTTATTTATCCTGAGAGAGACAGAAACAGCGTGAATGGGAGAGGGGCAGAGAGAGAGGGAGACAGAGAATCCCAAGCAGGCTCAACAGTGTCAGCACAGAGCCGAACATGGGGCTCAAACTCATGAAACCATGAGATCATGTCCTGAGCCAAAACCAAGAGTTGGACACCTAACCGCCTGAGCCAGTCAGGCACCTTGGGACCATTTTTTTAAAGGGACAATGGCAAAACCATTGGAGGTGGTGGTGGTGATGGAAGTGAATAATGATCGTACCTATCTGTATTCTACCCTGGGAAGAAGGAGAATGTCATTGCTGACATTATTGGCACATTATGATAATAAAAAATGGGCCAATTTTCAGTTGGTTTTATTAATTGTTTTTAAATGTTCTATTGACAACGCACTCCCTCACTCTTTGCAGTTGGGACAGATTGTTTGTACTGTCCTCTTTTACTGCCCCCCTCTCCCATCCAGCTGAAGAGACAAAGACTAGCAGTTCTCTATGGGGCGGGGGCGACTTTAGCTCTAAGGGAATCTTGGCAATGTCTGGAGACATTTTTGGTCATTACGACTCGGTGGGGAGGTGAATGTACTATTAGCATCTAGTAGGGAGGGGTCAGAGAGGCTGCTATACATCCTGCAATGCACAGAACAGCCCCACAACAGAGAATTATTCAGCCCCCCAAAAGTCAACTGTGCTGAGGTTGAGTGAGAAACCCTGATACAGACAAAGATGCTCACTAAAGCATTATTTCTAACACAGAAATCTTGGAAATAATCTTTATTCCCAATAAAACATTATGGAATATCCATATGTCCACAGGATGTACTTTGCAGTCAAATTTCCAAATATAATTTAATTATGTAGGAAATTTCTCACAGTTTAATATTAAATGAAAAAAATAAGGTACCCAAACTCTATATACAATGTGATCCCAATTCTGCAATGACAAATGCACGCATACCATGACACATAATACAACACAAGAGACAGGTCTGGGAAGTCACCAAAATGCCAACAATGGTCATTGGTGGATGGTGACAAATGGATGATGCTTCTTTTCTTCTTTGCACTTTTCCCTGTCTCCCAAATATCTTACGGTAAGTGTGAAATAATTTTCTAATAAAAATATAATAATTGTTCTGTCATTATATCTCAGTATTTTGAAACAAAGGCCAAACTTAAGATGAAATGTGACTGGACCATGAGACATGCACACATAGGTTCAAAGCTTCAATTGTCAGAGGCAGGAAGAAGATAGTCTTGCTAATGACCGGTCCACTTATAAAGGGTGTGAGTCAATTACAGCTTAAAATAAAACAGGAGAAGCTGGATGGTATTGCTAAAAGAGCTACTGCAAACACTTGATATCTTAATAAGTTAACATTGTACCAGGATAAGGTAGGTAGCAGTTCTCTGTGGGGCAAGTGTGCCCATCAGGAGGGCTCATTGCAGTCCTTATGACATATCTTAGGGTGACCATTGAAAACCTGGAGTAGGTCCAGATGAGAGAAATCAATAAAGTGAGGGGTTTGGGAATTGTGTTATGTGACAAAAGGGTGAAAGAGATAGAGATGTTTAGTCTGATGACAAAAACACTTAGGAGAGAAGTGAGTGCTGTCTTCAAATATTTGGCAGGCTGTCACCCAGAAGAGGGATAAATGTGCTCTGCATGGGCCGAGACCACAGAGCTAGTACTAACCACTGATTTTAAGTGATAACTTATCTTCTTTAACATAATTTCCAAACAAGAAAATTAAAGTCTTCTAAATGTAAGAGTTGTATGAAAATAGGGTGGCTAACTTGGGACATCATATGGTCTCCATCACTAACTTAATGGCAGCGTGTTAGGATCGCAACAGAGTGAACAGAGAGCTGAGAAAACAAGACAGTAGTGTTGTTACTAATGTGTTCCAGTGTCCAGTGCGTGACACATGAATAAATGCAGAGTGGTCAGCATTCATTGAGTGCTTTCCATGGGCCATGGGCCAGGAACAGTGCCAACTGCTTCACATGCTCTGCCTGACTTGTTCCTTTCAACTTAACACCATTTCCCAAATGCAAACTGGGGGGAAGTTGCGGACCTTGTTCAAAGCAACAGCTAATAAATGTACCAAGTTCTATAGTAATGCTAATAATGGCAATATTCGTTATCATCATCATAACTGCAGTGGCAAACACTTGCATAATGTTTACTATAATTAAACATAGTTTAAAATGCTATACCTGCATCCCCATTGTACAGATGAGCCTTGAGGGGGTGAGGATCTTGTCCAAGGCCAGAAATGTGTCATATTCTGTAGCGATAGTAATTATGGTAATATTCATCAGCACGATCATATTAACTGCAGCTGAAAATACTCATGTAGTGCTTACCGTGTGTGAAACACAGATCCAAATGTTCTACCTTTATAAACTCATTTAATACAACTTCCTCTTTGTACCCTCATTTTACAGGTAAGGGAGTACAGACCTGGGGAGGCTGAAGACCCTGCTCAAGGTCACACAACTCCTACGTGGTAGATCTGGACTTTGAAACCTGGTACGTTAAACGCCATAATTGTATCAGTAACAGTGCTACTAATAATTCTCATTGTCTTCACGGCATAGTAGTGATGGCACAACACTTACATAGCACATACTATGTGTCCGGGAAACACAATAGCCCTATGAGGTAGTGTGCTGATTAATTTCACGTGTCAGCCTGGAGGGTGATGTTGGATGAGATTAGCACATAAATCAGTAGACTTTTGAGTACAGCAGATTGCCCTCCATAATGTGAGTGGGCCTCACCAAATCAGTTGAAGACCTGAATAGAACCAAGAAAACTGGCCTCCCCAGGCAAGAGGGAATTCTCAAACAGACTGTGTTTGGACTTTATCTGCACCACTGGCTCTTCTGGGTATCCACCTGTTGGCCTTTTGACTGGAATTATATGTTTGGCTCTCCTGGGTCTCAAGTCTGCTGACCCCACACTGCACATTTTGGACCCATTAGCTTTCATAATCAGTTTCTTATAATAAACCTCCTTCAACACACACACACACACACACACACACACACCCTAGTGGTTCTGTTCCTATGAAGAACCCTGACTAATGCAGGTAGGTACAATCATTATCTTCATTTTAAGATGAGAAAACAGAGACCCGGATATCATGTGACTTGCTCAAAACCACATGACCAATAAATGGCCAAACCAGCATGGAAACTCTGACCATCTGGCTATATAGTCTGAGTTCCTTTGTGAAGTTCTCTGGAGCCATTTGCTCTGTCAGTTGTGGCATGTTTTCCTGACTGGGTGGCATGAAATTAGGAGACTAGTAGAAGAAACCTTCTGAAGCAGGAAAAGGACAAGCTGGCTGGGGAGAAAGGATGACACCTCTTGGCTCCTCTCTCTACCAAATGGCCGTGTCTCCCCCTCCAGATAGCCTCTATCACTTTAGGACATTTCTCAATAATTAAGAGATCAAAGGCAAAAAGATCCAATACCTTTGCTTCCTCCATTATCATTGAATTCAGCTGAGAAAGAATTCACTGAATACTTCATGCTTTCCAAGAAGAGGAAACTGTATTGCCACCCCTACCCTCCCCACTCACTGGAGAATTTGGGTTTCAAATACAGAATGTTCAAAATAATCCAACTACATGAAATTTCCTCTCTGCTTCTCCTACCTGGTGAAAGAAAAAGCAGAAGCATGTGCACCGTTATTTTTCCAAAGGTTTGCGAGTCTTCCCTGATTTCAGCAGTTCCTGTGATAACATTTCTACTTTTTGGTTTACTAAGCCCTTCAAGGAGAGAAAAAAAAACCCTCTTGATATTCTCAGTTTAAATTTCACTTTTGCCAGATTTCCGTTAATACCAGTATCTCTTTGGACCATCCAAAGTGTATTCTCTTTTGGTGGCTCATCTTTCACGTAATTTCCAAACAAAAAGACAATACAGACAAAAGCAGCACAAAAACATGCCATGGGACCAGGTATTGAAAAAAAAAGGCATTGAAACAGACCCAAACAGAAATACAATGGTTTTATTATATGAGCCTTCAGCAGTCAAGAAGAAAGAAAAAAGCAGGGTTAGCAAAAGAAGGAAGGAAAGCAAAATGGCTAACAAACGCCAAGTGCCTAAGGAAATGGTATTTTCTTTGTATGCATCAACATATGCTCAAAGAATATTTCCCTATGAGGATGTCATTGCCCGCTCACTTCCCGTTTACAGTTATATGTAAGAGGAGCTTTTAAATCTATTTGCAGCCCCCCTGGGAGTTGCAAGGAGGAAGGTGTTGCCGCTAAAGTAGGAGATGACAAGCCTGAAAGTCAAAGATAAGTGAGACACAACCTCATTCACCATCCACAGCTGCTGCCCAGGCTGCCCCTGCCAGGTGCATCCCCAGTGAGAGCCATGATCAGTTGGCCCACACTGGCTGGTCCACTGTGAGAGGCTCCCAGAGGCTGGTCTCTCCTTTCCTTGGATGCTTCATCACAAAGAGAGTGGACATGAAGAGGAAAACAAATTTAGGAGCTTCTAATCTGATGCAAACCTTAGGAGTTCTATCAGAGACAGCAGGTTTCTCACCCCAGGGGAAGGTTTCCATTGTGAACCTATTTCCCATTGCAGGATAACCTTGAGCATCAATGAATGTCACCTAGAGGATCCAAAATGGAATACGTAGAAAGTGTGGGGTCTTAAACAATTGAATCTAAAGGCAACGGTACACTGGGCTTCTCATACACACATTTGCTGTCTCTCTTTCTTGCAAACCTAGCCTCTCCATATCTCCGTCCCTATATCTGCTCCCATGCCCTAGCCCCCAAGCCCTTTACTGTCCACCCACTCAAGGGGCACTGCGTGGGCAATGGGTCTCCCTGTTGCCCCCAACCCACAATGACCTGTTCTTTTTCTGATCTCAGAGGATATAGGTAATCTCTACCCTACAACCTGATACTCAAATGGTTCCTTCTCACTATTTGGTATTCTTCTCAAGTCGTTCCATGTGTATAGGCTCTTTTCTGCCAAATAACACTCTATGTGCCTTGAAAGAAAGGACCTTGTCCTATACTTGTTGGAGATTCCTCATCCTCACTAGATCTATCACTTCTGTGACCTCAGTAAATTACTGCTGATAAACTGTTTAATTTGTATCACCTCCACGTCCAAACTTCCAAATAGTGCAATGTCTATAGGCTTCCACTTGCACCCTTCCTTCCCGACCAATAAATACAAATACCCAAGTTGTAATCTCACATAAAAATGACAATATGGGCGGGGAAAGGCAGTGCCATTGCTAAAGATTCTTTGTGTTTTGGGCTAAGAATAGGGAAAAGCTTGCAAGGCTTTCCTGACTGACTTGGGTATCAGGCTCTCGGTCCTTTTATCAGAAGAGCACAGACATTTTACTCAATCTGTGAGAATCTTTGACACAGACAGAGGAAGCTTGAGATGAGCCAGGCCTCTTTTTAATAAACACAGGAGTTGTGGGATGAGCAGGTCCAGGGTCAGGAAGAGGTGATATTGAATTTCATTTCTCAGCTATATGCTAGGGAATAAAGAGTATTCTTTGTGGGGGGAGGGGCATCTGGAAACAACCCCCACCATGATATTGATGGGGTGGGGTGGGGGTCTGATTGTTTAATTGCTGCTGGGGCTCAGTAAGATCTCAAGGTGAGATTTCCAAGGTTTCAGGGTTGCTTTTCCTTTAAACAGAAGCTGGGGTGGGATGAGGTGGGGTGGGTGGGTATTGTTCTGGCTTCAGCATTAATCCTGCTCTCTTTCCACTTGCACCTGTCTGTGCTACCTGGCAGAGTCGTAGCCGTCACTCAGCCCCTTCCCCCCTCCAAGTTTATTTATTGTGGCTATTTTACCAGCTATTGGCTCAACACACTCCACTCAAATATTCATCATTTAGCTCTCTGGGTAAATCGTATTTAATCAGCACAGGAGAGAAAATAGCATAATTATAGATGCCGGATGCCATTACACTCAGAAGAAATTAAACCCCGTCTCAGGCCGGCCAGTGGGCGCTGTGATTGCATCACCACTGGGGTTACCGAGAGGTTAGTGGCCATTCGGGGCCAGCAGTACCTTGAAGGATGCCTGACCCAGAAGAGTCATAAGGAGACACACCCGTGCGCACACAGATTCACGGCATCAAAAACTCATCAAACGGCAGCCAGTGAATTAATCTTTTATTGTTCTGAGAATGCGATGAATGAGAGGGTAATAAAGCAAGGCCCATACATGGAGATGGAGGGATTCTAGATAAATGGGCCCAGAGAATTCCAGTCCTTAAAGCTGATGCAGGGAATTACTATTCCCAATCTTCTCTAGGGTACTTTCTGCCAATAGCCAGGGTGCTACTGACGATTAAAGAAAAGGAGGCAGGAAACCTTTTCAATGAAGCAAAAGCATCCACTTGGGGCATGTGGGTCCTTACAGGAAATCCCCCCCTCCATGGAAGACGTAACAGAAAAGGCCAAACTAGAATCACATTAGCCCTGGTCCCAACCATAAGCAGACCTCTCTTTTCTCACATGCAAACGTTTTCCTGTCAGTATTGCTAATGAAGTGTTTTGTTTGGGGAAATCAATAAGGGGAAAAGTTGTTAAAGAAAAACCCAACAATAATATTAACATCAGAGCCCTACCTGCTTTTTGCCTGTTGAAACGGGCTCCCGGAAAAGGCCTTGGGGTCAGCTTCCGGCGATTCACGCCCAGCCTCTTCCCACACATATCCAGGGCCACCTGCCCTTGTGCAAGTTACAGAGTAAGAGTCACCTTTAATCTCACAATAGGGCTTTCTCTCCCCCGGACCTCAACCCTGGGTCAGCAGCCCTATCTACCACGGAGCGCTGTTTGTAAAAATTCAAAAACGTCCAAAGATGCAATTAGGCTTTACTTATTACCATTGGGTGATTGTTTTTGCCCCCACCCCCCACCCCCTTATTCTTTTTTCTTTTGGCTAATAATGCTTCTGAGGTTTGGATAAGTAACTAAGAGGAAGGAGATCTCCTTCTAGTCCATCCTGCTGCCGACAATTAAGAAACCTCAAAGTAATTTTTGAAAATGTCAGCGTCTCATTTAGCAAAAGGATAAATAATAAATGAAGCGTAATCACTGTCCTGTGCTGGTGGTACAGCTTCGCGGTGTCATTAGTAAACTAACGGTATAATATCTTTGTGTCACAGTTTAATTATATCTTGTAATTAGTTTCAGCAATGGATTGCATAGAGTCAGGCCCCCTGAGCTAAACAAAAGGTAATAGAACTTTCAGCGCCCCTGCATAAATCAATTATGAAAGTGTCCTGCGTTATTTGAAGCTTGTTTGCTGTAATTTTATGCACAGAGCTGAGCGGGTCCTTGGTGCCCATGGAGGGCAGTTCGCTCCACCCAGCAACCGAGGCTCGCTGGCGGCTGAGTCCGCCTTCGGACGCATACGCAGCGCAGCACACGCTCAGCAGTAAAGGCGGTGGTAGGGGCGAGGAGCGGAAGGGGAGGGGTGCTGTGTTGGCGCGGGGGAGGGGAGGAGATGTGCGAGGACGAGGAGCGGAGCAGGTAATAGATGCACCATGCACAAGAGAGCAGGGGATGAAATGGGAAAAGATGTGAGGCCCTGGAAGAATGATTCTTTATGCTTCCCCGAACAAAGACGAGAAGGTTAGGAGCATCAGAGGCCAAGCAACGTTGATGAATATGGGCAGGCGGACACGACACACGTCCCTTTATCATTTGTCCTTTCAACATCCCTGCGCTCCCCACGCGGTTGGAATTGGAACCAGCACAGGTTACTTGGCAATAGGAAACGGAGAAGGAGAATCCACATCTTTAATTGGGTCTAATTCGGGTCCTACCGAGCTCAGAAACTGTAAAGGGCTTCCGAGCGTAGTTGAGGGCTTAGCTATGGTCACCAGGCCTGCGCGGGAGAGTCATGGAGTCCCTGCTGGGGGAAGCTAAGAAGAAACTCAGGGGCGGGGGGTTGGTTAAGTCCAAATGCCACCAATACGTGTGATCGTCCCTTTTTTGATCAAACTGCAAGGCATGGCAGAGAGTGGGGGTGGGGTCCACATTCAAAGTCCTCATCAAGTCGTCTTTGAAAGTAAGTCTAGTGCCACGCTGGCCTTTCTGTTTATACAACAATTTACAGGTTTAAACGAAACCCCGCTTGAAAAAGCAGACTGAATCTTCCTATTGTGAGCACTTCAGCAAATTTAACAAAAGAAAGAGCCCAGGCGAGGAAGAGAAAGGGGGGGTGGGTGGTAGAAAAGGTCCAGTCCTCAGACTGGTGTGCTGCAATCTGGCTGGTTGCTATGGTGACGTGATGGCTTGTTCACATGGCAACATACCTTAGGTCCACTATTAAAATGATGAGAGTGAACTCGGTTGCGTTAAGGAGAACGCGCCGTATGCTAAAGCGAGTCTTTATCTCCAGAGAGAGCTGGACAGAGACTAGCAACCAGTACAAATGAGGGAGAAAAGAAGGAGGAGGAAAAGGTTGGAGGTCTGGAAAAGGGAAAAACCACAGGGATACAATAACTGAAAAAGAAAGATCCTCAGCTCTGTGTCTAAATTGCGGGCCTGAGATTCAGAAGACAGACACTGAGCCTTGTTTGATATGGAATTCATCATCCAAATCAGCCCATCAGACTAATGACTCCTTATTTAAAAAACACATTCCAAATGAGCCTGCAGTACCTTGGCTCCAGAAAACATCAACCGTGAACTGAACCAAACCCGTGAGCTGTTGCCGTAGCGAATAGCTCAGCTACTGCCACTTAAATAAAATACTCTAATGACGATGAAGGTGGCAAATTACACAGCATTTATTTATTGAATATAAAAGTCCATTGACAGCCACAGATCCACATCATATCACTTCAGAGTTAGCGGGGAGCATTTCCTTTGGAAATCTGGTTTCATGTTTCCTTTAATGTAGTGACAATTTTTCCCCTGCTGACGTCGAGGGGTGGCGATAATTCTGCGGATATTATCCCAACAACCCTCCCTACCAACCCGTGCTTGATTTCTGTCTGCTGTTTAGCAAGCACTGCTACAGCATACAGAAGAGGAAGCCGGGAATTACAGGGCTATATAATCCCACTGTGGGCTCCAAGTGATATCATAAACCAACTGTGAGATGCCCGAACCCCGCCCGCCCCCACCAACTTCCTGCTCCCCTCACTCATTCTGCCCTCCTTCCCACCTCGCTATGGTTGGTCATGCTTTATTTAAAAAACTTATTCCCATAAAGTTTGTGGCCTTACCAGCCACAAAAGTCTCCTGCTTTGGAAACGTGGCACAGCGAAGGTGAGCTTGGTATTGTCACTTTTTTTTTTTTTTAATGACAATTGCCCATTGTCAGAGGAGTCATTTCTACATGTCAGCCACTGACCTGGTACCTACTTTAAGACAATGCTCTAGATGCACAGGTGCCAGCAGAGGGGAGGTGGGCTCCAGGAGCTCTTGGGCTGGCAGAGGAGAGGGGACATGGAGCTCTGACACCAGCAGACAGGGGCAAGTGTGAGGACAAAGAGCAAAGCCAAAGACCACTTGTAAATCTCCTTCTCTCCACTCCAAACACCATGTTTTTCCCTGAGTTTTAGGATGAAGAACATCATTCTTTACTATTTCTTAGGGTTCTATAACATGCTTCAGCTTCCTCATAAATCTATATAAACAAACCGAGTGTGGAGAGGCAGGACAACTCAGGGGTAAAGACCTTGCTTTGTCAATGGCTAGCTGGGTGACCTCTCTGAGCCTCAGTTTTCTGATCTGGAAAGTGGAAGCATAACAGTACCTGACTTGCTCAGGTTGCTGGCAGAATTAAATGAGGTAATAGTTGTAAATGGATATGTTCAATCGAGGGCATTTTCATTTTATTTATTGTTGTTACTCCCTGTTGCCCTAGCCAATGTGTGACAGGCAGCAATAATCCATTGCTATGTTAGCAACAGAGAAAAGCATAATTTTCAGAATGATAAGCTCTTAACCAATAGGTCAATGACCTTTTTTTAAAACCTATTTTGGAAGAGTCCAGTGCAGAACACAGCTTGGATATATTTGTTCCAGAACTTTCTTTCTTAGATGCCCCCAGGGAAGCAGGTCTGGCAGGCAGCTCAACTTGCCTTCCTCTGCTAGACACCTTTCATTTCGTTTTGTATTTTAACTACTGACAAAATAGCAGCTTTGTCTCTTTCCCCAAAATGGTGGGTAAGCATCTCCTCATAAGCATGGTAAACTGTATGCAAAAAAAAAAAAAAAAAAAAAAAAAAAGGAAGAGAGAGACCTTCTGGTGCCTATCAACTTTCCATGACAGCTACACTCATGTTCCCTCCTGAGGACCAAAATAACTACAAAGTGTATGAAATCGTTAAGCACATAAAAACCCCAGAGGTAGAGGCTGGAAATAAAACTCGTGATTTCCCAACCAAAGGCATCAAAGTCCAGCCCTCACAGTTCATTTGCTTCCCTTCACTCGGTGCCGGCAGATCTACCTCTACTCAGTAAGCAGTCAGCACTGGCCGTGCACACAGCTCGAAGACGGAGAGAGGCCAGAGACCTGCCAGCAGACCAGCCTGGCACGCATAATAAAGACACGGAGGTGTATGGGGAGCCCAGACACAGATGAAATCCGTCAGAGAGCACTGAGAAGAGAGAGGACATCTGAATCCTCGTGACTATTATTTGCAGCTTATGAGATACTTTTCACAGGTTTAATGGTGAGGCAGCTAGGTTTAAAGAAAGTGTCCCATTTAAATGTGCCATAACAGAATAATAAGGTTAAGTAGTATGTCTAGATGTATGGCTCCATCAGGTAGGATGAGGATAGGAAGATGCCGTGGTTCTGAAATGTGAGCAGGAAATTTGGAAAGGGATGCCCTGCTGCAACTACAGAGCAAACCTGGGAATGTTGTGTGGCTTTGGGGTGTGTAGGGAGAGTTGCTCTTGGTTTCCAATCTTTTTCAACAGGCCTTGATTTGGGAACTGATTTTTAGGAGGGATGACAACAGAAAATGCTGAACTACTAATGTGTTCTGGGAACGCTGCTGGGTGCTCCAACCACATAGCACCCAGGTGTATCGACCACTCGTTCCCTCTCTTTACTGAATACCTACCAGTGCTTACAGAGTTTTGCTAAGTGGATTTCAACATAGTCTTAGTATGAAAAAGAGTTTTTACCTCCAAGAACTTTATAACTTAGTTGGATGAGAAGATGTTCATATGTGCAAAGTAACATGCTGTTTAAAAAAAAAACAATTAAGGCTAAAAATTTAAGCTAGATCAGGGGTTGGCAGATTACAGCCCATGGATGCAAACTGGACTGCTACTTGTATTTGTAAATAAAGCTTTATTGGGGGGGGGTGCCTGAGTCATTTAGTTGGTTAAGCATCTGACCCTTGATTTCAGCTCAGGTCATGATCTCGCAGTTCGGGGGAATGAGCCCATGTGGGGCTCTATACTGACAGATTGGAGCCTGCTAGGGATTCACGCTCTTTGTCTCTGCTCCTCCCCTACTTGCATGAACACATACGTTCTCTCTCCCTATAAATAAATAAATAAATAAATAAATAAATAAATAAATAAATAAATAAATAAATAAATAAATAAATTTTTATTGGACACAGTCATACCCTTTCATTTACATTTTGTCTATGGATGCATTTTCCTTACAATGGCAGATACGATAGATTCTGGAGACACTATACAGTCTGTGTAAAATATTCACCATCTGGTCTTTTACCAAGAGAGTTAAGCAACCCCTGGTCTAGATGTTCTAGATTCAGAGGAGGATTGATCACAGTGACTGGGAGTAAAGAATTAATGGGAAGAATGGATCTCCATAGGGCCTGGTGAGACCTGGATAGCATGAAAGGAGTGGAGAAGCCATTCTTGGTGGGGGGAACAGTGAGGGCAAAGATGCAGAGAAAGAAGCAGCATTGTTTTTTGAGGGACAGAAGGACAGCCATCTGCTTAGATTGGCTTAGAGTTTCATTCTGGAGCAGCAAACAGAAAGAATGGTCGGAGAGGTGGGAGCTGAGTCAGCAAAATGTGGGATTCCCAAAGCCAAGGAGAAGGTGGATTTGCAGGAAGTGAGGAAGTAGAAAGCCCTGACAATCTTCCAGCAGAATACAAGCTTGGAAAGCAGAGGAGTAAAAGGAAAATAACTGGAAGCAGTGAGTATGGGTCACCTGCTCAGGAAGCTTGACCAAGAAATGAAGGAGGATACAGGTGGCAGTTTGAGTAAAAGGCAAAACTGAGTGCAGAATTTGGCAAGTTAGGGGAGACTGTGTCTTGTGGTAAAAGAGGAAGCAGCATAGAGAAGGGACTGAAGAGCTCAGAAGCTGGGAAATGAGGAGTGTGGAGAAGGTGGGAGTGGAGAGGGGTGGATAAGCTGGGCAATGCTCCCTGATGGTCTCCCTCACAAAGTAAGGGACATCAGTAGATAGCAGAGATGGGCCAGCCTGGGGCTAAGAAGATGGAACAAATGAATTCAATATCTATTCAGGAACTGCAGAGTCTCCTTGAAGTATCACAGTATCTTTCCATGGGAGGCCACATTCACTTGCTTTGATGACTTCTCTTACCAGGGGTCTATGACTTGGGTCCAAGTGTGGGGTAGAATGGTTCAGGTTGACATTGGCCCAGGAGAAAATCCAATGGATGGTAACATTTCTGACATGAGTGAAAAGGGACAAGAGTGGCTGACAAGAACATTTGGACGGGCCAGGCAGTCAAATGTATCCAGACTAGACCTAATGGACTAGGACAACAGGAAGTGACTAATATGCATGGAAGCAACTGAGTTGGAGGGTTCTGAAATTCACTGAGAAATCAGGACTTGATATTATTAGATTGATTTTTCCTTAAGCATCAATGTCATTCTTGGAGGGCAAAAGGCTCAGCCCATTTTTTAGTCATTATGGACAAGTTGGTAGTGTTTCGTTTTCTGCCCTAGGTTGCAGGATTGATCTTTGAGTATGGTAGGCATTACTACCATTCACCAAAATCCATTCTCCTCTTTTTCTGGGCACTTAAAATTTGTACTTCCCACCTACCTTGAAATAAGGCATGACCATGTGATGTGATGTGGCCAGTGAAATGGGAATAGGTGTGACTCATAACACTCCTTGGTTGGATCATTTAATTTTCAGGGTGACATACTCTAGAACTTTTGAACCCTTCTGTGACAATTGTGAAACAGGCCTTGTGTCAAAATGGTAGGAGCATGGATTTCTAAGAGTGGAGGACAGCAACAGCTATAGAGAGTTATCTGGGCCCTCAGCAGACTTTGAGTGAGGGAGATGCTATGAGCTGAATTACGTTTCTGAAGTTCATGTGTTGAACCCCTAACCCCAGAACCTCACAATCTGGCTATATTTGGAGATAGGGCCATTAAAGAGGTGATTAAGGTAAAATGAGGCCATTGAGGTTGGCTCTAATCCAATATAATAGGTGTCCTTGTAACAAAAGGAGATTTGGACATGCAACTGGACATTGGGGATAAGTGTGAACAAAGGAGACCATGTGAGGGCAGAGGGAAAAGACATCCTCAAACCAAAGAGAGAGGTGTTAAGAGAAACCAAACTTAATGACACCTTGATTTTTGACTTCCAGTCTCTTAGAACTGTAAGAAAAGAAAGTTCTGTTGTTTAAGCTACCCAACCTAGGGTATTTTGTTTTGGCAGCCCTAGTAAAATAATACAAGAGACAAATCTTTTTTTCTGTTAGAAAGCTTGTTACCACAGCACAACCTTGCTCAGCCTGATTTCTACAGTGGGCTACTTTAGGTTGGGTGGCAGAAACAGGCTCTCTAAGGAGATGGAATATAATTTGAGAAATGAATGAAAGCAGGAGCTGGCTGTGGGAGAGACTGAAAGAAGAACATTTCAAGCTGAAGGAATAGATGGTACAAAGTACTGGGTTTGCTTGTGGCAGGGAAGAGAGGAAAAAGACAAGGTGGAGGTCAAGGCCAGATCACATAGAGGTCATAGGTTAGATTAGGGAGTCGAACTCAATTTTATATGCTATGGGAAAACTCTATGGGATTTTATAATGCTAACCTTTATTATTTTCATGTTTATTTATTTTTGAGACAGGAAGAGACAGAGCATGAATGAGGGAGGGTCAGAGAGAGAGAGAGAGACACAGAATCCGAAGCAGGCTCCGGGCTCCGAGCTGTCAGCACAGAGCCCGATGCGGGGCTCGAACTCACGGACTGCGAGAGCATGACCTGAGCTGAGGTCGGACGCTCAACCAACTGAGCCACCCAGGCACCCCATCTATGGGATTTTAAGCAAAGAAGTGTGATAGATATGATTCAGTTTTTTGTTGTTGTTGTTGTTGTTGTTTTAAGAAGATCTTTGAGAATTCTGTATGGAGAATGAGCTATAGGAGTGAAGAATGTAAACAGGAAGACTTCTGGAGTGGTCCAGGCACAAGATATAACAGTGCCTTAATCTAAGATGGAGGGAAGCAGATGGATTTGAGCATTTTAATTTCAGCAACTTCTTTTGGGGTAGTTATAAAGGTTGGAATAACAGTGTACTGGCAATTTCATACTTCTATTTACAGTGTATATTATTAGAAGATGCCAAAAATTTTGGCAGAAGAAAGAATAAGGTCAATTTTATGGGAAGAACGCAAATATAAGAAGTTATGGAGTATTTCCAAAGCAGAAACTAAATAAGGAAAGCAAACTTTGGAGCACAGCAGAATGGAGAAAGAGAGAGAAGAGAATACAGTGACAAAAGTGGGCAGAAGGAAAGTGTCCTGCTGATTTAGAATGGATGTGACATTAGCCACTACACTCAACATTACACACAGTAGAATAGGCCAGTGGGAGGAAGTATAGAATGGGTGAGGCTTCACCTGAACTCTATGATTTCAGGGTCATTGGCAGGAACTATAGAATTTCTGGAGTGGATACTAATGAAGACCAAAAGGGTGAAGTTAGTTTCCAGGTTCTGGGTGTGGAGCACGGGCTTGAGAAAACAATCATGCATTCTATAGTTCTCAGCCCCAGTTTTGTAACAGCTCAGAATGCTTCCAATTATCTTAAAGAATGCAACATTTACCCTTAATCACTTCTATTCTAAATATCAAAATTGGACAGGCATTAAATTAAACAATTAAAAACCTTATATGTGTATAGTGCTTTTAGAATTTGCAAATCTCTTCCATGTGACTCTCACACAACCTCTCTGCCTTCTGGGTAGATAATGGGTTAGAAGGAAGAAGGAGAAGAGGGCACTCCAGAGTAGTCTAGGCAAGAGGCAATATGGTAGTTTAGTCTAGGATGTTGACATGAAGACGGAGAGAAGTAAATGATTAACTTAAGGTCAATTCTCTCAAATTCATTAGTTTATAGATTTAATAAACATTTATAAAGAAGTCTACAATAGCACAGACATGGTGATAGGGTTTGGGTACTTAAAGATGCTGTTTGTGAAGAGTACCGAAGATTTGATATGGAGGTGCTTGGGCAGATGTGGAAACAAATGATTACGGCACAACAGGATAATGACTCCAACTGAAGTATGAACAAAGTGCCTTAGGATCTGGGGGTGAATCTGATAACTCTGCCTGTGGAATTTAGAGAAATCTTCCACAGAGAAGTGGGACATCTGAGAAGGGCCTGGAAGAATGGGAGACGAGTTTCTGGAAGGGGAAGGCAGGAAGGCATGCCAGGTGGAGTGATTAGCACAGAGAGAGGTGCACACATGCCAGTACTAAGGAGTGTGGCCCAAATCTGCAAGTATAGGAGAGATGGTACCAAAGATGTGTGCTGAGACCCTATCAGGAGACACTCAGATGATTATGCTAACAAGTTGGCATTTGATTCTCAAAGAGTGGGGGTACCAGTGAAGGTTTGAAGCCTGGAAGAGATATGGTCATTTTACAGATGGGGACACAGAAGCTAAGAGGCTAGGTGATATGTCCATGATCTCAAGGTTTGCAGTGGTGGGAACAGTAGTAAGATACAGACCACCTCTCTTCTGACTCCGAGCTTTTCTTGTTTCATACCTAGCTCCTCCTTAAAGTTTCAATGCATTTATATAATGTGTGGTCATTTCTCCTCCAAGCAATTTTCCATGAAAAAAAAATTCACAAAATCCAGAATGTTGGGATTAGCCAATATTATTTTTATAAAATATTTTTCAATGATACTTTATATTTCCTCACATAAATAAATCATAAAGAATAATATCTCTTATTATGTGCGGGGGCCATTCAAGAATTTGAGAATCTGGAAGGAATCTACATGGCAGACCAGAAGAAAATGAATCATATTATCTTAAGTTTAATACTGGGCTAGTGTCCAACAGTCAGCAAGTGAACACATCTATTCTGAGCTGACATTCCAGCTCTCTGTGCAATGGTAGTGTGCATATAGAAGTTTTTAAAAAGTGAAGCTATAAAGAAATGAAGTACTGATACATGTTAAATGTGCTTGAACCTTAAAAACACTATGCTAAGCGAAAGGGGCCAGTCACGAAAGACCACATATTGTAGGACTCCATCCACATGGAATGTCCAGCATAGGTAAATCTATAGAGACAGGAAGTAGACTCGTGGTTCCAAGGGTTGGGGAAGGAGGGAGGAAAGAATGAGAGTAACTGCAAATGGCTATGGGGTTTCATCTTTGGGTATTGGAAATATTCTCAACTTAGAATGTGGTGATGATTGCACCACTCTCTGAATATACTAGACACTCTTAATTATATAATTGAAATTAAAAAGTTGTTAAAAAACTGAAGGGGCTACAGTCTTCATTTGGATCTTTAGCACATTAGTTAACCTATTAAAACACCTTACACCAACCTACCTTGGAGACAGTGCAATTGATCCCTTTGTCAAACTCATCAAACTTCATGTTTTGACATCTTAGATAGTTTTCCACATGTGTTTGTGGTTTTAAAGAACTGTAGCAGGGACTTAAACATTTATAAGGAAAGGAGAGGTCTCACTCCTGATTAAACCATATCCCACAAAGGCTCTTTGAAAGGCACTGTCTAAATAACATGAAACAGAACATTTGGCTAGAAAGAAACCTGGACAAGTGGTTATGAGTCTTAATGTTCAAATTATATTTGGTATTCATTAGTTGGCATGGTAATTTTCTGATAGGCCTTTTGGCTTACTTGTTCTTGAGTTCCATGTATGCCCTACATCACTCGTATTCACTTCAAACAGGGAGAAACAATCTACGGCATATGAGCAGATTTTAAGACCTGAGTAGACCCTTTGCTATTGCTATGTTCTACCCACCACTACAATGACTGCTGTTCAATGTCTCAGTTACTCCATAAGACCAGATATGATGACTCATTCTCCAACCCCTTCCCATGCCTCCAAGTGTCAGTGTTGAACCAAACAACCTTCTTCCATCTCCTCCCCCACTTCCCCAGAAGGAGACCTGGGTCCACCATTTTTAAAACAATGATGACACATTGTTAGATCAAACCACAAGTTTCTTCTCCAGTGATAGCCATCTGTACTAACATGCTTCCTTCCAAAGGTGGCCTCTGGAGGGTGAATGAGTTATGCTCCAAGGAGAATCTAGATTGTACTTTTGCTTTCAGAAGCCCCAAAAGAGAGTGTCTTGCCTTATTACTCAAAAATACTGTCTTTATGTTAACCTTAGATCTGGTAGGCTGGTGTGTCAAGTATTGAATTGTCCTGAAATGGAATCCTTGTAATTGATTACTACTTGCAATCTTACATACTGTCCATATGTGGTTTAAGTGAATTTTGTGCACCATGGACAGTTTGCTTTCTGTCATTGCCCCTGGGGGACTCTAAGGACCCTGATGATCTTGCTGATGGGGAATGTCCCAATCCTCCATGGATTTATAAAATCTAAGAGAATGCACCATGTAAGGGCAGAGAGAGCATAGATACTAGCATTTAACTTCCCTTCCTGGTCATCAACCTTTCAGCTAAGAATGAAGGAGGAACACCAGGAGGAATGCTTTATCATTTTAATATCCCTTCCCACCCTTTCTAAAGCAGAGTGCCTCAGGGTCTTTTTAACAATGGTATCTTAATAAATTATTTAAAAAAGAAAATAGAGCCCCAGGTCCATCGGTAGTGCATGTTATTATTGAAGGTATCAGATCTTTGATGGGGAGTAAAGAAGGAGTAGAAACTGGAGAGGTAGTGGTTGCATGGTAATATATTTTAAAGGTCTTCTTTAAATCCTTGCTGCTATATGTAGGTAAATCTAGTCAATTACGGGAAACAGGTATTCCCTGTATGTGGTCAGTAAAACATCAACACTTGACAAGAACGCATTCCACAAACATTAATAGTAGCCATCATTTTTGAGAGTCTCCAGTGCGTGTTATGGATTTGATGTGGATTAATCAATCTTTACAAAATGCTGGTGAGGTAGGTATTTATTCTTACTCCTGTTTCAGAGATAGGGAAAAGGAGTTTCAGAGAAGTCCCATAACTTGCCTAAAACCACATATTTTGAAATGAGTGAAGCTGGGATAAGAGTCCAGATGTGTCTGAATCCCTTACTCTCAGCCATTTTTCTATCCTGCTTCCCAGTGAAATATACAGGCAAACCAAACACAATGAGGGTGCAAATAAGAGGAAACTTGCAACAGAATTAAAGATAAGTGCTCAGAAGAATAAAACTGGCGTTACTGCTACAACAGCTATTCGTTATGAAAATATTCCATTTGTTTCCTTATGGAAATAGACTAATAAAAGGTAGGCTGAAAGCAAACATGAGCTGGCAGATACTTCATCTTTCTGATCTATGCAAAGCCCATCCCAAGTGGACACTGTGAATCCATGCTGCTTTTCCCTTCTCTCCTCTTCAGCCAATTAGCACACTGACGGACCACTCCGGCCTCCTGATATTTGCAAAGCTGCATTAGCTTGTTCTTTTCCTCCAAGACTGCTGGTAACAGGTACATTCAGACTTTACTACCCACCTCTCCTGGCATCCTTCCTTCTTGAAATCTGCCGCATCAGTAGTTTGCAATCAAGTGTATAGTTCAAATAAAACCTTTTCAAAGGGCAGAAGAGTAGGTTTTGCTCTACTGTTTTGATTTCTAAATTTAAGGGTGATGAACTAGATTCACCTCCAGTGTTTCATTGTGGGTTCCACAATTCATCAGGCTTTTAGCAAGTGGTTGTGCTTCACACAGGGCGCGGGGAGGGTGTAGGATTTCAAGGATTTTAGGTAGAGTGGGCGGTGATGATGAAATATTTTCCTACCTTTTCCACCTTCTTGCTTGCGCCGACTATATTTTTGAGTTTCACTCAATGATGGAGTTGTTTCTTAGCGTCTTGTGTGCTTAGCCATTTAATTAAAGCAATCCATATTGAATTCATGTCCAGATGCCTTGACCGGCGGAGCCAGATCCTCATTGGCATGCCAGCTGCTCAAAGAGGAACACGGCCCCTTGCATACTAATCAGGAGAGGAGGCAGTGATTCATCAGCCCATGATACTGCTCCAGCATCTACAAGCACTTATGACATGTAATTGGTGGTGCATAAGCAAGCCAGGCCACATTAAAAACCCTACAGATAGTCAGAGATAAAAATTAATGACTTTTGCTTTGTGTAATCCTGCATGCATTGGTGGGAAAGGGAGGGGGATTGGGATTAATGGGCAAATCTAAGTAGGCACCAAGGAACAAAGGCTTTCCCGGACTTGTTTACATATCGAACAATAAAAAACACAAGTGACAAGTTATGGGAAAGGCGAGTGTGAATTTTCGGCACGAGTGAGTTGAAAGACTGCTTGCAGTTTATTATGGATTCCAAATTTCCATATTCATTATTCCAAAACAAACGTCCTCAGTGGGCTCTTCTGGGACTGGCTAGAGCAGTTGTTATTATTCATCTTTCACTGGGGCTGAGGTTGTCATGATTAGGGCTGGGCCGTGCTCACTCTTCATGGCATGCCCCAGCTACTCAGGGACACAATGCAAACCTTTGACAAGCCCAGAGGAATGTAACAGGGATCAAGTAGGGTCATCCTAAACACTGCTCTAAGAGCAGGAACTGCACACTTAGGGCAGGAAGGGGGAAAGAGAGAGGAGAGTCTTGAGCCACCTACTGATGGGCAAGAGAAAGAGCCCAAGTGGCCCAGGTAGCAGCTAATGACCAGGAAGGGGAAAGAGAAAAGGGAAGTGGAAGCAGTGAATGGATTGGATTTTATAATTAATCTGGGCAGTTAAGCGATAGAGTTATTAAGGTGTTGTCATTCAGGCTCTGGTTAATATAGATATTAAAAAGGGGATTGATTGCAGGTGTGGTGAAGGTAGAGCATGTTTGTCAGTAGATAAAACAAAGTGGAGGCAAGCAATGCATGTATGTGTTGGAAGATAGTCTATCACGTGAATATCACACGGGGAATGTGATAGAGACAAATGTCAGTGTTCTGTAGGCAAAAGGCATCTCGATTGTTATTTAAGGGCTTTCTTTAAGACAAAGCTGGCCTGGCTGAATTTTGAAAACAGGCTTGAGGGGGGATGAGCCTGCTTGCTCATAGTTAGATGTGGATATGTTTAGGTGATATGACCATTGAATAAAGGGGTGGTGAAGATATGTTGGTGCTGGGGAAGATGAATCATTGTGATTTGATGAAAGGGAGGGAGATAACTAAAAGAAAGATGCCAAGACAATAGGCTTAAGACACTATGGTTTTCCCTATTATCTGGCTTTGTCTCTTCTGAAAGGAAGAGTAGCAACCAACCCATACCCATTTGTGTTTCTTCCCTTCTCTTTACTTTGGTCTTATTCTGATGAATTCCTATACTTCTGTTTTTCTTGCTGATCACAGATTATCTCAGCTATCCTTGATGGAAAAGTCATGGGCAGCATTTGTAGAAAGGGCATTCCAAGAGCAGAAAATGTATAAGAGAGATGATTGGAAAGAATGTGTTCAGCATCCCCTGGTGTGACAAGAGCAGTACTTTGGGTTGGGCCATCCCTGGCCTTTTGCCTGGAGTCCTCTGTTCTTTTGTTGCCGCAGAATAAAACCATACTATCTGGTCTGTACAGAGGGTGCATCTACAACTTTGATCTCATGAGTGTCATGATCTGCCCATGAGATATAGTTAAGAGGAGTAATTCTGTGACTTATTTCAATGGTGAGAATACCCAGAAGTGTTGGCACTTTCTGTGGAAGAACATGGACTGTTATAGTATACTAGATTAACAAATATTCAAGTTCTGCTACATTTACAAAGTGATTTGACACTTACATCTAGTGTAATGAAGATGTCTGAATTTAAGAACAATATGGGCAAGGGGAGAAATTTTGAGCCCTGCCATTTTGATTCAGTAACCTGTTTCTGGGACCTCATCTCAGTAGTGTTACCCTTGGCCTGGAAGAGACAAACCAAGGTTACATGAGAGTGGTGTTGGTTAGTCAGTAGTTAAAAGTACTGCATCATACATCAGAAGAAAAAGCAAGGCAGAAGTGAGCAATGAAATCTGCTATTCCCTTACTCACATTCAATTCTGTCTTATGGTAAGTGGCTTAGGACAAGATGCATTTTAAAGAGCCGAAGCAGTCAAAAATGCATATTGATTCTCTTTCCCAAAGTTCCTTCCCAAAGAAGGGCTGGTTGGGAGATACTTTCGGTACCCTGAAAAAGTTGGCTACATAATAAAGTCAGATGATACAAATGGAATTTGGGGAAAATTGGAGCTGATGAATGAATAGAAAGTCATTTCCAGGAGATGGGGATTTTACATGGGAATTACATATGAAGAGAAGGAAATCATATAACCAACTGTATCTACTGTTGAGGGATAGAAAGGAACCCAAACTTGTTCATGAGCAATGAAATCACTTAGATTAGCTTAAAGCACTAAGCTGCCCTTTCTTCTCAGAGAGATGGACCAGGAAACTTGGTTTGGCATTCTCACTGGCTGCAAATGCTCTAGAGTATCTAGAGTCACAAAGGCCCCTGGTTAAGCTACTATCCCAGAGAAAAACCTGCTAATTTTCTTTTTTGCCTCTTTCCACTACATTTTACTGAACAAATCTTCTTTAAAGTTCTCTCAAAACTTTAATCTGGTTAGGAGGAGAAATGAAATATTTTGCTGGTGTTTAAGAGTATAAACCCCACAGGATGAAGATGTCCATGTGACCAGCAAACACTTACTTTGGCCTGGGACTAATCAAAACTACAAACAAAGGTAAAGGGGAAATGGTATTAATAATTCCATGAGGGCTCACAGAACCCTTGAGGTAGTCAGTGAAGAATATATTCTATGCAACAAGACTGGTGGCAAGGGTTTTCACAATTTTCAAGAGGGAAACTGAGGCATAAGAATGGTCAGTGGTTTTTCCAGAGGCCAAATTAACAACAAACTTAGAAATAAATCTATGGCTGCTGTTTTGAAGTTCGTTCATTCCTTTGTTCCTTCGTTCCTTCTTTCCTTCCTTCCTTTGTTCCTTCCTTCCTTCCAACCAACCATCCATCCATCCATCCATCCATCCATCTATCCCTCCCTTGCTCCACATTTATTTGCAAGAATTTTTAGGGGAGAAGAGATTAAATATATATATAGATAGATAGATATTGCCCACTGACATCATGATCACGGTCTTATTTTAGGAATACTAATTTGATGGTGGGGTATGGGATGAGTTGACATGGAGCAATAATGAAGGTGAATGTGGGATGCAGGCATAGTCAGAAGGAATTTTGATTTTTTTTTAAAAAAAATTTTTAATGTTTATTTATTTTTGAGACAGAGAGAGACAGAGCATGAATGGGGGAGGGTCAGAGAGAGAGGGAGACACAGAATCTGAAGCAGGCTCTAGGCTCTGAGCTGTCAGCACAGAGCCCGACACGTGGCTCAAACTCATGGACTGTGAGATCATGACCTGAGCTGAAGTTGGATGCTTAACCGACTGAGCCACCCAGGCGCCCCGATTGATTTTCCAGGGGGTAATGAGGGCCCCAGACTAGGAGGAAATGGCAAAAGGGCATGGGAAAAGAGGAGATGAATGAGAGAGGTGCTTAAGACAGAAATAGATTTGGCAACAAATTTGGTGTGGGGTGAGAGAGAACAGGAAATCAAGGAGATTTTTTTTTTATCCTGAGTGACAAAAACCACAATGGAACCTTTACAAGAGAGGAGGTATACAAGAGGAGGGGCATGTTAAGGAGAGGCTGCTGGTTTCCACCTTATATCCAGTGAGTTTAAAGTCCTGACATTTATGCAGGTGAATTGTTTAGAAAGTGAAGTCTCAAATATATTGCGTCTGGAGATGCTGACTTGAGAATGGATGATGCACAAAGAAATAAATGCGGGAGAGTCCAGGATGAGACCAGAGAGAGAGAAGGAGAAGGGGCCAACGGTACATCTTTGATGGCAGACCTTATGCTCTGAAGGCAGAAGGGGAAAGAAGAGACAAGTTAACACCAAAGGCAGCAGAACAGGAGGACAGAGTCTCCAGGGCCAGAGCAGGAGAGAACTCTGAGGAAGCAGAGAATCCAGGGAAAGCCATCAGTTTCATCTCTGCCTCTGTGCTGAGGATAATCTGCACAGGGTAAGAAGGGAGAAGAGGCTGTTGAGTTTATTGGGGAGAGAGGAAAGACCGCTGGGTGTCATGGAGTGAGGGGATGGTGAGGGCAGAAAGTCAGTAAGGGCAAAAAAAAAAAAAAACCTCATTAACTATCCTAAATGCTGAGGACAAACAGAATAATAAACTTCCAGGCCAGAATGAAATACAGCCTTGCCTCCAGGAGACCACTTCAGTTCTCAGAGCTGAAGGATGTGGGACTTACTTGGTTCCTTTACTGCTATCAACCTCCTGCCCCCTTCAGCCCTGGAGGGTGTCAGAGGGCCCATTGTCCACCCGCTCCTCCAAGGACTGCAGGCCAAGTGGCCACTCACAGTTGCTCTCCTTTGTGCTTGGAGAGATTAGAACCAAGTTGTTGCAGGCTCAAGAGGCTCCAAGACAGAAGCGAGGGGCAAGTGCACAGGCTTTAGAGTTGCCACCAAGTTTGAACCCAGCCCCTCCTCCCCTCAGCCCTAGCACATTCCATTAAATTGGATAAGGGGATCCCTTTTCCTCCTTTTCTTTCTCATTCCTGTTTGGAAAATTAATGCTTTCTGAATCAGCTTGACATAATAACTCTCTTTGTTTCATCCTAATGTAGGTGACTTGTTTTGTTCTTGAGTTTGCCTGCTTCTCCCAGAGGGGAAAAAAACAAAACAAAACAAAACAAAAAACACCTGAATTCAGCAGCTCTGTTCACAACAAAATTTAAAACATTTAAAGGTAAATTCAATTAGCAAATGTGGGACCAATTATTAAGGGACAAAACCATGGTTTTAAATATCCCAAATGTGATTATTTTTCAGGAAAGCCAAGAAAGACATATGTGTTTCATTTTCCTAGATTAATAAGGTAAATTTAAGAAAGGGGTGCCAAACTATTGTAGTGATAACAGTAATAATGATATTGTTTACCAAGTGTTATGTGTGAGGTCCTGTGTTTTTCTCCCCCAGAAAACAAAGAAATCAAACAAACAAATGGAGATAAGTTCCTTTTCCTGGTGACTTAAAAATTCCCAGACATTTTAAAACTCTGAATCCAATAAATACTGGAGTGGATTGGAGATGAAAAATAAAGTGATAAAGAACTCCTAAAAAGGCTTATTTTTTACTCTATAACTTTTCTGAATCTCTCTAATATTTCCAGGAGCCAAGTATCAGCTACAGAATATTTTTCTCATTTAATTGATGTAGTCAAGGTACTGATGTAACCATCTATAACTTTATAGTTAAAGCGATCAAAACAAACTCAAATACAATTCTGACAGCTATTTCTACTGTTGGTTGCCAATGAAGACTCAAGATCAAGGTATTGATTGCATTTGTTCTGCCTAAATTTCATGCACTTACAATAATGTCCCTAATATACCAAAGGTTTTGCCATTCGATTCTCCCAATAGCTGGGCTCAACATCACGAGCTTTTACAACTGCCTCGAAATGTTTGGGCCACATTTCTACAAAACTGCACATTACAGATTCTTTTTCTTCTATCTTAATGCCCAGTTCTGCCTCCAGTCATCTGGAGCAGTGCATGTGTTTTAAGTTGCTTTAACAGCTGGAGATGGATCTATACCAATCCATATCCACACTCCCATTATTCCTGTGGGGTCCACCTGCATGCATCTGCAGGGGAAGTTGGAGGCCATAGAAGGTGGTGAGGAGGGAGTGAACTAGCCTTATTCACCTACTAAGTACCAGGGACCGTAGTTATCTGACGGATGGAAGTTATCTCATTTAACCCTCCACATAATCCTGTGCTCAAACCCCCCCACTCACTAATGCTGAATCCATTCTCTGCCATCTTGGTGACCTCATCTCCCCTACTCTCAAGGGTCATCAGCTTTACCAAATGTACAATGGCCACAATTTCCAATGTGCTTATCATCTTCCTTTTCCTCCCCCATCCCATAAACCTCCACTGTTCCTCTTCAAGAACTCCCTATCCACTTATAATGTTACCAGAGAGATTTAAGGCAGGCCCACAGGGTTCTCTGACCTATTCTGACCACCCTCTACTTCCTAGCACCATCACCTACCTGCCTAAGAGAAATCCCAACAATGAGGTGTAATTCAGAAATTTCCCTTAAAAAAAAAAAACAAAAGGTTCAACACCATCATGTTTTACATCTCTGCTTTTCTCAGTGTAAGTCCAAGACTCCAAATCATCCCTATTATCCCCAGATGGTTGCCCTCCATGGCTGTGCATTTCTAATCTGATCCAATCTTCCACCCATCCCTAACTGCCCCTGCATCCTTGTACCATCTTCTCTGGAATTCAGGGTCTGTTCCCAACCAAATCCCCTAACATTCAAGCCTCTCCCGTAAATGTTTCTTTTACCATTTTAGAGCAGAGTTCTTTGGAAGTCACGACTCCCCCTGTGTCCCCTTAAGTGGTGACTTTTTCCCTCCCACATCCCGTATACCAGGAGGTTGCTGGGTGTCTTCACAGCCCTTCATTGCTACTTCTGGGCTATTTTTATTTCCTTCTCCCAAACTTCCTTTGACGAACATGCTACTGCATGTGCCCAAATACCCCTCCTCATTGCAGTCACTGATCACCTTGCACAGAACATCTACTGATTCAATGAATCTTTCCATGCCTGGCTCGACTGTCTTTGTCTCTCTTACTTCGTGTCATTATTCACGATGACTTCAATATCCACATAGATAACCCATCTAACACTCTGGCCTCTCAGTTGCTTGGCCTGTTTGCTTCTAATGCTCTTCCTCTGTACCCTACTGAGGTCATAGCCATACCCTAGACCTGTCATTGCCAGCAACCCCATCACTTCTAGTGTCCTCTATTTGAAGCATCCCATTCATTTTAAGCTTCCATATTCCCACCCTACTCTTTCTAGTATGCCATCTTCACCAAATCTTCAACCCCTTTGGGGGCTTCTTCTATGTCTATCATCTGCCTCAGGCTTCACTTCCCTCATTATTCATTTTTGATTCCAGAGTTTATAAGGAGACCTCTCTCTTGTCATCCTACCCTCAAGCATCTTTGTGACCCTCTTACCTTCCACTGTCCTTGCTTGTCAAAACCCTAACTCTGCTTAAACCTAAATCTTTAAAAACAATCCTTACCTGCAGGTGAGCAACAGAATGTACAGAAGAAAAACAACACAGCCAGGATGACTGATTTTGCTTTAAATTTATGACCACGAGTGTCATGGGGACCTCACCACTGGACCTCACCAGCAATCCCAGCACACATGACTGATCAGGGCATTCACTTGGAGCTCTCTCATACCCTCCATCCTCTCCTCAAAGTGAGGCACCTCCTCCTCCATCCTAACTCTCAGCATGCCCCTTATTTCACTAAGCAAATGACGACAATAAGAACTTCCTCATCCTTCTACTGCCAAATCTAAGGATTTTGCATCTCAGTCCTTTCATCTCTATCCTTCATTAAATGGGCAAAATGTTCAAGTTCCTATCTTGGTCCAATGACCCACTGAGCTCTCAATCCCACCTCCTCTGCCCTACTTACTAATCATCATGTTCTCCCTCGTTTTGATCATTATTTTCAGCCCTTCTTAGACTCCACATCCAAACACATCCCCCTCCAATACCATTCTGTTTTCCTATTCTACTTTATTGCAAAATATCCTAAGAAGAATAGTCCATATTTTCTGTTCCCATTCCTTACCTTCTATTCTCTCCTCAGATTTTTTTTCCTCCACCACACCACTAAAACTGCCTAACAAGGTCACCAACATATCCTTCTTGCTAATTTTCTTGTCAATTCTCTGACCTCATCTTATGTGACCTCTCAGCAGCATTGACACAGCTGGCCAGCACCTCTTCTTTAAAATGTTTCTTTTGCAGAGCTTCCCAGTCACTGCACTCCCCTGGTTCTCCTCTCTCACTGGCCCCTCCTTCCAAGTCTCCTTTTCTGGCTCTTCCTTCCCTTGTTACCCGACCATCAGAGAGCCAGTCATCAATCTTCTCCTTTTCTCTGTCTACACCCATCCCCTGGGTGTCTCACTCAGGTTCAGCACTTCAAATGCATCTATATGCTGGTGACTCTCAAATTTAGATCCCCAGCCTCAGCTTCTCCTGTGAGCTCTAAGTTCCTGTACCTTATTTCCTGCTCATTCTCTCTACTTCAGAGTCTTCTGGGCATATGAAACTTTCCAAATCAGAAACCTTGATTCTCTACACAAATCCTCCTCTTTCCTGTGACTTGGAAATGGCAGTCATCCTTTACTCTGCTTTCTCCCTTACACTGTGTTCTAATTCCTTGGCATTTTCTGTTAGCTGTAATGTCAATGTTCATCCAGAATCTGACCACTTCTCACCAACCCCACAACATTAGTTCTCTTCATTCCTTGTTCTTTCATAGCCAATTCCCCATATAGAAGGCAGAGAAACTGTAAAAGGTCACCTCTTCAAACTCAAAACCTGGCATGTTCAAAATAAAATCAAACTCCTTGCCATGACATGCTCTCGACCTATCCCTCCATTATGTGACTTACTCATTTCCCTCCTTCTCGAGTCAGTCCAACTGTCCTGGCATTATAGCTGATCCTTAAACACTCCAAGCTTGAACCTGCCTCAAGGACTACTCTCATTGTTCTTTCTCCCTGGGACTCCCTTTCTCCAGGTCTTCTCATGCTCCCTCCCTGACATCATGCAGATCTTTGCTCCAATATCATCTTCTGCAATAGTTCTTCCCTGTGTATTCTTTGGGGACACACTTTTCCCACTCTCCACTGTTTTCTTACCTTGAATAATGCTTCCTTATAGTGCCCCCACTCTCTACCCATTACATCATGTTAATTTGTTTATCTATTCATTGCTTGTCTCATTGCATTAATCAAAAGTCCCTCTCCTTTTCTTTATTTTTATTTAAAAAATGTTTATTTATTTTAAGAGAGGGAGGAGCAGAGAAAGAAAGAGTGAGAGAAAGAATCCCAAGCAGGCTCTGTGCTGTCAGTGTACAGCCCCATGTGGGGCTCGATCTCACAAACCACGAGATCATGACCTGAGCTAAAATCAAGAGTTGGACGCTTAACCAACTGAGCCACTCAGGCACCCCATCCTCTTCTCTTGTTCTCTACTGTGTCTCCAGCTCCTGGAACATTGCTCATCTCATGTTTTGTGCTCAATAAACACTTGTGGAATGAATGGATGAATATATGGAGATCAGTGGAAGCCTCACAGTTCTCCTGAGTTGGCACCTTGGAGATTTTTGGCTGACATTTTCTACCTTGCCTATGCTTTGATTCGGTCACAATGTCTGGTGTGAATTCCATTTCTGGAATGGCTTTCACTTCCTTCCTTCCTATTCACAATCACAGGTCCTCATTTTCCCTTTAGTTCCTAGAACCCCTAAGTAGTCTCCTCATTCACATCCCTTCCTCTCGGCAGCCCACCATGTACAACACTGCCAGAATTATCCTTGTGAAACATGGCTCTATTCTTAGAGCTTTCCCAACCAGGAGGCTGAGCATGTAACAGGGACCTAACAAATATTTCATAAACAAGTAATTAAATGAATCTCATCAAATAAAGGTCAAATTCTTCAACTTAACACTCAAAATTCTACACAACCTGGTGTCCCATATAGGATCTCTTAACCCCTCCAGATTAGTCTATTGATTCTACTAGATTTACAACCAGTCTACAGTATCCTGATACATGATGTATTAGATTGAATCATATGCATTTGACTATATATGGCTGATTTGACCTACAAAACAGCCACTTCATATGGCTTGATTCAATATAAGTTTTTTTTGTCTTCGTAATTTTGCTTAAGCCATTCAAAATGCCAGCTTATCTTATCGGGTCATCCAACTTATTCTTCAGTGTCCAATTTTAAGTTTTATCTCTTCCAAAGTGGCCCCAGAATGAATAGCTTTTCTTCTACATTCCCATAGGACTTTGTAACTTTTCTCTTTTCATTTGTTCTCATTTGCCTTGTAATGACATTGTTCATACCAATTTCTCTTTCTTCCCATTATCTCTTCCAGTTGTGAATGAATTCCTGGAGAGCAGGATCCTGTCTTATTCATTTTTTAGTCCTTCACAGTTTCTACTAGAGTGCTTTACACAGACCAGTTGCTCACCAGATATTTGTTGAATGGACTCAAATAGTGGTTAATTGTCCCAAGCATATAACCTTATACTCTCTCCATAACAATGAGAAAAATAGGTTTACAAAGTCGACAACAATTTCTTTTTTAAAGACAACTATTTCTTAAGCGTAAGTATATTTTCAATTAGACATTTTGCTATCACACCAAGAGCAAGAAAAAAAATTGATTTGGGGTGGGTGTAGAAGACTGCTTATCCAACCCCTGTGATATATATCAACTCCTCAACTACAAAGAGTAAGTGGTGTATGACAAAACCTTTCTCCTGGCCTATGTGACACCTTTAGGACATGAACTGACCTACAGAGACTTATGACTTTGGATACTCTACAGATAAAGCCTCTATTCTGAACATCAGCAGCTACTTCATTTGCTCTAAACAACAGGTGAAGGAAGGGAAGCAGTTGATGCTTCTGTTGATGATGATGATGATGACAAAAACGATAATGGCATTTACATGATTCTGCAGTGCTTGACAAACTCAGCAAATTACTTGTAAAGTCGGCAGTCAGGGCTGTCAATGAGAGAGAGTCACCTCTGGGCCAGAAGGCAGCGACCACATTTACATAAAAGGAGAGAGCTCATAGCACCTGACAACTCAGGAAGAGGTGTTCAAAGGGAGCCATGCATTCACGGGAACTCACAGAAAAAATGAGCTTAAGCTGCAGTAGGAGATGGAAGCACAGATACAGGGAAGGACTTCCTGAGAGCAAGGGTCTTAGCAAAAGAACAGGTGCCCAGGGGAGGTCATCAAACTTGTTCATAAGAGGTAAGACAGTATGGTGATGGCGCCTGAATAAACAGACCCCTGGAATGAAGCAGAAAGTCTGGAAAAGACCCAAGGTGACACTGGAAATCACTAGGTTGCAGATGGTCTTTTTATTATTTTTATTAAAAAAATTGTTTAATGTTTATTTATTTTTGAGAGAACAAGTGAGAGAGACAGAGCACGAGCAGGGAAGGGGCAGAGAGAGAGGGAGACAGCGAATCTGAGGCAGGCTCCAGGCTCTGAACTGTCAGCACAGAACCCGATGCAAGGCTTAAACCCACAAACAGTGAGCTCATGACCTGAGCTGAAGTCAGACATTCAACTGACCAAGCCACCCAGGTGCCCCCAGATAATCTTTTTAATATGTGATGCTGGGACAACTGGGTAGCCAGTTAGAATTAGTGAGGTTAGACCTATACGTCCAACCACACACAAGAATATACTCTGAAATGGATCATTGAGCTATAGGCAAAAATGAGCCCTACAAGTACTAGAAGAAAATATGGGTGATTTCCTGGATATGGAGAAAGGATTTCTAACTTGAACTAGTGTCCAAAGACAATATAAGAAAACAATGATAAATTTCATTAAAAAAATCTTTTTTAAGTTCGTATGGTAAAACATACCATAAACAAAATCAGAAGAAAAACAACAAAGGGAGAAAATGTTTTCAATATATATCACAGATAAAAGGCTAATGTTTGCAATATACAAAGACCACTTAAAAAATGAAGGGCAAAAAAATAACAACCCAATAGGAAAATGGGCAAAGGAAATGAACAGACAATATGAAAAATATATAAAAATTAGCTTTTAAACAAAAGAAAAAATGTTCAATTTCACACATAAGTGAAATAGTCTAAACACACTGAAACAGTCTGTCAGTTTCTCAAACAATCACGCCTAGAGTTATCATATGACCCTACAATTCCATTTCTAGGTATATATACCAAAGAGAAATAAAAACATATGTTCACATGAAAAAAAATAATACATGAATGTTTATAGCAGGATTACTTTTAATAGCTAAATGGTGGAAACAACCCAAACGTCTATCAATAAATGAATAAACAAAAGGGAATATAACTTGACCATGCAATGGAATATTATTTGGTCATAGAAAGGAATGGTATACCAATACATGTCATAACATGTAATAGCTCATAACGTGAATGAGCTTTGAAAACATGAGAGAAGCTAATCACAATAGGCCACATATTGTATGATACCATTTACATGAAATTTCTTCAATAGGCAAATCTAGGAACACAAACTAATTGCTTAGGCCTGGAAGAATGGGGAGTGAGGAGAGTGGTAGATGAAGGGTATTGGGTTTCTGACCTTGAGTGCGGTGATGGTTGCACATATCTGTGAAGGAACTAAAATGTACTGAATTGTACACTTTAAGTGGGTGAATGGTGTAGTATATAAATTATATCTCAATAAAGCTGGTTTAAAGGCTGGCACTGAAATATTATTGCTCACCTATCAGATTGGTGGTAAATATTAGAAAGCTTGATACATTCTGCTCGTGAGGCCAAAGGAAAACAAACAGGCACACTCATCCTTTGTTTGAGGGAAGACAAATTGGTATGGACATTAAGGAGGGGGATTTTGCAATATCTAGCAGAACTATATATTTGTATTCCTAGCAGTCAGCAGTCTCACTTCTCGGAATTTATCCTGAAGATGCTGTCCACTTATAAGAAAATACTATATACAAGCTTGTATACTAAAGCATTGTTTGTAACTGCAAGATACTGGAAGCAATTTAAATCCCCACCAGTTAAAGACCTGTTGGATAAACTGTGGTATGCTCAGTGCAATACTACTCAGCCAGAAAAGAATACCGAACAGCCCTATGAGCTGATGGGAATGATTTCCAGGATGCATTGTTAAAGGACAAAAGCAAAGTACAAAAGTTCATTTATAGTATGCTCTCTTTTTTTATAAGAAAGAAGAAGGGATTCCTATGTGGCTGTTGGTTAAGTGTCCAACTTTGGCTCAGGTCATGATCTCACAGTTCATGGGTTTGAGCCCCGCATCAGGCTCTGTACTGACAGCTCAGAGCCTGGAGCCTGCTTCAGATTCTGTGTCTCCCTCTCTCTCTGCCCCTCCCCAACTCACGCTCTGTCTCTCTCTGTCTCTCAAAAATAAATAAAAATGCTAAAAAAGAAAGAAAGAAGAAGAAACAAACTGTACATGTATTTAATTATTTTAGCAAAAAGAAACATAAGGGAGAATACCAGAAATGGAGATTGGGCTCCTGCAAAGGGTGCATGGCCACAGGGAGGTAGGGTTAGGGGGAGTGACTCTTCTCTGGATAAGCTTTTTTTTTTCAAATTTAGTTTTGATGTTTATAGTCATATTAGTATTTTATAACTCAAACAATCCACAAGGATGGGGAGAAAGCCCCTAACAGAACAAATGAACCAAATTATATTTCAAATGAATGGCATAACCATGCTGAACAAAGGGTAGAGGGAGAATTATTTGAGGTAACTTCTGAAGACAGTGTTTTGACTACATATCCTCAGTCTAAAGACAAAAAGAAGCATAGAGAAATATTGAACTCTAATTAGTGGTTTTGTTTTTTACAGTGGTATGAGTGAACAATTCAAAAACTACTTTATACGTATTCTAGGATTGAGCAAAAGGATAAATATATTGGGGGAAAAAAGGGAACTACATGTCTCACTACTGGAGTAGCATTTTTTCCCCAAATATATGAGAAAGGAAAACCCTGAATTCTGTGGGATTGGAACTGAAAACATCAGTATGTTTTTAAAACAGAGATCTTAGCTCTGTCCTTTGAGAGGGCCTAGAAACAATGAGACCACAGTAGCCCTCATGCTCAGAACCTGGTGTTGGTGTTCAGATCATGGTTTTTAAAATTTCATTCTCCACTAAAAGGATTCGGGATCTATAGGCAAGACGGCTGATTCCAGGACAGGTAAGGTACCAAGTGAGCATGAACATCTTGTCCCAGAAAGTGCTCAAAAAAATGAAGGGGCCATGTCAAAAGGACAGAAAGGAATCCCACTGTTCAACTCTGAGACAATTTGGATGTGAAAATAAATAGTAGCAGTAATGGATGACAACCTATTGAATAATGCATAACATTCCATGAATTCAGACTGATATAAATGAATCAATAAATAAACAGATAAATGTGAGATAGGGAAGGCCCTTCGTTGGTAGAATGGAACTAATAAATGTGGGATGATGCCATGAGAAAAAAATCACCATTTGGCAAGTATCATAAGTAATAACAGATTCAGGCAAAAATCATCAATGGACACTAAAACTGGTGGGTGAAGATTTGATGAGGATTGAATATTTACATAACCTCAGAGTATCTCCCATAAATTTCTTATTAATCACAAAGGGAAATAGCACTTTTCTAGGGGAGAAATGTGACACACACCACCTTAGCCAAGTAATCACAGCTAACATCACCAATAATGACACCAACCCAACATCACATCCCTCTGGCTGGATGCACCGAGGGAGACACAACATTACTTCTGGGGTGTTTCTGCCCAAAATTCATCACCCAGATCTAATCACAAGGAAACATCAGACAAACCCAAATCGAGTAACCTTCTACAAAATAAATGGTCTGTACTCTTCAAAAATGTCAAGGTTAGAGAAAGAGAAAGAACAGGTAAAGGTAAAGAATGACGGGGGAAAGTTCTAGTTCAAAAGAAACTGAAGAGATGTGACAAATGAAGGCAGTACGTATGTAGTCCCAGGCACATTATTGGAAGAATGGACAAAATTTGAATTTGGACCCCAGATTAGTTGATGATATTGTACAAATGTTCAATTTCCTGATTTAGATGAACTGTAGTGTGATTGTGTAAAATAATGTCCCTGGTTTTAGGAAATACACACTGAAGTGCTAAGGGGTAAAGGGGCACAGTACCAGCAACTCATTCCTACATGATTGCAAAAATTACATAGACACCTACTACATCTCAGAGTAAACATGTGCACAGCAACTCAGGGGCTATGGAGACAAGCTGGGTCCCTGGGGTCTCTTGCTGGACCAACCCTCCTTGAGTATTCTTTTTTTTTTTTTTTTTTTAAAGGCAGACTGCCACCTGCAGCGCCTCATTTGGATGTGTCTGGAGTCTTGGAAGCTTGACTACCCTACTTTCTCCTACAAATGGACCTTGAGAGCTTGTTTGGAGGTTCTAGCAGGGGAGTGCAGCTACTCGTATACCCTTGACCGAAGAACGGTCCTCCTCTATCGGGGAAGGTCGTCCTCTTCGACCGAGCGCGCAGCTTTGGGAGGGACACACATGGAGTGGTGAGGGAGGAAGGGGACACCTGCCTAGCCAGCCAGATCAGGCAAATCAACCCTGGCGATCAATGGGGTGACAGATGTCACAGCCAGATCGCCCTCACATCCCCTCCTTGAGTATTCTGTCCTGATTGTGGAATTTCTCAGCCCCACTCCCAGCTTAAATGGTGTGAATATGATCGGTTTGGGGGAAAAAAAAATCTTCTTCTTCCCAGTTAACAGCTTTTTTTTTTTTTTTTTTTTTATAGCTCAGGACTTAAATCCCTTTTATTGTTTTAAAAGATATTATCCAATTAGGCCCAGCTATTTTCAAATATGATGTTAATCTGTGAGTGAAAAGTCTCAAAAGCTGCTCTGAAGCTGCCGTGTCCCTCAACGACTCCAGCTCAGGGCCCTGCCAACCTTTGGGGCACAGATGTGTGGCAGCCTCAGCTGTGGCTGGGATGTGGAACATATTGGCTCGAGCTCTGAAACTGAGCCCTAAGAAACCAAGATTCTCTACTGAGGTGCTTCTGCACGCTGCTTTAGTTCTTGGGGATGTCTCCCAGGCCGGGATGAAAGCCTCTCCTTTCCCTGAAGGCTCAGGGAGCCTGCAGCCCACAGTGGGTATATTGATCCGATTGATTCACCTTCTGTCCACCTTTTGAAACTTTCTCAGCCTTCCAGTAGATATCTGTCCCTCACAGGCCACTGACACCCGGCTTTGAAAACCTCACATACCTACGACCCTCTGTGTTCTCCTGCTGTCTACCACCCTGCCCCAACTGTATGCACAGGGCCCCCTATGTTTGGTGGAACACAGCAGTGGGGAGATAGCTTACTGCTTCCTCAGTCAAGCCCTGTGGTATCTGAAGCAGAGAGGAGCCAATGATTGGCTGAACCTCCTATGGAGACTGACAGAGCCGTGGAATGGGACAACCCTGGTTATCATGAGTTTCAGATGTTAGAAATGGGGACCACAGCCTTAGCAAAAGACCCATGGCTTAAAGAGCACAAGGCAGAGATAGGGGCCTCTTCTCCCTATATCATGAAGTTAAACACTCACTATAATAATAATAATAATAATAATAATAATAATAATAATTATATAAATATAAAATAAATAATTCCTTTAAGAATTATGAGTTTTCCAATTAATCCTTATGCTCATCAATTGTAAGGAGGTATGATCATTCCCATTTTAAAGGGGAAGGAAAGGGGAGCTCAGCGAGGTAAAATAACCAACTCAACATCCCACAGCTGTTAGATGCAGGAATCTAGTTTCAAATCTGGGTGTCTATGATGCCAGAGTCATACAGAGGCAACTCGCTCCAATGTTTGCTCTTTAAAATGACTGCAAAGTCTGAGTTTACCAGTTAAGTACTCACTCCAGGTTATCCCTAGCAATCCTCTGCTGAAGGTACATGCTTGATGTTCTGCTTCCATTTTACTTCCTAGGATAGCAGGACTCACCACTATAATTGTTCTTTTCACCTGAAGCAACCTCAACTCCAAGGGACTCATCTCCTTTCCTTGACTTCACGCCACTCCCCTCTCCAGACCTCGATGCCTAGAACTTGGTACCCTTGCAACCCCCAGGGGCACCCACAGCCCCGATGCAGAATAATGCAACACACAGGGGCACACCAGCATCTGCTCTGCGCAGGAGCACATAACCTCCTGGCTTTGTGGGTATTTCTGTGCCATCCTCACTCACCTCAGAGGGAGGTACAAGAACCCAGGTACACCGGGGATCTGCGGAGACAGAAAGTCATCGGCAGGTGACTGAGTGTCAACTTGGAGCTGTTGGTTGTGTTTCGGCATGACCGCCGTGGCAAAACATGTGCTCTGAGAACTGCACTCTCTATTTATCTGTTACAGTAGTTAATTTCATCTGTTTTGCAGAAATATTTACTAAGGGTGAGTGATGGAGGCAGGCAGCTGTGGCTGCCTCCACTGCAACCATATGGTTTATTTACAACCAGGGCTCTGTGATGCAGATAGTACAAAGAGGATTAAATTAGACTTTGTAGATTAAAGTCCTGAACACTATAAAACTCATAAGCCTTTGTATGCTAAGCAAGAACTTTGACTCCCATTGGGTTTTAAGCTGATATTTTGCACACACAGAAAAGAGTGAAAATTTTTGATATTTAAGTATTTCTTAAAAAGCTGGCAGAATATCAAGCTTGTTCCTTAGGCAGTCCACTGGTGGGGGTGGGAGTGTGAAAAAAAAAGCAGCCTCAAATACCTTTTAAAGGGCCAGAGGGGCTAGCTTCATTGTCACTGTAAACAAGTCCTCTCTATCTGTTTACTAATCTCCTTGAACTTGGAAAGGCAGCCTGCTGAAAAGGAAACTGCCCCCAACCTACTAAAGCCTACTCAAGGCATACCCCATGTAATTGCATCCCTAGCACCGAAACACTCCAAGTTTGCTTGACGATGGTTAGAAAATAGGTCTTAAGGAGATGCTCAGTATTGTCCCCTTCTTCCTGGAAATGGGAGCGGCCAGTAAGTCTTCTGCACTGTGCTGTTAATCACCCCTCAGGAAAGGGTCCTTCACCCTCAGGGTGTGTCATTTTTCCCCATCCCAGCCCCCAACCCGGGTCTCCATCCTCTTCAGACCCTGAAAGAATTCGGTTCAATTTAGCCCTCTCCTTGATCTTTAAAGTTGTTCTCTCAGTCACTTTCCACTTGAAGCCGCGTTTGATGTTTCCATGGGTGTTTCTACTGATGGGCTTCACCCAGAGAGCTTTGTCGTTGACTTTGAGAGTCTGGCGTTCAGAGGATGGACTGATCTTCGCAGGTGTTATTTTCTGCACACGGTGCAATTAGCCACACAAGCCAAATTGGCACAAGCAGTGCCCTCAAATCTCTTCTCATTGAACCCTTGGCGCTCATTGGGAGGCTCTTGAGGGACCCACGTTCCCATTTAAGGATGGGAAAATTCCCCTGTGGATGATTGGCCCTCACCAAGGCCGGCATGGAGCATCGCCCACCAAGTGAGCTGCCAGAAATCCAGGGAATTCTCAGTTGTTGCAAGTGAGGCTGATGTGTTTATTTTTTGTGGCAATAAAATTGGTTCAATGGAGAAGCAAGGATTTCCTTAAAACACAGTGGGAAATAATACTTTTTTTAAAAAAAAATCTGAAGCAATAATCTGGGGATGGGTTCATTATACTGTCTGGGAGTCCAAAGGATCTTGCATTTCTTGGCCTTCCTTTCGGGGCATCAATAACATAGATCAAATCAGAAACGATTCCCAGGGAGCATTTTTAAAAATACTTTTCCATCCAGGAATCTCCCAAGGGAGTCCTCACGGTTCCCTAGTGCCTCCACACCTTTGTTCTGCCACAGCAATGGTACTGGAAATCTTAAACTCTGGAAAGGATGCGGGGGAGGGAATTGAGAAGCTCTGCTTTCACTGCTGTCAACACTTCCTTGGAATTCCCCTAGATGCTCTGTCCGCACCCTTCCCCTCTCCCTCTCCCTGAAGTCATCCTGACACCTGTTGAAGAACTAGCTGATGAGAAGAATTACCATGAGCCAAGTGCCCAGTCATCATCATTGAACAGGATCTGTGACCTGCTACACAGTGGTTAGTGCTACCCTGTAAGAGGTGGGTTCACAGCCACATTAATAAAAGGAGACCACAGGATCTCGTTTCATTTTCTGTCATTTCAAGAGTTAAGGAGCACAGATATTATTCATCAGCTTTTCTATGTGAGGAAGCTTAGGTAGAGGGTGTTTTATCTATCTTCCTTCAACTTTCCCTCCCCCTCCCTCCCTCCCTTCCTGCCTTCCTCTCTTGTTTTTTTTCTTCCTTCCTTCTTCTCTCCTTCCTTCCTCCCTCCCTTCCTTCTTCCCTCCCTTCCTTCTTCCTTTCTTATTTTTTCCTCCATTCTTCCTTTCTCTATTTTCCCCCTTCCTTCCTTCCTTCCTTCCTTCCTTCCTTCCTTCCTTCCTCTATTTACCTCCTCCATTCCCTCCTTCCTTCTTTCCTTTCTTCCTTCTTTCCTTTCTTCCTTCTTTCCTTCCTTCCATCCTCCCTCCCTCCCTCCCTCCCTGTCCCCCTCCTTCCATCCTTCTCTCCCTCCTTCCCTCCAGCCTTTCTGCCTTCCTCTTTCTATCTCCCCCACCTTCCCTCTGCTCTCTTTTCCTCTCCTCCCCTCTCATTTCAGTGGACCCTTGAGAGCTCAGGTCTGATATCCATGCTTTCTGCCTTTCCAGCTGTTTATTTCAGAAACCATGTTGCCTTTCTCTACACAGAAAAGCTTACTTTATTTTAAGTGAAACATTAAGAAGGGGATGCTGAGCCTCCATCAGCCCAGATTCCAATTATAATGGACCTATAGCAGGCTGTGCCAATATCACATCTGATTTATTCAAACCCTTTTCCCTGATGATTACCTTCTCCATTCAGGACAAGAATATCTGCTCTTTCTGGGTGAGGGAGCAGCCTGATTATAGCTTCATTAGAAAATGGTGCCGCTCGCTCTTACAGTCTAATTGGTTGACAGGGTTTGGGATACAGAAATGTAAATCACTGACAGTGTGCATGGCCCTACTTTTATCACAGTGAAATCCTCAGCTGTCAAAGTGAATGGATACGTGAAGCGGTTAATTTTATGTGTCATTAAAGGAACCATAATTGCGGCAATAAGTCTTTCCTGGATCCTTTCAAGAAGTATGTGTGGGATTCCCTGGACTTCTCAATGTCTTCTTGACACTCTACACCACTTCAGGTGTGGTGGCAGCTGTTGGAACTCTCGGTAGAGAGGACTCCATCAAGAGTGGGGCCCATGCTTCGTTCCTCAGGATTCTGAGACACCTTCTTTGGTGAGCATTTCTCCTGTACTCTCGCCTTCCATCAAGAGTGCTAGTGCTCCAAAGGGTTGTGGGTGGCTGCTCTCTATGGTTCTGGTGGCCTGGTGGCACCCTCACTCAAGGGACACTGGTTAGTGAGCAGGCTTGAGAGTTCTCGAGCCAAGGGAAATATGGTGGGAGTAATTCCTTTGGGAGGAATTGGCATGTTTGAGGGAAAGTCTGTGTTATCTCTAGGTTTGTGTTCGGTTCCCTGGTAAGTGAATCAGGGGCTTGCCAACTCTGAACTCCTTAAGAATACACAGGTCAGCTCACCTGGATCCCAGCACACTCATCAGTCCACCCAGTGACCGGAAAAATGAAGGCATCAGCATCCAATGACCTTCCCCACATAGGAAAGGGACGTGACACTGGTGGCATTAAGCGTTAACTGTCCGAGAATACATAAGGATGGCAAGTTAAACAGTAATCACTAGGTAACCATCTCAGACAGATAGAAAGAGAGGGGAAAAAACCCAAGAGTAGCAATCTTTAAAGAGAACAAGCAGATCTGAGTAATCCAATTTAGGGGAGATAAGGGCCTGCTGCTAGTACTGTCCTTTAACTGGACAAACGCCTTCGTTCAAGTGTCAACCCCAATCCGGAAGAGGTCACCGCACTGGGCCTGCTGCCTAATATACTCCTGAATTGGCTGAGTGGCTTTCCGAACAAACACACTGGTCCAACAGAATTGATTTTCAACAGGCCGTATTGGTCCCTAACGTAATTATCCGGCAGTGAGTCAGTTCACGGCAGCCCCTGCATTTAAACGTTGCTGGTCAGCCCTGGACAGGGGACAGCCAGCACCGAGGTGCCTTCTCCGGACACCACTTGGGAAACCTTTCTGTTTTCGTTCCAGCGACTTTTCCCTCCCCTTCCTAAATAATTTAATGAGCAAATGGAGACTTTGCACAGCTCCATTTTAAGTGGGCATTGTCTCACTCCTGTTTCCAGGGAGTTGCGGAGACAATGGTCTCACGTGCCGATGAATAATATCAAGTCCTGACTGTGGGATAGGTGAATTAAATTTGCAATAAAGCATCACACAGAATCTTTTTAAAACACTACCATGTTTAGCCTCTTCCCTTCTCTGCGGGCTTCTCAGCAGCACAGTCCCTGTTACTTCTGTGTGTCCGGTGGGCCAGGGTTGGGTTGGTGGGAGTGGCTTCCCAGCATACAGCACTTTTCCAAAAGACCCTCACTCAAATCACTCGGTCCCAGTCTCAGTTGGTCAAACACAGCATGATCTTTGAAATTCCAGTTGAGTATCACAAAAATCGTCAAACTCTCAATGGGTTCCCAAAGCTGGGAGGCCTATTGAATGCAGCATGGTAAGCTTTATACCCCTGCCAGGGTGTCCAAATGAAATACCATCTCCCTGGCTGTGGGAATAGTGGCAAGCCCAAAGACACCGCTTTTCCTTTCCACTCATGACTTCCTCATCGCCTCAGAAATGGACATATTTCTCTCAGTCCAAACAATGACCATACTGGCAATACCTCACACACATCCCTTTAGTTCATGCCTCTGGCTCACAGAGAGCGGAGGAATGGGGTCTAAGGCATTCTTGGGCACCTAGCTCCTGGTGCACTGCAATGTCTAACCGAGGACTCAGCAACTATTTGTGGAGTCCTATTTAAATGATGTGTAATGACAAAAGGGCCACTCGATAGCTGTGAGAACTTGGGCAAGAGCATAACCTCTCTGTTACCGTATTTCTTCATCCATGCAGTGCGAGTGATGATAGTACCTGGTGCATTAGGTTGTTATGAGGATAAATTAAGTCGACACGTGCCAAGCTTCTGGAACCAAGCCTGTCACATATAAAAGTACTAAGTAAAGGCATGGCTGGCTACTTATAGGGTAATATGAGGAGAGTACAAGACAATCAGCCTGCCTGAATCCCTTCCTCATCTGAGACCTCATCTACTATGAAATCCACAGCCTACTGATCAATTAGAAGTGCTATCCAGCCTGGCTTCCCTAAATTGGCTGGTTCAGGGCAAGGGGCCACAGCCTGTGCATGTGCCTGGGCTGGGCTACTTTCCCAGAAGCTGCGAAGTTTGGGGGTTGAACAGGATACAGAAAAATAAAAGTCCCTGCCTGCCCCTGCCCTCACTCCCCGGGGAACCCATGGCTGTGGCAAGGAGGTCACGGTGGCCATTGGGGAAATCGATCACGTAAGTTCTCAAAAAACACTGTTCGATCACAGTTGACCTGCTGGAAGCCTCTGCTCTGGCAAATGGTAGTCCACCGTTAGAAACCATATGCAGGATCCAAGAATGTTCTCATTTACTTCAAAGACTGAAACCACCCATGGGCTTATCTCACCCAAGGCCGAGTTCTGGTTCTCACTCACCTCCGAGTTCCTCTGGCCACAGTAGAACTTCGAAAACCAAAGATGGGACCTGCATCAATTTACTCGCTCCCTCGGGACAAACCAGCATCCAACTTGGCTCAAGCAATCTCACTGAAATAGATGAACATTTCCTGCATTAATTCTGGGGCAACCCAAACTAATATAGACATGTTATTAGGAATCATGGTAATAAAGTACGGGACACCATTTCAAGTGCTCTCCTTACATGAGTTCATTTAATCTGGCATGTCACATGAGGAAACTGAGGCACAGAGCAGTAAAAGAGCATGGCCAACACCATAGCACCTTGAGCCAGCTGGTGGTCACTCACTCATCCTGCTCTGTGCACAAGGGAAAATGGACAGAGAAGCTGAAGTTTACAACGTAATATTAATGTTGGTGGTGCACACTTAATGCACAGTGAAAAATGCAAGGGAGGGAGGAGAGGCAGGAAGAGAAAGAGAAGAAGAAAAGAGGCTGGAGATACAGGGCAGATACAGAGGAGATGGGAAAAAGGGAAATACATTTTTAATACTTAAAATTATTATTTGTATTTATCAAATCAATAATGTTCACTATAATCATAGGTAACGTTTGCAGAGAATAGAAAATGTGCCGGGCACCACAATGTCTGCAGCAATCACATTCAGTTACCTCCTATAATATTCATAATGAAACAGTCAACATACTCCTAGGAGAAGCCAAATACACAGAGAAGGAAACTGAGACTCAGAGGCTCTAACTCGGTAAAGCAGAGAACCAGACTCCCACTAGGGTAAGGCTGCAGGATTTGGCAAATAAAATTATAGGACAGACAGTTAAATATGAATTTCAAAGAAACCCCCGATCATTGGGGACACAGTTTTACTAAAGCAACAAATAACTTAGGACATACTTATACTAAATAAAAGTACTCATTTATCTGAAATTCACACCACACCGGGCATGCTGTGTTTTATCTGGCAACCCTAAATAGAGGTATTATTAGGTTGTCTCAAGTCTTCATAGTTTCAAGCTGGCATAAACTTTTAATTTAAGGTCCCACGTGTATTCAACTGGTCAGATTCTCAGAGCATCTATGCCAACAGGATTTAAATTCTTGACTGACTTCAAATGCACGTTTCAAGTGCCTGAGTAGAGTCTCGAAGGTCCACAATGGCCAGCTCTGTGCCTTGAGGTGTGCCCATACCGGGGCCCTCATGTCAAAAGGGCTCCGTGCCCTGGTCACCTGCTGACTTCCACCCTGACTTCCTGACCACATGCATTCCACCTCCTGCCCAGTTCTGCATATGCTTGTAATCAAGCCTTTTCTGCCCCAAACAGGATGCCTAGGCTTTCTCCACTTCAAGGGAATCTGCACAGCTGCCTGGCAGATAAAGACAGCATTGGCGTCCAACCTTCTTCCTGCCTGTCCTTCCCCTAAAGTACTCCTGAATAGGGTCAGGTTCTGGCTGTATTTCTCAGTCTCTAATTAGCAGATTCCAATTCATCACCCTGAGTATCTCCTGGCATCAGCCCCGAGATTCCCTCCTCTTGCCTGGTGAATCGGTCTTCATTTAAAACCCTCTCTCTTAGCCCTAAATGGAAATCAATTCTGCAAGTTTAGCAAATAGTTAATTACTCCACAAAGGGGATTGATTGGCCTTTGATCACCAGAAAGCTCTGCAGTGCTATTAGTCTCTTTCATCTGTGATTAAACCACAGAGAGAAAGAAACAAAAACTAAATTAGGCTTCTCCTGTTATCCTACAAATATTTAATGACGGGCTAATCTCCTAGAGGTGTGTTCAGGGGATATGCGTTCCATCAGGAGCCGGCTTCCATTCAACCTTGAACCCAGATTCCATCTTTGTGGAGAGCGCCGCAAAGAACTTGACAGAGGAATAGAGCTGGGCTCAAAGAAACCCTTTGTAGGACACACTCTTGTCTGCCTTTTCTTCTCTCCTCTTCTTATGTATGTTTTAATGCAGATAAAGATTTTCCCAGTGGACTCCTGGCATGAATAATAATAATAAAAAGGAAACCTGGCTTAAAAAATTCCATTTGGGTTCTGCTAACTCTCTAGCCAGAACCAGATGGGGTCCCAGTGATTTACAGATGATGAGGCACATTTTCCCAAGTAATAGTCTCCTTCACTTGGTGTGGAAAAGGCACCAAGAGGAGTGTTCTGGGGCCCTCTTCCTGAAAGGGGTGATGAATAGCAGGGCAAGAGCTGGGGCACTCAGCTTCATTGATAGTCTACATCCATGTGTACAGAAAATTATACTTAAAAAAAAAAAAGGCACTTCCTATGCATTTGATGAATAGTTCTATAAAGCACAGAAGGGGGCACCTGGGTGGCTCAGTCGGTTAAGCGTCTGGCTTTGGCTCAGGTCATGATCTCACGGTTTGTGAGTTCAAGCCTCACGTCGGGCTCTGTGCTGACAGCTCAGAGTCTGGAGCCTGCTTTGGATTCTGTGTCTCCCCCTCTCTCCCCTCCTCCCTTGGTCATGCTCTGTATCTTTCTCTCAAAAATGAATAAACATTAAAAAAAATTTTTTTTTAAAAAAGCACAGAAGGAAACTGAGGTACAGAAGGGAGGAAAGAGCAAGGATGTCAGATTCAGGCAAAATTGAGTTCAAATGCGTCTCACTTTAATGGCCGGGTGACTTTGGGCCAGCTGTGTAATTCCTCAGATTTTGTGCAAAGGAGATGATAAAGTCTATGTACATGGCCTTTGTGCTGGTGAATGGGCACCAAGGACACTGCCTGACCCACAGCAGAGGTGCCAGCTGCCAGGTTTGCCCCCCTCCCCTTCTTTCTTACTCAGGGAGGTACCTAGAGAGCTGAGCCTAGAACCATTGTCCTTCTCAAGTCAAGGGGTTTTTCTCCCCTCCATTCACTTTGCCCCTCCATAATCTTTCTGTTCCACATTGCTGTTCAGCTCAGAATCTACCCAAGGGGTGCCTGGATGGCTTGGTCGGTTAGAGTGTGACTCTTGGTTTCGGCTCAGGTCAGGATCTCATGGTTCGTGGGATTGGGCCCCACATCAGGCTCTGCACTGACAGTGCCCGCCCTGCTTGGGATTCTCTGTCTCCCTCTCTCTCTGACCTGCTCCCCTAATGCTTTGTCTCTCTCTCTCAAAAAATAAACCTTTAAAAAATATCTACCCTAGAGACCCACATTTCTGAAAGACCATCAAGGCACCAAAATAAAAGTTTATGGCCAAAAAGAGATTCAACGAAGGAATCAAGCAGTTTTCACTTGGAGGGGCCCCTTCTGAGTGGTGCACTTTTCCCAGACATGCAATGGGATAAGTTAGCTTGGTCTCCAGAGGCAAACAGGAGGTTGAGCCTGAATGATTCTATCATTCTGGTACTTTCGGCTTTCTAGAGACAGTTGGTATATACCTTTTTCACCCTCATTTGTTCTTCCTGGATTCTCCTGTACCTCCCCAGAGGTCGTTCCGGGCTTTTCCTTTTTATAATTTTATCAGACAAACCCTGCTAATTGGACTGACCCAGGGCAAGATGGCAATGTTGCAAAGTCAATCCTCTGTATTACCCGATCTACCTTTATCATCAACTTGTCTCCACAGCTGAGGCAGGACCCTTCACTGCAGTGACATGTCCCTTGTTCTACAGTCTAAAGACCAGTGGACTCCACACTGATGACCTGGTGGGAGTCCTAGCTCTGACATTTACAAACTGGATGACCTTGGACAACACAGGGGCAACATTAACAAGTGTAATTAACATTTGCTGAGTACCTTCATGTGTCAAGGACTGAGATAGCATGTATGTGAGGATGAAATAGACTAATTATATGAAAGTATGTTAGCTATTATTACTTCGTTCGGTTTTGTGAAGTCCCTCTCATGCCCTCTCAACAAACCTCTACAGGAAGGCTGTTGGCAGCAAACATGGTGACTCCCCTCTAGGGGCTTTCTTTTCTGGCCATGGGAGTCTCCAGACCTGTGCTGGGATGAGCCATAGAACCAACAGAGTGGGAAGAAACCAAGCTGTGATGGATCGGGGTTCCCCCACCCCTAGGATGGGACAACTCTGAGAGTGTGTTCTCGCTGTCTCCTGATGCAGCCCTGCAGGGCAAAGTTCCAGTTGCCCATGGTATTAATGCCCTCAATAATACTCATATTATAGGTTTATTTCCCTTCCCCACTCTCCTGCTAGTGTTTCCTGGGATCACCTCCCAAAAAGGAAATTTCTTGAGTTTTTATTTCTGGTTCTATTTCTGAGGAAACCCAAAGTAAGTCCTAAGTGTTAATGATACTAATCATAAACACTGAGAAAGAGAGGACACAGGAATGTGAAGACAATGGTAATGTCTTCTGGAAGGGAGCAAATGGTGAGGGAAATGGCTTGGGATATCACAGATGGCAAGTAAGAAGAGTAGAGGGAAGGCCAGATCCTCCTAGAAGAGAGAGACAGAGAGACCCACAGAGGCACATGTGTAGTCAGAGAATACACACAGCTCTATCCCAGATGAACCACCTCAGTGGCAGGGTGGTCCTACCAAGAAACGAGAGGATTTACCCTCAAAGGGCCCCTTTCTTTGGAATTCTAAACAGAACCCCAGGATGATAGTTTTATCTAGGACCCACAGACGTAAGTGTGGAAGCAATCAGGTCTCATTCGGTAGGAACTTTCTAGCACTTGGGAATTTGAACAGTCCTTTGCCTTGGACAGCAGGTCAGTTGAGTTGATTCTGCACCCAAATTATGTCTCAAACTCATCACATTTCTTCCTCCCCAGCTGGAACAGCTCTCATCTGTTGCCCTCTACCACTTCCATTTTCTCTGACACATTCTCCGTACTTAGATGCCACACCTGAAAATCCTTCAGGGACTTCTCATTGCTCTCAGAAGATGGAAGAAGATCCCAGACCTGCCCATGAGTTTTCCCCAGCTTTATCTTGGGTCCCCTTCCCTATCCCCCCTGCCACTCCAGTCTCACGGAGTATCATGCTGTCCCTTGAACAAGACCAGCTCCTTTCAGGGCCTCCCCAAATGTCTCCTTCTCATCCCATGCATGCATCCTTGCAAACTCTTATTTCTCCGTCAGGGGTCATCTTGAACATTCCTTCCTTAGGCAGGCTTCCCCTAGTTGCTTTCATGGATTTGTGGTAGGCAGCCTCTGAAGTGGCTTCTAATGATTTCCACCTCCTGGTCTTGGCAACCCTGTGGAACACCCTTCCCTTGGGTGCAAGCTGGACCTGGGACTTGTTTCTAATGAAGAGACAATGGCAAAAGTGTTGGGATATCACTTCCAGAAGTAGATTACAAAGACTGTGGCTTCTGTCTTGGTTACACTCTGTCTCTCCCCTTGGCGTGCTTTGATGAAGCAAACTGCCATGTTGTGAGTTGCCCGTGGAGAGCCTGTACAAGGCAGGGCATTGGGGGCAGCCTCCAGAAGAGAGCTCGAGAGGAACTGGACCTTGCCAACAATCTGGTGAGTGAGCTTGAAGCAAACCCTTTCCTAGTTAAGCCTCGAGATGACTGACACTTTGGCTGCATTCTTGTGAGAGACCCAGAGCCAGAGGCACCCAGCTGAGCTCTGCCAGGATTTCTGACCCAAAGAAGCTAAGCTGTCTTAAGCAACCATATTTTGGGGAAAATTTGCAACACAACAATAGAGAAACAAACTCAGATGATATTTCATCATTATATGTGGTTACTCCATAGAATCAATGAGAGTATATGCTTTAGGGGATAATTTCACAACAAGCGTTGATTGTAAAACAATTCTGTGTTACCTATAGGAAGCCTAGTGGCTAAGAGCATCTTCTCTGATCCAACTATAGGGATTCAAATTCTGGCTCTATCACTTGCCACCTAGATGACTTGGGGCTGGTCATCTGACCACTAGCTTTGGTTCTTCATCTGCAAAAAGGCAGGTAATAATGTCACCTTAAAAATCAGCTATGAGGACTTAACAAGATAATACTTGTAAACTGCTTAAAACACTAGCTAGTACCTAGTCAGCACTTAACAAATGCTATCTATTACTACTCTTGTGAAGATTATAAAAGAAAGTACAATATAATTTTTGGAAATTGAGGACCTTGCTTTCTGCTTATGGAGATGCCACAGCTCATAAAGAGAGACAACACAAGGTAACAGACAATCGCTAAACCATGTTCTTTAGATTCGAAATATTGAAGGGGTTTAGAAGAGGTAAAGAAAAAAATCGGCTGGGTTCTTCTCTAATGTTTTGTGGTGAAGCTTTAACAAGGCATGAAAGATTATCAGACTCAAAGTGGGCATAAAAAGAAGGAATGGGGAATTGCAGCGAGGACCCCTGGCGTGAGCAGAGAACAAGAGGTCGGAGCAAAATAGGAGACCAGTAGTGCAAGGGACTTGGCTGGAGTGGAAGAGAGTACCGGGAAGGAATGACACTAATTAATGCGGAAACCTGTACAGCAGTGACAAGTGTTAGCCTGGAGCCTATAGGATGGGGGGTGGGGACAAGTTTCTGGCTTGCTAAGTATTTGGGAAAGGTGCTGAGGACAGGAGGGTTTAGAGAGGGGAGACCCTGGTGCCTGAGAGGCCTCCTATTATTATAGCTGAGTTTAGGACCAAGCAGAGACAAAGCTGCCTGGCTGTGTGCTGTGCACCCAGGGTCATTTGGAGATATCACAGGTCCTGGAGGAAGGGACAGAAAGGCCTGTTGATGGAGAGGCCATGACTGCCAGGCTCACTAGGGCCTGTGGTGACACAGCTCATCCAGAAGTGCATTCTCAGGGCATTGAAGTGGATGTCCCGAACAGTGGCTTCCTTCACCCACAAGCCACCAAAGCCCCGAGGCACAGTGTTTGCAAGTTAGTGTGTATTTAAAATCAAGACAACATTTATTTCCCCCCTGAGTTGTGGTGGAAACTGCTAATTTGATAAGACAGAACATTAAAGATTCAGCGCAGATGGGTATTGATCATAGGGCAGGTCTTATTAGATTTTTTTTTTTTAAGTGATCAAACAACTATTGGTAGAAAACTAAATTAAGATCGCCCACCAGAACCCACCTTGCCCGAGGGGCTGTAAACCTGAGTAAGATATCATGTAGTGGCTGAGTGCATAGTTTAAAAGTCAGAGAGTGGTTTGAATCGTGGGTATACCACTTATTAGCTGTGTGGCTTTGGGTAAGTTGCTCAACTTCTCTGGGCTCCAGGCTCCCGATAGGTACAATGAGAGAGTTAATATCTACAACTTTAAGTTGTTAGAAGAACTAAGCAAGATACAAGGGGTGATGATAATGATGATGGAAATTATAACAACAATGGATCATCTTGAGCTAATGGACTAATTGAATCCTCACAACCACCCAGTGAAAAAAATTGAGATATAGAACCTTGCCAAAGGTTACATGGTGTGGAGTCAGCATTTGAAGCTGGTAATCCATGCCCAGATGGATTACTGTTAACCCCTGAGAATATGGCCTTAACGTATGTATGGCAGTGTCTGGTGTACAGATGCCAAGGGTCATACTGTTGATGAGATGACCTAGAAGTCCATGCTGCCCCTTTTACTAACTCTTTGCAAGCTGCTGGAATCAGTTTTCTATTTTCCTTATGGGACAGTTCAGGGAATAATGCAAAAGAAAGTAATGAAGGTCATGAAACTCTCCCCCCCCCCCCAACAATACTGGATGAGGAAGGAAAGTAGAGAATGAAAAGGCAAAAAAAAAAAAAAAAAAAAGTTTAAAAGCACATGAGGAAAGGTGAGGAGTTTTAGAATTGTGACTTTGAGATTTAGGAGGACTCATCTAAGCTTGGAATGCATCAGCAACTGCCATAGTAAAGAGCTGCGCCCTGTCTCCAAGAGAATCATGTGGTCTGCAATAATTGAAGGATTATGGTAGACTGTTACAGTTGCTGGCCCCCAAAGAACCACAACTTCCAGGATCCATGCCCTTGTTTGCCCTCCCACAGCTCCATTGATGTCATGTGATTGCTTTGGCCAATGAACATCAGTCTTCCACTCTAGTAGAGGCTTGGTAAGTGCTTGCACTTGGGCTTGTCCCCTTAGAAGCCAGCAACTATTCTGCAAAGAAGCTTGGACTGAAGTGAAGAGAGAGAGAATTTGGATACAGAGCCTGGACCTCCAACCTAGTTCAGGGTTTAGTGCAGCTGCATGATGACCCCAGCTATCACATGTGGAGTAGAATTGCCCAGCTGCAATTCTGAGAAATAATACATTGTTGCGCTTTTAAGCCGCTGGGTCTTGAGGTCTCTGGTTCTACAGAAATAGGTAACAGAAGGGACTTTCCTTATTTTCTCTTTCAGATTTAAATGGTAAATACAAAAGATACATAGAAATCCATTCTTTTTTTTTTTTTTTTTAAATAGACTGGCAACAGTGTGGCCAACAGTGGTGGCAGGGGTGGATTTCTACCCTTACAATGACTAAAAAAATCAACTTGCCTCTAACCACACAGTCTATTCCTCTACCTCTGTGCTTATAAGCAACCTAAATCAATGTGCTGATCTGCTTTCTCAGCTTCCTCAGAGAAGGATACACACCCAGAGGGACTTAGTAAGCAACTTTCATTTCTCATATCCACATGGAGAGGAAATCCCTCCCGGGCAATGTATTCCAACATGATTTGGGAGAATTATGGTAGCCAAAAATGGTTTGGCTTTCCACCCTGGGGTACATGCCTTCTTGCCTTCCTTGACTTCCCAGGATCTCTGTTTCCCACCACACTCCCTACCTAAGGAATATTTGCATCTAAGGAGAGGAATCAGCAAAAGCTCAGATCTCTGAGAGCTCTGTGTTTCGTCAGTTTGCAAACAGGATGCAGGAGCTGTTATGGTTCCCTACTGTTTTACCTATATCTTTGGGCAGCTGAGGTCAGGCATGCTGCCTGGAGGCCCGGACTGCCATGGGATGACCCAGGAACAGAGCCAGGAGGCCAGAGGAACAGTCAAAAACATCTCTATCTAATTCACACCTTGGAACCAGCGCATGGGGCCTGGTGCATCCAATTTACAGCAGTAGTGTCTAATGGCTGTCGGGCCTCACCAGACACAGAGAGCACACTTCACAGAGTGTTCTGAAGGATCCTACAAATAAGCTGCAAAGAAGCATCCAGAACTATGGATGAATTCATCTAATATTTCAGTACCTGGAATATGACAGACGCGTGGCTTGATGCAAGATGTTGCAGGACAACTAGGGCCCTGGAACACCAGTCAGTGATACTGCCCCCATCTGTTTCCAGTGACGAAGCAGTCTTTGTCCCCTGGAGGTGAAACGAACGACAACACCACCCTAATATGGGCTTAGGGGGAGGGCAGACAGGCTCTCAGAATTAAGGAATCTAAAACAGTTAACAAGAAGTTGCCAAATAAAATTCCTGGCAGCTCTGTATCTCTCTAAGTATCACGCTTAGTTTACATACAAGTGAGAAGTTCAAAAGTAAGATAAAAAGACTTAAAACATGTTTTGGTGAATATGTTGAGGTAGTCTAAAAGAATTGAGAGTAGGAACTCAAAGTATTAATATACCCACATTCATTATTCACAAAAGCCATAATGTGAAAGCAAGCCAAGTCGCTTTAATAGATGAATGGATAAGTGAAAGGTAGTACGTATAGACAATGGAATATGATTCCGCCTTTAAAAGGAAGGAAATACTGATAAATGCTACAACACGGACAGACCTAAGGACGCTATGCTAAGTGAAATAAGCCAGTCAAAAAAGGACAAATACAGTATGATTCTACTTATATGAGTAACTTATAGAGAACAGAGAGACAGAAAGTACAATAGTAGTTTCCAGGGCTTAAGGGAAGGAGGGGTTGTAAAGTTGCTGTTTAATGGGTAGAGTTTCAGTTTTACAAGATGAAAAGGATTGTGACATGGGTGTTGGTGATGGTTGCACAACATTATCAATATATTTAATACCACGGAATTGTACACTTAAAAAGAGTTAAGACGTTAAATTTTATGCTATGGATATTTTATCACAATAAAAAAATTACGTTGTAGAAGAGGCACCTGGGGGGCTCGGTCGGTTAAGCATTCAACTCTTGATTTTGGCTCAAGTCACGATCTCACAGTTCATGAGTTCGAGTTCTGCCTATGTCTATGCACTGACAGTACAGAGCCTGCTTGATATTCATTCTCTCTCTCTCTCCCCCTCTCTTTCTGCCCCTCTCCCACTCTCTCTCTCTGTTTCAAAATAAATAAATAGATAAAAACTTAAAAAAGATATATGTTGTGGTAGATTTTTTAAAATGACCACAATACTTTGTAACTCATTCCATCAAAGGTAGAATCTATTTCTCTACCACTTGGATCTGGTCTGGTCTTGTGCCTTTCTTTGACCAAAGACAATGAAGCAGAAGTGACACTGTGTGAGTTCTGGTGACCAGGCCTTCAGTGACTTGGCAACCTCTACTCTCAAGCTCTTGGAACTCCGAGACTTCCATGTGAATAAGTCTCAGCTAGCATGCTGGATGACGAGGTCAAGGAGCACCCCAGATGACATTCATCCAGCCCCTCGCCAACCTCATAGCTCACTGTCGTTGCTCCAGGGAGCCCAGCCATGATCAGCTAAGTCTGACCTGGGTCGGCAGAATTGCCCAGATGAACCCAGATCAAACTGCCGATATGATTAACCTGAGTCATAAATTAAATGGTTGGTGTTTTAAAGTACAAAGTTTTTTTTGGTGGGGTTGTTAAGCAGCAAAAGCTAACTGTTACATATTTTATTTTTATTTATTTTTTTTTTTATTTATTTTTGGGACAGAGAGAGACAGAGCATGAACGGGGGAGGGGCAGAGAGAGAGGGAGACACAGAATCGGAAACAGGCTCCAGGATCCGAGCCATCAGCCCAGAGCCTGACGCGGGTCTCGAACTCACGGACCGCGAGATCGTGACCTGGCTGAAGTCGGACGCTTAACCGACTGCGCCACCCAGGCGCCCCTAACTGTTACATATTTTAAATACCAATCCAAATTCTATTGACTTGGTTGGCCAACATGTTTTCAGAGCTGGAAAATCTATGAAGAGACACTGTGAACTGTCTTTTCTCCCATTATATCATCACCAAACCCTATGTAGAGCTTCAGGTAGGCATTTAATAAATATTTGTTGAGTAAAAGAATAGTGTGCAATAGACTTATTTTGCTGGTACCTCAATTTTTTTCTAAATGAGGTGGGGAGTAACAATAAATACAAGATAAACAAATAAAATGTAAACAGAAAAACTCAATTAGAGTATGTCTTAATTATCCAATATTCTTAATTAATGGGGCATGGATTGATGAATTTTAAAGTATCTGCAGGCTCCTTCCATCCACCCTTCAACAAATATTTATTTAGTATATAATTTGTGCTATGTGCTATGCTAACCCCTAGGATACAATGCATAAGCAAGATGGATAGTATGCCCGACCTTACAGAGCTGTAGAAATTTATACCATTAATTCTGTGTAACAGGAAATAGCTAATTTCATTTTACAAATGTAGGTCGAAATTATAAGTAAGGCTATGGTTTAGGTATATCCAGAACAAATGCCATTGCATCCTGGGACAAGATGTTTATTTTCCTGTGACTTGATTTTTGTTGTTGGCTTATTTTTTCCTATTCATTAAAAATTATAATTCATCCATTCATTCAACAAATACTTCCCGAGTGCTGTGTACTTGGTAATGGATACACACACACACACACACACACACACACACACACACGCGCGCGGTAAACTAGACAAAAGTATTCTCTGACATCACAGAGCTTCCAGTTTGGTCAAGGAGACTATATGTGTAATTATAGGTATAATCATGCTAATAAACAAATAATTAGAAATCAGCCAAGTGTCACAAAGGAAAAGCACAGATGCTATCACAGGGAAGCATGATTTGGTCTGGTTGAGGCATGGCTGGGGAACTCCTGGGCATAGCAAACATCTTGGCACAGCATCACCCCAACCTGAGCTGGTGAATTATAGGACATTCTTGTTCTGTGTAGTTTTAAAGCCTTGGGATTGAGTTTTAAGGAGTTTGGACTTGAACTGTTAACCTGTGAACAGTCTGGGTCTGTGAGGTCTTATCTCCTTCCTTCTTCCATCTCACAGTTGCCAATGGGGGGACATTTTTACATTCATGAGAGTAGCAGAGACAAAGCCTAGACCTTGGGGCTGCAGCTATATCCAGGAGCCCCAGCCAAGATTGGTTGAGACTGACCCAGGCCCATGGAACTGCCCAGATGTGCCAAGACCAAAAAGAGATACTGAATTTTCTCCCTATGCCCCCCGTGGCTGAGCTGTTGAAAACTCTCGCCCTCATCTTTCTACCTTTCTACGTTTCTATCTTTCTACCTTTCTGTGCTTTCTACATGAGCATTCTCCACCACTCCTATCCTTTCTCATCATCTACCCTCCTTTTCCTGTGCCCACAGTGCATGCATCAAGTGTCTGGTGCTTTTGTCCCCTCAGAAGCATGTGGCGATGATCCCTGAGATGATGTTTTGTGAAGTGCCACGTTTTCCAAGGAGGGGGAACTCTGCAGAAGGAACACGAGGGATTGTAATTATTGCTGCACCTCTGTGGAGAGGCCACGGGCACTTGGCATGGTGCCACCACCTTCTCTGGAGGCAGCTGCTGCCTGGCCGCATGTACACTCACAATCACAGACTTTTCTGCTTCACATAGAGATCACCCTGGGCTGCAGCAGGCACTGTCTGTTCATCTGCCCAGCCTGTGACAAGCAAGGATGCAGATGAGGGCCAGTGCCCACACCTTGGAGCTATCAGTCAATGTTTATTCATTCAACAAATATTTATTAAGTGTCTACTCTGAGCCAAGCATAAGGCGAGACACTGCTGGCATATGAAGGCTTGTAATAGAGGAGAGAAACCATTTATGAAACACTAATGAAGGGGCTCGGTACCGGGCCAAATAATATATCATTAATCCTTTTACAGATGAAAAAACTTGTGTTTAGCAACATATGTAGGGTCACAGAGTTAGTAAATGGCTGAGCTGAGACTTGATTTAATGTCAGCCCAATTCTAAACACTGTCCTCTTTCCAGTACACTGTTCTGCTTCAGGAACTTACAAAGATTCCTCAGATCTCCACCTCTGCAGAGACTGAAATCCTTAAACATAGGCACAGAGCCACATTGGTTCTCTGGACCCCAGCGGACCATAATCTACAGTCCTCACCGAAAGTTACGTTCTCCCCTTCCCACCATGGAGTCGCCTTGTTAAGCAATGTTTCCCCTCAGTCTTTTGCTTGGTAGAGATTCCCAGGTACAGGTGGGAGGAGAGAGTATTCCAGGCAGGGGAACCAGCACCTGTAGATTTCATGGAAACAAGAGAGGTGTATCTAGACAAAAAGGATCTGGAATGCTTGGTGAAAGGAAAAAACTAAAGGCGCAAGAGAAACAAAAGAGTAACGGGTGGTGGCAAGATGGGATAGAATCAAGCCTCCAGCTGAGGAGGTGCACAAGAAAGGCACCGCACTGCAGTCTGGCAGGAAGAACAGACACAAGTACATTTGAATCAAGTAAATGGAAATGATGACCACCAATATGCTTCAAGAAGATTAAAAGGGTTTGGTAGCTTGAGTAGGGAATGGGCAATGCCGGGGGCAAATTGTTTGCTGAGATTTTAAGTTAAAATAGCAAAAAAATTAGAAACCATGGTAGTGTCCACCAGTAAGAGAGTGCTTAAGAAAATTCTGAGATGGCCAATGAATAGGATATTTTGCAGCCATGACAAATGGTCATTATGAAGATTTTGTAGCAACATGGAAAAGGACTTATGATATAACACAGTTAAAAAAAAGCTATAGAAAATAAAATTCTGCTCTATTTTGACCCATAAGTGGAACAAGTGACAGAAAGCAATGGATGGAAAGAGAAAGACATTGGTCTTGGAGACTGTTTCTTAGGACAGGAAAGAAAAACCATGGAGCAGTGGTTTTATAGGGGAATTCACAGATTTCACAAATCACTTGATACTGCTTATAAAATTGTACATGCATGCGTGTGTGTGTGTGTGTGTGTGTGTGTGTGTGTGTGTGTGTATTACATGTGTGAACATTTTCCAGGATAAGGTGCCAACTCCAAGATTTCATTATTTCTCAGAGGGCTCTATGACCATGTCAAGTCTACAGGGTATGGTTCCAATCACCGTGTCGCAAACTATCTCCTGTTGTGGATGGGATTCTAAACCCACATCGTGAATGCTTTGCCTGTGGGGTCCATGCCCTCCCTCTGCTGGACTCAGCACTGAATGTGAGTATGTGCATACACATATGCACACACTTTCCCTCTCACCCAGGGAGCAATTTTCATCTAGTGTCCCAGGTCCCAAGGAGCTGACCAGGAAACTCTCTTAAAGAGCTAAAGGGATTTCTTTTTTTTTTTTTTTTTCAGTGACCTCACATGGCTTTACAAAATATTAAATTCTCTCCCAGGGAATGGTCACTGGGAGAATGAAACTCCATGTCTATAGAGCCAAGTCCTAGATGCACAAGACAGAAAGAGATCCCATGAGACTGTTGAATCAAGATGGCTAACTGCCCAGAAGAGCACAAGCCCTTAAATCAAGTTGGTTCTCTTCATGGTGTGAAGAAGGATGGTGTGCATTAAGAAAAGAAAAATGGCTGCTTAGAATAACAAATGCATAGCTTTTGAATAATTCAGAACAATGGTATATTTGACTGGGTCACATGTTCAAGCCAGTTCCCAATGTCACTGAAACCTGGTGTTCTTCTATACAGCTCACATTCCTTAATTCACTAAATATGTACTGACCACTTTCCTTATGCCTGTCCTCTTCCTTCTCATCAAAGAGCACAAAGAACATATAGCTTGGGAATGGAAAGAATGAAAGGCACTTGAGGAGCACAGGGTCTGGCCAGCCCACTCTGGGTTTGAACCCTCCACCAAGCACATTAGCTCTATCCACTGAGTCTCACTTTCTTCATCTAGAGAATAGGCAGTATTACTTATCACGCAGGCTGTATGAGAGTTCTGAGTGAATATATATACAGCACTTGATACAGGAGAGAGGCATATAGTAGGTATACTCTGATGGGCATATATGGAGGAGATCATTAAAAAAGGTCTTAACGTTATATCCCCTTTCAACCACACAGGTTGTTGGGTGCATCAAATGAGCTTATGAAGTATAGAAGAACTACAAAAAAAAGTCTCTGTAAAATGTCATTGAGATATCATTATTATGAGTAAGCCCCCAGCCTATGCCTTTTCCTCATCTGAGAAACCGGCTGCCTGGTTTCTCCCAAAGGTCATGGCTCTCCATTTTACTTATGGTCTTTTCTTTTGTCCAAAGAGCATGTGAGTTCAGTTGCTCTGGTGAGCCTTTTGCTAAGCTCTAGCTGAGCTTTGGATGAGCTTTACCATGCTAAGGGTCAATGTGTCCCCAGACAGAATAGTATTTTAATTCAACAGCATTCAGTAGTTATTAAACTATGATAAATGCTAAAGTGGGAAAGATTACACTTAGACATAAGAAGTGTCACTTGAATCACTTAAAAATATTATAATGTATGGCTAATTGCACCTTGACTATATTATCCAGTGCTGTGAAAACACTTCAGATCCTTAAGTAAGGTACCATTTAAATACCTATTTCGGTATGTAATGGGTAATATTCTTGAGTGCAAAGGTTGTTAAAGGCCCCAGTGTTCATTGAGTATCTGTGTGCTCGGCACTCTGTCCATATTAATTCATTTAATCCTCAGAACAATCCTCTGAAGCAATTATTATCACCCCCATTTTATTGGTTGCGGAAAGTGAAATTCAGAGATGTCAAGTAACTTGCCTAAGGTCACACAGCTGATAAATGGTAGAGGTGAGATTTGAGTCCAGAATCACTGTCATCATAGACATATACAGTCATATAAACAGGACCTCTGTCTTTATACTTAACTTCTCCATGTCTCAGTTTCCTTACTTGGAAATTGTTATGGTGACAATAATAATACTGACTTGTTGGGAGGATTAGGTGCTAAAATTTATGAAACGCTTGTAACACAGTACTCAGTAAATGGAGCTATTTTCATATATTGTCATTATTCTCCCCCCCCCGCAAGGCTGCCATTCTAGCACACTTAAGCTAACAACTCTGGAAGGGATTCACTTTGGAGAGAAACGCTCCCCATTCCCCAGGATGGATTTAACACAGTTGAAGCAACACGGTGTAATGGTCTACACAGCAGGACTGGCTACACGATGTGTGTGGCCCAGTGCAAAATGAAAATGTGATGCCCTTGTTCAAAAATTATTAAGGATTTCAAGGTGGCAGATACAGAGAATCAAATGAAGCTTGAGGCTCCTAAGTGCCAGATCCTGTGCAACTACACAGGACTCACGAGGAGAGTACAAGTAGTGGGAGTCTGGGCTGCCTCAACTTACGAGGCCCGTGGCCTTGAGCAAAGCTCTGGAGCTTTTTGAGTCTCTCCCTGATTTCTCATCAATAACAATGAAAGAAAGCATCCCTGCCTCACAGGTTGTAGGGAGAAGCAAATGCGATGGGTGAAAAGTTCTGGCTTAATCAGAAAGTACCTTGCTGGAGGAGGCCAATCCTGACTTGCAGCACAGCTACGTGTGAGCCTGTTAAAAAGGATGCTGGCTTCTCTTGAAGATTCAGACCCAGGAGTTCTGGTCTGTGTGTCTGCACTATTATCAAGTTCCAGGTGACTCAGATGCACAGGTAGGATCACACAGCCATGAACTACCAAGCAAAAGATATCATATACTGTAGAAACGTTCAGCTTAATTACTTAGAAATAGGACGATCGCTCCTTGGTTTTGAGATTACAGTCAAGCCCCATTTGAAGCTCCACATTTCTGGAAACCCACCCTATGGAAGTGTTGCAACTTGGTGGGTCTGTCAGTGATATGGCTCTAGGACACAAAAAGATTTCTTTTATACTGCTAGGCAAGGAATTATTCCTCACTTGAAACTGTAATTTCAAGGCCAAAGTTTTTACGCTGAGCTCCCGGCTTCCCACCCCCAACCCTCTCTGGCTTCTGGTTGCCATGTAACCAGGAAAGACCAGAACTAGTGAGAACAGATATACACCAGCAGCCTTTCTTTGGAAGTACTTCAAATCCAGCCAGAAAACCAATTGTATGGTGATAGCTTTCATGCCACCTGGCACATGTCACTGTAACTCAGCTGCATTCTCACCTGGGTGTCTGTTTCTGAGAACCATAGAATGGCTACATTTGACAAGTTGCACGCATCCTCTCATCAAAGCCATTTGATTTTTTTTTTTAACAGGTTGTATTCTGCCTGGATGGGAGAGTATTAATTAAGGTTCTATTATATGGGAAGGCAGGTTGGGAGGAGTTAAGAGCTTCAGGGCAGTGGTGACAAGGCAAAGCCCATGAATGTGTGCAGCCATTAATGGGGTGTTAATTGGGTGGTACACGGACATAGATGGGAAGCTCAGAGGTGCCTGGAGTGGTTAGCCGGTGTACCTTAAAGCCCATGTGCTAACTCTGTAATATGATGTAGGCTCAACTCAAATTTCCTGGCTGTAATTTCCCCCCCTCTATATTTATGGTAGGGCTGTCAGTGTGATTACCATGTTATTAGGGTCAACTGGGAGAGGCTTCTCTTCCAGTGTCGACATGCAGAGCACACTGCCCTGGTTCAGTCAATGGGCAATCTTGGGCTAGGGTGGAGACTGCTGCTTCTTTGCCTCTTTTTCCCTGTTATTGACTGCTTCGAAACTCACCCTATCTACATCTCCCCAGCCACGAGAAAGTCTAGGTCATTTCTCCTTCTCTTCATCCAGCTGTCTTATACTTGATGGGTCTTTCCCTGTTTTCTGGACAGTCTATGGTGGATGCATGGATGGTTGGCTAACCAGAGCTGCAAGATGCTTAGCAATGAAGAGAAGGAAAAACTCTCTGGGCTAATGCTCTAATACTGGACAGCTTTTAGAAAGCCAAGTTCTCTCCTCTTATACATCATTGTTGAATTGTAACATGCTACATCGGGAAGGGTTCTTAAAGTCAGCCATTCTAACCCCCAATGTTATGGGTGATGAAACTGGAGATCAAAGAAGTTAAATGAGTTGCCCAGGGTCACATAATGAGAAGTCCCACAGACAGAACCGGAAGCTCCATCTGCCAGCAGAAACCAGGGAGCTTCTTGCAACCCTGCACTGCCCATCTTGGTTTGCTCTCATAGACACTAGCGAGGTCCACAGTTTCTCCAAAACGGTAGTTATCCTTTATCATGCTTCCTTTAAATATGGTTTCTTCATTCTCATGCTGAGCCCATTTTCCATACCTTGCTCCACTTCTTGGATTATTGCTGTCTGGTTTGGGGCTCTGAAGTCAATGTCACTGGCAAACAGTTCAAAGTCTCTCTCACTGATCTTGATGCCCTTTCCCTCCCATTCAAGGTCTCAGCCCAGCCCCTGTGGGCAAGCAGTTAAGATTTTCAGTGGCTACGAGCCCCCTTCCCAGACCTCTTCACTCTTTTTCAAGCCTAAACATCAGTGCTGCGTTCACATGCACAAGTCACACAAATTTTTCTACTCTTTCCACTTCCAACATAGCTTCTATTTCCAAGGAGTCAAAGGGCTTTTCAGAGTCCATAAAAGTCTATGTACACAATGGCATTTTATACTCAGCAGTCTTCCCTGGGACTTTTCATTTTCTGCAGGTGATCCTGAGTTGAGAAATGACTTCTAAATCCTGCTACTCTCGTGGCTGATTAAAGTCGAGAAGTCCCTGTAGTCTGCCCACCAGTACTTTTGTGAAGATTTTGCATAACTACTGAAAACAGTTTAAAAGATCATGTCTGTGATCTATTAAACAAGATTTTTTAAGGGAGATAAAGGGTTTAAAAAGAACAGATGAAACAGAAATGGCTGGGTTCTGCTTATTACACACTAGAAATTATAAGAATAACACACTTACCGCTAATTAAGCAAGTCATTTATCATGAAGCACTTGCCAGAAAACATATTTGAATTCCTCCAAATTCAAATAAAGAATTAATGGGTAAATAATTTATGTTCAAGTAATTATTTGCAAGACTTTATTTAAACTGGAACTTAGTGAAAGTAATTCAGACATTTTATTCCTTGCATCATGTAATAAAGTTGTTGTTCCATTAGGATGACAATTTGTTCCTCTAGGTGAAAGGACAGGGACATGTAAAATTCAGAGATGACTCTCCAGGGCTGCTCAGAATGATCTGGTCAAAATGGTTCAGAGGAAGGACAATACTTTGGATGATTCCAATAATGTAGGAAGAAAGCACAGAATTGCTAGATGAATCAAACTCAGGGGCTTAGGGGTATTTCTCCGGTAGGAACAACGCAAAATAAAAATAGTAATGAAACCCTCAAAAAACTCACACCCATTCCTAACACACACAAACTCAGTGACACCTACATCTGAAACATACACCCTCGCATGCAGACACCTTCACACACACCTCTTCCGGGCTAAAATAAATAACAGTGCCAGTCCCACCCCTAATGACAAAACACGTCCCAGATGCTGTCAAATTGCTTTCACAGAGTTTAATGAGTTGAGCATCCAGAGACAGACTTGTAGTTGCCGCCTGTCCCGAGGCTTCCAAGTTTTCCAGGGTGAAGAATTAGAGCACTTGGGCCCAGGGACTTAAATTTGGGGGCTGAGAGGTTTCCAAAGTCTCCAGGTTCGTTTTCTTTAATTTAAGAGGGAGAAATTGTCAGATTGTGTCTCAGCTTCCATTTCTCACCAGTTGGGTAGCTATTCATTCCATGGCCCCTTGGCTTGGCTGTACTGTCTTTTATGACGCATGGCTCTCGAGTCAGGAATTTGAGGCAAAATGGATTACAAGATCAGAGTCATGGTACCCCCAGCGACCTAGAAGCCACAGAGGCCCACGCTGGCAGCATGGAAGAGCCTCTTACTACTTGCCTGTCCAAGTGAGATTCCTTGTGAGTTGGCCCCCAAGAGTCTAAGGGGATCAGGGCATGGAGACATGGGGTTTTGTCCCTTTTGCCTCTCTGTTTAATTCCTGTCAGCTAGAAAATCAAGTCCTGCCAGTCTAGCTGGAGAGGTGATAGTAAAACAAAAGCAAAAAGTATGGGTTCTACTAGAGACGGGTGCACAAGCTGATCCTTGTTCAGAGAACAAAATGAAGCAGTACATGATAAAATTCTCCTTCCCCGCCTCAGGCCATGCCTCTGAATACATCTTTGGTGTAGAAATTTACAAAGAGAGCTTCAAAAAACTCCCCTCTCTGTCATTACTACAGTATACGATTTCCCTATACAATACAATAAAGTGTAAGTGAAAATTTTAAGCTAACCCTTCAGACTATTAATGATTGTGTAAACTTTGGACTGCAGTAAGTTACAAAGCTATTGAAAGAAGTGCTGCTGCTAAAATAAAATCTACATTCTATTATTGCACATAAGATTGATGGGATCTCCATGCACTCCTGAGACCAACAATAGGGGAGGGAATGTAGCGCGCATAAGGCAAGCTGGGAAACAGCCGCTTAGCCAGATCCTCCAGCCCTTCCGGGGGACCATGAACTCACCTTTGGCAGAAGCAAGGAAAGCAATTAATGGAGAAGATAAGGGAGCCCACTGAGGGACTGAGTGTGAAGCACATGCACATGAGGATGGGGTCAGCTATTTCTTAAAGAATGTCAAGTTTTGCATCATTATATACATATGTAACATAAAATTATGTAGATTGTGTCTCTTAATGTCTCTTTTTGTAATGTGAAAGAATCAACCTCCATGTTCCTACCACTTAGCTGCATCAATGACTAGCTCACGGCTCGTCTTGGTTCATCTATTACCTACTCTCCGCGTCGTGTGATTGTGAAGCCAGCCTCAGATATACTTCATCTGTAACTACTGCACTACGCATCTCCAAAAGACAGTAAGATATTTCAAAAACATAACCATAATACCATTATCACACCCCCAGATTTTTCTTTAACAGCATCAGACATCCGGTCGTTTTTCAAATTTCCCAAATGTCCTATGAATTTCACCTTTCGAAAGTCTGAGTCAGGATCCCATAAGGTCTGTACTTTGCAATGGATTGACAGTCTTAAATTTCTTTAATCAATAGGTTCCCTTTTAAACTCTTATTGTCCTTGTCCATTTTGTTGTGGTGGTGGTTGAAGAAATTGGGTCATGTGTCCTGTAGAGTTTCAAACAGTCTTATATTTTGCAGATTGTATTTTCATGGTGGTGTTTATGTGTTCTGCTGTTCCCTTCATCTCTGGTAAGTTGGCATTTGGATCAAGAGGCTTCATTTGATTCACTTCTTTGGAAAGTCGACTTCATAGGCGGTGTTGTTTGTGTCTCTATCAGAAGAGGTTTAATATTTGATTAGCTCTCTTTTCCTGAGGTGAATAGGCAGTAATGATCATTGCCTGGCTCCATTAAGGATCACGAAATGGTCATCTTTCAATTCTATCATCCCAACCTCCTACTCCTCCTCTTCCTACCCCCTACAACTTTTTCTAGTAAAGCTGGAATACTTCCATACAGAGGAATTTCCCCTAATTTGGTTACCCTGAGACTTTGGCTTTTGTTTGGTTGATGGTTTTGAAAAAGCATGAACTCTTCAATCTAAGCCTATTTGATACGTTGTGTTTCAGTCCAATGAAATTCATTGCAGTTATTATTATTACCGGTTAAGCTTCTTCACGTTGGCTCATGAGTATTTGCTTTCTGGTGTGATGAACTGTTCCAAGCTCACTTTGAATATTTCTTGCCACAGACCTGAAATCAGCCATTTCTCCAAGGAGCCCTGGATTCTTTCAGGGAGAAGTAATATCTAGAGACCACAATCTGGGTGCTAGGGTTGGTCATTGCTAATGTGCTAAACACTTGTTTAAGGAAACACACATACAAGATCTAATATGTAAATTATGTGAACTACACAGGCATACATATATTTAAGGTAAAATACAGTAATACATATATAAGATAAAATACATTATATAAATAAAATATAGTTCATACTGATACTTTCTATTCAAGTTCATAATTACAAGGTTTTTATTTAGCTTCTTGATCCTTTAGCTATATTCCTTTCACTCATGCTAAAAATCTCAGTTCTCAATGATGCTAATCTAAATACTTACTTGCTTCTTCCCACCCCATACACCTATTGGTCTTAGAATAACAATGACACTATAACTATCCACAGTGTCATTACTGAAAACAGCTTAATATTTTTTGCAGTTCTTTTTACCCTTAATTATGTACACCAAATTACTATGTTTTAAATTCATTTAGACAAGTCCATCTCTGTGGTCATGTCACCCACTGAACACAAAGTTGGGTCCATTTATTCCATCCTGATTTTGATTTTAAGGATGTCTTTTAAAATTTTACTTTTGTTTTATAATATGTGAGTTTTTACATAGTTCCAAGGGCAAATGTACATAACAAAGTATATTCTAACAAGTTTAACTCTTGATGTTCATCATGGTCCTCTTCATTGTGTTTGCTTCTTCCCATTATAAGTAACTTAAAAAAAAGTTATAGTTGATTCTTCATTTGGTTTCTTTTTAAAGATATAAACAGCTGCCTTTTACTTTATCACATACATATTTAGAATAGAGCCAATGAGTTATCATGCTCTTAATGGATCATAATTATTGAAGTTACAGTTTTAAATCCTAGAACATTTCAAATTTAAGAAGGTCATTGCTGACTTGTTGTAATTCTTTAATATTGCAGAAAACTCCTGAAAAATTCTTTCAGGTCTTGGACCATTTTCTCTCTCCCCAGCCTTCAATCAGCTCTTCCATAGAATTTTTCAGCCATGCCAGCAAGGCTTTCACCACCTACTTACTTGCTAACCTTTAATTCATTTCATTTCCATGGAAAGAGGGAAACCCCTTGACATCATTTATTAGTTCTTCTAAAAAAGCAAAACCACTTGGGATTTCTTAATGTTTTGTTGTGTGAGGGACAATGTTGCACTTCTTTCACTCTTGCCTCAAGTCAATGTTGAAGTCTTAATTCATGGTGTTTATAATGGCAATGACTTATAGGAGACGATTCACACTTTCTGGAAACTGTAGTTGACAGACAAACGGGATGTGAGAATTGGGGAAGGACTACGCTCCTCCTCTGTATCTAGATGCATAAATGGAAGACATGGTGGGTGATCTAGGGGACATAGAACCTTAAATTCAACATTGTGCTTAGCAACTGATTTCTCCTCCTTCATAATTTTGAAACCGGTTTGACAAGAGAGGAGTTGTTCCAGGATCTAAGATATTGCATTGAGCTGCCAATATATGGGATAAGAAGTTCTTATTATTGTCCTTTAATAACGTGGGCTTTGTAGAGCACTAGAGTAACCCCAATTGTTTTCAAAAATATTTCCCCTGCCACCGCTACTTCCAATTATTGCAACAGTGCCCCACTTGGTCACCCTGCTTTAACTTCGTCTCTCCGTCCAAATCTATTCTTCACACAGCAGCCAGAGTCAGGGGAATTAGACCCACCAGGGTCAAGACTTACAAAACTATAGTGATTAACACAGCGTGGTATCAGCAAGAGACCAATGGAACAGAACAACAAGCCCAGAAACAGAACCCTGCATACTTACATGCTTGCTTTATCACAGAGATGGTTCTGGACAACAAAAGAAAAAGACGAACACATTTTCTTATGATTGTATTTTCGTCTCAACTGCTATTGACGGTCATCATTTTAAGTGGCTACAGGGTATTGCACTGCATGAACACACCATTTATTTAACATAGCACCTCACTCTTAATAGTGAAGTTGCTCCTATTTTTTGCCATTAAAAACAGTGCTGCAATGGAGATTTTTGTATCTAAATGTTTCTTTTTAAGTTTATTCATTTTTGAGAGAGAGAGAGAGAGAGAGAGAGAGCGAGCGAGCGTGGGGGAGGAACAGAGAGAGAGGGAGACACAGAATCTGTAGCAGGTTCCAGGCTCCGAGCTGTCAGCACAGAGCACAATGTGGAGCTCAAACCCACAAACCACGAGATCATGACCTGAGTCGAAATAGGATGCTTAACCAACTGAGCCATCCAGGTGCCCTGTATCTAAAATGTTGAACACAGACTTGTTTCCTCATGATTGTGATTTATGATTAATCTTCACATAGAAAAGTATGTCAAAGGCTTTTTGATATTTTAGGAAATTTTGGTCCAAATGTCCAAATTCTTCCCTGAAATGTCTTATATGCTGAATAGCAGCATATGGAAGACTTAAGGTCACTTTCTCTGATAACACTGACTATAATACTTTAAAGTACTTTTGCGTTTCTGGGGTGAAGAAAGCTACCTCATAGTTGTTTTTTTTGTGTGTTTACTTAATAACATGTGAAGCTATTATTTTTCCCCAATTAAAAAGTTATCTGCCTTTAAAATTTTTTCTTTTTGTGAAATGTTTGTTTCATTCTTGTACTAGTTACTAAGCTGCTCTCTTTCTCACGCCACTCCAGCCCTCTAGGTACAACCATTGTGAAATTAATTGACTCTAAGCAACTATTGTGTACCTGCCACCTCTGTTTCAACACTTTCAAATGCTTCTTGCTCCCTACAAGGTAAGATTCAGTCTTTTCTCCGAGCATGATCTGCACCAAAATAATCCAGCATTACCTTCCACTGTAACTCTTCTCACAAACTTCCATTTTTGACCAGTGGAGTCTGCTCCCTATTCCTTCCCATTGTCATATATATCCCTCTCCATGCTTTTGCTCTCATTGTTCTTACCTTATTATTTCCTTCTTTCCACTTGTTAATTTCTTTTCTCCTTTTATGCCTAGGTCCAGTTCACTATCCCCTTAAATCTTTCCTTCAGAGAACATTGGCTCTGACTTTCTGAGACACTTACTGTAGTACCTCCCTGTGCTCTGTGCCATCTACCCTTTAAAAACTTTTGAGAGTACAAGTCATAACTTAAGTGTAAAACTCCCAAGGAAGAAGACAGCACACCTTGTAGTTCTTTTATACCAATGTCTTGTGTAAAGTCCCAGGAACACAGTGTATGGGTGATTCCCATGAGTCTATGGAGGGGAATCTGTCAATGGCAAGTTAGGAGAGATCCTTAATTTTATATCTGCATAACACTAAACCTTGTAATGAAAGATTTTTACTGAACTTTCAGATTTTAATGATAATATCTGATTTCTGAGCCATAAGGGAGTAAAGGTGTTCAGCTCAACTAGATGTTATGGCGCTATTAGTACCAATCTGGTGAAGTTGGTGAAATAGCCATTATTGGGTCATTCTGGAATACTTTCACTTTCTGCCTATGTGACCTCACAGTCCCAATCTCAGCACAGGGTAGAGCTATACTGTGGGCTGATGGACTTGAAGGGAGAAGCAGTGTATGGAGTAAAACAAAACAAATGCCAAGTTCTATCTTTGCTCTTTATAGGCCATGTTTCCATAAACATGCTACCTAACGCACTTTATCTGTATACCAGGGATAGTAAAATATTCCCCCAGATTACTGTGAGGATTAAGTATGATAATGTGTATAGAGTAGGCAAAATCCCTGCTGTAGAGCCAGACTCAATACATGAAAGTCACTGGGATTATAAGCAGAAAGTAAGAGCATCTTGCTGGTCATTTGGGTCTTGCATGAATGAAGGGGTTGGGTCAACATGAGCAAAAATAAAGTCAGGCATGTCCAGGGTGGTAAGGAACAAAGGTGTTGGGGTCTTGTTTGGCTATTGCTAAAATAGTTATTCTTATCTTACTCGGTAGGGTACTAGTTTCACTGTCATGAAATGGTATGGAAAGAACAGAGTGTATATACAATGCTCACTACTGACTGCAGGTAGGATTGAGGGTTACTGAAACCCACTGTAAACAACAACCAGAGGTGCTGGAGTCTAAAAACACAGTTACTGTGGCAACTTCTAGAGAAGCTCAAAAGTGGTAGCTATATTATTTGGCTCTATGATGAGAAATTGAGAAAGGAGACTTGAAATGGAAAATATAAAGAGTAACCAGGCCAAAAAAAAAAAAAAAAAAAAAAAAAAAAGCAAGCAAAAATAGCGATATGGATTTCAGAAAAGGTGGAATTTAAGGTTGAAGGTACTGAATAGAATGAAGCATGACAGTATAATGTTAAAAAGCACAGTTCACAAGGGAGATATAATGTCAGTAAACCTGTATGCACCATACAACATAACAGCTAAACATATAAAGAAAAAAAGCTATTAAACATACAAGAAGATTTTAATTAAAAGAAAATGAGGTGGTGATATGCATATACATGTTCCAGATTTGGACATATCTAGGAGAAAAAATTAAGTAAGGACAGAGGGAATTAAGTACTTAAAAAAAACTCAGAATAGATAAATTGCTAAAGTTAACATTATCTGATAAACTAGTAAATGAACTGAGGCAAGAAAATGAAATCATTGGTATCAGTATTCAGAAAAATAGATAAAATTATCTCTTTGGGCTGATATGTTTGAACACCTAGAAAACCCAACAGACTCCAGCAAAATACTAGTCAAATAAGCGAGACAATTTAGTAGAGATAGTAAAGATAAATATACAAAAATCAATAGTTTCACTTTCTACTAGCAGTAAGTACCTAGGAAATGAGGATAGGAAAAATTACCATAGATTAAAAAACTATAAAAATACATAGGACAAATTTAGTATAAAATAATTTGAACCCAGGTTGCCTTTTCCTGTGGCAGCTACATCTTCTCCAGTGGTGTCTGAATTTTAGCCTCATGTTTGGTGGTGATGTCGGTGGTGGGGGACGGGGGGTCCCTCTTCCAAGTACTTTGTTCCATCCTTGTGTTCTCTATTTCAGCCCCACAAATAATATCTGCTTCCTGCATTTGCTATTCCTGTATTCCTTAGAGTCTTCTTTTAACTCTTTTAGAAGTTAATTACCTTTCACTAGTTAATAAGTCTTTATATACATTTTCCATGTTCAAATCACTGGTGTGGTTTCTGTTTAATGACCAGACCTTGACTACCACAGATCTATATGAATAAAACTGTAAAATTTGATTAAAAACCCCAAATGAGAACTGAAAAGGTAGAAAAGTACTTTCTTCAATAGGAAAACCATCCATTCTTCCATGTATGTATATATGTAAACATGTATATATATTTTTAATGCAATATATATATATATATATATATATATATTTAATGCAATATATATATATTCAATGCAATTCTAATTAGAATTCTAACAAAAGTTTTCTTTTTTGGAAATGGATAAAAATATTTTAAATTCTAATGAAAGCGTAATGATATGAGAACAGTCAAAATAAAACATGAGAAATAATTGTAAAAAAGGATATACCTTGCCAGATATAATGTCACAGTAATCAAATCTAATTGATATTGACAGAGAGAGAGAGAGAGAGAGAGAGAGAGAGAGAGAGAGAGATCAGTGCAATAGAATGGAAAAATCCAGGAAAAGATCCTAGGACACATTGGAATTTTATATATGACAAAAATAATTTCATTTCAGAGGACAGAGGTGGTTTATTTAACAAACTGTGCTGGCACAAATGGCTAGCCATCTAGAACAGTGATAGCCAAACTTTTTCTGTAAAGAGACAGTAAATATTTTAGGTAATGTGGGCCCTATGGTCTCTGCTACAACTGCACAGCTCTGTCATTATAGTGTAAGAGCAGCAAAGGCAATATGTAAATGGGTGGCCATGATTGTATAACAATAAAACTTTATTTATAAACATGAGCACTGGCCTGTGGGCCACAGTTTGTCAATCTCTGGTCTAGAGAAAAATAAAATTAGCAACCTCCCAGCTCTCTCTGGTTCTCCTCATCTCTGACCAAACAAAAAAGTTAATTCCAATGGAGTAAAGACTTAAATATAAAATATAAGCCACAAAAACATCTTATAAGAAAAATCCAGGTGGACTAGAAGTACAATCATGTTAAGAAGGGCATCCATCTTAATCAAGAAATCAGAAGCCATAAAAGAAAAGTTGGACATATTTGACTATATAAAAATGTAAAACTTTTATATTACAAAAGATGTCATAACTAGTCTAAAGACAAAACAATAGATTTGAGGAAAACGTTTGCACCACAGATGACTGATGTATCTAATTTTCAAAGATCTCTGACCAATCAGCATGAAAAAGACCAAAAGCCTAATAGAAAAATGGGCAAAGGGTATGGAATTTAGTTTAAGCACAATCGGAAGCCTTTGGAGGTTTTGAGCAAGGGAGTAATCATGATTTATATTTTAAAAAGACCACTCAGGCTGCTGCATAGAGAATGGATTGTCAGGGGCAGGGGGCAATCATAGAACCAGGGAGGCCAGCCAAGATGTTTTTGCAGACTCCCTTAATAGATGTTTAATAAACATGGGCTGGTTTTGAGGGAAACATCTATGCCATGCTCCCTATGGCTTCTGGCCAAGGGTTCCTTGATCCTTTCTTTGAGGAGGGACAAGGCTAGGAATATGGTATGACTTTTTTAAGTTTTTCCATGTAAGCAAATGTGGGTCACTGGTCGTTTGAACCCAAGATCTTGCTCTGGCCAGGGTGAGTCCTGAGATAATCCTACCTTACTGGCCCATGTGATTCAGTCTGATTGTCCTTCTCTGCTCTGGTTATGGAGAGGGTATGGGGAAGGAAGAAGACTCAGAGCAATCTTCAGGTATCAGTGAATTCTTGCCCTAATGAGGACAGGCATGGGAAGAAGGGGATGAGAATGAAAAGGAAGGGGTGACATAGACAAACACAGAAGGGGATGGGCAGGTGCCTTTAGCCCCTAGCTGGGAAAGACTGCGTTGCACAATTTCTTCTCTGCTCTTGAGGTGTGAGGACCCAACCAGCTGGTTGTGAGTCATTTTTTCCATGTGTGAAGCCAAGAGTTTTCTCCCGGTAAGTGGTCAGAGTGAAGTAACAACTTGCCTCTCCTCAGCCAGGAAGCGGGTTCTACCCACCTCACAGCTGGACCAGCAGCTGGAGTGACAGCACAAAGGAGGGCTCCCCATGCAAGGTGTAGGGAGCCAGAGGCAAAAATCCGAGGCGGCACAGCAGCATTGGGCCTAGAGCTGGTAACTCAGGCTCTGAGCAGAGCCTCTGCTTTTTCAAATGTAAAATAAAAAACGTCCTGGACAGGAGGGATCTCTAGAGAAAAATGAAAGAACACACACAGACGTGAGCTGCTGGGGAGAGGCAGCGGAGCTGACATTTGCTGCAAAGGGAAGAGAATAGCATCTCCACAGAGGGATCCTGCAGCCTGCCGTAGAGCTCTGGCTTATCTTTGTGGGGGCCTCTCTGTTGTCTGCAGTCCCTTGTGGAGCAGGCAAAGGAAAGTGGATCCGAAGGAACTGGGGGGTGGGGCTGGACACTTTTAGCTCTCTGCAAATCTGCATCTCACAGCTGCATCTGGGCAAGCTGCAGATGTTCTATTCTCCATGACTGAGCCTGGGTCTGGTTCCCTAGGGAGACGGGCACAAAGGGATGCCCTCGCCAAACTTGCTGGTCTTTGACAGCAGTGTCTTGAACTGTGCACATGCATACATTTCTGTATATTGAGAAGAGTGTGTGCCTTCTGGAGAGTACTATCACGTTGTAGGCACTTGGGAAACTCCGGATCCCTTTGATCATTTTTGTAGTGCCAAAATGGCTCCCAAATAATGGATATTCAACACGCTGTGAATAAATGGATGAATGAGTAGCTAATTTTAGAGTCATGTTCTAATAATGCTCTGGATATGTAAAAATCCAAAGTAAAGGTAAGACTAGGTGACATTAATTCCTACCATGATGTCTAATCCCCTAGGCCAGGGACTGGCAAACTATAGCCCATGGGCCAAATCTGTGCTGCAGTCTGCAGGCTGTTTTTTTTTTTTTAAATAAAGATTTATTGGAACACAGCCAGAACAATTCATTTACATATCCTTTATGGACTGCTTTTGAGCTCCATCAGCAGGCACACTTGAGTAGCCACAACATAGATCTAGAACCAGTATGGAGGAGAGCTCCAAGCGACAGGGAAAGAAAAGAAAGTTGGTGCCTTCATTTCAGTCCCTAATCAAACTTTACCTTTGACCTGGTTACTGATTCAAACGGACCTTACCCTAAGTTTTCCAGTTATGTGAGCTCATATATCCTCTTCTGCTTCTACCATTCAGAGATGGGGTATCTGTGCCTTGCAATTGAAAAAAAAATCCTAATAGGAAAAGTTACTAAAACTTTCCATATGACTGTGCTTGAACATCTAACTCTATGTGCACTCCTGCCATTCATGGAGACTCTTCTTGAGACTCCTGCATGTTTGAACACATTTTGGCACATTTCTCACAAGAGCATATGAAAAAGAACTGTTGCCTGGCCATCACCAAAGTCGCTATTGCTTACTGACCCTGGCAGTTCTGATCCCTCCAACCACAACCAGTTCATGTCAGAACATTCCCTGTTTCCAGAAGAAAGATTCTGGCCAAAGCGTTCATGAGTTCTGTCTCAAGTCAACTGAGAAAAGAACTACCAAAGGGCAGGTCACCCCAGGCAAAACTATAGCAGATAATGTTTTCTTTAGTACTATTCCAGGTTCTCATAGCATAGTCTCAACCTTAAATTCACCAATGTGTGTTTCCTCTCTCTGTCTCTGTCTCTCTCTCTTAGCAAACAGATTAGAAAGAGTATAGGAATCAAGTATACTAGTTTTCAAATCATTTCTGAATTTGATTCCCAGGCCCACAACTTACTATGCGTGTGTGTATGCTAAGTTTAAACTCTCTGAATCCCAGTTTCCTTATTTTTATCGTATTTACCTTGCTGGGTTATCATAATGAGAGAAGATAATGCATACAGTGGTTAGTGGTAAGACTATTACTACATAGTAAAAATCATATTACAGTCATAATAGTAATATTATTTTAGTTTCTCATAGGGAACAATTTCTTCTTCAACCCAACATTAGGAACTCCTTGTTGGAATTTCAGTCACAGCAACAGAGCTATTCCAAGGATTATGTCTGGAAAATGGCCACTTAATGAAGGGACACAGGAGGTCTGCACAGTCCTTAGGTAATGACCTTGAGAATCGAAACACCAGCCCTGTGGGTAGAAGTCAAAAGAGGGATTCCAGGGATAAGAGAGGCCATTGGGTAACACTCAGGCCTTGAAATACATAGTTCTTAGAGGTCATTACCATCACTGATTTCTGATGGACAATCCTAGGATTGGTTTAGGGTTGGACAGCTGTGGGCCTCCTACCACAGAGGAGTTCCTTTTCTTTGGTCAAAGGTGGCATCAACCAGTAAGTCTGTAAATGCTCTCCCTTGCATAAAGTAAGAATACCCTCAGAATCCAATGTTCCAGCAGCTTGGAAAAAGAACTCGGGGGCAAAGAGAAGCAGTTCTTTCACTTCAAGAGCAGTCATCCCAGGATTCTTGCTTAACTGACAAAATAGAGGGAACTGCAGGTGGTCAGCACATCCCTGGTATTTCCATCTCATCTGACAGTGGAGACGGTGTGAGCCCTGCATCCTTGGTACACTAATAACCCATGGTATGTGCATTATTTGAGCAAATAACAAGGTCCTGAAGTTAAGTCTCATTAACACTAAGTGTGGACCCAGTAGATTTGTGCCAGGCAAGCAAATCCTTATCATTTCCCACTTTGGAAATTTCACATTTCATTTTGCTTCATGAATCCCACAACTCCACGGTAATGTAGATTAACATTTTGAAAAAAAAATAATAAATAATATTCTGCTTGGGAGAAAAATCAGACATTAGGCTTCTGATAAGAAAAGAGGGGTAATGTTGAAGGCTTCAGGATAACCTATTACCTTGGAGAATAAAAAGCCATTCATTGTTTTCATTTCCCATGTCTGAGGGAAGAATTATTTAAAGATTATTTTCATAATTTTGAATACCATTAATTTCTATAAAACCCATGGACAATTTTCCTATTTTCAATGATTTTTCCCCATCCTTTCCCCCAAGAGCCTTTGAATTGGACAAAGAAAAAAAAATTTTTTTTAATTAAAAAAAAAAAAAACTGAACGGATGTGCCTCATGAGGGCTGGCAGTATTTTCAAGAACTGGTAATAATTTATTCAGGTCTGTATAAAGTAATATAATACATCTTTACACACGTGGCACAGAAACACGCTGCAAACACCCACTGCTCTTCCGTGAGGTACCGTTCCTCGGCAGAACACACAGGAAACTTCCATATATCAGAGATCACTTATGACAGCCCTATCTTCTGTATAAAAGGTCATCTCCCAGCAGAAGAATAGCTCGCCTAGTTAAAGGGATACCAATTTTTAAGCGCTCTGCCAAGCCGAAGACAGAGTGAATGAGGGAGAGAGGGAGATGTCAGATTTCAAATGCAGGGCACGCTCGTTGCGTGCTCGGGTGCTGAGCTGGTAGGAGGGGGAAAGAAACCTCTATTTAGAGATGATTGGAAAAAAAATCAGCGCTACACACTGCACTTCACACGGAACGGGGGAGGCTGTGCTTTCCCTCTCGTCAGATGTGACAAAATGGCCGCCATGGAAACTCGAGGCAGCAGCAAATGGCGGTGGAGGGGCTTCCGGGGAGCCTCAGGGGATGTGTGTACACGCCTGGGGCTGGTAGGAGGCCCAGGGTGCGACCTGGGTAGGAGGTTTGTAAGGTTCAGATGCAGAAAAGGGGTACATGTAGAAAGAAGAAGCAGTCGTTAAAGAAAGTGGTCAGAGAACAGCAAAGGGTGGTTTCGGTGAAACAACCCTCCAGGAAAGTACGTTGACTACAAGACACTTGGAATTTGCAGTATTTTACCCACCTTCAACTATAATCATGCCAGATCAAGGGCTCAAAAAGGTCTCTGCAAATGCTCATCAGCTGCTTGGAAATATTTTGTTTAAAATGACCCCAAGACTGTCCCAGGTGAATGATAGCAGGTTGGAGGCACAGAAGCAAGGTAATCCCTAAGCAAATTTGCTAAGCAGGCAATGCAAATAAATCTCTGCCCTCCTCCTCCTTCTCTTTCCTCTGTTTTCACTCCTTCGCTACCTCCTTTCCAGGGGTTGAGAACTTCCTTGCTGTGCCTTGCTGCATCAGGCACCAACATAGCCTGAATTCCCTGTTTGAAGGCCTATGTAACAACCAGCCAATCTGGGGAACTGTGTTTTCCCTCCAGGACAAAGTTACATTTAGTTAGGCCTTTTCCTTCACAGAGCAGATGCCAAAAGCAAAGAGAGTGAAGCAGTAGGAATTTCAGACACTGTTTGCAACTCCCCTTGAGGTACCCCTGGGGCTGGAGCCTTTACATTACTGTGACAGAGAACTGGTCCCTGCAGCCCAAGACCAATGCATCTTAGAGGCTTTACCTCTCTGTGTGCAGGTGTGTGTTCCATCTGGCTCTACTCATTATTCCCCAAGCCACTTACACAAATATGCATCTGCCCACACAAAGATGTACATATGTGTACTGTACACACTGCACGTAGGTGGGGATACTCACAAGCACACTAGTGGCATTAACATAGTCTTTTTATTCTTTGGGCTTCTCAGTATCCTCTAAAGCAGGGATGATGGGCCAAATCCCACCCTGCTTGTTTTGTCAATAAAGTTTTATTGGAACTCAGACATACTTATTTGTGTGTTGTATACTTGTGTACTGTGTTTTCCACAATAATAGAGTTGAACAGTCACAGTAGAGATTATACGGTTCAAAAAGTCTAAAGTGTTTACTCTCTGGCCCTTTAAGAAAAAGCTTACCACTGATCTTTACTTTAAAGCAGCACCTTATATCTGGAAAACCTTTTTCTTTTCTTTCATTGCCAAAAGGTCTCTCTCCCCTTTAAAAGTAATTTGTAAACCTCCACTTCTTAGACTCATAGAACCCTATAATTATCAGATGTATTTTAGATTATTAGTCCTACCAAAAGCCTAGTGTGTAATTCTCCTCCAGAATATCTGTGGATGTCCCATCTCTCTGGACATTTCCAATAAATGGGAACACAAAATTACTCACAGGGAAGCCTGTAATGTTTCCCAACACCTGTTAGAAGGCTCTTCTAAGGGGCTCCTGGGTGGCTCAGTGGGTTCAGTGCTCGACTTGGGCTCAGATCATGATCTCACAGTTTGTGAGTTTGAGCCCTGCATCAGGCTCTGTGTTGACAGTTCAAAGGCTGGAGCCCACTTTGGATTCTGTGTCTCGCTGTCTCTCTGCCTCTTCCCTGCTCACGCTCTGTCTCTCTCCTTCAAAAATAAATAAGCACTAAAAAAAATTTAAAAGAAAGCAAGCTCTTTTTACATTTAGAGTAAAAATCTAATCTCTTATAATTTCTACCTATTGGTTCCCATTCTGCCCTTTGTGGCCAGTCAGGAAAAGGGGGACGATCCCTTTTATAAGGTAACACATCAAGATTTGGAGACAAGTGACAAGTTTTACCTTTGTATTTTGCTTCCCCAGATTAAATGCCCCAGTCCCTGTATTGTTCCTTGTATGGTGTAGAATAAGCTCCCTGCCTCTTGTCACTGCTCCTGGATGTCACTGTCCTTTTTACACTTAGAAGGCTGTGAGAACATTGGGTCTCACCTCAAGAAGGGCCTTTTACTTCTGTCAGCATAGTTCTGATAGGTCAGCAGAGGAGCTTCCAGAGGGCAGAAAGCAGAGATGGCCACTCTCTTTCTGGAATCCCAGGCACAAGGTAACACCACGGTCTAATCAGGCCATGTGGCACCCTCTGAGAATGGTCATACCATGCCTTTTTGCCAGTGATAGAGGCCTCCAGAAAGCTGGTTCTACAAACCAGTGTATTTTGAATTAACCACTCAACAAATCATAAAACGGGATTGTCAGGTTCATTATAGGAAAGGCTATGCTGAATATAATGCTTTAAGCACGTGTTGTGGCTGCTGGGGATACAACTGGCATTAGTGGCTTAAGGGGCTCAGGAAATTTCCCTGAGACCATAACAAAGGAACAGCCAGTGTTTGGTGAGAACAATGGAGGATGAACCCTTTTCCTCACATGGATGAAAGGAGATCTTTTTTATTATTTAAAAATTTGCCACTCCAAACATCCACATCCCTCCTGGTGCACCATGTCAGAGCTACTGAGGAGGAGGCAAAAAAAAAAGGGGGGGGGGGGGAATCATTAAACAAACCCCCAAAAAGAGAGCTCAATAAGGTCTCATTCAGTGGTAATGAGCTCCAATTTAACACGATCATTATTTCTGACATTAAAGGCCTGAGAATAGTGTCACATGCCCAGAAGCTATTTTTTTACCCACTAATCCCAGAAATAAGAAGCTGCCATTAGGGACAGTGAGTCAGGGGCTGTAAAAGTGCTTTGAAATAAGAATGTTGCAATAGAATGTCCTGAACATGGGAAGCACAGTCCACACAAGGCCCTTAGCCACCTGTGAGTGCCCCCAGCTTCAATCGCCTAGCCACCTCAAGACTGCCAGACGCATGCTGTGACTGCTCAGTGAGAAGCTGAGGGCACAGGTTTGGTGTCAGATGGATTTTGGATTTGAGGCCTGGCTGTGCCATTTGTGCCCACACCATATGCTCTCGGGAAATTTTTACTTAAGTTCCCCAGACCTTAGTTTACTCATCTGCAAAATAGAAATAATAACAGTAGCTCCTACTGGGTGGGGATGAAATGAAATGGGAGGCAGGAAACAGACTCCATATATTATAGAGAAGAAAAAAGTCCCTGGATGATGGGAAGGGATAGCCTGAGGCAACAGCTGGACTTCAGATTTACAGACCACCAATCTTGATGGAAGCCGCTCAGAAAGCTCTGGGAGGACCTTTATAAGGCCCTCAGTGGGTTAAATGTCTGAATTTGGCTCAGGTCATGATCTCACGGTTTGTGAGTTCGAGCCCTGCATCAGGCTTTCTATTGTCAGCCCAGAGTCCACTTCAGATCCTCTGTCCTCTTCTCTCTGCCCCTTCCCCAGTTGTACTCTCTCTCTCAAAAATAAACAAACATGAAAAGAAGATGCAATTGACAGAACACCCAATATATTTGAATATATTGAGAGGAGATGTATACAAATGGGGGAGAGTTCATAGATATGTCTGTGATTACTACATAGAAAACTAAGGAAAACAAAAAAAGAACCACTGAAAACAGAGTTAAGTAGGAAAAGAAAAGGGAGTAATTATAGTATACTACATGGCTCAGCTAGGCTGAATATTGATCTGATGAAAATTATATCATAAAATTAGGAGGATGGGAATTTTATGTGGTTTTCTGAAAGGGGATTAAAAAGAGAGCTGGGTCTCATTTTCCATAGTGGGAAGTCAGTAGATAATGCCTAGAAGTAAAAATTAAGAAATGGGAATTTTAAAGAAAGTTATTTAGATACGTGGAGATAAATTCCTAAGAATCAGTTAAAAGAACTAAAAAAAGTTTGTCTTTGGACTGAAGGCACTGGGTAGGAGGCTTTTGGGGGGAGAGTGTGTATCCAAAAACTATGTGTATGAATAACTGATAAAATTAAGTTAAAAAATTAAAACTCATATTGAAATGTATCCCACCAATTGATTTTAACACCAGTTCTTCTAGATTTATTAGAATTAAGTCCAGAGTTGGCAGTTACTCCTTTGTCTTTACTTTCAAATAGATGAAATGTTGAATAAGGGGGGTTAATGTTTCATGAAGTCTATTTTTTTTAAGATTTTATTTTTAAGTGATCTCTACTCCCAATGTGGGGCTTGAACTCACACCCCCAAGATAAAGAGTTTCATGCTCCACCAACTGAGTCATCCAGGTGCCCTGAGAAATGTATTTTAACAGAAGGAGATATGTAGCATATGGAAGGGTGCATTTTGCATATGTGAAGTTCATAGTCATGGATAATAAAACGTGAGCCAAGTGATCTGCTTGACCAGTTGGTCTGAAGCAGAATAAGATATCACTTCTATTTCTTTCCTGTAAGGATATCACTTCCCATAAGGACATCACTTCCATTTCTTTCTCTGTTTACCCATAGGTACACATTTTCCACCACATTTCAACTCACTGGCTCAAGCATTCCACACCTTACTGTTTAATTTTCGGGTCTCACAGAGCATCTTCATACCTGCATTAAACTTTTAAGTTTGCTTTGTTTTTTAGTTATATAAAGTATGCTGAGATACAGAAAACTGGGGCATAAAGACTATTTCTGATTATCATTCTTGTATTTTTTTCTTTAAAGTATCAGAAAACTTCTATAGTTCTTTTAGTGTCTTTTCATAATCTTCTACCATACATAATTAAAAAAAATAATTTGCTTTATATCTTTTTCCTACTACCCTCTCAATGTAAGCTTCACATGTCATTGATGAAATCAACATGTCACTTGTCAATATATTCTAGTCAGTCCCAACAGTCCGATGACTGGCCCTAACGGTCATCCCCACAATTGTTACGGTATTTCACCATCCTGATACTGCAATTCCTGGTCTTCTCCCTTCTTCCATGCAAACTTTACATTCAGTGCTACAGAATTCCTTTGTTACCAAAGTTATGATCTTGAATTTGAAGGAGAGATGAACAGATACCTAAAGTAATTGGAGCTGTTCACAAATTTAAAGTCATTGGAGATAAACTCCAGTTCCTACTGGAAGCACACATTCATCCTCACATGAATCTTCCCTCTGACACTCTGTGCTACTTCTCAGCTCCAATCACAATGAATAAACTAACGAAAGTTAGGATCTGGTTTTTGAAAAAAGGACAGTGATATCTGCAGGAAAACATTTTCTCTTGGGAGCCACCGCAATATCCAGTGGGCCAAAGAGCTGTGGCAAAGGAAAGTACTAGAAAATACTGAATTATTAAGAACAAGAACTTGTTAGCCATTTGCATCTCCATGCCACCAACTCTACTAATGTCCTATTTAATATTTCAAAGAACTCTACACAAACAGAAACACAAACAGATCTACTCACAAGGGCACACAAAACCTGATGAAATCCTCAAAACTGGCAATGATAAATGACTGTCTGGATTTTATACTAACTGAAACTTTTACATGGTTCCAGAGCCAATGAAACTTCATACCCTTTAGATAACATTTCCAGAAACCTATTTCGATGTACAAACACCGACCTCAGCATCTTATATTCATTACCTCATGCCATCCTCTTATAAAACCATTAGACACATCAGGAAACCAAGGCCCAGGAAGGTAAAGAAATTTCCCTAGAGTTTTAAAGCTAGCAGTTGATGGAGCCAGGACTCAAACCCAGATCTGATCCCAAAGACCATGCACTTCCTCACTACAGCACTGGTTCTCAGTAATGGTAATCTTACCCCTAGGGGACATTGACAATGTCTGAAGACATTTTTAATTGTCACACCCAGGGATAGCAGTCCTACTGGCATCTAGTGGGTAGGGGCCAAGGATACAGCAAAACATCTTACAACACACAGGACAGCCCCCACAGCAAAGAACCATCTGGCCCCAAATGCAAACAGGATCAAGGCTGAGAAATCCTGCACCGGGCTCTATGAAGTTTGCTTTAAGAAATTCTGAATTAATTGCTCACTGCATTATTCTCAGTACCTAGTACATAGTCACTGTTAATGGTCTTACAACTATTACCAAACGGTTTATTTTTCTGAAGTTGTCAAATCATCCATACTGCTATAAAAGGACACAAATTGTTTTTCTTTCACAAGTGATTATGTGATTAATACTTTAAAAAGGCCTATAGACTGGACTTCACTGCAGAATAGGGGCCATGATGTCACTAGGGGCAAAATAAGGGCAAAAGTCACTATGGAAGAGTAAAGACACAAACCCTAGTTTCTTAAATGCAGACCTTAAATGCAGACCTACAAGACATCTACCCATTTGTTCCTGTACATACCAGCAGCCTCACAGGACTCAGTTAAATGTGCTCACATGAGCATCTTAGGTAGAGATACACTTTTGACGAAGTTTGGAGGAAAAGAGCAGCTTACCATGAGATTCCTATTTTTCTCTTTTGTTCTTTCATGATCATCACCCTACCTGAGATAAATAGGACAGGGCCTTAGAGGGATGCGGTATTCTGTTGAAGTTGGGGGAAAGTGGCTGAGGGGTGTCAGAAGAAGGTAGGGAGTTCGAAAATGGGAAAGACACAGCATTCTCTATCGGCCTCCCAGAGGACATCTTTCTCCATTCCTTTCTACTTTCTAAGATGAATATAGGCTTATGGAAAGGAGAGGATGGAAAATGCGTCCATCCTGTGATAAGTGATACTTGGTTTACTTATGGATACCTTCCATGGTGCAAATATACCACATGGGATCAAACTGGAGAGAGCTGTAGTTTACCTTCCTAACTTCCCTTCACGGCATTGATAGTTTCCAGACCAGAGGAAATGAAATGTTTACCCGCTAAACCAGAAAATTCTTTGTTGTCATCCATTCATTCAATGCATGTTCAGTGCCGGGGTATCCTTCCAGGCCATGGATAGGCTATGCTTCCCAACCTCATATGTACTTGGGAGTGGCCATGTGGAGGAGTCTCACTAGTAGCAGGAGGGTGGAAGAGATGTGAGCCATGTCTGTACCTACACCTCAAGACACTGGGTATGCTGCCTCCTCTTTGATCCCTTTCCCACTGCATGGCACCTGTGGGGACTCAGCTTTGACTGCAGATGGCGGTGATGCCCTGGAAGAGAGCAGAGCGGCATGAAGGGAGGAACCTGAACAGCTCACTTGTGAGCAAGAAACTAACTTTATTGTCCTTTTGCTGTCCTCTCATCAGACCACTTCACCATCTAGCCTTTCTTATGTATGCCTGACACTGGTCCTTTGCCTCAAGGAACTTACATTCTAAACAGATACTGCATACTGAAGGTGATCAGGGAATGTGTCTCTGAGGAAGTGATGTTTACAGTGAGGCCTGAAAGGTAAGGATAGGCAGCCATGCAAAGACTTGGGGACTCAGAAAGATGGAAAACTGAATGCAAGGTAGAAAATAACTTGTTTATGAGGCATAGAAGGGGAGAAAAATGTGGCTGGAGTATAGTGATTAGGGTAACAACACTGGTGAGGATGGAGAGTAAGAATAAGGAGTCTGGAGGCAATTATACATGGAATCTTGAACTGGGTATAGGTGGTGAATATGGGTAGATAGAGGGAAAGACAGAGATAAAGATACCATTTGATTGAAGAATGACGATAACTTTGGCAATGATCAGATTGCAGGGGTCAAGAACAGAATGAAGAAGAACACTGAAGAGATAAGTACAGTAGTCCAGTGATCAATGATGGTTGCTTGGGCCAGGATGTTAGTAGTGGGGATGGGAGAAAGGGCTGGACTCAGGATGTGTTCTGGAGATAAAGCCAACAGGTCTGACTGACAGACTGGATGTGGAGAGTGAAGGAGAGCTCTTATCTTGAGCAAGTAGGCAGTGGTGCCATTTACTAAGTCAGGCAAGACTGGCAGAGAAAATTTTGGGGGGAGGGCATTGAGAGTCCTGTTGTAAAAGTTCTAACTTGGAGACGCCTGTTAGAGGTTGAATTGAAAAGTCTGGGGTTCAGGGGAGATAAGTGAGGAAGACATCAGCAAATAAATGGAATTTAAAATCATGGGCCTAGATTTGTCATTTTAGGGAAAAGAAATGGAGAGATGAGAAGGAGACCAGCAAAAGGGAGAATTGGCTAAGTAGACAATTGAGCATTTCTCTACTAATCTCTGGGATAAACAACCCATCAGATTTCAAGGGGAAGGAAGAAGACCATGCCACTGCCATAATTCTTTTTTTAAAAAAAATTTTTTTTTAACGTTTCATTTATTTTTGAGACATGGAGAGACAGAGCATGAACAGGGGAGGGTCAGAGAGAGGGAGACACAGAATGTGAAACAGGCTCCAGGCTCTGTGCTGTCAGCACAGAGCCCGACGCAGGGCTCGAACCCACGGACTCGAGATCATGACCTGAGCCGAAGTCGGTCGCTTAACTGACTGAACCACCCAGGCGCCCCGCCACTGCCATAATTCTAATTAGCATCACCAGACTCCCGTTCAGTAGGATGCAGGGGCCAGCCTGTGGCTCATGAGACCCAGTTACATTTTCAGAAGTTGTGTGAGTCAGTTGTGGGAGTCACAGTAGGAACATTTATGCCACAGAAATCAGCAAATGCTCCAAACTGAGCCCTTTTTGTAAAATTTGAGAGACAGCTTATCAGAACAGCACCAAGCCCTTCCCACTTTAGGGAGACCTAGAACTCAGCCTTATCAGAGGAGTGGGATGGGATCTCCAGAGGCCATCTGTGCACACTCACAGGACCTCATTCATACATGAGCTGACCCATATGGCACATAATTTACAGCACACAGTGGCACAGTCCCGCCAACCAGGAACTCCTGCAACATTCCAAGCTTAAACCAGCATTGAAACTTTGCCATCACAACACAGATGATAACCAAAGGTGGGTCTTAAGCAGCCCTGGGGAAAAAGTCAAAGGGAAGCTTTGGAATCCAAGTTACCAGCATAGAATGCGTCCTTAGAAAGGGAAGAGAGTGTTGTTTCTACTAAATAGTAGCTGCAGAAGAACTGGGAGCTTGAGACGTTTCTTCCCTCTGGGCATTGGTGGAAACATCAAGGGGGCTCAAGGCTCTGGAGCAAGAAGGCAGAGGGAACGCGGGCTCCTGGATGCCTGGGACATCTCTCCAACCTTACCCTAAGCTGCTAGATACACAACAACTCTCTTGCTTTTGGGAAAGCAGCAAGTTTTTTTTTTCTTTGTAACCCATTTCCTTCTTTTTCCTCGTTGGTATTGTCACTACCACACCTATTTCATTGACTCCAAGATGCGTTTTCTCGAAGGTGCAAATGGGTTGATTAGTTTATTCAGGAGTATTGACATGCTATGGTGCGCTGGAGCGTACAGCCAATCTCCCTGCACGCTCGAGTGGGCCATGGTTACCTCGACTGCTTCCAACACGAATCGAGTGCTGGTTTGCACTAGCGTTCGGGGCTTGAGAGATGTGTCATTCCAGCCTCCATCTAATTATGATTTTCAGAAGATGTAGCTGTCTGGATATAACGGGGCCATCAAAAGCACACAGAAGGCAGGGGGAGGGGTGGACTGAGAGAGGACATCCATGGAGGTTGAGCTTGGGAGAGAGCAAAATGGAAACCTTGCATTTTCTACTGCTCATGGCTGGAATGAGCGTGTGCGTGCATGTACACACACACACACACACACACACACACACACACACACACACACCTCATGAGCCTTCCTGAATGAGGCTTTCATTTAGAAATGGATTCACTAAATCAGAGAATGTGGAGTCTATAAGGAATCACAAAAGCCGTCAAAACCAAAGCTCCATTCATTTTTTCTCAAATGAAGAAACTAAGGCCCAGAGAAGTTAAGTGAGGCCACAGAGTTAATCCAAGTAGAGGTGAGTCCCTGCCTTCCAGGACTCCAATTCTTGAGCCCTTTTTCCCAGTCCATGTAAAGTTCTAAAACCTTGACTCCTCTGTGTGTGTGTGTGTGTGTGCGTGCGTGCGTATGCAAGCACATATACTTGCTTACATGTAGAGCTGTTGGTATGTGATGGGGGTTTGCAGGGATATTCTCTCCTTGCTTCATGTTTTCACATCTCCCACAACACGGGAATTAAAAGGAAGGAATAGCTGAACTGTTCCCTCAGGCAAGTAGATCTGTGGAAAAACAAAGAGTCAGTAGCTTGGTCTCCAAGGGGTCAGTCTGACTTCCTTCTCTCAGAAGCATCAAGGGCTACTTTTTCATCTCAACCATGTTCCAATCTTGCATAATCTATAATAATGTGATTCTGAATGCATTTTAGCAAGTGCAAGACGGAATGGGACTCTCTCAGCTCCTACTGAGCACTGGATCTGTGAAACCCATAAGAAGCTTCCGTGAAAAGTTCACTAAGAGAAAAGAAAGACAGCTGTCCGTGTCCAGCTTAGGGGAATGGTTCTTCCAAATCGGTGGCTCGTGGTCATTTTTGTTGTTGTTCTTACAAAAGAGACGTTACCACAGAGTTAGAGGCTCACCTTTTGCTCTTGCATTTAATTGCTGCAAAAGCCATTTATTACCTTGTGTTCTTCCCCAGAGGAAACATTATCCTCTACAGCAGCCAGGCCTCGCTATGTCTGGCTCATCTAACTGCCTCAGAAACGATCCCATCACCTCTGCGTAATTCTGCGTCTGTTCCATTGCTACATCTGTCCATCTCCAGCTCAAGGAAGGCCCCCGTGAAAGGAAGAAGGGCAGGAGCTGGGGTTTCTCTCCTCTGAATTTTGCATAAAACTCCCGCCCAGCCCACATAATGAGAAAACATCAATCTTCCACGATTCCCCAGGAATGTTGGAGGCCATTCTGTGCCTCTTCACTGTCCTGCTCATCTGTACACAGGCAGGGCTTGTGAAATTGCTTTCCTTCAGAAAAATATGTTCATTTCCACCTTCCTTGGATGGCTCTCACAAATGAAAGTGCTTTGTCATTTTTAATGCCTGATGTTCCCTTTTCCCTACTGCCTCCAGTCACAATCCAGCCAGTAACACCCACAGGTATTTGGTTTAAAAAAGAAACACCCCAAAACCTAGAGGATGGTTGGAATCTACCAGTGTCCCCCTTGTAGGCTTTCCATGAATTATACAATGTACAAATGACAAAAAGGAGAGGTTCTTCCCATTTCCATGGAATCACCTTGGGCCTTGGGCAGCATTTGCATAGACATCTAGAGACAGTGGACTGGATAAGTCTAGATAACAGATGCCTGCCTTAACATGGAGGTAATAAACTCTGCCTGAGTTCTCTTGCTGGCCAGCTCTGAGCATCAAGGGAATTAATAGAGGTGGGCTTGCTTTGTAAATGGTAAAGTATACCAAAAATGCAAGTTATTATTATTTCTAAAATGTCTCCAGTCTACAATCTGTCGTAGGCACCCATCATCCTACTTACGTAATCGGGTAATTGTTCCTCATGCCAGAGAGAACAAGTCTTGCTTTGAAATGTTTGTACATCTCTGTGGAGGCTGAGGCATGGAGAACCCTGTAATAATAAGGTTTTGACTCCATAGAGATTTGTCGACACCAAAGGACTAACAATAGCCTCCTCTGAAAAACAAAAGCCTCAAACTGGTATATTACAACTAACTTAACAAGTTAGTTAAGATAACCTGATTCCCGCATTATAAATTTTTTTCAATGTTTATTTATTTCTGAGAGAGAGAGAGTGTGAGCAGGGGAGGGGCAGAGAGAGGGAGACACAGAATCTGAGGCAGGCTCCAGGCCCTGATCTGTCAGCACAGAGCCCAACGCAGGGCTCGAACCCATGAACCGTGACATCATGACCTGAGCTGACGTTGGACGCTCAACCGATTGGGCCACCCAGGCACCCCTGATTCCCGCATTATAAAAGAGTCACCCTCTAGAATATGGATATGGGGTCACCATTCCAGGATCCAAGGTAGCATTACATGATAGATTTATTTCCCAGAAGGTATTTCAAAAACAGAAGCGTTATAAAATATGATAATTTCCCACATACCTATGTTAACCCCAGACTAAGTTTATCTTCATTTCTTTGTAATCTCTTTTTAGAAATATCCGAGCTTTAACCTTTTCTGCCCTTTCTTGATCACACCATCCACGCAAACAGTTAAAGATCTGTAAGCGAACATTGAATTGCACCAAAATAATTTAATCATTCAGGTGGACCCCTTGTTAGTTTAGGTAAACCTGAACATTTTTACGATAATCAAGAAGCCTCTTCTCAAATTATTTGTGGTGAAGAATACCTTTCTGTCACTGTTATTGTTAACATCCAGTCCTCCCTGGATTAACAGGTTGTAAAATACATATAAAATGAATCACTAGGAACATAAAATGTGGCTTGAATGTCACAGCAATGGCAGATTGCTACAAAAGTGTCTAAATTCTTACTCTGAATTTCTGTGCTCAACTAGTTGAGGACCTCCAACAAATGGTTCGCAAACTAGGGGTGGCCCATGGACTGTTTCTTAATGGCACTGTTGTAGAGGCAATTAACTGTCTTGCCACCCGACTTCCAATGCCTCAAATCCCAACGATGCAACTTCACACTCCTTTTAAGAGTTTGTGACTCCGATGTTTTAATAATAGTCATATTTGAACAGGAATAGGTCTTTATACAAAGCCTCTAAGCTAAGTCATCAACTGATAACTAAGGTGGATTTAATACCAATATGAGCTACATGAGGAACGGTCCAAGAATAAGTCAGAAAGTTACTCTGAGGTATGATGGAAGGGGGGGAAGGCTTTATATGGGGCTGGCTGCTATATAAAAAGAAAATGAAAAAATTAAAGAAAAGTGATTCTTCATTTGTATTCTACGTGATGGTAGATTAAGGGGCTAGAAAGATGCCTAAACCGATGCTGGATCAAAGAGCAAGAAGTTTGTAAAGGCTGTGAGACAGAGAGTATGCCTGAGTATGTCTATGCATGCACAGGGACGTGGCTGTGTGTGTGCATGTGTGTATATATAGTCTACTTGGTGGGCAGGCTGATTGGAGCTGAGTAAGGAAGGGCAGAAAAAAGGTTGAGGGAGCATTTTCAGAAAAGGGGTCCAATTTATATCCGTTGCTGTAATTGGTTTGTTTGTGTAGAGCAGAGAGAAGGGGGCAGTGGGGGGATGTGATGGAGTGAAACACTGAGGGCTGTGATTCCCCTGCCTGATGAATTGGAGAGAAATTGTTAGTAACCAAGGCTGGTCCCGCAGGGGTTCATTAAGTGACTGGCCCTCCACAATATCCTGTCATTTCCAACCTGGATGCATCAACATTAGCCAGCTTTGCGGTATGCAATTGTGTGTCTGCGAGAGTGTGCAAAGACGCAGGAGCATCTCCGGGCTGCATTTGTGTGCATGTGTGTGCCTTTTCTTAGGGATACACTTTAGTTTTCCGTGGGAATTAGAAACACGAGGGTCACATGCAATTAAAAAAAAAAAAAAAGCAAAAAGCAAAAGGTGCTTTCTTACTAGAAACACAAATTTGCTTTGACACTTTAAAAAGTACCGTGGAGTTGAACAATAGGGAAACCAAGAAAGGATCTGAACTGGGTGGGCGGGGGGGGGGGGGTGCTGGTGAGCTGAAAGGAAGCCAGTGGTGAACACATCCAAATGGTAACTTCTTAAACCGCCTGTGAAAAGAAGAGCCTGCAGCATTTACCTCCAGATTGTGAGGCCTGTCAGCTCCTGGGAAGCGGGGCCCAGAAACCACAGTTGCAGGGGAGGGTGAGGAAGAGACGAAGGGTGAATAAGCCAGATGAACAGACTGCCCAAAATGTCCTGGTGCGGGTGGCACTGGGAGTCACTGTTGCTTTGGCTTTGGATATCGGTATGTTACTTTCCAGGCAAAGGTGGAAGAAAAACTCCAATAAGGAGTTTTAAGGGAGGAGGACCCCCACTGTGAACCCCACAATGGAAATCTTAGAGAGTACTAAGGGAAAAAAGAAAAAGCGAAAACTAAAACTGCTCCCTGCATCAGGGGAACGTTCAGGATCCAGTCTCAGAAGCTCTCTACCCCTGTAGGGAGTGGCCACGGACCTCGTGTCGGTGCTGTCAAGGTCTGGGGAAAAGCTAACCCCATCTGAGGAAAACCCCTATCCCTCCTACCTCCCCACCCCAACTCCCTCTCAGCTTGCCTTGGACTAAGCCAGCCTTCAGTCTCTAGATAGAGGGTCGTCCACCAGGCACAAAAGAAGGCTTGAACTCAACCCATATCCTGTGGTTTGTGACGGTTTTGTGGAACCACCTATCAAAACTGAGACCTGCAAGTCACGAAAAGTAGCTGTCTGTTACCCTTTTCCCTATTTCCTAAACCATGGTTCACTATATCTGCAGGGGAGAGAGAATCTTAGGGCCTTAGAAGCTCCTAGGATGAATCTTGGCTTAAACTTAGTGCTGCAGGTCTGAATGGTCCATCATTAGCTAAGTGTAAGTAGAAGGGGCCACAAAGTGACTATTAAATCACATAACATGAGGGTTTGCAAATTACAGGGCTGATGTCAGGTATTGCTGTTGTTAAGTACTTTATACTTAATACGCATTAGCTCATTGTCAACATCATAATAACTATGTAAGAGATAAAGTAGGCATTATTATTACCATTTTCCCCCAGCTTTATCAAGATTCAATTGACATAGAAAATTGTGTAAGTTTAAGGTATTCAATGTGTTGATTTGATACATTTAGATGTTGCAAAATGATTGCTGACCGTGGCTTTAGCTAACAACTCAACCATGTAGCATAATTACAATTTCTTTTTTTTGTGATGAAAATATTTAAGATCTACTCCCTCAGCAACTATGACCCTCATTTTGCACAAAAGGAAACTAGGTTTCTGAGTCTAGGAATGTCCCACCTGGCCCCAGAGCATCTGAGCCCACAGCCATTCTCCTGGCTGCTTTGCTTTACTGCCCCTCCAAATCCTAACAGTTGCCATTTCCTGAGTGTCTCCCAGGTGCATGGCCATCCTAAGCACATTACATACATTATCTAATTATCTCACTTGGTCCTCAGAGCCACAAATCAAGGTAAGCAGACACTGCCCAACCTCTAAGCACTTATAAGCTGGCTGCTCCCACAGAGTCACATCATCCTCAGCCCATTGGAAATGGTCCACGGTGGCAAAGAAATCACTTCTGGTCATAAATGTGGTCATTACAGGTGGCCGTGATGGGATCTGGGGCTTGTACACCTGAAGGGAGATAGGAGGCTCCAGATAATGCAGGAAGGAAACTTCTGACTCGTCATCCCTCCCATCCATGCTGTTCTTAGCACCAGTGGCCACGCAGAAAGGAAATAAGGAAAGATTTCCCGAGTAATGTTCATTTTGCATTAACAGAAGGCATATGGGGCTTTCCTGACGTTTGTTAACTTCAGAGGGCTGGAATTAAAACAAATGCTGGTATTTTCATTCAAATATTCTATTTGTTTCTACGTCTACCGAGAAGGACAAGGCTTACTTGTATTCCTCTATACACTCCTGGATGACTTTTTTAAAAAAAAGTAAAGCGACATTAAAAAGAAAGAAAAAAGACGAGGGTGTTCTTCAAATGGAACCCAGTTTTAATGAGGGGATTTTGGAGTTGCTTATATAGCATGTCTCTTTATCTGTATAATGCAGAGAACCTCTCCAGGTATTTTCAGTGGATTGATCTCATCAAGCAGCAGATTTATTAAAAAGAAATACACATGGAAGGAAACAGGCCACTGTAATTATACATTAGTATTTTTTAAACTAAAAATGGACTCCAAGTTTTCTAGTCATTGAAATGGGGTCTGCACATCATGTATGTGATGTAATGACAGCTTCAGACTGGGGATGCTTTTGATGCATTATTAACCATAAAAAAGACATTAAATACCAGACTTGAATGCCATGGGGATGCATATTTCACTAGGAATTATTTTTCAATGTATGCTTAAAGTTTATTTTGGTAAACAGATGACTGGAGGCTGTCAGAGCTGAGGCGAGATTTATGTTCATTTGGAATCTTCTTGAAAGGAAAGGAAATGACTGGGACCTGTTGAACAAGGACAGCAAAATGTAAATCTTTTCTTGGCTCCAGGGGAGGGTGGAAAGTGCCATACAAACAATTCCTCCCGGGAATGTGGTTTCCAAGAGGCAACCGGTGTAGATGCCCACAGGGGCACAAGTTACAGGGCGTGGGGGAAGGGGGCATACATTCCATGTCCTCTAGGAGGAGGCAGCCAAGTAAAAACATCTGGATTGGGAAACTGGCCCTGGGATGCCCTGTCGGATGGCTTGTTGAGTGTCAGCTGCAAAGAGCACCCTGAATAATCCCTCCATGTTAGAGTCAACTCCATCTGGGCACCAAGAGCCATTCCGTTCCGTTTCGACAGTTGCTAGTGATTCCAGTTGGGGATCCAAAACTTACTGAATACGTGGGTTCTCTGATATTTGGTAAATGTTGGAAGCATCACTGTATTCATCTATGAAACCCTGCCTTGGGGCCTCTGCAACCAGAGCAGCTAACAGAGAATTACCGTTAAGGCAAGACCAGGTGGGACCTTGCTAGACCCTAAAGAATATTTCAGATGACCACAGTGTCTACTGTTAGGGCCTGTTCCTGCCTTTTTACTATTTGATATTTAAGAAGCCTCATCCTCAAGACACATCCATTTTGGCAGATACCAACAGCTTAATATAGCTGCTCCAAGTTCAAATGTTCATATAGAAGGCAATAAATTCTGCTTAACACTTGTTACATAGACACTTAACAATGGGTCCAGAGTCAAACGGGCACGCCTAGACCATGTGCATCTGTAAAATACTTTATTACTCACATCCCGCCTATGCCTGAAAAACTGAGTGCCCAGAAGGGCTGTGGGATGGTCTCTTCCTTGGGTTAATGATCCATGATTTGAACCAAACAGGAGAGTAGAGCCATAAAGAATACCTGAAAAATAAAGAGAATGACTTGGGAATGTACTTTCTTTTTGCAGCCTTAGCTCCTTGAAATGTTGCTGAAATTGGTTTATATTGTCTGGTGACATGCCAGCTCCTGAATAAGGCACTCTATCAGTCCAGGCATTTGTTGTGGTTTCTTACCAGGACCAGGTTTTTGGTGATGCGTCCCCCAAGAGGGGCTGATTCTAAGGCAGTGATCCTCAACTGAGGGAGATTTTGTCCTGCAGGGGACATCTAGCAAAGTTTGAGACATTTTTGGTTGTCACAATTTGGGGGCTGCTATGGGCATCTAGTGGTTATAGGGCCAGAGATGCTGTGAAACATCCAACAATGCATGACAACTCTGTCCCTCTGCCACAAAAATGTTCTAGCCCCAAATGTCAGTTGGGCTGAGGTTACAAATCCTGTTCTAAGGGATGACAAAAGGTGGCTTACTATGCCTGGTTGACTAGAAGCATCTGGGATTATAGTTTAGGAACTCCCCCAAATTGATTTCATTTCAAAATGAGGGTGGGGCTAAATGCTGATCTTCCCACAGAGAGGTAATTCATGCTTTGTGGCCTGTGTTCAATGGTCAGTGTGGTAATGATGTCATCAACACTCTGAGACCCAATGACTGGGGCAGAGGACATGTCAGTAGTCCAAAGAGGCATCACAATACTCATTCTATGGTTGGTGAAATGGAGGCACAACCCAGTACAAGGACTTGTCAGAGGTCACTGCATGAAGGAGCGGGAGGTCAGAAAGAGACCACCTTTAGTCTCCCGTCTCCTAGTCTGGTTTTAGAACCAGATCATGCCGAACACATACACTCCCTCCCTCCTTTCCTCTCCTGTATATAGAGATATAGCAAAATGCAGGTTAAGTTGCCTTTAATCTTTAATTCATACACAAGGACGTGCTGCACAGAGTGAAATAAAGAGTAAACTCCAGAGGCAGCAAGTTCTGTAGGTTTGGCCAGATCTTCCTTTTCAAAGACAGACAGCCTGGGGAATCATACGGATGGCCTTCCATTGCCCTCTTAGATTCTTTTTATGGCAAAATGCTCGCTTTTATCAATTCCTACCCCAACCTCTGATTCCCACAGGCGGGGGGAAAGCAAATAGTAGTTGAGGGAAGTGCACCTACTCTTTCCTCTGATGGAAACAGGAGACTCGGGCCACTAGGGAGGCGGCCAAGGATGGGGGTGGGAAGGCTGTGGGGGGTGGGGGTGGTACGGGGAGAAGCTCTAGTTGCAGAAGCCTGTGGAGTTGCTTTATCCGCTGGGGTGGAGGGATTTGGCCTGGGACCTAAAAGGATGGCTGTTCATTCCAAGGCCCCAGGAGGCATTTCTGCATTAAGTAACATCAGAATAGATACAGAGGAAAGAGCGGTCATTCATTGTTATCCACCATCAAAATACACGTGTGGAGACAACGATCCTGGAGCAGAATTGACAAGAGAGGGAGAACTCTGGGGGAAGAACAGGACAAGCCTGAGTCCCTGACAGGGTCTGGAGGGCTAAAGCCAATGGGGTGACAGAAAAAGGGATTTGGATGCCCATAACTCTAACCAGCAGCAGATGCAGCTGCTACTGGTTCCTCATTGACACATCTGCCCTTCCTTTTCATCCCCAGCACAGTCTGGCCAAGAAATAAAGGCAATTCAGAATCCTAACAGCTGGAAGGGCTGTGGTTCAACGAGTGGTGTCTGGGATCCTCTGGGCTGGGAATACTCTCTCCTTTGGGAATGAAGGAACATAAGCAGAGCAGAGCTTTGGAAATCTGGTTTCCAACTGACCTTGGGGCCGTTTATGCTTGAAGTTAGGAGAGCAATAGCCTTGACAGTCCCGTTGGGTAGACCAGAAGGTCAGGCCTTTGGCCAAGATGCTGCCATATGTCAGTGTCTGAAGAAACAGCTCAGCCTCTGCTCAGAAGGGAAACAGGTATGGCCTGATGTGGGATCCATGTGCTATCCTAACTGCCCCTTGGGAGAGGATGAACAAGCTGCATCAAGTTGTAGCCAAGACAATCAGAGTTTTCCTCATCTTCCAGACAGGATCAAACTTTATGGACATGGGCTCTAGGGATTCCCAAAAAAGGCTGGCTCTCTCCCCATTCATTTCAACATGGCTTTGTGCAAGGGATTCCCGCTGTTCATTTAAACAGTTTTTTCCCTGCATTCAGTACAAGGATTCATTCATTTGGTCAAAGCCAGCTTTGGTGAAATGAAAGAATTAATTCATCAATCCCCCAGATGAATATTTCACTCAAAATGAGTAGTTTCCTTGCTAAGAAAGCAACTTATTAGTACCTTTTTGTTTATAGTGTCAAGATAGGCATTGCAGACAGCAAAACAGAAGAACATTCTCTGTCCTTTAAAAGCTTCTTTTTCCCTAAGAGTCCAATGATGTATCTGAGCATAAAGAGGACACACTGTGGCTGAATCATCAAGCCTCAATAGCCCAGAGACAAAAAATAGTTACATTTGGTCTGGAGACAACTATGCCCTGGATAAAGTGGTAAGAAATCTTGACTCATGAAATATCTCTCATTTTAAGGACAAATGTCTCCGGTTTGTACCCAAAGCACAATTGGGTGCTGTTCAATCTTCTGCTCCTCAACCAGTGTGATCTTAAGGGACAATAGCTGGCGAATGGAGGAAGAACCAAACAGGGAAAGCCACATTGTCTGATGATGCTAATGATAGTACAGAGAATGAATGATCATAATGGTTATCATCCAGGGAGGACAAAATTATGTGCTGTGCGTGAGCATGATCTCATCTGACTCCCACAACAATCCTTGGGATAGGTACATTTTGGTGATGCGGATGTTAAAGCACAGTGTAAGTGACTTGCCCATGTGCACATGGCAGCTCTAGAACCAGAATCCAGCATCTAAAATCAGAAAAGATGCCATGTTTTTGACTTCTAGTTGCCCACCACACGGAGCATAGAGCTCTGCCATGTGAGATGGCTATGGCCGTTCTCTTTGATCGTGCTGTCAGTGGTCTTCAAAATACATCTTTCGTGACCACCAACACAACAACTGTCAGGCTTGGGGGAACGCTATCAAAGGGTGGAAGGAGCATAGCTCTTTTTGAGGCCCCTGGATGCTGGGGGAGTAATAGTGGCCACCATAAAAAGCCTGAGTTTTAAAGACATGGTCCTGTGATCTCGACTCTGCAGAGAATGGGAATGGCCATGTGCTGGGGTGACTTCTGAAACAATGACATGTGTCTCTGTCCAAAAGTATTTCACTCCTTTGTTGAAAATTTCCAAGTTTTCCAAGTTATTTTACCCTGGGTTTTGGAGGTGTTAGCAATTAAATGTAATAGAGATTGGTGCATTATTGTTAAGATTTTATCAGAAATGGACAATTGCCCCTTGAAATATGTACATAAACAATTCCCTGAAGTATAATTTTCAAGTGTATTGTTGAACAGAAATCTTTTTCTGAGGGAAAACGTCTCTGAAAGGTTAACGTCCATCAAATGGGAATATATGATTATATGTACACAGTTCTATTTGTAATTCTTCCCCCCTCCCCGCCCCCCCCCCCCAGCACATTAAGGGAAATGTGACCCTGTACAGCAAAGATATCATGGGTGGGGCCCAAAAATCTGTGTGTACGTATGTATGTTTACTTTATATAATGCTTAAACATGTTTGAATTAACTGTCAACGTATAAAATCCAGGGGATAGGACATAAAAAGACTGATGTCTCTTTTGAAAAAGTTGAATATTTTGAAGGCTGGGTGAACACCTGGCTGAAGTGAAACAGAACCTGCTTCCTTGAGATGGAGCACACACTCTGCTAACTGCCAGAGTGCCAGCATCCCTACTCCTGCTCTACATCATGCATTTCCACGGCCTGCCAGGCCCCTTGGGCATTTAAGTTTGTGGATTCCAGTCTATACCCCAGTAGGTGCCTCCCCACGCTGAAATAAGTCTTTCCTTGGTTTCTTTGCCAATGTGCTTAGTTTCTCCTGAACCTTGAGGAAGAATCATCAAAGTCTCCAAGACAGGCATAGGCAGGCAGCCTTCCAATGACCTTCTAATAAAAGTAAATGTCAGAGAATGCTCACATTGTACCCATTACACAAGAAAGGCTATCTCAGACTGGATGCCCTAGCTTGGTTTCTCATGGTCAGTTTCCTTCTGCTTCCCACCTTCCTGCTCACAGGAGATCTCGCCTCCCATCTTCCCCCGTCCCCTCCATCATCCACAGCTGTTAGAGACTGTGCCCCTTATCCCATCCCATCTCCGCCTCACACTTTGCCTCAGGGCAAGGTCTGTAGTGTTAAGACTGGCAATGGCCTGAGAGAAGAGGCCGATGAACCCCTGGGGCTGCTATTAGTATCAGACTTTAGACACATTACAAGTTAAACAGGCTTTTGTGGGCTGGCTGGGAGACACAACTACCGTGTATAATACTGTTTCTAAGGGAAAATTTAACCCACATTCTGAACAACAGACTTACAAATAAATATCTGCAATGTAGCCCATTAGTAAATCTGATGTTTCTAAGTTCCAGAAGATAATTGGGCTTCCCATTTGGAACTTAAGCTTCCTTAAGGCAAGACCCCTGTCTCTCTGTGCTGCTCTAGTGAAAAGCAGTAATATCAATACACTTATGGATCTTACTTAAGAGGAATGCTCAACTCATTTATTAGCTGAGGTCTCACTGTGTGTAAAGAGCTGTGCTAAGTAATGAAAACAAAACAAAGAGTAAAATGCTGCCTCAGAGGAGCTCACAATTCAGTGTGTATGTGGTAGAACTGGGGTGGGATAGAAAAGAAGCAAACAAAACTGAATAACTAGGTACTTATGAGTGATATAAGAGAATACCATGGAGATTCAGCAAATGGTAGGACTTGAGATATTCTAATGATGGTAGTGGTCTGAAATAAAAACCAAAAAATAGGTAATATTTTACAAATGATGTGGGATTCCCCAGGCATTCCAGACAAAGGAAACAGCACAAATGGCAGCATGGGAGTGAGAAAGTTCTGAACGTACTCAGAGGGAAAGGCCAGTTTGGATGGAATGTGGCCCATACATAGGGGATGACGGATTAGGCTGGTGGGTGAATCGGGGCCATTTTGAAGGAGGTGCTGGGCACCACGTTGAGGATGGCCATGTGCCTGCCTGAATGACACAGATATGCCAGGGCTTGGGCATGAGGGGAGGACACCAAGACCAGATGTGGAAAGACTAGTTAAAAAGCTATTGCAATTAGCAAAAGTTCATGAGTAGCTTTATGCTGGGGGTAAGGGAGTGGAAGGAGTGGCAGTGAGAATGGCAAGAAAGGGTTACATGTGAGAATATCTATGCTTTTTGAAATCTCAACAACTCTCTTAGATATGGGTAATGATGATATTACCTTTATATCAATTATCTAGCAATATTATTCTGATATAACCACTAATTCACTCATTCATTCACTGAACAAGTGGAGTGCTAAGGGCAATTTTCATGTTATGCATTTGATTCACATATGAGTAACTAGTCCAAAGTCAGAGACAGGAGAAAAGAAATGTTCTAGAATAATCTATGCAAATAAAATGCTCGTATACTATTGATGTTTCTCAAACTATTCATTTGGTCATTACATGAAAGATGCTACAAAAAAAAAAAAAAGATTCAGAAGACTGATGCTTACTAGCTCCCTTGGTGAATCCCAACACCCATTCAAGGTGTCAAAGGTTCTGGTAAGCCCTGAAATTTAACCTTCACTGTTCAAACTTTGACAAAGAAGCTTTTTATTGAGTAATATCTATTAACTTTCCAAAAATGCATTTTGAAAACTATTGTTACAAAGTATTATATAATACAAAGTATACCCCATAATATACAATTATTCTTGTTAGACTGGCTCCCGCTTATAATCCTCACCTCGAAGATAAATCCAAGGGACTATATCAGGGTGTCATTCATACAAAGGTAATTTCTAGAATGCACCATTTATTCATGTATCAGGGATTTATGGAGCACCTACCACGTATCAGTCACCGTAGTTGGCATTAGAGATACAGCAGGAACTAAGAGGTATGTGTTCCTGTCTGTAAGGAACTAAACTCATGTTTAATCAGTAACACAGAATCTTCACAATAATTAGTTCCAAATTGGCTATTCATTCTCCCAATCTCACTTTCCCCGTGATCTTCAAAATTATATTTACAGAAGGCATTTTACAGTGAAATTTCAAAAATTCCCTATTAAAAATGGCAAATGGAGAGGTATGATTCCCAAACGAGTATATTCCTCTATTTGCTAGCAGATCTGAGATTAGTTGAGAAAATGAGTTTAACAAGTACTGGTTCAAATAAAAACAGTTGAGGACTAATTGTGTTTTACTTCATCTCTGGAGTGCGCTCTCTCTGTAATGGAGAAGTCTACTGAAAACTCCTGAGTATCTTGCCCAATTTGGCATTCATAGCTAACTCTGGGAGCCAGCCTTCCCTTTCATAATCACAAATGTTTTGTGATTTTCTTTTTTTAATGATGACTGAGGTCTAACATTTTTAAATGATTCTAATATCTGACATACCTAAAAAATAGGCAAAATAAACTGTAATCTCTAACTGTATATTTAAAATATCAATAAAAATCAGCTCTTGGGGTGCCTGGGTGGCTCAGTCAGTTGAGCATCCAACTCTTGATTTCAGCTCATGTCATGATCCCAGGGTCATGGGATGGAGCCCCAAGTTGGGTTCGATGCTGAGTAGCCTGCTTAAGATTCTCAATCTCTCTCTCTCTCTTTCCCTCCCTCTGCTCCTCTCTTCCTCTCGCCAGTTCATGGTCTCTCTCTCTCTCAAAAAATTAAAAATAAAATGTAAAAACTCGGCTCTGCATTGGAAATCAATAGCAACAGATTTAGCTTATAAGGGATGAAGAGAATGTTTTTAGTCTTGAGGCTTGGATGTTGTGTGAGCTTTATATAGAGGATAAGAGTAAAACTTCAGCCCTTTAACCACCCTGTTAAAGATGATATTTTACATGCAGTGTAATTCTGCAGCCATTAAGCCTTAAATGGGTATTAAGCCTGATGCAAAGTAATGAAATTGACAATGGAAACACATAGTGTGGATTCTTCAATCTGAGGAGAAAGGGCTGATTCATCTGTTTCAAGGGCCAGGCAAAGATAAAAGACCTCATCCCAAATGGGGCTGCCTCCTCCCCAAACCTTGGCATTCCCCTCCAGTGTGGTTCTCGGTGGAAAGTATTATTAATGTCAGTATCACTAGTGCTTGTAAAAGATTCATGGACCATTTCCTTCCCTTCTCGCTGAATTCCCCTGTCTGTGGCTGCTGCTGTTCTGTGTTCATCTTACTGTTGGGCAGTTTGGTGGCACCAGCTGCAGATTCTGTCACAATCCAGCATCCTGTCATGGAATCATAGCATTTTAGAGCTGGAAGGGGCTCACTGATGGCATTTTAAGGAGAAAAAAAATCTGAGGCTCACAGAAGGACAGTGACTTGTTTAAAGTCACGCAGTAAGCCTAGATTAGAGGCTTTCTAGGTTCTTTTATTTCTTTGTCTTTTTTTTCTCCTCTTCCTTTCCATTTTTCAAAATATCTATAAAGCCCTTTTTAGGGACCTGAGTTTGAGGCTAGGCAAAATCCTACAAGGTAAGGATACGAATTCTGTGTAGAGCCAGGCAAAAGGTTTTGGGAATTGCAATCAACAACTGCAGAAGGAATAAGAGAAGGGGAAAATTGCTATTAGAACACCACAGAGATAACTGTTTCAGGCAAGATGCAGCTACCAAACACGTCAACACCAGAGGACGAAAGTTTGAGGAGAAACTGGACATTAGCATAGTCCCATAGTATTTCCCCCAAGGTATTTATTTACTACAAAGGGAAAAATAATAACCTTGTGCTGGTAAAACTCAATAGACATGATCTGAACGAAATGACCAAAGTCAATATCAATAATAACACAGAGCAGGGGCGCCTGGTGGCTCAGTTAAGCATCCGACTCTTGACTTCAGCCCAGGTCATGATCTCACGGTTCGTGAGTTCGAGCCCCATATTGGGCTCTGGGCTGACAGTGCAAAACCTGCTTGGGATTCTCTCTCTCCCTCTCTCTTTGCTCTTCCCCATTCATGTGTGCGCTCTCTCTCTCTCTCTCTCCTTAAAAAAAAAAAAAGAAAAAAATAATAACACAGAGCCATCATGCACCCTCTTACAGCACACACAGAGAAGAGTGTACCACTTCTGAGGTATTGTTGCACAAAATGCCTTTTTATTCTAATCATGAGAATTATCAGATACACAGGAATAGAGGGTCATTTGATAAAATATGTGGCCAGTGTTTTTCAAAAGCAGCAAGGTCACGAAAGACAAGGGAAGACAGAACTGTCATAGATTGGAGGAGACTGAGGACATGTGACAATTAAATGCAATGTTGGATCCTGGAACAGGAAAAGGCCATTGGTGGAAAAACAGGTGTAAACCAAAAAAGACTGTAGTTTAGTTAATAATACTGTACTGATATTAACTTCTTAGTTTTGATTACTATACTGTGGTTATATGTGATGTTACCATTAGGGGAAGCTGGGCGAAGAGTGTATGGAAACTCTCTGAACTATTTTTGTAACTTTTCTACTAAGTCTAAAATTGTTTCAAAATACATTTTTCTAAAAAGAGAGAAAAGAAAAAGCTGTGGAGGAAAAGGGAGGACAGAGAGTGGATAATGGGATAGAGATGTAGCCTAGCAGCTTGACTATTCCTTCTAGAACCATCTAGAACCTGAGGCCACTGGGAATTTGTATTTCCTCTTGGGTTAATCTGAACTTGTATGTTATTATAATCATAACATACACAAGTTAAATACACTTCTGAGAATGAGTCCCTGGGAGTGGAAGGGATTAAAGAATTTCTGATTTCCTCATCACCTGCAGTTGTGGCCAGTGGAGCAGAGAGTTATGTCAAGTGTCTTCAGGGCTGGCTGGGGTCTGAGGCCAGCCACCCTGACCACTGCACTCTCAGAGGCTCACTTGGCTTAACTTGGAATGGAGAATTCCATTATCACAGGACATGACAGGGAGGGAGTACCCAGCCACAGGTTGGGGGCCACATCTTTGTGTATGATGTCTACTATGTTATGTATATACGTTTCTGACAATGAAATGTGTTCTTGGAAACGTCTTCCTCATTTTTACATATATCACTGAAGAGTGTGTGTGAGAGAGAAAGAGACATGTCAGGATCCCAAAGAAAACAGCTTAGCTCTGCATTCCATTATATATACAAAGCTTAGTGATAAATTTGCAGAAGGGGTGGGAATGTGGTTTAGTTGGTATTTCCAAATGCAAAACAGGTCTCCCTTCTCCTCCATTGGGTTGTCCCTGTTTTCCAAGAGAATGAAAATGCGGGCATTCAGACTTGTTGCCAGAAACTTGCTTGGCAAAACACTTCAATTCCTTTGTAGAGAAAATAAGCATTTCTTCCAATGGGTGGGTTTCCATGCTGTCCCTGATTCCCGTGGTGATAATTGCCACATTTGGCTCCAGATCAGTGGACGTGGTAGAGAAAGCTACCTCCAGATTCCATATCCTAAAATCTCATGGAAGATTAACATGGACGTCAAACTGACATTACCAATTTAAAGGATTTAAACACTCAGCTTTAGAGTAAACAAAATCCAGTGGCAAGGTTTGGACAACTTCAGTGACATTAAACGATACAACCCAGATGTGGGGGAATGTAGACCTCATAAATGTATGTTTTCCATGGCAACTTTGTGAGAAAAATGTTAAGTTGCACATACTGGCTAATGAAAGAAAGAAAAACTCATAATTATTGGGTGACTTTTATGAGGGATATATCATGCCAGGTGCTTTATATACGCTGTCTGGTTTAAAATTTGCAGTGAGGTAACTATTGTTATTTCCATCATGCAGATGAGAACATGCCACTGAGAAATCTGCAATTTGCCTGGGTAATACACTGGTGAGTGGCAAAGTCAGGAGTTAATCTGTGTGGGTGTGACTTGAAAACCTTCGCTCTTTCCAAAAGTCAACACTGACCACATATGACATACTCTTGCTTAAAACCTTCCCATTTCTCACAGTGCCACTGGGTCAGCTAATGTCTTAGCCAACTTCCGATGTCTCAGGAGTGGCAACTGCCCTCCTTTCTGGCCTTGCATTCTGCCACACAGAACTAAAAGCCAGTCACCCAAGGTTAGGGCCCTCTCACAAAAGCACATGGTGTCCTTACCCTCCCCACAACTGCCAGCATTCATTCAGTGTTGTGTGATTCTCCATCTACCAACACCCTATGCTCAGTGCTTAATGCCTGCTTGTGAAATGAATGAATGGACAAATGAATGAACAGATGAGAAAGAATAGGACAGTCCAAATACTTTGGTATTTTTCAAGTTTTTATGTACATCCTATGTAAGTGCTATGAATGTTACAACCCTCTGTGAATAATTCACTAAAGCAAATACTGGATAATATCCAATGGCTTTATTTCAGTGGTTCTCAACCAGGGTGATTTTGTTTCTCTTGCTCAGAGGACATTGGGCAATGTCTGGAGACATTCTGGTTGTCACAGCTGGGGGCAGAGGGGTGGTACTGGCATCTAGTGGGTAGACTCCAAGAATGCTGCTAAACATCTTACAATGCAAGACATAGTCCCCCCCAAACCCCAGAAAGAATGTTAATAGTGCCAAGGTTGGGAAACACTGTTTTATTTGATTTAATGACATATACTTGAAAGCAAACAAGCTATAGCTTGTTGTTTGTTTGTTTGTTTGTTTGTTTCTGCTTTTAGTTCAGATTTCTGGCTACCCAGACAGGTTTTGTTGCCTCGATTTGTCTGAATTACCAAGAAATGTTGAAATTTTCCTGGGAAGATGCTTCTGGAAAGGTCAGAAACACTTTGGTTATCCTTACCCCTTTGCTCAGTAGCAAGTTTTTTTTGCACATTCGTTGACTATCAACTGGCTGTTGTCTACAACTCAAACTACATAATGAATCCAGCACATAAATTATTTACTGAGATTTAATTCCAGGGACTGTTATCTGTGTATTTTTTTCTTTGCCAGCTAATCTGGTTCACTGCATTGGAATTTTGGTCATGCCCGGTTCTCCTTCTGCACTAAATTATCTCTATAACGTAGGATAAACAGAACAAGCCTGTGTGTGATATGCTTAACTGTTAATTTACCTAATTAAACTAATTCAATTAAATCATTTACATCTTTTTGGTATCACGCCAGTTGATACCACTGCAGAAGTGAGATGTTTTAGAAGATTATTGTTCAGCAAATGAATGGGGGAAAATAATGGAACACAAAATGAAAGAGAAGTCCAAATCTCTTGGCTTGAAAATTAATTGATACTGAAAGGATGCTGCTTTCAGAGGATACTGTGATTAGCTATTTTTCTGAAATCCATTGTCTCTAGAAATTGGTATTTTAACATAGGGATCATAATTTACTATGGAAGAGAGAATTTAAACACTATTTATATTTTCACATCTTTGGTACGTTTAAGTAATGTGTGCTCATCCCCATGTTAGGGTATGATTAGTACGATGGCTTGTGGGGCTGGCAAGACATGAACTGAGCAGATTCTTTTCAAAGAACCTGAAAAATAATTTTGCTAAATGACACAAATGTCTTTAGGATGCATACATATTTCATTCACAAGTCATTATCCAAACATCGCTGTCATAGTGACAAGTGGGCAAAAGTAAATGTAAAACATTTGATGCCAATAAAAATCGAGAGAAAAAAAAGACAAGAAATTCTAGACAGGACAGCCTAAATAAATGGTCATCTTTGTAGATCTGCCATAAATCCCTGCTTTGGGCTTGGCTGATATGGAATCAGCATTTGCAGTGGGGCTTTAGATGCCCCAGGTTTGTTAATGCATGGGCCACCAGAGTTTTATGTCTCTAGGACTTCAGACTGGCAGGGGAGGAATGAAAGGTAGGACTTGGTCTTCTCTCTCTAGGAGCACACACACCCAGGGTGAGACTTGAGGCAATGCTCTGCCTGGATTTTCTGGATAAATTAAAGCCCTAGGTTTGGTAGAACTTCAAAAAGGCCACAAATCAAACTAACCCAGATTCCTTCGACTGAAGCAATCTTCTGAAGTCCACCAGGGAAACCTTCAAGATCCCATGATAAGGCACAGATATGCAATAACACACACTAGCTGCCTTGAGTTTCCTTATCACAGAAGTGTACTTGCTCTGCCACGCTTGGGGGGCAAAGAGGCAATATGTTTGGTCTCCCAGAAGTCCTTGCCTTCTCCCTGTTTCTACTTTAAATTCAAGCGCCTACTTTAAATTCTCCGCTCCTCCCCTCCATTTAGGAAGCACAAGGAGATCATTTATGGAAGGCAAACTGAATTATTTTAAGAAGATTTTTTTTTTTTCTATTTGGGAGGTGAACTCTGTCGATGTTTTCCTCTGTTCCACTCTTGGATGGGGCCATCCGACTTTACAAATCGTGATGATACCAGCATATCATAAACTTTCTCATGATACAGTTTTGGAGGTTGGCAGTCACATTCCTGATGCTGACGTTCTTCCCACCGCTAAGCTAAACTCATTCTCTCTGAGTAAATACCAGTTTCCTGAAGCCGAGGGTCACACTGTCTATCTGTCTTCATTGTCCTGGCATAATTACTGGCAAACAAAAGCACCTAAATTATTTATTTCATAGTTACTTTACAGAGAGTAAAGAGACCATTCCCTAAGTCAAACTCATCTCTCCATCCAAAGCAACTCTCTCAGGTTCACAGTAGGTTGGTGGTGGGTTCCAGGCACCCAGGCTTGGGTCTGAATTTCCTCCCTGATGGGTCAACTTGCCAAACGAAGTACATCCATATTTCCTACTGAGTACTCACATGCAGCGCGTCCTCGTGCCTTTGCTCTATTTCTTCGCAGCCATCCTCTTCATTCCTGAGACCTTCCGTCATTCCCAGTCTGCAGTGAATACTATGGGTTGGGAGGAAAACTAGAAAACTGCCATTCTTCCTGTATTAATCTGCCAGGGCTGCCGGAGGAGAGCAGCACAGAATGGGTAGCCAAAGATGGCCATCTTCTCCCCATGTCATCATATGGCCTTTCCTCTGTAACTTCCTCTGACTAGTCTGGACTGTGTTGGTCATTCCTTTCACCTGCCAATGACTGGTTTAAGTCTGGTCATGTGACCCAAATCTGGCCTAAGCCAGAGGAAGGAATGGGGGCTTCAAGGAAAAGTTTGCTCTTAAGAAACCTAGAAACTGATGCTTCCTTTTTACCTCTGGATGATATCGGGTGTCAGAGTGACACCTGGGATTTCTGTGCCTCTACTGCAATCTCCAGGGGACCTGAAGTAAGGGCACGTGAACACAAGGACAGCATTACTCAGAAGAGTTTGAAAAAGTCCAGTCCTTGATGACATTGAGCCATGAAATCTACCCACACTGGAGAGCCTGCCCTACCACTAGATTGTTATTAGGTGAGATGGGTACCTTTTTTCTTGTTATTTAAGCCAGTTTGAGATACAGTTTTACCACTTTCATCTAAAATCAACCTAACTAAGAGAACGGATTCAGGCCACTTACTAGTCACTTACTACTCACTCTCATTGCCTCAGTTCCCTGATTTGTAAAACAGCGATAATAACACTTACACCCCAATGTTACCGTATAACTTGAGTAAACTCAGTTACCTAAGGCACTCAGCGCATCATCTTGGACCTAGCAGGTTCACAAAAACAAGGGCCATTATGACCTTTCATTCTTCTGGGGGCCTTTGATACCTTGGAAATCGCTTCTCTTGTACCTCCTGCATATGTGTTCATAAGCGGAGTGGCCTAATGATTCACACTACCAATATTTTTACGTGCAGAATTAGAATCTAGGCTTGCTAGTTCAAGGAACTCTGCAACCAGTTCATTTGTCAAGTAGTGTAAACTACTGACCTAAAATGCAATTATCTTTTTTCTTTAGCAAAAATGTATATTATCCTATAGGAATTTCCCTTTCCTGAAATGGTTCACTGGGCTGCACTTTCTTATCCGGAGCTTTCTTAAGCAGGACAAATCTGCATGGCGGTCTCATAACTGGGGTCTCATGACTGACTCATCCCACCGCCTCCTGTACTTTGTTGTTTCTCTCACTGCTTGGTTCTCTGCACCCTACCTGCCCAGCCCCACAACCCCTAACACAATGGTTTCTAGGAGTAATTATCCACAAGTGCTTAGTGAACAAATGCTTGGCTGTAGGGATCACTGTAACAAAGGTTGGGGAGAGACTGGTGATAGGAGGATGGATAGGAGAAGCCAGGTAAGCATATTTCTGGAAAGTGCATTGTGGGGCATTTGTCCCTGTGTTCAACTCCCTGGACAGACTGTGGCTCAGGATGCACACCTACGCTGTGGCCACGTGGGGGCGCCCAGACGGCCCAGCCCAGAAAGAATGTTTATGTACAAATACATATGTACCTTACACACCCAGCCATTTGCTAATCGCTTAATCTGTGCCAGACACAATGCCCCAACTTTCATCATCTCACTTAATCACCACCATTCTAAGAGTATGAAGCCCATGTTATAGATGGAGACACCGAGGATGCAAAAGGTAAAGTGACTTGTCCAAGGCCCTATAGTGGATGCCTAAAAGAGTCAAAACTCAAACCAGAGCCCAAAGATTTTATATTCAGGAGCCGAAGAATTTGAGGGCTGTCCCTTAGTCAGAAGATGCTGTAGGACCCACGCGCATGGCAGAATGGAGTCATGCTGGTGGATGCCCTCTTGTGTGTGATAAAGCAAGAGAAGCACTCAGTGAAGAAATAAAATGACTACTCCCAGCATGGCCCTGGGCAAATCTCAGAGACCCTGGCTCTATGTACCCATATGAAGAATTAGCATATGAATATCGGCCATGTCTTTCGCTTGAGGTCATTCCAAAAATCAGGTAGGCAAAACCTATCAAAGCACTTCAAATAACATCAACGGTCTAGCACCAGATTAAGGCACACAGTAAGCGCTCAATAAATGTTTGAGAAATCAGTTAAAGCAGCACAGAGCCAATCTCTTTACCTTTTAAGAAAATTGTTTCTATGTCTTATCTTCGAATTATGATCCTTTTTTTCACTTTCTCTTCTTTCTTTCGTTTTCCATGCCATCCTTCATTGCAGCCAGTCCATAGCATTCACCCTCGGTTCCCCGCTAGCCACACCTCAGTGGGTACTAACTGGCTAGTCCCAGCTGGTGTGCACTGGGCCGCCCACAAGCCCTGGGCAGCCTGCTTGTGATGGCCAGAGCTGGGCTGGTGACAAATGGGCTCTCTGTGCCTGTGACCTGGTGGGGCCAATTAATCACCAGGAGGTGCTCTTTCTGCATATGTATGGCCAGGAGCACCCCTGACCTTCCATTAGAGACAGGGAGCCCAAAGCTTTGGGAGAGACTTTTTTTTTTTTTAAACTAGAGAGACAAGAAAGGAGGGAGGCAGTTTGAGAGAGACAGAGAAAGAACTCAAAAGAGAGAAAGAGAAAGGTCAGAAACTAAAATGGAGTATGAAAGCTGATGAATGGTCTCAGCCAGACGGTGGCTGTCCTGTCTGGCCTTAGGAAATCACATTAATAGGGATCAGTAAAGAATTTGGGTCAGAATTATGAAAGGAAACTCTTACAAGGAAAGAGTTCGACCATAGTTCTACAGCCCAAAGCACCCAAGAATGTCTTCAATCATATTCATAGGATGTGTGTGTGTGTGTCTGTGTGTGCCTGTGTACCCAAGAGTGAGAGCCATTCATGTGCACCTGTACTGATGAAGAAATATGTGTGTGAGGGGTGCTTAATAAGAAAAAAATATATGGCTGTGCCACACAAGGTGCATATAAACCAACACACTATTGAGAGGCACTCATTATATCTGTTTTTATCACAAAGCGTAAACATGAAGAAAGAGGTCACAGAATACTCAAAGATATACCTTGAAGATTCTCTCTGTGTCCTCAAAAAGCACCAGAATCTGCTGCAAGGGAAATTTCAGAGAAATCCAAGACAGCGCCTTTCTTTCCCTTCCCTAAGTTCTGTCCACATGCATAAAGATGTCAGTGTGTTGATTATTCTGATTAGACTTTTAGTGTAATTTACGGGGTCCAGCCATTGTGCCTGGGTGTCTGGCCTGCACTTGCTGCCCTGATGATGCCATTTTTAAAATGTCAGCTCAGCTGTGATTCATGGCTGATGCTAGTGACATTGCTGCTGACCTGAAAGAGTCAGGCAGCAATATTTAATTAAAGAAAAGAGGGAAAAAAAAGAAGAAGAAAGAAAAAGAAGAAGAACCACCAGCCTAAGGAAAGGCGAGGGCAAAATCTAAAAGAAACAAATTCATCTCTGGGAAAATCAGCATCTCAAAATAAGGAAGCGGCACCAAGAGTCCTCTGTATGTTCATTTATTCGTAGTGCTTCGTGTCCACCTGTCATGTGGACTCAGAAGGTCATGCTTAATGAGGGCGACAATCACTTAGAGCCCACTCACCACCATTCGACTGGTTCCCACTCTGTCTCTGCAGGGATCCCCTGGGTGGCGGAGTGGCACTTTCCCTAGCTTCGGCCCTTGCCATGCCAGGGTCAGCATGCCTGCTATCCGGCCCACTGACCACATAAGCGCCTGGGCTCTGGCTACCCGTTCCCCCTGAGGTGATCTCTTACCAGCTTGCACAGGGCCATCTTCAGTTCTGAACTCCCAGCCCTGGAGGCTGTGCAAGCTTCGGGGTGCAACGGACACTGTGGAAATGGACACGTGTTCTGCCTATCGGGGGTAGATCCAGGCTCCACTACCACCACCACCAGGTGTCACATGCTCACACTGAGAAGGAAGGACCTCCCTGGCTTTGTGAAGTTAGCAGTTTAAGTGAAAGAACAATTATCCCTGAAACTGCATACATTCACTCATATGTAGACACATACGTCCGTACACGGCAGCCAGGAGGCCTGATGACGAGCCCCTTTTCCAGAAGGGGAAGGACAGAGTTTCTCATTAATGAGAAGGCCGAAGAGAGCGAAGGTTTGAGAACTAGGGCCGGCCTTTGTCCAGTCCTGCGGGAGCCAGGCTATTGTCTTCCAGGCTCTCCTTCCCTGGTGACCCCAGGGTCAGGGGCACACATGCCGGCCTTGAACTCTCCGTCTGTCTCCCCCACCATATTAATTACTATTCCCTTTGGTCAGGCTAAGAAAACAGCCTTGACTGCATTAGTGCTAATTAAGAAGAGTGAGCTCGCCATCCTGGCAGCCTCCATCGGTCCGTTCAGGCCAGGAAGGGGCCCTGACAATCTTATTACTGGAGAAGAAAACATCTCCCTATGCTCCTTCCTGATAGGGTGAACACGGGATGCCCTCCCTCCAACCCCCAATGGTGAGTTTGTCTCTTCCATTATGAACGCATCTGCCCTCAGCAACCCGTGACCAGCAAGGACAGCCTGGGTCAGCCAGACACACAGGGCAGGGGAATAGCTACATTTCCTTAAGCCAAAGGGAGTTAGCTGAGCAAATGGGGGATCATGCCCATTTCTGACTCCATCTGTTGCCTTCTTCCTTCGTCACTTGCCATAAATAAATTATAGATAGACAAATAAATTGAATGAATATGGATCACTAAATATCATCCCCTAAACGTATCATGCTCTCCACTTGAACTCACAAAGTAGTAACTGGCTCATGAGGGGCACAGAACATTCTGGAAGCATGCAAGCCTTTCTACAAGGATCTGAAGACACGCAAGACTTACCTGGACCTTCCTCTACATCCTGTCCTGTCACCCTCACCATGCTGATCTACCACAGTGACCCCCCTACTGGCATCAGTCATTGTAACTCTGGTGACCCCATGGAGGATGGATTGGAGCGGACATTCTGAAAGACACGTGGGTATGCCACATGCATGCTTTACAAAACACCCGCTTGATCCCTCTGTCTGTAGAGGAAAATTCCTTGGCTTGGTTCACAGGCACTTGATGGCCTAGACAAGGCCTTCCTTCCTTTCTCAATCTTTTCTGAGCCACCACATACCAGGGCAGCAATTTCCCCCAGTCACCCCATACTGGGGGTAGGACTTCCCCCCAGTCACCCCACACCAGGATAGCAATTCCTCCGGCACCTCACACAGGGAGAGCAGTTAATCCAATCACTGCCAGACAGGCATAGCAAACACGGAAGCTTGTGCGGTCCAAGAAGAGAGAATATACGCCCCAAGCAAGCGCTAGGAGCATGCAGCTGACGGGAGGGCCCAGCCTCTCTTATCCCCCCAAAGGGACAAAGGGGACAGCTACTCACCTACTGACCACTGTTATTTGGAAATAAAGACCACTGGATTCCTACTCACGCACTGTTCTCACAAGAAGCGTGCCCCCGACGCCAGTCCAGACAAGCTGCCCACAGTTCACATTCCCCTCAATAAGCCAGACATCCTCACCACTCCACACCTTGCTCATGACTCTGCCTTTGTCTGTCTCGCACAATCAGTGAGGGCCTCCTCACCTGCTATGAACTTAGCCCAGGACAACCTACCATCAGCTGCCACAGCTCAGACGTACCAGGAGGCACAGTATAATTCGAATTTCAGTTGACAAAGAATAATTTTTAAGTAGAAGTATGTCCTAAATATTGCATGAGCTATACTTACACTAACACTAAAAAGTATCCATTGTTTACACAAAATGTAAATTCAACCGGGTGTCCTTTACTATTTTTTGCCCACCCTACATTCTTACCAGGCACTGAGCTAGATGCTTGGAATAGAGCATGCAACAAAGTGGGCCAAAAACCAAAACCAAACAAACAGACAAACAAAAAAAACCCCCAAAATCCAAAACAAAAAAACCCCTTTCCATGTGGAGCTACAGTCTGCAGGCAGAAGCAGGGGTTACTTCTATTCCAACATCAGTTTGGCTCAAGAGTTTACTAGATAGAAGTCAGTCTAGGCATATTGGTCTCTGAGTCCCAGCTCTACTTCCGGCCAGAGAGCCCCTTAGGTGTCACTGCCCTCAACTCAGAAGTGGGGAGATGGCACCTGTGTTCAGGCTATTGTGAACATATGAGGTAATGGATTCAGGTACTGTCCTAGGACAATGCCTGGCATCAAGTGGGTGATGGCAAAGCACTGGATCAGGTGACAGCTAGTACTAACCACTAATCGTCTACACTTCTGAGTTCTCTTACTCCATACATCTCTCCAAAGGAGGGATGACATCCTAACTCTTTATGTTTCTGGTGCCTACCACACTGCTGGCATGTGGCAGGGACTCAATGGGCCAGCTTAGTGGGTCAAATTATGGCTGCTTTAGCACAGGACAAGACATGAATTTTGCTTGCCCAACAAAGAGAAATAAAAGTTTGAAGCAAGTTTCCTGATAAAGAAGGCCAAGCAACCAACTATAAAGAGTGGTTTACTGGTTTACCCCAAGTAATGCGGTTTACATATTAACTCCAAGTGGATATTAACAGTAAATTCACTTTGCTTTCCCTTTATAGATGCTCTCTAAGGCAACTTGTTTCTAGGGACTTTGGTGCAGAGATGGCCTTGAAAAATAAAGGACCCTAAGGTTTATGGGAGCCTGGGCTTTATTTTTTGGGAAACATGTTTTTGATTACAAAAGTAATTTGCAAAATAGAGAAAAGTTACAAAAGGCCCAAAACTCATCCATAATCCCTACATTCAGGGATAGTCCTTTTCAATATTGGTGCATTCTTCTGTCCCTTTTTGTCACACATATGTGTGCATTTATATATATGTCTCCCCTTCAGGGATATGCCTACACATTTGGACAATAATTTGTGGCCCTATTTTATGTAATTGTGTGTGCTGTTTCTTTCACTTCATAGTTTTCAAAACATTAGTATTCTTAAGCAAGCAAGCTTTTTACAAGTCTCATACTATTCCATTTATATATATATATACATATATATATACTCACACACATATACATATATATATACATACACACACACATAAAATCTATAAATGTTCATTATTTATAAATCCAATTACTTATTGTTAGATAATCCCCGCTTTTTAACCCATTATTTGTAATAATGATGTGATGCGCATCTTTTTATACATGATTCCTTCTTTTTTTATATAGGATTCCAAGATTTATCGCCTTGGGAGAGAAAATCCCAAAAGTCAGGTCAAGGGCATGCACTTTGCTTAAGATCCTTGAAACATAGAAAGCACCAGACCTGTAAGAATCGCTACGACCAAGTGTAAAGAGACACCCAACGGCCTTGCTGAGACAAAGTGAAATTCCACTGGTGTCAGTGGAGATGGGTTTCTACACGGGGAGAAGTAACTAGATCTTGGCACCCTAATCTCATCCCCAGGAGTCTCCTCCATTTGGCAAGGGGAAGGTCGAGGTTTGATTTTTGCGAAGGCAGCCAGTTGGTTTCCTTACACCAATAGGTTGTTAAGAACTCTTCAGCTGATATGATTTCCCATGAGCATTTGTAAAATTCATTACTAAAAGCAAAATGTATCTCTGCCTAGGTTCCAACGAAGCTTCCTATCTAAATGCAAGAAAATAGAGCTTGATGGTCTTTAAACTTTAAAAAATTTCAGAAACATTGCTGTAAAAAAAAAAAAAGTTGACACTGGGGATGGCAAATGCTCGGTTTATATGCTATTACTCCCCAGTCTTCTCCCTGGGGAGTACAGTCTTCTTTTACAAGGATCCTGGATTTGACCTCAGGGTCCTCATCACTAGTCTGGATTAGTCGACTGGACTTAGCACGTAACTCCATTTTACAGTCTGGCTACCAAAATATAAATATAAAGGAAATTAGTAGGGGTAGACTGTTTTACAAAGGGGTGAGGAGTCCAGAGCCCAAACCACCGCCTTCCCCTCAGAAAGGGAAGTTTGTGGTCACCAATCCAGTCAATCCATTTCAATGTCCCCAAATCCTAGCATTTCAAGATTCTTGTGTTATTCACGCAGCAAGAGATCACCTTTCACAGAAAAGAGCTCATTATGCCTCTTGTTGGCCCTCTCTGTCCCACGACTCCTGGTCACTGGATCCTGGAATAAGCAGAAGCAGTAGGGACGCAGGAGGCCCAACGCTGCCTTCACAACAGCAACGGGGACTTAGCTGCAACAATGGATTTTCGATACGAAGATTGTCTTGGATGGAATCACTCTTTTGACTTTTTTTCCAATCTGGACTGTAAGAGGCTATAAGATGCTTTCAAGAGGCACAGGTTTTATTTAAGGCACCTCCAAGTTCCCCCCTCCCAGAAATCATCGAATTAAAAACACAGACTGGTGCTGAGGACCTTCACTCCGCTAGTGCGGTTGAGATAACATCCTGCTGAGACTCATATGTGGGCAATGCATCAGAAGACAGAGATGGGGGGGCCACTGTCCCAAGAGCCCTCTCGCATCCCCCGGTCCATATTCTGGCCGAATGGAAGGGAAAAGCAGGGCCATTTACCCAGCTCCAGGGCCTCCAAGGAGCAGAGCATCTAGCAGGTCTGGGCCATTGCCATGGAGCTGCCACTGGGTATTACTATCACTCCAGACAGCAGCAAGCCCCCTGAAAAGAGAGATTTCAAACCCCACAAGCTTAGCCTTCCATCCCCTTGTTCTCCCAGCCTTATAAAAATAGAAAGAACACATGTTCCCATTAGTCACTTGCTTGAGGGTTGCTGTGGGGTATATGCAAGCAGCCTGTACACTGGAACCGAATTTGAATATCATTTGCATCTTCCAGGTAGACAATGGGCACCGCATCAAACGCACGGCCACAGCCACCCTCCTCTGAGCCTCAGCAAGGCACCGAGTGAGGCAGACCAGATGACATTTCCTGGGAACAAGGCCTATCATTTGTATGCTTTCACATCCACTTGATAAAGGTCCCTCCTGGTGACCGAGGCCCACCCCAGCTGGAGAGGCATTCTGAGAGGCTTTTAATTAAACTTCTGCTTGCCAAGAGTGGGATGCATATGCACAGGAGGGCTGGCACTCATGGGGGAGCGCTAAAGACAGCCACTTCCTTTGCTGCTGTGTGTCCTTAACTCTCTGAGGTCACAGGCAAAAGCACGGCCCGTGCTAGCCCCTTGCAGAAGAGCACGTGGGGTGGGATGCACAGCTGGGCCCAAGCTCCGGTGGCACAATTCTTCCTTTCTTCGCTGGTGGAGTCCTGGCTTCCCTGGCACCTGTGGGACCCCCAGGGCAGCAGCCACATCCGGGGAAAAAGGACAGGTTGGGGCTGAATGGAGGTTGGCTCACGGCAGAGCCAGAAGGAGAAAGTCTGGAAAAGACTTCAGACCCTACAGGTGGCTTAGTTATCGACCTGCACGTCCCTTCTGGGAGGTTGGTGGGCTCCAGCAGCACTGTGTTCTTTGTGGCTCTGACCTGCCTTGACCCGACCTTTGTAACTCTATCAGGACTAGTGGTCAGTAGTTATCAACTGTCAATAAACCGCCAAAAAACACACACTTTAATTCAGAATACGGGGAGGCCCATCTATTTGCTGATCGATCTTGGCCTTGCAAGTTGACAAAATGCAGAGTCCCTTGTCTTCTTATCATAATACTGAATATATGTGCTGCGACAAATTGAATGATCTACACCTCTCACGCCCCCCTCCTGGGGCCCTTAGTAAACACAAGGTGATTGATTGGGATAAAAGGTGAATGGGAGGGCTGTGGTATTCCTCTCAAGAAACCGATGCCACACAACAACGGACTAAAGGACTAATTAGTCCATCTCATTACTGTATCTACTAAAATCCTATAAAAACAAAGCAGGGCTACCGTACCCCAGTTATCTGGGTAATTTGCAAATAATCTGCATGTGTTTGAATAATTGAGGCAAAAACAGAGTTTGGAGGCTTCACGATCTATTTGAATAGGTACTTGGAGTCACTGGATTCTTGCCAACCCCTTTCCATGTGACCTTGCGCTGCATTGATTTGTCTCTGGTTTTGTAATTTCTCCCCCTCCCCTCCACAGAAAACAATAATGTGTTTTGGGAGGTGATCAGATCACATAATCGCAGCTGCTCTCAAAATGCCGAGCAGGTATGTGGGAGTGCTGGGCCAGCCTTCTGCTCTCCAGTTGCTGTGACAGTGGTGGAGATGAGCAAGATCAGTGACTTCAGAGGTCTCTTCTGCATGGACTATTTGCCCGAGCTGATCACTTAAATTGGTCAAGCAAGCAATTTGGCTGATACTTTCTAATAAAGTTCTATCACCACTATTTAAATTGTCTGTAAGTTGTGGATAAGAATCCTACTGACTTTCCAGAGCTGTGATATGGAGTAAATGAGGGAATACCTGTGAAATGGTTAGAACAGTCTAACAGGTAACAGATAAAACTCAATACATGTTAGCTATTATTACTGATATGATTTCTGTTACTATGATCATAGAATCATCCTAATTGTTAAACTGGTTGGCCATATGGCACAGATTCAAGTTCCTGGTGTATGCAGATGGAATCTGTGTTTTCCTTTGTCACACCTGCATGAAGGGCCGTAGGGTTTCTCAGTCTCAGTACTATTGATATTTTGGACCAGATAATTCTTTGTTGGGGGACTGTCTTGCATACTGTAACATTTGTGTCCTCTATCTATTAGATACCAGTAGCACCCCTTTCCCCAGTTATGACAAACCAAAATGCCAGGCATTGTCAAATGTCCCCAAAGGGCAAAATTGCCCTGGTTGAGAACCATCAAGATACAGTCACAGTCATGAGTTTTGTCTCTCAGGCTAGTGCCCTCATATTCTGCCATAGCCTCTTTTCAAGTGTCCCTACCCACTGGGTTGGTTCCTACAGGCACTCACAAATGAGTCACTGTGGCTACCTTGGGAAACGGCTGTTTGTCTCTTGGGAAGTTTCAGTCTATCGGTACTCATCTGCTACTGAAGGCTGGGCTGACTTATAGACCTCTAGGGTACCTTCCCAGCACTGATGTCCATGCTAGAACATATCTGCTGATGCTTCCCAAGTGGGTGGTGAGTCCTCCCTTGGCCCAGAGTACTGGGCAATGGCTATCCATCATCACTGCTACTGTGGCTACCAGGGCCCCACGTGCCTGGCTCACAACGTTCTCCGAGACCATGTGTACAGTGAAGCCAGGTAATATCCTGGCTTAAGTGGGGGGGAATGGCTCTGGTTTGCTTTTATGTTCCACTAGATGGACACCAAAGCAATCCAACCTGTTCTCTAGACATGGTACAGAGCTTCACCGAAAATAGGTCTTTGGATTCATACAAGAGTCTTAGGGAGGTGACTCAAAGCACACTTCTGTGTCACTGGCTGTCGTGAACTCCAAATCATGATTTTCTTCCCTCCACGCATGCCTTATAATTGATTCAAGCTAGCCTGGCTTCTCAGAGACAGAAATGGCCTCAGGTTCTTGGCCAAATAGCCTTTGGGGAGGCCTGGAGCCTACCACTTGCCTGATGTGATCAGCTGGAACCACTTCTGCCTAAGAATCATTTGACTTCTGGGGCGCCTGGGTGGCTCAGTCCATTAAGCATCTGACTTCGGCTCAGGTCATGATCTCACGGCTTATGAGCTTGAGCCCTGTGTCGGGCTCTGTGCTGACAGCTCAGAGCCTGCAGCCTGCTTCAGATTGTGTGCCTCCCTCTCTCTCTCTGCCCCTCCCCTGTTGATGATCTGTCTCTCTCAGAAATACATTAAAAAAATTTTTTTTAAAGGATCACTTGACTTCTTACAAATAGGAAAAACTTAATTTTGGAGAAATACCTTATTCCGCAGATGAAAAAACTTAGGGCCAGAGAGATTAAATGACTGGTTCAAGGTCACACCGCTAAGAAGTAACAGAGGAAAGAATAAGGTGCTCAATTCCATTCCTGGTGACTATCTTTAACTTGCAAACTACAAAAAATGTTGCAGAAATTAATGCATTAATTTTAGGAAAGGGGTGTTGCACAACAATGCCTTTTTTATTGGCATGGGATTAAAGAGTATTCATGTATGTAGTGGAAAACTAAAGCTTATGCCTTCAAGCACCAAAATTTTGTTTTCACTTTAAATATTTTAGGGGTGTGCCTAGGTGGCAGTCAGTTAAGCATCTGATTTCGGCTCAGTCCAACTCCTGCATTCGGCTCTATCCTGACAGCTCAAAGCCTGCAGCCTGCTTCCCATTCTGTGTCTCCGTCTCTCTCTGCCCCTTCCCTGCTCGCACTGTTTCTCACTCTCTCAAAAATAAATAAACATTAACAAAATTTTAAATAAATAAGTAAATAAATATTTTAATAAAATATTCCTAAAACACATTAAATAAGAATATGTCAAAGTTTCTTTGACCTCATCAGTGTGCACATTTGGTGTCATACCATTTTTTCTGTAGAAGGCTTTTCCCCGCTATTGCTTAGGCGTTTTTTATTTTGTTCTAAATAGACAATAAAACTGTATGTAATTTCTGAATAAATGAGATCATCTATTAACGATATTTTCACTAACAAATCCATGTTTACCAGCTTTTGGAGTGTAAAACTGTTTCCAACTTGGAAATGTTAATCAAAATAAAGTTATATCTCACTCGTTTCTAGATATGCCCTATTTGCCGACTTTACCCACTAAGCATTCATGCCTGTTAGTTTTTCAAAGTATTTGCAGACCAAAGGGGTCCTTGAAAATTCCTCTGTAGTCTTTCTCAACATTTTTTTTTAACGTTTATTTATTTTTCAGAGAGAAAGAGAGACAGAGTGCAAGCAGGGGAGGGGCAGAGAGAGAGACACACACACAGAATCTGAAGCAGGCTGCAGGCTCTAAGCTGTCAGCACAGAGCCTGATGCGGGGCTCAAACTCACAAACGGTGAGATCATGACCTGAGCTGAAGTCTAGCGCTTAACCGACTGAGCCATCCAGGTGCCCCCAGTCTTTCTCAATATTATGCCTCTTTTTTAAACCAACGGGCACCAAAGAAAGCTCAAAGTTAAAGGCAATATTTTCTTTCAACATAGATGTTCAGCTTTTTATTTGGTTTCCTTTTCTTGAGTCAGATGGTCTAACAGAGCTTGATTGGACGGACAAGTGCCCTAAACCTAAGACATGACAAAGGTGGGTCCATCAATTGTACGTCTGAGGCAGGGGAATGTCAAAAGTGTATTTGCCTAATTCCATGGTCCCACTTTATCACTCTCTCCCATTCCTGCAACTCTCAGCTCCTGAGAACTCGAGCTCAACAAGAAAAAGTATAGAATAAGGCTTGACGACATTATCACAAAGTCAGATTAACAACAAATAGGGGGAAACAAAAATTGGATCTTCCCTGGTAAAGATGTTTTCCCTGCAGAAGGGTAGATGCTGATAATTCGGTCCCTGGGATAAGTCCATCAATCATTATGAATTCAGTGGCTCAAAGGCAGTCATGACCATTTGAACAAAGCCACAGAAATCATGAGCGAAGAGGATGTGAAAGCACATTACAAAATGCACATAACTGGATGAAAGAAATAATCATCAAAATGTATTTTAAGTTCTTGTGAATGAGCAATTTTCTACGTTGACAGGAAAAAAATAATAAATATCAAATGCAAAAATTGTATTCATCTAGGCATTGCTTCTGGGTTCTATAAAATTCAGGAATTAAAAAGAAAATCCTCAGCTATAAAGTAAAAAAAATAATAATGTGTTAGTAATAACCCTTAATAATTATTACTAAACTTACATCAAATGAGAATTTTCAGAACCTCAAACTCTTTCCTGATTTCCAGCTTCTTCTTGAAAAATTGAAAATAAAATGTATAGTAATTAACGCAAGAACAGCAGTGCAAATGCCCCCTTTGTAAGAACTTCCCACTTGTCCAGACCGCGATGGTGTTTTCTACTCAAGAGGAAATCGGGGTCACAAACAGCAAAGGAAATGGCAACCAGGATCGGAGACAAAGGTGACAGAGCCTCAGAGCAAGGAAGCCCGTGGCTTTGTTTGCTGAGGAGAGTGAAAATCTATAAGTGATGAAATGCCAAAAAGGAAGAGCTGGAGATTTAGACAAGAGAAGCACATCTGTCTCATACCATCCTAGGATATAACCCAGTGGCGGGGGTTGCCCTCCTAGCAAAACCAAAGGAAATGAATAGAACCTAGCTTTCTCATCCTCCGAAAAGTCTCTGAGGGTCTAGTATCAGCAGGAGGGGCAGGATAAGAAATCCATCAGCTTCCTTACTTGCTGGAAAGTTTGAAAAGTCAGTCAGCAGAAGGACACTGCTGACCAGGCTCCTTGGTTCAATCTACTGCTGGATGATTAAATGGGGTTTCGAATATTAAAAGGGCCACCTGGGAGATGAATTAGTGGTTCCGTTTCTTGTGCTGGCTTTGTTCACCTCACTTGGCTACCTCTGAGCTCAGAGCACTACTTCAACTGACCTTCATCTTGAGATGGTGAGTGATAGGTGTTAGAATCCTCAAACCGGGTACATTTGGACGTCTACTCATGAAATGCAAAATGTTTACGTATGCAGGAGGGAAACCACTGAGCTACTTCCTGGTGCTACATTACTTCAATCTCTGTGTGATGTACAGAAAGCAACCCGCAATTATACAATTAGCCTGAATATACACTTTCCCCATTAGTGTTTATTTTTGTCGCCAGTCACATTGCTTACTGGAAAATGAAGGCTGTTAGTCTCTGTGGCTCATCTTTCCTTCTCCCTTTCAAGACATTTTGCTGATCTCCTTTGATTTCTTTTTAGCAGCCTGCTGATTCTTCTCTTTAAGGATGCTCCTTGGAGTTTGAGGGGCTCAGAGGTGTGTGGATTGCTGAAATTGGACTTACGTGGCATATTTACCTTGAAAAGCTGAGGCTTGTGTAAAGAGGCCCCTGGCAGCTGGCTGTCAGTGGGGCAGGAAGAGGAAAGAAAAAACCAAAGAGGAGGGATGATGCTTCAGAGAGACGCTAACTCCTGGACATGGGGCTGAGGGAGAGGAACCAGGATGGCAGTTAGTCGTCAAACGTGTTGTTCCTGAGCACGTGGGATCTAGATGAGGGAGAGGGCACTGAGGGGAATGCTACACAATTCGGAGGAATAACCACAGAGTGTTTACTGAATTGCCAAACTGCCTGGCAGCAACCCATTTGACCATCCGATGAGCTTCCCAGCAGCACAAATCAGAAAGTCAATAAGACACCACCAGTTTCCAAATTCTATCTCATTGCACATAAACCGAAGGTCTCAACAATCAATAACACGTTACTGAATTACAATCAGAATTCAGTGTAGCAACACTTCAACGAGCAGGTGCGTCCAAGAGGCATTTGAGCCAATGAGTGAAGTCTGAAAATTTTAAATGAGATGAAGTGATCAGATCATAATTTTGAAAGCAACATCTTAAAGGCAGCAGGTGGGGGATGGGCAAGAGAGAGAAAGTGAAAACAAGAGAGAAGATTGCAGTTGATTTGTTTTAAAAAAAAAAAAAAATCCCAGTTCAGTACCAATTAGCCATTTCTGTCTCCATACCAGCCATGGAAAACCTCCAGCACCTACACGTTTGTGTTAATTCCCTCATCTTCATTTCCGAGGGCTTAGGAGTTGAATTTCTAATGCTACTGCTGACTCATGGTGGGGCCCCTACCTAACGTGGCAATGGTTCCAAGGAGATCCATGAGGCTAATTCCAATTCACTACTATTTTCGTAGTGGATGAATATTTTCAGGATCTAAGGAAACTATCTAGGCTAGCCTTTCAAATCATTTTTTAAAAAAACTCATTAGTTTCTCAAAATCTGTTTAGTTGAACAAATTGTCACTGCTTCCATGTGTATAAACACCACCACTCTGCTTTTTCTATCACCTGCCCCTTTCCCCTGTATTGCTCTCATATTAGTACATTAAAAAGATCAGAAGTGCCAGCTTTTAGCAAGTAGATTCATCTTTAGTCACAAACAGATTTCCGTGAGAATGAATACAAAGTTATTAGAGGAGAGAGATAAATACATTACATACGTTTTTAGCTTGCTGTCTGATTTCTGTTAGGCATGCCCTGATTTCTTTTAAGCACTGGGAACACGTTCATTTTCCAGTTTATATGGGGGATCTTATGTATCTAGAGTGCCATTTAGAGGATTACTAATTTACTAAATGGTACCCCAGTGTCCTGAAAGAGTTAATTCTCTTGCAAGAGATAAGCAATTTATTTTCTATTTAGCAGCAGGATAAGGCCCACTGCTTACAAATGACGATGAGCCAGAGAGAGAGAGAGAGAGAGGGAGGGAGAGAGCTCAAGAGCAAGCACACGAGCATGCTATATAAATACAGGGTATAATAATGATAATGCCAATCCACAGTATTATTTTTACACGAAGCCTTTCCTAACCTTTATCTAAAATGACCAGACCAATGTTGCAAGATCCCTGTCACTTTGGCATATGTCTTTGGAAAACCTGATGCCAAGAACTGTGCCAAATTCTCTGGGAAAAGACGTCCACTTAACCAATTAATCAACAAACATTCCTCAAACGCTATAACTAAGCAGAAAGCACAGCCCAGAACCTGCCTCTCCAGAGCTTCCAATTTCTTTGGGGTAATAATGATTCATGAGCAAACACCTCATCATTACCTCTCATGAGGTAATGATGCACACTGAGACAAAGCTCGTGAATGTCCACTTCAGAGTAGAGAGCAGGCAGCCGCAGTGTAAAACAGCTCCACTGACCATCCTGCTTTGGGAACCTGGGACCATACTTATTTTCACCTTGGTTCAAATTCCAGCTCTACCATTTGCCAGCTGTGTGATTTCAGTCAAGTTACTTAACCTCTCTGAATTTCAGGGTCTTGAAAAACCACCTCCTTGAAATGTGGGAAGGATTAAGGCAATGTTTAGTCCACAAAAATACTTTGTAAACCGTAATGAGCCACACATAGATACAAAATTACTCTAAAAAATGTGCACCTTTTCTAAAATGGAAATAAGGGAAAACAACATCTGTGTGCATGAAAACTTGCTCAACGGTCAAGAGTCTTGGGATTCACACTGTTCTCCTGACACGACTCCAGATCTAATCCTCCTTGATGGGGAAGGAAATGATGGTTCTGGGTGAAGATATGTCACTGGGGACCTGAAGAAACAAGGGTGGGGTAGGTTTTAAGTGTAACTAGAAGGAAAAGCAATGTTAGCCTAACTGGTCATCCAAGAGAAGGCAAAGAGAAGAGAGGTAAGATAAAAGGGGAAGGATGTCTGTATGAGTTTGGTAGGGCTGCCGGGGCACAGCCTGGGGGGTTTAAACAATGGGAATTTATTGTCTCACAGTTCTGGCAGCTAGAAATCCAAGATCAAGGTATCAGCAAGGTTAGTTTCTCCCAAGGCCTCTCTTCTTGCCTTGTAGGTGGCCATCTTCCACCTGTGCCTTCACATCATCTTCCCTCTGCACAAGTCATCTTGGATTAAAGCCCGTTAGGGACCTCATTTTCATTTAATTATCACTGTAAAACCCTATCTCCAAACACAGGCACCTTCTGAGTTACTAGAGAGTAGGACTTCAACAGGTGAATCTGTGGGAGGGACACAATTTAGCCCCTACATGTGGAGGTAATGTGACAACACTACACCAAGAGTGGAAGAAGCAAATCTATAAGTGTATGGAGCAGCCTAAATGTTTAGTGACATAACTATAAAGATTTGGAGACTGAGGAGTTTGGTGAAGCAAATGTTTTGTGGATGCAAGTTACTGAGATGTGCTTCTGTAAGTACATTCTCCTAAAACAATAGATAATTCCCCTTCACGGAATAATGAGAGCTTCCAGGCATTATAATAATGCTCAAATTCTGGCCTAAACCTTTCACAAAAGCCTTTTGTAAAAGATGGGATTTCTTCTCTTTGGGGTGCCTGGGTGGCTCAGTCAGTTAAGTGTCCAACTCTTGGTTTCGACACAGGTCATGATCTCATGGTTCACAGGATTGAGCCCTGTGTTGGGCTCTGCACTCACAGCATGGAGCCTGCTTGGGATTCTCTCTCTCTCTCTCTCTCTCTCTCTCTCTCTCTCTCTCTCTTCCTGCCCCCTCCTTCTCTTTCTCTCTTAAAATAAATAAATAGGGGCACCTGGGTGGCTCAGTCGATTGAGCGGCTGACTTTGGCTCAGGTCATGATCTCGTGGTCCGTGAGTTCGAGCCCTGCGTCGGGCTCTGTGCTGACAACTCAGAGCCTGGAGCCTGTTTCAGATTCCGTGTCTCCCTCTCTCTGACCCTCCCCGTTCATGCTCTGTCTCTCTCTGTCTCAAAAATAAATAAACGTTAAAAAATAAATAAATAAATAAATAAATAAATAAACTTTAAAAAATATGGTAGTTTCTTCTCTAAAAATCTTCAGAAGTGGGCACTCCACAAAATCCTTTAGAGATCTGCTCTGATGACTTATCTATTCTGCATACCAAAATGGTGTTTCTTACATCTGACCAAAATCTCTTGCTAATGGAAGCCAAAGTTCAACATTTCAAGGCTTCATGACTTTGGTGAATTCATTCTCTTTCACATTCCCTGCTATTCTACCTTTCAGTCTACCTTAGTCTCTGCTTCCCTTTCTCTCTCAATGTATATATTTCATTACTCTGAAATAATCACATAAAATATATGTGAGTAGTTAAGTTACCTCTTGGCTTTTTCTTATAAGAGAAAATAAATATATGTAATACTTATACTGTATTATGTTATATATAGTAATATAAATAAATATCAAACATTCTCCCCTTTCCCACCTGACATCCTACATTTAGACTTACCTCAGTAAAACATGCAAAGAACAGTCAAATTTTTTTTAATAAGGATTTCTAATATGGATAATTTTGGCAAGAACCATGAAAGAAGGAAATTGGTATTTTTTATAATATGAATATATATACATTTCTAATCCCTTCGGTGGGACTTCTGAAATACACCTGCCTTGGAAAATGGAATACTCTACACATACATTTTATATGCAAAATAGCTGACTGGAATTCTCCGATTTCCTATATTTAACATGATTATTTTTCTCTCCAACTTAATCAATAAGCTTGGATATCATTTTACTTTTCCTCTCAGGTTTAATGTAAGTCACTACTTTCTAACCAATAGGTTAGATACTTCATACAGAGGGAAAGGGATTGGTGTGTGGGACACCAATCTAACGTGACATGTAGAACAGTCGAAAATTAAAATCAATATGATGCCTTTATAAAAGGGATTATTTGAAAGTGGGATTGTGGGTGCGTGTATTTATGTTGTGGCCTCCATAAGAAATATGTGATCCCTTCCCTATAGGTCAGATCAGAACTGATAAGAATGCAATTCAACATCAGTCTTAATACTCTCGATGAAGTGTCCATATAGCACCCATGCAACATACTGCATCATACACATTTATTTTGTGTGTATCACCTCACCTATACTCACCTCTTATAAAAATATTTTCATATATATAATGGATATAATTCATATGTGTCTCTCTATGTCATTATATATAATTACCACACAGTCCACGGTTTTCCCAGCTGTATTAATTAACACAATAGTCCCTTACCTTTTTTTAGGCCTCCCAAGATAGTTCCCTTAATTTTCTCTTCAAGTGCATCTATTGAATTTGAAGAGCTGGTATAACTATATAAACTAGAAAAGACCATTGCCTAAGATCTATTATACTTGGTATCAAGCAGGAAACCATGTAAGTGGTACCACTGAGCAGCCTTGGGATGATCTCTTTTCTTCCCAGTCTGGCTGCACCCAAGTGCCAAGATGCCTAAAATTCACAATCACACAGTATGCCCTGACCATCTTCCATTGAATTTTGACCATTTCAGGGCATGAGAGCCCAACATCCAACTTCTAGGGACTATATCTCATTGAGCTCTTTCTTTGGCCATCTGAGCCTGCTGCACTGCTTATACCTGTGGTAGGCAGTATTATCACCCCTGGGAGGAGATCTCGACCAATGATTAACAGGTGTGTATAAATACACCAGTTCTGTTTTCCCTCAGGTGGGATAACTGTGAAGTGTGTGTTCTCTACTCTTCCCTGAGTTTTGCTAGTTAAATGAAGCTTCCATTGCCCACAATGTCAACTTGCTTGCTAATACACTCTTTATTGGCATCTTCCTTTCCCTGCCTTCTTCACCACACGTTTTCCAGTTCCTGGGATGACCCTACAAATAAATTACTTTTACTTGGATACTTGTGTCAGGGTCTATTTCTGAGAGAACCTGAACAAAGACATGTGGTCATTCTTTTGGGATAGCATCAATATTGCTAAGAGGTCTTCTCTTAAATGCAGAATCTTAGATTTGTGTGTGTGATTCGGGGGTGGGGTGGGGGGAGTGGAGAGTGGAGTGAATTTGGATCACAGACTCTCCCTGTTCCATTACCTAACAAAAGGAACAAAAAGTAGTGAAAACCAGCAAAATGCTCACCAGTGAGAGTCAAACAAAGAAAATGGTATAACCTCAAGCTATAAACTTCAAACAATAACAGTTGAGAAGAGGAGAAAAAAATATTTTGATGTCTCAATGCTGCTTTCAACTATACCCTGAACCCCAGAATGAGTGAAAGAAATAGAGAAAATATTTAGAATTTTCCCTGAATTCCTCACAGCTTGGAAACAAACTACAGATATGCATAGGCATCTTGGGTTGTGTCAGAAAAGTAATTTCAAGAATAGTTTCAAACAGAGAGGGAAGCAAACCATAAGAGACTCTTAAATACAGAGAACAAACTGAGGGCTGATGGGGGGAGGGGAAGATGGGAGGAGGGGAAAATGGGTGATGGGCATTGAGGTGGGCACTTGTTGGGATGAGCACTGGGTGTTGTAGGTAAGCGGTGAGTCATGGGAATCTACTCCCAAAGCCAAGAGCACACTATATACACTGCATGTTAGCTAACTTGACAATGAATTATATTACAAAAAAAAGAATAGAAACCCTATCATGATAAGACAGTCTTATGAGGGACAGTGCTCACTATTTTAGAGGAAGGACTTCAGGGTAATAAGGTATATTCCCAACTTGATGACATGAATTCTGATGAGTGGCATTTAATAAAATCTCAGGAGAAGAGCAGAGTTCTTGACTCTCTGAGACAAAGCCCATCAGATTAATCCCCCTTCAAAGTACTCTGGATAGAGACAACAGGACAGAACACTAAGCGGTTGGTAGGAAGAAAAACAGGTCTCAGATAAAAATAGGAAGGAATCAGTAAGATTTACCCAACTTCTATCAGTACAAAAAGAAGGCCTCCATAGGGCTTCACAGATTAAGCAAGAACAGATGAATGAATAAATGATTGGATGACTGAGTGACTGACTGAATGAATGATTTTTTTAAAAAAAAAACACGAAGGGGCCTCCATTTTCAATAACAAACTAGATCTTTCAGACTAGGACTCTGCTGAATTCTACTGAAAACAACCGGATAAAATAGTAAAACACCTTAAAAGCATTGAGGACCTGATGAGAAATCAAGGAACTGGTCAAGCTAAAGGGACTTCCAGAACTCTGAAAGGAATGTGGAGCACAAGAGCCCTTCTTTAGCCCACAGGCATTTATCAATATGTGAGGATCTTTGCCAAATGCTCAAATTTGGATTTGGATTTTGACAGCCTTGCTATATGTGAGGTGGGAGAGATATGAGTATGCCCACAGCCAATCCAGGGTAACAAATCCACTAAGATACCTCCCCACATTAATGCAAGGATCTCAAAAGATTACATGTCAAAGAAGATTAAAAAGAAAGTAAGACATACAAAAGAGAGATGGAATACTCATCTGGAAGAAACTACAAACCAAGGTAAAACAAAATTTATTTTTGAGTACTTCATGCTAAAGAATCATTTAATATGTCACAAATTTACTTAAATCATTGCAAAAAGCTAGGCTACTAAAGTAGCAAAATGATATAAGAAAAATACATTGTGGAGCTTTGGAGACAAATTGAGGAGCAAAACATCATTATATAATGAATAAATAAACGAGCATAAGTTGAACATAATAAACATGACTGAGAATAGAATTTGTGGCATAGGGAAAGCCTTGAGATAATCTAAGTGAATGGAAGGGAAAAGAGAAAAAGAAAAAATAACTAATGGCCCTGGAGCAGAGGATATAACAGATGAGACAAAAGTCAGATATATAAAGGGAAAAAAGTATCTTAAAAAAGGAATAAATAGATATATCAATCCAAGAATACAGTATATTCTAGGAAAAACTGATACTAACTACTTGATGCAAGGCATATCCTAGTTTAATTGTTGAGTTTAAAAGACAAAGAAAATTTTTTTTTAGTTATTCAGGTAGAAAAATCAATTTCTCCATAAAAAGAAAAGTTAGATGAGCCTCAGTGTTTTCCATATTATTTAATCCTAGAAGACAAAGAAGCAGTATTTACAAGGTGTTAAAAAAATGTATTCTCTGTAGAATATCATATTCAGGCAAGTTGATGTTCATTACAAGCACAACATTGAGACATTCTCAAATATGAAGGAACTTGGAGTATGGAATCCATGCGTCTATCTACCCAGAAAACAATATATAAAGGACAACTTTGTGACTAAAGGACAGTACCCACTGCCAGGAAACAATGAACAAAGGTCTATAAAGTTCTGAGGAAAGAAAGCATAACGGTAAAATTTTATAGCCAGCTAAAATGTCCTTTCAATTATTCATTTATTTGTTTTTATTTTACTTCCTATGCCTTGATACTACACCTTGAATATAAAACCAACATACATTCTCAAGCGTGCAAGAACTTAAAATATGGCATTTACATATCTTCTAAAAGTCTATCTAAAAATGAAGTTCATCCATGGGGCATCTGGGTGGCTCAGTCAGTTAAGTATTCAACTCTTGGTTTCAGCTCAGGTCATAATCTCATGGTTTCATGGGTTCAGGCCCCACATTGGACTCTGCACTGGTGGTGTGGAGGCTGCTTGGGATTCTCTCTTTCCCTCTCTCTCTGTCCCTCCCTGACTTGTGCTCTCTCTCTCTCAAAATAAATAAACTTGAAAAAAAAATAAAGTTCATCCAACTAAAAAAGAAATAACATTTTAATAATGGGAGAACACAGGTCTCAAAACTTGAGCATTGAATTGGTGTTATTTAATTAATGTGTTATTTATGGTTCAGAACAAGATGACAAATGTCATAGCTATGACAAAGTAAAGCAATAACCAATAAATATCAGGAAATGAGAAGGAAATTGGGTGGCTGCATGCTTATTTTCTCATCTTGTAAGCAGGGAGTCAACTACTATTATGTAATACTGAAAACAGGAAGTTAAAAAAGAATAAGGAACCTAGACAAAGCTTTTTCCTAATCTTTTTTCTTAATTATAGAAAAATCATTTAAGAAGTATATTCTATTATCATATGACTGCACTCATTTGTGGAACTTAAGACACAAACAGATGAACATAAGGGAAGAGAAGCAAAAATAATCTAAAAGCAAGGAGAGGGACAAAACATGAGATTCTTAAATACAGAGAACAAACTGAGCGTTGCTGGAGGGGTTGTAGTTGGAGGGATGGGCTAAATGGGTAAGGAGCATTAAGGAAGACACTTTTTGGGATGAGCAGTGGGTGTTAAACATAGGGGATGAATCACTGGAATCTACTCCTGAAACCATTATTGCACTATATGCTAACTAACTTGGATGTAAATTTAAATTAATTATTAATTTAAAAAATTTTATGAAAAATATAGGAAACATATTTCTCCCTCTTGAGAATCAGAAATTTCTTCAATTTCACCTTTAAATTTCTCCTGTTAAGTTTTAACATAATAATTTAGTACCATTACAATTAATAGTTGTTATTTTTGTGATACATAATGCCTTTTTTAAAATCTCAATTTTTCTCAGTCTCTTTGAGCCTTTCATTCTGTTCCTCTCTTGCTCTTCTCTTTCTTTTATATGCATGGTAAACAAATTCTTGCAGAAATGTTTACCAAATGAGAAAGATGACTAGTATATTGAGTGGTGAAATTTTTAGTGAAATTCTGCTTTCTTTTTTGTACTTTACCATTTTTAATCTTATAATGTGAACATATAAAATCTTTACAAAAACAATAGCCATTACTCTATAAAAAATACAGGCTTCTATCAACATGTTATCAATGTATTCATGATTTTCTACCTGGCACAAAAGTAAAGTAGAAGCTGGATGATGCTAAAAGCCCAGATTGGAATTAGGGCATAAAGAAAGGGGAGAAAATGATAACAGAAGCATCACATCATCTTTATTTTTTTCTTATTTTTGCCTATGGTTTCAGATTAAGGTAGCTGTCATTTCAACTTTACTACATTGTTTATTCTGCTATTTTCTTCAGAAGATTGAGCCTCTTAGGAAGCGGATGCTCCTTTTTTTTTAATGGTTACCAGATCCCTAATTCTGACTCTCTCAGATATTTTAATCTTCAAGGGTTTCTGAGCATGTCAAAGGAGGACTCACCAATGCCTACATACATTTACAGATTAACAGCTTCTTCCATTAGCAAATTGGAAATTCTTTCCCTTATCCCTCTTACAGTGGGAGTTGTTTTCTCTTAATAATACTATGATTCCCATTTCTGCATCTTCCTTTATTAATCCAGTCTATAAAGCATTTCCATTGTTCTTGGATGCTTCAGCCTTCTGTTGAGTTAATGAGCGTTAAATGGAATGGCTTATCTGAGGGAACAAAGACTCTACCTTCAACTAATGCGAACACTGATCCTTAATACACAAGCCAGACATTGGTAGGTAACAATGCATGTGCCATTCTTTATCTTCCATTAAGTCATGAAGTTCTCTTGCGGTCACAGAGTAGATACCTAAGCAATAATGTTAGCAGAGGGTGTGAGATGAGACCAGGAGACAGTCGGCAGCTTCTGTCTTAGGGGTCTGAAATGGGATCCAAATTTTCAACATAAACATTCTAGATCCACTAGGATATACTAGACCCTGATAAATCGAAAGTGGCATATTAGATCCATCACATACTTTAGACCTGAAGACAAGTAGGAGTTGGCAACCATTACTATGTAATTCTTTCAGGCTAATTTAAATTCAGTTGGCTGTTAGTTGTACCAAGTAATGAAAAGTAATGCCCCCTAGTGCTTTGCAAAATCTATGTCTTCTTTTGAATGCAGTACCTAATGGCATCTAGTCACCGCACTATTAATAATGAGCAGCATCCCTATTTCTGATTACAAAATGAATATATAGAGCCATTCTTGCTCAAGGAAGCATCAATATTTTTGCTTTTAATGAACAATCAACTTCGTTGAGGAATGAGCCTTATGCAGTCTGGATGTTTTGAGCATTTAAGCATTTTCTAAATTATTATTACTCTTCGGGTAAGATTTTTGATTCCCTTAGGATTTTTCTGTGACTAAGATGGTTCCAGATGGAAGATCCACTGGTTTTTTGTTATAAAAGCAATTTAAAAAAAAAAGTTTGCAACTTTAAAACAGACCTAAATCCAAGAGAAAATGACAATTATATATATATATGAATGACATATGTGAGAACATTTTGATCACATTTTAGAAGAGAACTCTTTCATATGACAAACCCAACACCTTCATTTAAAAGCCAAACTCTCTGCTTGAAAAATATCAAAGATTTCATTTAAGTTGCCATGGGGCAAACAGAGTTATATACAAATCAGAATCATTTGCAGAGATGGGGGGGGGTGGTGCACACTGTATTTAACTTTCAAAACACAGTGAGTAGAATGAACTCAACTCTATACAAAGATCTCAAGAGTTTCTGGGATAAACACATGGGAATCAGAGTTGGAGTAAAAGGTAGAAAAAGGAAACTGAAGATTACAAAATTCAGTCACATTTCAAAATTTTCTGCTACAATAATTCACTTTATATAGAATTAATGTGGCTGATTGAACGTTTGTGCTGTAATTTACTTATAATTAACATTTTATGGTGAACAGATTTCACCATCTCCTTCATGCTGTGAACTCTAAGCCATAGGTCAAAAATAGAGATGAAACAGATAAGCACAAAATATTCTCACTGAAATATTAATGAGATTTTAATTTACTGCTTTAAAAACACATTTTTCATCAACGTCTGTATATAAAAATCACTATTTTATTTAAATTTTTTATCACATTAAAAATATAATGAACTCTTCCAGCTGGCGGTGAGACACTGAAGAGAGTCTCATGCACGTAGGAAATCTGAGGTACGTAAAACATTTTTCCAACCTGAAGAGGTGCCAGTAATATGGTCACATGAAGACACAGATGTTGAATCCAACATAGCCAAGAATCTCTTCTCATTTAATCAGTGCTGAGCCCTCAACACTGCGGAGAAACACGGCACCCCCACTGTGCCCTATCCAAATACCTGACCCACAGAATCCATGAGCATAATAAATTCATCGTTTTCCACCACTGTATTTCGAGGTGGTTTGTAAAGCACCAGAAGACACTGGAACATCCTAAGAGGCTTTAATATGCTACTATGCTTTTGCTGCCTGTTACTCATCTCAGATCCCTGTTACTTTTATTCTAGAGAGAAAATTCAGACAACCTTATACAACCAGAAACTACTTTACAGATGATATAAACATGGTGCATTTTTGAAGCAAAGAGCAGACGGTAAAATTAGTCAGAATTTTCAAGTTGATGACAATCCCCAGGGAATAAATATCTTATAAGGATTTCACACGTGTTCTTTGAAACCCTGAACACAGTAGTGAGACCATTAGACCTACCAAATTCTGCTTTTTCTCCAGAAATTTTACTCAGGTTAGTTAGCAAAACACCAAGCCTCTCTCACCTCACCTCACACAACCAATTTCTCAGAAGAGCCAATCCACATGTCTCATTTTTTTTAGCTTCTATTCATTCCTCAACCCACTCAAGCCCTTCACAATTCCTAGTTCTTTTTCCAAGTTAGAAAGTCATCCTCCAGAAAGGGGGTGTGCGGCTAAGGGAGAGGAGTGAGAAGTGACTACAAACACACAAGAAAAGATATATATAGTTTGCATAAGTAACATCGTATCCTTTCAGTCACAAATCTTCTATAATGTTATGCAAATATTCAAGATTTTTCCATCATTTATAATAACAGTGTTGGGAAAGCAAGGATATTAGAACATAAAGCAGTAAACAAAACAAAACAGAAACAAAAAACAAAAACAAAAAAAAAGCTGCTATACACACTAACTTGGGCCTCGATTTATCTTTGTCAAGGTCAGAACAAGTGAGAATTAGACCTCTGATGCCAAGAACATGCTATTTATTTTTTAAATGATTTAGAAATGGAATTTTATTGTTATAAATTCCAACTGCCTTTTCAAATTATTATGGCATGTTTGATGCCCATCACAGATGGGGTAGCTTATAAAATTACAGCATGGCCTATGGATAGGAAGTAAGATCTACACAGGCCTTGTTTTCATGTCAGTCAACATTGCTTTTAGAACACAGGTGACCACATTTAGTCCATAAAAATAGCACCACTGATCTGAGAGGTGCAAACACTTCCCAGAGACTTTATATTTGGATTTTTAGAGGAGAATTTCTTAGGAGAGTGGAAAAAACTGTTTCTTCTAATTCATTTGCATATCATAGGAATATGCAAATGAAGGGGTGGAAATAGAGACCTAGGTGGCTGTCAAAATGGAACATACGTGACGGTTCTACACAGTCATCCTTTGACTCCTTATTTGCTTTCGTTGTCCATATCAACTCAACAACAATCCATGGAAAGAAAGGTGACAGTGAGGAGAGAGCTAGGACATCCATGAGGAAGCCAGTAAAACCACACAATTCAATGAAGACATTTCATTCCCTTTACTTTCTAACAAGCTCCAACCCATTCAAAGCACTTATTAGAATTTCAAATGAAAAGCTGAATACTATGAGCATTGTAAATCAGCTACAAACAGCTTTTAAAACTGTGTCAGGAGAAAATACACATGTAATTTTCTTCTTTTTTTTTTTAAATATTGCATTTTTTTTTTGTCCTCAAAGGGTTTGTTTGTTAAGAAGCAGGTACCAAATTTATTTTTACAGAGGGAGTATGTTTGATTTGGGGAGGTGTGAGGGGACACACCGGAGAAATCCTTTAATCTAGGTTGGTAGGGGCTTCATTGCCACTGCCACTTGAGGCACATGCCCTACCACGCAGGCGATGGGTGGCCTTTCCCAAACCACATTGCATTGTTTATTTTTTATTCTTTAGAATTCTTAGAATCTGAAGCAGAAGTTATCACTTACCTGGGAAAAATGGCTACTCAGACCTCTCGATGCAGGAAGCCATACTTGCTGACTTTGAAAAGTCCAGAAAATATTGGCGTGCTGGAGGAGCCCTCCCATCAATGGGAGAAGGGCACGCGGGCAGAGGTTTCCTCAAGAGTCAGAAGCCTGTTGCCTCTTTTGCTGGGATGGCCTGTAGCCTTGTATACGTTCATTTCCCTGAGAATCTGACAGGGTCATGAGACACAGACACTTTATAGTTGCTCCTCATTTCCCTTTTCAAGTCCCTGGAAAGAAAAGAAAAGAAAGAGCTTTCTCAATTTGTTGAGTTTTAAAAATAGCTAGAGACAGGGATCAGTTTCCAAATTAAAGAGATTCCTCCCTCCCTCCCTCCCTCCCTCCCTTCCTTCTTCCTTCCTTCCTTCCTTCCTTCCTTCCTTCCTTCCTTCCTTCTTTCCTTCCATCCATCCATCCATCCATCCATCCATCCTTCCTTCCTTCCTTCCTTATCTTCTGCAGCATAGGGAGACCCATGTGGTTATACAGATCACCATCCATACAACACAAAGCAAAAAGCAAAAAGATAAACCAAAGTGTCACAGGGGCTACATCCTCTAGAAAATATCCAAAACAATAGAATCTCCTGGGCAACTGTTACTTTCTTGACACAGAGCACTTAGTGCTAAAAACTGTGAAAACGTAAGACAATATGTTCTGATAGAAAAGACCACAGCCAACTATGGTAGAAACAACAACAACAACAACAACAACAACAACAACAACAACAAAACAGGTGCACTCAAAAATCACAAGCTTTCATCTCTTCTGTTTCAGTTCTAAAAGTAGCTGCCTTGACATCAAAATGAAAATTACAACCTTGAAATGAATGAAGAGCTGCTCCAAGGCCTGGAGAATGGGATCCAGATGTCATTCTATGTTCTATCTGGATAGAAAGATTGAATCAAGCTGCATCTGACAATTTATTTATTTAACAGAAAACTACTAACCATCAACTACTGAAAACCATATGTGTACACTTGAAGTATTGATAATTCTCTGCCTACCTCCATTTTAAATTTTGTGATAACCTTTCAGGCAAAAGTACTTAAATGGCAGTCAGAGTGTGGCCCCGTAAGTTCCTGTCAGTGTGGTGTAATGGAAGGATTGTGGGCTCTAGGATCTGACAGACTAGAGATAACATTCAGAAGGGACGGAGTCCACTGATTTCTTGGGGTTAGAAATGAAGAGGAACCACCACATATGGAGGGTGGCTTGTGTTTTTGAGTAGACTAGAAGACCCATTTCTCCCCCTTCCTGTACCCTCCCCCCAATAACCAATATAGTCCTCTTCTAATGTGGGAGGAGTTTTATTGAGGAAACCAACAGTTTTCTTCCATGGGATAGCATTTCCCTTGAAACCAGCCTGGTGGGTCGAGAGGTAATGATGAGACACCCCCAGTGGGAGTGTAAATCCTGATCATCAAATATGGAGGCAATGAGATCTGGCCTTTCCTTTCATAGAATGTTTCTCCTACCAGTAGCAGCCCTGAAGCACCTGGCTTTGATTGCACTGTGGGAGCTGGAAAGTTTCCTTCCATGTGGATCTGCTACTTATTAGCAGGATGACCTTGCAAGAGCTATGTGACCTCTCTGAACCTCATTCCATCACCTATAAAATGAGAGAGTAATACCTGCTTCATGGTGATGCCCAAAAGAGATAATGCACGGAAAGTTCTTTGCACACAGCCTAGCTCAGGAGAGACATGTTAACCTGGTTGAAGTTGCATTCCTTCTGGGAGGAAAGGATGCATCTCTTTGAACTTCTGGGAGGACTGTAACACTACTCGGAGAAGAGAGCACTTGAGCTCTGTTGTTGAAAATGTTTTCCTGTCATTTCAATGGGCTGGCTTCACAGAAAGGTGCCTAAACCATTTTGGCCTGCATCATCACAACCCTTGCCCCCCAGTAGTTTCCTATTTTGGTAATAACTGTTGGTTTTCCTTTTCCTGTCCCCTCTTTAGTCAACTACAAAATTTATCCTTAACGAAATCTCTCTCCCTCCCTCATTCTAACGTTCTTATCCCCCCTCTTTCTTCTTCTCTCTTCCCTTTAAACATAAATTTCAGTCCCACAGTGGTTACCCACTGCCTAAGACACACAAGTAAAATCCTTCTACCTGAGCTCTAAGATTCTCTGACTCTCTTGGTTTTTGTCTTCATGCTGATCACCTCTCTCTACCTACTGTAGTTTACTTCTCCCTGTTGCTCACCCCAGCCTTCATCTCTCAATATTTTGTATGATATTTTTCCTTCTTAGTAAAAAAAAATTAAGATGATTTTTTTTTTAATATTTATTTCTGAGAGAGAAAGAGAAAGAGAGTAGAGAGAAAACGAAAGGAGGAGGGGCAGAGAGAGACGGACACACAGAGTCCGAAGCAGGCTCCAGGTTCTGAGCTGTCAGCACAGAGCCCGACGCGAGGCTCGAACTCACTAGCCCTGAGATCATGACCCATGCTGAAGTCAGACGCTTAACTGACTGAGCCACCCAGGTGCCCCTAAAATGATTTCTTATCACCTTTCTGTAAACTGTTTTTTCCCTGCTTGAAATAATCAGGGACCCAACATAACTGAAACATATCAATAAAGCTTCATATTAGTAGCAACTGAAATCTGCCTACAATGACAAGTAGAATAAATATCCCAGTCTAGAGTATTCCAACTGACTTGCCTAAGAAACTCATCTGCTTAATTACTGAAGCTAATCAAGCAAACTCATCCATCTGCTTGTGCAGCACCTCTTTCTCCTCACTTATTTACCTATTGATGGGGTAAGTAAGATCGGGGCAGAAGACAGGATAGACATTTATGTGAGATCGACTGAATAAGTTAATTCCTCCAAACTAGAGCAGAGAAAATAAAAAAGGTAATTTTATGTTAATTTTTTTAATGTTTATTTATTTTTGAGAGAGAGAAAGAGACAGAGCATGAGCAGGGAAGGGGCAGAGAGACAGGGAGACACAGAATCTGAAGCAGGCTCCAGGCTCTGAGCTGTCAGCATGTAGCCCAACGCAGGGCTTGAACTCAAGAACCGCGAGATCATGACCTGAGCTGAAGTCGGGCACTAAACCAACTGAGCCACCCACATGCCCCAATTTTAAATGTGGAAAAGTTTGTAGTCTCTCCATGCCTTGAGCTCTTGGGTTTTTTTATTTATTAAACTTTTTTTGAGATAACTGCCAATTCACTCGCAGTTGGAAAAATAATACACAGACATCACACGTACTCTTTACCTAGTTTCCTCCAATGACATCATCTTCCAAAACTACAGTACAATATTACAGCCAGGATATTGACACTGATATAGCCGGGATACAGAATAATTCATAATCACAGGGGTCTTTTCTATTGACCTTTTATAGCCATACCCCCTTCCCTCCCATCCCCACTCTCTCCTTAATCCTTGGCAACTACAAATCTGTTCTCCATTTATGCATTGCCAATTAAGGAATGTTATATAAATAAAAACATACAGTATGTAACCTTTGGGGTTGGCTTTTCCATTCAGCATAATTCTCTGGTGGTTAATTCAAAGTGCTGTGTATATCTATAGTTTGTTCCTTGTATTGTGGGTAGAATTCCACAGTATGGTGGTACCACTGTTCATTTTACCACTAGGTAAAACATCTAGTTGTTTCCAGTTTTTTGTTATTACAAATAAAGTTGTTATAAACATTCACGTACAGATTCCTGCATGGTATACAGGTATTCTTTTCTCTGGTGGAAATATCAGGGAATACCATTGCTGGGTTGTATAATTACATGTTCAGTTTTTAAGAAACTCCCAAACTCTTTGCTACAACAGTTGCATCATTTTACATTCCCACAAGCAATGGATGAGTAATTTGATTTTTCTGCATCCCCACCAGTATTTGGTTTTGTCACTTTTTTTTTTCATCCCATCTAATAAGTGTGTAATGATAGCATTGTATTTCCAAACAGCTAATGATGTTGAACATCTTTCCATGGACCTATTTGCTATTTGTGTATCATATTTGGTGAAATGACTCTTCATGTCATTTGCCATTTTCTAATTGGATTATTTGCTTATTTTTTTTGCTTTTTGTTTTTAAGTTTTAAAAGTTTTTATATAGCCTAGAACTAGTCCTTTGTTGGATATGAGGTTTGCAAATAGTTTCTTCCAGTCTGTAGCTTATTATTTCATCCTCCTAAAAAGATCTTTCACATTGTAAGAGTTAATTTTGTTGAGGCAGTTTATCAAGTTTTCCTTACATAGATTGGGCTTTTGGTTTCAACTCTAAGGAATCTTTCCTAGGGATGTCTGGGTGGCTCAGTTGGTTAAGTGTCTGCTCTTGATTTTGGCTCAGGTCATGATCTCACGGTTTGTGAGTTTGAACCCTACCTCAGGCTCTGCACTGACAGTCTGCTTGGGATTCTCTCTCTCCCTCTCGCTCTGCTCCTCCCCTGCTCCTCTGAGCATGCTGTCTCTTAAAACAAATAAATAAAATAAACTTAAAAAAAAAAGAAATCTTTCTTAGTCCTAGATCCTAAACATTTTTTCTAATAGTTTTAGATTTTTATGATTTATACTTAACTCTGCAATCCACTTTGAATTAATTTTTGTATACTTTGTGAACTTAGGCTGAAGGTTTTTTGATTTGCCCATGGATATCCAATTGTGCCAGAAACATTTGCTGCAAGGCCATCTTTCTTCCATTGAATTGCCTTTATATCTTTGTCAAAAATCATTTCAGCATATTTATGTGGTTCTATTTCTGGGTACTCTGTTCTTCTCCATTGATCTGTGTGACAGTACACACAGCATTGATTACTGTAACCAGATAAGAAGTCTTTAAATTGGGTAGATCGATTTCCTCCCACATATTCGTTCTTTTTCAAAAAGTTTTAGCTATTCTAGTTCCTGTGAATTTTCATGTAAATTTTTGAATAACCCTGCTTCTATTTACAAAAATATCTTGCTGGAATTTTTACAGGAATTACACTGAGGAATATATTAATGCAGGGAAAATTGACATCTTTACTATGTTGAAGGTTCCAAACCATGAACATAGTACTTCTCTCCATTTATTTGGGTCTTCTTTGATTTCTCTTATCAGCATTTATAGTTTTGAACAAAGAAGATATACGTGTTTTGTTAGATTTACACCTAAGCATTCTTTTTTTAAGCTATTAAATAGCATTGTATTTTTTATTTTCATTTTCATGTGTTCATTGCTAGTGTATAGAAATACAGTTGATTCTTGTCTGTATATCTTGTGTGCTATGACTCTGTTAAACTTATTCATTCTAGAAGGTTTTATTACTAATTTTTGTAGAGTCCTAAGAATTTTCTCTGGTGACAATCATGTTTTATACAAATGAAGATCATTTTATTTCTTCATTTCTGATCTGTGTGCCTTTGATTTCTTTCGTTGCCTTTACTACACTGACTTGACCTTATAGCACTGTTTGGAACAGGAATGGTGAGAGTGGACATCCTTGCCTTATTCCTCATCTTTGAGAGAAAACATTCAGTCTTTCAACTTTTATAATGTTTGCTGTAGGTACTCTTTATAAAGTGAGTAAGTTCTTCTCTATTCCTATTTTTCTGAACATTTTTTCTCATGAACGGGTATTGAATTTTGTCAGATGTTTCCTCTGCATCAGTTGATATAATCATGCAATTCTTCTTTAGCCTGTTAATATGGTGGATTATATTGTTTGATTTTTGAATATATAAACAGTTTTGCATTCCTAGAATAAATCCTGCTTAGTTATGATATAAAATTCTCTTTATGCATCACTGAAATGTATTTGCTAACATTGTGTTAAAGATTTTTGCATCTATGTTCATGATGTACATTGGTCTGTAGTTTTCCTTTTTTATTTTTTATTTTTGGTACTGTCTTAGTCTTAATGTTGGTATCAGGATACTATCAATTTTATAAAATAATATGGGAAGTATTTTTTCTTTTTCTTCTTTCTGGGTGAAATTATGTAGAATTGATGTTAATTCTTTAAACATTTAGTAGAATTCTGCAGTGAAATTTTTCTCTGTTTCTCTAACCCTCCTTCCAGATCTCACTACCTCAGCTTCTTCCATAGGTATGCAAGTTCTAATGCCTATAATAAATTCTTTATTTCATGACATTCTTATCTGCATCCCTGATTGGATCCTGATATCTTAAGTAATTTGATATTAAACTGAAATAATGATAATAATTGTTACTAGTTACTGAGCATTTAGAATATGCCAAGCACCTGCTATACATTTTACATTTGTTACTTCATGTAAGCAACCCCATAAGGAAGGCTCTATTGCCATCCCAATTACACAGAAAAGGAAAGAGAAATACAGAGAAGTTAAGTAAGCTATAAACAATCACACAGTAAGGATCAGAAATAGGACAGAAATCAAACTCTTGGTCACATTGCTCAACTGAAGTTCCTTTTCTTGGTATCTGATGTCTCTCTCAGAAGACCAGAACATATGGTGCTGACAAAAGGCCTCTATCTGAGTCTTAGTCACGTCCATGGCTTCTGGTATAACCTGTGCTTTTCATCTTGTTTACTTTCTCTTCACACCCACATCATTTTCTTTTCTTTTTTTTTCTTTTCTCTGCCCATTGAGGATTTTCCCTCTGGACGTTGCTCCGTCTAAATGACCCCTCACCTCCCAATCACCTTTTATATAGTTGGAAAGTAAGCAGAACCAAGAGATGCATCTCCTTCCAGAATCAGTGGACCCCACACAAGTAAAGCACAAGCAGCAGAACAAGGGCAAACGCTGGTCGGTGAGGTGGCAGAATGGACATTGCGACATGCTGGGTGGAGGCATGCCCACTGGCGAGAGCAAGTGGGGATCTATGGGGCCAAGAGACATAAGCCTGTTTAAAACTACAAGAAAATGGTGCGTAGTTACTCTGATAAATCACCTCTCTTGTTCTGGCTTTTTCTTTGCCCATTTTGGGGTCAGTCCATTTTTTAATTAAAATATCTACCATGCCTTATGAAACTGTATTAATACACTAAAATAAACAATACTTTGAATGCAGAAATTAACATTTAAGCAGATGCAGCCCAGATCCATTCCATTCTGTGTGTGTGTGTGTGTGTGTGTGTGTGTGTGTGTGTGTGTGTATTTTTCTTTTCTCTGAGTGCCTTTGCTTGGTAAAGGCCATCAAATATCATTGGGAATTATTACTAATTTTTTGAACAGCCCTGAAGAATTAAAGAGAGAGAGGAAGAGAGAAGGAATAAGAGGAAGAGAGAGAGAAAGAGAGAGGTTAAGCTCAAAGGCAGAGAGAGCGAAATGGACCAGATTATACAAAATTAAAAAGCAAATACGAGCAGACAATTTGTGCCGAGTGATTGCAAGCAATTACAGTCCGGCTTTTCTGGAGGGAAGATGGGGGGAGGGGGTTATTTCAGCTTAAAAGGAGACTTTATTCATTCCTGATCAGCTTCTCCTACCATTCTCTCTTTTATTCTTGGATATCAATTTAAAAAAAAAAAATCAGCTTTCAGATGTTCCATGTTCACCCCTGCGAATCCACCCCTGGGCAGAGAGTGAGAATTTAAGCTTCCAATCGTTTCTTTCTATAGCCCTGAAAACCAATTTGTTCATAAAGAATAAAATAAGGAGGGGGAGGGGGGAAACACAACAAGAGCATGTGTTTCTTTTAGAGGAGAGCTTCAATTTTACTATAATTGTCTAAAGACGGAGCTGCTTTGATCTGAAGAATTATTATTGTGCCTCAAATGCCGGCTGCTAATGTCACAGCTGTGCTGGGGCTCGGTCACGCCAAGGGGCTTGGGGACCAACTTAGTCCCTGACCTGCCTCTGGGTCCCTCTCTCCTTGTCTTTCCTTTGTCCACATGGGAAAGTTTGCTTTTCCAGCACGTCCCTTGGCCATAGAAGACCACAGCTCTGTTGGTTTTGTTCAGGTTCTTGGGGAGGTGGGAACATACCCATGATGACATAATGGGGGGCTGCTGAGGCTGTGCCAGAGTGGGGGCTCTTGCCTTCCTAGGGGCAGGCAGGGCTGGATGTGAACATGCAAGAGGGCAGCATGGTCACTAGATCACGGGGCCCGGCTGTTCTTGGTCTTCCAGCACAGGCAAGAGCAGTGAGGAGAGTTCCAGGACTTGCAAGAAACATGGAGAACTATTCACTGCATTTCTCTGATTTCAATTCTCTGGGTTAATAGTTATTTTCTCTCTTTTCAGCTTATGCTGTACTGAAGCCAAGGGCAGCTCAAAAGCAGAATTAAACAATTTTCTTTCAGAAAAAGAAGAACCAAAAACTGTATTTAAGGTCTGAGAGCGGAGGATCTTCTGTGGTTGCGTTCTCCTTCCTTCAGTTTCAGGGACAGAACCAGAGGGCCTCCTCCCCCATGTGGCTCCTGGTTGGCTAGACATGTCCTGGTGGCTGGAACAGCCCTGTCCACTCCTCACCTCACATCCTCCCATGTGGGAAGCTGCCTTGTATGTCTCCTCCAGGTTCGTCCTGTCTCCTCTGAGGTTCTCTGGAGACTGTAATCTGAACAGGGTCCTCCTCATCCATTCCCTCTCTGGCTCCCCAATGCCAACAGCATTGTCCAGACTTCATAACTTGGTATTCAAGGCTCTACAGGTAAGTTGCCCACATACCTTAATGCAGATATTACCTTCAGCCCTGTAACCACAGGTGGTAAGTTTCACCACTATTCCAGAATGCTCCAGCAAATTCCTGCCTCTGGGCCTTTGCTATGACTTGCCCCCACTTGGAATACAACTTCTCCCTTCTCTTCCCTTCTGAGTCCTTCTCTCTTTTCTTGGCTCCACTTCTAGCCCAACATACAGATGAGATGGATAAGAAAATTATTCCAAATGGACTGCGAAACAAAGTTTAGGAACAGAGCTACTACATGGCCTGGGTTAAGTCTGGGGCCATGACAACAAGGAGAAGACAGACTAGGAGGAAGAGACCACACCCCTGGCCTCCAGGCCAGTGTTTCTCAGACTGGAAGGATGCACAGAGCCCTTTGAAACAAAATGTAGTAAAACACAAGAATATTCATGAACTTTTGGGATCTTAAGATTCTAGTCTGAAAAATGTTGCCTTGAGAAACAAACAAAACCCATGCAATATGAAAAGATAAATGTAAGTGTAGCCCTCCAAGACACTAGGCCCAAATCCCCCACAAAAATCATCCTTTCCTACCTGAGCATCCATGATACAAACAAACAAATAAGCAAACAAACAAAAAAATCTCCTACAAGACTTTTATTAGCTGTGCAAACAAGGGCCGGTTACTTAAATTCTCTGTGCCTCTTCATGCATAAAAAGGAAGAAAAATAAAAGTACCTACCTCAAAGTGTTATTGCTAGGATAAAATGACGTAATATACGTGCATGCAAAGTGCCTGGCACATTCGGAGTTCTCAAACAGAGTCAGCTTTTATCAAACTAATCCCTCTAGGTACCTATCTTGTTACCAGAAAACTTCAAGAGCAAATCCTGAATTCCTCATTCCCACTTCAGCTCCAGGAGGTCTGATATTCTGGGGTTTCTGAAGAGTGGGAGGGAGGATGCTTAGGAGACTGAGGCTCCAATGAAGACAGAGTTGCAAACACAGGAAGCACTAAGATAGGAAGCAAAGAGTGAAACATGAGCTTTGAGCAAAGGAGAGGTGAACTGATCTTTTAGAGTGACATGGGTAGGACCTGACAGCTACAGAACGACTGGGCAGATACCCTATGAATGGGGCAAAGGGAGGCAGGTTTCAGTGCAGAGTTTATGGAGGAAGATCTAGTTGAAGATAATGGAGAAGATTCTGGCTAAGGAGGAATGATCTCTGTACCTCAATAAGACATGTAACTAAATGGCAGGAGTCAGGCAAAGAGGGAGACCTATAGGGCTCAAGAAAACCTAGAGAACAATCTCAGAGCAAATTTAAGAGTAGAGAATGAGGAGGCAAAATATCTCCAGAAGGACAACATCTCCACCTTCCATTAACTGCCTTGTAACATCAGGTGTTGGATGAGTGGAGAGGAATCTTCTGCAGCTTTCGAGGTCCTAATTCTTGACCTTGGAGATCCTGCCTTCTTTCCTTGCAGAGAAGAGGGCTTGAACAAAAACAGAGAAGGTGTAAAAATGAACAAAATTTAGGGAAGGAGTTAGGAGAAAGTATACTGATGCTTGCAGCTTTGAAATAAAACAAACAAAAAAAGATGGACTAAAGGATGGGCAAAGGGACAAATAGATGGACTGAGATAAAACAAGCATGCTCCAATGTTATGGTTGGATACAGATGGCGAGTGTATGGGTATTCACTGCAAGCGGTTTTTTTCAACTTTATGTGTTTGCAAATTTTAACAAAAAATTAGGGAAAAAAACAGGTAACGGCATCCAAGTGAATCAATTCATATCTCAAGATAAGTTGTCTCCAAAAGTAGTTGGCTGAATAGTGAAAGGCTAAAGTTTCTTCAATGGTTTCCCCTTGCCTTTCAGCACCCCACACACTTTTCCAGCACAAGACAACCTGCTAAGAATGTTGTTTGTAAAGATTTAAGCTATGAACCCATGCTATGGAATCTATATGTTATCATATCTTTTCTCATGAGTAACGCAAGTCTTTAACAATCAAGGAAATAAATCTGCAGACATGGAATTTTGGCCAGTAGAGAAGAAACTGTAGATGGGTGTATCAGTTGAGATTAGAGTCAGGTGCAAATGTCAGACAGGAAAGAACAACTGAGGTAAACAAGTAGAAAGTTCATTTCATGATCACATGAATAAAACCCAAATGGGAGTAGCCCATGACTCTGCACCTCAGACATTTCAAGAATGCTGGTCTTTTCCAGCTCACTGCTCCAACACCCCTAAGAGATAGTGCCCGTTCCCCACCTTCAAGGTCCAGGTGGCTTGACCTCTATTTCAAGCAGCAAGATGATGGCAGGAACAAAGATGAAGGAACACAACAGCAGGCGCAAGCTATTTCTTAAGGAAGATTTCTGGAAATAGATATGCAAACTCAGTTGCATGTTTACACTTAGTTGCAAGGGTGATTGGGAAATGTAGTCCTAATTTTCAGCAGCAATATGTCCAACAGAGAAATTCTATTACTATGAAAAAAGGGAGAAAGGATTTGTGAGGACAACTAACAGTGTCTCTCAAAAGCGGGGAAAATGTTTCTCTAGAATGCTCCAATCACAAGTCTATACTTCTCTATTGTCTCTGCCTTCTCATAGGGTCAGCTCTGACCTTCTCAACTGACCTCCGTGACAAGGGTCTCCTTTCCATCCTGATCATATAGTGAGGAGGAGAAAAAAAATAAGAAACTTTATAATAAATGCTGTAGAGGTTAATAACCAAAGTGTGAGGTAGGTATTGCCACCGTCATGTTAGAAATAAAAAAATGGAAGTTTACCTAAGTGGAAAAGACTGATGAGGGCTTCCTTCATCTTGAGCGGCCACTGGCAAAGTGTATGGGTACACAGACAAAGTCTGCCCAGTCTCTCCCACCTATTAGACCCTCTACCTCCATCTGATAACTGAAACCTTGCAAAGCATAAAGGGTGACTGAGAGCAAAGGAGTTCTAAACAGGTGATCTCACCTGGAGGGGAAAACAAGGATTTTAAGTCAGTCTAGTGTCACAGTCTTCTTGATCAGAGTTCTCAAAGTTGACTACCCACTGAAATCACTTAGGGCTTTTGAAAACATGCTAATGCCTAGTCCCAACCTCCAAGATTCTGACTTCATTAGTCTGGGGTAAAGCCCAGGCATTGAGATTTTTCAAAACTTCCAACAGGACTCTGACACGCAGCAAAGTGAGGGAATCACTAGAATCTAGAGCAGCAGTCCTCAAACTTTAATGTGCATGTCTGTCACCTTGTGATTAGGTACAAATGCAGATTGTTCTTCACAAGGTCCAGGATAGGCCTGAGACCACATTTTAATCAGTTCCCAGGTGATGCTGATGCTGCCGTCTTTGGGGCACACTTGACTTTGAGCAGAGAGTTTGACTCTTGCATTACTCCTACAGAGAATATGCATTTTGCTATCTCCATGGGAGCCTAAATGCATGGTCTACTTATGCAAGCCTGTCTGGAGACCAGAGGAAGTTTGGCCTTGTACCGAGACCCTACCTGACAGGACTCCAGGCCTATTATTTGCTGGTGGGTCTACATCTGCCATCGTGTTTACCATGTCATCCCCTAAGCCGATGATCTAGAATGGCCCCTGTAGAACACAGCAGAGAAGAGGCTACTAGTGCTCTATACATCTCTTATTAATATGAATAATTAATGCTTAGTGCTAATAAGTAACCATTTATTAATACCAATAATGACACTGAGAAAACAATCATAGTCCTCCATGGTACAAATTCCTCTACACCCCCCCCTCCAAATTATAGTCCTAAATGAGCTTCTAGAATCTTGTTTTGACAGGTACAACCTCACACACAGTCACTTAATAAGACAGCTCTGTGGACCGAAATTCCACTCTCAACAGATGTATTTTCAGTGTGGCACACAGGAAATTAAATGTGAAAGTGTCATTAACATGGAAGTTGTAAGTTTAATTCCCTACACAGGGTGCTGACAAACTGAGATTGTTTATCTATTTCTCATCATGGCTATGTGTTTCCTATGGGATCCAGTGAATTTCTTAGAATTCAAAGCCTTTGCCCCCTTTTTTGAATGAGCATGTTCTTATAGCTTCAAATGCAATCCTCAAAAAACCATATTCTCAGAAGCCAAAGAAACTAACAGAAGCACATCAGTAAGAACGTGATTCCATAGGATGGTTCATGACTGCTAAGGATGGCATTCAGGTCTGATTCAGAACGCGGACCCTTGTGTAGTTTCCTTAAACATTTCTTCTTAGAGGGAGTAATGTAGCACCTATGGCTAATGACATCAATTGGGGAATTCATTAAAGAAAAACTGATAACAAGATACGTTATCATAGTCAACAATTAACTGGGACATGTAGGCATCTTGATTGCTTTTTGGATGTGTAACTGGGGCTGCTTTGGGAGGCTGTTCTTAAAAAAGTGGTGGGTGTGGCACAGCAGCCTCCTTCCGCAGGCTCATTCTGACCACTGGGAAACTTACAAGTCTAAATCACAGGCAAAGAGATAGGCCAAGGTAAGCCATTCATACCCTACAGCTGTTACAGGTGGACAAGACAGATATCCACTTCATGACTGCCTTTCTAAATTTCCTTTGTCCTCAGGTTTACCCCTTACTACAGGTTCAACTGACTTAACTAATGGTGGGAAAAGGAGATCTCAGGGGACCCTTTAAGGTTCTGAGACGCCTGGAGACTAAGCTAGAGGGAACTAAAGGCATTTTGCTAAGTCTCCCTTGGCAGGATCTCACTGAAGGAAGACTCAAAAGTCTCTGCCATTCTGGGTGGAGGACAGAGTTAAGAAGTTGTCTGACTATGCTTAGTCTTGGCCTGGGAAACACCCTGCAGCAAGCTGAGGCATCTGAGAGCATCTAGCCTTCTCATCATGTGAGCTAGCCTGCTTCTTGGTGAGAAATCACCTACCCACCTCCTGGTTCCAACAGTGTGATGCCCAACCGGTCCAGTGACCTGAGCATTTAGAAGAACCTCCCCTTTCTTCACACACTCATGTCTGAGGATGCTCAGACATTCCCCTGCATACATGTATCATTCCTCCCAAGTAGTCTTTTGGTTTTGATTTAAAGTCCTACCAAATGTTAGAGGCAACAGAGGTTTAAGCCAGCTTTTAACCCAATTTCCTCATTTCACAGATGAGAAAACACCCAGAGCGGATTACCCACAGCCAACTGGAACAGGAGTCCAGGTTTTCTGACTCTTACTTCAGGACTCTATTTTTTAAATCTCTAAAAAATGGCAAACCTAAAGTCTCAAAGAAATAGCTCTTGGGTAATCTTGCCCATGGTGGTACAATATGAAGTCACCTTTAGCTGGCTGCTAGGCTGTTGTCCCCAGTGTGCATTCAGATGGAGTTACAAATCTAGTTTGTTGCCAGAAGCTCCATCACATTCAAAGGGCACATTCTCTATGTCTGCCAGCAATGGGAGAAATAGCATACGGTATTTTAAACCAATCATAGTTGCCTGAGTCAAGAGGGTATTCTAAAAGTACAGGGTGTGCTGGTTATTCTATTTGCCCCTCCAGATGCACCTATCATCCTCCCTCTCTCTCCACTCTGCTCTGTGTCCTGGGAGACTAACCTCTACAGACTCATCACCCGGATTGGCTTGTCCTCCAGATCACGGTTGTGTTTAACCAATGGGAAGGCCCAGAAGGAGGTCAGAGGTTGGGGTATTGGCTATTCTGGTCCCCTCCCTGCCTTGCCATGGTTTTGGCAGTGGCTGCATCCCTCTACCTGTGGCCACAACTCCCCTCAGCCACAGGTCTCAGCAGAGGCCAGAAATGCTGTTCCTTCTGTTACCACCTCAGTTCTCTGAGGTTCTCCATCATCCTTTGTCAGTTCCCTTCACCCTTTCACCTTTGAAATTAGTTCCATTATTAAACTCTTATTAAACTCTCTTCATTAAATTAACATGTTGAGCAAGCTGTCTTTTCCTTGACGGGACTCTGACTATGACAGGGGCCATCCCTGTGGGTTGGGTACTCCTCAGCTCTCTTGGGTACCCATGGGTGGAACTGTATCAGATAACAATACCCTACATTCACTAACTTAGGCATGGGGTCACTTCTATTTGAATGGGGAGAAGAGTATAAATAAGGTAGGATATCTATGTGAAACCAATATGGCAGTTGGAAAAATCTGCCCGACACTTGACATTCTCCTGGTCTACCTTAGAACATCCCACTCGAGTTAAATGACTCCACAGCAGAATCACGGGATTATACTCCTAGTGTCACCAATGATTTATTCCATGGAATTGGGCAGGTCCCTGCTTCTAGTTCTCTAGATTGGTCACATGATTCTGTTCCCTTGCATGCCTGCTAAATATAATGTGTCACTATCTGCAATGTCCAAACTCTACCAACTCATGGTAAGCTGTCTTAAATGCTAAAACAAACACAAATTGAACTGGTTTTCCCATCTGTTTCTTTAACAAATGGGAGCTTAAGCCCATAGGGAAACTGTGTGGGTCAGGGAAACATCAAATGAACACTTCTGAACAAAAACAAATGTTTCTGAAGATCTCAAGATATTTTAAACATAGCACTCCATTGGCCAGGCTTCCCCCCTCCAACGCCTGCACAAGATCCTGATGACAGCATTATTTGCTTGAATTGGATTTGTTTCTGTGCCCAGAAACAACACACAAGGAACCTGGAACAGGAAACAGCTACTGGGTCCTAAAAGTTTTTCCAGGACACTGTCTGAGACTAGACAGGAATGAAACAACAGTTGGAAAGCACACCAAGGGAGCAAAGAGAATCATTCCTCAGGATCTGTGTTATTGCTCTTCTTTTACTATTAAAAATATCAAGAGCAAAAAGCAGTGGCTTACATTCTGACATAAAACCCATCGAGGTAAGACAACAAGGGGTAGGAGGGTGGGGATGACGAGGCAGCAGAGGAGGAGGAAGAGAGGGAGGAGGAGGAAGAGAGGGAGGAGGAGGAAGAGAGGGAGGAGGAGGAAGAGAAGGAAGAAGAGGAAGAGAGGGAGGAGGAGGAAGCTTATTTTTAATTGGAGAAACTGGCATAATCCTCCCTGATATACCCCTATAAGCAGATGCTCGTTCTGGATGCCCTACAGGCCTCCGACATACCCCCACTCTAGCCTGCAGCTTCCTTGACATTCTATGGAACTAAAAGCTATGCACACCTTTGAGTTTTGCCTTATTCCATTTTGTGCCCTACCAATGCCTAACAAGGTGCTTGGCACATTGTAAGTAATCAACAAATGTTTCTTGGTTGATTGAGTTAATGCATTAATGAATGGTTGAGCAGATGAGTAAGAGATAAATCAGTGAATGGAAGAATCAACAATTGACAGCACTATCTTTCTAGCTGGTCAATTATTTCTTTCAGAAAGAGGGATGGGTATTTACCACCAGCGGGATCTATATCATGAAGCCATGGGGCCATTTTCAGGGTTTCACTACTGCCTCTTCCCTCTTGTCCACCCTCATCTCAGGTGTATACCCTGGTGTACCCAGCTCTCTTGGATACCCTTGGGTGGAACTGTATCAGATAACAGTAGACTACATTAGCTGATTTGCCTATGGGACCACTTCCATTTGAATGAGGGGAAGGGCAAAAAAACAAGGTAGGACACATATGGAAAACTGACAGCAGTTGGCAAAAATCTGACCAATATTTGAGATTCTCCTGGTCTGTTTAGTCCCTAGGATGGATTTTCTCTTGAGCAATGTTCTATCCCCCCAGCTCCCTTGGGACTTTCCACCTCCTTTCCTGTCTCCTTACCTACCTCTCCTCCTTCTGTGGATTTCCTTTCTGTTCCCCTCCCTCTACTCTCTAACTCCTTGATCCATTTCTTCTCTCTTCTTGGTGAGTATTTCTTCAGCATTTATTTCTATTATTATATTGGGGGGGGTTCACATAATTTATCAACTGAATGAAGGCATTTTTGAGAGTTAAAAGGAGTGTTAGGAACAATCAAAATTCTGTACTTTAAAATATTAAATTAAAATATTAATTTATTGATTTTATTTGTCTTGGTGGAATTATAAAATAGTTTTATTTAAAACCTATTTTCAAAACTGAAATTATTGCCACCAAATAAATACATCTGTGCTCATTAAAGCAAACTAGAAATAATTTATTTTGTTCAATCTATTATCCAAATATTAAACAATACCATTAGCAGAATAATGGTGCTTGGCATATATTCATATATTTTCATGGTTTTTTTTAGTCACATTTATTTCTAATATTATTATGTCATGGTATTTTCCTAAAGGAATTTTTTTAACACAGATTTATTTTTTAATCTTTTTGTTTCATAAAATTGCATATAATCTTCAAAGTTGCCTTTTTCAAGCTTTTGAAGTACTACATACTGGAAAGTTCTAACGTTGCATTTTATTGTTAATAAATTTGAAACTGCTGACATCCTCAATTGAATCTTCTTTGTAGATTATATTATTTTTTAATTGAGAAAAATAACTTTTCTCAAGTGACTATGGTGTCTTGTAAGTTTAGAGCAAATTCTACTAGCAAATATTCTCTATTTTTCATATTAAAATGCATAAATATTTAGCCCAAATATTTTCTCAGATAAGTTTAGAGGAAATTCTACTAGCAAATATTCTCTATTTTTCATATTAAAATGCGTAAATATTTAGCCCAAATATTTTCTCAGATATTGTCTTTTAATCTCCCAAGTACTTATCTTTCACAGATATTTTTTGAGGGAAAAACTCTTCAAATAAGTTGTGTCTATGGTTCTCAAGCACAGGCTTTTCCATTTCCCTCCATCCAGCAAGAATATAACTTTATGCAATTAAAAATAAAAACGCTGTCAAGAGTGCCTCAGTGGTTCAGTTGGTGAAGCATCCAACTTACGGCTCGGGTCATGATCTTACGGTTTGTGGGTTTGAGCCCCGCGTCGGGATCTGTGCTAACAGCTCAGGGCTGGAGGCTGCTTTGGATTCTGTGTCTCCTCTCTCTCTGCCCCTCCCCCACTCACCCTCTGTCTCATTCTCTCTCAAAAATAAACATTAAAAAAAATAAAATAAAAATGTATCAAAAGATTTTTCTAATAGATAAAGATATTCCAAAGAGCAATTATAATTTTGCAACAAAAATTTTCTATACTTTTGGAGCTCTTCACATTTAATGTGTTCACTTTTTTCCTTTCTGTTATAGGAATAAATTTCGTTCTTCCTATTTGTAGGCATTGTTTTCAATAATCACAATGGGTTAAAAGCTTTAAAATGGAGTTTTTGAACACTCCCTTCTTGGGAAAACTAGCGTCAAGTTATCCAACAGATGTTAAATGAAACACAACCAAAACTTACAAATGTGTTTACGAAAAAAGTTCAATACCACTGCAAAACATGTAGGATGATCTACAAAAATAGTTCTTCAAGGGGGCAAAATCTTTAACAAGGCAGCAAAGATGAATGGCAGCAAAGAGAAAGTGCATATTGAGACAGGAAAGTTTTTTTTTTTAAATATTCACCATCAGGTTCATCACAAAAATTTTGTGGTTCAATTATTCTAACAGGATATACAAAAGTATTTGTGAATTGAAACCACTGCAACTTTTATTTTAATTGATCTAACATTGCAGCTCAGTGGAAGGAAAGACTCAATTATATGAACACCAAAACCAATCTCGGACTTATTTCTGCACCGTAAGTTTCTTGTAATTGTGTAATAATGTTGCTTTCACCGAGAAGCTATGCTTCACGAAAATTTGAATGTATATTCTCACTATAAAAACTAATCATATGGGGTGTCTGGGTGGTTCAGCCAGTTAAGCGACTGACTTTGGCTCAGGTCATGATCTTACAGTTTGGGTCTCAAGACCCACAATGGGCTCTGTGGTGACAGCTCAGAGCCTGGAGCCTGCTTCAGATTCTGTGTCTCCCTCTCTCTCTGCCCCTCCCTCATTTGCACTCTGGATGTGTGTGTGTGTCTCTCTCTCAAAAACAAATAAAACGTTAAAAAATGAAAAAAAAACCTATTTAATCTTCACCGTTACACTAAAGTTTATTTTCAAAATGAATTTGACACTAGTGTTAACAATAAGATCAAATATTACACCTTCTTCAGAATAAACTTCTAGAAACTTTACTTTCACTTCCTCCAATGGAAGTAAAAATTTGAACCAATTATCAGAATTAACTGAGTTTCTCTGCAAAGCATCTCACAGCACTAATAAAATTGATAGCCTTGAACTTTGCAGTTTTTCTATTGCTGAAAGTGCCAACCTGTTAACTGCAAACACTTCACATTTTGCACATGCATAAGAAGACTTGGAATTTTAAAAAAAGCATGACATTTATTTTAAAAATCATTTGATGTAAATGAAAAATCATGCTTTGCAGAGGGATTTGTAAACCCACCTTCTGAAGATTCATCAGCTACCAGTCTTCTTAAAATAACTACTACTTTTTAAAATTAGATGCTGATGTTTTGTTAGCAAATTTTGTCTTCTGTTTTTCATGGAGGCATTTGTCACAGTGGATGGAATATATCGGTAAACATTTTGTGCAAGTTCATCAACTTTTGATAAGAAACTGAGTAATGAATTTTTCATTAAGCATGCACTTTTGTTTTCGGAGCTCACTGCTACCCAAAGGGTTTATTTTGAAACGAAAATGTTACCAAACAATAGAATTAATGTTGTGGATTTAAATGATAATAAATGGCAATACTACTATCGCAAGAGCATTCTGTGTTCTGTGGCAGGGCTGCTCAGACTCTGTTTCCTGCATGAGACGGCTATTCTCCTCTACACAGACACTCTAGTGTCCTACAGTTCTGAGAGAGCCTACCAGCAGACATCACGGTGGCTAGCTGTACCCCATGGGCCCGAGAGCTGGCCACGCACAGGTAGCCAGTAGGAGCAGCAGCACAGAGGCTCCTCACGGCCACCAGAGACCAGGAGGAGTTCATGAACTCCAGGGCTCACAGCTGAGGACACTGTGCCTCGGCAGCAAGGACACTGCACGCTGCACTTGGGAAGGGGTGTCAGTTACCTAGCATCTGGAACAGAGTGGGAAAACAGAGACAGGTCAGCTCCTGGGTAGCCTTTCAGCCTTAATGGAAAGTTACACTGAGAATTCTGTTCACTGAACTTGCATCTCACACACAGCTGGAGAAGACCTTGGCAGGAGCTGGAATGAACACAATGAGGGGTCTACCAGCCCCTCTCGGTTTAATGCAACAATTAATAATGACACTTTGTTCAAAATAATAATCAAAGTAAAATCTGGGACAAATGTTAAACTGCACGGGATGCCGAAAGGATAGGCATTTACCAGGACTCCCTTGGGCAAATGAGGGTGTGTTAGCACCCTGTGTCTTAGGACTCTTGGGTTTTATTTTCATTGCAGCAAATCTCTAAATTTCTTATCCTTTTCTCTGCTAAATGTTTTTCTGTGTGCCTGTCCATCCCTCAGGACTCCTACATTTCATAAAACAGAAGAGTGAGGGGCAGATATCTAACAGGGTGTGAAAGCAAGATGAAGGCACATCTCATCGCCATAATGATCACAGACCCCACGAGAGATAAATGCACTCTTTCATAAGTTGGAAAAGGCCGTGCTAGAGCCTGCTTGGTACATATGTCAGGTCCTTACTACTCTTCCTCCTCTCTGCAAGGTGAACTTGAAGATGAAAGCCACCTGCTAAGGAAGGTGGCTTGGAAAAATAAAAGGATCCCGGGCTGCTGGTGACTCGGAGCCTCCAAAGTTGTGAAGTGCCAACTTCCCGACCCACAACTGAATGCAATTCCTGACCTACTCAAATGCTCATTGATGCAGCTTCTGCTTCCCACGCTAGGCTCCTCTGTCTCTGCTCTGCCCTCTGTGCCCCCAAATCCTTTGCCATAAAGAGTGCTGGTGACTCTTGCCCTTAAAACTCCCCCTCCCTTATTCTTTGCATGTGCTATTCCCTTGGCTGAGATGCCCTTCCAGCCTGGACACCCAGCCACTTCTGCTGTTCTGCCAGAAACAAGCTTAGTCATCACCTCCTCCAGGAAACCTCCCCAGGCTGCACCCCCTAGCATAGCCCTTTCTTGCTCTCTCATGGCCGTGTTATATAGTCACCCGTTAACCTACTTGCCTCCTTCAACCTGTGATATGCTGGGGTAGGGGACAGTGTGCTTTCTCCATTTTGTCATCATATACCACTATGGCAGGCACACCTCATGTGAAATTAATGAATATTGAAACTCACTAAAAAGGGGAGTTCCCCAAAGGTCTCTGGAAGGATACCTGCTCAGCCTCTAGAGGCAGGGGTCACAAAATAGCAGTTACTCATTCTCCATCAATAGGATCTGGGCCATTATTCTATTATAACTCCTCAGGGACCTGGGGGGGGGGGGCGGAGAGGACATGTCTGTTAGCAACCCCAGTTTATAGTTGGGCAAATGGAGGCAAGGGTAGGTTAAAAGCCCCAGGTCAACCAGGGAGCTGGTTATGGACCTGTGATTGGTAATCAGGCCAGTCCATGGGCACCTGATGGATGTCTGTCCTCCAAGCCCCACTACCTCCAAAAACTTATTAGGGTTCCTTTGTTTTTTTGTTTTGTTTTGTTTTCTTTAAATTGAATCCAAAAAATCCTCTCTCCAGATTAAGTCATCCTGGCCTCAAATATCTAAAACAGCTTTTTTTTCTTCTTCACCATTTGAAATGTTTTTAAGGGTTTATTTCAAACACCCTTTTCTTTGAACTGATTGTTCAGAACTTTCATTCCACTTTGTCAGTGTTTTTTGTAGTTGGCTCTGATTTCTAAAAGGTTTTTATTTCTTCTCTATTAGCGGCCACCACCTGCTTACTGTTTGGATGGGGTTTGCTGTATTTTCTTTGCTTTCATCTATTGAAATGGATGAGAAAGCCCTTAGGTAATGAATCTTGTTTCCACTTTCCCCCCTAACCTCCCCTATTTTTAATTCCTCCTGCCACTGTTAAGAAGGAGGAAAAGGATGGAAAATTCCTGGGGTGTTGATGAATCTATGGGAGTCCCTCCGCCTTTCTCCCGAGGCACAGAGAAGGAGGGGCAGATAGAAGAGGGCACAATTATGCCTGGGATTCTGCAGGTATCTGGCTGCCTTCTACACTGGCCAGCCACTCTACTTCTCTCTGGCCTTCCTAATGCCTTCCTAGCTGGCAATGAAAGGTGTCTCTTTCTTCATCCTAATGGCAGCCCATCAGCTGCATCAGGGGATGCTGGTGTCAGTGGTCATCGCTGAGGCCCCACCTTGATGGACACCGGCTTGTCCTATTTGGGGCTAATCTGCACACATTGGCCCCTATGGGAGCCTCCTCTCATATAAATATATAAATATTTTACCAGTCCATCGTGCCCTTGGGGTATCAAGTTTAATGATATAAACATCCTCCATTCATCACTCAGGAGAATGTATTTACTCCACATGAGAGGGCAAGTGACCAGCTGCAAAGATGAGCCAAAGGCTCTGTGTGCCTAAGTCTTCCCTACAGGACCTTCCCAAACCTTTCAGAACAAAGTCCTAAATCCAGGAGGTCCACAAGCTGAGTTGATGCCTCTCTCCCCTGCCCTCTTGTTTCCCCTACCACATTTCAGGTACCAACTTTCTCACCCACCTTTTGTCATCTTAAAAAAAAAAAGACACTCTTCCCTCATAAGCGCCCAGTCCAGAAATGCACGAGTATGGGCTATTTTGTCTCCACAAGAGAGAAAGGGGGGGGCTTGACTTCTTTCCCCCTGATGACCCCAGAGCCAAGGTCAAATAAGTTGTAACACTGAGAAAATGTAGCTGAAGTGGGTATAATACCAGAGGCCCTTCGACATCTCGGGAGATCTTTTGTAGATAATATCGGTCGCTCAGCTCGGAGCTGCAACAGTCCCTCGGTGCAAGTATATGAAGTCCAGGAACAGCAGAAGGGAAGGGTAGAGGGAAGGTGTTGGAGGCAGGAGGTGGACTTGGGGAGATAGCGGCAGGGTGAGGGGGGGGCGTGTTGAGCAGGGATCCCCCGTTCTCACGTACCCCATGCTCTACCCCTACAGACAGAGACGAACACGAGGCTTGGAAGCTACCACCTCCTCTGCTGCTGATTAGGAACAGTGATGTCTTACACATTCTGATCCGCTGACATCTAAGGGGCATAGGTGGGGAGCTGCCATTCCAGCACAGAAAATGATCTAAGCCAGTCGGGGTCTGAAATGCCTTTTGCCCTTTGTCTCCATTCTTTCTCCAGGGGCTGACCCGGGCCTCCCTGGCTCCCCACTAGAGGGGCAGGGCCCCTCCCCCACAGGTCCAGGCTTTCCCCGAGCATCCTGTCTTTGGCCAGAGGTCTAGCGAAACCTCTCCGAGGCTGTGCACGGCTTTGGCCCAACACTAATTAGTAATGCAATCCCGCAAAGAGCGAAGCTGCCTGCCACCTCCCCTCACTCCTGGTGATTTATGTTCAATTTGTACAAATGGAGAAAATGAGATTTCAAATTTCAATGCCATTTCTGCAATGAGGTGATTAAAAGAGAGAGAGGTATCGCCTTCCACTGTATAGAATATTGATCCCAGTGCCATTTTCCTTTGCAATAACCATTAGCTCAGTGTTATTTGCAAACCTCTAATGCGAACCTGGAGATGTAATTTACATTTGTGCCTCACTTATTTGCTTTAACAAAACAACACAAAAGCTCTGGGTCTTTCAATCTATCCATATTGTCAATAAAATTAGCAGCTTGAAGGGGGAAAAAATTATATTCAAAACCATAACTTCCCATTAACTACCGCAAGACACAACACATTGTTCCAAAGGAGACAGCACAAGCCCCTTTCTTATTATCCCCCCCCCCCACTTGCCCTCCTTCTTCTCCATGGGGCTAAGATTCAATAAGAAAACTTGGCAGTGGAGCATCCCCTCCCTCCCAGGCGGCGGATCGGCTCGGCTTGGGTGCTCTGGGCCTCTGGGCTGGCCGCGCGTGCATGTGAGGCCTGGTCCCTCCGGGCGCGTCCCCACTGCCAAGTGCCGGCACACGCCTTGCCCAGAGGTCCAGGCCCCGCCGCCAGGTCGAACGCGCACACACAGACACGTGTGGGGCCGGCGCGGGCCCTCAGAGAGGCGTCCTGAAAGAGAGAGGAGAGCCAGCGTGGGGGCTGGCTGGCGGAAGAAAAGGAGGTAATCATGAATAAAAGCTCAGGGCCGCGTTAGCGCAATTCAAGAGGCAGTCCGTCAGCCTCAGACTCTTAACAAATAGGCCACGCAGCTCCGCTCTCTCATTTCTTGTCTCTGCAAATCCGTCAGCTGCCTACCACTGCCTACCAGAGCCTGGAAGACGAGAACAAGAAAAGGGGAGGGGGGGGGGGGGGACAAGCTAATGACCCATAATTGCCGTGATAGTGGGAGAGGGGCCAGGCAGCTGTTTTACATTCCTGGTGTGTATAGTATGCAAATATCGACAAAGGCTCGACACAGTTTCGCTATTGTGGATCCGGAGGGTAACCAAATTAGCCTTTGGCAGCCATGGTAATTGGGAGGTGCTGTTCCCATTAGGAGTCCTGCAAATTATGAAGAAAAATGGACCGAGGGCTTTGTCACAAATAATAATACCGAGAAGAAAAGAGCAGGCGGCTGTCTTTTCTTCCCACCCGCCCCCCCACCTCACCCTCTGTCTTTATTTTTTTTTTAATTTTTGCATTGTGTTGTTAATACCTCTCCATTTAGTAATAAGAAAACAGTCTAAAATCTCCCCCCCCCCCCCCCCGCACCCACCCACACACACGCCCCCACTAGATGCCCTGGACTTGAATGCAAGAATGTCAAGTTTGCAAGGGGGAAGAGCATGTATCAGGTGAGGAGCCTTTCTGTGCTGAAGCCCAGGGTCCGCAGGTAAGAAAGGTGCAGAAGTCCCAGGGCAAATATTGTGACTGGGTGATGACAGAAGCTTTGAAAGTGCTGTGTGCCCTTTCAGGGAAGTGCTCTCTCCTTCCCCCATTGGGCCACAGAAGTCACTGGGTCACTGCCCGGGTCAGAGCTGTGTTTTGTCTCCCATATCACTCCCAAAGAGTCGTAAGCTCTGGTTGTCTTAAATGTCTTAACCATTCAGATACCCAGCCTGAACACCTCCAGTCATGATGCATTAAGCCCCAAACTCTTGCAGAAAAGGCTCGGAGACTTTCGCCCTGGGCATTCCCTTGAGATAGCCTAATTCCATGTTCCCGGGAGCTGGGTGCCTGCTGACCAGATGGGCCACTGGAATATCAGATGACGCTGCGATGAGCTCACCCCTTTGTGTGGCACGGGTGACTGAAGGGGAATGGCCAGCTCAGGGCCAAATCGGCCCAAATGAGACGTGTGGCATCAGAGGGGAAAAGCTAAAACTGTGTTCTGAAAGCTATGACCTGAAGAAATACACTTCCAAAAGCACTCTCTCCTTCAAAGCAATCAACTTCCAATTTCCCTTGTTTTAGCATCTGTTTGTTCTGCCAGAGGAATGCCTTGGATGAAAAAGGCCTCCCTGGAAGTTTGTCTTTCATTCGTATTCCTCCAGTGGCATAGGGACATTTCATGCATTGCCTTGGCATTTTATTTGTGTTTTACATTTCACAAAAATGTACAGCGTTAGAACGTGGATGGGAATAGGCACCTTCCACCCGGATAACTGGAAAGATGTAGCTACACACACACACCTTTAAAACCAGACAGCATTTCCCATAAGGAAAAAAAAAAGTTGTTTTATAAGGTTTGAAGTATCCTCAGAGACACGGCTACAAAAAGATCCCACCAATTTTGTCCTCTACAGGGTAGAACAAGAACTGATGGGTAGTCGCGCACATTTGGAAAATTAACAAAAACATGAGAAGGACTGAAAATAGATCAGGTCGTCGCAAAGTCAAACACAGGTTTGAATAATGAGTAAGAGGAAATGACAAATTGCTTGCACGCTGTCACTGCAGATGGGACCAATGGGTAATCTAGGGAATGGAGCTGGGTGGAGAGGTAGGGCCCACGATGCTGGCCTCTTTTTGTTCTGTAATGTTCGAACCCCACTCAGGAGATAGGGGCACAACTGGCCTCATGTTCCTCTCCACAGCTTCCCCTGGCCCATTCCATTACCAGCTACTTTTAAATAAAGAATGCTCAACTGCTAGGTACAATCCAGGTTTCAAGGCTCTTTGGACAGAAACTTGACGGGGGAGGGGAATCCTAGCATTTAGAGATTCTTTTTTTTTTTTTAATGTGGGTTTTTAAAAAATACATATTTATTTATTTTGAGAGAGAGTGAGCAAGCATGAGCAGGGGAGGGGTAGAGAGAGTGGTAGAGAGACAATCCCAAGCAGGCTCTCAGCACAGAGCCCGACGTGGGGCTTGAACTCATGAACCTTGAAATCATGACTTGAGCTGAAATCGAGAGTCAGGCGCTTGACCAACTCAGCCACCCAGGTGCCCCCCAAAATGCTTCTGATTAAAAAGTAGCCTTCCACATGTGACTGTGTTTGGGCTTTTGTTCTAGCTCTGCCTCTTGGCATGGGTGACTAGACCTGCCACATCCCAGCTCTCTCCAGCCTCCTTTCTCTCTCTCTTGCCTCCTCAGAAATCCACCAACACAAAATGGGTTTCAGGGTCTTGAACCCAGCGTGCTTTCTCTCGCCTCTCACACTTCTGACACAAACTACTCTCTGCCTACGAGGATGTCCCTGTGCACCGCTTACTCTGTCACACAAGCACCTGCCAACACACACGTGGATACACACACACACACACACACACACACCCACACCCCTCAGGCTGACTCATCTGTATCCTCGTCCTCAGCTCTCTGCTTAATGCTACTTCCTCTGGCAGCCTTCTCTGAGCTCCCAAGGTAAGTCATCTCCTGTGTGCTCTCACAGTGCCCAGTGCTAGAACTTAACAGAAAGTTCTCTAACTGTTCACTTTTCCAAGGCCGTAAGCTCCTTGAGAGCAGAGACTCTCTCTTGTCCTCCGTCGTGCCCCCATTACCTAGCACAGTGCCTGGCATAGAGTAGTTGAGCCACAAACATGTATTAAATAAATGCCATCTGATTATCCAAAAGCTGAATTGAGGGCCTAAAGTGTCACTTGATAACACTTCTCCACCACTCTCTTTTTGTATTGGGGAATTCTGCTTGCCAAAAAGCCCATCAAGTCCAGAATTCCAGCAAGCTCCCGACATAAAGACACCCCAGTGTGTATTCCAAATACCTAACTCAATGGTGCTTGCTGACCTCATGCATTTTGTCATGTTGTTTTCATTCTAGCCCAGAACGTTTCCCACTTTGGGATTAATCTAGGGCCTCTCTTATTTTTTTCTCTTTGGAAATGGAACTAATTTTTATCTACAAATGTTGCAAAGAATGTATCCTTCTGTGTGCTGTGCCCTACTCTGCATGCTTCAGGATCTCTGGCTTGCCCCATGACCCAGAACAGACTGCTTCAACCCTTGCAGGGGATTCACAAACACTGAGGCAAGTTCCCGTCACCATAAGCCCAGTTCAGTACAGGTTACTGAGTGTTTATATCTTAGGTATACATATGTTAATAGCATAAAACCTCCTTGGGAAAATAAGGCTTATGAGATGATGCCAGGAACAGAAATGAAATGATGAGAAATGGAACTGGAGGTTGGAGTTTGGTAGAAGAATAGTGTTCCTTAAGCTGAAATAGCTTGCTATTTAGAAAGAGCAGGGGTTTGACCTTGAGGAAATGGGAAGGAGACAGTTAATAGGGACAGTGGCTGGAGCACAGGATTCCTGAAGAGGTTGGTAAAAGGATGGTTTTGGAAGAGAGCCACATTGGTGAGAGCCTTGAATATCAAAGTGAAGATTTTGGTTGACGATGGAGAGTTGGGGTTTGGCATTATAGGGCAGAGTCACTCAAATGTCTTCTGAACCATTTCCAGAAGGACTGTGATTAAAGTCTATTATAGCACTGGCTCCGTGAATCACATCTCTATGTGATCCATGTGACTCTGTGGACCCTGTCACATTAATGCTGTGACTGATCATGTGACTTGCTTTGGTCAATAGGACTTGAGCAAATGTGAAGTAAATAGAAGCTTAAAAAGTGCTCCCATACTGGAGTTTGTCTTCTCTTGCTTCTTGCTGGTACTTCTAGCACTGTGTGGAAAAAGCGTAGGCTGGTCTTGAGAATGAGAGGTCAAACAAAGAGACAAGTTTGAATGTAGTTGACCCAACTGAGGTCCCAAGAGCTCAGCTGACACTGTGTAGGGGCAGAAGTGAGTTGTCCTAGCTAAGCCCAGCCTAAATGGTCCACATGCAGATGAGTGAGCTAAATAATATCACAGTTTTATTTTAATCTTCTAATTTGGGGGGGGGGGTGATTTGTTACTCAGTCATAGATAACTGATACAAGGTCCTCAAGAGAGGAGCCAAAAGAACTTGAGAGGACAGGGCTACTCTTTTAGTAATTGATAAAAGAGCAGCAAATACTGTAAAAAGCTAAGAGAAGGGGGCCATCTTTTAGGGCTGTCTGCTCAGAGGTTTAACAATAGCACCACGGCTGGCTGAGGGCAGCAGCCACGAGGTTGGCAAAGGAAGGAGGGCCAGCCCATTATGGTAGTAATGACAAAAGCAACATGGGCCAGCACTGGTTGGAGTGGGGTTAAGGGAAGGCCAGAAGGATGAAAGGAATAACAGAACCCACATCAGTAGGGATCTCATGGCCAAATGGAAGGCCACAGCAAGGTCCCTGCTGGGGAAACCAAAGGGATAGCAGAGCAGGTGCTGATACTGACATGGATGGATACAGCCGGTAAATCTCAATGGCTTGCTCCTAGGATTCTATTGGGGCAAAAAAACATGGTGGGGGGGGGGCAGGTTACTCTACTGGGAAAAGCTTCACTGATCAAGTTTTCTCCATTTTAGGCAGTTGGCTATGATTTAGGAAAGCATGGGATGCCCAGAGAATAAAGCTGTATGACGGGGCATACAACTCCCACCAAAAATTGTCTGTCACCCTAGACATTATTTTCGTTTTTATTTTCATCATCCCACCTACTATTGGAGATGATGTCCTATTACATGCCCAGTTGTTAGGGGCCAGAGACAGGATGGCGATTAATAGTGTGTGTTCTAGAATCAAATGCCAGCTTAACCACCTACTAGCTGATGGCCCTGGGAAACTTAATATCAGTTTCCTCATCTGCAAAATGGACATAACAATAGTTCCTGCCTTTTATGCTTGCTGTGATGGTTTTGAAGAATCATACATTCAAAGTATTTAGCACAGTACCCAGTACACAGCAAATTCATTAGGTCATCATTCTTTTCTTTTTTTAATGTTTATTTGTTTACTTTGAGAGAGAGAGAGAGACAGAGAATTCCAAGGAGGCTCCATACTATCAGCGAAGAGCCTGACATAGGGCTTGAACTCACGAACTGTGAGATCGTGACCTGAGCCAAAAATCAAGAGTCAGACACTTATCCGACTGAGCCACCTGGGTGCCCCATCATTATTTCCAATAGTTATTTGGTCCTCCACATTTTCTCAAAATTCTGAGTAATTCATTTGGATTATCCACAAAGATCCCACCATTGGAATATCATCAATACCTTCTCTGATACCTAAAATATATTAACTAGGGAAAATGCCCTCTTGATCACTAGCATTTGAAACTGGTAGTGAGAGAAGAAAAGTTCTCTGTTTCCTTATGCTTGGGATTCTAATATATTCCTGATGAAAATCTATATGCACATTCAACTATATTTGATCTTTATTTCTATCCCATCTGGCTAGCAAGTTCTCATTAAGATATGATTTAAGAACTGAAAGTTCATTAAAAAGATCGTTTTATGACAAAGTGAGATGAATAACGTACAAATGATTCCATATCTTCTCCAGATCATCCCATTTAGGGCTTTTTTCCAACTGAATCCAGCATAATTCATTGAAGCACTGAGATTTGCCTTTCCAAGCTCTGGAATAATTCAACAATTGACATCACACACCCTTTCACCTGATGCACTGAATCCAGATTACAACAAATACCACTGCTAGCAATTTTCTTCTACAACTTTCCTTAGACAGCATTATCCTAGAAATCTTGCTTCCTTCTAAATCCAATCTAGGGGAAAATACGCACAAATAATTCTGGTTTCAATACAATTTCCCCTTTCTTGAGACAAGGATTACAGAGAAAAATACTTCATAATGAGAACCAAAGTTCTGACTCAGAATGCCTAAACCATTTTTTTCAGATTATTCTTCAACTGAGTAAAACAAAAGCTCATCATAATTGCAACATAAACATTCTTTTACGAGCAGGGATCAGTTACTTAAATCTTGTGCCCCCTAATGTCAAGATCCGTCTGATCTGTACTTCAATAAAATTACAAAATAATTAAAGCATCTCCACTCATGCTATATAAATATGAAAAACATCAAGGCAAGTATAAAAACTAAGATGCACCATTTATATAGTCGTTAGAAATTCCTGTGGTATAACCCATTCCCACAAAATTTCATCGAAATTACTCAAACACTTGTAGAAGACATCTTAAAACCTTTACATTCTCACCTTAAAATTAACGAAAATACTGTCAGCCAACATGCTAACAATTTTATCAAGAATTCTACTGCCACTCAGAATGGAGGAATGACTGAGATATCCAGTTCAAGAACCATCACATGAAGTCTAGCACTTACACAAGTGTATTTTCCAAAGACGGGACATTTTTCATATTTTTTAAATAAGAGAATTGCAAAGTTTTGCCCAATTCCTATTTCAAAGCTTTTAAAGCACACAGGAGCAGGAGGAAAAACCTAGGGGATTCCCTTATTGCTCAAACAAGAAAAATTTTTTATTTTGGTTTAAGCAATGTGGAAATCAGTTTCAAGGTGTATGATACATCTGAAATCAAGACTGAGTTGGTATGTTACATAATTTCTACCATTCATGGACACATGCTCTGTGTAACAGAATCATCTTGCATTCAAAAATAAAATAAAAACTAGGGGCTCCTGGGTGGCTCAGTCAGTTGAGTGTCCGACTTCAGCTCAGGTCATGATCTCACAGTCTGTGAGTTCAAGCCCCATGTCGGGCTCTGTGCTGACAGCTCAGAGCCTGGAGCCTGCTTTGGATTCTGTGTCTCCCTCTCTCTCTGCCCCTCCCCTGCTCATGCTCTCTGTCTCTGTCTCTCTCTCAAAAATAAAGAAACATTAAAAAAATTTTTTTTAATAAAATAAAAACTAACTCCACTGAAACCAGGAAACTAAAGGTGACTGCTAACTGATATTTCTTTGAATAAATGTATAGTATGATGTCAGAATTGTCATGGTGACTAACATTTACCTTACTACTCTCTTAGGTTATAGTTTTTACATGTGGTTGTCATGTTCCTATAAAGTGGATATACATTTGGCAAAACCTCATTAAAATATTCTTGTTCCTCCTGCGTTTTATATGTATGAGATTTCTATCAGTCAGGATAAAGCTGAGCTCTGCTGTGATAACAAATAAACCCCTGAGTCTCAGTGGCTTGACACATAATATCCATGTGAAGTCTGATATGGCTCAGGCAGTCCTTCTCCATCTTGAAGCCAAGTCATCTGGAATATGGTCTCTGGTGCCACTGTGTCAGGGGAAAAGAAATGGAAAAGGTACCTGGCTTTTATCTGTTTCAGCCCAGAAGTGATACATGTCACTTTCTCTCTCTCAATCTATCCATTGACTAGAACTAGTCACCTGGCTCTAACGCATCTGTCTCAGAAATGTAAGAGAGCACATGGATGGTTAGGGAGTACCAACTGTCTTTGACACAGACACTAAAATAAAATTGTATAATAAAGTGAGCTTGAACAAGCCTCAAAAGATTTCAAATTATAAGCATAACTGGAGTCAAAGCATTCAGAAATATGCAGCATTGTGACCACTTCACATCAGAGTCATTTTTTTTTTAATTTTTTTTTCAACGTTTTTTATTTATTTTTGGGACAGAGAGAGACAGAGCATGAACGGGGGAGGGGCAGAGAGAGAGGGAGACACAGAATCGGAAACAGGCTCCAGGCTCCGAGCCATCAGCCCAGAGCCTGACGCGGGTCTCGAACTCACGGACCGCAAGATCGTGACCTGGCTGAAGTCGGACGCTTAACCGACTGCGCCACCCAGGCGCCCCTCAGAGTCATTTTTTATTGCATGTGCAATTACAAGGGTGACACTGAGTCCCACTGACTGGATAAGTTGCATAGGTATACATAACATGTATAAAGAAGTCACGTATCATGATATGCCTACTTATAAATAGTCAAACGGCCTAGAATGAACTTTCAACTACTTCAGGGGCTTTCAACTGGGGGCAATTTTGTGCCCCAAGGGACATTTGGCAGTGCCCAAAGACATTTGTTACACTTAGAGAAGTTTGGCCACTGGCATTTAGTGAGTAGAGTCCAGAGATTCTGCTAAACATCTTACCATGCAGAAGACAGCCACCCCACAACCGTGAATTATCTGGCCTATATTGTCAGTGGAGCTCAGTACGAGAAACCTTGGTCTACCAGATGGTCCATGCAATGCACTTTGCCCACTGTGCCTATTAAGTGCTTTTGGACAACCGCTTGCTTTCAGCTATGTACGCCTGCTTTCTTGGCCCCTTTGATGGTTCCCAAATCTGTATATCTAACTTTAATCTCTCTCAAATGACATACACCCAACTATCTATCAGTTACGTTTATCTGGATGTCCAACTATCTCCTTACACAACGTCTGTTCAAAATGAAATTCATTTTGCCTTGTTTCCACCTTCTATAATGTCACAGACCTCCCACCTTTCCAGTCACCCTAGCTGGAAACTGTTAGGGCCCCTCCTGATTCCTTTCCCTTCATAATTCCACATACCTACCAAATCCATAGATGGCTCTGACAAGACTAGTGAATCAGACACTCTTCTCCATCTCCCTTGCCCCTTGACTGTTTTACATCTCGTAGGTTCACTGTTGCTCCCATAGAGTAAGAATATTATTATCCCCCTAGTTGACTTCCCTAACTCCAGTCTCTCTTCATCCCGATTCGATGTCCTCATTGCCACCAGGGAAGCTGCACAGTAGAACAGAATGAGCAGAGGACTGGGGTGGGGTGGGGCAGGGGGGGAGGGGTTGTCAGATATGCCCAAATTCAAAACCTGGAGGCCTTCCTCCATGATGTGTGGGATGTACCTTAACCTCTCTAAGCCACAGATATAAAATAAGACTAAAAGCTTCTCCCTTATAAAATGGTCATGAGGATTAAATGATGTAATATAGAGATCTACCAGCACGATTCCCGGGTACATCCAGATGCTCAATATGTTCCACAATCATTTGCTTTTGTTATTATTAGATCGCTTTTAAAATCACCTTTAACATTAAATTATTTCAATTTGTAAGGATTAAGCACTGCCAAATGCCTTAAGCCTTCAATAGTCTGCTCGCAGATAATGTTATGAGACTGTAAACACTACATGGTCAGTAACCATGTCTGTATTATTTCTCAGTGTATCCACAATGCTGTGACTACATAGTAGGTGGTCAATAAATACACAGTAAACAAATGAATAATAAAATAAATATTAAATATACATATAATAATAAAAGATAATACAAGAAATAAATATTTTTGTCTATATTTAAACCAAGATTTCTCTTTCTATTTTTAAAGACTTGCCATTCTAATACAATCCTTCCTCTTCAAGTCCACCCCTATCCACCTCTCTCCCTGCAACTAATCCCTTTATTCTAACTTCTGGTCTTCCTTGACAGCTGTTGGCCTGGTCTGCTTCTAATAAACTACACATTCCTTTCTTGCCAGAATTCTATTTAGTTTACCTTTACCAATATTGCCCCTACTCCGATACATACACATAAGTGCACAGATTTTTCTCATTTATTTTTTTTCCAGAAACTTCCATGGCTACATGTCCAACCTATCTCTCTACTTGTACATCCAGCATTCAACTACATAATTTCTGAGGGAAAGCTTCGTGCCACAAAAAAGCAGCACTCCTACTCCCAGGGTGAAGGGAAGAAAGCAAACTCTTTTACCCCAAAGAAGTAAGAAGTGGTTAATGCACTAACATTCAGAGTGCGGTGGAACATGCTTGCGTGGTCCTTAGCCCCACCACACCACCTGCCCCATACCAGCCCTGACCTCTCGGGGTTGATGCTGTTCATTCTGTCGAAGGCTTTTGCCCAGTTCTATCCAGGTAATTTCCTGGCTACTGAAAAGACAATCAACTCAAAAGCCATTGTTCCTGGGGGCTTGACAGCCCGGTGGGCAGATGGGCATGTAGCTGACCCTGGATCAGCTGAGTTTTCACTCTGATCACAGTTCAGTCATCTCCCAAGTCATCTGACACTCAGCATTCCAGACCTCAGAGCCGTCGGACGCAAGGATAAAAAGCCAAAATAATGAAAGTCGGATCAGGTGCACCCTGGACTGAAGTGCCCCTGTGGCTTGTGAGATTTGCTTTACTTCCTGCCCTGACTGCCTTATTTCTTTCCACCTCGGGCTGTGCTTCTTGAAACTTCCAGACTCACTGCCTCACCTCTAGGTCTGCATGCCTTCCTCCTGGGTTTCCCTTAGGGCCTCTTGAAGCTGGCAGCCGAAGAGTCACTTCCTGGTAGGTGCAGTTGGCATGCCTGCAAGTGTACTTAAACTTTGTGTCTGATCAAGTTATGTGTATTGGATCTGAAACCAGTTAGTCAATTCGCTCAGGTCCCTAAGTGGCGATTTGTGGTAATGTCTACATCAATACTAACGGAGCGGTTTGCTAGCTGGTTTACGTAAAGCAAATGGCTACAGGAAAGAGGGGCTGCCTCCAACGTTCTCTCTGCTGATGAAGATACGCTGGAAAAGAAGGGAACATGAATAGAAACAAAAGCAGGTATCCACATATGCATAAATGCCTAGGTGAGGTCCATTTTCTGGGCTGAATCGATTTGCATCTTCCATCCACCCCTCACTTTCTTACTCCCTAAAGGCCGCTTTTGTTGATGCTTACATGTAATCATTAATATTATAATCACATTCTGTGTATGAAACCCCCAAATCCAGAGCCAATCTGTGTTTTTAAGAGGGAAACGGGGTTGCCGGTATAAGCTCCACTCAGAGACTTACAGGAATGAATGAAACCCAGCAGGTTTGGGGGGAAAACTGTGCGGTGCTGAGTTCCACCTCTCAGTGTTTCTCTTTTGCATGAACAGTTTCTGCTGTCTGTCTGGGCAGGGGAGGAAACAGCCAGTCTAAGAGGGAATTTATTTAGTGTGTGTGTCTGCATATTGGCTGTATCTCTTTACTACTGCACAGTACATTGTTTCTAATAATTGTGATGGATTGATGCTTATGACTGGCTGGCAGAATTCCTTTAGCATGTTAAAATATTACCTTTTATTCCTTGGTCTAATGCATAACCTGATGTTTCAGTTGGTTTTCATATGTAATAAACAAACTTGAAAAGCAAATACCCTTAAAGAAAAGGAAGATGCTCTATGGGTGGATTCCCTTTGAAATCACTGCCCTCTACCAGCCTACGGTACCACTTAGCTGGCTTGTTCTTTCTTCAGCTCTGGTATATCCACGCCTTCTCCAAGTTTGATACAGAGGGAAGAAATCCGTGTGCATAGAATATACTGAAATCTGTACGACAAAAATGCTTGAGCTAAAACGGAGCTGCTGAAATCCACCTTATTCTGGTCTGCTATGCTAGAGAGGAAACAGCAAGCCTCCTGACTTAATCCTGAGAAGCGCTTCCTTGAATCCTTCTTCTGTCTTCCCTGGCTGGTGGAAAATTTGGTCTCTGAAAGTGGGAGTTTTGCCCTTACAATCCTACATCAGGGCGCTGGCCCCTAAGACCCCTCTGGAAACTCTGCCCCAGAAAAGACATTAAGGTGCAGAAGCTCACCACCATCATCTCTGATCCAGCAACAATCCTCAGGGCGTTGGCAAGAGGCATATTTGACATGGCAAGGACAGGTTGAATGGCTTAGTGGCCAAATGGCTAAACGCAGACGGAATACTTGATTCCTTTCCCCTAATCGATGCACATTTCTGAAATAAGTGGCTTTAAATTGCAGGTCACATGAATTTTTATTTCATTTTGTTTTCTTGCATTTTAATTTCCATTCTTTCCTATTGTTGGTTACATCACTTTTCATCATGGCTGTGCTGCGGAAATGTGCAGCATGATTTATGGAGCCTTAACATAAATATGATGCTAGACAGAAAGAGAGCGACATATTAGTTTAGAATTTGCAGACTCTCACACACGGAGCGCACATCGCTGATTTATGAAACTGAGATAGCCTGTAAATCCTAAAGTAAGGCGCTGCATCCTTAAGGTCCCAAAGAGACAGAGCCCCTTAGCACAGGCTCACACCTGAAATCCCCACACCCTGAAAACAAAGACACACCGAATGTTTTTAGCCTTTGGCTCCCCTTAGAAACACATCTTAAAAAATTAACTCTACATCAAAGTCTTAGGAAGGTTTTCTCTTCCTCAGTTAATGAGGTACGGGAAAGGGGATGGGTTGGTCACGGGCCACTTTGCTCTCAGATCCAAACCCTCCCTTCCTCCACTGGGTTCCACATCCCAGAGGAATGCCCTGTGCAAACTCTATTTCCCAAGAGCTCCCTTGCCAAATGGCTTCCGGTGGGGATCGGCCAGTGGGAGGCCTTGGCAGGAACCTGAAGGATGAGAAATACCTGGTTTCTCCCACTTGCCCTCTCCTGTTGCCCCTGCTCTGGGTGGCCCCCCTGGATACTCCAGCATACTTCTGCATACTCCAGCTTTGGCCAGACGGCCTTCTTGTGGTTCTGGCTCCCTCCGGAGAGCCCGCTCCCTGACTTCTATACCACTGCCTTTCCCTTTGCTCCTCTAGGCTGCAGGTAGTACCAGCTTCCCTCTGGAGCTAATCTCTTGATTGTCTCCCCCTGCCCTTCTAGCCCCTCTGAAACGAGACCCCATATTAACTTCCCTATATAAATGTACACAGGACCTCTTCCTCTGGCTCGGACCTGACCGATTCGGTGGGGGGAAGCCTGGAGACTGCCCCACCTTCTCCAACTGATCGACATGTGGGTGAGGAACAAAATCCAAACCTGCTTCCAGCCTCACCCTGTGATCAGCCACTCGGGGACCATCTGGCAAATCTGCCACAACCCCATCTATTCCACAATACCTTTACCTCCTCTTCCCCCCGGAGAAAGAAAGCCTCAGCCGTGGACCTGAGTACATCGTGAGACTCTCTGGGCATCCTGGCAACACACTGGTAGGACTGGGATGGAAGGTTGAAAAACCCCAAAGGATATGGTGAGAAAAAGGCAGAGAACTTCAACGGCACCGGGGAAAGAAGGATTGTAAGAATCACAAAGTGATACCTTATAAAATGTATGGCTCCTTTAGAAAACAACAGCAAAAAAAGGTGATCTAGTCAAAGCTCAAATTGTTTATTCTAATGTAACTTCAAAATCCCAGCCTAATGACTCCTCCAACTCCAACCTGACCATCCCGCTAAGTTATAAATAACTTGACATCTTGGTTATGGAGCATTTTACAATGATTTCTCTGCAAATTATGAATGCCTCCTCAGTTTTACATGTGTACAATATTAACAATGTCACTGCTTCTACTTCTAAGCATTTGGTGTCACTACTGAATTGTGAGTTTTCCCCTTGTGTGTGCTGCTTCCCAAGTATCTTTATGGCTTTTTAAAAAGCATAACAGAAATGGTGACTTCCACCAGTATTCAACAAATTCCGAAGACCATAAGTGAAAGGTGAAAACTCAAAATGCACAAGATCATTGTTTTCACATTAATTTATGTGGGTAGAGGTTGGAATGGTATTGGCCTTTAGCAGAGGAACACTGGCCAGGGTGAGTGAGGGAGCTTCCTGGGATGCTGGAGGTATTTGACATATTGATATGGGTTTAGTTACATCAGTGTGTGTGTGTGTGTGTGTGTGTGTGTGTGTGTGTGTGTACACACACACACATATATATATGGGGTGTACACTTGAGACCTGTGCTCTTTATTATATGTATGTACACATCAATAAAAAATGTGAAAATAATCATTTTCCAAAAGACCTACAACTTCAACCCCTGAACAGTGGAAGTAGAGATTCCTTTCCTAAAATATGATTGCTACACCATCATTTTAAAGGACGGGCATTTTCATGAAATTTGGCAGTTGCGATGGACACACAAGTTAGCCCAGGGTACAGCTACTGGAGAGCAAGGGGTGGGGGGGCCAACTACATTAGACCATGTCTCTCGGGTCTCAGGCTTGTCTAGGAAGGCCTGGAATTGCTTCTTGGGCACCACATTGAATGTCTTAATGGGAATGAGTCTCAGGTATGGAGACTCTGTGAGGGGTATTTCCATGCAAAGTTTATTGAGCAGTGTGTTTGGGATGGACACTGTCTTTGGTGGGGTGAAGGAAGCAGGGTCGGGTTGAGGAAGAAGTTGAACTGTGATGCAGATAAAACCAAGGCCTCATCTGCGGGGGAGCTCCAGAATGGGATGCAGTCTGATTCTGCAGAAAGGAGTTTACTAACCTGGGGCAACTACCAGGGAGAGGACTCTGTGAAGAGCTGTCAGCTTCCAACATTTCCAACCACCAGGGGAATGAATGCTTCTGTTCTGAAATAGAGGCTGGATCTGGATGGTGCCGGAAGATTCCACTAACAGGGTGGAGGCAAAATAGACTTTGCTCTAACAGTATCTCACCACCCAAAACATGTCAGCTATGTGTTTAGGAGACCTGGAGTGAAGGTTACAATCATGGGCAAAACTACAGTAGTTCATTCAATAAGGTTGTCATTTGGCATCTTAAGTAGCAGGATACTGAGCCTGCAAATACCATGTAGTGAAAATTTGATGGCCTGAGGCAGAAACTCAGGGGCACCTTCTAGTTCCTCCTGCCCATGACCTCTTCTGTTGGGTCACAGCCAAGAAGGACAACCAGAGCTGCAGGCTCATCTACCCAAGGGGCATTCCCCTGAGTGCCGCCATGTTGGGGGGAAAAGCATCTTGCGCAGGCTGCAAATGAGTTTTCGTGAGGGGACAGGAGTTAATTAGTGTGCTTGGGTTTGGGAAGTTGGTGACAAGCTGCCACTTTGCATTCAGCCGTTCCCTTTCTGAACAGGTGGCAACTGACTGACAGGCATTCTCTGAAGTGGAAGAGGACATCTGTGTTTTTCACACTGTAGAATACTGGATATTTCCAAGTTGCACATTTGGGAAAACAGCCGAATTGCCTTCTAAGTTCCTCATGTTATGATACAAATATCCATCTGATGCACAAACATGTAAGAGGCATGTAAGCAGGGTGGGGGGCGGCAGTTTAAGCTAGAAACAACTAGACCAAATCTGTGAAAATACAAATAACAACCTAAGGAGTGGAGACTATTGATATCAGAAGAGGAGATCTCCGCAACTAAAAGAAAAAGATATGGAAAGAAAAATTATACATACAATGGTCACCAAAATCTACACTAAAAATTTTCCACATTTGTCTCTCCGTGCACACACCACACACACCACTCACAATATGAGACTCTGGAACAGACCTGCCTCCAGCATGAAATAAGCCAACTGTCTCAGAAGAAAAGCTAAGCCAGCAACTCACAAGAAGAAATCGTATCGTACAATGAGCTCCGTAATTCTGGAATATTTAACCAGTCTCCCTCCTTCCTCTCCGAACTGTGTTGTGAGTGCTCATGATTTATAGGCCACCATCGATAATCAAAGCCATCGTGGGATTGAAAATGACAATCAGATCAGGCATCTAAATTAAATGGGAATAGGAGTCTCTTTCAGAGGATCCATTACACTGAAGGAATTCTGCTAAAGACACCAAGACATTTACTGAGAACACCTCAGAGCAGGACTCAAACTGTGAACAAAATGGAAAATGTCTCAAAGAGCTCTCAAAATTAATTAGAAAAATTAAAAGAAACCTGAAAGAAAGCCACCATGTGGGGAGGATGGAAGTGGAGAGAGTCAGCCTGAGCCCACGTTTAGGACCACACCCAACGTCTCCCTCAGGAACCCAATGTCTCCCTCAGGGAGGTGAAGAGCCCCTGAAGGTACCAGCGAGAGACTCTACTGACAAAAGGTTTGGTTGCTGTTATGTACGATTTAAAAAAAAAAAAACACCAAAAAACAAAGAGCCATTTATTTACTTTGATAAACTGTGTCTCCCACAAGCAGCAGGTTATCTCTCTTTTCTGTTTCTTTCTACCAGGAGGTAAAAACCACTAGAAGTGGTTGAAGATACAGCATTAAAAGTCACTGATCGGGCAAAAAAAGGGGCCATAGATCAAGAAACCTGTGGTTAGTCCATTTTGAATATAAATGGGAACTTCTAAAAGGCCATTAAGGAAAGCAGCCTGGAAAATGCACATTTTTTTTCTTAGTTTTCCTGGATAAAGCCTTCTGCCAAGGGCCAACAAGACCTGCCAGGCAGTGTTAAGTTGAGGAACCTGGGACATTTAATGACCAAAGGTATCGACTGAGAAACCTAGGGGCCCAGCATGTTCCCTTTTTGAAGGGGTCATCATGCCTCCTTTGTCCTTTATGGCCATAGCAGTTGACAGAGATTGACAAGGTCAGAGATGGGCCCCTGATCCCAAGATAATTGTAGGCATTGGGACAGTGGCCTAGGAAGCAGCCTGACCTAAGAGGCTCCATGCACCACATGGAGACTAACCACTCAGACCCTTGCTCGTGGGAAGTGTGGACTTCAGACCTATCTAGAGGGTAGACAATGCAGAAGCTGAGATTCCCAAAGAAAGAAGGTAGCAGCCATGGGCAAGGGAGAGGACAGAGAATTGGGGCCAGTAGGAGAAACAGAAACAGAAGCACAGACAGAAATTAGTGGCTCTCTCAGACACTTGGTCTAAGACTCCATGGATTTGGGAGAGTAGGAGCAATGGGCATCAGTGGCTGGAAAAAGTAGAAAGACTGGTTTGGTGACCCCATAAGATGAAGACCCCAGGAGATACTGAGGCCTCAAATGCTCAATCTCTAGAGTGACTGCATGTCTCCAAGCGATGCCCAGTTCTTGCCCATCCTTAGCTGTGTACTCATGAAATGGCTTCCTTTTGTCCTCATTTCCTTGGGTATTATTAAAATAGACTTGATTGGCTGTGGTAAACTCAGAGAGTCTTGGCTCCTTGTAACTGCAAAGCACCTCCTTGACACACTAGCATAATAGTGTCAGACATGATGGCAAACATTGCTTATAGTGCATTCACTGATGTGTCCTGTGGCTCCATGGCCTAGTATGATCAAGTCCGGTGTGTTGTACGCACTTGCAACTGTTTATCCCCTTTCCCACTTTCTTGGGGGTTGGGGGGTGGGTATTGTGATCAGAGCTAGATGATGTGCCCATAAAATGGGAGTCAGCACTCACACCATAGGGCCTATGGAAATCTATGATTTCATCAGGGAGGTATTTGTGGCCACCATGATGAGCTAGAGGTGCTTGTCTATATATCCACACTCAGCTGTGTGTGCCTACTGTTCCAGGGTCTGGATGTTATGGTCTCTGAGGTACACAGCATTAGCAGCCCCAGGTAAATCTACAAGGTATATTTGTCTCCGAGAATGTCTGGGACATTTGGTATATTGACATCTACAGGCTTCCGTTTGCTCCAAGTCATAAATGTTAACAGATACAGGAGCTGGCTGAGACACGTCATATGGCTTGAGACCTGTCTGCAAAAGGCATTGACTTCGCAATGTCTGCTCTTGGTGGCGGGGGCTCCACAGTGACACCCACCTCATGACATTGACAGCTGTGTATCCACTCTCCTCCGCTTCCCAACCCAACTCCCTCAGCTTTCAGTTACCAACATGTCAATTACAGGCACTGTTACGGTTTAACTGGATGTGCTACTTCCTGAAAGGGGGAATGGGAGAAAAAGAAACTGGGGGTTGCCCTTGAAGAACAAAGATACCGAATGCCTATCTACATGACACACATTGTCAAAGACAGATGGGGGATGCTTCCTCCATTTTGGAAGAATGTAATCACCTGAATTGGCCCAGTTTCAGACTGAAGCCAATGGATGCACAATGGATGCACAATCAGTACTTTTTGTGATTTTTTTTTTACCTGCTTCTTCCAAAAACAGAAATAAATCCTGAAGGAATAAACTGGGGTTTATGCTCCTCAGAGGAAGAAATAAGGGTGAGAGTTGCTCATTTCCTCATTAAAAAAAAAAAAATACTGTTCTGATCTTGAAATTGCTCTTTCTTGTAAAATAACAAAAGGTGGGGGGGGAGCATCAATGGGAAAATATGTTTATTATTTGAGTCAATGACAGGATTAATAAAAGTCTGATTAATAAACAGAAATGGAAAAAAATGATACAGTTTTCTTATGGCCCACGTTCCAACCATTTCTCTTTTTGTCCCCTCTTTTTCTTTTAAATATTCCCCCTCAGCACCCCATCCTACTCCCCCCACCAGCTTTGGGAAGACAGTATTATTTTAATATTAATGTTTTCTTTTAACAGCTATGGAATAATCGGTGGCAGGATGATAAACCGAAGGAGGAAAGAAACCACTGAACTCAGAGAATTCACATCAGTTTTTTGAAAAGCGGGAAAAACAAAAATATCCATCTCAAATCTCAACCCCCTATCTTCCCCAAAATGTCTTTCTTTGGATTTGCTCTTGCATAAAAGTCTTTGCTCTTGCATAAAAGTCTTGCATAAAACCAATTCTCCTTTTTTCCTAGAACCAACCAAACATTGAGTGTGTGTAAAACCATGGTAGCTTTAAAAAAAAAAAAAAAAAAAAAGATAATTATCAGAGGGAAGGAGGAGGAAGGAAAGAGAAAGAAAATAAAGAGATATGACACAAGGGAACTGGGCCAAATGAAGACAAAGCAATGCACTTAACCCACCTGGAGAGCAAATCGGACCAGCAAGGCGCTCTCAGCCAATGGCCTGGGTCTGCGGCGGGGAGGAGAGTCGGCATGGGTTCATTTGGCCGAGGAGTGTGTTTCATAAACCTTACGGTGCAGCTATGAAAGCTATCAGGATCTTCCCACGTTTCCTGTCATTCCGTGGAGATTGGCTGCTGGAGTGTTGTGTGGGGGGGAGTGGTGGGGAGTGGAAGTGGAGGGGGAAAGAGGGTGGTTGAGTTGTGGAAGGGGGGACTGGCTCGGTGGGGAGTGGAATCACACAAGAATTTATTTTAGGTGCATATACAAAATGCAATGAGGAAAAAAAAAAAAAACCCAGTGTATTCCTTTTGGGTCATGTGAGGGAGCCACTGGCAAAGATAATAATATACGAGGGGGGGAGAGAGAGCGAGAGAGGCAAAAGGCTTTCTATTATTCGGGACACCGGTGAAGCACACTGAGGCAGCTGGAAGATTAAATTAAGTATTATATCTGCTGACCCTATTGCCATGGTTACCGGACAGCGGAAAATATTAATCAACCCAAGCCTTTTCAGATGAATGTGCTTGAAAAAATACAATAAATATAAATATATATGTATATCCTCCCTGCTCTGCTGTCTAAATGCAGAATGCCAGCCAGTGAACCACCTGATAGTGGAGATAAACAAATAAAAAAAAGAAAAATTCTTGCCTCTCTGGGAAGGCTTACGTCACCTACGGGAGGCAGGGCCTGAACAGCAGGGCTGACCATTTGTTCACTTTCTCTTTAACTGATTTCTTCTCCTATCCCCTTCAATAATGAACTCTAACGTCTGGTTTGATTGCGAAGTCAAGGGGCTATAGCTCTGTCTCCTTATTCTGAGAGGAGACCTGTCCACCAACTACCTGGCCAGTCACCCTTGTGCAGTAACTAAACCTGAAGTGCACTGGACGGGAGAGAAAAGGCAAAAAGATACATATAAGTAAAACCAGAAGCCCAATAAGTCAAGATAAGATCGAAGAGATTTTAGTCTGCTTGGCTGTGAGTCTCAAGGATCCCTTTACTTAATTACTCCCCAGGCTGAAAACTTTACTTCTTGTACCAGTGTCAAGTCTTCACAGCCGCGCCCAGTCATTGCTGGTCCTAGATTTTGCTTCTGCTCACTTTACCCCCAGCAGCTGACACTGTGAGACTTTCCTGCCTGCCTTGAAAGGTACCGTCACTGTTCCCACGATGGAAAACTTGAGGACTTGCAGACTGGAACCACGGAATATGGCCACACTAACACCAATGAACTCACTGGAGCAGAATCTTTCCTGCTCGACGCATCAGGATAGATTGCCACTCTGCTACTGAATACTTTCTTCTCTTCCGTTCAGTATTTCCTGAGCTCCCGCTATGTGTGAGGCATCCCGTTGGACAGTGCATGAGGGATATGGAGACAGTAATGACTGAGGAGCTTAAATTACAGCAGGATCAGGGTCAGGGAGGTGGGAGCCTTGAAGTTCGTCTTGTTCAAACTTCACCATTTTACAGATGAAGACCTGGAAACCCCAAGTGGATAAAGGTTTGCTTCAGGTCCCCAGACGCTTTGTTGTAGAGCAGATCTTGCAGAGAATCTCCTAAGCCCTGGGCCTGATCTGATCTGAGATGCCAAGATTTTTTTACAGCAAGTTTATCTGTCTTTTCATGAAATGCTACCGGTTCCAAACCCCCCACAGTGCCACTCAGCCTGGCCCTGACCCAGATATTTAGGGATGCCGTAAGAAATCTAATGGATAAGTCCCCTCCCATTTTCTCCGTCCTATCCCTTTCTATATCCCATACCTTCCTAACTCTGTTCCCCTTGAAATAAGTAGGATATTTTGGACATATAGACTCAGTTTCCAGATTTCTTTCCTCTGCTGAATACTCACATCCTGTCCCAAGAAATGCTCTGAAGTTTAGCACAGATGTGCTAACAGAATGCCATGCACTTTAGCCAGAATGATCCTGGCTATGAAACCAAAGCCGGTCTGTCAGGCCTGGCTCTGACACCCCCTTAGCCAGAAGCCGCAGGGGTTCGGATAGCTTTTCTCCTACTTAAGCCTTCACCACATGTAGCCCTGGCCAAGACCAATCAGCCCTCTCTTTTTGCTGAGGTGCAATTTTACACAGTAGGTGACATTAACTCGGTAGCCGAGTCCCCACGTGCAGCCACGGCAACCACAGGGTCCCAGTAGATGACAGGAGGCAGCGGGTTGTACGATCCTGTAAATTATTTCCCCATAGTAACAGCAAGATTACACACTTTAATATGCATGTGGCCTCAGAGAGCCTTCTCCTTGGCTGAACCAAGGCGATAATGTGCATTTTGTGTCCAGAAATCCATTCTAAGCCATGCCGTGTGAAATAGTCGGCATTCCCTGAAGGGTTCCAACATGACTCTTCTCACTTGGCTCCTTCCACAGACTTCCACACAGAATGCTTCTTCCACCTCAGCCTCCCTTTGCTTCTAGGTTCTCCAGTTTTGTAACGACTGTCTTGGGACAGACTTCGTGCCCTTCCCAGTTTCAGCAAAGCTCTTTTGTTCTCATGTCTGTCTACACTTTTTTTTATCTCTTTAGACAAACACAACCTGAGTTGGGTGTCCTCTTTTTTTAAGGAGAAGAGCAAAATTGTTTCAGTAAAGAAAGAGGGGAAATAAAATAGAAAAACAAGGTGGTGTAGACGATCCAGAATGGATTGTACCTACTGTATACATGATAATCCTAGGTTTATGAGCTGAAAGCCATATTCCCTTAAGTTCAATACAAAATACCTCTCACCCTGTAGTGACTTAAAATTTTGTTTTAAATGTTTATCTATCTTTAAGAGAGAGAGAGAGAGAGAGAGAGAGAGAGAGAGAGAGAGAGGGCGAGGGAGGGGCAGAGAGAGAGGGAGACGCAGAATCCAAAGTAGGCTCCTGGGTCTGAGCTGTCAGCACAGGGCCCTATGGGGGTCTCCAGCTCACAAACCATGAGATCATGACCTGAGTCAAAGTCAGAAGCTTAGTCAGATGCATAACCAACTGAGCCACCCAAGTGCCTCCTGTAGTGACTTTTTAAATAACAACTTAAACTAGAAAGTTCAGAGGCACCTGGGTGGCTCAGTCAGTTAAGCATCTGACTTCGGCTCAGGTCATGATCTCACGATTCATGAGGTCGAGCCCCACATCAGGCTCTGTGCTGACAGCTCAGAGCCTGGAGCCTGCTTCAGATTCTGTGTCTCGCTTTCTCTCTGCTCCTCCCCTGCTCATGCTCTGTCTCTCCCTCTCTTAAAAATATATAAATATTAAAAAAAGCTTTAAACTAGAAAGTTCATGGTACCTGACCTAGCGGCAGATACAAGGGAAAGAGTAGTAGATTCAGTGGCAGAGAATGAGTATGAAATTCAGCTCTATAGCTTTTTACTTGTAAGACTAGAGACAAGTTTTTAACCCATGTAATCCATAGTCGCCTTCTCAATAAAATGGAGTAATTATAATGAGCGTATAAAATGTTTGTAAAATTAAATTAGATTAGTGCTTAGATATAATAGATGCTCAACAAATATGAGGACCAAGGCAGAAGGCAAGGGTAATAATACACACAGTCCTTTTGCGAATGCCTAAGGATGACAATTTGGTTTTGATATAAAGTCACTTTCCCCAAATACCCATTGATCCTATTAGCTAACCAGACCCCTCACAATCCACATGGTGCTCTAAGAATATCTCCCCAAAGCCCACAGATAGAGGGATTAGTGGGTTCATTCTGCTACTAGGATGCTGAATTAATTTTCTTAGGCTTCAACTCCTTCATCTGCAAAATGGGGGAGATGGGCCACGTGGAAGCTCTGGAGGAAAATGTCAACATTTTATGAAAAGAAATTAGATTGCTTAGTGAGGGCTATTTTTTGTTCCTCTTCATATGCCTTAACACAAAGGGGTGGGGGGAAGTTGAAAAGCATGTTCCCGGGAAGAAGATTTGAGCATACTATCATGGAGTACTCAATGCAGGTAAAAGGATATCATACTTGAAGCATGGACATTCATTTCTTCAGGACCGTCATTACACAGATGTGAGTTAGGCAGAGTAGAACATAGAAACAAGGCTTTCATTTTATCACATGGAACCAGTTAGGGAAATAGCATGACACAGTCCAGGGGAATAGGACACAATGGAAATATACACAGATGCAATGGCACTTTATTGTCCAGACATAAATTAAAACTTTGGCTTAGCAAGACTTAGGCTTTAAGTGGCACAGTTTGAAGTAGTATGTCTCTTTCCCTTTGTTAAAGGAGGTTGTGTGTCTTTGACATTTCCACCAAAATAAAAACTGTGCTGAAGGTCCGTGATGTCTGTTGGATGAATCTGGGAAAAAGATAATCCTGTGCCAAATGTCTAAAGGCTCAAACATGAACACTCAATGCACCCTTCAGACTCTTGCTCAGAGAAATTCAATGCCAATGGGTCAAATCAATTCCAAAAGCAGTTTCATGAAGAAATACACATTCGCATAGTTGATACTAATTAATCAGATGTTTTCAAGGTCTCATCTCTGGCACAGCTATTTTGACTTTGGCCTTGATTTTCATGGGTACAAATTTGTTGTAATGGTAGCTACTAGAACTGAAAGACTTCATTTGTCAATTGTTTCTTCTTTTAAAAATACCCTTCCTCCTCCCTATCTGAAGAACTTCTACACACCCCCTAAAACCCAGATCCCTTTCTGTTCCTGTAAATGACATAACCACACTACCATCACCTCGTTCTCAACTGTTCTTCACTGTGGTCCCCTTCTGCCCCAATCCATCAGCCAATCCTTTCAATACCCTTCTAGAATAAAAGTCACCCCACACAGTTATGCATGATTTGGGCTCTGACTACCTCTCCCACTTCATTCCCTTCTACTCGCATCTTGGTCTAGACAATCTTGCTTTCTTTTTGTTTCTCAAGTGTGCCTAGAACATTTCTTTGAGATCGTTCTCCATCCCCACTCTTGTTGCTGATAGCCTACTGACTAGGGTTAGACTTCAGGAGATTCAAGAGGGGGGAAATAATGGTCTGCTCCAAGAATAGCTTATTCACGGAAAGAACTCAAGTTTTTGTAGTAGAGCATGGAGCATCCATGAGAATGGGTCTAAAGGGTGTTGAAATAGGAGGGTTGGAAAATAAGGCAAATAAAGGGAGAATTGAGAATACTCTGTTAAGGTCTGACAAAGAAACCTGGACCCAGTCCTCATACTTGCCCAGGCTAGTTCCTAAAAGCTTAGGCATGGTGATAGCCTAAGACAAATGGTAGAGAAGTAGAATCGCTTTGACACTGTATACAGGGGAGGGTCAGGAGGATCAGGAGGTAGGAATGTTAGAATAGACTTATTATCTGAGACTAAAGAACCCACTGCTTGAGTATGTTGCCTAGGAAGACCCAGAGAACACTCCCTTGGTTGAATCAGTAAAGAACACACTAGTGAGACTGGCAGTGACGTCCCTATGAAACTAATTGGTGGCTGTCCTCTACAGGTCAGGGTAAACAAAAGAAAATGCTATCTTGGAATAAGATTTCACTAATTTTAATGAGGAATACAGGATTCTGGAATGGTAGTGGTCAGACAGTGGTACTTAACCATCCAAGGCAGGATGGTTCAAATTACTGTAATGGGCAGCAAGTCTGAACAGGCAATCAGAGATCCATGGAGATGGCTAGAAATCATGTTGTTCTCATGGGTGAGATAGATGGGGACAGCTCTTTGAAAAGCAGCCCCTGGTGTGCAACTGAGCCCAAGTAGTGACTCAGAATCTGATCATGGAACTCGAAGTAACTGTGTGACTGGAATTGCCTTTCATGAGCGGGGTATAAGTAGAAGCATTAGTCACAAGGTTGGATAAGCAGTCCAACACATAATTATACAGTAGAAGTGGTAGGTATATTTGGGCATAAGAATATCCAGAGTTACGTGAACAGATGGCCGAGATCCCCAATGTCAACTAAATCTGTTCCACTGACACCTCCCCTCAATCCATACCATTTGCTCATAGTAGAGGTAGTTCCTTAGGACCAAATGATGGAGGAAGAAAGAACTTGAGATCGGTTCATGGATATGTTGACACAGCATGTTAGCGTGAACTGTAAATGATCTGAGAGCCTCACTTAAGAATGGTCTACAAGACAGTGGTGATGGGTCATTCTCCTGTAAAGTGGAGAATGTCTGGCCATAAATTTGGGGTGAAGACAAAATAATGGTTTGAATTAAGATATATAAATACTCAAGAGCAGTGGCACATGCTTGGTTGGTCAGGAGCCTGGAAGGAGCAAGACTGGAAGATTTAAAACAAGGAGAGCTATGAAAGAGACACAAAGCAGGTGGATATTTTGTTCATGCCCACCAGAGCGGAGGCAACAAATAACCAGGAGGGCTCATCCTGCAAATATTAGCCATTCTCTCTCCTCTGCTAGGTCAGGTGACCAGTTCTGTGGGGGCAGGAAGGCTGGACGATGGAAGGAAAAGGTTTCAGAGAGGAAGTGATATTTTAGCCATAATGAAAAGGAATCTGTATTTGGTAGGTGATGATTACCACCACCACCACCACCACCATCACTACTACTACCACTACTATTAAGTAGCATTTATTGATGGTATATGATGTGCCAAATACTAGTCCAAGCATCTTATACCCATTTTCCAATTTATCCATCACAATAACTATGAATTAGATCCTATTATTATTACCATTTTATAAATGATTAAGTTGTATATTCTGTTTTATTATTATTATTATTATTATTATTGTTATTATTATTTCCTTCAACTAGTGATACTAACAATCACTGATAAAGAACAAACTTTGCATCTATCATCTCATTTAATCAGTAATCCTATGAGATAGGTATTATTATCCCCGTGTTACAAGTGATGAACTGAACTTCTAACTGCCAGATCTAAGAGTCGCCTCTGCTGAAGCACTTTATGTCACTCTTACTTCTACCTGTAAGTCAGAGACAGAAGGTTGGGGAGAGGGGGCCACTGAGCTTGATCAAACTGTTATGAGTGAATGAATGAAGTAACGGACATAAAATGTCAACGTGACGTTCTTGATCCGTCTTAAGGATACTGCTGTCCCTGCCTTCCTCCTTCTCCATCCCTTCCTTCTCTTTCTCCCACATATATGATGATGACAATTTGAGCTGGTTGAGCTGGTCTTAGTGATCTTTACTATCTTGATATTTTATTCCAATTTCTTTTTTTGCCTCATAAACCAAAGAAAGGACTCACGTTTTAAGAAACAAATAAATAAAAATAAAGACAACTCTAGCATATCCATTGCAAGCTATGAACCCCAAATGTTTTTCTAAGGTTTTCCCATGCTACTTCCCACAATGCTTTGACTCTCATACAGGCCAGGAAACCTGCTTTCTGAAGGCTTCCTTTCCACGCCTTTATCTACATAACTTTCAATGACCTAAATCGGATTTGTGTGTGCAGAAGGGCAGCACAATTGAGGCTCTGCAAGTCTTGTCGTCTTTTTGTTAAGCTTCCCAGGCTGCCAATTACCAATTCTGTGCACTCAGGGATGTGCAGGACACAGCACATTAAATTGGAACAGAATGTACTGGCTAATGATAACCAAGTCAAATATGTAAAGGGATTTCTGGGTAACAAAGATGGAGTTGAGGTCGGAAGCCAATAAAACAGGGCTTAAACTAGGATGGGGAAGCAAAAGGAAAGGAGAAGAGAGGAGAAGACAGAGTGAGGAAAAAAGAGAGAGTAGAGGGAGAACAAAAATGAGAATCTGAGGATATGGTTTCTTTAGAAGTACGTAATGGAGAAGAGTCTGGAAAATAATCCCTTGAAATGATTTATGGCTATAGGGAATCTGGGACCATTTAAAATCTGTCATGGAGGAATCTGGGACTCTATTTGAGAGACATTTCTTTGAGCTGTATCTATGTCTAACTATTTTGATCATTTGACCAGCTGTTTAAACGGAATGATTGTGTGGCTGGACGGATGGGCTAAATCAGTCAAACAAGCCCATCTGGAAGATGATGTAGAGTCAGTTAAAATGTTACATTCTTTGTGTAAATGCAAATGCGTCGTTTCCATTGGTCATTTGCCATTCACGGGCTAGAACATGGAACTAAGTAATCCTTATGAAATAAATTTACATTCAAAGACAGAATGCAGGGGAAAACACGTCAGCACCTCTATTGCTAACTTTTTGCAATAATCATTAAATATTGACCCGTGCACTCCTTTAAGAATACCATGCCATGACCTATATGAATACATTTTGAAAAGTCGAGCAAGTCACACAAAATCCTAACGCTAAATATTATCACTGCCAAAAAAGATAACAGCAATGAATCACCTTGTGGAGCCGGGGATGTACAGAGGAAGTTAAATCAACACATCTTCCTTTGTAACAGGGCTTACATTCTACTGTGACTGACATCCATGGAACCATCTGGTTAGAAAAGAAAATACTGGTGTATAAACACTCACATACATATATAACTGTATATAAGAGATACACACACTGACATACATGCAGAAATATATCCAAGGACCCAAAGTTTATCATCTTTACACTACATGCAAATGTAATAGTTTGAATGCTCTAACTCAAGACACATAGCTGCCAATGGGCAGTGATTAGAAGTTTCAAATATCACCTCTCTGCAGGTAATGTTCAGCATACCTCTAGCTCAGCCCTTCCTCTGGAATGATAGTTCAAAGTGCCTGTAAATCATTAGGGATTTTCATTTAAACACTGTCCCTTGAAGCCAATATATCTAAAAATAAAATCATCACTTTTTCCTGAGCATAATTTCCCTTTCCTCCATTTCCCGTGATCTTTATCATGGGAACTCTTATGGGGCTTTGTCTGAATTGCTTACAACTCTATTCCCAAGGCCCAGAGCAGTGTCTGGCATATAGTAGGTACTGAGTAAACATGTGGTGAGTAATCTGCTTGGATGGATAGATGGATGGAACACTAATATCACTATTGTCCCTGCGGTGGAGCCCATCTCATACCTTCCTCTCCAGTTACACACAAACCCTGTCTTATCTTTCCTCAAAGTGCTTCTCTGCATGTGTTTACCTGCTGGGGTGATGGTGGATAAAATGAGAGTGAGCACATGAAAATGCTTGATAAATTGTATAACACCATATACATTGAGGGTAAATATTCCTTTCAACTTCTGCTTGCCAGCACCCCAGTTGAGATCTTAATGATCTCACAACAAATTTAACGAGCTGCTTACTTTCAGAACTTCCTTTCATATCATCCCATATTCTGATTAAAGTAAGACCCTCCTAAATCTCTATGACGATTATGCCATATTCCACCAGCTGACACCATCAAGGAGAAGCTCCTGTGGCCTTTAAGACTGCAAAGCACCTGAGACCATCCATCTTTGGAAATCTGTCTATTTGTCTACCTGTGTCTCCCACTCATCTCCTTTGCTCTAGAAATACCTGTTCTCTCACGCTCCTCTAACAGGCCTGGTCATCTCTGCCTTCACAAAGTCTGTCATTCTCTACATTCATCAGTAAAATTCATGGGTAAACAAGTACACAGATGTAGGTCCTTCCCATCTAACTTTACAAATCTCATGCACCTTTCAATGCCATGTACAACTCTATAGTCTTCTTTCCTGACTGCCTAAGTTTGGGTTATCAGTACATGAGGCCAGAAATCAGAGAGCAGACAGTTTACTTGGGAAAAGCAAGGAACAGGAGCATGAGAATGGGACCACAGTGGACAGCTATGGGGAAAGCACTGGAAATGGTGCAGAGCATGCACCTTGGAACTATCTCATCTGTAAGGTAAGGGAGCTGGGGTATTTATACACCAGCTCCTGAAAGTTACTGGTTGAGGACCAATAGAGAGGAGGGAAGAACATTAATTCCCAATTACTGCCATCTACCACAACTTTAGAAAAAGCTCTCAGGTACAGAGATGTAGATCCTGAGATAGTTCATGGAATTTTAAGTTTTCTAGTAGCCCCATGTAAAAAGGCATAAAGAGATTTTTAAATTAACTTCAATAGAATGTGTTTTTATTAGTTAATATATTTTATTTGACCCGATGTGCTACCCTATTATCATTTCAACATGTAATTAACATACAAAATTATTGAGATACGTTCCATGTTTTGTACCAACTCTTTAAAAGCTGGTATGCGTTTTATGCTTGGAGCACATCTCAATTAGGACTAGCCACATATTATGTGTGTAAAACCAACATGTGGCTAGTGGCTGCTATTATTGGACAGTGCAGGTTTAACATACACAAGCAGTTTAGGCCACTCGGAGTGCCTGCTACACAGTTTCTAGACACTGAGATCATCTTCTTTCAATTGACTATTTAAAGTACTGATCTAAGACTCAGCATACATTGTTTAGAAATGCTATTTACTTTTTCATGTGGTTAGGTCTTATGCCCCTGAATAAAAAGTATACTTCTAGGATTTACTTGTATACCTTCCCATCAGTTCCTTTTTATTGCTTTGTTCAATTACCTTTTGCCAAATGATTGAGTGCTGAAGTCACTTTATCCACAGATCCTTAACCTTCTGCAAAAAGAAATCACTGTTAATTCCCCATTCAGGGAGGGGAAGGGAGATGAGCCTGTCCAGCTCTCAGCAGAGGGACACAGTTAGCTCTGTGGCTGGCAGCTAAGAACCCCCTTGCCCTGAGTAAGTCATAGTCAACCACTTCACAGACAAGAATTTTAAAGACTTCCATGGAACGAGATATCGCAAACTCCTCCCATAACAAACTGGAGTGTTTTAACACATTTTTCTATGTGAAAACATTTCCATTCCTCGAACCTAAATCATCCTTAAGCTGTTTATCTGTTTGGTTTGGTTTGTCTGCTCTGCTCTATTGCCCGCCTTTATTTCCAAGTCCACAGAGGACTTTGAAAAGGACAGGATGGTCACTTGGTGACCAGTTTGCCATTAAAAGGTTAACATGTCTTCCCAGCCCAAAAGAACAGCAGCCATTATGCCACGAAGCAAAAAGCACTGAGATTTGTGGCACCAGAGAGGCAAAGCAGCAAAGGCAAAGAGAGTTTGCAAAGTCCAAGAAAATCTCCAAGGCACTAACTGGTGTTCATTGTCTGCTAATGGAAAAATGGGAATTTCTCAAATCTCAATTACATAAGCAGAGAGATATAAACATTTCCAAACCAGCAACTTCTTAGGAAGAAAAAAGGAGTGATCTGCTAAATTTCAGAAGATTCAAAATGACCCATCCTTCTTGACCTTAAGTCTAAAAATATTTCCAGTATCTCTAACTGATGGTTATTTGTGACATCCAAACCATCAGTAAATGTGAAGATGGAAAGTTTCCATTAAAAAAAAAAAAAGACATATTCTCCATTGTTGGTTATTATAATTGGATCTATAGACCCATTTATTTCCCCCTCTTTCTTTACCTAGGATTAAATGCTCAACCTTTCACTAGTCTCTTTTAAGATTTTCTATAAAATCTTCATTTTATTTTGTTCTTCATTTTATTTATTTAGTTATTTAGTTATTTATTTATTTTTGAGAGAGAGATAGAGATACAGAGTGTGAGCAGGGGAGGGACAGAGAAAGAGAGGGAGACACAGAATCTGAAGCAGGCTCCAGACTCCAGGTTCTATGCTGTCAGCCCAGAGTCCAACACGGGGATCGAACTCACAAACCGTGAGATCATGACCTGAGCCAAAGTTGGATGCTTAACCGACTGAGCCACCCAGGTGCCCCATGTTTTTTTTTTAAAAATCCCCCCCCCCATTTCTCTAAAGTCATATTTACTTTTAAATTATTACTTGCATTCCCTTTTAGAGATGTTTCCTTGTTTCTTAACTCCTTTCATTCTTCTCTACCTCGGGCCTATTATTCATTCTCATTCATAAATTGCCCTACTTTCAGAATTGTGTACATTCAACCTTTTATCTTGGTCAAGTCCAAACTTCCCCCTTTCTATTTTCTACCTTCCAGGTGAGACCACCTTTCTGTCCCTGACTCTTCCTGGCCACATGTCACCCGTCTAGTCCTTCATTTCCTTGGGACTTCAGAGGCTGAGAGGCTCAAAGGAGACCCATCACACCTCGGTATTCTCTATAGAGTAAGGTGAAATGGGTGGTACCCCCACTCCTAGGAAGTGGAGTCCTGCTTTTACCAGCAGTCTCTTGTCACTAAGAGACAATGTGAGTAATAAACTCTGCTCAGATATCTAAGTGGCATTGATCACAAACTACTAGGAATTAAGGCTATCTTGTTTTCAAAACAAAAATTTCTAGGAAATGTAGGTGTATGTGTAGTGTATTGGGAATAGAAAAAAATCTGATGCCTGTTTTTATAAATGAAAATTATGGTATTTTAGGTACAAGGCAAATCACATATTTAAAGATAAAAGAATGTAAGAAAGTGCTGCCGTTTGTGGTTGGTTTGTAGAGACCGAATGTATACGTTATTTAATTTCGTGCCAGGCACTTTTTCACAAATTCAAGTTTGGGATGGAAGAGTGAGGTTTTCTTTTAGATAATGAATGCATTTTAAAAGTGTTGCTTCATGGAAGATGAGCCACAGACTGGGGGGAAAATATTTGCAAAGGACTCATCTGATAATGGACTGTTATCTAAAATATACAAAGAACTCTTAAAATTCAACAGTAAGAAAACAATCTGATTCAAAACTGAGCCAAAGACCTTGAAGACACCTCATGAAAGAAGATGTACAGATGACAAATAAGCATATAAAAAGGTGCCCTCCATCCTATGTCATCAGTGATTTGCAAATTAAGACAATGAATATCACTACACACCTATGAGAATGGCCTAAGTCCAGAACGCTGACAACACCAAATACTGTCGAGGATGCAGAGCAACAGGAATTCTCCTTCACTGCTAGTGGGAATCCAAGATGGTACATCCAGGGGGAAGATGGGTGATTTCTTACAAAAGCAAGCATGCTGTTACCATATGACCAAGCAACTACAATTTGCATTTATCCAAATGGGTCAAAAACATGTGCACACAAAATCCTGTATACAGATATTTATAGTAGTTCAATTTATAATTGCCAAAACTTGGGGCATCTGGGTGGCTCAGCTGGTTAAGTATCTGACCCTTGGTTTCAGTTCAGGACATGATTTTGTGGTTGGTGGTTTTGAACCCCGTGTTGGGCTCTGTGCTGACAGTGAAGAGCCTGCTTGGGATTTTTCTCTCCCTCTCTCTTTGTCCCTCTCCAATTTGAGGTCTCTCTCTCTCTCTCTCTCTCTTTCTCTCTCTCAAAAAATAAAGAAACATAAAAGAAATATATAATTGTCCAAACTTGGAGCAACCGAGATGTGCTTTAGTAGGTGAATGAATAAGTAAACTGGTTACATCCTGACAATGGAGTATTATTTAGTGCTAAAAAGAATGAGTTATCAGGGTGCCTGGGTAGCTCAGTCAGTTAAGTGTCTGACTCTTGATTTTGGCTCAAGTCATGATTTCATGGTTATGAGATCAAGCCCTGAGTCAGGCTCAGCATGGAGCATGGAGCCTGCTTGGGATATTCTTTCTCTCCCTCCCTCTCTCTCTCTCTCTCTCTCTCTCAAAATAAATAAATACACTTGAAAAAATGAGTTATCAAGTCATGAGGACACAGAGCAACCTTAAATGCATATTACTAAGAAAAAGAAATCAATCTGACAAGCTACACAGCATATGATTCTATCTATATGACATTCTGGAAAAGGCAAAACTATGGAAACAGTAAAAAGATCAGTGGTTGCCAGGGGGAGGGTGGAGGAGGATGAATAAGCAGAACACAGAAAATTTTCAGGGTGGTGAAAATACTCTGTATGATATTATAATGATGGATAAATGTCATTAAACGTGTATGCAAACCCAATGAATGTGCAAAACCAAGAGTGAACCCTTGGTAAAACTATGAACTTTGGATGATTATGATGTATCAATGTAGCTTCATCCTTGGTAGAAAAAAAATGTACCATTTGACGAATGACATTGGCAGTTGGGGAGGCTGTGAATATGCAAAGGCAGGAGGTACCTGGAAAATCTTGTAATTTCCCCTCAACTTTACTGTAAACTGAAAAGCAACTAAAAAAAATCTTCAAAAAAGTATTGCTTCAAATCTCATTTTAAAAAATATTTAATTGAATATTTTTTGTCTTTCAGCAATTGTTATATTTAATGATTAGTTCTAATCCCCAAAGTTCCATTTTCTGGAATGTTCCATAAATGGCCCCCAATTTTATCAACTAGAATTAGAATTATATAATCTTTGGTCTTTATCTAGAACGAAAACTAAAATTATGAAGGCACACCTGAAGAAACCTGTTTGAAGTTTTCCTAAATTCATATATAGAGGCTTCACTTATAAGAAATAGATTTTTGGAAAATATCTTATAAAATCACTGTTTGGGTCAACTTCAACTCAAATATTGGTCTTCTTTCTTTGGGTTTAGAAGAGCAGCTGAACTGCCTTTCAAAGCCCCCACCCAACTTCCTCACCTTCTAGATAATTCGTTTACTTCTTCTCAAGTAAAATCAATATTTAATAAAGGAATCAGCATGACTTATTTATGGAGTGAAATGCAAGTTTAGACAAAATAAATTTTATTTAACAAATATTTATTTAGCATATACTATTTACACTAAAAAATGATGTCTATGGAGACCTAGATTCTGCCTTCAAAGTGTCCATAGAATAATATAGGGAAAAGAAAGACAGAAATAACTATATACTGGAGTGATAGTGATGATATGTTGGGACAAGTTAATATTCCTTAAGAAAAAGGAGATACAAACTCTCGGTTAAGGTTAGAGGAACCAGGAGCCAATTTTAGACCCTTAAGAATTTCATAGTACTGAATACAGCACTTCAGAATATCATAGTGCAAAAGATCAAACCCAATAAGCAAATCCTAAATAGCTCCATGCTTTTCAAAGTAGTTAGGGAATCTTAGTCTTCCATTATCAAACCTAAAATAGGTCTCCTTGTTGGTTGGTTGGCCAGATACCATACAATAGATGAGAGCAGAGATGTTAAAGTGGCTCTGTCGCTTTCTAGTTGAGGAATCTCATCAATAAAATGCAGAAAATAGTATCTACCTTAAAGGGTTATTATAAAGAGTTTGCAAAGGAGTTTGGTATATAACGTTTCACGTTTCGATGAATGTGAAATTGTAAAGGTGAATTAATAACAGTAATAATAGTTATAATCATTTGTTCTACTAAGTCACTGTGTCACTAACTCTGAATCTGTCAGAACAGCACTGGTAAACTTTATTTATTTTAACAGACAGACCTTGTATACAGGTTGGGGGAGGAGTGATATCTCTGGCTCACACTGAACCCCATACTTGTCGCATCCCCAATCCTCATTTCACCCTCCTTCTCCCCTGGTGACTCTCATGGAAGCCACTGTGAGAAAATGCAGTGAATGTAGAGAAAGGGGGAAATCTGTGAAAACTGAAAAAACTCTAAGAATAGGTTTCCTTATTCCCTAGAAGAGGGGCCCTGCTCATAAAGATGAACTCTCACACTGATCAACTTTTTTCGCTTCTGCTCATTATGGAGCCTAAACTTCCACTGGCAAAAGCAGTGGTCTCCAGCCCTGGGTCCTTAAAATCCTGTGTCTACAAAAGTAGTGTCTTCCCACAATAGAGATTTCACAAGCCTTGATGAAAATGCCCAGTCCCTTCCCCTGTGGCTAAAATTATAGCATGTTTGCATGGAAGCCTTGGGCATCCAATTATTCACAGAAGTTCTGACTGTTAGTTACATATGTCTGCACTTAATGAATACAGGAAGAATTCATCATTATTCACTCAATGACCATTGGCATCAGAGCATGAATGTTCCTTGTTTTGGGGCATAACAAATATACATGACTTGCCAATAAAATGGTTTGGGATTATTTACACTTTGAAAAGATTTTTTTCTTAAGGCTAAAGAACCCAAAACACATGAAAGCTATTTAACATACAACTTTTGGAACACAGTACCTGCCTGGTCCAATGAGATCTCTTACCATGCAGATTTAAGCCCCGACACTAAGTGGATTTGGAACTTGTAACCACATGTACCCTCTCTGGATTTGCACACTCTGCTAACTGCATCTGAGGTGCCATTTTAGGGGTGGGGTTGGTACTGTCTTCCGGGTGACCGGGTGTCCCTGTCCCATAGGCAAAGCTCAATGATCCACTCGGGAGCGTGCTCTGCACCAGTGGCATTTTCTCACATGCCCAGACAGCACCATCAGCCTTGCAAATGGCCACTCACTCTGGACGCTTGGCATGTTTCACTGAAATTGATGCGGTGCTGAGGGAAAGAAGCTCAGTTTTTTTACATATGTGCTCTGAAGGAAGAGACGACAAAAACTAAGAAAGGAGATGGAAGATGTTTTCTCTCACACCTCTTCCCAAAGTTTCTCCTCCTTGATTTTTGCCTTGCCTCTTGTATGCTCCTCACAAGAAGACATTCCTGTCTCAAACTCTATCAAAACAAACCAATAAACCTATAATATTTAGATGTAGCAACTTAAGACCTTCATCACTGAAAATACAGAATGAGGGATGCCTGGGTGGCTCAGTCGGTTAAGCATCTGACTCTTGATTTCAGCTCAGATCATGATCTCACAGTTGCTGAGTTCAGACCCCTTATAGGGCTCTACACTGACAGTGTGGAGCCTTCTTGGGATTCTCTCTCTTCCTCTCCCCCTGATCCTCCCCAACTTGCACTCTCTCTTTCTCTCTCTCTCTCTCAAAATAAATAAATAAACTTAAAAAAAAATACAGAAGGAGATGCTTAGATAAAAATCTAGCCAACTCAACAGCAATACAAATGGGAATCACTGATTTTAAAAACTTAGGTAAAGGGGCGCCTGGGTGGCTCAGTCGGTTGAGCGTCCGACTTCAGCTCAGGTCATGATCTCACGGTTCGTGAGTTCGAGCCCCGTGTCGGACTCTGTGCTGACAGCTCAGAGCCTGGAGCCTGTTTCAGATTCTGTCTCCCTCTCTCTCTGACCCTCCCCCATTCATGCTCTGTCTTTCCCTGTCTCAAAAATAAAAATAAACATTAAAAAAAAAAAAAGATTTAAAAAAAAAAAACTTAGGTAAAAAAGCAAATGAAACTTTCAAAATCTCTATCATTTTAGTTTGAAAATTCCTCAGGTCAATAGTAGCCTCATCACTAGAATTATATTTCAGAAAATATAGTAATAAATAATAAATAAACAGTTCTGCTTGGGCCAAGAGCCATGGTAAGTTTTGAGTAACGGAAGGTAAATGAGTAAATGTTTGAGTAAGGGAAGGACAGAAGGGTGAGTGCAGATAATGGATTTTAATTGAGTCATATCTTGTCTGTCAGCTAATTCCTTCCACAAACCAGTCCCGCCCATCTTTGTGGGCACCTACCATGTGCACGGCACACAGGCCATCCTGACCATTTTTATATGTAAACACATTCTCTTCCTATGACTTGGAGTTATCCTCCATGAAGTGCCAGGAGTCCTCTAAAATTACAGTAATGTCATGCTGGGAAGAACTGCAGAGATTAGCAAGTCTAAGCCCTTCATTTAAGACTTGTAGACTCTAATGCTTCCGGAGAAGCCATGACTCCCTTGCAAAGTTGGAGCTCAGTGGGGTGGTGGCATCGGATGGAAGGGAGGACTGTGACTTTCAGTTTTGTTCTCTTTCCATTAGAATACGAATGCAAAGAAAACAGGAAGATGGGGGTAAGAATCACTTTCATGGCAGTTAGTTTTGTCGAAGAGCTACAGAACCAGCTTCACCCACGTGTTCTGATCATGGAATGAATGGATTAATCCCGTTACTCAACAAATCTTTTTCTTTTTTCTTTAGTGCCTACTGCATGTAAGATACTATACTCAGTACGGTAAAGAATCTAAAGATAAAAGCAATGTGGCCCTTGCCTTCCGTAATTTCCGCTTTAAAACAAACATGGTGATATGAATCTTGTTTGGATCAGCATATACACGGTCAGTGTGCATTCTATTAATCTGCTTTCATTTGCCAGAAGACTTCGTTGTCTACATTTGCACACAGTCTTCTACCAGATGGGCTGAGGAAAGAATGATTATCTGTCCTATTTTCATAGAGGGTCAATGTGCTTGAGCAATTAGACACAACCTCTCCTCACCCTTCCACCAGCTACTGTACGTAATAAGGTCCCGTGATGGTGATCCCCAACTGCGAAGGTGAGCTTTGACCTGTAGAAGCTCTTATGCCATACAGACCTCAGGAAAAAGGACTTTCCCTATGTTTGGAGGCACTGTTCAATAATGATAAACAGACACAGGCAAGAAGCCTGGAGCCAGCAAGAGGAAGGAATCCCAACTTAGGTTTTACAAATACTTAACTCTCTGAGCCCACCCCCGCCCCCACCCCCCCCCACCCCCACCGGAGGTCCCTGCTGGTGATCTTCCTTCTTTGAAGTTTTAGTACATACATTTAGTGATAACTAGTGAATGTCTATAGACAAAGAAAACCCAGGACAAATCCAAGCTATGCCATTGTATTTATAAAGCTCCACACACAAAATCCAGCCATTGTAGCTTGAGCTATGCAAAGGTATGCTATTTATTTGACGAATTTTAGCTAATGGGAAGAATCTCCCTCTTAATTCTTTCGCAAACCCAACTGTGGTGTAGTAAAACAATGAAAAAGACTTTTTCACAGGAAAAGAGCTCTTAAAATTCACTTAGTTTCAAGGAGAGCAAACAGTAAAAGAGAAAGGGGTGTATAGGTTCTGAGTGGATATATGGTGCTTAATTTTAGGTACATATAATATTTATTCTGGTACTAGGGTATGACTTTACTTGCACGCTAGCGTACCCCAAGATACCACTAAGTCTAAATATACCACCATAAAAGGTAAAAGGATAGAAGTCCCCATCCTTGCCTATTCCCCTCAGGACCAGCAGCCAATATCTCCCTGACCTCCTAGAAAGACCCAGAAAGCGTTCAGGCTTAATCACTTGTACACAATACACCCTTTGCAGCCTTTTAATATTTCCAGTAATTTTTCTCTTATGAGTTTTGAGCTAACATAATTCTCAAGACACTTCCCTTTTAAGCCTTACATCAGCAGAGGCAACAGCAGTGTGCATGGAGACAAAGCAGGGTACAGCCGGACACACGATTTACCCCAAGCTTGTGGCTCTTGGTGGCCTTAATGACAAAGCTTTTAACTTTGTACAATCCCTGCCTCTCAAACAAAGACGTGATTAAAAGCAGGTGGGGGGAAGGGAAATAACATAAAGATGGAGATGTACAGGAGGCCAGCTTGGTCCCTGTCCGGCACACAATCCATTCCCGGCCAGGAAAATGATTGCCGCACAATGGCCGGTATGGCCAGCCCAGGGCAGCTGTGAGATATAAATTGTCAGCAATGACCATAAGCACTCAGAGAAACAATTTAATTCCTCACTTCCGCCATCATGGGCTGATATATTCTTTCAAGGTCATTACCCAAGGCTAGAAGGGTCGCTTGATTAACGAGTGACAGGCCCAATGAGGGCCAGTGTGCTCGAGCAAGGCCTTATATTAATTAGACAGAAGCTCGGGAAAATAAATGTTACGGAGAAAGGAGGGGCCAAGTCTTTGGCATAAGCTGTGACCTCGCCACCCCCACCCCATTCACCCCACAAAAGATAACACCCTGACCTTGATCCTTAATGCTATACTTTAGCTTTGTTTTAAAACCTATAAAATACAAAACATAAACCATGCTTCGTTTCATATTCAGGACGACCCAGGCCCCGGCCTCCGGGTTCCACACTGCCTTTGTCTGACCCTTACTCATTTAGTTATTCTAATTTATTGGTTAATTCTGGGTGGAGATGGAGAGAACTGCTTGCTCTGGACTTCACATCTCACAAGCAGCTGAAACCAGGTTGATCTGAGCCAAGGGAAACAGGAGAGTGATGACTCTTCAGTGTTTTAAGCCCAGTAGCTAATAATCTAGCAATTGCTCTTTAATAAAATGTCATTATCTTGCTTAAGGAGTTAAGGAGATTTGGCGGTAACAGTGGACTTCCAGGGCAGATGACCATTCGAAGCAAAAGGGGCTTAAAAATACCCTCTGCTCCTCATCCGGTCCACTCTGTCTCTTTGGTTGTATCTATCCTGAAAGCCTCGCTTTAAGAGACACAAAGGAATAAATTCCCAGGGGATTTCAGTCAATTCGAAGCATTCATTTCCAACACAAGAGACTACTGGTTTCAGAACCGAGTTTCATTTCCACCAAACATCAGGAAGGAGTTTTCCTTCCTCCACCCACAATCTCACCATTTCAAGCCCTGATCCCATTGGGAAAGTAATCCTGCCACCTCACAGGGTCCCAGCTAGAGGCATACACTGTGGGTGTGGAGTGAAGCTATACATCTGTTTGAATTTCCCAGAAATTCATCACCATCTATCAGAGAAAGCTCGGGCAGTGAGGTAAGAGGCTTAGGTGCCACTCAGGATGTGAGGAGTCGTTGGTAGAACTTTCCAGCAAGAAGCCACGTCTAGCTTTGCATTCTGTCAAAATGGAGAAGAGGGGCGCCTGGGTGGCTCAGTCGGTTGAGCATCCAACTTCAGCTCAGGTCACGATCTCGCAGTCCGTGAGTTCGAGCCCCGTGTCAGGCTCTGGGCTGATGGCTCGGAGCCCGGAGCCTGCTTCCGATTCTGTGTCTCCCTCTCTCTCTGTCCCTCCCCCATTCATGCTCTGTCTCTCTGTGTCTCAAAAATAAATAAACGTTAAAAAAAAAAAAAAAAATTAAAAAAAAAAAAAATGGAGAAGAGATTTTACTTTTGGTTCAGGCGGCTTCTGTGATCTTCTATTTGGCACCACCTTCTGACCAACACTGTATGTACAGACGGGCAAGAAGCAGCTTGAAGATGGTCCTTCTGTGATTCTTGGGGCTCACTGTGATCCACAGTGTTGGAGATGGCCCTCAAGGATCCTCATGCCCTGGTACTCCAGCCCTGTGTCATCCCCTCCCCTTGAGGGTGGGTGGGACCCAGCAAATTATTTCTACCAATGGTAATGGGGTGTCACTCTCAAGGTTAGGTTACAAAAAGACCACGACTTCTGGGTTGCTGTCTCTGTCTCTGTCTCACTCTCACTCTCGCTCTTCTGGGGCCTTTGGTCCAGAAGAAATAAACTGGCCTAGATAAGCTGCCCTATGCAGCCCAAGTCTGGGAATTGATAACTGCAGCCAACCACCAGAGAGAAGCTGAGACCTGTCAACAGCCATGTGAATGGCTTGGATTGGATCCTTTCAGGTGGAAAGACAGCAGCACCAGATGACCTCTAACTGCAGCTTTATGGACACACTTAGTGTCAGAGGCATCTAACTAAACTGTGCCCGAATTCCTGACCGAGGGAAACTGAGAAAACCAACATTTGTTGTTTTAAGCTGCTAAATTCTGGGGTAATTTGTTATGTAGCAATAAATAACTAATACACTAGTGCCATTAATCCTACTATGTACTATATGATCTTATGAAGATCAAGTCAATTGCTCTGTGCTTTTGTTTCCTTGTCTTTAAAATGGGAACGGTCTCCTGGAGAGGCTTTAGAATGAATTAAATATCTATGAAGATGTGATTCTGATGGTGGGAGGGGAAATTCTATGCATCATCAGCATCTTATAACTGATGTACAGTACTTATCAAATTCATCAGTTTGTGGAAGGTGTAGCATTGTTATCAGACATGATTATAACACCATATTTTACATCCCTGGGTTATCTGTCCTTGATGGGTAACTATAGAGGTCCTAGCCAACAAATTTGCAAAGACAACCTGCACACTTATTCATTCATCCATTTTTCCAACCATCCATCCTTCTAATCATCCTTTCAACAAATATGGAGCACTCAAGAGCACTATAGGAGGTAGAAAAATGTATTCAATACGATTTATGTCTTCAAGGAGTTTACAAGCTAGCAGAGAAGACAATATGTGGACAGGAACTGCAGGAATCCAAAGTGACAAGTTTCATGAGCATGGGTAAGTGGGGGAGCAATCCAGATGCAGTGGGTAGAATTCAGCTCTGGCTGCGAGTGGCCCAAAGAAGGAATCGACACACACACTAGCACTAAGATATATGCTGTGAGTTCTTATTCCTGAAGTATTCTTGATGTGTCAGTCATAGCCCCTTGTCCAGTCTCCCTTTGACCAACACCACACATCTGAAGTGTAGCACCAGAATAGAGTTACGGTCTGCAGCCAGAGCACCATGCTAACTGGCACCCTGGGAATCACACCCAGGACCCCAGCATCATTACACCAGCTACATTATAATGATACATTACTGAGCATCAACCTCCTGGATATAGGATGGGCATCTGGCTGTCCAGCCCTTCTGAATTGAGAACAGCACATAATGAATCCCCAGTTCCTTAACGTGTTTAACAATTAATAAGCTAGGGTTTCCTTGAGGACGGCACAGAATAAAATATGAGCATACCAAGGAAGAGGTCACACAGTATAAATGTATTGTATGAAAACAATACATATGATGAGGCTGGGGGATGAGTAGAGCTTTTCCTCTACTTTGAAAATATGGTAAAATATATCAGGGATCTGAATTATCCAGACATGGGTAGGTTCTGTATTTCATTCTGCCGTTTAGACCCTCGTATATGTAGATGATGATTTTGCCCACTGGACAGAGCGGCTGCTGAAAGAAAAACTACTCTGGTCAAAAGAGTTACTATTAATTTCAGGTAAGCTCATAAAGAAAGCCTATATGGGAAAGGAGAAGAATCAGGCAGTTTGATGCCAAGAAACAGGATTAATAAAAAATATTCTGGCTCTTCGAGACAAGCCAACTCAGCAGCTTTCATTATGTGATGTGTTCAACCAGCGTCCCACTGAGAGAAACAGCATGGCACCCACCCACACTGGTTGGGGGGCGGGGGAGGCGGCTAGCAGCCCCCAGCAGTGGTACCCCTGGGAGACAGAAAAGGCTCCACCTGGCCCTCCTTCTCCAAGCCTGCTGAGGTCAGCTGTCAGGCCTGACAGACCTTCTCTCTGGCCTCTGCCCAGTTTCCTGGTGACAGATGAGAAAGCACTCATCGGAATCTGTAGTGAAATCTCAGAAAGAGGCACACTTCTGAGGAAGTCAATGGCAATGTAACTGTACTCCTGCACCTAGATAGTAACTTAGTGGGAAATAATTTTCATACTCTAAAATTCGGATTTCAAGTGCTGGAAATAATTGTGCCATTTGTGCTCGTTGCTGTGACATCACAATTGATGCACCTGCTTCTTCTTGGTGGCTTAATTAGGCGATCTCAGGCCATGTGAGGACATGCCGCGACTGGGCAACAGAAACTTCTTAGAAAACAATTCCCCTCATCTCCAAGATTCAGCCCCCTGAGGGAATTCATAGCGGCCATGGAACAGGCCCCACGTGTCCCCAGTTAATCATGCTCCCTAAGCACTGTAGTGTGAGTGGGACTTCCAGAGACTCACTCCCATGGCCAGAAATCTGCTTCCCTCATCCAAAGGTTAGGACACAGCTTCTCAGACTGTAACGTGCATACAAAACTACCTAAAATGATGCCAGGGCTAATGGCGCACAGAACCCTCTCTGAAGGGGGAAGTTCTAAATTACAATTTAGAACTGTCAACATTCCTATATTTTTCTGGAAGTTTGCATTAAGATAAGCTCATTATGGCTTCCAAAGTGCCATCTTTTATGTATTTTACTGTCCGTGCACTTTTCACACGGCACAATGATTGTTTCTTCACTTATCTGTGTTATTTTTTTTTTAAGTGTATTTATTGTTAAGAGAGGGAGGGGCAGAGAGAGAAGGAAAGAGAGGGAATACCAAACAGGCTTCACACTGTCAGCGTGGAGCCTGATGTGGGGCTCAAACCCACGAACCGTGAGATCATGACTTGAACCGAAATCGAGAGTCGAATGCTCAACCAACTGAGCCACCCTGGTGCCCCTTATCGGTGTTGTTTCTATATTTCGATCTTTGCGAGGTCAAGTCTGTGTTTTATTCACCTTCATAACCCCAGTGTCTGGCACAGAAAATGCTTGACACTCACATGTGCATCTGAATTCAAATCTGTCCCTTGGTGAAGGCTCAACCACAAGTTGCCAACTGGGATAGTTCTGCATGGGACATATGCTAACACGCCAACAACTTAGGAGGGTAAAGCTGCTGATTAATGGGAGGGATGAATGAATTATAATTATTTTTGGTCAAATATGCCAAATAGCTGTTTCTTCCAAACCATCATTATTTGATAGGACACTTATCAAATGTGTGGCTTTTAAAAGACTCAGGATATCTTGTCCTAATGGGAATCTTTGTTTCATATATAAATGGTTGGGACCCGGGCCTGACATGGCCCTGGCCATCCTTCTCTGCCTTCTAGATTTGTTTAACAGATCCCCACTGCCCAATGTGCTTAGATAGGTTTCTTCTTACCTTCCAGATCGGCTTCTCCTACTATTTTAAATGCTTTTGAAAACCTTTTAATAACAACTTTCCCCTCAAAAGATTCTAATCCAGAAATTACCTGCCTGCTTTTCTTATCTGAGAATTTTTACATAAGGCTAATTTTGTCTTTTTAATTAAGGCTATTACCTTCGACAGATCTGAATTATGCCTTTTTTTTATATTCCAAAGATAAAATGCTGTTATTTTAGTAGTCATTATAAGAAGCAGAATCATAGTTGTTTATTAGTTAATTCTAATGCATATCGTGTGGTGCTTAATAGGGAGGATTCTGGAGCCAGATTGCCTGAACTCAGATCCTAACTCTGCCACTTACTAGGTGTATAAGCTTACGCAAGTAACTTAACCTCTCTGAGCCCAGATTTCCGCAGTCTAACGGAAAAATACTCATTGTACCCATTAACATGACTGTCAATTTCAAGAGGACCTTTTATGCTGCCCAGAGATCACATTGTATTTATATAGTTCATTTACCATTTCATTCTTTAAAAAAAAATTTTTTTAATGTTTATTTATTTTTGAGAGAGAGAGAAAGTGCCAGTGGGGGAGGGGCAGAAAGAGGGAGACACAGAATCCAGAGCAAGCTCCAGGCTCTGAGCTGTCAGCACTGAGCCCAATGAGGGGCTTGAACCCATGAACTGTGAGATCATGACCTGAGCTGAAGCTGGAAGCTTAACCAAGTGAGTCACCCCCGTGCCCCACCATTTCATTCTTCAAGGATGACTATGATATCTTCTCCATTCATCTCAAACCATCATCGCCTTCTTCCTCATCCTCACTCTTAGCTGAGGACTATGCTCCCTACTTTACTGAGAAAACTGAAGCAATGAGAAATAAATTTCCAAAGACTCCTAACTACCACATTCACCTACCAGCTAGCAACTGCACTTTCATTTTGTGCCATCTTATTACCACACATAAACTCCTCACACTCTTATCGAAATCCCTTCACTTCACACTAGATCCTACCCCTCCTGCCAACTGCAGACTAACTCTAGCTAGTCTCCCTTTCCTCTCCTGCATCAAGTTTTTTCTCTTTCTTCATTATCCTCATTGTATGGGTGATCACAGCAAGTTCCATGGCTTTAGATACCATCTATGTTCCAAGGACTTTGGAATTTACATCTTTGGCTCAGACTTCCCTTGTAAAATCCAAATTTCACTATCCAATGGACATCTTCACAGAATTGTGTGTGTGTGTGTGTGTGTGTGAGAGAGAGAGAGAGAGAGAGAGAGAGAGAGAGAGAGAGAGACAGGGAGAGAGACAGCATGAGAGGGGAAGGGGGAGAGGGGGAGAGAGAGAATTCCAAGCAGGCTCCATGCCCAGCACAGAGCCCGACATGGGTCTCGATCTCATGAACTGTGAGATCATGACCTGAGTCAAAATCAAGAATCAGACACTTAACCAACTGAGTCATTCAAGTGTCCCTCACACGGATTTTAAATAGCCATCTGGAAATCAACTCAGCTAAATCTACCCATCCCTCAGCCTTAGCTACCTGAGGTGATATCAACTTCAACCTCTCAATTGTTTAAGCTAAGACAAAAGCATTGGAGTCATCCTTGAATTCTCTCTTATAGCCCTCCTCTGAATCATCAGGATATCTTCTCAGCCCTACCTTTAAAATGTACCCAGATTCTGATTCCCAACCACTTCTCATTACTCTCACAGTTGCTGTCCCGGTCAGAGCTAATGCCATCACTCACTTGATTCCAACAGTAGGCTTTTGACCTTTGCCCTCTGTTTTGAACCCAGAAGCCAGAGTGGTCCTTTGGAAACTTGGATGAGGTCAAGACCCTCTAATGGCTCCCCCTTCTATTCAAGGTCAAAGTCAAAGTTCTTCCAAGGTCTTACCAGGTTATCTATACCCCCACCTGCTTACCTCTTGGACTAACTGTTAATATCCCTCTTGCTCCTCAGGCTCTAGCCACAATGGTCTCCTTAATGTTTCTTCTACACACCAGACATGCTTCTACCTTAGGGCCATGCCACCTGCAGTTCCCTCCGTCTAGAACAGCCTTCCCTCTAATACCCAAAGAAACAACTCTCTCATCTCCTTCAAGTCTTTGCTTAAACATCTTCTCAGTGAGTTCTACTCTGAACACCCCATTTAAAATTGCAGGCCATCCCCATCCCCAGACATCTCAGTTCACCTTACAATGCTCTACCTTGGGTTTACGCCACTGCATATATCACCTTCCAATGAACTCTATAGTGTGTAACTTTACTATGGATATTATAGGTCTGTCTCCCTCCTCCCCAGATGGAATGAAAACACCAGGGATCTCTGTCTGTTTTGCTCACTAACATCACCCTATATGTATAGAAAAGAACCTGGTATATTTCAGGTGCTTGATAAATATTTGTTGAATTAACATGAATTCAGTTTGAATGACAAATGTTATGAGGATAATACAAGATCATGTGTATAAAAAGTCTTAAAAGAGCTCAAAAATGTGAGCTATCGTCATCATTACTGTCATCCCAGTTACCAGATAATAAAGGTATCTGAGTCCTTCTCAGGGTATTTTTTAGCATAAAATATACAAACAAATGAATATGCACCAGGATACTCAATGTATCTGTAATGTGTAAAAGCGAAATCTTGAAATTTTGGTCGGTAGAGTCCAGCTTATAGTGATTCTCCTAATGGTCCTGTTCCCCTGACCCATTCAAGGGTGGGATGTTGTCACCATTCTTTCTACAGGGAAAGGGACCTCTAGGGCCAATAGCCACCTGGACTGGAGCAGACTAGACCGAGTGATGTGCTGATAAATGTTTAACAACCAGCTCTCCAGGAAACAGCACTGCCACCACTCTGATGTGTGGGTGTTCACCAATTTCCATAGTGTAAATTTTCCCACCGTGGCTGTTTCAAGCTTCCAACATTATATCACTAAATAGAACGATGAGAAGAGATGTACAGTGGTGTCCCACTATTCAGGAGTTCTACCATACGGACACAATATACATACAAGGACTTCAAGAGAATAAATAGTAAAATGAAGAAAAGTGACTAAGAAGTAATTTGTTTTAAGGAATTATTACATTAAAATTTAATTCATTTAATCATAAGTTTAAGTAATTTACTTTTCAGTAATAATTGAATTTAACAACCGGCTCACCCAAATTCCTGAAAACTCAACCACTGGCTCCCAGGAGCTCGTATGAGCAAGCATCAGTACAACAATGATTAGAGCAGACATGTGACCCAAGCAGGGCCAATCAGGGCCCCTTTCCTAGAGACAGTGAATAAGAGCCGAGAGAGCCAGTCCTTCACATGGCTGGAATATAACTTGGGAACCACAGACAGCCATCTTCCATATCTCATGAGGACAGGGTAGCAGGAAAAGGTAGTATGCTAAGAGAGAATTAAAGATCTGCAAAGAGAAGCAGGGTTAGAAGACCAAAAGAAAATTTTTGGTGGGGCATTAGTCACCTTCCAATTCCTGGACCCAGCTGTTCCTGATGTTGGTGCTTGGGTTCCATGAGATGTCTGTCTGTATCTAAAATAAATTCCTTGTAATTGGTCAAGCTTCAAGTGGCTCAATGTTTGCTGACAACAGTCCTAAGGACAAGTTAAGCTTATTAATTGGGGTTGGCTGGAGTTATACCAATGTAATCAGTAAGAGTGACTGCTTTATGATTATTGGGTATAGATATCTTATTTTTCAAACATTTTCTTTTATTTTAGAGGGGGAGGCAGAGGGAGAGAGAGAGAATCTCAAGCAGGCTCTATGCTTAGCACATAGAGCCAATGCAGGCCCTGATCCCATGACTCCTGGATCACGATCTGAGCCAAAAGCAAGAGTTGGACACCCAATCTACTGAGCCACCCAGGCGCCCCAGGTATGGATATCTTTAAACAGAAAAATGAATGACTGAAAATTGAGTGTATTTGTTAAAGGTGAAAAAGATATTTAAAAAATGAGGTTTACACCGGGAGAAAAAAATGAAATGGGTTCTTGGAGATAAAAATTTCGGGAGCTACATGGGGCACCTAGGTGGCTCAGTCAGTTAAGCGTCTGACTCCAGCTTAAGTCATGATCTCACAATTTGTGGGTTTAAGCCCGCATCCGGCTCTGTGCTGACAGGTCAGAGCCTGGAGCCTGCTTTGGATTCTGTGTCTCCCTCTCTCCCTGCCCCTCCCCTGCTCACACTCTGTTTCTCTCTCAAAAATAAATAAACATTAAAAATTTTTTAAAGAATTGGGGAAGCTGCAGCCTCAATTTATAGTGGCCAGTATTACCCAAAAGGTTTTCATTTGCCAACTTCTGATAATCTTGTACCACTTTTGTAATTCTTGCCATAACAGTGCATCATCAAAGTCAATGTACCGCAGAAAAGAAACACAATTCATTCACTCTGCATAAAGTGTGACTTAACTGAATTGCAGCCTAAAACCCAAGTATCTATAAAATTGTGAATTGAGTGTGTTAATTTTATTTTAACATATCTTAGAATAAATAAACTATTCAGAAATGCCACTGAGTGTGCCATGTGAACTGGTATCCAGGATCTACCAGGGAGAACACCACTCTAGTTAGGCCACCATTCCAAGCGGTTTTCTTCTAATCAAGATTCTGGATTTGTCAGAATTTGAGTCTCTGTTTTGTCCATTTCGAGTCTCCATGATGGGAAGACCCAATCTGCTGTTATTCAAACGAAAGCAATACATGGCAGGCACACATTTAACTAAGGCATCTGTGTTTTATTATTTGGGAAGATGTATTTGCATAGGTTAATTCAACAACATTCTGTATTTCAAAAAGAAAGAAACTTGTGCGGTGAGCATCGGCCAATCCTATATTTCAAGTTCATGTTAATTTGCCTGAGTGTTTATCTGACCTGAGCGTCAAAAACATACCAGCAGTAAGTTCTCTAGCTCATCACATGCTGGGCAAATAAGAGACCTGACTAAGTTATGACCAACTGAATTAATTCACTCAATGTGAGGTATCCAAGCCCTGAGTAGACATGATGTTTCTGGCTGATGTTTATCTTCAAAACTTCAACAGCTGATGGTTCAAAGTTCAGCATCACCAACACTACTTTCAGCCCTAAGGGAAGAAAGCTCGGGAGTGTTTTCCTGTGTTTTGATCCCAGCTCTAAAGTTATTCCTTAATGACTTAAGGGGGTAGCCTCTAAGACCTATAAATAGAAAGGTCATAACTGTGCTTACTGGAAAAGCAATGTCTGAAGGCCTTGAGACCAGTCATTCTAAGCCCTTCAGCAGACCTGGAGGCGCTCAGCCACTCTTCAGGAACACCATGAAATGATGCCAGTGCATAAATCTGCCTTCTTTTACACACTACCAGGAAAAGCTGACATTCAGTAAAGAGAGCAAAGCTGATCAGTTAGGCTCATGGCTTTATTGAAATCTTATGGACTTTCAAGCCACAGAGTAATATACTAAATCTGCACAAAGAGTTTGGGACTTACTGATACAGTATGGAAAAGGACATTGTTTAAAGAAACTTTTCTCCCTGCCTTAATCCTTCATATAATGGACTCAAAGCCTTCCAAGTTTTTTGGAATAATACTGACTAGTCATTACTATACTCTGTTGTTTTTTTTCCCCCTCCTTTGGTCTGAGTAAATTGTGAGAATTAAAGAGGTGGACCAACCAGGTGATCACCAGAGAATATTCTGAGCGGTGAATGTGAGTAGCACATTATCACCTAACATATGTACATATCACATCAATGACTGTTGTATCATTGTTTTATTAATTTTTTCACTCACCAGACTAAACTAAAAAATGAAAAAGGCTTCGTGCCATTGTCTCAAGTTTCTCATCTTATGCCCTCTCCTGTTTCCTCTGCTACAAAGGTTTTTTTTTTTTTTCTTAATGTCACCAAGGAGTACTGGAATAAAATTTAATAAAAAGTCTATTAAAAAAAAAAAACAAAAAACAGAGGGGCTCCTGGGTGGCTCAGTCAGTTGAGCGTCTGACTTCAGCTCAGGTCACGATCTCACGGTCCGTGAGTTCGAGCCCCGCGTCGGGCCCTGTGCTGACAGCTCGGAGCCTGGAACCTGCTTCAGATTCTGTGTCTCCCTCTCTCTCTGCCCCTCCCCCGCTCACGCTCTGTCTCTCTCACTCTCAAAAATGAATAAATGTTAAAAAAAAATTAAAAAAAAACAAAACAGAAAAAATCACCCTGTACTTGAGTACTAGTAAATTCAAACTCCAGCTCTGAAAGTGCACCAACAATAAGTGCATACTGACCGCATTCCAGAAATAAAAATCTCAGTATTTATTTCTAAAATCACATCTCTCTGAATAAAGTCACAGAAATTGTCTTTTCTTTCCAAGGAAAAAATCCTACCTCTCATCAAAGCAAGCGTCAGAGGAGATGTCCAGACGGTAGACGAAATATACAAATGTCACCGTCTCCTAGGCCACTAGTCCTGTTCCGGACACAGCGCCTAATTCCTCACTCCCTGGCACACACCCATCTGTTAACACAGTGGAGATGTGGCCATTCAGAATCACCTGACACCCCGCATGGAAGCAGCCCGAAAAAATAAACAGGTAGCTCTGCCCTGCTGGTCGTCAGACAAAATTTCAACAACAGCACCTCCTTCTGCCATTTTCTCAATAAGCACATCGGTTGCCTCTGACAGACATGCCATGTGAGCCACAAAGAATGGAAAGTGGTCATCTCAATAAAACAGTGACGTGTGTAGAATCCAAAATCACCAAGACATCTTCCTTGAAGAAACACCACTGGTAACACAGGATGCAGAGGGTATATGCAGAGAGGTCTGCCTGAGAAAGTGTGACCTGTAGGGAAGATTGTTGGGGTGGGAGTGGGGGGAGGAAGGCCAGCATCTAATGTCAATTTCTACTAAAAACAGAAACCAATAACCTATGTCATCAAACAGGGTTTTTTGTTTTTGTTTTTGTTTTTGTCTTGGAAAACTGGGAGAGTTGAACAAGCATACCTGTGGCTTTGCTCGTGTTTTTGACATGACCATTTGGCCCCGTAGACACGTATGTCATATGCTCGCATTCAAGCGATGGTGTAAATGAGTTGGTGAACGCCTGGAATCGTATTTTTATTGTCACCGGGTGGAGCTGATTTTACACCCTCGCTTACGCACCCCCACCTCTTCCGACAAGCCCCGAACCCTTGAACGTTTCCAAACTCCCTTGTTGCTATGGCTGCTTCTCTTCTTCATTTTTTTTTCTTTTTTTTCTTTTCTTTTTTTTTTTTTTTGTAAGGCCTCTGGCCTTACACTGCTGTTTATCACCTAAGGCAAACTCTCTCCCTCACTCTTTTTCCCTCTCTGTTTCTTTAAATCTCTAAACCACAAAGCAGCATGCGAGCAACACCGTGGGTCAAGATATCAAAAGAGGGAACTTTTATGGGTTTCCTCAATAACATGGACAATGAAAGAAGAAGGAGCCAAAGCAGCATCACTGACCTTATTTGATGCTGTGCAGTAAAGAGAGACGGCTCTTCTGCCGTCTGCCCATGCGGGTCCGGGCCATTGGTGTGTGAAGACAGGAGCTCTGGATCAACGCTAGGTCTGGGTTTTCCTATACTCTTATGCCAAAGCTTTCCAAGTGTCTTCAGCAAATAATACCCAAATAAACAGAAGGTTACTGAATACATTAAACTCACTGCAGCAAGAAATTGCTTTTTGACGCCCCGTATATACAGATACTGTTTTTCTCTGCACGTTCACCTACACGAATAGAAGAGTTCAGAATTGGCGGTGGCTATCCATGCCACAAGGGCACAAGTCTACATTCCAAACGTTACAGATGTTCATCGGCTCTGCCTCTGCAGCCACAAGCTACATATTCCAGTGACTCACGTTAGAGTAAGGGTTTTGGAGCTCATTGTCATAATTTGGAATGTAGACACGTTGCACGTAGACAAAATTTTTCTGTGGTGTGACACATCTCTGGCTTCCTTATGAGATGGGCCTAAGGGGACAAAGGCTTCAAGGGCCCTCAGGAATCACTGCTTCCAAAGCCACTGGGCTAGTGGAACTCCTAGATGAGTGACAAGGAAGCAGATCACGTATGTTTGGCAGGTTGCACTTTTTTTTTTTTTTAAATATAGTCACTTTTATAATCTACCTTCAGGAAAACGTATCTTCTCTCTTGATAAGAAGCTCCATAAAGGAGATGACCAACCCTTTTTTCCTTCAGGACCCCAAAGATTTCAAATCCTACTTTTTGGTCTCACCAAAAATTTCTAGAAGATAGTCCATATAACCTACCTTCCTACCCTATCAGAAAATGATACCCCATTTCACCATCAGCCAAAGAGGAAAAACATGGAATAGTTATATTTTCCTCTGGAGAAAATTCTATTCCCTGATTCTTAAGAAGACACCTATACTTTTTTTTTTTTTTTTTTTTTTTTTTTTTTTTACTTTTTACATATTGACCACGCACTGTTTTCCCCGCTTAAGAAACAGTATCATTCCAGGGTGCCTGGGTGCCTCAGTCAGTTAAGTGTTTGACTTCGACTCAGGTCGTGATCTCGTGGTTCTTGAGTGCAAGCCCTGCATCGGGCTCTGTACTAGCCTGGAGCATGCTTCAGATTCTGTCTCCCTCTCTCTCTCTGCACCTCCCCCACTTGTGTTCTGTCTCTGTCTCTCAAAAATAAATAAAAACATAAAAAATTAAAAACAAAACAAAACATGGGGCGCCTGGGTGGCTCAGTCGGTTAAGCGGCCGACTTCGGCTCAGGTCATGATCTCGCGGTCTGTGAGTTCTAGCCCCGCGTCGGGCTCTGTGCTGACAGCTCAGAGCCTGGAGCCTGTTTCAGATTCTGTGTCTCCCTCTCTCGGACCCTCCCCTGTTCATGCTCTGTCTCTGTCTCAAAAATAAATAAACGTTAAAAAAAAAAAATTTTTTTAAACAAAACAGTATCATTCCAAAAACCACCTTACCGAACCATCACCTTCACTGTTTTCTAGAACAAATACCATACTGGACTGTAAATATACCTTGATTACAACCAAGACCAGGAGTACCATATTTGCAGGTCGGCAGAATCAACCATCGGTGTGCTCACTGCCTGAGGTCTCTGTGGACACCAATGCGAGCAGGACTGAGCCCGCGCACACAGGAAGGCATGGACACGCACTGCTGTGCCGATGCTTCATAAATGCAGGGGATTTGGGATCCAGGCAAACAAGAGACTCTTTCAGTCTTCTGACTGACTCTGGCAGTGTCAAAGACCACATTTCCTCTGCTCTCCCAGAAATGACAGCACTGCCCCCTGCCCACCCGGCAGGAGTGATCCAAAGGCATCAGATCAGCCTGACCTTCTCTCTCTCCCCACTCATCTGCATCCTGAACATTCTCAGCTTTATGAACCGGGCTTATACTGCCGGGCTTATACTGGACCCGGCAAACTTACGTGAGATTTGACATGCCTCCTCCCACCCCCATACAAAGTACTAAAAACATGTGGACAGAAACACTTAAACAGAAATCTAATTCTTCTGTGTATTT